>NC_068970.1:0-9585000 GCF_016808095.1 Vigna angularis | reverse complement strand
CTTTTAAGTTTTACTTGTTTCTTCCCCCATAAAGATATTGAATAGAATGAACTATTTTTTTTTCCATTAAAATTCAAAAAATGAACGTTTAAATATCCTTCAAAAACAAGTAAATAAATTCGAAACATATAAAATGCAGTTAATCCTGCTGCAGAACAAGCTATTATTGCAAAAATTGGTGAATACAACCAACTATCATTAAGAATCTCATCCTTAGACCAAAAACAGGCAAAGGGTGGAATACCGCAAAGAGAGAGTGTACCCACTAAAAAAAAAGTTTTTGTAATTGGTACATGTTTTGTTAAACCGCCCATAAAAACCATATTTTGACTTTTAGCTGGAGAATATCCGACAAGAGCTTCCATTGAATGAATAATAGATCCAGATCCTAAAAACAACAATGCTTTTGAATAAGCATGAGTAATCAAATGAAATAAAGCGCCTCGATAAGATCCCATACCCAAAGCTAACATCATATAACCCAATTGAGACATTGTAGAATAGGCCAAATTTTTCTTAATATCTTTTTGAGCAATAGCTAAAGTAGCTCCTAATATTACTGTTATTATACCTATAAAAGCTATTGCGTTCATTATTTTGGGTAGCACTACGAAAAGAGGAAAAAGACGAGCCACAAGAAAAATTCCAGCGGCTACCATAGTAGCAGCATGTATAAGGGCAGAAATTGGAGTAGGCCCCTCCATAGCATCGGGTAGCCATACATGAAGAGGAAATTGGGCAGATTTTGCAACTGAGCCAGAAAATAGCAAGAGAGCAAACAGAGTAACAAAAAAAAGATTCATTTCATTTTTAGAAATCAAATTATTTATAATTTGAAACAAATGCCGAAATTCCAAACTACCCGTTATCCAATAAAGACCTAAAATTCCCAATAATAAACCAAAATCCCCTACACGATTTGTTACAAATGCTTTTTGACAAGCATTTGCCGCAATAGGGCGAGTGAACCAAAAGCCTATTAATAAATAAGAACACATTCCAATTAATTCCCAAAAAAAATAAATTTGTATCAAATTTGAACTAGTAACTAATCCCAACATTGAAATATTAAAAAGAGTCATATAAGCAAAAAATCTCAAATATCCTTGATCATGAGACATATAATTATCACTATAAATAAGAACGAGAATGCCAACCGTAGTAATTAATAGTGACATAATAGAAGTAAGTGGATCGATCAAGTAGCCAAACTCTAAAGAGATATCATTATTTATGGTCCAAGACCATACATATTGAAAAATCGAACTATTCTTGATTTGATGAATAGACAAATCAAGCGAAAAAATCATAACTATAGTTAACAATAAGATACTAGGAAAAGCCCAAATACGGCGAATTTTTTTCGTTGCCGTCGGAAAAAGTAGAAGTCCCACTCCTATTAACATCGGAACTGGGAATGGAATAAAAGGTATGATCCATGAATATTGATGTGTATATTCCATACAATAAAGAAAAAATTTAGGATTCTAATGAATTTTGTTTCTTAGGTTTTTCTTTTATCTTTTTTGTAAAGTAAAGGAATGGATTCGGTTAATAACAAAGAAACATAGAATTTAATAAAATAGAATAATCGATTATTAATTATTCTGACTCTTTGGACAATATTTTTTGAACATTAGTTTAGTTCATTAAATTTAACTTAACTAATTCAGTTTTTCTTACAATAAGATATAGCGATATTTGGAAAACTTTCTAAAAAGTATTATATTATTATTATAATATTCAATAAAAAAAATGGAAATTGAAATATATAAAATATATGTCTAATTAGAGAGAAACTTAATTGGAATTTACCAAAAAATGTCTTTCACATAAAATTCTATAACAATAAAAAACTATACTAATTCTATGGCAGTTCCAAAAAAGCGCACGTCTAGATCAAAAAAAATTATTCGGAACACTTTATGGAAAAAGAAGGGATATTTGAAAGCATTAAAAGCTTTTTCATTAGGGCAATCTATTTTTACGGGGAATTCAAAAAGCTTTTTCTGTAACAAATATCAACGTTAGAATAATTTCAATTAACTTGATTCAACGACTCTTTTTTAAATACAAAAATATTCATATAAAAATTATATAGAATATAAGATTCAGTTATTAATTTAGGATCTTTACATTATATATTTAATAGATTCTAATAGAATTATTTCAATTTATTTTATTGAATGTTTAGTAAACAAATATTGTGTTTTAATTGATTCTTTGAATCTCGACAATTGACTAAAATTTGGTTATTATGGTTTCGAGTAAGCCGCTATGGTGAAATTGGTAGACACGCTGCTCTTAGGAAGCAGTGCTAGAGCATCTCGGTTCGAGTCCGAGTAGCGGCATCTTTCTTATCTTCTAAAAAAAAAGGTCCTATAAAGAATTCTTATTTCTATTCCAAGTATTTCTATTTTTTCATTCTATATGGTATTTTCCACTTTAGAGCATATATTAACTCATATATCCTTTTCAGTCGTATCTATTTTAATTTCAATTCATTTGATAACCTTATTATTAGGCAATGAAATCATAGGATTATACAATTTGTTGAAAAAAGGCATGATAATAACCTTTTTTTGTATCACAGGATTGTTAGTTACTCGTTGGATTTTTTCAGGCCATTTACCATTTAGTAATTTATATGAATCATTAATATTTCTTTCATGGACTTTTTCTATCTTTTATATGGTTCTTTGCTTAAAAAAACAAAAAAATTACTATTTCAATACCATAATAACACCAAGTATTCTTTTTACCCAAGGCTTTGCTACTTCGGGTCTTTTAACCGAAATGCATGAATCCTTCAAATTAGTGCCTGCTTTACAGTCCCATTGGTTAATGATGCACGTAAGTATGATGATATTGGGTTATACAACTCTTTTATGTGGATCATTAATATCAGTGGCTATTTTAGTCATTACATTTCAAGAACTCATACAAATTTTTGGTAAAAGCAAGACTTTCTTTTTTTTTTATGAATCCTTTTCTTTTGCCGAAATCAAATACATGAATATGAATGATAAAAATAATATTTTACAACAAACTCCTTTTCCGTTTTATTCGTCTTATAGAAATTATTATAGATATCAATTTATTCAACAATTGGATCGTTGGGGTTACCGTACTATTAGTCTAGGTTTTATCTTTTTAACAATAGGTAATATATCAGGAGCAGTATGGGCTAATGAGGCATGGGGATCGTATTGGAATTGGGATCCAAAGGAAACTTGGGCTTTTATTACTTGGACTATTTTCGCAATTTATTTACATACTAGAAAAAATAAAAAATTGGAATATAGAAATTCTTCAATAGTGGCCTCCATGGGTTTTCTTATAATTTGGATATGTTATTTAGGGATAAATCTTTTAGGACTAGGACTACATAGTTATGGTTCATTTACATCTAATTAATTAAAAAAAAATTCACAAATATTGGGAACATTTGATAGAATAAGAAAAAAAACTCCCAATAAAATGATTAAGAACCCGTTGAATCAAGTAATGTAATATTGATTCAAGGGGTTCTCACAAACAACAAACATATTGAATTAGAATTCAAATTCATTTTTATGTAATTAAGAAAAGAAAAAAAGAAATCCATTTTTTTTTATTGTGCATCGGATTTATTTCTATTTTTTCTTTTTCATTTATTCCCGAAAAATATCTATAAAAAATTAGAGAGAATAGTTTCAACCTTGTCAGCCGAAAATGAAAAAATAAAATCTGGATAAATGCCAATACTTATTACGGGTATAAGGATAGAAATTGAAATAAATAATTCTCGTGGCCCCGAATCAAACAAATAAGAATTTGGTGTATTAAAAAGCTTGTATCCATAGAACATTTGACGTAAGATAGATAATAAATAAATAGGAGTTAATATCATTCCAATTGCGGTTACAAAAGTTATGAGTATTTTTGTGATGAAAAGATATTTTTGATTGGTAATTATTCCCAATAATACTATCAATTCTGCAACAAAACCGCTCATGCCCGGTAATGCAAGAGAAGCCATCGATAAGATAGTGAAAATCGTGAATATTTTTGGCATTGGGATAGCCATTCCACCCATTTCGTCGAGATAAAGAAGACGTAGTCTATCATAACTAGTTCCCGCCAAGAAAAAAAGGGCAGCACCAATAAATCCGTGAGAGATTATTTGTAAAATAGCCCCATTCAGCCCTGTCTCGCTTATAGAACCAATTCCTAAAATTAAGAAACCCATATGAGATACCGAGGAATAAGCTATTCTTTTTTTTATATTGCGTTGACCAAGAGATGTTGAAGCTGCATAGATTATTTGAATGGAACCTAATAGCATTAACCATGGACAAAATATAGAATGAGCGCGAGATAATAACTCCATATTAATTCGAACCAACCCATATGCTCCCATTTTTAATAATATTCCGGCTAAAAGCATACAAGTGCTGTAATGCGCCTCTCCATGGGTATCAGGTAACCATGTATGTAAGGGTATAATTGGTGATTTGACAGCAAAAGCAATAAGAAATCCCATATAGAAGATTATTTCCAGTGCCACGGGATATGATTGATTAGTTAATGATTCAAAATTTAATGTTGGTTCATTAGAACTATAGAAACTCATACCCAGAATTCCCAGTAATAAAAAAACAGAACTTCCCGCAGTGTACAAAATAAACTTTGTAGCTGAATACAAACGTTTTTTTCCACCCCACATAGATAAAAGTAGATAAACGGGAATTAATTCTAATTCCCACATGATGAAAAAAAGTAAAATGTCTTGAGAAGAAAATGTTCCTAGTTGACCACTATACATTGCTAACATCAGAAAATAGAATAATTTAGATTCTCGAGTAACTGGTTGAGCTGATAACGTAGCTAACGTAGTGATAAATCCCGTTAATAAAAGAGGTCCTAGAGAGAGTCCATCTATTCCGAATCTCCAGTAAAAGTCAAAAAAATGGATCCATTTATAATTTTCTGTCAATTGGATTAGTGGATCATCCAATTCGAAGTGATAACAAAATACATAGGTTATTAGAAGGAGATATATGAAACATATACAATAAGTATACCATTTAATTGTCTTATTTCCTTTATGGGGAAATAAGACAATTAAAGAACCTCCGACTATTGGCAAAACTACAATTGTTGTTAACCAAGGAAAATAATTCGTGATAAAAATAAGATATACTTATACTACAAAAACCCGGGCTCAAAATATTTTTTTATTTTGAGCCCGGATTTTTGCCAGTAAAAAAAAAGTACTTGTATGCGGTTCTTTTTGAAACGTATCAATAAGCTAGACCCATGCTTCGAGTTGTTTCATGCCATAAATAAACTCTAACACTTAAGAAATCCGTCGGACAGGCGGATTCACACCTCTTACAACCAACACAGTCCTCTGTTCTTGGGGCAGAAGCAATTTGTTTAGCTTTACATCCGTCCCAAGGTATCATTTCTAATACATCTGTTGGGCAGGCTCGTACACATTGAGTACATCCTATACATGTATCATAAATCTTTACTGAATGTGACATTGGATCATAATCCTTGAACATCAAAAATTCAACAATTTCAATCTAGTAAATGGGTAAACCAATTCTATATAGGATATATATATATATATATATATATATATATATATATATATATATATATATATATATATATCTATATTATATACCAGATGAATCAATGATTTATAAGAATTTTGCTACTAAAAATAGGTTTATAGATTAATAACTAATAAGAGAATAGAACCAAGATACTTTGATTTCTTATCTTTGTTTTCGCAAACATGATTAAAAAGGATATATCATTTCTGCTAATTTGAATGGATTATATAGTACACACTATTCAAAATTAGACTTTTTTTTATGAGTAATACTATTTATTCAACAAATTTGATTGATTGATACGGGTTGATTTTCTATTACGATATATTGAGGAAACAATAGCCGGTCCGATAGCTGCTTCAGCGGCTGCAACAGCTATAACAAAAATTGAAAAAATATTTCCTTTTAATTGCCGCCTATCAAAAAAATCAGAAAAGGTTACGAGATTTATATTAACTGCATTTAGTATAAGTTCAAGACACATAAGGGCTCTAACCATATTTCGGCTCGTGATCAATCCATAGATACCTATAGAAAATAAATAAGCACTCAAAACAAGTGCATGCTCGAATATCATTGACCAACTCCTTTTCAATTTTTATTCATTTCGATCTGAATATGAATTCAACGGATTTTATTGCCTAACATAATAAGTCTACAACAAAATCAAGTATTTGCAAAAAGATTTTATACTTTATACATAAATATTATTTTTCGTTAACATATAATTCAACAAAAAAGAAATGTGAGAAAATCTAACAAAATGTGATTTATATTATTAGTTCGAAAAATTTATTATTGGCGAGCCACAAAAATTGCACCTATTAAAGCAACTAAAAGAATTATTGAAATTAGTTCAAATGGGAGAAAAAAATCTGTTGATAAATGAATTCCAATTTGTTGACTAGTACTTATCAAATCTTGCTCTAAAATCTGATTGGGTCTTGTCGTCCAAATAATTTCGTGCCATGATGTATCTAGAATAGTAGTTATTTGTGAAAGAAAGATACTGGTACAAACCATCAAAGTAATTCCATCCCCAACGGTCCAAACACGAAAATTTTGGTAATAGTCCGAACCATTCATAAACATAACAGCAAATATTATTAAAACATTTATAGCGCCCACGTAAATAAGTAGTTGTGAGGCAGCTACGAAATGGGAGTTTGATAAAATATAGAATAAAGATACACAAACAAGAACAAGTCCCAATGAAAAAGCAGAAAAAATAGGATTCGTAAAGAATACTACTCCTAGACTTCCTAATATGAGACCTGATCCAAGAAAGATTAAAATAAAATCATGTAGCGATTCGGACAAATCCATTATATGTAAAAGAAGAGATAAATAGAAATTTCATGACCTTATTGATATGACCAGGAAAAAACTTGTTAAATACTAAAATTATCTGTGCATAGAATTGAACTAAATCCTAAGATAAGATATGTGAATTGTTATTAGGTACAGTTGTTATAGAATCAATGTCATTTGATTCTTTTCTTTTTTTTATGCCAAAGAGTCATTTCAAAAAAATAGAATATCTTTTTTTTTATAGAGAGAAATTAGATTCTTTTTGTGAAGAATTTTGAAATCATTTTATTTGAATTGTTCGAATTGTATAATCATCAATTACTGATACTGGTAAACGACCCAAAGCAATTAGATTATAATTCAATTCGTGGCGATCATAAGTTGAAAGTTCATATTCTTCGGTCATTGATAAACAATTTGTTGGACAATATTCAATACAGTTACCACAAAATATACAGATTCCAAAATCAATACTGTAATTAAGCAACCGTTTTTTCCGAATATCAGTTTCTAGTTTCCAATCAACAATGGGTAGATCTATAGGACAGACACGAACACATACTTCACAAGCAATGCATTTATCAAATTCAAAATGTATTCGACCGCGAAAACGTTCTGATGAGATTATTTTTTCATAAGGATATTGAATAGTTACGGGTAACCTATTTGCGTGAGATAAGGTAATCATGAGACCTTGACCAATATACCTAGCAGCTCGAATTATTTGTTCACTATAATTTATGAATTCAGTTACCATAAGGAACATATCGTGAATAGCTCTGAATATTTTTTTTCTTTCTCTTGTTTAAAACAAGTTCTGAATTTTGAATATAGAAGGTCCACATTTTTTTTTACAGTGAAAACAGTTGAGACGACGTTGTTAATAATAGATTACCAAGAGAAATGGGTAAAAGAAACTTCCACCCAAGATTTAATAATTGATCTATTCTTAGCCTAGGTAAAGTCCATCTTGTTGTGATAGAAACGAATATGAATAAATAAGTTTTAACTAGTGTAATAAAGTCCTTCTATTATACAACACATGTACTCTTTACCTGCTTATGCGTTTATAGCGCAAGACTTTACTACTCAAGCTGCCTTATATACTCATCATCAATATATAGCAGGCTTCATTATGACAGGGGCTTTTGCTCATGGAGCTATATTTTTTATTAGAGATTATAATCCAGAGCAGAATCAAGATAATGTCTTGGCAAGAATGTTAGACCATAAAGAAGCTATCATATCCCACTTAAGTTGGGCTAGCCTCTTTCTGGGGTTCCATACTCTGGGACTTTATGTCCATAACGATGTCATGCTTGCTTTTGGTACTCCGGAGAAACAAATTTTGATTGAACCTATATTTGCCCAATGGATACAATCTGCTCATGGTAAAACTTCCTATGGGTTCGATATACTTTTATCTTCAACGAACAGTCCGGCGTTCAATGCGGGACGAAGCATATGGTTGCCTGGTTGGTTAAACGCTGTAAATGAGAATAGTAATTCTCTATTCTTAACAATAGGGCCTGGAGACTTCTTGGTTCATCATGCTATTGCTCTTGGTTTACATACAACTACATTGATTTTAGTAAAAGGTGCTTTGGATGCGCGTGGTTCTAAGTTAATGCCTGATAAAAAAGATTTTGGTTATAGTTTTCCTTGTGATGGCCCGGGACGAGGCGGAACTTGTGATATTTCTGCTTGGGACGCATTTTATTTGGCAGTTTTCTGGATGTTAAATACCATTGGATGGGTTACTTTTTATTGGCATTGGAAACACATTACACTATGGCAGGGTAATATTTCACAGTTTAATGAATCTTCTACCTATTTGATGGGATGGTTAAGAGATTATCTATGGTTGAACTCTTCACAACTTATCAATGGATATAACCCTTTCGGTATGAATAGTTTATCAGTCTGGGCATGGATGTTCTTGTTTGGACATCTTGTTTGGGCTACTGGATTTATGTTCTTAATTTCTTGGCGCGGATATTGGCAGGAATTGATTGAAACTTTGGCATGGGCTCATGAACGTACACCTTTGGCTAATTTGATTCGATGGAGAGATAAACCAGTGGCTCTTTCCATTGTGCAAGCAAGATTGGTTGGACTAGCCCACTTTTCCGTAGGTTATATATTTACTTATGCAGCCTTCTTAATTGCCTCTACATCGGGCAAATTCGGTTAATTGAATTCTTTATTATATATATATATCTGGCAAGAATCTCATTTCCTTCTATAGGGAAGAGAAGCCACTTATACATCTAGGATCCGACTTCTATCATTGATGCTAATAGCAAATTAACCATTATGGCAAGGAAAAGTGTTATTCAGAGGGAGAAGAAGAGACAAAAATTGGAACAGAAATATCATTTGATTCGCCGATCCTCAAAAAAAGAAATAAGCAAAGTTCCGTCGTTAAGTGATAAATGGGAAATTCATGGAAAATTAGAATCACTACCGCGTAATAGTGCACCTATACGTCTTCATCGACGTTGTTTTTCGACCGGAAGACCGAGAGCTAATTATCGAGACTTTGGATTATCTGGACACATACTTCGGGAAATGGTTCATGCATGTTTCTTGCCGGGTGCAACAAGATCCAGTTGGTAAGGCAATTATCTTCATTTTTTTCATTTTAATATCAGCGATCATAGGAGGGTCCCTTTACCGTTATGTATAAATGGTTTATTCTATTTATATAGATATGGTAAAGGGACGCATTCAATCTTTTTTTTTTCATTAGTTATCAATTCTTTTCTTTATCGCGGAGTAGAGCAACTTGGTAGCTCGCAAGGCTCATAACCTTGAGGTTACGGGTTCAAATCCCGTCTCCGCAACTTTTTTAATTTTATTTTTATAAAAACAAGGTTTCAAGAAGGGCATTATACGCAGTAAATTCTATGGCATTTTTCAAACTATGACTATTAAATACATAGGGCGGATAGCGGGAATCGAACCCGCGTCTTCTCCTTGGCAAAGAGAAATTTTACCATTCGACTATATCCGCGTTTTCATTGTACTTGATATGCGATTCTATTTGTACAGAGATGGGCCTGATATTCTATTAGGGATAATTAAAAAGAAATGTATATAATAGATATTGTCTCTTGTCTCCAAAATAAAATATTTTAATAATATTCATTTTGATCAAGAATTCCCATTTCTATTATTACATTTCTATTATTATAGATTGTTTTTTTCTATATATCTATATAATTATAATTGAGTTGAAATTCTCATTCTATCAACTATTTTTATTTACTTTTTTAAGAAAAAGGTAAGTTCCTATTAATATTTAAGAAAAAAGTCAGTTCCTATTAATAAATAATAAAAAATTATATTTATCTAGATAGAGATACAGATAGATATTCTATATTATTCAAGACTAGACGACGTATAAATAGATTGATAGTATTTAATTTGAATATTCTATTCATATCATATTAATATGATATGAATAGAATATTCAAATTAAATTCAAATTTTTATATTTCATTGTTTCTATTTTATTTCTTTTAGTTTCACAATGTACCACCATAGAAGTATAAGATATAAGATTTTTTCAATAGAAGAAGGTTACTCCCCCTTATAATGTAATGTGTTATAGTTTTCTTTTTTTTTTTTTTTAGGAACTGATCTATTCCCTTTATGCCTGACAATCCGAAAGAATTCTGAGGGAGGGGTCATTTTATTTTTAATCTAGAATAAAAAGAACTTCAAGAAATGAGAGAATTAAGAATACCCACTAGAAACACTAATCCAATCCATAATGATGTACCGGAAAATAGAACATTTTTGTTATTTGACCAACCTTCAGGAGAAGCAAATACAACAGGTACACTAATCAATAAAATAAATGAAATAGCAATTAATGCAAAAACAGGCAAATGCATTTTGGTGATATGAGTAGTCAAATCAATTCCTTTAAGCTATCCTTCAACTGTATAGTCCCACACCTACACAGTCTCCAGATCCCTCTCATTCCGGTGTATGTTCGATTCATCCATGTACCCCTTCCACCCGAAGGGGCCAGGAGTCGCTCCTTGTCTGTGCCCCCTGCACCATGCTTCTTGCACCGGCATCACTCCCCGCCCTCGTCTCCGTGCCCGGGTGTCACATGCCCACCAGCTTTCGCTTGGTTCGTCCTCGAACCACACCGTACTGGGAGAGGCTAGGCTCTGATACCATCTGTAACGCCCCGGCAACTCACAGGGACCATCGACTGCCCCCACAGATCACCACCAGGCTTTCCAGTGTGCTTTGTCCTCACTCGCACACTTTCTGGGAAAACTTCCCAGAAGGTCACCCATCCCAGAATTACTCCAAGCTAAGCACGCTTAACTATGGAGTTCTTATGGGTCAGGCTACCGAAAAGCAAATGCATTTTGGTGATATGAGTAGTCAAATCAATTCCTTTAAGCTATCCTTCAACTGTATAGTCCCATACCTACACAGTCTCCAGATCCCTCTCATTCCGGTGTATGTTCGATTCATCCATGTACCCCTTCCACCCGAAGCTGCCAGGAGTCGCTCCTTGTCTGTGCCCCCTGCACCATGCTTCTTGCACCGGCGTCACTCCCCGCCCTCGTCTCCGTGCCCGGGTGTAACATCCCAAATTCTCACATTAATGTAACATCCCAACTTTTCACATTAATGTAACATCCCAAATTTTCATACTTGATAATTAACATTACATTTACGGTAACATTCCGTAATCTCACCCTTTAAAATTTCCTAGTTGATATAAGTCTATACATGTAAAAAGGTTCTAATTATAGTTCTTCTACTCCTCCCTTTCCTTGGTACAATGTGAGGCGACATTCCTTCATCTGCTCCCGTATAACGAATTATACGATCATCGCACATACCCAAACACAAAACACAAACAAGTAGGGTGAGCTAACATGCAACAAATCATTTATAAGACATGCATAATTACTTCGATACAAACATCATATAATAATTATGTCAGACACCCTCATACCATCGTACCACAATTCCTATTAGACACTCGTCCCACAATACCCAATAAATACCATAATACTCAATAGACATTCATTCCATAATACCCAATAAACACTCATCCCTCAATACCAATAAACAATCATTCCACAATACCCAATAAACACTCATCCCACAATACCCAAATAAACACTCATTCCATAATACCCAATAGGCACTTATCCTCACGATATTCAATAGGTACTTATCCCAACGATATGTTGATGAGCGATCACGGGAGGTTCCGCACTTGTGATGTCATTCTTAGTCCCCTCACTATGTCCAAAACCGGCACATAGACCAGGACATTCTGCCCTCCATACCATTCACAAGGTTAGTCCCCTCACTATGTCCTAAACCGGCACATAGACCAGGACCTCCTGCCCCTCTCACCACATAATTCATCATTCTCTACTTGAGACTGAATCATTATTAGAGTATCAGGATAACCTCCAACTACGGGACCCTCAACATCAACATATACATAAATACCATAACTGAATCTCTCCACGAAACTCATACCATGCTCACATTCCTTAACTCATTACGAAATCTCACCACAATCCTCATACACATACCATGACATTACAGAATCTCTCCGCGAGACTCATACCATACTCACATTCCTCAACTCATATTATACCCTTACGACATCTCCCCGTAATACTCATACATGTTCAGATGCATAAATTCAAATCCAATATAATAAAATGCAATCATCACAATTATAATTCATAATTCCATATCTACCACAATAACATGAATTCATCAGACATTTCCATTCCAACCAGATATATTGCACAATAATTTAACAGTACATAATCTGTTCAATAGGATTTAAGTTAAAAACTTGTCGAGTAAACTTCCAGGAAAGAGAGGTGCGTCACAATGGACAACTTAAGTACCAAATCTTTCCTTAGCCAAAGCATTCCTCAACTAGTTTTTAACAAATTTCTTATTTACAGATTTAAAACAACAGCATATAATATTAACACCGAAATTTAATATAGATATAAAAAAAAATAGAAATTAAGCAATATTGAGATCCCTGAGAAGATACGAAATTAATATCTATAAATCTGTAATTCCGATTTCAAATCTGAATGGTCACAATAATTCACTATTTGTTATAAACTACATATTAAAATTTCAGGTTGATCCAACGGTTAACTAGATAGATATTGAGGTTTTACCGAGGTAACTCAGGTGCAGAATTTTAAGTGGTTTTTGGTTATACTCAAAATGCGGAACTAATTTCCCTAAGCACAGACATTTAATTACAAATCTGAACGGTCAAAATGACTTAATATGTCTTATGAATTACATACTAAATTTTGGGCTCAATCTAACGGTAAATAAAATATATATGAAATGTTTACCATGATAACTTAAGAACAGAAATATAGTGTTCATCAGATTTTTTAAAAACTTAAAAATTATTTTCTCCAAACATAGACTTTCAATTTATAATCCGATCGGTCAAAGTGTATTAATATATCTTAGGAATCATATATAAAATTTTCAAATTGATCTAACGGTCAAATAAGTCGTAATATATATTTTACCGAGATGACTCAGTAACAGATCTATAGGTGTAATTAATTTACTCAAACATGCAGGATTTATTTCTCTAAGTACAGACTTCTAATTACAAATCCCAACGGTCAAAGTGAAGAAATAGGTCTTAGGATTCATATATTAAAATTGTAGCTAAATCCAACGGTCAAAATAATTAAAAGAAAAGTTTTACCATACTAACTCGAAAATAAGAAAATTATAATCATAAAAACTAAATTTATATAAGTGAATAGATAACTACCATTACCAAAATTTTAACATACTCACAACTCATATTCATTATCATAACATGGATAAAAATCATATACAAGAAGGATTAGCTCCCCTTACCTCTATTCCAGACTTAATCTCCTGCTCCGACTTTGTTTCCCCGAAACCCTTCAGAACCTCTACTCTTCTTGCAACTAAAAAATTTCTCCCTAATTCTTTCTTCTCTATTTCTCAAGCTCTCACTTGATTCCTCTTTTCTTGGTGCAAAATACCCTTCCCTCCCATGACTATTTATAGTAAAAAAAAATTACTATTCATTAATATTTTAATATTATTTATTATTTTAATATTATTTAAAAATAATATTTCAATCATTTTCTCACCAAATCTGATCCTAATTTCTACCTACTACTTTCTTCCATGCTAAGGAATCTTAATGCTGAAAATTTATTTTTACTATTTACTTTTTACTATTCAATTTAAAAAATTTATTAAATAAGTTACCAAAAATTTGAACCTCTCCTTCTAAAATTACTATAATTTTATATCCAAAATTTACATTTTTCTATCCACTAAAATTATTATTACTAATAAAATGCTAAAATTTACTACTATAAATATTTTTCATGGGTCTTACATTCTCCCCAACAACAAAAATTTTCGTCCTCGAAAATTCGAAAATTCGACCTAAAAAATAAAATTATGATTATTTCACCTTATCTTCTAGTTTCCTTGTAAACTCATTTACTCTACTTATTTTGTGCATAAAAATTCTTAGCATCTCAAATTGAAATGTACTCACGAAAAATTTAAAATCATAAACCTTCAGAACACTCTTACTTGTCACTTCTAGCCTCGTCAAAACCACCATTAAACATACCCCACTAGTCTCAAAATAATCCATTAATGTTTTAAAAGAACTCATTACTCATAAACTATTAATCACAAAATTCCAGAAAACTTTTTATTCCTACTATAACCAGAAAGTGATTCTCCTTATAGATCCCTATTTAAGACTTTCATGACCCTGTAAAACTCTAGGAATCATTCTTTTTCCGTAACAACCTTCCATTATATTTTCTCAACACAATTTCTACTCCTAGAAATCGTACACCTCTAAAAGCCACTTATGTTTACCAAAATTATACTAGATTGTTCCACCTTACCCTCTACTTCTATTCTCCGTAAAATTTATAATTACTCTGATGATTACACGGAGTCCAAAACACTATTACTAAACAATTCATCCTTTATGTTTTTCTTTTCTATACTCATTTAACAAGAACTTGTCCAAAAATAATACCTATATTGAATATGATTTATAACATCCATAGAAACCCTTCCACACTTAAGATCATGCATCATTTCCTTCACTCGTCCTTGATGAACTTATCTGACTCTCGATAATACTGCCTTCACCCTTAACCACACTTAATGTTCAACAATCAACTCACAATTCTTGAAGACCATAAACTTCTAAAAACATATTGGAACATGACCAAACCATCCTTTCGATCATACTCTAGACTACAATATCTATCCTTCACTTGCATTGGTTAGATATCCCTAAAATACTGATCCTCATCCTTTATTTAACCCACACTAAATGTTGAACCACTATTTTTTTTTTCACCTGATAAACATTTCTGAAATACTTGACAAAACTAGAATAATCAAGCTTCTTTCAAGATTATACTCCAAATTACCTCAACCTTCATCTAATTGTTTTCCTAGCAAACATTACTAGCCTAAGTTAAAACATTCTCCAAGAATTAACTTATAAACTCTAAATCTTAGGAATATAAACCTTGTCCTCAAAATACCTTCCCACATCCTAACCTAACATGAATCCACAAACTTAACGTTGTCTCTAACCCAGTACCTAACAATTGTGTATCTCTAATAAGACTCAGCAGATCACTCAATCAACAATGTTATAAATTCTGAAACAACTTATTTTAATCTCAATAAGGCCGAATTTAACTATATTCTTTATCAGTACTACACCTACTCATTTAAATAAACCATTTATGCCACATAAGTTAAATGATCTAGAGAGATTATCAAGGCAATCAACCACAACCAACCTCAATTATAACGTGCTTCCCTAGATCAAAACCATATCCCCAGGATATTTAGTGTTAACCAAATCTCAAATTTTTATCTTATGCGAACTAAAAGTAAATATAAATAAGTTCACTCACACACATCATTGGTCAGAGATCAAGGTGCGACATATAAATCTTTACCCATCCTTTACATCACCATTGAGGTTTGAGTACTACCATATAACTATACCTGATGAAAATTGCTCCAATCACAACCTACAACTTCTTAATTATTCCAAATTCCCTAATCACATTAGTATTGCAACTCTCCTTTTTATCTATTTCCAAACTCTTCTTCTTCCTTATCTTGCCATGTTCATAATATTAATTCAACTTACACTACCTCTACTAACTTTAATATTCCAAAATCAATAAGATTTTCAACCATAAATCAGGACTCTTTAATCCTCTCATAAAAATACCAAAACTTTGCATAAGCTGAAAGCCAAAATTTTCGTACCTGGATTTTCTCTACCACTCATCATACCAAAATCACATACTCTCAAATTTTATCTCTAATACATTTACTGGAAAAATCTAACCATCTCTTTTTGATCATCCATTTAGCTTAGAATCCATTCAATACTTCATTCTTCTCTAAAGACCTCGTGTTCTCTTAACTTACAAATTTCTCCTCCTATTACACTTTCTCTCAATCCTCTTTATGCCTTATACCACTTCTCTTCTACTCTTCTTCGTCTAATATTTGATTTATCCTTAATCTACTTTAGTATTCCTATCCCTTTTTATTTTAAACTTTATCTTCAAATCTTCCACCATTTTCTTTCTTCAGATTCCAACCATCACTGATACATCGATCCATGTTACCAATCTCACACAATGCCACTCTGTTTCTCACCAACACTTCCCTCACTTCTGACTTCTAACATTACTGATATACTAAACCAAACTGATTTCTCAAACCTTGCTACATTCATGCTTATCCAAAGCTTCTCTTAATCTAGCCTTTGAACTTAACTCCTTTTTGTGAAACGTAAGATATCTAATCTTCTGATTTTGTCCTGCAAACATCTTAAAACATAACTTCTAAACACCAACATCTTCACTTATCCTTTGAAACTCAGATTCTAGTATTATATCTCCCTATGAAGGCTTTAACTAATTCTAATATCTTTCATAAACCTTGAGAATTAAGAAAGGAAAATCATCTCTCGTAAAAGTCATGAGTAGTTAGACACAATACTCTACTATCTAGCTTGGAGAAAATGATAAGTATACCATTTAGACTCAATTCTTCATAGAGAAGACACAACAGACCCACGACACAAAGGTCATCCTAAGGACGAACTGCTCTGATACCATTAATGTAACATCCCAAATTCTCACATTAATGTAACATCCCAACTTTTCACATTAATGTAACATCCCAAATTTTCATACTTGATAATTAACATTACATTTACGGTAACATTCCGTAATCTCACCCTTTAAAATTTCCTAGTTGATATAAGTCTATACATGTAAAAAGGTTCTAATTATAGTTCTTCTACTCCTCCCTTTCCTTGGTACAATGTGAGGCGACATTCTTTCATCTGCTCCCGTATAACGAATTATACGATCATCGCACATACCCAAACACAAAACACAAACAAGTAGGGTGAGCTAACATGCAACAAATCATTTATAAGACATGCATAATTACTTCGATACAAACATCATATAATAATTATGTCAGACACCCTCATACCATCGTACCACAATTCCTATTAGACACTCGTCCCACAATACCCAATAAATACCATAATACTCAATAGACATTCATTCCATAATACCCAATAAACACTCATCCCTCAATACCAATAAACAATCATTCCACAATACCCAATAAACACTCATCCCACAATACCCAAATAAACACTCATTCCATAATACCCAATAGGCACTTATCCTCACGATATTCAATAGGTACTTATCCCAACGATATGTTGATGAGCGATCACGGGAGGTTCCGCACTTGTGATGTCATTCTTAGTCCCCTCACTATGTCCAAAACCGGCACATAGACCAGGACATTCTGCCCTCCATACCATTCACAAGGTTAGTCCCCTCACTATGTCCTAAACCGGCACATAGACCAGGACCTCCTGCCCCTCTCACCACATAATTCATCATTCTCTACTTGAGACTGAATCATTATTAGAGTATCAGGATAACCTCCAACTACGGGACCCTCAACATCAACATATACATAAATACCATAACTGAATCTCTCCACGAAACTCATACCATGCTCACATTCCTTAACTCATTACGAAATCTCACCACAATCCTCATACACATACCATGACATTACAGAATCTCTCCGCGAGACTCATACCATACTCACATTCCTCAACTCATATTATACCCTTACGACATCTCCCCGTAATACTCATACATGTTCAGATGCATAAATTCAAATCCAATATAATAAAATGCAATCATCACAATTATAATTCATAATTCCATATCTACCACAATAACATGAATTCATCAGACATTTCCATTCCAACCAGATATATTGCACAATAATTTAACAGTACATAATCTGTTCAATAGGATTTAAGTTAAAAACTTGTCGAGTAAACTTCCAGGAAAGAGAGGTGCGTCACAATGGACAACTTAAGTACCAAATCTTTCCTTAGCCAAAGCATTCCTCAACTAGTTTTTAACAAATTTCTTATTTACAGATTTAAAACAACAGCATATAATATTAACACCGAAATTTAATATAGATATAAAAAAAAATAGAAATTAAGCAATATTGAGATCCCTGAGAAGATACGAAATTAATATCTATAAATCTGTAATTCCGATTTCAAATCTGAATGGTCACAATAATTCACTATTTGTTATAAACTACATATTAAAATTTCAGGTTGATCCAACGGTTAACTAGATAGATATTGAGGTTTTACCGAGGTAACTCAGGTGCAGAATTTTAAGTGGTTTTTGGTTATACTCAAAATGCGGAACTAATTTCCCTAAGCACAGACATTTAATTACAAATCTGAACGGTCAAAATGACTTAATATGTCTTATGAATTACATACTAAATTTTGGGCTCAATCTAACGGTAAATAAAATATATATGAAATGTTTACCATGATAACTTAAGAACAGAAATATAGTGTTCATCAGATTTTTTAAAAACTTAAAAATTATTTTCTCCAAACATAGACTTTCAATTTATAATCCGATCGGTCAAAGTGTATTAATATATCTTAGGAATCATATATAAAATTTTCAAATTGATCTAACGGTCAAATAAGTCGTAATATATATTTTACCGAGATGACTCAGTAACAGATCTATAGGTGTAATTAATTTACTCAAACATGCAGGATTTATTTCTCTAAGTACAGACTTCTAATTACAAATCCCAACGGTCAAAGTGAAGAAATAGGTCTTAGGATTCATATATTAAAATTGTAGCTAAATCCAACGGTCAAAATAATTAAAAGAAAAGTTTTACCATACTAACTCGAAAATAAGAAAATTATAATCATAAAAACTAAATTTATATAAGTGAATAGATAACTACCATTACCAAAATTTTAACATACTCACAACTCATATTCATTATCATAACATGGATAAAAATCATATACAAGAAGGATTAGCTCCCCTTACCTCTATTCCAGACTTAATCTCCTGCTCCGACTTTGTTTCCCCGAAACCCTTCAGAACCTCTACTCTTCTTGCAACTAAAAAATTTCTCCCTAATTCTTTCTTCTCTATTTCTCAAGCTCTCACTTGATTCCTCTTTTCTTGGTGCAAAATACCCTTCCCTCTCATGACTATTTATAGTAAAAAAAATTTACTATTCATTAATATTTTAATATTATTTATTATTTTAATATTATTTAAAAATAATATTTCAATCATTTTCTCACCAAATCTGATCCTAATTTCTACCTACTACTTTCTTCCATGCTAAGGAATCTTAATGCTGAAAATTTATTTTTACTATTTACTTTTTACTATTCAATTTAAAAAATTTATTAAATAAGTTACCAAAAATTTGAACCTCTCCTTCTAAAATTACTATAATTTTATATCCAAAATTTACATTTTTCTATCCACTAAAATTATTATTACTAATAAAATGCTAAAATTTACTACTATAAATATTTTTCATGGGTCTTACAGTAACAAAATAAATTTGTAGCACTTTCTCAGTCTAATAAAAACCTTACAAATGATGCTGGTTAAATTTCATTTCTCCTACTTTTATTCACACATTAATATTTTTAACACAAAAATCTCTTAGAGGTAAGGTGTTTTAAAAAAAATATTCACCTTTTATTTTCATTTGAAGATATTGCACAATTGCATATATAATATGATATAATAAAATAATATCAAATTAGTTTCCTATGTCTAAAAATATCACAAAATACATATTAAATTAATGTATTTGATTAAGAAAGATCACAAAATATAAGTTAAATTAGTCTAACTAAGTCTTAAACTATTTGTAAATATATGTTACATTCCATAAAAATTACCATTAAGTAAAAATTATCTTTGCGATGTTGATACTTTGTATTCACTTTCTTCATCTTATGAAATTAAAATATATCAATGTTAACATAAATAAAAATATTAATAATTTGTTTTTTTTTTAATTAGTAAGAAGGACCTCCACCTAAGTATCGGGACATTAAAGTTATTACATTAACGACATTCAAGCTTTTTGTTTTTTTTTTTTAATAATTTGTGTGGCTTAAAACACTGATAGAATAAAATAAAATTTTGAAAACCATAGTGGAAATTAATTCATTATATTTTATTATTTTTATATTTAATCAAGTTTTAAATGATTGATAAATTTAAGTATATTAAGTTAACTTTTTAATAATTTTTTGAGGTTTATTGAGTATTAAAAACTTTTCAGGTTTTTATATTTTAATTTTTCTGTTGATAGATTAAAACATTTTTTCTTGACAAAATTATTTATTATTTACATATATTTTATCTTTCAATGAAAAGTAGCAAATAAAACAAATGTGCACTATTTCTACCTTATTTCTTTTCCTTTTCGAGGGTAAAAATTTAATATCTTCATCTCGTCTCAAGAAAAGCATGATTCCTAATGCATTTTGATTGAACCAACACGAACTTCATGATTGTAAACCTCCACTCATGTCAAGTATTTCATGTCACTCTATTATGAGTAGATAATAAAAAAATAGTTTTAATTATATAATTTGACATATAAATTAATAAACATTTTAATTTATCCAATTAAAATATTAACTAGTTAATTAACTAATAATTTTAAAAATTCTTATATAATTAAATATATTTTTAAAGTATATATTAGAAATAAAATAACCCAAATACAAAATAAAAATAAAAAATAAATTAAGATTTTCAATCATCACATTTTGTTTATTGAGATAACGGCTCAGAGAAAAAAAAAACGACCATTTTTGCAATTGTAATTTTTGCATGGTCCCTAATCATTGTAATGGTTGTAGATGCATTTGGAAGGGCACTATATTTTGTTTTTTCCTCTTCAACAAATTAGGTTGACTTGGTCAATCTACTAAACTTTCTCAATTATTTATTTTATGCAAAACCAACCTAATTTGTCCCATTTGGAAGCCTATGATCTAACCTTTGTTAACATTTGATGACTATAAATAAGTGCTTAGGATTGAAATTAGTTATTTTTTAAATTTTTGAACTAATTTAGTTTTTTATTTTTAAAATTGAGTAAATTTAATTAAGTTTATTTCCTGTTTCAAATATGTTTCATGAAAATATTTGAATTTTTTATATTATTTAATGTATTCTTTTTTAATATTTACTGAAAAATATTGAGTTATTAAAGATATATTTTTGTTTTAATATTAATTAAAAAAATTGTTTATACAATTTAATATATTATCGTTTTAATATTAACGATGAAACATTGAATTATTTATCTTCATTGATGTATTTTTACTAAAAATGTTAACGAAAAAACATGTTTAAAATATTAAATAAATTTAATAAAATTTAATTAAAAGAGCTAAATCCACGCTATTCTAAAAATAAAAAATTTAATTAGTTCAAAATTTTAAAAAAAGAAATTAATTTCAATTTTTACTTAAAGACCTATATAACCCAATATTCAAATTAAAAGTTGTATAATTATAATTAAATTACACAATTTTTATTGTGCGAAATAAAACAATTATTTTGCATATAAACTATAAATTAATTATTTAATAATTTTTTACTATTCAACTCATCAGGAGATAATGTTCATGAATATTTAAGGTTAAAAAGTGTAATTAGGAGAATGATAATGTTACGTACTATTTTCATTCAAACTTTTCAAGGTTAAAATAAATATGAATTTTCTCACAAAATAAATATTTTCTTCTCATCTCACAAGTAACCTTGAAATTTCATATTAAGTTGACAATTGAGTTATTTATTTATCTTAGCTTCTCATCTAATAGTAACTTTTTGGTTAATAAATTTTTTAACTCATAGTTACTTTTAATATTTAATTTAATATATTTTTTTGAAGAAGTATCTTTTATTAATATTAATATTATTTGTTATTATAAGTCGAATATATATATATATATATATATATATATATATATATATATATATATATATATGGGTTAAATATGTTTTTAGTCCCTAAACTATTGGCCGTTTCTGGTTTTCGTCCCTCTTTCAAAGTAAGGTACGATTTGTTCCTCAATCTTTAAAAAACGTTCGTTTTAGTCCTCAAAATTTTGTTTTTAGTCCTCGTTTTAGTCCTCAAAACGTTCGTTTTTTCGACTAAAACGAACGTTTTTTAAAGATTGAGGACCAAATCGTACCTTACTTTGAAAGAGGGACGAAAACCAGAAACGGCCAATAGTTTAGGGACTAAAAACATATTTAACCCTATATATATATAATATGCTCGAAGGAAATTTATACTAATGGTTTATAGTTGTGATTTTTTTATGAATATCCAATTATATTTATATGAAACAATTGCATGATATGCAAATAGAAGAATAAATTAGTTATGAACATAAATTTAAAGTTTTTTTTTGTGTATTAAGTTATTGAACTCATTTAATTGTTTTTCTAATACTTGTATACTTTATAAAATAGAATCATTGGAATTGCCACTTAGAAGTGTGATATAGATAACTACTCTGAATTTGGCAGTTATCTTCAAACATTTCTATATTTCTTTACTCTGTTTTATATTTTTACATATTTTATTTAGCTAATAATAGATAAACACTCAATTTTTTTACTCTACATCTATTCAACATTAATAAAATAATATTTTTCAGCTAAAATATAATATAATATAATTTAAGATAAATAAAGTAGAAAAATAAAACTATTAAATTATTATTTAGTTTTTGAAAGGTGTAGAAAGATTCAAAGATATATAATAAAATTTTCCTTTATTTAGAAGTGTGAAAAGAGGTTGTAAATAGTGTTCGGTGTATAGATTTAGTTTAATTTTTAAATATTTAACTTTAAAGTTATATTAATATTTTTTATTAGTTAGTATTATTATTTAAAAACTATATAAATGAGAAGAAACATACTCAATCCATCATAGCTAATTGGAGGCTAAAATTACACATTTCGCTTTAATAAGTTGTAACATAATTAATTAATTATATTCCAGAATATAATCAATTAAGCAGAATTTTAAAATTTTTGTTTCCGTCGTGTTTTCTTGAAACAAATATTTGTGATCTCACTTACCTTTATACTTGCGTATAAGCAAAAATGATCTAATTTTATATTAATTAAATTTATTTGTCGAAAATTACATTCTCTAAGTTATTGTCTGTTATATCTATAGGAAACAGTGTTTTAATTTAACAATAAAAATGCTTCTAAATAATAAATTTGAGAAAATTATAATTCGCTTATATTTATATCTATTAAAATTACTGTTTTTTTCTTATATACATAATCCGTTTTAACTTCATCATATTATAACGACCATGATTAAAATTTAAAAAAAATGTACTCGTATTATTTCTTTAATCAACAAGAGAGATAAATTATATTAAAACAAATACAAAAGAGGCATGGTATTGCCTTGATGGGTTCCAGCACCAATTAGCTCATCTAAAATGAGATTTTAGAAAATAAATTGATTACCAAATTAATGACTGCGATTATGCGAATATGATTAATTTTAAAAATTGTTGAATATAACTTAATTTTATTTATAACTTTAAAGATTAGTTGTATAAGTAATAGTTAATATTAATTACATCGTATCTTAACCTCGTATGCAAAGTCCCATTTTCAAATTGACTATAAAATAATCGAAGCAATTAAAGACATTCTATGAAGCAAGTAGATAATCATCTATCTCGTTTTCATACATTCAATAGAATTTATTATACTCTCATTTCTTTATTACATTCTAGTTTTTATTGTTCTGTATGCTCATTGATTCACCTTGCTAATTATGCATTAAAAAAAATTTAATGACAAATTTATAAACGAGTCTCTCATTGCTATTAAAGATTATATTAAAAAAAGAGAAAATGCATGTTTTCTCCAATGCTTTAATCATATTTCACCGGTCTTCTGATGTTTGTTTGCAAAGTTACGAGTAAAGAAACAAAATTTTAGACTATAAAACCAATTAGATTTCTGAAAGGGATTCTAAAACTAGTTCAGTTTTTTAAATTGTTCTTCCTTTAGTTTCTAGCAACATAGAATCTATACTTGTTACAAAATAAACTAACTATATAAGAAAAAAAAATCCTAGAAATCATCCAGTTAAAAAGATGTTAAACTATATGAAGACAAAAATTATCATTTCACACTCACCTTTTTCTTTTACTTCCACTTTATAACTCTTTTAATAATAAAATATTATATTTAACTAATAAAAATAGTTATAGACAAAATTTTAAAATAATATTATTTATGATTGTTAAATAGATGTATAAGAAAATAATAGTGTCAAGTTATCATTCTGAGATTGAACTGAAATATTCTAAAAGACAGCGCTTTAATTTGAAACCCTATTATCGGATTTCATCATAATACCAACGGTTGATATTCCAGTCACGTAAGGGAATTGATATAATTAAGTTTAAATTTATTTTTTCAAAATAATTTGAAATAAACTCAAAGAAAAATGTTATATATTATTGTTGCAATTGAAATCACGATGAACAACAAAAACATTTAGAAAAAAGATAAAGAAATTGCCACGATAAATTATTATTGAAAATTATTATTAAAAATTATGAAAAAAAATCTTAAAAATTGAAATTAAATCTGGATCGGAAGATATTAACATCCTACCAGGTTGATCTTGAATGAGATGTATATTTGGATAATCTTTTAGAAGAATATTTAGAAAATAAAAAAAAAATCTTAAAAAATTAAAATTGCTTTATATACAAGTTAAAAAATAAAATATTTAAAAGATTTATGTAAGAGAATCTCTACAAATTAGTTAATATATAAATTCGTTTTAATTTATGGAGAAATTTATTTCCTTTTTTCACATTTTTTAATTCTAAATATCCCTATCAAGAGGTTTTCTATAAAATACTCCATATTGAAAGAGAACTTGTTAGGGAGTTGCTCCCTCCACCCCCACACATCTCTTCCTCTACCTCCCCTTTACCTTTTTGCCCCTTCCTCCACCTTTTCTTTACTATTTTGCCCCTCAGTAAAATTTTATTTTTAAAATTATTGTTTTTTAATTTTATTCATTTATAACATATTTCACTGATAACCTACGTAGTTTCTTGTATGAGTAAAATATTTTTCTGCAAAGCTTGGTGATCGTGAAAAGAATTATCAAGCAATCTTCCTCTTGTTCTCGGTGCAATACGTGGTGCAGTGCGTTTATGGTGTAGTGTCCTTGTCGTGGTTCCTCTCCAGGTACGTAGTCATAATCCTTCCTATAATTCTAAACCCTAAACCCTTCCCATACTTCCAATAATCCTTTGAATATCCAAGCCTATAATCCTTGCATGAGCCGCAAAACGTAGTAAAATAAAAACGAAACCTAAAAGGAACACTGCTTCTGGACGGATGACATCCTTCAACGGATGTCAACATCCGTTTAAGGCAAAACGGATCCGTTTCGCCTTAAACGGATGTTGACATCCGTTGAAGGATGTCATCCGTCCAGAGATAGTGTTCCTTTTAACTTTTGAGGATATAATTGTCATTTTAGAAGGATATAATTGACATTTTAGAAAATTGGGGAGGTGGAGGAAGAGACGTGTGGGGGTGGAGGGAGCAACTCCCAACTTGTTATTAATCATTTTGAACTAGGTCCAAATTCTTGAAAGAAACGCTTAACTATTTAGGGATAAGCAAGTGAAGTGATTTCTGTTTGCAGCCTAACATGTTATGGAATCTAACTTAGATTTATTCAAGATTTCATCTAAAGTTAGAAAAATAAATAGACCACAACAAAATTGAATATCGACTACTGTGCTTAAAGTATTAGAAATTGCGCCATAAAAAATAAAGTGTTTAGTACAATAGTTAACATTAAAAAAAGAAAGAAAGAAGCTTTATGTTTCTTTTGTTACTTCACTATTCTTTATTTTGTTCCCTCACACGACAACAGATGTTGAAACATCTCCTTTTCTTCATTTAAAGTATTAGCCAAATACACCGATAACCGACTGATTTGCTGTCTTTTAAGAGATTCGGCCAACTTTATCATTTCATGTCTGATCCAATCACTCAGATAACGTTCCAGCTGCTTCCAACCAAGTTTTAAATGGGTACACAAAATACAGGTGCCTCTAAATTTATCAGTAAACATGGTCGTTCTGACTTGCCCAAATTCATAAGCCACACAAATATCACAATAAATCAATAATTAGCGCACATTATTAATCTACTTCAATATAAATTGAATTAATTAAAAAATCAATGATTCAAACCTTTGCTCTGGCATCTTCATCTTTACCAACTACAATAAAACTTTCACGAAATGCGCAAAATCACCTCACTATTTTGCAGCAAAAGAGAAAATACAGAATCCAATTTACAAGGATAGAAGGGAGGGAAGGTGAAGAATCCCTCGAAACAAACGAATACTCTAGAGAAAATTGCACATGCTTCCTAGTTACTAACCCAGGAGCAAGTATATAACAAAACTGTACAGTGTACTATACAGGTGAGTTACAAGTATAGGCTTGGGTATATGCTCCGTCAAGTAAAAATGTCTTACTGTTCTACTATAGAAACTGATCCTGCTTTCCGTTGAAGTCAGCAGAGGATAACGGAGGAGTTCTGGAAGTAGTGGATTGTGGTGGCGCAGTAAGGGCATAGGTGAGTCTCGACGATGATGAATTTTCAATGAGACCAGCAATGCCGGCAGCTGCAGATTGAGCATTTGAAGGGAGGAATAGGTCATGCTTCTGGTCTTTGTAAGCACTCCAAACCTGGAAAGCAGGAGGGAAAATGATTGTAGAAGGTGAAAACTAATATGTGGATAGTAGCATACTTGAAACAGGGAGCACCAAAATGCAGAAACAATGTTTAGGCTGCCGAGAGGCAAAAGCCGAAGGCCAAAAGCTCAAACAACAATGTTATATTGCTACTAAAAAATGTGGAGACTTACATCAGAATTATTCAATAGTTCTCGCACTTTAGTGCAATGAGCCCCTTCGGTAGCAAAGGCATGCAAGACCTGATTAATGAGGTAAGTAACTCGTCAAAAACAATTGTTGAACAATCAATAGAATATTGGGAAAAGTTAATCAACACTATTTTCTCTAGAAACAACCACAACTGCAAGTACTTTCTTTAATGTTTGCCAAATTGTGCAAAAAAACTAATGAAAAAGAAATAAAAATACCCACAGAAAGAAGTACAAAATATAGACTCGAGAAAATGCATCGATTGTTAATTTAAAGTGCAGGATGTCAGATTTAAGAAACTAAATGGTGATCGTTGATCCTATAGAAACTATTATTACCAACAAAATGTGAACTGGTTAAAAACCACTAAAACACCAGGTGTGGTTTTACATGGTATTAGAGATATAAATGTAAACATTCAGTTATTCATTTCGATGATAGCTAGTTATCCGTTTTCCTGCTATGATTAGTTAGTTATTCAACTGTTGTAACCTCTCCTGGAGCCTATATATGATCAGCTTGTATCTTCTTTCTCATTCAGCGCAATAATAATCCATTCTCTTTCTGTTGATCTTTTCTCTGTTTTTTCTCATACCTAAAACTCTGATTGGTATCGTGAGCTAGACATTGTTCTGCAATGGCCACAATTCATACTCCCTACCTTCCGCTTCCCAATATTTCTCAATTCTATAGCTGAAAAACTTGATGATTCCAATAATCTTCAGTGGAAACAAGTTGACCCTGTAATAAAGTCAGGTAGACTTCACCGACTTGTTGTAAATCCAGTGATTTTCAGATGATGACCATGCTTTTGGAAAAATAAACCCAGCCTAGGAAGAATGGAAAGTGCAAGATCAAACCTTGCTTACTTGGCTTCAGTGAACGCTTACAAAGTCGATCTTGTCTCGTGTTCTTGGATCTATCCACTTGTATCAGGTGTGGGAAGAAATTCAGGACCACTTCACACAAAACCGAGTTAGGATTAACCTTATTGCATCATGCCTCTATTCCTCTACAATTTTGGGACTTTGCCTTTAATACTGCTGTCTACTTAATCAATAGATTTCCCACAGCTTCATTGCAATTCAATGTCCCTTACACTGTCTTGTATAAATAGTCACCTGACTACAATATTTTAAAGGCATTTGATTGTGCTTGCTTTCTGATTAGTGCATATTTATGCCCACATTTATGCTTTAAAATTAAATTTTTGATAAAATTCTGAATGATTGATTTAAAGAGGATTTCTGATGATTGGAATTTTTGGGTTTGGGAATAAAAAGAGACTTAAAAAGTGATTTTTAGTTGCATAAATTATTCTTGGATGTTCTAATATTTATTTGTGCAGCTGAAATTGAAACTTTATTGGTCCAAATTGCAAATTAAGGCCAAACTAAGATTTTATTTGAAATCCTAATTGGGTGAGAAAGAGGGTTGCCACGTGGCAAGCTCTCATTGGTCGCACCCTTCCTCGGTCAAAGCTGGTAAAAGTTGGTCAAACAGGGGTTTTGGTGCAATTTTGGAGGGGCTAAAGTACAAATAGAGGAAATTTCAGGGTATTTGTGCAATTTTGGAAAGTCAGAAAATCTAAAAGATAAAATTCAGTTGTTGAATTTAATTTGGGAATATCAACAGAAAATATTTTCCAAATAATTTTATCATTATCTAAATCTTTTAGTTATTTGGAAGATATAGGATATAAGATAATTGAGTTAATATCTATCAAATATTCTTTAAAACTGATTTAATCTAGTGAATATTTGAAAGATATAATATATCAACAGAAAATATCTTATCAACAAACTATTCAGAGTCCAAGCTCAATCAAGCCTATATAAAGAGACCCAAGGGAGGCAGAAAAAGGGACTTGACTTCATTCATTCACCACTTCCCTCTCTCTTATTTCATCTTGTATTCAACTCCATTCATGGAGAGCTAAGCATCTAGGGCTATTCTGCTGTAACTCCATTATGGATTCTGAGGTTACGTTTAATTAATACAATTGTTTATTTTGATTATTGCTTTAAGTTGTTCTCTCTCTATGTCTTTCATCTCTCTATCAAATTAAAAGCAAAGATTCTTGCATCATAATGTGTTTGAATCTACATACATATTGATTATATGAGTTCTAGGGTTTCTAGGTTTAATTGAGAATCTACTTTGATTTAATTTAGGAACTTTCATATGATTAATTGGTTTTTACTATCAATTGAGAATGTACTTTGATTGGTAGTAATAATTTCAACTATAATCAATTGAGAATTTACTTTGATTGATTAGTTTTTAATTTGGTTAGGCGATTTAAGAATAGACATGATTAAACACAATAGGATTTGATTGAGAATGTACTTTGGTTGAATTCATTGTGAATAATCTAGAAAGGTTTTGCATTTGATTGAGAATTTATTTTGGTTAAATGCATGATCGCCCTCAAATTAATTAAGAATGTACTTTAATTAGTTTGAAACTTAAATAATAATCAATTGAACAATTATCTATGAATGATGAATCGATCTTGGAAAAGCAGTGGAATTAAGCCTATTTCATTATAATCGTTTTTAAGTTTCTTATTTGTTCTTTAAACCTTCTCCAAACATCATTTTTATTCTTGAACATTGCATTGCATTCATAAGATTCTAATATTAAAAGGCAATTCCTTATTCGTTGGGAGACAACTCAGGGTTACTTTAACCCTATCTACTTTCTTGAATACTACTTGACAATACTGAAGTTGCCTTGAAAAGTAGTATTAATTTGATAGTTTCAACGATAGCCTATCACTTTCCCTTTTTAGACTCATAACAGTCGCAAATTAGATTTCCGATCACAATAAAGTGTTTTCTTGGACTATTCTACCTCTCAATAAGGCTATTTCTATTTGTCAAAATTCGGTCACATTTACACCTGAAAAGATGTTCTCTTTAAGGAGATCAGGTTTCCTTATTCTGGTATTCTTCCTGAATCCATTGCTCCTGTTACGTCCAGTTCTCAGAACATCAATCTTACTCCTAATCTCTCCCCCTCCAACTGAACCATTATTCATTCCACTAATACAGAAAGTATGTCTCCCACTCAGTCCTCAACTGCCTCTGACCCTACAACTCTACCTACTGAGTCAGAATCTGAGTCTCTACCCAGGCCTCCAAATACTCACTCTATGCAAACACGATCTAAATTTGGTCTTCATAATCCTATAATTCATCCGTCATCGTGTTTGTCTCATACTGAACCTTTTAGTGTTAAACAGGTTATGGATAGTCCAAATTGTGTTTCAGCTATAAAACAAGAATATTATGATGTTTTAATAAAAACAGTTGGGATCTGGTTTCTTTACCCCAGGTATAAAAGCAGTGGCTATAAATGGATTTTTTAGGTAATAGAAAATGCTGATCGAACTGTTAATAAATATAAAGCCAGATTAGTTGTCAAGGGATTCAATCAAGTCATGGGTTTGATTTTCATGAATCTTTTTCTCCTGTTATCAAACATATTTAGTCTCAATTATTCTTATTGTTACTTTAACGAGAATGGGATTTGTTTCATTTAGATATTAATAACGCCTTTCTCAAGGACACTCTTGAAGAAAGTGTATATGATCCAACTTCATGGATTTGAGGCCTCGGACAAATCTCTGGCCTGCAGACAAAATAAAGCATTTATGGCCTAAAACAAACACCTAAACAGTGGTTTGACAAATTCACAACTCTTTTACAGCTTGGTTTCTGTTCAGCAAATGTCATCCTTCACTATTTACCTATCAGCATGACTCACATATTGTTCACCTATTGGTATATGTTGATGATATCATTCTCACTGGCACCTCTGTATCTCTTATTCAGCAGCTCACTAGAAATTGCACTCTAGTTTTTCTCTCAAGCAGCTGGATAATCTTAGCTACTTTCTACGTATTGAAATCAACTATCTTTCTAACAAGCCTATTGTGATAACTCAAAGTAAATATATTAGAGACCCTTTGCAAAACAAAAATGACCGAAGCTCAACCTATATAATCTCCTATGGACTCATCCTGAAAACTATCTAAAACAGGCTCAGATTTATTTTTTTATCCTACTCTGTACAGATTAGTAGTTGGAACTTTGCAATATGCTACTCTTACAAGACATGATATCAGTTATGTTGCAATTCATCTCAAATCCTTTGGACAGCTGTTAAAAGAATCCTAAGACACCTTAAAGGCACTCTTTCTCATGGTCTTCAAGCACAGCCTTGTGTGATGGTTACTGGGCATCTGACATTGATGATAGAAAGCCTACTTCTGGATCTGCAATATTTTTGGGACCTAATCTCGTTTCTTGGTGGTCACATACGCAGTGTGCCATTGCTCGATTGAGCACTAAAGTTGAATATCACAGCTTAGCTCAATCTTTAGAAGAAATTATCTGGATTCAAGCTCTCCGGAAAGAATTATATATTTCTTTCTACAATTTTGTAATGCTCCGTGACAAAAAAAAGTGTAGTTGCGATAGTACAAAACCCTGTTTTTGACTCTAGAGCAAAGCACATTTTTATGTTCATGGTCAAGTGTTATCCAAACAACTTGAAGTTTATTATATTTCTAACTTGGATCAGTTGGTGGATATTCTTACCAAGCCTCTTTCTTCTAACCGTCTTGAATTTCCTAGGAGAAAACTCAATGTGCAGGATTTTTCCCAAAAAAAATCCTTCCCCTTGAGTTTGACGGGACTATTGACATACAAATGTAAACATTCAGATATTCAACTGGATGTTAGTTAGTAATCTGTTTTTCTGCTATTATTAGTTTGTTACTGTTGTAACCTCTGTTGAGCCTATCTATTGCTCAAGCTTGCATCTTCTTTCTCATTCAGTGCAATAATAATCCATTCTCTTCCTATAATATTTTCTCTGTTTTCCCTCATACCTAAAACTCTGATACTGGGAAGTAGACTGGAGCATACAGGAAGACATTTTTTCATAAAGAAAGTACTTGTAAAGAAAGAAAAATGCGAAAGAAAGCCTCAAAGGAAAGAGCAAGAATAAAATTGACTCAGATTCCAACCTCAATTGCAAGCACTCTGCCAATAGATGCTTCAGATTCATTCCACTTCATCTGAGAACAAAAGCCATTCCTTCCACCAGCCCTCCAATCAAGAAGACCAAGAAGAACTTCAACAAGACCAACTCTGCATTGTTTGCAAAATTTATTTTAGCATTGAGTTTGTGAATCCACTCCATAAACATATAAGCTAGTCTTGAAGCATGCAGTTGTTTCAAAACAAACTATTGTAGCCATTCATGCTTTCGTAATATGTAGTAGGAAAATTCATTTTTTCTACATTTCCTCAGTTACAGACCATCCAAACTTCCTTCAACAGTCTCATTACATGGAAAATTGTAAAAATTCAAAATCAGACAGACAGATTAGGCGTAGTGAGATACAACAGCAAAACACAAATTTCTAGGCCATAAGAAAGGTTAACTTCAAAATAAGACTGAATGATGATGACAGAAGTGCATTGCACAATTCTTTCATTTCTGTTTCTCTCTTCTTTCCTTTTATCCTCTTTCTTCTGTTTTCTTCTTTCTTCCCCTCTTTATTTCTCTTACCCTTCTAAATTATATCATATTTCCACTAAGTGAGAGAGAGCACTCATGGATGCAAGGGTAATTGAATAAAATGCATTTATGTTCCTATAGAAATGGTGTCATACCACAGGTTTATAAATTCAAATATTCAAGATCGATGTTATAAAATAGAGAAAATGCATGGTATACAAATGCGGTGGTTAAAATGAAAAAAATAAAAAGATATTGAGTTATTTATGTGGGAAAGTACCAATCAATGTCCAAAGGCAAGTTGAACATATCAGTATACATATTCTATGGCAGTAAATGTTGAGCTTTAAAGGAATAACAAGAGAAAAAGGTGAGAAAAAAAATGAATATTAAAATTAATGTGTATCAACACAAGGAAGAAAACGATACAAATTATTGTACACAAAGTGACGGTTGTACAAACAACAACTGAAGAAAAGACAGAAAATGCAAAAAGATGGTTTTGAGACATTGATAGGAACTTCGGTTGTATTACCCAGTGCCCAAGTCCCACCTTGAGTAGTATGGACTGCTAGGTGGAGTATTTAAGTGTTTGGTCTTTCCCCCCTTAATAGCTTACTTGTTGAGGGTACTTCCGTAAGTGTTTGGGTACTTTTCAAATCAGTACCAGAGCTGGTTGTAGATGTATTGGAAAAGGCTACCTAAACTTTGGCTGGCGGCGCTATGATAGGAATTCTGGAATTAGAGTGTCATAGTCCCACAAACTATGTGGTGCTCGAGGAAGTATTAAGCGTTTGGTTCTCTCCACTTAATAGCTAGCTAACTTTTGAAGGTGGGTTCCCCAAGTGCTTGGGTACTTAGTTATCACACATACAAAAACCTTTAGCATTACAATTAATAAAACAAGATTACTTAGTGTTAGAGATCTCACATCAACTATAAATATGTCCAAATTATAATATACAAGCACGGTGCAAATCTCACTTATCAAACTGGTTTTTGTGAGTCTTAAAATTCACTTTCTAAGATGGTATCAAAACTTGTCCTTACAAGGTTTGTTAGGTCTATCGTGTCACTTGCTATCAGACCTCCGTTAATTTTGAGTTAATTTTAAAATCCACTCTTTAAGACTCGGTTCTTGCAAAAAAGAAGAGGGAGACCAAGTAAGAATTTGTGATGAATATATTTAACTAATTTGTCATTAGCCTAGTGAGATTGCAAGATTCATGTAGCCAACCTCACTGATGAGATTATTTGCAATTATATTTCGGTAAAATTAAGGGGTTTACTAACTTTTAATTTAATTCAATTTTCAAACTTGTCATCACACATCACTACCACAACTGAACTTCAATTCTACCAGAAACAAGAGGAAGTCAAAGGACATAACCCATATTTTTATAAAAGGAAAGAACATGGCCCTATAATCGAAATTGATGTGATGAGTTTTCTCTTTCACTAGCATCTTGTTGAAGTTGTCTCCAACTAATGCAATGCTCTATCATGAATTCGGATCTCCATGTCATAAAATATTGAATCAGTTAAAAGTAAATTAATTTTCAATTATACAAGGTACTCACTTAAGGCCTTGTGCAACAAGAGCATCCCTGGCTCGGTTACCAGCAACCACAACACGTTTTAGAGTCTCAAGAGCTAAAATACTTCCACCTTGCCATCCAATAGCTTTCATTAGCAGTGGAACAACCTGGAAGAAGAAATTTAAATTGTTTATTTGTTTGGTCAAAGACATTTATAAAGTAGGGACAGCGCAAATTATATTTATAAATATAGGAAACACCAGCAATAAAAGCATTCCATCATTATCAAAAAGAAACTAGAACCCTCTTTAAAGCATGAGACTGACTAATTATGTAAACTTTACAAATACTTTTTTCCACACTCACAAGCTGTCATTTAATATCAACTTCAGTTGATTGGTATGTCCTCCCACAGCCAATATTTAACCCATACTCCCAACAGAAACGTTATCTAAACCATAAACCCCACCCTAGGAAACAAAATAAAAATAAAAAAGAACAGTTGTCATCAAAACCTAAATTTCTCCAAAATAGCATGATTTTCCCCACAGTTACAAGACTTCATTCGCCATTTCCCCACAGTTACAAGTCTATTAGAAGCTAATAAACTGTTGAAAAAGGTCAATAGTTGCTTCTTTGGTGAACCAGGATAACAATTCACACACTAAATGGAATTTGAAGATGGGCTTTAAAGAATCCAGATGGGTTTTTGAGATACAGGTATTACAGAGGGATGATCCTTGAGATGAATAAAGGAAATTCCATGGCAGACAAGAAAATGTCTTGGTAATCACATTATCTTCAGCAGAACATTGCATACGAAAGCATAAAAAAATGTAAAATTGTATATTAACATATTCATATAGAACTTGTTTTGTCAGATACCTGAGGTGTTCCAACACTTGTTGCAGCCATGGCTTCAGCACATGTGGTACTAGCTGCAAGTTGATGCAATACACGCAAACAACTAAGGCGCACACGTTCTTGAGGTGTTTGTGTGTTCTCTGCTGAGTCAATATCCGGGTCAAATGTTTGTTCTGCATGTCTCCCACTGTTTACCTCACCAGATGACATTGTTTCTCTCCTTCCCTCAAATGCAACAGCAGCAACTAATTTTGGTACATATCCAAGATACCCAACATGATCTGCTAGAGCAGGGTGCACACGTAATAAAGAAACTAGGGCGGCAGACAGGAGCAAAGGAAGCTCTGGATCAACAACCTGTGCTTCATAATGTGTGGCAGCAATGGATGACAAATACTGATCTAGTAGACCTTCCAAAAACCTTTTGGGGTTTCTAAGAGGGAATTTGGGATCTTTCAAAAACAGCCGAACATAGATGCCACCAACCTGCATCCACACAATTTTAGTTCATTTAAGAGAATATAAATTATTCATCATACCATGTCATAAGAAGGACAAATTTAAATATCACATATTATGCAATACCTGTGGCTCATCTCTCATTTCCTGCTGTCCAGATGCCTGCTCAGGTACATCCCAATCAACAACACGCCCTTTCATCTGCTCACGGTATAGCTCTGATGACATAGTGGAAATTTGTGCAGATAAGGAAGCTGCCATTGCTGGCGTCCATACAAGTTCTGGTGTCTCCGTATTCTGCTCAAGGGCAACTACAACGGCTTCACCAGGTCCATCCTTAATTACTGATACAAGACCATCAGGGAGAAACCTTGCAAGTGTTATAGCAACTCTTGGTCCATGCATTGGTTGGCCAACAAGCTTTCCCAACAAGGAAGCTGCCATAGCTCTTTGCTGGAGTGGAATTTCTTCTGCATGGAATTGTGAATATTGTCAACACAATTCAGCAAACAAAATCTAGAGGTGAGAACACAAAAAAAGACCAAGTAAGGTGTAATGTCTCCTACCCTTCAAAGGCAAAAGCAATTCAAGAATGTAGACAACACCACCATGCTTGGCAGCAGCCCAGGCGAGTTCAGGTGTGCTTGCCAATGCATAGAGAACATGGAGGGACCCTTCCCGACAACTTGGGGCTGAGTGAAGCATTTGTAACAAAAGCAGAAGACTAGACCCATCCGCAACCATGGCTTGCAAACAAGGAGCATGTGCAGTTAAGAGTGATAACACTGCTAGGCAAAGTCGAGGGATATTATAGACTGATGCTTCAGGCACAGAAAAGCATTCAAAAAGTGGTAGTAACTTGTCTTTGTTAGAAAATATGGATGCCAAATTGGGATTATTAGTCAGAAGGTTCTGCAGATAATAAACAAAAATAGTCAGATATGCCAAATAAAAAGCATTTCACTAAAAAATAAAGCAGTAAGGAATTAACCTGAAGGGAGGTCAATGCAGAATGCATATTTTTAATCAGCTCAAGCTCTTCCTTTCCCACAGATTGTTCTTCAGACATTGTGCCAGAATTATCTAGAACATGCTGCTCATTAACAGATTCATCAACAGCCTCACTCGTATCCTCAGAAGACTTGGAGGTATCTTCAACATTATGATTGGCATCTTGAACATTGTCATTGGCTTCTTCAACCTTATTATTGGCAACTTCACATTGATTGTGCACAAGATAAGATATATAATCGATCAGAGCAAGGCAAAAAGTATCTGGTTCACTAATTTCAAAGTCCGGCTGATCATTGTAGACTCTCAAGTAAACATTTCCAATGAATAATTCTTTGGACAGCGCTATATAGACAAAATTGTGTGAATCCTTAATATCATATGAGCCATCAGGACCTTGAGCTAAACGTTGCTGATCCACAAATTTCAGCAACTCTGCTCGCGTTGAAGAGTTCCAGATAATCTGCAGAGAATCCAAAGATAGTATCACCAAGCAAGTACAATCAAGAGACAGCTTAATTTCATTTTCATAAATTTAAACCAACAAAATGGACAATAATTTGTGACAAATTCATGGATTATCTCACTGAACATCAGCAAGATCAAAAATGAGTTGAAGGCTCTAAAAATTTGCTGAATCAGTTTTAGTACAAAACTTTATTTATAATGTCCAGGGCTTTGCCAGAAGGCCCATGTCCTTTTCCCTGTGCCATAGATATTTTCAGCAATTGCTTTCTTTCCAAAAAAAAAAATTCTCTCATTTAATCTGAAGATCTTTGTACAAAAATGTCTAGGTTGCATGTGGTGGCAGCACCTGTGGTCGATCACAGCAGCTATGATTGCTGAACCAGAAACTTGTGTTGGGTTGCAGCTAGTAGTTTAGGATTTTTTACTTTTGGGTTGAATTGTATGATCCAACCCTTTGAAAAAGAACTATTGGGCTTGGATTGGGTCAGTACCCATAACAGTTTTCGAAGGGAACTAGGGATGCATGGAACTCAGGTTGGGTTGAGCTGACCCACGACTGTATATTCTTCCACAGGTTGAACCTGCTGTGTAATTTCCACGACACCATTCATGATGCATTGCCACAAAAAATCCAATTCACCACAGCATGGCTGTGGTGGCCAGTAACAAATTTGCCACCACTTTCTGCAATTGTGCCTTCATGGCCTTCTTGAATAACACTCAATAATAATCTTTTGAAATTTAGAAAATTAATACAGACCTAGCCACTAGTCCTAGTAATGACTCCATATATAACTTCTTCTCAAACAGATTAGTCACTCAGACTACGTTCCAATAATCTGTGCAATGGAATCAGACATTAATTGAGACCTTTACAGAGCAAAACAAGAAATCAAGTCCCATCATGAAAAAATTTCTTCCTTGCACAATTAAGGATGATAAGAAAAAAAATACCTCGGGTGATTCCAGGTTTGCATTTAATTTGGACAGTAAATCTTTGGGCATTTGATCTTTTAACATGCTAGAGAGCTTGGGAGTTAGCAAAACTCTAAGGGCATCAGCCGCTGCCTGATTATAAGGTGTTGCACTCTCATCACTACACAGACCACTGAGTCTTGACAAGGCCAGAGATGCTCTAATGGCATGCATGTTTTTGGCAATTTGAACACTAGCACCAACACCGTGTGATTCTGTTGCATCGGAGTCTTCTGCAGTTGAGTCATACTGAAGCAGCAGTGGCAAAAGGTACCTATCATTGACCGTATTAAACAGATGAGTCCAAAACATATTTTCAAGTATAAACAAGTAGGATAAAATTATATTTTTTTTCAGTGCCATAAATAATTATTGTCGATATATAAAATTTGAGCTCATTAGCAAACAAACTGTTAGATATATTGCATTTTATGTTAATTAGCAAACAACTTTTATGTCACGCCTCATTTGCTGATGCAAGTTTCATGCATTCAGGAGAAAAGTGCTGCTCCCATGCCTTATCTGCTAAACCTGTTATTGGCAACAATTCTGAGTAAGACCAATAACTATGGTTTGGCTAATCATTTAGAGGGAGTATTCCTCTTAATCCTTACTTTCTTTCCCTTGTCAGTAGTTCCCACCTCATTTGCTTAGTGCAGCATCAAAGTTCAATCTTATTTGTTCTATTACACGGGACAACATGAAATATAAGGTTTAGGTGGTGTCTATAGAGATGTCAGAGTTAAAAAATAAGAAAATCTGAGAAACAAACGGGCTACAGTTTGAGAAAATTAAGAAATAACTAGTTTCCATAAGGATCTATAAACTGAGAAACTAGTAAGAAAATTACTGTTTGAGAAATTTCAGAGAGCCAGAGTTGGAAAGCACGTACAACAGCCAACACATGAAACAAACACTACTTAAATATGTGCACGTATTGAAGCTACTTATCCTATTACTCTCTAGACTCATCTTCCTCGAAAATTGAAATTGATATAAAATAATATACTCAATAAAACAATAATTGAAGAGGCATACCATAAGACACCAGCCTTCAATAAAGCATCTTGCAATTCAGAGGAAATTGAAACATTGGCAATAGTCTGTATGGCAGCATCAACTGCAGCAGGTACAAGTTCAAATTCAGTGCAGTGCACAATGTCCTCAACTAATCCAGAATATTCAAGTATCTCAGCTCTGGCAGCCTCAAATTGACTAAGAACTGAAAATGTTCGCATGATGTTTGTAACAATGATTGCAGATGGTTCGTTTCCAGGAGTAGTTGGCTGAACAACACCCATGCAACGGGAAAGAAGAGTTGCAAGAAGATGTACCCCTCCATCTCTTACCAGCTCTTCACCATTCAATTTAGAAGATGCACATCTAACCATATGAAAATTCAACGAAAGAGCAAAGGTTACCAGAGTTTGTTTAGATCTAATAGCATTATGGTTCTTACAAAGTGGTATAGGCCTAACTCAACCCCCACTTCGTAAGAATGATGAACCCTAAGAAAAAATAACATGGAACTCTTACGTCAGCCAGACCAGCTCTGATGCAGCCACAAGGAGAGGTGCCCTATCTGAAGAAAGAAAATTGTTATCATCCTTGTCCACAGTAACAGCACTCAGCAACATGGGATAGCCAGCATATTTGAATGGCTCCAAAACGTCTCCATGTCTTCTGTATAAAATACATTGCCCCTTCAACAAAAGTAGCAATCTCCACGGCTGTGGACCTTGCAACCCTTGCATGGTAGCCTATGTTCACAAAATGTACAAGTTAACAAATTATAGAAGGCATAAATATAGACCAATTCATTGTGTAATGGAGGGTATTATCATGCCCCAAGAAATCAGACTGAAAATGAATGAGCATTATGAATTTGATGGACCATTATTCTGCTGTATTTACAGTAACCTTGAATGAGTGCATTTTGTAGTAGTGGCTCATTAAAACATTAAAATATATAAGCTAAATAAATATGCACAAGTACATTTTTTCCCCATCAGGATTTTAAGTCAATAACATATACCCAAGATAAATCACAATTGCATTGCCACCTCTAGATAAAAGGCAATATACAGATTTCATACTTTATTGAAAAAGATACTTGATTTCAAAATTTATAGCTTAAGACAGCACAGGTGTCCATAATGTGTATGCTGAGATACTTACAGAAATATGAAAACCTTTACATAGAAAACTAGAAAGAACCATGCTGCTTTAATGACACTTGTTGAAACAAGATTCCAAAGAAGCCTGACTATGGCATGGAAACATGTAACTACCTGGAGACGTTCATAGGCCTTCTGTATGGCAAGAAACTTGTCCCTCCCTTCTGGATTTTTGTCAGGATGATACTTCATAGCAAGTTTCCGATATTGTCGCTTTAATTTTTCTTCATCAATGTTCTCAATCTGCATGGATAAGCTAGATGCTTCATCTGCAATATCCAAAGAATTTCTTTTATTTACATCGTCACTAGATATATCCTCAAAGGATATTTCAAGGATCTTGCAAGCTTCTTCTTCAGATAGATCCATAGGCTTTCTAGTCAACTCTTCACGCCACATTACAAGTAATGATTGAAGAAACTCTACATGTTCAACAATTGGCCAATTTGGAAAACGAATGTCATCGCATAGATTCCTGAGGTAATAACGGTGACACCACATTTCATCTCTCAGCTCTGGGTATGTCACTGGAGGCATGGGGGCATAGTCATACAAAACATGGCAATGCTGTGACAATTTCTGCGGAAAATCGCCTAGATGCTGCAAAACCTGATGAAGAGCAAAGGAGAATCAAATCAATCACACTATGGAAATAAACCAAGTGAATATACTCTTGTAAATTTTAAGGAAAAGTAAAATCACCAAAGTGGCTACTACAAAGTTTAGATTACCTGACGAATTAGATTTTCTGCCCTCATTTTGTGGGTCCATATTATCTCTGGGGTGTCAGAATCTGAAACCATTGCAGCAGCAAATGCTGCTGGACCACTACGCTCCAGTACATACAACAAAGATTCAGGGAGAAGCCCACCAAGAACACTACGTTTTGCCAAAGGCAATGAACTTGAAACTGCAGCCTCTTCCCCACCATGAAATGCTTGATGAACATGGGTGACAGAAAAGAGTTGCCCAATTGAAAGTAGATTAGAACCAGGATATGCCAGTGCAAAGTAAAATGCACCAGTGCTGTACAGACGGATCATAGCTTTGGGATTCCGGGTAACAATGGCCTTAAGTAATGCAGCAGCTGCCTCAACAATACTTGGTTCCCCAGAAAGAATGGCCTATACCCACCAACCCCCCACCCCACCAAATGAAATAACACAAATGAAATCATAATAGTATAATACTTGAATTTGTTTAGAAGTGGGAAGTGTAGAAAAACAAGGGAAGAAAAAGACAGGCTAGCTTAGCCCCAGCATGCTGAAAATGAGCAGGGTGTCACTAATTGAAAATGGGCTGGATACCCTGAACTGCCGCCAAAACAAGGGAAAAACTAAAGAAAGACAAAAATAATAACTTTTAATTATTTATTTTATAAAATTAATTTAAATAAACTAATTTAGTTAAAATATGCAAGATATATTTATAATTTAGTTTAAATAGCTTGAATATTAATTTTTAGCAATAGAAAATTAAATTTATAAAATAAACAAACAATAATAAAAAATGTATATTTTTATATAAAAAATTAATGAAATACACGGTAAGAACTTTCAACTTGAATTTTGATATAATTTTTATTTGTTTAGAAAAAAGTTGACAAGCTAAGCAGTTATCATATCACCTACATATCAAACTACTTGAATTAAAAATGATAAATGTAAGACTTAAGACAATCAAATCTGCCAAAATTTTGAAAAGGAAATACTACTTAGGATCTGTTTGAACTTTTAGAAGAAAAATTTATCGGAGAAGGGTGAAATTCACTTCTCCACAAATTAAATTTGGATTATACATAAGTTAATTTGTAGAAGCTCCCTAATATAGTTTCTCTAAATTAATTTTAATTGGTGGAGAAAGCAATTTCACTTTTTTATTCATATTTTTCTCTCCTAAAATCTTTCTGGAGAAGTTCGACCAAACAGACCCTTTAATATGATGCACGTCCCAACAAATATCAATATTTTCCAACATCGCTGGTTAACAAAGGTACAGTTTAACAAAGGTACAGTTCCTGAAATTACCTGTGCAATATGTGGAAGGCAGCGCGGACTTGACAGGATTCGTTTTACTCTGGGAGTTGGAGTAACAATCTCTCCAGCATCATCTAAATCTGAATGTGCAGACACCATGCTATGCAATATACACAAAGCTGTCTCCCCAACCTGAACATAATATTCATATTCTATCCATTAGAAGGATACAAGCAAAATAAAATTAAGGATGTCAAAAACCGTTTTTGATAAGACAACTAATTAACCATTTAGATAACTATCTTCTTTGACCCTAGGTTGATTTCCAAATGAGTCTAAGCTTACATTTATTAACAATTCAACATAACAGAACCTTAAAATTAGTGGCCAATCTCAATAGTTCCCCAAAAAAATTAAGCAATTCAAATAAAACAAATAAGCACATGTCTACACTAAAAAAATAAGGCTGAGAACAAAATTAGAGACCACTCGGCAAAAAAAATGGGAAGAAAAAAAATTACCTACAGAAAACATTACAACAGCTATTATTACTGATATTATCTTCCAGCTTAGACTAGATTCTACCTGAGGCGGGGTAAGGACAGGAACTCTAAGTGCAAGTGCCCAACGAAGTTCGCGGATATCACGCAGCTTCTTCCAATCTAGCATCCCAGAAGCCCAAAACCTTGTCGTCCAATCAATAGCCTTCTTGGACCACAACCTTCTAATAGCATCCTTTTCCATAGGTCCAACTTGAGCACCATCTTTGTCAATATACATCCATTCCTTAAGGGGTTCCATAAAAGCACTAGCAGCAATTAAATTTGATTGCAAGGGAATAGATGTCCTCTCTGAAGTTTCATGGACCACAGTGAGCAGATCAACAGCTAATACGCAGCCTCCAACTAGGACACAAGCCTCTACATTTGATAAAACCTTCACCAATGCCTGAAATTCAATAGATCATAGTTAATTTAAATTTTAAATCCATATTAATTGAGAAACTGCAATATACGCAAGTGTCTTTAAAACATAATTCCATTTAGAATGATCATTAGGCTAATGGCCACTGCTCCTGTTACAAATTGCAACTAGCACAATGAAGATCAAAATTCAAAATTTATTTTCCTTTAGATCAACTACTTGCCAAAATTTTGGTACTCTTGAAGCAAAAATATTAGGATGAACATCAATGCAACTATGACACAATACAAAAGCAAATTAACCCTTCCTCCCACTCACAGAGAAGACAGCTAGGAAAAAGTAATTTAAATTTACAAACCTTCAGAAGTAAAAGAAGTCGGTGCCTCAAAGCTCTGTCATTTGTCCTGTCCAATAGAACAGTAATGTGAGCTGTGCCTTCAAAAGGGCCTATGGTCGTGTAATGCTGCTCATATACAATTGTCATTGCCCTTGCACAAAGCTCTCTCACTGATGATCCACCACCTCCACCAAAACCATCTAATCTACCCATGTCACACCAATCATCAGATGCACCTAATTCATCAGGGACAGCTCCATCTACAGTAAGTCCGGTGTCTGCATCACACAAGAAACGATGGTAAAGTGCCCTGAAGAAAGCAACAGGATCACGCAATGGGAAGTCTTGTGCCCTGCCAGCACTGCCACTCTCAAGCAGTAATCGCAGATAATATTGACCCACACAAACTTCTTTTGACAAGCTAGGGTAACGAACAGAAAATTCAGGATAGTTCCAAGATATTTGTGGCACACTCTCAACACCTGATACCATTTCCAAGGCAGTGCCCCCCGGAACAATATCTTCAGTACGCTCTTTCTCAACATCTAGTTTATGAACTTCAGCTTTCAGAGATTCTCTCAACTCTTGCCTGGTTCGCTCATTCCAAATCAAGTCTGCCCGATTGTGATCAAGATCAAAAGCTCTCCAAAATTCAGGCCAATTGCATAGAAGCCGACCAGATCCTACAGGGGTGTTCTCTACAACAACTTGAGCAGGAGCAGGAATGCCTTCATTCTGCAAACCAACCGAATTGTTGTCAGGATCAACTGAATTTTGAAATTCAGATTCAGGTGCCGCATTTGAGCTTGCTGACACCGCATTAGCCGAAGCCATAAAAGTTGAATGACCATTTTGCACATCTACTGTAGAAGATCCATTGTTCAAATGTTCACTGGTGTGTACTACTGAAGATTGAATATTTGAAGTATTTCCAGAACTAGGGTCCATACCAGTTTTATGAAAGTTGTCTAAGCCTCTGACAACAGTACCCACTGTTTGCCTAGCTGAATCAGAAACATCAAAGTTATTAGCTGAAGGGAAAGGTTGTTCTTGAGAAATAAGTCCTCTCCCGATGCGACCTTTCCTGTGCTGAAGTAAACGTCTTTTTCTTTTCCCAATTGATGACTCTTCTTGATTCGTTCCTTCAGCTAGAGCTTCATCAGCACGTGTGTGCAAGTAAGCAACAAGACCAGGAGGCAGAATTCGGGACAATAGCTCCAAAGCTGGTTGATAGGAATCTGCCCAAAGGGCAACAAGCTGTCGACTAACTTCACGCCGCTCGCCAGTTGGATAGAAAAATGCATGCAGTAAATGCCTCAACAAAGCACCATCTCGCAGAGAAGCATCTCGCATGGACTCTGCAGCTATGGCATCTTCTTCTGCAATTGATCGCATTATCATTGCTACTGTTTCTCTAACACTTTCAGCAGGGTGACCAAACAGTGCAAACAATCGACGTTTCAACCCAGCAACTTGGCGTAACAATTCAACAAAAACATTATACTGGGTGGTCTCACCATGTGGATCACAAATCATAGCCTCAAGCACTTCAACAACAGTCATTGACAGTAAAGGTGATACTGATGTTGGCTTTAATCTGTTCACAAGAATGATGATATAATTCTGATTAGCAAACAAAACTGACTTTGTATGCATAATTGTGGCATGCCACTCCCCTTTAGAATCTGTAACATTTGCATCACCAGGCCCACCACCAATGAGTACAGCTACAAGCCCTGCAGCCTCAGAAGCAACACCTTCTGAACCATTTCTGAGTAAACCCATTACCCTTCCAACCGCTGCCGGAAAAGACATCACATGTGATGCTGCACTTCTTGAGGCAAGTAGTCTACGTAAACATCCAATAAAACCCATCACAGTTGCTGCAGCTTTTGGTGAAGGGGGAGGCAACGGAGGAGATTCTGGAGGAAGATTTGGGGCAGCAGGAAGCATAGTGATCAAGGCCATCAAAGTAACCTCTGGTACTTCAATGTTTGGAGGTACACCACTATATGGTATAGTGGCATTGAACTCCCTTATTCTACGCCATAGTTTAGCCCTAGATCCAGGAATAGATCCACCTTCAGCAACAGCATCTTTGGCTGCAGCTGCTAAATGCTTCAAATGCATTGATGCACTTTCTGCATCAGTAACAGGCTTTTGTTGACCATATAGCAAAAAAACTCTCCCGCAAGGAGGATCAATCCGATGACCAGGCATTGTCAGTCTTGGCAATACAGGTATGGCACATTGACCCTGTAAATAAATATCAGGTGAAATCAAACATGCACTAGGACACTCCATTTCACAACATTTCATTTTTATAATAAGATTAACTCAAAATCAAGAACCGGTCAACATTGATATTATGATATATAACACAAGTATTATAGGTCATCAATCATCATATATCAAACATGCAATTATATAACAATTGCCAACCCAGATGAAATACATCTACCTACTTCAGTTTGCAAAGCATCACGAAATGCTGCAAGTAAGCTATCACGAGACGTGCTTGCATAAACCTACAATTCACAAAATATGCATGAGAAAAATAATAGCATAATAAATCACAAACTAGAATAGCACAACAAAAGCTTACATGGATGGGGCATCCATCACTAAATTCAATTGCAAACATCTGTGGCTCTTCAGCAAACCGAACAAGAGCACTTACTGAAGATAATGGACGAACAGTAACAGCCTGCACACATCTAGTAAAAATTCTCAACATTTGACATGACCCAACACAGAACTATAGATAAAGGGACAAATACACATTATATTGAAGATGCATGCATCATTCAAGCTTAATATTTCCTTTTTAATGTCTGTTTTACCTCCAACAGTGATGCTACTTGCTTGTTTGTTGTTGCTGTAACAAGTTGAGAATGCATTTACTAAAGCTTTCTCTTTGTACAATATGTTTTTCTAACTAAAACGAATGTTTCAAACACACACACAACACTACTGGATAACTTTCCAGAAAAAATAAATAAATTCAAACACTTTTCTCCGAATAAAATAGTTATAGTATAAAAGCACTTTATTTCAAAGTTTATCCAAATGTAACCTGCATACGTAGGTTTATAGAAAACAGAAGACATAAACTCAGCAAAACCTTCCACTGTAACCATGTCATCCAGGATTTGTTTGAAACAATATCTCAAGAAACAATCGTTTATCAATGCCTAATGTCATGTGCAAGAAATTCAATAAGCACGAGTCAATGCCTGTAACATAATAATGGATATGCATCTACAAATGCTACATCCAATTCAAAAGTTGACTTATTACGTCACTTACTTCATAATTCTCAGGGCGCCTTTCAACAAGTGAAACCTTTGTAAGAATGAGCTGACGAGATACAGAATCACCATGATCACCTAGTCCTCCTTTAGGGCCAACTCCTAAGCTCAACCCCGGAACATTTAGAGTTCCATGGGCAGCAGAACGCAACCTTGTTACAGACCAACCCCCCAATGGGGTATCTTCTGCTCCAACTGCCTCCTTTTCTGCATTACATTTATTTGTTCAAGATTAATAAAGAAATTCACAGCAGATAAACAACAAACTTGAAAGTGAAAGTAACATATACAAGGTTGTGACCAGTTACCCCTTTGTTTTATATATTCAGAAATAGAGAGACTTTGAGAACTCTCCACAGACAAGGACACCCCAACTGTGGATTTGGCAGCTTTTGTCTGAAATAAAATTTATGCACTGTTATTACAGTTGATATTAAAACAGGAAGTACAATAATCCTTTGTTATCCAGAAAGCTTAACCAAAGCAATTTTACAAATGCTGCTTTAATTAAGTTCCACAAGGCACGCTAATTTAGAGTACCAAAAGCAAGCAGAATAAATACTTAAGCTTAGACAAAGCCACCCATACCAAATTTGAAATAATTGCTGATGTTGTGCATCCAGAAGCAGCTTGAAAAGCTTTAGACTTTCTTCCATATAAGGGGCAAAGAACAAATCCGCTACCATGATCAATGTTTTTCTTCCCAAAAGAACAAGAGAGAAGAATAATTGCAGGGGAATCCATGTCTCTAAAATCCAAGCACCAGCGAAGATCACCCGAATTTGTATCAATAAGCTCAACACCAACATAGGTTACTTTCAATTTCTGTGAAAGCCGCCAGTCATACAAGATAATTAGTTTAGCTACTCACCTCCCTCTATTTTTGTGTAAGTTAATCACACAATAAGGCAACTGTTTTATTACACAAAGATTTAAATAATAATAATAATAGTAATAATAATCTACACCATATAAAATATATTAAGGTAGTGTTTCAATTAAGGATTTCATTGTTATGATGGATTTGGCATTCATGGAAATTTAATTGCAAATCCTATTGCGCAAAATTAAATAATTAATTATACTATTTTTTTTTTCATATGTAACAAATAACTACAAAATCAAATATCTTGGCATTTGAGTTTAAGGTCTAGTTGGACCCCAGGAAACCAACTTATGAAGTGCCCAAGCTTTATAAGCACTACTTTGACGTCTCTAATTGAGATAGGATCTCAATTGCCCAAGAGCCACATCATGGTGACAGCACTCTACAGCACTTACCTTGGCTTTTCTGGTTAGCCCTCTGTAGGTAGCACCGTTCATCCTTGGGGTGATCACAATTAATGTGACTTTTAAACTAAATATTAAGTACTTGATATTATAATTTCAACATAATATATGACAATCAAAATGCAGTTTAAGAAGGGAAAAAGTGGAAATGTTGATAAGTTTTACAATTAACACAACAGTTGTAAACCTGTATTTTATATTGCTATTGGATAGGGAAAGAAGGTGTGGGAGAGAAAGAAAGAGAGGTGCAAAATAGAAAGAGAGACAGCTTTACGGGTAAGAATCTGAGGTAAAACCATAGAAGAGAAAAAGAAATTTCTTAAATCCTGTTGTTGGTATTATTTGAAATCCCATCGTTTATTTCACTTGAAAAAAATCCCTTATATATAACTATCAACATTCCAAAATTTGTGGGTTTTGATATCCAATAAAGACATTTTTTAGGTGTTAAACAATTTACTTGATCCCTATAGTTGTCGTCACTCTAAAGTTTTAGTCCCTGTGCAAGAAAACTACAAGTTTTAATCTCTTCAATGGTTTTGTGTGGTGGTTTATCACTGCGAGATAGTTCTTTAGTGGATTTAGATCACCAGGAAGTTTTCTCTGATGCAAGCAATAAGGACCAAACCTCAACTTTTATGTACATGCAGGGACTAAAACTTACAATTTTCTTGTATATGGATTAAAACTTAAAAGTGGGGCTATTACAAGGACCAAATAATAGTTTAACCTTTTTTATGGGGATCCATCTCTTCTTAAGCGAGGTAAAATAAGGAATCTCAAACGTCCGTGAAATATCAATCATCTATAACTATATTACATACACGTACATAAAAAATCGTAAATGTATACGAATACATTACTATATCCTTCCACGCTTTCAGAAGAGTCAAATACATTTTTATGAGTGGTATTTTAAAATCAATTATAAGTTAAATCCTTCTTCCAAAACTCCCTATCGAAACAAACTTCATACTCGTATTTTTTCCTGATCAGAATGAGACAAAAGAAAGACACAAATGCGCATACTCGCAATCCATCACACACAACAAATTACGAACAACACACAACAACTAAAAAAAAGTGCCACACACACTTAGCCATCGCAATGCAAGCATGAATCCCACAATCAAAATGCATACATGTTCACTCCGCCGTCTTTACTTACATGTCAGATGAAGTTCACAGAAAAGCAATCATCAAAAACATAAAATCAATCACACTAAAAAACCAATGGTGGAGCGGCCTGACTTACCAAAGGAACCCACTGAGACGCACGTCGCCTAAGATGAAGCACCGGGAACTCAGCCACTGGCGCCAACCGATTCCAGCGTATCCGATGCAACTCCGTCAAAATACTCGCCCTGTACCGCGACGAGAACTTCATGGATTTGAATTTTCCGCGTCCATCGGTCCTCACGCTAAGGTTGAACTCATTCGAATTCTCGTCGCGGCCAATAATAGGCGTGGCGCCCTCGAAATCCGTCGCTACATCGTAGGAGTTGGTAACAGAAAGCGTGGAAGGATCAAGAGTTAGAACAGAAACGCTAGAAATGCAGAGTATCCGCTTGTAGCGGCCGCGCCAAGAGTGCTTGACAACCATGTAGCGCGCCAAGTACTCAGGTTCTTCGAGCGGCGGAGGAGCGGAACTAACAGCGGCTGCGGCGGCTGCAGCGTTTTCCATGACTGGCGGCGGTCGGAGCTGGACAGGGCGATTGAGATCGGATGCGTAACGGCTCACAGATTCGACCTGGGGAAGATGAGCAAGGGTGTGGACACGCGGCGCATTGTGGAAGCGGAGGAAGAACCAGAGTCCCTGCTGCGACGATGAAGGTGCCGCCGCCGCCGCCGGGCTTCCGAGAGGCCGAGAGTGATTCGCCCCCAGCTCTGAGACTTAAGAGAGGTGTTGATTACATTCAATTTTGGTTCGATCGAATGGAACCCTAACTACGGCGATTTATTCATCCAATGTGATACTATGATTGCAGTTTCGATGAAGAAGGGAAGGGTTAGGTATGCGGAAATCAGAAACTATAAAATGGAATCGTAGCAACGCGAGAGATCGATGAAGAGTGGCAGAAATGACGAGAGAAAAGAGGGTAGGAAGAAGTGGGAAGAAGAATAGGCCAGGACACAACGCACCGTCTTACACTGATCAAGATGACGTGTCCATTTCTTACTCGCGATCATTCCTCCACCTCCTTCTAATTTATTAATACACTCAATAATAATTAAAATCCTTTTGCTTTTGTAAGTAACTAATAAATACAATTAATGTGCATGACAATCTTTTTCTCTTAATTTCCCCCCTCCATCACAACAAAATCTAATTTTGTACCAGATCCATTCAATATATTAATTTTAAAATATTTGAATGGAAATTTCTGATCATGTTTCACAATTATGGAAAATCATCTTTGAGTTTACGAATAAATATTAAACTGTGATATTTTAAAAAATGAGTTTTTGTTTTCTTTTAGTAACTCTTCTTCAATTTTGATATCAAGGAAGGTAAAAATGTTTAACAATAAATGCATCCTCGTTTTAAAATTGTCAAAATTATCTTTAATTTTAATTCCTAAACTATGTGAAATTTTGGAACATAACACGACAAGTTTACTTAATAAAAAATCAAGGGACATATTATACTAATATTTTGATACTAAGTCCTTTAAAATAACATCTTTACAATTAATTATTACATACAATGTATTTTCCAATTTTTCTTAAAAATATTCTATATGAAAAACTATTATTGCTGTAATGAATGTGAATATGTCTTACACATGTATAAATACAACAAGTTCCAAAATACATAAACATGAACTACAATTATTGAAAAATAAAAACACAAAACTTCAGAAAAGTTCTATGAATCCTCTCTGTTACATGTCCCAGAGAAACAAAGTCGTCTTCTACTTTCTCACACTAAGTTCAATAAACATATAAGAACGAATAACAAGAAAAAAATACTAAAGGTTTAACCCAAGAAATAAAATTCAATCTTAAAATATTATATATATATATATATATATATACGTGTGTGTGTGTGTAATGTATGTATATAACTTACATATTTCAATGACATTTAAATTCAAGATTCATTTGATTAAAAAATAATTCGCATACATCATATATACAAAATTATATTAATCCAGAATTATATACCCTTTTTTTCATATTGTTATTTTTTGTTATATAAAAGTTAACTTACACAATCAAAGTAGTGTACTAAGATTCGAGAAACAGTTTATAATAATATTCTAAATTAATTTCTATATACATGCTAACAAACACTAATTATTTTAGAAGTAATAATTTTTTATTTAATGTATTAAATGGGTATAAAAATACTTGGCTGATTTGTTTGTTAAATTAAAGAAATCGTCTTTTCATATTACTTCTTCAAATAAAAATGAGAAATATAATTTTAAAATCTATTACCCTTACTAGTGATTTATTTAATTCCGTGTATATTTAAAATCAACCTTACTTTTAGATTTATTTCATAATATAATGTTATTTTCAACGTCTTCCATTAAATTAACTTATGAGCACAATTCACTTAATAAATATTATAATATTAAACAACAAAGTATAACAATAAAATAAAAACCAAACATAATTTAAATAAAACATAAACAATGTAAGCATAAAATTAACATAAATTAGATCTGAAGAAGAGAGAACACATATATGACATGCCAGTAAATGGCAATTTAAACACCACAAAATATCAATTAAGACACGGTAGCAATATAGATAGAAAGATATAAAACAGAAGATGAAAACAAAAAACAAAATAGTAATGAATAATTTTCAGTATAAAAATTATAAATAAATAAATAAATTAATGTCGTCAAAATGGTTTGAATCCCGTGAGCCAACCCGGCTCACCACGGATTTGAGTCGGGTTGGATTGAAAAAAATACAAAATTTTTGATGCGAGCCAATTTTAACCCAGCTCACACGGATATAACCCATGATGGGTCGGGTTGACTCACCAACCCACCTATTTTTTTTAATTAAATCAAATTAATTAAATTAATTATTCAAATCCTATTTTTTTATTGAAATCAAATTAACTTATCAAAATTTTATGCTTGATAACTTAGAATATATATAACAATATATTTCTTTTGTTTTATTTTCTTTTATATTAATTGGTTTAATTACCAGTGTTTTAATTTGATCGATCAAAGTAACATATTATAAGAATTTCATGGAAGAAGAAGGTGAAAAAAAAGTTAGTTAAGTGAGTCAATGAGCCAACCCATTTAACCTACCAACCCGTGATGAGTCGGATTCAAAATTCTTTTGGCTCGTTAATAAATGAGTTGGGTTGACTCACTAAATAACTAACTCATAGTGAATCGGATCGAACCGGACAGCATTAAAATAAATAGAGATCATCCCATTGGCGTGCATATTTGGAAATAAGGGTAAAATATATTGATGCTAAACTAGTAGAATGAGAATATAATAATATTTAGAGAAAAAGAAAGATAAAAGGGAGAGAAAAGATTCAAAAAAGGAAGAAAAGTCTGTAATAACATAATTAGTGAAAAGTAGTACTTGCAAAAGGAAAAAGAAAAAGTTATTAATTTCCTTCATAAAATACATTAAAAAATAAATTATGAACTTTTGATTGATAACTTTCGTCTGAGCAAGTCTGTTGACCATACAATATTTATTTTATTTGTATAATTATTATATGGTAACAAATTAAAAAATGTTTTATTCATATATTGAGTAGTTTTAAATAAAAATAAACTTCATATATCCGGATCCAGATAAAATAGTCAAAACATAAGATCGGAGATGATTTTATTATAAATAAATATAACTATGGAAATCGAAGTCCCTAATATTCATAGTTTTCAGAATAAAACATAAATAAATTAAACTTCACTAGCATTTAAATATAAAGGTGTTGGATCAAAAGATGATGCGAGAACAAGTGGAACCATTGAAATTGAAAAGAAAATAAGCAGCATTGGAAAGTGACTCCGAAACTACCCATTCTTGCCAACTCCACTCGATGTCAAAGCTTGACTTGACTGAGTTCCAAGAATGTCTGAACACCTTCTGATCTCAAATTTTAACAAATATTTGATCATTCGGTTGACCTCCCACCAACTTAGTATTGGTATGATCATTTTAACCCATACCACTCATCGGAGGGGATGAAATCTTAAGCCAACAAAGATAATAGATAAAACAATAAGACCAAGGAAGATCAAAAACAAAAAATAAACTGATAAAATACTTCTGCTGCCCACCAAAGATAAAATTAGACAAAACTTACTCAAAGTCAAATTAACTAAAGCCGCTCCAATGTTTATTTTGCATTTGCAAATGAACAAAGAGCATATGCTCATATCTATGATATAGAAAGATAGCAAAATGGAAAGGACCAAAGGAAAATTAAACACCAAAAGAGAAGATACAATAACTTTGACCATCTGTTTACCGCACTGGCTGCTGATTGTAGTGAGCTTTCTCTTTTTTCTTGGCTGCAGCCAGCTTTGCACTCCTTGCAGCAGCCTCATTGGCTGCAGCACGTGCGGCAGCATCCATCTCCTTGCTTGATTTCTTCTTCTTCATTGAAGCAACTTTCTTAAGCCTCTCTTTAACATCAATTGCAGAATTATCCTCAGTCTTCTCTGTTTCAGCAGTTTCAGAAGTAGTATTTCCAGCCTCCACACCATCAGGCTGCTCTTGTGTTTCTTTCTGCTCCTTCGAAGATTTGTCCTTCTTCTTTTTCTTTTTAGCATTTTTACTTTCCCCAGTAGCATTCTCCTTCTTTTCCAGAGAACCATTGATATCCTCTTCTTTCTTCTCAGCACCTAAATTATTTGAAGGCCAGAAAAAATTCCAAATATGGAGGATTAAGTTAACTACATAGTTTCAGTTGAGATAACTAATATATTTAAGAATATTTCACTTTCTATACGTGAATACAATTAAAAACGCATTAATTTTACCTTGGGAATCATCCTGGCTAGAGGGTTCCTTTGAAGAGTATCCTAGCTCAGCCAAAACAGCTTCAAGTTCTTCAAGCCCCTTTTTCTTCAATTCCTTCTTTGAAAGTTGCCTTTCAGCTTCCTTTGTAACCACTGGAGGTTCAGCAGGCTTCTGAGGAACAGGTTCGACTTCTTCTGGCACATCTAAGTCATTTTCATGTTCCTCCTCAGCATCATCATCAGCATCATCGAGACCTTCTGACTCACTCTCACTTTCCTGATTTCAAGTATTCAACAAGTATACTCAGTTAATGGATACGTAACCAACGAAACCATCAGGAGAGATAGTATTGAGAGAATTAACATGTTAGACAATTTTATTTAGTTCCTTATTTCCAGACATAGCCAATGAATGATTACTTGTTAAGACAGCAAAACAATTTGAAGCAACAACCTTGCCTAAGGTCCAAAGCTCGACCACTGTTGGCATAAAATGTTCATCTTTATACGTTGTCCCTCTTTTTTGCAGTAGCTTAGTTCATCATTAGACATTTACATTATTTAAATATTGTTTCCTTCTGAAAAAGAAAAATACGAGAAGACTGTTCCTACAGTTTTGGGGATGATTATTTAATACTAATATCACGATCCTAATATTTTTTAGGCAGAAAAAAAAACATCAAAAAGTACAAAAAACTTTGTTGCTGTAACAGTGTAATATCTTTATTGATCTGCTGATTTAGTTATAGTTGTGCAACAGTTCTTAACACTTTTCCATGTATCTGATCTTGTGTTTAGCTGCTGTACATATGATTTATGCAACACAAGATCACACCCATAGGATAAAGTGGTTCCTTATACTTCCTCGTGTGTCTGTTCTTGCTTTAAGCTACCGTATATATGATTTGTGATAACAACTTCATATTTAGCATTTTGTATACGTGCAATTAACAGCTTAGTCTTTGCTAATCTGATTTAATGATGCAGTGGTTCTACATACTTCCTATGTGTCTGATTTTGTGCTTAATTGCTCTATATATGATTTATGTTAATGGTTTCAGGATGTGGAGTCTTGTTTACTTCCAAGATTAGGTCTTTAATTGCAAGTAAACAAGATCAAATCCTGAAACCATTAACATATATCATATAAACCGCAGTTAAACACAACCATAGAAAATGGGGAAGTATATAGAACCAGTGCACTGATAAATGAAATCAGCAAAGACATAGACTAAACTGTTAATTGCAAGTAAACAAAACCCCAATCATGAAGTTGTTAAAACAAATCATATAGAGCAGCTAAAAAAAGATCATACACGTGGGCAATTAGAAAGAACTGCAGTGCCATTATAATCAAATCAGCAACTTGGCAAAGGCTAGGCCGTTAATTGAAGGTAAACAAAATGTCAAATCATGAAATTGTTAACATAAATCACAAAGAAGACTATCCAAATATTATGACTAAGCCAGACAACTAAAACAAGAATCGGAAAACCAAATTATGAAATTATCTACAGAACTCAACAAATATAAGACAACTTGGTAATAATTGATGATGACTATCGAGAAGCTAGACAACTGGAATAAGATTTGGATAATCATCATAAACATAAACAATACAAATAGAACAGTAAACAATTTGAAAGCTACACAGCTTTCCAGCAATTCAGTCAACAGTCAACAACTTCCATGAAAAGCTTTCTCCCCCAATATAAAAAGCCACCCAATACCAAAAACCCTATGTAATCCAAGTCCAAATAAAAATAACAGAGAAATACAAAGACCCTGATGAAACACCTAGCCCTCCCCTTTGCCACAATCATGGTTAAAAAAATATTTCAACTCAGATTAATCTTTATATCAATGTGTGTGTATAAGCATCACTCAACTATCTATATCTAAATAGCTCTATTTATATAGATAGATAGATAAACACAAATTTTGGTGTAGCAGTTGTCCAAGCAACTCAACCAATACAGGTAAAACACAAACAATCCGTGCCATGAACTAAAGGATTCACAAAGCATGGAGCTATTGGGATATATATAACTTAAAATCCACTAAAAAATAATCATCAACATTATTTTAAAAAATGAATAACTAATTGCAATCAATCTACAAGTAGTCCTTGCAACTAAACCAATCCACAACCAGGTTAAAGACAAACAACATCAATCCAAACAAAAACATTCGGTAAACCTCAGCAACAAACAATAAAAAACATAAATTATAAAAAATAATTTAAACGATAAGGGAAGAGCAGGGCAGGAATTAAAACCTCAGCAACTGCGTCGTTTTGAGCTACCGTCTCGGAAGCAGGCGGAGCGGCCCAACCGGATTCAGGAGGAGCGGTGGTAGCGTAATAGTCGTCATCATCCTCGTCGTCGACATCGGCCCAGGATTTAGAAGTAAGCGGCGCGGGAGCCCAGAAAACATCCTTCTTCTGAGGGTCCTCGACCTTGGACGGGCCCTGCTCCTTGTCGGGCTTCTTCTTCTTTTTCTTCAAGCTGCCTAGCGCCGCGAAGACGTTGGTGCTGTTTATGACAGGCGCATCATCTTTCTTGCTTCCTCCACCTGCCATTCCCAATCCAAGTCACAATAAATGTCGGAGCAAGATCGGAAACAGAAAAATGAAGAGCCGAAAATTCTAGGGTTTTGCGGCGGTGTGATCTGAGATTAATGAAAAGAAAACGGAGGGTTTTGGAGTGGGGAAGAAAGAGGATAACGCAGAAGGTGAAACAGTGAGTTGAGGAGGTGGGAGGCGGGGATCAACAACAAACTAGATGATGATGATTTATCTAGGACTGGGACTGTTTACATAGGATTACCATTACCACTTTCATGCATACATCCACATACATATCTTTGGGATTTTATAGCCCTGATTCTATGTGCGTGTTTTTTCGGGTGCGGTAGGGTCCGTGTGGATGTGGTACACTGCTTCTAATGGTCACACGTGTTGTCAACCTTTGACAATGAATCATCGCATGATCAACACACGTTTCCTAAATATCTTTTCTGATAAATTTAAAATCTTTTTAAAATAAAGTATTATGAATATCTGATTTTTTGTAAAAAAAAACATATAAAAGTAGTTTTTATGTCAAACTATTCAATTTTTTTTCTTTTATTTTCTAATTTGTTAAATTGAAAACTTGTCTCAAGGGTTGTTTTTAGAAATTTTAGGGAAACCTGGTTTAACAGATAAGAAGTTGTTGGACTCTGAACTTAGATAATATTATTGAATTAATATTTTAGTTTCTTATTTCTTTGAATCATATATATGATCATCATATGTCTACTGTTTCTTTTCAGTGCCATCAATTACAGGGTATTAAATTTTGTGAGTGTATTCACAAAATATAAATAATAAGATAAAAAATCACCAATGACAGTGATAAAGGTTGAACAAAAGCAAGTTATAATATTTGTAATTTGATTAGTTAATAGATATCAGCTATTTATTTTTGTATTTATCTTATGTTTAAATATTTTGATTATACTACATCAATATCTGTATTGAAGTTCAATTTTTCGATTACATTTTTAAAATTATTTCATGCTTTGCATCAATATTTAAATTTAAATTGGATTTAGAAAATACAGATTAAAATTATTTATTTCTGTAGATAGAGGATAAAAAGTAGTTAAAAATATAAAATATACAAATGTAACAAAAAAAAGTTCATGAACTAATTATTTCCATAAATTTTAAAACAAATGTTAAACGATAAATTAATAAAAAATAATAACAGTTTATGATTCTAAATTTTGATTCTCAATTACATTAAGACACGTAAAAGACATATAATGTGTCTAATTAATGGTTTTAATTTTTCTGTTTATGACTTGGAGGAGGTGGTGCCAAATTTATCTCAAGGTTACTAGTTTGGATTTAAACGTCAAATAATTTTGGTTTTATGATATTAGTTAACCAATATAATTAAGAATAAAACTTATTATTATTATAGTGGTTAGTAAATAAATTGAATTAGGAGTAGAAAAAATAAAATAAAATTTTATGACATTATTATTATTATTATTGATCGTATAATATTTTCTTAAAGCTATTTAAAATATACATTAAAAATGGAAAATAAGTTAAAATAAAATTGATAAATTTATAAGAAATTTTAGAGAGATATTTAAGACCGTTCTATCTTTTAGTTATTTACAAAAATAACTAAAAATACATTATAAAATAAAAATATTTATATTATATGACAATGACAAATAAGTTTATCTTAAAATGTTATCATTTACGTATTTGATGAATATTAATATTTTATTTATTTATTTCAAAGGTACTTTTGCTGCAGAAATATATTTATAATTTTGGTATAAATATTTTTTAATATTTTTTATTTATTTCAAAGGTATATCTTAAAAAGTAATATTTTTTAATTATATTTATTTAGTTTTTTAATATCAAAATTTAACATATATCAATATAATATTGAAGTAGATTTTAAGAAGAGACTATTTTTTAAGAATGTTAAAGTATTATTTTTGTACATGATATGAAAAATGTTGCTATACAAAAACATATGTCTATTTAGGAATTGTTCGTATGATCAGAAAGTCATTAAAAACAATATTTATCATAGATAAGCTATTTGCAAAAAATACAACTTCAATCAAATTCATTAAAGCATGTCATAATTTAAAAGAATATTACTAAATATATTTACTATACAAATAAAATTTACTATATTATTAATTATTAATTATAATTTAGATTTTCTTAAAATGATTAAATTTTCATTAAATTTTTAAGACTGCATACTTTTTTTTACAAGTCACTTTATTTGAACATCATTAAGAACATGGTTTGATGATCATAAAAGAAACCACATGCTCGTTGTTTTAACATTCCAAAATCATTTCTCTTCTCTTCTTTCTCTTGCTTTAACATTGTGAGTAGTTCTCTTTAAATTTAAAGAAAAAGGAGTTGTAATTTCTTCCATTAGTAAAAATTTATATTTTGTCTATTATAGTAATTTTTTCTCATTTTTTTTATATTTTAATTGTGAATACTTAGTCTCGTACCCAACACACTCAGTGGACTAATATGTTAGAATTTGAAGCTTCATTAGAAGCCGTGAAACCATCGTACGGCAAGTAAGACAGTTGTTGATAGTTTATTTCCAATTTAACCAGGTTTATTGTTTTGTTGAGAGACAAGCATAATTGTCTATGGGAAGTTACAAGTGACAGCAAAAACTAGAGAAAGAAAAGAGGAACAAAAAAAGAAGTCATACAGGGGAAATAACTTAGAGATTGTAGTGTTTACGGTGTTGTACTCTTTCGGTGTCCTATGTGATTTAGCATCTCTATAACAATTGGTTTTGTATCATATTACTTTAAAAAATATCTAAATTTTAGCATTTGAAAAATATATATGTATAACAAACAATAATCAAGCTATATGACCTGTTCAATCCTTTTGTAAATACATTAAGTCCATTATCTCATCTCAGCCACACTGAAATACAATGAAATAAAAATAATAATAATAATAATTATTATTATAATAATACCTGAGCATTTGAAAACATTCTTATCCGATGAGGGAAGAAGCACTTCCCGTTCATCGATTTGAATGAACTTTTTGAAGTTAAATGGGAAATGAACTCAGAAATTCATGATGAAGCAGAATTATCAAAAGTCGTTCCAACATGCTGAATGACAAATCCGTAGATCTTTCTCTTCAATTTCTCAATCTTCTCTGTAAGTGAGTCATCCCCTTTGGAAACCACACGGTCCAGCCATGCATTCACACGCTTCAAGTGCGACAAAACAACAGCAATGGAACCACCGTCCAGGGGCAATGTTTTTTTCCCATCAGCTGTACACTCTCCAAACACTTTAAATCCTGCATCAAGGGACTCCTCAACAAACCGTAGAAACCACATCTGCATTTCAGATAGCAAATTTGCACCAAGCTCTACTGTCTCTTTCATTCCACTACCTCTTGTCCACACACTAGCACTCAGACGGGATGGTGGTGATGAAGGAACCATCATATGGCTCTTAGCTGCACCAAGAGAGTGTCGTTTTGATAAGCTTTTCTGCAATGTTGATGGTGGATCAGCGGCGGTGCCAGTAAGAAGGGATACTATCTGTAGATCAGTGGCCAAGGCAGCTTCGACCCAGAGAGTGAGGGACTTTGACTGTTCTGTCGAAATGCTGTTGCCTTCAGGTGTCTCTGAATAATATCTGTTGCCAACGGCTTCAGCCATCGCAGTTGATTTCAGAACATCATCGTAGATAGTGAAAAATCTGTCTATGGTTGGCAAAGGATTTCTAGCCTGGCACACTGAGCACAGGTCTGAAAACATGCTGACATGTCGAAGGAACAAACACAAATACATCATTCATGTTAGCCATTACAGAGGAAGCCAAAATATGTGAAAAGAAAGATATGAATTGAAACCCTTGAAAAGAAAATGGAATTTTCATTGTAGGTTTAAATATTGAAACTTCCGATACAATTCAAAAGAGTAGAATATTTTAGGCTCTTTCCAGTAGAAAATTAAGGTAAAAGTCAAATTGTTACCTTAAACTTCTTATAATACATTCAGTAGCATTGGCCTCCTCTAATGCTTCCGCAGCAGCAGCAGAGGCAAGAACCTTTCTTTGCATTGCTTCCTGCATTGGGTTGATAAAAAGGGACTTGGAGTTATTAAATCAAATCAACGGAGTCCTTTCATAAAAAAAAATGAAAATTTACTGACTCTGTTCTAGCCCCTTCGTTTCACCAGAATGATATATACCTATCTATTCTTTTGGCTTGTTTTTGTTGGATTAAAATCTCCTATTGTTCTAAAAATTGCGGTGCTAACACTTGTGGAACAACTCATGGTATGCGAAAAGCATAATTACATATATTAGCATGTGAAAAAGCCCTCGTAAACTCACTGTCACCACACTGCATTTTACTTTAGATGGGTGCAAAATCTGTTACTTCTTGTGACAAAATTTAGTTGCAGTTACCTAGATATCTTCAAGACTGTTATCTAATTAGTAATTAAGAGTAATCAGTTCAACAGAGTGTTAGCTGGTTACCAATGGAAGCTCAGAACTGCGACAGAAGCACTAGAGTTTTCTCCTTATTATGTTTAACTCTAGCTTATATCAAATGATAACGATAAAGGAGTAGTAAATTGTTAAAACCCATACCTTTCCGAGTCTTGCAAGGTTCCCAGACACAGCATCAAATGGAACACTTCCATCGGTCCATTTCTTTTCATGAACGGTGATACCCATAGCTGCAAAATTGGATTTCTCTTCAAGGACACAACTCTGAGGAGATAAAGCTTTAGTTTTCTCATTGCTAGAAGAATAATTGCTACCCGGTTTTTGACAACTCACGTCACTCAAACGTCTTGACATCGCCGCCTGCAAAATTGTATCAGCATTAGGGCCAAACCAAACATATACCAAGTAAGGTGCATTGCATTGTTTCTAAAACAAGAAAAACAATTGAAATTCGTCACTTCATGCTCGATCACCGGCGGTTACGCTCTACACTTTTATACTTTTGGTTCATCTCTATTTCATTTACCTGAGTACGCAAAATTGCCTGCGCGTCAACCTTGTTCTTAGAACCACCCTTCTCTTTGTGTTCAGTTTCAACAGGCGTGGCCGGGGGTTGCTCATCCCAATTCTTCCTCGCACTCTTGGACCCAACCAGCGCATCGGAGACCTTCGAGATCCCCGCGACAATGGTGGCCATCTTCTTCTTTGCGGCGGAGTCCACCACCACCGGCGATACCTTGAGCCCGCCGGACAACCTCCTACCAGGAGAAAGCGACGCCCTCCGCGGACTAGGTGACGGCTGCTTCCTCCCGTTCGGAGAAGCCTGCCGGTACCTCGACGGCACAATAATAGCCGGCTCCCGGGACACCTTCCGATTATCCTCACGCGCCGAAACGAGGCTGGGAACCACGCACTTGGACGGCACGGGAGACGCCGACCTCTTCCCTTTACCAGCGGGAGAGGGATCCCGCTCCGCCGCAACAACGATCTTGTTCCTGGACGCAGAATGCGACCTCTTGGCAGTGGCCGGGGAGGAGAATCTCTGCGGAGGCAAGTTGTCGCGAGGCGCGAGAGGCTCTCGGGAGACGCGTTCTTTGTCTTTAGGTTTCTGTTCTTTGGGTTTAAGTTCTTCAGGGCTGGGGCTAGGGTTAGGATTTCGAGGTTGGGTGGGGTCGGTGTTGGATAGGTAGAGGGAGAGTGGGTCGAGGTCGGAGTCAGGGAGGGGTTGGATGAGAAAGTGACGCGTGGAAGGGGAGATGCGAGCAACAAGGGGCTCGGGGGTGCCTAGGAAGGGGTGGCGGCCGGCGAGGGGGCGAATGGCGGAGACAGAGGGGAGGGGAGAATCGAATTGGAAACGGTCGACGTGGACGAACTGACCGAGCTGGAGGCGGTTGGAGAGGATGAGATCGGTGTCGGGGTGGGAGAGGAGGACGTAGGTGGAGTTGAGGGAGTCGGAGAGGTTGAGGTAGAAGCCCTGGTTGGACCAGAGGTCGGAGCCTGCGAGGGCGGGGACGATTCCGATAACCTGGAGGAGCGGAGAACGGTGGTCGCCGGTGACGCGGGTGTTGGTGTTCATGGCTTGCAGCATTTTGAGGAGAATGCCTGGGGTGAGGGAAGCCATTGCTATTGCTGTTGCTTGCTCTCTTGCTCTGTGACTGATTCAGATGAAGCCGTTACAAAGAGGTTTTGTATGCGCTCTATGATCTCTCTTTGAATTCAAATATTTGTCCCGTTACTCGTGATTCTCTTCTCTACTTACTATTATCACGCCATTTATTTATTTATTTTAATTAGCCTGCACTACCCCACACGCCTATTCACGTTTCAACGTTTATTTCACTTTTCGAAATTATTTTCTCTATTTTTTTTATCTGCTTTCCTTTTTAAATTATAATAAAAATAAAGGAGCAGTGTAAGATTGAACTTAGAGGATGGTTGGTGCAAATTGAATCTAAAACTGTTTCGGCTAATATGCTTGCTTATTCAAGCAGGCCCAACAACTACTTTAAAGATTTTCACAGCTTTTAATTATCTATATTCTTCTTAAGAGTTTATACTTTACAAATAATTCTCTGTAATAACATCAAATTTTTAGTTGCAAAGTTTTGTATTAAAATTGTGTTATGTTATCTTACATGGATAATGCATATTTTAAAATAAATATATCTTGTTATGAATTTTTCAATAAGTTTTTACGTTTTTAGGTGTCAAATTCTATCCATTTCATTTCTATATTTGTTTAAATTGGGATAATTCTCATTGAATCTTATTTTTGTTGTCAATTTTATTAAAGAAGCTCTTCGGGAAATATTTTTGGAGTGATGTAATTTGAGTGTGTTAGATAAACGAGAAATTCAACACAAATATAAAATAAATATCAAATTTTAATATAATCATTAAAAAAGTATCTAAACCAACTTGCATTTTCTATAAATAAACATAAAATGAAATATAAGAATTTGAGATTCCAATAAACCTGAAATAAATGAAGATATAAATCATCATCATTATTATGATCACATAGTTAATAAAAATTATATTAACATCTTGATTTTTATATACAAACAATTATAATGTCATATATTTAACATGTGAAAACCCTCTTTAATCATTCTAACTTTAATCAACAAACATTTTTAGGAATATAAGAATCAAAGTCTTATTGAACAGAGATGAGAAAAGTAACATATGAGAAAAAAATTAATAATTTTATTATTAAGGTTTTTAATTGAAAAGTGACCTAAATCTCAATAATGTCTTATTAATGTTGTCCTTTTTAAAAAATATTTAAAACATGGATTGATTTACCACATTGAGTTGAAAGTAAAACAATTATATTATTTTAAAATTAAAATCCTATCTTACATGATTTGAAAAATAAATAAACTAAACATTCATATTAACATCACAAACTTCTATTTTTCATTTCTTTATTAGAATTTTATAAAGAAGAAAAAAACATATGCAAAAATCATACTCGTTTAGAGATACTTGACATATTCCTACTAAGAAGTCTCTGTTTTTTTTTTCATTCTTTCTTTCTCTTATTTTATATTTCAGGTTTCATATAACAAGGGTGGAAATGTGACTTAATATTCATAAATTCTAATTATTTATTAGATCCAGAGATTTTTTTCTTTTAATGTTAATTCATCTTTACTTAAAGTCACTCCTTTATTTATTTAAATAAGTTTGATTATATTTACTAATATTTTTTTATTAACAATACTAAATATTACTATATTCTTTCATTAATAGTCTTATCATTGGACACTAACTTGAGTTCTAATGACTCTAGTATACATTTTTTTTCTTTATTCAAGTTAGATTTTTTTCTTTCTAACAACTCTGAAAAGATACTAAAAAAAACACAGATCAAACAAGTTGACACCATTTCATATGCTAGCCAAACTAGCAGAAATAGCATGTAACCGAGTAACATGATATGATCATGTTAGACAAATAAAGGCACAAATTTTAGAAACTAAGTCTCATCGCTATTGATTGTACCCTATGTTCGGAAATCCAACAAAAACGTTGGAAATTACATTTGTTTGCTGAAAGATATAAAAAAACAATTCAACTCCATTAGTTTAAAATTAAAAAAACTATGCCAACATGATATAAAACATGGTAGTAAAACTTGACTCTCTTTTTTAACTCAAAATTTACTTACACTTTTTACTGCATAAGTAGAAATTGGTTCAAATGTTCTTTCAAGTTAACATTTTTTATCATCCAACATAAATTTGTTCAAGCTGAAAGAGAGAGAGAGAGAGAGAGAGAGAGAGAGAGAGAGAGAGAGAGAGAGGTATTAGGGTGTGCAACTTTTATTAAAAGTTACTTTAACGAACCTTTTTAAAAGCAATTTTTCTTATTTTTTTTTATCAAATTGAAGTTCTTTAATTCCTTTAAAGTTTTTTTTTTTCGGTTAACCCCATTTCTCTTTTTGAGAAGAAAAATAAAATAAAATTGATCCAACACTAACTGCATACACCTGATAAAAAATCGTGTTTTTCTTTCTGATATAACCATAGTGATCTTACAACCAGATAAACAAATGCAACTTTTTCAAGAATATATATAGTAAAAAAACTGTAGGAGCACATTCTTCAAGTGCTCCTTGGTTTCTTCAGAGAGAAAACTATAGCAAAATTACAAATAAATATATGCTCAAAGCTTTCATCAGAATGATTGTGAGACTTCCATGCAGCAGTAAAGAAGAGGCATAAGAAATCATTATAGGGAACTGGCAACCCTTTTCTGATGGATCATCATCTGTTACTGTGGCTAAACCAGTGAAATCACAGTCCCAGTCCTTTTGGCTATTTACCTGATAATACATATTAAAGGCATAAGAAGCATTCCCAAGGAGAGTTAGAGTGTTACAAGAAGAACCATACCCCAAAGAAGTGCAATCTGATTGGCTACAAGCATAGTCAATGCTAGCAGCCAATAAGTGCAGATCCTTCACTTTTGGATCCAAAACACACCACCGTTTTTCCATGTATCTTACACCCTCCACAGGGACCAAACCCTTGTTCTCTTCAAGTCCTGCCAAGTCCAATTCATACTTTGGTTTTCCATCAAACTCAAAAATCCCCCAATGCCTCTCAAAGTTGCCAGGAAGAATACTTTTGGCATTCTCATCAATAAGGCTGAATAGATAAATGTCAATAATACCTTTCCTTTTAGGAGTACCATTTCCACTCAGTGTATGCTTAAGCAAACCCATGTTGAACCTTTTTGCATTCTGAACATTGGCATTCTTATCACCATCTGTTGGCCACCCAACTTCTCCAACTATAATATCCATGTCTGGAAACCCTGCCTTCTCTAAGGCCCAGAGAAGAGTGTCCAAATTTGCATCAAACACATTGGTGTAAACCGAATTACCATCTATAAGAGGCCTGTTATTTCCGTCAAAAAATGCAAAATCAAAAGGGAAATGATCATTTCCATAAAGACTTAGGAAAGGGTAGATATTGACAGTGAAAGGTGCATTGTTTGCATATAAGAATTGGACTATTTCAATGGTCTGGTCTCGTACTTCTGGCCTGAAGTCACCAGCTGATGGCACTTGGTTTGAGTCTGGGGAATAGTAAGCATCAGCATTGAAGGGAACAGTGACTTTGATTTGTGAACCAAAGCCCCAACTATTGAGTGCTGTTTGTATGTTCTTAAGAGCAGGCAGAGTTGTCTGTAGATAGGAGCCATTATATTCCTTAAGGAAAGGTTCATTACCCACTGCAATATACCTGCATCACAAGCATATGCAGAGTAGTGTTAAATTTTGATTCAAACATACACACAACAGAAACTCATATATTGAACACATAAAGAATGATGCAATATGATAAACAGAACAAAAGAAATGAAAGATGCCATGGAAGAATGCAGATATGGGAATGGATGAGTCAAATAGTAGAAACATTGGAGAGCAAGAAACTACCATGCGAGGAAAAGAAACAGAAAATAACGTGATCATGAATGCTGAATATACTCATAGGACTACTTAACTTGATGTTTAGTCCACCAGGGTACATGTAAGTAGTGACATTTTCATAAACCCAAGAATCTGCAACCTGAGGATTCTTACTCATATCCTCCAACATGTTGTTGGGTATTGCCAGCATTACTTCAATATCAGTCCCCATCAGAGCTGCCATAATCCACTCTTCAGCATCAAACAGCTTCAGTTTATCAACACCGTTTTCTTGAAGCATCTTGACCACCATGCTTGGTGGAAGCTTGTGAGTAGCCATGGTTCCCCAGTTGACTCCAACCCCTGAACCACACGAGACCATGGTTAAGAAGACAAGAAGAAACTCCACCAAGTACCAAACACATGGTGGTTTTTCTTGTGTCATTTTATGGTCTTGAAACTGGAAAAGATTCAAGAAAAGTGACAAAACAGAACCCAAACAAATGGGAGAAAAAGAAAGGGGAAGGTATGACTCTTGGCTGAGGAATTTATAGACTAAGAGAGGTTTCTTTGTGAGTGCGTGTGGTTGAGTGCCTTCACAGAGAAGGTAAAACAAGGACTAGATCCTGGAGTTTTTTACAATATCATAAAATGGAACAAAGATTCGTTCCTTAATTCAGTAATAATGCCAGCATGTGTTGCATTAGTGTTAAGCTCTTAGCTCATCATCATAATCATAATCATATAATAGTAAAAGACTAAAAGGGGTTTTCTTAAGGCCAATCAAGTGGCTCTCCTACCACCATGCATACGAAATCACACATCACAGGGCATTTGGGCCATTAGATAATTGAATCATCTATTTAGAGGGACAATAATATTCTATGAACAAAACCCAATCATTGATTACAAAATTCAATCATTAATTTGCTCTCCTAACCATTTTTCAAGTCTAGATTCTCCGTTGAATTTTTAGTGATCCTATGTTGAACATTAAAAATACATTTATATTAGTATATTAAAATTCTTTATAATATATTCTAAAATATTAAAATAAATGTCCATCATTATAGTTTGAAAACAGAGAAAAAGAACAACACAGAAAAACCTCAAAGAATCCGAATTCCAATTTTTTCCCCTTTGATTTCCTAAAATTGTCTAGAATTAATCATACTATATGCAATTCTCTTATCTCTACCCCACCAAATTACCAATGAATATAAAATAAAAAGCTAATCAACATGTGTTGGAAATTTTAGCCTTAAGAGAAGTGCATACATTCAAATGTCCATATTCTCAAACTATAAGAAATATAAAGAATCATTTAAACGGCCAAGTTCTGATGCTCTAAAGAAAAGGCAATGGTGTAGTATTCTCTTTTGCCATAAAGTTATATACAGAATACTCACACCACAGCTATTTTCTTATAATTCAGGAACTGATTATGTGCAGAATATTCACAGAGCTACTTTCCTATATAGTTTGGAAATATTCTAAGAGGTTCTCAATATTCTCTCTCGTTGATGCTCAAGTGACAAATCATAAAGCATGTGGTTTGGAACAGTTCAATATTCATTGATATAAAATGAAGTTTGATAAAAATAATAAGGAACAAAAATATGTTTAATAAGAACTGGACTTTAAGACTAATTCATCTCCACAAAATCGACATGTAAAGTAAAAACTCGTTTATCTATTATAAACTCGCCTTATCTCAGTTGACGTGGGATTCACGCCGATTTATATATATTTCAAGTATGAGATTAGACATGAATAAGTGGTCCAGTAATGGCTTGATAGCAGGTGACACAGCAAATCTAACAAACAACAAATCTCGTTAGAATAGGCTTTTAACACGTGACTCTGATATCATATTAAAAAGTAAATTTTAAACCTAATTCAATCTTACAAAACCAATTAGTAAGTTGAGGTTGTAGTCATTTATATATTATAAACTCAACTTATCTTTAGTTAACTTAGAATCTCCACCAATGTTTTTCTCTATTTTATTTGTTTTCAGTTCACACAGTTGGAACACTAAACCTTGTGGAATTTATAAAGTGGTAGCATAGAGTGAGAAATTTAGTGGGGCCATTATTTGATTCAAGTTTCTGGTAGCGTAGCGAAGAGACTTTTGGTTGCTGCTCATGCAAAATGGGCACAGAAGAGACACTTTGGTTGTGGACAACGCATTGACTAGTAATTGACTAGAATAGAAGAGAGACAGGGTCGTCAATTCTGTAACTTTCCACCTTCAATTTACGTGTACTCTTAATCCTATTATCCTTTGTGTGTATCTTTTTGGTAAAGCATGCATATCCTTTTGCTTTAACAAAAGGAGAGTACGTCTAAGGACTCCATTTTGTATTACAAAGAGCAACACCACTTCCCAAATCTAGAAAATTAAATAGTCAAAAGTTAACTTCCCATGACTCATTCTAGTTTCCCAGTTATTGTTTTATGATTAAGACCTTCAAAATGATGGACAGAGACTCTTTTTTTTTTTAATGATAAAGACCTTTCAAAATGAGTTATGTGATGATCAAAGAGAGTCTATTTAAAACCGACTTAATTCAAAATCTATCACTCCTTCATTCACTTAAGTGCAGATGCAACTCTTGATTTGTCATCAGATAAAGACATATGAATATGAATCTTAATCATTACGCCTTAATGGTTTTCACATCACTTAGATAGTGTTGTGATATTATTATTTTCAGGTTATCTTGATGCAACAATAACTGATTTAATAATAGCTGAAAATTTTCTACACTTGTAATAAAATGAAATTATTTACATTTAAACCGTTATACTTGTTCGTTATTAAAATAATTTGACTTTCAATATAATAACTATGGAAATTGATATTGTACAGTTATGAGTGAATACTAATATATTAAAAAAAATTGTTAATGTTTTCAAACTCTTTATGATGTAACATTGAACAACAACAACAGCATACAAACACTCCTTCGTTGAAACTGTGCTTCAGTACACTTTTTATTGAGTAGCACTGTGTGGTGCAAAGTTTTTTTGGAGGAACTGATTACGAATAAAAGACAGTTTATTCTTGTTGGCTAACTGGAAAGCTGATAAGCAAAAGCATGGATTTGACGGAAATGTATGTAGGAAAGATAATAGTACATACTATTTGACAAAAAGTTTTCATAACATTGAGGATTTTACTCTTAATATATTTGTTAATGCTATGCTAAGATGTTACTTCTTGTCAATGTGACGCAGTATTTGTCAGTTCCAACTTCCATCAAATGAACGATTGTTTGCAGAGGAAGCACCAAATTTGTATTGGTGCTTCATATTAAACAAAATAAGCAGATAAACCGCTCACAAACTTGTCCACTTGTCCATTGTAATCCACTAAGTTCTGTCACCCTTTTTTCTCCTTTCTTTTTATCACTTTACTTATCAACCAATCAAAACCACCATTTTCAGGAAACCCTTGACCTTGTTCAAAATCTAATCCTTTGAAGAGATTACGATTAAACGATTGATTGCAGAGGTTTTCTTTTTGGAGTTTACTAAAGGATTTCCTAATCAGCAACAGATAAGGAAATATGGGTATTACAAAGTAAATTGCCTCTCCAAAATATTTTCTATACAGATAATTAGTAATCAAAGTGACTGTACTTGAGGGACCCAGATATATATACCATCGTCGTATTTAATAATATATATTCCTTTCTGCCGAAAGAAGGGGACATGATTTCATTCAAGATTGCACACCCTGGTACTCATCCCCCCTTCTCCGGTTTTCTGATAAAAAGTAATATTAAACATAAATTATCAAATATTTCTCATGTGATGAAGACATCCTCCAAGGTATAGATCGATTGAAACAGTGGCGTTATGAGATTAATACAGTTTAGCAAACTGTTATATTTGCAAAGATTTGTATAGTAGTTATTGATAGAGTACTGTTCATTGTTTATAATTCCAATAAAAGTACCACACATTGTGTATTACTACTGTTCTGAGTATGATTGCGATGATCTCAAGAAGAATGACTATCCGTCTATAGTTTCAATAAATATGGCCTATTCCTTCTTGTTAAACTTGTCATATTTCACTATCCTTGCTTTTGAGTCAGATAGCACGTCGCATTGAATCCATCAATGCACCGTAGTCAAACCCTGAAAACTGTGGTAGTTATGCAAAGCTATCCTTTCTTCAGCATCACTAAGGACTATGTTATTGACCATCTTCTATAACGCATCCTCCTGGCAACCTGAAGCTTAAACAAAACATGGCCTGCACAGTAAATAAAAAAGCAAAAGCCATGAGTAGGTGACTATGCAAGTTCTGGTAACAAGAAGAATAAGTTTGAGTTACCCAAACGATCAACAACGTGAAATAGAACTATCCATACCTTGTTTGGAGCCACATCCCTAACCCTATGAAATTTTGAATCTTGTATAGGAGCGTTTAAAGCAGATTCTGCCACCTGAAAGATATAGTTCAATTAACTATCCGAGCAAATAAAATACATACATTCTATCATTATTGTCCATATCCAAGTAGCTAAAGTAAACCATCAGGATGGATGGAGGATTTTAAATACCACAAAACAGTAAAGTCGTTTATATTCTAACTTTAACATAGAAAAAAGAGGAAAACATGAAATGCTTTTTAGCACAATGAACTCACAGCTATGATAGTCTCTGGAGTCTCAGTCGCTCTAATGAAGCAATAGCAGTGTATCCATGGTAAACATCCTTTCCAATATTTCTTCTGGATTAATCCCCTGAATGAATCTGGTAGGCCATTATCTTAAGTCAGATATCCGTCTATAATTCTTAAAATGGTAATAAATTATATATATATATATATAAGAGTCTTGTTAAAGAATCTGCATGCATTCAATCACATAGTAGAGCACAAACAAAAGGCATATAAATAATGTCTTTAATGAATCTTGGTTTAGATTATGATAGCTCATTGAAAGAAATAAGTTAAGCGTCAATCAGATAGTCAATGGATCCCTCCCACACAAAAAAATGAAGATAAAAAAGCTCTCACTAAAATTGATTGTAAAAATATGCATGTCAAAATATATATCAATCTACGTCCACTTAAAACAGTAGAGCTGTTCACCAGCCAAGGGGGTGGAAGACAAATTGCCTGCAATTTCAATGTACTACGCAAAGGAACACGTTTGAATACTCCTAATCCCATTACATGGAGAAAAATAAGAGTCTCGCCTAAGGGAGTAAGGCAAAATGATTTGTACAAAAGAAAAGGCTATATTATATCAAATGATGCTGTACCTAGAAACTGAAGAGCAGATGCAGGCAGGTTCATTATTATGTGATCAATATGTTCCCAAGTTTTTGTGACAGGCATTTCAGAGCTTCTCATTCTCTTGTTTGTGCTTCCTTTTCTCCTAACACCTTCAAGGAAGCCAGTTTCATGAGCCTCCACATCCCCTGTCAAATGAAAACAACTGTAATTTTATTTAAAAACCAACACGGATTATTGTTATCAATATTGTAATTGTTTCCTTAACAAAACAGGTTTTCTTTTAAATCTTTTACAAGCTAGAAGACGATCAAGTTACAGCTACTACATCTAGTGACAGCCTGATTTGATATTGCAGTTCGTGTAATACCTTCATGATAACTAGAAGATCTTTTACCAGCAATTACAGATGTAGCACTGTGCCTGGTTGAACCCTTGACATCCCCTAAACCACTATTATTGTCTTTTGTATGAACTACAATGTGAATATTAGTATTAACTACTACGCAACATGTTTCCATATCACATTAAGATACTTTCAGTCATTTACCATAAAGATATTACCAGTTAGCAACTCATTTTCAGAATTTGATTCAGCATTGTCTTGTATCCTGCATGTGTGACAAGTATCCAAAATGGGAACTTCGGATGAGAGTTGTGATGTAGCCTCAGTATTTGGCACTTTCATCAACTGGGATACAAATTTTCTAGCATCCATGTTGAAAGCATAAATACGATCATCAACCTTATTGATTTTGGCATTAATCCTCAGATAGTGAATGCTATCTGGATTTAAATCATTTGCATAGACTATGCATCCTTTTTGCGCTGCAGGAATGGCAAAAGGACCTATACCAGCAAACATGTCACAAATGGTCTCCCCAACTTGGAACATTGACACTAACCTTTTGTGTTCATGTTCCAATCTCGAATTCCAATAAACCAAACTGTAATCAAGCTTAAAAGTGGCACCATATTGCTTCACTTCTGTGATCATATTATGCTCTCCTGCTAAAACTTCAAACTCTGGCACGCGAAACTCATTTGTAATGGTTCCAACTTTATTGACAATAGTTTTGATTCTAGGATAATTTTTCTGCATAAACAGAGAAAACATGAAAAACAATAGGAAGAACAAGTATAATACAACATGCTTAACAGTTTAAAGATAGAATTCGTTAATGAATCTTTAAATGGACATATTTGTAACAATTGCAAAGGGCGTTCTATTGAAACAAATACAGACATCAAATCAATCATTCATCTTTGTTTCAAACATACATGAACGAACACAGAAATATGCATGTCATAAACATAGTACTAAAATGAGGAAGCAGCATCAAATAGATCCAACAGGAACTCACACTTAGAGCACAGAATTGGAAGACCAAACTCCTTAAAGTAGAGCTAGTCCCCTTTGTTAAGACCGAAAGGGGGAGAATAAAAAAATAGCAAGGGAATTCTAGAGATGCATAGAATAACCTAACCCACCCAAAGCATCTCCATTCACTTAAATCTAGCCTACCACTCCTAGATCCTTCCCTCCCCAGTTCTCTTTATGCCAAGTAGGCAAGGTTGTTATATCACTTTACAGTCCAAATTCCTCTCTGCTCCTTCTGACATTGCCCTAAAAGTAGCAGTGATATGAAGCCATATATGCTGCAGCAATAGTTATGTTATATACCAAAACAGGGGATGGTCAAATGCTGACTATTCTGACCCAAAATCAATTAAAAGAACAGAATTCACTTAAGACAATAATTGCATCTTCATATCTGACAAATAAACAAGACTATATATATATATATATATATATTGAAACTGAGACTTGAAGTCTTGAACCTTAGTGTAGTCACACATACATCATAAATAACCTTTGCAATAACATCTTTGTAGGGAAGTAATTCATCGTGTAGGTTTAAATGGGCAATTTGACCTGTATAGGTAGAAAAGCTGTTAGTTTACCTGATATCAGTGGCTGACCCAAACAAATTCAATTGGAAAAGAAAATGAACACTGCTCCCTTCAGAAACGTGATCAAATAATTAACAAAGCATGTGTGCTGAACTGATAACAAATTTAAATAAATTATATTTGTAGCAGTTAAAAATGTCAAAAAACTAAATACTTAACTATTGTTTCAAAGGATGAAGGCACCTCCACTCCAGTAGGCAATATCTGCTTCAGCACATGATCTACAAACACAAAATTTGTTGTACAATTGTAAATGATTTAGGATGGATGGGGGAAAGCACACTGTAGGAAACAATAGAATCATTAAAAAAAGTGTTTCTAACTAATGTATTACCAACATAGCATAGCAACATCACTTTGTTAAATAATAAGATACTCATATGTTTCCATTTATTATAATTTTATACGAATAAATTGTCAATTTTTCATCAAAGTTATTATGGTACTCCTGAGTAAAGAGGTACTCTGAAGCAACTACTCCGTCAATATAAAAAATTCAATATGAAAGGCAGCCTCTACAGTATGGTCTAACAGTGCATTGGACTCACTCACCTGCACTCCAATAAGAATACCCTAGTGTCAACGAATAGGGCACAACTTCAATCTTACACAAGCCATTGAGCTCATCAACCTTTTGTTTTGGAATATCAGATAAATCTGTCCCCACGACATTCAAAACAAGTCATAGATAAGAATATCTGTGGCAAGAATATAGAAGCAAAAGTTCATACAAACCTTGATTCTGAACTTTGTCAGAGAATATAAGGTAACGGTTTTTGTCACAGGTAGGGTCTTCAATGATGGGTTTGACTCGGGGCTTGTCAAACAAGTAACTACAGATTCAATAAAGCAGGAATTAAAAACAAAAGCAAATGAATAGAAAGAATATATAGAGCAAGGTACCGACCCATTGAGGATTCGAGTGGCAACCTTGCAATGTTGGCAAGGGATTCGTAGAGCCCATAATTTGAATTGCACGTCAAAATTGCTCTCATCAAGATGTGGTTTTGGTAGCTTCTCACGGTCAGCAACTGATTCATTGTCAACAGAAAGCAAGTTGTCATGTGCATGGGCTTGAGAAGCTAGCTTGTTAGGACTGTTCTCAGCTTTCCCATTCTTTACACAATTCATTTCAAGAGCTCCACTATCCATTAGTCTATTTGCAAAACCTAGATGTAACACATCCATCAGAATAAGACATCACCAAAATCACACTCTTTTGTGGGTATCACTTATTATTTAAATGAGCCACAGTCAGGATTAGTTTCCAATAAATTTAACTAATAGTAGATGGTGTTAGCATTATAGAAATAAGCATCAACATCAAAAGGAAAAAATGAAGAAACAATATATGCATTTGAGAAATGATGAGAGATTAACACTGTTAGATGTTAAGATGTGTGTTTCTGTTATTTGGGCTTAGTCTATTCTGTATTAAGGGCATTGGCCCATATCTTACAATATAAATAAACTACGCTATGTGTAGTCTAAACACATAAGGGATATTTTCTCCCAATCTTCTTTATTTCTCATATGGTATCTATAGCACAGGAATAGTTCCAGTCAACTCCACGGTCTCCGGCACCCATCACTGCTGTTGTTGTCGCGTCGCCGCCGCGGCCGCCGCCGCCGTCGCCGGAGCTCCAGAATCGACCGGCGACCACACCATCGGAAGCGTCTCGGCCGAGCGACCACCGTCGCACGAAGATCGCCGCTCTCACGCGCCGCCGCAAGAGTCGCCGCTGCCGCCGCGCGTGCCGGCGCGTCGCCGGAGCTTTCTGCCGCCGATCAGCACCGCCGTGATCGCCTCCTCGCCCTCTTTCTGGATCTGTGGTCATTGCGTCAATCGGAGCACTTTGAATTTTTAGGGTTTCTCCCTCTCCATGGCGTCTTCCTCGTCTACAAACACCTCTATTGGTGGCTCATCTTCTGATCCCTCAATATATACTAATTATGTGAATGTACACTTGTCCATTGACAAGTTAGATGGCACAAATTATGCAACCTGGGCGTCCGACATCAAACTTTGGTTGAAGAGTCAGGGGTACTTAGATCATCTTACTCAAAATGTGACTACTGCTCTCATGGATGACACTTCCCGCTGGATGAAAATTGATGCTCAGTTATGCATTGCTATAAAGTCCACCATTCACTCCTCACTGAAACAAATGTTTCGATCCTATGAGACATGTTCAGAAGTATGGGCACAAGCGAAGTTGTTTTTTGGAGAATTAAGAGAAAGAAACTCTCTTTTTCATATTATTATCTTCACACTAAACACATACTTATACAATAATGAAAAACAGTAATCAACAATAAACAGTAAACAATAGGCTCCTACAGAGCCTATATCTAAAAACATATTACATTTCAACACTCCCCCTCAAGCTGGAGCATATAAGTCATATGCCCCAAGCTTGGAACATATAAATTGAATTCTAGGCCCCCTTAGAGATTTGGTCAACATGTCTCCGAGTTGTTCATTAGAATTGACAAATTCAGTAACCAGTTCCTTTGACAACAACTTCTCTCTAATAAAATGACAGTCAATTTCTATGTGTTTCGTCCTCTCATGAAACACAGGATTGGAGGAAATGTGTAGAGCTGCTTGATTGTCACAGTACAGTTTCATTTGCTCATTTTCACAAAACTTCAATTCTTGAAGAAGTTGTTTAATCCACACAAGTTCACATGTAGTCAGAGCCATAGATCGGTATTCAGCTTCAGCACTAGATCGAGCAACAACGTTTTGTTTCTTACTTTTCCAAGATACAAGGTTCCCACCAAGTAAAACACAATATCCTGTAGTAGATCTTCGATCAATTGGACTACCAGCCCAATCTGCATCACAATATCCTTCGATCCGAGTGTTTCCCTTGTTCTCATACAATAGTCCCTGTCCTGGACTTCCTTTTATGTATCTGAGAATGCGAAGTACTGCATTCCAATGATCAACATGTGGATTTTGCATAAATTGACTCACAACTCCAACTGGATAAGAAAGATCAGGTCTTGTTATGGTAAGATAAATGAGTTTTCCAACTAGTCTTCTATATCTCTCTGGGTCTGAGAAAGGTTCACCCTGATCTGTCATTAACTTTTGATTTGGGTCCATGGGATTGTCAATGGGCTTGCAATTTGTCAGACCTGTTTCCTCTAAAATGTCAAGAGCATATTTCCTTTGTGAAATAATGACACCTTCTTTTGACTGTGCCACTTCAATACCAAGAAAATATTTTAGACGACCCAGATCTTTAGTTTGAAAGTGATTGAACAGATGATTCTTTAACTGATTAATTCTAGTGATGTCATTCCCTGTAATAACAATATCATCAACATACACCATGAGATAAACACATTTGTCAGGAGAATAGTGACCATAAAACACTGAATGATCCGCCTCACAACGTTTCAGTCCAAATTTTTGCACCACCTGACTAAATTTACCAAACCAAGCTCGAGGTGATTGCTTTAAGCCATAAAGGGAACGACGCAACTTACAAACTAATCCAGACTCCCCCTGAGCAACAAATCCAGGAGGTTGCTCCATGTATATCTCCTCTTCCAGATCACCATGAAGGAAGGCATTTTTAATGTCTAACTGATAAAGAGGCCAATGACGAATGGCAGCCATAGCAAGAAAAATACGAACGGTACTGGTTTTAGCCACAGGAGAAAAAGTATCACAATAGTCTTGGCCATAAACTTGAGTATAGCCCTTAGCTACCAGTTGAGCTTTAAGGCGATCAATTTTACCAGTAGGACCAACTTTAACAGTATAAATCCATCTACAACCAACAGGCTTCTTATCAGGAGGAAGAGGGACAAGATCCCAAGTGCCATTGTGTTCAAGTGCCTTCATCTCATCAACCATGGCTTGTCGCCATCCAGAATGAACAAGTGCCTCATGAATATTATTAGGAACCTTAGTCGATGATAATGAGGAAACAAAGGAGAAATATGTAGGAGACAAGTTATGATAACTCACAAAATTATAAATAGGATATGGATTGCGAGTAGAACGAATACCTTTACGGAGGGCAATGGGCCAGTTATCATCTGAATCAGTAGAAGGTGAAGATGATGAAGGATCCATGGTCTGAGGATCTGATGCAGAAGGATCTGAGTCTCGAGGATCGTCAGTGTTAGGAGTTCGAGATTGGGTTCGACGTTGATATGTGATAAGAGGTGGAGGAACAATGTTATTTGGATTTTGATTTTGAGGTACTGAATCAGGAATAATTAGAGGATCACATGTTGGTAAAGGAAACATTTGTTGAACAGAGGAACGATCCTCCATGGAGGAAGAAAAAAAAGGTGTATCCTCAAAGAATGTGACATCAGCTGACATATAATATCTCTTTGTGGAGGGAGAATAACATCTATACCCTTTCTGAAGACGAGAGTATCCTAAGAAAACACACTTGATAGCTTTTGCTGAGAGCTTATCAAGACCTGGAGAAACATTATGAACAAAACACATACACCCAAATACACGTGGGGAAACATGGTATAAAGTGTCGTTGGGAAAAATGACAGAGTGAGGAATTTTATTATTAAGAGAGGAAGAAGGCATCCTATTGATAAGAAAACAGGCAGTGAGGACTGCATCGCCCCAATGATGTACAGGAACATTAGTATTCAACATTAAGGAACGTGCAGTTTCAATGAGATGTCTATTCTTTCTTTCTGCAATGCCATTTTGTTGTGGAGTGTGAGGACAGGTTGACTGGTGTAAAATTCCTTGGGAAGATAAGAATGAAGAAAATGCTAGAGAGAAGTATTCCTTAGCATTATCACTTCGAAGAATTTTAATTGTCTTCCCAAATTGGTTCTTAATTTCAATAAAAAAGGACTTGAATATGGACAAAAGTTCAGATCTCTCTTTCATTAAATAAACCCAAGTACATCGAGAGAATTCATCAATAAAGGTTACAAAATAATTAAAACCAAATGAAGTAACACGACTTGGTCCCCAAATATCTGAATGAATTATTGAGAAAGGAAAATCACACTGTGTCTCAAATCTTTTAGGATAGGAAGATCTAACATGTTTTCCTAATTGACAAGATTCACAATCTAAGACTTGGATGTTTTTGAGACTTGGAACCATCATCTTTAACTTGAACAAACTTGGATGGCCTAGACGATCATGCAGAAGTTTGGGGGATGAAGTGGTAAAGCAGGAAACTGAGGAATGAGGTTTTAAGAAATAAAGTCCTTGAGACTCATGTCCTTCTCCAATCAGACGACCTGTCCCATGTTCCTGTATAACAAAAGAATTGGCCGTAAAGGTTATGGAACAATTTAAGGTACGAGTCAACTGACTCAAAGAGATTAAATTGTATGGACAATTGGGAACATATAACACAGAATTTAAACTTAGTGAAGGAGATAAGGAAACTGTTCCAATTCCCTGAGATTTCACTTTTGATCCATTGGCAACGGTAATGAGATGAGGAATTCTTGGAGAAGACAATGAAGAAAATGAAGGAATGTTACCAGAGATATGGTCAGAGGCACCTGAGTCCAGAATCCATGGATTATGACCTTCCACAGATTGAGATAGGCTGGCTGTAGGCACACTAGTCATGACAGAGGATTGGCCAGGATTAGACGGTTTTCCAGACTTGTAACGTAAAAATTCTTCATATTCTTCATTTGAAATTCTGGATTCTAGATCACCAGATTTAGACACATGAGCAACTTTGTCTGGATATCCATGTAGAACATAACATTTGTCTCGAGTATGGCCTAGTTTCTTACAGTATGTGCATTGAGGAGGAGGACGTATGCTACGACCACCACGTCCTCGGTTGCTTCTGCCTCCTCCTCTTCCTTGTGGCACTCCTCTTCCTTGTGGCATTATCATAGCTGATGTTCCAATAACATCGATTGAATTCTCATCTTTCACCAATGGAGGTACTCGAAGAAGTCGAGTAACCAAACCATCCATTGAAGGGATTTGATCACCAGCTAAAACTTGATCACGTACATGATCATAATCGGAGTGTAAGCTTCTCAGAATTAGGACCATGTAAAACTTGTCAAGCTTTTTATTGATCCCTTCTAATGAATCAGCTACAAAGAAGTTCTTTAATTCTTCTACAGCAGCCCGAGCCTTTGCTATATGAGAAACCATGTCATGGTTGACTTGTTTTAGAGAAGCTACTCTTTGGGTTGCATCAAAAAGACGTTGTACATCATTAGCAAAAATATCTTCTGCCCTCTTCCAGAATGATGAACATGTTTTATAGGGTCTCAAGATATCTAAAACCTCTTGCTCCACTGACTGCCACAAAATTGCGCATAACTGAAAATCCAATTTTTGCCATTGAGATTTTTCTTCATCTGGAACCATAGAGATATCTTGTTCTAGATGATCATGGTGTCCTTGACCAAGAAACCATAATTCCACTGCAGAAGACCAAGATAAATAATTTTTCCAGTTGAGTTTTGCAGATGTAATGATAGGAGTTGCAGATAGAGAGGAATTAATTGCAGTAGATGCCATTACAGATCGGAAAATGAACCAGACTTGGAGAGATATTCAACTATTGGGAGAGAGAAAACCCTAGGTATCAATTACACCCACTGAAACAGGGAAGTAAGATCAGATATAGGCTCAGGAGAGTGAGGCGAGCGGAACCCTAGATGCGCGGTGAAGTTCCGACCAGCGTAGGGCGGCGCGTGAACAGTACGCGCGCGAGATCTGGCGGGCTGCGGCGGCGCGTGGCAGCGCGTGAGGGCGTTGCAGGGACGGCGACCACCAGGGTTGGGTCGCGCTCACGGAGGCGCACAAAACCCCTAAATTTTCCTGAGAAAATGGGGTACCAGCGACGGCGGCGGCAGCGACGGCGGCGGCGAAAACGGCGGTGACGGCGGCGGCTGGTGGGTGATGGCGTCTACAGAAGAGAGCCCCGGTGCTTGGCTCTTGATACCATTTTGGAGAATTAAGAGAAAGAAACTCTCTTTTTCATATTATTATCTTCACACTAAACACATACTTATACAATAATAAAAAACAGTAATCAACAATAAACAGTAAACAATAGGCTCCTACAGAGCCTATATCTAAAAACATATTACATTTCAACATTGTTATACACAAATGACACTCAGCGTCTTTATGGTGTTTGTCAGGACCTATTAACTGTTATTGGTCCGCGCAATCCTGGTCCCATGGCAGAATATTTGGGTAAAATTCATGCCCTTCTTCATGACTTTAATGATATATTACCTCCTGCTTCCACTCCTGCTGAAGAATTGGAACAACGATCAAAGTTCTTCATGTTGCTGGCATTATACGGACTCTCTGATGATGTTTCTCATGTTCGTGATCAGATTTTGGGTTCTCCTGTCATACCCAACTTTACTTCTACTTGTTCTGCTCTTTTGCGTATACCGAGCAAACCCGTCACTGAGACATCTCCTCGTACTGATGATTCCTCTGTTATGGCTGCTCAACGTGATGATCGAAGTCGGTCTCGCAAGCCAAGTAAAGGACGTCGAAAATGTGACCATTGTGGCAAGTTAGGCCACAAGATTGATAGATGTTATGCTCTCCATGGACGTCCTCCTCGACCTATAGCAGTGGCAAATTCTGATCCACCTCCCCGATCACCGTCTGCAGACCATCCTACTTCATCTAATATCGTAGACAAACCTGCAATCTTTAACGAATTTCTCAGATGGTATGAGGATCATCAGCACTCTGGTTCCACTACATCTGCATCGGTTGCACGTACAGGTACACCTTTTGTTGGTCTAACTCACTCCCTTGGACCTTGGGTCCTTGACTCAGGCGCCACCGATCATATCACTGGTAACAAGTCCTTGTTTTCTTCCTTGTCATGTCCGGCTAATTTACCCTCGGTAACAATGGCTGATGGGTCTAGAGTCTCATCTCATGGTATTGGTACTGTTAATATTTTTCCATCCATATCCATTGATCATGTACTTTATGTCCCTGGGTCTCCCTTCAACTTATTGTCCATTAGTCGTTTAACTCGTACTCTTAATTGTGTTATTTCCTTTACTAAAGATTCTGTTTGGTTGCAGGACCGGAGTTCGAAACACATGATTGGCACAGGATGTGAGTCTCATGGCCTTTATCATCTCTGCCCTTCTCCTCATGTTGGCGTAGTCATGGAGTCACCATCCCTTCTTCATGCTCAGTTCGGTCATCCTAGTCTTGCCAAACTACAACAACTTGTCCTGAGGTTGTCCACATTATCAAGTTTGTCGTGTGAGTCTTGTCAGTTAGGGAAGCATACTCGTAGTTCCTTTCCTCATAGTGTCTCACAACGGGCGTCGTCCCCTTTTTCATTGGTTCATTCTAACATTTGGGGACCTAGTCGTGTTAAGTCCATTTTAGGTTTTCAGTATTTTGTTACCTTTATTGATGACTATTCCAGATGTACTTGGTTGTTTTTAATGAAGAATCGTTCTGAGTTGTTTTCTATTTTTCAATCTTTTTTCAATGAAATAAAAACACAGTTTGGGGTGTCTATTCGAAATTTACGTAGTGATAATGGTCGTGAATACCTTTCTCAACCGTTTAAACAGTTTATGGCTTCTCATGGCATTCTTCACCAAACCTCATGTGCTTATACCCCTCAACAAAATGGGGTGGCTGAGCGTAAGAATAGACACCTTATTGAAACAACTCGTACACTTCTTATTCATGGTCAAGTACCCTCACGTTTTTGGGGTGATGCAGTTCTCACAGCATGTTATCTTATCAACCGCATGCCATCTTCCGTCCTAGATAACAAAATCCCTCATTCTATCTTATTTCCTCAAGACCCTCTGCATCCATTACCTCTTCGAGTTTTTGGGTCTACATGTTTTGTTCATGATTTTAGTTCTGGTCTTGATAAGTTATCTCCTAGGTCTCACAAATGTGTCTTCTTAGGATTTCCACGGTCACAAAAGGGCTATAAGTGTTTTTTCCCTTCCCTCAATCGTCATTTTATCTCTGCTGATGTCACTTTTGATGAGTCTGACTTGCCTATTGCCCTCCGTAAAGGTATACGCTCTACCCGTAACCCTTCCCCCCATTATACTGTTCTTAATTACCACAGATTATCTCCATCTTTTTATACTTGTCTCTCATCCATTTCTTCTGTGTCAATTCCCAAATTTGTGGATGATGCCTTAACTCATCCTGGTTGGCGTCAAGCTATGATGGATGAATTAAGTGCTTTACAGGAAAGTGGAACTTGGGAGCTTGTCCAATTACCATCTGGAAAGTCTGTTGTTGGTTGCAGGTGGGTGTATGCTATCAAGGTTGGTCCTGATGGCACAATTGATCGTTTGAAAGCTCGACTGGTTGCCAAAGGCTACACACAGATTTTTGGTTTGGATTATGGTGATACTTTTTCTCCAGTGGCAAAAATGACCTCTGTTCGCCTTTTCATTGCCATGGCCGCTCTTCGACAATGGCCTCTTTACCAACTTGATGTCAAAAATGCTTTTCTCAATGGTGATTTGCAGGAAGAAATTTATATGGAGCAACCGCCTGGCTTTGTTGCTCAGGGGGAGTCATCTGGATTGGTATGTCGTCTTCGCAAATCCTTGTATGGCCTAAAACAGTCTCCTCGGGCCTGGTTTGGTAAATTCAGTTGTGTTGTTCAACAATTTGGTATGTCTCGCAGTGAAGCGGATCATTCAGTGTTCTATCGCCACTCGAGTGCTGGATGTATCTATTTAATAGTGTATGTCGATGATATTGTTCTCACAGGAAGCGACTATCTTGGCATCTCTCAGATGAAACAACACCTTTGTCATCATTTTCAAACCAAAGATCTTGGCAAACTCCGGTACTTTTTGGGTATTGAAGTAGCACAATCCAATGATGGTATTGTCATATCTCAGAGGAAGTATGCGTTAGACATCTTGGAGGAAACAGGGTTAATGAACTGTAAATCTGTTGAGACACCTATGGACCCTAACATCAAACTCCTACCAAATCAGGGGGAGCCTTTCTCAGATCCTGAACGGTACAGAAGACTAGTTGGTAAATTAAACTATCTTACTGTTACGCGTCCTGACATTTCCTTCGCAGTTAGTGTGGTGAGTCAATTTCTAAACTCCCCATGTGAAGACCATTGGGATGCAGTTGTTCGTATACTGAAGTATATTAAAAGATCACCTGGAAAAGGTTTGCTATATGGCCCTAACAACGATACAAAGATCGTTTGCTATTCAGATGCTGATTGGGCTGGTTCCCCTTCTGATAGGAGGTCTACTTCTGGATATTGTGTCTCTATTGGTAGCAACTTGATATCTTGGAAAAGTAAGAAGCAAAGTGTTGTGGCAAGGTCGAGTGCAGAAGCAGAATATAGAGCTATGGCATCAGCTACTTGCGAGCTTGTGTGGCTTAAACAATTGCTTAGTGAATTGAAATTTGGAGATGTCACTCACATGATACTTATATGTGATAATCAAGCTGCTCTCCATATTAGCTCTAATCCTGTCTTCCATGAGAGAACCAAACACATTGAAGTTGATTGTCATTTCATTCGAGAAAAAATCATATCCGGAGATATCAAGACTGAGTTTGTTAACTCAAGCAACCAATTGGCAGACATATTCACTAAACACATAAGGGATTATCTTTGTAACAAGCTTGGAACATATGATTTATATGCTCCAGCTTGAGGGGGAGTGTTAGATGTTAAGATGTGTGTTTCTGTTATTTGGGCTTAGTCTATTCTGTATTAAGGGCATTGGCCCATATCTTACAATATAAATAAACTACCCTATGTGTAGTCTAAACACATAAGGGATATTTTCTCCCAATCTTCTTTATTTCTCATAAACACATCTAAAAATTGATCTAGTTGCAACTTCCACACATTCAATGTGCTCCAAATAATGAATTCAATTCCAAAATGATAAAGGATTGATGAGGTAAATACTGATAGTCAAGAAAAATGAATGATTGCAGCAAATATTTACAAATAGATAAATATTAGCTCCATAAGACTAGCAGCAATGGCTCAAAGACAATCTGGCCTCTAAGAAAGATATTATCATATAAACAAATGTATGCAATTCCCAGTAAAAAGCCACACTGCAATCAACCTATCGCATGTATAAGGGTCAGCAAAGTGACCAAAGTGTAGCAAAAGAACAATGCTAATATTAAAACTATTGTCAGTGTATTGTAGACAATCAATTGAGTAATGAAGCCTTTTCCAACTTAAAATAGAGGGAAAAAATAGAGGGACAAAGTGGATAAAGGAAGTTCCAAAGAATAGATTTCAAGAAGGCTCAGGTCAACAGCAGGTCAAATGATGGAAAAAAGAAAAATGACAGCCCTGATCAACCTCCTATGGGTTAAGAGCCCGTACACAACACTGCCTACCTAAACACTAAGCTGCACCTATCTGCATACTGATCATTTAAACTCAACAAGACTACCTCGTAACAATGAAATTGAAATATTAGCAGCACACTCCAAGTGATTAACTTAAACACCAACAGATTCATCCCACTTATATTCTCGTTTAACCAAACTGAATGTGACCCGAAAATAATTGCCAAACAAACGAATGCTATGCCAAGAATCCTTTTCAGTTTCGATGCAAGTCGACTTGGTAAAACAATAATCCTATAAAAAGTTATTCATTGATTTAAAAATGATTGTACACAATACTAGCGCGAACAATGTGAAAACTAACATCGTTCACGTCTTGAAATGGGTAAGAAACCAATTTATTTAATTTAACATTAAACTCAAAAATATACTTTGGTGGATGGTAAGACAATTTTCATTCAATAAGACATATTGGTGAATATTGAATCAACCCATTTACTGCATCTCCTCTCTATCAATCTCAGTCACTGATTCATTCTTTGTCCAGTACCCATAAACAGTACCCTGCAGTTTTTCATCCATAAAGCAGCAACTAAGCAAAAAACCAGTGCCAGACCTTACTCAAGGCCATTAGCAATGCAGTCTTGAAATGGACAGTAAATCCCAACAAATTTTTCGAACACAATTATTTAGGTGAGACAGAGACACCACCAAATTAAACAACAACAAATACAATGGTTCTAACTTAATAGACACGTTATAGAAAAAAATATAAGAAAAAAATTCATCTACTTGTGTTGTTGTTGGAATAAGCAAAGTGGAGAAGGGAGAAGTACCTTGGCAAACGAAGCAGTTGAAAACAGGAACTGAAAGACCCAAAACTGAACCAAAAGGTAGGGTTTTTTTATAATAAGATCTCAAAGGGGTAAAAAGGTAAATAAGAAATATTTAAATAATCTGGATCCAACCGTATTCATTATTTGTTATAGTTATCTATTAAATAAAAATAATTGTATCATTTAATAATGGTATAAATTAGTAATTTTACAACTTCTTATCTTTTAAAATTTTCTTCAATTGTTAAATGATTCAAAAGATTCTCACCCAATCCTGTCAAAATTATCCATTTTAAAGATTTTTTAAATTATTATCTTAGTGATTAAATTAATTCAAAAAATTACAATTATTTCTCTTAATATTGTGTTACATGATGTTTTAAACTAGATATTTATCTCTTAAATTTTAAGAATATAATTACACTTAGAGGTTTTAAAATGGCACCCACCTTTTTTCATGTTTTTATAAAATTGTAATCTTAAGTATAAAAAATGTGATTCCTCACTCGAAAACTATTAATATAAAAAACGTGAATATTTACTTTAAAACTATAAATAAATGGGGAGGTGATTTTGAATAACTGGGTGGACAAATTTTTTATTCATTTGATTTATATACAAAATCATTAACTTTATTTACATGTTGACTTATCTTAAATTAAGGTAAAAGTAATATACTCAACTATAGTCACTTTATTGAATTCTAAATTTTGTAATCTTACTTAATCCATCATAATCATAATTTAGTAGATTGAGTGGATTTATTCACTAATTCATATAAAGATAAAAAAACAGCTTTTTTATTATTTTCTAATATTTAAATTTTCATGGAAACAAATTTATTCTCTTTGGAATATCGAAATTTGCAAGATTTTAAGGATATCAATGAGATAAATCAACTCAACTATAAAAAATGTCCATAAAGAATAAAAAATGTTATTAAACTCAAAATTTAAAGTAGTAATTCATCGTATATTTTGAATAGATTATCAACTTCTTTTCAAATATTAGATTAATATTAAGATAAATCAATTAGTTACGCGGATATTGTCACATGAAAAAATAATATGATTATAGTTAGGAAAAACAACCGGTCGAATTGGACATAAATAGTGCATACATGTAATTTTATTAACAAAATAAAAACTCAATTCACAATTCGCCTACTACTCATTTAAAAAATATTTGTGGATATTTTAAATACACATATACTCCTGAGTACATACTACAAATATTTTAAAAATATATATTTTATATATATTTAAAATAATATTTAAATAAAATTATAAAAAGTATATATAAAATATGATATAAATTAAATTAAGTATAAATTAAAATTTAATTTTGATTAAATTTAATCTAATAAAATATTAATTAATTTTATTTTTAATTAAATTAAATTTAATAAGATATAACTTAAAATATTATTATTATTTTTTACGAATATCCAAATTTACAAGATTTCAAGGATATCAATGAAATAAATGAACTAAACTATAAAATATATGTATAAAAAATATAAAAAAAAGTTGCTATTAAACTCAAAAATTGAAGTAGTGATTCATTTTAATTCATCGTATTTTTTGAATGGATTATTGACATATGCCTTTAGGTTAACATTAAGATAAATCAATTAATTATGTAGATACTGTCATCTAGTATACATGAAAAAAATTATATGCATGATTGTAATAAGAGATAACATTGGATACTGATAGTGTTTTCCGTAAAATGAAAACTCAATCACGCTTATATTAAAAAATATATTTTATATTTTTAAAATAATATTTAAATAAAATTACAAAAAAATATACAAAATATAATATAAAATAAATTAAATATAAATTGAAATTTAATTTTAATTAAATTTAATTTAATAAAACATAAATTAAAAAATATATTTTTCAAATAACGTGTAATAAATATGTGCGAGTAAGTGTTACCTTTTATTCACATATCAGTATCCGCGGATTTTTATGATGACATATTATTTTATGATTGAAGGATATATTTTTTAGGTTAAATATGTTTTTCGTCCTTAAGTATCACACGATTTTGGTTTTAGTCCCTACTCGAAACTTTAATGATTTGTAGTCTTTATAGTTTTGAAACTCTTGGATGACGTTAACTTTTGTTTGAAGTGGTTAACGGTTAATCCATGTGTCATGTCATCTGACTACTTTTAATTGACGTGACAGTAAAGCTGTGGTGGTCGGTCGGCCTAGTGGGTGGTCGGCCACTCGGTCTGGTGGTCGGCATGGTGGTCTTTGTCCATAATCGTTCGGTCTTTTCCCAACACCATTCGATCTTTCATATATTGCACTTCACCCGTCACCATAACTGTTCGGTCTTTGCCCAACACCGTTCGGTCTTTTATATAGTCCGCTTCTATTTCATTGTTATGTTGATTGTAATAGAACCCACAAGGCCGACCGACCACCAGACCGAGTGACCGAACACCCGCCAGGCCGACTGACCATCACACCTTTACTGCCACATCAATTAAAAGTAGTCAGGGAATGTGACATCACACGCGGGCTGGCCGTTAGCCACATCTACTAAAAGTTAACGTCGTCCAATTTTAAGGACTAATAATAAGAGTTACACCGTCCAATTTTAAGGATTAATAATAAGAGTTTCAAAATTATGATGACTAAAAACCATCCAAATTTCGAATAGGAACTAAAACCAAAATCGTATGATACTTAAGGAACGAAAAACATATTTAACCCTATTTTTTAAAAAACATAATTGGAATGGTTCGTCATAACCCGAAATTCACTAAATTCGCGGCTTAGAGTGAGTTTAACCTGTTTTATCCATAATAAATAACTTTCTTTTCAACTTTTCAATTCAATATATAGTGAATCGAATTACGAGTTCTGAATTATTTTGACATGTCTACTTTAATGTTTGAAAATTTTTATTTTTAATTATATATTAATAAATATGCCATTTGGGTGTTTGGAACTGAAAAACAAAAATCAAGAATGTTCTCTTGTTTGAAACGGTTTTTATTTGAAAAAGAACTATTGTATGAATCAAATGCATTGATGTTCTCGTTGTTTGAAAATGTTTGTATTCTGACAAAATAATTATTGTATTAAAGGAAGAGTATGTACACATCTATTCTATCTTCATGTCTATTATTTATTCGTTTCCATCTCCAGTAAAAATAAAATAAAATAATATATATATATCATCATTTTTACTAAATTAAATAGTTTTTAGTCTTATACTTAATTATTTTTTATCTTTTATAATAGTTTTATTTATCCACGATAAAATGTTTCATTATTAATTCTAAGTGTTTAATCATATGAATTTTTTATTTGTTATTTAATATATAAAGTTATCTTTAATTTTTGTTTTATTTGAATGAGTTTTAATTTGCTAGTACAGTTTTTCAATAATTTGACTAATTCTATAAAAGAAAAGTTCATAAAATTTAATAGTATATAAAAAATAATTTCATAAAAGTTTAGAAAAATTAACGAGATATTTAAAATATTTGTTAACATCACATAAAGCTACCCGTTTATCATTTTCTTTTGCTAATATTCATCTCATTTTGTTGACCTTAATTGATGACAGAAAAAAAAAATCTCTGAAGCCGTATAGTTAAATTATTAATGGGATTAATTAATAGGCTTTAATCATGACCTAGATAACTGAAATAACTAATCTTGTAGGCTAACTTGGTTGCCAGCTGTATTACCATTATAAGTGTACAAATTATCATAGTTCTATATTTATAATTAATCCGAATGAGTCTAATTTAGGTTATGATACGTATAAGATAAATGAATTGTTATAGTTTATTTTTGAACTAATGTTTGCAGATTTAATATAATATATATGAATTGTCTTATTTATCTAGTTTATCTTTATTGTTTGTATTTTATTATATATTTTTGTACTACTTTCTTGGTTGTGATCATCTGGTAAATGTGAGCAAAGGATGATGAGATATATGTGGAGCAGACCCTAGAGGATGAACCAACATATGTTTAGTTTCATAGTTGTTTTGATGTATATAGTTTTCGATTAGACGATAAATTGTATATAAAGTTTATATTATGGTTATCGTGAATTTATTAACTTTATTGTTTGTTGACTGTTTTTCTTTTATTAATTTTGTGATAATATAAATACTATATTGTGGTTATTATAGTATTTATATATAATAGGTTACATATTCGAATAAATTTTGATTTGCTAGTACAATAATTTGACTAATTCTATAAAAGAAAATTTCATAAAATTTAATACTATATAAAATATAATTTCATAAAAATTTAGAAAAATAAAAAGATATTTAAAATATTTGTTCACATCACATAAAGCTACCCGTTTATAATTTTTCTTTGCTAATATTCATCTTGGTTTCGATAATCCAATCTTGGTATCAAGATAGTTATGAATTAATCTCATTCCCTCCTTCTTGATTTTGTTGACCTTAATTGATAACAGAAAATTTTTATTTTGTCTTTGAAGCCGTGTAGTTGAATTATTAATGGGACTAATCAATATCCTTTTTATTTATCTTCTTTCACTCTTTTATCCCTTCTTAAATTTTCTCCTCTCCTTGCATCCCCTTACTTTATCATAATTTTCCTCTTCATTTTTATTCTATCACATCTTTTTTATTATTTATCTAAGTGATGTCTTGAAATTTTATCTGTGTTTAAATATGAAATTTTACATTTGGTAAGATATTTAAATATAACTTGGTTGAGGTGATTTTATTTTATCTTTTAAATATTTGATTTGAGTAATACAATTTAAATTTATTTAATTTTTCTGAACAAATATTTAAATTTTCCAATAGTAAAATTGTCCAAAAATGAAATTTTAACTGAATAAAACAAAATAAAATAATAAAAATTAAAACTAGCAGAAGCTAATGTGACGTGTTTTCTAGTATAAATAAACAGAGACAACAAATATATTTATAACAGTGTTGTTACCTTCTTGCCCCGACCAAATCGTCAAAGAAAGAGTGAATCTTGGACAGAGGTAGTAGGTTCTTCTCCAAAGTCCAAACCCGTTACTGGTAAGACTTACCGCCCTCTATTTCTATGTGCTCTTCTTCCCTCGGTTTCATTATTTTTTTCTTTTTTTTTTCTCTTCTTGATCTTTTTTTTTTAATCTTTTTACCCATTTGGATCTCGTTATCAATTCTACCCTTTTCACAAACCCCTATTTTTGGGTTCTCCCTCTTTCAATTCATAGTCACTACCAACCGCTTCCAGAGCAAAGGTACTTCTCTCTCTTTTCTTTTTATTTTCTTTTTTCTTTTTATTTTCTTGTTAAATTTTTTCCCTTATTTATAGCCCCATTTTCGTAAGAAATAAAAAAAATGTATTTTTTTACTAATTTGTCTGTCAAGTTATAGGACCATTGTCTTTGTTGTTGTGTAATTTTTGGTGGTGCATCTGTCTTACTGTGAGGAAATGTGGTAGCTGCTAGGTTTTCGAATAATTTGCAATGGGTGGTGGAGCTCTTGAAACGAATGGTTTAACAAATGGGGAAACTGAGAACAGTCTTCACAGACAGTTTTCTCCAGCTCATGCTGCACTCGACAACTCGCTTTCTCATGCCAGTGATGCTGTTGCTGACCATGATGTTGTATGTGTCTTTTGTATTGTGTACCCTTATTTTTGTGAAGTTTTTGTTTTTGCTTCTTAGGACAGTGTATTTTACATTGAACATGTGTTTTATCTGTGACTGACTGTCGTTTGTTTAGCCTGCCAAGAGGGCCAGGCTGCAGAAGGAATTGACATTTCAGGATATGTATCAAAATGAGGGCGTGTTTGACGAGGATGACGAGGATGACAGTGATTGGGAGCCGTTTCAGTTACACAAGTGTGTGGAATTTGAAATCAAAAAGTGGTGCTGCAGAAACTGTACTATGATTAATTTGGATTGTAATGACTGTTGCTATGTATGTTTACAATTTACCTTTCTGTTGTATTTTATGCCATTCCCTTTGTTATGAGTTTCTTTCTGATGTATAGGAATGTGTTTGGTTTGGTGATAAACTATAAACTAGTCAACCTGTCAATAATACGGATCACTCTGTTTTGGTGAATAATTTAGTGCTATCTTCTACATGTAGATATGTGGGGAGCACAGGGAATCTAAAATCCTCAGCCATGGGTTTTTTGCATCTCCTTTAGCTCAAGACGACGATCTGATTGAAGTCCAGGGAGATATAAAAGGACTGAAAGGTGTATATGCATGCTTGGCTGATAATTCTGTGATGATTATAATTGAATCCAATAGTTGTTTGTTCTATATGTTGTTTTGGTACTATAGATAATGTTGGTTTGGCAAGTAATATGGTCGAGCTATTCTTTTTCAATTTCAATTAATGGTTTTCTTTATGGCCGCTCATTATAGGTTGTCATAGCCAAGGGTTTATTGTTATTACTTTTGAAACTTCATCTGCTGTCATTATTCATAATCATTTAGCTGTTGCATGTGGAATGGAAAGGGGCGATGTAGGATGGGAACCTCAGATGAAATCAACAGGGCTCACAGAAAATATATGTTATTAAGAAAAAACTGAATTAATTAAATATTTGAAAAAACCTTTATATAGGATGAAACTATAGATAAAAACATATTGTCGCCCTTAGCTATACTCAGCCCTACCTGTTTAAGGTAATGTGAAGAAAAGGACTGAAAGGCATAAAATAAAACTAAAATAAGACACTATTGAATTTAAAGTCATATAGGCTTTTTTTTTTTAATATTATTGAAGAACAAACTTGTAATTTATCAAAACCTGCACAACAGTTTTCTAGTTTAATTCTTTATCTTTTTATTTTTCTTTGTAGGTTTTAAAAATAGAGATGTGTGTAGGAAACCCAAAGTCCTAGGGAGCTTGGTGTACGAGTGGAATGTTTATGGCAAAAAGAAACTTATACAGGCCTGGGTATCAGTATTATAAACTCAAAATAAGGGTGATATTTCAAACTAGAAGAGTTGTTTCTATAGGTTTACCTAATGGGAGGTAGGGATAGTCTGCTATTCTAATTTATAAGTCCATATTTTGATTCTTATAATTTCATTATTTTTATGTGGTTGTACATATATTTTCCCTGTCTAATGTGATATTAAGCTCCAAATTTATTTATGTTTGATCGATATCTTTGTAGATGTTGGCTCACAGAAATCAGTGGCAAATAGTTCTACAGCGATTGGCTTTGATGAGAGAATGTTGTTGCATGCAGAAGTATGGTTCGGCTTACACTTTTTTTTTCCATTTTTACCTCATTTCAAAATGGATGCTATGCTTTATTGTAACCTACAATCTCATAAGACCGTATGAATTTGGTTTACTATCCAATAAAAAAGGCATACAAATTCTTTTATTTTCAACAAACACCAGTGCTCTATGTCTTGTGTTATCTGAATGTCAAACTGGAATAGAGGATTTTCAGTGCTCACCTATTCTAGGAGTGTTATAGACAAGTGTATTTGTGACGATGCAAACTTATGATAAATGTTGAAGTAAGGCCTTTTCTTTCCAATGATCTACTTTAATATTTTGAAAATACATAGTTCCAGTTAATACGTGTTTTTAATCATGTGTGCTTTATTATCTGTGTCCTTCTTAATGCTGTCTGCTGTTTTCCAATTTAGTTAAAAACTTAAAGTATACTCAAATGTGCTTCTCATATTTCAATTTTTTTATATATGATCTGTTTCTAGTAAGTTTTTACATGTTTCAAGATTGCACTTCCATTTCAGTTTAATCATTCTGAATTGCTTCGAAAAATGGTTTTATTTCCATTTCTGTTGAAGTGGTATATGATACTCATATCTTGATACCTTTAGGGTTTGTCTAGACGAGGTTCTCCATAAGTCCTTCTCGCAGAGAAAAAAAATGAAATTAACTTCTGTTAGCTAAAACTAGTTTGTGCACAAGTTAAAAAAATAAATGTTTAGATAAACTAAATGAGAGAGTTTCTACAAATTAGCTTATGTATAAGCTAATTTTAGCTTATGAAGAAGTTAATTTCAAATTTTCCTCTTATTTTTCACTCCTAAAAGAAGCTAATGGAGAAGTTCGTCCAAACAGGTTCATAGAAAACATTGGTTCAAGGATTTTTGCTATCAATGTGTTTTATGTATGAGTGCGTTATCAATTTTTTATTATGTACACTTTTGTCAGGAAAGGCCATTCCTCCACTTAGTTTCTAGTTTTTCTTTTGATAATTGATGGACTGCAAAATCAATTTTGTATATAAGATATTTGTGAACACATTTGGCATGCCACATCTCTCTTCCTAACCTTAGTTCTCTGTCTATTCCTGCACTATTCATAATCATCTATTTAGAATTGCAAGGGTTGGTTTATCTATGACAGGCAACACAAAACCATATCTCATTAAGGGTAGGGGAAGCAAGAGGAAAAAAAATTGTGGATAAATATACTCCTATCGGACAATAATTTTTCTTGCTTAATGTTGATTATGCATCCTTGAATGAAGGTTTCATACATCTGATATTTAAACAATCATCTGATATCTTTATCATGGAAACTGTTATACTAAAAGCTATGGTTTACAGAGTACAATACAGCAAAGTAGGATTGTATTTTGGCAACACTATTGTGTGTCTTATGAATGCAATGATTGCAGCTTGGTTTTTTTACTTAGTAGTATATGCCTGTTTGTGTGATGATACTTTGTTTGGTGGTTTTTGGGTTATCATAGGTTGATAAGAAATCACCTCCACATCCTGAGAGGCCAGATCGTCTTCAAGTCATTGCTGCTAGTCTTTCTAGAGCTGGTATTTATATATTCTAAATATTTGCTGCTATCATCCATTTTTCTTGACCATCAATATTTACAGTTTAGTACTCCTGCTGATGTCTATTTATATTTGATATCATTGTTGATCATGCAGGCATATTTCCTGGAAAATGTTATGCAATTCCTGCTAGGGAAATCACACCAGAAGAACTTATTACGGTAGTGGATTTCTATGTAACTGTAATGAATATGTGCATGGGCACATACATGAGTCTGTTTCCTATGGCTTTCCTTCTTTAATAAGATACACTAGGGCTACAAACAAATGCTGTTCAATTAGTAGACATAATTTAATGGTATATGCTTAATATTGTTTGATAGGGTGTATTAATGGATAAACTTTGTTTTCAAATATAATACATGGCATATGTCATCCGTGACATGTGTATAATTGGACCAAAGCTCCTTTTACCATTATGTCACCCCATTTTTTATTTGACTCTATTGATCACCAGTATTAGTTTTCAGTAAGTTCCACTTCAAAAATAGAGTAACTTGTAATAGTTGCCTTTTTTATATTCTCTGATTATGCTAATAGGATAACTTGTTTTTAATTTTTTTCTCCTTTCCCCTCCCTTTCCTTTATCAATTTGTCTAAGAAGTAACTCTTGCATCCTTAACCAATCTTATCATTACGATATTGGAATTGAAGGTTCATTCTTTGGAGCATATTGAGTCTGTGGAAGTTACAACTGAATCACTCTCTAGGTACATTAATTTCTGTTTATCTCTAATGCATATTTTTTCTTTATTTTATGCTTTGATGTTGATGTCATTTTAGAGTGCTAGTACTCTCTGTACTCTTGGTTAAATTTATTGTCAACCATAACATCGTGAGTGAGACTCATTAAATAAAAAGTGGGACCCACAGCGTCGTGGTCTCTAATAAATTTCAGTGGATAATTGTATGTTTAAAAGACTTTCTTAGGTTTTCTCTCTTTTAATACAACCTGTACTCCAGTTGGTCCTCTTTGGTGATTTTATCCCTATCCCTATGCAGAAGTCTCCAATATCGTGTAGCAATCCTTGGACCCTGATCTTCTAATTGGATAATAAATAATTTATGATTCCATTCAATTCTTCAGTGTAAAAATGCTTAATGTATTTTTAACTATGTTGACAGGATTCATTATGGTTAATGTCTCTATGTGATTGCAGTTATTTCACTCCAGACACATATGCCAATCAGCATTCAGCACTTGCTGCTAGGTTGGCTGCTGGGTTATGTGCTGATCTGGCATCTGCAATTGTTTCCGGACGTGCCAAAAATGGATTTGCTTTGGTGGGAATCATTGAGTTACCTCTGATAACTATCATCATTAGTTGCAATTGAAGGTTGATACACATTAATTATTAAGTGTATTTTTGTTCTTCTATAAATCAGGTTAGGCCTCCTGGTCATCATGCTGGTGTAAGACAGGCAATGGGGTTCTGCCTTCACAATAATGCTGCTGTGGCAGCGTTGGCTGCTCAAGCTGCAGGGGCTAGGAAAGTGCTAATTTTAGATTGGGTAATGTTGCCACTCATGCCTTTGTGAAATTATTTGTTTTTCCTAAAGCGTTTTGAATGGGGCCTAATCGTTATTAAATGAAGAGTTGATTGAGCTTCATGATTATTAATTTATTACAGGATGTTCATCATGGAAACGGGACCCAAGAAATATTTGAACATAACAAATCAGTGAGCTGTTTAATATTAAATGCTGTTTTCTTTTCCCACCTCTTGTGTGGATGAAACTTATCTATGTGCTACTCTTGCTCTTTTAAAGAAACTAAGCCAATAGCTTTTTCATGATTTTAATGGTGCTAACTAGTTTTTTCTTATCTGTAGGTCTTGTATATATCATTGCATAGACACGAGGATGGAAAGTTTTATCCTGGTACTGGAGCTGCTGAAGAGGTACTTGACTGCAGACGAAATTTCAAATTAAAACTGATGCTGCTGGCCAACTTAGCCAGGTGCTTTTTGGTCTGGTAGTGGGAATATTGTTATTTATCTGACAAATGTTTTTTAATAGTAAACCAAAAGGGATAAAGATAAGTATTGCATTGAGTGATATAATGTTAGGGAAGGAGAGTTTACGAGTGAAGGAATAAAACATTAAATGCCTAACTGCCTTAACTGCCTTAGCAGTTAGGAAGAGCGGGGTTATTGGTTGTATAAATAGCAAATAATCAATTGTAGTGGGGGATGTTTTTGGTTTGATTGTAGTCTAACAGGGTTTGTCATCTTGAGGAGGGAGGTTAGGCTCTCTAGAGGGAGGTTATGCTCCCAAACCCAGTCCTTGTAAAGAGATTCGTTTACGGTGAATAATAGCAAAACTCATTCTTTCATTTATGTTTCTATCTTTTGAGTGTTTTCTTGTTAGGTTCCAAACCGAGGAACCTAACAATTGGTCCGACCTGCCGGATATCCTTAGGAGAGGGGTCAAGAACGGATCAAGAAGTGGTCAAGAAAGGGGTGAAGCATGGAAGGAAGAGACAATTCTTGGGAAAGGAGGATCAGCGAACAGAAAAGGGAGCTAGCAGAATGGAGAAGAAATATGCAAGAAATGCGGCAGGAAACCAGAGAACTCTTGCGAGTTCTTGGAGGAAGGGTGGGGAACCAGGAATAGGGATTAGAAGGCAGTCCAGGGTTTGTAGATGAAGATCAACATACTGTTAACGAGAATCAGAGAAGGAGAAGAGAATGCTCGGGGGAGGAACGAGAGCGAAGACAAAGGGGGGAAAAATTAAACGCACTAGAAGGAAGAATGGAGGAACGAATGGCGGCAATGGAGCCGTCAATGGATGGACGAAAGGCGGAGATGGAGTCGTCAAGGGAGGAAATGAAGGTGAAAATGACGGCAATTCGACAAGACTCGGCAGCCACACGCCATGATCTTCAAGAAGTGAGGCGATTATCGGGGGGACGACACCGCATTCAAGGGGAACTGTCTGACGACAATCAGGCGCCTGTGAACACCAATAGGAGTACGAGACGCAAGGACGAAATTGGGGGTGGAGAAGGTGAGCGGTTCAATTGGAGGAAGAGGGTGGAGCTGCCCGTGTTCGAAGGATTAGATCCATTGAACTGGATCAATTGGGCGGAGCGATTCTTCGAATTTCAAGGAGTAGCGGAAGAGGAGAAGGTACGATTAGCATATGTGAGCATGGAGGGGAGCGCTGGCTACTGGGTCAAAGCTTGGAAGGAGAAAGCCAATAATCGTTCATGGGATGGTTTGAAGGAAGCCCTGGTGATAAGGTTTGGAGCCATTGTTGAGCGGTTGACAACATTGAGACAAACGGGGACGGTGGACGAGTATGTACAATACTTCAAGATATTGGCGGGTCGAACGAAGAGGGTACCAGACGAGCAGCTGTTGGGATATTTTCTTGCGGGATTGAAAGAGGACATCCGGAATCAAGTCCGACAGCATGAACCGCAGGAATGGATGGTGGCGATGCGGATCGCAAGGGATGTTGAGGAGTTCCAGAGAGTTGCCGAACGGTCTGAGGAAAAGTGCTATAGCCCATACCGATCGGGAGTGGCCGAGCAGTCTGAGGCCATAGAAGACCAATTGTCTGGGGGACGAACGTGCGGTGAGGTGACACGGTCCGAGGCCAATTGCTATAAACCAAGCAGATCGAAAGTTGTCGAGCGGTCTGAGGACAAGTGCTATAGCCCATGCCGATCGGGAAAGGCCGAGCGGTCCAAGGCCATAGAAGACAAGTCGTCTTGGGGACGAACGAGCGGTGAGGTGATACGGTCCGAGGCCGATCACTATAACCCAGGCCGATCGAGAGTTACCGAACAGTCGGAGGCCAAGCGCTATATATAGCCCAGGTCGATCGAGAGTGGCCGAGCGATCGGTCGAATCCGAACAGGAGAAGACTGTTGGACCCAACGGGAGAGGCTTGACGAAGCCGAACGGGCTAGCACTACAAGCTGCAAACCCGAGAGGACTGAAGGAGCCGAACGGTTCGGAAACGAACGGGAAAGAACTGCCAAATCCGAACGTGAAAGGACAGGAGGAACCGAACGATCTTACATTTACAGTCAAAGGCCGAACGGTTTTACACTCAAAGCGATCTCCTAATCATTGGCCGAACGGTCTTGCAGTTACATTCAAAGACCGAACGGTCTTACAGTCCAAACAATCTCTCAGTAATTGGCCGAACGGGCTTACAATTAGAATGAAGGCTAAGGAGGGAAAGGTGGATGGAAGAATCAATGGCCGGGAGAGAAGGATGGATTTTGTGAAGAGGTGGACCAGCGAACAAAAGAAGGGCCTTGACGTTCGTGAGGCACCTGCAGAGGGGAGAGAACTTTTTGAAGCTTTGAAAGACATCGAAGACCATTTCTTCAGGGATTATAATTCTGGAAAAGAGGTGACCAGAATGCTGGAAGCTAATAAAATCCAAGAAGAATGGAAGTCATTGGAGGAGGAATTGCCACCACCCAAACCTCTAGACCTGAATTGGAGGGCAGTTGCCAGAGGGTTCCATTCATATGAGTACACGATGATGAAGAGGAGCCGTGAGATCAAGCCTCCCGTTTCCAACCTTGAGGACAAGGTTGTTCGGCAGCGGGGTGTAATGTTAGGGAAGGAGAGTTTACGAGTGAAGGAATAAAACATTAAATGCCTAACTGCCTTAGCAGTTAGGAAGAGCGGGGTTATTGGTTGTATAAATAGCAAATAATCAATTGTAGTGGGGGATGTTTTTGGTTTGATTGTAGTCTAACAGGGTTTGTCATCCTGAGGAGGGAGGTTAGGCTCTCTAGAGGGAGGTTATGCTACCAAACCCAGTCCTTGTAAAGAGATTCGTTTACGGTGAATAATAGCAAAACTCATTCTTTCATTTCTGTTTCTATCTTTTGAGTGTTTTCTTGTTAGGTTCCAAACCCAGGAACCTAACATATAACTTGGCTAATCTCGATGACAATTAGAATCTACACTGGCTATTTTGACTTTGTCCTGCTCCTGCAGATATATATAGATTTGAATTGGATTTATCGAGTTCAGTGTATTTCCTTTGTAAAATTTTGGAAGATCATCCGGTGAATGTGCTTTTTCTTTAGAAGTTCAATGTTGAAATTATATGGATGTTATTGCCGTGTGCTTTTGATCAAGTGGATTTTTAGTGTGCCTCCATGTTTTTCTGTGAGTTGGTTGCTGCATATTTCCATTTGGGTGTAAAATGCTTATACATCTTTAAAATTCCTCCTATTTTAAATGCATTTGAATTTTGAGAAGTGATTTTAAGTCTTTTTTTCATCTTTTCAGGTTGGTAGCATGGGTGCTGAAGGGTACTGTGTGAATATTCCTTGGAGTCGAGGAGGAGTTGGTGACAATGACTACAATTTTGCATTTCAGCATGTTGTCCTTCCTATAGGTTAGCATATATTGTGGACTTCTGGAATTTATTTAATTTGATTTTTTGAAGATTGATTGATCAATAATTTCAGAACAGTGTCCTTTTAGAATATCTTGTGAAATGGTGGATGAAATCAAATATTAGTTGACCTCCTTTTTATGATCTCAGTAATGGTAATATAATCATAATAATTATTGTACTGGAACCTATTTGGTAAGCGTGATATCAGTGTTTGAACTTTTTGTCAATAATAATATGCTTTTGGTAATTGATCTAATTTTCCTGGCGTGCTGCTGTGGAAGATTGATTCTTGTTGGTAGCTGGCAAGGATTTTAAAATTACCAAGGAATGAGAATAATATTGGATTGTGGCATGCATGTATATTAAGAAGTGGCATTGTAGAATATGATATTCTATTCTTCCCACCCTCCGGGTTGTATCTCTTAAAGTGTACAATAATCTCTGAAACATAATTATGAACTGCATTCTTTTTCAGCTTCTGAGTTTAATCCAGATTTCATCATAGTATCTGCTGGATTTGATGCTGCAAGAGGCGATCCCCTAGGATGTTGCGATGTGAGAATTTTACCAACACAATATTTATCTTCTTCCTTTTTTAAATATTATGAATTGATTAATTGGATAAAATTACATAAAATCGCTGTATAAATAACTTTAACCTGTTTTACTATTGGTCAAGTGTTAAAAACATTCAATATACTTTAATTAAAGTAACCAATTTTGCCTATAATAAATCAGTATTTTACGAGGTATATAATGGAACTTTCATCAATGATGCAGATTACTCCCTCTGGCTATGCACACATGACGCATGTGTTGAATACCCTCGCGGGTGGAAAATTGCTTGTTATTCTTGAGGGGGGGTATGTAATTCACGCCTTTCATACTTATTTTATTAGACGCTATTTTGTTTCTATTTGATTTACATTTTCTTTACTGCAGCTATAATCTTCGATCTATATCGTCTTCCGCAACTGCAGTAATCAAGGTGAATTCTCATGCCCCTCATGATATGTATTGATATCCCTTTTGGGTTGTGTCTCCTCTTTCATTTATTCTATTGCACCCTTCAGGATGAAAAATTTCTTTGGTTGGTCATTTTTTATTTCTATTGTGTATTCAATCTGTTGCATGGTCGTGACATGTGAGATTGATATATCAGAGCTTATGGCTCCTTGATATATTTTTTATTTCTTACTTGGATTCTACTGGAACAGGTATTACTGGGTGAGAGTCCTGGATGTGAACTGGAAAATAGTTTTCCTTCCAAAGCTGGCCTGCTAACCGTTCTGGAAGTCCTCAAAATTCAGATGAAATTTTGGCTTTCCTTGGGTCCGATTTTTGTGAATTTGGAGTCACAATGGAGGATGTACTGTTTCCAAAAAAAAAGTAAGGAACTTCCTTTGGTTTATTTATTGATTTGACAACCTTATTTGTTTTGGATATTGTTTTATTTTTTATATCTTTGGACTAGTTGGGAACAGTGATGGGATATATTTGAGGGGAGGGAGGAGTATCTCATTCTCTGCTCTACTAACATACTGTGCGCTCTGGGAGAGTTTACAATTTAGTATTTTAGAGAAGCATCAATTCTAAATTGGTGATTATTATTATTATTATCAATGTTTTGTAGGGAAACAGATTAAGAAACGACGCCGACTTGTGGTTCCAATGTGGTGGAGGTGGGGACGAAAAAGTTCATTGTTCTATTTTATGAACGGCCACCTTCATAAGAAATCAAAGTGATTATGTTGAGCTGATGAATTTTGTAAGCACAGGAAATACGTAGTAGTTATCAGCATGTTTGTACATTCTATCTTCGTGATATGATTTTTCTTTGGTCGTGCAAAGTGCCGAAGGGTGAGAATCGGAGAAGAAAGAGGGGGAGGACAAGTGTAGAGGATTAAATTTCCCAGATCCTTATTGGAACATTGAATTTTGATAGTTTACCAAATGGGAAAAATGAGAAATTAACACTTTCTGCTTCAACTAAGAAAACGCATGATAAAAACTGAAACATGTGTGGTCTTATCCTTTATTTTCATGGTCTGTTTTGAATCTTAGAACTTTTGTATGATAGCCAATATTTGCTATGCTTTTCTTCGTCCTATGTTTTGGCGGTAATACAAGTAGAGTTGAAAATCAGATTTCTTTCGACTTGGGTTAATGCTTCATTATGGAGGCCTTATTTTTTTTGTTATTAATATAGCCATCTCAATAAGAAGCATCATGATTCATATGGTCTTGAGAAGCATAACCTTCCCTTTGGAAGTTTCATTATTGAACGTTTGAACTGGGTTTAGATTGAAATTTTGGGTTGGGACAATGGTAAATCTGGTTCAATTCGTCTCTTGCACCCTCCTATCTCAGGTGCAATGGAAAGGCAAAGGTTCCGGTTGTTGTGGACTAATCTTAATCTTAAGTTGTAAATTGCATTGGGTCGTTGTGGAGTTGATACTGTTTCTGAACAGCTGACAATGGAAGCAAACAAATTGCTGTCTATCTTGTTTGACACCCATTAGATGAAGCGAACTTTATTAAGCTGTATATGTGGATCTTGTCCGAAATAATTTGGGGTTCCAGTTCAGGGTTCCTTGTCTAATTTGCATTGAGCAAGAAGATGGAGATGGAATGGAAATGATAGCAAACATAGACGTAGACATTGCAGGAAACATAAAGCCATTAATTCCTCCCTCTCACCTAAAAAATTCAGATACCTTATGCTTGAGTTATTATGAATTTAAATGTTTATTTTCTTATAGAGTCAAATATATTATGCAAAGTTTTGAACTTCAAATACTTCTAAGTCCAACTTCGTATTTTAGGATGAGATGTTTAGGTACTTGTCCTTTTGAGGATATTCATTATTTTCAAGTTGAGTGGAGATTGTGTATGCAAAAGACACTTTAACGCTTGAAATTAAATGTGTCAAATAACAATAAATGTAGTAATTAATGAATGTAATAAATGTATCTCATGTATTGTGTTATTTATATCATATTTATGAATATTTTTACTTAGGCGGGTCTAATTCATTTAGTTGATTATCTTGATTAGTTTTTGGTTAATAACTATATTAATCATGCTTTAATCATGATTTAAAATTAATTAACTTAGTTAATGTTTTCTGTTTGGTCTTGGTTGGTCGATACGTAGTCGGTATAATCATCATATTGCATGTTCATATCATAAAGATCAAATACATCTAGGCATATATGGTTGAGATGTTCTCAAGCATATATGGTATACTTGCCCTTAGACTCCCCTTAGACTTGATATGTCTATACTCAAGTCTTTAGGTTGTTGTTATGGTGTTAGTATTGGTGTTGTATATATAAAGAAAATTTATATTTCCTTGATTTCTTCCTATAAGTATAGTAGTTACTGAACTTCGAAGAGTGTGTAGACAAAAATGTTTTAATGATGAAGTGTCAGATCTTATTAGATGTGAGATATGAAGAGTTGTCATATTGCATAAGAAATGAAGTGATGCTTAGAAGGTAGAGAGTTGCGCACTTTGGCAATTAGATATGAAGAGATCTAAAAGTTGAAATAAAGAGTTGGAATATGAAAGGTTGCCAACATTTTTTTATAAATAAAGAGCTCATTTGTCTTAGTTGAGCGCCTTGATTCTTGAGAATCTCCTCTATTGTTGGTATCTTTAAGGAAAATTTCCAATACTTTAACATTAACTAATAGTAGGTATGTCTCATAGTGGTTCCAATATGGGTTTTGGTGAAGGGACATGTAATGATCGTAGTCGGGCTTTGTCGTCTTCCAGTGCATCATCATCAAGGACAAAAGGGATTCTTCTAAAGAGGTTGTTGAGAACAACTTACCTCTGTGAGGAGGTTATTAGTGAGTAGATCCTTTAGATAAAAATACCTTTCTAAGTTTAGGTGGTCGCCCATCTTGAACTCGTAACTAAATAGTGTATATGTGTTTGAGAATGAGAAGGTAAAAGATATGATATCGTTTAGGAGGGCTTATGTCATAGAGAATGTATGTCATGGTTGAGAAGGGTACAAAAATGACTTTTCCTATGTGTATATGGCCTTTTTCACCCAACTCTATGTCTGACTACCTTTCGATGAGTTCATCATGAGTCTTCTTCATTTTTTAATGTTTCACCAACCCAACTTCATTTGAATAACTAGAGTTGCCTCTAAGCCTTTAGGTTGATATGTAAAGCTTTTAACCTATCGCTAACACCTTAGTGTTTTCTTCATTTCTACCTTACTCGTTCAAGGTCTCCTATTAGTTGGTTATCCTTAGTTAGCTAGTCGGGTACTTGCCCGTTTAATGTGTACTCTCAGTCATTTAAGCAATCTAAGAATGAGTTTTTTACGGTTCTAGTAAATCATACTGGTCGATCTCACTTTTATGTTAGAATAATAGGCAAAAGTTTCCTTTCTACTATACCAATAAACTTTTTAGATGTAAGGAATGGCCAAAAGACATTATGTTCGACAGACGAGCTCTATGCAAACTTCTTGCTAAAAATATTATTAGTGTTTCGGTGACTGACCTGCTCAATAAGTTTGAAATTTCATGTAACTTGGATACTTTTTAGCTAATTTGAATGTGTGTGTGTGTGTTTTTTTTCTTTTTTTGTATTTGCAGGTTACATGACCTAACACAAAGTTAAGTCAGGGATAAAAGATGTGTTCCGCAATTTGAGGAACAACATAGAGTTAGAAGTCAAGAAGAGAGGGGCAGTCAACATGGTACCTAACTTGAAAGGCTTAGTGGTGGACACTCATTGACCTCAAAGTGCTGCGAAGAAAGTCCAAATGCTAAGAGGCGCGGTAACTGTTGGTTGAGTTCGACACCTAGGCTAGTAGTTCTAAGAACAAGGCTAATGACCTTGGTGGGTTGACGAGTGTTCAACTTAATATGTGCAAAGGCGTCTGAGGTAGCTCTAAGGGAGCATGAGATGAAGCTGGTGGAAAAGAGTGAGTTGACCATCCTTATACGTGCCTTTTTGAAGTTTCATAATCGTACACTTGTGTGTGGGCACAGAATAACCAGTATGTTAAATAATGAGATTGTTGATTAGGGCAAGGCCAAATCATGTATTGACTTGTCCATTATGGGTTGATAAAATGAAAATTGTCTTTTTCCAACAATTGTCTTTTTTTTGTTGCCTTTTATAACTTACAATTTTTTCTAGGTTTTTGTGAATGCTACGATTTACATGTATAGAATCGAATACAATTGTGCTCCAATATAATTATAACCACAACGAATCATGATAATAATCTTAAGTATCATAGACTTGACGTTTTAAAGTTATTGTTGGAAAAGTTCTCATTTAATTATGCTTATCTGAGGCAGACAAGGTAGGTAGTGGGTGACTTTGCAAGATGTTTAACTAATATCGACTTGGTAGCCTACAAACAACATACAAAAGTGTTCAACTAGAACCAACAAGGTAACCAACATGAAACTAATATATGAGTTCAATCAAGACTGACTTGGTAGTCAACAGGATACTAATAGGTGAGTTCAATTAGGTCCGACTTGGTAATCGGCAAAGAACATATGAAAGTGTTCAACCAAGATTGACATGGTATTTGGGATGGAACTAATAGATGAGTTCAATAAGGACTGGATTGGTAGCTGATAATAGTTGATTTTACATGTTTTTGTGTGTATCTTTTAGTGAATAAATCAATTCCTTCATAATTTTTACCTTGTTTTATGCTTAAGTTTAATGTGTTTTCATCTTTTTTGTGTTTTATTTAGTATATGCTTGCTTTTATCTCTAATATCTTTGTTTGAGTGTGTGAAATAAATGAATAGAAAACAATTATAGTGGAAGAAAACACACAAGAACTCAAGGGAACATGTTTTAAGACAAGAAAAGATCAATTTGAAGCAATATTGATAATGTTGTCAAAACTGTTTGGCTTTGAGCGATGGAGTTGTGTAGCTGAGCGCCACAGGAACAGAGTTGAGTGGCAGAAGGCCGAGAGGAGTGGCACTGAGCAACACAGAAATGGTGCTCAAGCGCTATTTTTTGCAAATTGAATGACACTCAGCGACACTGATATACAACTAAGTGGTGGCTACACTGATATACAACTGAGCGATGGCTACACTAACATGTCAAAATGGGTTATTTAAGCAGGTTTCTTGCGAGGTTTTGAGGATTCTTCTCCTCCTACACTTCATTCTTTACCTAGAGTGATTGGAAGAGACTCTTGGAGGTTGTTTCAGGTGCTAGGAATCTTTCCCACTCCTCCTTGGGTCTTCAACTTCATCAATGGTGATTTTGCCCCTATTGGGTTGAGGAAGAAAAGATGGGTCACGAATTGGAAATGGAGATGCGAATAGGGAGCGCGATTGAAGCATAGAGCAAATGTCAAGAATCTTGGGAAAGATCGTGCATCTTCTCTTTGGTTTCAATTTCTTCCCTGTCTTTTTAATTTTGTAGAACCCTAAGTTCTCCATCATGGAAGAGTTTTTCTATTTGTTGAGATTAGTTGTAAAATATGAAATTCTTATGTATTTTATGATGTTAATGATATATGTTTTTCCAATTCATTTTAGTATTCAATTTTATGCTTAATGCTTGCTTTGGTTTGGTCACCCATGCATGATTTGTGGTTCTTGATGTATTGTGAAATATGATTTGAACTCAGAACTGAAATTGAACATCTAATGGATGAAATTGAGATGTTTGTGAATGCATGAAAATGAAGTAGATGAATTCTATTCTTGACAATTGTAAATACTTTATGTTAAATTTCTTGTACACCAATTGTTTGATAAAAATATCAAAAAGAGTTTTTTTTTTGTGTTTTTGTGCACTTTGATGTCTAATTGAGTTATGAAAGAAAGCGTTGTCATATGTTGTACAAGTTCGTTGGGAGAGAAAAATATATTTGACTTGCTACGCTGCGATCGGTGCATTTGTCGTTAGTTTTGAGCCAACAAGTTTTTTGGCGTCATTGTGGGGGACTTCTGTTCCAACACAAGGAAATTTTAGCATTTGTGACTCTTTTAGACTTTGTTGTGAATTTTTCTTTTGAATGTTGTTTTGTATACATTTGGCTTTAATTTTTAACACTTTCCATGATTTAGTTTGAACTTAATGCTTGTCTTAGGGTACGCCTTAGTGCTTGATGCAGTTATTGAAAGTTCTTAGGGATGGGATTTCAATAGCATAACTAACTAAATCACACCAGATGTGCAAATCATCAGGGATGAGGTTGTGTTTGGATTAACTGTTTTGGAACTTAAGGCAAGTTTGTTGTACTTCTTACACCAAGGGATTGGGTATTCATCATACTTAGATAGGCACAATAAGAGGGATTTGAGTGTTCTAACTTTAGAAAACATGGAAAATAGAATTCTTTGCCAATTGTATATTTGTTTTGTTTGTGTTTCTTTTATGTAGATGTTTATACTTTCCACTGGTTTTGTTTCTACTTAATGCTTGATTCGGGGTATGCCATAGAGTATGATCTATTTGTTGGAAGGTCTTAGGGATGAGATTTTAGCAGCCGAACTAGCTAAATCAACCCAGATATTGCAAGTCATCAGGGATGAGATTGTGTGTTTGGCCCCACCGTTCTGGTTCTTAATGCAAGTTTTAATGAAGAAGAATACATAAGGAGCTGAGGAATTTGAGCAACAAGTTGGTCCACCCAAAAAGAGTTTGCTTTTTCTTTCCCTTTCTATTTTCTTTTCCTTGTTGCTGATAATAAGTTTGACTTGGTTGGTCTGACAAATATGATGTATTTGGTTATGTGACTTTGAGTGGGTTTTGCATGACTTTGAGGATAACCATTTGTGTTTGCTCATAAATTGATATTATAATACATTGAGAATGTGTTGTGAATTAATGAAAACTTATGCTTGTGGTTGTTCTCGTGTAGGTATATCAAGAATATTATTGCTTTTACTGTGGTTAATGATTATGGTATGGTGTATGACAATCTTAGGAAACCAAAGAACTTAATTGGATGATATTTTATGCCTTAGTTTTTATCTATTGAATGCTACCACTTTTGGTATACAATTAACTTTACTTGAGTTTCATTTCTAGTTGTTATTCATTTGAATGTTTACATTGAAGCAAAACTGTCTTTCCTTCCCTCTTTTCATCATATACCCAAAATAGCCAATTATGTTTTCAAATATTAGAACCCTTGTGCAATCCTTTGAGCATTTAAAGAAACTTACCTTCATTTTTAAAATCTGAAGCCTTGTTGATATGATTGACCATCTCACCTTGATGAGAGAGTAAAGTTTCCATGGTTAGTAGTGTGATTCAAGTGTGGGGGAAGTTATTATTAGAAGGGGAGCATGGGTAACAATTGTGAATTGGTGTTGGTTTATTTTATGCATTCTTGTATATATGTTATCTATAAAGGAAAAAAAAAGAGAAAAATAGAAAAAGAAAGAGAAAATATATGAATAAGGTGAGTGCAAGTTGGTGTTTGGTTGTTCTAGTTTTCAGATAAAAGAAAGTAGAATGATATGACTGTGAAATTGATGTGATTTCTTTCTTTGCTCTTTCATATTATCTAGATACACTAGTTTTCTTCCTTACCTTGTGCCAACATCAAATAAAGTCCTTGTTGCATGCTTTGATAATTCTTGGCTCTTGAAATGAAAAGCAAAGTCAAATTGTGTGCTATTAGAGGTAAATGAGAGAATGACACACCTTTATACACTAGTTTGTTTGAGTGAAGCACTTTCTCAAGTGATGATTGATTTCTTTGGTTGATCAATGAAAACATCTTTGCCATGATTGTTAATCTCTCATAAAGCATGTATATTTATTCTTGTAATATTTGCATTGTGATCACCATAGCTAAGGATTTGCAACATTACACATATTCTCTTTGGATTGGTGTTAAAAGAAGAGTATTCATGAATGTTATCGAATTTGATTGTGTGAACTTGCTTCCTAGTTATTTGACTTTTATTGAGTAGATGTTTTTCTTGGCCAAGTTACCTTTCGCTTGAGGACAAGCGAGGTTTTAAGTGTAGGAGAGTGATAATGGTTGATTTTACGTGTTTTGTGTGTGTATATTTTGGTGAATAAATCAACTCCTTCATAACTTTTACCTTGTTTTATCCCCAAGACTGATAAGGTAAACCGATAGGGAACTAATAGGTGAGTTCGACCAGGACTAACATGGTAGCCTATAGAGAACTAATATATGACTACAAAATTCTCCGAGTTAAGAAGGTATGAAATAACGTTTTACCTAAGTGAAACCTCTAATTTTATTGATTAAGTACCTCGTTAAAACCTTATCATCCAAAAGCCCTCCTTAGGAAAAAAGGACCAAGTAAGGAAGGAGCACATCATAGGTTACAAGTATCTAGCCATTACAAGCTAGCTGAAAAGCAATTTTAAATGTGCTACATTCCAAATATTGGGTATAGGCTGTCTTAAGTGTTCCAACATGTAAGCACCTTTGTCAGCATCTTCAACTACTTGAAAAGGTCATTTCCAGTTGGTGAGGAATTTGTTGTCACTTTTCCTGGCAATGCTAGCCAGGTGCCATACATGTCTCTCTTTCTAAAAGTTCTTTGTTATAACTTGTAATGGTTCCTTATGAGCGTTCTCTACTTGGTAATCGTCTCACGGATCTAAGCCCTCTCTCGCTTTTCAACTAACAAGTCTAGGCTAGTGTTGAGACAATCTTCATTATGCTCCTCGTCATGTTGTTCCTGTTGAGGAAATGGTTCTCTAATTTCCATTGAAATCATGGTATCAACGTCGTACACTAGGCTGAAAGGTGTCTCTTTTAGTTGAAGACTAGATAGTGTATCTATATACCCATAAAACTTCTAGTAAATCTTTCGACCACTTGTTTTTGGTCGAGTCTAGTATCTTCTTCAGCTCTACAATATTACCTTGTTACCAGTCTCGGCTTGCCCATTTGATTGGGGATGTTCCAATAAGATTGTGATATGCTTGATGTCGAGATTGACATAGAACTCAATTAGACCTTTATCTATAAAATGCCTTTCATTATCCATGATAATAACATGCGATGTTTTTCCACACAAAATTTTGTACCTGTTGAGCAGTGGTTGTAGCCAAAGACTCCGCTTTGGTCCATTTAGTGAAGTAATCAATGCCAACTAGTAAGAATTTTACTTAGCCTTTACATGGAGTAAAAGGCTCAATGATATCCATCCTCCACTTTGCAAAAGGTCACAAGGAGAAGATATGGTGTAGTTCCTCCTGCTTAATGTGAATAGTGTTGTCATGCTTTTGGCAAGGTATACATTTCTTAATGTATTTAGCGCAATCTGCCTTTATAGTCAACCAAAGGTATCCAACTCTCAACATGTGTTCTATCATAGTTCTTGTCCCATAGTGGTATATGCAAATATCTTCGTGTTATTCTCGTATTATGTATATGGCTTGCTCCCAAGTAACACATTTTAGTAAGGGTCGGCCATAGTCTCTCCTAATTAACTCATCACTGACCGATGTGTAGCGGACAACTTTCCTTACCTATCTTTTGTCTTTTCCCTCAAGAAGGGAAGGGACCCCGATCTTTAGGTAACTGATAAAATGCGCCATTTAGGTCATTTCATACTTGTTTACTTGCATGCACTCATCAATTATCTCGATGGATAGTGACAACAACACCTATTGTAGTAATGACTTGTATTGTCCCTTCTTCTTTATGCTTATAAGCTTGGAGAGCACATCGACTCTCATATTGTCCCATCTAGAAATATGTTCTAGTTTTACCTTGATGACAACACCTATTGGGTCCCACTTCCTTAGCCAATATAAGACTAACAATTATAACTTCATAATTGGCTTGGTTATTTGACGTCTTGAAGTTAAAGTGTAACAATTTCTTTATCAGCACGTCATCTGGTCCTTTTAAAACTATGTCAGCTCCTGCTCCCTTAGGATTACAAGAACCATCCACATATAAGGTCCATCATTCTCTCTCTAACGAAACCCACCCTTTTGCGTCATTATCTCAACTCGTCTACACTTGTGGTCGATGTCATGCACAAATTGTCAGCAAAAGGGTTCAACCTCATTGTTGTGATCATAGTGTAAAACCACTTCATGATTCAGGTTCTTAATCTTTAAGCACTCACAACTCTAACTTCACACTTTAGGTTGGGATGTTTAGGTACTCGTCCTCTCAAAGTCAAGTGAGTGTTGTGTTTATAAAAGACACTCCAACACTCAAGTGTGTCAGACGACAATAAATATAATAATTAATGAACATAATAAATGTACCTTATGTATTATGCTATTTATACTATGTTTATAGGTTTTTTTTATCTAGGTGAGCCCGATCCATGTAGTTAATTACTCTTTGGTTAGTAAATATGTTAAACATACATTAATCATGATATTAAATTAGTCAATGTTTTCTGTATGTCAGTATTGGTTGCCAAATATGTAGTGTGCCTAACCATCATGCATGTTCATATCATAAGGACCTAGTATATCTATACATTTTTAAAGAAGATCAACTCAATTATTATTTACTTTTATTTAGTATTGTCCTGTCAAGGATTTTTTTTTCAAATTTACTAATTCTTTTTGTTTGTGATATTACGACCGTTGGCAAAATATTTTTCGTATATTTAGTTAATTATACACCAGGAATTCACTTAGAATAAGTGAGAAATTGCATGGTTTTATTAGAAGTGGAAGAGTTGTTTGAAGACAAGAAAAGGCAAATCAAATCAATTTGTATACACATGACAATCTCATAACTGTGCATATGTAATAAAACAAATGTTTCCACATTGCCTATTTATTAGACTTTCTAGTAATCTACAATTATAATAGTTTAATAAACTGAAAATAAATAAATAAAACCAAACAAAATTGTGATTTCTCTCATCCACGTTTAGATGGAGAGAAATATAATATGGGAGAGAAGATCTTTTCAGACGTTCAAACTACTCTTGTTTTTGCCTGAGAAAAAGAAATTAAGAAAAAGAGATTTTTAAGAAATATTTCCACCTTTTCTGATAAAGTCAGAACTATCATAATCCTCAACCTAAAAAAAATCATAACAAACAAGAGCTTATCTACGAAGAAAACTTTCACTAAATAAATTAGTCTAACCATACTGGAAACATCTCTAGCTTTAATAAGATTGTCTTTTATACCAAGATCAATAATAAAGAACAACTAGCACAGTTCTTATAATTGTTTGCAGTAAAATAAGAAAAAAAATTCAGATATGATAAATAAAGATTTCTTTAAACTAATTGATAAGAAGATGATTATATGAAATAATGTAATTTTATAAATGAAAATAGATAGTAGAATTATTTACGTTGTAATTTCGATTAATTTTTTGCAAAGAATGATTGATGAGAGCGAAAGATGGTATAAGGGGTCCATAATAGAATGAATTTTAATAAAATGGTGATGAGTTTGTAAAATAAATGGTCAAAAAATATTTTTAATATATTGCACAGATACAAAATAAATTATTAGTAAATTTATGAATTTTATTAATACTTAATTAAATACCGAATTTAGTTAAAATGCATGTCATATCTATGTTGTGAGTGGTAAATTTATGAAGTGAAAGTGAGATGATATATAGTTAAGTCATACAATTTAAGGACTGTGTTAGTAAAGTGCGTCTTCACAACACAAAATTATCTGTTACTGTTCCATTCTCATTGATTTTCCTGCTTCTCTCTGCTTTCTCCTTTCCCATTGTTTCAAGGAAAAGTCACCCAAAAACTTAATGATAAGAAAAGTGCCCAAAAACAAGTACTTCAAGGTTACAGAAATCTGTTGAAAGCATTTATAGCTCACTGAACAAAGACAAGTTCATTTACTTCAAGTCTTTGCCTTGGTATATGAATCCACTTCTATCAGCATATACACTCCAAGGCAAAATTCTTAGCATTACATCCACCACCTCACAGGAACAGTGGCAAGATCAACTAACTCTATACTGAGATATAAACTGAGTAGTAGTAAGTAGTACCAATGGATTCATTCAACAACTTTTCCTTGCTTAAACTGGAGTAGAATTTGACACACCATATTTATGACTTTCCACATAAAGGAGCTTAATTCCATACTAAAAAGAGAAAAAGAAACTAACTACAAGTAAGAAAAGAAAAAGGGTTGTCATTGATGCATTGGTGGTGGTGCCATTGGGTAAGCAAGAGGAAGAACATAAGGTGGATGAGGATGAGCATGTGGATGGGGTCCAGGAGGAAGCATGACAGGAGTTCCAACTGCAGATGCCATGTGCCCTGGAGGAGCAGCAACAGGATGTCCAACTGGTGTTCCATACATGCCTAAACCAGGTGCTATATGGCCCTGCACTCTGTGCTTCAGTGATTGTCCTACACCCATTGTACTTGAAGAAACTGTGCTGCTATGTTGCCCTGTAATCGGTGCTTGATTACTAGCCACATCTCCATTGTTCACACTAGTTATGTCATGAATACTAGACCTTCTTCTGTCCCTATTCATAGAATTCAACCTTATGAAGTACTTCTGTGCATGGCTTGCTACTTGTGTGGGAGTCCTGGATATCACAAAGTTCCTTGAAATGCTTCTCCAGTCTCCTTTTCCAAACTTGTCTAGACCAAGTAAAAATAACCTGAAAAACAAGACATCAAAAAAATCTCTTAACTTGATTCCCATATAACCAATTTTGTGTACATCTAGCTCACTGGAGTTAATTTTGCTTGAATTGAATCAGATAGAATTGATATGAGTGAGTGATGTATGGAGTATGTTATATTAAGATGAGGGAGTTAGCATGAGAGTTAAAGAGTTATGGTAAATGTATTTGGAAAGTACCTGTGCTCCTCCTCAGTCCATGGAATTCCTTTTCTCCTTTCTTGTTCTGATGACCTTGACAAGGCTCCTTTACCAGTACTGTGAGTGGTGGAGTCATGTCCTAATCCAGAAAAACCAGTGGAATAGTTACAATTTGATCTTTTATCTGAACTTGTGGCCTTGGAAGAGCCATGGAAGTCCTTATTTGAAGAGGTGGTTTCCTCAGAAGTATAGTTGGGGAATGGTATGTGACCTGCCTCTATTGCACTTACATCCTCCACTAGAACCTGGTAATGCTGCTTCACTTCTTCCATGCTTTTGCTGGGAACTGCTGAAGCAATTTTCTCCCATTGCTCATTTGAGGCTTCCTCAATCCAATGCATAGCTATGGCATTCTCAAATGCCTTTTCTTCCTCATAGTTCCAAAGGCTTCCACTTGATGACATGGTGGCTCTTTGTTGGATTTGCAATTATGGTTCAGCCTTGAAGGATGAGAATGGTGGAATTGGTAGTAGATGGGTGTGTAAGTCATTCTTTTGGTGTGTGGATTTTGTCTCTATTGAACAAAGTAGCAGAAGGGGTGCGCAGGATAAGGAGAAGAATCACAATGTGTGTATGATAAGAAGTAAAGTGGTATCAAACAATCCATTTCAAGAGGACCACACTCTGTAATTGAAGGGATGTGTTATTTGTCATCTTCATTCACATATATTTTTTTTCTTGTTTGCATATTACTGCAGAAACAACTAACCACAAATTGTAAATCAGTATGAGTAACATACTTACACCTTACAAATATTACAATAATTTTTTATAGGTTTTTTTAGGGGTTGCATAGACAGAAAAAAAAAACTATACTAAAAAAAGAAAATTGAATGATTTTCAATTATCTAAGAAGAAAATAGCACAAAAATGGTGTAAATTTATAATATGTACTGACATTTTTCTGAATGAGTATATAGTAGGCCCAATAGAATTTTCCCCAATACAACCATAATAAAATGGAATCTCGACCATGCCAATGAATAGACATCTAGGCATAAAGACAAGTTCATTAAGGTATGGCTTCTTTTTCCCTTGTTATTCAATCATTTAAGCATGGCTTGTGATTTTTCAACACGTCTAAATTTTTCTTGTCACTTGTTCCTATTTAATTACCGTTTTGAATTGAATTAACAGTGATTTTGTTTGGTTTATCTGATACCACTGAACATAGTAAAACAATTATAGGAGACAGAAGCATACTTTTCAACCTAAAATTCTCCATCAAATACAAGAATTTTGAAATTGAAATCAAATGTGATAGATATCATGCTGCCCTAATGGAAGGTTCACAAATACAAGACACATGCCAGTACACCCAGCAGAATTATAGTATTTGTCCTATTGATAGAGAGAAAAGTAGAGACGTGGCGAATTTTCGACGTCTGCTCTGGGATAATATGAACCACATTTCTTTAGTTTCCTTTTTTCTCAAATAGGAACCTATTCATTCATTCATTCAAATTATGAAAACTAGAACAATACTATCCACATCCACCCACGCACTCATCTCATAAAGTAAACACTTTTCACATCAAAATATATTGTGTAGAGTTTCAAGTTGCAGCTGGGAATAGTATTTCACAACGTCAAGTTGCACCATATCAACCCAAACTTCTAGAACACTATTCTCCCCTTACCCCACTTTTCCATAAGGGGGACTTTTAATTCTTAAAAGATCCACCTTCATGTTCTATGTGTTTGATTAAAGTTCCATTCTATCAATTGATTGTCTTGCAATTTTATACCTCAAATTTGAGGCATTTATGCGCATAGGAAAAAAAATCAGAGATTTTAGTTTGTAATTTCCCTTTAGCGTATGTAAGTTAGAAGTGACATCCTTCAGATACGTCTAAAGGAGTACAATTTTATGGCAAGCAACAACAAAACATTTGCTTATGATTAAGACCTGCTGATGTTACCATATAACTACTTCACTTCTCATTTACTGATGATATAAGTATCTCACTTCTCTTGTAAAATAAAACTGCTACCACACATTGTTTCCTGAGGCAGAACTCGGTTATCTATGATACTGTCCCAAAAGATTGGTCTTGTGTATATATGTAATAGGTCCCATGTTCAAACTTCTACTTTTTTTCTTCAAATAAGATATATGTATAGGTCCCATGTTCAAACTTCTACTTTTTTTTTCTTCAAATAAGATATATGTAAGTATATCTATATGAAATTGATTTTTCTTAATTACTTGAATAAAAGATATTATATTCAAATTTTGGATATTATCCATAGAGAAAATTCATACTGGATAGGACAAACAAAATCAGTGGAGTAAATAGTATATATATATGTTTGAAGTTTAAATTTACTTGAAAGAGAGAATGATTTTATTATTTTCATTCATATCATTACCTCTATTTTACATGTAATTATCTAATTTAAAAAAAATAAAAAATAATATACTAAAAAGTAATCTATAAAATCGTACACCTATTTTTTCTAATTAAGAAGATTATATATATATTTTTTCTAAATAATTTTTTTTTATAAATATTTCCTCTTATTACAACGTATTTTTACTCACTTTTTTTTAGTGAGGTAAACAAATTCTTTTTTTACATTGGAAACACCATTCCCTCTCTCAAAATGGTAGGTTCCACTGAGTTCTGTTGGTAAGAGGGTTTTGATTTTGGTTGGAGCCAGTGACCCTGAAATGGTAAGCATAAACTAAATGCGGTGTGCAACCAACCTTGACTGATGGACAAAAGTGTCAACATCCCAAAACTTTCATGTAACACTGAGCATCAGCTCTCTTTTCATCAACATATGAATCAGACTCCTAATCCTTAGTCACGCCATAAAATTACAATAGGATGTAGCAAATCCAGCATTGAAGTGACAAGTAGATGCAATGGTTGACACAAGTCATAATAATCATAGTGATAATTATGATGATAATAATGATCATAATAAACCATTCTTATCATAATCACTCTATACTGGACTAAAAGCTCTTATTTGTTCACTTTATTTTTTGGACAATATTTTGAAATATAAAATAAAAACAAAGTCAAATATTTCTAATCATTAAAACAGAAAAAAGTGCTCTCAGATTAAACAGGGCATCAACTTCCAGTCTAGCTTCAACTCAGTTTTCTTATGCTACACAGTCCTTGTCCTATTTTTATCAAATATTACTTGATAATCTGAAGCGTTCATACTTGATAATCTGTCTAAGTATGTCCAATGATTAAAATTTTCAAAGGAGGAGAGTTAGACAGATTCCACCTTGTTAAGCTTTTAAAAGTTCCAAAGCCTCTCAGAAGTGATTAATCAGATGTAAATTTTGCATATTATACCTGCCTACGTATTATTAAGATCGTTCTATCAATATTTTGTGTTGCTAAGAAAATGGATGTTGCAAAGTGACTTGCAAATAGCAATTTGACACTGCAAGTGTAAGATACAATCCCTGTAAATGAATCTTTCCTTGAGAGAAAATCCATTGCATAGATTTGAGAGTTTTTTATTTGAAGAGAGCGTGGAATAGAGATCATAACCAAGGGCTAAAACGAAGTGAATAATTTACAGTATTGTCGGTCATAATTAAAACAATATGATGCCACAATTATCACCTACAAAGGCAATACATACAACCTGGCAAGTTTCAAATAAATCAATTTCTATTTGTTTGTCAAGAGCCAAGTTCATATGTCTGCTTCTTGAAGGGGATTTGATCAACCAAAATTCGGTTACCCCATAGCTGTTTATTGAAGAAAAATGATAATCAGGAAACATGTTCTATTGAAAGGAATTGCATGCTCACAAAGTTAAATGGGATGTCTCCAAAAAAAAAAAAAAATCTTACCCCTTGATGTGTCAGGTTACAGAAATTCCCTCAGACAGAGGCAATGACTTCAAGGGTGTATTTGAGGACCATAAGAAGACCACCTGTTTCATGCTTTTTCCATTGACTTGGGCGATGCAGAAGACATGTCCCCAGCTTGTTCACTGGGATGCACTGTCAATTCACAATACGTTGAAGAAGGGATGCCCTTTCTGGATTTGAAAGCATGATTTGTTGCATATCTTTTGTAAGCGCATTGAAAACTGCTTGAAGATCTCTCATTAGTTTCTCACAAGTTGCAGTAGAATCAATACCTCCATTTCCAGGTTGCTGCAGCTGATAATTGCATTTGATTGAGAAATAAAAGCACTGTGTAAGCTTAAACAATCCTATGTTTTACACATGCAATATGCAATAAATAATAATGTACTAGAGGCTTGAGCTTAGCATTGGCATGTCTACCCTATAAAGAAACAAATGATAAGTTTTATTCGGTTCTTCGAAGGAAAACTCAGGAGAGATCTTTGTCAATGGACCACAAGTCAACTACATAACTGAATTTAGCAACATTCTCAATCCAAAACTTTAAAGACAATAAGTTTGTAGAATTTTCTCACTTATATTTTGTTCAACTTGCCTGTTTCTATATAATGTTAGACTCCAAACTCACTCTAACACTGTCTCCCTCAAATAGTTTTTTTACATAACGTGGAACTCCAAATTCATGCCTGAACTCTAACAGTATTTATGATTGTTTCCCAACAATCTCCCAGATAAAATAAGACATATTTAGTTTTCATAACTTCGGTCTTGGTACATTCAATTTGATCATTTACCTCGTTGGATCCCAACAACAAATAAATTGCCAATATGAAAACGGTTCAAGTTCTAATAATTCACTACCAAAACTTGTGACAGAATACATTAGATTAGTTATTGCTTAGCAAATGAAAATAATCATTAATTCAAATAAATGTAGACATCTATTCATTTGGAGAAAGTACCAAAAGACATGAACAATTGGTTATAAACAAAACTGGAGGACCATAGGAGGGTAGGTTACCACCTGCAATTCTCTATGTAGAAGTTTCTCTATAACATTGAAGGAATCCACAATTTCCAACTCAGACATTTTAGATACAAGCTGTTGCATATCAGTTTTCATTCTTGAATGCCTCCACAATCTATCTTGTTCCCGTTCAGCTACAGCACGCCTCCTCTGAAACCAAGGCATGAAGTTGGGTCCATTCAGGAACCGCCTGATAAGAACATTCATACGAACCATAGATAAAAAATCTAATAAGTGAAGTCTGAGGAACTAAAATTTTAGAGGTAGGTAGCAAAAGTTAATATAAAAAACTATTGCAAATAAAATTCATTACCTGTAGAAGTTGAGCCAGTTAGACTTCATTCTCTTCAAAATGAACTTCCCTGGACCTCTGGTTGATAAACTTGAAAGAAATTCATCAGCACTAAATGGAGGCAAAGATGGAGGATCAACATAAGGAGAAGATCCTTCCAATGGAGCTGTGATCCTAAAATATGGACCAAAAGGGGCCAAGAAATTAGTTGTGAGCTCCAAGAAATGCCGCCGTAATATCTCATTGTTAACAACTGACATTGATTCCTCAACTCTTGGTGACATGCCTGCATCTACAAGCCTATTTAAAATAGAGGTTTCGGGCTTAGTTATGGCAGAATATGTAGTCCAAATGGCTTCCTTATGTTCTGTCATGAGACAAAGAGGACCATCTCTCCGCAGCTTAATTGCATTCAGTAAACTTGAAGGAGAAAACTTCTGTAGGCTCTGTAGGGAAAGTTGTTGAAGCCCACCATCAGGTCTACCAGAAACTTTGCCAGCAGAAGACCTAGTTGAAAGGGAAACCCTATTTGAACTAGGATGGAGACTTCCAACTGAAACAATGTGGGGGATTTTCCGGAGAGCCTTAAGGAAGAAAAGATTTGTCACCCCTAAAACCATTGGGGGGAAGGTTTCCCCTTCCCGAATTGAGTTCAAGTGTGAAAACTCAGGATCATGAATGGTAAAATAAGGCCGGAAGTCAACACTACAAAGTAATGGTGCAATCAAACTCACAAGACTGGCAACGGCCTCACAACACTGGGAAGGGGTTGGTGCAATGATCAGAATTGGTTCACCAATGACTAACAACTCCCATAACAACCAAAGCTGCAATAAGATGCCACGGAAAGCACCAAAAATATCTGCATCATGAAAAAGGCCCTGTGGAATAGACTGATTACTAGGAAGTAAAGGTGCCACAGGAGAAGCAGACTCATCAAAAGATAATCCATTTTCCAAAGGCAAGCAGTGAACAGGTGGCAAGTTCACTTTAAGGGTCTCATTCCCAATCGGAAGATCCATTAGCTTTCCAGGAACAGGAGCAGGCCATGCTGAAACATAAGCTGCAATATGCTCCAGTGCTACCTTACCAAAGTCAAAATATAAGGGACCTATAATCTGTAATAAAGGTCTAAACACACTTGAATAAGGACTGTGGGACAAAACAACCACAGACTTCTGCTCCCCTCCTCGCTTTAGCCTCTCATCATGTATCTGTCTATTAAAGACAAAACCATACATGTATTTAGAAACATTAGCACTGCTTGTACTGGATAATTCTTCACCGACATTGTTTTTATTTGGAGAAAAGTCCTTGTCAAGTTCAGTGGATTGAGATTTGAGGTGCCTACGAAATCGGAAAAAGAAGATACAATCATGAATGCTTGAGCGGTTTTGTTGCTGGGAAATGGAATCCGGAAACGAACTATATGCAATCTCCAGCTCTTCATCATTCGTAAGACAGCCAGGCGGATAACATACTTCTACAAGCTGGCCCTGTTCAAGATCAAACCTTATAGCACAAAAGCCAACTATCCATCTCTGTAAAGACTCGGGATCAAGACTGGGAAGAAGTTCTTCTCTGACTTTAAAGGAAGGAGACCTACTCATATCCGATAAAAATACTAATAATGCATACTTTCATTGATCAATATGCCACTGACACCACCTCTGGCAACTACTTCGTGCTAGAAAACCAGCAGCATCTTCATTGATCAAAGAAGTTCAACTCAACTTTACAGATAACTCATAAGCCTGAGGATCACTAACAACAAAGAAGGATGAAGTGTACCTCATCGCATAGAAGAAACCAAGAAAGAAAGATAGCAAAATCAGAAAGTCTAGTTCAAACAACCATGCTCAACTACTTGTGTTACTTTGACTAAGAACCAAACAAGTTTTCAGAACAAAAGCTTAAGCAAGATCTAGAATTATACATAGTTCCCTTCATTTCCTCGGCAATCAAAGCTAGTAACCAAAATCATCGTATGAATGTAACAATTTCAATTTCAACAAGATCCATCAAATGGGTACCTGAAGATAGGAGTCAGGAACCAAGACACAGTTCCTAGCAGGAAACCATCTGGGTCAGCAACAAAAGAAAACCGGATTGATCGAAAATCTCCCAGAAAATCAAACAAAGTTGAGAGCTTTAGGCCCCGTGCTTGGTCCCAGTAACTATGGCTCCAAATTCAACAACTTTCTGTGCTCAGGGCAATGGGTATCCAAATCAATAATGAGTTCCTAAAGAAAAAAGACATATCTGCAACAAATTTTTCATTTGTTGTTAAATAAGTGGAAATAGTATTGCAAGTTGTGTACATATTTGAAATTGAAAATACTGCCCCCTCATCAAAATAAATGATTTTAATATTAAATTATGTTGGGTTGTGAATGAGAGATTTCTCGTTTTATGCAGAACCAACAGAATCATTTGAAAAGTTTTTAGTATGTCTTTATAATTTATAAGTTACAATTATACCTCTGAACTTATGAACTATAATTAAGTTAAATTATTCTACTAATCTTAACAGTTCTCTTGCCTAGTATTCTTTTTGTCTAATTGAGTTATATGCAATTTTGTTGTGAGATTTTGAAATCCTTAAAATTATCACATTATATTTTTAATGATTTCAAACTGCTACAAATTAATCACTCACATTTATGTTTAAAAATCTAATTTGAAAACTGATTTAAAGTATCCCATTCGTCTTAACATAGGTTTGAAGTATTTTACTCCCTTCACTCCACAATATTTTTGTGCACCCCTCAAATTTTTGAAATGACTATTTTACCTTTTGAAAAAGTAACTTCCAGATTATATATTTTGTAAGCTTTGTACAACAAGCTTTCTAGAATTTTAGAACAATAGTTTCAGAACAAAATTTTCAAAACGTGATTTCTGAAGTAAAATTTTTGGAACGTATGAAATGTATTTTGAAATAAATTTTTTGGAATGAAATTTTCAAAAAGAACTTTCTGAAACTCATAAAATGCTTTCAGGAATGAGTTTTCTAAAATACTCAAAACAAAACTTTTTGAAATAAGTTTTTTTTCTGCAGCGGTGTTCTTAAGTAACGGTGCGGCGGTGGTGGAAGTAGTAACAGCGCTGGTGTGATGTGGGCTTTTCCTAATATTATAAGGGTGTAGTTAGTAACTATGGAGTGCAAGAAGCAATAGCCGTATTTGTATGTCTATTTAGATAATAAAATAGGTGAATCAATTGTAACGGTATAACACTTATAAACACTTGTAGAATAGAAGAATAGTTAAAGTAATATAAGCTAAATCAACCGGTTCTAATAAAAAAAATCAACTGATTTTTTATATGCACACTATAGTTTTTCTTTTTTACAGAAAAAAAAATTGGAATTGGTTTGTCACTGCATGGGATCCTGTGGGTTAAATTTTTAAACACTGAAATTTAAAATAAATATCCTTAAGTACCTCTAAAAGTGAAAATTAAAACAGAATAAACTTGTATAGAATTAAAAACCAAATTTTGAGTGAACTAATGAAGAATAACTATTGTAAATTCGTGTAGTTCTAAATTAATTTTAATTTATGAAATAATTACTTTTCTTTTCTTTTAAAAGCGTTTATGGAGAAATTTCTGCAATTATGATAAAGAAACATGGTTGCTGGTCATAAAAAAAGTATTGCTGCACAAAACAATACTCTTTTAGACTTTCTACAAAACCTAATTAACGAGGTTAGAGATATTAATTTAATAAGAAACATTACTTTTCTCCTAAATTTATGCTTGAAAATTATATTTAACATTATTCCTTTTCAAATATTGTATTAGCTTTAATTTTTTATTTTCAAACATTACTTTTCTCATTGTTAATATATTTATTCTTTAATTACTATTATGCGAATAGTCAATATAAGATTCTCAATGTTTTTGTACTGTACAAATCCAAACCACACTTTTAATTTGGTTCTGATAAACAGAACCGGAAAAAGAAATTCTGATTCAAGCAACTAGAAAAGGAGATTGGTGATGAAAATATCAAACTTGCTACGTCATTACAATTCAACATCATGTTTCACAATCACTTCGAGATATCAACATATCGTTTCATGATAGTTACTGAATTACCTGTATTTTCAAACGTTTTCAGGCACGCATTTAACCTTAGAAAATGATTCAAAAGGAAAGAATCGGTGCTCAGCTACTATAATTCAACACTCATCACACTCATTTGTAAAGCCTGTAAAAAGCTAGAGTATATATATACAAATTACAGAAGGGAGTGAATGCAAAACAAATTAAATTCAAAAGTGGGATGCTCTATTCTTCTTCCTATCATTTTGATGTTGTATTAGACAGTGAGCAAGTTGGCGTCCAATATTATCATCGCCAAAACTGTACCAAGGATTGATTCACTCAGTTAAAACATGTTCTCTAGCCCCTTTCTCTATGGTCTCTTAACAAAAAAAAAAGAACCATGTTAACATCTAAACATCATAAACAGGCAGACGCTCGGCAATAGAGTCACGGCAAATCGGGCACTTCTTACACTTCTCTGAGCAAGTGCTGCAATAACACAAATCAAGCATAAGGCCAAAACTATTTTGACCAAGAAAATGGAAGAAAAATAAAATATTATGTAATGATGCATTAAGTGGCCTTATTGACCATCACATATTTGATCTCACCTGCAAAGAACGCGATGCCTGCATGGGAGCAATACAACGTTAATCTCTCCCTCAAAACAAATTCTGCACAACACTTTCTCCTGTTGCACACAACATAAAATTGGTCAAATGAAATTTCAATTGGTCTAACCATGCCAGTGATGACAGCAATCGGAAACTTCATTTTAACCAGTTGAATGGGCTAGAACTCATTGAAAATTGTTGTCACCAAATCAAAACAATGTGAGGTTAGGTACTATATTGGTGCGACTAACACAAACAAACACATAATTGCTGCTTCACTTTTATGACATAGCAATGACAGTATTTGATTATTACGTTCACAGGCTATTCATAGTTCCACTGTATTCAAAAGACTGACAGACATTGATTTACAACATCAGATATCAGAACAGGGTCCATGCATAAACAATATTCTAACTGAATGATACCCGATATATCATTGTCCTTGTGGATGGCCTCTAAATGCATCGTATAAGGAACTTTGGAAATACACAGCATAAGCACACGACTAACTATATTACTCATTTAAGGTTAGCTGTTTTACATTTTGAAGTCTTTCATACTCCTGTTGGCTGAATTTTGTGATTTCAGTCTGTTCACCAAGAGCTGCCTGGAGTCTCCAAACCTGTCATTCGAAAACTATAAGCATCCTAATGAAGGAAATCAGAGTTACAGACTTACTGAGAATTTTTATGCCTAATATTGAACAATGAACATAACATAAGGAAGTAAGACCTAAGCAGATTATAAATTTATATCTATATTATAAAGAACATACCACACAAGGTCATGTTCATCTATACATCTATACACGTAGACCTGAACATACTTCATTATAAATTTATATCTATATTATAAGAATTGCCATTACCTCCTCAGCAAGTTCCTTTTTTGGCATTTTCTTAACAATCTCAGGAGGATAACCACAGAACGTATTATACCTGTTTCAGTACGAAGCCAAATGTACAAAGATCATTAGAAACAACTACAAGATGAACATATAGCAAAAAAATTGAAAATAGCTTAACGTATCTTAATTCACGAGAGAAGAGGTAAAAAGGATGTCTTCATATAGTACTTGTGTTGTAAACAAGCTCAAATGCCAAACAGAAAAAGAATAAGAAAAAGCAGGAACCTATTTTGGTACTTCAAGATTAAACATCAGCTTAATTTGATTATCTTATGTTAAGAGAATCACTTGAGCACTTAATTGATTCATTTATTAAAATTTGGTTTTTACATTAGAATTCCATGCACCCTAAAAATGAAGGGCAGAACTCAAAAAAAGTTAAATAAAATGGTTTAATGTCATTTTAGGTCCCTATTTTCGCCCTGAATTTCAAATAGGCCCTCTTCTTTTTCGACGTCTCAATTGGGTCCTTATTTTTGTAAAATTGAATCAAATAGGGGTTTTCCATCAAATTGAGAAAACGCTGTTAAAGAGGGTAGTACGTGGCATGCTGAGGGTGTTGTTTTAGATGACGTGTCAGTTTATACAAAATTGTGACATGTATTTTGTAATTTTTAAATTAAAAAATTGAGGGTAAATTGGGAAAAAGAAATTAAAGGCTGCTCCTTTCTCTAATTTCAATTGCAGAGAACAATCTGATTTTGAGGTGTTCGCGTTTTTGTTCGTCGCGGTTTGGGTTGCTCCATTGATGGCTTGCGATTTCGATCTCCTTTCCGGCGCGGTGATCTTTCGCGATTAGGGTTTGTGCGGAGGAGTTTTGGGGCTCGCGATGGTGTTGTTTTTGTTTCGTGGTGGTGCGACTCTGGTGCAGAGATCTGGTTCACGTTGTGATGGAGCCTTCACGCGTGGCTCGCGAGGTGGTTCAGTGAGGATGATGCGAGCTCACAATGGTTTTTCCAGTGCTGGTGGCTATTGCGAGATGCATTGGAGGTGAACGGAGGACCGACGAGGTTCTGATGGTGTTCCTGCGGTGGTTGAATGGCGTGGTGGCTGACTATGGATTTAGGGTTTTGGTGGGTTGTTCTGATGTAGTTCATATGGGAAGTCGAAGTCGAAGATGATAATGTGGTTTCTATTTGATGCAGGTTTATGATGCGATGATGGAGGAGATGATGTCGCTAACTGGTGGTTGCAGCGAAGTTCGCAAGGAAGAAGAAAGGGATCTGCGATTTAGGATTACGTGGCAATTGGCATTTTCTGATTTCTGGGTTTGCAGGTGATGAGATGAATGTGCGGCGACCATGGAGGTTGGCGACAACGGCTTGTGGTCCGACGAGGATGATGGTGGCGGCACAACGTGGCTGACGGCGTCATTGGCTAGGTTAGGGAATTAAGGTTTGGCGGCAGCCTGTTATAGGATATTATTAGTAGTCAACCGAACATCGGAATGTAGGAAGACGCCGAGCGGTGAGGGAGAAGAAGAAGGGAAGGGAACCGAACGGCTGAAGGCGGTGAGGCTACCGAGCGAGGTCGAGCAGTGAAGAAGCTGGAGGACACCGAACGGCTGAAGCACGGGGGCCGATCGGTTGAAGATTTTCCAATTTAATTTGATTTTCCAATTCAGCACTTAATTTAATTTGATTTTCCAATTTTGCCCTTACTTAAATTATATTTCCACTCTGTAAACTTCATTTTTTAATTCAAAAATTAAAAAAATACAATTCAGTGACGTTTTTAATGCCACATAATAAAAAATTACAGTGTCAGCATGCCACGAAACACCCAACTTAACGGTGTTTGATCAATTTGACGGAAAGCCTTTATTTGATCCAATTTTACAAAAATAAGGACCAAATTGAGACGCCGAAAAAGAAAGGGACCTATTTGAGATTCTGGACCGAAAATAGGGACCTAAAGTGACATTAAACCAATAAAATAATAACTCTGACCAATAAAAGAATACTTCAATGGAAATTGAGAAAATGGGTAAGTGCGTATCTTTGAAGGACCAAAATGGCACCTTTCTGAAAGTTAAACATTCACAAGCAAGGCACATGAATTATCAAGAGACATTGCACTGAATATGTATGAGAGAGAATATAAAATTCTTTGATGGTATGATACACACCTACGTTTGTAATAAAATGAATGATGCTTACCCAGATGCTCCCTCATGGTATATTCGTGCTTGTTCTTCCCGACTCCCTTCGTCAATTGACCACCAACCCAACAATCTGATGCATCAATTGTCAGAATTTAGATGCAGTGCCAGTACAGTACACGCAAATGGTATATCAACAAGATCACAGCTTCCCTTTTAGAAAACTAACCCCAAATTAGATGTATTACCTCCGATAAAAATAGAGGTAAAAATAATGATAAGTATTCAGATTACTCCCTTGAGGTTTGAGATATTATGCTCATTTTGTGCACTGAACTATCAGAGCATCTTTATGAAATACTTGACCCCAATTTATATTGGATTTGCATTTAATAGTGGCAAAAATAATAATAGATGAAAGACATACATTCAATCTGTGAACCAAACCGATAAGAACATCTAGTTTAGCAAATTCCACATAAAACGTCCCAAATTAAGAAGTGTAGAACAGTCTGTTGCTTCTATTGGTTCAGTACATGCCATATTTTATCTACCAATTAGAGTATTTTTACTCTATCTGATGTACTTTTTACTGTTTCTACCATGTCCAGCGGCAGTATAGCTTTATCCTTTTATTGTTTATCAGTTTGCACTCCCCTGGACTCAAGGTGCTTAAAGAATCACTCTATCTTTGAATTTCGTATTCTTAACATATAACTAAGCTTTTTTATCCAAATTTAACTGAAAACAGCTCATAAATAAAACGCGGTAATCAAGGATTTATTTGATTTGAGGAAAATCAGGGGAAAAGAATTTTATATCACATGTCCCACTCATACCCTGATTGTTAAAATTAGTTATAAATCGGAAAGAGTCAGCAGAATAAAGCTCAGGGAAACAGAATGACAACAATGAAGTCAGACCAAACAACAGAGTTTTAATCTAAAGTTTCCCTAACAAGTCATAAAAGAAAATCAATTACCTGGAACCATGATGCAAGAACCCCAAGCAATCATGAACTCTTGAAGAAAATCTAAAATAAATTCCTGCAGCAGCTCCACTTCGAAGGAGAAGCACAAGTTTCTCCACTAATTTAGATGCAGATAACATTACTCCAGCTCCTTGAAGTAGGAAAAGCGGAGAGAAAATAACTGGAAGTGGTATATATACAGCAGAAGCAGGTGTTCCCTGAAATGAACAACATCTCAGATCTCCAAAAACAATATTCCCAAGGCTGACCAAGCACACAATTCCGTATCATATACCTCTAGATGCATACAGAGAAGAACCTGGAATACAATAATTGGTACTTTCATGAAATGCCCCCCTATCTCTTGAAGGCTACAGATTCTCCCCTCGGATCGATTTTCATCTGTAGAAACCACTAAACCACTGTTCCAGTCAAGATATCTAATAGTAGTTGAAGATGAACTACTGGCTTCTCTTGAATTTCTATGAATTACAGGATTGGACCACTTTGTACATACAAGGAAAGAAAAGCATTCGGCGATACTGCAAAATAATAGATCATAAAACTTTATAAAACCTTCACAGCAGCATTCCAACAAACACAAGCTTAATTATAAAAATGCATGTTAGCACTAAATACGAAAGAAACTTACGCAAAGTTAATAAACAGGTCCCACCAACCGAGAGCACCTACATCACCTGTATTAGACAAGAAAAATGAAGCCAAATTATTTATTTGTATAACTAGGGCCGCCAGGGAAAGTATTGAAGAAGAATATAACAAAACATACTGTACACTACACAGCAGAATAAGACAAATTCCAAAAGGAATCATGAGATTAAACATTGCTACCGTGAGATGAAAAAATAATAATGACAGAATTTATAAAGAATAAGTGAAAGGGAATTTAGAGGGAAAATAGTTACCGCTCATTTTTAGGAGTGTGAAGACTGTTGCAGCAATGAAGAACACCATAGAAATAGCAACCCAAAAGTGCTGCCAAATCAATAACAAGAGTGTAACAAGGCTTTAGCAATTTCAAGTTATAAAATACTTTAATGATAAAATGAGACAATTAAATAGCATACTTGAAGAGACATAACAAACATTACATGATTTCAACTTGACTCAAGCATAAATTGCAATCAAAAGATTTCCTAATTTTAATATTCTTTAACTATTTGGTGCATGTCACAATTAGAGTACTCCACTGAATTTCTGTGGCATGACAAAGATATCCACTCATGTAAACTAATGCAAAAAAAAACCCTTTCTGTTAAACAATTTTAGAGTGCTAAAAAGTAGGATACCTGCAACAATTTATAACACTCAACTACAATTAAGTTTTTCAAAAAGGCAATAGCAGTTTCTCCACTGCACAATAAAATCAAATATTAATAGGGAAGAGCGTGGATACGGAGGTAATTGGTGATGGAATTGATGCTAAATTCACCACAATTTCACTCTTCAAACAATACTTTGAAAACCCACAACTTTCACACATTGTTTCCTGAATCCTTTCCTGATGCATTTTTACTATGGTGTGTATACTTAAATCAATCAGAAATACTGTCACTTTCCCCCATATAATCTATGACATAGACAGTGACAAAACTGTTGTTGAAGACTTGAGCAGCATTAAGTAGGAATCTCAAAGGCCTGAGCACCATTAAGTAGGAAACTTTTTGTTTCCTATTTTTCGAAGAAAAAAAATATTAGTTAAAAAATTGCTCAGCATGAGTACTTGTTGAAAATTCTTTTTAAAAAAAAATATAACTCCTTTCAGTTTTTTAAATCAGAAACCAAAATATTGTTAAGCTGTTTTAGTACTCTACTTTCAGTTATCTATTTCTCATATTCTTCCTTGAACTATCCCCTCTTCTTATCCCGCTCAAACACAACATAAGATTCCTTTGATTTGTATTTTTTAATTAGTTAGTTATATTAGAGAACCCAACAAAACACATGAAAAATATACTGATAAGAAGAAAACACTGCAGCTTATGCCTATTTTTTCTACAAAAAATTGATATAAATCCTTACCGGAAGAGTTTCCCATATTGCCTCGTCACTCAAGTTTTCTTCGTCCCCTGGCATTAGAGCCTTACACATCCTGCACATAAAATACAACATAGTTGGTTACAAATGACAGATGAATATGAGATCCTAAAATGAACGAATCATGCTGAAGGGGTTCACATTAATCTCTCCAGAACAAAGCACATCACATCATAACAAACCCAAATGTGCACATCAATGATTAAGACTTAAAAATTCCAAAGAAGTAAAATATGATGAAGAAATTCACTTAAGTAACTGGTCTACCAGATGTAAAGAATTCACAAAATTACTCATGTCAACATTGATTACTCTAACATTAGAGAACAACCCAAAAAGAAACTATGGTCTATTGGAGCTATTCAAAAGAAGTTACCTGAAATTGTCAATGAGAATAATGATTTCAAATGTTAGTAAGGGAAGAAACACTATCTTTAGATCAACTGCTGCATAGCCAAGATCTGTGTAAGAACAAAATACGTTAGTATAATTGGAGATTTTGCATCAATGTCACCACAGAAATTTAGCTCCTCTATTGCAAAAAAATTCTTTCATTTACAGATGGCAAAATGCCCACGTTCCTATGGTTGGAACTTGTAAACTCCAAGCTAACCATATGAACAACCTGTAACTTAAATAAATATTTATTGAATACGGGAAAATAATTGGAAATTCTAACTACGCCACAATGAAAGCATACCATATATGCTCTCAAGATATATACAAAGGAGCAATTCGAATGCAATAAGCAACGGCGTTGCAACGACGGCATGGCATGGTGCCCACTGTCACAATATAAAAATTCAGTATCGTATTTAGTCGTGTCAACTAGTTAGTTAGACAAGAAAAGGAAAACAAGGAGCACCCCAGTTTGAGTTTGTATACTTTGATAGCAAAAGAACAATACACATATCATGGTTTCAAAGTCAAATGGCTCAATACTCAACTACTACGAGTAAACTAAAACTGAAAATAGAAACTGGCTTAAATTTCAGTTAAGAATGATGATGGCATACATTTCGATTACGTGGAGCAGATGGTGCAGGTAATGAAAACCTTCCTCGAGCCACAACACCATGGAACATCCAAAGAGGTAAAAATACTACCCTGTATATTAAAGGTGAATCAGTCATCAACAGTCACCATCTTCTCAGAACCTTATATACACCACATCTTTCCACACATCATTACGATCATAAAATTTCCATATTAATAAACTTGCCAGCACACCATGGCATACATTTTAGGACACCTTAACCCTTTTTTTCATTTATTTATGATTTTGCTAAAATATTACGAGTTTTAATGGATTTCCACCAAACCAACAACATAATATGTCCTTATACTGCATTTAATAATTTTGGCATTACAAAGCAATCATTTCAATTGAATCCCATAATAACTTCCAGATACTATTAATTTTTTGAAGCACGACATAACCTGATTATATGAAGCCACTTTACAATTCACCACCTATGGAGTCTTTCTAACCTCTCAACCTAAAGGTGGGCACCACTTTCATTAGTCAGGTACTCATTTTCGCAGCTTACTAACTAACACGTAGGCATTATCCCAACTCCAATTGAACCAGAAGCTTGCACACTCCCTGACTATCTTGGTCTACCAATTGTTATTTCACAATACCGAAGAGTACTTATTTTCATTCTAGGCCATTACTTTAGTACACAATCATCTTCTCCCCAATCTCCATTCTACCAGCTCAAACACATCCTACACCAAAGTAGAGATGGAGAAAGGAAACAAACTAACACTGGCAATAACCCCCAAGCACCACCTCTCAGGTAGCAATTATACCATTACAAAAATGGGTTCTACAGCGTCTTATCCTGAGCATAACTCTTGCAAATAATTCCAATAGTTAAAAAAACTGAAAAAAAAAAAACTAGAAAAAACTTTACACAGAACTTCCTCCCATGTCAAAAATCACCAACATTATCACTTTGTACTCTGCACGTGTTTCCAGGAATAGAAATACGTCTTTTTTTAAAAATCAGTTAATAGTAATACTAACACACCCCATATTCTTAGCAAAAAATTCAACCATGCAAAATTTAGGTCAATCATCAGAAGGCAAAACCAAAATCGAGTAATAATTATCACAGAACAAAACAGACAAGGCATTTCATGAGGTCCCAAACCCAAATCTCCAAAGGAATAATAATAGTCATCATAACAGTAATCATAATAATAATAATAATACTAATAATACCAGTAATCATAATAATAATAATATTATTATTATTATTATTATTATTAATAATAAGAATAATATAATAATAATAAAAAAAAAAAAGTAGGCAAATCGAAATTGAAGCGGGAATTAAAAGGGTAGAAGAGAATTGAGGAGTGAGGGGGAGAAAAACCAACCACCAAGAACAAGAGAGATCGTGATCAAGTTTGAGAACGAGGAAGAGAGTGAAGCACAACAGGAAGGTGTGCGCGGCCAGGGCCTGTGCTGAGTTCAACACCCTGCGCCAGCTCATCTTCCCAACCTCCTTCCTTTTCCTTTCTGATCGATTGATATCTTAAAACAAACACCCCACAGAAACCAAATCTCAATCCCAAAACCACAAAAAAACAAACAACCCTCACAGAATTTATGCAAGCACTTGGTGGACACAACAACCCAACAATAAACGAAAAAGCCCTAGCTTTGTTTCCGATGAAAGGAATTTTGTGACTGAGTGAGACACAGTCTAGTAGTGGGATGAATTCCTAAGTTGAAAGATGAAAAAGAAAACTCAAGCCTTCGTTTGGGTCACGATCAAAGAGGAAAGCAAACATTCATCTTCGTTTCAACACAGTTCATTATAACATTTTTCTTAGCACATATAATATTTCATATATAATATATATACTTTTAAGCTAACTTTAATTTCGTTAATCAACGTAGGAAAAATACTGTTTTTTTTAATTTTAAATCATTTAATAGTAATGCTATGATAACATTTACCTAATTTAAATAAATTCCAAAATAAAAACGTTATCAATATTATGAAGACTAAATAGAATGAATCCAAATCCACTCATTTTCTCTTTCTTCATTCTGTTCGTTCTTTTTCATTTAGCCGCTTCTTTTCTTCTGTTCACGTTCCTTATATTTTTAGATTATTTACCAGATTTTTTTCATTATTAGTTTTTTTCAATTATGTTAAATAAATGGAAGTTAAAATATGATGCTAATGTGAAGTAATGAGTGATCTGAATCCGCAATCACACGCTAAGCAAAGTATATTATTATAATAAAGGCTTTTAGGGTTTGTTCACTCTTGTAATTTCCAATAATTACGACATAAAAGACATAAGCAGCTTCTACTGTATCATCCAAAACATGATAACAGATGATATCTGACAGAGTGGTTGGGAATGCAATAGAAGAGGCCAAATGAGACAAAATTCCATGATATCAATAATGTCACAATTTCATGACCCACGAGCTTCCCTTCTAATGTTCATCTTTTTTGTCCTTTTTTTCTTAATTAATCCATTGAAAATCATTGCTGAGATACTTTTAATATCACTCTCATAAAAAAACGATAGAAATAACGCATATGTTCACTTTGTTTAAAATGGTGTAGTTTTTAATTTTGTAAGCTGTATTTTTTTATTTTTTAAAATATATTTTTCAACTCTTTTGTAGAAAGGTATTTTATTTTATTATTCTTTTGGCTTCAAAGTTTTGTTGTAGTTACTTTACACATAACATATTATTATTTATATCGTAGGAATAGAGTATAAAATGCCTTTTGAGTAACCAGAACGGAAGTAGGAAATTAATGCTGGTGAGAATAAAGTAGAGATTTTATTTATTGGGACTTGCATGAATTTTCAATGATGCATTTAAGAAAGAGAGGCACCATTGTACTCTTTCGTTTGTTTTTAACGATGATGGGTTTGAGGGAGGGTGAATAGATATATTTTAGAGAATTATGATATTGTTTGTTTGTAAGTATGAAGAGGTAAAAAAGAAAAATTTTGAAGAGAAAATTTATGAAAATTAGGGAATGATGTGATGAATGTAATAGATAATTAAATGTTTTAAAAAATTAAAATATAATATTATAATTTTATTTTTATGGTAAAATTAATATAAAATAAAATCTAATTAGTTAAAATTAATGTAAAATAAAATATGGATAATTATGTTTTAAATAAAAATAATAATAAGAATAATTAAAGTTAATAAGGAATGAATCCACACCAATCTTCTTATTAATTTTAATAGTGACAGATAAAAAAGTTTTAATAAATAATAATTAAAGATCACACTTTGTCTAAGTGGTTAAATAAATATAAAATTAAATGGTATTAGTTGAAATTAAATTGAAATAAAATTTCAACATACAACAAAAGTCTTTCAAAAATAGTGATAATAAATACGAAGTATGGGAATCGGTTCTGTAGAAAGAATAATCATTTCCCTGGCACCGTTAACCCACCCACTTTGAGATAATCAAGTCATAGAATCGGTTCTACCATTAGAACTTATTCCTCTTCACCACACCTTTTTTATTTGTTGTTTACTATGTGTCATGGATGTCGGTCACTAGTAAGAGGGAATCAGTTCCATGCATGAAAACCAATTATGCATGTGTTTCCTGTAGGAGAGAACTAGTTTTTGTATAATTTTAGAGAACTAATCAAGATTATTCCTCTCACACAAGAACTAGTCACCATTATCCTCTTTCACGAACTCAAAATTGTACAAAACTAGTGCTATCATGCAAAAGCTAGTTTTCTCACTCATTCCTTAAATCATCGTTCACACTCTCATATACAAATTCGTTAAAAATAACATGCAAATCACTTATCATTTTCTCGGTTAGAATTTTAAATACTTGGAAATAAACACATCTTAAATATCATAATAGAAAGAATGTAAGAAAATATTATATATAGTCATTTAAATCATGTAATCTCATATTATATATATATATATATATATATATATATATATATATATATATATATATATATTATGTAATTTTCTGTTATTATAGAGATTTATATTTCAAAAGTTAGCTTAAATTATGTTTTGGAAAGATTTATTTTCGTATCACTTTTTTTTTCGAATCATAAGATGTTTTTCTGTTAAAAAATTGATGAAATACACAACACAAAAATATTTTTAAAATGGTAAAGGAAAAAAAAGTACGGAAATGCAAGACAAAAAAAAGTATAAGCATTAATACTTGTCAAATTGGGAAATAACTTTTTGTTCAAGGTGTAATATTAAAAAAAAAGTATTTGTTAAATTTCTTCATTTTTTAAATACTTTATTTTGGTAAATTAATTAACAAAACTTAGTTTAGATAGAGTAATTAAATTTCTATTATCTAATATATATATATATATATATATATATATATATATAATATACTTAAAAAATAAATTTTAATACTACCTTCTACAAAAAGTAAACAATCATTGATTAAAATATTAAAAAATAATTATTAAAGTATAAAATATTTTGACCATTTTTTGTTAGAGCTAACAGAGTCTATATAGATAAAAGAAAAAAGAAAAAGGAGAAAGAACAAGAATAAAGAGAGGAGAGAGAGAGAAAAAAAAGTGAAAAAAAATGAAAGAGACATTTAGAGGGAAAAAAAAGAGGGAGCAGAAAAAGGAAAAACAGAGTAAAAAAAAGAGAAGACAGCTTATAAAAAAATTAAAGTCTTACTATTTTTAAGAAAGAGTTTGAAATTACATAATGTTAAATAATTAAAATATATAAATTTTGATATTTCATATTTTAAAGTTTTTTATGCAAACAATACCACAAAGTATTTTAATTTTCTAAAAATATAAATTAATTTATTAAAGTACTTCAACCAAATATTAATTATAGAAAGGGAAACATTAATTGAATTATATTAAATGATACTCATACCTAGACGCTTCCTACTTTTTTATATTCTTGATAAATAATAGGCAGACTCCCTATCATTTAATAAAAAATTCACCTTCATCGTATTTTAATAAATAACATGCATGCTTTTAATAAAATGATATTTATTTCACTTATTATTGTTGAAAATTAACACATCGCAATCACTCGCCTGTCTCTTTGAACAACCAAAAACAGTGACAAGCGACTAATGATTTGTGTGTCGATCTGGATAAGAAGCACTTCAATGGAATATGACAAATAAGTATAGACCACGTCTTACCCAAATGGCATATTGAGTACGAATACGAATTATTATGCCACGTTGAAAAGACATACACGCTCATAAGCTTTTATCGTCAGCCGCATTTTCTTTGGCTAATTTTTCTTCCAAAATGAATATCTTCACAACAAAAAAGCAAATTGTTTATATTAATAAGCTTTCAAATCAGTATAATATCTTGACAACAAGTGGCAGATTTTTTTGGGCCGGAGAAGAGATATTATTGTTTCAAGTTGGAACTGCAAGATCAACGGTGAAATTTAGGACATCAATAAACATGCTTTGAATATGATCAATAGCTTTTAAATATATATTATACATAGGCTCCAAGGAAGAAAGTCCATACGGTCTTCTAAAAGTTTGAAAAATAACATTCTAAGCAAACTAAGATTAAAATACACATTTCTCCTTAACCTCCCTACAGTCCGTATATAAATTTACAAAACACCCTGGCACTACTATGTTTTTACCTAACCCATGGAACACATCATGTACACAGCAAGAAGCTCTTCAAAATTCACATGCATGGGTACTAAATAATTTTTCGAACTACAAGAATTGCTTCAGCCAATTACAGTGTTCAGCATCCTTCTCCAAACTTTCTGTTAACTTCCTTACTTCTTGCAACGCTTGCATTTTGTCCATGGACACCAGTGGCAAAGCAACAAATGTTTCGAGAAATTGCCGTGCCCTTGCACTCCCTCGAGACATGTCATCGGATTCAAAAACTCTCTTACGTTTAGAACCCACCTGCAAATTATAATCGCAATTTTTTAATAATTCATTCCAATGCCGTAGGTTCACTTCCAATGCCGAGGCTATTATTTCTGATTTTTTTTTTCAAATTCAGACAGGTGAAGAAAACGTTTCAACATGTCAAAAATAAAATACAACAGTAAGAAATTAAAAGTGGCTCTCAGCAAACAGGCACGCACGAGACAGTGAAATCCTCTTAAGCTCGAAGAGGGTTAAAGTTAAGTGCACGTGCATGTGATATGTTCACTCCATGGAATATTCCCACGGAACCAGTTTTACATAGAAGATTCTCTCCTTGATGAGTATTACAAGAATAGTCATACATTAACCAAACATCATTTCACTCACTGAAGTTTTCAAATTAGACCTGGCTACTTCAATCGCCAGAATTAAAGGAAACACATTGGTTCCTCATAACATAAGCCAACTCTTTTTAAGAGAAATCCTTATTTTCCAATCTGTTTATTCTGAGAAATGTTTTTTTAATATCATATATCAATGAGAAACAGAAAAATTGCAATTAGCTATACCTCCTGTGTAGTATCAGTTAGGGATGCTGCAGGGGGAGAAAAGTCTTCTAATTCTGCCGCCTTTTCTCTAGCTAGGGTAACAACACTTTCAGGGAAGTTAGCAAACTCGGCAACATGAATACCAAAACTCTGATCACAAGCTCCAGGTTCAACCTAAAATGTAGAATCGAGTGAAAAAAGAGGTGATGTAAATGCAGATTCCTATTTGACTACATTACTATAGTTTTCGAACTTGATGGCCAGACTTGTTGAGAAGGAATGTTGTAAGCTCATTGCCAAAAAAATGTAATTAAAAAATTGGTTAAGAATCAACAATAACAAGAATCCTGGAAGATTTATTTGTGGATGATGCATTTGGGACAGACTTCCGTAATCAACAGTAACAAGGCGTTTACTGGTAACAGGACACAAAGTAAATGGCGAGTCATTCAATCTCTTCACACTACTTTTGAGAAAACTGGGTAGGTCTTTTTTTTCCTTTCCATAAGTGCTAGGCTAATGAAAAACACGACTCTGACTGGTTGTTGATTGATTGTTCTGATTTCAGAATAATGGTCAATTGTTTGTGCGCAGAAATGTATCACTTGAAAGGGACAAGAGGATTTTTTTTTTCAATATTATTTCATTGTCTGCCCCCTTTAAAGCTTCTCATATCCTTAAATTTCTTAGCAATATCACCTTCTAGTAAACCAAGGTATAAATGAAACCTCATTAAAGGATTGACGAAATCTAGAAAATGAAAACTAATTGAAGGGGAATACGAGTGACAATCTGCCAAAGATTTTGCTGGCATGTGATGCGGAGGTAAAAAGTAAAAATTGTAGAATTCTTGAATTAACTTTCAGTAGAGTAAAAACAGTTTAAGCTCTTCACTTCTGGGGAGAAAAAAGTTCCAAATAGGCTTCATAAAAGTGCTTTCCCCTAATGAGGAACCTTAGTCATAAAACTGATAGGAAAAGCGTAAATTGCTAAATGAAAAAAAATGTTTGGAATGTATTTACCTTATATAGCATAGTTAGCTTTCGAGTTGATGAGTCAATATGCGCACTAACATGATAGTTTGCCACGCCAACAATTTGCTTCTGTGGATCGTTGCTTACATTTTCAAGGGCTAAAGCAGTCAGCTCGTGAAAGTGGGTGGCAAACAAAGTAGGAGCTTTGATAACTTCAACAATATGCTCACAAATGGCCCAAGCTAGACCTGCATATAATAAAGACTTTAAGTTTATATGTACTGAAACGTGTAAGGGCTTTCTATTACCAACCTGGGTTAAACCAACAGTTTCAAACCACTGTTTATTACACCAATGCGACCACTGAATAATCTTTTTGCAGAATGAAATTTTTATCAATCCAACCATTACGTTACAAGTAAAATCACAAATTTACCTTGCATGCTGAATTTAAGAAAATAGGATATCAATAAACTTTTACTGACAACTATTTTTGTTAATTATATTTAACAAGCTATATTATCAAAATGTACGAATTGGTTTCAAATCCACATGAAATGTTGAGAGGATACTTCATTTGATACAAACTTTTAATGCAACACTATTTTATAAAAAAAATTACAAATTGGCATTTGTACGGTGTTTTCCAGTAAAACAAAAGAATGACCTAATTTAAAAACCTGATTTCGATACCCCAAATTTAAAAAAGTCTATTTTTAGTCTCAAATTTTAAAAACATAGTTATAGTCCCAAACACTAAATTTGATAGACAAAAATGACTTATTAGAAATTGTTTTAGGTCTTTAAATTTAGAATTTAGGACTAAAATCATATTTTCAAAAATTAAGGAATTAAAATGTTGTCCCTAATTAATATCTCAGATCATGGCATTTATAAAGGGTGTAGTCCCTTAATATGGACGCAACTCTGACAATCCTCAAGAAAACAAAGCTGCAATCAAGCTTATCAATTATACTTTTTAGCCTAGTGAAGGTTGAGCTAACAAGTTGTATCAGAATATCCTTGCCGTCAGCTATAGATATTAACTTAGTAGTAAACATTAGACAAGCACATGAAATACAAGGACTCAGGCAGCAGAGAATTCCAAGGCCATAAAATTCCCAAAAATGGTTCGACTATATAAATTAATGAGTGGCTGAAGACAGGAAAAAGCAATAGAACAAAATTTTAAGCCATAAGTTTACACATTAAGAATTAAGATAGAAGATGAGATTTTCTACCTTTTTAATTTTATTTTTTATCTCAGGTAGAAGAAGCCATTGTACAGGTCAGTAAGAGAGCACAACATGAGTAACTTAGTTGATAAACACATATTTGAAAATAACGATTCAGATTTAAGATATTGCAACATGAACACAAATAAAGAGTAAGACAAACCAAATCCATCATAAGTTGATGTCCCACGCCCCAACTCATCAATGATTATCAAAGACTTTTCAGTTGCTCCTTTTAATATTGATGCAGTTTCAAGCATCTCTTGCATGAAGGTAGAAACACCACGTAGCTGGGGAGAATTAAAAAAAATCAGAATTTAAATTAGGGACAACATCACAATAGATTTACTGAGCATCAAACAGTAACTTAAAAATTGCAGTTTTAAATATAAGCCTAAAAATGAACAGAATGACATTCTAGATGGGCACTGAAAAAAGTGATGACCTTTTGCAGTTGGTAATACCCTTACAGACACATACAACTTCTACCATGTTTAAGCAACTCAAAATCCCATTAATGATGTTACGTATTCTAGCAACAGAAATTAAAATTAAAGTAACATAAAAGCGAAAGAAGTTTAACTTCATGCATTCAAATAGTCTAAAAGCAACAAAAAAAAACAATATACAAGTTGGTTTATTTTTATTATAAGCCACAAACAGTTTCAGAGATAGGGGTGGGGATATGCAACTAACAAGGGCAAATAATGCACAATAGGACTCACTTGGCAGTCACCAGCACCCACACGGGCAAAAATACAATCACGAACAGATATGCTGGCTTTGTCACAAGGAACAAATGAACCAACTTGTGCCATCAAAATATTCACACCCACCTACGTAGAGAACAACCTCTGTTAACCGTGGGTAGCAAGAATGCTCATATCTGAATTACGAGGTATAAAATGTCTACACAAACACCAGTGCAAAAAAAGATGGATGAGGTTCGACAATAAAATTCACAAGACAATTAAATGGTGATTAATTTTTCCACTAATATGGTACAGAAGATAAGCACCTGCCGGATGAATGTTGATTTACCACCCATGTTAGGCCCCGTTATTATTTGAAACCAAGTTTTTTCTCTGACCTGGTTTGTTACAAAAAGAAAAAGTTAAAAAAAAAATCAACTTATAAGTTCCTAATTTAAATGAAGAAATGTGAATGACTTTCCATGGATCTCGTTAACACTTACAAGCTTACAATCATTTGGTATAAAATTCACCCAGTCTTGGGCTTCCACACAAGGGTGTCTGCAGCCTTCTAAGATAATATCTCCTTCATCCTATAAAAATAAAAATGAAAACATTAAACATCGCTCCAAAAAAGATATCTCCGACCAAAACAGGGGATAAATAGAGAAGGGAGACAAATGCAAGACGAAAAGCATCCTGTTATTTTGAAAACAGCAAATTAAGTACCGCTGGAGTGATATCAGGCCTTGTGTAGGGAGTAGGGCAACTAGAAGCTAGATCAGCAAAACTCAGTAATACATCCAATTCAGAGATTATTTCGGCCAAAGATTCAAACACCTGCAACACAAAAATTTCTTCAATTTAGAGCAAAAGAAAAAGTGATCTTAAGACATAACAAGTGTGTTTGAATTAGCTTAAATTGTATTTAATACAGCTTGATTGAAAGCATGTTGAAGTAGTATCAGAAACACAAAACAAAACAATTTTTTTTCCAATGCATTAATTGAATTTAAACTTGCTTTACATATATACTCACCTGAGAAAAGGTTGTCGCTGTTTGAACTACCTTATCCACTAACTTCTTTTGACAATTTTTATACTCCTCAAGAATTTGTTGATACTTATCCCCTAGCTTTTTGAGCTTCGTGTTGGTAAATTTCACTCCATCTTTCCGGGTTTCCAATACAATAAACTGGGTATTGAGCTTCTTCCTTATCTTTGGCTCTTCCTTCTTTGTGATTCTGAAAACATGTCCAAATTGTGTCCCTTTGTCTAACTTTAATGCCTTATCTATAGGCAGATCAAGATCATCAGCAGTTTGTCTATGCAAGTTATGTATTTGGCTCTCTAGTAATTCTCGTTGTTCCTTTAGGTTAGCTAGTGTAGAGTCATAGCTTGGAGAAATCATGTATTCCCTGTTCTCCAGTTGATCAAGGTCAACAGAAACTTCTACAAGCCCAATGAATTTGTTCAAGTGCTCATCATCAGTCCATAACTGAAGAGGTTCCAAATACCTACTCCTCATCACTGAGGAAAACTGCCCATCATATATTTCTAAAGCTCTTTTAATGAAAGGTAGTCGAATACTTGACTGCAACCAAAAGATAATAGTGGAGTTAACAGCATGCTGTATCAATAGCCATGTAAACAGTTATATATAATCAGATTTCTTATGTTGACATTATCAAAATTGTAAGATAGTCATACCGTAGGTAAAATTCCATACCTTATCAAAACCTAAATGTAAATACATACAATACTTTACCTGATAAAGTTTAACAATATGTTGCAGACCAGCTCGTCGCTTCTGCAGATTGTGCATCAGTCGTTCAATGTCTGATATTCTTTTCAGATGCTGCCTCAGATCTTGCCGAAGCACAGTGTCCTCTACAAATGCTTGTACTATGTCCAACCTAGAATTAATTTCTGCCACATCTACTAATGGCTGTTTAAGCCAGATGTGCAATAGCCGTTTTCCCATTCCAGCAGTACAAGTCCTATTCATGAGACCAAACAAACTGAAATTTTTGTTTGCATCAGTTTTGCTTTCCAGGACATTAAGTGCTCTCATGGCTGCAGAGTCTAACCTCATATAGCTGTCAAGATTGTACCTACGAAGGGTATAGTTTTCATAATTGCTTTCATCTGCCAGTAACTCTGCATAAGATAGTAATGCCCCCAGAGCACCAGGTGCATATTCAAATCCAGACACAAAATCTCGAACTGGTTCGATAGGACCTTTAACAAGCCTGCAAAGATCCTGCACAAGATCCCTGGCTCTAAATTCATATTTCTTTTTCTCGGTTAACATCACACCACATTTAGTCAACACATCCCGCAACATTCTGTATTCAGTAGATTTGACAGACTCTATGGGAAGAAGACATTCTTTGCAACCAAGTGCAACCAATGCTGCTTCCACATTTGTGAAGTGACAGTCAAGGAATTCAGCCATCCCAAGCACTCTCTTAGTTAGATCAACAAATCCTAACCCAATGGTGCAACCATTTTCACGGAAGTTAAGTGACAAAGCAACAATAACTGGAGAATCTTGCATTTCACTGTTAGCAAACAGAACATCTTCAAAACTACCAATATTACCAGGCGTTCCACTTTTGACCAGTCTCCAATTAGAACCACTACCTTCATAGAGCTCGAGAGAATGGTCTGTTCTATCCAAAAGGAGATCACGAGCAATTGTTTCAAACATGTTTCTGCTGACACTAACACTGGAAAGAGCATTTGATCCATTGCCCAGTTGTCGCATGGCAGTCGTAGTGTGGTAGTAGGTCTTTGCAATGAAAGTTGCATTGTCGCCATGGGCAGTATAATAGTCCTGAATAATTTTAAAAGGGCATTTAATCCAGTTAGGATAATCATAATGCATTAAAAGGAGGAAATAAAGCTAAAGAAACTTGTTGATATAATATAAGAAAATTCTATGTAACAAGAAAACATTCTGAAAATTTATAATAAAAAATGAAGAAACTCTTCAAAAGATGAAAATAAGTTGCAGCAAGATGATTTGAAAACCATGGATAATATTTTTTTCTAGAAGTACTTTCAGGTTACTGAGCTTTAAGCATCTTATTTTAAACAATCCACAAATAATACCTAACCAAGATATTTTTATATTCTAGCCAAAATTAAACAGTAATTAACTGGACTACGTCAATCTTAAAATTTAGGACCTATTTCTATACAAAGTACTTCAGGATTACAAATTTTAAAAATCTTATGATAAATATTGCTGAGATGAAGAAAGTCATTTTATATAAAATTATTCTTCTTTAAGAAACCCATATAATATAAGAGAAATGTCAAAAAAAAAGAGATTGTCACGTTTCAGAGATCATGAGCTGCTTCTCAAGATATCTGCAAGACATGCTTGTACGGAATTTGAACCACTTGGAATCTATTGAACAGAGTAATTCAAAACTTAACATCGAAAAAGAGCAATTTCATCTATAAACTTACCCTACGATCAAAAAGCCGTATAGCCCTTGGATCCTGTTACAGAAAAGAAAATAGTGAATAAACGTAAAAATGGAAAAGTAACCACACCAATTTACAACGCAACAAAATCATTAAACCAGCATCAATTAAAGGGGGAAAAAATGGATTGAATATAAGCCGTTTAAATAATGAGGAAAAGAAAAATGTAGCTAAACAACGTGTCAAACAACAATTGTTTAAAACAATGTTAAATTTTCACTACTAAGGAAAGGATTGACACCAGTATAAATGTCATAAACTTGATAAATAACTTGGTGTAGAGAAAACACCGTAGTTGCTTCACTAAATTTAGAAAATGTAAACAATAATAAGTATATGACTAAGTACTTGATACTTAGCCTCTTTCTGAAGTGTATAAATCATGCGCTAAATATGTAGTATCTTTAATGACAAGAAAAAACAACAGTTAAGGACGCAATCATGTATGCTAACAATAATCTCGCAACGGAACCAAGTCCGATTCCAAGACGAAACAAGAAAGTACAAATATTATAATACTTACATCAGGTAGGGTTTTGAAAAATGATAGAAACCCTTGCGCTTGCTTAGAATCTAATAACAGCGATAAAAGAAAACGAGGAAAGCGGTTAGCAAAACTTCAAATAACCAACAATAACAAAAAAAATGTACTGGCGTATAAAACAATGTTAAGATATTAGCAATTTTCTCTTCTTTAAAATGGTGGATTACCTAATTTGAGCTCAGGAAGCTTATTGGTTAGGTCGTCGAAATTTTCAGCCATTGCTGAAAGCAGGGTTTAGTTTCAGAGCGAAACTGTGTCTGAACCCGTGCCTGGGATTTGTGAAATGGTGGTACGAACAGTGAGAAGGCGCGCATTTGTTTGTGCGTATGAGTGATGTAGTGGGAGCGTTTCCACTTTCTGTGGTGTTGGTGGCGGGAAATACTGGCGGGCTTTTTAGAGGCCCGTCGCGGAAGCTGAAGCCCGTGATTTCAAACCTGGCAACTGTAACCAAACCAGGTCCAAAATGTTATATTTGAAGTTTTTCACATTTTTTTATTTGTCATTTTTTATAAAATTTAGTATTTTTATTTAAAATAATTTTTGGTTTTGGATCAGACTATTTCGTAATTATCTATTTAAAAAAATCCAATGATTTCATCTCACTTCTATTTTTGAAATTAAGAAGTGAGATAACTATATAGGGCAAAGATGACAAAATGGTCAATTAATTTTTCTTTTAATTTTTAAATATATATATATATATACTATAAAAATACATTATGTAAATATTTTGTCAAATTTTAATTAATTAATATTTTCAATAAATTACTATCTTGTATTTGAAATTAATTTATAAATATTCATAATTTAAATAAAAATAATAATAATATATTTTTTATTTTTTTAAAATAATATAGTATAAAGATTATGATTTTTATTTTAATTATAATAAGTTTTAAAAATATTGACTTATCAACCATTGTAATCCACTGTATTAGCAAATTAAAAATATGAATTCATTTTGACATGGGAATATAAATCACGTTTGTACCATATGGATGCCTCTCAGGCCAATGGATTGGAAAAAAATAGTTAAACGATCGATAAAAACAGTCATTAAAATAATCTATCATTGACGAGAAATTAATGAAAATAATTATCATTTATTGATCATTAATAGAAATAATTTTATTTATTGGTGATTAACCAGTCAAACCTAATAGTAAACTCATTATAATTATTTATAAATATTTGTTTGATAGAAAAAACACATAATTTTGAACTATGATAACTAATCTTTATTACAAGATTATTATATAAAGTTACTAACTTGAGCGTAGGAATGTTTGCAGGCATCCTTAATCGCGGTCAGGACAAGAAAAAAAGAGATGACAACATAATTAGAAGATGGAACGAACAACTTTGAATTAAAGTTACTAACTTGAGCGTAGGAATGTTTGCAGGCATCCTTAATCGCGGTCAGGACAAGAAAAAAAGAGATGACAACATAATTAGAAGATGGAACGAACAACTTTGAATGCTTTGGGACACGTATCTCAATCCTACCGAAACAACATTAATTTATTATAAAGAAATGAGGATTTGGCGATTTTTTTATTTTCTTTTAAAAAATGAAATGTTATTTGCACATACAGACTTTAGTTTATTTTCTTTTAAAAGTCTAACCGATCATAGTTATAATGTTAAGGATTCTGATTGAATTAAGATAATAATAATTTGCAATGCTTATATATATTTTTTAAATGTGTCGATTTCAATCATTTTAGAAAGAAATATCATCTCTATAATAAAAAGTCGTGCAAAAGACGTTTAAGAACGAATAAATGTCTTTAGGTTCCCCTTATTTTCTTATTTGAATTTTTTTGTAAATTTGATGTTGGGTGGGTTTATTGATTTATAATTAGGATTACAAATAATTATTATTGTTTAAATTTGTACAAATGTAAATTTATGCATTTGGGTATGATATCTTAATTTTACATTTTATGTAATTATAATTTGTTTCTTGTTAATTCAGATCAGAGTGATTTGTTTTATGTGAATTAATTTTAAACTCGTTTTTATGGATGATGTTGGTTGTGTTTTTATTAAAATAAAATTAGAGATAAAAAAATTTTCATTTTTAAATTTATAATTAAGTTTTGAATAAAATTAATATTAAAAGTAATTTATAGGTTTAAAAAAATATGTCTATAGAAATTATAAACAGTAAATTTTGTAAATATAAAAAAGATAAAAACATGTATAAAAATATATTGACTCACTAAAAATATAAATGGATTGTATAAATAAATTGATATAATGTAAATTGTTATAGTTATATAATTAATTTGTTGACAAACTCATTCAACATATATTTTTAGATTTGTTTAATTAGTATATGAACACATTCTCTTCTAGCATGTTCATTCTTGTTCATACGAGCCATATTTTCATTCAGCGATTCAAATATTACAATTTTATGTTGTCAAACTCACCTAGTTAGCCCTATGAGTTTGTCTATGCCCAATGGTGATTTTTTTTGTAAGTCTTTTATTAGTGTTTGTAGTCTTTGGTGAAATTATAAAGTCGGGTATTTACCTAAAATTATTTTTTTCCTTGTTCAATCATGTTTCACTAGGTTACAACTGGTTTTCCTACATCATAATAATTTCCTATTTTCTTATTTCACATACTCAAAGAGATAGTGGAAGTAAAACAAGTATATAGTAACCAAAACACACACAAATACCTAAAGATACACTAAACTTATAAATAAAAGAAGATAAAAGTTACAAAAGAGATTATTTATTCATGAAAATATACATAAAACATGTAAATTTAAATAGCTATCAATCACCACTTTATATTAACAATGACAACCACACTTAAATCGGTCTAATCCAACAATTTCACATACACTTGATAATTTTACAATACATACCCAAGTTTTCTTATTCTCAAATTTTTTAACTTTGTATGTTCAAAAGGAAAATATCACAATTACTATTAAACTTACACTTATGGCAAGGAATTCTTATGCTTCAACAACATTTTGTCACTATATTCATACTGCCATCTTTATCTTTCTACAACAAGACATTAAATTTACAAGGAAATTAGCTTCCACAAAAGGAATTGTCTATACATCTCTTTATATATTTAATTATAGTTCAAGGTCTCAAAACACATCACATAAACTCTATTAATTTCTTACAACCTAACAGTTCAAATGTTTCATACGATACATAAAAAACTAAAACATGTCTGTACCAAAAACAACATAGAACATATAACCCAAAACCACAAAGTTTCACTCAAACAAATTAAATATTTTGTAGATTATAAACTCTCAATTTAAAATACTTTAAATTATTAACATCCTCACCTATATGATGACCTCCTATAATGACTATAGCACATCCCCGTAGTCCACAATTCAAAAGGATCTTATATCTAGATCAAGAAACATCAATTTGACAGTTGAATCATACCATTTAACTTATAGGACCATATAAACTTAATTTAGACATAAAAACATTACATATAACCAAGAGAAGTTAAGTGCACTCATAGATCATGTTGAAACTCAAAGAAAGAAAGAAAAAATTCTTATTCAAATCAATAAATTGATCAAGAGCTTTCATATTACTCACCAAGAAGAAGACTTTTACCATTATGGAAGATGATAAAACAAATTGAAGAAAAAAAAAAGAGAGTTTTGGAGATAATTGTTATTTTAAGAAGTAATAACTTAATTTTTTTTAATCATTTTATAACTTCAACTTTTAAACATAATTTAATTTTTACTTTTCAACTTTCATACGACTCTTAAACTAACTTGTTGTTCTCACCATACTTATTCTCAGAAGAAATGCTTTCAAATCTTTTAATTAACTTTTAAAATGAATCAACAATATGGGTACATACGTTTTTTTTAATTAGTTTTATTAGATAGATATATAAAGTAAATAAACGTGGGGTATTAGAGTCCGACAAAAATTTATAAGTATTCATTTTCAAGACGGGAAAGGTTTTATTGATAGCAAAGTTTGTTTATTATAGCTTTTGAGATAAATATCCATTCAAGACAAGTTAACAACATAGTTATGTTTTGTAGATTTTTGTAACTTCAAAGTCTACCTCTTAACATCATATCTAGAGCTAAGTTCTTTTAAGAAAAAAGTTTCTGGTATCTCTGGTGACATCCCTTAATGGCGATTTGTAAGAAAAGATCTACATGGAGCATCCTCCCATATTTGTTGCTAAGGGGAATTCATTTGGATTGAGCAATTTTCACTAAGACATGATGAATTATATTAGTAACAAACTTGATATATATGTATGCACTAGTTTAAGGGAAGTGTTAGATATATTATATTTATTTTATATTTATCTTTTATCTTTAGTTAGTTTATTATTATTTCTTATAAATAGAGACCCTGTGTGTATATTCAAAACAAGGGAGATTAATCCCATATATAGTTTTTCACTATGTCATATATAGCTAAGTTGGAATCTATCCTAGCGAGATTTGTTTGTTGGACATGTTGTTCAACCCGATATCGAACCACTCATTAATGCATAGTCTCATGCTCGAGATGATATCTATACTCGACGTGAGAGACACTAGTGCAGAAATGACCTTTAACGTCACCCCAGAGACGTCAGTCCTCAATAGCCCCAACGTAAATAATTGACCGGTGGCATATCCTTAAATAAGTGAAACTATAGACGTCCGTAGTGTGGGGGGACGGACGTCTATAATATTATAGACGTCCAGGACCCACCCACGGACATCTAAGAGGCTGGACAATCACCTCTTCAACTCCCCTCTGTCAGCCCTTAAACGTCCATTGTGGAGGGGGACGGACGTCTATAATATTATTACGCCTATAATATTATAGACGTTCGCCCCCCCCCCTCCCCAACGGACGTCGAGAGTTTCACTTATTTACTTAGATAGGGCTTTGATTGGTATTTTTTTTTCTTAGTGATATGAAGGGAGGGTGCTTGGGTATGTTACAAAAGGGGAAGACAGGGTACTTCGAATGGCAAAACGAAGGGCTAAATAGCGCCAGTGATTCTCTGAGCCGGTTTGGATTTTCAACACCCTTTTCCTCTCTTCCTTACCGGGAGGGCAATCTTATGGCCTTCACCTTCCGCCCGTCCCGGAAATAGAACCCAGCCCCTCCTTCTGATCCATTCATTTCTGCAAGTAGGGGGGGATCTTCGATGCTGTCATTTCGAAATGTCCGCTTCAACCGCAGTGTCACCTCCCAAAAAGCAAAGTTGGCTTGACGAGCGCAGATGCGAGGAAGCGGGAGCAAAGATAAGCGCTTTTGCTACTGAGAAAGCGAACCGCGACGGTTCAAGACTTAGCCGAGCGTTAGTGAAGCTAGATTTAGCGAGAGGCTTCGAGTTAGCGAAGCGCTGTAGTAGCGTCGGCCGAAGCCTTATGTGCTAAAATGCTGAGCCAAGGACGAACGTCTACGGGGAGGGAGGAGGAGACGGACGTCTCTGGGGACGTCAGACGGACACCTCGGACGTCTACGTGGACGTCCGAGTGTGTACACCGGACGTCTGGATAGGCATCGGGCCTGACACAACGGACGTCTACATAGACGTCACCCACAAAGACGTCGGGAGAACGTCGGACGTCAAAAGGCTCAAAGAACGGACGTCTAAAGCCCTTTCTGCACTAGTGAGAGGAGTGTTGGAAGTTCCACATGGATTAGAAATAAAACCAATTTATAATATATAAATGGATGCAAACCTCACATTCCAAACTGATTTTGTAATTAAACTTAAAGTCCACTTCTTAATCATTTGTGCAGAGACTTTGATGAGAAATCAAATTAAAATTATTAAAAGTTAATAAAAAACAAAAAAGTATTTGAAGAGGAAATACCTTTAATTTATTTGATTCCAATTATATGCTTTGGTATATTACTTTTTAAAGATATTAAAAATTACTCATTGAAAAGTTTAATTACTAATAATAATGGATATGGATGCATAATTTAACAACATGTACTTTGGATATGGCATTTGAAGCTCAAAGTGATGTATATGTGACAGGAAAGTCCAGGATGTTATGGAGGACAAAGTTTTGATAATTTGGGACGATGACAATGATGAGTATAACTAGACAGGACTCGGGAATCATAAGGCGACAGTGTTTAAGATCTGCTTACATTAATTTGAATCCATGCATGTCTGAAAAAGGAATTGAGGTGTGTTCTTTTAGCAGCTTTGGAGGGTAAGGAAAGTATCATTACTTATGCATACATATATATATATATATATATATATATATATATATATATATATATATATATATATATATATATATATATATATATATATATATATATATATATATATATAGGCTTGTACTAACCTTGTCTCAGTTATCTCAGCACACACAGCTACTATCTACACCCATATAGATATAGCTCATCATATTCATTCACATCATACATACGTATATAATTAATTAAAGCAATGTCAAAGGTCAAAAAGAACAACAGTACTTCCAGTCACACCCCTACTAGTTCAGGACACAAAACGCCATACCCTCAACCATTACAGTGTCTATAGAAAATGCTAGAATGGGAGAAAATGAATATTAGTTCAAAGAGAAATTATTCTACCATTTTTATATATTTTTATTTATCTCTTTATATATAAGTTACATATTTATTACTTTTAATTTTATATGACCCATATTTCTTTTACAAAAATATTATTGTCTAATTTGATTAATATTTTCTATATATGTAAATAATAAAATAGAATAATATCGAACTTTATGTGCCCAATTTTGTTATTATGGAAAACGAATCTTTTATACGTTTTCAGCCGAGTTGTTTCAACGAAAAATTAAACAAATCCATATCCACGATATGAAAATATGTGTAAAAAACAAAAAGAAAAAAAGATAGTTTAAAAAGGTGTTTAACAATTATACATTTGTGACAAAGTGATAAGAGGGTGGAAAGGATTGTGCAAAATAACCCTACTATTTTCATAGGCATTCTATGCTTATTAGCTCTCTAGCTTCTCTTTTTTAATGAACAGCTTAATATTCTCAACATTTACATTTTTAAAGTTATCTATACTTTTTCGATTGTGGTATTACTTCCACCATATAATGTTTTCTGTTTTCTTTTACGATACGCGCGCGCAGACACGTATATATATATATATATATATATATATATATATATATATATATATATATATATATATATATATATATATATATATATATATATATGCAATTTTTTTTTGACCTTTTGCTAAATTGTACATCATAGCTTTTACGTTATTTACACATAATATATAAGAAGGAGAAATATATAAATATCCACCTCATTCTGGTGGAAGAAAAAACTAAAAAAAAATTAAATAATTGTAAATATAAAAATAATAAAATGACTAATAATGATAATTAAAAGTAAACAAAAGAAAGGTATTATATGAAAAAAAATGTATGGTTTGTAGAATGTTGATACTTTTTATTGTCTTTGATACGTAGCAGAGATAAGAATAATGTGTAATAATTATTATTAAGACTTATATCTGTTAAAAATAATAGACTACGTAGACTACGTATACGATTATAAAAAAGTTGTTAAAAAAATATTTTTCTTATATTGTTAATATCAATACAAAGCACTGTCATTTATCCCAATTGAAGTGAGTGTTGAAAGGGACTTCTCTGTGAGATAAAGCCATAACAGCCCATGAAAATCTTTCAGTTTTAGCAGCAGAGGTACAAATAGGTGTTCATGAGAGGAATAAACAAATATATTAATTAAAAAAACTATTAGATACCACAACACAGATTCTTTGTTTCACCATTAGGTTCTGGCGTTCTTGAATTTCTTCATTTCTCAGCCACTTCTGCATAACATCAATAACATCAATAACAGAAACAGAGAGATTATTATGTTTTATTTCATCGTAACGTTTCTGATGGCGCAGCAAAAACAACAAAAGAAGTGTAGCCGAAACAAGTATGTATGATTATCCTTTGAAACATGACACAGTGAAAACAGATATGGAAAATTGGTAATGTTAAAGTGTAGATGCTATAAGTAGACCTGTGACTATAGCTAACACACTTTCCCTCAATTAGCAAATTTCTGAAGCTGTGCAGCTTAACTTACGCTTAAACGAAAAAGGCTAAAAAACAAAAGATATATATATGAAGGTGATTGATTAGCCAGCTAGTCTATTGTTACAGACCTATATGTACACAAATACTTACATAAATACAACCCTTATATATCACACATACACCACACATACACCACACAAACCAAGGTAATTTCATACCACTATAAGATGGAGTAGGACTCTCCATACTAGTAAATGTGATTCTCAACACTGCACATAACACACTGTTGCAAACTGTGTAAGTTGCAGTTGTGTAGACACTAGATACCAGAGAGCTCACTGTTCTTCTACGTGCAAACAATGGCTTAGCCTCTGATACTTATAAACCCTATTGCTTATTATTTATTATAGGGATAGTAATTAGTTACCAACGTAGCAAAATCGAACAAGTATCACCTTTCATCATCATGCCTATAAATGAAATCTTTCTTCTGACAGATTTGTTCCATTCTTTTTTGAATTTCGTCCCTTCCTTCACTGTCTGAATCTGTAGACATTCAATACTAAATGCTTTCAAATTCCTTGTATATGTATATATCTACAACTGATACGATCGACCATTTTATCTTTCTGCTGGCCAGAGGTAAAATTTTCCATGGCTCCCTGGACTCTCAGGTTAGTTACCTTTCAAAATCTATTTATTCATCAATAAAGGAACAGATTTATGTATGTTGAATGATGATCTTCTTTACAATATGAATTGCTTTTTTCAGACTGCAAAACTATTTACATTCTGCTGCTGAAAACAAAAAGCCACATATCAGGTCTTCATTTTTCAAGGTGAGTTGCACCTGCACTTTTCTAAGCAGTTTTATTTGTTTTCCTGTTTCCATTTCCTTTTTCTTTTTTGCTCTTGTGGTTTTATCATGAGTTTGAACTTGAATGTTTTGTATTCATTTTCTTTTCTTGGTAGAAACTATACTTTTTCTCCTTTTTTGGTTTTGGGGTGTTAGAAATTGTCATCTTTTATTATAAAAAAGAGGTCAAATAACAGCAGTCTTCATATGTTTTGATCCTTTGATGCGTGTCATGATAAATCCTATTTTTACAGTGAGAAATACCATTTTTATTTTGATAATCTCGTCTGCTCATATATATATATATATATATATATATATATATATATATATATTATATGTATGTATTGATGACTACTGACTGACATAGACACAAAGAATGGAATCCTATTTTTAGAACTTCTAGTTTTCTCTGGTTGTTTTGACAAAATAAGTTTAACATAAAAAACAGTATATCTGATACATAAAATCAATGTATGGTTTATAATTTATGAAGGACTAACAGATTAATAAATCTATGTAAATACTTTATTCTGAAACTAAGTCTTATCCCCTTTTTATATCTTTAGCAAAGGGAATAACAAAGATATGTTAGTGTGGTTTATGAATTTATAGGGGCTAGTCAGGAAAAAAAGGTAGTCAAACGTGGCGATAAGATACCCTTTACTTGTCTGGTGCAATTTGTGCCATTACTTCTCAGTTACTTAATGAATTTTGCATTTTTTTTAATTTATAATATTTCATAGGTTTACATGGTGCTTATATATGATTTTGGCTTTAAGTATATTTTTGTAAAAAAATTGAAAGAATGTCATTCGTATTTCCTATACCCTCATACTATAACCAGGTTTCTTTATGTAATGTAATTTAATCCCTTTTGTAATATAATTTTATTTGATGTATTTAATAATTGTCAGTATATGGTTGATTTTTACTAATAATAATAAGATGCATGAATTCCATAAAAACAAGTGTGATGGTAGCTATTTTCTAAAAGCAACATTTATAAATGTATATTGCTTATTCAGAAATCATGTAAAAGAGAAAAAAAAAACGTAAGAAGAAAATTGACGGAAAGCAGTAGTTGTACGGTTTTGACCAACAGCCATAAGAAACAAATAACAATTTGAGCATTTATTTCTTTATTATGTATTATAGAGGAGCACGATTATATAATCCACTTTCGTACAAATCATCACGATTTGATGTTGTTGCAAAGTAAAAAAAGAAAAAATCGTACAAACCCAGCAATTGTAAAAATTAAGCTACATTTTATTGATCACTTTTGCTAAAAAAAATACATATTAGCAATTCATTTCAATATCAATACAGACATGGGAAAAAGTATTGTATGTCTTCTCAATGTTTGGGCTTTATTTTTATACCCTTTTAAATCTACTGAACTGTTAAACCTTTTTAAGAGCATTAATAGTGCACCAAACAATAAGTACACAAACGAAAAACAGGAAAAATCAATTGAATGTTTTATTAGAAACATCAATTGCATATTCCGAAAAATCATCTATTATTAATATTACGTATTCTCGTAGTAACACTTTTATTCTAAAGGTGTCTTATATGGGCTGAGTTGAATATATAATCACACGTTGAAATGTTTTAAAATTGTTTAATTTCACTTTAAATTAACTAAATAAAAATGTAGTTTAAAAGCACACACGTGGGAAAAATAAATAAAAACATCCTAAACCTTTAAAATATTCAAAGCCGCTATGAAGCATAAAAAAATTTAAATAGTGTAAATGGTTTGAATTTTAAATTTTTTTACTGTGCTAATTATTCATGATAATGATCATGCAGAGTAATTATTAACTTTGTGAATAATTTCATCAATAAATTTCTAGCCGATTACTTTTAATTGAATATTTTGTTTTAATCTCATATTTCTCTAAAATACTTGAACTCAACGTGTTCCAATGGGATTTGAATATACTATCATTTCGATTAACGACATATATACGATACTAATAGAGTGATTTTGTTGATACATAATGTACTTTTTCAAGCAAGACTTTCTCTTATAGGATAAATTAGAACTTGTAATTTGAAAATTGAAGTTTTTGAATTATTTCAATAATTGAAAGGCTATGCAGTTGAAAAAAGAAGTGGCAGAAAATGTTGATACGTCTGTGTGCTTAAAATTTAGTGAGACGACAGGTTTCACATGGCTGGTAAAAGAAAATGTTGGATGAGTGAAAATAAGAAATGAATGGATATGTACTATAGAGTTAAAGTTATCTGTTTTTAACATAAGCTAAATGGAAGAAAGAAATGAGTAGGGTTTGAATTACTTTAGTGAGAAAATGAAGGGATCTCTCGCAATGGAATGTCTATTCAGTGTGTGCAGCAATGGAATCACAGTGCATTTGTTTCACTTTAATTATGACTAGTAATATATAGGTATGAGAGATGATGCAGACTACAAAGAGGGAAATTGGAGAGTTTAGAGGAAGTATCTAGAGTATATATATTCCAAGCATGTGACTTTATGGTGCTTCCCTTGATTTGAAGGTATGGGTATCTTAAGAAGTGCACAAATCAAAAGATGACAGAAAGAGAGTGAGAGTTAGATAAGTTGCAGAAAATAAAGACACACTTGTCTGGGACTTGCTGCAATTATTTTGTTGCCCTAATAATAACCTTTAAGCCTAAAAGAAAATGTCATTTTCTGTCATACAAGGACGCACTTCCTGTTGCTATTTGAGCCCTTCTTTGGTGTTTTCTCTTTGGGCAATCATTTCAACCCATTCTCTTTGGTGTTTCTCAGGCCTCAATGTCTTGCACTCACTCACTGTTCAATTTCCCTACCTACCTAGGGTTTCTCATCATAATTCCTATCACTCTCTTCTGCCTAACCATATCTGCAAACTTTAGGGATTTGCTATTTCCTATTGCTATTATACCTCATGTTTCGATCTATCTGGGTATATTCCTCTTCCTTAATTTACTTATCTTCTTTCTCTCTTCTGAGTTCTCCCCCTTTGTGCCTTGCAGATAAAAGAAACCTGATTAAAGGGGTGAGAAATGAAATCCCAGAAAAGGGTTTCTAGGATGCATATGGACTTGGAAACCGTAGTAGAAAAGAGGACAAAATTTTGAACGTTTCAGTGATTTCTGTGAGATTTTTGTACTATTTTTTCTGCTAAAAAAAGATGGATCACTTTCACTGATGTAGCTGAAACAAATGGGTGTATGGATCTGGCAAGAAAGTTGCTGGTTTACCATTTGTGGAAGAGCTGCAGTATGTTCATCTGTTCTGTAGTCTCTAGGGCTTTCTGCAGGCTTCCTTTCTCTTGCTCCAGTGAATCTTTTCTTGCTTTTCCTCTTTTAGATCATAATAAAACAAAATAATGCTCTCATGGTATTCGTGATTATCAAGCTCTGGATTGATTTTCATGGGAGCCATGGACAGAAAATTTTAAGAAAATTATCACAGAAAATGGATTAGGAGGTTCAGAATTCTGTCTTCTGATAAGTTTGTCGCTCTGCTGTACCACTCTCCACCATGTTCAAAGGTGATAACAGGGAAAAGAGAGAATTAATTTGTAATATTTTTTGTTTGGCATAATTTATTATATTCAACTGAAAAAAATACTTGCTTTTTTCCCATGTGAAGATTTGAAACAAAATCTTATCAAATAAAAATTATTATTTTTTAGATTTTTCTGTAAGAGATAAGTTATCCGTTTTAAATGTTTCGAGTATTTCAAAGGCTAAAACTCCAGTAAACTCAGTACTATATATATATATATATATATAAAATTAATTAATTAATTAATTAATATTGAGAAACAATATGTTTTGTTTGTTTGCGCATGCGTAGGTTACATCTTTTATGGAGAAGAAAAAACACTACTCGTTTAAAAAGTGTATTTTCTTCTGTTTGGTCTTTTTGTTGTGATTGCTTTGATGTTGGGTGGTTAGGGACAAGATTTAGTCATAACTTTATACAATTTTTTCTTTATATTTTAATCAAATGTGTGTTTGAACTTTTCAAAAAATTTAAAACTCAAAATACAACATTTTAACCTCAATTAATGGAATGATAATTTTGAAATGAAATTTGAATAAAGGTAGATTTTCCACCAAATAAAAATAAAACAGTTTATTATTTTGTTAGTATTATTTAGTTATAAATCACGTGTACTATTATTTAAAAATTATATTATATCTCTAATTTTATTTACATAAAAACTATCTTTTTAGTTAAAAATTGCAAAATTGAAGTGATCAGGGATTAAATTAGGCTAATTAATTCGAAGACTGTACAGCAAAAATTTCCGTTAGCAACAGTACTAATAATTGAAACTTTTTAGATTCCTTCTCCAACTTTTTGAAGGAATCAAAGCTACAGAAAACAATTTTTCTGACTTATATAGGTTTAACTGCAATCACTAAGTGCCAAAAGAAAAATTATCTTTACTATGAATATTTTAGTGATAAATAATCTATAAATAAACCTAATCTCCAGAATTCTCTCAAATTTAACAAAAACTTTTCTAAATAAAAAATAAAAAATAAAGAAGCAACATGGATAAGTTGAAGTGACACTGTGCTGATATTCTGAACCAAAAAACACTAACTGTTTGGCTTCTTCTCTGTCTTGGATGGGTGTTATGTAAAGAAAACCAACCAATCTGGTTCTTTTTTTCCTTTTTTGACTGTTAACTTTTGACCGCAAGAAATCGAATATATCAGATTTATACTTCTGATATAACACTCTACACTTCCATCTGCAAACTAAATTTTATATTATTTGTATAATCAGAAAATTTTAAAATTTAAATTCAAAGAAAATTTTAAAATTTAAATTCAAAGATAAAATTTCCGACATGGAGTAAATGGTAAACATAGTTGTAATTTATTTTGCAACCTCTTAATTAAACACTTACGGACAGTATGATATTTGGACCAACATATTCTGGTGCTTATAAATAAGAACTTTCGTTGTGGATATTATCATCTTTTGGTGTAGTGATATTTGGATTTGACTATTTCTCCATCTATAAAGGAAGAACATATCTGAAAGCAAAAACCATTGAAATTCTGCTGATATTGTTGTGTTTTATATTGTGAAATTCATGAAATGACTAAACATCGATATCTGGCATCAAAATTCCAAAAAGTTATATCATCTACTTTATGTAATATATTCTTTAAATATTTTGTATTCTATAAGTTTCTTTCTTTCTTTCTGTCGCTTTTAATTTTTAATTCTTTCTTCTTTTCTTGTCTATCTTTATCCTTCACGAAAGTTTACAAATACATTTTCTCCAATATTCCAAATGCTTTCCAATCAATCTAAAAGGGGGCATAGTTAACACGTCTCTTGATTTTACTCTACTCGTAGTTTATATTTATTGTGTGATATATCACTGCTTATGCGATAAATTATATTTCTTTTTTTTATACATTAAAGTTATATTTGAAAATTATCTTATAAATTATTTTTATGTACTTATTTTATATATATAATTTTTAAATTATTCATGTTATAAATTATAAACAATAGGTATTCCAAACTATGATGTGTCCAATATGGTATTTATATTTCTCTTTGCTCGAAAATAATGTATATAGAAAAAAAAATCTATATTTATATTTATCTTTTAAGTTTTTTATTAGAAATAAAAAAATTTAGTCCAAATTATTTATGTACATAATTAGCTAATATTGATGAACATAAGAATATAAATCCTACCCTTTTACTGAGCCAAACTTTTCAATTCATAGTTATATTTTATGAATAACTCACTTTAATATTCGCCTTTTTAAGTTAAAGGAATGAAATTTCTCTGTGAATTTCTTCGTCTTGTCAACGTTACCAGTTATATCATTTAAATTAATGCTTTTATATTGTTTTATTTTAGATAAATTTTACTTCTAAACTTACCATGTAAAAAGATTTTATTGGATGACAAATGGTTATGTATGACATGTACTAAATTGATTTTTATTATAATTATCTTTAAAACTATGCTTATAATTGTTCTTTGTGAAACGTTTGTGTAAAATTTGTGTATTGTATAGCGCTAATATTTCACTATGCTAATATATATATATATATATATATATTACAATAGTTTACGCAATAAGCCATATTGATAACTTTTCACACTAATTTATATGATAGTCAACATTTGAATTCCCATGCTTTTGGCTACACAGCAAATGCCATTAAAGTCAAGTAGTTGCTTTTAATTCATAATATGAGCCACCTTAGAATTTACTAATTAAAGACAAGTAAAGTGCATATATAGTTGAATCTCTTAAATAAACACATTGAATTGTGTATATGAAAAGCCATAATTGGGATAAATAAAATTTACTTTAATTGTTTGTGTATAACTTGTATTACTTCATGAAAATGCTATAAAAATATGAATATAAAATACATTCTATCCATTTTTCTTTATAAATTTCGTGTATTGTAATTGTTTTCTACCGCCATCCCTTCTAATCTTACAATCTATATATGTCAAATGCCAAAGCCATCTTTCAAGATTGTTTTATTGCGTGAAATAACATTCTTAAAGACATGCTATAAGTTTGGTCTTTGTCTGAGTCCTAAATTATGTGATATGATCAAGCTAAATAATCATAATGAAAATTGAAACGGATAAGTTAATCGAAACTAGTTCTGAAAGTGGATACATAGTGGACATCACCCAAGTGTCAATTCAGTCACGTCTATAAAGCTATAAGATGAATTCACAGATTGGAATACACTTATGAAGTTATCCACAAACAACTAGAAACATACATACATCTGAGAAGTAACCCTAATACTTTTCCGAGGGATGATTAGACTTTGAAAAAAGAAAAACCACCACAGCAAATATGTCAGGGTAGCATCAACAACACTATTATATGTAAAAAAAAATGACATGACAGCAATAGCAGCATAAATCCTTTTCTTAATGCATTTCCAACCAGAGTTAGGGAAAGGATTCAATTAAGTGTTTTCTTAATTAAAACACCAGTAAGACAATTATGGGATATTAACAGAAGCTTTCTCAAAGATGGAGGTAAAAGAAAGAAGTAAAATTTAATATATAGAGATAACATACAAATTAGAATTCACGAAATATTTTTCCCATATGGTAGTTGATGGGAAGATACCTTACCACATTACATGCCAAAAGGAAAGTAAAGAAATACATAGCATGATTGTATTTTATTCTGCTGACACAAACACATGATGGGTGCAATCCAAGTTGAGCGCAAATACTAGATGTGATCGTTGTAGGTTTCCCAAGGTTTTCCCAAGGACTGAAATTCTGCAAATTGATGCTGCAAATAATTTCATCAATGGAACCTCAGCAACATTATATGAACAGAAAATGCATGGTTTTCATTGATACAACAACATGCTAATGATCAAACCAAGCATGCACAGACATATATGAAATATAAGTTTATAACCAATGTTTAATATGCAGATAACTCTTATTTCAAATCGTGGTGGAATTGGTGTACCAGTAACACTCTTTCAATTCGTTTAATTTCTAAACTGGTATTCCACAAGGGCTTTGTTAATTATAACCTTCTTTATAGCTAAATCATGCCATTTTTTGTATGATGGATGAGATTGAACTTACTTCGTGAAGGATTGCTGAGTTGTTTAGAGAATTGAATATCATGGTTGGGCTCCACTTGTTCATGATCACCAAAGAATTGTCTTCATGGCGCGCTATGTCCTCCAAATGTTCCTTAGCGTGAGAAGTTGGTTCTTCGGCCTCGGGAAGGTGTGCATCCAAGGAGGGGTGGTTCACGCTTTGGCTCTGAGTACCCGCAGAGTCTTCAACCGTTTCAAAGGGGTTCCAAGAACTCAAACGGTTAAGGTTTGAAGCATCTGCAGCAAGTACTCTTCGAGTCCTCATCTTCTCTATTGTTCTTTCTCTCGCCCTTTCTCTTGCCTTTTCCCTCGATTCCTTATCGATGGTATTGAATGCACTCTTTCTACAAACCTTACTTGTTCTTCTCTTCATGTTGGGTGTCTGCCTCTCTTGCTCCTCGTTAACTCCACTCACGACAACCTCGTCCAAGCTAGACACCCCTTCGCATTCAGAAGTCGATGATGCACTCTTGGCACCACCAACACTGTTTTTTTCCCTAGCAAGTTGTTTGATTTCGACTTTTGCTTGGTTTAGTAGCCACTCGACGGTTTTGCTGGCCTTGTCAAAGCCTAGCATGTCTTGCAACCCGAAGAACCTCTTTGCAACTTCGAGGGACAGCCTCATTCTTCGGTCTCTGAGGCCTCGTGCGGTGTTGATTTTGCTGTGGCGATCTCTCTTGCAGGACCTCTTTCTTGTAGTGTGGTCCATAGGGGCGGCGCCACCTTGTCCGAAGGAGGGAGTTGCGGGGATTTCGGGAGCAACGTGAAGGTTTTTTGAGAATCCGGGGTCGGCTAGAGAGGGGTGAAGTAAGAGAAAGTCATGGTGATGTTCGAGAAAGATATTTTCGTCAAAGGATTGAAGAAAGGACAAAGGAGGAGGAAGAGGAGGAGGAAGGGCGTAATTGGAATTGGATTGATCTTTTGAAGAATTGGTTGGGTTGCTTTCAAAGGAAAAAGGCCTAAAGCAAAATGGTTGGCTAGGGTACGAGAGTAGGTCATTGCCGTTGAGGGAGGTATTTGAAGAATACATATCTGGAATTAATATTTAGCTGGAGACTGCACCAAAATAATAACCCTACCCTTCAGGATGGAACTGGTTATTGGTTGGGAGTTTGAATGGCTGAGAACGACATCTTTGCTGCATCTATATCCCTAATGAAAAAGAAAGAACCTCTCATTTTCTTTTTGGTTTTGGCTGTTACCCTGCAAGTAAAGGAAGACATAACATAAGCATGTGAGTGTTACTAATCAAGATACTTACTAGCAGCCAGTACTAAAGTTATTTATTTTCACCTAGGGGTGAGTCTGATGAGTGAGAGGGACAAGGCTACGGATATGATGCAGCAGCTTATAAGTGTGTGTGTGTTCGTGTGTGTGTGTTAGTTTGTGTGAGAGTGGAGGCACAGTGGAATTGGGAGGCCGAAGAAAAGAGTGGTACAGTGTGAGAATGACAGCACATAGACAATAATACCTTGTTATAAGCATATGAGAGGGTTGAATTATGAGAGAGGGTGAGAGGTTGGGAGAAGGAGAGTGGTGTGAGTACTAAAGATAATGTGTGAGACAAAGGACCCAACATCAGCAATTTATTGTAGACAAGGGCCATCCTTTTTCTTAATCGTTTCTTTTGAGCAAAAAGTTGTGATCTCTTTAGAACGATAACATTGCAAGAAGAAGTGAGTGGATAGGAAAAAAGTTATAGTTTGTGCCACTTCACGTGGTGCGCACAGAACACACGCGACTTGACAGAAAACTAAAACCAACCTCACCACACCTTTAATTCCCTAGTCTATACCAGTTTCTCTTCTTACACTGTTTTTCTTTCACAAATTTATTATCAGAGAAAAATGTTTTCTCTGAAAGAGACATGTTTTGTTATGAAATTCATCATATCTGATAATTAAATTAAACTGGTATTGGATAAATGTTGAAGAAGTAATTCGATTGTTGAAATTAAAGGTACTATACTATACTATTTGCGTTCAACGTTGTCCCACAGAGCATGGTGCGTAGGAGTGGGATGTCACATGCCGTGACTTTATGGGAAGATTCACATAACTCAAATAATTTCATTTCTTCTTATTATTCCCTTTGTCTTTTTTAACTAAAATTTCGATTCACTGTTGGAAACCTCCAGGTGTCCGTGTGTGTCTAACCCTAAAAGTAGATAATGGGGGAAACAAAGTACAATTATTTCCATGGAACGGCTTGCAATGGTAGCCAATGCTCCCTTTGACTGGGGTTGCTCAGTAGGTCACTTTCTCCAAAAAGAGATGCGCCATCATTCTGAATCTCACTATCCAACTCTATCATCACTCATCACTCATCACTCTCTCTCTTCTTTGTGCTGTGTTTGTGGTGGATGTCGATGTTTGTGAGTATCTATCTATCTATCTATCGATATCAGAGTGTGTTAGAGAATGTTGTTGATGTTGGCTGGTTTCTCTTCCCATGCGTGCTGCGTGCTTATCTTTCTGTGTTGTGCTTACTTTGATATATATATATATATATATATATATATATATATATATATATATATATATATATATATATAGTGAAGTAGATTGTTTCTCTCTCTCTATCTATGTCTGGCTCTGAGTGAAGAAAGAAAGGAATGGTACTTGCCACTGTCATGTATGTATGCGTAGAGAATGAGACCATCCAAGCCCTAATAACCAATTGGAACTTGCCATAGAACTAAAAACACCCCATGATCTCTCCCAACTTGTTGTCAAAATGGTAATAGTCCATCCACACTTGAAAGCACTCTATAGTACACCAAAAATTTGCTGTTTTTTCTCCCTTTCTCTTTCTGTCTTTCCATTTATACATGCCGTTCTCTCCACCACTCTCTCACTATCTCTATCTATCTATCTATAGCTATATAGCAGTCTCGATCAACACCACTTTAGATCGCATAATTGCAAGGACCACACGATAGATATATGGCAAAGCAAAGGGTTGGTCTGGGGTTCTTTTCAACCAGGAGATAACTATGACAACCAAGCACTGCTCAATTTGTGTACTAGTACAAACATCTAGGAGTGCTTCATTGCCAGACCACAATTATCCTCTATAAAAGTCTTGCTTATATTTTCTCATAATGCGTTTATTTCGTTTCTATCTCGATGCCTTTCCTTTTTTTCTGTCTGTACTATATAAGGAAAAAGGAACAAGATAACATTTGTGGTTCAAATTCTATCCTTTTTAATTTCAACTCATTTTCTTTCAAAACTTTCCTCTCCTTTTTTTTTTCCACGCTTAAATCTGTGGGCTTATGCTTGATGAACTGTTTATATATAATATCCCAACCCAACCCACTTGTTTTATACTGTTAAAAAGACAGATAAATATGCTTCTCTTTAGAAAACAATTTATCTCACTTTGTATTTCTTACCACAAAAATAAAATGTTTCCTTTGTACCAAGTTTCATGTAAAATTGTGCTGGATGATGGGCCTATAATTTATGCAGTTCTCCTCGTGCTGAAAAGATCTGAAGTTCATGAATTCCAACCAGGCATGTGTGATAATTAATTAATGTAGAAGTGGGCCAGAAGTAAAAGGACCCTCGCTAGTGATTAGGGCATTAAATCGAGTAACACAAGCTGTTCTGCAAACTTTACATGAAAGGGCACTACACAGATACTTTTCATGTTGGAGTATTCCATTGGCCCTTCTCCACAACATGGGAATTTGACTAGGTTGTTTGTGTTTTCTGAAGTTACTAGATACCAAGATAGAATTGTTTGGTTCTTCTTTTGGAGGTTTTTGGTTGAAGCTGTATTCATTATTGAAGTATAGCTTTTGACAGAAAGCAGAAAACATACCCATCTTGGTCCATTATGAGAGGAACTTGTCTGCTACCCAGAGTTTAACTGGAATGAAATCATAAATTATAACAGCAGGTTCTTCATTGTATTAATTACATTATCTTTTTTCTGCCATGATTTGATTAGATGGCCCTAAAGTTTCTTGCACACCACAGGCAACTTTCCCAAATCAATGTTAATTGGTAGGGCCCCATGATCTGATGATTAAAATCTACACGCAGTCGTTAGGGTTACCTCCAATGGTAGAATTAAACAGAAGCGACAAAAAAAGGTTTTGATTTTGATTTCTACTGTGGTACTTTGTCCAACGCTTGTATTGATTGGATATCTGTAATTAATTAATTACCAGTACATTATCTTCTTCTACATTACAACAATGCTTATAAAAGTAAATACGTTAACTAATGTCTCTTGTCTTTTTAAAGTTAGGTCTGCAAAGGTTTCGCCATTGTCTATTTTCATTACTGAGCATTACTTAGTACCTTTTTATCTATATATAAACCTAGACATAGTTTTATACTTCTTTTCTCAGCTATTTTATAGATCACAAAGACCCGACAAAGGATTAAGAGATTACTAAAAAGAAACTCTTATGTTTATTTTTACCATAAAACTCAAATTCTAAATTGAATAAGATTAGAATATCTGGCTTTTGTTGTCTAAAATTAATGTTATTACTATCGACAAAAGTTTCATTTTAGATAAAACAAGATATAAGATACAAATAAAAATTAAATAAAATAAAAGATAAATTTGAGTTTATATATATAAGATATTTCGAATAAAAAGTATTTTGAAATAGTACTAAAAATAAATCTATAAAAATTTAAGTAAGAAGTATCAATGTCTTATCATTATATATGTTTAACCTTCTTATAGTGCACAAAATTATCTTTGCAATTTTATGGAAAGAGCTATTTGAAAGTCAAGCCAAGAATTAAAGTGAGATGACAGAAGGATAACATCTTACAGTAAAACGAAGAAAAATGCTGAGACTGTTGGAGGGATTGACACCAGTTGAAAAGGAGTAACACTACGATTAAGCAATAACATTTTATGAATTTTTACTTATTTAAAAGTTTTTTCGAATTTATTTAATGAATGTAATTTGTAAAAGTAGATTTGATTTAGGTGGCAGCCAATATTGACTTTTGAAATTGTTAGATGGTGGTGACTATCATTGTCTGAGTTTAAGTTTGGTCATCTCATCTTCTATCTTTGTTCCCCAAACTCAGTAGCAGCTGCAGCTTTTGGACCATCACACTACTACTCTACTCTTCAATCACTCTAATATAGTCTTTGAAAACTTGTTAAAACTGAACAATCACGTTTCAAATTTCAATACGTAAAAAATCTTTTAAATCTAACCAAGAATCTAAACAATTAAATATTCAAAGAAAATTATAACACTTAAAATGAGACAAAATCATAAATAAAAAGTTAATCGACGCCACAATTTAGTCCATCTAAAACACATCTTAACTCTCTGTCATTAAACTGTTTTAAGGATATAATTACTTAACAAACTTTTACACACATTTTATATTTATTATTTTACCGTTTAATTTCTTCCTTTTTTTTATAAATATAAAATTTAATTTTTTTTAATGAACAAATCATACCTAAAAGTAAATTGTTAACCGATGTAAGTGGTGTAAGAAAATATTTTCATCGTTTTAATGACGTTCGCATGCTCTCCTTTCCGTCATTGTTTGGAAAGGGTTGAAGTATACCAAAAGGATGATAAATAAAATTAAGGGTTAATCAGTTTATCATAAATTTATATATTTTTAATTCAATTTTTATTATAATTTTTTACATATTGGATATTTAAATTTTTAATCATTTGGCATAGTTATTATTTTGTACTATATTATCTTACTTTCTTATATTCACGTGTTAAGAAATACGACATTATGGAAATTAATCTAAAACAGTGTTATTATTAATATGAAATAACAAATGGGTTTTATTGTTTTATATTAAAAAAACTTCATAATTTTTAACAAATATAATGAAAATAAATAATCATTACGTCACCTAATTAAAAAGGTTAAATAAATTCAATTAAAAAGGTTAAAAATTTTAAATTTTACAAAAACAGTAAAAAAATTATCAAAGACTTAATTAAAAATACAAAAATTTAAAATGGAGACTTAATTAAACCTAAAATTAGTAAGCTCATACGTAATTATTTTTATATTTTCTTAAATAATTTTCACATTATTCTTTTTTTGTGTAAAATAAAATTTCATTTCCTTATTCTATTAATAAAACAATGATGAAATCCCTATTATATTTATATATTTATATTTATTAAAATATTATTATATAAGTATGATAATGAATTAATAAATTTAACAATAATTTTTTATAAATACTCATTTGTTTTTATATTCAAACAGCATTTTAAAAAAAATGTAATAATTAAATCGTTTACTATTGTCTCAGGAAAAAAAATCTTCAATTTTTATATTTAAAACTTTAAATTTTAGTTTTTATAACTTTATTATACTTAAGTTTTAGTTAATATAGTATTTTGAAATTAAATAAGGAAAACGAATATCTATTTTAAAATTAAAAGATATTTGAATGTCACTTAATAACAAAAGACACTTACAGTTTTTCTATTTTTTATTATTAAATAAAACGTAAAGTAAAATTACATGCAATTTTTTTTTGAATTAAACTAACAGTTCTAACTTTATATAAAGTGCAAAGTGACTAACCAAAGTTCAAAATTTCATTAAAGTATAAATGCTTACCTTTAACATCATAGACTTCTAACAATACATGGATTGGAAGATAACTATAATTTAGAAGCGATATCTGCTAATTACATATATACTTTTTTTCTTAATTACATATAGAACACATGAATTGGAACGTATGATCATCAATGATGATTATTTAATCAAGAATGATTAGTTAATTAATTAGAACTGATACTGATATTAATAACATGAGTCTTTTTTTTACTGACTCTTTATGACTAAGAGGGGTGACACTTTAAACTCTTTTTTGGTGGAAAGATGATAAAAGAAAATGGTACATTGTAATCATAGGTACTTATAAAAGAGTTCTGTCATTTCATGTCTATATGAAAGGGTATTGTGTCTTTCACTTGTTCTTTCATGTTTGGTCTGATACGCAGACAAATTACAGCACAAGTTAAAATTTATTTCACCAAATCAACCACTAACTTAATTAATGGAATTCTTCTTAAACTAAATTTATTATCTTTATTTCATTGAATACACCATATCAATTGATACCCTTTATGTTATTATTTATTTATTTAATATTTCTATCTATATGAACATAGACTTAAAATTCATGGTGAAATAAAAAGGAAATTATCTTCCATCCAAGCCCAAAGGGTTCAATATAAATAGTTAAATAAACAAAAAAAAATAATTCTTTTATGTGTAGTCTTTAATTTTATTTTTCATTTAATACAATAAATAAGAAAGTAAATCATTTATAATTAAAAAAATGATAAATTAATAATTAATGTGACAAATAATAAATAAATAAATATTTTTTTAAAAGAAATAGACAGTTAAAAAGAGAGAGGAGTATGTACAACACTTATTTTGGAACATTTTGGTTTGACTGATGAAACTAGGTAGATTAGCTAAATGGTCAAACTGGGAGTATTGTCACTTTCAATGTTCCCCGTTTGGATTAACATTCTTATGAGTTTTCTCTGACTAGTGTTCTTAGCCACTGTTTAAAAAAATTCAAACAATATTCATGAATACTGTTATTACAATGAAAAAAAAAATCTTTTAATTTATCAGTTAATGACTTAAATTAGCCTATTCTATATTTTAAATATTTTGTTTTGTTTTAATCTGAAAGTGTAAATTAAAAAATTCATTTAAATACATATGATACTTTATACATCTCTTTGAATATATTTTTCTCTACTATAATTCAATAAAACATTTTAACCGCAATTTCCAAAATATATAATTAAAATTAAGAAAACTTAATTACATTACAATTCATGGTTAAACGAGATTATAAAAATAAGTATACAAAGACTGACAAACAAAACTACTAATTAAAATAAATGAATGTTGCAACAGTTAATTGATGTGTTAATGATTCATTCTTATCTGGTTAAAGAAAGATTAAAGAGAGTTTCAACTTTTTTATTGATTGAATGGAGGTATTCAAAGCAATAATAATAAATGACTTTTAGGCACATAGGACAGAAACCACCATCATATGTAATTGATTTAGAACTGTAAATAAAAGGTGATGAGGTTAACGTATATATAATGCGTATGATATGATGATAAAAGATTATGGTACATGCATTAACTTTGTAACATCTGCTTGAGTAGTGATTATGATGAGTGGAAATTATGAGGGTTTCTTTTATGAACAGAAGAAGAAGAAGAAGAAAGGTGTATGAGGGGGGGCCAATATGCAATGCTACTGCTACAAGTGTTTAGTTATTGTGTCAGCATTTCTGTCACAAAACAGAAACCATTGCAAATATATGGTTAACTCTCTTCTGCATATATAATGAATGTGGTGAAGAGTTCTAAAAGGTTAATCATACACACAATGTGCAAAGTTGATGAATCATGTTGTTCTGGCGTGCATGGAGAAACATAACAGGGTGGGGGCGACAAAGATATGTAGTTATATTCTGCTACAAAGGGATAACATCATTTAGTTACAACATTCGGATATGTCTACCAAATAATCAAAAAAAGTTCGACCAGTACACATAACTTGTAAACTCTTTTATCTGTTTGATGTGAGAAATTAAAATATAAGTATGTTTTTTTTATATATATAAAAATGAACTTAACTTAATTTACTTTAGGGTTTTTGTGAAATTTAAATACATTCATTTTTTATTTTTTATTTTAATTTCAAGGCAGACTCTGATAGATATGGAAAAGTTAGATGTTTCGGACGTGATTTTAATTATCTTTGATTAGTAGTGATTTGACATTGATAATGAATGTTTTTTTATTATAAATAATAATGATAATAATTTAATTATCCTTATAGTTAGTTAAATATACATTATCTTCTAGTCTTTTAATTATAAATATATATAAAGATCATAAAGAAATGGAGTATTAAATTTTCCAATAAAAAGAGAAATGTCTTAGCTAACATTTTCCTAATCTTATTGTACAGAGAAAAAAATTATAAACTAAATGCTGAACGAAAACTGTAAGATCTTACATTATGATAAGCTCAACTACAATTAATTCTATTAGGTAATAACTACTTACAGAAAAAGACCAACAATATGTGTACCCAAGTGATGTAAGCTTATTTTTTCTTTTTTTCTTTTCACTTTTTCACTTTATCCATTTTCAGAGATAAAATCGTACGTGAGACAAATGAATATAAGCTTTTTCGGTTGAAGTTTAAATCTCGATTCAACATCTTATGCAAACCTAACTCTTTTTATGTGGACTCAGCTCCCATTTCCTCTAGAGTCATACAATTAATTAACACGATTTGCAGTGAAAACATACTTCAATATAAATATAATAACTCAAATTAACTTAAACACGCATCTCAATCATATTAAATAATATAAAATCAATTTCTCTAAAAATAGTTTCACAAAAACTCTAACGATATTGTTTGGAAACAGAAAAGACAAAAATTAGTAAAAACAACAATGTATAAGTTTACTTTCTCTAATTGAAGATAAAATGGAAGAAACAAAAGTTGACTTTAAACAATAGGTAAAAAAAATAATTATACAGTGTGCATTTGTTTTATTTCCATATTAAATGCAAGAGCATAAAAATCAAACGCTATCTCTCTTGAGAAAATATCCTTTCCATTTTTTCTACCCATTTCTTTCATTAAGAAGGTTCTGTGAAAAATAAATGCTACTCCTCCGAAAAGCTCATAATATAAGTAAATAGAGAGAAAAGAAAATTTCCGCTGCAATTTCTGCATATCCAGACGTTATTTACCGCTACTAATAAAAATATATAATGCTTTCTATAATTTAGAAATTAACATCTCCCTCAAAATAACTGATACCAAGATTATTATATTCAGACAGTCATGAAAAGCCACAATAAAATATAAATGTACAAGTTAGAAACAACATATTTTGTTGTCCAACATATGAAGTATATTTTGTACGCTACATCAGAAATAATAATGCGTCGGCATCCCTTTTAGTGCGAGTATAGAGTACTAAACTTAGTGAAAACTCATAAAGGCGTAACCAAGTGGAATACGACATTTGCAAAGGATCTATGCAAGATATAGCCATTGAAAGCATTATCCCACAATTCCCCAAAATAAATGAGTACTTGACCACAACAAAATTATAAATTTACAACTTCAAGTTACAAATTTACAACAATATCCTAAACAAAATCGTGATACGCATCATTTACATCGATAACAAATATTGTATGATTGAAATTGCAATCATATACATCTCTCCAATCATAGTTAAGAACTAACAACGAATGAAGCTCATCGAATCAATATTTGGAAATACCTAATTCGTGTACGCCGGGTAAGGAAAAGAAAAATACAACCCAGAAAATATGAAGGCGTTGTAATTTTCATTCTAGCATCTACAAAATAATGGACATCTTATTCTCTATGACTTGTTGAGCATTCGGTTTTTAATTTTAATTCGAATTTTTGGTGCACCGGATGTGCCTTCAGATGGATCCGGTTTGCTATCAATCTTTTTGGTTTCTAATTTAGAATTATGTCCGTCGCTGGGCTCAACAGATTTAATCTGTCTGGTAACGTCCACTACAGGTTCCTCTTTCTTACTTGACAAGTCTACAGAGGACCTCTTCGCTTCATCACTCTGAAGTTTTGCCATTTCTTTTTCCCGTCGTTTTTTCTCCTTCTTTAGTCGTTTTCGCTCCAAATATTCTGGATCATCATGATGTCCTTTATTACTTTCCCGTTTTCGTTTCTTTTCCTTGCTTTTGTGTTTTTCCTTGCCACGAGCAGAAATTTCTTTACCTAATGATTCTCCGTCAGGATCAAATCTTGCAACTGAAAGAGTTTGAAGGCTGGCATATCGTCGTGCATCAGCATCTACATTGTTATCCTGTATAATACTGGATGATGACGGATCTTCTGGCTGAGGTTGTGAATAAACTATACTTGAATCAGCAGTGCACTGAAGTTCTTTGACCAATTCATCACCGTCACTCAAAAATTTAGCACTACCAATGCTAGCAGTCATGCGCGAACCACGATCATGCCAAGAATTAACTTCGTCTATATTTTGATTACTCATGCTAAGAGTCTCGGGAAAATTTCTCTGGGGTGCATCTACAGAAACTGAACTGCTAGCTCCATGGTCCATTTCATTACGACCACCTAAAGAACGTTCAACCACTTGATTATCAGTATCAGCCCTACTGGTGGCAGAAGATTGTTTGACCTTGATTTTAATGAGCCTCTTTCTTTCATGGCTATTCGATACAGTATCAGCTTCCTTGGAAACTTCATTTGGAGCTTCCATTGGTGCTTCCTGTGGAAATTCAGTATATACTTCTTCGGCTTTCTCTAGGGGTGCTTCATTCAGAGCTTCAATGTGCACCTGTGTCGGAGGCACCTGTGTCGGAGCTTCATCAGGTGGGTCCTTAGAAGCTTCGTTAAGTGCATCCCTCAAACCATCCAGGCCAAGATTTGGTGTAGGGTTTTGAGTAGAGCTTGGCAGATCCAAAGGTTTGCTATCCGAATCAAGAACAAACATGTTCTTCTGATAGTTACAAGCTTCTGTAAGACTCATATGCAACGTTCTATTTTCCCTGGGAACCCCATGAAGAGTTGGTGGTCTGCAGACAAAAGCACGGAATAAAGTCTGAATTTTTCGTTTTTCAAATACAGATAAAACTGCAGTGTAAATATAATCACGCCCAGCACAAATTGTCATTGTTTGGCATCAGCTAAACCTATTAAGAGAGGATCTTAAATTTTTGCAGAAGTAGCAGCAAAGTGAAAATGGTTACAGACTATAAAACATTAGGACTTTATTAAATAGAGAAAATGTTTTTTTCCCATCAATAATTACAAAAATTTCACATTTTTTTCATTTTACTTCATGTTTCCAAAGACGTGAATATCAAATGAAAGAGAGACAAAACCAACCGTTTCACCTTCTTTTGTATAGAAAACAGAATAAGGAAATAAAGGAAACACAGGAAGTAATATTTCTGTAAATATTTGGTAACATCTGAAAAAACATTTTGTCAAATAAAACAGGCCATTATATTCTACATTAGATTCATTTCTTGGGGAATATTATCAAGCAAAATCAGTAATCGTAAACAGCTTCCCTAAGTACCTCTCCAATTGAAATAAAGTTTAAATCCTAAAGAATCACAGTTACTACTCAGTGTAGTTAGAATAGTCAGAATTGTACGATTCGAATCGTGATTCGTTACAAAATTCTCCCCAGCTATTAGCGATTCGGTTTTCGTCACATACTATTCATGAAGAAACAAAAACTGAAAAAATAAGAAAGAAACACATAGGAAAAGAAACTCAACAAAGATGAAAAACTCAACAAAAGATGAAAGTTCAGTGGAAAAGATAAACAGTGAGAAAATAAACAGTGTATAAGTTGAACATCAAATAATAGAACCGCGAAGACACAGTAAAAAGAAATTGGGAGAAGATGAAATCATCAGAAGGTGGGAATGAAGAAGGAGAGGAAATCAATCTGGGAAAAGATTAATCCATGAACAGTGAGAAAATGACCATGGAAGGAAGATCTGTGAGAGAGTTCTAAATAGGTTTCTCAGAGTTATATTTTAAAATATAAAATGCTTTTCATATTTTTTTATCTCATACTACCATACTTTTACATTTTACAGTGACAGTAATAATTTATATATTATTTTTTATTCTGACTTTTGTAAAAAAATAATATTATCTCTTTTAAAAAATCAGTTATTGTTTAAATTAATATATAAGTGTTCTTATATAATTTAGTATTGTTTACTATTTTTTTTTTAATTTTTTTCTTTTATAAAAAAATTTAAATTTAAATTAGTATATATTTATTCTTATATTTTTTTTATATTAAATTAGTCAATATTTAAGAATTTTTTTATTTAATATTTTTGAAAAGAAATAAATTTGAATTAATATACAATTTTTGTTATATTCTTTATTTTTCTATAAAAAAATAGTTATTGTTTATTTTATCTTTTAAACTATACAAATTATGTATCTTAAGATTCAAAATAAGATTCGATGGGATTCAAAATTCATGAAATTTCGAATCTCGATTCAATAACCATGGTTACTACTATGTTCAAATTTCATTGAGTTCAACAAACAACAAAATTGGACAAAATATAGGTAAAAAAGGTGAATAGAGAGCGACTACGACCAATAAAAGAAGTTCAGTGAATAAATTATTTTCAAAAGCTAAATGAAAAATTGGAGAGTTAAAAATCATCTTTTGCTTTATCACGTACATGCAATATTCACACAATACATTAGCTAACAAATAAGCAAGCTTGCATTTCATTTCAATAAGAAACATACCTTTTTGCAAGTATTTGTAGTATGCAGAACAAATAATGCCGGAGAAAGACATTATTAAAAGCAGTACGCCCTTCCAGTAAATTAAGCATAGAGACAAGAGTTTGACTAGTAATTTCCTCTTCTGAATTCAATCCATCCCTCATCTGACATAGCCTCATAACATGGGTGGCTAGTTTTAACTGTCCTGCAATCAAGAAATGAAATTTTATTGCACAAAAGTAAGATGGAAGAAAGGGGAAAGTAAATATGAAAATGAAAGGAAAAAATTGATACAGATCTGATTGTTTCAGAAGGTTGTCAATATTTGAAAAACAAGATAATCATGTGCCACAAGATGAGTTAAAATATATAAAGTTGTATATTAAAACTTGTTTTGGGATTGGAGGATCAAAACTAGTTTGGACGAATTTCTCAATAAACCTATCTAAAGAAGAAAAAAAAGAACAAAAAATGAATTTGAACTTCTTTGAAAGCTAAAATTAGTTTAAGCATAAGTTAAATTAAAAAATTGGAGAAATTATAGTGTTTCTGCAAATTAGTTCATGCATCAACTAATTTTAACTTTAGTTAATGGAGAAACTAATTTCCAATTTTTTTCTTCCTAAAACGAATTTAAGGAGAAACTCATCCAACCATGTATGTTATGAAATTTGTCCCACTTAATAAACATTTCTATAAATACTTTACTTTTAGCATTCTGAACCAATTTCTTAGTTTGACATACATCTATAGATCCTCCGCTAGGGAAAAGATGAACAACCTCTTAAGGAATGCTCCTCCTCTAAGTACTTGATAAATAAAAGCAATGCTGAATCAATGCCCTTGCAGTGGAATTCAAGGTCAAGCAGTGCTCTGCTTGCTTCAATTCGAACTTGCCAGAGTGTCTTCAAGTCACGAAAAGGCTTTACAAGTTCATAAACTCGATCCTGTAGTGAAGATGAAGCTTTTAGAATATTTGTACCAAACATTGAAAAGAAGTTTGATGCTCAATAACAAGGTACTTACAAGAGGAATGAACCCCGAAAGCTTTAAAGCAATCTGGGTCAATGTTCGGATACAACTGATAGTCAAGATTCCATTATATCTTGGCATGAGACTAGCAGAAGACATTTCAAAAATGTAAATTATAGTTGTAAGTAAAATTGATAAATCCACCACAGTAATCAATGCATCATTTCACCTATCAAATTGTAGAAGCCGGTCAATGCGTTTGAGAAGTGATGACAACAACAGAATACTCTGTCAAAATTTTGAGTCAGAAAGAAGCCTAATACTCAAATCAGGCTGCTGATAGTAAAGATTATCTTGAATAAAGTAAGAACCATATCAATTACAAATATTATTTAACAGCTGTTAAATACACACACAAACACTTTTCATAACAAGCAACATTTGCATAGTTGTAATACAAATGGAAATTGGAAAAGCTCAAAATCACACTTTCCACCAACAAACTATTAACTATCAGTACTTCCTATTCAACAGCTCAAATTTTAATTAATAGAAAGGTACTTACGGAGCTTTGATAAATATAAAACAAAACAAGCTCATATCAGTATACTAAATTATTAATTTGTAAAGGTAACCAAGATAATCAGCAAGAGAAAAATAGTTTATAAACCTGTTGCCCAAACTCAAGCTGACCAACCGATTGGACTAATGCAGAAAGCCAAAAGACATCTGAGTAAGGATTCCCATTGTTGTCATTGTACTGGAAAAATAAGAGGATAAACATGAGCCCTGAAGCTGAAACTTCTATATTACTAGAAGCAAGAAAACTTCACAATAAAAGTAATCACACTGCCCAAACAACATATCTTGAATCCATAGAGTAGTGGTGTATGCAATGAGTAATAAAAAATATTACAATATTGCAAGAGCCCAAAGAAGCAAAAAACAGATATAATCAGTCATTACCCTTGATTTGGGTAGCTGAATCCTAAATACTAAATAAGGATAAAACTGGCCAGAAAAAATATCCTTAGAATTATAGAGGATGGCATTGCAGAAAATGGTGAAAGCGTGACAACCATGTGAAAAGCATTTATAAATAAATGGATTTAAAAGACAGTACAGAAAAAAAAATGAAAGCAGAACAGAATGTAAAACTAGTAGAAAGAATCAGAAAAGGAAGGCAGTGATGATCACTGAAGGAGAAACCTCTAGTTTCAGCATGAGTAAGGTTTCACAGAGGAAAATGATGAGGTTTGGGTCGGAGAGATGGAGGCACTTGAAAAATTAGTGATTTTTCAGTTCCAAAGGTCATAGTTCTAAACCCCAATTTTTTTAGAATCACAAAAAACTAGCTGTCATTCATCCATCTATTGTCTCCAAAAACTACAATGTCCTCTAACTAATTCAAGTATGGTTCCTAAGAAAGTAGAATTTATACCTATGCAACCCAACAAAGTCATCTTGGTAAGGTAAGATTTACACTCCCTTATATATATTATAAATTGATCATACCCTAATACACTGCTTCACATCGAGGACTAGACATTGAGTGTAAAACTGGGAAAGAACTTAATAGTAGATGACACAATAAGTCCAAACAATCTTGACTACAATAGATATTCAATAACTCTCGCTTGCTGTCTTGTTCTCTGTCGAGAACTGGGATCACTTGCCAGCTAGGTCAGATTGGAGCAAGAATTTTTTAGAACATATTACCCATATTTGGGACAAGGAGAGATCGGGTAGAGAATTGAGGATGGAATCCAATCAAGCATATTCCAAGACAAGTCCTCTAACACCTGAAACAGGTATAGGAGTACCAAGAACTTCAAGAATTATAAAGCTCAAACTTCACAAACCAAGGGTAACGAAGTCTCCAACTCCTTGGTTGGACAAATATCATCTTAAGAAAGTGGAATTTATACCTACCTCAATCTTACAAAACCGACTTAATAAAGTAAGTTAAAGTGAGTTTTGCACCCACTTGAACATTATAGTTTAGTCATATATTCATTTGATGTGAGATCTCTGGCACAGGTCATTTCATAATATTATTTTCAATTCAATTAATTATCCAATCTAACAAATAACTGTTGATAATTACATGATTTAATTATTATCCCACTCACCAAGCAGCTCAGGTGCATTGTAACATAGAAATTGAAATTATTTGCACACTCTTTCTCTTGTAGATTTCTTTCTGTAACCACTATCCATGTTGCTTAGGGAGATTCGTTCAGTTTTAAAAAAATTGGAAATTTGGAATGACCCAAAATGTCGTAAATCAATCCAAATTGTATACCCAGTTGTTCAATTAATGTGTCTCCAGTCATGTGGTCTCCATCAATGATAATGTCAGAACTCGGGGCAAACAATATTTATACCGGGATTCAATGTTCAATGCATCTTCTTGTTTCTTTGGTCATTTAGAAGCCAAAAACTAGGGCAGATTTAAATACTTTCGATGGCTTGAAGTTTCACATGATCAAAGAACTGCTATCCCCTAAAGAAAGTATGTCCTTGTTAACTCTTTGTGTACAATCATTGAAAATAGGAAACAAGGTGAAAAAAAGGTGGCTTTTTCGTAAGTATTTACGAAAACAGGAAATGAAAAATAATGTTTTTCCAAACTAAACATGTCCTTTTATTTACAACAAGCTGCATGCATTGGGATTTTGGGAAACACGTTAGTTATTATACACTTAAACAAATGGGAGGACTGAAAACACTGTATTCAACCTACTCTCTTGGACTTTTATTGATGTATATATAGGATACAATGAAGGCACTTGCCTAAAACCTAACACTAAAATCTGGGTACACAAGAAAAATAATAAAAATAACATTACATTTCAACACATACAAGGTAGATTAGGTGCATTATAAAATAAAAAATAAGATAAGCCTTATTAGCCCAACATTTGATGTTCAGTTGAGTGTTTGTTTCACTCAAATATCCCCCCCCTAAAATCTCGAGTATAACAGTTGATACCAATGTCACATTAGTTGATAAATAAGAAAGTAATCCATACAGCAAGTAAACTGTTATAATTTAGAGTAGAATGACTCATCTTATTATGCCTGAGAATACATCTATATATACAAGGCTAGAAAGCTATTTAGGAATTATAATAATAGCTCCTAGACAACCAGATATCTATGATTCAGGGATATCCCCATCATATACTATAATTATAATCTGCTAAATAAGGAAACAATAAAACACAAATCCTGACAGAAATAACACAGCTAATAAAACAGATTCTAGCACTACCCCTCAAGCTAGTGAATAGGTATTTTTCATTCCCAGCTTGGAAACAATACTCTCAAAATTGTTGTTGTTCAGCCCCTTTGTTAGAATATCTGCAAGGTTGTCTTGTGAAGAGACATAAGGAGTGCAGATCAGACTACTGTCTAACTTTTCTTTGATAAAATGTTAGTCAATATCAATATGTTTGGTTCTATCATGCTGCACTAGATTATGAGCTCTCCTAATAGCAAATTTGTTATCACAATAAAGTCTCATCGGTTCATCCAATTTTATTCTTAAGTCATCCAAGATGATCTTCAACCAGAGTAGTTTACATATTCCTTGTGCTATTGCGTTGGCTACCACATTTGTTTTACTCTTCCAAGTCACAAGATTCCTTACAAGGAAAGTGCAATATCCCATAGTTAGCCTTCTATCCACAATTGACCATCCATAGTATGCATCTTCCTATGCTTCCAGACTTACATTCCCATTTCGTTCAAACAAAATTCCCATGCATGGGTTCCCTTTCAAATAGTGCACAATTCTTGGTGCAGCTAGTAAGTGAACCTCCTTTGGTTCGTGCATGAACTGGCTAACTAGACTCACAGTGAATGCAACATCAAGTCTAATGTGAGATAAATATATAAGTCTGCCAACTAGTCTTTGATACATTTTCTTGTCAAAAGGAGTACCTTCTTCTGCATTTCCCAATTTCAGGATTGGATCAATTGGTGTATTTGCAGGCTTAAATGTTGTCTTACCAGTTTCTTTCATCAAATCAGTGATGTATTTCTGTTGAAATAAGAATATTCCCTTTTCAGAATGGGCCACTTCAATTCCTAGAAAATACTTCATTTTTCCAAAGGTCTTAATTTCAAAATTCTTGGCCAGATGTTGGCCTACTCCTCATCATCACCTGTCACTGCAATATCATCCACATAAATCAGTAACATTGTCACTCCCCTTGACTTAGAGTGTTTAATGAATAAAGCGTGCTTTAGTAAACCTTTCAAACCATGCTTGTGGTGATTGTTTCAGCCCATACAATGCTTTTTTAGCTTGTAAACAGGGGGCAATTCCATGTAAATCTCCTCTTAAATTTCTCCATGGAGGAAGGCTTTTTTAACATCAAATTGTTGCAAGTTCCACCCATAATTAGTTGCTAGGGATAATATCAACCTAACTGTATTTATTTTTGCAACCGGAGCAAATGTTTCCATGTAATTCACTCCATAGGTTTGAGTGAATCCCTTAGCTACAAACCTTGCTTTGTACCTCTCAATGGATCCATCAGCCTTGTATTTTATAGTATATACCCACTAGCACCCTATTGGTTTCTTTCCATTTGGAAGAGCATCCAAATCACATGTACTAATATTTTCTAATGCTTCCATTTTTTTTCATTCAATGACTCAAATAAAGAGGTAGGTGTGGTTGTAGTGTTTAGGCTTGTGAGGAAGGCTTTATGGGTAGGTGAGAAGGTTTTAAAGGATAGGTAATTGGCTAGAGGGCATAATGGCTTGGTGGTACATTTCCTAGTATCTTTCCTAAGGACAATTGGGATATCTAGGTCCTCATAAAGAGGTGCTGAACTGGATTCAGGTTCCTGTACATTTGGAAAATCAGAGGTTGATTCAGTGTATATTAAAGGATTACGGGTAGTTACCTCAAGTAATGTTGGGTTGGATTGTTGGACAAGGACATTCTGGAATGGCCTTTGTCTTTCTTGTATAAACAACTTTTTTTCCCAAATCTTACATCAGCCCCATCTTGAGTGAATTTAGTGGGTTCCTTCTCAGTTGTTACACTTTTATTCCCAATTTCTGGTTCTAAACTTAAATTAGGGAGCATAAGGAGATAATCTTCTTTTCTAGCAATCTCCCCCTGAAGATGATCTTGGTTGAAATAGCTTTTGTGCTAAAAAAAGGTGACATCTCTAGACACAACTTTTGGAATGGTGGGTTATAGCATTTATATCCCTTTTGTGTTGATAAGTATCCTATGAAAATACATTTTACGGCTCTAGGATCATGTTTACTTCTCTATCACCATTATGGAGATCGACAAAAGAGACACACCCACATATTCTTGGAACAGGGTGGTTAGATGTGGACACATTAGGATAAAAAGAGGACAAAATCTCCATAGGGCTCTTGGAAGCTAGAATACTAGAAGGTAGCCTATAAATTAGGTGGCAGACAATGAGAACTGCCTCCCCCCAAAACCGTTTAGGAACTTTATGTTGAAAAAGAAGAGCTCGAGTTTAGTCTATAAGGTGCCCATTTTTCTTCTCAGCAATCATGGAGATGTTTTGACAAAGGAGGACTCATGAATGATATGTTCTTTTTGACAAACGGATATAAGTCCATGATTAAAGTAGTCTTTGGCATTATCAGATTTGATCCTCTTAATGCTAACACCAAACTGATTTTTTATCATGGAGAAAAAACATTGAACCACATAACTGACTTCAGAGTTTTATTTTAGTAAGAAAAACCATGTGACACAAGTACAATCATCTATAAAGGTAAGAAACCAATGGGCACCAAAAACATTTGGGTTAGTTGAGGGACCCAACACATCAATATGAATTAAATAGAAGATAAAAGTGCTTGTATTATTACTAACTGGAAAAGGATCATGTTTGTTCTTAGCAAGCTCACACACTTCACAATTGAGACTTACCACATCTAATTTGCTAAAAAGGGAAGGGAATAACGATTTTATGACCCTAAAGGAAGGATGTCCAAAGCAATAGTGATGTAGGAAGACCTTCTCCCAGCTGGTCTTCATTGAATCAGAGAAAAAAGAGGTGTTGTTTTCCAGATCTAGTGGCATATTTGGATGGTCCAAGTAATACAAGCTGTTTCATTTTCTAGCATGTCCAATCGTCATCTCCGAGTACTTGTTTGGTAGAATACAAATATTGTCATAAAAAATAACATTACATGAGAGATCTTGTATGAGTTAATTTATGGAAATCAAACAGACTAACAATTTAGGAATATGAAGGACATTTTTAAGGGTTATGGATGGGCTTATTTGGACTTCTCCTTGACCTACTGCAGTCATCAAATAGCCATCAGCTATAGATATTTTCTTATTACTAGGGCAAGGTGCGTAAGTTGAGAAATGTTTAGATAGGGGTGTCATGTGGTCAATAGCCCTAAAATCTAGTATCCAATATAGGTTATGGTTTTTATCTGAGGCATTAAAACCAAAAGAAGAAAACTGACTAAACGTACCTAAATGTGCTAGAGAACAACTACCTGGTGGCTTGTCCATCTTTTTTAGGAATGATCTCATCTTCTCTACTTCTTCCTAGTTAAGCTGAATTACTCCTCCTCTGTTTTCTTCATTTGTTGCAGCACCTATGTGTGCTTGTCCTTCCTTTTTAGTGTTGTCTCCTTTTTTCCCCGCTCCTTGTCACGATTATGGGATCCCCAATCTCTACTGGGTGGCTTTCCATGCAGCTTCCAACATTTATCACGAGTGTGACAAGGCTTGTTATAGAATGTCCACCACACTCCTTCAGCTTTCTTGTCTATATTGGCTATTCCCCCTTTCTCGAGTCTGCCATCATGGCCGATCCAGAAGCTATCATGGCTGAATTTTCCATGGTTGGGGTTTCCAGCATTATTCCCCTTCTGATTTCTTCACTTCTAACTATAGCTACTACTTTATTTCTTCCTGGAATTTTGTCTTTACCAAGAATATGGACTCTCACTTGATCAAAATCAGAGTTAAGCCCCACCAAGAAAGCATAGACTTATCTTGCTCAATAAACTCTTTGAGCATTACTGAATCATTTGAGCACTTGGCTTTTATGACCCTGTAATGGTCTAATTCCATCCATAGGATTTGAGTTGATTGGCATACATTGTAACAGTCTTATTTCCCTATTTTGCAGTGACAGTTTTCACCTTCACATCATATATTTGAGCAGCATCTTTAGCTTTGGAGTATGTCTGCTCCATGGCATTCCAAATCTCCTTTGCAAAATTAACAAACATCCAAGTATCTGTGATTTCTAGGATCATCGAGTTCCATAGCCATGCCATGATTATAGAATCCTCTTCATCCCATTTTGTAAATCTGGGATCTTCTTCTGTAGAAGAATCTTCAGTCAAGTTGTTAGCTTTCCCTTTACCTTTAGCTTTGGAGTATGTCTGCTCCTGGCATTCCAAATCTCCTTTGCAAAATTAACAAACATCCAAGTATCAGTGATTTCTAGGATCACCGAGTTCCATAGCCATGCCATGATTATAGAATCCTCTTCATCCCATTTTGTAAATCTGGGATCTTCTTCTGTAGAAGAATCTTCAGTCAAGTTGTTAGCTTTCCCTTTACCTTTCAAAGTTTTGCGAACAAGCTAGGCCCATTTCAAATAATTCTTCCCATTCAATCGGTAGGCTTTGAACAAGCTAGGCCCATTTCAAATAATTCTTTCCATTCAATCGGTAGGCTTTGACGCAGTATGCACCACTTCAGGAATTTGGTTTTGTTATGTCCATGCAGTACAACAACCTTTAAGGCAGTGAATGAAGGCAACCTGAAAAAACGATTGACAGCATTGAAGGCTGGTGGCTAGGGTTTGGTGTGTGACAATAATGAAGACTATCCTGAAAGGGATGGTGGTAGCAGTGAAGGTTGTCGTCTAGGGTTTTGGGGTGCACAGTCAAAGGTGGCACCTAGAATTTGAGAGCTCTGATACTATGTTATAATTTAGGGTAGAATGATTTGTCTTATTATGATGAGAATACAATCTATATATATAAGGTTAGAAAGCTATTTTAGGTAGTAGAATAATAGCTCCTAGACAACCAAATCCCTATGAATCAGGGATATCCATATCCCTATCATATATTGTAATTATAATCTACTAAATAAGTAAACAATAAAACACAAATCCTGACAGAAATAATACAGCTAATAAAACAAAGTCTAACATAAACAATAACCTTCAATAGCTGTAGAACAAACTCGATAGCCTCTCTTGGGCTTTTCTTGTCAGCAGCTCTAACCATGGCAACAGCATGGGGAATAGCCTACAACAACAATTTATTTACCCAAAAATGACTTGCCACGTTTTAAAAGCACATCAATAAACAATTATTCATTATACAGCCACAAGAAGAATATGCAAACCAGTTCAGAATTACCATCACAAAAGGTAACTGACAAAAACATATCATAAACAAGACATTCAATATTCAATTGTAAACACAACAAACCATTGTAAAAGAAAAGAATGTAAATGATCACAGATAAGGGTCGAGTTCATGGATAATGTTATAATTTGAAAAGGGGGTATTTCATGGATGACATTATAGTTTGTAAAAGGGATATGGGAATCTTAGTTCATGGATGGCATTATAATTAGCACAAGAGCAGCAAAGTTCGTGAGGGTGGAGCGACCATGTTAACAAAGATCAAGATTCCATTACAAAAGGCCGTAGGATCACCAGATGATGAAAACACAAATTGTAAGTTTGAACTTATTTAATTCATAATGCACACAAGTTTAACACCATAAAACTAGACAGTAGAAGAAATCAAAATAGAGCACACCGAAAGTAATTTGTACGAGGTTAGAAGCATCCTAGGTGACAAACACATCAAAACCACAACAGTCATTGTGAGACGTATGTGTCCTTCGCATTGAGACTCAAAATATCACTCCCCATATAAATATACGAGTTCAGAAAATGTTATAATTCCCAAAGCAATCATTTATTTTTTCAGAATGATCATTGTCTCCAAATGAAACCCAGAGACTAATGTTTTTCTTTTTTCTCAAACCATGGAATCAAACTGAAAAAGTTTAATCATTTGGGTTTACAGGTACAACTAACATAGACATATTCACTCCTACTTAAACCTTCATACAGTACATATCTGGTGTCATGTAATGCATCACGATAATTAAGCAAATGAATACAGCTAAGCACACCACACTGACCACTGCTTACATTTCAATAAGCAATGTAAAACTGCGTACAGATCACAGCTACCAAATTTCAATAACCTGGCATGTACACTATCATGGAAATCAGACAAATATATTGCACTAGATCAAAAAGGAAGATATTGACACATGCAAATATAATAACCACATACACCCATTTACAAAAAAGTAAAATAAACTCTATTACAAAATTATAAAAACTGAAACAACACTTTATGGAACACCACAAATATTCAAAACACAATAAATAACAAACATTACAAAATCACATCACATTAGGCGTAACTTACACATCCTACCTCCTTGCATTACCTCAAGAACAAAATACTCAGCAAAATCATGAAAATCATTCGGCCTGGAAATAATAGTACAACAAAATTAGTCAAGGGATATTTGCCAAAGTTAAATGAGAAAAGGTGAACAATAAGTTCCATAATCTTACTTTGGAAGTCCAATGTCAGGATCAAACCTTCGACTCTTGTAAAATTTCACCAAATGGAGTAGACCAGAAAAATCAGTTTCCTGTCAGACAATTAAATGACAACATTATTCACATTTCAAATTATTACACCCATTAACTACAGTGAGACATATGGCATCCCAGTTATTCCTGAACATGAACAACTATTGAATAGATTTCAAAGTTGTAATAGCCACCAGATTAAGGCATGCTTAAAACTAAAAGGCAAACTTCCATTTTTTTCCTGTGTACAGATATCTTCTACAGCAGTGATTAGCAAGTTATTAAAGTTCATCTATTATCTCAAAACCAGATCTGAACTCATTTGGTTAAATTAAGGACAGCCAACTTCATTCCCACTCAGCCATTGATTTAATATGTATACCACTGGTCTTGAATATAAACGAAAAATAACTAGCTCATACTAATTAAGAAAGTTTGCTAGTTGTTGGAAATCTCAACTAAAGATAAGGACAATTTACAATATGCAAGTGGATGCAAACTTTACCTAACAAGCTAGTTTTGTAAGATTGAGTCAATTCTTAAGATAGTATCAGAGCCAATCCTAGTAAAGTTTGTTTTATGTTAGACTACTATGTCACCCACAAATATTTAGTTCCATTCTTGAGATACAAATGCCACGGTGTGACCGAGGTATATTGGATATCCCACATCGAGTAGAGATAAATACATTTTTCAATATATAAATAGGTGCAAACATCACCCTACAAGCCCAATTTTGTAAGGTTGTGATAGGTTTAAAGTCCACTTATTAAGAGTTAGCATTAATCAATTGTACCTAACTCATTCAAAACATAAACCTCTTTCTTAAACCACCCTTCCTTGGAAATTAATACAAAAAGATGAGTCATTGGAAATAAAACCTCCACTAAATGAAGGTATTTTGGAAACAATCTCATAAGTTAAACTTAGTTAATACTTCTAATATTTGAGACTAATAGATAAGAGATTTTATAATTTGTTTGCTTATATTCAAGACAGGAGGAGGTATATCATAAAGTATGCAACAAGTAACGTAGCATTACCTCGGATGCTGAATTTGCCAATGCAAATGCTGCTTCAATCCGTACTCTCCAAAAGGCCTAGAGAACCAAAAGACTACAGATATTAATTTCATATTTAAAAGCTACTACTGAAAATATATTACAGAAAGAAAATCACCTTGGAGTCACCGAGAAAATTGTTTAAGGCGTTTACAATTGAAAATGATAGTTGTGGTGATGCCTCAAGGGCTGCAATTGCTTGTGCCTGAGCAATAACATCTTTGTCCTTCTCTAATTGATTGATCTAAACAAAAAAATTAAATATCTAGAATCAATAAACATAACCAACAAAATACTAAATATGATAATGAAAGATGCAAATACGAACCCCACACAAATGAATGAGCATGATTTATTTCTAAAATAGCCGAGAGAATGAGGAAGGCTCAAGAGGTGAATGAGTATGATTACATAACATTGCATCATTGCACGTTTTATGTAATTGGGTCTTCTAGCTTCCCTAATAGAATAAAAAAAGTTCAAGAAATAGGGGCATGATGTAAAACTTAGAAAGGAACTTAAACAAAGAGAGATGATTCAGGTAGACACTCGATTTAAATTTTCAAAGAACTTCATATCAACTATTCAAACACCACAAATGCTAAAAGACCAGAAAAGGAAAGTATTTGAACATTCACTTTAATATAAGACAACAAAGATTAAAAATCTGCAACCAGGGTATGATGTAAAGATCAAATAGGAAGGTATGGAAGTTCCACACCGGAAGTATGACTTCTGGTGTTTGGATTTATAAATTCTTAATTGGACAATGCTTTTCACTATGAGATGCAAATCAAAGACAATGAATGGGATAAGGGCTACTCCACAGCCAGCTTATATGTGTGTCAAGGCAGTGGAGCATGGTAGGATGCTAGTGTTCAGTTGCAAGGTATGACTAATAAGTCCCACATTCAAAATATAGACTCCTATCGTGGGTTGAGGCCCTAGGCTTGTCAATTACAACGGTTAGCTTTTCTCAAGTGGTTCTCCTAGGATTTCTTAGCATAGGATAAATAAACTAGTTGTATACACATCACACATAAAACCCAGAAAGAAGACCAAAATAATTGAAACATGGGGTGCTTCTAATAGCATAGCAAAATACTATATCACAATAAACCAAATAAAATCAACTGGCTGTAACAATTCATCCTTACCCACATCTGAACAGGTTGGTTAAAGTGAACCTCGGCAAGGTACTCCATATCAGGATCTGCTCTGATCCATAATAAAGGGGACTCAGTACTGCCATAACAGAAAAATCATCAGAACTAAATCATCAACCACAAATTAAAACAAAAAAGATATGAAACTGATAAATACTTTGAGCGCACATCCATGGAAGGCACGTCACCATTATCATCAGATCCATCATGTTTTAACCCTTTCTTGGGCTTCTGAAAGCGTCTAGCAGCAAGCTTTGAGTGGCATTGTATTTCCAGTAGCTGCCATGCTTCACCAGCCATTGGCAGAATAGGATGGTCATACATACCATCAAGTTCATATACCCTGATGCTCATCATACCAGGCCATCCAGTATCTCCATCTCTATTTTCTGTCTCTGGATTAATATCAAGAGTGGATGTAGTTGAAGTCTGCAACGCTGTACATCCTCGCAACACAGCTAATTCAACCATATTCTTCCTTTTGTTATAGGAAAACCCCATCCTTAGCAACAGCAACAGGTAACCCATCACAATACATGTACAGATAGCGTTCCAAAAATGAAATCAAGAGTAACAAATAAATCCTTTCTTATACCTTAAAACAGGACACCCACAAGAACCAACCCACCGTGGAAAGAAATCCTTAAGAAACGGACGTTCAAGATTCCCAACCTTATTGGCAAAATGTCGAAACTGTGTATTGAAAAAATTTATCAGATCCACCTTACATCGTCAGAAGCAAAAAAGTAAAGATACTTCAGCTATCACTGCATTGAAGATTAAACTACATTTATACTTCTCAGCTCTACATGAGATTACAAGGACAAAATTATTTAGTCTACCAAAGCAATTCAGAGCAAATTTCATCAATTTGCTTGTCCACCTTTTATGCATATTGTTTGATCAATTAAATGCATAAGATAGAGCAACATGGAAAGGCCCGTGATGGGCATATATACTCGAAAATGGAGTTTGCATACAAGCTGAGTTATAAAGGATATGTAAAATGTGTAATGCCTAGTCTGCCACTCCCGTTCAGATATGATAGTTATTTCTGTAGCAAATAGTTTGTTGTCAAACTGTCCATTACTCTTTAACTTATTATTGAACTTAATTATTCTATATATCCAAGAGGCACTAATACCACAACAATGTCTTTTTCAGAAAATAAAGTATTGGGTCACACTATAAAGTATTGGTTCACAATCTACTTATCCTATAGCAGTCATATTCATGATAATGAAATGTTATAGATAGATAAACCTAAAAGAAGTGGTTATGACACACTATAACATTTATTGAACTCAGCCACCTATGCATAGTTAATTGCCAATGTCTTAGAAGCTACATTCCAGTAATATGCCACATATTGTACAGAACCAAAAGTACATTACCTCCTTAGTACTTAGAGTCTTCATGGAACGTGTTTTATCTTGAGCTCGAGAAACTATCGTTTGTAAAATCTATACATTAATAGCAAGCAAAAAATATCATCAAATCTTCAAGCATATAACCTCCGAGGGGAAATAAAGAAAAAGAAAATTTCATAAAAAATGGTAAGAAAAACAAAAACCACAGTAAAAGGCTCATGGCAGATGATGAACAATGGGAAAAGGTGTTCAATGCAAGGAGACCACTATGTCCAGGGAAGTACATTCTGGAATACATGCGTGAACATTGCTACACAAGATTCCACAACTATTATTTGACATCCGTCACTATCTAACAGGTTGAGTGGCAGAGGGTGGTTGGTCACATGAAGCCATTGCAGCTAAACAGAAAAGAAAGAATAAAGAATTGTACAGATTTTATCAGAAGTTGCAGATTAGGTTGGTATCGCCACCAGAAACCTCATTGGAAATCCTGCCAGATATGGAGAGGAAAGATGCGACAAGACAAGAGGAAAGTAGAGAACCAGAATAAGGGAGAGAAGGATGATTTATGGAAGACTGGGGTGCAAATTGTGTATTATAGGATAAAATAGAAAGTTCCCATTTATTGTCAGCAAAAATAAACAGAAACCCCCAAACGACCCTGTTTCCAGCCAGGAATTGAATCCCTTATGTCAGCAGGAGCAATATGTTTCAGTTTTGGCCTCACAACGCACACAAAAGCCAGAATACTGAGGTGCGACATCATGCAGCCTTTTGGTGCAGGGGGCGCCACTCCACACTAGCACAATATTGGTGTGAAAGCACACTATTGATTACCATGATTAAGACACATTCAACGTATATCTAGAATGATCAGAAGCATAAATAGTGCAAATGTCAAGGACTCTCACTCTACGGAAAGATTCAGGACCCATTTGCTTTTCCAACATCTGAAGAACAGCCACCTGAAAAGGGGTAAAACAATATTTATATAATTCAATACTGATTAAGGAATCACACTAATGTACTGGCTCAATGCTATAAGATGACAGGTAGGGGGAGAAGAAAAGGAAAGGAAAATACTTACAGACTTCCACGATCTTATTTTTCCATACAAACCAATACACTGAGTTCCATATAAATCCTTGCAGGAAGCTGAACAGCTCAAAGCTGTCGCTCCACCATTATCAACTTTGCAAACAGCACAATTTGCCTGTAGAGTGATTTACATTAGCACGCAAAAAAATGTAATTAACATATTAACTGTTGCACTTTCAACTCAGAATATTTCTACAGCCTCAACCTAGACTGACAGATCAACAACCATGCTTAAATATGAAATGAAATTTCAGTAAAGAAAACCAAAGCTAAAAAGAAGAATACCTTGAAATTTTGAACAAAGTAGCTAAGAATAATTAATATTGTTAAAAAATGTTTTGATCTTAGTAATTAGGGAAATATGTTCAGCTGATAATTAGGGATATTTTCCATGATGAGCCATTATTAGGTTTCCCTGTATTATACTTTCAATGATTATAATAAAGGATTACATGTGTGATTAAACACACAATTCACAACAGAGAAACTCTTAATGGTATCAAAGAGCTAGATTTTCCTTTTCCGTTTCCTGCATTGCACTGTTCATACACACTCTTCATGTGGCCTTTCCAATCCTAAATTGTATTTTTTTTGGGCTACTCCGTACTCCAGAAAGGTTATTGATATTTTTCTCCTCAACAACAACAGTATCAAGTCTCTATGTTTGAGCTACTACTTTCTTTTCTTCCACCATTGAAGGCATCCCTCCATAGGTTCCACTTATTGTCCTAGAACTAGCTCCTACTCCACCTTCACTTCTTATATACCATTGAATGACCTAAGCACCACCAGAAGTGGCACCCCATGATCCTCTAGCATCATCTTGTGCTCCAATCGCTCTTCCTCCAACATTGTATGCACCTGAACCTCCCATTGTAATTCGCAAAGCTATACATTCCATTCATAATCCTAACCTTTCATGTCTTTGCACCAACATTTTTGCACCTGAACCTCCCATTGCAATTTGCAAAGCTATACATTACACTCATCATCCTAACCTTTCATATGTCTTTGCTCAAAAATGTGACCATTTATCTTCTTCCTACTTTTATTTTATATCTTCTTTGGACAGTGTGTTTGTCCCTAGGTCTAGAGGTGAAGTCACGGTTGACCAAAATTAGAATCAAACAATGTTGGCAAAGATGGCTATTTTGGATGCTAGCAGCACATGGGACCTTGTTCCATTGCTTCCCCTCAAAACACTATTGGGTGCCATTGAGTCTATACACTTGAGACTAGAAAAGAAAAATATATTTCTAGAGGGCTTGATGCACCTCCACAATTCAAGTTACATTTATAGAAAAACAAAAGATGTTGGCTACACTTCCAACCAGCTAAGATTGGTTGGAACACACTCACACAACTCATACACACTCACACACAATTCATAATTCTAACATATACAATGAAAATTGCACCTGATGGTACAATTGATTGTTACAAATTTCTTAGATGGCCAAGGAATATACTCAAAATTTTGCCTAAATTTTGGTAACACTTTTTCAAATATGGCCAAAATCATATATTTTCCACCTTTTTCTTGCCATGGCAGCAATCTACCATTGCCTACAAGGTGAGTTGCAAGAAGTATGCATGTCACCCGATTTTAAAGTTCCTAATGGCTAGCATCTTGTTTGTGAGCCCCTCATTATAACTTGTTGTGAGCCCCTCATTATAACTTCAAGTAGTCTCATTGTGATTGATTCTCTTAAGAAGTGGACTTTAAGTCTAACTCAATCCCACAAAATCAGCTTGTAAGATGAGATTTGCACTCACTTATATAGTCTAAATTGACCTTATCAATAGTTAATGTGGGACTTCCAACACACCATCCTCACGTCAAGGTATATACATCCCGTATGTGGGATTAGACATTAATGGACAGTTCAATAGCAGTCCAATAATAGATGGAAGAATATATCCAACAAACAACAAATTCACTAGGATATGCTCTAAACCGTGGCTTTGATACCATGTTAAGAAATGGACTTTAAACCTAACTCAACCTTACAAAATCAGTTTGTAAAATGAGATTCACACCCTCTTATATACTCTATACTGACATTATGACTAATTAATGTAGGACTTCCAATAGATTCAAACGTTTCAACTCAATATTGCATGAGCTTGTATGACTCATGTGAGGTTAATCACTTGGTTTTTTCACATCATTCTTCATCTAGCATGTACATCTATTTTATTGTATATGTTGATTACATTGTCATTAATGGAGATGACTTCAATGGCATTCTTAAAATCAAGTCTCACCTTCACAATCAATTTCAGACCAAGAACATGGGTCCACTTAGGTACTTTCTTGGCATTCAAGTTGCACAATCCTAGTCTAGCATTGTCATTTCCCAACAAAAGCATGCTTTTGACTTTTCAAACAAGATTAGTATGATTGGTGGTCGGACAATGATAGTCCTACATATCCTAATTTGAAGTTTCTTGGGTCAAGGGGAGCCATTGAAAGACCCTAGAAGATATCACAGTCTAGTAGGTAGGCTTAATTACCTCACTATTAATAGACCAAAAATCAAACATGCATCAATTGTGGATAGCCAATTCCTAAAGGTCCGTTGAGATTATGCATACTTAAATACATCAATAATATACCAGGTAGCAGTTTAATATATGCAAACAAAGGCAATTCCAAAATTGGTTGTCATGCTAATGCTGATTGGACAAGACCACGATTAAATAGGAGGTGCACTTCTTGATCTCGTCTTCCATGAGCGAACTAAACACAAAAAATGATTGTCATTTTGTGAGACAAGGTGCTCTCTAGAGAAAACTTAAATGACCCACTTGCATACACGCTTGCAAAATCCCATAAGAGCTCTGGTTGACCACATTTGAAATAAGCTAGGCTCATATGACATATGCTCGAGCTTGAGGTGGGTATGAAATATGTTTTGATCTTAATAATTAGGGAAATATATACAACTAATAGTTAGGGATATTCTCCATTATTAGCCATTATAACGATTTCCTTATAGTATACTTTGAATGGTTATAAATAAAGTATTTACATGTATGATTAAATATTAAATTCAATTCTCAATAAAGAAACTCTTAAAACAAATCTGTAGAGAAGCAAACATAAAAACTACGAGGGGATAAAAAAAATGGTTATAAACAGCACCATCCTCAAGAATACTTAAGAGAATACATGAACACTACTCCAAACTACAAAGCATCCAAACAACAATAACAAGTTGAACCTCAAACTTCTATATACACCCATAAAGAGCCTACGTCCATTAACTTACAATATATGCACAAAGAGTTAGCCTTCACATAGAACAGACTAAACCAAAAAGAAGAACAAACCTTGTATCTCCGATATCGGGCCTCATTATTTCCCAAATGTTTCTTGATATAAAAATCTGTCAAGAAGCCAGCAAGTCCATCCAAGAGCCACTCTGCAATGTGCAAATAAGCATTCATCAATCACACCAGGGGAAACACAAAATTTGCTGAATTCCCAAAGAATCAACTCAAATTAAAACAGCAATCGAAATATCCTCTGATAATTTACCATCATTTGGTGTCTCCGGAGTGATATACACGCCAAACCACTGTCTTGCAAGAGCATATGCAAGTTTTGCCCTTGTATCAATAGTCTGTCAATAAAGTCATAGGCTGATCATAAGCTGGCATGGTAGTAAAATCACAAGCATAAAAACCCTCAAGTACAAGAGGAAAAATTTCTTTATTCATTCAGAAAGTGTATGATTAGTAAAAAGGAAATCAACTAAAAGAATTGAAGTAATGAACTGACCTGATCAATAACCTTCTCATCAAACAAAACTTGTGAACTAAATATACTCATAGAGGCCCCTAAACTCAGTGAAGACACAGCCGTCTCTGGCTCTATGAAAACTTGCGTGTATGAGTCAAATGGGAAGTCTACAGCAAGATAATCCTTATAGCAGCTGCTCACAAATAAAAGTCCAACTATGCAATCATTATACAATTTGTGATTAAAAAGCAACATGCTAGTTAAATTGCAACTGTCACATGCCAAACCTGAAGGCACTGTGGAAAAATTCCACTGTATTCCGCATCTTTGACAGATTAGGCATCAAGCACATGTGTGATATGAGACTAAATTGGTGATCAGGAAGAATTTCAAATGGGGCAACAGCCAAAGATATCCACCTTGCAGCTACTGGAACATCCAATTTATAAACATATGTTTTCCTAGGAGGATTGTCCTTGCTTAAGACCTGAAAAAGAAAGGAGGTTCAAACAAAAACATATTTAACTATGCGTAACACAAGATAAATTTTCATATAGAACTATAAATTTAAATAGAGACAAAAGAGAAGCATTACAACAAAGGAGAGGGTCAAGAAATTTCCCTGAAATGTGGGTGGCAGGCAGACCAGGGTATCATACATAATCTACATTCCATTGCATGTAGAGAATGGAATCAAGTAAAGGAATGCGTCAATAATAAAAACAATAATTATGTTTTCAAACTTAGACAATGGGTATTTTTCCTTTATGCTTCCCTTCCATGAAATGGTAGCAGAAGACAAAATGCAACACTGCTTCTAAATTTTGTAAAAATTAAATGAACTTTTCAACCCAAAGATCTAAACAAGAAATGACAAATTCCTTGGATGAGAACTTTGACTAAACAGATCCATGACCCTGGAGGTGCGGTGAGCATGGATTGAACATGCGACCTTCAGATCTTCAATCTGATGCTCTCCCAACTAAGCTATCACCGCAAATCAAAGATGCCACCAACCAGAAACCAATATCCAGCCAATAGTGTTGCAGAGTTGCATTAACCCCACACCCCCTCGCAACAAATTGACAGTGATAACCATATATGGCTAACGGGGATTAAACCCGAAAAGCATGCATCAGAAACAAATTGAAATCCATACAATATCACTATGTTGATGTCGTGTCCCAAATGACAACAAGAGTATTTTGCAGATGAATTTTATCATTTAAGAAAAAGAAGACAAGAAACAGAGAACAGAAAAGGGGAAGGTTGCATCCGATCCAAAGAGGAAAGGGAAAAAACAGAACAGCGAACTCAATCTCCAAAAGTTTCACTGGGCCTCACAATATGCAAGAACATAACTTAAGAATAAGCAGATCAAATTAAACATTGTAGAAGATTCTTCCTTTAAGGCATTTCAAGAGTCCAATGAACAAATTATGAATAAATGAACTAGAAAATGACAATACACAACACATAAAATAAAAATCAGTAGATAATTCACTGTTCTACCAGACATGTCAAGCTTAATTATTTGGCAGCAAAAAACTAATCATGTTAGAAAATCACTATTTCTAATATTTTTTAGATAACCAATAACTTTAACATTCATGTTTTTATGTAGAGACTGGTGATTTTTAGTTTTCTACAGTTCTATGATAGCAGACAGTCATTTTCAGCAATGAATATTCCCAAAAAGAATATTGATTGACTTTGAAGCCAATCATCATCTAACACCTATGGAATATAAGAAAAGAAAAACCAAAGCAAGCATAACTCCAATTTCCGAAACAAAGGAAATTCCAATTTCCAACCTGACTTGACTTGAAAGAACATTAAATGTGCTTATCAACAATAGAAACAGCTCCAAAATGTTATCAGCTTATGTAAAAATAGTATTGCTTGTGCTTTCATAACTTAAATAACAGAATATTAGTAATAGTATCAGTCATTGCTACCTGATAAAGCAAGAATCCCGTACTAACAGCCACAAGATTGTGTGCTACGGTGAACTCCAGGTCATAGCTGAACATTAGCAAAACAACAATAATTACTTCAAGCTCAAACTATGAACAGTAAATAAATTTATAATGAAATGTAAGCATGGATATGGACACACAAATGGGAAAGTGATAACAGTCCATACCAGCATCGTTGTGAATTGTCATCTATACAGGGGAACCAACATCTAGCTCTCCTTATCTGATTATCAGTATGAAGAAGATTATTTCTGTAGTGGATTCCTGTCTCTGCCTTTTCTATCCAATAGTCAATACGAACAATTCTCACATTCTGCACCCAACATCAACCTACATGAGAAAACACCAATAGTAAACCTCACCAAAACTACTCATTCTCACATTTCACTGCCATATTCTCATGGAAGAATGCTGCACTATCTCAACCATTAAAAAATAAGCTATTTCCTACTATGAGGGGCAAAAAATATATAGAAACAAAAATACAAAAATAGGGTGAAAATTTAGAAATGACATAATAAAATAGCACTTCTGGTGACACATCACAATTTCATTAGTGCAGCATCTAAATAACACGTGGAAAGTCCAAGCAGGCAGAGGACGATGTTCATAAATGGGTTGATAGTCCTTAGAATGAACATGGGTCCAAAGTTTCATAAAATGGTCAGTAGCTTCACCAGCAATGGCAAGGTTTTCTAACTCAATGACAGCATTGCAACTGCATCAGTCTGCAATTTCTCATAATGTGAAGGATGTGATCTCAACATCAAGGCTTTTGGATTTGGACTCTTCATGACCCCAATTGTTGCTAAAATTGTCCACTATTTCCCAGAATATAAAGGATAACCATAACCACAATTTAACTTCAGGTTGGTCATACTGAACCCAAACCCATGGCCGGAAGTCTATTAAAAAATACAAGTATATTATAATTAAATATATTATATATAATATAAAAATGACATGCTAACCAGCATCCTAAGAGCGTAGAATAAGGACTTAAAAGAGGAAAATTTACTATTTCGATGTGAAGAAATGTGCTTCCCTATTACTTTTTAATGTGCTCCAATATGATTTTGAATAAAAAGTTTTTCTTTTCAATTTCTTTAAACAGTGCCCTTAGGCACTTTTCAAGACCCCTACGTAAATAAATATATAAATACAATATAAAATTCAAGTCAGCAAACACATCTATATAAATAATTATAAAATCCAGTCAGTGCCTAATTACTTTCTATAAAAGATAATTACAGGTATGAACACAATGTTTATAAGCATATAGACAATTTAGCCCCCGTTGTGATTTGCTAATCACTGTCACTCCTGTTCCTAGAACTAAAAAAATTCAAAAAGCTCTTGAAACCGCAATATGTCCCTCAGATGGTACAAGGTTGCTGTAACGTAAAAACTTAGGTGATGATATTAACATAAATAAAAAGGCCAAGATGTCAGTGTGCGGTAAAATATCACAGTAGCAGGGACATTTTTTTTTAATTACACTAAATCTAAGAATAAAGTGAGAACTAATCACGTTTTGAGGGACTAAATTACTTATTTGCTACATTATGTACAACTCAGTTGCTATGCCTGGGGTTTACAAGCCTCGTTTAACGTAACTCTCTAAATTGCTCAGCAAGGGGTTAGCTCTGAAACCTAGAGTTCATAGACGGCAACTATAACCTGTTTGGGCTCGGCCGTGGAGTGAAACCCGTTCTCGGGAACTGGTTGCTCCTGCTGTTGTTCACTTTCAGTCTTGGAAGGTTTACAGCAGTTAATAAGTAAATTGGGCACCAGCTCCTTCTCCAGAGAGGACATGTACACTGAGACAGCAGCATCGGCAGCAGAGCTAGGAGAACACACAGAACTAAACCTCTTATCATCTTCCACCTGCTGCTGCTGATGCGGGTAATACTCGAACTCCGTGGGCTCACCATCGACCCAAACACTCTCAATCCCTAAATTCTCCGCGTGCAACCCTACGATCCCAATCTCCGGCACCGCAATCTCCAATTCAGTGTACCTACAAGTGAAATCAACTCAAATAAAATTCTAGATCGATTTTAAATACGCGATCTCAAACACAGTCTCGGCCGTAACAAAACCTAATCCACAACAGCGTCGTGTAGTAGAGATGCTAATTATGGAGTAACGGAAGGGGAAAAGAGAATTGCGAACCCGTGGACTAGGCGTTTGTCGATGTCAATTGAGAGACATAGCTTCTGGTGATGAACTAGGGCACCAGAGTTTTCGGGCTTGGGGTCTTCGTTGTTCTTGGTCTTGCGAGGTTTCGCCATAGGGGGAAGAGTGAGAAACGAAAATCGAATTCGAATCGAGGTATCTTTCTCTCTCTTCGAGTGTGTCTCCCTCCAAGATAGATGAAGTGATGCTTTATTTATAGAGAAATAGAGCAGTAGTAGCGTGCTTGAGTCAGGCCTAGACAAGCGATGACGATATGGTGCCCTAAATGCAATTGCATTCAATGTTGCTAAATTCGTTTTAGGGGTGTATAAAGCTAGACTTAATCAGTGATTTGTTTGGTTTCGTTAATTTTGACTTTTTTTATTATTTTTTATTCAATTTAATTTTTTTGATATTTTAAAAAAGTTTGATTTGTTTGTATATGACAGGTATGAATTTGTGAAAATTTTAATGTTTTTAATTTATTTCTTATATTTAAATTTTTATTCGATTTAATTTTATTTTTTCTATTTGAGATTAAATTAATAATAATTAAAATCTTAAATTAGAGAATAAAATTAGATCGTTTAAAAACAAATTAATTTTTTAATAAAATAACTAAATTAAAATAGGATACCACATCAGACTGCGACTCTCACGTCAGACTATCATTATTATGTGATACCACATGATCACGTGATAGTTTATGTTTGTTTATATTAAAAAAATATATGAATTTACAAGTATCATATATAAACATGGTGTTAAAGTAATTTGATGGAAAGAATCAAATTGAATTTTATAGATAACAAAGGAATAAATTTTTGAAAATAAATAAAATGGTACTGAAAATATTATGCAATTATGTGAATAAGCTTAAACTTAAGATTAAATCTATTGTAATTAATTGTTTAAAATTTATAAATAAAATATAAGTAACATAATTTAAAAATTGTCATTAGAAACTTGATTTTGAAGATGAATTTGAAATTTTATATGAAATTAGTAAACTAAGATTTTATGTATACTTTTGTAATTTTTTAATAATATAAATTTAAAATTATATAATTGTATTCACATAAAAAATTTAATAACTTTATTTTTATTTAATTAAATTAGTAGGGATGATAATCTTCATACGCACATTTCTTAAATGACTATAATTTGTAATTTTATGGTTTATAATTTTTTAGTAAACATATCAAAAATATAAATGTTTTTGAACTGAAACAAAAGAGAAAACCTAAATGAATAAATTACTTTCTTTTTATAGACTAGCATAAAAGAGTGAGATATTTTTCGACGAACCAATGAATAAATCACAATAAACAAGTTGTTTAAAAGAAATAAATATAACAAGTTGAAATTTAAGAATTTAAGTTGTGGGTTATGCATTTCAAATGAAGATCAACCCATCATTAGCCCATGGTTATGTAAGAAGAATAATGTTTCCTAAAGAAAAATACACAAATATTTAGAATGTGACACCAAATACCTTGAAGTAAGAGTTCACGAAATAAAAAACATAAAAAATAGTATATTAATTTATTTTAAGTGTCAACAATAATTTTATATTAATTTTTAACTTTTTCTATAGTTTCACGTGAAGTATATTTATAAATTTTTGTTGTTGATGGTAGAGATTATAGTAATATATAGAAATTCCAAAAAAGATAATGTTAAAAATAAATACTCACATTAAATTTCCCAATTTTTATTTATTATAATATTAAAATGAAATAATGTTATTATTTGAAATAAATGCTAGGAGTACCAAATCTAAAAGTTATCTTTGAGACAGCAATTGTTTTAAAAAAAAAAAATCTAACACCACATTCAATATTTTTTTTTTTAAATTAATGTTTACAGGTATTTTTGTAGTACATTCCATCAAAATTTGTTATTTTTATTTAATGTGGTCATCAACTCATACAACAATTATATATGAATACTTGTATTTTTATAAACAACATCCTCATAACGCTCTTTAATTCTATCAGATATAAAATACATTATAAGATAACATTATAAAATAATAATGTTTATCTGTTTTATGAAGATTTGTAAAATGACAATGGTAACATTTACATATAATGAAAGGCATAGGTAAAATGAGTGTAAGAGAAAGTGACATAAGTCTCGCACTTAACCAATATCTTATGAACATGGAAAACAATTAAAAGAGTAAGATAAGAAAGAAAATTAACATTCTACAAAGGATATCATATTTACATAACATAAACTGTTTAAGAAAGAATTTATGAAAGTCACTATTAAAAATGATGTGCAATTAGATAAAAACAATAGTTGAGTAATTACAAAAATATTTTTTTTATTATTAATCTATATCCACTCCTTACATTGATAAAAATAATCACATGATTGAAAAGTAATATATATAACCTTAACATATATATATAATATATATATATATATATATATATATATAGTAATAATATATATATATATATTAAAAACTTTAACATTTTTTTTAATTTAACCATTTTTTAACTTAACTATTTTTAATATTATAAAAATACCTATGAAATAAATAAATTTTGAGTTACAATAAAATTACAACAATTATTCATATTAAATTTCATAATAATAATAATTTTTTTTTTTTATTATCATAAAAATTAATATACATATGTGTTTTCACTGGTTATAATAATAGAAATGACTTAAAGGTATTACTAAAATTTATTTTAGAGTCATAAAACAACTACAAAATTACTTTTCATTGATTTTTACAATGCTTATTATATGATAAAAATATATTGGAACTGTTATTAAAAAAAATTCACATGATAGTTATAATAGTTATAAAATATTTTATTTTTGCTAATTATTATAATTACGTAATAAATATATTTTTAATATTTATAAATATATTTTTTACATAATAGAAATTGAAATAATGAATTAAAAACATAAAGATAAAAAGAGTACAAAAAATTAAAAATTATTTTTATGAACATTTTATTTATTATTTTACTATTTATATAACAATATTTCAAAATTAAATTAATATTTTACACTTTAATTGATACTTTTTTTTAAATTTTTTTACTCTTATTCTTAATTTGACTAATTTTTTAATTTAATTATTATTGTTAAATTAAAATAATCATTTATAACAATTAAAAAAACGTAAAATCCCTTGTAATAAAAATAATTTTTATTATATTTTATTGTAAAAAAAGTGAGCATATTTTTTACTCCATTACACAATCCACTTTCATTATTTATGGCAAAAAATTAATTGTCAATTAGTTTACATTGGAAAGAGGTTATCTAACTACTTTTTAGTGGAACCGCCCTTGCTGATCCAATTCATCCCTCTATAAATACCACTGACAAAATCAAGTACTTTCTTGCAGCAATTATTGAAATGTTGGGAGCAGAAATATTTACACCTCACCTCACTCTAGTCAACTAATTTCACTCACGGTGTCCTCTGAAACCCTAACGACCGTGCTAAAACTCCAGGCCAAGTCGAATCCATGATTGAACCCTATAACAAGTAACACATTCTATCTCTCTCTAATTCGAGTGCATCGAAATTGCTTTTAGTCAAATGAAAGTATAAAAGAAGAAGAATAAACGGCTTTGAATTGCATGCAATTCTATGTATGACTATGCTAATTTTTGTTTTAATTCGATGAATGGATCTGCGTAGGCTGGTTAAACTAGCTGCTAGGGCTTTCTATGATGATCTTACGAGCAAAGGAGATATTCAACCAAAAACAGGAAGGAGTGATAACAGAGGAATTGCTGTAGTGGTACTTGACGCGCTCACGAGGTTCGAGTTTTCTTCTTGTTTATACTCTTCTGAAGGTATGCCTGTGTTATTGTGTTGAAAGTAGAACGCGTGGATTTGAATTACGGCAGTTGAGCAGTTAAATTGTGGACAAATGCTGTCAGTGCTGCTGCAATGATATTTTATGAGGCTCTAAGATTGGTTACTGCAATTCAGAACCATGGAACTAATAACTGTGTACAAAGGAGCGAAAACCAGAAGAGAACACAAGTTATTTGAACTTTCAAGTGCAAAGCAATAGAGAGAACGAGAAAGCCGAGAGAATAGAATGAAAACAACAAAAGATGACTTAAATGATAATAGTTGAACTTGACTCTGTATTTGGAAAAACGCAGGCCCGTTATTTATTTAATTTGGTGTTTGACCCATTCATTAATATTTGTTTCAGACGGCAATGGGTCAGAGAAGAAGACTTGGCAAAGGACCTCAAACTGCATACTAAACAACTTCGTCGAACTTTGCGATTCTTTGAAGAAGAAAAGATCATTACTCGCGATCATAGGAGAGAGGTAACTATTTGTTCCTGCCTGCATTAACCACTGAAGTAGATAATTTATTTTGTCTGGTTCATATTTTGATTGTGAGAACACAAAATAGCTTAGCATTGCTCTTTTGAATGGACCTAAGAGACTCATTTGATGAATTGTGTTAAGTCATATCTCTTGACCAATTAAAATCACCTGCACCGTTTTTTTTTTCGTCTTCTTTCTTGTCCCTCTAATAAGTTTTTGCCACGTCAATTAGCACTGTTAATTCCATTTAATGCTTATGTGTTATATTAATTGACATAGCAAAAAATTGTTTCAGGAACAAGGAAAGAGACACATAATGAATGGAGGTGATTTTAATCCATCCTTTGACATAGCAATTTGACAGATTATTTAGGAGTGTTTTTTCTAAATAAGTTGAAATCGGCAACACAAACGGTATATTTCATTTGATAACAATATGGTATTTTCTTAATGCTTATTATAACTTTCTTTTTCACTGTGATTTGATGAAGAATATAAGTCAAGATACTTGAGAGTTTCACTCTATAAAGTATAGAACCACCTGCAAGATTATTATCCAAATATCCATAAGGTGCAACAAACTTTTAAGGTTTAGTTATGTGGGAAAACGACATAATTATCATTTTTCAATACTGTGCTAACGTGGCAGAGTGGCCTTGGGCCACTACAAAGTTTGAATAGTAATGCATTTTGTGCCCAAAATAGCGGTTGTAGCAGCATAAGTGAGGCTTTTTGAAAATCCATCTAGCCTTTGAAACAAAGTCATTTATGTGCCAGGTGTTGGGAGGGATAGTGGCAAACTTAAGATCTCCCTCCACCTTTTCAGAATTTAAGATACCCCTATAGGGAGGAAAAGGGCTAGTGTCCAGGTGTTATTTTGCTTCAGAGTAGTGAATTCAGCTTGCATGGCAGCAAGCCAAGTCTAATCTTGTAAGGCCTGTTTGACATTCTTCTGTTCAGCTTGAGCAATGATTCAAGTGAGATTGAGTCCAGGCACTACAAGAACAGAAACCTGTAACTTGGTGACTATTTGAACATTGCTTGATATAGAACTTCAAACTTAAGAGAAAATGTAAGGAGCCTATTTAAAAGGTAATATAGTGTACTTCTATATGTAGATTGCTGAGTCAGCACTTAGTCAAAGTTATTAACCAACTGTCATTCTATTATGACAGTTGGAGTTAGTTGGGTTAGCCAGTTGTCATTCTATTATGATGGCTGGAGTGTATAGCTTGTAGCCTAACCTGTTCCTCTGTAAAAATAACTGAAATAGCTCTGTTGGAGTAATCAATTCATTTTTACAGTTTAATAAAATTTCACTTTCGTTTTTCTTTTTGTTTCTCTCAATTCCTTACAAGACAAACAGAAGCAACAAACATATGATCTCAGAATTATATAGGAACGGAAGCTTGATGGAGATTGAGTCTGAAATCCATATTCCATGATGTGTCTATGCTTGCAATTCAACATCTGCATTTTGTTGATGTAAATGGGCATTGGCATATTAATCTACAAAAAATTTAATCATGAAGGAATTCAGTCAAAGGACAAAATTAAAGGTACAGCCAAATTGAAGTTCAACCATTTTCTAAATTGTTTAGAAACTGAAAACATATTAGCCTTGTGTTTGAGTAAGTACAGCCACACAAATATGGAGTATGTATCAACAAATGTTAAACATAGAATTTTTGGATCAGCTGCCAACTACGTCTAAATTAAAATCTTCTCAAAAGAAATGTTGAAGTAACTAGTTTTCTTGTCAATTATCACCTGAGTTTGAATAATTGAATGACAGTTGTTAAATTTTGAGTTTTTGTCAAATTGATGGGAAACTAATTCACAGTAAACTTTTTTATTGCACAGACTGAATTTTGAAATTTGCAGCAGAGAAATGTTGCTACTGGATCAATGTAACAATAGATTCATAATCCTTGGGTAAACTTTCATGCAAAAATATTGGCAACTTGGAGTGACCGGATAACAGGTGGCAAGATAGCCCATAAAAAACTTCACTAGAACATACTTTGATATTATCGTTAAAATTGACTTTAAGTCTAACTCAATATCACGAAATTGCCTTGTAAAGAAGGTTTACACCCAATCATATATTATCATTTGACCACCATATTTTTAGTTAATGTGAGGACTGAATTGAGATTTCAGAATAAATACGAGGATCAACCAAGAGTTTTAACCAATATTTTTTTGATAACCTTTTAACAAATGTGAGAAGAAGTATTCTTACTTTCATTATTCTGCGAATGCCAAAAGATTTTGTGAAACAAATGATCCTCAAAGTTCCTAAGATTCAGCACAATCGATAACTTCAGCGAGAATTCTACTATTTAGTGTAGATTGAAGCCACAATTGGGCCAACTGATCACCCGGGCTTGATACTTAGCGTTCAATGCACCATTACTGTGATCTTCTTTGGTGATAATGTGGTGGAGTGTGTGGATTCACAAGATAGGAGGTAAGACTATACAACCTTTGAAAATTGACTCAATCTTTTGACACTAGAGTTGGAAGTTATCATAAGTGAGTTCTTCTGAAGTTGTTTTGGAGAAGTAAAATACAGCAAAGAGGAAGACAACATAGGAGGGGTTAGTGTTGGAACTATAGAGACTATCATTGACCAAACTAAGTGTTCAGATCCTGTGTTCAACATGGGAGAATATTGTAAATTGAATTTCTGTTTCTGAATACAAAAACTGTGACTATACCAGAGACGCCTAACTGTTACAGTTATCACAGTGAAATCATAGGTAATCAGTTATAACAGAAAACTGAAAACCCTAGCCAAAAACTACCATGCTAAATCAGAGGGAAAAACACTTAGAATACGACTAGATAACCTGGAGAAGATTACTTTCTGAACTTTTTTTTTTCTGAATTATGATGAATGAAGAGTAAGTAAGCTCCTTTAAGATCATTATTTTGGAACACTCCCTCTTTTGGATGCATTTCATATTATTTTATCTATCATGTAAAGTTTCCTTCCATCTATTATGTTAAGTTTAAATTCAGCTTAACTAGTTATTTATGTTTACGGTGTATAAGTCTCATCTGTTGATGTGTGTTTTATAGAGTTGTTTAGTTATTTTTTATTGTTAGATTTGATTCTGTGGGAGAGTTGCGATGGACTGTATTCACGTACATATTTTCTGATTTGACCTCAGACAGCAAAAGGTGCAAAAATTTATAGTGCTGCTGTAGCTGCTACGGCTGATGGTCATCTGGCAAAAGAAGGAGAAGAAAAGGTCAAGCTGCACACACACTCTTACTGTTGTCTAGATTATGCTCAGGTCCGTCTCTGCACTCTGATTCTTCCATAATTGTGGTTTAAGAAGGATACTTGTTTGTTTATTTGCAGGGAGAAGGAAAAAACAATGCTATTTTACTTTTTTATTGACATTTTATTTGAAACATTACAAATGTACGACCAATTTATGCCCCTTTCATGTATAAAAAACTCTTGTGTTAAATTTCCTTGCAGATTTATGATGTGATTAGGTACAGACTACATCGCATGAAACATAAGCTGAAAGATGAGTTAGAAAACAAAAATACACTTCAGGAATATATATGTCCAAACTGTGGAAAAAGGTTTCAATAATTCATTTTAGTATCAACATCATATATTTCATTTATTTTTGTATTGATGAATTTTTATTCTATAATACTTATGCATATGAATTATGGTAGATACAATGCTTTGGATGCTCTACGGTTAGTTTCGTTTGAAGATGAAGACTTCCATTGTGAAAGTTGTGATGGACAACTAGAGGTTGAAATTGATAAGATAGCTGCTCAAGATGGGGGAGATGGAGATGACAATGCAAGAAGACGCCGACGTGAAAAGTTAAAGGACATGCTTCAAAAGATGGAGGTTCTTATACGATTTTGCTATGCTGTTTATTCATATTTGTGGCGTCTTATGATGGATCATTTCACTTAGTTTAGTTGGTTTCGTTGTTCTTTCCAAGAATTGGGAAGCTTAGCAAATTTAGTTTATAACAATAAATGATTGTTTCCTCTTTGCATGTATCATTAAGCCATCTCTCCGATTCTTTATCTTATTGTTAAGATAAGCTGTGTAATGCGATTCCCACTTAAAGATTCATTTCAGGTCTAGGAACTATCGTTTGGTGGTAAGGTTAATCTCTATTAATTGATTTTATGCTACATAAAAGAGTTAATTAATTTTATTTATTTATGTTATTTTACAAATTAATGTTTAAGCTAACAAATTGAAAGTAGAGTATTAAAAAATGGGTTAAATATGTTTAGTCCCTAAACTTGGATACAAAATTTAACCCAACGACGTTAACTTTTTTTTCGTGTTAAATGACGTTTCTGGTTGACATTTGAGCTGAATCGTGTCAAATAGTGTAAATAGCTCAAATGCTAACCTAAAACATCATTTAACATTAAAAAAAAAGACGTTGGATTAAAATGACTAAATGTATTCATTTTTAAAGTTTTGGGACCAAAATGTGTTAAAGTTTGGAACAAGAATTCCAATTTTGGTATAAGTTTTGGAACTAAAGGCATATTTTACCCTTCAAAAATTTGACTTTAAGCCTAATTTAATTTCTTAAAATCAGTCACTGAGATTTACATACACTTATATACTAGTAATTTAGCTATATGTCTAGTCAATGTGGGATATTTTCTATATTATAAACCATGTAAACCTGCTCTCATGTGTTCTAAAGAGCAAAAGTACGAGCCCAAATATAATGAATGCTTACTAATTTTATTAAAACCTTACACTCAATCATAAAATATCATTTTGGAATTTGATACTGCTAAATTCATCCAAAAGCCAAATTATGAAAAGTAAAAAAAAAATCCTCGCATGTGTAGATGTCTGTTAGGTTTCAGGCGTTTGCACCTTTCTACTGTTGTGACTGTAAAATGATGATCCCTGTGTGAGATGAAGACAGAAATCTTATTATAGCCAGGCATGGGGAAGTTGCCGACTACATCAATTTTCAAATGAGAGAGAAAGAGAAGGTAGCATCCCTGTTTTCCATTCTTCATATCATTCCAGTCCAGGCCCCAATTAGGACTCGGGAAATGATCAAAACAGGAATTTTCAGCCAGTTCAAGCTTGAATGTGGCATTTTGATACCAAACATCAGTGGTCACCTAGGTTTCTAATACCATCTTAGAAAGTGGGAATTAGACCTAACTCAATCTTACAAAAGTGATTCATAAGATGATTTTGCACTTATTTATATATTATAATTTGACCATTAGTCAATGTGAGATTTCCAATTATATGAAATGACCTGCTTTAGTTTAGAAATGAGGAAAGAGAAGTTGATAACCTTGAACTAAATGTTGACATGCAAGTCTTTAGTAGGTCAACTGCTTTATTAGTTTTGGGCATCTTTTGTTGGGTAAGTATTCTCTAGAGGTGCAAAACTCAGGCTAGTTTATGAATGATAGTACATTACCTACAGGTTCTTAACCTCTTTTGAAGTTTGTGATATATTATTACAATTTACTCAATATGGCCTTCATTATTTTTGTTGCTACTGGTCCACAACTTAGTTCTTGTGCAGGCACAACTCAAACCTTTAATGGATCAACTCAGTCGGGTAAAAGACTTGCCTGTTCCAGAATTTGGCAGTCTTCAAGCATGGGAAGCTCGAGCTAATGCTGTTGTCCGTGCAGCTAGTGGAGATATCAATCTTGGAGATTCTAAAATGTCGCAACTAGGATATAATGGAGTGCCAATGCCATACAGTGGAGACACTAAGGTAACATTCTCCTATTTAAGGGTGTCCTGTTTTTTGCATGTGGAGCAACCCGGCAACCATGGTACTCCTTCCCCCACCCCCTCAACCATCAGTAGGAACAGTGTTAAAAGTGAGGATGATTGTTTCCATTTAGATTATGGTTTGATTTTCCTCAGCCAATATTTAATAGGTGGAATTTCTATCTTTGAACTGTATAAGAAAACCTGCAAAATGTTGGAAAAAATGACTTAAAAGCTTGATAGATGTATCTTATAATAAAAAGTTTATAGTACTTCTATATAATCTATTATGATTATATTTCTGTACAGCTTCCTTTATTCAAACAGGATCACTATTGAGTTGAATACAAAGTGAAAGCCTTTTGAACTTACTTACCTTTTCCCAAAGCAATATAGACCGAAGAGAACTACTGACAGACTGAAATGAATGCAAATAGGATCTTTTTCTGTTTGTGGTGGTAACATGATAGTTTGTATGTCCATGTTTATCATGAACGTACTTGCCAACTTGCTAGATTGTCTTCGTTTCATGCCTGTTTTCTTTCTCCTCATTCTGTTTGCTGTTAAAATTGTTTAATCTTTTATTTTATCTTGAAACAAGTTACATGTGAATAAATATGGCCTACAAATCTTCTTTGATGCTTTTCAATTCTTTGCATTGAGCGTATATTCCTTAAATAGTTTTAACTACTTAACACTCTATTGATGAATGTGACAGGTTGTAGTTGACTTCAATAATACTGAAGGAAAGGGAGAGGGCTTTAAGTCTGAAACTGACAGTACAACTCTAAAGGTTTTGCCTCCCTGGATGATTACATCAGGTATGAATCTTACAAAGGAACAACGTGGGGAGGTGAAGGAGGTAACAAAGTTGGATGGGACTTCAACTTCCGTTGCAGCACAGGACACAGACGACAAGAAGTCAACGATTGGGCATGACCATAATAAAAATATACAGGTTCATAAAATAAGATAAACTTTTTACCCCTTTCTGTTTGTCTTCATTTTCCTTTCCTCCCAAATGTATAAGACAGTTTTTATTCACTAAATTTTCCGCTTCCTCCGATATTTTATTATTACAGGATGAGTATATTAAGGCTTACTATGCTGCTTTTCTTAAACAACATGATATGGAAGAAGCTGCAAAAAGACAATTGTCCGATACAGTTGCTGCAGACAATCCTTCTAGCAGTACTTCCAATCGTCAGGTTGGGAAGAAATCCAAACGTGAGGAAGATGACGATGGTACTGAGTGGGAGGAGGCTCCTATTGCAGGTAACATTGTAGTCTTTTAATGTGATATGACTAAAATTTGGATCCTCAAGTTTAAATCCCTAATGTTTCAGAATTTTGTGTTTAATACTCCCTCCCAAACTCCTAAAGATTAATAAAGGCAAGGCAAAAAATTTTAAACAATAACTTTCGAAATTCATGTGATTACTTATAAGTTTGATTATATTATTGCTTGCATTTCTTGCTGTATCTAAATTATGTTCTTAATAAACATGGTCATCACCTTGGATTCACATCTAGGACTTATTATGATTGTGGTTTTGAGATTATTAGGTGCTACAAAGGTGACATTTACTTGGAATGTGTTAGAAGTGGACTTTAAGCCTAACTCAACCCCACAAAACCGACTTCCACTTATATACACTGAATTGGCCGTATCTCTAGACGATGTGGGACTTCCAACACACCCCCCTCACGCCGAGGTATATACATCTCGAGCGTGGGATTAGACATTTTTAATGGGTGGTCCGATAGGAGCCCGATAGGGGGTGGAACAATATGCCTAACAAACAACAAATATCGCTAGGATAGGCTCTAATCATGGTTCTGATACCATGTTAGAAGTGGACTTTAAGCCTAACTCAACCCCACAAAATCGGCTTGTAGGGTGAGATTTGCACCCACTTATATACACTGAATTGGCCTTATCTCTAGTCGATGTGGGACTTCCAACAGAATGAATGATGTTCCAGTTTTGGTGGCGACCATAAAGTTTTGATCGTATCGGCTAGGCAACCACCATGCCACCAATGACGCTTTCATTGGAGCTCTCACACGCCCTCACGCACCTCACGAAGTTCCAAATTTGCATCCTTTTTTTGCTACAATGGCGGCACGTCCCAACTCCTCTCTGGCAGAGATTCAAAGTGCTAAGGATTTGTGCTTGGTGCCTTGATTGGAGAACCTTGGATTTTTAGGGTTTCTCTTTCTCATGTTCATTTATGACTTTTTCTGCTGTTGTCTCTTCTGATCTCTCTTCTGCCACGTTCATATATCTATGTCAACGTGCACTTGTTTGTTGATAAGTTAGATGACACTAATTATGCAACTTGGGCATCAAACATTAAACTTTGACTTTACTTATGCATCATTCTCAAGGGTATCCTTCACTCTTCTTTAAAAAAAAAAATTCTTTCCTACGACACATGTTCTGAAGTCTTGAAACAAGTCAAATTATTATACACCAATGATACTCAACATTTTTTTGGTTTTTGTAATGATCTTTTCTATGTCGTTCTTCGGCCTCTATGGCTGATTATATGCATAAGATTCATGCTCTTTTCCATGAATTTAATGAGTTATTGTCTCCTGCTGCTACTCTTGTCCAAGAAATAGAGCAACGATCAAAGTTTTTCATGGTATTGGCATTATACACCTACTTCTATTGATGATTCCTTTGCATTAACATTTCAACGTGATGATCGCAATCACTCTTGCATGGAAGTATGCATTGGATATTTTGGAGGAAACTGAGTTGATGAATATGTTGACACACCCATACCAAATTCCTACCAAATCAAGGGGAGCCTATGTCAGATCTTGAGCAAAATAGAAGATTAGTTGGGAAGTTGAGTTATCTTACAATTACTCGTCCTGACATTTGCTTTGTAGTCAGAGTAGTAAGCCAATTTCTTAATTTCCCATGTGAAGATCATTGGAATGCAGCCATCCGTATATTAAAATACATTAAAGGATCTCTTGGAAAATGATTGTTATATGGTTCCAATAACCATACAAGAATTGTTTGTTACTCAGATGTTGATTAGGCATGATCTTCTGATAGAAGATATACTTTCGGATATTGTGTCTCTATTGGTGGTAACTTGATTTCTTGGAAAAGAAAGAAACAAAGTGTTGTGTGGCAAGATCTAGTGCGGAAGAAGAAAATGGAGCTATAGCCTCAACCACTTGTGAACATGTTTGGCTTAAGCAATAGAGTTACAATTTGGAGATGTTACTAAAAGACACTTATATGTGACAATCAAGTTGTTCTTCGTATTAGTTCTAATCTTGTATTTTATGAGAGGACCAAACACATGGAGAGTGATTGTCATTTCATTCGATAAAAGATTGTATTTGGAGATATCAAGATTGAGTTCGTTAACTCAAGTGATTATATGTTTTTACTAAGTCTTTACGGCGATCGAGAATTGATTATATTTGTAACAAACTTGATACATACAATTTATATGCACCAACTAGAGGGTGCATTTTACTTTGTTACTATTCTTTATTTTTATTTTGGGTTTAGCCAATATTTCCTTTATTGTAAATAAAGTATCATATATGTATTTTCTGTTAGGAATCCAAGTGTGAGTCAAAGTCTCACATTGGATAAAAATAAGAAAGTAGAGCAGTATATAAAGATGAAAGACCCATTAACCCATTGCCTTAAGGTTTAGGGTAGAGAGTGGTGTCAATCCCTTATATGGTTGGGCTCAGGTCTCATTGGTGTTTGTGTCTCCCCGGTGAACCTCCTCCTTGATAGACCCAACAGTGGTATCAGAGCCGATGGTTTGTCTTGGTGACCAGCTCAGACGAGTATAATGGTCCCTATACTGAAAGTCTTCCGGTGAATCTCTTCCTCGATAGACCCAACATTTTCTACATAAGGGAGATTAATCCCATACAGTTTTTACTATATTCAATAGGGCTAATCTCTTTTTAGTATATATCATCCTAGTAGAACTAGGTCCCACCTAATCAAAAGTTTTGAAACATGTCCTTTCCTTTACTAAAAGGTGATAAACCTCTTTTTTCGTTTCACATACACCTAGAAACAATTGGCCTTTTTGGGCATGTATCATCTCTCCCCCCTTCAACAATACCTTCACATGCTGGTAGTTGCTGCTATTGCACCTAGGCTTCCTTGATTCCCTGCTGATTTGTCCTAACAGATAAGATTTCTTTGTGGATGTCTTGGAGTTCCCAATCATCTGGTTATAAAGAAGGCAGTGGCTGGCTGGATCCAGTTCCACTTAGCTATTTCTTGGTGAGAAATAAAGGATTTTGCAAGGATATACTATCAGGCCAGCAGGGAATAGCCATAAAGCAGAACTTGGAGGAACTGAAGTAGTTTGCTAGGAGCCAATAATTGAAAAGAGAAAGAAAAGAAAGATTTTTATAGAATAGAATGAAAACAAAAAATAGGAGAGCACTCTCTCCTCCAAGGGTTTCCCCTTCACAAAGAGCTAGTGCTCAATCTACAAAATTAACATCCTTTATATCTAACACCTCAAGTGACTACTAACTCATTAGTATTCTAACTATCTTAACTAATTTCTCTTCTTCTTATATCCTCACATAGTTAAAGGGATGTAGGCTGGTTAGTTTTGGGGGATGGTGAAGCCAACTCAAATATTTAACTGTTAAGTGGGGAAAGGATAACCAAAAAAAATTGAGAGGAGATCATTTATTGTTTAAAACTTAAGCTGCTTGGAAGATCTTACTCAGCCTTTCAATGCAAGCTGGAGGGGTTTGTTGAGGCATGTCAGGTTGTAATTACCGTACCAAGTGAAACAGAAAAACTACAGCTATGGTCTGAAGTAGTTTTGACTAAGTTTGATGATCTCTTTCGAGAGCCAAGGGGTACCTCCTAAGAGAGATCAAGATCACAGATCCCAAATATGCACCCTTACCAATACCCTCACTGCCAAAAAAAATGAGAGAGAAAGGATTATTAGAGAGATGTTACAAGCTGGAGATATTGGACCCAGAACCAGCCTTTTTAGTAGTCCTGTCATTTTGGTCAAGAAGAAAGATGGTGTGTAGCAATTCTGTGTGGATTAAACTAAATAGCCTAGTTCTTGATAAATTACCGATCCCTGTGATTGATGAATTGTTTGTGAGCTTTGAGGTGCTATAATTTTTTCAAAGTTGGATTTGAAGTCTAGATATTAGCGGATTTGGATAAATTGGAGAATAGTGGAATGGCAAGACAATTGCTATGGCTGATGTTGTGGAAGTGGTAACAACTGTAATGGTAGAAGGAAGAGGGGAGAGAAGTATTTTTTCTTGTTAGTTTTTTACTGCTCAACATTCAGTCTGGAAAATTTTACTAATGTGGAGTCGATAGAGGCAGGTGTAGTTTTCCTATAAAGTTAATGGGGCTTTGTATACTAATTTGTCCCGCTATTAACGCATTAATCTCAATTCTATCCGACTTTTTTTAAAATTCACAATTTGGTCCTTATTTTTTAATGCGGATCAATGTGGTCCTTTCTATCAATTTGAGCATAACACAAGTGAGTGGATGATAATATGACAATTTGGTTTATTATGTGTCAAACGAGTTGGCAACTGATGGCAACTTCTTCCTTTGCATCCCTCTTTTACGCGTGACCACCTCACAACGAACCTACTCCCGTCTGAAGTAATGATCCAACCTCATGAGTTTTGCTATTTCATTTCTTCCACCTTTTCCTTCTTATGTCATTCTTGGGGTGGGGTTGTGTTCCCAGATAAAAGGGTTTGGAGAGGAAGAAACTGTCGTCTGCTGTTAACTCGTGTGACACAATCAACTAAATTGCCACCCACTTAAACTCAAATTTGTGGAAGGACCACATGAATACGTTTTACAAGAAAGAAACTTACTTGAGAACTTTTAAAAAGGTGGGGCAAAATAGAGAGTAGTCCAATAATAGCGGGACAAATTAGTATATTAAGCCAATTAACTATAATAGGAAACGTTGTGAGGACTAGACATTATGATTGGCTTGATGGAGCTACGGACTCGTAGTTTGTTTGTTATTGATCAAAACGCCTCCCCCCTTCCAGATTTGACTGGCCCGAGAAGTATTAAAATTTAATAAACCTTTTTTTTGTATTATTAATATTGACTAGGTCCCCTTCTGAAATTTCCTTTTCAGCAATTACGATTTTAATTTTTTTTTCTTTTGATTGAAATGTTTTGTGTCCACTGATTTATGCGCTGGGTGTAATATTTAACAGGCAATGGAAATGGAGGTTACAAGGTCGGGGATTTGAATGTTGAAGCTGAGAAAGTTCCAGCAGATGACGACGACGACGATGATGTAGACTGGGAGGAAGGTTGATGAAAAATTATTGGTCAGTAGTGTGTAATGGCCTCTTCTGATTTTCAAAGGCAAGTGCTCATATAGTAATGCCGCTGCAAAGTACAAGACCGGAATTAACTGTTCACATGTTCTTGCTTGTGCATCTTATTGTGGTTATGCGACCGTGGCTTCAGATAAGGTGCGCAGTTGACTTTTTAGTTGTTAATCATACATTGGATGAAAAATACTACTCGGAAACTTTTCATGCTATATCTGTCCAAAATCAGTGTCACCAACTTTATTTTATTGTGATCACATTACTATTTGCCGGTGGATGCCTAGATTTGTTAGTAATGGACATTCCAACGTTTTACCAGGCAGCTTCTTTCTCTACCTCCATAAATTTTCCCCTGTAATCCCATGTAAAAAAAATTAAAAATTTTCCCTTTCCGGATTGAGTAATGTGGAAGTAAAAAATGACTTCCAAAAGCAGAAGAAAATTAAAAAAAAAAAAAAAAGTTTCTGGATTATAATCCGGAAGTCATTTTAGTTATGGATTACACAATCTATAAGTCATTTTTAACTTCTGTATTCTGTTAAAGAAAAAAATATTTCTGGATTGCACAATTCGGAAATCCTTTTTGACTTCTGAATTAACTGAAAAGGGCAAAAACCAAATTCTTTATATTGGGGAGCTGAGGAAAATTTATGGAGTTGTAGGAAGAAACTGCCATTTTATCTGAGTTGTTGCTCACACCATTGAAGAAAATGGTGAGCCCTGAATTATATCTCTTCGAGAGCTGGTTCTTCCCACACTTCCATAATTTCATCCTGTACTCCATACACTTGAAAATTCCAATATTTTTCTTTAATTTAAGATTTTCATTTTGAATTTCAGAATGTACTATCTGAAATGTAAAATATGGTGATGTTCTGGAATGTATAATCTAAAATATAAATTCTGTATTTTGGATTGTATATTTTGAAGCACAATACAAGTTTTGTATTTCGGATTTTGCATTCTAAAATGCAAAAAATAAAAAATGCGTTTTGGATTGCACAATTTGTATTTCAAAATGTACAATCTAAGTGTGGAACTAGTGTAGGAAGAAGAAGATGAAGAGTGGGAGAGAGGGATCTGGGATTGGTGTAGGAAGAAGATGAAGCACGGTGAAGAGGACTCTGGGTTGGTGGAGGAAGAAGAAAATGAAAGAGAGAAGATAAAAATAAATGGATTATTTCACAACTCTATGGGAGTGTAGGTTGAAATGTATGGAGGTGCAGAAAAAAGCTCCCTCCTCTGGCAATTTCAGACAGGGCCCTTATTTTTCAACATATCCAAGTTGTCTGTTTGGCGAAAAAGTATATTAGAGATGGGCAGTGTCGTCGTTGCCTTGCCTGGCATCTACAATTGAAGTCAAAATTGATATCCCATGAAATTCGATTTACTATTTTATTATTAGATATTTTTAATTTTTATAATACTTTTAAAATTCTAAGATATTTTTAATTTATATAATACTTTTAAAATTTAAAGTTTGTTTTTTTTAAATCACTGAAAATAATTTGTATGTGATCGTGATTTTTAATTTTGGTGATCGTTTTAAGGAAAAATACTTTATTTAACCCGGATTCCTTTCTTTTCGGTGTCTTATATTTTGGGTTACCCTACCTCCAACTATTTGAGTGCTACAATTTTGTTTTCCTTAGATTTAATAAGAATCAAGTTGCAATTTTCATGCATTTATCCGCGGACTGTAAAGTATGGAGGTCAAAATATATATGTACTATGTGGTGATAACATGGTTCCTTAACTAAAAAGTCAGAGAAAGCTAGAAAAGTTTTTAAGACCCACATCCACATGCCCAAGTCCATTAGAAGAGATATATGAGAACATTTTTTATCAATTCATTTGTCAGCGTAAATCAAAACAAACAATATATTTGAAAGAGGACGCGAGAAAGAGTCTAGTTGAAGCAAGTGTTTTCAGCTCTCCTATGCAACTTTAGCGTGTTCCAACGTATATGTATATATATAATGTAGAGTACAGAAGTGTGAATTCGCATAATATTGTTTACATGATTGTTATAACTATATTCAAATTTTGGTGAAACGTATCCGAATATTTAATGCCAGCTCTTTTGTGCTGAAGCTGAGCTAAAGGTCAAATACCAATGACATTTCATAATTACACATATGGTTGAAAATAGAAAATTGGTATAAGTTCATTTTCCATATTTTAAATCAATTGTCGGTCAATAGCCATAAAACAAAAATCTAAGTCAAAATAATCTCACAGCTCTTTTTTTCTGCCGGTTTCTATACATCATGTTGCCATTCCCTGCGTTCAGACGAAGAATATCTTCACAATAGATATTTAATCCGGGAAAACAGGAGGGAAGATAGATCGAATTAAATGTATTCATCTTGCATTTATAATGTGTTTCTATTTTAGCTTCTTACCATTTTCGATTGCTCCACTTCTCTTGTACACAAAAGTACTAAAGGGAGGTGTCGCTGTTTTACATACACGAGTGTTGAAAGCTAGGCTTGATAGTTTTGAGGACCTTAAGAAGCCACCAAATTTTACTAGACAAAGGACCTTTTCAAGACCTCCCCAACTTTTTCCGTCTCTATCTTTCTAGGCAATAAGCGATCATATTTCAGCTTCATACGAGAAAGATTACAATACTAATAAAAGAATTGAAATTTTGGCAATTGGTTGGAGAAATGATTTGATATATAAAATATTTAATTATATATTTAAAGGCGTAGCAAAGAGGCCTAGGCTAGTTAGAAATTGATGAGGGTGTTGTGGTGGTAGTGTCAATATATAATAGAAGGTTTGACAATGCGGTCTTAATGACTTTGTTTCTTGAACGCAAAGGAAGCTTCATTGGAAGAAGAATGCTCGACAATTCTGCCCCCTCTCCGCATCTACTGGACCTTCCAAATTAACTCAACCCCTCTTCCTCTCTCTCTCTCTCTCTCTCTCTCTCTCTCTCTCTCTCTCTCTCTCTCTCCAAATTAATTATTATCAGTTTTATATAAAAATAATATGGCATAGTCTATAATGGAAGCAAACACTCCCCATGCCAAGCTTCCGTAGCAGCATTTCTTATGCATGCTTACCATCTTCAAGCTGTCAACCCTTCAAAACTGATATACTTCATCTTCTTCTAAAGCCTCATTATTGTTTCTCCTTCCAAAAACCTCTCTCCATGCAATCATTCCGATCTCCTTCTACTTCATCATGGCCCTCATCATCACACTCCGACATCTACTCAGCTTCATTCTTTGGCTCTTCCTCTTCTCTCTACTCTTCCATGGCTGCTTTCATTTCAATTCCAACACTCATTACCAACTCCACCCAAACAGAAAAATCCTAGCCACTCCCGCCACAGGATTTGACTTCACCCCATTTCTCCACAACCACCACCACCACCACCATCACCGCCGTCACCGCCACCGGTCTCACCTGCCCGACCCAAACCAACCCGAGATTGATCCGCGTTACGGTGTCGATAAACGCCTCGTTCCAACCGGTCCAAACCCATTGCACCATTAACGAGGTTCATACTTTTGTTTTCTTTTTTTTTCTTCTTTTTATTCTTCACCGTCATATATTGTAATTTTTATGTATTCATAAAGGAGAATTTGTCTAGTTCTAGTAAAAAAAAGTGTTATATATACATATTTTCCTCTCTTCATAAACTAAAATCGTTATTATTTATATTATATTTTTTGTGTACATGTGTGCGACGAATACTATTATATATACACTTCTTGATCTGTTGATGTTTTTAATTTAGAATTTGCGCCATGATTGATCCAGCGAGAAGCATTAATTTGTAAATATCAAGTGGTTCGAAATATATGGTTAGGATTTGATGAAGCACGCGCGAATTTGAATTAATATAAGCTACTAATGAAATTGTCCTAGATACATCGATAACGAGATGGTTAAATAGTATGCGATTGATAGAAGAAAATAAAAAATAGTATATTGATATTGATTGGTAGTGGTTGCGACGGCACGACATCAAGGAAGAAGAAATGCATTTTAATATTGGTATTAGTTATGAGAAAAAGGGGTGTTTGAAAATACATGTGATCGTGCAGGGATGTTAGGAAAGGGTTGACTTTAAAGTTCTTATATATGATATGATGGTCATAAAATTTAGGAAAATGTTCTTTTAACAACTTTTTGACAACAACAGTAGTTTGTGATTGGTCCGTTTTAAATATACATACCAAAAACAGTGACACGTAATTTATTGTCAAAATATTATTAAAAAAAGTTGTTAAAATATCATAATTCTAAAATTTATAGTTTTTCCATCATTTTGTAACAAGACATTGATACATTAACAACTTTTTATAACAATTTTTTTATAATGACTGTGTTATTATTTTATTGATCTGTTTAAATTTATTTTAAAAAAATATTTGAAACGAACTAATTATAAGTCATCACGTCTAATTTGTTAAAAAACAAAAATTATTGAAAAAATATTTTCCTTTGTAGTATTTGAATTGCTCTTTGAAATTTGAAGTGGGTGGGTATTAGTTTGAAGAAGTTTAACCACTTGATTTTGATCCCCACAATTTCATGTGAGATTTAAAGCTTACTGGTTGAGTGATGGAAGGACAGTGAAATTAGGCCTCTTTTTGGTCTGTTTGGTGGATTGGTTAATTGTGGTATTATTGTGCTCTTATTGTGTCTGGGGACCTCTCAAAACCCTTCAAAATATCTCCTTTATGCTCTCTAAACCCTGTTAGTTAAAACAGTATATTCAAATTAAATAAAATTTTAATATATAACTTGTTGCAATTCATTTTTCACACATTATAAGATCCTGTGAATTAATTATTTTGTATTACTTAATCACCAATAACATTAATTTTTTGTCTTTTAAAGAAAGTTGACAGGGTTGGGATTCAAAATATGGATTTGGTTGATATATCTTTTCTTACTGTTTTTATGATTTTATTACGATCACTTTACTGTGCCTCCTGTTTTAAAGCTTTAGATGTTGAGCTAACCCATTTTTGATAGATGGAGTAGATAGGTTTTAAAGTTATCTAGTTCAAAAAATTAAGCATGCCTATAGGCCCAAGTCACCACGTAAACATGTAACACAAATAGTTACCAATTTTATCTTTTAATGTATTATATAAAATTAATGAATGGAGGAATAAATGCATAAGATATTTAACAATTTTTTCATTTACTATATCAATTAGCTTAAAATGATATAACTATATACAAGGAGTAATTAAGTTAGTCTTTTTTCGGTAATTTAAAGAGTCTTGTTTTTTAATTCACTAGTCTTAAACTCTAATGCTAAGAGGAAGATGTTTATATGTAAAAGATTTTTTTTATGTTAAAGTAGTAAAAAAATTTAAGATTTATATGAATACAGTAAATATGAGTGATTATTAAATAAATATTCTTAAAAAAATATTAATTGTATTTATAGAATTAATATAGATGATAGATCTATATTTATCATAATATTTATTCCAAGTATAATAATAACTCATCATAAATAATAGTCATAATATTAAATTATCAAAATTAATTAAGATAGTTAGATATTGCTTCAATAAACAAAAATTTAGACTAATCTATAATGAAAAAACTTGATGAACTTCGTTAAATTGTATTTTTTTACTTATTTTAATTTCTGAAGTGTTACATCACTATTTAAGACTATGTAAACAGGCGTTAGTTTAGTTATCGCTGTTCAAAAAATTTAAGACATACAGTGTTTATTTTTTTAGACATCATTAATAAAGACTCTTACATTGTTAAAATTGTTGTTAACAAATGTAAAGGAAGATTATAAATAAGTGAAATGTATCTCAAATCTTTGCATTTATTTACAAAAGGCTATATTGGTTATACTCATTTCACCCTTTTAAAGTATTATTTAAGCTTTTTTTAATAAATCTCAGTAAATAAATAAGTTATTTTTTCAATAAAATATTTATAAAATAATTTTTAATCGTTATTTAAATATCACAATATAGCAAGTGGTTAAAAATTAAATAAAAGGTAAAAATAAAAATAAAAAACAGTTAAAATTGTCTTGAATTTTAAAAATCACTTTGAAAACATATGATGAAGCATAATTTGATGAACAAAGTAAGAGAAACACATTTGGAAACTCATGCACGAACTTATTAAATCTTGGATAACATTGTCCATTAATTAATACGTTATATAAAATAAATATGTAATATATTATGAGTTTTGATATCAAAATGATTATATTTCCTCTCTCAGTAATTATTTTACGAGGAGTGTTTGACATATTTTAAAGTTAAAATTCAAAAAGAGCGCTTCGTTGAGAATGAAATTCAGTAAAAAAAAATCAAGTTTTAAATCTTTTTCAGCAAATTAATTTAGAAAGTGATAAGAAATTTTTTAGAAATTAAATTCTCAAAGAAATATATATTACATATTTAAGATTTCCAAAGAAATGTGTTCATATGTGGTGAATTAGTTAAGTCCAAAAGGTTTGTAGAAACTTCAATTGTCCTTTTTGGAGTGCAATTAATCAACAAAGAACAACAATAAGTCTTAAAGATATAATGATAGGATGCAGTTTCTTCTTGCACCTCTATATTTTCTTCCTACACCTTCATATGAAAAAACTTCTCGTTTTATCGTTTTTGGATTACACAACTAGAAAGTCAAAAATAACTTTTAAAAATTGGAAAAAGTTAAGAAAACATAGTTTCCAGATTAAATCCATTTTTAACTAATGGATTATATCCAAAGAGCAAAATGATAATGTTTTATGTGTGGGAATAAATATATGGAGGTGTGGGAAAAATTTACTATGATCGGATCTTCAGTTTTCTAATAACGGGCCATTAAGAGATTAAGCTTGATTTAATGATATTTCTTTTTGCACCTGGTGCTTTCCTTGTACACTCCATAAATATGAAAATTTTCACTTTGTTCTTAAAACATATAACTTTTGATTTTACAATTCCCATTTTTTTTTTGTTGACGTAAAAAAAGTTTCTAAATTACATGATTCAAAACTTTTTTGACAATTCAAAGTTTCTATAAACTTTTTTGACTTCTAGATTTTACAATATCAAAATTAACTTTTTGTATGGAAAAACCTTATGGATTATAAAATCTATAATTAATTATTTTTGTGAAAAAAATGGATTCTATTATCCAAAAGTAATTTTTTTATAGAAAAAACTTTCAAACTATGTTATCTGAAATTGTCTTCTATATTGCACTATTTAAAAATCAATGTTTTACTAACCATAATCCAAAAAGTGTCTTGCATATCACACAATATACAAGTTTTTTTTTTAAAAGAAGTAACTTTTGAATTATATACTTCAACACATTTTTTCCTTAAGTTCATCCAAAACATAATACATAAATAAGGGTGACAGTGACGATAAAGGGATAATGACAGTGGTGACAGTTGGAGCAGTTTGGTCTTTTACCATTCTCATGAGATTGAAACTATGGGGTGCACAAAGAAGTAGCTCTGACTCTATTATCTTATTGGGCTAAAAATTTGGGCTTAACTGAGTTTCAAGAGCTGGGTATGAAAATATCCAAGTCCACTACTAATACTAAATCGGAGTTGCTTTTTGCACTCTCAAGGTTTCTTCTTCCTCCAACTTTTTTTTATCTTTCATATTGACCAAAGTAAAATTTTAAAGGAACCAATCAATTCCAAAGATAAAAAATTCTTCATTAACGTGAGGAGAAATTTATTAAATATAAAATACAACTGCCTACCAAATGTCAATTAAAAAAAAGAAAAACATTTGATTGTGATCGTATTTTGCCAATACGTAATAGGCTTTTCAAAGATACAAAGTTTTATCCTTTTGAATTATCACGTTAGATAATTATGAACATCACTTAATAATGCTGCGAATTTTAGTAATATGAGAGGAGATATGTGAAAGAAATAGAGCAAAGAAAACAAATCGATAAACGTGTTCCCCCTTGTATTAGAGTTTAGATTTGTATAAGAATGGAATGAAAAAGAGGAGAAAAATTAAAAATTCAACTCCCCATTTATTTATTAAAAAATAGACTAAAGAATAAATGAAATGTAAAAGGAAAAAATAAGTTTTTTTTTTTATAAAATGTTAAATAATAACTTTAAACCTATATATATATATATATATATATATATATATATATATATATATATATAATATTTGACATGAAACTCACTTTTAAGATAAGATTTTTATCAAATAATATATTTTAAATTAATCTTATTTTTAATAGTTGTGAAGCTTTACTATAACACATAAAATACCTTTATTTGAATTTCTTTTCTTTGATTATATTTTTATTTAATGTTATTTTATATTAATGTATTTTTTTCTTTTCTTTGACTTTATTTAAAAAAAATCAAACATAAAAAAAGAAGGAATTCTGTTTTTTTTTTATTTCCTTTCTTATCCAACAATTTAAAAAAAATATATATCACTTTCTACCTTTTTTTCTTTTATCTTTTTCACTTACATGTTTTTTTTTTCTAAATACCATTCGTATTTTAGACATTAATCTAAGAAATTATTGTAGCAATAACAGATTGTATTTTGGAAAAAATTAAAACAAAAATAGGATAGTGTGTTTAGCAAGAGTGTGAAAACAATAAGAAACAATTGTGTTTTCAGCAATTCTTTGATAAGTAAGTTGAACTAATTTATTTTAGGAGTTTCTTACTTGTACATTACGTGAGTTAGAGTCTAACTTGTTTGTTTTTTTTAGTTGTTACCCTTTATATTTCAATTAATACATTTTTATATTTTAGTTTTATTTATTATTACTTATTTCAATTATATGGAGAAAATTAATTATTTTACTACTTTTAATATTTGTTGACTACTTTTTAATTTTGTATGTAGTTCAAATTTAAACGAAAATGATTATAAACTAAAACAAATAATATTTCACTACATGATATGTGAGAATTGTAAGAAAATTGAAAAAAAAATTGGTATGCATGCTTCAGGATGAAGAGATTTAGTAAGTAATTTTATATCTTGATAGGACAAGAAAATTGGTAGTAAGTTATCTTGAAGTTTGTCTCAAATTAAATGATAATAAATTTAAACATGATTCGTATATTCGTGAAATGTATGACTTTTTGTTATGTGTATAGTCTATGTTATCATTGAAAGTTAAAAAAGGAGTATGAATTAAGATATTCAAATAAGCTCATAAATAAGACACAACCATAATAATGTTAATTCTCTACACTTAACTTTAATGAAGAATTTAAAAATATCATTTTACTTTAAGTACTTATAAGAAAACAGAACATTGAGAAAAAATTTGTCAATATTTAAATATCCTTTAAATATATGATAAATCAATGAAGATATTACATGTGAAGTTCAAAAACATATTGACTCAATTGTTTAGTAATAAAATAAATGTTTGGATGAGTATTAGTTAAATGAAAATTATTACATAATCTATTCATCTTAGAACTTAAGATTAATGATATTTAACTTCTGCTGTATGTTAGAAGCTCAAACTGCTGTATAGAATCTATAATTACTTTTTTAACTCAAAAATTTTTATCTACTTTTATAAATAACAAAATTATGATCACATCATACTATTAGCATCATTAACCAGCAGAGAATCTTATAAAAAACTTTTATAACACATGCCACAAAAACAATATCCACATACATGGTAAAATACAAACTAGAGAAAATAGCATAAACTAACTGATTTTTTTGCAAGAATTAATCATATATATTTAAAGACCTTGTCTCAGTAATCCTTCAGGTACTCTCTGACTTTTAAACAAATGAACAAGGAATGAAAAGAGTTAGAAAAATCGCAAAGAGTCTTGGGAGAAAGAGTTTTAGAGAGATAATACTCTTATAGATAATGAAATTCGTTAATTGAAATCCTATTTATACGTTTAAACTTTTAATATTAAAATAAGTGAGTTTCATTATTTAAAACATCTTATTATTTCTAATACTCTATTTTTTATTTAAGCTCTCACTATTTCTAAATAATATATAACATTAATAAAGTTAATATAAAATTCTAACTTTAAAAAGATAAAAGTAAAATATAAATTAATTTAAAAAAAATATTTAAGAAAGGTATTGAATGAGACTACTCATACAAAATATTTGAAATAAAGTCAATAAATGGTTTAATTGACAGATAAAAAGAATGTTTTAACCAATTAAGTGATAAAATTGTATATTTCTCTCTTGATTAAATTAATTTAAAATAAAATAATATGATATGTTTATAAAAAAATTAAGAAGTGTAATTAATTAAAATAAAATGTGATTGATAAAAAATAGTTTTAATTAAATATTAAATTATAAAAAATTAATACTGTGATTAACTAATTATTTTTATCGTTATAACTTTTTATTACTATTTTATTTAGATGTTGTATTATTTTCTCCATTAATATTGTAAAACCCGTAATTTTAGGAGTGGTGGGGACATGGTGGTCACCCACCTCTTGCATTATTAGGAAGCATTATTTGGAGGTGCATCTTACGGGAAGCTTGGAAAAAAAAAAGGAGAGAGAGGCTTATCTTTGGTATGAGGGAGAGCTTCCAGAAGAAGGGAACCCTTCCTCCCTTTCGTTTCCAGCCGTTCCAGGAGCACCCATGGGAAGCTATTCCAACTTCTGAAGGCCTGAGAGGAGGATCTGGTTGAGCATCTGGTGAGAGGGGAGTCCTTGCAGCAAGATCTGGGAGAAGAAGTGAAGAATTGTTGAGGTTGCAAGGAGATCTTGATCTGCACATCTGGGAAGAGATAGATCCCAAAATTTACAAGGAAGTCTTCAAGAGGTAAGGGGAGTTTGATTTATTTCATTAATTGTTGGTATAATCTGTATTTTGATGCAAATTTGGGAAGAAGGGGTTGAAAATAGGGTTTTCTGGGTTTCTCTGGATCTGCGCGATTCTGCAGAATTCTGCAGAATGCGCGAACGTCCAATTTTGGTGAAAATTGGACGTTCGTCCAGTTGGTGTTCGACGGACGTCCAACTGGTGCTCGACCAAATAGTGGTCGGCCAAATTATAACTTGTAGAACGAGCGTTCCCTCAACTAGTGACCGTTCGGTCTTGCCTCCTCCTGTTACGAGCGTTACGTTCGTTCTGGGCTTGATCTGTGAGCGTCCGATTTTGTATTCTCGTGTAATGAGCGCAGCGTTCGTCCTTATGTTAGTTGAATGTTAGACGTTCGTCAATGATATTTATCTAGTGAATGAGAGTTGTTGGACGTTCGTACTTAGTTTAGTGTTCGAATTGTACAGATTGTGAGCGTTCGTTATCAATTGATATTCTAGGTTTCAACTTGGGCGTTCGGTTTTGAGTATTAGTGATTGCAGTCGTTCGTTCTTAAAAAGAGAATTTTAGTTTTGAATCCTGAACGTTCGGTTATGAGTGTAAGTGAGCGTTCGGTTTATGAGTGTAAGTGAGCGTTCGGTTATGAGTGTAAGTGAGCGTTCGGTTATGAGTGTAAGTGAGCGTTCGGTTATGAGTGTAAGTGAGCGTTCAGTTACGAGTGTAAGTGAGCGTTCGATTATGAGTGTAAGTGAGCGTTCGGTTTATGAGTATAAGTGAGCGTTCGGTTTATGAGTGTAAGTGAGTGTTCAGTTATGAGTGTAAGTGAGCGTTCGATTTATAGGTGTAATCGAGCGTTCGGTTTTGGATGTAATTGAGCGTTCGGTTTTGGGTGTATTTGAGCGTTCGGTTTTTGATGTAAATGAGCGTTCGGTATTAAGTGTTCGGTGTGGATCTTGGACGTTCGTCCTTGGTTTTGTGAGCGTTCGTCCTTGGTTTTGTGAGCGTTCGTCCTTGGTTTTGTGGACGTTCGTCCTTGGTTTTGTGAGCGTTCGTCCTTGGTTTTGTGAGCGTTCGTCCTTGGTTTTGTGAGCGTTCGTCCTTGGTTTTGTGAGCGTTCGTCCTTGGAGCTCGGTTAATAAGGCTTGGTGTTCATCGGCAACGTTCGGCCTTTGAGGAGGATTGATTCCAGAACGTTCGTTCAGACAACATCATAGTTGGAAATAGCGTTCGGCAATAATGCATGTATCTGTGGGAGTATTTTGAAAACGATTATTGAGAATTGTTGGTTATTTCCTTGATCCAATATTGGTTTATTTATACATATTATTGAGAATATGTATGAATTCGTGATTGAGCACGTTTATTCTGTTGGAGGTGGTACATACACTATGTTATTTACTTGTAACTTCGTCGGTCTTTTTAGCATTTTTGCTAGTCTCACGCGTGAGACGGAGATTCGAGTGTCACCTTCTTCTGCGTGAGGAGGTGAATGTCTCGCCCAATGACTTCGGCTCGTGTTGAGTATAGTGCATCGTTACGCGTAGTATCGATGTTTTTACTCGTTAGTCCTTGAGGAGTCGGGGAGATAGGTCTGAAGTCGCGATGGAAGACGGCTCGGGTCGCCTGTTATTGAGAGCAGGTTATGACGACGAATTACAAGTAAACGACATTAGTTTATGAAAGACTAGTTGGCATCGTCATGTGGATCAATTTATCATGGGAATTGTTATAGTTTATATGTATTGGGTTATGATGTGATGCTTCTGGTTATTCATCTTGCATGTTGTGGTTGTGGTTTCCAACCGTGATGATCGTATTGGTACGGGAGAGATGGCAGTGCAGATAAAACTGGATTTAGAATAATTCTTCGAGAGAGACGGGAAGTAAAACTTGTTGGGTCTATAGGTAGTAGCGTGTGTTATTATTAGTGACGTCCGGTCTTGGTATTATTTACTTTCGGGTAGTAGGCGTTATTAGGTAACAGTTGATCTTGATGTTAGTTGTTCTCAGGTAGTTAGTGTCCGGTCGTATTTTGGTACCCTGTGGTTTAGTTTGATTACGTTCAGTCAGTACTGAGGTGTTCAGTAGAGTACTCTAGGTGTTTAACCCTGACTCAGGCGTTCTTTATTCTAGTGTTCTGTCTTGTAGCGATGGTTCTTAGAGAATGATCTTTATTGGTGATGTTGCTCTAAGGTTGCAATCATTTATGGGGAGTGACCGGCCTTGATATTCGTTGAGGTAGCGATCGATTAATTAAGAGTGATTAGTTGTAATGATGCATGATTCAGGCAGTGATCGTTCATAGGTAGTGCTCGGTTTGGATGACGCTTGTCTTAGACAAGGACTGTTAACGGTTAGTGGTTGTACATAGGGAACATCCGGCCTCGATGAGGTTACCCTCAGATAGTGTTAAATCCAGTAAAGTGATCAATCAAGTGTTCGTCCGAATGGTATTTAATCTGTGGTGCACGAGGATTGATCTTTGAGCGATCGTTTGAATAATGTTCGAAATAATGGTAATTGTCCTAGTAGAGTGCGTTGTCTCAGCGTGAAGTCTAGTGTTTGATCTTACTTAGCATTCGGTCTCTTGGTGTGCGACCTAATGGTATCCGGTCTAATAGCGTTTGATGTCTAGTGTCGAGCCTCAGTGATCAATCTTAATGTTTGTGCAATCATTATTCGATCTGGCGTTCAGTTTCTAGCGTTCAGCCTAGTGTTTGATCTCAGTGTTCATTATGAGAGTGTTCGGTCATTATGGTTTCCTGAGTTTAGTGTTCGGCTCAATTGTGCATGATTACCTAGCGTTCGTTTAAATGGGTTTCAGCCTAATAGTATTCTTTAGATAGGGTTCGACAGATAGCGTCCGTCCAAATAGTATCCGGTTAGAAGGTTTGGGGAATAGTTTTGTCCAGTAGCTCATCATTGTATCGTCCGTATGAGTGTCTAGTAGAAGTTTGGTATGTTGGTGTATGGGAATGTCTATCCTAATTATTACATGATGTTTTTATCAAAACAATTATGCATACTTTTTTAAATGATATATTGCATGTTAGCTCACCCTTACTTATTTGTGCATGTATTGGAAATCACATTTTTGCGATGATCGTATAACGTTTTTGTTATACGGGAGCAGATGAAGAGATGTCGCGTGGTCTGGCGCAAGTGCAGGAAGAGATGGAAGAGTGTATTAGAAGGTTTCAATGTTATCCTTACTGTTCTATCTGAGCTGTAAACTTTTGTATGGATTTGAGCTTGAGGTTCGGGGTGTTACCGTAACTGTATTATTGTAATATTTCAAGTCTTGAATTTTAAAAAGGGCAAAATTTTTTTGGGGTGTTACAGTAATGGTATCAGAGCCTAGCCTCTCCCAATACGGTGTGGTTCGAGGACGAACCAGACGGAAGTTGGTGGGCATGTGACATCCGGGCACTGACGAGGGCGGGGAGTGACGCCGGTGCAAGAGGCATGGTGCAGGGGGCACAGACAAGGAGCGGCTCCTGGCAGCTTCGGGTGGAAGGGGTACATGGACGAATCGAGCATACACCGGAATGAGAGGGATTTGGAGACTGTATAGGTATGGGACTATACGGTTGAAGGATAGCTTAAAGGGATTGATTTGGCTACTCATATCACCAAAATGCATTTGCTTTTCGGTAGCCTGACTCATAAGAACGCCTGGTGGTTATTATTATTATTGTTAGACTTTTTTTTATTATGATTATTAGTTACTATAAATAATCTGATCCAGTTCACCGTGGATTGACCACCTAGTGAGTCAATCCAACACAACTCACTGGAGTAATTCTGGGATGGGTGACCTTCTGGGAAGTTTTCCCAGAAAGTGTGCGAGTGAGGACAAAGCACACTGAAAAGCCTGGTGGTTATTATTATTATTGTTAGACTTTTTTTTTATTATGATTATTAGTTACTATAAATAATATGATCCAGTTCACCGTGGATTGACCACCTAGTGAGTCAATCCAACACAACTCATTTATTAGCAAACTGAACAAATTTGAACATGGTCTAACTCATTACGGGTTGGTTCACTAACACACTTAATGACAACTTTTCTTTTTAATTCTAAAAAAAAAATAACAATTTTTTTCTAATTCAAATCTAAATAATTTTTAATCCAAAATTATGTTAAATTTCAAAGATAATTAAAAAAAACAATAATATGATACAAATACAGTCTAAAATCATCTTAAACTTTAAATATAATAAAAAACAAGTACAAAAAACAAAATTGGGTTTTTCACCCTCTACCTTCAACCCTTTTACCCTGCACTCCAAACTTTAACAAAATTAGATGGTTGGCAAGCCAACGCAGCTCACCACATATTCAATCTGAATGAGTCGAGTTTTTAGTGAATTGAACTCAAAATCAACTCATTTCATTTTTTTCCAACCCAACCAAACTCAATCCAAATTCACTGTAGGCCAAGTTGACTAATAAGTTTTAACTTATTTTAACAACACTAATTCTTACTTAATCTCTCATATTCACCCATAGAAAAGGCCAGAAGATTAAATATGATTAGATAAAGTATGGTAATTAATCGAAAATACTATAAAAAGTAATGTGATTATGATTACATGTTTGAGCCGCAATAGTAATTGATTTATCCTATTATTGGTTGAGCATGTTGTATGTATATAACGAAGAGAAGATGTGAAGAAGAAGAGAGGTGTTGATGAACGATTATGACATGATGTTGAATTCAAATGATCCTTTGGAATCATTAAAAGGGTAGGTCGGACTCCATTGCGTAAGCAAAAGGGTTTACTTTCTTCTTCATTTAAATATTATTTATTAGTAATTGATTTGGCAAGAGTTGAACCATGCATGATCATGACAGCAACACACTTCTCTTTGACCAAATCAAAAACTCATCATCTGATATTCCTTCAAATTGGAAGGTAACCTACCAATCAATACCTAATACTCATCATCCTCTCCTACCAAATCATATTACAATTTCTTTACTTTCCATCAAATTATATTAATTCATAATAAATTCTTCCATTTTTTTATCTTCTTTTCTCAAAAGAAAATAAATCTCAGAACTAAGTATGAATTCTTATCTGTAATTTGTATTAATAGACTAATTAACTTATTCTCTTAATATAATATTATATATATATAACTAAAATTTAATTTTATCATAAAATTAAATATATTTAGATGAATACCCGCTAAAAAAATTTATTGAATACTTAAAGAAAATTATTTATTAAAAGAAATGAACAATATAATTAAGGTAACAACTTCATAATTAATATAAAAAATTAAACTATAACAACTTAATTAAAAATATAAATTTTTTGAGTATTCAATAAATAATTTTAAAAAAAAATCATTAAAAATAAATAGTTTATATAAAACTTTCAATTATAAATATAAAAAATCTAAAGTCAACACACTGCGTCAGTTCCACCTCCCGTTGATTCAACAACTTGTTTTAACTTTGCGCACTGAATCAAAACATAGTCTAAGTTTAGATTCACTAACAAACTTCTTGTTAATGATTAACATATTCATTTTACTTTAAAATGAAAAGTGTATACAGTAAATAATATTTTAAGAATTGTGTCTTATTATTGTTTTCAATTGGTACATTTTAGTAATGTGTACACGGTTTTAGTAGACAAAAATACCTAATATATCATGGATTTTAAGTTATTAGGTTAAGAGTATTTTAATAATTTTTATTCTCAAAATTAAAAAAAAAAACAAAAGAAACCCCCAAACCCTTTGCTCACCTCCCTCAAACCCTCATTTCCCTCGTTCCTCTCAACCTTTTCTCTTTTATTTCTCTCACTCCAACATTTTCTCTGTCATCCATATGCTAGTCCCAATTAAAAAAAATCAGAAACACTCGCCTAACCCTAATCTATATTCCTCACTTATCCAATTTGTTTATGTGATTTGTGAAATTAAATGTTTTATTTATCATTACATTCTTCTGACTTAATTTTTAATTGGCTAGACTTGGTTTGATTTTGATCTTGGTTTATTGATGATGGTGTGTCTGCAGAGAGGGAATTTGTAACACATCAAAATTCTAAAATTTAAAAACGAAATTTAATAATAATCATAAGAGAAAATATATAACAAAGATCTCTAATCAAAAATCAACATCAACATCATCAATTATTTTGTTATTAAACTGTATTAATGTTTTTGTTTCGTAGTAATTGCTCCTAAGAGCAACATTTAATGTTTTAGGGTTTTTAGTGTTACGTTTTTATGTTTCTGTTATGGGTTGTAACTAACCCATTTTTTTGATTCACTGGAACCCTATATAAACAGGGATTCCAGCATTTTGTGTTTAGATGGAGAGAAAAGCATTTGAATCATCAGCATATTCATATATTACTGAATACAAGAAACGTTCTTTTACTTACCTCCAAGTACAAGCTTTTCTTCTCTTCCTCTTTAATATTCTCTTGCGTTTCCGTCTGACAACCATTGGAACGAGCTTCGCTGTCACCTCCGCTTGTGAATCTCCTTAGAGAGCTTTCGCTCTTTCTTTTCTCTCTTGCATATCCATTCTCATACTCACCTACCTTCTGACAAAAGAAGCTTCTAGGAAAAGTGATATTTTACGTTTCTGGGCTAGAGAATATTGGGCCTCAGCTTTTTTAGTTTGGGCTTGTTTTAATAAATTGGAAAACAAATGAACTAACAGAGCAAGAGCAACAAATTGCGATGTCGCGGGTTGTTGTGTGTGAGTGAGGAAAAGTATGGAGATGAGAGAGAAACAAATTGGATAAGTGAGGAATGTAGATTAGGGTTAGATGAGTGCTTCTGATTAGCGTTGACAAAGAAAATGTTGGAGTGAGAGAGATGAAAGAGTAAGGATTGAGAGGAACAACGAAGGTGAGCAAGTCTTTGGGGGTTTCTTTATTTTGTTTAGTTTGAGAATGAAAATTATTAAAATACTCTTAACCTTATAACTTATAATCCATGATATACTAGAATATTTTTGTCTACTAAAACCCGACCCGATACACATTGTTAAAATGACCCGATACACATTGTTAAAATGTACCAACTGAAAAATAGACGTAGACAAGTTAGCAAACCCCATATATATATATATATATATATATATATATATATATATATATATATATATATATATATATATATATATATATATATATATATTAAAATCTTACATAAAATATTTAAAGAAAATGAAGTACAACAAACATAATATAAACGCTTAAGCTTGAGCCATTATTCTAACCTCCAAAATTTTAGGTTTATTTAATTGAATTACGATTAAAACTAAATACTTTCAAAATTAAACTAAATTATATAAATTTTCTTATATTAACCCATATATAAAAAGTGTAATAACACTGATTGTCATATAAGTCAGAACAACTAACCATTTCATCTGGGATTATCAATCTAACTAAATTACAAAAAATATTGATGTTAATTAATCAAATTGATATAATATTAACACATATTTACTCATTTCAAATATTGTTCCTAAATAAATCAAATGGGAGAGTGTAGTATATTTCTTTTATTAATTAAGTATGACACATTAAATATTAACCTTTATTAATTTAAGTATGTCCCATTCATATTATATATATAGTAACGACGAAAATAAGTAAAATAGATGCATGAGATGACATTGTAATTAGGTTATAGTTATGATATCTGGTAAAATAATTACGAAAAAATATATCTTAGCTTTAGTAATCATTTAAATTTAGTAAATTAAGATATTAAGCAGTGAAAACCTAAAGAAGGTTCATTCACTATTGTTTATTTATATTTTTTGTAAAAAAAAAAAAACTATCCTAATTCCATAAATTTAAGGTTTGGATATAACACCGATATTTAGTGAAATATATCACTCGTGTTGAGAATAAATATTAAATCTCTCTTCCTCTCAATGATTTCACTTTGTTTCATCCAAGTTTTAAGGAGAAAATTGCTTCATAATCTCAAATTAATTTGTTTTCATTTTCACATAATTAATTTCGTAATTATAAAAAAAGAGTCTATAATAATATTAATAATAATTTAATTCAATTGTGTATGTATATGTAATTATAATATAATTTGTTTAAAGTCAAACATGTTTTTGGAAATAGGAAAATATCGCTTAAAATAATGCTGAAATTAAGTTATCTATTCCTCTTCACTTAAGTTATGTTCACAACTCAAACGACGAAAACTTTAAGAAAAAAATATTTGACTAAATATAATATTCTTAATATCTTTTTGTATTTTAAAGTTTATAAGTTTAATATCATTTGAATAATTTTCTATTTTAAAGTTTATAAGTTCAATCACTAATTTTCATTTTATAATTTCATTTGATTTAGTAAACTTTTAGACTAACATGTACAATTTATTTTTCTAAAAAATTATGATTAACAAAAAAAATTATAATTAAATTTTTTTAATAATAAATTAAATTTATTATTGATATTTTTATTTATTTACATAGTATTGAATTTACCATACGTATATACTAAAATGCTGTTGATAGATTACTCATTAATTACTATTTTAAAATATATAAATATGAAAAGTATAATACTTTTGTTGAATATATAATAATTATATTTTTTTTTTAATTTTATTTATCTATTTTCATTCTGATATTGTTCTTATGCATAGACACTAGTAAAAAAGAAGCTTTTTAACGCGCGGTATATGCCTCGGTTTTACTGAAACCGAAGCGTATAAAAGCGCGGTGGCATTTTCGTAGTTTTAGACAACTTATATGCCTCGGGTATCAGTAGAACCGAAGCCAAAAAGATTTTCAACATCTGTTACGCGCCAACCGAGGCATATAGCCCGTATATGTTTTTTAAATTTTAATTATTTTTCAAAACTTTAGGCACCGGTTATCTTAAAACCGAGTCAGTATCCCTCTCTTACCTCAGGTAAATATTAACCGAGGCATATACTCATACATATTACAACTCTTCCTCTTCTGCTCTCTCACTCACGCTCAGACTCTTCCTCTTCTCTCACGCTCAGACTCTTCCTCTTCTCTCACGCGATCTCCTTCACTCTTCCTCTTCTTCTCTCTCGCTCACACGATCTCCTTCACTCTTCCTCTCCTTCACTCTTCCTCTTCTTCTCTCTCGCTCACGCGATCTCCTTCACTCCGCCGCTCCGCCGCTCAAATCTCCTTTCAAGGTACCCTTCTCACTTTTCCTCTTCTTCTTTCTCGCTCAAATCTCCTTCTCACAGTTCCTCTTCTTCTTCTCTCTGTTGCTTTGCCATGGCTGCATCCCACCCCGCAACCCCAACCCGTCACGCCTCCCACTCCGCAACCCCAACCCGTCACGCCTCCCACCCCGCAACCCCAACCCCACCACCAACCGGACACGATCTCACTCCACCAGCGGACGCGATCTCAGATCTAGTGTTGTTCGTGGACCGCCTGGTACGGCCCGTGCCAGTGGTGGAGCCGCTAGCCTAGCACCCGGTCCAGCCCCCTTCCGAGCCCTTAACCACCGTGGATGAAGCTGTTGTGGGACCGTCCGGCTCCGCTTCGAAGGCCGAGGATGGCAGCGTCAATGAGGATGAAGGTTGGGTTCTACCGATTGAAAAGGAGAGTTCTTTGTACTGGAAATGGGGGAAAAGGAAGGATGCTGGGAAATGGGGGCCGAGGATGGCAGCGATTTTCTTTCATTTTTTTCCATTTGTTATGCTGGATTTATCTGTTCATTGATGTATCCTATACTCTGATTTGTGGTTTTATCTGCTCTGTGATGTATCTTATTCTGATTTTTGGAGTTGGTTTGTGTTTTGGAATTATAACTGAAAATGCTTGAGTTCGAATTCTTCATTGAGACATGCTCCTGTGTTAAAGGATTGAGGAAAAGACCCAGAAAATGGTTCTACAGTTTTCTCAAATTTTTTTTTATTAAATTTTTTAAGATACTAACTCGGTTCAAAAGATAACCGAGGCAAAAATAGATCCTTTTTTGACCCGGTTTAGAACCGAGGCATTAAACGTATTCTTTTTACCTCGCCTCTATATGCACCGGTTGTAAAATCGGTGCGTATAAACGAAACTAACCGATGTCATTTCTGGGTATTGCACTAGTGAGAGTGTTCCAAATCGAATAATTAAAAAAATAACTAAAATAATTCCAAAATATAAAAAAGCCGTCAAAATTTATTTTTTAACTTTTATAGAAAAAATAAATAGTTTGATTGAAAATGGAAAACAGAAATAAATAAATAATTTATTATATTTAAATATAATGTTATATATTCAATGTTACTTAAAAACTAATATATATATATATATATATATATATATATATATATATATATATATATGAATAAAGTATATATATTTGATATTATTTTCCTTTTTATTTTATTTTATTTAAAATATATTTATATTTATAAAATGATAAATCTGTATCGCAATATTTAATCATATATTATACAATGTATTTACAACATGTGAGAAAATTATAAAACTATTTATATAATGATAACAACCATATAAAAAGATTCATACTTGAGAAGTTTTAATCATAAAATGTTTAATAATCTCTACTAAAAAAATGTTTACAAATGTTTCAAAATGTTTAACAAATGCGAATCATTTCTTTTTATGTAATTGTTGCAAACATATGTAATTGTTCAAATAAATTAAAAACTATAAAATTTGCTACGTAAACAGTCTTATCTTTAAAATACCATAAAAAAATTAATTATTGATTAAGGAAGAGTAATTTATTATTTACTTTTCAAAGGAAGGTAACAAATTAGTTTTGGTTAAAAAACTAAATAATTATTCATTAACTAAAAATCGGTCATCAATAAAAAAATAAAATAAATTAAAACTAACTAAAAAGTCCAAACATTTATTCCTTTAAAAAAAAGTCCAAACATTTATCAATTTCTTCTTAAATTCGCCTTCAAACTCAATTTTTGTTTACCCAAAAAAAACCACACCTGCTAATAAGAAACCACATATGTCATTGTCAAGTAATTAGCAGACGAAATCCGAAGAATGGCGTGCATTCTGCATCATGCTATGCACAACATGCAATGTATGCAGTATTTTAAGATAGGATACTGATAATATGAGAATATTTTTTAACAATATTTTAATATTATTTACGTGTTATTATGGATTAATCAAAAATTACTTCACGATCAATAATAATAATTATAAACAACAATATAAACCAATCACAAAATAACATATAAATAATATTAAAATATTATCATTATCATTATTCTTTAATATATCTACAAAAATTACTTTTAACATCATTATTCATAAATATTTATTTACATTTTTCTTCTTTTATCACATTTACCATTTCTCACACATCTAATATACCTTTTCTCATACAAAACCCGAAAAAACAATATTTTAAAATTTTCTGAAAACCTGATGAATAACATAGTGTAAGTATGATTTATTTATTTATAATGTTGAAAAGAAAAAAAAATGTTAATAAAAAGAGTAGGGTTTAACAAAATCCCCTAAGTAATAGTAATTTATGTAATAAGAATAACAAAACAGAGAGCGAGTCAACCCAAACAATGGTGGACTCTCTCGTGGTTCCAATTCCACTTCCACTCATGCACCTATATATAACACAACCAATCCTAACTCAACCAAAGAGTCTAAGAGAAACAAAACACCATGGTTGAGGAAGCTGCTACCTCGGACTTGCCGAAGCGCCAAAACCACGGCTTCATCGTAACCATCTCAGCGATCCTGGCGCTGTTGACGAAGCGCGGCGCGCGCAAGTCGAAGCCGAACAAGGACGATGATTGGAAAATGGATCCTAAGTCGCAGAAATCGATGCCTAAGAAGCTTCTCAGCAACATAAGCAACAAAGCGCTTTTTCACAACCACAAGAAGTGTAACAACAAGCAAAGCAGCGCGGAGGAAGAGAACAACGGAGGGTGGGGAAACGGCGGCGTTTGGCAGAAGGAGATTCTCATGGGTGACAAGTGCGAGCCGTTAGATTTCTCCGGCGTTATTTACTACGACGGAAACGGGAAACAGCTGAGCGAAATCCCTCTCAGGTCGCCACGCGCCAGCCCCTTGCCCGGTTACCTCACGCGCCTCACCCCGCAACGTACCCGCTGAATCTTCCTTCAGCGTCACCACGCGGCGCGTCTCTCTTATTTTAGATTTTTAATTTTGAAATCACTGTTTGTTTTGCTAGCGTTGTAGTCGTAGGTGGTTCCTTTGTTTTGGTTGGTGAAAACATTGTACAGGGTTTTTGCACTTGTCAGCAGCCTCCTTCTGCTTAATCGTGTGAGATTAAATTACAACTTCTTAGCTTTCATTTTTCCATCAAGCTTCACTTCGTAGTCAATATATGTTATTAGGGTTTTGTTTCATCATTGTACTCAACATAATTTAATTAAAAGTATTTCTACATTTCAAAAGAATTAGTCTCTGCTTATCTTGTTTACAAAATATCTTTGTTGAAAAAATTCAAGCTTTACTTGTGCCTAAATTCGTGTATTTAAAAAAAAAAACAAGTTAAACTATACTATATATATTCCTCTCCTCTAAATTTTATCCTCATTTTTGGTCCACTAAATTTAGAAAATGATCAAATTCTCAATATTTTACATGATTTAAATGAATTCTAATACTTTTATATGTATAGTCATTGTAGATTAACAAACATTTTAATTAATTGAAGGAAGAAAAAAAAATAATTTGGAGAAACGACGCAGCTTATGAGTAAAAAAAACAAAGAGAGATTTTTTGTATGAAATTTATATTTGACAAGGATGGAAGAGGAATCACAAACAATTATTAAGCGTTTGTTTGAAAATTAAAATAGAGATAGAGAGAGATAATATAATGAAACATAACTTAAAGAGAATAATAGATTCGAGAACACGGTTTTATTTAATTATAGATTTGATGATTCCCTTGCGAGTGAGATATGTATAAAAAATGCAACAGTGTATTTGATTAAGTCTAATCCGAATTTGGTTGGATCACAGTGACAATGGCATGAAGTGATATTTAAAAAGCTAGAAAGAGAAATGGAAGATTTGTCAAATTGCAGTTTGGTCGGGTAATAGCACACCCCATTATGTCATTCAACAATGTCTATATCTGGAAACAAAATATAAATAGCTAAACAAAGTAGTTGTATTTGTATATAATTTCTATGGAAAAACATTATATTGTATAATTATAAGTTTTATCTTTTCATTAATTGTTAAGATTTGTTATGCCTTTATTATTATTTTTATTCATATTATGTATCTATTCAACTGCTATAATTATTATATCCATTCATTGTTTGAATCTTCAAAATTGTTAATTTTTTTATTCTATGAGCAATAATTTAACTCCATTCAATTGTTACATAAATGCATGATTTAATTTTAATTGTCTATTTTATTAATTGTATCATCCCTGATTAACGAATTTCATTTTTTCATTAGTGTCTGAAAGTAACTAATTGTTAGTGTTGTGGATTGGTCTCTATAAATTTCTAACTAGTATTTTAATTTTGCAAAAGAAAAATATATTTATTCATTAATGCGGAGTAACATAAGTTGTTCTGTTCGTTTTTTGTTTTCCAACATGAAATAATAAATTAAAAAAGTCATTTTATTTTATTACTATGTTTATTGATTAGTAACATATTTTGACTAATAATTTTATAGAGATAATAGTGTAGAATTTTAAAAAAAAATGGATAAAGAACACACAAGAAAAATGTAATTAACAAATTACATACATATATATATATATATATATATATATATATATATATATATATATATATATATATATATATATATATATATGACAAAATGGCATTGGCATATAAATTTGTGAACGTGATTTTTTACAATAATAAAATAAAAGCATGCAAAGATAAACATTAATAAATATTTGATGAAAAACGATATAGTTGACTTCAACTTCTGTCTGACCCATTCAACGATCATACATAAGTCAAGTGTTCAAAACTTTGACACTTGTGAATATCGCTTTTAGATTGATTGAATAATAATAATAATAACACTATTCTTATAACGGCTGCTATAAAAACTAAACATTATCGCTTTTAATCCTTTTAAATATGAAAATAACTGTATCACGTTATGTTAATAGACACTGGAGCTATAACGTTGGTAAAAATTGTAAGAGATTCTGGGTTCAATTCTTCCATTAATGTCATGTAACAATTAAATATTAATATTATTCATCTGAATTTGAATTGTTGAATATTTTGATGAAAATTTGATAATATTTTATATGTTAAAATTTTACTTAATCAACTCATTTAATAAAATAATTTAACATTGTGTTTAAACGAAAACTTTCAATAATTTCAAAAAATTAAGATGCATGATTTAAATTATTTGTAATTAAATTCTTTCTTTTTTACTATTTTGTTTACATAGAACAATTAAAATAATAGTATGTTCTAATTTTATTTCATTTAGATAAATTATTTGAATTTCTCTTTTGAGATAAAATTTCATTTTAAAAATGTGTATTTTAGAATTAGCATTTACAAAAAATGTTATTCAAATTTAAACATACAATTTAATAATTTAATTCTTTTTTAATGTTTATGTGTATAAAGAAAAAGTGACTAAGTGGAAATTTCAATTTTTATAGTAGATCTTAAATTCTATGTTTTTATTAAATTATATGTTTCAGTTATTCGAAATATTTTCTCAAAAAAATTTAAATGTAAATTTTCCTTTTTTAATTTCTTCATCTAAATAATTCACTTTATCTAAAAAAAATTTAAATTTACCATAAAAATATATTACTCTACTAAATTAACTAATTTAAACACACTACAAGTCAAATTAAATTCTCATGTCCCACGAAGAGTAAATAGTCTTTAAAACTTATATCTTTAACAAATTAAGTTCATTACAAAAAAAATTGATATTATTAACAATAAAATTCTGTCATGTGTAAAATATGTTGATAAAATAAAATTATTGACAATAAAAAATTCGTCGATAAATTTTTTTTTTAAAAATTCTATCAACAAATTTTTATTCAGTAAGGAATTATTGATGAATTTTTCTGTTAGTAAATCTATCCGTAATTATCGATAGAAAACTCCATTGGTAAATATCGTGATCTGTTTCATCTTCTTTCCCTAATCTTTCTTTTTTACCACTCTAGAATAATATACGTTCTAAACAAATTTATCAATTAAGAATATTGTAGGTCACAAACAGAGAGAAAAAGTGGCGAGAAAATTGCTTCTCTTTTTACCGACTTATTTATCGATGAATTTTTTCATCAATAAATTAAATATGCATTATTGACAAATTTATTAATGAATTTTCTGTTAGTAAATTAAATATACATTACCAACAAATTTATCAACGAATTTTTATGTCAATAAAATAAACATACATTACTGATTAATTTATTTACGAATTTTTACGCCGGTAAATTAAATATGTTTTAGTAATAAATTTATCGACGAATTTTTCTATCGATAAAATAAATTTGTATTATCGAAAGATTTATTAACAATTTTTTTACCAATAAATTAAATATATATTACCGGTGGATTTATCGACAAATATTTATGTTGATAAATTAAATATACATTATTGATAGATTTTTCGTTAATAAATTAAATGTGTTATCGATGAATTATATATATGTTTCGGTTGAATTGGTCTGAGGATCGGTCGTTCTTCTTTGCTCTGCTCTCTTTTGATCTTTGATCCTCTCCGAGAATGCAATCCACTTTGATGAGTTGTTGACCTGCAGAAGACACTGCGACTCTCAAGTCAGATATGTTTCATAAAGAGGTCTATATTTTTTTAGGATAAAAAAGTATGTCTGGGTCTTAACCCTATATTTATAAGGCTTATGATAATCAAACTCATTAATTCATATTTGATATGACAATAAATCCAATAATACTTGCTAATATACCTGCTAATTGTCCATTAATACAATATTCTTGTGCAATATGGTTTGTGAATCACTCATAAATAGCGTATATTCGCATTTAATATGGTCATTAATGATATTTACCTTTCCTGATTAGTTTGTCTGACAGCCGGTCAGTTGCCAGATATAGTACATTAAGTCCCTCAAGGCCCCGAGCAGCTGTTTGCAGGTACGAAGGAGTTTAAATACGCCGAACGAATTTAAAGTGGCGGGAAAGAGTGATTACCCTTTTGAATCACCGGGCGGTGTGCTGTGGTTTGAGACCGAATGGCCGAGTACTTGTGACTACCTGGTTTAGGATCAGGAGCTCTCGGAGAGCCTTCCCTGAGTTTTGTGGACGAGAGTGAGAGTTCACAAACACTCTTCACTGCTCGGTTTAGGACCAGAAGCTCTCGAAGAGCGTTCCCTGGGTTTTGTGGACGAGAGTGAGAGTTCACGAAAACTCTTCACCGCTCGGTTTAGGACCAGAAGCTCTCGAAGAGCGTTCCCTGGGTTTTGTGGACGAGAGTGAGAGTTCACGAAAACTCTTCACCGCTCGGTTTAGGACCAGGAGCTCTCGGAGAGCGTTCCTTGGGTTTTGTGCCATCGCCCCGCAACCTGTGATTGGATGAAAATTTTCTGGCTTTATTCATACCAAAAGTGTAGACACGTAAGTCTTGTCAAGGTTGAACGTAGGACTGAACCTTCCTGTGCAGGATATTTTTACTCACAAAAATATGAGTTAAACAAATATATTATAATTTATAAATTAGGCTTAAATGCTTACTTCGTCCCCATGTTAAGAGGTGAATTTCTGTTTAGTACCTGATTTTAAAAATGAAGACATTGGGTCCCTATGTTATGAAAAGTATATGAATAAGGTCCACAAAGAAATAACAAGTTCAACAAATCATCAAAGAAAAAAACTGAACAAAAGAGAAAAAAAGCTGGACAGCAGAAGAGAGAAGAGAAAAAGTACGACCACATCAGCATGGACTCAATGTCATTGCTGTCAACTTAACGGACATGACCTTATTCATACACTTTTCATAACATAGGGACCCAATGTCTTCATTTTTAAAATTGGGTACTAAATAGAAATTCACCTCTTAACATGAGGACGAATTAAGCATTTAAGCCTATAAATTATAATCAAAAGTGGAGCCTCTCAAGGTTGAACGTGAAAATATGAGTTAAACAAATATATTATAATTTATAAATTATAAAGAAAAGCGGAACCTGCCAAGGTTGAAAGTGGGTAGGACTGAACCTTCCTGAAAGTTCTCAAAACAAAAGACATGTCTTTAGAAGTTATTACGGAATATTTTACTCTTGTTGCAAAACCTGGTATTGATTCGAAGTAGCGATGTCGAGACCGAGCGCACGTCTGGTTCCTTGTGGAATCATGGGGATGTCGCTCGGCCCCACGGTGGGCGCCAAAATGTTTCGGTTGAATTGGTCCGATGGTCGGTCGTTCTTTCTTGCTCTACTCTCTTTTGATCTTCAATCCTCTCCGAGAATGCAACCCACTTTGATGAGTTGTTGACCTGCAGAAGACACTGCGACGCTAAAGTTAGATATATTTCATAAAGAGGTCTCTATTTTATTAGGATAGAAAAAAATGTCTTTACTTGGGCCTTAAACCTATATTTATAGGGCTTATCACAATCAAGCTCATTAATTCATATTTGTTATGACAATAAATCCAATAATACTTGCTAATATACTTGTTAATTGTCTACTAATACCATATTCTTGTGCAATATGACCTCTCAATCACTCATAAATAGCGTATATTCGCATTTAATATGACCATTAAACGTATTAATTGATCATTAATGATATTTACCTTTCCTGACTAGTTTGTCTCACAGCTGGTGTATGTGTGTGTTAGAGGAAGTGGTGTTCTTGTGTAAACATTTTTAAATATTTTGTTATTATGATTTTTTAAACTCAATTAATTTGATTCATAAACTTTGAAATGAGATTTTAAAATAATGAATAATTATAGAAATTGTTAGAAAAAAATACAATTTTTTTGAGCTTTAAAATTATAAGCACATAAAATAAAGAATGTAGATTAAAAATTTTATATTAGTATAAGTAACTAAATTATAAGTGTAAAAAAATAGGTAAGAAAGTATTCAAATTTTTAGTAAATAAAAATAATTTTTAGTAAAAACTTTAATTCAAATTTGGAAGTATGTATAAATAATTTTTAGTAAAAGTTTTTATCATTAAAATATAACAAACTACAACCGTGTTCTCTTTTTTTCTGTTTTTTAACCGTCCGCAAAAGTTAACAATAGTAAAATATAAAATGTAAAAAAAGAAAGAAAGAAAGAAGCCATAGAGATCTTAAAAAAGAACAAATATATGAGAGTAGTAAGTAAGGAGTGAAACTGAAAGATAAAATGAAGAAATAAAAATTTGTTGAATAATCAGATAGAAAAAGTAAAAGTGTTTACAAAAAGATGTGTATCTATCTATATGTATATATATAGAGAGAGGTATAGATAAAATTGTAAAAAATATTTATATTTTTTTGGTATATAATTACTAGTAAAAATATATACATTGTGCGGATACGTGTTCATTTTTTTATGATAATAAAAATATTTTTAATTTTATTGGTAAATTTTTTAATTAAATGAAATGAATAAGTTTAAAAAAAATGATCAAATCGAAAAAAAACAAGTAAACTTAAATAAACACTTAGTTAAAGTGTAAAATTAATAAAAACTATTTAAAAAATGAGTCCCTTAATATATAAGTATATATAATAATATTTTTATTATTTTCTATAATCATAAAAAAGTGAATAAATGCGTACACATATATTTTTACCAGTATATATATAAAAATTAAATACGTCTTTAATTCCTAAATTTTTATTTAAAATTGATTTTTTTTTTCAAATTTTAATATTTTAAACTATAAAACAAATAGATATAATTAATATAATCAAACTTTGTGAAAGAAAGTCTTTGAACAATCGATGTATCATATTGACGAAGTTTTTACACTAACAAGTTTCAATTCAAATATCAATTCATAACATAATACCATTTATCAAGTAAAAAAAATTAACATTATTAAATTAAAATAACTATATTTATTTATTTTTAAAATTTAACATTAAAATATATAAAATAAGGATTAATTCTAATTTTACGAAAACATATTTAATTCTATATATAATAATAATAATAATAATTACTGTAGGTAAATTTGTTAAACGGATTAATAATTTCATGGCCCACCTAATAAACTTGGGTCGGCTGGTTCGATTCAACCCATGTTTATTTAGTCTGACCCAATGTGTAGTTAATTAATTGTTTCTAGCAGCCCACAATAACAGAAAAAAAAAAATCTCTAACACCCTTCATCATTACACCACAGGGATATTTTAGAATACTCGTTTCGAAAGATATTGTAGACATTCCCAAAAGAGTATATTTTTGAAATTATATTATGAAAAATTCATTTTAAAAACTTTCCGAAACATATAATTGGAAATTTACTTTCATAGAAGATAAAATAGTTAATTTGAAAACTTAGGTGGTACACGAAAAAATTGTGGGGATATGGAGGTGCAGGAAGTAAAAAACCTTTCTTAAACGAATGTACTTTTAAAATTTAAATTATATCAATGAATCCTTTTAGTTTTAATATAATGATTTTATGCATGAATTATAATACATACATATGATCTAATAACATATTTTTATCATAATATATTATTTTTATAGAATATAATTATTATTTATAAATTAGTTGGTGTATACGTTTAAAAACCAGAAACCAGATAATCTTATGTTAAAATATCAAATAAAAATAGTTTGATTCAATTTAAATTATAAGAGTTTTTCATCTAACATAAAACTGTTTTACAAATTACTTTTATTAATAGAAAACATTTTGAAAGTTGTGGTAATTATTGCGATAACTATTTTTATTTACGTAATATAAATGGACACACATAAGTGTATAATAATATCCTATATTTATTAGTGAGAATGAACCACATAAAATATAACCTGACTCATTTAAGGGCATAATTTTCTTATTTAATAAAAAAGTTATAGGCTTAGACTGTTAAAAATACCTGTTTAATTACACTAAGCCTAAATTAAAAAAACATATTAATCCAGATGCGGCGATTTGTTATTTATTTAAATATATTAAAATTTATATGCATATTATATTTTGTTAAGCTTACGCTTTAGAACCATATTAACTTGTTTGTATATAAAAAGGAAAAAGCCTTAACTAATTAATCAAACTAGACATTTAGTTTTTATACTATATTTATTTATGTTAAGTCTAACCTAATCTCTTATGTATATGTGTTTGTTTGTGCTGGTTAATAAGATTAGAACAAGTTTAAACAATGTTTTGTTTCTGACATTCAAGTTAACACGAGTTAACATATCAATATTTTTAAATAATAATTTTCATTTTCTTTCTTCCTCTTTATATTTGTCATGTTTGTATTGAATAATAATTAATCTTGAGCTAACTAATTACAAATTCCATCGAAATAATGCGTTTTATCCTAATCTTGCATGAAAAAGAAAATTGTCATCATACACATTTCTTCCATTTCATTTCTGCATCTCTTTATTTCCCTTTTCATGGTTTTCATGAGAGCAAAAAAAAGAAAAAAAACAGACCAAGTTTATAAGACTAACAACTACATTCTGCATTAAGAAATCTAAAACAGAAACCGACAGAGAGAGACGAAACAGACATGTGGCAGGTGATTCTGACTCAGATGAAGCTAAAGATACACGTGGAGGGAATAATTAAGCATATCACAAACAGCATCATAAGAATAACAAAGGTTAAGGTAATCGAGTTACACAGTTACACACCTAATGGTAATCGGGTGGGTCCCTCAGGCGCCGGGTGCTGCATCCTTGACCTTGCTGTGCAAATAGCCACCGTATTCTCTGGCGTAGTCTTTGACGTGGCTGGCGGTGTCGTATATGCGGCTCCGGGCGTAGTCGACCCGGTCGGAACCGGGTGGGTGGAGGCCTCTGAAGTAGCGGTACGTCCAGGACAAGGCGGCGACAAGGGCCACCGCGAATCCACAGACGGAGAAGAAGCCCGCGGTGATGACGAACAAGATGATGGTGGCTGGAACCCAGACGGGGCTTGAGACGATGATTAGAGGCGTGAAAAAGATGAGGCCGAGAATGGCGCCTGTGAGGGTGAGCCCCGCCAGGAGGAGAAAGACGGAGGCGGTTACGAGAAGGGTGAAGATGCCGCCCAGGTGGGCAGAGTTGGGGCCCCGGTCTTGGAGCTTTTGGAGGAACGCGGCAGAGAGGGAGGGTCTCTGGGCCTGGGCTTGGGCCGGGCTTGGATATTGGTCCGCCATGCCTGAAGGTTTGAACGTTGTGTGTGTGAGAGAGAGAGATAGAGAGAGAGAGAGAGAGAGAGAGAGAGAGAGAGAGAGAGAGAGAGATCGAGGGAAAAGAGAGGTAATGAAGGAGAGGTGTGGTGTGAGATTGAGAAGGGCTATTATGGTGACATGCAAGAGGATACGTGTTGGATAATTGTATCACATTCAGACTTTTTCTTTTCTACTTTTTCTCCTACAACAATCTTCTCTTCCTCCCTTCCTCCCTCTTTCTCTAATACTACAATATTATTCATTTAAAATTTTGGATTACATATTTGTAAACATATACATGATTAATGAGAAATTATTTAAATTTTTGGTGAGGGACAATTAAAAAAAATAATAACAATTATTAATTGATAATTAATGAGTTTGACTTAATTGTTATTATAAGGTTTATAAATCTAGGTTTGATGGGAAGATAAAATACGTATTTTTCATGATCTAATTCTTCTAAATATCTTTTAGAAATATATATTTTACTTAAATATCATAGTGTTTTTGGAGGTCAACTCCTACCATATTAATGAATTTTGGAATAATAATTGGAAGAAGGAGACAATAAAGACTTGAAGCACCTAGAGGAGTTAGAGAAAAAACTTTTGAAAGCCACAATATAACAATTTCTGTGGGTCTCATCAAGAGCACCGTAGCAAATCTTTCCCTCCCACCAAACATATTTGCTGCTATATATTGGCCATTCAATTTAGTTTTACAAAAACCTCCTGAACAATAAAATATATAATAGCCTCATTACAATAATATTTGTAGTATAACTCGGCACTAAAGTTAGAAGATAATTTGTAATGACTTTTGCATAAGACAAAAGATAATTCAAATGACCCAATTAAAACAAAAGAAAAATAAAAGACTGATTTGAGATTTAAAAAAAAGAAGAAAAACCTCTAAAATGAATAAACATATATATAAATTATAAATATTATTAATCTATAATATAATGTGTAACATCCCAAAAATACAGCAATGAATTATATAATAAAAATAATTACAATTAGTAATATATCAGTTCAGTCTTACATTAAAGAAAGCATGCGGTTCTGACCGAACGACATAAACAGTAAGAATTCAAATTTAACTATACATCAATACAAAACTGACCGAACGGTTTACAAAAGGGATTACCGAACGGTCATTCCTTTCAAAAGGAAAGGTGATCTAACGACACCTTACACTAACTAGACTATACTACTAACCGAACGCACTACGGTTCGGCCTTAACTTCAACGTCGACGAGGTTCTCTTCCTCCAAATTTCCTTCTTCCAGCGCCTCTTCTAGTAGCGCGTCTCCTTCTGCTCACATCCACACGGATGATCATTGCAACGACAAGACGAACGTACAAGACGAGAGAACACAAGGAAAACACAGGGTAAGCTTATGTAATTTAATTCAGTTACAAATCATACAATTCATACCATCAACACACAGATAAAGTTAACAATACGTTTCAAGCAAGGCCTACTACTAGACCGATCGTCCGGACTGTATGAAATCTGTGTAGCTACAACGTTCGTGCACCCGGGTGATGTAGTAACTGGAATACTCTCATCAGCTGCCACCCGAGGTTAGTCCTATCTGTCCAAAGTACCCCTAAGGACTAGGACCTCCTGCCGTTCCCACACATGACCTACTCTCCTCTACGTGAGGACGAGTACTCACGGAACATCAGGATGAATCGACAGCTTAGCATTACCACAGTCATACTTTACAACTTTCAATATTCACTCATGAGTCGTTCCTCCCCGGAACGCTCGTTCAAAATCCACAACCTTTCATTCATCTCATATACTCTTCATCTTTTATAATTCTTCACTTTAGTGTCATCTTTATCACAATTTATAAGGACATCAAATACCGAACGTTCAGCCCTCTTCAAAACGAGGACGAACGTTAGGAACGAGACTGAAAAACCTCCCATTCCAGAATAGAATAAGACCGAAAGGGGTTACTTTTAGATTTAAAAATAAATCGAGTACAATTATACATTATATGACGAACGTTACTTACAACATGAATCAGTTAAATGAATTGACTCTCGTGAACTAAAACCAACACTCAAAGAATACATCAGGTACGGGGACTCTAGGTCGGAGACAATGAAGGTAGGCGTGCCAAGACTTTTAAAGAACCATACGTAGAATAATTCATATATATATATATATATATATAGAGAGAGAGAGAGAGAGAGAGAGAGAGAGAGAGAGAGAGAGAGAGAGAGACCAAGTGCCGGTCAGTGACTGAGCACGGTAAAGGAGATTCTACTGAATTTGGACGAACGTTGTTTCATTAAGATTGAAACATTAAAAACGAGTACGAACGTTCGGTATAAGACCGAGCGCCACTCATTACGAGAGCTTGGGTTGAGACCTATCACTAATTTAAACTTGTAATAGAAACATTAATAATAATAATTATGATAAGACACGTTGGAGACAGTGTTGAAGAACTAAATATACAAATACATGTTTACAAGATTTTCAGTTCCTCACGTAACACTCAGGTACATCTACGTTTGGCCGAACGCTCAAACATAGCACTATTACAAGAAGGCGCTCGTCCTCAACTAGAATTCTTCCCAAATGAAAGAATTCAATTTCAAAGGAGTTTACTAGAAACACCGAACGGTCAAGGACCGTTCAATGCCGAACATTCAATATCATAAGGGAATTTCATATTCAGAATTCATTTACATTCAAATTCATTTCACAGCATATAACTTCTTGATTTTATACATTCATATCATAGCACATTTCATATTACTCATACATCAGCTCAAAATCATTATCATATAACAAATAGTCAAACATCACAAAGTCATGTTTCATACAACTCACAGCACGTCCATGCAGCACAGTAAAAACATAAGAATTAAATTGAATAAGCTTCCCTTACTTCTACTGTGAACGAACGTTCTAGAGGCAGAAGTATGGTTGGTTTGACTAAAAATCTCTCCTACCCTTACGTTCCACAACTCTTAAACTAATTAATAGCAAAACAACCAAAAGTGGATCAGACAAGATATCAGCATGCAACCGAGGCTTGGTTTGCATGTACTATAGAACGAACGACTAAGGACAAAAGACTTACCAGGTTCAGAACTCGGAAATGTTCGGTTCAGAATGAAGCTTATGACGCCGGGAACGCTTCTACGGTCTCTGAAAGATGATCGGAGGAGTAAAAAGGTGAGTTTTGGTAGAGAGAAGGGGAAGTTTTTAGAGAGAAGTAGAAGAAGATGAAAGGTTCAGAGTGAGTGAAACGGGAATTTCAGAAAAATCAGATTTTGCTTCTCTCATTAAAACGAACGTCCGCTCACTCGCTGACACTTGCCTTCCACTATCTGATTTTGGAATCTTAGTTTCTTGACACCTGGCGCCCGTTCAGAGGAGTTTTGGGTGCGTTTTTAGTGATTCTGACAGGAGGGATTTGGATGCGTTTTTCCGATGTATGACATAATGTATTATAACTATTTAAAAATTGGGATACACATGTCAGTCATAATATAATATATAATAAATATTTAAAAAACATGCATGAATGTAATAATAATAATAATAATTAATAAATAAATTAAGTAGTTAATAAATAAAAATTGGATTCCCGCCTCCAGGGCAATGAAATAACGGCCAGAAACAGAACGTAATGACAACGCAACTTTTGAGGGAAAAAAAATCCTTCAATTTCAAATGAACACAAACCCTAATTTCCCTTTTATATAACAAACTCCAAATCTTCAGTTAACTGAAACACACATTGCCTCTTTCATCCTCACATGGATTCAACTCGTGTCTCTCATAACCTTGGGGATCCCAAAATTCGTCAAGTTGGTTTCTTCGTTCCCGAATCCTCCACCACCGATTCCCACAAGATACTGTCGCCAAGTCATCTTCCCGTTCCGGAGATGCAGAATTCCGTCCATGGCCAAGTGACATCTCGGAGCTATGATCCCTCGGAAAACCGAAACCTTGAAACTGGCATTGGTACACATGAAATTCTCATTTATTTGTTCAATGTCTCTGTTGTTGTGCATGTATGATTCTTGAACTATACTCTAATTATTGATTATTGACGTGTTTTTTCTTTCATGTATTAGAAAAGAGGGAAGATGAAGAGATAGAGGTTATAAAATCAAGGTCAAAGCCGCTGAAAGAAAAAACTACCAAAGCGGAGAGGCGAGCCTTGCAAGAAGCACAGAGAGCTGCTAAAGCTGCTTCTTCTAACGGTTGATTAGGGTTTTCGGTGTTAATTACAATTTTTTCTCTCCCTTGTACTTTGAGCATGACTAAAATTATGAGTATAATTGATTAAATCATGGTCGTTAGTTTAAAGTTCAGATGGTATTTGTTGATTGATTACTTCTCTGCATACATTTTTTTCTAAACTATAAATTTTAACGTGTTATATTGAATTATTCTTGTTTTCATACTGGAATTTTAGAGTGATGTTGGATTATGAATCCTATTTTACAATGAAACTCGTGTAATTTTAGTCCGTGCTAGTGTGGTTTCTATGGAATTCTGCGTTATATAGTGCAGTTGCAGTACTCAGGAACTTGAATTACTTTGCATCCTTTTATATAGTTTGTGTACTTGTGCTTAGGCTTTTGGTCATTTTTCTTACAGTCGAGGGAAGTAAGGCTGTTGCTGGAACTGGTAGAGCTGCCTTGGGTAAAAGTACAAAGCAGTCTTCACAAAAGAAAGCTGGTCCTTCTTCTCCAGTGGCTGCTGATAAAAAAGCAGGAGATCGACCTTTGGATAAAGACAGGAAAAAGGATGCTCCTCATCCACGATTGCAATTTGATGATGAAAGCCGAATGGAAAGGGCTAGAAGGCGTGCAGTAGTCAATCCAACTGAATCTAGAACCAGAGTTGAATTATTTCAGCATTTGCCTCAATATGAACATGGGACTAAGCTTTCTAGTCTTGAATCAAAGTTTTTCCACCTTGATTTAGTTCACCCTTCTGTATTTGAGGTACTCTTTTGGAATTAATTCACATGAGGTCTACTTGTAGACCAGGACATTGTGATCTACAAAATTAATGCTGACAACTGTTTATTCATGATAGTTAATTATTTATGGTTGTATATATTTGCTCTGTTGTCCACTTGTCTCTTAATTATTGTCATTTCATATTGAATCTCACTACTTTTAATGCCTTGTTGTTTATTTTTTAAGACCTTGATGCTATCGAGTATTTAACTTAAACTGTATGTCCTTTGTTTGCATGCTTCAGATTATGTTAACCAATGTAAATACACCCAGTGTGCTGGGCATTCACCCTTCTTCCTTTGGATGAGAGTTCTCATCAAAATGCTCATTCAAACCATTTAATTTAATTTTTTTTTAGATTCTGTAGCCAGTGGTTTGTATACTGTCATGACTGGTTAGTATGTATGAGTCAGATTTGACGTGAAATTGTTTTTGGAGCTTTGAACAGCACATAGGTAGTTCTTCAATGTAAATGAGTTTTTTGTATGTATGAAAGTAAAGTCAAAATATAAATAGCAATTCAGACATGGTTCTCATTTTTGTCTTATTTAATTTTCAGGTAGGTCTTCGTTATTCGGCAGGAGAAATATCTGGGGGTAATGCTCGTTGTATAGCAATGCTAAGAGCACTTCAAGATGCCATTAGAGATTACTGCACAGATCATGAAAAGGCCCTTGTTAGGAATTTAACTGCAAAAATCAACAGTTATGTTTCATTCTTTGCTGAATGCAGACCACTTTCAATGAGCATGGGAAATGCAATTAGGTTTGTAAAGAGTCGTATTGTCAACCTGTCTTTAAATTATTCTGAGTTTGAGGCAAAAACAACCCTGTGTTCAGATATTGACCGGTTTATAAATGAAAAAATAATTCTTGCTGATAAGGTGATTGTCCGACATGCTTTTACAAAGATTAAGGATGGGGATGTGCTTCTCACATATGGATTGTCATGTGTTGTTGAGATGATTCTTTTATATGCCCATGAACTGGGTAAAAAGTTTCGTGTTGTCGTGGTCGATTCCCAGCCAAGGCTAGAAGGTCAGGCCTTGCTTCGTAGGCTAGTGGCTAAGGGTCTAAGTTGCACATATACTCATATAAATGCTGTTTCTTATATCATGCATGAGGTCACACGAGTTCTTCTGGGAGCTTCTGCAGTTTTGTCTAATGGAACTGTATATTCAAGGGTTGGGACTTCTTGTGTTGCAATGGTGGCTCATGCATTTCGTGTTCCTGTATTGATCTGTTGTGAAGCATATAAATTTCATGAAAGGGTGCTACTGGATTCAATATGTTCTAACGAACTAGGTATATATTGTTGTAACAGCTTGTAAATTATGTTGCATTTTGCCTTTGGTATGTACTGTCTTTATGTTTCAAGAAGGGGGATTAGGATGGACTTTTTCTTTTGCAGCAAGTATTGTTGATGCAAAAAACCAAAAATGGGGGCATCTTCATCCCAATTCCATTCAATTTAAGCACTTTTAATCGTCGGCTTTATACATGCTCTCATATTTTGGTAAAGGAGTTTGAAGTTGTCTGTTGATAAACTTCAATTGCTTGCAGGTGACCCAGATGCTATTGCCAGGGTTCCTGGACGAATAGATGTCAATTATCTGGATAATTGGGCCAGTGAAGACAATTTGAGGCTTTTGAATTTGATGTAAGGTTAAGATATTTTCATTGTATGAACACCCAATCCCCCAAGAAAAAAACGAAAGATTACAACTGATTTATTTTTCCTGACAGGTATGATGCTACTCCTTCAGATTATGTGTCGGTTATCGTGACGGATTATGGCATGGTAAGTTAATTCTTGATGCTAGTATGGGGTGAGACTGGGTCCATCAGTCGTCACCTGGTACATTATATTTATGTTTCCAAATCTATTAGCATACTTTGTTGACTGCTTCAAACACATATTTTTAAATCAATCAATTTTTAGAATTCTGAGTACTTGTTGGCAAAACTTTAAAATTCTGTTTACTTTTGATGGATCTTTGGTCTCTATACTTTGTGAACTTAAATTCAGTTATCTTTTTCGTTTGCAAGAACGGGTTGAAAGGGGAATAGCGCCATGCTGGTGTGGTGTTTTTGAAAAAAATGTAGTTTTCTTCCCTACATACACTTCAAGACACATCTGTTATGCTTTTCACCTGAATAAACTCTTACATCATAAATTTGAGTTTTCGTTTTTAAAATGACTTGTCATGCTCACCCTTTTCTTTTTTTCACGATGGCTTCACTATTATATTTATTACTTTTTATATTTTTAAAAATCCTCAAGTTATTAATTTCTTGTTACCAAAAAGTTAATTGATTTCGATTTTTCCTTCTAATTTTAGAATTCTCTATTTTTTTCTCTTAAATTCTGCATTAAAGTTTTTTCTTTTTTTGTTTCAATCTCAACTACTTGTATCGGATATGATTCCCCCCCTCCCCCCCCCCCCCCCCCCCCCCCTTAATTTAAGTTGCTTATATTTTATTTATTTGAATTAATTATACATTATTTTTTTTTATAATTTCAAATATTTTTAGAATATTCATACGATGATACACATGATGATACTTGGTATCTTTTATTTTCCTTTTAGTTGGACGAAGCTTACTAGTTTCCAAAACTTCCATTTACTCTTGTTTCTGTTACAGCTTCCTCCTACAAGCGTGCCTGTAATAGTACGTGAATATCGAGAGCATTTGTTGATGTAGACACAGAAAAGTCAGAAAGTGGTGTTAACAGCCGCAATCGATTTAGATTAATGGAAATTTTTTATATATCATTTTAGTAAATTAGGCTTTCAATTCCCCAGCATCAGCAATTTCGGAGGTGCATTTATTTTCAATTATATAATTATTTATACTCTGCGTTGTAATGATTGATAATGATGTGTCGAAGAAATAACAGGGATCTTAGTTGAGGCCATTGAGCATCATCTTTTACTATTGGGTCATATTTGTACAACCCCATTAGTTAGTTTCCTATGTTTTTATCAGCACTTGGCAGCATGCCGAAGCTGAGATAATCACAACGTCAAGTCTGAAGACGATTGACATATGACTCCTGGGATATTATTATAATAATGAAATGTCACCTTATTTTGCTTTTCTTACTAATTTAACTGTCATTTTCCCCGTGTAAAATATATATTGTCTTTTCAGTCATGGTTCTAGATCCAAACAAACAACAGAATTAATAAATTTTTTTCAAGTCTTCCTGTAAGTGTTTGATATGTAGCCTCGGTCTCAATGGTGTCAGCTCAAGCATACGTTTTCTGTGTGTGAAGTGAGGACACAAAAGTTGGCACAAAGCGAGGAGTCCATCTACTTGATGCATATTTGATTTTTCTCTGGGTTAGTAATTTTCAGAACTGTACATCATAATTATATATTAATATGATACAACGAGAAGTACTTTAAGAACAAAACACCCACCACTTACCCCTTCTAAGTTGAAGTGGCAACGGCCCAAAGTCAACATATAATCTAACAGTGACAGTAATGAAGCCCGATTAATTAATCAATTAATCTGTAGCCGTTTCCATCTTCTATCATTACTTTGGCTTCTTATCAGAACTTGCAGGACTATTATCTGTTGCAGCAGCAGCTGCTGCCAATTCCATCAACCGCTTATAATCTATTTCAGTGGATTTAAACTTAAACTTGACGCCAACCTGAATCCATGACTTGATACAAAGAATTTCCTGTGTGCTGTCATGTGGCATACAGATTCGTTGCTTGTCAATTTCATCACCCTTGCCACAGAAAAGTTCTTCAGGCACAACTGAAGTTGCCTGCACAGCCAGGAAATCTCTAGCCATAACAGATAGTCGAGGGTAGCGTGTACTGTTGACCTTCCACCACTCTAGAACATCTGTTGGTATTGGAGCTGGAGCCTCTGAAAGGTACTGTGTTAGCTCATCAGTAGCAGAACTCATGGTTGTCCTTCGCTTCTTGCGTGCAATTTCCTCTGCAAAGGAAACGCTTCCTGCTTCTTCAATTTCTTGAGCATTGTATCCAGAACTCATGGATGAGAAATGGCTGGTAGAATAATTTCTTATAAAATGGGATCTCGCTTCGTCCAAAAGGGTTTCCGAGTTTAAACTATCAGGGATCAGCTCTCCCTTTATTCGAGGATCTAGAATTGCAGTCATATAAGTGAATATGTTGCAAACCTGGTGGATGTAGTTTCTGGCCTTTTTAGCCATTTCTTCTGCAGCATTTTTTAGCCATTCTGGGCTGTGGCGCGATTCTCTGCAGGAATTAATGGTCTCTGATATGTGATCCATGAAGAAAAGCACAAGCCCAACCGTTGGCACCTTACTTGTGCAGATGTTGTTTGTGGTTTTGTAGAATGGTTCAAGATATTGATGCATGATGCTAACCACACTTTTGTCAGAAGATCCCAGCAGCATCCTGCTGCCTAGCATTTCTTCGTATTTTCGAATAACAGCATCCACTGATTTACCTGCCTGCACCACAAAATATACACCTTATTTTACTCTTGTTCCATATTTCGATGGAAATGGCCATGCATACATCACAAGACATCTTAATTCCTATGATTCAATTTACACGTGTGACGTAACATGCTACATTGTTGTAGTAAACAAATCGAAAAATATCAACATCAAGACAGGCTGAATTCATCACCAAACACAGAAAAATTCTTACAGTTAGCAGACGAGCAAACTTGGGGCACTTGATGCACGTAAAGTTATTCCAAATATAAGTTGTCTTGAACAACATTGGTACTAAAATGCAAGAATTATCTTTTTCTTTAGATTCTTGTGCGCAGTAACTAAAAACAGGTGAAAATATAATGGTCTACCTTGCGAACAAGATCAAGCATTTGGTAGTTTCCACTCCACCTCGCTGAAATATCAAGAGGAAATTTCCACATGCCTTCTTGATAAGCAGTGGATATTTGAATAAAATCCTCAGAGATCACTGGTGAGGCATTTAACTCTATTACAAACTCCCGTATCTTAGAAATTACTTGTTTTGCAGATCTCAATCCATCATCTATTATCACATTCAAAGTTCGAGCAGCACAGGGAATATAACAGAAAGGCCCTATTTTCTGGCCATCTAAGTCCTCTTTCAAAGTATGGCAAGCATGCATGGCACTTGTACTATTGTCGTGGGTACAGGACAGAATTCTGGTTTCAATATTGTAAAATTTGAGAACTTTTACGAGGGACCGATATATCTCTGTACTCCCACATGGATAAGGTATTCGACAGATATCAAGAAGCAACTTCTGGAAGCACCAGTTTTCGTCGATCCATTGACATGTCACACTCATATAGTAAATCTGTTCAAAGGAGGTCCAGAAATCAAGTGTAATGGACAACTTTGAAGAAACCTGTTCCAACAATGCTCTTACATCTTCCCTCATGCTTCTGAAGACTTCATCAAGTACAGTTCTATACTTGTCACTTGGCCAGAGTTGTATGGAAGGATTCAAAAACTTGTAGGAATTCACAAGCCACTTCTCTTCTAGAATTGAAGGAGGAAGAGCAGTTAGAACAAGCCACCTAACGAGCAACCAATTTAGATGATCATAATCCACCTGGTTTGCTTTTCCTGGAGGCTGTGACTTCTTCACCACAGTGATAGGCCTTGCAGCTGAATTGCTGACAGCGTCACCTGACTTGTCATAACCTGGATGGCGATTAGCAAGATGCCTTCCCAGATTACCTTCACGAACAAAGGAACATCAGTACATATACAAGTAAGAACAATTATTTGAAAAAGTTATAGAGTATAAAAATTAAAATTCATCACCAATGTTCCAATCTCGAGTTTGTTGCTGTCATTATAAGGTCATTGCGTTATGAGAAACTGATCATTTTGATGCTCAATGATTCTGTTAAAGTTGGTATTAAAAATATGTCCTAGTAAACTAAGGAGAGAGTTTTTATAAATTACTCTTTGACTTCAACTTTCACTGAAACAAGCTCCCAAGCTCTTAGCATGAGTGTGAACGAACTTGTAAGATATTTTGGAACTTGACCTTTTAATTATTTTAGACTTGAACTGGGCTCTAGGTTCATACTTGACCTTAGTTATTTTAGGCTCATACTTTACCTTTTGAATTCTTTCAGGCTTGTACTCAACATTTGAATTTCCAATCAACATTATTCTTCTGAATTCAATAAACTTGCTTTAATATGTGAAAATTCTCTTCAAATGTCTGCAAAATTCTAAAGATGTGTTTTTGAACCTTTCATGCATATAAAATAACTCTATATACAACCTTATACATTAAGTGATGACCAAAATTATAAATTTACGTAACACACCATATCACAATAAAGATAGAAGAAGTTTTTTTTTTTGTTAACTTAGCATATATTTTGGTTGTAAAATTGGATTTGACCAAACTTTAAACATAAACTGAAATAAGAAAAGTGAAAGAGAGAAGACGGGAACGGTTAACTTAACGAGATGACGAAATCTTATATTAATCGTTACAAAACAAAGTTCCATCGGTATCCATTATTGTTAGAGGTTTCGTGGCAAATTAAGAATAGGTTAGGCTTGATTATTATATGTAAACCTAAGTGATGAAAAGATATTCACGACCCCATTAGAAAAGAAAGACACAAGGTAAAATAATGAGTAATATAGGATGATGCAGAAAGTAACCTGTAGCGGTTGCAATGGAATAGCTCTGTCCACAAAACTTGCATCTGCGAGTCTTGCCATCAACAGCCGTCTCAAAGAACTTCAAATACACTGATGTCATTGTTTTCTTTCTGGGCTTCAGGGAAGTGACGGGACCTGGCTTGTCTGAACAAGCCAGCCCAATATTTACAGGATCCATATTTGAAATGAGTGCCACATCCATCACGGATTTTTGGTCGTCCACTAAAAAACAAAAACACAACTAAGCCACATAGAATGCTGAAAACCAGGTTCATTTCTTTCAACTTTAATTTTATACTGTTTTTATACCATCATTTAATGAAAAAGCAGTTTATATGCAGTACAACAAAATCCAATAAATTTATCTTCCATAACCGTTAACTGCTGTTGAATTAGAAAACAAACATTCTTCAAACTGTTTACTCATTTCTTTGATCACACATTATGTTGGAAAGATAGTTGATAAGTATCGCTTGATGGATTCCTTATTAAAACAAGCACACAGTCAAGTAGTACACCAGAACTCCAAACACAGTTAGTCTTCAATAAGTTTGCTTCATTTTGAACAGCAATATTACAAGAACAAGTTTAATTTTTTTTTGACAACCCAGTTGGTTATAGGCAAGAAACTGTTGAAATACCTTTGTAAGCAGTTCTGTAGTGGTTGTTAACGCCAGTCCAGTCCATGTAATTAGCATCACCAACCGTCACCTGTCTGATCAGCAAGAAACACAGCATAAGCATGTGATACATAATATTTATTTCTGTGACGGTGTTGGTATTATTGGAGACTGTTAAGAGAGTAGTATTGTGGTGGCGTTAAAATGAAAATAGGGAATTTGACATACCCGTGTGGGAGAGTTCATGAGACTCATAATTCAATTTTGGCGGAGAATTGAGTTGCAATTGAAATCAGAGAGAGCGATGATTGAAGCTGATGAAGATCGGCGTGGAGTGGATCGGAGCCGAAGAGAGAGAAAGAGAAAGCGGCGTGGCTGAGGGTTGATGAGATCTGCACTTGTTAGCTTTAACACGGCTTCGCTGAAGCCTAAAACTATTTTTGGGAATTATTTATTCATTTATTTATTGTTACTAGAATGAGAAAATAAAAAAAAAAAGAACACGGCAATAGGAATAGTAATGAAGGGAGTTTTGGAGTTGAGTTTGGCTTTTGGAGCCATCAGCTAGCTTTCACGTAAGCCCATCGTCACTCGCATTAGTCACTCGGCTTCCTTCTTTTCTTTTCAAATTTGGGTTTGGGTCCTCTTTTTGCTCCCTAAGCCATTTTTCTATATGCACCCCTCAAATTTCAAATTTTGGAAATAACTATTTTGTTTTTTTCTCTTTTATTACATTAATGACACCCAATCTTGGTACTTGTAGGTGGGTGATGCTTTTGACTTCTAACCAGACAATGAGTTAATATGTATTGAGGTTTGTGGTAAGTGTTAATATATATTTTAGAAAGCATTTTGAGCAACAAAGGAGTTCCTCCATACCATATCTAGTATTTTTTTTTAATTGCATTGCTTGAAGTCTTATATATTGGGCAATTTGATATACTAACTTTCAATTTTATATTATTACGGATTACACTTTTTAGAAGCCAAATGTGTCCTTTCCCAAAATGTAATTTGAAGTTATGACGGAAGTAGTTCCAAATTGCATTTTCTAGAAATAATATTGAAAGTGTTTTGTATAGTTTCATCTGTAATGTTTAAAAGATAATTCATGAATTTCGTATTATATTTTCTGCAAATTAAATTGACAAATTATGGTTAAGATAATTTGTAAGGTAATTTTTTTATAGGGTTATCTCTAAGGTGGATGTTCTCCTACAGATTATGATCAATTATAAGGATCTTGTTTTGTAAATGTAATTATCATTGTCTTTTTAAAAATTTATAATCATTTATGCTGGTTTCAGATAAACAAAAATGTTATAACAAAATTTAAAATGTCATACCTTATATAAAGATTTGGTAACGTATGATGAATGCTTAGGAATGATTCAAAGATTTTGTGGTGCAATTTGAAGACTATGATCAACGTTTTTTAAATTGTTTATTCATCACGATTTTTGTTGAATATGCTAATCATGTATGATTGATTTCATAGAAAAGTTTGTTAAGACTTTAATAAAGTAATGTGTAATTATAAATAAAGAGATATATCTATTTGGTGTTTTTCTTTATTTTTTATTTATTTTATTTTCTTAATTATTACATTTTAAATTTAAATAATAATTCATTTTTTTTCAATTTATCATTTTAGTAATTTTTAAATTCAGATTATTACTAACTATAAAATAATAATTTATTCTTTTGTCAACCATTTTTCAAATTTAAATACTTAATCATAATAAAAAATTTACTTACATAATATTATTATTTTAATAAGTATAGGTATATCTATAATTATATACATCTTTTATTTTTCAATTTTTATCTCTTTAATTATTATTTTTAAAATTTAAATAACTATAACTATATACATATTTTATTTTTAAAATTTTATCTCTTTAATTATTAATTTTAAATTTTAAATAATTTATAAGTATTATATGTTGGGATAAACTTAAATTTTAAGGTTTAATTAATAATTAAATATTATTTTATTAGTTTTTGGGTCTACTAATACTTAATTTGATTTGATAGAGATAAAATACGGATACATAGTTATGATTTTCGATTTTCGGTTTATCTAGGTACATTATTATTTTAGTCCTTCAATTATCAATGAATAACAAGACTCAATTTTAGGAAAATATTTGAGTGTGTGTATCGTGAGATCTTTTTAACAGTGGTATCAGAGTTTTATGCTCTGAGTACCGAGAGAAAGAAAAAAAAGGAGAGAGAAGAGTCAAACAATGTTAGAGAAAAAGCGAGTGCTTGATTTTTTTAGAGAGATGACAAAGGTTGTCAATGATATGAATGTGCCACAATTGACGAGAAAAAGCAATTATGATAATTAGTGCCTACAGATGAAGGCGTTATTGAGATCCAAATACTTTTGGGATATGGTGGAAGATGGGTACGTTGAACCTAATGGGAATGAACATCAGATGGTGGCATAGATGACAACGTTGAAGAAAACTCGTGCGAGAGATGGGTCAACATTGTATTTTATCTACATTGCAGTAGATGAGCCAGGATTCGAAAAAATAACGAATGCCAAATCAGCAAAGGATGCTTGGGAGATATTGGAGGTTGTGTATAAAGGTGACAAACGCGTTAGATAAGTATGAATACAAGCTCTCAGAGGAAAGTTTGAACAATTGAAGATGGAGCCTAAAGAACATATAACTGAGTATATAACTCGAGTGGAGAAGATGACCAACCAACTCGGCAGGAATGGAGAACAAATGCCATCTAGCCAGGTTGTGGGAAAAATTTTGAGATCTCTTACAAAAGATTTCGAAAGAATTGTGTGCGCCATCGAAGAATCGAAAGACTTATCGGTTCTCACAGTGGATGAACTTGTTGGGTCATTAGAAGCCCACGGACAAAGGAGAAGGAGTTGGGATGATCAGGTTGAACCCGACGACCAAGCACTACAGGTACACTTTGACTCAAATAAAACTCAGATTACTCAAAGCCGAGGTTCTGACGACAGAGGGCGAGGAGACCGAGGACGAGGTGGACATGACCGAGGTAATTTTGAGAATGATAGTGAAGAGCAAACCGATCAACAGAATTGGCGTGACTGAGGACAAGGGAAAAGTCGAGGAGATCGGTCAGGAGTGAAGTGTTTTAAGTGTGGCATGCAAACGAGTGTAGATCAAGCAAGTGTTACAAGTGTGGCAAGGATGACCATATTACAAAGTATTGCAAGACCGAGATAAAGGGGAGACTAATCTTGTTACTGAAGATGCGGAAGAAGAGTGTTGAATTCTGTTAATGGCAAAGAGCTTAGATGCAATGGACATGGAGAGCCCAATCCCAACAATGGATGAAGTAATCTCGGTAAAAGATGCAACAATTGTGGAGAACGAAAATCCTGGAGAAAGAACTCAAACAAAAAGATGATTCAGCAGATAGGGAGGCTTCTAGATGAAGCTAATGAGATTGTGAATAAATAAAGGGTTGAGCTTGAGGTGCTGAAGAAGGAGGATATTGGACCATGCTTGAAATCAAAGACTGATGAGATTTCTACCAACTCGGTATGGTATCTAGATATTGGGGCAAGCAATCATATGTGTGGGAATTAGAACTTTTTTGATAAACTCATCAAGGTGGAGGCCAAATTTGTGTCTTTTGGAGATGACTCCAAGGTGATCGTGAAAGGGTGTGGAACAATTCGGCATATGCAGAACAATGGACGAGTTGGAGAAATTAAGGATGTTTACTATGTGCCCGAGCTGAAGAATAATATTTTAAGCATGAGTTAGATAATTGAAAAATGTGATTCAATTTTTATGAAGGACCAGGTATTATACTTAAAGGATAAGTATGGTCTTCTAGCAACCCAAGCAAAAGCGAAGAAGAACCGATTGTATGAACTAGAGGTGAAAGTATTGGAGAGAAGGTGCTTGAAGCAAGGTATGACTAATAAGAGCTTGGATAACTCCAAGTCAAATATGATTGAAAGAAGCAAACCCGGTATGGGATAATGTACATGGAAAGTCGACTGAAGAAAGAAATAATTTAAGTTTATGAGAGAGTTTATTGGGATAAACTTAAATTTTAGGGTTTTATTAATAATTTTGTTTAAATATTATTTTATTAGTTTTTGGGTCTAGTAATATTTAATTTGATTTGATAGAGATAAAATATGGATAAATAATTATGATTTTTGATTTATCTAGGTACAATATTATTTTATGATAGATTAAACCGATTTTATTTTTAAGATAGTTGATATTTTATTTTTATTTTTCATAATATTGTAAGTGCTACTACTATTTAAAGCTCTTCAATTATAAATGAACAACAAAACTTAATTTTAAGAAAATATCTGAGTGTGTATGTGAAATTTTCTTCACACACTATCACACTTGTGCTTATTCTAATGTGTTTAGAAAATATAATAAATAATATTAATGCATTATGATTAATTTGTATGCTAAAATTGTTTCTAATTGTATGTTTAATTTTCAGTATGGAAATTGTTTATTTGAAATAAGAAGAAATTATCTCAAAGTAACATGAATATTTTAATTTATTTTAAAGTTGAAATTTATAAATAATAAATCAACAACACTCTGAACAAATTATATAACGTTTGCTTAATTTTTTATATTTTATTATAATTCTTTTATATTTTATCATTTTGTTTACTTCACAGTGGTTGTAGAGCTAGATTAGTAGGTTATTAGTTATAATAATAACTTTTCATAAGCTTAAAGAATAATTACATAACCTTATTTGGGAGCTTAAAGAATAATTATTATGTTTTACAACATTATTGTCATATTTTAATAATTGCATTTCTTTTGAATATATATATATATATATATATAAACATTTTCTTAAATAATTTATACAACTGAATTTTGTAAATCCATATTAATGTATATGGATATTTGGTGGTGGTAAACAAAAGGTAAAGTAAAAGTTTCCAAATTTGACTGAAAAAAATTATAAATAAAATTATTTGACTTTTCTCTTATTTTTTTATTTATTTTCAAATAAACTATTATACATGTGGAGTACATATATGTGCAAAAAATGGACATAGGTACAAAGGCAGGAGTTGTCCCATTTGTAAATATGACTGTAGTTAAAAGCTTCAGTTTCTTTTTTTCACAGATAATATTTTATAAAATAGTAATATTTTTTAAATTTACAAAATTTATAGTGTAGAATTATTAAATAAAATAAATTCAAATAAGATTATTTGACTTTTCTCTTATTCTTTTTATTTTCAAATAAACTATTATACATGTAGAGTACATATATATGCAAAAAATGGACATAGGTACAAAGGCAGGAGTTGTCCCATTTGTAAATATCACTGTAGTTAAACCTTCAGTATGTTTTTTCACAGATAATATTTTATAAAATAGTAATATTTTTTAAATTTACAAAATTTATAGTGTAGAATTATTAAATAAACTAAAGTGGAATAGAGTTTGAAAATTTTAATTTTATTTATTATACTTTATATATTGCTCTTAATTTTACTTATTATTTACAAATACATTTTTTATTTATTTTATTATTATGTATATATTTTTAATTTTCTAAAACTAACTAATCTTAATTTATAACATAGGGGGAAGGCCAGTCACTTCTTTGGATTTTTTTTATCAGATATCTTAGATGTTGGAAGATTTAAGAAACATATTTTTGTAGAGTTTTGTGTTTTTCATTTTAGTGTAAAAAATAAAAATAGAATTTTAAGTTTCTAGCAATGTATGTGGAATTGTCACTATATCAATGCATTTCTAAATTTACATTCATTTTAATAATACTAACAAGTCTATACTCCTTTTTAGTGTATATTTTATACACAGGTTTTCCTCAGAATGTTCTTCTGCTCAGCCTGTGACAACTTTACCAGCATGGACTAATCTTTCTCTAATGTTACTCTGGTATTGTTTTTAACTTGTTCAGTTTTCAAATTAGTCTTTCCTTTTCAATCGATTTGATTAATTCCCTTTGTGTCCAACTCATTGGAATTTGCATTCATGGTCATGTTATAATAGGTTTGTTGAATTCAAAACTGGTAATGTCAGATTTCGCATATCATGGCCAGTTTAACCTTGGGCATATCACTTGTAGTTTCAGTATCATCCTTCTTCTTGCTAGACTCCTTTTCAAAATAAACTTTCCACAAGATATCACACACAAACTACACAAAACAAAACCATCTAATCAAGAATGACATCAAATAGGAAAACTATACACAAAAGATGCAGTTCAATATGACAGCAGCTTCTTCATTCCTGCCTTTTGCTCTGATGTCAACTTTGCTGGGAATTTGATGTTGAATTTGATTCTAAGATTACCCTTCTTTGAAGGATCTTTTGAAATTGGCATCCCTTCCCTTGGGACAACCTCTTCATAGTTTGGATGAATAACATTGTTAATGGTAATGTTTAGAGCCCTTCCATCCAGTGTTGTAAGATGAACAGTGTAACCCGTAAGAGCTTCTGCAAGTGACACTTTTTGTGTCATAACCAAATCGTTACCATCTCTAGTAAACACTGGGTGAGGTTTCTCATCAATAACAAACACAAGATCAGAAGCAATCATATTTGGAAGCTCATTTCCTTTCTCTGTGAATGTGATCTTTGTCCCCTTCTTCCATCCTGCTTTAATTTCCAAGGTCAATATTTCCTCCACAGGTAAAGTTTTCCTGCAAACAAGAAAAATAATGATAGTCTACATGATTTATGCTTGATTTCTCTTGTTTTTATCTGATGTTATGATCACATTATTGTGATCATTACCCTGTTTGCCCAACTACCAAATGATTGTGACTTACCAATTATGGAAGCAAACTACCCTTGAGAAGAACACACCCCACACAAATCCCATAACACAAGTATCCATTAACTTTTTTAACATATACCAGACAAAAGTAATCATATCAGAGGTTCTTCACTTATTATTACTACATTTGTAAATTGCAACAATACATAAAGAAGAAGACTTACCCACTTGCATCAGCAATCTCCCTTGAGATCTTCATTTTTTTGGTAGTGCCCTTATAGAGTTCTTCAAGGGTGCAAGGCAACCTCTTCTCTATAGGAGGTGCCTTGCGTGGACCCTGATTCATTGGCCTTCCTTCTGCAAATGGACTAAACATACCATTGCCAAAAACTCCACCGAAGGAACCACCCCTCATGCCATCACCACCACCACCACTAAATGGACTTGGGCTTGAAAACCCGAAAAACTCAGAAAATATGTCATTTGCGTTTCTTGGATTGAACCTGAATGCTGTTGGACCATCCCCAGTCTGGAAGAACGTTGCTCCACCAGCATCTGGAGGTGGTACTTGCCCTTTAAGCCCTTCTTCTCCGTACTGATCATAAATGGCTCTCTTCTGGGGATCACTCAAAACCTTCACCAAACCATTACACCAGCTTAGATTCTATATTAGTAGACAAAACCATTTTGCTCATAAATATGAAAAGTGACATCTATATTACCCTATTTTTTATGTTAGCTAATCCCCCTCAAAAAATAAATTATTCCAATACTCTGGATTTCCATAAACTAAAGTTTAAGAATTCTTTTATAAAAGACAAAAGGGTGAGAAAAAGCTATTTATTTTTACAGTACAGAAAAGATAAATTATCTTATTTAGAAGACTGCAAAAGTTTAACCTAAATAAACAAACTAATCTACAGTTCCTGTTCGAAGAGAACACACATCCATGATCACAAATTGAACAGAGGAAGTTTAAGGAAGGAAAAGATAAGCAACCTCGTAGGCTTCAGATATCTGCTTGAACTTAGTCTCAGCCTCTTTCTTATTGGTTGCATTCTTGTCAGGGTGCCATTTCATTGCAAGCTTTCTGTAAGCTTTCTTCAAATCTTCATCCGTGGCATTCTTGTCGACCTGCAAAATCTTATAGTAGTCCACACCCATACTCCTTCACTCTGGAAACAATGGGGTTTTTGAGAATGACCTTCAAAGTTCAAGCTTCTTAACTATCTTGTTAATGGAATCTGTTACAGGTATCTTCTGCCAAATTGGGTTACATTGAATACAATATTAGAAGAGGATGAGAATGAAAAAGATTATTCTAGAAAGAACCAACAATACCAGAGGAGTGTAGAATCTTCTAGCTTTATAAGCCGTGCCACCTGTAGTTTATTTTCTAATGGGCCTACACAAATACTTGCTTATTTTAGTTGTATTAGCCCACTCTAATATAAATTTAATATCACTTCATAAAAATATTGCGTAGTATTTATTAAATCATAAATCCTATTATTAGTAAATAATGGATAAATTTTATGATTTGAAATAATATGTAATAAGGGATTGGGTTAAAATTAAAATAATTCAACTTGGTTGCTGATTTCATGGCAAGGTCAACTGAAGAGGAGCCCACATGGGCCGAGGTTTGACCAAATTCCGAAGCTCACTGTCAACATCATGCTCATTTCACGTCTCGAGCATAAACCAACTTAGGTCCCACAAATCCCATGTTGCAGAGTGATTCCAGCAAGAATAAATAAAGTAAGAGTAATTCCAGAACTAGAACCCTTTTCCACGAGATAACTGAACAAGTTATTGAAGACCGAAATCACCAATGCATATCAGGTAGAAGATTATGATCCATGATCACAACTCTATCGCACTCATTTAATATCTCTTTAGATTCAGAACGTTCAAGTTCACATTCATTGCCATGGATTATAAATGCGACACAAATATGCAGATGCAAGGTCCCTTGAGCATCCATCCAGCAAGATAGAAATCAGAAGAAAATAAAATATATTGAGAAATCAAAATATGAGAATTAAAGATGTATATCAAAAATTTCAAAATCATTTTTGTTTTCATCTCAAACAAGCAGATCAGCGTAACTTCAAGAAACTGGACGTGAACTATACTAATGACAAACTCATTTAAACTAAATAAAAATATGAGCAAGGACATCTATAACTATCAATGACAGGTAAATGAACAAAATCGATTTCATTTAGTGTACACAGTACTAGAAAAAATGACACTGCATTATTTTTCTTCAGATCCCTTAGGCAACATACGCCTCTCTGTTACATTGTGGAGATTTTCTTCATGTTTAAATACTTGCTGTCGGTAGAAACCATGCATACGATCAAAAAGCCGCTTCTTCAATGACTCAAAAGCCAGATCGAATCTTTCTAGTTGCTCCATGGCATTTGCATTATACAAGAACAATCCATAGTACAGATCAAAACTATCTCCAGCAGTATTTTCCACCAAACTCAACAATGTCTCGTAGCCCTTTGTGTCAATTGGCGTTGCCTCCAACGTTAGTTTTTCTAAAAATCTTCCAGTAGTATGCGTGATAAACTGTGATCCAGCAGCATGCCAGTCATGTTCTGCACATGACATTTCAACCATTCGGCATCCTTCACTAGAAAAAATGTCCAGAAACCGATCACATCGTGAAGTTCTTGATTCATCTGCTCCTATTCTAACCTTATCATAAACAAAAGCAAGACCGTTCCACCCGTTTTTTCCACTCTCTGGCCCGAACATAGGATGCGTGCAGAGAATATCAAAATCATGTGACAAATGTTGAAGAAACAAATTTCTAGGAAATTCTTTGACAGAAAGCACATCAACAAATAAAGTATTTCTCTTCAATCTCTGCACAGGCAATGATTTAAGAACTTTCTCCGTGGAAAGGATTGAAGTGCAAAGTAAAATCACTTCTGGATGTTGTTCAAAAAGATCATCAACATTATTAAAATATGAAGCCCCCATTTCCTCAGCCACATGAGAGTAGTCCGATCTAGAGTATGCTAACACTTGATGACCATGACGCACAATAGCTTTTGCAAGAAACTGACCAAAGTTGCCGAAGCCAATAATTGCAATCTTGAGCTTTGCGCTGCCTTCAGACTGGCTTGAAATATTTGGCTTGTATTTGTTGAGTTCGGTAACATCACCAGATCTGATGATTAGCATAAAACGTAAATATAAATTAGACTTGATAGACTGACCCCAAATAAAACAAAAATAGTGACAACTTCAATCTTTCCAAAAAATGGTCATTATTTATCATCAATTGCATGCAAAAACAGTCTTTGACCCTGTTCCATCACGTAAACATTAAGCCAATTCAAAACCAAAGAGAACAAAAATCAAAGGAAGCAAAATTTCTCTTACATCCCCAAATATAAAATTACAAAATCCAAATTCAAGCCCCCTTAATGTCCTAACCAAGATTGAGATTTGGGTAAAATAGTTTATACATTGTGTCATTTAATCACACTATCATTCAATAACAAATTATCATATATAGTAAGTTTAGCTTCTTTTTTTCCAGAACCATCATGAGAGTCAACCATGATTTTAACCTAGCAATGCATAAACATTAAAAACGAGGTTACAATAAACCTTTAAACAAATATACACCTAAGTTCTTTGGAGACGAGTGATAGTACAGGTGCAAATCCATTTAGAGCATTCATGAGCTTTGAGTTGTCTGCAGACTGACTTGAATCATTTGTCTGGCATTTGTCAAGTTTAGCAACATCATCGGATCTGAAGATTAGCATAGGATTTAACTATAAATTAGACTTGATCGGAAAGACCAAATATAGTAACAATCTCAATCCTCCCTACAAATGGTCATTATTTATTATCAATTTCAAAACAAAAAAAATAGCAGAAACCATAGCAACAAAGCTAACCTGCCCTTAGATCCCCCTAAAAATGAACCAAACTCATGTCCCAATAATGTACTAACCAACACCATAATTCAATCACACATTATCATGTTTGTTAACTTTTACCATAACCATCTTAAAAGTCAAGTCATATGTATCATGATCATCTTAAAATTACCATGATCTGTGATTGCAAAACATTGCAAACAAACGAGGCATATAAATTATAGTATGTCTTTGAAAAACAAAGGAACACCTGTGTTCTTTGGAGGGTAGTGACAGCGTAGGTACCGATCCATTTTGACCCTTCTTGGGCAGTTTATACCCATAGGTATCTGGTAAACTATGCCCCTTTCCAATCCCAGCATTATCAAACAGCTGCTCCCTCACAACACCGTGCAACCGCCCCATTAGCTGTTTACGCAAATCCTCGAACGCGAAATCTAACCGCTCCAACATCTCCAGCGAATTCTTATTAAACATAAACAACCCGTAGTAGAGATCAAAACTATCTCCAGCAGTGTTCTCCACCAAATTGATCAAAGTCTCGTAACCTTTAGTGTTAATCGGAGTGGACTCCAACATCAGCATCTCCAAAACCCTCCCAACGGTGTGCGTGATGAACTGCGACCCCGCGGCGAACATATCGTGATCGGCGCAACACATTTCCACCATTCGGCACCCTTCCCTCGCGAAGATGTTGAGGAACTTCTCGCACCGCTCGATTCGGCTGTCGTCATCGCCTATTCGAACCTTCTCGAAGACGAAGGGGAGGCCGGTCCACGCACGAGGGGCACTTTGTGGACCGAACATTGGGTGCGTGCATAGGATATCGAAATCGGAGGGGAGCGCGTGAAGCAAGAGGTTTTTGGGGAACTCCTTGACGGAAAGAACGTCGACGAAGAGTGTACTGCGTTTGAGGCTGTGGAGCGGGAGAGTGTGGAGCACGCGCTGTGTTGAGATGATGGAGGAGCAGAGGAGGATGACTTCTGGGTGCTCCTCGCAGAGGTCATGGGGGTTGTGGAAAAACGTGACGCCGAGTTTGCGGGCCTCGTCGGTGTAATCCGAGCGGGAATGGGCCAGTACAGTGTGGCCCTGTCGGACGAGGGTTCGGGCCAGGAACTGGCCGAAGTTGCCGAAGCCCACGATGGCGACCTTCAGCCTCTGGGCGTCGTGGAACTGTTGGGCCACTCTAGACTCGTAGTCAAAGGGCTGGGCCGCATCGATGGCGCGAATGCGGAGAGGCCTGTGGGCGCGAAAGCGTAAAGAAAACGCATTGGAAGAGGAGAATGGAAGAGCTTTAGGTTTGAGATTTCGACGAGTAGTTGTTGAAGGCAATGAAGTTGACGGCTTCGTTGATGACGGCGCCTGAAAGGTTGAAACAGCCACCATTGCTTATGGAATCCACGGGAAGAGATACCAACCTTAAAATTTAGCGGCGACAAGTGGCTCTCCACCACCACCTTAAAAGTTATGTCTTCTTTTTAATATTATGCACATGGTGCACATTTGTTGGCTTATGAGAAGCAAACATTATTTTTGTGTAGAACTTTAAAGAACATCCCTAGTGTATTTAAAATGTATAATTATGTTAAATATTCATATCAAGCGACATTTTCATAATTATTTTTCTTTAATATGACAAAAAAAATGTTTCAATTTTTACTTCTTAATTAAAAAGATTTCACATTTTTTTAGTTTCTAAATAAATACTCATTTTCTTCTTGTCCTTTTAATAAAGCGCAGTTAACTTTCTTTACTTTATTTAATAATTACCAGATTGACTAAATTTTAAATAAATATATTTGTGTATTATATACTTTTTTAAACAAAACTTAAGAAAACTAAACAAAATGAGAATCAAAGGTAACTTCTAAAATATTATATATCGAAAAATACTTTAATAATTATATATCATATGAATACTAACATTATATTTTACTATTTAAAAAATAATAATAAATTATTTTACATTAGACTTATATATGTTTCAGTCTTCTTAAAATGAACAACTTTGTTCTCATTGCAGAAATTATTCTATTGGTTTATTCATTTTAAAGTTAAGTTATTTTGTTATCTTAATGAGACTTATTAACCATTTATGTGTGAAGTAATTGGTCAAATGATCATATAAAAACGAAAGCATCTAATACCTTTGAAAATAATTTAAAACATACAAGTAACTATCATTTATTTTTTAAAATAAAAGTAAATAAAAAATAATGATTTTAAATTTGAAAGGACCGATTCTTTTTTCTTGAAAACTATACAAATTATGTATGTATGTATATATTGAAAAGGATTATAATACTTTGCAATTTAATTTAATATAAAAGTATATATATATATATATATTATATTAATATTATAAAGAGAGTGGAACTTCAAAAATATTTGAAAAAGCGATATAATTAAAAATATTTTTATTTATCTATTAATTTTTATATATAAAAAAATTTGGAAAGGGCAAGGCCTTCTCAACTCCGAAAAGGGTCCATCATTATATAAATCATAATATTTTAATTCAATTATTAATAAAATATTATGCATATACATAATTTTTTATTTAATATTTAATAATATATGTATATATTAAAAGATATAGGAAAATGATAGGTTAAGATTTTAAGTAGATACTATTAGATGTAGTGAATTCTATTTTATTGAACATTGCTGTTAATATAAAAAATATAAAATGGGAATTCCAATCTTTTAAGATACTTATTTATATTTAATTAATGGAAAATGATCTTAAAATATTTTTCCTCAATTATTTATTTATTTATTTTTTGTATACATGATTTGTTTTTAGCCTTTTTTTTTATAAAACTTAACTACTATACAATAGTTTTATATATTTATTATTTAATTTCATTCAACTCTTAAATATTATTATAGATATTGTAATAATTATTATTATCATATTTATTATAAAAAATTAGGTTTGAAATACAAATGTTTTTATTAATTACTATTTTAATTTATTGAAATTTTTAATGCAGAAGTTGCTATTATTTTTCATTCACAATTATTCAAAATTATTAATCAGGACCTTCAATTTTTTTACCTAAAATATAATATTTTTATAAAAAAAATATTTGGGAACTTTCTTATAAGACAAAAATATTGTTATGATGAATAAATACAAAAGAATATATTATCAATTTGAATAAGAGTTCACTTTTTGTTTTTATAATCGTTGTTGTTTTAGCACCCCCACCCAATTGGTATCCTAATTCTAACATTTTATCATTCTCATCTTCATCTTTTACATTCTTAATAATTCCACCTCAAAGTTATAAATCACTTGATTTTTCATTTTTAACTATTGAATTTATTGGAAAAGTTGAATTATTCATTATGAAAAAAGTTATTGAAAACAATATATAATTAATGTACATAAATAATTTATTTTGTTTAATCACTTCCAAACTTATCACATTCTCAAAATATAATAAATCAAATAACAAAATCGTAGCGCCTAGTGGGTTCGTTTAGCACCTGTTTTTGTTAAGTTATGTATTTTACTCGCTATATATTTTTAGGTTTACTGTATCTTCTTTATAATCAGCTCTCTCCCAAATAAAACATTAGCCTTTCGTTTTTGTTACCGTTATTTCTTTTACATGCACTCTCACAAAACATCTTCATCAATACAACCCATGCAACCAGGTGGGCAAAGTATACTGCACTGCACTGTACTATAAAAATTTGCAGTTAACTATAAAACAATTTTCCTAAACTAAACTGAACTAAAAGTAGTTCGGATGAACTGAACTGCACTGGTTTTTAGTCCACTCATAGTACAGTGCAGTTCAATAAACTAATTTTTAGTTTACTTATAATGCATGCAGTAATCTTGTTGCACAACACTGCTTTTCATTCCAAACTGGACCAGCCAACGAACTGTAAAAAGCACAATTGAACTTTAGTTCAATAGGACAAATTACAACATTTTCTAGAACTTGTATTAGAAATAAAATAGTTATCGATCAAATCTAACACTTGCGAAATATTAAACTATACGCCAATACATTATGATTTATGTAAGTGTAGATTCAGATTCTTAGCACCATACCTTTACAGTACTCAGCACCCTGGTTACAAGCATACACCAGAGCATCTACAAGAGTAAGCCTACCCTCAGCATCTGTGTTATTGACCTATAAAAGAGATTAATCAAACCAAGGTCATACTCTTATGCAATTATATAGATCTCATTGGTCAAACTTGAAAGCATAGACTTGCATCATACATAGGGATAGCATAGACTTGCATCATACATAGGGATATAAAGGATTCCCTCAACTACTGGAAACAAAGATATGATATAATTTAAAAACTGAGAAGAATGAGAGAGGAATGAAAAAGCACAATACAGATGGTTAGCTACAAAGGATTTTGTGGTGCCATTCAACCGCATCAGTTCTTTCGCAGAAGCAAAGTAATATTTCTGTATAAAAGAAATTATTAGGACGATTAGGACGAGATGGATTTACAGGAAATGGAAGAAGCAAGAAAAGCTTATATGGCTGCTGTTGCTATTACCAAGGAAAGACAAGACGAGGAATCTATTGGCAAGAAAAGCATATTATTAGTGTTCAATATCTATTATCACTTGCTACCACCGCCTCCAATAACCTATCACTTTCAACGTAAAAGTATTAAGATTGATATGGACAAACAGAAAACTCAGATAGTTAAAAAGACACATATTTTACCTTTATGTTATAAACTTGGACAAGAAACATAGAAATAAAAGAATGGAAGAATACAAAGACGAAAGAAGAGAGTACTATAAAAGTTGTAATAAAAAAAATATTATAAAGCAATGAAATTATGCAACAGAAGATATGATAAATGATTAGATCCGAGAAAGCAAGAACTTTAGCAATGATTAAGGGAAGAGTGCCTTGTATTTGATCAAGTTGAATGGTGTGTGAGATCTGCTCGAACACCTGTGGCTTGGTTTTAGGATCCCTTAAGAATTAAGATCTGATAAAGTTAGACAACTTGATGGCACTCTCTTGGGAGAGGAAGCTATAGAAGAAGGTACCTTTATCTTCCCCTTCACCACTCACGGTTATGGCTACCTATATATGCCTCTGCATAAAGATCAACAATAAAAATACATATATTATACCATCTAAGGCTGCAAAGGAAGCACACAAACCTTGCTTTCCAATTTTTTTACTTCTAAAAATCTTCCCTTTCTTCTTTATCATGCATCTATACGTACAAAGTACGCGGTCCAACTTTACAAAATGTATTACAGTTTACAGAAAAGTCACAATTTTTATTCATCTGAACTCAAACAGACATGATATTTGATTTGCAAATCAGACACCACATAAAATGGTGGCCACCCTTTAGGTTACAGAGTCCAAACATCTAAATGTTCCAATATAAGAACCTAACATTGACTTATGAAGAACAGAAAGAGCATTTATTTTTCTTGCTAAATCAATGATAAATAATAATGCTCAAATCAATGAATTTTCATTCTACATTGTATCAACAAATCTTGTTAACCATTCCAATATACCACAAAGAGTGAGAAAAGCATTCATACCACAAAATTCAGCTTTCATCCCAGCATCTCCCATCTCCCCTTTCCTTGCAGCTCTGACTCAGAGGCAACAAAATTTATTAGCACAAACATTCCAATATAAGCATAATTTTTTAGCTAAAGCAAAGATCATTCACAGATACAATGACTCCACAGTAAGGTCTTAAAACAAACACTCCTTTATAATGCAAGAAAGTCATAACATATATCCCTTTTGAAAGGGAAAGGGAAAAACATTATTACCTTTGGGTTGCACAGTTCCAGCTAAAGGAGAAGTGTTACGGCGAGTGTGGCAAAGCCTTCGATAGTGAACCTTCGACGGCGGCGAGCCTTCGACTGCTCAAAAACTGAAAACTATTATCTTCTAATCACCATCAAACTGAAAAAGAACCTAGAGTAACCAAAACTAACCCCACAGAAAAACTATTATACAACTTTTTTTATAGAAAAACTAAAGGAAGGAAAAAGGGAAGGGAAAGAAAAACCCAAACCATGCTTCGCGCTCCTCTTCGAGTGACTTCGCACCAGCTTTAATAAAGGGTTTTGTTCGCGCCCCTCAATCATCCCCTTTTGTAGCTTCAATCTTTGTAGGCAGCCTCTGGTCCATTGAATCGAGCCTCCTAGTCCATCGTCGCGAAGGAACCATGGAACTCTCTTCCAATTTCTCTCAATCCTCTCGAACCCTAGCTTCAAGGGTTTTCAATTTGGGGGTGAAATTCTCAGTTAGGGAGAAACTGTGGTTCACAGTTAACTGCACTTAAATTGTGTAAAGTTCAGTTTGTTTTAACTGAACTGTAGAATAGCTTAATTAGTTTTAGTTAAAATAAGTTTAGTTTTTTTAAGTATAATATAATTCAGTTAATTGTAGTTCCAGTACAGTTTGGTGAATTATGCCCAACCCTAGTAATCATGCAGGAAGATTTAAAAATACCTCACATCTTTCCACTATATCCCTTCACAATACCCCACATCTTTGATTTAAAAATATTGTTACTTATATATGTTTGAATATCAATTTATGATCTCACAATATATTACAATAAATCTCATATTCAAGATTTCATTTATTTTAATATCACTTACACCTTATTATGTTGTGTTATTTTTTCTCAAATTTAAACTTTCAACGATGATATCCTTAAACATATAGACTTATAATGATTACTTATATCCTAATAAACATTGGCCAATTCCCAAAGTCATTGACGTATTTAATAAAAGTTTAAGCTAATTAATTTGGCTTGGATCTAAAAGCATGCCATTTAAGATAAAAATACATGTAATTGAAGTAAGCATAGGTCACATTTTTACATTCATAAATATAATTTACTTTTCATAAACAAAATTGTTTGTTGTCAAAAGCACCTGATGAACAATTGTTTGCAGGACAGTCATTGGGTTGGCATGAGCTAATTTTGCAACCATCCGACCCAGCTGCTTCAAATTTTCCTTTGCCAGCCTTTTCAAAATACGTCTAGTGTCCAACTGTACAGAAAGAGTAAAGAAAATGAGAATAACAAAGAATCAAGCTTGCAACATTCATAAGGAAGAGGACTCATTAGTTCCCATATCTCTTGGCCAACAGCAGGATTGGCGGGAATTAACTGCAGAGAGGGAAGTACACATGCTCCTAAAGCATCCTCCACCCTTAGCCGTGCCTCCTTAACATGTAATTGAGGATTCAAGGCACCATTGCCATGACTTACAAGCTCAAGAGCAGAAAGGTAATAACCTCTCAAGACCCTACAAACCTACTCATATTTTAAGAGAAAATGGAAGAGGAGAAGTCCTATCAGCATTAAAAAAAAAAATAGCAAGAAGGACCAAGTTAACATGAAAAAACAGCAAGAAGTACAGTATCACGGTATAGATAAGGTCCATTACAAGAAAGCATATGAAAAAGTTCCTTCGGAAGATCTATGAAATAATTGTATCCTGAAGAGTTATCAGCATCCATAACATCAGTGCCTCCTGACGACGATCCAGGATTTTGAAAATGTGTCTGAGAACAACATCATATGCTGAACAGGAGGACTTCTCAATAAGTCTGGAATAAGATCCCAATATTATAAGATCAGAGAAAATACGGGCATTCAGAAAAATTGTTAGCCGCATAAAAATTCAAATGTAAATGGCCTAATAATACAGGGCATTAAATGCACGCACATGCATAAACACCTAGGCCTCCCATGAACATTGGACGTAAATTTGTAATAGGTCATGTGTTTGACACTGGTTTAATATCTCCAGTCAGTTCAACATCCAACACTCACTGACATTGTGCATCAAATCCTCTTCTTGAAACATGATTTTCCATGAAATTTGTAAAATAATTGATTCATAATTTTGACAAAAATATTTATAGAGCAAAAGCATGTAAGCAAAATTTAAAAATAAAACATCAACAATAACAAAACCATCTAGCAAAAGCAAAAATAACTTCGAGAAGAAATATGAACTCAAGTCCCACTATAACTATTTCCTAAGCTTTATGACCTAAGTCATAAGTCCTAGTACTCCTATACCCTAACCTTACTTTGACCAAAGCCTTTAACGTTCACTAAGCCCTCCTATGTCCTCTGCCTTATGCCCAATGTACTATTTCCTATCCTCTCTGCACTGTGCCCTATACCCTTTCCCCTCTGCCCCCCGCCCTATGCCCTATTCCCTATGACTACTAGACTTGATGGAATAGTTTGTCTTGGGGAGCTCATAGGCGCATCAATGCCAATGATCAGGGAAGGAGCATCAGAAACAAATTGGACGGAAAGAAAACCTTCTCCTGGTAATATTGAATTCAATCCATCAAACTGCACCATTAATAAAGACAACGATAAGATCAAGAATCTTGCATCAAAAACAACAAATACAAAAAATTATACAACTAATTAAATATAATATCGTACCTTAACATTGATCTTCATCCAAACATTTGATAAATATTGATCGTTGATAGTTAATGGTAGAGGCAACACTCGACAATAGTCCCTATTTCGGTAAGTACCTTATTCTTTAACGAACCCAATCAAGTTTAGTTAATTTTTAACAATAATGAATTTGAAATTTTTATTTTATGCAAAAGATAAATAAAATAACTCACCAATTCTTTCTGTCAAGAAAGAGAAATACAACGAATTGCAGAATCCAAGAAACTTTAGCATCCACGAGGCACACTCTGAGATTAGGTGGAACATATTTATTGCAAAGATCTTCACAAGGTGTTTAAATCACTTGTAAGAAAAATAATAGAAAAACATAGCAAGATTATTATAGTTCAAATCACCTTAAATTTTGAAACTTACAATTGTTTTAATTTCACTGCACTTGAAAAGATCTCCTACAAATCCTTGTGTAGCACATCAGGCAGAAGACATAAGCTCTATCTTTGTTTGATTGAATAGGGTTCGAAAAACAAGTCAGGTTGATAACAAAACTGATCATTTCTAAATAAGAACACCGAAATTTGGATTAGAAGTTCCACCTCCCGTTTCTTGGTTTGAAGTACTCCCCTCTCCGATCTCCAACTGAAAATAGTTTCACATTGAACAAAACATTAATTGGACAAACAACATATGAAACTATAACTCAGTTTACAACTTATCTTAAAGAAAGAAATGATGTCAAACAGTGCATGATAAAAATGTGAAAGTACTAAAATAAGTATATAATAATTTACCTTGGAAGCTTGTAAAACTTGTGTTTCTACTTGATTATAGCCATTACTGTTAAACATTCGGAGCATATGTTCAGAACCATAATTGCTTCGACAAAAAAATGCCTGTAATATCAGAATAATAAGAATCAAGCATCAACCACCCACAATTTAAGACCCTGTTGGCATAGAATGATATTAAGAACACTAATTGCATCATGATGATAATCGAACGATAATGGCAAGTAATGAAATATCCGACACAAAGGACATCTTTACCTTAAAGTTTTGGTTCTGTTTGTGCATCAAATCCTCTTCTCGAAATCCTTGTGCAGCACATCAGGCAGAGGACATAAGTTCTATCTTTGTTTGATTGAATACGGTTCGGAAAACAAGTCAGGTTGATAACAAAACTGATAATTTCTAAATAACAACACCGAAATTTAGATAAGAAGTTCCACCTCCCGTTTCTTGGTTAGAATTTCTCCCATCTTCGATCTCCAACTGAACATAATTTCACATTCAACAAAACATTACTTGGACAAACAACAAATGAAACTATAACTCAGTTTAAAACTTATCTTAAAGAAAGAAATGAAGCCAAACAGTGCATGAGAAAAATGTGAAAGTACTAACATAAGAATATAATAATTTACCTTGGAAGCTTGTAAAACTTGTGTTTCTACTTGAGTATAGCTATTACTGTTAAACATAAGTAGCATATGTTAAAAACCATAATTGCTTCGACAAATGAATGCCTGTAATGTCAGAATAATAAGAATCAAGCATCAACCACCCACAATTTAAGACCCTGTTGGCATAGAATGATATTAAGAACACTAATTGCATCATGATGATAATCAAACGATAATGGCAAGTAATGAAATATCCGACACAAAGGACATCTTTACCTTAAAGTTTAGGTTTTGTTTGTGCATCAAATCCTCTTCTCGAAATCCTTGTGCAGCACATCAGGCAGAAGACATAAGCTCTATCTTTGTTTGATTGAATACGGTTCGGAAAACAAGTCAGGTTGATAACAAAACTGATCATTTCTAAATAACAACACCGAAATTTAGATAAGTAGTTCCACCTCCCGTTTCTTGGTTTGAATTTCTCCCATCTCCGATCTCCAACTGAACATAATTTCACATTCAACAAAACATTAATTGGACAAACAACAAATGAAACTATAACTCAGTTTAAAACTTATCTTAAAGAAAGAAATGAAGCCAAACAGTGCATGAGAAAAATGTGAAAGTACTAACATAAGAATATAATAATTTACCTTGGAAGCTTGTAAAACTTGTGTTTCTACTTGAGTATAGCTATTACTGTTAAACATAAGTAGCATATGTTAAAAACCATAATTGCTTCGACAAACGAATGCCTGTAATGTCAGAATAATAAGAATCAAGCATCAAGCATCAACCACCCACAATTTAAGACCCTGTTGTCATAGAATGATATTAAGAACACTAATTGCATCATGATGATAATCAAACGATAATGGCAAGTAGTGAAATATCCGAAGCAAAGGACATCTTTACCTTAAAGTTTTTGTTTTGTTTGTGCATCAAATCCTCTTCTTGAAACATGATTTTCCATTTCGATGAAATCTGTAAAATATTTGATCCATAGATTTTGACAGAAATATTTATAGAGCAAAAACGTGTAAGTAATTTTAAAAATAAAACAACAGCAAAACAATCTAGCAAAAGCAATAATAACTTCGAGAAGAAATTTGAACTCAAGTCCCAGTATAAATAAGTTCTAAGGTTTATGACCCAAGTCATAAGTCCTAGTACTCTAAAACCTATACCCTAACCTTACTTTGACCTAAGCCTCTAATGTCAACTAAGCTCTCCCTATGTCCTATGACCTATGCCTTAGCCCTATATACTACGTTCTATGAACTATTCCCTATGTCCTATACCTTAAGCCCTATGTATTTTGTCCTATACCCTATGCACTATGTCCTATGCCTTGTGCACTATAACCACTACACTTGAAGGAATACTTTGTCCTGGGGAGCCCACAGAGGAATCAATGCCAATGATCATTGTAGGAGCATCAGAAACAGATAGGACTGAAAGAAAATATCTTCTTGGTAATATTGAATTTAATCCTCCAAGCTCCACCATTAATAAAGACAACGATAAGACAAAGAATCTTCCATCATAAACAACAAATACATCATATACAACAAATTATACAACTAATCAAATATAAAATCGTACCTTAACATTGATCTTCAACGAAATATTTGTTAAATATTGATCGTTGACAGTTAATAGTGCAGCCAAGGACTAGCTAACAGTTCCTATTTCAGCAAGTACCATATTCTTCAACGAACCCAATCAAGTTTAGTTAATTTTCAACAATAATGAACTTGAACAATTTCTCTATGTGAGAGATAAATAAAATAACTCACCAATTCTTTCTGTCAAGAAAGAGAGATACAACGAATTGCAGAATCCAAGAAACTTTAGCATCCACGAGGCGCACTCTGATATTAGGTGGAACATATTTATTGCAAAGATCTTCAGAAGGTGTTTAAATCACTTGTAAGAAAAATAATAGAAAAATATAGCAAGATTATTATGGTTTAGATCAGCTTGAATTTTGAAACTTACAATTGTTTTAATTTCACTGCACTTGAAAAGATCTCCTACAAATCCTTGTCCAGCACATCAGGCAGAAGACATAAGCTCTATCTTTGTTTGATTGAATAGGGTTCGGAAAACAAGTCAGGTTGATAACAAACCTGATAATTTCTAAATAAGAAAACTGACAATTGGATAACAAGTTCCACCTCCCGTTTCTTGGTTTGAAGTTCCCTCCTCTCCGATCTCCAACCGAACATAATTTCACATTGAACAAAACATTAATTGGACAAAAAACAGATGAAACTATAACTCAGTTTACAACTTATCTTAAAGAAAGAAATGATACCAAACAGTGCATGAGAAAAATGTGAAAGTACTAAAATAAGTATATAATAATTTACCTTGGAAGCTTGTAAAACTTGTGTTTCTACTTGAGTATAGCCATTACTGTTAAACATACGGAGCATATGTTCAGAACCATAATTGTTTCGACAAAAAAATGCCTATAATATAGAATGGTAAGAATCAGGCATCAACCACCCACAATTTAAGACCCTGTTGTCATAGAATGATATTAAGAACACTAATTGCATCATGATGATAATCGAACGACAATAGCAAGTAGTGAAATATGAGAAACAAAGGACATCTTTACCTTAAAGTTTTGGTTCTGTTTGTGCATCAAATCCTCATCTTGAAACATGTTTTCCATTTCGATGAAATCTGTAAAATATTTTATCCATAGATTTTGATAGATATTTTTATAGAGCTAAAACATGTAAGTAATTTTAAAAATAAAACAACAGCAAAACAATCTAGCAAAAGCAATAATAACTTCGAGAAGAAATATGAACTCAAGTCCTCTATAACTAAGTCGTAAGGTTTATGACCTAAGTCATAAGTCCTAGTACTCTAAGGCCTATACCCTAACCTTACTTTGACCTAAGCCTCTAACGTCCACTAAGCCCTCCCTATGTCCTATGCCCTATGCCCTAGCCTTATACACTAAGTTCTATGAACTAGTCCGTTTGTCCTATACCTTATGCCCAATGTACTTTGTCCTATGCACTATATGCTATGCCTTGTGCACTATAACCACTACACTTGAAGGAATACTTTCTCCTGGGGAGCCCACAGAGGAATCAACACCAATGATCATTGTAGGAGCATCGGAAACAGATAGGACTGAAAGAAAATCTCTTCTTGGTAATATTGAATTCAATCCTCCAAGCTTCACCATTAATAAAGAGTATGATAAGACAAAGAATCTTGCATCATAAACAATAAATACATCATACACAACAAATTATACAACTAATCAAATATAAAATGGTACCTTAACATTGATCTTCAACGAAATATTTGTTAAATATTGATCGTTGACAGTTAATAGTGCAGCCAAGCACTAGCTAACAGTTCCCATTTCAGCAAGAGCCTTATTCTTCAACAATCCCAATCAAGTTTAGTTACTTTTCAACAATAATGAACTTGAACAATTTCGTTATGTGAAAGATAAATAAAATAACTCACCAATTCTTTCTGTCATGAAAGAGAAATACAACGAACTGCAGAATCCAAGAAACTTTAGCATCCACGAGGCCCACTATGAGATTAGGTGGAACATATTTATTGCAAAGATCTTCACAAGGTGTTTAAATCACTTGTAAGAAAAATAATAGAAAAACATAGCAAGATTATTATGGTTCAAATCACCTTAAATTTTGAAACTTACAATTGTTTTAATTTCACTGCACTTGAAAAGATCCTACAAATCCTTGTCCAGCACATCAGGCAGAAGACATAAGCTCTATCTTTGTTTGATTGAATAGGGTTCGGAAAACAAGTCAGGTTGATAACAAAACTGATCATTTCTAAATAAGAACACCGAAATTTAGATAAGAAGTTCCACCTCCAGTTTCTTGGTTTGAAGTTCTCCCCTCTCCGATCTCCAACTGAACATAGTTTCACATTGAACAAAACATTAATTGGACAAACAACAGATGAAACTATAACTCAGTTTACAACTTATCTTAAAGAAAGAAATGATGTCAAACAGTGCATGAGAAAAATGTGAAAGTACTAAAATAAGTATATAACAATTTACCTTGGAAGCTTGTAAAACTTGTGTTTCTAGTTGAGTATAGCCATTACTGTTAAACATACGGAGCATATGTTCAGAAACATAATTGCTTCGACAAAAAAATGCCTCTAATATCAGAATAATAAGAATCAATCATCAACCACCCACAATTTAAGAATTGTTGTCATAGAATGATATTAAGAACACTAATTGCATCATGATGATAATCGAACGATAATGGCAAGTAATGAAATATCCGACACAAAGGACATCTTTACCTTAAAGTTTTGGTTCTGTTTGTGCATCAAATCCTTTTCTCGAAAACTGATGTTCCATTTCGATGAAATCTGTAAAATATTTGATCCATAGATTTTGACAGAAATATTTATAGAGCTAAAACATGTAAGTAATTTAAAAAAAAAAAATAACTCACTAATTTTTTCGATCAAGTAAGAGGGAGACAACGAATTGAAAAATACAAGAAAGTTTAGCATCCACAAGGTACAATACTTTCCCCACTCTTAGAAGAGGTAGAATATATTTATTGCAAAGATCTTAACAAGGTGTTTAAATCACATGTAAGAAAACAAATAGAAAAACATTATTATGGTCTAAGTCAACTTGAATTTTGAAACTTACAATAGTTTTCATTGCACTACACTTGAAAAGATCTACAAATCCTTGTGCATCACATCAGAAAACCTAATCTCCATCTTTGTTTGATTGAATAGGGTTCGGAGAACGAGTCAGGTCGATAACAAAATTGATAATTCCTAGATAAGAACACCAAAATTTAGATAAGAAGTTTAATTACACATCTTATTTGTGAGGTTCCACCTCTCATTTTTCTTGGTTTGAAGTCCTCTCCCTCTTTGATCTCCAACTGAACACAATTCCACATTGAACAAAACATTAATTAGACAAACAGAGGAAATTACAACTTAGTTCACAACTTATCATAGAGAAAGAAATTAATCCGATCAGTGTATGAATAAAATGAGAAAGTACTACCATAAGTATATAACAATTTACCTTGGAAGCTTGAAAAACTCGTGTTTCTACTTTTGTAAAGCCAATACTATTAGACATACAGAGCATATGTTCAAAACCATAATTGCTTCGACAAAAAATACCTGTAATATCAGAATAATAAGAATCAAGCATCAACCACCCACAATTTAACAGCGTGTTGTCATAGAATTATATCAAGAACACTAATTGAATCTTGATGATAATTGAACGACAATGGCAAGTAGTGAAATATATAAAACAAAGGACATCTTTACTTTAAAGTTTTGGTTCTGTTTGTGCATCAAATCCTCTTCTTGAAACATGATTTTCCATTTCAAAGAAATCTGTAAAAAACTTGATTCATAAATTTTTACAAAAATATTTATAGAGCCAAAACAAGTAATTTTAAAAATAAAACCTCAACAACAACAAAACCATCTGGCAGAAGCAAAAAATAACTTCGACAAGAAATTTGAACTCAAGTCCCACTATAACAAAGTCCTTTGCTTTATGACCTAAGTCATAAGTCAGGTTTAAAAAACATACGCTCTATCTCTGTTTGATTGAATAGGGTTCGGAAAACAAGTTAGGTTGATAACAAAACTGATAATTTCTAAATAAGAACACCAAAATTTAGATAAGAAGTTCCACCTCCCATTTCTTGGTTTGAAGTTCTCCCCTCTCCGATCTCCAAATGAACATAATTTCACATTGAACAAAACATTAATTGGACAAACAACATATGAAACTACAACTCAGTTTACAACTTATCTTAAAGAAAGAAATTAATCCAAACAGTGCATGAGAAAAATGAGAAAGTACTAAAATAAGTATATAATTGGACATAATTTCACATTGAACAAAACATTAATTGGACAAACAACATATGAAACTACAACTCAGTTTACAACTTATCTTAAAGAAAGAAATTAATCCAAACAGTGCATGAGAAAAATGAGAAAGTACTAAAATAAGTATATAATTGGACATAATTTCACATTGAACAAAACATTAATTGGACAAACAACATATGAAACTACAACTCAGTTTACAACTTATCTTAAAGAAAGAAATTAATCCAAACAGTGCATGAGAAAAATGAGAAAGTACTAAAATAAGTATATAATAATTTACCTTGGAAGCTTGTAAAACTTGTGTTTCTACTTGAGTATAGCCATTACTGTTAAACATACGGAGCATATGTTCAGAACCATAATTGCTTTGACAAAAAATGTCTGTAATAGCAGAATAATAAGAATCAAGCATCAACCACCCACAATTTAAGACCCTGTTGTCATAGAATGATATTAAGAACACCAATTCCTTCTTGATGATAATCAAACGACAATGGCAAGTAGTGAAATATTTGAAACAGAGGACATCTTTACCTTAAAGTTTTGGTTCTGTTTGTGCATCAAATCCTCTTCTTGAAACATGATTTTCAATTGCAATGAAATCTGTAAAATATTTTATTCATAAATTTTGACAGAAATATTTAAAGAGCAAAAACATTAAAGCAATTTTAAAAATAAAACTACAACAACAACAACAAAACCATCTATCAGAAGCAATTATATTTTGAGAACAAATTTGAACTTAAGTCCTGTTATAACTAAGTCCTAAGCTTTATGGCCTAAGTCATAAGTTGTAGTACTAAGTCCTAAATCCTAACCTCACTATGACCTAAGCATTTAACGTCCATTAAGCCCTCCCTATGACTTATTCCCTTTGCCTTATGTACCACGTTCTATGCCCTATGTCTTGTGCACTATGCCCTAGGCTCTATGCACTATGTCCTATGCATTAGCACCTATGCTTTATGCCCTATGCACTATGTCCTATGCCTTGTACCCTATGACTACTACAATTGAAAGAATAGTTTGTTCTCAGGAGCCCACGGACGCATCTGATAGACTTCTTTAATCAAGAAGTCTAGAAAATGAGTAGAAACACACACCAGACAACTCAACACAGTGAATAACCTCTGATTGTATTTAGTAAATGAAAGAATACAATTGTTCCCACAGCTATCAAGGAAGCCTAATCTTCCCCCCCTCTCACACTAAACAACTCCAAAACTCCTCCTCCTCGCCCTTCTCAACAAACTCTTTATTTATACTCTCATATACTTCTAACAAACTCCTAACTGACTTCTTTACTTCCCGTCTTTTTTATTCCTTCTTACATATACTTTTAATCCCCTATCAATACCCCCCTCCTCTTCAACAACCTTGTCCTCAAGGTTGAAATCAGGAAATTGCTGATTGATAAACGTTTCATCCTCCCAAGTTGCTCCCTCTACCCCTCCATCTTGCCACTGAACCAATATTTGAGTGGTCTCCTCCCCTTGTTCATTTCTTCCTCTTCTTTGTAGTACTTTTAAGGGTCTATATAATGGGCCGTCCGCCTGCAGTCCTACTGGTAGCTCCCCTTCCACCTTATGCTCCCCCACAGCCAACTTTAATTGTGAGACATGAAACACCGGGTGTATCTTTGCAGTGGCAGGCAACTGCAGTTTGAAAGCAACTGGACCCACTTGCTTTTCCACCAGAAAAGGGCCATAATATCTGGCAGATAATTTGGGATGCAACTTGACCGGCATAGATACTTGCGTATGAGGTCTTATTTTCAAAAAAACCCAATCCCCTTCTTTTATGCTAGACTCCTTTCTCTTCTTATTTGCATACTGGACCATCCGCTCCTGGGCTCGGGTCAAATGATATTGTAGTTGTGAAATGGCCTCATCCCGCGTCTGTAAATCCTGCACCACAGCTTCCACCACTGTTTCTCCAGGTATGAACTTGGTTACTACCGGGGGCTTTCTTCCATATACCACTTCAAACGGGGTACACTTCGAAGCCCCTTGATAACTGGTGTTATACCAGTTTTCAGCCCATGGCAACACATTGCTCCAAGCCTTGGGCTGTTCCAAACAGAAACACCTCAAGTAGGTCTCTAACACTCTATTCAAAACCTCTGTCTGCCCATCCGTTTCTGGGTGGTAGGCGGTGCTCATTTTTAATTGGGTACCCTGTATTTTGAACAATTCCGTCCAGAATGTACAAACAAACGTGGGATCCTGATCACTAACAATTGATATAGGAATTCCATGCAAACGTACTATCTCCTTGACAAAAATCTCTGCAATTATCTTGGCTGTATGTGGATGTTTGATAGGTATGAAATGCCCATACTTACTTAGCCTGTCCACTACGACCATTATTGATTCAAAACCTTGAGATTTTGGTAATTTGACCACAAAGTCCATGCTTATCTCTTCCCAGATGGCCTTGGGAATAGGCAATGGCTGCAACAATCCCTGCGGAGATGATGTCATATATTTATGTTGCTGGCAGATAAGACAGGAGGCTACGTAGTCGGTCACCCTTTTTTTCATGCCCATCCAGTGAAAAGCTTGGCCAATTCTTCTATAGGTTCTATAGACACCCGAGTGTCCCCCAAGCGTAGTGTCATGAAACTCTGCAAGGATTTTTGGAATCCACTCTGACTTTGCTGAAAGCACCAACCTTCCCTTATAATGGAGTCTCCCATTCTCCAACGTATACGCAGGGTGTGAATCTGGGTCTTCCTTCACTTCTTCCATTATTTTCTTTAACCTCGCATCTTTTTCCACTTCGTCTATTATTTCTTGGTAGTCAGGCCAATAGGGCCTGGTTATTATTAACAGCGTCCTTTCTCCTTCGTCCCCTTCTTCTCCCTTTCTAGATAACCCGTCCGCAACTTTGTTGGATGCCCCCGTCCTGTAATGTATATCAAACTCATAGCCCATGAGTTTCGCCAGCCAATTTTGCTGGTTCTGAGTCGTTATGCGTTGTTCAAGTAAATACTTCAAACTCTTTTGATCTGTATAGACACTAAATTTTTTTCCCAGCAAATAGGGACGCCACTGTTGAATAGCTAATACCAGTGCCATCAATTCCTTCTCATACACTGACTTCCCCAACGAACTCTCCGATAATGCCTTGCTGTAATAAGCAATAGGCCTCCTATTTTGTGATAACACAGCTCCTATTCCCTTCCCCGAAGCATCACATTCAACTTGGAAAGGCTGTGAGAAGTCTGGCAGAGCCAGAACAGGAGCAGTGGTCACTGCCTTTTTGAGAGCTTGCATGGCTTCCTCTCCGGCATTTGTCCACTCAAACTTCCCCTTCTTCAAAAGATCCGTAAGGGGTCGGGCAATCTTCCCATAATTCCTGACAAATCTCCTGTAGTATCCAGTGAGTCCCAAGAACCCCCTTAACTCTTTAATACAGCGGGGTGTTGGCCATTCAGTCACTGCAGAAATTTTTTCTCCATCCATTTCCACCCCCTGTTCAAATATCATGTGCCCCAGATATCGAATATGTCGCTTGCCAAACTCACATTTTTTTTTGTTGGCAAACAGCTGGTGTTGTTCTAACACTTTCAGCACCTGTCGAAGATGTTCCTCATGATCCCCCCATGACTTACTGTACACCAAAATGTCATCAAAAAATACCAGCACACTCTTCCTTAAGAACGGTCTCAACAATGAATTCATCATGTCTTGAAAGGTGGCCGGAGCATTGGTGAGGCCAAAAGGCATTACTAAAAGCTCATAATGTCCTAAATGAGTCCTAAAGGCTGTTTTGGATATATCTGCCTCCTTCATCCTTATCTGGTGATATCCAGATTTGAGATCCACTTTAGAAAAATAAGCAGCCCGTATAATTCATCTAGGGGTTCTTCAATCACAGGAATTGGATATTTATTGGGAATAGTTACTCTGTTTAAAGCTCTGTAATCTATACAAAAACGCCAACTCCCATCTTTTTTTTTAACCAAAATTACTGGACTGGAAAATGGGCTGTTACTGGGCCGAATAATACCCAGGCCCAACATCTCCTGAACCTGTTGTTCTATTTCATCTTTCATTAAGTGAGGATACCTGTAGGGTCGCACGTTCACCGCACCAGTACCTTCCTTAAGAGTTATCTGGTGGTCCACTTCTCTGACAGGAGGAAGCCCCTGCGGCATCTCAAAACCCCCCTCAAACTCCCCCAAAATCTTCTCCAGATTTGCTTCCTGCATGGGGGTTAAATCCTCTGCTCCCTTCTTTTTCCCTGCTGTTTCAGACTGATACATACCCCACACCACCGCTAGAGTTTCAATCCATGTCTCCTTCTGTAACGCCTCGGGATTGACGACCTTCTTCAAAGATCGGTTATCACCCCTTATCACTACCTCTCTTGCTGCCATGCCATACTTCATTGTCATCTGCTTCCAATCCATTCTAATTTCCCCCAACGTAGCCAGCCACTCCACTCCGAGCACTACGTCGACGCCCCCTAATTCGAAAAGATAAAAATTCTCTTTAATCTCTACTCCGTCCAGTATCAAAGAAACTGCCATGCAACGACCTTGCGTTTCCTTTCTCTGGCCGTCCCCCAAGCAGACGCTATAGGGCGTCGTCTCCTCCTTCGCTAAACCCATCTCCTCCGCCAATAGTGTCGAGATGAAATTATGACTTGCTCCGCTGTCAATGAGGGCTGTCAATGAGGACGACTACTCTCCGATCTCGAATCCATCCCGACAGCTTCATCGTATTCGATTGCGAGATTCCCCCAGCAGAATACACTGACAACTCCATGCATCGTTGTTCCGCCTCTTCTTCTGCCTCCGCCCCTTCCGCCTCGTCGTCGTCAGCCCCCAAGATCATCACCTTGAGACTCCTCTCCGCGCAACGATGCCCAGGGCTGTAAGGTCCTCCACAATGAAAACAAGGACCCTCCTCTCTCCTCTTAAGGTATTCCGGATACGGCAGCATTTGCAATCCGCGATTCGGTCCGCTGCCGCCTGACGTGCTTTCCACTTTAGAACCAGCGGTTCTGGTCGTCGCTTCTTTCTTTTGACTCAGACCTCCGCTACTGTTCGCGCACCCCTCTGATGACCCTCGATAGATCTCCGTTCTAGCTACTGTGCCCGCACTGCCGGTATACTTCCCCCAAGTTGGTCCTCCTTTACTCACCGCACCTCCTCTGGTCACCCTCGCCACCAACCCCGATTGTTCCACATCCCGCGCCCTTTCCATCGCAGTTAACAGGTCGCGAGGATTGTAAGGCCGAACGAGATCCCGCAATTCTTCTTGGAGTCCCGCAAAAAAATACCCAAGCAGTTGTTCCTCCGTTACTTCCGTAGCCTGGGACACCAGGATTTCAAATTCCCTCACATATTCCTCCACCGATTCCCGCTGTCGCACGGCTGCTAATTTTTCAAAAATCGTTCCCCGGTGTCTACCTCCGAATCTCCTAACCATCGCCTCCGTCAATGTCGCCCAGGTAGGTTTCTTAACCTTCTTCCGCCAAAAGCGAAACCAATGGTTCGCTTCCCCTTCCATACAGATGTACACCAGCTTCATCTGCTCCTTTTCAGTCACACTCTGTATTTCGAAAAATTTCTCTGCTCTTGCGATCCATCCCGTCGGATCGGTCCCTTCAAAAGTGGGTAATTCCACTCTCTTCATCCAACTCTTCTGAACGTCCTCGCGTTCTTCCTCCGATTCATCCTCCGATGTCTCCCTACTTCCATTCACCGAATGGCTACTCTCCGAACTCCTCCGCTGATTCCCTCTTTTCTCCCGATCGCGATTTACAATTCGTCTTCCACGGTCGCGACTCCCATTTCGAGCCCTTCCTCTCATCTCTGCTCGCATCTCCATTAGCATTGCTTCCATGGAATCGAACCTTCCCTCCAGTGCACTCATCCTATTCTCCATTTTGCCTCTCCGTTGATTTGGATCCGGCAGGTCGGACCAAGTTGATAGACTTCTTTAATCAAGAAGTCTAGAAAATGAGTAGAAACACACACCAGACAGCTCAACACAGTGAATAACCTCTGATTGTATTTAGTAAATGAAAGAATACAATTGTTCCCACAGCTATCAAGGAAGCCTAATCTTCCCCCCCCCCCCCCCCCCCCCCTCTCACACTAAACAACTCCAAAACTCCTCCTCCTCGCCCTTCTCAACAAACTCTTTATTTATACTCTCATATACTTCTAACAAACTCCTAACTGACTTCTTTACTTCCCGCCTTTTTTATTCCTTCTTACATACCCTTTGCCTTATGTACCACGTTCTATGCCCTATGTCTTGTGCACTATGCCCTAGGCTCTATGCACTATGTCCTATGCATTAGCACCTATGCTTTATGCCCTATGCACTATGTCCTATGCCTTGTACCCTATGACTACAACAATTGAAAGAATAGTTTGTTCTCAGGAGCCCACGGACGCATCAATGCCAATGATCAGGGTAGGAGCATTAGAAATATATTGGACGGAAAGAAAATCTTTTGTTGGTAATATTGAACTCAATCCTCCAAGCTGCAACTCATAGAAAATATCCTAAAAATTCCAGATATTGGTGACTATGATTATACCAGCTTTGTATAACCCTCAGAGAAGATTGAATTTGGTTTGCTGATAGAGAAGTCGGGTATTAACTCTGACCCGAAATCAGCAGCACGAATTAATTGAATAGAATTGAATTGAAATTCAAGGTGATACATGATTATTGATGTTTGATGCAAGCAACATAAAGTACCAAATACATATAAACTTAAGATCAACTATGTCGGTGCATTTTATGCAATTAGATGCCTTACTTGCACCTGTATATATATGGCTTTTCCTTATTGCTCTCCTCAGCTGGGTTATGAGAATTTTGATCAAGTCAGCCTCCCCCAAGAATTCTTCCTACAAATGCACAACACATATAAATAATATTTTGCAAATGCAAGAAACTTAAGTTACCAATGCACTAAATATTCTGCCTACGCTCATTTTCTCACAAACTAAACAGAAGCCATAAAATGAAACAGGAAAAACAGAAGATACGTAGAGCCAACCTCACAACGTTCTTGAAGTAGCCTAACTGGAACCATTTCAGATTCCACAAGCCATCTTGCATGAAGAAATGAAAATCTTAAAATCAATAGTAAATTATAAAGGAAAGAAAGACATAATGTTTACTCCAAAAAGATGAAAATTTACAAATTAAGGTTTATATCAAATAAAGTATACAAGACCAGCTTGATGAGACGAGAACGGGAATCTCCTGGCATTATATGCTAAAACCAAGGAGACAGTAACACATAATTACAATAAATGGGTTTACTACAAATAATACAGTAATAAATCATCGGTCACTAGAAATTGAAACAGTATTCATTGTCTCCCTCCAATCACAAATGACACGCTGATAATACATATAAAGAGAGAAAAAGACTCCACAAGAAGACGATCTTGTTGTTGATACAAGAGATACTGAAGATTGAAAAAAAGGGAGGCAGTGTGGTATCAGTGATATGAACGGTGGGATTGAAGAATCATCCAAGAAGTGTCCAAGATTCAAACCTTGGACGGTGCCAAAGAAGAAAATTATCTTATGAAGAGAAAAAGCATTTTTTTTAATGCAATGGCGGTATCAGTGATATAAGACATTTCATATTGTTAAATGTAGCTATTTTTTTTAAAATGTATATATAATATGTAAATATGTATAGAATTATTAGTTGTGGCGTCTTTTTAAAAATTTAGAAGGAAAATGATGCTGCAAAAAGGCTGACAGAATCACGAACAAAATTTCCTGAGACGTAAAGAGTCACTGTCCTTAAGAACTTATCCGCGGTGTGTTGCGCAAGTCCTCCAGGATACAACGCAAGGAACTCTAAACAGAGTATAAGAATAACCCAGAATATTTTAGAAAAAGAAAGAGACAAAGGATGAAACTTAAAAGAGAAGAGAATGAGAGAAGATTGATTTTTTGGTGTGTCTTGGAATGAGGGAAAAGCTCTCTATTTATAGAGCTAAGGGAGAATAAAGTTAATAAAAGAAAATAAAAGTCAATAAAAGCAAAATCAAAACCATAAATATTTAAACGTTGAAGTACTTAAAACTTTTTATCTTGCTCTTAAAATGTTACCATGGGCAATTAAAGAAAATATTAACGTTGCTCATTCCAAACGTTGCAACACAACGTATTGCTTTTTTCCGTTGCCAATTAATATATATATATATATATATATATATATATATATATATATATATATATATACCAACGTTCCAAAACGTTTTCACTTTTGCAATAATAATAAAATACTATAACAACCCCCACTTATTGCAAAAGAAGTTGAAAGAAAATTCTTTGACTCAAATAGCTCAAAAACTAAAAGAAAGATAAGAAACTTTTATTCTGGGTCTCATAGGATGTAATGCATCAGAACTGGTATAACAAGTTATATGAACCAGTCTTAGATTGAGAAACTTAATACACAGTGTAGTTGGTATAGCAAGCTATATGAACCAAAAACACTTGACGTGTGTTAGAGGTTTATCAATCACAATGCACCCCCACAGTCCTTGCTGTTATCGCTGTGTTGCGCTTACTAGGCCATGCGCGTGCCCGGTATTCATGAGTGCTCTAGAGATCATGCCAAGATCTCATGCAAGCGGCCCCACTTGACACTCATATAGGTGATTTCATCAAGTGTATGCTGCAAATCATACACCACCCATAAGGGATATGAAAATCATTAAAACTTTGTTTAAGACAAAATTCTATCACCGTATAGAATTTTAAATGACAAAGTTTAACCTCTCAATAATGTAGTCTCTAGCACTTTCACACACACCATAGAGATGGACATAACCGATTGAAATCAATTTAGTGCTATCAGAACTAACAAGTGACTTGTTTTTACCCATATGAACCTTATTCATGGGATCTCCAATCACAAAGGTTGGGTTACCATCACTTGTTTGTTTGCAAGCGGCTTAAGTCCCATTCCCCTTGACGTTTCTAATATCATTTGTCTTCCCATGGGTTTTGTCAGAGGATCTGCTAGATTCCGTTCTGTTTACATAATCAATGGAAATAGTTCCACTCTTTAGCAACTGCTTCACCAAATTGTGTCTCAATTGAATATGTCTATTCTTTCCATTGTAATTTTTGTTTTTTTGCTATAACTATTGTCGATTGGCAATCACAGTGTATTGACACCGATGGGGTTGGTTTCATTCCTAGTGGAATGTTTGCTAAGAAGTTTTTCAACCACTCTGCCTCACTACCAGCCATCTCAAGAGCGACAAACTCAGATTCCATTGTTGATCTTGCAATAATAGTTTGTCTGGCTGATCTCCATGTAATCGCACCACCCCCAAGTGTGAATACATAACCACTAGTGGATTTTGTCTCATCTGAATCAGAGATCCAGTTAGCATCACTATACCCTTCTAATACAGCGGGAAATCCACTATATTCAATGGCATAATCCATTGAACCTCTTAAGTATCTCATAAGCTTGGAAAGTGCATCCCAATGTTCTTGATTTGGACATTGAGTGTACCTACTCAGTCTACCTACTGCATAAGCAATATCAGGTCTAGAAAAGCTCATCAAGTGTAGTAAGCTCCCAATTATCTGGGCATACTGAGGCTGAGATAATGATTCTCCTCTATTTTTCATTAATTTAGAGTTAGCATCATAAGGGGTACTCACAAGTTTGAAATCATAATACCCAAACTTCTTAAGAAGTTTCTCAACGTATTGTTCTTGAGATAGTAATATACTATATCCCTTCCTTATGATTCTAATACCTAAAATCACATTGGCTTCACCCATGTCTTTCATTTCAAATTTTGATCCTAGAAACAATTTAGTTCTAGCGACAATCTCATTGCATGTACCAAAGATTAACATGTCATCCACATACAAGCATATAATGACACAATCACCATTTTCAAACTTAGAGTACACACATTTATCAGCATCATTAGGTGAAAACCCATCACAAAGCAACACATTATCAACAAGATAAGTATAAAAGTCATCTCCAAAGGAAGTTTCCTTTCTCTGCCTTTTGTTTCTTCTCAAATCCTCATTTATGGTATTACTATTATCATTATCATCAACATGTTGAGACATCTCACTAACCTTTAAGGGAAACACATGTTCAAAAAATTCAGCATTTTTCGTCTCCATTATAGAATTTCTCTCAAGTATGTTACTTTTAACAACTAGAAACCTATAGGCAGCACTATGTTCAGCATAACCTAAGAACATACAATCAGAGGTTTTAGATCCTATTTTCCTTTTCTTAGGATCAGGTAACATCACCTTAGCTAAGCACCCCCACACCCTTAAATATTTAAGGTTAGGTTGGTAACCTTTCCACAACTCATAAGGAGTTTTACCGGTTTTCTTATGGAGTATTCTATTTTGTAAAAAACATGCAGTAAGCAAGGCTTCTCCCCAAAGGTTATCAGGTGCACCAGAACTAACAAGCATAACATTCATCATTTCCTTAAGGGTTCTATTTTTTCTCTCAGCTACTCCATTAGACTCATGTGAATATGGTGGGGTCACTTCATGGATATTTCCTTCTTTAACACAATAATCATTAAAAAGCACATACTCACCCCCTCTATCTGATCTAATCCTTTTAATTTTCTTACTCAACTAATTTTCTACTTCTGCATTATAGGTTAAAAATACATCAAAGGCTTCATCTTTATCTTTGATTAAGTAAACTTCGGTATATCTAGAATAATCATCTATAAAGGTCACAAAATAATTTTTACCTCCTCTAGACATGGTTTGTTTCATATCAACTAGATCAGTATGAATTAACCCTAATAGCTCAGTTTGACGTTCTACAGAAAAACATGTTTTCTTTGTTAATTTAGATTCTACACATATATCACATTTTCTACTTTGTTTATCATGCATATTAATTAATCCTAGTCGTTGTAATTTCAAAACATACGAGGAATTCACATGTCCTACTCTAGCATGCCATATATCATACGAGTCAACAATATAAGCAGAAGAACTTGATTCATTAATATTTTCAGAAACATTTAGAATGAAGAGTCCTTGATCACAATATCCCTTCCCCACGAACACATTATTTTTTGTCATGATGATCATGTCAGACTCAAATGACACTTTAACCCTCACCTTTCCCAATAGTGCTACAGAGATTAAATTAACTCTTATTGATGGCACATGTAGCACATCACTCAAGGCCAGAGTCTTTCCAGATGTGAGTTTGAGAAGAACTTTTCCTTTTCCCAGAACAGGAGTGGTCCTGGAATCACCGAGGTAGACGTGTTCTTCTCCATCCCCTACACTAGTGTAAGAGGTAAAAGCACTTCTGTTTGCACAGATATGCCACCAGAGTCTACCACTCACTTGCTCACATTGGTCATCAAATTTACTTGAGAAACGACCGCAGCAATAATGTCATCTCCTTCGGCTATATTGGCCCTAGGAGGATTGTTGTTTCTCGCTCTACGCCTGCATTGTGGTGCATGATGGCCTGGCTTCCCACATACGAAGCAATTTCCTTTCTTTTTAAAAGTGGGTTTAGATTCATGGGGACGAAATTTAAGAAAATTATTTTTCTTTTTATGATCAGGTTTTGTATTCGTACCTTTTTGGAGCAGGTTTTACTTTTATCTGCGAAAGAAAATATGGTACAAGTAAAACCTGCTCCAAAAAGGTACGAATACAAACCTGATCACAAAAAGAAAAATAATTTTCTTAAATTTCGTTCCCATGAATCTAAACCCACTTTTAAAAAGAAAGGAAATTGCTTCGTATGTGGGAAGCCAGGCCATCATGCACCACAGTGCAGGCGTAGAGCGAGAAACGACAATCCTCTTAGGGCCAATATAGCCGAAGGAGATGACATTATTGCTGCGGTCGTTTCTCAAGTAAATTTGATGACCAATGTGAGCAAGTGAGTGGTAGACTCTGGTGCTACCAGGCATATCTGTGCAAACAGAAGTGCTTTTACCTCTTACACTAGTGTAGGGGATGGAGAAGAACACGTCTACCTCGGTGATTCCAGGACCACTCCTGTTCTGGGAAAAGGAAAAGTTCTTCTCAAACTCACATCTGGAAAGACTCTGGCCTTGAGTGATGTGCTACATGTGCCATCAATCAGAGTTAATTTAATCTCTGTAGCACTATTGGGAAAGGTGAGGGTTAAAGTGTCATTTGAGTCTGACATGATCATCATGACAAAAAATAATGTGTTCGTGGGGAAGGGATATTGTGATCAAGGACTCTTCATTCTAAATGTTTCTGAAAATATTAATGAATCAAGTTCTTCTGCTTATATTGTTGACTCGTATGATATATGGCATGCTAGATTAGGACATGTGAATTCCTCGTATGTTTTGAAATTACAACGACTAGGATTGATTAATATGCATGATAAACAGAGTAGAAAATGTGATATATGTGTAGAATCTAAATTAACAAAGAAAACATGTTTTTTTGTAGAACGTCAAACTGAGCTATTAGGGTTAATTCATACTGATCTAGCTGATATGAAACAAACCATGTCTAGAGGAGGTAAAATTTATTTTGTGACCTTTATAGATGATTATTCTAGATATATCGAAGTTTACTTAATCAAACCTAAAGATGAAGCCTTTGATGTATTTTTAACCTATAAGGCAGAAGTAGAAAATTAGTTGAGTAAGAAAATTAAAAGGATTAGATCAGATAGAGGGGGTGAGTATGTGCTTTTTAATGATTATTGTGTTAAAGAAGGAAATATCCATGAAGTGACCCCACCATATTCACATGAGTCTAATGGAGTAGCTGAGAGAAAAAATAGAACCCTTAAGGAAATGATGAATGTTATGCTTGTTAGTTCTGGTGCACCTGATAACCTTTGGGGAGAAGCCTTGCTTACTGCATGTTTTTTACAAAATAGAATACTCCATAAGAAAACCGGTAAAACTCCTTATGAGTTGTGGAAAGGTTACCAACCTAACCTTAAATATTTAAGGGTGTGGGGGTGCTTAGCTAAGGTGATGTTACCTGATCCTAAGAAAAGGAAAATAGGATCTAAAACCTCTGATTGTATGTTCTTAGGTTATGCTGAACATAGTGCTGCCTATAGGTTTCTAGTTGTTAAAAGTAACATACTTGAGAGAAATTCTATAATGGAGACGAAAAATGCTGAATTTTTTGAACATGTGTTTCCCTTAAAGGTTAGTGAGATGTCTCAACATGTTGATGATAATGATAATAATAATACCATAAATGAGGATTTGAGAAGAAACAAAAGGCAGAGAAAGGAAACTTCCTTTGGAGATGACTTTTATACTTATCTTGTTGATAATGATCCAATAAGCTTTATAGAAGCTACTAGTGCTCCTGATGCAAAACAGTGGGATAAGGCCATTAGGACTGAAATTGAATCAATCCAGAAAAACAATACTTGGACTTTAGTAGATTTGCCTAAAGGAGCAAAACCCATTGGTTGTAAGTGAATCTTTAAGAAAAAGTATCACTCTGATGGATCTATAGAGAAATATAAGGCAAGATTAGTAGCAAAAGGTTTTACTCAAAAACCCAACATAGATTACTTTGATACTTTTGCTCCAGTGACTAGGATTTCCTCTATTCGAGTGTTGTTAGCCCTAGCAGCTATCCATAAACTAGTGATACATCAGATGGATGTTAAAACAGCCTTTTTGAATGGTGATTTAGAGGAGGAAATTTATATGACTCAACCTGAAGGGTGTGTTGTACCTGGTCAAGAAGATAAAGTATGCAAACTCTTAAAATCCTTATATGGGTTGAAACAAGCACCAAAACAATGGCATGAAAAACTTAATAACGTATTTTTTTTCTCGTTGCCAATTAATATATATATATATATATATATATATACCAACGTTCCAAAACGTTTTCACTTTTGCAATAATAATAAAATACTATAACAAATGATAATGAATACACATATTGGAAATCAAATAATATATATAAAAAAATAAGAAATATGAGAGGAAAAAAATGAAACAAAAAAACATATAATTAAAGTTATTTAATTGTTTAAACTAGAAAAGAAACATGATAAAAAGTTCATCAATAAATTACCGATAAGAATCCATTAACAAACATGGGAAAGAATGGTAATGTAATAAATTAAGTCTCTTTAATAAAGTAAAGAATTAAATTTTTTAAATAACAGAAAAAGTATATAAGGAGGAAAATCATATTAATATGTTAAAAAAATACCCACTTCTCACTTTTTAAAAGAAATTTCTTATATCAGATAATTATTTCTTCCTCTCTCCATTTTTCTTTTTTATCTAAAACTGTGCTTCTGTCGATATATTGTATCGACGGATAAATTTGTGGGCAAGTAATTTGCTCAAGCATTTGAAGATGATTACAAACGATGACTTTTGAAAAAAAAAATGTGATTTTTATCTCTGCATGTTAAAGGAGAACCAAGGTGATTTACTGTTAATGTTCATGTAAAATGAAAAGAACATGTTGCCCTATTTATTTATGGGTTTTGGAAAGAAGAAGAAAAGTAAGGGGGATTGATTTTGTCCATCATAGAATCGATTATGCCAGAAGAAAAAGGCCTTAATCAATTCTATTGCATTTTCAATAAACTAGAATCGATTTTGTGTTACTGAAATCGATTCTGGATAAATATAAAGAAAAATAATTCTGGATGTGTTTCTTAGACAATAGAATCAACTATTGTAGTGTTGGAATCTATTATAAGTGTGTTTGTGATGGTTTGGAATTGAGTATAAAAAAGTCCGTCTTAATTTAATTCTATTATCTTGGACGTAGAGAATTATTATAACATGACAAGGAAGTTATGCAAGTGTGGGCCAATGGATTAACTGACCTTCACTGAATTGGGAACTAATCCCTTGTATAATGCTCCAAATCCTTCATGTTGCAAAGTTTTTCTGAATGCACCCACCATGCCGGTAAGCCACATGCAAGCCTTGTTGTCACACTTAACTCAGAGTTTGGCCAACAGTTCAACCAGTCTTTCAGAGACTCCTATACGGAAAAATTAAGACCCACATTTGGTATTTGCAGACACAAGCATGATATGTTCATGCAAAAACGAAATGGGATATCTCAAAGGGCAGTCTTATTACCACCAATTCACAAACAGTTTCCACATCTCAAGTTAACAAAATTGAAGGCTGGCTCCACTTGTTCACTCTTAGCATAACCTGCCACAACTAAAAAGACATGGTTCCAACAAAATGGAACACTATGATCAGAGGCCAGTATTTAAATTTTAGATTATAGGGTCTGTTCATTGTAAACCTAGTCAAATGAGATAATAAAATATCTTGTAATAAAGATGTGCCCTAGTGTATTGCTGGATTTTGCTTTTCATAGCTGAAAAGTGAAAAGTCTTGATTTCTAAAAGTGCTGCCATGCTGGATTTCATTTTCATCATATAAAGTTTCTTGTTTCAGGTTCTTATCATTGATTGTATTATCAGAGGGGCTATAGGGATTCAACCTCAGAGTATTCGTTGATTCAACACTTGTGTGATATTTTGCAGGTGCAAAACTACTGGTAAGGATTTCCCATGTAATTCTCTAAACTCTGGAGTTTGCTTATTTGATCTCCTTACATACTACTCTAAATAGATGCCATTAAGACAACTCATTTTTCATGTTCTCTAGGAATTTGAATCCATTTTTTTGAATCTCCATTTTCTATGTAGTGATTTATGCTACTCTTTGTTGCTTCTGTCTCCTCTTTTCCTTGTCAGGTGTGCCTTATCTTTAAACCATGGGGTGTTTTTCTTCAAAAGTGATAGCAAGATCAATTAGTTTCCATGAAGAGAGAAAGAAGAGATCACAGAGAGCAAGTAATGGCATTCCACTGTTGGAAGATCTAATAATCTCCTCTGGTGGCAGTGATCAGTACCTAGTTCTTGTCTGTGCAGCTAACACAGTATCCAACAATCTTAGTTCTAACACATCCTCAAAACTTTTCAAGAATCAAGTGTTATTTACTTACAACTCCTATAACTGAAGGTAGCCAACGTTTATACGAAGCTCGAGGGCGTTCTTCCCTTAAGACTGTTGAAAGAGCATGGTAAATTCCCCTGTATTGACGTGGAGATGCTTCTGTCTACATAAGCATTGAAAATTTAAGCAAGTGATTCAAGGAACCAACTCCATCTTTCCACAGATAACACTTCTAGAAGCTAATCCAAATAAACCAAAATTCAAAAACAACTTTCTTTACAATACCTGAACGGTTAGCCTTCGCCGTACCATGTCCATTGGATAAGTGGCAGACATGGCAATGATTCCCGCACAAGCTCCAGCTCCAAGACGCAGGATGGGAGTGAGTTGAGCTTCTTCTGCCAAAAAAAAATGATGGTTTGAGGAATGAAATCAACAATCAACCACAAAGCATGATCAAATGATGAATTGAGCTTCTTAAGACTGTTTTTAGTTTGATCTGTTACTTTCCTTTTCTTTATATACTCTCTTGTATTATCCGTTTTCATAATAAAAAAATCACAGACGTTTTCATTGCCTTTCTCCCTAGCTTTTCTCTCTGGTTTTTCCTTTTTCCTGTTTTGCCATTTCATAATCCTATGATGGTATCAGATGAAAAACTCAATGACTTACGAAGCTACTTTTTTTCTTCGCTACTATTTATTCCTCCTCTTTCACAATTTCTTTATTAATATAAGCAACAACCTATTATAAGGAGTCTAGGACTGTTTCTGTGCTATATTTGACCATCTAAGACAAATAGTGTTTTGGAGAAGTGTTTTGGTTGTACCATTTCCAGGTTGCTGCTCATAAAGCCATAAAATACCCCTGCATTAGTATTAGCACAATTAGAGATATTAAGGCTGATATTGAATTAACAAATGTGGAGAACATACTTCAAAGCTTGCTCATAGCTAAAGAACTTTACAGCTGAATTTGGGACAATACGAGCACAGTTAGTTCCGTTTGCTTTATACAATCCTCTAAAACCCTCAGTTTGTTTATCAGCAATTAAAGAAACCATCTATATACTTCTTACTCCTTCGTCATTTATTTTTCACCATTAACTAATGTAATAAACCATCCACACAGTCGCTCTCGTGCAATAAAGAAACAGCTTTTTAATTAGAAAAAGAAAAAGAGCCTATGAGACTAGACATGATATACAAGAAAAAATTATGATTGCAACATTAATAAGTAGGATTTAGTTGTAATAAATTTAATGGCAATAACCTGCAGCAGAATTTTCAATCTCTAAATACATTATGCTTCACTATGTAAGCAGATCAAAAGTCAAAACGCATTTGACACATGCCTAATAGTACAAGGCAAAATTATTTGATTATTTTGAATATTAATTTATAGTATCTACCCATAATATGCATTATCTTGTTTTGTTATATTTTTCACAAATAGTCAAATACCAAATAAATGTTATCTTTATCATCAACCATTTTATCTAACACGTTTCGATTTCTTTGCAATCTTTGTATCTCTATCTTTGCTGATTATTTTTATATAACAAAGTTGAACTCTTTCTTTTTTTCTTATGCAACAAGATTTGACAGTTTTTAAACAAATATCTGATTTTTTTTCTGGCTTATTGAAATGTCACACAATGTTCGTCATATATAAGATGACATGCAAGAAAGAAAACAAGAAACATGCAAGAAAGAAAACAAGAAACTTCAGATTGAATCATCATAGCATAGCGATTTAAAGAGTTTGAACATGCATGATTAAGTAAGGGCAGCACTTCATTCTAAAAGCAATGAAAAAATAAATAAAAGAAGTAATGCAGAGTGAAACTCACACTCGTCCGGCGACTCCACCGACGATGAGAGACTTGCAGATGTTGAGAAGCCGGTGAGTACGAGGTTTGGCAGCCTCACCGGCAGGCTTTGCTTCGAAAGTCATAGCTTTGGTAAGAGATCGATTTTGAACAGAATGAGAAGAGGAAGGAAAATAAACGGTAACAGAATCGGTAGGAAAATTTCCTCCTTAAAGGGTTTCGCTTTCGCAAAGCTTATATATATATATATATATATATATATATATATATATATATATATATATATATATATATATATATTCATGTGCGCGTATACGTAACATTTTTATTTATTTATTTATTTTAGTTCAGTTTTATAACAATATTGTGAACATAATAAATGTATTCAATGTTTAACTTACTTGTTGTTTAAGTACATTATATATACTTACTAATGTGTCTCAATGTGGTGGTTATCATTTTTGTTAGATATCTTTTAATTTTTTTATCATACTAATATATATTAGTCCCTTAATATATATTAGTCTCTTAATAGTGATTTTGGATTTAGTCTCTATGTCATTAGTTCAATTTTTATAATTAGTTCTTAAAATTGAACGGAATTAATTTTGGTTTGATGTGGCAAACGGCGTTTGATGCCAGCTTCACTTGTATATTGCTTTTTCTGTCACCAACCCAGAAACGCCTACCTTCTCCAAACTCCAAAAACCCTAATCCTCCTCTGCCGTCAGCTATGCCGTCGCAAGGCCGCTACTGCCGAAAAGCTGCCATCAACACCACGAATCCTTCAAGCTCACATCGGACCACCACCACCATGAGCAACCATTCGCTGCTGTCGCGAGTCTCTACAGCCTCCATCATCAGATCCCACAAACAACCCCCAAGTCGTCATGAATTCAGAGCGCGAGCATCCTCCTGCGTGAGCCATCCTTCATCGTCCTTCACCTAGAGCTCCTTCTTCGCGTCGCAACCTATAAAAAGCCACCAACATCATAAAAAATCAGTCAGCCATCAAGCCACAATATGAAAAACATGCTGGTTAAACGGGTGTGCGTTAACAGATATTCATGAACCAATCCACAGAACAAACACTTCAAACATCAATAAAATCAGAACATAATTTCCTCACATTCAGAATCAGACAAATAGATCCTTTTAACAGATAAAACCAAAACAGTTCCTCCACTTGACACATAACAGCACAAGTACATCACAACATAACCAAAACACAACAAGATAATTAACCAGCCAAGACCTCAGACTGCACCAGAAAGGTGAACCCCATCCCATATTATCCAAGAACAAAACCCTAAGACCAATTTTAGCAAGAAGAGATACCATATATCTACATCCCTAGCAAAGCTGCATGCAAAGTAGGATCCAATTAGTGAAGCAGAACAGTCACGGAACACCAACAAGACAAGAATAAACCAAAAAACACAAAAAAAAAAACAAAGAAGAAAAGCACAGGGTTGAACTTAAAAGGCCAAGAGAAGAGTAAAGTAAAAAGGTCAAATTTGCCGGCAAAAACGGGGAAGCATATTTTGGAGAGAAAAGGGGTATTGGGGTTCATCGGTAGTGATCCTGAGAGATCGTGAGAGAATTGTATAAAAAATGGATCTTGAAGAGGAAAAGTGGAATCTGAAGCAGATCGGAAGGAGAGACTTTATCGGTAGTGGAGACTTTATCGGAGGCGGTGGTGGAAGCTGCTCCATTGAAGAGTAGTAAAAGAGAAAGAAAAAAAGAGAAACGTGGCAAGGAAAGCTCGCATCATACGTCTTTTAATTTTGAGGATTATAAAAGTTTTAAAACTAAGAGAACTAAAATGAACAAAACTTTCAATGGCTTGATAGTTAAAGACTATCTGTCGTTAAATTGGGTTAACGGTGTTAAAAATTAAACTGAGTTGTCACTGTGATGTAGAATCATTAATTGATGTGTGCAGCTTACGTGGAGCATGTGTAATTAAAAAATAAAAAAGAAATGTTTCTAAGAATAGAATTAGGGGTTCACAAAGGTTCATCATCTTCAACATTTTCCCCAAATTACAAACCTTAGTGATTCTACCTACAATTCTATTTCGATTGCTTGATTTCTTTTTGCAGGTTTGATGCTCAAGGAAGAAGATGAAGCTCACGATGAAGGGAATTGATTTCGCAGGTTAGCGATTGGGTTTGGAAGCACGATGGCAGCGCGATTCGAAGGGGTTTTGGTTGATTCTGTGTTTGACTTTCCTTGTAGGTTTTGGTTCAAGATGAATGCGTGACGGCAACCTCATGGTGAGGGAAGAAGAAGCAACTTGCAATGCGCGTTTGAACAAGATGAAGGGTTGAGGCTTCTATGCGAAGAAGATTATACAATCTGGGTGCTTCTGCATTTTGGATGCTTATGAGTTTCTAGATTGAAGGAAATTGACTTGAGTTTCTGCAGGTCTAAAATTTGGGATTTGCGCGAGAAGGGAGAAGAGAATACGAACCTACAGTGATGGTGCATGGAGATTTTTGCAGGTTCAGACTCATTGTAGAGCTCTCGTGGTGCTTGCGATTTTGGTTGCTTCATGACGCGAGGATGAAGAGAATACGAACCTACAGTGATGGTGCATGGACCTTGGCTGGCCATATTGTAGTGATATAGTGACCTTTTATAAGTACATGATTAAGATATCCAAGACCATATTGTAGATCCAAGACTTCTAATATTAACCACGATACTCATTGTTGAAAAAATAATAATAATATTTTACATATTTTAGTAATGATTTCGTCCTATTAACACATTAAATGATGAAAAGCTAAAAGAATATATATATTATACTACCAAACAATTAACACGTAATGTTGTTACAAGACAAGTGGATGAAGTATCTTGACACATAATGTTAAGAATAATTTCTTTTCTGTATGACATGCTATATATGAATATTCTAAAAAGTGTGTTGAGTATAATAAATTATAATGTTTTATAAAAGTATAATTGATGATTCCTATATTTTAATAAAAGTGATTTAATTATAATTTATTTCATATGTGTATATATATATATATATATCATTATTATTTTTAAATAATTAGTTTGCCTAATAAATATAATTAAATTGATAGGGAATCAAATGTTATCAGGCGAAAGAATGGAGATTCATGAAAGTGAACTTGAATTACAATATAACTCAAAAGGTTGAATGTCTTCCCTATGAAACTCAAATTCAAACTTCCATTACTCTATTTGAGTTGTATCACTCATTTTGAATTACAATATAGCGGTCATTACATATCGTTCACTTTCAAGTTCACAAAGGAACGAAAGAAATATAAATAAAAAGAAAATAAAAAGGTAATAAATAAATAAATGAACAAAATAAGCTGTTTTGTTAGAAAAAATAGAAAAAAAATGTGAATAGCTGTTTGTTGTTAATATAATAAAAAAGCCACAGGCGAAAAGCTACAGTAGATTGTTAAGACAGATTAATTATTTATTTTACTACAAATAATTGATTGTGTTGGAATTTTATACTTTTTATTGTGTGAAAATTAGACTTTATGTAAAGGAATATATGTAATACTTAACATATTAAATCAATATTAATTTTTTAATTAAAAATGTGAATAATTATTTTTAAATTTTAATTAAAAAAGGCATATGTCCCTGTCGCATTTTCCTACTCGAACATAACAAATTAGGTTAATTGGAGGATCAGTAAAAATTAAGTGATTTTATTGAGGTTAATGTAAATAAAGCCTTACAGGAATTAAAATAATATAAGAAAATTGATACTTTTATATACATAATTCTTTTACAATCATTTGATATTATCTTTCTTTATATTTTATTTTTTTTTTCAAAAAATTATAAATAATTTTTTTTATGTTTATTTTTATTAAATATGTTAAATGAATGTTAATGTAAGTTATGCTACCTTATTGTAATATAAACTATAAAATCCATAAATCAAATATTAAGTCATACAATACAAATACAGAAGTCTTTTACTCGTAATATAAACTATAAAATAGTCATGCAATACAAATACAGAAGTCGAGATCGAGAGATATAAAAGTTTTAAGACAATAAATAAAAAATATTGAACAGAAAAAGTATAAGATGAACAAGAAAATTTAATTAAAACTTAACTTAAAATAAAAAGAAAAATTGAAAGAAATCTCATATAAATTTATTGAGATTATAAAATATAGTTATTGAGTTCACTCCCCTTTTACCGTTGGGTGTTGCTCCCTTCACCACCTCAAGTACTCCTGCATCTCTCCACTATTTTTTTTATTCCAAAAATAGTCTACACCTCTTCATTATTTTCTTTTATTCCAAAAATATCATACACCTCCCCACTATTCTCAATAATCTTTCTCTTTCTGCATTAATGGAGCATTCATATCACTCAGATTTGAACTTGTGATATATTACAAAATATAAAATTCAGAGAAACTTTAATATTAGTGCTTCTACCACTTCCACTTTATAAACTTAAAAGTTAGATACAAATACAAAATAATAAACATAATAATATTAATAGTAAATAATAATAATATATTATTATTATTATATACTAACTTTATAATAACGAAATAACTAAATAAATTATAAATCTTTAACAAATAAATTTTCTTTTATATTTTAAGTATTTAATAATATTTTTATATTATTTATCTAATAAATTAAATACTTTATTCAAGTTATTTGAGTAATGTAAATAATATTCAAGTTATTTTACATTTTGCAATAAAGCTATCACACGTTCAAATCTGAGCCCATGTAAATGCTCCATTAATGCAGAGAGAGAAAGAAAAAGATTGTTTCCATTAATGCAGAGAGAGAAAGAAAAAGATTGTTGAGAATATAAATGTTCCATTAATGCAGAGAGAGAAAAAGAAAGATTGTTGAGGATAATGGAAAGGTGTATAATATTTTTGAAATAAAAAAAAATAGTGAGGAAGTGTACAGTATTTTTTAAATAAATAAAAATAATGAAGAAATTAAGGTACACTTGGAGTGGTGGAGGGAACAATGCCGGTAATGAAACGCGTGGTGGGAATAGTGGCGACACTTTCGGAGGAGGAAGTGAAGCTTTCAGAATGCTAATTAGAATTATTTTATCAAGTTGTTTATTCCCAATCAAAATAAAATATTTCTTAAGGATTATTAAATTCTACACGTGCCATTTTTTGTGATAATACTCTTCTGACCATAAAATAATTTAATTTGAATTTTTATAATTATTCGATAATAAAAAGGATTTTCAAATTGTAACTTGTAAGATCTCAGTTTTATAAAAATAAATTCCAGTGAGTGAAGGGTAGAAAATCTATAAATAAAATCTTTGAATTTTAAAAATATATTCTTATCAGATTATATTTATGAAGAGAAAGTAAGTTGATGATCAAATTTTACTCATTAAGTTCTTAATATAAGTGTAAAAAATGCTCTCTCTAGTAAGGATAGTATCTCTTTTTTTGTGTTTTATAAAGGTAAAATAATGTTAGGATTAGGTCTGATATTTTGAGGTTTACCAATAGTTAGATAAGATTTGTTATCTAGTTAAGGGGTTTAATTGTTACCATCAAAAAATTCTAACCATAATAAAATAAAATGTTGGTGTTTCTATCTAATTTAATAGATATACTAAAAAGTAAAATCCAATAAAAAAAATTTAATTTTTTATTTTATTTTAGAGCCGTTCAAACCTATTTTTTTTAAACAATATTATAATTAATTTTGACAATTTAATATTATGATTATTATTTGTGATGAGATATATTAATAATACTATATGAATAATATTATTATTGTATATTTAAAATAAGTATCATTTTGTAAGGATCTGAAAAATAGGTCAAGAGCAGTTGGGTTTTATGTTGAGGCAGCTAGACCCGTAAAACTAAGGACATCATGATTTTAGAAGGGACCTTTCAAAATCTGAGTTCATTAGTCAACTTTCTCTTCTCTCTCTAGAACTCTTATTTTCCCTAACCTTGATCTGCCTTCTCTCTATCATTCCCTCACATTCAGCCATTGCATGTTGGATTAGGTGGTGCTCAAGGGACCGCAGTGTAGTGAGCTTCGCAACCATCCGATTAGATTTTCCTTCTTCAGCGAGGTTTGGTCGGGTCCTTGCTATGTGAGGCACTGTTAGAGCATTCTAGTGGATTGTACTGCTCAACTCCAAGGTAAGGGGAGCTAGATATTGTTTTCAATTTGCTTGCAGTATTTGTATGTATGTTAAATTCCTTAATGGGTGTGCTGTTTGGTTTGCTTGTTTAAGCTCTAAAGTAAGTGGGTCATACATGTTGATGCGTGTGATGTATGAATTTGTAGCGTGAGGTTTGTAAACTGAATTGGTTGAATCTAGCTATTGTAATTGGGCGTGTTGGAAGTGCTTGGAGTGATAAATCTGTTATAGCTTGAATGAAATGAAATGTTAAGTGAAATTATGGTGTTTTAGGGCAAATTAGGGGAAGTGAGGTAGTGATTTTGGGCATTTTGGGTCTAAAGCGCAATTGGGTTTTTGGGGCAGTCTTAGCTAGTGTATTGTGACTTGTTTGAGTCACTAAATTGATCAAAATAGGTGCAAAGCAGTAGGATTGGGTTTTGGATCCCTAAGTTGGGAAATTTGGTGTTTTAGAGTTGAAATTGAGTCTTAATCACTTTAGAATGGTAGTAGGAATGCTTAGAATCATTTAGATAAGTTTAATTAAGTATAAAACAAGAATTAAGGGTGTTAGAAGTTAGTAAAAATGGTTAGGAATGGTTATGTTAGGTGTTGTTCATAATTCTGCAGAATTATGTAGTTTCGCCGAAAGTGAACTGATAACCGTTCGGCCATGCGCTGTTGAGCATTCGGTCTTAGTGGGTGGTCTTGGTAGCGTTCGGTCTTAGTGCTCGGTCTTAAGTAGTGTTCGGTCTTAGTGCTCGATCTTAGGTAGTGTTCGGTCTTGATAGTGCTCGGTCTCAGGTAGCGTTCGGTCTCTTAGGTAGCGTTCGGTCTCTTAGGTAGCGTTCGGTCTTGATAGTGCTCGGTCTTAAGTAGCGTTCGGTCTTAAGTAGCGTTCGGTTTTAGTGTTCAGTCTTAGGTAGTGTTCGGTCTTGATAGTGCTCGGTCTCAGGTAGCGTTCGATCTCTTCGGTAGCGTTCGGTCTCTTAGGTAGCTTTCGGTCTTGATAGTGCTCGGTCTTGGGTAGCGTTCGGTCTCTCAAGTAGCGTTCAGTCGTAGTAGCGTTCGGTCTTAGTGGGTGGTCTTAAGTAGCGTTCGGTATTAGTGGGTGGTCTTGGTAGCGTTCGGTCTTAGTGGATGATCTTAAATAGTGTTCGGCCACTTCTTCAGTCCTACCTTTTATGGACCGTTCGGTCCTGTCCATTGGGAAGTGAGATACTGTTCAGTCTCCACCATTCACAGGGTGTTCGGTCCTGCTCATTATGTGTTGATGTTTTCCGTTCGACCTATAGTCCTATTTATTCCAGTATGTTATTTTACTTAATTATTCCAGTTGCTTTAAGGGCTTATGTGTGCATTATCATGTTGGTGTTAAAGTGAAAAGTATCAGTATTAGACGTAATTCCATGATCCTCAAGGGGGGATACATGGTGGTGCCCTCAGTGTTTAGAATGATTTGCATGGTAGTTCAGTCTTGGGGGTTATCCTGAAACTACAATGGTCAATCATTCTCAAGTAGAGATGATTGAATCATGTCGTGAGTAGTAGCAGGAGGTCCTAGTCTTGAGTGCTTCCAGTATGGCCCAAGGTGAGTGATAACAGACTAACCTCGTGAGTGTGGTAGGGTGAAACCCATTGGCAATGGCTTTGCAAAGCAGTAGAGGCCACCACGAGTGCATGACCCGCCATAGCTCGACAATCATTCTAAGTCCGGACGAGTCAAGTTTAAGTGCAACAAGTAATGTGGGTGTAGTGTATTGTATCTGTCTTTGCTTGCATATTGTCTGTGACTGCTATAACATGATTTTTATATCTAGCTCACCATTGCTTATGTGTTTGTGTTTGCTTGGGTATGTTTTTCTTTTGCAATGATCATCCACTTGGATGTGAGCAGAGGCGGATGAGGTGCCTCTGGAGCAGGCTTTGGAGTAAGACGATGTTGCTGCTTAGTCTCCTTAGGATTCTCTTAGTATTTCTTGTATTTTGAACTACTGTTTAGTTGTTGAGGATTTTCCTGTGATTTCTATCCTTTTGAAATGCTCTATTTGCGTTTAAGTTTTAAATTATGTCTCATTCTGGGATGACGATAAGCTTAACTACCTTATTTACAGTATAGTCTAATTGTCCTTTTTTATATAAATGTAGACTCACTATATTATATGTTTCTATATAATCTGAAATGTTACACATTTTAATTAGAACATAGTTTTAAAAATATAAAAAAGAAAATATTAAAGTTTTAAATAAAAAATGGTATTAATTGGTTATGTAATTGAAATTCAAATCTTATTATATTCTAAAATAAACAAAATATCGAATATATATAGTAATAAATTCTAACTATATCATTGAATAAACTTGAAATCCGAATAATTTACTATTTCAAATATATACAGAATAAAAATAAATAGTTACAAGCAACACTTACAAGCTAATTACACTCTTCTTTTTAATGTAATATATAAGATTTCTTTTTAAAGATGATGGTCTGAATTTAATTAAAAGAAAATTTTGTTATCCAATTGAGTGGGTAAGTTTGGAGAGATGGTTGAGGTGTTGACCTTCTATTCATCTTCTACTCCTTGACCACCTTAACCGACAAATAATTGCAGTCGGATCAGGGCAAATCCGGTATTTTATCTTTGGTTGAGGGGTTTCAGGCACTCTGCAATGCAAAGATAGACACTCTTTTATCGGAGTCATTGTCCACTCACAACTGCTTCCTTATTTAAAACTCAAAAAAATTGAACAGAAAATGTTTACATGAAAAATAAACACAATGAAAAAATTAAATTCAAATAAGAGAATGGATAACACATTATTTTATCAGTGACAGATTCATTAGAGAAACAAATGAATTGCAAGATATGTGAGTGGTGGTGGAGAGAAAATCATGAAAAATTAAATTTTAAATGTAATTCAATTTTATAAAATTATAAAGTGATTATATACTCAAAATTTATTTCTACTTAAAAGATGAGATATCTAATTAGAATAATGATACTTTGACAATATTTTAATATCATCTACGTGTCATTCTGTGATTGGTTCATATTGGTGTTTATAATTATTATTATTATTGATTGTGGAGTGATTTTGGACCAATCACAGAATAACACGTAAATAGTGTTAAAATATTATCAAAAAGATGTTATTAAAATATCATTATCCATGATGAGGCATCCGGTATATCTTTCTTAATAAAATTGTATAGGGTTTTCACAAATCTTAAATATACTGGTCTGATAATGAAAAATATAATAAATTTAATAAATAATAAATTTGAGATGATTTTGAATAAAAAATAGATCTTAAGTCCATATCAATTTTGAAAAAATTAACTAGTAAAATGATATTTTAAATAAAAATGAAACTTAAGTCTCAATCAATTTTATAAAATTAACTTTTAATTTGTAAAATAATATTAGCATTCGCTTATATTATATAAATTTATATTATTTGGAACAAAAACTAATCTGAGATGTTGAGAAATAGTTTAAGGCTAGAAATTTTTGAAGTACACTTACTGTAAGGCAGAGATGTGAATATGTGAAAAGTCCATGTTGGTTGAACTGCCTTGGACTCCCATCGTTGGACTGACTGGGGAAGCAAGAGGCTGATTGATGGCAAGCACTCTACAGTTAAAGTAGTTAGCTACGTTGTTATGGACCATTGACAAGCTGTGAAATATGAACACACAAAGAGTGAAAATTTTGACTGTACAAAGTTAGACAGAAACAAGTAAAATTCAATGAATCAGTTTGATTAAGACACAAATCTATCTTTTTCCTATTGGGATAACATTATTATGTTTTCAAAACATTAAATTAACCAAACACATGTTCTAGTAGATTACAAGGGATGCTAAATTACTGCTGCTGCATTGCAAAGACAAGGATAACTTCTGAACACTGTTTCATGTTTCAACTTTGGTGCTGCTATTGTGGGCAAGGCCAATCCAGAAGTGGAGCCCAAATGCTTTTGGCATTTTTTTATCACCATTAAGGAGGCACATGGAAGTGCCAATGTTTTCAGTGACCAATTTCTGAAGCTCACTGGCAACAACAGCATGATCCTTTCATGTTCAGCAGAAATCCAGATTAGATAATCAACCCAGGTCCCACAAACCCATGTGTAAAGTGATCCCAGAAAGCATAAAAAAGAATACTTTTACCAAAACCAGAACCAGAAAACAAGTAATCACAGAGTAAAATCCACAATTCCTTTGATCACAACCTTCACAAATACTACACAGAGTAATCATCATCATCATCAATATCATTCATAAAGACAGGGATGTCGTCATCAATATTCAATACCCTTCACCCCAACTACTGAATGAAGTTCTGAGTTACAATTCCACATGGAATTGTGTTGAAAGCTGAAATATTTATCACGGGACTTACCTGTAAAGAAAACTATGATCATGAAGTCCAACCACTAGCATGGAAGCTCCGAGCTCACGCACCGTGGCCACAATTTTCATTCCCTCCCGGTTATCTTCCGTGACAACAATCTCAACCTTTGTCTGTAACACAATCCTAAGATTATAGCACATACCCATTTGAACAAGCAAAATCTGTCAAAATAAATAAAACAAAATTGGTAGTGCTATACTACTGGTAACAAAGCTAGAAGAGAAAATAAGAAGGGTTGTTACATTGGAGAAGTTGTTGCAAATGTCTTGTTGGAAGGAAAGTGCTAACTGGAAGCCCTTGAGGCGAAGAAGACGAGCTTTGTTTTTTGTTTTGGATCTTGTTAAAGGGTAGACATGGAGGAGTGTGATTATGTCGCCATAGCGAATGATGTTGTGAAGTGCCCATTGTAGTGCAGTTCTAGCTGCATCCACATCTTCCACCACCACAGCAATGTTCCTCACATCCATTCTCTCTTCTTTTTCTCTTTCTTCTCTTTATTTATATCATTATTAACTCAAGGATAAACTTCTCTCTCTCTCTCTCTCTGTAACGAAGAGATGATTTCTGTTTGCATAGTTGTAGCCAACTTTTGATTGACTTCAAATTTATTAGCCCACAACTCCACAAGCCAAAGCACACGTTGGTTTGTCTATGCTACCTTAAGCTTCTGCCATAATAAATGGGGAAAAGAAAAGGAAAAGGAAAAAGATAAAAAGTGGGTGCCTTATTAATTAGCGTACAGTCAATTTCACAGGAAGAAAATTTATGTCCATATAGACAGACACACACCTAGACGGAAAGAACTCGCTTCATGTTCCCATGTGTTTGAGTTTTTGGTTTGGTTTGGTTTGCTTTCTAATTCATGGTTTAACACAAGCTATTTAAGACGCAGAGATACTAGATTTTCTCACAAATTGTGATTTGAAACAACACAGACTCACAAATAAATGAAATATGGACCACATTCGCCCACGCCAATTAAGAGCCATTTCACCTCAATTAAATGAAATATTCGATTACCAAAAAATAACTTGTGTATTTTAAGCTTCCTTGTAAAAAACACTCCATTGCGTTTGTGATATAAAAATATTATAAATTAGGAAGTGGTATTAGGTTGGTTTGAACGGTAAACACATAAATAATGCTCTTAATTAGTTAGTATGTCATATAAAGTATCACGAGAGTGTAATACAAAGGATGATGTATGAGAAATGTATATGTTTGGCATGGCATTGAGAATGCTTGTGGCGTGGTTTGTTGTGGTTGTACTGGTATTCATTCATCTTCCATGAAGTCACAGTGATTAACAATTAATAGAAGTGATGTCAACGTGAATGTTAATTTGTGTACGTAAATGCTTGTTGATGGAATTAAATTGCTTGTCATTCATCTACCAAAGCATCATTCCCTTGTCCTTTTCTTATATTGCTAGAGTAACATTTTCTAAACAATAAAAAATGGCGGTTTCTACGTAATAAAAGGAAATAGAAAACGGAAGAAGCGATAAATAATTTGACGGAAAAAGATAATCATAAATTTGTGTAAAAATTATGAGTTAAATAACTTTGTGTCCCACAACTGCTTCAAATTTTAAATTTTAACTTTCGTTCAAATATTTAAACAATTCTGTCCGGCCATTAATTTTTAGTCATGAATCTTAAATGATAACATGAGAAGGGGAAAGTCAAATTACATAGTAACCACTAAAAAGTTGTCATGTTGCACATCATAAAGTAAGGTTGACATTTCACACCATACGAAACTAAGAGTGAGTCATATGTTGGTCTTATAATAAGTGTGTTTCGCTAGTACCTTCGACCGTAGAAAATTGTAATGAAAAACTTAATGAAAATGCACATAGCAAACTCTGTGTAAGGAAACCTGCGACCTTGACAATGCACAAGTTCACTTAATTCCATAAACAACACTAACCCCATCCCTATATCACAGATATGAAGTGGAAACTTACCATTTAAACTTCAAATGCGTAAGCATAACCGTGAAGCCTCTCTAAATCACAACCACGTTTTGGAACCAACTTATAGTGGCTTTCAATAATGGTGTATAAATACCAATTCGAGATATACGGCACAATGAGAAAAAAAGTTGTCAAAATATTACTACTTTTATTTCATCAATATATAATCAGCAATTATTTAATCAGAAAGGTTAAGCGAGGCCCTTGGAAGAAGGATGTCTTAATTGAAATGCCTCCGGCTGCACCTTTGGCCCAAAAGAAACTATTCCTCCAAGATAAAAAAAGCAGAGAAATTGACATTCTTCATCCCCATGCATAATCAGGAAGGCTGAGATTCAATATTCTCCCTAATTCTAAATTGCACACAGAAACTAAAAATCGCCCAAACCAAGGGTTTCATGCAGAAAAATATGTCTGCTAAATAATTCCCAACTTTGTGGTAAAAAATAAAAACATAATTACAAAATTGAAAATTCTTCATGTTAACTTTCGAGCATCTAGGTTAGTAATAGCCAACAGCTTTCAGATTATTTTGTTGTGTATCTTGCTCAACATCACTGCCTTCGCCTAAAAATACAACGCGACCTGAAAGGAAATGGTATTGCATCAAGGCCTTTGGCAAGGAATTACAGATTCTCAAGCAATCTTGTGTCACATGCCAAACATTATTTTAATCATAAGCTACCTAAAAAATCTTTAGCCTCTGACTGACAATCCATGGAATGGGAAACATATCATGACAACATCTATGTTGCAATGGCATACGGAGGAAGAACAGATAAATATGGAGTAGATCAATCATGGGTATAATAAACTAATGTTAAAACTATAAGATTTATGTAGGGAAGGGGGAAAAGGAAGAACTTTTAATCACGAAATATTACATTCATGTAGCATGTAATGATGTTAAAAAATACTAACCGAATGGTCATTATTTATACTAATATATAAGTCAAGTGCGAGTATTCGCCAAAGGCCACTAATATAACAGGACCATTGACATAATTAAACAAGAAAGCAAATCAGAAATTATAATGAAATCAGGATGATGGTAACCACTCCCAAGGGTGCGTCCAAACCAGATGACCAATAGATTTCAATTCCATAATATTCCCAAGATACATTGTGAAGATCTTATACTAAGACATTCTAACAACTAATTCCTCTTTTGTATTTAAAATGTGCAAGATCAACAGGGACCAGGGGACACACACTGTTAGGAAACCACAGAACCAGAAATAAACTAAGAGGAAAATATAGTATGAGAAAGGATCATAGATCCTGTTTTATTGATATAAAGGTCAAAAACAGAAGGAATAACCTACTGTCCAGAGCTAGGCTCCTTAAGAGACCAAAACGATACTCTCCAGTCTATATTTCATTCAACCAAAAACTGCCCCTCCCCACACCACTGTCCTGACAATATAAAGAAAATAACAAAACGGTAAATCTTCCTAGGATCCTCCAATTCTCTCTCTCTAACTAATTTTGTCCACCTCAGCCTCTTTATTTTGTTTTCTCCTGCTATAAACTTGTCCCCACCTCTTTTGCTCTTTTGTTTCTTTATCCACTATATTGTGTGGCCCAACAGGTATTTGGGCTGTATCAATACCGCCCTCTTGAAAGATAGTCTTGTCCTCAAGACTAAAAGTTGGAAATTGGACCTTCATTGACATCTCATCCTCCCACGTTGCTTCTTCTGCTGTTTTTCCTAGCCAATGCACCAACCATTGGTTAACCCTTTCTCCCCCCTTGAGTATGCTTCTAGTAGCCAACACTTTCTGGGGTAACCATACCTCTGATTGGTCCTCTTCTAGCCCTGTGGGCAGTCCTTCTGCTGTTTTATACTCCCCAATGGCTTTCTTGATCAGCGAAACATGAAACACAGGGTGGATTTTTGAATTAGGTGGTAACTGCAACCGATAAGCTACCTCTCCAATCCTTTCAATGACTTCAAAAGGTCCGTAGTACCTTGCACTAAGCTTAGGACTAATGCGCGAAATAACCGAGTTTTGCCTGTGAGGTTTCAGTTTGAGAAACACCATGTCCCCTATCTCAAAACTTCTCTCCTTTCGATGTTTGTTTGCTTGTGCCTTCATACGATCCTGGGAACGCACCAAGTGTCTCTTCAGCTGACAAATAGCTTCATCTCTATCAACTAATTCACGCTGAACTGCCTCAACTTTCACCTCTCCTCTTACAACTGGAATAATCCTTGGGGGAGGCCTCCCATAAACTGCCTCAAAGGGTGTAGTTCCTATAGATTCATGGTAAGTGGTGTTCAACCACAATTCTGCCCACGGCAGCCAATTAATCCACACTTTCGGTTGATCAGTGATGAAACAACGTAGGTATGTTTCCAGGCATCGATTGGTCACTTCCGTTTGACCATCGGTTTGTGGATGATACGCTGAACTCATCCTTAACTTAGTCCCCTGTAGCCTGAAAAATTCCCTCCAAAAAGCACTTATGAATGTAGGATCTCTGTCACTTACCACTGATTTAGGTACCCCATGTAAGCGGACTACCTCTCTGATAAAAATCTCAGCGATGCTCTTAGCCGTAAAAGGATGTTTTACTGGAATGAAATGGCTATATTTTGTAAGTCTATCAACAACCACCAGCACCGTATCAAATCCCTTGGATTTTGGTAAGTTTGTGATAAAATCTAAGCTTATGTCCTCCCAAACTTCTTCCGGAATTGGCATGGGTTGTAACAATCCTCCTGGGGCAGCAGTTATATATTTTTGACGTTGACATGTGTCACATTCTTGAACAAATTTCATGATATCCCCCTTCATTCCTTTCCAATATAAGTTCGCCGTAGCCCGTCTATATGTTCGGTAGAAACCAGAATGTCCGGATTGGGGAGATGCATGCAACTCTTTCAACAATTCAGGAATCCAAGGTGATTGAGATGAAATGACTAACCTGCCTTTATACTGCAGTACACCTTGTTGATAGCTGAATCCTGTATACTTACCCTCAACTCTTCCCTCTTTCAGTGCTTTAATAATCTCCACCAGCTCCCCGTCCTTATGCGCCTCATCAACTATTGCAGGGTAATCCATCCAAATTGGCTCCGTGACCAGTTTTCTTAAAGCTGCAGCATCCTTGCTCCGAGACAGTGCATCTGCACCTTTATTCTCACAACCCGGCTTGTACACTATTTCAAAGTTATACCCCAATAATTTTGCTACCCAATTCTGTTGGCTCCCTGTTGTGATGCGCTGCTGCAATAGTTGTTTAAGGCTTTTCTGATCAGAAAAAACCTTAAATTTTCGCCCCAGCAAATATGGTCTCCAATGTTGGATGGATAGAACTACGGCCATCAATTCCTTCTCATACGCTGATTTGTACAGATTCTTTGGGCTTAGAGCCTTGCTATAGTAGGCGATTGGTTGCCTGTCCTGCATCAGAATGGCCCCAACCCCAGTACCCGATGCATCACACTCAAGTTCAAATTCCTTCTCAAAGTTGGGCAAACAAAGACATGGAGCAGTTGTTACCAATTTCTTCAACTCATCAAAAGCTTTGAGGGCATTTTCATTCCAACTAAAGTTATCTTTCTTCGTCAATTCAGTTAAGGGGCGCGCCACATTTCCATAGTTCTTCACAAATTTCCTATAGTAACCTGTGAGGCCCAAGAAACCCCTCACGCCTTTTACATTCTTTGGCACGGGCCATTCAACCACACTTGTTACCTTCTCAGGGTCTACAAAAACTCCTTTCTCTGATATCACATGTCCCAGGTAGTTAACACTACTTCTCCCGAAGCTACATTTCTCTTTATTTGCAAATAAAATATTCTCCCTTAACAGCTGTAGTACCTTAGTGAGGTTTGTTAAATGCTCTTCCCAATCCTTTCCATATATCAATATGTCATCGAAAAATACCAGGACTCCCTTTCTCAACATCTTCTTAAAAACTTCATTCATTAAAGCTTGAAATGTTGAAGGTGCATTCATGAGTCCGAAGGGCATTACCAAGTACTCGTAATGTCCCTCATGGGTTCGGAAGGCCGTCTTCTCGATGTCTTGTTCCCTCATCCTAACTTGATGATACCCGGAAGTGAGATCTAATTTTGAAAAATACTTAGCTCCATGCAACTCGTCCAAGAGCTCTTCAATTACGGGAATTGGGAATTTGTCAGGTACCGTCACCTTGTTCAACGCTCTATAATCTACACACATTCGCCAACTCTTGTTTTTCTTTTTCACCAGGATTATCGGGCTCGAGAAAGCACTTTGACTATGTCGAACATGCCCCACTTCCAGCAAGGAACGAACCTGATTCTCTATCTCGTTTTTCTGGTGAAACGGATACCGGTAAGGTCTCACGTTAACTGGTGCACTTCCGGGAAGCAAGTTGATGCAGTGCTCCTTTTGGCGTTTTGGAGGTAGACCTTCTGGGTCCTTGAAAACATCTTCATATTGACCCATCGTCTGTTTTAATTTTTCCAACAGAGTTTGATTAGTTTCCTCTTCCTTCTTAGCCTCCCCTTCGATTTCGAACTTGTAGAGATTAGCACTCAAAGATTCACTTTGCTCTGTCCCTCGCAGTACTTTAATTCCTTGGGTCAAATTAAGCTTCATGATTTGCTTCTTCCAATCTACCCGCATCTCTCCCAACGACTCCAACCATGCCATGCCCAGGATAAGATCAATATCCTCAAGTTCGAATAAAAACGCATCCACTACGAACTCCCCTGTTTCAAGAACAATCTTCAATCCCCGACAAACCCCAGCTGTTTCTGTTTGATGCCCATCTCCCATCAAAATACGCATTTTCCGCGTATTTTGCCACTCCCATTCCATTGCTTTCACTAACCTTCTCGAAATGAAGTTGTGAGACGCTCCGGAATCTATCAAAATGAGAAGAGGTACTCCTTTGATCATCCATTTTAGTTTCATCGTTCTGGGCGCATCTCGAGTCTCTTTCTCCAGCACGAAGAGACTGATTGCACTACAAACTCCATCGGCTTCCTCCGTTTCGCCCTCGTCGTCACTTGTTTTGGTTCCTTCTTCATCTTCACATTCAATCTGAATTTCATTCTCGGCTACTATGGCCCTTAATTGTTTAATTGGGCATTGATGATTTGGCCCATACGGCCCACCACACTTGAAACACAGCCCTTTCTTTTTCCTATCCACCAAATCCTGATAAGATAAGTGACGCACGCCCCTTTCACGTGCTTCCCTTGAGCCCTTATCATTTGCACCACTCTTCCAATTTGGGCCTGACCCATTACTCCAACCCTTAGACCCATACTCTCTTTGACCCACTCGTCCTATTACATTGGATCCAGTTTTGTGACCCGACTTGTCACCTCCTATTACCTGTGCTTCGTTCCGCTTGTGCCACCCTCTGCTTCGTCCCGACACCTCCAGGTCAACAGCACGAGCAACGTTCATCAAACGTCCCCTGGTTAGAGGGTTTGCGATATGTAAGCTTCGTACCTTCGCTCGGACCTCCTCCCTGAGCCCATGGGTAAAATATGAAAAATATTGTTCATCGTGGAGCTTAGGAATTTGGGCGATCAGGCATTCAAATCGTCCAATATATTCATCCATGTTCCCTATTTGGTTCAGCGTCGTCAGTTGATCATATACACTCCCTTCCCCCATTCCTCCGTAACGTTCAAGCAACTCCTTCTTCAAATTATCCCATGACAACACCTCATAATCGTTTAACAATGAATTAAAAAAGTGGATTGTCCCTCCTTCCATGCACAAATGAGCCAGATGTACTTTCACCGTCTCGCTGGTCTCCTGGACCTTGAAGTAAATCTCCGCTCTCGAAATCCACCCAGCCGGATCCTCGCCCGTGAATGCTGGTAATTCAATCCTTTTTACTGATTGTTGAAACTCTGCCAAAGCATCCCCTTCTAGGGCTGTAAAACTCGCTCCACCCTTGGTATTTTCCTTAGTCTCTGTTTTTTTGTTTCCCACAGAACCTTCACCCTCTTCATATATTCTCTTTTCAAAACTCCTAGTCATCAACTCCATCATTTTTGTTTGATTTTCTGCAGTTTCTTTTCTCATCTCTTCTAGTGCTGAATAATTTTGAGTTGCTTGCAGACGCAACTCTTCCATGATTGCCTTCATTCGAATAACTTCTTCTTCTACATACCCTACCCTCTCCTCCATTTTTCCTGAAACCACTGGTTCTCCTTGTTTTCTGCTGTCTGCTCGAGTGTTAACCATCCACCCTCAAATGAAGTTATCCGGCAGGTCGGACCAGAATTGTTAGGAAACCACAGAACCAGAAATAAACTAAGAGGAAAATATAGTATGAGAAAGGATCATAGATCCTGTTTTATTGATATAAAGGTCAAAAACAGAAGGAATAACCTACTGTCCAGAGCTAGGCTCCTTAAGAGACCAAAACGGTACTCTCCAGTCTATATTTCATTCAACCAAAAACTGCCCCTCCCCACACCACTGTCCTGACAATATAAAGGAAATAACAAAAAGGTAAATCTTCCTAGGATCCTCCAATTCTCTCTCTCTAACTAATTCTGTCCACCTCAGCCTCTTTATTTTGTTTTCTCGTGCTATAAACTTGTCCCCACCTCTTTTGCTCTTTTGTTTCTTTATCCACTATATTGTGTGGCCCAACAGGTATTTGGGCTGTGTCACACACACACATTGAATCATGAAGCCGAGCATCACTTACTCAATATAAGAAGGTTAAGTTATGCAAGGCTCGATAATCTAACTTATAGAGCACGACAAACTCATGATTTTAAGGTAAGAAGAAATTGAGTAAAAAAAAAGGGACTAAGATTTATTAAAAAGAAGCATTTGAACTTCGAAATTATATCCAGGCCATTTTACATTTTATGTTAGAAAGAAACAACTAACCAAGTAACATGACATTATAGTAGAATGCTAAATATAATAGAATGCCAGAAAAGCAAGCCGTCTCTGATCAGCAAGAGCCATGGGACAGAAAAAGACAAGACAACGCAAGCAGCATTTTTTCACTTCATAAATAATTCAACTTCACAGAAATAAGACTTCACGACCCTAGTTCTTACAAGAAAATTGGACAAAACAATAAAAGCACAGACAAGAGCAAATCCAGAGCTAGAAACAACACCAGCAGAGCCATCCAAAACATCCAACAGTACCAATCAAATTAACACAAGTAGAGGGAAGAGTTACCGTTCCGACGAACAGCAACTTCTCGAATTCGCCGGGCAAGTCCACTGATCGGGTCAGTGAAGACTTTGGTCTCGAGGTTCCCCTCCACATAGAGCATCGAACTACAACAACAAGCACCGTCAGTAATGTGCAGTGATTCGTTGATCAAAAGAGTGACACGTGAGCGAGACTAACCCGGGAACAACGTGTTTGGTGACAAGAGTTCCCAATCTCTGAGGATAAATGGAAACACGATGCCACTGAATAGCGGAACGATTGGCATAATCCCTAGGGTTCTCGTTCTCAAGCGGCCTCCGATTGTTGCGAATCCCACCGGTACCGACGGAGAGAAGAGTGACGACGGTGCCACTCTTGAGCGTCTTCTGGAACGGTACCTGCCCCGCCTTCCCAACCAGTATGGCCTACACAACAAACACAACTAAAATTGAAATTGAATTGGACAATGCGTGGTGTTAATTGTGAAATTGGATTGGGAATAGGAATACTCTGTAGATGCCAATGTCGAGGCCGTTCTCTAAGGGGCGATCGGCGACGATCCTTTGCTCTCCTTGGGCGGGGTCGGGGGACGGTGAGTCGGGTGGTGAGTCGGGTGGTGAGTCAGCCTCGTCCGCGTCGGAAACGAGATCGGTGGAGAAGTGTAGTGGAAGGAGGTGGTGATAGGTGTTAGGGGTTCGAAGCAGAGAACGATAGAGGGTCCTTGAGAGCGTGACCATGGAAGTCGACATTTTCTTTGTAATGGTTACTCCTGCTGCTCGCTTCTAAAACCCTAGTAGCTTCACACCAAAACCTTTGTTAATTTTTATGAAAGTTTTCTTTCAACATTTCTTTTATTTTTATCTCTCTTTCGCATCATTTCTTATATGTAATAACGATGGACAGAACTAAATATAAAAGGAGTAGTTTATATTGTATGAATTGTTATATGTATATCATTACTTTTTTTTAATCATGCTATGGATAAGAAATATTTATTCACTTTTTATCTATTAGATATTATTTTTATTAACACTTTTCTTATAAATCTAGTCCAATCCAAAATTCATTTTCACATTTTTTACACGCATGCTTAGTAATGATTTTTAATAAGAACAATTTCATTTTCTTAGAAAAAATATATTCCTAGATATTTACATATGTACGTTGTAAATCTAAAGATAATTTGTTCTTTTCATCAAAATCTATGTCATTACCACTTTAAACAATATAATAAATATAATATGTATTAGTTTTTAGAAAAAAAAAATTTGACTAAGAATTAGTATTTGTCACTTTTTTTTCTTTTAGAAATTTGAATAAAAATCATTCTCTAAATCTTACTTCATTCTCGAATTCCATAATTCGGTCAAGAAAATTAAAATGGTTTCCTGTTTTTTAAAGATTACTTCAATATATTTATTAATTCAAGTATGACATTTAATTACAATAAAAAAAAATAACTCCTCAATAGAAAAAAAAATAATAATTCAAAAAAAAAAATTCACATCTTTATTCAAATTGTATATTACGAAGAAGTATTTATAAATTGTAAAACAAAATGTTACAAATACTCTATTAAAAAAAATTGATAATTTGCATTATTGAAAAATAACTAAAACTAAATAGGATGGAATAAAACATTATAAAAAAAGTCTAACTCAACATCCCACCTACAATTTTCACATGAGTTTTCAATATTATGATCATCATCTTCAGTATCCACTATTTTCCAAGAGTGACACTTCTTCATATTCCAACCATTGCATTGTCTCTTGGAGCATAAAGGAGTTGAATTGCGCACCAATGTTCCATAAGGTTTTCTCCATAGATTATCCAACAAAGTTAGTACCTTATTTCTACACTTTACAACACACTTGACATTTCTCAGAAATTGCATATACTCAACTCCTTCTTTTCTTAAATCACTATCATATGAACATAATAAGATCAAACCATATACATATTTTGCTTCAAGATAACCCTTTTTGGCAGCCATTTTTAAGTCATTAATGCCTTTTTCAATATTTCCCTTATATTTGATTATTTCTCTTAATCCCTCCCTATACAAAGCTTCAATATTTCCACCTTCCTTACAACTTTGCATGAAAATATCATATGCCCTTGCTTTTTCTTTACATGACCATGAAATCAAAGAAAATTTTTCTAAAGAAATTTGTTGCCACATATAATTGTCTTTTGTGGCATGCAAAAAATCTCTACAACATACTTTTATGTTGTAATGATCAATGCAAGATTCAGAACTTACCTTTGCAACCACATTAAGCAATAAGTCTGTGGGAAGTGATTTGATTCGAAATAGTGTAGATTTGTCATCTTCAGTGTGTTGTCTTTTGTTATCTCTATGAAGTGATTCTTCCATTACAATCAAATGAGCAGACTCATTACTTTCATGGCATTGCCTCTTGTTGAACTTTGTCTTCTTCATCGATTTTGAAGTTGTCATGTTTACTTGATATTGAAATTCAAAATCAAAAATGGTATGATAGTGAATGAATGAATATGTTTCATTGTGGGTTATATATATAAAAAGTTTAAAAGATTCATACGAAATATTTTGTATATCAATCAAATATGATAAATACATATTAAATATCAATTTTCATTGATTTTGTAAATGATTATAATTTTATTTTATCTTATCTAATATAATAATGAGTGTGATGGTTAAAAAAAAGATAAGTTCTTTTTAAAAATAATAAAAGATATGAATATTACTTTGTCAAACATAAAAAAATATTATTTGATTTAAAAGTAAGCTAATGGTTTATTTTAAAACGAATAAAGATGTGAAAAGATATAAATTTTATATGTATAACACTAGCCAAAATAATAGATATTGATATCTATTTAATCTTATTTACCATATAAATCTGTTTTATAATATTTATCTTATTAGTTCTAAAAATAATAAATAGATAATGTAATATATTTTAACCCCATTTACCGCGTTGATCTATATCAATATCATGTTATTAATTCTGAATATAATAAATAAATCTTTTTTGTGTACTTTTTTCTTTACCAATTGATATTCTATTACATTTATTTTATTGATTCTAAATATGATGAATTAATATTTTATTTTATGTTATTGTGTTTCACTGTCTATATTATCTTATTTGTCGATTTAATTTTATAAATATCACGTTTTGATTCAAACAAACAATAAATAAATATTTCTAAGTATTTTTCCATTATGTACTATTTAATTTTAATTATTTATTTACTCTGAGTATGATAAATAGATAATTTATCTTTTTGGTCAATTTAATATTTTTACCAAATTTCTTTAATTGAATTTGTATATTAATCGATTTTGCAATTTATTTTATCTTGTCCGCCCATTAAATCTTTCGCCAGATAAATAATTTTTGTGATTTTTATTTATTACGGATTTAGTATTTTATTAATATATATTTTATTGAATCTGATACAATAAATGAATATTTGTCCTATTATTCAATTTAATCTTATTAATTGTGAGGATGATTAATATTTCTAACCATATATTTTATCCAATTTATCAGTTTCATCTTTTATCAATATTATCTCAACGATATTTGAAAGTGTGAAATGAGTGTTTCTATTAATTTTATAATATTTGTAATTTAATATTTATCATTGTTGATGATGATAATTTTATTATACTATTAGATGGTATTTTTTTTTATTCTATCTTATTTTAAGAGGTTAACTTAAATATTTATTTAAATTTTAATTATATATATTATATTATTTTTGTATGTGACATGTAATGAACGAAACGTTAAAGAAACTATATATATATATATATATATATATATATATATATATATATATATATATATATAATGTAACTTATATGAAAGAGGAAAAAACAATACTGGTGTGAAATAATGACGTATAAAGTTATTTTAAATGAATAATTAGTTTTTTTTTTTAATTTCTGTGTAAATAATAGAATAATAATTTTGATACCAAAATATGAAAAATTAAAAGAGTTATTTACGGTAAACTAAAAATATGTAATAAATATCAAAATTTATAATATAATACTTTTTAAAAATAAAATTTAAATCATATTATTTCTAAATAATATATATATATATATATATATATATATTCTTAATTTTAATTATATGTCTTATTTGAAATTAACATATACTTTTTATTTTATATATCTTTATTTATCATATGAAAATAAAATAATTAAATATATTACTTATTCTACAAAACAAATCATTCTAAAGATTTATAACGTAATTATACCAAGTCAAAGGTGGCTGGTTTATTTTTTTCATCTCCGTAAGTTATTTTATTATCACGTTTTAGTTTTTTTTTTCTTTCTTTTTTCGTTCTCTGTTTTAATTTTATGAATTGATATATTTCATTTTAAAATTTTAATAGTGACTTAAAAATATTATTAAATATAAAATAAAAAGAATTGAATATATGTTCTTATAAATACTAATTTAATTATATTAACATTGTTAGATTGACTAAAATAAATAAATAAATATTTCTATGCATTTTTATATTAATCTCTAATTTAATATTTTTTAGTAATACTATCTTTTTTACAGCGATCATGATAGCCAGAGATTTTATCTATCGAAACATGATAATAGATCTTGCTATGTATTTAATTTTATTGACCAGAATAATCTTTTAATAATATTATATTAGTTATGGAAATAATAAATTGATCATGTTACTTAATTTAACTTATTTATACAATATTATTTTATAGATTTTTTTAATATGATAAATAACCTTTTCATAATATTTTCCCTTCACTAAATTAATATTTCATTGTATTTATTTTATTGATTCTAAATATGATTAAGAGATATTTTATTTTATTTTACACCATCTATATTATCATTTACCGCTTTAATTTCATAAATATTGACTCTTTGATTCTCGCAAGTAATAAAGGAATACTTTAGGTATTTTTATAAATAAATATTTATTGGTCAATTTAATATTTTTACCAATTTGTTTTCTTGAATCTAAATAGGCTTAATTTTACTCCAATTTGTTTGAAAAATTCAATATGATACATAAATTTTAATTAGTGCAATTAAATATTTTAGTTTTTAAAAATGATCTAATTATTTTTCTTTTTTTATAGAAGACGTTAAGATTCATAGTATTTTATATTTGTTTTATTATTTTTCTTAATCTATCAGGTGTGGTGTAACATTTCATTTTTAATAGTTTTAATATTACTATGAAAACATCACATATTCAATAAGTAAAAACAGTTAATTCAAAATAAAACATATAAAATATGTTATCTAATCAAAACCATAACAACAAACTTTATATACAACAACACTCTAACACTAAGAGTTTCTAACTTTATCAATATACTAGCATGATTCAATTTATCATGTACTTCTCTTCCAAGATCCATCAAACTTGCAATTATTTGGATGATTACATTGAGTCCAACCCATTACTTCTTTAACAACTTCTCTACATGATTTTTCTACTTCATACACTCAGAAAAAAATATTTGATTAGGAACCATTGACACTGGTTCTACTTTAAACACCAAGACAATATTGAACGTCACTGCTCATAGGTGGTAATTCTACCACAACTACAATCACGTACTTTTATTCTTCACCTTTCTTTGTCAAACATCTCTAATTCACATAAAACTTGCCCACATCTTTTAGTTTAATCCATATTTGATGCATAACTACTAGTTCACCCTTTTGAAACAAGGAACATCTTAGGAAGATCGAAATCCACTAGAATGAGATTGGAGAACTACCAATCCACTCTTGATATAGACTTTGATCCTGAATCATTTGATCACCACAAGACATGTCACACATTCAAGAAATCTTCACTTGGTCACAACTATAGAAAAACCATCCACTCAACTTAAAACCCTCTTCAAGAATCAACCTCTTCAACTTTATCTTATCTAGCATACAAACTCTGCCTCTAAACCTCAGCACACCATCTAACCCCATCCTCAACACTCTGGCCTGAACTGTATCAATCAACCTCACTATACTTTGTAGCTTAGGATCCAATAATTATTTCTCTTTGATCAAACTTAGAAGATCGCTAGATATAGTCAGGTTACTACATTTAATGAAATAAGTTTCAAATTTCTTGTGCAACTCCAAGTCTCTTAACTTCTCAACCCATTCAAGCTCTTTGATCATTTGTGATAACCACTTCAACAACTACTATCGTAGACACCCTTTTAGCTTTTTTCAATACTTTTCTTCTCCTTTATTCATTCATTGAGCTCCAAACTCACTAGCATAGCTTTTCCTTACACAACTGATTTTCTATTGTGCTTCTTCCTTCAATGCTTGGATTCTTTCACCTTAGCCCATGGTCAACCCTTACTTATGTACTAATCACTAATCTTGAACATCTTAACTAATCTTGACTTCAATATTAACACTTGTTGAGAATGTCCAACCATCTTCTTTTGATCGTTGAACCAAGCACAAAACTTTAATGATACTTCATTCTTATCAAAACTATGTTTTCCTAACTTCATTCTTACCTGACTGCTTCTCAAACGTTATTTCAACTTAGTCTCCTTTTCTAAAGATTGATCCCTTTGTTCACTTTAAGATTCCTATATCCTTCATAACTTTAATCTCAAATCTTCCACCATTTTCCTCATCTAACCTCCGAAGTTGCCGAGATGTAAAATCATGTTGTCTTTGGGGTTGGTAATTTAATAAATTTATCTATTTTTCTTAATAATCTTGTTCTTGTACAGGGGATTCATAATTTATTGCATTGTGAAACCGGTTTTCTTTTATTTGAACATTATGTACTTCTTTTTCTCAATTACGATTCTTTCTTAGTTGATCTTTATGGTGCTTTTGGTATCTCATGTCACGAAATACCTAAATTTTCTAAACGAATTTTCAGTTAAGTGATTTCATTCCTTTCTTATATTTTTCAGGCAAAGAACATTAGTTGCCATCAGAAATTCTTGCATATAATTGAGGATTCCCCTGTGTCCCTGTATTATATGACAGTAAGAGGTATTGTGTTTTCATAGTATCCTTATATTTAGAGTTTCAAAGATTTGAAATCTTGGCTCTAATCTGTGTTAGGCTAAAAGAAAGTGATGTATCCATATTATATTTTGATGGAGATGGCACACCATTGAGGTGCCCACCATGTACGCAGTTCGGGAAGTGTAGATTCATGTAGATTACCCCAAATTTCTGTTTCTTGGAGTGGTAAGCAGTAACTATAAATTCGGCTAGAAGTTAAAAATGTGTGGAGAAAAAATCCACTCAGAGAATGTTTAGGGTAACACTAACAATTTTGGCATGATGGGAAAAAAAGATTGACTTTACAGCTGTCTCAGTTTAATTTTGATATCTTATTGGTTTGAATTCCAATTTATTAAAATTAAACTGACAGGTTTTGAGCATAAAATATACATATAGTGAATTCAATGTAAACACATATATGCACATTAACAATTATATGGATGCATAGACTGAAAACTTTCATGTTTTCTTCAATGAGATGCATTCCCAGTTTACCACTAAAATTTGATAAGTTTAACTTGCTGGAATTCTTTTAATTATTGGTCCTTGTAAAATTTCTGTTGTTTGTGCATTTTCTGAACAACTAACTACTGACTCTGGACCAATTTGCTCTAATATTCTACCTACTTGCAGTTGTTGAATTAAACTATATTAATATGCTGGAGTATTTTGACAGAACTGATCTTAAATTTACTCCTAATTATTAATGGTGCTCACTCAGCCATCACTCCGAAAACAAAGAATGTGTTTTTTGAATGTTTTAAATACAATGGTAGAGTAGTGAGTTTGTTGTATGTTTTTCTATTTCCATTTTGTAAGCAAGGCAATTGTTTTAGATGATGATACTGTCATATTTTCTTAGGTAACAGCCTTCTCAGAATATTGTGCAAACAAATGTCATTGAACTAGTTGAAGAGATTACTTCTGATGGCAAGTCAAACATATACCATGATTTGTCTGTCTACAATATGGAAGTTTCTCTATCTTACATTACTGGATTGATTATTTTTCTGCTTCATATTGAATGACATGTTCATGCACTTGCTATTAACAACTTTACTGTATGATTCAAAATTATTTCGGATGCTTCTAGTTGCTGATTATGAATGTCTAATTTTGTAGCAATGTCACTTGATTATTTGAATTCTCGGTTATAATAGAAGTGCTTTCAACATTGTTGTCATTTTGGCTCGATTCCTGATCTTGGTGTGAAATTTGGTAAATTTGTGCTTCATAGAAAATGAGTAATTAAATAATTTGTTAAAAGTAAGGTATAATTAAAGGTGAAGCTTCCAACAGGTTTTGACGTATTGTAAATTATGGTCCATATCATCATGTTATTTTAACATTGCTACCATTCGATGACCAGAGATATAACTTTGGGCATGCCCTGTTAATGTGAATGTATTTAGAGAAATTAATCTGTTATATTTGTGATATCATTTTACAGAAAACAGCAATAATAATTTAGGCTTCTCAAACTTATTTAGTTACCACTTAACATTTTCAACACATATATAGTATATAACTACGGGAAATTCAGTCCAATTAAATTTGTAGGTAATTTTAAGATTCTGAAATTGACACATATACAGGAGTAATTATATAGTGGGTAAAACACGCAGCGTCCAGCCCAACTAGATTGATGAAAATGACAAGTTCACATACTCTTCATGATACCTACAAATTCTTCAATGTCGTCTAAGTTCTTATTTGAGAGTCCTGGAAACATGAATAATCAATTAAAGAACAGAATAGAGTTTAACTAGCAAAAGTTGATGCATGTTGCACTACAATGAATTAAATTTTGGCTACCTTTAGCAGAATGTACAGCAGATAGATCCATTTCTGTGCTATAGATCCTTTTTGTTTTCATTTGGTCAGTCTCTTCAATCATGCTGGAGTTTAGCTTTCCCAACTTCATTCCAAGTTCTGAGGCAGTGGTCACAATCTCTGCAGCAATCAATGGTTTGTATAAAGATCTGTCAACTCAGACGCTTAATATGATTCAACTATGTTTGACAATAATTCAACCAGAAATTGCATTTTTTTTGCCATCATATGAGAACAATATAGGACACCGGAAAATGTTGTTAGCATTATTTGGCAGGACCTTAACATCCCAATCCATAGGCACCAATGATGGTGCCCCTAAATAATTGGTGTGGTTTTTAAGTACAAAGAACTAAAGTAACCCTTCTTACAACTGTTTTGTCAAATTCCTATCAGATAAAAAACGACGTATAAAAAAAATCAGAATAAAATGACCAATACGATCATGAACGTACACCATTTAATAAAATGACCAAGGTATGCAACTGTAAAAGAAAAAAGAATAAATGATGGGAAATGCCGTTTCTGAGGATCCGTAAAAGGGATTTTCATAATAATTAAATCACGTTCTATCTGAATTGTACATGACCTAAGAATTCAATGTTCTTGTAGTTCACTAACTGCAAATCAAAAGCAATATGCAGGTGTTGAAACAGATGCCGTTTAGAAATGGAGTATCACCTGCTTGATTAAAATGGAAAGCATAATTTTGCTATAAAAAATAGTTCAGCGGGATTGAATTGTGAATACCGATGGTCAAGATATGAGCAAAAAGACAAGGAGCTCTTTAATTACCCTGAAACAACTCATTCATAGAGTTTTGCTCATATAACTGTACTGCTTCATTGATATATCCAGCATTGACAGTAGACTTTCTTTCTAATAGTTGAACTTCTTGATTAAGCATTTCAGAATCCTTCGCCACCTGACAGCATAATCATTACCAAGACAAATCCAACAATAATCAATTCTGAAAAAAGAAAGAATTTAGCAATCACCATTCTCATTACCTCAGTTAATTTTTCTCTCAAAGAATCTAACTGAGCATCTATATCTGGATCAAAAGGAGCACCTGGATCATGACCACTCTCAGTTGATTCATCCTGGAAGTACACATTCTATCATGGTCAGACAATCAACCAAGAATGAAAATTTATACTAAGGAAGCAATAAACTAGCACATATATTTTCTACGTATGACTTAGGGTTTAGATGTCAGGTTTTCTGGTATGCACTTCAAAGGACACATCCACCATATAACATTAACAACGAAATACTAGACAACTGAATCAGAGGTACACTGTTCTTGCACCAAATCAATCCAAATCTGACACAAATTTCATCACGGTGTATTGCGAAACAACTAATGTTATAAAAACAACTAATGTTATAAAGGCCAATACGCGCAAATAAAAAATGAGTTAATACTTAACTTGAGTTAAAAAAGAATGCTTAAAAACAGTAATTGCAGCAGAAGATACCGTGTTTGGCAAACGAAAACCTCGGGGGAGAGAAAAACAGTGACGGATGATGTAATTCTCCCAAGCACCAAGCTGTTTGTCCAAAACAGATTGAACCCTCTGACGAATGCAATCAACACCCTTTCACAACACAACAGTAACACAATAAGATCCATTACCCTAATTTTTGAATCCAACGCAATAAGAGAAAGAGAGAGAGACCCTTTTCAGATCTTGGGACTTTTGGGTGCCTTCGATGTTCAACTTCGTGGATGCGTCCCTGCAATTGAAGCTCACCTTGCATAATTTCCAGAATTGTATTTCAAAAAAGTAATAGAAAAAAAAGGAAAAGAGTGTTACTGATAGAAAAAATCGAAAGCTTCATCGAGAACATCGTCGACGTTGTTAAGAACTTCGTTACAGAAGAGTTGTGGGTTCAGATTGAGAGCATCAAACACCGCTTCACTCTCACTCCCTTCCATTCCCGCCAAATTCCCCATTTCTCTTTCAAAAAACTCTTTGCTACTTCAACTAGTCTCTCACCCTTGCATAGCCGGGTCTTTTTCTTTTTTAATTTCTTTTAGAAAAATAATATAGTTTTATTATATTTGTTTAAATGAATTTAAGAAATATATATTTAAATATTATAATCATATATAATATATAGATATGTTATATAAATAAAAAGTTGAATCATGTAAAAAATTTAAATAGTTATGTTATCTTATGATAATGTATATTAAAATAATAATAATATCAGTAATAATATAAATATGCACATGACGGTAATGATAGTAAACACTCTTGTACGGTGCATTATATGTGAAAAATAAGATGTAAAGATAAATTAACAACAACAAAAAAGGGTAAGTAATTGAAATATGATCGGTAGTAAATAAAAGTAGAATGTATATAAAAAATAAAATTATAAGCTATATCATGAAATATGAATGATTCTATGCAAAATAATAATAATATAAATATACAGATAACAATAATTATAGTAAGCACTCCATAAATTGTATATGAAAATAAGATGTGAAGATAAATTAACATAAGAAAAGTGCAAGTAATTGAAATATGATCCTTAAAATGTATATAAAAAATAAAATTACAATGTAAATATATTTCAAAAAAGATTAAAACTTGTTTTCATATTTATATTGGAATCTTAATTTGGTCACAGAGATTAAGTAGTCTCAATTAGATTTTTTTTTAAATATGTAACAAATAGATCATTTTCATCAATTCAACTTAAAACCGTGTGAAGTCTTGATGAATTGATATTTAACTGACGTGTTTAATCCACCTTTTTACATGTCATCTCCTTAACCTTTGTATCCCTTTCTCCATCTCTATGTATTTATTGCTATGTAACATTCTCATCATCTCCTCCCACTAACCTTTGTCATCTTTAAAGACCACTGACAATTTCAAATAAAGAAGACACCAACATTTAGGTCCATCCAAATCCATTGAAAGTCCCTCCTAATCAACTTGAACCATGGTTGCCAAAATGACTAGACGTTGGTCCTCTAAACCTTCCTGTTTCACTGGAATTCCATGGCTAGATCTTTCTCTAGTCCCAGGTCATTTGTATTAATGGAAAGCTTGACCATGTTACAATGTTACCAAAAATGTACAAGAAGAAAAGGTTGCTAGAAAGATGCTTTCTGAATAAGTTAATACATTAATCATCTTGTCAAATGAAATAGTGAAAAAGTAGTTCACAAAAATAAAATGAAAATTAACATAAAACATAATTATAGATGAAACGAGAACTAATTTAAAAAAGAGTAATGATTGCTTAAATTAAAAAATGTTGTTTTTCATTTAACTCTCTCATCTTTCTTTATATCAAAGTTTAAAATATAAAAGTATAATAAAGTTATAAAAGGCAACCAAAAGTACTTAGTGTCCAACACACATTAGACATGATTAGACTATTCATTATGTGTTTTTAATGTTGTTTTCTAATTTTAGAATTACAATCTCATTCACATAACTTTTTATATCAACTATATCGAAACCTTTAATGCAAAACTCTAATTCTAATTAAAATCATCTTAGAAAACTCTTTAGAATATGTTCTTAAGCGCTCTATTTCGGGAGAGGTTTTGCATTGAGTGTCAATTTGAGCACTAGCGTAGATTTTTGTGATTTTTAATCTTTTGTTTGATTGAAGTGTTTTGCTATGAGTTTAATGTATGTTTATTATGAAATTGTTTGGTTTCATGGGTTATAACATGACTTTGATTATGAATGGTAAATGTTTTGAAAGGAATTTCGAAAGGAAGTTTCTTGTAATGGTTTCAATAGTGTATGTATTAATGCAAGGATTTCGTATTTGAAGTTAGCTTAATGCTGTAATAACCATCCAATCTCAAGTAGAGAAGAGTGAGGTATGTGGTGAGAGAAACAAGAGATCTTAGTTTAAGGGTTTTATCTTGGCCTAAAACATTAACAAACTAACCTTATATGTGATAGGATGAAATCAAATGGCAATAGCTCTGCAGAATAATAGAGGTCACCTCAAGTGCATAAATTGTTAGAGTCTGATATCAGTGCATGTATCTGGATGGTCAAGTATAAAATGAATGCCTTACGATTGGTTGATATAAATTTGTATAAGTGTTATATGCATGCTCTTTTGGTAAATTAGCTTACCCTTCTATCTCTGTTTGTTTATATGTTTTTCTTATTATTTGCAATGATTACCTTAATATTGTGAGCAGATAAATATGTCTCTATTAATCAAATACAAAATAGAAATGATGTTGAAACATATATTAGGATGTTAATTTTATATTCATAAGGCTCTATTTTATTTATATATATATATATATATATATATATATATATATATATATATATATATATATATATATATATATATATTATATCTGGATAACTATAATAATTATTGAATGATTACTATGGTAGTTAAATATTATTAAAATCATATTTAAATTTTTACTCTTTAAATAAAATAAAATTTTATTAATGATTATTGAAGTGAGAATTCATTTAATATCATAATTAACTATAAGCTTATTAAATGACATTTATTTATTGTATTTAAATTTTTAAATTAATAAGTATTCATGGTTAATTCTGAAAAAAATATATTATTAATTTAAATTTTTTAAGTGGTAAATCAATTATTAATAACGTGTCAACAAACATTAATAAAAACTAATTATATTTTTAACTTACGTTACCATGATATGGAAATTATGTCATGATTCTAAAAGTATATCATGTCACCAATGTTGAAACCTTACATAATATGAATCTTTTAAATACGTCTTTAATGAATTATTGAGTGGGATCATTATTATTTTTGCTTAATTAATAATTTGATTTCAGGTCTTAACATGTAAGATATAATTACATCAAATGCAAATTAATTATCGTCAGTATATTATATTATCTTTACTTTTTAATTATTTTAAGTTTTAAAATTTTAGGTATGCATTGTCAATTAAAAAAACATGTATTCTTATTTTAAATAATTTTAAGCGGCCAATCAATTTGTAATAATTATTATGAAAATTAATAAAATGTTTTGAATCTGGACAACGCAAAGTCTTTGCATTCTCGCTGTCGAGCTGTACTTTTAAAATCTCACTGTCTTAAAATATTATTATTATTATTATCAAATTTAATTTAGTTTAATTTGTTGAAAAGATATAATAAGCTTTTAATTTTATTTAACTAAATAGTTGTATTGAGCGGTTAAAATGTTAATATACGAATAAAATATTTCAATGTGAGGGTTCATAATACTTCGAATAGAAATTAATAAACTATTTTTGTGCACATAAAAACGGTCTATAAAACAACTATAGAAAAGAGTTTAATTGCTTATTTTATTTTTTAGTCCCAAAAAAAAAACTTACTAATCCAGTCTTATATACATGTTATTTTTAATTCCTTTTGTTACTTAACTATATTTTAAATTACTTTAATTCTTACAATTAGGATTAAAATATTGAAAAAAAAATATGTATAAGAAATCGAATAAAACATTTTTAAATAATTGCAAAACTCTTAACTCTTCATATTTAAATTTAAGAGTAATAAAACAGAAATGATAGAAGCAAAAAAAAAAAATGCGTGCATATTTTTGGTGCCTCTTTGGCAAATTTCTTTCTGAACGTCAAAAGGGACCCACGTAAATTGGTGTGCCTAAAATTATAACGTGAAACAAATGAACGGCTGCCAGACAACGGAGCTATTTGAATCTTCTTATCCATGAAATCTCATCAGTATCCTTTACTCTATCTATTCTTCTTCCTTGCTTCGTTTTTTTTCCCTTAATCTCATGATCTCCCTATAAATGAAGTGAAGAGCTGATGCAGACATTAACATAAACCAATTGTCAAGTATTGCAAATACAATAACGCAGAAATGCTACAAAGAGTAGTGCGATACTCCGCCCAACCATTCAATCCTCCAACTCGCACGACACCACCATCACTTTCGCCAATTCAATTAATACCCACTTCTCCCTCTTTCCCAATCCTCAAACAGCAATGCAGATTATCACGTAGAGAGCTCACAATCTTCAGCAACTCTTGCTTGCTACTTCTCTTGGGTACTCAGGCAGTGGATGGATCCAGCGCAAGAGCAGAAGCAGCAGTTGCAAACACAAACAACAGTGATCAACCAGAAGGGAATGTGGTTTTTGTAGAAGAGCATGCTGCTAACACAAGCAGCACTGCTCAACCAGAAGAGAATCGTGATTTAGCAGAAGATGTTGCTAACACAAGTAACACTGCTCAACCAGAAGAGAATCGTGTTTTAGCAGAAGATGTTGCTAACCAGCAGGCAGAAAATTTGAATTTAGCAGAAGAAAATGTTACTAAAACAAGCAACAGTGACCAACCAGAAGACAATCTGACTACCACTCCTAGCTGCACCGAAAGAAAAACTACCAAACAAGTATTTTTAGACATATCTATTGATGGCGAACCTGCTGGTCGCATTACCATAGGACTTTATGGAGATGAGGTCCCTGCAGGAGTGGACAGGTTTAGTAAGATTGCGAGTGGAGTCGCTGGTATTAGCTACAGAAGAAAAGAGTTTGTCAAAATCATGCCCAATTATGTTCAACATAGCGGCCTTAGATCCTATGGGGTGGATGCTGAATTTTCTTCGAAGACAGGTAGCAACTTGGGAGTTAATAGTCTGGTTCAGGAATGGGAGAGGGAGTATGATAAATGTCCTGGGACTAAAAACGTGACTGGAAGTGTTGGCATTATTGTGAGAAACCCGTCAAAACCACCCCCAAAGATGAAGCTGGTTGCAAAGAAAGGGAAGCTTGAGATTGATCAAGAAGAAGTAGGTATTGATCCCAATGGTACAGAATTTGTCATAGTTACAAAGGACTCACCAGAATTGGATACATCGTCTCTGGTAATTGGAAGAGTGATAGGAGGCATGGAGGTTGTGCAGAGGATCGGTCAGGTTCAAACGGTACAGGAGAATACGGGATCTCCATATTTTAGGTGAGTCAACCAGACAATATTTATTGAATCGTGTATGATGGACTTGGTCTTGAGGCACCCATTCTTTGTTTTCTTCCCTATATCTCTTTGCTGCTATGTACAATTGAACATGTTCCTATGATAATATTGCAAGTATACTGATATTATTATTACAGGGTGGCAAAGCTGATAGGAGACAAGAGAGCTGTTGTAGCAGAAAGAGGATTCAACCGCCCTTATTCTAAGGTCATTGTTACAAACTGTGGTTTGATGCAGTAAGACAAAATTGTATTATTCAATCCCTTCTATAGGTGATTTCCAGGGAATGTATAAGAAGACATGTCACATTCTATAATAATCACCACTGTCATCCAACCCTATGTAATGTCTGTCATTTGTATTACAAACGATGGGGGAAAATATTACAGCAGCTCGGTTCCAAATGACAAACTAATCGTCAATAACAGTTATCGAGGGTGCAACAGATTACCTGCTTTTGTTAAGATATATCAGTTAAAAAAAAATTATACCTTTGATACAACAAATACAAGGCTTTTAAATAGAATAGCATACCAAGAAAAAAAATGACAGTATACACATCTAGATCGAGGGAACTGTTCTTGAATTAGTACTTCTCTTATGCCCTGGGTCCTGGGTCCAAGAAATTAAGTATTTTGCCCTATAATATGAGTGGACTTCATTCGCTTCGTTGGTGGAGACATGAAAAGCTTTCTAATTGAACCCACAGGATCATCCACCTGCATGTACACACATGCTATATGTAAAGACAGTGAATCTCCCTAAGTAACCATTCCACAGTCAAGTAGGCATATTCAGATGTTTATAGACCATGAAAAGAACAGTTTGATGCAACTTGCAACAGTGTTGGCCAACAAACCACAGTAAAATAGAGACAATATGAAAGACTGTAATTTCAGACTGTCAGGCTTACTGTCTTTTTTACAACAGTATTAGCAATTATTCACATTCTGCACGCTTATATAAATTACTAATTTGAACTACAGTGTAACCTTGTTGAATAATTTAAATCTATAGATTTAGGGTTTTGGTTCTTGTTCAAAGCCTGTTAAATAATCGATTGAATTGTGTTAGAATAAGACAGGGTCCTTCCAAACACTTAGGTCCATGATGTTGCTATCTGCCAATTCACTATAATATATATTAGTCATCCAATGATTAAATAATAGTCCTAATAGCAGCAATAAATACCTTAACAATGGGAAGAGATGAGGGAGATCTATTTGGTGAATGCGGCAACTGATTTTTCTGATGATACAGAGCAGATAATGTCTGTTTCCACCCAGGTTCCCCGCCATTTATTGATGCAATCCAGGGGCAGAAGTGTCTGTGCTGCCGGATTGGATCAAATTCCATAGCTTTATCAGAAAGTGCTGGGTTCTTAGATTTCTCTGGAAAGCAAAGGGATGAAGATGCATAAACTTTCTATTTCTCTAACAAATTAACCATAATGACAAGTGAACTAGACATTGTCATGCAGAACAGAAAAGATACAATTGTCAGAATATATTTCACTCGGCAATTCATATACAAACATTCAACGTTAATGAATTATCAATGAACCATATCATAGAGCTTACCTAAACTAGAAGGTACATCTTCACTATCAATATTGTCTTCTCTGTCACTACCAACTACGCCATCTGAAGTCTTACGTGAAACAGAAAGTGCTTCGCCTTCAGTAGAGTCTTTCTGTACAGCAATATTTTAGTTAATGTGGATTTCCAAACAACTAGTCATGGAAAAACTACTTATGATCAAGCATTTTGTTAAGTCTTACTAATTGTGAATACAGGAAAGATAATAACTATGCAATAATTTGTATCTATAATTGTCATAAGTTACTATCTGTCAATTTGACAAGTAAAAATCTCTAACCTGAGAACTACTACAATATCCTGCAGCTGAACTATTCAATTTATCAGTATCTGTGTGTTCAGGCATCTTATCCTTAAGAGAAAATGATTGTACTGCATTATGGGTGCCCACAATAATATCTGAACCACAGATCCTTGCTTGAGAACTAGTTTCATAATCTGCTGTCTCCCTGGTTTCAGATGTCAGGGGAACAAGTTGTCCAATAGAAGCATTAATGATATTGCCAGTTTCCTCCTGTAAATTTGATTCATCACCACCTTTGTTAACAAAAGCATGATCCCTAAAATTAGAATCATAAGAAAGACGAGCCCATAAATTCTGACCAATAACAGGCAGAGATATTATTGCTTTAAAGTTTTGCTTTGTTGGGGGAGGACCCCCTGCAATTGTCATATTTAGACTTGAAGAAGTATCTTTTGATGAAATTGTAACATCAGGCACGGCACCCTGTCTATCTTCAAGATCATCTGTATTCAGTAAATTGTGGACCGCAAAAGCACTTTCACCATTCACTTCAGCATATCCCACTAGTCTGAATGATTCCACTGGCCGAGGAATTGTACAGAATGCCCACAATCCAATAGTGGCCCCACATAGGGTGCAATCCAATACTGCAGAATTGGGATCCACTTGTTGTTCCCCAATAGAAACCATAGAACTTTCATCCGTTTTATTTTCATCAGTGCGAGCAGAATGAATCGCAAGAGTAGTTGCATTTTTAAGAGACTGCTCTGATATATCCTTACACTCAACTACATAAGGTAGAGGACGAAGTTTCCAACCAGATAAACTTATAAGCTTTTGGGCCTGCAAAACTTAAAAGCATCAGTAATCATTATTTAATGGAGAAAATAAAGAAATGCTAATATATACACTAAGATGTTATTCTGAAAAAAAAAAAGGTAGAGAGATAATGAAAATATATTGATACGAGAGACCAATCATAAAATCCATTTAGCCATTTAATAATAAAAAATCAGGATAAACCATTTATGTTATGCTGAAAAATGAAGAACATATATATGGAGCAGACAGATACATACAATCACCAGTGAAGTTTCAACCTTAATTGTGATTGTTAAACTCATGAATTTAATTTTAAATTTGCGTGTTATATAATTCTACGAGTGAAAAAATGTGCTAACTTGAACACAAATCATTTTCGTTTGACTCGGTGACTTTGAACAAATTCAGTCAGAACCATTCAAAATAGTGAGTTTAAGAGCCCAAAGTGAATCACTCGAGCTAAATGTTAAACTCCCCCCACCCCCATTTCGTCACTCCAAGCACACACACAGCCAATATGACAGCACTCCATGTCTTTTTTACATTTTGTTAGCATCTAAGCCTCTGAAAAAACTCCACACATATATGATCATGCCTCCAATCAACCTGACTGATTTGCAAACTGAGCCTCAAATGAGTTTGCTTCGACCTGAAAGGACTGTATAGCAGTGCATGATCATCCTCTAACAACTCCAATGACCTGCATAAAACAAAGCACCAATTTCTTGTGTGCAAGAACAAGGCATCACTTGATTAAACGTCTCAGGCTGTGAAAGTATACCCCATTGTGACTTATATGCTGTGTCTAAGCTCCAAAATAGCATGATCCAGCAGTGACAGTTGCCATTTTGTGGGTTTTGTTTTAACTATTTTTTGTCAGAATTTTCCATGCACATAAGCATAAATTGTATGTATTGTCAGTCCCCATTTTACATAATTTCTGAAATTGGTGGGTCAAGGTCTAACCAACATTACTGCTTCCGCACCCATTTCCAAAAGTAGCAAAAAAATGCCCCTAGAAAAAGATTTCTTGATATTATTTTTGTATTATGTGAACAGTACAAGTTTTCAAGTCTACAAACCGGCAAGAACTTTTCATAATTCATGAGTTTGACAATCTTGGTTCTAATTCGTTTGCAAATGAATCACTGTTCAAAACAGGTTCAGTTTTGGCAAGCATCAACTGATAAAGCAGCACCTAAGCCAAAAATACATGAAGAATCTCTCTTAAAAATGTTAATTAAGTGCATAAGCCGGTAAGCAGATATAGAAAATTCTATCTAGCAAACAAGTGCCGTGTTTACTCAGCATCAAAGAAATGGACACAAAAACAAGACCAATATCAGATCACATACACTAATTCGAGAAAAAGTTGTCATACTAATACAGAAAACGAGATTTTTGAACTTACTAGAAAACCAGTTATTACCTGATAATACAATTTCAGTTCCTCCTGACTATTAAAATCCACACTCCCAGAATTTTCAGTAGATCCATATCCACACTCCAGCATCAAAGATTTCCCAAGAAAGTCTTCCAGAAGTGGACTTTGGCTTTGAATGTAGGCTATAGCAGAAGATGAAATTCGTGGAAGAGCTGATAGTTGCAAGAGTGCAAAACAGTGTTCTCTGAAATTTTCAACTAGTATCTCTGGAGTTGTAGGAGGAAATCGTGCCAGTGTTTCACTGCAGGCATTATCAATCCATGGGCAAAGTAATTTATGTCCATTATCCAACTTTAAGCTAAATACTAATGCCGCCTTCTCCACTGAACAGAAGACATTCTAGTTAGAAAACTCATATCATTGAATGATGTTATTGTAATATAATAACTCAGAAGAACAGAATACCCTGTTGCTGATTCCAAGATGCTGGTGTAGAGAAAAGAAGACGTGCTCCACATGCTTCACAGGCTATGGTGTCAATATCCACATTGATCCAACCTCTACTAGCACAATTTACTGCACTCACTACCTGAAATGAAAATATCAGAAATAAAATCATATGCCATAAAATTTGGGGGGAAAAAGATTGGAGAAAGATGACAAAGGAGGTTGGCAGTAGACCAAATTTTATTAAATATACAACCAATTCATTTCTTGACAAAGGGAAGTCATGAACCATGAGACGAGAGGCTTTCTTTATAGAAGTAGATGATATTCTTTGCAAGATATTGATAATGAACGATACGTTTTTCTTCAACAGGACTGTCATTCTTAATTAAAAGCAAACAACCTAGCAGAAAGCCAAATAGAACTAGTTTTGAGGTTCAGTAGAACAAACCTATCTTAAACAGCTTATCTATAAAGGACTGACAAATCATATAAGCCATACATCGCCTTCTTCGTACTTACACTAGCAAAAAAGTGTTACTTTTAAAAATTCCTTCATAGTTTAAAAATAGACTGAATGGAGCAAAATTGCCCATTAGCCAAATGTTTGGTATTTTTCCCAATCCCTTTACCTTCCTCAAGCGTTGTTTCCAGTTTGAAATATGTATCTGCCTCGTATATTTTTGTTGCAACGCATGAACACCCACACACTATACTAAAAGCGTTGAAATATAACCATGACACTAAGATGGCGGTACCGCAGTAATTCAAGCACAAAAATTGATTCACTAAAGGTGTGTTTAGGAGCCAAATTTTGAAGGGGAAAGAAGTGCAATTTTTTTATTTTCAATATATATATATATATATATATATATATATATATATATATATATATATATATATATATATATATATATATATATATATATATATATATATTATCAAATTTTATAATATATTAAAATGACAGATTAACATAAACTTATTGCAATGACCCTTTATTTTCACAACCTTGTTTTTCACTGCAAAACCCCAGTCCCAAACAAGCCCTTATCAGTAGGGAGAAAAGGGAGAATATAGACAGCAAGAAATGACCTTTGGTTTAGCAAACCATGACATAGATTTGAATGTAGATAATCTCCTCATAAAGTCACCACGATCCCACGGTCGGCAGAGTGGTCCCTGCAGTGCCGTGGACGCCGCCGAGGAGGACTGCTGTCCCTCAGCAACATCCCCCCTCCGATTCAACTCAATCCCCCCTGACGGGTAAGGACGTTTCTTACTCCCCGATAACTGCACTCCAGACGAACTGCAAACACAAACACAAACACAAACACAAACACAAACACATTATTTATCCCTACCAATCCCTTTTTCCCACAAAAAATTTGATTACAGAAAACAATGATAGAGCCAATTTTTAGCACGTGCTGAAAAAGCAGACACGCTCAACACTTGAAATAAAATTCCACAGGAAAGAAATCAACAGAACTAGCAAGATGAAACACTGGGAACTAGTAACTAGAATCTAGCAAACTACACAATGTTAATATAATGAGGGTATATATAGATGTTTATCGTGATTCGTATCATGTTATTCTGAAATTTCATGGATTGCAAAGTGAGAAAAAGATCGAAGAGAGAACCTGGAGGAGGAAGGGGGTTTGGGAGGATGGAATAGCTTGTCCATGATGGAATGGAATCTCTTTTCAGAATCTTGCACCATTTTTATGTTATTTCTTCAATTCAGATTTCAAAACAAAAGATTAGAGCATCAAAGCAAACGCAAACGCAAACCTAAACGAGCGTTTCGGTTTCAGTTTGGGATCATTTCCGCTGGCCTGAACAGCGGCTACGGCGATTTCCGAACTCGCCTTCACCTGCGTCAAATTTAAAGGACCTGTTTGGATTGTGGCTCTCCTCCAATGGCAACTGTACGTATCATGAAGCTTGGATTCGCTTCACACAAATAATGCTAGGCCTATTCTTTGGGTTGGGCTCACTTTATTTTATTCTAACTCGTAACTTTCAAAATTTTATCATATGTTTTTTTTACTTTGTTAAGTTAAAATTTATTACATTTTAATTTGTATGTTAACTTTTAATTTAATACATATTTATTATATAAGTTATTTATTTTTATATATTTTTAAAAAATTAAGATATGATTTAAAAAATTAGATTTAAGGTTAAAAAATTTTGATGTTATCATATAAACAGTAAAAAAAGAGGAATATGAAAAAAAAAACAACAAAAAACAAAGTTACCGGAACCCAAAAAAAATAGAAGATAATAAGTGTGAGAAAATAAAATTTGATTATAACAATCAAATTTTAATATAATTTGTCTTCTGTATATAATTTTAATACGCTTTCTATTACCGACATGTCAGTTTTTTAAAATATAAACATTAAACTACAGGAGAAAAAACTAAAAGAACTAATTTTAACTCCATTGATTGAATGAGTGAGTAAATTGTAACAAGTGATTTGATATTTGTTGAATGTATATAAATAAAAGAAATGACAGCAAATATAAATGATGATGATAATGTGTCAAAATATGTTATATATTACTTCAATCAAATTCTGTTACTTAGTAGATATAATATTTAATTTATTTTTGTTTTTCTCTTTTTAATGAATAAATTGTAGCATAATCATACTTATCTATGTTTTTACATATTAAGAGAAATTAATTATATCATATTGTTTTTGGTAAATTTATGTCTTAATATTTTTTTATCTTATCATAAAACATATAAATAAAGGAGTAAAAAATAATACAAGAATCACTTGTTCTTATTTGGTTATTACTTTATTTTTTCTTAAGAAAATGTTGGATTGGGTATCAAAATAACATAACCATGTTAGAAAGAATAAGTAAATCTACAACCTTATATATATATATATATATATATATATATATATATATATATATATATATAAAAACCGATTTTAAAATATGTTTAACATATTTTTTTTAAATTTTATTTTTTAATTTAAAAATTAATAAATATTTAATTAAATTAAATATTTTAATATAATTTGATATATACTAATATTTTAGTATTTTAAAATATATTTTATTCGACTAAAAGAAGCAAAAGATATTTTTAAAAAGCTAAAACAAAAAATGCAAAAAGAAAATTAAAAAATTAAAAAGATATAAATATATTAACAAATTTTCAAATCCATTTAATATAATTTTTATTTTTTATTTTTTATTTTAAAATTTAATAAATATTTAGTTTCACTTAATATTTCAATATAATTTAATATATTTTAATATTTTTAAGATATTGTATTAAATTAAAACAAATAAAAAAATTAAAACAAAAATGAAAAAATAAAAATTAGAAAAATAGAAAAATCATAAATATGTCAACGAATTTTCAAATCCATTTAACATATTTTTAAAATTTTAATTTAAAATTTAAAATCAAGTAAATAATAAATAATTTAATATTTTAATATATGTTAATGTTTTAAAACATATTTTATTCAACTAAAACTAGTAAAAAAAATTAAAAAATTAAAAAAATTAAAAAAGTCATATATATGTTAACAGATTTTCAAATTTGTTTAACATATTTATTTTAATTTTATTTTTTAACTAAAATATAATAAATATTTAGTTTAATTAAATATTTTAATATTATATTAATAATTTAATTTTTTAAAATATACTTTATTTAACTTAAACAAATAAAAAATATTTAAAAAACAAAAGGTTAAAGAAATCAGGATGAATTTTAAATTTTAAAACAGATTTAGAAATTCGTTAATGGATTAATGGAATAAAATTTTCGTTTATTGGAAGTACAAAAAATAGTTGGAGGTGTTAAATGAAAGACGCAAGTTTTCAACCCTAGCTTCTTCTCTGTAAAATCATATTTTCGTTACTGATATTGCAAGTTGTAGTTTTTTATTCACTATTTTTGTAATAAAAAAAATTACAATAGAGAGTGTGGTACTGTGGACCCCAAATCTTTGTTGCTATTTTTTCTTTATTATAAATATATGTTCGTCCTTTTTTCATGCCATTAACTAACTATACCTATTTTATATTATTTTTTATTTTTTATGACTTCAATTGCTTGCATCTTCTTTTGATGTGATAATACGAAACTCTTAAAAGTTTTTTCAAGTTGACCATATTGTCGTTATCTGATTTAAATATTAAACTCACATGATATTTTAGTCTTCATCTGTAGTCTGTTTTTTCCCCCTTAATCATTTCATATTTCCAGAATTTTGGTTTGGTAAAATTTTCTTAATTTGAAAATCATCTTAGATTTAACTTAACTTTCTATGGTGTAGATTTGAATATGCATATAATAGTTAAGAAACTTTCTTTGGTTCATTCTTTGTATTTTGATTTAAGTGTTATTTTAGAAAATTGGAATTGTTTGATATTCATGTTATTTTATTTGTTTCTTCTTTCTTTTATTTGGAATTTTTTTATTTAAATCCTTGAGTGAGTTTTTTGTTTTATTAGTTTTGTTTTTTTGCTGTAATAGTTGGCAACATGTCACTTTTTAAAATTTCAGATTGTTCATCTAAGTGAGAAGCTTGAGTGTTTTGGATAAATAATGTCATTTAATCTTCTATTTTTTTTTTAATTTAGTCATTGAATTCTGTGTTGAATCAAATAGTAGTTTCTGATAAAAGTAATTATTTAATGATACTAAATTTGTGAGATTTGAGCATGTAGTAGATTAAGAACAACCCTCTTACATGCATTTGTCTACCATTGGTCTTATGTTTTCTATTAATTTTAATAATGTAATCTTTTAATTTTCTGAGCAATTTTTTTACTCGAGTTTTATAGTATTTAATTAATTAACCACATCATGTAAAAATATGGTAATTGTGTTTGTTTGTATCAAGTACAAGCAAATTTCTAAAAAAAATTCATGTCTTTCAAATTTCAGTTTTTTTTTAAAACATATTCTGCAGTGTGACTTAATTTAAATAAACAAACAAAAACATTGAACAAAATTATTGTTTAAATGACAATTATCTTTTTTGTGTGTAAATATGTTCATTTTGGTAATAATATAATTGTAAATTTCGTGAAATAAAGCAATCAATATAATATAATGAATACATTCATTTTGTGATCTATTAGTTATTTAAAAAGTCAGAAAAGACAAGAAAAAAATTAAATTTAAATTTTCTTGCATTTGTTATACAATCTTCTCCGTTTACGACCTACTAAGTTTTGTGGATGTATATTTTTGGATATAATGAGATCAACATCCATGAACAAATAAAATACTCTCATGATGGAGGGAGATAAATTTTGTTGTAAGGTTCTTTGGACTGAAAAATGTTGATGTCATCTATCAATAATTGATTGACAAAGTATTCACTGACTTCATTAGTGGCAGGTATACGTGGATGACATTAGTTTCTTGTCTTGTTTAATCATCCTAAACATTTAAGGGCGATACTCAATAAGGTATGCCTTCACAACATGAGACTCAGTCTTGAAAATTGTTTTGTCAAGGTCGATGGGGACAAATTCTTGAGATTCATGATAACCCATAGAGGAATAGAGGTCAACTTAGACAAGTGTGAGGTCATATTCGACATGAGAAGCCCAAACAATTTGATTGAGGTTCAAAGTTTAAATGGGAAATAGATGACCCTTTTGAGTTTCTTAGTGTGCTTGGTGTATAAGGCAAAACCTCTATTCAAGTTGTTAAAAGGGGCCTATACATGTTGTTGGACTAAGGAATGTGAGAAAATGTTTCAAAAGAAGAAGAAGGAGATAATCACACTTCCAATTTTGAGTAGTCCACCAGGTACCCCTTTGGCATTATATATGTTAGAATATGGTATAGTCATACACTCGGTCCTCATCATGGAGGAAGGCAAGGCAATACCTTATGTACTTCACAAGTCAAACCTTTTTAACCAAGTGAAGAATGATACCAAACTAGAGTGAAGCTAATTCTAGCTCTCGTCTTCTCAGTCTGGAGATTTCGATATTACTTTCGAAGCTTTAATACATGTGTTTGAATAAACTATCCTATAAAGCAAATTTTGAAAAAACCCAAGCTCGTTGGTCGAATGACAACTTAGTTGGTTGAACTCTTTGAATTTGGACACACTTATCAAGTTCGTGGACCAATGAAGACACAATTCTTGGCCGAATTTCTAATACAGCTCCCAATAACAGGAGAAAGCCACGATAGGTGGTTGTTAAGTGTAAGTGGCTCATCAAATAAAAAAGTAAGTGGACCTTAAGCGATATTTGTAGAACAATAAATTTTGTTCACTTTTAGCATATGAAATAATCAACAAGAGTATGAGGCATTTATGGTTGACCTCCATCTTGCCCACAAGCTCAAAATAAAGAAGTTTAAATAAGTGACTCTTAACTTATCACTAGTCAAGTAAAGGGAGAATACCAAGCCAAAGAAACTCTACTATAGAAATACTACTACTTGGCTAAGGAACTCATTGAAAGGTTTAAAGAGTTATAGATTCACCATGTTCCCTGAGAAGAAAATAATCGAAGCAAAATATTATCCAAATTGGCTAGCACTATAAAGGTTGATAAGGACTCTAATCCAGGAAATGCTTTCAACCTGAAGTTGGAATCAGGAAGAAGTAGTCTGGAACTTTGTTGTCACATCCAATTGGACGACTCCCATCATCAGCTACTTAACCTTGGACACGATATCTATAAACCCAACTGAAGCTAAAATCAAAAGAAGGCAAACATCCTTTTATACTTTCCAATCCACTCCTCAAATGTCTTGACTCATAACAAACACATTATATACTCTTCAAATACCTTGACTCATAACAAGTACATTATATGTTGACAGAAATGCATAAAGGAATCAATGACATGCACTCATGAGCCAAGTGTATGACCACCCAAATGCTTACTACTAGCCTATCTTAAATAAATATTAGTTGTATAATTGTATTTATCGATGTCTTAACCTTAAGATTTGATTATGAACAATATTAAATACTTAAATTTTTTTTATAATAGTTAAATTTAGATAAAACTATCTTTATAATAAATAATATTTACAATCCATAAAAAAATATGTAAACAAGGAGAAAATCATATTTATTAATTGTTTTTTCTCTATTTTCACTATTGAATCAAATTATTTTGTATTTTATATTTAATGTAATATTGAGAAATAATTGAAGAAAATTAGATAATAAAATTATTTTTCATATAACTGTTCAACATTTGTAAGTTTTCTATTTCATTAAATTTTTGTGGTCTATTATGTTCTCAAAATTTAAAACTTTTCGTCTTTAACTTAGATATTTTGTTAATTATGCAATGTGACATAATATTTTGTACTAGAAACAATGACATGAAATCTCCTAAAAAATTTAGTGTATTTAACTAAAATTGCTTTTAAATTTAATCACAATTACAAAATTATAAAATAAAAAATAAAAAATATATAAAATTATAAATTATAAAATTACAAAAATAAAAAATTAAGAAATTACAATATTATGAAATTAGAAGGTTATAAAATTATGAAATAAAAAATTATAAAATAAACAAATATAAAATTAGATAATTATAAAACTATAAAATTAAAACTATCAAATCATAAATATATAAAATTATAAGTTTGTAAGTTATAAATTTATAAATTAGCTATGACTTTGGTAAAAAGAATATTTAGAAAAAAAAATATACACAAGAAAAATTATAAGGTTAAAATAATAATAAAAATTCCATGAAAAATTCATGACTATTTTTGAAAGTAAAAAGTCTTATTTAAAAGTACAAATAAAAAAATTGTTTATATATGTTTAAAATATTTAAAATTGGACCAAACTTAAATTAAGTTAAGCTAGAATGTTATTATTTTAGGTCTGTGTAAAATATTTAAAATTGGACCGAACTTAAATTAAATTAGAATGTTATTGTTTTAAGTTAGTCCAAATGAGTGTAGTTTAAGTGAAGTCCAAGTTAGAATGAAACAAGTCTACATTAGGTTAAATTGAGTTAAATTCATGTCAAATCAAATTTTATTGAATTAGAGTTGAACTTACTCAAGTTAGATCAAGTTGAGTTAGACTTATTTTGAGTAAAATTTGTTTAAACTCATGTTAAACCAAGTTCATATAAGATAAAGGTAGAAAAACAAATTGACCCAACCCATTTTGGCCTCACTGACCATTGGTCTACCAAAAAGTGACCGACTCATCGTAATTAAATGAATTATAATTTGTAATTCGCCTTGCCAAAGAGTGAACTAACATGTTATTTTATATATATATAAAGCATATTTAATAATATAAATAATTTATAAGTTTTTAATTGATTAATTAATATTTTTAATTAGATAAATTAACATAGTCATTGTTTACCTGCGAAATTATTCTATTATAATTAGTAATTGAATCTTATTTATAAATTTTAATGATTTAAGTTACAATACTATTACATATTTACATCTTAAAATAATATAATATTGAAAATTTAATATTTTAAATTATTTTTACTTTACATTTTAATTAGAAAGAGAGGTTAGTTTGCATCGTCTCACATTTGGTATGTAAATTTAATAAATATATGAATCATGTTAAAACGGGTTGATGAATTGAAAATTTCAGTTTGACATGTTTTGATTTGGATAAACTAGTAAGTCAACACACTAGCCATGATATGCTTTATCATTCCTAATATCATAATACATTCCGTTAAGTTAAGACAAAATAATCAAAATCAAATTTAGGTAGAATAATATTGAGTTGGGTTTAACTCAAAATGAGTTCAATAAGTTCGTTTGGTCTTAATCTTACATTTAAGTTACAAACAATAAAAACAATTTATAAAGATTAATTTTTAATTTAAAATATTTTAATAACTCGTTTAATTCTAAAAAGTATTTAAAAATTAATAAATATTTTATTAAGTTAAAGGCACTTTAATCTAACCATAATCCATATAACTTTAGCAGTTAAACTTTTTTTTTAACTGACTCAGTTAGGAGATCAACAAAAGAAACATATTTTAAGAGTGGCATGATGATATATGAGACATAGTGAAATTGCCATTCAGCATTTGTTTTTTGTTCCCTTAATTCCCAATAACCACACTTTTTCAACAATATAATTTCTCATTAAACCAGGCCCCACCCTTTTGCATGTACTTTCAAAACCAAGCTTCTGATATGAAAATTGATGTCTGGGTAGAGTAGAGAGACCTTAGTCTTGGATGAAGGAATATTGAAAAGGACTTTGGACGGTGACTGAGCTGGCTATAGCTTGCAGCTGCATGCAGTTCTCAGTGAGGTGTAGCCAATTTCTGTTTTAGCCCTGTCCTATGCCCTAGGGTGGTCCAAACTTTTCTTTGCAATTGCAACCTTACTTCCATAATTATTGTTATTTGATAATACCAATGAGTAACCAAAATAGAACTTGCTTAGGTTACTTTTCATTTCCTAGTAAGCAATGACAACTTGTCTCAATTTTATCATTTCTGAACAGGAATGAGTTGCTAGAAAAGGAAAAAGAAAATCTTCACTCAAAAAAGAAAAAAGTCAAATGTGGGGTGATTGTACCACTTACTTTTAACCTTTTGAAACTACCTTACAGAATCAAAACCATTAAACATGCTTCCATGTGAGAAACATAACACAATACTTCATAATAATTACCACTTGATAATAGTAGATTGTTGTAATTTGGTGTAAATAGTGTCCATGTATATTGCATATGTGCATGTGACTGATACTCGTGTTTCAGAAGAAGAGTTAAAAACAAGGTACACAACCCAGTTCAACCTTACCCCACTCTAATATTCTGTTTTCAGACTCTCTTGTACTTTGTAAATTATTACATAATCACATCTCTAGCATCATCCTTGTACAAATTCTTAGAATATGAGTTTATATTTAAATCTCCAAAACACTTCTTTAAGAATTCAACAATAATATGTATCTAGATATTTGTAGATGGTAACAAAGTTTATTAAATGAATTTTAATACAAATGTTAAAACTTATGCAGAAAATTTAAATATTGAAGTTCTGATTGAGTCACTTGGGCAATGAATGAGAAGGTACCATTCTCAGTCTGGCCGTAGTGAGAGAGAGTTGAAAAACTGATATTGATTGAAGTTTATAAATGAGGTGCTTGGAAGTTTGTCCTTCTTTTCTTTCAACCTTTGATATATAAGAACTCAGTTCCGTAGCAAAAGGAGTAGAAGGAAATTATTATAATGTATGATTAGTTGGCTTTTCATATCAGAAAAGCACATGCATTTTGCACTGTAGGCTGAAGAGTTGAACTTCTTAGCTATGAACCTCTTAATTGCCAACTTGTTTGGTGGACCTTCCTCTAGGAAATTTCATGCCCAGAAGCTAGTTAGTAACTGTAATTGGGTGAAATTACTTTTTCATTAGAACATGTGCTAATAGTTTGGGATAGCTCTTGGTTCAATCACTTTTTCTGCAAAGTAAAAAAACCCCTCTTAATTGCATACACACTTATGCATATCTTTTCATTTTATAGTCTCATTTTCAGTCCATTATTGTGATTGCTTTTACTTTCTTTTCTTCCTTGGGAAGTTTTACTAACAAATATATGCTTCGTTTTAGACCCTTCGTTCTCTGTTGCACTGGCACTGAACGTTTTAGTCAGCACTCTGTTGCTGTTTCTGTTTTCTTGCATGTTATTGCTAGTACCATCTTGTGATCCACCCCATATTATACTTAGATTGGCCATGAGTTTTTCCTGTTCCGTTCCTTGAAACTACATATTTTCTTGAGTGGCATTTTCTGCCTTGATACTGAGAATGGCTATGAGATTTTTATCATGGAAGTGCAACTTTGTTCTTTGTTTTCTGTTCATCATTTTGTGTTGTAAGGGCAAAGACTCTTCATTGACAACAATGAAGAAAAAAGAGAAGGAGGTCATATACTCTGTTATTCAACTGTTTGTGGGAAAGTGGTGGAACGGTTCATATCTTTATCCAGATCCTTGTGGATGGACTCCTATACAGGTTTGAAATCTTGAACTTTCAAAGCAAAAAGATCAATTGGATAATGTTTATACCATTGTTTGCTTCCTTTTTCTGTCTGAATCACCACCAATGTTCAATGGAACAGTACTGTCTTAATTCCAAACTGTTACCACTAAAACAAAGGCTGTGTTTCTATTCAGTGCTCTGACAACTTTAAACTTGAATATTTTGGATTATGTGCAGGGAGTTTCCTGTGAGCAATATGATGATGGCTTCTGGTATGTGACTACTGTAAACTTTGGACCAGTTTTTGACAACTCTCACATGTGCAGCCGTGATGCCAAATTCCCTCAACAACTGTTCAATCTGAAGCACCTAAAAGTCCTCTCTCTGTCAAGTTGCTTCCTTTCCCCTACCAAAAATCCTGTTAAGCTCCCTCTTTCAAACTGGGACAAGTTCTCACACAGTTTGGAATCTTTAACACTTAGATCAAACCCTGGTCTTGTTGGAACCATTCCATCAGCAATTGGCAGCCTCAGGAAGCTTCAATCTCTGGTACTGCTGGAAAATGGACTAATAGGTAAACTACCACCAAGTATTAGTAATTTGGTCAGGTTGAGGCAACTAGTCCTTGCAGGAAACTATTTGGTGGGTGAGGTTCCAGACAACTATGGAGGGCTTTCTGAGCTTTTAATATTTGATGCAAGCAGGAACAATCTATCAGGAGTTTTGCCATCAACACTTGGATCTTTGGATTCACTTCTAAAGCTTGATTTGAGTAACAACATGCTTGAGGGAAAGTTGCCAAAGCAGCTGGGAAGGCTAAAGAATCTTACTTTACTTGATATCAGCCATAACAAACTCAGAGGTGGATTGGCTGAGACTCTCAAAGAACTTGCTTTCATAAAGCATTTAGTTTTGTCCAACAACCCTTTAGGGGGTGATCTCTCAGGAGTCAAGTGGGAAAATTTCCTAAACACAGAAACATTGGATCTTTCTAACATAGGTTTGGAAGGGAGTGTCCCAGAGTCCATGGAAAAAATGAAAAGGCTTAGATTTCTGGACCTCAGCAACAATAATCTCTCTGGAAATGTTTCAAGAAGTTTGGAAAATCTGACATGTCTTGGAGCTCTTCATGTAAATGGAAACAACTTGACTGGGAGACTTGACTTCTCAGAGAGGTTTTACATGAAAATGGGAATGCGCTTTGCTGCTTGGAATAATGCAAATCTCTGTTACATTGTCAAATCAAAGCACCAAGTGCCTTATGGAGTAAAACCTTGTGTGCAGAACATTACTATATCTGAAGGGTTTTCAACTGTCAAAATAACTGAAGGGAATCACGAAGATTCCTCTGTAGTGGCCTCTTTGGGAGGCTCAGGTTTTTATGGACTTTGGTGGGTTTTCACTGTAAATGGAGTTCTTAATGTTTTCCTGTGGAACATGTTATCTTAGTTCATCAGAGAAAGAAGTAGCTACAATTAACACTGATGTCATCTCTTGCCAAACAAATTTATGACCTCTAATTTCTAATACCTGCATTATGAATTTATGATGGCCCAGAAAATGTACATTCATATTTCCCTAATCAGCATATCTTCACACTCTTAAGTCTAAACTCTCACGCATATTTGATTTAACAACGAACATGCATTCTCCCAAGTTTTTCTTTCTTTTCTGATATGAAAGTAGCTATTTTCATGTTTTGCTGATGTTTTTTTCGTTAACTATATTTTTAATGTTATATAACTTAATTCATAGAGAAAACAAAAAGAAAAAACCTTAATTATAATTTATATCTCTGTATTTAATCAGCTAATTACTCTCAACAACCTTGATCTCCACAAAAAAACAGTTAAGACCAAGTCAAAGAACATTGTTACCCTTTGCTAACAAAGCTCACCCACGACGCCTAGAACGTGCTCCTCAATCCTCTCCCTCTCCCTTGTTAACTGACTTCATTTTTCAACTTTAGGTCTCTTTTTAAGTCCAACGTGACCAACCCTACTATTATAAGAAGAACACTTTCACTCTTTGGCAGCAAGAAAGCACACACTACACTAAAGAGAGCATCTTGAAATCCGAATATGGCTGTTCCCTTCAAAGCCTCATACCCACTTTTCCTTTGCTTGATTCTTTTCTGTGGCGTCAATTGCACTGAGTTTGAAGTTGGTGGCCATGGAGGTTGGGTTGTCCCGAAGACAAAGGATGATGCTCAAATGTTCAATCAATGGGCATCCCAAAACAGATTCAAGATTGACGACAATCTTCGTAAGTAACACTCCTTAACAACATAAATATGTAACATGCAACAACCATTTAATTTTCTGCATAGTCAGATACATTTCTATGGTTATATTTTGTGTTTAGCAGCAAATGGGTGTGCGTGAATTATTTTCCATTCAAATGTGTTGAAAGAAGCACATGATAACATGGAGTGTTTTTTGTTGTTGAACTTTTGGAATTGTCATAGTTTTCAAGTACGAGAAAGACTCAGTTATGGAGGTGACTGAAGAAGAATATGAAAAATGTGTATCACCTCATCCCCTCTTTTTCTCCAACAATGGTGAGACTGTGTTCAAGTTTGACAGAGCAGGCTTGTTCTACTTCATCAGTGGTGTTCGTGGTCACTGTGACAGAGGGCAGAAGATGATCATCAAGGTCTTGGATATTGAAGCAAGTCCCTCACCCCAATATGCAAATGGCACTGCACCAAAGCCACATTCAAAAAGTGGAGTTGCTGAACTTACTCCCATGAGGATCATGACAGAGTCCACAGTTTTTGTTATGTCAACCTTCTTCCTTCAGCTTTATGTTTGATTGTTATGTGTTATCACAGTCCTAGGTTTATGAGTAGCAGTTTCTTTCTTGTTTTCGTCATGTGTTAGTGTTGGAAGGATTGGACTTTGTTATTTGTTAATGTTTGTAAAGGTTATAATGTTTTCCTTTCTCATTTGGTAAAGATTATTCCTATGACTCAACGTAAATTTATCATGAGATCCTTATTCTGGTTCTCTTTTCTATAAAAGAAAGCAGTATAAGGGCTTTTTTTTACCTGAAGGCCAATAACTTAGATTAAAGTTCCATTTCATGAATAAGTAATGTAAAAATAGAGAAAATAGGTTATGCATTTTTACATTGTCATTAATCAGTAATAATTTTTTACTTGTTAACAGTATAATGTAAAAAACATTAGACTCCATCCAAGTGATGAGATGTTTTGTAAATAAAACTCTCAAAAAACATATTTTAGAAGTGAAGTGATGTTATAGCAATAGTTACATAGAAATAGATGAATATTTGCATCCCTCCGTTTTTGTTTACAAATTTTATCGTTGTGGTCATTTGAGTTTTGCTTTCAAAAGGTGATGCAAAGGAAAAAAATTAATATGATTGTTAACGTTTAATTATGGTTTAAAAATGTTGATCGGGCATCGTCAATGAATCTACCTCTAACTTATAATCATTTTTATTATTTTTAATTTTATAACTTGAATAAAAAATATTCCTTTATACCTTAGCAAATAATATTTTAAAATATTTCATGCTTTCTAATGTACTGTATAGAAGCTATCTTTGAACACAACTTATAAAAAAAATATTTTAATTTTAATTTTTTATTTACGAAGTTTAAACTGTAATTAATTGTGGCGTAATCAATAGTTTTTTTGCTATATGGCATAATCAATATTTCAAAAAGTAATTATAGATATAATTACTTATTTCAAAAAAATTCATACTTGTATCAAAAAGGGTTTGCAGATGTCTCATATACACAATCTTGGTTAACTTCAACGAATTTGATTCATCGATAATTGTTGCTTTAATTTTATAACTCTTTTGCCAAGAGAGGTGAAAGTTATTACACCATCAGCACTACACCTGTTCAATAATTTAGTAACATAGGCCAAGTGAATTTTGGTCCATTCAATAAAAAAAATCACGTTAAAAATCAAACAAAAAAACTCAATTGATATTTGAATATACAAGTTTGGAAATGATACTTCAAATTATCTTTCCTATATTTTCCTCTTGAACTCGATGTTAACTAAAAATAAACAAGTGAACTGATTCAGATCTTCTGAAGTAGTTCTTCCAATGTCCAATAAAAAAAACTAATTTGTAATAATTAAAAATTACTTAATATAATTTAACTGTCTTGATTTAAAAAGTAAATGAATTTCTTAAACTGTCTTATTTCATTGGAATTTGATGTAAAACATAAGTCATTAGAAGTAAAATTTCAATTAAATAAAATAAAAGCAATTACAACCTGCTTATATTTGAAACAGCATCAAAGAATTTTTTTTTTCTTATTTTGAGACTGAAAGAAGTACAGATTACCATAACTAAAATAAACATTGGTTGGACTCTGCTTTTAGCATTATTCCTTACTCTTCAAAATCTAATTGTGATAATTAATGGAAAAAATTTCATGAACATTACAGTTTAAGAATGCCCCTACAAATTTTAAGCTGAATAACTAATGGCTTCAATAATCTAGTAATGTTTGAATAATTTACAACACATTACATCTGTGACAAAATTTCAGGTATATGCAAAAATTGTGGGTGTGGCAAGAAGATGCAAAGAAACCCACAGTATAAAGCAGCATGTCCACTGCTAGTGCCTCACAAACTGCCGCTTGTCATCTGCATTTCTCTTTCCATAAGGATTGTTGTCGCTGAATCCGTGTCTACTTCCATCAACTTTACGCATTTTCTTCCTTTGCTTACTGCTGTTTATGTTCAGTGTAACGTTTGGTGGATTTGAGAAACAAAACGAAGTTGCAACGGCCTGCTCAAGTACCAAAATTGGTGATTATCATAATGTATGATTCATGCTATACTATTCAAATAATATGAATTATAAGTAATAACTTTTTCTTTTCCCATTTAATCTGCACCTCATTATCAAGAAAAGGTTATCAAAACCATTAAGTTTCTCAGTTTAGAGTATGTCTAACATGATATGATATGTCCTTTAACCTTTCAAGCTTCCTGTGATCTATATGCTCCTTCCTTAACTATTAATGTTTCAGTAATTTATTACCAGCCATCTATTTCAATATGCCCATTTTCCCCCCTATCCTCAAAATGAAAGGAAAAGATAAGAATAGTAACATGATTTAAAATGCAGGTGCAATAGTAGTGCACGATTTGCATATAAATAAAGGGTGTTACCTAGATCAACTTAAGATAATGCATCCCGTACAAGTTCATATTCATGTAGTTCTAAATAACATGAAAGATAGTACGAAAATACAAAAGGTAACATAAAGTGACAGCTGTACCTGAAAATCAAGACGGTGAACATTGAATATATCCTTCATGGAATGTGAATTATAAGCTAATATGTATGATCTATAGGCCTCTTTCGCCATCTTGTTCAAATAAAAATTGTTGACAACCAAATTCTCCTGTGTTATCAGGACAATCCTTGGTAAGATTGCAGTTGATTAACGTATAAAACACATTTTAAATAAGTATAAGGAAAGATACGTACCAGGTGAGATTGTACGTTTGCAACTTTCTTTTCATCATATGCATACTCTTTAACAGGGACCTTAGCTGCCTGAAATTGTGCATAAATATAAAATTATTATTATTATTAGGGAAAACTGGGTATAATTATTTAATTATTTACCAAAATGGGCTTAGAGTCTTGGGGCCTGGCCAGGGAGACTAGCAACCACTGTTTCCCACTTACATTATATTCTAGGCATGAAAGTCAGAGGGTTTCCTGGAGGAATATATTTTGAAATCCTACTTTTTTGGATAAGTACATGCATAAACTAGAATCCTCAACTAAATTTTAATTCAGTATCAGCCCGCTTACCAATCCATACTGTTAAATGAGAAAAACTAACCTTCAGGTAGCGGAGAAATTGCAATTCTTCAGGAATTAGGAAAAGCAAAGCATTTCCTTTTCCACCTTCACCGCGAGCTGTTCTACCGACCCTGTGGATATATTCCTGGTAGCATTACAAATAAACAATGTCATGCTGTACACCAAACATATGAAATTGCTATGACTCAAATGAAAGCTACCTTAGGTTCATCAGGTGGATCATACTGCACAATCCAGTCCTACAACACAAATAAGGAGAAAAACAAACACAAATTTTATATATTTAATGATTTTCAATTAACAGAACAGAATGCTGCATAAATAAGCACAGAAAGCATATCAAAGATATTAATTTACAAAGACAATCTAACTGGACAGAATTTTCACCGATAGCATTGTCATTGCTTCCGTTAGTGAGATAAAATTATTTCTCGAACCTAGTTATTATGCTAAGTCAATGGTTTAGAGGATTGTGTCATTGGACATGCAGGTATATCATGGGCATTGTTGGCTTGACATGATTTACACATTGACTCTGATTTTATACTGTTTTATGAAGAAAATTTGTCTATCTTTGTGTACTTTTCTATTTATTTCTTGAAGGTGTATTATGTTGCCTCAATTTATTTTAGCTTGTCATTGGATTGACGCTGATTGATTGCACGTCGCTGGGGAGGGTTTGGGGTGGGGGGATCATTTTTCAATCAAGAAATACTCATGCAAGTTAATAAGGAAAATGAATATACCACAGCAGGTATGTCAAGTCCACGAGCAGCAACATCAGTACATAGTAAGATTCCCTTTTCTGCTTTGCAAAAATCAAAAAAGGTAGTTGTCCGGGTCTGCTGCTTTTGCTTTCCATGAATACTTGAGCAATTCAATTGAATGAGATTAAGAATGTCTGTGTGGAATTTGACAGAGTTGCATGAAGAGAAAAAGACCATCACTTTTTTTGACTGGTGTCTCTTCAAAAAGGAATAGAGAACAATAAAGCGCTTGGCACAAGGTACAACAACATAACCCTGAAGCAACCCTTCGTTGGTGACCTGCACTTGCAAAGGGGTAATGATGATTATAATAATAACTACTATAAACAGAATTCAGTTATTAAGAAAAGGTTGAGACACATTACCTTGTTTCTCCCGTCATCCACATCAATATAGACCGGAGTAGTCTGAAATGACAAACGGGCAAGATCCTCGACCTGTATTTTAAGGGGGACACACATTTCCTTATTTTACTTTGAAGTAAACCATATATTATTGAGCATCGGAATTCTAGTATATCAAACAAATAGGAAAAAGAAATAGGGAGAACTACACATCCATTATCAAGTAATGTACCGAATATCAAATCCTAGTGTATCCAAGTATATGTATGTAAAAAACATTAAATATTGAAAACAATGAAATTAGGATATTATCTCAAAGAAATAGATGAAGGATGGAAAATGAAGAACAAACCTTCTTTGTTTGTGTAGCGGAAAATAAAGCTGTTTGCCTACTCTGTTGAAAGAGAAACAGATTAATTGGTCAAACTTTCGGATATTAGCTAAAAGACATACAAAATATAAACTTATAGATGCCCTGCATAAAAATATGAGCAAGATGATAAGACGTACTTAGAACTATCAGAAAATAAAATTTATAAGTTGAGGCAAAAACACCAGTAGTTGTTGGCGTATCCAGTTAAGTGCAAGCGTCTTCTTACATTCAAAGTTAATAGATTCCTAGGCAGAATGCATAATTTTACTTTTCCTCTATGATACGAGAAAGAAGGTATTTGCAAACTTATAATTGTCGATGTCCTTTTTTATAGGTGTTTCTCCAGCTAAACAATCCAATACAAATGGAAAATGAGAGAGGAATAGTAGCAATTTCAGGACACCATATATTCATAGGTTCATGCATATGGAAGGGAGAGGAAAAGGGGAAATAAGTTCTGTATACCTTTGGAAGGATCTTAATAATCTGTTTCATTTCCTCCTCAAAGTTTGCTTCTAAGATTCTGTCAGCTTCATCAATCATGAGGCACTGCCGAGTCATTCAGAAATATACAGTAAGTGAACAGCCTGAGTGTAAGCTTACACGTGCACGTAACATCCACTGGAACTCCAAATATTTGAAAAGTTCAAGAACATTCAATCCATAATGGAAAACAGAAAAGCTCCTAACATCAAAATTTGTTTATAATATTTATCACTGAATAGAGAGGGATTCATGAACTGAAGGTGACTTTATTTTCTTCCTGTTTTCTCCCACAAAAGAACACATTAACTGAACACGTGACAACAGCAAACGTCAAGACATATAAATAATGTTAGAAAGTTACACAAACATAGAATATCAACCAAAATGCAAGTTGAATAGAGTCTCAAATGAAATAATATTGATATTCTGTAACCAAACAGACGGTGAGAAAGGACCCTAACGAGGGTCCTTTAAACACTAAAATGGATATTATACTAGAAATTATATGATTAATGATGACCATTGAACACTGAGAAACATTTTGAATAACAATCCCCCATAGGCATGATTAATAAATACGATTTAAGTATTTACAATCAAACATGAACATTTCTGGTACTAAAAGGCACAGGCAATTGCATGAAAATCCACAACTTACCTTCAAGTTTTTGTATATGAATCCTTTTGTGTTTTGAAGATGATCTAGAAGACGACCAGGAGTTCCTACCAATAGATTAATCCCTTTGGCTAGGCGTTCAGCTTCAAGTTTTCTAGTTGAACCTCCAATAACCAACCCAAGAGTTTGTGAATGATACTTGAGAAGCTCCTTGGCCACAGCATGTGTCTAATTGAAACCGTGAATCAACAAATAAGGAAAACTATTCAATCAAACTGCAAACTAAAACAGCAAAGAAGCACCTATAATGAGCAAATAAGCAGGAATTCAATACCTGTATTGCAAGCTCTCTTGTTGGGCATATAACAACAACACCAGCTCCGTTACGAGGTGTAAACTTAACATTGTACAACAGCTCCACAGCAGGAATTAAGAAGGCCAGAGTTTTTCCAGAACCAGTCCTTGCAGCACCAAGCACGTCTTTTCCAATCAAGAGAGGTGGAATCGCTCTCGCTTGAATCTGCATTCATTATTTATAATCAACTCTACTGTTTTACACATAAATGAAAAAAAAAAACATAAAAAGGTCGTATGCAGAATATAACCCAAAACAAAGCTTTGTCTAATAATTTCTAGGATTATGGAAGATGATACAATTAAGAACCATTCAAAATTCAGCACAAACCATAGCATTACCTGAGTCATGTGCTGGAATCCCATATCCATGATGGCCTTATAAGTAGGTTCAGACAATCCCAGAGTTTCAAATGACTCGGAGCTCATAATACCAGACCCACCATTGTTCTTCACCTTTCTCTCTTCCACTTCACTTTCCCCTTCCACTTTCTTCTTCTTATTCTTCTTCCTCGAGGATTCTCCGTCGCTATCTGCGTCATTCACATTCTCCACTTCTTCTAGACGCTCCTCGATAGCAATATCTCGAGGTCGTTTTTTCTCGCGCTTCTTCTTATTCTTCTTATGATTGTTCTTTGTTTCGTCCATAGGCGAGGCTTGAAGGTTGTCTTCCGCTTCCGCCATTATCAAATTTGGCACACCTCAACCCTAATCGCTAGTTGAATATCTTCTTCCTCCTTCTTCTCCCCCTTGTTAAACCCTACGCTCGCACGCTTCATGTGCACGTGAGCGATGGGGTAGAGGGTCAATAGCTGGATGAATTGGGCTATATGGGTTTCAATTAGGCCCAAATGTTAAACTTTTTCTTTCTAGATTGCCATTAGGGCTAGATGCACTAATACAAACTCAAAAAGACTAAAATACCCTCCTTCGTGAATTCCGGCATTCTCGTTCTGAAAAATTTGTTGAAAAGATATTAAATGTTTAAAAAAAAGCTTGTTATGTAATGTATTTCATGTGTTATAGAAAGCTTGTTTTAAATAGGTTTAATCATTTAGAACATCCTATTTATGTAGGGTTTTCTCAATTAGGTCCTTGTATTGTAAAATCTCTCAATTAGGTCCCTGAATGTGAAAAATTGGATCAATTTAGGGCTTGCCGTTAATTTGAGTGGACGGTGTTAAAAAATGTTATGCATGGCAGAGTGACATTACCAAGTTTTATTGACGTGGCACACATTGGTCACTGAGCTGGCTTTCTGTTATTTACATATTTAAAAAACTTCAATGAAAATCAAAACGCAACGTTTTTATGTCATTGCGTTATGTTCGTCTTACCGGCAATGTTTTTCTTTCTCTCCTCTACTCTAGTTCGTCCTGCAAGGAGAAGAGGGCTTTTGCGTTTCGTGCTGGGACAAATGGCGGTGACGATGACAGCGTGGAGAGAGCGCGACCCGACAGCGTCTTCGTATTCTCCGGGTAGATCATGATGACGCGTTGTTCGTTCCTTTCTTTCTCCTTTCACCGTCCTGGGTTCTGTTTGGGGTTTTCTCACAGGGAAGGAGAGACGAGTTTCAAGGGGCTCAAGCACGACGTTTCGCGACGCGAGGATCTCGCCCTTCAGCGTCTTCGCGGCGAAGGGAGAACGTGTTTAGGCTCGCGATCTGGGGGTTGCTTTTGCTTTCTTTTTTGTAGATTGGAACGCGAATTGGAGTTCTTCTTTTGCAACATTGGGGTTAGGGTTTCTGAAATTGTAAATTTGGGGTTTTGGATCCTACGATTTAGGGTTTTGTATGTTCTATGATTTCGGGGGTTTCAAATTGGAATCTGAGTTTGATTTATGGGAATTTCTTGTGTTCTTGATGTTTCGTTTTGGGTTCTTCCTTTCTGCATTTTTTGTTTTGCATTGAGGGTCCTTTCTCGTTGTTCTGGGTTCCCGTGGTGGTTGAGGATGGTTGTTTTGGGTTCCCGCGGTGGTTGATGATGGTTGTGCGAGTGGCGTTGATGGGTGCGGCCATGCCACGGGTGTTGTGTTTTTTTTGCAACGTTGCGTTTTGATTTCATTCAAGTTTTTTAAATATGTAAATAAAAGAAAGCCAACTCACCGACCAATGTGTGCCACGTCAGTAAAACTTAGTAATATCACCCTGCCACGCACAACATTTTTTAACGTCGTCCACCCAAACTAACGACAAGCCCTAAATTGATCCAATTTTTCACATTCAGGAACCTAATTGAGAGATTTTACAATACAATGACCTAATTGAGAAAACCCTACAGAAATAGGGATGTTCTTTTTGAAAAGCTTGTTATGGAAATTTTTTAAAACAAATAATTTAAAAGACACTCCGTAAAATATCCAAATAAAATTTATAGACATGTGGAAAGAAATGCCTACTCTTCTTAATATTGGATCAACTGTGATCTTTAATTTAAATCGTATTTAATTTCACAAGATTTAAAATTTATCTCAGACTTACAAAAGTAATTCATCAACATAAAATTTGCATTTACTTATTATATATAGGTTTAAACCCTCGGATTGTCCTCATATTTGTTGAAAAATCTCAAGTGGGTCATCGCTTTTTAAACTGTCAAAATTTGGTCAATATATTTGTAAAATTGAGCCAATTTTGTCATCTCCGTTAAGTTTTGATAGACCGTGTTAAATTGTGATGACGTGGTGCACACTTATTTGCTTATGTAGCAGTGTTATATTATGTGGAATTTTTTTAGGTGAACAATTTATGAGATGACACAAAATTCTCCTTACTTTTCTTCTTCTGCTCCTTCTTCTTGGGAGACCACCACAAACAACTCCTCCTCCGAGGATGCGAAGGATAAAGGGAGCTGAAAGACCGCAAATGAGAGTGCTTTTTGGATCTAAGGTTTTCTCCTTATAAACTTTCAATGTGTTTTTCTCTTTCTCTCTCCATAGTTTTTTTTTTTCTTTATAAAATTTTGCAATTGGTTTGGCAACTGAATTTTCATTTGTTAATCAAATTATTAATAAATGAAAAAAAAGAAGAAAAAAAAAGGTGGGGAGGCATAACCAGATAATGAACATGCCCTCTATTCTTATTCTCAGTGTGCCTCCCTTTAGATCCTAAGATTTGCCATCTGGGTCGTCTTCAATCAGTGGATTTCGAGGGAATCTCGATTGAAGTTTTGATCTTTCTTTAATTGGGTCTGCCTTGGGATCTTTGATCATCTAAATTTTTTGTGGGTTTTTTTTTCAGGATTTCTTAGCCTTTGATTCACTACTTGATGATTGTTAATGAAGGATCCGACAACAGGTAGAGCCAGAGGATTTGGTTTTGTTGTTTTTTTCGATCCTACTGTCGCTGAAATAGTCATAAAAGAGAAGCACAACATTGACGGAAGGATGGTAATTCTTGTTATTTCCCCTCTCTTAAGTCTAAAACTTGCATTTTGAGATGATTTACTTTTTGAATTATGAAACATCGGAAAGTAGCATTTTTTTTCTATCGAAATGTACCCTGATTAGCTAAATTTGGTTGGTGGGAAGGATTTGAGGTTGCGGAAACGGGTTTCGAGGTGGGAAGGGAGGACGAAGTTGGTGATTCCGGCGCAGTTGATGGCAGAGAGTTGGTCCAACACGCATGCATCCTGGGCCAGTGAAATAATTTATTCTATGGCAGATGTCGAAGATGCAGCGGAAGCCGTTTCCCAACAATGCCGGATCAGCGCCGGATTGTCCTCCGAGAGTCACCATAGATGCTGCTGAAGGTAGTCGTGCCGAGAAGCCTCTCTCCGTCAGGTGCTGATGACGCCAGAATCCACTATCGACGACCTCATAGAGATGGTGCTGTAACAGTACATACGTGAAGGAAAGATGAAGACGATGAAGGATGATGAAGACTTTGAATCCCTAACATTTCCATTTAAATTTTGTGTCATCTCATAAATTGTTCACAAAAAAAAAAAAAAATCACGTAATATAACACTGCTACATCAGCAAATAAGTGTGCACCACGTCGTCATCACAATTTAACACCGTCTATCAAAACTTAACGAAAATGACAAAATTGACTTAATTTTACAAATATATAGATCAAACTTTAACAATTTAAAAATCGATAACCCACTTAAAATTCCCCAACAAATACAAGAACGATACTCGAGTTTAAACCTTATATCTTTGTAACTTTGTTTCTAGTTGACTGAATATCAATGAATTATTGTTTTCTATTTAACTTGCAGATGAAATAAAAGACATATCTAAAATGAATAGTAGTGTGTTACAGATTTTGTAGATCTTTAATGATTGACATTGAAAAGAATAAGGAGACATGATTCAGCAGAACACTAGAGCAACCTTGGAAGAAAACACTAAAATGGAAACATCATGATGAAGAAATACTGTTACAAGCACACACACAAACTATCACAATCCAATTTCCATAGTTAATGTCATTGCATGAAGACAATAAGCTGAATTTGGTCACTGCTGCACTTCATTAACGCCGGAAGCCGCCGGAAGGAAAAACAAAAAAGGAAAAAAGATTCAAAATAGTGTTGTGCAATGAATGCTCCCAGAAATTTAAATTGATGGATGTTCAAATAATTCTTTAGCAAAAATAATTCTGTTTCTACTACAATAAATAATTTTATATAGTTTACGTTTCTACTATATTCAATAGTTATATATAAAGATGAAACTTTTTCAATAAATCAAATATCTCATTCATTCATCGATTAAAAAGGAAGAATTTATCAGTAAAGTAGTTTAAAACCAATAATTGTGTGTGGTCTGCATTATTATTAGCATTCTTTCTGGGTAATTAACATGCATTGAACTGTTTATTTATTAACTAGTAAGAAACTTTGTACTGGTTTAAGTTTGGTTCTCTTACTGTAAAAGAACCTGGAGTAAGAAAAAAATATTTTTTTGGACTAAATTATCTTTTATTTTTTAGAAGATTAACTTAATTTGTCGTGTTTTTAAAAGAAGTTAAAATTTTCATTTTATTAGTTTGGAATTAATTTTATGGATAAATTAAATGTTAATAGCTGAAAACTGTTATAAAATAATTTTTTAAAATCTTTGGAAGGACTTACCATTGGATTTTTACAATTAAAAAAAAATTATAACTGTTTACATAATTAAATCCTTATTTTTGTTAATAGATGACGAGTTAGCATATTTATACGAAACTAATAACTTGATGTACATTGAGTTCATTTTCTTTATGAATTACTTTGAAAGTGTAAAGAATATGTTAAGATATGAATACGTTGATGTAGATAATATAAAATTAAAAAGTCTTTTTTAATACTTAAGTTTTTACAATAATTTTTAATGAGTAGTCTCTGGGATATAAACAATACTTATCAAGACTATTGCAAAGATAATTTATCAAAGCAATTAAAATTTATTTTTGTTGACTGTACTTAAAATTATAACTTGACAATAATAATAATTGACACAGTTGAATTTAATAATCTTAATTGTATTTAATGAATAATTTTATTGTTTAAATTAATGTTTTATAATTGATATTAATACTGATTTTATAATTAAAAAATAGTATTTTATTTATCATATAATAATTTTTATGATTATCGTTTATTTATATATGTTCGGCTAAATTGTATTGATATTATAATAATTTTCAACCAGTGTCAAACCTGTTAAAACTAAAACCCACAAAATAATTTTAAATAATTTTAATTTTTTATAAATATATATCTAAAAATTACGAGTTATAAAGAGACAAGAGTCAAGTGTGTATAAAACTAGTGCTAACAATAAATAAATAAAAAAGTGAATATAATTTAAATATACAAAATTTTAAGTAAATCCCTAAACGGTTTGTTTAAACACAAACAAAACTTCATTTATACTGCAGAATCAAATTGTATAAGAAGAAGCAAGATGCCAATTTTTTACTTTTTTTTTTCTTTAACATTCTTATTTTTTGTTTTTTATTTTATTTGTCCACGAATTTTTTTTGATCATATTATTAATATAAAGCAATGAATATTATGCGTATATTTTAGATAATTTTTAACGATATAAAAAATAGCATGATCAATAGAAAATATTCTTAAGTATATCTTATAAAAGTATTTTCTAAGTTTTCACGTATATTCTTTCAAATTGAGAAGTTTCTAATACTCATCTTTTTTAAGTTGAATAAATAAGTGTGCTTGCAAAAAGATACACAGTCAAATTTATATATATATATATATATATATATATATATATATATATATATATATATATATATATAATTCATACATTATATAGGAATGTAATTATTTAATAAATTATAACTTTTTATTGTTTTTCACATTTTTCATTACTGTAAATATATATATAATATAATTAAATTCAGTAAATATATAATATAATGTAATTAAATTAATAAAAGAAGCAATCACATATAATGTAATTAAATTTTCTATTTTAAAATATTCAATAAAACAAATATTAAATAATTGAAAAATATTAATATTTTTTGTTATTAATTTTTATGTTTTAATAATGCTCTACCCCTTTTAGAATTCGTTTACTTTAGAGTTCTGAAAATGTCAAAAACAATTTTAATTAATTTCTAAATTGTTATAATTATATAATAAAATTATATTAAATTATATACAATTAAAAAATAAAGTACAGTGAAATATAAAAAATAGCAATAAAATTTTTATTTTTATTTAAAATATTGCAATTATAATTAGACAGAAAAAATGCTTTTAATTTTATGAGTTGTTAGAAAATGCAAACTAAAAAGTTATAAAAGTAAAAACAAGTTTGAAAAAGGGTGTATAGAATATATTGAATTGAAAAAAAATGTAATAATTAGATCAAATTAAACAAGTATAATCTTTAATTTTAATATATATATATATATATATATATATATATATATATATATATATATCAATTAACAATTTAAATATTTATTATGTTTGTGCAATTAAATTTAGTTATTCTTTAACAGTGCCAATTTTATTTAAATATAAAATAAAATAGATAAATTTGAATGATTGAATATATGTATGTAAGCATTTAATAAGTAGAATTTGCCAATAATTCATACTCTTCATACCAGACAGACTTTTAAGAATCTAATTTCATGAATTTTTGATTTTTTGAATTGGTAACTGTGAAAACGTAACAAAACTATATTTAGTACCTGCTTACAAAATTATATTTGAATAAAAAATAGTTTACTAACCTTTTTAACATATCTTCATTAACTAGACCATTCTCATACATTTATATAATAAAAATGGTCTCATATAGTAAATTTCATTCAATAACAAAATATGTTAAAAAAAATGTAAGGACAACTCTCATGTTTCATCTAAAGCATGCAGAGGACATTATTTATTTATTTTAAATCAGTTTAAGTAATGATATTACCAAAAGGATACATATATAAATATTTTAAAATTTAATCACATATTTTGCTTGGCTTTGAAGTTCATACATTATGATTCTATGTGGCCAAAAGACAGTGCAAAAGAGATTGAAAGTGAGTAAAGAACAATACTATAATGAACTTCTTTATTTATACTATGAAGCCTTTTCCAAATAATTATGTTTTTCCTTGGAGTTAGGAGAAATTTTTATTATTTAAATTTGTATTTAATTTTTAAATAATGAGTTGCAAGATAAAGTATAAAGTGTTCATGAAAAATAAACAAATTTTATAAAATTGTCTTATTTATCTTTTATAATATCCTTTCTCTTGAAAATATATTTTAATTAATTTCACACAAATAAATTGATACTATTATTTATATTTTGGAATTTATACAACAGTTGATATTAAATTGGTCATTTATGAGGAACATGAGATTCTCGTGCATTGGAAATTTCAAAAAGGACCACACCAAACCGAATAGGTAACCGTTGATGACCTGACATTTGACCGTTACATTATTCGTTTTTTAAATTATAATTCAAATCTCTTACTCTTTCACTCTATAAAAAAAGGTCAACCCTCCCTAACTATTCTACATACCAATTTAATGCCAAATTTTTTTAATATAGCTAATATTAGTATCAAAATATTAAATAAATGTTTGAAGTTTTCTAAAATTAACTCACTTATTTATTTGATCCTACATTAGTGTTTAAGAATTGGCTTCAAAAGTTAATTTTAGAAACTTAAATGAAATTAAAACATTTTAAAAAAATCATTTAACCTTTTAGCTCTAAAAATTAATAAGATAATAAAATCAAATTCAAAATAAAATTTAAAAATTATTCTTACTCAACCCAATCTCATCTCTCTGGATCGTCCATTTCCCTCTCAAATCAACGTCTCAGATTCTTCCAAAATCAAATTCCAAATCCCATTCAACAGAACACTATTCCTCTTCTGTTTTCTTCTTCTTCTTTGTACTGAGTCAGCTTAATTTCTCCAGTACTGTTGCGAATCTGAGTCGTTCCGACCACGTATGTGTAAGCAGTGACGAAAATCTGAGAATGCCGGTTTCAACACGGTCTCAGATGAGCGGGGAAGCGGAACCGAACCCATCGACGGCGACACGGCTGAGAAACCCGCACCATGGGCTGAAGGAGAAGCTTAGAACGCTGACCCTTTTGTACGAGCAGCAGAAGCAAGCCTCGGTGTCTCTCAAGAACGCGTCTTTCAGGTTCCCTGAGAAGACAGTCATGCGAGAGAACGCAATGCCCAACACTGTCGTCACAAGAACCTTCGTGCTCCCCCAACCTCCCTCAAACGACGATGACGCCAAGGAAAACGCCATCATAGGCGCAGATCGCATTGTGGGGTTTTCGTGTCCCAGAAGAACGACAACAGATAATAATGTTTCCGTTACTTGTTCTGCCACGGTGGCGCGGAAGCTCTCGATGCAGGAACCAGAGAGAGTGGATGCGGTTTCAGAGAAGCAAGGGAAAGTGGGAAGCAGGATAATGGTTTTCGTGAGATTGAGACCGATGAATAAGAAAGAGAAGGAATCGGGTTCACGGTGCTGCGTCAGAGTTGTTAATCGCCGTGACGTTTACCTCACAGAATTTGCCAACGAAAACGATTATCTCAGACTTAATAGGCTTCGAGGACGCCACTTTACCTTCGATGCTGCGTTTCCAGACTCTGCTTCTCAGCAAGAAGTTTATTCCACATCGTGAGTTCTAACAGTTCTTGTTTTCTTATTTGTTTATGGTTGCTATTTTTTAGACTTGTTTTTGCAACATGGTACCATGAAACTGAAGTGCATAATTTTATGTAAGAACCTTGTTCATTTCTTATTGTAAGTACTTGTAGAAAATTTTCTCTAAACAAGTTCATATTATCACTGAAAATGTGTGTATGAAAAATTGTTTACAACCACGTCAATTAACTAGTGTAGTGTTGTTTTAGCTTAATAAAGTATTTTGAGTTTGTGTTTTGTTCAGAGTTTAGGGAATGTAATATTAGATATCTCAAATTGGAATTAAATTTTGTTTCCTAGGGTGGTTCTGGTGTTTGTTTGAGTTTTGAGTATGCAGTATTAAATATCTCGAATTGGAAGGAAGCCTTTGTTTCCTATGGTCCTACTCAGCTTAAATAGAATCTCTCACTGAGGATAGTTGTGGTGTATACAAAACAACACATTTTTTACCACAAGGTTGTTTATACAACTTACTCCATACTTTCATTTCAGAGTTAGGGAACGTTGAATTTGATTTTTTTTTCAGGACATCAGAGCTTGTTGAAGCGGTTTTGCAAGGGAGGAACGGGTCGGTTTTTTGTTATGGTGCAACAGGAGCTGGGAAGACTTACACAATGCTTGGGACGGTGGAGAATCCTGGGGTTATGGTTTTGGCTATTAAGGATCTTTTCAATAAAATCAGGCAGCGGAGTTGTGATGGAAACCATCTGGTTCATCTGTCCTATCTTGAGGTTTATAATGAAACTGTTAGGGATTTGCTTTCACCTGGGAGACCTCTAGTTCTTAGAGAAGATAAACAGGTGCCATTTTTAAGTTCTCCATGTTGGGTTGTTGATATGTTCAATTCATGACTTTTGAAAGAATTTAGATAGTTCTTGCCACTGCCTGGGTTAATTTGTTTACAGTTTAGTATCTACTAGTATTATGTGATAACTTTATGATGGGGGATAACATTGAAAGGTCGTGTTCGCTTTGTGTTTGAATTCTATTTGAAAGATAGCTGATTATACTTTGCTCAAATTGTGATTTGTAGGGGATTGTGGCAGCAGGTCTTACACAATATAGAGCGTATTCAACAGATGAAGTAATGTTCTTATCTATCCTTTCTGGATAAACTTTAGACCTTTGTTTCAAGTTAGAATTGAACCTTTGTTTTTAGCATAATTAACTTTTCTTTTATCCTGTTGCTTCAGGTGATGGCATTGCTTCAACAAGGAAATCAGAACCGAACCACAGAACCAACTCGTGCAAATGAAACATCTTCCCGTTCCCATGCAATTTTGCAGGTAATCCGTCATGATTTTTGTTTGAGGAAAAAGTGAAGAATCCATTTAATGTTTGGATAGCACAAGTGCACAACCTTAAGTATTTTTTATTCTACTTTTCAACTAAAATTAGTTTTTTTTACCTAATGTAATCTGTGACAGGTTACTCATACTAACCTAATCCACTTTATTTTGTTATATCTAGGTCGTGGTGGAATACCGAGTTAGAGATGCCGCAATGAATGTTATTAACCGAGTGGGTAAGCTCTCATTAATTGATCTTGCAGGGTCTGAGAGAGCTCTCGCTACGGATCAAAGAACACTTAGATCTCTTGAGGGTGCCAATATAAACCGGTCTCTTCTTGCACTAAGCAGCTGTATTAATGCTCTAGTTGAAGGCAAGAAACATATCCCATACAGAAACTCAAAACTCACTCAGCTTCTCAAGGATTCACTAGGAGGAGCTTGTAACACAGTCATGATTGCAAACATAAGTCCAAGTAACTTCTCATTTGGTGAAACTCAGAATACAGTTCATTGGGCTGATAGAGCCAAGGAGATTCGACTGAAGGTTGAACCCTCAACCCTTGCAAACTAGTGATCATCCAAATGCTGAGAAATAAACGTGATATTTTTGTGATGAATTTGAATAATGTAATCTGTTATGTATGGACACAGGTAAACGATGCAAATGAGGATCAATTGCCAGTGCCTGAGATAGCATCTGACCAAACCAAGCTGGTACTTGAGCTACAAAAGGAGAATCGTGAGTTAAGAATACAACTAACACAACATCAGCAGAAGATGTTGACTCTCGAAGCACAATCCTTAGCTTCGCATTCCTCCCCAACACCGCCTTCAGCCGAACATCTTTCCACTCCAACTTCTGCCCAACCAGTTGAAAAACGAAGGAGTAGATCCTCTTTCTTGGCTGGAACTTGTTTCACTCCAGAAACCAAGAAGAAGGGAGCTGAACTAGCCATCAAGACACTTCAACGAACTGTAAAAACACTAGAGGCAGAGATTGAGAGAATGAAGAAGGATCACAAATTGCAGCTAAAGCAAAAAGATGATATTATCCGAGAGCTTTCACAAAACGGTGGTAGACAAACATTAACAGCTGGGGAAGCGGGAAAGGGAGTGGTGACCCGGGCTAGCCTACGGCCAAAGGAACAAAACAATAGTGAGGTAAAGAGTCCAAGTCAACGTTTTAGATCACCAGCACCCACTGCCAAGAAACGAACGTTTTGGGACATAACAACAAATAATAGTCCATCAGTTACCACATTAAATGGTAGAAAAACTAGAAGTCATGTCCTTGCTGAACCTACGGCTCCTCCTCCATCCATGCTTCTCCAGGTACTGTCCTATTCTGTATCTTATGCCGATGACTTCATTAGAATTATTTTGATTAATACTAGGGTTTAACCAACACAAAAATTACAATAAACCTTGTACCTCTTGAAGTCCCAAGAATGTGATTTGATTGATTACAGAAGTGTTCAAATTTGTTTATGTCAAGATTATGATTTTCCCCTACTCTATACAAACTTGTTTGTTGAGTAGAGAAGGATCTTGACATTATATTGAGATTATATTATAGGATTTGAGGGTAATAAACTAATTTTAACACAATGAGTTCAGTAATCAATATTATTAGTCCAAATTAACGCAGAAAATCCCAACCAACTTATCCTTGTTTCTTGTCTGTTTCAGCCTGGTTTTGCTCGTCAAAAAGCCAATATTTAAGTGATTTTTATGGGCCAGTGCAAAAGGAAATTGCCAGAGCACAGTGAAGTACAATATTATATTGAGAGATCATTGCACGATTATATGTTTCCTCTCCTTTATGACCATCTTTTTATGTACTTGAAGGACGATTGAGCAGTCAGCTGCAGACTTCAGCATTCTTTTACATGCTTTTTCATTCACAACCTCCATCTCCCCACACCAATTTCATTATTGCAGGCTATTAAAGCTAATGGAGAAAACTCCAAAATCTCCAATCATACATGTACAATTCATTGTTTTTTCAATCTAGACGCACCTATATTCTTGTACGAATTTGTCTATGGGCTGGTGATGCTCCTTAAATGAATTTGTTTAGGCTTCATGTTTCCATGTTCTTCTGCCTTGGAGCTTTTCGGTCGACTCTTGTGAAGGTGAGTTGACATCTCACATCGGTAGGGTCTCCATATGGTTGAAGTATCTTGTAATGATTTGGGCAATTACATCCTTTTCAACTAGTTTTTTAAAGTTGAATGTGTACAAAATTTTCTCTCAGATTATTATTATAATGAAAAAGGATGAAGATGTAAAACTTGTATGGGATGTGTTAATCTTACCTTTATGAAACCTTACCTTCAAATCCCCAATGTATTATTTGTTAAAACAAAACATAAATAGACACCCTTTTAAAACATAAACATTAATTCAACATTTCTTTAAAAGTAGTTTTCCTTGCAAAGTTTTTCTTTCATTAAATGTTAATAATAAAATAGTATATTAAAAGTCACGTCATCAGTTGTTTTATCTTCTTGGATGTATGAATACCAACAAATTCTTTACAAATTATAAAAAAAAAACGTGTTCTCACTTTATATCAAACTAAAACAGTTTACGAGGAATTCTCACATATGAACAGTTAAATTCTGACATCTCACGTAAAAACACGTAATTTTATATTAGGTTTGTGTGGAAAAAAAAGGATTATTTAATTTAGAAGAAATAACGGATTACTATTAAGAAAAATGAGTAAAATATAGAAAACATTCTTAAACTCGTTACCTTATGTTTTTGGTTGAAGCTAACATAAAACCTCTTATACACACTTTCTCTTACCTCAATAGCGTGAAATCTCTTATTGTATTCCCAAATAACTTTAGAGAAAGTATTTTATTTTATTTGAAAAAAATAAAATAAAAAGTCAGATACAAAAGTTTTATACTATTCATCAATTAAAACTTAGTGTGAAAAATAAAATATAATTTAATAAATAAAGCGTAATTTTTTTATATTTATATTTAAAGATTATTATATTTCAAAAGAAAAAAAATGTTTCTCTTCTTTGTGTCAAACAGAATATAATGTGAGTAATATCCTAACACATTCTACTTTTTTTCCTACAGATGAGTAAAATCATTATATTGAGGAATATAATGTGAGTAATTTCCTAATACATTCAACTTATATATTGTATGAAATAAGAAGAAAATTATGCTCAGAAAAAGAATGAAGAAAACTTGTATGACAAAATGGAAAACTCAAATAAAATAAAATAAAAACAGTGTTTTTTATAAAATACATATTTCACTGATTTCGTGTTATGAAATACAAGGATTTCCAAGTCCCACTTGGCTCCATCTCATATACAGCAATGATATTACAAAACGATTATGATGTTACGGTCGGATATTAACAGTATTTGCATACATTATTAAGATTTAATAATCTAATCATGTTTAAAAATAATAATGAAGGGATGATAAACAAGAAAGGGAAGTTAGATAAAACCAAGGTGCATTTATGGCTCATACGTCCTTCAAAGGGATTGGGTTGGTGATCGGTAAAGGCAATTAGTTAGAAGCAGACAATATAATAGATATTAGATAAGTTAGCCTCACTTTCATAATCCAAAAAGGACAGTGGGCTCAATTTCTTCTATCAAAACTATACATTTTAAAAAATTATATATATATATATATATATATATATATATATATATATATATATATATATATATATATATATATATATATATATATATATATATATAAGGATTTTGCAATTTTCTAGCATAAATTAGGTTAATATGACTTTATTTATTTTTCCCACAGAGAAAACACTTCTGAAAAAACTTATAACAATATGTTCAACTAACTTAACTATAAATACATTCGCTCATCTAATTCTGCTACACAAACTTACCATAATCAATGCTGGAATGTGTGCAGATAGAAATGTTTTAATAGTGAATCCTACTTCTGAAGAAAAAAATATCCCCAAAAATTAAATGAAATAGAGAAAGAAAGAGAACACTAACATTCACTAATATAATTCTGCTACACAAACTTGTCCTATGATGTTGCGAAAATTTGAGGTTATTGGATTAATGATGTTGCGAAATATGGTACTAATCAAGTAGACCCCAAAACAGCACATATATAACCTGCAGAAAAATACATGGTACTGCCCCTGAAGGCATAATTTGAGGTGGTTGTTTTCCTAGGTACCATGTAAGTGTACGTGTGACCCTTTTGCTCACTTGATTTACATCAAGTGGTACCTATGATCCCTTAGTTTGTCACTCATTCAAACCTGGTAGGAGAAAAGTCTCTCCTGCCTGATCAAAAGAAAGCACACACATCAAATCAATCTGAAGTGATTCGTCAATTATAATCTGTCTATTTAACATGCAGCCCCACTTTTGTACACCGGGCAGATCATACATACTTTCACTTGTCATATTGTGATAAATTAGTTAGCCATTAAGCTTATAATTGCTTCGCCTGCATGTCCTACAACAACAAATGTAAAAGACCAAACAGTTGGATTTTGTAATGACCTGTGGTTATGTACACAAAATCTTAACAAATTCTTCTAATCTCTAGTACTGTTTCTTTTCAATGTGTTTGGTGCATCAGTTTGAACAATAATAATGTAAATCAGTGGTTCAACTTTATGTGAAGCCACTGGCTTTTATATCTTTGGAAGAATGATGACTAGATGATTAAAATAACTAAAAGGACTTTGGTTTCGGTGAAAGACTTGTTGAGAGATTTATTTTGTCCTAGCTGTAAGCCATATATGTTCTTCATCTTCAATCTTTTCTCTCAAAGTTACAGGGAAATAGTAGGGATTTTCTAAAGCCTGAAAACTAGGAAGGGAAAGGCAAAAGGAGTTATCACTATTATGATGAAACTGTCCGGGTAAATGATTTTCCTTTGGGAATTAAATAAAAAGAAACACTCTCTCATAATGAATAAAGATTCAAGTTCTCACACAAAAATGTCTATATTTAGTGCTAAACTTATCTCAAATAAGATTGCTATTCAATAATCCACGTGAGAACAAAAAAAGAGCATAAAGAATAGTGGTCTCAAATGTTGACAGTAGTAGGCTATAGTCTAAGGCTAGCGACTAAAGCTGCACAAATTACTATGAAAACAACCTGGTGAGTATGTTTCAGATTTGAATTAGGCCAACAAAAAGAAAAGCAGTCAACAAGAGGGAAAACAAATGATCGAGTGTATAAACAAAGGAAAAAAGTGAGAAAAAGATGGGGTCTGCTGTCAGATTGTTAGTATCAGAATATAAATTTTATTTTTTTTCTTTTCTTATTTTGCTTTTGATGACTTCTATGATTAGGCTTAGACATTAAGAAAATTTCTTGGGATCACTTCGCAAACAAAATTGTGCATAAAAAGCAATCATTGGAACAACATTAACTTTTTAGACCACATACTGAAATTGTGTTGGGTTGAAAGAACATGCTGATAAAGAATCCAAACTAAACAGGGAAAGAAGAGCATAAGGAAACAAATGAAAGGGCACTCAAACCAAATAATAATGAAGTTATCATCCAAGAAGGAGAGAGGGGAGGAAGTGATATCCTCGTAAATAATCTTCCTCTGTCTCTAAGCAAACCAAATATCTTTTACAGAATTTGAAAGCGTAGAACTGACATAACAGTTTCTAGTAAAACGTTAAACCAGCTATAGTAATGGTTTGTGAAATTTAATTTTAGAAGTTCAAGAAACCTTCAACCATGGGACCAAGTTAATCATCAAGCAAAGAAGCACACAAGTAAAAAAATTGAAAAAAGGGAGCGTGAAGGAGCACAGTACAAAAAAGGGAAGCCATCAAGTGGAATCAAATAAAACAACACTGCACCACGAAATTGGAAAAGCTAATAAACCAAATAAAAATGAGAAGACAATGATGATTTGCATTAACCTTCGCCTCATATCACTAATTAAAGGATTGGAAAGGAAACTATACATATACACCTTTCATGACCCACCCCACCATCACCCTGTAAAGTATTGGTAACCCACAATTAATTTCCCCCTTTCTGCCTTTACCCTACCCGCCTATCCTAACCAAAAAAAACTGAAACCCCACTTCTTCTTCCTGGTGGAAGAAGAGGGGGAATAGGAGAAAAAAAAAAACAGAGAGAACTAAGTGACCATTTTCATGATTGAGGAGCTAAACAGGTACTATAGGAATAGCCTAGTGTTTAACATCCAGAAAGAAGAAACTAAAAGGGAAAGAAAGTTAAGTATGATAACTGAAAGGGCCGGTCGTAGTAGTTACTAGTAACTAGACTCTTAGCAAATAAATACTGAGCTCAGGTGCTCCATTGCTGTCAGGATTCATCATGTAGAAGGCCTCAGAGTCTCTGGACCCAACAATTCTCTCAAACCTAGCCCTCATGTACATCACCTCCCCATCACCTCCATCACTGTTATTAGTCACTGGCAGAACACCTGCACCCATTGAAATTGGTTCCACGGCCTTCAGGATTTCCCAGTCTTTCGCTCCACATTCTCTTCTGGTGGCAAAGCCACACTTTTTGCCGTTGCAGTAGGTCCTCCACACGGACTCCTGAAGCAACCTCAAGCTCTTCTTCTCTGACTCTTTGTCCTTGTCGCATTCCAGCGCGATTCGGACCAGCCCAGAAGCCATTTCACGAACCAAACCGGTTATGGGTGTTGCAAGCTCGATGAGGAAAGCGGGTTGGGAAGTTGGGTCCTTCTGGAAGGCGAAGTGGACATGGCCGCGACGGTAGCCGAAGAGGGTGCCGACCACTCGAGAACCGAGGCCAAAGGGAAGGTTGGAGCGGTTCTTGCCGAACACGGTGAGGACGGAGCGGAGCCTTGAGATTGCCACGGCCTGAAGCTTTCTTCTTTGGGAAGTCGTTGCAGAGCCTGGGAGTGGAAGACCCTTGTCATCTTGTTCTTGTTCGTCTTTTCCCTTTGTGTTTGCGTCTTCCTCTATGATTTTGGACATTGTTTCAGAGGAGGGGACTTGGATGTCTTCATTTCCAACCTTGTTGGTCCAATGGAAATGCCTCTTGGAGGATGAGTCTTGAGGTTGAGGGGTTGAGGTTGTATCCATGACTGGTGTCTTAATATGAGAAGGAAGAACAAGCTTTAAAGGAAGGTCAGATAGTAGAGAGAGGGAGGGAGACAGAGAGATGGAGAGAGTATGAATCTGGTTTCTTCTTTTTACTGTTGGGGATAGATATGTTGGGCTTTTAGGTTTATTTAATTGTTTCTTTGTTATTCTAGCCATCTCCCCCTTTCATATAGTGAGTGCAAGAGAATCCTGACAAAAGAAACATAACCAGTCCCACCAGCTGATATAGGAAATCAGAAAGAGACTGGGATAGAGTGCGCTTCAAATAGAAAAGAAAGGAATCTAAGGAGACAATGTGTTTGTTATTTCACTTTCTTGTGGGGTAGCGAAGGAAGAGAGAGAGAGAGGCTTGCGCCCTGTGCCATTGTGCTCGACTAAACTCTTTTGACTTGATGCCCAAAACGGTAAAAAGGATTAAAAAACCTAAAGCAAGAACAAACAAAACACAAACCCATCACTGTTGAAACTCGACATGCACTTAGCACACTCTTCTGCACCGTCTATGTCTTCTAGTGCAAAGGCGCACCATGGTGACATCAGGTTAACCATTACTGAATTCTCGTGGCTCATGTTGGCTACAGACACTACATTACACGTATCTGCGAACTGACACCTCGTTCTAGGTTAGTCCCCTAAGCACTCAATCCTACCGCACTGTCGTGAAAATTTAACATTTAAGGTTTAGCTATACATAATTAGACTTTGGCTATTAGTTCTACAGTTCATGAGGGGGTTAATTACACGAGAATTTGATGAGATAAAGAAAAAGAATGACAGGGAGACCACGGTTATTGTATTAATCACAACTAAGCGTGACTGAAATGACATGACTCCGTTTACGGCAGCATTTCGAGTTTGCAAGATTTCCCATACTAATCAAGGCAACAAATAAACCAAACACCATTGCTCCTACATATTTGATAATTTGTTACAATCTAATAAATTTAGTAGCCATTGTCAGAATTGAGCTAGGAGTTGTTAGTATACGGAAGATACAAAATGTAAATTAAATAATTACATGCAATGCTAAATGGGGAGGAGGCATTTCATGATCTCTCACTAATTACATTGACTTACAAATATGGATTCATCGATAGAATACAAATGGAGAGCTCATATCCACATATGCCAGCAAACTAGTGAATGGTTTTTGTACACAATATTAGAAGCACAGACATGAATCAGGGTGCTTGCCTATGCTTCCATAAAGATCCTAAAGTCAGCTATCTAAACTTTGGTCAGTATCTGGCTGCTTGGAAGTAATGCCTCCACCGTTCATCCTAGCACGTGCCTCTGCAAACATCCTTTGCTGCTCTGCTAATGCTTCTTCCTCGGTCATCTCAGCTCCATTGCTCCATTTACCACCCTTTAAAGAGTCCTGCTGGAAGACATTAAAAACAATAACAGAAACAGTTAAATTCATATTTAACAACAATTAACTTTGTTCAAAATTCACTTTCCACATTAACTGATCAGAAAACAGCTTAATTCGTATACAACAGCAATCAACTGGTCCAAAACTCACTTTTCCATACTAATCAACAATACAGGCTCACCAGGCTTCCAATACAAATACAAGGACAACAAAACCTGCTGAAGTTCGTTAAGATAATTTTTTATTTCAACAGCCAACCATGGCACAGACCATCATGCTCTCAACATGTTCTGAAAACACCAGGTGGGAAGGGAAGGTAAGTCAGACAAGTCAGATCAGACTACCAGTCTGTTAAGATCTTTCCGGCAAATTTACCCACATACCATTTCCACATGCCTATCTAGCCGCGGAATACATTAAATGGACCTATGAAAAGTTTGGGGGCTTCTTGAGAGAAGAACCATCAACGAGGCCAGCAGGTTCTCCCTTAAGATAGTCCCTCTTTCATCTGACCCCAGTTGGAAAATACAAGTTTAGCTTGCACTAAGATTGTTTGAGAAGGAAAGATAAACATCGTTCATATATAACAGAGCACCCTGGGTTTACATTTTTTATTTTCTAGTGTCCACCCGTGCAGAAATTAAGGTGTTGGACAAGGACTCAAGAAAGTGAATATGCTAAGTTGTATTGTATCGCTCAAGTATTCAAAACATGCAGATGAGACATTAATATTAATAATTACCATGGTCTCCATTTTGTGTTGTTCATATGCTGCATAAACTTCTTCAATGTACTCACCAAATCCAAGAACCTGGGGAAAGGAGCAAATGTATAAACAAAATTAGAAACAGGTATGCAACATGTTTAAAGGATTCGGTGAATCTATGATTTTGGAACACTTGTAACAACAGAATAGAAAATAATTCCTTTTAAAAGAACTGTTCCGTTTCTTTTCAACTAATAGGTCACTCTTAAAGTAAAATATACATGTAAAATATATAGCAGAGAGCATGCATCTTCCTATGATCTATATATTATCAACACTCAGCAGGATACCACTCTCATTTTTCAAGGAAAGAGCAACAGCTACTTTGGGGTTCAGGGTAAGGTAAGAATAATTCTAAATCTTGTTACAGCATCATCCTCCTTACAAGATGAAGAAAGTACGTTTTTAATGTTTTTAAGATAATAAATGCACTTATGTTTTCACTTAACTCCTTTTTACAAATTATTAGGTGGATGTATCATTACTAGTACTCATAGGGTGATATCTTATGTGTGTGTGGTGGATGGGAGATGATAAGATGGAGTATAGTCATGCTAGCTATTTAAACACTTAGTGTTATAGGTGCCTAGTCAGCATCTGTTGCAACTAACTAGCTGAAGTTATGCCGAGCTGTCAGTTACATATATATATATATATATATATATATATATATATATATATATATATATATATATATATATATATATATATAGTTAGTTAGTTAGTTAGTTGTTTGGTAGCTACCAATCAGCTACCAAGTATTTAACTATTACAGCCATTTTTACCATGAAGACATAAATCCTTGTTTGGATGCAAATTTCGGCCCAGACGAAAGAAAAAATTGTTAATTTTAAATCACTAATCTTAAATCCTTTCAACTCTGCTTCTTTAAACTGAGTAACTAAGGAACCTATATTGAATGAAATCTTCATACCCAAACAAAATACAACCTAAGATAAAGCATGGTGTGAAATGACATAAACATTCAAATATAAAGTAGGAAATATTCACAAGCGAAGCTATAGAAATACAAAATACCTGTAGAGCCTTCAATACATGCTCAGGTGCAATTGTCCGTTTTTCCTCTCTGTTGCAGACTTCATTGGATTCTGACGAGATGAGGTTTATAAACTCTACAATGACAAATTGGTTAACATCTTAATTATTGAGAAAAGTCAACTAAGAATATGAAGCAGAAAATTCTAAAGAGAATTTCAACAAAAAAAGTTTTAGACAATAAAAGAATTGACACACACGTTCAGCATATCCACAATATAGATATAACAATTGTGTCACTTCAACATGAACTATGAAAAAACAGACAGGAAGTTCAAAATAGCTTATCACCAACAATTTTATTACACTACAGATTCTAGTAATTCACAGCTAATATGGTATGATAGGGTTAGGTAACAGCAAATATAGATGAAATGAAGAAGGACCAATCGGTCAGATACTGCAACAAAATGAAGAGTACAAAACGGGGAGAATGAACAGAATACAAACAACACAACAGAACATTGGAAATAGTGCCACAGAATAGGGCAAGGCCAGAAACAGCAGGAAGTGCCACAAGACATCACAACAGGCCACTGTTGGTGCCAAAGAATAATGGTCTGTGTTTCAGAGACACGAGCATGTGACTGTTTCAGAGTAGGGTTTCAAATTTTGAACAATGAGAAAGAAAAAAAACAAAAAAAAAATCTCAAGCAAAGCAGTAGTAGAGGGTATATGGGGTTTTAGAAAACACTAATGCCGCAAATAGCCATGAATGCTGCTGCAGTGGACACCATCCAAGGCATGACAACGAGATGGTACGATGGCTTCAATGGAGGAGACCATAACCTTCTCAGACATCAGAAAAATAAAAATAGTACACGACACTATATCTGATTTCCTAAAACTAAAAGAATTAAGTCAACCAATCAAACACAATATAGTGGGAAGGAAACTATCATTGATTATAAAATTCTGACCTACACAACACTCGATCAATAGATCTTGGGCATCTCTTGCTACACGTACATCTGGGGGCAACATTTCTTTAATAATTTTTGTCATTGTTGCTGCCAAAAAATCAGAGATTCTGTAAGCAATACACAATGATGCATTGCCAATCAAAAAGAAAACATAGATTGACTATCAAGTACCCCAGAAGTTAAAAGAACCAAACATCACTATTCATTATTAATTAGCAACATTTTATCAATTAAACCTTCTCAAAAAACCTTTAATTATCACAGTCGTCTGGTAATTAAATTTTAAATATAGTTGTTTTGATATGACAACTACTTAAGTTTTAAAGATCAATAAAAACAAAGTAGAAACGCTAGTAAGAAATATTATTATAATAGCAAAACCAAATTCCGTTGGTGAATAACATAATAATACAATCTTCATGAAACTACCATAGGCTTGCTGGGTATCAAATCAGTGCCTTACAGAAAACTGCAAGAAAGCCATTTTCTATAATCAGATATGATAAACAGTATAAAATATATTATTCAGAGTGAGTCAAATAGACATGCTCAGATCTTAATGGAAGTTAACTTTTGTTCCAATCCATCCATGTATCTTCATGCGAAATAAAAATAATTAAAAATAATGAAATACATAATTAGTCTCTCTTTGAAACCTGTATACTGAAAATCAACTCTTTTATTAAATTTTATACCACGTTAAACTTTTAACATTACATAAAAAGGAAATTTTAAAAATCATGAATTACCATCGAGATTTCCAGCAAGTATGATAGTGTAATGTTGAATTGCCAATGAACACCATCAATCACAAACACAACTTTTGGAATTAATTATAATCTCACTATGAGTGCAGTTAAGAAAAAAGTTTTATCAAGTGAATTAGGTTGCGGAAAGCTCATACTCAGGCATTTGCAAAGGAAAAATATACATAACGAGATATTAGCCCTAAATGTCACAAAAACCTAGACATATTGCGGACAATTTATCTTTTTTGTTTTTTCTGCAGTCTCCAGAATTCACCTGTGCAAATAACAACCAATTCCAAAGAACTCGATATGATTATAATAGCTATTGAAAGAGAGGACAGCGACGGGGAAAACCTTTAGGGAGCGAAGCGTCTTCCTTTGATTTGCCGATTATGTCCATAGGCTCCATGATTCAACCTATAATCGAACGAAACGAATAATTAGGGCACAGATACATAAACGAACAGGGAAAACAATTACAGATCTGAGATGGAAAACGAAAAGGAGAAGTTACCTATTATCGATAAGGGAGAAGAATCCCAGAAGGCGCGATTGAAGTTCGTAGTTGCGGAGGGAAGAGAAGGTGCGAGAGCGAGGACATGGCTAAGGCTGATATATGAATTTATGATGACAGTTTCACAGGATAAGAGAACCAGTTCTCGCTCGCATCCGATTAGGGCAACCCACACTGCCCCAAACGCGTTTACCATATGCCTTCACCCACGCGCTTTCCTTCGGCGCGTGGCTTAACATTTTCTGTCTGTTTTTTTTTTTTTACAAATTCATCAATTATCTATAAAATTATCATATCTTTTATTTTAGTTTTCGCTTGATTAAGTTTCATGAATTATTTAAGTATTTTCTCATTATATTTGTTTTAATTATTGATATTTAAATCTTTATATATTTTAATTAAATTTCTGTTATTTAACTTTTTTGTTATTTTGGTAACATGTATGATATTTTATTCTAATATCTTACTTTCTTCGACATTATGAGATTTTATTATTAAATATTAACTGTAAAATTAAACAACATAAATTTTAAAGAGTGGTAGGGGAGTCCAAGTTCTAAGAGAGATATCCTCATTCTTTAAATATCTAGTAAGTTGCAAAAAATAATTATTTAACAAAAACAATAGAAACTAAATTATTTTAAATATACTGAATTTAAACTTAATAATGCTAATATTAAGTTATATAAAATAAAAAATATAATTAATTTTTTTATTAAATATAGAAAATTATGTATCGTAAGAAAAATATTTTTATTTAATTATAAATTGTTATATATAATAAAGTTATTAATATATATTAACTCACTGCAGCACAACAACAACACATGTAGAAACATAAAAAAATGATAATGTAAGATAGCCTTGACCACTTTTGAATCATTTAACATTGGTAGTGCTTGGTTTTAAGTGAGAAATTATGCTAATTACTTTCTGGTGAATTGTGTGATTACCTGTTTTATTTTTACTAAATAATTAAATTATATATGATGATGAAATAAATCATCTTTAAAATCGTCTGGTTAAATAATGTTGTAAAATTGTTTATTTTCTATTCTACTTTATTTTAATTATTATAATTTTAAATTGATATGTTCAACAATTTTAAAAGTTAAGATCACATTATCTATATTTATATATAGGAAATCCCTTCACTTTTATCTTTTACCGTTTTATTTAAATTTAACTATTTTTTTGAATTTAAACACTTTTTAAAATTTAACTATTTTGTTAAATTAAATAAATAAATAATATATACTATAAAATAAATAATATTTACAAAATAAATAAAGTTATATATAATTAAATTATAAAATAATTTTTTTTATTTTTATAATTATAATTTTATTATTTTATTAAATAAATAAATAAACACAGGTCGCCTGGTATATGTTTTCACTAATTTAATTAGAAAACTTTTTATCAAAATCTATTAAACTATTTTATATATTGATTTGTCATGTGTCCAAATTTGGAAAAATCTATTCTCATCTCGTTCAAAAGAAAATATATAATTTTTTCAATTTAATAAATTTTAATTTTTAAAACTAATTTATTTTTTTCGGGTATTTTTAGTTTTCTTCTTAACTATATGTATTTATTACTCTTCTTCCTCTATGTGGTCACTTACTCATCTTTCTCTTCATTCTTGTTTTTATTACCTGTTGCTCTTTATTTTCTTCTTACCATTTCCTTCCTGAATCATTTGTATGTGAGGATTGTGGTCACTTTCCATTCGGTAATATCTTTGTTATTGTCTTGGACTTTTTTGGTATTGTTTCTTTCACTCTATTTTCCATTTTTTTTATCTATTCATAAGCTAATTATAATTTTTAACATTCTATATTCAATATCACGTCATATACACGTAATTTGTAAACATTTAATAATAGAAATATACAATGAGCTAACAAAACAAAATTTAATAAAAGAAGCATAGATACAATCATTCTATATTTAATATTTGAATTTATACATTGATTTTGACACAAAAAACCTTACACGTGCCACAAAATATCATAGTGAATTGCAACAATGACTGACATCACTTAGCTTGACAAACCGAATAAATTTCTCCTAACATGATAAGTAAATTTATGACATCGCCAAACAAATAGTTTCACCCCTAATTTATCATAAAAAACTCTTTCAAATCTCACCATAGGATGACTTATGACCAGCATGTATTTCTAGTCAATGCATAACATTAAACTGGTAAGAATTTATTTATTTTCCTTAGAAGCACAACCTTCATACAACAAAAAATTTAATAATTTTCATATTATCATTCCATCACTCCACTCTCATGCTCATGACAATATTACAGTTCCATATAACACAATCTTCCCAACAATTTCTTTAGAATCATGCCACATATCCACAACATGTGTGTGTTTTACCTTTCATCCATACACATCTATCATTCATAATATACATTATTTTCAAGATAAATCCAAAAATGAGAATCTCATTCTTCTCAAGATGACTCTGACTAGAAAAATAGGATGACACCCGGTGTTGAAAAAGTGGCATCCAACATGACAACCCCTTGAAAGACACTTATTTAAGAGCATTGAGGGGTCCAAAAGTGGCACCCAAACACCCCCTAATCATGGCCACTGCTAAGGGGTTTCCGATGTTGCTACAACAGAGCGCAAAGGGGTATCAGAGTCCTAAGTCCCTATTTGAGTTTTGATTAAGTAGTTTGACACTTTTAAGACAATTATCACTTAACAAATCTCCAATTACTTTAAATTTTCACATTCATAATTTAAGCAGTGTCAAATTAGCTGTGACTCAAATATCTCACAAAGGCACCCGTACACATAGTAAAAAGTGGAAGTTTTTATGTTTTTCACAACTTAAAGTTGAACCGAAACATGAGAAACCATTACCTTAGCCAATATTATCAAATTCACTAAACTAAATTCTCATACAAATTATAATACCAACTTGGGTGCGTCAAGATAAGATTACATTCAAAATTCAAATACTCATCATTGTCAATCATGCTAATATATCAAACAATAAAAAGATCATAGTCATAGAGAATCAATCAACAAAATTTGATCGTGCACTCACAATTTTAGATGTCATAAATCAATAATCAAAACATTAATTTAAGAATAATTACAAATCAACTTCTCTTGTTTGAGACAAACTCCCCTTTCCACACAATTGTTCCTTAAAACTTTATACTATCAAGATCACATAATCAACAAATCAAAATTGTAATTAGAATGTTAAACATATCATCATGATCAAAGAGCAAGAAATACTTATCAAGAATAACCCTGAGTCACATACATAATCTAATGCTAACATGCAAACTAAAAGCTAAAATACCTAAAGAGGATAATACAAAAACTTACTATATTTGACTCCTTGATCGAATCGTTGTGTAAAGTTCATCGCAAAGATCAACCCTATTGTTTTTTATACTTAATGAGATGAAGATTGGAGTCTGAAACAGAAAGAGAAGAGATAAAAGATTATATAAAAAAACAATTAGCGAGGTAGTAATTTTATAAAAATTCATTCCCGTTATTAGAAATCTTTATACAATTTAAACATTTTATTATTAAAATATTATAGTGTCTTTTTAGTAAATATCATCGTTGCTCTTAAGTATTTTTTTAGCATTTCACAATTCTAATATTTTTTTTCTTTCATCTAATTGTTGATTGCTACTTTCTTTATTATGTTTCTTATCTCACAAAATCTTCCTTTTTATTTTACTGCACTACTTGGATAATGTGGATTGCACTCTCAAATTTATAGACTATGTTATGTTTTGTCTTTTTTTTTTTAAGTTATGACTGGTGTTATGTTTTGGAAATTTTTATTGCTGTTGTAACAGTATTTTACCTTTTTTTAGGTTTTGTGTGAATTATGTTATGTTTTTGATATTATGTTTATAATGTAGCCACGGTTATGTAAGTTATGTTATGCTTTGTTTTTTTTTTAATATATGGTGTTTGTGAGCCATGTTATGTTTAGAGAATTCTATAGATGAATATTTTTCTTTATAAAGTTCCAAATGTTTCGATCGATTTGTATAATGTTTATAGTCGAACACATTAGAGTCCTAACTTTCCCTTTCTTTTTATATATATATATATATATATATATATATATATATATATATATATATATATATATATATATATATATATATATATATATATATATATATATATATGCCTTACAAGGACAATTTTTTCTTTCATTGAGTGACTTTCCTTCCACGTATTCGAACAATAATAAGGAAGTCCTTATATATGGAAATGACAAAAAAATTCATATCTATAAATATTGGTGGATAAAATCTATTATAATTAATTGGTATAGTAAATATTTTAATATTTATTTATAATTATTAATATCATCCTATTCATATTTATGAGTGTCTATTATTTGAAAAAGAAATTAAAAGTAAGATTTAATTTATATTTTATTAAGTTTAATTTATTTATAATTAAAATTAATTTATATTTTATTAGATTAAAATTAATTAAAATTAAAATTTAATTTTATTATATTTTATATTTTTTATAATTTTATTTTAAAAATTTATAAAATATATCTTTATAAATAGTTACTAGTATTAATAAATATATGTATATTTTAAAATATCTATAAATACTTTTTAAATATATATCCAAGTACGAGTTAATAAATGAATTTTTTTGTATTGTAAATAATGAGTAAACACTTCTACCTAACTTAATCTTACCAGTGTGTGTCATACTCCTCTCTCTAATTTTCTCTTCCATCTCATAACAAATAAGTATATAAAAACACTTATCTTCCCTCAAATTAGAGCTGTCAAAATGAGTTATCTCTACTCGACCCAGCACAGGTTGGTAACTTAGTGAGCTAACCCAACTCGACTTACTTATTAGCGAGTCGAAAAAGTTTGAACCCAACCCGGCCAATCACAGGTTAGTGGGTTAAACGCGTTAGCTCATTAATTCATCTAATTACAACTTTTTCTTTTTCTATTAAAAAAATAACAAAATTTTTCTAATTCAAATTTAAATAAAGGGAAGAATTTTAAATTAGATTTGTGATCAATATTTTATTCACACAAAGATATCACAAAATCTCATCAACAAATTTTTCAATGACTTCGTAGCGATTCAAATTTGTTTCTGCATAAAAATTAAATTAATAAGTATAAATTTGTGGTTTTTCCATGTTATATAATTATTCCATACAAAAACAATTTTACTCGAGCCTTTATCTGAGTATTTTGTAAAATGACTAACCAGCAAAAAAATAATTATTTTTTAAAATTATATGGATTGGTTAGCCAACCCGGCACATCACAAGTTGAACCTGTGTTCTTAATAGGTTAGGTTCAAAATTAGCCCTATCGAAATTTCAAATTTTTTTTAACCCAACCCGATTCAAACTTAAAGTGATTCGAGTTGACTCACAAGTTCCAACCCATTTTAACACAAATTCATCTAGTCAAACATAATTATTTAATGTTCTTACTTAAAATAACAAACATAATTTTTTAATTTTAAACCATTCTCTATTTTTTTTTTGTTAAAGTGTGTTATTTACATTAAAGAATACATATATTCTTACGTAAGAAGACAATTTTTTTTTAGTTATCTAGAAAGAACTAACAGATTCAATTTTGAAATCCAAAAAATAAAAATAAATAAATTTAAATTTAGAGGAGAAATTATAACTGATAGAAATTTAAAAAATGTACAATACCTATTTTGGTTCCAATTTTGGTTGGGAAAATTCGAAATGGTCCCAATTTTTTTTGTGCTGTTTAATGTAGTCCTAAAGAATGTAATTTGTGTTCAATTTGGTCCTTTTAGCAAACACTGTCTAAATCGTTAACGGCGAGATGTCCACATGTGCAATTACAGAGTGAAATTGGCTTACGTGGAGTCCTTTGTGGCGTTGTCAGTTGGATTTATTATTTTTCAAATTCTATTTCTTTTATTAGGGTTATTCTTTTGAAAAATAAATTAAAGGTATTTAGTTGTAAAGTTTTGATCGTGGTTTGGGAGGGAAATCTGCGAGATTGGGAAGAACAGGTTTGGGAGAGAACACCAGTGACGTGTTGTTCGAATTGGAAGCATTCATCTTTGAGAAAATCAGGTTTGTGTTTGTAATCTTTGCTTTGTGGCATTCGTATCTAATATTTTTGTTCAATAGTGTGAAAGCTGGAAAATTTTTGGTTTGTGAGTGTTAGATTTTGGAAAAGTTAGAATTTTTTTAACATTTGTGTAGACTGTTTAGGGCATTGGTGTGTAACGTATTATAATTGGTTGTGTGAAGGTCATTGTTGTTTTTTTGTCTTTGGTTTTGGTTTCCCATACCAGTTAGTAGTTACTTTTAGCGTTTATATAGTGGTTCCATGCCCATAAAGTTCATTTTGTAGGCTTGCGTTTGGGATGTCTGAGGAAAGGTTTAATGTTGTGGTCCATCGTGGTGGGACCCTAGTAAATGATTTTCCTTTTGAATATGTTGGTGGGGAAATGACATATTGGAGGGTGGACCCTGACAAATGGAGTTATTTCGAAGTGGTGGATGCTATTAAGGAATTGGGTTATATTAAAGTGACTAACATATTTTATTGCGTTCAAAATATTCTGCATAAGTTGGTTGATGATAGAGGTGCAATGAACATGGTAAACGTTGCTAAGTATTTTGGAGAAGTTCGCTTGTTTGTGGTCCACGGTATGGATGATGAGCCAGAGGTGCTTGAAAATGAAGTAAGTGAACAAGTCCTTTTGCTCTGTCATGGAAGTTTAGACAGTGGAGAAGATAGCCATGTAGGTGGGGATGGGGATGAAGTGGAGGTGCAGGGTTTGAATGAAGTGAAGGTGTAGGGTTTGGATGAAGTGGAGGGTTTGAATGAACTCTAGGTGCAGGGTTTGGATGAATTGGAGGGTTTGAATGAAGTAGAGGGGTAGGGTTTGGATGAAGTGGAGGGGCAGGGTTTGGATGAAGTGGATGGTTTGAATGAAGTGGAGGTGCAGGGTTTGGATGATGAAGTGGAGGTGCATGGTTTAGATGATGAAGTGCAGGGGGAGGAGGAAGTAGAGGTGGAGGATGGACAACACGTGCATGTGGAGGAAGAAGTTCACGTTGAAGATTTTACTTCAAGTGTGTCTGATGATGAAAGACAATGGGATAGTGATGAAGGAGAAGGGGATGAAGGACTAGTGGATAGTGATGTAGGAGAAGAGGATAAAGAAGGACTAGTGGATGTTGATGTAAATGTTGATGAAGTACTTTTGGACGATATAGAAGGGGTTGTATCAGTGGAAGTTAATGAAAATGAAGAAAGTGGAAGTGAGGATGCAGATGATATTGCACATAGCTAGAAAAACCCATATGCCAGGGGGTTGTCTGATGATGAGTGAGAGTCAGATTTTTCGGCCACTCTAGAAGAAAGTGGAAGTACGGATGCAGGTGATGAAAGACAAAGTTGTGGTCCATTTGGGACATTTGTTATGCAAAAGAGTATGTCTGAATACAAGTGGGAAGTGGGAACAAAGTTTAGGGATAAAAATGAGTTTATGGATGTTGTTAGAAGTTATGCAGTCCATGGTGGGAGGAATTTGAAGTTTATTAAGAATGATAACAGAAGGGTACGAGTGAGATGTTTGGGTGCCCAAAAAAGTTGTCCATGGATGGCTTATTGTGGCTATTTGGAAGGATGTAGGACATGGCAATTGAGAAAATTTTGGATAATTATAATTGCAGTAGGCAATTCAACATTAAAATGATGAATGCTAAGTAGTTGAGTGAGACATTAGATAAATTCACTACATGAAAATCCGAATTTGAAGATAAATGAAATATGCTCAAAAGCTTTGAGGAAATGGAATACCAATGTCACAATTTCTAAAGCTCGTAGGGCAAAGATAATTGCATCTTGCAAAGTTGAAGGTAGTTATAAAAATCAGTTCAAAAGAATATATAACTATGCACATGAATTATTGAGATGTAACCCTGGATCAACAGTAAAAATTAAAGTGGATACTGACAATGGTGAAACAACATTTCAGAGGTTCTATGTTTGTTTGAATGCTTGCAAGGTTAACTTCCTCTCTTGTAGGCCATTTATTGGTTTGGATGGATGTTTTTTGAAAGGAAAATATAAAGGGGAGTTATTAACAGCTATTGGTAGAGATCCTAATGACCAGATGTTACCTCTGACATATGCAATTGTGGAAGTAGAGAATAAAGATAGTTGGACATGGTTTTTGGAGTTGTTGATAGAAGATCGTGGGGTGCTGAAGTCTGCAATTCATGCACTTTTATGTCTGATCAACAAAAGGTAAATGTATTTCTGATATGTCTATGTTTTGTTTCCTAAGATTAATTGTGTTAGTCATATCAAAATTGGTCCTGGTTTTTGTTTAAAATGTTCAATTTGGTCCTTTTTTTACAGGGTTTATTACGAGCTATATTTGAACTGTTACTTGGGGCAGAGCACAAATTTTGCATGCGACACTTATATGCAAATTTCAGGAAAAAGTTTTCAGGGCAAAACTTGAAGAATCTGATGTGGAAGGCTGCTGCAAGTACATACCCCCAAGCTTGGAAAAGAGAAATGTTAAATATAAAGGAAGTCAATCAAGAGGCTTACAAATACCTAATTGCTATCCCGCCAAGGTATTCTTTGTTCCTTATCAATACATTGATGACATGTAAAGTGGATATAAACATCATTTTTATTCCTTGTAACAGGTTTTGGTATTAGATCTAGATTTACAGGTAGAGCACTTTGTGATACACTAACAAATAACATGAGTGAATGCTTTAATAGTGTGATTGTTGATGCACGAGGAAAGCCAAATATAACCATGCTTGAAGAAATTAGAGTATACCTCATGAAAAGATGGGCAACCAACATAATTAAGACGTGTAATATGGACTTTGATATCTTCCCCAAGATTAGAAAGAGACTTACAAAGGAGTCAAATTTATCCAAAAATTGGATCTCTAGGTATGCTTTTTCTTTCCCTCTATTACTTGATGGCACTTGGTTTGTGATTAAAATGGCCGTATTGATCACTTAATTTTTAACTTGTATTCATATATTACTTCATGTCAGTTGGTCTGCAGAAAAACTCGATGAAGTTAGGCATTTTGCACAGATTACAAACAAGTTTGTAGTTAACCTGGACAGTCAAGAATGTTCGTGCAGGAAATGGCTTATTACTGGGATCCCTTGTTGCCATGCAATTGCAGCCATGAAGTTCTTAAATTTAGATCCAGAAGATTATGTACCCATTTCCTTCAGACGATCCACATACGATGAAACATACACCTCCATCATATTTCCTGTGAATGGCCACCTGTTATGGGAAAGAACATCCTACCCAGACGTCCTCCCACCATTGAAGAGAACATTACCTGGCAGACTAAAGAAAAAAAGAAGGTTGGAGCAATGAGAGCTAAGGAGGGATGATACCCAGATGACCAAAGGTGGCCACCGCAAAAAATGTAGTATTTGTCGTCAACTTGGACATAACAAAAATAATTGCCCATTACGTCCTTAACATGAAGCAGACCTACCAGAGGCATCTCAACCACCACCTCAACCACCAACTGAGGCAATGACACAACAATTTGAAGCACCTCCACAACCAACACAGGAATCCAGAGAAGAGCAGACTCGAAAAAGAAGAAGGGACAAGTTACCAATCAGAAGACCATGTGCTTTATAATGTTATAATGTTGTTGTACTTTTCTTTTGTTCGAATTGGTTACTTGTATGCTAAACATTTGGAAGTGGCACTTGATATGTTTTGATGTACATTGGAGTTTAAATCCTTACATGTAACCATGACCTCAGTTATGTTTATGCAAACATATCGTTTTTATGCTTTATACAATTGCAAACATATTGTTGTTTATTGCTTTATGGACACATCAATCATCATCATAGGGACTATATTCGCAAATAATTAACGGAAATGGGGACTAAATTGAACAACTAATTACTAACACAAATTTCATTCCTTCATTCATTACAAAAGACATAGGCAGAACCTCAACATCACAACAGTTCAACTCCATTGACCTAAAAACACTACATTCAACCAGATTGGGACCACCTAAAACACATCATAAATTGAACCAAAATACTCACAATACATCATCCTAAAAACACATAGAACATAACAACACCAGCCACTGCTACTAATAACTGAATCCTTTACTTCAAAGCTTTGACTGTGTTTTCCAGATCAAAAATCTTCCTCCTTTGCCTCCCAATAATAACATCCTTTTCATCAACATTTTCTTCATTGCACCACTTAAAATAGTTGCAACACATCGCATTACTAGCTCCACTTTGTTATTCATGAACAAAAACATCAAACACAATGTTAATTACTATCACATAAACAACATAGGGGTTATTCTGATTACCTTGTAGTTACGACAACTCCAAAAATATCTTCCCGCATTCTTTGAAGTTCTAACCATTCTTACTACTGCCATCTCACCACAATTGCAAATGGGGATTATCCCTAGCCCCATTGAACCACCACCATGTGAACAATGACAACTTCGGTGCCCCAAGCTATTACAACAACAAGAAGAAGATTGGTTAACATCCAACGTCACTGTGGCTTTCAAAGAACAAAAGCAAAAACCCTAATTTGAGAATCCACCCTCATTTCACCTCTGTAAAGGGTTTCATAAAATAGAATTTGAAAAATAATAAATCCAACTGACAACGCTATAAAGGACTTCATGTAAGCCAATTTCACTTTGTAATTGCACATGTAAACATCTCGTCGTTAACGATTTAGACGATGTTTGCTAAAAGGATCAAATTGAACACGAATTATATTCTTTGGAATTACATTAAATAGCAAAAAAAAAATTGGGATCATTTCAAATTTTCGGAACCAAAATTGGGACCAAAATATGTATTACCTTTAAAAAACACATTTAATTGTTAAATATAAACTTATATGAGAAGAAACTAACATTTCCTCTATCCATCCAAATCGCCGAGGCATGTTACTCTCGCACTTCATGCCAATGGATTTTGCACACCCAAGACAAGCTTCCACAAAACCCTAACATCGCCATTCAATATCAACAAATACGTCTGAAATTGGATTGGGCAATAACAATCTTCCAATTTAAGGATTAAGTGGAGACAAATGGAGTCTGACGAAGACGATTTTGTTTTCTATGGAACACCGATAGAGCGTGAGGACGATGTAATCAGTCGCAAGAAGAAGGCCATTGCCGAGTCCTCCGGTCAACTTCGAACTCTCCCAGCTTGGAAGCAAGAGGTAAGCATTTACGCTCCTCACCGAAATTCCGTTACGACGGCGTTGAATTGATTTGGCGTTGGCACTGTTTCCGGAAATTGCTAATGCACATGGCAAAAGACTTAAGGGTTTTTGGTTTTTCTTTTTACCGTCAAATTAGAAAGTGAAGTTGATTATGCCGTTGTATCTACGGTTGGATTGAATGGTCTGATTCTGCCTCTAGGTTCATGGAGGAGTTCAGTTTTGTTTCTGATGGCTACTTCCCTAGAGCTATTCGATTAAAGACTATAATTGGTCAAAAAAAGAATTGACTAGAAGCTATTGGAATATGAATATTCCTGTTAATTGTTATTGTATCTTTAGTGACGTTGTTTTGGTTCTATAGTGAGTGTATTCATATTCTGAATTTACATTTCAATATTTTGCATTTGAACCCTATTCAATGAAAGGCGGTTGATTGCTTCTGTAGCTGTGAAATGTGTGGATATATGTGATTTATAATTAAAGTCGGTACTTGGTTTTATTGCTTAAATTCATTAGCAATTACCCTTTTAAAAACGATAATAATTTGGCATTACTTAAGTAATGTTGCCTGTATCTTAACCTCATTACAATTTTGATTTAACCAACTCCAGGTTAGAGACGAGGAAGGGCGGAGAAGATTCCATGGAGCATTTACAGGAGGCTATTCTGCTGGTTACTATAATACAGTGGGCTCAAAAGAAGGTTTAAGTTCATTATTAATCGTTCTGTCTCAGAATTGAATTTTAAAGCTGGTCGTCTGTTAACTTTATGAATGAATGTGCAGGGTGGGCACCCCAGTCATTTAAATCATCCAGGAAGAACAGAGCAGAATTCAAGGAGCAGAATATACTGAATTTTCTAGATGAAGACGAGAAATCTGTATGTTGAATGATAGATGCCGGTATAGGTTTTTTGTTATGCATAATTTTTAAGATATTTAAATTTATATGTTTCAAAGTCTTCCTATTCACTTCTAAGGCGGTATAGGTGTAGGTACTGAAGGTGTGATATCAAGCAGATCCAGCCTTTTACTCTAGAACCATTTCAAGGCAGATAGATATTTCTGTTATATTTATCAGTTGTCCTTAAACTTAAATTTGATATATATTATTCATTGATGATCAATTTCATTGGTGCCTTTTACATGGTTCTACTTTTTTTGTCGTTTTCAATATCTTTTGATGTGAAGCTTTATTAAATTTAAATTAGCATAAATAGATCCATCCACATATCACCTTGGGATTTTGAATATTACAAGCACCCACTTAAAAATGGAAAAAGTTAGAAGCAAATCTTTTGTAGAATACGCAAACCTATTAGATTTGTTATGTTAAAATTTTAAAATTGAGGAAAGTGTGTTCTATTAGAATTTAAGCAAGGAAGTTTCCTTAATTTTAGTTGAAATGGAGCATAGTGGGTGCTATTTTAAATATTTGAAATGCGAGGAGGGCTATGTATTTTCATTAGATATTATGATGTTTCTAGGACAAGAATATAATCTTGTTTGCTTGTCCAGAAGGAATCTGAACTAAAATCATGCTGTAGAAAATGATGATTAAGTTTTGATTTGGATGGAACCAGGTAGGTCATTTCTTAATTAGTGTCTGGGGGTTCAATCTTTTGGGTAGATTAAGTTTTTTTGTGCTCTAACATGCCCTTTCCATGTATCACAGGAGTTGGAAGGTCGTTTTTTGGGGACTACTTCACAGTTTGATACATTTGGTTTCACAGCTGCCGAAATTGCTCGCAAACAAGCTGAGACGGAACAGAAACAGAGGTGCATTTTATTTCTCTACTTGTTATTATGGTCATTTGATGTAAATATATCAGTTAACTTCTATTTGTGATGTGGTTTTTTTTAGAGTGGATATTGAAATGCTTTTGCTTCTCTATAGCTTTATTGTTTTCATCATTTTTTATCAGCTCTAATGTTTACATCTTAATATGAGGTTTTACAGGAAAACCATTGCCAGTCCTCTATTTTTATGTTTTTTTGACAGTTGATTCTCATGTATTCCAAAAATTGTGAGAAATGGGAGATTATTCAGCATCTTTGATGTTTAACCCGTAGTAGATTCGTTTTGGAGAATTCCTTTTATAAATATTCAAGGGACTGGAGAACTTTGTTTCATTATTCAACTTGTGTGTGTTTAATCCCTTTTTTTGTTAACGATTATTCTCTCTTTCTATTATAATCACCTTATACATACTTAACAACCATCACCAAACCTTTTTTCACTAGGTGGAGCCAGCTACTTGGATGAAATGTCACCATAAGTTCACTTGTAAATCATGCTTATAGACAGACTATTGACATTTTAATTTTGATTTCATTTTGTCATAAAGAGAGGGCAAACCTTGGTGCGACAGTAAGGTTGCTGCCACCTTCCTATCTGATTGTGATGGATTTACATCCTAGAAACAGCTTGTTTGCCTGCAGGGTTAAAGCTATGTGCATTTATCCTCCTCAGACCCCACTAGGTGGGAATGAGCCTCATGCACTGGAGGAGTAGAAAATAAGGCATGCCAGTTATCTGTGCATATGACTTTTGGCTTTTTTATTTGAATGGTTGTTAGGCTCACCTATATTTTTCTTGGTTCTGAAAATATTAAACAAAAGTTTTACTTTTAAAATTCTTTTCCCTTTGTGGTGGTGATGAGTATAACGTTTGAACTACTGATCCATTGAACTGTGACGCACTGTGATCTTTTGAGTTAAAATAATTTATAAGATTGAAATTAAAATTGATGTGTAATTGTGTCCTTCAAATAGTCTGACTTTCTTTAATAAAAATCCTCCCTTTTATTTTCTTTAATGGAAATCCTCCCTATTTGCATGTCTATAATCGCCATTTTTATAAATCTCAATATGTTAGCGCATCTCCAGCACTGGAGTTCTTATTCCACTTTAAATGGGACTCGTTATGCTACATCATTTTTGAGCCATTCATACCAAATTTTTACATGTTTTGCTCCAATGGGTTGTTCTTATAAGCACTTACACTTATATCTATCTATCTACCTATATATATATATATCTTATTTACATTTCACCTTTTGACAAGTTAAAAATAATGTCATTTTTTCCCAATTTTCTTCTTAAGCACCATTCTTTGTAGAAACAATGTTGCTATAGTTTTAGAAACTCTTGTTGCAACGTAGATTAACTCCATTGCAGTTTCTTATTAGACGCAACTACTTTTTGTTAAGCAACAGGTTAATAACTCTGCTCTGGAGTTGCTCTTACAAAATATGGATGTTTGTAATAAGCTACTATTCTACCCATTATGTAATCTTCAATATTATTAACCTGAATTAGAGTTTTTTCTCCCGAAAGCAAAATGCAGCTTTACCGCTTTTTCTTGTTTCTCCATAATTTGCCCCTTTTTATTTTTTGTTTTTGTTTTTTATCTTTCTGATGACAACTCGATGCTTGTTGGTGTTTTTCTTTTTCATTGTAGACCATCCGTAATACCTGGACCTGTACCTGATGAAATAGTTGTTCCGGCCAATGAGTCAATAGGTGTTCCACTCAACTTGAATAACATTTTCTTTAAAAATATTCTGTTTCTTACATCCTTCACATGTTTTAGGGGTAAAACTTCTCTTAAAGATGGGGTGGAGTCGTGGCCGCACGATCAAGGATTCACATTCTGATGCATTGTATGGTATGATTTCCCATTACCAATTTTTAGCTATTTGTTCGCTTTCTATTTTATACCTTTTGATACAAGTTCATCCAATATAAGTTATATTGTAAGAAAGGGTTCTTAGGGCTGTATGGTTTGAGAAAACACTTTCTTATTTCTGTTTTACTTTATTTCACTTTTTTAGAACTTTGTATTGGGAACAGTAAAAACAATTATTTTTTATCATTTAAAGATATTATCTTTAAGTTTATATTTATATTTAGTTAGTTTGTTTATATTTCTTATTTGTATTTTGAACTTATCTCATATTTCTTCTATTATAAATAGAGGACCTATGTGTATATAAGGGAGATTAATTCAATATATAATTTTCACCATATTCAACTTGGTATCTGAGCAGGTTTTGTGATCCTTTTCTACTCTGTCTTTGTTGTCGCTGGTGGCTGCCACCACCGACGCCCCCCCCCCTAAAAATCTCATCTTTTTTGAAATACCTCAACGAGTAATCCTGTCTTTCTCAGCCTCAAGATCAGGTTTAGGTTTGTACCTGGCTTGAACCTTCTCCAGTGTTTCCAACTTTTTCTGATAACAGCTATAAGCTAAACTTCCAGAGTTTGTCTCAATACAATTAGAATGGGATTCGAACCCATGCACTTTCGGACCAATACCTGAAACTGGTGCTTTAGATCAACTGATGCCTAATCATTTTGGCACTCTTATTTGACATTCTCACTGCCTTCCATTCATTTGCACCCAAAATTAAAGAAAAAGGACCTAAAGTCTCTTCTTCTAATAGGGAACCCTAGAAAGGCACTTGCCTCCTCCTATACGTGAATAGGCCATTGCCTCCATTGAACTAGCCGTCGCGAGCTGCGGCCCAAGGCTTCACCAGCAACATCGATCGCCGCTCTCCACCGCCAACCAACGTCCGTCGTCGGCCGTTTGTCGTCAGCTGTCTCTGTCTCGTCCACACGCGCCGTCACGCACCTCCTCTCTCCGTCAGATATCAGGTGCGTACTGTTCATGCGCCGCCCTTCCCTGGTCGGAAGATCACTGTGCCACTGGTGTTCTGTTTGCCTCACTCTCCTGAGCTTCTTTTGGCCCCTTGGCTTCTTCTGAAGTCCTAACCATCACTTCAATGGCAGTTCCTCTTGCCGTCATCTCCGCCGCTTGTGCCACTGATGCATGGGCACGTAGTCCTACCTCTACTGCTTCTGCTATCTTCTCCATTCTAAAAGGTGCCACTCTTTTACACCTGGAAATTGATTTGCTAAAAAATTGTGAAGAAGGCCTTCAATTCTAAATCTGTAGGGGGCCTTGGCCTTCAATTTTCACTCATGACCAGCACCTTTTTGTCTCTTTTTTCTGCTTCCACCAATGGGTTTCTTCCTTTCCTTGTGCACCACTGATGTGTCTCCACCATCATTTTGTTCAGAATCTTGACCAAAAACGACCGCTCTCGATGCCACTGCATAACCTCTTCCTTCGATTGTTATTGCTGACTTTCTTCTTGGGCTCGGGTTTAGCCCATACTTCTTGTGATACAGTGCTAAGTATCACCATTTGGGAGTAGTCCAGCAAAAAACCTTTGGACCTCTAATCTGTCTTTGGCTTTTTGATGCAATCTGTCGTCCTTATGCTTTGTAAGCAGCTGTGATGCTCCTGTTGGGTGTCTATTTACAAGTCTCCAAGGACAGTTGGTTAACACCAAGGAATTTCAACAACAAAGTCATGGGTTGAAAGTTGCTTAGGGAGGGAGTCTATTTCTAGCGAGATTCAAAATCTTAGTCAACAATTTCACCAACCCTTTGTCATATTTGAGACAAAGTCGTGACAGAAAGAAAAGAGACAACTTCTGACTGAGCAAGGCACAAAAAACACTGGAGATACATCAGGAGACGACTTCAAGGCATTGAGACAACCATTTCTGCAAGGGATTGCTTCAAATGTATCTAGAATTCTCTTTTGTTGGAATTTGATGTAATGACTTCATTGTGATGTAAAATTCCTGTGCAATATATCGTTGTTCGTTCATATGCTCTTTCTTGAATTTATTTTCATTGTATGGAAATATAATGTTATTTGAATGTTCCTGCTTACCGAAAAGTAATTTTGAACATGGACATAGATAGAGCACCTAAGTGATTTGGGATCTAGGGATAGACTCAATAACTTAATCATTCTTAGCATTGGACCTAATGCAAATTGTATGTTAAATTGACTAAGGGATTAGCATTTTGATATAGGAATTTAGAACTAGTTGCTAAGGGATTAGGACTAGTATGCCTTGATGCGAATGTTTGAATAAAATAATGATATGTTGTACAAAGTTTTATTCTCATATGATTAATGAAACCCAATTCCAACAAGCTTACTTTAAAACTTTAATTCATAATCTTCAATTTCTTGTTCTTCAAATACAATTTTGTCAATATGAAATCAATTGTGATCATCACTAAATTGATCATGATAAACAAATCCAATTAGATAACGTGACTCAAATTTCCTTGGGAGACGATACTCTTACTTTATTACTTGAGACGATTTTGGTACAGTTGCCAAAGAGCTATCAAGGAGTAAGTAGTAGAGGAGTGTGCAACCTTCCTTATTCAGGATATATTAGGAGAAGGGAGGAAGGGAGATGCTTCCATTGTGGGGGAGCTTATATCCAGGGCATAGATGTCTAGAAAAGAATATGAGAATAATAATCATGACAGAAGATGAAGAGGAAGAAGAAATTGGAAGGGAAGAAAAAGAAGAAGATGGTGAAATGGAGCAAAAGCAATTGGAGTTTTCATTATATTTAGCGGGAAGATTGACTCAATCTAATACTATGAAGTTACAAGGTTGGGTGAATGGGAAGAAGGTTTTAATTTTTGATTCACAGTGGAGCTAGCCACAACTTTGTCTCGGATGAATGGGTGGCTGAGTGATAACCTTTTGACAAGTATACCAAATCGTTCTAAGTAATAAAGAGTAAGCTCAGAATATCGTTCTCCCAAAGGAATTGTGTTACGTTATCTAATGAAAATTATTTACCAAAATCAATTGAGTAGCGATGGAAATTTTGATTCATGTCAAATAACATACTGAAATTAAAAAAATATTAAAATTTAAAATTAAAAGTTTAAAGTAAGCTTAGTTGGGATTGAGTTCATGACTAACATTCCAGTAACTTTATGAACAATATATTTTGTGTTCACATATTAACATCACTATATCTTGGTTTAATCCCTTAAAACAAGTTCTAAAGGTATATGTTCAATTATTAATTCCTTAAGTAATTAAACATAACCTCTGCATTAAGATCCGATGTTTATAAATGACCAGAAGAATTGAAACTATTCCTAGCACCGTTCCTTTTGGTTGCTTTTCTTATGTTCATACTCAAATTTACTTCCCAGTACAACTGAATATATAAAATACATTATACTTCTGTATAATGACAAGTACAACAAGAAAAGCATATGAACACAAATATATATATTGAACAGGAAGATTACATCAAATGTTAGTCACTACCATGGTTATCAAACTCGCGAGTTAACTCGTTAACTCGTCCGAGTTTACGTTTTCAGCCATGGTTGCCGAGTTAACTCGGTACCAAACTCGTTTTTGGACTGAACTCGGTAGAATCGGACATGGACTCGGTGGAATCGTTCGGAATCGCGATTGCACAGCGATTTAGCGAGTTCGAAAAAGCCAGAAACGAAGAAAAGAAGGGTCGTTTTGTTTAGGGTTTAAAACCTGATTTTCACTCCACCACTGTTTAGCGTTTCGTCCCCGTCGTCGTTCGCCTGGTTTTCACTCCACCACTGATCTTCGTCGCTCGTGGTCAAGCTCCGCTCGTGATCGCGCTTGGTCCGGTTGCTGATCGTGGTCGTCGTCGCTCATTCAGTCGCCGTGCGTGGTCGCGTTTCGTCCCTGTCGTCGTTCGCCTGGTTTGCGATCACTGTTACAGTAGCTGCCGTCATCGCCGCCATCGTCACCGCCTTCCTCGCGTCGCAGCTTCTGGTCTGCCCTTCTTCTTCCAGCCGCTGGTGGTGGGTGAAGTTTTGTCATTCTAAAATTATAACCCGTGAGTCACGTTTTTCAAACTGTATGATTTTATTAGGAAATGAATTTTTTATTCTTTTACTACATTAGAGGGGAGAAATATATTGGGCACTGGCATTTATAAACTAATATTTTAACTTTTGAAGTAGCCCAGAAATTACATTGTCATATTTGCAGACGTTCTTATTTAGGATTCGGCCTCCTTTTGGTATACCAGACTTTTGGACCAATATTAACTTGAAGAACTTGTTTTTCTAACTGAAGTTTCAATTATATTCAATTAAAATTATGACAAAATAATTATAATATTAAAAAAAAATTTAAATATATATAATATGATAAACTAATAATTATAATAATATTATAAAAGTATAAAAACATTATTTATAATTATAATATTAAATTATTCTATTATTTATAGATATTTTAAAATATTTTTACACGAAGTAAACTCTTACGAGTTTACGATTCGAGTTTACGATCCGAGTTTATGAAGCTCCCACGAGTTTACGTAAACTCTCGAGTTTGACAACCTTGGTCACTACATTCAGTTCCAACAAAAGAAAGATTTAGCTACTCCTAATCATCTAGAACATACATAGTTTTGCAATCCCTTGCATACAATGTTGTTTGGATGCCTTAAAGTAGTCTCCTGAAGTCTGCAATCTTTTACGGTTCTTTGTTCTTTGTCAAAAGTTACCAACTTTCCCTCTATTTCCCACTTTAAAAGCCAATTAAAAGTAACTAATTCTCCAAGTGCACAACTCTTCATGCACTAAGCGAATATTCAACTGCATATCTTTAACTGTCCTTTATTCGCTCAACGAGTTGTGCTGGTGCGCTGAGCGAATATAACTCTTTTTAGCTTAGCGATTTAATGCTGGCTTAGCGAGAATCATCTGACAACACTCCACTTTCCTACTTCCTATTACAACTTTTTCTATGAGGAAACACATTATTTCATGAATAAATACAAATTTGAGCTAATTAATAAGTCTAAAAACATGTATTTTTCGTACTTATCACTGAGTTGGGTCTGTCTCATCCTCTTGGATTTCAAAGCTGATATCAGAATATCATATGACTGCCCTGGGAGGACACCCAGGTTCGCACATATCAAAGTGGTATGAAGAAAACAGTATCAGAATTTGTGGCATCCTGTGTGGTCTATCAACAACATAAATATTTGACTTCTTCCCCCCAGGTTTATTACAACCTCTGCCTATACCGAACACAAGCATAGATTTCATAGCAAGACTTCCTAAGTCTGAAGGGTATGATGCTATCTTAGTGTTGGTAGACAGATTAAGTATGACCACTTTATACCTGTCAAACACCCGTATTCAGCTAGAACTATAGCGGAGATATTTGTAAAGGAGATAGTCAAACTGAATGGAATTCCAACCTCAATCGTCAGCAATTGAGACCCAACCTTCCAAAGCCTCTTTTGGAAGGAGTTATTTAGGTTGCAGGGCACCAAACTCAACATGAGCACAACTTACCACCTTAAATTAGATGGCCAGAATGAAGTTTTGAATAGAAGAATAGAGACCTATCCGAGACGATTTAGCTCAGAGCAACCCAAGTCCTGGACCACATATTTACCTTGGGCAGAATACTGGTACAACACCAGTTTTTCATGTTTTAGAGTTAAAAATAGTTATAGGTACCCAACAGGTTGAAAAAGAGCTACCCGAAGATCTCCAGGGCAGAGTTTTAGCTGTTTCCCAGACAAAGTACTGCATAGGAGAACCTCCCAGCAACAGGGAGAAGCTGTGCAACAAGTGTTCATTCAGTGGTAGGAAGGAGGTACTGAGACTGCTACATGGGAAGATGTAGCAACCATGAGAGATCTGTTTCCAGATTTTAACCTTGAGGACAAGGTTATTCCTGCAGCAGTGGGTAATGATAGGATAATAATGACTGTTTATGTTAGGAGGAAAAAGGTTAAGAATTAGGTTGTTGGGTAGGTGGTTAGGAGAAGTTAGACTTTCTACGAAAAGTCTATATATAGGTGTTGGGATCTGTGTGTAAGGGGTCTTTGATTATTTTCTGGATGTTAGTGAGGCTTGTAAACAGGATCTTAGTTGTCCCGTGTGGGAGGGAGCATTGCCCCCTGTATGAGATTGATGTAACAGTGATGAACGTGAATAAGAGCGAGGTCTATTCTGTGTATTTTTGGTGTCTGAATCCTGTCTTTTGATCTCTACGATCAAGAAACGTAACACATTGTCAATTTTTTTTGCAAAGATTATGAGCTATTCAATCTGTTGTATTATTATTTCATATCCGGAATATATACTATTCTAATATAAAATAATATTTTTGTATATATTTTTGTCTGGTTGCTGTCTAATTAACTAGGCTTCCATGTAATGATATCTCAGTTCATGTAATTGTATATTCTGTGCAGATGCCAGAAGACAGGCACGCAGAGCTTTCTTAGCATTTTCTTCTGATGATCCAAAAGTGAAGGTATCAGAGTCTGAGTCTGTCGAGGGTGATATTGTAAATTTTCCTGAGAAGCCTGTGAATGACGATGCTCAGATTTCTAAGAATACACCGGTGAGAATTTTGTTACTAATCATATAGAAATGTTGTAGGTTTAACATATGATTATCTTCTAATATGCTGGTTGATTGTTTATTTCCTTTCCAATATGGTTCTTTGGGGATTGTGATGTGTTATGTGATTTTGACCCATCTGAAAAGAAGCACCCACAAGCAATTGCTTAGTCCTTAGAGTAAATCCTGATGAATTATTAAAATGATTCCTTTGAGGAATGGTGAGGTATGTTTGTGTATAATAATTGTATCTGAGTTTCTTCATGTGTTAGTACAAACTTTCAACAAACATACTTAGTTATTGTGACTCAATTTCTTATTTGTCTTTTAGCTGCTTGCTAGTAGAGATTTGTTATTAATAATATGCGTGCCTTATATACATCTTTTCTTTAGGTTTATGTACTCAACCCAAAGCAAGATCTGCATGGATTAGGTTTTGATCCTTACAAGCATGCTCCGGAGTTTAGAGGTAAGCATTTTTCTTCATCTATGATGTGGGATCTAGAAAATTCATATTTAATTGCCTTATCTTCTTTTTTACAGAGAAAAAAAGATCACGCTTAGCCAACAAGGGGGGACTTGGGTTCTCTAGAGATAGTCTTTTTGGTTTGAAGTGTAAGATACTTAAACTCCGAGTATATTAAAAATATCTTTCTCTAAAATGATTTAACTCTCAGCATTCTTTCATCAGCAGGAAAGGCTGCCCCCGGTTTTGGCATTGGAGCTCTGGAGGAGCTTGATGCTGAGGATGAGGATGTGTATGCCACTGGTTAGTAGTTCTGCTCTTTCATGTTAGGAGTAAACATGGTTTAACTTGGGACTTTTTTGGTATTCGTGATAGGATGAAAAAGCCTGATGGTATACAGCCTATTAAAATTTTAATGCTTGGTATTTTGTGTGTCATTGTATATGCTATGATATCTAGACTATTATGTTTTGTATATATTTTTGTCTGGTTGCTGTATTATATGACAGGACCCAAAATAGGATAGAAAAATAGTTACTGCAAAATATCTTGATGAAACAGTATTAGTGGAAGAAATTTCCTCTTCCGGGTATAGACAGCAGAAATAATCAGACTGAAATAGTGACGAATTGGAGCAGAGCTCTGATTTACATTTTCAGCACTCACTCTTTGCACCATATTTGCCTGTATAATATTAGTGCATTACAGGTGATGACGATTAGTGAAATCAAAGTATCAAGGGGGAGAAATTGAATCGTTGAATTGCTTTTTTATTGATGATGCAAAATGACATAATTCAAAAGCTATGGCTAGTGGTATTGGGGTGTCTAGGGTTGAATGGAGGACTTTTACTTGAGCTTAAACATCAAATACAATAAAGCCTAATCTCAATCTGAAAGCCCATATAAGTTTTCATTATTATATTGTATAAGGAGGGTTTAACGGATAAGCTTATACAATATATTACTTTGCGCGGAACAATTACAAATAAAAGTTATACTGTATTAACTTATCGTACCTAGTTTTACTCTTTAGTGATATGTATGTAGAATGCTAGAATTAGTGCTTCCTTCTGAGTATTCACTTTCAGCTTTGCTTTAAATCATGATTGTCTTTCCCATATAGAGGTGTATATGCTTTAATATTTTTGTAAGAGCACAATTTCTTTGAAGTAAGCTTGAGAGTGTAAATTTCTTCTGTAAGAATTACAAAAATGGGCATAATGTTTGCTTCTTTTTTAAGCTTACGAATTCGAAGATGCTGTTCAAGAAGTAGAAGAACCTTCAACATTGAGATTAGAAAACCGGACAAAGAAAGAGCCGAAGGACAAGGGTGATCTGCCTGGTTTCAGAGTTGCATCCAATTCTGACTATAAAATGGAAAGGTTACAAAGCAGTTTATTTCTAAACTATTAACCTGATATGTTTTTTATTGTAAAATTTCTATATTATAAACTTTAATGTTTTACATTTCTATTAACCCTGATTTGGGTTAATAGTAATTCTATGGCCCTGGGATCTATTATCATTATAATACTTGTCTTTTTTATTCTTCGCCTATTTTGTATTTACACGATTGCACATTAAACCATAATTGTATAAACTGAATTTCAGATTTGAGGCTCCTCTGATTCCTAAGGATTTTGTGCCCCACCACAAATTTTCTGGACCACTTGACCTTAACCGCAAGAGCTATGAAGTGACTCCACCGGACACTCCTCCTCCAGAGGATGGCAATTTAAAATTATTAATTGAAGGGGTTGCTAATCTGGTAGCTAAATGTGGAAAATTATATGAGGATTTATCTAGAGAAAAGAATCAATCAAATCCATTGTTTAGTTTTCTTTCTGGAGGAACTGGCCATGAATATTATGCTAGGAAATTGTGGGAGGCACAGCAGAAACACAATGATCAGACTAGTCAGCAATCGGATGGAAAAATGACTCCCGGTGTGAAGAGGCTAACAGCTGAGAGCCGAGGCCAGATCTTAGGGGAAAAACCTCTAGAAAAAAGCTCCGAAGGTCCATCCTCATTTGTTGCTTCGACAGATATTCAACTCCAATTTAATCTTACTGATACATTTACCAAGTCTACATCAGTTGTAAGTAGTCTAATCTTACTGCATTAAACTCTAAATTGGAAAATATCTATGTATTGCTTCTAGTAGTGTGGCTGACTTACCAGATTGTGCTTTCAACTCATAATTCCTTTTACATGATTTTTAGACTCCTTTCTGTGGAATCTTAATGACAAGGCACAATGGAACCCGTACCATTAGGCTTGGGGTTGTACCGATTTATGTAAAATAAAAGAAGTTACAATGAGATTTATCCTCCCACTTTCGTAGAGACCTTTGTTCCCAGACTGTCAATAGCCAAAGAGACTTGGGTGTTTACTTATCTTTGTTTCTTTATTTTTGAGCCAGAGTGAGTTGATGAATGTAGAAAAGCCTTTCAAAGATGATCCAGCAAAGCAAGAAAGATTTGAGCAGTTTCTTAAGGAGAAATATAAAGGGGGATTGCGCTCTGCAAGTTCTAGTTTAGCTAGTGATATGTCAGAGGCTGCTCGTGCTCAAGAAAGACTGAGTTTTGAGGCTGCAGCTGAGGCAATAGAAAAAGGACGACAGGGCAGGGGAAGCAAGCCTTTGACTCCATCTGCCATGGATTTCATCCCAGGTGGTGTCATGCAGTTTACTTCTGGTGAATTAGAGGTATGACTAAAGTGATGTTCCTTCTGTTTCTTTCCCTACATCTTTGCCTGATTTTGTTTGATGTATCCCGGTGCTAACAGCCAAAAAAAGACCTGCAAGCTGATGATATTTTGAGGAAGAAAACTTACCCTAAGAGGGAAGAGTTTCAATGGCGCCCTTCACCTCTTCTGTGCAAACGCTTTGATTTGATTGATCCTTATATGGGGAAGGTACTTCAAGTAGTCTGTTACATTTTGAAGTTATTCTTGCATTGACTTTCATGCTTGATTTGGAAAACTTTTTTCATTTTTTTTCTATGTCGAAGAATGATATTCCTTGCCTTTTTCAGCCACCACCTGCTCCACGGATTAGGAGTAAAATGGATTCCTTGATTTTTACATCAGATTCAGTCAAAGGTATCAAAGTGGACGACCCTGTTACATCAATAAAAGACATCTCACCTTTGCAACAATATACTGCTGAGGACATAGCCAAAAGTATTACTGAAAATGAAATTGAAGGGGACGTGGAAGTTGAAAATATTGAAAGGCCAGTTGACCTGTACAAGGTAACACCCAATTTCTCACCCTTTCCGACCATCCTACTTAAAATTAATACTTTCACATGAAATCATTTCGTCCTTTACAAAGCATGTTTACATGTTTTTATATGCCCTTTTTGTCTGTGCATATTATCTTGGGGTAACTTCTGATGACAATACTTATTTAATTTAGTTTGAGTCTTGGAACTAAGCATGAGTCCCAGGAGTGGAAATCTAAATTAACGAATGCTCATTTATCACTTGTATATATTATATGATGTTGCACAAGGCAACCCATAACAAATTCTTGTATCGCAGGCTATTTTCTCCGATGATTCAGATGATGAAAGGGGAGATTCTGGTATTGGGAGAGTGGATAATCAAGAAAAGAAAGCTGAAGTAGCTAATACAGCTTTGAGCCGATTGATTGCCGGTGATTTTCTGGAATCATTGGGCAAGGAACTAGGAATTGAGGTTCCTCCTGATATTCCTTACCCCAAACAGAAGTCTAAGAACATTGCACCTCAGAAAGAACTTGTTAATGAAGATACAAAAATTGAAACCCTCGACAGTAAAAATAATGACCAGATATCCTTAAATCATGATTTGCTATATGATCAGCAAATTTCTCAGGAGGGTGGTCTATCAAAAAGTGTCACTATTCATGGAAATAACCGTGAGAACAGTAATGTGAAAACCAAGGGAGTCAGTACCATGAACTATAAACCCGACAGATCTGAGATGAATATTAATGATGTAAGGAAAATTAAATCGCCTCTAGTCCCCAACCATGACTATAGCAGCAGTTCAGAAGAAGAAAAAAGCAGAAAGCGATCTAGTAGGGAAAAATATGATGAGTACAGGAAGCTTAAAACCCCTGTAACACACCGCCGAAATTATAGTAGCAGTTCTTCATTAGAAGAGGAAAAGAGCAGAAAACGTTCTAGACATCATGGACATAAGAGGCGTGATGCAGGAAGTGATTCATCCAGTGATGACGAAAGAAGAGATAGGCACAGTTCAAGGTCAAAAGAAAAGAAAGGTTCTTCCCGAGAAAAAAGCAGAAGTGAAAAACACTCAAAACACCGCAAACACAGAAAGCATGAATCTCCAAATAGACACTCTCGTTATAGCAGTGAGAAGGACAATGCACGTTCCAGAAGTGAGAAAAAACGGAGGGAATGAGCGAGACTTGTTTCCTTTGTTTTGGACAACTTTTTGGAATTATGTCGGTGGATCATTGCTGTGTTAGAAGATATTACTAGGTTTTGGGAGTGATGGTGCTTTGATACACCCTATGGATTTCATCTGTTTTGCAAGTCTCTTGCATATGCTTCACTGGTTTCAAGTATGCTGCTTATTTAGTATCCCCACCTTACCTTTATTGGATGTGAAGAAATGGAATTGGCACCTCATCATATGTACTAAATATTAGAGACTCTTTAATCGAAAAAGAAAAAGAACTAAATTGGAAGTTGAGGCAGTGCTTAAGTCCTGAGGTCTACAGTGATGCATTTTATAACTTGGTTAACCACAAAATAAGTGTTTTATCTCTAAATTTCCAAATGTTAACAACTTTTCTTTAACAATTTTTTTATAACAGGACGTCGTCACTTTATTGATTTGCTTGAATTTAACTATCATGTATACGTTATTAAAAAATTGTTAAAACTTTTTTTTTCTTTCCAAATATATCTAAAATTGCAAGAGAACCATTCGAAGTCCCCAAGATAAACACTTCGTTAGTGAGTGGATTGAAAATTGGCGCATCCAAATATTAATACGTTGGTCAATTTAACATCAACGCTGCTGTTGGTTAATTTTGATATTCAAATTTTTTATACTTATTTCACATTTACGTTTTTATCTTTCAATCTCTCTTTTTATTTACAGATATAAAAATTCATTTATTAATAATTATTTTACTTCCTAAAACTGAATTGTCAAGTGGTTCTTTAGTGTCAAAAAAAATATTTTTCATGTATTATTTTTAAGCCTTTTATAATACAATTAAAAATTCATCTTTTAATTTTTAATAGATAAATAGAGTATTTTTTTAAGGTTAAAATTGTTCCGATTTAATGTTTATTTGACCTTAAGTGAGAATATTTAAATGTGTTGAGAATCGTCATGGATTTTTAACTTATATATTAAAGAACGTTTTGGAAATCAACAACTTATTACAAAAACACCTCTTCGGCAGCAACCTTATGAAACCTAAAAAAACAAAAAAAAAAACAAACTTATATTAATAGATCTAATGGAACAAGAACTTTTAATATATCACCAATAACTTTAGCCTACTTCACTATTTACAAGGCTAACAAAAATCCAATTTAGTTTGTCATAAACCCTAGGCGAACAGCAAATTACACTGTCAATTAAAAATTATACTGCATTCATTCTTATTTTGAAGCAATGCTCAGATTTCATTTATGAAAATCAGAATTACATATTTTAACTTCTACAAAGTGTTGAAAAGCATGTGGACATCATGAAACTAAATTGGGCTTCTTTCACGTAATAGTTGTCCCTGTAATTTAAGGGTTTTTCTTTTTACACTTCCACAATTACTAACTGAACCAACGCAATAACAGTAACAAGACTAAAATGTCCTTTACTACTATTAAGAAGACAGAAAGAACGTTCGAGAGAAAGAAAAGGAGAAGAAAAATATTCTGGAAAGCTCTTTCCAAAAATTATTTAATATGAGGGTGTCTGAAAAAATTATTCTGAAAGATATCATATATGTTTTAAAAAAAATGTTCTGATAAAATCCTATTTTGGAAAATTTATTCCATAATGTATTTCCCGTATTCTAAAAAGCTTGATCAGAAAAATTCTTCCAAAAATATTATTTTGGAGACTCGAAAAAGTTTGTTCCAAAAAAATTTCAACATGTATAATCTAAAAATTACTTTTACAAAGAGTAGACAGTTATTTTAAAATTTTGGAGGGGTGCGCTAAAGAATTTAGGGGTGCAGCAAATAAAAGCCTTTTCGAAAGTATCTATAATTTCATGCTCCACCTACATGCATCGATGGGAATATATTATTAGTTCTCTTCTTAAATTTTTATAAACATTTTTAAAAAATATTAAAATAAAGGTTATTTTTTACAAGATGAAAATAAATTATTTATCTATAATTTAATATAAACATTTTTTTCATATTAGCTTAGCTTAAAAAATAATTTATTTTATTTTTTTGAAATAATTTATTTTCAAATCGTTCAATAACTGCGGCTTTGACGTGAAGGGTAAACGATAATCAAAGGTTGTAATCCTTTGAATCTGATTTCAAAATACAATTGAAATCATTAACGCGTGTGTAATCTTCAAACATATGACAACCATTTTGTAAATTTCAACTGCCAAATTATGTTTAAAGTAAAGATACTCTAATACTATTATTTAATTAATACATTTTTAATAACTATGTTAACATTTTCAGTAACTATCTTAACAACTATACATATCATGATTTCTCGTTAGTTGAAAATAGAAAATAAACTTCTTTAAGATAAGTATTACTAAGAATAATTGGTTTAAAATAATAGGAATAAATTTAATGGTCAATAGTTATTACATTTTTTAACAATTTATTGTTTTTATCATCGCCTCCGTTTAAATTCCCATTATGGAACTCTCATTTTGAATTATTTATATACTTACTTTTGGTTTCTTTTGTTGTATGTTTCTTTATAAAAATATAATTAATTACTATTGTTTTAGTGATTTGCTGTCACTTTATCTTTAATTTTTTTTATATCAATTTCATGCTTTTGAAAATCGATAGCATAGAAAGGAAGTCAATCAAATGAAAATTTCTTTGATATTAATTTTTTGTTTTTGAAAGTCGATCACATAAAAGGAAGTCCATGAAATGAAACAAAGAAGAGAAATTTCCTAAACTTTGCAAAGTTTCAATGTTAGCATTAAGCTTTTCTAAAAAAATATATATTAAAATTTGAGGGTTAGTAAATAATTTTCAGCCTTTCAGAGTTGAAATTTGTATTGGTATACTGAGAATTGAAATTTGGTGTTGAGCATGGAACTAATATTTTTTAAATTAAGCATTTTATTTTGTATATATCATTTTCAGAAATTAAGAAAACATTGATTGACCAGTATTTTAACATGCATATTATATTTTATATAATTGAAATTCATCGTAAGTAAATATATTTTAAAATATAAAGTATTGTTTAAGCTTAACTAAATTTAAAATTCTCTGTAAATTTATATATTTTCAATTAAGTTTTTATTAAGAAAAGTTTTGTTTATATTTTTTAATTAAATATCAGTGGTTTAATTTTTTCGTTAATTAAGTAGCATGAAGTGTTAGGATATTGGTCGTTTTATTTTTAACACAGGTAACAAATAATATATATAACGATCCAAAATAACAATGATATTATTTAGTTAAATGAAAAAAATAAACTATATATACTAAATTAAAAAAAATTAATAAATATTAGAGATTGTGAGAAACTTGAAATTTGATTAAGTTAATTAATAAGAGTATATTAATAAAAGAATATATATAATAGATAATGTGTGTAAATAATAATAATAGACAAATAATATAAAATACGTTGAAATGGGATATCTTGATTAAACAATTTTGTGAATTGCTATAAATTTTTGAAATATTCGTGTTAAAATACTTATAAATAAATAAATAAAATAATAAGAATGTCCTCAATAGTCAACCTGAATTCGTCTAGACGGAGGAAGAAATGACTGTTTAAAAATTTAAAGTCCTCCTTTCCAACTTACAGATAGAAATAGTTGAATTAAGTAAATCAAAATACATAAATAATTTAAACAATTTGTTTAAAATATTAAGAGGAATTTTTAGTTTTTTCTTGCAGAAATAATTATATCATAAAAATCATTAGAAGAGTCCAAAGTCTATATAAACAAAAGAAAAAAAAATCAAAATATATACACAAATACTTATATTATATTTATTTTTGAAACTCATAAAAACTTAATAACCACACCACAACTTTCCTCAAAATATTTCAAATTATACCATATTATCATAAAACATTTTCATAACATCCCCATAAGGACCACTAGTACAAAAGCACTATATAACGTCACGCGTTTAATGTCCAACCACTGAATAACGAACTTTCAAAATTAGTGGTGACATTTTTGTAAATAAATACAATTATCAAACATTGTTTAGAATTGTAATTCGACGTAAAATGAGATATAAAATGTCGAATGACTTTTAAATTCGACGTCAAAAGTTAGTGCATTTAATAAAAATTTGAGCGAAAGATTGAAAATTCATTCACTTTATTTTACTGTGCGATACTCTCTTCTCTTCTCAAACTTTTCTTGAACGAAGTTTGACGAGCATCACATGTAATCTTTCTTTCATTTGATACAAATGCATGTTAATTAATTACTTTAGGTATGATTTTTGTTTGTTTTAACAAATTATTTTCGTCTCTTGTCCTCCATAGGTGCATTATGCTTTCTCTCCCACTGTGACGAAACTTTATTCCGACGAAACCACCTTTTGAAGGTTAATTTTCGTTTTGAAAAACTTATTTGTTATTTTTTTTGTTGAACTTGTTTTTTGTTGTTATTTAGTTGAACTTGTTTGTTGTTTTTAGATTGAACTTGTTTGTTGTTGGTTATTATTGTTTGCATGATACTCCACTACACCTTCATAATTCATGCTTTATAAAATACAACAAAAAACTGAAATTTGTTGTTTTTTTGTTTTTCAGGTCTCGTAAAGTTGTAAAAAAAACAAAATAACGTCAAATATTGATAAAATTCGACGTCAAATTAACGTTTAATTTTTTAAATTTAACGTCGTCTGATATAATGTCGTTTGCAAATTCGTCGTTAAAAACCCAAAATATTATATGTTGTATACAATTTTTGTACTAGTGTACACACTTTAAAATTTAACTATATTTATAATCTTTAAAAGAAACATATATTTCCACAATTTAAAGTTAACATAATTTTATGTATAATATATTTTGTCACTAATCATTCTTTTTCTATAATATGAATGGTATATAATTAAAAAACATATAAGTAATTATTGAATATTAAAATAATAACACAAATACGCACAACTAAAATAAAATAAAATATGAAAATAAAAGAAACAAATAGATAATGGACAAAAAGTGTAATTTTATTAAAGAAAAAAATTTATATATCATTTTCTCTAGTCCCATTGTAAAGATAATAATAATCTTTTTTTTGAAAAAAAACAAATACAATGAGAGCTCAAAGAAAAAACTAATATTATCTTGGAGAATCTAATCTTCTTTTTTAATTTTTCTCTCCAGCAATAAAACAAAAATAATAAAAAGAAGAGAGACTTTGGAACGTGTTCATAAAGAATAAACTTCTTTTATAACATGAAAAGTAAGTTTCAAGTAATTCTTACTTGAAAATTTTGATGAAATTAATCAAATATTCTCGATATACCTCTTACATTAAGTACAATAGTCCAAATACAGTCGATTGTAACGAACACTAACGATGAAAAAAATAAAATCTCTTGTACAGACACCTAGACACTCGCTTTAAATCATACAAAAATTTATTCAACTTATAAACCAAATTTTTGTTCTTTAACGTCTTTTAGTTAAACATCACTACATTCTTGTTAACAATAACTTTCTTTCAATAATATTTTCCTTGTGTTTCACCAAATTTTTATAACATATATTTATTTATCTTTTAACAAAAATATTTTAATAAAGAAAACAATTTATCGTGGTATTAACTTGAACAAATAATATTTTTTTAAGAAGAATGTGTCAGCAATCTACATTTGTGAAGCATCCCTTCCCACTCAAAGTAAAGGAAATTACCGGTTTGTTGACTGAGGAAGAACCTTCTCTTTGAAAATTCAAAGTCTCTTATTTATTTTCCCATAGATTATAACTCAACTATTTCTGAAAATGTATATTTAATTATTCTTTATCTATTATACTTTTAAATTTTAATATTTATTTTCTTTATTTAATTTTAAATAAATTTTATCTCTTAAACTCGATTTTTGTCTATGATAATATTCACACAGCACCAATATATAACATGATATTGAATTTTCATTATAAGTTTGTTTTAATTTTATTTAAGATTTATAATTTCCTCTATATTCATGATGGATGCTTCCGTTGATTTGGTTGTTGAAAAATAGATAAGAGGTTTAATTTGAATCATTCTTATGCCAGCCACTTTCCTCAAATCAAAGAACAGGTCAAACACTTTGCATAATTGTGTTTTTTCTTCTTCTAGAGAACTGGATAACTTTGTTTTGAAACCGAGTAAACTTATTCTATTGAAAATAAATAAATTAAAAATATTTAAAAAAATCATCATTATTTTAAATTTAATTTTAATAAAGCTAATTTATAAGATGAGATTTGTATCTATTAATATTTTATAAATCTGTGAAGTTTAAATTTAATTAAATCTTAATAATTTAAATTTTAATTAATTATATACTATAAATTTTATAAATTAGTCTTGGATCTCGGGTACGAAACACTGATCTTTTATTTTCTCTTACGAGATTTTTAAATAAACTTCTCGAAATTTAATTATATACTATAAATTTAATAAACTTCTCGAAAACCTCACTCATTATGGTTTACGAGATCTTTAAATGCGCCAACACCGCAGGACATTGCATGTGTATATAGTAACATCTGAAAGAAAATCTATAATTTCCATAAATATTCATATAACACGTAAAAAATATTTATGAAAATTGGTATATTTATCTCTCTATATACTGGAAAAAATATATAATGTTTTTCTTAAGAAAATAATATATGTAAGAACAAAACATGTGACTAATTTATTTGCATGAACAAATTAATACAAATATAACGCACGAAAAATTCAGAAAAATTAGAGCAACCTACTTGAGTTGTTTGTGACTAAAACAATAATAATATAAGGTTGGTTTGAACCGTAAAAGCGATTATTAATTGAAGCTATTTAAAAATAGGTTAAAAAGTAATTAAAGAAATTGATTTTACAGGTTTAAATTCTGATTATCTAAAAGTGGAATAAATGAAGGAAAGAATTAAATTTTGGAAGTTGTGTGTGATGTTAAGTATTGCAATGTTCATTAATTTGAATTGATTGGAATGCAATTAATAATATTAGGAATTAATCATGTGAGCTTTTTGTGCTTTGTGTCAGTCACCATTGAAGTGTGACAGTATTCAATTAAATTTGTCTGTTACCACTGCACAAACTTCTGCATCCTACCTTACAACCGACAAAAGGTTGGTGGAGTTAGGATTCTTGTTTTTTTTTTTAATGAAAATTTAAGTCAGATAAGGTTATAAATATGGGAAGTCGTGGTATTTAAAATGTTTAGATTAAATTTATTTATATTAAATTTCTCAAATTCAAAAGTAATATCATGATTCAGTGAGGTGAATACTATATGAAGTAAAATTATAATCTTTTGACTCAAATTTAATGCAAATTAGTTCAACTATAATTTAAATTTTGAATAAAAATAAATTTTTACATAAAAATAAATTTTTACATAAAAATAAATTTTTACATAAAAATATAATATGAAAATTATATAAAGAAAAATATAAATTGTATTTTAAAATTTTAAATAGAGCATGATACTTTTAAGTTTTTATAACTTTCAAATAACTCAATATATTAAGAAAATTAGGGGTGAGTATCGGTTAAGTTTGATTGAATTCAGATCCAACTGATAAATCTAGTATGATTCAAATTTTATAATTTAAAATTTATATATATTCAACTATTTAATATATATGTTTATCACGTTTGAGTTTTTCTTGTATGTTAATTCAGTCTGATTTTTTATATTACATATTTATATTTTATTAAATGTTTTTAATGAAAAAATTATTTTTGAATTGAATAAATAACATAAATATAGTATATTTTGATTAAAAATTATCTTTAATTTTAGTAATGATTATTGTGATTTTATATAATTTATATTAAATTTTAATATAATAATGTTATGTTAAAAATATAATTTTAAATTTTAAATATATATATATATATATATATATTTATAAATATTAAAATATCAAATTGAATCGAGTACCCAATTTTAAAATTTTAATTTATTATCCGAAAATGATTGTCATTAAATTTTATTTATTTTTTAATACAATCTAAGTACTCAACTTTATTTTGGATTTGTGGTTAACTAGATTTTTTTCTCTCAACCTTAATAAAAACATAGCAGCCGATGAAATCAATAAATTTAGGACGGCGTACAACATATTCTAAGAAACCATTAAAAATATGATTTTGTAACGGTTTTCAGTTGAAGAAGCACTACTAATTAATTGCTTCTTTTAACATAATTAATTGAAACTAGTTGAATCTGTGAACTATAAAAACAACAAATACATTTTATTTTATATAATTAACATTTCACCTTAATGAATACCCTTACTAAATGAACCTACCTTTTTACTAATTATTTAAAACTAGCTTTTCATGTCAGCATATGCTGCTGTTAATTCAAAATTTCAATTAGATGAATAACATGTTATAGAGATAGAATATTAAATTTAATCAAATAAAAACATAAAAAACACACACACATGAATGAATATATATATATATATATATATATATATATATATATTTATATTTATTTATTTATTTACTTTTTTAAGATTATAATTACAGGGACTTTTTATTATCAATACTGAGGATATTTTTCCACCTAATCTAATTATTTTTATTGAAATTTCTTACTGAGAGTTTTTTTATCTCTCATTTTATTTTAAACTAAATTAAATAATTAGTTTTAACGACAACTTTAGTTTTATCTTCTTTCTTGACAGTTAGAAGTTTACTTTTAAACATAAAAATCACAATTTTGTCACAATTAATTTAAACAAATATACTTCCTCGCCTCCCTTCTGCTGGTTTGATCCATTTATTGAGTGTTCTCTTTGAAAATCACTTTATATCTGAATAATAACATTGAAACATATATCTAAGATTATCAAACTTTTTAATCATGAAAATTTCTTTTAAATGCATAAAATTTCAACCATGTTACTTACTTTGAAAGGTTTGTTATTGATAACGATCAGATTTTTGTCAGAGAAAACTTAATTTGGGAATCTTTCTAGATTTTAGTTAATAAATGTCTTACTCACGTGATTTAAGTACCCCATATTGATACACTAACACAAGTAATAAATAACTAATCTTTTAAACATATTACCAAAATGGTAAGAAGATTTTTATATAAAAAAAATTATTTAGACCAGTTTCATAATTTTTTCACAAATTATTTTAAAAAGTATTATTGATTATGTTTTTATTCATTATTATGTTTTCTCACTATTTTATAGGATGTGTTATTATCGGATTAGCATAAATCTTCTGACAAATGACAATACATAAGTAGATTGAAATTTTTGTTTTTCCTCTTTGAATGCTGAAATACAAGAGAGATTCACCTCGAAAACATTATTTGAAATTGAACGAAAAAATTGAGATTTTTTTAGTAAGAGAAAATGAGTACCATTGAATGTGTCTTTTGTAAGAAATGCAGTGTATATTTATAAAGTTTTTGTAAAATTCATGTGATAAAACTGATAATAAAATACAAATAATGTCAATAATATGGTGACTTACTTAAATATACAATAATAATGTAATACCTCACCCCAAATAATGATAATAATATTGTGGTATAATAAAACTAACGAGATTTACATATATGTGAGTATTTGCTTCTAATAGACGTGTTTTTGAAATATTTAATAATTGTTCCAAGGTGATGTAATGTTGCACTGTATTCTTCAACATATCTATTAGGTTGGTACAAAATTAATAAATTATTTTTTATATTTTTAATTTTAGATTTATAATTTTGAGCCCTGGATTCTTTTTACTCATTTCTTAATTTTTAAGTATCTACAATTTAGTTAAATTGTAATTTAAAAATTTATTGAACCTGAAATAAATTATATTTTAGCAATTTTCCTAATTGTTATCTTAATTTTGTGAGAGAGTCACTGTCAGACCTCATTAAAAACGCACCCAAAATCCCTCTGAACAGACGCCAGGTGTCAAGCAACGAGGATTTGGAAATCAGATAGTGGAAGGCAGGTATCAGTAGGTGAGCGGACGTTCGTATTGACGTGGGAAGCAAAACTGATTTTTCTAAAAACTTCCATAACACTCTCTGCATGCACCCTTCTTCCCAGATTCTGAACAATCTCACTTTCTCCTCCTTCTCACTACATCTCATCATCTTCTCTCTAAGAAAACTCACCCTTTCTTTTCTCTGATCACCATTCAGGCACCGTGGAAGCACTTTCGGCGTCCTGAGCTTCATTTTGAACCGAATAGTTTCGAGTTCTGTACTGGTAAGTTCTTTTCTAGCTAGTCGTTCGTTATCTGGTACATGCAAATCAAGTTCTGGTTGCATGCTGTCATCTTGTCTGAACCATTTTTGGTTTTTTGTGGTTTGATTTAGTTCGAAGAGTTGTTGAGTGTTGAGAGTAGAAATATTTGTAGACAACGAACCATACTTCTGCCTCTAGGACGATCGCTCACGCTAAAGGTAAGGGAAGCTTATTTAATTTAATTGTATGTTAGTTGTACGTTCGTTGATAATGAATGCATGTGCTGAGTGGTTGAATGTATATAAAGTATGAATATGATTATTTACCATGTTATGGATTGTATGAAGTATGCAAATTGATTTTATATGAAAGTATGAAGTTACGAAACTATATGTTAAGAAATAAGTTGGAATATAAATGATCCTGATATGAATTTCCCTAAGAAAGTGTACGTTCGTTACTGAACGGTCCTTGACCGTTCGGTTTTCTAGTGAATTTGGTTAGTGGTGGATTCTTTCATTTGGAAAGAATCCTATTTGAGGACGAGCGTCTGCATTTCGAGTCACTATGCTTGAGCGTTCGGCCAAGTATAATTGTGTCTTGGTGTCCTGTTATAAATATATTTATATATATATATATATATATGTAATTGTATATTGTACTTATTCGTAAACACTATCCCAATAGTATCCAGGTATAATTATCAAGCTTCTTCTCTTTCAGTTTAGTAGCATTTGGTCTCATACGAAGTGTTCGTCCTAAACAAGTGTTTGGTCTTACACCAGGCACTCGTTCCATCTCCTTAAGTTAAACTTCCTAATACGAGCTTTCGTTCAAGCCCTCTAGGGTTCGCTCACTATAGTGTTCAGTCTTTGACTGGCATTTGGATCTCTCGATACTAAACTAAATTAAACTAAGTATTCACAAGTATTCGGGTTCTTCATGTGAATCATCCTAAGTATTTGTTTTGAATGCCTTGAAATGTCATTATTCATTGGTTTCATTCTGGAGTCTTCGTTCTTGGTTTGGTCTTTTTGAGGTTCAATTGAAATTCTCAAGAGTCAGTTCATCTGATTGACTCAAGGTTGTAATTGACATTCGTTCCATTAGTTTCTGGGGAGTTATGATTGTAATCGTTATCTTTCTCAACCCGATATCAACCCCTTGGTCTTAAAATCAATTCTTACCTTTGAGATATCTTGGTCTCGCTCTACGTGTTCGGTCTAGTTCTGAGTTCGGGTCGAACGTTCGCTATTTATAAATCTCATGAATCTTTATACGAGTTGGTTAAATGAAATGATTATTAACGAAAGATGAAGAAAATATGATATGGAATTGTTGAGGATTATGGACGAGCGTTCCGGGGAGGAACAACTTATGTGTGAATATTGGAATTTGTAAAGTATGACTGTGGGTAAGCTAAGCTGGATGTTCATCCTGATGTTCCGTGAGTACTTGTCTTCACGTAGAGGAGGGTAGGTCATGTGTGGGAACGACAGGAGGTCCTAGTCCTTAGGGTTACTTTGGACAGATAGGGCTAACCTCGGGTGGCAGTTGTTGAGGGCATCCCAGTTACTACATCACCCGGGTGCACGAACGCCTGTAGCTACACAGATTTCATACAGTCCGGACAGTGAGTCTAGTATTAGGATTTGTGTGAACGAACTATGAATTATCTTGTTTAAATGATTTTGTGAAATGTATGTTTATGCATGAATTAAATTACATAAGCTTATCCTGTGTTTTTCTGTCGTGTCTCGTTTTGTACGTTCGTCTTGTCGTTGCAATGATCATCCGTGTGGATGTGAGCAGAAGGGGACGCGTTATTGGAAGATACGCTGGAAGAAGAAAATTTGGTAGAAGTTGAAGTTAAGACCGAACCTTAGGACGTTCGGTCAGTAGAGTAGTTTTTGTAATAGGGTGGTCTTTCGCCACTTTCCCATCTTTGTATGTATGACTGTTCGGTATTTTGGTTTTTTGTAAACCGTTCGGTCAGACTCGTACTTCTGTATTGTTTAATTATAGTAACTCTTTCTGTAAGGTCGTTCGGCCGAGACCATACGTTCTTGTATAGTGTAAGACTGATCTGCTATATTATTAAATGTAATTATTCGATTATATGGTTTATTGCTGTATTTTTGGGATGTTACAGTCACTAATATTACACATTTTTATTAATATTATTATGTCATATCAATTTTTTTACTAAATAACATATCCGAAAATTTGAATCCATGAGAAAAGTTAAGATTACAAAACAAGTTAAATTAAGTGATCAAGTTGGCTTGATATTTTTAATTTATCAGTTTGGTTAAACCATTACACATTATCTATTAATTTAATAGACTGTTTTGTCATCTCTTTTAAATTAGAAACTAAAATAAATAAAATAATCTAAAAGATTAATATTTTATTATATTTAGAAGATGTAAACATGTAATAATAATATAAATTAAATTATTATTATTTACAAATTAAATTAAATTTATTAATATTTGTTCAATATAGCAAAAATTATGTATGAGATTAATTTTTCTTGTGTTAAATATACACATAAGATATTGTTTGAGAAGATAAATACAAATAAAAAATAATAAGAGAAACTATGTGTTAAACCAAAAATACAAATAAGAAATAATAATAAACAAACTAAAGATAAAATATAAATATAAGGATATTTATATAAAATATTTAATTATTTAATATATCTAAAATATAACAAATTTGCAAATACGACATAAAAGACAAAATATCAAATCAGAAGATTGAACAACAAATCTAGGAGTTTGCTTCATATAAATTTCTTCTTGCAAATTTCTGTTAAAAAAATGGATTGTTGATATCTGGTGGATAATGAAACCATTGTTGATTATAAATATACTGACAAAAGCCATTTTTTGTAGCTAGAGAAAAAATATATATGGATGGATCAAACTCTAATAGAAGAGATGTCAGAAAAGACAATAATGAAAGAAGTCATGGGTGAACAGGAGAGACAAACCTTAAAAATTCAAGATTCTTTAATCAAGTCACCTGAAAAAGAATAAAAAAATGATCTCGATACTCTGAATAACTATTTCAGAACAAATGAGACGTGCGATCACGCATAGAAGGAGACCAAATGCACTACAATGCATGAAAGAAAGAAAAAAAATATCTATAACTTCGAAAGAAAGTATACATAAAAACTTCGACAAAGACATAGTTAAAATACAGTAATCGTTTAACTAAGAACATGAAATAAATTAATATATAAAATATATATTATTTCGATATTTAATAAAATTATTAATTAATTGAAATTTAAAGTATACTTATGTGATTAAATAATTTTTTTAATATATATATATATATATATGTATATGTATGTACAATACAAGTAATTTAGAAAATCTATGTTTTAAGACAAAGTTTGTAACCTATAGCACTCTATTTCACATGACAACCACTGACGGAAGTGGCCCAATTTGCCACAGTGAAAAAAACAAAGCACATAAATACCATGCGGTTTCTGATCTCCTTGCAGAATTATATAACAAAATAATAAATAAAACTTATAAGACGATTAAAGAATGAAAATAAGTATTAAATTATGATCTAAAATTATATTGACACTGTCAAACAATAATGCAGACTGAAGTCATAGATGACATCAACTTAATGTATTTGATATCATATCTCTTCCCATTCATCGGTCAAATGGTTTACTTTTACGTGTTTTTTTCATCAACCAATTTTATAAAATGTTATTTATATATTTTAAATTCATTGTATTCTACCTCGTTCTATTGTTCTTCATTTTTTATTTTCCAGTCTAAAATCATGTTGCATGATCTATTGAGTGTAAACATTTATTGTAGTTGGTGTAATATAAATGTACAAAGTAAATAAATTTTAATTTTAAATCTCCAATCTTAAATTCTAAATTTTAAAATCAGCTTACCATTAAATTTGTTTTAATTTCAATAAAAGTTAATGTTAAATTTTTACTTAATATGAATATGAATATAAATGATATCAGTTTTTTAACTGAACATACATAGGAATGAAGGTAAATGTATATATGTTTGTATTTTAATATTTATGTAATTATTATTTGATATTTTATATAAGATTTACATTATAAAAAAATTTATAAACATTGAAAAAGTAAAATATATGTGTATTTTATTTTATATTAAATATTTGATAATATTATATTTTTATTGTATTTTTTTAAAATATATTTAATTAATATTTAAAAATAATAAAGAAACTGGTGATAAAGACGAGAATGAAACAAAAATTTATACATATTAAAAATAAAAATGAATAATTAATTTAAAGATAAATTAGTTAACCTACATCTCTTTCACTTTTTTTTTTCTATGTCTAGCATTGTAATTAAAAAATAAATTTCTTAAAGTTTTTCTTTTAAAGTTTAGGAAACATTTCTAGCGGTTGTTTATTTTCTCAACTATGATTCTTATATTTATACTTGTCACCAATATTGAACTTTGTTTTTGAATCACAACTTTTAGTAACCTGTTTATATTTTATAAAGTTTATTTATATTACATATTCAGGATTTGGAGAATTTGATTTTGTTCATGCAATTTTAATCATTTATCTTTGTATTTTGAGTTCAAAAATATATATTTTTAGGATAAAAAAACATACAGAGGTTGGTATTAGAAAGTGACATAAAAGTTTATTGATAAGTACGAAAGTCTCAATAAAAAATGCATAAACATTTTCAGTTTATTGCTACACTTAGTGTAAGGATTGGATTAAGAGTTCAAAACACATGATTGAATTTAGGTTAATCATTATTCTTAATGCGTAACACAAAAGATCGTTGTCAGTTAAGATACGTACAATACTATCTAAGCCTCATTTCTTTTATGTTGAATTATAATGTTTGTTAATTTCAATATTTATAATTGTTTATTTATTATTATAGAGTATTTATATGAAACAAAAATTGTCTTTGATGTAAAAAATATTTTTTTTGTCACCCATAATCTTATTTGAAACTCAAGGTTTTAAATTATTGTCATGTGAACTTAAAGAAAAACACGTTCTTATAAGCTTAAATCTTAAATCAAATAGTGTAATAATGATGTCTTAATATTAATATTATATTTGTTTCTCATCTTTATTAATATATTTAATAATTACTACATCGAAATACTTCCTATTATGAGATCCACACTTTAGAAATAAAGCTTTTTGTTTTTGGAAAATTTCACTTTATTTCAAAATACATTTAAGGTGACTCCACACTTAATTAATACAAAAATAAAAATACTCAATAAGCTGATTAAATGTATGTATGATTTAAAAGGTTACAATCCAATATATAGTTATAGTATGTGTTCTTTAATTGTTGCAAATTTCGATGATTGAATTTATATTTCTTTTTGGTATTCCTCAAATCTAAATGAAATTTCGTATTATATTAAGTAAGAAACATCAACTTATTTAAAGATAAATCAAGAGGGAAAAATAGTACACAGAATTTAAATATTGGTTTTCTTTGAATAAAACTTTTTTCTTTGATTGTTCCAATAGCATGAATCCACGTCTATTGAAAATTAATACACACACAGCTTTTACGTCATTAATTTTTAATAACATGAAAATTTCGAACCCAAACGCTACGCGTAGTTCTTTCATTTGTTTAGAGAATTAGCAAGAAAGTTTTATAAGATTTTAAATTTAGTTTGACTTCTAAACAAAAATTTATAAACGAGAGAGACCAAATCCAAAATAAGAGAAACAACACCAAGTTAGTCATATTTTTCTTAAATCTAGAATAAGTATAGTTTTAGTCTCCAAATTAAAAAAAAAAAAGGAACAAATTTTAGAAGGCTGAAACAAAATGAATCTTAAATTTCAGAATTGAAAATATAACTTAACAATATTTTTACTTTAGATTTTAAGAATTAAAAAAATGAAAAACTATTGTTTTGGATTTTCCATGATGAACAATTACTTTATCTTATTTTTTGTTTATACAGCTATAAAAGGCATAGACCGAATCTTGAAGAAGGATCTCATTTAATTTAATATTTTTGCATCATGAAATGTATAAAATAAATAAAGAAACGTACTCGATTCATTAGAATAGCATCAAGAGCATGTGAAGGGCTTCTTTGACCTTTTCCCACGCATTCTTAAACTTACATTGTTTTTTTTCTCCTGCGTCACATCTTAGACTTTTGTTATCTTCCAAAATACTCCTTCAAAATTTTCTCAATGCCCCATTTGGTGCAAAAAGAAAAATGAAGAAAATTATTTGACCAAAATTAAATAAATGGAAAAAAGATTTCATTATTTTACGCATTAATGTAAGAAGCAAAGTGATTCTTTCTTTCCTCTTTTATTTCACCATCAATGACAGAGGCTTAATTAAGTAAAACATCTTTTTACACGAAATAAATCCGAGTTGTCTTAATTAATTTTTGTTTTGGTTCATTAATGATTTCTCGAAAAAATTTCATTCGACATCCTCGAACAATGTATTGTTTTGTTTACTAAATTAAAAGGAGTTTCTAGAAGCGGTGTGCAGCAATGGCCACACGTATTATATTTCACCATTGGCATCTACCCATCTACCTTGACTTTCATGACTTTCGAGATTCCGCTATTCACTATTCTTGTAAAAGAAAAAAATCACTCTTTGCTTTTTTTCTTTTTCTTTTTCCAAAAATACATTTACATGCTAATTTATGAAATCCAACGTAGTTAATCCAAAGTAATGAATTGGCATTCTCATATGAACAGTATCTGTTATTTGTTAGAAATCCTTCACCAATTATTTCTCCATGAATGACCCTGGTCCCAGAGAGAAAAAAAACAAAATTAGATAATTATTAGGTGGTTTTTTTATGTGTAATTGTATTTGTTTATGGTCTTAAAAGCGAGTATGGAGAGGGGTTAAGAGAAAGATCCATTCCCATGTGCACGTTGAAAAGTCTATTCTTGTTAGCCACGGCGAGTCAAACTGGGATGGCAGTCACAATTCAGCTTCCAACCCAATCGAACACATAATAGGTTGCCTTGTTTCTCATCACTTTCATTCCAAAGTTATACCTTTCAGCTCTAACAAAGGAACCTCTGTTTTTTTCTTTTCTGGGTTTATCATATTTGTACAGATACATATAAAGAACAGCTTTTTTGTCTTTCTCTGTGCTTAAGACTTCTTTCTCACCCTCTGCAAATCACTTCCTTTCAGTTGTTTGATTCTTTTGTTGCTTTCATTTCATTGCTTCAACGCCACATATCTTTCTTGATTTTCACAACTGCTTTTGAGGGTCATTGAGTTGTTGGAGCTGGGTTTGAAACTTTGAAAGGTAAATCTGATAAGTTTGAGAGCTTTTGGTGGAGTTTGAGCCATGGCTGGGGGTAGAAGGAGGAGGCACCACTTCGGCAGAATCCATGCATTCACGTGTGGGAAAGCTTCCATGAAGGAAGAACATTCACTGATTGGAGGCCCTGGGTTCTCAAGGAAAGTCTATTGCAATGACCCTGAACGTGCAACCGCGAGTCTTCTCAATTATGGAGACAATTATGTCAGAACAACTAAGTATACATTGGCCACGTTCCTGCCCAAGTCCTTGTTTGAGCAGTTCAGGAGGGTTGCAAATTTCTACTTCCTCGTTTGTGCAGTTTTGTCTTTCTTTCCGGTGTCTCCTTACTCTGGAGTCAGTAATGTTGTCCCTCTACTGGTTGTGGTAGCTGCCACAATGGTCAAAGAGTTCGTTGAAGATTTTAGGAGAAAACAACAGGTAATGTTCTGTAATTTTGATATCATCTTGGTTCAGAGGATGTTTGCTCTCTTGTGTTGTTAGGTAACTGCATGTCTGTGATGGGTAGTTATGGATGATAGGCTTTGTGGCTAAAATTTGGACTGTTCAATCCATTATTCCTAGACTAGAACATGTGGCTATTGATTGCAGATGTATTGAGTACAATATTAATTGGTTGGGAAATTTATGATGAGAGTTGATTTGAACCGGTAAGTGAAATTGTGAGAGGCTTAGGGGTTTGTGTGCTAAATTCATGCTCACATATAGGTCAGATAGCTATTTTCTTCTTGGCATACGCAGAGCTTTTTTGACTAATAGGTAATAAGGGTTGCATTAATGTTAGTGAACTTTTTTTCTTTCACAAAAAGAAAAATGATTACGTTTTCTGCTACTCTTGATTAATCCCAGGCCGATGATATTGTTTTGTAATTTCCTCAGGATATAGAGATGAATAACAGAAAAGTTAAAGTGCATGGTGGAGGTGGTGATTTTTCCTATTCTAAATGGAGGGATTTGAAAGTTGGAGATATAGTGAGGGTGGAAAAAGATGAATTTTTCCCTGCTGATCTTATCTTACTTGGGTCAAATTATGATGATGCAATTTGCTATGTTGAGACTATGAATCTTGATGGAGAGACAAATCTGAAACTGAAACAAGCATTGGAACAAACTTCAAAGTTGCAAGAAGATTCGAGCTTTCAAAATTTCAGGGCTGTCATCACATGTGAAGATCCAAATGCAAATTTGTACACATTTGTTGGAAGCATGGAGTTTGGGGATCAACAGTATCCTCTTGCACCTCAACAGCTACTTCTCAGGGACTCTAAGCTGAGGAACACAGATTTTGTTTATGGTGTGGTAATCTTTACTGGACATGACACAAAGGTTATGCAGAATGCAACAGACCCGCCATCCAAGAGAAGCAAAATCGAGAAAAGGATGGATAAGATTATCTACTGCCTCTTCTTTCTACTTATTTTGATTTCTTTCATTGGGTCCATATTCTTTGGGATTACAACAAATGATGACATTGAAAATGGAAAAATGAAGAGATGGTACCTTAGACCAGATGATACCGAAATTTTCTATGACCCTAATGAACCTGTAGCTGCTGCAATTCTGCATTTCTTGACAGCACTTATGTTGTACAGTTACTTGATTCCGATTTCCTTGTATGTATCCATTGAAATTGTGAAGGTTCTTCAAAGCATTTTCATCAACCAGGATGAGAATATGTATTATGCGGAAACTGACAAGCCAGCACATGCTCGTACATCAAATTTGAATGAAGAACTTGGCCAAGTAGATACCATACTTTCAGATAAGACAGGAACTTTGACTTGTAATTCTATGGAATTTATCAAGTGTTCTATTGCTGGGGTTGCTTATGGCCGAGGAGTTACAGAAGTTGAGAGAGCTCTATCTATGAGACATGAATCAGATTCAGGTAAAGAGTTGAAAGAAAACAACAGCAGTGCAATGGTTCGTGAATCAAAGTCATCCATTAAAGGGTTTAACTTTATGGATGAAAGGATCATGAATGGAAATTGGATCAAAGAACCCAATGCCAATGTAATCCAGAATTTCCTAAGGCTTCTCGCTGTATGCCACACTGCAATACCAGAAGTTGATGAAGGAACTGGGAAGGTTTCATATGAAGCTGAATCACCAGATGAGGCAGCTTTTGTGATTGCGGCCAGGGAACTTGGATTTGAATTTTATGAAAGGACACATGCAGCTATTTCACTGCGTGAATTAGACCCCATAACAGGCCTGAAAGTTGAAAGGTGAGGTTACTGTGCTTAAATGTGAAGATTTAATTATCTAATATCTTGTTATACTTATACATATGCAATTGAATCTTTAATTGTGTATTAAAAATGGCATATAATTTCACTTTTCCAGGTCCTACAAACTTCTGAACGTATTAGAGTTTAGTAGTGCAAGAAAGCGGATGTCTGTAATTGTAAGAGATGAGGAGGGGAAACTGTTGCTTCTCAGCAAAGGCGCTGACAGGTTTGTAATCTCATACTTGGCTATCCCTAATACACTATGTAAGCATCATTCAATTTGTTTTCAAAGTTCATATATTGAATTGCTTTACTTTTCTGGTTTTCACAATCAGTGTAATGTTTGAACGAATTGCAAATAATGGAAGGCAATTTGAAGAGAACACAAAGCAGCACATCAGTGAATATGCTGATTCTGGTTTGAGGACCTTGATACTTGCATATCGTGAACTTAATGAGGAAGAGTACTATCAATTTAATAAAGAGTTTACAGAGGCCAAGAACTTAGTGAGTGCAGACCAGGAGCAGCTTGTTGAGAGGATAATACAAAATATTGAGAAGGATTTAATTCTTCTTGGTGCTACTGCAGTTGAAGACAAACTACAAGATGGGGTATGCTCTAAATAATGTGTTCACATATATTTGAACTTAAATAATCGGCAGAGCTAGTACCTTTTCACATTTTCAGCTCATCATGTTTTGAAAATTTCCTTGTCTAATAACTTCATTATAATAGTTCTATATATTGTCTTCTTATGAATCAGTTCATGTTGCGCAGGTTCCTGAATGCATTGACAAGCTAGCACAGGCTGGGATTAAGCTATGGGTTTTAACTGGTGATAAAATGGAGACAGCAATTAATATAGGGTAAGTTAAAAAATAATCAATAAATCTTGGAGTTATGTGCGCAAGCAATATGATGTCACTGATTTGAAAATTTTGGTGTGGTTGCAGATTTGCTTGTAGCTTACTCAGACAAGGAATGAAACAAATTATAATTAGCTCAGATACTCCTGAAATCAAATCATTAGAGAAAATGGAGGACAAGGCTGCTGCTGATGCGGTAAACAACTCTGATCCTAAGTTCCTTCGACAGATACTGGTTTCCATTTAGCATGTCATGAGATGATTGCATGCTCTTTAGGTTGTTATTTCACTCAAGTACGACAATGAGATCCTATGTATTACATGCATTGATTAGAATGTGTTAGAAAGGGACTTGCAAAACTGAATATTATAACTAATGTACAATATGTATTGATGGGCTCATGGAATCTTATTGATTTTTCAGGCAATTAAGTCAAGTATTATTCGTCAACTAAGGGAAGCAAGTGCATTACTTTCTTCACCAGATGAAAGCTATGAGGCCTTAGCCCTGATCATTGATGGGAAGTCTCTTACATATGCACTGGAAGATGATGTAAATGATTTGTTTCTTGGACTTGCCATTGGCTGCGCATCTGTTATCTGCTGTCGTTCCTCTCCCAAGCAGAAAGCACTTGTAAGTTCTTTTTTGAAAAAAGCACCAGCTATGTATGTCTTCTACTTATTGTGTTATAGTTAGCCTTGGAAGTTTTTAATGATCAACAAGGCAAAGAGATTTTTACCTAAAAGCAATATATTTAAGAGCAAATCATGGTCTCTTCCTTTGGTGGTTTTCCATGCACAGTCTCTTATTCATCTTCTACATAATAATGCAGGTTACAAGACTGGTGAAGATGAGAACTGGTAGTACAACACTAGCTATTGGAGATGGGGCAAATGATGTTGGAATGCTCCAAGAAGCAGACATTGGAATTGGTATTAGTGGTGTGGAAGGCATGCAGGTAAATCTCTAACATCTTGCATATTTTTTTCCTTTATTTTTTTAACATACTTTCTTTAACCCTGACCCTGAATTTGTATTGTTTTTACTTTTGTGTCTCTAATGTTTTCATTCCTCTCTTTCATTAAAACTTCCAGGCAGTTATGTCAAGTGACATTGCAATAGCCCAATTTCGGTTTCTTGAGCGGTTGCTTCTTGTGCACGGACATTGGTGTTACAGAAGGATATCATCAATGGTAACAATCTTGTCTTGTCTTCACATATGTCACATAATACTATGAGACTCCTAAATTTGGCATGTATCTGCACTGATGCCACCCTATTGCAAAGTCTTTGTTCAACTAAGGTTACTATAATTATTTTGGTCTGTGACATACTTTACCTTTTGTTTGGCAGATCTGCTACTTCTTTTACAAGAATATTGCCTTCGGCTTCACTCTGTTCTTCTTTGAGATATATGCCTCATTCTCTGGCCAGGCTGCATACAATGATTGGTTCATGTCACTATATAATGTCTTCTTTACTTCACTTCCTGTAATTGCATTGGGAGTGTTTGATCAGGATGTCTCTTCCAAACTATGTCTCAAGGTAGGCCTCCGAACTCAGTAGCTTCACGATGTCAACTAGTGAAAACTCAGTTTCCTCAGTGATATAGTTAAAAACTACATGATTGTTGTCTTCTCACGAAACCTGTCTTCTGCTGTCATTTTACAGTTTCCATTATTATACCAAGAAGGCATCCAAAACATTCTATTCAGCTGGAAACGGATCATCGGTTGGATAGTTAATGGAGTTGTGACTTCTGCCATCATATTCTTCTTCTGCATCCGTACCATGGAACATCAGGCATTCCGCAAAGGGGGTGAAGTGGTGGAGCTGCAAGTTCTTGGTGCCACCATGTACACCTGCGTTGTGTGGGTGGTGAATTGCCAAATGGCATTATCTATCAGTTACTTCACTTATGTACAGCATATATTCATCTGGGGAAGCATTATATTCTGGTATATATTCCTCATGGCATATGGAGCCATAGACCCTTCCTTCTCCACCACTGCCTATAAGGTCTTCGTTGAAGCTCTTGCACCAGCACCATATTTCTGGATCATCACTTTGCTCATTCTCATTGCTTCCCTTCTTCCATATTTCGTCTATGCTTCCATCCAAATGCGTTTCTTCCCCATGTACCATCAAATGATTCAGTGGATAAGGAAGGACGGCCAAACAAGTGATCCAGAATACTGCAATGTGGTAAGGCAGCGATCGATAAGAAACACCACAGTTGGATTCACAGCTCGTTTGGAAGCATCCAAACGTTTTAATGCATCCAGAAGAGTTGAATCAAGCACAAAACCTGAAACAACATCCATAATATTTGAATCATCCAAACGTTCTGAAGGGCAGTCTGAGGACCGATAATCATAATTTTGTTGCTGTTGTTGTGTTTTTGCCTCAGCTGGATTCATCCGTAAGAGGAAAACAAAAAGAGACAAGGATGTAAATTTTTCCATAGGTTACAAACCTTGTACATATTTAAGGTAAAGGAGCGTTTTCCTTATGCTGCATGACATGAATCCTTGAACGAAGCACAATAAAGCAGTCTGTTGGTTGGTATTTTTTGTGTTGAGAAGATTATGATATAAAATCTGAGTGCTTCGAGATTAGAAAGAGCGCTGTGGTCAACAATAATGTATGATTTATCCTAGTATAGAAGAATATATTGATTCATTCTTTCATGGTACACATTCTTCCCAACATTCTGTATCTTTGTCTGAATCGAATTTCAGAAATCTTTTGGCTTTATAACACAAACAACATAATTTCATGCTTACATAAACCTCTTCATAGTTCCTGAGTGTCAAACGTATAGCAATTTCTTTAACGAGAATGCAACGATAACAATAACAATGTTCGAAGTGAAAAATACGTACCTAAACAAATCACGCAGAATCAGTTCTTGCTTTAGCCTGGAGGACAAACCCTGATTCAGATCTAATAACAGTAGCATAGATGGACTATCTTAGAGTTCATATCATATATGTCAAAAAGTTTTGTATTCAAAACTAACCATGTACTAAGATGACCACAGTTCAGTTTTTTTTTTTTATTTCTATAGAATATATTAATTAATGTTTTTGGTTTTTCATGAAATATTTCTTTAACTTTTTAATTTAAACTTTCTTGAGAACGTAAAGTTATTTCAATAAGTGACATCTCAATAAGGAAGTCTTAAACTATAATCATCTTGAAATACAAATACTAAGAATATTTTTTTTCCACAAATCACATATATATATATACATCTCCCAGTTAACAATTTTGGTCGAGTAAAATTATTAAATGCATGATTGATCCTATTACATGTTTAAGACTTGAACTTATAACTACATGATCTACGCAATGAGAAATAATTATTTCTACTTTATATTTTGATCTCAAAATTAACGCACTCATACAAATTAATAATAATAATAGTAATAATAATAATAGTAATAAAGAAAACATGTCATTTGAAACGGTTTTGGTAAAATAACGTTATTTTCTTTCGGACAGTGGTACTTTCACTCTGCAATTTAAACTTTGAAGTATTATTATTTTATTTATATTTAATTTTATTATGTTAATATGGTATTTTATTATTAAAATGAGTTCAAATGTGCGTAAAAAAAAAATAAAAGTAGTGTCAAATATCTTTTTATTTTTCTTGATATGTTACATTGATGTGATTTATTTGAAGACATTAAAAGTAAAATAATTAATATTTTATAGAAAGCTAAGAATACTAGTGATTATAATAATGGTAAACAAAACTACGATGGTACTTGTTATGACCGAGAAAATATAAATAAAATATTGATTCTTCGTACATTATGAATCCATAACATACTTATCGCTTCGTATGCTTTTTTTAAGGGTAGATCTTCTTCGATAAATATTTTGAAATATCAAACTCTTTTAATTAATATCAAAACTTGTTAGATATTAAATATATAAAATATTTTAAATTATATTAATTTATATAAAAAAAAAATTGGGAGTCAATGTTACTCATTCCTAACCAACATTCGTCACTGCTTGTCTTAACTGAAAATTTAAAAAAAAATGATGCTCAAAATTGACAGAGAAACTATGGGTAAGTATTAATATTCAGTTTTAGTAGTTTATAAATCAGTAAGTAATTTTTTTTCATAACATAATTCATATAACAGAAAATAGTGCCGCAATTTTTTTTAATATTTCATAAAATATTGAATAAAAAATAAACATATTAGTGTCTTAAATTTACTGATTACCTAAATATGTTGGAGGATTTCGTAACGTAAGAGTAAAATTATTCTAATAATAATAAGAATATATACGTTAATTAAAATTCTATATTTTGCTTCAATTCGGAGTTCCAAAAATCTTATTTTTACAGAGAAATGAAGAGTAGTATAGTGGTGAAGCAATAAGTGCAGCAGAAGCAAGAACCCTTATTTGTTTGAATCATTGAAAAGAAGCAACAAAATGAATGAAAAGAATATTCAGTCAGCGGAAGGAGAGGCCAAGAAAATCAGAAGCAGAGCGAGCCATGATGGAGGCAAACTCAGGGAAGCTAATAACGCCGTCGCCATCGGTGTCAGCCTCTCTGATCATCTCTGTGAGTTCTCGGTAAGTGAGTGGCTGCCCCATTTTGGCCATGGCCCCAGCCAACTCCGCCGCCGTAATGAAACCATTGCCGTCACGGTCGAAGTACTTGAACACCCCTAGGAGCTCTTCCTGGTTCACCAAAACCTGTTCGTTTATGTCATCCAAAATTGCCCTCACCAACTCCTCAAACTCCACTTTCCCATTGCCGTTTGAATCCATGTTCGCCAACAGGGCTTGGACTTGGTCCCCCGAAGGCTTCAACCCCAGTGCCCTCAGAAGCGCTGCTAGCTCCAACATCGTTAAACTCCCATCCGAGTCCATGTCAAATCGACCGAATATCTCTCTCAGTTGCTTCACTTGCTGCACTCCAAGCTTAGACATGGTAATGCAGATAGTTTCCAACGCGAAGAAGGAACAACAAATAGAGGAAAAAGGAAAAGGAGACGTGAATGTCTCAGTCAGAGTGTACAAACACAAGCCGCGTCGGTGGTTATATAAGATTAAACTATTCCTCTGAGAAGTTTCCTATCTACTATGTTTGATTCTCGGTACCACTACTTTAATCATGATGATGTTTTTGTATTGTCGTAATTTGGTCAAAGTAAACGATTATATTACGTAGAAATCTGCACACACACAAATGGGAAATTTCCACCGTCATGTGATCCATATGCAAAGGGTGACTTAGAGTGTTTGAAAATTTCCAAAGTGTGCTATGTTAAAATGTTACTTAGGTTGTTGTTTTTTTTCTCGAATTCAAGGTTTGACTAAACTAATGAATAGTATAGTACAGTACATATAGAATGAAAGTGACAGGGTTCATTAGTAAGCATCTTCAACCACCATCCATGTGAATGTGATGCTTCCTCTCTTCCAGCTAGGTTGAGGTGGCTTTATTTTCACACTATTTTTAGGAACTGGTCATTTTGGATTCTTTGAAAGAGAAAGGAAAACAGTTGGGTTTGTCCCCATGTGTTCATTATTGTTGTAACGTACACCATGTACAATTGCACACTTAATGTTAGCATTAATTAATATCCTATAGCATATGCATATGCATGCTAGCATTAATGTTCTTTTGCAATTCACCAACATGCCCATTGGTTCAACAAATGGCCTTTATTAATTTCATCTCCTTTTTTTTTCATTTATTGCTAGAAAGCGATGATTAGTTAAGCCTTGTTCTCAGACACTACAAGAAAAAGAAAAAGAAAGTCAATATAATTGGACTAATTATTGGAAGCATTTATAGCTGCTAATTGTTGTTTTTACGTAAATGAATTAGACCTTCTTCTACTCCTATGCTACTTTTTTTTTTAATAATTTTTTATTTTCTCTTTTTAATGTAATTTTATCATCTATATTTTAATTTTAGTATAGCATGGGTTATCACCCAAACTAAATACTCCTTAGACCAAGTTTTTCCAAACCAAAACCCTCAAAAAAATAGTTGATTGATTTAAAATAAATATAGTATGACAGGCATGTGATTAATAATGTGGAAATCGAACAAATTTCAGTTTAGGATCAAACTTAAGTTGTGTTTTGGTGATCAACTTCACCATTTGTACAATGATGAATTTCCTCAAGGTCATCATCACAAACCATGACCTTGGCCCCAACACCCCCAACTTCGATATCATTGCCAATGCGTTCCCTGCACACACGCTTTAGCCACCCAGAAAACCCTCTCCCTCTGATACTCTCCAATGGTGTTTTCGGTCTTCGATTCCACTTGCGACCCAAATAGCAAGAAAGAACAGCCAGAATTACAAGCACAGACATCACAGCAAAAAATGGACCAACAGATCCTGAAGACTTCCATGCGCTAGAACCAGTAGTGCTCGGAACAGCTTCTCCCTCACCTTGTTGCTGCTCTGACTGCACCATTGAAGCCAGTGCTGGTGTTGCCATGGTTAATCAGCATTAATATAATTAAGGTGGAAGGATTTAAGTAATCTTAATCTACCTCTGCTAAGAGGTAAGAATATATATATATAAAGGGTAGTTGGTTTGGTTTTTGTTTGCTAATATAAGAAAGATGTTTAGGTTTCTTAGCGTGGTGTGGAAACTTGAAATGAGTGGAAAACAAACGTGGAAAAGGGATAAAGGAAGAAGAAACTTTGCACTTTTGCAGATGGTTTTTACATATGCATGGATGTCTTCCTTCATCGCAAATTGTGCAGAAAAGTAGGGCTTTCGTTTTTTCTTCGACATCTCAATTAAAAGTATTGGATACAAACAAAGTTTCATATCGAATAAAATAAGAGATCAACATAAGTTTATACACATATAATATACCTCCATTGATAAGAGACCTTTATGCGTGTGTTTAACCTCCCAACAAATGGCTTTTGGAGTGGTACCCCTCCCTACAAAAAGTTTCAAAGTGAGCCACACCCACATCAACAACATGTGAATGAGGTGTGATATCTTTTTTCTTTATCCTTTTATAGATATCTCATTCCAAACATAGATGTTGACTGTGCATGCATGGAGTACTTTGAACTTTGTCGTCTTCTTTTCTTGTGTTGTCGCCTTTCATGACCTCTCGCATATAAGGATGACTCTACGTGGTTCAATTTTTAGGTAAAACATTATCTCATTAATTACTTCAATAAATTAAGTTTGAATAACTTTTAATGCTACTATTAATAATATTATTATTGTTATAATTGTTTAACGGAAAGATGTAAGGAGAAATATTTCTAAAAGATTAGAAAGTTTTAAAAAGTAATTATAATAGAATTAAAATTTTGGTATCGGTTCACACAATACATATTGCTTCGAGATGTATGGGTAGGGTTTGTGGTTGGTCTTTAATGTGACTACATGTGATTTCTGGATTGTTTGTTTGTGTTGTTTGAGTGCTATGTCGTGTTTTGTGGTGTGAGGTCGAGTTTTCTAGTTTAGTTAGATTATATTTACAAAAGATATTTGATGTTAAAATTAATAGGTGATTGATTAGTATATTATTAATATTATATATATGTTGCATGTTTAATTCTGTGTTATGTGAAAATCATATCTTAGATTTTTATAAATTTTATTATGAATTTTTACTTTTTTTTCGGTCAAATTAATCTGCTAACAAGTTGATTTGTGATTAACATTATTAATCTGATTATTATATAATAGGCAACAAATTGAAAATTAGTTAAAATATAATGAAGTATTATAATATTTAATTAAACTAAATTAAATTTTTATTAGATGTATCCTTTTCACTAATGATTATGATACGATATTAATTTAAAGTATCAATGCACTTAAATAAACTCTTAATCTCGGTCTAGTACCTCTTTTGTCTTTTTAACACGTCTTAAATGGTTTTGATCACTATACACGTACTTATATTCTTATTTCTTATAAGTTAAGCAACGGTTTTCACTTCAATATGATAACTTTAAAATATTACAAATTGAATCTCATAAATAAAACTTTATTCTTATACATTCCATAATTCTTTTGCTTGTTTTAACTTATATATGATATAAATATAATTTATCATTAAAAATGATTTGTTGGACCCATTGAAAATATTAACATTGGTATTTAAAAATAAGCAGTAGCTTAAAAAGCATTGATGTCCAATCATATTCTAAATGAAAATAAAATGTTTATATTTTCTATTGAGTTACTATTGTTAATTTTGTCAGTCAATTGGAGTGACGTGACTATGTTTACACTTATTTATAAATTTGATTATTTTTAATTAAATTTTTATTCAATTTTTAAAATCATTATATTTTTTAATTGAATCTTTTCTGTTAATTAGATTATTTGATTTTACGATCTCAAGTAAAATACCTTTAACTTGACAATTAAAAAAAATGAAAGTTTCTCAATCTTTTTTATAAATAAAATCAAACACTTACCTACTCTAATTGACAACAATGATTCAATTAAAAAATATAAAATTTTTAAACATTTAATAAAATATTTTATAATAATTAATTAATTAATATTTAAATTCATGCAGAATTAAAAACTTAATTAAACTATTTTCTTGTTTTTCATTTAAAAACAAAAAATACGTAAACAATGACAATATAAAATAACAGTCATGTTATATCAAACGACACAGTATAATCAAATAATAACAGGAATTAAACTAAAAATAAATAAATATTTCAAATACTCCATAAAACAACAATTTTTAATAAAAATCCAATTAAAAGATATTTACATTTAAAAGAAAATCAAAACGTTAATTAAATTTATTATCTATAAAACATCATTTCAAAAGTTATTCTTACACAAGAGTATATTTATATATTATTTTTAAATAAGAGCTAAAATTACTGTAATATTCTAATTTCACGTGCTTAATACTTTTTTATTTTTTGTTTTTACACTTTAGGTATCTTAACTACAAATAATTTTCTAAGGCTAGGAATGGTTAAATCGACGGTAGCATGGGCGTTTTGTAAGTTAGTGGAATAGAGTTGATGAGGTGTTTTATAGAAAAAGAAGATAATATTAGGCTTTATCAATAAAGACAAATAAATCCTTAAATAAATAGTCCATTATTGGATGAAAGAGATACCCACCATTGCATGCATTAGTTTTCTGAACCTCCAACTGTTGCTTCTTTGTCTATATTCACAACTCTCCTTTCTCTTTCATTCCTCACATTCAACACTCTCTTCCAAATTAATAATGCACTTTTATGTTAATCACATTCCACTCTATTTTTTATATTTTTATTTTAGCAAAATTAAAACACTTCTTTGAAATGCTTCAACATAAAAAAAAACACAGTATTTTTTCATTTTTAATTTAATAAATTTTAATCAATAATGAATGTGCTTTTAGAAATATATATATAAAGGGTACGTTTCTTTCTGATTTAGCCATATGGGGTAACATTGTCAGGACATGAAATTTAGATGATAACAAAGTTGAGTGGCTTTTTCATTATTTTATGCTTTTATTTATGCCAGGCTATAATTAATGAGAACATATTAGATCTATTAGACAATCAGTTCTGTTGTCGGTTAATTTGAGAAAAAAAAATTGTATTAACTATTTTTATGTAATTATAATTTCACATTTTTTAAATAATTAAATCTTTACTATTTTCTAAACTTTTTATGTATTTTTATTTTGAGAAGTTGTTTTATAATAAATTGACCTAATAAATATTTATTTGATTTTATTTCATTTTAGTTTAGGGTTTCAATAATACTTCTATCAAATAAAAGATAATTAATTATTAATCATAGAAGTTAACGAAATAGTTAGGCATCCTAGGCTGATAATATACGTGGGATCAATTTTACGTAACTATAAATTCATTTTTTAATTATCGTTAAGTGTAAAACCAATAGAAAAATGTTAGTTTAAATTTTTTCCTAAACCAATCAATGGAAATTTCATATAAAAATTACTATTAATAAAAATATATTTTAACGTGACGTCATAATTTTTAAATTTGAAAAAATTAAAAATAAGGATTATCTATAATTTTATGTCGCTAAATTATTATCCTATTTTAATTTTTATCTTTATCATAATCCTCTTAATAAATAATCTTAATAAATATATAAATATACTCTCTTTTTTTGTATAACAATGTTAACGTGATAAATTGTTGAATGTAATTCACAAATTATTCTTTTATCAACGTCTTAGGTCAATATGATCAGTTTGTATCTCAAACAACGATTAATGTTGTTGAGGAGGAAGGTTATAGAAACGAAACTAAAATCGCGTTTAGTGAAAAAAATACAATTAATTTTAAAATTAATAATTTAAAATAATTTCTTCAACTATAAATATTTTTTTAATTTAAAACTATTTATGTATTATGAAACATATTAAAACAATAACTTATCTATATATAAAATGTACTTTTTTTTAATTTTACCTTTAGGCAACCCTTATTTTAAATTAAAATAATTACATTTTTATTTTATCCTAAATTAAAATAATGATTTTATTATTTTATTCTTTTAATATATATTTTTAGTTTAAATATTTATTTATAGTAACAAAATATTTGATAAAAAATACAAATAATTTATTTTTATAAATATTTTTAATAAATTTTATTTTATAATTTAATATTTTTTTTTATAATAAAAAGAAATGGACATATGTTTCGACTAGTATATATTAAATAACTGTGATTAGAGATAATATAATAAACTTGGTAAGGCACATGATAAAAAAAAATTGATTACATAAAAATTGAGTAAATTACATATAGTAGGGCAGAATTTGGGTTTGGAAAGGAGGGATGGAATAGTAATTACGATGCCCCGATAAAAGAAACAAAAAAATGGAGAATGATTGGGCTTTGAAAAGTCACTGTGGATCTGTGACTCAAAACAAGAAGAAGAAGAGAGAGAAAGAGAGAGAAAACGATACACACACTTGCGGCAATGGTGCAATGGTGACTCCACAGATTCCTGGTTCATATCACATATATTTCTCTTTCTCTCTCTTCTATCTGCATCCTATTGTTTCCTTTTCTTTAATACTATTTATTGCTCAGTTTCTTATATTTCGTATTTTCGCCCGTGTATGTGTGTGGATTGTGATGGAAGGGAAATTGCCTCTTCCTTTCTCTTTATGTTCAGATCTATGTTTTACACATCACGGATCCTATTTGCTGTTTTTAGCTACCGTCTTTTGCGTTCAATTTCTCAACCGTATAAACAAAAAAAGCAAAAAAAATGAAAACGAAAAATCACGAACTCGTGTTTGTCTGTTGTTTTGATTTTTGTTGAGAGATATTATTTGTTTTTGATGCGTATGGAGATGAGGTGAAGTCACTGGAGGCAGCGGTTCATCGATCTCTTCCTGAATTTGGCTGTGGAAGAACACAAAGCAAGAATCGGTCGATAAACCTCTGCATCCAGCGCTCACTTTGCCTCTCTTTACCGACAATTTCATTTTCTTTTTCTTCTTTTCAATAATAATACTCTTTAGATGCTTCCTCCTTTTTCATGCCGCAAGATTAGTTAGCTATATAACGCTGACGAATTCTCTGTATCAACATTTCTTTCAAAGTGTTTTTGTTTTTTCCAGGAGAGTAATTAAATCTAGATGTTTCCGGTGTGATTTGAAATGATGTTGTATTGGTTCCTTTCGTGTTTTTCCTAGAGAATGCCTATAGAGATGTTGTGGATGGCAGCCAATGTTTTGATTTGTGATTTTGCTATGAAAGGTTAGAAAAAATAAATCTGATATATTAGCCGTACTGAACAAAATGCATTATTGTTTGCTGCTGGTTACTTCTGTAGAATACTCTGCTAATTTTCCTTTTCATTGTTCTATCCTTGTGCGTTGATTAACTAGTCTAAAGTACTTCTTGTAGTGTTTGATTGAGTTTATTCTGAACTCACAATCTAGTGTTTTCAACATTTTTAGAATTTTTTTAAAATAACAATTATGTTTTTCGGAAATTGTCTGCTTCCGAACAAAACTGATGATACAGTATGATAAATTTTTCTGTAAGCATTTATAGAATTCTTTTTCAGATTTTATAATTAGTTTACGTATTAATTAATTTGAATTTTTTTAGAATTAAACTTGTTAAAATGCTTATGTCTTTTAATTTCCATATAAATATATTTTACTTTTTGAAAAAGATTATTTATTTTTTCTCGTAAGCAAGTTATTTAAGAAGTTTATGAAATAGATTCTTATTGAGATTGTAGTATCCTTGCAAGCGCAGGTTATTCTTTTTTGTGGTTGTGCTCCTTTTTTCCTTTCCCTATAACAACCTATTTACCTCTAACAGAATGCTTTCCAACCTTTAGTTCTTCGGCCCTGTGTTTAAGTAATGATATTCTTGCGCGTCGGTAAGGAATTCCTTTTCACAAGGCATGTTATATATCTCATGTTTTCATTCTGTCTTCGTGAAGAAGTAATTTGATTTTCCCTTTTGTTTATGCATAATTTCACTCGCATTTCAAATTCAAGAGTGAATTTTAGTGTATTCGTGAAACTTCGGTCCTTGACGTCCATAGCATAATTTATGGTGATGATAATCTATGACCCTAGTTTGTTCTCAGTCATTTAATCGACATGACTGGACTGTTCACTCTTGAAAGAACTTCTGTCTTGATTGGTTGGAGTTTTTGAATCTGATACGTAAAATGGATGTGCACTCTTCTTCCGGGTTTATTCCGATGCTCCAAATACTGGTTTGTTCATGGAATGGACTTATCTAAAAGGGTGCATTTTAGAGAATAATGAGCAATAATGACAGTGGATTTGAAAATCAATCGATGTGTTTTTAACAGCATAACCTATTTTACATGGGCATGTATTTTATCAGTCACCAGGGTTGATTCTGAGATCAGTGGCCATTTGTCTTCTAAATCATCTCTCCACACATCAGATCAGAAGAGACAAATCTCTTGATTCACATGTGTATCAAATAACAACCGGGAAGAAGTGTCTACGTTCATTTTAAACATTTGTTAGTATTTTTATTACTTGGAGTTTTTTGAAGAAGCTCAAGGGAGTGCCTTACACTAAACACGTCATTTTCTTCACCATGTGGTCTAAAGGTCTCTGCTTGTTTCTTTCCTGAAAAGGTATTTGGAATGTAGGTTTCCAAGTGGTAGGCAGCACACTACACTTCACCTAGTTGTACTGTATGTAGGTCTTTGCTGCGTGAATGTCAATAAAAGGTACTCTTGAAGAGAGTCCAAGTTGCAAGGGAATCATTTAGTTGGTTTTTAAGGGAATCTGGTATCAATTTTCCCCTATATATGTTGAATGAAATCGAAGTAAACCAGAATCGGATAAGGCTATTTGGGTATTATGCGCAGCACAAATTTTGATTCTAAGAACTGTGTGTACATATTGAGTAAGTAGGGTAATAATGTGGGGAAGCGTCATCAATCCAAGGATATTCTGACGTTTCATCACTTGTTCGTATTCCCTGATTCACAATTTTCTCATGCACTACCATTTAACAATTAGCATTCTATATTTATATTCACTTCTCTGCCCATTCTGTTCGCCTATGCTTAATAGTGGAGTAATGTTCCTTTTCAATCATATAAAAGTAGTGCCAGAAAGTAAACAAAGAAATTCATGAGTCATCTAGAGTTTGGGTTATTCTGAATAAAGTCTTTTATAAATACTTGGAAGAAAATAAAACAATAAAAAAAATCATTACTATTTTAGATAAACTTTGTTTATATATGACCAATTTGTTAATGTAGTTTTACATATTGGTTTACCTAAAAGCTTATTTTAGTACATGGATATTAGTCAGTTTTATTTTAATGTGGAAACATACGCTACTTTTAGTTTAATGAAAGGTTTATTTCATTTTTCTGTCATATTTTTTTGTCTCATAAATGTTAATGAAAGGACCTTTATAAACTTGTTTTGGAAAAAAAATGGGTTGGTTATTTATAATTTTCCGCTTAAGGATAACAATAATATGAATATTAGTGCTTCTTTAGTATTCTTTAAGTTCAACTACTTTCATTGATAAGAAAATGTACCGGCAATCGAAATATCTATTGGTCAGATTGTGTAAATATTAAAGGCTATTTATGAAAATTAAACATATCATTGTGCGTGTTTTTATTCCTCCTGCTTTTAGTTTGAAAAGAGTCAATTACTTGGTATCGAATAATAATGTACATAGTTGGGCTATATTGGATTAAAAGTAAGTTTTAACTTTAATTGAAACTGGATTAAATTTTCTTTTATATATATTATTTTAGCAAAAACGAAGAAATGTATCCCCTAGGGTAATTTTTTTTTAAGTGGGTAGATGATTGTAACAATTAATAATTAAACTTATAAGAGGTTATGAACCAAACACGCATTTAATAGATTGTAAAAATCATATTTAAAGCACTGATGACAAAATAATAATTTTGATTGAGGTCCTTTTATGATATTTATTGCATAAAATACGGATACTTAAATGTGATATTTTTTTTCATATTATGTAAACTACATCAAATCCCCGGTAGCCAGCCTGTATACTACTGAGCAACTTCATAGGCTTTTGTTTTACGTGCCTATCTTATTGAAGATAGTGGTGGCTTATACATACATACATACATATATATATATATATATACATATATATATACATATATATATATATATACATATATATATATATACATATATATATATATATATATATATATGTAAATGTATATATATATATATGTACATATATATATGTACATATATATGTATATATATATATATATATACATAGATATATATATATATATATATATATGTAAATATATATATATATATATATATAATGCTAATGGTGTCTATATGTTGGGGCAATAAATCGAAGGTGGTGATGATTGTAAGGGTGAAAATAAGAAGGATAGTTTTTAAGAAGAGGGTTTGCGGTTGCAGTGGCTGCTATTGGTGTATGGTGGCTACCAAAGAAAATGACCCATACAAGATGCCAAACTCCATGACAATGACCTTTTGTCGTTTATAAAATGGTGATAATGACGAAAACTTGTAACTTATGCACAGTTGTATCAAAAAAAAGCTTTTTAATAGATTCATTATGTGAATAAGTGCTATAAGAAACTTCTCTATTTATGTCTTTTGTGTGAAGTTTAGTGGGAATCAAGCATGCATGAAAGGAAAAATGAATGTCATTAGGACCCAAATGCATTCAGCTAATTTATGCCTATCTTGTCCACCAACCAAAAAAGAAAGTGTATCAAAATGTTCAAATAATTTTATTTTTTTATAATTGATCTCGACACATAATATTGTTATAATTTTTTTTTAAAATTTAGAAACAATAGTGAAAGGTTAGATGTTTGACCACAATATCAAGCTTCACCTAAACTAAAACTACACTTGTAATAACAGATTTGGGGACAACCTCCATTACCGTGTGATCGAAGACAACAAGGAAGTCAAATTGATCGAAGCTAATAAGGAAACAGTTCATTTAAAAGCTTTTTTTTTTCAAATTTGTTAACTTCTGAATACTAAAATGTTGAAATAAGTGATCATTGAAGAGTGCTTATTGTAAGTTTATGAAGTACTATTATAGTATATCTTAATCATGATGGAACGAATTCAACTGATTTCTCCAGGATCAACTTCCATAACTCCAAGAATTTAAAGAGTGATGCTATTTACTAAGAAAAATTTATACAAAAACAAGAATTATTGGTATGACCAATCGGGATAGTAATAATCATAGACGAGGAGTTAGAATGAAAATTGAGTAAATAGATTTTAGCTCTCTTGGTTGTGTGATTTTAGCATTTTTCATCTCTTGATTATGTATAACAGCTCGAAGTTGTGTCTATACCTTGGTTCGTGGAACATGTGTTATCATCATAACTATTTACTTTAAACAAATTTAAGGTAATCAATCAAATAGTTCGGGTTAATTATAATAATAGTAACTCCCTTAAATTATAAACCAGATTTCGATCGGTGCCTTAGGTGGGGTGCCTTAACCTTGATAATGAAATACTTATATCATTAATTGTTTTACTTTAATACGTGATTTTGAATCCAGAATATTTTTTTAATTTTTTTTTGCTATCTTTAATAGTATTAGTCCGCTTGAATAGAATTTTTTTTCTTACGAAAGATACACACTATTTGTAAAAAAATCGGAATATAAAGTTTTTATCATTTTTAATCGGTTCATAATAACATGATTTTTTTTTCCAGAAATTTGAAATTTTCAATAACAATTCTGCAACCATACAACTATTTTGCTAAGATTTTATCTTCATTATTTATTAATATACTTCTCTTCTGTTTGTACCATACCACAACAAACATTGCTACAAACTTTTAACAGGAGAAAAGTGTTGGATTTCTGAACACATGATTAAATTAACTATTTCTCATTCCCTTTCTACACATGAAATTGGGATGCTTTAAAATATGTAGAATACGAATATAAGATACGTGTCTATATTTTTCAATATATTGTTGAGCTAACTACATCACAGCATTAATTCTTGCTAATATGATTTTTTTTTCACAAGATAATACGAATATTTTTAATGCATATATAAATAAGACCTAAAAATTTGACATATTTAGTGGTTATTACAGACTTATTTTGGATACGAATATTGATCTTTAAAGGTGAGTTGCAGCATCTCGCTTACGTGAAGATATTTGATTACCAAGAAATGACCAAGTTCCAGAGATGTTATGAAAAGAAAGAACATATTGAGAAAAAATATAAATTATTAGAAGATGAACAAATTTCTATTTTTTATGAGGTTAAATATCCATTGTATAATTACATTTTAATTTATAAGTTAAGTAGACATGAAAAATATTTTCTAAGAGGAAGCAGATCTCATAAAAGTTGAAGAGAAGATATTAAATTAAATCTCTTGAGTGATAACTAAACAAAGTAGTTACGAAATATAGACTCTTGAAGAGAAGATATTAAAAGAAGAGTTCTATGAAAACAAGAAAATAATACTTACTGCATCACATGGTGAGTGTATCATCATCATCATCATCATCTGGTGATAGCATGCATGTAACAGATATCATATATGCAGTGAAGATAACAAGATATCTGTTTGTGAAGTAAAATAGGTCAAGAAAGACATAGCAAGCAATAATTGCAGCAAGACATGCTGGCTTAGGGGGTTTCATCATGAGAAGAAACACTGAAAGAAGGAGCTACAACAACAGAAGAATAAACCTTAGAACTTCCGAAAGAAATTCCACAGCAGGCAGAGCCTTGTTCCGGAATGGAACAAACTATAGTTTCCTCAACAAGGGTGTCGTGTTCATCTCTCAGCATGATCTGGTTTTTCCAGCTGGGCATGAATGTGGAATAAAGAGATGCTGAAAGTGCATGGTTCTTCATAACTGCATGCTTAAGAAGTTGGTAAGACCTTGGATTCTTGCCCAAAATGCTGTAGTCTTCTTCATGAGTGTTCATGATTCCAGGGTTTGGAAAGTTTGTTTTGGCATTTCTCCCTCTAAGAAGCCTTGCAGCACAGTCATAAGCCAAGGCAGCTTCTTCTGCTTTGTCAAAAGTTCCTAACCAAAGCCTTAGTTTCTGTGAAGAATCCTTGATCTCAGCAATCCACCTTCCTGAAGGTCTTTGTCTCACCCCAAGAAACTTTTTCTCAATCTTTTTTCCTACTTTTGGAATCTTCATCACTCTCTTCTCATAGGGCTTGTCTATTTCAATAGCCATCAAGGAAAGATTCTTGTTTTGGTTTTGAGATTGGTGTGAAAGTTCTGAGCTGTCTATGTCTTCCATGAGAGTATTTTTAGCATACATATGAGAAGAGGGTGAACACTGATCACTAATAAAGCCTTGATGTAACAATGATGTCGATGATGAGGTTATAGCATGCTATTTGTCGGATTCGGGTTTGTTTCCTTCTTCGAAGGTTATTATACAGAAATAATTAAGCAACAATAAAGGAGAAGAATTATGGAATCTTATCAGAAAGAAATACTTTTTAAAAGACATCCCTGTCATATTGGAAACATGGATCATGATAAACACTGCTCTAACTACTCCTTTAAATTGTGATGAACACGTCTAAATGTGGCATGGTTCTGAAGCATGGTTCAATAATATATATAAGTTGGTTTTGTTGTGATTTTAATATAAGTGAAAAATGACGTTTTTGCTTAACAAGTACCCTTGAGGGAAGGCTCCAACAGCCTAAAAACAAAGTTAACACCTCAAAAGTCCGAAAAAAAACAGAACCCACGTGTTGGTTTCACTTTCTGACTCCAATTAAGAACTAATATGGAACATTTGTCACATAATGGATGTCTTTGTTGTCATTGTTGGTTCTTCCGAGTATGCTTTTATTCTCAATTCTGCTGCACTGCAGATGAATCAGTGGGTAGTTTATCTGTTGGATTATCTCAAGTTCTGTTCTCTATTTTCTTTTAAAACCATCTGCCTATTGCTAATCCTCTTATATAGTTAAAAGTTAATTGTAATTTTTATCAAACTATTGCAATTACTGGATTTCCTTATCTACTATATAAAATATACCGATCGGAGTTAATGATTATTTGTAATAGATATTAATGAGTTCAGATTGTCTTATACTTTACAAATATACGATATTAAAATAATTAATTATTGAGTTTGATTGCTAAAAATATATTAATTCGTTCGAAATGATTAATCAATGTGTTTGACTATCACAACCGCTATAAATATATTAATAAACGTGAGAATGTCTTCTATAAATCAATCGTGACGTCAAAATGATTACACTTTCGAAAAGGATTGAATACACAAAAGAAAACCAAAAAAAAAAACGACCGACGCTCAATCAATTCGTTCGAAACGCTTAATATGTTGAGCCTACGTATGAGAATGAGGTGTATCACTATGTCTTGTCGAATACTGCATAAAACAAGGCTAGTGACCAAATCTGATACAATATACAGACGCAATAAAGGATGCAATTGGGACAGAAATCATATGCTTTCTGCCTTGTAAGTAAAGTTGCTTTGTCTTCTTTCTTCTTTCTTTCCGTCTCTCGTACCAATTCAACATCTCGTATTGACTATAGATAAACTAAAATTATATACTAAACAAATTTTTCTTTTCTCATCGAGTTATATTTTAGAGAGTAAAAAATTATTATGCATTAATGAATTAGATAAATCAAATCATTTAAAGATAATAGATTAACTTGATCCATATTTTTTTATAATAATATAATCAAACAATTCATCTATTTTATTAAAAAAAATGTTAATTGAAAATTAAAATTTCAATTTATATAATAAATTAATTAATTAAATATTTAAAATTGAATTTATTTTAAAAAATCAAATTGTCAATCTACATAATCTAAAATAATGAATAATTATAATAAAATACTTATAAAAAATATTATTAATAAATTATTGATTAATTCACAAATCCTTTTAATCACAAATTGAATCGATTCTATCTATTCCATATTTAAAATAATTAATTATTTTATAGTTCAATTTAATTGAAATGCGTGATGAGTGAAGTTGATTTACAAATTTAAAGTCGTTTTAACATCTCTTGATAGAAACCTCGTAATGAAAGATCGATTGTTGGAATCAAATTCAATTTCTTAGGCTACTAATGCAATTATTAAAATGTGTAGCCCATGTAAGTTTCAATAAACTATCTAAAATGTAACACAAGTTTTAACTTTTTATAATTACAAAAGGATACGATTCTTTGTTGTGTATAAAAGTTATGATGCGTTAGGGTGTCTTTAACTGGATGTGGGTCTTAAAAATAAATATCCAAAATATTCAATCATGATAAAGTCACGAAGAAAATTTATAAAAGGTGTTTATTTTTAAACTTCACACAATAAATTTATAACTTTTTCTCTTATATTTTATTCGTCTTAACTCTTATCTTTCAAGATATTTATAAATATCTAATAATCATTTATATAACAATGCAAAATTTAATAAAAACACAAATGAGACAAGACCATTCTAAAGATTTTTTTAGCCAGAAACGGAGCTTTGCTGGTCTCTAAGATTTTGACTCCCAAAAAGATTTTCACTTCTTAATTAAAATATAATATATTTTCATTAGTTTAAAATATAAGCATTTAAAAAATCATGTCTTTTAGAGGTAAAACTTAAACAATTATTAAATTTGAAAACATGAAAAAAATATTAACATTTATCATGTCTTTTTTTTCTCTCACTTTTATCAATTAATATTTTTGTATTTATGATTCAAATATCATATTCAAAAGAAAACTATTTTAAAAATTTAATTTCAGCATTTTATTATAGATGTTCTTAACAATTCAAATTTGGAAAAATTATTAATCATATTCGAATTGTGTTAATTTTTTTAAGTATAAAAAATACATTTTAATTAATAGGATTTTTTTCTTAATGATTTATTAAAACAAGATTAAAAAATAAAATGAGAAATAAATTTCTTGTACATAATATTATCATTTAAATTGAAAAAAATAGCTGAAAATTTTAAATTTGATTTAATTATTGATAGATTTAATAATTTAAAAAAAACAAAGAATGAATATGTGATTTTTTTATATCTATAATTATACCATATTATATATTATTTTTTTTATATTAATGATAATAATAAAACATATAAATTTTAAGTATATTATTTTGGTTTTCCGAATTACTGGTCAAGATACACCACTGCTTCATCAACATGCATTATGATAGATTGAGGTGAAGAAGCATGTATGAACAGTTATTTAAGCTTGTGTTGTAAAACCCATGAAAAAATTTATAATAGTAAATTTTAGCATTTTATTAGTAATAATAATTTTAATGGATAGAAAAATATAAATTTTGGATATAAAATTATAGTAATTTTATAAGGAGAAGTTAAAATTTTTGATAACTTATTTAGTAAATTTTTAAAAAAAATCGAATAGTAAAAATTGAATAGTGAATAGTAAAAAGTGAATAGTAAAAAGTGAATAGTAAAAGTGAATAGTAAATAGTAAAAATAAATTTTCAGCATTTGGATTCCTTAGCATGGAAGTAAGTAGTAGGTAGAAATTAGGATCAGATTTGGTGAGAAAATGATTGAAATATTATTTTTAAATAATATTAAAATAATAAATAATATTAAAATATTAATGAATAGTAAATTTTTTTTTACTATAAATAGTCATAGGAGGGAAGGGTATTTTGCACCAAGAAAAGAGGAATCAAGTGAGAGCTTGAGAAATAGAGAAGAAAGAGTTAGGGAGAAATTTTTAGTTGCAAGAAGAGTAGAGGTTCTGAAGGGTTTCGGGGGAAACAAATTCGGAGCAGGAGATTAAGTCTGAAATAGAGGTAGGGGAGCTAACCTTTCTATGTTTTTTTTTTATGATTTAATAGTTCTATGCTTTTATATTATGATTTAGTATTATTTTATTACTATTCATATATTGAAATTCTGTGTGAATATTGTTAATGTTTACTGTATGTTTATCTATGTTGAAATTCGGTATAAATATTATATGCTGTTGTTTTGAATCTGTAAATAAGAAATTTGTTAAAAACTAGTTGAGGAACACTTTGGCTAAGGAAAGACTTGGTACTTAAGTTGTCCATTGTGACGCACCTCTCTTTCCTGGAAGTCTACTCGACAAGTTTTTAACTTAAATCCTATTGAACAGATTGAGTACTGTTAAATTATTATGCAATATATTGAGTTTGTGTGATTATGTGATGATTGTATTTTATTATATTGCATTTGAATTTATGCATCTGAACATGTTATGAGTATTATGGGGAGATTTTGTAGGGGTATAATGTGAGTTGAGGAATATGAGTATGGCATGAGTCTCGTGGAGAGATTCAGTAATATTATGGTATTTGTGTATATGTTGATGTTGAGGGTCCCGTAGTTGGAGGTTATCCTGATACTCTAATAATCATCTAGTCTCAAGTAGAGAGAGATGAATTATGTGGTGAGAGGAGCAGGAGGTCCTGGTCTATGTGCCGGTTTTGGACATAGTGAGGGGACTAACCTTGTGAATGGTATGAAGTATTTTGGAAGTGTATTTGTAAGAAGAAGTAGAAGTCATTCCAAGTGCATAACCTCCCGTGACCGCTCATCAACGTATCATCCGGATGAGTGTCTATTGGGTATTGTGGTGTCTATTGGGTATTGTGAGACGAGTGTCTAATAGGGATTGTGGTATGAGGGTGTCGAACATAATTATTATATGATGTTTATATCAAGGTAATTATACATGTTTTAAATGATTTGTTGCATGTTAGCTCACCCTACTTGTTTGTGTTTGTTTTGTGTTTGGGTATGTGCGATGATCGTATAATTCGTTATACGGGAGCAGATGAAGGAATGTCGTCTGATCCAATGCCAATGAAGGGAGAGACAGAAGAATAAGTTAGAAGAATTCGAATTATATTTATGAGATTATAGTTGAAATCTGAGTTTAAAACATGTGTAGACATATATTAATTATGAATTTATAAGTGTGAGATTACGGGATATTACCGTAAATATAATGTTACAATATATAAATTATGAATTATCTGGCGTGAGATATTGGGATGTTACATGTGTTGTTTTTACTTTATTTTTGGATACATAATTTCATATTTATTAAATATTTAAATATATCAAATTTAAATTAATCTTATATTAAATTATTTTATTTTTTAAATATTTTACTTAGATAAATTTATTTAAATTTATAAAATATATTTTTATTTAGATAAAAGGAATAATTTAAACAAAAATATTTAAATATTATATAATTATTAATAATTCAAATATAGAATATTAATGAACTTATTTTACTTTGATTGAAGACACCCAAACCTTAACCAAACCAACAATTAAATTGAAAATATATATATATATATATATATATATATATATATATATATATATATATATATATATAATTGAGAATATAAGACTTTTAAATTTTTACTAAAATTACATCATTTTAAATAATTTAATTTCATTTAAAACTTTCAAAATTTCTAAATAAAAGAGAATATCTTCTCCAAAAATATTTTAAATTACCTGTAAAACTAAATTATCTTTTTAGAATTTTGTTTCAAATCCCACCTTAAACTCTTTCAAATATTTGTAACCATTTTAAATTACCGGTAGACAGCATGCAGGATGCATGTGTGAGAAAACATCCAACACAAAACGACGTTGTATAGAACTAAGAACGTGCTATAGATTGAATAAGATTTTAACCTAGCTAGCTTTTTTTTCTAGTTGTCACATGAAGAAGAAATTTCTTGGCATGACTATCTGACAAATATATCCATCATATCTCATTCACTCTCTACATTTATTTCTTATTAGTCTAACATTTTATCATTTTTATCATTTGTTTGTGTGATAAATGGTTTATTTATTCTCTAAAATGAAAAAAAAATATGTTAGACTTTTTAGATTTTGGTTATATTAGAAAATGTTAGATTCAAAAAAAATTATATATATTTTTTAATTAAGTGGACCTTGATAACCGTTTTGACAGTTATAAATGTATTGTTTTATTTTAAAATTTTTGATAAATATAAAATTTTATATTAATGGTTGAATTAATGAACTGAACGCTATGAAAATTACTGTATTAAGTGTCGTGAATTAAATATGATTAATCCTTAAAATGTAAACTATGGAATTCCTGATTTCACCATCTTGGACATGCAAAATGGTTTGATTGCGGGTTTAAAATCGTTTGGAACCCAACTTGAAGTGATGAACATTTGTTAGCATGTTTTCTTGCACCTCATAATTTCTAACTGCACACCATGATTTGAAAATGACCATTTTACGTTATTCAAAGGCGACTTATAAAAATTACTTGTTCCAGAAATCTTCAGAAAAGAAAATCTGAAATAAGATTTTCAGAATATATATGTATAATACTTTTTAGAATAAATTTTTCATAACAAACTTTCTAGAAAATATGAAATATATTTTTGAACAAGTTTTTTTTAATATGCTTTCGGTAAACGACGAGATGTTTAACTTCCAAAAAATAATTCCAGAATTGTTTATTAAGTTCAAAAATAATATAAATTCTTAAAATGATAGGGTTCATGAAGAGAATGATGGGTTGTAAGAAGTTGCCTTGAGTAGAGGTGAATGAGGGAGCTTTTTAGTTCTTTGGGGGCTTTGACCTCTCTAATTGTTTTTTCTAGATATATTATAATATAATACGATGTTATTTTTATAATTTTAAAATTTTAAAAAGAAAAATTCCGAACAAACGTCACTGTTGAGGTGAGACATTGTTGACATTGACGATGGTAACAATGATAATTGATATGAGATAATAACAGAGGATATTTTAGTCATTTGCATTAATATTCGGTGCAGTTAGTAATAATATGGGTACAACAAGGCAAAACACATTTCTCGTAGTCGATACAAAAGTTTACCTTCTGTCTTTGATATTTACCATAGTAAACTACCATCCCGCCTTCATTTTCTTCTAATTTCACCCTTACATTTTCTTAGCTTTTTCAAGAAAGTTATGATGTTTGTACGAGGTATTGTTTCCGTTGTGTAATAGGATTATGACTTTTCGATACACAGTGAAAACACAACAAAAGCATGTTTGCAAAACAGCATTTCATGAATTATCAAATACCGATAATAAGTCAAACATGAAATCATACAAAATACACGTAAATCAAATCACGTGAGTGGCGAAAATAGTGTAAAGTATTTTTGAACAACCACCTCGGACTTGATATGATTAAACTGGAGTGTTTGAAAGACAAATAAGAAAGTAAAGTAAAGAAGTGAGATGGGACTAAAATCGGGTCTACCAAACTGTTTGAATTATCGTTCTCCACGAAAGTTCATGGTATGCCACGTGGAGTGGTGATAGTTTTGCAGCCTCAAACATAGATGGTGCATAGGTGGACATAAAGAACAATTAAACTGTCATGGCTTCACAATGGATTTTGGCCACACATCTCTCATCACTCTAACCAACTTTTTTCATCTATCGTCCTTCAACCAATCACTTTCTAAACTCACTGGCAAAGAATCTTTGAGTAAGGGAGTGAGTGTGTAGAGAGTAGCAATCACCAATGGAGATTTCTGCCATGGCTTCTTCAGCTACTCCAAGACCTTCTCTTCCAACTCCTTCTTCACACCCAGTAGTCACCACTTTTACCAAACCTCAACTCAGACGCAACCACATAGCACTGCCAACCTCATCCACCATTTCGCTCCTCGCTCTCTTCGCCCCTCCCAACGAAGCCAAAGCCGCTGTCTCCATCGCCAAGGATCAGATTGTTTCGTCTCTCACCCAGGTAATTTTTTTCGATTTCCTTGCCTACCCATTATCTGGAATACCTCGCAGCTTTTGTTTATCTTTTAAAGAATCTAACTTTATTTGTTTTATTTATAGGTTGAGAAAACGATTGACCAGGTTCAGGAAGTGGGTTCGAATGTTCTGGACACGGCACAGCGTGTTGCTGAGGTAATTGGGAACGCTTTGAAACCTGGTATCGAAACGGCGTTGCCGATTGTGCAGCAAGCTGGGGAAGAGGCCTTGAAAATTGCTTCCCCTGCCATTTCTGAAGCTTCCAAGAAAGCCCAAGAAGCACTGCAAAGCTCTGGTGTTGATACCCAACCTGTTATCACTGCTGCTAAGGTTTGTTTCCTTAACTGCATAGTCATTTGGTAGGATGAACATGTTGCACTGTCGTTGTGTGCTAAATAATTTTTTTGGATGCAAAACCATTCCCTGGTTGGAAGCCAATCATGGGGTTGAGGTCCTTTTTCCTACTTTCATTTGTGCCAATTACACCCTATGTGTGGATAAATCATAAATTTTTGTTGACATAATCACACTATGGAATATCATGTTAAGAAAGATCAATTCTTTAAATGGAATTTGGTATCTCTGGGAACTACTCTGATTCTAAAGGAAAGTGTGTTCACCTTAAATTAAAACATGTTAAGAATTCTATAACTTTGTAATTGGTTCTATGCATGGATTTTATTATTTCGTTAGCAGTTGATTGGACAAGTTCTCTTTTGATTCAATCTCCTTTTCAAAGATTCAGTTTTGTTTGACATTTGAAAAGGCAAAACCTGATCAGGATAGTCTCTTTGATATCAGACAGTGGCAGATGCTGCACAACAAACGACCAAGGTGATTGATGTTGCCAAGCCAATAGCTTCTTCAACCGTTGAAACCATATCCTCTTCAGACCCTACTGTGATTGCTGGAACTGCAGGAGCACTATTCGTTGCCTACCTCCTGATTCCTCCTATCTGGTCTGTCATCTCCTCTAATCTTCGTGGTTACAAAGGTACCTTAAAGACTTCTTTTGATGCAAATTACCTTGTTTTTTGTATGCATGCACTAAGCTATTGCATTGATGGATTTTTAAGCTCCACAACCCTATTATGGAGCCTTAACACTTCTGCTTCCATGACCTTGTAGGAGACCTAACTCCTGCTCAAGCCCTTGATTTGATATCTGCACAAAACTACGTTTTGATTGATATCAGGTCAGAGAAAGATAAGGACAAGACTGGTATCCCTCGCCTTCCCTCTAGTGCTAAAAACAGGCTGGTTGCCATTCCGTAAGTTATTGCTTTATCCACTACCGACCATTTTCTAGGAGAAACAAAAACATTCACCTACTATCACTTGTTTTGGTCTTTCAGTTTGGAAGAACTGCCAAGTAAGCTCAAAGGGCAGGTGAAGAATGTGAAGAAATTGGAAGCTGAAGTAGTGGCTTTGAAGATTTCTTATCTGAAGAAAATCAACAAAGGCACCAACGTTGTGATCCTGGACTCGTGGGTTTCTTTCCATGTCTACGCTTTGATTGATTATATTCCATTGTTTTTCATATTAATTTGAGCATTTGTTGTAACATTAGGTATTCGGACGTAGCAAAAACAGTGGGAAGAACACTGACTAACCTTGGTTTTAAGAACACATGGATCGTTGCTGATGGATTCTCTGGGAACAAAGGGTGGTTGCAGAGTAGATTAGGAACAGATTCTTATAACTTTTCGTTCGCAGAGGTGCTGTCACCATCCAGGATCATCCCTGCATCTGTGAGAGCTTTTGGCACAACTAGCCAATCCAGCACTAAGCTTCTTCCTGGGGCTGACTAACTTTTTGTGCACTAAACTCTTGCTAATAGAAATCACTCTTCTTCATGCTTCACTCATCCTATATATTTATTAATTATTTCCCATAATTATTTCATCAATTTTGTCAACCATGTTATTTCAACCCTTTACCTTTATACAAGTTTTGAGTGCCTGCATTGCATCCCTTAGTTGCACATATTAGTTTTGGAATTCCAAGTGTCAATCTAATATACACATTGAATAAAGATATGACAAGTTAAATTCCAATTGAATATAGATGGAAAAGTTGGGTGTCATATAAAACGAAAAGGTTAGAATTTTTTTTTTAAATTCGATTATCAGTTGTATCATTATTTTAAAATTTTTATTCTTATTTTAAAGTTTAAAGTAATAAAGGAGGAAAAATCACTGGAAGTTTTTGCTTTGGTAATCATAAGCGCCTTGCACAACAAGAATCACTTTGTATTGCTAGGCTAACAAATATATTTGTTAGGTAAAAACTTTAATTTTACATTAACTACAACTCTAACAACAAACAAGGTTGGCAAATGAACTTGCACTTTTTGGACAAATTTCAAATAGAATCCTCATTTTTTGTGAATCAATGTTTTTAAGTTGTAGTCCTCATTAATAAATGCACAGCGTTTAAACAAATGCAAATGTTTATGAAAAATAATATACTTTCCAATTTTACTACTTATGAAATTTGGTGCTTTGTGAAAGAGTTAACACCCCAAAACCTCATCTTCATTTGTTTAAACTATCCATACCCAACTTTGCACCCTTGATCTAAATCCCTTGATCTAAAACGAAATGTTGTAAGAATTATATCAACTTTCTCACAAAATTTGCAACATCTCAAGTTTTGCAATTTATAGTTCATAAAAAAAACATTATAAAATTGGTAAAACAAAACATACGTGTCTCAAACTTATATATTGATATAATATCAATATAATTATCTAAAAGAAAATAATTATAATAATAAATATATTAACCCTTAAACGACTAAAATAAAACTTTACCACATTATCGTGTTTTATTATAAATGTTTCATCATACTTGTTCACAACCATAATTATCATTAACAACTTCATCACCATATCATACATATTTATTTAATAACTATTCTCAAATCATATTAAAAATCAACTATTGTTTTAACATTCACATCATCACAAACATTAAACATATTACAAGAGACATAAAGATTTAGTTAAAATTATAATATTTATACTCAACAAGTAATGCTAGATGTGATCAAATGGCTTGCTCAGCTATAATTATGATTTAGACGTTCAAACCGCTGCACCAAACTCCAAACTGGTCTTGCATTAGTTGCTGGGTTTTATTAGCTCAAGACCTACTCACTAATTGGCCAAGGACACACAAAACAAATTGCACTCCAGCTAATTCACGCATGCACCAAGCAGGTTAGAAGAATATATAGCATTTCTTTTTATTCTAGACACACCTACAATGCACTTTAATTACCTTTTTATTTTACACTGCACCACTTCAGCAAAGAACCAAACATCAAAGACTCCACGACCACATGCCTTAATTCCTTTTAAAGTCTATGAATAAGAAAGCTTAGGAACCAAATATTCATACGTGTTCAGGTAGGGTTTGGAGGTCCCCCGCTAAGACACTCTTGGTTGTATTGAAGATTGGATGGATATTGAAGATCGGACGGAGGGACGTTGCTCGTTCTCCCTCCCCCTTCTCCAAGCCGGGCGGACACCTGTCAAAGGCACTCCGACGCTCAAGTCAGTAAAATGACCGAACGGTTAGCACCGCAAATAATGCGTGTGGTGTGCATAATGAGCAGCGTGGTCCAGAAATCATACTTGGGACTCTTATTTATACTGGTTGTAATGGGTTTTTACCTTTTGCCGCCCTAATGACGGTCCAATCACGCCTTAATCTTCATTAAGGACTTAATGAGTTATTATCAGTTGACACGATCTAGGTGGACGACCATGGAAGGACGTCCTGAGAGGACGGTTGACGACCTGGGAAGACCGTACGAAAGGACGACCAAGTGTGAGGACTGTATGGCCAAGAATAAGAACGGTACGATACGGTACAATACCACTCACTAATGGAGATGAATAGAGAATGACAGATAAGAAACTAGAAAACTCTAAAAAGTAATTTAAAAAAAATATATGATGTGTTTGAAAACAATTAAACTTATTTATAACAAAATTATTTATATTAAAATATTTTAATATTAAAATAATTAAGTTTAATTATTTTTAAATCACTATCCTTTTTAAAATATCAATTTTTTCATCTTTACAAATCTTATCACCTACACCTATTTTTAATTTTTTACAATAAATTTCATCTTACAAGTTAACTCATGAAAGTTAAATTACAGTCAAATTATGTATTTTATCTTTTAGTTTTTAAATAAAAAAATTACATCCTAACTATTAACTTTTTATTAACTTTTAAACCATGTTCTCAGATTTTTTTAATTCATTGTTTTCATATTAGGTATTTTTTATTAAGTAATAAAACATCTAAATATATTAGATCATCACAATTTATTTAAATTTAGCTTTCTTATTAATATTAAAATATTTGAATTTATAAAATAATTAACAATAAATATATATTTTAACAATAATATACAACAAACTAAAAATAGTGAATGTAAATATAAACACTTATTAACATACTTTATATATATATATATATATATATATATATATATATATATATATATATATATATCATTTTCATGTAAATAGTATAATATAAAATTTATTATCGTACATATATAAAACAACAAATGAATAAAATACCTATTTCTTTCCTAATAGTTTAAAATGTAAATTGCAATGATTATGTTTATTTTATAAAACTGAAATTGCATTTTCAACAAACGAATATCTTTCAATATAAAAAATATAGTTTAAATATGTAGTGAAAATTTTAATTAATAATATAAACTATTTTTAGAAGAAACAAAATGACTGAGATGAGTAATAGAGAACATATAAACTAATCAGATACATAATGTATGAAATGCATTGTACAAGAATCATAGTGATTTTTTTTTTCTAATATAGGATGATAAAACTTAACGTATCATATTTTAAACAAGATGGTACCCTAGCAGGAAGTGGTTCACAATAGAAGACAAAAGTAATCAGTTATCTTCTTACTCTTCTTGTTCTTCTTCTCAGTGCCAGAACCTAAAGAAGAACACGTTCCATTTCCCCTTTGCTTTTCCAATTTTCCACCTACCATGCTATTCAACTAGGGTTAGGACGTAGGGCGTTCTTAATTTTTTCGCTCTGTTAATTACAAAGAAGGCCGACATGGTTGTGCTTTCGCTCTCAGCTCCCAACCTCTCTACCGCTTTTCTCGCTAAGAAATTGTACCTCTTTCTCTCTTTGGTTTCCTTTGCGTTTTGATTGATTGCCTTTAGTTTTCAGATTAATCGACCTCTTATTTTATTTTATATTGATGGTTTCGGATTCGTCTATCATTGCTCGTGCATAAATCGTGAATTTGGGTTTCTTCAGGTATCTCCGAGAACACGCGAAGAAGCTTACGGCCTTTCGCACTAAATGCACGGTGGACACGCCCTACGGAGGTATCACCTAAAACCTGTCAAATTTATTCATTTAATTACACAACAAAACTTCCAACCCTATCAATTATATAAAATAAATTCCTCGAAATGTTTTATTATTGATACAGTCATGAGGCGGTGAAGTTGCTTTATAGTTAAGGTTTCGCTACTGTGCACATTAATGCGTACTTGTTTATTTCTTGGCTTGTTTGGGCTTCAATTCAGTTGTGTCTAGCCTTGATTTTTAGTCCTGCTCAGGCTTCTGATTTTTTAGCTCAAGCTTAGTTCCCTTTTGTGTATAAGTTGATGGAAAATCCAAGCTGGGCTTTGTTTTGCTTTGTTTTGGGACATGGGAATTTAGATGAATTCTATTCCTATTTAAAGGACCTCCAATAGTAAGTCACCTTCTGCACCTACCCTCCCCTTCAGATTTTCCCTTTCAATATATTAATTATTTAAATATATGGAATTTTTAGCAATGTTACCTGAACTATTTAGATGTATCATTACTTTTTTTTTCTGACTAAAATCATGCTGAGAGTTAAAGAAAGTAACGAGGATCCTTGTTATTTGATCTTGCAAAAGTACAAGATAAGCTATACTATACGACTCTATAGAAACAATCACGGAAAACTTTATCTCTAAAGGTTAAGATGAGACCCAACAGACGTGAATTAAACAAAGTTTTCCAGCAAGGAGGCTGTCGGTTGATCAACCAAAAGAATAAACAATGCAGTTTCATTGTCTATGAAATTTTGTGGGAGGTCACCTGTCACTCTGTCAAGAGGTGCTTGGTCTTGTTTAGATGGAGTGAGACATATAGGTATGAGTCTCCAGTGAGACTTATTTAATTGGCAGCATTATGTTCCTGTCTTGAGAGATATCTTTTGTACCTAGTAACAAACTTTTGGCTACAGAATTTGATCTCAAGAACAACATGCCTTTTTTAATTTCTGGTGCTATTTCTTATTATCTTGCTAGTTGAGTGATCTCAAAAAGCCTGTCAACTTCTATATCATTGGCTATTGCCTGACAGCTGAAGTTTAACTGACTTAGATCATGATTCATATTAATTTGTAAAGTCTGCATTTATGCTCTTAGTTGCTTTTCTCTGTCTATTATTTTCCACCTTATGAGTTAACTATTGATATGTGAATTTATATATAATTCTTATATGCAGGTAATGTCCAGAAATTCCCTCGAATCAATGTTTGGGATCCTTACCGTCGTCTTGGTATTAGCCCTGATGCTTCTGAAGAAGAAATTTGGGGATCAAGAAATTTTTTGTTGCAACAATATGCTGGGCATGAGAGGAGTGAAGAATCAATTGAAGCGGCTTTTGAAAAATTATTGATGGCAAGTTTCATACAGAGGAGGAAAACAAAAATTAATTTGAAAAGCAAGTTAAAAAAGAAAGTAGAAGAGTCTCCACCATGGGTGAAGAACTTGCTAAACTTTGTTGAACTTCCACCGCCTGAAATCATCCTCAGAAGATTGTTTCTCTTTGCCTTCATGGGTGGCTGGAGTATTATGAATTCCGCCGAAACTGGACCTGCTTTTCAGGTTTGCTTTGAATTTCTTTTTTTTTTTTCTCTTTCCTCTTCTGTTTGGTGTATACCTAAATGCATTTTTTAGAATAAAACTGTATTTTTTTCAGGAAGAAAAACTTTATAGATTTCATTTTCTATAAATATTTGGAGAGTGACGCCCCTAGATTTTAAAAAAGAAAACCGAATTATATATTCATTTAGTCCTTACCTTCCGAGCCATTTAGCATATGTGTATCTGTCCTTATCCACACTGCTGGAAATGAAGTCAACTACCATTCTCTAGATTGTAGCCTCGCTTCAAAGGCTATACTTGAGTGGTGCCTGACTATTACTTACGGTTCCATAGAAATTTCCGATCATTGTGACTATCGGATTTTCAGGTTACCGTGTTCAGTACTTTAACCATAAACCATGATTTTAATCCAATTTTCTCCTTGGCCATTCTCTTTTTTAAGGTTTTCAGTATTTTAATAAAATGTTAATATTGTCTTGTTTTCCAAGAGCATTTCCCATGTAAGGGTCTTATAGGAAGGAAATTTTCATAGATCATGCTGATGTTACATGGTCAGAGTCTTGTCTTAAAGTTAAGACTCTGACCATGTATAAGACCTTCAGTCTTTAAGTATAAAAGGTAACTTTTAACATCAGCCTCTTTGAAACACCAACATTAAATTAATATTTAGTTATAATAATTAAATTAATTTTTTTAAGTTAAAACATTGAAGTGCAAATAAAAAATTATAAAAGTGTGGGTCTTTTACAAGACCTCACTATTAGAACAAGATTTCAAAGAGTAGCTTAGAAATGACTTGGTATGATGAGACCCACTTAATGTAAAATAAGATCTCATGAGAGTTTCTTATAAGACCCTTACATGGTTGATGCTCAATGGTCACTTTGGGTTCCTCCAACTCTAAGTAGATTCGGGCGGGCAGTAATGCTCTCCTCTTTATGTGCATACATACTCACTCAAAGGACTTGAACTTGAGATTTTACATAAGGGGAACCTGGTTCCCTTCTACTTGGATCAATTGACTTTGGTAATATTACCTTTGTCAATGCATGTCTACTTATTGACAGAACTATCGTATTGCTTCTACAGGTGGCGATCTCTTTGGCTGCTTGCATATATTTTCTTAACGAAAAGACAAAGAGCTTGGGGAGAGCATTCATTATTGGGTAAGTGACTAGAGTATCCAGCTTATATTTTCCCGCTGATTTTTTTATCCTATTTGCCATCACCGTCTACATTGTTTTGTTTTTGCACTATGATAGATTTGGAGCTCTGGTGGCTGGATGGGTATCTGGTTCAGTGCTGGTACCCAATATTCCAGCTGTGTTGCTGCGCCCAACTTGGACACTTGAACTCCTAACGTCATTGGTAGTTTATACATTCTTGTTCGTTGCTTGTACTTTTCTCAAGTGAAGTAGAGCATCAATTCTTTCAACGTTTTATTAGGAGATGAGTTTATAGGCGATCGAGCTGCACTTTTGTTTAGCGAGCTTAAATGTTTACTGTCTTATACTTTATCAAAACAACTTTCTGAATTGGGAATGGTCAGCGTAATTATTTCAAAATAAGTTCATCTTAATCATTATTTTTTTATCTATCACATATTGCAGCTGTTTAATAAATATTGAAATTGTAATGATTATTTCCTTTTGAAGTATCACGAGGTGCAACGTGCAAAACTCTATTCTTAGCAGGGTGAAAATTCTATTCCGTCTTCTAATTTTCACAATATTTTTATAATAATTGTTTTAAAATTTACACACAAAAAATGATTGTTTTTATTAATATTTAAAACTTCTTTTACTATTAACGTCGGTTGGCAATTGAACTAAAAAATTAATAAAGTAAGAAATAATTTTAATTGTCACTTTTAGTCCAATTATTATTATTAAATTGACCACAAAATATGTAGTTGAAAGTCCAAAACTATTTATGCTGTCATGGTAAAACATCTGTTTCGGATCAACATTTCCAGAAGCTTGTGGTAGGGTATTGGGAGAATTTTGATGGGGAACAGGAAGAAACACCCTAGATATTTCCGGACAGCCCGTGAATTTTAAAGAAAACTTATTATATAAAAATAAAGAAATAACACTTGAGATAAACATTTACTCTCCTTATCTAGTGAAACGTTGTATCCATATTTTTTTAGCATAACAAATAATAATACAATTATTATTATAATTATAAAAATAAATATAAATCATTTTTAATGGTCAAACGAAAAAGGATCCCTTAAGAAATTACTTTAATTTTAAAAAAAGAATACCTAAAAAATAAATTGAAAAAAATTATATATAAAAATGGAAAATCCTTTCTATATAATAGTAGATATCATTCACTCCTTGTAATTTCTAAAATAAATATTATTTTCTATTATTTTTAAGTAAACAAAACATTCCTATTATTTTATATGTCTTTAATAAAGTGATTTTCACCTGTATTTTATTATACGAAACTAAATATCTATATTTTCTTAAAAAAAATAATTTTTATGTTTTAAACTTTACTCCCAGTTTTCATAATTTTATTTTAAGTTTTAGTTAATATAATATCTTTACATAAAATAAGAAAAGCAAGTGCTATTTTACTAAAAATATAAAAAAAGTAAATATATCATCACTTTATTAAAATCATAAAAATTCGATGCTGACATAAATGATTAAAATTAACAAAAAACCTGGAAAGCAGTTTTCATTGAAGGATGAACACGACTGAGTAGGAAACATATGATATGAAGGCTAACATCATTAAGCGTTGATGATTGAAACCAGAACATTCAAAACAGATCTAAACGCTAAATGCCACGAATAACAAAAGGATTAAAGAAATTGAGTAACAATATCCAGCATTACAAAACCACAAAACAATACATAATATACACACATACTGACGTCCAAACAATTAATACTAATGTACTTCAAACATTATAACTAACTAATTAACCTAGATATTGAGGACACAAACTAGTTCTCTGTATATGTTGCATGCAAGAACACTAGTGGAATCAAGGAAATGGTGTTTTGGGGTGGTTGCACTGTGAATCGAATCTGTTGTTCTTGATGGCGTAGCAGCCCAAGGCATATATGGCAGTGACTACCAAAAGCACGCATGCGTTGAATACAGTGAGACGTCTCCATTGGTTCCTTATGTTAGCCAAAACTCCTCCCTTGCATGAATTGCAATCGTAGCACAGTTTGTCTTCTCTGTTGTTCCAAGTGCTGCAGTCAGAATTATTCACTGCTGGACCCTCTTTTGGCACTTCCCAGAACGTACCATTCTTCATTATGAACCCACAATACGCTGGTGGTTTACAACAACCAGCCTGAAAAAACAAAATACAAAAAGTTAAGTAATTGCTACGTACGTGATTCAAATGCATTTGCATGTCGCAACCCTAGCCATGATAACGTAATTTAATCACCATGATTCGAACACTGTTTGCAAGATGATAACAAGTGAATGATAAACTTACATGAGTTATTTATTCTTAATTAATGAAGTTAACAAGAGATTAGAAGGAGAAAGAAGAGATATAAAACCTGCGTTGTTGTTAGGTGTTTGAAAATGAGGAAGTCGTTGTTGCGGCCACCGTTGATGGCGAGGTTCTGGCACACGTGCGCGTCCATCAAGCAACTCTTCACCTCGTCCCAGTTCTTGTTGTTGACGACGTAGCGCTGCAGCCAGTGCGAGAAATCGGCCACCCTGTACTCGCCGTAGCCCTTGCCGGAAACCTGCTGCCCCACCTTCCTGTTCGTCACGAACAGCGTGAAGACGGTGAAGAAGGCGAGGCCCACGATGAGCGCGAACGTGACGAAGAGGTAGGCGTAGAGCGCAGTGTTGACACGGTACAGCGACCCCACGATTCCCAAGGTGGAGACCAGCACCACGAAGATGCCGCCGACTAGAAGCGGCACCTGCAGGACCTTCTGGCAGTCGGAGCCGCCGCGGATGTGGATGTAAGCGGAGGAGGCCACGGCGGCCACGCCCAGGAGCAAGGAGAGAATGTTGAGCGCGCCGACAACGGTGTTGCTTATGCGGAACATGTTGGCAAATTACGAGGAAATTAATGAAAAGTTGAAGAATGAATGTTTGGTGAAACGTTGTGGATGAATAGGAACTGTTTTAAAAGTGGAAACAAAAGCAGTTTTTAATGTAACTGTGGGAGGGATGGGAGTGTAATTACGGATATGCGATCTGTCATGGTGTGGTGTTCCACGTGGCGCACTGTGGATACACCACATCACTCTGTATCAGTTCTAATTTGAAACTGTTTCACCTAATATATTTTTTCACCTTGTATCATATTATATGAAAAATAAAAAAACTAAATTATAATGAAAAAAAATTCGTACACTTATGAAAAAAAATATTCATATTCTACTTACGACAATGAGATTAAAAAAATTTAGGATGTTTAATATTTTTTTCTTTACACGAGATTTTGGTTTGAGTTTACATTTTAAAGTTTGATTATGATAAATCCTTGTATTACGAAATTAATGGATTTAATGTTTAATGTTTAATGATGTTAATTTCTTTTAATTTTTAGTTTACCACTAAAAGGGATGGCATACTCACACACCTTGTGTGCAGCACATATTTTTAGTTTAGCATTAATAATTCTTTTAATTTTTCATATTTTGGTCTCAGAATTATTATTCTATTATTTACGCATAAGATAAAAAAAATAAAAAGAAAAACTAATTATCCATTTAAAATAACTTTATACGTTTATTTCACAAGTGTTTTTTTTTTCACTTTCATATAAGTTACATTATATATAGTTTCTTTAAAATTTGTTCATTACATGTGTCGCATACAAAAATAATATAATATATATAATTAAAATTAAAATAAATATTTACACAATTCTGTCAAAATACTCCAGCATATAAATATAGTTTAATTGAACAACTGCAAGTAAGTAGAATATTAGAGCAAACTGGTCAAGAATCGGTAGTTAGTTGTTCAGAAAATGCACAAACAACAGAAATTTACAAGGAGCAATAATTAAAAGAATTCCAGCAAGTTAAACTTATCAAATTTTAGTGGGAACTGGGAATGCATCTCATTGAAGAAAACATGAAAGTTTTCAGTCTATCAATCCATATAATTGTTAATGTGCATATATATGTTTACATTGAATTCACTGTATTATATTTTATGCTCAGATAATGTAGGTTTTATTTACCCAGATAGTACACTTTTACTTTTTCTACTCTATTAATTCGGTTTAATTTTAAACATGTTTTTGCATTAGTATGGCTTTTTAACAAAAACTCTAAAAACATGTTTAAATTTCGGTTTCTCAAAAACTAATTTTTCAACTAGCACAACAAAAAGCATATTATATAGGTAAAAATAAAACCTATAATATGTTATTTTGCTGAAAAGAAGTTCACGTTGTGTTGTCTGTGTGAAAAATTCATGCATTTACATGAAGAGAAAAAAAAATATTTTTTTGAATATTTGATGAGATCTACAGAAGATTGAAGCTTTGTTCATGATTTCGGGGATAGTAATTGAATGAATTTGAGAGGATTTGAAAGTAAATTTTGTTGTTGTTTATTTTAGTGAATTTGGAGGTAAGTGAGAGTGAATTTAAAAGTAAATTTTGTGAGAATTAGTGTAGGATTTGATTGATGTGACAGATTAAAAAAATTTACTTTCAAATCCATTCTCACTTACCTCCAAATTCACTAAAATAAAAAAAAATTACATTCAAATCCTCTCCAATCCATTTAATCACTCTCCTCCAAATTCATTCAAGTAAACAAAGTGTTAGGGTTTGAGATACATAGGAGAGAAAAACGTTCTTTTTTAACATCTCTTGAAGATTAAATGGTCTCATAAAGATTTGGAAAGCATCTCATCTTTAGGTTGCTCTAATTTTTAGAATGTTGTTTTTTTTTTTTGTAAATAAAAGACCACTCTCTTTGTTTATTTAAGAGAGTTTTTCCATCACTTTGTAAGGGATTGAATATTTTCAAGAGTAAAGTTAATATGTTTAATCATTTCTAGAACGGGTTGAGATAGTTTCTTTTTGAGTGTTTTTGAGCTATTTTTATCTTGAACCAAGGCTTAACTGCCACCACCACCACTTTTTATCTTGTATTATAGTAGTGTGAACACTTTATTCCCTTCGGCTTCTTGTCTTTCGATCTTTTATTCCATTTACCTTTCCTATTTTTTTTTCATTTTATGTTTCTACCATTTATGTTGTCTATAATATCTTATGTTGTTTTTTTATATTAATTTCATCCTCTCGTATTTCTCCTTAAATAATTTGAAATGAAACTTCACACCTAAATAAATTAGTTATAGTAATGTCAAGTAGAAATCTTGATTATATTTTCTTAAACAAACATTAACAAAAAAAAACAATTTGTTCTCTTAAAATTAACAATGAATATTTATCATTTATGTATTCTCCCATATAATCACTTTGTATTATCTTTTATCTTTTAAATTGTTTATATCTAGATGTGTTTTTATTTATAAATTTTAATATCAACTTTATATTATTTCTATTTTGTGTAGAATCATTCATATTTCATAATATAGCTTATAATTTTATTTTTTTACATACATTCTACTTTTATTTACCAGGGACCATATTTCAATTACTTACACTCTTTTGTTGTTGTTAATTTATCTTTAGATATTATTTTCACATATAATGCACCAGACAAGAGTGTTTGATATCATTATTGTGTATAATTATATTATTATTGATATTATTATTGTTTTAATATATATTATCATAAGATAATATAACTATTTAATTTTTTTACATGATTCAACTTTTTATTTATTTAACATATCTATATATTATATATGATTATAATAAAACTATATTATTTTTCTAAAAGAAATTAAAAAAGAAAAAGACCCGGCTATGCGAGGGTGAGAGACTAGTTGAAGTAGCAAAGAGTTTTTGAAAGGGAAATGGGGAATTTGGCGGGAATGGAAGGGAGTGAGAGTAAAGCGGTGTTTGATGCTCTCAATCTGAACCCACAACTCTTCTGTAACGAAGTTCTTAACAACGTCGACGATGTTCTCGATGAAGCTTTCAATTTTTTCTATCAGTAACACTCTTTTCCTTTTTTTTTCTATTACTTTTTTGAAATACAATTCTGGAAATTATGCAAGGTGAGCTTCAATTGCAGGGACGCATCCACGAAGTTGAACATCGAAGGCACCCAAAAGTCCCAAGATCTGAAAAGGGTCTCTCTCTCTCTTTCTCTTATTGCGTTGGATACAAAAATTAGGGTAATGGATCTTATTGTGTTACTGTTGTGTTGTGAAAGGGTGTTGATTGCATTCGTCAGAGGGTTCAATCTGTTTTAGACAAACAGCTTGGTGCTTGGGAGAATTACATCATCCGTCACTGTTTTTCTCTCCCCCGAGGTTTTCGTTTGCCAAACACGGTATCTTCTGCTGCAATTACTGTTTTTAAGCATTCTTTTTTAACTCAAGTAAAGTATTAATTCATTTTTTATTTGCGCGTATTGGCCTTTATAACATTACTATTTCGTTGATAATGTTATATATGATGCTTTGGGTATGGTGGATGTGTCCTTTGAAGTGCATACCAGAAAACCTGACATCTAAACCCTAAGTCATACGTAGAAAATATATGTGCTGGTTTATTGCTTCCTTAGTATAAATTTTCATTCTTGGTTGATTGTCTGACCATGATAGAATGTGTACTTCCAGGATGAATCAACTGAGAGTGGCCATGATCCAGGTGCTCCTTTTGATCCAGATATAGATGCTCAGTTAGATTCTTTGAGAGAGAAATTAACTGAGGTAATAAGAATGGTGATTGCTAAATTCTTTCTTTTTTTCAGAATTGATTATTGTTGGACTTGTCTTGGTAATGAGTATGCTGTCAGGTGGCGAAGGATTCTGAAATGCTTAATCAAGAAATTCAACTATTAGAAAGAAAGTCTACTGTCAATGCTGGATATATCAATGAAGCAGTACAATTATATGAGAAAAACTCTATGAATGAGTTGTTTCAGGGTAATTAAAGAGCTCCTCGTCTTTTTGCTCATATCTTGACCATCAGTATTCACAATTCAATCCCGCTGAACTATTTTTTATAGCAAAATTATGCTTTCCATTTTAATCAAGCAGGGGATACTCCATTTCTAAACGGTATCTGTTTCGACACCTGCATATTGCTTTTGATTTACAGTCAGTGAACCACAAGAACATTGAATTCTTAGGTTATGTACAATTCAGATAGAACGTGATTTAATTATTAAGAAAATCCCTTTTACGGATCCTCAGAAATGGCATTTCCCATTATTTATTCTTTTTTCTTTTACAGTTGCATACCTTGGTCATTTTATTAAATGATGTACGTTCATGATCGTATTGGTCATTTTATTCTGATTTTTTTTATACGTCGTTTTTTATCTGATAGGAATTTGACAAAACAGTTGTAAGAAGGGTTACTTTAGTTCTTTGTACTTAAAAACCACACCAATTATTTAGGGGCACCATCATTGGTGCCTATGGATTGGGATGTTAAGGTCCTGCCAAATAATGCTAACAACATTTTCCGGTGTCCTATATTGTTCTCATATGATGGCAAAAAAAATGCAATTTCTGGTTGAATTATTGTCAAACATAGTTGAATCATATTAAGCGTCTGAGTTGACAGATCTTTATACAAACCATTGATTGCTGCAGAGATTGTGACCACTGCCTCAGAACTTGGAATGAAGTTGGGAAAGCTAAACTCCAGCATGATTGAAGAGACTGACCAAATGAAAACAAAAAGGATCTATAGCACAGAAATGGATCTATCTGCTGTACATTCTGCTAAAGGTAGCCAAAATTTAATTCATTGTAGTGCAACATGCATCAACTTTTGCTAGTTAAACTCTATTCTGTTCTTTAATTGATTATTCATGTTTCCAGGACTCTCAAATAAGAACTTAGACGACATTGAAGAATTTGTAGGTATCATGAAGAGTATGTGAACTTGTCATTTTCATCAATCTAGTTGGACTGGACGCTGCGTGTTTTACCCACTATATAATTACTCCTGTATATGTGTCAATTTCAGAATCTTAAAATTACCTACAAATTTAATTGGACTGAATTTCCCGTAGTTATATACTATATCTATGTTGAAAATGTTAAGTGGTAACTAAATAAGTTTGAGAAGCCTAAATTATTATTGCTGTTTTCTTTAAAATGATATCACAAATATAACAGATTAATTTCTCTAAATACATTCACATTAACAGGGCATGCCCAAAGTTATATCTCTGGTCATCGAATGGTAGCAATGTTAAAATAACATGATGATTTGGACAATAATTTACAATACAGAATAAAACGTAGATTTGAAAATATATAACTAAATCAAAAAAGGAAAATATGGTGGTAAAGATTTATGATAAAAACATCAAACACACAAAGGAAGAACTGAAAATAATACCTTTATAGGCTTTGGATGATCCTTGTTGTGAGCGACAGTTTTCAAAATGTTCAGGCATAAGACTAGTTCGCCCAGCCTGAATACAAGTAAACATTCTATCTTGCTTGAGTTTTTGATTCTTATGTGCATGTCTCACATGAAAAAAAAAAGAGATTATCTTTAGAACATAAAAATAAAATATGGACACAAAATTACCAAGAAAAAGAAATTTATGACGTCAAAACCTGTTGGAAGCTTCATCTTTAATCATACCTTACTTTTAACAAATTATTTAATTATTCATTTTCTATTATGAAGCACAAATTTAACAAATTTCACGCCAAGATCAGGAATCGAGCCAAAATGACAACAATGTTGAAAGCACTTCTATTATAATCGAGAATTCAAATAATCAAGTAACATTGCTACAAAAATAGACATTCATAATCAGCAACTAGAAGCATCCGAAATAATTTTGAATCATACAGTAAAGTTGTTAATAGTAAGTGCATGAACACGTCATTCAATATGAAGCAGAAAAATAATCAATCCAGTAATGTAAGATAGAGAAACTTCCATATTGTAGACAGATAAATCAGTAGTTAGTTGTTCAGAAAATGCACAAACAACAGAAATTTTACAAGGAGCAATAATTAAAAGAATTCCAGCAAGTTAAACTTATCAAATTTTAGTGGGAAACTGGGAACGCATCTCATGTGTTTACATTGAATTCACTAAATGAATATTTTATGCCAAAACCTGTCAGTTTAATTTTTATAAATTGGAATTCAAACCAATAAGATATCAAAATTAAACTTTGAGACAGCTGTTAAGTCAATCTTTTTTTCCCATCATGCCAAAATTGTTAGTGTTACCCTAAACATTCTCTAAGTGAATTTTTTGTCCACAGATTTTTAACTTCTAGCCGAATTTATCCTCAGATTTGACATGTATTCAGTTGGACAAGCATTATAGTTACTGCTTACCACTCCAAGAAACAGAAATTTGGGGTAATCTGCATGAATCTACAGTTCCCGAACTGCGTACATGGTGGGCACCTCAATGGTGTGCCATCTCCATCAAAATATAATATGGATACATCACTTTTTTTTAGCCTAACACAGATTAGAGCCAAGATTTCAAATCTTTGAAAATCTAAATATAAGGATACTATGAAAACACAATACCTCTTACTGTCATATAATACAGGGACACGGGAATCCTCAATTATATGCAAGAATTTCTGATGGCAACTAATGTTCTTTGCCTGAAAAATGTAAGAAAGGAATGAAATTACTTAACTGAAAATTCGTTTAGAAAATTTAGGTATTTCGTGACATGAGATACCAAAAGCACCATAAAGATAAACTAAGAAAGAATCGTAATTGAGAAAAAGAAGTACATAATGTTCAAATAAAAGAAAACCGGTTTCACAATGCAATAAATTATGAACTCGCTATACAAGAACAAGATTATTAAGAAAAATAGATAAATTTATTAAATTACCAACCCCAAAGAGAACATGATTTTACATCTCTGCAACATCGGATGTTAGATGAGGAAAATGGTGGAAGATTTGAGATTAAAGTTATGAATTATTTGAAAGTGGTTTATAAGCCTAACTCATCCTCACAAACCGATTTGTATGGTGAGATTTGCATCTCATATATTATAATTTGGCCTTATCTCGTGGGACTTTCAACACCCCTTTCATACCGAGGTATAGACATCTCAAGCGTAAGAGTAGAATTAATGGGTGGTCCGATTGACCCAACAACGGTGGAACAGAATGCCCATATAGATCTTACTAGGATAGGCTATAAGCATGACTCTGATACCATATTAGAAAGTGATTTTTAAGCCTAACTCATCCTCACAAACCAGTTTGTATGGTGAGGTTTGCATCCCACTTATATATTATAATTTGGCCTTATCTCATGGTACTTCCAACATGAAGGATATATGAATCTTAAAGTAAACAAAGGGATCAATCTTTAGAAAAGGAGACTAAGTTGAAATAATGTTTGAGAAGCAGTCAGGTAAGGTGGGTTTTCTAAGTTAGGAAAACATAGTTTTGATAAGAATGAAGTATCATTAAGGTTTTGTGCTTAATTCAACAATCAAAAGAAGATGGTTGGACCTTCTCAACAAGTGTCAAATCGAAGTCAAGATTAGTTAAGATGTTCAAGATTAGTGATTAGTACATAAGTAAGGGTTGACCGTGGGCTAAGGTGAAAGATTCCAAGCATTGAAGGAAGAAGCATAATAGAAAATCAATTTTGTAAGGAAAATTTATGCTAGTGAGTTTGAAGCACAATGAATGAATAAAGGAGAAGAAAAGTCTTGAAAAAAGCTAAAAGGGTGTTTACGATAGAAGTTGTTGAAGTGGTTATCACAAATGATCTTGAAGTGGTTATCACAAATGATCAGAGAGCTTGAATGGGTTGAGAAGTTAAGAGACTTGGAGTTGCACAAGAAGTTTGGAACTTATTTCATTAAATGTAGTGGCCTAACTATATCTAGTGATCTTCTAAGTTTGATCAAAGAGAAATAGTTATTGGATCCTAAACTACAAAGTATAGTGAGGTTGATTGATACAGTTCAGGCCAGAGTGTTGAGGATGGGGTTAGATGGTGTGTTGATGTTTAGAGGCAGAGTTTGTATGCCAGATAAGATAAAGTTGAAGAGGTTGATTCTTGAAGAGGGTTTTAAGTTGAGTGGATCGTTTTTCTATAGTTGTGATCAAGTGAAAATTTTTTGAATGTGTGACATGTCTTGTGGTGATCAAAGGATTTAGGATCAAAGTTTATATCAAGAGTGGATTGGTAGTTCTCCAATCTCATTCTAGTGGATTTCGATCTTCCAGAGATGTTCCTTGTTTCAAAAGGGTGAACTAGTAGTTATGCATCGAATATGGATTAAGTTAAAAGATGTGGGCAAGTTTTATGTGAATGAGAGATGTTTGACAAAGACAAGTGAAGAATAGAAGTGTGTGATTATAGTTGTGGTAGAATTACCACCTAGGAGCAATGGCGTTCAATATTGTCTTGGTGTCTAAAGTAGAACCATGTCAATGGTTCCTAATCAAATATTTTTTTCTGGAGTGTATGAAGTAGAAGAAGTAGGTAGAGAAGTTGTTAAAGAAGTAATGGTTTGGACTCAATGTAATCATCGAAATAACTACAAGTTTGATGGATCTTGGAAGAGAAGCATAGGATAAATTGAATAGTGCTAGTATCTTTAAAGTTAGAAACTCTTAGTGTTAGAATGTTGTTGTATATAAAGTTTGTTGTTATGGTTATTATTAGATAACATATTTCATATGTTTTATTTTAAATTAACTATTTTTATTTATTGAATATGTGATGTTTTCATAGTAGTGTTAAAACTATTAAAAATGAAATGTTACACCAAACGCGATAGATTAAGAAAAATGATAAAATAAATATAAAATATTATGAATCTTTAACACAATCTATAAAAAAACATAATTAGATCATTTTTAAAAATTAAAAAGATTTAATTTTACTAATTAAAATTTATGTATCATATTGAATTTTTCAAACAAATTGGAGTAAAATTAAGCCCTAATAGATTCAAGAAAACGAATTGATAAAAACATTAAATTATTAGATTGCGCCCAATAAGATAAAATGTTTATTTATCATACTCGTAGTAAATGAAATAAATATTTATTTATAAAAATACCTAAAGTATTCTTTATTATTCGCCGAGAATCAAAGAGTCAATATTTCTGAAATTAAAGCGGTAAATGATAATATAGATGGTGTAAAATAAAATAAAATATCTCTTAATCATATTTAGAATCAATAAAATAAATACAATGAAATATTAATGTAGTGAAGGGAAAAATAGTATGAAAAAGTTATTTATCATATTAAAAAAATCTATAAAATAATATTGTATAAATAAGATAAATTAAGTAACATGATCAATTTATTATTTCCATAACTATTATAATATTATTAAAAGATTATTCTGGTCAATAAAATTAAATACATAGCCAGATCTATTATCATGTTTCGATAGATAAAATCTCTGGCTATCATGATCGCTGTAAAAAAGATAGTATTACTAAAAAATATTAAAATATTAATTAATATAAAAATGCATAGAAATATTTATTTATTTATTTTAGTCAAACTAACAATGTTAATATAATTAAATTAGTATTTATAAGAACATATACTCAATTTTTTTATTTTATATTTAATAATATTTTAAAGTCACTCTTAAAATTATAAAATGAAATATGTCCATTCATAAAATTAAAACAGAAAACGAAAAAAGAGAAAAAAAAAACACTAAAACGTGATAATAAAATAACTTACTGGAGATGAAAAAAATAAACCATCCACCTTTGACTTGGTCTAATTAAGTTATAAATCTTTAGAATGATTTTGTAGAATAAATAATATATTTAATTATTTTATTTTCATATGATAAATAAAGATATATAAAATAAAAAGTATATGTTAATTTCAAATAAGACACATAATTAAAATTAAGAATATATATATATATATATATATATATATATATATATATATATATATATATATATATATTATTTAGAAATAATATGATTTAAATTTTATTTTTAAAAAGTATTATATTTTAAATTTTGATATTTATTACATATTTTTAGTTTACCGTAAATAACTCTTTTAATTTTTTTATATTTCGGTATCAAATTATTAGTCTATTATTTACACAGAAATTTAAAAAAAAAACTAATTATTCATTTAAAATAACTTTATACGTCATTATTTCACACCATTATTGTTTTTTCCTCTTTCATATAAGTTACATTATATATATAGTTTCTTTAACATTTCGTTCATTACATGTCACATATAAAAATAATATAATATATATAATTAAAAATTTAAATAAATATTTAAGTTAACCTCTTAAAATAAGATAGAATAAGAAAAATATACTATCTAATAGTATAATAAAATTCTCATCATCAACAATGATAAAATATTAAATTATAAATATTATAAAATTAATAGAAACACTCATTTCACACTTTCAAATATCGTTGAGATAATATTGGTAAAAGATGAAACTGATAAATTGGATAAAATATATGGTTAGAAATATTAATCATCATCACAATTAATAAGATTAAATTGAATAATAGGACAAATATTCATTTATTGTATTCAGATTCAATAAAATATATATTAATAAAATACTAAATCCGTAATAAATAAAAATCACAAAAATTATTTATCTGGCGAAAGATTTAATGGGCAGACAAGATAAAATAAATTGCAAAATCGATTAATATACAAATTCAATTAAAGAAATTTGGTAAAAATATTAAATTGACCAAAAATATAAATTATCTATTTATCATACTCAGAGTAAATAAATAATTAAAATTAAATAGTAATGGAAAAATACTTAGAAATATTTATTTATTGTTTGTTTGAATCAAAACATGATATTTATAAAATTAAATCGACAAATAAGATAATATAGACAGTGAAACACAATAACATAAAATAAAATATTAATTCATCATATTTAGAATCAATAAAATAAATGTAATAGAATATCAATTGGTAAAGAAAAAAGTACACAAAAAAGATTTATTTATTATATTCAGAATTAATAACATAATATTGATATAGATCAACGTGGTAAATGGGGTTAAAATATATTACATTATCTATTTATTATTTTTAGAACTAATAAGATAAATATTATAAAACAGATTAATATGGTAAATAAGATTAAATAGATATCAATATCTATTATTTTGGCTAGTGTTTATATATATAAAATTTATATCTTTTCACATTTTTACTCGTTTTAAAATAAACCATTAACTTATTTTTAAATCAAATAATTTATTTTTATGTATGACAAAGTAATATTCATATCTTTTATTATTTTTAAAAGGAATTTATCTTCTTTTAACTATCACACTCGTGATTATTATATTAGATAAGATAAGATAAAAATAAAACTATAATCATTTAAAAAAGTTAATGAAAATTGATATTTAATATGTATTTATCATATTTGATTTATATACAAAATATTTCGTATAAATCTTCTAAACCTTTTATATATATAACTCACACTGAGACATATTTTATCATTCATTATCATACAATTTTTTATTTTGAATCTTCAAATTTGAATCTCAATATCAAGTAAACATGACAACTTCAAAATCGATGAAGACACAGTCCAAGAAGAGGCAATGTCATGAAAGCAATGAGTATGCTTATTTGATTGGAATGAAAGAATCACTTCAGAGAGATAACAAAAGACAACGCACTGAAGATGACAAATCTACATTGTTTCCAATCAAATCACTTCCCACAGACTTATTACTTAATGTGGTTGCAAAGGTAAGTTCTGAATCTTGCATTGATCATTACAACATGAAAGTATGTTGTAGAGATTTTTTGCATGCCACAAAAGACAATTATATGTGGCAACAAATTTCTTTAGAAAAGTTTTCTTTGATTTCATGGTCATGTAAAGAAAAGGCAAGGGCATATGATATTTTCATGCAAAGTTGTAAGGAAGGTGGAAATATTGAAGCTTTGTACAGGGAGGGATTAAGAGAAATAATCAAATATAAGGGAAATATTGAAAAAGGCATTAATGACTTGAAAATGGCTGCCAAAAAGGGTTATCTTGAAGCAAAATATGTATATGGTTTGATCTTATTATGTTCATATGATAGTGATTTAAGAAAAGAAGGAGTTGAGTATATGCAATTTCTGAGAAATGTCAAGTGTGTTGTAAAGTGTAGAAATAAGGTAGTAACTTTATTGGGTAACCTATGGAGAAAACCTTATGGAGCACTGGTCCGCAATTCAACTCCTTTATGCTCCAAGAGACAATGCAATGGTTGGAGTATGAAGAAGTGTCACTCTTGGAAAATAGTGGATACTGAAGATGATGATCATAATATTAAAAACTCATGTGAAAATTGTAGGTGGGATGTTGAGTTAGACTTTTTTTATAATGTTTTATTCCATCCTATTTAGTTTTAGTTATTTTTCAATAATGCAAATTATCAATTTTTTTGTAATAGAGTATTTATAACATTTTGTTTTACAATTTATAAATACTTCTTTGTAATATACAATTTGAATAAAGATGTGAATTTTGTTTTGAATTATTAATTTTTTTTTCTATTGAGGAGTTATTTTTTTTTATTGTAATTAAATGTCATACTTGAATTAATAAATATATTGAAGTAATCTTTAAAAAACAGGAAACCCCATTTTAATTTTCTTGACCGAATTATGGAATTCGAGAATGAAGTAAGATTTAGAGAACGATTTTTATTCAAATTTGTAAAAGAAAAAAAGTGAGAAATACTAATTCTTAGTTAAAACATTTTTTTTGTGAAACGAGTATATATTATATTTTACATTGTTTAGAGTGGTAATGACATAGATTTTGATAAAAAAAAATGACAAATTATCTTTAGATTTACAACGTGTAAAAATGTGAAAATGAATTTTGGAACGAACTGGATTTAAAAACCTTACACAAGACAAAATTTTGGAGTAATGAAATGTGATTTTGAATTTTTATTAGGACAATTATTATCACTATGATTGGTATTACTATTACATTATTATTATTATTCACCATTTCGAAAACAATATTTTTTGATAATCCGAAACAAACATTTCAAAAAATATTTTCCAAAACATTCAATCCAAATGAATATTTTGAAGAAATATTTTCATATCTAAAAATACCTTTCAAAACACTCCATTTCAAATATAATTTTTAATATATTTTAAAATGTATTTTCAAATCTATAATTACATTCTAAAGTATTCAGTATGAAAAACATTTTTATATTTGAGATTAGATGCTCCAAAAGATATTACCAAATTTAGTGGAATATTCAATATAAAATGTTTTTTTAATACTTTTTGAATTGAATATTCTGAAAAATATTTTTCGTTTTCAAAAATGTCTTCAAGCATCCAATCCAAAAAATACTAAAACAAAAGTTAAAGATTTATATTATAATTTTAATGACAAGTAGTTCGAGAATTATAGATTTGCAGAAAAAAAAAATAGAGCGGAGAAAGAAACACCCTAACCTAAAAGGCAAGAAAAACTGCCGCAGCCCAAGCAGCAGACACCTTTTGTATTGACAATTTTCAAAGGAATCAATATCCTTGCAGTCTGGATTTAAAACCAAAATTAACCGTGTTTGAAAATAACTAATTATGGTAGAGATTATACCTATTAACAAATTCGTAACTTCAGATATTCTAAACATGTAATAACGACAAAACTCGGTAAAAAATAATACATCTATATAATGAACAAAACACCCTAAGTTACATTCCGCTTCCCAGCAAGCGTAGTTCTAATTGCAGACCAGACATGTATGGCGTGATTCCCTAAGAAGGCGTTTGCATCGTGATTCCCAGTTTGATAAATATCTATATATTTTTTAAAGCGTGATTCGGTCAAAGCGTACCTGCATAAAAACCAAGCCAGAATTTACCTAAGGAGGCAATGTAGCAGTTCGGGGAATAGAGGTGAATGACATGAGCAACAGCATGAAAAAAAAAATAAAAACTAACAAGAATAAGTTTCGGATGACACTTACTAATTGATACAAATGATCACAAGAAGCTTTCTATATTAAGTTCAACAAAGGAGCATGGATCAGGAATGTCGAAGTTGTTGAGTACCTGAAAGTATATATAAAAACACAATTAATAGTTGTATTATATACGACTCCAAAATATTTCGTTCCGAAAGAATAATGTCACTGTATGGAAAAAGATAGGTAGAAACCATGGTCAGGTGAACAGATAAAAAAGTTATGCAGTACTTAATTTTCATTCACGCATCCCAAAATACGCATATTATATATACCTTGACTACCTAAAAAATATATTACCAAAATTAAAAAAAAAAAAAAGGAATTGCAGATTATATACTAATTGGACATATTACAACAAGACGATGACATAATTTTAGCGATCACAAGTACCTCTGGATGAACAATGCCAAAAGTGCCGGCATGCTTTCCCTTGTAAATGATTCTAGCTTGTCTACCGGCAAGAAACTCGGGTTCCTTCAATGGGCAAATGAGTCATACATAAATTATCTTAAGCAGAATAAATATCGCAAAAATAGGACAAAATAAAAAAGACAACTCCTATGCAATGTTATTCACTTACATCTGACCGCTCAATGTAATACCCCGACTTATCACCAGGTGAAACAAAGGGAACACCGTTCTTTTCCATTACTCTGTCGACCAAGCCGTGAATTATCTGCATATAATTGGATATATATATATTGAAATACAGTCATCCCATTTATTTTTACCATGTCAAGGAATAATAGATTGTAAGTGAAAAGCAGTAATTTATTTTAGATATGATTTTTTGTTGAAAATATAGCTACTTTAAATTCTAAGCAGTACCGGAGTTCTAGTCAATCAAGTAAATAATTGGGGTAAAATAGAAAACATTTAATAACTTGTATTGAAATACCAAACAACCAAATGAAGCGTCATATACCTCAAATCCGGCATTAGCACCACAGTACAGAGCAGCAAGTTGGCGAAGATTTTTTGCACCAACATCTCTAGTATCATCCAGAAGTGCTACATCACCCACTTCAAAAATCTGAAACACAGTTAAGATAGATACGTATTCTTACAAACTTGCAACACAAAAGAAAAACAAAAATAGAAATGTACACATTAGAGGAAGAGTAAACAATAATTTTGAAAGTTTGAATCTTCAAAAGACACTACCATGCCTTAAAATATTGTTGAATGAAAATCACTAAAAGTTGCACAAGCTAATTAATTATAAAATCAACAATTGTCTCTGGCACCTAAAAGGAAGTTTTAAACAAAAGGTAATTGGACACATGTTATAACATCATGGCAGGGTACAGTACAAAAAACAATTTTACAGTTTTTGGAGGATGAAATCAAAGTCAGATGACTTAATAAAGGCCCTATTATTCAATAATGACAAAGGAAGACAGACCGAGTGGGAAAAGACTCAAATTCAAGGGATGAGACAGTTTAAGCGGTTACTGCTTACACACTTTCTGCAGCAGTCCATATGAAGAGTTTATAAGCCACTCAAGATGTGCCCAGACACCGCAAAATCATCTTTGTTCCAACTTCCAATTGCTTTTTACGTTTACTTTTCCTTTCATTTGCAGCTTTTATTTACATTACAAGCCAGTTTAAGGCTTTCTTTACTGTTTTCCGATTATGTATATGCCATTTATTGTTGTTTTCTTTAAAAATGATATCACAAATACAAAAGATTAATTTCTCTAAATACATTCACATTAACAGCACATGCTCAATGTTAAAATAACATAATGATTTGGACAATAATTTACAATACAGAATAAAATGTAAGATTGAAATATATAACTAAATCAAAAACGGAAAATATGGTTGTAAAGATTTATGATAAAAAAAACCAAACACCCAAAGGAAGAACTGAAAATAATACCTTTATAGGCTTTGGATGATCCTTGTTGTGAGCAACAGTTTTCAAAATGCCAGGCATAAGACTAGTTCGCACAGCCTGAATACAGGTAAGATTTAAAAATTACAGTACATGACTTCAAGAAAAAATGAAAGCAAAAAAAAAACAAAAAAACAAAGGAGAATATCAGTTCCGATGTTTCCAACTCAATATAGGGTACAAAAGAAAAGGAAAATAAAACAGTGATCTAATGAGAAAATATCATCAAAGATAGGAGTAAGCTTTGTGAATTGATTTCTAGATGGTCAGCTGGATGCATCTGCATTGCTATCCTCTTGTATGTATACTGTAGCATGCTCTTATTTTCATTTATCTTAATTTCATTTATCTAAAATTAGCATGAGTAGTGTATCTATGTATAATTTCCTCCTGCAATTAACCAAAAATAGGCATGTATAACAGTACCAAGATCATGAAAATAAAGAGGATGAATCAATAACATAACACATAAGTAAAGGCTATAAGAACTCAAAACTGTTTGCTGACAGGAAAGAATTATAAACCACCAACAAGAACTATGCAAAACAACTAAAGAAAGAAACAATGTGAAGAGGGGCCATTTTAAGAGATCTTATGTTTTCATTGCAATTAAATAAATAGTTATAAAGCTTAACAGTGTCAGAAAAGAAAGATAAAGTGTTTAAACCTCAAAGTCCGAAGATCTGGGGTTTCCAATGATAACTGCTCTAGATTTATCGTCTTTGCGGTTAAGCATGGCAAAGTTTTCCTTTTTAGAGCAGAGTATAAATGTCAAGACCTCTGTAAACCCAATCAATGCAACCTGAAAAGAAGTTAGGAATAGTAGATTAAGAAGTTAGGGACTTCAAATAATTGAAAAAAACCTTCATGAATATGTTATGCTATGGTAATTAATTCTATTGGATCACCTTAATCAAAGATAACAAAAAGATCAAGACATTTTATGGAATTTTACTCATGAAACATCAACTTCTCCAATCACAAGAATAATATGTTCTGTTATTTTGTTTTATACCTCTTTTCGGATAAGGTCACTTATCTCGTTCAGTGGAAGTAGAGTCAGGGAACCAGCCAGCCTCTTTGAGCCCTTATTATCTGCTACAGCTTTATCCTTAATACTATTGAATCCATAAGCAATTGCGACATCCTATAGATAGAAAAAACCAAAAATAAAAAAGGCACGCCTTGTCAGTAAAACATACACACCACACACTAGATCCAATATACATTCAGGAATGAGAAAGTCTGTCATTATCCATACCTCCATAACATCACATGGATGAAGAACATCACTTCTAGTCGGAGGTACCGACACTATAAAGTTACACTGCTTTTTAGCAGACGTAGACTGCTTGGCATGCAATTGCATCCGATTTAAGAACTTAGTGACCTGAAGGTTATGAACCAGTAAGTTCGACAATATTTGTTTCACTTGATATTGCTAATATGCAAGAGCACTGATCGTGCACCAGAGACAAGCATCAGCAACATAAAGACTAAAAAGATAAAAGTTAAGGAAATTTAACACTAACAAATGAGTAACCAAAACTAGAAGTAAAAAAAGTTTTCATAACATGTACAAAAAATAAATCCTTGAGATATATTAATATGGAAATTTACAATCACAATTAAAACTAAAAAGAGAAGAAAACAAGGCCAACAGTCTGTCTTGCTTGAGCTTTTTATATTCTAATGTGAATGTCTCAAATGAAACAGAAAAAAGATTAAGCTATCTTCTGAACATAAAAATAAAATATGGACAAAAAGTTACCTATAAAAAGAAATTTATGTCAAAATCTGTCAGAAAGCTTAACTTTTAATAATTCCTTATTTTTAACAAATTATTTAATCACTCATTTTCTGTTTCAAAGCACACATTTACCAAATTTCACACCAAGATCAAGAATCAACCCAAAAGTTGACAGCACTATTAGAACCGAGAATTCAAATAATTAAGGAACATCACTACAAAATTAGACATTCACAATCAGCAACTAGAAGCATCCGAAATTATTCTACATCATATAGTAAATATGTTAACAGCAAGTGCAGGAACACGTCACTCAATATGAAGCGGCAAAATAATTACCTCTTCTGCCTCCAAAGATACCCCAATCAATCCAGTAATGTAAGATAGAGAAACTTCCATATTGTAGACAGATAAATCAGGGTATATGTTTGACTTGCCATCAGAAGAAATCACTTCAACTGGTTCAATGACAAACTTGTCCGCACAATATTCTGAGAAGGCTGTTACCTGAGAAAATATGAAACAGTCTATCATCATCTAAAACAATTGCATTGCTTACAAAATGCAATGGAAAAACATACAACAAACTCACTACCCTACCATTGTATTTAAAACAATCTTTGCCTTTGTCAGATCAGTAGCAGTACATTCAATAAACACATTCTTTGTCTCCAGAGTGATGGCTGAGTGAGCACCATTAATAATTGGGGGTAAAGATAACACAGTTCTGTCAATATACTCAAGCATATTAATATAGTTTAATTCAACAACTGCAAGTAAGTAGAATGTTAGAGCAAATTGATCAAGACTCAGCAGTTAGTTGTTCAGAAAATGCACAAAAAGCAGAAATTTTACAAGGAGCAACTATTAAAAGAATACCAGCAAGTTAACCTGATCAAATTTTAGTGGGAAACGGGAATGCATCTCATTGAAGAAAAATGAAAGTTTTCATGGTTTCAGTTTATGCATCCATATAATTGTTAATGTGCATGTATGTGTTTACATTGAATTCAATATATGTATATTTTATGCTCAAAACCTGTCAGTTTAATCTTTATAAACTAGAATCCAAACCAATAAGATATCAAAATATAACTTTGAGACAGCTGTCAAGTCGATCTTTTTTCCCTATCATGCCATAATCGTTATAGTTACCCTTAAACTTCTAGCCGAATTTATCCTCAGATTTGAGGGTGAGCACTGGCAGTTGGACAAACAGTATAGTTACTGCTTACCACCCCTATAAACAGCAATTTGGGGATAATCTACATGCATCTACACACTCTCTGAACTGCTTACATGATGGGCGCCTCACTGGTTTGCCATCCCCATGAAAAATATTATATGGACCAGAAATATAATATGTATACATGATTTTATTTATTTTAATTACATTTATTAAATATATATTTTTAAAACTACCCATAATACTCTGAGTATACTACCCATAGAGTTCTACAAAACTCTAACAGCATAATGCAATGCAAATGACAGATAAATGATTTAGTCCCTATAGTGGTCCAAACGTTATCCATTGGTCCCTCTAAAATAATCTACTTTATTCACAAGAAAAATACCATTTTAATCCCTTTTAGTCCCTAATATGCATACCATTTTTAATCTCTTTTAGTTCCTACCGTTCATAGAGGCTAAAGAATATTAAAAAAGATATGTTTAACAACTAAATTCAATAATTTATAAGTATAGGAGCAAAAAAGGTAAAGTCGTCTAAGTATAGGGAGAAAATGAGTAATTTTACCGATATTAAATGCCAGGATAAATGAAAATAGCATCTTGGATGGCACTTTTTTGTAGCCTAACACAGATGAGCCAAGATTTCACATCTTTGAAAATCTAAATATAAGGATACTATGAAAACACAATACCTCTTACTGTCATATAATACAGGGAAGACAGGGGAATCCTCAATTATATGCAAGAATTTCTTTAGTTTCAAATCTGACTGTCAAACAAACCAACATGTATTCAGAAATGTAATAACTGCTAAGCCTTCTTCTACTGGGTTCCTAATAAATGTTTATAAATACAACAAGGAAAATATCACACAAAAAACTTACTTTGTAGAACTCCATCAACTCATCAGCCCTGAAGTTCCTTTCCTGTCATGCAAAGAGAAAAGGGGGAAAGAAGACAAAAGATAAGTTTGGCGGTTGACATAAAAAATCTGAAGTCCATCATATGATGTTATCTGTAGTGTAATAAATGTCACCTGCTTTAGTGGCGTAAAAGTTATACTTGAAGGTGGCAAAGCCTGGAAATTAAATATTAGCAAAGTTACCTTTACAGATGATGTACAATAATTCGATATAATTAAATTACACAAGAAAATGTTCATCAGCTATTAAGGTCTCTCTTGTTAATTGGGTTTAGAAAAATTCAGAGAGAATTTGGATAATAAACAGCAGTAAAAAACGTCAAGATTCACTGTGCTTCCTTTGATACCAATAAGTTCTCAGTCAGAGCATACTAATATGTCAGTGATGTAATCAATAAAGGTGGCCAGGAAGAAACTTCCTCTTCTAGTTAGCACTAAGCTGTAGGTCTCCTACTTCTTTAAACATAGTACCCAGATGTCTATCTCAATCCTAACGTTTGTAGGTTATCTATCTATTCAAATTTCACATCATTATAAATTTCATGATCTACAATTCGATGAAAGAAACCTCATAGGTGAAAGGACCCTCCAATTTATCCAGATCATGGGTTCCGATGGCAACAAGTGTTCTTCGCCTGCAAAATATAGAAAGGAATGCAATTATTTAACTGAAATTCATCCAGAAAATTTAGGTATTTCGTGACATGAGAAGACCAAAAGCACAATAAAGATAAACTAATGGAGAAAAAAGAAGTACATAAAGTGTAAATAAAATTAAACCAATACCTACTGTCACAGAGGACTTACCTATTTTTCTATCAAATTAGCAAAGTAAAACATTCAAAATAAAATTTACAATATCATTAACTAAACTCGTCTGATAACACAGACTTTTTTTATATCCTAAAATGTATGGAAGTAGTTCATCACAAACTTGGCAACAAGAAACACATTACTTGGACGCATTCAAATTTGAAACCTGTTCAAGTTAGACTTCAGAGACAAGTAGTATTCAGCTCAACATGAATAAAGAAGTAAGCAAATCACATTACCGACATATGTTTTGGTGAAGCTTGTCCTGGAGATCGATAAAGCTGTTGTATCTCGCTTTATCAAAAGTTACACCTCTTAATACAGCACATACAACAAATGGACGAACCACAGAAGTCTTCAATGATTCAAGAGAAAAGAAACATGTCATTTTCAACTTCGCAAAGAACTATTCTAACAAAAGAACAAGAGTTACAAGACTACCTCCGGCTTCACATGCATTTTCAGCATTTCATTCTTACTAATGTCAGATAGTTTATAATTGGGGATCTCCTGAATCTCACAGAAAACACGGAGGGCTTGAGCAAGCCCTTCAAGGCACAGGAGGTCATATCTATGTGAAACAAGAAAGCAAAATTATAACCAATTTTGCGATAGGGAAATATATCCAACAGAACGGGGTGACAAGCTGTAATACCATGCTTTAAAAAGTTATGCGCTTAGCAGCAAACATGTTACAGAATTCAGTAATTTGAGAATTGCAATGAGAAAACAGTGAACCACAACACTCATTCTGACTTGTGTAACTTTTCTTGTACAACATATAATCCCGCTAGCATTAATTCCTATTGAAAAATCAACATGTTTGAATTTTCTTGTCAATCTCCCACTGAAGTATAAAAACCCGGTTTTACAATGCAATAGAGTATGAATACCGGGTAAGAGAAAAAGATTATAAAAAAAAATCGACAAGTTTATTAAATTACCCACACTAAACGCTCCGTAAATACAACCATACAACCATACGAGTCAAAGAACCGACAAAGATAAAAAAAATGGATCGAAAACAAAATTCTTAACAGAATTAAAACATTTTCTTGAATCCTAAATGCAGCAAAAATAAAAAATAAAAATGAAAGACGTCACAGCGGTGTACCTATTGGCGGGAACTTCGATCTTGTAGATAACTTCTTCATCCTCAGCAGCTTCTTCTTCGTCCAAATGTTTTTCTTTCCTTACAATTGCCTTCTCCGTCGTCTGGTATAATCAGACTGAAGTCATCAGATGATGTTTATAACAATTAAATTTATTATTAATTTAAAAATGCAGTGGTCGAAGCTCCATGTTTAGACGATAACAATGACGGTGAAATGCTTACGACGTCATCGAGCTCGATCCCGAAACGGAAGCACAAGTCTTCGAATTCCTCTTGCGCTGAATAAAGAAAGGCAACAACAAAATGGACGATTCAGTGAAGTCGAAGTGAAATTTGATAAATATGTTAACAGAGCAATTGAGAAATGGAAGCTCACTGTAAGTTCTTCCTAGAGCCACAAACAGGCGATCCCGCCCCACGCTGACGGTAGGCATGGCGCCGTTTTGGTCTCGGAGTGAGTGAGTGCAACCACGACGGAGAAAGAAATGTTCGAAATCCCAAAACCTTTTCCTAGGTATTTAAATGGGCCGTTGCTTCTCTTTTGAATCCATTACACAGGGCCGAGTTTCTTCCTCCACCTCTATTATTTCTTCTAGTCACCTCCATACACTTTAAAATTCCAAATTTATCCTCTCTTTTTTTTTTAAAATTTCAAAATATTGGGAAATGTTTTCGAATATAATTTGAAAGCTAAAATTTATACTTTTAGAAAGTAAAATAAAATATATGTTTGAGAATTCGAAATATGAATTTATTTTTTGAATTGTATAAATTAAAATATATATTTTTATTTCATATTATAGATTGTATAATTAAAAATATATTATTCATTTTACATTTCAAATTTTATAGTCTATAAATATAAATTTTGTATAGAATGTTAAAAAAAACACATTTTCAATTATAAAAATACGATGGTGGAGGATGAAGGAAATTAAGAGAAAAATATGAGGATAAATTTGTCTTTTTCACTTAACTTGTGGAGGTGGAGAAATAAAATATGGACGTTGTGAAAAAATACCCATAAGAACAATGTCTAACTTTATACTTCTTCTTCTTCATGACAATTTGTTCACTTCACACACAACTTTTTAATGATAAGAATATTTTGAAGAAAATATGTTTTATTATAAATAATAAACTTTAAAAAATATTTTGTTGTGTTATTATTTTTCTCTCACTTTATATGTACAATAAAAATGTAAAATATCACATATAAACTGTCTCTTTATATTAAGTTTAATTGTATTTTTTATTAAACTCTAATAGCCGATCTTGGTATCATGACAAGATCTTTAAGGAAATATAAGTTCAAATAGATTTTGTTACAAGAAAATGCATGTTGTTGTATGGTTTTGTTATATGTTTTAATGGAGATGTCATTTGTTGTAACCTTGGTTAAATAATTAAAATTATTTTCTAAAGTGTGTAAATTTTATCTTGCACCGAGTGTTTTATAATCTATATTGACAACCCAGTAGTTGCCAAAATACATGGTTGCACACACCTTCATCCATATATAATATTGCCTATTTATAAAACATTTGAAGCTTTAAAATTATACTTTTAACAAAAACTTGGTGATAGATTTTTTTTATTCTAAATAAACTTTTAAGCTAAGTATATCTATAAACGTTGATATCTCAACTATTTCAATTATTTGTTAACATCATATTAGATTGTATCTTTAACATCCCTTGTTTCATATTTTTGTTTTCAAAATTCTTTATTGTGTATTATGTGTCAAGGATAAATTTTCTTAACTTTGTAACTAGTTTTCTATCTATTCCTTTACGAGTGTAACGTCTTAAAATTTAAATGTATGTCCACTTATAAACGATACACTCAAGTAAGTTATAAAATAATAAAATAAAAATTGTTATAAAGAACATTAAAGTGAATATAAGTTAAGTTATTACCTTTTGTCATAGAGATTCTTCCTTAAAGCACACAAGAAAAATAAATATGAACAATGATTAAATAATTATTTGTTTGTGATGGTGGGATCCATATGACAATTAGAAGACAATCACATTAATTTATATGGCTATTGATTAATATTGTTAATTAGGGACAACAATAAGTTAAGTTGAATACGAAATGTATTTATCCATAATCATCGTAATTAGAGATGAAAAAAATTCAACCTGAATAAAATTCGTGATGGATAGTTAGTATTCACAGATATTTACTATCTGCGAATTGCGAGTAACAAGATATTTTAATACTCGCTTATAAACAGGTTGTATGCGAGTATTACACTATTCGACCCGCAGATACCTGTTACCCGCTAAAAAATTGAAATTACGCTTTTATCCTTAGATTTTATTCTTTTACCTCTTTGCCTCTTTCTGCATGCATATGTGTAACCGTATTTTTACTTATCCATTGACCTTATTTGGATATATATTTTAAATATTATTTTTATTTTTTTGCAATTTAATTTAGATTTCATTTAAAAACTTATAAAATATTTTTTTTAAAATATTTGCGGGTTGAAAGCAGGTATCTGCAGGTTGAAAAATTCGACAGATTTTGTTTATGCGGATATCCAACGGGTAGCAGGTCAAGTAACAAGTACAGTTTTATCCGACGGGTCGGGTTGCGAGTAGACAGTATCCCTGTCCGACCAGACCCATTGTCATCCTTAATCGTAATTATAAAAAATTCCCATTACTTGTCGGGAACACGTACATATCTACAAATATTTAAAAAGTATATTTTATAAACTTTTAAACTAAAATTATAAAACAAAATATAAATTATTTAAAATATAAATTAAATTTTAATTTTAATTAAACTTAACCTATTAACAAATAAAATAATTTTAATTTTAATTAAATTTAACTTAATAAAATATAAATTAAATTTTTATTTTAATTTGTTGTAAGTAATGGATACTTATAAATACGAATAATGATACTATACTCAACTTGTTTATAAAAATTATTAAAATATCTGTTATCCATTCGTAAATAATAAATATTTACCAATATCAATTATTCATTATAGATTTTATCGACATATACTCCTAGGTATAATTATTTTTGTCTTTTTTTTTAATAATAACCCATTTAAAAGGTGAGTTTTCGAGATATCAAATACATTGAATAAAATGATTGTGAGATCAATTTTTTGATTTTTTTATTTAAAACTTTAATAAAATTGTTATCTAATTAGTTGAACAATTTATTAAATGTGTTTATTTTACAAGGGCGAACATTAAATTGATTGCATAACTACTAGTTTATGTTATTTTAAGAAGTAAGTTAGTGCATAAATATTTGTTTATGTTTTTTGTTTTTTTGTTATAGTTCACTTCGTGTAATCACGTCACACTCCTTTATATAGTTTGGTAGGTGTTGGGGGCCCTTGTGGAAAATAACATCAATGAATGAAAATGACATTTGTACTCAAGAACAATATTCATTTTAATTTTTAATAAACTTGACTTTTAATGTTTTCAATAAGGTATATGTTCTTTTATGGTATCTCAGATCATAATTTTATTTTATCCAAAATATTTATAGTTTATATTTTTATATAACTTATAAACAATTTATTTTTTAACTTATAAAATTCTCAATATTTTATTAAAAGCATATATGTTTTAAATTTAAATTTATTTATATATTTTTTCATAAATTATTATATTTAATGGTATAATTTAAAATATAAATTTTGTATTCTATAACGTAGAATATTATTTTATATTATGAAATATAAAATAAAAATGTAATTTTTTGTATTTCAAAATGTATAATTTTTTTTTGTATTTCGAATTATATAAATTGAAATATATATTTTTATTTTGTATTTATGAATATATAATTTGAAATATAAAAATTCATATTTTAAATGATATATTTCATAATACAAAATTTTATGAAGTAGAAGTTGAAATTATGAAATTATGAAAAAGATAACCATTTTTATTAGTTATTTTCTCCTACGGGGCAGGGTTAGGCCCATATATCCTCTCCTTTGTCACTGGGCTCTAGGCCCATATATCCAGTTAACTGTAAAATTTGTGGTGAAATCGTAAGGCCGAGAAGGGTGGACGAATTTGAAGCCGTTAGATCACATTGAATGGAAAAAATATCTCTTGTCCCTCTTCTTCCTCTCGTCTGTCTGAAGGAAGAAAGAGTACCGCGTCAAAATTCTTTGTCGTCGTTTCTTTGCTTATTTTCTCTTCCCAAAACCATTTTTCTCTCCACATCTCAAACTTTCCTCTTTCTATTTGTTTCATCTTGGAGTTGCCACGGCTCTGTTCGAAGCCTGTGAAGAGGAACGTGTTACATTTCAATTCCTGAATATTCAAGGTACGGAAGAAGTCATTAACGCCTCGTTAGTTTTGATGAGGTTGTGCTGGTGATAACACGGCCTGTTCTATTTTCCTTGTAATTGTTTTTGTTTGGATTGTTTTACTTGTTTGATTCTCTCCTCTCTGATTCTCTGAGTTTAGTTACTTTCTTACTCTTGTTAATAGTTTGTGATTTTCAAATTAAATTACAATTAGTGGAAGAATTGAACCAAAAAGATTATGACCAGGGAAATAATTACTGCAACCGTGAGTGTTGAATTTGTTGGAGTAGATATTATTCGAAGTTGAATTGTGTGAAACGCGTTGAATTAGTGATACGTAAACTTCTGGTGTGATGCTGGGGAATAACGTTCGAGATTCGAGCAACACTATCGTTGTAGAAATTGCAAATGGGGCTGCTGTTTCGGAAGAGTATAGAAATCTCTGAAAGGAACGTGTTGAGCTGTTTTAATTTAGACCACTTGTGCTGTTTGCAAGAAAAACAGAAACTGCCTTCCCCATCACCTGGGCCACGCCCACTAATTGTTTGTGTCTTTGGTGAATATATTAATTGGGTTTAAATTTAACCAATATTAAATAAAAAACTGTACTTACACCTAGTAGTTAGGGAATCTTTATAATCTTGTCACACCCAAAGGAACTTGACATATTTAAATCACTCTTCGTGTACAAGATTTAACACACAACAACATTAATAATAGTAATGGAGTCTATAGTCAAAATTAAGATGGTTAATTAATTTCTTAAATTGTTCTGTGCATCTGTTTAATTAAGTCATAAGTATTTATAGTAATAGCAGATAATGTTGATAGATATAGAGACTGATATACGAGAATTGTGATAAGAAGGAGATTAGTAGTAATGGGTTAATTAATATAATAGTATAGAAGGTTGATAGAAACCTGACTAGGATTATTATCCTTAAAAAAATCAGAGATATAGATCGGGAAGAAAAGGACTAAAAAGAAGAAACAGATTTAGAAGTCTAATGGGTCTGACACGTTGACTCCCTTGAAGAAAAGTAGAACCCAGGCGGTAGCCCCGCGCAGGACCCCACCTAAAGAAAGGCGCAAGACGGAAATAACTAACGGCAGAGAAGATAAAGCAGCTGAAACTATGTGTGAAAGACCTTCCCGTGGGAGAGCCTTCTCCGATGTGAATAAACAGGTTTTAGGACAAGACAAGAAATTGAAACCCTAATTTTTGACTGGGTTATTTTTTCTATTGAGATAAATTAATTGGGGTATTGAAACCCTAATTTTTAATATTCTGGGTGATAAAAACTCAGATTTGTGTCATTAAATATAACTTCACTTTTCATTTTATTTTAATCAAACAATTAATCTACCTTTATCCTTAACCGTGATATAAATATGATTTTTAATAAAATCATATTTCGATTATATTACTATATATATATATATATATATATATATATATATATATTTAACATTTTTAATTTATTATTGATAAAAATAATAAATTATAAAATCATATATCTATATATATATATATATATATATATATATAATTTTATAAAAATAATATTCAAAAGATTATGTATTCGTTATTAAAAAAAAGAAGTTTTTATTGAAGTATTTATTTATTAAATGATAAAATTGTGGAAATTACTATGGATACCACCCTTTTATATAATTGTACCGATGATAAGGAGCTGGTACTTGAATCCACAGTGTAAAAAAAACACTATGATAACACAGTTTCCGAATTCCGTCACTTTTCAAGAGGCTCGATCTCTCTGTTTCACTATATCTAGCGGTAGTTTCTTTTACAGGTGTTTGTCCTTAAATTTGTTCACCGTTTTGCTTCATCAAATTTAGTTCAATTTTATGGTCCTATATATATAATGCATTTTTGGTTGAATATTTGAAGTCAACTCCTGTAATTTTTTTTCAGCCGTTTTTAAATCCACAACAAAAGAAAAAATTTGTTCAATTTTTTATGATTCTTTCAACCTTCTTAGGGATTAAAAAAGTTTAGGCCAAGACAAAAGTTTAGTATCTTCATTCAGTATTCTTTTCACATGCATTTTGTAGTTCTGTGTTAGTGGAAGTATGTATTTCTCCCCCTTTTTCCTTGTAACGGTAAAACGTAGTATGAGAATGACAATTTGTTTGTGTTATGTGTTTTGAATTGTCAAATTTCATCTTTTGATTCCATGTGCAATTTATGCAGTTCTGAGTCATTATTTGTTCCTGTTTGGTTTGTATTTTTCTGTTCAACTTTCATTGCCAATTTCATTTTTTTGCAGCATATGACTTAAACAACTTTGGTTTCGGTAATGGCACAAGATACTGTTTTTGGTGCTGACTCACCTCGACGACGTCTATTGCGAGATCAGGTTCAAGTTGTTAAAAGAAAGGATTCTGATCGCTACGAAATTGTTCCTATCCAAGATTCCCTGTCATTTGAGAAAGGATTTTTCATATTCATTCGTGCGTGCCAATTACTGGCTCAAAAGAACGATGGAATCATATTAGTAGGAGTTGCAGGTCCATCTGGAGCAGGGAAAACTGTTTTCACTGAGAAGATCCTCAATTTTATGCCAAGCATAGCTGTCATAACAATGGACAATTATAACGATTCTAGTAGAATTATTGATGGAAACTTTGATGGTAAGTCTTTCTTCAATTATTTACTTTTAAGTAGTCTATGATGATTGTGTATATCTGTATTTCTTGTTTCACTTAGGATTTTGCAGAGTTTTCTTTTCTTTGCCTGAGTGTTACTTCCTGCTACTCGTGAGTATGACCGAGAACTTTTATTAGCAAAGTTACTTCTGCTGCTGCACAATTGTTTGCAATTAAGAAGAACACAAACTAACTTAAGAAATAGAGGGAAAAAATAGGGTTCAGAGTAGAAAACAGAGTGATACGTGTTTATTTCTCTTCATGTCCGTAGTATGACTATTATGTGGTAATATAATGTTCTAAACCTGTACTTTCATATTCATCAGATGTATTGTATTTTTTTAAAGCAACGTTCAATTTTTTAAAACAACGTTCTAAACCTGTCCACAAATGGTTTGATGCGCATTTTGTTGATTTTGCCAAGGTCAATCTAAAGCTATTTTTTAGCAATTTTCAAATATACAGCTTAATATTCAGGTTCTCTATGGACGGTGACAGATGTGTCAAGATTTTTTTTGTGGGTTAGGGGGCAACGGGGTTAGAATTGATGAAATTTTTCAAGAGATGTGGTGACAGTCCCTTGCTACTTTCTTTGCACACAGTAGATTGCACGGCCTCCGTTTTATTACATGTTCAATGTATATTTGAGTTAGAAATAAACTAGCTATATGAACACAGAAACAGCAACCAATAATAATACATCGTTAGACACGCTATATGTTTACCAAATTTTGAAGTTGAACCAAATAATGAAGTGGATTGTTGCTGAAAGCACCGATAAATAACCTCTACTGTCTATGGCTATCTCTATAATATTGCCTGACTAATAATCCTAAAATTATTTCACCTCAATTTCAGTCTTCTTGGAAACTCATTCAACACCTTAAAATTCACATTCATGATGTCAAAAGCGCAAAAGCTAGTGCTACTAGAATTCGCTTTGACGTGAAAAATCATTCATGACCAATTTCCAAGCTCAGACTTAGACAAAACATCTTTTTAATCTTGAAATTTGTTGACAGCCGTGGAGACTCCTAATACATTGTCATAATTTCCAAGTTTCCTTTGCTGGCCTAATAGTAAATATTAGTGTAAATTACACTAATAAACCTTGAATTTTACTCAAATTACATTGACACTCCTGTTTTTATTATTATTATTATTATTATTATTATTTTTTTTTTATTTTTTTTTTAATTCTACACAAACCTCCTCATTGTTTTAAAAGGCATTGCATTTCCCCCGTCTTACTTTACCCATGTACCCATTTACGTTTTAAAAACATTACACATGTCTCTCTCATTGCATTACACATGCACCCTTTATAGGAAAGTCATTGTAATGATGAAAAAAAATAGTGTAAGTTTAATTTGAAAAAAACTTCATGGGATCTCAACGTAATTTTCTCTATATATTACTCAATTACTCATTCTTACATAAACACACACTTATCATCTATTGTTGGCAATATGCACAAGTTTCCCATAAATCTAATCTAATTTATTATTTTCATTTATAACCAATAGTTTTACTTGTTAATCATATTAATCAATGTTCAAGAAATAAGAAGGGATGTTATGAAACACTACATTCTAATGTCATTGTTATTTGAAACAGACCCTCGGTTGACGGATTATGATACCTTGCTTGAAAATATACAGGGTCTTAAAGCAGGGAAGCCTGTTCAAGTTCCACTATATGATTTCAAGTCTAGTTCTCGCATAGGTTACAGGTTGTGTACCTTTTTATTTTTATCATTTTAATAATGTGCAATTGTCTATTTTCTAGTTGTTCTATCTAGGTTTATTCTCACAGATTAGAGAAACGTGGAAAAGAGAATACGAAAGCTAATGAAATTCAACAATGTTTTATATGGATCAAGTTATTAGATTTCAAATGCTTTATGCGCAGCATTAGATAATTCTTGTCATCTGGTTATTTGCAATTGAATAATCGACTGTTCAATTATTGAGTGTGATTAAATCAGTTTCATGTTTTGATACTCAAATTGAAAAGTGATTTTAAAATTATACATTCATATAAAAGTATATTTAGAAAATCACATTTTATTTTAAAACTATCAAATGTGTATGTAAAACTATTTATATATATTAGCATGTAAGCTGTTCGTTAGAGATGCAGTATAATAAAAGATGTTAACAAGCAAAATAGTAAAAAAATATTTTTTCTATAAATGGTGATTTTTCAGTATAAATGAGATCACTTAAAACTAAACATATTATAATTTATCAAAAAAACTTACATAAAAAAGATTGGTTCTTATTGGAAAGATTGTCAAACACCCGCCCAATAAATAGTCCACATTCAAACAATATATATATATATATATATATATATATATATATATATATATATATATATATATATATATATATATATATATATATATATATATATATATTTGTGTGTGTAGTTTCCTCTCCATCCCCGGCCTCTCTTCTTCTACTATTACCCCTAAGCACGTCATTCTTCTCTCTCCGTTCTTATTCACGTAGCATGTGTAAATGCACACCTATTAATGCATCCGCCTTTGGAAATCCACAGACACGCAAGAGGTACAGGACAAAATGTATAAATGTGGAAATACATGAGTACTAGAATTAGCATCATATTATTCCAACCGAAGATCTTGTTTCATTTATACTTATTTTGTTCTTTCCTTTTCTACTATTTTCTTTACAGGACTGTTGAAGTCCCTAGCTCTCGTATTGTAATCATAGAAGGCATCTACGCCTTAAGTGAAAAATTAAGACCTTTACTTGATCTTCGTGTTTCTGTCACTGGTGGAGTTCATTTTGACCTTGTTAAGCGTGTATTACGGGACATTCACCGTGCTGGTCAAGAGCCTGAAGAAATAATTCATCAAATCTCTGAAACGGTTTTCACTGATCCCATGTTAGATTTTTTAGGAGTGTTGAAAACTTGCATTGCACAATGTAAGACCGATTATTTTGTTTCCCTTTGTAGGTATATCCTATGTATAAAGCTTATATTGAGCCAGATCTTCAAACAGCACATATAAAAGTCATAAACAAGTTTAATCCATTCTCTGGATTTCAAAATCCCACATATATATTGAAGGTGATGTCCTATGCTATCATAGTAAGGTACTCTATATTTTTAAGTGTACTCTTGATGATACATTGTGTTGGTTGTTCTAGTCAGCAAGAACTGTGACAGTTGATCAAATCAAGGAAATTATTGCTGCACAGCATACTGAAACCAAAGAGGAAACGTATGACATATTTCTTCTACCGCCTGGGGAAGACCCTGAAGCTTGTCAATCATATTTGAGGATGAGAAACCGCGATGGAAAGTACAATCTCATGTTTGAGGTTAAGTGATGGAAAACTAGTCTAGTGTTATAGTTATATCAATTTTTAAGAGAATGTCTAGCAAACAAGGCATAATTTTGAGGGGGTTGTAAGAATGCATACAAAACTTAATTGAACCTGTGAGAGATGCTTATGGTCCCTTTAGGTTTTTTTAAACTATTTCAATAAGCTTCAGGGAAAAAATGATCAAAATATGTTCTTTGAGCTTAATTTAGTAAACTTCATATTGAAAGCTTATGAATAAGTTCTTGTTAAATATTTATGTAAGTATTCTTAACCAAATGTGTACTTTGGACATTTATTTTATGCCAATGTGTCACTAATAATATTGTTTACTTACAATATTTTTAAGAACCTATTATAATGAAAAGAAGCTTATTTAGCCCCCTGTATAGTTACAGTATAACCACTCATTGGTATTGTGATACTTAATATGACCCCTGGAAGAGAAAAAGAAAACCATAGATAAATTTTCAAAAGCTTAAACTTTTGAACTTTTTTTCGGTGTACATATCTACCACAGACTCCTTGCAAATTGAGTTCTTGAAATTAATGAGACATGTACTCCCACTTATTTTTCTTCTTTTACTGACTTCGGTACGTTGTTTGTCTCAAACCTGTTCTTTGGTTGATGCCTTTTTCAATGTATGGAATTATTTTCTTTTCAACATCCTCCTTCCTTTTGAGCTTGAGATTTGCTGAGAATTTTGCATCTAGAAGTAAAATTACTGAAAAACCTCTATAATGGTAATGAATTCTTGTTTCAGGAATGGGTGACAGATAGTCCATTCATAATATCTCCTCGAATTACTTTTGAGGTCAGTGTGCGCCTTCTTGGAGGGCTGATGGCCTTAGGATACACAATTGCTTCTATCCTGAAAAGAAGCAGCCATATCTTTCGTGATGATAAAGTGACCATAAAAACTGATTGGTTGGAACAACTGAATCGCACATATGTTCAGGTATAACGACATATTGTTTCTATCATTCCTTACATACCTTTTATGCTTGTTGATTGTTATGTGACAAGTAGTCTTAACTTTTGATATTTCCTTACTCTTGAAAAAGGTTAGGGAAAAGATTAAAAATATAGAAGAAATTCTTATTCAAATTCTTGATGAAAGCAGGACAAGAGGATTCATTATGTAAAACTCCACTGCCCTACATATAAATACTATGATTAGTAATAAATAACTCATCATATCCCTACAATGTCTCAATAGTCCCAATAACTAATAGTATATCCTCGTAATTCAATACTCCTTCTCAAGTTGATGAATGGACGCCTATATTTCGCAGTTTGCATGTAAGATCTTGCAACTGCTTTGTGCAAAGTCCCTTTTGCAAACAAATCTCTCAGCTGAAATTCTCATGGAATGTAGGATATAATGACAAGACCATTATTCTGTTTGTTTTTGATCTCGTGTTTGGTCCTATCATGTTGGACTAAATTGTTAACAATACTTATATCCTATTAGTTATCACAAAAGAGAGCCATAGATTCTTCTCTTTTCACTTTAAGATCATTCACTTTCCATACTAGAACATGCAATATTTTGGGATGGATCTCCTATCAGTAACTAACCCAACATAGTTTGCATCAATATACATCTCCATATTTAATTTTCCATCCTTCTTGAACAACAATCTCTTTCCTAGACTTGTCTACAAGTACTGAAGAATTCTATTCACAGCCTGCAAATGTTGCTTCTTTGGATCATTCATGAATTGACTAATCGCACTCACAACATAAAGTTATGTTTGGTTCGCCAGGGGCTATAAATGACTGAGCTTCCCTACTAACAATGTTGTGAAACACGAGGATTGTAGGAAGATAAATGATTGTAATTCAAGTATTGTACCGAGTACATATATGAAAAACTATATTTGTAGGCCTATGCATGCATTAAAATTAATATAAACAAGAAAAATAACTCAATATATTGTAAATATTGAGATCCAATACATAATACAAATGGAATAATAGGTTCACATGTCATATAATTGCTCATAATAACCAATAAATTCGTATTGCTTAATACAAACAAACTATCCAAGGTGATAATTTGTCCTCCTCAACATAGTCTTCCTCCTCATTAATGTCATACTGTCAGGTGACAGTATCAGACTGACAAACCAAAATTGTTCTCATTTAAGTGTAAACCTTGGAATAATAGTTTACTGTTAGTCTTAAATTCTTTCTTCTTTTGCCTTCGTTTTCAAACCTTGTCTAAAGGTACCACTTCCATCATTGACCATAATAATTCCTTGTACCATTTTCCCTCACCTATTTCTTATGTGAATCTGCATAAAATGTTTTAGAGCCAGTATCATTTCAATACAAAATGTTATGTTTGCATTAAGATTATTAATAACAAATGTATCTATTAAAATGATCATCTTATTTGTTTACCGTTGGCATTGTTATTGTGTTTTATTGTAAATATCCTTATTAACTTATTTTCTAGTGTTTGTTTCTCCCATGTGTCCTTGTTAGATGGTATTAGAGTGGTCCTGGACTCGGTTTTAAACATAACATTAACACAGTAACATATTCCAGCCCTCAGGCACTTATTCAAGCCTAAGAACTTCAATGTTTTTGGCTAGGCCTGGAGGTGTATGGAGGTCGAGATACATGCCCTTACCTATTACATGTTTGTCTTTGTTTCTTTTTGTTTTCATTCACTGAATACTTTATTTATGCTGTTTTCAAGGTGCAAGGGAAAGACAGGAACTATTGCAAGTTTGTAGCAGAGAAACTGGGGTTGGATGGTTCCTATGTTTCTCGCACTTATATTGAACAAATTCAGCTAGAAAAGCTTGTGAACGATGTGATGGTATAAACTATCATTTAACCTTTTATTTGTGGTTTAAATGTTTATACACTCAATCTCTAATCTGATTAAACTGCAGGCATTGCCAGACGATCTTAAGTCAAAACTCAGCATAGATGATGACGTAGTTTCAAGCCCCAAAGAAGCCCTTTCCAGGGCTTCTGCAGATAGAAGAATGAAGTATCTTAATCGGTAATTGTTAACTTTCATTACCTATTTGTCCTGTCTTAAAAATAATAATGATATTGCTTCTACTTGTTTTTCATATTTGGAGTAAGAATTTCTGAATCTGATTAAAAGTTTGTTAAAGTAATGTTTTTGTCATGTTCTTCTCGTTTTGTTTTCTGTAGTGGTATTTCACACTCATATTCGACTCAAAGGGACAAGATTCTACCTAAGCTGACTAAACTTGCTATAAATAACAGAAGATTCGATGGAAGAACTCTGGAATCACCTGCATCGATTGCTAACCATGTAATATATATATTTTCCTTGAGAAAACATTTAATTGCAATCATTTTGGCCTCTTCATTTATCAATGTATCACCTGTTGTGTCTTATTTTGTGGAACATGGAAAAGTACTTGTTGAGTCCATAGACAGAAATGTTGTAACATAATGATATACAATTGCAGTGCATATTGGCAAGAAACTTCAGAAAATATCTATCTTAAAATTTTATGGAAATTATATTCACCTGGTGTTTTGGCATATAGGTGTTACAAGTAATAAATGTTTGCCATTGTGCCTAAGAAGTTGAATTTTCTACCCATCTAAATGATTCATCTACTGATATTTGCTTTTGAGTTGTCCAGGGGGTCATCACTCAACTTTCTGATCAAATTTCCACATTAAATGAACGAATGGATGAATTCACCTCCCGTATTGAAGAATTGAATTCAAAGTTTGCTAGCAAAAAAGTTTCGGCCAGTCAACAAAACTTGGCTTCACAGGCTGAGGCCGGTAATGGCTCAGGCCCTACTTCCTTGTTTGTAACTGGATTAGGCAATGGTTCATTGACTGGATCATTGCTGCCTAATTCTTCATCATCTTCTCAATTGGCGAAAGAGTCTCCCCTGATGGACGAGGTTGGTCTCCTGATTTTTTAATTCACGTGACATGATTGGTTTATCAAAGAAAGAGAAAGGAAAGAGAAAGAGTAGAAAATGACAAGATCTTGTAGATTTTTTCCTAGGAAATAAGACGGAAGGGAAGAAAAAGTTAAATAATAAAATGAAACAAATGGCCATAATAATAAAGGTTAAGAACCTAAAGATAAGAATAAATTAGTCTTTTAATTACAAAAGATTCTTTTTCTTTAATTAGAAGGATAGACTATATAGATGGGTCAATTCTTTTCCTTCCTTTCTTTTTTAAATGCTAAAAAACAGTGAAAGGAAAGAAAATTTTGGTGGTTTTCCTTCTGTCTTTTCATTCCTCCCAATTTCATACCTTCTAAACACGCCACGCCATGACAATGCTATGTGCTACACATATCATATGCATACTGTGCATGTGTCTATTGAGTGTAAAGATGCGTACTGTGTCTCACCTGAGATTGAACATGATGTAAAGGACTTGTAATGGATGGGAAAAGATAAAGATTAAATTTGTATAAGGTTTTGTTGAGATGGTCTTGCCCGTGTTTAGGAATAAACTTAGATACTTTTAAATGAAAAATACAACAATTTATAGTCTTAAAATCCAAAAGTCATTAAATATTATTTAAAGTGATTGGGAATAATTTAATGAAGATTAATAATGTCATTTACCCATTTTCCATATTCTGTTGAACAACATATATGGTTCCTTATAGGAAAAAATGACTTTCACCCACTTTTTACTTTACAACCTTTTCACAATTCTAAATAATAATAAAATATTAGAAATAAATTATTTAATTAAAATAGAAAATAATTTATTTTATAAAAAATAATTAAACTAGGAGTAAAAAATTTATGCAGTTGTGAACTTATCATCCTCAAAACTAGGTGGATATTATGTTTTGATATTAAGTGATCTTGTCAAACATTTTCATTCAGGAGCTCCCATTTCTCTTCATTTCAAACAACATCGAGCACAAATTTCTACTTTGAAATTCTGCAAGGAGCAATAGACAATTGAGTTCTTTATTTAATTATTATTTTTTAAAATAGGTATTAGTTATTGCACGGGGACAGCGTCAAATCATGCATCAACTTGACACTCTGAGCAATCTTTTGCATGAATACTTTGGAGAACGGTCACGCCTTGGAAGACCAAATCAGACAGGTAGAATGCGTGAACCTGATTCTGTTGCCATCCCTATGGTTCTGACTCTGGTCATTGGTGTTGTTGGTGTGTTTTTGTTCAAGGGTGTGACATCCCAAAAGTAGGGTATATATATATATATATATATATGTGTTTCTTTCTATTTGTGAGAGAAACCTCGTAAATATAACTATATAAAGCTTAAAGAGTTTGTGAAAACAATTACATCTGCGAGTGACTGCTTCACATGAAGTACTAGTAGTAGTGGACGACCTTTTTGGCATTCACTTAAGACGTAATAGAGTCGTGTGGCATTACTCAATGTATAAACTTCTGAGTGTTTCTTCTCGTTAAATAATTCGTCCACTTAGTGGAATACTGAACTTGCATATATCGTTTATGGCTTCCGTGAGACTACGATAGATCTAAACCACTTGACTGTTTTAGCGGCGAGTTTACTCAACGTAATAAACTGTTCATTTATACAAAATTGTCTCTAAGTAATTAAGTAATATATAATTTATGTAATTATACTATAAAATTTCAGTTGAAAATCATAATCAATATTTACACTACATTCTTTTGGTTAATTCTAATAAAAATCATAATTTCTTGATTGTTAAAGAAAATAAAAGCATGTGTTTTCAGTATTTAGTGGTGGTTTAGGGATTTAGGGTTAAAGAAAATAAAAGCATGTGTTGTTCATTTCTTTATATCACTTAATTTCAACTCATTCTTCTTATTTTCAAATTCAATGAAAGAGAACGAGATAATGTATCAGAACTTGAAAGACAGTGATAGAATATGAAGGAAAGATGTTGATAGGGGTGAGAGTGGGAGTGTAAGAAAGGGGAATATAATTGAAAGTTTGCTTTAATGTTCTTTCTATTTCCAAATCATGTGCATCAAATGAAAAGGGTGGATTTTAAGTGTTTCTTTATGCTTGCTTATTTTAAGTTATTTGTGATTTGTGGAAGTGTCATTATCACCCTCATACAGTTGTGACATGAAATAAGAGGAAAAAAAAACTGACTGGAGCGCTTATGCTTATGCTTTTACCCTTGTTTTTTTTATTTTTCTAATCCAACATCCACTATATATAGTGTTACATGATATTATTCTTTCTTTATGAATGACAGAAATCTTACTTGACCAACACATTTTTTACATTAGTTTTTATTATTATTTATTTTAATTTTTTACAAATACAAAAAATAATTCTTTTTTTATCATTTTATCCCTATAATAAATTTTCAAACGATTACTTTGGTGTAAAACAAATAACTGGAAAAGGCAATGGTAAGAAAATAGAGCCATTTGGATGAAGAAGAAGAGGACAAGGAAGATGAGTTATAAGTTCCGCCAAAAGCGGACATTTGGATGTGTAAATATATATATATATATATATATATATATATATATATATATATATATATATATATATATATATATATATTTATTGACACATTTTATTTTATGTATAATTTTATAAAAAATAAATAATTTTAATAATATAACAAGTTTTGATATATAAATACCATATCTATATATTAAATTACATATATTATGATGAGGTTTGATTAAAAAAGATTGCATTTAGTATTTGTGTTGCAGCCACATGTTTAATTAAGAATTCTTTTTAATTAAAATAGAGAATTTTATAAATGAAAATAAAAATAAATCCTGGAAATATGTAAAAGGACAAGGTTAAAGCTAAAAATAGGGGATGCCTATTATATCTTTACAAAATTCTTAAAAATATGAAATATGTTTACAAAAATATATTTATTTATTTAACATTTAAATGTACATCTTAGGTGTTTCTAATGTTTAAACTTAAGTATATCCTTAAATCATTATTAGTAATCGGGATGAATAAAAAATATATGTAAATGAGTGTCTATAAAGTATTCAATCAAATTACATTTAGTTGTTAAATTAAATGTTAAAATTATCATCATTAAATTTTTTAGGAATATTTTTAAAATTATAAAGTATTAGGAATGAGAATGAATAAGATTGGTCATGCCTACTTGTCGCGTTTGAAAAAATTGTCCTCTGAAAAATATTCATTATGATATTTTTATATGTGTTGAAATCTATGAACATATATATATATATATATATATATATATATATATATATATATATATATATATATATATATATATATATATATTGTTTAAAAAAAATTAAAATACAATTTTACATAAAATATAATTTTTAAGAACAATTTAAATTATATTACTTAATAAAATATTATCTAAATAAATTTAAATTTTGAAAAACAAATTTAACTGAGTAATTTTAAAATATAATTTTAATATTTTAATATTTCATAAAATAATTTTAATATATATATTAAATAAAATAGTATAAAATATATGAAGTCAATTTAAAAAAAAACAATTTATAATTAATTTTGTTTTACAAATATTTTATTTTAATTACAATAATTTTTTAAAAATATTCAAGTAAAATTCGGGATATCCATAAGCCACCTCTTTAGCAAACAATTAATATTCGTATTTATTTTCGAAGGATATCTATTAAACAATTATTTAATATTTATTACATATTTTATGAATATGTTCAGTTTTTTTTTCATCCTACAGCAAAAACTGAATTTTATAATTTTTTCCTGTAAAAAATTCTTTCACTTATTTATTATCACCACTAGATATACGCAACTTTTTAACTATATCCTTTTATTGTTGATATAGTTTTTTATATTTCAAAAAATATATATTTTTATTTAAAAAGAATATTTTAAACTATAGAAATATATAACTTTTGTTTAATTTAATTAGAAAAAATATATATAAAAATATGACAAATATCACATATTTTAATTGAAATTTGTAAATAGAAAAATTATTAAAACTTATAAAAAATTATTTTAAAAACAAATATAAAAATAAAACTATCATTTAAAAAAGCCAAAATGAAAATTGATATTTAGTATACTGGTATACAAAATATTTCATATAAATCTTCTAAATCTTTTATATATAATCCATAATTAGTCATACTTCATCATTCACTGTCATACAACTTTTTAGTTTGAGTCTTTAAATTTGAATTTCAATATCAAGTAAACATGACAACTTCAAAATTGACGAAGAAGATACAGTTCAATAAAAGGCAACACCATGAAAGCAATGAGCATAGTCATTTGACTATAATGGAAGAATCAATTTGGAGAGACAATGCATTGAACATGATAAATCTACTTTGTTTTCAATCAAATCACTTCCCACGGACTTATTACTTAATGTGATTGTAAAGATAAATTATGAATCTTACATTGATCATTACGACATGAAAGTATATCGTAGAAAAATTTTGCATGTCTGAAAAGACAATTATATGTGGCAACAAATTTCTTTAGAAAAGTTTTTGTTGAGTTCATGGTCATGTAAAGAAACAAGGGCATTTGATATTTTCATGCAAAGTTGTAAGGAGAGTGGAAATATTGAAGCTTTGTATAGAAAGAGATTGAGAGAAATAGTTAGATATAAGGGAAATATTGAAAAAAAAGGCATTAAAGATTTGAAAATAGCTGCCAAAAGGGGTTATCTTGAAGCAAAATATGTATATGAATTTGATCTCATTGTGTTCATACCATAATGATTTAAGAAAATGAGTTGAGTATATGCAATTTTTAAGAAATGTCAAGTGTGTTGTAAGGTGTAAAAATAAGATAGTAATTTTGTTAGGTAACCAATGGAGAAAACCTTATCCAACACTGATGCACAATCCAACTCCTTTATGTTTCGATGGATAATGTAATGATTGGAATACGAAGAAGTGTTATTCTTGAAAAAGAGTGGACAGTGAAAATGATAATATAATATTAAAAACTCATGTGAAAATTATAGGTGAAATGTTGAGTTAGACTTTTCTTTTATAATATTTTATTTTATTTTATTTAGTTTTAGTAATCTTCCAATCATGCAAATTATTAGTTTTTTGAAATAGAGTATTTGTAATATTTTGTTTACAATTATAAATACTTCTTTATAATATACATTATGAGTAGAAATGTAAATAAAAATGTAAAAAACTCCAACTATTTTGTGTAAAACATGTAAATAAAAAACGGTAGAGAAAATAAAAAAAAATCACATTTAAATAATTAAATATAAAAACACTAAATCCTTAAAAATATTTCTTTTTATTTATATGTTTAAATACAATAAAAATAATCAAATTTATTTCAAATATCCTAAATTGCTATATTTTTAAATTTCTTTTAAAATAAAATTTCTTAAATATATTTTTACACTTTTTTATTTTCAATTTTTTATGAATTTCAATTAAAAATTCTATATTTTTCATTATTTTTAAATTTCTATTTTATGTGTTTTTTCTAACTATTTAATAATTTTAATATGTTTTCCATTTTAAAAATTTAATTAAAATATATATATTTTGTTATATATTTAATTTTCTATTTTGATATATTTTTCTAAATAAAACTTATTTGTAAACAAAATCTATATATTTCATAACTTTAAATATTATTTTTATATTTTTTCTAAATAGAAATTAATATTTTTCAAAAACAAAGAAAGTAATTAAACTGCAGCTATAATAAAAGATATGACAAAATAAAATACATATAATATAATAAATATGTGAAGAAGTTTATTCCTAAGAAAAAATTCGCAAATACGTCTTATTCTTTGAAGACTTTTATTAAAGAAAAATAAAATTATATAATAAAAAAAATAATTATAGGATAATAAAATTTTGACTCTTTTTTAACAATATTTTAACTCCCGTGTAAAAAAAATGTATCCCTTTTTTTTTCAATTTTTTATTTTTATAAAATTAAAGAGAGAGGTTAGCAACAGTGAATCTCTCTGAATAATAATGGGGTGTGTCCCTGGCTATCTTATCTTCGTACCATTTCTGGTGTACTCTGCTGCTCTGCCATTATCTTCTATTGTGCTTTCTACAGAAGTTTGGGACGGTGGCGTTACAGTATTCTGAATTCGATTGTATCTTGCGAAGGATCTTCGTCTTTGTTTTCATTAAGGTAAGTAGTTATTCCAACCCTTCACGTCGTTTCACCTTTTCGTTAGGCTTGCATGGGATAGGATCCGATATTGTTTTCACCATTCTGTGATTTAGTTGTAATATAATAGGTTATGTTCTGCTTGTTCTTCTACTCAATATCAATCTTTATATTTTTGTCATTTAGGATTATCATATAAAAATCCTTGAAAGTCTTCGTTGGAATAGGCCAATTTATAACAAGTGAGGTGGAACAAGCTGGGTCTTCTGGGTTTGAGTTAGTTATAAAATCACTTTTTAATATAGGATCAGAGACGTGGTTAGATTCTATCTTAACTAGTTCTAAGTGGTCAATTTTGTTTTCACCCCACTTTCTAACAGGATTTCGGGTGCACTTTTAGTGAACTAAAACGGGATATGATATGTATCTCCTAGGTTAATTATGACAAATTAGGTTGATTCTCACCGACGTTATTTGGGATTTGTGGTCACTTTAGCTTGGTTTCAACATCGAGCTTCAAAAGAAAAAAGGCCAAACCGAAGCTAGAATTTCATGATGCAGCTCCAAGGAACACCCTCTGCTATTGGATTCTACATGCCTGCAGAGTGGGAAATCCACACTCAGTGTTGGATGGGTTGGCCAGTGAGTACTGCATCTAAACTCTATTATTATTTTATTACATATTATTATTATTATCATTTTTTGATTACAAGCCCGATGAGTGTAACAGGAACGCCCTGATAACTGGCGAGAGGGCGCCGCACCCGCCCAACATGTGTTTGCCAGGGTGGCAACTGCCATCTCAAAATTTGAGTCTGTCACTGTTTGTGTTAGTTCTGTCCAGGTAAGTTGTTGATGTTAGACGTTATTTTTATTAATGGACATTATTGTTGCGGTTTTCTTTGATGCTGCCAGAATTGTTTAATAGTGGGAGAATGCACGAAGTCAGTTGCCTGAACATATCAGGGTGGTTGAGATGAGTATGAATGATTCTTGGTTTCGTGATTCTGGACCCACTGTGAGTTTCTCTTACTGTGCAAATCAACCTTTGTGTGATTGGATGTATAAGCATGCTGTGTGATTTGTTTTGTTTGTTAGTTTGTTGTGAGAAGAAGCACGACAACAGAGTCTGGTGGTGCAGTTGACAGAATTGCAGGGATTGACTGGCAATTTAATAGTTGGGGGGGTAAGCACCAGGACACAATTGATATTCAGATCTTTTTATTCTAAAAGCGTTTGTTGGGATGGCTTATTTGAAGAATGGTTAGGGGATATAATATGATCTTATTATTGTGTGTTGATTGTTGGTTCCTTTACTAATGGAGTTTTATGAACTGTTTAGGTTTAGAAGATGGATGCTATAGTGATTGGAGTCTTGATTTGCTTGTGGCTAAGAAGGTTTGGAATGTTCCACATTTTTCTTATTTATATATTTATTATTTTTTTGACCATGTGAATTCTTTACCGATTTTGTTTTCCTGTTTGCTAGATTTTGGAAACTGAGAAGATTCCAAGATTTCCGCAATCGATGGTGCTTGAAGGTGGAAGTATCCATGTGGATGGAGAAGGTAAGAGTTATATAGTGATTATTTGCCATGTTGAAGGTACATTTTTTTCCATGTAGATGTCCGAACTAGTAAATCTGTAACCATGTAGAGGTACTTGTTTTTATTAATTTCCTCAATGGCTAACCTGCTGTTGCTGTTACTTTTTAGTCAATTATTCATGCAATAATAATAATTAGATGGAGAATATTCTATATAATGTGGTCAATGGAGATCTTGTGAAATGATTAAATAAGGTGATATAATTTATTTGACGCTAAATGTTCTTGTCCCATGTTTTAATAAATTTATTTTGATAATGTATCCTAACCAGTGGTCTTTATGTTTTAAGCCTTCCCTTGATCATCACTTATATTTGTTGTGTATTCCTATTATGTTTTTCAGTATTTATTTGGTGTTTCTTCCTGGATAGCTGCTAAAACACTGGTTGTTTTCTGTTATCATCTCAAATTATAAGTCTATGTAGCTAATGAAATTCCTTTGATGTTGTTGGTGTTGGTTTCTAATCAAAACTGGAGTGACTCCTGTAATCTGCATAAAAAGACTTGCATTAAAGACCAGTGCAAATTACCAAGGTGGAAATCCAATTTTGATTGGAGAACAGAACCTCAGAAGCACCCAAAGAACTGCAAACAAGTTTTGCCTTATTTAAAAAGTTTTGTATACAAAGTAGAATTTGACTTTGACTGGGTACTACATGCCTGTTATCTGGCAGATATTCATCTCTAAATAAATGCACTTTTACTGCTGATTTATTCAATAACTAGGATAACATGCAGCTGTGCAAGACAGCATTTTATTCTTGCTGTATTCATGAATGTGGTTTTGTTAATTTCATGTCTTTCATTTCATTTGTCAATCAGATCGTATATATTTAGATTTACTGCTCTACCTTGATGCCTATATGAATTGGTTAAAAACTGTACTAGTTTTTTTGGTTTACTTCGGCGTTTTTGTCTTCCTTCAGGAACTTGTCTTACAACAGAAGAGTGCCTCTTGAACAAGAACAGGAACCCTCACTTGAGTAAGGACCAAATAGAGGATGAACTTAAGACATATCTTGGAGTCAGGAAGGTTATATGGTTGCCTCGTGGATTATATGGTATACAAACTTGATATTGCTATTCTAGATTAAGAATCTTTCCATAATGTAAGGTAGTTAAAAAATTCCCCTGCACCAGTAATCATGTGTTGTTTCCCAAGGTTTGATGCAGAATTGCAGATTTGTTTCGTAGCAAGAATAATTTGATTCAATACATGCTAAAACCTTGACTTGCGTAAACTAATAGAACAATGGATCAATATATGGTTCTACTTAGAATCAATGATAGCAAGATAATTGGTTGTAGAACCATATAATGATACTTGTATGATAAGTGAAATATAGCTGTTCTCTTCTGCTGAATGCCCTTTGTGTCAGGAAATTAACTTCTGTGCATTTGACTAGCTTTCCCTGTTACATAAAAGACTCAGACTTTCACTATTACTCAATTAGTTTATTGTGATTATATCACCTAAGTATTTTTCTTTATTACAAAATGAAACTAAAATTAAGGTACAATTGACAAATTTCTTTCTGTCCTTTTTTGGGTGAAAGCTAATACAAAATATTGGGAGGACACATCTGGACACTAGTAATGAGAAATTTGGAGTTTTTGCCTTAGTCTTGCCAGTTAGGTTTCTGTAGAAAGAAACAACAATCCGGTAGATATTTTATTTTGTTATGGTGTTCTTATAACTGTCTTTGGGGATCCTTGTGTTGTTGCTAACTTCAGTAATGACTTTTTTTTTTTTTTCCTTTTGCACTTGAACTCCATTTGAGGCTGCAAATTTTAAGAGCACATGTCTGCCCCTCCAGATGACCTTGAAGTATTATTGTACATATTAGAGTATATATCATAGGTTCAAAGTGGTTTGTAGATTTTACATATCCCCCAAAAGTCTAATATACTGCTTTTATGCAGGGGATGATGACACGAATGGTCACATTGATAACATGTGCTGTTTTGTGAGGCCTGGTGTGGTTATGCTGTCTTGGATTGAAGATGAAACTGATCCTCAGTATGGAAGATCTATAGAAGCTTATTCTTTGCTTTCAAATGAAACAGATGCTAAGGGTAGAAAGTTTGAAATCATTAAAATCCATGTTCCCGGTCCACTCTATATGACAGAGAGCGAGTCTGCTGGGATTTCCCAGGTAAACATTTTTTCCTTTTCATGTAGTTTTTCTGTTCTTGGTTGAAAATAATGATAATGAGAAACAAAATACCTAGTCGTCATTAGTACTTCATTTCATTAAAAAATTAAGGAATAGTTCATACTGACGCCATCATTACCGAAATATATCTTTAAATTTTACAATGCATAGTTGCTGTTGGTCATCAGCTATGGAATTTTATGATTTCATATTGCAGCTCATTCCTTTTTTGTCTGTGTCTCTGGTTTTTCTTTTAATCATGGTGTTGCCCCTATTTTTTTCATCAGTAATTGTTAAACTATTGGAAAAAGAGACATTGAACTTAAACTGTATGTTTCTGAGACAACAAAATGCTTTGTTAATTAAGAAAAAATAGTTAATACAATAAATTTGACTCAGTTGTACAATACCCTTGTCATTGTTGCCTATGGTAACAATGTCGTCCATGTATACAATGAGATAGACACATCCTTGGGAAGAATGATGATAAAACAGAGAAAGATCAGCATCACTTGCATCACTTTTAATGATTTCAAACTGATGGATGATAGTCTTAAAATGCCCAAACCATGCTTCGGGTAATTACTTAAGGCCATATAGACTATGAACCCGAATAGACAACATACCATATCAAACAACTCTCCCTTAGTGACAAAACCAGAAAGTTGCTTCATATAGACTTCTTCATCAACATCACCATGTAGAAATGCATTTGTTAGGTCAAGATGAAACAGAGTACAATGGGGAATAGTTGCAATGGAAAAGAAAAGTTTAATAAATTTCGTTTTGGCAACGAGAGAAACTGATAGTATAATCTTGGCTATAGATTTTCGTGTATCCTTTGACAATCAATCGAGCTTTATAGCAATCAATGTTACCATCAAGTCTTGTTTTAAGTGTGTACAACCACCAAACCCAACAATTTATTTGCCCGCTGGGAGAGGAACGAACTCCCAAGTACCACTACTTTAAATGGCATACATCTCATGAAACATTGCTTGATGCTACTCTAGATTAGATAAAGCTTCACCTGGAGACTTAGAAATGGAATCAAAAGATAATAAAGACAAGCAAGTGTTATGTATGATGGAAAGTGAATGATAGTTGAGGTTTGTGTAATGTGAAGAAAGGTTATGAGTACACCGTGAACTTTTGTGAAGCAATACATATCATTATCCATTGAAGATGGGTCCCGAACTGAAATATCAATAGGTCGTGAATAATCTTGATAAACTTTTGAAGAGATGATGGAGAAGCTTCCAAGTTATGGTAAAGCCAACTGGTAGTAATGAAGATTGCTAGTGATAGGAAAGTGACTATATATGTCATCATTAGAAGGAACAGGTTCGTAGTGTGCAAAAAACTCAAAGAAAGAGACATCTACATATACAAAATACCCATGAAGATGGAGAGAAACATCTATACACTTTTGAAGGATGATGTTATCCCACTAAGACATTTGAACGGAGAAAATTTATCTTGACTAGGTGTGAGGTTGTGCACAAAACATGTGGTGCCAAAATCACATGGAGGGAGACAATAGGAATGAGGAAAACGGAGAAAGTGGGATTAAGGACATATGATCTCATCTGGTTAATGAGACGACATGTTGTAAGGACAGCATTCTCCAAAAATGGCGAGGAAGATGAATGGGAAGAATTGTCAAAGTATTTCCAATAAAACGTATGTTTTTTGTGTTCGGTTACTCTATTTTGTGAGGAGTACACGAACATGAAATTGATTTAGGATATCATTGGATACCATGAACTGCTAGAATTGGTGAGACAAATATTCATGAGCACTATCACTCCGAAAAAATGATATATCAAATTGTTTTTGATTTCATTAAAAAAGCTTGAAATATAAAAAAACACTTTTGATTGATTCTTCATTTACCAAATCTAAGTACATTAGGATAATCATCAATATAGGTAACTAAATAATGATAACTAGATGGGGTGGAAGGACCCCAAATAACAAAGTGAACTAAAAGAAAGGAGACAAAGTTCGTTTATTAAGAATATTAGGAAAAGATTGACTAGACATGTTTTAAAATTATCACTATCTTTTGCAATTTTGTCAACCCAAGATGTATGGATTATCATTGGAGACCATAGATGCACATACCAATGGTGATGGAGAGAGAGATAGGAAAGGTCATATGACTCACATCCAACGCCAATTGAGCAAAGCGATATATGATCCTGCAAGTTAACATTTTTCATTTTACATTAACCACTATATTGTTTTATATTAATCACAAAACTTCATGTTTCTTAACACATGAAGATAAGGAAGTAAGATGACGGCAAGATACCAATCATGTCATTATTCAATTGAAAAATATAAAAAACTCAAGTACTCAATTGGCAAAAAATTTAATAGAGACTCAATTGAAAATACACAAATTTATAAGGGACTTGAAATTTAATTTAGCCTAATAATTGTAATTTAAAATAAGCAAAATGAGGTGCCATAAACTAGACAAATATTTCATGCAACTTTTAGTGACAGTGGTTTGCAATAGTCGGTTGTATGCTTAACTGTGATATTCTAATAATGGCTATGGCGCTATACTGCAACTGATAATGTGAAGATTAACATACTGAGCTCAATGCAACATTGATACCTGTGATACGGTTAAAGATTGTTGTTGTCTGTTTATTGCAATTGTGAGTGAGTGATGAATTATGAAGCAGATAGATTCACTTCCATTTAATTTTTGATACGTTATAACTTTATATTTGCTAGGACGGTGAGGCTAAGCCAAGACCTGCGGGTACTAGGCTTGCTGCTTCCTACGTAAACTTTTACATTGCAAATAAAGCTATCATTGCACCACAATTTGGAGATAGAAAGTGGGATGACGAAGCTATCCGAGTCTTATCTAATGCCTTCCCTCATCATGAAGTAAGTAAAACTTTTGTTAACATTTTTTTTTGGTTAAAGAATCTTGTAGAGGCACGTATAGTTGCAATAATTACCGCTGTTTGTGTAAATAAAGTAATATTTACGAATGGTTTATAGGAATTTAGGGTACATTTTCTCTAAAACGTCTTGAAGAATATCCCTTAAAAGGGTACATTGTCCCACCAGCCGGTCTGGCTGGTCGACTTCCTAGTCGGTCTAACTTATTAACCAAAAGGGTATGTAAAATATATTAATAAATATTGTTCTTAGTAATACATATAATTTAGGTATTTTGTATTATAGGATTTGCTTTTTGTTTTTATAGTTATAACACTATTCAATAATTTGGATTTTTGCATTGACTATCATAATGAATTATTGAATAAATTTGACGGTGTATATAGCTGTCGTTTGGCCGAGCTGCAGAGCCAGTAGTAGCAGCAACATAGTACTAATCTTTTATATTGTACTCTTTTATATTGCTTTAGTATTTTGTATGGTTCTTATTACTGAATCACATTTTCAAATGTTTGCCGGTTATTAGGTTGTGGGAGTTGAAGGTGCCAGGGAGATTGTTTTGGGCGGTGGAAATATACACTGCATTACTCAGCAACAACCAGCAGTTTAATCAGCCGCAATGTCAATATTCCTTGACAGGTGGTATTGATGCTTTTAGGTTTTCAGAATGATTATTTACTGCAAATGAGGAGGAGCGTGTAGCAGCTTGGGTGGAAGGGTATGCTATTCAGATGGAAAACCGAGGAAAATAAAACCAGATTTATTAATTTTAAATCTGGATATCGTGGTTACTCTGAAATAAATCCTATTTATTTCACTTATTTTTCAACGGAATAATAGTTTTTATTTTGCTACCAAGTTGTAGAAAATGGATCCTGCGTTGTTTTTTGGTGTTCAGGATTTGATAAAAAAAGCAGTGCAGATCATTGCTAAGTCTTGAAATGAAATAACAAAATTTTGATACTCCGTGTTAAATTTGCACACACTGGAAGATATCTCGAAATGTCTCAATCAATCGCTGTGTTTTTTGGGTTTTGTATTAATGAGTGAAAAAGAATTATTGTGAATTGGTAGAGGCTGTAAAGATGTGATCTATATTTTTATATCTTTACCGTGCCCTGTAGAGATTTCTTACCATGTCTTGTGAATATCTTTTTCTTGCACTTCCATAATTTTCATAATTTTTAATTGTGATTCCATAAGGAGTCTGTAATTTAGAAGTAAATTTAAGTATTTTTTATATTGTATTTTTTATTTTAGATTTTAAAATATACAATTTGAAATATATTTATTTTATTTTGAAATAGACAATTTAAAATACAAAAGTTATAATTTAAGTTATATATTCTGAAAAATAAATATATTTTAGATTGTAAAATTTTAAATATATTTTGTATTTTATATTCTATGATATATAATTTGAAATAAAAAGATTGTATTTGACATGATATATTTTAAAATATAAAAAATTTAAAAGTGTATGTTAAAATTATGGAAGGCCAGAAAGAAGTTGCCATATTTCATTATCCATCTTTAACACGTAGTTGGGTTTAATTTAATTTACATTTAAAAAATTTAAATTTTTTTCAATCTAGTCTCGTTCGAACTCTTAATGAGTAGGAGTGTTAAAATGAGAGAGACAATCCAATCTACATAGGTTGGTTCATTATAAATTGAGCTAAACAAAATATTACTTCAACTTGAATTCATTTTTTTACGAGTCATACATTTTTTAACCTGCGACTCATTACGGATTAATGAATTAATGGGTTAACTATTTATAAATGTTTTTTTTATAATTTATTTTATATATTTGTTGTAATACAATGAAAGTGGACATGATTTTTATTTTTTGTAATAGTCAAATCAAAGCGTTAACTTAATTATTCAAATATTATAATAACTATAATAGTTGAAAATTTAACAAAAAAATGATAATAAAAATTAATAAAGAAATAATATTAGTGAGTTGTAGGGTCAACTTATCTTCAATTCAGTTCGAAATCGTTTAACTTGTAGTTTAGTGAGTTGATTTCAGTTTAACATATTTTAAAAAAATTAAAACTTTTCCAATTCAATTTGGCTGAAACCGTGACAAATCATATTCACTCATGTGTTAAAATTCATTTTGACATTTTTATCAAAGCCAGACACAATAATATTCAAACTACTACATTTTAAATAGAAAAAATTACATTTGATATCTATTAATTAATTTTTGATCTAGTAATAAATATTTGATTCAACAAGTGATATCGATTGAAAATTAATGAGTTCTTAGAACAATTATTCATGAAGAAAGAGAAAATCAACATAATCATATTAAAAAAATTCAATTTCTAATAAAGTTGATCCAAGAATATTTCAACAAGGTTTGAGTAAAAAAATGATCGCCAAACTAATATTCCAACCCGATATTTTGAGATATTCATTTCTAATTCTCAACTTTTACAATTTTTAACCCAATAATTTTGATAAAGCACTCACACTTAATCATTATACTAGAAATAAAAAGGTGCTGTAACAAAAATAAAAATAAAAATAAAAATTAATTATTTTAAAGTAATGATATATTTATTCATTTAGTTATTTATTTACGCACAGTTAATTAATTCTTCAACTAAGCTCTTTGTTATTTTGCGGTTTTTAACAAGAATATTAATTGTTGAAATTCTCCTATTGTTTTACTCCATATTCATGCCACTCATGTATTCAGTCAACTGTGATGTCCAGATCAAGGTAATTAGGTGGATGTGCATAGTTAGTTTTATTAAGTTTATTATTTAATTTATTTTATCACCATCAGTTCTGAATATTGATTTCATTCTTTGACATTGGGATCAAACCTAAGTTGGGCAAGCGTCGTCAAAACAATATTTAAAAATTTTAATTCAAATGAACTGAGGACATAATTTTACGATATAAATTATGAATAATTCAAAGCAAATTTAAGCTTATGATAACGGTAAAAGAAAATACCAGCAAAGTTTTACCTAATCAATAAATAGTTGAGTTCTTCAAGTATGTTGTTGTCTGTTTTTTTTTACAGTGAAATTGAAAAAAAAAATATCATATGAAGTAAATTAATTAATTTTTAGAAGGACAATTTTGGAAATGGCGTCGGGGGTGATTTTTTATTAGTTGACATTTAGAATATCAGTGCAGAAACTCACTATTTAGTCATTAATCAAGAATGAAATAATATTATTAATGTGTAGAATTTGGCGTATATGACTGTAAGGAAATTGAAGTAAATTCTTAATTAGAACATAAATGTATGGATGAAAAAAGAACGGAATGCGTGCCTGAAATAAACGAGACAAGCGTTGGGCTGAGAATGGAGGGATCCAAGAGAGGTGTTGGCTATTAAGAAAATCTGAAACCCGGAATAACATATAGGAGAGGAGGGTTGACGCTTGCAAATTACGAATCTCATTGCTCCCAACACAAATAACGTGAAATCAGGTATTCGAAAATCAATTTGGACACCTGATTTCAGTTCTTTTCTTAATAATTGTTTCTGTTGTACACAAACGCAACGCAACACCAACACCCACACGAGCAGGGAGCGAACAAGAGGGAAAAGAAAATGGGGTGCTCATTCTCTGGTTTGAACGCGCTGTACGATTCCGTTAACAGCGGAGGCGATGCGTGGATCAACGAGAATCGTTTCCGCATCGTGCGCCAGCTCGGAGAAGGTGGCTTCGCCTACGTCTACCTCGTCAAGGAGCTTATCAACGATTCCGCCGCCGGTGGCCTTGCCAAGAAGCTCAAAGACTCCTCTCATGTCTCCGGTTCGTTTCATTCCTTGACGTCTCTCTGTCTTTCGTGTTTCGTTTTTTTCTCTCCTGAAATTGACCTTGTTGTATCCTGATCTGTGTGATCTGTGTTATTTTTGTTGTATTCTTACATGCGTTTTTGTTGATCAGTGCTGCATTTCCTCGCCAAATGTGATACTCGTTTATTCGTGGAGATTTATTTTCGGATCTGATTGAGTTAGTTTCTGATTCGAGCTTGTTGTTTTGGAATGTTTATGGAATCCTGGACTTGGAGGATGTGGCTTGTTCGTGGATAGTGTTATGCAATTCTGTTGATGTGTAGCGTTTGCTTAGTCTTGTTTTGTGGATATTGAGAAAGTAATTTTAGTTTATGAATCGAGCTTGTTGTTTTTGAATACTTGTTGAATCCACGCGTTGGAGCCTATGGCTTATTCTTAGAGATATATTTAACGCAATTTTTTTCTTTAGATCGGATGTGTTGGACGTCCTATTTCTCGTTGTGATGGTGGTGGTAATTGATTTGGCGGTTAATTTAACCACTCCTTTCAGCAATTGAAAATAGGAGATTCTGGGTTATTATGCAATGGTGGTGGTGTCAGTTCAATTTCGATTATCAGTGACGAAGAAATTGGAGCGTTATTATAGAAACTAAAATTATTCGGTGGTCTTCTTAAAATAAAATTTAAGTAGGTGGCAACGTAAGGTTCTGTGGTTGAAATTTATTCATTAACTATACCATCTCTTTTCTGCAGAGGATGGGACTTATGCTATGAAAAAGGTCCTCATTCAGAACAATGAACAGCTGGAGTTGGTCAGGGAGGAGATCCGTGTTTCGTCACTGTTCAATCATCCCAATCTGCTCCCACTTCTTGATCATGCTATTATTTCTGTTAAGGTAAGTAGTTTTTGTAGCCAACACGTATTCCTCTCGTTATTGTGTCACAATTCGGATTTTTTTCTCGGATAAACAGAAGTTGACTAAAGAGTGTTACTGGTTCAGCTATGACACATGCCTTTTCTGTCCGGATTTTCACTTAAATATTTGTTCCTGGACTACGACTTAATTTGCCGTATTGTATCTTAACTGAAACTTTTCTTAGAACTTGTTTTAGATGGTTTCTGAAAATTGAACAAAGAAAAACATTTTCAATAACAGTTTTTCTAACTGCCCTTCACACCACCCTCCTCCACCCTCGGCTTCTACGACAACCAACCACCACCCTTCTTCCTCTAATTTTTCCCACCATCTTGTCCAACCGCTTTGTCATGAGGCCATCGTTCTGGACGGCACACCTCCATCTAAGCTCTTTACTTCCCATGCTCTTGCTCCCTAACCTCTGCCCCGATTTCTTCGATCAAGGGCTGCATAGCTGAGGCTGTGAAGTCCAAGCACCACCTGCTGGAAAACCTGGATCCCAGGGGTCCCATCCTTCTTCGAACATGGGTCACCCTGCTCCATGGTCTCAGATCACATACATACTCTTGGTCCCCGAAACCCACATGACAACCCTGCCAAACAGTTTCTGCTGTGCTGACTGAGTCAAGCTCGAGTGCATGAACCCTGATGATGATGGGTGTGTGCATCGGTGTAGGATTTTGATTTGATCATGGAACAGAGAAGCGCATGATCTTCAAGGGTGCAAAGAAGCACAAAAACATAACACGTCCTCAAAAATCATCTTCAAATGTTTTTCCGTTTTTCTTTTCTTGTTTTTAGAAACATGTTTTCAGAACTTAAAATAAAAACGATTGGCATCAGACATGTTTTTTGTTTTTCTGTTTTTAATGCCACAAAATTATTTTTAAAAGTTGTATTCAAACAGGGCTTTTGTTTGTTAAATGAAGTTCCTGAATTCTAGGCTCTACTACATTTGCTTCTACGATTTATAATGTTGTGGGGAATATTACTTTACTATCTTAATTTCGTGTTTATGATATCAGTTGTTTGTTGTGATTGAACATTTGAGCTTAATTAGAACACTGAAATATCTAGGCAATAGAAAATGAGTACACATTAATTTCTGATATTCTCTTTGAATGCAAAATGTTATCCCTTGTATCTTGATTGGACTGAGCAGCCTTCTGGCCAAAATGTTTTTTGTTTCTCTATTTTACTTGTATTGGCTGGCTACAATGATCTCATAATTTTCTTGGCGAGACTCAATTCAATGATAATATGTTATTAAGATATGTGGTTGTGAAGAGATTATAATGAGGCACCATTGCAACTCAATTCATGTTGTGACCAAGTTGATCAAAGTTTATTATTCTACAATTTGTAATTTGATAAAGTCTGTAAGAGTAACAAGTTTGCTTTTGGTAATATATCCTCTGAATCGATAGTGTAGTAGGAATGAAACTATTCTTAGAAAGTGAACGCGTAGCTTTTCTCATTTCCTTGGGAAGGATTTGGCTTAATACTATTCCTTCTTGCTGTGTCATTTCTTGGGCTTCTATAGTTGCATTCAAGATGTCCTTTATTCTTGCAGCCTACCCAAGAAACGTCTTGGAACCATGAAGCGTACTTGCTGTTTCCAGTTCATATGGATGGAACATTGCTAGACAATGCCAAAGTAATGAAAACCAAGAAGGAATTCTATTCCACCTCAGATGTTCTTCAAATATTTCGTCAGGTATGAACCATCTTTCTATTATGCAATATGCTATCACTGTTGAAGCTAAAGATTTTTGGCACTAAATCTCTTTTTGACTAATATTATAGCCTTTCTTGGATTCATATATACTTACTCATAACTTATTTTTGTATTAACCTAGCAATTCTTGCGACATGGGGCTATCTGTTATTGTAAGAATTATATTGTAGAAGAAGAAAACAATTTGTTTTGTTCCGAAACTCACTCCTTTAACCCTGTGAAGTCAACAGCTTTGTGCAGGACTCAAGCACATGCACAGCTTTGATCCTCCTTATGCACATAATGATGTGAAACCTGGTAATGTTCTCATAACACACAGAAAAGGACAGCCACCTCTTGCCATACTGATGGATTTTGGCAGTGCTCGTCCTGCAAGGAAGCAAATTACGAACAGATCAGAAGCACTCCAGTTACAGGTGCTTCTTTCTCCCTTCTCCCTTTTCTTATAAATTGTTTCAAAGAGAAAAAAGTTAAATGGTAAATGTTTTTCATTTCATTTAACCCACCAAAAGCATAATACAGAAGGAGCATTTATTGAAGCATCCCTTAGGGTACAGTAGTGAAAAGGAAGAATAACGAACTGTTACAGATGGAACAAAAAAATATTCTAGAAGTAATAGTTTCCATTTAACATGTATTATACTCTAATCCCTGCGCCCCCACCCCATCCTCCTGCTGGGGTAGAGGGGCTTGTTGAGCACATCTGCCCATTACCTGGAGCTGGAATGTGATAGATCAAAAGTTTCAGAATGTTTAGGCTGACTGTGAAAGACCGAATTGTGAGTAATAGCTACTGCACTCTGATTATCATAGAGCAGGACAAGGTAGTAAAAGGAACATGAAGTTCCTTTAACAAAGCTTTAACCCGTGTTAACTTGGCTGAGGTCTGAGCTATACTGTGATATTCTGCTTATGTGCTTGATCTGGTTGTAACTTGCTGTTTTCTTGACCACCAATAGATCAAGTTATGTTCCTAGAAGATAGCAGAATCAGCGAGGTGATTCTTCTCTCATCAATATCAGAATCCCAATTGGCATCAACAAGGAAAATACTTTCTTTTTTCTTATTTTCCTGCATCAGTCACTTGCCACTCTACTCTTTCACTTCAATCAAATTGACCCTATGAGATTTGCCATGAATTGGAAAACTTTTTTAATTGCAAAGCTTATTTCAGATCTTCTGAGAGTAGCATACTACAAGGCACCAACTACAAATCTATATAAAGATTTGGATCTATCACCACTTGCTTTAGACAACTTGCATGTAAAGGTCATAGGAGTCGAAATTGATTCAGCATCAGCCATATTTGTCATGTGTAGGTGATCTCTAAGTACCTGCTTTGAGTCATAAGAAGGGATTTGTCAAGTAGGTGTTTGATCTCAATACCCAAAATATAGTCCGAATTACCCAGCTGTTTAAATAGAAAATGTGGAGCTCAGATTTTTAGTAATCTGCTGAATGAGTTGTGGATGAGATGACAGTGATGATTGCATAAACAGTGAGCTTGATTTTTGTTCTGTCAAACCACTGCCTGCGTGTGTTTGTTCTAGGCTATAAAGGGCCCTGTTCAGTTTACAAACAAAAGATTTCTCTTCAACTTCAAATTGTCGGGTTTGCACCATATTTATTGTGTCATTCAAGAAGTCATTAAGAAAAAGATGATTCACATTCAAATGAAATAATTCCCAATTACTAGTGAGGGCAAGAGTGATGATGAGTCTAATAGTAATAGGTTTAACAGGAGAATTCTCACAAAAATCAACACCGATTGAAGTTGAAAAAGCAGCATTTTATATTCCCAATCTTCATATGCAGGATTGATGATTAGCATCGGAATCTTGAATCAGTTAGGTACCGAGGAGGACTCAATGTGAAAGAGATGGAATTTGAGGTTGTCATGGGAGAAAAAGAATTTCAAGGAAGATTAGGATTTACCATTTGAATCAATGGCTAAGATACCATCTTAGAGAAATTAAAAGAGAAAAAGGTTAAACTGTAAACATTTTTTCATTCATTTAGCTAACAGGGAACAGAGTACAGTGGGAGCATTTATAGAAGCTCCTCTTAGGGTACAGTTGTGCAAAAGCTGGCAACAGAATAACAAACTGTTACAACTGGCACAACAAACAATAGAATATTCTAAAGTGAAAAAGAAAAATGAAAAGGTAATATTTTTCATATTACACATTATACTCTAATATGGTTTATCGATAAAGATATTCTTTCATTTTAATGTCTTGGCAGTTCCACTGGCAATCCTGATAATTTCTTCAGCACAGTTCTGAATATGCTGTGCCTTAAAAGTATATCTTATTTTTGAATTTTTTAAATGTTTTTGCTACATTTGAAGTTTGTGAATTGTATTACCTAATATGATAGGTGCATATAGAAGTTGTTGTACATAAAATGGTTCTAAGTTTCATTTAAACATTTCAATTGCTTCGCTTATGTGTCCATTTTGGCAATATTAAATTCTTTTAGTAGCTTTTATGTTTTGAACAAGCTTTACAAATTTGAAGGATCATAGTTACATTTCGGTTACCTGGCTAGGATTTTCTAACCTGCTAATTGCTGCTTATCTTCCTATGTAGGAATGGGCAGCTGAACACTGCTCTGCACCTTTCCGAGCTCCTGAGCTGTGGGATTGTCCAAGCCAAGCTTCTATAGATGAGAGGACTGACGTTTGGTCACTAGGATGCACATTATATGCAATAATGTGAGTACTAATCCTTCTTTTGCCTGATTGTGCTAACTTTTATGGTTAGAACGTTTGTTAATTGTGCCTTTATACAGCATGATAACCATATTTTGGTAATTCTTCGGGTTTTCTTTAAGTTTTTATTCTTTTCATCAAAATCATGTTTCAATGTGCAATGCATTTGATTTGGAACCCTTGTGCATACAGATTCTGCAAATTAACGTATTAAAAAATTTTAAATAGCGTGAGGAAGGTTTTCTTAGTTATTCTATTACCATCACTCACCATTATAATATTGTATGGAATTGCAATATGTTGTTTTGTAGTGAAAAAACAACATATGGTGGATTCACATTTTTTTGTTGCTTGAGTATGACCTATAAAATAAGAGAAAAAAAGGGAGAGTCGGAAAATAAGTTATTTTATTTGCTGTGCCCTGACCAATTCTTGCCGTAATAGTTGTGTAACCAAGAACATTATGCTTGAAAGTCAACTGCTGTTTGGGTTGATATTGGCAAATCATACTTATTAGCCAGAGCTATGGCTTCAAAATTGTGGTGTATTTGTGTAAAAGAAAGCTACAAAACTTGTCACATAATGATATTCTGCATAGGGTATTGATTTGGAGAAATGCTTTCATCAAATACAACGTGTATTTGATTTATGTTCCACGAATTCCAAGGCAGTTGAACGGAGATGTGCGAGCAGGAATTGAAATGAACTCTCGTTTGAGTTGTTGAAAAGGAAATTCGAGCAAGCTCTACTTCTTCAAGTATGACGAGAAACGAAATCTTTTAGCTATGGTGTCCCTTTGCATATTTCACTGATTTGGCTCATCGAACTACATTTCCAAAGCTCTATCATGATGATTTTTATCTGGAAATGTCTTGGTTTTTTCCTCCTCGTGGGTTTCATGTTAGAATTATATCGTGGCAGATATAGTTCATGTTTAATTGTTTATTTGTATCTGATGGTTGAAATGTTCAGGTATGGGGTATCTCCATTTGAATATGCACTGGGAGAGTCTGGTGGAAGCCTGCAATTGGCTATAGTAAATGCTCAGGTGAAATGGCCAGCTGGACCTAAGCCTCCATATCCAGAAGCTTTTCACCAGTTCGTGTCATGGATGCTTCAGCCCCAGGCTGCTATGAGGCCCCGAATAGATGATATCATCATCCATGTGGATAAGTTGATTGCAAAGTTCACCCAATGAGAGAAGGGAAAAGTGGTGCATGAGATTACATATTTTGCAGTTATTTAAAGATTTGGTGTGCATTTACTGTCCGGTTATATGTTAATGGATAGAAAAGCAACAGCAGTTCCTCGCCTGACGGAGTTAACCTTATAATGTATCTTCGTTTTTGGTGTTAGTCTAGGTAGTCACTCCGCCGTTGGCAAAGTCTTCTTTCTGTCATTTCTACATAATTTTTGTTTTTGTAATCAAATCTCCAATCTCCCCGTGTCTTCACAACTTATCAATAAATATTATGTATCATTTATTTATTCACTTTCTTTCTTTATGTATATTATATTGTTTACTATAGTATTTTTTTATAGGATAAGTTTTTTTTTTTCAAAAGTCAAAACGTTCTTTTAATATAAATTATATTAGTATAAAATTATTCGATATCTTATTTATATAAATGTAAATTGATGAAACATATATTTCTTAAAATATAATTAATTATGAATTATTTGATAATTTTATTTGTTTGATTTTAATAAAATTTAATATGAATAATTATAATTGTGGCATTTCAAATATATAATAATCACAATCATACCACATTCCAATAAAGAGGACAGTCAGAGTAGAATAGTAGTTCAGTAGCTGATATTACAGTCATCCACAACAGTAGCTGATATTACAATCCACAAAAGGACAGAACTTAAAACTTAAACAGTTTAGAGTACTTCAAAATAACACCAACTTAAATTTAGAAATCCTAAAAATACTATACTGCATCATCAGCATCCTCCAACTCTTGCTCCAAGGGAACCTCCTCAACAACATCTGCTTCCATCCAAGTGGATGATCATTGCAAAGGAAAACATACACAAACAACACACAACAAAGAAGCAAGGGTGAGCTAGATAAACAAGCAGTAATCATATAGTTCAATCAATCTATGTCATCATGCTTAGCTACATATAAAGAACAATCAAGGCATACCACTTTAAACCATGACTCAAACACTCACACGACTCATCCGGATTGGTATAACTGTCGAACTATTGGTCGTCTTTGCACTTGTGTAGTTCACTTGGCACTCCCCAACACTATGCAAGGTAAATCCCCCATCTGTCTATGTCTAAACTCTAAGACTATAGACGAGAACCTCCCTCTACTCTCACCACTTACACTGCTCTCATCTATTTGAGCATGAACAGTGCTTCGAGTGTAGAGATAGACATACCAGTTTAAAGCTCCATACAGTTATACAGAACAACAACAACACCCCACACATCACTTTCAATCATCTCACCCTGAGATGTTCACTTCATACTCAATTACATCATTGTAGTTCACATTCATATGTTTTACAACCACTCAACAACACCATACATACATATGTTAATATAATATATATATATATATATATATATATATATATATATATATATATATATATATATCATGGTTCTTATTTGGTAAACTACTTGTCTAATTTTCATCATAGTAGAGATCTTACTTTCCCCCAATTGGTCACCGGAGATGGTTCAGATGTCTGAACGCATCAGACTCACCTTCGGCGCTAGCACATATGACTAGTCACAACGTACTGGACCAGGCCAGGCTGCTCTATGATCACGATGTGCCAACTCAGGTTTTTAAGTCCCCTCTATCGTACCAACAAAGAAAGGCTTTTAACAAGTTATGATTTAATTATCTAAGTTATTAAAACTATCCTACAGTGTTCTAGACATCAAATACCCAATTATATATATCACATTTTCCCTAACAGTAACCTTAAACATATACATGCTATCACAGAGCCCTTACTCCAAACCCTCCCACCAGAACAATTTCAATCAAAAAAGATTAATTTCAACAGAGACACTTACAAACATAATTGCCACATGTACCAGTTCAACACCAAAGCATAAATTATTTAAGCACAATCCCACAGTCTCAGTTATAATTATCCAATAAAAATTAACATCGTAGAACAGCTTCACAAGAACACACCAGTTCAACATTCAACCTGCATATATTTGTATAAAATAAATTCATACAAAAATAATTAGCTCCCCTTACCTGGAAGTTGAGCAGTACAGCTTGCTAGAATACTTTAAACAGGACCCCACACAGTGGAGAACCAAACAGGACCTACAGATCACCGCATTGGTGACAGCCAACAACTCTTAGAGCTAGAATAACGCAAGGAATGATAAGAAGAATACACAAGGCACATGCAAGAGCAAAATCACATGCCCTAATTTCAAGAACAGTGGAGGAAAAGGGCAAAACCACTTACCAGCTATAGAACGCGAAACTGATCGGTTCAAGTCGAAGCTCTCGACTCCGGAAATGCAGAATCACCACCTAAATGACAATGCACCAGAGAAAGTTAGGACTGAAATTTTAGAGAGAGGATATGACTTTGAAGAAAATGTGCAGAGTTTGTTAAAAGTTGAATTGACTTTTATATATATATAATTACTTTTGACATGTCTTCACCGATCTGTCGGATTATTTTAACATTCTTTGAATAGGTGGTCGAAAAAAATTTAGTGGCATGAAAGAAATCTAAGTCCCCATAATTTATTTGATAATTTCACAAAAGTAGGACATTTCAGAATTGGCTGAAGAAATTTAAAATTTATTTTTTTAACCTAATTTAAAAACTAAATAACGATATAAATTTAGATATTTTAAAAAGAGTACAAGTTTAATTTAAATATAATACTTTTCCTGTTATTAAATAAAGGGATTGTTCTTATAAAATTTAAAATATTTTTAACTCTACAGTAATTCCACGCTCATGTTAGCCAAGTGTTTTATTATCAAAATAATTGAAAAAACATCATAATTCTTTTATCGTGAATCATTTACATTTCTTTCTACTATGTATAGAGTTGTTTTTTTTATTATTAAAGTTAAATATCATGTTTTAATTAATCAGATGTTATCCACTTTAAAGTTTAAAATTTTGTCATAATTTTATCTTTAAAAATATTAAAAACGTACAACGACCAGTACAATTTTTTTCTTAATAAGATTGTAAGCCCATCCATCCAGTGCAATTTTTTTTGTAACCAAAACTGCAAATTTTTATTATGAACTGACAAGCAACGTTTACATAGACTATCCAAATTTCATTTATGCAAATTTAATAAAAATGACTAAATTAAATTGATTTAACACAAAAATAATATTTAATTGAAAAAAAATTAAGGAGACCAATATAAATAAAAACAACAAATATAAAAACCTAAATAGTAATTAAATTTATTTTATATTATTTCTTTAATTCTTTATCAACGATATCTAAATATTAAATAAAAGTTTATATATATAAAATAATATTATGTATACATACTTGTCTTTCTTACTATCAAAGAAAATTAGGAGTTTTACTTATTTCCATTTCATTTGTACAAATACATTCATGTTAATTACTACCATAGACATATTGATTAAAGAGTGTGGATTGTGACCGAAAAGTAAAAAGTGACCATTATCCCTTCTCGGAGTTTAGCAGAAAAGTTCAAATTTACTATTTTATGGAAACTTAGATGCTGAGATTATGCCTACTACATGAAGATGTGATTGCTGTGATTCCTAAGAATTCTCCCACAGTTCAAGAGTCTAAAAGCAATTACTTTTATAAATGTATCTCTTTCTATATTTATTAATTTCATTTATAATTACGTTTTGTGGTGATTTTTCCAACACTATCGAGTTCATTGATAGATAATTCATGTAATTTTTATTTTCTCTCCAAAACTTAATTTCACTACAAATCTAATTGGGATAAGAACATGACTCGTTAACGGTAATTGAAATGGAAGAATAGATCGAAGTGAAAAAGAATATATGATAGCTTCAGTTTTCTAACAACTCTATAAAATGTGTGAATCTCACCGCAAAGAATTTTAGTACAGCAATTTCCACTTTTACTGGAACTTTTTTTTTCCATTAAGCAATTATTTATAAATTAGTTATTGTAAAAATTCTTTACACTTATTATATTTTTTTTCTACCTCTTTATTTCATTAGATGTTAAATATATGATATATTTAATTTAATTATGCCTTTTACACCATTTAACACTATCAGTATTTTTTTTTTTGTGAAATTTATCACTCAAGATTTTTCTTTTCACATATTTTAATGATCTACTAAACCTCTCAATTTAAAAAATAACATCATTTTCATGTAATGAAACAATGTGTGTGTGATTAAATCTAGGTAACATAAAATTGAGTGATATATATACACACACAGTTTTCGTTTTGGAATTTCGCAAGAATCCATTTTCTGAATGGACAACGTTAAGAAATTAAAATAAATGCTTAAATTTATCCTTACCACAAAACCATATTTTTCATGATTTATCTGTGACCAATCCAATGTTCAAATCAACGACTTTTGGATTTATGATAAGGCAAAAACCACGCGGCCACCATCATCACCCAATTTATAAATAAAAAGAAGAAAAATATCAATATTTAATTTTAAAGGGATTTATTTTATTTTCATAACCTTTATTTTCCCCATAAAGTCGCGCCAAAATTTTGTGGAACAAAAAATTATAAATAAACTATATGAAGATTCTATTATTCCATAGATTTAAATAATAATAATAATAATAATCCATACACAGTCTTTGAAGAACGTAAAAATAAGTTTCCAAATTCGAACCCTAGGTTGAAATTAAATAATGGGTGTCCATAACCACCTATAAAAAAACCCCTCAATTAGTTCCAGAGCAGTAACAAGAAAAAAAAGTTAAAGATAGAACTTAGAAGTTTGGTTGAGTTGTGTAGAAAAAACAGAGTCTGGTTGAGTAGATATATATAGAATATAACTGCTGTTGAATCTCTATTTGTGTGCGAAAAATGTTTGAGGATTGAGTGATAAAATGAACGAGACGATGGCTAACAATGAAACCGGGAGGTACGAATGGTGGAACTCTTCGGCTTCGTTTCTGTACGGTGGTCTTGCACCGATTTTTGGAGTGATTGGTTTGGCGTTGTTGGTGGTGGTGTGTTCGCGGTGTCGAAGGTCTGATTCTGAAAGAGAGGCTGAGATGAACCTGAGAAGAGGAGTAACAGCAACAGTAGCAGTGGCAGAAATTGAAGAAGGACCTAACATTTTGGTAATCGTAGCTGGAGAAAACCACCCAACGCATTTGGCCAAGCCTCTCCCTTCCACTCACAACCAGTGAGTTCTTCCTTTCTGTTATTGCATCTCTCACACCTTCTTCATTCTTTCTCATTACCATTTCAGTTTCCATTGTTGTTATAAATAATATTTTTTAATTTTCTCATCTTGTTTTATGAGCTTCTTAATTTGCTTTTATTTTTCTAACTAAGTCATATTTTTCACCTAACTTATGTATTATAATGACATTTTATATCTCATTTTAGTATATAAATCAATTTTAACTCATAATTTATTATTTATGTTTTGTGTTATTGTTGAACTATCCCTCCCATTGATTTAACAGAAAAATTATATTAACTTGTTTTTAAAAAAAAAATCCAAAATGAACGTTACAAATTATGAAATCAAATTAAAGAAAAAAACTATAATAAGAGAACTAAAAGAAGGTATTAAACTCTTTTTTTTTTAAATATTACATCACACCGAATGTGATATTATAATGTATCTACATTTATTAGAAGACCTTTGGTAGAGAATTTTTTTTTTAATTCTCCAACCTGGGAAAGTAATTATGTTTTAGTTTAGTTTCTTGATTTCTAAGAGGAAAAATTATATAAATATTTTTAGGAAAACTTTTGTTAACACAAACAAAATTTAATTATTCTTATGAATTATAGTTGTTGAGAGTAAGACCAAACGTCTTCATAAAGAGAAAAATTTATTGGTGTTATAAGAAAAAAAATGTATCTAATAGTTTGTTAAAGAAAGATAGTTATGTAGCTACTTATAGTGAGTTTATGTATTAATGTCTTTCTTTTATTTTGTTTGCTTTTGTTACGTGAAATAATGATAAATCTAATTATTTTTAATATATATAAATGTATTAATCAATTATTTGTAAAATTAATTCAACATATAAATTGGTCACATATAATTTTGTGTTAATTATAAAATATTAAATTAAAACACTTTAATTTAGATTAAAAATAATTATTTATTAGTTTTATTGATAAAGAATTCAACATCGAGTTGATTTGATTAACTTATCAAAATTAGATAAATCTAATTATTTGTAATGAAAAATTATTGTTTGCAAGTCTCGTGTGCATTACAAATTAATGATAAAATATAATATAATATATATAAATGAAAAGATAATTTTTATCTCTTGTGAGATTGAATGAATTTTTAGATCACATATTTTATTCTGTTATATAAAGTTGTCTTAAATGAGGAAAATGGGCATTGAGACGCCTTTCATTGACTCAATGAACATGTGAAAAGAAATTGGCCTAAAAATGAATATAATATTGGATATCCTGAACCCCCAAAAGTATTCCTAAAAAGATTAAAAAAAGTATGAAATGTTTTTGCTATACAGAACTGTTACTAGCTAATCTTTCTTATTCTTAAACAATCACTAATTCGTTGACAATAATTAAATTTACTTGTGTTACAATTAAAATGTATAATATTACATATATAAAAGTATATGTATATAATGCAATCTTAATTGTGAAAATAACATTTTATGATATTTTTTTCAGTGAAATATTTCATGTTTTTATAATATATAATCTTCATGCATTTTTTTTCCCCTTTCTATACATATAATTTTGTTCACTTTAGTTTTTATAGGATGGTATGTAAAGTTTTTATTGTGAATAAATGAAAAATTATATGAGAAATGGTTTTTAAGGTAAGTATTGTAAATTTATAAAATGATCATACACCTTTTATTAAATCATTCCAATTCATGATGGAGCTGTGGCTCTTGGCGAATTGAAAGTTTTTCACATATAACCAGATTGTTTAATAATTATTTGTTTTCTTTTAATAATGATAATGTTTGGTTTTAATCAATAAGCAAATTGCACCATTTATCTATTTTATTACAGCTTATTCTAACAAGCAAAATTATAAAAATAAGTTTTAAAATTTCATTAAATTCATAAAAACTACTCTGTTGATTTAGTCTGTGTGCTTTATATAGGAAAAAAATGTTTATATCAATGAAAGCCACAAAAATAATAATTTTACAATCATTCTTTCATTACATGTGCTAAAGTTTATTGTCCTCTTTTCTTTTCCATTCTATTGTCTCTCCCTATTTAACTTGACCAGTGGTTAATAATTTTATTATGACTGTGTTCGCATATATGATGATTTGGATTTAGTGTATGGACGAATTCACAGGTATGAATGATGATTTGTGAAATACAACATTAATTCCATTATATCAAGTTGAAAAGATTTATGCAGATAACATGTTATCATAATGTCCCTTTCACATGCATTGCTCATTGGTGAAGAACATGCCTTCCAAGTTGAGGGATTCCATATCCATGACTATATTAGATGTATATGGGCATGGGAGGGAAGGAACCGGTTACACAACCACTTCCTTGGGTTTATATATATATATATATATTTTGATAATAAATAATAATAATAATATATCAATTTTTTTATAAAACAAAATAGTAATTTTATATTTTAATTTATCATTTCTCAAATTCATCATTTTAAAAGGAACATCTTTCTATTTTCTCTCTTTCCCAAATGCTATGAAAACAAACATATTTCTTATCCTATAAATATTCATTTTCACTTGACTTAATTAAGGAACTTGATAATTTTAAACTTTCTTTTTTCTTAAGACACATAATTAGAAACCTAACCCAACACCTTCCTTGGTTATAATTTCGAGTATGAATCAAGTCTTACATTGGATAAAAATGATAAAGTAGAGTAGTATATGAAAATGAAGATCCATTAATTCATTACCTTAAGATTTTGAGTTAAAAATGATGTCAATCACTTATATGGTTGAACTCAAATCTCATTGATATCGTATATCTTCTAATATAATAAAAATGTTATATCAAAATAATTAATGTTTTGCAAACTAAAAGTGATTTTGTATTTGTCGTGAAACTTCTTGTACTCATATTCCATAGAAGATGTGCCTCAAAAAAGAAAATAGGCATTTTTTAGAAATTGGCACAAGTACACTCTATTTCTAATAAGAGGTAGCTCTAAACTAATTTTGTTACTAAGCTTGTAAATCAAATCCTTTTATTGAGTGTTCACCTTTAAAACTCCTCTATGTAATTGTTGTTCCTGATTCTTCATCTCTCAAATCCCGAATGAGTTATCTTTATAGATGTAGTTGTTATTGTCCAGACCATCAACCATATATAGAATGAATAACAAATAATCTTCCACAACCAATCATAAAACTTATTTTTGACAATTTCTACAAATTTTTCTATAAAAGCAATTTTAAAGAAATCTACGACAAACTTTAGAAGGATTAAATGTTAAATCTAATGATCTTTATAATAAAATGTAACGTCAGAAAAAAAAAAGTAAGATTTAAAAGATGTTAAAAAAAATTGACAACAAAATTTGAAAATACAGAAAGAGCATTACAATATTTTAAAAACATAAAACTACTAAGATAATAATAAGTATGATAAGTGATGCATATAAAATCACTAAATGATGCTTATAATAAGCGAATAAAAATAATTATCATTTTATCGTTGACGTCATTGATGATCAAGGTCCATCGGAATCTCACTAGAACTGTGGACGAGAAAGAAGATGTTTTGTTCTGGGTCTAGCGGTGAAGAAGAAATGGCGATAAAGCGACGGTTCTCGTTGACGCCGTTGATGGTCAAGACCCATCAAGGTCTCGTCGGAACTATGGGGAGAAAGAAAATGCTCTGGGTTTGACAGTGAAGAGGAAATGGCGGTGAAGAGAAATTATATTTTATATTAAATTACTTTTATAATTAAAGGCAAAATAATAATCTTTTATTTTTATTTATTAAATCTTTAAAAAAATTTATTATATACACAAACTTTAATATACTTTTATTTTAAATTCTTTCATATCAGATTATCTGTTAAAATTTAATAGGACCTTCAAAATAATTAAACCTAAATTTTAATTTATTAATCAAATAATTAGAAACTCTTAAAATAATAAAAAAGGTGAATTTGTATGTTTCATTCACCATTCAGTAAGAAAATAAAAGTTTCTGTATTTAAAACACAATAACTTCTATTTAGCTGTACAACTATTGTGGGAAGCACGACTTTATCTTAAGGTGCTATTTTAGAAGTATGACTAACTTATTTATATAATTTTTAAAAAATTATTCATTTCAGTAAATTTGAAAAATAAAATAAAAGTACACTCATTTTTAATAAAACTATACATTAGAAGCTTTAGAATACAATAAAATGTATAGAGATTAAAAAAGAAGAAGTAAAATTTAATTATACATGTAGATTCCATAGAGATTGAAACCTTATAATATTACACGCACAAAACATATACTTTTTATTCAGAAATATAATACATGCAGTACTATGCATAGTATTCCCATTATCTCAGAAGCAAATGTCCAAACAACAGTAGCAACAAATTCCAGCACAACTGCAAACAAATTTAGTAAAATAAATATATATTAGTCACAAATAAAATAAAATAATATAACCAATATATATTCGAACGAAATAATTAAATTTATGACGAAATTACACTCTTCATGTTACATCTCTATAGTTTTAAAATATATATTTATATTTTTTTATAAAACAACATTAACATATTTTATATTATAAATAGTTATCATAAGGTTCTTATCCAACAATAAATACTTTATTAGACGAGTAGATATGATTAATTTTGTGATATCAAATTTAGGTAATTGTTATTGTGTTTCTGGTTCATGTTTAAGAAAATTATATGTCCTAATTTATTCGTTGATAATTGAAATTATTTGACATATTATTTTATTTATTTATTTTTAATAAGAATATAAATGTAATTTGTCTTCCAAGAAATCTTGAATTTAGGAAACATCTCACAAACGACACAAAGCGGTTGATTCGCCTTGTCTCAAAACTCTGCTTCAACGTCGTAAACATCATTCTCCGACAACCAACGGTGCTTGACTCCGTCGTGACGAAGAGTCATAAGAAAGATTTTAAAACATGAAGGAACACACCACCCATGTTCTGTAATTATAGCTTTATAATAATACTGTTGGAATATATGAAACTGTTTAACTTTATTCCAGAAGTTAGTAGCAGTATATATCATGAATGTGTAACATGTAACTAGGGGGATGATGAGTACTCAGACTTTAACAACATTCATGGTTTGTGTAAAAATGAAAACTAATAATTTAGTGAAATATGACTGTTAAATTCTGAAACAGGTAAGTACTGATAAATTAAGAATATATATGAATGATGATGTTACCATCCTCTCCAAAAGCCATCACCCTTGAATTTCGTTTCCAGAATTATTACAGGTGGAGGTGGGGGAACTTCATAAGGACCTTGAGGCTGGTTTTGATCGTGACTCATTTTCAGTGTTTGGAGAATGTTGTTTTCTTTGGCTTAAATTTAGGGTTGTTGTATCCTTCTGCAGTAACAGAAAAGCTAGAGAAACACAAGTTGGAGACGAAAACAAGGTTGAAATGGCTAACTTTAATAAAGGTGGTGCAAAGGGATTATCTTATTACTTTTGTGGAGTTGTTGAATTTGATGATAAGATCCATCCACTTTATTATACTGTGTATTCGTTCAAAGTACATTACGGACAAATTTAGTTTGTGTGAAGTTAAGATTAAGTTGTTATTAAATGTGAATCTTGGTTTTCTATTTCAGATTTAATATGAAAATTTATGTGGTTTCATTTTTTTTATATAAGCAAACCCTAAATCAATGTTTTTCTTTGTTAGTTTATACTCCCGATATAATATATTAAAAAGGCAAATCAATTCTAAGATTACAAACTCGTTTAAAGTTATTAATTGTGTTGATATTCAATATTGTTGTATAATAAACAAGTTGGAGGATATAAATGTATATACTATATATACAATAATGACAAGATATTCAAAGAGATATAAATAAGGTAATTATCTAATTAATTCATAATTAAAGAACTTTTATCTATGTATATTAATTGAAGTTATTGTTTTTTTTAGTATTTCGATGATGTTTAACCATTTATTGGATTTTGAATCAATAAATTACATTAAGAATACTTGATCAACCTATTTTTATAGATCTGTACAATACATTAGGCTAAATGACTCTTTTTGTTATTTATAAATACATTCTTGATAAATCATCATTCACTGTAATCAGTTATACATGTAATTTCTAGTTTCTGATCATCTACATTAGGGTTTTAGTTATGTTTTGTGTTCATGTTGCAAACCAAATTACATTAAGCCTTTTCACAAAATAAAAACTCAATTAAATAAAAAATAAATATAAGAATCAAAACAAAATAATAGAGTTAAATATAGAAACTAAATTACTAATTAAATCTAAAAATATTAAAAAAAAATAATACACTACAATTATTAAAAGAACAATAATTTATAAATAATAATAAAGTACAGTTATTGAAAAATCTAGTATATAAATATAATCTATAAGTGATAATAAACTATACTTCCAAGTATAGTTCAAAAACTTTGTTTTAGACTAGGAACCGACAATCATTAAGTAACCCTAAAATAACTATAATTTATGGCTTATGGTATGCTCTCGCGAATTATTTTATTTAGGTCATTTGATGTATTTGGTGCATGCATACGTCAAATGGTGGACGTTTGCAAATAGGACATCTAATCTGTGTTTTTTTAAGGACAGAAAATCACGATACAGCGTGCTTTGATCACTGTAATTATCCAACCACTCTTGATTAGCCGCACTTTTGGACTCTATAAATTTATTAGATTTAAGCTTTGACCTGAATTTTTGTTTTCACATTACTTATATTATATAATTAAAAAAATAAACATATTTATATTTAGGAAAAACATAAAAATTGAATTCATTGTATCAGCCTCAATATATGGATTCATTACATTTTGACACGTGAGCATGACTCTCATTTGCCACCATCACTTTACTTGCACATTTATTTATAGGTAAAATTGTATTACTTATGAATTTTGTCAATTACTTTTGAAATTTTGTTGTAAATAGTGAGATTTTTTTTTTGTAATGATTTTAACACTTCTTAACGTGAACATGTGAGAGTCCATGAAAAACTTAAAAAAATAATATATTGTATTTAGTTTTGAGTAAAACATAGATTAATTTTTCGCACAACAAAATTAAATGATTATCTCATACTTTAAAAATATGTTTAGTTAAATTAAATATGTTTAATCAGTTATAAGGATTTTAAAATTATATGTTGCTGTATGATTTTTCTATATAAGTAAGCAACAAAATTTATTAAAACTTTTTAATAAGTCTATGTTAATCTGATTAAAATGTTTGTAGGTAGTTTTTTGACAAATTAAAAATATTTAGATTATAGTAATCTAAAAAAATGTTTATGAATTGGTCTTGATTAATAGAATTTTTGTGAATATTTTAGTTTGTAAATTATTTTAATAGAAGCTTTTTGAGCTTGTGCTTTTTTTAACTCCAACTTACATGAATCAGTGCTAAATAATGTAAAAGGACCAAATTCCCATATCTAATAATTGTTCTAAAATATTTTAACGTATTCTTATTATAATGATAGCCACATCTAAACACCTTTGTAAACTTTTGACAACACTATGTTCAGTAATATATTTTTGTCCAAAAACAGTGGAGATTTGTATCTGAGGATGTTTTGCACAAGTTTTTCAATAAGGACTTCATTAAATTTATTATACCTTTAATGATCAAAATTTATTAAAAAGTCCGTCTTGCAGATTTTACCTACCTTAAACAGATTAGTATTGCGATTAGTTTTAGTTAAAGAAAAATTCTGACAGAGATTAATTTTAAATTTAATTCAATTTCACATAATTAATTTTCGGAAAAAAAATCACTTCTATATCATATTAAGAATAAAATTTTAGATATAATTTAATTTTATAAAATCTGTTTGTAAAATAAGATTTTTATTCCTTCATATATATTATAAATTTATTTTACATTTAGTTGAATTGGTACATAGTTTTAATTTTGATTGATGTATCATAATTAACCGTTATACTACAAATAAAATTAAAAGAAAAATATATACACATTTCTAAAAATGTTTATGTTTTGAGTAGGACACATATTACTTTTATTTATATTCAAACACTTTAATATCGCAATAATGCATGCCGATTACATTGTAATAAAGATGTCGGAATGAATTGTAATATATTTGATTAAATTATTGCTTTAAATCGACTTGAAATATTTGATTGAATTGTTGTTTGTTTTAAATCGACTTAACTCATATGAAGCCGAAAATTTTTGTGACTACTCGTTAATTTTATAATTTGAGTTTCTTATGAATTGTATGAAAGGTTAAATGTAAAATGTATATTGTTCGTCTGTTTCATTTTTTTTACAGAAATCTATATCAAACAATGTATTTGAATATAAAATATAGTTGGAAAATTGTTATATTTTATAACAAAACATTTATTAATTCTATTTTTATTCTAGGGTTTTATTTTAAAAATGTTTACCTATATTTATTTTAAATATTTAGTATATGATGACATGAACTTTTTATTTCAATTAAATTTAGAGAAAATATATGGCAGATATACGTGTCCACTTTTTATTATAATAATAACAATAAAATATATAAATTCTGATCATAATTATTAAACAAATATTATTAAACTTATTAAAAGATATGTCCGTAAAAGAGAATTATAAAATAAGCCGTTTTAATAAATTTATCATGCATATAACTTTTGTAATGGTTGATAATTAATTTATTCTAATGAAAATACAATCGACACTAAAAACAATTCTATAAACGAAATATTTTAATAGTTATAAGTTATATATATATATATATATATATATATATATATATATATATTTTGTTGAAAATCCATATCCAATAAGTCAATGGCAGGTGTTCTTCATGGTTGTATTCTATATTATAATTAATGAATATGATTCGTGAAGGACATATTACAGCTGGATGCCACATATTCACTAATGCAAATGGCTTAAAGTGGGACAATTGTACTTTGATTGCAATGTCACAAATGCCTTACAGATATACGTCAAGGTTTTGACTTTTGATCTTGTCGATTATGACCTGTGTTCTATGTTTGAATTGAACTTTTTTTTTTTGTTATTCGTGCTTTTCACCAGATTCAACAAAACCAGTTCATTGAATAAAATCATTACTTCGTATCTTAACATATATCGTAACACAGATACGAGACGATTAAATAAATATTTAAAATTTCTACCTCCGATTTGATAATATATAAGAAACTTAAATTTTATTTTATAAAATCAAATTAGATTAAAATCTATTTTTTATCAGTTAATAAAATCCTTTTGAATTAGAATTAAAAACATGTTATAAAATTTCTGGTTGTATTTCATGTTATTGCTATTATGATAATTTATGAACAGTTAACCGGTATTTTAACAGGTATTATTGGGTTTAATTGTATAAGTGTTAATTGTTAATAAATCAATGTACTTGGTTACCACAAGCCCTATAAATATAAGATTGATATATAGTAAAATAACCAGAATCTATTCTAATAAACACTAGTAAAATAAAGGGATTAGAAAGCACCGTATAGGCTTCGGTTTTACAGAAACCGAAGTGTATAGATCTATATGTCTCGGCTGCCCCGAGACCGATGCCTAAAGCCCGCTACTGCCTCGGTTCTAAGCTAAACCGAGGCATAAAACTCTGCTTCATACCTGCTCCGCCCGCCCAACTGTTCTGATGTACAGCTACTGCTTCGGTTGTACTCAGAACCGAAGCATAAAAGACCTGCAATTCGTATTTTTACACTGACCGAGGTGATGACGCAGCTTTTTTTATTTTTGTCTATTCTTTGCGCCTCGGTTACAATGCTGACCGAGGCAGTAACGTTTGTTTATGCCTCGGGTGTTGGAAGACCGAGGTAGTAACATTTGTTTACGCCTCGGGTGTTGGAGGCAGTAAGCTGTTTAAAATTTCATAACGTTACTTTTCGGGTGTTGGAGGGCAGTAAGCAGTAACATTTGTTTCTCTCAATGTTCATCTTCTTCTCAGCGTGAAATAGAACCAGCGGCGCGAAAACCTAGCTTCCTCGCCTCCCCTCGGTCTCGCCTCCCTCGCGCTCGCCTCCGTCGCTCTCTCGCTCCCTCGCGTTCGCCTCCCTCGTTCTCGCCTCCCCTCGGTCTCGCCTCCCTCCCCTCGGTCTCGCCTCCCTCGCTCTCGGCTCCCTCGGTCTCGCCTCCCTCGCTCTCGCCTCCCCTTGCGGTCGCCTCCCCTCGCTCTCGCCTCCCCTCGGTCTCGCCTCCCTCTCTCTCGCCTCCCCTTGCTCTCGCCTCCCCTCGCTCTCGCTCTCTTGCTCTCTCGCTCCGTCGCTCTCCGCCGCTTCGGGTTTCAGGTAGCTGTGACCGTGCCGGAGAGCTGCTTTGGGTTTGAATAGAGTTTTGGATTTCGTTTGTGAGATTTTGTTTTGATTTGTTGAATTGAATCTGAGAACAACATCTTCCCTCTTGTTTTGATTTTGTTTTGATTTGTTGAACAACTATATTGTAAGAGTGATGCATGTAATTTTCCCTAAATTTTACCTTCATTTTACTCTTATATGAGAACAACATCTTCCCTCTTGTTTTGACCGAAGCTTTGGAATCAATTGAAAAAAGAATTGGTTTGTTTATGTGTTTATCTGAGAACAACATCTTCCTGCTTCGGGTTTACTTGCTTTCTTTTTACTAAAAAAAATTGTTTGTTTGGGAGCTTGACCAGAGGCATGAGACCACAAAAAAAAAAGACCTACCGCCTCGGTTCAGTCTTCAACGGAGGCAGTAGAGGTAGAGAAACAAATTCGGTTCTAATAACCGATGCCTAAGCGTACCATTTTATGCCTCGTTCCGCAATCGAGGCATAAAGTCTATCACTTTTTACTTCGTCTGAATATGCCTCGGTTCAGGAACCGGTGTCTATCAACGAAAATAACCGGTGTCATTTCCCCGATTTGTACCAGTGAAAATAGAAACCTCTTTATGAAACATATTTGACTTGAGTATCAGAGTGTCTTTTGCGAATCAACAACCCATTGGAGTGAATTGCATTCTCGGAGTGTTGGAAGTCTCACATCGACTAGAGATAAGGCCAAATTATAATATATAAGTAGGTGCAAATCTCACCCTACAAGCCGGTTTTGTGGGGTTAAGTTAGGCTTAAAGTCCATTTCTAACATGGTATCATAGCCATGGTTAGAGCCTATCCTAGCGAGTTGTTCTAAGCGGACCACCCAATTTCTACTATCACGCACGAGATGTCTATACCTCGACGGCGTGAAGGGGGTGTGTTGGAAGTCTCACATCGACTAGAGATAAGGCCAAATTATAATATATATAAGTAGGTGCAAACCTCACCTTATAAAGCCGATTTTGTAAGGTTGAGTTAGGCTTAAAGTCTACTTCTAATACAGAGATGATTGGACGATCGAAAGAGAGCAGAGTAAGGAATGACGACTGACCCCTCAGACAAATTCAACCAAAACATTTGGCACCCATTGTGGGGTCGAGCGACATTCCCATGAAACCACGAGGAACCAGACGCGCACTCAGTCTCGACATGGCTACTTCGGATCAATACCAGGTTTTGCAACAAGAGCAAAAAATTTCATAATAAAGGCATGTATATTTTTTTTGAGAACTTTCAGGAAGGTTCAATCTTTTACCGCTTGGTCGATTGGACCACCAATGTTCAACTTTTTCAGGTTCTAATAGCTTCTCATTATAAAAATAAAATGTTGAATATTTTATTTAACGCATGTTTTTGTGAGTAAAAATATTTTGCAGAGGAAGGTTCAACCTTATCAGGTTCTAATAACTTCTCATTATAAAAATAAAACATTGAATATTTTATTTAATGCATATTTTTGTGAGTAAAAATATCATGTACAGGAATGTTCAGTCCCTTAACGCTTGGTCAGTTGGACTACCAACGTTCAACCTCTTCTCATTATAAAAATTAAATATTGAATATTTTATTTAACGCATATTTTTTTGAGTAAAAATATCCTGTACAGGAAGGTTCATTCCCTTACCGCTTGGTCAGTTAGACCACCAACGTTCAACCTTATCAGGTTCTGATGACTTTTTATTATAAAAATAAAAATATTGAATATTTTATTTAACACATAATTTTCGTGAGTGAAAATTTCTTGCATAGGAACAAGTTCTAAAGAGAACTCCTAACATCTACTACTCAACCTAGAAAAAAATTTTAAAAAAAGAACTCATATCAGCCTACTACTCAACCTAGGAAAAAATTCCAAAGAGAACTCCTAGCGCCTACTACTCAACCTAGGAAAAAGTTCAAAAGAGAACTCATAGAGTCCGCCGCTCGGTGCAGAGAGAAATGAAGACTTAAAGCGCATCGAAAATAGACTTCCTAAATACAACGTGAGCGACCTCTCTTAAACTCATAATAATCTATGTGCACCTCGCTCAATAAAAAGCTTGCTTGAGCTTGGGAGACTTATATATTATATGAAATATACTGATAGGAGTTAATGGTCATTTATGATTGATCCTCGGATAAATTCAACCGAAACAAATGGTATATAATTACTTATCTCATACATATATAATTCTTTAACAAAAATATTTAAATCTTAAAGCAAAACTCGCAATGGTAAGAGATATATATGGTTTAACTATTTTATCTTTTATTTAAAAGTTACATCTTTACCTTCATACTTAATTAATATAAAATTTTGATTGCTTTTCCATTTTTATTTACGTCGACATTCGTGTTCTTATTATTTTAAATATTGATTAAATAATTTTAGAAAAATAAAAAAATTATAATATATATATATATATATATATATATGTATATTCTTTTTGTAAGTTATGTGTTCGATACTTTACCATTTTCAAGTATATGTTGTTGTAATTGTAACTGGGACAGGTCGGCAAAAGAGAAAAAAAAACTGAGTCACCACTGATATTTATTAGGAAAACATTGAAAAAAATAGTCTATTACACAGGGAAGATCTTAGTAAGCTGCAAAGTTTGTCATAAAAATTGTTATCCATAATTAAATAAACATATTATTTATATTTTTTAAATATTTGTCTCACCCAACCGACATATAAAATATTAATTTGTAATTTAAACCAATATTAATACAGTGTCTTTCAATAAGTGAAGCAATTTTTTGAAATCTTTTACTAAATTGCCCATTAATTGTTTTTAATCAACTTTAAAATCATTATAAATTGTGTGAAATGAACCAAAATATAAACAAAGTTATCATTAGACATATTTTCATATACATGTACTTTTGCAAACTGATTCTAATATCATATAGACCATGTATATAAAGAAGTCGTTCATGGTTGAATCAACAACCTTGTCAATTTGGTGTCTATGTTGTACAAGTTCTAAGAAAATCATCACATAGAGATGCTTCACAATTTTACTGACATGCACTTTTCTTATATTTAAACAATTCACATAAAAACACTTAATTTTAATCCATCACACTTATTATCATCATCATTACATTGCATAAATTGAACAAATTACCACACTCTTTCCTCGTATTATTTATTATGTATGTTGAGTTAATCGATTTATATTGTTGTTTCATCACCATGCATGAACATCACATTTTTTTCAATCAAATATGTAATATTATTCCATTAATAAATATTCACGTTTGCATATTTGACTAAACCATAAATTTTAATCATCATTTATTATATTTTATAATATTTTGTAACATTTCACTTTATGACAAAAATAAAACAATAACATCAAGTCACTAGTGCAAAAATAACATTCTACATAAGTTTTTTATCGATAATTACATTGATTTTAGATTCGATGTAAATTATACTTATGTAATAAGTCTTTTTACATCTATTGTTTCATAATCGATGTAATATATATGTCAGGTTAATAAACAAAATTACATTACAAAATTACATCATATTAAAATCATAGTTTCATAAAGTCCTTCATTGTTTCATAGCATTGTCAAAGTATCTTTGAAGTGTAAGGAAGCACGCTTGTTATAAACGAGTGAAGGTTATTCTTGGAGGTGTTAAATGTGAAAATGATGGAAAAAGACAAAATGGGAGAGAGCAACACAAAAAAGAGAAGAGAAAACACTAAAAGTGAATCATAATGCGCCACAAATGGATAAAAAAAGATATATTGTTAGGATACAAACAAAAGTCACACATTGAATAAAACAAGATATAGAATGAGTTTATATACTCATAAGATACTTCTATTAGTAAAAAAACCTTTTGAGATGATATCAAAAATAAATATGTGAGAGTAACATCTTACCATTATGGAGATTTATGTGTGTTATCTCTCCCTATAATTAGTATCAAAACTACGTCCCTCCATGATAAGATGAAAACAATACTATTAACAAGAAATTTCATAATATATATCATAGATTAAAGTATACGTAATAATAAACCATTAAAAAGTATTTAATATTTTCAAGTAGTGAATTGTTGATTCAAGATTTAATACAATAAACTATTAGTATTTTGTTATCTTGTTTTTATATAAAGTAAATCATACAGACAATTTCAATGGGAGATAAAACTTAAATTTTAAATTGAACCTTAAATGAAAAATCGAGGTTCACTCAATATATCACACAAATGGTACCAAATTTTGACAACGTAATGCTTAAAATATATCTAAAATTTAAGCAATAAAAAAAATCGACCCAGAAAGGGAAGAGGAGGAGCGTAAGCAAGAAATACAGCAAAATATTATTTTGGTGTATTTTAATTTTAAATATTAGAAAATAATAAAAAGATGATTCTTGTCCTCCAGACTTATTTTTGAAAATCTGAGAAATAATAAAAAGGGCTTTTACTAATTAAAAAAGAAAAAAGTGAAAGACACTACAGTGGGTAGCTGTGAGGTAATGAAGTTGAAAAGATTGTGTAGATTGAAAAGAAGGAAAAGTGCAGGGAGCAGAGGCCAAGGCATTTAAAAGAGAAAGAAATGGAATAAAAAGTGGGGCAATTAATTTTAGGCATTGAAGCATAAGAATTGCATATTTAAGGTGGGGAAGACCCTAAGTGCATCCTAAAGTGGTAGTGGTCCAACCCTATTACACTGCCTTTCAAACTTATCACAACTCAGTTTTTCTTGCTTCGCTTCTTTTACCCCTTCCACGTCTTTATCACTGCACATGCACAACTATGCTCTCTTCCCTTCTCATCTAACTTCAACAACCAAAACTTACCACCACCATCAACTTCCCAACTATTCATACCCAGTTTTTTTCTTCATTATGCTTATCAACTTCTCATGTTTTTTTAATAAAACAAATCTCACGTGATGCTTATTTTCATTTCATGGTGGGGCAGTGTTTGCAGAAGAACGAAAAACGTGGAGCATGTGGTTTCTCGTAACAGCAACTAGGATTGACCATCTCAATCCAACCATGCAATCCTCAATGCCTACTACCACACCCAACACAAAAATCTAGTCATCACAAAGTTGTCGCATGAAAAAAGAATTTTGAACAAAAGAAAACAAAATGAGTTGTTGAGAGAGCCCCGACAGGTGAAAGAATTTTGAAGCAGAGGAAAAGTGGCGCTTGTTTAATAGGAGAGGACAAGGGAATGATAATAAAAGGTTGGGAAGCTGAATCAGGTAATGAAGAAGGCCTCTTGAGTGGTAGCTAAACAAAGTGGTCTTATATTCTCTCCAGTTTTTGTAGGCTGTGCCACCTATTATGCATTTAAACCCATCTTTCCTATTTAATGAGGTATACAGAGAAATAATGATGATTGCATCTTCTCCCTTATGGAACCCAATGACTGAGTGAACAACCCCTATGTCCTTTCAAATTCAAGAAAACTCTGCTATTTATGCTCTCTCAAGGCTAATTTCACTTTCATTGACAGCTTCTACCTGTCTGGTGCTGGGTAAGTCAGAGAATTAATGGGTCTTTAGATGCACTTCCAGGTGGTCTTCTGTGGAGAAGACATATCCCTATGCTCATTTAAGACATATTCCCAACCTTTGCTTTCTTTCACACCTTTTACACATACATAACCATCATCGCATACCATCTCTCTCTGTGAATAACTCAACTGCTGGTGTTTTCAGGTGTCCATAAACGGACACTAGTTGTTATTTTTAATTTCCTATTTAAGAGATACACATATACCCTTTCTTTGCTTTACCATTCCCTTTCTCCTCCATTCTCCATTCTCCATTCTCCATTCTCCTTCTTCCCACCCGCAGGATGGAGCCATTCGGTGGAGAGGAATGTCACAGCAGTGAATCTGGATGGACCATGTACATTGGGTCCCCTATGGATGATGGTGGACACAGCGATGATGCTGACAACGACCACCAACTCATTCAAACCGATCCACAGAATGCTGACGATGACGATCAAAGTGATGATGATTCTATGGCTTCTGATGCGTCTTCTGGGCCAAGTCATCTTGGGATTAATCATGGTTTTCCGGATTTCCAGCAAGATGCTCAAGAGGAATGTGATGCAGACAAGTGTTGCTTAGAGAAGAAGGCAAATAAAACCCAACTCAAGCAAATGGAAGGGAAAAAGGCGGAAAACAAAGGGATGTTATTCGTTGCTACCAAAGATAAGTCTCCAGTTCAGGGCCGTGCCAAGGTGAAAAGAAACTTTGTGGGGAAAAGGAAATAGACACATGTTTTCCTGCTCCACACCTTCTTAATTTGTTGCTTAGGTTTCCTTTTTAACTAAATAATTTATAGCTGCAATTACCGATTTGCATTAACTACAGCATGCAAGGATTTAAGGGTATGGATGCATATATCTGGTTATTATTTTCTAAAACATGTTGTTCAGCTATGTACTAGCTAGTATGTTCCTGTTTTTATGCTATGAGGCATTTCATTTTTACACTTCTGATATTCCAAAAACAACACACTCCATCCAATTGCATCAGATTCCCCCGAGTTGCAGTGAATTCAATACTTATCCCATTTGGTTAGTTGATTTAGTCAAGAAAGGAGCTTGAAGGGAACAATCTTATGCTAGGAATCTTCTTTACTAAAGCTTTCCTAGAAAACAATGACGACAATCCTTGAACTTAGCACTCCTACTGTTACTCACCAATTGTGTAATTACGTACTGATCAAACAATACTTTTGCTTCATATATCAATATATCGATAACGTTGCATCGCACCAAATCCACCAGCAAACCTTAACTAACTTTGATCATGAACTATGCATAAATTGCGTCCCTCTGTCTCGCATGTTGCGAAACATGATTTGTCATCAAATATAATTATGATAAAAGGTTTTGTTTGAATTATGAGGACTTGGTTAAAGGTACACAGAGTATTTATAGTTATATATTCTGACATATCGTTTATCTATGATATTTTATTCAGTTTGTATAAGAGAGTCTAATAATAGACTTTTGATAACTATAATTGACAATGTTGGTGGTATAAATATTATTATAGATTTCTATACCATACCACGTTTAGTTAGTATTATTTGTTTTATTTGGTATGAATTATAAATACTGTATATTAGTTGCAACTGGATTGTGAAGTTTTTTCATTTAGGAAAAATTTAAACAAGGAAAGATTAGGAATGTTCAAGGGAAATGTTCTTAGTAGTAGGAATTTTTTTTACTATTGAATGTCGAGTAAGTCACATTTAGGACTCGGGACGAAAAGACGAATTCAAAGCTATTTTTCTTAAATAACAAATACTGTGTGTATGACAAATATGAATTTAGTTTGATTTTTTTTCTTCGCACAAAAATCGTATATATTAAAGATATTTTTAATTTTATTAATTTTTTGTTAATATGTTAAGAAGTTTTTATGATGAAAACAATTTAATGTTTTAAATTGAAATTGTGCATTACAAAAATGATTTCAATTTTTTTCATTTTTAAACTTAAATCGTGTATGAGAAGCATGACTATGCTCTTTTTAAGAGTGAAGTTGTGCATAAATATAACTTTACTTTAAAAAAATAAAAATTATCTTCAATATGCACAATTTCGATATATTATCATGAAATTAATGTCGTCTTTAACTTGTATGATTTTTGTGTGAAAAGAATTCAAAGCCACATCTTTGTCATATATATTTTTGTGTGATAGAATTGAAGCCACGTTATTGCAATTTTTTCTAAATCTATTCATTCTCTCTACAATTAAAGATAAGAAAAACAAAACCCACGACGAAGTTATAATAGTCCGTATTCACATCGTCCTGTGTTAAAAAAAAATGAGAAGCCTTGAATTTTTTTGTGTGTAGTTCGGTTTGTATAATTGTTAATTGGTGGACTTTTCAAAACTTTTTTTTAAAGTAGATATCTAATAAAATTATCAAATACCATTATATACATTATTGTTGCTAAAAAAAATACTTTAATAATACATGCTAGATAACAAAAATCGTCACTAAAATATCGAAACAAGATCTTTAAATCATCTATAAGATATAAGTTATATAGGTTCCAGTATTTATCGTAACTGGATTATGCGTTATGCGGAATATGTTGAGATAGAAATATAATTGAATGGTAAAAAACTTATTATTTTGTATCGGATGCATATGATATTATCCTTTTAGATTTTTTTTGGAAATTAAGTAAGAATGGTTGTATTTAATATTTAGAATGATTGTTCCAACATTTGCATAGATTAAAATTTCTTATTTTGATAAAATAAAGTTATACTCAATTGTTAGTTTGGCTTTGATAGGTGTTTAAACTTTTTTATTTTTGTTGTCAATTTATGTAATTTTTTTTCTTTAGTTTGATGAAGTGTTTGATTGGATTATAAACTATGTAAGTGTGTTTTCTCTAAAAAAAAATATTAAAAAATATTACTTTTATGGTATGGAATATGTAGATTCGGACAATTTGGTTTGGTTGGATGTGGGCTACTAACTAAAATTTTGATTTTTTTGAAAGTTATTGAATAATTGTTTATCTTTTAATTTGGAGATTAAAAAAAGGGGTGTAATTTTATGTTATTTTTGTGAGAATTTTCTTTCATGTTATGTTAGTGTTCTATATTGCTATGTAGTTGTAAAAATGGTTGAAGGAAGTTTTTTAAAATTTGCAATTTTTATCTTTGAATTTGGTTGTTGAATGTATGAAGTTTCTTTCCAATTCTTTTATTAAAGTGATTATCATTACTACAATTATCTAAATAGTTTTGAGGATAAGAAATTATAATAGATTTCATTTTTCAATTATTTTTACTTACGTTATTTTTCAAAAAAAAGAAGATAATGCATATAACCGTGAATAATTATATATAATACTATCTTTGATTTTTCTTTTTAAAGTTTTTATATATCAAAAGAACGGGTGGTTTCATTTATTAATGTAATATGACAAGTTTCATTGTTTATTTACTTAAGATAAATATTACTTATGCAACTAGAGGTTATTCTTATTTAACTATTTACCTTGGTATTTTTAGACGGAGCCAAATGAACATGAATATGAATGGTTTCTTTATGTCGTTTAATATTTTAACCTTTACATATTTATTTATATTTTTTTTTATGATAGTATAATTTATCTATTTTTATGAAGTGTGATTTTTGATCCACTTGATGTGATTTTCATGTTTTGCTTTTATTTTTTATTTTAATAAATTTTTATGTAATAATAAATAATTATGAAATTTGTGGTATTAACATAACTGAGATGTGCAAAATGAATTTTTTAAAATGCTTAGATAATGAGTTACGTGGAATATATTTGAATAAATTTTAATAATGAAAGTTTATTATTTTGAAAAATATTTAATACAAGAATGTTTGATAACTTTTTATAATTCTAAAAATTTATTTATCTTAAAATAATATATCATTTTCTTGAAGACAACGTTTTCCATGATGATCTTCAACTAAAGAACTTTTCGTGAAAAATCTCACTGGAGAAGTTACAATTTTATTTTTCTTACTTCAATTAAAGCAAATCATTATTAAAAAAAACATGGTATTACTTTTTACTAACTCATTTCTGATAAAAGAATTAAAAATTTAAGTAGAAATCAGCATTTAAAAAAGTTATAAAATGAATATAAGATTTGTGTAGATGTATGCGAAGGAGAAGGGATTCCTTTGTTGTATGAGAAAAGAGAGAAATGGTTGAGATGATGAATGATAGTAGTATGTTATGGTATGGTATGGAGTGCATGATGAGATGTGGATGAAGTGGTAGCTAGGTGCTACCTACTGAGTTCCACCATTAATATTTGCGACTGTGTCTCGCTAAAGAAGAAGTTAAACGCAAATCATCATCATGCTTTCAAGACAAAGTCGCTTTCCATTTGGATATGGAAAAAGCATATCCACAAAGTAATATGCATTTAAGAGTGTTAGATTCCCAGAAACCAAAAGTTTCTTTACAACGTTAAAAATGAACTTGTACGCTAACAAAAGTTTCACTTATTATGTAATACCAAAATATTTGTTAAAAAATTTATTCCTTTAACTTCATGTTCCAAAAAAGAAAATTAGAAGGTTTTCATTTACATCTAACACTTTAATTAAGTTTACGATCTCAGACCTATAATCTTCGATCGGTATGACTCTATCATAAAAATGACATTTTTATTCATTATAATTATAGCAATATAGTTTAAAAGTATTTTTTCTTCCTCTTTTAATTGATTTAAGGGTTCCAAAACAAATTATGATACGCTTGTAATTGAAGATATATTATTATTTCTAAAACATAACTAATTATGATGTATCTCAACCTCTTTAGAATTTATTTTTGTCTTTTAAAAAAAGTAGCAGATCTTATGTTTTTTTTTCAACCTTTCCATCACAAAACCATTACTCTTTTTTTTTTCTTTTCATTAGCGTTAATTGATTGTGAGGAAAAAGAAATATAGAATGGAAATGTACAACACAATCAGTTCAAAGAAAATAATTCTCTTGTTTAATAATAAAAATAAAAGTGTTATTCTCTGTTAAATATAAGATATTTTATTTTATAGAAGTGAGTAAAACAAAGTGGAAAATATACAAAAAAGATAGTATGTTTTTAAAAATATATCTTCCTCATTTCTCTTCTATATATAAGTATATACATAATTGTATTTTTTTTTTGAAAACGCAATTTAGTTATTTTCACCAACACAAAAATTTTAACCTTTTTTTCTATTATTTTTCCTCTTTAAAAATTTTCACTTATGAAAATATAATTTTTTTTCTCAGTCTCATTTTCATCTACTAAAACATTTCAAATATATATTTACTTGTTTAAATTTTAAAAAGATATTTGTGACATATGATCTTGAGTCCATGTTACAAATATATATGGAACTAATAAATTATTTTGATAATATAACAATCATAAATAGGACACAAGTGTTACGTTATTGGGTTGTTTTCATGTGATGAGAATATAATTAAATAATGTAAATTATTACGTCTTATTTTACTTTTTGTGGAGAAAGATCATATTAGTAAGGACTAAAAGAGTTATTTGGTGAAAGAAAAATCAAGCGAGAGAGAAGGAGATAAAGTCTTTTTCGCATAACAAAAAGTTTGTATTGATATTTTTATTGTTGTAAAGTCATTCACTGTTGGATCGGGTTGATTTTTGGACAGTAAATTCTAGACATATAATTCTTTGTTTTAATCGTCAATAGGAGGTCTAGTTTGAGAGAAAATAGTTGTTCATCTCTATCTTGAAAAATTTTCATTTTCTTTGTTCTTGTTTGTAAACATTTATGTTTTGACTGATTGAAAATATCATTTGGTGTTTTTTATTGGAGGCTATTTTGTGTTCTATCATTGATTATATTGATTTTTTCTTTGGTCTGAATGACTTGTGATTTTTACCCTTACATTAAATGACTTGTAATCATTTTGTGTTTTTTATTGGTATCTCTTTATTATGTGTTTTTTGTTTTATTTGGTTGATACTCACAATGCATGAAAAGATATTGAATTTTCCTTATGTTATTATTTTTTTAAATTTATTATAATTTTTAACCCTTTTTTACATCACCAAGTCGAAGGAATCACCCTAACCCTAGATTGGGAATCATCAACCACAACAACCATATTTCATATCAAACTCAACGTTGCGATGAGTAATATGTCTTATTATCCTCAACGACCAGGATAACAACTTGTTCCATTAGCGATTGCACGTGCTCAAAGTGAATCATCTTCGGATGAATTAGTAAAGCAAATGGCAACTCACTGCATCCAAATCCAGTGGAGAATAGGAGCCATAATTCAAAATTTGGAAAATTAGATTGGACAAAGGGCTACTAGTTTGAACCAATTGCAGTCTCGTGGCTTTAAGCTCCCAGCCCAGCTCCCAGCCCAGTCTTTCGTAAATTCGAAATATGTCAGTACCATTACTTTGAGATCAAGTAAAATCATTCAAGCACCTAATAATCCATAGTTTGATGAAGAAGAAAAAAAAAATCCTAACATAACATCAGACAACCTAAACAATAGGTTTAAGACAATATCAGACGATAGGATTACATTGTCTAATGGGTCAAATACAACTATAGGAGATACTGTCCAGCAAAAAGATAATTATAAACATGTCTCCTTGTGCAAGTGATGAGCAGCCATCGTCCATTCCCCTTCCTTTCCCACAGAGAATTGACCAGAAGAGTAAAATGGTGGAAGAGATGGATAAGGAGATCATGGATGCCTATTAGAAAGGTAGAAATTAATATACCTTTGTTAGAAACTATCAAGAAAATCCAAAAATATGCAATTTTTTTAAAGGATGTGATACAAAACATAAAAAATGTAGTAATTAGGTAGTCAATTTGGAGAGGAATGTTTATGTGCTCATAAAGAAACTTATGTAGTTATTATTGAAAAATGTAAGGATCAAGGTTCACCATTCACAGTAGTAAATTTGACATCTTAGGGTTAGAAATGTCTATATAAACGTTTCACAGTCAAAAGAAACACCGTCACGTGTTAATAGACACTAATTTAATTTTTCATATAATATTCTAGACGATAAAAATGAAAAACAAATATAAGTATTTTAAAATCTCACAAAAGAAAAGAACATATAATTAAGAGTGTAATAACATGACAAATACATTAGAAATCTAAAAAAACTTGTCGAAAATTATTTTAACAAATAAATTTTTTTACCACTAAAACTAAATTAAAAGAATAAAGAAATATATATATTTTTATTTTACCCCAAAATAAATAAAAAAATTATGCAATTAAACAATAGAAAGAAAATAAAACATTATCGTATAAACTATAAATAATAAATAAAAATATTTTAAAAAATAAAAATAATTTAATGTGTTATATAGGAATATTTGATTTAACGAAATTAATAATAACATAATCATACAATCCAAACAATATATAATTAAGATTGTGATGAAACAAAAAATATTTTAAATATTTGAATAAATTTTATAAATATATAAAAAATCAAACTATTAAGAAGTAAAAAAATTATAATAACAATATATGTATAACTTTTAAGTTACATGATAAATTAGGTATATTTTACAATTTAAACGAAAATAAAATAAATATTACGAGATAAATATATATTAATTTCGTCCCATATCAATGTATGAAATCAAAATAAAGACAAATAATACTTATGAAAAGAAATTTATTTGCTATCTCATATGATAGTTTGTAACTTTGTCCAAAATATTAAACTGGATAATTTAATTGAACGTTAAAATTTATAATTACTATCTATACTATTAATAAATGAATTTTTATTATTTCAATCTCATTTTCTATATAACTATTTTTTAAAACAAAAGTAATTTGTTTTAGCATTTTTATACATTGAACGACAATTTATTTAAATTTAACTATTTTTAAATTAAATTAATTACTTTACTATTTTTTGTTTGAATAACTGTTTATTTAAGTTTAATTATTTTTTAACCTAACATAATTCTCTTACATTTAAGAGTCTCTTTATTTAAATTTGATTATTTTTTTAAATCCAATTAATTATCAACGTTAAAAAAAGTGGACACATAGTTTTTGAATAAAAAGCATTCTGGTTTGAATGAAAAGAAAATGGACACGTAGTTAATATCTCCTATAAATTCAGATTATTTTGTAATTCTTTTAATAAAGTAAACTATAATATAAATAATAAAAAAATTATTTCTTCTTCCCTTTTTTTGCCTTGAAATTTCTGGAATTTCCCGGCTTTCTTTTCCCTCCCAAGTTTTGCCTCAGGGAAGCGGCAAAGTGACGGAAATGTCACGGGCTCGTATTGCCGTCCACCGCTTCCGCTGTACCTACGCCGCATTATCGTCGATCACCTCATCTTCATCTGCAGTTACACGCTTTCAGTTCCAATGTCCACAACAACATCTCACGCGCGCATCCCTCCCCTTCCACTTCCACTATCGTTATTCTTCGTCTGTCCCCAAACAAACCTTGAACTGTGGTGTCGAGAATTATCCGAGTGGAGACTTTGATTTCACGCCTCTCACTGGCTGGAAAAAATTCATCGTCAAGCTCAAGATGCTAACGGCCTTACCCTGGCACCGGCTCCGATACGGCACCGTTTTGACAATCAAGTTGCGCGGCCAGGTTTCACCCTCTCAACCTCGCTTTTCGCTTAGCTCACAGTATTGTTATGTTAATAACTGTTTTAACTATTTCGCGTGGTTCTTCACTTTAGGTATCGGATCAGCGGAAGAGTAGGTTCTCTCGGGGATTATCTCTGCCTCAAATCTGTGATAATTTCTTGAAGGCAGCTTATGATCCTCGAATTTCCGGTATCTATCTCCACATTGATATTTTAAATTGCGGCTGGGCAAAGGTTGAAGAAATTCGAAGGCACATATTCGATTTCAGAAAGTCAGGTGTGTGAAATTACTGTTACGGTGGAAAAAAAATGTAGTAACACGTATAATTTACGTATAACTATTTTTGTAGTTTACAATAATTTTATCTGCCAGGGTCAAGTGAATAAGTTATGGTGATATACTGATTGCCAGTCTGTGTGGTTTTAATCACGTATCCTCTAGAGGATATTCAAAAGAATTATTTACTTGTTTAATGTTTTTTTTTCCAGTATGTTGTTAAAGTGCAAACTGGTTAGCATTTGTCTGTTGCCTGGATCAGTGTGTTTTCTCTTCTACGATAGAAAACTGATGCTTGTGGTTTTCTGAGGCAATAATGCAACTGAAGTTTGTGCACCTCGAGTGAGGATGCATGAGAGTATTAAGTTTAATTAATTGCTTATTCGATTAACCTTTATCATGTGAGGGCTTAGTTGTGTGTTTGTTAAACTAGCTGAAGCGTATAAGCTGTGAATAAGTATTTGGTAAAATGAACTAACAAGCTAGCCAATTGAATTGAAAGTGTAAATTAAAAAATGTCATAAAAGGACATATTTAGTTATTTAAGGTAAAGAGATATTCCAAATAAACTATCGTGAATAAAAATGAAAAATATAAAAAAAAAGTTAGTAGCTTATAAGCTAGCTTATTTTCATAAGCTGCATGAAGTAGCTTGTGTAAGCTAGAAATTACTAAATAAACTCTTGTAACAAACAAACTTTGGATCAAAATAGCTTATAATCTAGTCAAAGCTGCTTATAAGCTAGTTAAAGCAATTTATAAGCTATTCGAGTGACTTACCATCTATTATAATTTTTACCACGAGACTCATTGGAATAAGCTAAAGAAAGAGAGCTTATTTTGATAAGCTATACATGAAGCATGCTGAACTATTTTCTTAAGCCAAATGTTGTCCATATATAAGCTCTTCCAAAGGCTTTTTAAATATGGTAATTGGTGATACTAAATATGTACAATGTTATGAATCATCTAATATCTTGGTCCATAAGCTCTGATCTTTGCCAGTTACGGGCAGCTTTGATAGTTCATGATGCTTGTAGGAAAATTTATTGTGGCTTATGTCCCTTCCTGTCGAGAAAAGGAATATTATATTGCAAGTGCGTGTGAAGAAATATATGCCCCTCCAAGTGCTTATTTTTCTTTGTTTGGATTGACTGTTCAGGCTCCATTCTTCAGAGGTACGCGGATTCTGCTTTTCCTTGGGTTGTTTTTCTGGACTAATGTTCTTTTAGTTCTTGGTGCACTCTACTAAATTATTTAATAAAAGTTTTAAAACTTTGGGCATGTTTTCAAATTAAATAGACCCTTAAGTTCTTTGATGACTATAGTTGGCCTAAAACTAATTATTCATGGTATTTATTAATTCTCTAGGTGTTTTAGAGAATCTTGGAATTGAACCAGAAGTAGAAAGGATTGGCAAGTACAAAAGTGTAGGAGATCAACTTACCCGTAGAACCATGTCTGAAGATCATCATGAGATGCTTACTTCATTGCTTGATAATATCTATACACATTGGCTGGACAAAGTCTCTGCTGCTAGAGGTGCAAGTGTATTTAAAGACCAACTTGAAGCCTGAATCAATAAATTAACTTTTTTGAGTTTCTGCATATTCTATACAGGAAAGAAAAGAGAAGATATTGAGAACTTCATAAATAAAGGTGTTTATCAAGTAGAGACACTTAAAGAGGAGGGCTTCATATCAGACATAATCTATGAGGATGAGGTATGACTGATTACTTGCATCTGTCAGACTGATCACTTGCATTTGTCAACCTGCTAACTGATGGCATGATTAATATAATCATATAGAGTATGGCAATCTCATTTAATGGAAAGCTTCTGAAAAGGGGTTTTGTCCAGCTCCTTTAGAGTCTGTTGGTTTTATTTGCTACATCAGTCAATTAACTTGTGAAGCGTACTTCATTCATATGTATTGTATTGATAATTAACATCGGTGAACAATTCTGAAGGATACTATCAAGGTGGACCAACACTTAAAAAGATAAGAAACAATAAATGTTTGCAGGTTATTACTAGGTTGAAGGAGAGACTTCAAGTAAAAACAAATAAAAATCTGCCTATGGTTGATTACAGGTAATTTTTTTTCTTATAGAGCCTCAAAAATCTAATATGGTTTACATTGAAGTATGGCATTTATTCAGAATAGAAAAAAGTTAACTTCAAAGTTTTCGACAAATCCTTACTCAAATAAAAGTTTTTCTGACTGTTAAAATGTTTGTTCCTTTGTCTCATTTTATTTCCGTTTTCAGAAATTTATAGTTTGAAGGCTGTAATAACTTGCATAATCAAATAACGTTGCCTTAACTTTTACCTGTTTCTTTATTGTTTCACTCTTATTGGGGATTAACCTAGAACCATGGATTCCCCTCCTCACCCCTGCATCATGGGGGAAGGTTTTATTTGATCTTTAGGTTTTGACTATGACAAGTCAGAATCTGATTCCATGATTTTAGTTATTGCTAGGATCCAATTGCAAGGTATTAGACTTGAATCCCACATCGGGCTCTCCATCTAAGATAGCTAGCTTTTGTGATGTAGTCATCCACCATTTATTGGTTGCAAATGAGCAGCTCAAGTGGTGATACTAACATTGCAAAATAAGACTTAGTATATCGCATCTTGTTTCCCAACAGATTAATAATCTGAAAATATTTTTCATAAATTAAAATAACCTAAAGACTCAGCCATATGTTGATATTTACTTTCCTCAAATGCAGAAAATACTCCGGAGTTAGGAAATCAACTCTTGGACTATCAAATGGTAAAGATTTAATAGCCATCATCCGAGCTTCAGGGAGTATTCGTCGTATTGAGAGTCCACTAGGTGCCCGTAGCTCAGGTATCATTGGAGAGAAGTTAATTGAGAAGATACGCAGTATAAGAGGTACACTTAATCTTATGGAGTTACCTTCTTTAATTCGATAGAGTCTTTAGTGGTACATCATACCTATTTTGGTTTCATTAGAGTCACATTATTAACAATTGTCATGTCACTATAACAAGCTGCGGCAACTATAGCCTCATCCCACCCAATGAGGTTAGTTGCATGAAATCAAATGTTGTCATTCAGCTTGATTAAAAACCAAATTCCCTGTGATATTATTCTCTGTGATCTAATGATTTCTATCCATCTCCTTTTTCCCTCACCCCTTGTTCATACAGTTAAAATCCATGTGATCTATTATTTTCATTGGAGCCTCTTGTGACACTCTTTGCACATGCACAAACCATCTTAACTGGTTTCCTGTCATGTTTCCTTTCATAGGTTGCATACTAACATATTTTTTTATGTATAATCATTATTGTATGTTCTTATTTCTTGTGTGCTTCTTAAGATTTTCATTTTTTGATGCTTCCGATGTATCTTTGGTTGTGCCCCTTTAAAGTTCAATTTAATAAAAGTATAATTGTTCGGATCATGTAACAATGAGAATTTCCCGTTGAGCTTGGTAGAAACATTGTGGTCACAAATAATCACTGGTTTCTTTGATCAGTTTAATCTCCCATCTTGTTTATTGTGTGTGACATTATTAATTTTCCAATCATTTTGTAATAAACATAGAAACTTGTGGTACGACCTCTCTAAATTTTACTTCCCAATAATTTATCTCTCTTTTACTTAGACTGGAATGCATATACTCTATCTTCTAATCAAAAGAAAACCGTTTCATTTTTATGCTTTTTCCTACAAATCTCAAGTTTAGAGTTAACCTCTTTCCTTATTTTTTAATTCCTTAATCCAAACTATATCATCCCACAAAAAAGTTATAGTTAGAGATAATATTTTTAAATGTCCCTAACAAACCCATTCAAGACTATTAATCGAGTAAAGTCTTGACGTATCAATCTTTATAGAATGGCCTCAGTCTTGCTTCTAGGATCTCTCATACTAGTAGTTACAAAATTATACATGTACTTGTAACTCGGATGTAAGCCACACGAACACTTTTGTTTTACGAAACCTTCAACAATACTCATTTGACTCTTGATCATACGTATTTTACTATTGAATCAAAGCTATATGTAAGCATTTTTTTTTGTTTCTGTACTTTTCAATTAACACTGTTGAAGATGAATAGCTTTTTGTTGTAGATCTTCTTGGCATAAAACTAAATTGGTTCCCTTCAATCTTAATCTCTTCTTTAGTTTATGTTCAATCACATTTTCTCATAATTTTATAGTGTGACTCTAAAGTTTATCTTTTTGTAATTTACAAATTCTGAACATTTCTTGTTCCTATATATAAACCCCAAATTGCTCCTTTTTTACATTTTTGACTTTCTTGTTCCTATATATAAATCTTGTTAACTTAGTAAGTCAAGTGATACCCTAATTTCGTTCGCAATTGCAAACTTAATAGGAACACCATTAGGATCAGCAACCTCCTTATTTATCCATCCCCTTTAAAGGCTTCTTTTACCTGTCCAACATGAATTCATCAATAGTAAACCAAAATTTGTTCTTCCTTTTGCTTAGTTATTCTTGCATATTAGAGGTCAATCCTTGTTTATTATTGAAAACCTGATAAAAATAGTTTTTCTATCCCTCTGATATTTTCATCTATATGTAACCGAAAAATTTCCCTCTTCATCCTTAGTACATCTTGGTCCAAATCTTTTGATTTTCTTTCCCTATATACTTCTTCATTCTTTAACCCTAAATCTCAGTAAAACTCTTCAAAGCTTTGGAGTCTGCCTCAGTCACAGTTTCCACGGTCTCTGTTAGGTTCCTGGGTTTGGAACCTAACAAGAAGACACTCAAAAGATAGAAACAATAATGGAAGAATGGATTTTTCTATTATTCCAGTAAAAGAATCCTCTTTACAAAGAATGGTCTGCGAGCATAACCTCCCTCTAGAGAGCCTAACCTCCCCCCTCAGGATGACAAATCCTGTTAGAACTACAATCAAAACAATCGACCCCCCACTACAATTGTTTATTTGCTATTTATACAGCCAATAACCCCGCCCTTCCTAACTGCCTTAGCAGTTAGGCATTTAATGTTTTATTCCTTTTCTCGTAAACTCACCATCTCCTAACAGTCTCCTTTCTGTCTTTCTAGTGTCTTACCTAATTTCAGCATTATTGCATACATGTATGGCCTTAAAACACTCATTTTTGTTTCTTACTTTTCTTGAATACTTACATTCCATAACCAAGATTGCTTATCTTGGTTTGAAACCTTTTTGATTCACTAAAGATTGGTCTAACATCCCTTCCTAACTTTTGTAGACATCCCATCCCAATTGAGGTTAGCACTACCTTGATTCCCAATTACCTTCCTCCAATAACTCATTCTTAAAGTTAACGCGGTTCTTTAGAAATATGGTTGTCCCCAAACATTGACAAATGATTGTACGTAAGAAACTGCCAGAACAAGCTCAGGGAGTTCTTTTAAGTTTTTCAACTAAATGGGCTTAAGAAATAAGGTTTCTGTCTCTAGAGACTTTGACAAATGGTTGTAAAAAGGAGGCTGTGAGAACAATCTTAGGGAATACACTCCTTTTATGTTTTTGCAGCTAAAAATGAGGCTTTAGACGAATAATTTCCTTCGTATGTCTGATGTATAGTTTGGCCGAAACCTGTTTGCTGGAGAAATAGTAAATAACAAATGAGATCTTTGTCCTTAAGTTGCACGATGTATGCAGTGGGAGTTAATCATATTCATTTAGGTAACTTGAGTGAGTATTAAACGGCAAGGTGCAACTGCTCTGTTTGTTTGTAGGACCAAAATATAGGGATAACATTGGCTATCATTTTTCATATATGACGCTGTTTGTCAAACATGAAACATTTGGCCTATGATATTGATCTTTATTCTTTTTGGTTATATATTTTCATAGTTTGAGGTCACACTGAGCCTTCTTTTTCCTCAGAGTCAAATAAATACAAGGCTGCTATTATCCGAATTGACAGTCCAGGAGGGGATGCCCTTGCTTCTGATTTGTAAGTGCTGGTAGATTACCCACTGTTCAAAATTCATTCTGTTAAAGTGACATACAATAAGGTTGGTTGAATACATTTAAGAAAGATTTATACAACATCAGTAATACTTTTTTTAAGGATTGTACTATAATTTTTTTTCTTCATAATTTCTTTCAGATGATACTTTTAGTTTTAGAGTAATTAAGAGGGCTTTAATGATCTAGTGAAAATGGAAATACGTGTGATCTTTGTCATGAAATTATGATTCTAATTGCAAGTATTTCGGTTAGTTTACTTGTTTACTAATAAAGCTTGGGTGTCATGATTTGCAGGATGTGGAGAGAAATCAGGCTTCTGGCTGCCTCAAAACCAGTCATTGCTTCAATGTCTGATGTGGCAGCAAGTGGAGGGTACTACATGGCAATGGGAGCAGGAGTTATTGTGGCAGAAAGTCTTACCTTAACTGGTTCAATTGGAGTGGTCACAGGTGAACCTTGGTGTTGCAGTACGAGAGACGGGATTTATGGATGATAAATTTAACTGAAAATAATAATATAAAGTTTAATAATTACTACGAACCCACATAAGCATGCTGTATGGTCGACAATGCTGATCTCTTTGTTAAAAACTGAATTGGCATTTCTTAAATTTAGGAAACTAGTGATTTAGACTCATAATCTATAGCTAGATGACTATAATGACTATTGCTATTTTTCCCTTTTAGTCAAATCTAAACTCTTCTTGAAAATCAACTTAGAAATGTCTATATGCATGAATTTCTGTTAACTCCCACCCAGGAATATGTATAGCATATTATGAGTTGTGTCTATATGGTAATATAATATAGCATTTTATGAAGAAAAATGTAGCAGTCTGTAGGATTATTTGAATGATAACTGATTTCAACCAAAGGAAATTGTAGCTGAAACGAAAGTATTTTGTTTGAGCTCTGAAATAATGAGGGAAACATTGTAATTTTATAAACAAACAGCGCTCCAAACATCGTAATCTAACAATTTGATTATATGATAACAAATATATTTGTAGGAAAGCTTAACCTTGGGAAACTCTATGAGAAGATTGGCTTCAACAAAGAAATCATATCAAGGGGTAGATATGCTGAGCTGCGGGCAGCTGAACAGCGTTCATTTAGGTAATGGAATTTGTTATTGTTCAGTTATCAAGATTTTAGGGCTGTAGAGAGTATTAACCAGCGCACTGGGCCATCTGATATCTGACTGCGAGGCACTGTCTGTTTGAGAATGGAAGACATAATGTATCGGTTTGAATGGTATCCAATGTAGTTCTAATAAGCTGATAATGAAATTCCATATTTGTGGCGGTATTTGAAATCCTTTCATTTAACACGGTTCTGGGTTCAGTGTACTCATTTTTTTAATTCAGTGATTAGGATTCCAATGTATCAGTTGATACCGGTATCAATTATATTCTTCCTTTTCAGTATCCCTTAAAAGAGCATATTGGGGGTATTAATGACTTTAGGGGTGCAAATAGTTGAAATGTATGATGGAAACATGTACACTTCTTTTCCAAGGACTTGCAGTTGCCCTCGTTGTCATCAATGCAGCTGTTCCCCTACTGTAAGTTTTCTAATCTGAGCGAGCGGAATATGGCAAAAGAAGTTAAATACGCAGAACATTCATGCTGCCTCTATCCTCTAGGCTCTTCAGATCACCCTAAACATGTCCAGGGCTTGCTCGCAGTGTTGGAATATTATTTTACTGATGCTAATGCTGATTTAATGAGTTTTTTTTTTTCGTTTTATATAGCCTGTTTGTCATTATTGCCTTGCTTTTTAGCTTCCACTTATGCTTAATCACTTACACTTTGTTCACTTGAATGAATTTGGGGAAGAGTGATTGAATGAATTTAAGAGGATTTGAAGGTAAACTTTTGTTTATTTGAATGAATTTGGAAGTAAATTTTTTTAATCTGTCACATCAATCAAATTGTACACTAATTCTTACAAACTTTACTTCCAAATCCATTTTCACTTACCTCCAAATCCACTCAAATAAACAACAACAAAATTTACCTTCAAATCCATTCAATCACTCTCCCTCAAATCCATTCAAGTGAAAAAGCATTAGTTTTGGTTGATTGGAGGGTTGGTACTCATGATCATTCTCTCTCTTTCTCTGCTACATACAGACCAGATGAAGCAGAGCTATTTTCCAAGTCTGTTCAGCATGCTTATAAACAATTTCGAGATAAAGCAGCCTTTTCTCGATCTATGACTGTACGCTTTAAATTAAACAAGCTATTTTGCTGTCTTTCTGATCATCTTTGTACATCGAAGTTACCATAAGTACTTGTTACTAGGTAGACAAGATGGAAGAGGTTGCACAGGGGAGGGTTTGGACTGGCAAGGATGCAGCTTCTAATGGTTTGATTGATGCTATTGGTGGCCTTTCTCGAGCTGTTGCCATAGCAAAATTGAAGGCCGGTATACCTCAAGATAGACAGGTTGGTTTTGATAATGGCTTTGTTTCTAGAGTTGGTATGCTTTACACTTCAATTGACAGTTTGATTTTTGTGCTTGATCTGTCAGGTTACTGTTGTGGAGGTCACCAGACCCAGCCCTTCTCTGCCCGAGATTTTGAGTGGTCTAGGTAATTCTCTCGTTGGAGTAGACAGAACTTTAAATGAATTACTACAGGACTTGACATTTTCCAATGGAGTCCAAGCACGGATGGACGGAATCGTGTTTGAGAAATTGGAAGGATATCCATACGCCAACCCCATTTTGGCATTGATGAAAGATCATCTTAGTTCCCTTTAGTTGTTAAGTATTAAGTGTTTTTCCTGTTTGTGTTTTTCATTGTATAGTGTGAGGTATGCTTATTTGAGAGAGAGAGAGAGAAAGAAATGGAGGTATGATAGATATAATATAATGTAATAAAAAGAGAAATAGAGAGAATAAGTGTCAGATAAGTGTTTGAAGTGTCAGATAATAGAGAGAATATTACTGTGAGAATATCTCATTCCGATGTTTCGTGTACCATGAAAACTATGTTGTCTCCACATTTTTAGAGAAAATTTCATTCAAAAAACAAATTAGAAGTTATGCTAATTTACTCGAACGCAGAAATTATTTGGACTTCAGGGTTTGATAAGGAAAAGGTGAAAAAGAAAATAAGAATTCCTTAACCAATTAAGTATTTTTAATTGCGTTATAAATTAGTGTAATTGTAGATTCATATATTTGAGCTTTATACTTTACCTATAATCCATGTTTGAAATGAGTTTCCGGGTTGAAAAGCAATTTAAGCCCCCAAAGCTTGCATATAGAGTGGAATAGACAAGAGTATCAAAATGGGATTGTCTTGCAATAATATTAAAGAAAAACATTAATTTAATTTTTTGATATTTGTTATAGTTGTTATTTGCAAATTGATTATTGATAAATTTTCACTATTTGTAACTTGCTAATTGAGTCTCAATATAACTTAACAAATATAATTATTTTTACCATATAGACAATGGTCAATGTGGCGTATTTTTCACGTGTTTTTTGATGTGTTGATGTTGGTGAAACATATAATATAATTAAATTACTTAATAAATTTAGTTAATTAATTTTATATATCAACTCACAGTTAATTAATTAATCATAATTAATTATGATAATAGTGTTTAATTAATCCTAGTTAACTGATTTTACCTTCTTTACATCTTCGCTTTCTTACTAACCAACCTCCTTCTTTCAAACTAACTCATTATCTACTAAACCTTAAATTTTAATATCTAAATCCTAAATCCCAAACTCCAAATCTTAAACCTTAAATCCCAACCCGAAACCCCAAATCCGAAACTCAAAACCCTAAATATTAAATCCAAAATCCGAAACCTTAAACTCAAAAATCCAAAAACACGAAACCCTACTTAAACCATAAACTCAAAACTCCAAAAACCTTAAACCCTAAATCATAAAGCCTAAACCCTAAATCTTAAACCATAAACCATAAATCTTAAACCCAAAACCCTAACCCTAACTCTAACCCTAACAAACTTACCATCTAAACCCTATAACGAATTTAGCCTATAACTAACCCTTACCCTCTAACTAAATCATCCTCTAACTAATTGACCCTCTCCCTTTAATTAACTCTCACTCCCTCATCTTTAACTAACTCACCCTCACCATGAACAAACTCACCATCTAACTAACTAACCCTTACCATCTAACTAACCAACCCTCACCATCTAACTAACTCACTTTCTAAATAACTCTCACCCTCTAATTAACCAACCCTCTAACCAACTCCTTCACCCTGTAATTAACCCAACCTCTAACTAATTAACCATCACCATTAACTAACTAACCCACCCTATAACTAACTCACACCTTAAACCCTAAATCCTAAACCCAAAACCCTGAACCATAAACCCTGAACCTTAAACCCTACCCCTACCCCTACCCCTACCCCTAACCCTACCCCTAACCCTAACCCTAACAAACTTACCATCTAAACCCTCTAATGAACTTACCATCTAAACCCTCTAACGAACTTAGCCTATAACTAACCCTTACCCTCTAACTAAATCATCCTCTAACTAACTGACCCTCTGTCTTTAATTAACTCTTACTCCCTCATCTTTAACTAACTCTCCCTTACCATTAACAAACTCATCATCTAACTAACTAACCCTTACCCTCTAACTAACTAACCCTCACATAACTAACTCACTTTCTAGCTAACTCTCACCCTCTAATTAACCAACCCTATAACCAACTAACCTTCACCATGTAATTAACCCAACCTCTAACTAATTTACCATCACCATTAATTAACTAACCATCACTATCTAACTAACTAACCCGCCCTCTAACTAACTAACTCTCCCCTCTAACCAACTTCTAACTAACCTTCTCCCTCTAAATAAGCCACCCTCTACCTAACTCACACACTAAACCCTAGATCCTAGACCCTAGACCCTAAACCTTAACCCTAATCCTAACCCTAACGAACTCACCATCTAAACCCTTTAACAAACTTAGCCTATACCTAACCCTTGCCCTCTAACTAACTCATCCTCTAACTAACTGACCCACCCTCTCCCTTTAATTAACTTTCACTCCCTCACTCTTTAACTAACTCACCCCCACCATTAACAAACTCACCCTCGCCATTAACAAACTCACCATCTAACTAACTAACCCTTACCCTCTAACTAACTACCCTCACCCTCTAACTAACTTACTTTCTAAGTAACTCTCAACCTCTAATTAACCTACCATCTAACCAACTAACCCTCATCATGTAATTAACCCAACCTCTAACTAACTAACCATCACCATTAACTAACTAACCATCACTGTCTAACTAACTAACCCTCACCATTAACTAACTAACCCACCCTTTAACTAATCAACTCTCCTCCTGACCAACCTCTAACTAACCCTCTCCCTCTAATTAACCCTCTCCCTCTGATTAACCCACCCAAAACCCAAAACCCAAAACCGTAAACCGTAAACCCTAAATCCCAAAACCGTAAACCGTAAACCCCAACCCCTAAACCCCACATGCGGAACGGTCCTTAGGCCGTACGGTCCTCCCTACCCCATAGGCCGAATCCTTAGGCCAACCACCAGGCCAATCATTCTGGCCGACCACATGGTCCAGACCGAACGGCTATTCCTAAGACCGAACGGTTCTTCTTACGCCAACACCAGGCCAATTACCCCGGCCGACCATCCATATTGACCGACCATCCCGGTCGAATAGACCGCATGATTATATTACAAACGATAATAGCTTATTAAAGCCCCTAATGGAGATTAAGGTATGATTGGGTCGTCATCAGGCCCACGAAAGGTAAAAGTCCATTACAACCAATATAAATAAAGGTCTCAGGTATGACTTCCACCAGGTTGCATAATACATGCTATACTTGCTATAATAACTGCTCGGTCACTTTATTGACTTGAGTGTCGGAGTGCCTTTGACAGGTGTCCGCCCGCCCGGCTTGGAGAACGAGGAGGGAGAACAAACACTACATCTGGGATACAAAGAAGAGGAGAGAGCTCGATCGGTCTTCGCCAGCATGTCCAGTCCTCAACAAACAGGTAATCGTCCAGTCTTCCACAACTTGGAGCGCTTGAAGTATTTATGTGGCCCGTCCAATCTTCAACGTTCGTCCGGTCATCAAGGTCTGCCCTGTCTTCGGCACAACATGGAGTGTTTTGAGCGTAGGACGTCCTCAAACCTTATACCCGAAACATTTTGGCGCCCACCGTGGGGCCGAGCTAGTATTCCCCATATTAGCCACAAGGAACTAGTGAGTGGTGCCTCAAAAGAAAGTCAGCTCAATTTTTCGGCCTCTCACGCTCGGCCTCGAGTACCCGACAACTCGGCCACTTGGCCTTGTTCGCACGGCCATTCGGTCTCCACTTTCCTACCGTTCGACCTCCAAGGTAATTCCCCAAACCTAGCCTCGCAAGTACTTAGTCAAATCTGGCATCAGGTGTTCGGCCTCGGCTTCTCGACCTTCCGTGACCCCTACCGTTCGACCAAATCTGACCTTAGGGACTCGGCCTCCAAAGGCCTCAGCCGTTCGGCCGTGGTAATCAGGTACTTTCTTAAACCAGGCCTCCAGGTACATGGTGAAAATTGGCATCAACGTCAGATCATTTGGCCGTAGGGTCTCAAGTACAACCGGCATCCGGCCTCAACGTTCAACCATTCAGTCGTATCTTGACCTTCCAGGTACTCTACAAAACTTAGCCTCACAGGTACTTAACCAACCATTCGGCCCCTAGTGTTCACCCTCAACCAGTCGGCCATACTACGAGGAATCTCGGCCGAAACGTATCAAAACCCAAGTTGATGAACGGAGTTTCACTCCTGTCAACTTGGTCGGGTGGTGAACGACGAGTTCTTCCCAGAGAACCACTGTCACCCGGTTACTACGGAAACCCAAGTTGATGAATGGAGTTTCACTTCTGTCGACTTGGTCGCACGGTGAACGGGACACCCTGCCGCACCAGTCGTTTCGAGGTCCACCCTGTCGTTCGAGGTGTTTCAAAAGATCAGCTTCTCGGCCTTCACAGCCCTCGACCGTTCGTCCTTTATAGGCCTACCCCGTTCAGCCTTGAAATGGCCTCAAGCTTTCGGCCTTCAGAGGCCTCAACATTCTCGGCCACCACGGCCTCAACCGTTCGGCCTTCACAGGTCTCAACCGTTCGGCCCCCTCAGCCTCAACTTATCGGCCTCCAAATGCCTCGACTTCTCGGCCTCCAAGGCTTGAACCGTTCGGCCTAACAAGGCCTCAACATCTCGGCCTCCAAAGGCCTCAATCGTTTGGCCTTCAAAAGGCCTCAACATCTTGACCTCCCGTGGCCTCAACCGTTCGACCTTCAAAAGGCCTCAACATCTCGGCCTCCCTTGGCCTCAACCTCTCGGCCACTGCTTGGCCTCAACTTGACCTTCTCGGCCTCAACTCCTCGGCCTCCAAAGGCCCCCAAATTCTCGGCCTCTGCGGCCTCAACCAATCGGCCTTTACAGGCCTCGACCGTTCGGCCACTGCTTGGCCCCAACTGGGCCTTCTCGGCCTCAACTCCTCGGCCTTCAAAGGCCTTAACTCCTCGGCCTCTGCGGCCTCAACCGTTCGGCCTTGAAATGGCCTCAAGCTTTCGGCCTCCAAAGGCCTCAACAACTCGGCCTCCAAAGGCCTCAAAAACTTGGCCACAATGGCCTCAATCGTTCGACCCTCAGAGGCCTCAACATTCTCGGCCACCACGGCCTCAACCGTTCGACCTTCACAAGCCTCGACCGTTCGGCCTTGCACAAACCTCCACTTCTCGGCCTTGCATAAACCTCCACTTCTCGGTCTCTAAGGCTTGAACCGTTCGGCCTAACAAAGGCCTCAACTTCTCGGCCTCCAAAGGCCTCAACATCTCAACCGTTCGGCCCCCCTCAGCCTCAACTTATTGGCCTCCAAAGGCCTTAACTTTTCGGCCTCCAAAGGCCTCAACCGTTTGACTATCTCTTGGCCTCAACTTGACCTCTAAAGGCCTCAACTCCTCCTCTTGGTCGTCCATGGCCTCACTTTTACTTAGCCAAATTCGGCAATCAACCATTCGGCCATACGACCTCTTCCATCCGGCCTCAGGTACTTAGCCAAAACTGGCATCAAGTGTCCAGCCTCACAAATACTCAGCCAACCATTCGGCCCCAACCGTTCGGCCATTCGGCCTCTCTACCATTCAGATACTTAACCAAATTAGCGTCAGCTATACGGCTATTCGGCCTTGTATATGGCCATTCGGCCTTCAGTACACGTCCATTCGGCCTTCAGTACACGCCCATTCGGCCTCTACCCCATCTGTCCTCCTCGACCACCAATCTCTGGTCGTTCGACCTCTACTACTCGGCCTTCGATGGCCTCAAACTTCGCGGAATTAGGTATCGAGCGTTCAACCTCGACGGTTTGTCCTTAAGGCATGACTCGTTTCAGCCTTCTAGCCAGTCATCTTAATCAACGAACGACGAAGACAGAAAAAAGGCCAACAGAAGATCCCGTCCGTAGCAGGAAGGCCATAAACATAACCCCTTCGCATAATAAAATCATGCTCGAGCTTGGGAGGCTTATGTACTGTATGGTCCTCCCTACCCCACATGCCGAACGGTCCTCCCTACCCCCATAGGCCGAACGGTCCTTAGGCCGACCACCAGGCCAATCATTTTGGCCGACCACATGGTCCAGATCGAACGGCTATTCCTAAGACCGAACGGTTCTTCTTAGGCCAACACCAGGCCAATTACCCCGGCCGACCACCCATAATGACCGACCATCCCGGCCGAACAGACCGCATGATTAGATTACAAACGATAATAGCTCATTAAAGCCCCTAATGGAGATTAAGGTATGATTGGGCCGTCATCAGGCCCACGAAAGGTAAAAGCCCATTACAACCAGTATAAATAAAGGTCTCATGTATGACTTCCCACCAGGTTGCATAATACATGCTCTACTTGCTATAATAACCGCTCGGTCATTTTACTGACTTGAGCGTCGGAGTGCCTTTGACAAGTGCCCGCCCGGCTTGGAGAACGAGGAGGGAGAACAAACACTACAACTGGGATACAAAGAAGAGGAGAGAGCCCGTTCGGTCTTCGCCAGCACGTCCAGTCCTCAACAAACAGGTAACCGTCTGTTCTTCCACAGCTTGGAACGCTTGAAGTATTTACGTGACCCGTCCAGTCTTCAACCTCCGTCCGGTCATCAAGGTCTGCCTTGTCTTCGGCACAACATGGAATGTTTTTAGCGTAGGACGTCCCCAAACCTTATACCCGAAACAAATAATAAAGAAAACTTCAAACACATGATCTTTCACTTTCATCGACACCGAATAAAGTTTAGTATAAACTTTGATAATGACAAAAAAAAAAGGTATTAAAATAAACTACTAGAATCAGCCTGAAAAGTTTGGATAATATGCACGAGGTTAAACGTTCGATCCTCGTTCCCAGTGGGTAGTATAACTTCATCTATTTCTTTCTTTTGGTTAAAGAGAAGCAAAGTTTGTACAGGAGAAGTGAATCATGATGGTTAATTCAACAGATATTCAGTATATTATATAATGTTAATCCCATGGTAGAGTATCGAATCAACATTTACAGGACATACATAGCATTTGATCACCAATATTATAAAATTGTCATATTAAGCAACATTTGCCACTTCGGATGCTGCATTAACCAGCTGGGAAGTAGTAACAAACTATGTCTTATAATATTTACCCGAGCTAGCTTTCTATGTGACTGCATCACCGAAACCAACCAGAACTTCAGGCCAAAAGGTCTGCGTCAGATTCACACTCAAGTGCTCATAACTATTCTTACAGCACATATGGCTATGTTCGGGAACTTGAAATTGGTCTAGTTGAAGAAGGCTCGGCTAGGAAGCCATTAGGGATGTGGTGAGGTTGTTCTGCACCTGCTGCAGGAACCAACAAGTCATAGAGTACTACCTGAAGAGAGGAAACTTTTTCTTTTAGCTGAGAATTCTGTTGGTGGATTTGTTGGTTACATTCAAGCAAGTAAATGATCTTTTGGGAGAGTTGATGGTTTAGTGTCTGCAGATGATCCACGTGATACTGCAGGACTTCAATCTGTTGTTTCTTTCGCATGCGAGACCTGCGAGCAGATTCTCTGTTGGAGAACATCCTTTTCTTCTTTCTGTCATCAAGGAGAGCCTTTGCTTCATCAGAATTGTTATTGTTGTTACTGTTTGATGAAGTGTTGGGAGAGGGTTTATGGAGTGGGATTTTAATTGGGTCGTGGCTGTTGCTTGGGAGGTGCAATTGGGAGCAGAAAAATGGAAAGTGGTGTAAACTATGAGGTTGGTCCAGATGGGTCAAATTATGGCCTTCACCAGTTTCCATTGTTGAGGTCGGGATAGGTTTCTGGGTTGGAGAAGGATAGTGAAAGCACTGTGTTAAGGAAGCATAAGGGGCTACATGGAGTTCATCATCTTCATTGCATTCCATGTCTCAATTTTTCATTCGAGTATGAGAGACGGAACTAACTGACCTACAAGTTTTATAGATTGGAATTGGATAGTTAATGCAGATAGAACACGAGTAGGTATGGGAATTTCTTGACATTTGGCCGATGCTAGGAAAGTTAAGAATACATATTTGATCAAGATTAATAACAACTAATGGTCAGATAAGTTTTGTTCAGTAAAATGGTGGGATATAATTGACCTAGAGACAGAGATCTGAGAAGTAAAGTGGTTTAATGGCTGTGAAGGCAATGCCATTGACTTTTTGATTATAAGTATGCCTAAAAATTTATACAAAGCAGCAAATTCAGTGATTCTCTAACCTAGAAGAGAGCCAGAAAATTAAATTATGCCATATAAGCTCAGAACTTTATACCCCATTCAGTAAAATGCTGGCTAAGGACTCTATCTGCAGTTCTTTTTTCCTATTTTTGGTCTTGATTATATACTCTACCCAAGAAAAAATGGCAATGCGCGTTAAAATTTTACTTCATCTATTTCAACCTAAAATTAGGTTACAACAAATTAAATAAAAGTAGACAAATTCACTCTACCCAATAAACATTATAACTTTTTATACTTAAGGAGATTTGATAAATTGAAGACACTGTTTACAGTAGCATTTTAAGCTTTGGATTAAAAAAATGTCAAATGTTATATGAAAAGCAAATCAAATAATTGGGGTATCTGGCGTCTCCATGGAATCTTCCATCATAAACTATCACTTTTACTTAGTGGGCAATCACAATGAGATATTGCTTACACGGATGACATTTATATGTCAAGGTTAACACGTATATAAAAAGTATGATACTTGCAATGGCATAGGTATTCTCTATTCATTGCTTATATAGCGCAGATGCTAATTAAAAGCCTAATATATTGCCTATAATAGGTATTCTCATGCATAGTAAATCACCAGCTTTTGATCCCATTGTCACATGGAGTTTCAAATCACTGACTTCCAAGCATATGTGGATTTATAACCTATTAACATCCATTTTACAAGTTTTTATCCAACTGAAATTTATTTAGATAGACATCTTAATAAACTATATAAATTAATTCTTTAGTCTGAAGTTGAACATATTTATGCTAACCAACAGCTAACAGAAAAGAATAGGTTTGTTATTGCTCAATTTATTGAGATAAAACCTATTACTAATATCTTGCAGATGCAGCATTATGAAAAAAATAGCAGGCGATATTGAAGTGAATTTTCGCTCTTCATTGTCATTATTATTACTAATATTGAGTTCACGTGACAAATTATCCTATAATTTAATTTACATAGGCGTGCCGTGCGTGGCAATAATCACCTACACCGAAGTGAGAATGACCACTCCTCCTAACAAATGAATCTTCAACAAGCAACTAAACAAAAACACCCCTAAAAGAAAGGAATGAATACCTACGTTTCTACAACCAAAATAATATTTTCAATAACAAATATCATATTTCAAGTTACTCTCACAAGAAAATGCAACTTCGCATTCCTCATTATTCCATTTTCAGGTAACTGCACCAAATTTGAGTGCGTCCTAAACTGTAACTTCATTCAAGAAAGTCACAAAGAAAATACTAAATATATCATATAGTGGCTGAGGAATAGTGTAGAAATCTCACCCCGTCTTGTCCTTAACTATAAAAGGATAGCATAAAGCTGAACTCTAGTATTATAACCTCAGCACTCATACGAATCCTAGAAATCACACTCCAATCAGAAAAAGAGATCTATGTAAGAATTTCTTCCTCAAGAACAAAGAAAGCCAGCAAGACTTCAGCTACATGAAGAATGGATAACAAACCAGAACAGGAAGCCAACTGTCAAAATCCAATGACTATTAATATATAAAACTAATTGGTAAACCATGAACAAAGAATACCCATCCAACAGCCATTTTTCTCTCAAAAAAAAGGCTCTTCGACTCCCTTCTATGATGAAAAACGATTTCACAGTCAAGGGAAGATTTTCAATCCTCTGGCATTTAAGTTTCATGACATGACTTCTGGCAGAAAAAAAAATAGTTTCAGTAAAATACTCTTTTATTCATAATGATAACTATTTTAAACTATAATGAAAAATACTTTTATATGAATATTACCTAAAATTTAACTTATATAAAAAATTTAGATTATAATTGATTCAAAAATTAATGTACATTTATTTTGAAATTTTACAACTTCAACTAATTGATAAACTAGTTTAACCTAACTTTTTCAGTTTTAACTAGTTTTTTCAACTTTTAGCTAACTTTTTTGAAGAAAAACATTGAAATAATAAATTTTGAAGTCAGAATCCAAAATTAAACATATGAACTCCCTAAAATTTCCCCTGCCAAATACTTACTTTTGCATATGCAAAGTTTTTCCCAATTTGAACATCACCAACCAATCACAGCAAGTTATGACAATTAACATTATATTTCAATGTAATTTCAGATTTGAATGTGAATGCACACAATAATAAAGATATGAGAGGATAAAATCCGTCAAAAGGGTCTGCTTACACTTCCAGAGTTCCTCCAATCTGCCGGAGACTTCCTCCAATATGCCGGTGACTCAGAACGGCACAAGAGAGCTGAATCATCTAGAATAAGAACATGAAGAAATCACAACAACCACAAATTCTAGGCAAAAATGATCCATTTCTGTGATGTATCCCAAAGTACAATTCGAAGACAAAATCCCTAAACTCAAATCTCCAAAATAAACAAGACCATCACATGCATTTTTTCAGGAGCAAAAAATCTATACTTGATCAAATACCCTACACGTGAAAATTCATCAAGTAAACATATCATCATGATCACATAACAGATGTATGTGCCTTCCTCTGCTCATAATCAGCATCATCAGTGGGAAACTCAAAGCGACAAACGGGACACGTGTTCCTTATCCCCAACCACGGCACAATGCAGTCCCCGTGATAACGATGCGAACACGGCAACTGCTTCACCTCTTCCCCAACCCCAAACTCCTCCTTACAGACCGCGCAAACCACGTTTCCGTTTGCCACGTCAACAGCGCTCACGACCACCGCCGACAGTTTCCTCACGGCGGAGACGGACGCCGGAGGCTTCCCGACGAAGGCGACGTCGTTGAATTGGCTGAACATCTCGTACTCGGCGGCGTACACGAAGTCCTCGTTGTCTCCGAAATACGGCTCGGAATTCGTTCCCTCCAAATTGGCGTTCAACAGAACCTGCCACCCCAAATTGTTGGTCTCCATTTCAAATTCTACTTCCTCCTCCGCCTCCTCTTCGATTCCAAAGGAGACGGAAACGGAGGTGTCGTCGAACATGCTCAGAACTTCTCTCTCGTCGACCACTTCCTCCCACTCGAAATCATCATAACTGTCTCTGTTGTCTTCCAATTGAAGCGCGTCCAAGCAGAGAGGGATGTTCGAAACGTCGTCGTTCACGTTGTACTCTTCCTCCGAGTGCGTGCAGATCCCGAGCACGCTGTCGATGTTTCCAGACTGGTAGAGCGATTCGTCGGAGTCAGATCCGACGGAGAGCCGACCTCCGACAAGTAAGTCGTCGGCGGCGGGGAAGCCAAGGTCGATGGCGTCTAGGGCGTCGATAACGCCGAAAAAGGCGTCGTTAGAGAGGGGATCGGTGAGTTGCGATTGTTCAACGCGCTGGTGAAAGAGATCCATGACGAAATTGACCTGGTTCTCGCGGTCGGTGAGGGAGAAACGGTTGGAGTGGAATTCGGGATCAAAATCAAAATCTAAGTCCCAATAAGGGAAAGGAATCAGAGTTTGGTCATCGTCGGGGTGGCGGGAGTGGCGGTGGTGGCGGGGGTAGGTGGTTACATCTGCCATTGTTGTTTGTTGGAGGAAGAAAGTGTGGTGTGAATGGAAACTGTGGGATTTTTGGGCCTATAATGGGTCGGGATGTGGAATGACGGAAGTGCCCCTGATTGTTGCAATTCCGTGCCTTCTCGCCTCCGGAATACGGGGAAGCACACCATCTTCCGCTCTCTTTGCGAACACGTTCTGAATGTGTCTCCTTTCCTTTTCTGCGCCACACAAATTAATTAATTCTCCACTTTTTTTTTTATTATTTATTGGAGAAGATTCAAATGCTCAATCCCATCCGTTACCAGAAAAAGAAAAATTATATAGTAATTGACATTTCTTTTGTTCAAATATTGTAATTTTTTAAGGTAAGTTGACTCTTTTTTTTTTTTAATCTTAGTTTTTATTTCCTAACTTATCTAAAAGGTTTAATAGTTCAAAAAGTCTTCGATTGCTTATCTGAAATAGATCTTTTAGTTGTTATTTCGTTTTAAATGAATTTTTATTTTCTAAAAATTTGAATAATTAAATTATTATTGTTAGTTCGTACTAACATCGTTTAAAAGTTAACATTTTATTATAGGTCAAGTTAACATTGTGTCACATAACAATAACAACGTGACGTGCCATTTATATACAGAAAAAATAATTTATTTTATTTGAATTTTCTAGAATAAAAGAAGTTAAATATGTCCTTAATAATATTTTAAAATTTAATTCGGGTTATATAATAACAAAATCACACATATAACAAATTAACATGCTCTTATCAGTCGATTATTCAAAAGGTTTGGTCTATTTTTGAATCTTTTTCACCTTTTGTTTTCTTGCATGTGGATGAAATCTCCTTTCTCATTTTTTAGGAACACCTTTCACTTCTCATATTCAAATCCATGAAAGAGTTGATCAATTTCATATTAAACTAAAAGTATTTAACAAATATCAAAGTACTCACTTCGATTTCTCTTCTATTTATTATCTATAATAAGTTGAGAAAATTGATCAAATAAGTTGAAATGAAGTTTGGTGGAATGAGTTACTTTGAAATATATTGGATGATTAATCATCTTCTTCTTCTTCTTGGTTTTCCCAAAAGATCAAGCTTCAATTTGGGTTCTATGGGATGGTTCCCCTTACGTAAAGGAGGAGTTTTGTAAGTGGAATGATTAGTATTGTTGCACGCCTGTTGGAATCAGGAACCAGGTGCAAATAAGAATGGAGGTAGAGGAATGGGTAAACACGACAGAGATTGCTACGCATGAAATGAATCCTACAGTAGCCATTGATGTGTGGAGTTTGAGCTCCATAATTTCGGAAGCTATAGAAAAACAAAATACTTACTTCCATTGAGGAAGATAAATTTCGATTTCAAAAAATAATCATAATTTTGTATATCTATATTTACACGTGTCACGCAGTTAATCACATCATAAAAATTTAATAACCTTTTGGAGAATTAAATCCACGAGTTTCTATGAAAAAAATAGATAAAATTGATTTGGGACTAAAACCAAAATCTCGTTGAAGAATCAAAACATTTTTAATCTTTAAAAACATTATTTTAGTCTCTCAAAATTATTGATCAAGATTTATTACTATACATTAAAAAAAAATAAAACTAAATAAATATGAAGAATAAAAATTTAAACATAGAATCTTAAAATTTTGATTTAAAAATATTATCATTATGTTTTATATAATACAGTCATAATCATAAGTAATGGATAAAGATAGAAAAAATGATGTAAACAAAATAAATATATATTATTTAGATTACTTAGTTTAAAAATTAAATATTACACATTCATAATTTCTTAATATAGAATTTTAAAAGTAAAATGTTTAGGAATTTAGACCATAGCCATTTCATGGGTTTATTTGGCATCTATTATCTTTTTAGGTTAAACCCCCTCCTTAGTTATGCGATTTTGTCAATTTAGTCATAATGAAAAATTGACTCAATTGGGCTCCTGCCGTTAGATTGGCTTAATAGGTTTATTTTTTATGACATGTGATGTCGACGTGGGCAGTTTTGTAAACGTGACATTTACATACCTTTATACGTGGCATATATAATTAAAAAAAAAATCTGAAAATTGAAACCCAAGGTTCATCGTCTTCAACCTTACCAATCTAACGACAAGCGCCGACAATGACCTCCTCTATCAGGTTGATTAGTCCTGCAAGGTCTCGATAACGTCAAAGGGGGTGAAGCCCGGTTTGGCTAGTGTGCTTGAAGTTATCGATCCCCAAACCATCTTCCAATCCCATTCCCAATCCAGTAGCCCTATATTCAGAGAACGCATAGACGCAATCCACTTGTTCTGAACCTCTCCCCGCTCCTCCATCCCAACCCAAACCTCCTCCTCCACTCTCCTTTTCATCCTCGTCGTCCCCAACTATCTTATTATTGATTTTGTTTGGGTTACATAATAGTGTTAGAACCTAGATCAAAGTTTCTGTTTTTGGGTGTTTTTAGTTAATTAGTTTCTGCATGCACTACTCATGGCTATGGCTTTGAATGCTCTTGTTGGACACGTGCTTGATGATCTGCTGAGCACTGTTAAGGTAATGAAAGACAGTGAAGTTCAGAGACACCCTGGAAAAATTTGTATTCCATCCTTGAAAAAGTAGAACCGATTGGTAGGCAGATAGATGGTCTTAACAAGCGATTGGATAAACCAACTAAGGAATAACATAAGTTGTGAAGAAGGGGAAGGAGCTTGTTATTGAGTGCTCCAAAGTTGATTGGTGGAATTGTTGTTATAAGGTCAGTTCCCAAGAGAAACTTCAAGACTTATCTATTCTATTTCTCCCGCCGAGGTGAATCAATCTTGATAACCTTTTATCATTTCAATTTTGTTTTCTGTTTCCGAACATTTCAAATGTCAAAGTTTTGGCAAAGGTGCGCCATAATTTGTTTTTGTAATCCGTGGAGTTTCAGAGTATGCAGAAGTTGTTGGGACTCCTCGTCTAGGGTATTGAAGAAGATACAGAGTATGAGATTGGAAGAAGAGGCGACAGAGTATGGCTTGCATCTAGGTTTCACGTCTAACAGATTTATGTGAGGCCCGATTCAAATGTAATTTGGAATTGATTTTTGGATTTCTTCTCACAGGTGTGATGCATAGGGAAGAAGATTTCTGGGCGATAGAGAGGGAAGATGATTTCATTGTAATGGAAGATGACATTTTTTTAAATTTTTAAATCAAACATTTTTCACGTCAAACTTAAGAAATTTCACGTAATACCCTGCTTATGTCACGTTTCAAAAACTGGGCACGTCAACGTCCCAGCTTATAAAAAACTTAATCCCATTAAACAAATTTAACGACAGGGGCTTAATTGACTCAAATTTTTATTTTTTATGATTAAATTGGGAAATCCAATAAAACGAGAATCTAACTAAGAACTTTTTAAATTATTTTTTATTTAGTTCGCTTTAAGAATAAAAAGGTATACTAAAAAAATAAAAGATAAAATAATATTAATATATAGTATTAACATAAAAATAAGAGTATAATAAAGGTGAATTATTATAATATATTATTTGGCTAAGAAAGGGTACTTAGATGTGAAGGAAAGATTCCTCTCACTTCAAGAACATTAAAAATGTTATGGGTTTTTTTGACATTAGTTGCTTCCTTCTTTAATAAAAGATGGAATGGGATTATTAATAGCATCTTTATGATCCATCAAAGCTTCCTACGTTATGGTTTCCATAAATGCTTTTATCTCACCCTTTACGCTATTGGTCTTAATGATAACAATTTCGTTCCTATTTACATTGGTTCATATAATATAAATTTAACTCTCAACTTTATCACTACCAAGTAAAATTATATAATTCAACATGTTCTTTAGCGACAGAGTATAATAAAACTTATTTGAATATTGTTAATATAAAGTAACAATATAATATTTTAAAATATATTTGTTAATATAAATATTTATATATTAACAAAATATATTATTAAATTTTAATAATTTAATTACGTTATGGTATTTTTTAATATTATATATACATAATATTTGTTTAATAAAATATTATATTATTATGATTATTTTTTTATTACCATATACATAGTAAATTATTATTTTTATTAATATTATTTGATATGTTTTTAATATTATAAATTTTTATTATATAAATTATAAAATTCAAAAACTTTATAAATATACACGATATTTTATTAGGAAATATACACTCTTTTATATATTTTTATTCATAAAAATATAATTTTTTATTGACTCAAGTATCTTAAAGATACACAAGAACATATATATTAAAATTCTTTAATCCACTCATATTGGCAGAATTTTCACGTTCAGAATCCTAGAAAAAACATAAAGAATATTCCATTAAATATAATTTTCAATAAAATTTCCTAATAAATAAAATATATCAACCATAAGAAAAAAGTAATTACATTTATTTCTTACGTCGTAGAAGAATTCTGATAAATCAAATATTTTAACAGATTAATTTGTTAAGTTAATCTTTTGTAATAATATCTTCAAAAAACTTATAATGCATTTTTTTATTGTATTATATAGCCTTCAATTCAATTACAAGTATTTGGTGATTCATTTGTTATAATTTTCTTTAAGACTTAAGTAAGTGTTATGGGTTTAATATACGACATATTTTAGCTTTAAGTGTTTAATAATATTTTGAAAATAAGAAACTTAAATAATTTTTTCAAGCAAAAACAAAATAATAAATATTTTTTTATAAAATTAAAATTAATTTTTAATAAAATAAAACTAGGTAGGTGGGTTGGTGGACCAATCCGGCCCACCACGGGTTCAATCCGCATGAGCCGGATTTAAACGAACAGGATTGAAATCTGACCCACATAAAAAAAATATAATTTTTTCTAACCCAACCCGACTCAAATCCGTGGTGGGCCGGGTTGACTCGTGAGTTGTGACCTATTTTGACAGCTCTAGTTATGACGAAATACTATATCTATTTATTTGTTAACACAAAATCCTTAAAAACAAACACTAAAATGTAATAAATTAATCTTGTAAAATGTGATGGTCGAGTTATTAAATAATAACATTTAACAATTTAAATTATTTGATATATGTTTTAGTTTAATAAATATATAAAAATAAAAAATAGATATAAAAAAGAAAAAAAACTCAGACTAAAATGTTTAGTTTATTAAATATTCAGTGTTAAAGAATATTGAATATTAAAAGAATTGTTCATAGACAAAATCTTCTTGGAATTGTTTATTTAAAATACAAAGTCTGAATTTTATAAAAATGATCTTATATACTATTTTTTCTGTACAGGTATCAATTTTAATTACTTTAAAAGCTAATTTAAACTTTTCTTTTAAGTTAAAATGTCTCTTCAATTCATATTTTGGTATTGAAAGGAAATCGAATGTCTGTACTCGGGGCTATTACTTCTGCACTCTCACACATACTAATTGTACCGCTACAATTTCAGATAAAGATTCAGAGATTTCATACAGTGCATTGCATCAATGTTACGCTGTCACCACCGTCTCATGCCGACTACAGCACAGAAAGAAGAAGAGAAAAAACGTGAAAAATAAAATAATATATATATATATATATATATATATATATATATATATATATATTCGAAACATATTTAATGCAGCACAGTTTCAAAAACCCTGAAACATTTTTACATTGACACAGAATATAATTTAAGAAAGAAAAGAGTAAAAAATAAATAAAATAATATTAAATAAATGTAAAAAATTTGAGTGTGGCAAAGAATAATTTTTCTTTGGAAAAGATGAAAATAAATTATATGTATTCTGAAAAGTTTGTTTCAAAATCCCATTCTGAGAAATTTGTTCTAGAATGTATATGTTGTGAAAATTCTGTTATGAAAAATTTGTTTCAAAAAATCTCATTCTGAACATTTTATTCCGAATATCTTCTAAATTCCGAAACTTTAAAAAAATTTCAAAATACGTAATCTAAAAATTATTTATACGGAAAGTAGAAATGGTTATTTCGAAAACTTGAGGGGGTGAGCGATAAATTATGGGGTTTAGGAAGTAAAAGCCTTGTATGGGTCACGGCTAAATACCACCCAAATTTCTTTTTCTGTTGGGTGTTTCTGTACCTCCAACTTTTTCATCTCCACCTCCAAACTTTAATTAAATACCTATTTTACCCTTAACTAAAAACACTTTTAATTTTTTGGAAACAAAAAATATCTTACTCAAACATTCATTACTGTCCAGCACAAAATCTCTCTCATTTGCTCTCTCTTCTTCCTTATTTGGGCTTCGATTTCTTCTTCGTTTTCTTTCTTTCTCAGCACAGAACCTTCCTCTTCCTCATTTGGAATTTGATTTCTTCTTCACACTCTTTCTTTGGGAGGCACAACTTCCTCTGCCTCATTTCATTTCTGTTTCATCTTTCGTACAATAACAAATTTGAAACGCGCATAAGTCTGACGTCAAAAATCGATTAGATTTCATCAGATATCAACGTTTGATTGCGTTTCAAGTGACAATATTTTTTTTCTAATTTATTTTTATTTTATAAAAATGTTATGTTTAAATGTCTTGCGTTTTTAATTTGAGTTTTGTATCTTTATTTTTGCGTTTCTAAAAAAATTGTATGCTTAAATTTTATGTCTTATTATTTTTTATTGTTAATAAGATTTTATTATTTCATAGACATATATTTATATTAATTAAATAAATAAATATTTATATTTTGATTAAGTTTTGTTGTTTTCAATTATTTATATTTTTTATACAAAATTTTAACAAAATAAAAAATTAATACAATAAATTAAACATTTATAATTAAATTATAAAATCTGATAAAATAAGTTATACATTTATAAATAATTTAATAAACTTAAAAATAATTTAAATAATTATAAATGTGTATTTTTTATATTATAAAAATTAAACATTTAAAATGGATTTTTATATTAACAAAATTAAATAATTATAACAAAACAATTATTTTAATAATCAACTATTTACTATATATACACTATTATAATTATTATAAATAAATAAATATCTTTATATATACATATATATATATATATATATATATATATATATATATATATATATATATATATATATTTAGCATAACTAACTACCTTATTAATTAGATGACATTTCTAGAAATTGAAGATGCAGGTGAAAAGGTTAGAGGTACACTCACTTCATTAATTAGAGGATATCTTTGGGAAGGTGCAGGTGAAGAAGTTGGAGGTGCAGAATGAAAAGGTTGGAGGTGCAGAATAAAACACCCTTTCCTGTTTTGTTACATTTTGCTCCTAAATATATCTTGATGGAAATATTTTTATATTTTATTCATTTTAAAGTTTTATATATGTAAATGTAATTTTCGATAAAGAATTTATAATTTTAAAATTGAAATGACGTTATTGAAAATCACTCTGTCAACAAGACAATGAAGAAATAAATTAAAAAATTTAAAATCACTCTGTCAATAAGACAATGAAGAAATAAATTAAAAAATTTAAAATCACTCTGTCAACAAGACAATGAAGAAATAAATTAAAAAATTTAATTTAAATTTAATAACAACCATTTAAGATCATTTTAATTAGTTTTCCATAATAACTAGGTTTTTCTGACTAAAATGGTGAATTTATTTAACATAAAAATGTGTATAAAATAACACTGGTACTAAGTATCCTTTTGTAAGATCTTGAAAATTTAAATCACCTCCACCTGTCAAATCACGTCTTTAATGTTCTAAAATCCTGTCCAGAAATTTTATTAAGAAACGCACCACACCCTCTCGTTCTGAGCACCATTTAATGCATCCTCGTCACACGTGCAGTGCCATTAAAACGCACTCACACTCATTCTGCATGCAGCTGCCAAGTGTCACTTTGGAACATTCGAAAACGTTAGTGGAATCCAAGTGGCAGCAGGTGAATGGACGTTCGTCCTACGTGGGGAGAGAAATTAATTTTCTGAAAAACACTTTCCCACTTCTCTGCATGCTTCATCTTCTTCCCTAAACCTTTGATTTCCAAACTCTCTGCCTTCTCTCTAGAACCTCCATCTTCTCTCTACCATAACTTACCTTCTTCTTCTCCGATCCAATTTCAGAAACCGTAGAAGCAATCCAGACGTCATAAGCTTTCCATCAAACCGAACAAGTTCAAGTTTTGAATACTGGTACGTTCGTCCCTTAGCTGTTCATTATTAGGGTTCATGCAAAACCAAATATGGTTACATGCATTCTCTTTATCTGAATCAAGTTTTGATTCTGGATTTTGTTTTAGTTCGCAAGAAGTTGAGTGGTCTGAGGATAGAAGTGATGGTTGGGTGAATTCGGGATTTCGCTTTAGGACATTCGTTCACTACTGATCCAGGTAAGGGAAGCTTATTAAGTTTAATTCATGTGTATGTGTTGTGTTGTATGAATTATATGAAATTATAAAGTATGAAATTTGTATTTTTGATCCTTGATGTATGATCTGGATGATGAGATGATATATGAAATTTATGAAATGTGCTATGATATGAGTAGTTAAATGTATGAAGGTTTATACTGAAAAATGAGTTACTGTAATTGAGACTGGAAATATGAAATACTATGAAAATGAACGTTCGTTATCGAACGGTCAAATATTTTGTACTTACTTGAAAACAGAATTCTTTCATTTGGAAAGAATACTGATCTAGGACGAACGCCCTCTTCTATTAGTCTTACGTTTGAACGTTCGGCCAAACGTAGGTGCACTGAGAGTTATGCGAGAAAGTGTGAAGCTTAGAAAAATTCCACCTTATATACTTAGTCATTCCTAAATAATTCCCTTCACTATGATTATCTTATAAATTTCTCTTTCTATTAATATCCCGCCTCAGCGATGGGTCTCGACCCAGAGCGTTCGTTATGGGTAGCGCTCGGTCTTATACCGAACGCTCGTTCTTACCCTTGGATTCCCAACGTATGAAAATAGCGTTCGTCCAAACAGTAAATTAATATCCGCTACCGCATTCGGTCATTGACTGACGGTTAATATCTTTTATAAATTCGTATCCGTATCAATATCTAAAAGTCTTGCGATGTCTTTATTCATTTGGATTCGATCTAAAGTCCTTGAATTTAAATTATTCTAAGTATCAGTTGAATCGTTCTAGAGTCAGTCCATTTAATTGATTCAAGTGGTCATGACGTCCGTCCTTGGAAAGACGTTCGTTTTCTTTCTTTCAGAAACGAGTATCTCTCGGTATCAGGTTAACGTTCGTCCTCATTATGAAGGGGGCTGAACGCTCGTCTTTTTATGAAAGTGGAACTAAGAATGAAAATGTGATCTAGAGGGAATTGTATAATGTGTGAACGGTATATGAGATGAAATTATGATTATGGAATTTGAACGAGCGTTCCAAAGAGGAACGTCTCTATGATTTGAATATGAGAAGTTGTGTAGTATGACCATGGTAAATCTGCTGATGGCAGTTCATCCTGATGTTCGGTGAGTGCTCGTCCTCAAGTAAAGGGGAGTAGGTCATGTGTGGGAACGGCAGGAGGTCCTAGTCCTAATGAGTACTTTGGACTGATAGGGCTAACCTCGGGTGGCAGCTGTTGAATGTTTACAGTTATCACATCACCCGGGTGCACGAACGCCTGTAGGTACATGGATTCATACAGTCCGGACGGTCTGTCTTATGAGAGTTTGAGCTGATTTTCTATGTTGTGATATTTTATGAATGTTAAAATGCTACTTGTATGAATTACTTGTGAATTAAATTCAATAAGCTTACCCTGTGTTATTTCCTTGTGTTGTCGTTCGTCCATGAACGTTCGTCCTGTCTATGCAATGATCATCCGTGTGGATGTGAGCAGACGGAGAGGCGTTGCTTGAAGAAACACTAGAAGAAGAAAATTTGGAGGACGCCAATCTGGTCGAAGTAGAGGTTAAAGCCGAGCCCTAGAGCGCTCGTTAGTTGTAGCTTTTATTTTCTGTTAGCTTTTGGACGTTCGGTTAAAGTTTGTAAAATCGTTCGTCTTTAAACTTTGAAATACTGCTGTATGGTATTTTATCTCTGTACGTAAGAACGTTCGGTTTTGGAATTTTAAGTTTAGTGTAAAACTGCATGTTTTAACTGTTAATTGTAATTAATTCTAATCTATGGTAATTACTATATTTTGGGAATGTGTGCCCCGGATTGTACAAAAAGACTAAATAAATTATTGCACACGTTATTATTGTTTTGTGTCATGTTATTTATCTATACTTTGAATTCCATCTTACAACTGTTATAAAACATTTTTAGCGACTACCGGATAGTATAATAGTGTTTGATCAATTTTAATAAAACATTGTTATAGTATAATAGTGCTTAATCAATTTGTTTGGAATAAAGATACCAATTAAAATTACATTGATTAAAAATCAAAATACCAAAAAAATGTTATTAAATATAATAATAAATAATAATAAATGAAATAAAATATTATTATTATTTTATTTCAGGAAGCAATGTGTAAGACCTAAAAATATTTTAAGAACACATTTTAAAATTAGATTAAGCTTAATAATATACAATCTGAACGAAATAAAGGTATATAAATTCTTATTTGTGTTTTTATATTGGTTCATTTGTTAATAAAAGTCAAGATATAATTCTTGATATACAATCAAGTTGCACTACATAAACAAACACTTTTAGTACAAGAATATTGTTCAAAAACATTCATTGACTAGACAATTACTTATTGTTTGACCCATATTCGTTTAATTAAATAACTGCATATTGTTTAGAATTTAAATATTTTTGACTAAACAGTCAAATATTGTTTGAAATACACTTTATTAAAACTTTTGATTACAAGAAGTTACTAAAATAAGTTATAATGTCCCAATAAGGATACAATATAATGTTCACTCTACTATATTGCTAAAAACCATAACATTGTTTTATCAACAAGCTAGGTTGCACTTATGAGATTAATCATAGGCCAACAAACTTTTGTGCAAGAGTTATTCTTTATTCAAAAGTTACTCCTATATATATGAAATATTTGGAAAGATGTGACTTCTTATTTTATACTTGTTGTTGTGAGACTCAGAGACGTTTTTTTAATCCAAAGTTGTATTAAATGTTTTCCGTGCAACATTTAATATTAACTTCAATTTGAAGACACAGTAATATTTAACATAATTTTTCAAGTTTTTGTAAGATATCTTTTAACTTCATTTATGTTGTGTTCACTTGAGGGTGAATTACTCTTTACACAGTTTCGGAAGCGATGAATCCAAGGTAATCACGTGTTCACTTGCAGCGATTTGCGCAGACAGATTGCAACTGATTTGCGGGATTGACACCTTTTTAATCACCCACTGAGGAGACGAGATTTGGAGGGATCCAAATGAAAAAGTCTCATGTGTCCTTCGACAAATATACAATTACACTACATTGTTCGTAGCTTAATATATTCGATTCTATTACAAATATGAATCGATTCTAAGCATTTTAAAAACAGCAAACACACTATTCACTCATGAGAGGGTGGAAGTGAACGCTGAAGAGAGTGAAAGTGAACGAAGTGTTTCATGAAGACCAAGAGCTGCGAAGGTGGAGAAGATGCTGGAGAAGACGCTGGAGAAGACGAAGAACTAAAACTGTATTCAGTTCCAACACGCCGTATTCGATTACAAGGTCTGAAGAAGAAAAAGGGAAAGCGTATTCGGTTCCCATGTTGCGTATTCGGTTCCGCCATTGCTTCAGAAGATGGTGTATTCGATTCCCAGCTACGTATTCGGTTACGAAGGGTTCAACTTTGGACGTTGCAGCTTGTATTCGGTTCCATACAAGGTGTATTCGGTTCCCATTCTCATTTTTGGTTCGTGCTTGGTGGCTTGGTGGTTATGGCGCGTTGATGTTTGAGGAAGATGGAGGTTGCAACGATGATGGTGTAGGCATGTGACGAAGGTGCTGGTTGCAGCGTGTGGTTGGAACGTTGGTGGTGGAAGCGCCATGATCCGTCATGTTGGAGGAAGCAGTGCGCATGCAATGGTGGTTAAAACAATTGGTCTTTTAAGATATTTTCACTGCACAACTTAAGACTCAGCATGAGGTCTTCCTCTTCTTCTTACTTTTCTAGCGTTCAATTAGGATTTTGGATTAATGTAGCAAAAACAAATTGATTGAGAATGACTGAAGTGGCGGGTGAGAAGGGTGTGATGCAGACTCAGGAGGAACAGAGCAACAATGGCTCCATGGTTCGGTGGGAAAGTTTTCTGCCTCGGATGGTGCTTCGGGTGTTGCTTGTGGAAGCTGATGATTCGACTCAACAAATCATTGTTGTGCTTCTCCGTAAATGCAGTTACAAAGGTCTTTTTTTTTTGTCTTTTCTTTTTCTTAAAAAAAATTGTTTAAATTATGTTTCTAGAGAAAATGAAAACTACCTTTCTTTACTCTCTGAACGTGTTTAATGTAAACAAACGAACACAGGTAGATTTTTCAGTAATTGGTTTCAATCTGGTTTGTTTCACCTACGACTTCATGTGGTCTTTTTCCTGGAGGTTCCGCTTAGCCATGTAATCCAGGCATGAATTAGTTTGTATCTTCACATCCATCCCATACAAGACGTTTAATAGGGATGTCGACACAATATCGTTTCAATAGATTGCTTACATACCTCACTCAAGCAACTTCATCATGATCTATTACAAATATATTTGTATGTTATTATGTTTGCACTTTTTATTTTAATAAATCTCACTTCCATAACAAATAAATTCATACTACTTGGAACTAAATTATATTACAAACAAATACTACATTTAAAATTAATTTCATTTTACTAAATTATAATTTTTTTACTTTATATTTAAATTATTTTAATTTTTTTTTAATTTTTTACACTTTACAAACATTTTTACAATTAAATATAACATTAACAATTATCATTTTATAAAACTTTAATAACTAGGGGCATTTTGGTAATCTATAATTTATACCAATTAAACAAATTTTTTAAAACTGTCATATCAATCAAATCCTAGACTAACTTTCACAAACTTTACCTCTAAATCTACTCTCAATTACCTCCAAATCTACTCAAATAAACACAAAAAAAAATTTACCCTCAAATCCATTCAATCACTCTCTCCCAAATCATCTCCCCCAATCACCCCAAGTGAACACATCCTTAGGGTAGTATGAGATTGGTGTCGTAGGGACATCTTTCTAAGATGTTGTCAGTGTAAAATAATTTTAACATACTTTTAAGAGATCCTTTAATGTTGATGTTTATTGTAAGATTTTTTTTCTGTCAAATGAATTTTGTAAATAATAGTATAAACATTTTAAAAAAAATCTTATAGTTTGTTTTGAAAATAAATTATTAAGATATATGTGAGAAAACACTATAAAAAAAATGATACTCATATCTCTCAAGATTTGATACAAAGATATAATGTTTATATACATTGATATAAACATCTGGTCAAAATGCTCTTAAAATATAAGATATGTTTTGACTGGTATAAAATTAAACTATCAATTCTTACAATTTTATTTTTAGGATTGATCTATTGGGATGTTTTAGTAATCTAATTTACTCAACTTTAAATAATTTGCATTTTTTTATTGTAACTATTATCATATGTTCTCTCACACACACACATATATATATATATATATATATATATATATATATATATATATATATATATATATATATATATAAAAGAGATCTAAAATAGCTAAAATAATAAAAATAACTCATGTTAAACACATTTTTTAATATTAAAATCTCACTATTTCTACTCTAATATCAAATTAAAAATGAATTTAGGGTTAAATATGTTTTTAGTCCCTAAACTATTGGCCGTTTCTGGTTTTCGTCCCTCTTTCAAATTAAGGTACGATTTGATCCTCAATCTTTAAAAAACGTTCGTTTTAGTCGAAAAAACAAACGTTTTGAGGACTAAAACAATGACTAAAAACAAAATTTTGAGGACTAAAACGAACGTTTTTTAAAGATTGAGGACCAAATCGTCGTACCTTACTTTGAAAGAGGGACGAAAACCAGAAACGGCCAATAGTTTAGGGACTAAAAACATATTTAACCCATGAATTTAAATCTAATTAAACTTTATATAATTAATTTTTAAAATAAAATTAATTTTTATATTTATATTTTATTTTATTCATATCTTCTAATAATTAAAAATTAACAAATAGGACAATTCATATTCAGCAATAAAAAAAAGAGGTATAATACTAATATTGATCTTTTTTTACCAACTAATTAATGCAAATATAAGTCATGGACAATTTTTTTAACAAGTACTCATCTACAATAAAAATATTAGCAATATTACTAATAAATTACATAATTATTGGTGATTTACGTCATCACTCTATCTAATCATATCCAATTTTTATAGGGTTTCACTTTACTTTATAGTAATGCCTAGTGGTACACATTAAATAATGATGCAACCTCATCATTTTGCATATTAACCACATTTTTGCATTATATTATTGTGTGAATGATAATATGTATATTATAATATGCAAACATTACTAAAATTGTATATACTAAATTGACATTACTTAGGCTTTAATTCACAATTGTATTAATTTAATCAAAATATTGTACTGGTATAAAAGAGTGCATGATCTTAAAAAAATAAAATAAAATTAGAAGGTCATGTTTCTCTATCATAATCAAGTGAATATTGAATTTTAATGTTATCACAATGTTAACGGTGATGATGAATGTGTTTTAATGGTTATGTAATGTTTGGATGTGCTACAATCAATATATTAGTTCAATCATTAACGAATCATTATACCAATTTAGTCAAATCATTACACTAATTTTTATATATTCATTAGTGCAAAAATGACTTTACACTACAAAAAATTAGAGTTGGCCCTGACTTTTCACGAGCGAAGAAGGAGAGAGGAGTAGAGTTGGCCGCACCAGTTCCGTCGCCGGACACCATGCTCACCGGCAGTGATTCCAGGAGGAGATGTGCGATGGCTGGTTTCTCTGTTGGTTAGAGGATCATAAAAGAAAGAAGATGAAACGTTAGAGGTTTACAGCACGGTGTAAAGAAGGAAAATGAAAAAATATTAGCACGGTGTAAAGAGGAAAAATGAAAACATATTTTCACTTAAAAAGTTTTTGAATAAAAAAAATAATTTATTTGTGGTTTTAACGAAACCGCGAAAATTTCCAGAAGTTTAAAAAAAAAAACCGCTGAGTGTTTCGGAGGTTTCAAAATCCCCTAGTAATAAACCCCTCCTATAAAATATTATTTTTGTAGTGTTAGAGGTATGTTATTTTGGACTTTTAACCTATATTAACATACGTCTAAAGTGCTTTAGAAGTCAGAGTGGCGGGATCAGACGTCTCCCAATTAACAAACGTCTAAAGTGCTTCAGAAGTCGGAGTGACGGGATCAGATGTCTAAATAGAGTCAAAAAGTGACTTTTTAAATTTCTGGATTTAGGATTTAGACGTCGGACCCTTCCACCGATCATTTTTTACGTTGGATATTCGAGAGTCAGACATCTAAAGGGTGACGTTAAAGGTCTTTTTTTGTACTAGTGATTAAATATAACTCTCGTGGGTGTTAATTTATCATTTTTCTTATTGTTTAATATATTTTCTCTTCCATTAATTTTTGAGCTCCTAACTATTTATCATAAAATTTAAATAAATTTCTAAATTTCTATATAATATGTATAAAAAAGGCGGGTCAAATAAAACATCATCAGTTAATTCGAAATCTTAATTATTCCTCATTTTTACCTTATATATTAATTAAACATAAAATAGCTTTAAAAATTTAGAAACAAGAAAAAACAACATTTCTTTATTCTTTCTTGTCTGCCAATACAAAGGTAACAAAAAAATGTTTTTTTTTTATATTTAATCATTTGTGGTCACCGTCATTATTTAATCACTTCTGTAATGACATTTCTTATTGTTTTGAATGAATTAAATATTCTTAATTATAACATTGTTGGCCAATGGTAATGGTCAAATCAGAACACTTCTTACAAAGCATCCTATAATCTGGTCAAAATGAGAAAAGGCTTAAAGCTATCTGCAAGGGATGCTCCATACTTAAAACCCCAAGAAGGAGAGATACAACTGTTAGTCTACACTAACCACCTTTTATTTCATATAATAATGCACATTATACACAGTTTACCACAAAGGGTGCCCTAGTTTATAGCGTGCCCTAATTTATTTCTCCCATCCCCACTCACTTTTAGGTAATTGTATAAACTTCAAGCTATCAAAATCACTGTTTAATAATAGTATATTGATTTCAACAAACAAACCTTACATATTGGACTCAAGGGTTGTCTCTAAAAGCTGAATCCGAGACCAATCTTTTATAAACATAGGTTATAACTAAGAACCAACTCTATTTACACATAGACTTAATCGAACACTTATTATATATATATATATATATATATATATATATATATATATATATATATATATATATATATATATATATATATATATATATATATAGCCACTAATCTCTTGTCTCATTTGTATGTTAGGAGAATCGAAAAAGGTGTATGAAGTTTCATAGGAAGTGGAGCATGGAGTCATGGAGGATTGACCGAACAAGTTCTCCTCCTTGCATGCATGACGGCCGACAAGAGCTAACATCTCGTATCTTCCATTTCACGCGATCATACACCTTTTTCTTCACTTTGACTTCAACCCTAGTTTCACTCCCACAAACAAAACAAAGCCCTTTTTCAACATTGTTCTCGCTAGTCGTTAATTCCTATTCCCAAGTAACGACCATGGAAGTCTCAGTAATAAATTAATCGTTTTTCTGTGATTTGTTCACAAATAGCTAAAAGAATTTGAGATGCACGTGGACCCTATAAGGAAAGACCCTTTCTCTTTCGCAGGATTCCTCTCCTCTTTTTGTTCAACGACATACCCTTATTACCGTTCTGTTATTCCATTCGCAATAATGGTGTGGGCAAGCTTAAGGTCCACCACCTTTCTCCTAGTTTTCATTTTGCTTCCTCTAATATTCTCCGGCGCACACACCCAAAACCAAGGTTCACTAACTTTTCTATTTCCTCATCATCTCTCTCTTTTCTTTTCTGTTGTTGTCATAATATTGTGTTGAATCAGTTTGCCTCACTTTGTTGCAACCTTAATTGTTCAGGTAAGAAGACCATGGTGGTTACCAATACTGAAACATCAAGAAGTCAAGTGAACTTGGAGGTATGTGTGATACTGTATATATGCTATGAATAGTGTGATTCAAACAGTGAGTTAACTAATGTGGCAGCATTTTTTTCACAACAGGTTTATCATGGTGTTCCAGCAGTTGCTGAGACAGATCAGAGAACGAGTTTTCTTTCTGGGAGAAAGATGATGTCTAGAGAAGTGCACTCGAAGTTGAAGGTGAAAGAGGCTGAGAATGGAAGTAATCCGGCAAAGGGCTTGACCACCGAACGGAAAGCGCGTTGTGTGGTTGGAAACTGCAACCATGAAGAAGTTTTGAATGTGAAACAGTATAAAGTTGGTAAAAGAAATATAAATGGGCATTCTGGGAAAGTCAACATGTCTGGTTTGGTGCCTCTGAATGCTGATTACTATGTTCCAAGACCTCACCCTCCCAAGAACAACTGAATCACAAAGTTTGAAGCATATATAAGGATTTGACATATATATGTAGTGTTTTTTTAGTTTGGTTAGTTTTTACCTACTTCTAACCATATTTGCTTTGGTTTTGCTCTCAGTTTTGTAATGTTACTGTTTAGAATAGTTACAAGTAAATTATAGGTGATTATACTTGTATGTAAATTGAGGCTTTGAATGTGAACTCAGCAGCTCTTCCACTACTTATATTAAGATTTGGTTTAAATATATAGTATTCTTTGGTTAAATCCGACATTTAACAAATCCATTACTGAACTCGTTTAAAAGAACAAAATTCTCCCAACTTGGAACATTTGCTTTATTTATTGAAAAATGTTTTTTTAATAATTTTGTTGACAACTCCTTTACAACATTTACATGTTATTAGTCTATTTCAAATATATGAACCAATAAAATAATGATATCTAATTTATTGTAAAAAATGTTATTGTGAAAATTTATTAACAGATTATAATTCTTGTTTATTTTAATTCTTTAACACATTCACATTCTGAGCAATTGTAGATATATTATTTCTAACGTTGTTAAATATTTTTTAAATGAATACTTCATTATTGGATTAAAAGTTAATATTGATTTAAAAATAAATATACTTTTAGTTTTTCAAAAGGAAAATTGTCTGATAACTACGACTTGTTCACGTTACTTTAATATTACATTTTTTTCATCAAACAAGTTATGTATTTTTTTTAATTTTTCAAATTATTCTTCTAGGAAGTTTAGGGGGAAGACATTTGGACTAAGAAACTAAGTCAGATTTTGTTTTTATTATATGAATAAAAAAAATCTTTGAGAGACATAATATATTTAAACCCCAAACTAACAACTAGTTATGTTTTTAAAATATGTTAGAAGAAATTATTTAACTATAAATTTACTAATACTATAATAATTTTTCATACATAATTAAGATAATAAATAGTTATAATTCATCAATTGAATTAACAAAAATAAAATATGATCTTCTTCCAGAAAATTTACGTTTGGGCAAGTTCAAACGGCCACCTCTCATTCATATGTGAAATTGGGCCTCCGGCCCAAGAGTAAGAGTTATACGAGACAGTGATGAGTTGGGCCAGAGCAACAAAGTTCTGGTGCGGTGGAGCTTGTCGTCTTCTTCACCATATGGTTCTGAACAGTGGGTGATTCGGAATCGGAAGGAGAAGTGGTGCAGGCTTCGGAGTTGAGAGATCCGGCGAGGATGGGGTCGTCGTCGGCGGCGTCGTTAAGTTCTCCAAAGAAGAGAGCGAAATCCCAGGTAGAGGAGGATGAGGACGACGAAGAGAGCGTTTGTTGCGGGATTTGCTACGCGGAGCGAGGGGTTTCGATCGCAGGGGAAATCGATTGCTGCAGCCACTACTTTTGCTTCGTCTGCATCATGGAATGGGCTAAGCACGAGTCTCGATGCCCAATTTGTCGCCAGAGATTCTCCAACGTTCGCAGGCTCCCCATGCACGGCGTATTTTCTTCCTCCCGGGACGTGAAGGTCCCTCATCGTGACCAGGTTCTTGTCATACTCCTTTCTTATATATGACTATTATTTAGTGAAGATGATGAAGAATACCTTCCCTAATTGGTGTCTTAATTTAGGGAATAGGGATACGCTTTTAACACATATTCAGTAGCGTAAAAGATGTCTTATTAATCTTGTTGTGTCACTCCCAACAGCAGAACTACCTAAAAGTATTCTACTTATGATTAAAATAGTCTCAGATTGATAAAAATAAACATGCTAGTTAGTATCGAACGCATCAGCATACGGTATTATTGATTTGACATGATTTGGAAGCCTGATGATGCAATTTGCGATCTCCAAGTCCCACGATTTTGGCACAACTTTGCGGGTTTCGACATAAATGCAAGTGCAATGTGATGACGTAGTGAAGTCTGCAACAGAGGCAGTTGCAGCTGCCTTATGCATCACAGGTTTGAATTGCGTCCTAGGCTATGCATTTTTGTCAAGGGTATTCTGACGAGATACAGAGGCTAAATCCAGCCAGCGGGTCAGGGATAGAAAGTGGTGGTCAGGGTTTAGGAAGAAAGGAAAGGAAAGAAAACTAGGTCGGGTGTGGGCATCGGGTATGGGCCTTGCTGGTTTCAAAATTTATATGTTTTTAAGAAATCACACATAGAAAGCTAAGTGCGTCGTATGAATTTTTAAAATCTCTGTTTGTTATGTTTTATTTTGTTTATTTTAAATAGCTAATTCGGGGTGCAATTTAAACTTGAAAGCCCATCAGATAGCTTCGATTTGTCTCATTTACATATAACATTTGGAATTATGTTAATATATATATATATATATATATATATATATATATATATATATATATATATATATATATATTTTCAATTGTCATATGTCTCCTTAGGTTAAAATGATCCTTGTAACATCCCAAAATACCGTAATTACCATAAATCAGGATTAATTACAATTAATAATATAAACAATGCAGTCTTTACATTCAGGAAGCAGAAATTCAAAAGCCGAACGGCTTGAATACAAAAATAGCGTACGTTTAATCCGAGAACAAAGACAACCAGGACGAACGGCTTTACAAAACACTTAGCCGATCGTTCAAACTATGCTAACATTTACAGCCTAATCTAACGAGCACTCTAAGGCTCGGCCTTGACTTCCACCTCGTCCAGATTTGCATCTTCCAAATTTTCTTCTTCCAGCATTTCTTCAAGAGATGCACCCCCATCTGCTCACACCCACAACGGATGATCATTGCAATTTGACAAGACGGAAGACACATGGACAGTAGACAACACAATGGAAATGCAAGGGTAAGCTTATAATATTTAATCCATACGTTCAACATACACAATTAACATTTAGATGCACACGCACAACATACAATTTAACATAATGTAACATAGTAATTTATATGTATATTAGACGACCGTCCGGACTGTATGAACCATGTAGTTACAAGCGTCCTTGCACCCGAGTGATGTAGTAACTGGGATACACCAAACAGCTGCCACTCGAGGTTAACCCTATCTGTCCAAAATACTCAATAGGACTAGGGTCTCCTGCCATTCCCACACATGACTACTCCCTTCTACTTGAAGAGAAGTATCACGGAATATCAGGATGGACAGCGAGGCTTAACTTATCCAGGTTCATACTTTACCAAATTTAACATTTAACACATCTGAGACGTTCCTCCTTGGAACGCTCGTTCAAATTCCATAATCATAAAATCACTTGATATAACGTTCACACTGTAATTCATCATAATTAATAATCAATCTCATATTTAACTTTAAGAGTACAAAAGAACGAACGTTCAGTCCTTTGAAGAAATAGGACGAACGTTCAAATATAGTACTGGATGATCGGACGTGGCTCCCTGTTTGACCAGTTAAATAAACTGATACCAGTATTTGAATGAACGTAAGAAATTGAATATTGAAATATTTGGACGAACACTATTTATCAAATAATTAATCAATTAGCACGAGCGCTTGATATGGGACCTTGCGCGATTTAGAACTGACGCTCGTTATAAGCCGAGCGCTATTTCAAACGAACGCTTGGTAGAATACCGTGCGCCGTCAAAGACGAACGCTCGACATGAGGTCGAACGCTCTCAAAGACGAACGCTCGACATGAGGTCGAACGCTCTCAAATACGAACGCTCGACATGAGGTCGAACGCCCTCAAAGACGAACGCTCGACATAAGGTCGAACGCTCTCAAAGACGAACGCTCGACATGAGGTCGAACGCTCTCAAAGACGAACGCTCGACATGAGGTCGAACGCTCTCAAAGACGAACGCTCGACATAAGGTCGAACGCTCTCAAAGATTCAAATGGGGACGCTCGTTCACGAGCAGAATTCTTTCCAAATGAAGGAATCCCATTCTAAGTTATTTTAAGGGGAACCGAACGGTTTAAGACCGTACAGTGACGAGCGTCATTTATCAAAGGGGATGAATAAAATTCCAGATTTCTCAACCTTAGAAAATTCTTCCAGATTTCAAATTTATAAACTTTATAACTTTCATTCCAGATTTAATTCACCTTAAATATCATCATCATATAGATCTCATCATTTTAATCATTCCAACTATACAATAACCATACTCCATTCATACGTAATCAAATCAACATGCATTTCAATCAAAATCCACAACGTATTTAATACATACAGGCAGTGTTCGTTCATGACAGATCAATCAAAACCAGAATTCATACCAGATATCAGTAAACGTCCATAACAGCTCAAACTTCATACTTTTCATACATGCAATCCAGATTACACAACATGCAAGTATAAATTAAACATATAAGCTTCCCTTACCCGGATTGGCAACCAAACTGGTCTTAGATGCAACAGTGGATTCGCCCAACTACGCTTTTCTTACGTTCTTGACTCTTCCAACACAAATCTAACCACAGAATACAGAACACTGAGACTACAAGCTTGCATACAACTATGAACCCTAGTTTTCCAGAAACCTAAGGACGAGCTATGGAAGGGGACTTACCAGTTTCAGTCCTTGAAGCTGTTCGGTCCAGTGGATAGCTCTCAGTGCTACGAACGTTCCTACGGTTCTGGAAATGGGATCGGAGGAGAAACGTGAGGATTACAGTAGAGAGAAGTTTAGGGTTTCTAGAGAGAAGTTGGAGAAAATGAAGGGGTGAGCTTTCGTGAGGAAGAAGATGAGTGATGCAGGTGAACGGAAGGGTTTTCGAAAATCACTTTTGTTCCTTCCAAATCCAGACGAACGAGCGTCTCTCTTTCGGACACCTGCACCTCCATTCTGACTTCCGAAACTTCCAGCGTGACAAGTGGCATGCGTGCATGCAGCGCTTGGTGCGTTTTTAATGCACTGAGTGTATGACGTGCGCGTGTTTCAGAGAATGATGAGGTTTGGTTTCAGTGGCCAGCAGAAGGATTTAGCAGAAATAGAAGTGGGTTTTAATTACCCGTAGCAGTGACGTGGTGTGTGTATTAGTGGTGATGTGTCAGAGAATTATTACTACTAATTATTCAGGGTTTCACAATCCTAGAGATATGTTTTTATTTATTTGTCATTTATACGCCATGTTTAATTATTGATCATGAATCTTACAGTTCAAGGTAGGATTTGATTTGCTGTTCAGAAAATAGGGTTTCCAATTCATACTTTCTATTGAATTCATCTACCTTGAAAAGAATAATGATAAATATGTTTTTAGTCTCTCAACTTTGACATGAAAGTGGAATTTGTTCTTGTTCGAAACTTCGATACATTTTGGTTTTTAAATTTCAAAAATAAATGGATAAAGTCCTTTTACTCCAATTATTTTAAATCTTTTTGACGTGTCAAACTTGTTTTCCCACTGACATTGAAGCGGAAATGCGTCAAACAGGGTAAACAATTCAAATGATATCATGAAACGCGTTTGATACGTTAAAACAATTTAACATAGTTGGGTTAAAATGACTATATCCATTGATTTTTAAAGTTTGGAACAAAAGTGTGTCAAAGTTTTGGACAGAGAGTAATTTCAATTTTGCCTCAAAGTTGAGGGACTAAACTGGTGTATAAAAATCTAGAAAACCTACCAAAATTACAAGATTATTTGTAAATATTTTTCGATAGATATATAAATTTACCTTTTAGATGGGCCCAGACACCTAATTGTGTGCTAGCTTGTGAGTCGGCATCACTTGAACTCTTCAAAATTGGATCTACATGGATTTGATATCACTTGAAGAATTTAATGCAAATTTAGAACGTCCAGATTACTTATAGACACAAGTTAATATGTCAAGCATCATTATGCTATGATGTTGGTATATCAAGAACAAGTACCTGGATTTATTCAAAATCCATGATAATTGAAGAGAGAATTTACTGCATTGATCAGTTTGTGAGAGACAATTATAGTCCGTCTAGCAAGTGCAAGTGTGCGTGTTATGAGGATGAGAATATGGACCTGTTAGCAGGCCACTAAATTTGAATGACCCAATTCATCACGGGTCACAAAGTTCAGTTACACTTTTTAAAAATTGATTAAATGCATTAGTAAAAATTATGGTTCCATAGTTGACTCAAATAATTTAAATAATGTTTTAATTATTCATTAATGCTAATTCATTTTAATTAAATTCAACATCATTTGGAGGGTTCGGGATGCTAGATAGGAGTGGAGATAAAAGAATGGATGCATATACCACACAATCAGTAGGAAGCTATTTTTGAGGTTAAGAATCAGCTAGCCTTTAAATTTAAACCCTCATATTTATTAGAAGCAATTCTAATCTTGAAGTTGATATAATCTTAGCTTTACAAAGTGACTTGAATAAGGAAACAAAAGCTTAAAAGACACTAAACAAATATTTATGTAACTGATGCCATGTTGCATTGCATAACTGCAATCAGACTTTGTCTGCTTCCAGTGATGTACTGTTGTTGAGGAAAGTGAAGGGCTGAATTTGCATGGGAAATTGGTGGTTTGGATTGGATGATTTGAGGAGAAATGAAAACAAGTATGTGGGTGCCTTGATTGTATGTCCCTTGCTCAAACCATCAGAAATGCAAGGAAAGTCATTGTGGCACTGACATTTGGTACATCCACGTGTCAATCCATTATCAGTTACTACCCTGCCAACACTCCACACACTGCCATTATTCTAAACTTAGCTACCACATATTGGCATCATCCTATGAACTTAGCACCCTGAGAATGTTGTGATTTGTGAAGCTCATTTCAGTAGGATGAAGACGTTGTGAAGGAACACAAAAGTGGTTTGGTTCTGTATCATTATTCAAAGAACAACCAATAACCATACCTTCACTTACCATGGTTGCAAAATCGATTCTCTATCATGCATAATCAATCATACTCCAATCATAATCAATTATGTTACCACGAATAATCAATTATTATCCAATCATAATCAATTATGTATGATGCATAATTGATTATGCACATCCTCGATCACTTCATGGTGGCACCACAGACCTACATAATTATGTAAAAGTCATCACAATGCTTATGTTTTGAAGAGCATAATCGATTATGCCCTAATCATAACAAAATATGTCTATGTGTGTGCCAAAATAACAATGTCTGGACCCTTACCAACAAGCTCTCATGTTTAGCCCTTTTCATTGTCATAGCAAATATTTGTTTATGCCCTAATGACCAAATACCAAATTAAGAAATTACCAAATATTTTTATATCTTTCAAATCAATCATAATAATCACTTACAAACTTTCCACTCTCCTCTCCTTTCACCGTCTATTCCTTAATCCAAACAGTCGTACTTTCCACTCTATTTATCCTTTTTCTTTCGTTTTACACTCTCCCACTTTCCATCACTTAATCCAAACAAAGTGTAAATTTGGAAGTGCTATTGCCTCACTGTCCTATACATCATTCGGCCTCGTTGTACGTTTTTGTTTGTGGCTATACATTGTCCCGCCAAAAGTTTGGTGTTTATATGCAATTTACATTATCTAACATGTCATTGTTTAGTAATTTTGACATCTCAAATTGTCAAACTCATGATGTCACAAGTGAATGGCAAAATTATAAGTTAGTGTAAAAACTTCTTTTAAACCAAACAGGGAATAACAAAGTTCAAAGAAATCATAATTCTCTTCTTTTTTTTGTCGCAACCAGAGAAGAAATCATACTACTCTTAATTTATAAATTAATTCTAACTGGTGACTCAATGAACTTGAAGAATGAAGAGCTAGTATTTATATAGTAGATGAACTAATGCTAATATGCAAATGATCTCTTATGTTTTGCAGGCCTATCATCCTCATGGGAATGTGGCAATTGGTCCTCTCGATTCTTATGGCGAAACCAAATGTGGTGTTTGTCGTGCTGGGACAGATGAACATTTTCTACTACTTTGTGATCTTTGTGATTCTGCTTCACACACATACTGTGTTGGCCTGGGATATACTGTTCCTGAAGGTGATTGGTTTTGTCACGATTGTGCTATTTCACGGGGGACCAATGCCAATGAAGAATCAGACCAACAATGTGTTGTGCCAGAGGCTGAGCCAAGTGAAACCGTTGATATCTTTGATATTGTGAGGGAAACAGGCAGTCGGGTGGTTAAAAGACCAAGGGCATCTCCTTTACAACAGAACCTGTCATCTCCTTCTGCTATTCCTTTATCAGATAGGTTAAGTAGATTCAAAGGAAAAAGTCCTGCCGAAGGTGTCAATAGTATGCAGCGTAATATTGGGGCATTTCGTGAGAACTGGAATGCTTTGAGGAGTGGTTCATTACGGTTCCATTGTGATGCAGATCAAGCCAGCAGTACGGTTAGTCAAAAGCAAGATTCTAGATCATTATCACATGGCAAACTATATGATTCACAATCCGGGGCTTCCACAAGCGTGCAGCAATCCACTGTCCAGGGTGGTCCTTCTTCTAGCAAAACGTTGAATGAGAGAGTGTTTAAAGATAATGTTGACAAGGCTTGGAAAATGGTGGACAGAGCAAGGAGGAAGCAAGTAAATCCTCAAAGAATTAGAAGCAATCGGCAGGGAGTAGATAGACCCTCATGCAGTGGAGCTCGTAAAACATCAGTTGAACACTCTAATTTCCCAGAACTGAAAGATCAACATTCCAAAGAATTAAACTTAAGGAACACTGCGAAAGAGAAGCAGTGTGACTATTCTAGACTCTTCCAGAATTTAAAAAATTGCTCAACTCTAAAGTTGGAAGAGAAAAAGAAAAGTAGAGTTAGATGTGAGGAGATGATACACCGTGTAAGGGACCATACTACTCATTCAGAAGGATATTGTGAAAGTCCATTGTCTAGAAAGGTCCCTACTAATATCCAGGGTGGTGCTCCATTTCGTGAAGAAGAGAGAAATGCTTGCCAGGTAACTTCGGTAGATTTAGCTTCCTCGCGTGGCAAGTTTGTTAGTGACCTCTCCCCTTGTAAGGACGTGGATCTTGTCAATGAAGAAAAGAAATTAGCTGCTAGTCTCGAGGATGGAAGCACAGGAAAAACTGACGATGCAAAAACTGAGATCCAGTCTCTTGTCAAATTGAATCTGAAGCTCTTAACCAGAGATAAAAAATTAGGTAATTAGTTATCAAAATTCAGTTTTTTGCGCTAGATTTACATTATCGTATTGGCTGAAATATTTATAGGTGCTTTGTCTACACATTTTACAATCCATATGTGATCTTTAATTAGGTAGCGTGTGTGCATAGTTCAGCTTATTTTGGAGAAATAATCAGTCATGTGGCCGAATGCACTCCTATACCAAACATAAATTCCATCCCTCATCTTGGTTTCTCAATTTTTATCACGCAAAACAAAAATTGTGCGAGAAACTTCTTATTTTGAAGTGGTTTTTCTCGAATGCTTGTTGTAAAACTGTTAAACATGTTTATGCAAATGATAATTGTTACTTGAATGAAAGTATTTCACTTCTGTTCTTGATGCAGGTTTTGATACCTTCAAGGTAGTTGCTAGGCAGGCCACCCATACCATCTTGGCTGCCTGCAGTTCTGAGCAGCAAAAGTGCAGCACATCCTCCTCTTGCTCAGTATGCTGTCATTCCGACAATACTCCTCAGTTTCAGAAATCTACTTTAATGCCGAATTGTTGCAGGCAATGCTTTTACGCCTTTGTAAACAACGTTGTCAGTTCCACCATGATGGAGAAAGTGGGTTGTGCTTGATCTGCGTTATTTTTTTTTCTTGTGTGCTTCTATCTATTGCTGTGATTATGGTTCTCCATTGTAAAATTCAAGTCGGAGTTAGGGGATAGCAGTGTAATCTATTAACTTTCTACCTGGATGGAATAAGAGAGGATTTTTAAATTGAAAACACGTAGTATTTGTTTACCTATTCTTCTAGTATGCACAATTCTCATCACTCGAAGCCTATGCATGATGAAATTATTTTCTGCACTATGTAAGTGTATCACTTATTTGGGTACAGTCGTACAGAGAAAAAGCAAAATGTACAGTTGCCTCCAATGAGTGTGTAAACTCCAGTCCTATTGCGTCACGAATCATGAAAGCACTAAAACATTAGGAGTGTTGTACTACGTTCGGCACGAACTTTGGCCGTACCAAAGCAGCTTCTGTTTGCAACCCCTTCGGTGACATTTTTGTGGCTAATTACTGGATCAGTAAATTTTAATGAAGAATTTTTTAAATAAGCAGAGACTATTTTGTCACTAATTTAAAATTTTTAAGTATATATCAGGGTACAGAGTTACTCGTTTTGCATATTTAAACAAACTCTTACGTGTTTAGAAAGAAATATATTCAATACACGTAAATCTATGTTGAAATGATATCGAAACGAATTTCCAAACATGCTCTTTGGTGGATGTGGAGTGTTTGGTTATTTCCGAGCACAAACTCAACAGTAGCATTGATTCAGAACTCATGGCCCAGTCCATAAAAATTTGAGCATCAGAATTGGGAAAGCTTGGAAGAGGAAATAAAGCTAAAGCAGGTGCGGCTTTAATTTCCATATTAAATTATTCTAACTATTTATGATAATGGGAGAAATTACACAATTAATCTCTATTTTTTTCTATTCTCACATCAATATCTCTTAATGGTACGAAAAATATCACGTTGCAATCATTTATATATTTACTAACTAGGTTAAAAATGCTGTGCCAAAATTTTCCATATAAAATATTGCTTATAATATAAACAAAATAATGTAATCTCGACAAACTTCTAAGGATTTCTAATTTGAAGCTTCTATATTATTTTCCAATAATTTATTGTTTCATCCTTAAACGCTTTCATATAGCAATCGTTATGAAATTGATCTAAATAGTATTGGATTCATGCCAATTGGACACTCTGTAACAGTTTTCCCGTGACAGGATTGTTTTAATAAAAAACTTAAATCAGTAGTCTTACATGATTTGGAATTCGAAAAAAAAATATAGTGTACGCGTTCTTTGATTTTTTTTTTCTTTTGAATAGTAAAGAGGCATGTTGTATTTATTTTGCGAGGATAAGAAAATGAATATTATTTAAAATTTGGAGAAATAAAAATATAAAAGTATTATTGTTGTATTAAGAAATGTAAAGTGGAGGGAATAGGAATAGGAATAGGAAATTGAGAAAAAAAAAGTAATGGAATGTGGGACAGAGTGGGGTGGATGGAGACACTTGTCCTACCAGAAGTGGGTCCATTGGGTGGCATGCATGATATAAACGACAAAGAAAGAGAAGCACGTGAGTGAGGCACGTGAGTGAGGCACCTCATGTGAAAGAAGTGTCTCTCTTATTGCATCGCTTTCAGATTTGAATCACCCATAAACGACAGGTCAGTTGAGAAAGGAAAGCACATGCCCCCACTCTCCTCTTTTCCCACTTTTCCATCCCTTCCTCTGTGGGTCCCTCACCCACCCCCACGTGACACCCTCACCACTAAGATACCCACACCCACTACCCCATCATCCCATCCCATCCCATCCCATCCCATCCATCATCCATTCATACACATACATCATCCATCACACAAGTAACTAAACCACCCAACGGCGGTTAAAGCTGAAATGGTCCCCACCGCACGCGGGGTAGACCAACGGCAGGGGATCATCGCACGTGACCTACTGCTTCTTCACGTGCTCTCCCAACCGTGCTCCCCTATTTCTAACAACAAACTACCATCCCCTGCAACTCTCATAACCTCTTATCTTTTCCATTCTTCTCTCTCTTTCTCTCATTTTAATTTTTATTTTTTAATTAATCTCTCTATTAATCATAAAAAGGTTAAAACTATTTCAGTTTGATGAAAGTGAGTGAAATGACGCACGCTTGCATCACAAAAGCTAAAGTAGAAGTAGTTGAAGAGTCACTTGATGTATCACATACTCTGCAACATGATGGCAGTACAAACGAATAACGAGGAAAAATTGAATGGCGTTGAAGATTCTACAAAGTAACTCAACGTTTCAACTCCTTTCTCATTCTTCACCAACACATATACACAACTATTAGGAATTTTTGTTTAATTGCACCTACTCCTTCTCCTGAATTTCATTTTAGTACATTTCTACCATTTTCAGATTGTTTCCATAACTTTGATTGGACCAAATGTGACTACTATCTAATTATGATAGACATAAACCATAACCGCTTTTAAATAATTAAAACTTCATGTGAGCCGTATGCTCCTTTTCGCTTAAATTATACAGAGGAACCATATTTCATATGCATAAGGGATTAAGTTTCTAAATTAATTAATTAACGTAAATATGGTGGAGCCACCAACTATGATAGGTGAGTTGGCCACGTGAAGAGAGAAAGTGTGCATACATTTTAATCACGTGATGGGGTGCGGGTCTTCCGGAGAAATCGACACGTGTCCGTTCAATTAAGACGTGCAGGAACCCGATATGCTTTTCTGTTCCATTTCGGTTGCCTTAACTTAAGCCATAACTCATACACACAGCTAATTACAACTTATTTATTAATTAAATATTCATTTAACTTCTGATTCCCAAACACACCCAACATAAATTAAAATTAAAAAGAAAAAGCTTTAGAAGTGTTCTTCGACGACTCTGTAATTAGATTATTAGCAAGAATGTCTCTATTAGGATCATGAGTGGAGGGGATGAGTTCGTAATAATTAAATCACCTTAATTAAAATGGATTTGTTAACTGATCCCTAAACTGATTCCTTAACAGAGGAATGTCACCACCTTCTCAGCCAGCACATGCCATAAATATTAAATTATTTTTTTCACCAAAATTAACTGAATCTTTATATCTGCTTAAAATTTTCATAATTATTTCATTGCTTATGTTAATATGTTGTGAGACAATCTGTTTTTTTTTAATAATCATACTAATCTATTCTATGGATATAATTATCTTTCTTTAGTATACATTTTTCGGTGTTGATCTATCTTCAGTGTTACTTAAATATGAAAAACATAACTAATGATTGAGATCATCTTTATAGGCAATATTGTAGAAAAAGTAAATGAATTAGTACTTGAAAAAGTGCATTGCACTACAGAATTAGAGTGTCACGTTCTTGGTTGTATATTTTATTTCTGCTTTCCGATTTTTGAAGTACGACTGTGCAATTCATTCTCTAATAAATATATATATATATATATATATATATATATATATATATATATATATATATATATATATATATATATATATATATAATGGTAGAGCATAGTCAGATAGTACTTTTGTTATTCTGTATGAAAAAAAGCTATGGTCACTGAATAGGCCTCGATCCATCTTTTACATTTTGCTTTCATTTCATCAGTTTAATAAAATATCAGTGAAACAATTATTGTAACCAAACAGACTCCGATGCCGATAAGGAGCTTTAAGCAATATTTTTATGATATTAATTTTATTTTATGTTGAGGAAGCACTGAGTTGCGACTCCGTGCATGAACCTTGTACGCTGTCTTCACGCATCAGAATCTTTTTTTCTATTTTAATCTTGTTTTTTAAACAACACTCCCTTTCTTCATATTATACGTAAAAAATAAAATTAAGCAAAAGGAAGATTACACATTAATGACTTGTATACACCGAAAATAGATAAATAGATGGATTATTAACCCTAAAATAATATTATTTTAAGGAAATAGAAAATGAAAATGAAGAAAATATGTGAGGGCAGTGGAATGCGTGAGGGATAAAGTGGGGGACCCCATTACATAAGTGGGCCTACGGAGGGACAGTAGAGTTGCTGTGTGTGTGATCTTCTGCACTGCACTGCACATATCATATGATTTATGGGAGGTCATACAAGTTGAGTTAGGTTATGTAAGGTTATGCAGTGTTGTGTTGTGTTTCGCATACTCCTTTTGTTTTTATGCACGTGACTTTCGATCACCTCACGTGGCCTCCATCCCCTTCCATCGCTAACCCCACCCACCTAACCATATCACCGCTCATCACTTTTTCACCCTACATTCTTCCTTTTTTTTTTTAATATCTAATTATATTACTAATATTCCACAATAAAATAATAAATATACGATTAATTAACATATTTTGATCATGTATAAATTATCCCAATAATTTATACTTCTTATTTTATTTCTCACAAGATCGAATTCAACCCGCTGCCTAATATATCCAACACTTACGAGTTAATATCTTTAGATCATATTTTACACTATATAGAAAGAGATTTAAGCACTTGTTAGTTCATTTTTTTACAGTCATTTAATGAAGTTAATTTAGTTGAAATATTAAATATATATACATGTATGTGTTTGCTAACGCGCGTACGCCTGTTTTTTCAGTTGGTATATTTTAGCAATGTGTATCGAGTTTTAGTAGACAAAAATACTCATCATGGATTTTAAGTTTTAAGGTTAAGGGTATTTTAATAATTTTTATTCTTAAAACTAAAAAAAAAAGGGAACTCTTACTCACCTCTCTCATTCCTCGCAACCCTTTCTCTTTCGTCTCTTTCACTCCAACCTTTTCTCTGTCATCCATATAGCCCCAATTGAAAAAATGAGAAACACTTGCCGTTAAACAATTTGTCTTTGTAAAGAGTTGAGTCGTTGACAAATTCACCTTCGGATGTCATTATGCTTGTGAAAATTAGATAAAATTATATACGACAAAAATTATAAAATGAAAATTCATTATAAAATCATTTTTTGTAAGATTGTTTAACGACAAGTGCTTTTGATTTTTTCAATTGGACTACAGTAGGATGACAGAGAAAAGATTGGAGTGAGAGAGATGAAAGAGTAAGAGTTGAGAGGAATGAGAGAGGTGAGTAGGAGTTTGAATTTTTTTTTTTGTTTTGAGAATGAAAATTATTAAAATACCCTTAACCTTAAAACTTAGAATACATGATATATAAGGGTATTTTTGTCTACTAAAATCCGATACACATTCCTAAAATGTACCAACTGAAAAACAGGTGTACGCGCGTTAGCAAACCCCTATATATATATATATATATATATTTCAACTAGAAAGATGATGCATAATCTTATTATACATAAAAAAAGAAGAGTTTAAAACAAATTTTAGAAATAACTAATCAAATAGTATACGTTTTGCATTGAATATATAATAGCCAAAATGTAATTAAATATTTAACTAACATAACTAATTATTTTAAATTTTTTATACGAAAATTAAATTTTATTATTTTACATTTGAATAGTGAAAAATGATGATATTAGAACACAATATATAATCGATGGTAGCATAACCAATTTAATTTAAAATGTAATGAAAATTTTATATATACTATTTTAAATCAGTTATAAAAAGAAATATTCAGTAATACTAATGAAACTTGAATTAAAGAATCACCGTGCCTTAAATCAAAACTCTAAAATTAATGAATTTATGAATTTTTTTCTTATATGTTACTTAATGTTTTCTTTTTAATTCTATTTAAATTTAGATTTTAAAATATTAAAGTACTTTTTAAAGATGAAATTATGATAAAGTGAACAATATTTTAAATATGATAATTTACTCTGACACTGATATACCAATATGTTTGAAGTTGGTACATTAAATCTGAATAACATAATGAAAAAATGGTTTGAAAAGAAAAACCTCTGATCTGTTAGTCCTCATATTGTTTCCTTACTATTATAAATAATTTTTTTAAAAGAACAGTATTTAACCTTATCGATCTATATGAACAGATTTGAGAATATCACATAACGTTCATAATTTGAGAATAACTAAAAATTTGGTAATGCATGTTCACTAACCTGTTTGCGGACCAGAATATAGATTTTAAACTTGAAACTCTTTATAAAGCAGGGAAACTAATAGGAATAAAAGTTTGAGGTGTGTAATGAGATAGCGTGGAGTATTATATTTGACGGGAAAAAGCATTGGCATGTGTCCGAAAATTGAGTGTGTTTGTACTTTGTAGGAATGGATTAATTAGTATAGTCCGAAGCAAAGATAAGTTGTGTGTGTATTTATATATCCGAAAAGAGAAAGAAGAAAGATAAAGATGCATGGATATCGTAACTCCAAGCTGTACCATTGTATCTTTGCATCACACTGTAAATGCTCGCCATGATTGTCGGAGGGCTAAAGAATCCTTTCACTAATCAATTCATATTCCTTTCTTTCTTTAATTAAAAGCCATTTAAACAAACAATTATTGTAAAACACTATTAAACAAAACAAAAACAAACACAAAGAAGCTAGGGGGAAGCTGCACCCCACGACAAACCTTCAAAATTCACATGTCTCTGCATAATCAATTCTCTAACGTCACAACTTTCTAAATTTTCTGTTTATCGCAAATTATATCTAAATACTTCAAACAACTCTTTCTTTTAAATAATCGTAAAGCGTTCGTAGGCAGATGATAAAGTTGCTAGTTAATTGCCATGATTCGGTGTCAGTTCCCGCTTTTAATTAATTATTTTACTTCTTAATGCGCTTAAGTAAAATATATTTTTTAAATGATATATATTTTGAGAAATTAAAAAAATATTATATTATATTTGATGTGAATGTAGATAGATATGTGTGGTGGGTATGAGAGAGAGAATGTTGAGGGGCATGCACATGGAGGCATAGGAGAAGGCATGATATGATGGAATGGAGAGAAGGGTAGATTTAAAAGTAAAAGAAAAAATAAAAAATAAAAAATAAAAAAGAAAAGAAAAATGGGGCGTTTGACGGCACAGGCAAAAAGATCCATCATAGAGCAGGGGATATGAAGAGTGGGGAGGTGAGGTGAGGTGGTGCGTGCGGCACGTGACATTTCCTCCCTCACCACCAACATCTTCTGTTCCTTTTCTCTGTCTTCATTCTTTTCTTTTTCATCTTTTATGGATAAAAAACGAAACAGAGGAAATGTAAATCCATTTCCAGTTTCTTAAAAAATGGAGGGGTTTAATTAGTAACTCCGGCTAGGGATCTGTGCACTAATCATCACCACAGGCCTCTATTTAACACTTTCTTAATTTCATTTAACCACGTCAACCACCTCCTGTTCCCGTGTCAACGCTCCCGTTACCCTCCTCTCTCACGTGACCTTAACCATTCCTCAACGCCTACACTCAAAACTCATAAACCTTTGTCGTTTTGGTATTTAATCACCTGTTACAAAAACATTTGAAACTGGAAACCTATCTTTTTTATTGTAGTAATAAATCCAAACATTCCTGAGAGTGGTGGGAGGGATTATCCGGTTTAAGATGGAAAAGGTTTAGTGGTTTTAATTAAGTTTAAGAAGGGAATTAGAGAGAGGAGTGAACTAAAGAAGAAGTAATGTATTTATGACGGTGTGAGGGTTATGAAAGGAAGGTAGGTGTTTATTGTTGTGTTACACGTGTGAGTTGATGCGCTGTGATTAACGGAGTGGTAGTGTGTAATGCTTACGTATTGGGTAGATGTCTATGTAAGTATTTCTCTCCCTTTTTCTTTCTCCAACCCAAACACACACATTCCACGATACATACATACCCTTCCCTCTCTATCATCTCTTCTCTTCCCTCTCCACCCACACTGCATGTACCTGTTTCTCTTTCTCTTCATCTACTCCTTCCCTTCACTTTCTCCTTTCGTTGCTCTTCTCACCTCCTCCACTCTTCTCCACCATTTCAGATCCGCTCACGTCCGACCACCACCGCCGTCGATCTAGATCTCCGTCCTCCAACCGCTGCCGATTTTTCAAGATTTCCTCGCCGCTACCACCGTCATGACTGCCAACGGAGGTTTCGCCATAAATTACTTGTTTCTATCTTTTTAATTACTTAATTCATTGCACGAACTTTCTGGAATTTAGTTTCGTATTTGTTTTCTTTCATTTCCAGTTTTGATCTCTGTAGTCCCTAGTTTCATCAGAATTTTGTGCCGGTTGAGTGAGATATTGAAACTCAATTTTGTTGTTAAGGAGGAACGGGAGTCTGTTGCGTTCTGCTCCTGTGTGAGAACGGTTTGTAATAAGATTAGAGTGCTGAGAAGTTGCGAGAAACGAATGAATTAGGTTTGTGTTCCGTTGACTTGCATCGATCTTATTGGCGTTTTTTACCTGTGGACATACAGGGAGTTGTCTGAAGACTCATGATTTCCTGCAGCCACTGGAGCGGCTAGAGACGAAGGGGAGTGCGAAGGAAGAAGCCACGGATGAAATATCATGGGTTGTTGAGAAGGCAGGACCTTCGGTTGAGCACCTCTTACCTGGAGGAATTGGGACTTACAGCATTAACCACATTTCATATGTTAATAATAACAATAACAATAATAATCAAAGGCTTCCCAAAGCGGAGACGTCTCTTTTTGCGCGTCAGGCAACTAGTACGGACAGGAACGATGAGAACTCCAACTGCAGTTCGTATACTACTTCGAGCGGTTTCACTTTGTGGGAAGACTCATCGGGGAAGAGGGGCAAAACAGGAAAGGAGAATAATTCGGGCGACAGACCCTCTACTGGAGGTAAACCATAAATTTTCTCTCTCTCTCTCTCTCTCCTTTTTTTTTTCTTTTTTTCTCTCTCTCTATCTAGGAAAAACTTCATCCAATTGATTGTAATTTATAAAATAAATAAATAAATGACATTTGTAAGTTCTTTTTAATTTATTATTATTGATTATTAATATTTTTTTGGTTTGTTAATGTAAAAATACTTTTCATCTTATCTCAATAAATTTCCTAGATAAAGTTCGTATCATGGTAATTTATTGAATAAATGTTTATTAAATATTTTGTCCCACCAATTTCCTACATTTTTCATGGAGTTTCCTAAAACCTTTATAGACCTAAATCAAAACAAGGTCAAGCAATCACAATTATTTTCCTATTTCCGCAATACGAAATCGAATTTATATTTCTTATAATTTTATTATTTCATAAAATAAGACTAAATTATGTTTTTTTTCTGAGAAATTACTGAATTTTATTTTTTATTTTTTATTTTTAAATTTTTTATTCCAACATTTTTTAATTTTATTTTAGTGTCGAAACCCTGATCTAAATTATTTTATGTCATCAATTAAAACATTATCTAAACAAATATTAGAGGGAAAAAAATATTTGAAACAAATAAGTTACAAAATTTTGTTAAAACCAAAAAAAAAAATCGCAATTTTACATAAATAAATAGTTAATATTTAATTAATTTCAAATTGACAAGCTTGTTGTGTATTTTCTTTTTGAAAAAATAATACGGTATCCTTAAAGTTTGTTGAAATACTATACTCTACCCACTTGCTGAAAATTCCAGTGTTAAACATAGTTTACTTGTTAAAATCTACCATTCCATAGTAAATCAGAACCCTCATTTTACAATAATTTGAAAGTGATTTTCATGATTGTTAACTCAAGTCACTTTTTGCTTTAAATAATTACTTTTGCTTTAATTTTTTTTATTCATTCCAAATATCATTTCTGATTTTAATTTCATTTTATTTTAAAAGTTGACACATTGTATCGAGTTATGTATAATTTTTCCTTTGTGGATAAATACACTTTTAATTTAATGAATCATAAGTTGGATTTTGTTAAGTTTTAAATCTGGTGATATTCTCAGTAAATAAATTGACGACCGTTGATTTTAGTAATTTCCGTTTTAATTAAATGACCTGGTCCAAGACACTTTTAATTTTATTATTGAGAGAGAAAATATTTATCTGATAAATTTCCTGAAATTATGTCCTATTTTAAGTTTTATAGGACTATTTTACTGTTAAATTATTAAAATATTTTGCTATTAAAAGACTAATTCGACAATAAATTAGAGAATACGAACCATTTTGAGTATTTTACGAGCTTTTAAATTGTATTATATTCTCATTTTATTAAGATCTAAATCAATCCAGCCTTACATATTTAAGGAATAAATTGGTTATTTATCTTTTTTATTTATTTTAAACATGTCACATTCCTGATTTCATTCTATTTATAATGAAATATGCAACTGTTATTAATAACACTAAAACACACACACACACACACATATATATATATATATATATATATATATATATATATATATATATATATATATATATATATATATATATATATATATATATATTAAATTGATTAATTTATATTTTTGAATTTTATTTAAATTTGTAACTAATCAATGTTTTTTTTTTGTTTTTTTATTTTTATTTGTATATAATTCAAACAAATTCGTGAAATACAATCCACATTTTCTATTATTTTTTGGAAATGATCAAAATCGTGTTTGTATTTTTTGTGTATTATCACGTCATTGTTGTAAGATATCTTTATTTTACTTGTAACGTATTCGATGATTCATTTAATTATTCTCCACAAATAATATAATAAAGGTGTTCTTCATGTTGTAAATTTGTTCCGTTATTTCATAAAAATTCAGTCACCGGCAGAAGAAATAATCTGATTATGTCAACTACTATAATTGTCAATTTTGTTTCGTTCATGTGAATTTCTTACCTTTCTGTTCACAGTGGAAAAGAAAATAATCTTAATATAGTTGCTGGGAAATTTAACCAGTAGATGGAAAAAGTCATATATCTTCAATATGAAATTATGTTCGTAGTATTTAAAAGATTTTATGAAAAACATTTGTTCAAATATTTTTTATAGGATTATCAAGGTGAAAAATAATTCAACTTATATAAATAATGTGTCCGTTGATTCATTTAACAATTTTTTTAGGTTTAATAACATGATCTAACATGCTGATTCATTAAGATCTACATGTAATGTCATAGATAGACCGAAGCAGCGTTGTGGGCTAGTTAGCCAGACCAAATTCAGTGTTTGTCTATCGGTATTCGGCAATAAGAAAAACAGTAGAAATAATGATAGTGTCAAATATGAATTGCAGTATATACATATATTTAGTTTGTCTATAATTGGTATGTCTAACGGTTTTAATATATGACAGAGTGTGCGGCGACAAAGCTAGGGCAGTGGACATCAACGGAGCGGACCTCACAGTCGTTTTGTACCAATCGTCACGACAGCTTCAGCCCTCGCTCTTCATCTCAGTCAGTCTCTCTCTCTGCCACCTCTTCCATATTTATACCATATTTATACTCCTTTTTTTGTCTTAATTTTATTAATGTTTATGTTGTATTTGTGGAATTGATGAACAGGACAACTGGGCAGAAGAACCAGAGTTTTATGGAAATGATGAAGTCCGCAAGGGATAGTGCCCAGGATGAAGTGCTGGAGAACGAAGAAACATTTTTTCTCAAGAAAGAACCTTCCAATAACCAAAGAGGTAACTTTTAACATTCCATTCTTGAGAAAGGTGCACCATACCCATTGACCGTACATATTTCATGCAATATGCTCAGGTTGCTAAATAATTTTCATGTTAAATTTCTCCTTTTAGCTGTAAAGTTGTAACTAGATATTGGGTTTTCCACACAAATGGGGCATTTTTGTTTTAAATTTCAGGAATTAATAAATTTTAAATGTATTACTATGAATGGATAAGTAGCTAATCGAACAGTTTTTATTATTCTCTAATTTTAAAAACGTATTATTTATTCATCATTTTTATAATATTTTTTTAATAGTATCTTTTTTAATATATATATATATATATATATATATATATATAATTTTATCTCACATTTTTTTATCTTCTGTACCTCTCTCTCTATGTTGCATAAAAATATGAAAAAACATAAATTTGTGAGTCTCATTCTTTATTTATAATTTTTATAGCTCTTAATAAATTATAGCTAATAATAGAAAATGTGTTGGAAGAAGTTTCTTATAAATAAAATATCGTACAATTACACTTCTCTTCATTCAAGTAGAATTTGGGAGAGACTTTAGAAAGGAATCTCAATCCAAAACAAGTCGAAGTTTGTGATGCATTCCGGTGATGCTTAGCATAAACTATATCTTTTACTCTTTGATGATTATTCTTCTGTGTCATGCTTTTGTATTTAATTTAATGTAAAGAGGGGGAGAAACTTTTGTGCACAACAACCGCTTTGTAATTCTTATTTATGTAATTATATCGTTTCGGCTTGGCGGAAAAGGAAATTGATGCAGGTTAATGAGTATTTGTCCTCAAAGTCATTTATTTAAAAATTTCTGACCAAGTTAATTTGTTTGATTACTTACGACAGAGCTAAGGGTGAAAGTGGATGGTAAGAGTACCGATCAAAAGCCAAATACACCAAGATCAAAACACTCTGCAACAGAACAGCGGAGAAGGAGCAAAATTAATGACAGGCATGTGTTCCCTAACAATGCAGGCTTAAAGGAACTCTCCTTTTTACTTTATTATTTAAGAACTGAACATAAACTAACATGGTTAAAAGCAAATTTCCTTACGGTGTTCATAGTCTTCTGACAGAACATTTGAATTAATTATGCAGATTCCAAATGCTAAGAGAGCTTATTCCACACAGTGACCAAAAGAGGGACAAAGCATCTTTTTTATTAGAGGTACATTCATATGAGACAACAGTTGTTATCTTATATAAGTTTACAATATTTCTGATTAGTGCTAAATCTGAAATATTTTTAGGTCATTGAGTATATTCATTTTTTACAAGAGAAGGTGCACAAGTATGAAGGTTCATTTCAAGGGTGGAGTAACGAGCAAGAAAAATTGATGCCATGGGTAAATACCATATATACCTATCATAAGCTGCGCGGGATTTAAAGGAATAAAACTTTATCTTCCTTGAGATATTTACTGTTTCCTATCATTTAAATCGCATATGTTTGTTGGGTTCATTCATTAGTATCAATAGCTTGTTGCAACGGATTTGAATTTAGAAATATAATAACGATTGCGAACCATCCAAAAACTTATTTTTCTTTTTTTTTTTCTTAATTTTATAGCAGAGAAATAATGACAAGCCAGCAGAAAACTTCCAACATCGTGGCACTGATAATGGGTCAAGTCCATCTCCAGCACTGCTTTTTTCTTCAAAGAATGAGGAGAGAAATATTAGCATCTCCCCAACAATTCCTGGGAGTACCCAGAATGTAGAATCTGGCTTGAGTACAGCAACTACCTCCAAGACAGTGGACCATCAGGCCGGAATAGTGAATAACGCTTTTCCAATTCCTATTTCTTCACAGCTAAATTTCTTCCCTCCAGCCCAAATGGGTGGTCCAGGGGGAGTAGTGTCTCAGGTCGCACATATACCGGTTTCTGATGCCGAGAACAAATATCAACCTTCAGTGGAGTGTCAGACCATGGCGGCTACCAGTGAAAAGCTGAAAGAGAAAGAGCTCGCTATTGAAGGTGGTGCAATTAGCATATCAAGTGTGTACTCAAAAGGGTGAGTATTTATATTATGTTTATTTGTTTGTGTATAATAAAAAGTAGTTTTGAAATCGCTATACCATTTTGAAATTATGTTGGTCTGTTGGACATAAAAAAATGGATCTATTCTCTAGTAATCATTCATGTAAAGGAAACGCAGATGTGGCACGTTACGGAGATACGCTTTTTGATAATAACCTATTAATGTTGCATCATACTTATCTTGACCCTGACATAATGCCGAAGAGTCATTGGATTATGCTATGCAACCTTAATTTAAACTAAATTCACTTTTTTCGCTGATTATGATTTGCAATGCATGATGCTGTGTAATTGTGGAAGAAGTTCATGATTTCAGTTCATACTTGAAAAATTATCCTTTTTATCTCTTAATAATTTAGATCAATTGTCTTATGCAATGATGGCATATAGTGCTGCTCTGTTCCATTCGAACAATTAGGTATGCAACATTAGAAACTAGTTCAGATAATTTGAGAAAACATTTTTATGGACCCGGTAGGAGCATTTTGGTTATAATATACTAAGATAAATGTATTACACTTGAACAGGTTGCTGCATACGCTTACACATGCACTGCAAAGTTCAGGAGTGGATCTGTCACAGGCTAGCATCTCAGTGCAAATTGAACTTGGTAAACAAGCAAACATCAGACCAACTGTACCCGTGTCAGTGTGTGGTGCTAAGGTATAGTGACACTCTAATTACTTATTTTCCGGGTCTTTGTTTTGAACATAAGCTATGTTCTAGTATTGAATTAAAATTTCACATTATCTAATTTGTCGATGATGTTCCCCTAGGATGGTGAAGTACCTTCTAACAACAATCAAAAGATGATGCGCTCTAGAGTTGCTAGCTCAGGGAAGTCTGACCAAGCAATTAAGAAGCTAAAGATCTGCAGAAATTAATTGGACCGTTATATTCATTCTTTCCTTATTATTATAATTTTCATTAATTATTAATTATTTGGGGGTAACTTTTTTAAAATTAATTTTTGGAAGGGGTATTTATGTCTTCTGCTGGCCTGCTATCCTGCGAGGGTGAGATCGACTGTACATTCAGTGTCCTCTTAGTTATTTGGGATCGTTAGGCTCACCCCAACAAAATAATATGAATCAATTTAGTTTCTAAATCATATAAATATAAAAGGCTTCCATACTAATTGAGAAGCTATTTTTTAACCACAGCTTCTATTCATGTAAAGTTTGTAAACTCTGACTCCTTTATTTGTTGCATATTGTTTGACATTTCGTCTAGTTGGTATTTGTTTTTGTGGTCTAGTGAATTCTTATGAAATCGTATAAACTACATCGAAAACCTATTATATATTTAGAATGTTTGGATGGTATAATATAGCCAACCATAGTTGAGTTTTAGTAGAATGACGAACTCGTTAAATGGATCAAAGTTAGAAAACTAAAAAGGAGGCAACTATTCAAACGATTTTAATCGCAATTCTGGTTAATATTTTCAAAATTCACAGGACAAATTTTACCTGCAGTTTTATATCCTATTTTTTATGTTTAGTGTGATCTTTTATATTTTTTTAAGTGATTTACTGTAGTTCTTTCCATCACATTTACTTTCAACGTGAAGAAACTAGTGGGTTAAAAAAATTTCAACAATTGTTTTTAGTTTTTAGTAAGTATAAATAAATTTTTGACGGTTTAAAACTGTAAAAATTGCTACTGTTGGTGAATTTCTTTGTGTGTACGTCTATTGGGTATTTTAAAATTTAAAAGCATTGTTAAAATGTTTGATGACTGTGTACGGAAAATTGATCCCTTTGAAGACGTGTGGTAGTTCTATCTGGCAAAGCAACGAAGAGGTAGGGAGAGCATGACCTTTACGATTTTGTTATGACGAAATTAAGAAATATAATAAAAAAGAATTATCTTTTATAAGATATTTACGAGATTGCCTATTTTATCTTTTACACTTTTATATCATAATAAATACATTTACATAAAGTGATTAAAATTTTACTTGAGGATGAAAGTGTAAATAATAAATTTAAGCAAAAGATTTCTCGAGTAACTCGCATTTAGAGCGTGGATTTAAATTTTTTGAAAAAAAAAATTCGTGTTAATTTTTCGTGTTACCAAGTTAAATTTAACTCAAAATTTAATTTTTTTATGTATTCATATCATCATTATATAAAGATATATTCATCTTTTTTTGTGTATATATGTTTTTTTAACTTTATCTTTTAATAAGTAACATTTATAAACTAAAATAGTTATCTTATCAATTTTACTTATAAAAATTAATTATTTGTATCTAATTCTTTTTTATTTAATAATATTTTTAAATTAATTTTTTTTAATAAAAAATTATCTATAAAATAAATAAAAACTACAATATAAAAGCTATTTATATTTATTTTTATAATCATAATTTCATTACCTTTTATTATTATTAAAAAATTAAACACAGATATTACAAATGTATTTTTACTAGTTATTTAATAAATTAAATAGAACGTTCTGACATAAATGAATACTAAAATGTCTACATGTGTATTTGTGATCCCTTTAATCTGAATTTAGCATGACCAATATTAAAATTCATTTAAATTAGAGCCTATGCAAACACATTCTTATTCCTACAGAAAGTGTTTATGAAGAGCACGGAATGATAGAATCGGTGCTGGAGGAATCCATTCTAATGTTTTAAAGTAAAGAATAATATATAATAATAACATTTTGTTTTATATTAATTTTAATTATAAAAACTAAAATTATAATATTACATTTTAATCTATTAAAACATTATTTTGTTACATTCATCAAATTTTTTACAAATTTTATTTTCATCTTCAAATTCTCTAAAAGAAATAACACAAAATCAACCTAATCACTATGCATCGAATCCATATTTCGAAATGAACATAACTAAAATAAAAGAAGGAAATAATTTCATTATTAATGGTGTAAAGTTTAAGAACGATAGTATATTAGATTGAAAAGTCAACAATTAGTCGCTTTATGTTAAAGCTTTAGAAAACAGCTTCCATTTAATTAATTATTATCTACTTGATAATGGCTCGTGTTAACGGTTGTTAATTGAGACAAACGTCGATGAAAGCAGCATGAATTAATATAAGCACGTGTTCTCAAAGGCGAATAATAATTTGATAGTTATGAAGTCTCTGAGTTAGTGTTACCATTAGCAGCATTAATGACATTTATATATAGCTTTTCAGATAATTTATAGAAGTGGATACTTTTGACAGTTGGTGTTTCTTGGATCCTTCAACCTATATTAAAATATAATTACTTGATTAGTTTCTCGGTATTTTCTTCGATTTCATACTACAACAAATAAATAATGAATGAATAATATATATATATATATATATATATATATATATATATATATATATACTGTTCAAATATTATTAAAAAAATATGTACCAAAATATATTTTTCTATTTACCTCTAATTGCTATCAATTGAGAGTCTCTTTGATTTCATAAACAAAGAAGATTCTCCATCATCTCTTGTCTGGAAGTTTTATTTTTAGGGTTTGAGAAAAAGGTGGTTTGAAATTGTGTGTTTGCCACTTTTATGGTGTGAAGAAATGAGGAATTGAATATGGCGAAGTGTTTCAGAGTGGAATACAACGCACTACTATTCAGCAATTAGCATAATGCCGACACCTTACACCACCAAGAAAGTCACCTTTTTCAATTGTTAATTTCATTATGTTCCTTCATTTTAAACTATTATAAAAATCTATACAAATTTGTATGTATCCCTTTAAGTTAATTTGTATGTATCCTCCAGTTGACATTTGTTTATGCTTTTGAAGTTCCCACCATCTAAGTAAAGGCAATTGTGTCATCCTTGTTTGAGAAAGTTTATCTTTTTTTGGTGCTAGTGTGTATCTGGTGATTTGGTACATATGTGCTTAGAACATTGTTGCCTATGATACTGCAATACTTGCAGAAGCTAAACCGGGTGATTTCTCCGATGTTATACGGAGGCCATAGGAAAACAAGAACATATTATCTGCAAGGAACCTAGCCTTAATTTGGTGGAAACTACAAAAGAAAGAGGGCGGGGTGATTAAAAAGTGCGCTCTTTCTTTTTTCGGTACTCTGTTCTTTACATCGTTTTAGCTGCTATTGTTAGTCGTTCTATTTTCCAAAGCTACACATTTTTCAAATCACTACAACAGTTCCTTTACCTCAACATTATTGACCCAGACAAACCTCTTAACTGTCCATACAAAAGGATCTACAATTAATATAAGTATGATTTTTCCTTTTCCTTTCTGAACATTCAATGTGTACTTTTTTACACGCTAAGAGAAAAAAACATTTAAACAACAACAAAGCTCTGGACACCGTATAATCATAAATTTTATGATCAGAAACCCAACATTCAGGGGAAACTACTACTAACACTTAAATAAAGTTGCAAGAAAGGGTTGAAACAATAAACGTAGGCATCACAAAACTTATCAGCCATCGTATGTGTCAGCCAATAATTTCATCCAACATCTGTCATTTCCCTTTCTCATCATCCTGTACATTCAAGTAAGTCCTCAAATAAATTAATATCCATAAGTGCCACCAACTTCAATGAATGATTTAATCAAATTTCAAGACCAAACTGAAGTTCCAAAGGCCAAATATATCTTCTATTATGGGAAAAGAGTATCCGATATATGGTTCGACAGTATTTTTGTTGACCAAAACACATTCCTCTTTTACTGCCAAATTATAACACAAAGTAATACTAATATTTTGTAGTGTGCATGGGATCTTCTTGTAAATTAAGTTTTTTTTTTGTTTGGTAATAAAATTAATTTATAGAAACTGTAACTTCTTTATATTGTTATTTCTAACTTTAGAACTACAATGGATTTAGGGTTATGGCTGTATAAAAGAAAACGGTTCTTATTTCAAACGGAAAGGCTAACCTTCTTCTTTATCCAATAACAAAAGGCTTGATCTAGAATTAAGTAAACAAAAACTGGAACACCGGGAAGTTTACCAAATAAGTATATTTTACTGTAACCTAAATTTAAAATATTGAATGGGTGATAAAAAAAAGTAGAATTAAAACAAAAGAAAATGTGTCAAGGGAAGAATCGAATGGTAGATTTTTCTATCTATTTCTTGCAAAGATCAAAACAAAGTGTATATTTGTTTCATATATGGACAAAATCGAAAAATATTGGCAAGTACTAAATCTGACAACTTTAACTTTATCATGTCAAAAAATAGTGAGGGACCAATTTGTAAATGTGGAAATAAAAATGTTTTTTATTTTTCATGAAGGAACAAAAGCAAAAAGAAGAATCAGCTATAACATTTAAATTTTTAATGTAACCCCAAAAATATTTCAAATTGTAGTTCTTTTTTGAGTTCATGTTATAGATAACATTTTCACTCATGGAATATAAAAGACATACAGAGAAGTTTTAACAAGCAACCGTTTCAGAAACATTTTGACAAATATAAAATTATTGTTTGCTAAGTAATCCTAAATTTTAACGAGTACAGATTATATCATGCTTACCGAATTATCCATCAGTTTGTCCAAATCTTCATTGTATCTTCCATCGCCATCATCTGAAAGTCCAGAGAGATTATAGGCAAATGTAAAGTCACCAATTTTAAATTCACCCAGAGCACATGTTATTCTATACTTTAACTCAAACACCCAAAAGAATAATCTAATACTGTCATTGGATATAACTCCAACTCCGGAGAACATGGTGGTATATAGGCTAACAAATAGGAAAAACATGACGAAAGTTCAAGTGACTTTAGTTCTGTCTGCATTGATTAAGAGTTACATCTAGATTACTTGCTTGATGAGGAGTGGAAAGGGAAGTCATGGAAAGGAAATAATGCCCTCAAGCTCTACTTTTGTTCACATTCAAACTAGGGTGTAATGAGGGTAAGGAGCTTTGCTGTTATCTTAAGAACGTGCCATTTACTATTTGAATAAATTTAGTTGTTTGAATAAAAACGTGTCATATTGAAATTTTTTAAAGGTGATATTAGGAACATTTTTTACCTTGCCCTTTCTTCTCTCATAAATCATCCAAACACGAGGAATGCAAAATTACACAATTTTGTCCCTTCCCTTCCCGTCTATCTCGTTCTCTTAAAAACTTTGAAATTTCGTGAATAATCAAAAGACCTCAATTATCCAAAAAATAAATTGTGTGACTTAAAGAAGTGAACTTTAAATTTAGCTCAATCTCACAAATCCAGTTTGTAAAGTAAGATTTGGACCTATATATATACTATAAATTGATCTTATCTTTAGTTGATGGAAGACTTCCAACAATACATCTATTTTCCTATACGGTTAACATCCTTTAAATTACTGAGACTTTAAATGTGTTTGGATAGTTTATAAATGGGGATGTACCAAACTCATATACGCCATGTTTCAGAAATAAATAACAATTTTTAATAGATTAAAGTAATAAGGTGTACCGGGCTCATCATCACTGTTTCCGTCTCCCAGAAGAAATACATCCAAGTCTTGCTCAGTTGAAGTTGATAAATTGTCCTTTTTTGGCATTTCCTGCGCCTCTTGGTTACAGATCAATTCAGCATTTAATGGTTTCATCGTGACTATGCGATCTTTTCCTTGTTCAGAAGATTTTAGTTTTTCATCTTCCATGTACTTATTCTCATAGCTGACAGAAATCACAAGACAGAAGTTTACTAAATGTCACAAAAACAGCATAAATATAATAATATAACCCAAGTTATGATCAGCTGAATGAGTTAATTGCTAGATGCATTTCATATGACACATGGGCTAGCATAACCAGCATGACAATTTTCCACAAGTATATTGATTGCTTAAGTGTATCAATAATCTGCTAAAATTATTGTTTGCAATAAGTTATGCACATCCAACTAAATTTTGTTATTATACTGTACCAAATACTTGTTATTTTAAAAAATTCAACGACATTCTGTTGCTTGTGTGAACTCTCCTTTAATCATCTAAATTACATTTCTGAAAACTTCACATGTTCATATTCTTATAGCAGAAGTTCCTTCAATTTCTTTTTCTGCGTATTTATTTTTATACCTCCAGGATGAGAGTATTTCGTACTTTCGGAACTATGGGAACATTTATACTTCCTATGTCCTAAATTAGGAGGATTCATTGCTTAAGGCCTAGAATATGATATTTAGTTATTTAAAATTGAAAACAGCATATTATATATCTCTCTTCAATTCTCATTTGGTGAGTATCAAGAAAACCTGCATAGAATACATGACCCTTTAGTATTTCAAGACTACAAGCATCTAGCAGTCGTCTATTAAATCGAGCCAAGTCAGATGAAACTCAAAAACAATACTTAATATGTAACCAAAATACTCAAGCAACAAGAAAAATTACATACGGTGCAGTATGATTATTCACAAGTATAAAATATATTCTCCAAAACTTCCTCTCTTTCATGACTCGTGGACACAGTTCATACCTCAATCGAGAAATCTCCTGTAACAAAAAATCAACTAAATAGTGGGAGTGCATTATGTTTCAAATATGTGATTGCACGAAAAAATTTAATTGACAGATTATAATACACAAACCACCCTATACACCTAGGTGAAAGATTTTACTTTAGTCATGCGAGATTAACATAAAAACATGCAATGTCTTTGACACAATGATTTGCTTCAACAAACTTGGAAATAAAAATACCGAGCATCTTATGATTTACCATGCAGCATATCACCAACCATCATGAGTGCATCTGACAAGGTCACAATTGCAGGAGAATGAAAAAGGACAACCATAACTCACCATGGTGCAATTCACGATTTTTAACTCTTACACCAATGCTCTATCCCCACCACTCCTTCTCTCTTCCTCAAGTACACAAACAAAATAAGGCTAATAATATTAATAAAACTTGTATAGATACTGATAATGAAAAACGTTGACATTTTAGAACGGTATACTTATCTCATGATAGGTTGACAGCTTTGTCGTCATATCACTCAAATGTTTCAAACCTTGTGATATATGTCATCATAAAAAACATAAGAGATCACCCTTTTCTTCTAGTTATACTATATCAGCTAATTTCTTTGATCTACTACATGTAGATATATGGGGCCCATTGAGTCATATTTCGGTAAAGGGTACAAATATTTCATAACACTTGTAGATGATTTTACTAGATATATACATGAATGAAAGCTTAGGCTGGAACAGCCATTTGGAAACTTTTATTATCATGATTGAAAGTCAGTTTAATGTTCATTTGAAAGTGCTGAGAAGTGATAATAATGAATGATTTCTTTGATAGAAAAGGGACTGTTCAGTAAATTAGTTGTGTGGAAACACTACATCAAAATGCAATTGTTGACTGAAAGCATTGACATATTTTTAATGTCACTCGTGTACTCATTTTTCAATCTCAGTTGCCTCTTTGTCTATGGTCATATGTGGTCAAGCATGTTGTCCATTTAATATAGATAGAACACCTACTCTACTCCTATTACATAATAAATCACCATTCAAATGGTTTACAATGTAGTCCCGTATCTTTCTCATGCAAAGTGTTTTGGTTGCTTAGCTTTTGCCAGTACTAATGGTGAACAAAGGGCAAAACTAAGTCACAGAGCAACAAAGTTTGCTTTTCTTGGTTATAAAGATGAACCAAAAGGTTACACACTTTTTGATAGGGATTAGAAAAAAAAATTGTTAGAACACGTCACTTTTCATGAAACTAGTTTTCCATTTCACGAGAATGAAATTTTAGATAAAGTTGATCCATATAAAGTTGTGCCTACTTTCCCTATTTTTTTGTGATAATGACATTGTAGTCCCAGCAGCTGTTAGAGATGTTGTCCCTTCTGTTTCAGAACCCATTTTGTCATCGGTGATAATATATTGATTCTAACAATTCATCCCAGTCAAATGAAATTCTTGGTTTAAAAAATCCAAATCATGATTTACAACCTCAACCCAAATAGAGTTTCTACTCGTCCTAAACAAAAGACAAGATACCGGAAAGACTACCACATTACTTTCTTTTCCTAAATGGATACTTCCAATCATTCTTTAGGTACTACATATTCTATTCAAAATTATCTTTATTGTCTTAGTCATTCTTCTACATATTCATCTTTCAATTAATAGTTCCTCTATCTATCCAAGAGCCTGAACCCTTTGAAGAAACTCTTCAACATCATTGTTTGAAAGAAGCAATGCATCACGAACTTTCAGCTCCTGAGTGTAATCAAACTCGGTCTTCAGTGGATATGCCTCAAGGGAAGCACCCTATTGGGAGTAAATGGTTTGATATAGCTAACCATAAAACAGTGGCTATATTGATATATAAAAAGCCATTTGATTGCCAGGGGCTATACTCCGACCAAAGGTCTTTAGTACATTGAGACATTCTCTCTAGTTGTAAAGATTACTGCCATTTAATTTATTTTGCTAAAGGCATGTGCTAAGCCCTGGTTTCTACATTAGTTAGATGTGAATAGCACTTTTCTTGATGGAGACAACCATGAAAAAATTTACATGATTCCGCTTCCTTCCTGGTCTTCTTTCACGTCCAAAACAAGTTTGTAAACTTAGAAAGTATTTGTACGAGTTAAAACAGGCTAGCGAGCAAAGGAATTCAAAACTAACCTAGACATTGATTACGTTCAAAGTTCAGGTGATCATCTTTTATTTGTCTGCAAAACTGGTCGTTGCTTTATAACTTTGCTTGTATATGTTGACGATATTGTATTGGCAGGTGATGATGTTCCAGAAATTCAACATGTTAAGTCTCATCTTCACTACTCATTCAGCATCAAAGATTTTGGTACTCACATATTTTCTTGGTTTGAAATAAGTCGCTCATCCTCACGACTTGTTCATCACCAACAAAAATATTGCTTATGCTTAGATCTGCTCTCTCATAGTGGTTTCTTAGCTGCACACCTGCCGCGTCTCCTATAGAGCCATCTTGTCATTTATATGATGAATAAGGGTCACTTCCAATCTTGTGAATATAGAAGGTTAATTTGATGCCTTTTACATCTTACTCGCTCTAGGCCTGACCTTAGTTTTGCAATTCACAAGCTAAGTAAATTTGTTTTAGTCCCACGAGAACATCATACAACAGCAGCTCAACGTGTATATTAAGATACCTAAAAGGATGTCCAGGACTTTGTTTATTTTTCATAAGTGATAATCAACTATTTATCAAAGGATTTTCTGATTGGGGTACTTGCATTAACTCCAGAAGGTCAGTGACCGATCATTGTGTGTTCATGGGAAATATTTTTATTTCCCTGGAAATCTGAAAAGACAGCGACAATGTCCGGGTCTTCTATGGAGACAGAGTATAGAAGAGCTCTTGAATTGCTTGTGTGTGACCTACAGTAGTCACAGTATTTGTGTAATGATTTGTACAGAGAGATTTCTACTCTTTTTTTGTCAAACAAAACATATAAAAGTTGACTCTCATTTTATTCTGAGAAAGCTTCAAGAAGGTCTTATTCATTTTTTACTCCGCATGGATAAGCTCACACTAACCCGTCAATTTGGGATTCAATTCGGTTCCCTGCCCAAGTGGTTGGTATGTTGACAAAACTTCTACATTCATGTTTCTATCATGAGAACTTGTCCAAGTCAAACTTGTATCATATACATACTCCGGCTTTTGGGACCTTACTAGACAATAAGGATGAAATTCCCACTGATACCATGTGAATCTTACATATAACTAATTCTATTAGTGGACTTCAAGATTAGCCTGTTAAGCTGTAACTAATTTTTCATTCTTTCTGGTGTATTCTAATAGCATAGTATGTACATATTCTAATCAACTGAGATCATTCAATTCTGTTAATTAGATTCATTTTTCTCTCCGGTCTCCTTTCCCCTCTCGTTTTCTCTTTCTCCTCTTGTGTGAGGTGGTGTAGAATACTAATAATATCCAAGACATGTCAAGTTTTCAAGTTAATATGATTGATTTAAAAAAAAAATGTCTAAGAATCTAAAACTAAACTCATTAAATAAAAGTAATCAGTACTTCTAAGCCAAACATTATTTGCATGCCATTAAAAACTGATAAGGTGCCTCTCTTAAATTTAATGAAAGCATTGCGAAAACACGCGGCGCATTAATATTAATAAAAGCAGCCATGCCATGCACAGCTTTGATAACATTCTGATTCACAGAAACACAGCAGATGCTACCTTGACGGTAGAAAGAACAAGACCGGCATGTTTTTCCTGCCAATCGGTTAGATCCTGCCTGACATTTGAAATCGCAGGAACATCAGAAAATTCCGTATCATCTGAAAATAGATGAGAACCAAAACTGCAATAAGATCCTCCCGTGAAATAAAGGAAAGTAGCAGCCGAATGATACAGAATTCAAACTTGGTAGGTAGCATTTGTAATGAACTGTTAGTGTTTGATAATGACGGAAATTTTGGAAAGAAAAATCATTTAAAACAGATTTTAAATAACAAAAAATAAATGGTAGAGAATAAAATGCCCCCATTTTCACTTTAGAATATGACACAAATTGCAAACTATCTTCACTCTGTAGTCTAATTTCCATTTCTCACTAAAACGAAGCAAATGTCAATCCATAGATACAATAAAAGGTAAAGAAAAGACCTTCAAGGGGGAAATCTTCAAAGGTAGTGATGGTGATCCCTTTGACGAATTCTCTCAACTCTTCGGTGATGCCAAAACGGTGGAGATCGACGTCGTTTATGAGCGAAGGTTGGGTCAAGTGCTTGGAAGCTTGTGCCGCTATCTCTTTGGTTGTCTCTGTAATGATATCGCTCAATTTGGAAGCTCCCAAGGACAGATCATTCGATCGTTTCGCTGCTTCTTCCGCAAAGCTTCGGGCTCTGTTCCACAGCTCCATCTTTCTCTTTTCTTCTGATTGATTACACGTTTTTCCTTACCAATTTCAGACAAAGAATTATCGCAAATTAACGACGAGAATTTTCATTGGGAATGGAAGAGAAGAACAAGTGCAGGTTGCCACGTACTGTGCTTCATCACTCTCTCTGTCTTTTTTTTTTCTTCCTTATTTTCATTCCCTCAAGGTCACAACTTTTTCCTTTTTTTAAGAAAACATCTTGAACAAATTATGACCATAGTAAAACAACATATACTAATTTCATAAACAAAAACAGGGTGGACGAATTCGCTGTGCACAACAAAAATGTACTTTTATTTGACATGTTGATCTAACAAAAAATTAGGTATTTTTGTGAAAAAAGTTAAACATATAAGAAAAAGTGTGAAAATTAAATAAAAAAACGTACACCTGTTATAACATCTCATAATTTAAAATTATACATCTTGGGCCATATCCTACACCCTATTATTCCTCGAAATTCATTTTTTCGGAACACATTAAAATAATTCTGGAAATTTTTTTATAGACAATCATCCTATTTTTATTACGATACTTTTCATAGAGTGCACCAAGAAATTTGATAGGTGCAGGAATTCTTTGTCTTATTTTCTTAGTGGGTTGGGCTTTATTTGCATCCAAGCGAATTTAATTTTTCTACATTTACCCCTTGTTTAGCCAGATTTAACCTTTTTATAGCACTTTCTTTATTTCAAATATATATAAAAAACCAAATGATATCGTAAAAATTCATAAATATAATTTAAGTGATTCTTCTTCTTATTTCCACTGCAACAGATTTAATCAGTTTTTTCATCCGAGAATTCATCTAAATTTAACGAGTTTGGATTGATTTTTTTTTTTTTCAATTTGAACCAAATTCAATTAAAGTTCGATAATATTAAAAAAAAAGGCCAGAGGCATAAATTCATTGACATGATATATAAATGTTAATATTATATAAAACTAAATAAAAATACGATGTTCGTTTTATAAAACCAAACTATATTTTACAGAATGTGTTTCAGAATACATAATATCTTCATATAAAATAAAGCATCATAATTAGTTAGGAAATGTGATTATTATAGAATTATTTAAATATTTAAATTTTTAAACATAAAATAAAAAACATATAGCTTAAAGTAAAGTCATCCACAGATATACTATATTTAACTCTGAAAATTAATTTATGGAACAGTAACAAGTGTGAATGTTGTGTTAATGGCGTGTTTTGGATGAACGATGAATTGGGTTTCACATTTGTTCCTTAAAAGCGTGAAAGGAAAACCTAGGTAGTTGATTGCAGAGTAGAGAGGCAATAATAGGTGGAGATGGTGGTGGGACCGAAGGAGAAGACAATAGGGGTAACGTGGGGCCCAAGAGGTAGAACAGACTGGGCCTGAGGCATAGGGATGAAGCCCATGGTTGGTGGGTCGTGACAGTGACACCCATTAAACGAAGAAGCATGAAATAGCGTATCTTTCACGATCTGATGGATCGTGAAAGCTGGAGGGAGATTTTTGAAAAAGTCCATAAGATGCAGCCCCCCATTTAAACTTGTTATTGTGTTAGCATTATTGTTATTATTCATGCACACACGTACACGTAAGCAAACACAGAAAGAAGGCACCCAGCTTTTAATTTTTCAATTTTGATAGATGTGGACAAGTACCGGTAGACCTAAATGGGAGCCCCCCACCGTCCCATGTGCATATCAACCTCTTCCAATCACGCTTCACTATTTCTCTTATTACCAATTATTTCACTTCACTGCTCTGTTGCTTTGATGTGACCATGATTCACCAACAGCAACAATTAAGTCTTGAATAAATAGCAGGCATATGTTGCTGACCGTGGATCGATCAACTTTTGTCCAAATTAGTTGGAATAATAATTAAGGGTGGGTGTCCTATCTATGTGTTTAATTAAACTCTTCCAGTGTCACTCACTATTCTTCGCCCGCCACACTATGCAATATTTCCAATCACACATTCATAATCATCACAACAACAATAATACTAACACCAGAACATCAAGCTCTACCGTTTTTAATATCTACATACTCCACACTCTATACTGTTCTTGATGCTGCTTGTCCAATTCGTTTGTCCATCAATTTTCGTTACGGTAATTTCACTTATTGTTTTTGGATATGGTGGTCCTCCTTGCCTACTCCTCCACATAACATGTCCAAACAACGAGAGCGATCATCGTTTTATCTCTCTGCCGCAACACCATTCCATGTTTTAAACGATATATATATATATATATATATATATATATATATATCTATCTTCAAATTAACACATGTACTCTCTACCTAGTACTCGTACAATGTTTAACGTTTGGGTCAGACACATATGTATATCCCTAATGTTGATATCAATCACAACTTCGTTATCAATTCTCTAAAGTAGCATTCTTTTGGATAGTCTTATATTTTACCAATCCAATCCTAGTCCCCAAACTCTGTTTGATCACCGCGCAAAGGCACAACAACTTTTCTATCAATTATCGCACCATTAACTAAGTAAAGATTTAATCCCAACATAAGCCAGGATCTCTCTTTCATTCACTCCGATACTGATCAGACACTCACTCCCTCGTACCATTTGACCACTTCTGGTAACATTGCTTACACCGAAATTAACCTAGATATTCCTATTTATGTTTTTTTTTTCACCAAACTCCACCAACTAGGTCAACTAGTGTATTTTAAATCTAGTTCAAGATAAAATGAAAAAAACAAAAACAAAACTGTCCTATAAGTTAGAAATATTTATTTTTTCTGATTTATAATCATCTTAAATCATCGTGAAATCTATACAATTTGGTACATTGAAGATATGATATTTCAAGTGTGAAACTAGATATATTTATCAATAGTTCATTAACATAGCTGACACAATAAACCCAACATACTTCATTTTAATAGAAATTGATGATATATTAAAAAGTAAATTTTATTTTTAATTCCACCTTACTTATCTAACTTATAAAATAAAATTTTACGTCTATACTAAGAACATTATTTTCAAATTTCTATAAATATAATTATTCTATCCAAGGAGTAGGAAGAGGATTTTGTACTCTTATATAGCATAATATATTATAATTTTTCTCATATTAATATTTCCTGTTTACTGTGTGATTTGCTGTATTTATTAGTGTAATATTCGTTTATTAAAAAGTAATTAAAAAAATTTAACGACAATATCAGAATTTTCTTATTAAATATACATTAATAAATGATGAATAGGATACCGATAGAGTGGAGACAGACAAAAAAATAAGATCGAACAACCATTATCTTTTGAAGTATAAGATTAGATAAAGATCAGAAATGTACCTACACCACAATAATACTAACCTCTCTTATGGAGGTATGTTTCATTGACACAATGAATTATTATTTATTAGTTTATCAAATATTAACTTGCTTTATCAAATATTGGCATTACGCTATACTAATGTCCAAAATTAATGCATTGTATTGAAAAAATTGCCGACAACTTAGAGTTATAAAATTGACACTAATTTCTTAAAAAAGTTTGTGGAGAAAACACGTACCATGAGTAAGACAAAGTGGAGGTTATAGAAGGACACTAGCAAGTCCATCATTAACTAATGCAAACTAATGTCAGATTTAGGTTGCTAAAACATATTAGCATTGACTACAAGTCCACATTACTTTATTGAACAACTTAAATCACCATCTAAATTTAAATTATCTTTACAACTTGATTTTTATTTTATTTTATTTGGAATTTATCACTTTTGAAAGTAAGGAGGAAGGAGATTAATGTGTTTAGGGGTTGAAAGAAAAAGAATAATTTAACATAATTAATCTTGTGTGGTGCGATCCCAAATTCGTTAAATGATATCTTTAGGGTTAATTATTATACATTCGAAGTATTATTGTTTTGGAGATTGGAGTTCTGATATATCTTTGTTTTCAAAATATGTCTCGAAAGGTGAAATAAATATTTAAATTGTTTAAGCTTCAACTCTTAGTGATGTGAAGCTATTTGGTGTAATAGAAACATAAACCCTTAGTTGAGGTTTAAGAAATGATTGATCATCTCCAATGGAGGACTTAAGAAACCAATTGTTCCATTATCAACCTCACGATAAACATCAATGTTCCGATCCCAAGTTTGTTGAGTGACATCAATCATCATACATCCAAAATATTGTCGGTTTTGAAAACTGAAATTTTGTCACAATTTTATCCTTAAAAAAGTGAAAGAAGTATTTAAATTATTTTAGGTTTTCAATGTAAAACCATTAGGTAAATAGAAACATTTGACAATACTCTTTTAAATATTATTAAAAAACTTAACGTAAAATCTTATAAATATTTCCTAACAAGCAACAAATTAATCTTTATAATTGGATGTATTACAAAGAGAAAATTACTCTTCATTATGACTTTGTGTGGTGTAAGAGGAAATTAAATCCTCAATTACACAAACGCCATTTATTTTACATGTCATGTCAACCCTTACGAAATGTTTTATACATTAATTAATGACCGCTCTTTTAGTCAAATAATTGTAACAATCAAAATAATGCTATTAGTTTTTTGTTTAATTAGTACTTTCTTTCCGATAACTATTTATTTCAATTTAGTGTCATGCTAATACAAAAATATTTCACAAGTTGCTTGTTCACATTCTCGTGGACCAATCCGATATTTAATCCAACGGGCCTTTTAAATACCTCATAAACTTTAATAACTATTCGTTGGGTTTAAAATCAACCGTCGACAAATTTTATGACTCAAATTAATATCACCAAAATCGAAAATCAACCAAATCTGAAAAATGATTTGATGAGTAATAGAGAAATTAAAGAAAAATATTGGAGGAGGAAGAAATTGCAAACATTACCAAGGAGGTAACTATTGGCAATGAAATAGTTCAGCATATGAGTTCCCCAGAGAGGCTTAAATTAGGAACAAATCAACATTACTAAATGTCTACTTAAACAATTTGGATTTTAAAGTGCTTTAGTATTGAGTCTATTTTTAAATAAGGAAAACTGTCAAGAAAAATAATTAAAGCATAAAATGAAATTTTAACTTTTTAAAACTATTTTTAAATAAATATATTTTTTTAATTTGATTGACATAATTCAAACAAATTTAGGAAGATAAACCATGAACAAATTCTGGTATAATTTTTTTGTTATCAAATTCTATTAAGAAAAATATGAAAGTAAACTAAGCATAGGTATCAAAAGCATCAAAATTATAACATAAACAATAGGAGTAATATCAAACGAAAAGTTATTTAGTGAAGGAGAGGGGGGAATTATTCGTGGCAATGGTGGGTGGGATGAAGCATGCAGAGGACACTGAAAAAAGGAATGATTGTAGCAGAGAAAATTAAAATTTTATTTATTGAAAAGTACTTTTTCAAGTTTTAATTATCTAAATACAAATTCACATTATGCTCGAACTAAAATAATATCTAAAAAAATAAGAGAAACTACTCACTGATTTAGAGTATAGTTTGTAAGTTTATATACCTTAGTCTTAACAAGTATGAATATTTTTCTTTTTTTAAGCTTTGGATTGAGTATATAACTATTTTTTGATGATTTAGTTTTGATAGTTGTATTGTTATTATTTTAAATTAAATCATGTGAATTCTTTTTCATAAGACTAGTAAATAATTACTTTTTAATCTAATTAATTAGGATGTTTTGTCTTTAAACTTCTAAAAAAACAGATTAATTTGATGTAACAGTTGTTTATTGTGTAAAACTTTTACGTAGAATTTCATGTATGTCCATTAACACAATCTGTCTTTTTTTTTTTGTAGTAACAATGAAAATGGAACAAAATTAAAATGGATGAAGAATAAATTTAAGATAGTAAATTTAGAAATGATGTAGAGGTGACGACAATAAACAAATTGTAATGAAATGTAAAGAACACAATAAAATGTAGAAACTAAATTACCAATGGGAGTAAAAGAACTTGAAAACTAAATTAATAAAAGTGGTCAAATTGCAACATTTAATACTGGAATAATCATTTTTTTCTATTCGTAACATTTTCAACTATGTATGTATTGTTTAACAATTTGTCATCTTAGTAAAATACAAAATCATTCTATTTATATTTTTTAATCATTTTGATCGTTATACAGAGGATAAGTTCAAAATTTAAACAAATTATACATTAAATCGTGTTAAGAAAGTGAATCATATTTCATTAATTATTGTAGAAGTAAATAATATAGTTGTGAATATGAAAACTCTTGAATTAGAATAACTTAGTTGTAGAAGTAAACAACATAGTTATAGGAGCATAATCATCAAATTAGATACACACATTTTTTTACTAACTTTTGTATTAATATGGCTGAAAATGTTCCACAATTCATTGAAAAAAATATATAGTCAATTACAAATAATAAAATTGATTTTTTTATTATAATTATTAAATTAAATATAAATAATTTTATTGTAAATATTTTTTTTAGTTTGTAAGTAGTTTTATAATTAAAAAATAATTAAATTAAAAAATATATATATCAACAACGAGAAAAGTTCCTATCTATATTTATACATAGATGATGAACAAATAATAACAATAGAATTCATTCTACATCCTTTCATGCATGAACCGTCTCATTAACATTTATAATGAAAACCCAAACTAATATTGACTGAAAAATAACAATGATATAGAAGAACAACATAATCTTAATACTGGAGATAAAAAAAATCTCATTAACATTAATAAGAAAAAAATATAAATGGTGCGCAAAATATTGATAAAAAAATAATTCTTACTTACCTTGTTCAAAAAATAACTATATTTAATATTGATTAAAAAAAATAAGCATGGTTGACCTCAACTGCAAGAGTTGACATAAATTGAAAAAGAAAAGTCTTTTAAGATTAACTAAGAATATATTTAATGTAGACCAAGAAAACTTTCACTAACGTTAATTAACTAAAAAATAACGATAGTCTACACACATCAATAATAAAATAACGTTAATGATGTCAGTAAAAAAAAGGTGAACATAATCTACTTTAATATAAAAAATTATTATATTATACTTAGTTAAACCAATGAAACCACCACTATAATTAGATTGTTGAGATAATGTATAAAAAAGAGACATAAATTTGATAATAAGAAGAATTTCAAACTCTTATATTTTAGGTGAATTTGAATTTATCTATTTTTAAATAATTCAATCACTCTTATATAGTTTTAAAATCATATTCTTTTAAAAAATTATTAACAAAACATATTTTATTACAAAACATTAAAATTCTCAGAAAAATTATTACATTTTTTTCAGTAGCACAAAAACAGCAAACAAAGACATGCAATTACGGTTACTACTTAAATTAGGTTAAACAATTAGTCAAACAAGTATAATGTTTAGTTATCCGTTGAATAAGTATGCCACAAGTTACTGATATCATTACATTAACCTCCATAGACTAACAAAAGGAAGTTTTCTGGGAAGTTAAATGTTGAGTTAAACTTATCTTTTGAATCCACAATAACTCAGTTTGTTAAACTTTTTTCAATATAGTCAAAAATCATTTTATGAGCATCGGAATGCAGGTGTTGGATTGTACAAAAAACTTGTTCCTTCTTATCAGAATACATCGGTAAGAAGAGAGATTTGAGATTTTGTGAAAGAAGAAGATGAGGGACGTGGGTGATTGTCCACCATGTGTTTGAAAAAAAAAACACAGAAGGAAGGAGGGAGTTAGTTGTGTTGTTGAACTATGGATGAATAGATATGATGTACACATACAGATAGGAGTGGCCGACAAAGCAATGCGACAACTGGTTTTCTGGATTACACCTTTCAACTACCCCTCACTTAGCTGCATGTCCCCACCCTACCCTACATCCCCAAACTTCGTGTTGCATTTTCAACTCTTTCATTTTTTATTTTCCTTTTTAGTACTCTCATGCTCTCACCTTAATTTCAAGAAAAACATACAAAATGCCATAATATCGATTATCATGAGTTTATTTTATAATTTAATTTTTTTATTAAAATTGAATTGATTATATTAAAAAATTATATTTTTTTCTCATATTTTTGTATTTATTATATATAGAGGTTTGCTAACACACGTGAACTCTTTATTCAGTTGATACATTTTAATAAAGTGTACCGAATTTTAGTAGACAAAAATATCCTCATATATTATGGATTCTAAGTTTTAAGATCAAGGATATTTGAATAATTTTTATTCTGAAAACAAAAAAAAAAACAAGAAACCTCCAAACCCTTATTGATCTCTCTCATCTCTCATCCTTCATTTCTCTCAACCTTTTCTCTTTCATCTCTCTGACTTCAACATTTTCTCTGTCATCCTTACAGTAGTTTTAAGTGAAAAAATCACAAACACTCACCTAACTCTAATCCACCTTCCTTACTTATTCAATTTGTTTTTCTCTCATCTTCATCCTTTCTTTATTCGTTCATTTGTTTTCTACTTTAATAACAAAATAATTGATGATATTGATGTTGATTTTTGATTGGAGTATCTTTTCCCTTCTGAATGTTATTAAATTTTGTAAAAAGCTAAAGTCTATAATAATTTCAAAACTAAAAAAAAAATAAGAAACCCCTCATGAAAGACGTTAGCATCAACCCATAATAGTTGCAAATTATTTAGTTTCTTAATACCAATTTTTATAAAATCATAGAAATGAAAGGAGTAGAAGTTAAACTATGAGCGTGATGGTAACAAACTTATTAAATTTAAATACCAATTTGAAATTCAGTGTGTTTTGTTTTTCTTAATTTCACTTATGCGACAAATGATAAATCAGAATGACAACATTATGTTTATATTGACCAAACAAGTTGGAGATATGAATTGTTTAAAATAAACTTACATAGTCTGATTTACTTTGGAAAGTAATTTTCTGGTCCAACTGAGAGCTAACAGGTTCATTATGACTAGTTTACTAATTTTTGGTTGATTTTTAATTAGTTAGTATATCAATGCAGTTCTTCTTGAAAACTACTCAATATTCTGCAATTTGCTCAAATCTAGAAGATGTGTAATTTGTTAGAATATTTTTATATTTTTTACAAAATTGAAATTAAAATATGCTTATCACTTTCATTACGTATTGTAACATGATTTAAAAAAAATTAAAACTAAAATAAAATCTTTATCAATAGAATATAAATGTTGTAGACACCCTACATCTTAGTAAGAGGATTTAATAATTACAATGAATTTAGTTTTACGTAGGTAAAATATCTAATGTTTGTTTTCAAGATATTGTCCATTCTAAGTTAAGTCCTTATGGATTTATTTTTTAGTATTATTTCAAAAGGTTTCTTACTAATAGAAGTATCTTATGTGTATATAATTTATGTCCATTTCTTGTTTTATTCTATGTGAGATTTTTGTTTGTATCCTAATAAATAATAAGTGGAAGTAGTAATCAGATAGAGTTAATTTTTGATAAAGAAATGTGTTGTTGACTTTTGAATATGGTTTGGATTTATTTTTCCTTGTATTTTTCTTTGAAATATGAAAACAAATGCTCTTATACTTAATATGGTCAAGTTTAAGTTGTGTTTAGTGATTGCTTTCATCACTCATTGCATAATTAAACGCTTAAGTGATTGAGAAAATAACTCAAGCGAAAAGTTGTAATTGAAGAAAAAAAAGTTATAAAAACTCAATCTTTTAGAAGGAAATCGTTGATGTTGCACAGTAGTCACTAAAACAAAAATATGATAGTACTACACAAGTTTTAAAACCTTTACGAATTATGTAATTATGTGAGGATGTATGCTCAAGTGAGAGTTAGTTTCTAAAGCGTTAATTAAACAATACTTAGAACTTTTGAAAATTAATGAGAGAAATGCAAATTGTGAGATACTTAACCAAAAAAATTGATACTTAATAAATATAGAAGAAATCCAATTATGATTTTTGGAGGCATGTGTTAATGTGTTAAAGTGGTAATAATTGTGATCTTATCATAATTTTGAGCGTAAATTTATGGATATAGAAAATGTTTGTAAATATATAAAGTAGGAGTGATTATGAAGTGGGTATTTATTAAAAAATATTAATTTTATTTATATGTGAATAATATTATTCCTGTAAACATGAATTTTGGTTGATTCAAAATGAAGAAACTTATTGAAGTTTGTTACTGGTACTCTTTAAGTGTATATATATATATATATATATATATATATATATATATATATATATATATATATATATATATATATATTTGATAAGGTAAGAATAAATTATAATAATAATCAAATTGTAATAACGATGTATTAATTGCATGGTTTGTTTTATATATATATATATATATATATATATATATATATATATTATGCTAGAAAAATCGATAAATTAGTTAAAATTATTATTATTATTACAATATTGATGATAAATAATAATAATAATAATTAGTTAAAAAAAACAGGGTGGGATGAGGCCATGTGTGAGCAAGTCGCAAGCTTTATACTGCACTGCAAACCATCATAAAAATCTTGGAAGTAGAAATCCATAACCAATGGAATGTGAACAGTGGTGAAAAAAATCAAATTAAAACTCAACTAGATACAATCATTACAAAACATCTTGTAATAAGGGTGTGAGTGATGAGATAAATGGAAATAAGGTGAAAGGGGATAGAAAATAAGTTTAATGAATAACTAAAGTGTTATTCTTTACCTTAGAGAATATGTAATTTATAGGCTTGTAAAAAAAACTAGAGAAAATTTTAATCAACATTAATATAATTTATTAACTACAAAACATATGTAATTAGAATATTACATTATTAATGAATGATATGCAAGATAATATATCTACATGACATTCTTATGATATATGACCCCTTATGGTGTGTTTAGATATTTAGAATGATATTAGTGTGTGTAACAAGGTATTTAAATAAGACATTTTCTACTTCATTGATATAATTACGAATCTTAATATCATATTAATAATGTCTCAATTAGTATAATGGTATAACAATATAATCTATAATGTAAAGTCAGAATTATAAAATAAATGTGATATGCACACATATAATTGGTTCATTTTTATTTGTATTATTGTAATTACAATAATACATTCTTTGAAAAACAAATGATATTATAGACAATAATAACATAAAAAATGTTAATAGATAATTTAAGCATACTATATATTATTATTTTTAAATAGTTGATGTCATATAATTATCTAATATAGAAATATAGAATTCTCATGTAATTTATTACTAGTCATGTACATATAATGACAAAATTAACATCTTCTATTAACACATTCTAAAAATATTGTTATTGTATAGGGTCGAGTCACCTAAATCTGCACACTTTTTGTTATCTCCGTTCGGTCTCTGCGAGATTCTTTTCTCTGGTCTCCAAAGTCCGTTTGTCCTGTCTGCTTGGGAGGGTATCTGTCAAAGGTGTTCCGATACTTAAGTCAGTAATGGTCCGATCGGTAGTTTAAGAGTTGCAATGAATACGTAATTAATGAATCTGTCTACTTCTTACATTTGACCTGTATTTATAGTTTTGGTCATGGGCCTTGGATTAGCAAAGTCTTAATTACGGCCCAATCCAGAACTCAATTCTTTAACCAGTGTTTTCCCTTAATCATGTATGAAGACTTACCTGTCACGGTCCTCCAGTCCTGAATGTTTGAAAAATACCGTCTGTCGTAAGTGTTTGTCGAGTGCCATCCGAGGTCATCTGTACAAATATCAATATAAAACCACAAACAATGAAAAACATAACATACTTATTCATTTAAAACTAAAATGTATCACTCAATTTTATTGAAAAATCATTGAATTTGATATCAAGACAGATCGATATTAAATATTATTTTTAGTACAATAAAATATTGAAATAATTTAACAGTAACAATGTCATAATCAATATGCTGTTCTTAATATAAATTCAATTATTAATTTCAACATCACTTGCCTGTTACGAAAAAAATAATAATAATTTAAATTCCACAATAAAATTTATGCCAATAAAAAATATTAGTATAATGTACGAGTTATTAAATTTCTAGCGTACATCTATGACATATCTTATTAACATTAAACTAAAAAAGTAAGTATACACTAACAAATACTTTTAAATTTCATTAATATATATACTTGTTATTGGAGTATGTCGGTATTTTCTAATTAAAAATGATCTAAAAATACATATATCCATACGGTCCAAGAGAGGTGAAAATAAGATTACTATTTGGTTTTGGTTAAAAATAACCATATTTTTATGGAAAAATCTTAGTTTATCAATGCTGTAGTAACTAACACCAATTATTTAAAAAAAAATACACTTTAGTTTTTCAATAGAGGAAGAGACGGAAACTTTGGATTTAAATAGTTTAAATAGAAAACAGTACTTGAATTTTGTCAAAATAATTGTTTAACAATATTTTTTTAAAAGTATATTGATAATCACTGTCTTAAATTAATTGATTTATATAAGAATAATGTGGTAATAATTAGCAGATACTTTCACGAAATAAATAATTATAAAATAAGAAAAATGCAATTATCCATTCCAATCTGTGACGTAATATTTAACCAAGTTATATGAGGCAAATATACGGTTTCGAAATTTGTAGAGGGATAAGTAGGTTTGGTATATAAACTTAGTAATATGCATATTATATGGTTTTAATTATGGTGTGAGTTATGTTATAATTGAGAGAGTTATAGAGAATAAATATGAATTTATTAAAGATCTTAGGCGTATTAAAAAGTGCGTGGGTTGGGCTGCGAAAGTAGTTACGGCTATGTTATAGGGCTTGTTGGGTCAATTCACCTTCGGTCGAAATCCCGAAAGATATCATAACATAACATAAACATTACAACTCGCTAGATAGACACAGATGTAAGTAAGTAATATAGAGAGCTCAGAAGGACATAGTTGCAGAGTGCAGGCATATTTGTCACTCTCTCAAACGCCGTTCTCATTCCGCATCCCAATTCTCTTATCTCTTCTCTCTCTGTTTTTTCTTCTCCGTACTCTCTCCACACAGACACATGTGTGTTTACTCAACGACCACAACACCAACACACTCGCTGACATAAACACTGCTTTCAGGTGCATCTAATCAAATCTTCTCCCTCCCATCCAACTCCACCAAATGCAGCAAATACACTCCATGGCACCAGGAACAGCGGGAGGAGGAGGAGGAGCCAGGTTTTTCTCCGGCACCGCCTCCGCGGACAGGAGGGTCCGACCCCACCACCAGAACCACCAGGCCCTCAAGTGCCCCCGCTGTGACTCCCTCAACACCAAGTTCTGTTACTACAACAACTACAACCTCTCCCAGCCTCGCCACTTCTGCAAAAACTGCCGCCGCTACTGGACCAAGGGCGGCGTCCTCCGCAACGTCCCCGTCGGCGGCGGGTGCCGTAAATCCAAACGCTCCAACAAACCCGCCAAAACCTCCGACGCCGCCCCCCCGCCCCCGCCGCCCGACCCGGACCATTCCAGCAGCGAGAGCTCGAGCCTGACCGCCGCTGCCGCGGAGCCCGTATCGGCGCCGATAAACTCCGATTCCACCAACATGCAAGAGTCGAAGTTGTCGGTCCCCGTGGATCCTGTTTTGGGAACGAATCCTCTGGAGCAGGGAGCAGGGGACTGCGGTGGTATCTTCTCAGAGATTGGACCTTTCACCAGCCTGATCGCTACTTCCACTAACGAGCCCTTGGGTTTCGGTTTCGGCAACGGTCTGCCCGATGCGTCGTCGTTTCAGTGGCAGCACTCGAAGGTGAGCAGCAACCAGGAATTGAAGTTGGCCGAAAGCTCCTTCCTCGATCACACCGTTGATTTGTCGACTCTGCATGGTAAAACCAACCACGGAACATTCGGATCGTTGGATTGGCAGGGCGGTGCGGATCAAGGTTTGTTTGATCTCCCTAACACCGTTGATCACGCTTACTGGAGTCACACTCACTGGTCTGACCACGACAATTCTTCTCTCTTCCATCTCCCCTGAAAACGGCTCCACTCCTTCACAAATCTCATCTCACCTTTTGTTTTTTTTTAATCTCTTATATAATTTAACTCTAAAGGAGGGCAAAGGATATTTGAAACCAAACTCAAAGTAAAAAAAAATCCAAAGCGAAGGTGGAAGGACTTGATATAATTAATTACGAGGTGTATATTTTTTTTAATTTATAAATTTGGGGGGTGATTGAGCTTGATTCTAATCAGTGATGTGCATGCACAACTAATTCCATGTTAGTTTCTATCTGATTTTTCTTTTTCCTTTGTTTGATGTGATCACGTTTTAATATATGTTTGTGGAATTTGATTGATTAACAGAGAATTATAGCAGAGTGTTTTAATACGGAGCGTAATTGTTTATTGAGTCGGTCGCTTATGTTTGGCATTTTTTGTTTATTTCCGTACGATGATCATGGCATGTCTGTTATTTTATAATACGAAGAATGAGCGAAGAAATAACAAGTATTGGTTGAATGTTAGTTAAATCGTAAGTTGGGTTGGTATTCTGGTTTTGTAGTGTGAGATTGATTGGAGCGTGGGTTGCGGGGATTTGATTATTGAGATTAAGATGAGGGAAATGAAAGTAAGAAATTAGGGATTGGGTGGGATAGGGTAGGTTGGGGCGTGGGGTAGTGATGAGTTGCATGCGCGATCATGTTGATGAGTCCGCGTGCGTGAGAGGAATTATCTAAATAGGGACACGTGGGCTTGAGTTTGGGTGGGAAGAGAAGAATGTGATGTGGTGTGGTGGATGAGAAGGGAAGAGCAATTAATCTGGATGGAGGAGTGGTGGAGAAGACATATCTAAAGTAGTGCATTCATAGTGGAGTATCAACTCAAGCACTGTTGTTTGTGGGGATATGCATGGGAACAGAAGGTGGTCATGATGATGGCCTCTCTCTTCACCAGAAATCAACGACAGTTGAAGCTGACTCTGATTATTTATTCATGACGCGGATGCCTCTGTTCCAACACGCCAAACCAACAACCTTTCATTTCAAATCTCCCTCACTCCTCTGTTTACCATATTAAAATAGGATCACATTTCTTTATCGTTCACCATATACTACTGTTTTCCCCCGTCTCAACACATACCAAATTTTGTCATCTATACTGTTTACTGCACTGTCCCAATACAGTCACAACCCAAATTCACATAATGTATATTTAAATTAATCTAGGTAGGGCTAGAGGGAATCCTTCTCATCATCAGCTAGGTGTGGTGGCTTCGTAGTTTTTTTTTTCTTCTACATATGCATACATACATGCACAATGCAATCCTCAAACAATAAGATAAAAGTTTGAAGGAAAGTGAGTGATATGATGGAAGAATTGATGGGTAGAATGAATAGCGAAAGGAGCGAGCAATCTGGGTGTATTTATCTATTTATATAGATGTAAGATTGAAGGTGAATGTTTTGTTGTCGATGGGTTAGTGAACAAAGGAGGTAATAAAAAGTAAAGTAAGACGTAGGGAAGAGGTTGGAAGGGATGGGGGAAATGCATGAAGATAAGTCAAGGGGGTGTGCAGAGTTAGCCCATATTGTTTGCCAAAATAGGTTGATGGAAAGGATGGAGTGAGACTAGAGACAACTGGTCCATGGCGTGGCCTTTTAATGTGACAGAGCAGCGTGGATTGCGACTTCACCCATGTTAGGGCCTCAGAAGTAGGCACATGGTTTTCGTGGTCCTTCTCTCCACTCACTATTGTGTTGTCATACACAGCTGCCCCTATTCAAACCTTGACGTCTGAACTCGTGCTTTCTACCATTATTGCTTAGCTCTTTCCTTTCCCTAATCACACTTCAACTAATACTATTATCATTATTATATTGCTCTCTGGAAGAGAGTCAGAGTGTAGACCATATGTCTGGTGACGAGTGACGTTAATATTAGGAATGTATTCCTTTGATGTTAAGGTTAGGAATGTATTCCTTTCCTTCCCATTCTGCCAACAGATTTCCCACGATCTTTTCCCTTTATATTAATTACGTAACGTTCAAGTCTTCCTACTTTTTTTATCTACATGTACTTCTCTCCGTAATAATCCAATCAATCACTTTACCCAACCGGTGTGGGCTCATTTGGACGAGGTTCTGTACTTTCTGCCTCAAATGCATATCCATCAAACTCCCATATTATTAATGCTATCTTTCATTCTCTTCACCATGCCTCTGCTCTTCCTACTTACATCCACTCTTCCACCACAGTAACACCTTATGCTTTTGCATGACATGACTTATTAACTCGCATTCAATTCGAAGCAAGTGAGAAACTCATTTTTTATGTACTCAGCCATCATTTGAGTTATGAAGACATTGTTATCCCAACCCTGAATACATTCAGAATTTTTCAAAACTTTACTTAGATCCAAATTCACACTGACTTTACTCACGGAAAAAAACTGCACAGAAAGATGTTCGAACATTATACCTTCTTTTCAACCTCGCAATTAAACCGATTGTACCTTTTTTCTTTTCACCCTTCATCTGTAAATTTATATTTCATTGATTAATTGGATTAGGTACCCGTTATTCCAACTCGGGCTAAACATGCATAAACACTTCCTGCAGACATAGAAAAACGACTTCTTCATCTAAAATAATTGGATGTGGGGCTAGCACTTACCCCTCTTTTCAATGCATGAAATATCGTAAATCCTTATCTTGTTTTGGGGAAAAAATATCTTTTCTATTGGTTATTATGCAATAATGAGGAGCTCCAACCTCATGCGTAAAACGACATATATCTAGTCATAAATATGGCAACGCCAAGAGAATTTACATTATCACCACTAGCACCGTATGACACCATGAAAGTGAAACATGGAACCGCAAAGTTTTCTGCTTGTCTCACACTACACAAAACATAAATGTCCCCGGCAAAAGGATTTGAAAATGAAACCCCTCTCCCTTTGCTATGTGTTGATTAGAAGAATTTAATATCAATTCTGTGTCAATAACGAAGGTAAAAATGTTAAAGTTTAGCACTGAGAATTTGCAGCAGGGTAAATATGTCTTCCACCGTTAATACTCTCAATACTGTCTTTCCACCATTTTCACCCACCATTCCCTCCACAGGTACGTGTTCCTGCACTTCGAGGAGCTATAAAACACAAATTTTTAATTTGTCTAAACTATTCATATCTCATAAATAAGTATCATTTTAAAAACTATAAAAAGTTAATATAATTATGGTTTCTTTTAGCAAGAGAAAACAAAATTGCTCTTGATGAACTAAAAATGGAACCTACCCTCTTTTTTAGACTGTTCCTGTGTAGAATATCTATATCCAAAACACTCAAAAAGAAAAAAAGTGTAGTGGCTTCTCTCTTTTTCCTCCCTTGTCTTATGTTGTCCACGTTGTTGGTTAACCTTCTTTTTTGTTTTTCCAGTTGTGGTCCAAGCTGCTTTCTCTATGATTCTTAAGTCCTTTTTTTTTTTATAAATATGTATAACGTACACATATAGATATATAATCATATCTTGTGTATTTTTAAGAATAACTGTATGATACATATAACATATTGTATCCGACAGATCTATGGTATCGACAACACGTATCATTAATATGTGCTGCATAATTGACTGGTTGAGGATATGTTCTGCTTAATTTGCTGTCATTGTATTTATGGCGCACGTTCAGATTTTGTTCCAAAAACAACGTAAGATGTAGTAGAAATTGAGTATCTAATGCACAAGAACATGCTCGTCCCAGATAACTCTGCATGTCGATCAATCTGTTGATTTGTGCGTTCCATAATTCACCTGAATATCATCACTCCTTTGTTGTGAGTGACAATTTTTGTTGTGAGTGACAATTTTTAGTTTGAGATTCATATCTACTAGAAATAAAACAGGTTTAAAGTAAATAATTTTACAAGTTTATTTTGTAAAATTAAATTTAAAGTATACTTTTTAAAAAGATTTATTATTTATTAAATTTATAATATTATTATTATTGAGTCATCATTAATATATAGTCAAACATTGAATATGTACATATTTCTGAGTGAGGTGTGCTGGAAATTCATATCAATTAAAAGTAAAAACAACTTACACGGTAGGTTTAAATACATTTTCAGTTCTCATTTTTGTAAGAAAATTTCAAATAGTCTTTCAATTTTTTTAATTAGATTTCTATTTTTTAAAAATGTGATACAATAAAACATATTTATAATAAATAACTTAGAATTACAAGTTGATTCTACAGGTTAAGTTTAAAGTTATATATATATATATATATATATATATATATATATATATATATATATATATATATATATATATATATATATATTAAAAAGATACGTTAAATAATTTTTAAGTTTTAATTGATTAATTAATATTTTTAATGAATAAATGAAATATTTATTATTTTTACATATTATAATTAATAACTAAAACTTAATTAATAATTGTTAATAATTTAAATTATAATATTATTGTATATTTACACCCTTCAAATAATATAATATATAAAACTTAATTTTTTAAATTATTTTTATTTTATTTTCTATTAAAAAATTGACTTCAAATTTTAAAATTTTATTGAAATTTCATTTTTTATACGCTAAGGTTGTAATATATTATTTAACCAAAATCACACATATAAAAATGATTAAACTAATATTAATTAAAATTTAGAGATAACTTCTCAACTAATCACTTTTTAATGAACCTTAGATATTAACCCTAACAAATGAACACACATGAGTGAATGTTACATTACATAAGATCCGAAATGCATTCATGATCCAATCAATCTTTTTCAAAGTGAGGTAATGTATAGATAAGTGCACAACCTTTTAATTAAATTCTGGCAAATCAACCCACAAGATTGAACAATATACACTACATGAAACCTGATACACATTCATGACTCAATGAGTTTCTTTAGAGTGAAGTAAGACACCATCTTTTAATGGACATTAGGGATTAAATCTTCACTAATGAACACACATAATTAAATGTCACATTATAGAAGACTTAATATGAATTCATGACTAAGTAAACCTTTTCCAAAGTGACACAATATATAGATTAAAAACATCTAGTAAGTTTGCAAACATTAATGAAACAAAGTTGATAAAGTTATAAAATATTTTTAAAAAATTGGAAAAAGAAATCAAATATTCATGTTTATAAATATTTCAAATGTTTTCTTAGGTTCCTTTCTAAATTTGTATGAAATCTCTTTTTTTATACACTAGTGGTTAGCCTTTAAACGTAAATGACTGAATTATGTGTACATCAGGGGATCAAAGGAATAGACTCACTAGAGAGATATCATCTACTTTGGGTCAAGCCCTCACGACGTTTGGTCCTACGACCGGCCGGCCCATATAGGCAGTCTGGTTAATTGGCGATATGACCGACCGGTCTCGTATGAGTTGTTGTTCATCCGGATGACAAGCAGCAAGGTTGCGTAATTGGATAATCATGGACCTACGGACGTCCGACCTATCACTGCCCGACCCCTCCTGATGACGAGCGGCAAGATAGCGTGATCGGACCATTAGGGTTATGTGGACGTCCGGTCTGTTCGCTGCCCAGTCGCTACTTGTACAAAAACCATTCTTGTAAAAAGTTCCATGCGTGAATTCCCACCCCCTGAAACTTGAATCACTAACTAACAAACATTTTTTTTCATTCAAAATCACTTTTATGGAACTTATAATCCATACATTTATTTGGTGAATTTTTTGACTTTCATTTCACCTAAAAATATCAATCCATTAAAAGATCTTTAACACATAAAATTTACTTTATGATAAATAATTAATAGATATTAGAAGGAAAAAAGACATAGTTAAATAACTTGGTTTCTTTTCTAGTTATTATATCATGATACTTGTTCATGTATAAGTTGGATGATGGCGTCCAATGTTATGTCAAAACGAAGGTTGATAGTTATATTATCTTCAGTGATGTCGGTCTCCATTGTCTTTATGGTTTGGGCTTATGCATCCAATATCATGTATTCTTTCTAACCATGATTTTTTTTTTTGTTATTTTAATGTTAGTTTTTATATATCTATCATGTGATAGATAAATTACTTTTCAAAAAATACTTATTCTAATTTTACATTATTGTGTCCTGTTGTTAATTTTTTTTTTACTTTTAATTTATCATAATTCCAAACTAGTGAAGTTTATATATATTTTTAATTCTTTAAAATTAAATCAATTAGCTAGTGAAGTTAAACCCTAAAAATATTGTGTTCTTTTCTTATATGTTTCTTTTAATTCTTTAAAATTAAATCAATTAATATTAAATTGTGGATTCTATTTTAAATATAAAACAAACTGTAACATCTCATTTTAACAGTATAAAACCATCAAAATAAAACGTTACATAGATGCTAAAATAATAACTAAATAAAATAAACATCTTTTAAATAAGAGATCTACTTCTGTAGATTTATCTAACAACTCATCTGCTTCTCCCTCTAGCTCAAACGACTGAAAAGAAGACTCCCTAAGCTCACACCATTAGGTGATCATCGCAAAAAGAGAAACAACATACAAAGACAGACAACAGAAAAGCAAGGGTAAGCTAGTGATACAAAATATTTTCATAATACATCAAAACACATTAAACATTTTACTTAATGATATATATCTCACACCAAATCAACCAAATACTTTTATGCATGACAACCCCTTTTTACTTGACCATCCGGATTAGTATGAATATGTAGCTATAGCAGTTCGTGCACTTGTTGTGGTGAAACAGCTGGCCCACCCCAAGCTACCACACAAGGTTAGTCCGTTATCACTCGCCTTAGGCCAAGGTAAAGCCCCTAGACTATGACCTCTTGCTATTCTCATGACATGCCTCACCCTTCTCTACTTGAGAATAGGTGACCATTAGAATGTCAGGATGAACTCCAAGATTGAGCGTCCCATATTCATACTTACAACACTTGAAACCACTATTGAGAAGTTCCTCCTTGGAACTCTCTTCCATACCTTTGAAACCATTGATATTAATTCACATTCACATAGTACACCAATACTTGAGACTATTGATCATGCATTAAAGAAATAGAAACACAATTAAAAGTCATCAAAAATCACCTAATAACACAATTTATTCATGGCATAATGATACTCATATTTAGGTAAGGAAAACATCTTTGAAACCCTCACCAACAACTCCGGAAGGGTCCAAAACTCCCAAAACGACGTAAAGAACGTAAAAAATGATAACCGAAACCCCAAATTTGAGATCCTGAAAACTGAAAAAAAAAACCAAAATCTGCTGAGTTGCGCCCAGCGCCCCAAAAAGGGGTACCCGAGCGCCAGACCCCTGGAACAGGGGCGCCCAAGCGAATTCTTCTCGTAAAAACGCCCAAGGGCCCCTTGGAGGGCGCCTAGCATTGCACCAAGTTCTAAAATTCACCTATTTTGACTTTGGTGACCCTTTATACAAGTTTAAATGAATCTTAAACACTTTTAGGCGCTAAGAAACATATAAAAACATACATCTAACCTTAATTGACCACTTGAGACCCAAATTGACCTATGAAAACCCAATTTCACTCTTATAATCTACTCAATTTCATTTCTATCCTTTTAAACAATCAAACCAGTTTGCAACCTGCATAAACAAGTCCAATTGCACTTGATAGGACACTCCAAAACCACAGAATACTCCCAACTGTCCTACTTCTCATTTTCACCCCTTAGAACCCTTAAAATAGGCTAAAAACTCAACATATGAAACCATTTTCCATTTTAGAACATATGTTATTGGTTTAAGCACCTAGACAAGTCCTAATAGGTGTGATAACATACCTCTAACCTTTCAAAACAGTGCAGACCATTTACCTCACCATTTTACCACTTAACACCCTCTTTTTACACCAAAAACACTTGAAAATAGCCCCTATAAATGACCCTTTTCATTTCATACAATTTTTAATCATATAACCCTTCTAACAAGTTCTAAATAACCTCATGACAGTGCCAAAACAGATCCCATAACATTCCCATACCTATTTCTAAATTTCACTACTTAAAACCCCTCCATTTAAGCTTAAAGTCTAAGTAACTTAATTTCTACTCTTACTACCACTTGAATTTTGTTTCAAACAATGAAAGATCCTCATCACACACAAACAATACAATATACAACAACAAATACATCCCTATATCATTTGCAGTGACACCATATCACAAAAACACAAATTTCACATACGTCAACTTTACTCTAACCCCAATTTCTAACGTATAAAATTTATAAAATTACAAAATTTACACTACAAATACAATTAAGACAAGGTCTAGCTTCCTTTACCTCTCAAAGAAACTGCCCACGCTCCATCGATTACTTGAACCGCAAGGAATACCTATACGAACCTACGAAACACCAAATTGCAAACGGACAGAGTTCTTAGAACTCTAGATGAACCAATAACGAGTAAGAGATGCATGATTACACATGCAACAATATTAAATTCCTCTAAAACAGATTTGGAAACGAAAGGGGAAAAAAAGTCGAAACCTACTTGCTCTATTAAAGAAACTGATCGGATAGAAACGTAGACCTCGTTGTCGTGGTCGATTAGGTACCTTCTGATGGTCAAAGAGATGACTCAAGAATTAGAACTCTTAGAGAGAAGGTATAAAACTCTAGACAAAGTAATTTCTAAAATGATGGTACATTTTAAAATATTGAAACTCTTTTATAACAAAATTATTTATTTATAATAAAACCGTTTAATAATAAAATAATCGAGTTTCACTATTTTATACTACCACCATACTATTTTCTCTGGAGTTTTAGACACTGTATTGAGAGAACTATTAATTTTTGTTCACAATTAACTCTACGGTAATGTTAATTATCATTCTTGTGGATGAATAATGTAAACTAATATAATATAAAAACATACATTTTAACTTGATGATTATAAAACTTGTAGGAATTTCTCACATTATTGTCATTTTTGCAATACTATATCATGGAGAAACAATTCTTTAAAGTTAAAATGTTTTACTTTTAAAAGATTTAAAATTTAAAATAATTAGAAAAAAAATAACTTATTTTAGTTCTTCCATTTTCAATACCATTAAAATGATCTACTGAAATTTTAAATAAATTTATTTTTATCTTCTAAGTGTAAAAAAGTTTACTTTAATTTCTCAAATTTAAAAAAAAAAATATGGCTAAAACTTAAATACTGAATTTGAGAATTTAAAATAATTTTTAAAAATTTATTTTTAGTATCTAAACTTTAATATTTTGAGGTAAAAACAATATAGTTTTTGGAAAATAGAATATTTTTAATTTAAGAGATTATGATTGAATTCACTTTAAATTTCAACGTTACAAATATAATTAAACTTTAGCAGGGTTATATAATTGTAAGAGGAGGGTGTAGGGGCATATCCGTCATTTAAAGATGAATATCCGTTGTTTTGTTTTGTCTGTCTGCAGAGAGGAGTGAGGCATTTTCAAAGTGCAGTCAGCTCAGAGTATTTCTCTCTCTAACTTTCTCTATCCTCTCCACTGCGGCGAGAAGTGCAGAAAATGCAGCGTTTCATGGATTTGCAGGAGAATTCGGAGTTGTCTGAGACCAATTCATGGCTTTCATCGAAAGAGCACGCGTTAGCTTCCGGTGCGGCGCCCAATACCAATGTGGATCGCGACCTTTACAACGACCTCGTCGGCATTGTCCCTCTCGTTCAGTCACTCATCGTAACCCTCTAACCCTTCAACCCTTTTCCCTCTCCTTTCTTCCGAATTCAGGGTAACGCAAAAAGGAGGAAAATTTTGTTTTTTTTTTTGTGCAAGAGGAAAAGGAAATAACAACTTGGGAATTATGTAACTTCCACTTTACTGTATTGGCTTGTGTGCTGACAACATCTTGAAATCTAGTGACTTGTGAGAATTGGCGATCTTCTGACATTTGGTGTTCTTGAATTTATATTTAATTATCTCAAGTACTCTGTTGTGTAATTATGATTAGGATCGTAAAGCGAACAGTTCGTTCACGCGGCATGGTTCCATGATCTACACCAAGACACCTACAAGAGAATCGTTGTCTAAAAGAGTAAGACCGGATCACCTTTTCCCTCTGCGGTTGTTTAAATTTTTTCCATTTCTTCGAAGTTTCCCTTTCTTTTGGGTTTATTCTAATCTTCATAAATCTTACTCTACATGTTCAATCATGGGAGCAATTAAGGACTTCCTTCCGTTGGATATATTATGCAAATATTTGAAATTCTCTATCATGGCAGTTGCAATCAAGATTGTTTTACTTATGGAACTTCCTTAGACCTGGCTGATAGACTCAACTCCTTAACTAATGTAAACAAAATATGAAAAATTTATGCGTATCATATAGTTAACTTGTTTTCTCTACCTAGGTTAGTAAACAATTAATAGTTAGGAGTCAACTCAAAATTGCAATGATGCAGAGTTAGTTTTTGTTGTTTCCATCTTTCTGTTTAAATTCCCACTTGAATCTGTCACACTTCAGTTTCAGTTATCAATACAGGCTGAAAGGCTGAAGCTTTACCTAATTTTGAGTCTCTGGTATTAGTACAAGTATCCTTGTGTGGAATGATTTTGCATATTTTGACTGCGTTTATGATTTATGAGTGTTGCCATGATGGAAGTTCTATATGAAAAATTGTGGAACTAAGCTATTTCCTCCTCAAGCACAAATACCAGAAAAGCTCTGTATATTTCCAACTTACCACATTTGGTACTTTTTACTGCTCTTAAATGCATGTTGTACATGTGTCCATAATCAAAAGTTAATGCCTAGCAACATTTACTTCGGGAAACTTTTGTGCATGGGTTTGAATATGATAGTTATTCATGTAAATGAGGACACAATTTGAGTAACATAACAAATCTCTATTATTCTGTCTCTTCAATCTCCTGATTTGAAACAAATGTAGTTCTAGTGATACTTGGACTTTTGATTATGAAATTTAATAATTTTCGATCCTTTGTATGTTATGAAAAATATCCGTGCGTTGCTGACTGTCCTTTTTTTTCATATTATATCTGAAATATGTGCTTGTGTATTAGGACCTTTTACATACTTCTTCACCTAATTAAATCCCTTCGTTTGAATAGTTCACTTCCCCTTTTCTCCCTTTTGTTGAACCCATGAAGTATCCCTATTGGTTTGGGCCCTTTTAATTACTTTGGAGACTAATCCCTGTGTGATCATGTTAGTACATGGGTTAACTGCCTCTTTACAGCAGCTGCTTCCTTAGAAGTTGAGATTCAAACCCATGTTCTCATCATAGGTGGTTGGCACTGCTACCACCTTGACTCAGTCAGTGAAGATTGAACCATTGAACAAAAAATTTCCATTAGTTTAGACTGGAAAACCTTCAGTAAGATGGTGAGCAGAAAGGTCTTTGTTTATAATGTGATATAATAATAATAATATTATACAACACAAGCGAAGGAATGCTAGGTCCATTCGTATGACTGTGGTGATGTAGATTTTGTTATTCGAATCAGGTTGTTTTTCTGACTGACCATTGGTATTATGTAGTTCAAGTAACATGAGCTTTAGTCCTATTTCCAAATGTTGAAGTTCAATTTATAAATATCTGTATCGATTTCTTACTATAGATTCAACTTGCTTATTGCCGTTATTTTAGTTTTTTTCCTGTCTTGTTCATAGGTAGTCTGAAACTATTCTTTTGAAAAGAATAATTTCTCATAAATGCTAAATTTTCTGTGCATAGTGCCTTATGACTGAGTGACTGCATTTCTTTACCGTGATTGTTGTAGTGAATCATTTACATCCTCTAATAGGTAACGGATACTAAAAGTAGGAATGTTGCCCAATCTATTCCTGCCAAAAAGAAAAGGGATCATGGAGAAAAAGAACAAGGAAAAACTGGTGGCAATGACACTGATGCTTATTCCACATTTTCTTCAAGAGACAGTGAAGAGTTGAATGTGTTGAAGGAGCAGGTAGAGGAACTTCAGAGGAAATTGTTGGAGAAAGATGAACTTCTAAAGTCAGCAGAAAACACAAGAGACCAGTTGAATGCTTTTAGCGCAAAACTTGATGAGCTGAAGCACCAGGCTTCAGAAAAGGACACGTTACTGAAGGTTACGCAACAGCAGCTCTCTGATGCTAAAGTAATGATCCGCTTCTAAATTTTTTTTTCCATTAATAATTTGTCGTAAGGTCTTTCTATACATCTACGTTAGCCAAGTTTAACACTTAGACTTAATGATACCTATTCACTTAATACGGACGCTTCATACATATATATATCTATCTATGTGTTGAAAGGCTTAACAATTGCAACGCGATTAACTTTGACAGATTTGATTTTGTTTTCGATTCTACTTAAGATTTTGCAACGGTTCAATATTTGACGCGTGTTGCCCCACAGAAATTGTTACTATAGGTTTATTTGGACTTTATGAACCTCAATCATAGAATGCAATGGAATAAAATGTTGTGTTCAGATCTTATACTGCCTTATCCAATCTTAGTTTCTGATAGATAATATACAGTGGGGAAGAATTCCTCAATTCCTTGGTGATGGGGAGGTTTTAAAGTTTTTGTTTTTTTATCAGCAAGAAGTTAGTTGTTAAATGTTAATTTTTGTTAGCCGGGATTTAAACCCATGACCCATCTATTCCTTCCTCCCTTCCACTTTTACCACCAAGCCAACCTTGTATCCCTTAGGGAAGTTTAAAGTACTTCTTTTCACACATTAACAAGTCTCCTTTTTCCACAGATTAAGCTCGCAGACAAGCAAGCTGCTCTTGAAAAGATACAGTGGGAAGCTATGACATCCACCAAGAAAGTAGAGAAACTTCAAGATGAGCTAGGTTCCATGCAAGCGGATATTTCATCATTCACGTTATTACTGGAAGGATTATCAAAAACTGACACTGCTAAATACACCGACAATTATGATGTGAAGCCTTATGATTTCAGTCATCTGCCAAGTATTGTGAGTTTATGAATATTTTTCAAATGTACACGGCATATTTTTCCGCATGTTTATGGTAACAATTTCAACACCGTCCTATGATTTGGATTGCCTTCCTGGTTCAAGATACGTGAATAACTTGTTTATCAGCGTGCGTGGCTTCCACTTGTGCATGCTTACAAATTCAGTGATTCTATTAATTCTTTTCACTTCAGTAAAGGGGTATATGGTACGAGACTATAAATTTATACATTGTTTGGTAGAATGAAAATAGGAGGGAGAGAGTGAAAACAATATTGGTTGTTTGATTTATTTCTAATCTGTTTTCATGTGCCTTTTCTGTTTCATTCATTCTACCATTCCTGCTTCGTCCATTCTACTTCTTTCTTACCTACCAAATCGACTTTTAGTGTATATCTTTGTTTCCTAGAACAGAATTGTGTTAGTGTGCATAAATATCTAATCCTTGGATGCTGAGCTTTTCAAGTAAACGTTGAACAGGATGATTTGGACGAGATGGATTTACAGGAAATGGAAGAAGCAAGAAAAGCTTATATGGCTGCTGTTGCTATTACCAAGGAAAGACAAGACGAGGAATCTATTGCGGCTGCTGCTAATGCTAGGTTACATCTTCAGTCATTTGTTTTCAAATCCAAAGATTTTAACCTGTAAAGTCACTAGTTTTATTTGATGTCTACACGTTATGTCCCTTTAGTCAAAATGGTAAGGCACTTATCCTGTCTTAGGGAGATTGATTTTCTTACAAGCCTGTTTCTGAACAAATATTTAAAGTTGTGCCGTTTATGTGACGAAGTACTAAACGAGCATGTTCAATGAAATGAAAATGTGTTCTCGCGGGTCTAACTGCATTCAGAATTTCACCAGACCAATGGATCGGATTTTTCAAAACCAGAGTTAATCATGACCTGATTTGTTTTAGTTTCTCTTTGAAGTGGCATTCGGCAAGTTTTCTTCTAGCAGCTGATTCCCATTGGCAGTAGTTATATATATATATATATATATATATATATATACTTGTATCGATTTGTGTACCGTGTTTTTTTCACACCTGCGAGCTGCAACTGTTACGGCTGACAATGGCAAAGTATTTGTGTAAAATTACACTTTGTTCCCAAATTGTTTTCTGGTTAATTTTTTCTTGAATGAAAGGAACGGTGATGACTGATTAATAGGCATTATACGCCTGCGTGGACCCAGTTGATGATTATCTATTTTCAGTTATGTTTATCTATTGACTCTTGTATAAATCGATTTATGACACATTTGGTGAAGATATTATATAATATGATATAATATTTCAGTAAAAGCAAGATAAACATTAAACAGTAGTTATGGTAATAGTTGTTGTAATGATGATAAAAATGTAATGATAGAGAAAGTAAGGATGAAGATGATGATAACAGTAATAGTAATTTGTAATTATTTTACTTATAAAGTTAATTTCTGCTAATGAACATGGAGGGAAATTAGAATGAATATTTAAATCGTGCTTAATCTTAATGGATACGGGATTATTGAGGGTATTTAACAAGAGGTATTTTATGAAATATATGTTGTGTTGTTTAAAATATACTTTTGGCATGAATATTTTGTTTGTTTAAATGATACAATCAAATAAATTAAATTTTGATAAGAAACATTTTATAATTTCATAAATTTTAAGTGAGATATTTTCAAAGGAATAATTTAGAATTTTTTTTACATAATAATTATTTATTTTGAACTACAAATAAATTTATTTTAATAATTAATATAATTGTTATGTATATTTTGAGATGTATATGTTCCATGAAAATTTACTATAACCTTGATTTGGTAGTTAATTTTAAAGTTCATCCCTCAGGTTAAAATGGGCTAACTCCAAGCTTGGCTTGGGTGGCGCAACCAGTAACCTTGGTTGTAAATTGATTATCTTATTTTAACATTGTATTTGGTCGCACATGGATGTAAATTGATGCGTGAAAAATCAAAGCAAACAATATATTAAATAATCAAAGCAAAGATCTGAAAATACATAACAAGAGATTGACTATGAACAAAAAGTACAATTTGGTAGCTGACTAAAAGAATTCATTCTTGAGGAACAAAATAATAAAATAAAAGAATGAGCAGGAATCAGAATCTCCAACACTGAAATGTCACAGCTCTCGACTTGTGCTTCCTCAGGTGCAAACCTGATGATTTTGGCATTTGTACAGGGCTTCCAATCCATTCCCAAGATAGTCTGTGTTTTTCAAACAAAACCATCAATACATATGTTCATTTTTTCATCCATACTGTCTATTTCTAATCATAGTTAAACTATTCCTTTGCTATTTGTGTAATGAAATTTACTTACTAGGATGAGTCTAATCTACCTAAGATTATTATAAATACACACTTTGCCGAAAATTCGTACAAAAAATAACTTACACAGGGAAGGCAAAAGAACTTCTACTGCTCTCAGATTGGTCAGAGTTTCTCGATTCTGCAGATTCTTCAATTCCCTCAACGTGACACGCCCTTTTTATGCTGTCCCTTTGTTTCTGTGTGCCCATTTGTACCATCACTCGTTCCTTTCCATGCAAGGATAGTTGAGGGTGGTGGTAGTGAACTACAGAAGCTCCATCATGTTCATCATTACGATGCTGGCTAAAGTTTGAACTTTTGTCATGAATGTTCCAAACACTGTCTTGTTCTTCATCCGTACCATATTTCAGCTGCTAAAGATTATCGAAAGTTATCGAACAAAGCCAAACAGGGTAACAAAATTTTATGATGTGCAATTGCGTACCTTTCTGTTCACCGGTCTTGAACTTCTGAGATTGAGATCTTTGACTTCTTTGTTTTCTTGTGTCACATCCTTTCCAAAGCAAAACACTATGTAATCTTCATCTGCAGAGAGTGACCAACTTGAATGATTGAACTTCTTTCGGATGGGAACCCCGCCAACATCTTTGTCCTTTATTATTGGATTGTTCAGGTGTTTTTTGCTGTTGCATTTGTTGCTCGACCGTGAGAAATTGTTGTTGCAGACACTGTTGAAGTTTTTTTCCTCGCTTTTGTTGAATGTCATGTTTTTCGCTGCCACACAAGGGGGTGAAGTCAGTTCGTGATCATCTGACAAAAGTTCAGAAAATGGTGAGAGAATAAGAATGAAAACATTGTAATTTTTTTTATCCTGTTTAAAATGTACAGCTACAAAATATTAAGCAAGAAATTAGCTTTCTCACTTTACCTAAGGGCAACCGGCAAACAGAGAAACATGATCTGAGTAGACACGTCATTGTGGTCATGTTTTGTTCTCTGTCCGGAAACAGATTAAAATTAGGAGAACTTGCTTTAACATCAGAGTTTAGACAAAAACCAAATGACACAATTTCATTTTGCCTATTGAAACTGACCAGAAATTAAAGAGAAAATAAATTTGGAATAAATGTACCATAATTCGTGGCTTAAATTCCTGATCAAATGTTTCATTTTGATGTAATAAATAAAGGATTGTAACAGAAAAATAAATAATGATAGCATTTTAAAAAATGGGCTGTGGATAAACTTTATCCTCAGTGAGTTGTGACCGTTGCCATTAAGGATTACAGATCTTTATTGGGTATCAAATTTTAACCTTCTTTTTTAATATATATTTACCTATTTCCAAAATATAACTAAAATAGTTTCAAAGGGTGTCTTTCACACAATTAAAATAATTTTAAAATAAAATGGAAATTCATCCCTATTTATATTTTGGTTCTTAAATAGAAAAATTAAACAGTGTTTTAAAAATGAAATGAAATGTAGTAGATGATGTAAAAAACTCAAACATTCTTATGAAACACTCTCTAATATATCAAAACAAATTCATTTAATTAGATTAAAAAAATTATATCTATTCAATTTTAAAATTTGACATTAAATTTTGAAATAAAGATTAATTTTAATTTAGTATTCAAATCCTGCAAACATGTTTAATCCTGATATCATAGTTTACACTGTTCGGAGAAACTGAGAAGAAACTTTTTTATTAAAGTGATTTTCAGTTCTGAAATCATGGCTGAGGTGGATGAGGAGCATGTTCATACTCATCCACCACTTTCTCCACATTTTCACAGAAATAATTGAAACTAAATCCCACTTTCACTTTTTTTTTTCATGCTTACTGTAGATTGGCAAGGTTTAGGCTTGTTGTTATTTTGAGTGGATCTGAAGCAACGGATTTGAGAGGATTTAAAGATAATTTTTTTTATCGTTTTTTTTGAACGGTAAATAAAATTGAATTTAAAAATAATTTTTTTTAATTTGTGACGTTAATATAATTCTATACTAATTCTCATAAATTTTATTTTTATCGTAATTTTTTATGAAAGATATTGATTTATGAACTTTTTTTATATTTATAATAATTGAGTGTTTATATTTATCCTTGTTTACACGTATTTGAGATTTGACGCGTGAAAGTATGAAATAATATTTTGGTGTGACAGAGAATGGGAGTTAGTGTGGGTAGTTAAGAGCGAGTCATCTTCACAACAGAGACACACTCAACAAACAACAGCAACGTATGGGTTGGGCCATAGCTCTACACGGTGGCGCCGGCGACATCCCTCTCTCGCTAGCACCGGAGCGCCGTCAGCCACGAGAGGAAGCCCTCCGCCACTGCCTCCAAATCGGCGTCGAAGCTCTCAAAGCCAAACTGCCTCCTCTCGATGTGGTTGAGCGCGTCGTACGTATCATATCAATCATCCTCACAAGTACGTATTACGTATTTATGTATGGTGATTTATTGATTCTTTTTTGTCTTGGAGGGTGTTTAGGTTCGGGAGTTGGAGAACATTCCTCAGTTCAACGCGGGGAAGGGATCTGTGCTCACTTCCAAAGGCACCGTCGAAATGGAAGCTTCAATCATGGACGGCACCACTATGAATTGCGGAGCCGTTTCCGGCCTCACTACGGTTGTCAACGCCGTCTCTCTCGCTCGATTGGTCATGGAGAAGACGCCTCACATTTATCTCGCTTTCGATGGAGCAGAGGAATTTGCAAGACAACAAGTTACTCTCCTTTCCGTTTCTTATCATCGTCATTTATTACTACTATAACTTCAACAACACTCGTCTTTCTTCCTCATTAATCATCCTTCGTCTTCAGGGAGTTGAGACTCTCCATTCAAGCCATTTTATCACCGCAGAAAACATTGAAAGGCTAAAGCAGGCAATAGAAGCCAATAGGGTCCAGGTACTTAATTTTGAAAGCAAGCATGCATTTACTCTGCATATATTTTATTTATGTCATACTGTTTGTTTTCTTATCAAAACTCATTTCTTTTCAGTATTTTTTTATTACACTTTGATGCTAATGTAGCTTTTATTCTCATCCTCTTGTCGGAATTGTAATTTCATTTTAATCATTTGTACAATGTAGGTTTGCATTAAATATTAATATAAATTGCTTGAGTGCTCTAATTTTAATCAGACAACATTACTAAAACATGCTTAAGAAAGTACATATAAGTTGTTTCCTTACATTAATCGCCTCAAAGTTCCTTTTTTATTCTTCCAACGATGTTGATTCACATATATGTAGATTGACTACACCCAACCTATCCAAAACGATACCAAGAAAGAAACAGCAATTGCTAATGGTGATAGTCAAATTGGAACTGTTGGGTGTGTGGCTGTTGATGGTAATGGAAATTTAGCTTCTGCAACATCTACTGGTGGACTAGTGAACAAAATGGTTGGCCGAATTGGTGACACGCCGGTCATAGGTGCTGGGACCTATGCTGATACACGTTGTGCAGTTTCGGCAACAGGCAAAGGTGAAGCAATAATACGAGGAACTGTGGCAAGAGATGTCGCTGCTCTGATGGAGTTTAAGGGTCTTTCTCTCGAGGAAGCTGCGACTTGTGTTGTGCATGAACGCACGCCAAAAGGCACTGTTGGTTTGGTTGCTGTGTCTGCCAAAGGAGAAGTTGCAATGCCTTTTAATACAACAGGCATGTTCAGAGCTTGTGCTACTGAAGATGGGTATTCTGAGATTTCAATTTGGCCTGCTGCCAAATTTGAGTGATCTTTTTCTGATTCCCAAGCTTAATGTATTCTGACATTTGATGATGCTTCATGCGCTTATGTCAAAGGAAAATCTATATGCTTTTCAAGGTACAGATTGCCATTATCGATGACATCTGTGTTTTTTTGTGTAGTTTGTGCCACATTGTGAATGTGATCACCTTATCATTATCAGGTGTTTTATAATCATCGTCTTCCATAAATGCTGACGGGAAAACAACCATAACGCAATATAACCTATGCTCTTGACCTCTGATAGAGCATAACTGTCAATAACAGCGTAAATTTTATTAGTGAACCAGATCAAACATCAAAATTTAATCTCACGTGAGATTCCACATGGACTTTGTCAAGGCAAAACGATAACCAACACTTCCTGTTTGTTGGAGTGATAGAGAACTTGTGAACTTTTCTGGCCAGGGAAGGTTAAAGACTTCAAGAGTTAATTTATCACAAATTAGATGATCAGCATACAGACTTCATTGTTTGTTTTGTTATGCACAGTTCTTGCAGAATTACAGTACTTTAATTTTTTTGTTGGTTTCTCCTACAATATATATCACTGTTTTCCTTTATTATAGACTTTCTCATACAATGCTTATCTTTTTTCCTTTAGTTTTTTTGTTTTGTGGGAAGGGGGAGGACGACATTCTTTCCATTCTGTGAAGAAATTAGGTTACATTTTAAGTTTAGCAGTAAGTACCAAGCTCAGTTCAAAAACAGAAGTCACGGAAAAGTTTCGTAATGTTATAAAATGTTAACTTTGGTGTGGTAAGGTAGAGGGATAAAACTATCTGGCATGATTTATTTTTCCAACCACTGGTTAATTTCGGAATGATGAGATAGGTTTTGATTAATTTGATGTATCAGTTGTTGATAATTGATTGGGAAAGTTGTAATAAACCTCCCTCATTTAAAATTCCTAGCAACAACGCAAACTTCTAACAAAGCGTGACAGAACTACTAACTTCCGTAGAAGAGATTGCCCCATTTGAGAAAAAGAACAATGTATAATGATGTACCGTAAACAGAAGAAACTCTAGCACTTTATCTGATGAACTACTTACTACAGTAAAATTGCCACTAAAATGTGACATTTGGAGCTAGGTTGAAGATGAAAGACTAGAATGAAATTAAGATTAAACATTCAATTTAATTTCATGAAAAGAAAGGAATAAATTTTTCATTCATAAAAGAAAGAGAACATGAAATAAGGCGATGATTTTTTGAGGAAAAAATTATAAAGAGAATATGAAGAATACAGCAATGATTTTTTAGGAAAAAACTATCGTAATACAAGTATAAATACATATGGAAGAAGATAAATAATCCAAGAGATTCTTTACAAAAACTGCACAAGTGGTTATCAAGGTTTTAGTAAAATGAACATAATACTCCGTATAAATTATAGGGACACCATTGAAACCAATTATATAAAGGATCGACACTACTCTCTATCCAAAATCTTAAGACAATAGGTTAATGAAACTTTCATCTTTATAAGGTGTTCTACTTTCTCATTTCTATTTAATGTGAAACTTAAACTCACACTTAGATTCCTAATACCCACCATGGATTCTACCATTAGGTGTTAATAGGGTTGAGGAAAAATATTTTTTTGATATAATTGTTTGATTGGATGAGTGTTGAAAATGTAACTTATGTATAAGCATGTCAAATGTTAAATGGCATTAGGTTGAGTTACTTGATATAATATTTTAACTTGCATAACACGCTCAGTGCCGTAATTGATTAAGAAGGAAGGTTGTTAAAAGTTAATTAGCTTGATTCATACATGTTTACTCACCGGAGTTAATTACCAACTAAGAAAAATTTAACCAAACTTAACTCACTTTGTATGAGTAAAAAGTCGATTACTTAAGTTAAGCCATCACATATTTGTGAGTTAGGTGGAATGGTTAAGTTAAGCATATATTGTACTTTGTTTTTCTAACTTATTTCATATGATCATTGTAGAATAATAGAAGTAAAATAACTTAGCTTACATAATTACAGTGATGTGTTCATCTATTCAATTAAACAATAAGCCTAATTATTAAGTTATATTATATAAATAATATATGAAAATCAAATTAGCAATATATAATTTGACAAATAAAAAATTAAGCATTAAAATAATTCAAATAACATCTAACGGCATTTTTGTTTTAAAACAAACCAAAATATCATTCTATATAATTAGAAGTGATAAATAATTATAATAAGAAAATAATAAAAGACTTGTTAATAAATTAATGGTCAACCCATCTTCAATTCGAATCAAAGTTATAAAAGACAAAGCTTAAGTAGGTCAAATTCAATTTAATCTTCAAAAAATATATTTTATTCAATCTAACCTGAGTCAGTCTTATGATGAGTCATTCCAACTTAGAGATTCAAACTCATTTTCATACATCTAAGCATGATAGGTTGGGATTTTAGTGGAAAATATTTTGATGGATTGTTTTGTTAAATATTATTTTGTGAAACATCTTTTTTGTAAACTATTGTGAATTTTACAATATTTTTTTACACTATATTTATTAGACTGTTATTTATAGTTTGTGAAGAAGAACATTTATGCGAAAATAATCTAGTCGGATAATAAATATGATTGTAAAATTATGTTTATATTTAGATTATTTATAACTATTTACTATATCACCTTATTTACCTGGTGATTTAATTTATGTATTACTCATTTTTCATATATTTTTTTTCTCTTTTTAACCAAACCCAATTTTTTTTCAAGTTCAAGGACAAATTATATTGGATTAACTCATTATAACAATATTATTTATTAAAATTGTAAAAATTGGTTCAACTCAATGCTTTAACGAGTCATTATGAGAAAATATTAAATCCAATTTCTAGGTCAATTCCTCATGATTCAAAATGGTACAATATTTTTAAAAAAATATTTAAATAAATACACAAGTCAATTTGGTAACGTAGGTAACTAGAGATTCAATTCCAACTAGGGATAACAATAGGTCGGATTAGATATGGATAATGCCTACCCGTACAATCTGATCCGACAAAAGAAAAATTTACCCGTCATCCGACTCGTTACTTACACGTATATTTGCTTAAAAAATATTTGTGAATATTTTAAAACTCGCGGATACCCATAAATATTTAAAAAAATATGTTTTTATAAATTATTAAAATTAAATTAAATTAAAATTATAAAAAATATATAAAATATAATATAAATTAAATTAAATATAAACTAAAATTTAATTTTAATTAAATTTAACCTTATAAAATATAAATTATTATTTTTTTAATTAAATTCAACTTAATAAAATATAAATTAAATATTTATTTTTATTTTTTACGGATAGCAAATATCCGCAAGTACGGATAGTATAATACACGTACCCGACCCGTTTATAAGCGGGTATTAAAATATTCGTTACTCACAACTTTGGGATAGTAAATATTTGCGAGTATCAACTATCCATCGCAGATTTTATCTACAAATATTCGTGGACGCGGATTTTTTTGTCATCCCTAATCCCAACCGTTTGAGTACGAGTATCAATTATCCGTTGTGAATTTTATCCGCAAATATTCGTAGATGCGGATTTTTTTGTCATCCCTAATCCTAACCGTTTGAGTAATGCGTGTATTGTTCATTTATGAAATTTTAAAGTAAAATCATTCCATCTTTCATTAAGTACTTTTTATGGGTGGATATCAGTATGTAATATTTTAAAGAACTATTTTTAATAATTATAATGTTATTATCGGTGAATCACGGTTAAAGAAAACAATTTGAAAAAAAAAATGTTACGTACTGAGAGAACAAAAACTACAATTAAAACAATATTTAGACAACAAAATACGAAGTAGTTAACACAACAGCTATTCGTTTTAATGTGATTCTATTGTACATTAGTTTAGTGATTTGATGTTAAGTGTTAGATGTATTGCAAAGACGTTGTTTGAAACATGCTTCCAGTCTAACCAGTTCTGCTATTATGGTAAATTAAAGCCGAGGAATTGAAATGGTAACCTATGCTGTCATTGTCCTACCATTGTGGTAAGTTACTTACTGGTTTGTTCCTCAATCCTTGTCTTTGTTCCACCAATTACCTAAAATCAACAGTGATAATAGAATCAGCTTTGAATTGGTTTGCCTTATCCTTCACAATGATACGTATTTTAAATGGATCACAACACCCAACAAATTACAGTTGGTTTAGCAAATAAAGTTGCGTTCACAGGGCAAAAGACAACTGTAAGTTTTCTGTAACCCATAACACGACGGAAAAGGAAAAAAATGTTTTCATTCGATTACATTGCTATTTGAAAGAGCTGATAAATTATTACAAGAATTACTAAAGAACAATCACTCTACCACTTGCATAAAGGGAAAAGATAGCCCTCCCGGCCAAAAATGGATTTCTCCCATATCTCTTCACCTAACGCATATAAACTTTGTCGTGTATAAGAAATCATTCTGCTTCCTTTCAAGATTGATTCAAAAGAAAATTTGGGGAATAGATAAGAGAGGGGATGAAAAATAATTCCTAGAAAAGAAAAAAATTCTACTTCTGACTCTACATTTAGGCAACCAAAGATCAAGAATATAAAATAATCTGAGATTGCATAATCCATCAGCAATCGAGAAGTAGTGCATTTCAACTTGTGACACAATCTTGAAGATGAGGGTGACTTTGATTTATGTACTTGTCCCATAGTGGCTTGTACCTGCCTATGGCTAACTTCAACCACGGCTTCATGTTCCCGTTGTAGTGAATGACTGCCGCACTTTCAATAAGTCGATTGTCAATATTTAGGTCATAACCCAATCCTAAAACATGCCATCTTCTGTCAAGTGGCTCTGTCAAACCATAAAAACACAGAAGAGCAGGAGGAAGTATCCCCAGCTTCCAGAGTGTCCCATCAGCATTCTGCTCTTGCCAATAGTGATATCTTCCGGTCACATTTGCCTTCCTCCATGCAACCAAGTCAAAAATGTTCATACCAAATGCCCATGCACATGCCTGTGGATCAAATCTCGAGCTAATAACTGAATTTGAGAAATTGAGATACTTGTAGTATCGATGAAATGCTTCAAGACAAGTTTCCACAGCACCATTCACATTCCCATGCAAATCCAGTGAGAAAAGTGGGGTTAGATCCTTCTGGACTACAAGGTCATCATCCAGGAAGACAACCTTCTCGAGTTGCGGATAAATCTCAGGGATGTAAAACTGAAGATGATTCAATAAAGAAAGATACTTGGGATTCCGCATTTTGGGTTCAACATTTAAATCTTGATATGCTCCAAAATAGAAGGTTCTTGAATCAGGATTGAGGAGCTGCTTGACAAGTGGAGAATAAGATGCATTCAACCAATGAAACTCCTCAATGTTCTGTATCTCTATGGTGGCTCCTTTAAAGTCATTGCGTAGGAACCACGCTAGCATTACCCCATAACTGACTCCAGTAGTGACAATGTGAAAGACCAATTGCTTTGGATGGTCAGCATTGGAGACAGTTGAGTTTACAACTACAGATGTTGCCAGTACATTATCTGAAAATATGCAGAAATGATATAGATTGTTGTCCACAAGCCGTGGGGAGTTTTTCCTATCATCTGAGAGTTCCTGCAGGGAAGGCATCCTTAGCCAATCGGACATGAGTTTAACATTTAGACAGTGAAGACTTTTGGGTACTGCTTCAGCTGCTATTTGACCAAACACGGTGCTTTGAACTATTGCTGCATTGGCTCGCTCTTCTAGAGCTTGAATATGTGATCTCATGGTCACTATTGTGGTTGCAATGTCATAATGGATATCTTGTGCCTTAAACATCAGAAGAGAAAGGCTTCTAATAATTGGCTCAGCTTCCTCCAACGTGATGGGCTCACCTGTGATGGCCGCTTTTGAAAGCAAAAGTTGGCAATTCCTGATCTTTGAGCTAAGCTGCCAGGCAAGGTGAAGATTGTTATGCTCTTTGGCAATAACCACATAAGCTTTGGCCACAATCATTTGTTCTGCTAACTGTCGTGAGAATGATGTAACACTTAAAATCTCTTGAGTAAAATTCAAACTCTCCTTAGCAAATTGTTCAACTCTTTCATTTCTCTCCTGCAAAGCAAAGTAACCTGCTCCATCAGTATCCAAAACGGACAAATAAAGGAATACTTGTAAGTTGTAACAACAGAAAGTGATATTAACTAAAAGGTAACAACAGCAACTAAGATATATGAAGATATAATATATCTCTTCCAGTGGTGCATAGAAATGGATAAGTTCTCTCGGACTCTAATTTAAGGTCTCTGGCCTCTAACTTCTATAGTCTATTTTACATGCATCAGTAGTCTTCAAGACCCACTCTTTTACACTATCAAAGCTTATTTAATCCTGTTTACTATATTTCATATTGATGAGAACTCACTTAACATATGATTTGGATATCAAACAGAAAATTGAGTTTGAAAGTAATTTATGCATACAGAAGTAAATGCGTACATTTAGCATCATGACCGGATTTGGAAAAATTAGATAAAAGTTCAGAACAGGCGAGGTACATATGCTGAATTCAGTTTTTGTTTAGAGAAGTTTGATTTAGTTTACCATTGCATTTCCTTCTCCTGTAAGTGTTTATCGATAATTTTATCCAAACTAAACTCAGTAATGAAAACATTTCCTGAGAAGCATGTCATCGATTTAGATATTTTCCTGATTGTTGGATGACTTCAAAGAGCGTCACATGATATAACCACAACAAAGGATGGCAAATAATAGAATGACGAAAAGTTTATCATCATTCGGATCAACTACGTATCTGGAAACAGGTTAAATGAACAAGAGATGGATACTAAACATGACACGGAAAGGGGAGTCAAATGAGTAATAAATTGTTGTTGAAAAGTAGAATGATTATCGAAACAAGTCACAGGTTTTGATTAAATGAGAAACTATGGCATAAAATTTTCTTAAGATTGGGTGGCATGTGAGTGAACAGTTGTAAGGGAAATGATGTGCAAGTAAATACAGAACAGTTCCCAAACCTAGTAATTAGTACCTGCTTCCCATTTTAGTAGTTAATCACTAAACGATCTCCACCTATTGTACCAGTTCTCTAATCTCTTACATTTCAAAAGAACAAAAGGTAATTAATTTTTTTTTGTTAATTCAACAATCACCAATTTCCATTACTTCGTGTTTCGAATACGATTCAAACATAGATTCCAGTGCACCCAATGTACAATGAAAAAAATGATTTAACATGCTAAGCTAAAGCCACCGGTAACAAAAGTAAACAGATTCAGACCATATGAACAGAGTCCTGAAGGCTCCTCTCCGACCAAAAACCCATCCAACCATAAACGTTACTATTGTTACTTGTATAGATAAATTCCTCCGAAAGGAGCAAGTAAAGTTGAATCCACCCAAGATTTGATATAAAACGCGCAGTGAACTCATCCTACTAAAATTAAAAAACATAAGCACTCTTGTTGGCTCACTGTAGACAAACTTCATCTATCACCAAACTTACGGACACCGGATTACCACAAAGGAGCACGCTAATGGCGTGAAGCTAGTGAATAAGAGTGAATAACCGAAAACACATGATTTGAAATAGGATCTAATGAGTGGCATCGTAATCTTATCGGTTAAGTAAATGTAAGATATATGTGAGTTAAGTATGAATTAGTAGATTGGGAATGAAAAGTGAAAAGAGAAGTTGAAAGTTACCGGCAAAGGATAATGATGCGGATCTCGGTGGTGGTGGTTGTGTTGGAGAAGGAAGAGAAGGAGAGCAATAATAGAGGAGAAGGCGAGGAGAAGCCAGATCCAATATGAAAACCTCCGTCGAACCGGGCGCCGAAAATCGGCAGCCCGTCGTCGCATCTTTCACCGATTCACCAGTCAATCCGGAACCGGCGGCAGCCCAACAGCATAAATTCAAATTCAACTGTGGATTCCAATTCCAATCTGAATCTGACGGCACTTGCTATTGCAAAGAAGCATGCAATTGCGAGGCTTCACTCACTGTGGATTCATTTACTCCCTCAATGAATCAGAGACAAAAATTATGAATGATGCCATCAAATGAAACCTACACATAGAGGTTGAAACTTGTCACTTCGGACCTGTTAGCCAACTCTTATATTATTTCTTACAGTTAAAAACACTCCTTCCACTCTCAAAACTCAAATTTCATTTATTAATACCTTCCCTATATTTTATACAAAGAAAGTCATATTTTTAAGTTTAGAAAAATTTACTGTATTAAACATTATATAAATTTTTTCTTGTTAGAAATGAAAATGGAAGTATTATTTATCATTATTCAAATTTGTGAGAGAGTTCATTTTCAAAAATAAAAATAAAAAATTTAAAGAGTAATTTATTTATCACTTTAGTTTTCTAATTAGAAAACTATCACCTTACTTTTTGAATTTTATTTCTTAGTATTATTTTAATCCTTAAATGTAATTACTCAAATATTTTAGTCTTTAAAGTGATTAAATTTTAATATACTAAATTGATTTTAAGTAATGAAATTAGGAATTAATATAAAAAGTATAATAATTTATTTCAATATGATAAAGTTGACCTGATAATAAAAATTGAAAAATGAGCAAGAGAGGACGTAAATTTAATCCCTACTAAAAATTGACATCTATAGTTAAAGAAATAAAGAAAAAATCTATCACATAATGTAATCAACTATCATCTCACACCATATTTAAAATAATCTCAACATGTCAAAGGATTAATCTTTTACTAAGAATACTTAAATTATAAATATGTTTTATAATAATTATTTAAATTTTTATTAATTATTTTTTATTAAAATTTCATATTAGTTAAAAATAATATCAAATTATAATACGTAAATAAATATAATTTTATTCTTACGAATCACTTTGATAAAATTAAATTAAACTTAAAGTCATCATTTTAAAAACTTATATATTAAGATTTAAATATGTTATATCATTCACTATTAAATTTCTTAATTTTTAATGGAGGCATACATTTGCTTGTTGAGTCGGTCTAATCATTTTAAAAATAAACTAATAATCTAGTAAGTTAATAAATTAATTCAAGTCAACAGACATTTAGTCAAAAAACAATTAATAAGTTAAAAAATTTACTTAAAAAAATTAATAAGTTCATAAGATATTTTAAATAAATAACTTGATAAACTAATGGAATAAAAAATAATTAATTAATATGTTAATGAACTATTAAATAAAAAGATAAATAAGTAATAGATTAATAAATCAATAAGTTAACGAATATGACAGTTCATATAAATGTGTAATTCATCATATTTTATACTATTATCTTTAGAATTTTGGTGCATTATATGATAAAGTAGATGCAGCATATTACATAGTTGCTTCTCCATTATACACTCTTCAATGTATTTGTCTATTACTACATCAATATTCACCCTAAAAATGCAGAAGCAATTGCTTAAATTCTGCGAGACATACGAAGATTATTTCCAATGTATGCGAGAGGACGACAATTTATTATTCTAAATCACAAATTTTGCCTCTTTTATTTTTCCAAAATGTTATTTATTTTTGAAAAAAATTTAAAACGAATAATATTTAATTCATTAAAAATATTTACAGACTACTTTTTTCTCTCAAAACTCTCATCGCGTATATTATTTATTACAAAGATTATATTATTAACTAAATCTTAAATTTTTAAAAATATATTATATTTTATTATAATTTTATTTTTGTTTAATTTTAAAAATATTTGAAATTAAATCATGTTACTCATGTTGATACTCATCATTTATCATAAATAAATGAAATGAGTTGAGGATTCGATTATAACAAGTAAATAAAAAGAGGATATGTAAATGAAATAGAAGAGGATAATTTTCATATAAAAATAGGTTATCTGTGAAAAAAGATAATTTTTAGTGTATACTGTAAAATATTAAACAGTTTTATATCAATATAAAGTTTCAGAAATGCAATTTATATTATAATAAAAATTTAATTAAGCAATAAAATTTGAAATAATGTGAAAGTAACATAGAGAGTTTAAACCGATAACTCTCTTTCCACATATATGAAGGTATGATAAATGGCATTAATTGTCGGAAATTTTTTCATAGAACTAAAACAACTTCTTACTTATTATGATAGTTTCATAAAAACTGGAAACATAACCTAATTAATTAGATGTACTTTGTGCATGAAGCTTCACATGATGCCATGTGCTGTCATCAGTTTCTCTTCCTCCTCTTTTATCTTAACTTCATATTCACAAAAATACTGGAAAAACAGGAATACAAGTAAAAGTTTTAAAAAATAAATAAAAATAAAAATATGAGGTCAGCCAAGGATCTTGTCGGTATGCTGGCAAAAAAGTTAACTCATGGCATTTTCCTAAAGTGAAGATATGCTTCTGCAACTTCTAGAAAGTGTTAAACAGAAGTTATCGAAGTATTTATTATACTTATATTGCATTATTCCACACACCCAAAATTCTCTAACATCAACTAGGAATGAATTCAACATTTTATCATTTTGATAACAAATTATATAGTGTGATATTTAGGCCCGAAGCATTCAAGACTGATCGGTCTATCTACTGTAACAACGCTTGTCAATCATACAACGTTCGTCAATTATGTAGATACCGAACGGTTATACATTCAGCACCGTTTGGTCACCACTATAGCCAACAAGGGCAGTCAGTTTTATTAAATTGGACTAGCGCTCATTGGGCCAAGTGTCCAGTGGATGATCAAAACAGTCAAAGATATCTGATTAAAAGATATTTATAAAGATGTTTATGAGCAACCGTCCGGATTTTAAGGTAAGTCTGTTTGACTTATGACAACTTATAAATACAAGGTCAGGGACATCAACCAGGTAGGCTCAATTCATACTCTAAAACATTTCATTTACATTCTACTCACACTTTACTGAGTTCATAATACTCAATTATCATAATATTCATTTGTGAGCAACAGCTCATTCAACAAACGCCTAACTTGAGCGTCAGAGTGTCTTTTGCAGGTACTTCCCCCCTCGAATCGGACTTGAAAAACTTGGAGCGGGAGATTCAGAGGTTAGAAGAAGGAAAGCCACGTCAGACAGGTTAGTGTCTTGGTCCCACAAAAATTACCACCGAAACATTTTTGGCGCCCACTATGGGGTCGAGAGCAAGCAGAAGAAGCCCAAATGGTGACCACGAGGAGCATGGACAAACAGTAGAATACCGGAGATTTGATAGCACAAATGCAGGCACAAATACAAGCCCAGGCAAGAATAATACAGGTACAGGCGGAAGCACAACAGGAGTTGCAGCGAAAGCACGCAGAAGAGATTGCGACGCTTAGGGCAGAACGAGTCCATACCGAACGGTCCGCCTCAAACCAAGAGAATGAAAACGAGAGAAGCCGTAATCGGCAACCATCCCAACACACCAACCCGAACGGTCGAGGAAGGAGAGGACCATCCCTATCCAAACTGTTCGGCCTAACAGTTTACTCCCTTTTACACTGACCATCATGCAAACTCCAATGCCGGAAAAGAATCCTCCTACATTAGAGAAGTATGATGGCTTGACGGATCCCGACAATCATCTCAGGATCTTCACCAATGCAATGACGTTCTACACAGACAGTGATCCAGTCGTATGTAGAGCCTTCTCCTTATCACTCAAGGACGAGATATTGGAGTGGTATAACATTCTTCCCCCAAACACAGTGGATTGCTTCGCCACCGTGGAAACCCTCTTTAGAAAGCAATACGCCTCCAATAAAAAACAAGAGATAACACCGGCGGAGTTGGTAAATACTAAACAGGAGAAAGGGAAAACTTTAAAGCTCTTCATGAAAAGGTACAACGAAACTACACGACGAGTTAAAGAGGTTAATCACTCTTTTGTTATCAACAATTTGCCTTCATGCTTGAGACCAAGATATTTTGCTGAAAAATTATATGCATGACCACCAAAAACTATGGAAGAGCTCCAAGGAAGAGTAGCTGAGTTCATCCACATGGAGGATATGTGAATCTCACAAAGAAAGAAACAACCAGAAGTATCTACAGGTGGAAGCAAGAAAGAAGGCAGGCAGTCATTCAACAATAGTTACAGGAATGAAGGTACGTTTCACAAGGATTTCTTGCGAACACCCAGGTATAATCATTACACTCCCCTCAACGCACCCAAGGTAAAAGTTCTTGAGGAAGCTCTAAATACTGAGCTTCTTACAATTCGGAAAAAAGTCTTCTCCAAAAGAAGCTGACGAAAGCAAAAGCTGCTAGTTTCATCTAAATCGAGGACATACTATAGAGGAATGTGATGCATTAAAGGATGAGATAGAAAGGCTCATCCGAGGAGGGCATCTGCAGAGATTTGTAGAAGAAAGAACCTGAATAAAAAGTCCTACCAGAAAAAAGTCTTAGCATAGAGAAACCGAATGGTCATATCAAAGGGCCGAACGAAGACACAGGCGAAGTCGTAGCCGCAATCAGAGCCCTTACCGCTCAGTTCGGGGCCGTATCGACTAAAGGATATGATAAAAATTCCTTCCTAACATGTGAAGTGCAACAAATCTCAAAGTTTACTTGAACATTACTATCATGCTTATTTCAATTTCTTAAGGCATAGACTTTTGTTGTTTAAATTCTTTTGTTGGAATAAACGTTTATGACACTACCATCACGCTTTATCAAATGCATTTGACCGTTCGGCCTTACATGTATTCAGCCATTCGGCATCCCATGCATTCGATTCCGCCGTTCGGCCTCACAGGCGCTCGGCCATCCGGCCTCACAGACGCTCGATCATCCGACCATCAGGCTTCAAAGGCGCTCGACCATCCGGTCTCACAGGCGCTCGGCCATCCGGCGTCACAGGCGCTCGGTCCCGTTGGCCTCACAGGCGCTCGACCAATCAGCCTTACAGGGTCGTCCACAAAACTCAGGGAACGTTCAAAACCGAACGGCAAAAACAGTCCCCCATGGACTATAAATCAAAGACAGCCCCCCACGGATTATAAATCGAGCAGTAAAGACCCACATGGACTATAAATCAAAGACAGTCCCCCATGGACTATAAATCAAAAACAGTCCCCCATGCACTATAAACCGAGCAGTAAAGACAGTCCCCCATGGACTATAAATCAAATACAGTCCCCCATGGACTATAAATCAAAACACATTCCCCCATGGACTATAAATCAAAGACAGTCCCCTATGGACTATAAATCAAAACACAGTCCCCCGTGGACTATAAATCAAAGACAGTCTCCCGTGGACTATAAACCGAGCAGTAACGACAGTCCTCCCTGGAATATATAAATCAAGCGGTAAAGACAGTCCCTCATGGACTATCATCCAGAAGAACGCTCACTCATACGCATTCACCAGTACACAGCCATTCGACCTCAAAAGTGCTTACCCATGCAGCCTCACAAGTACTAGGTCGTTCGGCTTCACAGACATTCGGCCATTTGGTCCAAAAAGTATTCAGCCAGTCGACTACATATTGCAGGTAAACAAAAGCTATCAAAGTCGCTAGTCAACATAGGGAAAAAGTTCTAAAAAGAACTCCCATCACAAGCCGATCGGCCAATAGAACAAGGACGGCCTTCCCCAAGCTCATATAAGTCCTATACTTAACCTTGGCTAAAGCCAAACGGTTAACTCGGACTTGGGGGGGGGGGGGCATTATGTATAGTATGATATCTAGGCCGAACGGTTAGCATCCAAGACCGATCGATCTATCTACTGCAACAGTGTTCGTCAACAAGACAACGCTCGACAATTATGTAGATACCAAACGGTCATACATTCAGCACCGTTCGGTCACCACTATAGCCAACAAGGGCAATCAGTTTTATTAAATTGGGCTAGCGCTCATTGGGCCAAGTGTTCAGTGGATGATCAAAACAGTCAAATATATTTGATTAAAAGATATTCATAAAGTTGTTTATGAGCAACCGCTCGGATTTTAAGGGAAGTCTGTTTTCAACCACCCAGATTTTAAGGTAAGTCTGTTTGGCTTGTGACAACTTATAAATACAAGGTCAGGGACATCAACCAGGTAGGCTCAATTCATACTCCAAAACATTCCATTTACATTCTACTCACACTCTACTGAATTCATAATACTCAATTATCATAATATTCATTTGTGAGCAACAACTCCTTCAACAAACGCCTAACTTGAGCGTTAGAGTGCCTTTTGTAGGTACTTCCCCCCTCGTCTCGGACTTGAAGAACTTGGAGCAGGAGATTCAGAGGTTAGAAGAAGGAAAGCCACGTCAAAAAGGTTAGTGTCTCGGTCCCACAAAAATTACCACCGAAATACAAATCAAATTGATTGATTATGAAATGGTTTCTTTGTGAATGTTAAATTTTTTTTCCAGATTCTCTTCTAGAGAAAGCGTGTCACTAATTTATGGGTCATGCTGACTTAAAAATAGAGAAAAAATAATGTTTTTCTTTTATGGGTTTCCAACACTTCATGATAAACTACAGGTATGACAAAACCTCATTATGTTTTTGTGAAGAAATTTTATAATGAAAGATTTATTATTCTCTTACTTTATATCGATGACATGTTAATTATTGGTCATGAAATGAACTATATTCAAAATCTGTAAAAGGAATTGAGAAAATCTTTTGCAAGAGATAATTTCATAGTAAAACAAATATTTGGCATGAAAGTTGTTCATGATAAGAGGAAATGGAAAATTGTATCTATAACAACAAAAATAGGTTGAGAAATTTAATATGAACAATTTTAAGCTCGTTAAGACTTTGTTTACTTGAATGAATTTGGGGGAGAGTGATTGAATAGATTTGAGAGGATTTGAAGATAAATTTTTGTAGTTTATTTGAGTAGATTTGGAGGTAAGTGAGAGTGGATTTGGAAGTAAAGTTTGTGAAAATTAGTGTAGAATTTGATTGATGTGACACATTAAAAAAAATTATTTCCAAATCCAATCCAAATTCACTTAAATAAATAACAAAAAATTTAACTTCAAATCCTTTTAAATGCATTCAATTATTCTCTTCCCACATCCATTTAAGTGAACAAAGTGCAAAAGTATACTGCCATCTTACTTCAAATTGAGCTCAAATTAACATCTTTTATTGGATTTCATGGGTTTCAAAAGACATCATAAATTTAAGAGATGATTGGAAAACAAATTATAAGAAAGAGATTGACAGCCATTTACATGTTTATATTATTATAGTGAGTTAAATTATATGTGGTTAATGATATTACGCTTTTATGATATGTCTTATATTTCTAACGTTTATAACTAAGTTATTTTGTCGTTATTGAGTGAAATAATCAGTGAATAACATTATGTTCTTTTATAAAAGTCATTAATATATAAAATAAAAATATTAATGCTTGTGTACTTAAATCATTAAATATTATATAATTAAATGTAATTTATTTAATTTATTTGAATATTCAAAATTTTACCAGTATAAATATCTATATCTATATATAAGTGAATTTTTCTTTTTCTTTTCACATTTTTTTTTAATTTTCTCTTTTAAATATATTTTTTAAATTAAAATGATTATTTTATTGATTTTATCCTTGTAATAATTCTTTTTTGGAAATTTAATCATTCATTTTCTTTTTACTGTTTTTTAATCTTAACTATTTTATTGTTTTTTTATCAATGCTATATTTATTGTACTATTTATTATATAGAGGGGTTTCCATTTTGATGAAAACATTTGTTTTACATTTTATCCTTTAAATAACTGATTTTATAAATTAAAATAATTACTTTACCATTTTATCGATTATTTTTTTTAAACTGATATTTTTTATTTGACTTTTAATTTTAAAATTATAACTATAACGATAATAATTTTGTTATTCTTGTTATCATACAAAAATTGAACACATGTTTTCAGTAGTATATATATATATATATATATATATATATATATATATATATATATATATATATATATATATATATATATATATATATATATATATATATATATATATTGGTCAAATTGAATTTTGAAATTTAATATTTGAAAATAAATTTTTACCTTGAAAAAAAATATAATTTCTCTAAAATGAATTAATATAAGATATTTTAATTTCTTTATTCAGATATTTAAAATTGTTGAAACCTGTTCTTCCAACAAGAAAAAGCCTTCACCCTTCACCCTGTCGGGCTACCTTTTTAGATCGGGCTAGCCCATACCAAAACAATGCTTCATTGCTTTTTTTTTTTACTTCTTATATCCGAGTTTCTAACTTTCATATCTGTACTTTGTCCACCATTTTCTGTTTCTAACTTCCTTCAATCATAAACTTTAAATTTGAGCTTTCAATTATATCCCCTGCGTGGTGTGGAACAGTGTGGAGAATCACCCAAAATGCTGTGCAAGCTTTTAAAGGAGTATTTGTAAAATGCACAAGTAAAGGTATATATATAATTTAATTTGAAGTAGAGTAAAAGTTGGAGCAAACAATCTGAAGAAGGAGGAATTAGTATAGAATTGTATGGACATGACAAATTAAAAAAAATTATTTCCAAATTCACTTTTATTTACCTTCAAATTCACTCAAATAAATGACAAAAAAAATTATCTTCAAATCCTCTCAAATTCCCTCAAATCCATCCTCTCAAATCCACTCAAAAGAACATGGCCTTTTAGAGAGAAAAGTGTTGATGAGATTTGAGAAATGGTGATAAGACTAAGCCAAAAGCCAAAAATTCTTGTGGCGTTTGGTAGTAATCAAGTAGCCTCCATGTTTCTTATTCTTCCTCCTTATGGCAATTGTCATGCAGGGTGAGTTCTGTATACAATACTCGACTAAGCCAGGTCTTGTTCCTTTTCGTGCCCATGTTCGCAAGATGCACCTTAAGAAGGATCGTTTTCTTTGTCCCACAACCAATAATGACACCCTCTGTTGCTTTGCCTCTTCCACTATGGCAACACCCTTTTCCTCTCCTTCCAACATCACTACATTCACCACCACCTGAAACCCCACAACAACAACAACACAGTTAGTACACTACTTCTTCTTCTCTTGCATCTCCATTTCATCACAAAACAAACTTACCCCAGCTCTCTTCCTTTCGCACATGCTTTTCATATCAAGGAGAAGTTTATAAGCCTTCACATTAAACTTCCCTCCAGATTCCCTATCTGTCAATACAAACACACTGCTTTTGTTAATACTTGTACACAATTCACTTGCCTATTTAATTAGCCTCTCTTTTTTACCTCTTTTCTACGGCTTTAGCCAATTTTTAAGTGCATGCTAATTAGAATAAGGTAGAATCAGAAAATAACAGAATATCACTTCTGACCTTCCATGTTGGGTCTGGTGACATGAACAAGAACAAGAGTGTCTTGGCTTTGAACAGTGTGAGAAAGTGCCCAATCAAGAGCCCCTTTAGCTTCAAAGCTAGAATCCACAACCACCATTATCTTGTTGCCTGCTTCGGCCCCGTTAGAGTGGTGGCCTGTAAACTCTGTTCTGTTCGCATATTTGATGGAAGCAGAGGAGGGAGACTTGGAGCGAAAAGTAGATGCAGAACAGGCTCGAACACGAGGCGTGGCGTGACCAAAGCACAGCCTGATACGTGGTTTTCCCATGTTGTTTTGGTCCCAAATCACTCAAACTGTATCCTTATATACACACAATAATAGGAACAAAATTAATGAAGGACAGCTTCTTTGTCATACTCTCACTCACCCTTGACTTCGAACCTCTTTGTTCTCTTATGCCTCTCCTTCAAATGCTAATTAATGGTTTCTTCGTCTGTTTCCGTGTGATGTCTTCGATGTGGGCCTAATCTTGAACGTGCCAACCATCAAGAAGAGTTTGCATGATGAACCGGAGTTGACAATGTTGACATAAATTCTTTAATCCTTAATGGTTTTCCACACGCGTGGAAGAATAATTCTCGACACAACACCCACCAATACAAAATTATTAACTTAGAATTGTGCGCTCTAATCATTAAACAAAAAAAAGAAAAGCACTTATATCAGTTTGTGGAGTCATGGAGATCACGTTGATTTAGAATTTTAAGCGATCGAAACATGGAGTCACGTAATCTCAATCATTCAGAGATTCCTTCATCACAGAACTCACAAAACATCCTTCCATTATTGGATGGGAGGATGTTCTATGTAAAAGGAAACGATGACAATTAAGCTCCCAAAGATATGATTAAACATGTTCCTTCCCTTGCGATAATTTTGTGAAGAATTAAATAAGTGTGTCAAATCTAATCAACATTAATTTATAAGCAGAAGATCTAAATAGAAATAGTTGATGTTTCTGCTTAATTCTTTACAAATTATATCCACCTGATTCTCTATTATTTATTTAAAAGAGTGTAACGTTAACCTCAGTTTATATTTAAAAGGATGAAACAAGCATCAAATAGAATGAAATAAAATAATAGCATTAATTGCCATTATTTGACTTATATAAAACCATAATAATATAAAATTAAGGTAAAATGAAGTAAAAACTTTCAATTAGGTCTTTGTTAAATTTTTTGGTCCATGTTTGGCCCACATCAATTTGTGAATCTCAGCCATTTCATTCAATGGTTTGGAGTCTAGAGTTCTGTAGCCCAAAAAAGGAGGGGTCATGGAGTTCAAAAACATAAAAAAATTCAAAATAAAATTAGGATTAAATAATTTCAAATTCAATACAAATAAACTTAAACAATTCCTATTTATATATTTATAGTATCATAGTTCCTCTACCGAATCGTGATAATTGTTCATACTACATGTAACAAAACCAACTACCCCAAAGAATAAGTAGCTAAAAAAATTGATCTCAATATTACACGATTTAACATTTTAGACAATACATTGAAATTGTAATAATCACTTTTTAATTTTTACATTTATTCTTAAAGTCTTCGACGACAACTATTTTGTGTTAATTACAAAACTACCACGATTGATTTTAGTGGCGCGACTGCCACATCATTGCCCGAAACAACATCTATGCTTATGTCAACAGTTTGGCAATTAGCAATGTTGGATTTATTTGAAACTTAGAAAATTCTGAAAAATGAAGTATACAAAATTAAAGAATATGAATGTCATAATTTTTAAATAGGTTAAAACTATCGGATGATATTCATATCTGTATTGGATTTTCAATTCGATTTTTTCGATTTAAGTTGTTTCAATTAAGTTTTTATTTTTTAAAATAAGATGGTCTAATTTTTTTTTTAATAAAGTATCAATGATGTTAACTCAGTACCACGTGTCAGTACGTGGTTTTGTTAATTTTTTTTAACTTATTATTTTTTTTCAAATTTTATTTTATATATTTTAAAAGAAATTATCATATGTCAAATGAGGATTCTACCATCTGGTAGAAATAGTGTGACATGACAATGTCATATGCAAAAAATTTCAATTTAATCATTTTATCTGTATTTTGTCACAATTCAGTCCTTTTTTTTTAAATTGGAGCAATTTCATTCATCTTCAAATTAAGACTAAGTTTAACTTTTTTATAGATGTATAATGATATTTTCATTACAATTGATATTTTTATTAAATATTTGTAATAATATTAAATTTATTTAAATTTATATTTTCTATTGAACTTTATGTAAATTTTTTTTCAAATATTTATATATTAATAAATTCTATATAAATGTTAGAGTTGATTTAAAAATAAAAATCTTATAAATTCAAATATAAAATTTAAAATAGTTTTATAACAATTTAAAATTTAAAAACAAAATTTAAATAAAGTTTAATGTAAAATATTAATTTAAATAAACTTGATATTATTAAAAATATTAATAAAAATATCAATTTTAATAAAAATATCATTATAACATTTATAACATCTATTAAAAGTGAAAAAATGTCAAACCTGGCCGTTTAACTCTGGTCCGATATTTGACTCCAAAATAAAAAAACATCACTGGTTGGATTCTCTATTTTGTATAGATGTGGAGTCTAAAAATACATCCTTCAATACTAAAATTAATATTTGCTATTGATTATTAAACAAATGACAATAACAAATATCTAAAAGAACAAATAAAATTTTTGGAATCCTAAACTAAGTTTAAGCCACCATTATTTAACTTTTGAACGATGATTTCATCAATACAACTTTTTTTCATTATAAAAATTTGTTCAAATATGAAACTTTGAAAAGAAAATCTTACCCATCAACATTCCAAACTTTTCGAAAGATGAATCAAAGTAGTATTCTAAACCAAATATTTTAAGAATTAATAAGTAAATACACCAAAAAGTAATCTATTTTAAGGTTTGACAATTTAATTATTAATGGTACAATAAATACATATCACTTACCTCGTTATCTCAAACTTATATTTATAGGTATTGAAATAAGTTTTTGATTAATAATGACCTAATTATGACCAAATTGTTAATAATGACATTTTACCTCTAAGTTGTTCAACAATAAAGTTAATCATCTTGACCATAGACCAATCAATCCAACTTCCCAACCATCTGATCTTGATGATAGCTTTTTTTATGCGTCCCAATAACAATTGATCATTTGATCTGTGACTGACCAGACGATCATATGGTGTACCTATTATAATTAAAAATTACGTTAAGTCGAGTTCACTTTACATTTTAATGTAGTCATTATTTAATGCATATGTCATAGATTGGAAAGTAAGAGAGAGTTGGAAAAGGGGTAAAGATCAAGTTCAATATAAATTAAGTAGAAACTTATGGATAACATAAATACTTTTTTTTCAAGTTAAATGTTATCTTTTTCTTAATTAAATTATATAAGAAATTTTATTTTTCCACAATAGTTTATGTATTCAATGCACTTTATTTGGTATTTATATTGATTAAATATATACATTTCCTATCTTAGTTGAAAGTCTACCTCTTATTAGTAAAGATGTTTAAGGTATCTTACTTTGTTCACTTATCCTTTTTATTTCTTCATATGTGTCAATTTTTTATTATTTCATTTTTTTTAGTTTTATTATTAATTTATTAGTGCATGGAATGTTGACACTAAGAAACACTATCAGTATCATCAAAACTTGAGGCAAACAACAGAGGAGTACGCAATCCTCTACAACAAGATAGAGAAGTTGGTCCAGGCAGGTCACCTTCATATGTATGTTAAAATCGACCATCCAAAGAAGGTGATGTACATGTTAGCAAAAGCGAATACCTCATACAATGTGCTAATTTGGCGACCATGTCTGACTGATTTTGGTGCAATTGTCACCACGTCTCACCTGGTTATGAAGTTCCCTTCTAATAGGAGAACAATATGCACAATCCACGCAGACCATAAGACCACTCAAGAGTGTTACGTGGCAAAGCTAAAAGTTGAATCCTACATACCTCTCAAGAAGAAAGAGATTCGAGGTAACGATGATCGATCTAGACCCACGAACAAACACATAAGACCGTGTGGAGCCACAAAGCGACATCAAGTTGTTAGGTCTTAGTAAAAAAAAAGGTAAGTCACGAACGTTGACAATTCCTTGAGTCGAGAGCATGAGAAGGATCTAGAAAGGACACCGAAGGTTAATATTGACTTATTTACTTGGACAACTATGAATATGTCGAACATTCATTCTAGCGTGATCTTGTTCGAAAAAACATCATGTAAGAAGAAAATGGTGTTACAAAGAGAAGAGAACCTAGATGAATATTTTTTTAATTATCATCCAAACAAAATTATGTGTTATTAGAACCTAGATGTAATCAGATAAGAAAACAAGAATTAAAAAATAAACAAAAAGGAGAAAATCAATCAATTTTGAGATTTGATATTTAAGAAATCAGATATTAAGCAAAGATAAAGGTTACACAGATAGGCATGACAAGAGCTGTTATGTAATGACCTCCATGGTTTTGGGTATTGCAACAATATAATTGGACTGCGAATTCTTTCTACACTGGGTCACAAAGGTGATTATTTAATATTTGTTGACTAATACAATATAACATAGTCATCATCGTGAGTTTGTCGGTTTTTTGTGCATATGAATAAAATGCTCCTTTTAATATATTCATTGCCTATAAAAAAAGCTTCGGCACTATTGGTAAAGTTATCAAGAATTTTATATTGGACATGTCGTAAACTTGAACCCTTTTAGTTGAAACAATTTAATTAGTATTATTATATGCAGAACCTTTGATGTACATAGCAAAATGCAGTAACGTAGCTCACAAGTTACAACCCAAGCGGTATAGACAGCAGCAAATGTCTTCATGTACGTGAACTTATATACAAGTGGAATGATCTAACAAGCTTCTTCTATTCATCTGTAGGAAGAGTCACCATCCAAGGAGGAATTATGGTTTTAGGTTGAGTTGATGTTGGAGTTCCTTCATTACATCTCGCTTCTGGGGAGCCTCTACATCAAGTCTCCCAAGTCACTTAATTAGTATCATTAGTTACAAATGCAATTCAACTCATAATAAATTACAAAAATGACACACTTCTTGGAGTTCTTATCCCTAATTGCATACAACTTATTTTGAGAATGCAGTGAAAAAGATATGATAAATGATGTAAAAAACATGAAATAGATTCAGAGGAAAGATACTAACCCAATATTCAGGGACTCCAATGGCTTAGTTACCATGAGAGAAGTCACATCCCCGTTATTTAGCAACCCCTCCTGTTCTTGAGGAACCACTGCCTTCTCTTTTTCTTTTATCTGTTGTGCACTCAAACCATGTATGTTTAAGATTTGAAATCCAAATTTCACAAACTAGTACACAAGCTGTTATAAACCAACAATATATATAACCTTCTTGGCGAGCAAGTTGTTACGTTCCCGAAGTGCCTTATCCTGCATGACAGAATAATACAAGTACGTATGTCACTTTAATCAAATCATGATTCATACACGGGTAACTCATCCAGAACTTTTTGTCAATGAAAACAATATTTCACTATTCTTCTGTAAAAAGAGAGAAACAAAAACTGTTCACTACGTTTCATGTTATGACAACCCGGTGGTTTACTACATTCAATATTATACACCCCAAAAAAAAAATCACCTTTTTATGAAGCTCTGAAATAGATTCATGCATGGCTTGGTTCTGCACATTAACACACAGATAATGATACGTAGTTATGCATTTGTGGATATGTAGGTTTCATGTATATATATATATAGTTTTGTTTCACCTTTCGTGATCTAATGTGTTTGAGGGCGGAATCAAGTTGTTGTTCTAAACTCTGAAGTCCTCTAAGATTTATGTTATCAAGCTCTTCTCCCATGAAATTCCTGAAAGGAAGCACTAAAACTGTCACTGCATATTTTGTTACACAACAAACACATGTCTTGTTCACAAAATTTCAATACCTTTGGTGTCGCTGTAGTACCTCCACTCTAGCCTTCAACTTTTCGTGTTCTATAGCCCAGTTTTCCTAGCAATGCAAGCAGATGATTAAACCAGTATTCTAAGGCTTTTAATTTATTGTAACAGTAACAGCTAACAATTATTTATCTTAATGATTGTAAGAGAATATTTCTTGAAGATCCGTGCCATTTAGAAATATGATTAAATGTATAACATGAGTTTGGGTTCATGTATTTAAGATTATTTGTTTGGAAAGAAAGGAAGAAGATTGGGTCCATAAGGGTTGAATTACATATTCGTTCTCTAATTATAACATATTACGCTGAGTAGAATGGTGCAATATGAATAAATTGACTTTTGAAAAATGATTTTGGCATTATTTTTATGAAATAAGCCGAAGCTATTGTTAATTACATAAAATAAATTAAATTTATTACAACTCAACTGAAGCTAATTGTTTTCTTAGAATTAGATAATCATTTTTCAGAAATTGCAATTATTTGTATCACTAATTAAAAATTCATGAGGACAAAAAACTTAACTACACAATATTCTATCTTCAATTATTTAGAAAACAAGAAAAATATGGAAACATATTGCTTGAAAAAATCTATTGCAGTTGGAACTAAATTTTATCCCAATTAAAACGGTAACAAACTAATTAGGACCTGCAAAATAATTTCGATACAATTTTTTATATTAGAAAAAATTTGGAAATATTTATCATTTGTATCTAAGATATAAATTGTTTATATAAGATGTTACGATACCACTTCTAACACAAATTCTTAAACCTTTTGTGTTTGTGAGGTTTTTTTTTCTTCTTAACTTAACTCTACATTTCTATTTAATATGAGTGTTAAACTATTTTTTTTTCTTTTTGCCAAATTTAAAAACCAATTTCAATGACCTCGTGACCTAGTCCTTTTCTATCTCATCCACCTTATATACATTGTCCAAGCAACCATTGTTTTTGCATTTGGTATTTTCCTTTACTCTCCAACCAACCTACAAATTTGGTCCGCATTTAACTATGATGAAACTCGATAGATGATGAAATAGATTTATTTATTTTTTGCAGTCCAAATTCATCTCATTGCTGAAAATTTAATCATCATTCCAATATCTTTAAAAATTTAGTATCAAACTATACTAAAACGATACTAATAATAATCTTTAATTAGTTGACAGCTAAAAGTTTAGACACACAATGGAAAACTATATATGAAAATAAGAGTTAAAATTTGATTAAGAGGAAATTAAAGACTTACATTTGGTGGTTGATCAGCTGCACCTTCTTGCTTCTCCGCATACGAATGCCTCTCATACCGTTCAAGAATTCTTTCCATACTGTTAACTCAGGAAATTAAAAGTTGCAGTGAGCAAAATTTTATATGCTCATTGCATCACCTTAAAAGCCTACAAACAAACACAACAACTGCATTGGAAAGCAAATAGCTTTTAATTCATACTTCAAATATAGCAGGCTAAAGGCTTTCAAATAATTAAGTGATTTGTTTACTCTACTTGGTTTTTTACTATATTTTTTAATTCAATCCTTTTGTTCGTTTAAGTGGTTAACAAAATTATTTCCATTATTAATTTAGTGAGAGAGAGAGAGAAGTAATATAAAAAGGAAAAAGTAGTACAAACTAACAATTTCAAATTTCTTTTACAATAACCATTTAAATACAATGAAACTTAATGTAATAATTTGAAAAGGCAATCAATTCATAATATAAGGGAAATTTATAATTATCAGTTTCCACCCTCACCCAAGAAGCCCAGTTTCTACCTAGAAGATTTTGTTAATACCGAATGATTTTCCTTGAAAGATCTATATACTCTCCTGTAACTTATTGGACGTTTCCGTCCATAGCGGTCAAACATTGCTTTAAGCTTCTGTCATGATATTTCAACAATGAGATATTGTATTCAGCTTTTCTCGAGTGGATAAGTATCAAGCTCTGGAAGATTGAGGACTAAGGACTAAGGCTGTGCTGACAAGATTGATTTGACCAAGAGTGACCGAATAAATTCAGATGAATTTATACTAAAGTTACGTTGTCTTTTTTTTAAGGGATTTTGAAATAAAATTGAGTAAATTTAAAAATAAAATTTATAAAAATTTGTGAATGATTTAATAGATAAAAAATATTTAATAAAAAGAAAAATAAGATAATTAAATTAAATATTAAAAATAACATTTAGATAAATTAGATTTATTTTATGAAATATATTTTAAAAAATAAAATTTAAAAGAATACTATTCTAATAAATAAATATTATTATTATTATTATTATTTATAATAATTATTATTATATATATAAAAACAAAAAACATATACATTTCAATAAATAATAGAATCTAAACATGCATCATCTTATAATGGAATCGATTTCATCTCCTATGCACATTCCATAAAGTCGATTTCATATTTTCGCATACATGGACTCGATTCCATCCCACACACACTCACACCATAGAACCGGTTTCATCTGATATTCACTCACATCATGAAACCTATTCCATCCCATACTCACACCCACACGAGGATATTATGATAAACCACCAATTTATCCCCACAAATACATTAAAAAATTCTTTAATATATTTTAAAAATAAAGGAGAACATCAGCACACAAGAAAAAAGGAAAGCCCGTTTCTACCTTTATTAAGCTTTGGATACATCTAGTCATTGCATACTTTTTAGCCATTGTATTTCTAACATTTTCCTATTTGTAACTTACTTTGATTTGATACTTGTACTGTTTATCCCATTTAAGTGTTGTGAGCACTCTTTAACTGCTGAAAATATTAAATAAATGATTATTTAAATATGTTAAATTTAGTTCTACCAAATTAGTTTGAAATACATTAGACATAATAACTTGTGTGGAGATATTAGCTATATTAAATTTAAACTGAAATCCCAATGTGTAAAATCACTATTTTATAGATTTAGAGATCGAAATTCAATTTTCATGCTTAAAAAAAGCCATTCAACTTCAGTAAGTAGTCATTTTAAAGACACCCACCACAGACAGTTCATTGATAAACATTCAAACATTCTAGGCTCTTCCTTAAAAGACAACGCTTAAAGAAAGGAACCAAATAGCATTTAAATATTCATATTTTGAATGGGGCTAAGACATTGAGTCTCTTTCACTTTTTTTATTACATCATCATACCTCTCTCATCGAGTGTTATCCAAATATATTTTTCCAAATTGGTTTCTTTACATAAAGTTAGGTGTGGCTATGTATGTTAGATATGAAGATGGCCTCCAAATGGAAAATCACATACATATATTTCACTACAATATGTTTGGTTACATTCAACTTCTGTAGGGTAGATGACAAAATTATTATCTGTCTTTGATTATTTTAGTACTTCTAAATTTAAAAGTTGTTAAAGTTCAATTATTGCGAACTCAATTCTTCTTTTAAAAACATGATGAGGGACTTTACCAACAACACACACTCAAATTACCACTCTCAAAAGAAAAAAAAATATATCAAGCAGGACTACACAAGGTTAAGATAACTCAAGGTTTTATTTTAGGTTTCAAGAATCAGTTGTATAAAATTAGTATGTATAACTTTTATTATTATAATCTTGTCTTTGTTTCTTTTAATAATAAACGATAATGTATTTTACATTATTATTTGCGTTTTGTAAAAAAGGGGAAGAAATTAATAATAAGCTTTAAACCTAAAATAATGTCGGGTTGAATTTCTAATTAGTTAATGGAAAATCATCACAACCAAACTAATTCTACAATAAGTGTGATATTAAAATCAGTAGAAAATACAAACATATAATGGCGAAGCTGAACTTTCTATTTCTAACAATTTCTTTGCCCAAACACCTCGCACGCACTCGATCGAGGTGCAGAAGTTCGGTTTCTTTTGTTTTCTTTCTTACTTTCAGAAATCAAGTCTAACTGAAAAAGAAATCTAACGCTAATAATCTTGAAAAAGAAAATAAGAGAACGAATCAAAGTATATATGTAGGAAGAAAGAAATTGAAAAGTACAGACAAGCAAATGCAGAAGAAAACACATAGAAACAGAGGATGAATAATAGTGCACTGGTAGAGAAAAACTAGATATGAATTGCACAGAAATGGTAGAAGAGAGAGACACATGCATATACAGAGAGAGAGAGAGAGTACAGTAACGTACGAAGGCTGGTTAGAGTATTCCAAAAGTTTGCCTTTAGTAGAGAAGACTATGAGAGCCACATCAGCATCGCAAAGCACAGAGATCTCGCGGGCTTTCTTGATCAAACCAGACCTTCTCTTTGAGAAGGTGACTTGCCTGTTGATCTTGTTTTCGATCCTTTTCAACTCCACTCTTCCCCTTCCCATTGAGAAATTCTTGAAGCTTCTCCACGATTGCCTCACTGCTACCAATTCAATGGGAGAGGAAGAATGTGAGAGGAAGAAACGAGACAGAGGAAGGAAAAGGTACATCCAAATAAATACCGCAACTTCTACGTTCTTTATTAGAAAACGCAAATATCTTATGGTGGGTATTTTCTATTTACTATTATAAATAAATTAACTATTGGGGAAACACAAGAAAGCCAAACTGCTGATCGGATCTACAACGTGGTTTTCAAAACCTGAGTGGTTTCCACAAATACGTTGTCTGCCTGCGATTGGTTAGACCCACTGTCCTGTTCCTGTAGTCTGGTCCCACCCTTTCTCTAAGCGCTGCCACACACCTTACATATACAATCTTTCTTTTCTGTTATTATATAACAGTGCTTTCAGACTCTTCTGTTTTGTTTTGTTATGATTTTAACTAAATTATTTACTCTATTTTTTCAGTCTTTTGTTTTTAAATAATTTTCAGATTTATAATAAAAATATAGATGTCCGTATAATTAAAAATTCTATTAATTTGAAATTTTATAAAGGTCTGATAAAAAAAATAAAAATTTTTGTTAAAACAATGTAATATGAGAAAACCGAGAAAATAGCGACACTGGGTAAAATTGTTTGCATAATCATTGATTTAGTTAGGTCTTGTATTTTGTTTATTAAAAAAATAATTTAATTTAATCTTAACTATTTAAATTTAATTGATCATTTTTTTCAGTTTTAAATCATTAAAATAAATTTAAATATTAAAATGATTATTTAAAAGTTACTGAAATTAAATGTGTTTCGCCAATTGGATTCTAAATTTAAGTTAATTAAAGATAATATTATTATAATTTAATATCGCATGAGAATTTTTGTTAGTTCAGAATTTTTTTTTTCGATTTTATTTTTAGAAGATGTGTTAAAGGATTTTAGGAACAAAATATATTTAAATTGTGTTTACTTTAATTCTTAAAGTGAGTCTATTTTTATGGACAAATTTTTTATGGAGTTTCAAGCTTTGAAGAGGTTGATACCTTCGAATCAGAAATGATCTTGACAATGTTATATTTATAGACTTAGAAGACAAACTATTGACATCATTTATGAAAATAAAAATAAAGTTTTAAAGACAGACCTTATTTTCTTTAAGAGAATTGAAATTCATATTTTCTTTTAACTTTCAACAAGATAAATTATAAGTAATGAAAAATTAGTTTCAAAAAGATGAACTTTCATTCCCCTTATTCTTTGACTAGGATGTTTGTTCTGGTACATTAAATAATTTTTATGAAAAGATGATTTTAAAGATGAAGGTTCGTTTTTCTTAAACATCAATTAAGAGACTTGTTTTAATATATTCGATAGTCTTAAATTGTTTGAGTTGATATTAAAGAAAATTTAAATATATTTTCCTTCAATCATTTGAACTGTCTTTTGAGGATAAAATTGTGACATAACTTTGATATCTAAAATTGATCCAAATAGTGTTGTGTGAACAAACTTAGGATGAAATGTTCTACATCAAATGTGAGTGAAAATGAGGTTTCAAACACAAACTCTTATTTTTTTTCATCCTTAACTGGGGAATGGAAAAGTAGTTCCAAATATGAATCTTACTTTTACTAACTTGAATAGAAGAGAATTTTCTATAATCTACTAATAACTTGACTATCAATAATCAAAGGTAGAAATTTGGCTTCCTAATAAATAATACTACATTTTCCCACCTTAGGAGAATCACGCTTAAATGTAAGACAAGAATCATCCCATCTGATTATTACAACCACCATACATAAGTAGTGATCAAGTCAAACGAAATTAGTTAATATCATTTCAGTCTATTTGAGGCAATAACACCTCGATCTAAAGTTACAATATAATATTTATTACAATATCTAAATTTTCCTTAACATAATTACATTCTTAAAATACAGTTGACAAATCCAATCAAATAATGATCAAACTGTAAATAATATATACTCGTAACGAATTATCAAGTAGTAAAACATCTTGACACAAATTTAAATTATTGAATTACTTAAAACACATCAATTAACTTGAATCTTTACAAGTATTCATCTTTGTTGAATCATTCAAAGATTAAGTGAAAATATCTTCTATCTTAGGTGAGATAACTAACAGTTTTGAAGTTTTTTTTGTACTAAAAAACTTAAAAAATAATTATTGGTAATAAATTGTAAAAGTCATTTTAATAATTAAATATATTTTTGAAATATTTTATCACTTTATTTATTCATTGTAATTGAGGCGTGGTGAATACAAATAATTACGCTTACTTGATAAGAGGTATTTGAAAATTCTATTCATATTTTATTGCCTATAAAATATAAACATTTACATTCATAAAAGTGTGAAAATTCTCTGCACTGTTCTGTCCTAACAATATATATAACATAATATAATGTGATGTTATGTAAAGTAACCTGATATTTAACCTTCTTTTTTTTTTCCTTTCATGAATTTGATAAGTATTATTGTGTCGTATTATTTATTATATAAAAAATTAAATCGATATATTTTTTTCCTTTCATGAATTTGATAAGTATTATTGTGTCGTATTATTTATTATATAAAAGATCAAATCGATAATCATTCTTCGTAGAGCAACTGTTGCTATCTCAAATGTCATTATAATTAGAGTTCCTACTAAATATTGTAAAAACAAAATCAATAATATAGTGCTGTGGACACCACATATTGGTTTTGGACCTGTCTTTTTTGCAATTCATTTGACTTCCACGAAAATTATTAATTTCAATTATAAATAATTTAAATTACTAAAAAACTACGCTTCTATTTGATATCATAAACATCACTAATACTCTTAATAATCATAAAAGCTTAACTACATAATTAGCAGTAACATTATATTTTGAGATACCACACTTAATAAAACTGTCAACTGGATGAAATATTTAAAAAGAAAAAATAAAAGTTAGAAAAATGTTCTGTTTTAGTTCATAAAATAATAATAATTTATAATATCATTAGTACCGCACGGACCCATATTTAGAATAAAGTTCTTAAGCTCAATCAATCATCTAATCTACATAATATATTAATTATTCTAAAATAAAGAAAATTTAAATATTGTTTTCTCGTCGGGACTCACACTATATAAAAAAACTATATTTATTTATTGATTCAGGTTAACAAAATTTTGAATAATAAAAATAATTAAATTTTATCAAAATAATTATAAAATTTATAATATAGTTAAATGTATGAAAATACCTATATGGTAAATACTTTACTCGGATAAAATTCCATGCATCAAATTAATATAAAAACATAAACAATATATTTTTTATTTTTATTCTAACATTCACACTACTGTTTAATAAGTTTTAGGATATGTTTACTTTAGAAGGATGAATTAGGTGGAAAGAGAATGAATAGATTTGAGTGGATTTGAGAGTAAGTTGATTATATTTTTTTTAGAGGATTTTAAGGTGAGTGAGAGTGAATTTTACACCAGCATCGGAACCCAATACAATGTCACGTTCATTAAATTTGTTTTGTGGAGTGGAAGAACCAAATACATAGTCTTCTTCAACCTCCTTCAAGATTTTTTTTTATCTTCTTCATCTTCAACCTCTCTGCTCTTCATCTATATGGACTTTGGTATTTTACAAAATGTTGAGGGCAAAACTAACATTTTAAAGGAAATCACTCCAAATCCGAACAAATTCGTGGGTGATAAAAAAAAGTCTATATGTAAATCTATCTTTAGGTACATACTCAAATGAAAACAATTCATCTCTCAAATTCATCATCCTTTTCTTTTTCAAAATATATAATATCATGCGAACATAAGAATAATTAAAAAAAAATATACTGAATAGTAAAAGTTAAAAAAGTTAATATATATTACATCCAACTATTATATTACGAGCAATAGCACTTACAATTATGGTTTGATAACAAAGATGACAGAGATGAACTTTATGAAATGAGAACATACTTAGATTTTTGGAATTTGGAGAAAAAGTAAAGTGAGTGTAAAATGTTGAATGAGAAAAATTGGAAGAATGATGAAAAATATATTATAATTTGTGTAGGTTATAAATATTTTCAATAAAGAATTAAAATCACTAATATTATTAGCTTTTATACAACTTCCCATAATCATCTTAATAAATATTAATTTGCAGAGAGTTTTTATTTTCTCTACAAAATAATTTCTATTAAATATCATTTTTTTTTACTCAGTATGAACATGGGTAATTGATTTTTCAATTGTGTATGGAGAAGTGGATGAACATTATATATTTTTCCCGTCCTTGTACCCGCTCTAATACTCATCCCTATCATGATCCCTATTTCCAATATATATATATATATATATATATATATATATATATATATATATATATATATATATATATATTATTCTCTTAAAATCTTTTGTTTTGTAATAATTATTTTTTTCCTTACATATTTTTTATCTCTTCTAATTATTTGGTTTGGTTCGGTAATTTTTCTCTTATCAAGTTATGTTCTAATGTATTATTAAATAGTTTTTATTTCTTACATTTAACTCTCAATTACAAATATTCAATAAAACATTAATTTAATAAGTAATATATAAAACATGTTATTTATTCTCTTCCATTTTTTATTTTGTTACATTTAGAAAACTTGTTTTACTAAAAAAATCATTATCTCTCAACAATTTGATTAGTTTGATATATAAAAGGTTTTCTTATATCTCCAAGTTATTTTTTACCTTATTATATCTTTAATTATACAGTTTTTTTATTTTATTTAACGACATATCAAATTATTTATAAAATGCACATTTGATTGCTTTAACTTTTTTAAAAAATTTATTTATTATTTATTTTTATCATGTAAAATACTAATTTTTGTTTCTAATACACTTATTTTCATTTTCTAACTCTTTATATAAGTATAATTTTATCATAGCCTAAAGAGATTTTGTTTACTAACTTAATCTAATAACTTAATGTCACGGTCACCAATCTTATTTATCATCCTCCAAAATAAATTAAAGTACAATAAATGAAATATTTATATTGAATTTCAATTACTATTAGTCTAATATTTGTGTGTATGTGTTGTATTATAGTTTCAAATATTTTTGAACTAAAATATTTGTTTTTTTACAATTTTTTAAAATTACTTTTTTATTTTACTAATTTTGTTTCGTTAATGTTTGCGAAATTAATAAATATTTTGATTCTCATGAAATTGTATTGGGTACTATATATTTATATATATATATATATATATATATATATATATATATTTATATTTATTTTAATGTTGTTATAAAAAGGATTCACAAAATCAACTGCTTTATTTTAATATCATAGTGGGAAAATACTGATATCCACATGTATTTAACCTACAAAATTACAAATTTAACCAGGATTACTAACACAAAGTTCAAAAACAGAAAATCCTATGACATAATAAAATGTAAACCCACAAAATCTGGTGCTAAACAATAAAAACAAAGCAGGTCCATTTGTAGTTTGTGCAGTATCTATGAATCAAAGCATGCAATCAGTTTTTGCAGGCAGCCCTGTGAAGAAATTCAGAGGTACTGAAGGAAGCTTGTGCTGGGACCTGGGTTGTTGTCTCAACACACCTAGGAGAGGATAGGAGAATCATAATTTTATATAAAACACCAATAAAAGAAAGCAAATTATCTAACAATGTATCCAATAGAAATTATGACAAATTCGCAGACATGTTACAGCAATATTCACCCAATGTTATATAAATTATGGGATCATTTGGGTTGGAACAAGTAGACATCTAGAACTAGAGTAATGTTAAAGGGCAAGGTCTGGTTCATCATGGATTGTTTCAAAGAGCTTCTCAGAAACAGGGCAAAACCTAGTCTAAGAGGAAAATTATAAGTATTCATGGCATCATCTACCTTGCCACAATAGAAAAAAGGCAAATTTTAGCAGCAAGCTTCAACCTTTTCATAACCCATTTGGTATTAGCATTATACTTTTATAGTAATCTTATATAATATACCTGAACAACAACCTCATCTTCTTTTAGATCTTCAATAAACTGGTTTATGGTTACTGGTCAATGTGGCTGCTTGCTCCCCTGCAAACAAATAACTAGTTAGAATAGCAATATTTGATGCTACATATAAACACAATTTATTAAGGTTAGTGAAATTATGTGTAGATAATGTTTAAGACCTTCAAATTTTTATTGGAGCTAATGCTGAAAGAAAGTAAATGGAACTGAAATCAAAATTTTATGTTTACAAATACAAGTTTATTAAAAGCATCGTAATGATTTTGTACTATTACCATTATCTTCTTGAGAAGAGCCATTAGAGCTTTCAATAGAAGTTTTCCTTGACCAATACTGTTGGAACCTCTGTTCTGCATATTCCTTGTACTTAAAGCCAATTTTATTTACATGCACCTCCACAAGGAATTCAGAAGATAATTAAATACCATTTATACCAAAATATTTTATATTCATTTGGAAAATCTATATTATGTAGAATCGTCCTTTTGGAAAATTTACAATATTTTAGACTATTTATTTCAATAACTAGACTACAATTTGGTTATTCATGAGTGCAATAATCCCCATGATGCTTTTATTAATGGAAATAGTATAGATACTAAGAAGCTTAAAAATAGAAAAATCAATGCTAAAGTGAGAAAGTGATGATTACCGAAATCATTCCCCAAATGTCCCAATATAGATGTCTTGCACGAGCATACTTCTCAACTTCATCAAGCAATTGCTCGACTCAGTGGTTTAAGGGGTGAGTTGACATATATTTAACTAATATTTCTCATTATGAGAAATGATACTAACTAATAATAACTAATATTTCTCAATTCAAAAAGGTTTTCTCTAGATTAGTAATACAATGATTATTCATATACCACGGTATTTAGTGAAGTCGAGAATATGTGGGGTATGTGTGATAATTGGCAGCCATCTCATTGAATTGGTTTGCTGTATCATATGCCACACGATTGAAACTTGCATATTCACAATCCTGTTATAAAAGTACAACATTCATTATTTGTTAGTATGCAAAAATTTACATTCTCTAACTAGTTTGAGCTATAAAAGTAAACAATTATTAGATAGTAATACTCAATACTATAAACAAGGACTCACTATAATGGTGACAGCAGAAGACTCTTCATAAAGCATTATGTTACCATATTGCAAATCGTTGTGGAAAAATCCTATGCATTGCTTACTGCCTCATAAGTTATTTTCCAAAGTAGATATTCCTTGTCCAAACTGTTCAGTTTAAATGCTTCAACATCTTCAGGAGAACTCAAGCGTTTGGCTTCCTTAAGTCAATCTGTAAAACATTCAAATAAATTTATGTTTATCAAATTGAACTGATTAATTCATATGTTTATCAAATTGTGCAGTAGTTATATAAGTAGTTTATATAACTACTGGCCCATGATTTGCCAAAAAGAAAATACAACTCAGAAAATAACATAGAATTGTTTATCTATATACCTACAATCCCTATCTCATGAAACTAGGAACAATGTAATAACACTGTCATTGCAAGTTTCCCTATCAAACATACTCTCCCAAAAGCAAACAATAAAATTTTAAGAATAACAAAAGAAAAAGAACTACGAATAAAAGGGAAACCCTGCATTAACAGCTACAACCCTGCATTACAGGTTACAGGTTTGTTGTTCTAGGTTACATAAACAATGCAATCCCTTTTACCTATGCCAACTTCCAGTGCTCACCATACATGAACAAGTACAATCCTAACCCAGCAGAGATTAAGATTGTAAAATCCAAAACTGAACCAATTTACGTGTAAATAAAAGTAGAAAGTTTTTGCTATAGAATAGACAGATAAATCTCACACCATAAGAATGATAAACTTGTAATATTAGAGAAATTATAGCTAATTAGATCCAAACACGAGAAAGAGAAAATAAAAAAAGGACCTAGCCAACTGTAGGGAGTATGCTCTTCTGAATTCGTGATCGTTCTCAACTTGTGCTTCTGCTCCTAATGAGCAAATGAAGAAAGTGAACCTATAACTAGATGAAATGAATCAAATCAGAATAAGATGACAAATCTGAATAAAAAAATTTACAAACTAGTTAATAAGAAAGGAAACTCCTAACCACTAGTTTATAATGCAATTTTTTTTTTATAATTACTCATAGATAAAATGGAATGAGCTTAAACGAATCATTAGTGTTCAAATTTGAAAAATAGATTTCTCTAATCATACTATTCTTTTTCATTCGACCCTATATTGAATGATTACGAAAGAAAAAGCCTCTAAACAATATTTGACCCTTTTCTTCAATTTTATACTCCTAAAAGTGGCATGCTTATTATTTAAAACATTTTCAAAATTGTATAATGATGACGCCTGTTGCTTACATTTAACAAAGTATGGTCAATGGTACCACAATTAACTTGTTGCTAAGATGGGTTTGCCTGTGATAACATATTTAAGATTCAGCCATGACTTATTAATTTAGACTCTTAAATAAACCATGTCAGATGTTTGTATAGGTTCAATATATACACATATCCATATATCTCCATACTAATAAGATATTGTCCATTTTGGATTAAGCCCTCACGGATTTGCTTTTGGTACCACTCCAAAAGGTTTCTTAATAAGAAAAATTTCTTATGTGTATATAAACTTATGTCTATTTCATATTTTATCCCTGAGATTTTGTTTGTACCCAATGCTTCTATACATCATTCTTCTCATAAGAATGGAAGTCCTTCATAGGATAAGCAGATATCAGCATATTCATTATCGAACACATGTGCTCTACTAGGGTGGGAATGCTGGGGCTGATTAGGCTGAGAAACCATGAGATCAGGTACACCTTATCTCGTACTGTTTAACATATTAGTTTTGAATACAAATTCTTGCTTAACATAGTTTCACTTTCTATGTGTCGTGTTTGTGTCAAGATCACGAGCCTCTGCACTGCCTATGAGATCTTTCTTTACTATTAACAAGACTGCAAGTCTCCTGCTTTTCCTTCGGCTCTAAGCTTTTGGAGCATTAAAATGAACCGTTGTCAAGGCAGCTTGAGCTTATAATTTGCAACCAAAGCAGTTTTAAAATTAAGCCACACCGAAATACGAATTCTATGAATTTCATAACTAATAGTAAGAAAAGAACAAATCCACAAATCACATTTTTGATTCCAAGGTGAACGGCTGTGTAAATGGGACCCTAACCTGTTGGAGAAGACCATGCGATGTGAAGAACACTGCGTTTCTGAACGTCGAAGCAGAATCCGATGCTAATCTTCTTAAGAAAGATGCGGTGAAATTTTCCATTAACAATTAATTATATATTACTGGCATTTCAGTTTTAAAATGTACTGTTTGTTTTGGGTTCAGAACTCTATAACAAAGGTCAGCCCAAATACAAAGATGGGGACTATTTTCATTGTCCATTGTCCATAATTTATTGGGCCATTATACATCTAGTTATATTGTTACTTTTTATCATTGGCTTTTTGCTATTCCGGATTATTAGTGAGTGTTAAACATAATTTTTTTAATCACATTAAGTGTCAAACTTAATAGTAAAACGACTCTCCTAACAATTTTCATTAGAAGAGAATTTCATCAATCCATATATATAAGCAGGCTTAAAATAAATTTTATTGACACTTCTTAAGCTTAAAATTTAATTTATCTTAAATAATATGAAAAAACAATCATAGATCTGAAGCTAATTATAATAAAAGCTTAAAGTCTAAACTTTAATGCAAATATACAGCGTTTTAGGTTCATAAAATGTTTATGACAATACTACTGGCAACCTTTTTTATTCATTTAAACATTGACAAATAATGCATAAAAAAAACGATATGAGAACATATATAAAACTATGGGTGTTCTACACATCCATGACGCGCTTCCTTGTTATATGTAAAATCAATGTCATCAAAGCATCCACCCAGAGGCGAATCCATGCATACTCAAGGATGAAGCTCCAACGTTTGCATCATCACCACCAATCTGGTTGAATCTGTTATCAACAAACACACTTTGAAGTAAATATATGCATATCTATATGTATAAACCAAAATGTGTTTTGAGAATTTTTTTCTGGGAATGACTTTACCCGATTTGCAAGTTGGAATTCACTCCTGCTGGTTGGAAGAATCCCTCTGTTTGAGGAGGAAAGTTTGTGTAATGGATGTTAGGTCCTCCAGCTTCCAAAGCCAGACTCACTTGTGAGTTATTACTTTCTTCCAACTGTTTCAATTTCAACACAAATCATTTTAAACCAAAACCTAAGTTAAGTTGAACCTTTAGGTGCACTATCAGTTATGGATAAAAATCTGTCCATTTCCTCATGTTTACTACCCAATGGAACATTGACAATGCTTCATCAAATAATTGGAGTTTCATCAGATCACCTATATATAACTTCAGAACTTCAAATAAATAAAAAATAGCATTTGAATTGGAAATAGTTGTTACCTTACTCCTTAACACATTGTTAGTTTCAACTAGCAATGTTTCCTGCATTCAGTTCGTGAAAGCCAAGGTTACACCAAAGAATAAGACAGTGTCAGAAACTAAGGATGAAAAAACGCAAGCATACCCGGTGGTGAAGATCAGCAAGCTGGTCAAGCATGAATTGAGTCTGAAAAAATTGTGAAATATTTATTACAATATCCAAGAAATCTTAAGGTAAAACACAAAAGAAGTGAAAGCATTTGCGAAGAGCTAAGAAGTAGAAATAAGTTGATAATACTTATAAGTGAAATTGAAGTTGTCCAATAAGTTATTACCTTTGTTGACCTAATATTCTTCAGTGCTACCTCTAGTTGATTCTCTAGCTGCTCAAGATCAGTTGTATTCATTTGGGCAAGATCTTCCCCAAGTAGGTTCCTGCATCATTTAGAATCAATGACAGCAAAATATTCATATAAAGTACAAAAGAGATTAAACAAAAAAAAATAGATACAATATGAGATTTAAGACCAAAACCACAGGTACCAACAAGGTGCATTAATGTCATGGAATCTCTTCTCATGTTAATTACCTTTGTGATCGTTGCAAGACTTCTACCCTTGCTTTTAATCTCAAATATTCCTGGTAGTTCTGTCAAATGACATATTTCTTGTTAGATACTTAATATATCTATCACAAAGTAGCTATTTTCTGTTTTGTTAACAAAATTAATAAGAAGGAATCACCTAAAGGTTCAACAAGTTAACAGCAAGCAATGGTTACTAGACAAACTCGAATCACTAGGGCTCAAACTGAGTTGTCTTTTTCAGCAAAAGATTATTTCATATATCACAAATAGAATGCATGACAAAAAGCTAGGTCATTGGAGAGGTGATACAGTAAGGAAAAAAAACAGATATATTTATATGGAGAGAATTCATAAAGTCCACGGAACCTTTGTTTAAACCAAGAAAATGATTTCTTTTAATACAAGAAGATTTACCTGAATGTCGTTAATTGGTCGGGTGGTCTCCAGTGCACTGTAACTGTACTTCTGGTACTTCTCCAGTGTTTTCATCATACTGTGTTACAAAAAAATCACTCAATAAAAACTATGGGATCATTGATCTGTAAACGAGGAAAACTTTTGAACAAAAAAATGAAAAATGATAAGGTTTAAAACTGCAATTTTTAGTGAGAAAAGCGTACACCCCAAACCCTAGAAAAAGAAAAGTGCATGCTTTTATATATATATATATATATATATATATATATATATATATATATATATATATATATATATATATATATATATATGCGTGTGTGTGTGTTTGTGTGTTAGAAAATCAACAGGTTTTGCTCTGTTAAGTTGCCTAAAATTGCACCATTTGAATGTTTACGGCTGTGACTTTAGTAACCAGTGTTAAAATATCTTAAAGTTTGAATTTTGGTGTTCCCTTTGCTTAGATTTATATGGAAGATGATTATTTGAAAAGATAAGTATTGTATTGTGTCACTTTTAGGAGTTAAAACATCACTTTTGATGCATTTCCTATTCTTTATATATTTTTGAGTCTGTTATAGGATTTTTCAAACATTGTTAATGGCATGTTGACAGGGAGAGAGGAATCATCTTAGCTGACATTTTTGTATTATTTATCTTGATTTGTGTCCAGACATTGAGTTAAGCTGAATTATTGATCACATTACAAACTTCTATGCTTCAGATATTTTCATTTTTTTTCCACCTTGAACATCTAAAATGCATAAAATTTTAACATCCAACTCATTCAGCCTGTGGGTATATTATAAAATGTGTTTTGTTTTATCTTTATTAAGAACACTTTCACCCAATCCTAAGCTATTAATTACATCATTAAGTTTGATATCAAACACTTAGTTTTATAAATATATTAATCTCACGTTGTGGCAATTTGATAATAATATAAAACACTATCAAAACAGTGAAAAATTAAATTAACCAAAACAAAAGTAATAACTAAGTAAATGAACTTAAGGTCAAACAAATGAAACAAAAAAAGAAAAGAAAAGCAAAACCTTTTACAAAGTAGATTTAAAGCAAAAATATTTTTAACTGGGCATTGTGACCACAAATGCAGAAGAGTTCATAAATGGAACCGTTTTTTAATTATACCAGCAGCTAACCCGTCAAAAATTACGTTTTTGAGTGACATACAATGATCCAATGGTTATACAACAATGACAATTACCATAATACACTAACGTTTGGAGGCGTTATATTAATATCATTATGAAAAAAGCCGAAAACAATGACGCTTCTTGATAGAACACGGACACCAGCATTCGTATATATTCAAAGTCCTGAAGCCTAAGACAGTTTTTCAACAATCAAGCAAAACTTACTACAATAACAGCCGCAAACACATTCCAGTGCACAAGAGAGACTTCTATTGGAAGAAAATAAGAAGAAAGTTTGATGTAAAATGTCACTGAATGAAGAGAAGAGAAAGTGAAAGGAAGAAGATATAGATTAACGGAGAACTGGAAGGGATCAAGACAGATTGAAGAGTTTTTGTTAGATTACTGCTCACTTGCTCAAATTCTGACCTTCCATTCTTTCATTTCAATATGTGAAAAAGGAAAATAATTGCTCTCTATAATTGTTTCAGCAAGTATAGTGAGAAAAGTGTTTTTGTCTTTTAGTTTTTGTAGATCAAACAAGCTATTCCACAACGGTTTTGAGGATAGACGTAGATTCACAGCCTTAGAAGCTAAAGGACACCCTTTTTCTGTCTCTCTCCCTCTCTGAGTCTGCGTAATCCTTAAATTTTAATGCAAAGTAAAACAGGTTTTCGCATCAAACATCCCATCTCTGACACCAAATCATAACAGTAAACCCTGGCTTGAACTGTTAAGGCTCCATCTCTAATCAGAAATATTAAAAAAATTCAAGTGTTTAGTATCAGGAGGGCCAGTTCATGGTTTATATTCATGATCACCCAAGTTAAAAAAAAAAAAGTAACAAATTTCGCCAAAAAGACTAAGAAGACTGTTAGAAGACAAAGTCACACTATTTTTAAGTTCTTTTACCAAAATAAAACAAAAGATCAACGACTTCTACACTCGTCTGTTCCAGAAATGAGCTTGCCCTAGTTCAAGAGGGTATGTGTATCCCAGATGAAATAGAAGCAGCAAAGTTTTCCAGAAGAACATCTGAAAGAGACCAAAACGAAAATTTTCCCACCTTTGACACTCCTTCATTCCTCATATAGAGGAGGTTAAAAGATAGAATTTCAGATCTTCACACTTAAAAGTATAGGAGTTTAATAAAACAACTTGGTTTGTTTCATATAAAATTATGGAAAGCGAACAGAGAAGAAAGATCGGAACTTTACACTTCCCACAAGTAAGGAAAAAGAAACAAAAAAATGGAAAGAAGAAAGACGTGAGGTAAAAAGGGCCTTTGATTTTGGGTGTGAGCTGCTGAAAACTTAATCATAAGTTGTTTGAATCAATCAGGAAGTAGCTAGGCTTAGGAGAAGCAGCACTGAAGCACAGATCTTGCACAAAAAGTGCTCCAAATTAACAGGAACATTATTAGTGCACAAAAAGGGAAGTAATTGCTGACATGTTTGCACTTGTGTTCTCATTCAAACAATCAAACATGAGACAGACATAAGCATAAAGAGTTTATTTATGTATGTACATATACCTGGAGGTGCTGCTGAACTCATAGAGCTTGCCACGGTTGGAAAAGATGATGAGGGCAACCTCAGCATCACAAAGGACTGAGAGCTCATAGGCCTTCTTGAGCAAGCCATTTCTTCTCTTGGCAAATGTGACTTGCCTGTTGATTTTGTTCTCTATCCTCTTCAGTTCAACCCTCCCTCTTCCCATCTCTCTTTTCTCTCTCTACCTCTCTTAAAAACACACTCTTTCTCGCTCTGGAAACTCCCTTTCCTGTATTGGTTAACAGATGAGTGTGCTTTCTTAAATCGACTCTTTGCTTAGGGTACCAAAAGGGATAAAACAATAGTGCAAGAGAGGAAATAAAAGAGGAAACCTGAAAAAGGTTCCCTTATGTTTGTTTTTCATCTCCCTGCCGTATACCCTCCATAATATGTTTAATCAGCTAAACAATAGAATGACAACCTTTTATGCTTGCATACTAATTTGACATACTTTCTGATATATCTTGTTTGTACCTTATCTTAGTACCCAAAAAGTTGAACTTAATCCTTGTTTGTCCATTGTTAGGCCACTAACTATATAGTGTCGCCTAGGTAGCCACAAAAAATCTCTAGCTCACTAACTTACCACAATTCCACACCCCAAAATTTTGTCTAAATTCTAGACACATTTACTACTTCATTCAACTTTGGTTATGCTTGAATAGGAAATGTATATTGAGTTACTAGGTTATCTTCACTTTCATTACCAACCAGTTTTAATGTTGGCACATATGCGATAAAGCTGGCAGGTTAAGAACATCATTCTTCTTTTTTATTACCAAAAGGATCATTCTTCTTTTTTATTACCAAAAGGAACATTCTTCTTTATTAGGCACAGAACAGAAACAAGTTTTAGGGTTTGAGTTGATTCGTTATTATATATATAGCAATTAGAGGCAGCCAAACATATCAGCATTTTACAAACAAAAATTATGTTTGGTTGATTCAAAACACTGCCAAAATCTATTCAGACTTCCAAAATCACATTTTAACAAAGACAAAAAGAGAGTGAAAACAGGTATTTATTATTTAAACTTTTTAGCATGGAATTAAAATGAGGAAGAAATAAATCTATTATTTCAAACATGCAATTAAGTATATATAGTTAGATTAACATGTGATTATTCAAAATTACGTTGAAAGTTTAACTATTACGGTCTTATCTTATAAGTAAGAATACAATTTAGGTGTTCACAAATTTGACCTTGCACTGAGGTATGAGTACGTGTACGGGTTCAAAATCCTTTGACGTGAAACAAACTACAGTGAGAATTTTATACAAAAAGTGAGAGGGCTGGAACAAAATGTAAACTGTTTTTGAAAGTGAACCTTTTTCCCAAAATTACTTTTAATTAAGATATTATTTTGTAAAATCCATTTTTCAACCACTCGTCTAAACACGGATGAAGTCATTTTCAATTAGTTGTTAAAGGAGTTTAGTTCACATAAAATAGCAGGTTTAATTTAATTAAGAATTCTTTTTTTGAAATCTTCTTACTACTAAACATATTTTCTTAATTATTTTTCATGTTTCATTTAACCTTACATAATGTAATTATAAGATAATATTTATATTCATCTAAATAATATAATTTGACTTATCTCTATATAGATAGTGTAAAATCTCTAACACACTCTCTCGTATAAAGATTAAATGTGGGCAGCATGAAATTAAATGTTCATAAATAGTTCAATACATAATACCTAGTCAATTTTATTATAATAAACTTTACCTAAATTTTAAGTTAATATTACTTTACAAAACATGAAATCTGTAATAAAACGTAGTCTTATTTATAAATAAAGATAAGATCTCCAACGTGTGTGTGTATATAATAACCTAACTATTCATGACATCCATGTAAAAAAATAATGTGATAATTATCTAATATTTCTACCCAAATATGACCTGCTACCGAAGAAAACTTCAAATAAAGAAGATTATAAAATCACTGCAAACATTTATTTAGCTGGTCTTAATCAATATGCAAATTATACAAAAGCCAAATTCAGCGATTTTTTCTATTAAGTTTAATGATAATTTGACTTTAGTGAAAAATCGTTGAAGTTGATACAATTGAATTTATCTATTTTGCACACCATATAATATTATTTTAATTAAGTTGAAAATAAAAATCTAAAAAGATAGGATTGAATTTGCTATGAGGTCGGTGACCAAACAGAAGGTTTTTATTTTGACAGCATTCATTTGATATTTATAGAGCCGTTTAGGCCTTTTCAGAATTTAGGTTTTGTTAGTTTTTGGAGATTATTTTTTTCTTTAGGTAAATTTCGATTTGATTTCTTATATTGTTTGTTTACTTTTCCCCGTTTTTATAGAATTTTCATGTAGTTTGTGTTTGATGAAAATTTAATATCAATTCAATTGAAATGTTAAATTTTAATAACTATGTCTAACATGATTTTATATATATATATATATATATATATATATATATAAGTACATTTAAAGCAAATTTTGAGACATTTTTTAATTTAAAAGATAAATTTATATGTCGAAATTTTTTGTTAACATATTTAGTGTATTTGCTTTTAAAACTAAAGAACTTGAGACATTTGAGAACCCAATTTTCTTTTATGCCTACTTATTAACTCTCAGTACTATTATATAATAGTTTTTTTTTTCTTTACATCATTTAGTTACAAGTTTATCTTTTATTATATGCTTTTTAAAAACAATCTCATCAAAGGGTTGTATAAAATTTTTGGGATTGTTAACATTTTTTTTTCTTTCTAAAACTAATAAGAATTTTGTTGGTGAGCCTATAAAAGTTGAACTTAAGTTGAGAGTAAGGTGGAGGTTGGTTTTTGGAGGATCATCTCCATTTTTTTTACCTTCACACTTTATTATTTTCATTTTTTTTATTAGACTAACATCATCAAATGACCATTTATTATTCTACATGAGTAAGAGTGTCAATTTTGTAATAATTATAATTATAATACATTCTAAACTTGTGTTTAATTTTGTCTATAAATGAGTTAAAATATTAATTTATTAAAAGATGAATATATATATATATATATATATAGCATTGTGAATAAGATTAAAAATGCATAAAAGTTAATGGGTCCAATTAGATTAGGATCTTAAAACTGTCATTGCAAAGTGACAGTGGATGCGACGTGTCGACTTTGGAGTGGGCAGTCTCCAATATGTTGCAGTCACACAGAGTATGCGAGCATGACCGTACGTTATAAACGGCTCTTGCGACAAGACAGACACGGGTACAGCGTCATGGACACGTGTCAATAACGAGGCGCATTATAAACCGAAGGTTCACAAGACCTTTTTAAGGAACACAACATTGTATTGTTCTCCGAGGAAACATCTTTCTTCATTATTTACTTTTCACAACCTCCAAATGTATTTTCTTCCTTTTTCCATATTTGTCCATCACTTTTCGTCGCTTCAATTTAGCTTTTTGCGATTCCAAATATGCTTTTCTTTTTCTTAGCAGAGGAAGAAAAACTATCTTATATTCGATTATTCAGTACAAAATTAATAATTGTTAGTTTTAAATGTTTTATGCGAATCAAAGAGTTAATTTTTTTTAATTCTAGTAGATGTTAATCATTGATAACTAAACTCGTAATCATTTTTTTCTTTTTGCCTGCATTTGAGTTTATTAGCTAAACTGGACTTGCTTGCAATTTTCTAACAATGATTTAGAAAATATTAGTCTTTATGCCTTGAAGATGAATATATCTTTTGGTAGTGTATCAGCAGAGACCGGCCCGGCCGCCCATTTCAACGTACAAAACCTCAAGGCCGGACGCCGTACGGAAGGACATCCCTGTCAGCGGATTATTTACTGACTGGCCGCCCACTACAACATAGACCCAGAAGAGTACACTCCTATCCACTTATAGGGCGGCCTCCTTTATGCCCCGTGACCATACTCTGGTAGAAGGCTACATAAGGCAGGGCGGACGCCCTGTCAGAACTCACCCGGAGCCGGCCGTCCGTCAATCCGGATAGGCCGGCCATGTAACTAGTCATCCTAGTTTAAGGTAAGTGGGGTTTAAAAGCTATTTGGGCTAAATTGGGCCGTGATTAACGTTTCACTAATCCCAAGCCCATAGCGAAAACTATAAATACAGATCCAGGGTGAGTGGTAGTTAGGTTACATTCATTGCACATTTATTACTGTCTGAGAAAAACGTCTTAGCTCTCAACTGACTTTGGCATCGGAGAATCTTTTTCAGGTCTCCCACCGACGAACCAACCAGTGAGCACGGAAGATCCAACGTACGGAGGACGAGGAGAGAGGGACGTGGAGACGTGGGACCAGCACTGCCCCCTTACATCCGAAACAGGTAGAAAAAGAAAAATGTCATAAGAAAAATAAAAAGTAAAGTAAAAATACTTACTAAGTTTGTGAAAAAAAAATAGATTATCATTCTTGAACTTTGGAGAAAGGAATTCCAGTAAACAAACATTTATCAAAAGGGTCATCAAAGAAAACTTTAGTATCGTTGGCACTTATTTCTACGCGTGTAGAATAAAAAAGTCAAAAACAAATATTTTTCTATTACTTTGAAAAAAATTAAAAAAATAATAAAAAGTGTACCGTAGGATACCTAAGTCCACTAAACGGTCGACAAATAACCCAACCGACCGTCCACTAGGCCTTCTTATGGTCATACCGTAGGATACCTAAGTCCACTAAACGGTCGACAAATAACCCAACCGACCGTCCACTAGGCCTTCTTATGGTCGTAGCACTTACAGTTTGATGTCGACTACTTGGTGATCGACATCAAACAGTGATACAGTCTACTAAACGATCGACATATAACCCAACCGACCATTTTCTGGGTTTTCTTATGTTCAACGCCGACCACTTAGTGATCGACACAATGATGTCGTGACAAAATGCTCGCACGACAGTCCGCATAGTTACATCAGTACATAAGGTGCTCGACATATAATGAGCGATATCTTAAACTTAAAAGGTGTAGCAGTTAGAAGTTACCAATTATGAATATCGGTCAATGCCATAAATCACAGGAATAAACTGACCCAGTATTAGACACGATCTAGCGGTTATAACTTCCAGAGATAAAATTCGGTAACCATCCGGACTTTCAGGTAAACGGTTTATTCTACTGTTTTAAATACACAAAGCACACCAGAAAAAAGGTACGTTTTTCCCTTAAGAGAAATTGAGAGAGAGAGAAATTATTCTTCTTCTTCTTGATCACTTTGAACTGAAAAGGTTCAGGAAATCCTTTTTCTGACTTGAGCGTCGGAGTGTCTTTGCAGGTACCCAGCTCATTTTCCCCTCGGAGAGCATAACACAGGAAGAGAGACACCACAGTAACGGTATCACAGGAAGGAGCAATTGAGATTTGTTAGGTTTGTATCTCGGTTTCACATCCATACTGAAACAAAAAGTAAAGAATATGATATGTAATTATGTTAACTAACATATTTAAGTTTTTTTTTAAGTAAATAAATATAGTCGAGACGTTCACCTTATTCCGTTCCTACGTATTTAAAAAACTACTTTTATTCACGTCTTTGAATTAAACATCACATGGAAACTCTATAAAATAATATATTTATAATTATTTTCATATTAACAAGCAACATATTTCATCAACAAAACTTTATATACTTCTGGACTAGTAACATACAATAATGATTAATTGGACAGGAAAAATAAGTTTGTATCTAGATATTTGTGTAGAAACATGATAAAAGGTAGTAAAGTTCACATGGTTAAGATTATTTGATAAAGAAATATTCTTTATAAAGAAAGGTAACTCAAAAAAGTATATTAATTAATTTTCGATGTGTGACTTTCAACACTCCCTTAGCATCTCGAGCGTGATAGTAGAAATGAGTGGTTCATAGTAACCCGACAACGAGTGAAATAGAAATGCCTAAGAATCAAGAAATATCGTTAGGATAAACTCTAATCATGACTTTTATTTCATATTAAAAAGTGGTTTTAAGCCTAACTCAACCCACAAAACTAACTTGTAAGGTGAGATTTGCACCCACTTATATATTATAATTTGACATTATCTTTAGTCGATGTGGGACTTCCAACAATCATTTTATAAATTATCAAATTAACGTTTTTTTTATTAATTTTTCATGAGAACTTTCTAGTATGTTTTCTTTTATTCAATCAAATTTACTCTATACTTTCTTTTTTTTCCTCACTCCCTATTCCTTCGTTTATAGCTTCTTAATCCAAATAAAGTGCAAAACTTTAGTTAATTAATATCATTCCTTCATTTATAGCTTCTTAATCCAAATAAAGTGGAAAACTTTAGTTAATTAATATCATGCTCAATTGAGAGTTGATATACACAGTAAAATATTTGAATACGAAGAATTATGATTGATTGTTTATATTATTAGAGCTAATTTGAAAAGGTAGAATATAACTATTCTTATAAGGTGATTTTAAGTATATAAGTGAGTTCAATTAATAAGTTGATTTTGTATGAGTTAAATTTATAGTTATTTGAAACCAATCTTAAATAAAAAAAAGTTGTTATTTGTTGGAAATATTATTCATTTCTTATTAAACTACTGTTATAATAATGTTGGCAAATGGTCTAGTAAAAAATGGAACACAATAAAACAAAAGTCCCTACTAATAATATTAGGATGTTGGTCTCGCAACGACATAGTGTAAGATGACAAAATCATCGATGCAAAAACTATTTGTGTCAGTCAAATAACGATGAATAGTAGTTTCTTTGTTATCATCAACTTAACCAACGCGAATTAAAAAATATATATAATAATTAATGAATTAAAAAATATATATAATAATTAATATAAGATGTGTCGATCAAGCCCATGTATGATAGGAATATAATAAAATATTATTACTTAATTAATTAAAAGATCAAATTACAATAGTCACATATAATCCATCCAAGTCCAAGACACATAATACTATCATACAAGTCCAAGATCTTTATAACTAGTCCAATGCACTATTATTACAACTCAACCTAATGAACTTAGTAAGTGTCAGATCCACAATTTACAATAGAAAAAAAGATTACATTGAAACCTATAAAATAAAAAACTAAAATGTAAAACATAAATATGTAAAGCTAGTTTTTGAGTATACACCAATTTGAACAAGAGGAAATGTGTACCATGTTTAAGGATGAGTTGATCATCTAAGTCTTTATCATAATGTGGATGCACGTAACTGCTGTACGTTGAAGTGTTTGCATCTATTTCTCAAAGTGTTTTCTTTCCATCCATTTTCCTCCTTTGATTTCTGCCATTCCGAAATATATGGTTACATAGTTACACTTAATTAATCTGGAATAAGATAAAGAATTATTTTATTTTATATAAAAGTATATCCTCAAATTATGGATTAAAAATCCATTTCAATTATTAAATTATCATTCAATTTTTTTGGTATATGCAACTGCAGTCGTTTAACTCCTATGTCGGAGTGGAAGTTAATTACTGATTTTTTTTTAATGTCTGTTTAGTGCAATATTAGGGCTTGTAAAGAGTAGGAGGCAAAAGGTTAGGAGCAAAGTAGTTGGGTCACGTATAACAAAATCTGATCCACGTGATTGCAAAGTAAATTCACGTTTACACTTTTGACATCTTCGCGTTACACATTGCATACAAGACCATGAAACATGAGGTTTTTTCTGACTTTATGCTAGGCTATTACAAATTCCCTCGCGCATAAACCAAACCTTTTACACCTAATTAAATTAAATATATTTTCTATATATCTTCATAAATTCAATTATTAAATAATGACATTGATACGCTGTGATAGATTTTTAGGGTTGAATAACTTTTTTAATTATTGTTATATTTTTAACGAATAACTATTAATAATTGGTGCCATTCAATTGGACACAGAAATAGTATCATGATTTCAAATGATGCTTAGCTAGATTTGAATCTTTTTGTATATGAATGTCCTTGATTGATTTGTTCATAAGACATTAAATGTGATTCCAATTTTTCTAAGATGAATCTTAGGTTTGGATATCATAAAGTCTTGGTCAAGGAAGAAGATAGACATAAAGTTACCTTCCAAAGTTATAATGAACCAATAGTTATATCATTTGGCTTGATTGGCATTCAAAGTTTGATATGATAAATTATTTGATCAACTTTTCAAATGTTCATTTTGGGCCATAAAATCTCTAGACAAGGATAAAAAAGGGCATACAGAAGTTTAACCACTTTTGGACTTACCAAAATTAATGAATATTAAACAATTGATGGTCTTATAGAGGGTATTCTTGAAGGTTCATCCGAGGATATATCATGTTGTGTTTTTCGCTAAGAAAACTTCAAATGCAAAAAACAGTTTGCATATGCTGAGAATTTTATGAAATCAGAGAGATGTTAAGAATGTTCTCTAGTTAAAGCATTATGGATTGTATTTGAAGGTGTGCGCCTATCATTTTCATTCTCTTGTCGTTGTTATTATTAGAGAACTACTTTATTTCTTAGTTATATAAGTTATAGTCTTATTATATATATATATATATATATATATATATATATATGGATTTGCTAACTTGTATACGTCTATTTTTCAGTTAGTACATTTTAGTAATGTATATCGGGTTTTAATAAACAAAAATATCCTCATATATGATGAATTCTAAGTTTTAAGGTCAATGATATTTGAATAATTTTCATTCTCCAACACTAAAAAAAACAAGAAACCCCAACCCTTATTCACCTCCCTCGTTCCTCTCAATCCTTTCTCTTTCATCTCTCTTTCACTCCAACATTTTCTGTGTCATCCTATGATAGCTCCAACTGAAAAGAATTGGAAACACTGGCGGTTAAACAATTTCTTACAAAAAATGATTTTACAATGAATTTTCATTTTATAATTTTTGTCTTATCTAATTTTATCTAATTTTCACAAGCTATGAAGAATTGGCAATTGGCCTGGAAAAAATTAGAAATACTCACAGTTAAACAATTTCTTACGAAAAAAATGATTTTATAATGAGTTTTCATTTTATAATTTTTGTTTTATCTAATTTTCACAAGCATAATAACATCAAAGGAATTGGTAATTGGCTTGAAAAAAAAATCAGAAACACTTGTGGTTAAACAACTTCCTACAAAAAATGATTTTATAATGAGTTTTCATTTTATAATTTTTGTCTTATCTAGTTTTCACAAGCATAATGACATCTGAAGGAATTGGTAATTGGCCTGAGGGGTTTTTTTTAGAGATGATGATTCAACATATGCAAATGATGAAATTAGAGAGGTTAGTGAAGATGATGAAATTGAAAAGAATGAACCTTTGCCTGAAGGTGAATATGTCAATGATTCAACTCTTTACAAAGGGAAATTGTTTAACGACGAATATTTATTATTTTTTCACTTGGGACTACAGTAGGAATGATAGAGGAAATGTTAGAGTGAGAGAGATGAGAGGTTGAGAAGAATGAGGGAGGTGATTAAGAGTTTGGAAATTTCTTGCTTTTTTTAGTTTTGAAAATAAAATTATTCAAATACGGTTAACCTTAAAACTTAAAATCCATAATATATGAGGGTATTTTTGTCTACTAAAATCCGATACACATTGTTAAAATGTAACAACTTAAAAACAAGCATAAACAAATTAGTAAACCCCATATATATATATATATATATAATCATGACTAATATTTTTGGCAGTTGGATGGTTACCAGTTTGTATAATATAATTTGTATTAATTATTCTTGTAATTCGTTCTTTCTATGTACAAGGATGTCTAACGAGGGACGGATTATTGTGGCATCGGCTTGCCATGGTCCCCATAATTTTTTTTTTTAAATTATACGTAGTATATATTAATAATTAATTTTTAATTTTTTTAAATTATATGTAGTATATATAAAAAATTTATCAAAATAAATTTGCAAAGTTTTTATTTCTTGTATAAAATACAATATTTAATGTTAATAAATAATTAATGTTTTCCTATTGTCCACACATTGTACTCACCTCTCACTTTCACATGCCTTTTTTTATTTTTAAAGAAAAATAGAGCATAGATTCATTATTTTTTCTTTTATTTCTCATTTGAATTCTTTCATTATTAAAGAAAAAAAAATAACTCTTGTTTCACTTGATACTGAAATATTAGTTTAATAATTAGCATTTTCTTTATGTATATTTATTTTTTATGAACATAAAAGAAAAATGACGTATTATGTGTTTTTTCATAACTGATATTTAATTATGGTTTAATTATCATAAATTTTTTTAGTAATTATATCTTTTAATTTTTTTTATTAGATTATGATAAATTATTTTTTAATCTTAAACTTTGTTTTGTTTTCTAAAACAATAGGCATGTTAGTGAAGAATAACAAAATATATTCATTTTTTAAAAGTGATAAAAAGAAAACTACTTGTAAAGATTAAAACAATAAAGATTCAACTTTTTTACATTTTCTGATGCATGATTTTAACGATCTAATTGTTCAATTAGAATGGTCATTTCTCAAGATCCAAAGAATACAGGTGAAAAGTTTGGAACATGATTAAAAAACGTTCGAATATTCACTGAGTAAAAAAATGAAATTATAAGAATGTATATTTTTATTCTTTTGGTAGTATGATGAATTGTTCTTCAAAAAATTATCGTGAAATTTTTTATTGTAGTCACAAGATTAGATAAAGAAAACTCGTCCATCTTACCTTAATGTCATTCATTATATTTTAGAATTGATCACTAATAGATTAGAAAAACTTTAAAAATTACTAGTTTGTTATTGTTATTTATTACATTTTAAAGTGAAAGATTGTTATAAAATGTGGTTTTTGTAGTAGTGAGATTGTGGCGGGTGAAGAATGTTCTCCTAAGCGGATGACTTGAAGTTGATTATTGGGTAGCTTCATATATGGACATAGTATAATTGAGAATGATGAAGATTTAGTTGTACCAACATGGAGATATTTTTGTAGCCAGTTTACCATTTCAGGTGGGAATTGACTTCACCAACTCACCAAGAAAAGTGTCAATGTTGTGTTTTGAGGTTTTGGAATGCACTCACTAAAGTGTACCCATGTGAACTGAGCTGTTGTATATAAGCCACTCTGACACGTAAGTACAGAGTCACTTTGTTGCAATATGTTACTGAGCTAATCTATCATTGCATTTGCTGATCTTGGTTGCAGCTTAGAACAATGAAGGTAAGTTTTAAAAAGTAGATTTAAAATGTAGGTCTTGAAAATGTACTTAAGCTTAACTCAATCTCACAGTAGAATTAATGGATGATCCGATAGGGAGTGAAACAGAATGTCACATAGATTTTGTTAGGATAGACTCTAACCATTACTCTGATACCATATTAAAAAATGGTAAGTTTAACTCAACCCCACAAAACCAGCTTATAATTAATGGATGGTTTGATAATGAGTGGAATAAAATGTTATATAGATATCGTTATGATAAATTCTAACCATGATTTTAATATCATATTAAAAACTAGCTTTTAAATCTAATTTAATCCTAAAAAAACTGGTTTGTAAAATGAAGTTTGTACTCGTTTATATATTTTAAATTGGCTTGACTGGACATCGATCAAAATTGATCCTTATTATAAGTTGAAACAATCTTACGAAAATGGGTCCTATATGGAATAGACATTTCATCTACGACCTTGAGAACTGGGGTCCCCTACAGCTAATGCCAATAAGAAAAAAAGCAATTGTTGTGCTTTTTATGAGCTGCAGTCGTACAGAAAGAAAGGGATTTATAGGGCTACACTTATTGTCACTGTCGCAATCTGGGTCGGCCATGTGAGGTTTTCCAATTTGAAAATGCACTATGCATAATGCATGGTTCAGGAACACCTTCAAATGCATCAATCCTTCTCTCCATTCAATAATTAATCATCTCCACTTCCCAAGTACCACGCACATGAATAAATATACTTCATCTATGTCGTTAATGTAAGACAATAAAGCATCATTTTTTCTCTCTCTCTATCTTCTTTTTAACCTTTTCTTCACTTCACCAACACTTTAATGCACCACCATTGCAGTAACATCGCATTGCTTCTAACATAGTATTCACCACAATGGTGAAAGACAAGTTATCATAAGGAAATTTGTTTTGGTTTTCAAGACGTGTTTCATCATTGGATCTCCAAATTACATATTTTTTAATTTAGAGTGCATTTGAAAATTTGTTTGATTGATAATTGTACTTGAGTTGTCTTGGAAAACGAAAAAACTAAAATCAAACACATGTTTTACATTTATAGTATTTATCTCACAGGATAACTCAGATTATTCCCTTGTCTTTCACGTTTTCCCTCGCCCACACATGCTTCCATTGTACTATTTAATATTTAAATTGCTTCGTCTGTCATTGATCATGATCCAAAATAGTGGTACCATAAATTAATCTTTCTTCTTAGCAAGAAGTTACACGGTTTCTCGACTAGCTTCCAATATGCACGATGCTCTAACAAAAATTTTCAATTATTTGGGTAAACTCACGTGCAAAGAAACGTTATCATCATAATGTCTTATCTATTGCACTACAAAAGGAAATTAATCGATTCGTATGTATGTTACCGCCGCCGTTGATAGCATTTAGTACAATCCATAAAATAATTATTATAGCTTACCATATCTAAACAAAAGAAAATGTAAAAATTAAATAGTAAATACATTTTTTAATAGTTTGCTTATAAAAAAAAATCTTTTAATACTTTTTGAAGTATTGTTATGTTGTTAAATTATGGGTTAAATATGTTTTTAGTTCCTAAACTATTGGCAGTTTCTGGTTTTCGTCCCTCTTTCAAAGTAAAGTACAATTTGGTCCTCATTCTTTTCGAAACTTTGATTTTAGTCCTCAAAAACTAACACCGTTAAAAATGTGCTGACGTGGCTAACGGTAGACTGACACACTATTTTTTTTTTCTGTTTCTCACCATTTCTCCCTCTCTCTTTGAAGCCAACGCTCGGCGCTTCTCTCCTTTGACCCTCACCGCACCAATCTCTTTCGTACTCACTACATATATATCATTCTCCTTTTACTTCATTCACCCATTCAATCTCTCTCTCTCATAGGAACCAGATTTCAGATCAGGTCAGATCCATTATGAGTTCCAAGACGGACACGAAGACGGATACGAAGGAGACAACCTCAAGTTAAATTTGATCTCTTCACAAATTACAATTTTTCTGTGATGCATGATTCAGGAAATAATAAGGCCGCTAGAAAATCCCATCAAGAAGACGGGTCACATTCAAATATTATATGGAAACCTTGCACCATAGGGTTCTGTCGCTAAAATTACTGGAAAAGAAGGACTGTACTTTTCTGGTGAAATTTCATGCCCTGTTTTCTTGAATTTCTCAAATATTTTATTTTCAAATTATATCTTCCCATATCACATTTTTTTTATTAGTGCAAGTATTATTCAACAGGTCCTGCACTTGTGTTTGAAGGAGAGGAGGCGATGATTGCTGCTATATCAGAGGATCCTTCGAGTTTTAAGGTTTTTGTTTTCCTGTTTCACCTAAAACTCAGCATATAAGGACAATTCTAGCTGTTAGGCTGTCAAGATACTCAAGGCGGTTTGAAAGTATCAACAATTACAATATCCCAAAGTTTTACTATTTCACGTGTGGTACATAACCCACTCGCGCATCGGACGTGCCTGGTTCCACACCATCGTGCACGCGCACAGTTCCAACATCTTCTCCTTCACTCCGCCAGTTTTCTCACACCCGCCTATTCTCGCCACGGAGGGTATGCGTGACTCACGCTCACGCTTATTCCTCGACCCTTCTCGGGGCTGTTCCGAATACTCTGCGGCAACGCACACCGCACGACTTCCTGAGCCGCCGAGACCACGTTCGTGGTTAACAAAAACGCGCCGTTTGGAAGCCCGAAGTGGCACAGGAACAAGGTCACGTCGGAAACCCTGTGGGGACGGAGGTTTAGCCCTTTGGCGAACACCACCACGGTGTCGTTGTCGAGAAGGGCCTCGTACACTAACTTGTCCCAATTGTGAGGCGTGATTCTCAGCGGGAGGTGGTGGTCCATGCCGCGCCATGTCAAATCGACGGCGGAGAAATTTGTAGGGGGAAGCGGACAGCGCGCTATGGAGCAGAATTGATCGTAGCGGTCAGTGGAGAGAAGGGGGAGCAAAAGCGGATTGGGTGAGGCGTTGAGGAAGTAGACGCAGTGGAGTAGGTGAGAAGGGATGGTTTTGGTGTTGGAGAGCGTGAGAAGGAGGTGATCGGGGAAGAGAATACGGTGGTGGACGTGGAGGGGTGTGGGGAGGGTGAGAGTGGATGAAGGAAGGGAGGGGTGAGAGTAACAGGAGTGGTGTGAAGAACAGAAGAAGAAGAGGGGTGAAGTTGGGTGGAAGATGTAATCAGGGATGAAGTTGGGTGGAAGATGGAAGGAAGAGAGAGAAGGGGAGAAATGGTGAGAAACAGAAAAAAAAAATAGTGTGTCAGTCTACCGTTAGCCACGTCATCACATTTTTAACGGTGTTAGTTTTTGAGGACTAAAACCAAAGTTTCTAAAAGAATGAGAACCAAATTGTACCTTACTTTGAAAGAGGGACGAAAACTAGAAACGACCAATAGTTTAGGGACTAAAAACATATTTAACCCTTAAATTATTATCCGTTGATTTAATGATGATTTTGATGATAATTTTGGTGGAGACTAGTCACTTTATGTAACAAAAACCTTATCCAATAGTGTTATCCATTAATAATTGTTAGTTAATTTTATTTGATTATCTTTCTTAAATTAATATAATTAATATAATCAAAATAAAATTATTAGTAAAATAAACATTAATTATGAATTAATTTTTTAAAATTTGGTTTCGTATATTTTTATTTTTTTATTTAGACCTTAAATCTTAACTCCTAAATATTAAACCTTAATTTACTAAAGTTATTTTTGTAAAATATTAATTTTTTATAATTTATATTTATGTATATTAATATTTTATTGGATATTTAATTTGGATTGTATTTAAAAATTATTTTTATTTAAGTTTTTATTTTAAAGATTTATCTTTAAATAATTTTATTTCAAATTTAAGAAAATGAAACATAAAAAATTCGTAAATATTTATGAATATTCACAAATATAAAAATAAATTATGAATATTTTTTCAAATAATGGATCAACTTTTTTAAACAAAACAGGTAACAATAACAATGTGCACATAACCAGAAGTGACACAGATTCCAGCTTAAAGATTTACAATTCCAACATCTTCAATAGACCAAGCACAGTCTATGGCAACGTTCTAAAAGGGTGAAGATTATATTTCCAATACCAACATTGCGAATATAATTTTAAATAATGATAAAGTAATATATATTTATATTCATTTGACATATATTACAAAAATAAAATAGTTATAAAAAATAAATATTTAACCTTTTTAAGAAAGAAAAATAAATAATATAAAAATATTGTAAAAGATTTATACGTGATAAAATATCATTTCTCAATATTTGTAAATATGAGTTAGCATATGAAGAAACCTCACAGCTTAATAAATTGATTATTACCTCTTTGATCTTAAATGCAGTCACATTCAACAAGTAATCCATCATATTATGTACGATATATATGTTTCCATCATAAATTTTTAATATGTTTAAGATACGTATTCAAAACGTTCAAACTAAAAATATGTATTAAGTATCCATACAAAAAAAAAATAGAAATTTCAAATAACTATATCATCCAGAAAGTTAAATTATAATAATATACTACTTATTTTTACGCATTACATATTAAAATATGACGTAGAAAAATACACGTTATTTACTAACCTTGTTAGAATTAATTATATGCCAGAATAAATTAAAATAAAAGAAACTTGAGATTAAAAAATGAATATGAAGAATTAAAAAAACAAAATAGAAAATAATAAAAACAAAAAGGGTAATAGAGCTATATGTGCAAAAACTTTAATTTCTTGGAGTGGCACACAAAAAAGTAAAGAACAAAAGACACAAAACAAAGTTTAAGAAATATGTGAAAATACTAATTATGTTGATGTTATTGACATATGAATGTTAATTTTTATTTTAAAGTAAAATTATTGTCGATTACGTATCCTGAAATACAAATATTGAGTACACGAAGAAGGCCTGCATATTCTGAATGACTCTTTAGAAATGTTCAGAATATATAGGCTATGCAAAGAAACAAAACATCACGAAGTTAGTTCAACAAAACACTTATAAAGCCAAAATATAATATTTTACAATTTTAATCATGGAGTGTTTCGTGAAAAAAACATAACACCACCTATTTTATTCTTTACTTATATATATATATATATATATATATATATATATATATATATATATATATATATATATATATATATATATATATATATATATATATATATATATATATATATATATATATATATATATATATATATATATTAGGTTTGGTAACATTTTTTTTTCAGTTGGTACATTTTAGTAATGTATAATGGATTTTAGTAGACAAAAATTACCCTTATATCAACTGAAAAAATCAGAAACACTTGCCTAACTCTAATCTACTTCCCTCATTTATCAAATTTGATTGAAGGAATGTTATATATTTTTCCTTCTGATTATTATTAAATTTCATTTTTTAATTTTAGAATTAATAGTTTATCTTCTTATACACTTAAACACCCTACTTAGTGTTTGAATATTTTCTTCGTTATTACTATGAGAGACGATTAGGTTAGGGATTGCAAACAATTATAGGAGAAAAAAATTGAAAATGGAAGTAGCAATTCCATTATGGAGAGTTTTTTTTAGAATGAAAATTATTAAAATACCATTAACCTTAAAACTTAGAATCCATGATATATAAGGGTATTTTTATCTACTAAAACCCGATACACATTACTAAACACACACACAAATGATTTGTATTATTATTGTGATTTAAGATAACAACGAGTAGGGTCGAACATATATAATGTATATCTATTACTCGATCTGAAAGAAAAAAAAATTCATCAGATACTTGTCTCATTACTTACGAGACTTATGGATATTTTAAAACTTACGGATATTCATTAATACTCATGGATATTTAAAAAAATATATTTTATAAATTTTTAAAATAAAATATAAATAAAATTACATAAGAAAATATAAATATAATATAAATTAAATTAAGTATAAATTAAATATAAATTAAAAAAAAATTTAATTAAATTTAACCTTATAAAATATTATTTAATTTAAATTTTAATTGAATTTAACCTTATAAAATATTATTTAATTTAAATTTTAATTAAATTTAACCTTATAAAATATTATTTAATTTAAATTTTAATTAAATTTAACTTAATAAAATATAATTAAAGTTTAATTCTTTAGGAATAATGAATTCGTAGGTATAATTAGTATGATATCACACCAACTTGTTTATAAATAGATATTAAAATATCCGCTACTCACTATCTATGAATATTAAATACATACGAATATCAACTATATATCTATTATTGTTTCGGGTAAGATGTTGAGATCCCTAATCCATCCTCCAAGCTATGTTGTTCTTTCTCTTCTCCTTGTCCTAGTCGCGAGGGAGAGTACATGCAGAAGACACTCCAACGTTCAAGTCAGTAACTTTGCATAATAATCTTGTAATAAAGATTAGTAATTAAAGTTAATTTACCTATCACATATATTTATAAATATTATAATAAATTTACCATTAGGTCTGACTCATTAATTACCAATAAATGACTTTATTCGTGTTAATTGTCAATCAATGACTATTATTCTCATTAATGACTATTATTGCTTAGAATAATTTTCAGACCGGTCGATCGTTTTTCACTGGATGGTCAGTCGCCCAGTCCTTTAGCTGACCGGACGGTCCTAAAGTACAATTACGAAATCTATTCACAAAAATTTGAATATCTATAAATACAATTATTTTTGTCATTCTAATTGTAATTATAATCTTTCTCGTATCACAAATTTTCATGATTATCCCAATAAATCACATCCTAATGTCATTATCATCATTTATGACAACTATGGTGGTATTGATAATGGTAATGGTGATTATGATAGTAATAACTACAACCATGAAGATGTTTATTGTGGTAAACATAGTGATGACGAAGGCTATGGTCATGACAATAATAACAATTATGGTGACCAAAATGAAAATGACAATGACAATAATCATAACGATAGTGATGATAATTTTATTTGCATATGATATTTTTTTTAACTTATGACTTATATAAATCTTATTTTGATGAACATAATATTTTTATTTTGCTCAATTTAATTGAAAAATGTTATTCTTTGACTATATGGTTGACTGTTTTTTTATCTTGAGAAAGAATATTGTAAAATCGTTAAGAAAATTAACTAAAAATAAAATAAACTTGTCAACACAATTTGATGTGAGACTCAACACACCCATGTTGTCTGATATATGCTTCTACTGAAAGTAACATTTCTGTGATTTTTCAAGTTATGTAAACATATTAGAGGACGACTTAATTACATTTATACTTTCGTTATGAATATGTTGCAAAGTAGCACGTTGGTGCTGAATTTTGATGATAAGAATACCATATTCTTTTTCTTAATACTAGCTTGATTTAAGGAATTTAAATCCGGTGTATTTAAGCTAAGGCAACAAAAAAGTTTCTCTTACTATAAATATTAGCTTAAGCAATTCAAATTAGTTTTGTAAAAAATACTTTTGAATTTATCTTTTTTTACAAAATTTTATAAAATTTTTATTGTAGTGACATAAGCAACATCTTTGTCATGGTTTAAGTTATTGAAAAGAAAAGCCTTAATTATCACTTCATGTTGTACTTTAAGTTTTAATTCCGTTTTAGCAACATCAATTATAATTCGTGCCGTTTTCGGAAGAGGATCATCCCAAAATAATCATTCACGTCATTAAATTTTAAAATATTATTTTGAATCCGTCTCTCCATACTCAAATATTTGGATAATTCATCTTGATAATTATTTTCTGTTAATGCCAATCTAATGTTAGATAACATATTTCTGGGCTGGAAAAAAACTATGGTTTGAAACTTATATTTTTATATTTGTTTGTTAAAATAAAAATAATTAAGGTTGCAGAAATTTGTGGTGTGAAGATGAATAGGACTATAACATGGATATTGACAATGTACAAGAAATCACATTCAGAAAAGCAACTTTTGTAGCAGTTGGGTTATGATGAAAGTCCAAAGTGTGAAAAGAGACGTGTTTTAAGTAAATACGCAACGATATGAACAAAGATAGCTTAACCGCATTTACATTTAAAAGTGAATTGCAGCTACATATATGTAGCATTTTACAAAGTAATATATGAAATCAACACTCCTGATTAACTTTCTTAAATATTTCATTCTTGTTTGACTGTGATGGAAACTGTTTGGAAGATAATGTCAGCATCAGCTGTCGCAATTGAACAATATATTTATTTATTACACCTTCTTTGTCATTTCATGCGTGTCACCATCCATCCAGTTCATAAATTAAAACTAGTCCACATTTCCTCTTATATGTGAACTGATATCCGGTTTTTAATACAATGCTACTGATGAATCCAATATTCTTTGTCAGCAGTGGTGGTACGACAAAATGTGTTATGATACCATATCAGACTTTATATATCTTAAAATGAATTGATATATATATATTAAGTGAATACAAGTTACATTTTAAGATTTCAGATAATAATGTAAGATTTTACAACGGTAGTATATGAAGAAGCCCTAACCAACATTTACTCTCTTATCTGTCTTGATGAACATTCTTTCGGTTATGGGTCGAGAATAACTATTTATTGTGTTAAATGTGTTTTGAAAGTTTAAATGTTTATTTTTTTCACTGTTTTAGTTATGGAATCAAGGTTAATTATTTACTGTGTCATGTGTATTTTGGGAGTTCAAATTTTTGTCTCACTTCATGATTCGTCTTAATTGTCCGTTCAGTCAAATTTAGAGATATATGTAAAAGACATTTTGATGTCAGTCTTAATTGTCCGTTCAGTCAAATTTAGAGATATATGTAAAAGACATTTTGATGTCAAAGTCAACAAAAATTTGACACTTCTAATAATAAATACGTATTAAATGTCATCATCTATCTTTTTACTTCACACATATATATTTATAGATTTCACAGTAAATTTCGGATTAGTAATAGTCTACTTGATAATAATTACATTTTGTTAGAAATTAATAAATGTTAAATATAACTGTCTCAAAGGAGGACTGTTCGGTCTGTAAATTATTACCATTCAATTTTATGATGGTAATTATGCTTATTGTTGTGGTATATTTGACCTTTTAGACGGTAAAATCTAATGGGACCAGACGATCATACATTAAAAAAATAATAGAAAATGGGTTTGTTATTCAAATTACATATATGGTGAAAAAAAAAATGAATGTAGCCACTACACTCTCTTTGTATGCAAAGGCCAATTTCAACATTCACCACGACATTTTTTAACATCCCATAAAGCTAAATAAAAAACCTATAACAAGGTTAGCCTAGAGGAATATAATGGAAAGGTGCAATATATTTTTTCTATTCATTTCTTTTGAAATAACCGACAAAGGAGTGATCATTTCAGATCAAAATCCTTGTTGAGACTATAGGTTAACAATTTAATTATTGTATGAATGGAACAAGTGAGGTTGGATATGATGCCTATTTTGTAATACATTCTATTTAAGAAAATTTCTCTTGTTATCAATTTTCTTACTCGTAAAAAAATACATGTGGATTTTTTATATTCATAAGCAACAATGGATATTGACAAATATTTTTATATTTTATTTTTCTAATAATTTTAAATGAAGGTATTTAAAAATAAATATTTAAAATATTAACTAAAAAGTTATTTTAAAGTCTAATTTAAATAAATTTGAATACTAAAATATTGATACAAATAAATTTTAAATAAGTTGTACTAAAATATAGATTTCAAAAAATTACTTTTTCTTTAAAATAGCTTCAATGTAATAGATTTAAATAAGAAAATAAAAATATATGATCAAATTTGAAATCAATTTTTAATTATTAATACTTTCTCACTGATAATTTTATTTTGAAATTATTTTAAAATCAAATAGAATTTACTAATAATTTTTTGAGGATATATAATGATATGTATCTATTAGGCAAATAATTAAATATTTGTATTCATTATCCATATATCTATTAAGAATGTTTTATTATAAATTTCACTTAGATATTTGCGATTACATATTTTTGTGTCATTTTTATATATTATTAATTATATATTTATGGGTTAATTATATTTTTAGTTTCTAAACTATTATATGATTTTAATATTAGTTTTCTTTCAAACTTTGATCTAGCTAGGTCCATTTCGTTTTAAAACTCGTTGATTTAGTTTTCCATAATCAATTAGTGTTTTTTTACATGATAAATAAAATATCACGTTATCATCCGTTTTAGGCGACGTTCTGTTAGACTTGTCACATGAAAAATGATATTTATTATAGAAAACTAAGTTTTTGAATTTCAAAATGAGAGAAACTTAACTAGATTGAAAGAGAAACTAAAACAAAAATAATTTAGTAGTTTAAAAACCAAAAATATATTTAATCTTAGATTTCATATAAATAAACTTATATTATAAATAGATTATTAGATTAATACATGTGTTGTAATATTCATTAAATGGATATTAAAACATATAATGTATTTAGATATATTGATGATATACGGATGTTATCGTCTAAATGACTGAAAATTAGATTTTTTAATAATTAATTATAATATCAATTAAAAAATTTATAGAATTAAATATATATTTTCTTTTACATAAAATTATATAGCAATTCATGTATATTATGTATTTTAGTTTCAGATACTTAAAGCACTGTATAGAAATTGAATATTTTTAGATTTAATAATTATTTAAGAATGTTTATAAATGTAACTTGTGAGTTTGCACTCGACAATAAAATTAAAATATTGATTAACACGGAAGGAAGAAATGTTTTTTTCTTAAGTAATTCGTGATAAGTAAAAATTAATCTATTGAAGTTTAACATTTGTGTCATAATGAAATTAATGTTTTACAGTACGAGAAAAAAAAACACATAGTATTATTTATTAATGATTTTTGTTTAAGAAATATTATTATTAGAGACCTCTATTCTAATTAATACGTTGTCCACTTAATTTTGAATCTATACATAGAGTCAAATACAAATGTGTATTCTAAATTTGCAAATGAATTTTATTATTAAATTAGATAATTTATTGTCATCATATAAATTATTATTATTATTAACTAAAATATTACAATATTATATACTAGCTTTTAAAATATAAATATATGAAGACGAAAAACCAGAAAATATTTTGGCTGAGAGCAGTTTCAATTTTAGAGCTGCTGCTATATGATATCTACCTAAAACAATAAATTTGTATACATAAAGTAATTACAAAAACATGTTGTGGCTTCTAATCATAAAGAAAAGTTGTTTTCTTCATTATGTTATGAATATGAAATAAGAGTTACATATGTAACACACAAATACCAATTTCTCCTTCTTGCAAAAACAAAAATATTTTAATTAAGATAGATAATATTTTAATATCATAAATATTAGTTCAGAATAGAGACAAGTAAATTCTTCATATTATTAAAGGTTTTTTGTATTTCAAAAGGTTATCAACAATTATATCCTTTATGATTGTAGATCGATTATGCCTTTAGAAGTTCGTATCGAATTATATAAAAACAGCAGAGAATGTTGACAGAAGATGAGATTGAATTTCCTTGACCAACAACATTCTCAACATTGCACTTTGTTAGGCCAAGTTTTGTCAAATAAATATTTTATTGTTGCCTGATGGGTTGGGCCTCTAGTTTACCTCAATTTTGCTCTTAATAAAGTTCGAATCATATTGAATCATCTAAAACTACATCAACTAACATTACTCATGAAACAGCTTAGCGTTAACTTATCAAATTAATCTCCAAAATTATTAAACTATAATTATCACTGATCAATTTAATCTTTATACTATTAATACATTTAGTTACTAAATTGATATTACAATGGATATATTATTAATTTAATCTCCAACAAAACCTATTAATTGAGTTTTCAATTTGGATCATAATTATCAAGTTTAATGGAATCTAACTAAAAATACTATTTTATCCTTAAAAAAAAGTAACTCATACATCTTTTTATAACATTTTTAAAATAATGTATTTTAAAAAAATATAAAAAGAATGTTTAAGTAATATTTTGGTTTCTATTTTCGTCTTTATTTTTGTGTCACTTTATTTAATGTGGTCTTTATTTAATTCTAATTTTTCTTTTATTTTTTCATTTCAGTCCCAATTTTGTCCCTATCTAAATTTCGACCAAATTAATTTTTATTAAATATTTATTTCATTATTTTTAAATCAAATCTAACTATATTAGTGAAATATAATTATTAGATTTACGTTTGATTTTTTTACATGTAAAAATTAGGGTTAGATTTTGTTTAAAAATAACGAAGAATTTTTCTTCTAATTTTAAAAATAATAAAAAAATTTCTTTCTAATTTTAGAAATAAATTAGAAATTTTCTTCTAATTTTAAAAATAATTAAGAAATTTTTTTATAATTTTAAAAACAGTGAAGAACTTTTCTTCTAATTTTAAAAACAATGAAGAACTTTCCTTCTAATTTTAAAAATAATGAGAAACTTTCCTTCTAATTTTAAAAATAAAAAAATATATTCCTTCAAATTGTAAAAATAATGAAGAATTTTTCTTCTAATCTTTAAAAAAAATCATTTAATTTTAAAAATAATGAAAAAAATTCTTCTAAAATTTTAAATTAGCATTAAAATGATTAAATTAACAAAATTTAAAACTAAATTGAATAAAATTAACGAAATTGAGACTAAATTGAATACAAACCATGTGGTACTAATATTGATTTGACACGTGACACTAACATTGACTTGACATGTACACGGGTACTAACTTGACAGGTAGAAGTGACATTGTCACATGACACAATATTGACTTAATACGTAAATAACTTTTTTAAATTAAGAACAAAAATTAAAAAATCATAAAAAGAATAAAATGAAAAATAAAAATCATTAGACATATACTGTTTATTTTTCTTAATAATTTAGACAATATTATAAAAAAATCAAATTAAACAAAATTTATAAAATAAGATTACGTTGAACAATTAACAAAAATAATGAAAATAGAAATCAAAATAATATTTAAACCTAAAAACAATAAACTAATACTTTCATTTTTATTAGAGTATTAATCTCATAATATCATGGCTAACAACGATGGTTTTTCAAGCCCATACTTTTACTTCGATGGCTTGAAATGAGAACTAAATTCAGATATAAGTATCAGTTTTTTTAAAAATCGATTAATGAACTAAAACATTAATAAAATAAGATAATGATACTTTAATAACATTTTAATTTTATTTACGTATTATTTTGTGATTGGTCTAAAATTATTCTATAATAATAATTACTAACATGAACTAATTACGTAATAACATGTAAATGGTGTATATGACACGTAATTGATATTAGTTTGTCAAATATCATTATCAAATAAAATATCAATTGAATTCAAATAAGAAATTCACACATGAACAGATCTAGTTGCCGGAAAAGGTGTCTAACGTGACGCAATCTGATTCATGTGAAACACGTCACCTGCGACTCTAGCAATTGATGAGCATTTTGAAGGTAATTGGACCACTGACAGCACGGTGAAGGGTCCCGGAGACAAGTCTTTCTTACAAAGTTCAATAAATATTATGTCCACAGTTTTTGGAGTGGTATAAGTAGCACATAGTATAATGTTTCACTCTCATACATTAATATATAATTTAATAAACATATAACTAAAGAAGTTAGACAAAATGTTAGGAGTTACATTATTAAATTGTATAATATTTTCTTAGAAACATATTTTAAATTTAGATTAATTAAAATTGGAAGGAGAGGGGGTTGGTGGAAGGAGAGAGCAGGTACCTACTACCACTTACAATTCACAAGTTGAACATTAAAAATTTGAAGTTCGTAATAATGTTCCAACCGGTTCACCAAACCTATGGGCTCAACATTAATTAAAAACATGTCGTGTGTTGTTGTGTGTGTGCAAATGCATGGGCCAAAGACCGACCCCTCTTTCCTTTTTTCCGGAGATCTTCTTCTGTTGTGCTGTGCTGCTCACAGATATCCAATTTCTTTTCCACTATGCCTTCCATTTCCATCCCATTCACTTGGGTTATTAATTAATTACAATGTACTTAAATCACCCTTTTAGTTTATTTTATGCTAACACTCTAACTAAGATCTTTTATTTCCTCATAATATATTGTAAGATATGTGTATAAACCTGTGTCTTTAAACAACTATAGCACGATCTTCAATTTGGAAAATATAACAAAAAGCAAATGAACCTTTTCTTATAATTAAAGCTAACGATTTTGAAGGAGTGTACTCTTTTTTACTTATTTTTCACAAGTGAAGTTTTGTTTGGGTGAAGTACTTTGAGACCCTTGAAGTCTTAAGTGATTAGTAGATAATCTAAGTGTTATATAATCTGGAGTCAGGATAAGAATCTGAAAATTATAATAATTAAAAATATATATTCAAGATAATTTATTATTTTTTGCTTAAAAATATATATAAAGTAGTTATTATAATATAAAGAAATTATACGTTAAGATTATTTTTCAAACAAATTTATTATGTGATTTTTATTATATACAATATATTTTTTAAAAAAACAAAAATAGAAAGGTATGTGAGTGTTACACTTAATTGAGAAAGAATATGATTGAGTATAATTAAGAAAAAAAAGTAAAAGTAAGATTTGAACATAGGAAGAACAATAGGTTGAGTTTGAAAATGGAGAAAGAACACGTATCGAGAGAGAAATGAAGATTATATTTTTGAGTTTTTCTTTTTCTGTATGTATGTGTTTTTAATCGAAGAACAATAATGTTTTTAAGTTTGATGAATATTTTCAATTCATTATTTGAAGTTATGAAAATAATATTTTATGAAATTGTACGAGTATTTGAGTGCATAGGTTTAAAGGTTAAGTTTCGTAAATGTGATCATATTTTTGTTATTTATGAATGTACGTGAGGATGATGTGTTTAACTTTTGACCAATAATACTGTGAGGGTGATGTGTTTTAGGTCGGGGAGACTATCATGTGAAAGTGATATATTACATTTTTTTACTAGGGAGACTATCATGTAAGAGTGATATGTTACACTTTTGGGTGAGAAAGTGATGTTTCACTTTTGGCCAGAAAAATTATAATATAAGAATGATATGATTTATTTTTAACTTAGTAGAGTGTACATTTAACTTTTGGTTGAGAAGTCTACACTTTTAAGTGTTATATGTACATCTTTGTGAAAATAATTTATTTATTTATTTATTTATTTTATATTTATTTTATTGGTTTGTTAAAGAAAAAATTATTTGAAATTTTTTATTTTTTAAAGAAAATGTTTTTATTTTTACATTAGTTCATCCTTTTATTCAATGATTATGATAATCCTTTTTATAAGGAAGTTTGATGATATTAAATGTGTCGAGGAATATGTATCCCTTTATAAATAGATGTCAATATTAATATATTTGAGATAGTGTTTTAATATTAATACTTTGAAAAAAGAAATACAACTGCAGAAGATGTAGGGATAGCTAATGCGAGATGAAGACGTGAAGTGTGAGATAACAGTTTCTATATCTAGTGGTGATGATGGTACTGTTAAAAAAAATGAGATAGTAATTAGTTAATGAATAAATTGGAAAGGTAAGATAATACATATGATTTGCCATTTTATTAACAATAAATATTATTATTAATAATATATAAAATAATTTAGTAATGATATAATAAATATGACTCAAATATTTTTCAATTTAATAAATACATATAAAAGAAACATAAGAAAACAAACATGTAACATGATTGACAAAAAATTATCTTTTAAACATCTAATCAAAATATTTAATGACGACAACTAAAAAGAGTATGCACAGCGGTCCATAGGCTAATAAGAAAAATTGAAAGATGGGTCGAGTATTTTAGTCCGCTGAGTTACTTAAATATGTTCTGTATAATTTGCGGTTCACATTATATCAATTTGTCTCAAAATATTTTCATAATTTATAATGTGTGTACTTATATGAGTATTAGGTGGATTTCTTATTAATTATATTTTTATTTCAAAAGAATTTTTGGTAGTTTTCAGTTTTGTTGGATAACTTTAGTTATTCAAAATTTAATTTCCATTATATTTTAGTTATTTACATTTGTTTTGAAATTTCTAACTAACTTATACTCATAAATTAATAATTATAAAATTGTGAATATTAATTATTTTAAAAAATAGAATTATAAATTTTATTATTTCTACTAATATAAATAATCAAACATCTACTTTTGTGTAGGTAAATTACAACGTGTATTGTCATCTTTAAGAATGTTATTATGTAAGTATGAGAATATAATTGAGAAAATATCTATTATAGTAATAAATTTCAATGTAGAATAATAAGTTTGAATAAGTAATTTTATAACTTTGAAAAAATAAATTTATTTTTTTATGATTTTATTTTTAATTATTTTGTTTAAAAATAACAAATTAATTAAGATGTTTTAACCTCAAGTTGTTTAAGATAATATCATCATATTTAATCACTGAGATATTGTTTGTTTTATAATTTATAATTTTACTCTTAAAAAGCATGTTGAAAGGTTAAGAAGAAATATATACTTAAATTTCTATTAACCTCGACTTAATTAATGTGAAATTATTAGTTTTGAAGTTCAGAACTCCAAAATAATAATACCTGAAATGTAAATGAATAACTCAATTATTCTATCTCAAGAATTTTAAAGTAGGAACATAAAAAATTTAATTTTGTTGTTCAAATATAATATTTCAATTATAAAATATAAAAAATTATATTGGTCTTAAATAATATTTAATAAATTTAAAATAGTAGTAGCTGATTCTTTCTATTGATATTGGGGAAGATTATTTTTTAGATGAAATTCTTATTATATTTTTCAATTAATGTTAAAAAAGAGTTTTTTATCTATTGATATTAACTAAGGTTAATTAATATTATCAATCACATTTTTATTAACATTGATGTGAGAAGAAACTATTGACATTGAACATAAATGAATACCACTCAAGGTTTATTGGAAGTTTTACAATCAATATTAAAAATAAAACTTATTGGACAAAAATTAATATTGAGAATGTTGATAGAGAAAGTTACTCTTTTGCAAGCATTAAAAAATGATTTGAGACGAGAAAATTCTAGTTAATGCTGGAAAAATAAAATAAAAGCTTATCTATAAATGGTTTAGAAAATTCTTATTAATATCAGTTAATAAATAAACTTGATTATGTTAAAAAAAAACTTTAAGAGGTGTCAATTAAAGAGAAAAAAGTATTTAACACTGGTTAAAACAATTGTTCATTTACAAGGAGAAAACCAAGACTAATAATTACCAAAAATTAATATTAGTAGAAAGTATTGTTGGTAATGTTGCTAAAAGAATAATCGCAGTTGACCTTGACTTTGAGGAAATATTTGTGTATATTAAATAAAAATAATGTTAATTTAACTATTTCCCAACCTTAATCACGTAAATGGTTTTTCTGTCGAAGTCAAACGACGCGATTTTGATGAAACCAATATTGTTAAATTGTGGTTAAATTAATGGTATGACAATCGAAGTTGAAATTAAATTAAAAAGAAAATATAAAAATATAATTGTGAAAAATAAATAGAGTGTACAAAATTCTAATTCTTCAAAAAAATACGTTTAAGTTTCTATAATTTTAATGAATTAAATTCCTCTTACAATTTTTTTAAATGTTAGTTTTCTTAAAGTTATATGATGTTTTAAAACATTTAAAATTCTCTTTAATCTAAACAAAATATTCTTCAATAAATTTCCATTCAAAATACACAGTGAAATAACATTCTTTATTCTGATAGGAGTATACAAATTCTTGAAAAAAATAATCTATACTTGTATATTTTTTTCGAAAGAAACTATACAAGTATCACAGACAAAAAGCTGAAATGGTTTTTGGTATAGAATTAACAAGTTAAAATTAGGGGATAATCTGATTTTAGCTCATTAATTCATTTTGATTATTATATTTATTTTAGATTAATTAAGTTTTTTTATTTTTGTAAAAAAATCAGGATAAAGTTAAATTGGTACTTGAAGTTTTCCAATGTCAAATCCAAATTTATTCCGCATAAAATTACAAGGTTGTCACATGTGAAAATATAAATTTATCATATTAAAATTTAAATAATTTTTTATATTAAAATATTTATAATTTTAACGTATAACATTTTAAATAAAAGATGATTCATACGTGACAAATTTAAATTTAAATACATGAATATTAATTTAATATAAATGATCAAATTAAATATTTTTACAAAAATAAAAACTTAATTCAATTTTTTTAGAAAAAATTAAGAACTTAATTAAACAAATAAGTAACTACAGAATAAAAACTAATGAAAAGAGTAAAAGTAGAGAAACAAAATTATTAATTAAGTTGAGAATAGAAAATTTGAAAGTGAAATGTTTAACTGGTTAAGGGTAGAATGAATAGATTAGTTGAGAAATTGATCTGCTTGCCTGAATAAAAAGGAACAGGCAGCGAACACGTAATGAGATTATATTAAACTGATTGGAAAGTAAAGAAAAAGTGGTAGGTTGAAGAGTAAGAAAGGAAGATGCCATGTTTGTGGTGCCTTTCTTTTCTAACAAAGTCAAATAATGATGCTACAACTTTATTTATGGACGAGCAAGAAATGGAGGTGCTCGATTTTGTGGATGGAATTCCACATTTTAAAGTCAAGTACTTAACACTTAAGGAGGAAAAAAAAAACAAAACCCATAAAGGTTGAAATCAAATAATCCCACAATTTAATTTTGACAGACAAACTTAGTTTTGCAGAGTTAACTGCTAAACGTGATTTGGGTAAGTGAATCCAGACTTAGAAAGAAAGAAAGAATAGCATAATAGAAGAGATGGTATTTTAAAGCAAAGTAAGAGTTTATTAAAAAAAATAGGCTAAGTTGGAATGGTCATAGCTTAATCAATTTTGTTGGAAGTTTTACAAAAATATATAACAAGTCAGTTTTATTAGATTAAATTAAATTTAAAGTTCACTTATTATCACGTTTAAGACAACGTTTATACTCGATAAGAGTGAGGTGTATTGAAAGTTGACTTCTTAAAAAAAAAAAGTATGCATTGGAACTGTGGAAGAAAGGGAAAACAAAAACGACAGTTGTGTGTGAACGTATGCATGAAACGGTAGAAAAGAAAGAAAGGAAAATAGGGACCACAGATAGATGAGTGGTTGGATTGAGAACAACTTTCTAGGCAGAAAGCCATGGAATTGGGATGGGTATGACTAGCTTTGATGGTGTGATGATCATGAACATGGATTAATTCCAGAGTTGGTGCAGTAGGTTCCCTCACCAAGCCCCCACCATAGTATTGTTAGATATTAGACCACGTAGAAACTTGGGCATATTTATATATGATAATGTTCCACATGTCACCAAAAAGTATGCTGTTTCGGTTCCAAATTTAGGACTTTGTCTTTTTCTTTGTTTTCTATCCCATGCCATCCCATCCCATGAACACCAACCAATTCATGGATTTCAATTCTTTGTAGGTTACCAAGACAGTGTATTACAAGATGGGTTTAAGCCTAACTCAACCCTACAAAACCGTCCGATAGGGGTGAAATAGAATAATAGAATGTCCACTCAGAACTTGCTAGGATAGGCTTTAACCATACTCTGATACCATATTAGAAAGTGGGTTTAAGTCTAACTCAACCCCACAAAACTGACTTGTAAGGTGAGGTTTGCACCTCTCTTATATATTATAATTTAACCTTATCTCTAGTCGATATGAGATGTCCAACACAGTATCCCCAACATGCCCACTAACAACTTGATAGAGATGTCTGAAACATTTATGTATTTTCATCTAACCCTTTAACTCAACTCATCTCAACCCAACCACTTGAGATATTTATTACTACTCCTTCCAACACCATCTTTTATCAAATCCTCCTCTCTTTGCATTCTTCTTATACCTAAATCACTTCCATCAAATTTTAATTAGCAAATCATTGTGTTTTTTCTTTCTTCATCTTTTTAATCAGAAATCAATGGCAGTGTTAATCATTGTTGTTTGAAAAGAATACTACAAATTTGTGTTCTGTAGAATGAAAACAGAACAGAACAAAACAAAACAAAACCCGTGTTGCATGTACAGAGTAGTGTACTCTATCTACTTGATATTGACATGTTTTTAACTGAGTCCTATCATCACTTACAAATGTAAAACTATAATGATGTGATTGTATATTTAAAGACCTATTTAACGATGAAATTGTCATAAGTTTTAAGAAACTCGATTTCCAACTACATAAATAATACCATCTAAGACACGATAACAATGATGGTAACTGCTTTTGAATGAGTTAAAAGGTCTGAAAAAGTTGTATAGTAAGGAGGGCTGAAACAACGAAAGAATATTAAATGGCATAAGAAACTTACGAAATTAAGAGGGAGAAAAATCGATCACGGATACCCATATACTGACTACATCCGTTTTTACACAGAATGAATTTGAACTAATATTTTGCGCATAATTGGAATATAACTTTTATATTATAAAGTAATTTTGAAGGTGAATATCTATGTAACATTGTGATTAAATAATAGTATAAAAACTTTATACATGTGATTTTTGTGAATAAGAAATGGTATATTGAGTTACATGTTGCTTAAAAATAAGAGAAATATCATCACCGACAACTTGTTCCAATCAGAAACTAAAAAGAAAAGTAAAATAAAAACAGAACAGAGGAATGAACAACTCATTGCTTACGCACTTCTTGGATCATCATTGACAATAGTGTATGATTGACTACAGTGATGATATATTAACCGACTCAAATTTAGCGGAAAAATAGTGTTTTTTGTTTTAAAAAATTTAAGGATGTCTTGTAATGTAGGTGTTCGTGATTTATGTTTTCCTTATATGGGAGCTGAAGATAGTAGGTAGCTAAGAGGCGTGAAAGAAAATTAGTGAAACATAGTGCAAAGAAAAATAGATGAACAGTGGATGTTTATTTTTGAAGATAAAGTTGGAGTTTGGAAAAAGACATGTAATTTTCCCGTTTTCCGTTTTCGGAGAGGGAACGGGGGTGCTTGTGGGAATATTGTTTTCACAAGGGATAGGAAGTGTTGCGTTGCGTTCCATTCCGTGGTGGAGCCTGCTTCGCATGTCACTCTCATCCCAAGAGCGTGCTGCCACGCGCGCAACAAGTTAAAGATAATGAATGAAAGAAACACGTGTCAGAAAAGGGGTAAATGAGAAAAATGGGTCCTGTCTAATAGATCCCAACATATTAACTCCATGCTGAGTTGCCATTCACACTGCATCAACACCTTCTATCTTTCTTTCTCTCCCAACTTCTTATCATTTTCTTTTATATTTCTTTTATTGCACACGCACTGTGTTGTAAATTGTTCATATTAATTAAACTTACAAGATTTTTATTTAACTTGTTTGAATATGAATATCTAGCTTCAAACAGTAATGGTAATGATCACAAAAATATATCTTTTTTTTTTTGTAAAATTTCAAAGTGAGTAATAAATAAACCGTGAATTGGATATACTCAGTCAAAGGTGTGAAATAAATGAAGGCTGGATATAGAACTGATTCCAAACAGGTGAAGGCTTTCGGAGAAACAGTGTTGTTTCTTATTTTTGAACATTTTAAAAGTTTTTTAATTAATGTACCAAGAAAATGCTTTAACTATCTAAATTCTATATGAAAAAAATCTTTGGAACAGTTACTGTTGAGCTTTTGGTACTGTTTTGTACTTTGAAAGAAATGTGATACAAATTTAATTTTTTTATTTAAGTAATTTTCCTTGATGCAGTTAGCAGTAAAACATTTCTGAGCTTAACACATGAAAGAAAACTGAAAACCAGTTAAAAAAAACTGTAATTAGTTTTATGGGACATTTTCTTTAAGCTGATTTATCCTACTGTTGAAATGACTGAGAATCCTTGACAGTGGATTGAATTGAAGAATAGAAATTAATGTAATTGATTTAGGTCATGTGATTTAATGATGGAAATGATTGAATTTGGTTTGCATTTGATAGAATAGAAAAAGAAGAAATTTAAAAGTGAAAAAAATGTAATATATGTTTAAATAAAAGGGGAGAGGAGAAGAATGTCTCTCTTTCTCTGAACTTAGGTATGTGTGAATGGCTGCTAGCTAGCATGGTGGAAAGCTGTCCACTCTCATTGTCTTTCTCTAAAAATAGCAACTCAGAATTCCAATCTCTTGAATTTTCTATTCCAGTTGAGTAAATCATCTTTCCCCTTCACTTCACTCCACTTTACTTCCATCTTCCACTGTTTGCAAACTCTCTCTCAAACACTGCCTTTCCTTTTCTCGCTCCCTCTTTCTCTTTCAGTATACTTTTCCCGATTCTCTATTTTTCCCTCCTTCGACTCTGCTTCAGCAACCTCACACCCTCTCTGTCTTCACCATATTCACCTATTTGTTTTCTTCTACGTTTCTTTCCCTCTTCTTTTCACGTGCTCTTCTCACACCTTGTCCCTTTCTGCTTCTTCTCTCGCGGCTTCTTCTTTCCTTCTTTAATCCGTTTGGTTTCTCCAAAATCGAAGACCTCCATGTCTTTAGGAGAGTAAATTCATTGTCTTTCTTTGTTGGGTAATGTAAAATAATGCTTTTTCAGTGGCTACCTTTCTGCTCAACTCAGGCAACATGACCCCAAATTCCAGCTCTGCCTGGTCATAGCCAATTAGGAACACTGTTCAGATACTATTTAAGAGTCAATTGTTGTTTGGTCCTGTCTAATTGTCTTGCACCTACCCTGGTTCTTTTGCATGTGATGGAATCTTGGAGCTTTGTCCCTGAAGAAAAGGAGAGTGTCTCCAATGAGGCACTATCCCCTCCCAACACTCTCGGGAGGACCATAAATTCTTTCTTGGGCTGGGAACTAAAAACCCCATGTGGTTTTTCCAACGACATGTTGGGTTTGGGTCAGCACCCCATTGAGAATCAAGGTTTTGAGGAATTGGGTTTTCCTGAAATGTTGGGCAAACACTTGTCCGATGATCTAATTGCCAGTGTTTCAAGCAGAAAGGTGGATGCTGGTAGGCATCAACAACACCAACACAGTGACAGAATCACTGGAACTGTTGTGGATGCCCCAAGTGGCTTTTCTCAAAGAGGGGACTCAAATTCCAAGCTTTCAAACTCAAATTCCCTCATTGATTTGAAACTGGGTCGATTTGCTGACCATGGAGATGCCATTGATGCGGGGTTTTCCAAAGTTTTGTCTTCTTCTGAGTCATCAACGCCTCCCAAGAGAGTGAGAGTTTCGGGGGTTCACTCTCAGACTGCTTTTTGCCAAGTCTATGGCTGTAACAAGGATCTCAGCTCCTGCAAAGATTACCACAAGAGGCACAAGGTGTGTGAGGTTCACTCCAAGACTGCTACCGTTATAGTCAATGGTATTGAGCAAAGGTTTTGCCAGCAATGTAGTAGGTTGGTCAAGTTTTCAACCTTTCATCTTACATTTCCAAGCTGCTAAATATCTATTACTATGACTTGTCTCTTTTTGGTGCCCATTTGAATACCGAACATGACTCTTTACCAACTCAATTGTATGTCATATTGGTTTTAGAGGCTTTATCTGCTATGGCTTGCATCATTTTCCTTTTCCCCTTTAGATATGGTCAAGGTTACCAGTTTGGCTACTTCATAATGGGCAAGTTTGAAATGAGAAGCTGTGTTGTTGAGATATATAGTTTTGTTGTAATGTTTAGTATATGATCCAGGTTTCATTTGCTGGCTGAATTTGATGATGGTAAGCGAAGCTGCCGTAAACGCCTTGCAGGTCATAATGAGCGTAGAAGAAAGCCACAAATGGGGATTCACCCCGGAAAGTCTGGGAGGTTGCTTCAGCCATGTGGGGGTAATGATACATATTCTTAAAATAGTTCATGATATAACTCTCCTCTCTCCTGCACTTCCCTTTTCTCTTAAATTCCCATCTTACTTTTGGTCACATGCACATTCAACCTCGCATTCTTCATTGATTAAATTTCATGTGATTGGCTGATTAATTATATCTCTGTTGGCACTAAAAAATATAGAAGCACGCCTTTGAAAAGGTGGTTTCTTTTCCTTGTCCATTTATACCTTTTCAAAGGCTTCATGTAATAATCGTCCATACAGCCTCAGAAATGATTCAAAGTTTTTGTTCGCCTTTCTGTTTTACTTCTCAACTTTGATTCCCCTCCATACTGTGGTACATTTGTCATACAGTTTTCTGTCAGGTTTCATTTTGATGTCAGTGTCATTATTAACTCTTTGTGTTTAAACGGCCACACTTCAAAACATGTAATGTGGTCCAACTTATATTATATTCTAGAGGTAATCTGCTAATTGGTATCTCGCATTTTCACCCACCCAACTGAATAAATGTGAATTTTCAAATGTTGATTTACCCAATGAATATATATCCATAAGATATGAATTGCCATCTCATAGCCCCATCTGTTTGAAAATGTTTATTCTTCGTTTATTTTCGGTTTTGACCTTGTGTAAACTAACTTCTTTTATTTTTGGGGTACGTTGTCTAAACTAGTTTTAAGTTGGACTCTTTTGTTAGCAAATGCTAAGTGACTTGTTCAACAAAAGATTGGTCTTATCTCTTAAGGGGAAATGTCCTTCAACTAGGTGAGGTTGATTATATGGACCACGCAATGTCTTTAGACTTTGAAACCAAAATTTCGTATATGTTATTTACCATGAGATCTCTGTTGACAAATTCTCCTATGTCCTTCTTGGTCCACCTCTCCTCCTTCCCGTGACTAGAAACCATGCAATCTAAACTTCTCATTAGTCATTAACATGTCTGATTGTAAACAGCATGAAGCCTAATCAACCGGAAATAACTTGAGTTTTTATCCCATATACTAACCTTAATATTCTATGATATAGCTCAACTGTTGCCACTCATGTTCTGCTTCTAATTAAAAAAGGCGAAAAAGAGACGAAGCAGTGAGAGAGTTTTTGTACGTTATTGTTTTAACATTTTTTTTTAATTGCTTCATGGAATGAAACAAACTTCTTCCACTCATTTGTGCTAGAACATCATAGGTGTGTTACAAAATTTCTAGTTTTAATATTCAGAAACTCTTGAATTGCTATTCTTGTTCCTTAATCGTACTTTGAACTGTTTCGTTTACTCGTAATAGTTAATATTAGATGGGTTCACGACTCTTGCAAGAACTGATTCCCTTGAGGCCAGTTTTGTCTACTTTTATTATAGTCATCTGATATTATTAAAGTTGTTTGAATTTGATAAGGATCATGTGGTTGCAGATAGCAGATTCCAGGGATCCATGCTAACATCATCCTTTATCCGCCCAGAGATGCTTCCTAGTGGGGTCATGTGTTCTGAGAAATATGGTGTGAGTAGCTTCTGGAGACCTATCAAAGCAGAACAGGGGGCTAGTTTTAGGCATCTTTCTTCTATGCCTGTATCCAATGGACATCCTCAGTCAAGATCTTTGTTCCCATCATATAACGGAAAACAATTTCCTTTTCTTCATGAAAATTGTGCAACGTCCACCACAGGAAGCATCTTCTGTGAGAGCAATAGCCACTATCCACATGCCCTTGGGGCACAAAATTCTGGGTTAAGACCACTATTCCAGGACACCATAGGAAATGAGGACTTCAATGTTTTTGATACAGCATCAACTGTTCAAGGATTATCGGGGATTTCAGACTCTTGTTGTGCTCTCTCTCTTCTGTCATCTCAATCCCAGAACTCTTCAAGCCAATCATCAGGAATTCCCTTGACTCACTCCATGGTTATTCCAAGCGGTCATGGCCATCACTACAACATGAGTCAGGTCTCTGAAAAGATAGGAATAAGCTCACAGACTTGTTCAAGCCGAGTGTCAGATAGTTTTCCTTCAGAACTAAATCATGCAGATGGAAGTCATCTCAGTCCTGTGTTAATATCAGACCATAATGATATTGTAAACTTTGATATGGCAGATGGTATATTCCATGGTTCAGAATTCATGAATGTGAAGGATCGACTTCCCTGCGAAGATGGTGCAACCATAGACTTGCTACAATTGTCATCACAGCTTCAGCGAGTTGAGCATGAGAGGCAATCCTTGCAGGTGAAGCAAGAGAATGATTCTTCTTGCACTCTGCGGATTACATAAAATACTTTGTGAGAGGTACGTTTTCCTGTTTTTGTGAAAATTTGGTGACCCGATTTCTTTATGCAGACTACGTGGGCACTTTGCTGCAGGTAAACTTGTGGTTAACACTACACACCATGCACTAGCTCTATATCATGCTTCTTCCATTCCTCTACTTTTGAGGAAAATGGAAAAAGAAATCTGGGGCTGTCATTTAAGGCTCTATTTTAAAATGAGTAATTAAATTATTTGAACTAACACCATCAGTGAAAGAAACGTTTTCTTATTCAACTTTTTTACTAAATTGTTGATCTTTAACATATTTTTCCGATCTAATTTTGGTATCGGTGTAAAATTTGTAAAATTGATGTATTGTGACATCAATAACATCTTGCATTGTCAAACTCATTAATTCTTGTGACATTAAAAATATATTATTGAATTGAAGTATAGAACAAATTTACACTAATAATGCGTAAAATTAAACTCCATCTCACTTGCATGATATGTATTTACCAAAGTAAATTATTAATATTTAATTCTATGTTGTGTAATGATTAATTAGGCATCAAGTGATTCAAGATATTGCTTTCCCCCTGTGAATTACATTTACATAAACGGAATCAAGAGGATGAAAATTTGATGTATTTAATGCAGGAAAAGGGTCGTGCATCATGCGAGGGTCATCTTAGAAAACGTAGGCCACGGTGAAATTGAATCTTCAAATGGTGCTATTTTCATCTGTTGCTAACTCTTTAAGGTAGTTTGCTTGTGCTGATTCGGTTCAAGAACTTGTCTGGAGAATAACTGATGTACTAAACACGTCAGGGGCTACATCTATGTGATATTAGTTAGGACGCAATTGTCCCAAGTGTAATATATCCATCTGGATGTAATAAACAAAAGCCTTAGATGTATGAAACTATGCTTGTCATGGCATAAACATTTCAAACCAGGACAACTGTTTACTGGAATTGACGTTCGATTTCGTGCCAACTTTGGCAATGACATTTTTTGTCGTACTGAAATATTAAACCTGCACTGGTATTGTAATGATAGTGACAAACTCTAGGTGTGACATCTTTCGTGTCTTACTATTATTCAATTAAAAATAGAGTTTGATCAAAATATAAAGCTGAGGAACAACATGGCAGAGTTGGATGAGTTAAGACTGTGGAAGCCAGCCTGTTCTTGTTGGAATGTGAAAGGCAGAGCAGAGATATATTTTTATACATATTTTCTGAAAAAGTAACTTTACATCACTTTGATGGGACAGGCAAATTCATAATCATGAACAAGGGAACTGGAATAGGACATGCCAGACCAACTCAATAATCTATAATCTCGTTGAGAAGCGCGTCACTAAATTCAACGCTTGAAGCACGTACCGATGTCACAGTCTAGGTGTTACACTATGTATTCCTGTCATCAACGATTTTCAAGCATTAGACGCAAACATTCAAATACTCGTCTTCTTCCAAAACCTCGTACACCATACAAGGATGATACTACCAGTCACCAACCAATGTTTTTGAAACAACCTATGTTTCATCATATTTTAATAAAGTTATTATAATAATTAAACTATTTGCTTATGAAAACAAAAGAGATGAGCGTGAACTATGTAAGCTAGCAATATCAAATAATGGCCATGCACGTACAAATGATAAAACACTGAAACCAGAATGAGCACAGATGATTTATACGTACAAAAAATGAAGAGAAAACAACTCTAGAAAGGTGTAGAAGGTTGCTGATTAAAGTTAATGCTTGAATTCATCAAAATGCTGGGAGATCAGTTGTCTACTCTAAAGAGCGAAAAACAAAGAACAAAGAAAAAGAAACTAAATTATTTTACAACGCAAAAGCTACAAAATACACGTGGGAGTAAAATCTACCATTCTAAGTAAATAACAGAACAGAGTTCTTGTTTTCCTTGCACCGGTGTTTCATGCATACTATGACCGTGTGAATGACTTCAGTTTCAGCAATCATGTGCAGATAACTTACGTAACTTCAAAAGAGAAGATAAGGCCTCTTATGTTCCACATATATAGATTCTCCAACATGGTTAAGTCAATAACATTACCACACAGTATAAAGTGCCAAAAAATGTGCTTAGTAAAGGGAAAACTAGTCTTGAACTTGCATTTGGCAACCATGGATAGGCGTCAGGAGGTGGCATTACACAGTTATCTCCGTTGAAATATATTCTTCGAGGGAAAGCCCATCCCTTATCAAATGTGAAGGTTGATTTGTCCTTCCGGAATAAGAGCTCAGACTGCACATTCCCAAGGGGTCCTGCTGAAGTAAGTAAATCATTGTAGAACTTCACTCCCCACAACATACCAGTATCATCTGCAAAAACCAGATTCCAAAACAATCATACAAGAGTTGGAATATTTTGCTCACAAATTTATCTCAGACTATATGATAGTGCAATATAAAACTTACTTAAGCCCACATAAGGTGTTATCGGCTTGTAGTTAAAGCTGAAAACCTGAGTTACATTGTCAAAGTTTGGGTGCTGGACAACAAGGTTCCATTGTGAATAATTCACCATGTAATTGAAATTTGTGATTGTGATCTTGATCCTCCAGTACTCTTTATATTGAAGTTTCACGTGCCAATGCACTCGAATAGGACACATGTGATTGGTGCATCGGACCAGAGGTGTATTTATGGCTTTGCCTGGGGGTGATACAACTGAAGCTAAATGTGGGGAATTAGGACTGTAAGAAAATTTCAGAAAAATATATCAGAGGACACTTTGGTATCTACTCAGGAATGATAAATTAATGACTTACTCTACACAGCTTCCAGGTTCTGTTTTGTTTTGGCAACCACAGGTGCAGGTAGGGCAGTTTACTATTGTACTGTTGTAGAAGGATGAAAGAGAAACACAGCACGTTGGAGTCTTCTGAGCTAGGAATTGAGAATACGTGCACGTAACATTCCAGGTCACTGCCAAAAATATATTCAGATTAGGTTTAAATCAAATCTGAGAAACTAAAACCTGCTTTTCATAGCTTTGGTGATCAATGTATAAAGCATAAGTAATTAGGTCTAGTTACCTCATTGCTTATTATTTGTTTGACTAAAAGTTAATAATCCATCTCACCAATGAAGAAAAATATTCCTACGAAGTAAAATTGGGTTCTCTTGTGGTAATTCAATAATACTAGCCTATTCACTATCTGTTTCTATAAGATAGGTGCACTCCTTTACCTACAGAATTAATCAGATACAAAACTCACTTCTGTTTTGTAAGAGAGAAAAATTATGGAATAAAGTCTAATGTGTATACATTTATTACATCAAGATGTTAGCAATTTCAGATCATTCGTGTTTGTATATATATATATAACAAATCATTAAATGTGTTAAGGTCATTGTATTTTATTAATCAATTATAAAGTGATGTAATCAAGTAATTGTGACTAAGAACATATATGTCATAAAAGGTTTACAATGTAGAATCCGTAATAATTTTAATTCGTTGAAAGAGACAAATTGAAATTATTGAATTTTAGGAAATGTAACCGACAGAGGTTACATAAAGGGGTCATGGTCTTCATTTATAAACACCTTCATATTTCCTGTTTCTTTCTCTTCATCTCCATCAGAGAAGAATACAGAGGAGACCGAAAGTGCTCTATAAAAGGAAGATCATTGACCAATTAAAGGTTGATTAATAATTGTTCTCAATGGTCAATCCTTTAGGTAGCTCCCATTTTCTGTTCTAAAGAAAATTGGGAACTGCTCTATTTGATAAGAGTTTATTGCTCTTGATTATTGATATGAGCTTCATAAATTCTAACACAAGAAACATGTATATACATGTAAAGTTACAAGCCAATGCATTTTGGAAGTAACTTACTCAATGCTTGAGTGGTTCTCCTCTTGTCTTTGGTAATAAACTTAGTTGGTTTCACAATCTTTGCAGGTCCACAAGTATAACCAGGCCCTGGTGCTTTAAGGGTAAAATTTCTTGGCAGTTTGACCGTTTTGTTAGTTGTTCCTGCAGAACCAACACTAAGTTGAAATGAGGTTATTGCATGTTCAGGGTCCTGGGCCCATGAAGTTAGGACTCCTCCAGTGCAACAATTGGCAATCTGCTGGTTGTAAGGAGTTCCAGGCAGTAAATCCACGACGGTTGGATCCTTCTTACAACAATGAGGAATGTTCCCTTTGAACCTTGAACAGTCCCCTTGCTCTGTGGTTTGGCCTCCCACTACATTCCAAATTACTTCCTTCTTTGCCCATGTCCACCCTAGTATCCATCCAGGAGCCTGAATATGCCGATACTGTTGAAAGTTGTACATTGTAACAACAGCCTGTACAATTAAGAAGGATTTCTTATGTTAAAGAAACAGACAATACAGGACCTAATATAGATTTCTATATGAATTTAAAGGTACTAAAAAAATTGGTACAATATATACACATCTACTGGTCTGGACTAAATATTGTAACTTACAATAAGTCAAAAAATAGTAACCAATTAACATTAACCATGTTAAAGTTTGATCAAAAGACACCCTAGAGATCAAGCTGAAACATGGATACAACCGAGAAGATCCACCAAGCCTAATACGAATATAGTACTATATAGCTCTAATTTCTTACTCCAAAATAATTTTAAGGTTAAATGCCAAAACTCACAGTATGATGTTTTCCAAGTATTTTCTCACATTATGAAAGAAGCGATCACTTACAATATAACCGTCTGGTGTCCAGCTTATAACATCCCATTTGATTGTAATGTTGCCAGTTGGATCAAGTGCATCATAGGCTTCTGTATATGATTGAACAACCATGAAAAGTTTATGACTTTAACTTCTGGGTAAGATTACTTAAAGCAAACAATTTGACAGATCAAAGTTCCATATATCTCACAGGTATAGATAACAGAAGCCTCCAAAAAAGTAGTTTGTATCCTTTCTATGGCAAAATCACACTTTCTTCAAGCTAGAAAATAAACAGGAAGTTTTTCCCATTTCCCCCTCTTCATTCAAAAGATGTTGAAAAGGTACTTATAATGTCACATCCTCATATAATCACCAAATGACCGTTAATTTAAGAAGAGTGTAACTGGGTTTGTCTATAGTTCTACAAAGAGAGCTAGTAGACAACAATACCCGACATGGCAGTCATTTCGTCATTAAAAACAAAAGTGCACGGCAAATATCATCCTCAACAATTGATAAGAGCACAGAACAAATGTCTAGCAAACTTTAAAGAAAGACTAAATAAGAACCTAAAAGAAAACACTAAAAACGGTTGAGGGAAAGAATCACAAATGTCCGAACAAGACAGTTATTGTTTTTGCATCTTTTTGCTTTAAAGAAAAGGGGAATGCTCCTGAATCTTCATGGCAACTCTATAGAAAGAAACTGTGTAGTATGATAATATTCCCAAGAAGTAAAGTTGATATGAGTGAGGACGAAAGAAAAACAATACCCGTGGAAGAGAATGTTGAGCACAAGAGCAGTGACAGCAGTAAGACGGCCAAGAAGCCACAACGGGGGTTAGCAGATCCAGTGGTGGAGAACCACACAGACTCCATTTCTTCCGGCGCAGAGTTTCTTTCAGAATGGAAATGAAGCAAGAACTCAAGACAGCCAGCCACCACCCTTAACAAGGATAAGGCTTTTGAGTCTGTGTTCAACTTGAAAAACACCCTTGTATCTGAAACACAGTTTCAGTTGCCAACAAGTATCAAAGACACCCTTGCGAGTGACATTATCATACTCTCTCTCTCTCTCTCTCTCTCTGTCTGTCTTTTCAAAAATAAAATTACAAAAGACTTCAGCTTTTTTAGTGCTGTCGTTATTATCATCATATCACCCTTCGTTTCTTTGATTTCCGAGTACCAGCAATATGCAATTGCTTCCGCAAAATATGGTTTTTCATTTCAATAATCCTTTTTCAGTTTTTAAATTTAACAAACATGAATGTGTTTTAGTTTCTCCATAAAACCAAAAGTACTGAATGTTGAGAATAAAAAATAAAGTTATTTCATTCTCAGCAGCAGTGTTGCGGACAGAGGAATGAAAGGGAAGTAATATCAGTATTATTTAATTGAATAGAAAGTAATGCAGTGAATGAATGATTTAAAAATTGGGTAGGGGTAGTATTGGAAGAATGAAACGTGAAGAGAAAGCAGGAGTAGGATGCGAAAAGGAAGACAACCTTGAAGAGAGTAAAGACACGACACTTTCCCCTCCCTCTTGGGATGTTTGCCGCGTCTATGCATTTTTTCTTTTGTCCCAAACCCTCAAAGACTAATTCATATGCAACTGTAGTAATGGGATTTCAAAATTTCCGTTTTCTTATTTGACCTTATTTGACGGATATATTTATACAATCATAATTTTTAATTTTTATTATTATTAATACTTGTAGATATTTTTATGTTTTATATTTTTAAAATTTTAAATAAAATTATTTCAAAATAAACTTTAAAATATAAATTTAAATGAAAATAATAATTTAACGGTATCAAATTAAATTACTCACTAAAATATTAATATAAATAAATTTGATTTTTAAATTCAGTAACTTTTTACTAATAACTATATTTTGACTACTTGATTATTCGAAAAAAGTAATTAAATGAAAATTATTAATAACTATTACCATACGAATATTCATTAATAAAATACAATGATATTCTATTCATTCAATCAAAAAACAAATAATTAAACATGCATATCCATGACAGAATAAATCTTAAAAATATCCATTTAATATCATAATATATTTTATCGCGGTGGATTATTTAATAAGAATATCCATTTAATGTATTAATATTAATTCAATTGGTTTATATGATTTGTGAATTACTATAAATGTTGAATTCACTTTTGCAAAAGAAAACATTGGCCACTTAGGCTTACTGTTCATGCGAATTACAGAGCGATGAATTAAGCATATTATGCGTTCGCTTGGAGTGAAATACGCGGACGGATTTGCGATGAAATGCGGGATGGTTGCACTGTTCAGTCACCCGCGGTTGTGAAGAGATTTGCGCGGATTGTAAGCGAAATGTCGTGTGTGCCCTCGGTTAAAAAACGCTGAAAACGCGTAACCGGTTACGCGTTCGCGTAACAGGTTACGAGTTCGCGTAACAGGTTACACGTTCGCGTAATCGGTTACGTGTTTTCGTAACCGGTTACGCGATTTCCAATTTTTTTTTTTAAGTTTTTTTTATAATTATTTTAATATTAATAAAATTAGGTATATTATATTTTTTAATTTTTTAAAAATAAATTGATTATTATATTTTCTAATTTATTTTTAATAAATTGATTATTATATTTTCTAATTTATTTTTAATAAATTGATTATTATATTTTCTAATTTATTTTTAATAAATTGATTATTATATTTTTTAATTTATTTTTAATAAATTGATTATTATATTTTCTAATTTATTTTTAATAAATTGATTATTTAGTTTTTTTAATTTTTAAACATTAATTTTATAAATTATTCATAATTTTTTTTTCTTTATAAACATTTTTACAATTAAATATAACATTTATAAATAATATTTTATATTACTTTTATAACTAGGGTCATTTTGGTAATTCTTAATTTCTATCAATTAAACTAATTTTTAAAATCTATCACATCAATCAAATCCTACACTAATTCTTAGAAACTTTACTTTCAAATCCACTCTCAATTACCCACAAATCCACTCAAAAAAACAACAAAAAAAATTACCCTCAAATCCACTCAAATTCATTCAAATCATCTCCCCCAAATCACTCCAAACGAACACAGCCGCCTTAGGTGGAACTTTGCTGAAGAGTTAAGACATAAGAGTCCCTTTCGGGCATATAAGGTAATTAATTGTTATGGACTTTAATTCACTACGACGCAAAAATTATGATCTACATTGATGAAGAAAAGTATGTGGATGATGACATAAGCAAATAGTTAATATATGGTATTTCAATAATGTTAATAAACAGACAGCGTTATCAAAATCATTACATTACACTTAATTTATACATTATAATTTTAATTATTTTCATAAATAATCTAATTGAAATTATTTAATCATTTCCTTTATAAGAATATAAAGGTAAATAAAATAGTCAACCTTCTTATTAACGTGACTCTAACTATTTCAATCAATAACAAACAAAATTTGTTAGTTTTGTAGATATTATAAATAAAAACTAATATTACATACGCTTAAAAATTTTATTGAATGTGTCTTAATTAAGTCACTTATTACCTCCATATTCATTTACATATATACTCAAGTTAATCTATTTATCATGTTATAATATCACCACCAACGGTTTATCATGTTATAATATCACCACCAACGGTTATAATTCATTTTTTGAATCTCTAAAAAATAGTTTGTAAATTAATACTTACTTAATTGTTGTCATATTGAACTCATTATTTTTTCCAAGAGTAAAAATTGTTTGCAAACTTAACTTGACTCTTAGTCATATTAACAAATAATGATTATTAAATAAATTTTAACCTCCGAACAAAAGGTGACTAACTAAAGTTTGTGACAAATCATGATTATGATCCACAGGTTATCTTCAACACCTACCATCTCCATTAAAAATTAGTTTGCATTTCAATTTAGAAGTACAATCGCATTTTCTTGTATAAAATATACTAGGTTGAATATCCAATTTGTATTTAATGTATTTTCCACCTCTTTTACATTCTAACAATACATACATTTCAATCTCAAGTTAATCATTAGTTTCATCATATCTTATAATGAGAACAACAAAACCAATATCAAAAGCAATCCCTAAAACCTTCTAAAATAACTCGTAATTATGAAAAAAATATGATCATTTGTATAGTTATTTGTATAATCTTCATTCCATATTTCATTTATAAAAGAAGATAAATTTAACATGAAACTAAATTTTACTTGTGATTTTATAAATCTTAAAGGATAATTTTTCATCTTTAACTATAATCACCTAAAACATGATGTCACCATAAAATACCTAACTTGTTTAATAATAATAATAACTAGAGATGAAGAAATTTATAAAATAAAACAAGAAAACAAATTTAAAAAATGTACAAAAAATATAAATTAGAAAATACAAGAAGAATACAGATTTCAAAATTTGGAAGAAAACTTAACTAGATTTGAAAACCCGGTAAGTTTTCTAAATCATATTTCGAAATCTAATAAGTTTTTTAAATCGAATTTCAAATTCGACGATTTTGTAAACCAAAATTCAAAATCTCATTAATTTCTAAACTCGTTGAGTTTATTAACCAAATTTTGAAATTTAACACTTCTTTAAGGATTTCAAAATTCAGTTATTATCAAAACTATTACTTTTATAAACCGAATTTCAAAAAAAATTGATATATGTAAAATATAACAAAAATAAAAATCAAATTTTCAAACATAGATGAATAAAAAGTATAACTAACCAAAACGAATATAATACTTGTATCTGAACGAAGATTACGAAAACGAACCAAAATGAAATGAACGAAAATGAAGGAAGCATTTTTATCTTTTTCTTATTGCACAAAACTTACTTTCTCTCTTCCTCATTGTTCATAAAATATTAAAAGAAGAAAGTTGTCTACTTCTGGATACAAGCCATGTTAAAAGTAAAGCACCATGACTTGCACTTTAGGATATATTTAAAAATTGTGTAGAATGTCTGCTGCATTGAGAGCGACTGAAACACATTACAGAGAACAAATAAAGTCTTTCCTACCAGTTTTTACTCGGAGGCAGGTTTAGAAATACACAAAAGCATCAACAAGCAAGTATACACATACAAAGAATTAACATAAATATACTCAGTTACTCACTGTGTTCTGATACTCACACGAGCTTCTAATTCCATCAATCTCTGCTCCAATTGTTGTATTCTTGAAAGCAATGCTCAGTGCTCCAGCCTTCTCTCTTGCCCATTTTAGAGGGTTCAATTAGGGATTCGGATGTGGAAGGGTCCGATGACACCTTCCGGATCTTACAGGGATGAAGAGGGATTTTGGAGGCAGGGGACTTTACGTGCAGAAGGACATTGTTTAGTTCTGAGTCCGCCTGAGCGTCGTCGGGGCCGGCGGAGGAGGAGGGAACTAGGTGGGATTAGGTTCGATTAAGGATTGTGCTTGACCTAGCGTGTGCTTGACCTAGCGTGTGTTCGCCCATAAGTGTGAGGTTGAATCAAAGATTGAGGAAAGTGAAGAGTTTGAAGTTAAATGGATGTAATGTGACGATATTGATGATGACAATGGTTGAAACTCACTCTCCTTTAATCCAACTGCACCACCCTTCTCTAATTCCCCCTCTACCAATACCCTTTCTTTTTCTCCCTCTCCCGCCACTCTTCTCTCTACCTCCTCCAAACTTTCTTTAATTTTCCTCTGCACCCTCTGTTCTTAAAACAGATATCAACGTCATACGGATATTAACATTCCTTTGTTTTCAACGGACGTCGATATTTTCACATCCGTTTAAGAATCTAACATATATTCACATTCGTTTAAATATTATCAATATCTTGAGATCCGTTTAAGAATCTAAAGTATATTAAGAGAAATGAGATGATGCAGGCAGGCATTGTTGTAGTGGTGAAGGATGTAACTCTCTTTACTTTTCTCATAACTTAGTCCTTTTACTCCGCACACGTTTCTTCATGCACCTTCATTATTATTAACTGCACACTATACTAATATTTAAAGGACTAAAATACCTTCCTGTTATACAATGCCACCTTTTTCCAAAATATTTCCATAATAAGTAATCCAAAATCACTTTTATAAAGAATAAAATGGAGATTTCAAAACTATGGGGTATGAGAATGCAGGATGAAAAAACATTTTCGCTCTTTTTTTCTGCATCTATTCGTAGACATGTCATTAGAAACTTTAATTTCGGAAATGGACTCAAATAACGAACCATACAACATTAGAGTTAGACGTATAAACTGAAGCCTAAAATCTGCTAATTTAATTTGGCCATGCCTAAAAAAATACCTTACATATTAGGGTTTTAAAAATACATTATCTTTTGAATTCACTTCTAAAGTACCTCGTAATTTTTTGAACCATCTTTCACTCTCTTTTTTCTCATAGAAGTTTTACAAATTAAGGGTGTATATATTTATTTCTCAATCACGCATGATTGATTGCTTAAATGAACTTAAATTGCGGGGAATAAATATCATATGTAAATATATCTTATAAACTATAATTTATTTATTTTATTTCTATATTTTGTATTTTTTTTCTTTTGTTTTAGTTTTTGGGATGGCATGAGAGTCCATTAGCCTAAAAGTTACAGTTTGCAAAAAACAAATGAAAAAAGCTTTGCCCATATATTGTGTGGGCTTATAAGTTGAACATTTTTTGCAATAGTGACTCAAACCAACCTATGAAAAACATGTTTGCACTAATATCTCCACAAATATTCTCGTCAGAAAAAATAATTTATGCATAATTTAATTTGTACAGTTTTTTCATATAATTTTTCTCAAGAGTTTTATTTGTATTTGGTATAAACTAATTTTAATTTATAAATAAGTTCATTTCATTTTTTCTGGGAATAATAGTTATAGAGAAGCTTATGTAAATATATCTGAATTCATGTATCCAATTCTATGCATATGCTTCTAAGCTAACACATTAACCTTTTCTTTTTCCATTTTGTTATAGTTTCCAAATTCTTAGTTATCTGAAGTAAATTTATTATAATATATTGGGTGTTTTGCTAAAAATAATAAACTGAGAAATCGAAGGGTTGAAAACATTTTTCATTGTGCAATAAATGCATTATACATCAAATACTGATTTGTAAGACAAATATATATATATATATATATATATATATATATATATATATATATATATATATATATATATATATATATATAGGTTTGCTAACTTTCTATGCTCTTTTTTCAGTTTGTACATTTTAGCAACGTGTATAGATTTTAGTAGACAAAAATACTCTCATATAGTATGGATTCTAAGTTTTAAGGTTAAGAGTATATAAATAATTTTCATTCTCAAAACTAAAAAAATAAGAAATATCATCTCTCTCATTCCTTGTTCCTCTCAACCCTTTCTCTTTCATCTCTCTCACTCCAACTTTTTCCCTATCATCCCTACAGTAGCTCCAACTGAAAAAAAAAATTAGGAACACTCACTTAACCCTAATCTACCTTTCTAACTTATCTAATTTGTTTCTATCTCACCCACACATAGTAACCCGCGACACCGCAATTTGTTGCTCTTGCTTTGTTCGTTCATTTGTTTTTCACTTTAATAACAAAATAATTGATGATTTTGATGTCTACAATAATTTCAAAACTAAAAAAAAAATAAGAAATTCCCCGCGAAAAGACATTAGCATCAACCCGTAATAGTTGCAAAGCATTTAGTTTCTTAATACCAATTTTGATAAAATCATAGAATGAAAGGAGTAGAAGTTAAACTATGAATAACAAATTTATTAAGTTTAAATTCCAATTTGTAATTTAGTTCATTTTTTTTCTTAATTTCACTTCTACGACACATGATAAATCACAACATCATGTTTATATTGACCAAACAAGTTGGAGATCTGAATTGTTTAAAATAAACTTATATGATGTGATTTACTTTAGAAAGTAATTTTCTAGTCAAACTGAGAGCTAACAGGTTCATTATGACTAGACTAGTTTACTAATTTCTGGTTGATTTTTAATTAGTTGGTATATCAATGTAATTCTTCTTGAAAACTACTCAATATAGCTCAAATCTAGAAGATGTGTAATTTGTTAGAATATTTTTATTCTTTTTACAAAAATGAAAGGAAAATATGCTTATCAATATGAAACATTCCAAAGGGAACGAGGAGTGGTCCCTGTTCTGAATAAGGGGACAGAGTCAACAACAACAATTTTCTCTGTTCATAACTCTCTTGAATAGTTTGTTCTTGTTAAATCATTTAGTACGATGTGCAGGAGCTTCATTTTTTTGCTATGTTTTGACGTTGGTTATATGCAGGAAGATGAAATGTATATTTCCATATATTGTTCTTAGCGAAAAATATGTTTTTAGAATTATTTTTAAGAACTAACTTCAGAAATCCATTTTCTGGATAATAACTTACCTCTTCCGGAATCTCCTTTCCAGGGTTTTTCTCTTCTGGAAAATATTTTTAGACAACTTAATAGTCAAAATATCAAGTCTCTCTAAAGATAAACTACTAATTCTAAAATTTAAAAACGAAATTTAATAACAATCATAAAGAACCCTGGTCAATTATTTGGTTATTAAAGTGGAAAACACGAACAGAGCAACAAATTACGATGTCGTTACTGTGTGTGAGTGAGAGAGAGTATGGAGATGAGAGAGAAACAAATTGGATAAGTGAGGAAGGTGGTTAAGGCTAGGCGAGTGTTTCTGATTTTTTCAGTTGGGGTTACAGAAAAAATGTTGGAGTGCGAGAGATGAAAGAGAAAGGGTTGATTGTAATGAGGGATGTGAGCAAGGGTTTGAGGTTTCTTTTTTTAATTTTGAGAATTAAAATTATTCAAATATCATTCACTTTAAAACTTAGAATCCATAATATATAAATATATTTTTGTCTACTAAAACTCCGATATATATTACTAAAATGTACCAACTAAAAAAAGACACACATGGAGTGGTAAGGATTGACTTCACATGTCACACGTGTGGGATTTATTTTAGGGTGAAAACAAAAAACCAAAGACTAAATTTCTGTCTCATTTTTAGTGAAAATGCATCATGAAATAACTTCATGCAACAGCTTAAATCATTTCAAAATCCACTAAAAAACTACTATTTCTTAAACATGCTCGTAATATCCAATTACAATCATATATAGCACAAAGTTTGTGTTCCAAACAACAACAAAAAAACATAAAACTTAATGTCTAATTCAATCATATTAATTCTGATTACTCTAATAGGTTTCAAACCTCAAATAAAGTAGTTATAATATAAATTTTACTCTCATGTTAAGTTAAGAATTTTATATAATAATGATCACTATATTTTACATATAAAGTATAGGAAAAAAAATCAAAATTTCTTACGGAGATTGAGACTAAAAGGTATGGATAAATCCGACAAACTTTAGTGGTGTATTTGGTTATGTGAATTTATTGCTTGAGAGGATGAGCGAGGATGAACGAAAGTCCTTTGGTTCCAAGAGTCATTGTTTATTTGCATTAATGAATTTAAGGGTAATAGAAATTCTCATCTTCACATAAATTTAAAAGGAAATAACTTCTTACTTAAATGTCCATCATTTTTCTTTAAATTTCAACTCACCCTCATATGCTTTTAACTGTGAGTGCAGTAATGCATGTATCTACCATGTAGATAATTAATAATAATAATAATAATAATAATGATATTTATATTATTAATAATTGTTATAATAATAATAATACTAAAACGAATAATAATAACAATAATAATTATTATTATATTTTATTTTTATATTAATTTTAACTATAAAAACCTAACAATTTCATTTGTTAAATTTTTTTATCTATCACATTCATGAAATCATTCACATAAACATGTGATTATACAAAAATTGATTAAGAACTCATCTGAACTGAATGTAACCAAACTTATCATAAATTTAAAACTCAACTAAACTAAAAAGTTTATAATAACTTTGGTTTAATGACATTAAAAATTACATTAAATTAAAATCTGAATATAAATTTGACTAACGTGTCGAATTTTTCAATTACAGCTTTGCACTCAAGTACCATTAGTGGATAAATATAAGCATGCGTAATTAAGCAACATGGGCGCATAGAGGTTTTTTTCAATATAAAATTAAAATTAGTACTACACGACTTTATTCAGACTAAATCAACAAGGACTATAAGTTTATTTTTACATTACTTATTTTAATCAATCAAGCTCATTTATTTATCTGATTAATAAAGAATTTAATTAAGTGTAATACATATGAATGATCTATATGCATACACTTCCCCCGTCGCAACCGTGTTTTACAATCAATACCTAACTATTCTTTCTATTCATTTTTTCCTATATTTAAGATTTTTTTTATATAAATTAAAAAATGGAAGAAAAAAAGTAAAAAAGGTACTCGTGGGGCAGATTACCTTATGAAGCAGGTGATGATGCGTGATTAAGGTCTCCATGTCACGATCATTGTAGTAGCAGACTCCACTTTGCACTTAGCACAAATCCTACAGAACTAGCCTCTCATTTTCTGTGTACAATAGAACATTTCTATTAAGTATGAAGCTTTAAGACAGTCAAAAGAACTAAAATAATGCCTTTAGCCATTAAAGTAGTCACTCAATTTGCGGCTTCTGCCCTACCCGAGATCCCAACAGTTGTCCCCATTCACACAATTATTCGTTACCCAAATTCTTCATGTCATAATAATAATAATAATAATAATAATAATAATAATAATAATAATAATAGATATTCTCAAATAAATATAAAATAATGGATTAGGTTTATCAACGAACAAAATCTACTTAAAAATATAAAATAAATTAACACGATTCTTTATCTAAAACCTTAAAATAATAAATAAATAAATTTTTATTTTTAATTTTAATTTTAATTGTGTGTTTTTATTTTCTTATTCCTATCAAACGTAAAATTTGGATTCATATTTAAATTTTGAACGAACCTAAGGTATCGTTAAGAGTATACTTTTTGTTTTCATTATACTCAAAACCGAACCAATTATTTGTGTGGTGCATAAATTAGGGAGAGCACATTGGAAAGAAAGTGCTTTTGCTATGCAATGTTTCTTTAACATCTTAAAGCATATGTTGGAGAAGCATCCAACAGGCAAGTATGATTGTTAGACATTTATTAATAAATGATCCACATGTATATATATATATATATATGCAATGCCATGGGAATTCAGAATTAGGTTCTTTACAATCTCTTGTGTGATATAGAATTTATCCATTGCTGTTGTTTTTTTTATTGTTATGTAGGTTGGATGGGTGGTGGAGGATGATGATTCGTTCATATGCTTCACCCAGCCTTTTAAAACCTTATGTTTTCCTAGTTGAGGAGGCGGCGCAGGATTTTAAATTCATCTTCTTTTATTTCTTTTTTGCTTTTCGACCCACTGGAATCACAAAGCAATTACTTCCAGGATTTAACTTAATTTTCTACTTAAAGCAGCTAGAGGCTTAGTATTAGTAGATTTAGATAATCTTCTCATATAATCTTCATTCTAATTCGATCCACTCAATCTTCTTTCACAATTTTATGCCACTGCCAGATCGCGATCTACCTTTTGGCGGCATCTTCAAGTGAAAGAATACCAATTAAGAAGCTTAATTTGTTTACTTCATAATCTTGCTTTCAATGCTAAGTTTATTTTAAAGATTTTGGTGTGTGATTAATTGCTGGGTAAATATACTTGATTCCTTTCATACTATTTTCTGTTTTCTTCTTCCTGAAACCTGTAACTGTTTAAAATGATCGTTTTTGACATTGAAGAGACTTTAATAATAGATTGCTTATTCAAGCAAAATTATTACACAAGCACATAATTATAGATTGCGTAATGATCTTTGTGTTAAGTTGAATGATTTTCATACACTTCAAGTATGGTCTCCGATATCAGAAACAACCAATATCAGTCACTCAATTACCACTGATGAAATATTAGTAACTAAACTACTTAACAACTAAGCATATAATAATTGGATTGTTTCTGTCCCAAATTTGCCTATTTAAGGTAATTAATCTGAGTTGCTTTCTTTTCCAGCAAAAACGTTGGTTCACTAAAGAATTGTGTTTTTTCCTTAGTGAAATGGTTCTTTGGCATTTTGAAAATACAAAATAGTTTACCAATATATTTCCTATGATAATACTATTGTGAAAAATGTGACCCACATAAATATATCAAGTACAAATAATAAAAATTAACAATAAAATATTAATTAACTTAAAATAAAATCTATTTAATTTATTTCTATCTTATATTAATAAAATAAAATAATACTCTCCAAAATAAATAAAAAATCAAAATTATTAATTAATGAAATAAATTTTTAATGAATCCGTAAAATTTTAATGTAGCATTTTTGGTGGAGTACGGAATGTGTTGATGATGGATGGTCGCTGGGTGTGATTTGAGAAGGCAGAAAGGAATATAGAGTACTGTCAAGAGAGAGAATCAGTTAATAAAAAAATGAAGGATTCTGAATAACAAAAAGAAATGGAAAGAATAAAACACTTGGATTTGATGCATATAGAAAGAGATATTATTAATTTCTTTGGATATTCAAATCCTATTTCCATATTTCTTTATGGGTGGAAAAGGAGCAAAGCTTTTACAGGCATAGTTAATATATATATATATATATATATATATATATATATATATATATATATATATATATATATATATATATATATTCTGGAGAGGGTTTTGGATCCTGCAAAACATGTAGCTTTATATATAATTCTTAGGTTCTTATTTCTCAATTATTTTAGCTTGGGAGATCGATCACGATAAACTAGGGGAAAAAAGTGAAAATTTTAGCATAGTTATTAACAAAATTATTAATTTTAATTCAAGTTTTGAAAGATATAAATTAATTGAAAATGTTATTGATAAATTAAAAAAAAACAGATAATATAGTATCCCCACAATTGACGACACTTAAAAAAAGTGAGGGAAAAAAATGATGCAGCCATGATGATGTATACGGAATTCAGTGATTTGATAGCAATTATGTAACTTCATCACGCATGCTAGATTGCTAGCCAACTTTCTCTCTCTCTGTTCTATTCATAATTAACTTTTGAAGTGACCAACTCCAGGCGGTGTTCGTTTGGAGTGATTTGGAGGAGATGATTTGAGAAAGATAATTTGAATGGATTTGAGTGGATTTGAGGATAATTTTTTTGTTGTTTTTTTGAGTGAATTTGTGGATAATTGAGAGTGGATTTGGAAGTAAAGTTTGTGAGAATTAGTGTAGGATTTGATTGATGTGATAGATTTTAAAAATTAGTTTAATTGATAGAAATTAAGGATTACCAAAATGCTCCTAGTTATAAAAGTAATATAAAATATTATTTATAAATGTTATATTTAATTGTAAAAATGTTTATAAAGAAAAAAAAATTATGAATAATTTATAAAATTAATATTTAAAAATTAAAAAAAACTAAATAATCAATTTTTTTTAATAAATTAGAAAACTAAATAATCAATTTATTAAAAATAAATTAGAAAATATAATAATCAATTTATTAAAAATAAATTAGAAAATATAATAATCAAATTATTTTTAAAAAATTTAAAAATATAATATACCTAATTTTATTAATATTAAAATAATTATAAAAAAAAACTTAAAAAAAAAAAAAGGAAATCGCGTAACCGGTTACGAAAATGCGTAACTCGAACGCGTAACCTGTACGCGAACTCGTAACCGGTTAGGCGAACGCGTAACCTGTTACGCGTTTCCAGCGTTTCTTAACCGAGGGCACACACAACATTTCGCTCACAATCCGCGCAAATCTCTTCACAACCGCGGGTGACTGAACAGTGCAACCATCCCGCATTTCATCGCAAATTCGTCCGCGTATTTCACTCCAACCGAACGCATAACGATGCTTAATTCATCGCTCTGTAATTCGCATGAACAGTAAATTCCGTTCATGCGAACACAAGCCATAATTTTTATGCTTTTTCTATTTCTTTAATTTCTAATTCTTATCGAATTAATAGATAAATTTTAAGTTTAATTTATTTCTGCTACATAGTACACTAAACAAATAAATAATCTAATTAAAATAAGTTTTAAATTATAGTTTAATACTATATTATAAAATAGAATTTAAACATAACTTATTTTTATAAAACTAAATTTATATTTATTTGTATATATACTTTTAAACCGGTCTTATTCATATAACATAACCATTTTGTATGTATTTTCCAATTCTTTGATGTGAATAGGTCATATGTAATTGATAGTTTTTACAACCTTAACTAACTAAAGTACCAATAACTTTTAAAAATTTTATATAGCCAATAATTTAAAGAAAGTCTTCCATTATTAATGTTGTCAGTGCATGCAAATCTTTATTATACACTCTCATCCTTATCTCACTAAGTATAGATAATGTTCTTATATCTTATTTTTATTATTATAAATATTGATCAAATATTTTTTATAAAGAAATTAAAATTATAACAATAAATAATATTTGTAAATATTTAATATTTAAAAATACACTATTTTTGTATCATATGAAAGAAATAATATTTGTATAAATATCATAATACAATTGAATATTTAAAATCGAGAGTAATTCTGATGTGAAAAAAATAAATAATAAAATATTAAAAAGGAGAAAAAATAATATAATTTGTGTTGTAAATTATTTGACTAAATGAAATTAATATCTGTGTTTTTAAAAATCATTAAAAGGTAAAATATATGTTTAAATTTGTGTTAAAAGGAAAAATGCAATGCCATTAAAAATCTGAATGAACTCTGTAAACATTGAACAAGTCACACAATTGAAAAGAAAGCAAAAGTTATATAAAGAATTTTCTAAATGAAATCAAACTAAGAAACAAAGGAAAATATTTTTTTTTATATTAATTAGCAGATTATGAATATTTTAATAATTTAAAATAAAGACAAATAATATATATATATATATATATATATATATATATATAATTTAGATTAATTATGACTATATTTATAAGACAAGTTTAATTATCATCAAGGCAAGTTTTAAAAAATAAGTAAACAAGATAATCCCTATATTTTTCCTTTTATATATATTTCAAGATTATTTACGAGAATAAAAATATAATAAACTCTGTTCATTCTAATAATACAATTTATAATTTTTTATTTCAATCATTTTGTCTCTATGTGTATAAATTAATTAAGGATTACAAAATTCACAAGGATATAATTCATAAAATACGATATTCAATCTGTGAATGCAAAATAAATGTAAACAAACAAATTTCAAGAATTCTTCACTTAAAAAGAAAAACAAAACTTACAAATGATATCGTATATACTTACTAGTATTGTTTCCATCATATTTAGAGTTCCATCCTTGATAGTATGCAATACATTTAATAATAATGTACATAATTTATCATGATAATAGACAACTTGCATTTATAAGATAAGCGTAAATGAGTTTTTTTTTTAATAAATACATAAACAGAAAAGAAATGATAAGGTAAAATTAATTTATATATGAATTGAAAATATAAAAATAACATGAAAGAACTTCCCCAAATTGATTTTAGTTTTTAGAAAAATAAATTTCAATTTGTGTTCTTCTAAAAAGTAGTTATATAAAGTTAGTTTAAACTATGTAATTTAATAATATTAACATAAAAAATATACTTTAACCCATAGATTTGAATCGAAATCAGACTTTGACATGATTTTGATAATATTTTAAGAAGTTAACTTGTATATTTTAAATTAGTTTTAGTAAAAATTTTAATAAATTCTCTTTACGATCTGTACATTTCGAATAAAACTAAACATTAAATGATATCATAACAATTCATTAACTTACAATATACTCAACAAAAAGAATTGAAAATGATTGACTTTTAAAAAATGAAAACTATATACATGAATAATATTGTCATAGAAAAAAAATAATTTTTTGATGGATGAAAAAAGTGGAGTTATTATATGGGAAAGAAGTGGTAATTATTAAGAGGAGTAAAACTGTGGGATACTCCAACCCTTTAGGTTACAAAAGAAGGCTATGTTGGTTTGATTGATTGATTGATTGATCAAGGTGAATGGGTTACAGAAGGTCTTGGAACAACTTTGGTGATGAGAGAGCATTTCATTTTCATAGACAGTTCCAAGCACTCAGACAGATCCACACCGCAATCACAACTCATCCATTTCAGCTTTTGTAGCAACATAGCAACCCAAAGCTCAACGCTCGCCACACCCATGGCTTTCCCAGGACAAACCCTTCTCCCAGACCCGAAAGGTGCCAACCTCAGATCAGACCCCATCATTTGCACCTCCTCCGTCACAAAACGCTCCGGTTTGAACTCTTCCGGTTCAGACCACACTTCTTTATCATGACTGATGGCCCACATGTTAACCATAGCTGTGGTTCCAGCTGGAACAAAGTGGTTGCCAATTTCTGTGTCATGGATGGAATACCTCGCCCATGACAGAAGAGGACCCGGTGGGTGCATCCTCAGAGTTTCCTTCACTATGGCCCTCACGTAAGGAAGCTTCCCAAGGTCATCATCATTCACACTCCTCTCACACCCAACAACACTGTCTATTTCACTTTGAGCCTTCGCTTGGATTTCAGGGTGTACAACCATCCTCGCAAGAATCCATTCTACCAGTATTGCCACTGTATCAGTCCCCCTAAAGATCATTTCCTGAAATGCAAGCTTCGCCTTTTCAACTTCTATATCATATTCAATCCAAACAACATCAGAATCATTTAAATCGGAAAAAACTTACCCACAAAACAGCAACCATATCAGAGTGTTGAAGCCTGTTCTCTTTCTCCAAATCCAAAAGCACGTCGACAAAGTCGCCGGAGCTCTCACTATCCTTCGCCTTATCCTCACCTGCAGCAGCCCTCTTCTCCCTGTGCTCCGCTATGATTTTTCCCACAAAAACATTCACTCTCTCCACCAAACTCCTACACCTCTTCCTCACACCTTGCAAATCCAACCTACCCAAAAGTGGAAAGTGGTCACTCCAGTTAAACATCCCAAGTAATTCATACCCCTCACTCACCAACTCCTCAAGCTCACACCCATCACCACCCTCACCAAACACATAACTCTTCCCAAACACGCTCATCATCACGTTATTCAAGGACCCGAAATGCAACACCTTTCTCACCTCTACCTCACCATCTCTCCTCATCAGCTCCATGATGTCTTTCCCCATCTGGGCCCCAACTTCAGCCCGGAACTCGCCGGAGGCGGCGATTCTCTTTGGAGAGAACATGTGAGTGGCGGAAATCCTCCTCAGGTTCCTCCAGTACTCACCGTACGGGGCAAACCCCATTGCACGGTGGAAGAGGAGCTCGTAAGCAGACTCCTTGATAGGACGGTCGGCGAAAGCTGAACTGCTCAAAATCCCTTTGGCCGTGTCAGGATGAGAAGAGATGATGAAACGAGTAAACCCCACCGAGAATGCCATCAAAGGCTTGGCATCAAAGGTGTGAGCAAGCTTGGCAAGGACTCTGTGAGTAAGAGGCCCTGTGAAAGCAGAAAGAAGACCCACCACCGGAAAACCAGAAGGTCCGGGAATGGCAGGTTTGTTGGTGAGAGGATTTCCCTGTCTGAACTTGGAGAAAGCCCAAGCAAGACCACCAGGAACCAACCAGTAGCCAAAAATGGCGACAAGTGACATAACACCGATGAAAAGATCAAAAGTGAGCATGGTTGAGGACGCAGATAGCGGCAGAAAGAGAGAGGAGAGTTGAGATGACATCTTAGTTCTGAAAGGGTTGTTGGGAATGGATGAGAAAGAGGAAGGCAAAGAATGAGGCCCTTAAGAAGTTGAGTTCTGGTGAATGACCAAGAGTGTGAACCACCTTATATATAGATATATCATCCACCTCCGCTGCACCAACATGCAAACCTTTCTATATCACACACTTCTTTCTCATATATTCAAAAAATATTACACCACGCTCTGTTATAAATTATAAAAAATTGTTAATTGCCTGTAATATAATTTTATTTACATTACTATAATATTCATTATGTAAAATATAGTTTTTTTTTTTATTCTTTATAGTCTTATGAAAATTATACTTTCACCCTCGATACAATTATAATTAATAAATTATTATAATAATATAAATGGAGAATGATGGATATATATTAAAAAAAAATTAATAACTTTAAAGTTATGCCTAAATATTAAGGAGGTTGACAATGCTTAATTTTTGGTTAAAAATATACATAAATTAGAAATAAAAATTATATAAATGTAAACATTTCATAAATTTTAATTGAGACATCGTTTGAAAAAATATATATATATATATTAGTGAAAAAAGATTGGTAATTTTCGACCTTAATTAAAGTTTTTTTATCATCTTTTTATGTTAATGAAATATTTCTTTAATAAATAGTTATCCAGTTTTATAATTCTACTAGTTTTGAAATGTAAAATATTAATAAATGTAGTCTAATTTTTTCATTTTATACTTCTCGAACTATAGATAAAACTTACGGATGCTTTACTTTGGATTTCTCTAAAGTATAAAAATTATTAGGAAAATCAATTGCAACACATCTTTACACGACCATAACATTTTCTTTAAATTGTCGATTTTGTAGTACTATACATCGATTTGAGATAGAAAAAAATTTCCAATGAGGTGACAAGTCATGTAAAGTATTGTTTCTTCCATTTTTGAAAAAAAAAATGTTGCTTTCTATTTTTTATCAATTTATTTTTTTGTTTTTTTCAAACTTTGTAAAAATATTTCACATACTTAAACTTTGAATTTTGATCTAAATTTTTGTACAGAGCTTTGCCTTATATTTTGTTGCTTTGAAAAAAATTTCAAGTCATTTAGAGTTGTTTTGAATATACTCTTAGTTTTACCTTAAGTTTGGATATATATTATGTATGAACAATAAACAAGTTCAACAATACTAATATCAACAATACTAACAAGTTCAACAATACTAATAATATCAACAATACTAACAACTTTAACCAATTTATAACTTATAAAAAATGAAAATGAAAATGAAACTAACCTTCTTGAAGGTGGGTTCGCCTCAATAAAGTGTTGTCACTAGTGATGAAAAAAGGAGAACGCACCTATGCTCCAAGGGGTACCTTTGTACGAAACCAAACACTTAACACGAAAGAAAAACATACCTAAAGTTATTGGAAGTCCCACATCGACTAGAGATAAAATCAAGTTATAATATATAAGTGAGGTGCAAATCTCATCTTACAAGCCAAGTCAGTTTGTGGGGATGTTTTATCCGAGAAAGGTTTAAGTAGAGAATAAGGCTTCACACAAAGATAAATTGAATCAATTTTTATCTTCCCTCGTGATATAGTTTTTTGACGTATGAAACTAGAGATTTCAATGTCATATATAAGTACATTTTCATGTTAAATATTTTTGTAAAATTTACCCAATATAACACTATAAATTGAGAATTCCAATATATAAATTGAAATTTTACTTACAAAAATATCATTGGTCAATTTTAATGTTATTTTTTTTGTTTTCTAACCATGAACGCGAGACTATAATATTATATGTTTTCATTGTTTATATATATATTTGATTAAAAAAATTGTTAATATATAATAATTTTTTCATCCAAAAAACCAAAAAATATAAATACACAAGTGTTTCCACCCTTCCAAGAAAGACAAATAAAAGAGATGTTTAAGTTGTATTTTTTATAAATTTTGGTAGAAATACTAAATAACTCCTATGATTTATCTCTCACAACTTAACAAAATTTCTCCACTCATTTCTATAATTTCAACACATAAATATCATCACTAATCACTTTGTTTTTTTTTTTCTACTAATTTTTTATTTATTTTACTTTGACATTTTTCTCTTAAAAACTACCTTATAAGACTGTATTGTTCATTTGTCACAACTTTACAAAAAATAATCTTTATATTGAATTTTTATTCATATACACCTTCCAAATATAATTAAAACAGTAATGTAAAATATAATGTTCAAATAATTAATTTTGAACCGGTTCTGTTTGAATTGGTTTCAAAATTTTCAATCACAATTTAATCTGAGCCATTTACATTTAAAAAAAAATCAGATGAATCTAAAAGTCTTTGTTTTAATTGAATATCGATTTTGTATATATATATTTCTCATCACCCAATTTCGTTGAGATCGAATATAATAGATTTATTTTATTTTTATTTTTATCTTATTTCATTTTATGCTATTTTCTTTCATTTTTATTTTTAAGTTATATTTCTATTTTACTTTTTTTTATATTAGTTATTTCACTTTATTTGATTTAGTCTTTTTTTTATCGTCTATTTCTTTAATTTTTATGTTAAAAATTAACAAAACAAAAAAATCTAAAAAGTCAACTCTCTCGGACTGCTTTCTTTTTCTTTGTTTCAACGCTACTCTTTTTTGGATGGGAATATTTGGTTCAAGCATGCACGGACTTGCGAAACCTTTAGCTGGATTACCACAAAGGCAAAAGTCTTCTCTGACCATGGAAGGGGTGGCTGGATTGCAGAGTGGTTGCAGGTGCCTTGCCTGTGAAAGGGAAAAGAGAGTGCAGAAGAAACAAAAAAAAAGAGAGGGAAAAGAAAGAAAAGGTTTTTCAATTTGGCGGAGGATAGGAATTTCATCCATCAGAGATCCACCAATCACCACCATCCTCATTCACTCATTTTTCCTAGCCTCTGCCCACTCCAAAACCTGGTCTTACTCGCAAGCCACCATCAACCGCTTGGATTCTCAACTAGGCCTCGACTCCCCTCACCCAATCATCAACCATCATCCATCATCCATCATCCACCTCTTACCAAAAACCTCCGCCTTCACCACGTTTCCTAACACCATCATCGTATCACCTTCACCGTTTTTATCCACGGATCCATTCATTCACCTTGGACCCTCTTGGCTTTTTCCTTCATCATGCACATCAAAGAGAGAGATTCTCCCTTCACCGTCAACAACATTTATCATTCACTTCTCAACAAACTTTCGATTCTTCCATTCGCTTAACAAAAATGTTTCCTCTAATAGTCTCTTGTTCTTGGAAGATCTCCCTCCCTATCTCTCTATTTCGCTTCCATCCTCCTGCTCCTTCAACCATCACATACAACCACATACTCCTTCATCTTCAGAAATTCAACTCAAGCAGAGGCCGAAACCCATTTTCCCCCATCACATACTGAACTTACTCTTCTCATTTATCTCCACAAGTATTTTATCATTTGGCTTCATCCATCGAAACTCTTGAAGCATCAAATCCGCTCTTCCGATTCATCACACATAACATCAATTAAACATTCATTGTCAGTACTTAATCGGAATAGAGATAGGAGAAGAAAGGAGACGTTGTCGCTGACCCATACTCCATTTGTAAGCCCAGTGGTAGTCATGGGTGGCGACTAGGGTTCAACGGAGGCGCTGGCAGAACCTCTGGTGGTAGCTGTCTCAAGGTGGAAGGCAGAACGGCGTGCCCCAAGTTGGAGGGAGGACCCGTCTCACAGAAAACGAAGAAGGGAGCAGTACAACCGGCTTTAGGAAGCGCCATTGGCTCTAGGCAGCGCTGGCGGCAGGCTCGATAGTGGGGGCGTCGCGGTGATGGTGGAGAGAGCTCGACGGAGAGCAAGGACCCTGGCTTGGAGGCATGCGGCAGCTTGCGCGACGAACGACCGGCGTCTTCACGAACGAGAGGGTTTCTGTCTCGCGAAAAGAAGGAGAAGGGGAGCCTGGTGCCGTGGCCGGCGACGGCTCCGGCGGCGAGTGTCGTCACTAGCGACGCCGTGGATTGCAGCCTGCGGTGGCCATTTGGGTGGAGGCTGGGTCGTAATCGTGAGCGGCGGCTGGTTAGGCGGAGGCGGTGAGCGGCAGGTGCTGGCGATGCTTTAGGCCGCGACTCGCGGCGGCCAATTCCGGTGAGGACGGCGGCACGCACCCGCGGGAAAGGCGAACTGTTTCTTCCTCGAGGGGAACCCTAGGTCTCTGGAGTGCTGGGCATGAATGGGTTTAAGCTGGCAGACCCCTAATGTTTCTGCTGGGAAGAGGGCTTGGGCCCGGCGTGGGCTGCTCCTTTCTTTCTGTTGAGGCCCAACTCATATTCACACCCCGTTCCATTCTGTTTATGCAAACAACAAGAAAGGGGCCTCGGGCTTGACCAACAACTACTACGCGGCACTCCTAAACCTCACTGTTGCACTCCTATCGTCCTTTGGGCTTGAGACAAGGAGTTTTCCAACACACCTGGTTTTTTCTATACACCCCTACGTTTATTGGACTTTTATTTGTTTTTGTTTTAACATCCGTATTTTGAAAGCACACACCACACTTGTCTTTTTGTTGCACTACTTTTATGTTTGGGTTTGCTTTTATTCTATGGGTGTTGCTCCCTCTATCACCACCTTATACTTCCTTCACCTTCTTACATTATTTTAAATATAATTATATCCTTAACTTAAAAAGATTTTAACTTTTACCCTATTTTAAATAATTTGAAATCTTAATTTTACTTTCCGAGCACCCATCCACGTAACTCTCTTTCTCTTTTCCCATTTTCGTTTCACCTCTCCACCTCCCTCACTTTCATTCCTTTTTCTTCTCAGTTTTTTTTTTTTGATTGAAAGTTTTCATTGCTGCCGTGGTGTGAAGGAGTGTCGCCGCCGTGGTGTGGAGGAACATCGAGGAACGTCCAGAGCATTAATCAGCGTGAGGAAGTATACATCAATGGAGGTGACATCTTAATAAAACAAACTCTAAAATAAAAAACGTAACTCTTAAACGGTGACATCTCCAACGAATGTCAACATCTGTTTAAGGTAAAATGGATGTCGACATCTGTTTTTCCTTAAATGGATGTCGACATCTGTTTTTCCTTAAACGGATGTTGACATCCGTTGAAGGATGTTGACATCCGTTGAAGGATGTTGACATCCGTTTGAAGGATGTTGACATCTGTTGAAGGATGTCACCTTCGTTTAAAGGTTACGTTTTTTATTTTACGGTTTTATTTCAAGGTTTATTCGAATACGAGAAAGCACTCCACGCACTGCACCACGAGAGAGACTGCTTGATAATTCTTTCCACCACCACCAACCTTTGCAACTAGTAGTATCTTACAAGGACGAAAAAAAGAGAGGAAAAAATATAATGTTAAAACGAAAGAAAAGTATTTTACTTATGTACGGAGGTTATTAATGAAATAGGTTGTGAATGAGTAAAATTAAAAAATAATAACCCGAAAAATAAAATTTTATTGAGGAACAAAATAGTAAAAGAGAGGTGGAGGGAGAAGGTGTGGTGGTGGAGGGAGCAATACCTTTATTCTATTAGTTAACATAAAATTATAAAAATAGAAAGATAAAATTTTAAATTATAGTATATAAAAAAAGATAAAGTTATAAAAACAAATCGTTCGTAGTTTTAAAAGTTAAGAGCATGTGTGATCGCTTGCATCGTCAAACCTTTTCTTTTTCTTTCATACAAAATACCAAAAAAATATTTTAAAGGTTAAGCACATGTGTGATTGCTCGCATCGTCCGTGCTAAAAACCTTTTCTCTTTCTTTTATAAAAAAATACAAAAAAATATTTTAAAGGTTAAGCACATGTGTGATCGCTTGCATGGTCCTTGTGCTAAAAACCTTTTCTCTTTCTTTCATAAAAAATACTAAAAAAAATATTTTTAAAGTTAAGCACATGTGTGATCGCTCACATAGTCATTGTGCTGAAAACCTTTTCTCTTCTTTTTTTATAAAAAATACTGAAAAAAATATTTTAAAGGTTAAACACATGTGTGATCGCTCGCATCGTCTTTGTGCTATAAACTTTTTCTCTTTCTTTTATGAAAAAATACCAAAAAATATTTTAAAGGTTAAGCACATGTGTGATCGCTTGCATGGTCCTTGTGCTAAAAACCTTTTCTCTTTCTTTCATAAAAAATACTGAAAAAAATATTTTAAAAGTTAAGCACATGTGTGATCGTTCACATAGTCCTTGTGCTGAAAACCTTTTCTCTTCTTTTTTTATAAAAAATATTGAAAAAAATATTTTAAAGGTTAAGCACATGTGTGATCGCTCGCATCGTCCTTGTACTAAAACCCTTTTATAAAAAATACCAAAATATATTTTAAAGGTTAAGTACATATGTGATCGCTTGCATCATCTTTGTGCTAAAAATCTTTTCTTTTTCTTTCATAAAAAATACCATTAAAGGTTAAGCTGATCGCTCGCATTGTCTTTGTGCTAAAAACTTTTTCTCTTTCTTTTATAAAAAATACCAAAAAATATTTTAAAGGTTAAGCACATGTGTGATGGCTTGCATGGTTCTTGTGCTAAAAACCTTTTCTTTTTCTTTCATAAAAAATATTAAAAAAATATATTTTAAAGGTTAAGCACATGTGTGATCGCTCGCATCGTCCTTGTGCTAAAAACTTTTTCTCTTTATTTTATAAAAAAATACGAAAAAATATTTTAAAGTGATCGCTCGTATCGTCCTTGTGGTAAAATCCTTTTCTCTTTCTTTTATAAAAATACTAAACAAATATTTTAAAGGTTAACCACATGTGTGATCGCTCGCATCGTCCTTGTGCTAAAATACATTTTCCCTTTCTTATATAAAAAGACAACAAATATAAAATCTTCAAAAACTAAAAACATCCACATTTTCAAACAATAAACAATTTCTCGGCTAGAACTACATGATCCTTGATTCTCCATCAAAAGTGGAGATACGTAGGAGCAAGGCTAGTCCTTGTCAAGTTCACTTCCCTATTATCCAAAATCATTTCAAAACAAATTTGCAAACAAATTTCTCAAACAGATTCAAAAGAACTACGTAATCCTGATTTCTCATTCTGAATGAGAATACGTAGGAGCAAGGTCTATCCTTGTCGGATCCAAAAAACTAAAAAATATATTTTGTCTCTTTAGAGTTTTATTTTAGGAGATAGTTAAACATTTTGAAAACCACATCATATTCGCGTATTTAGTTAAAGATACTCTTAGGGCAGACGTTGTACGATGTTAATACCTTCCCTACACGTAACCGACTCCCGAACCCGGAATCTGGTTTTTCCTAGACCATGCCTTATCATTTTATGGTTTTTCCGTAGTTTTTCAGAATAAACTATGATGGCGACTCCATAATTTCTTTTTCAAACCCATCATCCCGTCGTGATTCCGGTTGCGACAATATTTATTTATTATTTTAATGGATTTGAATATGAACAACACTTTCTAAAATAATATTGCGATAATTTTATTTATAATTTATTTATGTTATTTTACTGGTATTAAAAAAATCATATTTTAAAATTGATATTGTGTTTAAATTGTGAGATTTTATTATTTTAATATTAAAAAAATTAAAATATACGTAAAAATTTTATAAAAAGATTTCATTATTTAAAAACACATTATTTCTATAAACATTTTTTCAAAACTTTATTTTCTCTTTAGATTATCTAACATCTTATTTAACTATTTGAAGATCAGTTGTTCGAGTAATTCTCGTGACAAGAGCTCTCTAAAATAATAAAAGTATAACTATAAAAAATGAGTAAATATTAAATGAACTAATTATGTAGTGACATTGAGATTAAGCTTCACATATTCAAAAATTCTTTTTGTTATATTTTAATCACTTTTAGAATGAGTTTTGTTATTTCATTAAATTTTTAAAGAAAAAACTCATCAATCACATACTTAAATTTAACGTGTGAAATTGTTGTCTCATTCTCTAAAGTGACAGGTAAACTTGTATTCATGCTCATACATATTTTTTTACTATTTCAATATGAATTAATTAATTTTTATAAAATAATAAAAAAAATTGCAAAAAAAACACGATTTTATGACATATTCAATAACATTTGGATTTATTCTTAATATCAAATATTTTAAAAAAATTATAATTGTATAGATTTAAAATTAAAATACTAAATAAAATTTCATAAAACCAAAACATTTATTAAATTAAAAAATTTAATGAAACAAAGTTGATAAAACTTAAACTTTTTTTAAAAAGTTACAAAAAAATAGATAATCAAATTCAAAATATTTTAAATGTCTTTTTACTCCAATACTATGTTTTAATATATTAATAAAAAATATAATACACCACTTAAATAAAATCACAAATAAAAAAAATTAAATTAATAATCATTGAAATTTAGTTTAAATATTTCATCTTTTTTATAACTTTTATAATATAGGTTAGACGATGATAAACAATATTCATAACGATAACATTAAATTATTATACTATCGGGACCACGATATTTTTCATAATAAATTGTAATGTAAGTATTTTTATTTTTTTAATATTTTTTATGTAAAATATTAATCAGTATTTTGATTAGACGAGTCTATATTAAACAAATCATTCATATGTTGATTAAATAATTTTAATAATATATATTAGACATTTTTTCATACATGGAATAAATAAGTATAATGAAAATCATTAGATAGTATAATAATATACATTAGATAAGTTTATCCATACACTAATTAGACAAGTATAATAAAAAACATTAGATGAGTCATTTCATACATTTGTTGTATAAGTTCAATAATACACATCAGACGAGCATATCCATACACTGATCAAATGAGTCTTTTAACACATTAAACGAGTTTATCCATATACTAATTAGACAAGTCTAGTAATATACATTAGATGAGTCTGTTCATACAGGTCATATGAGTCTATTAATACATATTAGATGACTCTATCCATTGATTACACAAGTTTTACAATGTTTATTAACAAGTTTGTCCATGTGTTAATTTGACGAGTCTAACCATACATATTAGATTAGATGAGTGTGTCCACAATACAAATTAAACTAGTTTGTTCACGCATTAATTTATATTTTTAATTAATCTACTTATTTTTGTAAACATCATTTATATTTTTAAGAAATCTATTCTATATTTTTGTACATGATATATTATTTGTATTTTTAAAAAATATACTATTTATATTTTTTTATAGATACATGGACTTTTAAACCTATAAATCATTTTTAACATTGATTATATTCAAAAATTAATTATAAACTTAAAAATATTTATTATTTATTTCCTCAACTTCTAAATATATTTTAATAAACACAAAAAAAAAACTAATTCAAAACTCAATTATAAATTTAAAAATACTTATTATTTATTTCTTTTAGCCTCTAAATCTTTTGGGTTAAATATGTTTTTCATCCCTTAAGTATCACTGATTTTTTTTTTAGTCCCTACTGAGAACTTGGATGACTTTTAGTCTTCATAGTATTGAAACATGTAATATTAGTCCTTAAAAATGGACGGCGTCAACTTTTTGTTAATCTGGCAAACGGCTAGGCCACGTCTTCTACCAGCTTCCGCCTTAAGTATCTGTCACGTTGCTTGTTTAATTTGTGGAATGAGATTAAGTGATTGGTATGTGTGTGGGTGATTGAAATCAAATTACGAAAGTTGGGTTCTTCTTCGTCATCTCAGTTGGGGGCAAAGCTGGGTTCTTCTTCGTCATCTCAGTTGAAGGTTGGAGTTCGTCTTGTTGAGGAAGTAAGATGATACGTATTGTTTTGCTCTTCTGCGTGTGAATATAAGTATTGGGGATTTAGGGTTTGGGTGGGCACGAAAGCTGAGATAACGAAGAAGAACCCAACTTTCGTAATTTGATTTCAATCACCCACACACGTGTCAATCATTACGTCCATTTTCAAGGACTAATATTACATGTTTCAATACTATGAGAACTAAAAACCATTAAAGTTTTGAGTAGGGACTACTAAAACAAAAAATCAGTGATACTTAAGGGATGAAAAACATATTTAACTCAAATCTTTTTAATAAATATATAAATAAACACTAAGTAGACACACATTTCTATTTAAAATTTAAAATTTTATTTATTATTTTAAAAGTCGTATATAAACAATTAATTAACTGAATAGGTCTACTAGCATGGATCAGATTTATATTTTGTTTATTCTTTAATTTTAGAAATTTAAGTTTTCTTATTTCTCTTTCTAAATTTCGGTTACATATTGACTTCTTTTTTACAATCTTACTTTCTTATAATTTTTAACAAAGAAGCATTAGTGCAATATCAAATAATTTTTTTTATTTGAACTACATCAAAATTTAGTATGTAACCTAACAAATATAAAAAATATTCTATTAATTATTTGTCTTTAAGGATACTAAAGAAATATATTAAAAAAAAGAAATTTTAGTGAAATTTTTTGGATGAGTTACAAGCTAGTTCGAGTAGCTTCTCTAGTTTATTAATTAAAAGCTTCTCAAATTACTTTGGTCCATGTTGCTGTGTTGGATATGACAACATCATTCAAATTGGCTAATACTATACAAACGTTGTCTTCAATGACAGTCATAAGCGTTCTTGAACTTCCATAACCTCCAACTCGTTGCTGCAAAGACGGACCCGTTGGGAATACATTTCATGTCCAAATATCAAATTATACTCAATATTTATATTCAATCAAGATATTTTTATTCATGTTTAAAATATTTTTCCCATGCAAAATTCCACAGAGGCTAGTGCCAATCTTATTATTATTATTTTTTTCTGAAAATGCTTGTTATGATGATATATGGGATAGTACAAAAACAAATAAGAATGACAAATTTTCTTTAGAAATACATCATTTTTAATGTTATTGTTGATTTAGATGGGAGGGAGAAAAGTGAAGAGAAAAAAAATAACAATGGCATATATATAATCCCATAATAAAAGCTGGTATGATATATATTCAAAATAGTTTATGGTCTATTATGGAATATTTGTTCAAAATGAATAAACTTTATTATAAAAAAATTTAAAATGTTAAAAATTATTTTTGAATTACATTTTAAATATTTATTTTGTCGTAATATCTATAAAATATGTGATCAGGAAACTTTTCATACATTCTTAATCATTTTTTTAAAGGTCTTTTCATGATTATGTGATAATGAAGAGGTGCAGAAAGAAATCATAGAGGTGCCTAAGGTAAAAGTCAGGATTCATGGTGGCCCCATTGAATTCTCCATGACCCGTTTGAGCTTTGAAATACCACAATAAAAATTCAAAATAGTAACATCATAATGATTATATAGTTATTATTTTGTCACTAAGTTCTTAATTGTTTGGCACAGAATAGGACAATTTCAATATTACTTTTTGCAGAATTTGAATTTCTCTTTTACATTATTTTCTTTTAGATAAAGCCACTTTTGAAGGTTACGTGTATTCCACGTACAATGACACATAAAATAACAACAATTTAATGCGCATGGTGTGTGATATAAACTTTTTGAAAGCATTTTTTATATGCTTTCACACATAAAATTTTTCACATCTATTTAGTATTATCATTTTTTATTTTTATTTTTTATTTGAAAAAATACAATTTTTTTTATATTTATAACTATTTTATTTTTATATTATATGTTAAATAAATATAAAAACGTGTCACCGTCTCATTTATATATAATCTTAAAATTTTGAAAATAAGTTAAAAATATCATTTGTTATTATTATTATTATACATACATAGCTTTATAAGGCAGGATTCATAATTTTTAGTGTATATATATATATATATATATATATATATATATATATATATATATATATATATATATATATATATATTTATTTTATCTTTTAAATATTTTCTTTTAAATTAAAATTTTAAACTTTATACAAATTTTTAATTAAATAATTACCTACAAAATAAATAAAAACCGTTTATAGAAAAATTATTTATTAATTTTGTAATTATATTTTTTGTATTTTTCTAAATTTATCCTTTATTAAGTAACTATTTACCAATTTTATCATTTAAGTGACATTTCTTTAAGATTTAACCATTTTTTTAATTTAATCTTCTTTTAAACTAAAATAACCATCTCTAATAAAATATTACCTACAAAATAAATAAAAAACTATTTGCAATAAAATTAAAAAAAAGTATTTATTTTTATTTTTATAATTATCATTTTATTATTATTTTTATCATAAGAAAAAAGAACACATATGTGTAATATATGTGTTTTCATTATATAAATATATTTTGATATTTTTGAATAATTACTAAAAAAAATATTAATGTGTTAAAGAAAATTAAAATAACTTGAAGGATAACTACACAAGCAATGAGATTACCCCTATTGTCCTAAAAAAATTAAATAAACTCCAATTTTTTTTATTTTGTCAAATAATTCTTTTAGTCTGAATAATATTTAAAGAATTTTTTTCTGCTTTATCCACGTCAAAACACGTGCGTTGAGTAAGCAAAACAGAACCACATTCACGGAATGAACCTATCGTTCTCCTCACTCCCATTTTATTTCTTTAAGAAAAATTGTAATGAATTAGAAAAAAACAACACACGAAACAAACAAAAAGGACCTATATTATCTCCATGTACATCACTAGGTACGTCATCACAGAAAAAGACTAATACTTTTTATACCTATATAAAATATAAAAAGACAAATACTTTTTTTCTCATTGGAATTGGCTAATATAATATATACTTTTCTTATTCTTTTAAATTAAAATAATTTTATTTTTTTAAATGACTATTAATTTAAATTTAATATTCTTTAAATTAAATAATTATTTTTAATTATTATATCTTTAATTTTAGTTATATATTTAATTAAATTAAATTACCTTGTCAGTCATAGGAACTTCAGGCCTCGTGAATGACTTTTTTAAAATAATATTTCGTTTATTGAAAAAATATTCAGTTCAGATGGCACCTTCTCTGTTTTTGCGGACATGACAATTGAACTTTCTCATATCAAAGTCGTCTACTGGTATTGGTAAATTGTATAATTATTTAACAAATTTTTTTATTAAACAGATTATGAAAATAAGACTTTAATTTAAATTAGAAAATGACACAAACAATGTTTACACAACTACATAATTTTTTTATTTGAGCATCTCTGACTAATTTTCATAATGTGAATTTATTGATTTGTTCTTTTTTAAAATGTTAAATTGGAGGAATAATATTTATAGAATTTTTAAATAATTTAATAAGTTGAAATAAATGGACACAGACGCACACTCTTTGCATGCCTAACCCTAGCCAATGTCCTTGGGCAATGAGGGAAAATAGTCTCGGAAAAGAAAATATGTGAAAAATTATTTTGGAAGGATAGAGAGTGCATGTTGACTAACTCCCAACTAACACAATTTAATTTTATTTTATTTTATTTTTTATGGTGAGAAAGAACAGAGGTAACGTTTGGGTGTCGTTGTATCAGTATCTATATAGAAGAGTGGAAGTGAGAGAAGAAGCATTAATTGAGAGATTGAAAATGAACGGATTAAGAAGTGAACGAGCTCCTCTCTTGGAATCCCAGCGTGGCGTAAGTCAATTTCTCTTCCTCTCCACAGTTTTTCTTCGCTTTTCTTCAATTGCTCCTTCTTCTCTACTACAACACTGTCATTCGTTGCTATTTCTGTCATCAATTCAGAAACACACGCTTATTCAATGTAATTCACTGCTTCCTGATGATGATGATGATGATAATGATAACAAATCCTATTGTACTCTTTTAATTGAATTAAAACTTTTTTTAAAACTTTTTTGTTGGTGTTTAAACTCGTTCTTCTCTGTACATATCACTTTCTGTTAAGTTGTGTTGTGGAAACTGTGTTCAGTGAAGACAGAGTTCAAGTCTTTACTGTTTTTTGTCATTTTTCGGATTTTATTTTGTTTTTTCTTTCATTTTGAGGCATGAATGAGATTAAAGTTTACACGAGAGGTCATGGATTTGTAACGATTCCACACTGTGAGGAACTCGTGCATGCTATACTGGCTTAGGTTTTACCCAGTCACTATTGCTCCCTGAAACTATTAATTACGTTCCCAATTCTTGGTATGGTCATGCATTTTTCTTTCGTGAATTGTATGGTTATGGATTGGGTACAGTCAATGTAAAAATTTGCGAAAGTGGACATATTTCTGCGACTGCATTTATCGATGTGGTTCCATTAATTTTTGAAATGATATAGGGACGAGGAAAGAGGGATGGTGGCTCGGAAGATCAAGTCTCAGACCTTGAACACGGTGACGCAGTGCCGGTAATTACTGTCCACGCATAATTTAATTCTCTCTGTGACATCTCATAGCATTAGCATCATGTTAACATTTGCATTTGCTAACTTAATGCGTGTACATTACAGGCGGCGAATGTGGGATTCTGTCGAGTGTTTTCACTCGTAAGTGGCCAATGTTTCTTTGAATGAATTGCTGTCATGTTAGTTTGATTATTAAAGCTTCTTCTTTTGTTCGTTTGAAATTGATTGCAGGCAAAACCTGAGGCTGGAAAGCTGGTGATCGGTACTGTGGCTCTTCTGATTGCAGCCACATCAAGTATCTTAGTTGTATGCTTCTTTTAATACCTCCCTTTTCCGTTCCATCTCACATACAGAGATACTAAATATTCTGTCAGCGTGTATTTATGTTATTTTCTGTCACCATTGCTGAATATAAGTTTCTACCTGCTTTCTAATGAACATGGAAATATTCTTGCCGCAGCAAAAATTTGGTGGGAAGATAATTGACATTGTCTCTGGGGATCTCCGGACTCCGGAGGAGAGAGATGAAGCTTTGGATGCTGTTAAGAGCACCATACTAGAAATCTTTCTTATCGTTGTCTTTGGGTATGATCCTCGCTTGAGTACTATTGAATACAGTGAAAAATTTGTATGGAATTAATCTCCCTTGTATAGAAAATATGCATAACATATTGTTTTTATAATAAAAAAAATATGAATTAAACCCAAAACACAAATAAAGATCAATGATAAAGTAACTGAAGATAAAAGAGAAAATAAAATATTTATGTAAGATTTTTAATAATCTAATATATTTAATAAGTACTTTTTAATTTATCATAGACATAATTTTTAACTTATCACTGTGTTTTCATGGTTTTCCAGATCAATTTGCACTGCACTTCGAGCCTGGCTTTTTTATACTGCCAGTGAAAGGGTTGTTGCACGGCTGAGAAAGAATTTGTTCAGTCACCTTGTAAACCAGGTAAAACAGTAATGACTCTTGCTTTGCATCTCTTTACTTTCTCTGAGCACTGAGCAGGCTTGTTTATTATGTATAATGAGTTCTCAGGAGATAGCTTTCTTTGATGTTACTCGAACCGGAGAACTTTTAAGTAGGCTATCTGAAGATACACAGATCATAAAGAATGCTGCGACTACCAATCTTTCTGAGGCCCTGAGAAACTTTTCAACTGCATTTATTGGTTTGAGCTTCATGTTTGCAACGTCATGGAAGTTAACGTGTGAGTTATTCAACATTGAAGAAATGCAAACACGCAATTATATATATCCTAATCAATGTTTACAAAAAAAACCGGTCATTGAATTGGTGGCAGCTTGGTTCATTCATGATTTAACTATAGTCAAACCAGTGATAGTTAATTAAATATTTCAATGTCGTACAATTAATTAAGCAATGAATTAACATAAAATGATAACAAATAAAATCAGAGAAAATATAACATTAGCATAAAAGGACCATATTGTTAATCCTGCGTAGACAGAAAAATAATAAATAATAGTTAACCACATTTAGCGAGAGTGGACCTTATTTCATTTATTATTATTGGTCTCAAAAACATATCGTTGGTTGAATAAAGGATAAAAGAAGTAAATAAATAATAAATAAAAAAACTTGTCCAAACTGGTTTTTTGCCACTGGTTTTAGTGGTTCTCTAAATGTCTGATCTTTCAATTTTTCTAGATTGAAAACTGAGCCACTTCACTGGTTTTGTGGCCAAACTGGTTCACCCGGGTTTTCTTATCCATTATCCTAACTTCTCTCTTTTTCATCAACTCTTGCAGTGTTGGCTTTGGCTGTTGTACCTGTTCTTTCCGTTGCTGTTCGCAAGTTTGGCCGTTACCTGCGTGAACTTTCTCATAAAACTCAAGCTGCTGCTGCATTAGCTTCATCAATTGCGGAGGTACGCCTTTTTCACCAAAAAGATATCATAGGAAAAGATAGTTTAACTTATATTAATTTCATCTGTGTTGCACAGGAATCCTTTGGTGCAATAAGAACAGTAAGATCATTTGCCCAAGAAGATTTTGAAATAACGCGCTACTCAGAGAAAGTTAATGAAACACTTAATCTTGGACTTAAACAAGCTGTGAGTTAGCCAATTATATTTTGATACATCGTGTAACTTCTTTTGTTTACCTTTACAACATTTAATCTTATATGTATCTCTTTGGCAATGCAGAAAGTTGTTGGACTCTTTTCTGGAGGCCTTAATGCTGCATCTACACTTTCAGTTATTGTAGTTGTTATATATGGAGCTAATTTGACAATCAGGGGTTACATGTCCTCTGGTGATCTTACATCTTTCATTCTTTATAGTCTCTCAGGTAAGTTCTTTTTTCTATTTCTCCCATTTACATTACAATGAAACCTGGAAAACATTCACATTGAAAGTATGCATGATCCATGGATATTTTCTATTAGTTGGTTAAGATTCTTCTTGTTTATTCTATTGATCTATTTCAGTGATATTTTAACTGTTGTATTTGAACTACCTCTGTTGTATTGATATTGACTCAGCTCCTTTGCCTTATTGCAGTGGGTTCTTCTATATCTGGTCTGTCAGGATTGTATACAGTAGTTATGAAAGCTGCAGGTGCTAGCAGAAGGGTATTTCAACTTTTGGATCGTACCTCATCCATGCCCGAGCCAGGAAGTAAATGTCCACTGGGGTCAGTTTCATATAATTCCTAAAATATAACTTTGAGAAATTCTAGCAACACAAGACAACACACTTTGTACAGTAGGGTGAAATTAATGTGGTACCCACTAAATAGGAGGCAGGACCCTTGTCATTGAGTGGGGTCACTCATGAATTTCACCAAATAGTATAGAGTGTGTATAGTTGTCAATCTATTATGCTACTCATTGAGAATTTGTCTATCATTTCACCAATTATGTATTTTACAATCCTTGAACTTGGTCTAGGATGTACAGATGAAGGAGCTTACTTTTTTTAATCTTTTACTACATGATTTTACAGTTCCGTCATTATACATTCAACTCCTGTATTCCCTATAAAAAAAGTGGTTAAACTCATTAAAACTCCTGTATTCCCTATAAAAAAGTGGTTAAACTCTAGAATCATATGATTGGCCTTCACATATTCAATGTTTTTCTCTTTGAACTTTAGAGTATTTTCGGAACCCACCATCAAATCTATCTGCATACTAGATCCTTTTTCAGTATTTCGCAAGTCTTCTACTCGGTGCAAAACATTACTCATTTCTTGAAAAACACCATCATCAACAATCTTGACAAATCCAATGTCTTTAATGTCAATCAAACTCATCTCGTACAAGCCATTCTCCCACAATCTAGCCACCCTCCTTTTTCTATATGTTTTTTGTAATGAAATACTACTAGGGGTCTCAATCTTGGTGGTGCAAACCGAAACCGAATGACTAATAGCTCTTCTCCCACCAGCAGAAACTGCAGCATCAACCCCGATTGGATTTAGAATTTCATCCAATGCATCAACTTGATGGAGAGCAATGAGTGGTCAGTCGTGTCCACATATGCGATCTTTTGGAGTTGGATTTACTTGCGACACCAATATCTTGAAATCTTGGATGAAAATTTTCCCACTCCCAGTCTGTGTTAGTGCTGCCAAACTCAAATAAAATTTTCACACTCCCTGTCTGGGTCACTGCTGCCAAACTCTCAAATAACATGCTTCTCCTAGTGCCTCCAACTATCCTTAGTTGAGTTGTTGCAAGATCTTCCCAAGATTTTGTTGCCAGATTTTAGCCCACTAGCCTGCATTTCCTTCCATCCTTATAATGGCTGGACGCAACTTCTCTTTTGGAGCAATTTCCTGAATTTCGAAAACATTTTCAGCCCTTGCTGTCTACCCCATTGGATCGTTCCCTTCAAAGGTGGGTAATTCCATCCTTATCATCCAATGCTTATGTACTTCTTCCTCTTCTTTGTCAAAATTCTCACCGAGCACCGTTTCTTTCTCCTCTCCTTCCCCGTTAATGGAGTTCTCGCTTCTTTGAGAACTTCTTTCTCTCTTCTTGAATGACACAGTAATTCTTTAATTTCTTGGAAGTATCTTGCATCTCCAAAATCACCCTTCCATGTTCGCTGGCCAATTTCTCCAAAGCAGCTATTCTCTTTTCCATGATTTCCTCTTCTTGAATGCGGCAGGCTGGACCAAATTGTTAGAAACCCAAAAACTGTGAGAAGAAAAAGAAGACTGAAAAAAACTAAGAAAAACTCTAACTGAATTATTCACTATTAGCCGTATAAGCCAAAGCTTTCAAAGGAAAATTGCTTTCCTTTCACACAGGGTATTTCCCGTCCCAAACTCAAAAGACTATCCATACAAAAGAATCCCCCAACATCCCACCACAAGATAAGAATATACAGGCTTTTCTAGAAAGTCTCCCAGCGCCCCGCCCACCCCCTTTACAACTACCCATTTTACTACTTTTATCTCTAAATTTCTTTCTAACCCTCTCATTACATCAATGCCTAACACTTTCAGCTTAAACTTTTATTCCTTTGAATGAGAAGTGGCACTGAATGCCTTTTATTGTAGTGATCAAGATGGGGAAGTAGAACTAGATGATGTGTGGTTTGCCTATCCATCACGCCCTAATCATCCAGTGCTCAAGGTAACAACGTCCCTTTAGTTTTATGTTCGGGCATTGCAAATGTTCTGGAATCCGGTAAATAATGAATCAAATTATACTACACTGTTCATCTTAGGGCATTACGTTGAAACTGCATCCTGGATCAAAGGTTGCTCTTGTTGGTCCAAGTGGTGGTGGAAAGGTATAGTACACATAGTTTTCCCTTTCTTGCTGTTTATTTTTGGAGTTAAATCATTCTAAAAGGTTCTTATTTAATGAGCTTGGGTTGAAGAGCCGTAGAAAGGTTAACAAGGTGAAGTGAAAGAGAAAAAACATCATGCGCATTAATTTGTTTCTTATTTTGTGCAGAGTACAATTGCGAACTTAATTGAAAGATTTTACGACCCAACCAAGGGAAAGATTCTACTGAATGGGGTTCCTTTGGTAGAAATATCACACAAGCATTTACACAGAAAGGTAACTTGACCACAGTTTTTTTTTGTTTTTTTAATTTCAGATTTTAAGTTTATTTCTTTATTTATTTTTCGATACAATCAAGTGTTTGAATTTAAATAATACAAATTTATTTTATTATTTATATTTACTGTCAAACACAGGCCATAGATTTTTAGGTTAGCACTGCAGCATCTGTTTGAGCGTAGGACACAATAAATCTTAACATTTTAGCAAATGAATATCAAAAGTACATTTTACAGAATACAACAAACTTATAATATTTAGCAGATGAATATCACACGTATATTTCAGTAAATATTAACTTTATGTAAGACATTCATACACTACTGACAATGATTTACCCAATTTAGTGTTGTAGACTTGCAGTCTCGTGTTTTTAAGTTTTAGGAACGTGATGTCTTACAGTATTATGCATTGATGAGTATAAGATAAAATCCTGGTATATTGACTTAATAAGAAGTCGAGATGAAAAGCTATTTATTAATTCATGCCTTGTACCTATCATGTTGTGACTTACTACAGCTACATTTTTTACTGTGCTGTCTGATTGCCTTGCAATTGAGTTTGATACTGAAAATGTATAGTTTGGTGCTTGAGTGGCGTATTACAGGTTTAATGTAATACGCCAATGGTAACAAGAAATTGGACTCCTCAAAACTTACATTTCTTTGTGATTTGGATAACTTAAATTAATGCTGTTTGCTCATGTCTTTGCAGATCAGTATAGTGAGTCAGGAGCCTACACTCTTCAACTGTTCCATAGAGGAGAACATAGCTTATGGATTTGATGGCAAAGTGGACCCTGTTGATTTAGAGAATGCTTCTGTAATATTTTCTATCTTCTTTCTGCAATAAGACACCTCTTTCCCTCTACTCATTTGCTCATTGTTGGTATGAATTTGAATGCAGAAAATGGCCAATGCACATGAATTTATATCAAAATTCCCAGAGAAATATCAGACCTTTGTTGGAGAGCGTGGGGTAAGGCTTTCCGGTGGGCAGAAACAGAGAATAGCAATTGCTAGAGCCCTTCTTATGAACCCAAAAATTCTCCTCTTGGATGAAGCTACTAGTGCCCTAGATGCTGAAAGTGAATACCTAGTGCAGGTGAGTTTTCGATTCTTTTTCCACTTTCATGCTCACATAAACTTGTTTTTTCTCTTGCAAAATATGCTAATGGTGATGATTTGTAACAGGATGCCATGGAGTCTCTCATGAAAGGAAGAACAGTTCTAGTCATTGCTCATAGGTTATCAACTGTTAAAACTGCTAACACCGTTGCAGTTATATCTGATGGCCAAATAGTTGAGAGTGGCACCCATGATGAGCTTCTTAGCAAGGACGGTGTCTATACTGCATTAGTCAAGAGACAACTACAAACAACAACAAAAGTCGAAATCTAGTCTCGCCCCAGCAAATTATGAATAACCAAACCAACCACCTCGCAAGAGCAGTGGCATATGATGCTCAGACTCGACCTCCTAGGAAGACCTTCACTTCCACGGATGCAACTTACACCTTCTGTTTGATTCAGACCAAAGATGAGGGAAGCCAGAAAGAATTGCAAATTAAATCCAAGTGGAAAGAGGAAGAAAGACAATTTTGAGTTTCTTTCCCAAAGATTAATTTTTCTTTTTCCCTCTAATTTTACTCAACCAACTAAAAGAAGACGTGTCATTATCTCATTTTCTTTCTTCTACTGCACCTTCAAATTTGTAATAGAAGATAATAGTGTTGAAATGGTTATGCTTGCAGTGCTTTAAAAAAACACTTTTTTTATATTCTTTTTTCATAATTCGGGTCTCTTTTCTAAAGGGTTTTTGAGGCATACTTTAAAAAATATATTGATTTATTGAAGTTAATTCATAAATCAAATGAGCTGAATTTGATTTACAAAATGAATTTATTAAGTAAATAAACTAAATTTGAATTATGAAAAGTTCAATTCTACTAATTATGAGCCAACTATGTGTAGCATATTTAATGTTATAATTTATACGGTTATATTTGTATAATTAATTTTTACTGGTTTTCTTTTGTATAAAATAGATAAACAAAAAAAGTATGTAAAAGAATAAAAAATTCAAAACTTCAATAGTTGAATTCATAGTGATCTCTGGCGTAAGTTTATTTAGAACAAAAGAGCTGATTCGTGCAGAACTAATCCTTGCTAAGTCCACTTTACTTATTTTCTGTTCTAATAAGTTTTAACCTTTATGAGACTGGCAGAAGGTCTAATTATAAATTCTCAACGGAAACTTTTTAATCCAAAAGAACTTCTCAATTTAAATATAGTAAATGAGCAATTTAAGCTAAATAAAAGTTATAACATGAAAATTGAAATTTATATCGGGACAAAATAATATAAAATTTAATGACTATATTAATGTAAAAAATTGTATATTACAGCTGCTTTACCTCTATAAACATTATTTATATTTTTATTTGCAACTGAGTTATATTATTGAATTGGATAAAATTACTAGTCAAACTACAACAACCTCGTTCTAACTGATTTATACACTTAGTACTAATGTAGATTGTTATATAATTCAATATTTAGTTAAAAACAATTATGGTAAGGTGCCGGAATCATTATCTTATCTTCATCCCGAAAATAAAAGTTCTTTAACTTTAAAGTAAAATTCCAATGTTATCTTCATCTTTATTCTTATATATATAATTGTATTAAAACAAATCATTTTGGTGTTACCTAGTATTCCAAACATTAATTAACATAGATTTCAAATAATTTGAGAATTGAATGTTATGAAAATTGTGGTTAATACTTGTAAATTTTGATGTTAATTTTTTCTGTAAATTAACATAGGCAACACATGAAAAAGAAAAAAAAAGAATGATAAAAAAGAAAAAATTATATTTATATTACTTCGAATGTTTATATACATTTTTTATCATTTCAATTTTAATCTATGATGATGATAAAAGAATTATGATAATAAATTATTATATTATATTAAATAAAATATTTTTTATATAATGGGTTAAATATGGTTTTAGTTCCTAAACTATCAAACGAATTTGTTTTTAGTTCCTCTTTCAAAGGTACACATGTTTCCCAACTTTTCTCCCTCCCCCTCCCTCTGACTCGTTCCTTTCATCTTCGTCCCTCTACCACCAAACTTCGACTCTCCTTCTCTCACTGGAAAAGATACCGCTATGCTGGCGACGTTTTATTGCAGCTATTGTCCCAAAAGACTCAAACAAAGTTTTGTTCACTATCCCAAAAAAACTCATTCCCAATTACCCTTGAGGCATGAAACCCCTTAGTGGCCAAAACCTTTCTTCTTCCTCAAACCACGCCACTTCAGTAAAGAAACATACCCCAAAACCACAAGCACCAGGCAGAAAAAAGCAGGACCAACTGGCAACACAAAGACCGAACAAAAATCTCTTACCACGATTCTTACTACCCTAAGTGGAATTAGAAGAAATAGGAGTTGAGAAAGAAGGAGAAAGTGGAGGAGGTGGTGGTGTTGGTGACGGGAAAGGTGAAGTTGGTGGAGAGAGAGAAAGAAGGGGTGGTTGACGGAGGGGGTGTTTCATTAGCCCTCGGCTTTGACGATGATAGTGGGCTTCCTAGTAGATTGCTTCACAATTCGAATTCGCAATTCTGGTTTGCTTATGGGAGCAGATTGACGGCAACGTGAACTAGTTTCACCTGGTGTCGCGGTCGCTGTTCTGGTTTTTAATTCACAGGGTTTGAGACGCGAGGATGGAGGCAAAGGAGACAAACTCAAGGTGCTCCAGTGACAGCGGCGCCTGGTGGCGCGACGAAGGTTGATGGACGAACTTGATTTGGGGGTTCTCTCTACTTCGAAGGCGTGCTGGATCTGAACCACAAGAGACACGATTTTGCAGAGGTGCTTCGGCGGCGTCAATGGTTGCCATGGGGTTTGTTGTTTCCTCATTGCAGGTTGTGCGATGACGATGGAGGACAATCCCGACGACGATGCGACGGGGGAGCAGTGGCGTTGTGGCGATTTTGGTTGTGAGCAACGACGCTGATGGAAATCCTCGCCGGCGATGGTGGTGGTGGAAATCCAGCCGCAAGAATGGTGCGTTGCAGGTGAGAGAGAGAGGGAGAAAAGGTTAGAAAGTGTAAGAAAAAAAATTGTGTCACATCAGCTGGTTTTTAACGGTGTTAGTTTTTGTGGACTAAAATCAAAGTTTCTTTAAGGAGAATGACTAAAATGTACCTTATTTTGAAAGATAGACTAAAACCAAAATCGCTTGATAGTATAAGGACTAAAAACAAATCATTTTGGTGTTACCTAGTATTCCAAACATTAATTAAGATAGATTTCAAATAATTTGAGAATTGAATGTTATGAAAATTGTGGTTAATACTTGTAAATTTTGATGTTAATTTTTTCTGTAAATTAACATAGGCAACACATGAAAAAGAAAAGAAAAAGAATGATAAAAAAGAAAAAATTATATTTATATTAATTCGAATGTTTATATACATTTTTTATCATTTCAATTTTAATCTATGATGATGATAAAAGAATTATGATAATAAATTATTATATTATATTAAATAAAACATCTTTTATATAATTTTAGTAATATGTTTATGAGAATAAACTAGAAAAAAATAATTATATAAAAAACACTAGTATTCTATATTATAAAAATAAACAATAAAGAAATGTTAACAAAATGAAAAAAGATTAAATGCATGTTATATAAATAATTTGAGACATTATTGAAAGAAATCAGACAAAGAAAGAAAAAGGGTACAATAAAAATTAAAATACTTTGAATATCTAATTTTTTTGACAAATACGGTTGAGATATAATGAAACTTATTTTAACAAAATAAAAATTCAATGAAACAATAACTAAAGATAAAATAAATAAATAAAGTTATATATATTTTCTAATCAACTAAGGGTTTATATAACGTGTATTTAAAATTGATAATTATATATTATTATGTGAAAAAAAAATACTAAAATTAGAAATAATCAAATGTGACTTATAAACTATTTGATTTAATAAAATTGAGAATACATAATTTTAATGTCATGGAAGGAAAAAATGTACAATCAATATTGTATTAAGAGAAAAAAAAATTACTTTAAAGATTTAAGTGAATTTTATAGATATAAAAGATAAGAAGTAAGAGTGTTGAAAATAAAATAAAAAGAGAACTTACAAATTATGTGTTTTAGTTCATATAATAATAGCCATTGGATATATATATATATATATATATATATATATATATATATATATATATATATATATATATATATATATATATATAATATTAAAGCTTTTATTTAAATTATATATTTAGGGATGACAACTGGTCAGGTCGGATATAAATAGTATTTACAGACAATCCGACTCGTCGAATAAAATTTCGACCAGCTATCCGTACGGGTATTCGTTTAGAAAATACTCGTGGGTATTTTAAAACCTGCGGATACCCGCAAAAAAAAGGAATATTTAATATATTTTAAAAATAAAATTTAAATTAAATTACAAAACATATATATATATAAAAGATAATATAAATTAAAATTTAATTTTAATTAAATACAATCGAATAAAATATAAATTTATTTTATTTTTAATTAAATTTAATTAAAAAATATATAATTTTTTTTTTTTGCAGGTAACAAGTACTTCCGGGTCGAATAGTATACTACTCGTATCCCACCCGTTTAGAAGTGTGTATTAAAATACCTGCTACCCATTACCCGTAGGTGGTAAATATCTGCGAATAATAACTACCCGCCGTGGATTTTACCTACGAATACTCGTGCCCGCATATTCTTTTGCCATCCCTAATGATAATGGTCAGGTCAGGGTACAAATAGTGCTTACCCACGATTCAATCCGTAACTTGAAAATTCAACTCATAATCCACTCGTTACTTACAAGAGTACCCCTTTCAAAAAAGTCCACGAATATTTTAAAACCCACGGACATTTGTAAATATATAGAAATATTAAAAAATATATTTTTTATATATTTTTAAAATAAAATTATAAAAAATATATAAAATTTAATATATATTAAATTAAATATAAATATAAATTTAATTTTAATTAAATTTAATCTAATAAAATATAAATTAATTTTATTTTAATTTAATTAAATAAAATAAAAATTAAATTATTATTTTTATTTGAGGATAACGGTACTTGTGGATAAGATATTATAATACCTGTTTCTAATCTATTTATAAATAAATATTAAAATATCAATTATCCACGTAATAAATATCCTAAATATCAATTATTTGTAGTAGATTTTATCTCTATACTGGCGGCAGAAATAAGTTTTTTACCAAATTTGAATGATTTAGTGCTGATTGAATAACACTTTTTGGACAACTAAAATATGATATTGTTTACTATTATAGAACAAATTATCTAAGTATTAAAAATCATATATTATAATATTTGTATTTTTCACTAATATATTTCTTTTAGCTGTTATCTAATTTTCTTTCCTTAATTTTTTTTCTAAATATTAAATCCACAAATATTTTAAAAGAAGCACACTAAAATAAATCATTGTGTAAGAAAAAAAAAGCATTTCTCACGATAAATAATATTATACCATCAAAATAAATAATTTCAAGTAAAAAAAAAGATAATAACATTGTAACATCTCATATTATATAGAATCATATAACATAGTAAGTTCACATTTGAATAAAAGAGAACCGTTAGAGTAGACCCTAAATAAAGTTTTAAGCTTACACTCATCCCAATTTGGGTCCTAATTTAAAACTTAAATGTAATAGAGTAATTCGAACTGATGAAATAACTAAACCCTAATTCAAAATACAAGAAATACTAAGAGAACCCTAAGGAGACTAAGCAACAACATCATCTTCCTCCAAAGCTTGCTCTAGAGGCACCTCATCTATCTCAGCTCACATCCAAGTGGATGATCATTGTAAAAGAAAGCATACCCAAGCAAACACAAACACACAAGCAAGGGTGAGCTAGATATAAAAAATCATGTCATAGCAGTCACAGGCAATGTGCAAGCAAAGACAGATACATTACTCTACACACACATTGACTTGTTGCACTTAAACTTGACTCGTCCGGACTAGAATGATTGTCGAGCTATGGCGGGTTATGCACTCATGGTGGCCTCTACTGCTTTGCAAATTCATTGCCAATGGGTTTCACCCTACCACACTCACGAGGTTAGTCCGTTATCACTCACCTTGGGTCATACTGGAAGCACCCAATACTAGGACCTCCTGCTACTCCTCACCACATGGATCAATCCTCTCTACTTGAGAATGAAAGACCATTGGAGCGTCAGGAAAACCCCTAAGACTGAGCTACCATGCAAATCATTCTAAACATTACAAGGGCACCACCATGTATCATCTCCTTGAAGATCATGAAATTACGTCCAACACTATAGGGCACCACCATGTGACCTCCCTTTGAGATCCATGGAATTACGTCCATCAACCATACTAATACAACCATATACTTTCAATTTGAAACCATACTTCAAGTCTTTGATAATTATAAAATCCATTACATATAATCTTTCACTTTTACATGGCATACAAACATAGATATCATACTAATTGTACTTCAAAAGACCACAAACAACTTAATAAGTCATCAAAAATCACATGAAACAATTTCATGTACATTAACAGACAATAACAGTCCAAGAAGAACCACTAAACAACACAAAACCCCTTAAACTCATACTTAGACAAGGAAAACAACTTTGAAACCATCTCCAACAATTCCGGAAAGGTCCAAAACCCCTAAAACGACCTAGAGAACGTCCAAAAATGATATCCAGAGTCCCGAAAACCATCCAAAACTGTCCTGGATGATTTTTCGACGACAGTAATCGATTATCATATGTGATAATCGATTTTTTGCGAGAGCTTTGAAGAAGATACAACTTTCTGACTAGAATAATCAATTATCAAGTGAGATAATCAATTATTCTTATCAGTTTTTGACAGTAACGTGATTTTTCTGGTTTTGGTGCATCTTAGACATATCCAAATGAACAATTTAAAATCTGTAACACTAATATTGATATGAAATATGTTTATAGATGAAAGTAAAGTATTGCATTGGTCATTTGGATAGGAATTAGATGTACTACACCAACTCAATTTCTACTCCAAAACATCAAACTCAATAACTAGAGGACCCCAAACCCAATTCTAACACTTTGTACCTATTCTGACCAATTTGGTGACTCAAACAAGTCACAATCCACTTGCTAAGACTGCCCCCAATAGCCCAATTATACCCAGAACCCCTAACTCTCAAATTCATTACCTCACTTCCTCCAAAAGAACCTAAAACACTACCGAATCACCAAGTTTTCTACCTAGCTAAAGTTACAACAGATTTCACACTCCAAAACACTTCTAACATGATCAAATACAGTAATTAAGTTCATCAAACTCACTATAAAACAATCAATCACGAGTTTCATCAATTACACCATTCAATTCAAACCATCCTATATACTTAAAATCCAAAGTACCATACAAAACCGCACGACAATCCGAAATTCAACATGCATTCATTTACAAAGCAGATTAAAGAAATAAATTCAAAGAAAATTAATTAGCTCCCCTTACCTTGAAACTTCTTTGCTCAGCTCAAAGACCCGCAACTACAGTACCCCACACGCGAATAATCTAAACAGCACCCTACAACCCACAATGCGCTGATCAAGAACAACTCTTAAAGCTAGAATGAACGGAGAAAAACGTAAAGGAGGGTACACTAGGCACATGCAACTTGCCCTAGGTCGCAAACAGCGGAGAACAGTGAAGAGCTACTTACCCGCTGAAGAATGAAAATCTATTCGGATGGTTGCGAAGGTCTCTACGCCGTGGTCACTTGAGCACCACCTAATCCAACATGCAACCACTAAATGTGAGGGAATGGTAGAGAGAAAGCAGAGAGAAATGGAAGAGCAAACTTTTTAGAGAGAGAATGGAAAACTGAGATAATGAACTCAGATTTTGAAAGGTTCCTTCCTAAGGTCATAGTGCCCTTAGCTTTATGGGCCTGACTGTCTCAACATAAGGTCCAACTGCCATATATTTTCAAGCCCTTACAAACATAAACAAAAATTGAAAATCGATCAACTAGGGTCAACATTAAAAAAAATAGTAGGGTATGAAATCACCATTTCCATTTAAAAAACAATTACAAGTTGAATATACAAATGAAACTTCTATTAATAAAAATTTTAAAAAGTAAAAGTCATTTACATAAACATTACTTCCATTAAAAATATTATATATACCCCTTCTCGATACGATGTAAAAGAAAATTTGCAAATTATTCATATAAATAAATTTATAAAATTTTAACCCCTTTTCCATTGAAGGTCTGTTACATTGCATTGATCAATGCAATGGTTTTGAAGACGTAACACTTTGAAAAATGCAGAGTTTAGTTCGCAGAGTGGTGGTGGAACAGCACCCCCATGGTCACGCCAAATCTCATAGTATCTTCCACACCTTCTCCTCTATTCTCAAACCTTCACAACCCCATTTGCATCAACGCAACCACATTCCCTCTTCCTTCCTCACTCACCAATCTCTTCACTTTCACTCATGTCGCTCATTTTCCTCCAAACTCCGCCCCTTTCTCTCCCGACCTATGATCTCGCGTTGCTTCGCCTTCAACTCTCTCCTCGGAGTGCGCGCCAGAAGCCTCTTACTAGATCACAGGTCAATTTTTCACTATTTTCGTCGGCACAACTTCAATTTCAACTACAATAGTGAATTCTCCCGGCGTTCCTGGTAATTATCGCTTCGTCTTTTCTTGTTCCAGTGGCCTGGGTTTAATAGTTTTTTTTTTGTGTCATTTTCTTCTTATGTTTTCTTAAACAAAGTATATATTCCTTGCCTGATTGTACCGCGAGGTTGCATGCTCATTGGGGTCATCATACTGAGTTATTCTTTGATTAACTAGACGGTATACTGATGAATTGAGCATCACATTCTAGTTAAAATTAACTCTTATGCTTGAGCTTTTAAAAGTTAAGTTCAACCATCCTTCTAAATGGTTGGTTAACGAGTTACTTGACCTAGACGTGAAGAAACCAAAAAATGAAGATATTTTATCATTGGAGAGATTCTACATGACACAATCTTAACTTCAAGGAAAGTTTCTTGTCAGTTTCTTTAACATCACTGTTTCTTATATAACAAACTATTTTTTTTCCCCTAAACTAAACAATTTCCAAGTAGAATATATTTTTTTGAAATCTCTTACTCATGGAGCAAGATTGTTTATGAATTTCTTAAAATTAATGTGGTACTATAAGAATCCCGGAAAGTAGTGCCGACCACAAAAAGTGGTTTAAAAAATTCTTGTAAGAAATCTCTCTATTAGAGAAAGAACTTTGAATTTAGCCAATGAAATGAATTTAATTCATTTTACCTTTTTATTGTCTTCTTCTCTATAAGTACTTGAGGCCCAAAACTGCCTAACTTTTTAAACATTAATTTCATTTCGAGAACATGACATTTTTAGCATATAATTTAGAAAGGTCAGGGTGTCTAAACTGTAGTACACTTGTTTAGTCTGTTTGCAATTTTACATATAATATGGTCATTTCAGTAATAAATTTGATCCTGTTTGCAGGAGATCATGGCTCCGTGGGCTAACATCTAATGACGTGGTTTTGGGCTTGATTATAGCTAATGTTGGTATTTTTTTATTGTGGAGGATAGCAGATGAGAAGTTTATGATGAACAATTTTACCGTGAGTTTCTTGATTTACAACTTGATTTTGCCACTAGTAGAAATAATTTCCTGAGATTTGCTTTGGCTCACCTGTGTTGGTCAATCACTTGTTTCTTAGCCAACCTTCATCATAAGATTGTGCTATAGTGGCATAATATATCACTAATGTCTTTGCAGCTTTATCAACGCAACTTTTTTTATCAAGGACAGAAAGGGAAAATCCTAGAGTTTTGAAGCTTTAATTAATTCCTGACAACCATTACATCCTCATTTTGAAGTCGAAGTTTATTTTTTAGAGATACTATGGGATGCTTGAAGCAAATTCACACCTGATGTATATATATTAGTATGTGTGAAGATTGATTCAGTAAGGTCTTGTTAAGGTTCCTAGACCGTTTAACTATAATAGACCCTCCAACAAAAGATATGCAACTTCTAGCCTATGTGGTGGATAGTCTCACTAGAACTTCTGTCTGAAGAAGCTGCCTAAATTGACGTTTCAAATTAGTAGGAGGAAGTACTCTTCGTGTGTCTTCTCTCATTAGTTCAAGCATGTTTCACTAAAGTTAGTTATGGTTGTTATGTTGAATAAATAGGAACCTGTACCTACAATTATTGTTAACTGAGAGTTGTTGTCCAAGTATATTAACAAGAAACCGTGAGAGTTGAGCTAGAATTCACTGAGAGAAATTTCAAGTTGTAATCTCTATTCATAGCAGATTGTGTCGTTGATGTACATTGAAGTTTGTTAACACTTCAATTGAACCATGTTATTTTTGTGTAGATTCTTTCCTGTCCTTCCTTAGTTTAAATTTTCGGATTCTCTGTTATTTGTGTATCATTTACGTGGTAAACACTTTTGGAATGAGTTTGATTTAAGCTGTTTCATGACAATATGGATTTTGTTAGCACATGCAAAAATATCTCATCATATCTTAGATTATCCTCTACGCATGATTATTTTCCTTATTTCCTTGTTTCCTTATTAGCTCTTTGAATTAGGTATTGCATTTCATCTTATCATAAATTGTTTCCCTAATTATAGGATTTTGATTAATATATACTATAAATAAAGATTAGTGTGTAGGTTTTACAAAATATAAATCACACTAGTATATTAATATCATTATGTGTTTCAATCCCATTTATCTTTCTCCGCCACTTTATACCTAAACCTTGGATAATTTCAAATGATATAATCAAACATCAAAGAGTGTTGCACTTTATCCGCTGTTGAATGATGGAATTGAGAAATGTATTGTTTCAACCTTCAATGTTATTGTCTGTATGGATTAAACACCATCTAGACTTCTAATTACGTCTTGTGAACAGATCTCTTTGGACAATATTAAGAGTGGACGTTTGCACACTCTGATTACCAATGCATTTAGTCACGTAGATACCTGGCATATAGTTTCCAATATGGTTGGACTCTACTTCTTTGGATTGAATGTAAGTGGCTACTTTTGTATCATTATTTTTCACTAGTTTTTGTCTTCATTTAATGCTTGTTTTTTTTTTTTTAAATTCTATTGTCGTATTAATAGGTGTATCTCTTCCTTTTTGTTGCCAATATGTGTGTTAGGAGTTAAATTACTACTATATGTTAGAACTTGGAGTTAACCTTTGGATCAATAAGATTTGAAGCCATGATTTAAAAACAAGAAGGATATTATTCTCATTGAAAATACACAATAAATTGATTTAATTATTATTGGCAGATGTACTCTACTATATGGGCCTAGATCAATCTCTATTTAAATAATGTGCATTTTATATACTGGTGGAAACACTAACCACTAACGCAATAGCGTATTTGTCCACATTAGGTAAGATAACTGAAAATAGTTATCGTAACATAAAAGTAATTACCAAAACTGTAACATTTAAAAAATTTTAAACTTAAACAAAAAACCTTTACATGAACCAGAGAAAACTGACACCAATCTTCCTATTTTACGCTTTAGCTCCACCGTTTCCTAGCACCTGCTCACCACTGACATCCCCCAAAGCTTACACTATTAAGGTGATCATTACAAAAGAGAAGACAAAACACACAAACAAACAACACAAAAGTAAGGGTAAGTTAATATTAAAAGAAACAAACACAGGATATCAAAATTCATCATACATAAAGTTCATACCAAATTAAACAAACATCCTAGGCATACCATGAACCATTACTGCTCTACAGAGCCATTACCAATGGGTTTCACCGTACCATATTCACAAGGTTAGTCTGTACTACGTCTTAGGCCATACTCGAAGCACCTAGATTAAGACCTCCTGCTACTCTTATCACATGTATCACTTCTCTCTAATTGAGAATGAATAATCATTAGAGTGTCAGGATAACTCCTAGGACTGAGCTCCCTACATTCATACCAACAACACTGTAATACAACCATTAAGAATTCTCCTTAGAACTCTTACAAACCTCTCATCCATCCAATCATATGTTCCAAACCATACCACAAATCATAAAATTAACCATCATACCATTTAAAACTATGCACATAAGAGAAAGGAAGTTAAAACAACCAATCAGACTCAAACCCACTCGCCCAGCGCTAGAAACAGAATTCCCAACGAGCACAGGCTCGCCCAACGAACCAAACCACTTGCCCAACGAGAATAGAGGCAGAGGGCTTCTCCATCCCAACGAGTTGATTCGCCTAGCCTCTTAAACTCACTACCAAAAACCCCAACAATTGTCTAGCGAGCAATATCCACTCGCCCAACAAGAGCCAAAACAGTGAGCTCCACAAGCTCAGTGAACTGGCTCGTCTAGCCATTGAAACTCACTGCCAGAACCCTCGTATACTCGTGCAGCGAACCCCTTTTGCTCGCTTAGCCACTCTGCATAATTCTGCAGCACCAAAGTCTGTAGAATTTGCAACCCTCAACCCCTCATGACCTATCCTAATCACTTTTACCAACTTCTACCACTTCTACATAGAATTCTAAGCTACAATTGACCTAACCAAAAGTGTATGAACCAAATTAAACTAGTTTTAAACTAAGTTTACAACAAGATTCCAACTCAAATTAACCAAAACCTCTCTTGAGAGACCATAATTCAGTTCTACAAGTTTTAGCTCATGACTAAACCACTTAGGGGTCTGAACAAGTCATAAATGACTCAAAGACAGACCTCAAATACTCAAACATGCCTGAAACCTACCAAAACAAAATCTCATTCTCCAAAACCCCTAAATTAATTCTAAAAACCTTCCTAAACCACCCTATTGACTCATACTCATTTCCGTATCAGATTTTTAGCCACTCAAGCTACCAACAAGTCTCAATTGTCCCTACAACATGTCCTAGATTACAATTTCTCTCCTTAGACCCTTACTTCTAAAACTCACCTATCAAAACCTCCATTTTAACCCAAAACAAATGACCTATAACTCAATCTAACTCCTTTCTCTTCAACATTCAAGTCCAAACAAAAACATCAAAGTCCATAAACAATCATTCAACCAATTACATGCATCCAAACACACTTAATACTAAAAACCATCATTTCAGGTATAATAATCAACATACATTAATTCCACGTACAATTAACTATCAGTTCATGCTTCATAATACAAATTAAAGACAAACAAATTAGCTTCCCTTACCTTTTAGAAGACCAACTGCTCTAGAGAACCCTATTCCGCTCACACAGCTCAAGGAGCTCTATCTGTATCCACAGACAACAAAAATACGATCAGGGTATACTGTTAATATCACTGATCAATAGAGAGTCTTATAGAAGACTCGAACATTACATGCAAAATGAGCAGCCCACATGGAACAGAAGAAAGAAAGGATTTTTACTTACTCAAACAGAGAAACTGATTGATCTAAATTGAAGAACTCGTCGTCAAGATCACTCCTACGGTCTCAGTTCTTCAATCAGATGAATAGAGAAGAACTCCTAGAGAGAAATTAGAAAATTCTAAAAAAGTGGTTTTTAGAGAGATAGTGTGTTTTAAAATAATGAAACTTGTTTATAACTGTTAGAAGTGGACTTTAAGCCTAACTCAACCCCACAAAACCGGCTTGTAGGGTGAGGTTTGCACCCACTTATAAACTATGAATTGGCCTTATCTCTAGTCGATGTGGGACTTCCAACAATAACAATTCCATTTATATTAAAACCTTTTAATATTAAAACAATCGAGTCTCACTATTTTTAAACCACTACCGTTTCTAAAACAATTTTCTAGGTCTTTACAAAAACAAGTGTAAAATTGTACTACAAAATGTATATATGAAAAACAGATATCAAAATTAGTTACAGAAATATAGAAATAGAAAACAATTATCTATAGAAGTAGTTACCCAAACAATAAAGGTAAATTGTACAATGAAATGTGTATACAAGAAGCAGGTATCAGAATTGGTATCCTCTTTATCTATTAGCATAGATAACAAAGTCATTTGTTGTGCTTGAGACATAGGGGTTCCATCATTTGACTTTCTATCATTTATTCCTACATGATATCTTGAGCCTAGTTGAATTTGTGCCCTCTTGGTAGACCCATTGCTTATCGATGCCATTTTTTCTTCAAATATCATGTTTCTTTCCAATTTTTGGTATCCTTTCTTTGTTGTGCCTTCTTTTTCCAGCCATTTTTTGCCGTTTTCCACTGCCACTATCCATTGTCGTCATCTCCAGCTTTCCAACCAATGACCCCACATTAGAATCGCCCTACCCAAATGACCATTGTGCTGCCAAAGTTGGTGACACCATAAGGCCTCATACTCGCCTAGAAGCAAGCAACTTTTTTCTTTTTCCCTCACTGAAAGTCACCTGTGGTGGGGCATTTGGCATCGTTTCAGCCAACCTCACTAGTGCCAAACTCATTTGTGATAACCAAGGTTTTCTTAATATTGCCTCAAATCCAATATTCCACAAGAGAACCAAACATATTGAAATAGATTGTTTCTTCGTGCATGAAGAGATTGTATTTGGAAATACTACTACTTAGTTTGTTAACTCCAATGATTAGTTGGAAGATATCTTTACCAAATCACTGTGGGGTCCTAAAATTAATTATATTTGTAACAAAGTTTGGTGCATATGCTAGCCTGAGGGGAGTGCTAGATGTATTTTACCATATGGACCTAGGCCTCTATGTAATACAATGTACATTCTATATATAGTAGGCTTTTTCGTGCTTGAGACACACAGGGATTCCATCATGTAGCTCTATCATTTATTCCTACAATTGTTCTTGTAGCATATAGCTTGGTTAGTTGGCTTGTTAAAAAAATCAGTTTAATTTAGATGCCATCACTTTGTTGATAAGCTTTTATCCTGCTTTTCTTCAATAAATACTGTGTTTTAAGCATCTATTACTCTTTAACCATTCCCATTGGGTTTTGGGCAGGTTGGAAGAAATTTTGGACCCGAATTTCTGCTGAAGCTGTATCTTTCAGGGGCAGTTGTTGGAGCTGTTTTTTACTTAATACACCAGGCCTTTAAAGCGCAAACATCAAAGGTCCCATGATTACAATTTGAATGCAATGCCTCTTGAGCTATTCTATTATTCTTTCTTTCCTTTTTCAGAGCAAATAAATCAACAAAAAAATTGATTTCTGCCTACTTCATAAACTACTTGAAATCACAACCTTTCCCAATATAATTTATATATTTTACTTTCATTTTGATTTACGTACATGTAAGGTTGTAAGTTTTGAAACTCATGAACTTAAAACTTTTCTTGAAATGTTTTGTGCATTTAATTTAGATCAAAATTCTATAAATGATTTTCCAATAAGTTGTTTTACTATAGTATGCAATGGCAAATTGATAAACATATTTATGCCTAGGTGGTGATTACTGGCTAGCAAATAATTTCATCATATGAGCAAAAGTGAATACTTTATCTCTTATTGAATTTCAAAGTTGCTCTGCTTTCTGTTTGCAACAGGACTTGGCAGCTATGATTGCGACAAGGGAATTAGCATTGGTAAGCTTTTAGAAACTATATAATGGGTTCCTCTTCTTTAAGGAATATAGGACGTGCTTTGTGCTTAAAGACGTTTTTGGTTTGACTTACCAGCTATGTTTTCATCGAATTATGTTTTACCTTTTACTTTTAAACTTTGTTGATTTCTTGAAATAATTTCTATTCAGAATCCAATAAAGAGGATATTGCTACATAAATTTAATTTTGCATGGGTGCTAAGTAAGACAGGGCAGAAAAATTCTCTGGTTACATTCAATGTAGTTAATGATTTCTTTCCATCTCGTGCTCTACCCTTTTTTTAGTACATTATGGCATTCATCAATGTGTACGAGAGTTGGCATTTCGTACCAGCATTGATCTACTTTGTGTGTCCATTGCTCTCAATTGCGTTCTCCTAGTTGAAGGAAATGTCATTTTTAATGTTCTCTTAAATCTTAAATTGTTCCTATCATTATAACTAGAATATCAAGTTATTTAAGTATAGACATAGAAAATTACCGTTTTTGTATAGCTTAAGACATTAGTTAAAATCATTGCCTGTGATTAATTGAACTAGAACTTGGCAATCGTTAGGGGGCAAGTGGAGCTGTGAATGCTATTATGCTACTTGACATATTTCTCTTTCCAAAAGCAACCCTCTACCTCGACTTCTTTATACCAGTTCCTGCGATCTTGCTGGTATGTTCTTCTCAACCTTTTATCATGTTAAGCCAAGATTGTGAAGTTTATGATGCAGATACTTACATATCCTTTTCTTGTCTTATGACTTCTTGTTAATTAAGGGCATCTTTTTTATTGGGAGAGATATGCTCAGGATACTAGAGGTATGGTGAACTCCAAGGCTTACTCTCGCTCATAATATTTTCCATCTTGAGTATTTTTGTTGTAGAGATGATCAAATGCTAGAGTTGTAACTAGTTCAATGACATCAGCATAATTTTTGCAGAATAAGTCACTAGGATTGGGTTGGTGCCTTAGTTGTAATGGCTTTGGGTAGTTTAGACGAGATTCACGGCTCTAAACTTATTGTCACTATTCTACTAAAAAGTACAATTTGTTTCAAGATTGAATAGGTGTTGTCCTGTCTATGGTAGACAAGTAGGTCTTTTTGTTACAATCTAGTTGCCTTAACATAATGGTTAATCACAAATAGCCAAGCCAATTAAGGTTTAGAAACAATGAAAAAATAGCCTTATACATATATATCATACAAATGATGTTTAACTCCTAATGCGATAGTTTTAAACTATGAATTGTCAAAACAACTTCATCATCAGTCACATGGTGGTCATTGGGTTGATCATAAACCTAATTCTTAAGAGTATTTACAATGAGATCCCGTGTGATGTACTCTCCTCACTGGTTTTCTTTGAGCACGTCCAAACCATTTTAATGAATTTTCTTTGATCATGGTTTCCCAAGAAGCTGCCATGTTAATATCATTTTGTAGTTTGTCCTTTCTTGTGTAACCACACATATTTTTTAACACTATCTAAAGCTGATACTTTAAAAACGCATTGCACATAAGTAATCACATGATATTATTTGAACTACAGTTGTCGTTTATCAATTATGGCAGAATACTAAAGAGTGTTGTTGATTGTCAAATTGCAGGGAGACAGTCGAGTATCAGGATCTGTTCATTTGGGGGGTGCTGTGGTTGCAGCCATAGCTTGGGCAGGTGTTCGGAAAGGAAGATTCTAAATCCCTTTTCAAAACTTGCAAAACTGTGTGTATCTTTCCTTTCAGGTTTACTACTTTTCTTTTCAGGTTTGAATGATATATTATTAATGTTAAACACTTTAGTCTTCTAAACTGAAAAAGAGAATGTTATCCCATTTATCATCATCCAAAGAAACATGTTTCCTCCTCAATATTTTTGCCTACGTTAGACATTTAAATTTACATTCTTTAACTAAAGTAGTTTTTAGGGGTTATTCACGTAGTTATTTCTCTTATATCAAGTTTTGAATTTGATTTTTTTTAAATGTTATCCTTACTTTTAATTCCAATTTGATTTCAAAATTAAATTTTGATATTATCATATTGATGGTATTTTATTTTCATTTTAGATGAGTTAAATAATCATCTTAATTAATTTAATTACAAACCAATTAATTTTGATATTTATTAACAAAAGTATCAAATAATTTGATTTTTAATTTTGTTCTCTCTTTAAATATGTTTAATGTAATATTGTAAAACATTGATTAGTCCTTATTAAACAATACCGCTTTTCATTAATTGCAATTTAATTTTTATAGAATTTAGTTAAATTTCAAAATTGTCAAAGGTGTCCCAAAAATTGTCAATGGTTTTTTTTTAAAACTATTTCTAGGTTAGAGTTTTGAATAGATGATTATCAATAAAAGTAAGGTTGTGTGATGAAGAAAAATAGGTTTTGGTCTACATTAAACTTTAAAAGTTTAATCCACTTTTAAGAGCTTTTGATCGGACTATTAGATTTTAAAATTTCAAATTCTAGAATTAAATATTAATTTTATATTTGGATTAGAATTGAAATAAAAGGAAATAAAATAAAAAACGTGTTATTTTAATTAATAGAAATAAAATGAAAGAAATGAAAAAAAAATCCTTTCAGTTCTTTAGATGAGTGAAAACGTAGAAAAAAATAAATAAGCCCATCAAAAATATTCTCATACTAATTAAAAATAATTTTTTACCCAACTATTTTTTCTTAACATAAGATTATTTATTATTTTTAATGATAATTTATCCTGAAAAAAAAAACTTATTTATAAGAGTATAAAATAAATTGTGCAAAAGTAAATAAACATTTACATATTTCACTCTTAGTAAAAAAAAATATTGTAAAAAAACTTTAATTATGTTAGTTTTGATTGAATTTGGAAATACTCGTGTTAAAAAGAAAAGGTTTAATACCTCTTTTGGTCCCTCTTTAGGGGGTAATGTTCAAGTTCGTTCTACCTTTTTTAAAAAGTTCAATGTGGTCCCAACTTGTGAAAAAAGTGTGCAATTAAATCCTTTTTGGTTACGGTGTTAATGTTTTAACGGTTCAAGTGCCTTCCTGGACAAAACATAATGAGGTGTCCACTTTTTGTGATTGCGTGGCACTGGAAAGTTAAATGACATGTTCAGCGAGAGAGAGGAATCTGTGCGAGAAGAGGGAGACTGTGAGGCTAACGAGCTCTTCGACGAAGTGAAGAACGCGTTCGGCAGCTGTTGCGAAGAGACGAAGGAGCTCGTTCCGAGTGGTGATGCGCTGTGTGTCATCTCTGACGATGGCAGTGGAATGGATAGCGGCCCAAATCTTGCAATTTGGGATTAGGGTTTTCGAATTTGGGTTTTTGTTTGATTTGAGTTTGGGTTCCTTTGAGAGCTAGAATCCCGGCTGTAGAGCTACGATCATTGGGGCAGGTGGCTACGGTGTCGTAGGCCCTGACGGCTTCCTCTACGATGAAGCAACCCCAAAGACGCTAGCGGACGCCTCTGAAATGGGCCTCTTTGGGTGGCGGCGGAGCATGGGTGAGCAATCTATCCCATTCTGAAGAAACACGATTAGAAGCACATGTCCAAACTCAACACTTTTGCATCCAATTGTTTGTTGTTGCTAGTGTTGCCATGAAGGAGTTTCCTTCTTGTTTTGGAGAAAATGGGGTTCAGGTTGCTGACTCATCCTCATCAAGCACCACAAGAGCGGCTCAAAATGTTGTCATGTGTGTGTACCAGTGCAAATTAAGACGCCGTTCATGTCTGATCATGGTCTCCTGGACCAAAACTCTGATGGGTCAAGGCTTGACCGTGGGAATTGATGATTTGGGAAATCATTGTCTCTCCAAGGTTGAGATAAAGCCATCGTTATTCTCAAAGAGAAAAGGGTCCAAGAATTTGGAAGTCCAATCTGGTAAAATTGATATCTTTTAAGATTTGAGTTGTGCCGAGTTTGGTTTTGGGCCTGAGCCGTTGGAAGGGTTCTACTTAGCGGTGGTGTTCAACAAGGAGCTGGTGTTGCTGCTTGGGGATCTGAAAAAGGAGGCATGCAAGAAGATGGATAGTGATTGTGCTTTTTCCCACAATGGTACCGTTTTCATTGCAGCGGAAAGCCGCATGGCCACCGACAGGCTTGATTCGAAGGCCGCTATGGAGAGCGAGAGATTTTCCATGGCGGAGTTACCATAAAGCTTTGATCCATGGCAAAGTTATCATAAAGCTGATGTGTGACAAGTAAATTGTTCTTTTAAAATTCAAAATTAACATATTATATTCCACGTATGAGAAAAATAGGACAGCTTATTAAGTGTTGGCCAACTAGGCAGCTCTACGGTTAAAATTTTGACGCCGTAACCAAAAAAGATTAATTTAATCTGATTTTTCACAAGTTGGGATCACATTGAACTTTTTAAAAAATGTACGGACGGACTTGAACGTTACCCCTGGAGGATAAAAAAAGTATTAAGTCAAAAGAAAATTAAGAAATCAACCAAATAAAAAAAAATAACAACAATGTTTTCCTATATTCCTTCGTGTTTGTTCCTGGCAAAGCCTAAACCTTATCCCTCCAAAACCCCAATTTTCCTCTGCACCAAGCAATTATCTTTCATCTTCCAGCTTCAAATTCACTCTCACCTCCTTCTTCCTCTTCTCCTTCTTCTCTTCACTCTGCACCCTCTCTCAGAGCAGCGACATGTTCACTTCTTCAACCCCCACTTCCCTCCGCACCCCAATCCTTCATCACCCACTTCCCTCCTCACCCTTCCGTACCAACTTCTCCCCTCTCACCCTCCCACCTTTCCACCGCACCCTCTCCTTCCTTCCCCCTCCGCCGCTCCTCCCGGAGGTTCCCGCCATCTCGACCGCCGCGAAGGCGGACAAGTCCGGCGAGCAGAAGTGGGTCCACGAGGGCCTTATCATGGAGTCCCTCCCCAACGGCATGTTCCGTGTTCGCCTCGACAACGAGGACCTCATCCTTGGCTACATCTCCGGCAAAATCCGAAAAAATTACGTTCGAATCCTCCCCGGTGACAGGGTTAAGGTGGAGGTCAGCCGCTACGACTCCTCCAAAGGACGCATCGTTTATAGGCTTCGCTCCAGCACCCCCTCCTAATACACCCACAACCTGTTTCAAAAATTCACCAACACAACGAGTACGCATAGTCATTGCTGTATAAAAAAGTTGCAAAAAAGAAAATAATGATAATGCTTCGTTCTGTGATTTGCTGCTATTAATTTCGTTTTAGTTTCTTCTTTTGAGTCACTCTTGTCTTGTTGGTTGTCATTATAGTGGGCAGTATTTTCGATTCCCAATCCTTGACGCTGCGGGAAATTACAGAAAATTACAGACCAATGTGATAACATTGTGGAGGCCCCGAAAACACTGTCAGTGCCATAAGATATTGCGGTTCCAGACCGTTTTTTTTAACCTCCAGTGATGTGTTTGTGGTGAAATTGGGTTTCTTTGCATTAATTGAAGCTTCTGTTTTAGTGTTTAAAACCGTAAAGGTTAATCATTTTAGTCTATATCATCGTTTTAGCTTCTGACTTGGAAAAGGTTCATTCATTGTTACAAGATTTTCTGATAGGAGGCAATATGTAAAACTTTAAGTTAGTTTGTTAGCTACCCTTAGCTTCGTTTTCTGATTATGCTGCACTTCAATTTAAATCTTTATTAGGTGAATTAGTGAGAGGAGATTTCAGTAGTGTGCCTTGATAGAATGAAAAAGAAAAGGAAAAGGGATCTTTTGATGCAGAATTGCCTTGCTGAATGTGTAGCAGTAGGGTGTACCTTTATGATAAACTTGAAAGGGTCAGTTTTTCTTCTACTGCTACCTTCGGTTTTTAATAAGTAGTACGATGTAAAAGAGGTTTTGCGAATTTATATTGACATAAAGAGGAAGAGTAGCTATGTGTGGTTTTCTTGAGAACTGAATATGTAAGTACCCTTATCCAATGATCTATATAAATCAGGAAGCATACAATTTATTATTGCTACATGCATCAACTCTTTACCTTTTCCAATTTTGGCTCAGAAACATAAAAAACATGTGAATCACTCAGTGTATGCATTAAATTTCAACCTTTGAAGAAAACCAGCATGAAAAATATGTAACAGTTAATAAATTCAGAGCTTGCCAAGACAACCGATATTACCCAAACTGCACTTAGATACAGGCTAAATGAGCATAAGAGAATCTTCATCGAGTTCATAGTTCAGAGCTCAGAGCTCTGACTTTTGACCCAAACTGCACTTAGATACAGACTAAATGAGCATAAGAGAATCTTCATCGAGTGCATAGCTCATAGTTCAGAGCTCTGACTTTTGAAACACGAGAATAAGAGAAACAGTGAGTTTGATAAGAATATATTTTCAGAGAAATGTTCATCATAAAAGTTGCTAAAATTACTGGTACATGAGAGTGTGGTTCGGCAGGTTTATATTCAGTAGAGTTGAAGTGAAGCTCAAGTCAAAATTAGTAAGCACCTATACAAAACAGAGTTGACTTCTGTAGCACAAATTGTTATGTGGAAAACTCTGGTTTTAAAAGTGCAAGTCTGGTCTTTTTGAACTCATAGAAAAAGATTTTTGTTGGTATTTTATAAGAAAGCATAATTCTTTTAACAGGGAAGGGAACAATAATGAACAGAAACTAATAGGAAAAAATATTGAAGAAGAATGAAAACTTGTTTTATTAAATTAGAAAATATTACAATTTATAAAACTTTAAAAAAATGCATTCCTTCAAACTAGGAAAATAATTACAATTAAAAAAATAAAATAAAATAAAAACAGAATTAAAAAGTGGAAGAACATGTTTCCTTGAAGTATTTTGGTTTAATACGTATTTTGGTCCCTCTTTTTGTAGGGTCTGTTCAAAGTGGTCCTCCTTTTTTTCAAAAGTTCACTAACATCCTACTTTTCGCAAAAACGATGCACGTTAGTCCTTTTTGGTTACGGCGTTAAAAAGACTAACGGCACAGCTGCCCAGCTGGCACAAAACTGATGAGCTGTACATTTTTCGTTGAGGTGGCACTGTGAATTGGTGATTCATCCTGAAAGCAAAGGATTCATGGTTGTTTTTCCCAAATTAAAAATCAAAGTTAGGGTTGTTGGTGATAAACTCCACCTAAAATCAGTCGTCACTCTCCATCGAGCTCTCTCCACCGCCATCGCGCCACCATCACTGTCTTCATCTCTACTAGAGCGTGTGGGGATTTCTCTTTCCCCAGTTTCTTTGGCGCCTTCCACCATTTTTATGTGCCAATATCACCAATTCAGCACTGTTCAAGCACCGTCAACGCCGCCGCCAGAGGTCTGTGAACACTTCTGTCGTCGTTCCTCTCGTCTCTACTCGAGTCTAATCATTTTCTACGAATGCGACACCAAACCTTTGCTTGGGTTTTTCTTTTTGCAGCGTCGCTGCCATTGGCGCACCTGGTCAGCACCGGGATTGCAACTGGAAACATCACTAGGAACCACCATTGACAAAGCCGCTGAGTCTATTGCTTCATTTGCCCTTTCAATCTTATTGACCGTACTTCACTAGTTTGAATTTGGTTTTGTATGGTATTGGTTGACGGATCGGTGCGAGGGAGAAAAGTGGTGATGATGGAGGCAGATGTGTTCTCCACTAGAAGAAGATGGGAGATGGAAGATGCAAATTATATGTTCTGGATCCAATGATTTGTGTAGGCCAAGAATTGGTGAAAAAATGAGAATAGAAGAAAAAGAAGAAGGAGTTTTCTTAAGGTGCTGGAGATGATTTCCAGTGTAGGACGAATGAGGTTGGTGAGGGTGAATACGAGTTGTGTGTGATGGAGGAAAAATAGGTTATTGGTGTTGATAGAGAATGGAGAGGGATTGGGCGGAGAAGGTTATCCAGTAAGTGAGTGGGTTCCCCCTGTGAGAGTTTGGCTTGGCGATTGGAAAATGGTAAGAATGAGCGATGAAGGTTGGGGTTCGAAGATGGATTTTTGTGTGTTGATCTGTTATAGCGTGTACGAGAGGGAGGCCGAGGATTCTTGAAGGTGAAGGTCTGATGTTGAGGAGTGGAGAGAGAGAGAGTGATGGGAGCTGTTACAGGGATGGGTGATGAAGGTGTCCCCTTAGGTGGCCGTAGCGGTGGTCGTAGCAGTGGCCGTAGCGGTGACAGTGGCGGTGGTGGCCGTAGTGATGACAGTGGCGGTGGCCCTGCTGCAACTTCAAGTGCCTACCTATTACGTCATTTTTAATTTTTTAAAATATTTAACAGTGCAACGTGCTACGTATTCATCAAACATAACAGCTCACTCAGATTTGGCCACAGTGGCATCAGCACCGTTAAGTTTTTAACGGCGTCCACGAAAAGGACCGAATTGAACATTTTTAAACAAAATATGGGACCTTACTGAACTTTTTCAAAAAGTGAGATCATTTTGAACAAAAACCCCAAAAGTAGGGACTAAAATACGTATTAAACCAAGTATTTTTCTAACAATTTTATAACTAATGCTGTTCATTATTTTATATTATTGTCCGCAGTGTATGTGCCAGACGTCACTTCCTTGACTGCAATTTCTAATATTGGATCGTTGAAAACTTAGCAGAAGGAAAAATCTTCAATCTTCAATTGGATAATAGGTAGACCTAACATATTGATCATGGATAAAAAACAGAAAGAAAAATAACAGAAAAGTTCAAAGATTTTTTTTCTTTCTAAATAATAATAATACACTCCCACAGCAAGAATAAGAATCATTAGTCATCCTTGTTGTAATTTCAAAATAATTATTACAAAAAATTAAACATTTTCATATATAATTTTTTGTAGTTAAATGATAATTAATGTATCCAGCTTTATTCTTTATAGTTAGCCAAATAAAAAAGGGTGTTGCTTCCTCCACCTTCTCTTTATTATTTTGCTCCTCAATAAAATTTTATTTTTAGGGTTATTATTTTTTAATTAATAACCTATTATATTTCGGTATATGAGTAAAATATTTTTCTTTCATTTTAACATTATATTTCTTCCTTTCTTTCTTTCGTCGTTGTGAGATACTACAAGTTGCAAAGGTTAGTGGTGGTGGAAAGAATTATCAAGCAGTCTCCCTCTCGTGGTGTAGTGTCTCTCTCGTGGTGCAGTGCGTGGAGTGGTGCAATGTGGTGCAGTGCGTGTCGTGCTTCCTGCAGGTGCGTAATGGAAGCTTTCACACCACGGCGACGACGCTCCTTCACACCACGGCGGTAATGGAAGCTTTCAAACTAAAAAAAAAACTGGGAAGAAAAAAGAATGGAAGTGCGGGAGATGGGGAGGTGAACGGAAATGGGGAAAAAGGAAGAGAGTTTCGTGGGTGGATACTGGGAAAATAAAATTAAGAATTCAAATTATTTAAAATAGGATAAAAGTAAAAATCTTTTTAACTTAAAGATATAATTGTATTTAAAATAGTGTGGGGAAATGGAGGAAGTATAGGGTGGTGGTGGAGGGAGCAACACCCAATAAAAAAATAGTATGAATTAACTGAAATGTATATAAGTTTTGAAAGAAAAACTATAAAAATTAACAAATTTATATTAAGAAAACACACACATATTGTATTAATATAATTTCTTTTAAGTAGAAGTATAAAAACAATTTCAAAATCTAAATTAATAATAATAATTATTACTATTACTATTAAACGTATCAAAACATATATCGTTAAATTATTATCAAATCAAATATAATAATAAGTTCTTAATATCTTATCCATGATTCTCACGCAATTTAACCCTTTGGATTTTCTTAAATAAAACCTTTTCTTTATAAACTTATACCGAAACCTATATTTTAGAACTCTTTAACTGCATTTTCTATTTACTCATTATCATATATTAAAGAAAATTAAGGAAGAAAAAGGACGGCTACTTTTCGTGCCACGTTTCACAATGGAGATCCATCAGACGATAAAAAATTGTCCAAGTCTTACCCAAATACCCATCCTTCTTCAGATTCACCCCATCTCTCTAGTTATTTTTTTTACTGGCCTCGTACTTATCGGTCAAAACCACACTTTCTCTCTGATTTCTTTGATTTGACATTCTTTTTTCAAATTTTCCCCATTCGCAAGTATGTCATCTTCCTCTGTTTTGATTTTACCCTCGCCCTCACCCTCACCCTCACCCTCACCCCGTTTCTTCTTCCTCATATTTTCCAATTAAAAAAATCCGAAAAATCTCTCTTTTTTTTTTTAAAATTATATTTTATCGGGCTGGGGAGAAAAAATTGATTTCTCTGTTTTGTCGAAAATGAGGTGGGAAAAGGTTGAGGGGAAGGCGATGGGCACAGAGGGTGGTGGAGGTGGAATTGAGGTGTATGGGCCAGGGAAAAGGTGGGGTCACACCTGCAACGCCGTCAAAGGTGGGAGACTTGTCTATGTCTTCGGTGGATACGGCAAAGATAACTGTCAGACCAACCAAGTTCATGTCTTTGACACTGGTAACTGCCCCCACTCTTTTATTTAATTCTTCTTCTTCATGTCCCGATGCCATGATGTTTTTCTTGTTGGAATATGTTTTTTGTTTTCATTTGATAGGTTGTGTGCAACTGAAAAATGGATACTTGTTTTGTATTCGATGTTGATATAGAGTGTATTATTTTATGTTATACTTTTCAGTTTTTTTATGCGTTTGTTGTTGTTCTAGGGCTCTCTCTGGCCGGCAAGATAATGTGAAAATAGTTTGTATTGTTTATTTTCTGATTCCTCATTTGTGATTTGCAGTGAAGCAGACTTGGAGCCAACCCATTGTGAAAGGCTCCCCACCTACTCCTAGAGACAGCCACACTTGCACAGCCATTGGTGATAATCTGTTTGTGTTTGGGGGTACGGATGGGATGAACCCTCTCAAGGATTTGCACATATTGGACACTTGTGAGTCTTCTTTCTCATATCTAAATCATCCACCCATCTTTGTCTTCAAAAGCCATAATGTATGTTCTTTAGCTCAAGTTGAAACAATGGTCTATGTGTAATTAAGCCTGGAAAGACGTGGTCCCGGACCTTTGATGGATAATGACATTGAAATCTACTGTTTAAGTTAAAATCTGAGAATGTCATGCAGTTATGTATTTATCTATTTACTATTTCACTCACTGAGGTTAAATCATGGTTAGCATTGCATACATGGGTTTCTCCCACCATAAGAGGAGAAGGGCCACCGGCACGTGAGGGTCATAGTGCAGCAGTTGTTGGAAAACGCCTATTCATCTTTGGTGGTTGTGGAAAATCTGCAGATAGTAATAATGAGGTCTACTACAATGATCTTTACATACTAAATACAGGTGACTTTCTCATATCATAATGCCGGTTATGGGACAAGTTAGTTCTACATGATTTATTCCTCTTGATATTTAAATGAGACCTCGGTGAAAGTGTTAAAATTGCCTAGTGTTTCCAAGTTTGTTGATATTTTTTTTTGAAAAAACATGTCTGAACTTGGCACAATTGTATATTTCCTGCCTTGCTTTTAGAGGCTTGTCTTGATATCAGTTGAGAATGAAATGAGACAGCTCTTGTTTGACACCTCAGAGAGAAGTAGGGGTTCCGACTGTGGAGCTTTTGAGCATTTTAGTTGGTTTTCCATATATTTTTCTTCCCCGTTTACATTTGTATTGAAAATTCGTCTGTTACTTTTTGATTAATGACTACATATTAGTTATGCTGATAATTCCTTTGTAGAGACGTTTGTCTGGAAGTGTGCTACTACATCAGGCACTCCACCTTCTCCTCGTGATAGCCACTCTTGTTCATCTTGGAAAAATAAAATTATTGTAATAGGAGGTGAAGATGGACATGATTATTACTTGTCCGATGTCCATATCCTTGATACTGGTATCGATCTGTTCCATCTTTTTCTTTCGATTTTACTGAATTGCAGTATCTGTATTACAAATATAAATGTACAATTAAGCGTTCAAATAAAGGATTTTTATTCAGAATATAATGATTTTCTTTGAAATGCCTGTAATTGTTAGATACTTTAATCTGGAGAGAGCTGAGTACATCAGGCCAATTGTTGCCTCCTCGAGCTGGTCATTCAACTGTTTCTTTTGGCAAGAACTTGTTCATTTTTGGGGGATTTACAGATGCACAAAATCTCTATAATGACCTTTATATGCTTGATATTGGTATGTTCTTTATAGCCTATACAATTTTTTTTTTTTCAATTTTAAGATTTTGTATGTGTTGTACTGTGGTTTAACTGTTTAATTAAATAGAACCTTACTGTGAAGGCCATTGCTGTGACTTTTATAATTCTTACCTATTAAGTTGAGAATTTAGTCGTGATGGAGCAGCACTTCAAGTGACAGGTTGTTAACAAACTTATTTCTGCACATTTCGTAGGTGCAAAAAGCTTTCCACATTTCTTCAGAAAATATTCAATCATTTAGATGATGAGTGGTTGCGTTTGTCATTTTAGCTTATAAATTAATGTTGGGTCTTGCTCCAACTTTTCCCAAATTACTGTTTCAGTGACAATTATGTTATATATATATGGTAATTTCTCAATTTTTAGAAAGACTTGTACTTAATTAATTAAGCAATTCCTATTTTCTGTTCTGAAATTACATGATTGTTTGTCTTTTTGATCAATGTTGATTAAGTTGGGATTCCTCATATAAACTTTCATTTCTTATTAACCATAGACACCGGCGCTTGGACAAATGTTACATCTTCAACAAATGGTCCGTCTGCTAGATTTTCAGTGGCTGGTGACTGTTTAGACCCTTTTAAGGGGGGAGTTCTTGTGTTCATAGGTGGTTGTAATAAAAGTCTTGAGGCCCTGGATGATATGTATTACCTATATACAGGTTCAACAAAGTGTCATTTTTTGCCAGTATTAAATTTTATGACATAACCTTTGGTTCTGGTATTTCTATAGTATCTCTAACTAATTGTGATATATATCTTATTTTTAGGGATTGCTCGGGAAAGTGAACAGAGACCAGAGAAGTTATCTTTAAGGAAGCAATTGAAATTGAAGTGCCAAGAACAAAATCCCAATCCTAGCCAAAATCAAGTTCTAGCAAGATATGGTGTTGGTTCTGATATGGGCCAGATCATGTCAGTGTTGAACTATAGCCAGCAAAGTAAGAATTTTTGTTGTCTTTATACAAATTTCTGATTCATGGATAGTAAATTCTCATTTTTCTCTTAGAGTCCATTTGGTTGAGAGAAAAGAAAAACAGTGGATGGAAATGAAATAAAGTGAGTGCAAACATGTTAGAATTAAAGTGAAAATTAAAGGTGTTTGGTTAAAAGTAGTGAACAATAAGGAAAAAGATAGAAAGATAAAGGAAAATTGGTGAGAAATAAATGTGAAATCAGTGCGTTCCACTATATTTCCGTTCAACCAAACAACCAATATTATTTTCACTCTTTCCATCTATTTCCATGCTATCTAACCGGGCAATAAAACCCTGTGGCTTTAAACTAAGATATATGGATAGATATAACCATGCCATACTGTACGTTTATAAGATGTTGATATGCATATTATATGGCTGGTTTCCTTTGCCTGAGTAGGATATACGATATATGGATAAATGGATTTGTTTTATTTTGTGCATATTATCACACCCATTTTCTACATTTTTTAAAAAATATATCATATGTACCCCTATCTGTATCTACCCACACAACTTTTAAACTTTTATCCTATCAATCTTAGTATGTGAGAGTGGGATTCAAAAAGTTCTTCAACGTTCTATTGGGGCTCACAGTTAAATATTAGTGTAGTTTGGCTAATTAAATTTAAGGCAGCAGGAATTGGTATTCCTCGTTGGACTCTCCGTGACATTCAATTAGTTAAGTTTCTGTTTGTGAAGATCTAGTTCTTGCATCTACTATGTATCAATCTCAGATATGGATTGTAGTTATGGCAATTAATAAGTCAGTGATGAATAAAAGAATGATTCCTTGAATAGTTTTTTATTTCCGATATTTATGAGCGAGGAGCACAAAAAAATTAAAATGATAATGACTATTTATATTTTATAGTACCACTCAGGGACAATTAAATATCCACTATCATAAATGCAGGTAGGCTAAATATCCCAGTAAACCAATCCCTACCTCCTGGAAAGAAAATGTTTGAAGCCAAGGTCACTGAAAACATCTCAGAAGGATATACTATTGAAACTGTTATTGATGGAAAGCCTCTTCGTGGAATACTGTTTTTAAACAAGCCAAATTCTCTGTACTCTTCTGCCCATACTCCCAGTAGGTATGTTTTCTAGAGTTCTTCCCCTCCCCAGTCTCTTTCACTTTCAATATGTTGCTAAATTAAGTTCCTTTTTTATATAAGTTTATTTAAACTTATGCTTATATCACAAAGCAGGAAAAGGACTCTTAGTGAGATTGATAGTGTTGTCTTGAATGGTATACACTCTAACCAATTAAAGACTCCTAAAGTACTCAAGCAAAATCAAATGGAAAACCAAGAAGCATTTTGTGGAGACAGTTCAGAATCTCATGAACACCGCACTGAATCCATTGCAGTGGTAATGTCAAGTAACCCAGTGACTGCCGATGCTTCTGATACCCATAAGGTGAAGTTGTTCTCTCTACTTCTGTTGTTTAGAATTATAGAGAAAGGCCCGAGTAATGATTCCTATATTTTTTCTCTAATTACACCTGTCAGAGATTGGCAATAGAATTCTCAGAAAAAACTGTTGTTGATGCAATTCATTTGATATATAAGTGGGACATCTGTACAATGATGATTTTTTCCTTGCCAATTTTCCATGGGTTAAAATATGTTCAATTTTATATATAATGTAAACTTTCCAGTGATAAACTGTTGTTAGTTTCGTAGTAATAGTTCGTTTGCTTAGATCCAATTGTGTACATGTTTGAAAGATCACCATCTTGTGTTGGGAAATGAGAAAATGAGTCTCATCAGATGATTTGATGTCAATCAAATAACTTTGTATCCTTGGAAACATTGGGGTGATATTTTTATAAAGTTTATTTTATATATAGTTATATCCATTACTATCTGCAGGTTTCTGCCAACCAAGAACCAGAAGCTGCTGCTTTGAATCAAAATGACGAAAAACATGAAACACCCATATCCTTAAGTGAAAACTTGAAAAAAGATGGTGCAAATGATGTGATATGTTCCAGAGATGAGGTGCAAACAAATGATCAAACAAATGTGCCAATTTCCAACTTTGAACTTACAAGACATGATACAAAATTTGATGCTCCAAATTACAACGCTGAATTTCAGAAACCTGCTGCATCTGAGAGTGTTTTGTGCCTGTCAAATCAAGGTATGAAGTACTTTGTCCACTTAGTCTTTTTCATTAAATCACTTTTGTTTTGGGGGGTTAAATCATTAAGCTACTATTCCAAAAATTAAACTGTTAGATCTAACATACCATCTCATGCTACATGCCTGTCTGGGCCCAATTGTATTGGACTGATGGGAAGGGTTGAACATTTGCTTACATAATCAAAGGCTTTAAAGACTAGACCAACTCATGAACCAACTATCACTGAATCATAAGTTGTTACGTGAAGGCATATTTTCAGAGGTAGGGTTTCAAACTGGCTTGGATAGGGAACAAACATTTCCAGCTTGAATCCGGAGACCCCTGAGGGTCTGTTTTTACTTTAGCAAAGAAGGAAGTGTGTGGATTTGTGCTAATCGTGAGCATTTGGAACTGGTGATTTGCAGTGATTTCGTAAGAATGTTTAGTGGGCTTCACGGTCTAAATCATCATGTTATTTTGGTGAGTTGACTTGTGGTGAGTTGTCGAAGATGCAACACAATTTTGAAGAGTTTTTGTATGTATTATTTATTGATTATGGGATTATGGGCCCACCATAATCGACTGAGTGTTTTTTTTTTCCAATAATAAAAATAATAAAGAAATCATTAGTAACAGATAAAATCATATTACTTTCAATTCATTCTACCCCCTCTTTGGCATAAGGAGATATTATTTTGATGGTGGATGCATTTCTCTTTTTTTTCACATGTGTTTTTGTATTACTTAAATCCTGGAAACTCGGATTAAATATTCCATTGCGGTATGGAACGTGCCCATTTCCCTGAAAAAAATGCTATTTTTGGTAGACTAGATGTTGATCGTGCATTTAAGTTATGTGTTGTATTGATATGCAACCACAAGTTTATCTATATTATTTTTGAGTTAAGATTTCAAAATAATTAATGTTAAAAGGGGGTATTATGTTGAGAAGGTAAGTATTATTTAAGAATACGCTAAAAAAGAATAGATTTCTGTTACCGAGGATTTTCTATTTTATTTTGATGTTATTTCTTTTTTCTTGTCAATGTTTATGCACCCTAATTCTTCAGTAAGATTAATTTTTCAATGACTGTTAGGTGCAGTGGTGGATTCCACAACTCCAACAACAGAATGCAGCGAAGCAGCAACATTAATTTGAACACATAAGATAATGGCTGGTGATAATTTTGTCTGCTAGGGATTTGTACATTCCTCTTCTCAAGGTGATCGTAGAGGTCAATATAACTGACTGGTGAAATAGGCTAACATGTTCCACTGGTGCTCATTGACATCCTTTGGTCTGAACTTTTAATTGAACAAACCTTTATTACTTTTAGGTTTAGGTAGTCATAGAAGCAGTTCTGTTTTACTGAGTTTCGTCATGCCTGCCTTCATTTATTGCATGGAAAGAAAATTTTGTTTCATTGGTGCCTGGGCATCAATATTATTTCCAAATGCAGCTTTACCTATTAAATTGCAAATCTCGAGAGTTACTCTATTGTTCTTTCTTCATCTTGTAGGACTCTTTCTTTTATCATATTTTTCTGAAGTTGAATTGAGACATTCGTGTCTCTGAGGTGTAATAAGCACCGTTATTTGTTGCTAATCTGGCGTCCTGTCCTTGTTGACCAAGTTTACTGCACTGAAGCAGCAAGTGGCATAGATGAGGATTTACTGGGTAGATTAAAAGTGGGAAAACGGAAAACAGAACTCAGTATGAAATTGGAAAGAAAAGGATGAATTATCTTGATGCTCAGTTTTAGCAAAATTCCAACCACACCATTATCCTTAAAAGAATGTTCATGAACATTTATCCTCTTCATTAATATTCCTCAATTCCTCTATTCCTATAACGTTTTATTTTATATTTTGCCTAATTTTTTATTTATTTATACTTTGAAGGTCTCAAGTATAATTGTGGTGTCCACAAGTATTTGCTTTCTTTCCTTAAAGCTTGGGCCATGAATGGAAGGATGCTTCTTAGTGTTTGAGTCAGCGTCTACCATACAAATTTCTATTTGTATATGCTTGCAACAATTGCAAAACATACCTTTCCTGTGCCCACATATTTGATATGTTTTCATTGTTCAAGCAGCAACATGATGGTAACAATCCAACAAGTAAATAAAAATCACAAGAAATGCCATATTAGAAGTGACACCGTACAGATCTCTCTGGCTTCTTCTCCCAATCCTATTTACTAACTAAAACCACACAATTAGACGGTGATTTTCTGTCTAATTTCTTGAACTTGACATGTGCTACTAATTCAGAACTAATTCATCTAAACTTTGTTGACTATTATCATTGGATATTTACTTAAATATTCTAAGGTCTGTCATTAAATAATGGCGGACTTCACCCGTGACAAGGCAAGCATGTTATAATTGTTTCCCTGGTTGAAGTGGGTGTGTAGAGTGTAGAGATGAGTATTGGTGGAGCAAGGTCTTATAAGAAAGTTAATAAATGTTTGGTGGAAGATGGGGTCGAGATGATTATGATAGGTTAGCTGGTGTTTATGGACGTGGGGTTGGATTCATCTGCTCTCTCTTCATTTTTCTGTCACCATATTTACAATCACCGTCACTTTCAATTTCTCGACCCTACTCAATCAACTAGCACCGCAGATAAATCAATGCAATCTCTGTGATCATCATATTGCCTGCGTGCACATACCATTAACTCATTCAATGTCTTTGGAAATGCGATCAACTTGTACAATCAAGTCAAATCAACAAAACTCGCTTAAATTATAGATGAACACATCTTTTCTTACTATCAAAACTATTCTTTTTTTACTACTTTTCCCAATTATCCCTCATTGTTCAACTTATTTGGTCACATAACACCCATTTATTGTGAGACTAAAGGACGATAATTAATGTAAAGTCAAGGCTATAATTAATACAATTGGTCAAACCAACTCTTAAACTGACACGAAACACACAAAAATGTCCAGCATTCTACTCTGGTGTTTTTTTTTTCTTACTTTCTACCATAAAAGCTTCCTAACCACTGCATAAGTCATCACACCTATTTCATTGCAACTACAATATCAACCTGCATAAGTAAACCTTGTGACTTTCTACCATATTGTTACTTCTAAGCAATGGTGACCTCCACCATGTTCTACACTGGAGAAAGTTTATAAAGGTAAAAAATATTATAGAGAGGAAAAGGAGAGTGAAAATTAATGAATTAGTAAAAATATACAGTGAGGAAGAAACTGAAACTTACAAGGAGGATTTTGAAATAAAAGATGGAGAAAAAAGTACAGGTAAAGTTAATTTTCTCCTTTATATGAAATTAACATAGAGCAAGTTCGGTCTAAATATAAAGTATAATTCATTTTCAAAATAGTGAGAACTATTTTAATACTAAAAGATACTTAAAAGTATATATGTTCAAGATCTCATCTTAATTAATTATAATATTAATTTACAGTATATAAAAATATGTAAATTTTATTTTATAAATCAATTTTATATAAATAATTAAATTAAATTTAAAAATGATTTTAACATCAAAGTTATTTAGAATTATACTAATAAAATTTATTGTTTATTAGTCTATTATATTATTCATTATCAAATCAGGTATAAATATAAATACAGTGAGTTGTAGATTTAGAATGTAAATGGAGTGACTATTGAAATGGAAAGAAAGACAAAATAATGTCAATTTTGTGCTAATATGATATTATCTTTGACTTGACAGAACAAAAAACAAAAAAAAAAACATAATGGTTTCTCGCACTTTCATTTCTTGCTTGGTGCAACCTCGGAGCAAAAGGGGTTTAATTTTTTTTCATGATTGGAAAACTAACCTTTTGTCGTTTGAAAGATTAAGATTTGCATCAAACAACATTTGCTGACATACTTTGAAAGAAAGTCCAAGCTTTGGATCTTGGGAATAAATTACTACACCACAACTTTCAGAGTATATTTAATGAATATGATTAAAATATTATTGTGGTTATTACATATCAGTTCAGAATCCTACTAGCTCTATAATCAACCTAAAACATCACTCTCTTTTTAATTCACTCACTTAACATTATGTCATTATGCTAAAACTCTCAATATCATAACTGCTTAATTGGATACTTGTGAGTAATTTTATAAGAATTTTACACTCAGTGGAGTGATATGTTTAGTGAATCTCGCTAAAACACATGATATTCCAAAACACTGTTTGGTTGAATTAAATATCAAAGTTTTAATAGTATTGTTTATAGGAGTGACAAATACATTTTTAAGAAAATAACTTTATCAGTATCTTAATCTAACTGTAAGATATAGCATTTAACTCTTTTTTTTTCCATTGAAAGATTTTTTTTTTCATGACATCAAATGTTTCTTCGAAATAAACTTTATAGGTTTTCACTAACAAATAAGATTACCAATATTGATATATGCAGGTGGAATGGTACACATTAGATCAACAACAAACACAATATCAGAAAGTTTAGTTTTTACATAATTGAATTAGTAAAAACTCATTACAGGACAAAAGTAATCTACACAAATAGAAAGATAGATTTTTTAACATGAAAATTTTCAATTAAATTTAAATTTACTTTTTTGAGCTAGTTCGAATCAAGTAATTTAAGACGGGTTGAAACATACAATTTGCTAAAAAAAGAAAAAAAAATGTATTATGGAATTAAACTCGTTTTATATTTTTTTAAAATGTATTTAGTTGAAATTGTTTAAAAAATATATATCTTTTTTACGCAAATGGTCCCCTAACCTAATTGGTCAGGGAAAGAGAAATAAAAATGGCCAGTCGTATCTCAGTATGGAGGACAACTGAATTGACCCACTAAACTTTTCTCAATTTTGTTGTCTTTCTTACAATGAAAATGCTATATATAATATATAACCAAAACAAAAGACATGGACTTTCTGACCAGCTCTGACCAGATTGGGTGTCCATTTTCACCATTCTCTAATTGTTCTCTCAGGAGAAACATTAAGACCATCTTCTTGGATATGCAGAAATTCACTTGCACTGTATACTGAAACTAGTTCATTTAGTTGGTTCAAGCTATTGTGTGTGTATTTGTTCCACTGCGTTTTTTTTCTGCAAATTTAAGGAGCATTGGCTCTTTTTAATTTGCCTGTTTCTTTATTTTTTGTAAAACCAATACCCAGAGGATATTACAAGTTCTAATTGAAAATTTTAGGAAAGACGGTACTGTCGGCAAGACTTACTCTATTTTGTAAGGAACCAAATCTATATTATTTGATGAAATCAATTAGAGAATATTTGGCATGAAATATTTACCGTGGCCCTGTAATTTAGAAATTACTTTTTTTTATGTGTAGCTACGATGGAACTCAACCTCTTTGTGAATGCTGCATATGGAACTGCACAACATAGACCTGGAGAATTGCTCCATTGACTTGTAGTTGTCTTATTAACTGTGTCTGTACTAAAGTTTAGTGAGCAAAGGGTTTAAGCCCAATGGATTGATTTTTCGGAAGGTAAGGACTAAGGACCCTTTGAGCTGTCTGAAATACTGATTCTGTGTTATACTAATTGTTGCTTAACTGACTCTGCAAGCTTCGTTTGCACTTGGTAGTGTTGGTAGATTTGGAGTACAAATCATGAAGCTCTTGAAGAGGGAGTAATTGTAATTGATTGTGGTAGTTGAGAGGTCGAGTTTAATTCGAGAAGAGGTAGATATGGCAGCAAAGTTCTTGCATTCTTTAGCAGATGACAACCCAGATTTAAAAAAGCAGATAGGATGCATGACTGGGATTTTCCAACTCTTTGATCGTCATCACATTATTTCCTCTCCCCACATTACCCAGAAGAGGCATCATACAGGTAATCCTTTGGTAGTTGCTAGTCACGTGTTTCTATAAATTTATTTTATGTCAGCATGGCTTTCATAAGTTGATCTTTTTTTTGTTTTCTTTCTGTTTTCCTTTCATCGGTTTCATATGTTTTATCACCAGTGCTGTTTCTTAATGGTTGATTTGTCACAAGGATACTAGTCTCATGTCGTAGTCTTGGGTTTCAACTCTTTTTTGTTTTGTTTGTCTTGGTCCCTTTGAACTTCATTCGATTCTTTGCACATATTACTAAATTAGGTCTCCATAAAATAATTAGCTCATGACCTTTGCACCACTCAGTGTTGGTTCCTGGCCTTGTTTATCTATTTCATTAGAGTGTTCGAATCTAACGTTTCTGTTTTTGTCTTAGGTTATTCCCTCTTCAATTATGACAGTCTGGAAACAGGTTCTAATATCATACACCAGCCGCAATCAACAGCTGTAAGAACCTTCCTTTACATGTTTCACAAATTGTATACCGTTTATGCTTCACAAGTTCTTGAATAATATTTCAATTTGAGGAATGGAAGTTATGCTACCGGATCAAATTTTGGGTCGAGTAAATTTGTACTAACTACTTGTGTCAGATGTAAAAAGGCTGAGAATTGGTTGTTATCTTCCTGAAAATCGTTTCAGCATTTGCTGATTAAGTTTAATTGAATGGAACTAAACTTAGGCCATTTCGTGAGTTTGTTGCAGGATATGAGGGGTATGAGTGATAAGCACAAAATTTCAGCTGAATCATCGAGAACCTCATTCTGTTCCTCTTGTTCATCATCCATGTCCTCTTTGGACTATAAAGCTGAAGCAGATGCTCCCTTTGACCGGATTGGTTTTCCTGAAACTCCTATGAGGGACCCAGTCATGAACCAAGCAAGTACCTCTCCCCATTTAGGATGTCCATCCCTTGATCTGAGGGATGTGGTGAAGGAATGTATATATAGGGAAGCCAGAGGACTGTGCAGAGAAAGGGATTCCCCTAGACAATTTCAGATGTCTAAATCTGTTGATAGAAAGCAAACTCCTATTGATCTAAAGGAGTCCTTGCGAGTCCTTGCTATACTTAGAGAAACACCTCGGCATTATGTTGAAGCTAAAGAACTTCCTAGACTATCAAATGAAGTAAAAGATGGACATTGGCATTCCATTTCAAAGGATGCTCCTCGGTTTTCTTATGATGGAAGAACAACATGTGAGGTATCTTTTGACTCGCATGATACCTTGAAATGCCCACAAAAGCTAAAAGAGCTTCCTAGACTTTCACTGGACAGTAGGGAAGGTTCATGGCGCTCAAACGGCTCTGATTCAAAACTCAGTAACCTCTCAAGAAATTCCAATACAGGTGACGCCTCCACCTCAGTTGACAACATTTCTAGTCTACAACAGCGTTCAGCATCTCAGAGACGGCCACCTGGTATTGTAGCAAAGTTAATGGGCTTGGAAGCATTGCCAGAGTCCTATGTGGCTAGTGATACCAAGTCAAGTTTGAGTGAAACTGACTCAAGTAAAGGTAATAATCAGTTTGGGAAAAATGGATTCGTTACACCACTTCCAGTTTCTAATTTCCCTGAATTCCCATTGAAAGAGAAAGAGATGACTTCCCCACGGTGGAAGAATCCCGATTTGGTTGTCAAACCAATATTGAGTACAAGGTTTCCCATTGAACCTGCACCATGGAAGCAGCCGGATGGGAACCTAAGCTCTGAGAAACTAACTTCCAGGGTCATAAAACCTACAGCAAGAACCCCGGATTCATTTCCTTCAGTTTATAGTGAGATTGAGAATAGATTAAAGGATCTTGAATTTAAACAATCTGGAAGGGATCTCAGAGCACTCAAACGGATATTAGAAACAATGCAAGTAAAGGGTCTATTAGAGAGCAGAAAAGAAGAACAAGCTTCAAATGTTGTTAGAAATAAAAGAGACTATGAACTAAAATCGACCTCAATTCAGCATTCTACGAGGCAGGAAACAGCCTGGGAATCTGATTCTGCAGTGGCTATAGAGTCACCAATAGTGATCATGAAACCAGCAAAAAATGTTGAAAAAAGTGGACCTTTTGCTTCTTCAGTCTTTCCAATTCATGAACTTTCTGATTCCGACAAACTTCAGAGTGATGGTGTACATGTACGTGGTAAAAAAGGCACACCTTCCAGTCAAATAGCCAAAGACCGGTCTCCTAGAACAAGTCCCAAGGATGCTTCTACCAGTTTTAGCGAAAAGAAAGCGAATAGTATCAAGACTATAAAATCAACACAATCCCTACCAAGGTCTACACAATTTCCAAAAGAAAATGGTCCAAGCTCAGTAAAGAGTTCAGGATCTGCTAGCCCAAGAATGCAGCAGAAGAAGTCAGCATCGGAGAAGCAATCTTGCCTTCTTACCTCATCATCAGATTCAAATAATCCCAGAAGGCAGTTCTGTAAGCAGACAACACACTCAGGTTCTCCCAGTCAAAAACTGAGACCTAAAGTCCCTAATTCACAGAGCAGTGATGACAGACTCAGTGAGACTAGCAATGAACAAAGAAGTTTAAGTAGCCAGTGGGATGAAGTATCTCTGCAATCAGACAGTATGTCTTTCGACTCAAAGATGGATATTGAAGTTACCAGCAATTTACAATCTGCTGAAGTTGTTGATAGCCAATGCCCATCTAGGAAGGCTGTTGAGCATTTGGTTTCAGGATCCATGCATAAGGTTAGAACTACGATGATCTCTTTTCATTCAATATTTCTGATTAGTTCAATGAGAACATTAAAACTTTTAGGAGTAATATATTCCAATTATCAGTCGATATCTAATTTTTACTAAATTTTGCAGAAATCAACTCCGAGGTGGGATGAGGATGAGTCAATTGCAGAACTTACAACACACGCCTCAGATCATCCAAGTCTCGGATCAGTTGTTGATGTCTCAGTATACAAATTCGGTATGCCATCCCCAGTAAAGAATATATCCTATTCTCGTAAAGGTAATATTTCTGTCTTCCAAATCACAATAAAAAAAACGGAGTTTTATAGTCAGATTAAAAAAGACAAATTCCTGGCTTTGTCAGTCAGTTCATCCTCAAGATTGATTACAACATTATGTTTAAAAGAAATTTTAGTCCTTTTCTACCTGAAATGCTACCTCCTGTAAGAGATTAGAAATCCTTTTCTTGTGATGGATTGACCATAACTAGAGTTGACCATGCTGATATCCTACAAAGACGTCAAAGTAATTTGTCACTTAGATATGATGATGATGCATAACTGTATTTGAGCCACTGATTTTTCTGGTTCGTAGCCATCCTTATTAAGTAACGTTCAAATTTTCTCAAAGGCAAGTGCGATGAGCATCACATTCAAGGTGTCTTAGGCTTTATGTTTTCTTCCTGGCATAATCTTAATTTTCTGATAAAATTGAAGCAAGTATTCACTAGAAAAGAAATTTTAATGTGTATATTTCACATGTAATAGTCTAATATAATTTGCAAGATTTGTACGTTCCTATAGACTATTTACCTATAAGCTCAAATTCTGCAGTTGAAAACGCTCAAGAATCTAAAGAAAATTATCATACAGATCAGTGGAGCCCAGCAGAAGGCCTCTTCATTAACAATACAAGATATAGAGAGATCAACCACAAGAAATTGCAAAGCATAGGTCGCCTTATTCAAAAGCTTAGACAGCTAAACTCAAGTCACGATGAGACTAGAATCGATTACATAGCTTCCCTTTGTGAAAATACAAACTCAGACCACAGATACATTGCTGAGATACTATTGGCTTCAGGTCTACTTCTGAGAGCTTTGAGTTCTGAGCTGCTGACATTTCAACATCACTCATCAGGTCATCCCATTAATCCTGAGTTATTCCTTGTGTTGGAACAAACCAAGTTAAGTAGTTTGCTTTCGAAAGAAGGGGGCAGCGATGGAAAAATTGCTTACAGGAAGCCAAATACGGAGAAGTGGCACAGGAAACTCATCTTTGATACTGTGAATGAGATTCTTCGTACAAAGCTAGGCTCTTCTCGTGAGCCATGGTTCAAGCCGGATGGACTTACAAGGAAATTCGTCACTGCACAGAAGCTTCTTAAAGAACTATGCTTTGAGATACAAAAACTTAAATATGTAAAACCAGATAGCAAAGATGAAGGGGATGATCTGAAAAGTATGCTAGGGGAAGATGTGATGCGTCACTCGGAAAATTGGACAGGTTTCCCTGGTGAATTACCCGGGGTTGTGTTGGATGTTGAGAGACAGATATTTAAGGACTTAATTGATGAATTTGTGATTGATGAAAGTTTGGGAGTGACGTACAATAGGCACAGCAAGCTATTTGGAAAGTAGTTCATTTCATTTGTTCATTTACAAATAATATTTTTTGTATCAAATCCATGAAAGTTTAAGGATTAAGAGCTTTGATTGTTTTTGCTAAGCTGTGAAGCAAGTAACTTTAACACGGATTTACATCATAAGTATTCTCAAAAATTGATGGTGGAACTTGTGTGGCAGCTATAACTTTGGCTTCTGAAATTGAGTTTGTCTTCACCAATTTCCTTGAGAGAAAAATATTGAAGTTGCATACCTCAATGAAAGTGGAGAAAAAAACTGGCAAATGCCATGCACATGTCTCTTGAAGAATCCATATTGTAGGCCAACAAAAGGGTTCAATGTCCATCTCCTTTTTACTGTAAAATCTGCTACATTCTTGTAGAAAGGAATTGATGTACCAAATTCCAAAGTAGCTATAAGGTTAGTGATAAAAGTTAGAAAAGAGGGCAAGAGAGGTTGTGGTTTAACTCTCCCATTAATATTTGGGAGATATAAAATTGATTTGAAGATTTGGAAAGAAGAATATAAGAGATTATAGATACAACTCCTCCACTAATAAAAGAATACCAAATTCCAAGCCATGAAATCAGAATACTGTTCCGGATTGCACTTGTGACATTCAATAGTCATCAATCCAAAGACATATATGCAAAATTTAGGCATAGAATCAACTTCACTGAATTCTGTACTTAATGGTTAGAACTGAAAATAACTTATGCTGCAAACTTTCTTCGGAGTTGAACGGTTAATGAAAAGATAAAATTAATTAATTAAAAGGGTAGGTAGTAGAGAAATTAGAAGATAATGGCTATAGACCGAGAAAGACAAATAAATCAATGTGCTTATATTTTATTTGATAAATTTAGACATGTTGCTGTTTTGCAAAAAAATAGTATAAAATGAGAAATAAAAAGCAAGAAGCATGGGGTAAATTTGGGATAATTTTACTTTATATATAGTTTCCATCAATAATATAAAATGAGAAATAAAAAGCAAGAAAAACGAGAAATCTCTTATTACCTTGATTAATAAATAATATAATAAATACTAATACAAATCCCATATATCGACCAGCCTCCGTAGCATAGTGGTAGTGCGTTCGCTTCGTAAGCGAAAGGTCGTGAGTTCGATCCTCGCCGGGGGCTTTTCCCTCTAAATTATTACTTTTGATGTTTTTATGCTTTTTACTTATTTTCCATCTTCAATTATTAATCAAATCAAACACACTTATTGCGCCAGTCTGATTATCAATCCTATGCATAATAAAATGTAAAACAACATGTTTTTAATTTAAAAAATAAATAAAAAAGCACCAAATTAGTCCCGCGTCTCATTTATTTTGAAACTATTTTTATATTTTCTAATTACTTTTTCTGAAATATGAAAAAAAAACACACCCAAAATTATCAGTTTAAGATATAAAAAATACATTTGGCAATGACTATTTGGCAATGTTTTAAAAATGGGATGTGTCAATGAGTTCAGTAATCCAGAAACAAATTAAATATTCTAGCCTGTTTACAAATTACACTTTGTATTTGGTAACCAAGAAACACCAATAAATAAATAAACAACAGAAAAATGAAGTATTTAAAATGTCATTGAATTCTTGTTAAAATGCATAAAGAAAAGAAAATGATATAATTTGAAGAAGAAAAGAAAGAATTGGAGGTAGCATGAGTGGTCCCTTATCTATCCAATGTTCATGAAAATCAACAATGAAAATTTGTTTGTTGGCAAAGAGTGCTCTTTTGATCTGCATGCCTATAAACTGTATGCAACTTACCTATATGCTTCTGTTTTTCCTTTTTCTTCTAACTCTATATGGATTATGGTCAATTTGTTAGATACAACAAGTACTTCTATGCCACACAAAAAATAGTAAAACAACAACAACAAATAGGACCACTTCTATATTCAAGCCTTTATATATATATATATATATGCTTATAGTGCTACAAAATGACATTATTCCTATTATAATATTATACACTTCATTTCTTTATTATCATTATTAGTATAATTATAAGAATAAAGAGAAAAGTAAAACTTTATGTATGCTACTAAGATAAATTTATGTTTTGTTTGAAGTTCTAACCCATTGAAATAATATCGTTAAAATTAATCATTTTATATAGGATATCTGTTTACCGTTTATAATTTCTTCCTGATTTTATTTTTAAAAGATATTTTGAATATCCAAAAGATAAATATATATTTATTTATTTTTAATCTTAAAAATATAAAATTATTGGATATATTAGAATACGTTTTTATTTCTATGTCAATTTATTTTATTTTAAAAATTAACTAATTAGTAAATATGGTAAATGCTAATGAATTAGCAATGGTTAGAAATTAAATTTATATGTTAACGAATTTCTAAGAAAATCTTTCCTTTGAATAAAATTAAATGAATTGTGTTTGAAATTTTTATTATTACAATTATAGTAGAATTTAATTAATATGCATTCTCAAGCTATTATGGTTAGAATAGATTGTCAATATATGCATGATTTTTTTGCAAGCTGAATTTGATTGAAATAAATAACAAGTTGGCAAACATGTTTTCAGAGAAGGCATTATTGCAAAATATAAATTCTATAACACATTGTTTATAGTAGTTGTTAAACAATCGATGTTAGCAAAATACAGTAACACTTGGTAAATAAATGCAACTTTATACACGAATTATAATTTAATTAATGTAAATCATATATTTTACACATCGGCTTCAAATTGAAGTTATGGCTCCTACCCAAAATCACCCACCCCACATCGTTCTAAACTGAGGAATTTGTTTTATTAATGTCAATTGAAAATCTTGTAAGATTTAGGATTTAGGTTTTAGACTGTTAGATTTTTTTTATATAATTAGAATGTGAGTTGAGTTTGTAAAGTCTTGTTTATTGTAAACACCACTTGAAATATGACTTGGAGGTAATTAAATGAAAACTTGAGTTGAACTAGTAATGTGACTTTGTGAAACTTTAATTAGTTTACCAATAACTTGACCTAAACTTAGTGATAGATAGATACAAACCATTATAAAAATTCTTTTTTTTTGTGTTTCTTAATTTTATTTAAAAAAAAGGAAAACAAACATGGTTGTTTGACAAAACCAAAAAAAAAAATATACGTGATATTTGTTAAAAGATTTTTAAATTAAAATTTAATTCTTGTAAATTTCTGTATTAATACAGGTTAAACAAACATCTCCTCCCTTTTAAAAAAAGTGGTCATTATACTTATCGAAATACAGTAAAAACTATGTATGTGAGATAATATATCTAACAATACTTAAATATAAGGAAATTTCATCTACCAAATTTAAGCATGGAAATCATCACAATAAATACTAGGAAAATTTAGAAAATACATATTTTATTTTATGAAATCAAGAATATTAAATAAACTTAACTAACATCCTTAATTAGTGTGAAATTACGTAACTTCACTTGTATGCAAGTCTAGAGGTAGTAACCTGACCAAATATTTAAATTGTCATTATTATTAAGCAAGATGATATAATTAATATCATAATTTCAACCATGCAATGACATGTATCTCACAAAACTAAACCTATATATATATATATATATATATATATATATATATATATATATATATATATATATATTCACCGAGTGTACTAAATTGAGGGAAATTCTCTAGAACTAATGAGCTTGAAACTCAATTTTTCTATTGAAAATTATTCAAAACATTAAAGTTAGCACAAATGGTTAAGTGTTGCACAAATTAAGCAATACAATCTGGAAACAAAAAATTATATATACAATCTGTAAATTTTTTTAGAAAAGATATAATAAAGTAAAATATGAACATGTGTACTACTAATTATGTAGGTCTACATCGAAAACCAACTATACTGAGTTTCTTGAATCAAAATCGAAACAACTTTTACTATGTCCAAAGCTTTTGTGATAACTAAAATATTTTCTGATATTTCATCTTGAGATTATTAAGTGAGCTAACATGTGAGTATTCTGTTGAAGAATGCAGTTGATAATTTAGGTCAGTCTGTTGTTTACTTTTTTACTTTAATGGAGGAAGCTTTAATTATGAGGGTGTGCAGTAATTATATAAAAAAAAATATAGTAAGTGGAGGGTAATGCGGCACACCAAACTTCACATGGCAGTGGTAACTGTTGTAAGAAAAAAAAATGGCATATCCATAAATGTAACTGCTTCGTCTTTATTTCTTTGATAGTAATAAAAAGCTTAGAATTGGGACCACCATGTAAATTTTGGCTTTTTTTCTTTGATGAGAGAGCTTTAAAAACCCAATCTTGGATCTTGTGATATATTATTGTCTACAGGCAGAAGAGGAGAGACTGCTTTCAAGATCAGTACTCTGCTTCAGATTTGATGTTGCTTCCTTTTCATCATCAGAAAAACTGCAGATTCCAATACATTTTCTCACTTTTTCACTTTGTGTTACAACCATGCTTCTATCAGTTCCATGCCTTCATCAATATGCTGTTAAAGAGGCTACAAAGATGAACCCCTTTTCGATTTCCTATTTCCCTTCACTATTTATATCTTTCTCCTCTCGCTCCTGCACCATGCAAACAAACACACATTTTATCAACCTTATCTTTTTTTAACTTTTAAATTACCATATTAATTTTAACCTAAAGTTGTTTAATAGTTTTAAGAAACATATATTTCCAACCTTATGTTTTATTCTTAAGAAATCCTTTTAAGAGATCCTTTTATTTTGAAGAAGGACGTTTTTACAAATGCTTTTAATATCATAACATCACATACTGTATACACTATCTATTATTTTCATTTGTTTCCATTTAGATAGTAAAAAGAAAAAAAAAAACATGCATTCGTTAACAATAACATATTTATGACAAACCAATGAATTAACCAACCATACCACACGCTTGCATGTATATGATGTAAACGATGAAATTAAACGCATAAACTTAATGTACATACACGCATATATTTACTTACATTGCTACTTACCTTTTTTTTTTGTTGGGATAACATAACTACATAATCTTAGCCTATGCAACCGTATCACTAGACGAAAAAAAAAACGTAAATGCGTATTTTACTTTTATCAGAAAAAGAATTTATAAATGTAAACCATAATGAATAAATGCATATATTTATCCGTAAATTCTGTTATAAATAAAATATATATATTTTTATAGGGTAGTTGTAGGTATGAATGAATAGGTTCAGTATCCCTTTATAGACAAAAATCTACATTTATCTAATGAAATGAAAAGTGTATCCTCCTCCCTTAATATCTTTTCCCTTTTCGATTGATGAAAATTCTTTTGTGACGAAAATGTTTCAGTTAGTTATTTTTGTTTATTCTATTATCTCCTCCATCACTCGTGTCGTGAGAAGAGCACTTTGCTCTATTTGTAGACTCATGAGAATCTTCGTTCTACAAGTTCTTTTATAACTGGGTTTCTTAGATTTTGCTTTTTGGTTGTAGATATTTTTTAAGCAATACTATAAATGATGAAAGAAAAAACACAAAACCTTCTCACGAGGTAATTATTATGGCTGTTAGGCCGAACCGTTGCGATCCTTTTGCATCATACGCATGTCTTGGTTTCACTCAGCTTAAATCTGACATTCTGAAAATAGCAATTATGCAGAAAGCTTAAATATGAGTGCATGGATGTGTACAGGTGAGAGAAGCGTTCTTGGGATTGATTTCCCCGAGTCGTTCAACACTTCCTTGGTCAAATCGTCCGTAAAAAGCAACACATGTTAGGAGAAAAAAGTTCAAGAGCAGCAGCGTTAAATGGCAAATAAAATAATATATTGCTCATCAAGACACTTGGAGTCATTTCGAAAATCCCCATTACTCCTATAGCTTCCATTTGAAATGAGAGGACAGCATGCAAGTGTGTGAGAGTGAGAGCACGTAAAGTTCAAAAAAGTAAGAACAGTGTATATGTTGATCAAGCTACATCAATTATGTATGCATGTTGGACTTCATAATTAATCAATTGTACTCTTTTCAAACAAACATTACCATATGCTCAGTACACAGTGATCTCAATTAGATAGCTGTGAAAATAGTACCATTTTAAGCTTCCTTTTGTACTCAAATGGGATAATAGCATTTTGAATAAAGCATAATATGTCAATGAAAGATGGAGTACAAGGCTACCCCACTTTCACGAGTTTTCTCTTATAGTACACTGATGACTTCACTTGTATTTATATATTACACCTTAATCTGACTTTCAACGTAATCATCAATTATCACTTATAACATGAAAGATAATCCAATCTAAGAGATTAAATCATCAGATAAGAAAGTCTCATGTCTGCACAAGAAAACATTTGAGGCTGATCAGTTTCGGGGTTACCTTGTTTTGATAAAATATTTACATTATGATTATTTTGTCCAAAGTTAAACCATTTAATATACATGACTCAAGTTTGTGTATATGGTGTCATGAACCAAAAAATAATTCAAGTTTAAACGAAAACACTAGAACTATTTGGACTTGAAGTCTAGTTAACAAGAGTCTACCTATAATGAAAATGATCGAACGCGTCCCACTCGGTTATTTAAGAGTTTAAACTATTAGATTAAATCATTCCAACAAATTCATATGAAAGATCTAACACATAAGCACATGAGCACTAATTCAGAATATTTTATTATACCTCGTATTCATAATGATTAATCAAATCAACAAGGTATCTAAAGGTTGCAACCACAAAGTTCAATTCAAATATAAATATTGTATATGTATAGCCAGCATTGCCATACTTACAAAATTAAGACTCACGGCTGAGTGCGAAAATTTAATTCATGTGCTTTAGCTGTTGAATACTGATATGAAGAATATCCTGGAAGGATACTACGTACCCTTATATCTTGCTTGCGTTGTTGACATCGTTTGCGACAGAAAGGGAGATGATGAGGAGCTTCAAGAACGAGTACTGCCCTTACCTTGTTGGCTACGATCGCTATTATCTGAATCAAAAAGCTTGGAACTTAAAGATGTTGCAAGGCGTCTAAGAGGTGAAGTGGTGGAATGAATAGATTGGATGAGAGGATGAGGCATCATGACTTGGGAACTTGAGCTAAAGATCTGAACACTGTTGGATTGTCTTGGATCGCTTTCCACCGAGTAAAAAGCAGATGGTGTAGCAGAAGGTGGACAAAAAAGTAATTGGGGACCGGATGCTCCACAGAAATTAGAAGATGAAAATTGCACACTACTGCCACTGCTTGGATGGGAAGGAAATAATTCATGGCTTCCAAGGTGGGATAAAGATAGAGTTGAAGGTTCAGAATGATGGTAGGAGTTATGTGTGATGGCATTGTTTGACAAACCAGGTAAATAAGAGCTATTAGTCCCAAGGGGGAAGACCTTACAATGAGCTGAAGATTCTTCTCTATTGCGAGTACTAACACCAACAATTCCATTTTGATGATTTTCTAGTTCATTTGGTTTGATCCAGAACTTGCCCTTCTGGGAGGTTGAGACACTTTCAGCTAACTCCGTACGGTTTTGAGAATCTAAATCCCAATACCTTGTTGACTTTGTCATGAGGTTTTGGTTTCCCCCATCCTTTAAAAAAGAGGAATTAACACCATCATACAGGCTTCCAAGAGAGAACTGAGAGGTACCTGACAGTGGAGTTTGCTGGTGAAACTGAGCAAAACAGTGAGGAAATTGAAGTGGTGGGAGTTTATCAATATCAGATTTGGTGACTTCAAGCAACCAATCTACCACCTTGCTAGGTTGGTTCAGTCCAAGCTTGTCTTGAAGATCATATAACTGAATTGCTGTTGGCACAGACAGTCTAATCCTTCGGTCCCTCAGTCCCCTAATGGTGCAAACCTTGCTGTGCCTATCTTTTCCTCCCAAAGAACGAGACACTCGTACAATTCTTGGGTTTCTGAATGCTGACCATGATCTTGAGGTGGAGGCTGCCTTTGACAACTTTTCAATTTTAATGTTCTCGCCCTCTTGTTGATTGCCTTGCTGAACTTTACTTGAACTTTCATTCATCATGTTTCTTATAATCTCATCATTTTCTTCTTGATAATATCATACAATAAGATCAACCTTTTCGATATCATGCACTGCAACCAACTAACCCCGATCTGATAAACAAGAGGAAAGGAAAAAGTTATAATATCAGAAAACTTTTTTTTTTTTCTTACTGCGCAGTTTTTAAGTATACGTTTACAGCAAAACTATATGTGCTAAACTTGTTGCTTACTTGACTGGAAAACATCCCAGAATAGATTAAAAAATTAGAGAGCCAAAATCATGGGTCAGAAAGAAACAAGAAGATAGTGTAAAAAGTTCAACACTGAAATCAGCTTTACCAATTGTACAAGAGCACTGAAATTATGGTGGTCGAAAATTAGGGCAAAGAGAACTCTACTGAGTCAATTGATAGTGTTATGAAAGTGAATCTAAGGCAGAAAGATGAGTTTGGAGGAAAAATTGAGACATGCATGGTTAGGTTTTGAGTGAAAAGATTAGAAGCATGAGTGTGAGTAGTGAGATAAGAAGATGAACTTACGTGAGAGAGGAAAGTGTGGATATAAGGTTTTGAGCATAGAAGAAATGGAGGAGACTGCAGAAGTAGAAACTTCGTACAAATCTTCAATGTTAACTAGTGGAGCAGATGACCTCAAGTTTCGACTTCAGCCTTTTTTTTGCTGCAAAGGAATAATAATGTTGCATCGAATTGAGAATTTTTGTAAAGAAAAGGTTAGCATTTTACAGCATCATATGGGTGTAAATGTCAAAATTAATAATAATAAGAAGAAGAAGAATTAGTTCACCTTCACCATGTGGCATCCTTGTCAAGTGGCACGTCAACCATTGCTTCTCTTGACTTTCTCAATCTCTTTGCACCACATGCTCATCAGCAATTAATATTAGCCTCTGCCTTAATTAATAATCACTCTTAATCAAACTCAACTCTTAATTATTAACTTATTCAAACTTCCACTCTAATTACATTACTTTTTTCAAACTGTTTATCGCTTAGTTACTCCTTTAAAATTACAAAAAGACTGCAAAATTTACACTTTCTGTATTCTTTTTGAAGGTGAATATCAGATATTTATATCTTTTTTTTTTAAAATTAACTTGATGACTAAATTAACAGTTCACTAAAATTTAAAACACTGAATATATATATATATATATATATAAGAGGTTTTCTCTTAGTTATTAACTTATACATATACAAGAGGTTTTTCATAGTTATTAATCATAGATAGCTTCAGTGTCGGACTAATTTAGGTTTGCCTGTGCCGGCTAGCCCAACAGGACTGACAATGAAAAGTTAGGAAAAATATTTAATATTGTACCTTTATTAATCCATTTACTATTTTTAGTTCTATTTTAATAATAAATAAAAAAAGCATCAGCAACAATACATTTTAAACATAAATTTCTTAAAAATGTAGACACAAAAATATGGAGCTCTTAATTTGTATGGTCAATATTTTAAATGCAATTAACATTTTTTTGTTTGGGATATTCTTTATTTTTATTAAACTTACTAAATTCCTTGTCATATTTAAGAAAATAAACAAATTTATAACATAAATTGTTAGGAAACTATATATACGATGTAGTTTTAATCGTCTCTTGCATTATAAATTTCAGTTCTATTTTTTTTTTTAATTGTAAAGGCGTTTTAATCATTTTTATTATTTGATACGTGACATTGTTATTTATGTATTATATTTTGAAAATTTGAAATGATTAATTGTTCCTTTTTACGATAATATTTGTCTGTGTTAAAGTTTATTTTTATGTCAAAATTTAAAATTCTGAACTGGTACTTTAATTGTGGAAGTATTCTAGTTTTGTTGGTTAAGGATTGCATAAATTATTCTATACTCTTTGATATGTGTTTAATTTGTATACATGAAAAAAAAAATCTAACTGTAATTACATTTAAATTCCTCTTTTCTAAATTAGAACCTTTGTTGTATTTCAAATCTTAACTACGTACCCATAATTTAAAATTAACTTTTACAAAGACTTTTTAAAGAAAATCCCGTTTTCCTAAATTTAAATTACATTCTTTCAGAATTTAAAGTTACCTATACATAATTCCCTAAGCTTAAATTCTTACATTTTGTATTAAAATTTAAAATGTATATAAACACTTGCAAAATGCAAAGTAGGGATGAAACTCGATGTTATATTACATAGGAAATAATTGCTATAGTTTTTATTTATTGAAATGTCAAATGTTAATTAGGTCAGGAAAGAGACCGTGAAGGGGGACAAATGTTTTGAATCTATGTTACAAATTACTTTGTTCCTATTTTTAGTCTTTTTCATGACCAGTTAACGTATACTCTTTTAGTAGTTAAGTTATTTAACTTTGTTCACATGTCCCTTTTTAATTGAATGGCAAAGAATATAAAAAGGGATTATTTGAGAGAAAGAGAAAGATTCCTATATATAATGTCACGATTTATTAGCATTTTGCTATGAGCTACGCCATCTTCATACAACAATATTTTACATTTTTTCTCTTTTGTCACTTTTAATCGCTTTTTATGCTTGACAGAATTTTACAGATACAATTTATTATATCCCTTTTTAGTTTCAGAAGAGATTGTTGGGATTTAAGAAAATGAATTCTGAAAAGTAAGAGACAAAATAAATAGTGCAGTTAGATAGAAGTATATATGAAGAAAGTAAAAATAAAAAATAAAGCCTCACAGGTAAACTTTGAAAAGTTATGATGTATGTTGTTGGATTCTGATCGTTGTATTAGATGATATAGATCCATAGCTGTGCTATAGATGAGGGACCAACTTAGCCTCATAAAAGCATCCACTCAACTTATAGCTGGAAAAAAAGAGAGGGACCACAGACATATGCCAGTGAGATTTGCACACAGCACAATTAGAACTCTCTATATATGTGTATATATATACATACATATCACTCACATTGTAATAACTAGTTTGATTTCTTCTCTAATTATGCTACTTAGTTTCACAATATTAATGTGTATACTATAAGATTAATGAGTTTCTTCTACCTGAATATACTAATATTACAAGCTTTCTAGCTGATATATATATGAAGTTGCAGCTCAGACTTAGTTTATCACAGATGAACCAAAAACTAGAAGCATATGGTTCAGTAAATCAAGTATAGAATATCTAAACCGTTTCCTAATTAGGTTTTTGTGTTATATGGTTCAGTAAATCATGTCGTTATATGCATATAAGAGTAATTGATGTGTATTAGTTGGCCTTATAGAGAGAATATGTTGCTTTGAAAAAGAGAATCACGCGTATGTTTGTAGAGAGCATATGTATATGTAGAATCCCTAGCTAGCTAACTCTCGGGTGTTCTGTGTCCAAAGTCGAAAAAAGAAAAAAACATAATGAATCTTCTTTCTAATGTTGTGTACTGAGGTTAGAGACAAGGAGTAAGAGCCTTCAGCTTTTCCCTTCAAAATATCCACAAAGTAGGAATCTTCGCCTAAATTATTGAGAGTTCATCATCAGGACACACTGCAACTGCCATTGTTGAGTACTGATCAAAAGCTGAACCAATACTTTTAAACTCAAAACCCTAAGTGGGGTTAAGACCTTGTCAACCACATATATATGAACCTTGCAGTAATAAGTAAGATGAAAATTTAATATTTCTGCACCCACCTCTTACACGACATACATTAGTTTCAAAATCAATCAGATTTAAAATAAATAAAAAAATGCAAAAAATGGTATTATTTGCGGCAGGACACAAGAAACCCTAAAATTTTTTAGAACTTTGTCATTTGAGATAAAGATGGCCCATTTAAAGTATTCAGTTTTCGTTTGCAGAAAACAGAAAATGATGACTTCGAAGATTGTTGTCAATTTGTTTCTCTTTCTCAAGGGTTTTTTTAGTTTTATGTGCCCAGCGTTATCCTTATGTCTGCAACCTATTGCAGAAAAAGTAATGAACTCAACAATAATAGGAGTTTCTACTAAATACTCCTATTTTATATATGATGATGATGTAATTATTTACCCCCAGTTCTTTAAGCATTGAAATAATTATTTGAAAAATACCCCTATTACCTAGATAGGATTCCTTAATTTATAATTAACTTCTATTAATTTGAATGAACTTAATTAATGTATAATCAAATTTTGATTACTCTAGACCAAATACACACCCAAATAGTAGATAAAATTGCATTTGGAACCTTTTGAACTAAATACCAGAGTTACCATCTATAGAGAGAATACACTATATATTGAGTTGTCTAAACTCTCTGAAAAAGGTTAAGTTTCTACAAATAAACCAGTGTAATCATAGACTATTTTTAATTACAAATGTTTTTCTGTCTGATTTTTAATTCTCTCTGTAGGTGTACTATGTATCTACACTTTACTTTCAAGACTAATATGAAAACTTCCTCTTTTTCTAACCTAGACCTGTATATAGTTGAAATTAAAGTTTAGCTAATAGACATATAAAAGTAATGTTTTGCTTCAAATGTTACAGGGAAATTGGAAGAAAGATAACGTTTCCTTTTAAGCATGTAAGTTTCTTTATTTGTTGTTGATGTTGAAAACACTGTTGCATCACCATCAACACTGTCGACTGAGTAGTAGTGAGTAACTCTCTAATGAATGAATATATATACTATCACTGTCAAGGACTGCGAGATCTCTGCTATTTAGCTTGAAGATATGACTGAGTTAATAAATGAGTGGTCAGAAATCAATAGATAATTCAGGAGGATTTGCATGAATGACAAGTTTCCCATTGTGGATTGGGAATAGAGGAATCTATAATTAATTATCAATAACACTAAAAAATGTGTGTGTAGTCACAGAAATAAATTTAGGTCTTAAATTTTGCATAACTACAAAATTTTGTTGGTTCCTTGCAGCTGCGGAGTAGTTAATGCTGTGTACAGAGATCTGCAAAAGGTAGTGACAAGAGGAAAGATATCTGATGAGAAGATAAAAGGAAAAGTGATAAAGATAAATGGTATAGAAGGAAGAGAAATGGTGGTTAGGAATGAGGTTGAAAAATTGATAGAAAAAGTGGAAAAGAATGACAGGTTCTTCTTCTTGTAACCATTACTGGGTATTAAGGTTAGCAGTGACAGCGTGAATTGCCAAACCTCTGTGGTGTGTCCATGTGAATGAAAGTGACTGAGAGAGCGAGATGTTTCGGTCATTGGTGTGGCCTATACCTTTACTTCTGCTTCTGCTTCTGCTTCATGTTTATTATCGTATGTATAAGGTCAACAGATGAGCTCAGTTTTTTATGCTAGCCAGCACCACTCTTTCCTTTAACTTCTTCAAAAAAAAACTAATATTATTGTGGCCAATTAAATGTTCCTTTTATATGTTTTTCAAAAATTTTAGGTCAATTTAAAAGATCAAATATTATAATTGTATTAATTAATTATTAAGTAAGTAAGAAGTAGACATAAAATAAGGACATGGTTAATGTTATTTTCAAATTTTAAAAGACTGCAAATATATATATATATAATCAAGAGTTTTGTTTTAAAAATTCACACTTCAAAAAAAGTAAAGTAACAAAAATATTTAATAATTCTGCGTCTATGAAAACATTTTCAACCTAATGATTTTAAATCAAATGATTAAAGAATTATTGATAGCATTAAATAAAAGAAAAGAGTAGATTTTAGTTTATAAGTCAAAATAAAAACAAAAAGCTTAAAAAGAAAAAAGTTTTGCACACAAGAGTACATTTGTACATGTTCGCACTAAAATATCTTATCTTTCCAAGATTAACTATTCCTAAGAGTACATTTGTCCATGCTCCCACTAAAATATCTTATCTTTCCAAGATTAACTATTCCTTTCTTAGTTATTAAATAAATTTTTATCTCCTCGTTTTCAATTAAATGATCAATTAAAATAATCATAATGTAATATTCATATTTTTATAAAGAAAAATTTGAAAAAAAAATCATGTTTATTGACTTGTGGACCATGAAAAATAATCAAATTTTCTAAGTGCATCCTAATTTCAACATTATTAGAAGACATTGTGAAGTTTCAGTTAGAATGTTTTGAAAAGACACCTGTGTGTAATACCTTAATAAAAAATAATGTAGAAAAGCCTTTGTATGTGAGATGTATATGTTTTTGACAAATTTATTAATTGTATTAAGGTTAGTTAATGTTAATACAGAAAATTGGTGAACTAATAAAAGTTTCATTTACAAAAGGAAAGTGTATGAATGAGTGTGAAGTGCAACTAAACATATATGTTTGCCCAATTAATTAAATATTATATAGTAAAGAATTTGAACATTGTATGTGTAAAGGTGTGGGATATCAAGCTACAAAATGAATGATGATCTTTAAGAGGATGATGACAACACAGAAAAAATCTTCTTGGCACATTTTCTAATATATAATTGTTTGTTTGCTGATGTTAAACACTACTCATGATAAACCTTATAGGCATGATGTGATAAATTGTTACACTATATAATTAATAGAAGTGACAAAATGACTCAATTTAATCTAAGTTTATTTTTTATTTTGTATAGTTAATAAGAATGATAAAATCAGTCAATTCAATCTGTTTTTGACTCAGATCATCTTTTATTTGATAAAAACGGATTGGAATTGACTTGTTTATACAACAAAGGCTAAAAATATTCCATTTTGAGATGAGTTGATGGGTTAACGGATTACTCCATTGGACCTAGTTTTTTATAAAGAAAAACTTATGTTTTTTTAACACTGATTAAACTTAAAATTTGTGTGTTTATAACTTTGTTTTTTAACAAAACAAAAGTATCTCCAAGTTAATGCAAGAAAGATATGTTTCAATTTTCAAACTTTGAAATAATTAGCATGTACAATCATAGGAAGACCATCTCTACTGGATTGAGAGTAGGGATGTCAATTTTACCTGCGGGCACGGGTATTCGCGGGTAAAATCCATAGCGGGTAGTAACTATTCGTAGATATTTACTATTCGTGGGTAATGGGTAGCGGATATTTTAATACCCGCTTCTAAATGGGTCGGGTACGGGTAGTATACTACCCGCCCCGCGGATACCCGTTACCCGCAAAAAATTAAAAAAAAAATAATTTATATATTTTTTAATTAAATTTAATTAAAAATAAAATAAAATTACATTTTATTAGGTTAAATTTAATTAAAATAAAATTACATTTTATTAGGTTAAATTTAATTAAAATTAAATTTTAATTTATATTTAATTTAATTTATATTTAATTTAATTTATATTTTTTTTTTGTAATTTTATTTCAATTTTATTTTAAAAAAGTATTAAATATTTTTTTTATTTTTTGCGGGTATCTGCAGATACCCGCAGGTATTTTTTAAATGGATACCCGACGGATAACGGATACAATTTTATCCGACGGGTCGAGTTGTGGGTAGACACTATCCGTGTCCGACCTGACCCGTTGTCATTCCTAATTGAGAGTAATCAACGATTAACAAAATTGAAATTAATTTTTCTGATTTTGTATTTTTATTGACACTTTTTAGCGACTAAGCTCACCAACAACATAGTACGTCACTCATAGTTGTGAAGCTGACGAATAATGGTCTCAAAATTTTTTTTCTTCTTCAATCTTATTTCTCTTCCTACTACAAGACTTTGTAACGAGAGTGAGTCTTGATCAGAATTTTCTATTGGCCTGATTTTTACATATTGAGATTTTGGGTTGGATTAAGATTTTTACAAATATGGATTTTAGTAACATGAGTTAAGTTCTCAATGTAGAAATGAAAATGATGAATAAAAAAAGAAGAAAGGAGGCTCAAAATAATGAAAAAAAAAAGTTTCAATTATGGTAAAAACCAAAATTTAATATGAAAGTTTAAGCTTTATTTCATAACTGAATCCAAAAATCCTCCATTTTTTATCTTGTTTTTTTATATGTTTTGATTATTGAACCGAAACACAATATCCAAAAAAATAATGGATGTTAAATCTGTTCTACACTGGTGTTCTTAGTTTTGTTTAAATTTAATAACTCATTTTTGCTGCATAAAGTTCAAGTCATTTGATATTCACCGAGTTTACTAAAAATTTTAAGATATTTTTCATCGTTTAAAAAAGTAATAGATATTATAGTTGTCATAAAATTTGAATTATGTGTCATTTTTACTATTTTATATAGCTTCATAAAATTTATGCAATTTTTATTTGTTATTCTATTTTAAGATTTATGTAAATAAGGACTTTTAAATTAAATTCTTAATAATATCATGTTTTTTAATTTGTTTTAAGAAAATTATTTAATTTATTCTAGAAAGTACAAATACAGACTTGAGTATAGGTATATGCCATATTGACTTTGAAGAATTGATCTGATGTCTCTGTTATATTTTTTCTTGTTTTTTTTTTCAGAATTCATGTAAAAACTTGATTTTAGTAGATTGGCTTGGGAAAGATAATTAAAAAAATTGGATGTAGTCTTATTTGAAAGATGAACTGTCTAAATTATGAAAATCACAAAATGAGCATATATTCCAACTAACTAAGAGCAGGTAGGATTCAAATGTAAGTTGTTACTTGTCAATAAAAATTAATAAATTTTTTCAATATAATTTAGTGTCTTACATACTTTTTGAAATATAATTTTCAAAAAACCTGTACATTTATCCTCTTTTATATACAAAGAAGATACATTACTTCTTTGTGTCCTTTTATTTTTTCAATTTTATCTTCTTAAGTACTAATTTTTTAATTCGAATAATTATTTTTTAATTTTATTATTTTAGTAACTACTTTTTAAAATTTAAATAATTATTTATACTTTTATTATTTTAGTAAGTACTTTTTTAAATTTAAATAATTACTTATAATAAAAAATAATTTACATAATATTTTTATTTTAATAACTAAAATTTATTTTATATATAACTATATTTCTATTTTTGTCTTTTTAATTATTATTTTTAAAATTTAAATAATTTATAGATATTTAAAAAATATGTAGACATATTGCTTCTGGATTTACGTTAGTTAATGATAAAAACTGTTTAATAGATAACATTATTTTGAAATATATCTTAATCCAAGTTTTATATTTTTATTTAGAATTTAATCATACATAATAGTAAGATTTATATATTATGTTAAAACTTTGTTCACTCTGTTTAATCATGTATTTGAATCTTGACTTTAAATTGGAATTTTAAATGTCTCCATCAAAAATTTAAATTACATAAAGATAAAGTTATTTGGAAACGGTACTCTCTCTTTCCTACATAGAACAAGCGATCAATTAGGTCCAATTAATCAGGAGTTCATGAACATAAAAATGATTGCATATCATCTAAAACAAGTGAAAACGGAGGCCCTTTAATGGATCCAATATGTAACTATAATAATAATTGGTGGAAATAGAGGTTACAAATATCAGTTAGGATTCAACCATTTATGTACATTCGCAATGTATGGGAATGGATCTCTCCAGTAACATTTTCATTAGATCATATCTGTACGTTTCAAAAGTTATTAAGATAATAATAATTTTTATAAAAACTGAAAATTTTAAATAAATAAATAAACAAAATCGGCATTCTTGAGAATATCTCAAGGTAATTTTGCACGTGAGAGAATCCTCTCCCCATTTATGAAATAAGGGATGTGGTCCAATCAAGTGGCACGCGCAGTTTCAAAAGGAACAACCAAAGCTTATATTTGTTCACTTCAGTATGGAACAAGTTGGCTGAGTGGTTTCTATATATTATAGGCAATTACATTCCTGTGTAGCTGTTCTATGTGAACAATTATCATGTGTCTTTAGTCATGAGTCAAGACATATCATACCGTATACTGAATGTAATTTTTATCACTGCACCCATCAAATTTCGTCCTGCAGTCTATCAGTCTTCCGGAATGGGATAAGTATCTTCTGAGAAAAAAAAATATTCCAGCCAATAAAAATGCAGGAAGTCCTTGCCTTAGAAGAATGGAGGCAACAGATACTTCGATGTCATTTTAGAAACCCAATTTGTCAAAAGCAAATAAATGTCTTAGGTGAAGGTACGATTTTGTAGCTACAACAAGAATAAAGCTTTAAACAAAATATGGATTTCATTTCCAAGATATGTGTATGTGTGCTACACGCTCCATCAAGTTGCCCTGAAGAAATTTTGAAATGACGTTCAAAAACTTCTCTCGTAATCAAAATAAACAAGGAAATTTCGAGGGCAAGTATTCAATTTACCCATTATCAAGTCATTGAATCAATTTACTTTTTTATCCCACATTCACAAAGTAAACAAATAGTTAAACTTAACCCCAGCCAGCTACACTTTATTGATATCAAATGTTTACACGCCTCCTTAAAATGGACGGCCGCACAGGCCGGTGCTAAAAGACTAATAGGATCTTTTTTCCATTGACAAAAAAACAGAAAGTTGACTGGGCCAATAATGTCCTCATTAAGAGCACAAACCTGTTAAAAAAAAAACAGTCAGAGTTATGATAGCAAGTGTATACTGCGATTAATGCATTATAGTTATACGACTGAATAACAGAATCCAACCACAGCAAGAATGATTTCATTTTCTTTCTTTCCACACTAAAAGAATGACATACACTAAAGCAGCAACGCCAGGTGCATCATAGTTTTCTTTCTTGCTTTGGTATTTGTTTAGACCGTTTATTAACATGGATATCAGAGCAGAGCTACCAACCCAAAATGGGGGAAAGGTAATTTTTTTTTATCAAAAGTATGTCGATATAAGGCATATTTAACAAGTCAATAACAAGAGGCTAAAGCCGAGGATAAACAGAGGTTGTCTCACAGTAAAGAAAAAAAGGATAAAATTGTAAAAGAATAGAAGTTGCAGCAAGAAAAGTAATGCAAGTATGAACTATGAACAAAGTCAGGAAGAAGGTATACTCAACAGAAGTTAAGGAGCTGCCTGAAAATTTTGAGCTGCTGGAAAAGCAAGGCTTTCACCAGAAGAGGCATTAGCAGCCAATGATGGAAGATGCAAGAAAAAGTAGTAAAACCCGGCATCATTCTTCAAAGAATGAAGGGTGTTTCAACTCCTTTGTATTCTGATGGAAGAAAAATTATGAAATTTCATAAACCACCTCAATCTGAGTAGTAGAATCAACAAAAGGAGCGCAAAGCAGGAATTCAGTGAAATCTTAGACATGGTGGCTGTGACAGTCACCATACAGGCTGCTATCACCACTGCACAAAAACATAATGAAACACCACTTCCAATGTGGTCAGACTGCACGAACAAAGGACTTTCTTATTTAGTTGTGCACACGTACACCAGGTACCCACTATATCCCCTCCTAAGAAAATATTTTCCCACGGAATTTCTCAGACTAACCCTTCTAAACTTCCCAAAATCCAATTGGTGTTGCTCCTCTAGCCCTATTTGGGGAGCAATACACTTTCAGGTAAATATTTGTTGGTTGATGACAAATTTTAGGATGCTGTCATATCTCTCTTTTCTAGCTTCATCACACCAGAGTGCCAATGTTACAAATTCTAATGTGTCTAGTCCCTTGATATTTTCACCAACCCCCTTGGTTTCTTGAAGGCACATAGATCACCCTTTTCTCCTAATCATGGCATCAACTACGTCCATAGATCATCCTTTCTTGAAGTATCTATTATTCCCAACTCTATCCCGACACTTTCTTTACTTCTCAATAATTTTTTACCCAGAGCAACATCATTCATCAGTTGCACCCAGAGCTTGAGTATATTGACCTAATAGATGGTAACTACAATTTGAATGCTATCAACCAATTGGCCACCAGGGTGAGCTAGAGTGCAGAGGTTCTTCGGTGGTGAATATCAAAATAGATAGCATGAGCTATAGTCCCCCCGTTTGATGCATGCCAAAGACCAAGTGGACCAAGGGTAAGGCGTGGACTACCCTTAAGCCTTCCTCATTGTTTCAGAAATTAGGTTCAAAAACACAAAAAAGACATAATAGCAATACGGAATTGGGTCTGACCCACAATGCTAAGGAAGAATTCCTTTTAGAGACATTTGATACAACTCAATGAACATCTGCATGATTAAGTGAACCTAATATATCATCAAATATAGTATGGCCTGCAGGATGGTGCTCTCTATTAGCCAGGGAATCAGGTACACCTCCTTTCAACAGAATCATTATTTTTCTTCAGTGGATTAAGTTCATCCAATAGATAAAAAGGTAAGACATTTTCTGTAATTTAAATCCTTCCCCTCCTTCCTTCCTCTGATTCTTACAAACTCCTCTTTGATTCTTCACATGACTGTAACCAATATTTACCACCTTTTAGAATTTTCAAGCTCAAGCTTTCCTGAAATTCTATCCCAGCGTTGTTCCACCAATACTAAAACTTTTTCAAGGTCCTATCTAGCCACAACAAACCACACGATCTACGTTCTGCTTGTGGAACAACATTTTGTATCTTTCAGGAGTTCTGCATCCAAAAAAGGGGCTATTGCAATCCAGGAGCAGTTTCCTCTTCCATCCCTACCCTCTCCCTTGGGTCAAACCTACTTCCTTCACCTGAATAATTGTAATTTTTTTCTGTATAGGTTTCTAACGTTCAAGATGTTGCTTCTTTGCTCAAGTCCTCAGATCAAATGGTTCTTTCTCTAATTCACTTCCTGCTTGGCAGCTTCCTCATTTGAAACAAATAGCAATATCATCAGGATACTGAGGTCAAAGCCACTTGAAAACAGCCTTCACAAAGGTCAGCAAATTTGCTGGTTACGCCTTTTTCACCAAAGCCACCAACAAAGACAAACAACTCTCAAAGCCCTCACAATATGTTCTGATGGCATCAAAACACAGCTCAATGATAATTAACCAACAAAAAGCCTCCTTTCCAACAATTGGAATTATCCTAGACATTCAGTAGCTTTGACTCCCAGACCAGGAGCACTAATAATGCTTCATAGATACTGGTATGGATTGTAAAGATTAACCAAAAGAGAAATTTATTCAACATTCTCCCCCAACTCTGAATCCGTGGAATTCAAGGTGAGCAACAATGGCTAACAACAGAATCAAAAGTTTGGTCTCTCCTGTTGGGAAGTCTCACGTCACCTATCTCAATTCTTGGAGTGCGGATTATACATCTGTTGGACAACTTCACTTAATGTCAATTGGTTTTAAGTTGAAATCTATGATGGATCAAAGTATGTAGCTTATCTTAGTAATTCTCTATTCTAGTTAGCTCGTTTGATTTGGCAGACATATGTGGAAGGGGGGTGTTGGGAAGTCCTACTTCGTCAGCCTCAATTCCTGAAGTGTGGCAATTTCATTTAATGTCAATTGGTTTTAAGTTGAAATCTGATCTTTTACACCCAAAACTAATTAGCTAACTAACTGAATACACCTATATTCACTAACTCTGTCTATCCTGCCACAGCTACTACAGTTAAAGAGCTAACTAAGAGCGGCGGGCCTATTTGGCTCTTTAGTGATTCATCATCTACCTGATCGAGGAATGAAAGACTGAACTTGAAGATAGCACCAACTTCCTCGTGGGCATAAGCAGAATCAGGCAATCCAAGGATCTAGCCATTTGTAGATTCTCATAGAAGATAATTCATTGGCTTTCTACTGTTATACCTGCATACCTGACGAACCAATGAAGAATAGAAGAGTTGGTAGACTTTGTCACAGCATTAAAAGGAAAGTGGGGAAGAATATGCCTTCCATCGTCAATGGTGTTTCCTTCATCATAGATAATGGCTTTTGGGGTATATACCATCTCTGAGGCTTGAAGAGATGGCTCGGGTCATCCTGCTCCAACCCCAACCACCAAGGAATAGTACCAGCAGTAAGGAAAGACAGCAAAATAAGACGGACAAAAAGGAGACGGATTGACAGAGATCTTGCTTCAAAAAGCGTAGCAGATATTTCTACAAGAATTCCACGTATCATCTAATACTTGCTTTCCTAACTGGGTTATGTCGCTAATAAAACTTATCATTTGAGTGTATAAGACTAGCATTGGCAAAATCCTATTTACAATCCATTTCATAAATTCAACAAAGTTTTACACAGAATCCAACCAGCCTAATCTATTTAACCTCTTATTTCATTTGTACTTCTGGCTACATAAAGTTTAAGTGAAAGCACAACGAAACAAAAAATAACCAGCTTCGTTAGACCTTCTAAAAAATAAATTGAAACATAAGAAGGAAGAAAAGGTTGAAAATTGAAATTGAGTTAAATAACTCCATAATCCAAACACCAGAGAGATCATTAAAACAACAAAAATTCCCTGGTTTTTGACTCAACCATAAAGCTTCCCAAACATTTGGAAGTGATGAATCCAATATTAGCTTCTGAGGCTAATCACGCGAATCCAAACACAATAACACGAAAACCCCTAATTAACGGAAGCGGGGAAAAGTGACCTGAGAGTCATCCCTGGTATCCGCCGCCGATAGTATTGATGTCCTCCTCGACGGCGGAGTTGAGATAAACGGGGGGAAAGTCAGAGACAGCGAAGGTCTGCTCCTTGGCGAGCTTCTCGACATCAGCCTTCTTCAAAACGGTGCGGCGGATGGGAGGGCGGTTGCGGCGCTGGTCGCGCGAGAAGTATTTGATATCGTAGACGGTCTCGGGGAGGGAGTTGGGGATGCAGGGTTTCTCCTTGGTGGTTGCTGGGCACTGCAGGCGGTATTCGGTGGCCAAGGGCACAGCGGATCTGTACTCAGGGTCGGCGCAGGGACCCGTGATCTCCCATGGCTTCTTTATGTAGCGCTTCAGAGTCTGCACCAGTGAATTCGACGCCGATTTCGCCATTAAACCAACAAAACTACGAAGACAAGAAAACTGGGTTTCTCAATCACCGGATCAAATCAAATCCCACTCACTCCCTTTGATTTTCATTCCTTTCAATCCCAAACATATCCGGGTCCAGACCCGGCTCGAACCCGGATCCAGAACCTTAAGTATGTAACTAGAGGTGAAAATTATGGGCCATGAAGTGTTTATTTTGTTGGTGGGTGTATAAACTCCTTTAAGAGCTAATTTCTATAAAAAAATAATAACTTCCTTTAAACAAATGAAATAGTTATTTCTAATGATTTTCTTAACTAGTATTTTGATTTTTAGCTTCTACGATGCATAGGATAGATGGTTATTTTATATAGTTAAATTTTTAAATAAATATTTTACATATTAAATTCTATTTTGTTATTGAAATTTAAAAAAAAAACTGTTGAAATTTAATTTCGAAATAAAAGTATTATTTTAAAATACAAGTATTTAAAAAAAAGTACAGAATAATGATAAAAGAAGAGTGATCTGATATTATTAACAAAATTCCCTAGTTAAATCAAATTACTATAAAATAAAAATTAAGATTAAAGTTGAAAAAAAACAAAAATGCTCTAATATATTATTGTATAAGTGTAGAAAACTATTTCATAAATATAAATATAAATATATATATATATATATATATATATATATATATGAAAGAACTTGACAAAGAATTATAATTCAAGAATTTATAATAAGTCAAATATCAACTTGAATTTTATAATATTTTATAAACGAGAGAATTTAATAATCATGAAAATCATGAATATAATTAAAGAATAATTTAAAAAATTAAATAAATTATAATTTTATTTTAATTTTACATAATATTAAATTCGTTGGATAAGTCGATTTTTTAAAGTTCAAGTTTGTCATTTTTTTTCCGTTATTTTATGTTTTGGGTTTTGAGTTTTATTTTAGACTTTTTAGGTTTTCTTAAATTGATCTGTCAATATAGAGATACTAAAAGTTGATGTAAACATTTTTTAAGTTATATTATATATATTGTATTTTTTGAGATAAAATTTTCTTGATTCTTGGATTATAACTTTAATTCTTATCAAATATTAACATATTTGTGACCAATATTCACTTTACTTGTCAATTTACACATCTTTATTATTGTCTTATTTTGCATCCTTTTCTGATTTATTTTTGTTGGGTTTATTGAAGATTTAAATTAAAAAAAGATCGTACTTTTTCTTAGACAATATCGTATCATGTGGTATCAGAATAAGGTTAATGTTTGAATATCCTCTTTATCTTATTTTTCTCTCATATTAAAAAACAATATTTTATCCAATTTCATTAAGTTTTAATGTTTCATGTCTTTCATTTAAATTGTGTATTTTTACATTTGAACCCTAAAAAGGATCTATTTTTTGATTTTTCTATTAAGTGTAGTTCGAATTAACTATTTATCTTCATCTTGCATGAGTTTTTCTTTTTTGTTGAACTGTTATTGAAAAAAAAAACAACAAACCTGTGTAAGACCCAGGAAAATTCAATGCAGTAAGAGGATAATGTGAACATGTTAGATGTTTATTAATAAGAAAAAACATGTTTTACACAAAGGTTCTGTAGCTCAATTGGTGAAAGCTCTTCCGTCAGTTAAGCAAAAAAATAAGAAAAATATTGGTTTAGAGGAGAAATTAGTTTCTAAAACTAATCAATTGGTTTTTATTGGATGATGGGTTTTTTAGGAAATAGGGTTTAGTAGGCGATTAAGGTATAAGGTTAGGCTGAGCATAAGTTATTAATAAAAAAAGTCTTAAGGTGAAGTTTGGCATAAAAACACTACTACTGTCATGAGTGAGTGAGAGTTGTATTTTCACTTCTTTGTTTTGTCAAAGAGGGAGAGGATCGTGTGCATGGAGACCAAATAGAAGGAGTCTTTGTGATGTGTTCTGGAACCTTAAAGGCTGTAACTTTTGTTTGTTTAAAAGGTATGGGGAATTATCCTTATTGATTGTTTTGTATCATTCTAAATGTTTGTTGTGATGTTTGTAAGGGATGTTAAACCTTGGTGTGTTTGGACATGAATATTTCTTTGATGATTGTTGTATGTAGATTGGGTAATTATTAGTTGTGATCAATGTCATATTGTATTAGATAAATTTAATTCTGGTGTTTAAGAGTTTATCAGTGCAGTGGAATCAATCTAGGTATGTAAGTTGACTTTGGTATAAGAGTTGTGATTTGTTGTCAATTGGTCTGTTGTGATATTGAAACGAGGCTACAAATGAAAGGTATTTTAGGTTCAAAAACTAAGGGTTAATTGTTGTTTTTGGAGGCAAAATTATTGGTGCTAGAGTGGTCACGTTTTCTTTGGTTCAAAGTTTGCAATTTGGTGTATTAAAAGGTTTTAAGTTTTAGAATTTTCTTTTAGATAGTGTGCGTTGGAATTGTAAGTGCAGTGGTTGTTCCCAACATTATTAGTTGGTGTAATGAATGTTTTAAATGTCCAATTAGTTTTAACATGGAAACTTATAGTTGAGAATATTTCTTGATGTAGTGTTGTGCTTTAAGCGTGTACCTAAGTTGTTAGACGTTGGGTCATCTGGAGACGCTAGGTTGTTTGTGGGTGTAAGACGTTGGGTCATATGGGGACATTGGATCGTTTATGGATGTTGGTTCATCTGGAGATGATGCAACTGAGTTGTTAGACATTGGGTTGTCTGAGGGTGTAACTGAGTTGTTAGAAGTTGGGTTGTTTTGAGGACGTTGGGTCATCTATAGGTGTAACTTAGTTGTTAGACAATGGATCGTATGAGGGTGTAATTGAGTTGTTAGACATTGGGTCGTCTAGGGATGTAAGACGTTGGTTCGTCTACGGGGGGTAAGACGTTGGTTCGTCTAGGGATGCTAGGTCATCTAAGGGTGTAATTGAGTTGTTAAAATAGGTTGTCTGGGGGTGAGGACAAAATGTTTGTCTTGTGATGATATATGTGTCAAGTTGTTGTGATGACTTTGATGTTTTATGAATGTTATGCCTTGTTGCAGTACTTTGTAAATATAGGGTTGTACCTTTCATCTTCCAAGGCAATAGAAAGGTAGTTACAATTCCTCTTTGAAAGGTATAAAGATGAATCTTTTTATCTATAAGAGACCATAGAAGAGATAAAGTTTGAGTACTGCCCTCTCTTCTTCCGATGGGATAGAAAGGGAAGAATGTCTCGCCCAAAGGTTTATAACTTCAGTTTAGTATAGTGCCCGTTGTGAGCAATAGTGGAGTTTTACTCATATGTCCTTGAGAAGCAGGGGAGATAAGTCCAAAGTTGTAGTGGAAGATAACTTGAATTGTCCTGTTTTGGTGAACAGGTTTTGTATGATAGAGAACGTTTTGGGTATGGCTTATAATTGAGATGACCTTGTTTGATGTGTCATGTTGATAACATTAAATGTTTATTGTTTATGTTATTTTATTGGATGATTATTCTGGTAACTCATCCTTATTGTTTATGTGTGTTGCATGAATTGTATAACTTGTGTTGTTATATGAGAGCGTACGTTCTTATATATGTCTCTGCTGATGAGTACAGTGATAAGATGCTTCAGAAGTGTTTGAGGAATTTTCTAATTTAGGTTTTTAAACAGTTTAAGTTAATTTTGATGTAATGATTTTGGATTAATATTAGGAAGTACTAATTCATTTTGTTTTGTTTTGTTGCCTAAGGAAAATTTGTTCACCAAGAAGCAGTGGCACCAACAATGGAAGAAGAAATCATGATATTACCTAGGAAATATTTATTCATCAAGGAATAATGACAACAAAATGAAAGGAAAAAAGAATGATAGAAAAGGAAGACATAAGCTCGAAATTCGATGAATTTGTGTTTGATACTCCATGACCTTCTTTATCAATCACTTTAGAAAGTCAAAGTCATTTTATTTGTTTGGACACAAACTTAAAAAATAGTTGCACATGAGTTAGTTTGTTTGTCCATTCCCAGCCAAACTATGGGTAAAGATGCAAGTTTGGAAATATAAGTACACGAGTTAGCTTACTTGTCCATCTATAAGCAACCTAAGGACAATCAAAGTCATACTTATAGTTTGAGTGTTTATTTTGGCAACATTGTTTTGAATTTCTTTGAGTAGTGCATCTTTAATTTTAAAATGTTTGATTATTTGTGCTAGCGGTTATTTGATCCTAGAGATCAACCTTTAAAGTCTTTGATAATAAGAGATTGGCCTTCCAAGATCCCAATCTCATTTTAGTATAATTTCTATTTTGGATTATTTTATATTTGTGTCTTTGATTTATGTTTGCATGTGATCTTTTAGACCTTGGGTCGAATTCTTTCCAAAGAATGATAAAGAATCCTCAAGTGATACAAATTTGAAAATAAATTCTATTCAAAAAGAAGATATGACAGAGGACTATCTCATGAACATATATGAGAATAATTTAAGGAAGAACATTTGTAATTCAAATAATCTATAAAAAAAAAGGTAAAGATCAATATTAATCTTATAATGTTTCCTGAAAGGAACTTAAAACAATATGAAGACCATGAACACAATTGAAGAAAAATGTAAGAAATCAAATAAATTGTGATTTAATTTTAATTTTATATAATATTAAATCCATTGGACAAATAGGTCTCATTAGGGGAAAGTTTATGTCTATAATTTTTTTATTTTATCTTATTTTTTATGTATTTTGGACTCACTAGTGTTTTCATTCTTATTTTATGCTGTGATTTATTTTTATTGTGTCTTCAAATTTAGAAAAAATATTTTTTTTGTTTTTATTATGAGGATTCAAAGTTCCCAAATACATTTTATTTAGAAAGAGGTCATAAAAGGTTGCGTTCTCTTAGACCTTGTTTACTTGAATGAATTTCGAGGAGAGTGATTGAAGAGCTTTTAGAAGATTTGAAAGTAAACTTTTTTGTTATTTATTTGAGTGGATTTGGAGGCAAGTGAGAGTGAATTTGAAAGTAAAGTTTGTGAGAATTAATGTAGGATTTGATTGACGTGACAGATTAAAAAAATTTACTTCCAAATTCACTCAAATAAACAACAACAAAAACTAAAGGGTTGTTTTTAAAATTATTAAGCATCACACTGAGTCAATCACTCGTTCTGAACTTGTAATAATTAGTTGTGAAATTAAACGGAAATTTGGCTGTAAAAGATACGAAGAAAACCAAGCCTTGTCTTCTTCTGTCTCCCCCTTTCACTATCAATATCCAGCCAAAACAACTGCTTTCAATCATGTTTTTTCCTTATATATTTTTGGTTTTGTACATTGTGCTTTTGGGTTGTATTAATTTATAATTGATTTGTAATTGAAAAATTAAAATCATTTTATTGATAAGTGTTCCAATAAATTGAGGTTAGATTCAATATTTTTTATTCAGAAATTGAGATTGCTCCCGCAAATGAAATATTATTTTTATTGACATACCTATTTTCAAAGACAGAACTATGATCATTGATGTGTTCAAGTGTGAGTGATCTTTTAGTTTCAAGAATTTATAGGAGTGGTGCAATAATTCAAGACTTTGAATGAAATTAAACTTACGTACAGAAGGCAACTTATCGTGATTTGATAAGAAAATATGTAAAATTCAACATTCTTGAATATTGACACAATTTTTTTTAAACGAGCTGCTAGTATTACAAATAAAGCAGACAATTATACAAATCTTAACTAATATTAAGAAATTGATTTTAAATCTAATTAAATTTAACAAAAATCAAATTATAAGATAAAATTTATATATTATTGTTAAATATATTATTTTTTATGTTACTTTTATTTTTTATTTTTAATTAAGTTATTATTATTATGTATTTGTATTTTGGGTTTAATTTTTATATATTTTATTATAAATAAAGTATCTTATATGGATCAAGTAGATATTATATTTTGTATTTTGGGTTTAATTTGATTTTCAATTGAGATTTAAAGAATAAAAAAGTGTTTATATAAACTTTTAAAATTAAAGAAAAGTACTTTATGAATCATATGATAATATTATCGTTAAAATTTAAAAGGATTAAGATGAAAGATTTTATATTAATGATCATGAAAGAAAAAGATAACAGTGCATCAAGTTTCGTTTAACTTATGTAAAGTACAGTTAAATTATTACAATTAGACTTAAATGGCAAATCAATGGCATCAATTTATGCCAATTAAGAGCATTGCTTTCAAGTAGAAGGTGAAAGGAAGCCAGATAAAGATATTTTTAGAGACTAACCTAATAAATTAAAAACTTCCAAACCATTTAACTGCAATAAAATAGAAAAACAATTTTTATTTTTTATCAATCTTGTATATGATATTTTTTTCTCTTCTCTCTCTCTCCCTCTCTCTCTTTCTCTCTCTCTCTCTCTCTCTCTCTCTCTCTCTATATATATATATATATATATATATAGTAATATCTACATATGTGATTACATATATGTTTGAATAAAACTTTCTATTGAATGAAGAGAAGAAAAAGGTTAAGTTATTATAATAGTTTCCTGTTATTTTTTTGAATCGTTGTTTTCAAATTCTTAAACTCACTTAATTGGTCTAAAAGTAAATAAATTTTATTTATTTTTGTATTTTTTTTACAATCATGTTTTTTATTTCGTGACCGCGTCAATCAGAAGATAAATAATAGAAAATAATGGTTTTTGTTTGGTACCATTGATCTTGAGCTATTAATGTTGTTGTATCCAATACAGTGAAAAGTAAATTTGAATTATCTATTCAATTTTTAGTATTTTTATAATGTACCTTTCAAGTATATTAATTTTGATATATTAAAATATCTACAATATATTGAAATATTTACTATATATATTTCAAAATTATAAAATTAATATATTTTAGAATCATAACAGCAAAATTTAATAAAGAATATGAATCTGTGAGAATATACCTCATTATTCTTTTAAACAGGCTTAATTATTAATTTAGTTTATATTTAATTATATAATTTACTTTGATCCTAATATATTTTAAATAAATTTAGTTTGGTTTTGTTATTAAATTAACGTTAATATAATTTAAAAGTATCATGGATTAAAATTTAAGTTATTTTTTTATTTGATAATTTTCTAATTTGATATGTAATATATTCTAAATTTACGCGCCAAAGAACGTTAATATCAACTTAACATAACGTACCAAAATTAACTCTATTTAAAAATATTAAATGAAAATATTCATAGGAATATAAATGAATAATAGAATATTAATTAAACCTTTAAAATAAGATATTTTTGCAATTAAAAGTTATGCAACAAAATACTTCATAACTTAAATTTAGGAAGGTGAGTTTTGCTTCTCTCTCTATATCAATCTTTTCTATACAAACTCAAATAAATGAATTTACCTCACTTTACTTTTGAAATTAGCCATTTTCCAACTATGATGTTATTTGTGTGTTTCCTCTCTCTCACTCTTATGCAATCAACACGTCAAAGGTTTGAAAAAGTATAGGACAAGGTATCATCAATAAAATACTAATTTACATAGAATTAGAAACAGATCTATTAAAAATTTAATAATAAAACTCAGTTAAAAATGAAAATGATATTTTGTAATGTTACTTTTATATTGTTTAATATTTCTCTTTTTCGTTTAAAGTTGTTTTAAATAAACTAATAAGTACAACGTTTTTTTTCTCCATTTTTTCATAAAATATCAATAATTTTATTTTATTTTACCTATTTCATTGTACATCACTATAAATTATTACTCTTCCATTTTCATTTATAAAAGAATAAATCCATATAAAATCATTAAAAGTCTCTATGTTTGTCTTCGAAATATCTTCTTCATCAATATAGAAAGAGAGATTATGATAATAATAATATAACCAAAAGGTGGCAAAGTCTTTTAATAAAGGAGTACTTTGAAAAATAAAAGTTATCTCTATAGTTATATATATATATATATATATATATATATATATAAAAGGACCACATCAAGAACACCTACCTAAATTTGTTGTTAATTTCCATTACAAAGTATACAAAAATCAGATTGAAAGTTACACACAGCTTAATTAATACGCGTCAACAAGTCCCTTCAAACAAAATGTAACCAAGGTCACACCAAATACAAAAAGAAATATAACTTCAAAATTATGGATATTTTAATAGAATTTAGGGAAAAGTCAACAACAATAAAAGTTTACTTGGATTTTAGAAGTAAAAGTTTCAAAGATCTCTTTCCCATAACTTTATTTTTACGCAAATTGTAGTTATTTTTCTTTGGATTAGCCGAATTGAAACATTATAATTATATGGGTTTTGTCTTTTGCTAGATTGTTTGCTTTGGTTAATTTTTGTTGTAAATCTAGTTACTTAATTTTTGTTCTTTTTGTTGAGTTTTTTTTTTTCAAGTTTTAGCATTTTGGTTTGATTGACTCTTTTCTATGTATCTTTTAATATTTTGGTTAGCCTTCTTAAAATATTTTTCTTTCAAGTTTTACCTTTTTTTTATGTTTTTATTTAGTAGTTTTTTCTCTTTAAAAAAAATAAATAAATCGCTACAAATACTATGTTAATGTGTTTCTTTGTTTAAAGAAATGCTTTCTTATTGGATATGTCAATCAAAATTATCAATTTTTTAAAAGTGAAATAAAGTAAGTCACAATTTTTAACATTTTTTTAGTGTAAAAGTGTAAACATTTTGGGTTTTGACACTTAGAAGAGTAGAATTTCACTCTAGCAAAACAGCATAGTTTTTATTTTTCTTTTTTCCCTTTATTTTGTTTTAATGTCTTCAAAAAAATTCTCCCCTCAATTTAAGAGAGACCCCAACATTTGTTTGCAAATAAATTACATGCAAAAATGAAATAGAAAAGCATAAGAAGATGAATAAAAACTACAAAAATAGATATATTGGAAAAATTATTAATGAATAGACAAAAAAAATGGAAAGAAAGAGTACAGAGGAGAAAAGGAAGATAAAGAATATCAAGAAATCATTTTTATGAAAATGAAATATCCATGATTTGGTTACAAAAGTACATAAATCATTCGAAAGTCCTAAAAAAAACATGAAACAAAATAACGTTAGAGGCTTCAAATGTAAAAGATATAGACATACTTTATGACGAAAATGACATAATTTGAAGAAAAACTTAAAGATTATTTAAAAGAAAATACATTTTTTGTGATTTGAGAAAATAAGAAAAACTAGGTTACGGTCATGAACTTAACAATTTAGTAGTTAGGAAGTTGTAAATTCCTCATGTTCATCATCGTGGAATGCCCATACCTTCATACAATGACTTTGCATTGGTTTGTTTCTTGTGCTTATGTTTATGCATAAATGGGTGTATCATTGACTTTGTTTTGTGGAATTTGATGTTAAATTTGGTAAGACATTAACATTGTGTGATGTTTTTTATGTGTAAGTAATTCATCTTAATTATGCATGCTAACTATAAAGTAGAACAGCCAGAGATAAAATGGCATAATAGTATATTATTGTATGCTAATAATTATGTTTAATAACAGTAAATAAAAAATAATGATAATTATATTCCTAATGTACAATTTTATTACAAGGTAAACAAGTCAAACACATGTTTTCATGACTTGATGAGATAGAAGTATTATGACCAAAATATTATTCTATGTGCATTAATTAATCAACTGAAATACAATGAAAAAGATACAAAGAGACATAAATTGATTTTAAAAATTATTGATTTATGTGACCCTAATTATTGTTATGATTTGTTTTAATAAACATTAAACTTAGAGAAAGTATATTCAATGAAACTACTTGAAATTTCACCTCACATTTAATTCAAATCATATCTTTATATACTAACAAATTTATGTAGTTGTTTATGGAATAAATTAGATATGAAAATGTATATGTTAAATTTTATGTTACATATAACACATAATTTGAACTCACAAAATAATAACCTTTTTTATAATATCATCATAGTTAATCCTAACATTAGAAGTTTGCATGATGTAGAACTCCGCAACCATGTAACAACCATGTTTTATTTAAAACCTAGATTAGTAAAGAGTGGTGTATATAAAAATTAATAATATAGAAACTAAAGTAACTGAATAAATTAGAACTGAATCTAATTAAAAACTTATAGATTTCCAGTATTATTATAACTTTTTTCTACCAAACTTTTAATTATATCATAAACAAAATATTTAAAACATTTAATGTTTTAAAACTATTTATACCCATTATACGCGAGACGCACTAGTAGATTAGAATATATTATTGTTATTGATTATAGATAATAAACGTGGGAAAGGCATCTTAGAAAAAAGGAAAAAGCAACAGCGGGAGTCATCGTCTCTTGTGATCTCCGAACACAACACAAACACATACTAAGCTTCAGAATCTTTACTCTCTCTCTCTCTCTCTCTCTCTCTCTCTCTCTCTCTCTCTCTATCTATCTCTTCCCACGCCCTTCAAGGACTCTGTCTTGTTCGATCTCTCTCTCTCTCTCTCTCTCTCTCCTTCATAACTCGTGTCTTCAACCAACCAGGTACGCACGTGCGTCTATAAACTCTTTTTTGCCTAATAATAGTTGTCGGATACGCTGGTTTTCGGTTATGGTTTTTTTTACTAGCTTCCTTCCTACCTGATCTGTCAATACCGCATCGTTTTGGACCAATTCCTCTCCCTTTCAGGATGTACGCTGTTTTTCGTTCCAGGCTTTTCTCACTTTTTCAAAATTCGTTAACTCCTTTGTTTACTCTCCACGATTCCAATGGTTCCGATGTAGACTTTCATTCTGTTTAGGGTTTTTACTAGGATTTTATTGTTCTCGTGATTTGTGGGTTTCCGCTTCTAAGTCGTGTAAAATTGCTTAACTGTTCCAATGTTCACGTTTCTAAGTTAGGATAACGAATATAATGCTCTTTAGTGGCTTGATTAGGGTGTTGTATTGCGTTAGCACTTATATGCTGTTTCAAATTTACTGTAGTCCTCGCACTTGACCTGGAACCGGGACATTGGTTTAGGCATTCTGATCTTCACAGTACCTATCTTCTCGTTTTTCGAACAGCTATTGGCAGCGTTTCGCCCTTTCGCGTGTGATTCATAACATTCAGCTTCATCATTTGTTTTAGGGACGATTGGACGAAACAACATGTGGTGACACTGGCTAGCAGTCTCGAGAGTTTCTTGTTTAAGGGATTCGTGTGTTTTATAGTTAGTGAATGTGAAATTTCATTCTTGTGTATCTCTACCTACATTTGTGTTTTCCCCTTTATTTGTAGGTTCTGATCTGAAGCTTTGCAATTCTGTTCGCCCAAAATCTTGATTTGAAGACACCTAGTTTGTTTTTGGATTAGTTTCTTTTGTGATTTTTTTTGCAGATTTTTAAGAGTGTTTTTGTAAAAAAAAACTATTATTTTTTTAAAAGGATTTGTTTTTTGTCCTTTTTAGGACATATAAGTTATGCAAATTCTTTTTGTTTGTTTGAGATGGGGTGGCAAACTTATATATCTCTCTTACTTTCCATAATTAATGAATTTTTCTGCTTTACATTAATGTAAAATTTATTGCAGATGGCAATGCCGGAAACCATCCCTCTGACTACTCCCAGTGCTCAAGTTGTTGGAAATGCCTTTGTGGAGCAATATTATCACATTCTGCACCAATCTCCGAACTTGGTGCACAGGTTTTATCAGGATTCAAGTTTCTTAACCAGATCGGACAACAATGGTGTGATGACAACTGTGACAACTGTACAAGTAAGTACATAATCTACCAGGTCATGCATCTGTAGTTCAGTTCTTTGATGATAAAACCATATATTGTTTACATACAACGACATCTAGAATAGTTATCCAGATAAATATTTTTAAAATTGTGAAAGATATAAGGAGACAGAATGCTGGGAAATTGTTATTAACTCTTTGGAATATCTGTGACCGTTTTGAAAATAGTTCTTTTTGACATGCGACATATTTTATATTATGCCTTTTATCTTAGCACTGTTTATAAAATAAAAATTATTGAACTGATGTTTCTTTTTAAATTTTGAATTAAAACTATACAAGATTAATAGGAAGAGGATATGGAGAAAAATTTGTAATCGAGTTTGTGTAAGGAATCTAGTATATGAATCCTGACGGTTGTTTCTTGCAGTAATTTAAGAATAAGAGATGAATTTTCTGGGATTTATGTAGAATTATTATTATAATATACTTAATAAGGAGAATTAATTGGTTGTTAGGTTTATTCTGAAATAAAACTCTAAACTTAACAATGCTTCAGATGTCATCCATAAGATTTTTCTTAAAGGTATGATAAATTGCTCTTTTCAAACAAGATGAACTAAGTATTGGTTGGTTCAAAGGAGGGGAAGCGAAGGGAGGAATGGACACCTGTACTTGGTTTGTGAGTGGAGGGGAACAAAAACAAAATATTTTATCCTTGTACTTTATTCTTTTACAATTGATATTAAAATGATCAAACTTAGGTATTCAAAATAAGGATTATTTAGTCAGCACAGTTCACAGTGTTTAGGCTTCCCCTGTTTCCAAATACGCCTAATATTGGAGGGGTTGGGGGCTAAAAATGGGAAGGAAAGGATTTTATTCCCTATTTACCCTCCCTTCATTCCTTGCCAACCAAATATTATGCAAGAAATCTGACATGAGAAGTCACGGTAAAGGTATGTTTGGAACAAAACTATAACAAGGCTAAAGAATGCTAGTCACTGATGACACTTTTTTTTGTCACAAAAGTTGTGGCCTTGAAGCACAGGCTAAATTATCGATTTCTTTCTGCCTTTGTATCACAATGTTTAGGCAACATGGATACTTTACATTTGTCTACGTTAGATGATTACTATCAGCCCATCTTGTGTCAACTCTTCTATATGTTTGAATCATATTGTTTCATCTATAATTTCTCTATCTCCCTCTATCACTATTGATAGGACTACTATCCATCTAATTTTCACTATGAATTTGGGGCGTGTACCACTTTCTTCAAAATGTTCAAACAGCCTATGGCAATATTCATGCTTTTTGGTATACTTAGCTAAATACTTTTATAATGTGATATAGCCTGCTTGCTCCCTTGCTAAATACATTTGTGACGTAATGTGTAGTTTGTGTTTGTGTAATGTTTATAGACCCTATTAAGCTGCCTATTAGTGGCTTGGTTTCTGATGAATTTCCTTGCCTAACTGTTGGATCAGGAAATCCACGAGAAGATTATTTCCCTGAATTATGAAGATTATACAGCAGAAATAAAAACTGCAGATGCTCAGGAGTCACATAAGGGAGGTGTGATAGTTTTAGTTACTGGGTGCTTAACTGGGAAGGATAATGTGAGAAGGAAGTTCTCACAGACATTCTTTCTGGCTCCACAAGAAAAAGGATATTTTGTCTTAAATGATGTCTTTAGGTACATTGAGGTGAATGATGCACCGCAGTTAAATTCTGCCTCAGTAAATGTCATCAGTGAAAATGCTGAGACAGTGCATGAGCCAGAATCAGGTTTGCATGATTTTTCTCAACACACACCCACAAACATGCATATAATATCTATGTTTGTATATATTCAACTGTTATTTGGTTTACTTAACTCTCCATTCATAATTTCTTCTTCTGTACTTCTAGAGGAAACACATGCTCCCAAAATTCTTGTGGAAGACACTGCAACTTCATCAGTGGCAGAGGATGAAAACCATAATAATGGCAGTGAAGTCTATCATCCTCAGGATGAAGAAGAAGGATCAGTTATTGATGAAGAGGTCGCTGAACCCCCTACCGACTTAAGTCAGAATGAAATTGTTACGGTTCAAGATTCAACTTCTGCTGCTCAGGATGATGCACCAAGGAGATCATATGCATCCATTGTGAGTTTGTTCTTATATTTTCTCGCCCTATGTTACTCTTCTGCTTGTTTATATTTTTATTAGATTAATTATGTTCATTTACATGAAGGTAATGAAAAGTAATGTAGCATCTGGCCATGTCTACGTTCCCAGCCGAGCTGCTAGAGTGGCATCTGCTAAATCCAGTGAACAATGGTCTACTACTGCCAAATCAACCCCTGTGCCTGAGTCATTTGCTCCTATTGGTGATAGTGCACCTGAGAGTAGTGACCTTCATGAAGAAGGTATACATTGGTGCTCATTGACATGCTTGGCAGTCATTTTATTTTTCAGATCAGTCAACTATGATCTAGACACATCTTCCTCCTTGGCTTACTTGTTTCATCTAAAAATAACTTGTGAGCAGAAGAGATCTAAACAAATACCTGAAAGAAAAGGAGGCAAAATAATTGAAGTTTATAACTCCATATATACTGTTGTATCTAATTCTACTTTTAAAATCAATTTATCTGTTTTTTACTCTTAACAGTTGAAGGTCACTCCATATATATACGAAACTTGCCATTTAGTGCAACAGTTGAGCAACTTGAAGAAGTCTTTAAGAAATTTGGTCCTATTAAGCATGGTGGTATCCAAGTCAGAAGTAGCAAGGTCTGTGGATTTTACTGTCTGCATTTTCAAATTAACTAAGCATTTTTTTGAGGCAAGCTTATGAGCTATACTATATTTTTGGTTTCTTGCAGCACGGATTCTGTTTTGGCTTTGTTGAATTTGAGGAATTGAGTTCCATGCAAAGTGCACTTGAGGTACATATTGTTTATTGAGCTTTTGATCTTTTAGCCATGCAGTGTTGTTTGTTTATTTGCCCACAGAAGAAGTAGATGTCCATAAGATTATACTTTTAATATCTTTTAGTTTATTAATTGTGGTACAAATTAGCATTAGTGTGTATCGATGCTGCCGGTAATTCCCTAGCTTTAGCTTGAGTTGAGAGTATTTTCTGCATCATTTGCTCATAATACATTCCACATTGGTAGAAATCAGATTAAACCAATATGTGAATGCCTTTGGAAATGGAATTATTTTTTCTGTGTTTAGCATACAGGTGGTCTTGTTAGACGTTTATTGAGCATGTTTGTGTTGTAGTGTTATGAAAGACGTCAATGGATCTTATGATTTAGAAGTAATAGGGGATAACTCAATTTACACATTAACTGAGATAGAATCCGAGAAGATAATATGAACAGGAGACAATCCTGACCTCACCAACTAGTTTTATTGGTCAAAATCCAAGTTATCAAGTAATATCATAGTCTATCCTAATTCCACTAGAAGGGTACGCATCAAGTCAGGTAAAGGGATGCATTGGAAAAAATTCAAGTCTCACATTAACAAGATATAAGACTCAAGTATGAGTAGGGTGACACTTCACAAGCTAGTCTTGTGTGATTGAACTCAAATTACACGGTGGTGGCAGAGCACATTTTAAATTCTTTAAAAGGATCACGTGGCATATTCATTATGGACCGTGTCCGATCCGAAATCCACTATGCCTTGAGATAGATTTTATACTACTGGATGGGGTTGCCTTGCCTATATGATTTAATGAAACATCATTTGGCTCTGGAAATAAAAAATTCAATAGGTTTTCTTTTACCTTTTTCGTTGGAAACTGTCCCATTTAATCCACTTTTCTAACTGAAGCGTATATTAATTAGTCTTTTTCTCACATGATTGAATTACCATAGGCGAGAGTTTCAGTTTCTTACTTAGTAAGCGCCATTTAAACTCGCTCCCTCTCTCTGATACATCTGATCCTGAACTAATCTTCTCTTCTACCTCGTGTCTTCTCGCCCACCTCAGCATTCCCATCACCGCTACACTTTTCTGTGCCCTTGCTGACTCTTCATTGTCAATACTCACCACCATAGGGAAAAGCTAGTCTTATCGAACATGTATAACAATTTCTTTTGAAATGGTTTAGAAGACTCAGAGTGGTTAACAAGTAAACTTAATAATCAATTTTCTCTTTGTTTGGTAAAGTGATGCAGATAATTTGTCATAATTAGAAAACTATGTACAATGCTTTCGTTGTTGCACTACATAAAATATAAGTTCACTTTTAATGTTCTGGGCCCTGTGAATTTTTGGTGATAGGCCCAGATGATTTTAACCTTCGAAAAAAAATGTGATACGAAGCCATAGATTCCTTTGCCTAACTGTTTGAGGAAGTAGCTTGGTACTGTGCTGCGGCTTGACTGTATGTAGGCTATTTATATAGATGAGACCAAGTGGGATTTGTGATGTTGTGAATTTGTATTCTTGCTGATACATTAAATCTGCCAAACTTTCTGATACATGGCATCTCTTTATTGTTTTGCTTCTTGCCTGACGCATTTTATTGTTAAAAAAATTGTTCTTTTATAATTTTTATTTGCTTATTGGTGTACGTGTCAAAAAGGCAATAATCCCCCACCCCCCAATCACATGATTTATATTTTCCATTCTCTCGTCATTGTAACACTGTTCCTTGCGCCAACCACAAAAACAAGTCAACCAACTTTTTTACTTTTCACCAGTGCCTATGCGAAGTATCATTTTTTACTTTTTACTTTTCTCGACAAAGTATAAGATATATTTGCATTTTTTTTTCTGGTTTTACCGACATGTTGCTGATCTAGGCACCTTGCTAAAAACTAATTTCAGGCTTCACCTATCTCTGTTGGTGAGCGACAAGCTGTTGTTGAGGAAAAAAGAACTACTACACGAGGTACATTGATATATTTTCATTTTTACTTTTATATTGAGTTAAACATGATCATTTTTAGACGTTGATTATACTTTTTTTCTTCTTATTCTAGTAAGCGGTAGTGGGAGAGGGAGGTATCCTCCAGGAAGAGGTGGTTTCCGAAGCGACAGTTTCAGAGCACGTGGGAAGTTTGGTGGTGGACGAGGTTATGGCAGAAATGAATTCAGAAACCAAGGAGAATTCTCAGGGCAACCTAGGAGTTCTCAACGGCCAAATCAAAATGGAGGTGGGCGTGGTGGTGGACGTCAAGGTGTGGGAAATCGTAATTCTACACCATCATCTTCAGCAGCATGACCATATTGGCTAATTAAATAAGAAAAAAGACAAACAAAAACAATACAAAAGAATCTGGTGGGTTGATTATTTTTTATAGGAAAAGGAAGCCAAACACCTTTTTCTTTTCCCTTTATTTAGGCATGAGTTCAGGTTTCTGACTATCATCAGTGCAATCATTCAATGGAAGATTAGAGAGTTCATTAGTACTTGCAGAGGTGTTTTGGAGATAGGTCATGTATTTCTTTTTTTTCAGTACCAATGCTCTCTTCTTCCATCTTCCCTTTTCCCAAGTTATTGAGCAACATGTGTTCCTGCGATTGAGTTGTTACACGAATCTCTATTGTGGAGGGTTTATATGTAAATTGGTACTATGTGTATTCTTTTCCTTTTTTCATAAACTTAATGAAAACTGTCTCTACGATTTTAACCCATGAGCAAGGCCGAGTGTAACACTACAATGTGCATGTTCTCTTCATCGGTTAACACTGTCAATTTCTTTTTCATAATGTTTGTTCGAGAGTGCGTGCTCTACTTTAGACGTTCTCAGAGACAGATTATTTCATCTGTACAGCAAAAGAGGTTGCAAATTGCAATGTTACAGGAACCTACGAGAGATGTCGTCGTAACTTGAACAAACATTCAATTGTTTTAAACCATCCATTAGGAAATTTTGATGATTACAATCTGATAGAGCATAAAAGTAGAATATACAAGGATAACCTTAAGTACACTGATGTAATATTTAGAGTGCATTTTAATAAAAGGAAGATTATGATAAATGGTGAAAGATGATAGCAATGATGCTAATATTAATTACAATAGTAATGGTATTGTTTAGTTTGGATATTATTGAATAAGAAATGTATTGAAACAATCCAAATTTTATATTATTTTCATATAAAACTAAAGATAGTGTCAAAATATATAAAAAGAAGTAATTCTCTCCCCCAAATAACTTTATTTTACAAAATTGAATTAAACTTACATTTATTTATTTATAAAAGTAACAAAATTAATAATGGTGGTATAAATAATTATAAGACATGCTGATAGTAAAAATAATAATAACAGTAAAAACAATACAGCAAGCAAAACTATAATAACAAAATATTGAGCAAAGGTGATACTATGATAGTAATCTATACTTATATAAAAAAGGAATTTTCTTTTTGATATTTACATTTTTCTTTAATTTTATTTTTAAACGACATTTTTTAATTTAAATATTTATTTTTAAAATTTAATATTTTTTTTAAAATTAAATAAATAAAAATTATCTGTAAAATAAATAAAAACTAACTATAATTAATGTGTAAAAATTATTTATATTTATTTTTATGATTATAATTTAATTATATTTTATCATAGAAAAAGTAAACACATGTGTTTTCACTCGTTATTATAATGAAAAAAAATTCAAATGTTAAACCACCGCATTAATTATAATAAGAGTATAGCAATTACAAGACTTATAACTGTCACAACAATGATGAATATTATAATAATTATAATTAGGATAATGATACTTGATAATATTTTGTTGACAACATTTTTTTAACAATATTTTAACATCATTTACGTGTTCACGATTAATAATAAATGACACGTAAATGATGTTAAAATGTTGTCTAAAAATTGTTGTCAAAATATCATTATCTAATAATTATAGTTAAAAAATAATAATAATATTAGTTGAGGTGATATATATATATATATATATATATATATATATATATATATATATATATATAAGTAATAATTTATAAAAGAATATAAGAAAAGCGGTGAGTTACAATTATTTTCTAATTTAACTCTAAAAAAACCTGAAATGTGATGTACCCTCGATATATTAAAGAATAAAGACATCTTATTTTACTGTAATCTAAATAATTGATAATAATAAAATGTGAAAGATGGTATGTGACTAACAAAGAAACTTGTAATCCTCTTTATAAAGAACTTTAGTATTATTTTAATAGAGGATATACATATATCAAATTAACTCTTGTAATATAAATTTGTCGTTATAAATTTAAGGTAAACTTAAAGAAAAATATTTATTAAAATTATTGTTATATAAAATGGATAGTACAGGTTGACATTAGTCAAATGTGAGTTCTAAGTACGTAAAAATGATTGATTAAAAAAAAGTACATAAAAATTTGGGTAACTATGCATATCATTATCAAATCCAGTGAATTATGGATAAAGTGAATTCCTTTCTATTTAGTTTTTGAAACCATGAAGACTCTGATCTAGTTGTTCAACAAGAAAAAAAATGAAGTAATCACGTCCTCATAATTAAGATTAAAATGTATTTTTATATCTAAATTGACACTGTGTAATAAAATTTGAAGATTAATTTTTATTTTTCGTACAAAGCAGAATTGTTTATTCAAAGTTTGAATTGACATATACCAAACATTGAAAAAAATGCACAATGTTCCTTTTCCAAAACAAACATTATTGACATTCAATTTTGAATTAAAACATTTCATAAATTTTAAAATTATTTAAACCATTTATATTATGTTCTAATATATTGAGATATCTTTAATAAGTACATGTGTTCATCAAACAAGTTGTCATCGTACATCAATGACTTCTTTTTTATTTCTTTAATAATATCGAGATTTTTTAAGTCTGAAAGATTAGGATGCTTGCTGTTACCTTCCAACACTTTTAGAAACATATACATCGTAATAAATACACTAATTAATTGAGTACACTAGTAAATACACTAATTAGACGATCTAGGTTAGACATAGTAAAAATAATTTTAGAATATTCTAATTTCTTCTAATCTTTAATTAAACAATATTTATCTTATTTATCACACCAATATTTTTAGAGTAATTAAATCGAGATGACATGTACTGACCACATCATCTAAGTTTTATTCTTTATATTTCAAAAACAATAAATAGACATCTTTTCCTAATAAGTTATTGATTCAATACTCCGTAAATGGCACACATATTTTAGAAATAAAAGAAAATTTTAGAACATTTTACACACAAATATTTTAAGAAAGTATATTTTCCAATACAAATGTTTTAAAAAATATTAAATTCAAGAACTCTTTTGTATAAAAACTCCCCTTAAGACATGTCATAATAAATATCTTAAAATTAAAACTTAATATTACATAAGATCTTAAAATATAAAATATTTTGATATCAATATATATATATTTATAATATTATTTTCAATATTTTAATAACTTTTTAAGTTACGAAAACTTTAATACGAATAAAAAATTATAAAACTATTAGTTGTTACAAAACTCAACTGCTAACATAATTTTTTTAAAATTATAACATTAAAAAAACATTACATAATAAAATAAGATCTTATATGAATTTATAAATTATTCATTTTAATAAATTAAATATAAACATTTATATTTGCCCCAGAAAGAAAGTATAGAAAATAAAAAAACAAAAGAAGCTATAAAGCAAAGATAAAAAAAAATAAAAGACTTAAGAGCGGAAAAAGCAAAACGAAAAACGCAAAACCCAGAACCCTAATACCAATCTCTCGTTTGTGGTGCTTTGCTTTTGCCTTTCCTTCCACATCAATGGCCGACTCTGTAGTTTCGATTCAGTACCTCAAGGATTTCTTCAATTCTCAAATCTACGACGATGAGAAATGGGCCTTCAACGTGGTAATCTCTCTGTCTAACGCATTCTTGTATTCGTTTCGCACCCGTCCCGTTCGTTTCGTTATCCTTGCGTTCCTATTTGTTTTAAAACGTAATTGGTTCCAATATAGATTGGTTTGATTGCTATGTCATCAAATGAAACTGCTAGGGTCTGTACCTTGTTTTTGTTCGATACAGGAGAATGGAATCAAGCAATGGTCCCAAGAGTGTTTTGAAGTTTTACAGTTTTTATATGTGAAATGAGACTCTTTTTGAACTCTAGCTGTTCTGTGTGTTTTTATGCTAAGGTGATTAGGAAGAAACTTGATTTATTTATTTATTGTGGTAATGGGTTGTCATTATCCCCGCCGCCCATGTTACTCATCGTTGCAACATAATAGCTACGTGACGAACCCATGATTTTATACCTTGTGGTGTTGGATCAGTTGTACCTGTCATTTGGTGGGAATGCTATATGGAGGTGGTTCAATTCTTGATTGAATTCGAAGATCCCATCCGAATTTATGGATTCTTTTGGGTTATGAAGCAACTGTTGATTGCATTTGCATCTGTTCCAATTACACGCCACGCCTTTATAAGTCGTTGTGTTGATGATCCTGTGGCTTTTGGGTATTTGTTCCTCTGGCTAGCTGTTACCGTTGTTTGTTATATTATATTACTTTAATGTTTTGAAAATGTCTGTCCTCTTCTCATTGACTGCATCTTAATGACAATGGCATTGCCCTTTGTTCGTCTGAGAGAGAAAATGAATGGGGAAAGAAAGAACATTTTGAAATTTGAATTGAAGAGAAAACCAAAGGAAAGAATAATTTGAATTTTTGTTTCTAACAGTCAACTTTTCTCCTTTTTCCCGTTTCTATATTGTCTCTTCTACTGAGCATAAGAGAATACATCATTGTCCAGTTTTCCCCTCCTTTCTATTTCTCTTTTCCTCTCACCCAAAGAGAGCGTTAGTTTCGTAGGAATTTAGGCGCACTCTGTTGTGAAACATTATTATCAGTTTTTCCAAGAAGCTCTTAAGACATGATGCACGATCTGTGATTATTGTAGAAAATATAGTATGGGCAGTTGAACCCTATAAATTTCTTATCCTAGGAGTAATGGATAGATGCTGTAACTTATTACCTATACTAGGCAACCACCGAAGTTTCTGGTTAATTAGGACATTCATGAGCTTAGTTTTACAGGAAATGCTGGTAGTAAGTGTGGTTGTAGAACATGAATAAGATTGTTGCACGGGCTATTTAGTGATTATTGCCGTTTAGTTTTTACTTAATTGTAAAGGTATTTCTTCTTTAAGCTTGATTTATCTTGAATAAATGTTGATTCTCTTCTTTATTTGGCATGTAGAAATTGCTGCGTGCTGCGGGACTTTTTGGAGGATCAATAGTACTTATGCGAAATTATGGTGACCTTATGGCAATCTGAAAAAGTAGCACAAATGACAAGTTCTCTGCCATGAGTTGCTATTATCTACTTAAACAGTATTGTGATGTCTAGGTTTTTTGTTTTTGCTTTATTTTTCAGTAATTTGAACATGAAGGAGCTTCATTGGCATGACCATGAAGCCTTTGATGAGCGATGACGATGCTTTTCCGAATGGTTATGTTATAGTACATTCACATTTCCTTTGGCAAAACATGTTTTGGATATAAAATAACTATTTTGGATGTTCATAGATTTAACTCAATTTGGTGTATAAAATATAGTAGAAAGAAAAAAAAATTATTATATAGTAGTTAGGTCAAATCTCATCTGTACAAGAAAAAACTCTTATATTTAGTAAGTTGTTGTTGGTTCTCAAATCAAAGCTGTTGTATTGGCATGAAAATACCCTGCTGCATATATGCTGCATATCAACTTCAACTATCATAAACTATCAACTATAATTTAGGAATCAACTTCAACTATATCAACTGGGAATGACAAAAATGGTCAAGTCTGATAGGCCATTCCACTAGTCCAGCCAAAAAGGCAGATTAGGACAACTTTTACATTCACTTTGTTTAAAAAGTTGCCCGGTGACAATTTACTTCCGTCCTTTATTATTCCCCTTTCATCTCATATTTCGAACCCTAATTTGCCATTGCCTCTCATTTCTCATCTCCTCCAGACTAGGTGCGAGGTCGGCAAGCACCACCACATGAATAGGTTGACTCACATTTGACATCATTAAAAAAATTGGAATTTTGACATAATTTGACATCACTTTGTTTAAGTAAGTAGTCGTTCAATTAAATTAGGCAATAAGATACTAAATATATAATGACTTACAAAATAACTAGAAGTAGAAATAGTTTTTATAAATGACACTTAATTATTTTATTAGAAAGTCAAATTATAAATAGAAAGATAACTTAATAGAACCACATGTTATAAAAGTTACCATTAGTCTAGAAAACCATTATCTTCCCCTTTTTTTTTACCCCTTTTCTAAATTTTTGACATCTTTGCACATCGATTTGAAGATCATATATTACCATAGGAGTCTTAGCTTAAGCATAATCCTTTTGTTGATCAAAACCTCCAACACATTTTTCTCTTTTTTTCTTGAGTCATTATGAGAAGATTGCATGCATTTCAAAAGGTTCAAGATGAATTTTTGTATGTAATCATTAGTGTGTTTCATTGATAATTTCTTTATAGGTAAAGTATCATGTGAGAATTAAAGTCTTTAGAGTATAGTTGAGTAAGAAGTCTAATTTAGGTAAGAGAAACTATTAATTTTCTTAGTAATGTTTTGATTGAATAATCTAATATAGGTATGATATGATCTTTGTTTTGTTATGTGAATTATAACATGTTGATATGTTTGTTATAACTAAATTGTTATTGAAAATATGTGGAGATGTTATATGTTTGTGTGGGTACTGGTTTATTTATATATATATATATATATATATATATATATATATATATATATTTAGTCAATTTATTATATCTTAAGGTACTTTTGAAATAAAAGATGATACTTTTGAAATAAAAGATGATACTTTTGAATTGAGAAATGAGTACAATTGTCTAGAAAGTCCAAATTGATTATCTAATATATTTGAGGTTTACGAGATTATGCATACTCGTTGGCATTGTTGCATAAAATGAATTTATAAAAATTTAGATAGCTCAAGTCATGATACGTGTTAAGTAAGCTTTGTGAAAAAAGGCTCTCAGGAGTTTCCATTACTGGGCGAGTACTGGTTGAAATTCTGTAATTTTTTTTCCCAATGCCTGATTATTGGGTGACTCAATTCCTTCAATTGATAAAATAAATTAATGAAAATCTAATAAGCTTAAAAGGGACTACTAGTCATTAGATAAATTAGGACTCATAAAGCGAGTAAACCTCTAGGAGTGTCTTGTTAAACAAGTGTGGATGCTCGTTAGGCTAAGTAGAGATTGAGGTTTTGCAAAAATCTACTATGAATGCTCGTTAAACAAGGTTATACTAATTCTACTAATATTAGACTCACATAGAAAAAGAAATTAATTGGTGAAACTTGATGGATGATCGTATCACCTCGAGGGACATTATGAAAAAGGATATTGTCTCATAGATGGAAGGAATTTACTTTGTCATATGAAAAGGCTTAATTTTTTAGATGTGACTTTATTGAGTAGGAGACTATATGATGGGTAAAACTTCTAAATTTAATTCAATACAGTAGTCTTTCGAAAATAGAATCGAATATCTATTTATTTAGAATTGTTGATTATAGATAATACGAGAATGAAACAAGTAAACTGATAAACTTAAATATATGACTTTGATTGGTTGCTATCAAAATGTTATTTGCATAAGATTTTTGTGTAATGAAAACTAAATTACTAATGTTTTATAAAATATTAATTTATTCTTTTTTGTGTTTATATTGGTTTTAGTTGTAATAAAATTATAATACACAAGAGCATATGATGTTTTAGATGACCGAACTTAGTAAATTGAAAATTATTTTTTGTTTTAAAAGAAAAATTAAATAATTTTATTTTAAAAGAAATTGTAAATATTATTATAAGATAACTCTTAGGTACTATACAAAAAAGAATCTATTAAAATTATTTAAGAAGTGTATCCTTATCCATAGCATCCATTAATTCTTATCCATATTATTAGATAGAAATTGACTTTTTTTTTAAGAAAACCATTGCTTGTATCGAAGTCTCAACGAAAGGAACATATACACTCATACAAAAAATAGAGTTTAATTACAATGTCCCTGTAGAGGTAAAGCTTTTTATGCCAGAACTTAGATATAATAGTATTTTCATCTTAGTAATTTTCGTAACGTGTGTTATTGAAATGAAACTACAATTTAGTATGATATTATATCACTTTTTTTACACTCTTTAATTGTTAAAAAATTATTGTTAACATGTTTTTTAAAATGATTATTACAAAAGCTAACAAATTTATGAGGCATGGTTACTTAAATACTACACACTAAACTTCAAACTAATGGTCAAAATGTGGGAGTTTCTTTGTTGTGTAATTGCTTATTTGTAAAGGTTTAGAAGGCCATTCAACGTCAATCAATCCAGCAATGCCCTCGTTGCTAGATAAATTCAAAACCTAATACACAAATATAAGTAAAGAAAAAGTGTCACGCTACTAAAACAACTCTCTCACTTTTGTATTCTATGAAATAATGTTAACAAATTAATTAAAAAAAAGTCATGTTTGAAAATAATTTTTATGAAAATGAGTGAAGAACCATCACATACTAGATTATTATGTGAGAAAAGGCTTTTTATGTTGGTTTTTAAACAAGTATAAAAGAAGGAGTATAAAAAATATTCGATTTTTTATACGGGTTCTAAATCAGTTGTAAAAAATTTCACATTTATACCAATTATTTTGAAAATATATATAAAAATTTTTTGTACTTATTATTGTCAGAACATGTATAAAAAGTCTTTTATACCTGTTACTTCAAGAACAGATATAAAAAGTCTTACATTTTAGACTTATTATTGTAAGACCCATGAAAAATATTTATAGTAAATTTTAGTATTTTATTAGTAATAATAATTTTAATGGATAGAAAAATATAAATTTTGGATATAAAATTATAGTAATTTTATAAGGAGAGGTTAAAATTTTTGATAACTTATTTAGTATTTTTTTTTTTTTTTTTTTTTAAGAAAATCGAATAGTAAAAAGTGAATAGTGAATAGTAAATAGTAAAAAGTAAATAGTAAATAGTAAAAAGTAAATAGTAAAAATAAATTTTCAGCATTTGGATTCCTTAGCATGGAAGAAAGTAGTAGGTAGAAATTAGGATCAGATTTGGTGAGAAAGTGATTGAAATATTATTTTTAAATAATATTAAAATAATAAATAATATTAAAATATTAAGGAATAGTAAATTTTTTTTTACTATAAATAGCCATGGGAGGGAAGGGTATTTGGCACCAAGAGAAGAGGAATCAAGTGAGAGCTTGAGAAATAGAGAAGAAATAGTTAGGGAGAAATTTTTAGTTGCAAGAAGAGTAGAGGTTCTGAAGAGTTTTCGGGGAAACAAATTCGGAGCAGGAGATTAAGTCTGGAATAGAGGTAGGGGAGCTAACTTTTCTAAGCTTTTATATTATGATTTAGTACTGTTTTATTACTATTCATGTCTTGAAATTATGTATGAATATTGTTAATGCTTACTGTATGTTTATCTATATTGATATTCGGTGTAAATATTATATGCTGTTGTTTTGAATCTGTTAATAAGAAATTTGTTAAAAACTAGTTGAGGAACACTTTGGCTAAGGAAAGACTTGGTACTTAAGTTGTCCATTGTGACGCACCTCTCTTTCCTGGAAGTCTACTCGACAGGTTTTTAACTTAAATCTTGTGTACAGATTATGTACTGTTAAATTATTATGTAATATATATTGATGGAATATATTCAATTTGTATGATTTCTGAAATGATTGAAGTTTATTTGATTTGAATTTATGCATCTGAACATGTATGAGTATTACGGGGAAATGTCGTAAGGGTATAATATGAGTCGAGGAATGTGAGTATGGTATGAGTCTCGCGGAGAGATTCTGTAATGTCATGGTATGTGTATGAGGATTATGGGTAGATTTCGTAAGGGTATAATATGAGTTAAGGAATGTGAGCATGGTATGAGTTTCGTGGAGAGATTCTGTAATGACATGGTATGTGCGTATATGTTGATGTTGAGGGTCATGAAGTTGGAGGTTATCCTGATACTCTAATAATCATTCAGTCTCAAGTAGAGAATGATGAATTATGTGGTGAGAGGGGCAGGAGGTCCTGGTCTATGTGCCGGTTTAGGACATAGTGAGGGGACTAACCTTGTGAATGGTATGGAGGGCAGAATGTCCTGGTCTATGTGCCGGTTTAGGACATAGTGAGGGGACTAACCTTATGAATGGTATGGAGGGCAGAATGTCCTGGTCTATGTGCCGGTTTTGGACATAGTGAGGGGACTAAGAATGACATCACAAGTGAAAATCCTTCCGTTGTATCGCTCATCAACATATCGTTGGGATAAGTGCCTATTGAATATCGTGGGAATAAGTGCCTATTGGGTATTGTGGAATGAGTGTATATTGGGTATTGTGGAATGAGTGTTTATTGGTATTGTGGGATGAGTGTTTATTGGGTATTATGGAATGAATGTCTATTAAGTATTATGGTATTTATTGGGTATTGTGGGACGAGTGTCTAATAGGAATTGTGGTACGATGGTATGAGGGTGTCTGACATAATTATTATATGATGTTTGTATCGAAGTAATTATGCATGTCTTATAAATGATTTGTTGCATGTTAGCTCACCCTACTTGTTTGTGTTTTGTGTTTGGGTATGTGCGATGATCGTATAATTCGTTATACGGGAGCAGATGAAGGAATGTCGCCTCACATAGTACCAAGGAAAGGGAGGAGTAGAAGAACTATAATTAGAATCTTTTTACATGTATAGACTTATATCAACTAGGAAATTTTAAAGGGTGAGATTACGGAATGTTACCGTAAATGTAATGTTAATTATCAAGTGTGAAAATTTGGGATGTTACATTAATGTGAAAAGTTGGGATGTTACATTAATGTGAGAATTTGGGATGTTACAATTATGATAACACTCCTCCTAGTTAGGTTGGACCAAAGTTAGAAGAGATGTCATGGAGATGGTTAAAAGGGTGATATGGTGCGGAATTTGGTGGGGAAAATAGCTAAGGCTCTCAACCAAAGATGATTTAAGATGGAAGGGAGTGGTGTTTGATAATGTTCAAAAAAATGTTATGCCAACTCTTGAGGAAGGTAGCTAGAGGAGACCACTTGAGATGGTAGCGTAATAATATAACTTCAAAGTAAAGTCAACACATGACAAGCTTGTTCCAAACTGGGAAGGATAATAGTGAAAAACTTGGGAACGACACATATCAACTATAAACTTAGACGAAAAGTATACCAAACATGTGGAATACCACATACATCAAGTAAATAAACAACATGTGCATTTGTCAAAACTAACTTATACATAAATATATTCAATACATAAATTAATAATATGAGAAAAAAACTAAGTTATTAATGGTCTATGACTAACAATATAATAATGATCTAACTCATCTTTTAAGAAATCTATGACAAAACTTCAATTTTGAAGACCAGAACTTATAAATAAATACATCAGATTCAAATTTAATTTTATCTTGGCCATGTGGAGACGTATACAACAACTTTGTTTTTATGAAAAGTAAATAAAGGACATGTGCATTTGTCAAAACTTTGAAAAGAAAATCGTACTCCCTAGTAGTGCTCTTTCGTTCAACACCACGTTTATCATTTCATTCCCATGTACCAAAGTTCGAATAATTCATTTCCACCTCCCACCCTTTTTTAACCACAATAATATATTTACAAGGAAAAAAACATAATATTCTTTTTTAAATATTTAAGAGAGATTAATGCATTTTTCACATCTAACCCATCAACATTAAAGTAATCACAAAGAAAAATAAGAAACACTTATAATTAAAATCGTCCTAAGCACACTGTGTCTAAGCAAATATTATCGTTAACTAAAATTAAAAATATATATATTTTTTCAAATAAATCTATTTTTCTAAAAATTAGTTAACTAACTATTTTAAAACTTTATTTATATAAATAGATCCGTTTGTTGTTTATAGGTCAGAGTTCGGCTCTTTGTGAAGAGTTGTTATTCATACCATAAACTTCTTACCGATCATTGTTCACATAGAATTTTAATTCAACATAAATAATAAACAGGTTTGTTAGAGTAAATAAAATTTGGAGGGTTGACTTATATATATAAGTTTATTTGAGAAAAAAAATGAAACATAATTACAAACATGGTGTAAAATAAATTTGGCATTAAAATAATGACAGAGAAATTGACTATGGATTAATTATTTCTAACAAGAAACATTTTTTTTTTAATTTTAAACTTTATTAGTTTGAGTAGACCATCATAAAAAAAATTCAAACTAGACGTTTTCTATACTTTTTAATATTTTCTTTAAATAATTTTTTTTATAAATAAACCTAAATGTTTTACATTTTTATTGTTAATTTTTAACTTTACATTAAATTTCTTTTCAAATATTTTCACTTACAATTATTATTTTATTTTATTTTTCTTTTAAAATCTTAATTTGGTCTTCTAATATAAAAAATTTAATTAGATTTATTTGGTTATTTTTTGTTAAATTAACGTTATTAAAATTTATATTTGATATGTAAATTTGAACCAAATAAAAATTATAAATTTAATTGAATTTCTTTTATAAGAATTAGATGACCAAAATAAGATTTTAGTCTTATTTTTCTAACTTGTTACATACACTAAAACTTTATTACATAAATTATTAACCAAATAAATATAAATTTATCAAAATTAAATTTACAAAAACAACTATAATTGTAATATTTTATTGTGATAATTTTTCTATTACCATAATTATAATATATTTAAATTATCTTATTTATTATAATAAATTTTCAAAAAATTTATTCTCGATTAATTTATAAATATAAAAATAAATATATTTTCTAAATTTATATTCACATAAATTTATAAAAAATTATAAATTTTTAATAAAGTAATTTATTATAAATAAACATACATATTTATAAAACTAAAAAAAGGTTATTAACAATTCATTTATCGAAAAATAAGATTTCAACAGCAAATAATTTATAAAAAAGCGATTTTGAAAAAAAAAAGATCTAATAATTTATTGAAGTTAATAAAGTTGAAAATGTTATGAGAGTGAAAAAGTGAAAGAAAAAAGTGAGAGTTTTCCACAGATGTTGGTGCTTCTCGAATTTAACTTGACCTTGATACCCCTACCATGTTTTTCAAATTAAACGGGAACCTCGTACTAGGGTGAAGTAAGAGTGTCGTATTGTAAGCAATGACAGTGACAGTGAGAAACGATTTGAGTTGTGAGAAGATGCGTGTACATTGCTTAACACGTGGAAAATTTGAAATGCGTTTTGAAGTTTCACGGCTCTAACAACATGACATCAACTCCCACACCATTCTCTTCTCCAAATTAGTATGTCCTCACCAACTCAACATAATTTATCATCACACTTTTTCACAGTCTGTCAAAATATGTGTAAAATCAACTTCAAAGAATTTTTCATTTTCCTGTTTCTAGGTCACTTCCTGAGTACAATGCTGACATTGTGTGATCCATATCCTTCTCTTTTTAATTCTTTCGTTTCTCACAGTAGTACCCACTTGTTTTTTGTGGATCGGATGTTCGCTCCCTAAAATCAAAACAGAGCTTGCGTTTACATTTTGACTTTCCTCTTTTATTTCCTTTGCGTTATTATCTTTTGTGTCACATGTACTATATAATCCTCTCAACAACACTTTTTCCCACTGTGGAGGAACCGGATACCCTTTCATTTCCTCCTAAATTTATGTCTCTAACTTCTTCAAAGGAGTTCTTCTCTTCTATCACTTCACCTTTTTCTTCCATTTCAATGGAGGTGACCATAAACCACAAGAAAAAAAATAATATAAAGCTGATAACTTGATTTATTCATTCATACCAGAAAGTGACGGTCTTTTCTTTTTCTTTAGCAGGGATTTTATTCTGACAAATGGTACACTAATTCTGACCAGATAGACCTTACTCTCAAGCTTTCTCCCTCCGGTCAAAATGCAGAGGAAAAGATGGTTGGGGAGAAAGCCCAGAACAGAATGATGGAAAATCAAGAGAATCCCTTTGTTGTTTGTCTGGCAGAGGGTGAGATGGGTCTGGTGAGGTTTGGGGACTTGCAGGCAATGAGAAGAGTGAGGACTGGAAAGAGACTATTGATGAAGAAGATGCAGATGGCTGTGGCTGCGGCTGCTGATGCAGAGAAGCCTTTTCCGGTGTCTCCGCCTGGTGTTCAGCCACTGCCTCCTTCAATTGATGGTAATTTCAAGATGTTTGCACATCCTTCATTGGATCCATGGCATGAAGGTAACCCTTTTGTTTACCATGTCATAAGTACACACTTTTTTTAACATAATTCATGCAGTTAGATTTAAGTTAACGCTGAAATGTTGCTGAAAAAAAATTCTAGGATTGCTTATTTACAATCTGATAGACCAGAGTTTTATGAGTACAGATTATAGTGTTGGTGGTGTATCCCACGTGGGTAAGTGGGATGATAAGTATGGAAATTATGAGGAACAGAACATGCAGACAGAAAAACAACATTGCTGATGTGAAATTGTTGTATGTTCTGAGTAATACATGACCATAGTTCCATCATTCTTCTCTGTAAAATAGATCTCATTCTTGTAAATTGAAAAAATAACCAACTTCACTGATAACAGACTCACTTCTTTTTTCAAATTGAAAAACGTTACCTATCTCGTGGAATGGTCGAACTATATACGTGTGATGATTGTAGACCATACAATAATTTCTGATAATCGAGATAGTGAGGTAATTGAGACTATGACTTTGAACTGGGGCAGTTCCTGAAATTAACACCGGTTACCATAATCTAAATTGTCTTATCAAGATCAGAAATATGACTAACATTTACAAACTCCACAAATTTCCGTGCTAAATCTGCCTCGTTGGCATTTTCATTTAGCTTAAAACATTCGTAATTTTGGATTCAGGGTGGTTGTTCTGTACATGACTTGTATTTGGAATTATATCAGAAGTTTCGTACAGAACATTATAATAACTTGCAGATATATGACACTATATTACTGATAAACAGTTTTGTGTTGTTATCTTGCTTATACTGAAGGAGGAGTTAGTTCGAGCTTCCAAATATCACCAAAGCAGGAAATTGATCCCATGGTTTCCCCAGAAGCAACGCAGGAAACGACAGTGTGGCCATCTGAGTGTATGGTTGAGAAGCCGGCGAAAAAGCTTAAACATAAAAGTGATGCAATGAACATTGTGAGAGAAATGCCTTGCGTGATTAGTGCTGGAGATGACAGAACAGGGAAGAGAATAGAAGGGCTTCTTTACAAGTATAAGATAGGGCAAGTTTGTATTGTATGCGTCTGCCATGGCCGCTTCCTCTCACCCACAGAATTTGTGATGCATGCTGGTGGCAAGGAAGTGGCAGATCCCATGAAACACATCGCTGTTTCTTCTGATTCCTTTTATGTCAATGGAGATGGGGCTGGTTTTATCACACACCCCTTCTAGAATGTTTTGAAGCAGTTAAGAATCCTTAGTTTTCCACAATTATATATCTTATCCCTGGTTCTTATCATGACAGTGTAAAACATGGTTTTCCGCATTTGCTAACCTTCAGATGAAAATAATTATAAATATGGACCAAAACTTGGATAATTAAGAATACAAAATACTCTCTCAACAAAAAAATAATTTGGTTTTAATTATATAAAATGGTTTTGGAAAAAAGTTTTCCAGAACACATGAAATATTCCCCGAAAAACCTTTTCGAAATGGATTTTGGCAACCCTGGAAGTGGCGGCAATAATGGAATTGGGAGTGTCTGCAATGCAATGGTGAAAGATATTCCTTATATTGATGCAGGAAGAAATTGATGGAAGTGTAGAAGCAACTGCCAAAAAGGAAATGCAATATCTTGTGCTTGATTGCTTACTATTAGGACAACGGACCAATTAAAAATTTATGACACTTTTGCCTGCTCATATTGTCTGGCTGTTTTTTACTAATTTTAAAAATAGTCTTATATGTTATCTTTTATTTTAACAGATTTTGAAATCAGATGAAAAAAAAAAATCTTTCATTAAATTTCAATTTAATGAAAAACAAAATGATGTGGAGAGATTTTTGAATTGGAAAAGATAGGTTTAAAATTATAAAAAAAATTGGAAGGATAAGATAAAATAATTGGAATACAAAGTGAAATAATCATATTATTTTACAACAAAAAAAATAACACGATAATTAAAATTTGATGAAGTTTCAATGCTTATATTGTTTTATGAAGGAAAAAATAGGTTAATATTTGTAAATCCTTTCAAATATCTGAGAACATGATAAACAACTTGTATATGAAGTGGTCTTAGTTGTAAGACATGAAGACATGATAAAATCGTTCTCACCAATACTGACCAATCGTTCATCATTATTTTATCCTTATAATCTATGTTATATAACAGTTATTGGGCTTGAGATTGAAGTGAGGAACATAACATAATTCGATGGCGTCCTTACCCTGTAAGGATCTTTCACTGTTCAGAATCCTTTCATCTTTCTTTTCCGCAGTCTTTTTCTTTTCATTTTGTATCCCTTTATTTCTTCCAGTTGATCTTGGCAAGATGGAAATCTGGGTACATGTGATCTGTAACCGTTGTTTCTTCCGCAGTCTCTTTCTTTTCATTTTGTAACCTTTCAGTCAACGTTCAAATTTACCATAATATCCATGCCATTCTCTTCGTTTATTTTCTTCTCTTCAGATGTGTGTTTTTTAACAGGTTTTGCTCCTTTTGTGTTTCTATTTCTTGTTATTGGGTGCACTGCAAGGCCTTTTTATCCTCTTCCCAACAAAGTTGATGGGGGAAGTAGGAAGCCCCTACAAACTTTTCGCCCATATAACATTGCACATCGCGGTTCAAATGGAGAGTTTCCTGAAGAAACTTCTGCTGCGTATACGGTGAAGACTATTTTTGTGCAAAACTATATTCTTTTCCTTTATCTGTTTCTGATTTGGAAATCGACTATAATTATTTTTTCAGTAATTATGCGCAAACTATTATTAGGTAAAATGTTGATGATATAGGAACCATCATTTCTATCGTTGGCTTACGGTTGCCCAAAAACGAATGTTTCCTGCAGAAAGCTATTGAAGAAGGTGCAGACTTCATTGAAGCTGATATCTTATCATCCAAAGATGGTGTTCTTATATGTTTCCATGATTTCTACCTTGATAATATTACTGACATCGCAAGTCACAAGGAGTTTGCTGATCGTAAAAGAACGTATGAAGTCCAAGGGGAAAACTCCACTGGGTTCTTCACTGGTAGAGTAGCTAAACTTGCTATACTTGTTCAGCTTCTTTGCAAATTTCCTTAATAAAATAATTAGGGGGTTAATATGATTGATACTGTCTATGACATAAATGCATAAGCTTGAAATTCGCCTCTGATTTCATTGTTTTTAGTAACGTGTATCATTAAAGGTTTGCGTATGTTTCAAGTTCTCTAGTTTTGTTGAAAGTCCTATTTACCGTCTAAACAATGTTTCTTCATGTTGTAATTATCGAATTTTCCAAAATAAGTTTACTTGTTTGTATATTTTCAGTTGATTTCACATTGAAGGAGTTAAAGTCATTGAGGGTGAGACAGAGGTTTGAAAACAGGGATCAACAGTTTAATGGTTAGTCCCTTCTTCCACAGAGTAGTCTCTCATTTTATTATTTGCCATTTTTTTTTGCTTGTTTGACTTGTTCATTCATTGATTTGGAAATATCATGTTACCACTAAGAAAATGCAGTAAAGACAATACAACCACTGAGACACAGACTCTGCCCTCGCTGGTCTAAGGCACCAAATCCTCTCCACTATCTCCCACCCTCTCCTTCTTCACTTTTTCTTTCCTTCCCCATCTTGCAATTTTTTTTTTCTCCTCTTCAATGCCTTGCTGCTAACTGTGCACTGTGTTGCAGTATTCCCTACTCACTGAAGAGTAGACTTATTTTCCTTCTTATTTTTAGGGAAGCTTACTGCTGATGACTTTTGTTTTCTTGTGATTCGTGCATGGAACTAATATTGCTTTTGCACACATAAAAATCAACCGTTAGTCCATAACTTTATACCGGTAATCTATTTCAGGAAAGTTTCAAATCATCACTTTTGAAGAGTTCATTAACATAGCACTGGATGCACCCAGAGTTGTTGGAATATATCCAGAGATAAAAAATCCAGTATTTATCAATCAACATGTGAGTATTTCTTTGTAGAATCCAACAAATGCCTAAATGTTAGGAATATATTCGGGGGGGAACGGGGTGTGGACTTGAATCGACAAAGATTAAGTTGTTATGAAAGGCAGAGCTATTGATATATAATTCATCTAACTGAAAAATATAATTGAATCCACCAATTTCCAAATTAAGGCTAATGAGTATTACTGGAGGTAAGATTATGTTGTTGGAAGTTTCTAAATGCAAATTACATTAAGAATTCTTAAATGTTTTACCAAAAATCTTACAATGTCATGCTTGCTAATTTCGTCTTAATAGTATAATGTTTTAGCCAAGTTCTTTAGGGATTTTGTCTTCTTTCCCTTCATTAAGTCGAATTGATACAATCAACAGGTTAAATGGTCAGATGGCAAAAGATTTGAAGACAAGTTTGTGGAGACACTTCAGAAATATGGGTTAAAGGGTTCCTACCTGTCAAAAAATTGGCGGAGACAACCTGTATTCATTCAGTCATTTGCTCCAACTTCACTCGTGTATATAGCAAATAAGACGGATTTGCCCAAAATTTTCTTAATTAACGAAGTTGTTATTCCAACGGAGGACACCAATCAGGTTTGTAATACATTTTACCCCATATGTGCAAGCTTCTGTAGGATTATTGAACTTCTCTTCTGTCTGAAAGTTTTCAGAACAAGATGCATTGTTAATGGAGTTAGTTATACTAGTGAAGTTAATAATTTATATCATAACTCAGACCTTAAAAAATTAAACTATAATGAGAAAGCATAAGTACTCCCCACAGTGGAGCTATATTCAACATTTTCTTTCTTATTCTTGTGCAAATGGGGGAATGTAAACTAAGTATTCAGACTACCTTTTCGATTTCTTCTCTTCTATTTTCAGCTTTCCATTGTCATTCTTTCCTGTACAGTCAATGCTAGCTTCCTTAAATAAAATGTTGAAATTGGAGAAAAAAGCCCTTTCCTAGGAGTTTATCCATTCCTAGTTGACTGATCCTGGGCTATCCCTATTTCTTAGCAGCATTTATGTAATCTCTACCTTTTCAGAAGTAATACTGTCCCCATTTTATGTTATACTGCTGTTTTGATTGCCTATATCAAAGTCTAACAAAATAGTACTGTGATGATTATGTGCAGTCATACTGGGAGATTACATCTGATGAATACCTAAACTACATAAAACAATATGTTGTGGGAATTGGACCATGGAAGAACACGTTGGTACCTGTGTTAAATAATTATACGGAAACTCCTACTGATCTTGTCTCCAGGGCACATGCTCATAATCTGCAGGTACAGTTCTTTGAAGCTTTTCTCATGATTTATGGATTTGATACCTTTTGGAAGATTAAGCGGATTATTCCTTTATTCTGTTGCCTTATCTGTTGTGACATTTCTCCTTTTTAATTTGTAATCTTTGTATTGTCTTCCATCAATGGTTTGGAGCCAAACAAATGGCAATATAAATTGCTATTGTTGGTGCAGGTGCATCCATATACTTACCGAAACGAGAACTGTTTTTTGCCCTTCAACTTTAGTCAAGATCCGTATGTGGAGTATGATTACTGGATCAACAAGATAGGTGTTGATGGTCTGTTTACAGACTTTACTGGTAGCCTCCATCGTTTTCAGGAATGGACCTCTAAACATCAAGATGATGATGATGATGATGAAGATGAAGATGCATCCAGGCTATTGCATAAAATTGCATTGTTGCTCTCCTCTTATAATTGATCTCGAAAGTTCAAATATTGTAGTTAGAGTTGGGATTAATTTACTGTGTTCAAAAAAGCTTATATTAATATTTACAAGTGAGTTCTCGAGTAGAAGGTTATCTGACAATTAAGCAAAATTAAGCATCACTAATCACAATATAAATCTCCACATAAAGTTTTGGAATTTCTCTAATAAAGATACATACTGCCTACCGTACTTATAAATTAAATTTTATTGTTGGTTAAAAATTATTAGAAATATAAACGAAGTTTGTTAAATAAAATAAAAAAAGTAAAATCGCTATATTATATGATTTGTAATAAATTTCAACGAATAAATACTAGGATGTTTGTGGTTAAAAGTGCGCAAAAAAAAGGGTCCCTCTCAGCTATAAGGAGGTGTTTTATTTCAGGTGATGCCTGCAGAAGCAGAGTTCTACAACATACAATTCTTTATAAGCAGAATTCTGCGATTAACAAGTGTTGCCACTCAAATTTTACTAGAGTCCAGATTTTATTCTGGTTTTTTGTTTGTTTTCAAAATATATTGATTTTTAATATTTAAAAATATTAAAATCAGTATACAACAATACGTTTTGAATGTAAAGGAGAAACAGCACCAAAAATTAAGAAAAAAAAAAATACAGAGACAAGGAATACACCAAGGAAGGGATGTTTTTACTTGTATTAATTTTGTAGCACCTTAAATGAAATGGAGCGTTTCAATGTTATTGTACAAAAAAAAAACATACTGAAAAAACATGCTGAAGAAAAACATAATAAAATGTATAAATAAAGATGCCAAATATTTTTTTTCTTGTAAATTATTTATTACTTTTTTAAGATATCAATGTCAATATTAATTCGCCAATTATTAGTAAGGTAAAAGAATGGCAATTCTAGAACTAAAGTAGTTTACTGAATTATTTAAAAAATAAAAAGAGATTTTATTAAAAAAGGTAGTGAGTCTAAGTTTATATTTAACAAAATTTATATTTAATAAGGTTATAGCTAATTTGAATTTGATTTGTTGTAAATTTCTTTACACGTTTTCTTATATAGATAAAAAAATAGTTTGTAGCCCATTAGCATATAATCTTTTTTTAATATATTGCATGTTAAAGTCTAAGTATTCCAAATCATTTATATAAATTCAGGAATAAGAAATAGTTTTCCTTACTTTTTTTACTAAAATTTCATCTGAATTCCTCAGCTCACAAAACTAAAATGACCACAACAGATTATAATAGCAAATACATAAAATAATTACCATTTATATCATCTGATGTCTCTTCCAGTTTTCCAAAACAAACTTATAAAAACAAAAGAAAACAATTATATATGGGCAGTGTTTGGAATAATGAAGTTCTTTTAAAGTTGCTCATAGTTTTAAAACACGAATATCTTGAATTTCTTTATTTATAACTATCTATTATTAATTATTTTTTATAATTGTCACATATTTTAATTTCACTTTTCAAATTCATTATTAGTAATTATTTTATTTCAATTTAGATTAATAAGATCCTTAACTATTCCTCAATAATAGCAAGAAAAAGATAAAACAAAGAGGATCTATTATTTTTCTCTAATTGGCTTTTAAAAGGTTAAGAAAATATATTTGTATACAAACATTTGTTAATATTATGTGAGATGTTAATTTTGTTTTATGAAGAAAAAAATAGGTTAATATTTATAAATCCTTTCAAATATCCAACCACATGATAAACAACTTGTAAATGAGGTGGTCTTAGTTGAAAGACATCTTGACTTAAAACGAAACAAATGTTTAGACAATAATTAATCAAATAAAAAAATATTATATAAATCTTCTCTACTTAAAGAGATTATCCAATACTAAACATTGTTTAGACAAGAAAATTTATACATGACCAATCAATATAGAGATTTTTTATCAAAATTGAAAAAGAATCAAATAATATTTGTGAGGATTAGTTTATTTATTATCTCTAACTGTGGCAAAAACACTTAATATCATTTTTACTCGAATTAAAAATTTCATTCTTGAATTAATGTTAGACGTTTTACTTTAAGTCAATCCTAATGTTATTGCTTTGAAACATACTTTATATCCTCATAAATTTTAAATTATTGTTTATATGCTAAAAAAACATCATATTTAAAAGAAGAAACAATTACCTACCAACATGATCTCGTTGGTAGAAACTATTATAGTTATAAACATAAATCAAGTGAAGGTGTCACAGTACACCACTATTTTTTTATAGAAAACAATAATATTAAAAAAATTGATTCGTATGAATGAAAATAAACATATATGAATTTGTGAACTCTTAAAATATTCACCTCAATAAAATAATATCAACAAAAACTTATATCAATAATAACTTGTTCAAATTAAAGAGAAGATTATAAACTCTACAAGATTTTTTTTTTAAATAATAATCAGTTTTAAAAACTAAAAATAATTATTCACTATAATAACTAGTTTAGATATCAATTTATAAAGTAAAACTTATTGATATATGTATTATGAATAAAAAGTTATAATTATTTCTAAATTAGACATAAATTAACCAATAATATTAATTATAAGATTGTGAGTACCAAACTATCAAATGAATTATTAAAAAATTAATGTAACTTGTAACATTCCAGAAATTCACTCCTTTAAAATTTCAAAATTTAAATATTGTAATAATACAATTACGGTAACACCCCAAAACCTCAAACTTAAATCTAAACATGAATTTTAAGCTGAGAGTTATCTGCAAAGATAACATTGAATCCTTCTAATTTGTTCTTCCATCTCTTCCTTCCTTTGCACAGGGTCACGCGACAATCCTTCATCTGCTCCCGTATAACAATTACGTTATACGATCATCGCAAAAATTAAGATTTTCTGACACAAGCAAACAAATAAGGGTGAGCTAACATGCAAAACATCAATTATAAAACATGCATAAATGCTTTGATATAAACATCATATAAAATTTATGACAGACATCCTCATATACCATCATACCACAATTCCTACTAAACACTCATCCGGATGATACGTTGATGAGCGGTCACGGGAGGTTATGCACTTGTAATGACTTCTACTTTTTCTTATAATTTCACTTCCAAAATACTTCATACCATTCACAAGGTTAGTCCCCTCACTATGTCCAAAACCGGCACATAGACCAGGACCTCCTGCTCTTCTCACCACATAATTCATCCTTCTCTACTTGAAACTGGATGATTATTAGAGTATCAGGATAACCTCCGACTACAGGACCCTCAACATCAACATATACACTAATACCATAACATTACAGAATCTCTCCATGAGATTCATTCCATACTCATATTCTTCAACTCACATTATACCATTACAAAATCTCTCCATAATACACATATCATGATCAGATGCATAATTTCATGTCATACTATGCATAGTACACTTAATTCCACATCAACACAACAGTAACTGAAATTGGAACCAAACACTAAGAACTCTGACCGAACGTTAAAGACCGAACGCTAATAGCCTAACATTATTTAGACGACTACTGTTTGGACGAACGCTATGGACCGAACGCTATCTGCTGAACGTATTTTCTGAACACCATTTGACTGATCACTATTTGGACGAACGATAGGAATTCATGCTGTATTGGTCGAACACTAAAAGACAACTTTGTATTGACCGAACACTCTTAGAACGAACGATATGATCAAACACTAGGCCGAACGTTCAGAACCGAACGCCAGATCAACCCGATTGGAACGAACGTTCAAACACCAAATCTCACCGAACACTATAAGGACGAACGCTAAGCTTGAAATTCATTTAACCTAACACTATTAGGATGAACGTTTTGAGTCTTATTTGAACATCTAACGTACTTTGCCAAACACCTAAAGTACTGATCGAACGTATTCAAACTACACCTCAAGTTACCAAATTTAGATCGAACACTAGCTACCTGAGAAAAACTGTCATCAAGACTAACGCTCGCTATTACTAAAGGACGTTCGCTATCTGAGAACAAGGAACATCAAGACCGAACGCTCTCTAAAACCTACGGACGTTCGCTATCTGAGGACAAGGAACATCTAGACCGAACGCTACAGATTCCTTCATGAAAATACTTAATTAAAGACGAACGCCCTAATTTACTAATTCGCTGTATACAGTTTGGACGAACGTCCAACATATTTCTAACTTTACCTAAGGACGAACGTTTCTGGACGAACGCTAAACAACAGGCCGGACACGAACGCCAACAAAACGCTAATAAGACCGAACGCTCAAGAATTCCAAACTTAAGATTTATTGAATTAGGACCCAACGCTACAATCACTAATTAGCCATAGCGGACGTTCAAGATTCAAGCCTGATAATACTAAATTATGTCGAACGCTATAGTTACCAATTTAACAACGAACGTTCAAGATTTAAAACTATAAATACCAATTTAACAACGAACGCTCAAAGTTCATTATACACTCAGACGAACGCTCAAAATCCATTATACATTCAGACGAACGCTCAAAATCCATTATATACTTAGACGAACGCTCTAAATCCATTATATACTTAGACGAACGCTCTAAATTACTATTAGAGACTACCCAATTAAAACCGAACGTCCAAGATTCAAACCTAAGAATACCAGCTTAAGGATGAACGCTCACTAACACAATTGAACCAAGGTCGAACGTTACACTCACAATGAAGGACGAACGCTAACTATAACACTTAAGGACGAACGCTCAATATAACACTTAAGAACGAACGCTCAATATAGCACTTATGGACGAACGCTCACTATAACATTTAAGTACGAACGCTCAATATAACACTTATGGACGAACGTCTAAATTACAAACGAACGTGAACGCTCGTTACCTTAGAACACCATAACCGAACGCTTAACCCATTCCTGCCGACCACTAATTGGTCGAGCAACTTGGACGAACGTCCGATTTTGACTCATCAAAATTGGACGTACGCGCGTTCTGCAGAATTCTGCAGAATCGCGAAATCCAGAAACCCAGAAAAAAAACCAGAAACCCAATATTCATCCCCAAATTCCATATTTTCATTATAAATCAACAATTAAACAAAAGATCTAACTCCCCTTACCTGGTTTTTCTCCAAGCACAACCATCCTACAGCCAAGAACTCTGCCCCGATTGGAACGACGTAAACGTTCGGTTGAAATGAAGCCCTCTACTTCACGAAGGCCATGGTAGCATCAGAATAGAATTCCTACGGTTCAAGGTGCTGGAATCTTAGAGAGAAGGGAGAGAGTTTTGGAATGAAGTTTTAAAGAGAGAAGAAATGTGTTTGGAAAAATGAATACCGGCCTCCCTTTGCTAAGCTTCCAGTAAGTAATAATGCACCTCTAATAATGCATTCTAATAATGCAAGGAGTGGGTCCCCTCATTGCTTCTAAACATACGGTCCTCACATAACTTAGTCACTAAAATAAAATAAATAAATACTTTGGAGTAAATAAATCATGCTAAAAGAGAAACACACAATTTATATCAGCTCAAGGTGCTAGTAATTGTTATAAAAAATTTGACATATTTTTAAAGAAAAATTTTAAAAAATTACGTTTATAGATTTGTCACCTTTTTAATACCAACATCATATGTAGGGGTTGATACTTAAATTTGTCACTTTTATCAACATCATTTTATAAAAAATTAAAAAATAAAATAAAAAGGGAAAATTATAGACTACTTACAATAAAAATTTAAAAAATATCCTTTAATATATTTAAATTATTATATTCATTTATTTTTATTTATTTATTATTTTGTTCTTTCTTAAAAAAAATACGAAAGTTTACATTTTATAATTATTTTATTTTTATATTATGGTATGTGTTAACCGAATATAAAATTGTGTTAAACGAATATAAAAACGTGTCATGTAAAGATTACTCTAAAAATTCTGTTTGTGAAAAATGCTGAGAATATTCGTGGAGTCCTGTATTTTGGGCGCTAATCAAACACCACTGACCAATCATTCATCGTTATTCATTCATTCTGAAGATAAAATCGTTCTCACCAATACTGTTATATAACACTTATTGGGCTTGAGATTGAAGTGAGGAAAACAACATAATTCCATGGCGTCCTTACCCAGTAAGGATCTTTCACAATTCAGAATCCTTTCTCCTTTCTTTTCCGCAGTGTCTTTCTTTTCATTTTGTATCCCTTCATTTCTTCCAGTTGATCTTGGCAAGATGGAAATCTGGGTACATGTGATCTGTAACCGTTGTTTTTCTTAATTAATCAACTACCCTTTCGCATTTACTTTCTGAATGGATTTTCTCTCATGGTAGATTTCAGATCATTGAATATCGTGCCACAGTTTTATCACTAGTTTGAGTCAACCTTCAAATTTACCATAATATCCATGCCATTGTCTTCGTTTATTTTCTTCTCTTCAGATGTGTGTTTTTTCGCAGGTTTTGCTCCTTTTTTGTTTCTATTTCTTGTTACTGGGTGCACTGCAAGGCCTTTTTATCCTCTTCCCAACAAAGGTGATGGGGGAAGTAGGAAGCCCCTACAAACTTTTCGCCCATATAACATTGCACATCGCGGTTCAAATGGAGAGTTTCCTGAAGAAACTTCTGCTGCATATATGGTGAAGACTATTTTTGTGCAAACCTATATTCTTTCCTTATTCTGTTTCTGATTTGGAAATCGACTATAATTATTTTTTCAGTAATTATGCACAGACTATTATTAGGTAAAATGTTGATGATATAGGAACCATCATTTCTATCGTTGGCTTACGGTTGCCCAAAAACGAATGTTTCCTGCAGAAAGCTATTGAAGAAGGTACAGACTTCATTGAAGCTGATATCTTATCATCCAGAGATGGTGTTCTTATATGTTTCCATGATGTCAACCTTGATATTACTACTGACATTGCAAATCACAAGGAGTTTGCTGATCGTAAAAGAACGTATGAAGTCCAAGGGGAAAACATCACTGGGTTCTTCACTGGTAGAGTAGCTAAACTTGCTATCCTTTCTTCAGCTTCTTTGCAAATTTCCTTAATAAAATAATTAGGGGGTTAATATGATTGATACTGTCTTGACATAAATGCATAAGCTTGAAATTCGCCTCTGATTTCATTGTTTTTAGTAACGTGTATCATAAAAGGTTTGCGTATGTTTCAAGTTCTCTAGTTTTGTTGAAAGCGCTATTTGCCGTCTAAACAATGTTTCTTCATGTTGTAATTATCGAATTTTCCAAAATAAGTTTACTTGTTTGTATACTTTCAGTTGATTTCACATTGAAGGAGTTAAAGTCATTGAGGGTGAGACAGAGATATAAATACAGGGATCAACAGTTTAACGGTTAGTCCCTTCTTCCACAGAGTAGTCTCTCATTTTATTATTTGCCATTTTCTTTTGCTTGTTTGACTTGTTCATTCATTGATTTGGAAATATCATGTTACCACTAAGAAAATGCAGTAAAGACAATACAACCACTGAGACACAGACTCTGCCCTCGCTGGTCTAAGGCACCAAATCCTCTCCACTATCTCCCACCCTCTCCTTCTTCACTTTTTCTTTCCTTCCCCATCTTGCAATTTTTTTTTTCTCCTCTTCAATGCCTTGCTGCTAACTGTGCACTGTGTTGCAGTATTCCCTACTCACTGAAGAGTAGACTTATTTTCCTTCTTATTTTTAGGGAAGCTTACTGCTGATGACTTTTGTTTTCTTGTGATTCGTGCATGGAACTAATATTGCTTTTGCACATATAAAAATCAACCGTTAGTCCATAACTTTATACCGGTAATCTATTTCAGGAAAGTTTCAAATCATCACTTTTGAAGAGTTCATTAACATAGCACTGGATGCACCCAGAGTTGTTGGAATATATCCAGAGATAAAAAACCCAGTATTTATCAATCAACATGTGAGTATTTCTTTGTAGAATCCAACAAATGCCTAAATGTTAGGAATATATTCAGGGGGAACGGGGGTGTGGACTTGTATCGACAAAGATAAGTTGCTCTGAAAGGCAGAGCTATTGATATATAATTCATCTAACTGAAGAATATAATTGAATCCACCAATTTCCAAATTAAGACTAATGAGTATTACTGGAGGTAAGATTATGTTGTTGGAAGTTTCTAAATGCAAATTACATTAAGAATTCTTAAATGTTTTACAAAAAATCTTACAATGTCATGCTTGCTAATTTCGTCTTAATAGTATAATGTTTTAGCCAAGTTCTTTAGGGATTTTGTCTTCTTTCCGTTCATTAAGTCGAATTGATACAAACAACAGGTTAAATGGTCAGATGGCAAAAGATTTGAAGACAAGTTTGTGGAGACACTTCAGAAATATGGGTTAAAGGGTTCCTACCTGTCAAAAAATTGGCGGAGACAACCTGTATTCATTCAGTCATTTGCTCCAACTTCACTCGTGTATATAGCAAATAAGACGGACTTGCCCAAAATTTTCTTAATTGACGATGTTGATATTCCAACGCAAGACACCAATCAGGTTTGTAATACATTTTACCCCATATGTGCAAGCTTATGTAGGATTATTGAACTTCTCTTCTGTCTGCAAGTTTTCAGAACAAGATGTATTGTTAATGGAGTTAGTTAGATTAGTGAAGTTAATGATTTATATCATAATTCAGACCTTAAAAAATTAAACTATAATGAGAAAGCATAAGTAGTCCCCACAGTGGAGCTATATACAACATTTTCTTTCTTATTCTTGTACAAATGGGGGAATGTAAACTAAGTATTCAGACTACCTTTTCGATTTCTTCTCTTCTATTTTCAGCTTTCCATTGTCATTCTTTCCTGTACAGTCAATGCTAGCTTCCTTAAATAAAATGTTGAAATTGGAGAAAAAAGCCCTTTCCTACGAGTTTATCCATTCCTAGTTGACTGATCCTTGGCTATCCCTAGATCTTAGCAGCATTTATGTAATCTCTACCTTTTCAGAAGTAGTACTTTCCCCATTTTATGTTATATACTGCTGTTTTGATTGCCTATACCAAAGTCTAATAAAATAGTACTGTGATGATTATGTGCAGTCATACTGGGAGATTACATCTGATGAATACCTAAACTACATAAAACAATATGTTGTGGGAATTGGACCATGGAAGGACACGTTGGTACCTGTGGTAAATAATTATATGGCAACTCCTACTGATATTGTCTCCAGGGCACATGTTCATAATCTGCAGGTACAGTTCTTTGAAGCTTATTTTCTCATGATTTATGGATTTGATACCTTTAGGAAGATTGAGCGGATTATTCCTTTATTCTGTTGCCTTATCTGTTGTGACATTTCTCCTTTTTAATTTGTAATCTTTGTATTGTCTTCCATCAATGGTTTGGAGCCAAACAAATGGCAATATAAATTGCTATTGTTGGTGCAGGTGCATCCATATACTTACCGAAATGAGAACATTTTTTTGCACTTCAACTTTAGTCAAGATCCGTATGTGGAGTATGATTACTGGATCAACAAGATAGGTGTTGATGGTCTGTTTACAGACTTCACTGGTAGCCTCCATCGTTTTCAGGAATGGACCTCTAAACATCAAGATGATGATGATGATGATGATGATGAAGATGCATCCAAGCTATTGCATAAAATTACATTGTTGCTCTCCTCTTATAATTGATCTCGAAAATTCAAATGTTGTAGTTAGAGTTGGGATTAATTTACTGTGTTCAAAAAAGCTTATATTAATATTTACAAGTGAGTTCTCGAGTAGAAGGTTATCTGACAATTAAGCAAAATTAAGCATCACTAATCACAATATAAATCTCCACATAAAGTTTTGGAATTTCTCTAATAAAGATACATACTGTCTACCGTACTTGTAAATTAAATTTTATTGTTAGTTAAAAATTATTAGAAATATAAACGAAGTTTGTTAAATAAAATAAAAAAAGTAAAATCGCTATATTATATGATTTGTAATAAATTTCAACGAATAAATACTAGGATGTTTGTGGTTAAAAGTGCGCAAAAAAAAGTGTCCCTCTCAGCTATAAGGAGGTGTTTTATTTCACGTGATGCCTGCAGAAGCAGAGTTCTACAATATACATTTCTTTATAACGGAATTCTGGGTTTAATAAGTGTTGCCGCTCAAATCTCACTAGAGTCCAGATTTTATTCTGGTTTTTTTGTTTGTTTTCAAAATGTACTGATTTTAATATTTTAAAATATTAAAATCAGTATACAACATACGTTCTGAATGTAAAAGAGAAACAGCATCAAAAATTAAGAAAAAAAAAATACAGAGAGGCAAGGAATACACCAAGGAAGGGATATTTTTACTTGTATTAATTTTGTAGCACCTTAAATGAAATGGAGCGTTTTAATGTTATTGTACAAAAAAAAAACATACTGAAAAAACATGCTGAAGAAAAACATAATAAAATGTATAAATAAAGATGCCAAATATTTTTTTCTTGTAAATTATTTATTACTTTTTTAAGATATCAATGTCAATATTAATTCGCCAATTATTAGTAAGGTAAAAGAATGGCAATTCTAGAACTAAAGTAGTTTACTGAATTATTAAAAAAATAAAAAAGAGATTTTATTAAAAAAGTTAGTGAGTCTAAGTTTATATTTAACGAAAACTATATTTAATAAGGTTATAGCTAATTGGAATATGATTTGTTGTAAATTTCTTTACATGTTTTCTTATATAGATAAAAAAAAGTTTGTAGCCCATTAGCATATAATCTTTTTTTAATATATTACATGTTAAAGTCTAAGTATTCCAAACCATTTATATAAATTCAGGAAAAAGAAATAGTTACCTTTACTTTTTTTTACTAAAATTTCATCTGAATACCTCAACTCAACCAAAATGACCATAACAGATTATAATAGCAAATACATAAAATAATCCAGATTTTAAAAAATTAAAGACATTCATTCAAGTTGTATACAAAACAAATTCATAAAATAAAATTTATAAATTCTAAATAAACAATTTCAAGTTGAAACCAATGTTTCGCACACCGGCCCTTAAACTTCCAAGTTTTTTGTTTCAATTAACTTTAAAATAGTAAGTGAAAGGAAACAACGAATTAATTACCATTTATATCATCTGATGTCTCTTCAAGTTTTCCAAAACATAGATTGGTAAAAGAATTATTATATTGTGACACTAAATAAAAATCTAGTAAAAACATAAAGGGTGCAAATTATTCACTCTAGTACCTAATAAAAACATAGAGTCATGATGAAAAATCATGAAAATGTGTATGACTAAAATTTCGCCAATATCATACCACATGAAGATGTCAGCAAAATGTATGATAAACCACATAAGGAATTAATAATTACAACCAGTAACATTACTCAAAAAGCGTTTAAAAGGAATCTACAAACTGTAAATCTGCGTATCGATCTCTTATGCTCTCATCTTTGATATTTCTTCCAGCATCATCCTTGATTCAGCAGCGAAGTCAACAGGAACAACTGCTCGAACCGTTATCCTTTGCCGCTTCTCGTTATTATACTCGTTCTGGGTAACACTGACGCGGAAAAGATGCGGAACCCAAGTTCCTTGCTTCAATTTCAGATTATAAGGATTATCTTCTCCTTCCTGACATTAACAAGCCATGTAACGTTAAATAAAGCATTTTATCATCGTGTTTCAACATTTAACGTGGTAACTGATCTTACTTGTGATTTAAGGTCATCTAAAGCATCTGCAGAGCATCCAACAATCTTCTCAGCTTCCTGATTAAAGACGGAGAAGAAAGCCTCACCACTTGTATCGCAAACCTTGGCAACCATAATATACCTGAAAGGACAATGAAAACTTTAAATGCATGCATCAGATAGAAAAGTTAACACTAAAGATGACAAGTGTGCTACCTTAAACTGCATTGTTCATCGCTTTTCTGGCATCCTTCGCACCAATATCCAGAACCAATGTTTTCAGTAACTTTCTTATTGCATGTCTTACAGGCACGATACCACATTGCTTGGTCAGGCTTTATGAAGCTTATATATCCTCTAACGCTGAAAAACGCAGGCTGCTCAAAGTAACATAAGAGATTACAAGTCAGATTAGTGATTCACGTTACAATCCTTTCAAACTTCCAAGAATTTCAGTAGTATGTTGCCCGAATGCTAATAACCAGATGGTACCGTCTTAACAATGTCCAACATTCAAGAAAATTAGCTACCAAAATACCTTCGTCTCTCCCAATGATTGGTCGGAGGTTATGTGAGCAAGTGGAACACGATCAGTGTACACTGATCTAATTCCATTATTAGATGTTGGACTTGAACCAGAACCTACAGAGTCCATTGAAGCATCTTTGCCTTCAGATTCATACCTGTGAGCCAAAGCAGACATATAAGTATGACTATCATAAAAATACCATAACAAGGCAACAATTGCATAGCGGATATTGGTATACCAGCTTCTGAGTTTCTTTGCTTCGGGTACGTCTGGGTTTACCAGAATTACACTTCTGCTTATAGTTGACAAAGAAACACCTGAGACAGATATTCAAGAACGGTAAAGATATGAGCCTCTCGCACCAGTGTCAATAGTGCTTATCTAAGCGTAAGCCTTATCATACCTTGGAAGTCCCCAACCCTTAGAGACTTGATTGCAACAACTGGAGATTGATCAGCAATGTCCAGTAAATCTTGTCCTGTGTTAGTAGCAAGATCATTCCACAACGACACAACTACCGTCTTCTTCCTGAAATGTCAGGCATGCACATTTAAATCTACACAATTCAACAAACCTTTATCCAACAAGGTGAGTATCTAAACCTACATTACAACCATTCAACGCAATTAAAGGACCTCAGATGCAGGGGGGAAACATTTTTTTAACATATGAACACTCTTAACTCCTCCCTATATATAAAGCTTAATGGGAATAATTCTTTAATGCTTGAAGAGATAAACACTCCAAGTAATAAGTAATAAATACTCACGTTTCATCAGCGATAGTAATGTCGCGCTTTGGAATGCTCTCATTGTCACTCTTCCTACGAATGCTCATTGTTGAAGACACATTCTTAACAACTCCAATTACATCTGAAATTGCACTATATACAATCAATAATGAATCAAGGTTAAACCACGACAATTAAAGCACGTTATATACAATACTTACCCACAAGTTCAGACTTGTTGACATAAGGGCCTAGCTGATCAATCTGGACAAAGCTAAATTTTGTTTCCGGGACAAAACTTGCTTCACCCGCCACCTCTTCCACCTCAGAATTCTCGTTGAGCGTCATTTCATAATCATTTTGAACAGTTTTGAACTGTTTGTTGGCAACTTTTAGTGTCCCCTTCGAAATATAATAAACCTTTCCCAGAACAAATTTGTCGTAAAATTTTCTGGCGGCATCGTTAAACATGGTTGCCTGGATCTGAGTACCCTGAAATTAGGTGGGGAAATATCAACCACTACACTTAACAAGAAAAACAGCATCTAATTCCCAAACAAATAAAACAAACAACTCTTACTTCTTCGTCCGTCAATTCAACATTGAATACACAACCTTCACCCCTAGCGTTCTTATAGGTACGCATGTTTCCTTTGTTACTAACGCTAACTTTTATCGTCCAATTACCCTGATAAGGATTCAACGAAACGAGTGGACGCACCCTACGCGTAATTGCCAAGCGTGCAGCAGGAGCCGAACTAAAATAAAAGAGAGAAAAATTTTTAAAAAAAAAATCAAAATGAAAAACCCTTAAATCTCAGAACGATTTGAAATGAAACAAGAACACAAGAATACTGCTCACTTTCTATGTTGATCATTTAGAATCTGCGCAGCAGATTTTGTCACCACTTCCTGCTTTAGCTTCAAAACAATACCAGCATCACCGTCAGTCTTCAATCCAACCTCTTCTTTGGGTTTCAAAAGAATACCAGGCTCCTCGCACTTGATCTCATTTTCAAGAGCGGGAGATACCGGCTCACATTTCGTGACAATAAGGTACCTGAAACAAAATATACACAACGAAAATCAGATACCTCCAATCATCTTCAAAGCTAGTATACAAAGCGATAACTGCTACGAAATTAGGTCTTACTTTTCAGATTTGTTAGGGATGTCATTGAGAGTGTAATCAAGAATTCGAACAAGACCTAGGTTTTGAATGTTCCCAGAGAGAACCTCGGAATACATATTCGAAGGAAGAATTGCCCTCAGTTTCTTTTTCCCATCACTGGCCGAGAACCTAAATTGTCACATAAAATACATACAGTAAAAAATATTGCAGGAAATTACAGATCCGAAACAAAAAAGGGGGAAGAGTAACTAAACGTGTAGATTAGAGAGTACAAACATGTATCTGTTGCCGCTGGGCTTGAGATCAACTATTTGAACAACAATGTCGGGAAGATCCGACAGAGAATCTGGGGAAGGGTTGGCGAGGAGCGTCGAAACGCCGTCGGGTGTGATCGATTTTGCGGCCATTGGAGAGAAGTTTTGGAGAAGAGAAAGGAATAAAGTGAGAAGAATAAGAGTGAGAGTATGGTTGAAAGCCAGAGAGAGTGGTTTTGTATAGTGGAGAGTGTGGCGGGAAAACGCAATTTTGTGTGCGGCGTTTTCAATTCGAGGGCTTTTCGCGCTTCGATTTTGCAAACTTATCGCGCCCTTGTTTATTTTTTCGTAAAACGCGCTCTAGATATTTACCAGTGGTAATAACATTGTTTTGTGTATGAACAAACGATAATATATATATATATATATATATATATATATATATATATATATATATATGTGTGTATGTGTGTATTTGAAGTTATGCTATTAGATTTTCAGAAATAATTTTTTTTAATATTTTAACTGGAATATTACTTTAAATTTATCTAAAAGTTATGTCTGGTTAAATTTGATAATTTTAATAATATTTTTTTAAAATAAAAAATAAAGTTTTAATAAGGTTATATTGAACTCTCTTTTAACAAAAAGAATACACATTTTATAAATATAAAAATTATCTTTTTTAGGAATAAAATATGATTGAAAATATCTTTTACAAATCTTGTAATAAATAAATAAATATATTTATTTTCGTATTTCTAAAGATGCAGTAGAAACCCGAAAAACATGTCTCTATTGTTTCCATCTATTTCCGGCCTAATTGTACCTGAAAATATAGAACAGATTAAAACGGTAGGTGTCACTGTATATTTAAGAAATGTAATGCTTTATTAGACTTGATTCTAAATTGCAAGGATATTCACAGAATGGATCGATATTTTGTTATTGTAGTTAAGATTGGATATCGAATTTAAATTTTTAAAATAAGACAAATTTAATTTATTACATGAATGTATATACTCTTATTTATAAATTTATGATATTCTTCATGTTTATATTTTTATTAAGTTTGTCAGATCACTTATACTTATTTTTGTAAAAAAATTAATAGAGATATTTTTATAACTATTTAAAAATATGTATATACATAAAACAATTAAGTTGCATAATTTTCTTAATAGTATATATGTTTAGAGCATTACTCTGCAGTTGGCTGTGTAATCATTATATATGCCTTGTAAATTACATCTATTTAATAATTCAAAATACTTTTAATTATCCTTCTTATATCTATTATTATTTCTTAAATATTTCTCTATAATAAAATAATGATGTAATTAAATTTAAAGCTTTTAATATATTTGACTATTTTTAATTGATTGTTTTTTTATTAAGTTTCTGTAATTTATTGAGTGTAAAGAAAGTATAAATTTTAAATTGAATTTTTGTTTTTTAATTATTATTTTTTGTTATTTTGGTGATGTCATATTTTATTTTATAATTCAGTTACTATAATTTTTCTTTTTTTTCAATGTTATCAACAAATCATTAACTTCATATGCAATCTCTTAATTGCAAAAAAAACTCCATATCATTTATCCATTTCCATCTAAACCTTTTAACAATGTCTTTTATAGTGACATTTTTGTTAGATTTCTTAGCAAAATCTCAATTTCAACTCTATACAACATGTCCAATGGATGAATGTTATGCTATATGAAAATGCTGCAAAATGTATAATAATTTTAGTTATCACATTGGTAAAACCTTTCATTTGGTTATTATAAATCATTCATGGGTGCTTGTCTCTCTGGAGGATAACGCTTTATTTGAAAATTTTCCTTCTATCCTAAGAAAAGTATTGAAACCTTAGGTGTTTTCATTTTCAAGAAATCAGCTTAGCTTTTCTGTTCTCCACCTCTGTGTTTCATGAAACTCATATTCAACCATTAGTGGATTTTCTATTAAGCAAAGTAGGGAATACGTTAGCGTTTTGGAGATTTGGACATTCATAAGGGATAGTTTGTCCCTCGTAGTTGACCATGTTGTTGTTATTTGATGTTTTATTTTTATTTTTTTTGAAAATTCTTTATTCATTATTTGTAGAAGAAATGTGTTTTAGTTTTTTTTACAAGTTACTGTAGTAGAGGTTGAGAATGTAAGTGATAATTATAAAATTATTAGCAACTTAGGTTTAATACTTATTTTTGTCTTTTATTTGTTATTTTTATTATGGTTATATTTTTGAGTTATTTAAAGTGGTTTCATTTTTTTCTAAAAATTATTTAATTTTGTTATTTTCGGAATTTAAAACGCTAAAGACCTTAATCAATATTGGATTATCTATCCAATTTTAAAATAAATGAGCCTGTGATAATTGTAAAAACCTTTATTTCACTTTTTATATATTTTATTATTTTTAATAGATTCACATATTCTTCTTGTTAAACCCTCCATCAACTATTCCAACAATCACCATCTTTCTTGAGCCACCACCATGGAAGTACGAGAGAAATCTTCATGACAATTATTCAACCTATAAGAAATCACCACAAAATCTAAAACTGACGGGAAATCCGTGATCATTTTCTTATTGCTAATAACAATCAAGCTAAATTAAATCATTTTTTACCAACCACTTTAAACAACTTAAAAAAAACTACTTCTAACAAATAAAAGAAACAAAATAAATATCAAACCAAAAACTTAATTATATTTTAATTCTCTAATTTGAAAACTTTTAATTCGGTCTTGATATACTTTTACAGTTAGTTAATGAATTTATATGTGGTTATTATATTATCAAGTCACTTAATTGCGACATATCATTTTATTATTTACTATTTTATAGCTTAATAATTTTATTAATTTATAATTTTATATTAAAAAACTACAACAAACAATTATTTAACAACTCGTTATACTAATATTTTAATAATGTATATTTCATTTATAAATTAAAATTTTAATATTAATATATATTATCGAAGTAAAATTACATAAGAATTTATTGGATTGATGGTATCAAAATATAATTTTTTTATTTTAAATTTTCAATTATCATAAATGTTTTATCATTGAAAATTAATATTTTTATAATTATATATTTATTTGATAACTTATTTTCAAGGATAATGTAATTATCAAAAACATATCTTTATAATTAAAAAGAAAAAGAACAAAACAACGAATGTAAGTGATTGTATAAATTTATTTGAAATTCATGGTATTATTGTGTAAAGTAAATAAGAGTGAAAAAAATTTGTTTGAGGATCTTCTTAAACTCAACACCTCTTTAATAATATAAATATAATCAAAACATTATTATTTTGTAGTGTTAAATAAATTAAATTTTGTGTTTTGTGATGTAAAAGTATCATCCGATAAGAGGCATTTCAAATGACAAGTCTGCAACATAATACCACAATAATTGCCTCTGTTATTCCTTTGTGAGCTAAAGTATCTTACAAAGTTAATCAAAAGTTTCGTCCCTGATCAACTAAGATGTACAAAATAAACAACACAAGTAAAATTAGAATTAAAGCTAACTAGCTAGATCTATTCTGCTATTCAGATTACCCATGATACTAGCTTAATTAGACGACGTGAATAGTTAATGGCTTTGTAAGAATACAAAAAAACTCAGATGTGCTGATTTCTACGAGCAGCACGAAAAGCAACTCCAGCCGTTTGATGCATCTGTGGTTGGTTTTGGGGCCTGATCAGCTGTGTTTGATGACTCCTGTTGTTCTTGTTTCTCTCCAGCACTCAGGGACGAAACACTCTTATCTGGACCTTTCGACGACCTTCATATTAATTCAAGAGGAAAAATCATGCATGTCTCATTAATATTCATCCTTTTGCTCATACATTTTACAACAAGCATGTAAGAAAAATTGTAAGACAGTCCTGATCTTTCTGAATGTGTGATAGTTGTTTTTCAGTATTTGAATTTAAAACAATTTGATCATTACACATAATAACAAAGTAGTCAGTGATCAAAGCTTACTGTTGAAACGCATAGGAATTGGTGCTGTCATTTGATTGGCGTTGAGGCTCGAAAGCCTTATCATCTCCTTTACCGACATTCTGTGTGGTTTGACTACTTTCCATTATGACCTCCCTCATTGTCTCGGCAGCTTTTGCTTCAGCATTTTTGGAACTAAGTTCGTTCTGTAGTTCATGAGTTCTTTTGCTGATAGCATTGAATTTATTTGTTGAGGCAGCTAGATTCTGAGTTGGCGAAGCAGAAGGCTGATCCTGCACGCTGACATCACCGGGCTTATCCAACTCCCAGGATTTAAAACAACCTAATTCGTTTGAGAAGCTCGTGTTTCCCATGTAGATGCTAAACAATGATTCATTAGAGGCAGTGCTCCATTCCACTTGCGAGTTTGCAGTACTCTTGGAGAAGACATGAGATGGAAAGGTGTAATTGGGAGAGGTGTTTGGTTCGCCTGGACGCTCCATCATCTGCACTGGAGGGTTTTGTACAACCCCACCTGCAACATCATCGGTAGATTTTGTTGGAGCGTGTGATTCAACTTTTGTGAGAACACTCGTAGAAGGTTGGTTTTGTGATGATTCCAGTGCACCATGGGATGAACTTCCTGGTGATCATTCATTTACAGATGTTACGAAAGACAAACTTGTATTACTTGAGAGCCTAACTTGTATTACTTGAAGAATGATGCGTTTAATCATTATGCACTTATTACCTGTGTTGTTGGTTTCATTACCTATATTTTTGTTATCACCTCCAGTTTCCATCGATCAACGAGGTCCAGGTTTTATAGTGGAAAGTTTAGTTGCTGTAAAACCAAAGTCAAAAAGGAAAATTCTCATCTTAAAATATCATAATCAACCAGCGTTTTTGCGTGAAAAACATAAAGAAGCGATATTTTTGACAGTCACTTGAAGGTGAAAGAACGTATCATTCTCTTAATTAAGCCAAAGAAGATAAACAGCGGGAAGAGAATAATGACTAATAATAATTCCCAAAACTCTTCAAGTTGTGCACTTTGGTTATTAATTTCTTATCACCTTTTCTTTAAGGCATTAAAACTGACATTTTGTCTGAAAAACATCCAGATGGAAAGAGAACACAAATATTTTCCTTATCATGGTATATTATAAACGTCCCAGGATTGAAATTGAATCGACATGACGGTGAAAGAAACAAATCTTCATGCAGAAAGTAAAATTACAACAGAAAACACATGGCAAGAAAACCTCAATTGAAGAAGTGTAGGAAGAATGAGAAGATTACATGAAAAGGCGGCGTGTTCGAAAGACCCAGGAGACTGCCGATCAGGCCCTGCTGAAATCAAGCAAGATATGCCCAAGAACTCAGCAGTCCCAATATTCCCTCAAAGTACTAACAGAGTCAAATTATTGGTACATCAAGAAAATGGTGGGAAGAAAGTTATATCGAAGAAGATGAAAGATTGAGAGATAAAAAAAAAGGTTAAATAAAACGAATGGTGTTGCACAAGTTTAGGAGGTTGCATTCTCTCATGTTTCTCGAGTAACAACTAACGAACTTTGGCTGTCATGCATGCCAACTGTGATGCTGCTCATTTGATCATTGGTCATGCATATGAGGTGGCTTATTCATTGTATGATCTTATGAAAGCCGAAATAAAAGTGAAGCCTAGTTGGCAGTTATTCAAGCAAAAACAACCTCAAACACCATGCCTGTAACTAATTTTCGTTGTCATCACTGTGCAAAGTTTTTACTGTTTCAATTAATTCATGATTTTAGTGGAAAAAAACATATTCTAACAAAAAGTATATAATAAAAAAAATTATAAAAATTTTTTAGTGTACATTGAATTTGTTACAGTAAAAAGTTTCCCACTTTTAGTACTTAATGTTTAATAAATATGTTAATTTAATAATAATTAGTTTTTTTGTTTTACTCCTAACGCCGGCATTGTCTGTGAGAGGTGCTATAGGAAAACGAAACATTAGGAAGTGACAAATGTGTAACACAGATAATTTATGATTTAAAGTATAAAATAGAATTGCCATGTGTTTTCATTTGTTAAAAGAGAAGCATGTGATTCAGATTTCATAAGGTAGAAGATATTTTTAGTCATTAGATTATTTGTAAGAAAATAAAAATAAGAGACGATGAGCTGGATCTCATAGAAAATGGAACACTAAAAGATTTTTTTTATAGTAACATTTATTTTTAACGGAAACTAACAGAAGTTTAATGGAAAAAATTACGCACTCGTATTCGTTATATTTTAATATAAGAGATGAAAATAATACAGCACTACTATAGTTAAAACAAAGAAAAAGTTGTAATTTACTCTATTATATTTTAAAATTATTGCCAATTTTAAAAAATCAAACCTCATCATTAATTTTGTAGAAAAACGTTTGGGTATTGGGTAAAGAAGTTATAAATATAAATTTTGCATCCTCACACTTGGTAAAGACGTTAGCAGAAAATATTTTAAATAACAATCAATTTTGTAAAATAAATATTAATGATATATAAAATAATCTTTATTATAAATAAAAAATAATAATTTGAGTGTGGATTGATTACTAACATTAATTATTAATTATCAAGCTTTTAGTTATTAAATAAACTAATGTCTAAATTTGTTACGAATAGATAAATCTAGACTTTAATTTATTTGAAATCTTAAAAGTTTGATAATTAATATTAGTGATTAATTTAGAGAATAATTCACAATCTAATTATATTTTTTTATTATACTATTTTATATATTTATTATCTTTAATTTAAAAATTGATATCTAAATCTGTCAATATAGTATTATTATTATTTTTTCTAAAATTAATTACTATTTAAAGAATTTGATATTCCTAAACTCCCTCAACTTCCCATTTATTCTAAAATAAAGTTTTTCATAATATAATAAACAATGTATTCCATAAAAACCTCGTTTGAGAAAGAGTGGAAGGGGAATAAGAAATTGATGGAGTGCAGAATGAAACAAGCCCAGACCTAATTATTTGTCCATACATTAATAAGAGTTTTATTTGCGTGGGACTGTTTTGTTTAATGTGAAATAAAACGTTATTGCCTTTCATGATTATTTCTTTTTATTGTTTTATAATTATTATTTTTCTATTAATGTTATCAATGTCAATCTTTTGTTCAAATTTTCATAATTTTTTTTTTGGAAAAATACGCTTTCTTTAGTCCCTTAATTTTATAATGAAATTATAATTTATTTATATAAATTCTTTTAATTTAATTGCGTTATATTTTCTTTACATATCGAATATGTATCAAATATATTTCATGTTAGTATTTCATTTTTTATACAACTTAACACAGCTAGAAAACTTATTTAATAAGAAAAAAATTAATGTAATTTGAACATGACGAATTTGATTTTTTTTACCGAATTTTAGGTATTGCAGAAAACAAAGGAAATAACTTTTAGAGGAGAAAAATATGTAATGCCAGAGTCCACATTTTTTGTTGAGTTTTTTTTTCTATATTGAGCATTAAAAATATACTAATATTGATGTATTAAATTAAATTTCTTTGTAATATATTTTAAAACATCAAAATCAATGTACATATTTTAAATTAGCATATTTTAAGAACTCAATAGAAGAACACAGAAAAAATCCAGAGAGAAAATCTAAATCGGTAATCCCACTGAAAATGAGAGGAATGCTCCCCCAAGTGTGAGGAAAGTTCATGTGAATCCAATTTCTGTACCATATCTGACATAATAGCGCATAAATGATTTACAAATGTAACAGAACCACACAACACTCCTCTCTGCTCAAGCTAACTCTCTTTAATAGAAAATATTTGGGCCTACGGTGATCTATGTCTAGAAAGCCATATTCCACTCAGAAGGTGGATTCCTTCCAAGTTATTTATCCTCATTGTTCTAGTTGTACCACTCTAAGTAAAGTTCCTTCATGTTAAACTTTCAAAACTAGGTTCAATTAACCAAGCCTGCTATTCATGTTGATAGAACCAAATTTTAAGAAATATCACATGCTTTTTCATTTCTGATAAGGAGATGGTTACAGGTCAAAGGTTTTCTACCTCTTCTTTATTTGGCCCTGTCATGTAAAATTTCTTGTTTTCTAAAATAGTTACATTACAATTCAATCACTCTATTTGGCTCAGTACTACTTCCATAGATTTTATTTTATTTTTTTGAAAGTGAATTTCTATCATCTACAAACTTACAGTTATTTATAGTTTAAAGAAAAAACTTGGATTTAAGTGTTTCAATGGAGTGATTGAATGCTATGCTTCACAATTAGCTGGACAAGCAATGACATGCTTTTGACACTGATATGAATTCAGTAGCTAAAGCCATATTATAAACAATTGGCACCTCTTCTACTTTCGATGTCAGGAATGGAATGCTTGCAGTCACAGATCCTAAATCTGCAGTAAGCTAGGCCTTTTCTAAGCACCAACCAGAAAAGAAAAGAATTATAGACCAAAATCAACAAACGGTTAAATAAAAAAAAGCATCAAAATTCGACCCTATAAGCACAACTGATATCTCTCACCTGATGTTTGAGTGGCACAATGGTGGGGGAGGGTAGGTGGTTAGATTCCCACATCTGTATTTCCCTTCGCCATAAGATATACAAGACATCCTTAGAGCTAAATAAGAAGGCATCAAAAGTGAATTGCTATAAAGTAAATATACATTTCCTGAAAACCTTACAGCTAAAGATGGGCATGAAACCAAGATTTTAACTAATAATATTCGTGGTCATGTCATAAGTTCGGTACAAAAGTACCAAACCCAAACAATAAGATTCCTAACCTTAGAACAACAAGAGATTTATAGAACATTGTACTACAAATACTTCAAGTAGGAGCCTTGTCAAGAAATAAAACAACACACCCAGTCCTATTGACACAGGAAGAGCAGGCAGAGCCTTCTGATATAAAGCCAAAAGGATCAAAGTTATGCCAAGACCCGCAATGATAGCAAGATAACATGCATATACCGTCATAAAATCATACATTGCCGCCCTGCCAACCAAAACACTGTAGAAGATAAAATCTCCCAGCCCTAACTTGATTGAACCAGAAGAACCCAATCCAATTCCTTCTAGCATCAAATTCTCACTTGGCACAGCATCTTCCCCCCTACCGTGCTGGACATTCATTCCACGATCAATCAAGGGCGCAGAAAGGTCTGAATCAGTCTCATGAAGGCGCACTGGTTCCTCTTCTGCATTCACCAAACTTATGCAACCATAAGAGCCACCAGAACTATTAGCTGTTAGAATTGCATTTCTAGAGGCATTCTCCCTAACCATGTTTAAGTTATTGCTGGGGCTTCCGTCAGAACCGGAGGGAAATTCAACACTGGATCCATGACCCAACGCTGAGTTGGAATCAGTTTGAAGATTTGAATTATCAACCCTCCTTTCTCTCCATAACCGCCTCCTCTGCACAAGATCCCTGGGACTCAAATTACCATGGTTCACTGGTCTAGCCTCATAAACCAACGCGGGAATTTCCTCATCCCTTGATATTGCAAGCTCCACCAAAAGCCTCAACGGCCCAATTGGTAACAAAACTGCGGCAACATCATACAGCGCCATAGCAACAAGCAAGGCCCAGGTGGTCCACTCAGGCAACATAGTAAACGAATAAGCAATCAATATCCCAATAACAACCAAATACCCCTGGGTCACAAAAATTGCCATTTTTGACATAAACACGGTCAAAACACCCACAACGGCGAAATTACATAGCAAGAGGAAAAACGTAATGCAATCAACGGGGGTGTTAAACTGTTGGATCAAGAACAGCGAGACTTCACCGCCGAGGAACCCCAGCACGATGAAAGTGGAGAAAGCCATGTAGAGTTTTAAGAACCTGGTGCATCGGAAGTAAAAGAGGAGAACCAGGATGAAGGTTGCGAAGGTGACGAGGACGACGAAAGCCAGAGAGTTCAAAAGGGCACCGAGGAATTTGTCCCAGGTGGAGTCCGAGGTTGTCTCGGTGTAGGCCATGGTGACCATGCTCATCGATGCGTCGAAGAGAGAAGAATCCGTGTTCAGAATTGACACCAATATAACGACCAAGAACATGCATATTGAAACGGGTGCGATGATTCTCACGATTTCTTCACCCAGAGAATCGATGATGCTTGAACAGGGTCTCTGGGTTGGTGTTTGTGCCATTGCAAGATTGCAAAGGAGAAAGAAAGACAGATAGTCACACTGACTCAGATCGAAACTGGTGACTGGTAAGTACTGTGGTTGGCTGGCTGGATTCACTTCTCTCATGGGCCGGGCCTAAACATCACAAAAAAAACATTTCTTTCTTCGTCCCCACAATTTCCATATGCACCTCCTTCAATTTTAAATTTTCAAATTTATCCTTGTGGTATTAAATAGCAGTTTAGGATATTCATTGCATTGGTATAGTGTTGTTGTACCTATTTTTCGCGTTTGGACACACTTTCATGGTTGTGGTGTATTCGGTGGTATTGGTAGAAGGGTAGGCTCCATTGGATAATTGGATTTATGGTGAAGAGAAGATACTACAGGAGGGTAAGATTTTCTTTCATTTTGTAGTTTTTTTCTTCTTCCAGTTTTCGATTTTTAATTCAACTTTCAGATTTAGAAATTTAAAGACCTTTTGGATTTGGAACATTAAATGAAAAAAATTGTGATATTTAGATTGTTCAATCTAAAATTGAAAATATCATTTTAGAACACATTTGAATGTTAAATTTGAGTTTCATAATGCATAATTTGAACTAGGATATTGAGTTTCAGAATATGCAATTTAGAATATTAATTTGATTTTAGATTGTACATAAATTAAATTTGATTTATGAGTTGTGTAGTTTAAAAGTGTAAATTATGCGTTTTTTTATAAATCTATCTTACATCGTATAATTACAACACATTGTCAAGTATTACATAACTATGCGATATTTCTTACAATTATTCAAAAATGATTGTTAAATATAGAAATAAAATCCCAAATTTAGAGTAAAACATAAAACGATGTTGATAAGTTATCTGACATGGATAAGTTTGATAGTGTAAACTTTTTAGCAAAGATGAATTGATTGAAAGATATTTTGTTTTACTTTTCACATTAAATGAGGCAAGCAAAATTTTTAACACATAAAAAGACCAGCTTCAATTTCTCTCAATCTTAAAAATAAAGAAACATAAGGATTTTGTAAGTAAAAATAATAACATAAATTCAAATATCACAATAACACCGTAACTCTTTATCTACCATCATATTGAGAGAGGTTACCTATTATATTAGCTATAACTTTGCATATTAAAACAATTCATATATTTATAAATAAAAGGAAGTACTTTTCAAAATAAAAATACATTCTATTACAAGTCATTTATGGATTTGGAATTGTATTTTAGATTGTACAAACAAAAATGTCTTGCAAATGGTCTTGATCAAGGAAGGAAGGAACAATAGTGACACTATATTGGTCATATATAAGGAGAAGAGAAGAAGATAGGGTATATATATATATATATATATATATATATATATATATGAATATATGTCATCAAGGGCAATATGGTCTTTCACCATCATATGAGTGTATATGGAAATTATGGGAGTCAAAAAAAATGGCTCACCAAAAAGGGGCCTAGGCCCGTTTACTAATGAAGCCAGTAGAAAAACAGAGTCTCACGTCCTTAATAAGCTCTACTTAAACCCATTTCCCGTTCTCGTATATCTATTGATATCTCGCTAGGGTTTTAGAAAAAGTCTCAGAAGTGTACACAGGTAATACGATTATGCAATCTTCTTCTTTAACCATGGTTTTCTTCGTTTTTTCTTTCATTTCGCTTGTCATCTTTTATCCTTCAGAATCAATTTATCTGTTTATTTGTTAGTGTTGATCAATATATTGCTTGGAATGGTATAATACGTGTTTTTCTTTTCCGTTTTCGATCGGCGAGCATGCTTTCATCGGTAATCGTTTGATCTCCTGTTGAGATCAGAAAGTTTGATGGTTGGACTTGTTTTAGTTTTGTTGGTTGCCTTTAGGGATTTATCTTCTTGTTTGGTACTAAAACAAAAAAAATCATTTAAGTTTTCATATAGTTCACTTTTATTTCCTCTAGGTTTTTTGACGATGATTTTCTGGTGCTTGAGTTTTTGACTAGTTTTTTACTGTGTTTTTGAGTTACATGCTGTACTCAGAGTGGTTGACGTTTTTTGGTTCCTTTACAGCAATGGCTTTCTTTGGTAGACTTGGGAATTTGTTAAGACAGACCGCTAGCAGACAGGTTAGTTCAGAGTTGCGGTCGTCCCCTTCCTTATTCCAGGCCATACGCTGTCTGTCTTCTGCTCCAAGCTCCAAGCTGTTTATAGGAGGTGCGTACCCTTGAGTACATGCGTTTTATGTTTTTACTTCTGAGTTTTGGTTGAAGTGATGATTTGAGTATATGCAACCATTGTTTGTCTCTGTCTGTTGCAGGTGTTTCGTTTTCCACCGATGAGCAAAGCTTGAGGGAAGCTTTTTCAAAATATGGTGAAGTTGTTGATGGTAAATAGATGCGTTCCGTGCTTTCTTTAGTATTTTTTTCGTAAAAATTATTCAGTTGGGTGGAGTTGATGAAATTCTGTTGACAGCGTTCATGTAAATAATTTTTTTACTCAGTAAAAGTTTCTCTTGAATGTCATGCTTCTTGTAGCAAGGATAATTATGGATCGTGAAACTGGAAGATCCAGGGGGTTTGGATTTGTTACATACACGTCTGTTGAGGAGGCATCGAGTGCTATTCAGGCCTTGGATGGTCAGGTAACACAGTCAACTCGTTCATGCTGTTATGATATTGTGAGTAGCGTGGTTTATAATGGTTGGTTGCAAAATGATCACGGGCTGAAGCTGCACAAATAACCCGTGCAATTCTTGGGAGTGTGCATATTGTGTGTGAAATGCTGATTTTTGTTTACTCGGACTTTCTTTGTGCTTGGCGAGTTTTTAAATTGTGATCATGGTGACCATGATGTGGCCAGAGGATGGGGTCTTAGGACACAAGGTCGTCACAGCCACATCAGGTGATGCAGTCCCATATTCTATTTTTTGTTTTATTAAATGTTGGTTTAAGCGAAGATAATGGCCCTATTTTAGCATACATTTGGGCGATATCTGTCAGAACTGTCATCACTGAAGCTATCTGGGATCATTTCACTGTGCCCTCACTTGTTTATTCTTTGTTCTTACAAGCAAGCATTGCTGTCAATAATAGAACATCAGTGGCTATTGCTGCTGTGATACTACACATCTTGCTGTAGTGGTGTACAATTGAGTTGGGAAAAAACCTATGTTGACCAGGTGATTGCTGTTTAGGCTGTTCAATTTTGGATTCCCCCCACCCACCCACCACACACACACACCTTTAATTCAGAACTTCAGCCCCGTTTTCTCAGTCACTTGAAGACATTTTGTTTTGAAGTAGCAGCCACTCCTTTTCTTTTTTACAAATGCCCATCCATAGCTGACATTGTTTCCAGCATTTTTGGCCAACTCTGACATGTTTCAGTCATTCCCAACACATGCAACTATTTTTTGGTGAACCTGTCACTTTTTGCCATGGACGTGACCTTTGCTTCCTTGCTGTATTCTGTTTTTTATGTCTCTGAATCATATATACCTAAGTTTTAACCCTTATTCTTTTGTCTATTTTCTAGATTGACTGCTTTTTTCCTAAATCTGGGATTGAGATATGCTTACCGTGTACTCCATTATTATGCTTAATAATTAGAAGATCTTTAGGATGGGAAGCCGCTATCCAGGCTGTTATTAGTTTTCCTTTTGCTTGATAGGCTTAAGCAATTACAAGATTTATTGGTTTTACATTTAAGTTTCAGGCACTAAAACAGGTTTGCCAAGGTGTATTCTATCAGGATGAACTTTCAATAACTTATCTGTGATTTATGTGAATGTAATACTTTCCTGGTGATGATGCTTATCAGCTTGTGGTTTTATATTTTCTGTACTTTGTTAACCATTTTGTCGTTTCAATGATGCTTTTTATGATTAATAAGATATCGTTTGTTACATGATGCCGCATCGTTTCTGTATATCATTTTCAGGACCTTCATGGTCGCCAGATTAGGGTAAATTATGCTAATGAAAGATCACGAGGTGGTGGCTATGGCGGTGGATATGGTGGCGGATTTGGCGCTGGAGGTGGTGGTGGCTATGGAGGAGGTGCATATGGTGGTGGTGGCTATGGTGGAAATGTTGCTGGTGGTTATGGTGGTGGCGGCTATGGTGGAAATACTGGAGGTGGTTATGGCGGTGGTAGCTATGGTGGAAATGCTGGTGGTGGCAGCTATGGTGCTGGTGGCTATGGGTCAGGTGGCAATTTTGGGGACAGTGGCTCTGGCAATAACTATCCTGCTGACAGCGGTGCTGGTGGCAGCTACAGTGGGAATTTTGGTGATGCTGGTGGAATAGGAAATCATGGAAGCTCTGCTGGTTTTGGCAGTAGCGGATATGATGGAAGTGCTGTGGATGGTAGCGGGGCAAGTACTGGAAACAGCTTTGCTGATGGAAGTGGAGGATTAGGCAGTGGTCAATTTGATAGCAAAGCAAGCAGCAATGGAGATGAGGATTTTGGAGATTACAGGGATGACGCTGACGATACTGATAATTTTGCCAAAAGGGCTTGATGGAATTTTATGGTTGGTAGTTTTCAATTCGAATTCTGTATCCCGCATGTTCCTAAATCTCTTTGGACTATCACAACCTTATGTGCATTTTTCAGGATTATGGCACAGCTGGACATGGCTGGGAAGGATGTAATGTAGGATAATTTTCAGCTTGTTTCTTCCCCTATTTTCGTAAAGATTCAGCTATCTCATTTTTGTTGCTTACATTGAGGTGATTTTATTATTAACCAAAACGATATCCTCATACAACATGTAAATCTATGAATTGTCGCTAGTTGCAACAATAATCAAAGACTTGTGTGAGAATTTTATGATCAGTTTATTCATTTCAAGTGATGACTTTGTTCTGCACAACATATTGGTTTTTACCGTCACATTCCAAATATTGTGTCTCCCTAAGCTCTCCTTTGGTGGCGCAGGAGAGCTTTTTGTTAGAATGCAATAGATTTAACTTATTCGCAGTTGTTATGTTATGATTTATTTTGTTTTTATTTACATATTAAAGACCTCATGGGTCAGCAATTGCTGAAATTAAGGTGTTGTGTGAACGATTGGCATTGTTTTAACATAATGTCAAGTTTGATGTAATCCAATTTCGTATTTTCCAGTTTAGATTGGTTGTTTTAGTTCTATAGTTTTATATAGTTTTCTATTTTCGGCAAATATTCAATTTCAGTATAACTGACTTTTTAATCTTTGTTTTTTTTGTTTCGGTTTTAAATTTAAATTTTAATGATTTTTTAAAATATCAAAATCAAAGTAATTTTGTAATAAATTATTCTGTTTATTATAAACTTATCATATATTGAAAAATATTAATTGTAGGTTTAATTTGATTTAGATTATGTGAAAGTGTTTTTTCATTTTGTGTAAACCTAAATTTTCAATTAAATTAGACTGAATTTTTTTTCCAGTGACTTCATTTTATATTGCTAATCTATCTCAAGTAAATTGAGAGTTGAATCTGAACTTATTTATTTTTCTAGTATTTCTATACTCGTTTTGTTTAAATCTAATCAAGTATAAAAAGAATAATACTAATTTTGGTTGATTGATTTTAATGTTTATATTATTTAAGACAAAGTCTTGTGATTTGAAAAACGTAGTACAAAGACATGCATATTATTGTTGTTCAAAGTAGGAATATGCTTGAGAAAAATGATTAATTACTTACAAGTTAGCAAATTTTGAACATCCATTATAAACAAATGATATTTTTTTTAGTTTGGTGTATCTTTAATTGTCTCGAGGTGGAGAGAGTCAATTTAAGTTGAATTATAATATTTGGGCTACTCATACACGATTTTAAATAAAAATAGTTGCGTCTTAATTATTACTTATAGTTTTGAGCCAACTTTTGATACAATCCAAAGCTAAAATAATAAATTTGAGACAATTATTGAAAATGATGATGTTATAGGATCACTTGTTTTTAAGACAAAAGTCATATAGACCAAATCATAATCAAATCATGACATTGATTTATTACACTCTTAAAAAAAGTTGTACCATAATTATTAGTTATAATTATGACAAATGTTGCATCCAATAATAGTAAAAAAAAAACAATTTTCTCCTCCCAATAAGCATTGTGAAAAAATGCATCATCTTCCTTGAAATTCTGGAGAAGACTTAGTGTCAAAGGTGAAAAGTGGAAGTAATTTTGTCGCAACTTATTATATATTTGATTTGATGAACTAAATGTCACATAGTGTCCAATTACTGTACCAATCGCATGATCCACTATAAAAAGCTTTTGAAAAGTTGGACAAATAAAAGGTATCAAAATTAAGGATTGGTAATGAGGTTTTATCAGTGTTGAAGGAAATAGAATTTTAGCTATTAAAAGGTGCACAGGTACAAAAGTAATGTATGATGTTTAGGATATACTCAATATTGATCAAAACATGCTATGCTTGAAAATTATTTAAAGCTATCTTTGAAAACAAAAACACTATTTGATTAAAGTTGATAACGGAAAATAATTTTTTAATATAAAAAAATGAGAGCTAAAAATTTGTCATTTCATTTAGGATAACAAATTGATTATCCGATTACTATTAAATTATCCGGACATTCGTCTCAACTACTTAGATAATGAGAATCTTGATGAATGTATTAATACTCAAATCCTAGTTGGACAAATATAAAAAGACTGACTCCTTATTACACTTACTCAATATCTAGGTTTATAAAGTTTTTCCAAATTCACTAAAAAAAAATTCTCATAATCAGGGATGTATATTTCATGGAGAATGAGTAATAGAATTGAAATTATACTGAAAAGATGTTGACTTTTAGCAAAATAAAGAAGCAATATAGTAGTAGTTCAAGAACCTGCAGGACAACAAGCAATGGAGGACCTCAAATGGAGGGTTGTAATGCAAAAGGAGTTTGATATGATTGATAGAAAACAAAGTTTGAAATTTGTGAAAGGCCTCATAACAGAAAAGCTTTAGATACGAAAGGTGTTTAAACAAAGTTGCATGGGCCAATGCTTCCTACACCCCATGTTTTCTTACTGCACTCATATAGCCCTACTAGCCCACCTTAAAATCAATGAAATAACTGAAGACATTGTAAGAGATATACCAAGAATAAAAACAATTTATGTTTTCTTCATTGTGATTTTTATTAAGGTAACTATTATGTTTTATTTTTCAAAGTTGTTTGTAATACTTTAGTAAAATAGAGCATGTTTCATAGTAATCAGAAGTCATACAAAAGATTCTGAGGCGTATTATATTTAATATAGTCACAAAGGTTAATTTCTCAACAACCTTAATGAAATCAAAATCAACACCCCAACCAAATGTTTTTCCAACAAATGTATGAAAGAATCATTTGTATAATTTAACTGAATATTTTCAATAAAAGAATGTGAATAATATGACACTCATTATGCAGAAAAAGGGAGAGAGATTACTGACCTCTTTTACTTCTAGTCAACTAAAAAATATTGATACTAATGCTCATCTTTATCCATAGAATACAATATCCTTGTAGCATTTTGGAACACAGGAGAACCTTTCTTGGTCCTTTCAACAATTTGCCTTATTAATTGCCTTTCCATCTCATAATCACACTCATAATTTTCATCTCTAGTAACACCATTTGATTCATAATTGCTATAACTTAGCCCTTCCAACATTGTTTCCTCACCAGAAGAGAGTTCCCTTGAAACTCTCTCTTCATTAGCCGTGGGAAAAGCAAGCAGATCATTTGCTGCTTCGCATTCAGGAATATGCATGCTTGATGGAGATTTTTCTTCAAAGTCATCTATCTTTATAATTTCTTCATAATAGCTACCATTGTAAGCAGCTGCAGGGTCATCAGATAAATTCATAACTAAGGGTTCAGTCATAGGCTCACATTCATTGCAAGCCAACACATTTCCTTCACTAAAGGAGGATGCTTTTCTTGGGAAAAATTTCTGGGAATGATTATTGTGCTCTGATTCCATAAACCACAGTTTTCTCTGACTATTTTCAAGGGCAATTTCAAGCTCCTGTACACGTCCCTCAAGTCTGGATTGGATAACTTCGTGTAAGCGCAGTGTTAGTTCATGAGGGGAAACAGCATAATTTACAGGAACCACATTGGCACTATCTTCCTTATTTAGTTCTGAATGGAAAAAATCTTTCCCACCAATCACGTTAGTTTGCAATGCACCTTGAGCAAAATCTGCTACAAGGACAGGAACATGCTGCAAGAATTTTAGTGACATTAGCACGCTTTAAGACAATGAAGGCAAACAAAAGAGGTAAACTTGAGGACGTATGAATAAAACAGGAGTGGGAAGTGAACTACACTGGCAAATTAAGAGAATTCAAAGAGGTTATCCAACTGATTCAGAAAATATTTTCTGTAATAAGGTTTATACTTTCTTCCAATTTTTTTTCTCAACCCTTGATGCAAATTACAGCAGGCTGTAAATTTATTGTAAAACCCATAATTCCAAAAATTATTATAAAGGTAAGAAAACAGTCAAACTTTCCTATAGATGATAAGAAAACAGTCCAAGAAGTTTTAGAAGAAAGTGAAAGAGAAATATAAAAAAGGGGAAATGACAACTTTCATGACTTTGAAAACAAGATATACAAATTGGTCAAGAGAAAATATGGAACATATAATGGGATAAAGTCAAAAAAACAATTTCCAGATCATTGCCATATATTTATTAGTTTATACCAATGCAAGTTTAGTGTCAGAAATCCAATTTTAAATACAATAAAACCAATCATGTAAAATAGAAACCCGTACTGCAGCTTAAAACTAATGAAGCAGATTTTCAAGTAACAGTAACAAATGCATTCAGCTACCTTAAGTTCTCCATATAGGTGCCTTAACATAGATAACTGTCCCTTGTATATAAATTTGTTTCACATACTATAATGTATACCTAATAGATCTCTGCATAATTTTGCTCCGTAAAAAAATATGGAAGTTAATTGTCATATGATAAACACTTAGTTTGAAACATGTTTGAAGACTGTTATTCTTACTTAAAGTTCCAGTCAAAACAGCATAATATTGTTCTTCCCCTTTTCCTATTCATATGCTTATAAATACATCAGATGTTTACAACAACTTTGAGCAATGGGGGAAAAGGAAAAAGCCTACACAAAGGGCCTGCTGAAATTCTTGGTGCAGAAATCTCACATCAATTATAGATATAGTAAAAGTAGAGCTTATAATAGACAAGCAAACCCCACGTCATAATTTAGACTTTGGATTTGAATTAGAACTTGTCAAAATTCAACATGTTTTCAGAGTCTATCGTCAAACTACCATTGGGTCACCTTCAACTGTTCTGCTCACACAGCTTACCCAATGCAATATTTAGAACCAAATCAATTCTATAACGTTCATCAACAATGTAGAGGTTTTCAAGGCATATGAAATTTTTATCTCACGAATTTGCTTTTAGAGTTGAGTTAGACACAACAGCACAGATTCAAGATTTGTATAATTTTATTACATTACCATTTTAGTTTTCTTGGTTCTTTTAATTTATTGGTGAGAAATATAAAAATGGTACAACCAGGACCATAAAATCCTTCTTCAAGAAAGTGAGATTATATTTGACAATAAGCATTTATAGTATCCATAGTTTAGAGCACAACATGCATCCGAGATAATTTCACATAGGCAACGCTATTTTAAATTATAAAAGATAACACTATGGGATATGCTGTACTATGGTAACTAAACCAAATATAAAATAAATTATTGATAAAGAGTGCCTTAAAACAAACCATAAAGAGGACACAATATCACAAGGTTTGAAAACAGGGAGAAACCGAGTAATATTAATATAATATCCCTTGGAGTGTAATCAGAAAGCACTACTTTCATTCCATTCTTAATTCTTTGTTGTTTTCAACTCTATCAAGCATGGGGCTAGGATTTCCATAGATGAGAGGCTAAATAATGAAGCAGATTTCAACATAAGAAAAAGAAATGTGCCTATAGGATCTTTTTACTAATACTAGGAAATGGAGAAGATAAACAATTTTGCTTACCTCTACAAGCTCAGAATGCGGTCTTTCTGGGTTAGATTCATTCATGTTTAATCCCAATCTCTCAAGTTCAGCTTCAAGCTCAGCTTCAATTTTGCTCATAGCTTCTGAACTTTCTTCTTCCTTCTGACCATATGATTCCTTGCAGTCAGTTATTGGAAAATTATCCATGTGCTTTTCAGGTGAAAATCCATTTAGCTCATTATCACAAAAGGAATGATCATAAGTACCCTCTGAACCAGAATTGTCATTATGTAACTCTTTCACTCTCATTGAATCTTTCATTTCAAGTTCCTCTTGTAGATCTTCAACAAAGTTTTCTGTCTGCTTTAACAACTCTCTTAACTTGTCCATTTCTCTTCTATTTGCCAACATGGAGGTTATTATCCCAAAAGAAATCCCAAGGCTGAAGAGAAATGATGCATCTGATGATTATGTACGTGTCAACAATAATAGTTAAAGCAAAACACACCACACAGCAAGCAACAGAGACCATGAAATAACTAGAAACCTACTTCATCAACAGGTGAATAACTAACACACGTGACTTGCTTGAGTTAGCTGTAATAAACATGTTAAGCCCGGATAATAAAACCATTTTTTAATCAGTTTTGGTAAAGCCATTTTAGGTTATGAAGTAACATGCAAAGGAACAGACAGTGACACTGGCCTTCTCGGGAAAAATTGGTATGTGAATAGAAAAACCAAGATTCTATAACATCCTTCGAATATGTTTGTAGGGAGTTTAGACCTATTCAAAACCATTTGGTTTTCAAAAACTCATTATATATGAATCTCATTTGGCGAAACTATTAAAATGTAAACCCGAATGACCTGAGTGTGTAAATGAAACAAGATTCCTTTACAACATGTTGTAAGTGTGTAACTAACCAGAGAATGCAGAAGAATCTAAAAAAGTTATATTAACAAGTGAAATACTCTCGTGACAAAACAAAACAAAAATCCAAATGTCAAGGTATTTGCAACACAACAGAGCCTGTAAAGGTATTTGCAAGTCAAGATTGAAGAACCATACCATGTTGAGTATGAATATGCTTTCCACTTAACACATTGCTAGTAGGGCTCAATCTCATACTTCGTTCATTGCCTGCATTGATCTTCATCTTCTTGGCATCATTAGAAGATCCAATCTTGGACAAGGAAGGAACTCCGAATAATACACTTTTATCCTTCACCTTATTGCCTTCTCTATACAACCTATATTCTTCACTTCCGGTGAGAGAATCATCATCATTTGCTCTTCTGATCACTTGGTTTCCATCACCAACAAGAAATGACCTTGTTGCCATGGATGGCAAAAACACAGATTCTTCTAATTTGACTTGCTCTTCGCATAGCTGAGCCATTAGGCAACTTTCTAAGGAGTTTGAAGGTCTACTAATATGCCCATACAGACGCTTAGTCCTGTGAGAGATTCTATTTCTATGAGGATTATGGCCCAATTTTCCTGCAGACAAATCATAGGGTAGGAAACCACAATTGCCAACAACATTGGAGCCTTGCTCATTTCCATAATCATTAAAGTTAGATAGAGAAAGGACATCACTCTCACTGCAATTCCTGAAGAGCCTTACTTTTTCACTTTCAAGCCCTTCGTCAGAAGCCAAAAGACAATCCTCTGAATCCACATCTGAGGCCCTTCTATATAAAGAATCTCTCCCTGCTTGTGTGCAGAAGGGTTGGATTGGGGACACATCATTCTCAAAATAGGAATCCTCTAATGACAAAGGAGATGAACCATCGACATTCTTTGAAAGCTTGTTCAAATATCTAGCCAAACACCCAGCTCCAGCAATGGCTGCAACAACCCACGAATCCATTTTACCTCTTCGACACACACACATGATCACTACTCAAACCCCACAAAACATATAATCCTCTTTGTGAATATCAACGAAAACAAACAGGAAAGGAAGAAACTTTCCATAAATTTAGAGAAATTGGGGACACCACTTCCAGGAAAATAAAACAAATATCCCTGATTCACTGACCAAAGACATTTTTCTCCCAACTCTTATTATCAATTAAGAAACCTGTTATTCACTGTTCCATAAGTTGGTGGACGGAGAATCCAACAAGAAAAAAATAATAAACATAAAGAATAAGAAAAGGGGAATGAAAATATTCACGGGGTTTTGTGAACTTGGAAAACATCCAATTCCAATGGCAGAGATGAAGAGAAAAAACAACAAAAGAAACCGTTACGAGGAAACAGCAAAGAATGGAAATTTGCGATAATCAGAATTGTTCAGTGCAAAATCTTGGAAGTGATCAAGGCATCTGGCAGTTGGGTTTTGATACTAAAATCTATGAATGCCCATGATTACGACACACAACCAAAGTTTACCAAACTTTAAATCCTCAACTTTGGCAGCTTTGATTTCAAACAAACAACGACACGAGCTACCAATATTTAATAATATTATAATAAGAATTTTTAGTTTGTAAACATCACCTTTCAAAAATTTGAATGGAAATTTGATATAGTATAGTAAAGGGAAAAATATTTTTAGAATATATTATTCTTTAATACTCTTAATGTAACGAACATTTTTAACGTTTTTCATTTACAATTAGTCAAAAATAACTGAAAAAAGATATTAATAAAACTTGTTATTCTGTAATTGAATTTTCATTGAAAAATGGAAAGACGGAAAAAAATAATCTCTTCTAGAGAGAGAGAGTGTTCACATTGATTGATGGAAAAAATGAAAAAGAATAGATGAATTTAAGGGTAAGTTGATTATTTTTTTTTTTAAGATTTGGAGGTAAATTTTGAAAGTAAAATTTAAAAAAATCAGTGTAAATTTTGATTGATATGATAAAAAAATAGTTTAAATGATAAAAATTGAAAACTGATAACATTTATTTATCTTTTGTAAAATTAAGTTTAAGAAATTTAAAGTTGGAAGGGGTTATTGATTGTTCCTTGGGAACAATTTCTTAAAACTCAAATTCCCAATTGGCTCAAAAGATATTCAATTAGATAAAGGAAAAATTAAATTTGACTCAATATTGTAAAATAACTTTAGTATAAGAGGACTGATTCATATTCAATGGTGGATGAGTGGGTCAAGTGATGTAATTATAGGAGGTGGCTTGTCATTAATTTAATATTGAGTGAAAATAAAAGAAAACTCGTAATAATTAGGGAAATCACCGATAATTTTGTGATGGAAAAGTCACCCGATTAAAATCTCAATGGAAGTAAATGCAGTTCAAACAAACAATTAATCAAACAATTAAGCATATTATTTCATTGTAAAAAAAAGGGTAAAATATTTGTATTTGTTTGTATGTTATGAAAATAATCAGGTTTATGAATTTAAACAACATTCACTCATTTGTATTCACATGTTAAAAATAATCATAGTGTACTTTATATCCTCAAAAAAGAAACATTATAGTATACTTATTAGTTTTCTTAATTCAGAAATGCGAATTAAGAAAACATTGATTGATGCATCATTATTCTCCATATTGCACCATTATTTCTCTCGCAGGAAGAAAACATCTTTATCCATATATTTAAAATTACATCAGGACTAATGCAATCTGTAACATCCCAAAAATACAGTAAAACCATATAATAGAATTAATTACACTTAATGATAAGTCAATTCAGTTTTATATTAAACAAGAGTACGGTTCTTGGACGAATGGCCTTACATAGGTTCGACAAAAGTGAACTGTACAAGATAAAAGGTAAAACATGACCGAACGGCTTACAAAAGCTAAATTACTGAACGGTCAAATAACAAAAAGGAAAAGGAAGTGACCGAACGGTCACTTCATACAAAATTCCAACTATAACCGAACGCACTACTGTTCGGCCTTCACTTCCACATCTACTAGGTTCGCGTCCCCCAACACTTCTTCTTCAAGCGCCTCTTCAAGTAGCGCGCTTCCATCTGCTCATATCCACACGGATGATCATTGCAAAACAAGACGGATGTACAAACGGACAACACAAGGAAACACAGGGTAAGCTTATGTAATTTAATTCAAGAAAATAACATACGATTCATACATCAATACACATGTAAAGATAACAATATAATTAAAACAAAGCCTACTATTAGACCGACCGTCCGGATTGTATGAATCTGTGTAACTACGACGTTCGTGCACCCGGGTGATGTAGTAACTGGAATTCTCATCAGCTGCCACCCGAGGTTAGTCCTATCTGTCCAAAGTACCCCTAAGGACTAGGACCTCCTGCCGTTTCCACACATGACATACCCCCTCTACGTGAAGACGAGTATTCACGGAACATCAGGATGAATCGACAGCTTAGCATTGCCACAGTCATACTTTACCAAATTTCAATATTCATCCAAGAGTCGTTCCTCCCAGGAACGCTCGTTCAAATCCAAAATCTCATATTCTCCTTAAAAACTCTTCTTCATTTATAACCTTTCACTTAGATACCATTTTCATCATTCTCTCAAAGTATATAAAATAACGAACGTTCTGCTTTCTTGAGAACGAACGAGGGCAACGAGACCGATAAAACCCCTCGTTCCAGAATGGAATAAGACCAAGAGAATTACTTTTAGATTTGAGAATATCTCGAGTACAAAAATATACCATATATAACGAATGTGATTTATGAAGGGAATCAGTTAAATGAACTGACTCTCGTGAATTCAATTCCAAACTCACACAACAATTTAAGTACAGAGTTTAAGACCGAATCAAATAAAGGTAGACTCGTCAGAATATTAAATAACCATTGGCCGGATCCAAATGAATATAGACACATCAATACGTTAAAGAATCATATTTATAATAATTTAATTACAGAAATCGAATGCCGGTTAATGACCGAACGCGGTAAAGAAAATATTATTGAACTTGGACGAACGCTATTTCATTAATATAGATTATATAAGAATCGAATACGAGCGCCTGGTGTAAGACCGAGCATTACTGGAACGAGCGCTAGATGTAAGACCGAGCACTAATTTGTACGAGCGCTTGGTATAAGACCGAGCACTACAAACGACTAAGTTATACCAAAATATATGTATATTACTCTATCAAGGGACGTTCGGATACAACTATGTTTGGCCGTTACCACACGAGGACGCTCGTCCTATACTAGGATTCTCTCCAAATGAAAGAATCCCATTTAAACTAGGTTTACTAGAAAAACCGAACGGTCAATGACCATTCGATGACGAACGTACTTTATCATAGAGAAATTTCATATACAGAATCTTTTACATTCAAACTCATTTTTCTTAACCTATAACTTCATAACTTCAGAACTTTATAAAATTCCTATCATAATCAATTTTCATATCTCCACATATCATATAATTTTCATATATTTCATACATTATCACCTAATTCATTCATATTTCATTTCATACCATCCAATAAACGAACGTTCATTCCATACAGTCATATCAACCATCATGCATCAAACTCATTCAATCAACTAAACGGATATTCAGACAGTTCAACAACAACCAAATCAAATTAAATTAAATAAGCTTCCCTTACCTCTTAAAGTGAACGCACGTCCTTCAGACTAAAAACTCAGTTCACAGAAATAAGATTCTTCTACCCACAACGCTCAACCAAACTCTTCAAACTAAACAAATTATAGAAAACCAAGATTGGTTCAGATAAGGTGACAGCGTGTAACCAAAGCTTGGCTTGCATGCTCATATGAACGAACGACAGAAGAGGGAAACTTACCAGTTTCAGAATCCAGAATTGTTCGGTTTAAATAGAAGCTTGGGACGCCGGTGATGCTTCTACGGTGCCTGAATGATAATTGGAGAAGAAGAAGGGTGAATTTTCTTAGAGAGAAGGTAGGGTTTCTAGTGAGAAGAAGGAGAAAATGAAAGATCAGATTTTTGGAAAGCTAAGGGTGCATGCAGAGAGAGTGGGAAGAAGGTTTCAGAAAATCATTTTTCTTCCCACGTAAAACGAGCGTCTGTTCTCCTGTTGACACCTACATTTCACTATCTGATTTCAGATCCTCGTTTCATGACACCCGGCGTCAGCGCAGAGGGGATTTGGATGCGTTTTAAATGAGTCTGAGCAAAATTTTGGGGCACATTTAATGAGATTAAACAGGTGGGGTTTGGGTGGGTTTTTCGAGGCCTGACACAATCTGGAATACACATTCTGAATTTTTTAAATTTGTATTATAAGATTTAACAATATATAATATAATGTAAATTTGTATTACAAATTATTTAATTTAAAATATAATTTATATTTCAAATTTATTTCCAAATTTGTATTATAAGATTGTACAATTAAAAGATAAATTTGCATTATAAATTATGCAATTTGTAAATTTATATTCCAAATTACATACTTATTAATGTAATTTTATATTTTAAATTATACAATTTAAAATATATAAAATTAATATTTTTAAATTTCAACTTATATAATCCAAAATATTTACGAATCAGAGTATCGAAACTATAATTAAAATACGAAATAAAATCTTACACTATCCTTTCTATTAATTTCAGCAACGGTATAGTTGAAATTATACAAAACATGCGGGTGCAGAAAACAAAAAAGGGGTGCACAAAGAAATTTTCCTTTTAAAGAGAGATTTATCAGAGGCCCGATAAGCTCCCTCGTTGGGCTCCTTTCTGGTTATGGCCTCGCGTTGTGCAAAAAATAATAATTCTATAATATATATATATATCGGAGAAATATTGTTTTTTAACTCGAATTCATAATTTTTTTAAAAAAATTAGTTACATTCAATTAAATGAATTATCATAAAAATATGTAATAAATTATTTTAATTCGATTACTTTAAATTTCAAATATTTTTTATTATTTTATTTTAACCTTTAGACTTAATTATTATTTTGTTCCTCACTTTATTAGAATGTTTCAAGTTGCTCATAGTTTCTTAAAAACATTTCAATTGCATCATAATTTTTAAAAAAGTGTTTCAGTTATTGTCACCTACTAACGGCATCAAAGACATACATGTGTTAATACGTGTTTTTTTTTTAATTATATTTTTTATTTAAGTATTTTTAATTTTAATTTTTGAAAAGAAAATTGTTTCCACATATAAGTTCTTGATGCAACACATAATATTGTCAATGTCACATGGTAAGTAGTGTATTTGTCAAGTTAAAATGTCATTATCTTAATTTTAGTTTATATATATATATATATATATATATATATATATATATATATATATATATATATATATATTTATATTTATATTTGATTCAATTTAGTCTCAATTTTTTTCAAAATAAATTAATATTATTTATCTTCAAATTGAAATAAAATTTATTATTTATATAAGTGTTTTATAGTCAATATTTTTACTTAAAAATTAGCTTTTTAACATATTACATAACTATACATTATTAACTCATGTTTTGTTAATAAATAATTTAACAATTAAATTTTAATATAAATATTAGTATCACATTTATACAAATAATAAATTTATTGACACCTAAAAAACCAAATTTATTATTGATATAAATAGTATTAATTAATTTACTTTTAAAAAGAAATGAATTAATATTTAAATACTTACTTTTTAAAAAATATATATTTATATTTAATTAGTTTTAATCTTATAAAAAAAACATGGATTAACATAACATAGATTAATAATATAAAATAAATATTCTAAATAATTATTTTTAATAAATATATTAATATAACATTTATACAGAAAAATATTATATTTTATTTTCAGAAAAAATAGGACTAAATTAAATTAAGAAGATATGTAATAAAATTAAAATAATGAGAACGGCACTAATAAAAAAAAAAATAATAAAAAAAATGCATATTGACGTGTGTTGTGGCATGTCATTAACGTCATAAGTAATTTTTTTGTAAAGTGAACATGATTTAAATACAACTTTAAAAATTAGGACGTACTTGGATTTTTTTTTTCAAACATTAAAACACGATTGAAATTTTTTTTCAAAAACGAATATCAACTCGAAACGTTTCAACCAAATTGGGATAAAAAAGTAATTAAACTTAATTTTTAATAGTTTTTCATATAGTATTCTATTAATATTATTTTAGTAAAATATATTTATTTTAAAAAATTAGAAGCTAATTTATAATCAATAGTTGAAATCTGGGTAGCTAAAGTTGAGATTAGTTTAGATTCTAATCACAATTTAATTAATTTTTTTATTAATAATAAAAAATATTTTAGATACCAATACTTTTAATTTATAAAATGATATATAATTTAATCATGACTAATTGTTTTTTATTTATATTGCTAGTTAATAATTTTCTTGTAATGAAAATAGATACAAAGTCATCAAATATAAAATAAAAATATTGGTTATTTATAAAATGGCTGATTTTTAAATTAAAAACAACTACTTATTATAAAAAGCTACAAATACACATAATATATGGTTATTTAATATTTAAATTTAACTTCAAAATTTAGATTTTAAATAATAATAATTGATACTCAATTTATACATTTAATTAGAAAATTATTATACATATTTAATTTAAAAGTTACATATACAGGTTATATCGCAGACATTAGTTTTAAATTAAATAATTAAAAATAATTATATAACATTTTATGTTAAAATTTACTCACATGTATTTAAATATTAAAGTTACAACATTATAATATATATATATATATATATATATATATATTTATACCACTATAAATACATGTTTTTAATTATTATTCTCATTTATTACTTCAAAAACACATCACTGATTCTCTCCTTTGAGAATACACGGTTTAAAGTAAAACAATGAAAATAAATGTGATGATTTTAAAATGACAATTTTTTAGTTTTTATAATTATTGTTCAAGTCAATATATGACAAGATTTATTGGAGAGATAAATACAAAACCAATAAAATTTGAATCAAATTACACAAACATTTCTCGTTATCCAAAATCTTAAAATAATTAATTAATTAATTAATTTTTTATATATATAATGTTCTGTTTTTTACTTTTATTAAATAAAAAACTTAATCTCACTCTTAAAATTCTAACAATTATAAAATATAAATAAAAGTCTCGCATAAAATAAAATAAAAATAAACATAAATTTATATACATATTAAATATATTTATTCGATTTGTTTGGAATAGTATAAAAAACAAACCTACTCTAAAACATAGATATTCGTGAGTCCTTCTTTGATAAAACTAACAATTATTTCATTGTCCACTAATCATAATTTAAATTTAAATTTTGTCTTTTCTTTTCTTAAAAATTCTCACTTCCAAGCATACCTAAAATTTACAATAATTAATAAAATATTTAAAAGGTAATTTAATATATACATTAATTATTTAGTTATGAAAAACAATTATCATTAACATTTTCCGTTTTAATTGGAAAAGAAAAGAAAAAGTCCAACTTTTAAGTTTTAAGACAGATAGTGATTCACCATTCAATTGCAAATAAAATATAAAGTTTATTCACCTTAATTTGTCAACAAAGTAAAGATTAAATCACGATTCACCTTGATTTGTCAACAAATTAAACATCAAATCACGAATTCTTCTCCCCTTAATGTTTTTTCTTTCAATAATATGTTAGGTATAATATTCATATATTTTGTTGACTATTAATGTCTATTAAAAGGATTTGACTAATTTTTTTAGTACATGCTAATAACATTTTTCTATTCACGTTATTTGAATTTGATGTTAATTTTTAGAACATTTAAGCTAAATTTGATGTAGATGATCTGGAAGTTGGTGAATTAGCATTATATAATTTAATTATGGTATGATTATTATTTTGAAAACTTAAAAAAGTCATACAAACAGAACTTGTAGCATGGTTAATTATTATGACAACTAAAACTCAAACCTATGAATATGGTTAATTATTATACTTTGTAGTCTTTCTTTGCACACGGTTTTTCTCTCAAAAAAAAAATTAGTTGAGACAAGTTGGCGAAAACGGTGTCAAAACGCATACCAAAGTCAAAGAACGCCGTTGATATTTTATTTTACAGGTATGTTTTTTTTTGCATTAAGCCACAAAAATTAGATCATTAACGAGGAATTAGGATAATCATATAGGGTCTTAAGATTAACAAAATTCATCATTTGTTTGAAAAGTTGTGTTGAAGCACATGTGGTGTTGAGAGTTAGGAAACATGCTTAAAAAATAAGTATTTGCCGTTAAGTAGTCACTGGAGGAGTTTTCAATTTTTATCTTCCAATAATTACCACTTAAACCCTCCAAATTATGATTAATTTTTTTATTTTATTAAAAGTATAAGTGAATTACGTCAACTTGATTCACCCTAATCGATACTCATAAACAAAGTTGTCACATCAATAATAACATTTATCATCTTATAAAATATGAGTTAGTCTTTATTAATTGAACTGGCTTTCATAATCAAAAAGCAATGATTTCGTACTTTAAAATCTCATAAACATATATTCAAACAATAATAAATTGTATCTGGAATACTATTAAAGGACTAATTTCTTTACTCTAATATCTGTATTGGTGAACATAGTCTAAACCATCTGTCAAAATTGACTGAATTTTATTCGATGCTTGTTTAATTGATGATCAAGGTTTTGTAAGAGTTTATATTTAACCACCATCACTTAAAAATATTAATAAAAAAGTACTATATCATGTTTGATAAATGATAGAACACAATTTTAAAAAGGTTACTATTTATCTCGAATTAAATTTGACAAAGATATTTTTTATTTATTTCAAAATAAATTATGTAATGATCTAACTAACAGATGTTATATCGTTAATCACAGACATAATATAATTAATTTTTAGACAATTAAAAGTGCAAATATACGATGCATTTACAATACTCAATATTTTTTTAAAAGAAACTTAAATATTACATATTTAGAAATATATATGTATAAACTTACAATTTATTTCCATTATAATTTTCTTTAGTCTAATTTATTTTCCATATAGATGTTTGTATGGTCATTTATTCGCATATTATTATTGTGAGTGAATATCACAATATCACAAAAATAAAGAATAAATTAGTAAAAATACAATAATATTATACAAATCAATATTACAATTAGTTTAAAAAATCAATAATTAAATATCTATTATACAACGTAACTTTCTTGGTTTAGTCCTCATGCCTAAAACAAAACATAGACATTTGACTTTATTTTTGAAAGACCAATATATTGAACATATTTAAAGACTTTATACCCGTCATAATTTGCTTCCACCTATTAAGAGTTATAGCTATATACATTAAGATGCAAGGTTTATATAGAGTATTACCAGGATTAATTGCTTATATATGTGAGGTCTAATATTTTTTTTATATTGAAATTCCATATTTAGCAACCTCATTCGACCCTTACAATTAGTTAGAGTTAGGATAATCTTCTTACAAAATCTCTTTGAATACACCATCTAACATAAAATGTAATACCTCGTGTAATACTCCCTTTTAAAGGACATTACATTCACATAAACCACACAAAATTCATATTACATTTCAAAAACTTTAACATAAATAAAATGTAAGTATTTTATATCAATTTGTGTTTAAGAAAATAATTACATTCAACAAATTAAAAGACCAAAAACAACAATATTTTTTTAGCTTGAGCGAAGATATGCTCGCTTGAATGAAAATTAAACATAAACTTGGTTGAATTGCAATATTATTTTTGTTTAGGCTAAAATTGTAAAAGAAAAAAATAAACTCTATTTTCACTTGAATGAAAATAGGATTGGGAGTAGGTTCTAGGTCTATGTTATATTTTTTTCCTTAAACAAAAATAATCTACTTGATCAAAACGTGTCTACTTGAGCAACACTTTTAGAGATGTCATTTTTTGTAACAGAGTTAAACAAATCCAAAAAAAGTTTAGCGATATTATTTTTGAACAACTCAATTCATTAATTTAAATCCTTTCAAATATTACTAGTTGGCAAATTTGATGCATCACAAAATTGATGCATCACGTTTATATCAAAATATTTACCACGACTCATCTATATAAACCAGTTTAATCAAGTATACATAATTCAATTATCACATTCTCCTCTTCATTATCACAAATTTGAATACAAAATAAAGAGTGATTCTCCTTACACTTCACTGACTTCATCCTGCACCTCCCTTTTTTTTCTATTTCCAAATGTATCCCTCTAAGAGAATATTTTGGATTTAGAAAAAGTTGGACCATTGAAAAATAAAAATTAAGCACATTTCAGATTTGAAACCCTACACCCCTTCTTTTCCCTTTCTCTTCTTTGTCGCAACTCACCCATTGTTTCTAATGTCTTCAGGCGCTACCCGTCCTCCTCCTCCCTCATATCTTCTCTCGCTGGGTGCTACTTTCTTTCTCCCTGGTTTGATGGCTGGTTTACTGGCTGCGTTTAAGGCTCCGTCGCACTTGGAAGTGTGGATGATGGGTGTCGTAGTCGGAGATGCGGCTGATGAGAGTCACACTTGGAAGTGCGGATGGTGGTAGCCGCAGTTGGAACTGCGGTTTGCGTTCGCCGCACTTGGAGCTCTGCTTTATGTTAGTCGCAGTTGGATTTGCGTTACGGGTTTTTATTGCTTTCCTTTTTCATTTTCTTTTTTCACCTTTGTTTTTTCGGGTTTCATAGTCTTTCTTTTATCTGTTCTTCCTTTTGTTTCTATGATTTGTATTTCTTCCCTGAACAATCAGGCGAATTTATTATGGAAAACGAGCACGGTTAACAGAAACATGCTTTCTGAAGTTAGCTCTACAACTTATTATCTTTCACTGTCAAGTGTTAAAACTTATGGTAAGGAGTTAAGAACGAAATATTCAACAACCGATCATCTGAGTTCAAGAAAACTTTGTTTGCCACGTTTGATATGGTATGTGTAATCTCTAGCAGCTTCTATCTTCTAGCTTCATTAAAGGTTCGTAACGAAAGTCATGGAGAACTGAATACTTATGAAGCAAAAAGTGGTCCAATAAGGACAACTGTCAATAGCAAACTATATACAATAAATTTAAAAACACTTAAACTTGATATAAAGATTTAGAAACATATCATTTGTTACCAAGACCTAATCCGAATAATGGTAGTATAGTTTACCCAGAATATAAGACATTTTCCATAATATACAGTTGCTCAATTGTTTCATTGTGTATTTTTTTCCTTGGGGGATTGGATTATAAGAGTTACCTTGTATTAGAAATATAAAAAATTGAAGCAACTTCTTCTGATCTAATCTAAGCATTAATAACTTGTAATCATTAAATCATCATTGCATTTTTTTCAAATTTTATTACATGAAGGGTAAAACTTTAAATTGAGAGGTGCAGGGTGAAACATGTGAGATGTAAGGAGGAACACTCCCAAATAAATTGTAAATCTTTACTAGTTTCTCTTACGATAATAACTTTTCTTGACACTAAGATTCACAAATCAAGGACAATATTGAAATTATAAGGTTGATCCAATGGTAAAAGTTGAAAGGGAGGATGAGAGATATTATGGGTTGAACTCCCACACTTGGGGAGATATAAAATTGGTTTAAAGACTTTTGGAATGAGGGATAGAAGAGGTTGTGGGTTCAACTTCTAGTATAAACTAAACTAACATTTGCAAAAAAAAAAAAGACATTACTGCTCACAATTAGAGACCTAAAACGAGATACCAAACAAGACAAAAATTCAGTATGTGATAAAATAAGTTCTCTGAATTGTCCTCGTTAGAATTGATTACTAAAACAACATAAAACTAAAAGATAAAAGATTTTATAGAATATACATAACTTAATCTAATCGGTTTAAAATAATTATTTTAATTGACAATGATGATTATTTAGGACTTGTAATATTATTTATGTTTTTTATCCCACTATTTTATTTTCAATAAATTAAAGTTGAGTATTTATAAAAATTTTAATCTTGGATATATAAAATAAAAAACATGTATTATTATTTGTTATTTTATATAAATTTGTTTATTATATATGTAAAAGTTTATAATCTATATAATGTATTATATATATATATATATATATATGAAATACTATATTTGATATATTGTTTCAATCTATATTTGATACACTCTTATTCGATGTTAATTACAGTATTATATATTGTTTCAATCTATATTTGATACACTCTTATTCGATGTTAATTACAGTATTATATATATATATATATATATATATATATATATTGTAAAAAAAACGAAATTTTTTGTAATAATGTTTCTCTTACTACTATATTTCATTGTGATTTAGTATTATAATTTTAAAACATTATTAAAAAAAAGAAAAGATAAAATGAAAAACCTCTTTATACCTCATTATAGATTATAGATAATGATATATAGACATTGACAAATTATAATTGAAGATGTGTCATACACTCTTGACAAATAATTTTTGTACTATAAGAATTTGTTTGTTAGAATGACACATTATATTACTAGATAGTTGTGTACACAGAGAATTTGTTTGTTAGGATGACACATTATGTTATTTGGTGGATAGATATAGTTTGGAACAAAAGTCTATACCAATGATGATAAGCCTAGTGAATAATTTAATTTTTGTTAGAATATTATTTCTTGTGTGAACACGCATCAATAAACTAGTAATACGGACCAAGTAGCTATATAATAGAATTAATACAAACTATGGAGTTACAATTATTTACAATTTTCAAACGAAAAAAAACACACAAAAATAAAATCAACACGAACATAATCATCAAAACTTATATAAATGCAACTAGAGCTGTCAAAACGGGTAACATGCCCCGACCCGACCCGACTCACCACGGATTGGTCACTTAGTGAGCCAATCCAACCAGACTCATTTATTAGCGAGCCAAAAAAATTCGAACCCGACCTGATCTACCACGAGTTGGTGGGTTAAACGGGTTGGCTCATTGGCTCACTTAATTAACTTTTTTTTCACCCTCTTTTTCCGAGATTCTTATAGTATGTTACTTTGATCGATAAAATTGAAACAGTAATAATTTGACCGATTGAGATAAAAGAAAATGAAACAAAAGAAATATATTGTTATACATATTCTAAGCTATCAAGCATAAAATTTTGTCAATTTAGTTTAATGAGACATACACAACCGTTTGATCAAGAAACTACATATAGCCGTTAACAAATATATAGCACAAGATAAAACTGTCAGTAGATAGGTCTAAAAACAAGATAAAACAAATGATATATTCCTGAATTATCCAATCTATAATATTATCTATTTATTAAATTGGAGTCCTGAATGGATAAATCCACAGTATTATGCTCTCTTAAAGCATTTTCTTCTTTATCTCCATCTATAATATTATCCAATCTATAATCTTAGGGTTTTATTTCCAGAGGAGAACTTTTGAAAAAATAGCAAAGCGAAAGGCTCTATTGCTAAGTAAAGGTTGTGTGTTTTGAATAATTAATTTAATTAATTTGATTTCAATAAAAAAATAGGATTTTGAATAATTAATTTAATTAATTTGATTTAATTAAAAAAAATAGGTGGATTGGTGAGCCAACCCGACCCTCCTCAACCCGTGTGAGCCGGGTCAAAATTAGCTCGCATTAAGTATTTTTTTCCAACCCAACCCAGCTCAGCTTAAACTCGTGATGAGTCAAATCGACTCACGAATTTCAACCCATTTTGACGGCACTAAATACAAGGCATAAAAGTTTGAAAGATAACATTAAATTAAAATATATTTTTATTATTCTTAATATAAAACATTTCCTCCATTTTAAAATTACTATTAATTTAAACTTCCATTTTATCTTCTAATCTCTAGGTGTTTTAGAGGAAATATTAAAGTCGATTTATTTTTTCAATAATATATTCTTACTTAATTATTATGCGTCTTGCATCACGTCTTCTTCACTTACATCATGCTTCTTTCTCTCAACTACCACTAATTAATTGCAATGAAGGTATTTTTAGTTCATATATATAATGATATTTACATTAACTAACTTATATACGTTAATCTTTAAAAGTTTAACTAAATGGAAAATTGTTAAAATTAGTTAAAGCAGTTTTTTTTTAAATACCAATATAACTTTTTCAAAATCATCCTCTTCTAAAATTGCTGACCAATTCCATTAATTTTTCTCTTCACCTTAATTATATCTTTACAGTGTTCCATTAATTTCAATATACCTATACAATTCAATATTGATAAAAAAAAATGGAATAATTTATTAAAAGTGGTTTAGAATTAATTTTTATGAATGTTCTGGTTCGAAGTCGATGTTATTTCGGAAAACCAAATGTTCAAACTTTTATATTACTTCCGTTTTTATAGTTAGGAGAGTTGCAGATTAAATAATTACTTCTATATATGTTCTACATAGCTTTTAGTATATAAAAATATATAAAATCTTAAAAAGATAATTTAAATTGTTTTTTAAAGATTGTCTTATCCTAAAATTCTAAAATTATAATTTAAATTACCTTTCTTAATACCTGTCTTATTTTTTAAAATATTTTTAAAATTATTGGAGATTTTTTAAATTTATCTATTAGTATTAATCAGTCTAAAATCTAAAATTCACTTTAAATCTTGTTACGATAATACAAGACCTAAAAACATGTTCTTTAAATTAGGAAGCAGTCGATATTAATTTGTTTATTTGGCTTTACAGACGTGATTTAACACATTAAAACTATTATTTAGACAACAACTTATTTTTTATTTTGTCTTTGTAAGCGAACTACTACTGGACTGGCGAAAATTTATTTTTCAATGCTTTTAATGAAATATTTATGATTTTTTTTACCGTGTCACGATTTTTAATGGAATTGTTTAATTTTTTATTTAGTATTTTTACTTTTATTTTGATTATATTTTAATTGTTTGGGTTGTGAAACCAAACGCACTTGTATTATGAGTTAAGTTGTGAAGAATAGTGTAAGTTGGGTGTTTTAACCTAATCTGGTTGGCACCTTTTTTGTAATTTAGTGGATTAACACAATACTGTTATATTTCGTTTAATAAAGATTGTAAGAAGATATTCCAAAAGAAATTATAATTATTCTCATGCATGTGATGTATGCTGATATTGATCATTTAGGAATGATGCACTGTGCTTCCTAACCTCTCGCATTTATGCCACTTTTTCAAAAGAAAATAGGGTTTAGTTGTTTCATGATTCCAAATTGCACACAAACATATAGAAAGGATAACAAACTTTTTCTAATAACAACTTGTTAGGTCACTTTTACTGTATCCTCTTATCTTGAAAAAAATATGCACAAATAAATGTATAAAAAGAATAACATAAATTCCTCAAACAGATAAAACTATATAAAAACACTTTACATTGAACATATTTTTTCTTAACATTTAATTTTTAATTTAGAGTCTACAAGTAAACATAATTCTTCACTTTTAAGTTTTAATAAGACTTAAACTCAAATTTTAATTGAAAATTAAATATATTTTTGATTTTTAATTTTTTTTGAAAATCAAATTTTGTCAAATTTATTTGACATTTCAAATGTATTTCTAGATTAATATTAGAGAAAAAAATATGTTAAATGATATAAACAACTCAAATATTATCATAAAATATATTTAAAATATCAAATAAATTTAACAAAATTTGATTAAAAAAACTAAATTCATATATTTTTAAAGTGAAAAGATTAAATTAGATGGTAAAAGATGAACTAATTCTAATTTTGATTAAAAATTAAGAAACAAAACATATTTAATTCTTTTAGATATGGAAGAATTTATTTTAGTAAAATTTTTTGAACTTATTATCTGTTATAAACAATAATCCAATCAAACCTAAATATCCAATTTTACGTTGTGCTAATATAATGTTTTTGTTTTTAATTTATTGATATGTACTTTTTTTTCTAAATAGTATATGTCACTATATCTTCAAGTATTTATACCTGAATTGGCATTGAGAGGGTTTTTTCATAAATTACAGAAGTAATTTGCAACTTCATATATATTTTGTAATAAAATTCAATCAATTGTATAGAAATAAGTAAATTCTGATTTGTTAAGAAGGCCTGGGTGGCTCTGTGGTAGGATGGGTGTAAATGAAAAGCACATCGAAAAAGAATAATAAAAAAAGTAGCAAAGACACGTCATCCCTTTCAAAATTAATGATTGTTGTATTATTTTCTATTGCTTGCTTACGTTGTAATACTCTGAGCTGTTATTGATGCACATATTAGCTAGAAACGAAACATGTTCTCTTTTTCCCTCCCATCTTCAACCAACACACAAACACACACACACAAAGGCACCAATATCTCACACCCTTTCCATTGCGTGGATTTGTTTTCAATCTTCACCTGCTCTTACTTAATCTCCATTCTCTCCCAATCTGGCAATTTTCCAACAAAACCTCCATTTATTAACTTCGATTTCTGTAACGTAGTCCACACACTCCTACCAAACCATGCGCATGATCCCTTTATTCTTTTCAATAACTTGTCTTTTTTTTTCATTTCCCTCATTCAACCACTCAATTCCAAAGAAAATTCCGCACTCCCTCGTACACGAAAAGAGAGAGAGAGGGAAGAAAATCGCCGCTTTTCTTGTACATCTCTCTGTAAAACAACATAAACAAATCCATATACATTAGTTCTTGCTACCTGCTTCTAGCCCTTCCTTGGTCAAACTTTATGAATCTAATTACTATTCAATGCTCTTCAAGAAAACCACTCACCATCTTTCCCTGAAAGTTTTCTTCTTTTTTTTATTAATTCCACCATTGTGCATTACATACTCAATTCACATTTTCTTTACAATATGATGGAAACAAAACCTTCGCTTTCCATGACAAATTAATCAAAGCTTCAACTTTCTTCACAACCCATCAATGGATGGGCTTGTAAAGTCCAAAATTCCTCATGAAAGCTCCCTCATTTCTCTCTTCAAATCATCACCTTCTTCTTCTTCCTTATCTTCCTCCACCACCACCACCACCGCCACCGCCACCTCCTCTTCTTGGATCCAAGTCCTTCATTCCTTGTCCCCGGTTCCGACCGGGTCAAAGGTTCTGCATGAAGGTGATCCTAACAATACAACAAACTTGAGTTCAGAACAAACCCGTTCTTTGATAGTAGAAAATGAAGCAACTCAAGGAGTCGGATTCATCGATGGCTTTCCCAGTCAAAGTGGAATGGAGTGGAAGGATGTGGAGAAGCGGTTCGACCAAGTGGCCCGAACCGGAAGGAGCACGGAACCGGTTGTGAGATGGTCCGAATTTGGCTTCTGCATTGGTGAGAAAAGAAAACTAAAGTCAACAGTTCATGTAACAATATATCGCTTGGTTTCACGACCACTAATACAATAATTCACGATGCATTAATGCATTTGGACATTCATAAGTCCTTTTCGGTGTCTCTTCTGTTTATCATCTGGCACTGGCAATTAACACAAGAGAATCATAGGGAGCAAAGCAGTTAGCCACCTTAGCCATGTTCTTCGGATACGCTATAGTGCCGGAATATAAGACAACTTGTTTCGTTTTTATTATTGTTTTTCTTTCTACTTAATTTATTTCAATGATCAATGTTCAACACTTTATTTCTCTTTTTTTAAGTCTCCTTTTGCTTAATACCCTTTTAGTAGTAATATAAAACCAGATGCCTTATCTATACCTACCAGTTTTTACTTAATGCTGATTTTATTCTTCCAATTATTGTGTTAATTTTCCACTTTCAATTATTTCTTACTTTATAGGGATGCAGTCGTCACCAGAGTTTGCCAACGAATTACTCTGTGCACTGAGAGGCGGCGAGAATTGGAAATACAAAATCACCAAAGCTGATTTGTACAATCTTTGGTTTCGGATGAAGGATAATTCTTTTAACTCAAGAATCAGAATCTTCTTTGACATGTAATAATAATAAAAAGAAAAAACTTTGCTAAAGTCTGTTATCCCAATTCTGAAATCAAGCATTAATTTTTCCTTGGCTTTAATTTAGGTGCAACAGAAACAAGGATGGAAGAATTACCGAGACAGATATGAAGCAGGTTATAATTTATTTAATGCCTTAATTCATAATTAACTGTACTAGGCGTGAGGCTGCTTAAATTTGCATGTGTTAATTGTCTTATTCTGCATGTTGGGTTGATTTTGGTCCGCTTACAAACTCTATGATGTGCTTCTATAATTATAATTTGCATATTTCAGTATATAAGTGTTTGATGTGAGTATGATTATTTTTGTTCTCATACAGACAATTTTATTAACTGCTTCTACAAATAAGCTATCCGTGACACATGATGAAGCAGAGAACTATGCTTCTCTGATCATGGAATCTCTCGACAAGAAAAACAAAGGCTACCTTGAGGTACCAATCAAGCCTCAACCCCCCACTACCATCTGATCTGACCCTATTCCATATTTTATTAATCTAAATACAAATACTCGTCATCATTTGTAGATATCCCAAATGGGGTCTCTATTCAAGGCAAGTCTGTCAAAGGCACACTCTCCAATGAAACAAGTATCAGCAACAACAGGCAGCACACAGAATGTTCATTCTAGCAGTGGTGACTTTTTTGAAGAGCAAGAACCAATGTCAAGGACAGAAGTGCTGTTCAGAACTTATTGGAGACGTGCTTGGGTTGTTCTACTTTGGTTCCTTGCATGTTTGGGGTTATTTGTGTGGAAATTTGTTCAGTATCGCCACAGATCAGGTTTTGAAGTCATGGGTTATTGCCTTCCCACGGCTAAAGGTGCAGCTGAGACCTTAAAACTCAACATGGCTCTTGTTCTTCTCCCTGTTTGTAGAAACACCATCACATGGCTCCGCAAGCACCGTCCCATAAACTCTGTCATTCCGTTTAACGACAACATCAACTTCCACAAGGTACACAGCTTCTCTAATTCCCCCCTCATTTCATGCAAGTTGTTTATAGTTCTTTAGGCTTAAGGTAATTCTAAAAATTATTCATATTAAACTCTGATTAATATCGATAAACAACATTGAATATTATATGAATAAGTAGATAAGCTGTCATATTCACCAAATGATTCGACAATATATGGTTGTTAATTAAATGCATGTATACGACCACCAACTCCTTCTGATTTTTGGTAAACAAATTTTAGATTGAAGCACTGGTAAACTGATAGGAAAATATATTATTGTTAGATGCATGTATATGACCACCGACTCCTTTGGATTTTTGGTAAAAAAAATTGTTTCAAGTATTGATTATCAGACCAAAAAGATGGATGTGTATACGTTTTTGTATTTATCTAAAGTAAGGTCTTAAACAGTTGAACTTGACTAAAATATCAAAGATTGTTCCTATTCAATACTATTGTTTGATGGGCTATAGGATCATGTGTATTGAATTACCAGCAGATATTCAATCTTTTCATACTCGAGTGAGGAAATATGTATACAGAGAGGGGACAATCTTTAATTATTGGTCGGACTTTTGAGATTGAATTCCTACCAAAATTCTGAGAAATACAAGCAAAACCACCTTGTACCATTGACAATAACAATGATGTGAATAAGCAATGTCTTTGGGTTACGTGTGCAGGTCATTGCAGGAGGAATAGTGGTGGGAGTGATATTGCACGGAGGAACGCACCTTGCGTGTGATTTCCCAAGAATCAGCGAGTCAGACAGATCAATATTCCGGCAAACAATTGCCGCAGGATTTGGGTACCACCGACCAACGTACGCAGAAATTTTGGCCACGACGGAGGTGACAAGTGGAATAGCCATGGTGGTGTTAATGGGCGTTGCGTTTTCACTAGCCACAAAGTGGCCAAGGCGTCGCTCACCTGTGTTACCGGTGTCCCTCCGTCGTGTCACTGGCTACAACACCTTTTGGTATTCCCACCATTTGTTTGTCCTTGTCTACGCCCTCCTCATCATTCACTCCATGTTCCTGTTCCTGACCGACAAGTTGATGGAGAAAACGGTACCTTTTTTTCATGTCTTTTCCCCTCCTTATTCTACCTGTTACTGTTTACTTTCTCGTGATTCTAGCCTTGACTTTGGTGATTTACCTTTGTAACAGTCTTTCTCTGTGAAACTACAATATCTAGTTTTACATGATGAAGATGTTTTATAATCTAAAACCAGTACATGCAATGGTAAAAAAACATCATTCGAACTTGGTGTTTTATCGCATGTGTTTCTCTTTCTATTTTTTAACATAGATTACACGCATGTAACTCTTTTCTCTCTTGTTTCACCGGAACACACATATATATAAAAATGTGACATTGATAATGCGGCCAATGTGCATGTTGAATTATTAGCCCTTCTGAATTATTTAAAGTCCTCGCGACGACTAGTTTATATGCTAGTTGTTTTCCATTTTGATTAAGACAGTAGCAAAAGTTGCTATAAAGCTCTTCAATTTATTAGCTCTTTCTATTTTCCAAAGTGCATTATTTTTGGAACAATTTTTATCGAAAAAAAGTATATAAAAACTTGACATTGAGAATGTGCTGTGTGAATTATAAGCTCTTCTGAATTATTTGAACTCCTGGTTACTAGTTTATTCGTAGTTGTACACATTGTGATTTAGAGGATTGCTATAGTTCTTATAAAGCTGTATAATTTAAAAAATTACAGAACAAACTTTGGTAAAGAAATTCAATTTCCATCTATCTTTCCATGTGCAGACATGGATGTACATTGTTTTCCCAGTTTTATTGTACACTGGAGAGAGGATCTTCAGAGCCTTTAGATCTGGATCTTATGAAGTTGATATTTTGAAGGTATTTGATCAGCTTTTTCTATTTTCAACTAATTTTGTAAAATCTGTGGGCTTAAAGTTCTGTCAACAAATTTTAAGACACAGCTGAAAATATGAAAACATTCAATTTCTTTTATTGTTTCTGTCACTGAAAATAATAATGTTATCCTTCTCTTTTCTTTTTTTTTTCCCATGTAGGCTAGTCTCTATCCAGGGAAAGTTCTGTACCTCAAAATGCAAAAACCAGAAGGTTTCAAGTTCCACAGTGGCATGTATATATTCCTTCAGTGCCCTCAAATTTCGCCTTTTGAATGGTACTTTTATTTCCTTCAAGTGACCATTTCATTCAAGATGTTGTGCCGTTTTTATTTAATACTAAGACTGTGTGAACAATTTTTTCCTTAAACACTTCTAAAAAAATTAAAAAAAAATAAAGAAACGTTTTTATAAGATAAAATTAACTTATAGGCTAGCTAATTTGTAGAAATTCTCTACTTAACCTTCTCTAAAGTTTTATTTTTAATTTATAATTTTTTTTTTAAATTTGTCTAACCTAAAAGTGTTTACTGATAAATATGTTCAAACATATCCTATTTCAATGCATTCTTTCGGTTTTGTGATTTCAAGTAGGTCAATGAATATTGATGTTCTATTTGAGTTTCTTTTGTCTAAATTTTCAGGCATCCATTTTCCTTGACTTCAGGGCCACAAGATGATTACCTCAGTGTGCACATTAGAACACTCGGAGACTGGAGTTACCAAATATATGATCTATTCCAAGAGGTGAAGATAAAAAATTTTAAATTGTATGCTTCTTATATTCTTTGGACTCAAAATTGCTCCTTAATCTGCAGGCAGTGTTATCACGATCACAGGGATGTCCAAAACTGTACATAGATGGCCCTTATGGTTGTGCTGCTCAAGACCATGTAAAGTATGACATTCTGGTACTAATTGGTCTTGGAATAGGAGCCACACCTTTCATTAGCATCCTGAAAGATGTAGTTAAAGGTGTCCAGACAACAGAAATTGATCATGTAAGTTTTTTTATCTGTGTTTATTCATGTAAGCATTTTCTTACTGTGATGATAATCTCTTCACCAAAATTCAATTGCTCTGCTTCTGTTTCTTTGAACAAATGCACACTTGGGCATTTGAAAATAGAGTGGTCTCAGAAATTGCAGCTTAACGAAGGGTCCATTAAAAGCATATCTTTATTGGGTCACTAGAGAGCCAAATTCTTTTGACTGGTTTAGAGATGTCATGAAGGAAATCTCAAATTCAAACAAAAAGCAGGTATGCCTAACTGCAATTTTGTTTTGGCCATGGCATTGACATTATGCTCACTGTAGAAACTATATCTTTGATGCAATTTAAGATCTTGGAGCATTTTCTTACCAATCTAGTTTTCTAATAACCTTGAAGTCCGTTGTGGAGATGCACAATTTCCTGACCAGTGTACATCCAGAAGGAGATATTCGTTCAGCTTTGCTAAGTGTCATTCAGGCCTTGCATCTTGCCAAGAATGGCACTGACATAGTTTCCAGGACTCCTGTAAGTGCACTTCTCCTTAGTTTTGACCAATATATGTAGCCAAACTTTGTAAATTACAAGCAAGCTTTAAACTTGCTGGAGTGGCTTTAATGAAAAACACTCAAGATACTTTAGGTTTGATGCCTTCTGATTGAAGCTAGAATATGTTACTGACTTTTCGCGTATGTTAAGTTTGGCATATGAGGACAACTTTATTCAATTTGTCATTTCAAACAATCTTGTTATTAACCCTCTATCTTAAAATCGTTTGGAAGAATCTTGACATCTACTACCAAAAACTGAATAATTTGTGTCACATTCAGGCTTGTCTTGCTATTGCTTCACTAAAAAACCGTTTCTCTGTTAAAATTTTCAGATACACACACATTTTGCTCGACCAAATTGGTTCAACATATTTTCTAGATTGGCTCGCAAGCATGGAGGAGCTAAGATTGGTGAGAAAAATATCCCTCGTCAGAATTACTAATTTTCTTTTTCTGAAACTTCATACTTGGTGTACATTCCCAACTTTGGGTATAGTTTAATCATTGAAATGGAAATTTAATTTGGAGGGTAAAGTTTTACCCAACTCTGTTCCAAAGAGGTTAGATTATTTTCCAAACTAAGAATGCTGGTTTTCTTGCGCAGGTGTTTTCTACTGTGGCCCATCTAAATTAGAAAAAGAATTGACGAAGTTGTGCACCAAATTTTCCACCAAAACCACAACTAGATTTGTTTTCCACAAGGAAAATTATTAAACTTGTTTCTGAAGGAATGACACCTGTCCTACCAATGCCTTGACTAGGTAAGCAGGGTTACCCTCAGAATCTCGGGCAGGTTCCTTTAATTTTGCCAGAGAATCTGTAAATACATTTGCTGCTCTGGTGCCTTCTACATACCAACTTGAAGGAGTGGTTCAGCAATTGAAGAATGAAAGAAAATACCTTAGTCCTCATTCATCGTTGTAAGTTGAGTATCTATCCATTACATTTCGGTTTTTCCTATAGACCTCAAGTAGTAAACCATACGTATAGGAGAAGTATAAATGATGAATAAATTTTACAAAAAGTATTACAACCATAGTTTGTAATTATCCGGTCTTTACTTGTAACATTAATCTATATCCCATTTTCATTACAATCTCTCATATTTGTAAGCAGCAAACTTTTACCCAGAGCTAAAGTGACGAGTAACTAGTAATCATACAACCAACCATCAAACAAACTATTTCTCAACAAACTAGAACTTGTTGTACATATTCTCTTGATTCATCTCTCATTAGGATGAGAACAAAGAGATCAAATCGACAAAAAAACGACATCTTTTGTTTTTCTTCTGCTATACCTATTTCTTACTATGTTATTTTTGCTGTAATTCAATTGCTCCTCCAACCGTGACATAATTATTTATGGGGCGCTTTAAATCTTGTACACCACTTTACCATCAGTTCTTCAACACTAGCATCCATGCGGGTACCAACACCACCCCACACAAGCATGTGTCCAACATCTCCAATGGAGGACCCCGTTACCTCGTACACTGCTTTAAAACCAAGTCTACTGTAGAATCGAACCAACTGTGAAAACAGCATCAAATTCAACCCCCCCAGTCCATAACCATACATATCGAAATAAAGCCTATGTTATACAATAAAGGAAGAGAAAAAAGCCTACGAATCGATAATGTAAAGATTTCTTACAGCGATATTTAAAATAAATTTAGTGACTTTATATTAAAAAAAGTTAAAATCATACCAATTGAATAATAAGAGTGTAAAAGAAGTAGAAAATATCATTAAACTGGTAAATAAAGGCGTAAAAGGCTTGACATTTTGGATAAGGTTGGTGAGAAGAGAACCTTGGAATGGTAAAGATCGGAGTCATTGATGGCCAATAGCTGCGCTGTTTTGCAGCCAGAATCATAACCGTGTCGAATTGCAACGGCTCCAATGAACAGGCCAAGGCCAAAGATTGATTTCTCCATGCCCAGTGTTTCTCTCCGTAGTTTAATCGAGTCCAAGTGAAGGATTTTGCCATCTACCCAGAATCTTACGAACCCCTCGGCCCTTCCGAGCTCTGCGTCGGTTACCAAGCTCCGTGCTGTGATTCTGAAAAAGGGTCCCAGAGTTTTGAGGTGAAGGTCGAGTTTCTGCGCTCGCGACGCTTCTAGAATTTGGGACATGGTTGGCAGAGGTGCTTCGCCGGTAGCATTTGCGGTGGCGCGTGGGAACTTGGATTTTGGAAGGGAATTGAAGTTGAAGAGGGGAAATGCGTTGTGGCATAAATTCATGGTCATGTAAGCACTGAAGCCAATTCTGCTCCAACTTTCGCCAAATCCTACACTTCTTATTCACAAAATTCGGTAAAACCGTTTAAGAGCGTGGATGGAAATTTAGATTTTTTGTATTATTCTTCTACCGAGTATTCAGAATACAGTGATAAATATTGATTTTAATGTTTTAAAATATATTATATTTTTAGTATGACAACATTAGTGTATTTTGAAGACCTGGTACAGAGACAATATAAAAACTTAGTAGCAAATCTGAACTCTACCATTCTCATTCTCATTCTCAGAGTGATGTATTATATTTATGTTAACACTTCAATAATATTGAACAATATATATAATTATTAGGTACCACTTGAGTGTTAATCTATCACTCGATTGATGTGAATACAAAAACACCACATTCTAGTTTCCAATAAGTAAATATGGCCAAAATCAATGCATGTACTATTTCTAAACTATCCCATAACATTAATTACACTCACAATAATTGATATATTATCTGTAAAACTCTATCACAAAATTACCATTATCTAACAATTATATATTATAATTAAATATTAAGTGAGATACTTTAAAAACAAAGTAATTCAATGTTTCATCCATTTCCTCTACAACTATATATTATAAAAGTTTTGCACTACTATCATTAAAAATAAAAATTCTCCTTGATCAAACCAACCAGTAGAAAACAATATTAAACTAATTCTATGGATTTGAAATCTTACACTAATTTAATGAGTTTATCGTCATCAATTATTTATGAAAAATGATATAAAAGCAAATAATTTGACAACTTGAACTTCTAAAAAAATGTAAAAAACAAAAAGAACAATTTAGAATGTAAATAATAAAATATAATAGAATACTAGGTATGGATGATTGTATTAATCCTTAAAATGATTGTTGGTGTTCTCACACACTTATGTATCTAAATTAGATAGAATTTCTTATATTCACTGAAACTTGTTTTCTTTTGTTGTAAATTTGTGTGATTTTTCTCATTTAATGGTTAATAATGACGAGGATGTACCTAATTAAATTATAGATGATTGATGTGCTTCTTCAAAAAGTTGCAAAAAAAAAAAAATCTTTTGGTATGTAATGTGAAGATTAGAGAAACTTGAATTGGTTGGATGCAACTAAAACTTTGATTATTTGAAAGTTGTTATATGTACGTTTACCTATTGATTTCAAGATTAAAAAAACACACACACTAGGATTGAATTTTTGTGTGGTAATAATGTTGAATTTTTCTCTGATTTGTTCTTTGGTTATTCTATTGCTATATGGTTGTCGACATGATTGAATGAAACTTTTCAAAAAATTTGTAATTTTTTTTCTTTGGATTTGGTTGTTCAGTTTGTGAAGTATCTTTGTAGTCCTTTACTTAAAGTGATTAAAGTGGTTGTCATTACTGTAATTATTTGGATGATTTGGAGGATGAAAGATCATAGTAGATTTCAAGATCCAATTGTTATTCCTTTTACCATTTTAAAATTAAAGAGTTATCACGGATGACTGAAAATAATCTAAAAAGCATGAGTAATATTGTCTTTGATTTTTTGATACTGCAAATTTTCAAGATTTAAACTGGGAAACGTAGAGTTATTTCAATCTATTTTGACATTTTTAATTGAGATATGGAAGTTCTTTATATTTAATTTTATTAAAAAATAATACAAAATATAATAACTTTTCTATAAATTTTTTTCTTAATCTATAAAAGTATGTAATATAAGCATTAGCTCAAGTAAAAAAAAAAGTCTTTATCTCCTTACTCATTCATATATCACATCGATACGAGATTACATTACACATAGTGGCATCGATACATAATAAACCATGTATTATTTATAATATAATAATGATTTTAACCCTAAATATCAGGGTAATTTTTAGAGCTGTCAAAACGGGTAACTCGGTCCGATCCACTACGGGTTGGTGGGTAAACGGGTTGACTTACTGTCTCACTTAATTACAATAAAAAAAAATTACAAATTTTCTATAATTCAAATCTAAACAAATTTCACTCTCAAATTTTCCTCCGAGTGTTTAATTAATTTTGAAAATAAGGAACTTAACTAATTTTTTCAAGCAAAAATAAAATAATAAATATTTTTTTATAAAACTAAAATTAAATTTTAATAAAATAAAATTAAGTAGGTGGATTGGTGGCCAACCCGGTCCACCACGGGTTCAACCCGCATGAGCCGGATTTAAATGAGTCGAGTTGAAATCTGACCCACATAAAAAAAATACAATTTTTTTAAATCCAATCCGGCTCAAACCTGTGGTGGGCCGGATTAACCTACGGGTTATGACCCATTTTGACAGCTCTAGTAATTTTTTAGGTTTTGATTTCCAAATTGAAAAGTATATTTTATTGTCAAAACTGAAAAAAAGTAACTTTAGCCTACAATAAAATGTTTTTTTCTTAAGAAAGACAACAACTTTTTTACCTGTTATCGAATTATAACTCCTTTTAATAATAACATATAAATTCAATTATTCAATTATAATAAAATATTGTATATTGGCCGTATAAAATTGTACTCTTGTCAACCTATCATCATTAACTTTTTTTTCTTTAATTATATGCCAAAAAAATTAATTTATTATCTAATATATTGTTCTCACTTACCCTCCTTTGTCAAAATTAAAACAATGATGTAAGTTAGAAGGCATTAACGAAAACAAACTTAATTGCGTTGTCAAAAGACATAACAACTTGAGTATTATAGAAAAATATGATATAAAAACACAAACAAAGAAATAAGATGTATGTAAAAATAAAATATTACGAAGATAAAAACTCAAATATACCTTGATACATAAAATCTATGCTTATATAAAAATATTTTTTTGTTTTTTACATTTATTTTCAATTTTACTTTTAAATTATCTTTTATTATTCTTTAAGTAATTATCTTTTAAAATTTAATATTTTTTCGATTTCGAATTATTTTAAAGTTAACCATTTACAAAATAAAATAAATTTATTTATAATAAAAATTTAAAATTTATTTATATTTAATTTTATAATTAAAATAATAATAATTTTATTATTTTTTATTATGATCGATGAAAGTGAATACACAGCGTGTTTTTACTAGTATTAAATTAGTTAGATAAAAAATGTGATAAATAAAATATTATATTAGTTTTAGATTATTATTTTAAATGGTTTGATAATTTTTATAATATTCAATTTAATAATGGAATAGGATGCATTGGAAATATTAAATATTTTAAAAAAGTAGTATATCATATTCAATATTCTTACAACAGATAGATCACATTTAATAATTTAGATAAAAAGTGTAAATTAAAATAAAGAAAAAGTTATATAAAGATTAGAATACTTCTATTAATAAGAATATTTTTAGGTGTTATTCTTCCATAAAGGTAGATATACATGATATCATAATTTAAATACAATTTTATATTTAAGAAAATGTTCACTACAAATTACAATCATAATATAACTTATATATTTAAAAAAGATTTATTTGTTATACATTTTAATGATACAAAACAAAGCAAAAAAATAAATAATATAGCGTAAAAGAAAATAGTATGATAAGATAAGAGATAAATCATCGTATCTTTAAAAATTTAAACTAAAATGATACAGAAATGAAGTGCGTAAACATGTATATATAGATGCACTTTTTCCTGTTCTATAGAAGACTTGGTGTGTTTTATTGGTTTTAGCTGAAGACACAAAACCGGAACCCTAACAAGCATCAATGGCGTCTTCGTCGTCGCTGGCGAAGCGATGCCATTACGAAGTGCTCGATCTCCCCCAAGACTGTGCTCCCGAGGAGATTCGCTCCTCCTACCGCCGCCTTGCCCTTCAGCGCCACCCGGACAAGCTCATAAAATCGGGTATCTCCCAAGAGGAAGCCACCGCGCAGTTCCAGGAACTCCAACACGCATACGAAGTTCTCTCCGACCCCAAGGAACGCGCTTGGTACGATTCCCACCGTTCCCAAATCCTCTTCTCCGACCCTAATTCCCTCTCCAAATCGGTCGTCCCCGACCTCTTCTCCTTCTTCTCCAACACCGTCTATTCCGGCTACTCTGACACCGGAAAGGGCTTTTATAAAGTTTATTCGGATGTTTTCGATAAAATCCACGCCAACGAGATCAATTTCGCGCGGAAAATGGGGCTCGGAGTTGAGGCTGTTCGACAGGCTCCTCTAATGGGGAACTTGGATAGCCCCTACGCGCAGGTCACTGCGTTTTATGGATATTGGTTAGGGTTTTGTACTGTGATGGACTTTTTTTGGGTGGATGAGTATGATGTTATGGCAGGGCCGAACCGGAAGTCGCGGCGGCTTATGGAGGAGGAGAATAATAAGGCGAGGAAGAAGGCGAGAAGGGAGTATAATGATACTGTGAGGAGGTTGGGGGATTTTGTGAAGAAGAGGGATAAGAGGGTGATTGATATGAGGGTGAAGAAGAATATGGAGATGGAGAGGAAGAAGGAAGAAGAGAGGGAGACAAAGAAGAGGTTGGAGAAGGAGAGGAAGGAGAGGGCCATGGCGTATGAGGAGGCTGATTGGGCTAAGGTTGATAATGAGGAGGTAGAGGAATGGGTCGAGGAGGGGGAGGAGGAGAAGAAGAAGAATGATAAGGAGTTTTATTGTGTGTTGTGTGGAAAGAAGTTTAAGAGTGAGAAGCAGTGGAAAAATCATGAGCAGTCCAAGAAGCATAAGGAGAGGGTTGCGGAGTTCAGGGATTCCATTGGTGATGAGCAGGATTTGGAAGAAGGAAAGGAGGGACTGGGAAGTGAGGAAGATGGGGTTGGGGTGGATGGTGATGGTGGTTATGGGGTTGGTGATTTGGAAGCGAGGATTCGGGATGATCTTAATGTTGAAGACGGGGTAATTAGAAACGGGGTTGAACCGGATGATGATGATGATGGCGGTGGTGATGAGTTTTCCGATGCTTCGCATGCGAAGGAGGGGGAAGATTCCAATGGGTTGGTTAATCTTGATGATAGTGGCAATCAAGACTGTGATAACGATGAAAATGGTGTTGTTGATGAGTTTTCCGATGCTTCGCTTGCGAAGGAGGGGGAAGATTCCAATGGGTCGGTTAATCTTGATGATAGTGGCAATCAAGACGGTGATAACGATGAAAATGGTGTTCTTGAAGCAATGGTGGCTGGCCACAAGAACAGAAAGCCAGGAGCTTCAACCCACAAATCCAAGGCTTCAATAGTTCCATCTCAAATTGAAACTGAGAAGGATGAATTTGGCCCTATGGAGTACAACAACCGGAAGTCCACAAGAAAGAAACGTAGAGCTAAGAAAGAGAAGGGTAGGGAAAATTGGGAAGAATCTCAGGGGACTGCTTCCAGTTGCAATGATGAGAACATAAACGGTAATGGAAATGACAATGCTCATGGAGAGGAGTCTTCTTCCCAACATTTTACGGAAAATGGGGATAACATTATTGGGAATGAGCAGGTTAGTAGAGGTAATAAGATTTCAAACCAACCCGCTGATAAAAAGGGAGCTGGCAAGGACACAAAAATCACAGCCAAAATTTCATCCAAAGGAAGAAAAGCAAAGGTAAGAACTTCGGAATATACCTGCTCTGTTCTCCATGCCTCATAAGTTGTGAAGTTCGGACTCCTCTCTCAAATGGTGTGTTGTGGTGTTCAATTCAAAAGACATTTTTTTTGTCTTTGATATAATTTTGACACACTTCAACATAACATTGATAATGACAAATATAATGTCTTAAATGAATTATATTCTCTTTTCAGTTTTTTTAAGGTTGGATAAATGGAGTATATTCTTTATCATGTGACAATATGTTTAAATTATTATATTGTTTATAAATGATTTTGAATATCTTAATATTGATTGTTAATTTATATAATTTAAAATTCATGAGAATCTAATATATAGATACTGGTTCCCATATCCTACATTTTAAAGATTACTTGGGTAAGAAGTGTCTGAGTATCTGTAGTATTTGTGCTGCATAGCTCATAAGACATGTTGCTGCAACTGCTGTCACTCTAACTTTTGTTTTAGTAATTTCCTGAACTCCAAACCTGTATTCGTCTTCCGATAGTTTTTACGTTTTAAAGGTAGCTTTTGTAGGTAGGTTAAATTGGTCGTCAGTTACCGTAATACAGTAGAATGCGAAATGGAGTAGGGGGGGGGGGGTTCAAATTCCCTCCTCGCCCAGGTTTGGCTTCCCCCAAAATCGAGGAGAGTTGAATGAGAGTGGGTTTTACATTAATTAGATTAAATTATCTTAAATTCATTAGTTTTATTTGACTGTTCTAAGCTCTAACTATATAATAAAGAATTTGCTTATCTCTGCTTCACTTCATTCACCTCCACCACTACATAGTGCTCCCTGTCCCTTCTTATGTTTCAACCCAACAGAACTTTTAGAAGGACCACACACACTTAGCCATGTTGTTCTGATCGATTAGCGAGCAATACCTGGTCGTAGTTTGTTGATATGACAAATCTGGGTTGTTCACTTTTCCAATTTTTTTCATGTTTATTCTGTGTTATAGTTTTTATGTAGAGGCACTTTCTATTGTTTTGTAAGTTTTCTGGCCTTGCCTTACTATCAAGTTGCTTTTTGTGCTTCATAAACTGATTGTGATTTTGTTTCTTGAATAAGGTGACATCGAAAAACATTGGTTATACTTGTGATGCGTGTGGAGAGGAGTTTGAGTCAAGGTAATCTTATGCCTCTCTTCTTTATCAAAATAAAATTTCATATTGTTCTAATAATAAATCTTGCCTCATACTAAACTGTTGCATAACTTCGTTTGATTTGCTACGCAGAAATAAATTACACAAACATCTTGGCGATTCTGGGCATGCGACAATAATAAGAGGTCGATAAAGGAAACTGCAGTTGGAAGTATTCAATTCAAGCGCTTCCCCGAGTATAATTCCAGTTGGAGATATTGACCAGCAAAAGATATTGGTCCATTCTTTAATTCTTAATAGTGTTTAAGAATTTTTGTGTAATCCTTCGGCAGAATGCATTCTGTTATTTATGTCATAGTAGAGAGAGACATGGATCTCTTAGTATGTCAATTTTTTTAGTTTCATGTCTCGAGCAGAGAAGTGTTTACACGAATTAGTGTGATGATTATAGTAAAAGAAAATCTTGATTTATTGTGGATGATCATTTTAATCTTTTAAGGTATTCACCCAAAGTTTAGAAGTCTCAACGGATCTTGAATTCAGCTAACAATCTCTTATAACACTTTATTATGAGGTTGATCTAATTATGCATTTTAGAGATAATGAAGTGTCTACGGTCAATTCTTTTACGTATTTTCGCATCAAGTATTTTGTAAAGTGATAAATAGTAACCGCCTTGTACCATCCCGCGCCTATACATCTTATGTCTTTTCTCGTCGTCAAGTATCTTTTTTCGTCCTAAAATATACTTACTTTGCTCATTCCTATCCAAAGTAGCACTCCATTCGATTACTCAAACATTTACCTGTTCAATAAAGTAAATTGAAGGACAAAGTTTTAACAATGCCGAAGGGAGCAGATGGGAAATCGATAAGGTGTCTAGGACAATATTGCTCGAAAGAGGTTTTTCCTTTTGGGTTTTGGATTTTGAAATTTGACCAATTGCTATCTAATTTTTACACAGTTTGAAGAAAGGTTTGTCTAAGCTCTAAAAGGTTATATAAGAAAAGTACAATAAAAATTATCTTTGAAAATGCATGGGAAAAAGTCCATAGGATTTTCGGATAAAAAAAGGTGAGGATGGTAAGCATGGAATTTGACGTCTTTGAAAAGAAAAGCCGATACTAGAACATCCCAGGTAAGGTATTTGGTCCATTAATGTGTCGACGAATCCAATACATTACCTGCTTCAGAAAGAAAAGTAACCATGGGCTTTCTTCTCCCAACGGATATCATCTTCCATCTCAACATCATGGGGAAAGCAATAAGATTATATGTATTCCCTATAGGCTTTAATGTAGTGATTGCAGCAAATTTTTCGAGACTCTTCCTCCAAGTCAGGAACATGAGCAAGCAAATGTCTATCCTTTCCATCGAAGGCAGACTGAAAGGAGACACAAATGCAGGAAATCAATGGGAGAATGCACAATAAAGAAAGAGATTCCGGAAGCATAGGAGTTTTTGTCTATAAATATCAATACCACTCTGTGTTCACTCGTTAGAATGGCAAGAGTCATGAAAAGTTAGTGAAGTCATTATAAACGTTGTGGGCAGTCAGAAGGAAAGTCGTTATGGAGTCGAAAGCTAATAGGGACATGTTAATCGAAATCAATAGAAGGTCAAGTTTTATGAAATCAGCGGAAGATAAAAAGGCACAACACATTATATTTTATAAGGATGGTGTAAGTGAAGAAGATAAAAAAAAAGGCCTATAACGAATTAGAACGAATTAGAACTTCAATTGAAGAAAGGATAATTGAAGCAAATTGAAAAAAACAACAAAGCAACAAACACTATGAAGACATAAGCCATATCAATAGCTCAAGTTGTATGGATTCTAAAAACTTTTTAAAGTAGTTGTTAAATCAGTTATGAAAGGATACGAGAGTAACTTGTTCAAATTTCAAATTACAAATCTTGTAAGTGTCTAAGGAAAGGTATAAAATATAAAAGTTAAATACTATTTTCGTTTCTATTTTTATGGACTTTCTTCAACATGAGAGGGATTCATTTTTTCAATGTACAATATAATCGATGTTTTGGTAAATTATCTTTGATTTGGTCTTTTTTTTCATTGCGTCGTTTAAATTGTTAATTGAAAATGATCAATTTATACCGCGTGTCAGTTCGTGGTTTTTAAAATTTTTTAATCTAAAAAAAATTGTTCACATATCAAGTTAATATTGTACCACATGGTCATGTTAGTATTACGTGTTAAGCCAATGTTAATGTTACGTGTTAAGTCCGTATCAGTGTTAGGTGTCAGTGTCGTATGTCACGTGTGAATGTCTTATATTTAATTTAGTTTCAATTTTCGTTAATTTTATTCAATGTTTGTTAATTTTATTTAATTCAATCTCAATTTTGTTTCTCTAAATTGAAACCAAATTTATTTTTTCATCAAAATTTAGTTTTTTATTAAATATTTTTTTCTTATTTTTAAATTAACTCTAACTATATTATTGGAATATAATTATTAGATTTATGTGATTTTTCTATATGTAAAAAATACAATTAGAGTTGAATTAAAAATAATGAATAATTTTTCTTCTAATTTTAAAAATAATAAACAACTTTTCTTCCCATTCTAGAAATAAATTAGAATTTTCCTTCTAATTTAAAAACAATGGAGAATTTTTCTTATAAAGAATTTTTCTTTTAGTTTAAAAAATAATGAAAAAATTTTCTTCTAATTTTAAAAATAATGAGGAATTTTCCTTTTAATTTTATAAATAATGAAGAATTTTCTTTTAATTTTAAAAATATTGAAAAAAAATCATATAATTTAAAAAGTGATAAAGAATTTTCCTTCTAAATTTTAAAATTAAAACTGAATTAAACAAAATTAATAAAAATTAAATTAAGACGAAATTGAATACTAACACCAACACATACGCACTCATACTAATTAACGCATAAAACTAATATTATCATGCGACACAGTCGCATTTACTTGATACGTAGACAACATTTTTTAAATTAAAAAATACTTTAATAAAAGTTAAAAAAATAAAAAACCACAAATTAACATATAACACATTTCATCTTCCACTAATTTAGATGATGTCATAAAAAACAAATTGAACATAATTTACTAAAATAAGGGTTACATTAAACAAAAAATAAATCTAAATCTCACAATAAATAAAATTGACAAAAATAAAGACTAAAAAATATTTAAATCAAATTATAAATAAATTTATTTGGTACTTTACAAGAATGATAAATTGTGTAACAATACATGAAAAACACCTCTAACAAAAAATGACTTATACAAGGTTGATGGTTACAATTTGAATCACTACTATCGTTAGTTAAATTTGAAAGTTCTTTGACATTACTTGGTAAGATATTTTTTCTACACGTTACATTTGTTTGCATTGTTTTTGTTGCTAAAACCCAAAAAGACACATACGGATGTTTGGACAACATCAATTCACAACATAAACAACTTCTACATTAAATTACTCTTATGTGTAAAGGGTTAAAGAACAATACCCTAATTGAAAAAATAGCGCTTTTAGCCCTATCAAGAAAGAATATACATAAAGTTGATTTACTTCGAGAGAAATCGAAAGTACGAACCGTCAGAACTAAATCCTCGAAAAACAGTTGGGTCAGGATCAATATTCAACATTTAAAGAATTTTTTGGCTTTAAACAATGTTAACTTTGAGTTAGATTATTTAGGACCCCAGCTTTTTCCTGGAACACTAGAGTCGTTAGATTTAATCTAGAATATGGTTAGAATAAAAAGCAGTACACAATAACAAATATACATGCAATGCAGACACCAGCATGGTTGCAAATTAAACGGTAGTTGACGAACGAAAATACGATAAAATGCAGAATCTTGAAGCACTGAATGTGAGGGTTGAGTTATCCAATATCTATAAGGGAATACTTTTTCTGTACAAATTTACGCCTAAAGTAATCACAACGATTTAGCAGCACCTTCTATATAAGCAATGGCCTCCGCCTCCGAAAGTTGTTCTCCCTCTACCAACCCTTTAATTAAGGAGTTGGCATACGCTTTATTAGGGGCACGTAATGGTAGCTTCCCAGATTTGAAACGTTCCATATCAAGAAGCGAAGACCTGGATAAAGTATCATAAATGTCAATGCTAATACAACAACTGTTACCCAAATGCACAAATACAAATTATAATTTGTTACTCACGTCATGGTAATCACAGGAATATCTTGCTCCTTTCCTAAGTAGACAACATTACCATACCAAGCACCCTGCCCAACATTAAAAAAAAGGTCATGAGCAGACGCTGGAACTAAACAATAAAATAAATGCATTAATTATTATCAGAAAAATGAGCGGGGATAAGGGATACATACCTTGACAACCTCCAGGGAGTTGAACTCCTTGTCAGAGATAGCATTCAAGGTAGTTATATCAACTAAAGGAGAGCCCGCATCAAGGCTTAAAATGTTCTCCTGAAATAAAATATCATTGAACTGCTCTAGCCTGTAACAAATGTGAACGCGAATCTAAAGTCAAGGCCTCCATTGGATACATAAGAAAGCCCCCAGGAAATGATTCAACAATGTCACCTCTAACAGGAAAGCTTTGAAAGAGACAGATTTGAACTATAGATTTACTTACGAAATTTTGTACAAGCACGTGTAGGTCTTGCCTTCAAACTTTTTTTCAGGATTAAGAAATGCAACGCCTCCCAGTCCCCATGAATGCGATGAATCACGACCAAAGAATATATCACAAGGGAAAGTCTTCCACGTGATCTCCTTTGGCAGAGTTCTGTTCACTGAACCAGAACACTGCTTCACCATACCATCCACCTGAAAATCAGTCCTAAATTCTTCAAAAAGTAATATAACAGACAACAAAAGAAATCAAGCTACAGAATAAAGAAAAAACGGAAGTAAAAAATGAAAATGTTTCAAATTCCTCACAAAATGAATAATCAATACATCTATTGATCAACCTATAGCCAGAAAGCACGACATTTAATATTGTCAGATAAGAGAAGTTCACTCTTTATCGTAAAAATACTATGACCTGCAACAAAGTATAAAATATAATTTTTCAATCAAAGAAAAATTCCACGGCTAATCTACCCTTCCTTTGACAAATGTTTGAGAGCATTATGAAAAAAGTGGCAAAAGCTAATAAAAAAGAATAACTTTTAAATATCATAAATGCTGATGGAAAAATTGAAATGAATAACTTATAAATATGATCATCTGATTCAAAATTGTATTATTGCTTATCAGTTTATATATATATATATATATATATATATATATATATATATATATATATATATATATATATATATATATATATTCATAGCATGCTTGTTTTGGTGTTTGACTGTAGGGATACTTTTTAACTTTCATAAAACATAGGTGGGTGCCTCATAAATTGGGAGTTTTGTAACCGAGTTTCAATCCCTATATAAAGAAAGAGCAATATCACTTGAATGTTGTGTTACCTGTCCACCTTCTAGGTAGCAATTAAATCTTGCTTTCCACATATTTGATCCATACGAGGCATACCATATATAAACATTTGACAATGCAGATCGCCAAGTACTAGAAACATGAATCTCCTCATCTGCAAAAAACGCATAACTTGTCAAGTAATGAATACATGAAGAAAGGTCATGTACCACACCCTTTTGCCAATGAATTGCACCAACTCCAGTGGATCCAAACAAATTTCAGAGGACCAAAATCTAGAAGTCTAATGAAACGCATCAACGGCCAAACTTAAGGAGATAACATTATATTTTGCAAAAAGAAAAATATTAATACTTTAGATATGTTTCTCCAACTATATATAAAAAAAACATCTAGGATCAAGGTTACCAGCATCCACTTTCAGTTTGGAAAGTGGTTTTAAGACATCCTCAATAAGTTCTCCAAGATTTCCTGAACTTGGTGCACCCTTATCATCCTCATCTTCAGAGTCCGAGCTTGAAATCAGAGTATGCTTGCAAAGGGGAAAGAACAGAAAAAATATTTAATGAGTACTTGCCGATAAAAGAATGAAAACAAGATAGATAAACAGAAATGAACACAAGAAAGATGTACAAAATGGAAGATTCGAAAATAAAACCCAACCTTGCTATAATTGTAACTCTGCCCCCATGTTTTCATTTTTATCGGAAACACTGAAAAATTCTTTATTTTGTTTTCTATTTTCAGTGGATTTTTCAGATTTTTTTCTTTCTAAAATGTACCTAAACATATTTTATGAAAACAAAACAAAAGGTGCTCAAAATAAAGGGACCAAACCCATTAGTAGAACATCAAAGTCCCTTTTTCGACCCAAATCATCTGATTATTTTGTGAACCATTGAGAGAAATTAGTTGAGCATTCAGCTCAATTCTCACATGACAACTCCATGAAAACAGTAATGGAAACTACATTACCGGAGAGGGACCTATTTGTGAGACTAACTCTTGTGGTAGTTTAGGTGCAAGTGTAGGCCAAAATGGACTTAACATCTCGCGAACCTGCAAAATATGCATGCCATTTTAGTACTAAATTAAGGAAGTTCATGCATAAATGCCATGTGTATGGTAGAAAAGAAATAGATAACCTTACACCCTCTCTCTGCCCAGGAGAGAGAAAATTAAGTTAATTTTATATCCGTAAGAGGGAAAGGACATACATCAGTATAACAAGTTCTTACCGCTTGAATCACATTCCATGTAGACTCAAATGGATAGTCCTTTGAGGATTCGGCAACAGACTTGCCAGTTAGCAAAACTTCCAAGCAAGCATGCATTGATTTTGCAATGGAATCAAGATAATACCCCCCTTCTAAAATCAGTACAATCCTACCTTTAGCAAAATTCATCAACTGAAATAAAGGAAAACAGTTCTGTTACTGGTATTTGAACTTTTACGTTTTTTTAAAAATTTAAAATTAGTGAGAAGTAAAATATTAAAAACAAAAGGTAGTATAAATAAAAATAGTATGCTGATAATGATGGAAAATAAATTAATCAATACTCATTCTTATAAGCCTACATATTTAATTCAGTTTTGTTAATAGCTAACTTTTCTTCAAATATAGCAGTTTTGATCTATCAAGTAACATACTAGCATTACAATAAACAGTACGAAGGAAGCGATCGCTAAAATTCAATCTTAAAGTAACCTTCTCCAACAGAACAGAATAACCAACTGCTGTGACACGACATCCTCCTAGAGGGTCACCGACAGCTGTGACAAAGAAGTGAATAATTATTACTTGTTACAGTTAAAAATAATAGATTAACATATCAACTGACCCAAATCCACTTCCTTCTTGCAAAACAGGTAAACTAGACTTCAAGTACAAATGCTAGCTAGCAATGCTCCAAAGCCATGGGAAGAACTAGTGATACCCTCTCCTCCCACACAGATAACAGAAAAACCCAAACGTCACAATAACATACCTGCATCAAATCCAGCAGAAACTATAACTATGTCTGGATTAAATTCTTTGGCAACAGGAAGCAAGATGTGGTCCCACACTGCAATGTAATCTGGATCACCACATTTCCCCTGCTCCCAGGGGACATTTATATTATATCCAGCACCTTCTCCTTCTCCCACCTGAGTATAAAACCCGTGGTGCTCAGCAGGATAAAAAGCCCCAAAGTCATGCCTGTATGAATAGAAAAGTTTAGTTGATTGAGGATAAACTATGAAATTGATACAAAGTTCATCTGAAGTCCTTAAAGCAATAGTCCTCGTCAGAGGTCCAAAAACTAGTAAAAGAAGGGTAAATGATCTAGCAGTCAAGCCCATTACATAACCTAACACAACCATGAGCAACAAACTTTTACCTTCCCTGATGTACTAAGAAACAATTACAAGATCAACAACCAGTAAAACTGACCAGAAAATATGTGAAAATAATTAACACACCTGTGAACGGAGAAGAATAAAACTCGAGAGTCATTCCAGAACGTTTTTTGAGTACCATTTCCATGATGGACATCCCAATCAACAATTAAAATTTTCTTCACACCTAAATCAGGCTGTCTCACACAGAAAAATAAAGGTGGCAATAAAGTATAACAGACAACTATAGGCTAGAAATTCTTAGTAAAATTGGAATTGGTAGTAGGTGCAATGTAACTCACTCTTTCGTCTAAGAGATATCTTGCAGCAACTGCCACATTGTTGAAGAGACAAAATCCCATAGCTTCATTATGTTCTGCATGATGACCTGGGGGCCTCACAATGGCAACAGCTGAATCCAATTCCCCACTTGCCACCTTTTCAACAACCTACTTGTCAAAAACATCTTAAATTAAGTTCACAAAGTTATTAGGAATAAGATGTAAAGCTTAAATTAATCAGATTAAGCGTAAGGCCTGCAGGGGGTTAATGTATTGGTCGCAGCACTGCTGTCTCATAAAAAGAGGCATCTTTGCAACTATAACCTATGTCCACCCCGTCACTAGGCAAAAACAGTAATGTTCACCAAAACAAAGAGCGATAATATAGAGACAGCAGTCAAGCTGTAACAGTCTAACTAAAGAAATCTTGGCCAGAGATAAATACAGTCAAGACCAGTCAGTAAATTCCTTGTAGGCTATGCAAACTAAGACGGAACCAGGAAAATCTAACATTTAAAGAAAAACACAAAATCTTTATATACAAAGAAAGAATCGTCGAAAGCATCACCTCTACAGCAGAGCCAGCAGCAAGGAACGCAGCTTCAGATGAACCTTCATTAAAATATACGGAATTCAATTCGGAGGCAAGCTGAGACCTCCGCGATTTGAACCCCTTGGCGCTAATGTTCTTAATCAGATTCACATGATGTCTGGAATGAACTAACCGCACATGTCTGTCTTCAGCTTTCTTGGCCTCTAGAAGCACGCATCTGCAATACGATAAAGAAAATAAGCAAGATTAAAGATAACAGACAAAGATTTAGCGAAACCCTAAAGCAACGTGCATGCGTTACCGTTGAGGAACGCCGGCGGCTTCGAGTCGATTCCAAATTGACCTAATGCGATTAGGATTCTCGACGTGCTTCGGCTCGTTCGGCGAGTAGTGTTTGCACATCCTACTATCGTATAGTAAACCAACACGCTGTTGACCGCTCGCACTGCTTTCTTTACTCTTCTTCTTGCCCTCCATGGCTGCACCCAACTTTTCAGTTTGTGACTCTGCTACTCAACTTCTTGAGTACAACCCGTACTATTTATACTGTCCTAATTCTAAGGTTTTATAGCGCGCTTTCATGTACCATCTTTTCTTTCAGCAAATTTCAAATTATTCTATTATTTTTAAACCTTTTCATTTATTAAGTTAGTAAAAGAAATTAAGAAGCCTATATCTTAAATTTAATGTTCTGACTTCATAAACAAACCATTAGCCGCTTTAACTTGAACTGATGATGTTGTTTGCCCGTTATCTCTTTCCCTCGTTCATATTCCCGGTCAGAAGAATTTGAACAGCCAATCTCCACTTTTTTACACTTTTCTAATTTCCCTTGCGATTTATATATTTTTTTTTAATTCTCAAACGACTTCAACGACCAATCCATGAGACTAGTTTACCACTGTTCTTTTGGATTTATTAATATCGAATAGAAAAATTAATTTTGGATATGTAATCCTGAATGTAATTTTAGATTATATACTGTAAAAAATATATTTTAAGATCTAGAGATGTATTTTAGATTGTGTGATTTGAATATTTATTTCAGATTTTAACAATTATGAAATTCCTAATTTATGTTTAGATTGTTTAATTTAAAAATATTATATATTAACCAATTTGATAGATTATTTATTTGAACTTTTGGACACTCATTGGAGATGCAGGTAAAAATTACAGGGCTGTAAGAAGTAATTGAAAAACAAAACCATCTTACACATTTGGGCTGGGGGCCCATTAATCACAAAACTAGTAAAAATATATGCCAGTTAATCGACTAAAACAAAGTTTTTTATGCATAAAAATTCAATACAAATAGAAAATATTTACATCCTTCGGAGCTCAAGCATTTGAGTTCCTTAGTGTTAAAACAAAATGGATTTTGTTTAACGCTTGTTTGAATGAGTGTAAAAGAGTTTTGTATGATTATTTAGTTACGAATCAACGATTTCTAAAGTAATTATGTTTAAAATGTTTTAAAGGTGAGTTCTTCTCCTGCATCTCACCAACTTCACCCTGCATTTCTCAATTCTTTTTTAATTCTAATTGTACCCCTGTTAGTGGGAATATTTTGATTTTGTAAAAAGCTGACCCACCCACTACAAAGAGAAACCTTCCTCTGTCGCATCTCAACTTTGAAACCTTACACCCCTTCTAGACTCTTTTGCGCTCCTTCCTTTGTTGGGACATTGACAAGTATATCAAATCGTTTCAAGTAATAAAATCGGTAAGATCGGATATCGTTTCCCAAAAGACTCATGTCACCAAACAATCGTATACTTTCCAACTAACTTAGACTAAAGAATGCTTCATAATTTGGGTTTTAGTGCAATTAAAGTAAACATGAAACATAAATGATAAAAGTGATCTTAGATACTCAAACACTTGGAAATGGAAAGATTAGAAATGATATGGAATGGTATTGTTGGGGGTATGATTTCACCTACTTCACTCTTATGTATAGAAAATCACTTCATCTTCATTAATATGCCAATGTCAATCTACTAAATTACTCAAACCCAATCCCTTGGTAGAGAGAGCCTAGACTTCCTTATTAGGCTTCAATCCCTTGGAAGACCTAACAATTATTTCCGCATTAAGAATTGAGATCTAAGACAACCAAAGGTCCTAGTTCTATCCCTATATATTATTTCCTTTAGGTGTTTAATCCAGGTCCAGATTTACTCAACATTTCCCAATATCAAGCAAACCCTAAAATCATGTCACGGGTAGCAACTTCACAACAAGCATTAAGAAAAAGAATTAAACACTAATAATCAATGAAAGAGGCATATATTCATTCAAAACACAGTAGTTTACATAAGAGTTCAGTAGCTACATCAATCCCCAACAACAATAAAACTAGCCCTCCATGAATGGAAAGCTCAAGCTTACAACAATTGTGGAAATGGAAGAAGGAAGAAGACCCAAGGGTGAAGAAGGACTGTTCCCACAGCTCCTAGCTCGCCTCCAAGAGCTCCAAATAAGAGAAATCGTGTTTGGGCAGCAAAAGATCTAGATCCCCTTGCGTTTCAGCCCTAAATAGACCAAATTTGCCACATCAGCGTCGCCACCACTCAGCTGCACCCCAGCGGTAGCATTCTAGAGATCTGGCGCTCAGCTGCACGCCAGTTGCACCCTAGCGGCAGCATTCCAGAGAGCTAGCGCTCAGCTGCACCCCAGCTGCACCTCAGCTTCAGCATTTATCTGTGCTCTCAAAACTTCCTCTTTTACCTCCATTCTTGCTTATATGGTTCTTCAATTTGGCATACAAGCTTGGATGTAAATGACCAAAACATACTAAACAATGGGGATTAGTGATGAAATTGAATCATTAAAGTTTAAGATGCAACCACTTAAGAAACTAATAGAAAACTAGGATTTACAAGGCAAAATGCTAAAAAAGAGTTAATATTTTCTCTCAATTCGACACTGAAATCATGGTAAAATATGTCATTATCACCCTTGCTCCCCTCCTGCCTTCTCAACTTTGAAATCCTATCAACATATACTCCTCAAATATCACTCTCAGTTTAGAGAGGCTTAGATAAAGTTTATTATGAATGCAAATCCAAATTCTATAAGTAAAAGATTTCCCCACCACAACCATTCATTCTATCACAATAACACTAGCAGCAAGGGACAACAAAAAGGAGAACTATGCACAGAACATCAAGATTTAGTACAAAATGGGGAGATTGAATAATCTCTGCAGAGAACATCCATTAATCATAAAGCATCTCAAATACATAGGGAGGTTAAAAAAACTATGGACAGTAAATGAAAACGAGCACCCATAAACCAGTTCAAAGTGTAAAAATACAGTGAACCGCAGTTCGAAGTGCGCCACCATTGAACCACACTTCGAAGTGTGGTTAAGGTTTTTAAAATGCACAATGAAACCGCAAAATTGAAGTGCGCCACCAATGAACCACAGTTCGAAGTGCGGTTATGGTGTTTAAATATTAAACCAACCTCTTCAAGAGCTTTCTGTGACCACCTTCTTCGAGCTTTTTGTGACCACCTTCTTCTCGTCCAATATCCACAGCACCACCAACACGCAACACAACCACTACACTTTATAACCTTTCAACTCTCAACCCAGGAAAAAATCAAACACTGAAAATGCTAGTCTCATGCAAGTGAAAAAACTGCAAGAGATAAATAAGGTGCATGCATACTAGGGTTTATACAATCAGGACAGAAGTTGATGATTAAGAGGATGATTGGCAATTAGAACATCATTAAGTCATTTTTAATTATTTTTTGACTTTAATAAATGAAAAGCAGATATGTAAATTTGGAGGTGCGTGGTGAAATAGGTAAAATATAATTATTTAAATAAAATATGAAAGTTAAAATAATGAATAAAAGAAGTAAAAATAACATAATTAGTGTATTAATATTGAATATTAAATATATTACATTGTGAATGTGTTAATGACAGAAAATTCAGTGAGCAATATGGATGGTGCCCTGACTAGGGAAGATTGGGCAAAGTGATTAAAAATTGAATGAAGAAAAAGAAAGGTAGAAGTGAATTTAGCAACCCATGTGCCCATAAACAGACATGTGGGGAATACAAGAAAAACAATCAGAACGCACAACACAACAACCATCAAAAACACACCCTTGCACAAAATGGACAAATAAATAATACATTGGGAAGACAAACACCATATTATTTAAGCAATCAAGTGAATCAGGTAACAGCCCATACGTTGTGTTTTAAAAATAACACCAATTCAAAAATGGTTTTCCATGTGATAGATTTTTCATGCTCAATACTACCCTAATGCTGCCATATGTTGTCGTGCTTTCTCTTTCAGCAGTATACAGCTCAACATTTCAATTACAAGGACCACACTGTTTGACTACAACAAGACCATAGTCAATCAAAAACTAAGTTTGAAATTGAAATGGACAGAGCATGCTTTGTTTGGTTAATTGACATGGCTTATATATCATTCCACTTCTTTGAAAAACCAGAAAACCCCTTTCACAGATTACGTTGTGTACTTTTTGGTACAGAGTAGGAGGAGGCTAAGAAAGAAAAAGTAGAGGTGAAGTGTTGCCAAATTCAATAATTAATAAATCAAAAAGCCAATAGCTAGTGGAAGGTGGAGAAAGATATTTCAAGAGCCCAAAATGCAACGTCCCCAAGTTCAACACCTAGAAAAATAACATTCACAATAATACAGTGACATTGAGCATTTTGCTCATACATTCTCAGCCCCAGCAGAAGATCATGAAGGAAGAGAAGAGAGAGATGAAGAAGAAGCTAGAGTGCACTAGTCTAAGGCCACCGTGACTCTCATCATTCATGCCGGATCCTGAAGGTCCCATGCCACTGCCAATGCCTCCTAATACTCCGGGTGTTGTGCTGTATGGAGTAGTACCAGTGGTGGTTCCAGTGCCGGTGCCGGTACCGGTACCGGTTGATGGGGTTCCAGTGGTGGGAGTGGTGCCCATGGTTGGTGTAGTTGTGACAGGAGTTGTACCAGTGCCTGCAGCACTGATAAGACAAACAAAGGAATCAATGCTCACCCCACATGCTGTGTCTCAAAACAACAGAAACAAAAAAACACAATAGTAAGATCTAGGACCATTACATATTCATGATCTTGGTTAATCTTGTCTATACATGATAAGTAATCAAGTTTTACAATTTATAAGGGTTAATAAAACTAAACGAAATCATACACATACACATACAAATAGGTAACAGAACATGTATCCCAGCAACCAATTAGTTTGCACTCCAAATCTAGACACTCAAAATCATACCCTTTCTTCACCTCAATAAACCGGTTTTTTTATGGCCATTAAATTCTCCTTTCATGCTCATTCTCAATTCCCAACTACTTTCTTTAAGTTGATAATGACTCCGGCATGAACGATAATGGTTTTTTAATGTTAACATTCAAGAATAAAATCTTCCGTGAGATTTGCTTCTTAAAACAATCGTCCTTTTTTCCCCTTCAGTTGACAGACAATAATGGAAGTACCAAGACTGTTATCCAAATTGACTGTGGTATAAAATTGTCAGTGGTATTGTTTAGAGCAATAAAAAAGCTCGCTTTTCACAAATTTCCAGGTTAAAAAAGAAACAGACGAGGGTTAAACTATCGAAAGCGATGGGTGGGAAGAACGGTCATACACAGAAAACAAACATGTCGACTTTTCTAAAAGTTTGATGGCCCAGATCTCGAAACGATGTTGTCCATGTGGCGTTTGTTTCACCGTCATCATTCATCATCAAAAATTCAAACTTGATCATGAAATATGGAAACAAAAACACTCTCACTCTGCTCAGTGCTCACTGTTAACCACCCGAACACTGTCTTCCACTAACTTTTTACTATACACATAAACAAGGGCATTTCTGTCTCCTTGCTTCTTTTATTTCCAAAGTGCTAAAGCGAAAAAGCTAAGGATAAGATCGTCCAATTGGGACAAACTTGTCATTTCATAATCATAATGTCCAAGATTTTTTATTTCAAAAAGATTTAAACTTTACTGGAGCATCGGATCCCAATTATTGAAGCATCTTTCATTTAACTTCAAAAGTTAAATGTCACGCTTCAACGGCTATAATAATCGACAAATGGGTAATGAGATGAAGACCAGATTATCAAATTACGATAATGTCAAAACCAAATGAATAAAAAGCAGTTCGTCCACGTTGGATAGAACTACATGTCAAAGCGACATTAATAGAACGGAGAAATTAAAACAAACGTTCAATTAGGAATATATAATCAGAATTGAAGATTATAAACCCTATTCTGCTTGTACCCAATAATTTATTTCCTTAGTTCCCATCTTTTTTTTTGCCTTCAACTACACTCCTTAGTTTTCATTTTTAACAAAAAAATATACTCCAAAAAGTAGGGTTTGCTTGAATAAAATCTGAGTAATGTTTCTTTTATTTATGTTTTTTTTCTATCTACTTTCACATTTTCTTTTATCTTGATTAAAAGACAATATTTGAATTTCAACTTTTCTCCTCTTTTTTACGATAAAAAAGTGAGCACGGGTGTGTAGTACTTTTACTTTAGTATAAAAAAACAGTAAAAAAACATTCAAAGCGAATATGAAATTCCTTCCTTCAACATAAATCTGATCTTAATTTAAGAATAAATGTCACTTTATTTTAAAAATTCATCCTAATTGGTGTCTTTGAAACGGTATTTAGGACCGAAATATCCTCATCAATCTCTCATCCCATGGCAAGAGTGCATTGTGTGAAACCTTAAAAAAACACTAGTACACTACCACGCAGCGAATATGCCTATTGCAACCCAAATGACTCTTTTATAGATAAAATACCATACTAATCTAAGCAAGTGCGCTAACCCTTTTATTATGATAAACAAAAAGTGAAAGTTCAATATCAAACGTTAACACCGTCATCCTTCAAAATCAGACAACCACGTTAAAACATAAAGCAGAAAAGGTAAAAAAAAAAAAAGCGTATTAAATCAAAGGAACAACAAATAGGGAGCTTGAGAATGAAGAAGAACATAATAGTGGAAGAAATACATACCTGACACTTGAAGGGTAGGCACAACCGCCAGTGCCTGTTCACCAAGAAGGAGAAAAGGAGAAACAGGTAAAAGGGTCAGCTACTGTGGTTTCTTTTGAAAGGAAAATATACTAAGAAAAGAAAAAGAAAATAGAGATTGAGGATTTACTGGGGTCAGTAGCAGTAACAGTGGCTGTTCCTGCAAACTCACAGGACCCTTGAGCCTGACCCTTCTTTTGGAAGTAGCTATTCACGGCGTAGTTGCAGTGCGCCCTTACAGTGTTGGGCTGGAAGCAAGGCCCGTTTTGATGGAGAGGGTTACAGTCAGCACCAGCTCCACAAGCATAGTCCAATGTTTTCTGCAGGATCGCGTCGCCTCCATCCTTACAAACGCACCAAGTTGCACCTGTAACAGTTTGAACACATCAGTGAGCATAGACAACGAGTGTGAAAGAAGAAGAAAAGGTTTAGATTTAGGAGAGAAAATGTTTTTATGCTTGGTGATGAGTGTCTGGAGGAATAAAAGTATAAATGACAGGAGTCATTTTGGAGTGTCAAAACAAAAAATCTACGCTAGCAAAGTAAGATTTTAGTAGATCAAAAGTGTTAAGAAATGTGGAAATGGAACACTCTTGCATGACTGAGCAAGTCCCTAGCTAGGATAAAGTTTGGTCTTTGAAGATTTTTGTGAGAAAATAGAAAGGAGAGACATAGATCCAGTGGTTAAAATACGGAAAGGGTGTTTAAACTGGAAAAAAAAGTGAAACTTTGAAGCTTGAGGTTGAGAAGGAAGAGAGGAAGAAAAAGGAGTGTGAAGCATACTTGAAGTGCCAGTGAAAGCCAAAAGAAGCAGTGTAAGAGCTAGAGCAGCCATGTTAGGGGACGATGAGGTAGAGCAATGGTGTGGTGAGAAGGGGATTATACGTAGTAGAGCAGAGAGAGAGGAAGGAGAATGGTGGGTGCGTGACAGAGTGTGTGAGATGAGATGAGAATATGAGGACAAAATATAACACAGGGGAAGAGAGGAGATGGTAAAGTTGTGTAATGTGTAAACGGTGGGATAATGGTTGGCCTCTTTTCGTGTCGGCTTGTGAATGCTTTTTGTACTTTTGCAATTTCAGTCTCACTACTACTACTACTACTTAATGTAGTTAAAAATAATGTAAATAATAGTTGTGTTTCTAATCACGCTCCTCTTTTCTTTACCCTATATCAAGGGAGGGAAATAGTTTCATAGGGACTCGTAAAAGCCTAACAGGGGTGAGTGAGTGAGGAGGCCTAAGCAGTCACTGAAGAAGGCACCTATGGGAGTGTGTCACTGTTTATCTTCTGCCATTAATTTTCGTCATTTATATCCTACAATGGCATCCAATGAGCAGGAACGAGGTGAAATAAAGTTTTCCTTTTTACATTTTCTTTACTTCCTGGTCTTTTGCCAAGGTCCAGCTAAAGTAGAATAACCGGGAAGAATTAAACAGTAGTGGTCAAAATTGATGAAAAGTTTGAAGCAATTTGACAAAAAGTAATGAAATTTTTAAAGAATAAATTTGCACTGCAGAACTTTTTTCAGTTCAGCCTCACAATATAAATATTTCAACTATGGAAATAAAAGATTTTTTTTGTTGCACGTCTAGTGCTAACGGTTCTTTGGGCTAGGCTAGAATTGTAAAACATCACATGGTAATGTTCGATGCACCATGGTCCCATGTAATTCAATGTTATTTCGCTAGTTGTACTTGAGGGTTGCCAGAAGTAATGACAGGAGTCTGGTCTCCGAACTATCCCTTGCTTCTCCTCTTTATTGAATATCTAAGCTGCACCAACGGTCCAAGAATTTTCTTCCTTTCAAAATAAAGAGACAACCAATAAAATAAATAGTGTGTGAGAAAAAGTAGTTACGCAGCACAGATGTCGTTTGCGAACGTGATTAGTGATTAAACGAGAAATGAAATATTTGCTAACTTTTTTCGCTAGCGTCCAATGCTATGTAGAGAAAGTCTCAGGTCTCGAGGAAGTGTAGCATGGCTCACTGAGCCATCATCCAATGGATAAGACCACGACCCGAACTAGGGTATGGGCCGGGACCAAGTCGATCGACACATGGGTTAGGTTTAGTGGAAGAGCAAAGAGGTCTACGACTCACAACAAGGTACAGAATTAAATTAACTTTGAACACCAAAACGCTGTGAAACTAGCTTTGAATGACCCCAAAAAGCTATTAATCCAATTCCTACATGGCACTTCTTTTAACCAATTTATATATTTCTTTTTTGCTAGGATTGCTTTTTAAATTAGCAGCGTTCGCTATATGAAATATGATCCCTTCCCTGGAGTATATTGTTATTGATACACACTATTTTAAGATATTTCAAAAATTTAAAGGTTTTGACTAGAGAGTCTTGCTAAAAAGTAGTTCTTGAATGCATTGAAGATGATAAAAACTACAAAAAATAACAACCTAAAGCAAGTTTGCATTCTTTATGAAATATTTATTCATTGGGAGAAAATAATCAGTCAATAAATAACTCCCCGACAGTTCTTTACTACCCTTGAATCCAAACCAACATTCTCCGAAACCTAAAGCCACGCAATGACAAAATATAAAATGCAGAGGCCAATTTATGTTTATTTGTATATCATGTGGGCCTTTGATATGGAGACATTGACCAGATTTTACAAAAATTATGAACTTTCAATACGTCTTTAAGAATTGCAAAATGAAGTTGCTGATGACAACTTGAGGCACTACCTATTCTTCAGAAAGATATTTAAATGCTATGTGGATTTTGGAGCTTATTTTGGTTTTCATGAACGAGCTCGTTACTTAGGATGTTGGTTAATAGAAATATGATGCATTATGAAAGCACTGTTCCTATAAAAGCATTTCACGGGCAGCAGGATCATACAATACAACATATCATCGAGATGTTGACGGAGCAGAGTTTAATATTTACAATAATGCACAAACAAAATATGCCTGTCGGTTCCTTTTATAATTTGTTGAAGAATTATTCCCAGTCGGCATCAAAGAATCCAGCATCTTTCATCTCGGAATAATATGCAGTGTCCAGAAGGAAATCCTCCTCCTGCAGCAAATAATAGGAATGTTCATGCATATATTATAGAAACCAAAAAAGAAACAGTAAATAACACAGAATGTTTACCTGGAAGAAATCTGCAAGGAAAGTAATGTAAAGAAATGGAAGATACAAAGAGTGATAACAAAGCACAGTGAGATCATACAACCTGCAGATGGGAAGCATTATCTGTTATTCAGTGTTTAGGCTATCGAGATTATAATTAAGTGCCACTTCTAAGTTTTAATTGAAAAGAAAATATATAGCGTTACCAATTGCCGAGTCCAATGCCAATTCCTGCTAGTCCACAAGATAACAGGCTAATCACACTAAGGACAAACATTACAGCAACATAGTTGTAAAAAGCTGGTCTTGCTGCAAAGATGAACGAAAATAAATCTTTTGGAATATAACTGGTAACAGAATTAGTATGTTTGGCAAAAAGTTGTCTCTAATGTATATTTAAACAGACGTTCTATTCAATGATACACTAATATCACTTCTATGTTTCCTCATTTGGAAAGTGGGAATGCCATTCTACGTGCACAAAGCAGCTATCAACACACTGTCAAAAGTTATACTCACGTGGAAGCTTCTCTCTCCATTTGGAGAAATGTGCAAATAAAATGAAACCATAAGCTGCAGCAAGCAATAACTTGTGTACTATCCATAAACTCCACTTGATTGTATGAGCTCTTTCAACATAGCGGTTGAACAATGGGACCCCAAATCCAAAAACATATATTGCCTGATAAGGAAATGCTTAATCAGCAGAAGACAAACCACGAAACAATGCATAAAAGGCGATGACAGTTAAAAGCAGTTTGAGTAATTAACATCTACAGAACAATGAACACTTGTGGCACTGTGCCTCGTATCATTTGCAACGAGAAACAGACATGAATAGAAAATCATTAGGTTAAAGCCACCATATTTATTTTTTGTTTAGGAAACAAAATGCAAATAGAAATTCATATAGAATAGAATGGCAAAGTTACAGATCAAGGATTATACATCCTCAAAGAAACCAGATACAGCATAGAATCACAATTGAATAGAACCTAAATCAAATGACAAGTAAATTTCTAAAACAAGAAAATGGTGTGCCTAATATAACTGGAACAATTTGCTATTTCCTATTTGATACATCATACATCTAAGGGGCGAAACGAGTAAAATTTCAGTTGTACTTTAATGTATTGAAGATATGTAATTACATTGAATACATTTATGCAGATATATAATTAGTTACTTATGGTTACAATCCGAGAATATATTTCCTCATTTATTAAAATATCATATTTGAACCCTCACTAGGACATCTTTTAGCAACAGTCTTGAATTGTGCTAAAACTTTTTCCACAGGAGTTGCATAGCATGCTATCCCCCCTCTCAATCTTGCGTCACAATCGTAGCTAATGTTTTCAAGTGATCTAAAAGGAAGCTTCCAATTGAAATTAAAGATTGAACTCCCCGCAGTTAAAAGCACCCCATTGACATATCATGTGATTAAAGAGAAATATATTAGTTTAAAAAATATACCATAATACATGCGAGCATTCAATTAAGAGAGAATAAGCTACATCTGTCAGATCATAAGGCAAAAGTTAACATGGAAGTGATAGACCACTATTAATTAGGATGTGGGAGTAAAAAACGGTGATGCGACCACATTAATCCATACACAAGCTTCCTATCAGAGAAATTTGATAGATGCCTAATACTGGCAGGGACGAATACTGTAAAAAAATGGGAGCTTATGAACTTCTTTTAGTAAACAACAACCACCTTTCCCACTTTGTTAGTGTTAAAGACATTACATAAAATACAAATGACTTTTTCCATAGAATGATGGAATTGAGTTCAACAGTATGACAAAAAGAAAAGCCTCAGAAACATTTTTGAGTAAACTCTCAAAAGGGAAGTGGATAACTCAACATGAATTTGGAAATTTGAATCACGGACATTCACTGCAGAAGGAGACTAATTAATAGTTGTTACAGAAAGTAGTCCCCCATGAGCATAAGAAAAAGTACTAGAAACGTAAAATCACAGCCAAAATTAGTTCACTTATCATTTCAAAGGCAATTTTTGTTTATATTGCATGCTGTAAAACATTCTTAAGAGCTGTGTTTGTGGTACCCGTTAGTTCTTCAAAGAAGGTTGCACTATTGGTAGCGATCAATGTAGCTGGTATCAGTGAATGATGGTTCGGCAATTGACTACTTTATTGAGCTGTTATATTTGCAATTGCGATGTCGATTAAGACAAAATTACATTGACAACAAGACACAAACCGGTAAATGCTATTCATAAAGGGGAACATTATATGAAACCAAGAAAGAATAACCAAGTCGAGACACCGTTCAGTCGCAAAAATCCATTTATATTTTACAAAACATATTAAGTGATAGTACATGCATGTATACAACTAATGTGAATGAAAATCCAACTCACCTTAAGAAGGGTATCCACAAAGACAATAATTCCTGATGCAATGAAAGAATGTGCAAGAGCTTCCATGCCATTCGTATGGTTATCATTCAGTAAGAAAGCTATCAAGCTTATCTCTAGACACAGCATACTAGACGCTGTAAATAATGACAGTAGATTCCATGCAACCCCCTTTCCATGAGAGCACTGCCATGCCTGCTTAAGCAAAAACGAAAGAGTTGAAAGGCTAAAAGAAGGGAAGGTAGAAATCCTACAGCCAACTGAATGAGACTAAATTAAAGTCACAGTCAAAGTTTACAAAGGAGCACACACAGAAATGGAAAAGCTGTGCCGTAGATTTTGCACCCATACAGATTACTTTTACCCACTGGACTCAAAAGCAAACAGAGCCCGTAGCTGAAAAACTTAAATGCAGATTTTTAAAGTTCGTAAAGTTCTATGGCAGGAACCAAGTCTTCAGCATCAGTGCAGAAGCCACATAGTAACAAAAGCAATGAAAGTCACATTCATAGTTACCTCATGATACAATACTATTATGTATAATATATGGTATGTGGGAGAATACCCAGTTGGTAATTGGTATGCTACACTCATTCACAATTTCGAAGCCATAACATATTCAAAGCCATAGGTATTGGGAATTACGGGTAAATAGCATAGTAAATTAAACATTTTAAATAAAACTTTCCACTTCTTCAATTTTTCCTTTTGTTCTGAAGTAAACGCTAACCTTGAGGTTGGACCCCAGCCATGAACACCTATATGACCGGCACGTTGGTACTCTCGTGCACACTCTTGAGATCACAGCTTCGCAAACACTCTCGTTAATTAAACACTTTAAATAAAACTGGTTGTCTCGTGCTTTTTCTATGTGCTATCATTTATTGCTAGTTTTTTTTCCTAACATGCTGTTGGACTTCACAGGCCCTCTTCCCAGTATTCACTCACCAAAGACTAATTAATATGTGGAAATCCCCTCATATATTCGTATTGCAGAGAACGGCCGTTTGTTGAATTTTAAAGGAGTAGAAATAAAATAGCCAAACCAGAAAATCGAGGGATGTGTTCCATACGCATTCCACAACAAATTCAATAAAAAAAATGCACCACGAACTGGAAAGGGGGTCATAAAGCCGTGTATTCAAAAGTGAGACCCAAAGGAAAATGGACACCGGAATAACCATTTTAATCATCAGACAGAGTATGATTATTGTTTTTATTCTAACAATACTGGTCTTAAAATCAAGCGTATCATGATTTTTTTACTAATTGATAGTGTAAATCACAGAGACTTCTCAAATCAGCATCATCGAAGCAGAAGACAAAACAATATGTACAAAAAAGGAAAGATGCGATGTGGTGTACCTGAAGAGAAGACCATGCGAGGTTTAAAAGCGTGACGAGCCAAAGGAGGGCGTAATAGGAAACGACAACATAGGAGCCTCGACGACAAAGGCTTTTGAGGTTCTTCTTGGCGTGCAGCGCAAGATACAGAGCGAACAAGACGGATGAAACGACAAGGAAGATGCCGTAGCCATCGTACTTCAGATCGCTGCCAAGTGGCGACAAAGCTTCATTTTCGATACTCAGTGACATGGTTTCAGGGTTTGAGATCTGTTGAGAAGAAAAAGAATTTGTGGGAACCATGAGACATTGTTTGGTCGCTGCTCAAGTGGATTTTCTTGAACAAGATCGTGGAATTGAGTTGACGATGGAGTTAACTACCATCTTTCTTCTCTTGTGATGAAAGTTTCCGTGTAATAATATCAATCATGATTTACAACTTTTTATTACATTTTTAACAGCTTTAATATCCTAATAATTTAGCACTAGGCCTGTAAAAATAATAATAAGAAGTTATTACAGTTGAATTCAAGAACAATTGTTCGTTACAAATTCATATATAATAGGTTAAAAAATAACAAAATCCATACATACTTATATTACTAATTAAAGCTATTCCTCTCTTGAATTTTTTTTTAGTGCATAACTTTTTTCGATTTTATATTTTAAATAGTTGTTTTTTAAAATTTAAATAATTATTTACAAACAAAAAAATCATTAATACAAAAGGTAACCATTTGTAATAATATTATCACAATTATTTATTTTTGCAATTACTTTTAAAATAATTATTTTACAATTTAATAATAATATTAGTTCATTAATTATTATGATATTTTTTATGATAAAAAAATAAACTCATAAATATAAAAGCATGTATTTGCTAGTATATAAGAAAAAGGATGGCACAGCTATATAATAACTATGTTTTGTTTAAATTAGTAATTAGAAATTTTAATTTTGCATTCCTCTATGCTAATATATAAAGAATTTTTCCTTTTTTATCCATATTTGTTTTTTAATTTTATTTTTTTAAGTAAAAAATTTTAAAGTTAAAATAATTATTTTGTCAAATTTATCATTTTAAGTGATTTTTTTAAAAATTTCACTCATCTTCGAACTCGTTTTTCATTATCTTTAAAGTCTAATATTTCACATCTTCCTAATTTTTCATTGTCAATAAAGTTTGAAAAAGAACAAAATTCTTCTACTTCTCACTGCTAAGCTTCACTCAATAATCTATTTTCTCCAATTCACTATTTTAATTCTCGTATATAAGTATTCACTTTTCTTTTTGCATGTGTCATTTTATATCTTTTAGGAAGATCTCCTCTTAAGTATGATTCCAATGAATCAATTGGGTCACTAATCCATATTCTTTCAATGTTTCTAAAACCCTCCCAATATATTTGGTGTTAGAGTTCTTGGGAGAAAGGGTAGAATTTGTCCATCACAACAAGGTGATGAAAGCTAATTCATAGATTTTTGCATGTTGAATTATTGTTGTTAAAAAAACATGAATTTTTGGTGTTTTAAAATTGTGAAATGTTGATTTTTTTTAATATGCGATGATGAATAGTATGTCTAAGATGTTAAATTGATAAGTTAGTTGTGTATTGTTTGTGAATACGTGCATAATCATGATTATCATGTATTGAATTTGTGGAAAGCTTAGAATTGATTGATGAGTTGTTGAGAATGTCTTAGTGAGATTTGAATTAAGTAATATGACATTGGTTGAGCTAAAAAAACATGAAACTTATGATCATTGAAATGTTTAAACATTAAAAATTGACTCAAAGAGTGTCAAATTAGAAAAATAAAACTTAAAATGGGAAGTTTGAGTTTTCTAATAGTATCGGACACTACTATCAAATGGTCAAGGACCACTTGTGTTTAACCCAATGATGTAAATTTTTCTTTAGGTTATTCTTCTTTAAAACGAGCATTACTCATAGTTATGAGTAGACTGAGAACAAAAAAATTGTCACTTATTGGGTTTTAGAGTTAGTGCATATATTTGGTTTACTTAGTTTCTTTAAATCATGATTAAATATGTTTTTAATTTTTGAATTTCAACACGAAATTGAAATTTATCTAATGTTAAAATAATTGATAGATTTTAATCCTTATATTGTGAAATAAATGAATATAGTCATTTTAATTCAATAATGTTTTTTTTTTGTGTCAGATGTATTTTTCAATTAATATTGAAACGATAACATGTTAAACAATGTAAATAATTCAGATATTAACCTAAAACATATTTAAAGAAACATTCGTATTAACTGAATTAAAATAATATATATATATATATATATATATATATATATATATATATTCATTTTTAAAATTTAAAGACTAATATGTATTCAAGTTTTGAATTTACAAATTTAATTTTTGCGATCAAAACTCAGAGAATAAAAGTATATCTAATTTATTCAAATTGTGTCAAAATATTAGCTAATGTAAGTTTAGGTAAATCTTTTGTATATTGATTTGGAGTAAAAACAATTATTTTAATTCTAAATTGAATTTTGCGTTAAAACAATTTCAGATGATTTTGTGAGATTAATTTTTTTTTACTATTTTATTGACTCGTTCTTATAATTAAATATCTAAAGAAATCAAACTTTAAGTGGAAAACTATATTCCCATGCAGTTTAAACAAAACTCTTAACTGTTCTGACAAACTTTAACACTATAGATTTATGGATTGTTTACATTCAGGGACAGATTTTTTGTTTGAGACAGAGGATGTTACGGCTTCCCTGTATAATGAGAATTTGTGAAATTAAATTAGATAAAATTTATTTTTTTATAAAGTATATCACTTAATATTAATAAATTGTAAAGTATAAAATTAAATATAATAAAAAATACATTTTTTATTAAGATTATTCTTTTACTTTTTCTTTCTTTATCTTTTGATTTACTTATTATTTTTGTTTATCTTTCGCTATTTTACGTGTTTTTTCTTGTTTATGAAAAAAAAACTAAACATAAACTCATTATTTTTGTTTTATTTTTCATGTTATATTACATTCCAAAGGAAAAAAAAAGACTTTTTATTATTCCATTCAATACTAAAATATTAATTTTATAATTTTTTTATCTTATAAGTCTTTTTGTTTAGTAATTTTTTATAAACATAAAAGAAAATATTAGTTATGTTATGTTTTTGTAACTAATTTTTAATTGTGGCTTGAATATCATTGATTTTTTTCAGTAATTACATTCCCAATACTAGACTCTGATTTTTTTACTCTTAAATTTTTTTCTTAAATAGATTCATTTCTTAAAAATTATAAAAGGAAAAGTACTTGTGAATGAAAAGTCGAAGGATTCAATTTCTTGACCTTTGAAACATGACAATAATATTCAAATTATTTACTACTTTTATATTAATGACAATAATATAAATATCTAAATTTTAAATATATTATTTTTACTTTCACACAGTTATTGTCAATATGCTTGACAGGTTACGTTAAATTAAAAAAAAAGGTTATTTTAAGATGGTGATGGATTACAGGGGATTTTAGTTGGAGATTTTTAAATTATTTTCGAAACAATGGTTATAATAAGAAAATATAATGTTAAGGTTTTGAAGTGACATATATGTGGAAAAGGACATGAGTTGAAATCAAACTAAAACTTTTGTGATATACTTTTCCTGTAAAACAAGGTTCTTTTCTCATTCTTTCGTTCAATGCTACCAAATTTTGGAATTTAGAACATCGCCGTCGGCAAAACGTGGCAGTAAGTGAGTGGAAAAGGTCAATTAAGATTGAATTTTATGATCTTATGCAGAGAAATGCAGTGCCGGTTCTCGTAGGAAAGCAGTAAGTCGGTGAACTTAGTGCTTCTTCTCTCAGTTTGACTTGCACTACTTTAGAATTATTTTCAACTGAGATTTTCTGGAAGAATTTTTATGTAAAGAAATTATAAACATTTATAAAAATATCGAAATTTTTTAATGAAATTTTACTTTTTTAGAAATAATTTATTTTATGATTATTTTTTGTAATTTTAAAATTTTAAAAATTAAAAATATAAAATAATAATATTCAGAAATTTTATGCTATAAGAATTTAAAGTGATCTATTTAAAAGGTAAAAATTCTTGTTGAAAATCTCTCGTTTCAGTAAGTAATTATACAATAATAATATTACATAAAACTAATAAATATTATTAAAAAATAAGAAAAACAATTTAAAATAAATATAAAAAATTTATGTCTGTAAAAGTATTATTATTCTGTTAAGTTATATAGATTATACCAAAATAAGAATCATATAATATTTACTTTGAAAATATTTAATCAAGTATATTAAGGTAAAAGTGTTATAATGATAATACAATGATAGTTTTTCAATATTTTGAATAACTTTTGATGGTAAAAGAAAGATGACAAAGAAGATTTGTAATTTAATATATAAATATTTATACTAATAAATATATTTCATGATACCTTTCAACCAGATGTTGTTGGGTGATGTTACGTAACATATTTGCTATCTTTCTAATATTTCTTGATTTTTATGGTCAACATCCTATTATATTTTAACACTTTAATTCTCAAATTTTATTAAACATAAAAGACGTAAAAATAAAAACTCATTTGATAAATTAATAGGCAAATTTCAAATTGTTATTATGCAAATATATGATAAAAAGTTCAGGGTAACCACGTTTTAACATTTCGATTCTTCAACTTTTCTTCAGCAGATTTTAAAACAGAAAATTACTTTCATAAATTTATTGATTTTTTTTTAATTTTAGAATAAAAATATTAATAAGTTAAATATTAACAAGTTACACAATTCATCATTATTGTCTAACTTGCTTTAAACATTCAATTAAAACACTGACAAATTGAAAGAAAATGTAACCAATTATATAACCACCATTTATTTATTGCATCCATGTCACTGAAAGAGAAAAGGTGAGAAGAGTTAGGATAAGTTGAAAATCATGGAGATGATGATGAATACAAGTGGCGTGAGAGCCTAGGACGAGGGTGGACACAAAGAGGCACTTCTCTTTGGAGGGTGAGCCCATATGCTTCATCCATATTGAGACTTTTTGGGTCAAGCCCATTCTCTAACTCCCAATCAAATGCATGGGCTAGGGTAGCAGTCACCAGCTGAACCTTCATCAGAGCTAAGCTCATACCAGCACAGATTCTACGACCAGCGCCAAAGGGTATAGCCTCAAAGTTGTTGCCCTTAACATCAACATCAGCCTTCTCACCACCAAGGAGAAACCTTTCGGGCTTGAACTCCAATGGGTCTGACCACTCCTCAGGGTCACGTCCTATGGCCCAAACATTCACCATGAGAGTTGCACCTTTGGGAATGTGGTAACCTAATATCTCACAGCTCTTTTCAGCAAATCGTGGAATAGAAAGAGGGGTTGGTGGGTGTAATCGCAATGTTTCCTTCACCACAGCCTGTAAGTAAGGGAGTTGGGGCAAGTCAAGTTCTGTCACAAGTCTGTTTTCACCCACAACACTGTCTATTTCTTGTTGCACCTCGACCATAATTCTTGGGTTCCTAATTATTTCAGCCATTGCCCATTCAATTGTGCTTGATGAGGTGTCTGTTCCAGCTCCAAACATGTTCTGCAAAAGATCAATTCTACATGTGATTGTCTGCACAAGATGTGAAAAAAGGTATTGTCATTGTTGTCTTTGGAGAATCTACTTACCAAAAGAATTGCTTTGATCTCCTCTTCACAGAGATTATATCCATCTTGAGGAGTTTCTTTGAGTGACAACAACGTTGTTAAGTATGTGTTTTGGTGTTTCTCATTCATGGAAACCTGATGTTCCTCCAGAATGCTAGTTAAAAATGCGTCAAAGCCCTTGCGTAGTTTTTTTGCTTTGGCTTTTACTCCTTGAAGGTCTAGCCAATCCAAGAATGGAATGAAGTCACCAATATTGAAAACTCCTAAGAAGTTCATGAGCTCCAACACCATGGATTTAAACTCATCTGCCTTTGGATCCCACTCACTGTTTCCATCGTTGAAAACTCTTCGTCCTATCATCACCCTTGCCAATGTGTTGGTGGCATACACGTTCAACAACAGTCCCAATTTCACTGCTTTTGAGCCTGAACTTGCCAAATCACATGTCAGTCTTTCTACCTCTTCCTGCAGATATTTTGTTTTGGTTAGTTTATGCAAAAATAAAAATTTTACCAAGAATTTTAACGAAACGAAATCTATAACTATTTTAATTAGATAAACAATACGATAATATTGTCAAATGATTAATGGAAATTAATGTGGAAGATGGAAATGACGCACCTGACGCACTTCTCTAAAATCGTCCATGGCCCTACCAGAGAAAATGTGAGTTGAGCTTATTTTCCTCAACAACCGCCACCGAGGGCCATAGGAAGCAAACCCAAAATCTTCCTTGTAATAACTCATGTACTTGTTCACGAAGCTCCGTGGCCGGTTTGAAAAGTTCGCATCGTGAACCTTCAAGAACTGCTCCGCCACGGAGGCGGAAGCCGCCACCACAACGTCGACAAACCCCAACCGAAGGTGCATGAGCGGGCCATACTTATGGGCCAGGGCCGCAATGGTTTGGTGTGGCGCATGGCCCATGTGAGGCAAGTTTCCCACTATGGGCCATGGGCTTGGCCCTGGTGGCAGTGGTGAATGCGCGGTTTTGAGCTTGAAAAGACGGTAAATAAGGATAGCTGCTACACTGCCAGTAGCAAAAGCTATAAGCCAAGGTAACATGGATATGGATTATGTTTATGTATGTATGTATGAAACGTGCTTTTAACAATGGTGTCTCACACAAAAGCAGCACAACCCAGCTTGTTTATAAGAATTTTTTTGGGAAAGTTGAATAATGAAAGGATAAAAAAAAATATTTATTTTATTTGTGTTATTCAATGGAAAATAGTTTTATTCAGTGTCAGACAATTACGTAACAGCCAGTGTTGACTTGACTCCAATGCTGCATAGAAGGATTCTCCATTAAGGTTGTGATTGGACATTTTTTTAATTGTAATTTTTTAATAAATAATTATTTACTAATTTTACTTTTTATGTGTTTTTTTTAATTTAATCATTTTAATAAAATACTATTTACAAAAAGAAATCTATAATAAGATTATAAATTTATTATTTCTATACGCAAGTGTTTTTACTATTTATCATAATAAAAATCCTTTTGAACATAGGACCATTATTATGAGATAAGATTTTATAAATGACGCCAAATTTTCTGTACCAAAAGTATTCATCAACCAAGTAAGCTGTGATATACTTAAAAGCCTAATTATCCAATAATTAATTACTCTTGTTTAATTGTATCACTAAATTTCCTTTTATCTCTAACGTCACACGAGAATTAGATTGGTGTTATTAATTATTGTGCGGGGTTTTATCGATTAAATCTGCCAAACGTTTAACACAATATGTCCAATTAATTAGCCTTAACTAATTTGTAGATTTTTTATATAACTAAAATTTTCCACGTACTGTATAATACATTATATATATTAATAGATACTTCGATTGGTATAGAAGATTAATATATTAGAGGTATAATAAAAAAAATGTGGCATCCAAGCACTCGATGGTAAAAGATTTTAGAAATTTAGATGCTACAACAGTGTTTTATTTTCAATAATGAAAACGGGTGTTTACTCATATTAAATGTAATCGTTTTCCAAAACATATTAAATGTATTCAAATATGTTACATCAGCCTAAGTATGGCAGATTTATTCAATGCTTGAAAGTGATGAGATTTAATTTTTAATTTTCTTCAGACTTATATATGTATACAAAATACATAATCCAGTCTGTTCATCAGATAAGATATTGAAGAAGAAGAAAAATAGTAAAACTCCTTTTTGGAAAGTAATTTGAAGATGAAATATGTTACAATTTTATAGTTAAATTTGAAAGAAATAGAATTTATAGGATAGATGTTACAATAATGTTTTATAAGTCTCAAAGGTCATTACATGAATAGAAAACATTCTAGATAAAATTAAACAGTTCAAGAAAAAATCCAATTAAATAAATTTCTTCCACTTAAAGTGATAAGAAAAATATTTTATATATTTTGTTCATTCTGAAATAACTTATACAATTTAATTTTTCTGCACTTAAAAAGAGTAATTAAATTAAAAATGTAATCACAGCATTGCAAAAGTAACTAATTTATCTTAATTGTGAATTGAGTTTTAGCTGAAGGAGTCGAATCTGACTAGAAAAGTCATGATATACATGCATCTCGTATGTCAAAGAACGTCAAAAGAATAGTACACTGCATACACATCAATAGAGAGAGAGAGAGAGAGAGAGAGAGGAGCAGCACAACCTCGTAAGAGAGGAAATTGAATTTTGATGGTGCCGTTATTTTCAGCCATTGGATGAATGCACTGTGTAGGATCTAGACAGGTGTCTATTACACTAAAAAATATCAGTTAAATTTTATATTACCATACATAAAAGCAAATCCATTAATCAAAATGTTTTTCCCTTTTTAAAAGCAAGCAGTAGAAGTAGAATTTTAAGTAAAGATTAATAATCCATAATAGAGAAAAATACTTCGAATATATAACATGTAAAGAATACAATAAAATTGAAAAAAAAATAACAAAATAAGAATTAATTAAACTCAAGATTCGTATTGTGATAGAATCTTCACGTATCTCTTCTTCTTTGTTATCGAACCATGGATAGGATCTTACCGAACGACAACAAAACTGAATAATAGTCGAACGGTTGAAGACTACCAAAACGGCTGAAGATTACCGAACAGTGAATATTTGAAAGCCGTTCAATTACTATGTTTTAGAAACAAATTATTTCTGTTAATTCTGTTTTTTTTTTCCTCTTCCTCTTTGTATTTATTTTTCGGTTCCCCTGTATCTGAAATACTTTTGACTAATATTCATTCACTATGCTTTATATGGATTTCCTGTTCTCTCTTCTCAAACACTCACATATTGTGTAAATAAATAAAACCAAAACTTTAATAAAAAAACAAAATTTATTATATTGAGGAATTTTAAACATTTTACAGTCCAATTAACCTGTGATGTAAGAACACTGAAATTACTTTTTAATTAGTGTGGTGAAGGTCATGTTACGTCCTATAAAAAAATATAGTTTTGAAAAGTATTTCTTCATAATTTAATATAATATTATTCTTATAAAATAATATTATTCTTTCTATATTTTTCTTTGTGTATCTAGAATCATTAATTTCGTGTCTTCAGAACTAAAAAAAAGTCATAATTTAATTATTCGTGTTCCTTCGCGTGTTTATCTTCTTTGACTTTCTCCATCTTCTATTTCTTTTCTAGAATGATTAATTTATTGTTTTCAAATAAATAATTAAGAAAAGTTATATATATATATATATATATATATATATATATATTTAATAGGTGTGCAGTTAGTCTAAATTTTTAATCGTTTTTCTTTTCGAAAAAAAAAATGTCCTCGTATTGATTTTTGAGATGAGAGGGTGAGATAAGTTTTATTATCTCGTACTTATTTTTAAAACAAAAAATTAATATATTTATATATTTATATCTGTTTTATACTGTTTCAATATTCATTTATTATTTTTCATAAAAACAAAAATCATATAAAAATATAATATTGTCAAATATTTGATTTAAAAAATACATCTATATGTTATCATACATTTGATATTAGTTATTTAGGAAATATATATATATATATATATATATATATATATATATATATTATATTATCATCAAAAAAGGTGGGAGAAACTAATTCCTAGATTTTTGAATGTTGAATTATTGTTGCTAAAAAAGTATGAATTTTTGGTGTTTTAAATTTGTGAAATGTTGATTTTTTTTAATATGTGTTGGTGAATGGTTTGTTTAAGTTAAATTAATAAGTTAATTGTGTATTATTTGTGAATATGTGCATAATCATGATAATTATATATTGAATTTGTAAAAAGCTTAAAATTGATTGATGGGTTATTGAGAATGTCTTTGTGATGTTTGAATTGGGTAATATACACTTGTTAAAAAAAATGAAATTTATGATCATTGAAATGTTTAAACATTGAGTATTGACTCAAAGAGTGTTAAATTAAATAAATCAAACTTAAAATGAGAAATTTGAGTTTTCTAATAAGATTAGGCGCTATACTATCATATGGTCCAGGACCACTTAGTTGGTGTTGGGCGATACTCCATTTTTTAGTTTGTATCATCATGAAAAAAATTGAAATTTTCACTTCAATAACAATCGGATTGAGCTAAACTTTTGACAAATTGATATGTTCGAGTGAATGTTTATAGTAATAATAATTTTTCAAGTGAGATTCTCATAGTGCAGGTTGTTTATCTATGTTACTTGTTTGATGCACAAATTTTTCACATTTACTCAATTGAGTTTATTCTTTTTGTATTGTATTCTCCATTCAATTATTTTAATTTAAAAACAAGAATATAAATTCTAGAGTTTTTTTTTTTTTACTTTTTCCATTTTTGTTGTTTTATAGAATGATTAATTTATTGTTTTTAAAAAATTAAGAAAAGTTATATATATATTTATATATATATATATATATATATATATATATATATATATATATATATATATATATATATATATATATATATATATATTCGTTGTGGAGTTAGTCTAAATTTTCAATCGTATTTTTTTTCAAAAAAAATTGTCCTCGTATTGAATTTTGAGATGAGAGGATGAGTAAGTTTTATTATCTCCTACTTAATTTTATTAATTTTAAAATAAAAAAATTAATGTATTTATATATGTTTTTATACTATTCCAATATTAATTTATTATTTTTCATAAAAATAAAAACCATATAAAAATATAGTATTATCAGATATTTTATTTAAAAAATACATGTATATATTAGGTTTAATACATCAGTTGGTCTCTACTTTTAGGGTTTTGGTTCAAAGTAATCCTATCTTTTAAAAAAGTTCAGTAAGACCCCATATTTCGTTAAAAAATGTTCAATACAGTCCTTTTTGCTCACGCGGTTAAAAACATAACAGTGCAAATGTCACCGTGGCATCTCATAAGCATGTGACACACGTTAATATGTGGACTTAAATGATTTTTTAATTTAAAAAAAGTTCAAAAAAGTTCCTGCCACATCATCATCACCATCTCCAGACAAACCCTAATTTCTCTCCAATAAACCCTAGCTGTCGCACCATCCAGCGCCGTCACCACCATCCTCGCGCGGCAGCCGTCCTCTCCAATGCATCACACGCCACTACCAAAGCTATGCGAGAACGCGAGAAACCCTAGGTCTCCACGGTTTGCTTGTAGGTCTGATTGTGGTTGCAGGTGAAGGCAAGCAGCGACGCGGTTAGTGGTGGAGAAGAGTAGCGATTCGCGATCTGCAGTAGCTGCTGATTTGGCTGGTGGTTAGTGGTGGATGATTCCGTGGTGGAGATTGGACGACAGTGTTGCTGGCGCGACGGCAATTTGGCTGGTGCGAGAGTAAAAATGGTGAAGATTGGTGGTCGCGGCATAGCAAGGGATCGCGTTGGGTGGTGGCGCGAGAACGAAGGTGAAATGCGAAGGTGATGGACGTGCAACAAAAGGTAGAAGACACTTTGGTGGTGGCGCGTGATGTGTTGGAGAGGACGGCTGCCAGCGAGGATGGCGGTGACGACGCTGGATGGTGCGGCGGCTAGGGTTTCTTGGAGAGAAATTAGGATTTGTATGATGATGACGTGGGAAGGACTTATTTAAACTTTTTTTAAATTAAATAAAAAATCATTTAAGTCCACCTATTAACGTGTGCCACGTGCTTGTGAGATGCCACAATGACATTTGCACCGTTATGTTTTTAACGGCGTGAGCGGAAAGGACCGGATTGAACATTTTTTAACGAAATATGGGGTCTTACTGAACTTTTTTTAAAAGGTAGGATTACTTTGAACCAAACCCCTAAAAGTAGGGACCAAATGATGTATTAAACCTATATATTACTATACATTTGATGTTAGTTATTTAGGAAAAAAAAGTATATAGTGTATTATTGTCAATGCAATTCCTATCAACAAGACTATTGATAACATCTTTTGAACCAATTGATATTCTTACTAACTAAATTACTCAAACCAATTATTCAAAATGGGATGGGACTGATCACATTCAGTTAATAATCCAAACAAGTTAAGCATGTTCGTAATAAGGTTTAATAGAACTCGATCGAGATTAAATTGTCTCTAACCTAAGCCCCATAAAAAAGCTATAAAAATAAGTTAAAGATGTGGTTGTTAGGACTTTTGCAATGCATTAATTGCTAATCCATTTAGATAATGAACTAACTTAAACATGAGAGTATTTTTAACTGACACAACTGATCGGTTGGAATAGACAAACAATAAGAAGAAAAGTTGAGGCGTGAAGGAAATTGCTTGAAATGAACACTCGACCCTTGTACCTTTAAGAAACATTTGAAGCAATGTATTCTATTATGATATGATAGCAAACTCAAACTATAGGCTTGTGTGATCGATATTTGGTGGGTTGTTCACTTACAAATTGTTCTTTGGCTGACTTTCAATGGTCTCTTGCTCTTTTGCAAAATGAATATTGTTTTATTACAATAACTACACTCTTGGACATTTTCAAATATTTAAAAAATGTGATAACTTTCTAAACATATCATTTTCCTTTATTGGAAATATATACACAGTCTATACAACCACAAAAAATACAAGAGAACAATAAAACAATAAATCATATAAGTAATTTTTTCTATCCATATTTATCAAACATTTATTTATATATTTTTTATTATTTTATATATGTTTCTTCAAATTGTATTAGATTGGTATTTAAAATAACACACAAATAAAATAAAATAAGAATCAAAACAAAAACTTTAAAAAATAATAAAAATACGATAAAAAACATAAAAAAATATATGATAACAAAATATAAATCAATACAAATGACGAATGTAGAGCTAAAAATAAATTAAATAAAATAAATAAGCAAGATCAATAAGTATTTATAACTAAATTAAACAAAGAAACATAATTAGTGTGCAACGAGAGATAAATAAATGAAGTAAAAAAAACATATTATGAAGATAAATGATATAAGTATAAACAAATAAAAAAGATAACAATTAGAAATAAATTAAACAAAAGTAATTAAAATAATATAAAATTCAAAATAAATAAATGTTTAACAAAACACACATATGTTTATTAATATTAACATAAAAAAAATTTAACCTCACTTTCCTCGTTATCTTATTGATTAGAGTGGCATACTATAAACTAAAGTTTTTTTCAATCTTTTGTTCCAAATTTTCTATCTCTCTTTTTTCTTAAATCGTTAACACACATTTGAGATTTTATAACTCTTATTTTTAAAGTAAGAATATATAAAATAAACAATGTAGTTGTTTGAAATAACGATGTTTCTTAGTCATCATTATATATAACTCAAAATTTAAATTTTCATTAAAGAATAAAATATGTAAAATTTAATTATCAAATTCTTCATATGAAATAACAACCGACAATTAACAAACAATTTTTACAAAAATATCGAAGAAAAACACAATAATTTGAGTCTCTTATCCGTAAATTAAGAATTCAAAATCTTTATACTCCAACTTGAAAAAAAAATAATGAGATATTATCATTAGAACTATTTGTTTTATTTTAATACGTTGTTAACTTATTTATAAACATTATTCAATAAACACTTTTAGTAAATATAATTTTACGTTAATTTATGCAACAAAATAAAGAAGTATGAATTTTATCCTTATCAATTGTTTTGGGTACGAGGTCGAGTCTTCAATACTTACACAATTTCTCCTGTTGGAACGTCCGGTCTTGGTTTTCGGTCTGCTTTCACTCTACCATTCAGAGGTATACCTGTCAAAGGTTCTAAAAATGTTTCGGGTATGAGGTCGAGTCTCCAACACCTACACAATTTCTCCTATTGGAACATTTAGTCTCGGTCTCGCTTCACTCTACTTCCCAGAGGTGTACATGTTAAAAGTTTTCCCATGCTTAAGTCAGTCGATTGTCCGTACGATATATTAATGTAACAGTAATAAATGTCAACCCCTACCTCTTACCTTTAACCTATATTTATAGTTTTTGATATGGGCTTAAGATTAACAAAGCCTTAATCGTGGCCCAATCTAAGTCCAATATCAAATTTTCATTACCTTAATTCTTGTAGCCAAATCAGTCTTTCTGACTATGACTGATGTTTTTACTTTCTTTCGTCCGGCTTTGCCCCTTGGTTAAGTGATGTTCTATAAATGTTTAACTATTTCATAATTTTTAGCGTCGTCTATCCGGTTAATGCGAGACAACCGTACGGTCAGAGATCCGTACGATACACAAACTTATAATTAAATTGAACTAAATTGATTTAGATTCAAAATGAGTAAGAAAAATAATTTAACTAAACTCAACAATAAATTGAGTTCAATCCAAAATATTTGTTAACTTCACCTTATTTAAAAAAAAAAAAAACTGTAAATCATTATACCATGTAAAATCACTCATATATACATATACAGATTGATATAACCATGCCCAAAAAGATCATAGGATATAGTGAGAATGACTCAATAGACAAATTAAAGAAAAATCTTAACCCATCAATTTACTAATTTGTTTTGGTTACAACCTTTTAAAAAAAATTATAACTCATAACACCAACCATGTATGAGCGCACATTAATGTTCTGATCTTTACTATCAATATAAGCAATTCTAAAGTTGAAACACTTTTTTTTTTCGTACATAAATTATAAAAAATTGATTTAGTTAATTTGATAAAAAGTTGGAAATGTTTCAAATTAAAACCAGAGTTTTAAGATATTAAATGAATAAAAGAACAGTAATACCTTGAAATAAATCAACATTGTTATTATTTTAGTTTACATGACAATAAAAGGAAATCGAGCATAATGCAATTTCTTTGTTTTCAAGATTCACATCTCTTGCTAAAGCGTGTATAGATTATATTATTTAAATAATTTTATGCTCATAGATGTTTTATATTATTTTGATTTTTATAAATATATTATAGAAAATATTTTTTTTTTGCTGAAAAAAAAAACTATTTAGATATGTATATATTGATATTTTCTGAGAAAAAAAATTCAAGAAATTATCACCCACATAAAAATAAGTATTGCAATATTTTTACCTAAATTTAACATTTTATATATTTAAAAAACATTATAATATACAAGATACATGCTATCACTCAACTTTATATGACAAGGAGGGTTTGACTGACTTTATTTTCCCTTTAACAGAAAAATAAAAATTCACCTAAACCAAATTCCACTGCCAAATAAAAGATTTTTTTTTTTTAAAAAAAAGAGAGAGGAAAGGACATATAGATACATTTCGAAATAATATATTATAAATTAAATCATTATATGTATTTTTATATATTTGCTGACTTTCTGAATTTACGTATATTATGACGCTTCTAAAAGTTGCTATCGGGTAATCGTGAAATTTATTTACACTATTCTGACTTTTTTTCCAAACACTATTTTTTAAATACTATTTTCAAATTAAATATTAAATTTTAATGGAATAGTTATCTACGTTGATTTAATTAATTTATATTTTTATCAATACGATATATATTAAGAAACCTAAAACATATTATTATAGAAATTGATATACAAATTGTTTAAAATGATATTTCTTTCTTTTCCACCATAGAAGATAATATCTTTTTTTTCATCGTATTCACCGTTAATTTTTTTTAATTTTACATGTACTCAAATTTATCATAAATTTGATATTTTCGTTTAATTTTACAAATAATAATAATGTTTTATTTAATTTGATTCTTTTAAATTTTATGTGAAATACATAAGAGCAATACTCCCTACATCTCACCTCTTTTCTCCTACACCTTCCATTTTATACATTTGTTTTTCATTTATTAAAGTCAAACAAAAATTAACGATGAGTTAATGATTTCGTAACTACCAGCAACCCTAAATCTCATCTTGTCCATGCACCCCTTCTCTCTTCTTAGTTTTTGACTTTAAAATAAAATAACAAATAAATCAAAAATGAAAAGATATTCCAAAAACATATTAAATATTATTTAATCATAAAATATAACATAAAAATAAAATTTACAGAATATATAAATATAAAATATTAACAAAAAAATATAAAATATTAACCAAAAAAATTAAATATACTAACATAATATTTCATACATGCATTTTTTAAACAAATTTAATACTATAAATAAATATCAAAAATACTAAATAATAAATAATATAAGGAAATATAATTTATAAATTTTAAAAAAATAAAATACACTTTTGAGAAGTTAACTCTAAGAAGAAGAAAATCTACATTGTTGACTAAACATCACACAGCCACACAACCACCAAATCAAATAGTAAGGGATGAAGTGAAGACCACTCCGCCAGAAGAACTTAAAAACAAATGAAGTTGGTGATGAGCGATGAAGGGAGGAGTGTGGGAGGAAAAAAAATATGAGCTTTAAATGAAATGCGGCACGGCAAAGAGAGGCAAAAGCAAAGAGAAGTGAGGGAGGAAGAGGTGAGGTGTAGGGTGTAACATCCCAGATTCTCCCACTCAACATTTAATAGATATTATAAATATTGTAACATTTCTACATTCAACCACTCGATAATATACAGATTTCACCCTAATACATTTTTTTAAAACTCAGATTTCAACTTCACGTTCTTAAATATAAGTCGAACTCTTCTAATTTATTCTTCTATCTCTTTCTTCATTGGTACTGAATTGAATTATCTGCTCCTGTATAACGAGTTATACGATCATCGCACAAACACAAACACAAACAAGTAGGGTGAGTTAACATGAAACAAATCATTTATAAAACATGCATAATTACTTTGATACACTCAACAAACATCATATAATAATTATGTCAGACACCCTCATACCATCATACAACAATCACACCACAGACACTCATCCCATTATACCACAATCTCCAATAGACACTCACCCCTTCATACCACACTTACCCATAAACACTCATCTGGATGATACGTTCATGAGCGGTCAGGAGGTTATGCACTTGTGATTACCTCTACTTCTTCTTACAAATACACTTTAGGTTAGTCCTCAACACTATGTCCAAAAACCAGCACATAGACTAGGACCTCTTGCCCCCTGTATCACAATGTTTTTCATTAACAATATTCATACAGAATTTCAAGACATGAATAGTAATAAAACAATATTAAATCATAATATAAAAACTTAAAAATGTTAGATATATATATATATATATGTATATATACTAGATTTGAACACATGTCCCAAGTGTTACAATGTGTTTACCATCCGAGCTACTGTAAATTTTTGATTAACATATCACGTTTTATTTATATAAGCTTATTAATTATATTTTCCATTCATAAAAAAATCTATTACTACTAGTAATAAAATTGTTACTATTTATTAAGGTGAATATTTGTAGGGCTGCTCCTTCAATTTAATCATTAAATGGGTCAGTTTTTTTAAAGTAAAATATTCTTTCTTAGAAAGATAGAGTTGTAAATAAAAAAGAAGGGTGATACAGGATGACGTTAGTGAGGTGCATGGAGAAGCTCTCAATACACAATTATGAGTTGTGATAAGAGTGTTTCATCCTACACCTCTAACATCTCATCATGTACCTTCAAAAATTCCATTTTTAACCTTCTAACATCTCAACCTACTCCTCCAACTTTTCTAAAAATTTTATTTTTTAATAAATATATTTTTATTTTCTTCTCTCTTATTAAAGGCACTTTAATAAATATCTTTTCATTTTTTTCTCTTTCTTATTAAAGTCAATCTGCACCACCTTAATAATATTCTAATTTGATTTAAAATTTAAATATTATTTAATATAATTTTATATTTTAATAATTATTAAAATATGATTTATATTATAATAATAGTTATATTAAAAAAATAAAAATCAAATAACTAAAATAAAAGTAACAATGATAGAAAAAAATAATAATAATAACAATAATATAAAATTTGATTTAATATATTCAAATATATTAAATTAAATTAAAATATTACAATAAATTAACAGTTATTAAATTTTAAATAAAAACAAAAATTTTAAAAAATTTGTTTATTGGATATCGTAAAATATAATGCTAATAATTTTTTATTTAAAATTTAATAAATATTTAATTTAATTAAAAGTAATAATTTATTTATTACATTTTTATACTTTAATATTTATTAAGATATAATTTATATTTTATAATAATTTTATTAAAAAAGGAAAATAAAATGACTAAACTAATAGTAATAATAATGAAAATAAAAATAGTATTTAAAATCTTTTTGAATATATTATATTATATCAAAATATTAAATTAAATTAAAAAATTATTAAAATTTAAATAAAAAACAAATTAAAATTTTATTAATCGGATATAGAAATCCGATAGTACATGAAACGGATATGATATTCGATTAAAAATCTTTTTAAAATTTTGTTTTTTATTTAATTATAATAATGATTTAATTTAATTTAATATAATTTAATATAATTTAACATATTTAAATATATTAAATATGATTTTAAATATTGTTTTTTATTTTAATAAAACTATTATAAAAATATAAATTATATTTTAATAATTATTGAAATATAAAAATATAATAAATAATAATATAATTTTCATTTAAATGAAATATTTATTAAATTTTAAATATAAAACAAAACTGTTAGCATATTTAAAATTTTTGTTTCTATTTAAAATTTAATAAGTATTTAATTTATTTTAATATTTTAATATATTTTAATATATTAAATCAAATTTTATATTATTATTACTACTATTATTATTATTTCATTTTTTTATTTTTTAATTTTATTATTATTTTTATTTTTATTTTTTTTAATATAACTATTATTATTGTAACATCCCAATATCTCACACTGGATAATTCATAATTTATATATTGTAACATTACATTTACGGTAACATCCCGTAATCTCACACTTAAAAATTCCTAGTTGATATATGTCTATACATGTTTTAAACTTAGATTTCAACTATAAACTCATAAATATGATTCAAATTCTTCTAACTTATTTTTCGATCTCTTTCTTCACTGGTATTGGATCAGACGACATTCCTTCATCTACTCCCGTAAAACGAATTATACGATCATCTACATACCCAAACACAAACAAGTAGGGTGAGCTAACATGCAACAAATCATTTATAAAACATACATAATTGCTTTGATACTAACATCATATAATAATTATGTCATATACCCTCATACCATCATATCACAATTTCTATTAGACATTCGTCCCACAATACCCAATAAACACCACAATACCTAATATACACTCATTTCACAATACCAATTTGACACTCATTCCACAATACCAATTTGACACTCATCCCACAATACCAATTTGACACTCATTCCACATACCAATTTGACACTCATTCCACAATACCAATTTGACACTCATTCGGATGATACGTTGATGAGCAGTCACGGGAGGTTATGCACTTGTGATGACTTCTGCTTCTTCTTACAAATACAGTTCCAAAAATACTCCATACCATTCACAAGGTTAGTCCTCAACACTATGTTCAAAACTGGCACATAGACCAGGACCTCCTACCCCTCTTACTACATAACTCATCATTCTCTACTTGAGACTGAATGATTATTAGAGTATCAGGATAACCTCCAACTACAGGACCCTCAACATCAACATATACACAATTACCACATCATTACAGAATCTCTCCACGAGACTCATACAATGCTCACATTCATCAACTCATATTATACCACTACGAAATCTCCCCATAATACTCATATCATGTTCAGACGCATAAATTCAAATCCAATAAATTACAATCATCACAATTAAAATTCATAATTTCGTATCTACCACAATAACATAAATTCATTCCAACGAGATATATTGCACAATAGTTTAACAGTACATAATTTGTTCAACAAGATTTAAGTTAAAAGCTTGTCGAGTAGACTTCCAGGAAAGAGAGGTGCATCACAATGGACAACTTAAGTACCAAGTCTTTCCTTAGCCAAAGTGTTCCTCAACTAGTTTTAACAAATTTCTTATTTACAGATTCAAAATAACAGCACATAATATTAACACAGAAATTCAATATAAATAAATATACAGTAAGCATTAACAGTATTCTCACATAATTTCAGGACATGCATACTAATAAACAATACTAAATCAGAATATAAAAGCTTAGAAAGGTTAGCTCCCATACCTCTATTCCAGACTTCTCTTGCTCCGAATTTGTTTCCCCAAAAACTCTTCGGAACCTCTACTCTTCTTGCAACTAAAAATTTCTCCCTAACTCTTTCTTCTCTATTTCTCAAGCTCTCACTTGATTCTTCTTCTTCTTGGTGAAGAATACCCTTCCCTTCCATGGCTATTTATAGGTAAATTTTTTTACTATTCATTAATTTTTTAATATTATTTATTATTTTAATATTATTTTAAAAATAATATTTTAATCATCAACTTGATCAAATCTGATCTTAACTCCTTCCATGCTACGTATGAATTCTTATCCTTTTAATTTTTTTTTACTATTCACTATTCACTTTTTACTATTCAATTTTCTTAAAAAAAATCCTAAATAAGTTATCAAAAATTTGAAACTCTTCTTCTAAAATTACTATAATTTTATATCAAAAATTTTAATTTTTCTATCATAATTTTCTATTTAATTATATTTTCTATCCATTAAAATTATTATTACTAATAAAATGCTAAAATTTACTATTATAGATATTTTTCATGGGTCTTACAATTATAATATAAATCATATTTTAATAATTATTAAAATATTAAATTATATTAAATAATATTTAAATTTTAAATTAAATTAGATTATTATTATTAAGGTGTTGCATAGTGGCTTTAATAAGAAAGAGAACAAAATAAAAAGATATTTATTAAATTGCCTATAATAAGAGAAAGGAGAAAATAAAATAAAATTTTTGAAAAAGTTGAAGTAAAGATTGAGATATTAGAAGATTGAAAGTGAAATTTTTGAAAATGTAGGATGAGATGTTGGAAGTGTAGGATCAAACATTCTTTGGGATAATATTGAAGATCTATATTCTCTTACCTAACCACATGTCATCATCTAATGATTATTACTCATGCTTGTTTTATGACATGATGATGAGGTACGTTGGAATACTGTATAACATATTTTTACGTTTTCTTAGTAAGAATAAATGTATTCATTTTCACATTTATAATCCTATACTGTGCATGCCGGATTTAACATTGGTCATATGTATAAATAATTATATATTAAAGATTGGTAATAATTGGCGTAGAAAAAATAAATACTTCAATGCTTACTTTGTCCCACATTGGTTAATTTTCTAAATTTCGTAATACAAAACATAATTTAGGCTCACTGTTCACAGTCATTAAGAATTTAGAAGCGAAAAAAAGAAAATGATTTATCATCTTCATTAGCTCTTACATTTGAGAGAGTAACTCTCTTAAAAAAAAGTCACTTTTATCTATGTTAAAAAGTATTACTTTTAATTCATACACTTTCAGTCAAATGTTAAGACTTTTATTTATTTTTTAATTCGTATTAAATTCACAAATTATTCGTATTATATTTAAAAAAATATATTATTTGAACAAAAAACTTTCAATATCTTAAAAAATAAATATTATATTAATTATTTATTATTTTATTTATTCTATTATTTATAAGTTCTCATCAAAAAATATATTATTTATAAGGTTTAATCATTCACTAAATCCCTATTTTCGCATGGAATCTCAATTTCGTCCATTTCTTTTTGAAAATATCAATTAGGTCCCAATTTTATGAAAATTGCAACAAATGGATCCTTTCCGTTAAATAGTGTCAAACGACGTTACAGTGTGTTTGACGTGGCACGCTGTTGTGGACGTGTTATCTGACGTGGTTGAGTTGTTCGTTCCTTTTCACGAGACACTTCACCTCCCACATCACGCTTCCCTGTTGACACACTTTCATCGGTTTTCTCACTCCTTTTTCTACACAAAAAGAACAAAAGCAGCAGAATCAACAGCAAACCAACCACGAAACCTATCACAATACCCGCAATGGCACCACCGGACAATTTACTCTTTCCCTCCTCGGTTCCGGGGCAGCTTTGCAAGGGCTTCCCGCAGAGTGAGTTCCCGAGAAAAGCGGTTTGGTCCAGACTCGAAAACCGGTTGGGAATGGGACCCGTAAGGGAATTATACGAGACGTTGAACTGATCCAGAGGCGGAACAGTAAGGTCAGGGATTGAACCAGTAAAATTGTTGCGTTTGAGATAGAGAGTGGACAAACGAGTGAGACCATTGAACTTGGGAGAAATCTCGCCACTGAAATTGTTGTTACCTAAATTCAACCTCACGAGGTTCTGCAACGCGAATACCGCATCGGGAACTTCGCCGGAGAAGAAGTTTCCTTGGAGATAGAGGTTCCGCAGCGCTTTGAGGTTAATGAAATCCGCGGGGATTGGTCCGGTTAGAGCGTTGAACCGGAGGGAGAGCGTTTGCAGTTCGGTGAGGTTTCCCAAACCGGAGGGGAGAGAACCGGAGAGACCCATCGCTGGTAGGCGCAGTAAGGTTACTCTGTCGTTGGTGCAGGTGACGCCGGTCCACAACAGCGTGCCACGTCAAACACACCGTAACGTCGTTTGACACTATTTAACGGAAAGGATCCATTTGTTGCAATTTTCATAAAATTGGGACCCAATTGATATTTTCAGAAAGAAAGGGACGGAATTGAAATTCCATGCGAAAATAGGGACTTAGTGAATGATTAAATCTATTTATAAATATCATTTTATATTACTATCGCTCTTAAAGTAATTTGATAATTTTTATTTTCTATTCATTAAAACATCTTTTTTTTAATTTATCACATATGTTAAATCTTACACAAATTTTAACAAATCTTACTTCCAAATCCTCTTTCAATCATTTCCAAATTCTTAAAAATATATATATATATATATATATATATATATATATATAAAATGATTTTTCAAATTTTCTCAAATCCATTCACTCTTTCTATCTCAAGTTAAGACACCCTTTGATTTTTATAAAATATATATTAAATTGTTTTTCATCTTGTTATTTTCTTAATAAAAAATAAGATTGAAAAGTTTTAAAGACAACAAATATAATCTCTAAATAAACAAGATTAAATATCACAAGCAAAATTTCCATAATATTAAAACACGTAAAGTCACATATTTAAACAATAAATTAATAAAAAAAATTATAATTCTCTAAATATTATATTAAAGTTTTAACAATTAATTGATTCAATTAATAAAATAATTTTATTTATACGAATTAAATCTTGATGTCATTCAACTCAATTCATATTCAATTATAAAATAAGGATATAATTGATTCATAATTCAAATTATAATTTTAGAAACACAACATGACAAGGAACAAATCTAAAATTAAGAAAGAGAATAACAAACTCAAATCAATAAATTAAAACAAAATTCAATTTGTATTGTTTGATGTTAGTTCATCCAAATGATCCACAGGTTCAATTTGTAAAATAATAATGAAAGTGCAGCAAAAGTAGTAATTGAACAGTGTGACAAAATTTATCAAAATAAATTGAAAAGGAAGAAAACTAAAATCCTATAAATCGTGTAGTTGATTTCTATCATTTTTTAGTATATTTCAAGCTCTAATACACTCTCACCCTAAATCCTAATTTTGCAAACTTTGAAAAAATCATGGGCTTAATCTGGGCTCTGATCAGGTTTAGAAACCCAATTACAAAAATCAAATTCATTGGGTTTCTTTTTGCAAATATTAATCGAATCAGTTTCAACTTTTAATAATGTTAAAAATAGCAGCAAAGTCCAAATTCAAAAATCTATATATCTATTTTGTAACCCTTAAAATGTAGAATTTAGGGCGTGTTTACTTTTGAATATGGATTTAAGGAAAAATGAGTAGATATATTTGATTAGATTTGAGAGTAAAGTGTGTTTTTTTTAGAGATTTGGAAATGATAATGGATGGATTAATTTGAAAGTAAATTTGTGAAAAAGTGTGAATGATTGATGTAATGAAGGATTAATCTTTAAAAAGCTTATGAGTACGAGTGTTATTTTGGATCTTTTCCTAACATAAACATATATTAGTCAATTATATTTTCAACAAAAATAAAGTTTTGGCATATTTAAATTTCTTTTGTTATGGTTTGATCTGACTAAGGTTCAAGAAGAACTTAATAAAATTAGGCATTATTAAGATAATATTAGATACTACACATCCACATTATAATTCATGTTATTCATTAGTATGTGACTATTGATAGATTTAATTACAATAAATAAAACAAAGACCTGTTTAATCAAATGTTAATATGATCATTATACTAAATAAAAAAGACAAATTTAATAAAATATATAATTTAAAGTTACACAGGTTGTCCAAATGAAAGATTGTTAAATCATTAATTTAGCATCAATATTTAAATGAATAATTATATATTAAAGATATTAAATCTTATATCAAATTAAAAGTGATAAAGATGAATATATATGATAAATATATATTTATATGTGAAATTTTTTCTCTTAAATTAGTTTGTATATTTTATAATATCTTTCATTATCAAATGAATGACATTTTCACTAAATAATAGCTTCCCCTATACTCTTTAGTAATTTTGATTTATAAATGCATTTTGATATCTGATAACTTCTGATTTTAAATATATGATAGAGTATATAAATAAATATTTATAATAACAATAATAATATTCACATACTCAATCATTAACATTAACAAAGCATTCTAAATTTTAAAACTAAATTATTTATTATCTTATTCTTAGTGAACATGATAAACATTTTTTCTTATCACTATAAAATATTTACTTCGTGACAAAAGTCACTATTACACGATTTTATTCTATTTATCTTGATATCTTTTGTTTCAATGATTAGTTGCTACAGTGTATGATGACGCATCACCCAGTAAATGACAAAATTTCTTCATATAACTTGTCAATCTCAGAATATAGGGATCATAGCAGAAGACTCGTGTAAAAACTTTACCACGTGGCTTTTTTGGCACTCCCTTTTATTATTAATATGTTAATCAATATATGATCCCTAACACATCTTCTTCCATCTCACTATTTCACAGTAAATTTCCATCAACATCTTAATCACATGAAATTTTGTCATTGTTTCTCTCATACATTCAAACATTTCTTTCATGCTTTCATTATTTTTCTAATACTTTGGTACTAACAATTCAAGTACTGTAGTGAGAACATTGGTTCAACTTTACATAAAAAATGAAACAAAAACCTACCAAAAGTTAGATGAAGCTGTTACAAGGCAAAGGAAAAGATGCAAGAGAATATAATAAAGAAAAAAGCTACCGCTCTCCAAGTTTTGAAAAGTAGCCTTTAATTTACTTTGTAATAAAGGTTAGTTGTGCCGTCAGCTTAGCTTTCTTTGTAATTTTTTTTCCAATCACTTTTTCAATCTTAATAATTTCTTTCCTTATTACGGATTTTTCATAAATTAGCAGGATCATATTTTAAAAATAACTAGCATATTATTTTATGCATTATTTGCAATAAATAAGTATTGTACTTAGATTTATAATAAATAATAAATTTCAATTAATATTCTTTATTTTGACTATTTTTAACTCATTCAAATTCAATTTAAAAATAAAAATTAAATAAAGTCAACTTGATACTTGAGAAATAAATTTTAACTGATTACATAATATAACAGAAGAAAAGGCATAAAATATCAAATGGCAACCTGATTTTAATATTGTAATATATGAAATAGATAAATAAATTATGAGTATAAGCTGTTTTTGTTATGATAAATATTTATATTGAACTGTTTTCAAAGAAGCAATTATTTTATCACGTTTTTCTGAAACAAAGCGATTGGGCTTTTCCGCCCAGCAGTTTATTCCCTCTCCAAAAAAGGGATTGTGCCGTCACTTTGCCACGTGTCAAATTTCAATTGGATTGGTCATTTACCTTCAACAACTCTTCACGTGATATCTTCCCCTCTTGGGCTCACTATAGCTAATACAACCTATCTTCTAAAAAAAGCCTGAAAGAGCCCAGCCTCGGATCCGAAGCAACGAGCTTCGGATCACCGAGCCTCACGTTGGGGCCGAGCCTGAGTGTTGTTGCTGTGTTCGTTGAAAATTTCGCACTATTTCGATCACTTTATCTGTGTGAGCTGAGAGAGTCCTGTTTTCTTCTGCTTCCCACCGCTTCAAACCCTAACGCTTGCTTCTTCGACACTCTCGCGGGATCAATTTGGAGCTTCAATGGAGCCTTCTCAATCTCACTGTGAGTTCACGGGCTATCTTTCTATCTCTCAAAACCCTAGCCTTCTTTCTATAGGAACCCTTTATTTGAGAAAATTAAACAAATGAAAAGAAAAACCAAATCTGTGCTTGCGTCTCTGGCTTTTCGCGTTGGGCGCCAATTCGCCGGCATGTGCACTCGTTTTGTGTTGTTTCATCAATTTGAATGCTGATTGGGAGCTCGAATTGTGCCGCGCTTCCGATCTTTTGCGTTTCGGTCCTAGTTTTTAGATTTTCGAGCGATTTTCGGTTTTGAGACGAACTCAGCTGATGGGAGTGTTGGGAAAGGGGAATAGTAATTGCGTGTTGATTGCTTAGCTTCCTCTCATTCCTTTTAGAAGTGAGAATGTTTCAGCTCAGGTGAATTGTGCGAATTTGATTTTGGATTTTCGTTTTTGGTTGCTTCAATCACCCTGTTTCTAGTTCTAGGTCTATACGGTATTAGGCAAGATAGTGTGAATTCTTGGCATACTAATATAACCTTATTATAGACCGTGTGAAAGTGAATTGGAAGACTTTCTTCCACTGACAAATTGATTCACGTAAGTGATTTGTGCAAGGAGATTATATTCGGTTAACTTTAGGATAGGTGTTGAAGATTGGTTGCGGATTCTATCCTTGGGGGTGCAATATGAGCTTGGAACCGGAAGCAGAGATGATGGAATTTTGTGCTGAGCCACTTTTTAATAGCTATAGTTGATGAGTACGTGTATGTGCAGAGCTAAAGGGGAGAGTTTTGAGAGACTAGCTGTTTTGAAGATCTTGGATAAGTTCACTTGTCTGGATATTTGTGGTTATCATTCTCCAAATAGTTGGAGTTTGCTTTAAATTTTGAGAAATAACTGCCAGTTTCCGTAAATGCAAGGCATTTTTCAGATGTCTTGAGGACGACAAGATACAAATTATGGGGCGTGAGTATGTGAAAACGCCAATAGTAATATCGAATGCCATTACTAAAGCCACATGCATTTATAAATAGGAAAGATGATGGTGCATATGGGGAATGCAAAGCAGAAGCTTCGCAGTGGGACTTTATTCGCATTTACTGCATAGCTCTGGTTTTGCCAACGCATTAATTTGGAGGAAGTATGCTTGATTATACATTTTAACTTTTAAAAGTGTGTTTTTTCTTGCTTTCTCGAGCTTCATTACTATGGTTGATTGGGAAGTCGTTGCAGCCTCTAAATATTCGCCACTTTGATTCCTTTTGTGCACCAATCCTTCAATTGGCCAAAGAGTTTCAGGCTAAGCATATTTTATATATTTATTTATTTATGTGAGTGCTAGAGACACATTTGTCCAGAAAGAAGAAGTCCTTTTTATAAGTGGATGCTTTTCGAGGAGGATAATTTCTGTTTGAACCTAAGTAATTTTTCAATAATAAGCTAGTATAATAGTTCCAATGCAAGTAAGAAAGAGAATCCTGTCGAATAAAAAATGCTCAAGAAATGATTTGATACTGTTAACTTATCTGTTTTTGTTCAGTTAAGAAGTTGTAGTCCAAAAGTTTGACCCACAAACAAATAGAAGTTATAGGGCTTCTTTTTTGATAGGCAATTTCGTTGCGCATTACCATGATTATCACATAAGTGTTCATTCCTGGAAGTCTATTCTTGCATTATAGTGTATTTTTCTTTTTTTTTTGTGTACTAATTTTTTTCATCTCACTATTTTGCATTAATCCTCGGTGTTCTGTGCGATACTTGATCAATAGTGATCTATTAATAAATATATTCAAATGGATTTTTTCTTGCACTCTAATTCTTTTCCTTTAATAATTTTCAGGATTAAATGATTGTAGCTCAAAGGTGTATTTTTGGACAACATAATATTTGGAGGAACTTTTTCTTTATCTTCCTTGTTTTAGTACACTTTCTTATAAATAGTTATTTTCTGAAAATTTGTGGGCTGAGTTATCTATGCCGGGAAACGAAGTAGGAGACAGGGTCCATAATTTTTTTGGTCAAGAGAACTTGTCCCAGGGCCAGTATCATTCACAGGCAGTTGACGGGAACTGGCCAGGTCTAAGCAACAATTTGTGGGCTGGTAGCCAGAGACCAACTGGTGCTCCTTTTATTTCCAATTTGAAGAATTTCAGTATACAGCAATCAGGTAGAACTAGGTGTCAAATTCTCCTATTTTATAATAGCTCACTTATTTATTAATGACAGTATATTCACTTGCATTTACCTTTTTTTTTTGACAAATCTCTACTGGTTCAACATAATTTGTAAGTTATAACTTGATTATCTTTCCCTCCATTACTAATTGTGTTATTGTACGAAGATTTTGAGCAGGGACACACTAGCACACCACATTTACGACATAGTTTGAACCTGGCACAATCAAATTTGAGGCCTGACTCTGGCAGGAATCAACTCCCGAACCAACAGACAACTGTAAATGGCTATATGCAGGGACATCAGGTTTTTCAGTCGAGGCAAAATGAAGCAAATATTTTGGGAATGGATACAGAGGCTGATTTGCATGGCATGTCAAATCTGTCAAGAGGAATGTCTGTACTAGAGTCACAACAAGGACCTGGTCTTGAAAATTATAAGAAACACATGACTAGGACTGATGCATCGGAGTCTCCTGTTAATTATGATTTTTTTGGAAGTCAACAGCAAATGAGTGGTCGGCATTCAGGGATGCTTCAGTCTTTTCCTAGACAGCAGTCGGGGATGAATGACATGCAGCTTTTGCAACAGCAAGCAATGCTCAACCAGATGCAAGAACTTCAAAGGCAGCAACAACTTCATCAACTAGAAGCTAGGCAACAGAGTTCTATGAATCCAGCGGCCTCCATTTCAAAACAGACAGTTGCAGGCCATTCTGCATCCCTCATTAATGGCATTCCCATCAATGAGGCGCCTAACCTTGTGTGGCAGCAGCCTGAAGTTATGCCTAATGCAAATTGGCTCCAGCATGGTGCATCTGCAGTTATGCAAGGGTCCTCTAATGGACTTGTGTTATCTCCTGAACAACTGCGCCTGATGGGTTTGGTTCCTAATCAGGGAGAGCAGTCTCTGTACGGACTTCCAATTTCTGGCTCAAGACCCAACCTGTATTCTCATGTTCAGGCAGATAAGCCTGCTGCGTCTCAGGTTCCTATCCAACATCAGTATTCTCGCATTCAAGGTGGCAAACCAGCATTGCCACACATATCAGCCAGTGGCCATTCATTTCCAGTTCATCAATATGCTTCAATTTCGGATCAAACTAACACAAATGATGGAAATTCAGTTTCAAGACAGGATATTCATGGAAAAAGTATGTTTGGTTCTCTTGCTCAAGGTATAAACAGTGGATTAAATATGGATAACTTGCAGCAAGTAAATTCCGAGCAAAGAGATGTACCAATTGAAGATTTTAATGGGAGGCAAGAGCTGGGTGGTTCTTCTGACACTTCTCAGGACAAGGTGGTAGTGCAGGTTCCTTCTTCACAGAATGTGGCTACCCTAGATCCAACAGAAGAGAAGATTTTATTTGGTTCAGATGACAGCCTATGGGATGGAATTGGTTTCAGTATGCTGGACGGCGCAGATAGTTTAGGTGGAGTTCCATCAATTCAGAGTGGGAGTTGGAGTGCACTTATGCAGTCTGCTGTAGCTGAAACTTCTGGTAGTGAAATGGGTATACAGGAAGAATGGAGTGGTCTAAGTTTCCGGAATAATGAACGTTCTGGGACTGAGCGGCCATCAACCATGGATAGCAGCAAACAGCAATCAGTGTGGGCTGAGAATAACTTGCAGTCAACACCCAATATAAATTCAAGGCCTTTTCTACGGCCTGATGATCTCAGCAGCAGGCCCAGTACCACTGTAAACTATTCTGGTCTTCCTGGATTTCATCAGTCAGGTGCTGATACTGCACAGGAACAGCAAGACAGGTTACAGACTGATTCTTCTCAAAGATCAATTCCACAGTTTTTAGAACGAGGAAAATGGTTAGATTGCAGCCCTCAACAAAAACCAATTGCAGAGGGGAGTCACAGTTATGGGAATGCTGCTAATACCTCAGGCTTAGAAGTAAATGATAAGGTTATTTCAGGTTCTTGGTCCCATCAACAGACACTGTCATCCCCTAATAGTAGCGGTGAGCAATTCAATAGATCTAATGGGTGGAATGCTATTAAATCACCCACTCCTAGTAACAATTCTCGTATAAAGATCCGTGAAAGTGAAAGTGTTTTGCAGCCTCATCATGACAAAGCTGTGCAAGAGGATATGAATCAGGTTCCTGCAATGTGGGAACCTGATTCTGATACAAATTCGTCTGGTGTGTTGGAACATGCAAAGTCTTCAGGTAATATGCAGGTTTGTGGGGATGATTCTGGTATTAATGGCATTGCTGGCATACCCAATTCAGGTGCTACATGGGTCAGCAGGCAAAGCAACCATCAGCTCCCTAATGTTGATGTATGGAGACAGACAGATTCTGTGGGTAGCTATAGAAGAAATGAAGGTGCAGGAAAATATAGGCATCATTTGGAGAAGAATCCTTTAGTTTTGGAATCATTAAAGAATGAAAAGTCAGAAGGAGAGGCACATGATATGGAAAACTTTAACAAAAAGGATAAATCAGTGGATGGTCTTGCTTCTAATTCTTCACATCATAGAACTGGTGGTTTGAGAGAAAGTCCCAGTTTTGATGGTGATTTGCATAGTCCAAAGTTTCCTGGGCAGGGAAATAGAAGACCTCCTGTAACTCGTAAATTTCAGTATCACCCAACGGGGGTTGGCGGTGTTGACATAGAACCTTATGGAAATAAACATGCCTTAAATTCACAGCCTACACCACATCAACCAATAGGAGGATTTAAAGGTCAGGACCAAAGCCATCCTGGCCAGTCAAAATACAGTCATTCTGATGGGATTTATAATGAAACAGAGAAGGTAATGTTAGGACTTTGCCCTTATTATAAGTGTGACTAGATTGATTGCTCAAAGTTTTCTCTATTCATTGCACAATCAAAAAGTTAAATACTTTGGAATTTGACATAGGAATACATATGCTTTTCAGGTTGACTCAAAACCTATAGATGACAATGCTTCAAAAAGCATGATATCTGGTCATATACCCAAAACATTGACTACATATGATAGAAGTGTTGGTAATTATGCCTCGAACAAGACTGCTTCGCCCAGGTAGTTGAATTTGAAAATTTTGTTGGTTTTGTTGACCTAAAAAGTTTAGTGTGTCATACGATTTCCTTCTAAATTATTGTTTAGTGTTCTCTTATAGGAGGTAACCATGACTTGTCTTTGTTTTAGTTTTTCATATGCTTGCTTCTGTCTAATTGGGTACTAAAACCCTGTTTTACTTGTGTCTCTTTCTTTTGTTTGCCTACAACTCTACTCTTCCATGACGTACATGGTGACCTTAGCTCAACAATTTGTTTTATTTGTTAAATTATTGTAGTCAAAATATTCTTGAGCTTCTTCATAAAGTGGATCAGTCAAGGGAGCATGGCATTGCAACAAACACAAGCACTTCTAACCGCCCTTTATCTTCCAGGGTGATGGATGCAGAATCTTCGGATGGGTCTTCTGTACATCCTCAACGAAATCAAGGTTCTTTGTCTCAGGGCTTTGGTTTGCAACTGGCTCCTCCCACTCAAAGGCTTCCTATGACATCATCTCATGCCACACCACAACATGTTGCATCTGAGACAGGGGATAAGGGTCCTACTTGGTTGTCTGCTACTCATACTTTTCCTCCTCGAGAGTCACCTCACGAGCTTAGAAATAACGTAGGTTCCTCAGGACAACTATTTGACAAAGCCTCACAGTACAGTGCACTGGGAAATATTCCACAGGGTTTTGCTGCGGGCTTTCCTTTTCCAAGGATCCATACTCAAAATCAGAACGTTGCTAATCTTGGTGGACAAGTAGCAAACACCCAATCTGATAATGCAATGTTTTTTGATCGGACTGCTTCCAGTAATCAAGTAGATGAGTATTGTGAAAGAGCTCAAACTAGTCAATCTGAATTGCAATCTGCTCAGGAGATGTCCCAGATGGATAGTATGAATCAAATCCGTGCTGGAGATCCTTTCATGAAATCTTCAGCAATGGAAGCTGGCATTGCTCCTCATTCTTCTGTTACAACATCTCCACAGGGTGCCCATTCAAAAGTATTACACAATGTATGGACAAGTGTTTCTAGCAAGCAACATCCTAATGCTTTGAAGATTCCATCCCATCCCCGACCAAATAATATTTATGAGACGACAACAGGACCACAGAAGCCAGGTATTGAAGATTCAGAGAATGATGGTAACCTTTCTGTGCAGCAGGTGTTGTCTGAGAGTGTTGATGCTGTTGAAGAGACTGCAAATGCTTCACACACGAAGGAACATGTGAAATATATATCTGATGCACCTCAATCAAGCCCAGCTGCTACCTCTAAAGATATTGAAGATTTTGGCCGATCTTTAAGACCAAATAATTTCTTGCATCCGAATGTCTCTATGCTAAATCAAGTTCAGTCCATGAAAAATGTGGAGATTGATCCTAGTAACCGGGATGTCAAGAGATTCAAGGTTTCAGATAATATGATGGAAAAGCAACAGATAGATTCCAACCGTGGACAACAATCGTATGGATACAATAACATAGTCAAAGATTTGTCAGATAATAGTTCTTCAGTGCCACCATCAGATCCGAACTTGGTAAACTTTTCAACAAAGGTGGGTGATGCTCGTCGAGATACTAATGCATCTTCTCCGGAGGTGATTGGATATAGTCAGAGAAATGCTCTTAATGTTGGTAATAATAACAAAGTAACTGCTGTTGGAAGTGAGCATTCTGTGATAAATCCTCAGATGGCTCCGTCGTGGTTTGAGCAGTATGGAACTTTTAAAAATGGTAAGATGTTGCAAATGTATGATATGCGAACAATGACTCCACCAAAGATTTTGGAGCAGCCTTTAATCATGAGGAACCAATCTGGTAGTTTGCATCTTACTAATTCAATGGAGCAAGCTAATAGTCTCAATGATGCTGGGCAAAATCCCATGCTTACTTCGGTTTCGAATGAGCATCTGCCTTCTCAGTCATTACTTCCTCCTGCAGTTGAACCTGATTTGTCATCTAGTATGCGACCAAAGAAGCGTAAAAGTTCCACATCTGAACTTATACCATGGCATAAAGAGCTGAGTCAGGGTGAAAGGCTTCAAGATATCAGGTGATTGACAAAATGATGTGATTTATCCCACTTTCTTGCCTTAGATTATTTCACAGAAAACAACTCAGTCCCAAGTTCGCTTATGATTTTGATTTTAGGTTCTTAACATAAAATGAGCTAACTAAATGTAGATTTAATGCACTTATAATTTTCTATTACTATTTCTGATGACTAAAAGTTACAAAAGGTCCTTAATCTTTGCTAGATCTGTTTTTAGTTTCTTAGAAGTATTTTATGCCTCATACTTTTGCTCTCTCTCTCTCTCTCTCTCTCTCTCTCTCTCTCTATATATATATATATATATATATATATATATATATATATATATATATATATATATAATCTTATTGTATATTTATCAGTGTGTTTTTGCCTTCTTATTTCTGAGATTGAGGTTCTTTACTACTTGGCAGTGTGGCAGAATTAGACTGGGCCCAAGCTGCAAATAGATTGGTTGAGAAGGTTTGTTCATAATTAAATCAATCTAAACTAAATATGTTAATTCATTTGCTACTAGAAGTTCATGCTGCTCGTATATGACTTTAGATTGAGGATGAAGCTGAACTAATTGAAGATGTGCCAATGAAGTCCAAAAGAAGGCTTGTGTTGACGACACAGCTTATGCAGCAACTACTTAATCCCCCTCCTGCTGTAGTTCTCTCTGCAGATGTCAAGTTGCATTATGAAAGTTTGGTCTACTCTGTTGCTAGATTAGTGTTAGGAGATGCATGCAGTTCCATCTCTCAAACAGGAAATGACACAATCATGTCCCCTGGAAGCAAAAGCATGTAAGATTTTTTTATTCTTTTTTAAATGGGAAATTTGATCAATGAGTGAACAACGTAGTTGAGCATTTATTAACAAGCTTATTTGTACAAGCTTCACTACAAAGCATACTGAAATAAGCCAAAAAGACCTCATAGAAGAGTCATTAGCTACTTCATAAGCTTGACCAAACACATGCACGAACCTTATGATAGTCTGAAATAAGCTCCCTAAAAGCCCTTAATATTTACCATACATGCATGATTCCATGTTTCAGATATGTTATATCACAACCATTAATTTTCTTACTGGTGTATTCTGTAGCCTGCCCGATAAGCTTAAAGCATCTGCGAAATTTGACCAGTACAATTTGAAAGTGGAAGACTTCGATAGTAGAGCGAGAAAACTGGAAAATGATATATTGAGGTACTATCAGTGTTTATTTTTCTCATGGCCTTGGCCAATACTGTGGTCTGTGTGGGTAACAGATTTCATATGCAGGGTCATTTGTGTATGAATACAGATGAATAGGTGCTTTGCTATTGTGTCTTGAATAAATAATGAGTTTAATAAGTCGTGGCCTTTTAATGTTCTTCAGTAGTAATAATTTCGGTAGAAATTTGACACGTTCAAATATGGAATATTTTCTGACCATTTTACTTTCTTCTTTATCTGAGGAATGGGTTCAGTTGCTTGTGAAATATACAGACAGGTCATTTCTGGAAATTTAGGTTGGATATCCTGTTTCCACTTGTATTAGTGTGGAAAGGTTCATATTTCTATTGTTAGTGTAGAAAAAACCAAGTGTGTTTATGATGGTAGAAGTTTTCAGTTTCTGAACTTTTAAACATGTATCTCATCTCATGTAAATTGCAAGATTAGAAAGCATAGAAGAAAAAAAATTATATCAATGATATTAACATGCCTCTCCTGATGGACTGTAAATTTACTAAACTTTTTTATATAACAGTATGCACCACCTATTTTTTGGTTTTTCTTGGTAATGATGATATCTGCAATATCTCATACACATATACTGCTTTGTTTTTAAGTTTTGGTTATTATTTTCTCTCTGTCTGTTGCTTTGGTTTTTCGATCCTTTTGCTTATTTTTTTAACAATTTTTATATTGATTATGCAGATTGGATAGCAGAGCCTCAATTTTGGACTTGAGATTGGAATGTCAGGATTTAGAAAGATTTTCTGTGATCAATCGATTTGCCAAGTTCCATGGTCGGGGGCAAAATGATGGGGCAGAAACCTCATCATCTGATTCAACTGCAAATGCTCAAAAATCATTCCCCCAGAAATATGTTACCGCAGTTCCAATGCCTAGAAATCTCCCAGACAGGGTACAATGTCTTTCACTTTGATAATTAATTAATTCATTTTTCCATCTTTCTTGGTCAGTTGTCTCCGCAACATCCTGTTTATGGTCCGTTTTCTTTCAACTTATATTATTGCACTTCATCGCCATAGAACCATACAACTGGCAGTGTAGGAGAAGAATGGTACTAGATTGCCTCCCCAACCATGGAGGCTGTTAGATCTTTTCAATCTATATATGAATGTATGTATGTATGTCTAGATCTTCGCAATCTAGTTATCTTTTACCTTGGTTTTCAGGTTCCAAGCCTTTTGTATATATATTAAGATAAGATATGCAGTTTACTTAGTTTTAATCATACCATTTGGCTCGTTTTTAGCTGATTACTTTAAGCATGAGCTGTTCAATGTTTAATTGTTTTCTTTAAAGAACATAAGATCTTAAACTGGTTCTTTAATTATTTCTATAATTCCAATTCTAAATCATCTTCCTTTATATGTATGTACTAATATAATATAACCTCAGTACTTAGTGAAATATCTGAGCAAAAAAATACCATAGGCTGTATATTTCATGTTCTAAATCATATGGGTCGATTGTCTGATTCATATGTAGAATTTAATATGTGCGTGGCCTGAGTTTCAGTTTTATTCGCACTCGTAAGCATCTTTCGTTCCATTTAAGATTTTGAACTTTTAAGTTTCTCATTCAGTTGTCCCAAAAATTCAGCGCATGTTTCCTGTGTTCGACGTATTTTATTTGTTGGACATATGATGCGAACCGCCGGCGGGTGCTGATCCATATATTTCTAAAGTGGTCCAAAGTATCATATCATGATTAAAGTTATTATCTTTCAGCAGTGACAGCTTAGTTTCCATTAATTGTGGAAAAAAATTATTGAAAAATTGGATTGGTCAACGTCTTGGGATGCTATTATGAATTGACCATTCATATCAGCGAATGCATGAAAGTCATCATCCTAATAATAAATGAACTCGGACCTTGACAGCGACAAAATTCGTCCTTTTACCACGCAAATGAACTTGTACTATGTTTTCAACCAATCGCACTTGCGCACATCCAAGGGAAGATGCCAAAAGACAAAGCTGGAAAGCAAACATATATATACAACACTGACAGTTATCCATTGTTTCTTCAGAAAGCAACCAAAACACCCTGCTTCTAATCACTTTACATCTATAATATAATAAACAAACACAACAGTTTACAAATTTCAATTTTTAAAAGAAAAAATTAAACTGATTGACGACATACTTTTGAAGTTAATTTTCGGCCAACATTTTATTTAAATATATTTCTTCTTCATAACAGCTTTTTGGACCATATCAGTTAACCCAGTTCAAAATCCAAATAGCCAAACCCAATCGTTGTTGTCTGTGGGTTCTTTCCAACTATACAGTTATAACATTCAAAATGTATAAACTTTCCTAGAGGGTTTAAAGGGGAAAATAAATTCGCCATAGAAAAATAGTTTAGTACCTCCCTCATATTTGCAATATATTGAGCATATTATCTATATGCAGACACCAATTCTGCTAATTTTTCCTTTGAACAAATTTCATCCACATATGAAGATCCTGTCTGTCCACAATTTGTTAGTGTTGTGAGACTAAAATTAGTCATCTAAAATTATCATTTTTAACAGCAACAGCAAGCAATAAGCAACTCTTACCACTCTTTTCGCATGGTCAACTATGAAAACGTCTAAAAAGAATGTCACTCAATGTTAAAGACTCATTCCTGTTGACGGCAGCTTTAAACAATGCTAACATGCATTTCCTCGCCAACCACTGTAAATATCTCATTCACTCTAATTAAAGAGGGAAAGGAGAGGGTGGGGGAGATTAGAAGCATTTTAGACACTGATAAACAGATTCATGAACTACATATATGAACTTCGTCGCAATCTTACTTGAGAGTGTCTACGTTTGCCTCTGCAAGCCATGTTGTTAAATAAACCTGTTATGTACAATATATTTAGAAAATATCATATTATAAGAAGGAAACTTATATTACGCATAAAATAGCAAAAACATGTTCTGCTCCAAGTGGCATAAGTATTCATTCACAGTATTCTTACGTCATCGACTTACAAACTTGCTTTTCATTTTTTTTTTCAATTTTAGTAACTGCACAAATTTATTTCCGACATTACATTGTTTCTTCAATCAGAGAGAGATGGGAAACTCCAGTATATAAGAAACTGCGAATGAACCCTTGCGAAGACTTACGGCATTTACTAAAATCGCACCGGACTCTTATCATGTTAGCTTACATCCCTCTCCGCCCCAAAACTAATTTAGTCTAATTAAAATAGATTTACAGTTCGGCTAATGTATCATATTCTAATTTAGATTTCCAGATCGTAGTGCAGTTTCTAAATGATGGAAATAAATCAATTTTATATATTTAAACCTCAAATGTAAATGAATTCAAAAGCAAACGTGGTATTAAATACCTGTAAAATCTCAGGATTGGGTTGGTTGTCAAATCTTAAAGAGGCAATGTCAGACTTCCCATCCCTGAAACTTGGTGGAACTGGTTCATGAGTCACTTCACAGTACAGATTGCAGTCTGTCAAATCTTTGAATTCATCGTCATAAAGCTGAGTTGACCAGTGCAATTGTTTTACCTCTGAAGTGTCATAACCAATGGACATAAATTCAAGAACAAGTAATCGCTGCCCATTTGATGCAAGTTTCCCAGTAAGAACAAAGTTAGGAATCAAATATATAATGAAAATATTTTTGCAGAAATTGCAATTCACCTTCAAACACAGTTCCAGCCTAAACATCTGAACCAATTCCACAGCAAATTTCTCTGCGATTTCAAACCTTGCAATTTTAGCATAATTGACATGAATAATCTTCAGGTAACGCGTCACACTATTATCTCCCTTACGGTTTAGTTACATAGAGAGAAAGTAAAAGATATGAATTGATTTTTTGGTGGAAGAAACATTGTTATCGTTGAATTATTTTCAGATTTGGAATAACTCCTCGAGACAATTTGAAAAATTCTATAATATTCAGGCTAAACCTTAAAAATATTTAAGCTAAACTTAAACCCTCAATGATTGACTAACAATGCATAGTACTAACAGCTGACAACTCTATCAGAAAGAAAAAAGTATGCATTCTGAAAATTTCTCTTCCCCTTTATTGGATTATATCACAATCTTTATCCAATTTAATAGGAAAAATTGCGAAATACAGTCTCATTGTTGCAACATCCCCATAAACTTACTCTGTGGTTAGTAAGTATATAATGCTTAAAATGAAATCAATATTCCCTCTGAGGATTAAAAGATTCTACGATGAATACTTATTATTAGCAAGATATAAGAATTACGTCCTCATGTGAAAATATATTCAGAAAAAAAATGAAGGAACTGGGAAAATTACTGGCAAATTGTCTCAACAACTGGGTAGCTGTATAAACTATCAATTACTTATTCAGCAAATATTGCCATACCATGTGAAGTGATTGAATAAAATGTAAATACTGGAATTCCACCACCATCTCCAGCATCTCCAAAGTCACTCTGGTCTGCAGAGTTATAAGAAAACTGTAACAGAGGACTACTGCTTGATCCTTTGAAGAAACACTTCATCGATCTGCTAACATTGATCATGTCACTTACAATACCCACCTGAAGTTACAAAAAAATAAAAATAAAAATAAAACATAAATACAATCAGCATTTTTAAGTAAAACAATCGCCTACTTTAACCATGCGTATGTGACAGCTATATTTATTAAGCACAGATATGTTAAAGAGTCACTAGAATATTGAACAAAAATTTGGAATTCATTGACTAAAATTATATGGCCTCAACAATGAATTTTAGTCCATCAAGCAGCTTATGTAATTAATACATGTCAAAATATGCCGTTACATTTCTTTGCTAGTACAAATATATCAATGGCTCCCGATTGAAACTAAACAATATAGATGTGACATACCATGTCCTTATAACACAACAATAATTTGCTCCTTCGCAGTTCCTGAATCAAGTACAATAACCACAGCAATAGATATTAAAATGATGTCATATACTTTAAAGGTTATTTTTTAAATAAAAGATATTTATATGGGAGGAGAATAATAAGATTAACGAGAGAATAAGGTATCCGTCTGAACAGATGTACAAAAATAACTGACTTTTATTAACTATTTTTCGGTGAAAGCAGAAAGGACTCTTGTCATCACTCTGTTTTTGTTAGTTTGAGAAAAATTAAACCCCTTATCGATAGAAATTATGTTTAGATAAACATCCTAGAGAAGTAGGAGAGCCAACCGGAGAGTATTTTTTTCCCACCCAACTATGCTAAAATACCTACTATAGGAACCTTCAAGTAGACTCAAATAAACTGGTGTCTAAAAGGACTGTATACTTAAGGAATAAACTTTCAAAAACTTGCATTGCATGAGTACTGATACTAACTAGGTTAATAACATCTCAACCATTCTAGTCAAAACCTTACCCCGAGTATTACTTTTAAAAACAAGCTATTGAGGATATCACTCAGACAACAAATAGCATTTCATTATTCACTTTATCAAGTAAAATAAAGCACAGCATGCCCTTGTGTTTGGCTAGAGGTGTCACGGGTTTAATTCCTGATGATTAAACACATCAACCAACGTAATGTTTTTAGGACACCGGATTTCCAATATCTCACTTCCGTTGTTCTTGAACCTACAGTAAACTTCCCACTACCAAGATGATCTCCTCTTCCACTCCAGACTACAAACAACTCCCATGGAATCTTAATCATTTTAAACAACCCCAACCCTAAATTGGGATATCAAAAAGAGGTAGAAAATGAAAATAATGAACATACATGCTTGACTGCAGGTAATATAATCAGTGAGAAAAAAAACACACCCTTACAACTATCAACACTATGAGACATTTATAACCAAGGGATCCTAAAGTGAGTGAGGCCTTCCAAATTTCTGCATAATTTTAATTCAGAAAACATCAAATATTTGAATATCTGAGGACATCTGTTTAAGCACATCAACCACTATTGTGAACAAGAGCACACATAAATTTCGCTACCCAGACTTCTCTAACCTCAGACCCACAGTTATGTTCACCATTCAAAATCACACACACACAAAAAAAAATAGCAATATAAAAGCAACTACAGATTCACCTTCTCAATTTAGAATAAAAGGCATACTTCGTATGAGAAACTTATCTAAAACAGTCCAGCTCACTACTCTTATGTTTTCTCAAAGGATAAGTATATATTGAAATATTTATAATGGTAGGCCAAAAGAGAATTAGTGGCTCCAAGTAGACCCTATGTTAATGCGGATAAGTGAAAGAAATTGATCACAAAAAGAACCCACTGCCACGCTACCAACATGTGATGTCAAAGTTCATATTAAATCAGACAAAATATGGCTTATATAAAGCTCCAATGTGAACTAAATCTTGTCATTTATGCTGTGTGCTGAATATCCAAATGGAAGTTACAGAGAAGTAAAAGAGATCAACTTTCAGCATAAAAAATCTGTATATTAGTCTCAACACACAGAGGTTCTATATGATATAAATAAATACATAACTGGCCTTTGACAAATTTGCAAAAAGCAAAGTGGAATTATTTCTTATAAACATGTACAAAATAATTACTAAAACCATGAAAAATAGCATTTTTGCAAACTAATGATAATTTACTGGAAAGAGTTCATCTGCTACCACCAATAATCTATCAAGTCTACAATTGGCAGTTTCATCAGATGCAACAGGGAGAATACAACCAAACTCCCGGCATTCATTATATGGTAGACACAAAGGCATGATAGGGTGAATCCAAGTATAATATAAACAAATTCAATTTACTTCGAATTCCAATACAAAATGTTTATTTTATCTTTAGTTCATCAGAAACTAAATCCATGACCTCTCTTGTCAAACCAAGACCATGCACTGATTTTTCTTTTCCCCTGATAAAGTGAAATGTGAAATAGAGTTTGATGTCATTGTGTGATATTCGAAATAGCTAGCTTAAAATCAAACAATCTTAATGCAAAAAAGAAAAAAAAAACACTTTCCACAGAAGTTGAAGAAGGACAATAAAACAAAAATTAACAATACCTGCCGCTTAAATAGCTTCAAACAAGCTCTCTTTCTTATACCAGGCATATCGCTCAGAACACCTAATTTCATATCAGGCATGTACCTACATCAATTACAAAACAACAATCAAAACAGCATAACCACAAACACCTTACAGGCCAAACAAAAAAAATCTCATTAATTAAAAAAATAAAAAATAACTCGCCAGAGCAGGAATACTCGAACGGATACAACTCCGCGAAAAGCTCCATCGGAAGAAAACATCCAAATTTTCAAATTCAATTAAGCTCACACTGTTCCTATGTTCCAAATTCAATTAAGTACATACTGTTCCTATGTCTTTATGGCAATAGAATGAAACTCAACGTATTGATAAGACCTTTGGGAGAGATGAGAATTAACGAGAGCAGTTGCATGAGATCTTCCTGCAGACGAAGCAGAGAACCATCGATTTTTGAGCGACGCCAATTGTGACCATTGGTTCCTCAAATTTCTTTGCGCTTGAGGCCTCCACAGTCTGAGCACCGATGGCGGTAATGGTGATGGTGTTTGATGCTCCGAATCAGTGGTTCTTGCTGGAGTTGATGGTGCTGAGTCTAGGGTTTCCATTGCTGAGTAGAAAAGCGGCTACAGGTGCCCCTGCACTGCAGTTATGTAAGTGCATGCACAGACCAACATCCTTTATAATTCTTCAAGGGATGCACATAAACTAAAAGACGGTTAAACCCCTAGACTCATCGTGAAAACAAAATAATCAATCAACATGATTAATATTTTGTTATAACAAACTTTTTATCTTATTATTGTTGATATAAGGAAAGTAATAATTTAACATTCATTTCTCTGACAATTTCTTTAATAATAAAATTTCATATTAGATGATAAAAATAAATAAAAATAAATTTTAAAATAATGAAAATGATTGTTAGGTAGCTGTATAAATAATGGAAGCTCTAAAGTTACAATGGTCCAAAATATCTTCACTCTATTTTGCATGTAAAATTAGGTGAAGTCACGTGAATTTTTATGAAATATTTAAAAGACCTTTTTACCCTCAAGAATTAGTTGTTAATTTTGATAACTTTGAAGTTTGTGGCATTTTAGAATTCAATACTTTTGTACAAGTCCAAAACCATGATTCTTTCATAATTTAGCTAGGTTCTTTATTGCATATTTCAAATTCAAATATTTCTCCTCATACTTATCATTAGCATTTATAGTAAATGGAAAAAACATAATTATGGTTCTTTGAATTTGAGAGAGAAATAAAAGTTGGAGAAGAGAGGATAACGAAGAAGAAAATAACTGAAGTAATTGTTGCCTTTTGTGAAAGTATAAGAGATTCAATCACTACTGTTTGGACAAATGATCTAATCACATCAGGAATCCATAACTTTTTTTTCCTGCATTCCATATAAAAAAATTTCTATTTTGTCTTTTTAAATTGGGTATTTTGAAAATAAAAAATATATAAATTATAATTTATAAGTTAAAATTAAAAATAACTTTCGTGTAATTCAAAGAATGTTTTTAAATAAAAAAAAAATCTTTTGTGAAGTTAAAGGAGATGGAGTAAAAAACTGTCCAGACATTTATTTTTTCTTCTCTTCTTTTTTGTTACAACACACCAAGCTCATAATCAAAGTCAATCTATATGAAAATCTAACTATTTATACTATTAATAAAACCTGTAATTACCTACACTATACAATTCTCATACACACTTCAAGCATCTAACTAAATAAACTAACGATTTTACATAATTAAATTTAATTATCACCTTTTATTTCATACACTTGTGTTATAACATAAAAATTAAAATACTTACACTGAGAATTCCTCTTCCCACTGGTAATTTATTATATGTCTAGTAATTGACTAAAACTTCACTATGATTCCAATAAGACAACATACATCTCGGTCCATGGGAGAATTGCAACATGACAAAAAGGTAGAAATTAAGTCAAACAATAAATATCAGTCAATTTAAAATCATTCGACCAACATAAAATTCACATTAATAAACTCTCGTAATATTTGTACATGATTTATTTCAAGCTCATCCCTATACATTATAATTACTAAACCATAACAAACATTCTAAGCATAAAAATGTTACAACTTAATAAGGTCCCGAGTATTTGAGAGTTAGGGTGAACTTAGAATTGCATGGGTGCCACTAAAAATCTTCATTTATTCTTCGTTCAAACAAAAATGTCGTCCTTCCTCATTCCATCTTCTTCCACCATACCTACTTTTCTGATCTCCTTTTGGTCCTATGGATGTAGAAAGTAGTAAATATGTAGTGAACCAACAAAAGTTATTAATATCTAAAATGGTATATGTATTCAAATTACTCACGAACCATCTATCATAGACATTTCCTATTAATATTTTTTTACACCCTTTTAAACACACTATTAAACAAGTCTTATCATAGACCATCATAGAACAACGCATTTATCATTTAAACATGTACACGTTTTACATATTCGTAATAGGTTTAAGATGTTCAAAATCCAAAACTAATAATATGTCACATGAATAATAAATTACGTTTCAATCTTTCACCACCAGTAATGTCTTACTTCATGTTGTTGGAGACTATTTATGAAGTCAAATATCTCTTTATAAGTTTTAATAATGAATACTTCATATCAAGTCATAGTCTATAAATCATTTCAGTATGTAACTTCTAATCACATGTCATACATAAGCATGTCACTCACATCTCCATTACATGTATGTGTGTGTCACACCTTACTTTAATTAAAACAATAAATCATTCAAATTTATAATTCAATATTACTCAATTTAAGTGAAAATAGTTTCTCTAACGAAATATGATAAAACTCTCATTTGAGTTATTAAACCAGTATATTCATTGAGAAAAGACATTAAACAATACACTCACTGTAGTAACTCAAACAATACATTTACTTAATTATTTTTTATTTCGTTGAGCAAGGACATTGGATTAAACACGCATTTGAATAATTGAGACACTACATTTGCAATCAAGCGTTTTTAATTTAATTGAGTGTGAGCATTAGAAGAAACACTTATTATAGTGACTTGGACCTTCGCTTAAACACTTTCGATTTCAACAACTGTAAAAACAAAATTAACTCACTCGAACCCAAACAACACTCCCCTCTCATCTCAAAATATTATTTCTATAAAAATACAATAATGAAATTACTTTATCTTTAGGGCTAAAAGAAAAATGAAGACTCCAATTAGACAAATAAAAAATAATATTAGTTCAACATCCAAATCAATAACTTCAATATCAACATGCATCTAAATAACATTTTACTCACACGATACAAATGAACCTTGAAATGAATGATCAAGAAACTTACATGCAACACAATAATACCAAATTATATATACATTTAATGAATGTCAAACACAGACAAAGTGCTTGTTGACTCTACTAAAGAACTTCATACTCGTATGCAAGTAAAGAATTTTATACTCAACATACAATAGAAGATTATCTAACTAAATTGTTGCAGCGAAATAACTATATTTTAAAATGATATATTAAGATAAACTGAGTATCTCTCCTTACCTGAAAATTCTAAATAATCTTCATAATTTGATTTAACCTTAAAGCATGGATCAATGCTCACCATTCCTTTATAAAAAAAATAGGTGACCCTTAATGATAATTATTTTGTGCCTAGCGATGACATGAATAACTTGCTTAACGGAAGGTGTTCTTCGTCCAACGCAACTATAATGAAGTAGACACTTTAAAAAACTAACAACTTATAGCATATGCACTTGAGAGAAAGCAAGCTTAGAGCAAACATTTTAGTATATTCTTTAGCACATTTTACACTAAGAGTAGCTTGCAATTCCAATTAGTGGATACCTTGAAATATAATCCTCTTTAATTTTTTTATTATGAGGTGATTAGACATGTGATGAGAGTAATTTCTCTTCCTATAAATAAGAGAGTTGCACTTCTATCACATTTATATTTGGAATATACATGTTGAAATGTTGTTGATGTGAGTTGCGGATTGTGCGTGAGTTTTATCTTGAATAGGTAGCTCAAGCAACAATTCCTTTCACTCATCGTGATCGTTGAAGTGGCGTCAGACTTAAACGTATTCCTCTTTTGGTGTCTTTTCTACTCATTTTACAAGTGAACCGAGTGAGATGTAGTGTTGGTTCTTATTCTAGTTCAGTTGGATATGGATTATGACTAAGCATAGAGGTTTTAAGCATATAAGTACTCCTTTCTTTATGTTTAAATTCTTTTGTCAATTCTTAAAGTATAATTTTAAACGAATGCTTTGCAAATGATTTGTTCCAATTATATTTTATGAACATGTTATACCTGAATCTTTTAATAAATTCACTGAATAATTATCTAACATAAATAATTAAATGTTGAGATATGTTTAAATATATCCACTTATTTCAAACTAAAAATATTATTACGATCCAAAATAAACATATATCCAATTTTTCTCCATCAAACTTCACATGCAAGTACATACACCTCATTTCAACATGCAAATGATACAGAGAAAAAACATCCAAAAAGATAAAGGAGACAAAAAAAACTTACTTTAAATAAAATTTTAACGATAAAATATTTTTTCTTCTTTATTAACATGAAGACTCAAATAGATTGAAAAGATGCAATGGAAAAGAAAGTAAAAGAAATTTTAGAAAAGTAAATTATTTGTATAAAATAAAAGTATTAAATTTTCTGTTTATAAACCTTTTGTCTCAAATAATAAAATAATTAATATTTTATCTTATTTAAACCACTTATACTTGTTAAATTAAATTACTCCATCTTTACAATTAATGAACAATTACAATTTGAAATGGTCTAGTTTCTTAACAAATTTCTATATTTAATTTATAAAAGCACATTTTTAAAATAATGCGAAGAAAGCAATTAACATAAAAAATATTATATTTATACGTATAGGATATCAATAAACTAAGACAACGAAAACCTCCATTTTTATTTTTCTTAAAATAATTATTTATAAAAATAGTAAATTTGAAGGATTCATTTAGACAACAATTAAATATTATTCATCAATTATAAATTTTTAAAACTAATTAGAATAAAATTAAATCTTTAAATTCATTTTTATAAAAGTAAATACATTACTTAAGGCAAACTTAAAATTTAAAGTATTTATTACTTATAAAAGAATAATTTATTATTTATAAAAGAATAAAATTTAAATATTTATTTTGTAGTTGGCGTTAACTGAAGATATTTATAAAACCAGAATTCAGAAATACAAAATTATTCACCATTAATTTCTCATAAATCAGTACTCTCTATTAGTAAATTTAATTTCCTTAATTTGTATGTAATTTTTTCTAAAGTGGGAAGGACAGCGTAGCAATAAATGAGGAAATAGGTGTGGAGTGGAGAGTTGGCCGACGTGTTAAACGCGCGTCTTTTGTATTTTCGAAATGACAACGCATCACATTGCCGACGATAACGTGTCTTAATTCCAAGACCCTCATATCAGCAATTTAATTTATATTAATTCATTAATACTTAATAAAGAACATATAGTTTAATAATTTATTAATCTAAATTAGTGTTGTGTGTTATTGTTAATAACAATTGACGAGAGAACGGTTATTCGAAAAAAAAATTGATTTTTTTTTAATTATGTTAGTGACTGTTTTTATTGCTATGAAAAGTATACACCCAGAAACAAACATTATGGCACATGTTTTCATTCGTTTTTTTAAACTTCAATTTTTTTTATTAAAAAAATCTTAAAATATCTTCCTCTCTCTCTATATATCTATCTATATATAAAATGAATATTTTTACAAGGTGACAGTACGTAATACAAATATTTATAGTTTTTAATATCAATAAATACATAGAAATAATTAAAAAAAAACACTTCACATTATTAATTTTTATAAATGAAAAAATCTACAAAAAAAATATTTATATAAAAACGAGTTATAAAATGCTTATTTTTAAAATTCGTAATATTATTTGTATATGGTATAAACACTTGTAATTTTCCTAACATCACAATAACTATACACATTAGTGTAACTATGTAATAAAAATGTGTGCCCAAACAAATAATTATAAAAACCAATTCACAATACTAATTGTTATAAACAATGCAATTAAAAAAAAAAGAATAATTTTAAACAAATGAGATATTCCTTATTGCTTTTTAGTGAAATTTTCTTTTCATAGTTATATGTTTTGTTAAAGAGATATTTTAAATTTGTCAAAAGCTAACATTTTCTAATTAAAACAATACAAATATATTATGCAATTGCTTTTAACTAGAGAAGTTTTTTCTTTTATATATATATATATATGTGTGTGTGTGTATATGTATATATATATATATATATATATATATATATATATATATATATATATATATTGTTAAATAAATTTTTAAAATTTATTAAAAAATAACATTTTCTAATTAAAAAAACACACTCAAACAAATAGTTATAAAACAATCTTATATGGCTTTTATATAGTGATGATATAGATATACTACTATTTTAATTTGTATATCAAACGAAGAAAAAATATATTTGAACTAAAATTGTAGTAAATGAAGCCTGAAGAGGGATTTGAGAACAAATACTAAGTTTAATGAATTGATAAATGTAGAAATACTAATACTATTTGAAAATCTAGTTAAAATATTAAGTTTATAAACCTGAAAAAATATTACATTAAAGAAGTGAGAACCTAACATGTGAAAAGAAGATAGTATTTAATATACATTTACAAACGTGATAATATTGATTTAGGAGACCAATTAAATCATGTGCCTACCTCTTCTGTTATAATAATATAATAATAAGTGAGAGAAAAAAATAATTAAAAAATAAAAAATTAATTAAAATTTGGAAAACTAAATAAAAATGATAAAAAACTTGAATAAACCATAATTTATCTGACTATTAAGTGTATGATAAAGAGGATTGTCTAGTGTCGAGGAATACACGTGGCTCAGTAAAACAGAACGTATCCGATTCCATTGGAGATTCTTCCATGTCACATCTAGAGCACAGAATCTTCCCCAAACAAACAAGTTACAAAATAATTATAATAAATATAATTTCACCCTAATAAGTTATATGAAGCGCCCCAAAAGCAAAAGAGAGAATCAGATTTAATTTTCAAGGAGTTTTTCATTTCTATAAATATTTTATTTTCTTCTCTATTAAGAAAAAGGAACGCTCTGTTTGGGAGTTGCTTGCATAGATTATATCTTTCTCCATTTTTAATAACCTCATCTCCGAGTATAACTTTCTTCCTCTATCAACTAGGGTTTGATCCAACCATCAGGTTTACCTCGATTTCTCAGACGCATCCGCAAGTGTAAGCTACTTTGTGATCAATTGTTAATGATCGTCTTTTTAAATTTTTAATTGATGCTATAGCTGATTGGATGAGTCTTGTGTCTGTTTGGTTTCTGAGAATTGAGGTTCGCGCATTCGATGCTCTATAAACTGTGTTTTTTTAAATGTAGCATGTTAGTTTTAAATGTCATATGGATACATACTTCTTTATTTTATTTTATTATAGTTATGATATATGATGAAGATCAAAGACACATGGTTGCCAGAATATGTTGGAAAATTGTTTTTCTTCCCCCTTTTTTAATTTTCATGATTTTTTTTTTATGTAGGTATTCTGTATGCTTGTCGTTCATACCCTTACTCGGGCTTGGAAGTTTGGAGTTAACAAGCAGAGATTGGCAGAAGATGCTTTTGAGAAAAAATAGGGATGAAGAATCGCTATCTTGTTTATCCTTCTTGAGAGAAGGAGGATGAGTGTTTATGTATTACAGAGAGTGGAATTTCCTATGTATGAATTTTGTTCGAAGAATGAGACTTATATGGTGTGATTTCTGTATGTTGTTTACACACACCGATGTTTATGATCTTAATTAGGAATTTGTCGTAGTTAACTTGGATTGTCACAACCAAGCAAATTATAGTATTATAAAACTAACATACAGTTGCATCTTTTAGAAATTATATATTCTAGGAATGGATGATGATAGAGATTTTGAGTTGTTCTTTTACAGTTGGAATGCAAAGAATCCAACTGATCGGCTTTTCTTTGTATCTTGTTTTGTTGCTGCTCTTGTTGGAATATTGACCATAGCCTACACGGCCTTTCAATGGAGGAGAAACATCAACCTAAGTTGGATGAAAGCCATAGCTAGGTCTAAGAAAAACCCAAAGGCGAGGCACAAAATTCCTGTTGCCCCTCATGCATGGGAGTTAGAATCCGTGTCTCGTGCAAAGAATTTAAACTGCTGTGTATGTTTTAAGTCCATGTCACCATCTCAAACTCTTGGGCCTAAAGTAGCTTCTGAAGGCTTCATCCACCGTTGCTGTATTTGTGGTGCTGTGGCTCATCTAAGCTGTTCCTCTAGTGCCCACAAGGACTGCAAGTGTGTTTCAATGATTGGATATGAGCATGTCACACACCAATGGGCTGTTCGTTGGACAGATGTAGCTGACCAACCTGACGAAACTGCTCTCTGTAGTTACTGTGAAGAGCCATGTGGTGGGACGTTCCTCAGTGGTTCTCCTGTATGGTCGTGCTTGTGGTGCCAACGTTTAGTACATGTTGATTGTCATAGTACAATGTCTAATGAAACGGGTGATATTTGTGATTTGGGCCAATTTAGAAGATTGATACTATCACCACTGCATGTAAAGGAATTAAACTGGAACATGCCAGGTGGATTTTTGAGCTCAATTACTCATGGGGCAAATGAGATAGCATCTTCTGTTCGGGCAAGTATTAGGAACCAGAGCAAAAGATACAAGCATGAAAATGAACCATCATTTGAATCAGGGAATACTGAGAGCATTGGTGAAATGTCCACAGAAAGTACAGGTAATTCTCATCAAATACAGAATGGTCATCATGAAGTGGATGAAAAAAGTAGCTCAAATAAGGAGGTACGACATCAAGATAGTGAAGTAGATAATAAGGTGGATAGAAAACCCAGTCTTGGACGCAGTTCATCAATCAATCAGAGGGATGAATCCCACACTTTGGGAGTGAAGCAGAAATATGATTTGGTTGATTTGCCTCCAGATGCAAGACCGTTGTTAGTTTTTATAAACAAGAAGAGTGGTGCCCAACGAGGAGACTCACTCAGGACACGTCTGAACATTCTTTTAAATCCAGTTCAGGTTTGTTACTCTGCTGCTTTTTACAAAATGTGGTTATCTTTGAGTATAGACCATTGGTTCAAAATTTGTTCCCTGCATTGTTTGCACCCTTTTCAAGTGTTTTTGCTTTGGGCCAGCTGAGTTAACCAAGCTTCTACTATTCATCAAACACTCAAGTCTTCATAAAAAATGACCAAACACTACAAGATTACTCTTCTATTGGTATACATGAAAGACTGCGAAATTCCAAATATAGTTCTCTTGCTTGTTGGAGATATACTCTTTGACAACATGATTTCGAAGCCTTTTGTTTGTTTTGATTAGGTGTTTGAATTAAGCTCAACACAGGGGCCAGAAATGGGACTGTATTTGTTCAGAAAGGTGTCTCACTTCAGAGTTCTTGTATGTGGGGGAGATGGTACTGTTGGTTGGGTTCTGAATGCGATAGACAAGCAAAATTTTGTTTCCCCTCCTCCAGTTGCTATTCTTCCTGCTGGTACAGGAAATGATCTTGCTAGAGTTTTGTCCTGGGGAGGTGGCATGGGTCCAGTGGAGAAGCAAGGGGGCCTTAGTACATTTTTGCATCAAATAGAACATGCTGCTGTTACTGTTCTTGACAGGTGGAAGGTAACAATTAGTAATCCACAAGGAAAGCAGCAGCTGCAACCCACAAAGTTTATGAACAATTATCTTGGTATGTGAACTCACATTTCTCATGGTTACTGTTAATTACATTAAAATTTGTTGATTGTAGGTTTAAAGCATCTGGAAAATCAGCTTGTTAATCTTTGATAGGCAGAGCTAGTTTCTTCATGGTAGGGATTGGATGTTGGCTGGGTAATAGATGTAGAGAAAAATGTCTTTAGGATTCTGGAGTTTGATTTAATAATCTGGTAACCTTGTTTGACTTTGAATCTGCTAGAAGCAAATCAATGGGTTGACTGTCTTGATTTTGTCCAGTCAAGTTTGATTCTACTCACATTGTGTTGTGTAGTTGAAATGAGGTTTAACATATGTGAATTTGGGTATTCAATTCTGGTGCAAATTTGTCCTCGCTAATGGATTTACTTGAATTATAATAAGTTGGTATTCTTCTTCTGCTTTTTTCTAACATTAATTGTATACCACTTTCATTTTGTTAGATTACATCATTTGCTTATTGATAAGCTATGATAGCAAGTGTATGGATTAGCTTATTTTAAGAAAATAATTGTTATTTGTTCTGCAATTTCTCGAGAGTTTTGAGAAAATAAAGGAGAACTGTTTTTGTTAATGTATGCTTTCCCAAGCACGCACATCTCTGTCCATCATTTTGACTAGTTCTGAATCTAAGGAATATTGGTTTTAGGTATTGGTTGTGATGCAAAGGTTGCTTTGGACATTCATAATCTGCGTGAAGAGAATCCAGAAAAATTTTATAACCAGGTATTTGGTGTCTAATTGGAACTGAAATTTGAATTGATTGACTAGTTTTAGTTGTGTATTAATAGGAGGCTAGTTGTGTGGTATAAAATTCGTATTCTTATTGTTTTTCTTGAATGATTGTTCCGTATAAGATTGCTTTCTTTCAGTTAGTTGGAGTTGAGTTACATTAGATTAGTTTTGGCTTAATTTTAAAACCTGCTATTGGATTGAGAAGTTCTGTTCTGTTGTGCTGCTGCGGGGAAGTAAGAAATATATATGCTGTTAAATATGGAAAAGGAAGCGTATATTGATGATATCGTTTTTGAGTATTACTATCTTAGTTATTATTTATCGCTAATATTTTAGCTTATACATTGCATATGATAAATGTTTATTTTTATGTAGTAATTGAAATTTATAGTGAAAAAAAATATTTATATATAGTGAATAGTTTAAGTAGTGATCTATTTTTTAACTATTCACAATTTTTAAAAATATTATTAAAATTCATTTTGGAGATAGAAAAGAAAGAGAGTGGACTGAAGCACATGAGTTATTAAAAAGATAAAATATAGAGATAAAATTAAAAAGAGGGTGGTTTGTGGCAATTTTTTTAGCTGGTTATTGGGGTTAATGTATGAAATAAACATTCAAAAGAAAGGACAAAAAGTTAGCAAAGTTGTGTACTATTATGTATAATAAAAGAGTAGATTATTCCCTTCAATAACTTTGAAGAAAGTTATTGACGCCTTAGTTTGGTACTCTGATTAAAATCAGCATAATTATTGTGGTTGTATGACATGTGACTCTTGTTTATCTCTTTGTGACTTGGATATTAAATTTGAGCGAAAATTAAACATGGTTCTTTTAGCTTGATCCTATCATGGTCCAATCATGCTTTGGAAAAAAACCCACTAAAATCCTAAAAAGCTGCCCTTGGTCTTGTGCTTCATAGTTCACAACTCGCATAAAGTCCGTTAGCCTGTTTTATTACCTCTACTCTATTGGGAAACTCTTACAAACTTTACCCAGTTGCCACACTAGGTTTTATCTATTGACATTTTGTTGAGCTGCAAGTAGTATTTGTTATTAATTATCTACCATTCTGAGGCCCAATATAGAGAATTAATATCCTTTCTTTTGTCTTTTAATAATAATAATAATTAAATATAGGTAATATCTCATTTAGGTAGCTTTTGTAATTGATCTTGTTAAGAATTTGTTTGAGTGTACGTGTTTGTTATAAATTTATGGTATTCCTCAATCATTATCAATGAAGAATCAGAATTATTAATTTTAACTTTAGTTGTAGAATATTTATTAGTGATATAATAGTTATCCTTCTCATTATTATCAGTGTTTTTTTATTTGTTTGACAACCTTTCTATGTGATGAAATGGCCTTTCCTTTCATGTTGGTTGTATTCTCACGAAGAATTATGTGAACTAGTTATCAGCTGACTTTTATCATTTGAAATCTTACGGTAGAAGTTTATATTAGTATTATCCACTGCATTATTTCAGTTATCTTAATATGCTTACATTGATCTTATGCATTGGAAGTTCTAGATTAAATGCTGAAATTACTCTAACGTGCAGTTTATGAATAAAGTTCTATATGCAAGAGAGGGCGCAAAAAGCATTATGGATAAGACATTTGCGGATTTACCTTGGCAGATTCGTGTTGATGTGGATGGAGTTGAAATTGAGGTCCCTGAGGTGAGTTTGTTAGGTATAAATAAACTTTATTGGGATCATATTACTCTTTTTAGTTAAATTGCTTAGACTATAAATTTCTTTTTTGGTTTGATTATTCTGTACATCCTTGATATATTTGCAAGTTTTTAAATAGGTATCTAAACTAAAGAAGTAGGTTCTTGGGATTACTTTTTGGCAGTTCGAAATCGCCAAAAAAATGACAATTTGTGGTGGTTAGAGAAATCTTAAGAACTCTATTAAAAAATTTACATGATCAAGGACCAAACGAATATAAGTGGATGTTGATTCACCCTTTGAAGAAGCTCTTGAAGATAAGAACATAAACTAAAATTATCAAACACTCAAGACACTTAAAATCTCCACAACTCTAATTTTCATTTATCTAAGTTTGTAGGATACAATGTAGGAACTTTCTATTCAAAGGAAAAGATGTATTAGAGAAACTTCCTTGTTTCATGTAATAATGAGTTAATTAGGGGCTTGAACCAACTCTATATGATTGTAGTTGGAGTCAGTTATGACACTTAATCTCCTTGTCTAGAACATACTTGAAGTTCTAGAATATTCTAGAATCTTCCAACATATTTCAAAACAAAGCTTCTCGTTTTTGCAAGATTTTAAAATAAAGCATCATCTATTTTGTGACTCTATAAAATGAGTCATTTTTAAAACCTATCAATCAATATAAAGATGGAATCATGGTCCTTGCTTGATATTGGGAGACCAAACACAAAATCCAAGGAATGTATGGAATAAGAAGAGGTGTGCATAAACTGTGAGGCATTAATTTAGACTTGGCCATTTTACATATGATTTATTTTTCACAAAACGTTTGAACATCTCACTTCAAATGTTGCCAAAAGAAATGTTTAGTTAATATTTCTAAGTTTTTTAAACTCTGAAGTGTCCTTTTAGACCTCACTCGTGTGTCTCTTTGATAAATAACTTCCTTAGGGGTCCTACTAGTACAAAAAAGTTTTTTGTCTCTAAAAGGAAGCCTTTGTATTATATACAATTTTTCAAAAAAGCAAGCAAGGTGCATCTTCTTCTACATTAGCCTTTTTTTGCTTGTATTTAATCACATAAGGGAATTTTTCTATACATTATACCCATTTGGCATGCCTCTTGTTAAGCTTTTCTTCGTCTTCCAATTCCAAATGTTTAAGGGATTTACAATTACTATGAATCACTATGAAGATTGTCATATGTCGAATACTTGATGTGGCCTTTTAATTTTTCCTTTAAGTGAGGCTATAAGGTGCCCCTCGTGAAGTAACACTATCATTATCCCCTTTCTCGAAGCATCACAATTTATTTCAAAAGATTTAGCAATTGAAAGTGCAAGAATTGGTGTGGTGAAAAAAAAATATTCCTTTAATTTTTGAGAGGCAGTTTCTTGATTTTCACTCCATTGGAAAACAACACTTTTCTTAATACATCGTGAAGCTATGGTCTAGCATTTAAAACATTTTATGCTACTTTATTTTTGTTGGGCTTTAGAGATGATGGTGTGTGAAGGTTTGATGGTTTAGAAGGTGTTTGAGAATGTCTTTAAGAGGAAGAATACTTGGAAAATACTTCATTTCTTGATTTTTCTTTATCTTTCCGTGGAGTGTGGTTGAAACTTTGTTTCCTGTCAGAACTTCTTTATGAGTTGTTGATCTACTCTGGTAGCTTGATGTACATGTTCCTTCAAAGTTCTATGTACTTGAAGTTCTACTATATCTTATATGTCACAATTCAAGTTATTTAGGAACCTTGCCATGGTAGACTTCATGCCTTCTTCCATCTCCCACTTTATGAGTAACACTTCCATTTCCTTGTAGTATTCTTCCACCCTAGTACCTTAACCTTTGAAGATGAAGTATATTATATTTGTATGGTACAAACCTTTCTCTTAAGCAGGTTTTTATGGGCAAGGGATCTTTGAAATTTTTGTTTCTCAAACATTAAACCACTTTGTTTTTATTTTCTTTTTCTTCAAATTTTGTTGTAAATTTACCACACTTCAATTTGTATCAGTACTGAAATTTTTTGAGAATCTACACTTAAACTCAAACTTAAATTAAATTTTCAGTGTAAGAATTGACTACACTTGAATCTAATGTTTATAAGTTCCAAATAAGTTACAACGAAAGCAGACTTTGGAAAACTTTCAAAAGAACCTTGTCATGGAAGCAACTTCTCCAAAGATGAGAGAATGATTACTCTATTCCTACACAAGATTGTCCAAGCACTTGAACAAGAGAACCAAAGAAAAATGGCAGACTAAAAACAAGAAAGGTAGACTCAAACTAGATTAACCAAGCTGTCAAACATACCCATAAAGAATGCACATGTTTCACCGAGTTGCATAAGAAATGGGTGCAAAACTTGATTAATGTATTTTCTTGTAAAACAAGACAAAGAACATGTATAGGAACACTAGTACAAGTTTCTGCCTTAAGAAAATTGAAAGAAAACATGCATCAAAATTATGACATTTCTAGTAACTAAATCAACTACCTTTTTTAATTGGTGTAAATCAGTTAAAATAAGGTCGGATGTAGTAATATCTTTTCTGTTGTCGGCATGGGGGGTTAAGTTTGGGGACAGGAGGTCAAAGTAATTTACTCAATTTTTAATAGAACTTCCCTTTTTAGTTTCTTTTACACAGCAACCTATCCCCACCGAAAATAAGAGCAAAGCCCCTTTGCTGAATCATAAAAATATTGGTTTCAATTGGTTCAGGATGCAGAAGGCGTGCTTGTTGCAAATATTGGGAGTTACATGGGAGGTGTAGATTTGTGGCAAAATGAGGACGACAATTATGATAATTTTGATCAACAATCTATGCATGATAAGGTACTTGAAGTTGTTAGCATATCGGGAACATGGCACCTGGGAAAGCTTCAGGTAAAATGCATTCTTGATTCCATACTAGTGATACATGACTTTAGTATGTACACGATGCTATAGCGAAAGGATCTACTACTTGAGATTTGACATTAATTTAAAGAATATGCGGCTGACCCTTTTTTCTTCTTGAATTAAATAAAAACCACAAACGGAATTAATAAAATAACTGAAGCATGAAATTGCTTTCTTGCGTGGAGGTGGAACTGCTTCTCATTTGTATTAAGTGTGTGGATGTTACCTTTGCTTTATTTCAGTATCATTTTAGCTCTCTTTGATAATTCGTTTGAACCGCATTTGTCTAAAACTAGGGAGTTATTTGGCCTATGAAATTATGAAAGCTCAAATTCCTGAGAATGACTTTGTCAACAGGTAGGGCTTTCTCGAGCTCGAAGACTTGCACAAGGACAGTCAATTAAGATACAATTGTTTGCCATGTTTCCTGTTCAAATTGATGGAGAACCTTGGTTTCAGAAACCTTGCACAATTGCCATAAGCCATCATGGCCAGGTTATCATTCTAGAACTCCTGCGCTGTACATAACAGGCAGCTTCAACTCTTTCTTGAAGTGCAGTTTGGTATATCCTTGTACTGTTTGTATAATAACTGAATTTCAGCATGTTTTGCAAACCTGTACGAACTTGCAATAATCTGCCTACCCGGTTTTAGTAATTTATGGTAAGAAAATTACCAATATCACTGAAATTAACAAATTCTCCATATCCTGTAAAACGATCGATACTGCTAAGAAAAACGAATACGACAACATATATTTTTGTCTCATTTAAAGTAGAAGTTTCTGATTTTATTTATCCTTTTATATTATTGATTTATGACTGTTCCATTGATGAAATGCGTCAACATCTGTTGGCTTATTCTACTTTATTGTGGTTGTTCAGGCTTTTATGTTGAAGAGGGTGGCTGAGGAACCTCTTGGCCCTGCATCTGCAATAATTGCAGAAGTACTTGAGAATGCTGAAACACACAATGTAATTAATGCTTCACAAAAGAGAGCTCTTCTTCATGAAATGGCGCTGAGGCTGTCCTAGAAATATCTCTCCACCCTGTGAAAGTGATTAGAGATTTTTGTATTTCTTTTGAAATATATTTTACTCACCATGTGTATTACTACTACCCCTTTCTGAATCTTTTGTCTAAACTTCCTGCTACTTCTGAAGCAGTCTTGTGTATTATGAATCTTTACACGATAGAAAGAATGGAATCAGCTATACGCAGTTATATGTAACCAATTACCATGCCCCCATACAGCAAGAAGCTTACGTGTGCTATGTTCACTATTTTATCTATTACATACATTGTTTGAGGATGTTGTCTTAGATTTCACTCCAGAATATATATAGTAAATGGTTATGACTTAGAAGGAATGTTTTACACACGGTTGCACTTTATTTTAATTGTTTATCAGCCGTAATTGAAAAACTTAGCTCAACTGAGTTGCTAGTGTTACCTTTGCATAACCAAAGCGAGAGGCTCTTGTCAAAATGCTTTTGAGGGTCGGTTTATCCCTTCGTCACTTTCGTCCTTCTTTCCGAGTAGACCTTTAACTTTTAACCACAGACGTGTTACGAAACCTTTATCTCTTGTTCCTCGTGTGCACACTCGCTTGTCTGGTACTTTTGGACTGGAAATTCTTCTCGGTGTTTTTGTGTTTTGTTTGTAGATACGCTTCAGGTGGCGTCGATAAAAGGGGGAATTTATGTGGAAGACGTATGATGGAGATGAGGCGTTAGAGCCCTGAATGGCCTTGCTGAGTTTGTGTGCCATCTCTTGGTATGTCGGTGAAGATGCTTTAGAGGTTTGAATGGCCTTGTTGAGTTGCAAAGTCATATGTTTGAACTCAAACGAGTCGTACAGGTCACTGCCATTGTACTCGATGTTGAGTCTCCTTGTAGTAGTAGTCACTGCTTCCTCTTTCCCTAGATTTTCCATGCAAGAGGCACAAGAGCTTAAGTAAATTTACTCCGCCACCTACCTCAACTGCAATATTCACACCTAATTGCATTTCATTTTTTCACTGTATTCTTTCATTAAAAACTCAAAATGTTTACTGTTCAAGAAAGTGGAAGCTAGTTGCCTTGCCTTGAAAGTAACGTACTCAAAGTACGTTACTAACAAGAGGTGATTGCATTGCTTTCTACGTTTCTCTCATGCCCTTGATTTATGTCGAAGCAACTAGGTTTATGAAAGTTCAGTGACTTCTCCAATGTAACCAGTGACAACAGTTTGAAAGCTCGGAGACATATCAAGCATTTTTTGCAGGTGACATGAACATGGCTATGCACATCTCATTGAGGCATGTATGTTCTTAGCGGTGGGCAAAAAATCCACTTTTCTCGATGTGATCTGGTCGAATCCAATCCATTTTATTAAAAGTCAATCCCATTTAAAATCCATTTTATTCTGTCTCGATTTTAATCTTATCTACATTTTAAAATTTTTTTATTGGATATTTATCCTTTGAATCTAGATTTACAAATATGGAAAATTCAAATATTTAATCCAAATTTTCAATTTAAATTTTTAGTTGGGTTGGATTGAAGGTTAAGATAAACTAGCCTAGAACAAAATTTGAGAATGGTTGGCTTAGGTTGAATATCGAAATGAATTTGTTTGGATGCAAGATTAAACTAAGTTAGTTTAGATCGAAAGTCGAGATGAGTCATTTGAGATGCATGCAAAGTTAAACTAGGACGGTTCGGGTTGAAAGTTGAGATAGATAAGGTCGGACTAAAGGTCGTCTCAGTCAGGTTTAGACAGAAAGTTGAAACAATCTGTTCTTGTTCAAAGGTTGAAAGGGTCAACTCAAGCAAAAGGTTAATTTGGGTCAGCTTAAGTTGAAAGTCGAAACAAGTAAACCTAGGGATCTAGATTAATGGTTGAGCTTGGTCAACTTAGGTTAAAAGTCAAGACAAGCTAATTCGGGTTGAAAGTTGAGATTGTTCGACTCTCGGGCCAAAGGTCAAGACAAACTAGCTTAGGTCGAAGGTCAACCAAGTTAGTTTTGATTAAAATTTGACCAAATTTCGTCGAGACAATCCTGATTGAATTTTGGTTAAGTCTGCCTCAGTTGAAATTTGGTTGAATTGGATGAGGTGGGAACATCCAAAATTTGGCAAATTTCACTAATTCAAACTGAAATTTGGCTAAATTTGATCAAGTCATTATCAATTGAAATTTGGTTGAGTTATTCCAAGTCAAAATTCATCTGAGTCATCATAATCGAAATTTGGCTAAGTTAGCTCATGTTAAAATTTAACTGAATTGAGAAGAGTTAAAACGATCAAAATTTGACTAAATTCAATTAAATTTATGATTTTAGATTTAAAATTTGATCTTTGGTCTCGATTTAAAACTTGACCAAAATATTTGAATTTTAAAATAATTCAAACTACTTTTGTTGTAAAAATATATTTAGATCTAAAATCTAGTTATTTGGATCTTTAAAAATCCAATCCATGTCCATTCTATTTAGAGAAATTCAGCACATTCCACTGAACTAATGCTCTTGTTTTGAAAGAAAAAACGAAAAAGAAAATAAAAATGAGAAAGAACACGAAATAGCTACTTAGAATTTTTTTTTCCATCTGTATCGTCGTTTGCTTGTGAAATGAAATGATAGTTATAAATGAATATCTTAGATTTGTGATTATTCATTAGTGGACTGTGTATTGCTGTTGAGGAAAGGAGTAAGAATATTAATTACTGTCTTAATGATCAGCACATAGAAGAATTCCTGTCACATAGCACAAATCTTGACGGTCTTAAGAAAATTGCTCAAATGCTTATTATTTAACTGGGCTTAAGGCCTAATTTGATGAGGGCTTTTACTTCTTGCACACCCCAATTTCTTTGCGAACCCTCAACTTTTCAAAATAACCATTTTACCCTCTCAAAAACTGACTTTCCGAGTACATAATATATATTTTGAAAACTTTTTGGAATAGACCTTTTGAAATTTTCAGAACAAGATTTGTACAAAAATATCTAAACATAAATTCTAAAATCAGTTTTCCGGAACGTGTGAAATATATTTTGAAAAAAAGATTTCTTGAACAAAATTTTCAAAAGAAAATTTCTAGAATATATATAGATAAAAATAAGTCGTGAATCAGATTGAATTAAACTTAAAATTATATTTTTATATATGTAAATTTTAAATTAATTTGCTTTTCTTTAACATTTTAAAAAGTAATTACTATTTTTTATTATAAAATAATTTTTAGAATGTTAAAAACAAACATATATTATTGTTTATTAAACATTTTAAATAGATATTGGTTAACACACTTGAGAATAAGAAGTTCAAAATTCATTAATTTTAATAATTTTAAAATTTAACAACAAAGTTGTATTTTAATTATTAAAGTTGTGTAACTAAGTGTTAGCGTTGTGTAACTAAGTGTTGGTGTTGTAGGGAGGGGTCTGGAGTTTAATTTACGTCAATTCATTGAACACCAATTTTGACACTGTGCACTCTCTGTAGCGAAATCAATACAGATTTTCTATGATAATTATGAGTTGGATGGTTAAACTGATTTAGATAAATGCATTTATGTTGAATTGTGAATGATTTATATTATGGGATGTGAGTATACTTGAATCATGTGTGATATGTATTGTGAGGTAAGGTTTCAAGGAAAGATTTTATGAATTTGTGAATGATTAGTGTATGCTTGATATAAAGAAATTTTGAAAGAAGGTATTTTGATATACTACCATTTAACAAATACAGAGATGAATGGGAAGGAGAAAAGTATGGTAGGAGGTCTTTACCTAGAATTTGATTTCAAGTATAAAAGATTAACTTCGTAAGTAGTAAGGTGATAACCCCATGGTTATATCTCTACAAAGTATAAATACTATTATGGATGCATACCTTCATTGAAAATTTAAGTCAATACATATATAAAATAAATTGAGTGTAGAATTTTTTGTTGTATGCCTCATGAAAAGTAAATTTTGAATGTGATATGGTATTATATAATTTACTTAAATGATTAATATTATAAGTTCTTTTAAAATATTAGTTTACTTTTTCTTTTGACGATTACCTAATTGTATAAATAAAAGGAGAATTAAGTGTCAACACTTCTTTATTGGGACAAAAGATGCAGTTGAGTAATGTATGTTTCACTGTTATTTTGTTTACTTTATATATAGAACATAAATGTTTGTTTTTTTTTTTGTTTTTTTAAAGACCTTATATACATAAAATATTTGTATGACTATTACTTAATATATGTATTTATATTTTGTATTTAGTTTACTTATAATATTAGAGTTTATAATATTTTGTTTAGTAATTTATAGTATTAAATGGATTTTACGCATTCTGTCATATATATATATATATATATATATATATATATATATTTTTTTTTTTTTTCTAATAAAAAAATTAATTAAAATCATTCAATCAGTAAGTAAGTAGTGTATTCAACTTTTTCAGCATTTAAATATTTTTTACTTTTTATAGAAATACTAACCTTTTTTGTATTTTATTTATTAATCTATTTTTATGTCTCTCTAAATTCTCATATATTTGTTAATTTCATGTTACAATCATTTTACTTTATTATTATTATTTGCTCAAGTTTCCAACGGGTTTTCTACTTTTTATTCTTTGGACCACATACCACTCATTACATGATAATATAAATGAACTTAATAAGACAAAATCATTGATCATTCAATAATGAAGTTTGTAATGTGACGTTAATTTCAGTCCCAGACGGATCGAGGTTAATACAGTATATATAATACAGTTTAAATAGATTATCCAATATTTTTTATCCTCACCATGTCAGCCGTCCACAATAATTAATGAATTTTACCTCTTTCAAAATACAAGAACCTAATTTACATAATCTGTACAAATAAAAATCTCCAAAATATTAAACCTAAAAAATATTTCAAGTACATGTTTGTATATACAGTTTCACATTATCAAATACCAAGAATTAAATAATAGCTTTTTTCAAAATATCTAGATAAATTGTAAAATTAAAAAGAATGATCTATTTTTAGGTTAAATTCTCTCAGATACTACATCTACAAACTTATGGTATACTTAATTTATTATTAAGTTGTTGTTTAAATCATTGATCAATTCTATTAATCATTCTATTTACAGAACATATTTCTTTATTAAAAATTGTTGTACTCTTTCTTTGCACTCTTAACAGTGCTATCATATAGTCTTGCAATTCTAACTACTAAAAATATATTTAAATATAATAGCTATTTTAATTTTTTGTGTTAAACATATTTATGTGGTTAAAATAATCTATTTTTATTTTGAATATTTGATAAAAAAAACTGAACTGAGTATTTAATAAATTATACAATTTGGGTTTAGATTCTTTAAAAGTATATTTGCGTTGTCTTATTGATATGTTATTTTCATTCTGTCTCAATTTATTTTTTATGATTTTTTTTATTATATAATGAAATATATTGTTAGAACAGGTAATTTAATTAGAGAGTTAAACACTTTAAATGGTGTGACATGTGTTACTGCTGATACCTGGAATTTGGCATATGGCCATCAATTATTGGAATTTGGCATTGTGGAAAATAGCATGAATAAGCCAATTTGGATTTGATCTCTTGTTTTCTCCCACCTAACACTAATTTCATTTTTTACAGAAATTGTTTTTAACTTTAGGTAAAAATACTACTAATAAGTTTGTTTGATGAATTTGTGAATATAGAATCAATAGGTCAAAACGTGAAATAATGAATTTAGTTTATCCATAGTTAAATATAATAATTTTTGAATGTAAAATGAAGGACATAAGTAATTATAAAAATTTAATAGCGTTATGTATCTGATTTGTTTGTGAATTTTCAAACAATTTTTTAGCGGCAGATAAATAGACTGCGTAAGTCAAGTTTCAAAATCTTTTTTAAAGACATTGTCCTCATGCTTTTTCCAAATCTATTGTCTTCTAACAATATTTCTCATCTTATCATCTATACACAAACACTCTTCTCTCGTATGATCCTTTTGCTGTGAAGTTTAAACTTTGAACACAGATATAATACAAGGTACTTTGAACTCTTGTTACTTTATTCGTTCTGCTCATCGATAACATATATGTGTCAGAGTTTGCTTATTACATTTGATATGGTTGGGAATGTGTGAGCTTAAGTTTCACTTTATATTGAAACGAGAAACTAGAGGATTATATAAATATCAAAAACCTATTAATTGATTGGCTTTAAGGTTTTGAGTAGGGTGGTGTCAATCCTGTGTTTAGATTTTACTGGCGTTTTTATCTCTCCGGATCCCAGTAGATATTTCTCAGCAATAAAATAAGGATACAGTTAATAATGGTTGTGGTTGGTTTTGAAAATAATCTTAAATTTATGATCTGAAACTGGTGTGCTTGAAATGTGTTGAACTTGATAGGTTGTAATGGTGAAGATATGTGGAATTGGAGCTGGGTACGTGGGGGGTCCTACAATGGCTGTGATTGCCCTGAAATGTCCGTCCATTGAAGTGGCTGTGGTTGACATATCTGAGTCTCGCATATCAGCCTGGAATAGCAAGAAACTCCCTTTTTATGAGCCTGGCCTAGAAGAAGTGGTGAATCAGTGTAGAGGAAAGAATCTCCTCTTCAGCACCGATGTGGAAAAGCACGTTTACGAAGCAGACATAATCTTTGTTTCAGTTAACACCCCCACAAAAATCAAAGGAATTGGAGCCGGTAAGGCTGCAGACTTAACTTATTGGGAAAGTGCGGCTAGGATGATAGCTGATGTTTCCAACTCTGATAAGATTGTTGTCGAGAAATCCACTGTCCCAGTGAGAACAGCTGAGGCAATTGGGAAAATTCTAAGTCAAAACAGTAAAAGCAAGGGTATCAAGTACGAAATTCTGTCAAATCCTGAGTTTCTCTCTGAGGGAACAGCTATTCAAGACCTTCTGAACCCTGACCGGGTTCTTATTGGAGGGAACCAAGACCCTCAAGGTTTAGATGCAATCCAAAAGTTGAAGGACATATACGCTTATTGGGTGCCTCAAGACAGAATCATAACAACAAACTTGTGGTCGGCAGAACTGTCCAAGTTAGCTGACAATGCCTTCTTAGCTCAAAGGATTTCATCTATCAATGCTATGTCTGCTTTATGTGAAGCCACCGGGGCCGAAGTCTCACAAGTTTCTCTTGCTCTCGGCAAAAACACCAAAATTGGGCCAAAGTTCCTCAATGCCAGTGTTGGTTTTGGTGGTTCTTGTTTTCAAAAGGACATACTCAACTTGGTGTATATATGTGAGAGCAATGGCCTCACTGAAGTGGGAAATTACTGGAAAGAAGTGATCAAGGTGAATGAGTACCAAAAGAGTAGGTTTGTGCACAGGGTTGTGAGTTCAATGTTCAACACAGTTTCTGGTAAGAAGATTGCAATTCTGGGGTTTGCCTTCAAGAAGGACACGAGTGACACAAGGAAAAGTCCTGCAATTGATGTTTGCAAAGGTCTTTTGGGAGATAACGCGTGTTTGAGCATCTATGATCCACGCGTTACTGAGAATGAGATTGAAAAGGAGCTGTGTACGGATGGTGTTGAATGGGAGCACCCAATGGTTAGTGTTGTTGGAGATGCTTATGAGGCAACTAGAGATGCTCATGGACTATGCATTCTTACAGAGTGGGATGAGTTCAAGACAATTGACTATCAAAGAGTGTACCAGAACATGGAGAAACCAGCTTTTGTGTTTGATGGTAGAAACATCTTGGATGTTCACAAGTTAAGGGAAATTGGATTCATTGTTTACTCAATTGGGAAGCCTTTAGACCCATGGCTCATGAACATCAACGTCATCAATTGAGCAAGACCATGTTGTCTTTGCTCTCATTTCACCATTTCATGCTTTTTTTTCCCTTATATGTAAGATATGAAATGTGTCTGTCTTCTTCGGTGTTGCAGAATAATTTCTATACATAACTAAGAATATGAAGGGGATTTGGGTTCTTATTGTTCTTGTTTCTTATTTCTTCTTAATTAGATCGCACTGATGAAATTATAATTAAGTAAAAATTAGGTCTAATCAATAAACTTTTTAATTAAATAATAAATAAATTTGTAAGTTCAAAACTGATATGACAAGCATTTATGCTTTCAAAGAAATTAAAAAGTATTAAATTTGAATTATTTTCAATTCAAATTCCTTTTCTCAAGAATTGTCTTGAATAAAATTAGTGGTTGTTTTGGATCATTGATACTGCTAAATAATTAGTGTGATGCTTGAAGTGTGAGGCAAGGTTATTGTTTGGTGCAGAAGAAGCAAAACAAGTGGGATCCAATAATCACTTTTTTACATATGCAGAATCTGATTTTCCTCACCATGCTACCTATAACGTCATGTGTGAACACAAGCCCCCAAACAAAACAAAAGTTAAGAATCGATGATTGTCTGTTTGAAAATCAGAGACTATGCTTCTCAACTCAGTAACCGATTCAACTTTTTACCTCAACTTTCTTTTTGCACTCCCCGGATAATCTGCCTTCAAAATTTTGCATAACATTAACTAATAGAAAAATCTACTAGGTAAAAACCCAAGATATTCATTAAGTAAAAACTATTTTTCAATTTTATCAAAAATGTTTCACTGATAGAATAAACGTAAATAGAAAAACCATCCATTTCAAAAAACACACACTCATTTATACTTTTCCCCTTTCGTCGATATATTTATAAAAAAAATCCAAGTGATGCATTGATTCCCTTGTAGTTTACTTCTTCCATGATATTTACCCCTTGTAATATCATTTCATTTACTTCAAATTCTAAAAATTTTCAAATGTTTTGGTGGAGAACACTTTAATCGACATTGACTAAAAACACCTTGATCAATATTTATTGAGAAACAGCCTAACCTATATCAAAGAAAAAGCATAATAATGTCAACTAAAATATTTTTACTTATATCAACTAAAAATAATTTCATTGGTCCCAATAGAAAATCATAGTTAGTATTGGTCAAAAAAATATTTTACTAATGTTAGCTAAAAAACTTGTGTTTGTTTTTTTAAGCAGCTTAATATACATAAAATATATACATGAGACATTACTAGGATTATCCAATTCTTATACAAAATTGTTCTTAGATAACAAAAATTAAGCCCAACATAAATTATAAAATTCTTACTTTTAAAAAGAAAAAAACTATGTTGAATTAAGAGATCTGACTTATGTTTTTATATACTAGAAATATTCTTACTTTGTTTAATCTAAAGGTAGGAAATATATTTCTTTTTAAGTGGTAATTTACTTTTCATTTGTCTAATAAAAGAACATTGTTATTTCTGATTTTAACTGAACAATTAATTATTACTTAATTAATTATTATGAGTGATAATGTCCAAGTGGTAATTGATTATTTAAAAAAACATTGTGATTTCTGATTTTAATTTAAATAATCAATTATTTCAAGTGATAATCAGTTATTTTACTACAATTTTTAAATAATGTTTTATTTTTAAGCTTTCTTTAGCTTGTTGTGATCTTGACAAAGCTTTCTTTAGCTTGTTCTAATCTTAAATATTTTGTGTCTCACATATTTGATCTCATCATTTTCATAACTTATTCCTTTCTAATCTCATCATTTTCTTAACTTAGTCCTTTCTAATCTTTGATCTCATCATAACTTGGCCTTTTTTAAATTTTGATTGATTGTGTAAAATATATTTTTGCTAACTCTTTACTTCATATGATTGTTGTTGTGAATAATTTCTTCCTATACTTCAACACTTTGATACGAGAACTTTTATTGTAATAAACACTTTGAATATTTAAATTATTAAAATGTAATGTTTTTTTTATTGATATGTAAATAATCTCTTTAGAGGAAGTGTGTAAAAAAGTTATGTTGTCATCACTTTTATTGGATTTTTTTTTGCCATGATTTAAGCGTTATAATTGCATAATAACACGGCTTTCTAGAATTGTATATCTTTTCACAGGTTTTTCTTTAAAAACCAAAACATAAAAAGTTAGATAGTATTACATTTTTCGTGGGATACACTAAGTATAATGAATTATAAACCAATTCATGTAAAAAAAAAAATTAAAAGATCAGTTTTAATTTAAAATCTTAAAAATAAATTTACAATTATTTTCTTATATGTTATTTATTTGTCTTATTTAACGTTAGTCTCGAAACTTTAAACTTGTAGCTCGCACTTGAATCACATGTTACACACCTATTTTTTTCACTCTGGGAAAGAATTTCAATACTCTTATTTTCACCATCTTTTTTCTTTTTTATTTACGGGTTAAGTTCATTTGTTTTGTCCTGCTATTTTTGTGGAAACAAGGCTATTCAGTACTTTGTATTTCCTTATCTTCATTTTTGTCTTACCTTTAATGAATTCTGCTGCTCTGTTTTTTGTTTCTTTTGCTTTGGCCAAGGATTTGGACAAAATTTACACGTAATATATATTCAATCAAAGTTACTAAAGTTATGTTTAATAAAAAAAAATTATATATCAGTATATATTAAGAAAATAAAATTTTAAGACGCTTCCAGCAGCGAGAAAAAAAAAAAAAACACGCTTTAAGACGCAGTAAGTTGATGAGAACTTTTCTGGAGAAGAATAATGCATGTGATGTAACGTGTTTTGCGGTCTATGAAATATCACACTTCTTACTTTTCACCGCTGCTCATTTATTTCTAAAATCTTTAAAATATATTTCTTCATCATCTTCCACGGCAGTGACAACTGAAAAACATGGTCATGCTTTCAAATAAATCTATATATTCACTAACTCTCCCAATTTCTGACTTTTTTTTATATGTAGATGTCACAAAACAATAAAATAACACTTTCAATCAAATAAAATTTCTCTCCACTTGTAACAAATTGTAAAAAATATCAACAAGGTAAATGGTCGATCAAGTAATTAAAAGGACATTAATATTAACATCAAATTAAAGTTAGAGTGAAAGTTGAAGATACATTGTACTAAACCCTAAAGTATGACAAATGAATTGATTTTTTTTCCCTGAATGTTAAAATTAGAAAGACGACATTTTAGTTGCAAGGAAATAATATGTTAATTAAGTTATTATTAAGATAGGGAAAAGTACAGAAAAAAGGGTTATTTTTTAAATATATAATACCAATTAGTTATGATTAAAACAATAAATTTAAGTTTAAAAACTTTAAAGTAATAGGTTTGTTGGTATTTTTTTATATTAGTTATTTTATTCATTTTTATTTCAAGTGAGACTCACTCGTACTATTATTTCTAACGAAATATAAAAACTTATCATTAAATAACATTATTGACATTAATAAAAAAAACAAAATATTACATATATAAAAAAAATATTACAGCTTTTAAAATAAATAGTAATTTCACTAACATTAATCAACTGAAAAATAGTTGCGACCTACATGAGCATATAAATAATCCAACAACATTAATAAAAAAACAACCTATATAAATATTAATTAAAATCCATAATTTAATTTGGTAGAGAAAATAATTTAATAGACATTAATACAAAAACTTTGGTTGATATCCTAATTAATATTAATCGATAAATGATTCTCAAGTATAATCTATGTTAATAGAAAAGAAGTAACTCTAACGTTGATTAAGAAATAACATTGACAAATAATAACAAAAAAAAGTAACTTTAAGGAAGCTAATAATGTTTTGAGTGAAGTTGATCCAAATGACAGAAAAAATATGAAAAAGTAAGAGATAAAATGGCATAAAACATTTCAAGTACTACTGAACTTTGAAATTTTCTTATACTAATTAAATTAGTTTCGTAAATTTCTAAAATTTAAACATATTTTCTCATAAATTGAATAAAGAAAAAGTTAATTAGAAAAGACGTTAACGCTTCAGGAAAAGTAAACTGATGAAAGAAGGAAGATTAAAAAGGAAATATAGATTTATAATTAAATGGAGTGTAGCCACAGGAATGAAAATACAAAAGAAAAAGAAAAGAAAAGGATGAGTTAAGAAAAAAAAAGTGAAGGATTCGATTAAAATTTGATACTTACGATAAATTGATGATAATGAAGAGGAGATAATGAATTGAGCCATTAAATAATTAAAAGAGGTTTTAAGAAAGGACCCGATATTTTAACAATTTTTTTGACCATGAATTAGGTTTAATAATATATTTAAAACGGACTAATGTAAAAAGAATTGTTAAAAAAATATTTTCCGAATTGAGGTTTGTTGCAGAGTGCGATTCATCTTCCTCTCCGTATAATTTTTAAGGTAAGAATTCCTAGTGGAACAGTTTTCTAGGTTAATATTTTCGAATGTTGTCTGGTTGTAATTAACTTGGAGCAGGACATTTTGCTTTGTTTGCACTTTGTACTCAGTGGTTAAACCAATTGCACCAAAATACAAAGGTAGAAACGTGATAACGGTGGTTTTCTACACCAAGTCTCACTTTTCATATAAAAGCAGAGGTATGGTGTGGTCCCACATTATCACAAAACTTATTTTATTACTCAGACAAAACTCCCTTTTCTTACATGTAAATTTAATAATTCTTTTTGAGTATCCCCAAAGCATTTCTGGTGATGACTTCCTCTCCATAACACATGCACCTTTTAGCTTCAATGAAGCAACACATGCACCTTTTAGCTACACCTTCTATATAGAAAAAAAATGCTCTTATATTGTCGATTTTTTGTTTTCTATTTATCTGTGAGGGTAATACTCATTTTTTTAACTGAACTTTTCTGAAAAGAAAATACAAGCTTGGGACTTGATTAAAGCCTACCCTGCTTACAGCAAATCAGTATCTGCTACTATCTAATCACCCACCAAAGGAAAAGAAAGTTCTACTTTCTGATCATTTTTGTAACATCAATCACTAATGTTTCGGCCACATCTAAACGGACCAATAAAAAATCGAAACCTTAACAAGGTGGCTAAGACATCTATTACATCTTCAACTAACCTCTGTCTAATTTTTTACAATTCTTCTTCTGATAATTACACGAAGAGGGTGTCTGCAAAAAGCAGCTTGAAAGCTTTGAAATCAAGTGCTTGTTAGCAATTATGTGCATTGAATTCACCTACATATGTAGGCCATTCAGAATCATTTGAGCTTTCATTTTGTACATCATCAAACTTCATCAAGAGCAGTATGCGACATGAATGAAGGTAATTTCTCCAAAAGCAACTTTAGGGTGGTTAGGAATTAAGACTAACAACAACTAGATCTATAATTAAAGAAAAGGTAGAGCTTGTGGAAGAGCTAAGCAAAACTAAGCTCTGTCTAAACACTAAAGCACGTGTATGCCTCACCTCAATCAACTGCCACCGACACTGTTTTCAGAACTTGATCACGGATATAGCTACCCTTTTGAATGGTTAATCTAGCACAAACCTTAAGAAAAGCATCTGACACCGCATATGCTACTACATTCTCTAGAGTGGAACACAAGTAGTCTGACTAGTCACTAACCACTGAGTGTTTAACTTTTTTTTCCAATTCTGTTTCTGCTAGTTCCCTTAGTTTCAAGACCATAAGTATCTTTTATCATAAACAAATTGTATCTGAGTAAGACAACAGTAACATAAGTATGACAAAACACTCTTCCAAATCATTTAATACATTTACATTGTTAAGAAGGTGAATTCCTAAGTGAAACTAGTAGATGGTTCAGATCGGAACAACAGACCCAACAATAAATCTTGTTAAAATAGACTCTCACTTGTGACTTTATATCATGTTAATAAATAGAATTTTAAACCTAATTTAATTAACAAAACTGGCTTGTAAGATAAAGTTTATACATTTCTTACTCGAACTCTTTAAGTACTTGTTAAAGCTGTGTCCACTGTCCACATGTTTGGTGGTTATGTTTGTTAATTCTGTTATGAGTTTTGCAAAGGCAAAAATCTTCCCCCAGAAGTGAAGCTTGTTTGGGGGGCATGGAGAGATTGACAGATTCCAGATGCTTTAATGAGGGCCAAAAGAGACAAGTCTGCTCTGTGAATTCTCTGCGTTGTACTCTATTATATACCAGTTAGTACAGAGAAGTTCAACCACATCGAAGCAAACTATATGCTCAGCTGTATTCTCGTTAAATATTTATTTTGGCCCATCTATTTTTCTTCTGTGGACCCAAAGATTTTGCATCTGCCTCTGAGTTTGTTAAATTCTTATGCTTCAAATTTCTTCCAGTACACCAGCTCATGTACCTCAGTATTTAGTACCGTTCAATGCAGCGTTACTTTTAACGACTCGTGCTCTCCAAATTTAAGTTTTCACGTGCGCCATCATCATGATGTAAATCCATTATCCATCTACTTCCAATTTTTAAAGGAAAAAAAGTGATGACATGACAACGGAAGTTCCATTCTGTTGGCCTTTTCTCATCAAATTACTCAATTTTCTCACAAGTCCATACACAGTTTCTTTTCAGATTAGTATATACACAAAAGGGCATACACATAAATAGCATATATTTTTGATAGAGGCTAAAAAATGTGGAGAGTGTACATCGAGTGAAGGTGTGGTAGCTGGTGCTAGGCACACCGCATGCATTATGTGCATGCACATGTTACCTAAATAGAAAATTAACAGGAAGGGATAGAAAGTCCAATCATATGGTATATATATTATTTTGAAACATCATATTCTAATGCTACCCTTTTGCATATGAAGGTTCTTCTTCTGTGAGTGGATATATATATCAGCCATTAGAACAACGAAAGTATGGACAAATACAGCGAACGAGAATACTAAGTTGCCGGCAAAAGGAGGCACAAAATGAAGTAATTACAGTGAAGTTGTTTGAGTGGTAATAAGACAGTGATGTTAATGAAGGTGGCCGGCTTGAAAAATGAAAAATTGCCGGCACTTACTTGGGTCTTGACCCTTTTAAAGGTAGCCATGGTGGCCAATGTGTGAGCATATAATAGTGAGAAAATTAGGAGAAACTAAGATCCAATATGCACCCTTTGTCATAAAATAACAAGGCACTCACAAGTCACGATGCTAGACAGCTTGTACTACTTCTTTATTCAACCTCTCTTAATGAATTAACCATGCTTAATCTTATTCAGATACCCTTTTCTAATTAATTCAACTCTTGCTAATCACATCTACATCTACTTTTCTTATATAATATTTTTATTTCAATATTTCATCTCCCTTCTCTCTATTGGAAACATTAGGTTAGGTCAGATACGCTGTGCATGAAATTTAGTACACTTGGCTTTTCAAAACATAAAAGATATGTTATACACAGAAAGTTTTGTTATTTTATTTTATTTTTATACTTTTTAATAGAATAAATGTGATAGAATATCAAATATTTAAAATATTTTAACTTTCATTTTCTAAATTTAAATAATAAATAAAAATAATAATTTTAAAAAAAATATATTAAGCAAATATTCTCCCTCACGCACTTCTAGAATGGAGGTTGAGTTTCTATGATGTCTATTTTAACTAAAAGGAAGTGATTGTATCAAGATATTTTAACAATAAGATATTCTTCTTTGTTACTCTGAAATCCAACACCATATCCTTTCGGTAAAAAAATGCATTGGATTACATTCATTTGTGTTAATTATGAGACAATTTTATAAAAGTTAGGCATATTTTTCTTGTGATGTAAGTGCTTAAAATATAGAATTTAATGATTATATGTAAAAAAGTTTTACACTCTTAATCGATCAAAAATCATTCTTATTAGTTTACCAGTAGTAATCAAAATTTTTATCAGCTATAAAAAAAAAACATATCCTATTTGACTTCCTTGTAAAAATTGAGAACATTTAAACTTTAATGTCATATGTATGATACAAAATTCTAAGTTACTTTTAATAAAACTAGCAAAAAATATATTTTTTATTGTTATACAGAGCTTATTAATACCAATTTCTTTTTCTTTGGTTTCTTAAAGTTTTTATATAAGCATTGATTGATTTCTGAATTTGAATACTTCACCGTATTTTATTTAAATAATTCTTACATATTTATTTTATTTTTAAAATGATTTTATGTATTGTGAAGTCTTAGTTTGACATAGAGAATTTAAATATTATATGTTTTATTTGTAAACGTTCATTACTTAAAATAAAAACTTATCATTAAAATGAATAGATAATATCTACATTTTGAAATTTAAATTATTGTTTATCCCTTATATTTAATTTATATATTTTTATTTTAATAAAGATATTGTTCTTAAAATTAATATTTTAAAATGAAAGTACTTTTATATTAAAAAAACTTGAAAGGTTTAAATGCATAAATTAATGTTTTTATGACTTTTTTTTATCTCTAACATAAATATATGTTGACTAAAAATTAACAAAAATTTGTTTCTATTTTTCCAAACAAATTTTTAACTTAAAAGGAATTCTAAAACTTAATTAAATAAAAAAATTTCAGCTCATCTCAACTTCATTTTTGAAACTTTATTTTCACTTTAACTCATAAAAATACCTTTTAAGTGAGAAAATGAAGTCAGACCAACATATGGTGTAAGATTTTATTTCCTTTTATACGTGTAACAATGATTTCTGTTCTTTAAATATAAATTATTATATATGATAAATTTGTTGATTTTATTCTATTTATTTTATTTGACATGTCTGTATAAAGCATTATGAAAATGCTTATTCTTCAACTGTAGTGAGAATTTCAGTCTTAACTTTTTGCTATTTTAAATTTATAAGAATCGAACAAAAAATATCATTAAAGAATTGACAACAGTTTATACTTACTATTGTTTCAGATTAACTCTTTAATTTTAAAAATCTGAGCGTGTGTGTATATATATATATATAAAACATAAATTTATGCGATGTTTTAATGACAGTAAATGTATATTTGACCTAGCTTTCAGAGTTTTCACCTGCATCGTGGGTTCTCTCTTGTACTATTAGGTGTATGAATATAAACCTGTGAACTAATTAATAACAGAAAGAAGAATCTGAATACTGCATTTGGTAAATTTCAGTGCTAAGAGCAATTTATTACTCCGTTGCGACATAATAGAAAAAAACGCATCACTGGTTTTCAGGGGGTGTGGGTGGGGACATACCACAAATTTTATCCATTGAAAATACTTGAAATGACAACGACCCAAAATTATATGATTTTAATCATTTATGTGTAACGTCAATATTGGAAATTGATCCTTCACCAAATTATCATTTCTCTCATACTTTTATTTAAGAGTTTGTACGTGTGATATGAAAGAAAATTCAAAAACAGGGAAACACCCAGACCCAACATGTTTCCCTTAAACTTAATTACAATTAGCATTGCTTTACTTATACAAACTATGCCTTACAATTTTTATCCAACTTCTTACTCTTAAATGCTTTTCAGAGTCCACCTAACCAATTTAAACAATTCCTGTCATGCCAAGCGAATTTAGCTGTATCTCTGTTGCCCTTAAAGAAAAAAAATATCACATTATAAGTACTAATTTCTCATCCTATATATGTTTAGGTACGTTAAGAAGTGATATTTAAATTTAAATGAATTTATAAGATGTGAAAGAAAAGGAAGATATTAAGTAGAGAAAGATTTAATATTTAAGAGAAGGTGCATGCTGAGCGACTAAGGGGAAAAGGAAGTTGAAAAGTAGAAGAAGCTAACTTAAGAGAGTTGGGGAGTTTTGGTTTACGAAAATGCCCTCGAAACGTGCCAAAGAGAGAATCAGGAAACAGTGGGCATAGGAGCAGGCTTTGCATGGGCCCCACTTCAAAATCTTTTCTAATTTCTCAAATAAAAACCATTCACTAATAGAAAGTCCAAAGAATAACGGCCGGAGGGTGGAACCTTTCACTTCAAGTGTGAGAAAGTGAGTGGTGGAAATAGCAATAACCATTTCCTTAATAGCAAGACAAAGGAAGGAATAGTTGGGGTTCCAGTTAGTTTTCGTAGGTTCCTCGCCTGTTGGATGATGACGTGGACACATCTTATACCGTTCGATTAGGAGTGGAGTAGTATCCTCGGTTGAGTACACGTGCTGCTATCCTCTCTCTCTTCACCACTCCCTCTTTTTTATCTTTGCTTCCATGCATGGATTTCTCCTCCAAATATAGTCAAGTAGAGAGAAGAGAGAGAAATCATCTCTCTCCCTATTTTTCTCCTCTCTTCCCTTCTTCTTCTTCTTCTTCTTCTTCGCCATCATTGCCAACAAAGGTAACCACACCTCTTCCAAGTTCTCATTTTTTCTTCCAAACTCAACTAACCATAATCCTCCTTCTTCTACTTTGCTTGCCTTTCCTTCACTTCTCATTCTACATCTCTTCCTTTTTCCTCTTTTTCTTCCTTAGATTTCCAAATTTTGTGGGAACTCCAAGAACCTCAGTGCAAAAGGGTACCCTGATGCAGCTTTTCTCACTTTCACATCAATAATCTGATCTGGGTCTCTTCGGTTGTACTTTTCTTCTTCTCTGATTGGTGTCACGAGATCGATGAATTCAGCATTCCTGGACTCTCTCTGATTCGGCCTCCAATCAACGGCCAACCCTTTTGCTTCACTGATCCGTGACCGAATTCAATGGAAGGAGATCAAATTCAAGAATTCAAACACGCGTGCAAGTTCTGCGGCAAGTGCTTCCCTTGTGGCAGATCCTTGGGGGGCCACATGAGGTCTCATATCACCAACTTGTCGTCGGAGGAAAAAGAAAAGCTTCCGACGAGGAAGCTTTTTTCGTCGTCTCTCAACAATGATGGAGACAAAGATTCCGAAGCTGCTGCAACCAACGCTGGCTATGGCCTCCGAGAGAACCCCAAGAAGACTTGGAGAATCTCGGATCATTCGAGCGAAGACGCTTTGGTGTTTGACAAGTTCTGTAAAGAGTGTGGCAAAGCGTTCCACTCTTGGAAGGCCTTGTTTGGTCACATGAAATGCCACTCCGAGAAAGAGAGAGCTTCTGATAGCTTGGAAGATCAAGATTCGTGGACTAATGCTAAGGTGGTCATGGATAGTCAGTCTGATAACGAAGCAACTGCTCCAAATAAGAGAAGAAGGTCCAAGAGAAGAACAAGGTACACGGTTGCTTCTGCCGCAGCAACTTCTTCGGTTGTGTCTTTTGCCAATCCTTCCTCTTCTCTCTCTGAAGTTGAGCAGGAGCAAGAAGAGGTTGCTATGAGCTTGATGATGCTCAGTAGGGATGTGAGTCCTTGGAGTGGTCCTCATTCTGTTGCCGAGTCCTCTGACAACAACTCTGCTTATTTCGAAGCTCGATCTTCGGTTCGAACTAATCTGGTTGCCAAATTTGATGGCAGCACTGACTTCACGCCTAACACAGCAAGAATGATCAAGCAAAGTGATAATAAGTGGGAGGTTGGGAATTCGGAAAATCCCAGCTCAATCAGAGGAAAGAGTTCGCAGCGTTTGACTACTACTGCTGCTACTGTGGAGACTACTGAACATGGATTTGGAGCGAACAAAAGCGGAGTTTCTAGTAAAGGATATGAAAAGGTCAACAACTCTGAGCTTCAATATGTGTCTGCATTGGAGGATTCAGAAGGGGAACGTGGGAGGAGCAGAGTCAATGAACCAGAATCAATTTTATCAAAGTCCGCTGCTACCGGCAACAAGTACAATTCGATCAAGACAAAGCTTATCGGCTCTGAATTGAAGTCAAACAAGAACTGGGTGGACAAGGCTTCAGAACCTGAATCAAGCAAGAACTCTCACAAGAGAGGCAAGTTTGAGTGTACCACTTGCAATAAAACCTTCCACTCATACCAAGCTCTTGGAGGCCATAGAGCTAGCCACAAGAAGATCAAGGGATGCTTTGCTTCGAAAAATGAGAGCAGCGAAAACAGCATTGAAACTGATCTCTCTCCTGATCCAATAACAACCGAACACAAGCTCGTGAACAACACTGACCGTGAGTATCTTGGGGAACACCAACAGGGTGCCGGTTTTCATGATGAGGTGGAAACAGTTACTGAATCCAAGAAGAGCAAGGGGCACGAGTGCCCAATTTGCCTCAAAGTTTTTCCATCAGGCCAAGCCTTGGGTGGCCACAAGAGATCTCATATGACTGGTGGGTCTGAGAGTAGAAACTTTCAAACAGTTGTACTCCAGGAACCAGTGGCAGAAATCAGGGACTTCCTTGATCTTAATCTTCCCGCTGCTACCGAGGAAGAAAGCAATAGTCATGCTGACTCTAACAGACCCTGGTGGGTAGTACAAGACAACCACAAGCAGGAGGCACTGGTAGGCCTGATCTTATAGCCAAAGGTGACATAGTGTATTCCATCAGTGCTGCTACTTCAGAGTGAAGATTCAAACTGTATAGAGATGTTTCTGCATTCATTTCATTAATTCTTTACAGGCTATGCTTCTTCTTCTTCTTCATCATCAGGGTATTTCTATTTTTGTTCAGTTTTTTCAATTAGCTCATAACACACTGTTTTCTTCCTCTTCTGGTTTCTTTTTTTTTTCTTTTTATTTTCCGTGTGCCATATGTTATTGGTAGAATAAGTTTCAGTTCAGAAAAGTTCAAGCTCACTGTTTTGGTTCTTTTTGAAAGTTGAAGAATTCTAACTGATATCTGTGGTACTGTGCCACAGAATGGTACTCTTATTTTTTTTTTTACTCATTGAGAGATGTATGTAGTTAATTATATAATGAAAAACTGGGAAGGTGACATGTTTGTGGGGTAATTATTTTTCTTTGCATCAAAGAGAAATGAATGAGGTGTTGAAAAATTGGGATAGGTAGCCAAAGGCATTACACATGAAGAGATAGAAAGGTAGATTTTATAATACACATAAAGAAGACATGTGAGCACAAGGTGGTTGTTTAGTCACCTACCATAAAACCTGACCATCCATCTGTTGTTTCCTTCTCTTTCTTGGCACACAAGTGGTGTGCTAATAAATCCTTCTCACTAATCACTATGTACACCCAGTAGCAAAAATCATAATAATTCATCAAGGGAGTGAGGGAGATGGCTGGACCACTACTATGCAACAAACTCAAATTACAACGCCACAAACTTGACGCAAAGTGCTGCAGCTCTCTCTACCTAGCTTACTAAAAAATTCAACCGAGTGGTTAAAGAACACTCTCTTTTCTACTAGAATCACCTCAAATTTCTTGCATTTTGGTCATGGAATGTGTAAATAAAATGGGAATTTAACCATAATAAATTTTAGATCCGATGCTGGCACCAATTAATATGGACTGATTGCTAGCATTATCTGTATGTGTCACGCGCATGTAACTATTTTGTAAACGGTCTTCGTTGGCAACAACGTTGCGTTTGGTCACTTGCACTGTATGGCGGAATTCCTCTGTTTGCTCACTCTCAGTATCTGCCACATGATTCTGATACTGTTTTGTCAACTATTGCTAACAGACTGAAAGGAAAGCTCTGCAATCTGAACAGTGCAAGTTTGGTTCTTAGGTACAGCAACTCTAATGGAGTTGCTTTTGTTTTAAACTTAAAAAAGCATTGCAGCACATTTCTTTATACTGGGAAAGATTGTTTATGAATAAAAAGTTAATATTGTAATGATTGAACAAAATTAATTACGTTCAAAAAATATATACAAACAAAGACTGTTCAAGGAATGTATTATTGGAGTAAAATGTGTCTATATTACTTTAATTTGTGACATAAGTACTCTTATAAACTTGTAAACGAAAGTAAAATTGGCATTAAAAAAAGGAACTTTATATTTATAAAAGAATATTAAAAGATAAAATAATAAATATAAAGTGCGTATAAAAAATTGTTTACTACCCACTTTCAAAAGTTATTAAGAAAATAAATTTTTATATTCTTAAAAAAATTGAAGAGTAAAATAGTATGTATTATGTGTAAAATTTTTATTGGACGTTAGAATATTAATGTCCTATAAAAAATGCTTACATATTTATCTTTCTATCTGTTCAAGTGTTGATTAGGTAGTATCATCATACTAGTAAATTAAAAAAGTTAGTATGACATTTACTAAATAAAATTTGCTAATGACAGTTGTTGTTTATTTTTTAAATCAAAGTCTTTCAGAAGTCATTTGGCTTGCTCTTGTTTGGCTTTGACTTCTACGAAATGAGTAAAATTAAAATAAATAATTTAATCTGTCAACAACTACTTATTTTGTTCTCCTTAAAACTAGTTATCTGGAAAAAAATAACTTTTTCTTGAATCATTGTCCTTGTAATAATAGTTAAAAAGTAACTAAATCCGTATATTTATCCTTGCAATAATAGTTAAAAAGTAATATAAAGAAAACTATGTACTAAATCCGTATATTTATCCTTGCAATAATAGTTAAAAAGTAATATAAAGAAAACTATGTACTAAATCCGTATATTTTTATTTTTAACATTAAGTATTATATTTTCATAATTTTTTAACCAATATAAAAATAACTGTCTTATAGGGTTTTACACGGAGATTAAGAAAGTCGGTACAGATTCTCAATTTTAGAAGAAAACCACGTCTCTCCATTTTATCAATAATATTTCATTTCCAACAAAATGGAAACACCGTTCACAAGATAAAATTGAACAACATTAACAAATATTTTTTGTTTTCAAAATAATAACTAATTAGTGAAAAATAAAAACATTTTAAAGTGAATTATTTTGAAAATGAGGGAATAACATATATGAAGAAAGTACAGTATAACTTGAAATTAAGAAAAAAAATCACGTCTGAAAGAAAGTTCGACAAGAAATTTAATAGTGTTACAGTATTAAATTGTTGTATACACGTAGCAGCCTTACATCAGCCAAACATGGCCTAAGGGAAAACTTAAAAGTGATTTTGAAAATAAAGAAGATCAAAATTAGTTTTGGATGGAGAAGGGCTAAAATACTTGCCATTCGTCAACTTAGTTTATAGAGTCAATGGGATTCGTTTGGAAGTTTGATTCCTGGAACATCATTAGTGGCAATATTTAATAATATCATTAAGGTTTAATAACTAGTAATCAAAATTAAGGTTAAGATCAGATGCAGTCTTGATCACACGGTGCCCCATGAGGTATAAATCCAACATGTGGCTATTAGCCTGTGGTAGGTGTCGTGAAAATAAACAACAAATGATTAGTTCAGCTTTTATTGGATCTTGAGTTTCCATTTCCATTAGTTTATTAAGGGTCACAAAAAAGTCTGAGCTAAAACTCTAGAATATGTGATGTTGATCATTAAAAACATTTTCTTCAGCTTGCTTCGGATTGTATTTCTGTCTGAACAATGTTGTTTTATTATCCTAAAACAATGTCATCATTCGCCAATGAAATTATTCTCTAGTTTATTATGGTATGATAATTTTGTTAAAGATTTTGAGTTAAACTATTATATGAATAATCACCCAGCAGAAAAACTACAGAGGGATTTTTAATGTAGAAGAATTGTTACATCATTAAAGCAGCTTATGTAGTTGGTTATTGTAAATTTGTAATGCCATTCCCAAGTGATGTTTGACAAAAGCAAAACTGGGTTATTGAAAATGTAGGTGATGAATGTCATGGCTACATTCTGGTCAATGTTAGTTTGCATGACATGGTACCTACACCTAACAGGGACAACAACAGAACTACGTTGTGATTTCCCACTCTGATAAAGTACTTATAAAGTATGATTTATGTCTAATTAAGTCCATGGACATGGTAATGGAAAGCATGCACAAAAGTCCTTCTGTTTCAGCTATTCTTGCCTTATTAATGTATTCACTTTTCAGTTCTTGATGTTGGAAACAACATTATTTCCTCCATCTTTGTTAAGTGATTTAGCTAATTTGATCATGTATAAACTAATTTCTTGTGTTCCAGTTCCAACTTATATATCAAAATCTACTTTCTGAAATTCAAAGTAGTGGGACAGTAGGCTATTATGCCTAATAAAATGGTTGGGAGATATATGATTAATTATCCATTAAAATTCAAAGCAATCAATGGATAAAATTTACTACATTTTAAAGCAATAATCTTTATTATCACGTGGCTTCCATTTTCAATAATTTATTATCTGATAATTTAATTCTATTGTCCAAGTGGGGGAAACTTTCAGCTAAAAAGAAAAGCAAAATGCTAAAAGGTGAATTAAACCAACTTAGACCTACACCGTGCTTAGCTTAGCTTAAACCACATTTAATTATGGACCACTTTCTCTGGATTTTTGTAATTTAAGCCCAATGCTTTAGAATCTATTTAGGTTCGGGTGGGTTAAGAAATTGGAACCGGGGTGTGTATATTAATTAGGTGGTTCAACATGGAAAGTAGGGGTAAAAATTTATTCCTCAACATTCCTTCAATGTAAGGAAAGGTATAATTAAAAAATAAATAAAAAATCAGGGTAATATTTCCCTTCACGTCTCTTTTGGTCGTTTTAACTTTTTCTTTTTCTAAAATATAAAACTCTAACTAACATTTTTTTCTCAAATATGTTTTATTTAATACTCATTATTAGTTCTGTATGCATTAAGAATCAAGGAATTAAATAAATATATTTTTTATTAATATAGTAATTTTCACTTTCATTAAATCTTTATTAATTCATGCGCTTATCCTTAAACAGCTAAAGCTGTGCAAAGGAGGTGGATTTATATATTTTTTTACATTTTCTATCTATTTATTTTATTCAAATAAAAATGATTTTAATATTTTAAATTATATCAAACTATTCTTTTTCACGAAATACTTTAGTAAATTATCAAAAATAATTATGAAAAGGTATTGTAAAATTGAATAAATTGGATTTTATTGAAATTGATTTTCTATAATAAATTTTAAAGAGAGGTAGTTTTTATGTCAAGATGTTTTAAACTTATTATAAAACACAAAACTATCTAAAATATTATTATAGCGGTGACTTCTCCCACACGCTAACTCCAAAGATGAATCACTGTTTACAATCAGATTCAACCCCTTGGGATTTTTTTTTATTTTTATAAATTAACGTTTTAGATCCTTGTTTATGTACAATCATCTTTTTATATTAAAATAGATTACTGATTTAAAAATAATATAAAAAAAGGGTGTGTATGAGAAGTTTCATTAAATTATGAATATACTGAAATTCAAATATCAGTATATATACAATGTGTGAGAGTGTTAATTGTGTTAGATTGTTAATTTAAGAGCGCATTAGATTTAAAATGTTATTGGAAACATGTTAATTAATATAGTTTGGGGTTTTCCAAAACCTATTTAAACTAATTCAAAAGCATTTTTTCATTAGTGGGAAGAAACAAAAAAGGAAGCAGAGATGAAGAAAACTAGGTAACCCTAGTAGCATACGTCACATAGCATAATGAAGCGACAGAATTGGATGCAACAACTATGGACACTTTTTGAAAACAAAATCCAAACTGTTAAATCAGTCTAAAAAGTTAAAAAATAAAACTGAACAAAAAAGGCAAAAATAAAAACTCATTTCTATAAATATATTTCTATATTATATTATTTCAATTAAATACTTTGCAATAATTTTCTGTCTTTGATAGTATAATTTAAAAATTATAAAGCTTTTCCCGTGTTATTTTCGAAAGAAAGGTTAAACAATGCTAACTTATACAACGGAAAGGATTAACCGAGGACCAATACGTTAGCATTGAAGCATGATCACCGGAGTAACATTTTATCCTTCTCCTTCACAACAAAATTGTAGCGCAGAAGAAACGCGGGAGGAAAATAGCAAGAAGAAGATTTGTTATCGTTTTAAACAAAGGCAATAATACTTTAACATTTTTTTAAATATTTTAATATTATTTAAAAATTGATTTAAAATTACTCCACAACTAATAATAATAATTATAAATATAATACACATAAATAATATTAAAATATTATTATAAAAATATTGTCACAAAGTTTTAATTGTGTAGAAAAGAGGTTAGTTCTCACTCCTCACGTGACATCGGCACGTGGTTGATAATTTGGTAGACCTTTAAAGTATGTGTAAAATACTTACAACTTTCACCAGTAAAATAATCTAGTAAACAAAAATAATTCAATTTTTTTTCTTATGTTCTCGAAGATGGATATGAAGGGAGAGATGGAGTTGTTTGTCTTAAGAAATGAAAAATTAAAATAAAATAATTTGAAACTAAAATTTATAAAAATTTGTAAATGATATGATGAATATGATAGATAAATAAATAAAAATATTTTAATAAATAAAATTGTTACATTATAATTTTATCTTTATAATTAAAATTAATATAAAATAAAATATAACCATTATTATTTGTATTAATATTCGGTGTAAATGTTGTCCGATGTGTCTTTGTTGTTCCTGGCTGTCTGGGACGCTTGCTCTTCTTCAATTGTTGTTGTTCATACTCGCCAAAGGAGGGGGAGGTACCTGCAAAGATACTCCGACGCTCAAGTCAGATGTGAGTTATGGAGCCTCAGCTCTCAAGAGAGTGATTATGATACTGCTCTGAAATATTATTTAGGGTCTCTAGACATAAAGAGAACGTACCTGAACTTTTGCCCTGTCATTGTATTTATAAGCAAAATAAAAATAACCACCTTACCTAAAAATGTGGTGAGTTACTTATAAATATCTTAACCGTTTAAGATATTTTATGTAATAAATATCTTACTACATAACATGCCCCCCAAGTCCGAGTTAACGGTTCCGTTTTTACGGACATGGTAACTATAGGACTTATGAGTTTGAGGGAGGCTGTATTCGCTGTATTAGAGAGCGTGTTTCTGGTTGTTGCTCATCTGTGGTTTTAACGTTTCAAACCAAGGATGACCGAGCGGTAGAGTTTGAAGGACCAAAAAAGATGTGAAGCCAAACGGCAAAAAAGCTGGAACGAGTGAGGCCGAACGTGAGAACCTGGATGGCCGAGTGGTAGAGGTTGTATAGCCGAAGGTCACAGAAGCTGAATGCTTGAGGCCACGGACGGTAGAGGTCGAGTGGCATGTGGGGCCGAATGCTTGAGGCCACGGACGTCATGGAACGAGTGAGGCCGAATGTCATTGAGGCCGAATGGACAACATTAATAGCGTCGAACGGCCGAATACTTGAGTGCTCGTGGGCATGGATTGACGAGCGGTTGAAGCCAAGGGGACGACTATCTTTGAGGTCGAACGGCCGAATGTTTGAACGCACGTGGCTATGTATGGTCGAGCAGTTCAAATCAAAATGCGAATACCTTTGAGGCCGAACCGCCGAATGTTGAACGCTCGTACGCATGGATTGACGAGCGGTTGAAACCAAAGGTCGAACACCTTTAAGGCCGAACGGCCGACTGCTTGAATGCTCCTACATCGGGATTGTCGAGCGGTTGAAACCAAATGGAGGCCGAACGGCCGACTGCTTGAACGCTCGTACACATGAGTTGTCGAGGGTGGTATACCGGGTGTTCAAGGGAGAACAGTTACCCGTGGGAGTGTATCCCGAATGGAGTGGGTGTTCAAGGGAGAACAGTTACCCGTGGGAGTGTATCCCGAATGGAGTGGGTGTTCAAGGGAGAACAGTTACCCGTGGGAGTGTATCCCGAATGTACTGGGTGTTCTTGGGCGAACAACTACCAGAGGGAGTGTATCCCGTAGAACGCTCATGGACATGGATTGTCGAGCGCTTGAAATCAAAGGGCAAATTCCTTTGAGTCCGAACGACTGAATGTTTGAACGCTCGGTTTTCGGTTGACCGTCTACTGCGACCTGCATAAGATATGTAATATATATATAAAAATATAGAGCGTTTTAAACCTGGCGGTCGAACGTCAGTGAGGCTGAGTGTTGGACGCTTTAGGCCGAGCGTTCGTGAAAACGAATGCTGGAATGCTTGAGACGCAAATCGCCGAACGACTGAGGCGAAAGGGTGGAGGCCAGGCGGCCGAACGTCATTGAGACCTACAGCTGAACGACTGAGGCAAGCGGACGAACGTTATTGAGTCTGACTGGCTGATCATCATTGGGGTCGAATGGCCCAATGCTTGAGTGCTCGTGTAGATGTATGGTCGAGCGGTAGAGGTCGAAAGACCGAGAGTCAATGAGGATGAGTGGCCGAAAGCAGGAACGTTCGAGGTTGAATGTTTGAACACATGAGACCGAATGGTCGAAAGGTTGAGTGCTCGGGAGGCCGGATGGTTGATCGCCAGGGAGGTCGAATGGCTAATGGCCAGGGAGGCCGAAGTGTCGAATAGTTAAGGCCCAGGTGCCGAACGTCAGGAGGCCGATCGTGAGTATGGCCGAATGTTGGAGCGCTCGTGTGGGTGTATGATCGAGCGGTAGAGACCGAACGTCAATGGTGAGCGAAATGCCGAACGCTTTAGGCCGAACGGCCGTCAGAATGAATGCTGAAACGCTTCATGCTGATTTTTCGAACGTCAATGAGGGTTGTTGGCCGAACGGTTGAGACCAAGACGCTGAACGTCATTGAGGACCAATGGGCGAGCATCAGGTTAGTCGAATGGGCGAACGCTTATGGATCCGAATGATCGAATGTTGGAGTGTTCGAGGCCATGGATGACCGAACGATTTGAGGGCGAGCGAACGAACGTTATTAAGGACGCCGGCTGGACGTTTGATGCTAAATATTGTCGAACGGGAGTCCAAGTGTCTAGACGTTATTGAGACGGGTGGCCGAATGGTTGAGGCCAAGCTGCCGAACGTCAGGGAGGACTAATGGGCGAACGTTATTGAGGCGGGTGGCCGAATGGTTGAGGCCACGGGTGGCCGAACGTTGGGGACCGTGTGGACGAACGTCAGGGACGCTCAATAACCGAGCATCATTTTGGTCGAATGACCGAACGCTGATTGAGCCGAGCGTCCGCATGCTGGAGTATTTGAGAATGAAGAACCGACAAAAGGTGAGGCCGGACGGACGAGTAGTGGTACGCTTGTGGCCACGGAATGGTCGATCTGGACATTGTCGAACGGTGATGAGGAAGGTTTTGTCGATCGGTCACGGTCAACACTCGATCTTGCTGTCGACCAAGGTGGACGACCTAGGTGGCGGCTTATTCGTGATGGTCGACAAGGAAATGGTCGAACGACAATGAAGAAGTTTATGTCGATCGGTCACGATCGACACTCTGTCTTGTCGGTTGACCAAGGTGGACGACCTTGGAGTGCGCCGAATGGTTGATCGCCAAGGAGGTCGAATGGTGCGGTCGGATGACCAAAATATTTGTGGGGGCGAACGGCGAGAATTTCGGTCGTTCGGCCTCACTGTCGTTCGGTCGAGTGCCACAACGCTTATGGTCACTGATGGCCTCGCTGTCGTTCCTCTAAATAAACGTACGATCGGTTAAGGATGACCGTATGTTGTCGATCACCAGTGGTCGACAAAGTGGACGATCAATCGAGGTGCTGTCTCATCAGTGTTCGACAAAAATGGAGGATCGTTGTTGAGGCGGGTGGCCGAATGGTTGATTGCCAGGGAGGCCGAATGGCTAATCGCCAGGGAGGCCGAAGTGTCGAATGGTTAAGGCCCAGGTGCCGAACATCGATGTGACGGATGTCGAACGGTTGAGTCCAAGCGTCCGAACGTCGTTGAGACGGGTGGACGAACGTTGTTGAAGTTTGGGGAATAAAAATTGGGTTGGATGACGTGGAGGCAGAACCGAACGACGCGTGGGTTGCGCGAGGGTTGCGGAAGACGTGGAGAATGGGTCTGACAAGACACCTAAAGGGTTTACCCTGGGTGACAACCGTCTTCTTCCTGCCACTCTGTAAAATCCCTTTCTGCCCCAAAAAACCCTAGAATCAGCCACACTGCAGAACGGCCGATCCTGAGGTTGTCGTCGACGGAAGCCGCGATCCAAGGTGTCGAAGACCATGGAGTCCCCAGGCTTGGGATGGACTGGCGAATTTGATAGCGATGGCCCTGGTGTGGTTGTCGCTTGAGCTGCACCTGATGGAGTTTGGAGATGATGGAGGATGGAACCAACGCTGCGACACTGAAGAGGATAAGAGCGCGACAGCGGCTCTTAAATCACGACGGCGGTGGGCGGTCAGGACAGGGCCCGGTTTGGGGTTGTCTTTGGAACACATTGGGGATTGGGGTTTGTGGAAATTGGGAAATTAGGGATTCCCGGTGTAATTGGATTTTCATTGATTGGAATTGTGGTTTTGATCGTTTTGTTTTTGCGAGTAGAGGTTGTGAAGTTTTCGAATTGGGGTTGGTTTTGATTGCGCGTTTTGGGATCTGAGGAGTGGCGCCAATGAAGGTGTTGGTGTGGGCTGTTCTTGTTGAGATGCATCGTGGATAGGAGTTCGGTGGTCTCCACCACTGTCGTAGGCTCAGCGTGACCGTGTTTGAAAGGCGATGGGGATGAATTAATGATTCCCCTGTGACAGCGGTGTCCGGTGGCGCGACGGAGGCTGATGGATGGACCTGATTTGGAGGCGTTCTCTGCGCTGGGTCTGACCCGCAAAGAGGCACAATTTCGCAAAGGTGTTTACAGTGGCATTAATGGCTCACGGGGGAGAATCCTTGCGATGATGCGGCAATAGCTTTATCCGAAGAAGGGATTCATCAAGGCCGAGGCTCCTCTTGTGGCTTCTTTGGGTTGGCACTCGGCCCCACGGTGGGCGCCAAAATGTTTCGGTGTAAATGTTGTCCGATGTGTCTTTGTTGCTCCTGGCTGTCTGGGACGCTTGCTCTTCTCCAATTGTTGTTGTTCATACTCGCCAAAGGAAGGGGAGGTACCTGCAAAGATACTCCGACGCTCAAGTCAGATGTGAGTTATGGAGCCTCAGCTCTCAAGAGAGTGATTATGATACTGCTCTGAAATATTATTTAGGGTCTCTAGACATAAAGAGAACGTACACTTTTGCCCTGTCATTGTATTTATAAGCAAAATAAAAATAACCACCTTACCTAAAAATATGGTGAGTTACTTATAAATATCTTAACCGTTTAAGATATTTTATGTAATAAATATAATATCTAAGATATTTTATGTAATAAATATAATATCTAAGATATTTTATGTAATAAATATCTTACTACATAACAATATTATTATTATTTTATCTTTGTCGTTACTATTATTAAATAAATTATTATTTTCTTTTTATTCTTATATATTATAATTATTATTTGGTTATCTCTTACCATCAAGGATAACCTTTAAATGTGAACCAATAAAACTCTTTCGATAGTAATGAAGCAAGATATTTATCAACTGAACAGAAGGCCACACCACCAACAATGAACTACAACGTCACTGGTATGAAACCAAGATCACTCACATGCAAAAAACTAAAATCACCACCTGCATAACACAATGACCAATGTAACACAACTGTGAAAACAACACACTCTCCACACCAACAAAGGGAAGGGCATTTTTGTTACTCTCCACCCAACTCATTCTTTTGTAAAAACATATATTTTTTTCGTGTTACAATGACTTATTTCACATTTTTTTTAATTTCATTATTTAAAACAAAACAACTAAAGTAGAGAACTTTTGATCCAAAACAAAATTACAATAATTTTCATTATGTTTTTAAGTAACTTTTCACGCCAACAATTACATGACAATATTTTACTTGTTTTATATGATGGTTTGAATATATTAATAAATATGAAACATAATTATCTATACCGATCAATGGATTTTTTTTTTAAATTTTATCATTTAAATATTCTTTTATAAAAATATTATTAATTTTACTTTTTAAGTGATGGTTTCTTGTAATTTTTTTTGTTGGTTTGACATTTTTTAAATTTAACTGTTTTTTTAATTATAAAATTACCTGCCAAATAAATAAAATTACTTATAATAAAGTTATTTTTAATTTTATAGTAATAATAATAATTTTATTATTTTTTATTATTATGAAAAATGTGAACGTAATTTTTTTTAATTGTTTTTATCTTTATATCTAACTTTTAATTCAGATATCATTATTATAAACATTTGTTTTATGCATCATATCATACTAGTGTATTATGTCGGGAGTATAAATTTTAACATGTAAGAATTAAGATTTCCGCTCCTCTTAAAGTACTTATTTATTTATAATTCCCAATCAAGTGCTGGCAAACAGTGCATTTAAAAGGAAGAGACCGGCGACGGAAATGCAATTCCGCGGCGCGGCAGTGGGCCTCTAGTCTCTTCAACCGCCGTTGCTGTTCCGATCACTTCTACGATCTTTTTTTCACTCCAATTTCGAATTTCCGTTTCAATTGCTTTCTTCACCCTTCCCACTAATTCCCCTAAAATCTAACATTCATTAGAAAAGTGTAAGCGTTCTCAGTTTTGCTTATTTTATTCTTGTTTTTCTTATTCACTGGTTAGGAAATTTTTGACATGCTTTTAGCAAATTGGTTAGGGTTTCTCTATTGTCATGGAATTTTTGACATGTTTTATCTGCAATGAACTTTAAACAGGTACTGTTCTTCCTATGTCTTTGTGTCGAATTTGTTTACATAAATGTCAAATAGTTTCAGAAGTGATAATAGCTGTCCCTTAAACGCGGAGGAACTTAGAAACCAGGTAGTCATCCCTTCCTTTTAAACATAACTACTTCTTGTTGAATTCCTAATTTTATGAATGTATAATATTACGAGGTCTGAGTAGAATGGAGTATTTTTTCTATTTTAATGTTGTAATTTTCAAATATTGATTGGCTGTTCCACGCAGTTTGCGAGTGAAGTTATGCATCATCTCGTTTTCTTTAACCACTATATATTTTGTCTATGATTTGCAGAACAGAAAAGAGAAGCGCGTTTTACAAAGTTCTCAGTCCCTAAGCATTCAATCAGTCAAGGTATGTTACGTGGTTGGTAGGTTGTTGAGGTTAGTTCGACAGCGGTGTTATGAGATTTTAATGCTTGTTGATCCTATATAGAGAACTCCAGTGTCAAATTTTACTGCACACACTCTTCTTGCTGAACTTCAAGGTCAAAATAAAGCATGCTTAAATGTTAACATCACTCAAGTAGACATTAGTTAAAGAGAGAGGGAGAGAAAACACTTCTTAAAGGAACAATACAGAGTGAAGTCAAACCTTGCATAGATCCGTTTGAACTTAGTTCGGTAAATCTTGCTGTAGTGGTATATGTTGAAATAAAAAAAGAGAGACACAGACTGAATCCCTAATATGTATAGAGCACATAGAATTATGCATTTATAAATACGAAAATCTAGATATAAGAGCCTAAATCCATTACATCTAATACTCTCCTTCAAACTAGTGCATACAAATCATATATGTAAAGCTTGTTACAAATATAATTAATTTTAAATCTCTATAATGATTTGAAAAATACATCTGCCAGTTGATCATTAAAATTAACAAACTTAGTCTTGATTTACGATGTAGATGCAGATACTAGACCAATGTGAGAAGTCATTATCAGAAGCTCGGGCAGGAGATAAGAAACGCATTCAGATGTTGGAAAAAGAGCTGCTGAACTGTTCTCAAGAAATAGGTAGTTTGTTTTCTTTAATTATTTTTATTTTCGTGGCATACATTTTAACTTCCATGGATAAAAAACTTGGCAGCAGAGATCGTTGTCTTTGAAAGAGTAGTCCTTCTTTACCCCTTTCTTACATGTCTCTTTTACCTCAAAATTACTTTTTAATAGTTGTTTATATGGAATGCATTTATTGAATGCTGCTGTAAATTTTTTGAGGTTTTTAGCACTCTTTCACCGGCCTAATCTGTTTGTAGTTTATACAGATTATCTTCAGGATCAACTCAGTGCTAGGAATGCAGAGGTGAACTATCTGGAAGAGCGTGCTCACAGCCTTGAATTGAAATTAGAGGGGATGGAAGTTTTACAAGATGAGGTTGTCAGCTTGAGGGAAGAGCTGAAAAGATTCAGTTCAAAGCAATTTTCGTTGATCCAGGAACTAGGTTATAAAGAAATAGAATTAGAGAAGTCCGCTTTGTCCGTGGAGAAACTAGAGGACTCAATTTCATCCATAGTGTTAGAGTCTCAACTTGAAGTAGAGAGCATGAAGCTTGACATGATGGCCTTGGAACAGAGTCTTTTTGAGGCCAAGAAAATCCAGGAAGAAACTCTGGATGAAAATAATAAATTGAGTAAATCAATTGAGGAGCTCCAGGTTGCATTGCAGGATGCCCAAAAAGTAATTCTCTGTCTAAATGAAGAGAATAGAGAACTTAAAGAGAAGCTTGATACTGCCAACAAAACCTCTAAAATTTCTTCTCAAAAGGATGAATACTGGCTAGTAAATAAGGACAGACCACTACTCAAGACTCAATCTTCCTTGAGTAAACAAGGCAACAATTCTACCATAGCGAAGGACACGAGGTACATATTTGAAGCTATATTTAGATGTTTGAATAATTATTTTTAAAATGGGACCTTAAGTGTGTTATGTTAGTTGCATATAGTTTCGGAAGGATGAAGATGTTTTCAATGGGATCTGTTGTTATCTTTCGGGGCCTTGACCTTCAATTGATAGTTTCATAGTGGGGACTTATCAGTTAACATTTTAGTGTTTAAGATTTAGGATATCAAGAGGGAGAACCAAGCCACTTAAGTATTTCACTGAGCACCTACCCTGATAGGACAAGGAATCTGGGCTTAGACAATAGTGGTAAGCCCAAGGTTTGGAGGGTGTGTGAGAGGAGAAAAAAAAAGGGTGTGAAGAGTAGTGCTGAGGTGGCAAAAGATGTAACAAAATCAACTTAGGAGTGAGAGGGATAAGAAGAATATAAGGGAGTAAAATAAGAGACAGTGGGGGGAGGAGGAAAAATCTGTTAAGAGGGAGGAATGCTGTATTCCTTTGAAGGAGCTTGCTGTGTGTCAGTAGGATCATTAATCCTATTGTATTTCTGATACTTTTTGAGTAATAATGCTGAAATTATCCCATCCATATTGTTATTCTCTTAGTTCTTTCTTGGTAATCCAGTATACCCAAGTTCGTATCGCTTTGGATTGGATTTTTAAAAATGATTCATACGTTTCCACTAAATTTTCATGTAATGTTTTTCTTAATATTTCCTCAGCACTTCTGAAGTACATGGTCCGCATGTTGGAAGATCTGTAATCTTCTTAGATCCAGCTGCAGATTCGAAATGGGAGATGGAGAGGTCACAACAGATCCAAGAATATGAATGTGTTATCAAGAAGCTTAAGGTATGTCCATCCATCCAAACCTAATCATTGAAGTGGTCTATGTGAATTTGTTAATGACACTATGTTTCATAACTCCACGCGAATGATTTATTTAGCTGAGATTTATATGGTATTTTGAACTCCTCTGCTAGGAAGAATTAAGAGAGGAAAAGTCGAGGGCTAAAGAAGAAGCGGAGGACTTAGTTCAGGAAATGGCAGAGCTGAGATACCAATTGACCAATTTGCTGGAGGAAGAATGTAAGCGTCGTGCTTGCATTGAACATGCATCCTTGCAAAGAATTGCCGAGTTAGAGGCTCAGGTATGAATTTACAAGCTGAAATCTATTTTTTATATTTATTTTTCTTTCTCTTGCTAATTCATTATAGTTCATTGAAAGTGCAACTTGCTTACATTTTCCTATTTTGTTTTTATTTCAGCTTCAGAGAAAGCCTAAAAATTAAAACCCCATAAGTGCTGCCTGTCTCCTCCCTCAAATGTAGGCTGGGACTGTTCTAATTCGTCCAGAGTCAGCAGTTGATAATGACCTCAAAGGTTTGTATCAATGTGTCTCAACAGTTTCTCTCTGAACATAAAAGTAGCTTACTAAATACTGTTGTCATTACAACTATCGAATTCAAAATGCTGGTTGGATGGAAAGTCCAGCCCATAATCCTTGTATCTTACATCTCTAACCTTTGACCAGACTGGCTTGTGTACTTACTGAAGACAGTTTGGTAGTTTTCAGGCATTATAGCTGCATAGTTCACATAGTGCGGCCAGAAATCAATTGAGGAATAATTTTAATATCTAATTTACGGAGGAAATGAAATAATAGAAAATTTTAATGGTGGAAGAACAGAATAAAATGAAAATGCAGTGATTCTCCCTTCCCTTTGTTTGAGTCTTTAAAAATTGAAGTTTGCTTCATTTTTCAATCCTGAAGTATTGAAGTTTGCTTCTTGGCAGTTTCTACAACATTCATGTCAATTTTCCTCTTCCATTTTGACTCTTTTCAGTCTCGTTCTTCAGCGTCTTACAAAACCGAGTCCACTAATTCGATTTACCATTGTTCCTCAGGGTCCTGGCAAGAAAATTGCTTTATTCTGGACAACAGCACAGTCCCTCTACTTGTGAAGTAAGATTTCTTTAAGACGTCTTCTTATGGTTTCTATTGAATCTGAAAGAATCAAAGTAGATAGCATAGAAGAACAGGGGAAGACCTGCAGAAGTGACTAAGGATGCCCGGAGATATTTACTTTTTTCCTTTTTGTGTGTTTAGGGAGCAGGGAGGGGAGAAGATAGGATTGTAGGAATTGTGCGTCATCAACGTATGGATTTAGTTGGCATACAATTTTTTAATGAATGATTCTTGACATAATTCATTTAAGATTGATAAAAGTAAACGATTATGTTTTTAAATAGCAAATGCACGTTAAAAATAAGATGACTTCCAGCATGTTGTGCCTACCTCTTACCATAATTTTACTTTCTCTCAAATGTCAACGGAGTTTTATCAGAGGGGAATATTTTCTCCTTACAAATTATGCACATCTCCAGAAAAGGAAGGATAAAGATAGAAAAATTGGTCACTCCACCAGTACACGTTTTCACAAAACAGAGTGTTCCCCTTGTATATAGAATTATGACATCTTCGGACAGTGCTTAAATATTTTAAATTTTCAAGGTAGTAGTACACCAATTACCAAATTTTAGTTGCAAGTTGCATGTCTTTTCTTGAATTCGGAATATACAATCTTATGTTTCTTAACGTGATAATTACGTTAATTGTTTTCATTATGTAATTTAAATACTTGTAACAATTATAGATGATTAATTATAAATTTTGAAATAATATAATTTAATTTAAAATAATTTTATTACCTTAATTTTAATTATAATATGTACAGTCTGTAATAGTCATAATTAATACAACAATATATTTTTATAAACCAAAAACCAGCGTTACATCAACGAAACACTATCATTTTGCTTTACTTTAATACCTCGGTATAGCTTTTTGCAGCAATTCTGACTCTGGTGTATAATCGATTTAGTATTATTAATTATTTAAGAAGAAAATGCAATTATTTCTGTAAAATGAATCTTCCCGGCAATTGTAAATCCTAGGGCTGTAGCAAAAGAAGAGTGTAGCGAAAGTTTTGCATAGAAAAGGTTGTATTTAAATTTAGGCTTAATACTCCTCCCCTAATGCTTCCTATTTTCGTTAGGTGTGTTCGATTTGGTCTTAATTTTTTTTTTCTGTACTAAAGAATGTAATTTTTGTTTAATTTAGTCATTTTTGCAAACGACGTTTAAATCGTTAACGACAGCCAGTCCAGATGTGCACAAGATTAATGAGATGGCATTTAACTTCTGCCATGTCACCATCTTCTTCAACCTTCAACCCAAAATTAAGGTTCTGCATTTGGGGGAAATCTTCCTGCACCTGCGCCACGAGAAGGAAAGCGCTGCTTGCAATTTTGCTTCAATGGAGGATGATTTCGCGAATTGTGCGGCTCATGATAGCATAAAGAAGATGAACCTTGTTGTGTAAGAAAGCACTCATGGTGGCCGGTGGAGGCAAGCAGCGGTGCGATTTTAGGTTTCTTTGATTTGGGATTTTTTTAGATTTCGTTATGGTTCTCTATAGGTTGGAGAAGATGATGACCTAGGAGCTTTGCGCGACAAGGATTGTCGCGCTGACGATGAAGCTCTCGATTTGGTTGGTGCGATTTGGCTTTCTCTGTTTCTGGCGGTTTGGGTGGGCGGCTTGAGAAAATCCTGTGATGGCAGAGGCGCGAAGGTGATCTGGATAGCACGACAGCTTGAGGAGATCGCGACTTTGATGGTGGTGGCCATGGAGGTTGCACGTGATGGCTGCCATGGTTCTCTACAGGAGCGGCTTCGCGACGGCATGGTGACTTTGGATGATCTCTGCGACATGGTGACTTTGATCTCTGTGACGGTCAGCGTTAGGGTTCGGTGGCGGCGCTATGATTTCGGTTTCTGTTTGGGCTGAAGGTTGAAGAAGATGGTGACGTGGTAGAAGTTAAATGTCATCTCATTAGTTTTGTGCACATCTGGACTGGCTTCCGTTAGCAATTTAAACATCGTTTGCAAAAAGGATTAAATTGAATAAAAATTACATTCTTTAGGAGAACATTGAATAGAAAAAAAAAACTGGGACCAAATCGAACACACCTAACGAAAATAGGTCCATCAGAGTTATTAAGCCTTAAATTTAAGAATGAATAATTTTGTAGTCAGATAGAAGGTGAGAGTATAGGCATTGAGTGATTGAGTAATAGTGACGAAATTGAGCATAGAGATGGTGTAGTGTTATATAATGGAAGAGAGTGAGAAACGAAAGGAAGCGAAAAGGTTGAGATGCATTTGATTACATTACATTACATGGATTAAAAAATGATACAAAGTGAGCGCATAAACATCCCACACTGGCTTCCTCTATCTGATCTGAGAAGAGAAGAAAGAAAAAAAAGTAAAGTGAATAATAATGAGGGAGGAAAAACAAAGCACAGAAATGGAAAGCGAGAGAGAGAGAGAGAGAGAGTGAAGAAGGGACCTTGGGAAGGGAATGAATTGGGCTAGACATCCTTGGCAATGAGGTCACCGTTGATGAGCTCTCTGTAGGCAGCAACGGGCCAACTGAATCCCCGGAAGAGCAAGCGAGAGGCGAGAGGAACGTCGATGATGATCTCCTTCATCGTCGGTTTTTTCTCATCCCTGATGGCAATAAGGTAGCTCCGACCCACCCACCCGATCCACCCGGCGATGTACAGGAATAGGAACCCAGGAGTGATGAACTCGCCCCAGTGCCTCTGGTCCCCGCTCACGATCAGGTGCGGTAGCCCGTCGGCGCCGCACAGAAGCCCCTGCTTCGCGTAGTTGTCGAACCGCCGCTTCGTCTTCTCCACCGACGCCTTTATCGCCAGGGCGGGAGCACTGTCCGGCTCGTACAGCTTCAGCGATGACTCCAGCTTCTTTATCGACTGCTTCTCGCGCTTCGCGAACTGCTTGGACTCCTTGCACGGGGTCAGACCGGAGATGTCCGCGACGGCGGGGAGCGGCGCCGAGAGCAGGATGGAGGAGAGGGCGAGGGCGGCGGAGAAGGCCTTCAGATCGGAGGATATGATGTTGTTGTTGTTGTCGGAGTTGTTGGGAGTGGCACTGCAGACGATGGTGGGACGCAGTTTGGAGCCTAGTTTGGGGCGGAGGGCGGCGGGCTTGGATAGATTGGTGGGAATTGTGAGCGACATGGTTGGTTGTTTGGAAAGGGTGTGTGAGAATGGAGTGTAGGGTGGTAAGAGAAGTAAGAAGGAAAGGTCTTTAGATTCTGATAGAAGCAGATTGGTGGTTGTTAACTAAGGAGAGGGTTATGGATTGTGGATAAGGTTAGGAGAGTGAAGAAGCTGAGTTGGATTCTCGTTATTGGTTGTGCCTCAGTGCCACTCTCTCATCTGTTATCTACTTTGGGTCGGATAAGCGAACGTCATGTGCCTGCCTCGTGCCTCATACTTTAATCAACACACTCCTTCCTTCCTTTCTTCTTATATCTTAGCATTCCTATTCATATTTTCCGCATCAAGTTTCATCTTTTATTCACAATGTGGATAAAAATATCCATGATAGATACATGGGCACTTCCATTTCTACTCTACACCCACACAACATCAATAAAATTTTATTTTTATTTTAAATTATAAAATAGCTTAAAAAGAATTAAAAAAGTATTAACTTTTATTAGATGTTAGGGATAGAAAAATTAATGATGTTCGTATAGAATTTTTCTATCTAAAACTTGTAGGAGTTTTGTTCTTATTAAGGATCATGCACATTGAAAATGCAATCATTCCTGTTTATCTTCAAGTAGTATTCTTAGTCACATCAAATAACATGTTAAGTTTTGCTAGTTATAACTTGGCTCAACTGCTGAAGGAAAAGCTTCATGTTAAGCGGATTTTGGGGTGTCTATGGTAATAGGCTCAATTGTTCATTGTCCGAATTCTGTGCAACTACGGGATTCGGCCAAGTACAAAACTCCACCAGACCAGTTTGTCATATAATGGAACATTCCAAATTTGGAACAGAACTCCAAAGTTCCAAAATTTTCTAAATAACTAAAGTAGGATGTTACATATATCATAGTATATTTGACCAAAGGCATAAAATATTTTTCTTAGCCTTTGATCAGTAAACCATATAACTCAACTCAGAAGAATAATCAAAACTATTTGTGTATCCTCCTGTATAATTAAGCCCAAAACAAAACGTACTTACTGTTGCCGTACTTTGTTTTAAACAAAAAGCCACTAAAATAACTTCTTCACCAATAACAAAATAAAGATTATTGGTAAACATTATGAATAAGAATAGCAAATAAACTCTCCGAGCACATTCTTGCTTGTGTAAAAAGACTCAACAGCCATGTCCGAAGCATCCTCAAACCTCGAAAGCTTTAAAAAGGCGGAACAGCAGACACACGAGTGACATGCCAGTACTTCTAACTGTTAACTTACCTACAGAGATAGATAGGAAAACAGAGTCAACACTAACAAAAACACATAAGCCACGGCATCTGGACACACGCAATTAAAGTGAGAATTAACACAAAATGATGCCTTCCTTTCATGGCATCTATTGAAATTCAAAGTTTGTAATCATCCCTATCCTAGTCAACCATATAACGTGAACACTGGGCACCCTACAAGTCAATTTACAAGCACAAAAATTCGAATATATTTTTGATGAACCACGAGGTCTTCCAGCCATGACCAGCATATAAAATCATAAGTTTTATTTATCAGATAGAAACCTATTTTTCTTACCAGGAAGGATACAGCATTCAAACAATAATACGTCTCAAAAAAAAAACACGTGAAACCATCATAAGCATAGGATTCAAGCTAATGCAATCAAAATTATCAATTTAAATCATGATGGATAATTCGATACGCCTGAAACACATTTCAAAGTAAAGTGAAGGAACTTGACACAAGTTGAAATAATTCAAGCTAGCTTAAAATGTCTCTAAACTTACTAAAGAGCCAATCGCCCCCCCCCCCAAGTAAAAGTCAAATTTGTTAGATTTTGATAGCTTTGAATATTAATATATATACAATATTTGTGTCCATTTAATAAATCCCACTGTACTAGCATAATGCCTTATTTCTGTAATCTATCTGTCATATCCCTGTACTGTGATATCTGCTTCTACAGTATTGGGGCATATCATATCAGTACATGTGGCCTTGTCTAATGATATTGATCTACTTTCTCCTTTTAACTGAAGGTTTCATATAATGTAGGCATACATGTAGGAACCAATGCATTCCATTTTTGTATAAAGTCATAAGCCAATTTGAAGACTTACAGAAGATGAATGGAAGAAGGACCAGACACAGCAGCAGCCTTCTGTGCCCGATGTGCTTCAAATCTATAAAGCTCTTTTGTTTCTTTTTTAGTGCGACGTGCCTCACGTCGTTCCTCCTTCACAGCAGCCTACAAAACAACACAACCATTCCTGTCATTGTAAGTGGTAATAATAAGAATTGCGTATAAAAGGAAAACATCAACATAGGTATCATAGAATCAAGTAGGCAATATAGATACCTTCCGTTCTTTCTTCTCCTCCTTTGTCTCAAGGCCATGTTGTTTTCTCTTGTTCTGTTCAGTTTTCGTAATGTTCTGGCCTTTAGACTTTTCAGTGGAAGCTTTCCTACTTCCAGGAAGGAAGTCTACAGGAAGTTTCTCTTTTCCTCTAAGGGATATTATTTGATCAGAGGAACCCAAGACTGCAGACACAGTTTGAGCCAATCTCTTTTTCCTAGAGACTCCAGGTGCTTCAATCTTTCCAGGATGATTATCTAAATTAGAATATGTTGAAACAATAGTCTCACAGTCCCAAACTTCTGATTCATCACTACTTTCTTGTACAAATACAACATCCTTGTTCTCATCTTCAACTTCATACCCCTCTGCGTATTCCTTGCAACGACGGATCACATCAGCAGCAGAATCATCTTGTTCCTCCTGTGGGGCCTCTTTATTCTTCAATAAATCTGCAGGAACCTTATACTTGTCATCATCAAGTTCTACATCATCCATCCCATGATTCTTAAGAGAGTGTTTGAGCTTCTCAGCAAGGGACTCATCTTCATCGGCTTGATAATTTTCATAATAATCACCATCATCTTCATCTTCATCATCATCAGTTCCATATTCTTGACGTTCAAGCTGTGAGAGAAATATGCAGAGAATGAGAAACATAGGCTAAAAGGCACGGACAGTCAATAAAGACATAATAATACTTGCAATTATAGCAACGGAAAAATTAGGCAAATGTATCCTCTTCAGATACCGGAAAGAAAGAGGCTCGACATGCCTCATTAAATACTTTGATTCCTAAAGAGAAAGCAACAGAGGACCAAAGTATTGACACACATAACAAAATGTTATGTATAGAAAAACTCACCAAATCAAATTGCTCATCCAGCAAACGACGAGGTCTTGGCTTCTCACCAACACAGTCCACCCCTGGTACACCATCTGTTACCCCATGAAAAGGTTCATAATCATCTGTATCTCTGGAATGGGTAGAAACTTGCAGTACATGTACACTGCTTGGATTTCTATTTACCAGAGATTCCTCAGGAAAACTCGTTTTATTACAAATTCGATTCTTCTCTTCGTCATCTTCATCTTCAAGGAGATTTGCCTGAACAACAAAGTCTTCTTCCAAATCCTCAACATCAGATCCCAACCGTGACACGTCACTGTCATCTAGCAATGCAGCCACTTCAGGATCAACCGCCTTCTGCACCCTTACGCTGGTAGTCTTGGATGCGACACTGTACAAAGAATTCTCCTCGGGCTCTCCATGGGACTCAGAAATTTGCAATCTCGAAGCATCATATGCCTACACTCACCAGCGAAAAAAACGCAAACAATCAGTTTCCACTTCAACAAGCAACCTAGTAATCCATCGCTTCAATATTAACATCATAGACCTCACAATTTAAATGCCAAACGAAACAAAAATCACTAAGGCCGAGTTTGAGTTTACAAAATGCCAAACGCATCCATAACTTCAATCGCACAACTACAAATAGAATTATAACTTTGGGTGGGAATGTTCGTTTGATGTCACCTTTCATTATTCCAGGGAATGTGAAGATGAGAACAAATAGTCCTACATTTGTTAGCAAAAAAGTACACCTTCACAATTTGAACCGTTTCTATCATCAAAAAGAGTGAGTCTCATGTTAAACAGAAATATAACTGCCTATTCCTGCTAGGCTATCTTTCTTCAATTAATTTATTTGCCATTTTTTATTTATTTATTTTCTAAAATTAAATATTCAAACCTAGCCTGTTTATGGGAGTACATCACTGGGTATAGTATTCCTGCGACCACAAAATCACACCCTAAAACAAACGCTTCCTTTCTTATTTGCACATATCCTATGAACCGGGAACGAAAATAAAAGACACAGACCTATCTAAAAGCCACAAAAAACGAGACAAAGGTGGGAGCACCTTAACATCACGAGGAAGGTGCTGAAGCTTGAACTTGGGGTTCTGAAAGAAAGCAGCACCAGCGCCAGTATTCTTGATTTCCCTCAAGTGATTCAAGTAGTTATAGCCATCATCCGGAAACCCTAGCTCCAGAATTTCCTTCCTGACGTCCTCAGGCAACGGGCCACCGCTAGCTCCATCATAGTCGTCGTAGTCACCAGTAGCATCGTCGAAGCCGGCGTCTTCAGCGTCGGGGAAGGAAACGGGGTTGTTGTCGACGCGGACGAAGACGCGGTCGGATTGGGAAAAAGAAGGGTCGGAGGAGTCGCGAGCGATGAGTTGGAATGTGGCAGAGTTCTTCTTGTCGATGAACTTCTTCTTCCTCCCTCCCATTCTGCCTTCCAATTGTTCGACGAAAGGAGAGACTCTAACAATTACAAAGTGTGTCAGTGTTTCGGTAACGGTTGGGCGGCCGTGTTTGTTGTGTTTCTCACAGTGCTGCTCTCAACCTTTGGGTCTTAATTGCGATTTGGAAATTGGAACAGTGGTAGGACTGCCAGAAGAAAAACGGAAACCCTAAGTACCTCCTCTCGTCCAAGAAAATAAAATAATATTTTTCTAGTTTTAAAATAAATAAAAAATCATTTTTATATTTTTAATAAAAATAATAATTGTTTCTTTAACTTTGTTTAAATATATATTTTCCTTTTATTTGTATTAAATAATATTTGTTTTATTCATTTTTTAATAACTTGATATTCGATTTTTCTTACTTTATTTAAAATGGTTTATCGACAAAAACCTTAATATTAAAAGAATAAAATTTACTTACATTGAATTGTTTTTTTCATAAAAACATAACAAAAGTGGCGTCAACTAAATGTAAAACACACACAAAATTTATTATTTTAATAGGCCAAAGTATGAAAGATTTAAAAATTAATCATTAAATAATTTTCAGAAACAAAATGTATCCTAATAAAAAAAACCAAATAGTGTATTTTTATTGTTATTTTATAAATAAAGCTATATTTCTTTATTTTTACTACTATACAAGAATATATATATATATATATATATATATATATATATATATATATATATATATATATATATATATATATATGCGTAAAATAGAAAAATAAAATATACATGAATCTGTTATTATAAATCATGTGAATATAATTGTTCCGGTAAGAAGTTCAATGTTCTGAGAAAAAATATATAGAGTGAATAATTTAACTTAAAGTTAACAATAATTCAAGATAAAAACTCTAAATTCTTAAACCTTTGAGTTGTTGTCTTGAACCTGTAAGGTTTTAAATCATGTGTTTTTAAACCTAAAGATATAATTATTATCAAATAATAATTATAAGACATAAATCATAACCATATGTTAATAAAATAAAAATATTCTAAGAGTATTGGTCTAGTATTTAGATCCAATAAGTTTTGTACTATCTTCAAAATTATCTAATAAATCCAAAATAAGTATCACATATATTTGGGTTGTTCCCTTTTCGAATTCAGATTCAAGCTAAATCCCAAATGACAGGAATGGTACAAAAATGATTTTTAAAATATTAAATATTTTAATATTTTTTTTCCCATGATATGCAAATCTAAGTTTGAATTTGGATTTCAGGGTTTGGTTTATTTTTTTAAAACAGAATTCTAAATCAAAATGATTTTTTCTTTAAAGTTATATTCCATGTAGTAAATATTTTAATAACATTTTTCTTAATGATGTGCGGGAGGCCATCAACTTAATATTTATATATATATATATATATATATATATATATATATATATATATATATATATATATATATATATATATGGGTTTACTAACGCGCGTTAGCCTGTTTTTCAGTTGGTATATTTTAGCAATGTGTACCGGATTTTAGCAATGTGTACCGGATTTTAGTAGACAAAAATACCCTTATATATCATGGATTCTAAGTTTTAAGGTTAAGGGTATTTTAATAATTTTCATTCTCAAAACTTAAAAAAAAAAAAAAACCCAAACCCTTACTCACCTCTCTCATTCCTCTCAATCATTTCTCTTTCATCTCTCTCACTCCAACCGTTTCTCTGTATCCTACTGTAGTTCCAATTGAAAAAATCAAAAACATTTGCCTTTAAACAATTTGCCTTTGTAAAGAGTTGAGTCATTGACATATTCACCTTCAGGCAAAGGTTCATTCAAGATCTCTTCAATTTCACCATCTTCACTAACCCTCATCATCTGCATATGTTGAATCATCATCTCTAAAAAAACTCTCCAAGTCAATTACCAATTCTTTTGGATGTCATTATGCTTGTGAAAATTAGATAAAATTATATACGACAAAAATTATAAAATGAAAACTCATTATAAAGTCAGTTTTTGTAAGAAATTGTTTAACAAAGAGTGTTTCTGATTTTTTCCAGGCCAATTACCAATTCCTTTGATGTCATTATGCTTGTGAAAATTAGATAAAATTAGATAAGACAAAAATTATAAAATAAAAACTCATTATAAAATCATTTTTTGTAAGAAATTGTTTAACAACAAGTATTTCTGATTTTTTTCCAGGTCAATTAGCAATTCCTTTATGCTTGTGAAAATTGCATAAAATTAGATAAGACAAAAATTATAAGATGAAAACTCATTATAAAATCATTTTTTTTATAAGATTGTTTAACGACAAGTGTTTTTGATTTTTTTTCAATTGGGGTTACAGTAGAGATGACAGAGAAAAGATTGATTGGAGTGAGAAAGATGAAAGAGTTGAGAGAAATTTTTGATTTTTTCAATTGGACTACAGTAGGGATGACAGAGTTAAAGGTTTGGGTTTTTTTTTTTTTTTTAGTTTTGAGAATAAAAATTATTATTAAAATATCCTTAAACGTATGCGCGTTAGCAAACTCATATATATATATATATATATATATATATATATATATATTATGACATTTAATAAAATTACTTTAAGTTAATTGTGTTATATTTAATAAATATAGTATTTAAATCAAAAGATTGTACTGTCACTTTTTTTTACTCTTGAATGCATCACAGTCCATAATAATGCAACCATGTTCCTGAATAATTTAAAACTCGTATTGGTTTCGGTGATGAATATTTTCTGTTTCAAACAAATCCAACATAAACCCTAATAACAACTAGTATTATATATTAAAATGATTTTCACTGAATACACTGATCTTTATTGCGATATGATTTAAAAACGTTCCACTTAGTATGAATTAAAATTATGAAATATTTTTAAAATAGATAATAATTTCAAATTATATTAATCGAGTAATTAAGTATATTATAAACTCATGACATAAAAAAAATTACAGGAGACTACACAAAACAATGTCACTGTGTTTTTATTAACCTTTTTATTTATTAAGTTTTTTTTAACTGACTTTCTACCCTTTAACTCTTTTTTTGTTAACTATTATTTTTTTTTGTCATACATTAACATGAAAACTTGTTATTAATATGAAATGACATTATGAATAATATAAAAATATAAGTAATTTTTATTGTTTTAATTGAAAAGACATTGAATAATAAAATTTTTATAACTTATATATTCATTTACGATAAAAAATCGTGGCTGTTACAAGTGAATAATGATACAATATATCTTCAATAAAAAAATTCACTTATGATTTTACATTAATCTTAATATAATTTTATATTAATACAAATCTCACATTTTTAACACAAATATACACGTGAGCAAGATAACAATGATGAATAATACATCACGTCACGCCATTCAATCAACAAAGAAATTAATCGATAAAAAATTAATTAAAAATTATAAAAGTATAAATACCTAATAATAACTTTTAATAGAAACAAAAATAAAAATACTCAAACTTATTTATAAAAATTGAAAATTAAATCCGGTAAAACTTATAAATGATAGGATGATAATAGAGTTAGAATCCTTGTCTCATTTTATTATAATAAATAACAGTTGTTGAGTTTGAGTGACATCTTTGGGGTGCCACTTGCTTTTGGACTGACCCAACACAATACTATGTCAAATGGCCGGCAATAATTTATTAAAAAAAGATATATATTGCAAACAATTATGAAGTTTAGATATAATTTTAATTCCTATTTTTCAGAATTGCATTTGGCACGGAACTAGGTAACTAATAAAAAAGGTTCCACATGGTTATCTCAAATTAAAAATCCCTTTTATATTTATCTTTTAAATATTTAACCACCAACCTATTTCAATTAAAAAAGTTATATTACGATTTAAATTATTAGTATACATAAAAATATTTCCATTTTTTAAATATTTATTTATTTATCATGAATTTTAATATTATAGTATAACTGTATATGCGTAAATATTTTCTCTAGTACAGTAAATATTCTTAAACACTAAAAAAATTATTATCTATGAATAATTTGTTTGGTATTATATTCAATATAAAGAAATATTTTCAAGTTTTGTAAAAATATGCGTAAGTTTAAGTGAGAATCCCAAACATTCTTCTTCTAGTATCCCTCCCTTCCTTCACATATGAAGGTAGAATAGAATCCTCTTCCTTTCCCTTTCCTTGGAATAATTGGTACCCTAAAACCCCAAAAAAAGACTTTCATTTTTCGCGTTTGAAAAAGTTTGAAAAAGTCCTTTTCATTTTTTTTTCCTGTTTGGAGTGGCCCCCACATAGCACATCTCAAAAGGTCCCACTTGATCCATTCAACGTCTCAATTCAAATGACGCCTCCAATAAACTAACATATGAATAATAATATTTTTTAATTAAATAAACGAAAGAACAGTGCAAGAGCGCATCAACAAACCCCCCAAGAGAAAACTTTCACTCTCGATTTTGCCTTGCGCACTGCGATTTCTTTGCAGTTTCCACCCTCCAATTCTGACATTTCTTGACGCGATTTTGGCTTTACCAACTTCTTATAGAAACCATCTTCTTCTTCTTCCGTTGTTTAGATCTCTCAAAATTTGTGCTTCTTCACGAGTCTTTCTGAGCACTTATTTTCCTCTCTCTGGTACCATCTTGCTTTCTCTTGTACAAGTTTTGATTTTGATGATTCTGTTACTTGGATAAGCCTTTTAGTCTATCTGGGTCGTCTGTTTTTGCGCTCTTGTACACAGGCTTCGGAAAAAGAAAATATCGGGTTTCTTGATCTTTTTACACAGGCTTCTGAAAAAGAAAATGTTATTTCATTTTCTGTTGCTAATTTTTGTACTTTTTTTATTCTCTAAATCCGTTTCCCTGGCATTGTTAGGGGTTGTTGATTCCGTTTTTCTGTACGTTGCTTTACACTTAATCGCTTTGGTCCGATTTTTTGGCTCTATCATTAACCTGCAGTTTTAGTCAAGTTATGAATAAGGTTTCTTGACAAAATTAGTGCTTTTGTGATAAGTGATTTAAGAATTTTATATTTGGGTTTCTTTTGCTTGTTGAGGAACATATACAGTGATTGAATAGCACTTGCTTGTCTTGCAGGGAAAAATTACGTTATCTTTTTAGGTTGAACCAGATTTTGAGAAATTTACTTCTTAATCTGCTTCTGAATCAATTTTGCAAGAAGAGAGATAATGTCAGGTGCAAAGAAATCTCATTTGAAGGATGCTAAACCTAGTTCTGTTGAATCTTGGACTAATCCATTTGATTCTGACGATGAGGAGAAGAATACCAAAAAGTATTCTTCTTCCAGAAAGACTTCTTCGGATCGCGCACTAGTTACGCTGGAAGTTAACACTAACCCCTTTAACGATGACATTGATGCCACTAAGAAATCATCATTGACATCGTATGCGTACAAGAATGATTTTTGCGATTCAGGCGGATTAGAGAATCAATCGGTTCAAGAACTGGAGAGTTATGCTGTTTACAAGGCGGAAGAGACCACAAATTCAGTCAACAATTGTTTGAAGATTGCAGAGAATATAAGAGAGGATGCCACCAAAACACTAGTCACCCTTCATCAACAGGGTGAGCAAATTACCAGGAGTCACCATGTTGCTGCTGACATTGACCACGATTTAAGTCGGGTATCAATCTTCTTCACGCTGTTTTACCTTGCTGAAAATATTGTGATGTTATGAATCCCCTTTTGAATTGAAATATCATTCTGCTCTAAATCTGACTAATTGATTTTTCCAGGGGGAAAAGCTTTTGGGAAGCCTTGGTGGCCTCTTCTCCAAAACTTGGAAACCAAAGAAGACACGAGCAATAACAGGCCCAGTTATTGTTGGAGGTTAATGTCTTCTCCGCATAGTTTTCTTTTGCAATTTTATTTTTTTGTTGTTGTATCATTGACGTACTCACATGATAATTAGCATCTTTGAAACCTTTTGGTTTTAACCAAATCAAATGGCGTGCGTGATCCATGTAACGGAATAAGCCTTTGTTGTTCTTAGTATTGTTGTATCATTGACATAATGTGGTTCATGATCTGCAGATGACCCAGTGAGGAGCAAGGGCAGTCATCTGGAGCAGAGAGAGAAGTTAGGACTGACATCTGCCCCCAAAGGGCAGTCCAAGCTGCGGACCCCACCTCAAGAACCATCCAATGCAATTGAAAAAGTTGAGGTTCGTATCAACTAGTTGGGGAAGATTAAATTGTTGTTTAAAGATTTAATGTGTTAGGTACTGTTATGGTACCTGTTATTCTCTATCGTATCTGATTTTGATGTAGTTAAGTAGTTTTGATGGTTACTTACAATAGTGTCAGCTCATGACCATATCACAAGTTTTTACAACAAGCCAGTTTCATTTACAATCGTTACCAATTTTACTGACTTTATCTTCATAATTCTGCCACTAACATTAGACTCTAGTCACTATTGGACACATTATGTTTATTTTTAATATTGAATTGAGGTACTAAATGAAATGTCCCGAAACAGGTTGAAAAAATGAAGCAAGATGATGCGCTATCAGATTTAAGTGATCTGCTGGGAGAGCTTAAAGACATGGCTGTTGACATGGGATCCGAGATTGAGAGGTTAGTGAATCACATTGTCTTGTATCGCATTCAATAACCATTACTTCTCAATTGATTCATGAACTTTAGATTTTAATATACTTGTAAAACAAGGTTATAGTTTACCTAACATTTTCATGAATGCCATTGCACTTGCAGGCATAACAAAGCATTGAATCATCTGTACGATGATGTGGATGAGTTGAATTTCCGAATGAAAGGTGCTAATCAACGTGGCCGTCGCTTACTCGGAAAATAAGAATGATTTCCACGCTTGCTAAAATTTTTATTACCTCCCCTACCCTCTTTCATCATTGTTTTTTCTTTGGATTATCACTTGTTATAATAAAACAATCTTTTCATTTACTTTATACCTGTGTTGCATTGTATTCAATTTGCAACTGATTCAACTATTCTTTTTGCAATACTACATTCAATTTGTTCATTTCTCACCCTGCTTTTTTATGGGTGGATCCCCTAAAGTGCTCTCTATCGACAAATTTAGTAGTAGTATTTCAACTTCTTATCCTTCCCAAAGTGTTAAAATACTAACAGGGAATGTAAAAATATTTTTAGAAAATGAAATTAGAATTGAAAATAGATTTTCAAACACCCAGTTTTCCCAACGTGATTCGATTTTGATCAATAAAAGTTATTATCTGTGTGTGCATTGGAGAAAAAAAAAACACTTAGAGGTGTAGTTACTGGAGAGTATTGTTATATTGCAGTTCCAATAATTTTTTTTATCAAATTTTCCTCACCAAAAGCAAGCAACTGAATAATAGTATTTCTCAAAAACCTTGTTTTGCAATGCAGAATTGACCTTGCACAGATTTATTGTTGGGACAAAAATCATGGTTCGAATGGTTTTTCTGTTTCCAAAAAAGCAATCCGTTTAAATTAACTATTTAAAACAATTTTTGGCAGTAGAATTGTGTAAAACTATAATTTCTTATTTGATTGAATTAGCGAATTGAAGTAGGTTTTTAAATATCAAGCTTATCAGAGCAATGAAACATTTTTATAGCATTACTCTCTTAATCGCATTCATTTATTATTAGTTGATATTAATTAAGCCAAAATTCACTCTATTTATGTCAAACTTATAATTTCAGTAGTTAATATTAATTAAGCCAAAATTCATTCTATTTATATCAAACTTGTACAGTCAATAATAAGTACATTGCTTTTATTTTATTAATGATTAAAAAATGTTAACAAAATTAGATATAATTTAGCTGCAATATCATTGCTTATTATTTTATCAAAAGAATTAGTAAAAAACAAATACATCAAACTTTTTTATTTAAACAAGATAATTTTATTGATAACCAACATAATTAGGCAAAAGACTTGCTCAATAATAATAAAAAAAAACTCAGTCAACCACTTCATCAAGCGATAACATATTTACAATAGATAGTTTCACTCTAATCTAAATTTTATCTAACAAAATTAAGTGGTTGAACTTTTTCATGGACTAGAGACAAATTTTAAATAATTTGAATAAAGTGTAAAGGTGATTACAACTTCGACACAAGTATATATAAGCTATTAAATACATAATGACAGACCTAATAATTAGTAGTCTACAAGATTCACTTAAGGAGGGTTTGGGTTAAAGTTTTGTTTGAGCAGCACAAGGTGGAGCATCAAAATAGGGCAATACAACAAATGCAATGGATAAAGGAGCTAAGTGTATTGGAGAGTGCACACTAATGAGACGTGGTTCCGTCTTCGGAATTTCTCCATCATTTGTCAACTCTAGGGGAACACCATTCAGCAACATGGTTTGGCTTCTAAGGTAATTATCTTTTGCATTTAAGTGGTACTCCTCCCTGAATGTCACATCTGATCCTTTTCTTCCAATCCAAGAAAATGCCCTCTTCAGATTATTTATGAATGAATTTTCTACATGTATACTTGTACCATTTTCATGTCCTCCACTACTCAGAGGCACTCGATCACGAACCATCAGTGTGAAACCAGTCTGATTGCTCAAATTGATCAGCAGTAATGTTATACCATCCTGTATAATCAAGTTAAAACAAAATTATAGGAATGCTTATCGTGCAATTCAAACTACCTACAATTCAATTCATGGATGTTAATATATATAATATCACATTGGTTTTTCTATGAATCGACCTACAATGCAATCTAGCATATAATAATGTATGATTGTTGGATGTTATACGAACTTAAAATTTCACAAGTTTGTAAGCAAAGATCAGATATAGAAGAATGAATATCCTATTGTTCCTTCGCACAATTTATGCTTCTATAAGATTATATGACACTTACTCTGCCTTTCGAACAATGTGCATAAGTGCGTAAAGAAGGTGAAAAAACATCACTACTGGCTGCTAGAACAGTCTTCCCCATTAGCCGATGCCACAAAAGTGCACTGCTCAAAACATCATCATGACATACATAGATTAGATATGTAAAGCAATATATTTTTAGATTATTATAACTACTCAAGAATATAGAAAAACGTATTTATATATTCCTTTTCTCTTCATTTACATTTTTTAAATTTACACTTGCCTGTAGTAGTCAGGATTAGGAACGAAAGTAGTGGTATCGAGAAGTCCATAGTTTCCTCCAATTATAGTCTGTCTGCAGTAAACCTTAGTGTTGTATCTGGATGCCATTCCAAGTTGATCTAAGTACCTGTAAGTTACCTCAATCTTAGAACTCCTAGATTAATTTTAATGATGTTTTTTGTAAAACAAGATATTATAATTAAAGAGGAACAGAAAATGACGCAAGGAAGAACCAAGATTACCAAAAGCTATCTACAAATGTGTTAGAAATTTGACGACCACCGCTGTTGAATGCTCCACCAGCTTCTCCTACCCATGCAGAAGACCATTGGCCATATTTTTTAATGGTTTCTGAAAGACTTCTGAAAATTGATTCCACCTTGCTCAAGTGTTCGGGATCTAGAATCTTCCTGTCAAGATGCTCGTCACTACCTGAAAAAGAAAAGAAAAGAGAAATTTACTTAACACACTAACCAGAAATGATTAGACTAAAACACTCTCCGTATAACTGTTTTCTTTCACATCCATCATCTAGTTATGTTAGAATGTGAACTATTCTCTAAGGATGACTATAGTAGAAACAGTAAGGTAACTGAAAACAAACCTGGGCCCAAATTATAGAGATGATGAGTGAGCACATTGACTATGCCTGGACCTGTAACCTGAAGAAGCTTATCGTACCAGTCCTTAGAATAGAACCCTCCAGGTGCTACAAGTAAAGGTTTGAAATCGGAGTTATTGTATAATGAGTTTAAAACTTCTTTAAGCTTTATCAAGTCTTTCCCGTACTGTACAGCACTCACACTTGCTGCAATGCCCTTCCCACTCAACTCGTTACCTATGACAGCACAGACAAGAATCAGTTCCAGTGAAGCAAAAATTGAACATACCAAATAGCTTTGTCTTCTGTCCTACCAAATTCCCATGAGTCAATCTTGTACCCCTTTGAAACAGTGTAATTGATTAAACCATAAGCATTGGAAGAGTCCCAGTCTCCTTTCCAATCAGTATTATGGCCACTGGGGTGCCTCCCCTTGAGTGCATTCAAACCAAATGTCACAATGGCCCTGCAAGTGTCAAACTCAAGCTGTTACACCACAGATAATCACCTCTTCCCCACCCTTTTCTTCTTTCCTTACACTACAAATGTGCTTAGGCTAGCACTCAAAATGCATGTGAACAGAACTGAGGTTTCTGACAACTTTTATAGTTCCAGTTATTGAGACATAACTCTAATTTTAATTTGCTTTACTTAAGTTGTGGAACCCTACACAAGAGTTTTCACGTTTTTGCTTTAGCCGGAAGGAAAAGGGGAGGGAGATGGTGAATAAAACAACGATCCGAATGCTAAATTCTCACCCTGTATTATCGAAAAAATGATTCAGCTCATCCCACCTGTTCATTTGCAAACACCCCTTTGAAAATCCGAACAATCCACCTTTCATCTTTTGAAATGGATGACAAGGGGACTTCAAACTTCCTACCTCATACAGCAACTGATCTTGCAAAGAACCTCCAACTCTTATCCTCAAAGGCTTGAGAGCTATCAAGCAACCATTATGGAAAGAATGATATCACACTAGTAAATATTCCAAACATGTTACCAACAATAAAAGTATATTCAGCATCAGGAAGTCACAGAACAGAACAATAGAATTTCATCACAGTGACTGATTTTCTACAATATAAATACCTTGGATTGCCTTCACAAGGAAAGGATGAGACAAGTCCTGAAAAAACCAATCCACATTGAGCAATGACTAAAACTTCTGCAAAGCTTTCTAGACTTCTAAATGAGTCATAGGAAATAGGAAGAATACGTATACTCTTTACGTAAGTCATGTTGTATACAAACAAGCCCAAAATACTCACCAAATTTGCAGCAGATGAATTACCCCAGGGGCAATTGTTGTAATCACACTTGTCATGAGGCCACCAATCAATAGTTGCACAGATGAAGTTATCATCAGTTTCAGCGATTGCTTGAATTCCTTCTACTAGAATCAAACCATGTTCAACATCTTGAGATAAACCCAATCGCAGAGAAGCCAGAAAGAGAAACAAGACCAGCTGGATTCCCATGAGTAGATCAATTACCACAGAATCCAAAATTAACTGCAGTAAAAAAAGGAAAAAGAAAAAAGTTAGGTTTTTGTGAAGGGTAAAAAAAACATTCTTTTTATAATTATAACTATATGAGCAGAAAAGGAAAAAACAAATCAAACCCTATAATTTAGAGACAAATCTTTTGAAGCTGCATAATTGATATTTTCTTTATCTAATATCTGTTTCTATATAAGCTTTTAATGATTAGCCCGTGGTTAAAAACTTAAGACAACAAAAATAAACAAACAAATGCATACAAAAAGAACGAATTTTTTACTTCCAATCTTCCACGAAAATTGAGCCAGTAATGTCTAATTCAAACTCTAGTCAAGAGTCAATAATTCGTTTACTTTGACAATTTCTCCATTACCAATTTTTTAAACAAGGTACCTGACGTTCAATGAACGCGAATGACAACGAACTCTTTATATATATGCATATTCTATTCAATATGCCTATATTTACAACAAGGAAATCGTTAATCACAATGACAGATCTAAGAACTCGGAAGCATTAGCCTATGGATCTAAATACAACACCACACCATAACCAGCAAGGAAAACTGGTATTCTCACAAGACAGGACGAACCCAGAAGAAAAGAATCAAACTTGAAGAACACCCAGATAGAGAAACAGTGAAAAACTATAAATCATAAACACAACACCAACCTCAACCTTGTATTGACTTTTTGATCAAGCACAACCTTTAAAACGAAAGTGAGGCTCAAGTGTAAGGCAAGAGGTGTAAAAAAGACAACAACAAGAACAACATTAATAATAATAATGTCTCACGTAACTGGCAAAGAAGGAGCACTTTCCTTGCCTCGTACTGTCCCAGAGAAAAAAGGAAAGGTTTAAGAAAACGAAGCAGCCATGATGAAGGACAAGATTGTCGTGATGTAAAGTTAGATTAGTAGTAGTTGGCTGGATGTCTGAGAAGGGTCGTGGCACAACTCACATGCACTGCTGCTATGCTAAATTAATATTAATTTTTAGCTGAAGAGGTTTTCTCATGAGGTCATTGTTGCCTCTAAACTTAGTTGTCTTTGTGGTAGATTGGTTGAAGGTATGCATCGTTTTAGGAAAACATACCAACTCAGATAACGGGTGCAAGCAAAGCAAGGGTCAATTCTTTCCCTCTTGCTTAATTGGACCAAGAAAAAAAAAGTACACAATTGTGTTTCTGATAAAACCAGAATGGAATACAATTTTTGCAATTTGCTGATATTTCAAGTCGTCTCTGTCTTGTCTTTCCTTTGTGGAGAAGCTATACCTTCTTTCACAAAACCATATTCCACCACATCAATGTACCGTCTCAAGGGGAGACTTTTTTTTAATTCATTTTATTATTTCAAAACAATTATGCCTCTTTTTATCTAAATGATTTTTTTTAAATAAATTTAATTAATTTAAGGTTTTTTCTCTATAGAAAAAAAATATATTTTTGCTTAACACTTTTTTTTAAACATAATTATTGAATGAGTAGTTATTTTGTTTTTGATTGTTGGGAGTTGGTTTCAATATCCTGAAACTGCCCGTTGGTTTTTACTTATTTAGAAGTAAACGCAAATGGAAATTGAATCTATATTTTGGTTGAGCTTAATGTACATTAAAGGAGGTTTAGGTTAACTGTTTGTCGAAATTAAAATTGCAGAAACTTTGACTTTAATATTATAATTGCAATCGCAAATCACGGTGTAGTCCTTTGCATGGTTGTTTCAGTTTATTTTTTTAAAAACAATCTCTTGTTTATTTATTTATTTTAACAATTTGCTATTATTTTCTTAACAATAAATAATTTCAATTAAGTACATCTTTTAATAACGCTTAATAAACTAATTAAAATTAAAATAATATGAAAATACGTTTTACTTCATATTATAAATTTCAATCTTATTAAAATATTAGAGTTGATTAGAACGGAAGAAAATATTTTGCTCTCAATTTTGTTTACAAGTTAAATATCTAACATCTCCTAAGTATAAAATTAGTAAATAAAAAATTATAAAATTTATTATGCAAAATATATAGTTAATATATATATATATATATGGTTATTAAAATACAATAACTATAATAATATAATACACAACATAGAATATATATAGGCAAGATATTTTAGAATTTTAGACTCAATTAATCAGATACATGTATTAATATTTGATGCATGGAAGACGTTCACTTATAATTTTTTTTGCTCTGTAAAGTTATTTTTAATAAATTTTATGCTATCACACAAAGTTAAATTTGTGTATCAATTGATTCCTACTTTTGAATTTTAAGAGATTTGAACAATGTAAAATGTATACTTTTCATATAATTTTTTTTCTTGTTTAAAAAATAAAAAATCATATCATATTTAAAATGTTTCATATTTTATTTAGATAAAATCTTAACATTAAAAAAGATCAAGTAGCTTTTAAAAAGAGTGTAACTAAATTGAATGAAAATAATAATAAAAGAAAATAAAAGACAAAAAATTAATTAATTAAAATATATATTAAAAAATTATTATTTCACGAACTTCTAGCAGATAAAAAGAAATAAAAAAGAAAAAAGGAAAAAAAAAAGAGAAAGGAAAAAAAAAAGAGAAAGGAAACAAAAAGAAAGAGATAAGATAATATAAGATTACATTAATGTAAGAATAACTTTAAAAAAATTAAAGTAAAATGAAAATTTAACTTATAAATAGATGGAGTGGAAGAGAAAATGTGAAACAATGAATGAAATAAGATACTAGAAAAAGAAAAAAAGAAAAAGAAAGATGATTTGTAGGAAGGGTTTGTCATAAATTTTAATCATCTGAATGTAATTACAAGGTGTCAATAGAATCAGTAAGGTATCTCATTTAATTTATTCCAGTTAACTCATTGATTATGTTTATTTACTTACTCATGTTATTTAATTTATTATCATTATATATTGGTCTTCTTCATTAAATTTATGATTGTGTTATTTAATTTGTTTCTAATTATACATTAATTTTATGTATCAATTTATATCTTTATTACTATTTTTGTTTATGACATGGTGACTCGTATCTATTTATTTATTTAAAGTTAATGTTTTGTTTTTATTTTATTTTTGTATTATTTTAAAAACCATCATTTATAATTCAAATAAATATGTATAAAATAATAAAATAAGGTAAAAGTAAATAATGTTTTATTTAATGAACTTAAATGAAAGTTATTTATATATTCTTTTTTTTCATGTGTTGATGATGTATAGATTATTAGTAAACAAAAAAATTACATATTTTAATACTCACCCAATTTTATGATTGTTTAAGAGTATGTGATTTGGAAAAGAGTTTTATATTTGGTTAAAATGAGATGAGATCAAATTGATAAAAGAACGTGTTTCAAAAATCACAATTTGGACATTACATAATGAAAGATAAAGTAACATCTTGGACTAATATATTTACAAACCAAACTTGAGACTGCTCAACATTAATGTTAAGGTTGGAGAGTGAATATATATGTTTTTTTGTAGGTTGATAAACGAGTTTTATAGTTGTAGGTCAAATCTCAAGTCTCATTGTATGTATTATATGTTTATTAAGATTTATATCAGAGACTTACTAATATCTCACTCTATATTTTTATTTTGTATGTACTTGCTAAACGAGTATAAGAAGAACAAACTTTTATTCAAGAAATTTTTGAGAGATACTTTTATAATGCTCATGGAATATTTATATTAATATCCTTATAAAATATTAAATATATAGATAATTCTCTATTGTGATGTATAACTCTTAAATACTATACAAAATATGTTTTCACCTTATATAAGGTTTGAAGTCTGAAGCTAAATTAGGTGTAATATGGACTATAATAAAGTCTATAAACCCAAATAAAAAAAGATAACTTAATACAAAGAAAAGTCAAATTCACATATTTAGTTTACAAATTTTCAACAAATTTAGCATAACTTAAAAACCATAGGAATAAGTAGAAGAGTCCAAATATATTATATATCTAAATTAAAGCTTTTGAAGTATCTAATATAATAAAATCAACAAAAAAAATCATTACCAAAGTGGAGGATATACAACTTAAAAATGTAAATTTAAAATAAATATGTCAAATAACTCAATTTATGATAAAAGAATGGAAATGAACCAAAACCAAAATAATATATAAATATGTTTACTATGTCTTAACACCCATCTTAATCCAAGACGAACCATCTAAACCTATCTTAATTTATCCAAAAGTAGATTCAGCTTGATTTGAACTCAATCTAATTTAATATATCTCAATATGTGTTTAGTCCGATTTAATACAACTTGAATAAAGTTTAATTTTAACTGGACTTAAATAAATATGATTTGTGTCAACTTAATTAAAACTCGACTAACTTAGATCCATTTTAGTTAACTTGAGATTATGTGAATCTCACAAAACTTGACCTAATTTTATTTATATTGACTTTAGATCTGAAGTGTGTAAAAAAAATTTGAAGTTACACCAAAAACAAATAATTCAAACTATTCTTCTCAAATCTCATATCTTAAATAATGAGTTTTTACATGAGAAATCTATTGTTCTGTTTTATTTTTATTTTTGCAAATTCATATAAGCAACCTAACGCAATCATCAGAATATAACTTCTCTTGCATCTTCTCTTAAAATTCATGAACAAAAATAAGAGGAACGAAATAAATTAAGGTTAAGAGTCGGATGGAAAAGTCCAATACTATTTTAATTTGGATTTTTAATCTTCATTTATTCATATTTTTTCTCACTGAAAAATATAATAACCTTATAAATTATCAAAGTATGTACTTTAAGACAAAAAAGAAAAAAATAGACATATCAATTTCAATCCTAATATATCTTACGATAACAGATTGATTTGAGCTATCTTAATTTTTCTAAGCTCACTTATTTAGTGATTTGTTTTGTAATAGTTTAATTTTTCCAAGATAAAAAGCTTCTCACATCGGTTACCTTAATCATAATTTGTTGTTTGATGTTTGGAAGAGATTCTTTAAAATAGTTAATAAAACAGGAAAAAAGAAAGAAAGAAGAAATCTGTTTTATGGTAAAGTATCTGTACTGCACCGACCCAACCAACAAGAGAAAATAAAGAAAGGGAAAGAGAAAACGCAATGGTTGTGTGGTGTCTGCAATGCATGCTATTTCTCAACCCACCTATAAACCTCATTCCCTCCTTTTCAACACTCTCTGTTCATTCCTTTTCCAAATTTTCCTCAAAACCCTAACCAAAACTGCACAATCCCCTTCTTCCACGCTACCCTTTCGATTTTTCTCTCTGTTTTCTTTTCCATCGTCTTTTCCACTCTAATTTTCAAGAGTAATTGCTTTACTCGCACTCTTTTTTTGGTACAGTATTTCAATTTAGCTTTCAAATTCCTTCTCAATCGATACCCTTCCCTCCGTGCTTCAATGATTCTCGATTTCGACAGCGTCTTATTTTATCATCCCTATGAGAGTTTTTACGAAATGTTGCTAACTTTTTTCACGTAATCACTTATTGCATTGGTCGTTTCTTGATGGAGGATAATGAAGTCGTTGATGATCGGAACTCAGGGTGGTTCCAAGTTAAAAAGGTTTCTTTTTTTTTTCTTTAAATATTTTAACTCGTTTGAGATGTATTTTACTATGACATTTTGATTTGTACTTGATGAGAGATAAAATTGAAGACACAATAAGGAAATCTGTAGACCTAGTGTATAGTTATTTACTAATTAATGCATTCACAGTGGATGGATCAGTCATTAAGTATTCATATATTTGCTCTAACCTTTAATCTTATTGTTCAATTTGATTGTGCTAATTCTTAAATATAATCACTCATCTCCTTTGGTTATATCTGAGTCTTGCACTGAAGATTATTTTCTTCCTTTTCTGCGTAGCTTATTGTACAAGTGTTACTTACATGTTCTAATTTTGTCATTTCTTTCTTATCCAGAAGCACAGAAATACTTCGAAATTCTCTTTGCAGAGTTGGGTGGGAGGATTTTCGGGCAAAAATGCCTCTAACTCTTTGCACACTCAGCATTGCATTACTAAAACCGATGACAGTTCACGTAGCCAGCAGAAAAATAATCCTTCAAGGTCAGGGGAAAATTTTTCACAGAACCCTGCCTCTGGGAGTGTGTCGAGTTCTCTTGCTGAATCAAATGAAAAAGAGAGCACAAACTGTTTTAATACAGGCGTAGTTAGACATAATGCAGAAAGTCAGAACTCAACTGCATTAATTACTGTTGATTCTCAAGGTAAACATGAAGAAGTTAGGAAATTACAGCAAACTGATAAGCCTGACTTAGCCCAGAAAATAAGATGGGGTGATTTAGAGGAGGGGGGCTTGGCACAGCCCCATGAAAACTTGATTGGGGTTGGGATCAAGTTCGGTAGTATTGGAGATGATAGTTTGCTTAGCTGTAGAAAGAATGAGAATATTCCTGAACCTTGTGATTCATATCATGCTCAAGAAAAAGACTTAATGGTGAATGCTATCAATGGAGGGTCTGCTTCTGATCAGATCCCTTTGATGAGACATGAAGATGAAATACTTGGGGAGAATGGTAAAGATGTTAAGAATGTATCTTTGGAACATTTTAACAATCAACAAATGGTTGAGGAAAGAATTGGTCCAGAAGATGAGAACAATGACGAAGGGAATAAAACAACAACCCATGGTGCCGTAAACAATGACAGTCTGTCCACCAAAGATGCTGCCGAGGTCACAAGTCATGCACATGCCTCTTCTAACAATTTGGTAAGTGATAAAAAAATGTGTGAAGTGCCAGAACAAAATGGCAGTTTAAGTGAAGCAGTTACTGCCCACTGTACCGAGTCACAAGTGCCTGAAATTGTCAATGATTCTGTGGTTTCTACTGAAGCCGGTAGGGTTTCACTGGATCGTAATGGGGAAAATGTTGTTTCAACCTCTCAAAATATGGGTTCTCTCGAAGAAGGTGATTCCAATGAAAGCAAAGAAAGGTTTAGGCAGAGGCTTTGGTGCTTTCTGTTTGAGAATCTTAATAGGTCTGTGGATGAACTTTATCTTCTTTGTGAACTAGAATGTGATTTGGAGCAGATGAAAGAGGCAATTCTTGTTCTTGAGGAGTCTGCATCTGATTTTAGAGAGCTAATCACTAGAGTAGAGGAATTTGAAATGGTTAAAAAATCTTCCCAAATAATGGATGGCGTTCCTGTCATCTTGAAGAGTGATCACCGCAGGCCACATGCTCTATCATGGGAGGTATGTGCTTCACATATTTTTGCTATTTATCTGCTCCCTTCCTTGGTTAAGTTCATATTTTGTGGTTCCAAGATACTAAATCATAAATTTTATATGTTGTACATGACAACCGTGGATCCTCTGTCAAAGAAAATAAAATTTATTCACTAATAATGAATTTTTTTTGAATAATGTCTATATTTTTCCGTCTTGTTAAGCAAAAATACTAAATATACTTACACTTGTTATCATTGAATGCGTGAGACAAATTGAGTGTAATTATGTGCATTTATGCAGAGTGCGGAATAATTATTCGCTAATGACATTATATATACACCATCCCTTTTCATTTCCTTCTTATTTTTCTTTTATCAATTGTGATGAGGGCATAATGAAATTAGAAGTCTTGATATGTATCTGTAACTCCTGCATAAATATGCATCTGTCTTGATGATTGTACGTATATCTAAAGTTTCTACTTTGTCTGATGGGTATGATAGATGTTAGGATCAAATGAACTAAGCGTGAACGTACTCATCTAACACTGTTACAAGATCAAACCCACCATTGGATATTATTTGTTTATTGTACTTTTATAACTTTTGCATGATGAAATTCAAGCCATCCCAACTGGTTTAGACTAACAGTTATTGTAGTTTAGACTAACAGTTATTGGTTTATTTGTCTTGGACTAAGAAAAAAATATAAATGAAGCATAACATTTATTTATTTTTATTTAAGCATGAAATCACTTATGGTCTAGACATGTTTACTTGTTTGCTTTCTGGTTTCTGAAGATGCTGATCCATAATATGAGTTTATCTGTTAGAAATCTGTACAATCTGGCTTTCTTATGTTCTTGATGTTTAGATGCTCTATGGATTCTAGGTCCGAAGAATGACAACTTCACCACATAGGGCAGATATACTATCTTCATCTCTTGAGGCTTTTAGAAAGATTCAACAAGAGAGGGCTATCTTGCAATCAGGTACCACAGAAAGTTCCATGTCTTTGACTTCTGAATCTATTGGCAATACAAACAAGTCTAGGGTCATTAATGGGACAGATGCTGTCAAATATTTGGTGACGAAGTCAAGAAAGCATGTTGGATCTTCAGATGACAGACAAGGTAGCCTGAATGAAAAAGAGCATATTATTGAAGGGGGAAAATCCTGTGACTCAAACACAATGCTAAATGGATGTAACCCTCCAGAAAACATATTAATTTCAGAAGTTAAGTTATCTAAATTACCTCCATTGGAAAATTCTTTTGCTTCTGCCACCACCAAGGGTAAAAGAAATCACCTTGGTTCTGGACTGGACAAGACGCTTTATAAGAAAGATAAAGTTCTAACAGAAGGTGTTAATGAGAAACCCCCCAGATCCACAGATAACATTAGGAGGCAAATGTCACTGCCTGAAAAAGATAAGGAGAAAAGGAGTACTGCCCCGGGAAAGTCTTTGAATGCTTGGAAGGAAAAGAGGAACTGGGAGGACATACTTTCATCTCCATTTCGTGTCTCTTCCCGCATGCCATATTCACCAAGCCTGGGCCGGAAAAGTGCTGAGCGAGTACGTACTCTGCATGATAAACTAATGTCTCCTGACAAAAGGAAGAAAACAACTTCAGACTTAAAAAGGGAAGCAGAAGAAAAGCATGCCCGTGCTATGAGAATCAGAAGTGAGTTAGAGAACGAAAGAGTCCAAAAGCTTCAACGAACATCACAAAAATTAAATCGTGTCACAGAATGGCATGCTGTTCGTCATATGAAGTTACGAGAGGGCATGTATGCCCGCCATCAGCGTAGTGAATCTCGTCATGAAGCTTTCTTAGCTCAAGTGGTGAAGAGAGCTGGTGATGAAAGTAGCAAGGTTAATGAGGTTCGGTTTATTACTTCCTTAAATGAAGAGAATAAAAAATTGATTCTGCGTCAGAAACTTCATGAATCAGAGTTGCGGAGAGCTGAAAAGCTTCAAGTGCTGAAATCTAAGCAAAAGGAGGATTTGGCAAGAGAAGAAGCTGTTATAGAGCGTCGAAAACTCATTGAAGCTGAGAAGTTACAGCGCCTTGCTGAGATTCAGCGGAGAAAGGAGGAGGCTCAAGTAAGACGGGAAGAGGAAAGAAAAGCGTCAAGTGCAGCTCGGGAAGCAAGGGCAATCGAACAGCTTAGGAGAAAGGAAGAAAGAGCCAAAGCACAACAAGAGGAAGCTGAACTTTTGGCCCAGAAATTGGCAGAGAGACTTAATGAGAGTGAACAGCGTCGTAAGATTTACCTGGAGCAAATTCGGGAGAGGGCAAATTTGAGGGATCAATCGTCCCCTTTACTGCGGAGATCATTAAATAAGGAAGGGCAAGGTAGATCTACCCCTACAAACAGCATCGATGATTCTCAAACAAATGTTGTTTCTGGCGTTGGTTCTACTAGTCTTGGAATTGGCAATATCACATTGCAGCACTCAATGAAGAGAAGAATTAAGAGAATTCGGCAAAGGCTAATGGCTTTAAAGTATGACTTCCTTGAACCCGCTCTTGGTGGTGAAAGTGCTAGCCTGGGATATAGAGTAGCAGTTGGTGCTGCTAGAGCAAAAGTTGGCCGGTGGCTTCAAGAACTTCAAAGACTTAGGCAAGCAAGAAAAGAAGGGGCCGCAAGTATAGGTTTAATAATTTCTGAAATGATCAAGGTATTGTTTTTTGTTCACTGGTAATTATATCTCTCTCCTTATGAACCGATGTATGTTAACACGTTCAAAGTTAAGAATGTTTCTGTGGGTAAAATTTTGTATGGATAGATGTTCTGTATTTGCACTTCTGTTTTCTGAATCCTGTGCTAATTAAAATAGCACTTCTTGGAGAGCTCTTGTTTAGTCAGTGAATAAATATTAATCTGGAATAACTAGTGATTCTTGATGCTGTATTTGTTTTAGTTATTGCTTAGATTTAGTTTGTCTTATCTGGTTGGTGCTTGCATATGGTCTTCTTACTGTTGAATCAGAAATCATAAATCACTTAACTTGCACGGATAATTGTCCAACCAATCCTTGTTCCTGACTAAATGTTGAACCAAGTTCCTTTCCCTTAAGAATATTTACAGTTTAAGCGAGTGCATTTCCCCTTTTATATTGTGGAGTTTTGGGTTAGTAATTTTTTTCAATTGCTATTTTTTAAATTTATGTTAATTTATTCATTGATTATTATTTTATAGTATTTGGAAGGAAAGGATCCCGAGTTACAAGCATCTCGTCAAGCTGGACTACTTGATTTTATTGCTTCTGCCCTGCCTGCATCTCACACATCAAAACCTGAAGCATGCCAGGTTATGTTGCACTTGTTAAAACTTCTGAGAGTTGTGCTGTCTACACCTGCAAATAGAAGTTATTTCCTTGCACAGAATCTTCTGCCTCCAATTATCCCAATGCTTTCTGCAGCTCTTGAGAATTATATAAAGATTGCAGCATCTTTAGGTGTTCCTGGTAACTTCAGTTTGCCATCAAGTAAAGCATCAGTTGAAAACTTTGAATCAATTTCTGAAATATTAAATAACTTTTTGTGGACTGTTACTGCGATTTTTGGTCATATAAGCTCAGAAGAGAGACAACTTCAGATGCGAGATGGCTTATTGGAGTTACTGATTTCTTACCAAGTTATTCACAGGTTAAGAGATCTTTTTGCACTTCATGATAGGCCACAGACGGAAGGGTCAGCATTTCCTGGCCCTATTCTCTTAAGCATACAACTTTTGGTGGTTTTGACCTACAGATCTGGAAGATTTTGTTATATCGACTGGGAATCTTGCCCTTTGACAATGGAGCAGGAAATTGGTAGTGAAGGGACCAAGCTTGCTGATTCTGCACATTTTGTCGTGAATAATTCCTGGGGAGATTACACTCCCCTATCAATGATCAATGGCAGCTCAGTTGTGCATTTACCTGATGTCCCTGAGGACAGACCATTAGATGAAATGATTAAGGTGAACAAGAATAATGAATCTATTTCTATTGGGAAGGATTCTGAATTGGAGCATGATAGTTCTGTTAAATTGAAACATGATGATATAGAAAAGATAGATCTAGATGAATCCAAGAAAAGTCAGAATGGGGATATGACTAATTTGTCTATTCCCCAAAAGGACGAGAAACATACAGTGGTAAATGCTACAATACAGAAAAACGAAAAAGTAACAAATTTGGGTCAGCCAGTAGTATTTCTTCTTTCAGCTATTTCTGAAACAGGACTTGTCAGTCTCCCTTCTCTTTTGACTGCTGTTCTTCTGCAGGCAAACAATAGATCATCCTCAGAACAGGTAGGTTTTCTACAACCTGCAAGTTCGTTCACAGAAGTTGTATTGAATTGTTTTGAAGATCTTTATTGTGAAAAATCAGTAGATTTCTGATATTGGCCTGTTAAACAAATGTTTTCTTCGAGGATAATTACTCAGGTCTGAGTTCACCATGCAGTCAATAATTGTCATTTATCAGTAAACCAATGTTTTCTTTGTTTTTCTGAAGAATTTGCCGTTAGCTAATGTCACATGCCTAATTATGTCCTTTTATTGAAAGGATTGCTTGTAATTGTCTGTTTTGTACATACAAGTATTCTTATTTATAATGAAAAAGATTTACAGTAATAAAGAACAAAATCAATGATTAAAATTATGAAATATTTCCTTATTTGACGTAGTCAAATCATAATATATTTTCCTATTTAATGTAATTAATCATATGTTTAACAACTTCAATTGCTCGTCTGTCCTTGTAATAAGTAAATAAGTAGCTATTATTATTTTTGTTGTGCTATGTCTAAGTTGAATAACTTCATTTTCTTCTAGGCCTCATATATCCTTCCATCTAATTTTGAAGAGGTGGCAACTGGAGTACTGAAGGTGCTGAACAACGTGGCTCTTTTGGATCTTGTGTTTTTGCAGCGAATGCTGGTAAGTTTGCTTATTTTCCTTGTAATAATGATCTATTAAAACAGCTGCATGTTAAATTAAGATCGCTAATATGTTTGATTTTCTCTTTTTCCTGGTACTGATTATTGCTTATGTATTCCTATTTTCCTTATGCTGTTATACTTCCAGGCTAGGCCTGATTTGAAAATGGAAATTTTCCATTTGATGAGCTTCCTTCTTTCTCATTCTGCCATCAAGTGGAAATCTCCCACTGATCAGGTGAATCACCAACAACTTGAAATGCTTTCATAATCTTAAGTGATACAATACTTATGTTGACCTTGCTAAGCCTAGCTTTCCTAACTAATATTCATAATGGGAAAAGACCCCTTGCCTCAACTCTTCATGCATGGTTGGTATTTGGATGTACCTTTGCTAGAATGCCATAGTTACTAAAATGCCATTGCATTTTTTTTTCAGGTTGGTTCTCTTGTGCTTGAATCTTTATCTCTCCTTGGTCACTTTGCCTTGTTTCATCCGGGAAATCAGGCTGTTCTTCGATGGGGACAGAGTCCCACCATCCTCCACAAGGTCTGAAACTCTAAATATTATTTAATTTTGGTTTATTTGTTCTATTTATCGAGTTAATCTAATGTTCACCCATAAGAGGACAGGTTTGCGATCTGCCATTCGTTTTCTTCAGTGACCCAGAGTTGATGCCGGTCTTGGCTGGCACATTAGTTGCTGCTTGCTACGGGTGTGAGCAGAACAAGTTTGTAGTTCAGCAAGAACTGAGTGTTGACATGCTACTTTCCTTGCTGAGGTCTTGTAGGAATGCTGCACCTGCAACTCAGCTTAATTCCGCCTTAGACAATTCCACTACAGATGAATCTAGTGAATACAATCAACTAGGTGCCGAAATTAAAAAACCGCATGTGGAAATTCCTGTAAAATGTGCCCGTTCCAATGGCAAAGCCACTCGGACTTCCTTTGGTAAGAATGGTGCATTGGGAAATAACGTAAAAAATGGCAGAATAAGAAGCCAACGGGACGCCAAAACAACTAAGCATTCTGAAGAACTGGCTCCTAAGCACGGCGAGCCTTCGTATTTAATGTTGCACTGTAGATTTCCCTCCAGTTTCATCGATAAAGTAGAGCAGTTCTTTTCAGCTGAAATTGCTAACGGGGTTGATGAACTCTGAGGTTAAATATCGTGAACCCATTTTTGTTGGTAATGCACGGATCTTCACGCGTTAACTGAATATGGTCCCTTATACATGTTTCACACTGCTAATAAAGCCACACCAAAATTCTTAAAGCTGACGTCTCTGAAGATTAACCTGCCCGAGTTATAACCAAAGGTCGTTTCTTAGTCAATGCCAAAAATATTGTACTTTCTTGGAAGTAATATATTTTGTAGTAGGAGTTGATGAGCATTTTTGTAATATATAAACTATAGAAAAGTGGCGGTTGATAACAGCCACCACTAATTACCACTGCTGTAATTAATTATAGCTGATATGGTTCGGGGGTAACAACCTCGGCCATATATTTGTCTTGTTTACTTCAAAGTTCAAACCTACCTCTAAGTTATGGATCTTTTATACAGTGAATTTTGTATGCAATTATGAAAATACTTTCGATAGTTTTTACTAATTTGACGGCACAGATGAAAAATAAAGAGTAAAGAAAAGATGTGCTTGCGAGCTAGCTTTTTTGTATATATGCAACTCTATTCACAAGATAATCTACGTCTCTGCCTGCCCGTAAACGTGCCATTATACCCTTCCACTACGAGGAAAAAAAGGAATAGCTTCAGTTTAGGGGCGAAGTTTCTGTTCTGATATCTGATAATCCTTAATGTACCAAAAGTTGATTTTGTGACAAATACGTCTTTTTAGTGAGAAAGAAACCATGTAAATAAAACTGTTAACAAGTTGATGATAAAGGTTTATGTGCATGTGGGTGTAGTTCAAGGAAACGGAAAAGAGAAAGAGACGATACTTTGCATCATCTAGAGGCTGCTTGTAAAGCCTATTTTGCTTTGCTTGTCTGCATGCAGCTTTGGTCTCTGGCTGGAGGCTGCCTTACGTATAAGGCCTGCTCTCAGTTCATCTTTATACAGTCAAGCAGGTTGGAAATTAGAAGTTCAATACTGAAAAGTCTGCACAGATTTCAATTTCAAGGAATGGAAAATAGACTCCACCAAAGAAGGTATTGGTTTCGTAAGTGCAAGTTGTGATGCCATTTGTTGTTTATCTTGATTTGAATTTCTTTATGCCGTAATTTCGTTCTGTACTGTTTCATATATTTCCTTGGTTGTGAGCTGTTTATGTTTCACATACAAAAACATCATTTTTGTTTCCTGCCAATTATATCGCTGAATAGGAACCAAAAATTTCTGGTCTCTATTTCAGAGTGTCATTTTCTGATCCCCATTCTCCAAAACACCATGGATCAAGTGACAAGACTTGGAACTGGCTCCCAAGGATAACTTCTCACGATGACCACATAAGAGACGACGAGTACGTAACTTCAGTTGCAGCTACGGCATTTGCGATTCATTCTCTTGAAGAAGCAGAGTTACATGGCTCGCAAAAAATGAGAGAGCACCCCAAATCTTCGAGGCCTCAAACGATGAGAAGAGAAGAGGATGACATATCAAAGCGGTTAAGTAATGGTAATTATAACATTCTACCTAATATTGTAAAGTTTCACTACTAGCTGCTATGAGTAATTGCTATATTTTGTGTAGCAGGGGAAACTTCCATGAAAAGGTCACTCGGACAAGACCCTAGGACCAAAGAAACTGCTTTTCCTGTTAGACGTCCAAAGAGTACATCATCTCCAATACCTGTATCTCCTGCACTACGGTATCAGAGGCAGCAAGGGGTTCCATTACCACACAAAAATACCAAAACCAGACCAGAAACATGTGAAAGGGCTCTGAAGAAAATGATTCAAAAGCAGTAATGCTAATTTCTTGAGCAGCTCATTCAATATATATATTTTTCTTTTCTGAAAAACTGTTGCCTATGATGCAAAGTGGTTGTCAAATAGGAATCTGGATTTAGTTTCCTCTTATATTGTAGGCATAATTTTTCAGGTATGAGATAATGAAGTCCAAAATTCTTTCCTGGGAGTTTGTGAAAACGATTCAGGCCAGAGTCCAGGTGGGAAGTGAAGAAGGTTTTCCTCAATTCTTGGAGATGTATTTTAAATATGTTAATTTAATAATCTCATTGGTGATGGAACAACAGGGAGCAAGGAAAATGCAAAATTACCAGAGTAAGGTGACAAGGGAAGATATGATAGCGCAAGGAGCTAGAGCAGGGTTAGAACGCAGAAGAAGAGAACAACTCGAGACGAGAAAGAACTCGATCAAAAATCGAAAAACAAGCAAGGTCCCTGTGAAAGCATATTGTTGTCTGGCATGGAAATAAAAGCAGCTATCAGTGACTAAATGTAATTCGTGCTTAAACTATTTTTATTGATCAATAAAAATGCTTGCAAAATAAACGAACGTGCACTAACTCATCAATTAGAAGTTAGTGTGCTTTTTTATTTATTTTGCCACCACTCCATTGTATTACCCTTCCAATCATATAATCCAATCTTAAGTTTCTTTCTTCTTATATTTGGATTCCTTTTACGTTGCATTTGAAAATTATTTCAAAAGAAACACAGTTTTACATAAAATCCTTAACCGTAAATCTCTTTTTCTTTGAGTCTTTTGATATTGGAAGTGTAATAAATCACGGATTAAAAGATAACGTGCAATGTCCTCCTTTTCATATCATCTTATTCTCTTCAACTTCAGCAGAAACTTTTCTGAGGAACGTAATCCAAGTGAGAGAAAAAAGAGGTTCCAAAATCATGTACAAGGAAGAATCATATATAACTTGGCCATGAAGGTAGAAAGTTGTTCCATTCAACACAAACATAATGGTATTAGCATAAGAGTTACCACATATCCTGACAATTCAGAGCAGAAAAGCTATATCATTAACGAACAAACAGCCCACTCAACACACCCAGAGAAATAGTATTATTCCTCAAATCTTAATGACACCAAAGGAAACTTTTTTTTTATCAGCAATACCAAAGGAAACATTAAAACACCATTAACATCATTAGCCAGATAAACCCAATCACCAAATTAACAGTTATATGTATGTTGAAGTTGAATTCACAAGAATCCTTAGGTAACTCAACTTGTGCTGCTTACTTCCGCTGCAGTGGCATCTTTAAGAGAATCAAGGGAAATCACTGTTTCAAACGCACCAACTAGAGCCTTAACTTTGCTCTTCCTTTGCTCAGTAAGAATACTAGCGGTCTCTTCAATCACATTATTATACAAACGTGGATTTTGTTTCTTCCCTCCCACATCTTGATGCTTCAAAACCACGTTCTCAGATCCTGATTTTGAATCCCCTATCTTGCTCTTATCTCCACCAACCTTCCTCCCAACAATAATTCTCCTTTTACTTACCTCCACGTTTCTGACTTTTCCTCTATGTTTCTCTGATTTTGTATTTGCAGCATTTACCTCATCACCACCTACTTTATTATCCTCAATGGTACTTTTTCTTGCACCATTTATATCTCTTCCAATGTCATCATCAAGAATGCGTGCTGGCCTGAATTTGAGTCTCCTTGGAACGTTGTTCATCTGAGGCTCAAGTTCGATCACTCGTCCTCTCCTAAAATTCAATTTCCGGGATGCAACGACACTTTTATTGGTGAACCCAACTTTTGTGCTCATTTTTGGCTTGATTTTGTAACCCATCTTCACATCTTCACCTTGATGATGATCATGTCGTCTTTTGTAGAACCTTGATGCAGCATTATTTTTTTTCTCAGGGAAAGATTTGGAAGTGAAAATAGATGATGACGACGACGCAGATGGTGATGATGATGGTGAAAGACTGCGCGTTTTGAGCTGCATAAATACGTTCCCTTTGTTCCCGGTCACAGATCTAAGGCCCTTCCATGAAGATGCAGGAGACTCGAAATTTTTCTTATTGGTGTGCTTGCTTCTGTCCCCTGATGATGAAAGTGAGGGTGAAGACAACTTAGCATCACAAGCCACAGTAGGGTCCTCAGATGAATTTGCAGAGGCAGGTTCGGTGACATGAAGGATCTTTTCTGGTAAGTTCATAGAAGACTCTCTTGTCATGTTCTTGGGACTATTGGAACTTCTGCTTCGAGGTTTCTTGCCACTGCGTTTTGAAGACAATGGAAGACTTGTTGAGGTTGATTTTTTCTTGCCTCCAGTTGAAGGTTTCCCGGTCTGTTTGCTTCTGCTGTTTGAATTGTTTTTTACCATTTCCCTTTTTGTTTCACTTTTGGAACATTCCTGTTCTTGCTTTAGGTGACTGTTGTTACGCTCCGAGGGAACATCTGTTTCTTCAAAAGGTGGTGAGTTTTTCTCTGATGTAACTGTTTCTTCATATGTTACTACTTCCTTGATGTCAACTGGACTATTGGCCTTCTCAACTTTTGGTGTTTGAGAAGGCCTTGATTTTTTTCTCCATGCCAAAGAAGTCACATTCTCTTCTGGAACTTTGGTTTTCCATTCCTTTGTGGTAGCCTTTCTCAGTGTTAGTATCCATGGTTTGGCTTCAACGGCCTGTGGGATGCCATATTTGCAAAGATCATGGCAGGAACGTTTTGGACCACTAAGATAACGCGAAATAATCTTCGGTGGAACTTTTTTGTTGGTTAAAATCTCATCAGGATTTGCTTTCTCATCAACATCTTCAGGCTCAATTTTCTCAGACTTTAACTGGTTAAGACTACTTTCCTCTTCCATCACTTTGATTCAGAATGGAGCAATAATTTCAGAGACCCCTGCAATAAACAACAATCCATTTAGATATATAGAGGAAAGGGAAGTATATATGCTGGTCAAAGTTAAAGCAACACGAAATGTGTACAACTTCTTTTCACCAATCTAGATCATTGGAATGGTGCAAAAACTCATTCCAAGGCGATAATTAAAAACTTGAATGTGCAAATAGCATGCCTAGCCTCCAACGATAACTAGATCCACAGAATAAAGCCTTGAATGAAGTGTTACTGACCATGCAGAATGAGAATTCATTTTGACAAAGCGAGTTACCTATCAAGTAGATTTTATATAAAAAAGTAGGGGCAAAATAATTCTAGCATGTTACTAAGATAATTACATTGGTTGGTTCATTTTCGTGAATGACTGAGTTAATGAAACAAAACAATGAAGTGGCACACCTTGAAGAATTTTGCCAACACTACCAGGAGATAGACAAATAACCTTAATACACAGTTTTACAATAATTAATACTTTTGTGCAAAGCTAACTCCATGATTAGAAGACCGCAGACAATATAATATCCATCTTTAAGTTCCATAATAAATTTTACTCCATAAAAGTTTGAAATGAATTTCACTTTTGATACACAACCAATGTTAGGTTAAAGATAGTTTAAGGAAAGTCCAAACCAGAAAATTACAGATTGAAAATTTGGTTTTAAAAGGAAAAAAAAAATCTAGGTGTTCTACATCACAAACTGATTCAGATTTCTGACCAAAAGCGAAAACAGAACCGCGTGGATAGAGAAGAAAAGAAGGAAAACAGAAATTAAATTAGAAACTGAACAAGATTATCTCTTCACCATCATGATTATGATCTGATGAAAGGAATGAATATAATAATCCCTTGAAAAGTTGGATCCTGTGACACATTCAAGAAATCATGGTCATCATCAACCAGGCATCCTTTATGGGTTGCCCTTGCGATTGGTCATCATGAAATTCGTTTAAAAAGAGAATAAACAAAAAGAAACAGGAAAAGACGACCATAGGAAATTATTTGTGATGAGAAAAGAAGTGGTGGCATACCTTGGTGTGTTATTGTTAATCTTAAAAGGAAAACATAGAAGGTGTTAAAGTAATGATCTGCAAATGTGAGTTAGGAATGGTTGGATTAATAAAAGTGAAAAGGGTGGTGCAAGTTGTTGTAATTGGAGAGGTTGCTTTTCCTGCTAACCAAAACAATGCGTTCTTGAGAAAAAGTAACCTTAACCAATACTCTGTCAACCAAACTACCCTAACCATGCAATATTATTGCATGGCCACATGGGACCATCAATGGAAGAACCTACGTGAACATCCATCACCATTCACCATTTTATCTCTATATATTCAAAACATTATCTATATATATCATATTACTCCATCTATCTGTCTGTCTATATATATATATATATATATATATATATATATATATATATATATATATATATATATATATATATATATATATATATATATATATATATATTACTCTGGCGTAAATCAATAACTTTATAGTTATCTTTTAATAACTATTAATATAGTTTGTTGGTTTATTATTTAAGTTTTTAACTCTATACAAGTGATTTTGTAATTACATCATAATCTATATCATTATCTATATTATTATATAAAATTCTTTTTTTCAATTTTTTATCCTTATTAATTTTTATATTAAAATAACTATATTACTAACTTTATTTTTTATTTAACTTCTTTTTAGTTTAATCATTTTTTAAAACTAAAATTAATATATATAATATAAAAAATTACCTACAAAATAAATAAAAACTATCAATAATAAAATTATAAAAATAATTTATATTTATTTTTATATTATAATTTTATTTTTTCTATCATAAAAAAAGTTATGTTTTTACTAGTTTTTTTCAAAATACAGTTTTTAAAATTTGAAAAAACCATTGTACACCCGAAAAACATGAGGTGCAGAAAGATGCAAATTCCATTCTGTCTTCTTATTAACTAATCAGTCCATGATTAACCTTTAGGTTATGATTATAGGATTTTTCTACCTTATACTTTCCTTTCTCACCTAACACAATATGCAAAATGACAAATATGTTTTTATTATAATGCGTTTAAAACATATTTTTAAATTATGTAATTTAAAATATTATTCTAAATTCTAAAACATAAATATATGTTAGAAAGAAGAAGAAAACTATATAACATGATGACATGTGGTTGTTTTTATGAGCCTCATAATATAACATAATGTAAGAGCTTATTGAGCACAACTCTTTTTTAGCCAATATGAATAATTTTTGGTCTATAAGTTTTTCTAAACTTCATTTATAAAATTATTATTTTATAAGTATAAACAATAAATAAAGCTAAAATTAATTATTGCTAATTTCTTATGGAGATTCTTCATTGATGTTAATAAGATGTTTTTCACTTGATGTTTATTGGATTCTTCTCGCTGTGAAGATTATTATTCAATTCATATCACCAGTGCTATCTTTACCAAAATTGTTTATAACATCTTTTTAACTTTGAGTACAGAAAAAACTTTTTGGATATTTTTTTTTAATGCTAGTTAAGAGTATTTTTAGCCAACATCTATTTAAAGTAAAAAAGAAAAATAAGATAACTCTATCATCCATGTCAAAGCAACATTAACATTGTTAAATAAAATAATTGTATCTGACATTAACCAATAAAAGAAAAATCAATGCCGATATAAAATCCTTATTGTCAACTAAAGTTTTTGACAAACTTACAAAAAAATAATGTCAATTTGATTTTTTTTTTTGAATTATCTAATATTTTTTAATATTGAAATGAGTTTTATGATTAATAATATCACAACAGAATATTTAAAAAACAATTTAGATTGAGAACTGTTCAACTTTTTTATATTCTAATCTCCAAAGGTAAAGATAACAAAGTTAATTAAACCTTACATACACCAAAAGAAGATTGATATATTGGTTAAAAAAGAGTCATTGATATGTATAGGAAATATCAAAATATAAAATCCTAATGCTAAACTTGCTACTAAGTTCATTATTGGTTATAAATAAGAATAAAATTCATTAATTCTATTCCGTGACGTTCTCCTCTCATTTATTTGTTTAATATTTGTATAGTAATTTTTGTAACAATCACTCAAAGTTATACAAAATTTTAAAAAGAATATAAATACATTTAGATTTTCAGAAGATCATGGGTATGATTGATGTAATATCCCAAAAATACAGGGTCAAAACCATATAATGGGAACATCACAATTTAATAATATTACCACTACAAAAAAGAAGGGCATTACCGAATGTCAAAAGCCCTCGGAAACAGCTCAAAACCGTCGGTAAAAGGTAATTACCGAAGGCTTATCGACGGCCAAAGAGCCCTTGGTAAATCCCTTGTCACTAACATTTATCGAGGGCTTTTGCCCTTCGGTAATTATCGAGGGCCAAAAGTCTTCAGTAATTACCGAGGGCCAACAGCCCTCGGTAATTACCGAAGGGCAAAAGCCTTCGGTAATTACCGAAGGGCTAAAGCCTTCGGTAATTTTCGAAGGACTAAAGCCTTCGGTAATTTCCGAAGGGCGAATTTTCTGCTGTCCAGTACCCAATTATGGTGTAGTTTATGATCTGCTTTGATGCTAATTTCGTGTGATTTTTTATTACTCTCCTGCATTGTGGTGCAGTTTATGAAATTTTTCATGACATCAAGTCAAACTAACCACTGATATTTCTATTGGAGAAGGATAATTGAAAAGGAGATATCAAATTATATTGCATAATATGTTTGTAGTCTTTTACATAAGATACTTGTTGCCACAACACTACAAGTTTTCACATCTCAGTACATAGGAAAAACATTTAAATTCTAAGAGCAAATGTAAACGAGAACTAATAATAAAGACTATAAAGACTATCCAAGTTCAAGCGGCATGATGAAGCAGACTTTGATCAAGGTGCCACACACCTGCAAACCATAAAGTATAAATGTAAGTAGAAGTCATAGGTATTGGGAGAAAATTACCATATTGCTGGAAATGTACATCAAAAGTATATTTTTTCAACCAATATGAGAAATAACGGTATAAATATTAGCAATATATCTATAATATGATATTATATAAAAAGTTATTAAGTCGAGAAATACAGAATTGTCAAAAAAAAATGTTTAATTTTTTAAAGACAATATAATTTAAAAACACTATAATTTAAACATGATGGGAGATTTATAAAAGTGATTGAATCAAAAGTTTAAAATAGTACAGTTTCCTATATGCATCAGTTTGTGGACCAATTCATTCATATATTTCACTTCACTTGGCATATAGGGACCCAGATGAAGAAATGCTTCAAGCATCAATTTATTTATGCAACAGTTCTTCAAGGTATGCATCAACAAAGTGTGTGTGTGTGAACCAGCGCAAGAAGAGCAAATTTTGTTTATCCTACTACAATACCTACTCTTTACAAAGATACCACTATTGAGTTATCACTTCTTTTACTTGTATAAATTAAAACAGGAAAAACTTGTCATGGTTTCTTACACCGACAATGCATAGAAATTAAACACTTGTTTGGATTGAATAGTATATGCGTTAACAATCTAGAATTAGTCAATCACAAAGCATCATTTATAATGAGTTTGTTAACTGTAATAACATGACAATGCTTAGAAATTAAACTCATTTGGTTCATGCTTGCGGAACAGGAAGAGATAGCAAAAGGCAAGCCCTCTGGAGAGGCACACACATGGAAAGACCTTCCAAAGATGAAGTACACATGGAGAGTAGCAATGGAAACTATTAGGATGTTTCCTCCTATTTTTGGTGGCTTCAGAAAGGCTACTGATTCAGTTGGAAGCTATGTTCAGACAATTTCTTCAGTAGGGATCCAAAGCCAGTACCATCTCAAGGGCTACTAATTCAAATTTGGCCAAGGAGACTTTCTTAATGGTCATTTCAGTAACAGCTGGTCTTATAATACAATGTACCAAAAATAAGTCAATGTTAATAATCAAGGAGTAATTATTACCTTATTTTGTATTCACACTTGAAAATAACTGAGTTACAATCTTACAGGAACAAAAAAGAAGAATAAGCAAACACTTAAACTACACTATTTAAAATCATTTCTCATGTATCTCCTAATTTGCATATTCCATCATTTGACAGAATTGTAAAAGTTCCGTTTTCAGATCCAATTTCTTTTGGATTATAATTAGATTTTTAAAAGTGTTTCTAAATTAGAAGTAATGGAGAGATGATTAACCCAATTTCTTTTAGAGGAAGATACAGAAAAGGTTGAAAAGCAATAGAGAGATGATTAACCCAGATTGAGAAATTTAGAGAATAAGTTTATGATAAGTTCAATTAAAGCATTCTGGAGTAGCTAAAAACTGCACCAAAAACTGATATAATAAGACAAATATTACAATTAAATGCTCCATGCTGAAATACACAATGCATTTAAAATCAAAGCTGAAATGTCTACTTTCTACTTCAAAACTAAGTTCAAAACTAAGTTCAAAACCAAGTTCATATTAGAATTTACAGGTTTATAATGATATAACAGAGCATCTAATAAAAACTTCCAGTTAAACGATGCAACACGGTCCAATTTAGGGGCAAAAACATACGCTCTCTCACACACAAATTAGTCAACAAAATTGGTGCAGTTGATAATAAAAGAATTCGAATTTCGGTAAAGATATGATCTTGCTGGATCCAAGAACCACCCAGTTCATGTAAACTTCTTTTTTATAAACAAAATAAAAGAAAAAAAGATCTACATTTTACCTTGGTTACAGGATTCTAAAAAACAACCTCAAAACACGAACCAAAAAAAGAAGAAAAAGTAAAACAGTTCCAAAACACTCCGTAAAGTTTTGAACAGTACTAAGCAATCAACCAGGAACAATAAACATGCTGGGAATTAACAAAAGAAAAAAGACAAATGCTTGGACCTTTTTCCTTGGAGTAAAAGCGAAAATTAAAATTTAAAACTTTAATTTGGTAAGAGAGAAAAAATGAGTTATCTGCAGCAAACGGTGTTGAGGAGTGGTTGTTGAATGAGAGGACGATGAATCGTAAATAGGCTGCGATAACTCAATCTGCTGAATAGCATCGAAGAGGAAGAAATTGGAAGAGGTCTATGGAGGAATCGTGCCGGTGGTGATGAGGTTGTTGGCGGGATCCAAAGGGAAGACGACAAAGAAAAAGAGAAGTGCAAAGAGGAGAAGAAGAAGGACAACTTACCAGTGGCCGCAAACGATGGCGGAATAGACGACCAACCACAATGGTCGGTAAGAGGCTCTCTGATAGGTGACGAGAACTGAACAAATGAAGCAGACGGCACAAGGGAGCCTCTGTGAAGGAAGAAAGGTGCTCAATAGGGATACAGAGAAAAACGCTCACAAAGGAATGTTTCATTCGAAGAGGGAAACTAAACCCCAAAAATGTTTAATCCAATTTCTTGAGCCCTTTACCGGCGGCCCACATCCTTCGGAAGATCCTTCGATAAAAAAAGATTATCGATGGCCTATAGGCCTTCGGTAAATACTCGCCGGTAATTTTAACATTTCTTGTAGTGTACAACTCAGTCTTACAAAAGAGTAGAACGTACGGTTGTGGCCGAACGACCTTACAACATAACTAAGTTAAAACAGCACCCTAGATACAACTAGGCCGAACGGTTTACAGCAGACCTATACCGAACGATCCTACAAAAGAAAAGGACAAAAGATGATCGAACGGTCATTCCAAGAAAATCAATAACTGACCGAACGCTTCTACTATTCGGCCTTAACTTCTACTTCTATCAAATTTTCTTCTTCTACCAGCGCTTCTTCCAGCAACGCTTCTCCTTCTGCTCACATCCACACGGATGATCATTGCCACAGAAGGACACATACCGAACGTACAAAACGGACAAGACAGGAAAATAGGGTAAGCTCATGTAATTCAATTTAATCATCAACATGTATTTCACACAATTCACATAAACAAGATCATTTCATTCACTCTTACATGCAAAGCCTAATACTAGACTCTGACTGTCCGGACTGTATGAATTCTGTGTAGCTACGACGTTCGTGCACCCGAGTGATGTAGTAACTGGGATACCCTCAACAGCTGCCACCCGAGGTTAGTCCTATCTGTCCAAATTAACCATAAGGACTAGGACCTCCTGCCATTCCCACGCATGACTTACCCTTCTCTACGTGAGAAACGGGTAATCACGGAATATCAAGATGAACCGCCAGCTTAGCATGCCCACATTCATACTTTACCACTTTCCAATATACATTCATGAGCTATTCCTCCCCGGAACGCTCGTTCATAATCCAAAACATTTCATCCACTCTTAAAGAGAAGATGAAGAAATCTAGAGAGAAGGAGGAGGAAATGGAGTTTCAGAATTTGGAAGAGAGGTTGCATGGAGAGAGTGGCGTGAGTTTGGAAAACTAAGCTTTGCTACAACCGTCAAGGACGAACGGCCACTTTGCTGCCCACACCTGTCTCCCACTTTCTGATTTCTAGATTTCCTTCGCTTGACACCTGACGTCCGCTCAGAGTGATTTTGGGTGCATTTTTAATGAAATCTGACAATTAATAATTTTTTTTTATAGATTTTCAGAAGATTATGGGTATGATTAAGAACTTTTTTTTAAATAATACCGAGGTTATGTTCTAAGACGCAATTGCATTCTTCTTGAACAGAAATGGTGATTTCAACTGTCCATCTCATTTAAAATAAAATTTCAAAAATCTACTACCCTATTCTTTAGTTTAAAATGTAAAAAAAAAACTTGTTTTAGAAACATAACTTTTATAATTAATATTTTAAAATATAATTTATTTTGCTACAGTTTTTATAAATAAGATATCCTCAATTATTGGTTGTCGAAAGGTATGCAAAACATTTTTCTTTATTTTAGAATGGCCATTCCTGTATCACCACCGAGAACATTCTGAATGGTTTTATTAAATATAAATCCGACAAAGTGGAAGAGAGGACAAGGAAAAAAAAAAAAGAGAAATTGAATAACTCTTTTTTCCAATAAAATAGATGTAAGAGTTTCTCCATATACTACACGTGATTTTACTTGGTGAGAAAATTGCACTATAAATCCTTAGTGACGTGTTTCCATATTCACACATTCAGAACATGGATTCAGAAAGAAAAGAATCGAAGAGTGTGTGTGTGATTGGAGCGGGACCATCGGGGATAGTGGTGGCGAGGGAGCTGAGAAGGGAAGGTCAGGAGGTGGTGGTGTTGGAGCAGAACCATGACATTGGAGGGCAATGGCTATATGACCCAAATGTAGAAGAAGAGGATGACCCTTTGGGAAGAAACCCTTGGCTGAAGGTGCACAGTAGCATCTACCAATCTTTAAGGCTGATGTCCCCAAGAGAGGTGATGGGCTTCACTGATTTCCCTTTTTCAGTGAAGAAAGGTAGAGACCCTAGGAGGTTTCCTAGCCACAGAGAGTTCCTTCTCTACCTCAAGGACTTCTGTGAATGGTTTAAGGTCACAGAGATGATCAAGTTCAACACAAAGGTGCTTTATGTGGGACCCTTAAACTATGGTGTCTCTACTCAGGATTTGAAATGGCTTGTTAGAAGCAAAGAGAAGGAGAGTAATAAGGAAGTTGAACAAGTCTTTGACGCTGTGGTTGTGGCCACTGGCCATTACTCTAAGCCTAGATTGCCCTGCATTCAAGGTACCTCCATGCAATAATATTGCATACTATCTCATCAAAATTTACTACAGACTCTTAAATTTATGTCTCATTCAAATTCATATATATATTTCATGCAAATGAAAATGACATTTCTAATCCCGTTTTTGATGCTCAGGAATGGAGAAATGGAGAAGAAAACAAATGCACAGTCACGTTTACAGGTCTCCAGAGCCCTTCCGAGGGGAGGTACATGACCAGATACCACCTTAAACTTATATTTTCTTTGTGGGATTTTTTTAGTTTTTGTGGAAACTTAAATAATGCAGGCATATCTGAATTATAGCTGAGCCGTTTTACATTAAATTATTAAGCCAACACTCCACAAAATCACTGAATTTTTCTTTTATTTATATATAGATAGTGGTGGTGGTTGGAAATTCTTTTAGTGGACAAGAAATATCAATGGAGCTTGTGAAAGTAGTGAAGGAACTGCACCTGAGTTCGAAATCACTTGAGATTTACGAGGGTTTATCCAAAGTTATATCCAAATACGAGAACTTTCACCTTCGTCCGCAGGTATCACTTCCTGATCTTCATGTTCTTGTCCCATGAAATAGATCTATCCATTGCTATTTTATGTTTTTTTGTAGATCGACAACCTTCGAGAGGATGGGAGTGTCACTTTCACGGACGGTTCCTGCATAATCGCAGACACTATTTTATACTGCACTGGGTAACATCTCATATCATCCTAAAATTAAGCTGCCAAAAAATTTATTAAACGCTTACAAAGCTTCACAAATTTATTTAAAAAAATTGTAAATATTTATACAATTTTTGCTTAACAAAACAATAAATCATTCCATGACACAATTATCCAAGTTTTCCGAGAGATTTATTGAATTTTTTACTTTTTCACGTTATACTTAATAAATAATGATGGAAATTGAATGGATTGTGTGTAGGTATGAGTATTCCTTCCCTTTTCTTGACACAAAGGGAATGGTTGTTGTGGATGATAACAGAGTGGGTCCTTTGTATGAACACACTTTCCCTCCATCACTTGCACCTTCGCTTTCACTCATAGGCATCCCCAGAAAGGTAATTAAATTAACTTCAATTATATCTGATAAAGCTGATATTTGTTAGTAATATGGTTGATATATATATAAGTGGTGCAGATCCTAGGGCTCCCTTTCTTTGAGTCTCAAGGAAAATGGATAGCTCAACTGCTTTCTGGGAAAAAGGTTTTGCCATCATACGAGGAAATGATGAAATCAATCGACGACTTTTATCATTCAAAAGAGGCTGCTGCTATTCCTAAACGTCACACCCATGAAATTGGAGACTTTGAGGTTAACTTTTATTTCGTTCGTATCTGCTAGGGCATGCAAATAATGTTAGTCATATATATATATATATAACAGATAAACTTGTTTTGCAGTACTGTGACAAATATGGAGAAAATGTTGGATTTCCAAAGTTGGAAGAATGGAGAAAAGAGTTGTGCGTATCTTCCGTAGTCAACTACTTTGTCAACTTGGAGACTTGTCGTGATTCATGGTATGATGATGAGAAGCTTCAAGAAGCTCTGAAATCTCCATACTTCACTCAACTTCAAGATCCTTCTTTCTAAAACCTAATTTGCTTAATAATTATATGTAATTCTATTTCTAAGTTCAAAACTTTCTTAATCTTGACTCGTCCAAATCTTTAATTTGGCCAAATGAAATGTCACCATAAAAATTTCATGTAAAATTTGAATACTAAAATAAAATCTTCCAAAATTTACTATCTTTAGTCAATTTTAGTTAATAATAAAGTGATTCTAGCTAAGTTCACGCATATAAATTTAATCTTTAGTATATAAATAAAAAATCTAAATTATTCGATCAATTTTGAATGAGACTGGTTATTGATTACTATCATATTCAGTGTAGTTTATTAATATTTTAAATAGCAGTTCATTGGGACAATACTAATCAAAATTCAAAAGGAAAGGCTTTGTTAAGAAGCAAACAAAATGAGTATGCAAAAGTTGTATGCATACGTGCCCATTTTAACCAAACATTTTATAATTAATAGTTTTTTACCATGTGATGTAACATCTGATTATCGTTATTTATTTTATGTTAAATGAAAAAAATTTAAATAAATGTCATTAGACATTGATTGAATGTGAAGTGATTCAGAATTATTCAATTATTTAAATTATTAGATAAGATAAAATAAGTTGTTAAACAGAAACACAGATAAGATTTCCAAGCTTTTAATTTAATTATTCTCTTCTTTTACGTCATCACGAGTGAAAGTTTTTCCAATAAATTTTGCATACTATTTTTTTATGCCAAGGTTAATTGTCCATGAGGTTGAATCTATGGTAATCTACTCTATATTTTAGTACTGCTTATATTATTAACTAATTGTTGAGAAATCTAACACAATCTTTTAAAAGCTTTCAATAATTTAGCCTATAGTCCTGGCCTATGATTTATCCACGGTAAACAAACAAGGTTAAGTTTTTGTCGCTCACTAACACTAAATCCACTGTCACATTTTTTCTTTTAAATTCTCTAGTTGTATATAAAGAAAACTTTTTACATTAAAAAATATAACCATGCTTATGAGGCAGAACTTATTCCATACCATTAATTTATTTAAACTCTATAAATTTTAATTACTAATATACTAAAAAAACTGAAATTATTGTGTAAAGCACTTCCATATTAATTTGTATGAATATATATACATATATAATTGTTAAGACAAAGAAAGATGTTTAACTAGTTGAGGTTCTTGAAGGACAATGTCAACGTACATGTTTGGCTTTTTGTTTGCAAGATAAGAAACCGAAATTTCACACTTTCTAATAAAGCTGAAGTGTTGGGAAACGTTTTCCAAACACACCCTACATGGTCATTCTTCCACTTATTTCAATAATTGCTGGTCCACCTCTGAAGAAAATAGAGATGTGCACCAATTTTTACTACATTACAACAAATATTATCGACGGATAAATATTCGTCGATATATTTCAATTTCTGACGAAATTATCGACGACTTTTTTATCTTTTTCATTGACGGTCAAAAGTTTTCGGTAAAGTCGTCGGTAAGTGACATGCACATTACCGACGGATTTACTGAAAGCTTTTGGTCATGGTAAGTGACATGCACATTACCGACGGATTTATCGAAAGTTTTTGGCCGTTGGTAAAAAGAGCAGAAATTTTCCCGCCCATTATTTCGCTTGACGACATTACCGACAGATTTACCGAAGGCTTCTGACCGTCGATAAAAAAACAGAAATTTTTCGGCCCCAGTTTCGCATCTAGTGCCAATATATGTGGCAAACACTCATTTCTCCTTCTCATTTCTCTCCATCTCAGTGTAATACTTCTTCCTATCCTTGCTCTCCACCGTCGCTGCTCTCCACCACCGCTGCTCTCCACCACCGTTGCTCTCCACCATTGTTGCTCTCCACCACCGCTGCTCTCCACCACCGCTGCTCTCTACCATCGCTGCTCTCCACCACTGCTGCTCTCCGCCACCGCTGCTCTGTTGCAATCCACCACTGTCCACTTTTCAGCCTTTCCGACAAGGTCAACTTTTCCGGCGAGCTCAACTTTTCCGGCGATCCATTGCAAAGTTGATTTTTGCGATTAGGAACATTTCTCTTACAAATCTGAGAATTGCAGAGAAACTCTCCATGATTCTCTATGATTTTAACTATTGAAAATAAATTGGTTGTTTGATTCTTTGGAAATTAGTTTGTTACTAGCGTGATGCTTTTTTGGTGGCAGAGTTCATAAAAACGAAAAAAAAAATGACACAGAGGGAGGAAGGAAGGAAGAAGAAGAAGAAGAACCAGATCGCGATAATTACCGACGAATTTACCGAAGGCTAGAAGCCTTCGATAATTACCGGCGACTTTACCGAAGGTCAAAAGCCTTCGGTAATTACCGACGGATAGCCGTCGGTAAAGGTTACCCACAACATTTTTACTGACGATATTTTGTTCGTCGGTAAACCGTCAGTAAACGACAATTACCGACGAATTTGATACATTACCAATGAATTACCGATAAATTGGTTTGTTTGCAAGATAAGAAACCGAATTTTCACACATTAATCCCAACGTTTTCCAAACACACCCTAGATGGTCATTCTTCCACTTATTTCAATAATTGCTGGTTACAGAGAGTGGAATCCACCTCTGAAGAAAATAGACATGTGCACCAATTTTTACTAAGGTATTTTTCCAAGCTGCTATTTTTAGCTTGGTCTCCTTGACGTAACATTCATATAACAGGAAAACAAAATTGTGTCTTTTTTTATTTATAAATTCATATTAATTAGTTATTATTATGCGTTTTGAAATGTCGATTAAGCTGATATCTCAAACTACAACAATAATTTCTCTTCGCATATAAATATTTATAAATAATAACAATAAAAATATAAAAAATATAAACTCATGTAATAAAAAATTAAACAATTCTGTAGATAGTTGAAATCTATTATAAAAAAATCAAGTTATAACTTAGAAGGAATCTACTATTTATACAACAACATTTAATTTTCTAATCCATAATAGCCATAATATTTAAATTTGACTAGTAAAATGGAAAACCAAATTGTGTTTTCTCAATATGAAAACTGTGGACTATAATATAAGGAGAAAAAAATAATCTCATTTAAAATATACAATTAATTATATGATAATTTCATTTAACTTATGAATCGTTAATTTATATTAAAAAAGTAAACTTTTGACAATTATTATTTTTTAAATAGTTACTTAACTCCTGATAATAAAAATATAAAAAAAAGTTTAGATTAAAATAATAATAATATATTTTATTGCGTAATGGATATGTAAAAAAAGATAAAAGTGTCATAATATTATTACATTTTGTATATTATATTATTAGAATTTAGTTGTAATCTAATTTTTGTGTGTCAGAGTATTATTTTTTTTATATGAATAATGATATTTTCTCATTCTTATATTTTATGTAACTAAATGTATTATTAATATTATTTCATAATGTAATGTTTCTTATTATCATTTAAATATAATATTTTATTATTAAAAGAAAGTTATTAAGCTATAAATATAATATTTCAATATTAAATGGAGTTGTTTGAAAAAGAATAGATTGTGAATAAATAATTTTTCTATACAATAACATATTAACAAACTCTCATAAAAAGCTAAAATTTTAGTGAGTCACTGATACCTAATACTCTTTTAAAAAAAGGATATATTTGTGTCTGTAGATACAAATTACAATTAATTATCTTAAGGTAGCAAATACAAACTGCTCAAAGTGTGAGCTTTTGTTGTTGGGTGGTGGGTCTGAATTTGCGTTTAATGTTCTTGGTAGTATCCATAGATGAAAGAGATGTGTTTATTGGCACGTGCTTTTTGGAGTACTTCCTTTTAAATATTAAAAATTGTCACCTTCTCCTAATCAATTTGTTATATTGTGTTTTTTTGCATATAATTTAGTATATTATAATATATCAATAAAAATTTACTTTATAAATTTGTTTTGTTAATAATTAGAGATATGTCAAAATGTTTTGTTTTGTTTATAAACTTTTTAAAAAGTTGATAGTTGTTTCACTGTAGAGAATTATATTTGACGAAGGTGGTAGCAAGTGGACATACACAATCGTATAAACAAATAAAGCATGCGATATGTTGGTGTCTGCATTAATTATAAAGAAATGTTATGAATAAAACAAAGTGATAGATATGCGATCTTATTCAAAAAGGAATCTATATTTGCCCAATGATTCACTTAAAAATTAAAATAAGAAACATCTTTTTTGCAAAAGTACTCATTGCCATTTTGAAAAAGTAAATTGTACAAATGAAAAGGAAAGAACGATTGGAATAATTTAGCTAAAAAATAGCATGAAATAAATTATTGCTGGTATGAAGTTCTAGATAGATTTTTTTTTTATTTCATTAATTTGAATTGAAACAAATTATTGTCGGTATGAAGTTCTAGATAGATTGTTTTTATTTCGTTAATTTGAATTGAAACAAATTATTGCTCGTATGAAGTTCTAGATAAATTTTTTTATTTCGTTAATTTGAATTGTTGGAGACATGGATTGTGGAAGAATTTAACAATGCTGTGCAGCTTTTTAAAAAATATTTGAACTAACAGTTTTAATCATTTTTTCATTAATTAGGATTTCGTTAGGAAGAAGTCATTTTTACCAATGAGTCACAACTTCTGTTTAGTATTTTTTTAGCCAAAATCGTGTTTAAGAAATTCAACTTTAAATCGTTTGATTTTTTTTAAACCATTGGAGTTATACATATGAAAGAGGAGTATATTTTTTTTTTCTCTTTAATTGAAATTGTGGAAAGTAAAAGTACACTTATGCTAAGTTGTGCTAAACTAATATTGGTGGAGCAATATCATTGTTATTGTGATTATGTTTGTCTTTGTTGTTCTAATTTCAATTATTGGATCATTGTAAATATAAGATTGTATGTGGAGATGTGTTTTTGTGAAAATACTATATATATATATATATATATATATATATATATATATATATATATATATATATATATATATATATATATATATATATATATATATATATATATATGATAATCTAGAAAAGATAAGTTTTGAGATGAAAAAATATTATAAAAGTGTAAGGAAATTATGGAAGACATATTGATAATGATGCATATATTTAAACATTATAGTTTGTCGAAGACTAGAAAGATGAAAATGATCTAGTCACAAAACCATGATTAAGTGGATAAAAAAAAGATGGAGTCTCACTAACAAAGATTCCACTAAAATTTTAAGAGTAGAATACTGATTTTTTTTTTCTTTTTTTCTTAACTGTGTACTGTAGTATTTAAATGAGTGTATTTTTTTATTTGTTTGACAAATCTTATAATTCTTTGTTTTGAAAATTTTACTATTAGGTCAATGTGGTGCAGTGGTTCAGGAAGTTTCTCTTAACATATAAGGTTGAAGGCTTAGAAAAAAAAAACAAAAGAGGAGATTGTATAGAAAGCAATTAACGTAAAATATACAGAAAAAGAAGTATAGAAAATATATTTTGTATAAAATTGCATAATATATCTAATAAAATAAAAGGTTTAACATAAATATAAATCAGCCTTTTTATTTCATAAACTATGGACAAATTTGAAACCGGCTCAAGAAAAAGTTCATTTCGGCTTAAAAACTTTTAATGATCAGCTGAATCAGCCTAAATTGAAAATAAATAAAAAAATTTAAACATTATAAAATGGTTATCCATGGACACAATTATTAAATTTTATTTTTTCCCCTCTTATATTTTATTAATTAGTTTTGGGAACATCCAATTTTATATTAGTTATTGCAATATTATAGTTACAATTATTCTTCTTAAAATGAAATAAAATTAATAATAATTTTTGAAAGAAAACTAGCCAAAACTTAAAAATGGAAAAATGAAAAGACAGTAAACGAAATGGGCCATTTGTAGCCAACACAAGAAAGGTGAAAATAGAAACAGAGGCAAAACCAAATTTCCAGAAAAAAAATATTATACAACAAAAACCTCAAATAAGATAAAATCCATGGTTGTTTTTCTATTGAGAAAGAGTCTAAATTCTAGTTGAAACCATTAAAAAATAAATAAAAGCTTTATCGTTAGAGTACATTGAAAGAAAGATAATTTTGAAACAGATTTTTATTTCTATCTTTTATTCTCTATAGTTGGGTTTAACTCATATATAATATTTTCTTATTTTTCGTTAATTTTACTGTTTCAAGATTGGGCTTGGCCCATTTCACTGTCACGGGCCGTTCCGTTAAATAACATTATAATTCCAATTTCTAAACAAATGAAATTTGCAAGCAGTAAAATACTTTGTTAAAGTTATCATAAATGTACATATTTAATTTAGAACAAGTTACTCTACATTATAAGTGGAAACACATAACATGAATGTTAACCTTTTTTTTCTTTTTATATTGCAAAAAATAATAAAATTATAATAATAAAAGTAAATGTAAATAGTTTTTATAATTTTATTATAGATAATTTTTATTTATTTTATAATTAATTTTTTATTATAAATAATTATTTTAGTTTAAAAAAGTGATTAACTTTTTTTAAAAAAATTTAAATAAAAAATGGTTAAATTAAAAAAAAAAGTTAGTAAAATAATTATTTTAATTTAAATAAATGATTATTTATTATAGAGTAAAATTAAAAAAATGTATATAAAAAAGGTGATAATTCCCTATAAATTAATGATTGTTTTGTTCCAATGAATAAATTTAAATACTTATTCACAGTGATTTTAGGTAAACTAAAAAAATTAATTCTGAAATTATAAGCTTAACTTAGTTTTAAGTATATTGAAATTTTGTATACTTTTAATAGACTTATACATAATATCATAACTATTATTTATATCTTTTTGTCTCTAATTTATTTGTTGATTAGTTTTTCTTTTCCTCTAATAATTTTTAATCTCTCATGAATGAAAAGAGAAATCCCAAATCGATTAATAAGTCAAAGGAAAAAAAAAATATAAGTAATAATTTGGATATTTTAATTGAATAAGGTTATATTAAAAAGTGGGTATAAATTACAACTTATAGGTTATATTAGGTTTAAATCTTATTTTCTAAAGTAACATTAAAGTTTGATTATAATTTATTTTAACGAAGCTTGTTATTTATTGATTTAATATTTTATTTGTTGTTAGACCATTTTCTGCCTATTTACATATTTAATCCACACTATGTTTTAATGTAAGATACATGTGTTAAAAATTCCAGGATAATGTCAAATTATAAATAAATAAAAATATTATTTTATAAGATGATTTTGTTAAATTGAATTAGATTTAATATTTACTTTTTAACAACAGTTTTACCATCTTATTAATAAAAGATGTATTTTAAAAGTAAATTATATCAACTTAGGAGCGTTTGATATTAATTAACGTTAAATGGTCATTTATATATGTTGATGAGGTATTGCAAACAATAATTAGGAAGTTTTGGGGTCCAAATTACAATGATAATCTTTTGGAAGGATTCACAAGTGCTCCAATTTAGCATTTGCCCAATTAATAGCCAAAAATGTGGCATCTGCTTCAAAGGTAGAAAGGGATATGGATGGGGCATCTCAAACTCATCAACAAAGTACTTCTTTCTTTTCGTCAATTTACTCATCAAATTTTAGTAAACAGTAACCTCATCAATAAACTCATCAATAAACGATGATAATCTATATTTTTGTGGTAAGTGCTTTTGCTTACAAATCATCTATACATTATAATAAAAACTAAATAACGAGTTTATTACTTTTTACTGTTTTTTTTAACATGCAGTTATACTGGTTTTTTATTTTTGCATATATATAATAAATGTGAAAAGAAATATAATAATATATGTTTTCATTATACTTAGTTTTTTACTGTTTAGATCATTGAGTTATAGATAACAGGTTTTAAAATCTTAGAAGCAACAAAAGGAAATGTATCGAATTATTTGAAAGAAAAGAGTTGTATTAATTCAATCCATTTGGATTGAAAAGATTTGTAATTTAACTTTGGGCTCAAAAGAAGTAGAGAATTTAAAGTAAAAAGTCTGATAATGCAAAATTTTACCATATTTTAAGCATCATTTTAGTAGCAAAATCAACTCCTTTCTAACTTGTAACTTGTTTAATCCTCTTCTTTTGTCATGTTTTCTAAATAAATGTGTTTTAGGCTACATTGATGTATTATCATCACTAATCCCCTTATTTTGTAGCTAATATTATGCTTAGAAGAACCTCCACCAATGTATAGAGCTTAACCAGCCACAAAAGCAAGTAAAACAAAAGAGAGAATTTTGGAATGCTGTGGCTGAGCGGCACAGTTTCTGTGCAGCTGAGCGCCACCCGACCAGACTGGTTGTAGCTGAGCAGCACTTGATCCGACCTGCTGCCGCTGAGCGGTACAAGTTTTGTGCAGCTGAGCGCCAGCTCCCTGGAATGTTGTCGCTGGCGTGCAGCTGAGCGCCAGCTCTCTGGAATGCTGCCGCTGGGCTGTCGCTGGGGTGCAGCTGAGCGGTGACGCTGCTGATGTGTCAAAAATGTCTATTTATTCAAATTGTCTCGAAGCATTTGGGGTCTTTGGTTCATTGGAGGTGCGATTCTACGGCTGGAGCTCATGGAGGGCGTGAGGAGCTTGTGGGAACATCTCCTCCTCTTCCTTTGGGTCTCCTTCTTCTTCCATCTTCCATGTTTGTAAGCTTTAGGGTTCTCCATGGAAATGGAGAACCAAACCCATCTTTGTTGGGATTAGTTGTAGCCTTTGAATCTTGTGTAATTGTTGAATGATTTGATTATATATATGCCTTTTTTATCAATTGCTAGTATTCTTGTTTCCAATCTTAAAGCTTGCATGTAATGGGGACGTTCATGACTTGATTTTGGGGTTTTATGGATTATGGGGACGTAAGATGAAACCCGGAACTGAAATAGGAGTCCTTGTGGGTCATTGATTCTAGGGATGGAAGATGATTCACATGTTGTCTTAGATCCTAGCTCTTTAATGCGGGTTTTGCTTGTTAGATTGCCAAGGGATTGGGGTTTGATAAGGAAAACCTAGGCTCTTTTACTTAAGGGATTAGGGCTAGAGTGTTTTAGTGGATTGACTTTAGTAAATTGATAGAGAGGAGACGAAATTGGTCATACATAAGAGTGCATTGGTGAAAACTAGCCTTAACAATGTCATTTCATACCATTTCTAGTCTTTTCCATTTCCAAGTGCCTTCAATACCAAAGTCCAACCTTGTAATTATGTATGAATTTATCTTTCTGCACTTGTTTGTAAATTGATGTATTGTTCTTGAGTCTATATGAGTTGTTAATCGCACAATTCTCTAGTATTACGAGTCTCTTGGGAAAACGATACCCGGTCTTACCAGTTTATTACTTGAACGATTCGGTGCACTTGCCGAAATCGAGCCCAACAAGTTTTTGGGTCAACAAGTTTTTGGTTTCGGGAATGAGAAAGTTTTCTTTAAGGTTCAAAGGTTATACATTGGCTTTTAGGCTCAAAATGTAGAAGAGGTGGAAGAACAAGATGGCCTTAATCATTTGTAAAATGCAAGTAACTAGTTCAAATAGAGAAACTTAGGCAAAATCAATTGTGATTCCAAAGTAATATCATTCATCAATAAACTCTGAGGCACAACATCTCACAGGTTTACTCAGGGTTCCAGAATATGATAAACATCATGCCAAGAATATTGATCACAATTAAAAACAAGCATCTATCTAAACAGATACAAGCAACCACAATCTCTGTTCAACAAGCTCAACCACATAATCTCAATTAGATTTTCAAAACAATTCTCATGGATAAAGAGCAAGCACAAGAGATTTGCATTCATTTTAAGCTTAAGATATGATTCACTCAAGTCACCAGACCAATTGCGCAAGAACTATCCACTAGGCAAGTAAAAAAGAAATCCAAATTCAAAAACTAAAAGCAAATAGAACTTGAAATTAAAACTGAAAAACCGATTTAGGTGGACTCTTTGCAGCTTCACAACTATTGAAAACTAGCTTTACTTCCATGTGAAACATCTTCCTCCTCCCAGTAGCTTATGCTCTGCAACTGCTCCAGCTCCCCCATCAGTAGGGGCCTGGCCCCCAGGCCATGTGAAAAAGTCATCAAGCAAACATCATGGTTAGTGTTTGTAAACAAGTTTGGAATAAAAAATTAGCACTTAACCATTGGTATAGAATCATGTAGCTTGATAAAACATGTAAAACAAAAGGCCAGCAGCAATTCCCACTTGTAACAGAACCAAATTGCATAGAAAGTAGGAAAGCTGTCCTGGTTCGCCATAGCTGAGCTGCACAGGTTTTGTGTAGCTGAGCCCCATTTGTGCAGGCTTGCTGGCGCTGAGCGGCACAGGTGGTGTGCAGCTGAGCGCCATATCAGTAAAATGCAGAAAAAGCCCTCTACTGGTGTGGCGCGCAGGTACCGCGCAGGTGCAGCTTAGCGGTGGTCTGGCAGATGCAATTTTTCAGCAGTTTGGACATTCAATCTTGGACTTTTGACATTTTTCATGCATTCACACTAAATCAAAACTAGATTTTCATGTTCCTACTCAATAAAAACACATGGAAATCACAGTGAAACAAATTAAATGCATGAATCTAAAACATGAATGCCATATTCAATACACCTAAATCTTACACCATAAAACCAGAATTTGACACAGAAACACACCTAAACATATCATAACATAACAAAGCAAACTTAATCACACCAAAACAAATGAAAACAGATTGAAACACTCTTAAAGCACATTAACTCACCAAAACACTTATGTAACTATTAACATCACATAAGTTAAATTGCAAACTAACATGCTCCAAAATAACTAAATAAAGCTAAAACACTCTAAAGCAAATTCAAGCAATCACATCACACTCAAACAACAAAATCACACATAAGAAAAGGTAAGAAAGTTGGGTTGCCTCCCAAAAGCGCTTGTTTAACGTCATTAGCTTGACGGATTACTCAATGAAGTGCAAATGTTGATGTTGGTGTGCTCCTTCCACCAACTCTTCTTGAACCACTTTCTAGCCACCAAATCAACTCTCATAGCTTGAATTCTTCATTTCTAGCCCTTCCACTACCTTGACATCTTTAAATACTCAATCCTCTTGATCAACTTTGGCTTGCTAGGCTTGAGTTCCTTGTCTCTCATCAAAGGGTGGTGGTGACTAGTCTTTCTCTTTTCCTTCTCCCTTTCTTCTTCATCTTTCACTTAGCACTTGGAGCATCTTCAATGAAGGGAGAATTTTGGACAGCTTGTAGTGCTCAAGCTAGTTGTCTCCTTGTGTCCTAAAATTCCCTTCAAACTCAGGGTCTTCATGATGCTTTTGAGGCTGCAGTCCTCCATGTATGAACATCTCCCTGCATATACACTTAGACACAACTAGGCTAAAGCCACAAATTAGCCCAAGTAAAACTTAAAATCTATTTACAACAAAAGAGTTAGTTTTATATACAAAATCAAGTCTACATAAGTTAGAAACCTCACAAAAGTCTAGTAGAGTAATGATAGTTAGATTTTGTTCAGGTTTATCAATATATCACATTTTACATAACAGATATATCTAAAAAAAATGTAGTCATGCTGTCTCCACACTACTGGAAAAAAATAATGTTTTCTTTAAGTGTAGTTCTTAAATATTAGTAATTTCTAAATGATTTTAAATGTAACTTAAAAGTAAATATGAAAAAGATAAAAAAAACAATAACAAAATTATAAAAGACGTCATTGTTGAAAAATCCCAAAGACACTCTCAATGAGTTGAATTACATATAAACAATCTTCTTTGAGATAATTATAAGATGAGCACAGATTTGAAATAAATTATAAGTTATGTGAGGTATTACACTTTTACATAGAAAAAAGAAGAACGATCATGTTTCTAAAATGCAAGCAGTATCTGACTGATTCCAACCACACATGCAACAACATCATTTCAGTTGCAGAAGCTACTGTAACGCAACTGGTTTAAAATAGCTGCTAGCAACAAAGGCACCCAATATAATTTGGAACTTTACACTGTGTCTGTTTTGAACCAATTTCTTTATAATTAAAGATCTCTAGAAAAGGAAAAAAAAAGGAGTTAATTCATGTATAAATTAATTTATTTATATCTTAATTTTAGGTTAAGCATGAGCTAAACATGCCTTAAAGAGTGAATCAAACATTCGCAGCCTGTTTAAGAAGGAAGTCAAAGATTCCTCTCATTTCAATGGTCTCTTTCAAGTGCTGCAATTATCATCAGCTTCAATCCACCTCCTATAAACACAATTTTGAGGATCTTGTATGCTTGTGTACCTCTCTCTCTCTCTCTTGTCACAGTTCTTATGATTTCAGCTTTACATATATACAACATATTTGTGAATGATGATATATATGTATAGCAATGATATGGAAAACAACCCATGAGATGAAGAATGGTTGGGCAGGCACGTGCCCACATGGGAAAATTTCTCATTTCCCTAACATTTAGGACACGAGATCACATGTGAAGTTCCATGTATGCATGACAATGAAATAACAATGAAATAGCAGTGCAGTCCTTTTGATAAACAACTCATGACTACATAATTAAACTACTGCTGTTACAAATCTATATGTGTAACACAAATTATGAAATAGTTATAGCTTCTTTAACTAAAGGTTTAATTTACTCTTCTTGGGAATGGACTCAGTTTTGAAAGCTAAAATGAAGAGAAAGTTACATGGATATTCGATGATGCAATTATTTTTCTCTGAGGGGTAGGTAGCATTATATAGCATACTAGTGGTAGTACATAGGAAGCTAGTTGCGATTGGAAGTGGTGGTATGGTCAGTGGTAGTAACTGGGTATTTCTTAGCATTCTTGACTATTTTTGTCAGAGCTGCTTGTCCAAGATCTAGCCCACAAACATCTGCAAGACGCACTAGATAAAGCAAAACATCAGAAAGCTCTTCCTCTAAGTGCTCCTTATCATCACTACTCCAATTGGGTAACCCCTTTGCAACCTCTCCTTTCCACTGGAATATCTCAGACAGCTCTCCCACCTCTCCAACCTGCATAATAAGCATAGAATATGTTCATTAATTAACTTTCTTAAAGAAATTAATTTCAGTATCATAACAACACATTCTGGGACTTACAAGAGCTAAAAGAAGGTTTCTGGGACTGTGATATTGTTCCCATCCTCTTACTTGAGCAAACTCAGCAAGCCTTTTGCTAAGTTCCTGAAGAGAAACATCTCTTTTTCTAGGAAATCCATTAGAGTACTCCATTTTTTGTAAGAAAGGCTTGTGTTTGTTTGTTTGGTTGATCCAATAGTGTTGCGTGCATGTCCAATTTATAGACAACATGGGGGAGTGGGGCTAGAAGATAGAAAGAAAAAGAGAGAGAGAATGAGAAATATTCGCATTTCCTTTCTAACTAATATATGCACTAACTGGTGTAGTGGAGGGACACTTGATTGGTTTTTTCTGTAGGACAGTAATGATGGAGGTGGTGGCATGGCAGATATGCCTCTATCTTTACATCCATGACTTGAAATCACTTACCTACACCTGAAAAGTTGTATTCTAGCTCCAATTTCAATATAGCTATTTTCTCTAATCCTCTTATATACTCTTCTACATATCTCTATAGAATCTAGCACTCCAGTTTATTTTCTACAAGAATCCAGTTTGGATTTATCTTCTTGCATGCCAACTTCATGCCTTGTAAATTTTCACATAGGATGATTCTGTCTCTTTTCTCTTGCGCATGGATTCAGTGTGGACACACAAACATCATCTCTGTTACTCATCTGCTTTATTGCGATTCCTATAGAGAAAATATATGCAAAATCTAATCTATCCAGAAATTGTCTCTAAAATTCATTGCAAGGACACGTCACGGATACGATACTATCTGTGCTTTATATGCAGGGAGAGACACAAATGACCATAATTGCATTTATAATAATATAAAGTTTTTTTACATTCTCATCCAGTTATAAATTATCAAGTGTAATATATAATATCCACGTTTCCTATGTCCTTATATTTCCATGAACTTATTACAAAGTTAGTACTTGTGTAACAAATTCAATTATAAGAAAAAAAATCGTATGCGAAGCATAAAAGGAATAAATTCTCAATAATTTAAAATCAATTAATAAACATATGTAAAACATGATCAGAATCAAGGTGATTCATTTTAAAACACTAGTGATATTATTTATAATTTATAGTTTGTAGAGAAATTTTTTGGAAGGATATACCGATTTTCCATGACGGAAATGAGGGAGGGAGCTAGCATGCCTGTGAGATGCTTTTCAGGTTATTGTAATGCACCTGAAGTTTGTGCTTGTCCTCACATGTTTGTCTCTTGTGTAAGAGCTTAGTTAATTGTTTAATAATAAAAATGGTATGTCTGAAATAAAGAATGAATATTTTATCAGTTAAATATAAAATTTATAAATCAAAAAGGTTAATTATTTAAATTTCATTTTTGTCTTATTAGAAATTATTTTAATATAATAAGTTTCTTACTACCTTTCATCTTAAGTTAGTTTTAAAAAGTTTTGCATGCATAGAAACCAAGAGTCTTGTATGTGGTCCTTCTATAATAAGATGCATATATATTAGTTCATTATTATAAGGATATATTTAAATTATTAATCATATTTTTTTGTGTACAAATTTCACTTTACTAAGTGATAAGAAAAGTTTGAAGCTTAACTTTAAAATAAATAAACTTTATTAAGTAATGAAAATTATTTATGTTTGGATGTGAATTTGACACTTTTTTACCACACATGAATATTGGTGGGATGAAGATAATTTTTCTCTTGATGTTAACATTATTTCATTTCTCCAAAATCAACTTTCATTTTATTTAAACAGAGATGACCATTAAAATGATGATGACATTAAAGAGAAAAACAATAATATTAGTATGATATAATTATTTTTAAAATATTTACTTACTCATTTGGTTGAATTTTTAAAATTATTTTTAACTTCCTTTCATTTTATTTGTTTTTTTTTTCTTTATTTTTTGCAATTTTAATGTTAGACAGGTGTAGATATGAATATGAAAATAAATTTGAAAGTAAAAGAATACAATCTTCATGTTGGAAAGTTACTAATGTTTTATTGGTTAAAGTTTATTTGTATGTTAGTAGCTACAATAATATTGTTTTATTTTTAAATATGGATAGACACCAATAACATATTGAACAGGTAGGATTTTAAAGCTAATGAGAGAAACTACAAATCTTGAGCGATGAAAAACGTAAAACCACGTCATATCATGTTCTAGTATAAAAAAGTACTGATGAAAAATTACAAAAAGGAGCCATGAATATGATAGTTTCATTATTTTCAGTTTCTCTGAGAACTGTTCAACACATTTATAAACGAGAAAAGAAAGTAAGATGTATGATATATCTACCAAAAAGGTAAAAATTTCATGAAGTTCTTTTGGGTTGATGAACAACTCTTTAATTTTTAGCTGTGTGTTGAATATAGACTTAACTTCAATGTTTAGGATTATAAGATCAGAGAATGTACAACGTCATTCAAATGTTATAAAGTCGTTATTGAAAGAAGAAAAATAGAATATCTAGATTGAAATTTTGCTTATCAATGTTTGAAGGTATACGGCATGATCAAACTTTCAAAATCATGTATAACATCATTCATATTGATGAGAAATGATTGTACATGACAAAACAAATTTACAAAACTTATTATTTTAGATGGTATCGACCAAGATTTGATTCACAAGGAAATGAGAATTTTTCGGGAAAATTTGTTGTTATCCCATTTGTTAATATGAACCAGCTAAAAGCACAAGTTGCAGATGGAAACGAAAGTAATAACTTTTCTTTTTCTGGAAAACTACCTTTTATTCTAATTATTTATGTTTTTCATTAGTTTCTTTAAAACTTTTTCAAACAAATCAAATTCACGGTTAGCCTTGTCATATCATCAAGGAAAGTAAGTTTTTAATGTCAAATTATTAAAATTATGTTAAAACACATAAACCCATAACGTGTGGGTAAATATGATTTAATGATACATTATTATTGACAAATAAAAATTTATCAATAAAATTATTATCAGTAAACTTTACTAATAAATACAAACACTAGTTACTACGTACTAACAATCATAAATCTGTTGATAAATATTTATTAGTAAAAATTTGCTATAAATCTATTTATAAATACTTGTTAGTAAAAATTTGCTAGGAAGATCTATCCATAAAATACATGATTGAATCTTTTCTTCTTTTTTTCCTTTTTTTTTATTAAATTATTATTTTTTTTCTCTTCACCGTGGCCGCCGCCTAAAAAAAACCTCTTTAAAGATAGTGCGAGAGACATGTTGGCGTAAAGAAAATGTGAATTGGGGTAGCAATGACATGATAATGTTCAACCCAAAATTTCACCACCAGTGAGGGAGACATGTCCCTTCACTTCTCAAGACTTTGGCCTGAAAATCACCTTTTAAAAGTTGTTAAAAATATATTTCAAATTTAATTTAACTTCATCGATTTGAAAAATAATTTTTTTCTTCACTTATATATAATAAGTTTATTTTATTGTTGATCAATATAGATCTCTTACACGATAAAAATGTTAACAAATCTAAAAAAAGTATATGATAAACATCGTTTTTTAGATATCATATAATTAATTTCTAAATTACATACAAGAAAAATCCATGTCTAAGGATTATATTTGACAAAAAAAAATATTTTCTTAATGAGTAACATTAATTACTTGTTTAGATTATATCTATGGAAACATTTTTTAAAAGTGGAGTGGGATTTATGGAAAACACACAAGCATGTTGTATCTTGTTCCTTTCTTTCTTCAATTTCTTTTGTTGGGTTACTTTTATTATAAACTCGAAGAGAAAAGTAATTTTACTTTTTGTCCGTTGAATTTAAGTGGTGGGAAGACATTGTAGAGTGGCAATGTTTGGAATTGGAAAGCAATGATTTGAGGCTAATAATGGCTCAAATTACAATGAAAAACCCAAAACAAATTCCCTCCGCAAATTTATTCTAAAGTACACCACAACCACCATAGCTATAGTCACCCCAAAAGCTTCTCTTCATCTCACTCCTTCCACATGCTTTGCTTATGGAGTACTCAAACTTTTCATTTAAATATATTTTTATTTTTTATTTTTTAAAATTATTTTTAAAGATAAAATTATAATAGAATTTCAAGCTTTAATATCAATGATATCTTCGATGCAGTGATTGATTTTATTAATATTATATTATCTGTCAGAACATTATTTATTTTTTAAAATATTGAAAAAAATATCAAGTAAGATTATGAGATAAAATTGATATTGAAATGAAAAGAAATAAAAATTATTGAAGCTGTTTTATTGGATAAACATATTTCAGTTAAGAAGCCAAATAAATTGAAATAAAGACTATTAAATTAGCTCGATTCTTTGTTATTTTTAATTTAAGATAAACCATGCTTTATGTATTATCATAGATTTTGTTATGAAAATACAACTTAATGAATAAAGTGCTACCCATTTGTTGGGCCCCGAGACATCATCCTTGCACTATGTCCATCGTGGAGTGAAGCAAAGTGATTCATAAAAATATATTTATTACAAGTAATTTTTTCATAATTCTGATGAATTTTATAATTTAATCATTTGATTTATTTTGAGAATATATTTAAGCAAAGTGGTTCTTAAAAATATATTTTTCATAATTCTTATTAAATTTATAGATAAAGCTTTAAAATGGTCGTGTTTCAAACGTGTTTCTTTCCTTTAAATTGGGTCTTTTATTATCAATTTCATAAACTAAGTTAAATGACTAAATTCATCTTAATAGTTTATTTTATGAATAAATTCATCTTAATAAGAGTTTTAATTATCTTTATTTATATAATTTGATATGTGAGAAATTCAAATTTGTAGTAAGGAGTTCTATATATATTGGGTGAAGATGAGTATATAAAGATAAAAATCCACAAATTTATTATATTAAAATTTTGAATTGAAGGCAATATAAAAGTCTTTTATATATAAAATGGTTCATAATTGATTGGATTCATAATTTTCACTATTTCTATCGGTTGAGAGTAAATGTACCATCAATAAACAACATTATCATGTTTAAAAATCATCTTAATAATAAATAAATAAGATAATAATATAAATATATACAAAAATTCATTTATATATCTATTGTCCATAATTTGACCACAAATACATTCATACTTTTCAAAACAAGAATTTAATTCAAATATCACAACACTCTACTATAATACATTATTATAAGAAAAAAGGTTTTTGATTTAAGACAAGAAATATCATGAACTTAAAATCTATTATATATAGTTATCAACATTCACTTACTATCTTATTTTAAACGACGACGTGAAACTTTTCAAGACATTATTTTCATGTGTTCAAAACTACTGTTAACAAAAAGTAATCTAATAACTTGTTATATGAATACAAACCTCCTACATAAAACACTTTTAATAATATTTAATCATAATCGAAAATTAATTTTAGAAAAATTAATATTATTTGTAATTCAGGAAAAGTAATTGTATAATTAAATAGTTGATAATGAAAACATACTGATTCCATATTTACTACTTTATTTACCAAAAGAAAGTAATATTTTTTTGTTTTAAAACCACATATGAAAGTCATTTCTATCATTTTTAAAAGGCTTTATATTTTGCTAGCAATCTCACTAATAGAGTATGGTGCAATGTTGATAGCTACGGCTACATTTTAGTCTTACCTTTCATAATAACATTACCACACGTTTCTTTCACATGCATACAATACAGTTTAGTACATTAGCAGCTATATATGATCGTCTGAGCCAACATGGAAAGAGTTCAAACTATATTCCAAAGTAATCCTAGAACATAGAAAAGTGTGTGAAACTCCCTGCGCATGTAGCTCTACATGTATTGTTACTTTATTTTCAACAGTTCCAAAAGAAATTTTATGTGCTTTCCCTAAAAACTATTAGACCAAGAGCCATGCTGCTATAGTGATTAGTCTCTCTAAACCTCTAGGCTCTATGTTATCCAAACTGTCCTTCGTTTTAACATCATCAAGATTTTGCCTCTTAGCTGCATCCATAGTTATTTATTAACAAGACAAGGGTAGGTACGTATGTTCCTCCTCACTTTTTCATTATTATTACAAGGGTAGGTGCATCCATAACTATTATTACAAAGATAACTCAATTATGCAACAGTACATTTGGTACACTGTATTGTCGAGAAAATATGAATTTATGGTACATAATCAATTACAACATGGAACTTAGGAGATATTATTTTGAAGAAAACATTCTATATTACTGCAATCCCTTTGTTTCTTGTGCAATGTGTTAATTAAAGGTTTAGTGTTCATGCAGTAAAGTGAAAGGTTATAGAAGATCCATAAAGCAGGATCTTGAGAAGCATATTGTGATACACAATTATAAAAGACTTTACTATGAGCACCAAAGTGAGGAAGGGATGCGGTGCATGAATCTGAAAAGGGAGGGGTTAATAGCTACCGTCTTTTTGGTTCCTATAAAACTCAATCATCACCAAGCTACTCCTTATTTAGTCATCGTGGTGTTGTTGGTCGAAAGCCAGCATAGTACTTTCCCCAGGCCTCACATAAAGTTCGAATCATATCACTTCATTGCTCCCTCACCACATTCAATTTTCACTGTTAAAGTTCCTCTAATCTTCTTAATATTGTATAAAAGAATATAATTGAAGTAAGTAGTTCAGCAGTCGTAATAAAAATAAAAACCAGTTTGAAATACATGTCTTTCATTTAAGAAAATCAAATGTAAAAAAAAAATACATGTGAACTGGATTCTCTTAATGCGAATGTAAATTTTCATTATCAATGCTATCTTTCTCAATCAATTCTTACTATTATTGTAGTTGTTTGTCAGATTCTTTCTTTTTAATTTGCAAACGTAATACCCTAAAAATTAATGTATTAACTATACTATAAAATCATCAAGTTTTTACAACCTAAAATATGCCAAATACATACATATACAAATATTATTCAAGGGTATAGTTAAAATAAAATAAAATTTATATATATATATATATATATATGTGTGTGTGTGTGTGTTTTCAAAGTATATAAAACCAATACTATACGATAAAATATACAATTGTAGAGATATTCGTTTATATTTGTGCACGGTAAAGAAAATGAATTTTTTTGCTTTTTGATTGGAAATGAGAAAGTTGGGAGAACCACATCATAATAGCTGAAAGTTATTGTTTGAAAACTCGGGACCTTATAATTGGATCCAAACAGGAACAATAAACTTCAAGATACAATACTAGCAAACCATAACCATAGATAAGTCCTTCCATCCCTTTGTTGAATGGAACTACTTGTTCTTGCTCTAAAACTCTTACTGCAGCAGCTCGAGCCAAGGCAGCTATATTCCTTTCTAAATTTCTCAAACCAGCTTCCCTAGTATATCTGTGAATGACAAGCTTCACATTGCCTACATCAAAATAGCCCTTAATTAGATTTCTATACAAATTTGCTTTCTAGGAACACAAAATGGTATAGGAAGTATTTCAGTTGAGATTATCCTTTTATAGTAATTTCAGTTCAGACTATTATGCTACATACGATTTCATTAGTTTAATAGCATCCTTAAGAACAATGACCATGTAGAAGGAAAGAATGCAATCACAGGGATTAGTAAAAGAAAGACTTCAGATATTCAATCAATAAAATGTAAGATATACAATCAAAACATAGAAAGCAAGGATTAGCAAAAGAATGACTTTAGATATTCAATCACTAAATGTAAGATAACACCAACACATAGAAACCGGTAATTTTTCACAATACCGAAGACTGAAAAGATATTTGCAGTTATGGATACTATCAAAATCAATTGTTCACTCGTACATTTACAATACCATGTAAACTAATAATTCTTCGTATGTTTGTCTTCTTATTCCTTTTATTTTTGCCCTTTCCCTGAATAAGAAGAAACTTTGTATGTTTCCGAAACTATTTTTGTATAATATAAAACATTCGCTACCTCTGGAATATGAAGAAACTCAGAACTCAATCCATGTTGGTCTAAAACTCTTGGAATCAAATGTTGCATAGCTATATATATATATGGAGTTTTTCCTAAGGTGTGTATCCAGGAAGCTCAATTACTTTCATCCCGTCGTGGTGGAGGAATGAGTCTAAGTTTCATATTTGGTAGAAATGAGAAAGGAGAGTATTCATATAAAGGTGAAGAGATATTAACTCATTATCTTAAAGTTTTAGGTGGAGAGTGATGTCAATCCTTTGGGTAGTTGGACTTATCTCTCATTGGTATTGTATTTCTCTAATAAACATCCTTCTCAATAATCATGTCTCATTAAGATAAACAATTATACCAATATAAAAGAGACTCATGAAGACTTACCTTAAAATTTTGGATTGAAAGTGACGTAAATCTTTTACGTAAGATTTTGACAAAAAAGAATAAAAGAATAAGAATAATGAAAATTAATTGAGAAAATATTACTATTTTTAATTAAATTCTTGAAATAAAAACTTATTTTATATTATTATTGTATTATGATAAAAATAAATGATAAGAATTTGATATCTATTCGTTGGAAGAAAAATATATGATATTAAAAAGATAAAATTAAAAAAAAATTGCAAATATACCAAATAAATTAACTAAAAATCACATTTTTTTTTTCATTTTTATCATATCTTTCTGTATATATCATTTGTATTCCAAAAATTCAACTACAACTTTTTCTTGAATCAACATTTTTTTTTAAATAGACGGCTTTACCATAAAGAACTAGCTATAGCGAAAAATTATAGGAAATAATTTCAATGACGATGGACCACTAGTAAAAAAAGAGGATTTAAACTCGCATAATAGGTTTCGGTTTAGGAGCAACCGAAGCCTATCAGAACGCGGTGACATTTTCATAGATTAATCGAACTTTTATACCTCGGTTATATGGGAACCGAGGCATATACACCATATGACCTCGGTTAAAGTACCAACCGGTACTTAATACTCTGAAAATTTCTGCAGATTTAACTTTTGAGGCTGACAACTTTTGAACCCTGATATACTGCCTCGGTTCAGTGTGGGACCCGAGGCATGTGCACAGTATGACCTCGGTTAAATGGGCACCCGAGGCATATACTTCAAAAAGCTTCTGCCTTTCCTCTTTCTCTGCGTCCCGCACAGCTGCTGCCCATCTCTCTTTTCCCATCTCTCTTCACCGCAAAGCCCATCTCTCTTTTCCCATCTCTCTTCACCGCAAAGCCCATCTCTTTTTTCCCATCTCTCTTCACCGCAAAGGGCAATTTCTCCTTTCCTCTGCTTCGCCGCACAGTGAGAGAAGGCGACATGAGGCGTTCGTGATGGCTCGCAGCGGCGCTCGTGGTGGCTCGTGGAGGCGCGACGATCTGGTGCGGCGAGGTCGCGGTGACTGTGCGAGGACGTTGGTCGTCCTGATTCGCGATGCAAAGGGGAGGCTCCCCTTCTCTTTTCTGTTGCTGCTTCGCCGCACAGTGAGAGAAGGTGCGACAGGCGGCGTTTGTGGTGGCTCGCAACGGTGCTCGTGGTGGCCCGCAACGGTGCTCGTGGTGGCTCGTGGAGGCGCAACGATGGTGCGGCGAGGTCGCGGTGACCTCCAGCGACGACGACGAGGGTGAAGGGCTAGGTATCTGGTGAAGGCAGCGTCAAGAACGGAACTGTGGTGCTGATTCTGCGATTCTACGATTTAGGGATTGGGTTTCTACGATTTAGGGATTGGGTTTCTACGATTTAGGGATTGGGTTGTTCTTAAACTTTTGGGGTTGTATATGGCTTTCGATTCTGCGTTTCTGCGATTCTGCGATTCTCATTTCTACGATTGTTGTGGCTGAGATATTCGATCTTGTGGTGGTGGTGGTGGTCGGCGGCGTGATCATACTACCTCGGTTCCTTTTAAACAGAGGTTAAATACACGTTATTTTGACTCGGTTCACATTCGAGGCATAAAAGTGGAGGCTTTTTACCTCGTCTTCTTATACCTCGGGTCAATAACCGGTGCCTATAGGCAAAAGTAACCGGTGCCATTGCCTCTGATTGCACTAGTGGACCAATTTAAGAAATTTCAATAATTATAAATATTGAGTTATTAAATATTATTATCATCATTATTAAACATTATAGTTAAGCATGAAATATTAATGCACAGGGAACTTATGGAAAATAAAAATATTCAAGTTCGTGGAGAAATGGAGGGATTTAAATTAAAGAAAATTAATATTAAAGTTAAAAAATATAAGCATTGTGTTACAATCAATTTAAAATTCTGAAAAAAAAAATTTTTGACAGATTATTTACATATATTCATATATATATATATATATATATATATATATATATATTATATATGGGTTTTGCTAACTTCGGTACGTTCTTTTCAGTGGTACATTTTAGTAATGTGTATCGAGTTTTAGTAGACAAAAATATATTCATATATTATGGATTATAAGTTTTAAGGTCAAGTGTATTTGAATAATTTTCATTCTCAAAACTAACAAAAAAGACAAGAAACCCCAAAACCCTTACTTACCCCACCTTCGTCATTCCTCTCAATCCTTTCTTTTTCATCTCTCTCACTCTAACATTTTCTCCGTCATCCATATTGTAGTCTAACTGGAAAAAAAATCAGAAACACTCGTGGTTAAACAATTTGTTTTTGCAAAGAGTTGAGTCATTAGCATATTTGCCTTCGAGCAAAGGTTCATTCAATATCTCTTCAATTTCATCATTTTCACTAACTTCTCTAATTTCATCACCTGCAGATATTGAATCATCATCTCTACAAAAACTCTCCACGCCAATTACCAATTCCTTCGAAATTCATTATGCTTGTGAAAATTATATAAAATTAGATAAGACAAAAATTATAAAATGAAAACTCATTACAAAATCATTTTTTGTAAGAAATTGTTTAACCGCGAGTGTTTCTAATTTTTCTCCAGGCCAATTACCAATTCCTTCAGATGTCATTATGCTTCTGAAAATTAGATAAGACAAAAATTATAAAATCAAAACTCATTAAAAATCACTTTTTTAAGAAATGATTTAAAGCGAGTGTTTCTGATTTCAGTTGGGACTACCGTAGGGATAAGAGAGAAAATGTTGGAGTGAGAGAGATGAAAGAGAAATGGTTGAGAGGAATGAGGAAGGTGAGTAAAGGTTAGGGGTTTCTTACTTTTTTTTTTTTAGTTTTGAAAATGAAAATTATTCAAATATCCTTGACTTTAAAACTTAGAGTCCATAATATATATGAGGGTATTTTTGTCTACTAAAACTCGATACACATTGCTAAAATGTACCAACTGAAAAAAGAACGTACACAAGTTAACAAACTCATATATATATATATATATATATATATATATATATATATATATATATATATATATATATATAATCGATACCCAATAATTCTTATAATTATTATTTAATCAACTATAAAATTTTAATTAAGTTCTTAACTTGTATTTTATACTATTATATTAACTTGTTTAACTAATTATTTAAATATTTTTTATTTTTTTTCCTCAACCTATTTGAATTATGATAATCGATGGATTTTGTTTTATACAATGATGCATCGTGTCATTTCAAGTTGAGAAAAAAATTATGTAAACTTGTCAAAATTCTAGATGACAAATGTTTCAACTTAATCTATTGAGTTAGAATTGATGTAACAAAATAAACGTAAACCATAAAGGCTTTATTAATAAGATGTCCAATTTAAAAAATAATTGTTGATACTCGAAACATATAGATTTATAAAATTGTTTAAGTTTTAATTGATTGAAGCAAGTTATAAAAGATTAAACATGCAACAATAACAAACTTTCTATCTAAATTTCATTCAAAAATAACATTTCGGAATAAGACAATAACAATTTCAAACAATAGCCACATTAATGTTAGTAATTTAAGTTTCTGGTTAGAAATGGCAAAAAAATAAACGTCCCCTAGCTGAAGAAGCATGTAACTACTGCCCATGATTTTATAAAAATTGATATTTCTTGCAATGAGAATGCTTATAACTTATGGGGACATGTGTATCTTGCAGTCGGTGGGTGTGTTTCTGGTTCTTGCATTGTTCAGTTGTAGCCCATGGACAGTGTGGAGCAGCTCGTACTGCAATGGGATGAACTTGAAGGAAGTTCGGTCGAGGGTCGAGGATCGAGGGTCAAGGCCGGGGGTTGAGGGTCGAGTTTCGAGGGTCGAGGATCATCGGCCGAGGGTCGAGGGTCGAGGGTGTGCCGAGAGCCGAGGGTCAAGGGTCGAGGCCGAGGGTCGAGGCCCGAGGTTCGAAAGCACCTTGGGTCGAGCTTCTAGGGTCGTCGACGGTCAAGGATCGAGGGCCGAGTGCCGAGGGTCAGGCATCGAGGGTCGAGTTTTGAGGGTCGATGGTCGAGTTTCGAGGGTCGAGGGTCGAGTTTCGAGGGTTAAGGGTCGAGGGTCGAGTTTCGAGGGTGTGCCGAGGGTCGAGGGCCAAGGGCCGAGAGTCGAGGGTCGAGTTTCGAGGGCTGAGTTTCGAGGATCGAGGGTCGAGGGTCGAGGGTTTAACATTAGGGTTGAGGGTTGACGGTTCAGGGTTTAGGGTTGATGGTTGGGGGTTGATGGGTTACGATTTTTGGTTGATGGGTTATGGTTTTTGGTTGATGGTTTATGCTTGATGGTTTAGAGTTTAGAGTTTAAGGTTTATGGTTAAGGGTTTAGGGTTTACGATAGGGTTTAAGGTTTACTATTTAATGTTAAGGGTTTAGGGTTTATGGTTTTAGATGTTTAGGGTTTAAGGTTTCGAGTTTAGGATTTAAGGTTTACAGTTAAGGGTTTATTGTTTAGGGTTTAAGGTTTAGGGTTTAGACTTTAGAGTTCAGGGTTTAGAGTTTAGGGTCGAGGGTCGATGGTCGAGGGTCGAGGGCCAAGGGTCAAGGTTCGAGGGTCGAGGGTAGAGGGTGGAGGGTGGATGGTCCATGGTTTAGGGTTTTGCGTGATGGTTTAAGGTTTTCTGTTTAATGGTTAAGGTTTAGGGTTTATTGTTTAGGGTTTAGGTTTAGTGTTTGGGTATCAGAGTTTTAGGGTTTAGGGTTTGATGTTTACTGATTAGAGCTTAGGATTTAGTGTTTAGATTTAAGGGTTTAGGGTTTAAGGTTTAAAGTTTGAGTTTAGAGTTAGCGTTTACGATTAGGGGTAGGATTTAGGGTTTAGGGTCAAGGTTTGGGTTTAGTGTCAGGGTTTATGGTGGAGGATTGAAGGTCGAGGGTGAGAGGTCAAGGGGCGAGGGTCGAGGGTTTAGCGTTAAGGTTGAGGGTTGAGAGTGGAAGGTCGAACGTCGAGGGTCGAACATCGAAGGTCGAGGGTCGAGGGTCGAGGGTCGAGGGTCGAGGGTCGAGTTTCAAGGATCAAGGGTCGACGGCCTAGGGTCGAGTTTTGAGGGTCGAGTGTCGAGGGTCGAGGGTCAAGTTTCGGGGGTCGAGGGTCGACGGCTGAGGGTCGAGGGTCGACGGAGGGTCGAGGACCGAGGGTCGAGGGTCGAGGGTCTAGGGTCGAGGGTGTGCCGACGGTGGAGGGCCGAGGGTCGAGGATCGAGGGCCGAGGGCGAGTTTCGAGGGTCGAGTTTCAAGGGTCGAGGGTCGAGTTTCGAGGGTCGAGGGTCGTGGCCGAGGGCCAAGGGCCGAGGGTCGAGTTTCAAGGGTCGAGGGTCGAGTTTCGAGGGTCGAGGGTCGTGGCCGAGGGTCGAGGGCCAAGGGCCGAGGGTCGAGAATCGAGTGCCGAGGGCCAAGGGCCGAGGGTCGAAGGCCGAGGCCCGAGGGTCGACGGTCGAGTTTCGAGGGTCAAGGGTCGAGTTTCGAGGGTCGAGGGTCGAGGATTGAGGGTCGAGGGTGTGCCGACGATGGAGGGTCGAGGGCCGAAGGTCGAGTTTCAAGGGTCGAAGACCAAGGGTCGAGGCCGAGGGTTAAAGTTGTGCCGAGGGCCGAGGGCAGAAGGCCGAGGGCCTAGTGTCGAGGGTCGAGAGTTGAGTTTCGAGGGTCGAGGGTCGAGGGTCGAGGGTGTGCCGAGGGTCGAGTTTCGAGGGTCGAGGGTCGAGGGTCAAGGATCAAGGGTCGAGGGCCGAGGGCCGAGGGCCGAGGGCCGAGGGCCGAGGGTCGAGGGCCGAGGGCCGAGGGTCGAGGGCCGAGGGCCGAGGGTCGAGGGCCGAGGGCCGAGGGTCGAGGGCCGAGGGCCGAGGGTCGAGGGCCGAGGGCCGAGGGTCGAGGGTCGAGGGCCGAGGGTCGAGGGCCGAGGGCCGAGGGTCGACGGTCATCGACCAAGGGTCGAGGTCCGAGGGTCGAGGGTCGAGGGTCGAGTTTCAAGGGTCCAATTTCAAGGGCGGAGGGTCAAGGGCCGAGGGCCGAGTGCCAAGTTTCGAGGGTCGATGGTCGATGGTCGACGGCCGAGGACCGAGGGTTGAGGATCAAGGGTCGAGGGTGTGCCGAGGGTCGAGGGCCGAGGGCCGAGGGCCGAGTTTCGAGGGTCGAGGGTCATCAATTGAGGGTCGAGGGTCGAGGATCGAGTTTCGAGGGCCGAGGGTTGATGGTCGAGGGCCGAGGGCCGAGTGCCGAGTGCCGAGTTTCGAGTGTCGAGGGTCGGGGGTCGACGGCCAAGGGCCAAAGGTTGAGGGGCGAGGGCCGAGTTTCAAGGATCGAGGGTCGAGGGTCGAGGGACGAGGGCCAAGGGTCGAGGGTCGAGCTTCGAGGTTTGATCGTTGAGCTTCGAAAGCACCATGGGTCGAGCTTCTAAGGCCACCGAGGGTCAAAGGTCGAGGGCCGAGCGTCGAGGGTCTGGTGTCGAGGGTCGAGGACAGAGGTTCGAGGGCCGACTTTCGAGGGTCGACTTTTGAGAGTCAAGGATCGATGGTCGATGGTCGATGGTCGATGGTCGAGGTTCGAGAGTTGAGCTTCAAAAGCACCTTGGGTCGAGCTTCTAGGGCCGCCGACGGTCAAGGTGCAAGGGTCGAGCGTTTATCCTTCCCACATTACAATGTGATGAAACCTTTAGTTTCAGAGTGCACAGCTCCCACAATTTGTATATCCTCCCACATTACAAAGTAGTGAAACCTTTAGGTTCACTGTGCACAAAATTTCCTCCCACGTATATCCTTCCCACATTAGAAAGTAATGAAACCTTTAGTTTCACAGTGCACAAAATTTCCTCCCACAATTTGTATATTCTTCCCACATTACAAAGTAATGAGACGTTTAGTTTCACAGTGCACAAAATTTCCTCCCACAATTTGTATATCCTTCCCACATTACAAAATGAAACCTTCAATTTCACAGTACACAAAATTTCCTCCCACAATTTGTATATCTTTCCCACATTACAAGGATATACTCCATTAATATAACATGTACAAGTGATTCTCACAAACTCCCACATTCCAATAACACGTCATTAATAATCAACCAAACAAGTTTAGCCGGCCACAATCAATCCAATGAAACTGAAGAGAGAAAAGGACAATATGAAAACGAAAAGTCCATGATAGATTATCAAGAACTGGTTGCTAATTACCACTACTAAATTTCAAATTTATAGAACTTTCAAACAAAGAATCAAAGTCCTACCCCACATGTCCTATATTCATTGTGGACTACGTTACACAACAAATCCAAACACCATTGCAAAAATATCACAATTCAATTCATGTTTACGGTGAAGAAGTCTGACACATTAAATAACAGAAGAAAATCATCATCCAAAATGTCTGCAAAAGATTATCCTACACCATTCTAACCTCTTTTCAACTATTTTAATCAAATGTCTCAAAAGAAATCTCAGATCTTGCAACAAGATGAAAAGGAATTATGATAAAGAGGAACTACTAATAGAAAAAAGACATATAGAAACTATATGTAAATTTGACTCAAAAAGTCAATGGGAAAACTCTCACAAACTCGATGAGATGCACACAATATTAATCCAAAACTCATAACATAATCGATGTCATACAAGAAGAAACATGCATTGCTTGTCTTCCTAAAAGGACCAGAAATTCTAAAAAGACTAGAAATGCAAGAACTCAAAAATACCCAACGGACCTAATTGCTCACAACAGGCTCGATAGATGCAGGTCATAACAATTCGATCCTAATGTTCGGTGATCAAGTAATTATGAATATGTTGAGCAGTTATCATTTCACGTTTAATTTCAAGCTTCATGTAGATGGTAAGGCTCAAACAAATCCTATTCCAAAAAGTATTGTTGTTTACTGATCTAGAAACAGCAAGGAAAGCAACCAACCCAAAACCCAAACAAAAAAAATAGCAAATTCAGAATAATAGTATAAAACCAGGGGAGACCTGGTAAGAGACTTGATGTGATTACGTCATCCTGTTCATGAACTCAAAATCCAAAGAAGATAAAGATGCTAATAATAGAGAAATTAAATAGAGAGGACAACACTCAGAAGAAATTCGATTATCCCAAGTTGTAAAATTCGACACTCTAGTTATTTTGAAATCTCAGAGACTAAGCAGCGTGTCTTGAAAAGGAATGAATGAAAATATTTCAAACAACTCCTAAATTTGACAGTCCTAATTCAGTGTACTAAGAATCACATAAAATTTATGTGAAAGAGTAACAAAAACACCACTGTAAAGAAACAAATGGCAATTGAATCCTAATGCTTAGTCATCAAATCCCGAGAAACCAAATAGAGAGGAAACTTAAAAGAAATTAGTTTACTATGAAAACAAACCAGTTCAACACCTAGACGTAATCAAACATAGAACCTACATTTAAATTCAAATAGATGTCCATCATCACATAAAAAGTTCTGAAGATCTGCTGCCAAAGTTTCCACATCCAATGATGAATAATAAATTATAGACTTCAAAAACAATAGAGACAACATAGTCAATCATAACAGACTCTACGAGATACAAGTCATGACAGGAAACTAAATCAAACCCTGCTACAAAGAAACAAATATCAACTCGATCCTAATGTTCGGTGGTCAACTATAGCAATCTCAAATAATAGTAGAAAAAACACGTAAAAGAAATTAGGTTATCTTGAGATGTTAATGCTATGAATGCAAACAGTTCAATCAACTCCTGGATTTGTCAGAAATAAAATAACCTGAGTCGTTAGCAGTTCTAAATCTTCTTCCAATTCGTTGCATCAAGAATCAGCACCACAAAATTGACAGACATACATACCTTCCTATTCAACAAACAAGAGAGACTAAAGCAATTCCAATTCGAACATAAAGATAAAACCTAAAGCCTCACAAGAAGTCCAATAATCAACTGCCATAGCCTCCACGACCTAACAAACATTCATAATAAGTCTTCCCTATAGAGCCCAAGTAATGGAGAATAATTAAGAAAACAATAAACACTAAACAATTGAACAAAAAAAAAAGTACTCCCACATTCCCTATATAACTAACTTGTTTCTCCATCAAATTCAGAAACTCATCAAATAAATTAATTCTTTAATTTTAAGGTGCAAATATGCTAGCTCTCCCAATATCACGATTGATCCAATATTCAAACCGACAGAGAAATACCAAACGAAGTCTCTGCTTGCTGCAAACAAATAAATGCAAATAGTGCAAGCCCTGATATATGTTTATAAAAGTGAAAAGCGTTATGGGACTCAATCCTCACATGAATAACCACGACAACTACAATTAACAGAGCACAAGAACGGAATGATCGGATAGAAATAGCATAACTATGAAAAACCAAAATTAATAGGGAAAACATATAAAGTAAGAAAGAAAGATTATTTTGAACATAACATGGCTCTATAGCTGAGAAAATTTTACGAGTATGTAAAAGAACAAATTAAAATAGAAGGAAAGGAAACTCAAATGTCAGGAATTAAAGGACAGCGTAGCAGACAAATTCTCCCCAAATGTCAAAGTTTATACACTCCCACATTACAAGCATATACACCATTAATAAAACTTGTAGAAGTGACTATCACAAACTCCCACATTCCAATAACTCGTCATTAATAATCCACCAAATAATGAAATCTTTAGTTTCACAGTGTACAAAATTTCCTCCCACAATTTGTATATCCTTCCCACATTACAAAGTAATGAAACCTTTGGTTTCACAATGCACAGAATTTCCTCCCACAATTTGTATATCTTTTCCTCATTACAAGCATATACTCCATTAGTATAACTTGTACAAGTCATTGTCACAAACTCCCACATTCCAATAACACGTCATTAATAATCCACCAAACAACTTTAGCCAGCCACAAATTAACGTAGAAAAAAAAATAATGTAAGCGTAAGTAATGAAACCTTTAGTTTCACAGGGCACAGAATTTTCTCCCACAATTTGTATATCCTTCCCACTTTACAAAGTAATGAAACCTTTAGTCTCATAGTGCACAAAATTTCCTCCCACAATTTGTGTATCCTTTCCACATTAAAAAGTAATGAAACCTTTAGTTTCACAGTGCACAGTGCACAGAATTTCCTCCTACAATTTGTATATCTTTCCCACATTACAAGCATATACTTCATTAATATAACTTGTAGAAGTGACTGTCACAAACTCCCACATTCCAATAACACGTCATTAATAATCCACCAAACAAGTTTAGCCAGCCACAAATTAACGTAGAAAAAAAATAATGTAAGCGTAAGTAATGAAACCTTTAGTTTCACAGTGCAGAGAATTTCCTCCCACAATTTGTATATCCTTTCCACATTACAAAGTAATGAAACCTTTAGTTTCACAGTGCACAGAATTTCCTCCCACAATTTATATATATTTCCCACATAACAAAGTAATGAAACCTTTAGTTTCACAGTGCACAAAATTTCCTCCCATATTTTGTATATCCTTCCCACATTACAAAATACTTTAGCTTCACAGTGCACAAAATTTCCTCCCACAATTTGTATATCCTTTCCACATTAGAAAGTAATGAAACCTTTAGTTTCACAGTGCACAACATTTCCTCCCACAATTTGTATATCCTTCCCACATTACAAAGTAATGAAACTTTTAGTTTCACAGTGCACAAAATTTCCTCCCACAATTTGTATAACCTTCCCACATTACAAAGTAATGAAACCTTTGGTTTCACAGTACACAGAATTTCCTCCCACAATTTGTATATCTTTCTCACATTACAAGCATATACTCCATTAATATAACATGTACAAGTGATTGTCACAAACTCCCACATTCAAATAACACGTCATTAATAATCCACCAAACAAGTTTAGCCAGCCACAAATTAACGTAGAAAAAAAAATAATGTAAGCATAAGTAATGAAACCTTTAGTTTCACAGGGCACAAAATTTTCTCCCACAATTTGTATATCCTTCCCACTTTACAAAGTAATGAAACCTTTACCTTCACAGTGCACATAATTTCCTCCCACAATTAGTATATTTTTCCCACATTACAAGCATATACACCATTAATATAACTTTTAGAAGTGATTGTCACAAGCTTCCACATTCCAATAACACGCCATTAATAATCCACCCAACAAGTTTAACCAGCCACAAATTAACGTAGAAAAAAAATAATGTAAGTGTAAGTAATCAAACATTTACCTTCACAGTGCACAAAATTTCCTCCCACAACTCAGCTTGCCTTCCCTATGAATCCCGTCCATGAATTAAATAGAAGATGAAGTACACAGAGGATAAGAAATATTCATAAATTTAGAACTACATAAACCAGTGAAAAAACTCTCGTAACAGGCTTCTCTAGATGCAAGAGTTAGACAAATTAATCCAAACACCAATGTATAGAAACAAATCACATAGAAACAAATCACGATTCAAACCTTGTGTTTATTGATGATGCTTAGGTTATCTTGTTCTGAGCTATTCCAACTACTCTTCAACTATTTTAATCACATGTCCGCAAAAGAAATCTCAAACCTGGCAACGACATGAAAAGGAATTTTAATAAAGAGGAACTACTTACAGAAGAGGACCCACATAAACAAATGAAGAAACTCTAATAAACTCGATGTACACGATACTAATCTTGAGGTTATTACCATTAAAATGAAAGGAATGACTTGTAAGATTCGTCCATTTAATTTACTGCCCAACAAAATATTATATATATATATATATATATATATATATATATATATATATATATATATATATATATATATATATATTCAGAATGTTAAACAAGAATATTATATTTTGCAAGAATGAGTTAAATTCGATTATCAATACAGCAAATGAAATAAGACTACAAAATAAAGGTTTGTAATAAAAAAAATGAAGTCAACCCTGAATGTTGGCTAATTACCACTAATAAAATGAATGGAATGTTCAAGATTCATCTTTTCAAAACACCTAACAAAATTAAAAAATAATTATCAGAACTTCAAATCAGAAGTTAACAATCGACCTAATGAAAGTGAAGAGAGAAAAGGACTCTATGAAAACGAAATGTCCACATGATAAATTATCAAGAACCTGTTGCTAATTACCATCACTAAAATTCAACTTTATAGAACTTTCAAACAAAGAATCAAAGCCCAACCCCACATGTCCCATTTTCATTGTGCACTACGTTATATAACAAATCCAAACACCATTGCAAAGATATCACACAATAAATTCAAACACCATTGCAAAGATATCACATTTCAATCCATGTGTACGGTGAATAAGTCTGAGACATTAAATAACAGAAGAAAATCATCATCAAAAAATTAAGTTAGATTATCTTACACATTAAATAACCTCTTTTCAACTATTTTAATCAGATGTCTGCAAAAGAAATGTAATATCCAACAACAAGATGAAAAGGAATTCTAATAAGGAGGAACTATTACTAATAGAAAAAGACATATAAAAACGATATGTAAATTTGACTCAAAAATCAATAGGAAACTCTCACAATCTCGATGAGTTGTAAAATGTTACACGACACTAATATAAGTCAGAGATGTGAACATACAAGAAAAAGATGCAGAAAAACTGAAATGGGTTAATTCTAGCATAGAACAAATATAGAAGGGTGTGAACATAACAAAAGAGGGTTCAAAAGAAAAAAAAGAAGAAAGAACTTTTTTTTTATTACTATTATTTTAATTTTTATTATTTTTAATTTTCTTAATATTAAATTACCTATTTTTTATTCTAAAAAATAATTAATATATATATATATATATTAAAAAAACAAAAACTTCTGCCATGAACCCGAACTGTGCCAGGGCCGCGCCACCCGCCCCAAAAAGATCACTGGCCGCATCGTCGCCGGCGACTGCCGCTGGCGTCGCGCCACTTCCATTATCGAAACCCAACATCTGCCACATTGCAAATGAATGCTTCCTGCACCACGTCTCCATCGATTAATCCGTTCCATTCAAGTCGAACCCAGATCTGCACCACGCCGATTTTTTTGGGCAAATTTCCTCTGGTATTATGCTCTGTTTAATTCTTTAATTCTTGCTTAAATTTTCATGAAAGTAAATAGAATTTTATTCTCCGGCTGTCAATTTTTTTTATGATTTAAAGAACAAAAATAGCCATTCAAGAAGAAAACAAAACTTATCGCAAAAATAGCAAGAAATTGTGCATGAGATTTACAGGAAAGAAGAGTATCAAACATTGATTAACAAACACGCAGGAGCACATCCGAAATATAAGAAATTTGACCAGTGATTTAATCAATTTAACTAAAGAGATAAAGAATGGGATAAAGAACCTTCGCTGTGTGAAACCAATACTATTCAAACCTTCTTTCCCCTTCTCTGCTTTCTCAACCTTTTCCGAATTCTTCTTTCTTCTCTGCCTTCTACTATTTTCTCACACTTTTTTCCCGCTTCTTACTTTCTTCACCTTTTTTTCCTCCTTTTTCAATCCCAGTTCCCTCCCCTATGTTATTCCAATTCTAAAAACCCAGTAAGCTCCTTTTTCTTTCAAACTTCCACCTATATATAGCAAGTCGAGTGTCCCTGTGTACTAACCTGGTAACTCCCTTCCTGCCACGTGGCCATGTATGAGTGGCGAGTTTTCTTTTTTAAAAGCTGTGAATCAGTTCAATCGGCTGGGTTTCCATACTTTCCTTTTCTTTTATCATTTATATCAATTCTAAATTCTTACTAATAATGTTTATTTTATAATTATGGTTTAATTTCGAATGTCCCTATGCAGAGAAGTGTCAAATAGCTCATCCTATTTTTTATATCTCAATTAGGTTTTTATAAAATTGAGTCAATTATAATTTTGTCGTTAATTAGATTGGATGTTAAATTTTTTGAGTCATGACATGATGACTGCGCAATTATTAAACACGTGGCATACATTACGTGAAATTTATTTATTTTAATATTTAAATAAATTAAATTTATTTCCTAGAGATGACGTCATTTTTCCACTCTCCGGCATACTCATTCCTGTTGTGCCACGTGTACCTTCCCTCCCCTCTGTAGGTTGCACCGCCACCAACCCTCGTACACATCGTCGTTTGCATATCGTTTCTCCTCAAACCCGTGTCGGCACCAACGAAGGTCTTGAAGTTGTGCATCCTCCCGGCAACAAACACTACCGCCCAATATAAACCAAACTTCTGCCAATCCAAACCAAGCCCACAAGGCCTCCATCAAGGTCAGAATGGAGCAACTTTGCTGCCAACCACCACGCGAAACAGGTTGTCGCTGCCATCGCAACCACCATGATACCGTTCGCATCCCAACTTTGCCAAAACTGGAAATTGGAAACTCTTTCTCCCACGGTCACACGCAACATCAGGAGACAAGAACCGACCCTAATCGCTAAGCCCCAAACCGCACCATGAGAAACAAGAACCAACCTTAGTCGCAAAAAAACTCAGAAAATCCAAAATTGCATGAACAGATTCTAAAACCCCCAAAATTCTCAAAAAAAAAACCCTAATTCCCAAAGTTGTGACACAGTCCGATGTTTCGTTCCTTTTCCTTAATCGCATTGCGAACCTACTCGTATATTACAAATGCTTTCTTTTACGTAAGATTTTGACAAAAAAAAATAAAAGAAATAAGAATAATGAAAATTAATTGAGAAAATATTACTATTTTTAATTAAATTCTTGAAATAAAAACTTATTTTATATTATTATTGTATTATGATAAAAGTAAATGATAAGAATTTGATATTCTATTTGTTGGAAGAAAAATATATGATATTAAAAAGATAAAATTAAAAAAAAATTGCAAATATACCAAATAAATTAACTAAAAATCACATTTTTTTTTTCATTTTTATCATATCTTTCTGTATATATCATTTGTATTCCAAAAATTCAACTACAACTTTTTCTTGAATCAACATTTTTTTTTAAATAGACCGCTTTACCATAAAGAACCAGCTATAGCCAAAAATTATAGGAAATAATTTCAATGACGATGGACCAATTTAAGAAATTTCAATAATTATAAATATTGAGTTATTAAATATTATTATCATCATTATTAAACATTATAGTTAAGCATGAAATATTAATGCACGGGGAACTTATGGAAAATAAAAATATTCAAGTTCGTAGAGAAATGGAGGGATTTAAATTAAAGAAAATTAATATCATAGTTAAAAAATATAAGCATTGTGTTACAATCAATTTAAAATTCTGAAGAAAAAGAATAATTTTTGACAGATTATTTAAATATATTCATACATACATATATATATATATATATATATATATATATATATATATATATATATATATATATATATATATATATATATATATATGTGTGTTTGCTAACTTCGGTACGTTCTTTTCTTCAGGAGTACATTTTAGTAATGTGTATCGAGTTTTAGTAAACAAAAATATATTCATATATTCATACACATTGCTAAAATGTACCAACTGAAAAAAGAACGCACGCAAGTTAACAAACTCATATATATATATATATATATATATATATATATATATATATATATATATATATATATATATATATATATATATATATATATATATATATATATATATATATATATATATATATATATAATCGATACCTAATAATTCTTATAATTATTATTTAATCAACTATAAAATTTTAATTAAGTTCTTAACTTGTATTTTATAGTATTATATTAACTTGTTTAACTAATTATTTAAATATTTTTTATTTTTTTTCCTCAACCTATTTGAATTATGATAATCGATGGATTTTGTTTTATACAGTGATGCATCGTGTCATTTCAAGTTGAGAAAAAAATTATGTAAACTTGTCAAAATTCTAGATGACAAATGTTTCAACTTAATCTATAGAGTTAGAATTGATGTAACAAAATAAACGTAAACCATAAAGGCTTTATTAATTAGATGTCCAATTTAAAAAATAATTGTTGATATTCGAAACATATAGATTTATAAAATTGTTTAAGTTTTAATTGATTGAAGCAAGTTATAAAAGATTAAACATGCAACAATAACAAACTTTCTATCTAAATTTCATTCAAAAATAACATTTCGGAATAAGACAATAACAATTTCTAACAATAGCCACATTAATGTTTGTAATTTAAGTTTCTGGTTAGAAATGGAAAAAAAATAAACGTCCCCAATAGATAATTTTTTTCCCATATAAGAAATATATATATATATGTGTGTCTTACTTCTATTTGATATATATTATTGAATACATTTTTTGTCTATTGAATTGTAATATATCATGTATCTTATAAATTGACAACTTTTTTTTCTCGCACTAATGTGACATACCAATATTATACTTCATGCAGGTATAAAAATTAAGACGTCAACATAGATGATAATAGAAAACAGTTAGAATAATAAAATAGCAAATAAGGTTCTAAGAAATTAAAATTTAAGGATTACAGTAATCCGGAATGTAGAAGAAATTTTAAAACGTGAAATACTAAAGTACTTCAAAATACATGGAAAGCTATGAAATTCCTAGAGAGACTAAGAAGCTGCTTCCTCATTCCCCTCCTCCACTGAGGCCTCATTCTCCTCTGCTCACATACAAGTGGATGATCATTGCAAAAGAAAAAGCATGCAACAAACACAAACACAAACAAGCAAGGGTGAGCTAATTATATAAAATCATGCAACTCAATTTAAGCATATACATACAAGAAATAACTCACCAAATAATTTCAGAAATACAACCTAAGCATGTTAATTTCTAGACTTGACTCGTCCGGACTTTAAAATGATAGTCGGGCTATGGTGAGTCTTGCACCCGTGGTGACTTATGAAACTTGGGTTCCCCATCCTGCCACACTCACGAGGTTAGTCCGTTCCGCGTCTTGAAACATACTGAGAGCCCCCAAGACTAAGGACCTCCTGCTACTCCTCACCACATGATTCAACCTCTCTAAGTGAGTATGATTGACCATTGGAGCGTCAGAATGACTCTCAAGGCTGAGCCCCTACTTTTATTTTAAAACACTAAGAATCTCACCAAGAGATTCTACATTTGAAACTACCATAAGCAATCATGAAATCATGTTTCAGTCTTTCCCAATTCACACACCTTTGAATTATAATCAAACCACATATTTAAGCCTTAAATATCAAATCATATATAACAGAACATGCTTCACAACCAATTTCAATCATCTCTAATAGACGATATTGTCATGTTATTACCAAACAGTAATATATACCAAACAGTAATATAAAAATCATGGATTATATGTAAAAATAATAATAGCATAATCTCTGAAAACTAAAACAATTTTATCACTACAAATTTAATATACTGAATGAAATAATAAATAAAAAAAGAAAACAGCTTGCATCTTATTCTTTTAATAGATTCATAAAAATATAATATATATATATATATATATATATACATATATATTACGTTACCTATATATATTATATATATTACGTTAGTCATAATATATTATATATATAACGTTACCTATCTATATTATATAATATATATATATATATATATATATATATATATATATATTACGTTACTATAAATTATTTATATTTATAATATTAAACTAATATATATATATATAATCTATACATTAATAATATAATATATTATCATATGTATTATCTCTAAATAACTTACAATGTTCCCTTAATTTAACTGTTTGCTAAATTTTTCATTATCACAAAATACTTGTTCTCCACTTTACATTGCTACCCAATTGGTCACCGGAGAGAGTTCAGATGTCTGAACGCATCAGACTCACCTTCGGCGCTAGTACATATGACTAGTCACAACTGACTGGACCAGGCCAAGGTTGCTCTATGATCAGGGATGTGTCAACTCAGGTTTTTAAGTCCCATCTATCCTACCAACAAGGAAAGGCTCTCAACCAATTTTACTTAATTTATTTAAGTTACCTAAACTAATCTGTTGTGCTCTAAACCTTAATTGCCCTTTATATATATATATATATATATATATATATATATATATATATATATATATATATATATATATATTATTTCCTCTCACGGTAATCTAAAACAATGTATGTATACCTACTTACTACCCATATCAATGCCATTACAGAATCTTACTCCAAACCCTCAAACAAGAACAATTTCAGCCAACCAACTCATTCGAAACAGATTAAAATAATCATATCACAACATGCACAATTCCACAGTTTCAATTATAACACTCAATACAATAAAAGTTATAACACAGTATCACAAGAGTACACCAGTTCAATTCAAACCATCCTATATACTAAAAATCCAAAATACCGTACAAAATCGCACGACAACCCAAAATTCAACATGCATACATTTACAAATCAGATTCAAGCAATAAATTCAAAGAAAAATAATTAGCTCCCCTCACCTGGTGGGTTGCTCAACACAGTTCACAGATGCTCTAACAGTACCCCCTACACCGTGCGAAACTGTACAGAACCTATAAATCACCAAATAGGTGCTAAACTTTAGCTCTTTGAGTCGGAATAAACCGAGAATGAAAGACAAATTCACACAGGGCACAAGAAGTCAGAAAATGGTACAACCTAGGACAAGAACAGTGAAGGGAAAGAGGGAAAATCTACTTACCCGTTGGAACGCAAAACCAATCAGATGGTTTCGTAGCTCTTGCATATAAATTAATGGTGAATATTTTAAGCGCACATGAAACACTTCTCAAAATAATTCGTCGTCTAAGTTGAGAATAGTTCATGTTTGGTGTTTATTTGGGCTAAAAGAATCACATACTGTTGACAAAATAACTTACGATAGGAAGACAAATTTAGTTCAAAATGACCGAATGAAAAAGATATATAAGTATTACCATTAATACTTATTGAAATTAACATTATCCTTAAATATTTCTAGTGATTGCCATTATTACCAATGCTTCATATAATTCACATTATTAATATTTCGAGTAAATAGTGTAAGAATATGAAATTTTGAATATTAGTGTTAATAATTGTTTTTAAAATAATCAGACCGGATATTTTAATTTTAAAATAATTTAATAATATAAAGAAAAAAAATTTAAACTCGTTTCATTATCTAAAATACTTGTCTCATTATCTAAAATGTTTGCCAAATTCATCCAACAATATGTGATAGTTCTATTTGAAGTAAGGGAAGCTAGTATTTTTCTTTAATTTGAATTATGAAATATGATTGATAAGTGATATGATGATATGATTAAAAACTTGTAAATTAAGATGATTATTGTGGTGAGAATTGTGTTTGAAGGAGAATGATTAATTGTATGATTGCTTGGAGCTTTGTATAAATTATGTGTTGACTTGTAGAACTCTTGTGAATGTTGTTGGTGTGATTGTATTGGTGTTAATTCTGGTTGAAATGTTAAAGAGGAAGAAGTTAGTAGAGTTATGGGTCATTTTTGGGTAAAAATGGAGTTTTGATAGGTGAATTTTAGAATTTCTATTCTAAGGTGAGAATTTGTGGTTTAAAACATGTTATTTGGTCATTTGAAACTTGTTTAGACTTTTAGTTGAGCAAAAAAAATATGATGTTGTGTTGGTAAACGTGTAAATAAGTTGAGTTCAAGTTGTTTTTGGTCTATTTTAGAGGTTTTTAGTAGTGAGTTTTCAAAGTAAGTGGGATGAAGTCAAGTGGAGTGTTTGGGGTCTGCTATTAGGTCATTTCTGACTTGGTCAGACCCCTAAACGGTTAATTATGGGTTAAAAGTGGTAGATTTGAGTTATGGTCTATAGGTTGAAGTCTTAGTTGGTCTAAGTTAGAATTCCATTTCAAAATGAGTTTAGTTTTGGTTTTAATTGAATCATACATGCTTAGATAGGTCAGTTGTAGTTTAAAATATCAAATGGAAGTGATAAAATTTGATAGAAGTACCTAAGAAAGGTCAAGTGAGGTTGAGAGGGTGTTTTTGGTGATGTTTTGGTGTTCTACAGATTATGCAGAGTCGCTGGACAAGCAAGTGGCTCGCTAGGCAAATAAGTGGAGTGTTTTCCAAAGAGTTTTCAAGGTTGGGCGAATAAGCTCACTTAGCCTACAAAACTCATTGTTTTTGAACTCGCTGGAAGAGCTAGTAAGTCGTTGGACGAGTTTAAGGAAGTTCTGATAGGGTGTTCCAGGGACTGGGTGAGCCAACTCGCTCAGTTTGGGAAGCTTATTGTTTTGCCTCTCATTGGGCGAGTAGAGGCTACTCGTTGGCCAAATGGGTGGAGGTTGTTTGGTAGTTTTGTTTTCTCTTTCCCATATGTACTTGGATTTATATTAGTGTTGTCAAAATGGGTTAGAACCCACGAGCCAACCCAACCCACCATGGATTCAGACTAGGTTGAGTTTGAAAAAAATGTCATTTTTTTATACGGGTCAATTTTCAACACGGCTCACGTGGGTTGAACCTGTGGTAAGCCAGGTTGGCTCACCAACCCACCTAAATTATTTTAATTATTTATTATTTTGTGTTTCAATATTATCCGTTAACACTTTTTTATTGTAGTATAGACGGGGATAAAGAAAAAGATGTTTCAAGAGAGAAAAATATTATGGATTTATCCATTCAAAACTCTAATATTATAAATAGGTGAGTGACACAAAAATGATTAATTTTAGGTTTAATATTTCGGTAGGCCCATTTTTTCGTCTAGGCTCTCAAATAGCTCCCTTATTTATTCAGTGTCTCAATTGAATCCTTATTTTTGAAAAATTGAAACAAACAGAGGCTTGCTGTCAAATTGGACAAACGTAGTTTAAGAGGCCCTTACGTGACATGCTGACAGTATTTTTGCCTAAGCTAAACTTTCTCGCCTAGGCGAGATATGCAGAAAACTTAAACACAAGTTTTGTTGATATATTCGTTTTGTTATGATGCAATAGATGATGTTAAAGTGAGCTTGTGAATGAAAACTCAAATAACAATGTATTTGACTATCTTGAATGAATGAAGTTGTGTTATATTCAATCTACTGTTTGGCTCTCTTGGTAGTTGTTTCAAGGTTGAATTTCATCAAAGTATACTCTGTTGTGTAATCCATGAAAATGAGCTACCTTACCTCAATACCAGCAATGATGTTAATGGTATATCAAAAAGTAGGAATCCTAATCAAGAAGGGATCATATTCTTGTGGAAGCAAAACCACTTTTCTTTTAGTGATAAAGTACCAGTGTTTTATCTCTTCATACCTCGCGCCCTATAATTTGGGGAAAGAAAGCATTGTGTTGGAAAGAAAGTGTTTATGAATCAGTCCTTCCTTTTCTGAGTTTTAACAGAGGGTCGCGGGGTCTCGCTTAAGCTAAAAATTTTCGACCAGGCGACCCAAGTTTTGCCTAAGCGAGAAAGCTACAATGGTTCAACCTTATTTGCAGGACATTGTCACCCAAGCAAGCAAAGTTTCGCATAAGCGAAAATGTTCCAGTGGGTAGCCTAAATTTCACCCAGGCAACTTAGTTTTAGCTTAAGCGAAAATGTTCCCATGCATATCTCGCCCAGGCGAGAAGGTTTAGCTTAGGCGAAAATATTATCAGCATGCCACGTAAGGGTCTCTTAAACGGCGTTTGTTCAATTTGACGGGAAGCCTCTATTTGTTTCAATTTTTCAAAAATAAAGACCCAATTGAGACACCGAATAAGTAAAGGACCTATTTGAGATTCTAGACGAAAAAAGGATCTACCGAAACATTAAACCTTAATTTTATAAACTTATTTGTTTGTTTTTTGTGCTTGTTTTTTTATTACATTTGGATTATATGTTACTTTTTTATTTTGAGTTGTCTTTGGAGTTTAACATCATTTTAGAGTAAAATTTATTTAGATTTGAATTACAAAAAAATTGTAAATTTTTTTAGATTTGAAAAAAAAATTGTAATTAAGTGAGCCAACACGTTTAACTCACCAACCCATGGTGGACTGGGCCAGATTACCCGTTTTGACAACATTAATTTATATGGTGTAATGTATTATCTGATACTCAGTGATATGGTTTAGAACATGTGATTAAATGAATGTGAAGTTTATAAAAATTCTAAGGAGAATTATTGATGTTGATTATCAATGTGTTGTCAATATGAATGTAGGAAGCTAAGTACTAGGGGTTCATCCTGACACTTTAATAGTCATTCATTCTCAAGTAGATAGGGGTAAGACATGTGGTGAGAGTAGTATGAGGTCTTAGTCGAGGGGCTTTACCACTACAAGTGTATGAACCATCATAGTTCGACATTCATACTATATCTGGATGAATCAAGTGTAAGTTCATTATATGCTTTTAGGATGTTTGATTATTTGGCTTAGAATGTGATCTATGTTGACATCTTAATCATTCTAGGATAAATATATTTACATTAGCTTATCTTGTTTTGTTTTCTTTTATAGTTGGGTGTTCTTGTTGTTTTTATATTTTGATTATAATCATCTGATAGGTATGAGCAGAGGACAATGATATTTCTGTGGAGTAAACTTTGGATGGAGGGATAATCGATGTTTAGTTTTTCTCTTGATGTATATAGTTATATTAGATGACTGTAAATTAACTTTATAATTTTGTTAACTGATCCACTTTATTAATGATGTGATAGTTTCTTTATAATTTTAATTGACATGTTACAAATAGTAATAATAATGTTATTATTATTATTATCATTGTAATTAATATTTCATTTAATTAAAGACATTAATATGAATGTATATATAAAGGAAATTTCAAATATAATAATCATTTTTAACCATATGTTATCATATTTAGTATTTTTTGTTCTCTGAATTGATTACTATTTATACTTATAATCAATGTTTGTTGTCGTCAATACCATTATGAAATGCATTTATTTATATTTAATATAATATTTAATGTCTCATGTAACTTATATAATTTTTAATACTTAAAATTAATAATATCCTTAAATACTAAATATGAATTTTATTTCGTTTTGTCACATGCCGATGTTACTTTGAACAACTTAGACGGACAGACTGGACCTCAAATTATAAAGCTTATTTTTGGATCTTACGACACAGATATATGCTATCAATAATAAACCTTATTTTGGATCTTAAAACACAGATATATATATATATATATATATATATATATATATATATATATATATATATATATATATATATGTTAACAGATAAAAGAGGATGAAGAAATTAATAAAGGGAAGAAAAATTATAATAAAATGGTTTCTAAACAACTTAGCCAATTGCTATATCCCAAGCACGGTTGCACCTTGCACACACAGACACAACCATATGATGAGTCATGTCTTTGAGATATGGATTGATGCCTGTGTTCCCTTATGCACAGTTGCATGTGGTCCTTGATTGGCCAAGTGCCCTTATAAAATTCCTTTAAAAATGAAATGACTAAACGGATTAGTGGTCCCAACTCCCTCATTTGGCACTGAGCAGGGATATCCTGAGACCACACTGGAACTTTAAAATTATGCCTTTTAATCTCCTGGGGCCACAGTAAATGATCTAGATTAACATTTGTAAAAAGCTACAGCTTAGGATTCATATGGAATACCCATATCTATGAGAATAATTATTATAAGTTTAAAACAAGAAGTAAAATAAAAGCCTTTTGTCTCATGCCAGTACAGTTCTTTTCTGTTAATTATTAAATTGTTACTATAGTTAAAGGATGAAACATACTTATACAACGGATAGAGATATTTTAATCCAGTGATGGACACTGCACAAATTTTCTATAATATTAAGTACCGTTTGATGGTGATGGAGTATGAGTTAGATGATCACATTTGTCCATATTTTGATCCAGCTTCGGTTCTGTGAGAAACGGACCCCAGCATCAAACTCAGCTAACGCTCGCTGCAACTCTGGCCTTGTCTTATTGACTGGTTTTGGCATCGTCTGGAAATTGATCACACTAAGTCATTGACTTTTTTGCTAGCAGGGTAGTGCATTCAATAATAATAAGATAATTAATTAATGTGCTCATCAATGAAACAGTAATGATTAAAGGTTAAAGACTAAACGGTCCCATAATATAAGACTTTTCAAGTTTCAACAAAGGAAAATTGACAGATAAGCACATCTCATATCTTGCATGCAACTGAAACGAGTGGAGGATGAAAATTTTTAAAGGAGGATTTGTTTGTGTGGGGAGGGGGGTTCATCTTTTGGGAGGGAAAAAATCCAAAAAAGACTACCTGTAAAACCCAGGCAGGTTTGGCTCTATCTGGTGGAACTATTTGTTACAACCAAGGCTTGGTTGCCGCCTTTGCCAATTGTACCCTTAATTCCTCCTTTTCTCCCCTTTTTCATGGATTTTCTCTTGTCTCTCCCCTCATTCTGTCTCCTTAAATACCCCATAGGTTCATTGGTTTCAGAATCAAAAACTACAGAGACCTGCTCGGAGCTCAAAGTCATTTTGAGTTAAGCATAAGATTTAGAGTATTCCCCTCCTCTATGATGGCCTCCTCTTACTCATTCTGTCCCTCTGTTACATAATTAAGGGTACGTAGCTCTTTATTTTGCTGTCAAATGAGACAGTGAATTAGCTAGCTTTTACCCAGTGTATTTGTTTAATTAAATCTTTCTGAGTATTGCAATTTGATACTGTTTTGTTTTGATGATGCGGATTCTAGTCAAGTTCAAGGTGAGGCTCCTTAATGAAAATTGTTATATCTCTCCCATTGATGAAATGATGCGCTTGCCTGGCTCCCTGAATGCCATGTAAGAAGCCTGCCAAAGAAATTGCCAGCCTTTTTATTTGGCATTAGGGGAGTCATGCAGGCTAACTAGTCAATCATATATGAGGAGAGTTGTACATAATTGCTATTTATTATGATTGCCTCACTCCCTGTATTCTATGTAAGAAGCTTGTAAAAAGGAACTCACAGCGTTTTCACCTGACATAAGGCGAGTCATACATGCAGGCTGACTAGTCACTCAATCAGATATGAAGTAAGATATGTAAGTTTTGATGATGTTGATTGTTATTTACTCTGATTGATGAAATGATGGAATTGCCTGGTCCTCTGTATGCCACGTAAGAAGTGTAAAAAAGGATTTTACAACCTTATTTACTTGGCCTATGGGGGCTCATGCAGGCTCATTAGATTTTTAACCAATCGTCATGAAGATATGTTAAGAATAATACAAAATCCAATAGGAAAAAGTTATCCATCAACTTAAAAAGAACAGAAGAAACAAATTTAATTGACCAGGCAATTAAAAACAAATCAATGGCTTTCAAATTCCAATTGTAGCTAATTAATAGTATACATAGAGCTTAGGTTTCTTTAACTTATCAGCCTCCCATAAAACGTTAGCATGATTGGTCTTTCCATCATTGAGAAGGTAACCAAACCAATTAATAAGACCAACCACAAACACTCATCATTCATAAGCATCACATATGAGCACTAAAGTATGTCTATGATAGAAGTTTTCATTTCAATGCTGATGGTTCGTAGCAGGGCGGCCAGTATATATGGTAACAAGCTTTTCATTTCGCATTTACTTCTCGTGCAAACAACTATTAGTGCCCATTTGATGCACGGAATTGGAAATGGAATTGGTGCTTAGACTTGGAATTATGACATTTGGAAGTTCATCCAGAATTGGAACAACTCTAAAGTCCAATTCCATGGAATTATAATATAATTAAAGCGAACATTTCTCAGTTCCAAAACTCTACCCTCTATATTACAATTCCTAAGTTCATCCTCACTATTTTGTTGTTCTCTCCATCTCTGTTGCTCCTGCTACCAGACACAATGTCATCACCCCTACCATCGCAATCCCTACCACCAATCACTGCCAGACTCCCACTGATTGCCGTTGCGGTGCCACCCCCTTGACCAACTACGTCCACTCCAATCATCGCTGTCCTTTTTATTACCACTGCCAACAATGATTGCTACCGCGTCACTCTCATAATTTTTGTTGTTGCCAACATCACCATACTCATTCCCCCCACCCCCAATAACCACCGTCACTCTTACCATCACCAATCACCATTCTTACCACATCAATGGCCATCACCACTCTGCCACTCTTGTCGCTATTTACCATCTCCACCACCTATCCACACTAACCATTGTAATTGTACCCACAACTACCCCTAGCTAAATAGAGATGTCAAAAAACGAAATTGAAATCAAACTTGGAATTGTAATTGTAACCTCTAATTCATTACACAACACAAACATAGGAATTATAATTCCAAACCAATAGGAATAGGAATAGGAATTACAATTTTGAACAACAATTCCAATTCTAAGCACCAAACGAATCCATAAATGTTTTATAATGGATGCATTACTTAGAAAATTTTAGAAACCATTCATCACTGAAAATTTAGTGAAAAACAAAATAGGATAAATAATTCTTCTCAGAAATCATACAGATACTATTCATAAGTAAAAAGGTATGGGTAAAAGCATAACAGATTTAAAGACATATTCATCCTACCTTAAAGTGAACATTAGGTGAATATTTTAGTCAAAAACAGGACTCGAGGTGGCTGTAGAGGATACTGCTCCAGAATAGAGAAAGTAAACTGGAACTCGCACCCCTCGTAAAGAGTCTCAGAGGGACCCCAACTGTAAGCAAAACAAATCAAGCAATTGTTAGAATCATCACAAACAGTTCGTAATTAACAATAGTCAGCATACCTTGATAAGACCCTTTCCATTTAAAAATGTTAGAATCAACAAAGACTGCTTTAATATCAGGATCAACAGTCTTTTTCTTGCTGCATTTCTTTGTACTCCTTGTACAGCCAGCCTTGCCCTCGATGCCTGCACTTACTACACACCCCCAAAAGGTCAAAGATCTTACAATTGAAGAATAAACTTTAAGACAAATGCAAGAGATGGCATCAAAATTAGGAACAAAACACCACCACCTTGCAAAGTTAATAAAAAAATATAACCTACACACCATAACAAATACATCTATTCAGATTCATTATCCATAAACAAGTCCAAATCACACCAATTAACATTAGCAATTGAATCCATCACCAGCTCTAACCAGAAAACTAAAAAGAACACACAAAAATACACGGAGAATAATGGATCGGAAATGAATGAAAAAAAGATAAAAAAAAAAAAAAATGTGTCAGTGAAACCCTAAAAGAATGGACCCCACTATGAAGACTATAGTCTTTGGTACAGTTGACATCGCCCTTTGTTCCCTCCATCTAAAAAATCCCAGTAGTTTTAATTAAGAACTTGTTTAAGGTAAAAATTAAGATTAAAATCAAATTATATGTAAACTAATTTGAATAATTTTTATTTAATTTTTTTAATGTACATTTAAGTTCACTTTTACTAAGTAGAATCCTAATCACTTTTTTTTCTTATTTTAGTTTTTAAGAGTTTTTTTATGAGTAAACTTGTCTAAATATACATTTATTCTACATTAAAAGGTGTAACTTGTCTAAACACTTTTTTTTAATTAATTTTCATTGTAAATAACTGAAAGGCCAACAAATTCCAATTGCTTTGAATATATGAGAGAATTATACCACCACAAGTTATAATTTTTTTTTTACCTTTTTCATATTAAAAAGGTTAACAAATATATTATATAAAAGGAGTTAAAATAATATCTTTTAAAGAAATAAAAAATTTGGTGTAAGATAAAAAAATAGAATTGATTCTCCAATCTAAGTATAAGGAAGTGTTAATTAGTGTAATTTAATACAAAACTATATAACATTAATATATATTAATTTGTGAACTATACATAAATTATTTTTAAATATTTATATATATTCATATAATACATCCAAAAAAATAAAAGTTGTTTAGGGTTTACTTTGTTTTCTTGGTAGTGATAATTTCATATCAAGTGTCCACTTGTGCTGCATATGCTAAATCTATAGACTCATATCATCATATCACATTCTCAAATATATAATAACTCATCATTTTCATTTTCATTTTCTTAATATTCCATGTCCATTGTATCAATCACCGTATAAAAACTATAATTTATAACAATATATCCTTATTTAATTTCAAGTTAAACAATAAAAAAGTATAAATGTACAAGAATGGTGGTTTGAATGTGCATTCTCACTTTATATTCATCCCTCGACAAGATAGAGAATTCCTTTAATGTCTTTTATTCTCAAACGATGTTAGATTGATCTTGAGATGCAATCTATCTCTTGAATACATAATTGGATAAAAACAAGTATTGCTTTAATCTAAAAGAATTTATCCTCTACATTATTTAAATTATATTTATTTTTATTTAATTAGATTTGATGAAATTAATACATTCAAATACCAAATTTAAATATCTCTCAAATTAAAATAACATCAAATAACTTAATTTAAAGTAATAAATTTAACAAAACCTAAATAATTTACACAAAGGCAACATATTTATCAATATGTACACTTGCATAAATGAAGGATCTATCCTAAGATGTAATCCAACTAAATACATATTTTCAAAACAATTCTTTTTAAGTTGAATAAATTATATCATTTTATTTTACCTTAATTATTGTACTTATTAAAAAATGTATCCCAAAATTAGATAAGCTAAAAAATTTCTAACTTCCTTCCTATAATTTGTTTAAAATATAATCATAAAATATACATTGTTCATTTCATTTTAGTTCTTTTCTTTAAACTTATAAAAAAAAAACTCTTTACAAAATATTTCTTTATAAAATTAATTATTTAATAAAAAACAATATTTAACATATTAAGAAAAAGAGTGAGTGTAATAACAATAGGTTTAATGTCTCGGTAGGTCCCTATTTTCGGCGTGAATCTCAAATAGGTCCTTTTTTCTTTTCGGCGTCTCAATTGGGTCCCCATTTTTGTAAAATTGTAACAATTAGGGGTCTGCCGTCAAATTGAACAAACGGCCGTTTAATTGTTTGTTACGTGGCATGAACAGTGTTTTCAGTAATCACACGTGGCATGATTCCCATCTCACACTGACTTTGTATCAAACACCTTCTCTTCAACCTTGCCACGTCAGCCCTATCATCTTCCACCCACTGAAACCCTAACCCTAGCCGCCACTGCCGTTCCGCTTCCGCCGCTCCCGCCAATGCCGCAAGTCGTCGCCACGGCCAGAACATCATCTCCTTCCTTTCTCGTCGGCGCATCAACAGACCACCATGGTGCCTCAACCAAGACCGCCGCCACCTTCCTTCTCCTTCGCGCAAGGGTTCGAAGCCACCACGACCGCCATCTGCGAGTTCGTCTTCGCATCACCAACATCTCGCCGCCGTCGCACAAAGTCACAGTCCTCTTCTCCACCACCATCAACCACGCCAGCCGCCGCGACACCACTCTTCTCACACGCAAATCATCGAACACGCACCAGCCACCGCAACCTTCATCGCGCCTCTCCTCCATTGACGAAAGCTTGGCACAACCATCTTCATCTTCTCCATTCTCGGAACCCAATCGCACCTTCATCTCGGATCATCACCTCGCGATCTTCACCAACCATGCCGCGACCACCACTAACCTCCCTCACCTCGCGAGCTTCCTCGCCGTTGCCCAACCTCCATGGCAGCCATCACACGCCACCGCACCTTCCCGCTCTACAATCGAACCTGCATAAAAACCAGACCTGCAAAGAAGAACCCAACAATCACAAATCGCGCACTGTTAGGCGCAGGACCCATGGCTTCCTCAAGCGGAACATGTTCGGGTTCATCCTCTCTTCAGAACTCGGGTTGTGTGTGAGAAGGAGAGGGGAAGATGAAGTGGGAATTACCACTGTGCCCTTTCTCTAAAGCTGATTTAACTTCATAGTTTTTAATACAAAACTCTTTTTTAATTCCACCTATGATTACTGAAAACACTGACCATGCCACGTAATAAATAATTAAACGGTCGTTTGTCCAATTTGACGGTAGACCTTTAATTGTTACAATTTTACAAAAATGGAGACCCAATTGAGACGCCGAAAAGAAAAGGGACTTATTTGACATTCACGCCGAAAATAGGGACCTACCGAAACATTAAACCATAACAATATAACAAATTACATAATCATTGTTATCATTTTTATCAATTGAAAACACAAAACTTCTTATGACTATTATGAATAAAAGTTAGTGATTGTTAAAAAATTCAGATTTTATTAGTTATCTTGTTTATTGTTTAATAATTTTATTTTTATTTATAATGTGATAATCTCGTGCTGAGTTGAAAATATACATACAGAGTGTTCGAGAAAAAGAATGGTTAGGTTAGGCATGCATACTAAAATATTTGTCTAATTACTTATCATATATCTATTTAAAAAATAATTACAATTTTTTAAAAATTTGTATTCGTTAATATTTCAAACAAATTAATTTATAAGTTTTTAGAATGAGATCAAATAAACTTACATCAAAAAATATAAATTCATATTTTATTATGATCAATTATTATGCATGTAGTTTTATTATAAATTAAAAAAAATATTGTTGATAAATTTATTATGACCAATTATGTATGTAAAATAATCAAATTAATTCTGAAAACTAATTTGGACACTTAAATCTTATACAAGATAATATTCAATAAGACTATATTTATATATTTAATTATTTTAGACTACACTAGCAAACTCGGTTAAGGACAGTTTTTTTCAACTTAGTCAAACATAAAGAAATTGCAGCAATATCAGAACATGTTTCAAGCATAAGATTTAACACCTCAACCTCAAAATATTTGATTTTGCTTTGTATATATTTTAGGGTTTATTTTTAATTTGGGTTAAAAAAAAGATAGAGAAGAGAAAAGTTAAACATTAATATCTTAATTATAAACACCCTCTGCAACTCAATGCGAAAATACAACAATTATATATATAACCTCTAAGTATTGAGGTGTTCAAAAAATTAAATTGAATTAATTAAACACTAATTTTTTATCTCATCCATGAATAAATAAATCAAACAGAGCATAGTAGTAGATAACTAAACTGTACAACAAAGTGAGGTCATAAACTATCTCAACAAAAATAGTTGTACAAAATGATAGTGAATGAAGCAAGTTGAAGATAATTGAAAAAAATAAATAAATAAAAAGATAAGTAAGCAAAATAGAAAAAAAGAAAATTGGTGGTTAGAACAAAACGGATAGTACCTATTTGTGAGAAATGATGAGAAGGATGATGTGATTAGGACTAACTATTTATCCTAAGAGTGTGGTGTAAAAAAACCTAGACAGGGAGCAACTTGAAAAAAAAATCACAAAATGATTAAAAAATGGAAAAACTAATAGGATTGAAGAGAACCTAATAAAAATTCAGGATAAAATAATAATTTTATATAATATCCATTTAAAATAATCAATAATGATTTATATGAGTTAGAAAACCTGGAACAAAAATAAATTATTATATTTCAAAATCTAATTTAGATCCAAATGTAAAATTTTAGAAAATCTGATTAAAAAATATTTATTATTAATAAACATAATATGTCGATAATAAAAAAAAATTATATTGATAACTTAAGTTTATTAATGGATTACTTACAATAAAAATTTATCAATAAAATAGTTATTAATAAATTTTATTGTTGGATTGTAAAATATATCAACAATGAATAACATTTAAAGTTATGTAAGTAAATATGTATTATAATTATGGATAAACTTTGACTAAATATTGTAATTTGTTTTTTTTTTCTTTTTCTCTTCTAACTTCGTGGTCAAATTATTGTCACACTGTTGCCGTTTTGCTTCCTTTACTTTCTTTTTTTTTTCTCTTCCTTTTCTTTGTGAACTCCTTGAAGATATTTTATCAACAGAATTAATATAAATTATTATTTACTAATAAATTGTATCGACAAATTCATTACTAATAAAAAATCTATTAAAAATTTAAATTCTAAAATTTATCAATAATTTTAGATTTATTGACGAATTTATTTCTTTTAATAAAAATACATTAGTAATTACAAAATTGAGGGAGTTGTTTAAAAGATGAATGAAGTTTGTGTGTAGATAGGAAGAATGAACTGTGCATGACATGAAGTGTATGTATGTAAAGTATGTTACATCCTGGGCATGAATTCCTAAACAATGTATCCATAAGTGGAGTGGTCCTTGAGGTTAAATATCTTAATCAGCATAGCAAGAACCTCTTTCATGTTCGGTCTGGCCTGTGGTGCATCAGCTGTGCACATCACTCCAATCCTCAGTAACTCAGTCATCTCCTCAGCCCCACCGACAAGCCCAGAACCCATCAGCAGAACTGGCACAGACCGACTCAAGCCGTGATGATGACGATGATGGTGTCGTCCATAACCCATAACACGCCTCGCCCATTCCACCAAGCACTCTTCCCCTCCATCCACTGCTCTTCTTGCTGCTGCAAGCTCCATGATCAAAACCCCAAAACTGTACACATCCCCCTTTGTAGTAGCCTGCCATGTGTGTCCATATTCAGGTGCAACGTACCCCACTGTCCCAGCCACCATAGTGCTCACATGGCTATCCCCAACATCAACCACTCTGGCAAGCCCAAAATCAGTTACCTTCGCCTTCCCATCTTTATCTAGTAACACATTGCTGGCCTTCACATCTCTGTGCACAACAGAAGGGTAGCACTCGTGGTGTAGATACACTAGTGCACGTGCCACATCGATTGCCACTTCTAGCCTCCTCCTCCATGTCAAACGTGTTCTGTCCATCACTACATCCTCCAAGCTTCCACCTTCTATGTACTCATAAATTAGTATCTTTTCTGACTCGTTTAGGCACCAGCCGTAGAGTGTGACCAGGTTTGGATGAGGCCAACCAAAGCCATGACCACTCAGAACCTCCATTTCAGCTTTGAATTCCTTCTCACCCTCCAGGCCTTCCCTTTGAAGCTTCTTCACTGCCACTTGTCTACCGTCTGAAAACACTCCCTTGTACACTGTTCCAAACCCTCCTTTTCCTATGATCCTGTCCTCGGAGAAGCTGCCAGTTGCTTTCAGAATGTCGGCATGTGTGAAAACTGTCTTGTTCAAACGGATGACCTTCACTGTGTCGGACATCCATGATGAGGATCCGGAGCTGCTGGAATCATGCCACTGTTTTGTGTCCCTCAAGAGGTATCTTGGTTCCTCTGAAGGGCCTTTCACCGATACGCAGACTAATATAGTGAGAAGTCCGCATACTATGAAAACCAGTGTTATGACCGCAAACACCAAAACCAAAGGTAGTCTTGAGGACTTTTTATGGTCTTTCTGAGAGGTGGTGTTTCTGTCATTGCTAGTGTTCTGAAGAAACCGGGGTAGGATCAAATGGGGGTTACCTAAATATGAATCTTCTAAAAAGGTTGCGAACTGTCCGTTTGATGGGACCTCACCTGATATGAAGGGATTGTATGAGATGTTGAACTTGCTAAGCTCTGTCAATTTGTGCAAATTCGTTGGAAACATTCCCGAGAAATTGTTGTACGACAGATCCAGATTCATCAGACATTTCATGTTGCCAATTTCTTGGGGAATTTCGCCTGAAAACTCGTTTCTTGTGATGTTTAATACCACCAGGGATACACTTCCCATCTCTCGAGGTAACTTCCCAGAGAGATTGTTGAGCCCCAAGTGCATCATGCTGAAGTTGACCATTGACCCAATCTCTGGAGGAATTTCACCACTGAGCTGGTTCGAACTTAGCTGAATATACCCGGATATCTGTGTTACGCGAGAGGAATTACCAGGTGTGCAAAACGGGAAAACACCGTACCCTTTGATCAATTTGTCCCAAAGTTCTCTACATTTTTTCCTTGTTAAGAGGTCATACACAAAGCTGAATGGAGGGTAATCTGCAGGTATCCATCTCTTCATTGCCAAACATTCACCAGATCCAGCAACCATTCTATAGTTTCGCCTATTGTATTCAAATGTGGTCGTGGCATTCCTTCCAATTTTGGACAGTTCAGAGGGCAATTTTCCAGAGAGCTTATTGTTGGCAAGGTTTAGCCATAATAAGCTTGAACAGTTTCCCAACTCTGGAGGGATTTCTCCAGTTAAAGAATTGTTTGCTAGCATCAACCATAAGAGGGAGTTTAACTTTCCGAGGGTTGGTGGTATAGACCCACTCAAATTGTTGAAGGCAAGGTCAAGCGCTTGCAGTTGAGTCATGTTTCCAAATTCTGGTGGAATTGATCCATTGAACTGGTTGTAGCATAACATTAGAAACTTCAGACTTGACATTTGAGAGATCTCAACTGGTAACGGACCTGAAAAGTTGTTGTAGCTTACGTCTAACCGCCAAAGGTTTGGCAATGTCAGAATTCCTGAGGATCTCAACCCTCCAGTATAGTTATTTGAGTGCAACAGAAGAAAACTTACTTGCCTAAATTTCCCGAATATCTCTTGTATTTCCCCACCAAATTGGTTTCTGCTCAAATCCAAGAAGGTCAAATTGGTCAAGTTCAGAAGGGACTCAGGAATCTCTCTTGAAAAGGTGTTGTTCCCCAAGTACAATGCTTTGAGCCGGGAAATGGATCCTATTTCGACAGGGATACCCCCAGTAAATTTGTTACTAGAAAGATTCAGAATGCTTAAATTCTTGCAGTTAGCAACCCCCTTAGGTGCCTCACCAACAAATCCATTTTGTGAAAGGTCTAGTTCTTCAAGGCTGCAATTCAAAGGCAAAGCTTCCAAAGGAATAGTCCCACTCAGATGGTTCTCCGCGACAGAAAACATTTTGAGCCTCGCAAACTTCATCCACAAGCTTCCACTCAGACTGTTGGTGCTCAAATCCAAGTACTGCAGCTTGAGACATTTATCAAAGCAGTTTTCGATCCTGCCAGTCAAGTTATTATTACCTGAGACGTTCAGAGTGACTAAATTGTCACAAATGGCAGGGAAATTCAACCCAATATCCCCAAAAAATCTGTTATTTGACAAGTCCAGTGTGTGCAAGCTTGTCAATCCAGTCAAGTTCAGCTCCCCTTCAAGAATATTATGTGATAGGTTGAGATGCACGAGCTTGTAGCAGCGCCTCAAGTCCTCAGGAATCTCACCAGAGAGCGTGTTCTGAGAGAGATCAAGGTACCTGAGTTCAGTGAGCTGCGAGAAATTCTTGAATATCTCACCGGTGATGTCACTCTGAGAAAGGCCTATGCGAACCACCCTCCCCGTAGCACTGCATGAAATTCCACTCCATTCACAAGGATTGGAGCTACTGGTGTTCCAGTGTGTGTACGCTCCTTTGTCTTGAAGAGTTTTGCTGTCCAGGTACGATTTCAGCTTCAGCAAAACCTCTCTGTCTGTTTCCAAGGATTCCCCTATAACAACTTTACCTACCAAAACCAAACCCAAACAAGAAATGCCTCGGTTAACCCAAAACCACAAGTTAATATAACAGAATCACCAACCTTTGCAACACAATAAAATAATACTAATCCTCAAGAATACAATAAAGAAAATAACAGCCTCACATGGAGAAGAATCTGTACCTGAAAGAAGGATCAAGAAAAAGAACAAGAGTAGGCCACAAGAATGAGGTTCCTGCTCTGACATTAATGTTGCTATGAGGAGTTTTCCTTCTCTCTTCTTTTTCACGTATTGCTTCTCCTCTTGTTTTTCTTTATTGAGAAAAACTCATGTGGTGATGATTGCCAGAATAAAATAAGAGTAACTCAAGAACGTGAGGAATTTGAAGTCATTGGAAAGCGTGTTGGACTGGGAGGTGCAGCAGCAGCAGGGGGACAAAAAGGAAATCGCAACAGGAATTTTCCTTTGCATTATATGTCTACTCGTTGAAGATACTTGTTTTCAGGTCCTAGGAATTATTGTAATTTAATGAACGGTTGCAATGATTTTGTGAAAACAAAAGAAGGGTATGCTCTGCTTGATGTTGTTTGTTAACGAATGTGAAATGGCTCGCGTGTTTCTACTTTGGGGGCATTAATTTATTCAACTATTCATATTTACGAACGGTAGCCTAAGGAAAAGATAAAGAAGCTCACGTTTTGGAACCAGAGACCGGTCGAGCCGCCCTTGCTGACCGGTTCGAACAAAATTGGCCATCACGGCTTTCAGTTTGACCTAAGACTCGACAAAACAGCACAAGCAGAACACGGTTTACCTTATTCTTGTTCGTAATAGGAGGTTTTTACATTTGTTTTATGTGGAAAAAAGAAGTACGTAATAACATTACTGATGTGGCAAAAAGTATTATAAACAATGTTTATATGACGTCATAAATAGAATGAGACCACCGTTTTCGAGGTTGAAGGTAGATGCCTTTTTGTGAATTTCTTGGAAAATTTGGCACTGTTAAGGGGACAGCATACGATAATAAGGTAAGAAGGCAGTTGGATTTAGACGAGGTTGAATGAAATTGAAAGTAGTTAAGAATGGTGTATGTTATTTGTGGTTTTGAATAGTCATAAGTGAATTTGGTGAAGGCAAGTAAAGCGAAAGGAACCCCATACCATCATCGCACTAACAATTTTGGTGATGCAGTCCATATCAGCTTCGTCTACTAGCACCACATTGTAATACCCTTTTTTTTCTGTCAACATTTTTATGGCTTTTTGACTTTTTCTTCCATCATTTTTTTCATCCCAACAAAAGTAATATACATCAACAAAAAGAAAGAAACATTTCATTAAAGATTCTTATAAACATTATTATTATCATTATTTATTGTATTTTTACTTAATTTAATATCTCATGATAACTTTTTAAGTGCTGTGTAATTGTATCTAAAAATAGTATAATAAATTTAAAGTGTATAAGTAATTATTATTATGCTTCTCCTTAGGAAAATTGTTTCGTGGTTACATGAATTAGTATTAGTATTAGTAGATAAAAGGTATCTATAAAAATTAGAATAAAGGGTATTACGGTTATTATATTTTACATGACTTTTGCAGTTACGATAAAAAAAAATTTGAAAAGAAATTTACACCAGATAGATATCAATTTTACACATGTATTAAATTTAAATATGTTTTTAATATTTATAAAATGAGTGAGTTTTTAATTTAATTTCTATAATTTGTTTAAGGATATCACCTGAAGATCTATAAGTATATAAATATTCTAATATATATATATATATATATATATATATATATATATATATATATATATATATATATATATATAAACTTGTGCTTAGCGGCTAATTGGCACTGAGTTTATTCAGATATGAGAGTGAATAATTCTTTTTTTTATGTGTATCAGTCCTATTTTTTTTAAGCATTCGTATAGTAATTATATATAGTATTTTCACACTTTAGAGTAATTATGATTAAACTTAGCTTTAAAGTAGAAAACACCTTAAAATGTGATAAACATAATTTATAGAACTCAAATGTGAACTATGAACTTAATACAGTTTTTTTTAAAAGGCTAAAAAAAACAACATCTAACATATTTCTTTATTGCTAACAGTGACTTGTTCCAACTTCAATATTATAATTGCCATAAGCTTCTATATCTATTTTCATCTTCAATATTATAATTGCCATAAGCTTCTATATGTATTTTCATATTTAAAATATGACACACAAAATTGTAAAGATAATATAATTATCACAAAAATAAACTTTAATTTGAAATTTCTATATTTTTCAACAAAAGTTGTTAAAATAAAAATCATTAAAGGATCAAACTAAAGTAATACTTCGACTCAGTCTTTTTGAAAGAGTAAGGTTCACCAGAAAACACAAACACTAAGGCAATAAGTTGGTGGGTCTTTCATCTTTATATAGTGTTCTACTTTTTCATTTCTATCAAATGTGGGACTTAAACTCACGCTTGGATTCCCAACACATCTATCATACTTCTCCTCATCTCCTCTTTTTTTACAATTTTTTATCACATGTAACTCATACATTTCACCCAGACAAGATTAACTTCACTAGCTTCCTAAGCTTGATCCTTTTTCATATCATACAGTTTGCAAGTGAAGCCTCATTTGACTCACACCATCTTTTTATCTTTCTTTATACAAGTTAGACACTACTAGAGTCAAGATATCACATAATAGCAAATCTTCTTCAATACACTTGGACTCACACTAGCTTAACATTTCACCTAGTACTAACAGAGTTAACTTTACTAGCTCCCTGAGTATGATCATCTTTCATATCATACAGTTTATCAAGTGAAACTTCATTTAAGTCACAACACCTAGTTATCTTTCTTTATGTGAACCAAACACTAATAGAGTCAAGATAATCACACAATAGCAAATCTCCTCTAATACACTTTGACTCATACTAAATTATTACTTTCCTTTAGAAATAACTAATTTAACAACCTGAACACACTAAATCTTCATAACTAAACTATCAAACATAACCCAACATATAATCATAAACATAATTAGTGTTATACAAATAAATTATCATTTAATAACATAGAAACCATTTCTAATAAAAAGAATTTCACAACGTTATAACAATCACATAAACTTACTACTTTTTTTAAAAATATAAACATCATTCTCCCATCTCTACTCTTTAAATACCATAAGAATTATCAGTTTAAGCATGTCTCTAATTAATTCAATTAAACAAATTTTATAAGAATTACAATACTACATTAAATACATTTCATCCTTAAAACACTAACAATAACTTCACTATAACATCATGATCACACAGTTGTGATATAATATCAATTATATAAGTATTAGTGTTATGATATAATATCAATGTAACTAAAAGAAAACTCTTATTATATCTAGGATAAATATTATTTTCTATTTTAAAATAGATACTATGGATTGAAAATAGTTATTTAAAATTCTAGAAAGATAAAGATCGAAAAGAAATATTTTATGATATCCAAAACTAAAAATTACATATTTTTTAAGAATTAAAAAATAGTGATTTCAAATTTTATGAAGATGAAATCAAAATTAGCTAATTTTAAACATATTAAAGTTTTATTGTTATTAGACACACGAGTATTTTCTGAGATTCGGAAACACATATGTAAGCCTATTTAAAATATAGATTAAATACCTGTCTCTTTTTTATGATAAACTCTGCATTTTTATCCAAAAACGAGAAAACTTGTTATTTTCTGAAAATAAAAATCGTTAGGGAACTTTTACATCATTTGCATGGTAAGGCTTATTGATCAACATCTCTGTCTCTATCCCATCCTCCACAAATAGAAATTCTATCAAACTACTTTTAATCAGAGTTTCTTCAAAATTACGTGAGTATTACCATTATTATTATTATTTTAACATCTTCTTCCTAACTCTCTTTTACATATTAAAGATATATAAGTTGAGTTAAATTAATTTTAGATAAATTCATAATCTAATTTAATAAAAAAAGTTAAATTAAATTAAATTAGATAGTGTTTCTAAATTATTTTTTGTCAATCAATATTCATGAATTTTAAGATATATACACTAAATAATCTAGGAAAAATTATTAATCTTCTTAAATTATTTAATTAGACAATTCAAAAGTCATGAATACTTATAAATTATTAGTATTGTTTCTTCTTATATTAAAAAACACAATTCCTTTAAAAAAGGTTTGAAACAATAAATAATTTTTGTATTGAATCTTAAATTAAAGTTAACTCAATGCAACAAGAATCTCAAATCAAACAATAAACTAATATATTTAATTATATCGTTAATCACATATCTCATACAAAAACTAAACAACATATACTAGAAAATTATAGGCTTATATTAAAAATAAATTTGAAAGATAAAAATAAGAACCTAGGAGTGTGAAACGCAAGCAACAATCAAGGTGGATACAATGCAGACTTTCATGAATGTGAAGAAATGAACTTTGCACCTATGCAACTTTTGTGAAAATTAACCTTTGGTTTTTAAAAAAATCAAAGCCTAAAACCTAAAAAACTTTGGTTTTACAAATAATCAAAACTTAAAACTTTGTACTTATTGACAATTTTGAAATTTTATAAATATTTAAGTTTCAAAGCAAAAATTGTAATAGGCTTCAGTTTTGCTAATAATTAAAGTCTAAAATTATATGGTCAAAAGTAATTTTGAAATTTTGATAAAAATTTAGATATCGATGATTAAGAAATCAAAACATAAAAATTTTATAGGTTGCATACCTCTAACAACCAAAACCTACAAATTTCAAAAGATTACAAAAATGTTATTATCTTTTTATATATTTTATTTACTTTAAAACCGAAATATATTACAAAAATGTTATTATCTTCCTAAAATGTATACGTGAAAAAATAATTAAAAAAGTTGTCAAGTAAAACAAAGTAAAAAATACTCAGTTCATGTATCACCTGCCATTAAAAAAATTGAGTTACTTAACTTCGAAATTAAATGTTGCTTAAACTATGTTCCCTTAATATTATATTTTAATTTATCTTTAACTGAATATGATAGGAAAAGTTGCATATTATTAACTATGCCTTACGTTTGGTAAAGGGTCACGGTTCATCTCTTCAAATCTCGATCCAGTTTTGGATTAGCCTGCAAGTTGAGTCTAGTTTTATATACTTTGTCAACTTTTACACAAATTTAAAATAAAGCAAGTATAGTTTGATACATTAAAAAAAATAGTTTTTGTTTCATATATTTCATGATGACATGATGAAAAAATGTATTTTCATTTTATTCCTCATAATTTACTTTTTTAATTTTAGTTCGTCACTTGTAAAAGTCTTCGAAAACGATTTTTGTTGACTGGACAACTGTAGATAGAGATGTGTTGCATCACATCCCATTTCATAATAATGAATATATATATATATATGTGTGTGTTGTGTTCTGAAAAGAAAAACATTTTAAAATAATTATCATCACATAAAATTTTAGAGTTAAATAAAAATTATTACTATTACATAAACTAAAACTATTAATTTTTTAAAATTTGAAAATAGGAATGCAGATGTGATCTAAAAAGAATTTTGAAAAAAAGTTGTAAACAGAAAATAAATGTGACGAAAATATTCAATGAGCTCGTGCGTCGAGCCAAGAAGATTAAGAAATGTCGCTATTTCAGAAATGTTTTTTAAATTCATAGTTGTCAGACACGTGTCCCTTTTTAAAAATACAGTTCAACTTGGTTAATATGTATCAGGGATTTACATAATTCTATTACTAGACTTTTTAATCAGTAGCTTGAATTAATCATTAACCAAATCAATAGAATTAATCAAATAATAATTTTTAAACTTATATAATGCCTGAAAAAAAATAGTATTTTCGCCTCACAATTAGAGGTCTTAATTTGCGACATCAAATGCGTTTAAATTAAGTTAAACATATTAAGTGGTGAGTAGATGAAAACGGTTGGTTGGGTTGAATATACGTACCTGTTTAAAAAAAATCACTCTCACCTCCTCTACTACTGGTTAGATATCCATAAAATATATTAAATACTTATTAATACTAACAGATTTATATATATATATATATATATATATATAATTTTAAATAAAATTATTTAAAAATAAATTTTTAAAATATAAACTTAAATAAAGAAAATTTAATATAAATATTCAATTTAAATCAAATTACTCATTACAAGACTAATACAGATAAATTTTGTCTTTCTAAAATATAAACGTATATGAGTTATCTCAAAATATAAATTTAAAAAAAATAAAGTTTAAAAAAAAATTAATTATTAGTAAATTATAATAAACTTTTTTTCTATTTCAAAGTTTGATAATATTAAATTCTCACACTTAAGAAATCCATATATATAATTATTTTTGTTTAGTGTAGCGTTACATTTTTTTATACGACAAATGGTGAATCACCTCAATCCTTTATTTTTTTTTACATATAATTTATTTTTAAATTATGTGTATATTTTTAAGTGAAAAGAATTCTTATTCAATTTTCTTTGTTTCTCTCCTTTCTCTATTTCTTTCTTCTTCTTCAAAACTTAGTACACCCTCCCTTCTCTTCCTCAAATGCCAAACTTGAAATCATCATGACTCAGCAAAGCTGTTGTGTAGCTACCATCACTCATCATGCTTACAATTGTGGTCGTTGTTGGTGAAAGAGCAAAGTAGAGGATTGGAGAATCAAAACATAGTGTGCTTTTCGCATGATAGCCACCCCATTTCTCTTCTTTTCATTTGCTTCTTCTTTCTCGTTTTATTCTCTTTTAAATCGGTGAATGTTTGAAAATCGATGTAGAGATCAATGTAGTAATGGAAGAACAATTAAGTGATGGAGGAATTGTTGGATAACAAGTAGTAAGTATTTATATTGTTATTGTATAAAAAAACTTGTATAATATTCCAATACACTTGTCTGAGTATATGTAAATTTATGTTTATCTCTTGTTTTATTTCATATGAAACTTTTTTTATATCTTAATGTATATATAATATATGTAAATATGTAATTTAAAAATAGTCTATTTGTCCAAAAAAAATGAAGGATTGATGTGACTCACGGTTTGTTATATAAGAAAAAGTTAATATTATTATTCATACATTATTAAATATGAGAATCTAATTTTAAAATAAAATAAAAAAATTGTTATAATTTAAAGACTAAAAATATAATTAATCAAAAATAAAACTAAATGAAGTCGTATTTTAAATTATTATTCAATGATATTTTTCATTTTGGTAAATTAAATTTAAAAGAAATACTCAAAAAATATTTATTAATAATTACAAAATATTCTTAAATAAGATGCTATCATACCTATATTCACTCGTTACATCAACAAAAACAATTAATTATATATATATATATATCACTGTTCATATTGTTCATTAAAATTATTCCTTTAATATCTATTACAAGCTCTTTTATTATCTTCTATAATTTTATTATCTCCTATAATTGAAATAATTTTGTTGTATTATTTGGTCATTTTGTCAGCAGATTGAATTGAAATCTTGGTCATGGTTAAATAAAACCATTCTCTCTCTCTCTCTCTCTCTCTCTCTCTCTCTCTCTCTCTCTCTCTCTCTCTCTCTATATATATATATATATATATATATATATATATATATATATATATATATATATATATATATATATATATATATATATAATTATCAATCATCATGGCTGGTGAGTAACTACTATCGTGCCGGCCTCTTTACATTCTTCGTCTTATTATATGCACAAAGTTGGAGTGAGGACCATCTCATATTTATACAATTTTAGCCTTTGGATAATTATATAAAAATCTTGTAGATTATATTTTTAAAATATAATCTATACAGCCTTTGAGTTGATATTTTAAAATATTTAATACAAAGCGAACATAAGTATTTAAATAGTAATGTATTATAATAATATGATAATGTGTCATTTACGTGAGTAGATCCTTCAGTTATTAGCTTTAAAAAATCATTTTTAAGAACCTAATTAAAATATGAATTTGACTAAGTGAGTACTTTTTAACCTAACTTTGTTTACTAATAAACTAATTAAGTCAATGTTTAGGTTGCATTAGTCATTTAATCCCAGTTTTCACTTGCTCTCCCAACTCTTACTACATTTAGATGCTTTTTGTATTTATTTAATATCTTCCTACAAATTCAGCCATTTCATCACAAACAAGGTGCCAATTTTCAAATGGAAGGAAGAAGCAAAATCTTATTTGTTCACCTCCAATCAGGTCAACCACGAAGTTCCTTGCCCAACTTTGGTTCCGAATCCCATGCATCATATATAATTTTAAGAAAAATGTTGACAAAAACATCGTTTAAAAAAATCTTTGTTAATAATTAAAAGTTGTTAGAAATATATTATATTATATTATATATATATATATATATATATATATATATATGAAAAAAAAAAGTAAATCACCTGTTTGAAAAAGGTTTATGGGTATCTATACTTTTTATAGCAGAGGTTTATTTATTGATTTTAAAATAACTAAGCAACCCACAATTATGCTTTCGAAAAAAATTGTAATCGAATTTATTCAAAGAAAAATTTCTTGATCAAAATTCATGTTATAACTAAGAAACCACAATTATGCTTTCCAAACCACTATTGTCGCGTTTGGAACTGCCATGTTGTTGCATTTGGAGTAGCGGTGGCTTTAGGCCTTGTTCTTTTGAGTGGATTTGAGGGGATTTGAAGATAAATTTTTTGTCGTTTATTTGAGTGAATTTGGAGGTAAATGAGAGTGAATTTGGAAATAATTTTTTTTAATTTGTCACGTCAATACAATTCTATACTAATTCTCACAAATTTTATTTCCAAATTCACTCTCATTTATCTCCAAATTCACTCAAATAAACGACAAAAAAATTCATCTTCAAATCCCCTCAAATCCACTCAAAAGAACAAGGCTTAATTGTCAGTTCTTGGGTGTCGCAATTGGGATAACTTTTAATGACAATTTTGCTAAAAAACCGTCAAAGCTCCACAAACAACCACGATTTCACTTGTCAATATATTGCACAAGACTTTGGACAACACCATGATTAAATGGTTCATGTTGTTGATTTTCCTTTTGAACTATTGTTAAAAGCCTTTTTTGTAGTAAAGTACCTTAACTTTAAATTTATATTTTTGAATTTCAAGTATAATTCATTTAATTGGATTTTTTTATTGGAAATATTTGAATTTTGAAAATTCAAAATTAAGGTTAATTAAGTCACATCAAGTTATGAGATGTAATGTTTAAGGAAAGTTTCGGATGGATTAGGTCCATCAAATATAAGGTTGGCGAATTGAGTCAAGTTGAACTCAAATCAATTCAAATCTAACCATAAATTAAGCTAGGTTAGATCATATTGAGATTTGATTGGGATGAATCAAACCATATCGAGTTGTGTTAGGTCTAAGTTAAGAAAAGTCAAGTAAGGTTGAATTAAAGTCATGTAAGGTCAAGTTAGATATGACTACGCTAAAGTCAAGATGGATCAATTTGTGTCATGTGGTCTAAATTAGGTTGAGTTAAGTTTAGTTCAGGTTTGGATTAAGTTGAGTCAAGCCTAAGCCTAAGCCTAGGCCAATTTTTTACTAAGTTAAACTTATGTCAAGATAGGTCAAAACTAATCTAGATTAGGAAAGGTGAATTAAAGTTAATATCGATTGAGTAAATTGAACTTAAGTAAAGCAAAGTCAAATCATAATGAGTTGAATTTGATGATATTAAACCCATATTACATTAGGTTTGATGAGACCAAATGTATATTAAACTAGATTGAAGCTAAATAAGACTAATTCAAATTCAAATTTAAATATATATTTAACAAATTAATCTAAGTTTAATGTAATTAGTAAACTAGATTTAATTCAATTTAAATTGAATTGAAAAATATCCAAATTAATTTAATTTAGTTAAAATAAATTAATTTTATTGAATTTGAAAATCTATGTTGGTTTTAGAAAAAATAAAACCAATCTTTAATATGGTCATTATATTTATAAAAGAAATAATTAAAGATTATGAAACATAATAAGTTTAATAACATGTTTGGTCTTTATATTTGTAACAATAATTAAATATTTTTTTCTATTTATTTTTTATTTAATATGGTCTTATATTTTAAAAAAAACTCAGTATGATTTTTTTTTACATCAACATTAAAGTTATTTAGATGATGATGAACTAACATGTGTTAATACGATCATTCACTTTTTTACGTATTTATTGTTTAATTCTAAAAGAAATTAGTGAAATGTCATTAATTTAATGGAAGATGATATCACATTGAATTTTTTTTAGAAAAGATATAGAAATAATGTTGAATAAAAAATAAGTATAAATATAAAAATGAAAGTTCTATTAAATGAATATAATATTAGGTTTGGGCATCGATATTTAATACGTTATTAGAAAAATATTGACTTTCAAGATTTTCCCCCTCATGGAGGAACAATCTACTAGTTTGAACTTTGAAGTGTGAGATGTGATTGTCACATAAGACTATATGAATGCATGAATATATTAAATTGATATTTATCACGAATAATTGACCAGCACACGCTTGTGGAAATTCAAGACAAAATGTCCGTAGTTCAACGTCCCATTATTTGGCTTTTCCTTGTCAAATAGGGACCAGAAACAAAGAATACACAACGTGTGTTTAACTTGCTAATAATATTTATCATGTTTCATATTTAAAAATTATCAATATTAAGCGTTTTCTGATTGATGGAAGGTAAAAACAACTTGCATCTGCTTTTCCTTGCACTAATATTTAGGCTAGAATATGTAACACGTGAACATACTTCACACATTCGTTTCTTATAACAAATTAACATATAAATTAATTAATATATTTTTTATTTTGCTTTTCAATATTTTAATTTTTAATTAACCTGTGTACATTATTTAAATTGAAAAATTAACTAAAAAATTAATTAATTTGTTTAAAAATAATATAAGAAAATTGATTTTGCGAAAAAAAAAAAGGTGAACGAATTACTTTTCATCTCCACCTCTAAACTTCACTTTGAGAAAGTGGTGTTTATTGTCATGCCCATCTTAAAGTAACGCTGAACATGTACTTTGTTGAATACTATTCTTGGATTCTTCAATGAAAAACTTAGACAAAAATTCCTAAACAAGCCAATTCAATCACCCAACCCGATGATTCAAACACGCCCTTTAGACCTAAAACATTATCATCAAGAACGTCCTATCACCAAATAAGATAAATGAAAAGTGGGAGATCACGATGCAATATATTTTGTTAGAAATTACGATTTCATAAGGATTTACCAAAATACATTTTTTGCGCCACCTTATATAAGAAACACTATGATAACCGATTAAACATTAGGATAAATAGATTTCATAAGGGTTGAGATACGATATTCAAACAACAAAAACATTAAGCATTCCCAGAAAAATGAAATTCACTTGACAGCTTTTCTGGAGGGGAATGATCCCATTAACTGGGCCAGCCCAGTTTGGAAATGAGGATTGAGCCCATCAGTCCTAACCTATCATTATTGGCCCAACCAAACCTAAACTATCATCATCAACTTTCTTACAATCGGAAGAAATTAAGTTGTAACACATGAACAATTACACCCATATAAAGAGAAATAAATAGCTTTGATTGACCAAATAATTTATCTATGTAATAATATCACACAAACCAATTCCACGTATGAATAATGAAAACTAAGAATAAATAACTGATATCATGTAAAAATAGAGTTGAAAAAACAAGATTAATAAAGTTATTATAAATTAGTTAGGTTCCATAGTTATATATTAAAATTTGCATAACCTGTTACAGTAAAACTTGGCGTTCTGATAGCTGTTTCTGATTGTGTCCCTGGTCGTACAAACTTAAAGATATAATGTCTTAGGATAAGAATAAAAGTGCTACAGAAAATAAGACCAAACAGATTATCCCATTGTTTGATACAACAAATATTAGAGGAGACTGCAACTAAATATAATTAACAAGTAACAAATGACATATATAAGAGTTAGACTTTCACAATTTCATGTTGAGAACCTTACCTAAGGGCTGGTAGGATCCAGGTGTTCCATACGATGAGGAAGGACTAAATGGTTTAGGGGTAGATTCCTCCCTAAGGGCAGTAAGAGCAAGCCTTCTTCTCTGCCTATGTTCCCTATGTCTCCTTATTTTCTCCTCTAATGCTGTTTTAGCATTCTCAGCAAACTCAGCCCTGCTCAGAGCCTGTTCTGCACGAGCCCTCAACTCCGAAATTTTCACTGATGCATTTTCCAGCTCCTTTTTCATCAATGCTAACTCTGAAAATCTTCCTACCTCTCCTTCAACTCCAAATAAGGATTTTCCTGTCACATGCTCATTGTTCTTCTCACTATTTCTCTCTTCAGCTTCTGCCTTTGAGTGATCGGTTGTAGATTCTTCAGTAATCTTTCCATTATTGTAAACCACCCTATGTTCCTGCAGCTTAGACTTCAGCAATGCAATTTCCACCTGTGTTTCAATGTCGCTCTCCTTGTTCATGTTTAGTTCTGCATTAGCCTCTTGTAACTCACTAGTGAGTGATTCATTAGTAATACTCAAGGCATTTATTTCTTTCTTTGCAACCTTAACTTGTTGCTTTAACCGACTCAATTCCATTTCTAGTGTGTGAATGTACGCAGATTGATCCATTATCTTTCTCTCCTTTAGTTCCATGTCAATGTTTAATCGGTCTAAGTCTTTGGGAGAAGAATCCTCAGATAAAACGAGTTTTCCATTAGCTAGTATATGTTCCAGGAGAAGAGAATCCACCACTGTAGACACGCCCATTGGTTGATTTTGTAACATTTCCTCATGCTTTCTCATATCTTCTAGCTGTTGTTGTACCTGAGCAGTAGCTTTTGTAGCGAAATCAATTTGCTCATCCTTCTCAGACAATAAAGCTAACTTCTCTCTCTCAGATTCAATGGCAGCTAGTTTTGAATTGTGAATAGCTTCATTGAGCTCCTTCACTTGCTGCACAAGTTCTTCTTTCTGTTCCTTTTCAGCCTCCAAAGCGGATTCCAATTGTTTTGCTTTGGTCAAAGAGTTCATTTCTGAATCTCTGGCAGCAACAAGTTCTGTTTCTTTGTTAAGAAGCTCCCTTTGTGTGGCCTTCAGTTCGCTTAAAACATGGGCAAACTGGTCTCGGACCTTCGCAGCCTCCAAACTCTGATCAACCATCTCTTTCATCTTGGATTCAAGTTCACCTTTGCGAGATCTACATTCTGAACATTCACTCATGTTCTTGTTTCTTTCAATGTCAGATTTCTTCAGTAGGGTAGACAATTCATGAATCATCTTTTGGCTATGCTCCAACTTAAGAAGTGCTTGCATGTGTGCAGCATGCTTTGCTTCTAACTGAAACTTGCAGTTGGCCAATTCCTTTGTCAGCTCCTCAAACTCATTTCCACAATCACTCTGACCAACAAATAAAGCAAAATCATGAATTTAGATGCCGATCTCTCATAATATTTATGATCGAATTTACCCGAGTGAACGAGACTAACAATGAAACGTTATTTTAAGATACTCTAAAATCCTTTCAAAACCATATTTCTTACTTATCTTACCTTACTCCTTGCAGCTTGATATTTCTTCTGATCACCTTTATCTCCAAACAAAGAGACAGCATTCCGGACAGGTTCAATTGATTTAGTATCTATCTCACTACCCATGATTTTGCAAAACTAGAGTGTGCAGCAACAGTGTCACAAGAAAGTCAAAACTAACTCCAAAATCTCAGGTTATCTGTCAAAACATGTATAAAGAGCATCAAACACAGAACTGTTCAACATTGTTAAAACAACTAAGGAAATTTAAAATATATGTTTAAAAACAACTTAATCCAATATGTTTATTTTATATGTATGCAGATGGGTAAATAACAGTTAGATGTAGAAGTCTTATGTAAGATAGATATAGGCATAAAAAATAATGTGTGTGAGGTGGAGAAAATATAAGGCCCCATCGAAAAAAGTAAAAGTAAGTATCAGAGAAGATAAGAAGATACCTGAGTGGAGGGTAGGAAGCAAGGTTGGAAGGAAAATGGGAAAAAAAAGGCAGAGAGAATAGGATGAAGGGAGAGAAAAAAACATTAAAGTTATCGTGATGGAGGTCTGTTTTGGAAGTTGTATTAATGGAGATTAGCATTACGGACAACACAATGTTGTGAAGTTGTCATGGAGTGTGGCCGTCGAAGAATTATTCATGTTTGGTTCTCGGGATTGTCGGGTGGAAGAAAATAAACATTGGTTTATGCTTTACCCTCTAAACTTGTACATTTACATGCAAACACTTTTCCTCTTATATATGTTTTCTGTGTTCTCCTTCTCACCTGCAAGTATATGGAGTGTGATTTGTGATGTGGAATAGGTATTCCTTTGTTTGTCTTGTTAAATATGTCAATTGTCAAAACTGTTAATTTAATCATTATTTACCAGTAGATAAAATTGTAACTATTTATTTTTAATTGAAATTTAACGTGATGGAGGGGTGGAATAATGTGATCAGAGGGGTATTATTTTAATTTTAATACTCTCTTTAAATGTTCTAGAACATGCTACATCACCGTCTCATTGATTTAGGTTTATATTTAGAAAATTATTTAATTGGTATGATAGCCTAAATTAACGAATGGTGTGGCTTGTCTCATGTGTTCTATGTCCAAAATGAAAAAATAATTATAATTCAGTTTTTTTATATCGTTTGTATCTTCACTCAAACAAGAAAGACTTGAAAATTGTTTAGAAAAGGATCTTATTTTGAAGACTGCAACACGTAGTTAACTTTTTAGATTATAGAAGGGAATCAAATCTGTCTATAGGTTTATAATTTTGTTAGTATTTTCTCATTTTATTACCATTGTACAAAAATATGAATATACCATAGTTCTTTTATTTCCTCATAATGTAAAGAAAAACGTTAGTTTTTATTTATTTTATTAAAATAAGAATTTCTGCATAGAAAGTTGTACAATTAATTCTTAAAAATTAAACTATTTCAATAGTTTTCCTATATTACGTCTAAAAATAATTTAAGTTAAATATAATAAAATATTATATATGAAATTAATATTATATTATATTTATAATAAAAAAATAGATAAACTTAAAATACAAATTAAAAAATAATAAAACTAAAAATAAAATATTTATATAAAATATATAATAATATAACATATCTAATAATTTAAATACATTTTCTTCAACTATTAGAATCACTTTTTAAGAATAGATATGACAAAAGTTCAAGTTTCTAAACGAAATAGATTTAAGATGTAATAACTAATTCTAACAATGTTAATTTAACCTAGCAAAATAACCATTTGGTAAGTATTTTAGAATGACTTAATTAAATTTTAAGTTCATCATAAATTTAAATATTTTTAATTAAATTCTTATTACATTTTTTTATCTATTAAGTCTTCCAAAATATATTTTACGTTTTTTAATTAAGTTTTTACTGTTTACTTTTTCCATTAATAAAGTTACGTGGTTTTTATCTTCCATTGTCTTAGTTCAAGTGAAATGCAATAAAAAGAAGACTTATACATCTTAATCCATGACCGCTGGTTGTATGAAGGACGACTTTAATTTTGAGATAAACATAAGAGTCGGAAAAAGTATCCTGGTGAGAGCACATTTCTATAGACAGACTTCTGAACCTCTCCACATCCCACACACATTTTCGTTTTACATTCTTCATCATTTTCATTTACATTCATACAATAATAAAAACTAGCTGTTATGTTAACTAAAAAAACTTCCTTCACAAAATAGCATTGTAATTCTATAACCATAACAATTAAACAATAAAAACTCATTTAAAAAATATAAAAAAATTTATTGCTCAATTGATAATTTCTTTTACTAAAGACTTAATTAAAAATACTATAAAAAATGATCAGGAACTTAAATTTAATCAAACCTATTAAAATTCATAGAGATTGTTTATAAAGTATAATAATTAGAGGTATAGATTGAATTATTGTAATCTCTTTAATATATTCTCAACTCCTATAGATTAAAAAAGAATCATAAAATTTAATTGATAATTCAAAATGTTTGGTAAAAATATTTAAACACGGGACTCTGTCAGATGTAACATTTAAGTTGAGAAATCATTTTTAGCATGACAGGTTTTATGGCACAGCGAACCTCATATGTTACATAAAGGAGTGATTGAATGTGAAACATCACCCACCTACAAAGCAATTATAACCATAAACTCGCTGATATTACTGTTAATTTAGATTACAAGGCAAGCTAAAATCCAATTTAAGCGAGAAAATTTTGGAGCTTAACCTTATGGGATGTTTTTTTTTTTTTTTTTTCACTTTGAGTGATTTATATTATAGTTTTTATTTGAAAGTTTGTTTATGCGACGCCTTGAGTTGTCTGGTTTACCATCCATGACAGAGACAGTTTCCATACCATTGTGTTTAAACATGATTTTCCTTTCTTTCAAAGAGAGAAACTGAGAGTTGGTAAAGTTAAAGGAGAATGGATAAGGCTCTCACTAAACTGGGAAGTGCTTGGATCTCCAAGAAAGCCAAGGCAGAGATTTCCCACATAACTGACGATCTATCAGTATGCATCTTTCACCCTTTTTTTCTCATTTCTTAACTTTCTGTCTCAGTGCTTCACTTTTCTCTGTTTTGGGTATATTGTTTTGTTAATTTCTCAGAACTAGGATCATATCTTACTTGAAAATAAACATGGAGGACATGAAAGTGCATTTGTTCTTCTGATATTAGATAATTTTTCTGAACGATATTGCAATACAAGAAGGCTTATACGTTGCTTGCAATTTCAGGCTCTCTCAACTACTGTGGAAGAAAAGACAAAACTTTTCATCAACAAGCTGAAAGGTACCTATTGTTTTCACATCTTGCACATGCATTTCGAACATGAACTTGCAATATAGATAATAGCAAACATATTAATGAGACATTCTGTTTTGTTATTAATAGGAAAATCCCAGAAGGCTTTACCAGATCTTCTTCGAGAGTACAACCTTCCTCCTGGTCTGTTCCCCCGGAACATAACTTGCTACGAGTTTGATGTAGCTAAAGGAAAGTTGGTGGTGCACTTGAGCTCTCCCTGTGAGGTGTGCTTCAAGGACTCATCCATTGTGAGGTATGCAAACCGTGTGAAAGGGAGCTTAACAAAGGGTAAGTTGAATGTTTTAGATGGAATGAAGACCAAGGTTCTTGTGTGGGTCAAGGTCACCAGTGTTGCTGTTGACAGTTACAAATCTGACAAAGTGTGGTTCACTGCTGCTGGAGTTAAGAAATCAAGGCCCAAAGATGCCTATGAAATGCCTCGTGAAGCTATTAAGGTAGAATCATTTTGAACCACTTTATAATATGGTGATTCAATTCAAAACTTATGTATTATTTGCAATGGCTGTATTATTAGACAATTGATTTTTCTTTCCTTGGTAAGTTTAGAGGTATTGTATATGCTGTTGCATTTGAAATTCACTCTGAGCTATGTATGATGTCAAGAAAAGTGCATGCGCTGCCAAATTTGCAATTTCAATGCTGTTGACATGGTCACAACACAAGTATATTTGCACTGAGTTGTAATACCCGATTGTTGACATAAGTGGTAGAGTATTTTCTTATGTTTCTTAATAAACAAAGAGAATAACCCATGAAATAATAGCGTAAAACTGGATTCATATTTTCACAAGCTAATCCTTATCAAATTTTAAAAAAAAATTAAATAATCATGATTTATCATTACTAATCTATTTTAATAGATGTTGGAAAATTTCGGATGCAGCAATATGACAAGTTGAATGTTTTCGAATAAAATTATTTTAAACATTATTATGAATTTTAAAACTCAAAATTCATTAATCATTTATTATCAAGTAAAATTTATTAAAATAAAAATGAAAATAATAATAATAATACAAAGACTACACCAAACTTATCATCATGACAAAAGCTATATTTTATAAAACATAAGAAAATTATACTATTATAAAAAAGTTTAAATGAATATATAGATATAAATAATTAAACTAATAATAAAAGTCAAATTACTTGTCAACCTAATCATTTCTCCTATGCAAAACTTTAAATTACACATACTTACAAAAGAAAAACCACCAGCATTATCGGCCATATTTAATTCATCGTCCATATCAATAAATTACTTCTTGATCCAAGAAATCATGATAAACTAAAGTAGAATTACTATTGAACCAAAATCTTTGAAAGTCCTCCTTTTAATGTTTCCAAAACATGACATAAATTTAATATAAATAAAAGTTTACACTCCTAAAAAGTTATAAAATTATCTCGATATTCACCGTTGACTACCTCTAAAAGTATTAACACATGTAGCTGAATCAGCACTAACGCCTAACTATACCACCAATGTTTATGTTAAATTAATAAACAAATGAAATTTGTCATATTACGTCTATCTACAAAAGAAACCATCATATCCTTCCTAATTTGAATATTGAAAATTTTTCAGGACAAAAAAAACAAAGACAATATTAATCATATACTTATTAAATTTATTTTCAATCATGCACATAAACTTCTTAATTTGAAAAGCAACAAAAATAAAAATAATTAAAACCTGAAATTTATTGTTGTTTCTAAACTTCAAATTATCCAAATAATCATTGTAATAATGATAATCATTTTAGCAAAAGATTAGAAAGAAACTTTATAAACTAAATAACCAAATCCAAAAAGTGAAAATGAAATCTTGAAAAACCCTCTTCAATTACTCTCACAACAAAACAAAACAAAAAAAGAATAAATGAAGAAATATTCAACATTGTTCTCACACTCACACACAGAATACGTAAAACATAAAACCACACTATTTTTCTTACCTTTAAATCAATAAGTAATTGGTCGTACAACAATTTCTAAAAAACTAAAATTTTAATAAATTATATTATCTCAATTTACCATTCTATACTAAAAAGGTAAAAGTTTTAGCAACTTTTTAAGAAAGGACACAAATATCATCAAAAATTCAATTATACATATCTTCATTTTCATTAATCATAAAAAAAATCACATAAATTAATAATCCAATAAAAATCTATTCAAGTTAAGCTAATAACAAAATGCAACTTTACTCTATCAAAATAATAAATTTGAGTAAATTTAAATATATAAATATCAGAATACCATGATTTCAAAATTAATACAATCACTCTTAGTTAATAAAAAAAATTAGATGTACAATTAATTAATGATTTAGTTGTATAGATATATTTTTTTAAATGTAATCTACATAAATTTGTCAAGTTTTGTAAATAATATACAATATTTAAAAATCAATTTGTATTAAAATAATTTATTAGAGTTATATGTAAAAAAATTTAAAATATATATCTAACAATTATAAACATAGATTATTATAGTGCGTGATTCATATAAAACATTATTTGTTCAAAATTATTGATAAATTGATAAACATACCAGAGGCACAGAGGTATTAAAACATATACTAATAAAGTTTATCTTTCTCATGTGCAGATGTGTACCTGTTATATATTGTATTTTTGGTACACCTTATATTTTAATTTGTTCATTTCTATCAGTAAAAGAAACACTGTAATTGAAAAAAATATTACTAGCTTTGAAAGTAAAGTTGAATGGCAGCTGAAACAGTGCTGACATTTTGGAGAAACTTGGAGGAGAATCTGACCTTAGTTTTGGGAGTTTTTTTTTTCATTAATGACACATGTTAAGTTTTTAATTTCAGTTTGTTATATTTACTTATAGCACACATAGCACAGTTTTTAATTCCACTACTGTTTGTTATATTTACTTAGCACAATTTTTAATAGGTTCAAAATTTAGTTTATGAAAAATCGAATTTTTAATATTTTTAGAAATGTGTTTAGAAAAATTAATATTTAAAATTCATTTGTTAAGAAAGCGAATTATGGGAATGGTTTGGAATTTTAACTACAAGAATTTACTTTTATTTTTTATCTTTAAACTTTTTGTACTCTTTTTTTTTCCTTTCTCTTTAACCTAGTCGTCGTCCCCCTCTCTTTTTTATTTTTTCTCTGTTAGCTTTTATTTTCCTATGTTCTTGTGGCATTCCACAAGGTACTGTTCCAGTTTTGATTAGATTTACATGATTAAATTTTACACAGTTATATATATTGGTTTGGTTTGGCCTGTGAGAAAAATAATAATACATTGATCTGGAAAAGCATAAAAGGGGGAAACAATGAGACTTATTGAAAATCATTGAGTCGTTAAATGGATTTGGAAAACTGTTGAATGTTTCAACGATTTTGGAAACTGGGTGAACAAATTTTTTTTAAAGGTTTAAACCATCTGATGGTCCTCATATTTGTAGAAAAATCTCAAGTGAATCCTCTGGTTGAGAACGATATCAATTGGTCTTAAATTTTGAAAAAAAAACGTAACAATTACATCTTTTCCGTTTAGTTTTCTCAAAATTGACGTGCATTGTTTGATTATGTGAAATTTTTATTTAAATTAAGGGATTATGACATGACAAAATTTAATTGGGTTATATTAAAATAATAGATTAGAGATTTTATGTTCTTTAGATTAGGCTTTATAAACTAAATAAGGTTAGAGAAAAGAGGGAATTGAAAAGGGAATTAGGAATTTCATAATCAAGAAAACCAAGCATAAGGGTCGCGCGAGAGACATTTTTCTCCTTCCTCTTCTCTTTTGCGGGTTCGATTCAACAAAACATTCTTCTTCTTCCTACCTTTTCCTGTTCGATTTTTCGCAACAAGGAGAGGTCAGATTTTCTCGACCGCTACGTAAACTCCCACGAACATGGATCTTTGCACTGTAGAGTCGTGTCGCCGATGTGGCTCCCGAGCCACCAAAACCTAACCTCTCCTTGCTGCGAAAACCGAACAAGAACCAAGAAAACAAAGGGAGAAGAAGAATTCCTTGTTGAATTGAACCGACAAAAGAGAAGAGGAAGGGAGAAAATGTCTCTTGCGTGACCCTAATGTTGGGTAAGGAAACAAAATCCCTAATCTATTATTTTAATATAAACCAATTAAATTTTGTCATGTCATAATCCTTTAATTTAAATAAAAATTCCATATAATCAAACAATGCACATCAACATATTAACTATACTATAGCTCAGCATCGATTAACGTCGTTTGAGAACACTTAACGAAAAGGGCGTAATTGTTACGATTTTTCAAAATTTAGGACCAATTGAGTCTGTTTTCAATGCATAGGACCAACTTGAGATTCTCGTACAAATATAAGGATCATCCGAGAGTTTAAACATTTGGAAAAAAACATTGTTTACCGGGTTTCGAAAACCATTGAAACCTTCAGCAATTTTCCAAACTCATTCAACGGTTTTCCAAACTCATTCAACGGTTCAATGGTTTTCAATAAGCCTCATTATTTTTCCCTCCCATGATTTTTTAGATCAATGCATCACTATTTTTCTCACAAGTCAAACTAATATATATAACTATGTAAAATCTAATCATGCAAATCTAATCAAAACCATAATAATACCTGGGTATTGTGGTGGTGGAGTGACAAAAGAACAAATGAGAAGAAAAACAAACAGAAGAAGAAAAAAAAAGGAGAGGGGAGCATCGGTTAGGTTAAAGAGAAAGGAGAAAAAGAAAGGAGAAAAGAAAAAGAGTATAAAAAATTTAAAAGTAAAAAATAAAAGTAAATTCAAATCCAAAATTATTCACAACAATTACTTTCTTGACAAACTAAATCAAATTTTAATTTTTTAAAAATATTAAAAATTCGGTTTCCTAATAACTAAAGTCTGAATTTACTAAAAACGGTGCTGTATAAGTAAATATATGTGAAATATAAAACGTAATATGTGTCATTAATAAAAAAAAATATAGTTTTGGTGATAAATTATCTCCGTTTTAGTTTCGATTAGATGTGTATTAATTAATTATTTTTTATCAAATATAATAACTTTGTATAAAAGACTTTTAAAACAAATTTAAAAGTTTATGCAACATACAGTCAAATATATAATATATATAATGTACTTTAAAAGATGCTTTTAAAGTTTGTTTAAATTTAAACATATTTAAAACATTTTTTAAAATTAATGGCTATTATATAAATTAACTATTTTACAATGTAAATTTTTTCAGAAACTTAATTTTTATTTCAAAATTATAAATTTTATTTATCTCCAACGCAATGTAATATTGTAGCATCCCAAAAATACAGTCTAAAACTATATAAGAGAATAATCACATTAAATAATATTACATATCAGTCTTACATTAAAAGAGAAATAGAAGTATGCTTCTCGCCGAACGGCCTTATAGAAAGAGCTAAAAACTTAAACTGTACAAGGTAAGCTACTCTGACCGAACGGTTTACAAAAGACAACACCGGTCGGTCATACAAAACAAAGGGAAAAGGTGATCGAACGATCACCTTGCTATCAAACTAAATTACTAATCGAACGGTTCTACTGTTCGGTCTTAACTTCTACCTCTACTAAGTTTTCTTCTTCTTCCAGAGCATCTTCCAGCAGCTCGTCTCCTTCTGCTCACATCCACATGGATGATCATTGCAACAGAAAGACAACCGAACGTACAAAACAGACAAGACAGAAAGACATAGGGTAAGCTTATGTAATTTAATTCATGTATAACCATATATTTCACACGATCAAAACCAAACAAGATAATTCATCACTCGTTCATGCAAAGCCTAATACTAGACTGACTGTCCGGACTGTATGAATTCTGTGTAGCTACGACGTTCGTGTACCCGGGTGATGTAGTAACTGGGATACCCTCAACAGCTGCCACCCGAGGTTAGTCCTATCTGTCCAAATTAACCATAAGAACTAGGACCTCCTGTTGTTCCCACACATGACTTACCCTCCTTTACGTGAGGACGAGTAATCACGGAACATCAGGATGAACCGCCAGCTTAGCATGCCCACATTCATACTTTACCAAATTCCAATATACATTCATGAGTTATTCCTCCCCGGAACGCTCGTCCATAATTCCAATACATTTCATATGAATCATATTCCATCATCTTTCATTTTCAAACTTCCATTTTAACTAAAATCACTTAAAATACAAAATACCGAACGTTCACCCCTGAACTCGGAATGAGACCGAACCCTTGGAGCGAGACCGAGAGGTCTCTAGTTCCAGAAAAGATTAAGACCGAGAGGGTTACTATCGAGATGAGAACGGACCAAAGTACAATCGTATATCACAAGAACGAACAAAAAGAATGTTATTTACAAGGAGAGCCAATTCAATGAACTGACTCATGAGAGTTCAGACCAAACAACGAAAAACCCAAACCAGGTACTAAGACTCTAGGCCGAACCCAATGGAAACAGACACTTGAAGACGTTCAAAAACTAATATATCGAATAATCATAGGAAGAAACCGAACGCTTATAAATACTTAGCTTATTTTGAATTTAACATCAGGAAACCGAATGTCAATCAAAGACCGAACACGGTAGAGAGGGTATAATATTGAATTTAGACGAACGCTATTTTCATCAAGGTAGTTTATAGAAAAGAGAATGAGCGCTTGGTGTAAGACCCAACACTAAATAGTACGAACGCTTGGTGAAAGACCTAACTCTAAATCGTACGAGCGTTTAGTGAAAGACCTAGCATTAAATAATACGAGCGCTTGGTGAAAGACCTAGCACAGAATAGTACGAGCGTTTGGTGAATATAGGATATCATTGACTAATGTTCAAGAACGAACGGACATACTACTACACAGATAAACTTAATTTTATTTTAAAATACCAAGGAAAGGATATCCTTGATGGAACGCCTGTACACAAATTGTACTAGACGAAGGCGCTCGTCCTCAACATAAATTCTTTCCAAATGAAAGAATCCAGTTCTAAACGAGTCCTTTATAAAAACCGAACGGTCAAAGACCATTCAGTAACGAACACACATTGTCTTAGGGAAATTTCATACTTAGAAATCATTTATCTCAATTCATTTCTCAACATCTATTTTCATAAACTCAAACACCCATACCATAGCAAATAATCATACTTCATACCTTAGCAAATAATCATATTTCATATAGTCAAACATATCAACAATCATACTTCATATTAATTCATCAACTCAACGAACGTACATGCAATTCAAACATCATACAAATTAAATCATATAAGCTTCCCTTACCTCTAATGTGAGCGAACGTTCAACAACGCAGAAATCTATCTCCTCACTACTGAAATCTTTAGAGTTCGACGATCACCTCTTACAAACTAAACCAAACAGGAAAAACATAAATACTCAAAACAAAGTGACCTATTCATGCAACCAAGAATCTGGGTTTGCATGCGTAAGAAGAACGAACGTTCTAAAGAGAAAATGACTTACCAGTTTCAGAACCAAAAACTGATCGGTTCAACTGAAAGCTCTTGACGCCGGGAGTATTCCAGCGGTGCCTGAGTGGTGATCGGAGAAGAGAAAGTGATTGTTTTGTAGAGAGAAGGAAAAGCTTTAAGAGAGAAGGAGGAGAAAAATGAAGTTTCAGAGTTTGGAAGAGAGGTTGCATGTAGAAAGTGACGTGAGTTTTGAAAAACTAAGTTTTGCTTCCCACGTTAAAAACGGACATCCGCTCATCTACCAACACCTACCCTCCACCAGCTGAGTGTCGAGCCCTTCACTGGACACATGAAATCCACCAAAACGGCACGTGCGTGGATTTAAGTGGTTGTGACAAATATACTACTGGATCTTAATGTATTATTCAATTAGAATATTACTTAAAAAGGTTTGTATGATTTATGGTTCTAATATTAGCTATAATTTGATTGTCATATATACACAATCTTTAATCCGCTTATGATCTTAATGTATTTTTCAATTAGAACTATTTGAAGTTCAATTTAATAATATTTTTATTATATTTATTGATGTGCAATGTTGTAGGATTATTTTCTTCTAAAAACTATGTTAAAGAATATTTAAATTAAAAAAGAAATTACCCACCAAAACCCAAACCAGAGACCACTGGTTCCACCTTCAATCCAGTGTAGCTTCCAATCTTTTTATTTTTATTTTTTAAAAACTACATTTTAATAGAATCCTGATAAAAGGAATTAAACTGACCTTAAAAAATCTGTGGTTAGAGGGTTCAACCTGTTTGATTAAAAAATATGTTTTCTTTTTTTTAACTGGAGTTTTTTTTTTTTAAGAATTCAATTATACAATATTATTTTATTAATATTGTTTCATATATTAGATTACTTTATGAAAAATAATAGTTATATTTACTAAAATAAGTTTAACTTATTTAAACAGTTGAATCTCACATTTATTTATTTGTTCTTTAACGCATGAGTTTTTTATTAGTTATTGTTTATTTTTTCTGCACCTTTCTTTTTTCAAGAGTGACGATATGACCCAACTCCTTTAAGTCTCTCCCATTTTCAATCTGTTAAATAAGAATTGGATTAACTGGTCCGTTTTTCAAATGTATTACAAATAACTTAAGGATTATAAGTTATGTGAGTAGAGTTTTAACTCTTCACACACTAAAAATTTCAGTTTGCTTCACATTTTTTATTATAAGCCTAAAAACTGGCCCATTACTTCATTTTTTTTAAAACTATAATATTATAAATGCTAAACTATTCTTTATGAAAAAAAAAAGATAAAATGTATTTTTACTTTTTTTTTTATATATTTTGAATTGTGAAATATGAAATTTGATTATTGATCTTGAGTTGTGTAATATAAAATTTAGTTTTGGATCTAGAACATTTTGATTCTGTAATATAAAATTTAATTGCAAATTTGCATAATATAAAATATATATTTCAGGTACAATTCAGAATGTATTTAATATATTTTAGATTATATAATTTAAATAATATAAGTATATCCAGAATATATAATAAAATACATAAAAAACATATATTTTAGATTACATAATTTATAATATATTACAATTTTTAATATATTTTTTAATTATATCTGGAAATATAAAAAAAAATATGTTTCCAAATCTCAACCACCTTCTAAAATATATAAAAAAAAATGTTTTCATAAATATGAATCCAGAATTGTTGGGAGGGTTGTGGTAACGGCTGAGCGGCTGCTTAAGAAAAAAAAAATTGAATATATTTTAGATTTTTATTTTTTTAAACAAAGATTAAAAGGGTTATTTTATGTCTCAATAAATTGAGTGTTTCATCTACACTCCAAGATCTCATCCTGCATCTCTAAAAATTCCATTTTTAACTTTCTGACATCTTATCCTGCAGCTCCAACTTTTTCAAAACTTTATTTTTAACTTTAATAAATATTTTTTTATTTTCTTTTCTTTTTTATTAAAAACAATCTTCACTATCTTAATAATAATTTAATTTAATTTAATTTAAAATTTAAATATTATTTAAAATAATTTTGTATTTTAATAATTATTAAAATATAATTTATATTATAATAATAGTTATATTAAAAACATAAAAATAAAATAAAAATAAAAATAATAATAATAATAAATAATAATAATAATAAATTTGATTTAATATATTCAAATATATTAAATTATAATAAAATATTAAAATAAATTAAATAATTATTAAATTTTAAATAAAAATGAAAATTTTAAAAAATTTATTTATATATTAAAATCTATAAAATATGTTAGTACTTTTCCTTTTTATTTAAAATTTAATAAATATTAAACTTAAATAAAATTATAATATTACTTATTATATTTTAATATTTTAATAATTAATAAAATATAATTTATATTTTTAAAATAGTTCTATTAAGAAAATAGAAAAATAATAACTAAAATAAAAATAAAAATAAAAATAATACTTAAAATTATATTTAATATACTTAAATATATTAAATTAAATTTAATAATTATTAAAATTTAAAAAATAAAATTTTGAAAAATTTGTTAATCGGATATAGATATCTGATGAGTTATGAATAGGATATTCATATCGATAAAAATAGTTTTTAAAATTTTATTTAATATATAAATTTTAATAATTATTTAATTTAATTTAATATTTTAATATAATTTAGTATATTTAAATATTTTATTTAATATAATTTTATTTGTTATTTAATAAATAATTATTTTAAAATTTTGTTTATTATTTAAATTTTAATAATTATTTAATTTAATTTAATATTTTAATATAATTTAATATATTTAAATATATTAAATATTTTATTTAATATAATTTTACTTTTTTGTTATTATTTTTATTTTAATTATTTTATTTTTATATTTTTAATATAATTATTATTATAATATAAATTATATTTTAATAATTATTAAAATATAAAATTATATTAAATAATATTAGAATTTTAAATTTAATTATTATTAAGGTGGTGTAAAGTCTTTTTAAAAAGAAAAAGAAAATAAAATAAAAATATATTTATTAAAATTAAAAATAAATTTTTTATAAAGTTAAAGATGTAAGATAATGATGAGATGTCAATGAAATTTTTAGAGATACAGGATGAGATCTTGGAGGTGTGAGATGAAACAATACAATAAATTTCTATACAAGACGAAGCATTTTTTTTTAAACTGGATTTTTTTGGGCCTGAAGCCCAATTACAATAGCGTCTATCTGACGCATGAGAAAGATCCAACGGTGTAGAAACAAACACAAGAAGATCTGATACAGAAAGGAAAATAAAACCCTAACTGGATAGGTTGAGTTTGGTGGCGAAGGAAAATATTATATAGATACAGAGATCTGTACTTGTATCTTCACTTGCTCTTCTCCGCCAGTTCTAAAATCATCCGTTTTCAATCCCAAGCCATGTCGGACGAAGAGCACCATTTCGAGTCCAAGGCTGATGCCGGAGCATCCAAAACCTACCCTCAGCAAGCCGGTACCATTCGTAAGAATGGTTACATAGTCATCAAAAGCCGTCCCTGCAAGGTAAATTATTTTTCCAAACCCTAATTTGCTTTTTGCATGTTTTCTTTTATGATTACTGCTTTTTAGATCCTAACATGTTTTTACAATTCATCACCGCCATTAATTTCTTTATTATTTAATAAATCAGATGTTGATTTTATGTCATACCTCTGTTTTTTATTTTGTAGTTTATTTTGATTATGTTATATATATCTTAACAGGTTGTGGAAGTTTCCACTTCCAAAACTGGAAAGCATGGTCACGCCAAGTGTCATTTTGTTGGAATTGATATTTTCACTGGCAAGAAACTTGAGGATATTGTGCCCTCCTCTCACAACTGTGATGTATGGATGACTTGATCTTTTAAATTTTCATTTTTAATTTTTGTTGTTGTAGTAGATTAACCTAACTTGGCCACTGTTTTTCCTATGTTGTTGGTTGTTAGGTTCCTCATGTGAATCGTACTGACTATCAGCTCATTGATATTTCTGAGGATGGATTTGTAAGTTTGTTTCTGTTCAGATTTTTTCTCTTTTTTTATCATTGTAAATAGTGAAAATGAACTCTGAACATGCGTTTGCTAATAACATTATTGTAGGTGAGTCTGCTTACTGAAAACGGGAACACTAAGGATGACCTCAGGCTCCCTACTGATGACAGTCTTCTGACTCAGGTTGGCTCAAATTTGGAGATTTTCCCCTTTTTGGATTGACCAATATAAGTTATTTTTTTGTTAGTATTTTCTCTGATAGGGTTTGTTTTAATGTTTTCTCTTTGCAGATAAAGGATGGATTTGCTGAGGGCAAGGACCTTGTTGTGTCTGTGATGTCTGCTATGGGGGAGGAACAGATTTGTGCTTTGAAGGACATTGGGCCGAAGAATTAGCTTTTCGTGTGGCTGTTTCTTGTTTTTATTTAAGCAAAATTATTTTTGTAAACCTTGGTTTGTTCAAGAACTGCTTATAGATTTTAGTCAGACTAGTCTTAACCATTGTGTTTTTCTGTTGTCATGTGATTTTATTATGAAAAGAAGAGTATGTGGGAATTATTTTTGGTATTATATGATGAATGGTGAATATTTTTGGTATGATATGATGAGTTTCATGAGGAGACTTGCATGATAAACAGGCAATGTGAGAGTGGGAATTCATAAAAAGATTGTTAAATTTTCTTTTAAAAAAATATAATATCAAATCTAGTAATATTTTTGAAAATGAATTTTATTTTATTTTTGATTTGAACATTTTTATTTTACTTAAAAGAGTTTAAAATGAATTTTCTGTAACACGGTCTTTAAATGGACTTATTGGAAAAGTGATACTTTTGAGTTTGATGTTTGTCTACTTTTAACGTAATTGGCATGTTATTATGCCAATAAAAATGATAAAAGTTTGTTGTCTAATTGATGTTTTATGTTATATCTTTGTTTTGTTTTATGAAAATGTATTTACTTTTCATTTAGTTCATTTTATTATTGTCTATTCCATGTTATTTACTTTATGGTGACTGAGTTTTGTGTACATAAATGTTTACTAGTTATTTTGTATATTTTATATTTTATAATTTTTATTTGGTTTAAACTTTCTTTTGTTTTTATTTTTATATAAAAATCTCAATTCGATCCTCATTTTTTCTCAATTAAGTTATATTTTTTTTGTAAAAATAAACACATTTTATATAGAAAATGTGTTGAAATTCCTAAAGTGAATATCTTTAAGTCACATCACCATATTTTCTCTTCAACTTTTTATATTAAAATAATATATTAATTTAATTAATAATATATTAATAATCAAATTTAATTAATAATATATTAAAAAATATATTAATTTAATTAATAATCCAATTTAATCAAAATTAAATTTTTATATAATTATATGTATTTTAATTGAATATTAATATTCAAAATTGTTTATATTATATCAAATTATTATATAAAAATAATAATTTATTTAATATTTTTTAGATGAGTATTTGAGAGAAATTTTTTTTAAACTAAAATATGTTTATTATAATTTTTAAATTATTTTATTTATAAATTTAAATAAATTCAACATATATATTATATTTTTAACTTTTCAAAATAATAAAATTATATATCTAATGATTACAATAAAAAATTATTTTAAATAGTTTTTTATAAAAATTATTATTTATGTATTTATATTTAAAGAAAAAAGACAATATTAAAATATTATGTAAAACTTGAAAATTAAAATATTAAATAAAAATTATCAAATAAATAAAGTAAATAATTAAAAATAAACTAATTTAATTTTGAAGAATAATTGTGTTCTAACCCACTATAGGTGGTGAAACTTAAAAAAAAAGTCTTCTATAAAGTAAATAAAAAATAAATAAAACTTGGTTTTAAAAATATTAAATAAAGATAAGTAAATAATGTCACATCACCACTATTTATTTAATCAAAACATTCCAGTAAATAATGTCACATCACATATCAGTACATTTTCTTTGCATCACGTGACCTTAATTTAAGGCCGTCTGAGACCAGTTAACGGTTAGGGTAAAATGTGTTCATTTTTACAAAAAATATAACCCAATTGAGACAAATAAAAAAATGAGGACCAAACTGAAGTTTTCATACAAAAATAAGGACCAAGGAAGGGTTTAAACCTTTTTATTTCATATATATATATATATATATATATATATATATATATATATATATATATTAGATCAGTTATTTATTACAGTAGAATTATAAAAATTAATGAATTTTGTTTATAATTATGTTTTGAATAAATATTAGGATTCCTACATGAATTATGAATGTTTCAGGTTTTCTTATGGTTGGGTTACTTATTTTTATTGTTTCTATTTTTCATTTATTTTTTTTCTAAAATTTAAAGAAATTACTTACATTTTGGGGATTGTACCTGTCTTTCTAGAAGATTTTTATCTATGACTTTTTTACATTTTTGTATGTGAAATGTAGCAAGTTATCTTTTCATAAACAAAGTTAAATGTAAAATAGGAATAACTATGTAATTTAATTAAATTGTTTTATTTTATCTTTCAATTTAACCAGTTTTCTTCCTTATTTCCACCATCAAATAGTAAGTGTTTTTTATTCTAATTCATTTTCATTTTTATTCTCTATTTATTTATTTTCTGTTTTAGTTCTTACTTTATCCAAATAGAACGTGATTAATTACCTTTTTTCTGTTCGGTAATAAAGTGATTATTGGAAAAAAAAAATACAACAAACAAGACAAGATAAACTAATATACAAAAAGAACATCATATATTAATAAAAAGGTTTAATTGTTTACTTTGTTTCTAGTTTTGCTGCAGTGTGTCAAGTCTTTTCTTTTAAACAAGTTTCAATTTCGTCTACGTATAATTTGTATTAATCAAGTCTATTATGTTAATTTTGCACAAACAGAATTAACTCTTTCCTGATGTGACAAAAGAGTATGCCAACATAGCAAAAACAATTTTTTTAAGGTTTACATATGTTTAATGTATTGTGGTTACAAAAGAGGAACTTGTGTAATGTTGGGTACCTTAGGTGTAGGTTGGGATATTGTCTTATTAATATAGGATAGTCGTATAATGTCTCTTTAAGGTATGATGATTGAATGCCTTGTATAAACTAAGGTGGTAGATATTATTATATGTGTCCCGTGATTTTCGTAAGCTGGTTAGTATGGTGCATGACTGTTTAGAGTGCTGTCATTGCATTCACTGTGACTGTCATGAGCCCTTTTGTGGGATCATGTGACTTGTTTATGTTATTTGTGATTGTATGCTACGATGTTGTATGACTCATGCATTGGGTTGATATATGCTGATTAAGGGATGTATTACGGGAACATTTAGTTCTTACGATAATTATTATCTTAATGTTATGGTTGCCAAATCTAGTTCTTAGAATTTCCAAACTATTAGGATATGGTCATCGAAAGGGGTATGTGGTTTTTGAAAGGGAAACTCAATGAATGAGGGGGTTGGGATTGAATCCTATGATCCATCTCTGGTATGAGCATGGATGTCACGTTGGTGTGGTAAACATGATGTATGTGTTGGTGATTATATTTTTGGTTATGTATTCTTATCATACTTCGTTAATTTAGGGTTGTACCTTTCTTTTTGTAAGATGGTAGAAAGATGGATCTTGTCGTCTTTAAGAGACAGTGGAAGAGACGTAGATATGAGTGTTGTCCTTTTCTCTTTTTGAGGGAGTAGAAAGGGATGAATATCTTACAGGTTTCAGCTCGTGTTGAGTACAATACCTTATGTGAGCAACATCAAAGTTTTACTCATAAGTCCTTGAGTGTAGGAGATAGGTCCAAAACTACGGTGGAGGATGACTCAAATCATTCTATTTTGGTTAATATGATTGGTGCGAAGGAGTGTGGAAGATGACAGCGGGTTGGGTCGGGCACAGATAGTGCCGACCCGCAACCCGACCTGCAACATGAAAACCCAACTTGCAACCCACACAGGTACCTGCTTAAAAAAAATTGCATGTATTTTAAAATTCACGGTCGCAAATACCCCAAATATTTAAAAATATATATTTTATACATTTTAAAATTTAATTTAAATAAAATTATAAAAAAAAATATAAAATATAATATAATATAAATTAAATATAAATATAAATATAATTTTAATTTAATTTAATACAGTATAAATTAAATTTATTTTTAATTAAATTAAATTTAAGAAAATATAAATTTAATTTTTATTTTTATTTTTTGTGGGTAGCGGGTATCCGTAGGTCTATAGTATAATACTTGCACCGAACTTGTGTATAAGCGGATTTTATTCGTAGATATTTGCATATACATATTTCTTTTTCCATTTCTATACAATTATATAGATAGTTAGTATTGTCATGAGTTGCCTTTAGATGACACACTCGTGTAGAAATTATGGAGTAGGAAGGATTTCTTTTGAGGGAAAACATGGTTAGGAATTAAAGTGGTCATCATAGTTTTACTACAAAATAAATTTGATCCATGTGATAGATTTATAGTATTGACTTAATAATTAAGATCAAGGTTATCAAATTCGAGAGTTTACGTAAACTCGACTCGTAAACTCGTAAGAGTTTATTTCAGATGAAAAAAATTATATAAATAATATCTTAATTCAAATAAGTCTACAAAATTATATAACTTTAAATAAATAAAATTTATAGTTATATTGTTCATAAAAATAAATATTGTAAAACATAAATACATGAATTATTGTCATTAATTTTGATACATTTCATTAAATATATAACTTTTAAGCTCGCAGAATCACTCCAAACTCACGATCTTATACGATCCTACCGGTTTCATCGTCGATTCTATCAATTTTACACAGAAAACAAATTTACTTCCGAGTTAACTCGGAAGCTATGTCTGGGAATGTAAACTCGTAAGAGTTTACGAGTTAACTCGAGAGTTTGATAACCGTGATTGAAATAAATATGTTGTATTTATGTTTTGATGTTTATTATCTTAACTCGTCCTTACTTGGTTGTGTCTATGCAATTTATCTTATGAGAACAAATACATTACAAATATTTCATCTGATGTATAAAAGGACGAGATCAGAGTTGGAGATTTTTCATATTATTTTAGACAATGTTGATTTTAATTATAGTAGAAAGATTTATTGTTTTTGGAGATTGTATACTTTTATTTAAATTTTTGTTTAAACGAAATTAACTTAAGACTTTAAAAAAGTTACCAATACTAAAGCGAATTAAATGTTTAATTTCTACAATAAAAATGGTTTATACAGAGTACTCGTGAGATGTACAAATATAATGAAGAACAAAAATTAGTGAAATAAATGAAAAAAACAAAGAAATGGTTTTATATAAAATAAATTAAAATGACTATTAACTTTTAAAAATTTAATAAATAAATATATTATAAAAGATAAAATAAGAATAATAATTTTGGAAAAATAGTTATAGATAATATTTTTTATTTTAACCAATGATATTATATTAGAATATTTAGAGATTCATGTCATTTATTAAAACAGAAATAAAAACATAGATCCTTCTTGTTCAGCTGTTGCTCCTTTTTCCCTGCTCCCTGTAGTGTAGAGCGAGGAGGAGGATGAGTTCTTCTCCGCCTCGTTCTCGTGGCGACGGCGAGAAAAGACCCAGGTTTTTCGACTCAAACGCCAAGACCCTCTGTTGGTCCAAGGCTGATATTGTCCCCGGCCGTCACCCTGAGAGGTGGCGCAAAGACGCCGCGGGTAACATTGTCTGCAAACGTTTCTACAACTGCATCGGCTGCCTCTGCTACGAGTACGATCACATCATCCCCTTCTCCAAAGGTTTCATTCTATTTTTAGTCCATTCATTTCTTCTTCTTCATTTCCGTAGTCTATTCTTGCTATTTGGTAATTTGATATTTATCTAATTGTCTCGTGATGTTGCGGTGTAGGTGGTGAGTCCACAGCAGATAATTGTCAAATACTTCAATCAAGAGTTAACAGACTCAAATCGGACAAATATGACATTGATTCTAATCAATTGAAAGACTACTCTTGTGAGGTTAATTTTACTGGTATGCCTGCTTCTGTGTTTGTCTATCTCTGCATTTCACTCTTTCTTTATCCTCTTATTATGCATTTACCCATCCCTGGCTTGAGGAATTCCTTTATTCATCTTTGTTCATCGTGGAGAAACAAATGATAGAATTATTTTTAGGTACTGAAAATCACAATTCCTATTTTCGAACTCAGTCACCTTAGTAAAGTTAGAACCTCAATCCTCTTCAACATACAACCCTAATTGTAGGTAATAGTTGTGATTCTTTCAATTGTTGGCCTTTTCAATTTATAGCTTGCATCATTGAAGAGTATCTGCACAATTTTTTAACGTGTCTTGGTTCCACGGATTGGGATTTTCTAAATGCTGTACACATTCATGTCCTTCAATTTCATCACTAGAAGCTTTTGCCGGCACTTTTTGGACTCTACACATTATGAGTTATGGATTGCTTCACCTTTGTAAAAAATAATGAAAGGGGTTAAATGAAATTCTATTCATGTCTTAGTTTCCTTTCATTTTTTTTACGTGAATTTCTTAGTTCAGCCAATGCTTCATTTTAATTGAATCAATTAAGAATGTTTCGTTCTAGTTATCTTAAATTAGTCACCCTGATTCTGAAGATCTCCAAAATTAGTTGGCAATACATTTTTAGATTGATCTTAAGTGGATTGATTGGCAGTCACTATCCTGGACTTAATATTGTTATGGGTAGTTTATTCACTGTATCCTGTTAAAAGAATTGTTGTTACATTACACTTAGGACCTTTTTTTGTTTGATGATATTTATTTGAAATAATAGTAAAAAATGAAGGGTTGTGAAAAGATAAAAGGGCGTGAATTAATATAAATCAAGCAGTATTATTTTATGTAACTATCAGGTATCCGAAGGGTTCTTGATATTGTGATTATTTGGCGTGTCTAGAATTCATGTAATAGTTTTGGTTTAATCTTATTATAAATAGAGTTCCTATCCATGCAGCTAGTATGCCAAATATAATATAATCTCCTTTATTTTCTAGTCTCCTATCTATTTTTCTAACAGAGTGGTGTGAGAGCTTAGGCTTTGATAATTGAGAGATACACTTAGTGAGTTGATAGATGACAAACAAAATCTTGAACTTGGTTCAAGTTGCTCATTTACCAATGAGTTATGGCAATTGGTGCGGTCAGATGAGGCCCTGCTGGGGTATCAAGATGCTTGGGAGGTTGTAGATAAATGTTATACCGAACAGGAAATTGAGAATACTTTGTCTCCAAATGAGAGTGAGGCTTTGTTGAAGATAAAGAAGAAGGATCAGCAAACACTTACCATTACCTATCAAGGTTTTGAGGACATCATGTTTGAGATGGTCTAATGCATTCACCCCAAGCAAGCTTGGGAGATTTTGAAAAACTCCTTTGAAGACAAGGTAAAGGTGTGCCTACAAATTCTTCATGGAGGGTTTGAATCCTTACGAGTGAAGGAGATGAATCAATTTCTTATTTTAACAATAAGGTGATAATGATTGTAAATCAAATTATGAATTATGGAGAGAATGTGGAAGATGGCTGCGGGCGGTATAGAAGATTATTCATTCATCTACCATAAAATTTGATGTTGTGGTTTGTGCAGTTGAAGGGTCAAAGGACATTAGAATTGATGATCGTAGACCAATTGATGGAATTGGTTAGACAAATAACCAGTTGAAGGGTCAGTGGACATTCAAGTTTAAGAAAAAAATTGATGAGGAAAAGGTGGAGGTAGTTCATCTGAAGACACAATATTTCATTTTCATTAAGCTCCTCATGGTTAAAGAATTTACAAGATTAAGAAATTGACTTGGTATGCAGGAAATGTGTTAAGAATTTTCTAACTAAGGGGGATGCTGGAGATAAAAGGGAGTGAGTTTACATGAAAAGTCTATAATAACTAAAACCTACTCTAATATAAAAAGAAAATCAATCCATCTTTTTCGTGTCCCAAATGTAATAAAATCTCCTCTATTTTTCTAACAGATCTAGGCCTGATCAATTATTGACATGTTCATTGAAATTATACGTCTATTTCACAATTACTTATAGGTATAGTGTTCAAGTAAATTGTGTAGTGCTCAAATCTTTGCATAATCAATCATGTTTCTTAGCTCAATATTCTACTTTTGATCAATTAGCAGATAAGGAGCTTGATATAATTGAGATGGCTGTTTACGGGGATGTGGTGCGGCCTGGAAATCAGTGTCGTTGCAGAACTATTGCTGAGAAACTTGGCAAATTTAAACCAAAAGATGACAAAGATGCTTGTAAGTTGCCACAGGGATGAATCTTAACTGTAGCCAGCGACTATACAACATAAATAATGTATTGAAAACAGAAGCTCATGCCAAATAAGTTTTAGACAAAAAACAATTGTTTCACCTTATATCATACCATTTGGTCTAGCGTTAGGATTGACATCTAGACCTAGTTGTTAACAATAATTCTAGGTTTCTGACTTCTTTAAAGTAACCTCTAAAGTAATAGGGAAAAAAAATATATTATCAATGACACATTATAGATTTGTTTGACTCTTTTTTTTTCTGATAAATGGTTGAGATCGTTTGCTTAATTAATTAAACAGAGAAGGCCTATCGTTCACTTTTTATTTTTGGTCCATGAACATGGTAACCCTTCCTGGAGATAAGTAAAATCTGGGGGGCATTCTTCCTCCACCTCAAAATTTTACTGTGATGTTCATTATTACACTATCAGATTATATACATATATTTTTATTAAATTTGATTATGAAGTTTCCTAAATTTTGAAATTCGTTTTTCGATTTTTCAGATTCTGAAATATAATTTTGGATTTTTTTGGATTTTGAAATTTGGTTTTGGATTTTTTTGATTTTAAATTTTTCTGGATTTTCAAAAATTCTGATACGGAAATTCAGTTTTGGATCTACTTGGATTTTGAAGTCGGGGTTTTGAATCTTTTGGATTTTAAAATTTGATTTTGGAAGTTTTTTTATTTTGAAATCTGACTTTGGATTTTTGGTTCTGAACTTTTTCCTATTTTCTTAGATTTCAAAATGCAGTCCTATATATTTCAGGATTTCGTAATTTGATTTTGGAGTTTTTATTTTATTTTGAAATCCATTTTTGGATTTTATTTTTCAAATTTCAATATCTGGTTCTTGAATTTTATAATTTTGATTTTGAAATTTGTTTATGAATTTTTACAGATTTCAAAATTTGATTTTGTTTTTAGGATTTTGAAATTCAATTTTGAAAATTTTCAGGTTTTCATATTTAGTTTTAGATTTTTTGGATTTTTAAATTTGGTTTTGGATTTTCTCAAATTTTAGAATCCGGTTCGGATTTTTGAAATTCTGATTTTGATTTTTCTAAATTTCAAAATTTTGGCTTTTGAATTTCTTGAATTTCAAAATCTAATTTTGAATTTTGAAATTTAGTTTTAGATTTTTCTGAATTACATGAAAATTTTGAAATCAAGATTTGGAAATTTGGTTTTAAATTTTTTCAAATTTTGAAATCTTTTTAAATGTTTTCTTATTGATCTTGGACGAAAGAAAATGAGAAGAGGATGGTTGAGACTCAAATAGGAGGAAGGAGATACAGATGAATGATGAGACACAAAAGGGGCTGGATTGGCAATGTTGAAGGGTTCAAGGATTTTAAATCCTAGTCAAAGTCAAAGTCTAAAAGTTGAAAAGGGTATTTTTAGAAATATAAGAAAATTTGGGAGTGCAGGAAGAAAAAATGTGGAGTAAGAAGCTTCCAAATGTGGTAATTTGAAAGTCTTTGGGAATGGGTTTAAAATTAAAGTTGTAAAAACTGGGCTTACCAAACTGGGACCCAATTCACGTGCAATTGTTTCCTATACCATATCAAAATTCTTCCAGCACTCTATCACTTCCCAATAAAAATTTCTGAAAAAAAAAACAATTACCTGCTCCTATATTACGAATTTATTTTTCGGAAGGAATTTTGATTGGTGGAAGAAAAAATGTGATGAGGTGTAGGAAGCAACAACCGTCACGGGTTTCAGTTGAATATGGCTAGATCAATAAAAACGAAAGGTTACTCCCTACACTACTCCACATTACTCTCTGCACCATCATATTTTTTTTAAATTTCAATACTATCTTTTATATTTAAAATATCTTACACCCCACCTCTTTTCTTCATCGAATGTTAATATCTGTTGAAGAAAAAATTCTTCAACGGATGTGTCACATCCGTTAACAAATGTGCCATATCCGTTGAGTTTTTTTATATTAATTTATTATATTTTAAATTAATATATAAATATTATTTAATTTTTTTAAAATTTATTATATAATTATATACAATCTAGTTTCATTTTATTTAATAAAATAATTATTATTAATTTAATTTACATATTATTATTTAATTATTTATTATAAACACATCCGTAAATTTTTTTATTAATTTATTATATTTTAAATTAATATATAAATATTATTTATTTTTTAAAAATTATTATATATTTATATATAAATTAGTTTTATTTTATTTAGTAAAATAATTATTATTAATTTAATTTATATATTATTATTTAATTAATTATTATAAAAAAATTTATGTTATTAAGTAAACGGATGTGTCATTTGTAAGTTTTTTTTTAGTTTATTTAATTTATTATATTTTAAATTAATATATAAATATTATTTAATTTCTTAAAAAATTATTACATAATTATAAATAAATTAGTTTTATTTTATTTAGTAAAATAATAATTATTAATTTAATTTATAAATTATTATTTAATTAATTATTATAATACTTTCATATTATTATTAGTTAAATGGATGTGTCACATCCGTTCCGTTATGTTTTTTTTTTTAGTTTTTAGGTGGTTATATCCGTTGACGGATATCAATATCCGTTGAAGGTGAAACAGATGTTGATATTCGTTAAAGGCGAAATTGGAAGGACAAATTAGGTATGGGGTGGTGTAGGAAAGATTTGGTGGCGGTGGAAGGAGTAACACTCTAAAAACGATTGAATTGGTCCGATTCTTTTTAGTGTGTGCATATGTGTTTCTTAATTTGTTTTTAGTTTTTATTTATGGATCTTTGCTAGTATTAAAACTTTATTTTGAATATTAGTTATTTCAAAATAATATCTTAAATTTTGAGCTATCAAATTCCAATTTTTTAAACTTTATTCACTATTTCATTTATCGTTATTATTTTATTATGTATTAAGCTTTAAATTTGATTAGATTTGTCAAATTGGGTTAACTATATATAATATATATTTTTTCAAAGCTGTATTGGTCAGTAATCTATCTGTCTAACCATTAATCCAGTACAATGATAGGGCGACTTTTCAGAACCGTATAAGAAAGCTATTTTCTATTTCTATTTTTGATATTTTTTATTTTTGTAATACATAATTTTAACAAGTGGCTCATAATCTATAGAATAAATGTAAATAAAAATAGGAAAAAATATATTTAAAATAACTTGTTTATCATCTTTTACTTTTTTCCGATTTTTAACAAGAATACAGTACTTTTGAAATGCTAGAAAGCGTTTTAATATTGCATTTATTATTTTCACAGCTTAAAGGTTTGTGGGTGTGAGGGAGTAGGGCCATCCATGGCACCCTGAACAAAAGGATAAAGGAAATTGTCCCTTTTCAAGGGCCAAGAAAGATTACTAAAATTTTGCAACATACTAAATTAATTCACTTAGCATAATGCAGTTAGGATTTATCTCTCTAACACCATCTGATGTTATTTTAGTTTTCATTTAATTTGTACCACAGGGATGCTACATGGGATATTACAAAATTGGGTCTATTCATTAATCTTCCTGTCATAAGAACACAACATCATGGTGATTAATGCCTCATAATTCTATTACATTCTTAAGATACTAGTTCTACCACTAAATTCTTTATGCTTCAAGTAATTACATAATATTTTAAAAGTATTTAATATTACCTATACATCTTTCATTTTATATGTACCATTTTAAGTGTTAATTTAGGTTTTATCAAAAGATGTTGTAGAAAAAAATTAAGAGATGAAAACATAAAAATAAATTAGAAAAAAAAAGGACGAAACAAACATTGTCAAAGGAGATGTTGCATAAATAATAGGTGTATTCTTTTTTTTTATATTGGACAATCTGCATGAATTTTTTTTTCTCCAATTTTTTTTTAATGAGAGAGTTTCTTTTACCTTTCATCTCCTTTCTTCCACCTTCACCCACATCCTTATTTATCCTTTCCATCACTTTTCTTCCTCTCAGTTCAATTTGTTCATGACATGTTGTTTTACTTAGCTCTATTACATTTTATTATTTTATGAACAATACAACTATGACACGATAAAGCATTTTGACTTCCCTCTAATTATAAATTACCTCACTTAGCAACTGATAATCATCTAATTATGCAAAACTACTTTGTTAATCAAGATTATGACATTAATGTCTCATTTAAGAATTGGGCCAACAACAATTTAGAGAGTTGTTCCCTCCACCACCACGCATCACTCCTTCCACCTCCCTATTCCCTTTTTGTCCTCAATAATATTTAATTTCTGTTTTTATTTTTTTACCTAACAACTAACCACTTTCGTCAATGGTTCCACCACTGTATCAATGGACTTCCACAATAGTCCATTGATTCCGTTGAATGAAATCCTTTGGATATTTTTCTCCCTCTAATTTTTGTTTATTGAAACTATGGTGGTGTAGCATGGGGATATTGTGGTGTGTTTGGTTGGAGATAGCATTGATTTGTTGTGGTGCAAGAAGGTTCTCCAGTGATTAGAGGAAGTAGCAAAAAAGCTTTGGAGTGGTGCAAGAAAAAGAAGGTGCAGGGGTGGGAGAGCTTCATCTGGTCGTTGAAGGTGGTCCGCGTTCTTCACAGGTTTTTTGAATATATAAGCCTATCACTGTAACGGATGTGAGTACTCGTTGGAGTCTTAAACGGATGTCAACATCCGTAGACGGATATCGACATCCGTTCAAGGCCAAACAGATAGCCACATTCGTTGAAGCCTAGCCAGTTATCTTCTTCCTCTACACACAGAAAACGCACAAGCAACCAAACATAAAAAAAGCACAGGACAACAACCAAACATACACCAACCAAACATATTCCAATACATATTAATTAAAATGAAATATTTATCATGACCAACCTCTCTCGTGGATCAAAGAAAAAATGTACACAGTAGACGCACACACGAAGCGGCTGCAGCGGAATGGTTAGCGTGGAATAACAAACCAAGAGGGTTTTTAATACGAACGTGTGCCTTTTAATTTCTACTCAGTTTTACTTACTAAGCATATAATATAAATTAATAACAAGAGTAAGGTTGAGAGAAATTTGCACAGATGATTTATCCTGGTTCGGATCTTACAAATCCTACGTCTAGTCGTTTATCTCAAAACAAGATAAACAGTTTACTACTCACAAAACAATTACAAATTACAATCATAAAGAAACAATTTGTAAAATTTTAGAAACCACCTCTCTTGATACCACAGGAGATGAACCTGCACCTCCTTTGAGTTTTCACAAAGGATGAACACCTCCTCTGAATACTTCACGAAGGATGAACTTCCTCTTCCGAACACCTCCTTAGACACACCAAGGATGAACCGACTATTTCCTCTGTCACCGTAGCAACACTTCACCAGCTCCACATACATGAGTTTCACAAGCCGAACAAGAACACACAAGTCTCAATGATTTCTGAGTACTAAAGCACAAGGGAAGAGTTGTTGTTGATGGATAAAGAGAGCCTATTTATAGACTCAAGCAAATACTCTTCCATTCTTCGTAACTAGCCATTTAACGCTTTTAATTGATTAATATTAGTGTTAATCGATTAAAACGAGTGCAATGGCTAGTTTTCAAAAGTCAGCAAACTCCAACGGTCACCTTTAATCGATTATTTTAAGGATTAATCGATTAACTAATCGATTAAAATAGGTATTAATCGATTATTTTCATGTCAGTTGAGTTTTCAGCACCTGCAACGTTTTAACCGATTAATACTTGATTTAATCGATTAAAACTGTGCGTTTTTTATTCTGAACGGCAAATACAAAGTATGAAAGTACAAGAATCAAAATCTAAGTCCTAAACATTAAACTACAATTATTACAAAAGCTTTTAATAGCAAAACAAATCTTCAAAGGATCTTCTTGAATCTTGATATATCTTGACTTGATTTGGACATCATCAAAACTTCATCTTCATTATTTTGCTAACACACAAAGCACCACCAAAGCACCACTACCGCACAACTAGGAGACCAAAACGGAGAAGAAAGAACGAATGAATGAAATGGAAACTACTATGGAGAAAAAGGGTTGAGAAGAAACGAATCTGGAGGAGCAAAGGGATTCGAAACGGATCTAGAGGAGGAGAAAAGTTTGAAAGTGAGAGTTTGGGGGGTGGAGGTGCGCCACTATGAGTGAAAATGAGGTAGGGATTTAGGATTTTGATAAACAAGTAAAAAAGTAAAAAAAGTAAAAAGGTTAAAATAAAATGGGTAGTTTTATAATTAAATTTTTTTTGGAGAGGTGTAGGCAGTTTTTGCGGTGGTGGAGGGAGCAACTCTCACACTAGACCCAAAGTAAAAAGCCCACAACAAAGTGGTATAAATACAATACATATTAACTTTTACACATTTTTGTAGTTTGAATTTTTTTTATTCACCTATTTTGTTAACGAAGAAAGTTGAACCCACAATATCTCTTACCCTTAAAGAAAATTTCTAAAAAATAATAATTATGTCTAATCATATGTTTTTATCTTTATAGATCTAAAATGCATAGCACAATTATATATATAATAAAGTTTCTAAGAAATAATAATTACGTCTAACTACATGTTTTTATCATAAAGATTCATAATGTATAATACAATCGTATATTAATCTTCAATAAACTCATAATTTAATTCATGATGAAAATGAATGTAAAAATATATCTGAGCTTGCTATTGGAAATTATGTGGATGATCAAATTAACAGTAGACATGTGATCTTTCAAATATAAAGTTTTAGACACCACTTTTGTTATCTCTCTTGATGAGACAAAGAGAAAACAAAATTCTAATATAGTAATGTCTTTTATATACAAATATATATCGTTTTATAACTCTTGTTAGTTGTATTTCATATTTCGATAATTCTAATTCCAAATCAAAATATTATTTTAAGATATATATACACAATAATCTTTCATAATAATTATGTCTTTAGTTATAGATTTAGTATTAATAGATCGCTTTATTATTTTAACCACTCACTAATGATTCTAATATATTTAAATTATATATATATATATATATATATATATATATATATATATATATATATATATATATATATATATATAAAATTTAAATTCTAACCATTATCTCTTCCAGCTCTACATCATGTGAATCTTATATCTCATCAATAATCTGGGTATTAAAATCTCTTTTATAATTATTGAGATTGAGATTGCGATAATGAATAATAATTGTGAAAGGAGACAAATAGGAAAATAGTTGAGTATGATTGTTATAATAAGGCTGTCTTCCTTGAATATTTTACATATATTCTTTATAAGATACTTAATTTATATCCGTTTGAATTTTTACTAGGTAATGTTGATATAAAATGAATTATCAAAATATGTGTATAACTCTACTTAGATTTATTTGAAGAAGAGGATATGTTTCCCATTGCATGTCAAAGTTTAACTGTGCGTACATTTGCCCTTTTAGGAAAAATAAAATAAGAAAACTTAGATCATACATTATAAGTAATCTAACCTTTTAAAAAAGTTCATTAAGATCCCATATTTTTACCGTTATGTTTTTAACGGCGTGAGCGGGAAAAATCAGATTGAACATTTTTTAACGAAATATGAAGTTTTATTGAACTTTTTTAAAAGATAAGACTACTTTGAACCAAACCCCTAAAAGTAGGGACCAAAGTATTAAACCAACTTCATATAAGGAAAGAGATATGTTTCAATTACTCGTTATTTTCACCAAGCATTTCTTCCAATTTTTACCAACGATTCGTAAAAATTGAAAATGTTTCTATTCTTTAATTTAAAAAAAAAATTAATATTTATTCATAATTGTAATAAACTAATTAATAATAACCTTTTAAGCAATTACTTTACATAAAAGTTATAAGTTGGAAACTAAACCGTAAGAAACTAATAAAAGTATATATTTTTAATGTAAAACAATGGCCACAAGTTGACTTAAAACCTCATAGAAACTTTCTAAACCCCACCATCATAGTCATAATCTTACTGAACGTTGACCCTTTTCTCTTTGTCCTTGGAAATAAATGTTTCCATAACTAAGTAGGCAGTACTTAACAAATGGAATTAATATTACTACCAAATTAAGTTGGTCTTCTTATACACTCAGTCTTTGAAAAAACAATTAGAAATGTTCAGAGCCACTAATTAAATTTATTATATGCTTCAAATTTAATTATAATTAAATACATTATTAGTGGCTATTTCATACTACAAAATCTAATGAGATCATTTCCATTTTCACAACATAAGTTTCTTTTCATTTTTTATGTATTCTAATATATTTCATTTCATAATTTATTTTATATAGATTCTATTATATAAATCTTATTACGTCATATCGTTTTTAAAATATTTTTTAGTTTTGACACAACATACAAGTCTTATAACATGTATATTTTTATAATTTTTTAACACTCTCTCGTACTATATATAATGGATTTCTTACTATCTTTGGAAAAGGAATACGTAATGATCACGTAAGTGGTAACTTGCTTTTCCTTTTTCTCAGATTTCAGAGCATAAAGCATTAAGAAGAGTGGAAAATGCAAAATTTTTAGACGAGAAAAGGTCAGTTTTATGAAGAATTGGGCTCTCCTTTTGTGATGTGGTTAACTTCTGGCTGAGTAATGATGAGGGAGAAAAACATGAACATGTTGCAGGGCCAGAATGTGTGTAAGAAAAGAATAAAGTAACTAACGAAGGAAATGTTGGTGTGTTTTGGTTTTGTTGTCGTTCGGTGTTTGTGGTTCCATTAAGCGTATGTAGGTTCTCTAGTCAATATTTGCACCAACTAAACCACAGTTATAAACCAAATCCTGACATGGATCCCCACTTGTGGCCAACCTTTAACCTACCACACCCACCTCTTTTTGTTCTTCATTTTATTACTCTTTATTCTTTTTAATCACTGCTGTTGGTTTTCAGTTTATTTGACATCTTTTGCAGTGGAGGAGAGGGTGATGCTTCCTCCACCATGTATAAAAAAATGAATTCAAAAATTAATCACAACAGCTCCATTCACATGCTTTGTTCAACATTACTCACTTGTATCTTTTGGTGTACATTTACTCACTTGTTTGAGTTGTTTCCTTGTTTGGAAATTAAGCTTATCAGTTTAATCTTGTTTAGGTGCGCATGCATTGGTTTTCTGTTTTTTGTCAACTTCCTCAAGTTGCAATTTGAAACACCCTATATTGAAGATTAAATAAGTCCACTTATGCCACTAAACTGTTTGTCATTATTCTCAAGCCAACTTTGTCAAAATGTCTGGACTAGTTAATAAATGCATTCAATGGAAAGATTATTTTCTCTGATCAACTGTGGCACATTAAAAATCTGGGGGCTTTTTCAGCTTTGTGTTTACCCTGCAGTAAATACATGCAGTACATCTTCATATTTTTTCTTATAACTGGGTTGAAACTTTCAGGGAAAGATGGGTGCAAGGTTGTAATTCTAAGAGACAATCTTTTTCCTCTTTTAGCTCTGTGATTAACCACTTATCCCCTTTTCTTATAAATTGTGAGTTTGAATAATGCTTTGTCTGCATTTATTTACATTGATTAATGCAAGGGTTTCTTTCATAGTTTCATCTATAGATGTATTTATTAGTTCTCACTTTGGTATTGTTTATTTCTATCATTGCTTCTGAGTGCTCCTCATGCTTTGTGGGATATCTTGATTAGATCACGGGAGGCACGAGGCAGCAATTATGGCTTTTCTCAGAGCCATCTTTCTTTTTTTATGCATATTATCAGAGCCATTTCTTTTTCTGGGGAAGGGGTTGGAGAAGTTACTTTAAAAGTTTTAAAAAGAGTTACTATTATCAGTGTGCATCAGTGATGTCAAAGACACCACATGTAGAACTGGTAAAAGGAAGGCTGATTTTTTTTAACAGTTAAAAATCGATATTGTTTAACTATTTAAATTTACTTCGATACTTATTTGTTTTTTTCCTACTTTTGTGGTTTAATTTCTGAAATACAGGAATGTAAGATGGAGTGAAAGTGGGATACTGATATTTAAAATCCAGTCATTATTATCAAATCAAAAACTCTTATTACCTCATGTTTCTAGTTCCGAATCTTGACCCAGAACTATTAATCTCAGTTACTCGTGACTCAATCCAGCAACTATGAGCCTTATTTCCTTAAATTATGACTTCCTAGTATGATGTGTCCCTGTAGCTAAATAGACAAAATTATGAAAAAGCTTCAATTTGCATAACAGCACATACCATTATTTAGGTGAATAACAAGACTTGAAGAATCAGGAAAGTTACTCACTTATTTTACTTTATCCTATTCTGACTGTTAACTCTAGGATTCCGGAAACTACATAGAATGGTAATCATAATGGTGAAAATAGCTGTTGGATGCTTGGATCCCCTTTCCTTTTATCACCTAGAAAGAGAAAAGAGAAAAAAGAAAAAAGATATATAGTGGGAGCCACACTGCAAACTTTTCCCTCGCCATTAGGATACTGAGAAAACAGCATACTGGAAATAAGGTAAGCACATTAATAATGCAGACAAGGTTTTGGTGATCAAATCATCATGCTATCCTTCTTTCACTCAAGTCAGCTATGCTTACACCATGCCTAATCATTGTACTAAATTCCTAAACGCATTAGCACCAGAAATAATTATTTAAAACAACACCGCTTTCATTTTTTTTTTCTGTATTATTAAGAAATGTTGGTTTTCCTTTTCCTGTGCGGATAGGAAGAACTATTGAAACATGGTAAATTATAGCAGCTAAAAGCTAATTTAGCATGTGTACGAGCCTAGGCCGTTTAAATATTTTTGGTCTACATCAAATTCAAATGGGATAATTTTGGGAGATTTTCTGGAATCTACAGAAATGGTCCCAAGACTCCGAATTCCCTAGTCAGCCTATATCCTAAGCAGCACGCTTTCTACCCACTCAAAAATATCAAACATTCCAAAGCGTTATCTCTAAGAAAGTGAGAACTGTGGTCAATATATACACCAAGGATATAGAAGATGGATAGACACTGTTCTATTTTCATAAGCGAGTGTCAAACCACGAAGAAAATTTTGTGTGTAGAGGTGCCTGCCCCATTATTATTTCAACCTATCAAAATCAAACACAGAATGCGTGGACTTTAAGTCAGTAACTGACGGAAGTAAACATGAAAATGTCAGCGTTTTATGCAGACACAGTTCAAGTAAGCGAATTTTATGCAGACACATTGCAGGGAAATGATTATTACAATATTTATTATTTTCAAGAAGTGATTAATACGAAAAATCACCCTTTTATTACCCTGTTCCCACGTAAAGTGGTGCATGAAGTATGAACAGAAAATAATCTTCAAATCTTAAATTCAAAGAAAGTGGAAACTCAAGCAAGGAAGACGCATTAATGAGCACAACAACGACAGCCCAATACCATTTATCAGTGTGGAAGCAAAATTAATTGTGATTGATAATAATTGGTGATTAGCAAATTGACATGATGACGCCATAAGGCAAATGAAAACGGAATGTATTAATTTATATATCTGTCATATACTATAACCTCCCGATTTCACACGCGCTCTTCTAATCAAGCCCATGCAAAATTTCTCTACTTTCAAGTAGTTTACCTTTCACACACACACAACATCACGCTCACTGGCAAAACAAACCTATTATAATACAAATTTGCAAACTAGCAGTACTGAGTAGTTACAAATACAACAAAACCAGTATTTCGCATTTTTGTTCGTTCGTTCGTTCGTTGTCATGCAAAAAGGCAAATACGCACAAAAGACTTTCATCCTTCCGTTGATTTCGGCGCTGTGTTTCAGTGAGCCTCATTAAGAACCCAACATCCATCCTCTCTTTCCGCAATTACCGGAGAAACGAAAAAAAAGTGAGAAAGCGAGTGAAACAAAGTTTTAGTTCGTGCCTGTGTCTGAGTTCATGTCGCGTGAGCTTAAAAGATCAGACCCATTTGCCCTTGCGATGTTGAACAGTTGCTGATGCTCGCTCTCGTTCTCTGGGGTTCCCAAAGAAGCTAACTTCACCGGAGGAACAGGACGAAGTTAACCGGTTGGGTGGTGGGTCGGAAGGTGAAGGGGTTTGGAGTGATATGGTGCGGTGAGGCGTAACGTAATGGGGTGTGTGGTGGCGAAGCAGGCTGTTTCTGTCACACCCGCGATTGAGCACTCGGTTGAGTCGGATAAGAACAGGAAGAAGAAGACTGAGTCTAGTAGGAGCGAGTTGGGCGAGTCAGGGAGAGCGAGTTCCAATGCTGGAAGTGAGTCTCTGAGCTTCAGGTTGGGTAACCTGAGCAAGTACGTGGAGGGAGAGCAGGCGGCGGCAGGTTGGCCAGCGTGGCTCAGCGCCGTCGCAAGTGAGGCCATTCACGGTTGGGTTCCTCTTCGAGCTGACGCATATGAGAAACTTGAAAAGGTTCGTATAAATACCAGCCACCATTTCATTCAAATTATCAACGGTTTATCTGGTGGTGTTAATTTTGTGATTTGACGAACTGGGAAGCCTTTCAAAATGAGAGTCATGGATGAGATTTCTCAAACATTTTGGAATGGTATAGATAAGATTTAAATTGCTGTTGCTGTCAGCAATTTTATCACAATGATTTTGCAGAAAATTTGTAGACGAACACAACTGTAATTGCATCTTAATTTTCTTATATCAATATTAGATATTATAAAAAAAAATTTAAGTGCAGTCATAACTATGGTTGCAGAAATCTTAAAAGGCTTGACGATGCAATTGAAATTGTCGCTGTTGAATGATTGGTTTCTCTTGAGTTGTATATAACGTGCTGCTTTATATACTAATGTTTATTATTGAGTTTTGATAATTTTATATATTTGGAAACTGGATGAATAGATTGGTCAGGGAACATATAGCAGTGTTTTCCGAGCAAAGGAGATTGAGACCGGAAAGATAGTAGCTTTGAAGAAGGTGAGATTTGACAATTTTGAGCCGGAGAGTGTGAGGTTTATGGCACGAGAAATAATGATTCTTAGGAGGCTTGATCATCCAAACATCATTAAACTGGAGGGCTTGATTACTTCTAGATTGTCTTGTAGCATATACCTTGTGTTTGAGTACATGGAGCACGACATCACGGGGCTCTTGTCTAGACCAGAAATCAAGTTTAGTGAATCACAGGTATGAATGTTGCATGTTTGTTGTTTTGTTTCTCATACACCATGAGATAAGTATTGAGTGATTTGTAAACTGAGACAAAAGAGGTGCCAACTGAATGTTGTGATGCTTAACTGAAAGGATGAAATAATTTTGTTCTGCAGATCAAATGCTACATGAAACAATTGTTATCTGGTCTTGAGCACTGTCACTCACGGGGTGTGATGCACCGGGACATCAAAGGATCAAATCTTTTAGTGAATAATGAAGGGATATTGAAGGTGGCAGATTTTGGACTGGCAAATTTCTCCAATTCTGGGAACAAGCAGCCCCTCACTAGTCGTGTAGTCACGTTATGGTATCGTCCTCCAGAACTTTTGCTCGGTTCAACAGATTATGGTCCATCCGTGGATATTTGGAGTGTTGGCTGTGTATTTGCAGAATTACTAATTGGGAAGCCTATACTTCAGGGGAGAACCGAGGTAGTAAAGTAAACTTTTCAAAATGTATGGACTTTTTTCCTTCCCCATTTGATATTTTGTGTTAAGAATCAGATTATCCTCTAATGGTGCTCGTTAGTGAGAATTTGAGAATTGGATTAGATCTTATTACAACAAATAGTAAAACTACTTTTCTATTAGAAAGGTTTCATTTTATTTGTTGATGTGCAAAAAAAACTGGTCACGTGCCTAAATGGCCTGTGGTTTGTGCCACCTTATATGCTCTTCAAGAGAATGTCTTTTTCAGTCTCAACTCAACTAAAGTCTTGAAATGCATAAATATCAGTCTCAACTCAACTGTCTTGTCCGTCTAAAAGCAAGTAGTCCTCTCGTGTCATGCCTACAAACTGATTTGAGCTTCATTCATTGTTTCTATTACATACTGATTTTACCATACGAGTCACGTTGTAAAGTTCAAAATAAATCTTATGTAGTTGTTGACAGTAATTAATCCGACTACATAGTAAGTCCCCTTCCTGTTGCATCGGTGCTCTTGTTGTGTGTTTAATTATATATGATCTTGATACAGTTTAGAGTGGAACTGAACTTCATAGATTACTTGTTAACCGGCTAATTGATAATAAACTAATCAACTGGAAATGGAAAATATTATATTTTGTTCTTTACTGTTCTCTTCAATCTATTCTGAATTCAACTTTGCTATACATTCAGGTTGAACAATTGCACAAAATTTTCAAGCTTTGTGGCTCCCCACCCGAAGAATACTGGAAAAAGACCAGACTTCCTCATGCAACATTGTTCAAGCCACAACAACCATACGATAGTTGCCTCCGACAGACATTTAAAGATTTTCACGTATCCAGTGTAAATCTTCTACAAACTCTTCTTTCTGTCGAACCAAGCAAACGTGGGACTGCCTCCTCTGCTCTCTCATTAGAGGTTAGTCAACATGGCAGTGTTGGTTTTGTATATGTTGAAAATCGTTAGAAAATGGATTTGGGTCTTACTCAATCATGTAAAAAGTCAACTTGTATGGTGAGATTTCACTTGTATACAATAATATGGTCATTTTTAAGTCAGCATGTATGGTCAGGTTTCACTCACTTGTATGATAGATATTTATAGGCTGTTCAATTGCAGTCCTTGGCTAGGATAGACTATGATACAATTTTAGAAAGTGGATTTAGAGTTTACTCTATAAACTCGATTCTATAAAGTTAAACTTAAACTCATCTTTTAAGAAAAATCACTGAAGTGTTCTTTTTCAGTGATTAATCTCTATAACAGAGCATAGTCTTCTGATTGCCTTTTTCCATTTTGATTTTGATAATATCCTTTTATGCATATAAGCTTTCTGCCATGTTTGTGATATTAGTCCTAGCCTATATACAGATTTGTTCATCATCCATCTGCAAATTTTATGACCATGTGCAGCATTGATGTATGGTTTTAGACTCTTGTAGCCTTCTAACAATAATTTTACCACTTTTCAGTATTTCAAAACAAAACCTTATGCATGCGACCCATCAAGCTTACCAATATACCCACCTAGCAAGGAGATTGATGCGAAACATGAAGAGGAGTCAAGAAGGTGAAAATCAATAATCTTTTCTGTCTATTTTATGGAGTTTTACTGTCTAAGAATGGTTTAGATTGTTGTACATGAACCAGCGCCCCTAGACATGCATTTCCTTCTGTCTGAGTGGTATGGTAAAACCAAGAGAACATCTGCATGTTTAATTCACTTGGTCAAGTTCATCAGCATACTTTCTTAAGTTGATCCATTAAAGAAATGTTTGTTTGAATATTTTATCAGGGTCTAGATTTGGTGTTAGATTGGTTCTTTTATCTTCCAAACATTACTTGAATGGCATCCTTGAACAGTAAATTAGGAAGGAAAGTAAGCTATTATAACATGAATACCAAAGGTTCAATTCCAGTAGCAATGGAGGCAGGAATACTAAATTCACCATCTCTGAAGAGTATTGTATGTGTTCTTCCGGGATATATCTTTAATTAAGGGTCGGTTTGGAGTCCCAATGTGGCAAACAGACTCTAACGGTTGTAATACTGAAAAGATGATATGAAGCTTTCAATAGTACTGAACATCATAAACTAAATTTAATCTTCAAATTTCCATTTTATCAATCATCGTTTGTTGCCTTTTCATGAGCTTATACGTCGATGAACTTCCAGGAAAAAAATTGGTGGGCGAGCTGGTGTACCAGAATCAAGAAAACCATCAAGAAAGCCACTAGCACTGAGTAAATTAGCCCCAGCAGAGGTCTAGCTTGCTTTTTTTGTTTTTCCATCATGGTGTTTCTTATGCACTGATTTCCAGCACTGCTCTAATCACCAAAAATGTATTTTCATCTCACCTAGCATCATATTCTCCTCCTGCAGGATTTGACAACTCAAACTCAAACTTCCCAAAAGAATGATGATAGATGTATCCACACCCTTAAAGAAGAGAACACTCATGCAGGTGAGGGGGCACCAAAGCAGTCTGGTGGTAAACCAGACGATGATTCCCATGTGAAGAAGGCATCTCAAGTAGATATTCCCTTTCCTGGGCCATTGCAAGTTTCAAAATCAAGTGGCTTTGCATGGGCTAAAAGGCGTAGAGATGACGCTTCAATTAGAACTCACAGTCGTTCTATTTCTAGAGGGTATATCTTTAATTCATTGGAAACTTCACTAAATTCAAGGAATAATTCTGAATCCAGAAACTACGAAAATAATGAATTTTTCGGGACATGCACCAACTCTAGGGGCCATGACCTACTTGAAATTTCTAAGCTTGCCATGAAAAATCAATGGAGTAAGTTTGATCGTCCAGATTCATTTGATACTGAGGAGTACCATTCACAAGAACTTTCCATGGCGCTTTATAACAGGCAAGACTCATTATCCAAGAGAAGTAACCTGGTAAGTTTATTTAGTTTGCTACATTCACTACTAATATGGCATTAAGCATTCTGAGGCATGAAACTTAACTGCCTCTTTCTTATGTGGAGATTTCCAGGGATTCTATTTTCAAGATTAAATTTGGGACCTTTGATGACATACAGAATTATTTAAACTTTAAAAAGCATAAAGATCTTCATATTTAGTTGAAATATTCATATCTGCATTGTTTAGAACAATGAGGTGTAAAGAAATATCTTGCTCAAATGACGACAATTAAAACTAAAAAAGTTAGTCTTACTACGATCACTTAAAATATTGAAGTTTACTCTTTAATTTACTTTACTGGCCCTAGTTGTTAGTTTACTTGGACCAGAAGCCAGAATATGCAATTTATGTGCCCTGCAGTGGACATGCTTCTTATTTATTTCCTCCTAACAGAGTTACCAGGATCAAGGAGAAAAGGTAGAGTTTTCAGGGCCTCTGTTATCTCAAATGCACACAGTTGATGAGCTCTTAGAAAGACATGAGCGTCACATCCGGCGTACTGTCAGAAGATCATGGTTTCAGAGAGGTATGTGACAGTAATATCTAAAAGATTGTCACAAAAAGAAGAAGCAAATGCTTTTTTCACTCACTCTTCAATCTTTTCTCATTCATTTGTGTGCATAGACTTCTTGAAATCATTATCAAGGAACTATGTTATTACAAAGTCAATCGATCAAATTGGCTGAGAACTTTGGCATGACATGGATTGCAGGTAAGAAGCAAGGGAAGTAACTCCAATGGTGATATTAGTCATGGGAGGAAATAGATCCTCGCATTTCAAACCAAATGTCCTTGTGAAAGGACCATTTTCATTCTCCAAGCTCACTAGCTGCTGTGATTTTGAGCAACAAATGAACATCATCATGTACACATGGACGCAGTATCCAGCAGCATGAGTTGGTACCAAGAATAGAAGCTTGGAAACTAACCAATTTGAGGAGTGTAATTCAGTTTACAGAAATCAGAAGGCCATGGAGAAGGGAAAAAAAGCTCTTCTTTTACTTCTTTTTCACCATGGATTCTCTATTTTTGGTCAATTATAATATATGGAAATTTATTTCTTTATGATCTAAACTTCCTCAAACATCTTCCCTTTGGTAATCGTTATCTACCTCTCAATTCTCATCCACCAATGTACATACTACATACACACATTATCTGCATTGCTTGAATATGTATAAATTGGTCTAATTCCCATTTCACTATTTTTTATAGGCTTCAATAGTATATGATGGAGGATCTTTGAATTGCACAATTAGACTTTAGGATTGCATATTCTGAAAATTTAAAATGATTTCTAGAAAAAAAAAATGATTTCAAGATTACATAATTAAGTTATCTAATTTTTGGATTACCTGAAAGTCATTTTTTAAATCTTAGATTGGACAGTTTGAAATTATTTTTAGGTAAAATTTTAAAATATTTTTTACTTTCAGATCGTATAATCTGAAAGTCTTTTTTATTAAGGAAAAACTTTTGAGTTATACAAATGAGCCATTTTTTACTTTTAAATTGTAAAGTTACAAAAGACAAAAGAAAAAGAAAATGTTGGAGTGCAGAAAGAAGATAAGGAGGTGCAGTAGGAAACTGCTTCGTGAGTTACTATTGGACTTCTTGGGCTCATAGGAACTTTTTGAGTGTTGCTCCTTTCACCACCACACCCTCCATCTTACACCTCTCCAAATTCTTTTAATTCCAATTTTATCTTTAGATTAAAACTTTTTTACTTTTACTATTTAGGATTTTTTAATTAATTTGAAAACTCTATTTCTACTCATTTACTCAGCACAACTGCACCTCCCACCCAACTCTCACGGGTTCCTATTTTCTCCATTTTCGTTTCACTTCCTCGTATCTGTTTTATATATTATCTTCATATTAAATTTGAGGATGTTGATATTAGAACTAAGCGATTCGTTCAGAAACCCCCTCCGTTAGGATTGGTTGGACCCTTTCGCCTGTGTTAAAGTATTAAGATTTACGTGATACATACAAGTTGCTTAAATTGTATCTTTAATCGTTCAAAATAATATATAAATTCATTCAACCATTAAATTTCATATTCTTATCAATTATATAATGTCTACCAGCTTCCATATAATAATGTTCATTTTATATATATATATATATATATATATATATATATATATATATATATATATATATATATATATATATATATTAATATTGACACAAAATATAACGTTTATATTATCTTATTTTGTCCCTATAAAATTTATAATATATTAAACACGTCTCCCTAAAATTGTTCCTATTATTTCCTCTGTCCCAAATTTAAACATGACAACCTTAACACAAGGATAATAAGAAATCTTATGCAGTAAAAAATGTGATTGACGTAAAATTTCCGTGGGACATGGTTACATATAAAACTTAAAAATACATGATAGCCTGAAAGAAAGATAGTGAAAAATAAGATTTTGGCAAGAGTAAAAAGATAATGATGGATCTTAAGAAAAAGGAAAGGGGTTAGTTAAGCAGTGTTTTGATGTGATAAATTGTGGATGAATGGCGGAGGAGGAGGAGCAATGAAATGTTTAACGAGGTGATGGAGCCGGTTTTGGTGGAGAGGATCATGAACTTCAGCCCCATGAGATCCGTTGGGCTAAAGCTCGTCAGAACGGGAACGCCCTTCTCTGCCATCAGTGTGGCCAGACCAATCTGATGGTCGACCAGAGGGTCTCTTGGCACCCACTCACCAACACGCGCCACCCCAGCTCCCTCACCCTCTCCAAAATCACGCTGCCATCGCCACCACCAGGATTGCAATACTCGTGCTCGCGGTCAACCCCAACGGGCAACGACAGCTCCCACAGCACGTCACACACGTGCGGCGCCAAAACCGGATCCTCCGCAAGCCTCACCTCAAAAAGACTCCGAAAAACGGAAATGGTGTGAGAGATGGGTGGAGGTGCAGATGCGCTGAGTAGATGAGTAGAAGTAGAGTTTTCAAATTAATTAAAAAATTCTAAATGGTAAGAATAGAATTGGAATTAAAAAAAATTAGAGAGGTGTAGGAAGCAACACTCGAACTTTTTCTCTGTGTCGTTTCGTTCCTTTTGTTTATTGGGCTTTGGCTCTAGACACCCGGAAAAGATAAGAAGTGATTTAACTCCGCAGCACTTCTGCACATCTCCATCTTTTTGCATCTCATTATTTCTTTCAATAGAAAAAGCCTGAATTATTTATATAATATATTTTTTAGTTTGTGTAATTTAAAATATATTTTTAGATTCTTCAATTCAAAATATATTTATATATTTTTAAATTGTATAATCTAAAATTAGTCGTTCTATTATTCAGTGTTATAAAAATAGTTCTTGGTTCTACAATTCAGAAGTTAAAATTATAATTTTAAATTTCAAAATTCATTATAACTAAGAATTGTATGATTCAAAATGTTATAACAGCTGCACAATATAAATGAAACTCAAGACAAGAAAAGACATGATTTTTTAAAAAATTATTTAGAAAAAGGATTAATTTAAAGAAAAAAATTAATATAAATTGATTTATTTAAAACAGTTAATAATTTATATTGAAATGAGAAAGTGATTTGTAATTATATATCTGAAAAAGAGAGTGTGATATGCATTTAATTTAAGATATACCTCGATTATAATGATAAAATTTAGGGTTTGATTGGTGCAATCAACGCATTACAATGCGTCCCAAATAGAATGACCGCTGAGTTGTTTAATTGAAAGCAAGATGACCTAAAGTGGTTGTGGTGCATAAATTAGTGCTAAAAATAGAATGAAGTTGTAATAATTGGTAGCTAAACCTAGAGACTGAACAGAAACCTGGAAGCACTTGTTTTAGGTCATTGTCTTGGTGTTAAGAAAAAGAAAAAGAGTGAGGCATGCATGCATGCAAAGGGGTTGCTTCCAAACTTGGTCAGCATCAATCAAACATAACATAGATATTGATTTGTTTATATGCAGTTTGTGTGAGGTTAGTGATGTTTTAAGAGAGATATTAGAGAATTAGGGATAAAGGGTATTGTGAACAACGTGAATATGATTGTGTTTGTTTTAGTTGTCAGTTTTAAAGAGGACGCGATGATGAAAGCGAAAGAGGGACCATTGCGCTTACAATCATATCAATTTTTTACACAGCTCTTCGTTTTGGTTTCTCCAGATAAAAATAAAAGGCTCATTCATTCATTCATTCATATGCAGCTTTTTATCATCTTTTAGGAAGGATATGACACATGATATTGGACCACTACCTGCTCCCTTATCACTAAACTCATGTATTATACTCTAATATTTTAGACTCTATGTTTTCTACCATTTTGTTTTTAAGAGGCATATAAGAAAGTAAAAGAAATAAGAAAAATTCTTAAATTATTTTAAGTCTAAATTTATAATGTGAGAGAAGTAGAAAGAGTTACTCTCTTAAAATTCATTATAAAGTATTATATTTTTTATATATTAAAAATCGATTTTAATTTTAATGGATATAAAATATTCTACATTGCTCTTGAAAGCAAAACACAACAAAGCAAAAGACACTGCAGCGCAAAATATAAAACAAAAACAGTTAAAAGGACCTTTTCAATTCACGTGGAACCCTTTCTTCCATTCAAATATGCGCAAAAAGGAAGAATCTACCTACGTCACTGGATTTCGGCAAATTACATATGAATTGCATTCATCCATCTTCGAGTAAGTACGATAGACACTCAAATATTTATGATTTTAAAGAAATATTTATCTTTAATAAATAACATTCCTATATTTTTATTATATTATTAAGTCACTAAAAATTTTGTTTATAGTTTTACATTTTAAAACATTAGTTTTCGGTTTTATAATTTTTATACCCAAATTTTAATCAGCATAATATTTTTAAATAAAAAGAGTGAATAGCATTTATTAAATACATAAAAGGACGTCTGAATAACAATTTAAAAAAGAAATATGAGTATCATCTTATTAAAAGATTTAATATTTATTTTAAATTACATTCACATTAAGACATGTAAAATTAAGAATTCTCTGCAGTTTCTGAGAAAGTGCTGGAAATTTGTATTCCAGATTTTACACGTGAATGCAGAATCTCAAACATCCGATCACGTTTCTTACCCAGAAAATGTTAGGCAGCACAGAGTGGTCACAATCATTTCATGGACCAATTCACAACGCTGTACACCACTCTACGTTGATATTGTTGACTTTTCTCCACTGTTGACAAACAATCATGTGGCAGTGCACAAGGAGCCACAGAGGAACAGCGACAGGCCTCGCACGTCTGATTCCTCCGACCCCAACGTTGCTTACCTTACCTTTTATTGCAAGAGACAATCAACGCAGATTGCTAAACAACCGACCCTCTGTCATCAACACCTTTTTCACATCCATCTGTTTTTATTGATTAATTTATTTTCCTGGCTTTCTTATTCCCTAATGCACGACACATACGTGGATCATTATACAGTACCTCCTCAAGATCAAATTACTATAATGAAAATGAATTTATAGTAAATTTAGAAATGTGATTGTTGTCATCGAGTAAAATTAAGGTAAAACGAAATGAAAAGTTAGGGCAGTTAATAGAAATAAATGGAGTTAAATGTTTGCAAATTTGGACAAACATATAAGGTCACATTGGAAACAGTAGGGCTTTAATCTACAAAATAGAGTTTGAAGTATAATTCAACTTAATTATGTAATTTCCTAGAAGTCAGTTACTTTAATAAGTTCGTATGAGTTTAATGCGAATCAATTCACACGTCTTTCTTCCTACTTATTTTATTCAACATTATTTTGTTACACTTCTCACACGTAATATATACCATCTTATTTTCACTACTCTTTCTGTGTACTGAAATAAATACATAGTTATCGTGTTAAAAAAATCACATTCACTCTCAGAATACGTTTTATTTTTATAGGAGTTGTGGGGATGATGTATCGGACGCATCTAACTCATGATAGAAAATGAAATTTAACAACAAATATGAAAGAAATTGAAGGATGGTGGGATACATAAAGTTTAATTAAAAAAATGTTATATTTATACATGACCGTGACTAATTATTGTAATCTAATTGTTTTTAGGGATTTAAGTAATGATTATAATTTCAAGAAATAAGACTGATAATTTTGTATATGTAATTAGTTTTGCTTTAACGCTTGTATTGTACGATAATAGTTATCAGCAAAGATGTACTTAAAAATGGCTTTCAAAAATATGGTAAGTTTACTCATTAAAGAGCCTGACGTAACCTACTCTACTGTCCACCTAAGCTTAGATACTACGCCTACTTGATGAATAAGTTACGAGATAATTTATTTAAAAACTTATTAATTAAAAATAGACTTAATATCAAGCTATTTTATAATAATAATAATAATAATAATAATAATATAAATAATACATTATCCAATTTTAGCAAAGTTGAATATGTTCTTTTAAAGGATATATTTCCATGTTGAACTTTCATTTCTTAAAAAAGTATTTTATTTTTTTGTTATAAAAAGAAATGTGTGAGTGAACTAAGAAGAGGGTGTATATTTTAGAATGTTAGAATGAAAACATTGTATCCTATATATGACAAAGTCGGATCAAGCATGGTTTGTACCAATTAGTTATCCTAAAAAAGATTATCACTTTATTCGTCTCGTTCGTCGATACTCGTACAAGAATATTAGTGAAATCTTTTATATACGTGAATACGATATATGTAAATACTTTTATATTTTATTTTTTAATTTTATTAATAAATTTATTTAAAAGAATAAATTTAAATTATAAATTTAGATAAAAATTATTTTTTAAATATAATTTAAATCAAATTAATTAAAAAAATATTAATACAAATAAATTCAATTTTTTAGAAAAGTAAATTTAAATGAGTTGTACTAAAATATAAATTTTTAAAAAATAACATTTTATAGAATAATTTCAGTTTTATATATCTAGATAAAAAATAAAAATATATAAATTTTAAATTTTAAACAATTATTTTATAGTTAATATTTTTTTATGAATAATTTTATTTCACTTAAATTTAAAAAATAAAATTTATCATTAATTATTTAGAGAAGATATCTGTGTCTATCATCCTGATAACAAATCTTCTTAGTAATGAAAATATTTTCTTGTATATAAATTCATATCAATTTTTTGTTTTATTTGAGGTGTGACTTTTGTTTGTATTTAACAAATATAAGTGAAATCATAATATATAAAGATTTGATTTTTTTTTAAAATATTTTCTTTTTTCGCCATTTTCATTTTACAATGAAACTGAAATTAAAAAGAGAGAAAGGTAGATATGTAATTTAACAATTGTGGTGCTTAATCTTAATTCTTTTTATATCATTACAAAAACTTCGCCTGCAAAATTAATTTTGACCGGATAAACAAACTCGTCTGCCAATATAAAAAATAAGAGTGGAATTTGACTTTTAAACTCGGGTATGTAGATTAGTATTACCTTATTCAAATCCTAATGATTGCCATTTATAATGTTTAAAGACAAAAGAAAATATAATAGAAAATAATTTGAGCAAGAAATAACTTAATGTTGGATAACAGCTTAAGACTAAAATTGCAATTAAATATTTATTTAAGATAAATTTATGTTTATTCATAAAGTCAATAGTTTATATATTAGCTATAAAGTTGGTCTGGTAAAAGAGGTTATAAATTTAATTCTTTTAATTAACATAATGTTAGTTTGAATAATACATTTAACCATCATGTATAGTTGCTTACATCTATGTTCTAAGTAGTTGACCTTTCACCCCAGACAATTTATATACAAGAACATTTGTTTGCAGGGTAGATAATAGACCAAAAACTAGGTAATCATTGAAGGCGTTGTGTCTTGTCATATTGAAGATTGGTAAAAGATTTAAACAATAATGATTTAAATAATAAGAAACGATTAATATAAAGTGGGAAATTAATTAATATTAACGTTGTGAAAATATATAGAAGATGTTGTAAGTGAGGAATATCACGCAGCGATTAGTGCCTCCTTTTTCCTTTCTGAGATGCAATGTAATGATTCATTTTGTTGTGTAAAAAAGTTAAAATAATTCATTTTATTCTTTTTAGTCCTTTTGCCTACACCAGTGGGGTCTCATACATCATTAATTAGTGGTGCAAATCTTCTAACATATTTTCTCACAATTCAATCATAATTTTTATAGTTACGTTATTCAGATGATCAGTAGCTCTTCATTCCATCGTTTCATTAACAAATTCATGGCTTTTACACTTTATGTGTATTCCAAACTTCGCCCGCTGTCTATAAGATTACCATTGCAAAATTTTCTTTTAATTTTTAGTTTTACAAATAAAAACAATTCAAAATTTAAGTTGAGTTGAAAATTCATATAAAAACGAGAAAGATAGACTATATATAAATAAAATAACATAAATTTATCATTTTAAAAGTTTTGTTTAATTTTGATTATAATTCGAACAAATATAATATAAAGTAGATAAATAATTTTAAAGTTTAAGTGTTCATGATATTGAATTTTTTTTCCATTTTAAAAAATTGTCTCATTATATAATAATGATAAAGTAAACTGACACTGCTAAAATATTTATACTTGTCTTTTAGTTACAAACGAATAACATAAATAATATATAAATAAAATACAAACACATTATCTTTAGATTTTACATTTAAGGAAAATATATTAATTTCTTATCATCACACATTAGTGTCAAATTTTCTCATATCACTTAAATACCAAAAACTCATAAAAACAGGTTTTTTGTCTGCATGCGAGTGTTGAAAATTTATATATGTATATATTTCTATATATGCTTACCTAATTAAAAAATAAATGTCTTACATATTTAATCATTTCTTTATAATTAATTTAAAAGTTATATGATAATAAAAAATTCAGATAATTTCTTAGGTTAAATAGGTTCGTATTTTATTAGAAGAAGGAAAAGAAAAAGGCTTGTGATGTTGTATTGTGTGATCAAATTGAAGTTATGGAAGACTGTGATTCCTTCTTGTCTGTACGACGAGGATGAGTCCTCCTTGTCTCGCGGCGATAATGTTCCCTCACAGTCCATCACTTTCCATTTGTTTATGTAAATAAAAATTATTTCTCCAACTTTTACAAAAAATGTATATTGTTAATACTTTTTGACTTTAAAAATATATTATATATACTTCTGGTTTAATATTAAACTATAAGAGGCTGGATAGGATGAAATTAAAGTAGTACGTTGCGGGATAAAAAGTGGGGAAGAATTTTAAGAAAGCTATTATAGGTTTTTCAGTGTACTGTTTCTTAATTATGGGCATGATGTTACTATAATTTTTTTTTTCTTCTCGTTTCTATCTTTTCTAAAAAGAATATAAAAGTAACATTAGCATCAATGAGAAATACTTTTTTACGACCATTTATTACATCGGTTATAATTCACTTGACACAATAAATAACATGGTGATAGTATGTGAAAATACTTTTTATATTAATCATGTCTAAAATTGATATAGAAATAGTACAATAAATGTGATTATAGTTTTGTATATTAATATATTATTTGTTTCTGTGTACTGATATATCTTTTCTTTTTTATTGTCTAGAATTGACATGAAAATGTATTAATATATTATTTTAAATTGTTTGTTATATATTATAACTAACATAGATTCTTTGATTTTCGTTTTTAGTTATTTTTCTCTCTTGTATGGTGGATGACATATTCTTCTTCTTACAGTAACTTTTGTATTTTTCTTAATGGCTACTTTCAATTTTATTGAGATATTTCTAATTGGTGTCGCTCTTGTTCTCAAAGATCTTTAGTGTTATCACAATCACTCTCGTAAGCATTGTGTTTAGGGTTTGGGTATTTCGCCGCAATGGTTTCTTCATGTTTGTTGTCGATCTCGAACATCTTTCATACTTCCCTAAACGTCGCTACTCTTTTTATATTTTTCTTTTTTATTTTCGCATCAGGTATGCAATTGTTCTTCTTCTTCCTTCTACGTGCAAATATTCATCTCCTCGTTCTTTTATTTTTCTCTTTGTTCTTTCATTTTTTAAAACATGTCAATTTTTTTACATTTTAGCATAGTAGTTTTAAATAATTTCAATGAATCATTCTTAGACTTGTCAATGGCCTTCACGACCACCATGTCGTTGTCTACAAGAAAGCTTGTTTGTTACGCCTTAGCGAAGTTATCACTACCAAAGAATCACGTGAGTTGATACCTACTTGAGAAAGTAACACTTTCTATGTCTATTATAACTATAACTAGAATAAAAATAAAAGTTTTCTATAACATAGAAAGTCTTTTGTGCATTAATGTAGAAAAATAATTAAGTTAAAAATAACATATTTTATAATAAATAAAATATTTATTAGTATTATTGTGTTTAATTTCTATATATTTGATGAATCAATAAAAAGATTAATATATTATGAATATTCTAATGATAATTTTAATTATGTGAATCAAATAAATCATTTAAAATATTTATAATATTATTAAAAACAATTTGCTTTATATTTAAAAATAATAATAATTTGTACTTTTTTTTATTTTTGCAAGTGTTTTAATCATTTTTAAATATTTCATTTATTGTTGACATCTCATGTCCATTATAAATAATGTAAATTCACACTATATAAATAGAGAAACTCCACTTTACAATTTAGTTTTGTAAAGTTTAATTACATTAAAATATATATTTAATAACAAGAGTCTAATTTATAGTCTATCATAATGAACTTTGATTACATTAATAAGTCTCATACTTAAATTAGATTTAAGATTTACTTTTTAACATTTATTATCATTTATTTTGTTTTCACTTTATCAATTATCAGTACATGTTTTACTATAAACTATATGTAACATCCCAAAATATACTAATTACCATAAATTAGAATTAATTACAATTAACAGTTAAAACATGCAGTCTTACACTAATCACAAAATTCCAAAACCGAACGTTCTTACGTACAGAGATAAAATACCGTACAGCAGTATTTCAAAGTTTAGAGACGAACAGTTTTACAAACTTTAACCGAACGTCCAAAAGCTAACAGAAAGAACAATAAAAGTTACAACTTAACGAGCGCTCTAGGGCTCGGCTTTAACCTCTACTTCGACCAGATTGGCGTCCTCCAAATTTTCTTCTTCCAGTGTTTCTTCAAGCAACGCCTCTCCGTCTGCTCCCATCCACACGGATGATCATTGCATAGACAAGACGAACGTTCATAAACGAACGACAACACAAGGAAATAACACAGGGTAAGCTTATTGAATTTAATTCACAAGTCATTCATACACATAGCATTTTCATATTCATAAAATATCACAACACATAAAATCAGTTCAAACTCTCATAAGACAGACCGTCCGGACTGTATGAATCCATGTACCTACAGGCGTTCGTGCACCCGGGTGATGTGATAACTGTAAACATTCAACAGCTGCCACCCGAGGTTAGCCCTATCAGTCCAAAGTACTCATTAGGACTAGGACCTCCTGCCATTCCCACACATGACCTACTCCCCTCTACTTGAGGACGAGCACTCACGGAATATCAGGATGAACTGCCATCAGCAGATTTACCATGGTCATACTACACAACTTCTCATATTCAAATCATAGAGACGTTCCTCCTTGGAACGCTCGTTCAAATTCCATATTCATATAATCATTCCATATAGTGTTCATCTTTTCAAACTTCATAATTCATCATCATTTACATCTTTAGATTTAAGAGCATAAAATGACGAACGTTCAGTCCTCTGAAGAACTAGGACGAACGTCCAGAGAAAAGTACTGAATGAACGGAGAATTATATAACGAACGTTACTATCTATTCGACCAGTTAAATGAACTGACTCGTTTTGAAAGTGCACTGGTACTTAAAGAAATTTCATTATGAAGACCTTAGACCAGATCAAATGTAAGAAGGAGGGTCAAGAATATTTAGAACTATTTTTGTAGTACTTCGCATACGGAAAACGGAGGCCAGTAATTGAACGAACGTAAGGAAAAGTGAATATTTTAATACTTGAACGAACGCTATTTTATCCAAGTGGTTATTCAATAATACGAGAGCTTGGTATATGACCGAGCACCGCTGATGACGAACGTTAGGCAGATGACCGAGCACCAATTATGACGAACGCTTGGTACAAGACCGAGCGCTACTTAAGACAACGCTTGGTATAAGACCGAGCGCTATTTAGGACGAACGCTTGGTTTAAGACCGAGCGCTATTTGGGACGAACGCTTGGTTTAAGACCGAACGTTACTTATTTTAAATGTTTAAAGTATTTATATACAGCTGAGCTGAACCGAACGCTCGGACATAGTAATTCAAATGGGGACGCTCGTTCTCGATCAAAGTTCTTTCCAAATGAAAGAATTCCATTCTAAGTCATTTTCAGGGAACCGAACGGTATAAGACCGTACGATGACGAGCGTAATTTATCATAGAGAGAATTACCATATTCAGATTTTTCAACTATAACAGATTCCAGATTTCAACATTTCAGCTTATACTTTATACTTCATATAAATTTCAATTTATAAACTTTATAACAATCATTTTAAATAATTCATATTCAACATCATCATACAGATTTATTTCATACACCATAAATATCCATGTTCATAATCATACATCTCAACCATCATCCATCATGCATTCATACTCATACTGCATACATACATTCTTTCATTCATCAACATGCATACGTTTTCAGCAACATACAACAGCGTATGAATTAAATCAATAAGCTTCCCTTACCCGGATTCGTACTGCAACTTCTCCAAAACTTAAGATTTGTGGCTTCGTCCAACTAACGTTTTTCTACCCTCAATGGTTACTTAACTCTTCCAAATCAAATCTAGCCACAAGAAAATCGAAACACTTAGACTACACACTTGCATGCAGCCAAAACTTAACTTTTCAGGAAATCTAAGAATGAATAACTAAGGAAGACACTTACCGGCTTCAGCTTCTGAAACCGAACGGTTCTTCTTGAAGCCCTTGTCACCAGGAGTCCTTCTATGGTGTCGGAATCGTGATCGGAGGAGATGAGACGGTGGTGATCTTAGAGAAAAGGTGGGGGAGTCGTAGAGAGAAGGAGGAGAGAAAAGAATTCTCCAGAATTATGAGAGGAGTGTGCGTGTAGAGAGAGATGAGTTTTTCTGAGAATGCATGCTTTGTTTCCAGTGCCGAACGAACGTCCGCTCCTCGTCAGCCACATGCATTCCACTAACGCTTTCCAGACTCCTCTCGTCGTGACACCTGGCGTTCGTTAGTGAACTGTCGCGCTCTCCGAGTGACACGCAAACTGCACTGCGTTCCCCACTCCAGACTCCATGCAGCGTGACACCTGGCGTCCGCTGTTGGAATGCTTCTTCCTGCTGCTGCCACGTACGCTGTTGAGGTGTCTCGTTCTCCAGCTGCCACGCGTACTCCAGCGTACGTTATTTTTCAGGGTCTTACCCTATCTCTCTCGAATAAAAAAAAAATAACGTGTCTTTCGATCATCATAAACATCAAAACAAATTATGTAGTTCAAATCATACTTGAAACAAATGATTAAATAATAAAATAATAGTAATAAAGTTTATACTGAATGATAAACCATGAGATTGATTATTTTATGGTAGAATCCAATGAATTCTTTTACTAAAATCATTACATTATAAGAAAAAAATTTCAACAATCAGTTAGTAATATGACTTTTCTGACATATTTCTGGTAATAATAAATTTGTTAATAATTTAATTGTTAATAAAACTATCAATCAATTATATATGTCTGTTACAGATATTCTAATGAAAACTATTGTAGGCAAAACTTGTGATATCCATCATAAATTATTGAAGGAAAAATGTGTGATGATAAATATTAAATAAGTGTGCAAAATATCACTAACACTGGATATTCACCCTAAGTTTGTATGGCTATAAAATGTTTCGTTCGTATTTTCTGTACCCAAATACCTACTAAAATAAAAATTCAAAAAACCTAAGTAAAATTTTTATGAACTATTAATACGTGTTTGATCCAATTAATGAAACATGTTAAACCATCATTAGTCAAATAATTAAATCTCTATTACAAATGGCTATTAACATGATAGTATTCATATTGTTAAGTGTAACATCCCGTAAGTAAAAGAAAAAAAATGAGAAGAATTTGTTAGCATAACTTAAGAATCTATCTCAAGTAGGAGAAAAACTCATCTAAGTAGAATGGATTAGGGTTGACGTTTAGGGAAATTGGGACTATACCCTGATTGGGAAGAAGGAAAGGTAGAATTTTCCACAAGCATGATTGTGTAGATATTTGGGTTTGAATAGGTTAGGATTCTTACTGGGGAGAGTTTAAATTGGGACTATGCTTAAAAGAAAGGAGATTCCCCATTGTTAAAAATCTTGTTGCATTAGAATAAAACAACTTTTAATAATAAATAATAATAACTTTTCAATTAATAATAATAATTTTATTTAATTACGAATTACAATAAAAAATGCATTTTTTGTGTGAAAAATATTTAAATCAATATTTTAATCTGTATTTAAATTATTATAATAGTAACGAATTAATGTATAAAGCTAATACTCATTTCGAAAATAATAACTCCTCTAAATTTATTATTTGAACACTTTTATACTTTCAATTTAAGTTTCCATATACAATTTCCATTAGAATATCATTAGTTAAATAAATAATTAAGCTTATACTCTTAATGATTAAATTTCAATAAATTGTTAAAAATAAAACAAAAATCTTAAAACCAACGATAGTTGAAATTATTATTATTATTATAAAATTAATTTTAGTTAATATAAAATTAATAAATATAACTTTTCTAATGAACATATTACCAGTAATAGTATGATTACATTAAAATTAAAACGTTTTCAATAATAATTTGATATTTAAATTCATATTTTACATTTATTAAATTTATGTAAACAAAAAAAGTTAATATAAAAAATAATTTAAAAGGTATATCTCAATTAATAATGATATTTCTATTTCTATTTAAGATGAAACTTCATGTATGTTTACTGGTCTTTTATTTATCTTCCATAAAACTGGTTAAATTTATATTTCATTTCATTTAATTAAATTTCAAGTCATTTACAATTTTTAATGTGTTTAACTGATTTTTTATTAAATTGTTTTGTATGCATTAAGTATTTCAAAATTTAGTTTTTTTTTAATTATGTTTCTATTATTTATTTCATGAGTATTTATATATATTTTTTCTAATGAATATTTACTTAGTAATTACTTATACTCACTATTATATTCATAAAAGATCCAAACTCTTTTAATAACTTAAGTGTTAAAGAACTTTTAGAGGTGAATGTTCCTTCTTTGAGTAACAAGGAATTCAATTCCAACTATAAAGAGCATCCAAGTCACCGCTAGGATCTTGTCACCTGTCCGTAAATTCATGTTAAATATTTTGATAAGATCAATTGACGTTCACCGTGGGGTCGATAGCGAGATTATTGATTGGAGGCTTATGTTTCTACTCCACCTTATAGTCTCACATCGCTTAGAAGTTGAGACTAAGACAATTTAAATGTCTTTCTTCTTTGATCCTTCGAGATGTCTTTTAAAAACAAAATTGTGACTGAGTTTCATATTCTAAAGCAGAAAATACCTCAAATTTATGGATCAATCACGATACATCTGAGGTATTATCGACTTTTTGAGTGTAAAACTCTCATGATTTTGTTTTTAAAAAACATAGAATATAAAAGAATAAATAATTATTTAAATTACTTTGAATCCTAAATAATGTGAAACTATTTTGTATGGTAGAAACATTTTTTGTAAATTAATTTCAATTTCATTAAATCATTTATATTTATATTTTTATATTTATATTTATCTTTGAATTCTTTCATATATTTTTTTATATGCCAAAGAAGAGAGACACGGTAAATAACATTAATTGATATTCATAGTTGCAACCTCTTCGTTGATAACCGAACCGACCAAAATAATTGGCTTAGGCTGTGCCATTATGTTTGGTTTGGTGCGTGGTCCACCAAACTTACATATCAGAATCACGCACGAGTGCTGACCATTAAGTGTGTGGGCAATGATGCAGTATGCTCTCAAAATCCAACGGTTCAAATAAAACACAAGTCCTTCCTCACTTTTAGCTCATCTCTACAAAACTCAAATAACATCTCGATAGCTTAAATTTTCAGAAGTATAAGGTAATATTCATAGTTGTTCTACTTTTCAATCTACGAATGGTTCAACTTCAATAGAAAGTGAATATAATAAGTAAATTATGAGATGTTAATATAATCAAAACCTCAAAATGATCAAAACTATTCTGCGCATGAAATGTCATTCTTAATTTTTACGTTGTCAATCAATTTGAAAACCACTGTTACTAATTTAACTTTTTAGCACCATGTTACAAAAAAACATAAGTTAATCTTATAAGATTATTTAGTCAGTACTGATTTTTTCCATACAAAATTTCTTTATTTATTTTTTTTCAAGAAGATACAGTACTAATGAAATATCGTCACATTCAAAGCACATATAATTGATTTCCTTAAAACAATGATGTTATGTCACACGTTGACACGGCCTTTTAAACTAACTTCCAATTGGAGGGAGGTTAACATATGTTTGATCTGCTTAAATATGTCTTGACAATGGTCATCCTAATAAAAATTGATATACTTTTTCAGCAATTTTATCATGAACGTATTTTGTTTGTCAACTTTGGAATGAAATAAAACATTATACCACTTTCACGTTCTTCAGACTTATCATGTCAATCATAACTTAATATTTTTCAACATTCACTTCTATTTTGGATCAATAATAATTTATTTTTATAAAATTATTAAAATGTTTCAATTAAAGAATAATAAAAATATTAAAAATTTATGAAAATAATCGAATATCTAAAATAATATATATCTATATATATAAAATATCAAAATAATATATCACTTTATATGATAAATTCTAATTAAATTGTGTAATTTAGTATACATGCCCCTTTATATTAAGCATGTTTCATTATAGACTAATCGTCAACTCATTAAAAGTCTCTTTAAAATCATCTTTCATCGTTTTTAGTATACATGCCCCTTTATATTAAGCATGTTTCATTATAGACTAACATAAACTCATTAAAAGTCTCTTTAAAACCTTGTGCACAAACTTTTTTTTGCCATTGATGCCTCCATCTATTTGATTAAACCACCACTAAAATACAAGGTATTTTTTTCTCAATTAACTTTTTTGATGTTATAATGCTATCAAATATTTTCATCATGCAACCCTAAAAGTAACATTTATTTTTGTTAATGTAAAATTTCTAATACGTTTTTTCACACTCAAATATATAGATTTAACAAACAGTACACTTGTTAAAATACACTTTAACCCATGACTATATAATATCTTGTTAATAATAAAACTTTAAATATAATTTAATTTTACAAAATTGATTTATAAAATAAAGTTTGTATTTATTTGTATATTATAAATTAATTTTATCTTTAATCAATGTGAGATATTTATAATAATTTTAAAAAGGAAACTCACAATATTTTAGAAGAGAATTTACCTAAAACATAAATTTCATGATTTAGTTTAAGAAAATAAGGAGAAATTACGCAAATTTCTAAAATAAGTTTAAAGAAGTTTTTTAAACAATAAAATAAATAATAAAATCTATTTATTTTCCATTTATAATCTTGAAACTAAGCATAATATTTTTTTATTTAATTTTTAAATATGCTTACACTAAAAAAACACCAAACATTTGAATTAATAAAGCATTTTTTTTATTACAAATAACTAAAACATTGTTTTAAAAACGAGTAATCGAATATAGTCTACGAATAATTATACATTTTAAATTTAAACGTCTTTGCAACATGTTTTCCTGATATAAGATTTTATAAACCTATTTGCACTTCTAATTTTCAGCGATAGTGTTTATGCAAATTTCATCTATTTATTTATTTATAATTAGTCTCCCACTATTTTACTAGTGTGATTTTGATTGACCCGTTAACTTACCGTTTAAATTTAATAAAAGCAATAATGGCAACATAGTGTGATTGCAATGCAACATTGTGTGCAGATAGTGTGTGTTGAACATTAAAAGTGAAATTAAAAAATAGATTAAAATTGCATGACTAAAAAAGTGATAGATAATTTTGTATATAAGGAAAATGAATATTTAGAATTATGTTGTAGAAAAGATGATGGTTGTTTGGAATAAAAAAGAATTGTTGGGATAAGGGAGGTGAGAAAAAGTTGAAGTTGATTGGAATGAATGGGGCGTGTCTCGTGTCTCATCCACTGTGCCAAGGAAAAGATCTGCATCTTTGGACCCAATCCCAATCCCAATCTCAATCCTTCCATTTTACACTTTTTCTCCAGTACCTCTTTTATTTCATTTCAGAATATACCCATCTCTATAATAAACCTTAACATTTTACGTTTCTCTTCTCCTTCGTTCATCTCTTCGTAACATCATATACGTCGATTATACTTTTGGTGTGATCACCTAATGAATAAATCAATAAACTTATCATTATGTATTAGGTGATACTTTAGCTTGTAACACAGAGATTAAGTGAGTTATTAAGTCTAAAACTTCTTCAAATAAGACATTCCTTAGTAGAAACATAATAAACTTGAAATACAATAATGGTTTCTTGGTGAGATTAGTTTTTAGAATATGATAAGTTGATCATATGTAGAGATTTAGACTATAAGTTACTACCATTCTTGTTGCTCAGTTCATTATTAGACAATCGAAAGATATTAGCAATATATCTTAATAAATATATTTCTAATGAAAAACTTGTTTTTGACATGATTAATAATAACTTGTTAAATGAGGGAACTATAGAAATGATAGTAGGCTATCTACTATATTCAAAATGAAACTTTAGTTATATTAGAGTTCAAAAGTAAATATGTATAAAGATTTTTAAAGATTTAATGACTATTGTTATAGTTTTAACAATATTAGTAAGTTAAAATAAAAGTAAAGATAACAAAATACATCACCAGCTTCTATGGTAATAAAATAGGCACATTATTAAAGAGCGAAAAATTCTAAAACAAGAGAAATCAAGAAACAAAGAAGATAATAATAATATTATCTTTTAATTTAAAATAATATAAAAATAAAATAAATAGTTGTATCAGATAGTAAACTTGTAATTGTTAATAAAGATGATTTTATTAACTTCACTGGTCAGAATATGAATGAGTTATTAAATATACGATTTAATTGTATAATTTTATAACGTTATAATACTATGATTTTATAATAAAAATTTATTTTAAAGTTTTTGAATCATAAAATTACATGTAAAGACAATTAAGTAAGATGACGAGAAATTAATACTCGTGACATCTATTTAACTATCACAAAATTAAATGATAAAAATTTAATTGAAATTTCTAATTTTTTCAGCACTAAATAAATTATAAAAATTCAAAAAGTTTTCAAATTTATACAGAAACCGAAAATTAGTCAAGTCATAAAACTTAAAATGTATTTATAGCATCAATTCAAATTTCAATAAATAAAATATGTAAATGTTTTAAAAGATAAAATAAAAATTACACTAATCATTATAACATTACCACACATTATATTTTATTTGATTTAATTAGTGATTTCGAATTTTAATTTGTTAATTTTGGTTTCGCTATTTTTTTTTTCAATTTAATTCCTTAATTTTTTAAAAAGATTTAATCTAGTCATTTTCATTGAGTTAACATTAACATTCGTATATGTCACATATCAATTTATAAAATTTTTATTTATTTATTTATTTTTTAAGAAAAACAAAAACTGTCATGTGTAAGTTAGAGTAGTGCTATGTGACAATATCATGTTAGTGTTATTATCACGTATTGTTTTCCATTTAATTTCTTTGTTTTAAATTTTAATTCAATTTAATTTCATTTTATAAAATGTATCAATTTTGTCATTTCTAATTTAAGATCAAATTAATTTATTTTTTACAAATGTAAAAAACTTTAAATATAAAAAATTACAAGTGAAAAAACATAAAAAACTAAATAATTTTAGTATTTTAGTTTTAAGATGTAAATTCTAAAAAATATTTTTCCACGTATATATAACTGTAATTAAGTTTAAATATTATTTTATCTCAAATTAGAAAAGACAAAATTAAATTATTTTAAAATAAATAAAAAATAAATTGAATTAAAATTTTAAATAAAAATTAAATTGAAAATAATCACACAGCAATAAAATTGACACAACCACATGTGAAATTTTATTTTTTAAAAATTAAAAAATATTTTTTTTATAAATTTACACGTGAGATAAAGTATTAATACCAACTTAATAAAAAAGATTAAATTGAACTTTTTTAAAAAAAATTAAAAAACTAAATTAGCCCAAAAATAATAAAAAGAACAAAATAAACCAACCTAGTAAATTAGAAAAATCACTAGTTAAGCCTATTTTAGTTTTTTAAATAAAATTTTAAATGATAGCATTATATTATAGTAATATAAGAAATGGAATGTTTATTTTAAAACAATAAACAATATGAATGACATTCGAAGGAAAATTAAATGAAAAGCCATTTAATATTTATCCACAAAAAATGTTTAATTTTTATAATTTTAAATTTCCTTTTTTAAATTTTTTATCTTTAATAACATTTTAGTCAATACATCATTTTAAAATTAAATAATAGAAACCACTGACATTTCGTTAAAAATATAAAGATAATAGATGTCATTTTATTAAAAATATAACGAATTGTGAGTTTTTCAAAAGCTAAAAGTGGTGTTATTGTTATTATTATTATTATTATTTTATAAATTTAAGGGAAATTGAATGCTTTTTAAAGGTATACATATTTACTATGCAAGTATTTTGCCTTTTCTGATATATAAAGATATACGAAATCAATGCTAAGAAGATAACAAATACGGTGCGACACAGTACGAGAATATGACTATGTTTATTAACACACACTTTTGCTAAGTTAAATTATAGTGATACTATTGACATTAAATATAAGCTGAGTTAATTAGTTTTGGAATTTATCTACTAGTTAATTGACCTGACTATAATTAGGTTAATCCAAATGAACCAAATTCAAAACGATATATAATCTAAATTGTTGAATTGTTGTTCGGATAAATTTATGTGTATTAATTAATCCCTAATTGTTAATCTAATTGAAATTGTTAGAGGATTGGTTTTTTTATAAGTTCAAGATTTTAATTTATTATATATATATATATATATATAAATATTTTAACGAATTTCAATTTTAAAAGTCAATCAAATGTATTTTTAAACAAGTCTGGACTGGTGTAATAAAAAGTCTTGAATTTCAAGTTATATTTTAATGTTCCAATTTGATAACCTTTTTAGAACATTATATTGTATTTATATTATTTATCTTAACAGTAATATATATGTTTAACAATATCCGATGTTTAAATTGATATATTATATTTTATACATTTGATATATTTATCTAATTCAAATAATACAAGCCGATTAATAGGTACTTTTTTGATAAAAGTTTTATTAATTTCTATTAAATGTTCTTATATATATTAAAGAGTTTAGTTTTCCATTACTGATTATTTTTATAATATTAACTAATCAGATATTATGTAAAATGTGAAACTTACATAATTATTACTAAAATAGTTAATAAAAAGATGTAATGAAATAATAACAAGTTAAAAATTACAGTTATAAGAAAACTACGTTAAAAAGTGAACTGTTAAATTTTGGATGTGTTGGAGTTAAACATGTCGAAGTGAGATGTGGAATGTACGTGCCACGTCACCAACCACGTAGACAAGGGTGCAATCAACCCCAGCTTGCGCAAAAATATGTTGTCTGTATGCAGTTGCAGAGAGACAGAACACAACACAGAGGCAAAGAGAGAGAAGGAGAAAGAGAAAGAGAAAGAGAGACGGGTCTAACTTCCAACGAGTGTTCGTATTCTCCTTTTCAGTCCACTACGCTTCCTTCTTCCCTTTCCCTCTTCTCCGTTACCCCTTTCCCCGTTCACATTCTAATCACATTTTCTCACCCCGCTTTACCAAAAAAAGAGAAAGAAAGAAGAAACAAGATAAAGGTTTATTACCTTTTTTGCATTCCACTTCTACTTCACTTCAATTTTTCTTCTACCCTTTATCTCCTTCAATTCGTTTTTTATTAATTTATTATTTTGATTTTAGAATTCAATTCTTTGACTATTGTTTTTCTTCAATTCAGCTTTTCATTGGATCACGTCACCCACCTTTGCTTTTGCTCTCTTCTGCCTCTGAATTGAGCATTTCCGAGTTCTATTGGCCTCTGATCGAATTGGGTATTTGCAAGATCTGCGGCTTCAATTGTTCGGGGCAAAAAGTTTTGATCTTGGTGGTGGACCAACCCAATTACCGGTTTGGATCCGATCGGGGTAGAAACAGCGCCATCAGATGGCGCTGTTCAGAAGGTTCTTCTACCGGAAGCCGCCGGATCGGCTTCTGGAGATTTCCGAGAGAGTTTATGGTTTGCTTTCTCCCCATTTCCCTCTTGTCTCTACTTTGCCCATTTTCTATTTCTTCATTGATTGTTCTGTTTTCTCTGCACAATTCAGCTCATGAATGCACCGGAAGCATTAATCCGTTACTTTTTCAACTCTCCAAGTTAAGGGGCAGCTGATTTTGTAGCTTTTAGGGCTCGTTTTTAATGTTTAGAAGCTAATTTAGTTAAATTTCATTAATGTCATTTCAAAACAATGCCTTTGGTAATGAGCTACAACAGGGTGGACCTTTTTTTATTTATTTTAACTTGCACTTTTTAGTTTCTTCTCTTCCTTTATTGTAGGACACTAATTACTCTGGAGAAGGAAAAGTAAAGCATTATCTGATTCATGGTGGTCAGTTATCAATTAGGTTGCTGTTTGATGAGCTCTGGAAGATTCTTTAAACTGAGACCATTGAGTGTTGTCCTTTAAGACATTTTTTTTATGACTTGCAACAATTCTCTTTTATTTCCTTTGTTGCAAAGATGTGTACTGGCAAAATGAAACAGTGTTCTCTGTTAAGAAATTCTTTCTTATTTGCTTATTGCCTTTGGTTTTTCTAACTTGTTGAAATGAAACATGACTTTTAAAGTTGTAAATAAGTACCCTAGTTACCGAATTGGTAGTATCTGACTATTCCATACACATTTTTTGCAGTTTTTGATTGTTGCTTCTCCCCGGATGTCTTGGAAGAAGAAGAATATAGAGTTTATATGGGGGGGATTGTGGCTCAGCTACAGGATCACTTTCCAGATGCTTCTTTCATGGTATTCAACTTTAGAGAAGGGGAGAGACGCAGCCAAATCTCAGACATATTTTCTCAGTATGACATGACAGTTATGGAGTACCCTCGGCAGTATGAGGGTTGTCCTGTTCTGCCGTTAGAGATGATCCATCACTTCCTTCGATCAAGTGAAAGCTGGTTGTCTCTGGAGGGGCAACAAAATGTGCTTTTGATGCATTGTGAAAGGGGAGGTTGGCCCGTGCTGGCATTTATGCTAGCAGGTCTTCTGTTATACCGGAAACAGTACAGTGGGGAGCAGAAGACTCTTGAAATGGTCTACAAGCAAGCTCCAAGGGAACTACTACACATATTGTCTCCTTTGAATCCACAGCCTTCGCATTTAAGATATCTTCAGTATATTTCCAGGAGAAGTTTGGGAGCTGAGTGGCCACCATCGGAAACACCCTTATACTTGGATTGTCTGATTCTTAGAGTCCTTCCAATATTTGACGATGGAAAAGGTTGCAGGCCCGTTGTACGTGTTTATGGTCAAGACCCTTCAATTACTGCCACTAGAAGTTCAAAGCTTCTTTTTTCAACTTCACAATCCAAAAAACATGTTCGCCACTACCTACAGGTGCCATATAAATTTCCACTATTGATACTGAATTGTGAATTGATTAGATAGACGTCCTCTTATTAAATTTTAATCACAGGCAGAGTGTATGCTCGTGAAAATTGACTTGCGTTGTCGTGTTCAAGGGGATGTGGTTCTTGAGTGCATACATTTAAGTGATGATTTTGTTCATGAGGAATTGATGTTTAGAGTTATGTTTCATACTGCATTTGTGCGGTCAAATATTTTGATGCTGAGCCGTGATGAAATTGATATTTTGTGGGAGGCGAAGGACCTATTTCCCAAGGACTTCAAAGCAGAGGTAAGTTATTGTTATTCTTCCACAAAGGCCATTTTCTGGAGCAGTAGGAGTTGAACACGTACTCATATCTGTATCAGGTGCTTTTTTTGGACGCTGATGCTGTTATACCTGATCTAACCACAGTCACGGTGAGTGAAGATGCAAATGAGATTGAGAGTGCTGAGACAGAAAGTGCTTCACCTGATGAGTTCTATGAAGTAGAAGAAATCTTCAGCAGTGTAATTGATGCACAAGAAGGTAAGACAGAGTATGATTCTCAGGCTTTCCATGAAAATGCTGTGAATGATGAAACTCATAAGGGGGTCTGGAGGCAGAAGTCTGATCCTCATAGTTTTGAGGATTGTCCACCAGATGACAAGATCGCCAAGCAGGTTTACAAGATGGATCCTGGTATTAATACTGTGAAAGACATCTCTATTGATGATGCTCACTATAAATTTGATGGGAGCATAGATTCAGATCCTCATGCAGTGAAGGACATTGCTGTCGATGATGGAGAAATTAAGTCAACTTCCATTGCAGTTATTTCTGATATGATGAAACCTCCTCTGGAAACAAAGGAAGTTACCATGCATGTGCAGCAGGAATTTGCAGTCATTGAAAATGAATATGATGAAGATAAGGAGGTAACAGAAAAGGAGCTAGACTCCAAGGCTGGGAACCAGATGCCTGATTTGACTGAACAAAAATCTGGTAAAGTACTTCCATCTACTGCCAAGAAACAACCTCCATCCAACTCGAAGCCAGTTGGAGATACAGTTGCAGCAAAGCAAAAGATTAAACAGCAAGAAACCCATGGTTTTCAGGCAAAACAAGCTAAGCCAAATGCCGTAACTAGATGGATTCCTTCTAACAAGGGTTCTTATACAAATTCAATGCACGTCTATTATCCGCCATCAAGGAATAACAGTGCACCAGCTGCACTGACAAATTTGTCTTCCACAAAAGAGAAAATTGAAGATTCCAAAACAAGATCTTTATCTGCTCCTGTTGTTTCTGCAGTTGTTGCTTTTATTGACAAAACAAATGACTTAAAAAGCCGGAAGGTGGTCACTTCAAAATCTTCTGGCTATATAGCAACAGAAATAGATGAAAAAGGTCTACCATCACCATTGTCATCAATTAAAGAGACATCTTTTCAGTCAGATACTCCAGCGCAAGAACAGAGCTCAGAACAACTGCTACAGCCTCCCCCACCACCTCCCCCTCCCCCTCCTGCTCACAGTAGAGTCTCTTCTCTAGTTTTTGAATCCTCATCATTAAAGGATGATGTATCAGCTCAAGGCTCTCCATCTTCTTTGGGTGGAGAAGGGTCCCTCATGCCACCACCACCACCTCCTCCACCTCCTCCACCGCCATCATTTCAACCTTCAACTTTAACAACATTTATGAGACCACCTGAAACTTCTCTTCCTTTCCCTCCACCCCCACCACCACCCCCGCCCCCTTTTTTTGGGCAAAATGTAGGGAGCTTAGTACCTTTTCCATCCCCTAGGAAATCTGTGGCTTCATCAATGGTTGGAGAGACTAGTGTATCTTTAACACTTTCTACAACCCCTCTTCCATTTACAAGCACTGTCGTTACACTGGATGTTTCTCAAGTGGGTACTGCAGTGATCCCTTCACAGCCTCCTCCACCGCCACCACCTCCAAGGTATGAAGTTTCATCTGTTCCTCCTTTGACACCACTAGCATCACCTCTTCCAAAGAATAAAATTCCATCAGTTCCCCCTCCTCCCATGTTTCCTACAGCTTCAACAAATAGGGCTCCACCCCCTCCTCCCCCAACACCCCCATTTGCATCACATAAAGGTTCACCTCCACCAGCAACCCCACCTCCAACTCAACCCCTGTCTCCGCCTCCCCCTCCCCCTCCGCCTCCTCCTCCCCCTCCCCTAGCCAATTCACATATATATTCAGCTACACCACCTATAGCTAATTCACATGTATATTCAACTACACTACCTATACCTCCGCCACCACCTCCTCCTCCTTTTGGTAAAGCTTCATTACCTCCCTCTCCACCTCCTTTCAATAGTCCTCTTCCACCACCACCACCGCCACCACCACCACCTCCACCCACACCTCCTTCCCCACCTCTTCCTCTATCAAGTGTGGCCTCTCCTCCACCTCCTCCAATGTATAAAGCCGCACCTCCCACACCACCACCTCTTCCTCCATCAAATGGAGCCCCACCTCCACCTCCACCACCACCTCTTCCTCCATCAAGTGGAGCCCCACCACCCCCTCCACCTCCAATGTACGGAGTACCACCTCCACCACCACCTCCATCAATGTATGGAACACCACCTCCTCCTCTAGGCGGTCAAGGACCACCTCCTCCTCCAGGCGGTCGAGGACCACCTCCTCCACCTCCTCCTCCAATGTATGGAACACCACCTCCTCCACCCCCTCCATCGTATGGAGCACCACCTCCACCACCACCTCCTGGTGGTCGAGGACCACCACCTCCTCCTCCCCCAATGTTTGGAGCACCACCTCCACCTCCTGGTGGTAGAGGACCACCTCCTCCTCCTCCCCCAATGTTTGGAGCACCACCTCCACCTCCTGGTGGTAGAGGACCACCTCCTCCACCTCCTCCTGGTGGTCGAGGTCCTCCTCCTCCACCTCCCCCAGGTGTTCCTGGTGCTCCTACACCTCCTGGGGGTGGACCTCCGCCACCTCCGCCCTTTGGTGCAAAAGGTGCAAATGTTGGAGTTGATCCAAGAGGGAGAGGACGTGGGTATGCGCGCCCTACAGGGGCTGCACCCCGTAAATCCTCTTTAAAGCCTTTACATTGGAGCAAGGTTACAAGGGCACTACAAGGAAGTTTATGGGAAGAATTACAAAGACATGGAGAACCACAAATGTAATGTGTCTTTTCTACTGTTGAACATATTTGCTGAAACATTTCAATTATGTATAATTTTATTATTTTCTCCATCTTATTTATATCCCTATATTTTTTAATGACTGGTTTTATGTTCTTAGTGCACCAGAGTTCGATTTTTCAGAGCTAGAGAAGCTTTTCTCCTTAAATGTTCCAAAACCTGCTGATGCTGGTGGAAAATCTGGAGGGAAGGGCAAGTCTGCTGGATCTAAAACTGACAGAGTCACCTTGGTATTATTCTAACACACATGAATATTTCAAAACTTGATTTTTGATATAAGCCTTAGAGATGATTTGATGGGTTCTCATTTAGTAACTCCATCTACAAATATAAGTCACCATGATTTGTAGTTTTGCTTTGCACCTTGATAAGTGATTCATTTAAAATTTAGTATTATTGACCGTACTAAATTAGTGAATGAAAAATATTGTTCTGTTATTGCCGTTTCACTTCACTGTCTCTCATGTTCCATAATTTAAAATTCTGATACTGTATATTTGATGAATTGTAAAGTGATATTGGCGCAGTTTTCTTCTTGTTAGTGCTTAAAGCTAACATAAACTCATTGACTTGATTTTTATTTGATTCCATGTTACTTATCAATAACTTGTGTGTTTGTATTATTGATTTTAGGTTGATCTAAGGAGGGCTAATAATACTGAAATTATGCTCACTAAGGTTAAGATGCCACTTCCCGATATGATGGTAAGCTGATACTTTGATGTGGGAATTTTTTTACAATCATCTAGGAATAGTTATTTAAGATAAGTATTTTTTTAAATGAAAATAACTGCTTTCTTTTTTTGTTTTTGTTTTCGCATGAAGCACTATGGTGAAATAATTCTTTTTTGAAATAATTCTTTTTTGCTTTCATTAAGATTGGTTCTTAAAATGGTGAAGATTAGTACCGAAGGCTGCTGATAGTAGATAAACACTCTTTTGGACTCCAATCTGCCTCAAACTTTTCTAACTTCTAAATCTCAACCTGTATCTATCAGTGCCAGGTATTATCTTTTATAACACATTCTAATGTGATATTTCAGGCTGCAGTACTGGCTTTGGACGAGTCAGTATTAGATGTTGATCAAGTGGAAAATCTTATTAAGTTTTGTCCTACAAAAGAGGAGATGGATCTTATAAAGGTGAATTTTAATAAATTTATCCCTACTTACATCTTGTTTTAACAATCATGGGTTCGTTTCTGAGTTGTAAATTCCAAAAGGTTTTAGAAACTGCAACCATTTTAGTTGTAAAAATTAGTTTTTAGTTTTGGGTGATTTTTTAGTTTTGAAAATTAGTATTTTTTTCTAATTTCTAGTTTCAAAATAAATTAGATTAAAAATTCCCTATTTGGTTAAAATTAGTTTAAAGATATGTTTTAGCGTTGACCATGTTAGAAGTGGTAGTAAAAATAACAATCGTTGTGGAAGTAGTAGTGTTATTATTGATGGTTCTTGAAGTAATAACAACATTCATAATGGTGGTGCATGTTGAGGTAGTAGTGTTGTCTGTGACAGTAAAAGTGGTGACAAAAATGTTAATAGTGATGATGGTGGTGATGTGCCAGTGGCTGTGATGATGATGACGGGAAGGACCATAGTCAAAGCTAGTGAGATGTGGTTTTCTAAAACTGAAAACTAAATTCATAAATATTTTTGTTTTTGGTTTTGAAAATAGGTTAAAAGCCATTTCAAATACATTTTTGTAAAACATGCTTTGTTTTGATTTTGAAATTGCATCTTTAAACCAAAAGCTGAAAACTTGCAACCCTGCCAAATGTGCCCTAAAGTTTCTATTTTGTGGTATCTTCTATTACTTTGTTCCTTTTGCTCTGATTTGTTTGATTTCTAATTTAGATTCCTTTTGTTTATCGTTGTTTAGGCATACACCGGTGACAAGGAACTTTTGGGGAAGTGTGAACAGGTGTGTGTGCAATAATTTATTTCCGTCATAATAATATATATGTTGGTTATGAGCAGAGATTGTGGGTAATAGAATTATACATGCTTCCTTTTACTGTTATATGTATTTGACTCATGCTGTGGTGTCGTCAGGTTTCATGAAAGATGAATGAGCTATTTGAAAGTAAAATTTCCTTTAGAATATTGGTGATGGGATAAAATTCTCACAATTTAAGTTGAGGGAAAAGTTAAACTTATAATATTGATATAATATTAGCCAGCATTGTCTGCAACAAAATCTGAGAGGGTGTGGGAGGAATGATTGCATAAAATAATTGATGTGTAGTCTAATCAAATTTAGTAATTGCTGGACTCTTGTTATAAATAGTCAAATCTTGAAATTAAAGAACTACAAAACAATTAATTGCCGACAAGGGATTTGAATGTCAATGTCGATTTCTTTACTAATTCTCTTTCGATTCTTGAATGTTTTGAATTATTTTTTTGGGGTTAAAGATGAACCTTTCAGAAATTGCTTTAGTAGAGATTTTTAGATTTTAAGCATGTCTTTTCCTTTTTGTTGTTTCGTCAAATTCTGACAGTTCTACGCCTATTTTATGAATTTTTCATTCCATTTACGAATTTGTCATTAGAAAGACTTTCAAGTGGTTCAAATGTTGGAGGGGTGCTTCCTTTTTTGAGTGGTTGTACTTATATTTTGGAACTCAATTACCTTTATAATAACAGCCTTATCCTACTAGGTAAGCTTAACTGCGTGGACCACATGATGCCATTCAGCACGGATGAAAACAAAATTTCAGAAATATTATTACCTTGAGATCTATCTTTGACTACTTCCCCACAATATCTTTTCTGGTCTTCCTCTCCTTTGCAAAATAGTATAAATCGTGCAATCTACTCTTCTGACTAACACCTCTTGTGGTAATTTTTGTAATGCCCAATCCTTCTTAATTTAACTACTTGTGCTACACAACCTTTTCTGTATATAACCATTATTCTATCCTTTTCTGTAGGGCTACACATCCATTTTAATTCTCTTTTTTGTTAATCCGACCTTCTCTCATGTCCCTTTAAAGCATAACATTCACCGCGCATCCACTGTATTATCTCTCTCTTTTGCATTCCATGGCAGTTGCTTATTGGATTGAGAAGATTATGAAGGATTTTCTTTGGTTTGTGATTAATGGGTTTATCATAGATTGATTGGTAGAACACCAATTGTAAATGTTGGAATGAGTCTAATGACTGGCTTTTAAAGTCTTATGACTAGCACTGAAATGTATTTACTCTTGAATCAGATCTTGCAAGCAAGTGCCTTGAGAAAATCAGATCCTAAAAGCCTTGGAGGTTGAATCTTTGGTTCTGACCCACCTGTATTGTTCATTTGTGTACTGTTAATAACAGCTCTCATATCATTTACCCCGAACTAATCGCTGTTCATTACTGGTCACATGTCTTTTGTTCATCAAGGGGCCAAAATTATTTCGCTCGATTGTTTAAATAAGAAAAAATATCGGATTTTTTATTTTTACTTTTTTAAAAAACAAAATAAAGAAGCTATGCAAAAAATTATATAAGTTTCTATGCCAACTAGTTTGACATCTCAAATTATTTGTCATTTGCAGCATACTCAAATTCAAATATTGTAAAAAATACAAATCGAATGGGGAACTATACCAAAACCTACTCAAGAAACATAACTAGGTAGATTCAGTCTATTCCCACCGAAATCAAACAATAAAATTAGGAATAAAATCCCATCACCTAGTACATCTGTGTGTGACCCCAAAATAAACGAGTTTGTCAGACACATGAAATCTTGCACCCTTAAGCTTCCAATGATTGGAGAAAACTTGCATCACCAACATAGAATCACTTTCTAGCCATAGGCTATGACATTCTTTCTCAGCTGCTATTCCAACAGCATGAGTAACACCAAAAATTTCTACATATATAGCTTTTTTCGCAGCAAGATAGTAAAATATCCAAGAGAAGTAGCAGACATATCCCTAAACAAACCCCCAGCACGCAGCAAGATCAGGAGCACCATGAGCAGCATCATCAATATTGCATGTCATCCAATGACAAGAAGGAGATAACCAAAAAGCAGGAATGATCAAAGGAACAATACCCTACTTGATAGAGATACAAAGATTCTTGAGACTACTGAACTCTGTAATGTTAAACCTCTCAGAAGATCAGCTTAGATTACCAACATGGTGCTTGGGTTTTTTTCTCGTTCCTTTTAGTTTGATATCCCTTTGCCAACTTGCTCTCTAAATTGCGTAGTAACCTTTGATGTTGATTCTTTTACTATGCCAAAACTTGGTCTAGGGCGAGTAAATGGTGTTGGGCAACAATCATGTGGTTTTTATTACCTTTAATCAAATACTTTTATAAATTGAATTACAACTCTTCAAACCTTCTTTATGAACTATTAGGTCTCCCAAGTTTGTCAAGATTGAAGCAAATGGTTGCAAAGATAACTTTGAATTGAGTTATGTCAGTTAGTCAATACGTCCATTCTTCCTTCCAAAGATAGTTTAAGGATGTGTTGATTTTCCTTTATTAATTATCTATTCAGATGTACAGGGAACAAGTTGTTTCTTTCTTTAGTTTTTTATATTTTGTTACTTTTATTGAAGAATTCTCCCAAGGCACTTGGGTATTCTTCATGAAAGAGTGTTGTATAATCTTTAACTTGTCTCTAGTTGATGTGAGACTTGAGTTTTTCCAATTAGATATAAACAAATGTTTTTCTTCATAGAGAACTTGAAGAAGTTTATATGAAAACAACCTCCCATACTCGTTACTTGGGATAGTTTGGATTGTTTAGCAAACTACAAAAATCTTTCTATGGGCTTAAAGAATCCAAGTTTTATTGTGCAGAATGAAGTGAAGTAGTCTTTTATTTTCATACTTATTCAAATAAAAGTGTTTATTTGGTGTTAAGAGCTGATCATTGTTCTGAAATTGGTTCTCATTTGTTCTTGCTTTTCTTTGTAGCCAGTAATATGTGTTCTGTTTTATTTTGGTGGAAATTGGGTTCCCTGAAGATCTTTGACCAGTTATTGTGGGTTAAGTTTAGAGTATTTGGCTTTTGGGTTTTTCATTTTCTGGTCGGGATGAAATACTGGAATCTTTAATGTTGGCAGTTGTTTGCCATGAACCTTTGCATAGGATCAGGTCATGGGGGACTCTTTCTTGTAATCTTCTCGTTAAAGGGGAACACACACTTGTCTTTCACAAAGCTCCTCCTAAACTAATCCAAGTTTCTTTTAAAAATTATTTCTCATTATTATATTCTACTCAAGCCTGCCCTTTTAATAGGTTACTGAGATATCTTTAATTAATAGGATTATATTATATCTAACAATGATCCTAATTGATAAAATAAAAAATGAAATATCCTCGCAAGTAACAATTATCCTACTAAATATTGATGTAAAGGACATGAAATCTGATTCTGATAGGAAAATCTCGTCAAGATCTGGGAAGAAAAAGAAATAAAATAAATGTAATTAAATCAATATTTAAATAGAGAGACATGATGATCCTAACCTGTTATCCACATCCAATAGAAAAGAAAATGTTGGCAAGTAATTTGGTTTATTAAAAGCTCAATGTATATAAATTCAAAGTTCATTTACATAATGAAATGACAGTTTGTTTGTGCTGCCTTTTTTCTTGTGGAAGAAAAAGTTATTTTTGTGAAGTAAATAAATTCTTTTGGATTTTTTTCCATTTAAGTCCTATTGTATATTATATTACATTTAATATATTTTGTGATGTTTCAGTTTTTTATAGAGTTGATGAAGGTGCCAAGGGTGGAGTCAAAATTAAGAGTATTTGCGTTCAAGATTCAGTTTGGCGCCCAGGTCTGATGATTTCTGTAATATATTTTGGACTTCTGAATGTTCAGTGAATTTGGCCTTTTCCCTTCTGATATCATATTTTGCACGTTATGCAGCTTACGGAGTTTAAGAAGAGTTTAAACACTGTTAACTCTGCCTGTGAAGAGGTACTTTACATTTCCTACCGATGAATGTTGTTTTGTTTGAATTTCTTTGACTATATGCACCCTTTTCTGGGTAATAGGTCCGACATTCTGCTAAACTGAAGGAGATAATGAAGAAAATACTTTATTTGGGTAATACATTGAATCAAGGAACAGCAAGGGGTAAGTCTGTAAGTTTTTTATACTTGTGGCAATTTCATTCTCATTATTTGTTGCTGGATGTACTGACAGAACGTGCCAAAATCTATTTGTTAACCGTCAATGGTTTACTCGATTCTGTTAGATCTTATCTAGTGTAGAATGTCCAGTTTATGGATAAGCATTAATATAAAATTATTTCATTTTTTCCAGGATCTGCAGTTGGATTCAAGTTAGATAGCCTTTTAAAGCTCACTGACACTCGTGCTTCTAACAGTAGAATGACACTCATGCATTATCTCTGCAAGGTATAAGTGTCAATTGCAACAAATGAAGATATTATATGGTTGCTAACCTTTTTTCCTCCCCTATTTGGCTCTAGGTCATAGCTGAAAAGTCACCCAAACTCCTTGATTTCCACCTAGACCTTGTTAGCCTGGAAGATTCCACTAAGGTGATGATTAATTTGTTGGTTTTTTATAAGCAAGAAGGGTCGACTTAGCATTATTTCCTGATTCGTTGGTTCAATTTCACTTTTCCCCGTTATTTGTAAAAGTGAGCACATTCCTTCTAGTTTTTGTAACTAAGTCTATAAGAGATACTTGGTTTTGGATGCTGGTGAACTAGGAAGTGACTAAAAAAACAATTTACGTCCTTGAATCAGCACGTGTGTGTGTGTAAAAGAAACCATTGAGCACATGAATTAACCTTAGAAATCCAAGTGAGTTTGAGTCCCACATTAGTTACAAATAAGAAAGTTGAATAACATACAAGAAAAAAGACTCACGAATTCATTGTCTTAAGGTTGAGTAGGTGGTGATATCATAATCTCTTATATGGGTTACTAACAATTCATTAATATTGAATCTGTCTAGTGAATCTCTTCTCGAAAGACCTAATAGTGGTATTAGAATCTATGGTTCGTCTTGGTGATCAGTTTAGAGAGCCAGTGAAGAATCCTAGGTTTGTGGATTCTTTATGTCGGAAGTCTTCATAGCAAGTGTTTCAGGTAAGCATGTCGCATTAAGATAAACAAGATTACAAGTAAAGGTTAGAATTGAGGGGGAGTGTGCTAACATGGAAGGGACTCAGTTGAGGGGGAGATTGTTAGGAATCTATGTGAGTTTAAATCCCTCATTTAGTAAAAATGAGAAAGTTGAACATGTATGGAAAAAGACCCACAAATCCATTGTCTTAAGGTTTTGGATAAAAGGTAGTGCTATAATCTCTTATATGGGCTTATCACACCTCATTGATGTTGAATCTCCCTTGAAAGACCCAACATCAACAAGTGTCTGATTGTTACAGCCAAACCAATGGTCTTGAGTTTGAGGAGGCGGAGCATATTGGCCCTTGTTGCTCCCAATGCATTCATCATACATCTCGTGTGTGGAGGTGGAACAATGTCTAACAAACAACAAATTTCACTAGAATATACTCTAAACCATGGCTCTGATATCATGTTAAGAAGTGAACTTTAAGCCTATGTCAACCCTACAAAACCGGCTTGTAAGGTGAGGTTTGCACCCACTTATACACTATGAAACCGCCTTATCTCTAGTCGATGTGGGACTTTCATCACAATCCCTTCACGCCGAGATATATACATCTCGTGCGTGAGACTAGACATTAATGATGATTCAATAACTGCTCGATAGCGAGTGGAACAATATGCTTAACTAATAGCAAATCCCACTAGGATAGACTTTAACTCATGACTTTGATTCTATGTTAAGAGGTGAACTTTAAGCCTAATTCAACCTTATAAAACTGACTTTGCACTCACTTATATACTTTAAACTGGTCTTTATCACTAGTCGATGTGGGACTTTCAATACATCACAAAGCACATGGATGTTGTGGCTATCACAATTCCATTCACAAGGTAAATTGTGTAAAATTGTGGTGATTTGTGGGCTTCGTCTTGACTGCTCGTCTAGTTGCACCATCGACAAACAAGGCTATTTGACCTTCTAGGTCCCTAGGCATGGCTGTGACATTTGTTGTCATTGAGCATGACACCGCCGCATTCGCTGTTGACAATATTGCAACCTGCCACTCCTTTGCTCTCTCTTGTCTGTTTGGGCCAAACCTAGCTAATAGCAATTGACTATGATGCAGTGATTCCATACATGTATCAGATATGATGTGTATCCAACATAATGATACATTTATTATAATGCAGTGCATGCAATATACATATTTAAAAGTGTTAAAGTTTATGAAACATAAATATATAACTGCAATTGTGCAAATCTAAAAACCACATTTAGACATTGCCGAATAAAAAATATCAGTGGTTATCATTGTAAATTACTTTCTAGCATTTACATATTGGAGTACTGCTATCAATCTCATTACTTTTTGAAATTGTTCATAAAGAAAACAATTTCCCTCTTTGGTTTACAAAGAGAATGTTTTTGTGTTTCTAGATCACACATTTGTATGTTTCTTGTAGTTTTATTGGATATAAATGATTTAAAAGCTTCGATACTTCACCAACACATTCCGGTGAAGTATTCAAAAGTATTGCTGTCGAGATACTAGAAACCGATGGTTTTCGTTCTTCATATCATTATGTATCTGTGCAGAGTCATAGGGTATCAGTATTAGATACGATATACATGATGGACATTAAAGTATCGGTGTTTTCATAAGCTGCAGAAAGGTTGGGCCGGGGTTCAGTGTTTTTTATATCTCTTGCCTGCCTATTTTGAATTGTTGGCTCCATTTTGAGAAGTCCTACAACTTTTTTCTTTGTTTTTTATGTAAAAATAATACAATATAATCAACTCATTTTAGTAATGATATAATGAAATTAAAGAATAATACTAAAAAATTAATATAAAATATAAGATTTATTTCAAAATCAATATATAATATAATAAACTAATAAAGCATATTGTGTGATATAATGATTACATAGTTAGAGCGGAAAACTAAATAAAACGTAATATATAAGATAAATTAAATAATAATAGTATTAAAAAAATTTCTAAACAACATAATAAGAAATATATATATATATATATATATATATATATATATATATATATATATATATATATATAACAAGTAATAAAGAATATAAAATATCAATGCAAAATAAATATATTGTTTATAACAAACTGTGTAAGCTAAAATCTAAAAATGTGCATGTGTATTTACGTGTGTGTGTGTATATATATTGTTTAATAGCATTTTTATCCAATAATTGAATCAACTCAATGATATGTCTGTTTTCCAACAAACCAGTCCAATTGGCTGGTCCATTTTTTTTTAAACATTAGTTGTGGGTTCTACAAAAGGGAAATTTTCTTTAAATTTCCAAGCTTGCACATTTAGAAACCTTAGTGAAATATGCAATTACCTGTAATCACAATCAAGTGAAATATCATCTAGGAGGTCACATGTCATGTTCCTGCAAAATCCCTTTTATGTAGACGGCTTCTCTTGCTTTCATTTCTTAATGTGTACAAGGCTTACAAGCTGCTATTTGCTTGATGCAGTAAAAGTAGGATGATTACACCCTTCATTTACTCATGGATCAAAGTTAAAGTGATATTTACATTTATGGATGAAAGAAAAAGCTGTTGCAATGGAACTGTTAGAATTATTGGTTTATGGGTGAGTGTGTATGAGCTGTGTGTGAGTGTGTATGAGCTGTGTGTGAGTGTGTATGAGTGGTGTGTGAGTTGTGTTAAATGTATTACAACTAGAAAGCACTCTCTCTAGTTCTATAAATGTAAGATGAAGAGTGGAAATGAAATAAGTCATTTGAGAAATATTTTCTCCTCTTTTAGATCTCAAGTTGGTATCAGAGCGGGTTCATCCTGCTCTGGTTTCTGTGTGTTGTCCACCAGCACTGTCACTGCTGGTCGCACCTGTCCGGTGCCGTTCGTAGTTGTCTGTGGCTGTCCCGCCACTATCTGCAGCTGTCAACTGCAGTTTCAAGTTCTTCAACTTGGTTGTCAGCCATCCTGGTATTTGTCAACTACCGTCTGCCGTCGTCCACCTCCGTCCGCCGTCCGCCGCCGTCCGCCGCCGTCCGCCGTCACCGCTCCGTCCGACGACCACTGGATCTGGTTCGCCTCTTCACGCGACAGCCAACCCCACCGGTGGGTTCGCCTGATTCTCCGTCACGCGCCGTCACGCGCCGCCTCTTTGCGCGCTGCGAACAGGCGTGTGCTGCCCACGCGCCGCCCTCTGCTCACCGGAAAGTCTCCGCGCCACCTCCATAGCTGTCGCCCTCATCTCCTCTGTCCGTTCTGACCCTCAAAATCTTACTTTGGTGGGTCCAGAAGCTTCCCTTTAAGAAAACCTTAAGAAACCCTATAGGGTTTTCTGGTCCTTCACGGTTTTTCTGATTCCCTCTCCTGTTTTTATCGAAGAATGGCATCTGGAAGTGCTCTTTCTTTCTCTGGAAGTCCCTCAATCACTTCCGAAAAGCTAAATGGAAAGAATTATATGTCTTGGTCTGCTGCTGTAGAAATGTGGTTCCTTGGTCAAGGACGTTATGACCACCTTGAGCAAGATGGGAGTCAAGTACCATCTGACATGGCTGAACAATGGAAACAAGCTGATTTTCAATTATGTGCCCTATTGTGGCAATCTGTGAAACCCCGACTTTTGATATCTCTTAGAGCCTTCAAGACATGTCACACCTTTTGGAAGAAAGCTCAAAGCATTTATGCTAATGATATTCAACGTCTCTATGATACCGCAAACAAGCTCGCCTGTCTCAAAATGATAGATCATGATATGGTCTCCTTCATGACTGAAGCCCAAGCAGCTGTGGAAGAATTGAGAATGTTCTTGGAATCTTCAGAAGATATCAAAAAGAAACTTGACCAGTATTATATGGTGATGATCCTCCGTACTTTGCATCCAGATTTGAATCACATCAGAGATCAACTTCTGACAAGTCATGAAGTCCCTTCCTTGGAAGCTTTGACCACACGTCTTCTTCGTGTTCCTGTGTCTCAGTCTCAGGAAGCTCATGAAACAATAGAACCATCTGTCATGGTTGCCACGCGAGGAAGAGGAGGACGTGGAACTAGAGGAGGAGGTCGTGGAGGACGTGGAGGTCGAGGACGTCAATGCTCTTACTGTAACAGGATGGGTCACACCCGAGAAAACTGCTACTCCTTGCATGGTTTTCCTTCAAAAAGCGCTAATATCTCTCAGGTTGAAACTTCCACTTCCAACTCCAAGTTTACCGAGGAAGAGTATCAAGAGTATCTACGCTTAAAGTCTAACAGCTTGGCACAATCATCTCAGTCCTCAAGTACGTCCACAGCTTGCATTTCTCAATCCATGGCAGGTCCAAATTCATGGGTAATTGATTCGGGTGCTTCTGATCACATTTCTGGTAATACCTCATTGTTTTCAAATCTTTCCCTCCAAGAAAAACCCCATTTCATTACCCTTGCAAATGGCTCTAAAATTTGTTCAAAGGGAGTCGGTCAAGTTTCCCTGTCTCCCTCTCTAACTCTGAAATCCGTTCTTTTTGTTCCTAGCTGTCCATTCAATTTAATTTCCCTAAGTCAGTTAACCAAAATATTAAATTGTTCAATAACGTTTGATTCAAAATCTTTTGTTATACAGGAGCGTGGCTCGGGGAGACAGATTGGAGAAGGATATGAAGCTGGAGGTTTATACCATTTTGGATTTCGTCCACGGGTATCTTGTGTTGCCGCTCTTCCTCCTAAAGTGTTACATGATCGGTTTGGCCATCCTAACTTGTCAAAATTAAAAAAGATGTGTCCTGAACTTAGTGGTCTTCAGACTTTAGAATGTGAGTCTTGTCAACTAGGAAAACATGTTAGATCTGTCTTCCCTAAAAGATCTCAATCAATGTGTACTTCTAGTTTTTCTATTATTCATTCTGATGTTTGGGGACCTAGTCGCGTCTCTTCTTTTGGTTTTCGGTATTTTGTTACCTTTATTGATGAGTATTCTAGATGTACTTGGGTTTATCTGATGAAAGATCGCTCTGAATTGTTACCCATTTTCACATCCTTTTTGAATGAAATCAAAAACCAATTTGGCCAAGTTATTAAAGTCTTAAGAAGTGATAATGCTAAAGAGTATTTCTCATCAACTTTTTCTTCACTTCTTAGCTCCCATGGTATTTTGCATCAGTCCACTTGTCCTCATACACCCCAGCAAAATGGTATAGCAGAAAGAAAAAATAGACACTTGGTTGAAACGGCTCGTACCCTTTTGCTTGGTGCTCATATTCCTGTTCATCACTGGGGGGATGCCATCTTAACTGCATGTTTTCTTATTAATAGAATGCCCTCCTCCTCTCTCAATAATAAAGTTCCTTTCTCCATTCTCTTTCCCAATAACCCTCTCTTTCACACCTCTCCTCGAGTCTTTGGTTGTGTTTGTTTTGTTCACGACATGTCTCCGGGGCTCGACAAACTCTCTGCTCGTGCAATCAAATGTGTATTTTTGGGCTACTCTCGCCTTCAAAAAGGGTATCGATGTTACTCTCCTGAAACCAAAAAATACTACATGTCTGCTAATGTTACATTCTTTGAACAGACACCTTTCTTCTCTCCATCTGTTCAAGATGTTCATATCCTCCAACAGGTACTTCCTCTTCCAGTGGTTGAGTCTAATATCTCAAATACCTCAGTCAATCCAAGTCATACCCAAGGTCCTCCCGAACCTTCCTCTCCACATACTGATATCCTTCGACACAGTACCCCGATGGATACTCCTCTTCCAGAAAATGGTGGATCTTCTTCTTCAGATTCTTCTCCGTCACCATCTCCTGTCACGTCTCCTGATGAAGATGATTCTGGTTGGCCCATTGCTCTCAGAAAAGGTAATCGTTCCACTCGAAACCCTCATCCCATTTATAATTTTCTTAGTTATCACAGAGTATCTCCCTCCTTTTATTCACTTTTATCCTCAGTATCTGCTGTGGTTATTCCTAAAACTGTGAAAGAAGCACTTGATCATCCTGGATGGCGACAAGCCATGATTGAAGAAATGCAGGCTCTTGACCACAGTCAAACTTGGGAGCTTGTGCCACTTCCCTCAGGCAAAAAGGCTGTTGGTTGTCGATGGGTATATGCAATTAAAGTCGGTCCTAATGGTGACATTGATAGACTCAAAGCTCGACTGGTTGCAAAAGGGTACACTCAGGTTTATGGTCTTGATTATTGTGATACCTTCTCTCCCGTGGCAAAAATGACTACCATTCGATTGTTCTTTGCAATGGCAGCCATTCGTCATTGGCCACTTCATCAACTGGATATCAAAAATGCCTTTCTCCATGGTGATCTTGAGGAAGAAGTTTATATGGAGCAACCTCCTGGGTTTGTTGCTCAGGGGGAGTCTGGTATGGTTTGTAAATTGAACCGATCTCTATATGGGCTCAAGCAATCACCACGTGCTTGGTTTGGAAAGTTTAGCTCCATTGTTCAAAAATTTGGGCTAAAACGCAGTGAAGCAGATCATTCAGTCTTTTATTATCATTCGTCTCCAGGAAAATGTGTTTACTTGATAGTATATGTTGATGATATAGTTATTACAGGAAATGATACTACTGGAATATCTCAATTGAAGGAGTATTTGTGTAGACATTTCCAAACCAAGGATCTTGGGAGCCTTAAATACTTCCTAGGCATTGAAGTAGCTCAGTCAAAAGATGGAGTTGTAATCTCCCAAAGGAAGTATGCTCTGGATATTTTGCAAGAAACAGGCATGATTGATTGTAGACCGGTTGATAGCCCTATGGATCCAAATCAAAAATTAACAACAGAAAAAGGTGAGTTATTCTCCGACCCAGAGAGATATAGGAGGCTAGTTGGAAAACTAATCTATCTTACTATTACAAGGCCGGATCTATCTTTTGCAGTTGGAGTGGTTAGTCAGTTCATGCAAGCTCCATGTGTTGACCATTGGAATGCTATCATTCGCATTCTAAGGTATGTAAAAAAGGCTCCTGGGCAAGGGCTGTTATATGAAGAAAAAGGAAGCCTTCAAGTATCAGGATATTGTGATGCTGATTGGGCAGGTTCTCCTATTGATAGACGATCTACTACGGGATATTGTGTTTTCCTTGGAGGAAACATTATCTCATGGAAAAGTAAGAAACAAAATGTAGTGGCTCGATCAACAGCTGAAGCTGAATATAGGGCAATGGCTTCATTAACATGTGAACTTATATGGGTGAAGCAGTTCCTTCAAGAACTTAACTTCTGTGACATCCAGGGTATGAAGATGTATTGTGATAACCAAGCTGCTCTTCACATTGCATCAAATCCAGTGTTTCACGAGAGAACCAAACATATAGAAATTGATTGTCATTTTGTTCGGGAAAAGTTATTGTCAAAAGAAATATGTACTGAGTTTGTTGGATCAAATGACCAACTTGCAGATATGTTGACTAAGTCATTAAGGGGACCTCGGATTGAGTTTATTTGTTCCAAGCTTGGCACATACAATTTGTATGCTCCAGCTTGAGGGGGAGTGTTAGAATTATTGGTTTATGGGTGAGTGTGTATGAGCTGTGTGTGAGTGTGTGTGAGTGTGTATGAGCTGTGTGTGAGTGTGTATGAGTGGTGTGTGAGTTGTGTTAAATGTATTACAACTAGAAAGCACTCTCTCTAGTTCTATAAATGTAAGATGAAGAGTGGAAATGAAATAAGTCATTTGAGAAATATTTTCTCCTCTTTTAGATCTCAAGTGGAACAATTTAACTACCTGTTTTGGGTAATAATATTACAATGTGTATTGATGACTGGGCGCACCACTTCTTTCAGATACAATTGAAGTCATTAGCAGAAGAGATGCAGGCAATCATCAAGGGACTAGAAAAAGTTAAACAAGAATTTGCTGCATCTGCGAATGATGGACCTGTTTCTGCAGTTTTCCATGAGGTGTTAAGAATTTTTATGTCAGTCTCTTGATTCTTCATTATATCACGATAATAATTATAATAATAAAAGGGAAAAGTTTAATTTTTAAAGTGAATTCAAGTAGTGGTTGTTCATGCAATTATTAAAGTTGATGATTGTGCATGGGTTGTTCCTGTTAGATGTGAAGATTTGTAGACTCTTTCATATTTTTTTCTCATCTGGTTTTGTTCATTGTATCTGACAGTCTTTTGTTAGATTACTTATCATAGCCATTGATTTTTAGCATGAGATATAAATGTACATTTAATCGTATTTTACACTATACAATTTTTGTGCTGACAGTTTGTAATGTTTTTCCTCTTTATGTAAGAGGTCATATTGTTCTGGAGAAGTAAAATACCTCTGATACAACTTGTAAGGGAATTTATTGTGGATTTAAACAACAGTTTCCAGAAGCTGGCAAGTGTTTTTTCCTTTGATTTGTAAGGAAAATGGCTAACAATGGGAACTGACTTTTCCTCAAATATCGATGGTGATAGCAGACTAGGTTCTATTCTATTCCTCTAAAGTGATGGGGAGTCCTCAATTTAGAAGAGCCAAATCCTTGGGTTGCTAGGGTTATTTATTGAATTGAGCTTGAGTATGTGTACTTTTAATTTACCTTCCAGACTTAATTCAATGATTTAAGAAATAGTTAATGTAAATTACAAATGTTGAAATTATTATGAGGGTATGTTGGATTATGGGGTTCCCACCTGGTGGTAGAATTGAACTACAAAAAACCAGAAGAAGCTCAAAATTCCAAACTCGTATTTCAAAAAGGAAACGGCAGCTGTTCTTAAGTGACTTGGTGCCAAAACAGTTGTGTCCTTCCATGTTTTGGGGTGCAGTTTTTAGGTGCTTATATGCTATTTATTTTATTCAGTTAGAACTTTTTACTCATGTTTTGGAGTGGCTCATTCCCTGAGCTAGTTTGGATAGGATTGTGTTCTTTGTTGTTGGTGTTCTGCATATGGCTATTTCAAACAAGTCACGATTTCTGATATGGAGAGAGAAAGATAAGCTTTGGTGTTTCTGGAATTTTTGTATTCTCATTGTTTCTTGATTTTAATGCTTTTGAAAGTTGTATATTGTTGACATAAACACCGTGCTTTGACTTAGGCAATTATTTACTTGAACTTTCCTATTTACACCATGAATATTTCTCAACAATTCCAAATGCTTTTCTTTACCGATTTTCACTTTGTTCTGTGTCTGAACATTTTGCTTGCCAGCATTGCTAATTATCAGATTCTTAATTCTATTATCTCCTTGTTGTGATGAGCAAATACAAATTTTCAATTGTTGCTTTAGCCTTGAATAAACATGTGTCAAGCTGAAGTTAAGTGGATCTTTAATTTTTTTAATCAGTGTCACTTTTTCCTTCATATTTACATGGATGAATATAATTCTACTTTGTCTTATCCAGTTTACATTTTCATTACCTTTTACTTTTTGTTAATGTTCTGTTCAGAAATTGAAAGAATTTATTGGTGTATCTGAGTCAGAGGTGGCATCTCTAACAAACCTATATTCTGTAGTGGTAATATGCTTACTATCTTCTTTGTACATTATGCACCCATATGAAGAAATATAAAGATTGTATAATTTGCCTATGGACAGGGTAGAAATGCTGATGCACTTGCCCTATATTTTGGTGAGGATCCTGCTCGTTGCCCTTTTGAGCAAGGTAAGTTGGTGCATGGTTATGTTGTTGGTACTATACGAAGGGACTGGTCTTTTTCACTGGTTACTTAGGGTGTGTTTGGTAATATTAGAAAGTGGGTTTTCAAGCCTAACTCAACCCCACAAAACCGGCTTGTAAGGTGAGGTTTGCACCTCACTTATTATATATTATAAATTGGCCTTATCTCTAGTCGATGTGGGACTTCCAACACACCTCTTTCATGCCGAGGTATAGACATCTCGTGCGTGATAGTAGAAATTAATGGGTGGTCCTATAGCGGCCTGACAACGGATGAAAACAGAAATGTCCACTTAGAACTCGCTAGGATAGGCTCTAACCATGATCTGATACCATGTTAGAAGTTGACTTTAAGCCTAACTCAACCCTACAAAACCGGCTTATAAGGTGAGGTTTTCACCTCATTTATTATATATTATAAATTGGTCTTATCTCTAGTCGATGTGGGACTTCCAACACATTCCCTTCATGCCGAGGTATAGACATCTCGTACGTGATAGTAGAAATTAATGGGTGGACGTTTTACCCTAAATTATGAGATGGTAACAACTTCATTAAGTGCTTATTAAATATCAGGTAAGAACTTATTAATAAGTCATTTCTGTAGCGGAATGGAAGATAGGCTTAAACTGTTTTCAAATGAGCTGCAAGAATTTTCAGCAATTCTAAAGATCTTAAACAATTCGTGATAATAATCATAAGCTCTCCCAAATATGTAGACAAAGTCTTATATCAGATAAATCCAAATAAGCTCTTCAAAACACATCCTTTTTTCATGAGATTATAGAATATTAACCTGTAATGTTTCTTGTGATAGTATTCATGACCTGTTACATTTGTGGTTGAGACAAGTATGTATTTTGTAGAAATTAGGATGTTTTAGAAATGTGATTTTCTTGTCTAAGGTTATGGAAGCATGCCTGTATTTATTTATTAATGTTTTCTATCGAGTCTCACATTAACTAGAGTAGAGATATCACTAATGTCCTGTTTGACTCCGATAGCAAACTTATGAACTAGTTTGTGGGATGAAGTTAAGTTTAAATCCATGTTCTAAGATAGTATTAGAGTCTATCCTAGATCTATTATTGTGTCACCTTACACTGTAGATGTCCATTCCTTGGCACTAGGGGGAGTTGTTGAATTAACTGCATTTGTTAACACTATAGATGTTCAGTGTTTTGTGTGAGGAAGGGTTCTTATATTGCATATCAATTTGAAATATTACCAATGTAATCCTTATAAGGTTAATGTAGGCTAAACTCAAATTCTAAAAGTTTCTAATGGAAATGTACTGAGCTATTTCAAATCCTTCTTTAAAATGAAAGATGTGGTAATGAGTTGCTGAATTAATAGAAATTCCTTTCCTCGTTGGATCCATGTGTAAGCACTGCTACAGAACAGAACTAGTTAAATAGAGGGAAAATCTAAATGTAAAGAAGTTTCATCATTCATATGTATTTCTGTTATGTTTGAAAAGGCTTTACAAACATAACAGAAATACATTCTCGCGTTTTCTGTTATACTCAAGCTAACTTGTAATTGGTTGGTTTAACAATTGCAGTTACTACAACCCTGCTAAATTTTATAAGGTTGTTTCGGAAAGCACATGAAGAAAATTGCAAACAAGCAGAGTTAGAGAAGAAGAAAGCTGAGAAGGAGGCTGAAATGGAAAAGGCTAAGGGCGTTAACTTGACAAAAAAGGGTGCAAAAGATAGTTGACGACTGGATTTTCTGCTCCTTTGCATCAAACATCACACTCTTGCCAAAGAGCAGGAATGTACCCGAGCAAGGGGAATGCTTCCGAGATCAGTAAAGAAGCCTCTCCCTTTCAATGATGATGATGAAGATGATGTGGCAATTAGCCTTTCAAGCTGATACATTGGCTTGGAATAATGAAAGCCTGCATCCTGTGGAATTGAAAATACAACAGGCTTAGGAGAGTTGATTCTTTGATGGCATGCTGTTGAAATGGGATTTATGTGGCCAACTGATAATTTTTGTGAGAATACCCTGCAAATTCCCAGATGTAGATGCAGAGTGGATGCTTACTGTGATTATATGCGTCCAGTGTATACTGTAAATGTTGGTTCAAGAAGAATTTTTGTAGCAGGGGATGTCTTATATTATGGCAGTAGATTAGCCATTGGCATGCATCATTCACTTCATATTTTTTGTGGCACCACAGCAGTTGCCTTTTGGATTTGTGAAGCACCATAGTCCAACCCCAACCGTAGTACCATGACACCTTGTATAAAGCTCTATCCCTCTCCTTTAGGATTCAATTCTTTCTCGTGTAACATAGAAATTAGCTCCCTTTTTCATAGAGATTTTGATAGGTACCCTCGACAAAATGTTGTATAGCTGTCAGGTTAAGAGAGAAGGTAGAAATCAGGTCCCTGTATTGTAACCAATATTATTATTCTTAATTGTGAATCACGAGGCTAATTTTTTAATTGTTAATCATGAATCATATGGAATGAGAAGATTTTGACCGAATGAAAATAGCTTCAAATATGTTGTATAAATCATATATAATGCTGCTCCTTGTAATTATCTTCAGGTGGAAAACGACTTAAGGCTGCAAAACAAAATCAGAAAACATGAATGTGAAACATTTATTTCAAAATTAAATAATATATGATGTAACAATTTATATTGCCATTTAAGTACAAATTATTTGTATATTGACTATATATGTTTATTAATCGATAGCATAAAAAACTATAGTATTATTAATTGACTATATATGTTTATATTAATTAATCTTTTTTAAAGAACAAAATAGAATAATAAAATAATCAAATAGAGTGAGTATATGAAACGAGGATGTGCCAGTTTGAAATCCTTATATTAGAAACAATAGGAATGCATTTGCGTGATAATGCGTTTTTAGTAATGCTCTTCCAATTATTTTTAATTTAACATTAGCGCTTATAAAATATTTCAAGTTCCCATCCTCCAAAAAAATTCAAATTCCTTGTCTGAAATGGTAGAAGCAAATTAAAAAAAAAAACAACTAAAAACAATGAATCATCTGAGTTGGTATTCCATATATGGAACCTCTCCCTTCAATCCATGCATGTATAATAAGATTTAAATTTTAAGGTGAATTATCACATGATAGGAATCGTGGGCCAGACCAAGATTATGAAATTATGCAGTTGTGCCTCGTGAGATCCTAGAAAGTATGCTTGTTACTGTAACATAAGAGGAGCAGGCGAGTTAGAAATGCTAGTTTCATTTTTCAGTTCTCCCAGGAGTTCAAGAAATTTGCAATATTGGATTGATATGAATAACCGAGAAAATTCAGAGATAGTGTCACTTCATTTGGCGTGGTCATTCAAGATTGTTTGATTGAATTTAGCACCGCCCTGATTCTTGTTTGTACAAATACAATTGCTTAATTATGTCTGTGGAAGGATGGTATTAGTGGTGAGGGAGGGATATACATTCTCATCCTAGCTTGCATCTTCACGAGTTAAGAGGCTGAGGCTAGTTCTTGGGTACAAAAGTCCGAGAAACCATTGTTGATTTTTCATTCGATGAATAAACACTAGAAAACCAGAGACAGTTGCACACAGAGAAGGCAAAGGGAGGCATTTGTATTATTCACACTGTAAAAGATTGCTAGTTGCTAATCTACAATGTAAAAGAGATTAAAACAAAAGATAGAGTATGAGAATATAACATAATTGCATTTCATTTATATCAAATGGTGTCTGAGAATCTAACTTCTTTGGCTTTGCACATGGTTGAGCTGAGGTCGCTCAATTGAAAATCTTTATGTCTTCAAAGTTGCTTGATTTCCTTCAAGCAACATCAATGAATTCTAAATTCCTTCTGTACTCAGTTTAAAATAACTGGTCGATCCTTCTCCCTCATGAAATGCGAAGAAAAACCTTAACCAAATTAATAACTTGCCACCATATGCTACTTAAGGTAGTTCCTTGGTGCTCGTGTAACCGTACTGGTCCTCATCTGGGAATTCAATCCTGAACAAATATTTGTCCTCCTGATGGATCCACGATCCTGTCTTAAGGCTTTTGTAGAATATGCAACTCACAATTGTGTCAAGGATGATGAAGATTGAGTAGAGGTAAGCAATGAAAATCCCCTCCAAAGCCACACAAGGCCCTGCCATTCCAGCAATATGATAGGGCCTTACAATCCGGAATTGGAACAAGGCCTCAATGGCTGCCAGTGCCACATTGACAGGAAGTGCCAGGAACAAAGCCATTGATGTCCTTCCCCTTAAGAGAAGACAAGCTTTAAGAATTGCAAAGTACCCACCATGTCCCTCCATGCCAGATAGAGCCAGTGCCATGTTGCATATGACAAGAGCATTGGCCAGAATCACAGAAAAGAGAACTGCTCCAGCTACTGACATGAAGAGGATGAGGTTACCGGGGGAAGAGTAGCCAAATCTTTCAACGAAGCTGAAGGCCAAAAACATGAGACCAAAAGTAGTTGCATTTGCTGAGAGAATCAAGAAACAGTTGCAGAAGTAGGTATGGAGGAGGGGCTTGTAAAGGGATAGAACTGAACTGAAGGAAGGCTGCAAAGTTGGTTTGTTGTGATTGAGAGCCTGGATTATGAATGCTTTTGCAACGAGGAGAAAGGTGAGGGTGAAAGGAAGGGTAAAGATTGAAGAAGTGATTGTTTGAGAAACCTTGAGGTTGAGAATGGTAAAAAACTGTGAAGATGAAGGGAAGCCAGCAGCATCAAAGAGAATCCTTAGGCGAGTGTAGATTTGAGGCAAGAGAGATGAAGGGGTTGGGACTACAGCCTGAGAGAGGAGTATAGAAGCTGAGAAAGGAAATGCTAGAAAAGCTGCTGTTGAGGTGAAGTAATGATAGTTTCGGAGAAAACTGTGAGTTGATCTTCTGAGAATCTTGCATGAAACTTCCATTTGGAGTTGTTCCTTTGGAAGCTTGCCACTAGAGGGAGAGGGGGAGGAAATGAGGGAGGAGTTGGGTGGCTTCTCAGTTCTCACCAAAATGGACTCTATATTACTCATCAAAAGTACTAAGAGTCAGGTGTTGGTGTTTCTTTTTCTGTCCTACCTTTTTCTTAAATGAGTTTTGCCTTTTCTTTTGGCAATGGTAGGTTAGAGAGTTTAAGGGTTGGTGTTTTGAATAAATAGATAGGCCAACAAGAACAATCTAACCACTGCCATAAGGTGGAAGTGTTTGGACTTTGTTTTTACCAGATGCTTTGGAAACATTGTGCTTTTTGCTTTGTGTTCTTCGAATCCCACCGTCTGGTTTAAGAGGGTGTCAACATTTAATTTATTGCCATTTAGCAATAAGCCAAATTGGAATATGGTATTAAAGGTCTTTTGTTTTTGTCTTCATCATGAGAGCAGCTTCTTCTCTTTCTAGATTGCTTAAATTGCACATTATTTGGTATATTATCATTTTGGCCACATCCCCTTTCGGACTCCTACAAATATAATAGAAATTATCACAAGCTGAATTATGAAACACTCGATGTTGGCCCTACCATTATCCTTGTAATTAAAGCGTCATTAGAAAATTTCAAGAGCAATTTATGACATGAATGGAAAATATAAAGTAAAATCTATTACTTGATGAAGAAGGAGCATAAAATTTAATCCGAGTTGCCGTAACATGCATACAATGAAAATTGTTATCAACCAGAGATTTGAGGTACATACCACTCAAGGTAGGACCATCACCCCAATTTTCGACTTTTGGCCCTTTTTCACATTGTATAATAAGTGACCAATACGTAGCTTGAAAGCCATACCATAATATTAATTAACAAAAAAGAAAAATATGAATATCAATTATACTAGTAAGATATATAGAAATGGTTCCATTTCCCTCAACAATTATTAGAGGAAAGGGACCCCTTAGCAATATGATACGTCTATAAATCTATAAATCTATAAATCTAAACGAACAATTTAACGTCAAATCACATGCATTATCACAGATAACCAATGATTCATGAGAAATTAAAATGCCACAGAAATTGGATGTGAGAGGAAGGCTATAGAATTAGGATATGATCGATGTGGGGTAGGGTTGGGTTAAACTTTTGTATCATCGTTGAGGCCATTGATGACAAATGAAAAGAATGAATAGTGAAAATGGAGTGAGTAAGAACAATTTAGTTGGTGACCCAAACTAGTTTGACCTTAATTTTGGGTACAAGTTGTTCAATGGAGTAATATATGTTATTGGGCCAAAGGAATATTATCTCATTAAACCGGATTAAGTATTTTAGTTATACTTTCTTTCCTTGTTAAGATGTCAACATATTTGTTGACATTTCAACTGAAATTTAATTGCAATTAGGTGGTTGAATATAAAATAATTGACATTTGGCTAGGGACCTCTCTCTCTTATTATGTAGAGGAAAAAGAAAAGGGAAACGTTAAGAAGACAAAAAATATTTTAGACTAAATTAGCATCATAATAATACCACTATATTTACACTAAACAAAGTGTCGGTTCCTTTTATTTATAGTTCAAAATTAATTTAATCAGTCTATTTTATATATCATGTTTGTCTAAAAACCAATCTAAAAAATAATGACAAACATAAAGGGTCGAAGTTGACATAATTCGCCAACCTTTTCCGATGCTATTTTTTTTAAAGAATTTATGTTCTATTATGTAGTAATATAGTAATGTATTCCTTGGTTGGTTCCTGTGGCTTTTCTATGCTCATCTTTTCAATTTTAGACCTACTGATCACACTGAACAATGCTTGAAATGTAAAATCTAGCAAGTTTTCGTGATGGTGAAGAAAAATATATAATTAGCATTTTGAGATGGAGATATTTGAATGTGTTTGGGACATTTTAACATATATTTAAGTGGTGTTAATATATGTATGGTGGAAAAAGAAGTGATGCGTAACGGCACTGGAATGTACCATTTATTGCAGATACTCAACTAGTTGCATAAAGAGTGTCATATTCAACTCTTGCCAATTTTTTAATTGAGGCTCATTGACAAATTCATTCATTAACCTATTGTTGATTCAGCACAAACATTAAGCTAGAATATATGGTTAATTTCTGTTTCATATTTTAATTATTTATTATTTATTATTTATTATTATTAATCGTTATAGAAATTTATTTAAGAATCATATAACATTCGTAGGATAAAAAAATTAATATTAAAAGTTCATATTCTAGTAATGATGACCAAAGTGATTTAAATTTAACACTTTGCACTGTAAAAGCAATTTGTGAAGTGAGGAGTATTTTATTTAAATACTGTGTTTTAACACTATCAATAGCTTTGACTACTGTATTTGTTTCTGGGAGGGCACTGTTACTGTGAACACGAAGGTCAGTGATTCTCCAGTTAGTATGATCGAATATGCAAAGATTTGATCATCTTAAATGGAAGATAATATTATAATCTTTTACATGAGTTTTGATTATTGATATTAAATCTTTTTAGTATATCTCCCTAGAAAATGTTCCTTTGTAGCAATTACTTCTCCAGAAAAGTGTATTTTGCAAGATGTAAAGCTCATTTCTCAATTATTTTTTAATAGATTTTTTGTGAATGTAAATTGTTTATTAAAAGTAACCACAAAATATGTTGGATGCAAAATGAAATAAGTCTTAACATCAAGATATGTTAAACAGTTTTAAGTGCAAATATTTTTGGCTATTGCTTCCTATATCCCATCAAGGAGAAAATTGTTTTCCAAAAAAAAAAATAATAATCCAGTGTTTATTGTATTTATGAAAATAATTTTCAGAAATGATAGGGTGGCGAAAGCAATCTGATGAGGTGCAGGAAGTAATAGCAATATTCTTACCACGTGCAAAATGAAAGACTGTTCTGTCCTACGGCCTCATGGGTCTACAAGACTTTGGATGGTTATTTTTTCAATGAAATATTAATTCGGACTAGAATATTTTTAGAGTTCCTTAACTCAAGTGAAAATATGGGATACAAGTGGTAATGTTAAGAGGTCAAATTCATTTGTAAGAATAGTTTGAAGTATTATACAATAAATTATGTTGTGGGTAAGGAATTTAAGAAATAATTAGAATTCAAAAAGTTATTAAATTAATTAGATTAATTAAAAATAGGGAATTTCAAATTTTACTTAAAAATAGAAATTGAGAACGTTCATATCAAGTATTAATTATTGTCTAATTAGAACGTTAATATATTGGTGCATATTGCAATATTTTGTGTTGTTTATCTTTATTTTACTTTTTTAATTTTTAGTTTATTAGTTTCTAATATGTCTATTTAAAACGTTGTATCATTATGAATGAATGAAAAAAAGATAAAGAAATATAGAAAAAGAGAGAAAATATTTTAGTCCTGGTATAAAAACAAGATTTTGTAATAGGGACAAGTAAAACATTCTTTGTGTGACCAAAATTCTTTGTTTTGATGGTTAGTATGATCATTCTGTATGTTGATGAAAGATTTACTAAGGTCCAAGGTACTAAGGTACTAGCAAGTAATTAAACATAATGTACCAAAAAAGATGAAGTGTTCAAACAAAATGAATTAGATGCAATAATGTTTGAAAAAAAATTATTTGTTTCAAGTCAATCTATTATGAAAATAATTATAAATAAAGAAACATATAAGGATATTTGAGATTTAAAAAAGAAGTATCATGGATTTGAAAGAGTAGAGGTAGCAATTTCAAGTTTTTTTGGTGAGTATAATTTTTTTTTCTAGAGAATCAATTATCAACAACTTTGAAAGTGTGAAGATATTTGTTAACAAGATGTGCACACATTGTAACATAAGCGAACAAATGAATGTTCTTGAAAAAAATGCTCTAATGTATCTTATGCAATTAGGCTAGGCTTAATGTGTTTTGTGAGTGTGATTAGTAGGTACATGAAAAATGCTACTAACAATCAAATTGTCAAAAAAATCTAGTCTTACATCATGAAAGAAGAAAACATGTTGATGTAAAATTTTATTTGTTAAGAAGTCTTTGCAAACAAAAAATTATTGATTAAATTGTTTGCAAGAGTGAAGATTATAAGTCGCTAATCTATTTATCAAAAAGTTTAAAAATACTTGAACTTTAAATTAAAATAACTATATATCAATTTTAGGGAGGGATTATCCCTATAATAATTTGTTAGATTTTATATAATTGAATCGGTTACTAGTAGTACAATGAAAAAGATTATTATAATGCACATTGCAGTTTTTTTTTTGTGTGTAACTTATCTTTATTTTTCAGTAGATATATATGTGTATTCAAAAGGCTAAAAGCCATATCATCATAGAAAAGCAGAGAAAATTTTATATAATCCCTAGGTTATTTTGATTTGGTAGTCGTCAACGTAAGACTCAAACATGATAAGGGTGGCTATTATTATTCTAATTATTTTTTATTTATTTTGTAAAGCACTATATTAACTAGGATTTTATCTGACAATACGGATGCTATTTTTTTAAGAATGGAAACTAGATTTATTTTATTGACTTTTAATATCTTAGGTGATTATTTTTATTATTATTGATACTAATATTATTATCGTCATTAGTTTGTTTAAAGTTTTTTTCTTTTTTTAAATATTGCCTTCAATTAACATTAACTATGATTATTTGATATTTAAATAATTTTATACATTAATAATTGAATATTCTATCCAAATTAAAAAATTAAAATTCAATAAGTTTAAATTAATTTATTGAAACAAAATATTTAGAATGAAACAATATGAAATGATATGGATTCAAATTAAATATATTTGATGTGTTCAAAGTTAAAAAATTCTTTATCTAAATATAAGATACTTTTTTAATATAAAGTGAAAGTGATAAGGGTATATACTTTTGTTAACGTTTTGCTATATTATGCGCCTAGCAAAAATCACAATGGAGATACAAAATTTTTCATATTGTTGATTTTTTTTGCACCACGATCAATTAAGAAAGTAGGGAGAAAATAAAAGAGTAGGCTATCTCAGAATGACTCCAAATGACTTTGAACCTCTTTCTAATTCCTATGTATTTAACTCTATCTCAGAAAATACAGATCCTGGTTTGTGCCTATATTGCCCTTTTATCTTCAGCTTCATCAATCCGTGAGGCAGGTTCTTGTAGGCGCAACGCGTATTCCAAATGCCACAACACATCCCCCATGCTAGGCCTATCAACACCACAGTCTGCTAAACATCTCTCAGCAATTTCAACAAAAACACTGAGTGATTGAGGATTCATAGTAACACCAATACGTGGATCAATTATTTCATTCACCAATCCTCTTCTATTCTGTTTCTTTGCCCATTCAGCCAAGTTAATCTCTTCTGTTGGACGTGTTGGGCAAATAACTGGCCTAGCACATAATACCTCAAATAGGACTACCCCAAAAGAGTATATATCAGATTTCTGAGTTAGTTGTTGACTCCTATAGTACTCAGGGTCAAGGTACCCAAAACTACCCTTCACTGCTGTGCTAACTTGAGCTTCATCTGGGACAACCTTTGACAAACCAAAGTCAGAAACCTTGGCCACGTAATTCTCATCTAGGAGTATGTTTGTTGTCTTCACATCACGGTGTGTGATGCTTTGAGCTGCGCCAGTGTGGAGATAGTACAACCCACGAGCTGCACCAATGCATATTTCAAGCCTCTTTTGCCATGACAAACAAGGCAGGTCGAACCCGTAGATGTGAGAACGAAAAGGGCCATTAGCCATGTACTCATACACAAGAACCATCTCTGAGTTTTCATCACAGAAACCTATCAATGAGACAAGGTGGCGATGGCGTAGCTTTGACAGCATTTCCAGTTCTGTTCTGAATTCATTGATGCCTTGCTCTGAATTACCACTTCCTCGTTTTATGGCAACCTTTGTCCCATCTTTCAACGTTCCAAGATACACTTTCCCGAAGCCTCCAACACCAATTACTCTTTTCTCTTCGAAATTATTGGTGGCTTGTCGCATTTCACTAAAGGGGAAGAACCTTTTGGGCCCTTGTGGGGTGACACGATGATCGTGTTTATTGCTCTTGCGGGAACTGGATGCTGTTGACCCTCGACAACTGCTTTTGCTTGAACACGATATAGGGGAATGGACAGGAAGGGGGCTTGATGAGAACCTGTTATGATTTTCCCTACCTTGAGGCCTCTTTTTCCACCTTATGCAAGTTATTACTAGCAACAGAATTGTTGTCACAGCCAATGCAATTCCAACATAAGCCAAAATTTTCATTTCCATGGTTGTTGAACATGGCCCTTTGTATTTCCCATCAACAGAGTATAAACCGTCCAAGCTGTCTGCGATGTTGCTAATCTTCATCACCTCAAATCCATTCAGAATTGCATCGGTCGGTCCCACCTGAACCAAAATGGAACCGTTTGTGACATCCCGTGAATTTAACACAAAGTCCTGGTAAAAAGCAGTGGCTAGAGCTTTGGTTTGCGATGATAGATTCAAAGCTGATACACCCTCAATCCCGTTGATGTACACATTAAAGTATAACTGATTAAGACTCCTGCTCAAAATGTCACAGAAATGCATTCTTATCAAATAAGAGTAGCTCCTATCCACGTTCACCATCCAACTGAGATTGAAATTCGGTAGCATGAATGTAGCGTTCTTCACGTGTATAGCACTTGCATAAACCAAGTTGGGAGCAATCGTAGGTGTAACCCCAGTATCAGGATACTTTATGCCTTTTTTGGAGACAGAAATAGTCTCAGAACCCTGTGGGAAGATGTTGTATGAACCATCAGTTTCCCATGTTCTTGCCAAAGTGTCGTCGTCAGGAGTTATGGTGGGACCACCAACGTTTATTCTGTAGGATACTTCAAGAGCAGAATTGAACAAGCCTTTGAATTCACCAAGTGGGGAAAGTGCAGTTGCTGAATCCGAAATAAGAGCGTCAGGGACTGAGACAACCTCAATTGCATTGATGAACGCAAAGGAGCTTTTCTTGGGCTTGAATTTGAGGGAAAATCTACTATCAGAAACGTTAACAAGGTATTCCTTGAAAACAGGTGAGTCATTGTTCCTGGCGGAGAACTCGTGCAGGAGCACGTGGTGATTAGTTTGGACAGAGAAAACAGCAGTTGTTAGGTTATAGGAAGGGTTAGAGAGAGGGAAGAAGTAAAGGCGAATCCAAAGTCTACCAGTTTTGGATATGTAAAAGGAGTAGGTGGATTCCTCTTGAAAAACCCTTGCAGTTTGATACAAAGGAAGCAATGAAGAAGGAACAGAAGGGGAGAGATTTGAGTAAAGTGATATTTGCACATATTCAGCTGTGGCTAGGAGAGAAGTGGTTTCACGATCAGATTTGAAGGTTCTTCCATCTGTGAGCTGAGTGGGGTGGGAGGAGCCACAATCAAGGAGATAGTTAACATGAGGTGTGAAAGAAGATTTGGCTAGGGTGGAAAAGAAAAGGTGAAGAATGACAAGGAATAATAGAAACGTAGGTTTGAGTCTGGTTCCTTTGTTCTCTACGTCCATTGCTGAGGTTGGACAATGAGGGTGGTGGAAGGGTGAAGATAAAGCATGAAAAAGAGGAAGAAATAGAAGATGGTTTTATGTATGGAGAGGGTGCATGCAGCAGTTGGAGGAACAGAAGAGAGGTGTTTTGTTTGTAGTGAGAGAGAGAGAGAGAGGGAGAAGAAGAAAGTATGGTTGCATGTTAGAAAGGTTGTTAGAATCGGTAGAACGTTGGACCTAACCATGGTCGTTTCTCCTAAAATACTTTCAGATTTCATCAATCAGCAAGTACAAACCGAGTAACATCCAAACTAGAATCTGTTTACAAACAAAAAATAATGTTTTCGCATGATGTTATATATGCATCCAGACATATATGATCATTGCTCTTAAGATATACTATTATTTAGATTATACATTCCACAACATGGATATTAAAATTTATAGTAAAATCATATTTTTAAATATATAATATTATGATTCGAATTTATGATAAATAAGTATTTTTAATATACAAATTATATTTTATATTCAATAATAAAAATTTGATCTATGGCCTAGTTTGTTTTGTCATCCTGGTCACAAGCTTATTTACCTTCTCACGTGTTAAGAATGCTTCAATGTTGAAGGGTTCTAAATTTTCTAAAGACTTGTTTACCCTGCATTTTTTATCATTTCATCCTCCAGCTCCAAAATTTTTTAAAATTTAAAAATTATTCTCTGCAATTCAAAATATCATACATCCCACCTTTTTACTTTATAGGATTTTGAAATTTGATGTAAGATTTTTCATTTTCTTCATCAAATATTGAGATCCTATCAATTTTTTAAAAAGAATTTTATCGGATTTTGAAATTCGATGAAAAAAATGTAACCCTAAACTATTTTTGAAAATTAGAAGTGTATATTGAAATGTTTGAAGGTGAAGAATAAAAGAGTCTTTCAAACTTTTTGGGACCTTGGTTTTTGATGGTCTATTTAGGTAAATTACTCCAGAGCGTTTTATCCTGCACCTTCAAAATTTTCTAAAATATGTGTAATATCTTTCATTAAAACAGTGATTAATTTTTAATAAAAGTAAAAAAATCTTTTAACCAGATTCTTTCACCTAGAATTCTCAATCTTCATTAAAATATCTTGTTTTTATAATTTTAAGATATATAATTATTTTAATGAAATATTTAGATTTTATAAATATATAAATATTTGAATTAATTATGAATTAAATAATTTTGTTTGTAAATATTAATATTTATTTTAAATTATTTTAATAAATTAATAATACTTAACACTACCTAAAAGATATTTTAAATTTTTCATATCATTTTTAAATAAATTTATCAATTTTAAATAAATTTATTTTTTATAAATTAAATTAATTCATACAAATTACCTAATTAAACATTTAAAAATAATATAATAAAACGTTTTAAATTAATCTAATAAATATTTATAAATAATATAATTAAAAATAACTGTATCAGAAAAACATTGAATCTCGAAATCTGATTTAAGAAAAATCGGATTTCGAGATCGGATACTTATTCTTGTTTCTCATAATAATAACTTTTATATATAAGCACACGTTTTATTAATTTCATTTGTCATTAAATTTTTTAACTTTTCAGCATAAATTAAAATTAAAAGCACAATACAAATGTTATTTTTTTTAATATATGATAATAAGATTATAAATAAATAATAATAATTAATAATACCGTTATCATTATAATATTCATGAAACATCATTAATTAGAGGAGAAATTGGAATTTGAAAATGCAGGTGAAATCCTTGAAGCTGTAGGGTGAAACACCCATTATTGGATAATAGTCCGTTCTCTGGAGTTTCTTCGTGTACCGATTGTTTTGTTTTGCTTTCTGCACCCAAAAGTTTTCTATAGCTCCTACTTTACCCCTATAAAATATATATTAAATAAATAAATTATTATTATGTGTGATATGAGGTATATGAAATCCGGGTCATACACCATATTCTGAAATCTAGTTGAGGACTCCATCTCATTATGAAATTCGATTAAAAAATATATAAATTCACATAATTAGGTTTCAAAATGGAAATAATTTACATAATTCGATCAGATTATATAATATGACTCAGTTTTGTTTGTTTTCATTACATTTGGGTTGTAATAAACAACACAGGTTTCAAAAAGGAAATAATTTTAATTTGATACAAACTTGAATGTAACCAAATATTATTTAAAATTTGAATGCACCAATTTAAATAAATTTGTATTATTATGATTGAATAATCAAATACCACCAATTTATTATAAATAAATTTTGTGGCATTAAAGATACGAAGAAGAAAAATGAGATGAGTTAAACATGTTTTTTTTCTTAATTTATTAAAATTAATTCATTTTTAAAATTTTAACTAACTCACTTTTCTATTTTTAGAAATAAGTATATTTAATCATCTTAAATAAATGTTATTAAATTTATTTAACGTTTTATTATAATATTTTAATTACGACATATTTTCATTTAAATATTATATGTATTAAATTGAATAAATAATTCAAATATTATTATAAATTGTGTTTAAAATATTAATTAAATTTAGTAAAAACTATTTAAAAGATTAAATCTATATACTTCTAAATATAAAAAAATTAATTGAATCAAATTTAAAAAATGTATTAATTTCAATTTTTAGGAATCCATACAACTATTTAATCCAATAAAATTTACGTGGAAATTAAAGAATCATTGTCTGTTTTGTTTGAAAAGTAAAATATTTTTTTTAAGAAAAAAAGTATAATGTTGAAATCATCGATAATCCGTAAAAGTACTTATAATTATCTGAATCTGAATTATATATGGAATAATATAATATTTAGGGTAACTTACGTTTATCTATAATTTAATTAGCATAAATTGTGCATCTTCAATTGAGTGAGAAATTATTTATAGGTATGTTGACATTTAAAATTTTGCAAAGAACCTTACAATGGAGTGCAGCGAGAACTCATGAAATGAATTAAAGAAAATGAGAAAGTAAGAAATTGTGATTGCTTCGTTGAATGAAGAAGAAGCATGATGGGGAATGTGGATCCTCAACTTCCACCACTTCCAAATCCAAATGATTGGTCAATCCACGATAACAAGGACGATTTGGTATTTCCCCCAATTCACCACGAAAACCTCCAAATTCTCTCACCACATTCAGACAACCACACCCCCCAATCACCTCCTTCTTCCTCACCCTTCCATTCTCGGATTCGCGGCTGGACCAGTATCGCCCTCCAGATCATTCGTTCCAAGCTTTCCTCTTTCAGGAACAAAGGGCTAATTTGGTCAATTGGGGTTCCCGCTGCGGCGCTGTTAATGTTCTGCTGGATCATCATCGCCACGAAGAAGCAGAGAACCCTCACACCCAATGAAGCTCGTCTCATCTCCATCGTCAAGCAAAAGGAACAGGTTCGTTAATTTTATTTTTTTCTTTCATAAAATTTCCCCATTTTATGGGTTTTAGCTCATGTTAGCTCTTTTGGGTGTATTAGTTAACCATAGGACAGTTAAGCCTATAAAAAACGGAAGGAGACAACAATCGCCTATTGTTGTGTGGCATGGGATTTATATTGCATTAATCATGTGATTGCTTTGTTTCATTCCACTAAAAAGCCTCAAATTGGTTAAGAATCAAGGTTAAAATATAAATTTGTGAACACCTTTATCTTCCTTCTAATGAATAAAACAATGAAAATCCATGGGAGTTAAAACTAACAATATTTGGATTGAAGTGAACCTAACATTGTTAAGAAATTTAAGGTCAGAACAATTTTTTACAGTGGCAAGGTAAGAAAGGTTCAGGAGTCATATAGCAAATGGAATGGAGAAAATTTACAATAAAGAATGACCTGACCTAGTTTGCCCAAACGAGGAGAGGGGGTTAAACCAATTTTGATTTTGTGATCAAGGTCTTTCCTTCGGCTTGACTGCATTCAAAAATTGGATGTGTATGTAGGCATGAATGATTGATTTTCTATGCAAATGTATTTATGTTTTCTTTCTCTCATTTCTTTTGATTCATGCTCTTGAATATGTACACTTTTTAATACTCGGTTAGCTAGTCCTCCTTTGTTTTGGCTTCGTTTGTAACTGCTGGTTACCTCTGTTTACAGAAAATTGCCCAACTATTGAACCAGATTGCACAAATGAACGAAATACTAATCGATCGTCATAAAGCTGTGGCTGCTAAAGTGGAGTAGTGATTGCCTACAGGTTGTGAATATGGTTGGTAGCTCACATTCAGAAGGAACAGTGAACAAGAGCGTCACCCTACAGTGATGCCGCTTTAATCTTTCTATTTTGAAATATCACTGCTTACGTGTGCATGTCTTCAATTTGCTTGTATTCTGCATGTGAGAGTTAGGTTGTAATTGACAGATGAACTAATCATGATTCTTCGCACATGTTCCTGCTACAGCTGAGTGACTGAACATCTGCAAAGCAAATGGCTGATGAATTGAAGTCCCAACTTTGAAGAAGGAAGTTCTCCACTTCTCATGATTCGTCAATGACTAGATCAGCATGGAAATGGCTGAATTCTCTTAACTGTACTAATGGTTACTCAACCAAGTTCTTTGTTCAGCGCATGTTTAATTTGTTCAGGTCCTTGATGTCAACTAAATGACACCATATTTGGTGAGCTTTTTGGAAAATCCCATTTTTTTATTTAATTTATTTGAGATGCAAGCCATAGAACTTGTCATTCTACATAGTTTAATATATTTTCAGGCTGAATTACGGTTTTTCATTTGACTTCCTATACTTTTATTCAAAATAAAAGCCATGCAATAAAAAAATTGAACTGTTAATCACATGTAGAAAATTTTGCAGCGCATCCTCCTAGTTAACAATGATGAAATATACAGAACATAAGGAAAAAGCTGAGGTCACTTGGGTGTGTTTCATTCGGAGAAAATAATGAAGAAATAAGTTGAAAAAAAGAGTAAGAAATAAAATTAAATGTGTAGTTGTTTGTTGGAGTATAAATAACTGAGATAAATAGGAAATGGTTAGAAAGATAAGTAATTTAATTGAAAATATATAGTGATATATGAAGATGTGAAATAGTAGATTTGCATGTAACATCTTTCTCATCCCTTCACCCCAACATCAAACAACCTTCTTTCCTCTCCTGATAAGTAAATCCAAATCCATTGGTATCGAGTATTAATGGAAATATCCAATGTTGACTAAAATATTCGGATGGAACATGTGTATGAATAATACTTGAATTTTTATAGTTGTCATCATTTTTAATTATTAAAATATTTTTAGTTAATTTGATACTTTGTTTTAAAATGTACCTAATTATAACTTTTAAATTTTTATTTATTATTTAAGACAAAAAAGTTTATATCTTTTTTAAAATTAAAATGTTCTTAATATTCTATTTTATTTGTTTCAGTTTTCATTTATTTTAAAATTATTTAATAAAAATTAAGACAGATACACGTCAGAATAAATACATGATTTGATTAAAAATAATAATAAGTATAATTTTTTATTTAAAAAATGGGACAAATATAATAAAAAAACCTACGCGTCTCATTGCAATCTCTACTCTACCAAAGAAGGAGTTGAATTTTAATCAAACCACAACTGTGCAATTATTTGTTAGGACAATGAAGGCGACACCAATAATGAATTGACTCAATTTGCAATTATAACTTGCAAGAGAAAACGATAGGGATACAGAGATAAGTCATGTGGTGTTAGGAATCTCTTAAAAAAATCCAACTAAATTCAGATTGTTGAGTTACCATCACCGTCAGACCAGCAAGAGTACTTTCATACTCTTTTTGATGCTGTATTGTTAAGTGAAAATTTATGTAAATCTCATTAACCCTCTATATTATTGGAGTAAGCATATAATTTTCACAAATGACAATGAGGTTGTAAAAAAAAATAGTACCAAAGAATGAGGCAATAGCCTAATACTAGAACTTCTGTATCATATTATAAGTAATAGTATGTTCCTATTCTTTGCTCATCAGCCATAAATGATAACCTGTCCAAAGTATTTGTTTTCTTCAGGTCTGTGTTACTCGCAAATGGGAAGAGAAAAAATTTATCGGAAGGTGAAAACAACTCGTCAAGAAAATACAATGTTTTATCTCTGTACCTACAGCAGCAGAGTGCGCAGAATGTATAATCGGAACGAAAGCTGTAGCATCTGACAAAGAAATACGATAACATTAACGTGCAAGAAAGCAGCGCCTCGTGAGATACGATAATCACCTATCAAGCCGCTCTATTGGTCACTATGAATGATACCTTTTTGGCTCCAAGACAAAACATTTTTGCAGTTAAAAGATGTTGGTGCGTCGGGGATATGATATTTATCCTGTTGTTACATGTCACTCCTCACATTCTGGATTCTCTGTTACCATTAAGGTTACGAATCCAAAACATTGTCCAAATATATCATAAAAATTTACTTCGAATCATAATTCAGACAAATTATCACAAACTTCCATTGTTGAAGATCATACCCTTATTTCCTTTGCTTTCTCTTCGAATTTGGAAACACACATTTGAGATCTGCAGATCAAATATATCAGAAACAGAAAGTGGTGGTTACCTCATGTTATACAAATCACAACGATATCAAGAGGACATGGAAGTATATTAAGTTCGTGAATTGATTTAATGTCACATAAGCCCAAATACAAAGGTAGCTCAGTATACAGCAGATGAGTAAATAAAATTTGTTTGCTGATTGCTCAAACTGATAAGAAAGAAGATAAATTACGAAAGAATTCTATCCTAACATTCTCAAAAGAAGTACCAAGACAACAGAAAAAGCAGAAGTTACATGTGAACTGTCCCCAAATGAAATTTCACTTCTAAATAATTTCTGTCTATAATACCACCATTGAACAGCATTTCTTACTAGCTCTTCAATCCCTTGCTTTCCGTAGAATGCCTTCGAATATCAAACTGGTCTACAAACTCCAAAGGAGTAACAGTCTCATTTCTGATCCTCTTGATCTTGGTGCTCAACAGACCACGATGCCTGAAACCATAGAGCTTAAGCACCTGATTATCAGCAAAATTGTAAGCCCTCTCCATGCTACTGAGGCACCTCTCCACAGGATAATCTCCATAGCTCCCACAGGGCTTACAGCCGACAAAATGTGTCACAAACGGCCATCTCTCATCACCCAAACCGGGGTGATACTTCTCAATCATCTCCTCATACCGATCAACCAACCCTGCCCAGTAACCGTGCAAATAGAACGAATTCTCAAGAAACACCTTATCCATCCACTTCTCCTTCTGGGACAGCAGCAAGTATATCAATGCAGACTGATCGTCGGCCTCAAATGCCGGCCTCCCCTTGAGATTGGCCGTCAAGATCTTGCCGGCCTCCTCGCGAACCGGCCCCTTGGGACCCATGGGAGCCCATTCATCAAGCAAATCCAAAGACCACTGGCAGTTCCTAAACAGAAAACTCCCAGTATTCACCGCAATCCAAGACTTCTGGTCAAACAACAAATCAGGGTATCCATGAAGAACCAAATTATAAGCATCGTACTTAGACATGGGAAGCTCAAACACCATATCAGTAAAAAAAGCATCACTATCCATCCACCAAATCCACTCAACCTCGGGATGTGACAACATCAACCTCCGAATCATAGGCAACTTTGCCCAGTAGCCAGCAAGTTCCACATCCAAATGAGCCAAATTGTACACAATTTCAATCCCGTGTAATCTACAGTAATCAATCTTGTTCTTAATGGACTTCAAGAGGTAATGATCTCCAATAGGGTTATCACAGGGTTTGGGAGGGGAACCAGTGAGGAGCAAGATGCGAGGTTTACCTCTGATGGAATTAGGGTATTCAGGGTTTTGAGTGAGCCAATTTTGGCGCTCTTGGTCCCAATTATTGATTTTGGGGCCGAGGGTGAAGGTAGCGTTGGGGTTGAAGGGTTGCTGGTCGTCGGGATCGGAGGGGTCGGCGTCGGATCGGATCTCGGCGAGGATGCGGTTGGTCTCCTCGATAAGGTTCTGGTTGACGGCGTCGGAATCGGAGGAGCCGAGATTGACGCCGATGGTGCCGCGGAGGACGAGGATGGTGACAAAGCCGCATAGCATAGTGATCTTGATGTTGTTGAAGGTCTTCTGGATCTGGCGGCCGCGGGGGATCCCGGTGGCGCGGCCTCGGGCGTTGGAGGTGGGTAAACCGGCGCTAGTGCTGCGCTTGTGGTGATTGTCTTGCCCCATGTTGGCACGAGATTTGGGGAATTCACCTGAAACGAATCAGCGAAAGGTGTTGTTTGCAAAATGCCGCATAAACAGAGGATGGATGCTAGAGAGTGGAGGCTGTTTGTCTCCTCGGATCGAGGTTTACAAACAAAATCATTACTTTGTTTTTAAGAAGATGAAAGCAAAGGAACCCAGAAAGTAAGAAAGACGTGTTTTAGATACATCTTTCACACTTATAAATAATGATAATAATAAAATAATATTATTTTCTCTTCTTTGTGCTATTTATTTTATATTTAATACTTTTTCTTTTCTTTTCTTTTCTAACATAATCGCTGTTTACAGCAGTTGAGTTGAGTTCCTGCCTCCGACACGCTCAGAGATAAATTGGACAAAACTAAAAACGCTTGAAAAATAAACTACGCTGTTAAATATGATACGAAAAACATTAACTTATAAATTGGATAATATCAACTTCCAATTCGGAAAAACATATTTTTTATCGTTTATGGAAATAATGTAATATACCAACAATTCAAATTTTCATTCAATAAAGAATAAAAATTGTTATTACCCTTTTAACAATGAAATAAAATATACACTACTATTATTGTAAATTTTTTATATTGTTATTTAATTATATATTATCTTGTATGTTAAATTATTATTTCTGTAATAAATATTTTAAAAGGTGCCACTTTTGCCATGACTTTATATGGAAAGTGTATATATGAAGTAAAAAACAGGAGCAAAATCCATATGAGGAAATACTTAAAGTTAAATATAGAAAAATAAAATTAATAAATATTTTATTGTTAGAAATAATTTTTGAATGATATAAAATATTCCACATGATTGATTTAATATATATATATATAAGGGATTTTTTTCATTTATTTTTTATATGTTTATCCAAAAGACGGATGTTTTATATAAGGTAACGATCATGTTGTGCATCAAATCTATCTTGTTCTTTTCTTTTACATCTATCAAAACGTTAGTATTTCGTTTTATTTATAAGAAAAATAATAATATTTTATTACAAACGCTTTTATCTTCTTTTATTTCCTTTAAAAATATTTTAATTTTAATTAATGTCTGGTATTATGTTAAATTATTACAAATATATTTTCATTTTACCAAAAATATCAAGAGATTAGTAAATTTTAGCATAGTTAAATGATTTTCTAGTAAGTGTGAAGTTAATTTTTTTTCTTATAGACGACTAATATCAAGTAAATTCTTTTTAATATAGAATATAATAACATTAATGTTGTGTTCCTTTTTGTATTGAAACGGATGGAATGACGACTGATAAGTTTGTTCTTGATTTGGAAAGATAAGGAAAGATGGATTTGCGGATGTTGGGATTGAGTTATCCTCGCTCAAGTGAGGGGTTTTGAAGGTATGTATGTGCCTTTTACAATACTATCATTCCTTCCTTGAAAGCCATTGAACAATGGTTTTTTAACGGATTTTGGCCTCTATATTTTGCAGATGTTGCGTTCCCTGAGCTGTGCGTGAGGTGGTGGTGGTTGTGGCGGGTCCTTGGTGGTGCAGGTGGTGGCTTGCGATGGTGCCCGTTGGCATGTGCGATTGCATAATCGTTGTTTGGCTCAGTGGATGTGCTCCTTCACTTGGACACGTTGAAAATTTCAGCAACCCCATTTGCTGAAAGGGTGGCGAGTCCATTGAGAAACCAGGAAAAGTTTGTTTGGTCCGAGAAGGAGTCCATGAATGGCTTTGGGATGGGTTGGAACCCATTTCATGACTTGGGGAACCGATTCCCATGATGAGTTCGAACCGATTTGATGACTTGGGGAATTGATTATCATGTGCATATAATTGTTTTTTTAAAGCTATGAGGTATGTGTTGTGCTTTCATAAACATTTTTTTAATTTAATTTAAAGTAATCAAATCTATATTTTATAATAATATATATAATAATAAAAAATGATATTATATTAACTTTTACTATAAAGGTAAAATAATAATATTATTTTTTAATCAATTACAACTTTTTTTTATCTATTATATCAATCAAATTTCAGTCACAAATTTTCACCATTTTGACTCCCAAATTAATTCACTTTCATCTTCAAATAAACAACACAAACTTTATCACAAAATTCGTTCAAATTCATCCATTTATTCTTCTCAAATCCATCTTATCAAATAAACACACGAAATTAATTTTCATTTTACCAACTCATATGATAGTCAATGTTGCAAATTAATAAGTTATATTTATAAATTTATATATAGTTTAAATTATAAATCAGTAGATTATTATAAATAGAATATTAAATTTTATTTAATAATTCATACGTTTGCAGTGGTGTATTAATAATATATATCGTAAGTAAACTATTATTTCATTAGAGTGATACTCGTGATTTAACATGAAGTGAATGAGGCCAAAGTTTGAATCAAGGTGCAGTACTATTTTTTTTTTTAATTTATATCTATCAACAAGTCTGCACTCCAAACAAGATTAAAATCACATAATTATCAAATTTAAAGAACTAAAAACATATATGTTGAGTTAAGGACTATGAAACATGTGAAAGTAGACATGTCAACAAAACTAAATTTTATTTTAGTATTAAGTAAATCACATATCATCAATGAATGTCTCTTTGTTTAATTCATTAAGTATGCAATACAATCTATGAAAATATTAAATTGATTTTATATAGTCACAATACTTACTTAGAGAGGGTACTTTTATTAATGCTTCTAGCTTCATTGACTCGAATTGGTTTTCCACTAGTAATTTATAAAAATTATCCAAAGATTTCATTTTAAGATGATAATTTTAGACAATGCTGCATATATTTGCAATGTAAATAATTTATTTCATTGTCATTTACATACAATTTATGCAGGAAGAATACATAAGCTTTATAATAATCATTCTAAAAGATATTAAATATATTTTTACTGAATGTAAAATGAATTTGTTTTTATTTTGGTCCTATTGAAAAATCTTTGTTTTGGTCCTCTTAAAATTAAATATTACCACTTTTAGTCCATACTATTACATTGTCCTAGTTAACTACTTATGAGTTAAACAACCATTTCAACTGACACATACTAATAATATATCATGACGTGGGTGTGTATTATCTATAAAATGTTATTTATATATCTTAAAATGAATATTAGAGACTAAAAAGAACTATTTAAATTGTCAGAGGGATAAAAATCAAATAAAAATATTACAAAGAGTAAAACCAAAAACTCAACATTTTATAAGAATCGAAAAAGATAATTATAGAAAACAAAATCAAAAGTTGGTAACTTTAGACAGAATAACAAAATTGCTAATTCATTTAAAAACTACGCCAATCATAAGTGATGAATTGATCTTGTAAAACTATTTCATTAATGTCCCAAGAAACCAAGAATTTATTTTTCAGTGCTTGGACACAAAAGAGAAGTCAACAAATTCCCCAATCCGACAAGTTAAAAAGAGACAAAAGGTCAAAAGGGAGGAATGTGGTTAAAGAGTTAACCCCAGTCAAAAGAGCAGATAATCTTAACTTACTAGAGAATGAAAAAATAAATTTAAGAAAAATGACTTATGTGCCAAACCAGACCATATAAAGGAACTTGTGATAATTAAGGATATTTATAGAAGAAAGGGGGAAACCAATTAACTCACCGCACGTAACTATGCATCTAGATGGAGCCGAATCCAGCTTAGGACCTTCTGGCATTGGACCCATCTTGTCCCTTCACTGTTGTTACGCACTTCTTTGCAACATCATCTTTATACTGTCAACGCGTCCTTCGCTTATTCGCATCTTCTGGGAACAACCACGTAGGTGAATGGGAAGCGCGTGGATTCCACTTCCATTGTGATGGAATGTTGGATTGAAGAGTGGAAACTGGAAACGTGGGTGAGAGCAAAATGGGCCCCACAACATCCCTATATTGACGCCTTCTTCTTGTCTCATTCCTCTGCTTAACTTACATGTGCCATGGACCCATGTGAGGGGTTCCCAGATCTTGATCTTCTGCTTGCTACCTCCATTTTGTAATACTGTGTTATGAGCCTCTGCCACTGTCTTACCTGGACGATGATGTAGTTTCAAAAATAGCACATTCACCTCCTAAAGGGAAAAAGGAGCATTATACTTCTACCAAGCAAACCTCAAAAAGACAGACAAAATAGAAACATGAGATTGTGCGATGGGGTGTGCAAGTGTCATTAATTCCTACAAGAACTGATTTCTGAATCTAGATGCCTTTGAAACGGAAGCTTCTACAAGCTTTTCCAAGCATGTGCTCCTCTTTCTCTGCATACATCGTGTGGTATCGTGCAAACACAACGTTCGAAAACTATTACAAGGAGATTCAAAAATGATTTCCGATGCTAGGTCTGAACCATGGAATTCAATAATAAAGAAGATAAGTAATTTGAAAATATGTGCAAGCGATCGAAAAAGCTCCTGGAAAATCAATGCGGTCGAGACAAAATTCTGCAGGAAAACAATGTCTCTGTTTTGGGTTTCAGTTTATGGGAAGTTGACTGATAAGAACCTCTTGCTTAGAAGAACCACGCTACAGAAAACAATAATCAAGTCGTTGTCATTGACAAGGGTGAAGTATAGGAGAGATGCACTTTATGTTAGTTATTCTCTTCAAGTTCCTGTGAAAGGTATGAACGGTGAGGGAAGTACACAAACCAGAAAAATGAAGACATGCCCATATCTAACCAATGATATTGTTGTTCACACTCCAACATGTCCATAAAGTATTCTTATAAAGTATGTTTAATATCAATTTTGATCTCAATTTTTGTCAGTTTTATTCTTTATTCTATATGGTCATAAATTTTTTTTCTATTCAATGTTGTCGTAAAGAATGTAATTTATGTTCAATTTAGTCCTTTTTGCAAACGGTGTTTAAATCGTTCACGGTGCACTATCCAACTGTGCAATAAATGACACATCACCCTTGACACGTCATCATCATCTCCTACCTCCAGAAGCCCTAATTTTCCCTACACAGAAACCCTAGCCACCATCTAATTCTAACCGTCGCCATCACAGTCACGACCAACCACCATCTTCGCACCTCCATCATCTTCTCCACCACCTAAGCCCTAATTTTTGAAAATGTATTTCTGATTAGGGTCCTAGCTCGCCATACTATCATCTTCGCACATCATCTTCCTCGTGCTTCCAAAACCTTAGGCCGCCACCACAACTGCGCAGCAAAGCCCATTTCAGGTCGTCGCCGCCGTAAGAATCGTGCCACTCAACGCGAGAACTTGCAACCACCACATCTACATCCACGACGCCATCAAACCTGCAGCAAATCACGAGTCTTCCTCCTCTAGCACCAACCTAAACCAGTAAAATCAACTAATGGAATAGTGCAACATGAACTAGCGCTAAAAACTATGAAGAACATAAAACTCACTATGCATTATGAAGTTGACTATGCAGAATTTAATTAGAATGATCTAAGCTGAATAGAAATACTATGAACGAATTTAAAATGGAAGATTACAAGTAATAACAACTATAGAACTGAATCAAACACATGAAAACGAGAAAATCAAATGTAACTCAAAAATTAAACTGTTAAAGAACGCTCTCACGAATTAAGCTAAGTACAATGATCAAACTCAGAATTATGCAATATGAGATGAAACTAAACAGAATTAGAGATGCAAAATGATATAGAAACAAGTTTATTGCAATTTGGAACGCAGGATTGAAAGTAAAAGCAAGTGTAGAAATGAAATTCTTAATTGGGGAAAAACTATAAAATACTTAAACCTAACTTCTATTTTTGGAACAGAACTGGAAATTGAATGCTAAACTTGAATTAAACCAAGAGACTATGTTTCAGACAACTAAACTAAAACTAAATATTGCATAAAAATATATTAAAGAATTAGAAACAGAAATTTGAATTAAGAAACCAGTGTTGAACATGAATAACAGGAGCAAACAACCTAACAAAACTGAATTAACTATCACTTTAATTGCAAGAAATCTGGAATGTGATTTGGTTTGGAAGTTTGGAATCATTAACGTAATAGGAGAATAGCTAGAGAACAGTTAATTGAATAAAAAATCAGAATCAAACATAGAAATAGAAAAGAATGAAGCGAGAACTTGAAATTTCTGAAAAGTTACTTCATAAACTCAGTTTTGACCATTGCGTTTTCAAGCTTAACTGCTAAGTAGTTCAAATCTTAACTCTTAGATTATGAAGACCCTTTAGACCAATTAACACCCAATTGCAGTCAGAAATTGAGGTTACAGAAGATGCAATATTGAAAAGAAAAAAACATGACCAAACCTAATGTCTATGTTTCTCAATTGAGGAAATTCCAAGCAAAACAGAAAATGAAGATTGAGATAGAGAGAACAAATCTGAATGCATTAGGAACTGAATGAAGAATTACAAATGCTGGAGTTGGAAACTGGAAAGCACCGAGAGATACTGTCCCCTCTCCCAACTTCAGAGAAAAATGAAGAAGATCTAAACTAAAGTGAACTCTCCTCTCTCACATACTGCAATATGTCCGGCCACAGGCCTTATATAGGCTCTCTATGTTTCTAAAACTGAAAAACCAGTAAAACTGTCTAGAACAAGTCTTTGAAACTGCTAGCAAAAGGTAAAAAGTATGTACAATCTCTCTAAACTATTTAAAATACAATAACAGGACTACTAGGTAACAAGTAGAACAATTCCAACTTAAATGTTCATACAGGCTAGAGCAAGTCACCTAAGCTTGATACATCTGTCCTTCTAAGTTTCTCACTGGCTAATACAGGTCACCGCAACTGCTCCAGCCATTCTTCAGTCAACTCTCGGTCAAGCTTGCTTCTAACTGGACTGGATAAGTGCTACAGCAGAAACCACTGCACAACAACTAGAGATCCAAATAACATGTCCACATACATTGCAAAATCTTGAAATAAAATCTGAATCGAAAATCCAAGCTGAAAATTTACTTTCCAAATTAAAACTGACTCAAGCTGGACTTTATTTTCCCAAAATCACTAGAAATCTACCAAACTAAAATTCTATGAAAAAAATAAATAAATAAAAATATCTAAAAACTACAAATTAACATGTTTTTATAAAATTCGCAAATTATTCAAGAAAAACCAAATATTGGCTAAAACTAAAAAGTAAATGCAATCTAAAACCCAAGGACACAATGTTAGGCTCTAAAAATACAACAAAACCGGGACTTATCAGTACTTCATAACCCCAAAACTGTAGTAGTACTAATTCGATATTAATCTATAATAAGCAAGCAGCAATAATAAGATGTTCTTTGGAGAAAAAGGGCAGAAGAAAGCGGGAACTGGAACTGTAAAACTATCAAATTAATTTGAAGTAAACTTTTTAACTTTTTTCCTCTTCGTTGCATCATATTTTTTTCTCATCTTTATTTTTCCAACAAATTTTTTAACTTTGTGTGTAGACTTGGCTTTAGAGCTGTCTACAAGACTGTTTTTTTCTGGCTTCTTAGGTTTGTAAACTTGCGTTATTGAAGGATCCAAAACATCTTCGGTACACTGAAGAATGATGCCCATTGATGTAGCTTCATCCCAGAGCTCTCTCCCCTTCTCAAAATTTCCGCCTCTACAAAGCTTTGGAATGAGCACGTCATAAACAGGTCCATAACCTCCCATTGAACTTTTCTTCATTTTCTCAAACAGTTCAACGGCATGATTTACCCTTTCAACTCCACAGAGAATACCAATTAAACTATAGTAAAACTTATGATTTGACATCAAACCTTTTCCAATCATTTGATCCACTATCTCTTTCCCCTTACCAAACCTGCCGCTCAGAAATAACACCTTTGCCACAAGATAATAGCTGACCCAATCAGGATCACAACCAGAATTTTTCATTGTTTCGAGTATTTGAACAGATTCCTTGACTCTTCGGGTCTTCCCTAGACAAGAAAGGAGTATGTTGTAACTGATAGAGGTTGGGAAAACCCTATAAGACCTCATCTCGATCATGACATTTAAAGCTTCAGGAACAAGTCCCGAAGGATTATGTCTAAGATTCTGTTCACAGAGGCACCTGAGTAATGTGTTGTAGCATAGCAAATCTGGAATAAACCCATTCGTTTTCAACTCTTTAATAATTCTCCTAGATTCTTTCACATTCCTCTGCACAGACCACCCGTAAAGAAGACTTCTATATATGCAAGGTAGTGCGCCTGTAATCTTGTCTCTATGATGCCAAACTACCCCTTCAGCCCTCTTGGCATGCCCTTTGGAGCAAAGGGCATTAATGATAGCAGTGACAGTAAATTCATCTATAGAACAATTATACTTGTCTAAGTTCTTGAAAACACCCAATGCCTCATCTTCTTTTCCCAGATTAACCAAAGTATCCGCTACAACACCAAAAGTCTCTGCATCCATGACTCGACCCTCCTTCTTGAGATCTCCCATCAAAATATCCATTGCTGTGTAGTCTTTCTTTTCAGCAAAAACTCGAAGAGCATGATTGTAATCCTTGTCTTCCAAACTATGATTCAGATTCTTACTAGACCATAAAAAGAACCTGAGCAATCTTCTAGTGTGTGCCTCGTGCTTACTAGAATCAATAGTCTGACTCACAAGAGACGAAGTTAAAGAATCTTTAAACTTATTTAGGCTCAACTCCAGATCATCTAGCCCACCAACAGTGCTCATGACAACGCTGCAGAGCTCTTGGAACTGGGGAGAGACAGATACTGGCGGCAATGTGGAGTACTGGGAAAATGAAAGTATTTGCAAATTCTGGGTACACATAGCTTTAGACCAAGAACGTTTCCATGCAGGTTTGAACAAGACGTGCGCCATGAATCTCATCCTTGAAATTCATCAAACATGTTATGTGCAGTACTGTAACTCTAACTCTTCAGTCACATGGGCAGTGCGAAGTGATGATCACCCACAACTGTACGTTAACGCAGGAAGATCCGATGCTCCCATCCACAAAATCCAAACTTTAGAGAGCAGATAAACCCCTTGTGTCTTAAACTTTGGGTTCGGAACTGAACTTCTATTTAAATTACCAGGGTTCTCCTGTCAGACAGGTTGAAAAATGTTACTACACGAGTTTAGAAGAATATTAAAATATTTTCAGTAAAATTTAATTATTTTAATTATAATACATCTTAAAATTTCTATTTAATTCTATTTATAAATATGAATTTAAGTTTCTCGTGCTCAGGAAGTACCATAACAAAAAAAAATTATATTTTTAATAATTTCAAAATACGAAAAGATTAATGTGTCATGGAATTACTCCTTTCCGAAATTAATATGTTTGAACTTCTTTTGTCTTTAATTAATATAATTTGAAGTGAAAGTAAAACACATTTTGGAAAATAAAAACTCATTAAAGTCGTTAAAGTGATAGTAATAGGCGTCAATGTTGTAACAGCTAAGGACATCATGTTGTATGTAGGAAGGTCCCTTTGCAGTGAAATCATGGTTATAAAACTCGAGAGTAGACTGGTTAACTAGGACGAGTTGACGTTTCTACGCAGAGCTCCCGAGTTAACTCGGAAGCAAACTTGATTTTCATGTAAACTCGCAAGAATCGGCGAACTCGGCCAAACTCGCAATTTTCGAATAGAATATTTTCTAAAACTCAAAATGACATTGGTTTGGTATGCGAAAGTGAAAAAAAAAAAAAAAACTCACTGATTAGGGGATTGGGGTTTCACTCTTTTTCTTCTGCTGCTCCGCACTGGTTCGTTTCTTCTTCTGAACCGCTCGCCGTCGAGTCACATACCGTCGCACCGGTCGCCGTCGCGCGCCTCACCGTCGTCGTCCGCGGCAGATTGGGAGGAGAAGCTGCGGCGAGGTTGGGTGGAGAAAAGGACACCACTGATCCCCTTCACTATTTCGTACAAGTGGTGGATGGTTGGATGGGATTTTGTTGATTTTAATGGGTCACCATTGCACTAATTTTTTACCGAAAAAAATTATATTATATTACTTATAATATAATTTTTTTTATTAACTTTTATAGTTAGGAATTAGGAATTATATTTATTTATTTAATAGTTATATAATTTGATTTTTAATTTTGTAATTGAAAATTGAAATAGAGATTAATTTAAAGTATATGGAATGGATCGAATTCAATTGCTCGTGTATTAAAAGTAGAAATATAAATGCTTCAAAAAAATTGATAAAATAATGAATGGAAACAAGATATTTAAATCGTGTGGACTTCAATTAATTTGTGTAATTATTCTATTGAAATATTTGAATTCTAAATTTTATATGTAATTCTGAATCTTACGAGACGAATCTTCGAAGTTACCATAAACTTGAATGAAATAGTCTAAAATAGTAACATTACCCAGAGGTTTTGTTATACCTCCAACTCTCCACTTGAGTGGGTAAATAGCTACAAACTATACAGGTATTTAGATTACTACAACAAACCACCATCATAGAAAATCATCACCAGCTACATTCACACTTGGATTTTTCCTCCATAAACTAGCTTAATAACACAACACTTTTACATAGTAATATTACGAGAGCTGGTTGCAAAATTTGTTTGACAGTAAATTTAAGAAAATGGTTCCAAAAGTTTTGATTAAACAAAAGTGTAATACTTTCAACCACTTGAGTAAGACCTGCACAGGTACACCTTGAGGAGGATATATGGAACTTTTATTTGACAGAGTGAAATTTGAGACCCCACCAAGATTTTGTTTGAACTAGTTTTGATAAGAATGGTGCAGAGTTGAATAGGAACAGCATACCAGACCCTTCACATTGACAGAACGTGCACATCCACTAATATTGTTACATGAATTTTCCATCAAGATCAGGAGCACTAACAAGTCCTCCACAGGACAATTTCACTGCAGAAAGAAATTCATTGGTGGTCCTTCAGCCTTTTGGTCAAACTTACAATTTGAAATTCTCAAGCATCCTCAGGAGAGAAATCTCTTGCTACATGGTTGTCTTCCTCCTCTTCATCATAATCAGTGGAAGTAGGTTGTCCATTAAGATCCACATCAACACCATTCAACTTTCTCACAAACTGTCCCCTCACACGAGGCCGCCTTTCTGCAAGCCGTTTTCTGTTGACATACCTAATTTTCTTATCAAAACAGCGTTCTTTCCTTTTCTGTCTAAACTTCATCAGTGCTGCTTCTCTCCTATCAACCTTGCTTGATTTCACTTCACATGAACTTGAACTTCCTAACGATGGCCAAGAATGAGTTGTAGAAATCTGACCAGGTTGTAAGCAAATGCTCATTGGATAATATGGGAAGGATGTCATCCCACTTGCTTGAGGAGGACATTGGGGAAGATGATTGTACTGTGCAATCACGGAAGAACCGGAATGACTTTGCAGGTCCTGGATATTCTTTTGATACATTTGTGCTGATGATGGCATCATAACATGATTAACAACTCCTGAAATGCAATATGGATAAGCATGTTGAGCAGGATCGGAACCGTGACTTCCATTTATTGGATGCATTACTCCCCGAGAACGTTCTTCCCTGTAATGCTTTTGCTGAGAAACTTCCACAGATGCAGGTGGAGTACAAGATCTCTCAATAGAAAAAGAATCATGGATACTGTTGCTGCTGGGTAAGTCATCTTGTGAATGATTTTCAAACATTTCTCCATTTTCATGTGTATTAAGGTCACTACCATCCTGTTCACCACATGCTTGATTCACATGTTTCACCCTAACTTCTGTAGTAGTATTGTCAACATGAGCAGTCTCTTCAATGTTGCTCTTCAGTGCTGTTGCTTTGACATAGGTGAAAAAGGCTGATGACTCTCCAATCTTCAGTTCACTCTTCTTTGGACCAGATGAAAAATGTCCTACAAAATTATGGAAAATTAGAGCGAAACCAGTAAAAATAACAAGGGGTTACTCACTTCAGCCAAATTTTATTCAACTTTAGGACCTATTTTCAACTGTGGCCATTTTTTAAATCATGAATGTAGGAGGCAAATAAGATGTACAAGTGAAAACTACCAATATTAGTTCTGCTGCATGATGGATGCTGTATTGGAGTACCTATGTGAGTAATCATAAATCACAATTAGGCAAGAACCAATGTATTTATTTGATTTTCTTGAGAAATCGAACAGTAGATATATGGACCAAAATTGGCTATAAGGGCATAGAGATAGGAAAAACCGAAGCTTTACAAGAATGTGTTATTTTATGGCATCCAAAATATTGTCCAATACATTGTATTCAATAAACATAATGCACAAAAGTATGATATAATTTTGTATTTTGAAAATAGTGGTTAAAGGAAAAGGAGAAGCATACCTGTTCTGCGATCACTTATTCCAGGCACATCAGGCTGATATTCTGAGACAAGAGCACTGGGAAGCTCCACCACAACATTGGTGGCGGTGGCAATATTAACCTGAAAAGACAAATTTTATACATGTATTATAATGTATCACGTAACCACTCTGTTCTACAGTTATTACCAGTAAACCACACAGATCATACTTAAACGGAAGTAGCTGGCCCAAAAGACATTTGAGCAATGCTATATATACACTCATTTACAAATGCAAAACTCTCACCTCCTTTTCTGCATTGCTGGGTCTATGCAAGGCTCGTATCAACACTTTCTACATGCATAAATAAATAATCAAATGGCTCTATACATAGTTGAGTTGTCTAGTCTTTAGTAAATAAAAAAAAAAATTGTTTTCCAAATTGTTATTAGTAACTTCCTTATAGTTATATTTTTTGCTTTCAGCAATGCTGCTTATTTAGGATACTAATTAAGACTTACATCAGAAATGGTGTTTAAGATTTTATTTAAAAATGCACTATGACTCATTTACATTAATCAATTTTCACCCTACCAAAGACTTTGACGGATTTATATTACAATTTAACTTTTATACTACCATCAGAATTAATATCCATTTTCAGGTGGAAAGCAGTGACAAACATAGTGTACTGGACCAGCAACTAGGATTACCATAACTTTTTATTTAGATCTTGACTTATTTCGGTTTAGCTTGTTTCTTTAATTTTTCCTATGATCTTAATAAGATCTTGATGTTAGGATCATTGCTTTATTAATTAGGATAATTTTTATATAAGATCCTATCAATTATTGATATCCTTTATATTATCCAATAGGATAATTGTTAGTTATGCTTCTATTGAGTAGGAAACTATTTATTTTAAGTGTATCAATTAGGAGAATTCTTAGGGATATCTTAGTAGTATTTAAAGGGTAGACTTGATTGAAATTTCATCACTGAGAAATAGTTTTCAGAAAAAACTTGTGTTAGTTTAGGAGGGTTTCTCACTGCAATAACAGATACAAGCACAGCAATACGAAAAAAAAAACTTAGAAAAGTTGAATAATTTGCAAAGTAATCAAAGTTGATTAGAGAAAAACACCATTTCTAAATATAATATATTTAATTTCAAGGTGACACACAAAGTCATCAATTTCCAATTCTGTAAAACCCACTACATTCTTTCTTTTATTGTTTAAATATTGTTCTCTAGCATTTACCTCTTCTTCTTGTTGGATTGATACTACGGTCTCTGGATTAGTGCTTCTTTTGGACTTGTCATCTGTGTCATCAGAGAACAAGGTGGTACTGTTTGTATTGGCATCACTTGGATCTGATGCTACCAGTTCAAACTCATAATTCAAGATGTTGTTCTCCACAAGTCCAAGCTGCCAGAATAAAAATATCCATTTCAATTTCAAGTTGAGAAGATCTAAGTTGAAAATTGAAAATTTAGTAAAACAAATGTCATGCAATGGGGATAAGAAAATCCACATAAACAATGAGGAAGCAAGCAAGAGAAAGGGGTGAGGCTGCACCAACATTCCATATTCCATTATGATTATTCCATGAAAAGTTGTTCTCATTCATGACTACTAAATCAATGTTTTCCACATTCATATAATGAAGCCATGTGACATATTTTCACCAGAAATTAAACTATAAACAAGTTAGATGCACTGATCACAAACTCATACTTTGCTGAACGCTTTGATTCAATTTCAACTTACCTTTAAAAGCTGATCACAAATTCATACTCTCCAAGCTTTCCAAAAATCCTTAGGAAATACTAGACATATACTTTACACATTCACATATACTATAACATTATGTAAAATATCTGAATCTTAAACACTAATGCTGTTCGAAAGCAAACAGAAGCTAAAAGCATGTTCATGTGAATTGCCATTATGCTCAGTTGAATTTCAATCCTTAGTGAGTGTATCATTCAGTTAAACATGTATTTGAAAGTAGGACTACAGCAAACAAAGACCCCAATTAAATATTATAACAAGAAAGTTGACATCATGGAATAGAGATTCTTCAAGTCACAAGAAAGACAGTCATCAATATTCATTTCGTATCAGCATGGAATGGAGATGTTTAAGGATAGGTAGAAAATCAATAATAGTATGAATAAACACAATATGAATAAGTTGGGAAATAGATACCATGCGTCTCCTTCTCCACATGTGTGTCCACAAATTTAATAGTTCATTTGTGCGTAAAGGCTTTACTAGGTAATCTGCTGCCCCAAGCCTCAAGCACTTTACAACAATGGATACCTCATCTTGTGCAGACATCACTTAACCCCCCCACCCAAAAAATTAAAATAGAAACATTGATGAGAAACAGGATACAATTTGCCAAACAAAAAGAGTGCTAAAAATTTCCTTATGAAAATAAAGACTCGAGACTTACTTATAACAGGGATTCGGCATAATTCTTTATCCCTTGCTATGTACTTCAACAACTTCATGCCTTTCTTCACCGGAAGGTCAACTTCAACTAGTATCATGTCTATATATTGCCCCTCCGCATTCAGTGCATCAATTACTTGCCTAGCCGATTTTACTGAAGTAACTGTTAAGCAAAAAATATCCACGCTAGTCATATTTTCAAAAGTTGCAGCAAGCAACTCTCTTGAACAGGCTTAATTAAGACACAAGGGAAGCTAAAAATTCCTCTAAGAATCATCTTTCATGTACACCTTGAACAAATGGATAAGGTTCACAAAGTTGAAAAGCAAAATAGTTTGGATCAGCCAGCGAATACAATAGTTGGACTAATTACACAAATTGATTTTCAAAATGAAAGCATGTAACTCAATGATACATATAATATAACAATTCAAAATCACCCCCTTCATATTTCTGACATCACTTACCATCCTAGAAAGAAAATTTCCAATTCAACTTTTTCTATCAGAACAATAACTGACACCAAAAGAAGAAAGTAAAAGGGGGCTTAATTCATACCCTGATAAGAACACCGCAAAAGAAGTGTAAAAACCTCTTCAGAACTCTTGGAATCGTTGTCACACAACAAAATCCTCACTTTGCTTCTGTCAATAAAGCCATCTCCACTCTTACTATTATTCCCACCACAGTTACTTGCTTTATTGTTCAAATTAATAAGTTCCTCAGTCTCAGTATCGGCATCCATCGTAACCCTTCTTCCCTGTACTAGAAAAAACAACAACTCAACACTAAACCCTCGCTCAAAATCAAATCTTGCAACCACAACCCCAATCAAGACACATGATATTCAAAGCCCATTTGTTCATATCTGCTGATCGTTGCGGCACCGGCAAAATTCAAAGCCTAGGAGAAGCGGCGCAAGTTAGCAGTTCACACAAAAAAAAAACTGAATTTTTTTCTGGCCCTGTAGTGAGAAAAGATCAACCATGAGAGTATTTTGTACTTGGGAATGGGATTTTCAATCCGAGGAAGAAAAAAACTAGATGGTGGTAGGAGCTAACGTGCGCCTGATGAAGTGGGAGAGAAAGGGGCGTAGCGTAGCAAAAAGGGTAGGGGATGACGTGGAAAGCAGGGAGAGAAGAGAGTTGAAAAAGTGAAAAAGAAATAGATATGAGTGGGTTAGGGAGTGGATAGTTAGTTTGAGATAGAGAGAAAGCCACGTCACTCCAAATCTCCATCATTTCATGCAGCCACAATCTCACCAAAATATCCCAAATCTTCTCTACCTCTATTTTTCTTCTCTTTTTTGATACACAACCAGTTTTCAGATTCACTCATTCCAGTAATCAAAATACCTCGTTCTCTTCATTGTTCTTTTTTTCCAACCCACCTATGATGTTCTTGTTAAATCAGCCACAAGTGTACTTCCTTTATTATGAATAAATAAATGTGATTTATGTTTCATCGTATGGAACTTATCTAGGATTTATGTCGAGCTGCACTAAAATTAACGAGAATTTTATTTTAAATGCCAAGTCCTTTTTAATTCAATAAATGATATTTAATGAGAAAAAAAATTTAGGTATCAAAAAGTGATATGATTGATGTAAAAAGAAAAGGAAAGGAAAGAAATTATGTTACTCAAATGTTTGAAAATAAAACATGTTCATATCATTGTTCTTGGTGAAACTATTTTTAACTTTTAAGTTGCTTAAAAATAGAATTATGCTTTTGTATTGTTTACACTTATCTTTGTTTGTAGTTCAATTTATCTAAGATTCAGCTTATCATTATATACTTTTGCATGCTAGATTCATTTTTTACATCTTAATTTACAAGATCCGGAACTCTTGTTACTTTTTTCTTCTTTTTCAAAACGTTATATATTACGATGGCCTTTGTTTCTTCATCGCCCATACGATTATCATTACCAGGTAAAACCAACAACGTGGAATGAAGAAAGGGGAAGAAAGTGACAAATCAAATATTCGGAGATAATAGAGTGTTGTCACAAATATATTTTGACATTTTGGTGTTAAGTGTTTATTATTGTTATTTTTTTCATCAACCGTGTTTGAAAAATGCGAATACTTTGTTAAATAATTTGTTATAATAATTTGTTAAATACGAACTAGCCAATGTTAAAATAATTAATTTATTTTTAGAATTTCTTTTAAGAAATTGTGAAATTTGAGATAAAAGTCTGGCTTATAAATAAGACCAATTTTACATTCTATATTTTATAAGTTAATTTTATAAAATTAAATTAAGTTTAAAATTTGTTTCTTAATATAATATTATAATTATAATTTGATTTCTTATCTTTTGAAAATCCTAAATTGAGTGAATTTATAATATAAAAATTAATAGAAATTTGACGTTATTGGCGTAACATGCACTTAAAACACATGAAAAGTTTATATTTATTTAAAAGATTTTTCATTTGATTTTATAATATTTAAGAAACTTCTTACCCAATTTTATAGTTGTTTTAATTTTAAAATATTTAAGAAACTTTTATCCAGTTTTATAGCTATTCTTACAAAGTAGATATATATTTGAGATGTGGTTTTCTTTTATTAGTGGTGGTTGAATTCTTAACTTCACTTTAGTAATTGAGTTTTGTTTTATAAGTAGTTAGGGGTTTAGAATGATTTTCAATTATGCACCAGTCTTGCTTAATTATTTACTTGATTTATCTTTAGTTATGTTTAATTATTTTAATCAATTTATATAATTTATATCATGTTACGCACAAATCCTATTTATTTTATTTTATTTTACCTTGAGTAGTTAAGTATTAGTTTTATTTATTTTTTTAATTTAATTTATCTACCATTAAACATTGATTGATCTTGTTTATTTATTATATTTTATTTTCAGTAGTAGTCTTGCTCAATTATTTCTTTTAATTTAATATCGGATAGTATTTATTTATTTCATTTAATTTTTCGCCTGCTTAATTATTTCTTTTAATTTAATTTAACTTAGTCCCACACTAGTTCTATTTATTTATTTAATTCAATTTATCTCCTGTTATATATGTACTAATTAATTATTCTTTTTCAATTTAATTATAATTACACACTAGTCCTATTTATTTACTTCATTCTATTTATCTTATATATGCATTCGTCCTATTTATTTATTTATTTCATTTATCTCTCATTATCCCCTTACTTTTCTATTAACTTATATTTTCATTACTATATTTATTTATAACATTCTAAATCATATATAATTATTTATTTATTTACAGTTCTCGCTTTTGTTCTTATTTTATTTTATTTTGTATTATTTTAAAACATCATATTTTATAACTTTATATATATATAAATATATATATAAATATATATATATATATATATATATTAATTAGTGTTGTCAAAATGGGTTAAAATCCATGAGTCAATTCGATTCACTACGAGTTCAGACCGGGTTGGATTTAAAAAAAATTAAAATTTTGATACAAACAAATTTTTAGTCTAACTCAAAAATTTGGTGTTACAGGTCTTTTTTGTCCGAATTTGTTTTCAGTATTTTTCAATTTATAGGTTTTGAGAGTTTTCTTTTTGCATATATTTTGATGAGGAACTCAAATTTTTGTTTAGATTGAATTACAAATGGATAAGGAAGATGAAATCTTAATGAAATAAGTGGTTGAGATTGAAAAACGTTTAAAAGTTAAATGAAATTAATTGCAACGATTTAACAGATAATTTTAGATAAAAGAAACTTAAAAAATTAATTTTAAACAAAAGGTTTATCGTGTATATTTGTTTTAGATGTCTTAAACCTTTAAGTCGCCTAAAGTGAACTAATCCAACTCACTTGGTTGGGCTCATCGTGGATTGGACTAAAAAAAGGATTAGTTCAACCAGATTTACTTTTGGGTGTTGCTCCCTCCACCACCCCAAGTACTTCTGCACTTCTCCACTATTTTTTTTTATTCCAAATACTTTACACTTTCCCACTATTTTCTTTTATTCCAAAAATACCCTACACGTCCATACTATCCTCAACAATCTTTCTCTTTCTCTCCCTGCATTAATGGAGTATTCATATGGCTTAGATTTAACCTTGATATATTGCAAAATATAAAATTCAGGAAACTTCAATATTAGTGCTTCTACCACTTTCATTTTATAAACTTAAAAGTTAGATGCAAATACAAAATAATAAACATAATAATATTAATAGTAAATAATATATTATTATTATTATATACTAACTTTATAATGACGAAAGAACTAAATAAATTTCAAATCTTTAACAAATAATTTTTCTTTTATATTTTAAGTATTTAATAATATTTTTATATTATTTATCTAATAAATTAAATACTTTATTCAAGTTATTTGAGTCAAACATGTTGGTAAGTTAAAACATAATATAATGTTAAAAATTATAGATATTAAATGTAAAAACAACACACATATATATATATAAACATTTTTCTAGAAATTTAGAACAAAATTTTACCATTTATTAAGTAATTTGAAGAAAAAAAAATATTGAACAGTGAAAATAAGATTGAATCAAGCTTATTTAAGGAAAAGTATAAATAAAATTTTGCAATGTATCACAAGTTTAAATCTGAGCCATGTGAATGTTTCATTAATGTGGAGAGAGAAAGAGAAAGATTGTTGAATATAGTCGGGAGGTGTAGGGTATTTTTGGAATAAAAGAAAATAGTGAGGAGGTGTAGAGTATTTTTGGAATAAAAAAAAATAGTGAGTAGGTGCAGGAGCACTTGGGATGGTGGAAGAAGCAACACCCTTCACTTTTTGGTAAGTAAAAAATTTTGTAATTTGGTTCTACTCACCATGAGTTGGTGATGTGGGTTAGCTTACCTACGAATACTATATTTTTTGCAATTTATATAATAAAAATGAATTAACTCGATTCATTTTTTATAGTAGTAGAATGAAACGTTCACATAATTATCTGAATATTATATAAAGACAGTAATTAAAAATTAGAACACTTTGACAAACAAATAAACGAGTTAAATATGTTTTAATAACTAATCTTTGATGTAAAATTATAACTTTTTTTTTATCTCAAATTTGAATACATTTTAATTCTTAAAATTTAAAAATAAATAAATATAGTTATTTTAACTAAATTGCATTAACATATCAAACACGTTACAAGCTAAAATTTAAATTTATTTTACAACACTTGACATGTTTTTGCTTTTAGTGTAAACCAAAAACATCATTTAACAAACCTAACAAAATTAATATCATTAAATTAAAAAAATATATTAATTCACTTTGAAATTTAGAAACTAAAATATATTAAAATTTAAGAAAATTCCAATTTATGTCCAAATTTAACAACTAAAACCATATTTAATCTTAAATAAATTAAGTATTAAACATTGAAACTATTAAAATATTATTAAATAACACATACCAATATTTAAAAAAGATCTTGTAAATCTATAAAATTAAAATTAATAAATAATTATAATAAAAAATCTTACAAAAGAATAATAATAAAATTAATAGAATGTTATTGTTAATGAGATACGAATCAACTTATTTTTAATTAATCAAATGGTAAACCTATATAATTAAAATTATAAATAATTATAATAAAAAACTTATATAAAAAAATTAATAAAATGTTATTGTTAATGAGCCACCGATGAACTTATTTTAATTTGATTTGAACTCATTTGATATGATCAATTTACTTGAACTCATTTAAACTCATTTAATAAGTTAAGTAAATCAAGATTAATTTAATTCATATTTAAAAAAATTAAAAATTTTCAATCTAACTCAATTTCAATCCTGATGAGTTAGGTTAACTCACATGTTAAAACTCATTTTTAACTCTATTAAATAGTTTTAATAGATTACCCTCGTTGACCTGAGCATGGGTAACATAAGTAGAAGTATAACAAAATGACATTTTTGGAAAATCATAATATATTATGTGATATAACATGTTGATTATGCTGTTTGGTGGAGCTGCTGTAATTGAACAATGTTGTAACTGTGTAATATAATTATATAATATAAAATATTAATAATACAAAAGCTTAATTAGCTTTTAATAAAACTTATTTGATATGGATATTCCGAAAGATGTCAATAATATATATATATATTAAATATCTTTTATGTTTTTAGTGTTATAGTATGATGAAAAAAACAATCTTGTATTTAATATTTGAGGTAACTTAAGAATATTTTGGGTCCATATGCAAACTCAATAATAAATTTTGGATCTACATTGGAAAGATGTAAAAGCTATACCATAGAGTTTTGTTTATTTTGTATATAAACCCGCTTTTTCATATATTTTATAATAAGCTAGACCATTGAAGCTTTGAACTGTTGGTTAGACTCTTACGAGTTTCATCCTTTTTCTCTAATTTTGAGACATTATAAAATCTAACCACAAAAAAAGAATAAAAAATAATTTGTTTTGTCTTCTCACCAGCCATACTTTGTATCTTAAAATTCAAAGGTCCCTGACAGCATGAAAGAGGTAAGGATAAAGATGTAATTTTAAATTTATCTCAGACTTATTTAATAATAAATCAAAGGCCTACGCCTATAAACCACTACCATTTTGAAAAGTAAATTATATTTATTAATAATAAATGTTTTTTTTTAAATTGAAATAATATTAATCATTATTATTGTTTAAAAGAATAGTCATTTACTTTACAAAAGGTTCATTTTTTGAAACAATAATCCCTTATTCTTTTTAGTTATTTCTATTTTTTTGCCACGGGAGAGGATATTCATCCAGTAATTGTAGATGGAATTAAGTAACCAGAAAATTCAAAGGTGTGAATATCAGTTGAACTACAAGCTTGAAATGGAACCACTTTACAGCATAACCAATATTTAATCTATCAACCTTGGCGTGTAATAATTAACCTATACTTAAGTTTAAACTTCCTTCTATTTGCAATGAATGATCAATTTTTTAGCAACTAATTTAATCCCTGCATTCTGCTGATAGTCATAGGGATCTAAAGAGAAGAAGGCATCAACAAATGTCCCAGGCATGAACAAGGAACCAAGTTCTGCAGCATCAAACTTACTGAAGAGAAGTCTTTGCACTGCTCCAGAAGACTCTTTCTGATATATTTCTGTGGCATAAATGGCAATGTCTGCGACTACAGCTGTAGGTATGCTGTAAAATAAATGTTACAGAAATCAGATAAATTCTAATTGAGAGTAATACTAATTGTTTGGCAATTAGGATCATCAAAGCAAAAGATTTGGATAAAAAAATTCTCTGTTCACAGTTGATGGTATTCTCGAAGTTACCCCTATTTCATGATTTTAACAACTTAATGTCATCCCTTCATTATCAGTATATAAACCATAAAAACAAATGGGCTCCCCAGTACATAAGGTTCCCACCAAGTGGAATCTAGGGAAAGCAGATGTACACAGGCTTACCCTGGCAAACAGGGAAGTTGCTTCCAAGGTTTGAACCCATGACCCCAGTCGCCAGGTTACATCGCTGTAACCTTCCAGTTGCGCCAGGGTTCACTCTCAGCACAAAAATAATAAAAGCATAATCTAATGATTTTAAAAAACCAGGAAAATGGACACAGACCCCATCTGACACGGTGGTCATGTTAAACTGAATGCCCGGTTTTGAGATTAGAGTTTTCCACCATTTTACATGTGAAGTGAGGCAGTCATTAATGTTGATAAAATAAAATAACAAGTCAAGAACTTACTGCAATCTGACAGTAGGATAGTTGAAGAAACCTTCTTTCCTGATGACAACAGGCCTCCAATCAGAGCTGCTGCCAGAATCTACCGTTAACTTCTTAGCAACGTCGTCACATGCATCAAGAACATTACATAGACTTGGAGATGAATCAACCACAAAACTCAATCGTGGCCGGCCAGCATTATCAAAAAACTTCGTGCTTATTCCAAACCGCACTTTCAAATCAGTACAATAAAGTTGGAATGGGAAACCTTCATGCAGCAATTCTATCCTTTGACTGCCTTGAAAAGATGGAACAAGAGATGCATCAATAGAAGGGACACATATTCTATCAGGTTCAAAAACAAGAATAGAGCTGCTGCTAGGCTGAAACACAGAAGACGAGGAAGCCAAATCAGGTGACTCTTGCATGGGTTTTTCCACCGTGGAAACATCTGACTTAATGGGTTCTCTATTTATTTCTTCCTCCGGAGTACTCAAATTAAAAGGATCCGATTGAACTATATTAGGATCTGCATTATTAAGGGCATCCCCTTTTGGGCCGCTCATTGCTAAAGAAATTATAGGATGACTTTTGTCTTTGGATTCAACAGCAGGAGATGATAATACAGAAACCCCATTAATGTTTAATAAGCCCCCCTGTGATGGAGATTTCCCATTACTGCGGCTTCTTGTCGTAGTCTTTGGTGAAACCCAACTGTTTGCAGTGAATATATCCGGGAGACTTGACTCCTGTAAGGACAGAGAGTATCATTAGTTTTATGAGCATAGTTGTCAATCACTGCTGCAAAATACATCACATATAATACAAAAGATTATATAGAATAAGAAAAAAATATTTCCTAAAACGCCTTCTTGATTCAGAGGCATTGCTAGTATTAAGGTTCCTCAATCAAACATTTTCTAAGGATATATCCATTGCAAGAGTCATACTCAGGACTATACGTTTAAGACTTGTATCTCATAAGAACTTCCTATTGGAGTATGCTGTCATGGTATAAAATTTACGATCCTTTGTTTTAAATTAAACCCCGGATCATAAAAATATAAAAACATTTAAACTTGCTGAAAATATAACAAAAATATTAATCAAAATGTGAGTCTTACTTGTATTGGAATAAAAGTTGCAAGTTCATAAGAGTGATGTAGCACAGTGAAGCCCGCAAAAAGTAAATTAAAAGCTCATGTAATGCCTCTTACAATGGAAATGACCAAGTAATCTACTGAAGCTACACGGTAAAACCTGATTCCACCCACATGTAGGGCACGTGTAGGATAATCTTGCCTATGTAAATTGTAGACTAATGATAGATTATATATACCCCCGTTTCCAAACAGAGACAGCATGAATATTTTACTGAATGTGACTAAGTGATGTGTATGATTTTTTTGTGGAGAACGTACAGTGATTCAACCTTAAAAAACACAAACAGGAGAATGTTCTATTGATGTCAAGTAGCAAGTTAGAGATAAATTATTCAAAGCCAGAAAATGCATCCAGGTTTTTAAAGAATTATAATTTAAGAATTAGACAAGAAAAAACCAAGGCAAAGAATCATCACGGGTAAACTAAGGAAAAAAAATAACATGGTCAAAATGTGCAAACCCATGCTAGCCAAGTTCTATTAGCATCACCAACTCCAAAAAAATGTCACAAGACCAAAATGATAAAAAATGCTACTATATTATTCTAACAACGTGCTTTAAGCCAAGAGACTCAAGTATCCAAAAGTATTTTCTCGATGACATCAATCAGAGAGCTGATGAACTGAACTGATGTCAAGTTAAGAAATAATTCAGTTCTTCCTTCTTTATGTAGATATGAAAAACCTTAACCATAATAAAAGTTGTTGTTACATCAACAACTGAGCTGTGTTGCCAAACGAAAGAAAAAAAAAGACTTTGAATTGCAAATTACCAAGAATAGAACGGTTGCACAGTATTTAAGGACTTCAAGATTCATCCGAACATCATCTAAGCTCCTGCACTCCAGAAACAGCAGATATCAGAAAAGATAAACTGAATACATTGTGAAGGTGGCATACGACAAAATTGCATTAGCATGTTACCTATGTGTCTGGCGTCCAAGTCCAAAATAAGTAGCAAGAGTAGCCATCTGCGTGTGACGTAAAAGGTAAAAACATTATTATGACATGGTAGAGCGCAAAGAAGCCAACTGAAATAGCAAATTTAAGTAGTAGAGCGCAAAGAAAGAAATGCATGGAAAGAACAATGACATGCTATCATTATTATGATTTACAAATTATATAATACCTTCATGTCACCAGCTCTTCTTCCAAACTTCTGAGTCAACAAAACTAGAGAGTCAATGGTTCCCTTAGGTTCAGGTGGCGGCTGATTAATCTCAGCAAAAGCATCTCTAATCCGAACACAGTCAAACCTTATGATATTATGACCCGCCCAAATCCTCCCTACACAAAATTCACCACTCACAAACATCAAAACGTAACCATACACCTTTTTTTCCTAAAAGGAAACTATTTTAGGAGAGAGGCGAACAAACAGAACATACCGTGAAGAAGGTCGTAGACGAGGTGAGCAATGTCGGCAAAAGTCGGCGCGGCGGCGACGGCGTCGGCGGTGATGCCATTGCAGCGCTGGGACAAGGGGGAGATGACGGAGAGAACAGGGGGTCGGATGAGGGTGGAGTAGTTGCGGAGCTCCGTGAGCGTCTTGGGGCAAACCAAAATGGCTCCGAATTCGAGAATGGCAAAACCCTGACCTGTTCGAGTGGGGACGCTGGTCTCCACATCGAAGAACACAATCTCTGATCGGTCTTCAGCGGTAGAACCCATTAACAGAATTCAACCGAACAGTGTTGTGTTGTAATTTGTAAGGAGAATTCAGAATTTTTGTTTGATTGAAGTGAAGATGAGGGTATATAGTGATTGGGCTGGCAAAGGCCCGTGATTTGAAGTTATTACTAACCCAACCATGAGGTTGAATGGCGGTGCAGTCTTGGAATATCTTTTCCTGCACAGTAAACCAAAACACCAAGGAATTAACAGTTAGTGGATATGCTTTGCTTCTTCCAATAATTTTCTGGAACCAATCATCTTTTCGCTCATATCACATTGCCTTGGAACATGATATGGACTTCTGGGAAGAATCGCATCCTAAAATTATGTAACAAACCATAATGTTTTATTTTTAACGAGTTGTTTTATTTTGGGCAAAATATGTTTTTTTTTATTTTATTTTTCGCTAAATTGGAAATAATTTTTTTTTAAATTTTGATTTAATTTAGTCTAATTTTAGAAATATGTTTAAATCATTTTTGTTAAGTTCATTAACGTTTCAATCAGAGTACAAAAGTATTAAACTATGTATATATGTGTTTACATTTTTATAACATATATAATTCAAAGTTTTTCATGTCTTTTTATGAGAAAAATTAATGTGTTGACAATTTATAGTTAATTTGATTTTTATTCATAAAGAACAATATAAATGGTTTACTGTTTTACTTTTTTATTTTTGTTTATATTTTTTATAATGGATATAATTTGATTATGTTTATTGAAGTGTAATTTTTTATCATAAGTTTGGTATAGTCTTCATGTTTTGTATTATTTTATTTCATTCTATCTTTTATGACAAATGATCGATGGACTTAGAATTATCATGTTAAAATGTCTTATCATCAATAACATCGAGATAGAGGTTTACATTGTTACACCTATAATGGATCTCATCTAAAGAGATATCTACATCAACCTAAGGGACTTGTGAGGTGTTTCAACTATAAAGGAGATGAACATATTTTTAAAGATTATCCAAATAACAAAGGAGTGACTAGAGGTACAAGGCCACAACCTCAACAATCATTACAACAGAAGAGAAATAAAAGATATTTTCCATAGGCAGTTGGAAGAGTTTACACTATGTCAGGAGAGGAAGACGTCATATCAAATAACCTTGGTTTTAGTATGGATGCTACATTTGGAAAAGATCTAAAAGTTCTTTTTTTATTTTGAGCGACACATTCTTTTGTGTCAAGTGTCTGTGTGGAGTTAAGTCTACTAGCTAAAGAGACACAGTTTGGTCTAGTGGTAACAACTCAGCCTCTAGTTAGGTGTCAACCTCAAGAGTATGTGTTAGGTATCCAATGATTATACAGGGACGCAAGTATAAGGTAAATCTTATTTGTTTGTCTTTATAATAATTACATGTAATTGTAGGAGTGGATTAGTTATCTACCAATTACATTCTAATTGATTTCAATCTAAAGAAGGTGGTGTTTCTTGAGTAATCACCAACAGTCCAATAGTTATGAAAGGAAATTAAGGAAGAAGCTTCATGTTTTTATGATATTAACGCATGTGAAAACAAAGGAGAAAGAGTTTAAAATAGATATATTAATGGTGAGAGAGTTCATAGATGTGTTTTCTGATGAGATATCAGGATTACCCCCTAAGAGATAAGTTGAGTTTTTTTATTGATCTGATGCTTGGGACAAGGCCAATATCAATAACTTATAGAATGACTCCAACAAAATTAGTTGAGCTAAAGAAGCAGATAAAAGAATTATTGGAAAAATAGTTCATAAGGCTAAGGGTGTCATCATGGGGAGCGTCGATGTTGCTTGTAAAGAAGAAAGATAAAAGTTCTAGGTTATGTATGGATTACAAGCAACTCAATAAGCTAAATGTTAATAATAAATACTCGCTTCCAATAATATATGATTTGTTAGACCAACTATATAGGGTTATGGTTTTTTCTAAGATTGATTCGAAGTATCGTCAAATATTAATAAAGGTAGAAGATGTGTATAAGACAACTTTCAAGTTTAAATATGGTCATTATGAATATGTAATTATGTCATTTAGAACAAATGCTCCTACTTGTTTATATGAATAGGATTTCCAGACCCTTTTTTTATATAAGTTTGTCATTGTCTTTATAAATGATATATTTATTCAAAAACTCAAGTGAACATGAGGAACATATAAGAACAATGCTTGGAATATTGAGAGAAAAACGATTGTATGCTAAGTTATAAAAAATGTGAATTTTGGAAAAAGAAATTGTAATTCCTTGGACATCTCATATCAACTAAAGGCGTCTCAGTGGATCCTACCAAGATTGAGGCGATGCTTGAATGGGAATGTGTGAAGTTTTATGAGTTTGATAAGTTACTACCAAAGATTTATAAAGGGGTTATCTAAGATAGTTTATAAATACATGAGTGGAAGTGACACATCGTAACCATATATTCAAATTTTCTTCTTCTTAATGCTCAAAAGAATAAAATGTCTGGAAAATGGATCTTCAATTATGATGAAGATTCTAACTTCTTGTCATTAAAGGATAATTTGTCTTTTAACTCTAGGGGTCTTTTATCTGGGTTCTTTGAATGTTAATGTTGACTCTAGTGGACAAGAAAATGTTTCTCTTGAGCTATTAGAGAAATTCAATCGTTTGCCTATCTTTTGTAGTAAAATTGCTGACAGAATCACGAACAGAATTTCCTGAGGCGTGTAGAGTCACTGTCCTTAAGGACTTATCCGCGGTGTATTGCGCAAGTCCCCCAGGATACAACAGGAACTTCCCAGAATATATCTGAGGATCTCATAACTAGCAAGAAACTCTATAAGTATATACCCAGGATAGGTTTAGGAAAGAAAAATGAGATTAAGAAGAGAAGATTGATTTTTTTGATGATCTTGAAATGGGAAAATTGATCTCTATTTATAGAGCTAAAATATTTTAACGTTGGAATTGGAAAAGGAACGTTGCATATCGTTGCCAAAAGGAACGTTGCTCTCAACGTTGCAAAACTTTCTTTTGCAATAAAGTAATATTATTACAATAATCCCCCACATATTGCAAAAGAAAGTTAAAAGAAAATGTCTTTGATCCAAACAGTTATGTCTCAAAAGTGATTTCTCATTTGCAGGTAATCCTTTTTCAAAAGAAAGATATGTCATCTTTGTGTAGACTTGGAAAATGATTGTATATAAAGCAATAGCGCAAATCTTTGTTCTGATGGATAATCAAAGATTGAAAGTAAGATAAAAGTATTTATATCCTGGGTCTTATAAGATGTAATGCATCAGAGCTGGTATAGCAAGCTATATGAACCAGTCTTAGATCGAGAAACTTAACACACAATGTAATTGGTATAGCAAGCTATATGAACCAAAGACACTTGACGTGTGTTAGAGGTTTATCAATCACAGTACACCCCCACAATTCTTGTTGTTATCGCTGTGTTGCGCTAGTTAGGCCATGCGCGTGCCCGGTATTCATGAGTGCTCTAGAGATCATGCCAAGATCTCATACAAGCGGCCTCACTTGACACTCATATAGGTGATTTCATCAAGTGTATGCTGCAAGTCATACACTACCCGTAAGGGATATGAAGATCATTAAAAACTTTGATTAATTACAAAGTTTAACCTCTCAATAATGCAGTCTCTAGCACTTTACACACACACACCATAGGAAGGGACATAATTGATTGAAATCAATTTAGTGCTATCAGAACTAACAAGTGACTTGTTTTTACCCATGTGAACCTTATTCATGGGATCTCCAATCACAAAGGTTGGGTTACCATCACTTGTTTGTTTGTCAGTGGATTAAGTCCCATTCCCCTCGATGTTTCTAAGATCATATTTCTTCCCAAGGGTTTTGTCAGAGGGTCTGCTAGATTCCTTTCTGACTTCACATAGTCAATGGAAATAGTTCCACTCTTTAGCAGCTGCTTTACCAAATTGTGTCTCAATTGGATATGTCTATTCTTTCCATTGTAATTCTTGTTTTTAGCTATAGCTATTGCCGATTGGCAATCACAGTGTATAGATACCGATGGGGTTGGTTTCATTCCTAATGGAATGTTCGCTAAGAAGTTTTTCAACCACTCAGCCTCACTACCAGCCATCTCAAGGGCGACAAACTCAGATTCCATTGTTGATCTTGCAATAATAGTTTGTCTGGCTGATCTCCATGTAATCACACCACCCCCAAGTGTGAATACATAACCACTAGTGGATTTTGTCTCATCTGAATCAGAGATCCAATTAGCATCACTATATCCTTCTAGTACAACGGGAAATCCACTATATTCAATGGCATAATCCATTGAACCTCTTAAGTATCTCATAAGCCTAGAAAGTGCATCCCAATGTTCTTGATTTGGACATTGAGTGTACCTACTCAGTCTACCTACTGCATAAGCAATATCAGGTCTAGAAAAGCTCATCAAGTGTAGTAAGCTCCCAATTATCTGGGCATACTGAGTCTGAGATAATGATTCTCCTCTATTTTTCATTAATTTAAAGTTAGCATCATAAGGGGTACTTACGGGTTTGAAATCATAATACCCAAACTTCTTAAGAAGTTTTTCAATGTATTGTTCCTGGGATAGTAATATACTATCTCCCTTCCTTATGATTTTAACACCTAAAATTACATTGGCTTCACCCATGTCTTTCATTTCAAAGTTCGATCCTAGAAATAATTTAGTTCTACTAACAATGTCATTGCATGTACCAAAAATTAACATGTCATCCACATACAAACATATAATGACGCAATCACCATTTTCAAATTTAGAGTACACACATTTATCAACATTATTAGGTGAAAAACCATCACATAGCAATACATTATCTAGTTTTTCATGCCACTGTTTTGGTGCTTGTTTCAACCCATACAAAGATTTTAAAAGTTTACATACCTTATTCTCTTGACCAGGTACAACACACCCTTCAGGTTGAGTCATATAAATTTCCTCCTCTAAATCACCATTCAAAAAGGTAGTTTTAACATCCATCTGATGTATCACTAGCTTATGGATAGCTGCTAGGGCTAACAAAACTCGAATAGAGGAAATCCTAGTCACTGAAGCAAAAGTATCAAAGTAATCTATGTTGGGTTTTTGAGTAAAACCTTTTGCTACTAATCTTGCCTTATACTTCTCTATGGATCCATCAGGATGATACTTTTTCTTAAAGATCCACTTACAACCAATGGGTTTTGCTCCTTTAGGCAAATCTACTAAGGTCCAAGTATTATTTTTCTGAATTGATTCAATTTCAATCCTAATGGCCTTATCCCACTGTTTTGCATCAGGAGCACTAATGGCTTCTACAAAGTTACATGGATCATTGTCAACAAGATAAGTAGAAGAAGATGATTCATTAATATTTTCAGAAACATTTAGAATGAAGAGTCCTTGATCACAATATCCCTTCCCCACAAAAACATTATTTTTTGTCATAATGATCTTGTCAGACTCAAAAGTCACTTTAACCCCCACTTTTCCCAGTAGTGATACAGAGATTAAATTAACTCTGATTGATGGCACATGTAGCACATCACTCAAGGCCAGAGTCTTTCTAGATGTGAGTTTGAGAAGAACTTTTCCTTTTCCCAGAACAGGAGTGGTCCTGGAATCACCGAGGTAGACGTGTTCTTCTCCGTCCCCTACACTAGTGTAAGAGGTAAAATCACTTCTGTTTGCACAGATATGCCTGGTAGCACCTGAGTCTACCACCCACTTGCTCACATTGGTCATCAGATTTACTTGAGAAATGACCGCAGCAATAATGTCATCTCCTTCGACTATATTAGCCTTAGGAGGATTGTCGTTTCTTACTCTGCGCCTGCACTGCGGTGCATGATGGCCTGACTTCCCACATACGAAGCAATTTCCTTTCTTTTTAAAGTTGGGTTTAGATTCATGGGGACGAGATTTAAGAAAATTATTTTTCCTTTTGTGATCAGGTTTGTATTCGTACCTTTTTGGAGCAGGTTTTCCTTCTACCATATTTGCTTTCGCAGATAAAGCTTTGGCCCTTGTAGTAGCAGACTCCTTCCTGTTGGTATCTTCAATTATTATGTGCGTAATAAGTTCTGGTAGAGACATTTGCTTGTGCCTGTGTTTCAACTGTTGTTTGTAATCTGTCCAGGATGGCGGCAATTTCTCGATCAGTAGTTCTGAAACGAATTCATCCGGTAGTAGAATGTTTTATGCTTTGATGTCTTCGAGCAACTTGTGGTATTCGTTGATTTGAGTTTTTATGTCCTTGTCTTCAATCATTTCCCAACGATAATAATTTCCTATGACGAATCTTTGTCTGACGACATCTTTGGCAGTGTATTTGAGAATCAACGAGTCCCAAATGTCCTTTGCTTCCTTGTAGGAACAGTACACATCGAACAAATCATTAGAAAGTGCACTAAGCAGAGTGTGTCGACATACCTTATTCGCGTAAGTCCACTCTTCAACTAGTTTTGAGTTTGAAGGAATAGTGGAGTCGGGCTTCGGAGATGAAAGAGCAGCAACAACTCCATACATGTCTAAAAGGGTGGAAACGCGTTCTTGCCAGCGTCGGAAGTTCTGTCCAGAGAAAATCTCGATTTTTGATACGTTCGGAAGAGATTTTGCGAAGAGCGTCTGGGTTCCGGAAGCAATGGTTTGGCTCTCTGAAGGCATGATGTTGATGTCAGCCATAAGTCCTTAAGATTATAGTAAAATTGCTGACAGAATCACGAACAGAATTTCCTGAGGCGTGTAGAGTCATTGTCCTTAAGGACTTATCCGCGGTGTATTGCGCAAGTCCCCCAGGATACAACAGGAACTTCCCAGGATATATCTGAGGATCTCATAACTAGCAAGAAACTCTATAAGTATATACCCAGGATAGGTTTAGGAAAGAAAAATGAGATTAAGAAGAGAAGATTGATTTTTTTGATGATCTTGAAATGGGAAAATTGATCTCTATTTATAGAGCTAAAATATTTTAACGTTGGAATTGGAAAAGGAACGTTGCATACCGTTGCCAAAAGGAACGTTGCTCTCAACGTTGCAAAACTTTCTTTTGCAATAAAGTAATATTATTACAACATCTTTAGCCCTTCATATTTTCATAAACAATTTTATGATGGATTCTGCAAGCAACATTTGTGGCCTCTATTCATTATATGTTGCCCTTGAATTTAGACTATGGCAACCACTTTGACAAGTCATTGTGGCAATTTTATCTTTTTGCTAATAAAATATTTACGGATAAATTCATGAAGATGATAAGTGTCTATTTTACTCATATTTCACATACATTTTGGCACTTATCTTGTTTGATTTCTTGCATAAATTTGATATTTCACTTCCCTTCACTTAGAATTTGCTAAAAGTATTTAGAAATAAACAAGTGTGATGATGCAATGCAATTTGTGTGAATTGATGCAGTTTAGAAGAAAACAGAGTCAAGCAGCTTGAGCCCCAAAAGTGTATAACCTAAGCATTGAAAGATGGTTACAATATATTTCATATTTTTCCTTCACAGCTTGAGCTAAATAGATGGTGTCTAAGCCACGCAAGGACAACTTTACCATGGAGTAATTTAAAGCACCAACTTTTAGAGCTCAACCATAAAGAAAACCTACCATTGAAAGTAACCTTTTGGATTAAATATCATAAAGATTGTTTGAGCTATATGAGGAAACTCTCCATGGAAAGAAAACTCACAAGTTGACCACCATGTTTGGAGCTACAACCAAGACCAGAAATTTTATAAATTCATAGCACTCCATGCTTTCATTTCTCTTTAGGACTTTTCTTTTACTTTCACTTGTAATATTTTATAGACTAAAGAGATATGGGAAAAGACAGATGTTAAAATCAATATGAGTTGTTGTTGAATTTTTTGTACTATTTTATTGTTTTATTCAATGTGTTCTTTTGATGTTAATAAGTTGCTTGTTTCATATGATGAATAAATCACTCATCTACTACCTCTAACTTGAATTAGGCAAAAGCTAGTTTAAGTTATAGATATTTTTTAATTGTATTTCTTATGGAAAGCTCCGGAATAAACAAACCGATTAGCGTATCTTCAATTTTTTTGAATTTGTTTATAAAACTAAATCTGCATGTTTTTAAGACAAACCAATAAGCCACGTAATTTTAGGAAAACGGTATCTTCATTAGCAAAGCCACTCCAAAAGCAAGAAAATAAGCACCAGCCTTCTGAAAAGATGCAAACAGATATAATTGTAGAGCTAGAAGGCACAAAGCAAGAAACTATGTCCTTCTTACAATTCAACATCCAAGAAAATATTTATCTTTGATTCATAGCCTTCCAAATTGGCTTGCTTTGAGACATCATACAGAATTTCATAGATAAAATATGAATGCTTATGAGTCATGTCACCCGCAACAAAATTGTGGACAGCTCCATTAATTTGGATCCAACTTCTGCCGGGAGGCTTTTTCACACCCATCTCGATCATCTTCTGTCTCACTGTAATGACATCCTGCCACCTTTGACCAAAGGCATATATGTTTGACAAAAGCACAAGATAGCCTGCAGCTTGATCAATGCTGAGCTCGGGTACTAACTTGTTTTCCACTTGTGATGCTAGATCTGAATTCTTGTGAATATGACAACCACCAAGAAGGGCACCCCAAAGGGCATCATTAGGCTTTAAGGGCATAGTTTCAATTAGTCCACGTGCTTCATCTAAGAATCCAGCACGGCTCAACAGATCAACCATGCATCCATAGTGTTCAATCCTCGGGTTGATTCCCCAAGTATGCTTCATGGATGCAAAAATTTGGCGCCCTTCATCCACAAACCCTGCATGGCTACAAGCACAAAGAACTCCGATGAAGGTTATTTCATCAGGACTTACTCCATTTACTCCCACACCGTCTCTAAGCATAGTTTTAAATGTATCAAGGGCTTCCTTCCCCAGTCCCTGTTTCGCAAAAGCCATGATCATGCTAGTCCAAGACACAGTGTTTTTCCAAGGCATCTTGACAAACACTTGATAAGCTTCATGAATGATTCCACAACTAGCATACATGTGTATGAGTGCATTGTTCAAGCGCACTGACGGTTGTTCGTTCCTGGCAACAAACCACTGTTGAACATACCAATGGATCCATCTTCCCAACTTCAGATCCCCTAATTCAGCACAAGCAGACAAAGCTGCCACCAATGCCACCTGATCCAATGGCACACGAGCCCTCCTCATCTCACCAAACAACAACAAAGCCTGTCTGCACTTCCCATTCCGAGCACACCCAGAAACCATGGTGGTCCAAGACACAACATTCCTACATGGCATCATGTCAAAAACCCTCAAAGCCCCATCAAAATCGCCACACCTGACATACCCAGCAAGTATAGAATTCCAGCTAACAACACTTCTCTCCGCCATATCGTCAAACACATGGCGCGCTCGCTGGACGCCATCACGCCTCGCATAGAAATTAATCAAACTTGTGTCCACAAAGACATTGGAGCAATACCCTTTTACCAAAACCGTGGCATGCAGCTGTTCCCCTTCTTTTTCCAACCCACCTCGCGCACATGCACTCAGGAGAGACGAGTACGTGATCCCATCCGGCTGAGCCTCAGAAGACAGCATGTGGCTGTAACATTGGACCGATTTCCAAGGCATGTGGCCGCGGGCGTAACCTCTGATGACGTGGTTCCAAACGGTGGTTGTTGGGTTGTTCATTTTGGCCAAAAGGTGATGGGCATGTCGGAGATGGCCAGAGGCAATGTAGAAGGAAAGAAGCTTGGCGATGATAATGTTCTTGTGAGAGAGACCGTTGAGAAGTACTTGTGTGTGAATTTGAATGAGGGAGTTTACGCTGTTGCAATTCTCTAATAGAAACAACAAGTGCTCTTGAACAACTCTTCTGCTGCCTTTGATCAACATCGAACCTCAACAAATAATCAACACATTCTAAACCACGTCTTTCATCTTCTTCTTCTTATTCAGAGGAACACGCTCAAACAAATTGCGTTTCCGTTTCTACCTTCTCTCGTCGGATGAAAAACTGAAGATTGGAAGTTAAATTCAGGTCACATTTTTAATTACGGAGATCAACTTATAAATTTCCGAAATTGTTATAAAGTAGTTTTCCTACTATTATTGAACTATAAAACTTCATAATCCACACACATCTATTTTACAACAAACAAAATATCATATAAATCATTCAAACTCGATTTAAAATTCAACGCAATCAGAAAAACATGCACATCCATAACCTTTCACATTTTATTTAACTTTCCCCATCTTCACCATTCCTCACGTGAACATATAAAAATTGCATAATAACACAACAAATTTAAAGCATTTATTATTCTATTTGGACACCTTTTAGCTTATTTTTACCTTAATTTTATAATTCTCAAAAATTTATTCTAACCAGGAAAAAATTTAACTTACTCTCAGAAAGTTTGATTAATGAATAGAATACATCGTACAAATCTAAATTAACAAAAATATATCTATTATGCTTAAATTTCATATATATATATATATATATATATATATATATATAATATTTATATTTTTAATATATATTAAGAATATTAATTATTTTTCTTTGTCTTTATATATATATATATATAAAAAATATAAATATTTTATAAATTAATTGGTAATTTTTTAATTAATATCTTTGCATATTAAATTATTTTATTTTATTTTAATTAATGATTAAAATTTAATTTATAAGGATGAATAATTCAAATTATCTACTAATATATATCTATATTATTATTTTTTATTTTATTTTTAAACTTACATATATTAACAAGACAATTACTATCTGTATTATACAAAATATACCTATCGGAGTTAATGATTATCTATGGACAATTAGTAAGTATGAATGGTCAGATTGTCTTACCATTTACAATTATACGTTATTAATAATTGATATATGATTGATGTCCAAGTAAAACACCTCTATTCTAATAAAATAGAGATCTCTTTATGAAACATATCAGATTTAAGCGTACGTCGGGGTGTCTTTTGCAAGTCAACAACCCATCATAGTAGATTGCGTTCTCGAAGAGGATTGGACGATCGAAAGAGAGTAGAGCAAGGAAGGACGACCAGAGCAAGAAAGGATGACCGACCCTCAGACACCTTTTCAACCAAAACACTAACATATTTTCTTCTTAGAGTTATATCTTTTCATGATCCATTGTTACCTTGTTTACTCAACGAAAAACTTAAAATACCACATAAAAGAAAATAAAGTAGAATAGAAAAAAATAATCAATATCATAAAAATATTAAATGATAAAAAAGTTGATAATTAAATCACTAATCATCAAAATAAATATGGATAAGAAAGTATTTTTCATAATATCATCTTGAAATATACTTTAAGTTTAACTCAATCCTCTAAAACAGCTTGTAAAGTTTGCACCCATTTATATATCTCTAAATTAGTTTTATTTTTAGTCGATGTGAGACTTTTAACACCTGTCACACAATGAGGTATATATATCTGATGTGTGGAACTAGACATTAATGAATGGTCTAAAAGCGACTTGATAGCGGGCAGAACAATATATCAAACAAACAACAAATATTGTTGTAATAGATCCAAAAATGAATCTGATACCATGTTAAGAAATAGATTTAAGCCTAACTGAACCTATAAAACCAACTTTGAAACTTTAAAACAAACTTTGAAAAGTTGTGTTGGACTAAAAATTTACTTCTTAACAATTATATTATTATATATAATAGATATTAGTTTAATTTTTACATAATTAAATATAAATAAAAATTTAGTTTAAAAATAAAATAAATAAATAACAATAAAATAAATTATATGCACTTTTGACAATAAAATAAATAAAATTAAATAAATAAAATAAATAGATAAAAAGTAAAATAACTTTCCTATACATGTGACAAAAATAAATATAAATAAAAAATTAGTTTAAAATAAAATAAATTGATAAAAAGGTAAAATAAATTCTACACATATGACAATAAAATAAATATAAATAAAAGAATTAAAAAATAAAATAAATAGATAAAAAAAGTTAAATAACTTACATACACATGTGTCAATAAAATAAATAAATGAAAAAAGTTAAAAATAAAATAAATAGATAAAAAAAAGTAAAATAACGTTTGTACATAAGTGATAGTAAAAGAAATATAAATAAAAAATTAAAATTGTCAAATGTATAAAAAACTAATTTTTGGAAAAATTGTCAACAAAATAAAATAGGTATTAAAATAATTTTTTTAGTATCTTCTTTCCTTATCTTATAATTATAATATATTCTTTCATCAATTAATTGTAATAATAATAATCATAATAATTGTGAAATAAAAATATTGAAATTTTTTAACAATAATAACAATGATAATAATCGTAATAATAATATTAATACTAATAATAATTATTACAGTAATAATTACATCTTATTTTATATTAATTTTAATCATAAGAGTAAAATTATAATATAATAATTTTATCTGTTAAAATATATATTTTATCTATCATATAAATTTTCCTTTCAAATTTATTTCCTTTTACCTCTTCATCTCTTATATTTGTTTGGGTTAAGAGAAAGATAATGAAAAAATAAAGATAAATAAGAATAAAGTTTATGAAAGATTTAATTGATGTATATATTATTATTATTTAAATATAAATATATTTATAATACTAGTATTATTATTATAAATTATAATAGTTAATACTATTTATGTTATTATTATTATTATTATTATTATTATTATTATTATTATTACGTATGTGCCCTGCATTTCCATTTCTTTGTATATGCGGAAAGAAAGTTTAAAAAATATATATAAAAGTCCATTTTATCTCATTTCTTCACTTTCATCTCAAATTTGTTTTCTCCTATTTTCTATCACTCGAAACAAACAAAGACTTACACTTTCTTTTTTTTCTATACTCTCTAATTTTTTATCTCTTTTTTTCTCCCAAATTTATATTTAAAAACAAACATATTCTTAATATGTTCGAAATCGTGAGAAAATAAGATACTTATGATACAGACAACTAATAGAATGAATGATAGAAGAGTTTGGAAATATTCCTTCTGAAATATTTTTTTTATCTCCAATTAATTGTCATTTAAAAATATATTAACTATTATTTCTAAATAATTTATTCTTATTCCAACATTCAACGCTTCAAGACATTAATTAGCCGTTTTTATTATATAGCTAAAAACATCTTATTTGACTGAAATTTTGAATTCAGAATAGTAGAACGAGCTACCCTGTAACGTCAACATTAATATTAGGAAAATGAATTTTTGCATCTCCATTACACTTATTTTGCATGACTCTGACATCTCTGAAATTAATTTCCTCTCTATTTCTATTAAAAACAGTTTCTAATGTATCGATATAAGATAATATTCGTACTATGGTGGGGAAAATTAAAATTTGACTTCATAACCTTTCACATCTATAAATTAAAATAATTACTCTTAATGAGGAGTGATTTTATTTATTCTGTGTCGAATTTTTCAAAACATATTTTTCAAGTACTTTTATTTGCTTTTTATCTATTTTAATCTATCATTTCTATATATGTTTTCTTCTAACTTGAATTTCGTTTTTATAAAAGAAATTATCAATAAATAAAAATAACATTATAAAAATACGTTTACAGTAAGATTTAGATAATAAGTAAAATTAGAAGTAGATTTTATAAATGAAATTTGATTATTTTATTATTAAAAAATTAAATTATAAATAAAAAATAATTATTCCTTCCATTTCTTTACATTTTCTTTAATTATGACTTTTCTTGCGTTCTCTTTAAAGATTATATATAAACTGTATTATGAATTCTATTTTTGAAGATAACAATTCTGTCTCATCACAATGGTTATAAAAGTAAATTTATGTCTGTAAGAGTCAATTTATGTTTTATTATTTTCTTAAGTCAGTTTAAAATTTTGATTGTGATTACTAAGATTAAGATGTGTTCATATTGACTATATAAGTTTTCTTTATATTAGTAGAACAGAGTTATAAGTTTTTGAGTATAATTGGATGAGAAGCTCTGTCCAACTAAGGGGATGTAGTATATTTTAATACTTCCCTGGTACATGAATGTTGTGAAGTGGTTGAATGTTATAGTTTTTATACTTTAATTATTTGTTTGGTGTATAATAAAGTGTGATGACTTTGTTTAAGTTTTTGGTGTGAAATGTTTTTTTTTTTTAAATATTCTACGTGATTGAAGAGATTTTGAAAATAGGTATATTAGTTTTGTTAAATTAACTATTAATATTATATTTTAAAATTGAATTGGATTCGCTATATTTGATTAAAAATTAAAAATATCACTTGGAATTGGGGAACCAATTTATATCTATCAGGTTTATTAAATTATGTAAATTCATTCTATAAGCTATTATCCACTAAAAAAAATCCAAAATTTTTAAATCATTATCTAAAACTCATTATTAAGCGGAAAATGTATTCATAAACACTTTTTATTTTTCATTTCATATTTTAAATATATCATTTACCTCTCATATTAAGTAATTATCAAGGATACACGGAATAATAGAAGGCATATATACTCTTAATATAAGAAACTTCTAACATAATCATATAGTGTAATAAAATAATGAATTTAATTAAACTTTAAAAATATCACCTGTATACTTAGGCCTTTATTATTAGTGGCTTTTTAAGTATTTTATTATTCGTTAATACAAAACACATATATTCATAATATTTAATGGACATACGTGAGAAAAATAATAATAAAATTATAAAAACAGCTATCAATTTCTTTAAATATATGCATTACAATCAATTTCAGAGAAATTGAACATATTAAATAAAAATTTCTTAAAACGGTTCTTACAGATAAATAAAAATATTATTTCAGTGTGTGTACATAAATTATTTACTTAAATGTAAAGAAAACGTTTCCAATAAAATAATTATTGTTTATATGAATTACCTAAAATTAAAACTTTTACTTTGATGTGAATCTCGTGTACATAAATTGTTTAAAATTAAAGTAAATTATCTATATATATAGATAAGTTTTCTTTAAATTTAATTAACTAATATCTAAAATGTATATTGAAAACTATTTTTATTTATAGATAATTAGAATAAAAAAGTTAGTTGTAACAATTATGTTTAATGAAGGTCAAAGAAAGCATGTAAGGGAAATAATTATTAACGAAGTGTGCGTACAATTTTGTCAGTTGGTGCAGAGAATGATACAGTGATACATTTTTTTTTGTTACTCTGGAAAAGAACAAGTACGATAAATTTTGTTAATTTAAAATAAATATTTATAAATTTATTTACTTGTTTTTATATTTATATCATAATATATATAAGTTAAATAAATATTAAATAAAAAAGTAGAAAGGTTATGATTAATTAATTAGGGTTGGGCGATGGAGAAGCTTATGTGATAGGCGAACATAAGGGGATTATCATTAATTGTAGCATTAATTACCAAATAAATACGATCTTGGGTTGTCACCAACTACTCTTTCTCTCTCCATGCAAGTCTAATGACCTTCTAACTCCTCCATTATTCTATAATCAAAATAATATAACAATAATAATAATAATAATAATGATCATAATAATAATATAAGAAAGTAATAGTTGTAATATATTTTCTTTTCTTAGTAATACTATTTTCCTTGACCTTACCAAGCCCTATCATACCATCAAATTCCATCATCTTCATCACTTTTCTTTCAATTGACCTTACCTTACCTCACCTTTCAATTCATTTTTTTCGTTTCCCATCCCTTCAAATCCCATCATCATCATCGTCGTCATCATCGCATCATCTTATCACCAATAAACAACAAGAAGAACAACAGCCATGGCCTTGAAGTCTGCAACTCTCTGACATATAATTAGATTCCCAGTTTGGGTTGGGTTGGGCACTATGGAAACTGAAATAATCCAGGGACCTTGGGGATTTCGCTCTCTACCCAAATTCATATTGTGCACCATTTCTGGGGCCCTCACCGTGTGTTTTGCCATTGGTAATTTATTCCTTTTCGTTTGTTTTCCTTCATGGATATATCAATGCTTTGTTTTGATTAGTGGGGCGTCATTAAAATGAATCTTGTCGTCCTAAAGTTGGAGTCTTTTTTATAATTGCTTTTGACTATTAAGGTGTAATTCTCGAGGCTTCTTGCTAACTAGAAAATAGAAATACAAGATTAAATTGTACCATGCATAAATCAAATTTATGTTGCATTTTTTATGTCGCAAAACTTGGATGGTGTTACTTGGGTGGTTTTAGTGCTGTTTTCCTGTTGCAATTGGAGTTTTATTCAATAATCAATATGATATCTGCTTGCATCAAAGGTTAACATAGTTTTTACAGGTGAAACTCTAATCTGATTAAAAAAAATTACTGAAAGCACGTACGTATTTGTATTTAAGTTTTTTTCCCCCTTCCTATGATCTGAATTGGTGATAATGAAATTAATGGTTGTTGTGAAGTTGTTGGTGAAGGTGCTTTTGTTTACAAGGGTGGAAACAATTCAGAGTGGAGAATGTTTTCCTGGCCAGTAATCACTATTTTTTGGTGTTGCTAACTGTGATGTTTGATTATATTAGTCTCATGTTCTGTTTTATGGTTGCAGCTGGTGCCATGACAGGAGCTATAGCCGGTGCTTTAGCAGCTAAGGCTACAAGGAGCGGTCTTCTCCGGGGAGTTTCTTTGGGTGCCATTGCCGGGTCTATACTCTCAGTGGAGGTGTTGGAAGCTTCCCGTGCATACTGGTGTATGGAACAAACTGGCTCACGGGGAGCATCATCTATGGTTGGTAGTCATTTTATTGTTGATTTTCCTTGGTCTAAGTAAAATGATCTGTAACTTTCAAATTTTAGAGGCATAAAATGGCTACCTTTTTAAGTTTTATGCCTTGCCTGCTCATTAAGTAGCATTTTAAGAGCGATTTAGACCTTATGCATGGCATTCTTAATTCGTAGTTTTAAGCCAATGTTTTAACTTTTAAATCCAGGCAGATTTCATAGAGGAACTTGTTCGGGGGAGGCTTGTTGAGGAATCCCTTACACCAGCCATTTTAACTGCCTACAACTTGCAGGTAATTTTCCTTTCCCTCACGCACCACATTTACCTTTTTGCAAGCAATAGTTGTATATTTCCGCGGATTGATATAATAACCTTGGTGCATCACCCAATGTTTGAATTGGTAATACTGAGAGCTTATGGGTATGGCCAATTTTTTATAACCTTAATCCTGTAAGGCTTTTGAGTAACGGCACTTGTTTTAGATTTTTTTTCTTTGCAATATGGAAGCAGGCAAAATGACAGTTTCTTTTTCCTCCTCCTCTTGGCTAGTATTATGAAGATATTCACTATTCTTGAATTAGAGACGAACCTCTTTTTCTTTCAATTCAACTAAAATTGGTTTCTCAGTTTGATCAGCTTCTTCCAAATTCATGTAACCTATTTAGCTATTGAAATCTGACTGTTGAGGTTGAAAAAGAAGCACAATCAAACTAATCACTTCGTAAAAAAAGCCTCTAAACTTTTAGAATGCAAATCATGGTAGAGTGATCTGCTGATATATTTGATAGTTTAGTAAACAAATATTCGACGTAGTAAAGCAAAAACAAAGATTTCGCCGCCGAGAATTTGTTTTCGTAAAGGAAATCAAGCATGAATGGTACATTAATCAAATCAAGATATGGTACCATGGTTAATCCTAAATCTTTTGAAGGATTTTGTATTTTATTTATCTGAAAATTTAAGCTAAGTTGGACAAGGAATTCCTCAATCAACAATTGTCTCTAGATTGAGGAATATCTAGGATCTCCTTCCTAAATTTGCAATCAAAAGTTATAACTCGTGACCTTGTTAGATTGTCAGTCCGTAGTTAGATGTCCACAACTTCCTGCTCAATACAGAGTGCAAATCATGCCCAGTAATCAAAATCTTTAGACACACGGACAAGATTTGAATCGTGAATCCAAATATTCTGATAACTCATGACTATGAACACAGATGCCGTTTTAATGCATTGCTTTTTAAGGTTGCACTAGTGCACTCGAGGTGTGTCGGTGCACTGTGAACTTTGCCAACTATGTATGACGTCCAGTTGTTACGATACCAGAGGAGAGAAAAGTGAAATTACTGAATTGTAAAAGTTGTTTGCATGGTAATTATGTGCGCTTATATAGTAGAGAGATTATTCGTCTCGCAACTAATGACAGTTGCATCTATAGTAATATCACTTTCATCGGAACTGTAGCTGTATATGCACATGATTATCTTTAAATTTTAATGTCTTTTAACGACACAACTTCATTTTTATACCTGCTTTCAACTGCTTGTTGATTTTTGTGACCCCTTTGTAGACCACTTTGGTTTTAACAAGCACAGTTAAAGCTTATTTACATATAACTGATATGAACATGTGTAAATGTGTGAACATCTGTAAATGTTTGCTGATTTGATTGCTTAGTACATTATCGTTAAGAAGTTCATTATCAATTCTGTACTTAGACTATCTTATGTCGTGATCTGTTGGATAGTGACCACCTTTTGACGTATGATCATTCGTTTTAGTTTGAGCAGGTTGGCATTGCTAATGCAGGCTATGATGAGATTCATGATGTTCATGGCTTGGTGGCACCGAGAGGATTGTCAGGAGATTCGCTCAAGAGGTTACCACACCATATGATCTCAAAGGATATGAAGGCAGAAAATACTTGTACAATATGTTTGCAGGTGATCATTGTTTTTTAAGATATGTGAATGCCCTAATCCCTTTTCATTACCTGTGTTAAAAACAATATAGAAGAACAAAGAATATTGGTAAGATGGTTCCGAAAATACTAATATTAAACCACCTGTAGGTAGGTATTAAATTGATTCCATATTTGATTTCTTTTTATGAAACTGTTAATGTAATGGTCTAAATATCTAGAAGTGAAATTCACAGGATATTGAAGTAGGCGAAATTGCAAGAAGCTTACCTCGCTGTCACCATACATTTCACTTGATATGTGTGGACAAATGGCTTGTCAAGAATGATTCCTGTCCTGTCTGTAGGCAGAATGTGTAATTGTTGCTTGTGCATTCTGAGATTATCTTTATGGGAAGATGTATAAGTTGTATAATTTGTTTTTATAAACTGCATTAAGTTTTGTACAGTTGACTTTGGCATTTTGTAGTATTATCTGATGTAATTATTAATAAGACTATTTGCCCAATAACAAATGTTTTGGGAGAAAAAGAATTTAGAAAATAGCATGCTTTAATATTTGAACGAATGACTCTTACTTTCATAAGCACGTTACATTTTTATAATTATATTAATTCATTTTACAATGTTCCGTATACTTTTAAAATACGAGAATCCAAGACTAACTTACAAATGCAGAAATTTCAGCCCGTGAGAATTTAATAAATTTGATTGATTTTGCTGGCCTATGAATTTGTCGTGCTACTTTCTTGATATGTTCTTTATGAAGTGGTTGGTTTCAAAGTCGCCATCAGGCCAATTAAATCACCATTAAGCAACATGCCTATCGGTCAAGAATTGTAGGCACCTATGTGTAAATTGTCTCCAGCAATTAGGTTAGTTGATATTTGAGCACGTGAAGCCAGTTTTTTGGTTGCCAAAAAGACTATAAAGTAGTGTATGTAAATATAACATACGATTAACTTGCATGTAGGCAAATTATTCCTTTTTCAAGAGGTCCTTTCCCCTATCTATGATTGTATAGACATAGACACATTTTGTATCTTGACTAATAGAACAGCAACTGACAAGGAATGTCCTGTTGACATTGTTAGAACAAAACAAAATGGAATGCAGAAATAAACATAATTTATTTGGGCTTTTTTCTCAATACTTATATTCAAAGAACGCACAACTGCTTTACAATATGGGGAATATAACTGACAGGTTACAAGCTGATATAGACTACATTGAATAGGGCTTTATCTTGGATTAAACTTGTCGCTATAAGATTATACACAAACTATGCATCCCACCAGCAGCCTTACTTGACTGATTTCTTATAGTTAATTCCAGAGAAAAGCAATTGGCAGTGGTGACAGCAAGCCAGGCAACATAATGGTGCCCTATAGGCCGCCAACTCATTAATATTGTCTGCCAGGTTCAAACAGAGCAAAACCAGCAGTGAGAATGACAATTAAAATGAGATCATTTTGTGTTTCCATATGAGCATTTGAAGCAGTATTGCATAATTATCAGTCAGATACATGTGATAATTGAGTCAAAAGTATAACATTATTATACAATATTTTTCACATGGAAGTTGGCTCATAGTCGTAAGCAGTGTCTGCAATTATTTTACTTGATTATTTCTCATATTGGCAGCCAATTATGTTTGTATTCAACCATCCAATCAGAAAATTGATGTCAAACTTTAATGGAGAACCTCTATGTTGCGAAAATGCAGCTTACATTGGAGGGTAGAATATTGCACACATTCACACAGCAACTGCTTCAGGTCTTTTGCTGGTTTTGATTCCTCTTATAGCTACAAGGGAGTTGAAGCCAGGAAAATAATCAAAATCATAATGAATTTACACTCGTTGCAGTATATCTCCATTCAAATAAAATATTATTTTGGGTACCTTCAGCATAATCTTTAGCTCCAAATACAGCAGAACCAGCAACCAGTGCATTGGCTCCAGCCTCAATCACCTGCCAAAAGAGATTATACTTAAAATTGGATCTTACAACGCAAATGGATCACTCTTATTACTATGCCTTGTTGAAAGCATTCTAATCCTATGAACAAACAAGAATGAATTTGCTCGTCATTATTTCTTTCCAAATCTTTGTGCCGTCAACAGATGGAGCACTTAGCCAAAATACAGAGGTTATAAAGTTGAAGTGCATTTACCAAAAAAAGTACACATAAACTTGACCTGCCTGAACAGATTGATTAGATACACATGACACATCATCTGTTTCCCAATATATTTTATGATGAGTTAGTTCATTGAGCACAATCAAATTGTGTTCACCACGTAGAAGAAGACTTGTCACAAGATAATTCTAAATTATAAACGGATGGAAGACAATATGATTATGTGTACGGCACCTTGTAAGCATTTGCTGGTCCAACTCCACCATCTACTTCAATCCATGGATTCACTCCCTGAAAAGAAAGAGAGAGAACACAGATATAATTATGTATGACATAGAACTAGGGGGGAAACAAAAAGTAATACACAGTAAAACAGATACAACACCATACCTTCTCTGCGCAAAGTCTTCTCAAATCAGAAATTTTCTTTACTTGACTCTCAATAAAACTCTGGCCACCAAAGCCAGGGTTTACAGACATGATTAAGACTAAATCAACCACTGCCAACACCAAAACAAGATTAAGAGCTTTTGATTTTTAACTACTAAAACATTTTTTATGCATGTAATTCAATAGATCTCAATATGTTGTGAAAGGAGTTGTTTCACTCCCTTTTACGGAGGTAAAATATGCCCATACGTTTCTCGTGAGTAGTTAAGGTAAATCAAGAAAAAAAAAATTTACTCCTCTAATTTTGTTGATTTATTTGAACTAAAGCTTTAAAACAAGAAACTAATTACAAAAATGTGTAGAACATGATATAGAACTATAATAGCAGAATGAAAGTTTAAACTAGTTAATAATTGAGCAAAAAAACTATTCTTGATCTTTCAAATTTGTTGACTTTCATTATGAACCCAAAAATGAAAAAAAAAAAAACAAACACATGCTCTAAATAACAACAAAAAAGTCAAGTGTAATTCACCAAAAAACTAGAATAGTATGTGTGAATTAAGATTTGAGAGTAAACTGTAAAACCTTAAGCATAGGACTAATATGTCTAACACTGCTATTAAACCTGCTAACTAAATCTTTGTCTTCTGTTTATAAATTAAAATTTTCTGGTACAAGTATTGTGAAAACACAAACAGTTTCACAAAGCTCAGATTACACCCTTCTACTACTAAAAGAAATAAAGCACCAAAGAAACAGAACTCCCAGTTAACTGACAGCTTTGCTAACATTTCTATTCTAAACTCAATGCAGAGTAGGCTGGTATTGGTCCATGGTTAAAGCTCAGAAAGCCACATTAAGAATACTGGGAACCTGAGTCAGAAATATTAAATAGAACGACTACTGGTATCATTGTATAATGAAAAGAAAGGAGACAATAAAGGGAGAAAAAATGGCTCACCATCAAGGACATATTCTATTGTGCTTAAGGGAGTTGCAGGGTTTAAGACAACTCCAGCTTTAGCGCCCAGACTTTTCACCTAAATCAGGACAATGAAGTCAGCTATATTAAGCAGAAAAAATTAAAGCAGGAGAGGGAAAATTCCCATGTATCCAAGGATTAATTTCAACTGTCCAGTTCCCCAGATGGCTTTTAACACTACTCCATATAACAATTTATGGTTCTGAAAGAAAGAAACGAACTCTGAAATGGATATACTCAAAAGTAAGGTCTCATATTTCACAAAGATTCAGACAAAGGAAAACTTCTGATATGGTACAAGGCTTCCAAAATCTATTTATTTATTTAGACACTCACTTGGAATGAAGAGGCCAGCCACTCCTCATTAGGAATAAGAAGTACGCAACTTCATATAGCACTGGCCAATTATATAAAGAGACCAATGCCTTCTACTGCATTTTACCATAACCTAAATAATAGGTGATTATGAACCCAAACCAACCAAGAAAAGGATAAAAGAGATATGGGAACCTAAGCAAACCAACCAGTTAGCATCACTGGCACAAGAAAATATTGAAAGAACGTGTAACAGCAAAAAGAATTTCACCTTTTTTGAAATTTTTTTAAAAATACTAAATTCATTCTAAGGTCAATCCCGGTTTAAGAATTTCCTTGATATAAGATTTGGCTTTCTGCTTCTTCAAAGGGATAAACACTCAGTTCTCAAATCCTTAACGAAAAAGTACACCAGTTTCAATATAACAATTTGTTCAGGCAAATTGATGCCTTAAATACCACGAGAATTTGCTGTGGCCATTTCTTTATCCTGTCCTCAGACTGCCTTGCTAATGTAAATCCACATAGTGAAGTATATTCTATAGATATCCTTAATAATATAAGTAACCAAGACATCCCTTTACTGTCACTTAAATCTCAAACATTTATCCCAGCATCATGTCACTAGTACCGTGTCCTTGACAACAAAAATCTCAAATTGATCAAAATAATATTTTTATTTTATTTACAATTGATCAAAGTTATCTCCTTGGTATCAGTTTTAAGTTGGAACAACGTTGTTCAAGAATCAGAAAGTTCAGGAGGAAATCATACTTGATTAACTGTACGGTGCAAATGGATGGTGGAAGATTGTTCACAATGAACACTGACAATATCAGCTCCTGCCTTGATAAAATCTGGCACCCTTTGTTCAGGCTCCACAATCATCTAAAGTGTTTAAAAAAAAGTAAGAAATGTACTTAGATTCAGTATCAGTTTAAATTTGCATGCGTGTATACATGAATAGATGAATACCAGGTGCACATCCAAAGGAAGATCCGTCACAGGGCGCAATGCATCAACCACAAGAGGTCCAATTGTAATATTTGGGACAAAGCGTCCATCCATTACATCAACATGAATCCAATCACAACCAGCCAACTCCACTGCTTTCACCTAGACAAGATAACACACGACTCCAACATTCATTATTAGTTCCTAGAAAACAAAAGGACGGGTTCACTAGCAATTAGAAAACTTGATAAAATGATAATCAAATATAGTACATAGTAAATACTTTAAAGACCTTTCTAAGTTTGAGTAGTTGCAAAACAAAACATTGGAAACTGAAATACCGATAACAGAATGTAAAGTATGTTACCGAACCTGCTCTCCCAATTTTGAAAAGTTGGCAGAAAGAATGGATGGAGAAACAATGATATCGCTTTTTGAAAACTTGTCAACACGAGATGAAGCCTTCACGATGGTTGAAAGTTTCCTCCTGAGTTCACAAAAGTAGAGAAGTTAAAAAAGGACATTAAAGAAGGCTATATTATTCTTTCAAATACCCCAAAGCACAAACCATATCTAACAAAGTATACGTGCACTGCAATCTGCATAAATATGTACCGATCACAAGAAAGTTGTTTAGAACTTCATATGAACACAAGGTCACAGATAAATACATCGAAATGCTGGCTACTAAAATGAACCTCTGAAGCTACCAAGTTTTAGCCTATTGACGAGATTCCCAAACCTCAAAAAAATTAACAAATCTGATAGCAAAGGGTATAAATAAACAGAACCATCCAGGTTCAAAAACAACACAACAAGTTGTCAAGATCCTCCCTGATGAAAATAGCATGAATTCAAACCAGGAAGGAGACAATGCGTGATGATGACATTACGTAAATCATTTAACTTCTGAATTATCTGACTGCAAGCTACCCAAAGGTCGTTCTTTTCTTTTAATTTGAACAAACAGTATTGACCGGTTATCTCCACAAACACCCACAATCACATAAAGGGGTCCCAGAGAGTGGATTTGATTTGATTGTCAATCCAAAACATAGGAGTGAAATTCGTGAGAAATCCATCCTCTGGGTGTCTCCTTTAGGAATAAGATGTGCGCTTCCCAATCTACCAAAGTAGGAAGTATGAAACCCAGTGGATGTAAGAATAGGAATACCTGGAGAAAGTGAGGGAAGGAGGATGAAAAAGAGTGGCTTTGTGAAGGTGGAGACCATTAATTTGGGATTGGAGGGTGGATGAACACAAGGAAGAAGTTGCAGCCATTTCCTTCTTCAACTAAATTCAAGTTTGCTTGTGGGTTGTGATGTGAATTGATTGAATTTGTAATATGAAAAATGGAAAATCACATGAATGACACGTGCCGTTTGGTTTGGTGGAGATGTGCTTATCTGAAACGGTTGGTTGGCGCTCCTCTTCTCTTCACCACCTCTCACAAAACCATACCACAAGCAATATTTGCCTTCAATTATTAAATACTTCTTACATCAACCATCTTATTTATGTAAGTTACTTATTTTCTCTTATTTTGTAAAAGTTCAATTTATAACTTGATGCATATAATCTAAACCTTTGAATACTCCTTTATTTTCGTCTCTTGCTTCATCTGGTATAATTTTTTATAACATATTTTTACACTTATATTTTTTTCACATGTATTAAATATATTTTTTTAGTTCTTTTACCACAATTATTTTTGTAATTATTACTTTATTTTATAAGCGATTATTTCCTAGTATTTTGCTAGATTTTTTTTAATGTTAATAGAGAAAACTTTCGGCAATCATTAACTAAATTTTCTTTTAGTCAAATTTTGTGAAAAATTTTCAATTTATATTAATTAAAATGTCATCCAAAAAGGACTTTTAATCAATGATATTGTAAACATGATTTAATGAATGTTAGTTTGTATATATAATTGTGGTTGATATTTATACTATATAGTTAAAGAATCTTAAGTTATAATTATAATTTTAAAATGATTAATTAACCAGATATCAATAAAATATCATTAGGTACATGTTACCGAGTGTCTGATGAGTAATAAAACTCATACAATGATTAAGAAATACTTTGTAAATGATGAGTTATCTACTAGATACGATGGTTATACTCTTCAAGGAGTAAGTGCAATGATTACATAACAGACTATATTTTCCAAACTGAAGGTTATCTACCATCCTCTAATAAGCACGCTCTTTACTGGAGTTGGGTGTTGTCTATCCATATCTATCCATATTTGTTGAAGACATTCACACATTAGGTAACTTAACCAAGAAATGGTTATAGGTCACCATATGCCATTGGGCTATGGGTCAATAGACCCATAATTGAGGCCCATTTAGGTTATGATCCGTGGTAAGTAGAATACCTTTATACATATTCTTTTAATCATATTTAACTTCACTTTTACATTAATCAAACTTTGACTAGAATATCTGATCTAAAGACTAAAAAAATCTTCTACATGTACCTTACCATTCGGTAGAAAACAAATGAGGTTTGGAGGATGAATATTGGATAATAGGAGTTCATGAAGTAAAAAAAGACTTTGTAGGATATATTTTGTAAGTACAATATTAAAGAAAATATCTTGACTCATATCAATAAACAAATAATTTTATAAATGTCATTTGACAAAAAAAAAAACAAAATCTAAACAAAAAAAATTGCCACGAATATAAATTGAATAATAGGATAGTTAATATTAATATTCTTGAATTAATAATAGATGTTGAATATTTAAATATTTTTTCTTTAATAATGATTGAAATATTTTATCTAAAAATAAATATAAATTCAATAAATTTGAATTGTCTTTAGAATTCAAACAGTTTGAAATGAGACAAATTCAAATTTAATGCACTTGAATGTCTTACAAATTGTGAAATTCTCTTTTAAAGCACAAGGTAAAACTAAACATCAAATTTTATTATTAGATAAATAAATTCATTTAAATTATATTTTTCTTATATAAACAACTATTTTAAAGAAGTGTTAGATACTACATCTATGTCTATAATTTTTTTTTTACTACTTGTAATCTCATCACTTACATTTAAGATTAGAGTTTATGTACTACTCTATTTTGTCTTGTCACTTATGCTTAAACTTGGAGATTATATATAGACTTTTTTTTTCAACCACATTAATAATTTCTATATTGAAACCATAACAAAAATTGAGAAGGTAAGACCTTATACAGGTGATGTGTAAATCCATTACCTAACAAAATATTTTATCAACAAGTCTTATCATTCTTAAAGACGAATTTGTACCATTATTAGGATAATTTAAGTGTGATTAATTTTAAGTATTATCAAATCGACATAATAATTAAGAAAATAATTAATTATAAAAGACTAATAATAAAAACCTAATCACAACCTTAAAATAAATAACCAATATAAAGAAGGGTTTCAATTCCAATAAGAAAACAACACTAACTATGAATGTTCTAACTTGAGGTTCTCTTAAACTATTTACTAAAACATTTAGCATTTATTGAGAAAGCTATAAAAAAATGTGTTGTTTTGGGACACATTTGTTGAACTTAGGATTTCATGAGATGAATTTGAGTCTTTTATTGATATGTTGGTATGATTTTCTAGAATAAGTAGCGGTGCAAAGTCATAGGAAGTTGAAAATGACCTTTGGAGAGGATGAACATGCCAAAACTCGTACAATATGGTATGTAGTTGTAAATACACCTTTCTCAATAATTTTCTATTAGGAAGATCATCATTTTAAGGAAAATAAATTTTGTCAAACATTCACTTAATAGTAAATTATCTAACAAATAACCTATATTTAAACCTAAGAAAGTTATGGAAGATAACAAACACTTATGTACAATAAAACACTTAAGATATAAATATTCTAGATTTAAACTCAAGAGTGGTGACAAAGAAAACTTACCTCAACCAACAAAAGAGTTAAAGGACATGATCCTAAAAAAGAAAACAATGTGTAGATAAGTTTGAACCTACAAGTAAGTAATGTTAGATAAACGATAATGATTCTGTCAAAAGAAAATATCAATGTGTTTTCATAGTCAACCAAAGATATGTTTGGGTATTAATCCAAACATAATGTGATACAAGGTAGTAGTAGATCCAAAAGTTAAACCAATAATTAAAGAGGCCAAAAGAATGAGAAAACTAACCATGTGTGAGAAGTCCAATATCTAAGGTGGTTCTATAATATAATGATCGTAAAAAAATCTAATAGGAAAGGGATGATATGTATTAATTTTGGAAATATAAATAATGTTTGTAATTGATACCCTTTGTCCAATATTGATATGGTGACTCGTGTATCATGTTATGAGCTATTAAGTTTTATGAATGTATATTCAAGATATAATTATATTTGGATGCATTCATGAACGACGATAAGACATTTTTTTTAAGAATGTGATATCGAATGTTTACTATCACATAATGAGTGAGATATTTTGGCTCTACTTATTATAGCTTGAAATTTGAGGTATTATTTTTAAAAGTTGATTTACCAATAAAGTAAGTGTTACAAAAAAATGATTTAGAAGAAAAACTGATTAAATCAACTATTAAGTTGTTGGAATATAGTCTTAGTTGATGTCAAAGATATAGTAAAAGGCCAAAGTTCTAATTAATTTTGTAGTAGAGCTAACACCTCCCTCATAGCTAATGAAAATAAGACTTACAAATTGAAGAGTAGTGGGTGAGGAGTGATTTGAAAAGCCTAAATGATGTTTTGTAAGAGCAATCATCGTGTTTTGCACTTATTGTAAATAATAATCAAGCAATATAAAAATGCACGAAGTTACATGAAAAATATATGTATAAATTAAATTATGGAATGATATTTGGTATGAGAAAAAAAAACAACAAACTTGGGAAGAAAAATCAAATTGTTACCTTGACAATATGAAGAAGAAATAATGTTTTATAAAAACATTAGTCTATACCTTCACACAACTAAACCAAGTCATGGTCGTTAAAGTAGACTAGATGACATCCAAATATATTGTTAGCATTAGTTTCAACACAATCATTATATTTTAAATGTTGAGAGTCCATAGCTTTGTTGAATTTCACAAGGATGAGTTCCTTTTCCTCTTTTGGTGGTGCAACACTTATTTTTTAGTCCTCATGAAATCTAGTGCAACACTTTATGACTAATAATATATCTTAAACTTATTGCATTTTAAGCTCCTGACAAATCATCTCCTTCCAAGTTAGGATCATTTAATTGTCTACAAAATATATAAAAACACAACAGTAATTATACTATGATAATGAAGCAATTAACCATACCAGAGAAAGGACAATATTAAGGTAAACTTTGAGGTCTATGACTAAAATTTCTAGTTTGGGAAGAGTTAGCATGTCAAATAAAATTGCCTCCACTATATCTTCTGTTTAATTTACCAACCTAAGAATAAGGGGTTTTGAGTCTGATATAAAAAAATCCTTCCTAAGAACTAGGCTTATAGTAATGAGCTTGGATTTTGTTGAATTTTTCCTCAAACAATTTATAAAATATTAAAGCAGAGTCAATAACTTATTATTAACAAATGTTCATCACCATCAAAGGCTTGAGAGAAAAAGTGCAATCTCAACCAAACAAACACAATGTTGGTGTAATCATCCATTATGGCAAACAAAATAAAATGATGACAAAGACAAAAAAAAAAACAAAAACAAATAAATAATATATAAAGATTCCTACCGATTAGGTAAATATAGGACTGATAAAACAGATTAGTTTGATTCGTTTTGACTCGAAGTAAAGTGTGTTAAGAAATTTGGCTGGTCAACATTTCTTTTAAAATATTATTATTTTAAATCTTATATGACAACAATAAAGTCATTAAAACCTGAAACTGAATCCAAAATTAATTTCATCCTGTGTTCTTCTAATCATCATCATCAACACTCACTAACTCCATAGAGATTTTATTATACCAACAAAAACATGAATAGTTTATTCATTTCACCGTTCAAAAATCACCAATCACCATTGTTAATGTCTATTGAGAGCTATCCGTTTTGTCGCTGTCATCTTGCACTCTGAATAAAATAAAACATGTTTCACAAAATTTATCAATTTCAAGGAATTCAAGAGTGTGTCTATTTAGAAAAAGATAATTGAGAGTTCCTAGAACAGAAAAAAGCAAAAAAACAAGACAAAGCCCAAAATAAAATAATTAAAAACGAAGAGAAGCGGACTAGAAAATGTTAAATTATTATTTTTTCTTTCTAAATTTAAAAAATATTTGAGTGTTTAAATTTTAAAGAAAACATTTTCAATCCTTAAACTAATAGAAGAAATTAAAAGTAAAACTCCACCCACCAATCTTTGATATTTTCTATTTCTAAATATCACAATAATATCATTTTTAACAAACATATGACACAAAAAAAGTAGACAAATACAAAAATTTAAATTCAGAAATCCGAATCAATTTGGTTCGTTAAATATGTCAATCCAACATACCAGTCTTATTAGTTGATCAGACTAGTCGGACAACTCGACTTCAATAAAAAAGATTAGCTCGTATCACGATATTTCATATTAACACAGTCTGACAATTCGATCCAAGTATGATACGATTTAACCAAAGTTTTATACAGTTCGACAAAGATCTGAAACAATATGGACAATAACTTGTTTCTGACCTTTTCATAATAACAGTCCAACATCAATCTATTCTTATGTAAAAGATAAATAAAAAATTCTATCTATTCCATGTGATATTAGATTTTCAATAATGAAAAAGATAACAAGCAAGCCCGCCAGTTCGATTACTTCACAATGAATTGGATAAAGTTTTAAAGTTTAACCTATTTTCGATTTGTAGATTAATTCGACCTAACCCATTTTTAATACCGTTTTTTACAAGCTAATATTATACTAAACTTAAAACGGGTCAAATTTTGCCACCCCTAACAACACCATTCAATTATAAAAACTAAAAATATACTTTTCTTAAATTTAAAACTCAGAATAAACACTTTATAATCTTAATATTCAAAGTCAAATTTATCTTAAATTGCATAGTTTATTTTATTTGAACAACGAAGATCTAGATGTCAAAAAGACGTGCGCATGATATATGTACGACCGAAAAAAATTAAAACATGTGACATCATATTTATGTTTTTGTTTGAATTTTAAAATGAAAATTGCCATGAATAGAGTCGGTAACGATAACGGAAAGGGGGCATAAAAGGGTGTCACCGACAGTTCATTTACATAATTTCATCACAGTAAGATTATTATCCTAATTTGGAGAGAAGTACAACGTTATTAAACTATTCTTCTAACCAAACAAATTAATGTCGATCGCATCATGCTCTGCGGCGTCTAAACCAAATCACACTATCTGCTCCGACACCCACTCACTCGCACTCACTGCATTCATTCACTCTTCTACAATCAATTTTTGTGATGAAGAAGTTCTCACTCTCACACTCCGATTTGGACTCTAAATGTGCCATCACTTTCTCACTCATGCGTTTGATGGCTTTTTTCGTCGCTGCTTTCGTCCTCTGCTCTGTTATTTTCTCTGTCTCCATTGTTCTTCGAGATCCTCCCTCAGATGCCGTCCTTCGCGAACCCTCGTCACTCACCCCTCTCTTTCAAATCACTCAAGGTAACTTTTTCATTTCCTTGCTAAAGGGTTAACTGCTTTCACCTTTTTATCCCATCGCATTGCTAAAGCTGTAACATTTCATTTATTCTTCCTCTCATGACTTGTAGATTTGGACAATGATACCTCTGATTCTGTTGAGTTGCTTCGAGATAAACTTCTCGGTGGCCTTCTAGTTGATGGATTTGATGAAAATTCCTGTCTCAGCAGATACCAATCAGCCGAATATCATATCAAAGGGCTGTCAGGAAAGCCTTCTTCTTACTTCATTTCTAGGTTAAGAAAATATGAAGCTCAACACAAACAGTGTGGACCTTACACTGAATACTATAACAATACAGTGGAACAACTTAGGTCTGGTAAATTTACAGAGTCCTCACCTTGTAAATATGTTGTGTGGATTGCATTTAGTGGGTTAGGGAATAGGATATTGACCCTAGCTTCTGCATTTCTCTATGCTCTTCTCACAAACCGTGTTCTGCTGGTTGACCCTGGAGTGGATATGGTTGATCTTTTTTGTGAGCCATTTCCAGATGCTTCCTGGTTTCTCCCTGCTGATTTTCCTCTTACCGCTCAGTTTAATAATTTTAGTCAGAATTCTGATCAATGTCATGGGAAAATGTTGAAAAATAAATCGGTTCTAAATTCCAATGTTCCTTCTTTTGTCTACCTTCACATAGTCCATGATTATGATGATCATGATAAGCTTTTCTTTTGTGATGAAGAGCAACATTTTCTCCAGGAAGTGCCTTGGTTAATGATGAAAACGGATAATTACTTTGTCCCGTCTCTATTCTTGATGCCATCATTTGAGCAGGAGCTGAATGATCTCTTCCCAAATAAGGAAACAGTTTTCCATTTCTTGGGTAGGTATCTGTTCCACCCCACTGACAGTGTGTGGGGACTTGTTACCAGATACTATCAAGCTTATTTAGCAAAAGTTGATGAAAGAGTGGGGATACAAATTAGAGTGTTTGACACAGAACCTGGCCCATTTGAATATGTATTGGATCAGATCTTAGCTTGTACTTTGAAGCATAAACTTTTGCCTGATGTTAACCATCAGCAGGATGCTACCAATTCATCAGGAAGTTCCAAGTCAAAAGCGGTGTTGATGACATCCTTAAGCCCTGGTTATTTTGAAAAGGTAAGAGACATGTATTGGGAATATCCTACAGTGACAGGAGAAGTGGTTGGTGTTTACCAGCCGAGCCATGAAGGATATCAACAAACAGAGAAGCAGATGCACAACCAAAAAGCTTGGGCAGAAATGTATCTCTTAAGCTTAACTGATGTTTTGGTTACTAGCTCTTGGTCTACTTTTGGCTATGTGGCTCAGGGGCTTGGAGGTTTAAAACCATGGATTCTGTACAAACCTGAGAATCGAACAGCCCCAGATCCTCCCTGTCGGCGTGCCATGTCAATGGAGCCATGTTTCCATGCTCCTCCCTTCTATGATTGCCAGGCCAAGAGAGGAACTGACACAGGTGAACTTGTTCCATATGTGAGGCACTGTGAGGATATGAGCTGGGGCCTTAAGCTTGTAGACAGTGATACTTATCGCTAGTTATGGCCATATACAATGTATGCTATTATGAAACCCAGCTATGATGTGTTCCAAATTTTGTTGTAAAATAGAATGAGTTATTTCTTTCAGATGTGTATCCACTGTTCTCTCCTAGAATCATGGTATTAGCTTTACTATTTCAGGGCTATTGAATGCGTAGAAATGACCTTTCCCTAATTTTGTTTACATTGAAAAATATTAGTTATTAGTTCTCGTTCCATCTACTTTTATTATTAAGTTAAACTTATATCCATTTATTTGTGACTTCAAATTATATTATTCTTTTATAAGGCACGAGAGCTTCAAATTTTCAGTCACTGATATTTCCGGTAGTAGTGACCTCAGTTACAGGAAAAAAGAAAAGGAATATTCCCTTACGACATAAAGTCACTGTGGAGTTCTTTTCATCAATCATTCTTGGCCGAACTATGACATTAGCCATTTTCATTATGTTCTAATAACTGCTGAACTTGTCAATTTGTTGAATATATTCTTTCAGAAAGTTAAGTGTATCAACTGGTGGACCTGATATGTATAGTTTATGACAAACAAACTACGAATATAAGTCTGTCCATTTTCCTATTCCAAAATGCAACAAAACCATTCATAACTTTCAATCTCATAAATGTCAGAGAAGCAACAACAACAATAAGCATCTGGTAGACATTACCTGTAAATTATAAACCACATTCTCGATTAAGGAGTTGCATTAAATCAATAACAAAGAATCAAGAACAAACAGCACTAGGTGACCTACAAAAGAAAATCACCTTATGGGTGCGATCTTCACTGATGATCCAGCAGCTTCTTGTAAAAATAAGAGTCACAAATTTTCAGTCCATGCGAAAAATATAACTGGATTGCTTAATGTTGTTGGATTGTATTGATTTCTTGGGCTTGATTTTAAGCCCAATGTTATGTTTGATCTCACAAGGATATCCCTTCCAAAAGGGCCATTTAGAAAGTGTGGATTGTAATGTTGATGGCAGAAGGTAGTGGAAGCATACATAGCATAATGGGAGAGTAATGGAGAATAAAATTGAACAGAAAAGGTCGCTATCAGAGAAGAATATATCTTAATCTCAAGAGTTTACAAAAAGGTTGAGAAAACACAAAAGTTAGGAGGCACATCTCCATCCTATCAAATTCGAATAATTTCCAATCCAAGTCAAAGAGATCAAAAGTTAAGCTTTTGGAAATTGCCAATACAGTAAGCAACTCTATATATTTTCACGCGTGTTTTCTTATTGCGTTCCAATTAATCAACGTTTTTTTAATTTTTGGTAAAAGAGGAGATTATCAACGTATTTTCACACGGAAATTAAATATCATATTATCCACATATTGGATAATGCTTTGGTACTTCTTCACAAAAATCTAATCACTCACCAAAACTACTTTCTTATTTGTTTACAAATCTGTCACTAATGAAAACAACGTCTATGGTTGTACGCTCTTTTGATATTTGCTAAATTAAAAGTCAATTACTATTATTGCTTCCATTTTTAATTTTTCCATCAAAGTTTTAATCAAAAGAAACACCAGTGTAAATGTGATTCTAATTTTATCCCCCATAATTACAATTTCACATTTACTATATTTTGTAAAAGTAAAAGAATTGTACATTTTTAAAATATAAAAAATTATATAATTTTTTTTTTTGCAAACTTTGAAAACACCCACTAAGAGCACGTCCCAAATTAGCCTTGGCACATGGAGAGTTTGAGGAGGAGATAGTAATGATATCTATAAGATGTGGATGGAAGCAATTTCCCAAGAGTTGACCCTATTAGTTTTGTGGCCTAGTGTAATGAAGTGAAATATTTGGCGTTATGTTAGAGGACTAAGAAGAAATGCAAGGATATGAAAGTTTACCAAAAGAAATTTGTGACATATGCGTTTAGAAGTTTTGTAATGAATAATGACACCAAAAGAATCCACTTATGAGGCACCATTCCCTTCCCAAACAAAACTCCAACTTCCCTTTGAATTGAAGTCCCAATTGGATTTCCCCAAGGTGTGGTTGTGACTTATATCATCTTTTTTTCCATCAAAACACCATTTTCCAATTCACCCCTTTCACATTCACTTTTCCTCAAACCCAATTACATGCTTCCATATTTCCATTGACATGATGAGGTGCATGGGCTAAGATCAATGCCTATAACTTTGTTCAATGACATCCCTTTTACTATTACTTTCATTTATGCATAAAGGGAATGTACTAACTAACCATATAATTTCTTATTCTAGGAAAATGCCCATTTCTTTGAAATGTCTCACTCCCACACCACACTGCAATCATTTTCTGTGGTCACTAGGCCAACCAAACAAGGCTAACATTGACCTTTCACTCTTTTAGTTTCTATTAACCTTCATTATGCTTTTTACACACAAAAAATCTCCATGGATATCTCTTTTTCTGTTCACTGTTTGCATCTTTTATTTTTATAATATTTCCACTTACTTCATTTGGATACCATGCTGCAAGTATACCAATAATAAAACCCCATTAAGTGGCCTTGAAATAATTGACATTATCTAATCATAGTAAGAATCCACATTGTGGTTAACAAACATGATAGCAACATGTGACCACATGATCCCATACACGTAGTTCCCCCATCACCCTTCATTCTTGGACTTCATTCATTTCTTTTCTTCTTTCAATTACTAATCTTTTTCATTCACTTTTTTATGCATATATACAAGGTCGTGTGCAAAAATATTTATATTAAATATTATGTGATCTCTGTTTGGTAAGCCAGTTTCTTCATTTTTCAACTCAAAATGTTTAGATATTAATGATGGTGGTTTGTGAATATTTGTTGATAGACAAAAAGATAAAAGAGTTTTTGTGGAGAGAACAATGATTGGAGTCTGAGTGGGTCATGAAGACCAGAATCACAATAATGGAAATCAATTTTTGCCTTTTGGACTTTTGGATGGCACAGCCACAAGGAAGGAAGCTTTCTCAACTCCATGTATCACAATAATGTTCAATATGTTAAACTATGATAAGTGAATGATATAATTATATATTTCGCCTAATTGAATTTAAATTATGATAAAATCTGAAACATAAAAAAAAAATATTACTTAAAGTGTTCATAAAAAATTCAAAACACATTGCTTTTTTGTACTATATGGTGAACATGGTGGACATACTGACATTGGGCAAGAAAGAGACAACTGCCACATTCTGGTTGGTTTTATAATTCCACTCGAGAAATACTTAAATATTAAATTATTTAATAGATTCTTTTTATCAAAATTGTACTGATTGTTAAAAATCTAATTGAAGTGTTCAACAACGTGTCCTTGATCTCTTTTTATTTTTCTTTCCTACCTGATAACATTAAAATTTAATTTAATTTAATTAACTTTTTAAAAAATCTATTTGTAAAATAATTTTGTGTAAGAAAATATTTTTTATTTATATATTATATATAATTTACTACCTGTCATAATAATAAAAAAATATAAAATACAACAAATAATACTGGGAAATTATTTATATAAACTACATAAATAATATATAATCTATCAGAAAAAAATTAACTACTAAAAAGATTATCATGACTAGATATTATGGACTGGTATGTAATATAATCATAATAAAAACAAAATTTTATTTCATAAATAGTTTACGAGAAAAAAAATTTTAAATTTAAATTTGTTTATATACATCAAGATGATAAATTTTTTTTAAAGTGATGATAAAAAGAATCTTCAAACAAAAATTTTCAATTTTTTAAAGAATTTTACTGTATATAAAATATTATAGATAATAAAGAAATATAAGAAAGAAGAAAAAATGTGATGGGTAGGAGAAATGACAACACTTAGGTGTGGACAGTTAAAAAGGCCTAACTTTCTCCTTCGACTGACATCAGGCGGTGTGGGACACACTGCCACTCCCAATTCTCCTTAGACACTCACTGCATTCCTTACACAACCTCCGAAGCTACAACAATCTCAACTCATTCTTTTTCACTTATTTTCTGTCACCATGCAATAATAAACAAGATTATGTGAACTTGAACATGAATTTACTGGCAGATAACAAAATTTTAATAGTGATTTTTAAAATTTTTGTTGGATAGAATGAAATTTCTTGCTAGTGAAATAGACAAAATTTATTTATAAAAAATACTCAAATATTTATATTGGTAAAAGATTTTAATTTTTTTATAAATATAATGAATATGAATAATTATAAAATAAATATTTATTTAAAAATACTAATTATATTTATATATAATATAAATCGTGAATTTATATTTTTATTAAAATAATATTTATCTTAAGTTTATAATTATTATGTAATTAATAATAACAAAATAATATATCACTATAAATAATAGTATAATATTAAATTGTTAAAATTAATTAGGACATGTAAATATTATTATAATAAACATTTGGAATGATGCACAATAAAAAAACTTAAAAGATTATTTAGACCGTGCTTTCAATTAATCTTAATTAAGTATATTTAACGGGATAGAAACAAAGATGAATATAACACTTCAGCAATCACATCTGTTTAATTAATCCTTCAAGAATATTTCTTCCAAAGAAAATAAAACATCATGGTTTGAATAGAAACAGTATGAAGAAAATTTTTACTGAGGTTGAAAGCGAAAGTTTTACTTTTAACAACCTCATCCTGATTTAATCTACTGATTTTGAGAGCCAGAATGCCCTAGGGCATAGCTGACTAATACGACGATGATGATGATAAGGTAGTTGGTGTTTCTAAACTTATACCAGAATTGCAGCAATCAGAGAATAGAGCCATAAGAGTAATAACACCTCATCGAAAGTAAATTTTTTATTTCAATCTCATTCCTACAGTGAAATATACTAAGAAAAATTAAACAAGTGATAGGGCAATGCAGAAGGGGAGCTAAAAAATTTCAGAAAAGATAAGGGCGTTGGATTGGTCATGAAGAAAATGAAATATTAACAGTTAATCTTTTCTTCAATGTATTTATTTGGTATGAGAGTGAGAGAGAGAAAAACTATATAAAAAAAAAGACAAATTGCAGTATTTTCATGGAGATAAGGATGAAGACGTGCAGGACTCAAAGTGGTGGACTTTTGAGGGGATTTATCATGTGACATAAATGTAAACACCACATGGTACAAATGAGATCGTATATTGTATTTTTGGACAAAATAAGAAAAAGAAGATCAGTGCTCTCATGTCATGCCATTACACCTTAACAACTCAATTCAGATCATACAATCAGAAATGGATGAATTCATAAATTCAAATGAATCAAACAATAAATTATCACATATACAGACAACCCTTCATGTTTCACTAAGGATAAGAAAATTTAACTAATATCAACTAACAAATAATTCTAACCTGTATCAACATAAATAATTATAACAATATCAATTTAAAGGTATTTTTTATCAATATCAACTAAAAAAAATTAATTTACATCACTTGAAAAATTATTTTCACTAATGTTGATTAAAACACCTTGTTGCCATTGATTAGAAAATAATTTTGTCAATAATGTTAACTGACAAATAACCACAACTTGTATATATGAAAAAAATACTAATCAATATCATGTAAAAAAAATTGCAATGACTGCAAGCAAACCTAATTAATTCCAACAAAAAAAAATATTATAATTAACGGTAAAAACACAATTAATATTAACTAAGAAAAATTTAATTAACTTTGGTTGCAAAAATAAAATTAACATTCATTAGAAAAAAGGAAAATGATTACGACAATGTTGAAAATAAAAAATCCTTATCAACTTTAGCGTAAAAGAATCTTAATTAATATAAAAAGTCAAAACAATGATAAGGTCTCGATTATCTGAAGTTAAGATGATGAAAGAAATCACACCCCAAAGAAGTTTATTTTTCTTTTTTTTCATAGCATACAAAAATATGTGTCCAGGAATCAATGTTATAAAATATAGCTGAGTGGAATGCAATTTAATATAAAATAAGAACAATAACCAAAATATATCAGATTAAAAGTGGTAGTATATTAGCTCATATGACATTTTCTATACTTAACCTTACACTTTGATTTTATTTATTTATTTTTTATTGCAGTCGCCATGCCAGTGGTCATGCATGGATTTTGTTACGTGTTGGAGGTTGCACTGGCACAAATAATCTGTTATTGTACCCTCTGACTTTTACCTTGAGTACAAATTAAACCCATCATATTTTCTATTCTGAAAAGCTTTCTTATTAACAACATACAAAACACGGAAAGATTGGTGTGAATTCTGAACACCGCCACTGACGAGATGTGCTAAGATGTTTAGGTAAAACGTTTGAATTTTTGCATTTGATAATGAATCATGGTGTCTTGTCATTAACACACACGCACGTAAACGGAAAGAGAAAGGGGAGAGAAGTTCGGAGTTCAGAGTCATGATTTGCATAGTGAGGTTTGGAGTAGGTAAATGCAGATAAGTTTGTTAACATTTGTCTATGTCAAAGTAAGCTCGTGCACGTGTGTCCAAATAGAGAGAGAGAATTCAGGATTTTCTTTCGTGACCGTACAGCCCCACATTTTAAAACTAAAATTTATGTTATTCAATTCAAACATTAACCGAATCAAGCTCCTTGGTCTTGGTCCTGGTCTCGGTATTAGCTGGACTATACTGATCCAAACCAGAAAGGCAAGATCAACAAGATACGCCACACAATCATTATTTTTAGATCTTAATCCAACAGTCTCATTCCATCATGATTTTCAATCCAACCTCATACAAAATAATCATGTTCTTGCTAATGCAAATGCTAATACCAGCCACAAGCCTAAACCAAGCTAAATAATTTCACAATATTTCTTACACTTATCATATATGGTTCAATACATGTTTTTCGATAAAATCTATACAGAGAAACAACAGTATCAACCCCATCCCACGCTCTTCTTGTTCCCATTCCTTTTTAGATCAAAAGTGGGGCTACTTTCACTTTTCATTGTAGAAGGTCCTTCAGTAATTCCACAAACCATCAAGATCCACCGGAGCAACAGAAACAGAAGGATGATTGTGATTGTCAAAGTGCCTCCTACCCATATCAAAATTTGAAGAGGTTTCAGGATTGATATCGGTAGTAAGACCCGTTTCCTGTGAGACACTGATCATGTCCCTCTCTGACTTGTAACCATTACCATTGTTTTCACACATGGCTCTCAGATTGGTGTGGTCCTGCAGAGAGTAAACAGAACCGGGAAATGTCAAATTAGGCACAGCTTGAACACCTTGAGCAGAGTAGAACGAGGTAGAAGGTGGCATTCTGGGAAGAAAGTCCATAGGATTTGGAGAAACCCCATAAATAGAGTTATTGAGGGAATCAAAGACCCCGTCTTGGTTTCTTTGAACATTAATTGGATTGGAGAAGCAGGGCACGTAAGCCGATTCGTTGAGTGGTTTAGTGTTGCCAATAGAAGGTGAAGAATCCGAAAGGGGTGGAAGAGCAGAAGAACCCAATTCATTGGCCAAAGAGTCCAACCTCATTATCCCAGAAATATGAGTTTTCTTCCCGGCTGAACTTTTCTGAAACACCCTGCAGATCACCCACTCGTTCTGCCACAAAAACAACAACCTCAATCACAGAGAAACCAAAACAAATCCAACCAGAAAAGAAAGAAAGCACGGAGAGAAAGAGGAGAATACCATACCTTTGCAGTTTTGGGGAGGTTGTGAACAGAAAATTTCCCCTCAAGTCTGTACTCGTGCATGACCCAGTTGCTTTTCTCTCCTTTGGGCGCTCGACCTCGGTAGAAAACAAGAGTCTTTTTCATTCCGACCAAAGATTTGCCTCTGAAAATCTCTTTGTCTTTCCCGGTGGCTTTCCAGTAACCGGCTTCAGTGGCCCTGTTGGTTCTCAAGCCAGTAGGGTATTTTCTGTCTCTAACACAGAAAAAGTACCACTCCTTCTCTCCCATTTTGGCTTTCCCTGCAAAAAGGAGAAAGTTATAATTTTATAGAAAAGTGAAGAAGAAGAGATAGGATTGTTTAGACTGACATGGCAATTCCCAAGGCTCAGACTTGTTGAGGTCGACTTCTCCGATGGCCCGAGCGGAGAAGTTGGTGTCAATGACCTTCTTGTAGAGGTAATGGGTTATAAGCTCTTCATCAGTGGGGTGGAAGCGAAAGCCCGGAGGCAAATCCATGTGATGGTCGTCCTTAGAAAGAAGCGAAAGCTTTTCCATCTGAAGAAAAAGAAAGGAAGTGAATGGGATTTAGAAGAGAAAGGGAAGGTGTGAGGGGAAAGGAAAGATAGTAAAAGAGGGTCATAAATACTTGTGTCTTGGAAGGGAGGAAGAAACGTGGAATGTAAGGTAACCTCCTTTGGTTGTTTATAGCCTAAGCCCACTTCTCTCTTCCAACTTTTCTCACATAACAATTTCTTCTCTCTCATCACCCCCTCCTTCCTTAAATTCCATACATCATCATGCTAACCTAAGTAACTAGTTACTACTTACCTACTTTTTCTTATCTTTACTCTCTCTACTTTATCTACATCTCCACTGCATATTCACCAAACACTCAAATCTCACTGCCATTAACCTTCTTCTCATATTCACCAAACTAAACTATACTCTTTTTTTTTAACTCTCATTTTAATCACACACCCACTCAAATCTCCTTCTAACATCACTATACTTCTTTTTCAGATAAATGGTTCAATTTAAGTGGTAAAGGGGCCAAAAACAAATGTTTTATACAATTGGTGAATATTATATTCAGTTTTTCCTTTCACAATCACAAGAGGAAAGAACGATTAGAATGAAGCGAGTAGATAATGTATGTTTTTCCACCAAGAACTTTGCGACTTTCACATAGTTCTTTTTAAAAAAAGATTCTGTACTTTCTTTTGAAAAAAGAAAAAAAAACTCGTTTTATTTTATATACATATATATATGACATATAATCAAAAGAAGAGTATTTGCGAAGCTACAATATTCCCAGCTGTATTAATGCAATCAATAATAGATCATACCAGCTCGTTCTGCATCTTCCTTTTGAAAATCAGTTATCACTTTTTTTGTAATGAAATTACAAATATGGTCTTCAAGATTTATCGTGGACAAACAAGAAACAATAAGATAAATAGTTTCCGAGGTAGATATGGTTTTTGAGAATTAAAAAAAGAAATCCATAATTTCTAAACCACCTTTTTGTCAAAGTTGAATCTTATGTTATGCGTTCGATGTTGAATTTGAAAATTAGTATACACAACCGTGAATTAAGAGACATACAAACTGTGGGAAAGACAAACGAAAAAGCTGTACTTGAATCTTGGATCATCAACTAACTAGTGTCGTTATAACGCCGTCTTTGGCATATGGAACTCAACTCCACCAAACATTATTCTTTTCGAATGGATTTTATGATGTTTATGATAATAATGCATCTTGAGATTGTTAACTTTATTGTAAATTTCAATTTTAACAATTTATAATACATGATTATCCACAATTCTGTCTTCAAAAAAGTATCAATGTAACGTATTATCAACATGATAGAAAAAGTTCGAACGTGTCTTATCGACATTATATTATGCCATAGCAAACATAAAGTAATATACGTAAAAATTAAAAATTTAATTACAATGTCTTGAAGTGCATGTGTAATTAGAATGTCGTGTACGATAATAATGTTTTTTTTACAATAACTGTTTAGATTAAGATTTATTTAAAGCAATATTTATGTAATTTTTACATTAACGGTGCATGAAAACCAAACTTTATATATGAAAAGAAAATGTTAGTGAAAGCGTCTATTTGCATTAGGGTTGGAATTTGGTGCAGTTGCAAGTAAAATGAGAATAGAATATATAAAACATTTCCTAATTACGAGTGTGCTTGTTTTACAGACTAAAAATATATTTTTGTAAATGTAAATTTAGAAATGTAATATTCTAATTTTTCTATGTTGTTATAAGCTTTGGAAAATTATTTTAATATTGTTTTTCAATTTTAGGAAAGCGGGCATAACATGATTTTTATACTTAATATTGCCTAAATAATGGGTGAGAGAAATACATTCCAAAAATTCTTTTCTAACTCACATTTTTTTACTATAATTCTTATTGATTATCTTTTACTAATTAACTTTAATAGTTAAAACTTACTTTTTGGTGAATGTCAGTTTAGAGTTTTTAGACCTCACATGAAGAACAAACCAAATTGTTTATCATTTGAGAAGGTGTTTTTTCCGCCACTAATAATGTGCAAATGTTTTAAGAAAAAAAAAATGGGAGAGGAAGAGATGAAAGTAACAGATAATATAATAAAAGAAAGAAAAAAGATATAAAACGACAATCCCCATTATAATCACAAAAGGACGCGAAATAATTAGTAGTTTAGGTTATATTATACAGGACAAATATTTATTTATATATAATTATAATATAATTTATAATAAGTGAATATTTTCAAACATAAATAGTATATTTTAAATATATAATAAACAATTAAATTATATTATATCATTTTAAAATTAAATAGATATTTAGATTTTTTTTGTAAAACATGGTCACGTGATAATGAAAAAAAGAATGTTACGTATCCTTAGCTGCAAATATTAAAAAATTATATTAATTCTCTAAATTGGGGAATTTTTTTAATAGCATAAAAGTAAATAATAATAATAATAATAATAATAATGATAAAAAGAAAACAAATTAGATTTTAATAGTGTATAATATGAGCATAATCAGTTATATATCAACTAGTCGAGAGAGTTATCACATTAATCTGATAAAATATTGACGAGACAAATAAAGTTGTAAGGTAATTGTAATTATTAGTTATTATATTTAATATCAGAATAATCGAACATTTTCTGATTTAAGCATCGAAATACTTAAAAGATATCATTTCAAAGTTGTAGATCGAGCAATCATTAATTCAAATTGAATAAAACAGAGAATATAACAAAATGAAGAGAGAAAAAAAATTTGGAAATCAAGTCACCTTAAATTAATAGTAATCAATCAATCAAGCAGAAACAAATAATTTATTCATCACCATACCAACTATAATAAAAAAATATTAATTTGAATATGATTCTCACCATAGTGTCATTAATAGAAAATCAAACGTAATTTAACTAGAAATATGTTTTTAATTTCAATTAGAAAGTACATTTTAATTACTAAAATATTTTGATTATATCTTTATATAAATTCAATATGTATTTGAAAAGAGTCAAAGTAACGTATTGATGCTATATAGAATCAATCTGTGAGATATTATTGACTTGGGTGGTTGCAAAATGATAGGTGAATTCCTTTGTCTTTCATAAGCAAATTTGTCTAATATGTAAGATCATGCATAACCACTTCGACCAACTTTTCATATTACAAAATTACTATTTCATTTTTTTTCATTATATTTTAATAATGTCAAAATTAGATACTGTAATTGAGATAGGTTATGAGAGTCATAATGTTAATTCCTTAAAAAAATACCTGAATGTCTCGAAAATTTTAGTTTATTTATATGTTTTAAGTTTATTTTCTATATTTTGTAATATATTACCTCTAACAAGACTAATAGATCATGAAGCTTGAGTTTTGCTATTAGTAAACACTTTGTAAATTACTCTAAGTTTTTATTGCAATCTTGTTTTCTATTTGTTGCACCTAACCAAAATTTCTGGCCTCATGAGAGTTTTTTTTTTCATGATCATATATATGACATCTATCACATGTCAAATTTGGCATTGATTGAGAATAGGATCTAACAACATGTAACCCACTACACTTAAAACATTTAACACCAAATTGTGACTTATAATTAGGTTTTTCCACTCTTACATTATTGAAATTTAGAAAAATGTTTCATTTTTATCTCCACATTTACATCTATTTCTAAAAGGTTTTCCTACTTAGAGGTTTAGCAACTCAATTACTACTTTTTAGATTATCCACCATCTTTGTCTTCTTCATAAAACAATAAATTATTTAATGAACATAGAAATTACTACCTTTTTAAGCTCTTGTTTCAACCAATACTCAAACTTTTTGTATCTTTAAGTCTTCATCATGTTTTTGGTATAAAATCTAGCTATATATTTGAACTTAGTAGCATACTGAATAAATAAAAAAAATTCTTGTTTTAGTTGTATGAGCTAAAACTTTTTTGCATGATTATTAAAAGTATACATTATAACAAAATTTTAGTATGTACTTAACCAAGTTGAGATTATCACTTTTTTCAACTAATTTCGTTAAAATTGATGATAATTTCATAAAAAAAATTCTTTAAAATAAAGAATAACTTACTCAATTTGAAAATTTGATTAGATAGAAATTATATTTGCTTTATCAACTATTGTGAGGTGTAATTAAATTCTGAAAATGATGTGGTATGAAATGATGAAATTATATAGAAATTAGAAAGAGAAAAGAAATAAATAAAAAAAGTGAAAAAAGAGAGGGATCAGTGCACACTTTTATATTTATGAATATTCAGTTATAAATTATGTAATCTTTATTCTATGAATTTTAAAATTATACAATTTTTATGTTTTCATTAACTGATAACCAAATTGGTAATTTTTTACCCATTGTAACGATTTTGAGGTGACTTTCACCAAATAGCGATAATTTTTTATATATATATAACTAGTATATTGTTGGAAATAGTTAAATAAGGGATGTAAATAGAGGAAAGTTATAGAGATACAAAAGAGGAAGTAAGAAAGAGAAGGAAAAAGAAAAAAGAAGAAGAGTAAATAAGAGATAGAGATAATTATATTATGCAAATCTTAGTATTCAATTTTAAATTTTGTAATCTTAATTCTAAGAATTTTAAAATTATACGATTATGTATTTTTTTCATTAAGTGACTGTCAAATTGGTAATTACGTACTGATTGTAACTGGTTTGAGATGACTTTCACTTCTTAGTGAGACAATAATTTTAGATAACTAGTATATTGTTGCAAATAGTTAAATAAACAGATTTAGGATAAAAAAATGGTTTGAAAATTATAAATAAATTATGTTAATCGAAAGCATGTTCACTTAAATATAAAAACACACAAAAAATAGTGATCGTTTTTATTTTGTAAAAAGTGATTTATTATTTGGTAACCATTAGCTAATGGTATTAAAGTAATCTACTCATTTTGATATTAAAGTCACAGTAACGAGAGTTTAATTTCTAATGAAGTATCATCAAGTGTTAATGAAGTAATTTCCAAAAAAGATATTGTTGCATGTTACATCAATTTCATCAACTCTCAAAACTCTTTAACCTAGAAATTAAGGAGTGAATTGGATTCGAAAAAATGACTGGTGAAATTGTAATGTTTTAGATATTTGAATAAATTATTTATTTAAATATTTTTATTAAATATTAGAAAATGAACTTTAAATAAAATATAAGAATAAAGTTTATATTAGAATTTAGTTATTTTTCTAATAATATAAAATCTTTATCATATGAATTTCATATATTTTTTATTTTTTTTACATTAAGTTAAAATTATACATACATGCGCGCGCGCGTTATGAATTAAATGTAAGCTAAATTATTGTTGTTATTACTATTTATGACATTGTATATATTATTATATTATTAGTCTTTAATTTAATTGGTGAAGTTGTTACTCGTATACTTTTTATATTTTAAAATTTTTGACAAGTCAAAGACAACTTAATCTGCAGAGATTTATTGTATTATTACAAAAACTATCACAAAAGTCTAAAAAGACAATAGAAATTTATGACTCACAATTACTACTAAATGTCAACATTTTATTTATAAAATATCATGTCTAATTTAATGAGGCTTACCACTTTGTGATTGAGTAACCATAAGAATAAACATTAAATTGAAAAAATAGTGACAAAACTTTTATTTTGAAAGTGAATAATATTTTGGAAATGCAATATTTAATTATAATAATATTATTCAATAGACTTAGAATTGAAATAACAGTATCCATTATAAAAGGAATTATGGATGAGTAAGTTTTTTAATAGAATGAAAAATAATTTATCTTAAATGTTGATTAAATGTCACTTAGAAGAGTTGAAAAGAGTGAAGATTATTTAATCACTAAGCTTAATTAAAAAGGAAGAAGGCGTATGAGTGAAAAAGATAATATAGTTTTGAAAAATGAAAAATGAATGTAAGATAAGAAATGAAAGACATGAGGTGGTGAAGTGGGTCATGTTTCTCCTGTTCCGACATGAGGAAATGAAAGAGATGAGGATGTGAAAGATGAGATTGCTCCAAAATATGAATCAGAAATCATGATTATATACATTCTAAAGTTTGGCAAATGTCAATCAGATTTGATCGATGACTGTGTTATGTGGAAACCCTTCCTTAGCTCCTTCTTCTTCTTCTTCTTCTTCTTTCAAACCATTCAACTAATTATTTGACTCTTTCATTGCCCGCCTAACTTTTTCATCCCAATCACCCATTTCATTATATTAATCTTAATACATAACCACACCTATCTTACTACTTTATTACAAAAAATAAAATATCAATTTTTAGTGCTGACTTTTTACAAGGCTGCTGGATATTTATTTAAGCACAACATGATGTTTCTGACGTCTATTTTTATTTTAAGAGTTATATTTTTAAACTTTAAACTTGGACGTAAAGCTATTTTTTTTAAAAAATTTAAAATTAAATAAATATAATTTTTTTAATTTAATTGTGTTAAATTTTCTTTATATGTGTCAAACCTATTTTAAGTTAATATTTAAATTATTTACAATTTAGACACGTTTTAATTTAAAAATTAACTTGAAATATTGTTTAACACAAATTTTAAAAACTTAATATTATTGAATTAAAAAACTATATACATAATTTAAAAATTTAAATATATCAAAATTTAGAATATTTACGAATTCTGATTTTATTTTTAAATTTATAAATTAAAACATATTTAATCTAAATTTTAAATATATATTTTAGAGGAAACTCGTTATTTATGCTTATCTGTGGTTAAATATTATTTTAGTAATCTCATTCAGGTATGCTAATAATGTTTTAATGGGATTATAATAATTTATTTCTTAAGTCTAAAAATATTTAGACAGAAGGCTGTCGTAGCTTACTGACTGGTTTCTATTTCATAAAAGAAAGCCAACAAGAGGGCATGTCCACCTAATTTGTCATGAGATGTGTCAAGACCTATGTGCTATAATATCTGAATCAATATAGCAATACTTAGAAAATGTAAATTGGGATGCCCAAAATCCTTTCAAAAATAAGGAATTATGTACTAAGGTTTATTTTGAGAAAAATAAAATTAAAAATAGATTTCGGTATTCAAAAGTCAAATTACGAGTAAACAAGGTATTTGTTTCAAGACGTTAATGTATGAAATTGTGGTATTTTAAAATTATTTATTTATTCCTCTAAGAAATAATTGAATTTAAATGAATTGATAAAATAGTTTTTGGAAGAGAAAAAAAAAACTGTGAAAAGTGAAATAATTAAGTATATCCTTATGTTAACTGAAATAAAAATGGAGTTATAGTAATAAGAATTTGAATAATAAGAAAAAGGTAATGTTATAGATATTATCGGTGATTGGCAGGGAAAAATCTATTGAAGAAGTGATAGTTTTTGTCTTTTGGTTGATCTTAGAAGTGGAAAAAATGTAAAGAAAAAGGGGTTGGCCCATGAAAAAAGTTATATGAGAAAATCGAACACTTCCTCTGTCAATAAAAAAAGAGGAAAGCAAAAGGCTAACAACTTCTACATTATTGTTTTGTTTTTTTCGTAATTTTACTTTATAGGAGTCAAATGGAAATTGCCACAATTTACATTATACGTGTGAGTTTAGTTTCATTAAAAAGAAGTATTTAGAGCGACTAGGTTTCGATAAATTATTGGTAAATGATTATGGATTACACTCACGTCACACTCATAAATAAATTATAAAAATACAAAATAATTCTAAATATTATCAAAGATAATTTTAACTTTTCAAAAATGATCATAACAAGTATTTCACTTCTATCAAAAAGTTATTATTATTATTATTATTATTATTATTATTATTATTATTATTATTATTATTATTATATATACATATATATAATTTTACTCTTTTTTACCTTTTTTTATTAATATTATTTTTATCATATCTATATCACATCTAATAATTTCACATGATTTGAAAATTATGACCAAAAACTGTTTAAATGTTTTTTTACTCCTTCTATTCTTTAAATGTTTTTTAATAATAAAACCGTAATAAGATACAGATTCTAATGACAATTAATCTTAATTATGTTACTCGATAATGATGAAAACATTAACCCATCATAAAACTGATAATATTTCTTTCACAACTTGAAATCGAATAAATTCGAATAACATTATTTTCTACTCTCTTTTTTTTCTTTGTTTAGCCTCCTTAATCGTATCTAAACATAAGCTAAAAGACGAGAAAAATGAAAAACTGTGAATGATTGTACAAGCTTCAATATCATGACTTGATTTTTATTTATTTTTTAATTAAACATCATTTGAATCAAGCCCGGAAATATGAGATGCAACCCATTTATTTTATATTATTATAAAATTTATTTCGATTCATTTTTTTATCAATGTAAATTTATTAAACATTATGTAATGAAAATTTTCAAAATAAAGAGATATGTTACTAAACATTTATACGTTTGTTGTCATATTCATATTAATTAATCATTTTCGTATTCGAAAATAAATTACGTAAACTTATAGTTAGAAACTAAAATGCAAACTTTTTATTAAATATAATTTTAGTAAGTAGCACAATTATAAAGTAAAGAATTTTTCAACAATCATCATTATCCATATTTATTATTTTTTTAATTAAATAAAACATAAAATATTACATATAAATAGAATTATTTGATTGGTTTCGTCTTTTATTTTTAAATTAAACGCTAAACCGCAATCAGTTGAAAAACAAAATCTATAACAATTTTATTTTAAGTTTTTTAGTTACTTTACTTTTGAATTGGTTCCGTAAGACCCATGAAAAATATTTACCTTAATAGTAACAATTTTATTATTAGATTTTTTTGTAAATGGAAAATATAATAAGTTTATGTAAAAAATAAAATGTGGAGAGCTAAATAAGAAATTTTGGTAGCTTAATTGGTAGAAAATTGTGATGATTCCAAGAACATAGGTTCAAACTCTCTTCTACCTTTTTGTTAAAAAAAAAATTAAAATATTGATAGTGGATATATTGAAGGATCCAATATGTCAAGTGGTGATTAAAATATTAATATAATAAATAATATTAAAATAATAAATAATATTAAAAAATTGTTGAATGGTAAAAATTTTGGACTATAAATAGCCATGAGGGGGGAGACTATTCTACACAAAAAGAGGAAGAATCAAGTATTTAGTATTATTTTATTACTATTCATGTCTTGAAATTCTGTGTGAATATTGTTAATGAAAAACATAGGTGCTTGTTATATATCTATCTATATTGAATTTCTGTGTTAATATTATATGTTGTTGTTTTGAATCTGTAAATAAGAAATTTGTTAAAACTAGTTGAGGAACACTTTGGCTAAGGAAAGACTTGGTACTTAAGTTGTCCATTGTGACGCACCTCTCTTTCCTGGAAGTCTACTCGACAAGTTTTTAACTTAAATCTTGTTGAACAGATTATGTACTGTTAAATTATTGTGCAATATATCTTGTTGGAATGAAAATTTCTGATGAATTCATGTTATTGTGGTAGATATGGAATTATGAATTATAATTGTGATGGTAGGATAGAGGAATCTTAAAAACCGGAGTTGGTACATCCCTGATCATAGAGCAGTCCTGGTCAAATCCAATAAGTTGTGACTAGTCATATGTACTGGCGTTTATGGTGAGTTTGATTCGTCAAACATTTGATTCTTCTCCGGTGACCATTTATGGTGATATTTTAGTATTGTTAATTTATTTTGTGATATATTCATTTTATATGATTTCTGTGATGATTGTATTTTATTATATTGGATTTGAATTTATGCATCTGAACATGATATGAGTATTATGGGGAGATTTTGTAATGGTATAATATGAGTTGAGGAATATGAGCATGATATGAGTCTCGTGGAGAGATTCTGTAATGATATGGTATTTGTGTATATGTTGATGTTGAGGGTCCTGTTGTTGGAGGTTATCCTGATACTCTAATAATCATCCAGTCTCAAGTAGAGAAGGATGAATTATGTGGTGAGAGAGGCAAGAGGTCCTGGTCTATGTGCCGGTTTTGGACATAGTGTTGAGGACTAACCTTGTGGATGGTGTGGAGTATTTTGCAAGTGTATCTGTAAGAAGAAGTAGAAGTCATCACAAGTGCATAACCTCCCGTGACCGCTTATCAACATATCATCGGAATAAGTGTCTATTGGGTATTAAGGAATGAGTGTCTATTGGGTATTGTGGAATGAGTGTCTATTGAGTATCGTGGAACGAGTGTCTATTAAGTATTGCGGGATGAATGTCTATTAGTAATTGTGGTATTGTGGGATGAGTATCTATGATGCGATTGTTGTATGATGGTATGAGTATTTATGATGCGATTGTTGTATGATGGTATGAGGGTGTCTGACATAATTATTATATGAGGCTTGTTGAGTGTATCAAAGTAATTATGCATGTTTTATAAATGATTGGTTGCATGTTAGCTCACCCTACTTGTTTGTGTTTGTGTATGTGTGATGATCGTATAATTCGTTATACGAGAGCAGATGGAGGAATGTCGTCTGATTCAGTGCCAATGAAGAAAGAGATAGAAGCATAAATTAGAAGAATTCGAGTTATATTTATGAGTTTATAGTTGAAATCTGAGTTTAAAACATATATATATCAACTATGAATTATCAAGTGTGAGATTAAGGGATGTTAACACCCGGGCACGAGGGCGGGGAGTGATCGCCGGTACAAAAAACACGAAGTGCAAGGGGCACAAACAAGGAGCGACTCCTAGCAGCCTTCCAGTGGAAGGGACACATAGATGAATCGAACATACACCGGAATAAGAGGGATCTAGAGACTGTATAGGTGTGGGACTATACAGTTGAAGAATAGCTTAAAGAGATTGATTTGGCTACTCATATCACCAAAATGCGTTTGTTTTTCGGTAACCTAACCCGAGGACAAAGCACATTATATAGTCTCTTCAGTTTTAAACCCTTAAGCGTGAATCTTAACTATTTTTTCTATTCTAAATAATATTTTTGCATCTTTTTTCCTAAAATAATATTCTTTACAAGTTTTTTTATCAACAATACCCTTAATGAAAAATTGAAATTATTATATCCTTCCTAAGACAATTAAAATCATTTGTTAATAGGTTTTTAAGTCTCGAAACATGATGCAGAATTCGTTGTTTTCTTTTTTATATAATTTGTAGATTTTTATAATGCAATTTTTATATTTTATATTTTATTAATATTTCTTGCAACAATGAATTATTTATTAAAATTTTAAATATATGATTTAATATATTTATATATTTAGTTAATATTAAAGCTTAATTAGTTATTTAATTCTCTAATTTATTGGTTTAATGTAATTTTCTTATTATTTTTTAATTTAATTTAGTTTTTCAATTTTTTAAAAATGTTCAATTTGGTTTTAAAACGTTAATATCATCTTTGTATATGATACGTGTCAATTCATGAAAATTTATAAACTTTTTTATTTTTTTAAATTTAAAAAAAAAATGATCTGTCTAACATAGCATGATCATGACTTAATACTTGTGTTTATTTTTTATTTTTTTTTAATTTAAAGAAATTTTGAAAAAATTAAAAAAAAAGTTAAAAATTTTACGAATTAACATATAACATACAGAACTTAACGGAAAAAAACTAAATTAAATATTTTTAAAAGATTGAAGGACTTAATTAAAATTAATAAAGAGACTAAAATGAACCGAACTAATAAATTAAAAAATTACATAATTAATTAAGCCTAATTTTAACTAGATTCTACAATACGTCAATAAACTAAACATAATTAGGTGAGAAACAATATTTTTTTTCTAGGAATAAAAAATTGAAAGTTATAAATTCAAATTTTATTTTAGTATATAAAATATAAATTTAGCTATTTAATTTTTTTTATAGAAGTTACATTTTTTTAAACACTTGTATTTTTTTTTCTAACCTTTTGAAATTGATTCTTTTTCTTTTCTTAATCAAATAATCTATTGAAATGATGATAGATGGATGATCACTTTTGGCTTATCATAATTTATTGATTAGAGTAACCTCGTCTATATTCTATAAATTATACATTTTTCTTTAGTTTTTCAAAAGCTTTTGAGTTGAGAAAATGATGTTTCATCAAAATCAACTTTTGATTTCATGTTTTGAATTTTGTTTAGGTCATTAAAATTCTTAGGGTAGTTCTCGAAGTAAAAGAAACTTATTAATTAAGGACAATCCAACAACATTTTTAAGTTGAATGATTTGAAATTATGTGTTATATTGATGTCAAAAATTGACTTTCTATTGAATTGAGTTACAGTGGATTAGTAGTATATCATTAAATTGTTTGGAATAATGGCTTTTAACTAGATTTTGTATTTAATCAAAATGTATATTTTTATTAGTTCAACTTTATAATATTTTAAAATTGTTAGAGTACGCACTTTCATTGCATAATATAACTATGATTTTGATTTGATTGTAATTTTTTGATGAGGTTCTGATACTATTATTATCATTTTTTTTCAATTAGAGATCATGATTAACATAAAACATTTAGGCCCTATCTATGAGTTTTTTTTTATCCTATATCTTATCCATTTTTTTCATTTTGATTTAACGTGTGATTGAGTTTGAATTTCTAAAATAGATGTAGTTTATAAGCTAATGGATTTGTTAAGATATTTAAATTTTAATGTTAGTCAAAGTCAAATAGACAGAAATATTGGAGAGGAGTCTATAAAAATCTCGTAAACTAAAAATTTAAGGTGAGAGTAAGTAATTATCAACTTAAAATGTAAGATTCAAATTACTGTGAGAAGTTATTACATAAAATATTTATATACTTCAATGGTTAGATTATCAATGGTGTATTAGTGATTTACATATTTTTTAAATTGTTCCTCATTTTGTAAAGAATTGTATTTAGTCTTTTAGGTTGTTTAAGTAATTCAAAATAGCAATGGTAAAATTAAACTTAATTTAGTTAATATTTAAAATCAATCTCATGTTTCACTTTCATTTCTCTCTCTCTTTCTATATATATATATATATATATATATATATGATCTAAATGTTGTATGTTATTTATATTGTGAACGATGAATGGTTAAAAAATATTATTATTATATGTTTTGGTGTGATGAGTTGAGTGTATGGAATAAGTATGAGAAAATAAAATGTGATTTGATTTAGAGAAAGGAATTTTATGCAGAAGTTCCATTTGTTAAAAAGTGTATGCATTGATATAGGAGTTTAGGGTTGAAAGTTATCCTATACTTGACTAATCATTCAACTCATATAAAGAAGAATGATCAAGGAATTGAGAATGACAGAAAGTCCTAGTCAATGAACAAACGAGGAAGAAAAAGTTGACCTAGTAAAGAAAGATATGTTATTGTTGCAATCTTATTGTAGATTATCTTTTCTTATTCATATAATCTTAGAAAAAACTTTAAGTTTTCTTTAAATTATATATCTCTATCTTTTATTGATATAGTTATAACTTGAAACAATTTTAATAACAACTTTAGATGATAGATTATTTATTTTAAATATTATTATAAAATATCTTATTTTATTAATTTTATACTATTAAAAAGATACGTTACATTTAACCCATAAAAAACTTATCTTAGTCTACTTCAAAAATATAAATAATGGATCAAATTATTTAAAATTTAATAAATGAAACTAAAACGTAAAAAAAAAATTTTTAAAAATGCTAGAAAAGAAAGGTAATGTATTTGAGAAAAAAGTGTCGAACTGAGAAAGAAGAGGGAATATTCGTATTTGATCCAATTGGCTGTGTTGTCTCCTTGACTATAGGGCATGTGGAATATTTTTTTTTAATGAGAATTGTGGCGTATCTTTGCTTCGCAACCATTAAATATATTTATATCACCAATAATATGATTCATTATATGACTTTTAAGATTTATATACAGCTACTTTGGGCTCATCCAAAGGAAGCTGGACAAAAAAATTAGTCACTAACACCAAAACAACACTACAAAATCGGAATATTATGCGGTTTAATCACGGAACTATCATATCTTGTAATACAAATATATATAATTTATAATTATATTACGAGTGTCTGGTCATTTTTAAAAAAATAAAGTAAGTATATTTGCTTAAGTTTATTTTAAATTTTATATTTTTGAGAAATAATTTCTATTTTGTTAGTAAATTGGTGATGATTTTTGAAATTGCTTTTTTCATAAACACTTGTTAAATTTATTTAATTTGATCCATTATTTCTGTCTCATTCAATAGAGCTTATATTTCAGCATTTGAAAATGGAATCAAACTACAACTTTTCACAAAACTTGAAACTACTGAAAAGTTAATATGTAGAGAATCGTATATATAGTTTATTGGAACAAGTATTTCCATAAATAATTTTAGAAGAAGAATAAAATAAAATTTTAGATAAACTTTATAAAAGAACTTACACACTAAAAGAACTTATGCTGAAGTTAATTTAGTTTAAGGATAAAAAAAATCGTATTTATATTTTCAGAACAATTTTATATAAAAAAATAATTGTCTAAACAAATTCAAAATTAATATTTAAACAACGAAAATTTGTAATATATTACAACTAAGAGGCCAAATATGCAATTAAATCTGAATATTACTTTACACAAAAGCAACTGACACCAACAACACTGGATAAAGTTAAACATTCATCCTCTAATTAATGCAAAATTCCTTGATCATATATGTCGAATTTCAAATTTGAGATTTTCGTGATTTGTCATAACCTTCCCAGATAATGGGGATTTATAAGGCAATGTTATTTCTATGTCTTTATTATGTATTGTGGTTTTCTGCAGTGTTCTAAAGCCATTTTTTAAGAGATCATCAAATAATTTGAACATGTTCATTGCATTTTGGCCTAAATCATAAAAGAAAAAACATATCTTTGGTATATTATTATTTTTTTCTAAAGAAAAAGTAGGATGCTAATTTGTTGGTTTTGATGAGGCAGCTTACATAAATATCTAATTAACCAATGGTGTGACGAAATGAAGAGGGTTAGGTGTTGAAAATAAGAATAAGTCCAAAGTGAATCATGGCACAAAATAACAAGTTCCCCTCATAAAACAAAGATAAATCAGACTTTATTTGAACAGCGAAGCAGATCATTGAAATACAAAATGCATTTTCCTTTTCCTTTGTCATTTTCACCACAAAGTAGGATCTGCCAATTAAATTGATTACCTTTTATAGGCTTGGTGGGTTAGGCAAACTTATGAACATGCTAGTTGTATAATTTTTGTTGCGTACCTATAACAGTTTGCATGCACTAAAGTAAAATGTATGCAGAAGCTGTCACAACTTATGTCTAAATCAATTTTTTTGTTTTTTCTCGAAATTTTGGATGATTCATGTAAAGGTGATTAAGCAGGTTCATTCGATTCGTTTAAACATGGTTTGATTTTGTTTCTTTAAAAACCAATAAAAATAAATTGATATGTCACTTAACAATGGATTGAATTTTACAATTCAATCTATCGAGTTATAGGCATGTAAGACTAGTCGTACTGAAGCAGGTTCATGTCTGATAGTTTAGTTGTTGGACGGACTGTCAGATAAATTGTTGGATTGATGTCGGACAATTGAGCTATATTTGAATAATTTATCATTTATTTGAATATAACATTTCTATCTTCATTTAATGATGTTGGACTGAATGAAAAAGAATTACTTACATTTAGTTTTGTTAATGATGTCAGACTGATTGGACATGTCTATCAGACTAGACAAGACGAGTTGTGTTAGACGGTTGAGTTGAAAAAGTAATTTTAATTCATTTTTTTGGATCGAGTTGGTGGATTGGTTCACGGACTCAACACTTTTAATCATCTATGTACTCATGTACACTTGAGTATTAAAAAAAACCTAAATTGTGTATCTGGAAATGATTTTAAATTTGTGGTAGTTTTTTAAACACTTGGTTTAGATAACTTGTAGAATAATGGAACATTCCCTGATAATTGGTGAGGGTAGGGAAGTTGTGAGACTTGCAAACAAGAAAGGGACTAACACCTAATGGAGTTGCATAGAAACCACTAAGGTTGGGATTTTAATATACAGATTGGTGGCAATTACTTGGCTAAGTTTTTATGGTTTTGCCATTTCTCGAAATTTTGGGTGGAAAGAGTACATGGTCCAACATTGAATAGCACAGTTTGTATAATTGAAGGAGGAGTCTATGAATAGTGTCGCATAATGTTTGAAAAGTAGAAACTAAATGCATGACTGTTAACCTACTACAAACCTGAAAAACTGTTGTCACAAATAAGTTTCCTAAATCCAAATAAATTATAATAACAATAATTCTTTAAAAGTTAAATTAAAACATTTAATATTATGTATGTTAAGAAATGAAATTTAATTTTATCTCAATTTTATGAAATTCACTTCTAAAACAAGACTCGTAAATTATATATTTTAAGTCCTTATTTGTTTATTACTATCACGTGTTGTTTTGTAAGTCAAACATTCATAAAGTGGGAAAATGGAAACACCACTACACAGTGAGTGAGATCAATTATTACTAGAAAGAAAAGTTGATATTGGTTTGTACTTTTTTACCTAATGTCATGTACGATACATTTTCTATTTGGATTTTATTTTTTTTATTTTGTTTTTGGATGTCATTAGTTGGATTGAAATTTAACTTTTTTGACACTGGAATGTGTGTTTAGCAATAGACACAATATTGTACTAATATTTTATCTATAAATGCATATAGTATCATAATATAAAACATACGCACATGTAAATCAGGTCGTACTAAAGAAAATATTCATGAATAACTTTTTCTGAACTTCCTTATAAATAAATACGATAATCATTAATTTTCTGAATAAATACGATAGATGCGAATTTTAAACATAAATTAATTTGATAAGTTTTACTAAGCAAAATTATATGTTTATCAATGCTCTATTTTTATATATTTAAGTGATATATTTTGGGATAAACAAAGTGTCAGGGCTTTTGTGAAAAAAATAACAAAATCAGATTTTAAATCTTCTAATAGTGTTAAAAAAATGGCCCATGCAGGTCTCGAACCTGCGACCTTCGCGTTATTAGCACGACGCTCTAACCAGCTGAGCTAATAGGCCATTTGTTATTAATAATATTACATTTCTTAATCCATATTAAAACATTTTGTCAAATTTTAGTGCCTAAGTATTTAAGTTCAGTATGACGAGAAATAGGTTCAGATATTTTTGGTATTGGGCTTAACTGCTCCGTGAATTCATTGACGATTGGTGCCTTTGGGCGTACGTTTATTCGATCAACGAAATGTGAATTTATTTTTACAATTCTATAAAATGAATTTCACTTTGTTGCAATTTTTTAGAGTGGCAATGGCTGATGAATTATCATAATTTATTATTATTGATATTATTCAATCGTTGATTGATTCAATAGTTCTCATGCTGCACTATTTCTTTTATGTTTTAAAATACAAAAAGTATAACTCATGGTAGTAGAGGTCAAAGTTCTCTCATTTAATTAAAATACTGCCTCTATTGCAGTTATTAATATGTGTTACCACTGCTAAAGCTAAAAAAAACTATTCCCATTTTTTCATCAACACAGTTTTCAATTTTAACTCAATGAGTTGTAAAAGATAAAAGATTAACGGAACAATAGCGGATAAACACATAAATAATGTTTTTGTTAGTATTTTAACTCTTGACAAAAAAAAGTTCATCTAAATGCTAAGCATTTTCACTAATATATGTTTACAAACAGAGAGATAGAGTAAAGTAGTGATCAATTAAATTAAATTTGTGATTTACTGTGCTTATTTGTAAAATCAATAAAATTTATGACCAGATCAAATTTGAGTTTAGGCTAATTTTGTTAAAATAATAGCATTTAATAAGCTACTTACACATAATCCCAAGGATTATAATCATCAAGAATAACGCAATATTAAACTAAAGAACATAAACTCGAATCAGATGATGAAACTCCTTTCATTTCTTTTTGTTTAGTAACACTGTAACCTATTTTCTCCTTTGTTTCTTTACAAGCTTATAAATTATTTCACCAGATAACACCACGTTTGTAGAACAAAATCCAATAGAATTCAAGGATACACTTCTTAGATTCAAAGATGGTACTACTATTAGTTAATTCGCACGCAGAGTATAAAACTGCTTATGTCAATAAATGTAGTGTTTTATGAACATTTGCTTGTTACAAGCATTCCCGATTATCATACCCATTCTCTAATTTTTACCTTCAACCACGGACTGACCCATAGACACATCATACCACTGATAAACTGATATAGCATTGCAAATGTGGCTTAGAACCAGCTATTCAGAGAGTTTTCGCCATGTTTATGGTTTGCATTTAGGGGAAAAAACAAATTTAAATTATTTCATACAACACCTTAAATGGACGTGGAAATCGAAAGTTAGAAATCATCATGAAAATAGACAATCGAAAAACTATGACAATTCCCTGCATTATGTTAGTTTATTTAAAAGCATGTTATAAAGCATATAACTAAACATTAATATGTCAACCAAAAAATGGTCTAGTTTTCACAAATTAGGCCAAGCTAGGTAATGAAACCAAAAAGCTTTGAGTAAAAAAAGCTTACAATTAACCAACATACCAAAAGTCAGAAAGATTAAAAAAATACAAACTATTACAAAATATGAACTATTAAATTTTCATTATCATATTCCAAAAGCATATTCGCCAACGTGTGCCAGAAACTTCCATCCAAATCACAACCACTTCCATTGCATAATCAAAACTTTGGCAGAGATAACAAGCCTTCATTAACACCAATATAAACATTTTATTTCTTAAGATGCTCTTGGAGCCCGAGTTTGATCAAACTTCGACAAAAGCATCTTCAAATCTCCGTTCTCATAGGCAATCACCAGGCTTGTAAAATACAGACAATAGATTCAAATCTAGAGTCTAACAAATAATCTCACTACATGAGAAAAATGTGTATTTGACATGGATAGCCGAGTTAGAGATCATTCAACAGCCACAGCCAAAAAATCCAATGAAACAATTCCATGGCAGTTGGTAAAAGTCAAAGAAAATTGTATACAGCTTTATTCATCAGAATGATTTAACTTTTACGCGAAAATCACTACATAGGAAATAAGAAAACAAAAACCCAAATCATCACGGAAAAACCAACCACATAAACCCACTAAGAGAAAGAATCAATAGTTAAAACATGACTAATTCGTATCAAAACACTGGGTGATAGACAAAACGACTTAAAAACAAAACAACATGGCCTCAGAGGTAGTGACAATTAAGATATCATCATAAACACATCTGAAAATACAAGCAAAATGATACATCATTGGCCAAATCAATACTACAAGTATCAAATATCAATATCACACATACACTTACCAACACAGCATTTTGAGCACGATACCCCAAGATGGGGTTATATCAAATTAAATAATTGTATAAAATTCCTCATCAGTTAATAAAAGTGATAAATATTGCTCTTAGACACATTGGACCATCAGAAGTTAACTCGTTAATAATCTCAGTCTGTATCTCATGAAAATTGGTTATGCATCAGAGAGATTCCCAAAGACAAATCACCATCCTTAGCATAAGTACTGATGTCCCTGTCTAAGTTATCGTCACTTGCAAATCGTATAATGGAACTTGAAACAACCAGTGCAAATACTTCCTTAAAAAAAGTTACAAAATAAACACAAACGCATCAGAGAGATTCCCATTAGACGAAGTCAACATTCTCCTTTGGAGTGCTGATGTCCCTGTCTATTTTTTCGTCATCTGCGTATGACTAAAACATTTAGAGTCTCTAATTGTGATCTTTTAATATTCACACTAGACAGCAGAAGCTAGATCACAAGCCATGCAATCGCACGCAGTAACTTAGACCAACAACATCACAATTGCAATTCAATCATGCGAAGAAATACTAAAAAAACAATAAAAAAAAAACAAAACAAAACAACAGAAGTTTTAGCAGCACAAGTAGTGTAGCAAAACCATTAAAACACTTTACTTTACGAATCATCGAAGAAGATAAAGCTAATGCCTCAGATCGAAGTTTATATCATAGAAATGAATCTCGGAGTATATTTAACACCATCATAGGCAAACAGCAATTAAAAGCAGGTGAATTGAAATGGGGAAAAATAGATAATGAGACAAAACGAATAAGAGATGGATAGAGAAGAAATCCTGACGGAAATAGCTGCCGCTGCGAAAGTTAGGGTTTTAGAACAATGGCTTCGTATATATAGAGAGTGAGAGAGGCGGTGGTATAAATTAGGGTATAGGTGACGGAGCCAGTATATTTATTTCACTCTTTTTAAATCCTGACAGCTGGATGAACGCGTTTTACCAACTTACAAATTCACTATTAACTTTTTTTAAAATGTGTAATTGTAATTTTTATCATTCATCCCTTTTTTAATTTCAAATTTTTAAAAGATAGTGAGGTTTAGTTTTAATATATAAAAAGCTATGCTTATACTTTTTACTCAAAACTCTTACATTATTAATTTTATTTAAATATTTATAATGAATTGTAAATTTTTTAATACATATAATTTAAAATTTGGCATCTTAATCAAAATGGAAAAAGGTTATAAAATTGTATTCTTAGAATGAGAAATTTAGATAACTTTTTACTTTAGTTCAAATTTAACATTTTAATAGATTATCCTTGTTAAAAAATGTTTAGGAAAGATGCTACCACATTATATTGTGGTAGGTAGTGATGGAAGTAATTATTTTTTACGAAGAGTTCTATGTATTTAAAATAGTAAAGCTGTGTCCAATATAAAGAAAATGGAGGAGTTATTACCACAAAAATAGTTTTTGATATATGTTACCACATGGTATCCACATACGTCAAATTAACGTTAAAGAGTCTGATATCTTTTAATGATGGTTACCACAATATATCGATGTTTAATTAATGTCATTTAAAATTAAAATTTTGTAACATTTGATAATATATTAACAAACATCAAATACTATTTATTTTTTTAAATATTTTATTTATATTTATAATTTACCTAAACTGAAAATATTAGAAAAAAATTCAACACAACTAAAAGGGTTAAATATGTTTTTATTCTCTGAACTATCGAGCGATTTTGGTTTTAGTCCCTACTCAGAACTTTGATGGTTTTTAGTCCTTATTGTTTTGAAACTCTGAGTAATAGTCCTTAAAATTGGACGGTGTTAAGTTTCAGTGGATGTGGCAAACGGCGTTGCCATGTGATCACTGATCTGCTCTATTCTCTCTCTGCCACGTTGGATGTTTAAGTGTTTGAACTGAGATTAAGTTAGTTAAGCACTTCGTCGCTGCAGCTGAGGGTTATAAATCAGATTTGAAGAAGTTGGGTTCTTCTTCGTGGCTGCAACTGAGGGCAAAGAACTTGGGTACATGTGAAGGTTGGAGTTGGTGTTCTTGAGGAGGTAAGTTCATATGTTTTGGTTTTGGTTTTCTTATGTTCTTCGTGTCAATATGAGGATTTGGGATATAGGGTTTTTGTGGGCAGGAAAGCTGATGAAGGGATTGCTTTCTTGTAGTGAAATGAAAGGTGAGAGTGGAGGAAATGGTTGGACGCGAAGGTCAATTGGTTCGTCTAAGTCGCAAAGCTGTGGATCATCTTCACGGTTACCTTCTAAATTGTGTGGTTGTGGTGAAACATTGTTGGTTTTGAAGGCCACTACTGTGAAGAACAAAGGAAGATTGTTTTATAGATGTAGAAATTGGGCAGTAAGTGATTAAATCTTTCATTTCATTTGCTGAAATTTGAATTAATCTTGTGTTGTTTTGATTGTAGAGTAATTCAAGTTGTAATTACTTTGAATGACATGATGAAGGAGTTTCTGAAGCTAAAGGAAGCTATGAAAGAAAACGTGAAGAACTTCAAATGTGTTTGGAAAATGAAAAACTTGTATTGGATCTAAGGAAGAAGAACGAGAAGTTGAAAGGAAATTAGAAGAAGAGAAGAAAGTTGTGAAAATGAGGTTGTTGTTGTTTGTCTTGTCATGGGCGTTAACAATTTTCTTTTGTATTATGTATTTGTTAAAGATGAATTGTAATTAAGAATTATGGTTTAATAGAATGAGGTTTGTCTGGAAATTGTGGTTGTTGTTTGTTTTCCCTTTAACATTCCAGTGTTACTGGTATATTGATATATGTTAATAAAGAAAAGAGTACACAACATAAGAAAGTAGAAGCAAAGTATCTGTAAATGTGGAGTTGGAATAAATAAAGTTAACTTGGCACATTATGCAAAGATGGAATACAACACGAAGCACGATATAATATGAAGTGGTCCCAGAGTATTAAATAAGATAAGTTTAGTGGTCCCTTTCCACTACAAAAAATATTAAAAGCAGCCACTGTACCCACTACTACTATTGTTCCCTGGGTCACTGTGACTTACAAAATTCTCATTAAAATAAAGGGTTGGCTACAATAAATCTTCAATTGGTACTAGCTTGGGACCCTAGATGTTGTGCAGCTAGTCGTGAGGATGTTCTTCTTCCACCTGGGTGCCTTGATACAAGTCCTGCTCCACTGCCACTTCTTCTTCCCCGTTGAGATGTTCCTCCTCCTTGGTGACTTGATGCAGCTCCTGCTCCACTGCCACTTGTTCTTGCCCTTGTTGACGTTGCTCCTCCTTGTGACGTTGATGGAGCTGGTTCTGGTTGAGAACCTCCTGCACTGGAAGTGGCCCTTGTGCTGCCAGATCCTCCTACAATTGAAGTGGCCCTTGTGTTCTGTAAATGGAAGTAAGCAACATTGCAATTGTCATAGTGTAAATAAGTTTGAATGTATAAATAAGTGAAGTTGTAAAACATTGATTTTGTACCTTTTTCTTTCCCCTTTTACATGTTCTTACATTATGACCAAATTCATTGCAGCTGCTACACTTCATAACAAGATTCTTCTTTGACAATTTTGTATGAGTCACATATTCATCAGCCTCCCTTCTTCTTAGTTTTTTAGGCCTCCCAGGGGGTGTTTTATAAATTGGAGGCAGTAGGGAACCAGATTCAGAAGTTGACCACAATTGTTGTCCATTGATTGGAACAATTTCAGGGCCATAACAAGTCTCATAAGCCTCTCTCTTGTAATAAGGATGAACATAGTCTTCAGGGTTTTCTAGTTTGTAATAGATGGCAGCCACAGCGTGCCTGCAAGGAATTCCTACCAAATCCCAAAAGTAACAACTACATGAATGGTTACTTAGGTCAACTACAAATTTATCCATAGTAAACCCGTGAGTGACTTCAAATTTTGCAGCCCCTGCCCAAGTTGGAATCCAATTTCCACTCTTCTCAACTTCCCCATCAAGCCTATTTCGTGGTTTAGGCATCACAACTCCTGTATATGTCTTTGTTTTTTCTCTAAGTGATGCAAACCTCCTCATAATGTAAGTTCTAATCCATTCCATCATAGTTATGATAGGTTTGTCTCTAGCTAGTAAAATTGTACTATTAAATGACTCAGACAAATTATTTAACAAGACATCGCATCTAGGATAACTACTAAATGCATGTTTACACCAACGATTAGTTGGAATAGCTAGCAACCAATTGTAAGCATCAATGTTAACTTTGGACAACTCACCCATTTTCTTTTCCCAATCCTGTTTAAATGTGGCCTTCGCAGCCCCCATCATAAGATCTCTAATAAGCACTCCTCCACCAAACTTCTTCTTGTAATTGTTATACAAGTTCCTTAAGCACAATCTATGTTCCACTCCTTCCAATATCTCATCAAAAACTGTCATTAGTCCCTGGAAATCAGAAAAGGTCCTACACAATAGTAAAATAGGGAAATATTTAAATTCAGATACCTTTTGTTGATCAGAGATGAAAACCCAACGTTGACAATCAATGCCTCCAATATCATCCAGTAGTAGTGTCAAAAACCATCTCCAACTCTCTTTGCATTCATTTTCAACCACAGCAAAAGCTAGTGGGAAATATTGGTCATTCGGGTCTCTGCCCACTGCCACCAACAACTGACCCCCATATGTTGTCTTCAGATGACAACCATCTACCCCTATGAAGGGCCTGCAACTTCCTAAGAAGCCTTGCTTACAGCCCTCTAAACACATATAGAATGAGCCAAATCTTGGAGGCAAACTTGGTTGGGGTTGATTGACTTTAATTTTAAATGTTCCAGCCTTCACTCTTACCAATTCACCCACTTAATCATATAGACGACCGTATTGTCGCTCTCCATCACCAACCAAAGAATCCAAGGCAATTTGCTTGGCCTTTCCAGCTTTCCAAGCAGTTATTCCAACACTGAATGACTTCTTAATGTCATCAATTATTTGGTTGACTGTCATGTTAGCCACATTTACAAACCTATCTACTAATACTTGTGCAATCCAGTTCACATTTGCACTTTTGTTTCCAAAGACCCTTCCACAACTGTGTCGTCCAACCAAGGTTTTCACCCTAAATGTTTGCTTGCCTCCTACCTTGCTAGCCATAATCAGAAAACCACATTTGTTTTTACAAACTGCCCTTACACTGTTGAGGTCATTCTTCACAAACTTAACCTCTTTTCCATTTAATACACTATGCTCCAATAGTGCATTTTTAAATTCCTTTAAAGAACAGAACTCCATCCCCAATTCAAATCTGAAGTTCTTGTTCATATCATCTTTTCTATACTTTTTAAACTTCCCCTTTGACTTGCTCACATCCTCATCACTCTCTACATTTGAATCCAATTCATCACTATTGTATTGTTCATTCATGTCATGATCTCCAACTTCTTCATTCACTATAAATGAACCTTCCCCAACTTTGCCTCTTCTAGTCACACATTTCTTCTTCTTTTTCAGTCTATTCCACCTATCCAAAACTGGATTAATGTTTCTCCGAAATTGGTCCACCCTATCATTCTCAACATCAAACCCATCATCTTCATTAGCCATTCTGTCCTCTTCACTGTCATCCATACATTCTTCAGCCGAAGCTTCTACTTCCCCCTCAACAACATTCCCCCCTTCCTCTTCTTCCCCGAGATAATCATATTCATCACGACCAACAACCTGTTCTTCTTCCTCACCCATTTGAACCTCTTCATGTTCATCATCACCATCACACTCTTCTTCTTCCTCACCCATTTGAACCTCTTCATGTTCATCATCACCATCACACTCTTCTTCTTCCTCACTCATTTGAACCTCTTGTTGTTCATGACCACCACCAAACTCTTCTTGTTCCTCACCCATTTGAACCTCTTGCTGTTCATGACCACCACCAAACTCTTCTTGTTCCTCACCCATTTGAACCTCTTGTTGTTCATGACCACCATCACAATCTTCCTCACCCTCTTCTAGACCCATTCCACCCTCTTGTACAATCTCATCCACTTTGGAAACCACTTCTTTCGTGTCTATGTTTCCTTTTTCAACATCACCCTCTTCCACTTCCTCACCCACTTCACCACAACTAAGAAAGTGAACTTCCACTGCCTCACTAGGAACATGTTGAACATAGATTTCTACCTCTTCCTTATTCTCCTCTGCATAATTAGCCAAGTACAGTGCTTCACTGTCATCACTCAATAATCTCACATTATTCATTAGCCTTTGTTTGGACCCCTTCCACCAAAGTTTGAAGTCTGCATCATACTTAAATTCTTTAACTATTCCAATTACTTCAAAATACGACCAACGATCCGGATCAAGTCCTTTGATCACGTGTATCTCTCCTCCAACATACTGTAGCCCCTTATTACTAACAAACTTCCCCATGTGATGCAAACAAATGTCGAAAACCATTTCTAGACCTACATTCAGACATCAACGCTTTACGCACAAATTGGAAAAACCATAACCGAAACAGAAAAACAAAAGCTTAACTTACCTTTACGCTTGTCTTAACGCTTGACTTTCACAACCACCGCAACCACCACCGCAAGGACCACCAAGATACAATGCTTCCTCTGAAAGGTTTCCACTACAATGCTTCGAGTAAAACTAATTTTTCCCCAATTCAAAAATTTAATTTGACAAATTGTGAACCCTAATTTCAATGAACAACGTAATTAACTAACTTAATCTCAGTTCAAACACTTAAACATCCAACGTGGCAGAGAGAGAATAGAGCATATCAGTGATCACGTGGCAACGCCGTTTGCCACATCCACTGAAACTTAACACCGTCCAATTTTAAGGACTATTACTCAGAGTTTCAAAACAATAAGGACTAAAAACCATCAAAGTTCTGAGTAGGGACTAAAACCAAAATCGCTTGATAGTTCAGGGACTAAAAACATATTTAACCCCAACTAAAAAAATCAACACGTATTATATATCACAACTCAAATTTTTATAATAAAAAATATATTTGTAGATAATTTTCAAGCAAAGTAACTAGTGTTATAGTGAGTCCTTATTGATAGGATTAGTCATTCAATTCAAGCAACTCAAAATGATCAAGATGTTCTTAACTTGATTTGAAGATAAGTCTCTAGTTGTTTTTTATAATGTTGAATAATGTTTCTAACCATGTTAAATTGTTTTTAATAAGTGCATAAATGGATCATTTGATGATATACAATTAGGGGTACAAACTATCAAAAATATGTATAGCTTTTTGCTTTAATCGAGGAAGTTTAACTCTTTATTTTAATCAATTAAGAAAATAACTTAATCGATTAAAATTGTCAAAAATGTGTTTTTTGCTATATACACACACACACACACACACATATATATATATATATATATATATATATATATATATATATGTGTGTGTGTGTGTGTGTGTGTGTGTGTGTGTGTGTGTGTGTGTGTGTGTGTGTGTGTGTGTGTGTGTGTGTGTGTGTGTGTGTGTGTGTGTGTAATTCCTTTTGTAGGAACAATAAACATTCTTTGACCTCTAGTTTGTGAAACAATAACACTTTGTACGAATTTTTGGAATATTCTTGGAGATAGCTAACATAAATTGTGGAGATTCAAATGTTCAAGCTTTTAAGAGCGAAATGGGAGATTAAGGAATTGTCTAGATCCTAGATTCTTTGTAAGTTCTACACTAGGAGTGTATAAAGTTCTATATTTTATAATTCTTTGAGTTGTGTTTATCTTTGTTGTGTTGGCAAGGTTCCTAGTCTTAGTGTGTGTAGTCTCATCCTTAGGATTTTGTTCTTGATTCCTATTGTTAGTGTGTAGCCTCACCCTTAGGATTTTGTATTTTATAATCTTGATACTTGTTATTAGTGAATTTTATTCCAACTCAAATTGTTGGAAGAAGACTAGAGGTAAATGCTTAAAGAGTTGAATGAGTATAAATCTTTGTGTGGTTTATTTTATTGTTCTTACTTATTAATCTGCCAATACTTTAAAAGGTTGAAAAGTTCATCTTTAACATATTTTATACACCTAATTTATCTAAAACCAGTTTTAAACCAATTCACCAATTTCTTGATTGAAATATATTGATCCTTCAATTTTAAATCGTCCTGAATTTATTGTTCTAACAAATAAGTTGTCAAATCGTGTCTTATCTTCTCTATTGTAGGTGATTATTTTTGAACAATTAATAAAATAACACAACTTCATTATTTATGAATATTAATGTTTAAAGTTAAAAAAAACATATAAACAATTAAAAAAATAGTGAGAAAAGCGTATCCAAACAAAGTTCTTCGTATTTTTAACAAAATTTAGCCAAGATAAATAAAATAATTGGAAACATAACCAAAATCACATGCAAATTAGGTCATATCCAAACTTAAATAAAGACCAATCAAACTTTAAGGTTTATTCAATATTTTGTGTACATATTCCAATCTTGATAAAAGTTAGAGGATGAACTAAAAACCTTAAGTCTCGTTGATGCTGTGGAGGAATTGTCATTGGTGATGAAAAAAAAAGGACTTGTGTTTATATTTGAAGAGGTTCAAAACACACTCAATATGAAAACAATAAGTACAAAAAAAAAACATTGCAAGCAACTAAACAACGCTTTAAATGAACCACAACTTACCTTAGGTAGTGGTTGCACAAGTAGTTGTAATTGTTGGAAAGGTTTGAAAAGAGAAAACACGAAAAAAAAATGTTCTTATGGTAGTTTCTTTTTGTTTTTTTTTTTAATTTTTTAAAGGTTTTAAACATAAACGTGAATGTTTCCTTTTAAATTAAAATAACTGTTTTAATAGTTTTATTTTTTAAATAACTATTTATTTAATTTTTTTCATTTGATATATTTTTAAAATTTAACGATTTTTAATTATAAAGCCACCTATAAAATAAATAAAAATTATAAAAAATATTTTTATTTTATAATTATAATAATAACAACAATAATAGTTTTATTATTTAAACATGAATATGTATTTTCAATAATAATAATAATAAGTAATGTTGGTGAAATTTTTGATGAAAATTATGGTAACATTAAACATACGGGAGATGAATTATCATTTTAAAGTATTTTCTAATTCAATATTTCTCTGGAACATTAATAGGATAAAAAAATAATTTACCACAAATAAAAAATAATTAATTAATTAATGAGAGTAAAATAAATATACCTATCTTATTTTATTCTATCATATCTTGATAAAATAATAGTTGTTTTCTATTAAGTAAACTGTTTAGTCGTGTATCGAATTTTTTTATTCATATCTATAAAATTTCAGCAACCTAAACAAATTATCAATAGCTAAAAAAAACTTTATATTAAAATTAAACTTTTCTATTGTATATATAGAGCACAATTTACACATTTAAACATAATGAATATAAAATCTAAGTATATAAAAATAGCACCTATTTAAATTTAAGCACAGTTTACAATTGGGTTGACTTTTAATATATCGTTAAGTTGTGTATCAAAATTATAAACCCTGAAAAGATAATATACCGGGGATGTAGCTCAGATGGTAGAGCGCTCGCTTAGCATGCGAGAGGTACGGGGATCGATACCCCGCATCTCCATTATGCTTTTATAAATATATCTTTTGTGTATGTTTTTATAAATATATCTTTTGTGTATAATCTTAAACCTGGCGAATTTAACTTTTGGCTTAATTAAATTAAGCTTTTTATTAATATAGACATTTTTAATTATTTTTTTTTTTACACTTTTCAATTGAATATTGTCCTTAGTTTTTTCTTTAATTAGGTGATGTGTTTATTATATTATTTCTTTATTTTATTTTATTTTATCTACGTGTTAAAACACGTAAGGTTTCATAATTGACAGAAATATAGTATTGAAAATGTAAAACGACATGTGTGACTTGTAGAATGATAAGTATTTTTTGTTATTTTAATATTATATGATAATTATAATATTTCTTACATTTCTTTAAATTATAGAAATAAGAAAACAAAATGAAGATATAATCCGGTTAAAGAAAAATTAAACAACAACAACATGAAGTACTTGCAACTTAATTAAATTATTATTTTTATAAACAATTAAAAATGTTTATTAAAAACATGTTGTTTTAATATATTTTTTTTTTCGGAATTTTATAATTTTATGAAAGTGTTTGAATTATTTATCATTACAAATTTTCAAATTTTAGTTGAAAGTAAGAATTTTAAAATTTTTACATTTTCAAATTAGGATTTTTTTTTCATTTGATTCCTATTGAAACATGGTTAGTTTGACTAAAACTTAAATATTTTGGTATCTTTACTTGTTAATCAATGTTGACTAGATTTTTTTTATTAATATTGATAGAAGTTATTATTATTATTGTTATATACCACTATAGTTTTTCATTTAATATAAGTTAGAGTTTTCTGTCTGAATGCTATTTTTAGTGAATATAAATTGGATTTTATCAATTGGCAATGACGTGGTTATATATATATATATATATATATATATATATATATATATATATATATATATTGTAAATTACCTCTACTGATTTATTTTCCATCATAGTCACTAATGTTATAATTTATCAATCATGAATCAGAATACTTTTTTTGTTTGCATCTCCTCCTAAACCTAGGTTAGTAATAAATTAAAATTCCAAATGTAGTGCAAAAAATTAGAAGTTGCCTGGTTTAAAACTTTTCTTTTATCTCAAAAGTGCAAAAAAAAGACAATTAGTCTTGATTGAGAAATTTAACCCACTATGTCTAATATTTTGTTCGTTTGTAATATATTTTACTCGGACTCAAATATGAAATCTAAATAAAAATATTAGAGCACAGTTCTTCATATAACATTACAATATTAAATATTAATGACTAATTTGAAACTTTGATTTCTGAATAATATGTTCTTAGATAAAAGATTGTATGTGTGCCAAGGGACACCGGAACAAATAAACTTTGACTTTGTGAAACTATTTATAAGACCATTAAAATAACTTTTGTACAAAATTCAAATTTACAGCTTGGATTAATCAGTTCCAAAAATCTACTAGTAAAACAGTTAGTGAATTTAATACTGGTATGTGAGAAAACTGCATCCTACAAGTCTTACAATATATACAACTAATATTGTCCACTCTCACCAACCACGTTGACCTCATAGGTGGAGAGACAATCTAATATGGTTTTTGTAGACATAATTTGCAACCATTTTGTCATCATTTTATCCGCTAATAACTTGTCACTCCAAAAAGGCTAGTGTGCATAGTTGACTCGGTGATTTACTGCAAAATATATAGGACATCAGAAACAACTTAAACTCAAATTGTCTACAAGAAAAGTAGGAGTAAAGTCCAACATGAAGAATTGAAACACACTAAATATTATGTCTTGTTCGAGTTGTCTTAATGCCCATTTGAGCGACATTAGCAAATTCAAAATCTATCCCCAAAAGTATGAATCATTGAAACATAAAAGGATTGCTTACCCTGTGATAGCCATTCTCATTATACATGGCAATACCACAAGACCCCGAAGCAGAATTCCAAAATTGATGTTCATTTTCAAATAGTGAACCGGAAAGATCAAAGTTGTTAACTTGGTAATCCACGGTGTTTGATTTATTGTTCAATGTAGGTAAATGTTTTGCTTCCTCAATATCTTGTGGAGGGAACGTAAATTGGTCACAACGTTGTACATTTAAATATGTAGTTCCATTTAGCTCGTTCATTGCACCACCTCCTTGACCCAAAGTCACTTGGGGAGAGCTACCAACTTCAAGTTTGTTGCTCCCAATATAATTTGAATAGCTTGGAAGTGAAATGTCAGTGGAACACTCAACTTCTCTATTAGTATTATCACTGTATGTTACACAATTAAACCAGTAACTACATTGAAAGATGAATCACAGGAAGAAAATCTAATAAACCATTAATAGACATGATTTAACCCACCTGAATGGTAGAAATTTTGGTTCATTTGGTAACAACAATTGATGATTATCATTATTCAAAAGCCAAGACAGTGGTTGAGATTCTTGTAGACTTGCCATCATCAACGGTAAAGCCATCCCTTCCTGTAACTATGATGCAATAATATACCAAATAAAAATATTGAAAAGTGGAACAAGAAATATTAACAAAGAGAAAATACAGCATTTACTACCTGGTTAGCACATTCAAGTGAAATGAGTTGGTGCTTCCCTAAATTTTCCTGTTAATTTCAGAAAGCATGTTGGCATGTTAACATACAAACCTAAATTTCATTAGTTATTTATGGATTGGTGTAGTGGTCATTTGAAGATGACATGGCAATATGGCTAGTCTACACATGAAACAAAGTCTTACCTTCTGAAGGCCGACTCGATTGATTGATTCTCGTATTGACTCTTCCATTTGCCTCAGATGCTCTAAATTATTGATCTTCTCTACATTATTCCAATAGCTAAAATGTTGAAAATTTAAACACAATATTAATTAATGATTATTACTTAAACTTTCATGACCCATAACTCATGTATGACAACATCAATTTCATATAGCATCATGTTCGTATTATGAGTGTTAATGTTAGCAGAGGAAAAATCAAGTAGAAGTTCGATGAGTGTTAACGGATAAGAATTGCTCAAATCCAACTACTAAAATTTCTGCAACTATGAAAATCTAGATATTTTAGAAAGGTGAACGAGTATAATGGTTTCACTTCTCTGACCTAAACAAAGTACAGGTTATGAACAAAGATAAGGTGTTGTGTTTCATACTCACAACTGGTAGAATATGTCATACAAAATGTGAAATTTGATTGGATTTTCTTACGCATTGCCAAAATATAAATAATGCAATATATAAACTAGTATCAATTACTACTTCCTTTTGTAATACTATAAACCAACTTATAACATTCTAGTAACAAATCAAATATTATCAGAACTCAACATCATAACTATGCTAGTGTTTTGTTTAAGGGAAGAGGATAGAATAGTATTTTCAATTATAATTTGTTATATTTGATCTCTTGACGTTATAATAAATCATTTTATATACAGAAAACCCAAATCTCAAATAGATTAAAAAACATCAAAAGTTACATCATCTGCAATAATTTTGACATGTGAACGTGGGTATGAGCATAAAGAAACATGTCAAAGTTCAAATGCACAAGAAAATAATATATAAGGGATTGAAGTAACCAATTGATTGCAAAACACTAAACCTGAAGAGGTCAAATGAATAATATTTCAACAGGAGAGCTTATAAAACCAAAAAGAAAAAGAAATACTTTAACAACCAAAAGCTCCAAAGTTGCACCTCAGTCTCTGATGTACTTCTGTGAGCTGAGCTTGTAAAACCCTCACTTGATGAGATAATTCCTACACACAGATCATAACATTTTGGTTGCTCAACTTCTAACTAAAGATTCTGACATTATTATTAAACATTGCGTTGTCTATGAAGAAATTGTACCTCCACTGTTTGGCTGCTGCAAGGTAGAAAAGATAAAAGTGAGAAACTATAGACAGCTTTATGTAAAAGACATTGACAAATTGATGATCGTAGAAACTTACCTTGAACCTAAGAAATCCTGTATTTTTACGTCATGATCCAATTTCTTGAAGGTTTTCTTTAAAGCCTACATTTAAAACCAAAAAAGAATTCTAAACATTACCAAATGTAGAGACAACACGAAAGATGAATTTGACAAAACAAAAACAATGTATGTAGAAAACGTAATTGAGAAAAACAGAGTATTCTTACTTCAAGACTTTCCATTTTCCTGCTCAATAAAACAAGGAAATATATTAGCTTCCTTATGACTAACAAATGAAAACTAAGAAACGATTAAAGTTCACAAAAACGGTTGACAAACCTTTTGGCCCTTTCTTGTGGGCTAAGTTGAGCAAATTTTGCAACAACCTCCTCAATATTACTGAAAATAATAATCAATATTCAATATTATTAAAGATCATAATGAATTTACTATTTTACATTTTAAGTCCTGAAACGTGCATTTTTTTTTATTAGTGATATTGCATGAATCTAGTCTCTTTCGCGTTGTGAAAAAAAAAATTAACATAACTATTTGGACTTGGTTCTAGCTTGAAAGAAAACAAATCATAAACTTGAACAGTAAATATGAAAATATGGGCGTTAACAAGGACTAGCTAGTTAACAATACTATCGTTCTGTCTTTTTATACCATTTAGAATATTAAACTGTATTACATACAAAAATATATCTCATATATAATACTTGAGTAGCTGGATGAAGTCTGGTTAGAGGAAAAGGGTTCTAGGACACTTGAAAACCAACATAATACTCATCAAATATGTTGAACACAAATCATAGTATAATTAGACTTTTGTTGTTATTATTATAGTGTTGGAGTTGTTGAATTGCTATTTTTCTTTTCAACTGTTCAATTATTGCATATACATTTTAATGTACTGTTTTAAGTTAAGGATTGACTAGGAACTAGTTATACTTGAAACACTTGCAAATAGATTAGAATCATTTCTTTCTATGTTACCACGAAACCAACCAATTTAATAGTTTGAAGTATATAATGTTATGCTTATAAATAAATGTTACAAAACTATAAAAAAAAAAACTTATAAATTTACACACTCATGTTTTGATTTACAGCTTTCAATTTAACAAGACCTCCGGAGCAAATGGAAAGAATTATAGTCACACCGAGAAAATTTGGAATCCAGTTCTTTTATCCAATAAACAATTACAGTCCAAAGAATATATACTTAATGATTTCAAATTTCAAGTGCGAGAGTAATCTCTTATTAAAGATCCACCCAATAAAATAATATACAGTATTAAATTGCATTCTCTATAAAACTAACAATATCTCATTATCCTCCTAGAAGATTATTTGCACCTACAACAGATAGTGTGTTTTTATGAAACAATAAAAGTTTACCATACAAATACTTTCAAAATACAAAAAAACCATTGGGTGTCATATGTCATACAATGTTTGTTATAGCAACCAGGGTTGTTTCCTCATAGAAAGGCATAAATATCATAACAAGGTTCTTGGTTAGTTGTTCTATTCAGACATACGTGTTCAACTCACTCACAAAACAGTATCATTCAGTCATTCCCAACACAACTTAAATATTTTTTCATTAGTATTACCTGCGCTCTCCTTGTAGTAATGTAGGCTTTCCTGTAGGAGAAAACATGAGAAGGAGAATGTCTATGTCGCACAGTATTGATAATTCCTTTGCTTTCTTTAAAATTCCACTTTTACGCTTTGAATAAGTCACATGCCGATTGCTTATGCTCTCTAATTTCTTTATCTTCAATTTAACCCTTCCCATCCTGCAAATTTAGGATTAAGAGTGAACACATTTAGCCTTATATACCCTCGCCCCCAATATTGCCACAAACAACCGAAAACAAATAATTAATTTAACCAAATTTTGACAATAAATGATTCGATGTAACATAGTAATTGATCTTAAATTCCCCATCTGGTAAAAAAAGTTTCCAAGCCATTAAAAAAGCGATGAGGTTGAAGGATGCAACAAACAAACAAAAACTTAAGCCAAATATGAAGAGAAAGAATTAAAGTTGAAGAGAAAGGGGCAATGCTATATTTGACGGAAATCCAAATTGTGATAGAGTTAAAAAAAAGAACCTTATTGAGAAGTGAAGAGAGCGTGTAGGAAAAGAATCGAGAGAAGTGAATGGAAATGTTAAAAAAAAGTGGTGAAGGTGTGAGGTAACTAAAGAATCAGAGCAGCATTTGTTTATGGGAGATGGCGAGTAGAGAGAAAGAAGGAAAGCTGGATATGAAATCTAGGAGCTAACAAATTGTTGAAAGATGAAAGGTATAGCTGTGATTTCGGTGGGTAGAGTTTGGGGAACCAACCAAGCTCGTAACATGAATATGAAGGGTGGGATTTGGGAGACCCCAATCGTTGGCACCATGCAACAAACACCTCCTCTACCAACAAAACCAACACATTTTCCTCTCTCTTCCTCCTCATGCACATATACCACGTTTTAAAACAAATTCACATGTTTCTTTCTGTTTATCTTTTTTTTTACCCATTTCCTTAGTTTTTATGTCTCTTTTATGTTTTTGAAAAGGTCTACTCGGACATATACTCATTATTGTAACACATTTCTTATTTTTATCAAATAAAAAAAATATTTTTTTTTCTTTTTTTCTCTATGAATAAAATCATACAAATAATTTCTAATTTATAACTTTATGTATTCATTAATTTTTTTTAAATAAAAGTAAAAGTATAATTTATGAAATTTGTTATCTGAATTTTGAAAATAATAATAAACAGATATATTTTTTTTCTTAAAAAAATGTAAAAAAAAAATGTATGAATCACAATCGGTCTAATGCCTATCTGTTACTCGTCGTTTATATGTAAAAAAAAAACTGTGTTCTTTTTATACTTACTCACTAGTATCCATAAACACCTGTAACTACTTTTATATTTATTTTTTTAAAAAAACAAATTTATTTAAAAATAATCTTTAAAATATAAATTATATATATATATATATATATATATATATATACAATTTTTAATTACAACTCAAATAAAATTAGGCAATAAAATGTTAATGCAAAAAAAGTGTCATAGTTTTTTTTTAAGTAGTATGTAAGGTTTTTTGTTTGTATAAACTTATTTTCTACAAAAGACAAATGATTTATTTTTAAAAAAGTAAAAAAAATACTTAATTGCTTATTTTTTTAGTGATAAAAGTATATTTATTAAGTTATGTAAATGTGCTCCTAAAAAGAGTTATGTATATGATTTTTAAGAGAATCCTAAATTATAAAATGTGAAATTGGATAAGGAAGAAAAAGGGGCCAAGAGAATGAAGGGTAGTATTGCTACTGAGTCGAGTAGCAGAGAAGAAAGAAGAAGGAGGGCGAGGTCTTCGTCACCACTGAAGGACAGATCCAAAACCTCTTCGTCTAAGTTATCTTCTCCATCCAAACGAAGCACATCACCCTCTGCCACTGTCCTCGACGTTGACCATGACGTATTCTCTCTCTCTCACGATTATCCTAACCCTAACCCTCGGAGCTTCCCTCACAGCGTTAAGCAGAAATGCTGGGAAAAGGCAGACAAGGTCAAAGGACGAGACCCCGACCGCTGGCGCAGGGACGCCCTCGGCAATACTGTCTTTCGCAAGCTCGTAGGTTGCCCCGGTTGTCTCTGTCATGACTACGACCACATTGTCCCTTACTCTAAGGTCTTACCCTTTATTTTCATTTCTTAACTCAATTTCTATTGTTTTTCTTTTGTCTCAATAATTAGATTTCTTTGAGTTGCCGTATGCCTACGTGGTATTGTACCAATTTGTCTTAGGAGAAGACCCTACTCTGCACTTCTATATGCTCTGCATAATTTGTGTATTGCATATTCCCACGTAGATTAAGGAAAAGCAACTTCAATGGAAATTACCGTTACGGGTTGTCCTTTTTCGAGTCTTTGCTGTGTTTCTTCAATGGAAATTTCTGAACTTGATTTTTCTGAAAATGTCACTGGATTTAATTAGCGTCATGGTGGGGAAATAAAGAACTATAATAAAGTGAAAAGGAAAATTTGAGTTAAACCATATGCTTTATTAGTGAAGTAAGGAGAAGACAATGATGGATTTTTATGCGACCCTCCAAATATCAGTACCATCATTAAGTTGCTTGCCAATACATTTTGGTTTTAATTTTCGTTTTGCTCATTCCTCATTTGGGTGTTTTGTGAAACTACAGGGGGGAGAAAGCACTCTGGAAAACTGTCAAGTATTACAGGTAAGATTTTTCTTTTTTTTTCCCATTTCTTTGTTTCCTTTTGAAGGGAGAATATGGCCAGAGGTTTTGAAGGAATCTTGTAATATTTACTTTGAAAAAAAATGTGTTAATGTGATTTTTTTTTTTAATTTAAACATATTTGTTCTGATCCTTACCAGTTACATTACAGTGATACTGGTAAACTTGATTTAACTATAGGCATTTCTTTTTACACTAGTGCGTAAAAATCATCCATATTTCTTTGTGAAATGGATTTTCCTTTTAGTGTAGCGTCAAAAATACTCTGTCAAGATATTTATGGAAATTCTACTAATCAGGGACATTACTAGAGCCAATGTAAATCAGGGACATTACTAGAGCCAATGACCTGTTTCTCAAAAACGTGACTCCTTCGCTCCAATTTTACATTTCTTTCTGTTTCTTCCATTACCCGATATCTGTATGATTTTCAACATTTCCAGTTTCTATTCACTAGTCCTAAAAGGGTTGCCATTAATTTTGTTAGATGTTTATATAATTTCCCTCTTTTATTTGGTTTGTTCATGGAGTTTTAGTTTTACTAGTACAAGTTACTCCCCCGTCCCAATTTTATTTGTTTGCAAGTGAAAAAAAAACTACCCAACATGCTGTAGTTTAGGGATTTAATCTGTTTCCCTTAATTCACTTAAAAGTTTCTATCCATGGCTTTCAGGCAACAGTTAATCGTTCAAAGGGTAACCGAACAGATATCTCCAAAGCTGAACTTATTCAAAAGAGTTCTTATTGCAGGGTTTCAGGTACAACTATAATGATTGCGTTAACTTTAGTAGTAATTCGAAATTTATTAACTAGAGTACTGGATGCATTGCACAGATCGTGATATGGATCTTCTTGAACTGTCTGCCTATGGTAATGTCCGGCGTGGACCCGATACTGGGGGATGTAGAATCCAATGAACATTTTTCTCCATATTAATTTACTCAGTGATTGATTTCTAGATGAGTTTAAATGAAGACCTTGTAGCTATTCATCCTGACAAAATCTTTGGGGCTTCATTTGTGTACAGACAAGTTAAAACTGCAAAGAAAGTGATGGCATTTTTCATTTCTTTTTCCACAAAACTTAATGGTTTTCTCTTGAGAAGCATGATTTATGAGGCAAGTGGCACTCACATCTACACGTTTATTCGTTCTTTTCCATATCCTTTATTGTTGTTCACCCTACAATATCACATCAACGGGAATTTCAAACTTTTAATATGATAAGGTCTTGTTCAAATCTTGCATCGACCTTTATTACCTTGGACAGTAGCATAGCTACCATCCTTTATTACATTTCTGTTGTTTGAAAGTATACTTTGATTGCAATGAATATCGTATAGTAGAAAAATGTCATTAACATACTTTTTATTGTATCTTTTGAATACACTTTCTTCTTTTGACTTAAATTAAATAAAAATTACAAATTCTTAGATATTTTTTTTGTATTGAGTAGTATGATTTGTGTATTTTAGCTGTACTTATAATCTGTGTAGCCATTATTACTTTTTCCTTGTAATACCATTTGATGAAAAACGAAGAAAAATCTTTATGGGTTCTGTTATTTTAAAATTATTATGTGTAAAAGGTTAAAAAAACTCAAATATATTATTCTCTTTGTTGTAAAATGATTGGTGTTTTAGTTTTCTTTTATTTTCTAAAGTTTCTGGTTATATTTTCACGAATATATTTATCTAAAATAAATTTATTTTTACAAGAACAATGTACTTACAGTTTGTCTAAAATTATTTTAAAATGAAGAATTAATTCTATCTGTATTTTATTATGTTATACATATTATCATTTTTATAGTTATTAAATGTGTACATTAATTTTAATCATCTAAGGCTTAAAAAGAGATACAATGATTCACTCTTACAGATTGTGGTCTACAATATACCATTATTTTAACTTTTGAAAATATTAAATTAAAGGAGATCCTCAACTGATATTAAAAATGTAAAATAATATTATTTTATGTATGTTTGTTTTTGGATTGTGAAAACAGGAGGGATTAAGCTATTTCTAAAGTAACTTTTTTAAGAATTACTAATAGTTCTCACCATTATTTGTTTTTATAATTATTATGTTTCAAAGAAAATGAATTATTAGAATAAGAAGTAACTTCTTGAGAATAATTTTTTTATGTATATTCGAAATCGATTTCCAATATTTGACCTAACTTTTGGTGATTGATATTGAAAACATTAGAAGATACACTGAATACAAATCATCAATTTCATGAATTGAGAATACTCAACTATAAAAGAATGTAAGAAAAAAAAATAGAAGTTTTAATGCTTGGGAATGTAATTATTATGTTTCTATCGTCTCAACTATTGTTTTCTTCACTATATAGACTTAATAAATGAAGTTTATGTAATTATGTTACAAAATTATATTCCTTAGCTTGACTTGTTTATAGTTGTTAGTTTTAAAAAATGTATATGTTATTATTGATATTGTGTTTAGTACTTTTTAATACTTTTCTTAATATGTAAAGTGTTTTGGTATTAAGTTTGAAAATGTCTAATCCTTGATAGATTTATTTAATTGATGACTATTGGTTATATATTTGTATGATCAAATTGTGTGGTTTTTGTTTCTTACGGAAAAAAAGTTATTTATATACTTTAAACAAGTAGTAAATAACAAAAATCAATTTTTATACATATGTTACGTTACCTTAGTCATATTTTAAACAATGTATTTCTGTTTTAAGTTTGTATTCCGAGTATAATATATTGAGTGAAAGACAAAGTAAAATATAGTAAATATTACAATATTAAGATAGAAGAACTTGGTTATTTAACATCTTTGATTATAGTTTTGATAACTTTCATTTTTAAAAGTTGACATTATTCTTTTAAAAAAAAAGTTGATAATGTATAATAAGTTGGTTGTTATGACAAATATCATTGTAACCAAAACAATGATAATTATAATTGGAATATATAGTTATGTTGTGTGAAGATATAATAACATTTTTGAAATGTTAGTAAAAAACTTTTATTTTAATGAAATTGATATGATATTGAGGAGATCAATATAATTTTTATTTTCTTTATATATTTTTAATTAAAATATTGAATAGTTACATGATAATATAAAAGGTTACGAGAAGAAAAATCATTTCATGTTGTCATGATGAAAAATAATTATGCCTTTAATAGGAATTAAGATAGTATAAATGGACATTAAAAACTAGTTAGTAAGAATTTATGTGAAATTTAAAGATATTAACATAATTTTACCTATAAAAATGATGCACTTAAATGAAGACATGCCAATTTTGACTTTTTTTTATCTTTGAGAGTTTTATGAATTTATAAGTTATAAAAAATAATTTTGATTTTGTCAAATAATCTATAGCAATCAATATCATAACTGGTCCTTTTTTATATTTTTTTGAATGTGACGTTAATAAGCTTTAATCAAACTAAATATAAAAATGGTCCTATGTAGTTTCTCATGAATTAATATAATTGATGACTATCAGTGTCATTTTTCTGAGTTAGGCAAGAAAAACTTGCAATGAATCTTCTTGTTATTGTTTGATGTTAAAAATGTGAGTTGTTATTGAGTGATTTTGTTTGTTTATATTAAATTGAGCTATAAGCATAGAAGTTAGGTGAGAGATGTTGAAAAACATTTTATAATATCCCATGTGAAATTCTAAAATATGAGCATAGGAAATAACTCAAGACAAAAACATTTAAGACGAATGTTTTAGTGATAAAGAAAGAAATCTATCTAATCTTCTAGTTAGGTATTTTAATTTTTTCTATCTTTGTATATGTTATTGGTTTAAATATATCACATCAAATTAATAATAATATAACAACTTATAAGAACCTATTAGTTTAAATTTCCTTCAAATAACCATGACCCATATTCTGATAAATTCTTTTTAAAAGATGTAAATTATTTAAACTTTTGCAAATATAATATAAAAGGATTTAATATGTAATTCACATTACAATCCAACTCTTGCTTGGGTACTGATAAGTAGTAGTAATATATCTTTTGGCACTTTTTTTTATTTTTTTATAAATAAATTAAAATAAAAAAATGCGAAACATGCAATTTTAAGAACAAAGACATGCATTTTTAAATAATTTTTCTACAACATATAGTTCTTAAGAACGATTCTTAATAAGAAAAAAATGGTAAGAATCCAAAGACGATTTTTTTAAATTTTGTTTAGAAACCTGAAAATTGAATTTAACTTTTCAAAAAACTCATCATGTGTTCGTTAAATGAATAGTCCTAAAAGAAAATAAATGAAAATGTTTGGAATGAAGAATTGAGTTTGGTTGCAATAAGATTACATATAATGTACTTGAATTTTAGTTGAAATATTTAAATTCATTTTTAGTTTTCAGTAAACACTGCATCAATATATTTATTTTTTAAAATTAATTTAAAAGATAATTCATCTTAAATTTAGTTAAATAAAAATTTATAATAATATTATTTCCAAATGCAACTTATAATAATAATTTTATTCAAATAAAAAATTATAACTCAAATTCAACTTTCATTTTCAATTTCAAACACATATCCACAAATTATCATAGTACTTTTCTTTGCAAAGATAATTACTTTCCCACAGTTTCGTTAGTCAATAGCTTCCGTAGTATTTTATTTGGTGTTTCGTCTACACTTCTAACATCTGATCATGCACCTTCAAAAATTTTATTTTTAATCTTCTAACGTCTCATTTTGCACTTTCAACTTTTTCAAAAGTTTCATTTTTAACTTTAATAAATATCTTTTCATTTTCTCTTCTTTCTTATTAAAAACACTCTTCACCACCTTAATAATAATTTAATTTGATTTAAAATTCAAATATTATTTAATATAATTTTATATTTTAATAATTATTAAAATATGTTTTATATTATAACAATAGTTATATTAAAAATATAAAAATAAAATAATTAAAATAAAATTAAAATTAAAAAAAAATAAGAATAATAAAATTGATTTTATATATTTAAATATATTAAATTATATTAAAATATTAAAATAAATTAAATAATTATTAAATTTTAAATAAAAACCCAAATTTTAAAAAAATTGTTTATGGAATATCATGATATGTAAAATATGCTAACATTTTGCTTTTTATTTAAAATTTAATAAATATTTAATTTAATTTAAAATTAGGGTTAAATATGTTTTTCGTCCTATAAGTATCACACGATTTTGGTTTTAGTCCTTACTCGAAACTTTGATGATTTTTAATCCTCATAGTTTTGAAACTCTTACTATCAGTCCTTAAAATTGGACGGCGTTAACTTTTAGTAGATGTGACAAATGGCGAGACCACGTTTTATCCAAGTTGTCCTCTCCCCTATCTCTATCTCTTTCCCCGTTCGTTTTCGATTATCATGGCTGAAAACGTGGTGGCCAATAGGAAGCCTTGCGACACCAACGATGTAGTTTCGGATGGCAGTGCCAAGAGGAAGAACGCGACACGCGACATGGGTCCGGCCACTGCATTGGCCCTCACGCGTCACGAGTTTGGGGAGCACGGCGGCGTCAACCTGTCCATCGAGGCCTCCGCCGCGTTCACAGACATGGAGCCGGAAATCCTTCGCCCAAATCTTCGACTAAAACTACTTTTCCCCAATTGAAAAAAAAATCTCCCTTATTCAAGATGGTTAGGAATTTCGCTTAATCATCTCCCTTAATGTTAGGATTTCCTTTCCTTTTTTTATTTTTTTAAATTTATTTTTATACTTCCTTTCAATTTTCATTGTCGGGTTTGCAAAAGTTGTACAGTTAGGGATGGGGGTGTGTTTGAAGGAAAGAGCATATTTTGAATATGAGTTTTTGTTGGATGGTGGAGAATATGGATATAAAAAAGGGTCTCTGATTTCGCTTTTGATGACGACCACTGTTAGGTTTGGTCTTGGTGAAGTTGCCAATGCAGCTGCTGGCTTGGATGAAAATGGAGACTCAAAGAGGGAACAATGGTGGGTGTGAAAGAGATGAGAAACCCCAAACGTGACACAAACCTGACTCACTATTAGCCACCTCATACAAAAATTTAACGCCGTTTAATTTTAAGGACTAATTATAATAGTTTCAAAACTAAAAGGACTAAAAACCATCAAAGTTTTGAGTAGGAACTAAAACAAAAATCGTGTGTGTGATACTTAAGGGACGAAAAACATATTTAACCCTTAAAATTATAATATCATTTATTATATTTTTTATTAAAATATAATTTATATTTTTATAATAGTTTTATTAAAAAAATTAAAATAATAATAACTAAAATAAAAGTAATAATAATAAAAATAAAAATAATATTTAATGTATTTAAATATATTAAATTATATTAAAATATTAAATTAAATTCAATAATTATTAAAATTAGAAAAACAGAATTTTGAAAAGATTTCTTAATCGGATATAGAAATCCGATAGCTTACCTTACGGATATGGATATCCGATAAGTAATTATTTTTAAAATTTTATTTTTTAATTAAATTTTAATAATTATTTAATTTAATTTAACATTTTAATATAATTTAATATATTTAAATATATTAAATATTTTATTTAATATAATTTTATTTTTATTATTTTTATTTTTATTTTTATATTTTTAATATAATTATTATTATAATATAAATCATATTTTAATAATTATTAAAATATAAAATTATATTAAATAATATTTGAATTTAAAATTAAATTATTATTAAAGTGGTGTAGAGTCTTCTTAATAAAAAGAAAACAAAATTAAAAGATATTTATTAAAGTTAAATTGAAATTTTTAAAAAAATTGGAATTGGAAGTGTAGGATAAAGATGAAATATTAGAAAGTTAAAACTGAAATTTTTGGAGTTACAAGATGAACTCTTGAAGATGTTGGATGAAACACCATTTTCTTTTGAAAGCTTTCCACCTCCAAGTAACAATAATAAATAAATATTTTTCTTCAATAAACTATTATTTGAAAATAAAAAAAATGATGTATTTCTATCACCTTCAATACGTCACATAATTTAAAAGTTAAAATTAAGTATTATTTAAATATTCTTTCTCTTATTTTTTCAAAAATAAAATCTTGATCGATAAAATTCTAAAACAGACATTACTTTAAATATATAATTAATCATAACATTATCATTCATTAATGAACTTGAGATAGAAACATAAAAACTAAAGAAATATTTAACCTTTTTAAAATAAAAATGTAATTATTTTGTTTTCTGAAGCTAAAAAGAAAAACTTTTAGAAAGGGAAAATAAATAAAAACTGTAGTTATTGAAAAGGGATGGTTAAGAAAGAAGTGTATTTATTGTGTTTGGGTTTGGGTTGATGATTGAAATTTGGCAGTGAGAACGTATGGAGGAAAATAAAAGAGGCATTGCTTTCTTGGTGTTGCAGATGGAAAGGGTAAAAGGGAATTAAAAAGAGAAAAAGTCAAAAAAAGTTGGCTGCCATTGCCAAGAACAAAAGGATCTCAACTCAAGGTTTCATCTTTTAGCTTTAGGTCTCATCACATCCCAACACAACTCCTGTTCAACATTTCAATACTATTTTCTACTTTAAAATACATTTTAACTTTAACTTAATTTTATAAAATTAATTTATAAAATAACATTTAAATTCATTTATAAATTATATTCGAAACAAATATTATCTAATCAATGTAAGAACTTTATTCATAGGTGTAATAGGTGGGAACTCTATTCGTGGAATGGAGGTAGTGTTAACTTTGATAATAAATTAGCTTTTAGTATTTACTTCAAAATTTTAGAAAGTTTAAAAGACCAAGCAAAAGAATTTTAGATAAATCATTATTGTGGTTCAGTTTTAATGTTACTTGGAGATCCTTTTAGTGTCCAAAAGAATACAATTGTTTAATATTTTTATCAAAGAAAACAAGTGTTTAATTTTGAAATTACTTTTCTATTCTTTTAAGTTCATGAGTGTTTTATTTTAAAATTACTTTCATTCTTCTAAGTTGAAGGTTAAGAGAATAAGAATTCATCTTTAAAAAGTTTTTGTATTTTTATTTTCTTATACTAAAGTTTTAATTATAAATTGGTGATATATTGTTTATTTTAAAATTTAAAATTCAATTGTGATTTTATTTTTAAATAACACATAAATAAAAAAATACATTTAAATTACTTTTAGTCTCCATTTCTAAATTAAAAACAGATATAATTACCAGAACGCATATTTATTGATAAGATAAAAGAAAGATGTTAATGTGAAGAAGAAGAAGAGAAAGAAGCCTGTCGTATGCAAGTTTTTCCACGACCCTTTTATAGCCAGGTCCTTCATTTGCAGGAACAAATTTACAGAGTATAAACAAGTATAAGAACGAAGATCATTTTATCTTATAAAATGATCGATTATTTTTATTGTAAAAGCTACTTTTTCTTTTCTGGAACATGTTATTGTAATATCAGTTATTTTTTTGAATGATTTAAAATATATGACAGCATATGAAAGTGTGACAAGACAATCAAGAGTGCGGTATCCATTACTTTTATGATGGTATTGGCTGTGCTTATCTTCCTAGTTCTGTAGTTTTTGGTCCCCAATTTACGGATAGCAAATATCTCTGTCTTTGTTCGTTCAGACAGAGGGAGAGAGGCAATACTCCGAAAGTCAGAACTTTTCTACTGAGTACCGAAACATGTACAATATCTGGATTTTTATACAACGTGAAAGATCTTTTCCATCTCTGGCCTAAAAGATCAGTATTTCACATATATACTTTTATACATGCACATGAACTCAAACTTTTCAAACTAACCACATTAAAAATAACCTATATATTCTATTCATAATGTCAAATAAAATAAAGACAAAATTAGTCCTCGCCGTCCACTTATGCTTGCTGAGGAAATCAGAGAGTACCACCCTTTCGGTTCTTCTATACACGGTCAACGAAGCAAATCAATAATCCTTCACTCAAAGATGGTCACCGTCTCTTGCTGGATACACTATAAGTGACTAACCTTGCAAAAAGGACTTCTAACAGGTGCCATTAATTCATGAGTTCTCATGAAAATTGAGGGATCTTGATAAAGCTGCAGGGTTGGCCATCAACACTGGAGAGGCTTCAACATGATTCTTTTCCTCCTTCTTTGATTGGAAGGCCTTAAACATACCTGCCCCACTTACTGACTCATTCTTAATTCCTAGAGTTGCCCATATAGAACTCTTTGCAGCTTCATTTGGATCATCGATTCTCAACGTTTTTGGAACCAAAACACCCCCGTTTCTTGGCCTTGAAGCTTCTTCTTTGTGCAAAGAGTCTTGCTTGATCATGTCTCCGTCCCGCGAGTGCTTCCCCAGAGTCGGAGAGTTTGGAGCGGAGCCCGGAGAGTTCGGGTTTGAAGCAGATGAAAGTGAAGAAAACCATGGAACATTCCAATTCCCTGGCATTCCACAGTTCCAGAATGTAGCAGGAGGATAGAATGATAAGGCATATCCGGAAGGACATAAAGCAGGTGGGGGAACGGGAGAATTCCATGTATAGGGCCAAGGAACACACGGAAGTTGAGGAAGGAAACCATGATGTTGGAGCACTGGTTGTGGTTGGAAGGTGCTTTTGCTACTTTCTCCCATGGAATTGGAAACTGTAATGGAAGATGTATTCGAAGAGTCATCACCATTTTCCCCGCTTTTGCGAGGAATAGGGAGTCTTTGGTCCTCAAAGCCATGCTGAAACCCATTTGTTGTGCTATCGGGAACCTTTTTCTCTCCAAGATTGAGGACAGATGCCATGGAATCACAAATCGGTGCATGTGCATCTAATCCAAAGCTGAGAACTCTACCATTGCCTTTCAAAGGTGGAAGATGAGTTGCATTGGGAGAATCAATTCTGGCTGCTTGAAGGGCCTCAGAGATACTGATGTGGCGATAGTGCGAGGCAGAGTTCTTGTTCTTTCGCCGCCCTGCCCCCACAGGAACATTCCGCATGGTGCCACCTGCAGTCCAGTATCTTTGACAAGCTTTGCAGAAATAACGTGGCTGGTTGACATTGTAGTTGTTATAGTAACAAAACTTAGTGTCCATACTTTTGCAGCGGGGGCATGGTAGCACTTTATCTGGTTTCTTCAGAGTTTTCTCTTGTGAGTTAGCCGCATCGCCTTGCTCCTTCTCTGATTTGTCAGCTTTTGATTTTGCCGTTTCTTCTTCTATGGAAGGTGTTTTGGGGTTCACAATAGCCTCAGGGGATGTACCTGAATCTTTAGTCTCTCCTGCACTCGGAGAAGGATCAGCTTCTAGGTCTTCCTCAGTAACATTTTCAACTCCAGCATCCTAGTAATATAAAACATGTTTTGCTCACTAAAATGAATGCTTCTGAATTGCATAAACAAAACCAAGATATACATGTTCACAATTGTCATAACAGGAAAAACAATAGTATTGGGTAATAAGGAAGGTAGAGCAGTCTTTTTGAAGAAATATTGCATAAAAGAAAACCAAAATTTGAAAACCTCTGACCATACTCAGAAAATATGTTCAATTTTTCAGTGGAAAAAACTCAAAAAGCCGATCTTATAGAAGTATCTATGCAATTTGACAGTGTAAAAATATAAGCAAGACCAATGAAAAATTATACTGGAACCATTCTTACATACAGTATAAAGTTCCCTGTTCTTAACATTCCAGAATACACAATACAACAATTCCACGGTCTAAAAAAAATACTTGATGCAGGAACTCAAGGAACTATATAGATAATTTAGCTGTGAAGTGTTAGCTGAATGATCCAAGCGAAAAAAAAATATCAATTTTTAGTGGCAAAGAAAGGTACAGAAAGGAAACCCCTTACAGTCACATAGCGGATTATTAGCACAGATTTGGATGAGAGTAGGATTGTACCGACAGAAAACACTGGTTTTAAGCAGGACAATGAAGTAAACATGTACATAGAGTTGAAACAATAAAACAAGTGGATGAGAAAAAAAAACAGTGATGTTCCTGTTCTGCAGACAGAGTTGACTGAAATTGTTGGGTAGATTGTTCAGATCACCACTCAAACGTCAAAATGTTCCAAAAAATTTATCACAATCAGCAAAATCAGAACACGAGAAAGTTTGCTGTCTACGAACGGTTTGAAATACAATTTTTACTTCAATTCTTAGCAAGGTTACTAAACCTATTATTTTGTACAAAAATAAGCCAATTTTGGAATTGAAAAAAAAACAGATTTTTCTTTTAACATCCGACCAATTTACTTCGAGAACATTGAATTGAAACTACCTAATTAGCAAAAAATTACGCAAATTGGGAACTTTCGTTAAATCAATTTCCAATTGGAATTGACAAAAATTAACAGAAGGGTACAAGTTTTCCATTGAAGAACAACATGAGGAGTAAAAATTGAGGTAGAAACGAAATTTTTTTAAAAAAAAGCAGACGAGTAGGGAGGTAGGTTGTTGTGATGTGTGCAAATAAAGGAAAAACGAAGAGACAAAACGGACCCATGAGAGGTTTTAGCATTAGAAGGAAAGGGTGTTGTGTGTACGTCACAAAAAACGTTGGTTTGATTCTGAAAACAATTTTCTGAGACACACTACAAACCATACCTTATCCTCTTCTTTCTCTTCCTCTTTTCCATCACCACTCTCATCTTCTTCCTCTTCTTCTTCTTCTATGTCAACATCTTCAGGGAAGGGGATCTTCTGGCCGAAGAGCCTAATTGCAGGATCTCTAATTTCGTGCATTTTTTTGGGGGATCGAATCGAAAAGTGGGAGATGGCAGCGAGTTAGTTACTTGGTTTGGGATGTGATTGTGTTGCGAAGTGTCAGTGGAAACACGACGAATAGGATTTTGATCCGATTAAAGCAGAATGAGATGCCACGTCAGAACTAGGTTTCAATTCTTGGCCACGAATTCTTGTGGCTTCTATTAGATTTTCTTTTGGCCATGTTCGATTCTGGTAGTACACTCCTTGCGTGCACCCTCTCTTTTCCTATGTCAGCACTTTTGCCTAAAAATTCTCCTTCACGTGGCTTAATCTCATTGGAAGCAGCCTTGCTAAATGGACGGACCACTTTCCTTTATTGTTTTCCTTAGTTACATTCTCCATTCAGTATTATATTTTAATCCATTTTTACAAATCAACCTTTTTTTTAACAGTCCAAATTATTTAAAAATATGTTTTGAAAAATATTGAACCACACACGCATTTAGATATGATATTTTTTAGATAAAAGAATAATGTATTATACCAGATCTAATTTTTTATAGATTCAAGATCTAAAAGCGTAAGATATTATGTCTTATAGAAAAAGGTCTCAATTTAATATTCTGCTATGTATATATATGCCCTTGAAATTTTTTTGGAATAACTTAAAAAATATTAAGACCATATAAATTTTTTAAAATATTATTTTATTTTATTTACTTTAAACTCAACTCAATCCCACAAAAATATTACTTATCAATTGTTATGATATCATGATAAAAAATGAATTTTAAGTTTAACTCAACCTCACTACTGATGGCAACGGATCAGGTCGAGCATAGATAATGTCTACCCGTAACCTGACCCAACAAAAAAAATTCACCTATTTTTATAACTCACAAATACATGTAGATATCTGCGGATACTTAAAAATATTTTAAAAAAAATATTTTTATAAATTATTAAAATAAAATTACAAAAATATATATAATATAATATAATATAAATTAAATGTAATTTAAAATTAAAATTTAATCTTATAAATATAAGTTAATGTTAATTTTAATTAAATGTAACTTAGTAAAATATAAATTAATTTTTTTATTTTTTTTTTGCGAATAACGAATATCCGCGAGTACTGATAGTATAATATCCGCACATGACCCGTTTATAAACGGATATTAAAATACCGATACCCACAACCCACAGATAATAAATATCCGTGAATACCAACTATCCGTCATAAATTTTATTTGTAGATATTCCTACAGATTTTTTTTGTCATCCCTCTACCCCCACAAAACCACCTTCCTTTATTGTTTTCCTTAGTTACATTCTCTATATTTTAATCCATTTTTACAAATCAACCTTTGTTTAACAGTCGAAATTATTTAAAAACATGTTTTGAAAAATATTGAACCACACACGCATTTAGATATGATATTTTTTAGATAAAAAATAATGTATTATACCACATAATTTTTTTTATAGATTGAAGATCTAAAAGTGTAAGATATTATGTCTTATGGAAAAATGTCTCAATTTAATATTATGCTATGTATAAATATGCCCTTGAATTTTTTTTGAATAACTTAAAAAATATTAAGACCATAGAATTCTTTTAAAATTTTATTACTATTATTTTTTGTTCGTGAATTTTTTTATTCAATCATAAATTATATTTTTTTATATTTTTAAAGTAATTAAATTAATTATGTTAGATGAATAGTTTATTGATATAGATTAGACGAAACCAAACCAAATGACATAACCCTTAACCAATTGTCTTGATCGGATAATTGATGAGCCTATATAAAAGTAGGTATCTAATAATTGACTCTGTGTTTTTATCCTAACCTCACACAATATTATTATTGTTATTTTGTGGCTTTTTTTATGGAGTTGTTGGTTTTTTTATCATTAGAAAGTTGAATTTACAATTTTTTTTATTTTGAATTCTTCAAATTAATTTTATATTTTTCAAAAAATATTATTAGAAAAAGTTGAACTCCATACTTCTCTTATCCTCCCTTATTATAACAAGGCTTAATACCCTATTTTATCCCCAGTTTCACCCGAAAATGTCAAATTAGTCTATCCTTTACAAAATGCGTCAATTACGTCCTCACTTAATAAAATTTGCATCAATTAAATTTCTTCTGTTAAATCCGTACAAACGGCGTTAATTATCTTGATGCAAAATAATTAACGCCGTTTGTACGGATTTAACGGAAGAGATTTCATTGATGCAAATTTTATTAAGTGAGGACGTAATTGACGCATTTTTTAAAGGATGAACTAATTTGACATTTGCGAGCGAAACTGAGGACAAAATAGGGTATTAAGCCTTATAACAACATAAAAGGAATTATTACCTGTAACTTTGATGAATAATTAACTAATAATCTAATATAAAATTAAAGATTGACCTCCTCGGTTTAAGATTATACTAAATCGAAATATATAAAATCATAGTTCATATAGTAAATACCTAAAAGACCATGCTGATGTAATTATTTCCTGAGAGTATAATATTAAATTTGAATTAGTAAGAAAATTAATATTGAAAAAGAGTGAGGTAGATTTATAGTTACTAAAAAAAAGTCAGGCTGTGGCTAATATAATAGTTGAGGAAATGCTTTTAAATGTTTTCATTTTTATGATTTGAGAACTTTTCGTCAACTTGGGAAATGCTGACAAAGAGAAGCGGTAGTTTATAAAATGATGAAAATAATGAAAAAGACGTTCCCTTTGGCATCTTTTTCCTTTTTCTTTGCTTTTCATGTATACTTACTACTTCCATGGCAGTCAAATATAGAAGCTTAATCTGATTTTTCAATTTTAGGATAGGAACATTCTTACCCTTCAATGCAAAAATTGTTCAAACACTACACTAAAAGTATTATATATTTTCAGAAAAACAATCGTTATATTTGTTTTTATTGATTATTTACCTTTTGATCTCTTAAAAAGCTTGATACTATTGTCACCAAAAGGTTGTCATAATAATTTTGTATTAAAAATCAATCACGGTAAGAAATTGAAGTATTCGCTTATATATATATATATACACACATGCTTTGTTTGTGTTAAAAAGTAAAAAAAAAATGACAAATGTGATTTTTGGATTAATAAAAAATATTACCAATGATTTGTTTACGTGATTAGGGATGCAAATAAATTCGTGTATATTATCTGAACCTATTTGACGATAAGTAATTATGAGTAGAATATAAATAATACCAAATATTTTAAATAGGTATAAAATCAAAGATGAATATATATATATATATATATATATATATCGATTTCATTTTAAATTATCAAAATATCCATAATTTGTTAATATTGTCTTTGATTTTTATCTTAATTGTTTGAATTATTCAATATTTACAAATTATACTCTGATATGTAAGCTACTTCTCTTCTTCTCAAAATCTCAATTACATTTTTATTTACTTTCTTTTATGCAATTTTGTTTATTTTAGAAAATATAAATTTTAATTTTATCAAATTAAGTTGTTTTTTTAAGTTATATGTTTCATCATTTTTACCCCTTTTTTTCATACTTCATTTGGTATTTATTTTTTATCGCATAAAAATATATTATTATCTGTTTCAAGTATTTTATATTTCAAATACAAATCAAAGTTATCTCATAAGATACCAAAATATAAATATTTTGTCTATTAGTTTACCATTTTTTATTTTAACTATTTATCTTATCATAATAATAAACATATATTACTAAAATATTAATTATTACTAAAAATAACATACTCAATTATATTATATGAATTTACCTTGAGTAGAGATAAGGTCAAATTATAATATATATAAGTGGGTACTAGCCTCACCTTACAAGCCAATTTTGTAAAGTTGAGTTAGATTTAAACCATTTTCTAATATGGTATCAGATCCATGCATAGAGCCTATACTAGGGAGATCTATATGAACATTATGTTTCTATCGGACTACCCATTAATTCTACTCACTTTCTAATAAAATATATAATAATTACATGTATCAAATGTCTTTTCTCCCAAAAAAAGTATCATTATGGAGATAATGTAAGCTCCATAAATTCATTTAATTTCTTCTCTCATTCGTATTAATAGTAAATCAATTAAAACAAACATGCATCACCTTCATAGAAAAATGAGTATTTTTTCCAGCACCAATAGGTCGATTTTTAAGAAACTCCACACTAACAAATAAAAATTCCAACAACTTATGTTGTTTCTCTATTCGTTGTACATTAATTTGATGAAAAATAAAACATCGACCTCTCTCTGTGATTTGCTGTGTCTATTTTGGAAATTATCCTTACTATAATTTGATTCAATAACCTAATTAGTTTATCAAAACAAAAATATAGAAATTAGTTTACTTATAGTTGGCTTGACCTTTGCTCAACCAGCTGATAAATCAATCTAGGCATAAAATCTTCATCCTTTTAATTAGACTAAATATAAATCAATCAAATCGTATTTTTTCCAAATATTTCAATTTGAAAATAAATCAGTTGTAGTGTTTTCTAAATCTTAACATGACAGAAATTTGTTTTGAGATATTTTCTTAAAAGGTTATTAGCGTAATAGTAAATTGGTTCAAATCAATCTAGTTTAGTAACGATCGTATTGAATTGACAAAAGAGCACTATATCAACTTCACCTATCTAACTAAATTTAATGATTTTTTTTTTTGTTTTACTTAAAAGTAACACGATTCAGCCAATGATAAGTCGTACTTTTTCTTCTTCTCTCGACCACTTTAACTATACAATAAAGCCTAACATTAGTTACTTTTTTCCTTTTTATAAAAATTTATTTACTTTTACCTCGAGTCCTTTGTTATTTAAATAAAATATAACGAATTACTTTTTCTCTTTTTTTTAATCTAAAAAAATGAATACGACAAAGCCACTTGAAAAGACCACATAGTAAATACTCCAGTTAAGATTAGGAAATGTTGAGACAGATGATTAAAAATGTATAATTATGATAATTCAATGAAGATCATATTTTACAGAAAACTAGTAATTGTGCAAAAACTAATGTAATTACTTCTTTTAACTAATCTATCCAATGTGTGTTTAAAAAAAAGCCGTGTTATATATTTTCATCAACACGAATTATATATGAAAAATACTTTCTGAATAACAAGGTTGTAAAATATAAACCATCAACCACAAAACCATGAAATAAATTTTAAGCAAGTAGAACCCATGTAATTCACATAAAACAAGGGGATACTGGACGAACCAACTCCAAGAATAAAATATTACAACTGCTCTGTATATATTTCGTTTAAATCATGTATAATAAAATATCACTTTTAAAATTTGATATATTTAAAATAAATGTAATCAATGATAGAATATAAAATAAAAAGGTCAATATATAATATTTAATTGTTAACTTTGAATTTTTTTTATTTAAAATAATTTTATTTAATTAATAATTTCAAATTAAATAATAATAAAGTTAAATTATTACAAAGTTTATCCTAAAAACTTGTTTTATTTTATAAAATTGAATGATATAAAAGTTTATTTTCATGAAATTCATTTGTTCCTATTCTATTTTATCATCATGTTTTTCACTTTTTTTTTATGTTATTTTAATATTATTCCACAAAATGTTATGTTTTTTAAATTGATTTTACTTGTAATTTTTTAACTGAATTATGGATTTAAGTGAATAAATTTGTTTATTATTTTAATTCTTGTAATTTATTTTTATGTTTTGAACTATTGGTTATCATTCTCTTTAACTAAAAACAAAACTAAATTATAATAAGTAATACATATTTTACTTTATAAGTAAACCTTAGGGAATAAAGTTAAAATAAATTTATCAAAAGTAAATAATATGTTAAAGGAATAGATAAATTTTGAGTAGAAATTAAAATTAGTCTTTCTTTAAAATTTTAGATTAATTTAATTTCTTATTTTTAAAACTATGATCAATTTACTTATTTTAACCAAATTTTATTAAATTTATTTAAAATTTTAAACTCATTTTTAAAAAAATAATATTAGTATAAATAACTCAAATATTATCATAAATAAGTTTAAAATGTTAAATAAAATTAACAACATTTAATTTAAAAGATTAAAAAAATTATATATTTCTAAAGTTGAAAACCTAAATTATGTGAAGTTAAAAAAATGGACTAATTTTAGTTTTCATTTAAAATAAAGTAAAAGATATATTTAATTCTATTTTAAAATATGTTTATTATCATTAATTGGTAAGGAAAGGCCTGAGCATATAGTAGTCGGTTATCTGAAGCAAAGTTGTCTGTGGGTTAAAAGCTAAATTAGTGTCGATAAGTTGCAGAACAGTGTTTTGAAAGCAAATGGATGAGTGTTGTCTAACCATAAGGTAAAAAATAGTGGCAAAAAAGACTTTAATGATCCATTGAAAAACAAGAAAGAGAATATTGTGGCTCAACTAAAGTTCAAGAAGTTATATAAATATAAAGGGCCAAAGGAAAAAGATTGACGTGCCTCCTTAGACACGTTAGCTCCATGTATTTTTCTCTTCAATTTAAGGGTTCAACAGGGGTTTAAAATATTCAATTAATTCGCACGTGGGTGATACACGTGTCGGATGTATTGGCACGTATGGATCACTTTCCATGCATGTCCTTTGGGTTTACTTTTATGGATGAGAACGCGTGTCGCTCTAAGTGCTGAATTTAAATATATTAATAGAAAGTGAGTTGCAGTGGTAATACACGTAATTAAGGAGCACAAGAATTAAAGATAGATAATTAACAATAATTAATACTTTTGATAATGCAATGGGCTGCGTGGTCGGTTCAGGATTAAGGTCGTTTTAACCCACTTTAAGTATACACAAAATGCCAAAAGCTTTGATTATGACAATAAGCAAACACAACATTTAATATACATATATAACTTTATTATTTAACTTCATACTATATCATAATCGAACTTGCACCAAATATCTTTCCTATTCTCTCTTATAATAATATCACAAAACCCGAAAAGCTCTTTCGTAAAGATTGCATGTATGAATTGTCCGTAACGCCCTTCGTTCCAATTTCCCAACAAATTTCGATTACATCGGATTTTACTTTCCGATCACTAAATCAATTTTATAAATTTTGAACTGTGATGACAATAATACTATTGCTTCCTGCAACCCAATTTTGCTTAACTCACTTTCCTGTCACACTCTAATCATATATTTTTAAATTGTTGTACTTTAAAAAAATAAATTAAACTGCTTTTCAATTGTATAATCTAAAAGCGTTAAAAAGAGCAATTTTGAAATAAGGGTTCCGGATAACATAACAAGTGTATAATATAAAATTATTTTTTAACTATTTTAAATTTATTTATAATAAAAAAAATTCTTCATAAAATATCTGTTTCAAACAAATTTAAAATATATTTCGGAACATTTCTAGCATACTGAAGAAAGAAGCAATTACCTAATAAACAAATACACAAGCCCGTTTTTAAAAGATTAAGATTACTGTTTCCTGCAGTCCTATTATTATTATTATTATAATAATAATAATAATAATAATAATAGCAATAATAAATATATTCGAATACTCTCTACTATTGCATTATATTATCAGCGTAGTCATTGTCACTTTCACTGCAAAGGAGGAAGAAGGAAGAAAGAACGTCATAAAGAAAGAAAAAGTGAAAACTCATTCCACAAAACTTATTTCGGAATATATTTCATATGTTTCAAAAAGTAATTTTTTTAAACATATTTTATGTAGAAGAATTTTGGAAAACTCATTTCGAAAGTCATTATATTTTTTTTTGAAAGTTTGTTTGGAAAATATTATTCCAAGATGTATTACATATATTTCAAAAACACTGTTTCAGAAATATCGTTTTGGAAATCTTATTCTGGAAGTTTGTTTCGGAAAGTTTTCAAAACATATAATCTGGAAGTCACATTTTCAAAAGGTAAAATGGTTATTTTGAATATTTAGAGGAGTGCACAAAGAAATTGTGGGGTGTAGTGAGTAAAAGATGAAGGTTGAATACTTCATTGGGCCAAGGCCCGTACCACTATCCTATTGTGAAGATGGAAGGGAGAGCAATAAAAGGAAAATAAAAATAAAAGAAGGAATGTTTCTTTTTTACTCCTTTTATCTCTTAAATATTTATGGCTCGTGATAGATTAATTTATTAAAATTTTGATTTGGCTACTCACTCCAAGAAGAGCTTAGTATTCAGCACTGATATAATTTTGCTATCATTCAATGTAAAATGTCAAGACATAATTTTTTTTTCGGAATATAACTCTAGATATTCTTGATATTTTATTCATATACGAGGACAAAGAATTAAGGTTGACATTTTTGGACATTGTTGGAGAAAGCTGGCCAGAGTGGATAAAAGAAAAATCTAGCCAATAAACATTGTTTTAATTGATATAATATACAGATTGAGTTTCTGATTTGTTTAAAGTTGACTAAAATTAATTTTAGCTAAATTAATTCAAACAGTTAATATAACTGTTATATGTATATATACTATTAGCGTGAAGCATATATATTTTTGGAATGTTTATTTTTAATTAAAAATCAGAATTGATTTGTTCTTAGTTAAAAACAAACCATGAGATTAAAAAGAATAGCTTATTTGTCAAATCTTCTTATAACGAGACTAAATTCTTGATTATTATTAGGTATATTAAATTATTAGATATTTTATATTTATATTTTAATTTTAGTTACTCATTTTATTTTATTTCTTAATTTGTATTTTGGATTTAATCAAAACTTTTCTTTATTATAAATAAAGTATTAAGGAAGATTAATAATATATATATTTTTATTATATTCAATATGATATTTAGAATCCAGATTCTTTTGAAAATTTTTTTGTTCACTATAATCGTCATCATCGTTGTCCACTACAATCATTATTGTAGTTAGAGTTGTCATCGCTGGAGTTTCATTTTTGACCAACGATCCCAACGTCATCAAGATTGATGACATCAAAGTTCAAACATGCTCCCATACGTCGATTGAAGTTTGTAGATGCCCTCTTTTCCAGTCACTCGTGACGACACATTTGTCGTCTTCTTCTACTCCCATCATTGTTGCTAGATTCGACCTCCTATTTCTGGAACTGGACTTATTGTCTTTATTAGAGAAACTTGGGTTTTTTGGGTTTCTCCTCATGTTCATCTATGACTTCTTCTGCGACTGTCTCTTGGAAAATGTTGTTATATGGTTCAAATAACCATACAAGAGTTGTTTGTTATTTAGATGCTAATTGGGTAGGATCTCCTTCTTATAGAAGATCTACTTCCAAATATTGTGTTTCCATTGGTGATAACTTGATTTCTTGGAAAAACAAGAAAAAAAGTGTTGTGACAAGATCTAATGCCACAATATAAAGTTATGACCCCAACCACTTGTGAACTTGTTTGACTCAAGTAATTCCTTAGAGAATTACAAATTCAAGATGTCACTCAAATGACACTTATAAGTGACAATTAGACTACTTTTCATATTAATTATAATCCTGTATTTCATGAGAGGACCACATACATTAAGTCATTTCATTCGAGAAAAGATTGTATATGAAAATATCAAAACTGAGTTCATTTACTTAAGTAATTAGTTAAGAGATATTTTTACTAAGTCTTTAGGAAAACCAAGAATTGATTATATTTATAACAAGTTTGGTACATATAGTTTATATGCACTAGCTTAAAGGGAGTGTAAAATATCTTATATTAATATTTTATCTTTAGTTATTTATCTTCTCTCACTTTTTTATTATTCTTCAGTTTGTATTACTCTATTTATATTTTCTACTAGATTAATTTCATATATATAGTTTTTTACTTTATTCAATAATTATAACTAAATCACTTAACATATAATCAAGTTCCTTTATTATATTTAAGCATATGTTAAGTTGTGTGAAGATGTACAATTGTCTCACGGTATGGTAGAATGTTGAGAGAAAAAAAATGAACCAATAAGACTTGTTCAAGACTTCTTGTTGTGAATATCAAGATCAAGACTTGTTAATGCAAGATACAAGAAACATCCTTTAAGACTTCTAAAACCAGACTCTTTGCCCTTTCTCTATTGGGCATTTTCTTCTTTCCATTGTGACCTTGACTTTGCTTCAATTTGGCTTGTAAGTCTCTCTTCTTAATAAACTTACAAAGCATACAACAATTCTAATAGAACATTTACGGGTTGTCAAATTTCGCTGCAATAAACTCTAGCTGAAATCTTTGATACCATGAAATGAATAAGCTCATACTTTTATTCAAAGTAACAACTTTGTACAAAAGGAATAATAACTATGAAATTAATAGTAATAGTAATAATAACAATTAAAACTACCCATTGTAACAACCCGTTTCCAATAATTCATACCATTAATTATAATGAGAATTCTACCTATTAATTCTTGTGCCTTTTCTCTTTGAAGAAAATAGAAATTTTAATAGCTTCCAGTTTTCTGTCTAGCAACAGAGTTTCTGTGGTCTACAGGTAGCAAAGTTGCTCGCCACTTCACAGATTAGTGGAGAAAATTGTTCCCACTACCCTAGCAATAACATATGACTACAACATTTCAGCTGTTTTCCTAGTTGATTATGATTACTTCCACTCCCAGCAACAGCAGCCAATGTGCAACCACTAGTTTTTTACTCTTATATTACACTTTGGCCAGACAAAAACAATAGGCGCAATAAAGCTCAAATTAACTCTAGAAGAAACACAAATTATTTATCATTCAGAAAATTTGCACCTGTTAGAAGGTCAACCTTTCTAAGAACTCATTTGAGTCTTGTCTATGTCTAATAAGAGTTACAGCAGGGTCCTTTAACTTGTGTGACTTGTCTGTCTTTGTTTAAGACCCGCTTTATCTGGGTTTCGAACATCACATGTCACTTGTCTTTTACTGAGTGGGGTGTCTTTAAATTAGTAGGCTTTTCTGCTCAAGCAACTCTAAAAATATTTATAAATGCTTTAGCTACTGATGAGAAACGTGAGAGTTATTCTTGAATGATATACCAGTGGAATCAAGGCTCAAATGTTTAAGTGCTGTTTTCCATTGGGAGTTTGTAGGATGGTACCTACCTATTCTGTCTCTATACAGTTCAATTAATCTTCCCTTTGCATATCCCACTACCCTTTGACTTCGATTAATCTACAGGTTTTACTTCTCCAACGTTTCTGTGTCATCTTTCCACTTCCATAGTGTGCTCCATTTTGACTTAAAATATAGCTTTCACATCCGCCTAACAATTCTCTGCACCTCAATACTTGAAAATTATAAGATGATTCAGGATCATTATGGTTTATTTTAATATTTTCTTAACACATAATTAATTTTTTTACTGTAAATTGAAAAACTTAAATATGTAGGAATTGATCAGAATCATAGATACATGATGATTCTGGACCATTCAACAATTTCTCAAGATACTTTAGGTTTTCACATACGAAAATGCCACAAGCTGATAAAAGCTCTACAAAGAGTGGAACGTGATTGCTCCTCCATAATGGGTTGCTGTCACCTTTTTGACTTTGGTAACATGATTGCTCCTCCATGATGGATTTTCCATGTTAAAAAAACATCCAGAAAAAATATCGTGCACTAGTATAAATTGAGAACTAGCATATGGGAAGCCACAACCAGAGTTTGTTGTTGAGAAATGCAATACAAGATGGCAGGCACCTTCTTTCGATTATTCGTGATTCTTCTCGGGCTTTCTCATCTTATGTGCTTGAAAGCAGTACCGGTTACAAGTAAATTCTACCACACGAGTTCTAATTTTGTTCTAGTAGAGTTGTAGTTCTCCTTCATCTTACAAATGGCTTGTTTATATAAGCAGGAATTGAAAACATTATGCAAGGTCCCCAAGTTCATCTTACACCGGAGAACAGCCACAAGGTGGTGTGCACTTTGATACCTTATGCTTATTCATTCCCATGTTGTTTAAGACACGTAAAGCATTGTTTTTTAACCAGACATCATGTCAATGAATTTATGTTCCTTTTATTCAAACACAGGTTATCACTGAGAAATACTGGCACTTGGAGGAACCAACCATTACTGAGAGGATGGAGTTGGAACTCCTCGATTATTCCCCATCAGGGCCTAATGGTCGTCACACACCAAAAGCACCATAGCGTGTTAAATGCTGTAGGTAGCTGTCTGTATAGCATAATCTTATATAAGTGGCCATAATTGGTCAATGCTAGAGGCAATTATGTTACTACGATGAGAGAATATTAGATTAACTATAGTTTCATCCCCACTCTTTTGTATGATTACATGTGAACTCACACTCATGTTTGACAAGAATAAATAATACATGCACTCACTATGCACAAGTAATTTATATTGCTATCTAATCACAAATGATCATATGTAGTAATTTTTATGTTTTTATGCTAATCATGTTAAAAGTCATGACAAAGCTGATTTCTGATTAACTGAGAATATGAAGACTTTTATACTCGCGTGTCTGTTAAACTGATTAAATTCTGCTTTTTTATCCATGTATAAGGATTTCAGATTTATGTTATTCAACGGATAAGAGCATTAGAGCTCATTTGTGCATTACAATTACAAAATTTGTATTTCACCGGTTTTATCTTCAAAATAATGGCCAGTATTCTAAAGGGTTCTCACCCAAAGAATTCGTGCGGAAACAAAAACCAACCACTAATAAATTTACGCAGAAAGAAAACGTACATAGATTTTATTTTCTTATTATACCACACTACATGCATGCAATTAAAGTAAGTCTCGGAAGCATAGCAACGGATCGTTCATGGTGCCAAAACCCTCCACCCCATTATTAAGTCGCCAAATAAAAAATGGTTTGTGTGAATAGTTGCTCACGAATCAGTGATGCATTAAGCATTAAACAGACGTATAAGCTTTCTTTTTGGCCCTTCTTTTGTCCACAATAGAAATATGGCGATTTAAAAGTGAAGAGCCATTTTGTCCACCGAGAGCAAGTTGATAGGGATTGCATAACCATGTTCTTGGAAAGTGAAATCGGAACTAATCCAAAATGATTATTTAATTTTAGTAATCAAGTTAGTTGGGCACTAAGTACACTTGAACAGCGTAGAAAGCGATGAATAATGTTGACAGGGACATAGTTTTGTCTACCACTCCCCTATACGCCTTTTCTCGAGCATATCCTATAAAAGTTTAAGGCCAATATAAATAATATTCATTGTGACATATGAAGTTAGTGGAAGAATTAAGTAGAAGCACATAAGATCAGAGACTCGTATCTGTACATTGCACGTAAGTATGGAGATTTGATTTTAATATACTTGATGTGCATAAAGTAATGCTAGCAAAATATTATAAGTCTTGGACGTAGAGTTCAGGTGTAAGCCTTTAACAGGATGTTTCACAGAGACCATATTCTAATGAAGATACATAATCTCTCTGCAATAAAATATCACAGACATTAGTATGTGAAACAGGTCCACGTTAATGTTGTGTATGATTTCTAGAATTATAAGCTGAGTGCTGTATTTTTTATAATCCAGATAGGTTTTTCATCTAAAGCAAAAGCTACAAGATTAATTTCCACTCTAAAAGTTCCCAAATCTACAGAATCTTGTGTCATCCAAAGTGGTGCTCTTAATTTGCATGCTTGCAAACGTAGGAGTTTTATGACGTTGTTCAGTTGTTTGCCGTGCCATGTGAAGAACGAGAAATGGAATAGGAGGCAATGAAAAATCATCTCGGTCTCAGAATATCTTTGGCACTTTGGTTAATCTGAGTTAATATCTAAATTCTATCGTCTGCATAAACGTCTGAGATGCACCAAAGGATACTAAACTAATGACATAGAGGCAACATATTAACAGTGGATGTTTCCTTGTTACTGACCAACTCAGTGTCAGTTTTCCAAAACAATATCTGTAAGATTTTGGTGTTCTTCACTATTTCTTACCTAGTACATCTTTGACAATTGGGATTTTTTTTTCCACTAATTTAAACTTGTGATTCTAGATTTGCTCTGATAATATTTAGCTCAATTCTTTCAGCTTCATATTTCTTTGCTCATTTTTCAATAGGTAAGAATAGCTCATTAGGCTAAGCATGAGCAGTCTGAATAGACAGTAAATAAAGTCACAGACATACACAATATTTGCAAGCTAAAGCTTAATTTGGGGATGCAATTAGGTAATCATGATTAGTACTTAACTTTTGAGTAATGTCAACTCTTTTAGAGTCAGAGAGATTAACATACGTGAAGCTGCTAGTAAGTTTTTATCGTAAATGCATACCTTACTGCTAATGCTTTTCAGTCATTTGGGGTTTTTCACTCATAACAGTAGTTGAGAATTATCTGAGAACCCTCTTGATGTCAGGTTCGTGATATATGGTACTTTATCTCTTTGTGTATTAATATATGTCTACCAGTGTAAGACCCGTAAATCGGGGTGTTACAACCAGCACCGTGCAATTGCTTTCATACTGAAATGTAGCAATTGCAGTGAGCTGCTGAACATTCTTTGATTATGTTTGAGATAGAGTTGACCCGGTCTGCAACCCATTGGTTCTTGAGGTTAAGAGAGATGAAACCTTTTTATGATAATAAAAAACTTAAATGGCTGCAAATGATCCAGTTCAGCTAAACCGATTTTCTGAACTTGAACAAGATACTATAAGGCTCGACTTAAAAGAGAACACAGAATTACACACTTAACTGGTGGGTTACATGTGTGATGCAAAATGAAAGGAGAAATCCGAAGTTTCGTTCTTATGTTCTAACAAGAAATTATGTGTGATTATTAAGACGCACTATTATGTATAACTGACAGGGACACTGGTATTCACTGGTCTTCTGGAGATGGAGCAACATCAGGAGATGGAGCAGCATCAGGAGCTGGTGAAGGTGCACCCCCTTGATCAGAATTCAGAAGTCCAAATTTCTTGATGAGTTCATCTGCAATAAGCTCATTAGCACTGTCTGTGGGATGGTATTCATCCCAAAAGACATATTTACTTCTATCTTTGCACAGACTTGATGCAGGTACACATGTAAGGGCGGGTCGAATATTCCAGAAGGAACAGCATGGTGAGTCTGAGTTTTGAAATCCTACAAAGCAAACGTAGCTATGATGTAAATAACTCTCAGCAGTCAGCACACAAGCCATAGCTCAATTTTTAATTATTTGATCATGTGTGATATGTTGAAAATTCTTTAGCAAATAACAACATTGTGAAAACTTTAGACGTTCGGAATCCCAATGATTTATGCACTCTGTTTTGTTTTCATTGTTTTAATGTGTCAGGTTCTTTTAGATAATGGGCAATGGAGTATGAATCCTGTTTATTAGAAAAGTAACATATTTACTTACCATACTTATTTGGATTGCTAATCACATCATAGACAACATCATATGCATCTCCAAATCTATAGGTTGAATCAGGAAAATGATTCCCCAAGTCATCTACTAACTCGCTTACAGCTTTGTTGAAGGTAAGAGCCAGCTTGTTCGCCTTTTCTCGACAATTCCCAGTTGTACTGAGCACCCTTTGAAGGGGAATGCAGCCCATTGGACCCAACCCGAAAACCACCAGCTGTCTTGCTCCTAAACTATGAAGTAACTAAACACAAACATACCATAATTGAAAAGATTTTGATTATTAGATGCAGAAGACAAAGAGAAAAAAGTTGTGGTTGGATAAAAACTAAGTAAACCTTTAGCTGTTTTTCCAGTGTTCCTATTAAGTAGTCCATGAATGTCTCATCATTGTATGTCCATGAATCTCTGTAAACTGGCATCAAGTAGTTGTTGATGAAATCATTGCTCCCTAAAGCAACAACATAACGACCTTCCTTGAAAAACTTGTCAGCGGCCCTTTTTCCAATTTTACCTCTGATCAACTCCTGTGTCCCCTGAAATAGCTCAATTTGTTTGTCCAGGGAAAACTTTTGGATCTGCAAGAAGCACGATTTTCATCCAAATATACTTGCATAAAGGCTACAAGATACATAGTGTATGAATCGTGGCACTCACAAAATAGGCACCGGTTTCATTCAAAATGCCGCCACCACCAGAAGCATAGTTCACACCATTTTCTAGTATAACTTCTCCACTCACAGATGGGTCCAGGAATGCAGGAGGCCTAGGGAGGCCAGTACGGTCACCTGAAATGTATAACATCAGTATTAGTATACAGCCAGAAACAATAGAAAAGTGCTACCATTTCTAAATAATCCGACAAACCCTAACTCAAATGTCTTTACATATTAGCATCTATGAATAACCTTTGAAGCTAGAAAGTCAAAGCTAAATCTTTGCTGCATTTAGTAAGGTTTGAAATACACATACAGAAAATGTAAGGAAGCAACCTTTCAATTTTGTAAAAATACTAAAAAGAATCATGCCACGAGGCTTTTGAGAATTCAACAATAAAATGCTGATATCAATTGAGTTAGATTCTTGTATGTCACTGATTGCGAAGTGCATGCATGCTAAAAGTATAAGGTTTACCTATTATGTCAGCTACTGTGCGACCATTAGTGAACCTTCCATTAGGTAACCCATTTCCCATGTCTATGCCATACCAAGGCAAGCTTGCTTGAGCAAGGCTTCTAGAGAGATGCATGTTATTACCAACATCAGAGAGTGAGTCTCCAAAAATGAACTGCACAACCTTGCTATGGCATCCATCAAGACCAATTCCCAAAATGGTGATTACCACAATAACTAATGCAAGATTGAAGTCCATGTTTGTGTAGCAAGTTATGCCTCGTTATGCTTTCTATGGCCATTAAGCATTTGGGTTGGTTTTTTATATCTAAGAATTTTGAAATTTTAATTTGTAGCGATGAGATTGTTCAAAAGTTTGGCAGCAACATAGAGAAAATGTCATGAGCATGCAAAAGGCAGGAGTAGATGGTTTGATATACCAACTTTTTTATTGATTCAAAGCAACTACAACTACCCATATGATTTTAGAGTAAAATCAGAAACGAATGGTGAAGTCAAGAGTTTGTTAATGTTGGAACCTGAAATCACTTTAAAAGAAATAGGAATTAAGAATGAGGGAATATGGAGTGAGATTTCAAATTGAATTCTCAACAAACACGGTGTTGTAACTTGTAATGGTAAGTTCACCGAACCAGAAAAAGAAGGGTATAACTCACCCAACGTAAAAAGAATGAGGAAGGTTTCACCAAACATAGTCACATAATTCGCAATTCACTTATGTACATCTACGGCTACAAGTGCGCATTATGCAAACTTAAATAATATATATATATATATATATATATATATATATATATATATATATATATATATATATGTGTGTGTGGGGGGGGGGGGGGTTTGCTAACGTCGATATTGTAAAAATTATGTAACAGATTCATACTGAAGATTCAATAAATCTAAATATATCAAACAAACACATTTAATCATATTCAGATTTACAAGAATAAAAGCGGAAGCAGAAAGACCAACCTCCAGCCATTGTTGTACGTTTGCCTGTTTCTGGTTTCTGAACCCTTGCTCTTAAAACACGATGGTGATGTATATGAAGGAAAGAGTAGGCTCAGTGACCTAATATGAAATTTTTCTGTAGTCTATATTACTCCAAAAACCATCACAGAGTATTTAACATTAAAAGAGATTATTGTGGGAATAATGGCACACCCACACGTTTGAAAACGGTTTTAAAATGGACCACTTCCAGAATATTAACTACTTTATAATATTAACTAAAAAAAATAAAATAAATGGAAAAGATATAATATTAAATAATATAATATTAAAAATGTAACCTTTCATATAAGGCTAACAGATACGCCATGTGTACCTGGTTTTAGTAAACAAAAATACTCTTATATATAATGAATTCTAAGTTAAAGAAACCCTCAAACCCTTACTCACCTCTCTCATTCCTCTCAACCCTTTCTCTTTCATCTCTCTCACTCCAATCTTTTCTCTATCATCCCTAATGTAGCTCCAATTAAAAAAATCAGAAACACTTGTCGTTAAACAATTTGTCTTTGTAAAGAGTTGAGTCATTGACATATCCACCTTCAGACAAAGGTTCATTCAAGATATCTTCAATTTCACCATCTTCACTAACCTCTCTAATTTCATCATCTTCATATGTGAATAATCATCTCTAAAAAAACCCTCCAGGCCAATTACCAATTCCTTCGGATGTCATTATGACTGTGAAAATTATATAAAATTATATACGACAAAAATTATAAAATCAAAACTCATTATAAAATCATTTTTTGTAAGAAATTGTTTAACTACGAGTGTTTCTGATTTTTTTCCTGGCCAATTACCCATTCATTTGATGTCATTATTCTTGTGAAAATTAGATAAGAAAAAAATTATAAAATGAAAACTCATTATAAAATCATTTTTTTGTAAGAAATTGTTTAACCGCGAGTATTTTTTATTTTTTCCAAGTCAATTACTAATTCCTTTATGCTTCTGAAAATTAAATAAAATTAGATAATAAAAATTATAAAATGAAAACTCATTATAAAATTAATTTTTGTAAAATTGTTTAAGGTAAGTGTTTCTGTAAAAAGTTGGAGTGAGAGAGATGAAAAAGAAAGGGTTGAGAGAAATGAGAGAGGTGGGTTTCTTTTTCCTTTTAGTTTTGAGAATGAAAATTATTAAAATATCCTTAACCTTAAAAATTATAATACATGTATCAAAGAGGTAAAGCAACGATAAAAAAAATTAAGAACTTATTTTGTATTCCATTTTTTTTTTAATTTAGAGATTAATACAATAATGTTTTCCACTTTAAAAAATAAAAGAATATTTTATCCTAAAAATTAAGGAGCGATAACTTTAGTTTTCAGATTTTAATTTAAATTCCTTCTAAAGAAAAGTTTGGTTAGGAGTTAAAAAGATATTTTAATGAATTTAAAAAAAAATATTTGTTATATCTTATTTTATTTGGAGATTATTTTTAGTGCTTTTGATATATTTTTTTTCTATCTAATTTCTATTAAATTTCAATTTTGAAATGAAATCAAATTTTATGTGTTACTGTCTTGATTTCATTACAATCAGTTTACTAACCATTCATCGTACATAAATAAATAAGCAACATATAAAATTACCATCATATAAAATTACCAAAAGCATGTAGGGCTATTTCTTCCTACACTTCTCTAATTTTACTATGCACCTTCGTTGGTGATGAAATGACCCGCTTGCCCTAAATGAAAAATATAATATAAACATAAATTCGTCATTTTTCCAGTTCATCCTATTCTTCTTCCATATAAGTCGTGATGCATTCCCTCCCTCTACTCTTCTTTAAATTTTTATTTTAGAGTTATTATCTGAACCCCATGACATCTTGTAATTTTTTTCGTTTTCACTTCTTGTGTCTATTTATTTAGGGATGGGTATTTTGAAAAAGTTTTTAGATTATAAAATTTAAAATACTTTTTCAAAACTTATATACATTATAAATTTATGTAATCAAAACAAATTTTTGGATCGAGATGAATTTTAAATTATATAAAATTTTTCAATAAACTAATACATTTGTGATTTGTAATTTGGATTGCAATTTCAAATTTGAAAATATATTTTGGATTTTACAATCCAAAATACATTACATATTTCAAAAATATATTTTAGATTAATTTAAAATATATATCTTTTATTTTAAAAAATAAGTTTATTAAACAGTATTTCTTATTAATATCATAATTATGTAATATGTACGGTTTTGGATAGAAAAGGGGTGAAATATTTTAAAGTAATGGTAGACAAATAGCTACTACATTGGTTCATAGAAGAATTGTTCATGGTAATGAAATTTATGTGATTTATGTGGAGTTACAACCAACCATAATCACTATAACAAATTCTTTGAAGACCTTTTTTATTCTTCTTTACGAGTGAGTTTGTTGATCATGTTGCACTAAGGCTATGAAAGGGTGAGATATGAAACAAAAACTACACTTAATAGTGATATTTGGTTATGTGATATTATTTATACTTGCAAACAACTATATTTTTTTGTTAGTATAGAAGGAAACTAAAGTTGATCTCTCATAATTGAAATTAAACTTTGGGACCTCTCATTAACAAATTAAGGTTATGATACTTAATTTTGAGTTGTTGATGTACAACATAAGTTATAAGATAGCCAATAAAAGATTGATATAAACCTTTGTGGAAAGGTGACACAAGACACCGACACTTTTCACGTGCTTGTTGGTGAAATGACAATGATGTTCGATTATATGATTACGTTGCCTCATATCTCTATTGTGAAACAATTTTTCACATATGTGACATTAGATTTCACTGTAATTTCAATAATGTTGTTTAAGTTGCTACGAATAGACTTAAATGATGTCATGGTGAAGATGAGACGCTATCATGGTATACATGTGAGGTTCAGTTGGCTGTGGGAGATATATGAGCATTGTTGCACCTACCAAAGATAGGAGTATGTTGTGAGAGTTTATTTATTGTATCTTGTGGGATGAAAAATATTTGTGAACAAAGTTTGACGTGAATTATCTTGTACTTCAATTATTACAAAATTTACATATGTATGGTGGTTACTCATAAGAAGCTACTGCACTCCTACCACACTAATCCACATGCATGACTAATTAAGGGATACTTATTTATCTCATAAAAAGTTGTTGAATTATTACATCTAGACAATTTTATATTTCAAATATATTTTAGAGCTTTAAAAAAACATGATTGACATTTTATATTGTATAATAAAATGTATCTTTAAATTGTATAATTCATAACTAAAATTGAAAATATCGAACTATGAACTCGTACATATACATCAACACATTGTCACTATTATAATTAGGGATGACAAAAATACTCATACCAGCATGTATATGCATATAATGGATACTACAAGTAAATGGTAGATACTTCAAATGGATATCCGTGAATAATGAATAACACATAATCTAATAACATTATAAACTACTTAGAACAAATATCATATTACTTATACTCGAAAATATCTATCACCCTTACAAAATTAAAAATTATAATTTAATTTATATTTTATTAGGTTAAATTTAATTAAAGTTAAAATTTATTACATATTTTATATTATATTTAATTAAAATTAAAAATTAATTTATATTTAAGTTAATTTACATTATATTTTATATTTTTATAATTTAATTTATTTAAAAAAATCTATAAATTATTATTTTTTGAATATCTAATATTCCCAAATTTTAAAAAAATTATAAATATTTTTAAATAAATATCTGACCAGTCATATAATAAATAATAAATAATTTTTTTATTATAAATTAAGTAATAAATAGACACTTTCTATAATGATCACAAACTCTTATCATCTCTCATCGTAACCAACCGCCAACAATCACCGTTAAGCTACCACAACCTTCTCACATGGCCTGATTGTAGGTGTCATCATTCCTCACCCAAGAGGACATATAATACAACACAATCTCACTAGGAAACGTTTTACACCAAAAGATGCTTTCAAAGATATACCTTCATTTTGTAATGAAAACCTATTATCCTTTAAAAATATAACCCAAGTATAATATATAAATATATATTTTTAATTTTATTAAATTAATTCTGAAGAATTGAATTAATTTAAATTTTATAAATATTTTTTTATTACAGCAACGTTCATATACTTGTCTGTATGAAATCTTAGCAAGAAAGAGCGATTAAGATTTGCAACGGCCTCCGCGTCAGCTTCCACGTGCAAGTGAATCCTTGTGTCATCATCCTTATAACCTTCTCACGTGGAAACATCACAAAATTAGAATCAAATTGCAATGAGGCATGTTGGTTCGTTACATAGCTATGCACATCTGAGACTATATAATTTACCTCTCATCCCAAAATTCTATTAACTACATCACAACTTTTACTACTACCACCGTCATCACTTCCAAATCCACCCATCAATTCCAAAAAAACCATTCTCAACAAATATTTCCTACATCACCTGCTTCTTTTAATAAATCATATTCCTTTTCAATAAAAATATGAAAAAAGTTTTATTAACATTTTTTTTACAATATTTTAACAACGTATATACATGATGGTTTATTGATCCGTTTCAAATATTTTTCTAAAATTAAATTCAAACGTATAAATGATTTGAAATATGAGTTATAAATTATCTATCATATAGATGATTTATTTCTTTGCGTATTACTTGTTTAACTCATATCTTATCTTTCCATTTATAATTATTAAGACTGTGTTCACTTTGAGGTGATACACTGTTAAGGAGAGAAAGGAAGTGATGGATTAAAAAAATATCGTGTTCATTTGCGTAGTATTGTGAGCGATGAATCGGAGGTAACAACGACATTCACGTACTGTAGCATCACTCTCTTAACTGCGATGATTTGCAAGGAAGAAGGGTGATTTGCCTAATCTGCCCTTTTGTGATTTGTTATTATTCTCATACAATAATAAAATATCAAACCACCATAATTTTATGCGGTCTACAAAATGAATAAATTTTACTTCCATAACAATTAAATTTATACTTCTTAAAACTAAATTATATCACAAACAAGTACTATATTTAAAAAAAATTCATTTCAATCAAGTATAATTTAATTATATTTTTTAAATTATTTTTAATAATTATTCCAAATTTTTAACTTTTAATAAACATTTTTACAATTAAATATAACCTTAACAAATATAATTTTATATTACTTTAATACCTAGGGACATTTTGGTAATCTTCAATTTCTACCAATTAAACTAATTTTTTAAAATCGTCACATCAATCAAATCCTACACTAATTCTCACAAACTTCAACCCAAAATTCACTCTCAATTACCTTCAAATCCACTCAAATAAACACACAAAAAAATCACCCTCAAATCCCCTCAAATCCATTCAATCACTCTCCCCCAATTACCTCCAACTAAACACACCCTAATGTCGTGTTCGCTTTAAGGTATTTACTGTTGTTGATGATTTGCAACGATGAATTTCAAATAATTTTTATGTTCGTTTCTATAAATTTGCGAGCGATGAAAAGAAGTGAATTGCGAGATGAAGTAAATTTTCAATCCTTCCTATCCAGCACAGATTTGCAAGGAATTGTGATAAATTTCAATTTTACCCTTTATATAATGTATTTGATTGAAATGGATTCTTAGCATCAACATGAATATTAATAATAATTAAAAGAAATTATAATAATAATAATAATAATAATTATTATTATTATTATTATTAACTTTAATTTTTTATTCTTTATAAATATTTTTACAATTAAATATAATATTAACAATTATCATTTTATATTACTTTAATAATTAAGGGTATTTTGGTAATCTTTAATTTTTATCAATTAAACAAATTTTTTTATTTGTCACATCAATCAAATCTTACACTAATTTTCACAAACTTTACCTCTAAATCTACTCTCAATTACCCACAAATCCACTCAAAAAAACAACTAAAAAATTATCCTCAAATCCACACAAATCCATTCAAATCATCTCCCCCAAATCATCTCTCCTAAATCCTCCCAAAAGAACACACCCTAAGTGATGGAATCCTTACGTAGTCTTAATACGAATTACTAAAATCAATGATTTAACAAAATAATGTACTTCATACACTAGTGCAACGAGAGGCTTTTACCGCGGTTATTTTTCATTATATGTCGCGGTTTACGAACCGCGGCATATTCAGACGCGGTAGTAAGTCAGAGACTTTAGGCCGCAGTTATGACCGCGGTATATAGGTTGCGGAATATGCCGCGGTTGTCCAAGGAACCGCTGCCTAAATCCTTTTTTTAAAAAAAAAAAATTGTCCACTATATGCCGCAGTTGTAACCACAACCGCGGCATATTCCCCTGCAGTTTTTTAAAATTGCAGGTCTGTTTTTGTGATATCCACTACCACAAAAACAGACCTGCATATAAAGACAATTCATATTAATTAGTGTATATGAATTCAACATTTGGGAAAAATCAAAATTTGTTAAACTTACCAAAACTATAGTAATTTCATACATTACCAAAACTATAGCAATTGTTATTATGCAAAAACTAATGAAGAAATCATATTAAGAATGCAAAAGGGCATAAATACCTGGAACAGGGGCGGCGAAAAAGCTTGGTGCAACAAAGGGGAATGGCAGCGGAGAGGAATGACAGGCGTTTCAAACGATTTTGATCGGCTAAAACTGTTTCTTATCGTCAAAAATGGGAAATGACCGAACAATTTTGAGTTAAAACGGTGAAGAAACGAGGGAACTGAGATGGGTGGTCGGCGGGAGAAGAAAACTCGAAGTCCAGCGAGCGTCTGCGCGAACAAGACGATACTGTTCCAAAGTTTTATTTTTTAACTCTGACTGGGGAATCTACCGCGGTTCACTACTTAACCGCGGTATAAGATGGCATTTTTGAAATTATTTTTAAACTATATGCCGCGGTTCGGCGGGCAACCGCGGTATAAGATGACATTTTTGAAATTATTTTTAAACTATATGCCGCGGTTCGGCGGGCAACCGCGGTATATTCCTCTAAATATTTCAAATTCATTTTAAATTTATTTCAGGTAGGAGAATAGGTTGCGGTTACTCTGAGAACCGCGGCATATACCCCTGTAACTTCTGAAATTCTCTGACTCAGTCAGCCCTTGCAATAAATTGGCAGAGGTATATGCCGCGGTTTTCCAGAGAACCGCGGCATATACGCTGTTATTTAATTTTTTTTTTCATACGTGGCGTCAAAGGGGATGGTTGACTGGCGTATATGTCGCGGTTCCCCTCTGAACCGCGGCATATTCCTTCGATTTATTTATAAAACTACCACCGCGCACCATTATGCTGCGGTTTCTAGTGAACCGTGGCATAATGTGCGCTGTAAAAACCCAATTTTTTACTAGTGATACAAAGTTACCAACGAATATACTTTTGAATGACATAAAGTTATATACAGATATAATTTTGCAGAAAAATATTTGTAAATAATTGATAAATTTAATGTAATAAACAAATTTATTCATGGAAAATAATTAAACTTTTGACAATTTAGAATGGATTCAGTGAGAAAAATTCTTGTAATTTTCGTTAATTTTATGCCATTTTAAACTTATTTATTTTGTATATTTTTTAAAGGAAAATTAAAATTGATCATTTAACACATGGAAATTAATTAAAATTATAATAATTTTTTTAAGAGAAAATTACTGAATCCGTCCTGTCGTATTTTAAGGCAAAAACACAACTGTTTCTTACAAGTTACTGAGTCATTTTTAAGACAAAATTAATTTTTTTCTTTTTCTCACAATCAAGATAACTAACTCACTTATAAGTGACGGAGATGCAAAAATTACATTAATATTATCTAGGTTTCCATAATTACTTAAAAAATTGAATATATATATATATATATATATATATATATATTCATATGATAAATTCGCGGATAACATTGGTTTTAGTGCGGAAAATTGAATATCTATTTATGCAAATAGAATTTGCACATGAATTTAGTGTAACAACAATAAAATTTAATTAATGATAAAAATTATTAAGGTTTATTACAAGCATGAAGATAAAAGTACATGAATTATTGAAAGAAAAAAAAATAACACATACATATAGTGTATGATTATTCCATGTTGTCCGTGAGTTCTTGGATCATGATGCATCAATTTTTCTATGGACAATTTTGAGATCTTGATGAAGGTTTCAATATATGATATTCAAACCTGAAGTCTTTTCATACCTTCTTGGAGTTATGGAAAAAGGCGACATTGATGTTCTTAAATCCCAAAATTTTCACGTATCCCTTTAGGCTTGTTGTTTTAAATAAATGGATTTGAGAAACTGAATTTAGGTGAATGAATTTGTAGTGTTTTTTCTTAATAGATTTAGAGGTGAAAATGAATGAATTTAAAATAATAATTGTAAGAGTTTGTGAGTGATTTATTTGATATGATAAATAAAAAGGTTTTAATAGATTAAAATATACAATTATTATTTTACTCTTATAATAAATGTTAATATATATATATATGTATGGAATTTGGAATTTTTGAACTTGCGTACGTTATTTTTTTAGTTGGTACATTTTAGTAATATATACTGAGTTTTAGTAGACAAAAATCAATTCTAAGTTTTAAGGTCAAAGGTATTTAAATAATTTACATTGTCAGAACTAAAAAAACAAGAAACTTCCAAACCTTACTCACATTTTTTATTTTTCTCAACTCTTTTTCTTTCATCTCTCTCACTCCAACCTTTTCTCTGTCATCTTTCCAAATGAAAAAAATCAGAAACACTCGCCTAACTCTAATCCACCTTTCTCACTAATCTAATTTTTTTTGTAAATTTTAAAGGTTTTTCAAGTTTTATATAAAGTTATGTAGGTAAATATGATAATCCTAACTCTTAAAATTATTAGTGAAAATCTAACTAAGGGTTTTAAATAATTGAATGTAAATTGGTGTAGAATTGAATCAATATGGAAAAACTTTTATGTGTTGTACATTTTTCTTTAAATTTTTTTGTATCTTAGTGATTGTTAAGATACCTTAATTAAGTATCATTCATGTATTTTTTTAATTGATTAAATAAGTATTTAAAAAAAAACAAATTTTATAAGAGAAACAATTCACTCCTTCTTGATTAAAGATATTAGTCATAACTATTTTTAACATCTTCCTTAAAATGCCCTGTATACTACTTGCATCCACCACTTGTCAAATTTGATGGAGAATATCCTAAACTTTGTCTTCTTCCCACGTATGCAAAATAAAAATAGATAAATTAGCGAGGTAAAAAGGTAAAATATTAATAGCCAACAATATTTATTCTTTTTTTCTTCACTTTTTCAAAAGAACACTCCTATCTTTTCTTTCTTTCTTTGTCATCCTTTCTAATCATATGTGCAAAGGACCTTTTCACCCTGTCTTCTTTGTTTATGTCATATGTTTATATCCAAACATACTGCAACAAAACTTAAAGTGTTATTCATTTAGAAGATGAATTTGGAAAAGTGATTTCACGAGAAATAGAAGTGAAAATAAGTTTTTTTTTATCTATTAAGGAAAATATTACGAGAAATGAAGGAGTTCAATATGAAAATTTATAAAAATTAATGAGTAATTAATGAGTTTGATAGATTAAAAAATGATTTAATTGATAAAATTAAAAATTATAATTAACATATATCCGAATGCATCAAGAAATAAATTATCAATAGAACAAATAAATTAATTAACACATGAAACATAACTATTTAACAAATATAAGTTGGTATATCCATTAACATAATCGGATGCATCAAGAAATAAACATAAGTAAAACAGAGTTAACTATAGATAGTAAAATATAAAAGAGTTTAGATTGGAGACAATTAGGGCTGGACAAAAATAACTGATCTATACTGTATTATAGTTAATTATACTATATTATACTAAAAAAACTGATCCATTTTTAAATATATTATTTTATGGTTTAGTTTTTGAAAACTGAAACATTTTCGGTTCAGTTAACTGTGAAAATTGTAATGTGTTTTTCCATCGCTTTTTCATTTTTAATTTTTCAATTATTCCTAAAATTTGTCCTAGCTCGTGTTGTCCACCATGAGCGAAATCTCGCGTTGTCCACCATGACGCGGTTAGCGAAGGAGAGCTTCAACGAAATCTCAGTGATCTTGTCGTGACTTTGTCCTAGTTCGCGTTGCCCACCGTTGTCGTCGAAAGAGAGCTCCAACGATAATGCGCGACCGTTGCCACCGTGACCCTGTCGACAAAAGAGAGTTCCACCACGGCCTCTACCTCTTTGTGTTGTGTCTATGCTTCTCTGTGATGTTGTACTTTCCTTAAACCTATGTTTTATGAAATTTTAATGTTGTAGGTTTCTTCTTTTCGCCATTTTTATTGTCCCTTTTCATCCTTTGTTCTTATTTTTCTACTTGATTGATGAATTTAAGGTGCTTATTTTTCATGCAGAAAATTTCTGTTGAAAAGCTTTACAACTTTCTGTTGAAAAGCTTTACCTTGCTTCCCATATTTTTTTCTGGGATGGTTTGTGTGCCAATGGTCCCAAGGTTTGGTGTCTCTTTCTTTCTAGCAGATCATTCTCGTGTAGACATCAGGAAGCTAATGATAGTTTGACTTAAGCTCCTCATCAATTGTAGCAAAGGTTCTGCTTGTGCAGGTTTTCCCTCCTAATGAGAAGATTGAAAACATTAATGGTCAATATTGGACTTTACGTGCAGAAGAGTTAGATGAATTTGAAATTGCTTACTTGTTGTTTAGTTGATTATAACAGTATTAGGTTTGTTCAGATTTTATATGTTCATTCTAATTGATAGTTAGTAGATTAGTTTTAAATTTCAGCTTTACATAATAATTTTTTCATATTAATTTTTACCAATTAGAACTTGTTGAGATAACTTCTGTTACATTTCTCTTAGTTTAGTAAGTCATATAATTATGCATAGTTAACCGTTACTTTGTTATTAGATAGTGTTAAAATCATATTTTAGAACTAGTGTAGTGTTAAAATTTGTATAATTCAGTTTAAAATTAGTAGTTCAATTAAAATTAATGTAGTTTACAATTTAGTTAGTAGTTCAATTCAATTTTTATTATAATTTAGTACAATTTAATATAATTCAAAACTATTTTATAATTCAATTTAAAGAAATTAATTTTTAATTCAATATAATTTTGGAGTGCGGTTAAGTTCTTTTTCACCGTCCTAGAAACAATTATCAAATACAAACATACCTTTATATACAAACACGTTTGCCGATGCATTAAAGAGTATGAAATTGAATACAACTAAGAAAATTCATTATGATTTGACAGGAGCCGGAATGAACATGCAATTAAAGAGCATAAAATAAATTCTCACATTATTTTAAAATATATGATTTTTTTAAAAATAAAATAATAAAAGTAGAAATTTTTTGTCATGATGAAAAAAAGAAGAAGATGAAAATAAAGAAGTAAAAGAACCAAAAACGCAACCTTTCTACTAATACTCAAAGGCACCTCGTAAAACTCCAAGTAGTTGGCCACAACTAGTATAAATTCCCCACAAAAATTAATTGCTGAGTTATGATAAAAAAAACATGATTTTAAAATAAAAGATATGAAGAGAAAAAGACCAACAGTAAATAAACAAATAATAGAAAATAAAACTTGACGGTGAAAATAGTGTTATACTCGCACTTCATATAACCTCCAAAAAGAATTGTGAAAACCAAAGAAATTCCCTAAAAATTTGGGGGAAATAGAAAAATTAGCGCAAGAGAACATCAAAGAGTAAAGCAAGACAAACCAAAACCATTCCCCACAAGATATTGTGAGTTAGAAATAGAAAATGAAAATCAGAAAAAAAGAAAAGAAAATGCAAAGGGTACCCAAATTAGGTTGTTGTGTTGCTTAACCAGGAAAAAATGGGGTATGAGGGAAAGAGGTAAGAGAGAAGAAGAGTATAAAAGTTCCTTTGCATTTCATAGATCACAGCACATTTGTTAAATTAGGAAAAAATGGTAAGAGAAAAAGAAATGGGAAAGAAGATTCTTTTATTATATAAATAATAAAGTGTATTTTTGAACACACAAACTCTGCTTCTCGCACGTGACACGTTCAGCTAGCTTTGAAGGCTGAACAGTGAGGTGATGATGACGTGGCAAAACTTGAGCGAATTAATGAAGTGCGAAGCAGAGTACGAAGTGTTTTAATAGAGCATTAAAGATCAACCACTCTCTCATACAACGTGGCACCATGACAGCCACTCAAAATAAAAACCAATATCCAACACCAAGGACAAGAACACTTCCCACAAACCATCATCTCAAAATCTATCCACACCAAATCGCCACCCTCAATTTCATCCATCCAACGCTCACAAATCACCTCAAATCCAAACGTATCTCCTCAAACAAACACACCTACATAAAAAAAAATCAAACCCCTCTCACTGTCTCACTCTCACTCCCCACTCTTTCACCATGAATTCTATTGCTCTCAAAACCTTTGTCGGCCTCCGGCAAACCTCGCCGGATGCGCCGCATTTCGCTGCCCAGCCAAGACTCCCCCCATCTCACCGAAAGTTTAGAATTGTGGCCGGCAAATTCAGCCCGAAGCTGCAGGGGCGGAACCTACGAGTGGCAGTAGTGGGTGGTGGTCCCGCCGGCGGCGCGGCGGCGGAGGCGCTGGCGAAGGGTGGCGTGGAGACTTTCCTTTTCGAGCGGAAGCTGGACAACTGCAAGCCGTGCGGGGGAGCGATTCCGCTGTGCATGGTGGGGGAGTTCGACCTGCCGCTGGACATCATTGACCGGCGCGTAACGAAGATGAAGATGATATCGCCGTCGAACGTGGCGGTGGACATCGGGAGAACGCTTAAGCCGCACGAGTACATTGGTATGGTCCGGCGCGAGGTCCTGGATGCTTACCTGAGAGAGCGGGCGAAAGAGAATGGGGCTAGTGTCATCAACGGGCTGTTCATGAAAATGGATATTCCGAAGGATAACACCAGCCCCTACGTTCTTCATTACTCTTCCTACGATAACAAAATCGGTGGGGCCGGTGAGAAGCGTACCTTGGAAGTTGACGCTGTCATTGGTGCTGATGGCGCTAATTCTAAAGTCGCCAAGTCTATTGATGCCGGTGAATACGAGTACGCCATCGCCTTTCAGGTACTACTATATTTCTTCTTCATGTTTTACAGATTTTATAAGTTGAAACTAACAAAGAGGTATAACTGTTGCATTATAAGGGAAACATTTCTTCTTCATTTCATGTTTTCTTGGGATGAATTTATAACTGTTGCTTGGTTCTTGTCATTACCAAAGAGAATCTCATATTCTAAACTGTCAATTGGTTTCTAAATTTGGCACCATTAGTCAATTTGGTCTTGACACTGTCAAGTCAATCAATTTTGTCCATAAGCACAGTAAATCAGCTCTCCAATGCTAAAGATCTTGTTGAACCACGCCAAAGCTACTTATGGAGTTGTCTAGTAGATGCCAAAGTAATGGATTAAGTCGTTATGAAAGAACAAGTCAAGAAACTAAATAGATGTTTACTTGCTGTGAAAGAACAGCACAAAAAGAATGCAGGGCTTCTGATTTATGCATTGTATGTGTTGAAACTTTCAAATTAATGTTATGTGTGGTTTTGATTGAATGGATTCTCAGGAGAGGGTAAAAATTCCGGATGATAAGATGGCGTATTACGAGGACCTAGCGGAGATGTACGTGGGGGATGATGTTTCTCCGGATTTCTACGGGTGGGTATTTCCAAAATGTGACCATGTGGCTGTTGGAACTGGTACCGTGACACACAAGGGGGACATCAAGAAGTTCCAACTAGCAACAAGGAAGAGAGCAGAAGACAAAATTTTGGGAGGCAAGATCATCAGAGTGGAGGCTCACCCTATCCCGGAACATCCGCGGCCGCGAAGGTTGTTGGGTAGAGTGGCTCTGGTGGGCGATGCTGCTGGGTATGTAACGAAATGCTCCGGAGAGGGAATCTATTTTGCGGCGAAGAGTGGTAGAATGTGTGCAGAGGCAATTGTTGAAGGTTCGGAGAATGGGAAGAGGATGGTGGAAGAAGGGGACTTGAGGAAGTACTTGGAGAAGTGGGATAAGACTTATTGGCCGACTTACAAGGTGTTGGATGTGCTTCAGAAGGTGTTTTACAGGTCGAACCCAGCTAGGGAAGCGTTTGTGGAGATGTGTGCTGATGAGTATGTGCAGAAGATGACATTTGATAGCTATTTGTACAAGACAGTGGTGCCTGGAAATCCTCTGGAGGATCTGAAATTGGCCATTAACACCATTGGGAGCTTAGTTAGGGCCAGTGCCATAAGGAGGGAGATGAACAAACTTAATGTATGATATGACAATAGTCATCATCTCTCTATATCTCTCATACATTTTTAATTCTTTTTTGCATTATGTATTTCCTACTGGACACCATCTCCTTTCATATCATAACTATATATGTACGTTTAAGCAAAAGGGTTGAACTTTCACGCAATTCCCATAACACAACTTTTGCACCTAATTGATAATCCAAAATAGAAGAAATCCAAAGAAGCGTTGTGATTATCAAGCAATGTGACTTACTTTGATTCCTAGGAACATTATTTCATCCTAATGATGTAATGATAAGCGCAACTTGTCTCAATTTTTCTTATCTTGATTTTATATACTTTTAACAATGTGTGGCCTTTACCTCTTGGTTGTTTTCAAGGGTCGAAGTTGGTACTCTATTACATAATAATATTTCCTGTATTTTATACCAATCACCAAGCAATGCATTTTTTAAACTTTTATTTATAACGGGATTAAATAATATAAAACAAATAAATATAGTATAAAAATATAATTGAACCTTGTTTTTCTCTTACCAGCTTTGGATTTAGTTCTATAATTAATTTACTCTGGTAAGAGTTTTATACCCACAACTTATATATAAATTCTATTTATGAATTTAATTAATTACATGAACTTTTAAAACAATTTCTCAAATAAATTCAAAAAGTTAGTACCTTAAAATATCTTTAGTAGAAATTAATTTCAAAAGTATTTATGAATTAAAGTATCATTTTAATATAACTTTTAAGTATAAATTGTTTAAAGTTAAGGAGAGTTATGAATTTACCCATTATGCATACGATAATATCTATCAGCTCTTAAATGGAAACTGCCATTTCCTAGCACGAAATCAACTGAGTGGGATTTATCAATGCTTTGTTTGAATAATAGGTAAAAAGAATAAAAAATTACCCTACAAAATTAGGTGATACCATGAAAAAATATAAACAATTATTTATCAAAACGAATCCAGTATTGATTTCTTAAAAAAATGAAATATTTTTGTTTTTTTAAATTAAAAATACAATTTGAATGCTTGAGAAAATCTGTTAAACTAAAAATAGTTTTAAAAACACATTTTAATTTTGAATCTAATAACTGAACTGATAAGATTAAAATCATAATTAAGACATAAATAATTGATATAAAAGAAAATAAAAAAAATGGTAAAATAAGAAGAGTGATGCAAGGACGTGGCAGGAGAGTGAAGAAGATTAATTTTTTCTTTAGCGTTTGGTGAGGTAAAGGGTAGAGTGAGTGTGTATATATATATTCGGCATCCGGCTGGTGTTTGCGTTCCTCCACCATCCATACCAATCCAATCTCTCAGGCGGAGATTTCAAACCCATCTTTGCTTCTTAAAGCTCTTTGTCTTTCTCATCACCGTTCACTCCCAGGTACGTTTTTCTCTTTCTCGCCGCCAGATCTCAATCCTTTCCCTCACCCCAGATCTGTTCATGCGTGATTCTCTTCTATTTCCCCTTTTTCTGCTTTTCATTTCTCGCTTCAATTATCAATGTGGAATTTCGATTCCAAATTATGCCTCTCATTAACTAATCTCCACCATGCATGCTATTTTTCAGCTCTTTCCGTGCTGCATGTCATTTCATTGAGCTTTTCCAACCTGTTTCTTTGCTTATATTGAATAATTTGTTGGGCTAGGGTTTAGCTTACATAAATCTGTTGGAATATAAGCCTTGTGCTTTATTATTTCTTTGGTGTTTTGTTTGTTTCAAACAGGTTTCTGTGGGTTAATGGAACAGACCTCATGCCGTTTTTTTGTATCACAGGTTGAGATGGCAGCGGCACCTGCAGCTACTTTCACTATTGGATCCACCGGTACCCTTGGTCAAAGAGGAAGCTCTTCTCCTCAATTAAGGACTTTTGGGTTAAAATTCAACACCCAAAATCCTTTGAAGAGTTTCTGTGGCCTCAAGGCTATGTCATCTGTGAGATGTGAGTCAGAATTATCTTTCTTAGCTAACAAAAGTGGTTCTGCTCTGCGGGCATCTTTTTCATCCAAGGCTCAGAAGGAAAACAACCAGAACTTCAACCACAAGTTGCAGCCTCAGGCTTCGTTCAAAGTTGCAGTTCTTGGGGCTGCTGGAGGGATTGGACAGCCGCTCGCGCTTCTTATCAAAATGTCCCCTTTAATTTCCGACCTGCATCTCTATGATATTGCGAATGTCAAGGGAGTGGCTGCTGATATTAGTCACTGCAACACACCCTCACAAGTGAGGGATTTCACTGGAGCTTCTGAGTTGGCAAATTGTTTGAATGGTGTGGATGTTGTTGTCATTCCTGCCGGTGTTCCGAGGAAGCCCGGCATGACTCGTGATGACCTTTTCAACATCAATGCTGGAATAGTCAGGGACTTAGTTTCGGCTGTTGCGGATAATTGCCCAGGTGCTTTTATTCAAATTATCAGTAACCCTGTGAACTCTACTGTGCCTATTGCTGCAGAAGTTTTGAAACAGAAGGGTGTCTATGATCCTAAAAAGCTCTTTGGTGTTACCACACTGGATGTTGTGAGGGCAAACACATTTGTTGCTCAGAGGAAGAACCTGAAGCTGATTGATGTTGATGTCCCTGTTGTTGGGGGCCATGCCGGGATTACCATTCTTCCTCTCTTGTCAAAGACAAGACCCTCAGCGAGTTTCACTGATGAAGAGGTTGAGGAGTTGACGGTCAGGATTCAAAACGCTGGTACTGAAGTTGTGGAAGCAAAGGCAGGTGCTGGGTCTGCTACCTTGTCAATGGCATATGCAGCTGCTAGATTTGTTGAGTCGTCTTTGCGTGCACTTGATGGAGACGGAGATGTGTATGAGTGCTCATTTGTGCAATCAGATTTGACTGACCTTCCATTCTTTGCTTCAAGGGTGAAGCTTGGTAGGAAAGGTATCGAGGCTTTAATTCCATCTGACCTCCAAGGGTTGACTGACTACGAGCAGAAGGCTTTGGAAGCACTTAAGCCAGAACTCAAGGCCAGCATAGAGAAGGGGATTGCTTTCGCTCAGAAGCAAACTGTTGCTGCTTAACTTCATTTTGTCAACGGTGATTTCTTGGGTTATGAATTTATTTGAGCATAAATATAACGAGAAATTAGGTTGCGAGTTTGTTGTAGCATCTTTTCTGCTTCCGGAACCTAGGATTCAAATTTTCCGTAGTATCAATTGTACTTCCAGTTTTGTTAGTAGAACGTGAGGGAGCTTCCATCTCTGTTCTCTATACCAAGCTTAGGTTTTGATAAAAATCTCCCAAGATGTCACCATTATAATTTAGAATCGGAGAAATATAAATGTTTGAATAATACGGCAATGGACCAGCTTTTTGTTTCTTCGTTGAATCCAATAAATGTTTTTTGGTTGAATCATTTATAATCCAGGCAAGCTCTGGCCTAGTTGAACATGCAGTGGACTTTTCGGTCATCAATGCCAGATAAATGGGCCCTTTAATTGATGGATATAAGTAGTCTGCTTATAGAAGATTGCAGTTTGAAAATAACTGCATGACGAGGTGTTTTAATTAACCCTACTACTCGTGGATTTTAAGTTGTATTTGTAATTTCTTTTTATTAAAATATTTTTCATGATCAAGATTGTCCGCAGATAGTTATCTTACCTGCTTAGAATCAATTAGATTTTTTACGATATTCTTACTTTAAGTCACTAGCCAGACGTAAGAGCAATTTTAAGTACAAAAAAATAAGAGAAAAAAACTGTCTGATGCTGTTATCTAAATGGAATGCATATAAAATTATCATTTGGCATTATCAGAGCGCTTTAATATGGCTCCTTAATATATTTTGAATGGACAAAAGCTGTATGGTCAGAGTTGATCCAGTTAGCAGGGATTGTAACCTTGTCAGCACTTCGAGGAATGCCAATGTCAAGCAAAATCAACGTATTATACAGGACGAACCTACCCTCTCTTAGGTCAAATGACTATAGCTCAGTGTACTGTTTCAATTGATCTTCAATATAAGAAAAAGTTCTCCAAAAGCTTAAAAACAAAAAATCTCATCCCAACAACAAATTTGCCGGGTAGCAGATTTGATGTTTTGCAGGTCACCGGTGTTTGTTAGGTGTCTGATATCGTGTCCAGCAGGATCGTCCTCGAATAGTCTATCCATAAGCTTCAGAAACAATCAGCTGAGACCGTGGTACTAACAGGTGCTGCGGTGCCATGAAATGATACTGGAATAAAGGCAATGGTTATCTGAACCTTAACTGATCCACACTAGCAATGCAGTTAATGCCTGTTGGGTAGTTTGTATTTATGGTTGCATTTCAATTAAGCCAATATTTCACCAAGTTTCTACAAATAACCAGCCGTAAAATTAGCAATTCTACATTTAGTTTCCCTTGGGAATAATTTCAGTACAGTAACACTCGGCGCTCGACATGACACATTTATAATCTGCAAATAATTTCCCTACCAATAATCGTTACATGAGCAGTGCCCTCCCCTAAAGTGGTGAAATCGATTATGGTCCCTAAGAAATACATCACGGTTGTAAACCCCAGAAAAAAGTTTTAGAAAATTGTGGCAGTCAACACATATACGGATATTACTGGCCACTCTTAGTGTTGTGCCAGGTGGAGTTGCAAGAACCCCGAAAGCAACAGCCAATTTTTCACTGTGATGTGAGAGCACATACCCCTTTTCTTTGTCATTCATCTTATGTAACTCAGATGAAAGTTCAACAACATAACCTGCAATCCTCAGCTGATGATTAATCTCATCTAGCTTCTCATAAATCAAACGATTTTTTGAATGTGAAATGTCGTCCACAACAAACTCGTGTACTACTCCTTTCAATTCGATTGTGCTGCAACCTGGGGTTGTTCGGATTGCTTTATCTTTCATCAATTTCCTCACTTCTGCTACCTTTTCCCAGTGTCCAGCTGAAGAATAAATATTCAAAAGTAAAACGTAATCCCCAGCTTCTTGAGCTTTCAATTCAATCAAATGCCCAATTACTTGTTCACCAAGTGTAACATGGCCATGAATCCTACAAGCCCCAAGCAAAGTCCTCCATATTTTGGAATCTGGCTTCACTACCATTGACATAATAAGCTGATAAGCCTTATCAAGCAGGCCAACACGGCCCAAGAGATCAACCATGCACCCATAGTGATGAACGTTGGGAGTTATTCCAAACTCTGTGTTCATACGGTCAAAAACTGACATTCCCTCATCAACCATTCCAGAATGACTGCAAGCAGAAAGGACACCCGTGAATGTCTGATCATCCGGCTGAATGCCAATTCTCAGCATCTCTTCAAATGCCTCAATAGCTTCCCTTCCATATCCATTCATTGCCAAACCAGAGATCATAGCACTCCACGAAACCACACTTTTATTTCCTGTTCTCTTAAAAATCTCATAAGCCTTCTCTAGACAACCACAACGTGAATACATAGAGATGAGTGCATTTGATAAATTGGGAGCATCACCATAACCACGCTCTATTATATAGCCATGAATTCGTTCACCAAATTCCAAGGCATTCAAATGAGCACAAGCCTGAAGAAGAAGCAAACAAGAAACATCATCAGGCTCACATTTATCGCTCGAACCCTGCATAACATCAAACAAACTCAAAGCGTCCCGAGTCCTATTATTTCGAACACAGCAAGAGATCATCACATTCCAAGCAACAGTGTCCCTTTGAGGCATCTCATCGAACACCTTGCACGCATCACCACCGCTTTGGCATTGCGAATACAGGTCCATGACAGCGGTGAGCAAAAGGGTATCCCATTGGTGCCCATCTTTGAATATGTTGCAATGAACCTGGATCCCTCCAAGAAGATACAGAAGCCTAATACAAGACTTAACAGCAAAGGAAGCCGATAAAGGGTCTGCGGCAATGCCTCTTCTTCTCATATCTCGATATAAAAGGAGACCCTTTCGCGGGGAATCACTCGTGGAACAGGCTCTGATCATGGTGTTGTAATGAAAAATCAAGGGGTGGGTGAGTTGCTCAAAAAAACGGTGGGAATAGTTGGCATCTTGCAATGGACCAGAGAGAGCTATACGGGACAAGAACTGAATAGAAACTGGGGGGTATTGAATGAGGTTTGTGCGTATAATGTGAGCGTGGATTTGGAGCAACTGGATCTTTTGGGAAACAGATTTTATGGCAGAAATCACGGGTTCTAGAGCCATTTCATACTCAACGTCTGAGTTTTGCGGTGAATCAATAGTGGCCTCCGATCACATGGATGTGATATAGTTTCAGTGATAACCAACAAACTACAACACCACAACCAAAAGAACTGCTAATGCCAAAGGGAAACTATTTTCAAAAGAAATTCCAGGGTGGAAGAGTGAAACAGGCCATGACTGTGGAAAATATTATTAAAATCATAAAGGGCGAAGATCAATATTTTTTCTTCTATTAAAATGACTATTTTGAATAGATTTTAAACCTTATCATTTAATTGTCACAATGTTATAAATAGACTTTCATTTGAGTATGGAAAAAAATCATTGGTTAACATCTAAATTATTTTGTCAAAATATTGACTAATTGTATTATAGTCTTTTGTTGTTAATGGTCAATTAAATACATTTAGAATCTGGTTTATCCTGTAGAAATTATATCATTATTGAATATACAGTCTTTTTGGTTTGTCTTTTTACTTTGTTTATAATTAAAATTCCGATGTTTGTTGCACTTGATTTGATTTGGTTCCTCATCTTTATTTTTACTATGAATTAGAAGGACAATGTAATTCTAAAAGGATTTCAATATTGGAGTGATCTTGAAAGAAGAAGAGAGAGTCACTTGTAAAGACTTTATTACTCTTGCAGCCATCATGGTTAATTCATATTTTTAAAGTTTCTTTTAAAGTGATTTGCTTCATTTCTATCCTTTTATGAGAATGATACAACAAATTATATATAAAAAATGCTTAGTTTACATATAAAAATATATCTAATAAAAAATATTTCAAAAGAGTGTTATTTCCTTGTTGAATTAAACTAGTGACATTAAGAAGTGTGATGTAGTGGTGATATGTTTATAAGTAATAGTTTAAAACTATAATTAATATAATGTTATTGTAAGGTGGAATATATTTTTAATTCTATAATTCTTTCTGTTTTTTATATTTTTTTTTATGCACTTGGTCGAGATACCTAAAAAAATTCACACACAAGGATGTGTTCATTTGAAGGAATGGATTTGAGAGAATGAATGAATTTGAGATTAATTAATTAAATATTGTTTTTTTTAAGACATTTAGAGGTGAGTGAAAGTGAACTTAGAAGAAAAATTTGTAAAAATTAATGTAAAATTTAATGGATGTCACTTATAAGAAACATTATTTTAATTGATAGAATGTAAAAATTACTAAAATATCCTTAGTGATAAAAATAATATATTTATTGGAAAAAATATTATAAAAATAAAAAAATCAAAATTATTTTTTAAAGTAAAATAAATTTGTATTTAAGTAAAGTCAAATAATTATGTATAAAAACATTAGTAATAAAAGATTTATTTATTATTAATGTTATTATTATTGAAATTATTGAAGACTAAAAATCTTGAAGACTTAAAAAAAATGAAATAGAAACAAAAAAAAAAATTGTTGCAGAAATTATGATAAAATGGTTTCAAAGGAATGATATATTTCATATTAGAATGGTTTTGGTCCCACACAATGCAAATGGTTTAGAATGAATTTCTTTTAGGGGTAAAAACGATTTCTTATCCAAAATTACCTCAAATCTCTTGCTATCACCGCAGATGGACTAAATATTGAATCCTGCGAATCATAGCCTCTTATTCCTTCTGAATTCCTTCATACGAACATCATTAAAATCTCAAATCCATCTTTTCCAATACACGTGAATAGAGATATCCATCCAAGCAAATAGAGCCTAAGTATTTGGTTTCCAAGAATATAATAAATGTACATAATCTAAAAGTATTAAATACTTTATATATATATATATATATATGATCTATTCAGTGTTTTTAGTGGATTTTTACCTTTTGAAATGCCTAATTGTAATGACACCTTAACCTTACTTAGAAGGTCATAGTGTTCAGTATTGACAATTCTATTGATTATAAGAGAAAACATGCTTATCGTCGAGACATCAGTATGTTCTGATTGTTCTTATACGGATCATACCACCTCTCACTGATAATATTGTTTCAAAAGATGTAATGTACCTATAATTATCATTATATTTTTTATATTTTCATTTATTATAAATTTAATAATTGTATATAAATCAATATTTTAAATGTAATGATATTAAGTTTATTTTGAAGGATCTCAATAATTGGTTCCACGTATTGAAATATTAGCAACTATTTGTCTCTTTTCCTATTCTCTTAATAAAAGACAACATCATTTATAAAAGAAATATAAGAAAATGATATATTTTAACCTTATGTAAATTTAAAACTAAAGGATAATAACATATTATATGTTTCTATATTCTATAGAGAAAGGAAAAATACATAATAAATAATGAATATTTTATCATGAATTTAGGAACTATATTTATGCGGCATAAAAATCTTTTGAATCAAGGCAAAAACACTATAATTCTCATACAATTTTTTAGAAAATTTATTGAAACAGACAAATTTAAAAAAATTATGAAAATAAATAAATCGAATCAAAGTATTAATGCGACACATTTTTACTTCAAAATATTTATGACTTCACAATTTAAATGAACTAAAATCATATCACCCTAATACGATTTCTTCTCAATTAGATCGATTAGGTGACATGACTTATTGATTTTCATATTTTTTTTAAATCTATTAATTTCAATAATTAAAAAAAAATTGCACCGGTGCTTTTCCCTTGATAAGGACAATCATAATGATGTTAAAAAAATAACAACATAATATAATCTTATATTATATATATAGAAGCGGATACAATTTATAGTATGATATTTCATCACGATTTCAGGAAAAAGGAAAAAGAAAAAGAATTTTATACCTTCATGTCCCACTTCCTATTTCTATTTCCTTATTTTTCACGGAAAAATCTTACTTCCGTTTACTTAGTTGATGGTTGAACAAATTCGCTTATAAATTACTCACGAGAAAATATATAAAAAAAATGGAGCTTTATCATTAATTAAAATCAAATTATATAGGCAATATAATTGAATGAATTTTTTTTATATAAAAATTATGTCTAAGGTTTTGGCATAACCATAATTTATTTTATTTTTATTCTATTTTAAAGAAACCTGTCATATACTTGGAAAGGAGTATATTAATGCGAGTAAATGCACAGCACTGTGAAAATAACTCCCTCGAAAATAACCAAGCATATACTACTATAACGGTAATTTGTGGTGGTTTATTATTTATTGACACATTATTCCAACTCTTATTATTGTATTGGGTAATAAATCACATACCATTTATTATAATACCATTTCTCTCTTTCTCGTAAACTTCAAATGAATCTTTTCAATGGACGGAAGAGTTAGAATATCCACACATTGATAAATAAATGAAAAGATTCATCCACTGTAGGTGCTGGTGAACATAGAAAACAACATATCTATCTTTATGTTGCTCTGTGCCTTTCTTAACTTAAGCAATTCCAAATTAAGACTACACAAAAATAACTCACCATGAATTCGACAATGCCACCACAAAACGTTACCCACAGACACCATACAGAAACATCTAAACATTCTCATCACAGTTTTAAATATTGGTTTGCAATGAGTTGTATGACAAACAAAAAAACTCCATTGCTAATATTGTTGAATCTTACATATATTTAAGCTAACTGAGAAAGGAGATACTTCATATCCAGTTCTTCTTCACTTTCGTTATTATATTCTGACATTGCGCCACTCCAAGAAGAACACTCTGGTTCCCTTTGTCCTAGCTTCCTTTTCTTGTAGTTGGCCTTGAAACATGCCTGTCTAAGTCTTTTTGTATTGTCTTCCAGTTCAATGTCTGGCATTTCCTCCAAAAGCTTCTTTTCATTTTCCAATGTCTCAATGGCAAATCTTAACTTCTCTTCACTCTCCGGCCCCTCCTCTTTCAGTAGCTCCTGCACCTCAAACCCCATTGCCCAAAATTAGGAAATAGCTACCCTCATTTTATCACAATAAAGTGTAGTAAATAATCAAACACAACGTACATATCAGAAACACAACGTACGTACCTGTACATTATTTATCAGAGTTTGCAAGCTCATCAGCTTTCTGTGGGGCCACCTTCTGATACCCAACTCTCTGCACCTTTTCTTCAAAAGTGTCAGCCCCACATTCATTTCTCTGGCAGCTTGTGTTATTGGCATGTAAAAGTACTCAGATATCGTCTTCCTTGATAACTTTCTGCTATTTCTAGGGTTCGTTATTTCTTCTCTCCCTTCGTTAACCTTTCTATCATCCACCATCTCCTTCAAACTTTCTTCCTTCTTACGAAATAAAAAATCGACTTCCGAATCAAACACAGCATTCACTTCGTTCCACACAGGAAGCCCCTTAGATATATCATAAAAATCACAGTCTGCTGTAACAAGACAATCAACATCTAAATAAGGACAACTAATATGGTAGTAGCATCATCGTAAAATATAAAGACTTTGAAAACTCATGTTCTTGATGTTGACATGTGTATAACCTCGCAGGGTCGGTGTTGGTTCGATGGCGAGCGTTTCGTATAAAGGATCAGAAGGGTAATACTCCGTAAGAGGAACAGCATCATGGTGGTATTCTTGTATGGGTAAATCTTGTAGTGGAGGAGGATACACTTCACTGTTTTCGCTGAGAAAAAGGCATTCCAATAATTACAATTCAAAACCTAAACGAACATACTAACATTTCGTCATGGTGGGAAGGCGTAGAGGAAAACGGTTTACCTGTAAGAAAACTGGCACGTAAATGGCAATGGGTTTTCTTCTATCTGATAATAAGAGCTCCAACTCATAAGAGGGTGAGAGTCCATGATCATGGTGAAGTAACCAAAGGATATAACAGTGTGGGAATATGAAAGGAAGTTGGCAATATATATATATATATATATATATATACATACACGAAATATGAATATGAATTTACTGCATCGTTGATGACGATGATAATGATGATGATAGTGTATCATTTGTAACAAATGGAAGCAATTAATTGCTTGGAGAATGTGCGCCGTCTTGTGTGCATGAATGCATTTTAATGGTGAAGAGTATGCTTGTGAGAGTTACAAGATCAATTTAATTATCAGTAGAAATATCCAAGGGTTCTAAATGCTCAATATCTCAACCTTTGGATCCGATGAAAAATTAATTAGTTTGCCTTCTTTTTTCTGTTTTAGCAGCATTAGCCAAATATACATGAATTGGTTGTTCTCTACCAGAGTTTAATCTATACAGAAGTTGAAAAGATATACTGAATAGAGGGTATAGTATAGCTATATATAGTAGATGGTGGCTTCATGATGTGTTTTTTATCATAGACTTAATCAAGTTGAGAAAATGTTTCTATCAATTATCAATTCGCAGTCACTTTCAAAAATTTGGTTGGGAATGAGCGATTAGGCATGCTAAGTTTGCAGTAATTGATATGATGCTGAATTAAATCATCAATATGACGCTGATTGGGCCACGTTCATGGTTGCATGCTGCACGTTTTCCCGTTTTCTTCCAAGCAATGGAAATACCTGAAAGTTTAACAAATTACTATGAAGCAATAATCATAATCATTTGCCTCTCTGCAACTTCATCTACCAATAATCATTACTGATAATATTAGATTTGGGGGCGATAATTAATGACACACGGCTGCTTATCTATTTTTACCTTTTGAATGCCCTAATTCATTAATTTATTCTACAGTTTTAATTAACTTCTAACTGATGGCTAACGAATTTAACTCACCAGTTATCATATTCATGGAGGTGTAACCGACAGATAAAAAAACACTAATTATTTTCCCCAACTGTTACCAAGAGAAGTACTTTGCCCTTATATATATAGCTGCTGCTCATGTAATTCCTTTTTTTTATATATATGTATATTTGTATTTAATTACATGTGATAGCCAATAGTTTTATAACAACACTGTTAACCATTTGTATGGATAATTGTATTGTATCATGTTTATTTGTTTTTAATCATTTGTAAATAAATTAATCATATTTATATTTAGGTGTAAAAACTTCGAATTTACAATACATTTTTTTTGTTACGTTCAGCCACATTTATCATATACAGTAAATAAAATTATTTTCATATTAATTATCTTGACAATGGTATCTAACACAAGTTTTGTTTGATTGACATGTAAAAAATATTTTTACTATGCATGCTTAAATTCTAACTTAAATAGAAGCTTGAATTTTAATACATCAAATTTATTATATAGTTAATTAATTAAACTAATTTATTACCAAAGTATTATAATATTTTTCACCAAAAAAGTGGTTAGAAAGTTCCTCAAATTAAAATTATATTTCAATATCAAATTATCGTGAAATTAAATGCAAATGCAAATTAGTATTTAGCTATCTTTAAATATTAACACGTTATATATTAATTTCATGGATGAATTTATTAGAAGTGATTACATGATTAAATAAATTTCAACTAATTCTTAAAAAAACCATACTGTAATAATTTATCTATATAAATGAAAAATGTTTATGATTAGCATTAAGAAAACTGACATAGTCAACTGATAAAAATCTTAAGAAAGTATTATTTGTGAGAGAGAGGGGTTCAACTTTATAGGGTCGATCAAATAAATTTATTACTGTTATTTTATTCACTCATATCAATCTTATAATTTTTTTTCATGCTTATTTGATGAAAAATATTAAATATTTTTTATATGTTTAAGAAATACATGTATTATTCTTTTTTATTTGTTCCTTAACGAAATATTACGATAGTGCAAACTGGTCAAATAGTATCTATCTCTTTTATGTTTTACATTTAAAATGATTAGTGTAGTTGGTGAAGGAAAAAAAACGATAAAAACAAAAGAGAGTGAAACTTTTCATAGTATGGTAATGTAAAAAGTACATAAAAGAATAAAATTTCATAAAATGGTGTACTTTATGTAAAATCATTATTTTATTTCTTTATCAAATAACACGATTTTTAAAATATACATGAAGTTACCATTGACTTAGAAAAAAATAGTAATTAAATGTGTAAAACATACATATAAAGATCGAATTACATTTTAAATTTAATGAATATGAATAATATATAATCAAGAAGTGAAATGGGCTCATCTAAGATATACAGACAATATTTAGAATATCAAGGGACAAATATTTTAGTCCCTAATGGACAAGGATTTTCCTTTTATTTCCTTCTTTCCTTGTCTTTTCCTTTCACTTTTACTGCAAATATAAATGACCTAAGAATATACGTAGGACTTGCATTGTTAGCTTAATTTTGCATTATGCAAAATATAACTAGGAAACATTAAATAAGCTGGTAATTTATATGAATTCTGAAGTATAAAGTTACTATAGGAATCATGAAATAATTAGATCCTAAAATACAACAAAGACCAGCAGCATTCACATTGCACTCAATGTTTCGATCCACCCTTTTTCCCATGGCCACGCCCACCACTCTTTCCTCTGTGAATTTTTGCTCCTCCTCCTAATGCCCTGTTTGCATCAGGTTTCACTTGCATCTCTACTGGCAAAGGAAGAATATGATCTACACATTTGCGGAAGCTAAAATCATCAACAGATTCATCATCCCTTATGAGGAAGAAGCACCTACTTTTCCACCTAGAATGGTTGCGGACCTGGAAAACTCGGATTCGCCCACCAATCTTTTCGTCAGGCTCTGTATGGCCGTTCTTGAGCAATTCCAGTAACATTGTATGTTCATACTGCCAAAAAAAAAACCCATAGTTTATTCAACTAGTATTCAGGTTGTTTCCACTGCTTATCAAGAAACATTACTAAGGCAACATTCTAAGACTGAGCTGATTTCAAATTTACACATTGCTGCTGACAATGCATTTGCATGCAGTTCAATCTTGAAATGGCCATGCATTATTTAAAAATAACTGTTTCAGTGCATTTCTGAAACTATTTATCATATTTGACTCCAAGCAGCCAAACACGATAAATAAACAGAACAAAAGCCTTAAAATCAAATCTGAAGAAACAATGTCTTGCTTAATCTCTTTCTCCCTTTTCACATAGCTAAGATCATCCAATATATTTCTTTGTAAATGTCCAACATAACGTAATTTAATTTTGTTCATCTTTTTTGACAATCGGTGTCACTAGATTTCTTTGTGCGCGATCACTTGGTATAGTAACTTTTTGTGTGACCACACATCCTTCTTAACATAAAGATATTCCATATATAAACATCCAACCTTTTCATTAAAAGGTATTAGGATAAATATCTGATGGTTTGGATAACTTCAATAGATTCTAAATGGATTGATTATTGTATTTTCACAATGCAGCACACTCCAATTCAATCCAAATATATTGGCCATTTGAAGTTTAAGAGACTAAAATGTATGAAGCCACATCTTTAGTAGAAAGCAAAGTACAGAGCGCTCACTCAAATTATATTGAGTCATATCAATCAAAACCCATATAAGACAAAGTAAGAGAACAGTATGTTGGAAATGCAGTAGTCACTGAAAAATTAAAAATTCGATTTTTTTTTATCTAAGTAAAATAGGAAACATAAAAAAGCGAATTGTGTCACGAGTGTTGGATTACCTGGTTAAGATTGAGATAAGGGGGCCAAGTATGAAGGAGATTGTTGAAGTAATCGAACATTTCCACGGAAGAGGCGAAACTTATATAACCCAATTTCACGGGAACAGAGGGTTCCTTCTCTTCTTCATCCTCACCGTTCAAATGTTCCCTTTTCTCTTCCGGCTCCACCTTCTGCTTCTTCGAAACACCGTCTACTTCGTCATCGTGGTTCTCTCTACTCCGCTTCTGGTTGGGCTCACCATTCGATGCTGAGTAAACGACGGCTTGTTCAGAACTCTCGACAGCCATATCTACGGCGGCGTCAGTGGCGACGTGGTCGACAGCTCCTGGTTCCGGTGCGGTGGGTTCCGCCATGGTGTGCGAACGTGGCTGTTGGTCTTGTTAGTTTGAAAAGTTCATTAAAAGCAAAACTGGGAGCGGGCGGAATGACCTAATTTTTCTTTGTTCACAGGCCAACTAATTGGGCCTCACTGTTTTTTTCTGGGCCAAAAGTTATTTAAATTTGGTCCTCTGGCCATTCAACAAAAATAAATTATTATATACACCCTCTCTTTTTTTTCATATTTCTACCCAAAATTTATTCCTGTAAAATTCTCTCTGCTGCTTTAATCCACAACTTAAGAATAATAATACCTCTTGATATTCGTAAAATATGATTCACGGTAAAGAAATTTTGGAAGACATAATGTTAACATCTTTTATTGATTTGTACCAAGTTAGGTAACAATACAATGACAAACTTGTACAGTGACCATGAAAATAGTTTTTATCTCTTTCAACATTTATTTCTCTCGTGTATAATCAAAGTCTCAGCTATTTAGGATAATGGGCACCTTGAACTTTTTTTTTCATCACTAAACAATTATTTTTATCACGTTAAATTTCATTTTTTTAGCCTTTTCACCAAAATTGAGTTTGAATAAAGATCAACCAAAGTTTCTGTCAAAATATTTATTCAACAACATTAATCAAAAGTATTTGTCTTGTATTATCCAAATACATTTCATTTTATTAACATATTTTTCAATAAAAATATTCAAACATCAATATTATTTTAAACATTTTGTTTATCAAACTTAAGACTATGAGATAGTTATATTTTAAGTTTTGTTTGAAAAACAAGTGATAAGTATTTTCTAATTATTGATGGGTTCTTGCTAGTGAAACTTTTGGGATATGAATACCAATGAGCAAGATGAGCAAAAGTTTCAAAATCTGAGTCAAGGTGTAGTCATGAAGATGAGAAAGCATTAAGGTGGAATCTAGCATAAAAGAAACATCATGGTTCCTACAAAATAACCAGTTAGACTATCTCATAGGGAGTTGTAAATGTAATCTGAAGTTTATTAGCATTTCCATCTTATTTATGAGTGTAAATGTAATTTAGCATTTTCATCTTTCTTCCTTTATCTTTTATCTGTTTCCTCTGTCAATTTTCTATTTTTATTTATAGTTTATGTTCTTTGCGCATTCTCTACTGTTGTGTGGTATAGAAGCTTCTATACTAAGTTTGTCTATAGCTATTACGGAACAATCATGTCAAATTTGGTTCGATTGCAATGCGAGCATTATTTTACTCTCCTTCCGTTGGCATTAAATATCAATGTCTTTTGTCTACTGCGAACAACCTCTGGTCTCAAAGCAGCTAAGGGAAATTAAGTAATACTCTGACACTTTCCATTTACCATCTTTTAAGAAAATTATCTAAATCTTCAATCAGCAAAGTTCTCAAGTCTTCATACGAGAAAAACATCATGGTGTAGGTAGTCGATGGTGTTCATAATAAAATGTTTAAAAAATAATTTTGATATATTATTTTAAAGAGTAGAATATCATATATATATATATATATATATACATTCAAAGATCCTATAATTCTTCATCTATTAAAGTAATAACAGATGCACAAATCTGCACAAATTATAATAATATCTAAATTATAACTAACATAATATTTGATTGTCTAATATCCTTTAATAAAAATTTGGCATATCTTAATTCCCCCACTTAAGTTGCTGCATGGATATCACACATTCCCAACTTGAATAGAGACTCGTTAAATAATCTTCTTGACACTCCTTTGGTGAGAACATCAACCAACTGAAAGTAAATGAAATTATTCCAGCTTCAAGCTTCTCTTTGATGAAATGTGTATCAATCTCCACATACTTTGTTCTATCATGTTGCACAGGATTGTGAGCAATTGCTATAGCCAAAAGTACAAACTCATAGCTTCATTTTGTTTAAAGCCCAAATTTGATAGAACATTTTTAATCCATAGTTCATATACACCTAGTGCCATGTCTCTGAATTCTGCTTCAGCACTACAGGTTGTTTTTTACTCCTCCAAGTTACAAGATTCCCTCCTACAAAAGTAAAGTATCCAGAGGTAGATCTTCTATCATCTTTTGAACCTGCCCAATCTGCATCAGTGTACCCTTCTACCTTTAAGTTTTCATGATTTGAGAACAAAATTCCTTTTCCAGGAGCGGACTTCAAATATCTCAAAATCCTTTCAACAACATTCATATGAAGCTTCCCTGGGTCATGCATAAATTGACTAACAACATTCACTGCATAGGTGATATCTGGACGTGTATGTCACAAATAAATTAATTGAAAGAGTTTATGATTTTGTTCAATTGGTGTATCAACTGGTTTACTCCCAAGCAACCCAGTTTTCGATAGTAAATCAATAATATATTTTCTTTGGCATAGAAAAATACCATGTTTTGATCTAGCTACTTCAATACCAAAAAAATATTTGAGGTTTCCAAGTTGTTTCATCTCAAATTCAAATGCAAGGTATTGTTGTAAACTAGAAATCTCATCTTGGTCATTTTTTGTAACAATCATGTCATCTACATATATAATCAAAGCTGTAATTTTTCCTTTTCCTCTCTTAAAAAATAAGGTGTGATCAGAGCTCTGTAGCCAAAAGCCTTCGTAGACTTAGTACACCTTCCAAACCATGCTCTTGGGGATTGTTTTAATCCATATAGAGCCTTCTTTAATTTGCAAACCTTCATTCTAATTGAATCAGTCATGCCTGATGGAGAATCCATATAAATTTCTTCGTGTAGGAAAGCATTTTTCACATCAAATTGTAGAAGAGGCCAATCTTGGTTTGCAGCTAGCGACAAAAGTATTCTCACAGTATTGAGCTTGGCTACCGGTGCGAACGTCTCTTGGTAATCTACACCATAAGACTGAGTGTAACCTTTAGCCACAAGTCGTGCTTTATACCTCTTAATAGTTCCATCAGCTTTATGCTTAATTGTAAAGACCCATTTGCAGCCCACAGTTTTCTTTCCTCTTAGTAAAAACACAAGATCCCAAGTGTTGTTTTTTTCTAAAGTTGTCATCTCCTCAACCATTGCTTCGGTCCATCTAGGATCTGCCAAAGCTTCATGTATATTACTAGGAATAGAAATTGAAGATAACTGAGGTATAAATGATGCATATGACTGAGATAACCTGTGAAATGACACATATTTACTAATGGAATATTTAACTTTGGCTAACTGGAGGTTGACCACGGTTAGAACGAGGTTGAATAATATATTGAATAATAATAGACTCAGTGTTTGGTGTACTGGTGGTCTCACGTAGACAAGAATCAATTCCATGATCAATTTCATCTAAATTAGTATTATTAGAGATAGGATCATAAGGTACCTCTGAAGAGTCAAGCTGAACCTGTGGAGAAGATTTAGCCAATTGGTTATGATCAGAAGACACTGTATTATCCAGAAAAGAGGGGTTCATATTTAGGATTGGCTCACTTCCTACAGAATGATCCTCACACGATAATTTATCTTCACAATCAAACATACCAACATCATAATTATGCACTTCACTTTCATTGCCTCCATGAAGTGGAGAATCAACATAAAAAAATCCATGCTCATTAAATGTCACATCCATAGAAATATAAAATTTCTTTGATGGTGGATGATAAGCATGATAACCTTTTTGAGTTGATCCATACCCAACAAAAACACATTTGATCGCTCGTTCTTCAAGCTTTGTACGTTGATGTGGGTGTAAGTAAACATATATAACACATCCAAAAATATGAGGAAGGATACAATGATCAGACAACACATCAAAAGGCCTTCGAAAGTTAACACACTAGAAGGGGTTCTATTAATTAAATAAACGGCAGAGCTCACAGCCTCACCCCATAAATGAGATGGGACATTACCATCTATCAAAAGTGATCTTGTCACCTCTAATATATGTCTATTTTTCCTCCCAGCCACTCCATTTTGTCATGAACTCTATTAATTCAGTCTTAAAATATTCTCCTTCATTGTCTGATCGAATGACCTTAATAGACGTGTTAAATTGTGTAACAATCAGATGATAGAAGGAACGAACCACATCACACACATCACTTTTATATTTAAGCAAATATACCCAGATTATCCGAGTACAATCATCAACAAAACTGATAAACCATTTTTTTTTCATTATGTGTAGATTGCGGGGCAGGCCCCAAACATCTGTGTGAATTACTGAAAAAGGAAAAAAAAAATCAGAAATATTACATTTATGAAATAGTGATGGAAATAATTTTTTTAAATAACCAAAAGAGGGATGTCCCAACCGTCTATGCCACAACCAAATTTCTTTTTTGTTTTCATCTTGTATGTGATCGTTCGCAAGACAAGCCAACCCTCTTTTATGGTTTGATTGTGAGACATTTTCAAGATAATATAGTCCTTGGAATGGATGTTCTGAAAAAGACAATGGATTAAGTAAAACAAGACAACACAAAAATGTGATTTGGTTAACTTGCTGACGGAGATAAGATTACATTTTAATGTAGGAACAAATGAAACATAAAGAATCGATAAGGAGGGTGAGAGGGTTGTATGTGATCGTTCGCAAGACAAGCCAACCCTCTTTTATGGTTTGATTGTGAGACATTTTCAAGATAATATAGTCCTTGGAATGGATGTTCTGAAAAAGACAATGGATTGAGTAAAACAAGACAACACAAAAATGTGATTTGGTTAACTTGCTGACGGAGATAAGATTACAGTTTAATGTAGGAACAAATGAAACATAAAGAATCGATAAGGAGGGTGAGAGGGATATAGTACCTATACATTCAATAGGAGATGAGACCTCATTAGCATTAATAATAACAGTTTTAGAACAATTAGAGGAAAAATTAGTAAATATATGAGGATCACAAGTCATATGATCAGTAGCGCTCAAATCAATTATCCAATCACTACCCTTAGTAGCAACAGAAAAATTAAGGACAGAGTTAGATATACCTGACTTGGTGACAAATCCGACAACAGTAGAAATATAACTTTTGGAAGCAGCAGAAGTTATGTTTCTCCGATTGATTGTCATCGGAAGAAGCCATCAGATATTTAATGAAAAAAAACACTTATTCCTATATTGTAGAGGATATGAGTGTTTGGCTCTGATACCATAATAAAAGGTTTAAAGAATAATTCTGATGTATTATTGCAAAGAGTAGAGTACTATAAGGATCCTATAATTCTTCATCTATTAAAAGAATGACAGATGCACAAATTATAATAATATCTAAATTATAACTAACATAATATTTGACTCTCTAATATTTTTTAATAGAATATTTGGCATATTTAACAGTTCAATGTCTTTGTAACAGTAGCTTCTGTCGAATTTATTTTTTCTGCATTACTGTTTCTTTTAGTTTTCCATGTTTTACCTTCGTCTGGGTACCCTTTTGGAGTCTCAGATATCAGTTGGTATAATGTTTGTTTCTTTGAAACAAGTCCCTAGACTGCACTTCTACTCTATTCCTTTATCATACTTTAAGACCGTTCACTCATGCCCGCTAGGCAATCGACATCTGCCCCAGAAGAAGGTCTATCTTCTTTTATGTGTTGCAGTTTAGCTTTCGAGTATTTACCAATTCCTTAACATTTAAGATATATATATATATATATATATATATATATATATATATATATATATATATATATATATATATATATATATATATATATATATATATATATATATATATATATATATATCCAAGAATTAGTACAAATCGAGCACTGCGAAAGATCTTTATCCTTTTGTTGATCAAGCATATTGTAGTCAATGTTGTAGTAATAGGAGACAACAACGGGGACAGGGACCACTATTGACAGATTTATACAACATTAATAGGTTGTTTTTCCTTACCAATTTGAGTTTGCTTTTGCTTACTTTGTGCTTTCGTTTCTGGTTATTTACTTATTTTGGGTCAGTGCATTTAGTCCTTTGGGACCACGTGTCTGTTGCATTGTGGCCAAGACTTGACAGAAGCATTTTTTTCATACAATTTTCAGTCGATATGTAGAAAGCTGCATGTCTAGTTTTCAAAATGGTTTAAAATAGAAGTGCTGATTACAGCCTATTCTCTTCAGCACTTAAAATAAACTACAGTATAATGAACCTATGAAAAGATCAAACATAGATAAGCATAAGGTGTATGACAATTATATTAGCAGTGATGGAACTGAAAAGCTGTGAAGGATTGTTTTGTAAAGCAAAAATTCATTTATTTCTCTTTCTCTTTTCCTTAAAGAATGTTCAGATACTACTTTTACTTTTATACATAGCTCTAAAGTGGTGGGTCAACAAGAGTATCTAAGTAATTGACCATGTTCTTAGAACAAGATTCTATTATTCTTTTTTCTTCTTAGGGTGGTGAAACATGTGAATTATCCTGTTTATTGGAAACATAAACTTGTGTAATATAAATAGAAAAAAAAAGGAGGGTATTGATTGGAAGAGATTTTGGAGAAAAATAAAGGAAGATTGGTCAAATTTGGAAGTTAACAAAGGTTTTATAAAAACTCCCTATGAATGGAGGGTTTTGGTGAGAAAAGCATAAAGGAACATTCTATTAGGCTGAAATATAATTTTGCATGGAGAAAAGAGCTTGGAATTCTAAAGATAGTTAGCATAAAGAGAGTGGTGGAAACACAAAAGACAGTTATTGGTTATGTTTTTTTTGGAATGGTTCCCAAAATGCTCTACTTTTAATGTCTTTATTGTCTGTGTTGCATTACCATTCTAGATCACTCACTCAACTTCTTCCACCTTCTATTTCTAGTGCTCATATCATGCTGTAATTCACCTCTCTTAACATAAACAAACCAAATACAAATCATTTCTCCAATTTAGATTATTCCTAATTTATGGTCATTTGAATAAATGAAAAAAAAAATCATTAAAGTAGTTTAAATATACTTCCTATAAATATTTCTCCACATAATCAGATAATAATATCTTGCCAATTTAACAAATTTATAACACCCACTGTTTTATCCTCTTTTATCTTTCTTTTTTCACAACTACATAAATTTACATTTTTAATGACCACATTAACTTTAAAAGCATGCTATAAAATGCTTGTAGATAATGGTCAAAGCATCTTTTTTCATATAAATATATCTTCATTTCTTAAATTTTCAAATATTTATTTTATTTATTATAGTTGATTTGATGTAAAAATAAATTAAAGTAATTAAGTAAACAGAGTATATTTCAAATTAAGATGATTATACTTTTAGAAAACAATTTAATTAAGTAATGTATTTATTGTTTAATGATTGAAGAAATTATTTAAAATATTTTTATTTTTTTATAATTTACTACTTAATGTTACATTTTCCTTCATTATAATTTATTTTTATCAATTAATTTTGATATTATAATATTGAATTATTATAAAAATATCTTATAGTATCAGAAATAGAAATTTCATCTCTAAAGACAAATGAAATAATAAAACATATTTTTACTTTTATAATTAATAATTTAATATATTAAAATTATATTAATAAAATAAATAACTATTAATATATTATGTCCTAATTTAGTCTTGGTAATTTTTTTGGTTACTTTAAATGTTGGGCATTCTTTTTGGATAATGTACTTTCAAGACCATGATCGAGTCAATTCTAAGCTCCAGAGTGAAATGTCAATGTCTTGATTCTGTATAATCAAATCTAATAGAGTTGTACTGGACAAAACATTACCATAAAAATATATTTAATATTTATATAAATAAGATAATCACTTAATTTTTATTTTCACATATTATGGGTAATGTTTTTTTATTAATAACTATTATTAAAAAATTAACCATTTTATTTTATTTTATAATTATATAATTATCATTTTACGTGTTATGAATATTTGTTGACAAAAATATATTAATATATTATTACTAAAATTATATCACATTAGTTTTAAATTAAGTAAAGAAGAAAAAGGAAAGAATAATAATAATTTATAATCTTACACGTATTATAATATACTATAATTTTTAATTATTAAGAATATAAAATATATTACTATTTTTATCTTTAGAAATAAAATATCTATTTATGATATATCAAAAATTGAAAAAAAGTATACCATCATTCAAAACTGTAATATTATAATTAATAGGTATAAAATAAATTATAAACGTATAAATAAGTTATAATGATTTTTAATGAAAGAATATTTTTTCAAAGTGAGGTAGTGGTTGGATAATAATATATATTTCAAATTATCTATCTAAAAGTTTAATTGCCTTAATTTTAAATATTCTTTGTTATCATAATTATATTAATTAGTATTTTTAGTTTTAGTTTTTAAATTAGCCATAATTAAGGATAAAAATCAAACAATAATAGTTAAAGATATGTGAGTGATTCGTGACTAACTAATATTTTGTAAACATCATAAGTATATATAAAAATATTTATGGGATTAAAATAAATTTAAATCCATTAAGATTTTATAAAATCTCACGTATTTATCCTATATTTAATGGCAGATGATTTTTTTTTAGTTTCTAAGCATAATCACTCTATTTTTTTTCTTCGAAAAATTAAAAGAACTATAATCTCTTTTGACATACACAAAAAGAAATTATATTTTTTAGCAAAGCCTAATTTATTTTTGAAGACCCTATCCAGTTACTTTGTGTTTTTACTAACATCCAGAAGTCCTTATAAGATTGAATTGTCTTTATCGAAATGGATAGTATATGCAAAGACACTGTGTTAGAAATATATATATATATATATATATATATATATATATATATATATATATATATATATATATATATATATATATATAATAAATATTATATTACTTAATAATACCTACTTTATAAATGATATTATATGTAGAGTATTTAATACTTTTACCTAAATAAATTTAGATTAACTTGATATACAAATTCCCGTGTGGCCTATTTAGGCTATGTTTACTTTGAAAAGTGAATTTGAAAGAGAAGGCATGGATGAATTTGAAGGGATTTAAAAATAAGTTGATTATTGTATATTTTTTTAAGAAATTTAGAAGTGAGTGAAAGTAGATTTGGAACTAAAATTTGTAAAAATTAGTATAAGATTTAATAGATATGACATATAAAAAAAATGGTTTTATTGATAGAAATTAAAGATTACCAAAATATTCTTAATAGTAAAAGTAATATAAAATAATAATTCTTAATAATATATATAATTATAAAAATTATTATAAGGAGAAAAAAAACATAAAAGTTAAATTTTAAAATGAAAAAGAATTATATTTAAGTAAATTGAAATAATTATTTTTAAAATATAATATTTTGTGAATATAAGGAATGAAACTCAATACATTCGTCTTGGAACTGAATACATTGATCATAGAACTGAATAACTGAAAGTGCCTTTTCAACATGACTTACTTATAATCGAATAATGCTCGTTGAAATTAATTTCATTTGCAACGTGAACTCTTGGTATTGGAATCGATTATTCAATTTAAACTAATATTTTCTTAAGTAAATATGATAACAGTAATAGGTTCATTTCATAATTTTCTCATCAATCCATGCAAATTCCAACCATTTTAAAGGATTGTAAAACCTTACGCATCCCTCAAATTCGGACTTTCACCCATTCTACCATCAACACAAACGAACAAGCTTAAATCTTCGCACATCCGTCTTTACTTATCCAGTAAATAGAAACATCCACAAAAAAAAATAAAGGCTTAGTAAATAATCGAGTATAAGTGGTTAGTCTTTGGATTATGTTATCAATGTTCTGTACCATTTCTAACATTAAGAACAACAAAACTTATCACTGAAATTACAAGATTTGTGTGTTATTGTCTAAAATTGTTAAATTGTTAAACTATGGTATTATAGTCCCTTTCTCAATGTTTTATTTTTAGAATTTAAGGTTGAGTATTTTAAATTTTATAATAAAGAAAATAATGTTAAGGTTATGAGACGTTTTGATGGGAGAAGAAATGTTTTGTTTTGATGGAGAGATGAGTAGGTTGAGGTGACGTGGTAGATTGATAAAGTAGAGTGTTGAAGAGGGTCTTAGTTTGGTAAAAAAGAGAATGGCAAATGATAGGGATGTAGGGAAACTGAAGGAAAAGATTCTTGGCTTCCCAAGGCTATTGTCCATTTAACTTTCATTCAAAATCTGTCAGTGTCTTCTTAAACACCCTTATATATTACCTTCCATTACCATACTTATCATTCCACCCTTCTCATGCTTTATGCTTTTACTCTTCCAACTCTCATATAACAACCACTAACATCAAATACATGACTCTTTTCACTTTCAGAGCCTTCTTTCTTTTCCTTTGTGTTGGGATTTTAGCTTCTCAACCATTTAAGGTCTCTGCCTTCACAAGCAAACATCTTGCTCTCAGATGGGATGACGGACTTTTGCCATTTGTTACAAGTTTTCGTGTCTTGAAGGCTGTTTATGCTGTAGAGGATTTGCAATCAAAGGTGGAGTTGGCACCTGCCCCTTCCATCACCTTTGATCCTAATCACTCCAACAAAAGAACAGTTAGAAAAGGACCAGACCCAATTCACAACAGAACTTGACCTGCTTCAGCTCTGTCCTTAGCTATCTTTAGAAATGACAAGACAAAACAATCTTCTTTGCGTTCTTAACCCTTTCTACAAAGGTTGGTTGGTTTACTACGTTTCCTTTTTATATTTGTTCTCAGTTCTACCTTGTGTCTGCATCCCTGCTGAAATGCTGAACAAATCTCTGAGCCAGCTTTGTTTCTAATAGAGTAGAGCAATCGTAGGAATCGACCAATAGCTTGATAGCTAATGATCTTGTTAGTCCTCAAATACTGAATATAGTGCCTCTTTGTTTTTGTCCCCTTGTGAAGAACAATATATATATGTTTTCCTACATTCTACTCATGTTTATTTTTTGTTTTCTTCCACTTATTTAGGAGACATCATTATATGCACAACAATCTAAACATTTAATTATGTTGATTGTTTCCAAAGTACATGAGAATATATCTTAATTTGGAGACGGTCCTGCATAATCAGGTGCTACTGCATATGGTTAATTATTCTATTGCTCACCTATGCATATTACATACTTGCACCAAATACATAAAATTAAGAAGTTCCCATTTGAAAATTAAGCTTTGCCATTTAGAGTTTTTGCACACCAATCCATAAACAATATAAATGCCACGGGGTAATACGATGCTAGTCAATATGATCTTGTATCGGTTCTACTCAGCAAAAAAAAGAACCTCTGAATGAAGTTAAAACTTGCCTCTTTTTGCTGTGGTACTTCGACGACATTAGATCATTGTTTCTGAATCTTCTTACAAAATCTAAAGGAAGAAAAAGCATGGTACCTTATACGGGTATCTCGTTTCGATTATCCCATGAAATTTAAAAGAAAAACAACCATCTTCAAGAAGATAAAAAAATGATTCCGTGAAAATTTGTGACAAGAGAGGGAGCTAAGCTTGTTAGTTGAAAATAAGCAAAACTAAGTCCTTGATTGACATTTCAGCGTCTTGACAAGAAGCTAAGATCTCTGGTATCTATTTTTCCTGTGCAAATATAACTGTAGGGAAGGTATCTTATGTGCAACTTCCTCCCAAATCATATTCACTGCATCTCTAGGCTGGCTTGGATATTGATACTCGAAGTGTTGTGTGATATTCTTTAACCTTTCCCACATCTTGGTCCATTTCTCTGGCTTGATTGAACGAAGAAGATTCAGCAGGTAGCCTTTCCTCACAGCATCCGAGGCACGGACAAATAAGCTAAATTCTGAGTAGTCCAAAACATCTTCAAATGGTAGCTCAATTTTATCACTAATGATCACAGGTACACAGTGGCTCACAATGGCGTCAAAGAGGCGATTAGAGGATGGGGTATCTCCCGCAATGTTTAGGCAAAATTTGGATAAGGCCATGCCTTGGCTTGCCTGCCGAATCCCATTTCTTTTTATGCTTCCAAACGTAAAATGCACATCTTTCTCATCTTTGAGGAGGTAATATAGTTCATGGCGAACAGCTCCTCCCTAAAGAGTTTCACCATGATAATCAAATGCATTACAATAAATAAACACTCATCTGGTAGATTTATATTAGTTACAAATATGATGAAAGTTAGTATAAATCACATCATTACTCGCTACTAAGATTATGAGAAAAGCTTAACGTAGCAGATGAGTTTTGATATTTTGACAAAATGGTCCTAACACAAGCAGCCTCTTCTTCCTACCTGTGCCTGAAATTTCTAAATGAATGGGAATGTTTAACGATATTCACAATAGTATGATTCAACTCAGTAACCCTGCTATTTGTTTTCTAATTGCTTTTCTATGAATTTTAATGAAAAACAAATAAGTAACGGACCAAGGTGCATGGCCATTTCCAAATCAGCTCATAAACTACCATCCAACATGGAGAAAATCTATAAAGTCAATGCTAAAACTTTTTTTTTTCACAATAAAGCATTAAATAGATAATTTCAGAGTAGGAGAAACTCACAGCTTTCCTATATATTGTCCCCTGGAAAAATAGAAGTGTAGGACGTTCCTCATATGAAGCTGATTCAGCTCTTGGTGTAGTGTTTACTAGATGCCTGTATGGAGCTATTATATCCTTCTGAATATTTGCTATTTTAGAAGGGTATCTACCAAAATCTGCAACCACGAGTATGGAAGAACACAACTTTCTTCTTGCATGAACCATACTGTTAGGATGGTGGGCCACAATCACATGATCCCTCCCTCCAGAACGTTTCCATTCTTCTCGCCCCATTAGAAACTGTACCAATCTCTCTTGCAGCATTTTGTTAATACTAACTTTTTCCTTACCATGGATTTTTGAATGTTGGTTGTAACTCAAAGATGAGAAAAATGGAACAAAAACCACATTTGCTTGACTTGCATTCTGCACCCTAATAGCACAACAAGGCCTAAAAACTTTTGCAATGTTTGATGACAAAAGATCAAGAGTGAGCCAGTACTCCACACTATGCTGTAAGTTAAGCCCACCTGGATATGGAGGGACATGTTTTGGATTATTCACATCAGGCCATGTTTGGTTCACGCTCCCCTTCCAATCCAATAACCCAAAGTGAAACTCTGGAGGTAAGTCATACATGAACACCCTTAAGAGAGCAAGGGTTGTGTCACAGGCCATCTTCCCCGTCTGTGCTGGAGAATTTGATTTCTGGCTTGAATTAGAAAGTTGACACCTTTGTCGTTGAACTTTTAGACCTTGAGAATTTAAGGGAGGGGGTGTAATTTGTTCCCTCTTGAAACTGGGTTTGAAATCAAGTGATGCATTGTTGTCAAGAACAAACTCCAAGACTGATCTGGGAATGAATGAACCGTTGCTCAGGTGGAGGAGGAAAGAGGAATATAGAACCAGAAGTAACGTAGCAATAACCACGACACAAAACATAAAGAATCTTGGAAAAACAAGGTTCCTGTCTGACATTGTTGAAGAACAGTGTGAGAGGAATGGAAAGTCTTAGGAAAATCAACAAATAAAACAAGAGAGCAGACAGGATAATGTGGTAGCAGATTTTCCTCACTAAAGACTAAAGTATACTAGTGAGTATGTTATAACTATTATTAGTAATCTTGCATGCACTGATGAAATCTCTCCAGGAAAGGGCATAAGAAGATAATAGTAAAAATGGAAAAAAGAATTGAAATTGGAATGTGGGTGGTCAAAACTGGTGGCCAATGAGGTGATGTGTAGGGGTTCGGTTGGGCAACAAAGAGTACCTGAAGGTTTTTGGTGGAAGCAAGTTTCTTGTGAAAATTCACCAATCACATTTATGGTTACCTTTCATTCAAATTCTGAAGCATCAATCTAAAAACTGCTCTAACAGTTATTTATTTATTTATAAAGAAATATTTTGGGACACAGGATCCTTCTTAAAGCATTTTTTTTAATTACAATTATATTCAATAAATATACCTCCTTAATTTAGAAATAATTTTCTTAAATAACCTTCCAATTTATCATTAACTTTGTATTACTTCTATTGCTTTCTAAACTTAATTTTTTTCTTTTTATTATCTTTTCTAGATTGTTCACTTCTTCCTCTCTAACTCATCCCCTTTTGAGATTTATATTGATTGAAATATATCAAAACAATTTTATATTATTATTATTATTATTATTATTATTTAATGGTATATTATTATATATTAAAATAGTCTTCATAAGAGCCATATGTATGATTAACATGAGTATTGGCATCCATTCTGAAGTCCCAGGGAAAAGTTTTAGGTTAGAAGAATCAGTGTGCACAAATTTGAGCTTTCTTTCAGTTGAAATGTTCTCAGTTTCCTATTTATAGAATTTAAAATAACGCAATGAAAAAGCATGTGACTTTTTTACTATGTAAATTATGTTCAAATTTACATTATTAATTAAACTATAACTATTTTTTTAAGAAAAAAAAACTGAAAATAAATTATTAATAAAAGTAAAAGACGAGATTATAAGAGATAGACATGTAAGATGGTCAATTATAACTAAAAATATATTAAAAAAAACGCATTTTGACATTGTTAAGAAAATTATTTTTATTAATTAAGTGGGTAGTGTGTGAAAATGTAACTAGTGAACTGAATAAAACAAGAAAAGAAATATTAAAAGTTATTACTCGAAAAAGTAATAATATTAATATTTTAATTTATAATAAAAATGTAAACAATAATATTTCATTATCGTTGGAAAAAGCAGAACAAAGATTGGACACCAAGAAACAATGGTGGGCCTTCATTCTTTCCTTCTACTGGGCTTTGTTTTGGTTAATCTATTGATTCTGATTACTTCGTCTTTTAGGTCACGTCTTTGTTTAAATAGTTTGAGACTAGCATGAAATTTTTTTCAACTGTATTAAAAAATAATATAATTATTATTATATTTAAATAAATAATTTATTTACATAATTATATTTAAATGTTATAATTACTGTGAAATCCCAATTTTATAGAAAATCATATATAATAAAGACGTTATCATGCATAATATAGGAAAGCAGTCAAGAGTAATTAAGGATTACAGTCATCCTCAAAATGACTTCAGAAATTGAACTTCAACTCCAAAAAGATCTAAATTGTAAACTTAAAGGGAAACAGTATTTCAAAATACAGACAATAATCGATAACATCCTAAGGAGACTAGGCAGCAGCATTGTCCTCAACTTCCAAGGCCGTCTCCAAAAGAACCTCCTCGCCATCTGTTCCCACCCAAGTGGATGATCATCACAAAAGAAACATACACAAGCAACACAAACAAGCAAGGGTGAGCTAGATATAAAAAGCATGTTATTCAACCTCACACGACATGCAAAAGTCACTCGAAACATGATAAAATGACATCACAAGACTTGTTACTTTATAAACCGACTCGTCCGGACTAGAATGATTACCGAGCTATGGCGGGTTATGCACTCGTGGTGGCCTCTACTGCTTTGCAAAGCCGTTGTCAATGGGTTCCACCCTACCACACTCACGAGGTTAGTCCGTTCCGCGCCCTGGAACATACTGGAAGCCTCCAAGACTAGGACCTCCTGCTACTCCTCACCACATGGATAAATCCTCTCTACTTGAGAATGAAAGGCCATTGGAGCGTCAGGAAAACCCCCAAGAATGAGCTACCATGCAATCATTCTACACACCACCAGAGCACCACCATGTATCCTCTCCTTGAGGATCATGGAATTACGTTCAATGACATAGGGCACCACCATGTAACATCCCTTTGAGGTCCATGGAATTACGTCCATAACATAGGGCACCACCATGTAACCCCCCTGTGAGGTCCATGGAATTACGTCCATCAAACATACCTTGAAAATCACATACTTTCACTTTTACATTGCATACAAACATAGATATAATACTAATTATACTTCAAAAGACCACAAACAACTTAATAAGTCATCAAAAATCACATAAAACCATTCCATGTACATTAACAGACAATAACAGTCCAAGAAGACCCACTAAACAACACAAAACCCCTTAAACTCATACTTAGACCAGGAAAATAACTTTGAAACTATCACCAACAGTTCCGGAAAGGCCCAAAACCCCTAAAACGACTTAAAGAATGTCCAAAAATGATATCCAGAACCCCGAAAACCACCCAAAACGGTCCTGGATGATTTTCCGACGACAATAATCGATTATCATATGTGATAATCGATTATTTGCGAGAGCTTTGAAGAGGATACAACTCTTTGACTAAAATAATCGATTATCAAGTGAGATAATCGATTATTCTTATCAGTTTTTGACAACAATGTGATTTTTCTGGTTTTGGTGCATCTTAGACATATCCAAATGAACAAATTAAAATCTGTAACACTAATATTGATATGAAACATGTTTATAGATGAAAGTAAAGTATTGCACTGGTCATTTGGATAGGAATTAGATGTACTAAACCAACTCAATTTCTACTCCAAAACATCTAACTCAATAAGTAGAGGATCCCAAACCCAATTCTAACACTTTGTACCTATTCTGACCATTTTGGTGACTCAAACAAGTCACAATCCACTTGTTAAGACTGCCCCAATAGCCCAATTATACCCAGAACCCCTAACTCTCAAATTCACTACCTCACTTCCTCCAAAAGGACCTTTATTTTCATCCTAGTAGAGATCTTTCTTTACCCCAATTGGTCACCGGAGAGGACCCAAATGTCTGAACGCATCAAACTCACCTTCGACGTCAGCACATATGACTAGTCCCAACTGACTGGACCAGGCCAGGGCTGCTCTATGATCAGGGATGTGTCAACTCAGGTTTTTAAGGTTCCTCTATCCTACCAACAAAGAAAGGCTCTCAACAATTAACAATTAATTTATTTAAATTTCCCTGTTCTCTTATGCTCTAAATCTGAAATGCCTAATTTTAATATTTGCACTTCCTCTCACAGCAACCTCAAACAGTACCTGTACATCTATTTAATACCCATATACATGCTATTACAGAACTCTTACTCCAGACCTTCCAATAAGATGAATTTCAGCCAACAAACTCATTCAAACTAGATTAAATTCATCACATCACAACATGCACAATTTCACAGTTTCAGTTATAACACCCAATACAATAAAAGTCATAAAACAGTTTCACAAGAGCACACCAGTTCAACATTCATAGGCATATATCTTTATAAAATAAATTCATACAAAATAATTAGCTCCCCTTACCTTGGTGGTTATAAGCACAACACTTTAGAAGAAGCCCCAAAACAGTAACTCTCGCACAGAAACAAGTTCAACAGGACCTACAAACCACAAAATTGGGGTAGAGTACAACTCTTAAAGCTAGAATGAACAAGGAAACTAAAGGGAAAAGCTACCAGCTGCATGCAACCAGTAAAGTGACATGCCCTAGATTCAAAGACAGTGGAGGAGAAGGGAAAACGACTTACCAATCGGAATGAAGAAAACAATCGGTGGAAATGGAGCTCTCTACGTTGCGGATGCTTGGGCAACACAAAAATCAAATTCCTACGGTTCTTTGAGCTGGACATCTAGAGAGAAGGCAGAGAGAGTTTAGGGCATGAGAGTTTTAGAGAGAAGGAGAAATGAAGTTCAGGAGAAGAAAATGGGTTCTGAAGAGCCCCTCCTAAGGTCAAGTTGACCTTAGTCTGATGGGCCTAGCTGCCCCACATAAAGCCCAAAGGCCCTTTTATAAATTTGCAGACCCTTATAATTACCTATAAATAATATTTAATAAATAATTTGATAATATAAAAAAGTTAAATAATTAATTATGAATTTATAATTCTATTTTATATTTATTTATTTTTATTCTTTTTAAATAATTTTCTTAAATAATTTCTTCCACTCCCGTGTGCTGTCAACTTTTTATATAAATATTTGAAATGATATAATATCTTAATTATTTTTAAAGGAAAATATGATCATGAAGTAAAAAAAATAAAATTGGATAACATCACTCAAATCCCCGACATGCACAAGCAAACTGTGAAATAAAAAATATCGAAAGTTGTCCTTTCGATAGATTTGATAGAATTTTGGATGAGTTGAATCCATCTGATCAATTTGGCCAGTGATTGAGCAGGAGGCTGAGCTTGCATGTACTGTAAACAGCTTTTGGTCTAACAGCTTTTTGAGTCTTTAGTTCATACAAAACTGTTCTTTTAGACTTATTCAGCTTAGCAAAAGGTTACGTCTGATGTATAGTGGCTACTTGGCTCCAAGCTCCACGCCTACTCTTGTTAGACACTGCCGTCGTGCTATTTGTCACCCCTACCACCTACCAGGCTGTGCACACTTTTTAGGTCATAAAAAATGACAGTATTTTTGTCATCAAAAACATGTCTCTACTGTGATCACCATTGCACCACAACTTCAGCCCCATGCTTTCTTATACCAGACACACTAATTCTGTAACTATGTTTGTTTGTACTAATTATTCAAACACACGCTTCTGCAGTTCGTTTATGTTTGATCATAGTAACAAACAAAAAGTGACGGAAGCTTTATTTTGTACTTGGTTTAACAACCTTATGATGTAAATACAGACTATGTCTGTAATTATAATTTGTTGAATTTTTGTAGAGATAAAAAACAATGGACACTCATTATGTTTGTTATTAATTTTGTTACCTTATTATAAATCTGAAGGTATACCTAAAAACAAAAGGAACTGTTCGATTGGATGTGCTATTTTTTTTTTTTTATCAAATTTAAGTTGAAAGACATAATTCAATAATTTAAAATTAATTTTGTTCAACTCATAGGCCACAGACAGTAAAGCTGAGCTAAATTCAATTGCACCATATAATACAATTATTTGGCATCATTAATGTGGCAGCTAAATAATAATCATAAATGCCTTCTTAAATGCAGCATGTGCAGATGTGTAAGCAATATTGCTGGTTGATGCTTTCCTTATAATATTTGCTATTTATGTTTTCCTTATAATCCTTTCATCTAATCATCCTTATGATTCCTTCCGAATCCGTTTATGTGAATACTAATAAAATTTCAAATCCATCTTTAAATAATCTTTTCTCTTACACGCCTATAAAAGCCTATTATTATTTAGATGTTATAAAAGCCTAAAGTAAGTTTTTAAGCAAGGAAAGATAAAATCAATTCAGCAAGTCTTCCAAATTTTACGAAATAAGTCTCCAGCATATAGTTATAATAAGCACAGATAATGTTGATAATAGTAATAGTAATTATAACATAATAAATTTTACGAAATAAGTCTCTTCAACATGTGATAAATGTATGTATGTATTTTTTTAGTAATAGTAATTATAACATAATAAATTAATGTCGACTAAACATGGTTGATACAAGTCTTTAAAAAATTAAGAGTGTAACAATTTTATTGTCATATTGTAGTTATTTGATTGAGAAAAATTTCATTATAATTTATTGATAAATTAATTAGTTGATATGTGGTATTATATATGTTATGTTGCATGATATTTTTTTTAATTAGTTCACCACCATTATATATATATATATATATATATATATATATATATATATATATATATATGTGTGTGTGTGTGTGTGTGAATTTTCTACAATAATCATACTAATAATATATTAAATTAAATATCACGTTAGAAATAAATATATGCGGATAATTTAGTTCCCTAAAATACCGCATGAAAATAAAGGTTGAAGACACATATGGCAATGATAAGATGCGGAAGTTTAAAAATGAAAAATAAAATAGAAGTATTAAATTTGTAAGTTACTTTTTTTAGTTATTGTGTGGTGTTATAAAAAAAAGTGATGAAAAATACGGGACAAAGAGACATACTAGATTATATAAAGTTGACCAAGTAACCTCTATGTTGTAGCTATTACAAGTCTTCCTTCCTATTGAAAAAAAAAATGAATTTTTTATACATGTGTATATTTTTATAACATGTTATAAATATAAGATATTTAATAATTATTTTTACAATATTTGTTCAAGATGTAAGAAATATAATAGATGTGATTAAAGAAAAAAAAAAGAAAAATCTGAAATATAATGATATAATGAAACAATGTTAATTTATTTATATATGGTAAGTAAATTTCCGGAAATGAATATGATAGGATCCCGTGTGATGTGAGGTGTGAAGTAGAGGCATGGATATAGCGATATTGAGAGGTTGCATCCACAGTAGAGACCCACGTGCTTCAAAAGGAAAGGTCAAACACCAATGGCCATGGGTTGTTTTCTTGCTCTATTCAATTTAAAATGACAGTGATATATACATGGTTGTCCAAGTATAAATTGTTTTAATAATTTCTTTTTATGTATATTCCATAAATCATCTAGTTGTCATTCAATAAAATGTTTAAATATTTTAAATTAATTATTTTTATTTATTAGATATGGCGAGTACTAATAACTATAGAGTGATTTGGTTCTCAATATACTTTGACGATTTCAAAATCTTTTATTATTTGGTTCATCTTGTGATAATACTGGAGGAATAAGTTGTCTTTGACATGATATATTTCTTTGATTTGACCTACCACCAATGAGGAGTTGGTTTTGTAGTTCACCAGGACGACTCCCATGTCTTTGGCTAAGATAAACTTATTGGCTATCAAAACTTTATATTCTACTTGTTTATTTGATGCTTTGAACTGGAATATTAGAGATTGTTTGATACCAATGTTGTTAGGTTCTTCTAGTACTATACTTGTTTCACCGCCCTTTTTATTGAACGATTTGTAAACGAAGAGAATCCATTATTGAATTACTTGTTCCGTTTGTTCAACTTGTAACTCTACTAGAAAACCAGCTAGGTGCTAACCCTTAGGCTCATAGAAAATACCGAATTTTAGGAGTTTCACTGACCAATTAATCATTCGTTTGCCCATATCGGGCTTTCTTAGAATGTTTGAGATAAGATTGTTGGTTTTAACAACCACTTGAGGGTTATGGAAATAAGGTCTTAGATGTCTAGTTGTTGTTAACAAAGCCAAAGTCGCTTTCTCTATTTGTTGGTATTTGGTCTCTACGTCCTGCAGAACTCAAGTTATGAAATATATGGGCCGTTGTTTAAGATTTCCTTGGACCAAGGCTACACTATTCGTTGCTTCGGACACCACCAAGTATAAGTTGCTCCCTCCACCACCACCCTATACTTTCTCCACCTCTCTACATTATTTTAAATATAATTATATCCTTAAGTTAAAAAGATTTTTACTTTTATCTTATTTTAAATAATTTGAAATCCTAATTTTACTTTCCCAGCACCCACCCACGGAACTCTCTTTCCCTTTCCCCATTTTCGTTTTACCTCCCCACCTCCCGCACTTCCATTCCTTTTTCTTTTCAGTTTTTTTTTTTGGTTTGAAAGCTTCCATTGCCGCCATGGTGTGAAGGAGCGTCGCCGCCGTGGTGTGGAGGAACATCGAGGAGCGTCCAGAGCATCAACCAGCGTGAGGAAGTATACATCAACGGAGGTGACATCCTTCAACGGATGTCCCCTAATAAAACAAACCCTAAAATAAAAAATGTAACCTTTAAACGGAGGTGACATCTTCAACGGATGTCAACATCTGTTTAAGGTAAAATGTATGTCGACATCCATTTTTCCTTAAACGGATGTTGACATCCGTTTTTCCTTAAACGGATGTTGACATCCGTTTTTCCTTAAACGGATGTTGACATTCGTTTTTCCTTAAACGGATGTTGACATTCGTTGAAGGATGTCACCTCCGTTTAAAGGTTACGTTTTTTATTTTAGAGTTTTATTTCAAGGTTTATTCGAATACGCACCTGGAGGAAGCACGACACACGATGCACCACGAGAGCGACACTGCACCACGAGAGGGAGACTGCTTGATAATTCTTTCCATCACCACCAACCTTTGCAACTTGTAGTATCTCACAACGACGAAAGAAAGAGAGGAAGAAATATAATGTTAAAATGAAAGAAAAGTATTTTACTCATGTACGGGACTAGAATAGGTTATTAGTGAAATAGGTTGTGAATGGATAAAATTAAAAAATAATAACCCTAAAAATAAAATTTTACTGAGAGACAAAATAGTAAAGGGGAGGTGGAGGGAGAAAGGTGTGGTAGTGGAGGGAGCAACACCCGACTTTTATCTCAAGGAGAGTTCACACTACTTATCCCATTTGTCTGTTGTGTGCCACGCGAGGCAAGAACCTGGATCATGAAGTTAGTCGACCGACTAAACTTTGCATCTCTTTTAGGTTTTGTGGATTTCACATACTCGTGATGGTCGCACATTTATCAGGGTTGACCTCTATTCCTCTCATAACATGAATCTAATAAACTTGTCCGGCCCCACATCAAGCATGCACCTGGTGGGATTAAGACGCATGTTGTTCCTTCATATTTGGTCGAATATCTTGGGGTCTCGTACATGCTCGCTGATCGATTGTGATTTCATGACCATGTCATCACACTAATAAAAAAAAGAAGATATTGACGTTCCTATTATGCTTCCACACAATGGCTCGTTTGGTGTTGGAGGATTTTATCCATGTATAAGTCTCTAATATGTTTCCCTAACGTTCTTAAGAAAGAAACAACATTACTTTAGAATAGTAATTGGAATGTTTGGTAATGAAGGAGGTATTTTCCTTGTTGGGATGATACATGGACATTTGATTGTACCCAGAATATGTGTCTAAGAAACTGAGAACTTGATGGCCTGACGCTTCATCCACTAGTTGGTCGATACTTTGAAGTGGATATGCGTCCTTGGGGCATGTTTTGTTAAGGTCAGCAAAGTCTATTCTTCTACTTAATAAATTATGAGTACTCTAGTTTCCCCTAGCGATTTTATGCAATTTTCAGTACTAGTACGTGGGTCAAGGTCTGCCATTGCCACTTTAATGCAACAATTAATAATTATAACTATTTCTATTTATACAAATTATAATGAGCTTTTACTTACCATTAGTTTAATTACACTCCAATCTCTTAAGCACGATTACTAGGTTAATTTATGTTAATTTCTACAATCTTAATTACGCTTGGTGTATGATTAGGATGACAACGGGTTGGGTTAGGCATGAATAAAGTCTATTCACAACTTGACCCGCAGATGAAAACTCAACCCACAAACCCCCGCTACCGATGTGAGTACTCGTTTGAAAAAAAAATCCGCGAATACCTGCAGATACCCGCAAATATTAAAATAAAAATATAATTTAAATAAAATTATAAAATATAATACAAATTAATTTAAATATAAATTGAAATTTATTTTTAGTTACATTTAACCTAATAAAATATAAATTAATTTTATTTTATATTAAATTTAATATAATAAAATATAAATTAAATTTTTATTTTTAATCTTTGCAGATGACAAGTATCCATGAATCGGATAATATAATATCTGCACTAAACCCAATTATAAACAAATATTAAAATACCCACTACCCATGAGTAATAAATATCTGCATATACTAAGTATCCCCTAAATTTTATCTACAGAATGCATTGATTAAGAACTTCGATAACTAATCTGATTCTTTATAAAATAATTTGACTTTATTTTGTCCAACCGATTGTCTTAAAACTGATTGTGTTAAAACCGATTGAACTCATATTATAGGCTTTTTTTTCCTCGGAGAAAAAAAAGCTATATTTGAAATCCACACTTTTAAATTTTACTTACATGAAAGTAATTCACTATAAATTATAGTGTTTTTTTAACTAATGGACTATCTACTAAATTATTATTAACTTGAAATTTATTTAGTTTTCTTTTATTAATTCTTTTATATGTTAATTTAGTTTATAATAATTTTAACTTTTAGTCTTTTATCTTCAATTTTATGAATATAATTACTTGTTATATATATATATATATATATATATATATATATATATATATATATTATATTTTAACTTGTATACAATTTAAATTAAAAAAATTTAACAAGTTGAACTAAATGATAATACTAATAAAAATTGACATACAAATTAAAAACTAATAATGCAACAATAATTTAACTTGTGAAATAAAAAATATATATTTCTAATTTTTTTTCTAAATATTTATTAGAGAAATTCTTTAAAAACATGGTTTGTCTAAATAGAAAACATATACAACTTTTAAAGAAATAATTAATAAAAGTACTACACAATTAACTAAGAATTCACTTTTATTTTTATTTTAAAATCATAAATACATAATGACGTATTTTTCTTAAATACAAAAAAGATCACTTTTTTATTATTATTTTTCACTTATAAACTAATTTATTATTTTTTTTAAGAAATACGTTATCTGCAATTATTACACATATATTAATATTTGAACAGTTAATCTTGAATTGATTTTTAATTTTGTAATTTTTTTAATCATAATGACTTATATTTTACAATTCTATATAGTTTAAAGATTAGGTTGCTAAGTGAATGTTTTTAGTGAAGTCACTTAGGCATCTTAAATACATACTTTCAATTCCTTCCTTATAATTGTAATATTAATATAAAAAAATTGATATTTTTTTATTTTAAAAATTTATTGTAATAATACTTTTAAATTAAAATATTAAATGAATTTATATTAATGTAAAGCTGTTAATTTTTAAATAACATAGTATTAATGTAATACACAATTAATAAAATAAAAAATATCGTACTTTATTACACTATCATATATTATTAATAAGTTTTATCGTATAATATATTTTTCTAATTTAACTTTTATAGTGTATTATATAAATTTTATCATATAAAAGTTCAAATTTCCTTTATTTACTTTTTATCAAATATTATTTTATAAATAATGATTTTCTATACATCAAAGAAATAAAGCTATCACAGTGGTGATTAAAAATGACCTCCATTTAGAAATTTTAATTTTAGTTTTTTTATAACTTTTAATGTTTTGTTCAATTAACCAAATATATGCATGATTATTTTATATAGTCATTTTCATGAGGAGTGTAATGTCACATTATGAGAAAAAGACTTCATCATATTATTTTGTATTTTGGATCTTTCAAGAGAATCCCATGTGCAGGTATCAATCACTTATTTATATACTTCTATTTTAAATATTTATCTATATTATATATGTGTATCTCTTTAATCATGATCTTTTGACCAATTGTCCTAATCCAACAATTATTTATTTTGGAATGTCAGACCTTCAATTTGAGGAACTAAAAAAGTTCATGGATTTGGGTTTTGTTTGCCTAAACGAGGATAAAATCACATGCTTGACTTGAATTAATTATATATATTTAAAAAATAGTATAAGAAAAACGATATATTTGATAAATTAATTGTCTTTTTTTTATTCACGTCAACATCAAAGTTTTTATAAGTCATAATTATAAAAAATATTATTATAATCATACTAAAAACTTTTCTCCATTGTCGCCTTCGAAAGAAACCGCTCCCACTACGCAAGTGTATTCATAAACTGGTTTGTACAACACCTAGTATAGCTAGATCTCTAAAAATTACAAATATAAAGAACACAAAACAAATTACAAATAATATAAAAAAAAATAAAAATATGTTAATGATAGAAATACGTTAGGATATTAAAATATAATTGTGAAGAGAAAAAAAAAAGGTGATCGAATTGCTGAAAATGAGGAATTATGTGGGCTAAGAAAGTAGGAACTAGTGGTACTGATGTGTTTGGTATTAAATAGGCAGGTTGTGTATGAGTAAGTTTTTGTTTCTTCTTGAGTTGTTTGACATGAATGATGAGGAATGTTTTTTGTTTTAAAATGGGTTCTCGTATTGCAAAGAAGATATGTATTTGAATAGGGTTAATATAAGAAGTAGTTGATATGATTTTTTGACTGCGATATATAGTGACAGGTGCATGATAGGAGTGATGTTGTAGCTTTGCTATTTTTAGGTACACTAATTGGATGTTGCAGGCCTTCGTGTGAGTTGGATTTGGCCATTTGTTCCTACCATTTTTGGGCAGTGGATGATGAGAGAATGATTCAACGAGTTTGCTTTCTACATTGTATTAATTGAAAGAGACACCTTCGCAATGAGAATGTAGGTCCTCTGTATAATTCATAAACTTTCTACTTCCTACCACATTACCCCTTTTCAACACTTTAACATTTACTCTTTATTATACAAACATGTATAACAATTTTGACAAAAGAGGATCAAAATAGTATCTTAAAATTAAGTGTCATTTTAATGTTTAATATGTTATAATCAATTTCAAACTACCTTTAATAAAATACTCTTATAGATCAATATTGATCTATCATGTTAATTATAAAACATAAAAGCAAAAACATGTTTGGATTTATGATAAGAATACATAACAATAGTGGAATTTGTCTTCCATATCAATCACTATAAATATTTTTTTAATGTTAGTTTCGTGATTAGATGTCTCATAACATGTTATGAACTCAATTATCATTGTAAAAAGGTTATAAAGGTCAATACATAGTCTGAGGTAGATTTTATAAATACATAGTCTGAGGTAGATTTTATAAATACATAGTCTGAGGTAGATTTTATATTATGTTGGCATTTAGAAAAATCAGAGTCAATACATTTAATGATCTCAAAACTTATCTATCCTATGATATGTGAGCATATGATTTTTTTTTCTATATCAAATATCTACCTAACATTTTTGTAACATATGCAATTCCTATTAACTTGAGCATACATTAACTACCTTTTACTAATGTACGAGGAATCTTCTACATTTTCTTTTCTTTCCTGGAATTCTTAGGGTATTAGTAAAGTTTGAACTTGTCTCATGTAACCACATAGGTATGATAACGTTATTTTTTATCTTTTATTAATGTTAATTTTTGTGAATAAAATCAATTTCTCTATTATCTTGTTTAATCCTCAAGTTTATCTTGTTTTAAAATTGTTTTGTATTTTAGTTGTTTTATGCTTGTTTACTTCCAATATCTATTTTCAGTGTGTAAATAAATCAATAGAAAACAATTATGGTAGAGAAAAATAAGCTGCAACTCAACAAATCATGCTTGGACAAGAAATAATGATTTTTAGATAAATACCTACATCGTGGGCACTGGAATTACACCCAACACGGTAAACATGAAGAAATGACTCATTTGTAGGGTTATTCTGCAATGGACAACATCCATACGACCATGAGTTCCAGGCTGAGTCATTGGGCGAGTTGGTTGCTCGCTATACAAAAATGACATTCCAAACCTACAATATTTGAGTTGTTGAATGAATATATGGCTCACCTAACGAGTTACAAGTTAAAGAGTATCGATTTTCAGTCCTTGCTGAAGAAGAATGAAGCTATTGGGTGAGTCTGCTAATGCATGGAAGTGAGTATTTAATCACATTTTCACGAGGGTTTTGGGCATTCCTCATTTTTACATAATTACAATCACCTACCGTGCATGGGAGAGGCTCTTGGAGGTTGTTTGGGATGCTGAGAAGTTCTCCTTCACCTCCTTGGGTTTTCTCCTTTATCCATGGTGGTTTTTCCCCATTTGGGGTAGAAGATGAAGATGAGTTGCGAATTGGAGGTGCTGACACAAATGAGAGGCCTGACACAAATGAGAGGCATTTGAAGCATGAAGCAACTACTATGTATATCTACAAATGGCCTTCTTCTTCTCCTTGATTTCCATTTCTTTCTTATCTCTTCATTTTGTAAACCCTAAGTTCTCCACCATGGAGAGTTAAATCTTTCGTGGAGATTAGATGTAATAAATTGAATATTGTGTATTTTATGATGTTAATGACTATGTTTTTCCATTTATGTTAGTATTTGATTTCTATGCTTAATGTTTGTTGTGGTTTGATTACCCATGGCTTGATTTTATGGTTCTTGAGTTGTTAGAAAATCTCTTTTAAACCTAGAACTGAAATTTAATACCTAATGGAGCTTGTAGAACATATGTTTCATTAGTAATCTTATAATCTTGAAGTTATGACATGATTTCACTTGTTTAGGATTCAAGGGATTGAAATCTTGAATGAGTTATCCTAGGATTCAAATGCATACTAATGAAGTAGATGAAATTTAATCTTGACAAATTGTAAATAATGTATATTCATTTTCCTTGCACACCAATTGTATTATGAAAATACCAAAAAGAATTTTTTGTGTTTTTATGACTTTATGGTCTAATTGAATTATTGAGTGAAAAAATTGTTGAGTGTTGTATAAATCCTTAGGAGAGAACAGTAACTACATTTGTATTATAAAAGTGGCCAATTACGACTCGTAGTATGTAAAGATAGATGAAGTTGAAGAAAATGTTTTTGATATGTAGTTGGAAACATGTATGAAGTGTTTCTCCAAAGTTGGAAGTCATTTATGAAAACAAATGCTCAACAAGTGTTAACTTGTCTAAAACTAATTTATTATCGTTTTATTTGTAATGTTTTTTAATCCAAACAAGTCACAAACTGGTTTCGTTCGTAATATTTTCTAATACGGTAATTGATGTAATAAAAAAGACGAATTTTTTTGTTATATATGAATTGCTTTCATATATAACTATAAAAGATCACCTACTTATTACAAATAACTTACGTTGTTAGAAATACATATTTTTAAATGTTATTAGTTGATCATTATTTAAATTCATGTAAGTAGAACTTGATATATAATAGAATCCTCATATTTTGAACGATTTTTTCAACTATCATAATAAAAATATGTTTTGATCCCTTATATCTTTGTTAATAAATACTTTTTTTTGTCCTTGTTAATAACTCTTCTTTTAGGTCTTTTCTATTTATAGTCCCTTTCTTTTTTTTATCGACAAAGATATTATAAATATGGATAATTGACAAATATCAAAAAGCAACTCTCATATTGATATTTATGCCTAGTTTATCACATTAAGACATTATTATGAGCTATGTGTAAGAGAGCATGAAAATAAAACTGAATAATAAAACATAAAATTATCTAAATAGACACAAATGCAAGAAAATGGCTAACAAACTCAAATAGTCCAATCTAGAGGTTTATGTGTTTTTGCAAGAAGATGAGAAGGAACATGACATATCAATACAATCATAACAACATACTGTAATACATAACAATGATAAAGTCTTATTATAGGGAAAGACAAGATTGTGCAAAATAATCCTTCAGCCACACAAAAATGTTCTAGTGGATGGTGAAGTGTGCAAGACAGCTTACTGTAAAACAAATCCAAACTCTACAAAGGAATCACAAGAAGCGGGATGAGGGAGATATCAACAGTGAATAAACCAATAAAAAGCTAATGAAGTAATAGACAACTAACTAACACCACTTGTCATTAAGTATATCTTATATATGCTAATACTTTGTTTTGAATGGCTATTACATTTGTTAAAGTATAATATATAGTAAAATATACGAAGAGAATGTTTTGATTATATGTATACACACCTCATACAACTCAGAAATCTAACTCTTAAAAAACATTGCACATAATTTTTGTATACGTATTGAAATATCCCAAAGTGTCCTAATATTTATATATACAGTCCTTTTTTTTATTCCATTTTATTCCTACAAATTAAATTTAAGAACATCCAAATTATTGCAAAATGTGATCAAAATAATTCATGAAAGTGCAAACGTGAATTTTTTTAGGACAAAATAACTTATTTTTGAATACAAATTCAATATTCAAAAGGAAGTGTTTTTTTATAAATTTAATCATATTTGAACTCAAAGAGCTTTTTTTTTTCAAATTAAATAACGTACTGAGCTGCTAGTTCCGGATGAAGTACTCCTTAAGCTATTTTTAAAAAAAAATTTAAATAAAAGTCTCATCAATTAAAAGAAATCATTCTTATCTGGAGAAGGACATCGGTAACACATCAAAGGGTGGATTGAAGTAGCATATTGACTAGTTGAAGTGGTAACACATTCAGATGAATAAGACCTTTGAGTTTGACAAATACATAATAATATACTGATGCAACTTGAATTAGTTATAATTATTAACATAATTTGAATATTGTAATGAATAATTGAATAAGTTTAGGATGGTTGATGTGATACAACTCTTTATGAAGCCTAACCATTCACTAGTGCAGAATTGTGGCCTTTAACATCATGTCAAACTACAAAATAACTAAATTATTGATTGGTGACATTTTTGTAAATAAGTTGGGCATATAGACGTCTGTTAGGAAGGGTCCTCCTAACAGACGTTTATAAATCTGACAGGTAGATGAAAAGTTCTTTTTTTCCGTCTTATAGACGTCTGATCCCGCCATCCCGACGTCTATATACACTTATAGACGTCGGTGCCCCTCCTGACAGACGTGTATATGTCTGACAGGTAGATGAAAAGTTCTTTTTTTCCGCCATATAGACGTCGGATACCGTCATCCGACGTCTAAATAGCTTGACAGGGTAGGTGAAAAGTTGTTTTGGACGTCATATTAGTGAGGGCCCCGACGTCTAGGCGAGAATAGACGTTGGTTCCCTAGGTGTCCAACGTCTTGTTTGTTGTTAAATCAGAAATCGAACCCGCGGTTACGCGCACTTCATCGTCTTCCTTCTCGCCTTTTCTCTCCGCGGCATTGTATTTTCAGGTGCGTTTTTGTCTCTTTTGAACCGTTTAAACATACTTTTACTCTGATTAAATTAGTCTTTGATTGATTATCCCCATTTGAACCGATTAAAATGAGTTTTTGTTGTATTTTGGTGTAGTTTTTCTCGTGTCTCTGGGTAGCGTAGTAGCACATTCTCCCTTTGCTAGTTTCCTTGTAAGAAAAACTTGCGTCTTTTGGATGTCTTATAGCGTTTCAACCCAAAATCGAACCTGGGTCCTTGCCTAGTTCTCAAGTCACCGTATTCGTTTTCATTGCCGATTAAAATGCCCTTTCTACACTAGTGATTCATTGATGGAATAAATTTATTCTCTTTTATTTATGTAGAAATATATGTATCAGGGTTAATAATTTTAAAAGACATTTATTATCTCTGAAGAAAATAAGATAAGAGAAAGATCTTACTAAAAAAGATCAAATAAATTAAGGGTTATCTTATATATATATATATATATATATATATATATATATATATATATATATATCCACCACATTTTTTTTTCTGGAAACTTTATTTTTTCTTAAAAAGAAAATTGAGAGCATAAGGAAGCGGGAAGTTATCCCTAGATGTCAATGATAACAAAAAAACAAGTTGGAAAAACTAAAGTTGTGTCGTCTTATCTATAAGTCAAAGGATGTATTATTAACTGTACGCCATATAAAAGGTTGTACTATAGTTTAAAAAATAACCGATTATGTAAGAAAATTAAATAAAAACTAGTGTTAAAATATGTTAAGATAAGATAATTTTATAATATATAAAAGAGTACATATTTAATTTTAAAAATTTGTTTTATAGAGTTGTATTAAATTTAATATTTATTTTTTAATCTAGTATTAGAATTATGTTTAAAAATCAATCTTAATAAAATTTATTATTTGTTGAATATATTGATTCACTTGTTATTAAATTGCTATCGAATAATCTATTAATATATCTCGACATAAAAAAAAAACATATTAAAAATCTTATATTGATTTTAGTAGTAATAAGACAATTTTATATTATATAGGGATAGATATAAAAAGCTATCAAAACTTTTAAAATAAAATCTCAATTAATATATCAGTGCAATTCTATTTATAAAAGTAGAAATTTCATTACTTTTTTTAATTTATTTGATTTTTGTGACGTAAATATATTATTATGAAAATATATAGTGGAGATGGTAGGACATGATCAAAGGAATGCTTTATAAGTTTTTGAATATGTTGAAGAATATTGAGAAAATAAAAAAGAAAAGTTGAAAATAATGGAGAGAGACAAAGCATGGACACAGCATTCACACATAAACATAAATATAAATAATATATATATATATATATATATATATATATATATATATTCAAAATATATATTCAGAAGACAACTATGGCAGACACGAGCAAACATTTGTATGGGTATTGTAGGGACCGTCTAATGTGGAGAAGAGGAAAAAGAGTGGTGAGCCCATAATATATATAACCTAATTTAAAGTGCTTGCTCTCAACAAATCACTTATATATATTCATGCTGTTGAATAATTGTACTCTGTTCCTATAAGATTAAGTGTAATCAAACTAGAGTTGTGTGTGACTCAAAAATATGGCAGCAAACTAAGAGACGAGAAAGAACTATGTATTCTAAATTTTAAATATCCATTGGAACTTATTTTTTAACAACAGAATTATAATATTTCGTTTCACTGACTTGTCGATTGAAAAATATGAAGAAGGAGAAAAATTATTCACAATAACAATTTTATTTTGAAAATTATCATCTTTTTTTATTATATTATTTGTTAGATAGTTAGAAAAAAGTTATACCTTATTATTATTTACTGATCAATGTGATTGTATATATTTGTTATGTACTACTTGTAATTTTAATTCTTACATTAATGCATTTTTCACATTATAAATATTTATGTTTTATTTAATTATTATTTTTTTATTTTCTTACTATGTCTATTTTCATTAGAGCTTCTCAATTTAAAAAAAATTTATTTTATTACTTATTATATTATTATTTTTGAAATACTTTTTCTATAATGTGCTATTAAAGTGAACAAAAAATTAAAAGTAAATGGTTTGAGATTTGAACCTAATTGTATAATTATAATTAGGTGGTCGCAAGTCAAATATTTAAGTTAAAGAATTTATTTAAGTAAATAACTGAGGATGTGTCTTTTTTTTAATACAATATAAACACCAAATATTCTTCCATTTTTATTATTGATGATTTGTCTCTTTTAATACTAATTTATTTCATGAACACTTATTTTTATTGGGATTTCTTATAAATATTTTAATAACATTTTTATTTATAACACTTAAATTTGGAAGATTACTTAAATTTGAACAAACATAAAATCTGAAGGATTACTTAAATAGTTTATAAAATTTGAACATTTATGTAAGAGTCTAAGTATTACTTAAAATTGTGAAAATATTTTTTAATAAAATTTATTTTCATTTAATTACAATTATAATTTTTTTAATTTTATTTTGAAAGACAATCAGAGCATCTCCTGGTCAAACCCAGATTATATGTTCAAAACCTTGGTCTTATGAAAATTTTAATAAATATATATAACTCTTTTTGTATTAAAAAAAATCTTTTGTAAAAAACATTAAATATAATAATCAATACTTTTATATTAACATGTAATAATTACAATTAAATAGTATAACTTTTGAAAATGATATGAGATAGTTGAAGACATAAAATAAATTATAAATTAATTGGTGTTAAGGCGTGCATTGAAGATTGCCTTGTAATGTTAACTTCATTTATAAGCTGTTCATAGTTTTACAAACAAATCATTGGTACAGTTAGAGCTCGGCCGAATCTTATAAATAAGTAGTTGAAAGTAAATACCTCATTAATACACCTATAACACACACAAAAGTAGCTTTTTAATAATTAATTGTCTCTTTTTTTCAAATTTTAATAAGAAACTTAAATAAAAGGTTAATATTGAATTTAGTTTTAAAAGAACATAGTTTTTTTGGTAAAATAAGATATAATGAATAGGTTTTTATCTAAATCACTTCTTAATAAATAAAACGTTTCCAAGAATTTATACATGAAAGTTTCAACACAAAAGTATTGAAATAAGTTTAAAACAAGTTATAGTAGTTACATTTTCACAAATTTAAGTAGACTTTCAAGAACAATTGCTGTAGAAATTCCACATCAAATTAAAAACAACCCAATATTTAAAAAAGAGCAAAACAAATATTTTTATATCAATAAATTTTCATCTGTAAGTAAATGTCAATATTTATTCTGCACACACACACACACATATATATATATATATATATATATATATATATATATATATATATATATATATTAAAAGTAGATAATAAATAGTCAGCATGTTGTCAACTTAATATTTCTTTTCTTACATTTCATTATATATGTCCGTAGCCATACATAAACGTTAAACTTTATTTTAAAAGGTAGGGACAATGATGATTATAAATTAAAGAATATTTTAGAGGTTGCACATATAATAGTTAGATTTTGTTCTTTTTAGTACAAAAAGACAACAACAAAAAACTAAAAGCAATAGTTAATGCCCATAAAGTATTAAATAAATAAAAAAGAATTCCAATGTATTAAGAATTTTAATTCTATGGATTCAGTATTTTATGCTAATTTGGACAAAATTCAAGTAAATTATAAAGATGTTTTGTGTTAATTTTCAATAGAAAAAACTAACATTTAATTTTAGTTATTTATATTAAACACCAACTAATTATACTTTATTAATAAGAAAATATAAGCATAGAAATATATATGATAAAATATTGAAGTGATTAAACAGATGTAGTCCTTAACAGGTAATCTCCACTAAATTCATTCTCCAAGATTCCATCTATTTTTTTGGTGATTGAGAAAAGGTTAATAAGAAGATGACAAAGGAGCCTAATTAGCTTAATAAATGATTGTGCTAACATGGTTAAAAGTAAAATTCAAAGCAGGTTGGATCGCTTTATCTTCTCTCCATTTTAGCGTCTCTTCCTTCCAAGATTAACCCTTGTAAACAAAGGAGGAGGAAGACTAGAGGAAGAGCAAAAGATGGAGAAGAGAACAATAGAGTAATATTCCAATAACAGAAGTTCATAAGTTCAATATTTTCTTTCACAGGAATCAATGTCTATTGTATCAGCAATCAAGACTTAATTGCAAGCACCAATGTAAGCAAGAAGCAAGAAGAAAAGGTAATTTGATACACAAACTCTTCAATATATATATCTATATATATTGTGTTTCTCTATTTTTTTTTTTATTTCTGATTGTGGGTGGTAGGAATGGAGGAGAAGAACGAGAAAGAAGATATTGAACTCACTCATGAATCACAGAGCGAGACACAGGTTGGTCTGGTTCAGTTGACTCCGTGCAGTACTTCCTTCTTGTGAAAGTTCCTGTGGCAGCCACAAGCCGCACATGTAAGCGCCGCAGTCGTTCCCTCACCGGCGCTAGCCATGAATTCCCTGCAACCATCCACTGCGTAACCTCCAGTGTTGGCTGCATGATTCTTCTGGCACTCCCCGTACCGAATATTCCCCACCGCAGAAGAAGCGGCGTATTCTCTCTTCACCACCACCTGCCTCTTTTTCATCCTGGCAAAACCCTAACCGCCCCTTGATTCCGCACACCACAGAGCAGAAAAGTAAGTAGGGGATCGACACAAGAATCTTTTCAGTTCATGATTTCATCGAAAAGGAAGCAGAAAACGGGATTGATATAGAGATAGATGTGTATATATATAATATAATAATATAGCGCCCTAGGTAGCTGTGTCTATATACAATTAATATATAGTTGGTGGGTAACCCTAACCCTAGCGTGTAGATTTATAAATGGCAGAGAAGTAGGGGCGAGGGGGCTATAGGTAGGATGAAGGGATGGAAAATGTGATCATAAGTGATGAGAAATAGAGCAGGAAGTTTTTGATGGTCTAAATAAAATAAATTTTGAAGAGGACAGGCAAAAAAGGAGTAGTGAAAGCATTAATGATTATTGTTGTATGAGCCAATGAAGGAAGAACACATCATGAAGAGGGAGCGGTGGTTGTTTTAATTGGCTACAACGCAAGAGAAAGGTTCAAGTGTTTATGTTTATTGCACGAAGATCAGCTGTTTGTTTTGGAGGTGGCGCCCTCTGATTCAGAAGAGGACAAAACTTAAAATGGGAGCTCAAGGAGGGAATGCTTGTCCTCACACTACCCATACAACCCTGGACTTGTCTTCCACAATTGATGGCTCACCTATCACTCTTCCAAAACAACAAAAACCAAAACACAACACATTTAGCTGCATGCCTACCTTTATATACATGGCAGAATTTGTCACCAATTTATGAATATCATCATACCATGAGATGAGAGTAAACTGGTTTTTCCCAAACCTCAGAGATTAAACCACTTAACTAGACTCGGCCGCTAATTTTATATCTGCAGTGGGTCCGATTTGATACTAAAAAGGTAGATTGCTGGCCCTTGCTACTGTGACAACAACTCTTGTAAGATTCTAATAATTATAAGACCATTCCCCCACACTCTCATATACCCAGTGTGGACCCTTATCTTCTACCCTTTGGATCAAATCAAGGACAACGTCATGATTTTTCTAAATTTCACTTTTATATGCTTCCTACAATACCTATCTGCCATCATCAAACCTATTTTTGGTTAAACCAATTTATTTCATGTTTGTGTTGTTGTTGTTATTGCTTATTAATTTAACCAGAAAACATGAGATGATTGAAGTGTCCTGTATTTTTAGTTTTCACTGCATGGGTTTGCAAATATAGGAGGAAGTAGAATACGTAGAAAGTTGAAGAAGGGAAAGAAAACAGAAGTGACCAACCGGCCGCTTCCACAAGATCTGCGTATTGAGGATTTTGAAATATTCTTATTGTGCTAGGATTGGATATGGAAGAATACGAAACCATAGACATGTTTGACGTTGAAAGGTATGGATTCTTCAATTAATCCATTAGTAATACATGTTCAAGCAGGCATGAGGAGCCTCCACCAACACCATTTCAAAGTAAAGAACTAGAAAGGACAAGCCCACAATGGGTCAGTAACATGTGCACATTTGAGAACATGACAAAGGACAAGGACTCGTGCTTGTCAATCAGACATCGACATAACTCGTTTACATTAATTAGACTACAATTCAAAAACACACCCAAATAAAACATCACGAATTCAAAATTCATCTCAATTTCCTTCTTCTCTTTAAACAATAACCCCCTAATTAATCATATATTTGGACTATGAAGTCCATGCCATCGTTCGTTAAAAGTAAAACCAGTATGAAATGTAAGATATAAGCTTGAACCATTGTGTTTATGGTTATGAGAAAAACAGCATTACATATAAGGGGAAAGGAAAGGAAAAGGGTTTTGAAGACAATGGCATAAGTTTGCCAGCGTTGAGATGTGAATCGTGTCAAATATTTATGAAGGCGTTGAAACAATGTGCTGTGATGCCTGGCTGTATAGTAATCTGTCCTTTTGGCTAACGTCAAGTACTGATGGAAGTGTGTGTGGCTGTTTAGTTCCATTGAAGACTATGCGTGTAGGGGGCACTTCTACCGTTTTCTTCTCACTCACACATTAACCATTACCCATATCTTCATGTTCCTGCAGAAGCCAAAATTTCGTTATCCTACCAATAAACCATTCCAGTACCTACCAATGTCAACCGGATCAATACATATAATTATATAACTAACTGCTCAAAATATTCAAATTTCCCTCTAATTTACCGATAAAGGAGTCTTATTTTTATGCAAAATTCAATTTTTTTAGTGTATATATGTTTGGTGCTGCTTTTGCCACACACAAACTTCCGTTTCAAACATTCGATGGCATTTTACTATTTCAGATCACGTTTAGAAGTAAAAATTTTTGACCTGTATTTTTTCATGATTTTAAATACATTACTAAAGAGATTAAGTATTATTAGTATGTGGAAAACGACCTATTAATTACAATGAGTCAAAATCATTACTCGATATAGATTACCTATATTACTTTATATAGTGGTTTTTAACCGTTATCATATTGTAGACTGTTTTGAACTACAAAGGAAAGACTGTTTTTTTTTCCTTTTCTCCATAATAATGTCATGAATTACTTTAAAAGAAAATTGTTGTGATGATATCGCCTTGCATCTGGGCAGACTTGTATACGGGGCATTGTGATTAATTTGTGTAATAGTATAATTGTTACATATATCTATAGATTAACTATAGTGTCGGTTTAGTAACGGTATATAAACTGAAGGAAAGAGTCGAAAAGCTTTTTAGGAGTGGGGGATAAATGAATGTACTAAAAGTGTGTCAACATAGATCCTTTTCAGTTGAGCATATTATTTAGCTGGAGAGATAAAGATATGTGATAAAGAAAAAGATTGGTGGTCACTTTAATGTTAATTGACATTTAGATAGAGAAAGAAAGAAAATTATATTTTCTTTATATAAATCACAAATGTTTTCTATGAAAAGCAATAGTCTTCAAACTAGATAAGATCACTAGAAAGAAAAGTATATAAACATAATAATTAATTGATATGAAATTATAAAAGTATGAGATAAAAAAAAGTATCACGTAATGCCGTATGAAAACAGGAATGAGTTAATTCACGTAATCGAAAAATTCAAAATCAGAAAACATCTTTAATCAAATTATTTTTGTTTTTATTAAAAATAGATTTTAGTCAAAAGGTCTAGAATTATATATATATATATATATATATATATATATATATATATATATATATATATATATATATATATATATATATATATAAGTTGTTCTAAACTTTCAAAATATCATGTAAAAATATATAGCATATAAATGTGGTAAAGTTATTCTTAAATGAGTTAGCTTTTTAAGTTTAATAAATAAGTTTAAAACGTATTCCTAATATTATATATTATTGATCAATTTATGGCTACTCACCTTGATTAGTCCATCCATGTAGACTAGATAAGATTTATTGCAAAAAAAGGGTTTAAATCTTATAAAATTGAAATAAAACTTGAAAAAATAAGATAAAATTTTCACTTTATAATTTAGTTTTGTATAATGAAATTATATCTAAATATATTTAAAAATAATAATATTAAAACTTATTCTAATTATTATTGTAAATCTTATTTTATCACTCACTAAACCATTCACATACAAATATTTAATTTCACATTCAAAATACTTGATATTCAATACTTATATTAATTGAAAATAATGCTAAAATTATATATATATATATATATATATATATATATATATATATTATAAATAAAAGTGGGGACATCTCTCATAGTATTTACGAGCTAAGCTTTTAAGTTAATTTTAAAACTCAATTTCTAAAATTAACAAAATAAAAATCTCCTTTGATTTTTCTTAGGGAATTTTATTGCACAAGTCATCGAATAATAATAAATAGGAAAAAATATCTTAATAAATATTTGAAATCAAATCACCATGCTATGATTAATTAACAATTTATTAATATAAGAGTTTAAATTTTGTATAATATGAGTGAAAAACTTTTTTTTAACTGAGAATCTGTTATATAATTTAAAAAAAAAAAACAAAGATTTATAAACTAATTTATATGAAATAATCTATAATCACATAATAATATAAATTAAGTTTTACAATTTGAACACTTTAATTAGAGTGAATATTGAATCGGGTGAATAGTCAGTTGAGCTTGATGTTTCAAATTTTGAGTTGTATGTCATTTCTTCTGTCGTGCTTAGGTAATTAAAAGTTGTTCGTCAAAACAATATTTTCTTAGCTCAGAATAATTTCACTTATCTCACGTAAAACACTTCTTTTTATACATGCTACTAGTGCAGAATTGATCTTTAACGTCATCTCATAGACGTCCGTCCACCAAAACTCCAACGTAAATAATTGATCGGTGGCATAAATGTAAATAATTGAGTATGGAGACATCCGTTCTGGAGGGGGCCGGACGTTTATAATATAGTAGACGTCCGGCCCCTCTAACGGACGTTCAAAAGCCTGACGGGAGAGTTGAAGATTCAGCCTTTTGAACGTCCGTCCTGGAGGGGGTTGGACGTCTATATATAGTAAACGTCCGGCCCCCTCAAGGACGAACGTTCAAAAGACTGACCGGTTCAACTACCTTGTCAGCCTCTTGAACGTCCGTCCTGGAGTGGGACGGACGTCTATATATAGTAGACGTCTGTCCCTCTCCAGGACGGACGTTCAAGAGGCTGACAAGGTAGTTGAACCCGTCAGTCTCTTGAACGTCCGTCCTGGAAGGGGACGGACGTCTATATATAGTAGACGTCTGTCCCCCTCCAGGACGGACGTTCAAGGGCTGACAAGGTAGTTGAACCCATCAGTCTCTTGAACATCCGTCCTGGAGCGGGACGGACGTCTATGTAGTACACGTCTGTCCCCCTCCAGCACGGACGTGTACTATATTATAGACGTCCGGCCCCCGCCACAACGGACGTTTAAAATAAGGACATACACACCAAAACGCGAACCCGCAAGGAGTTATGCGAACCCGTGAGAGTTCCCTTTGCGCCTTGCATTTTCAGGTTGGTTTTTATCTGTTTTGGACCATTTAATCTTACTTTTATTCCGATTAAATTGTTCAGTGATGAAATATCTTTCATTTGGACCGATTAAAAATCGTTTTCGGTGCATTTTGGTGCAGTTTGTTGCGTGTTCTTTGGCGGCGTTTTTTGGCCTACGTTTTAGGTCGTTTACTCCTCCATCTCCCTCCATTTTCATTTCGAATCTGCTCTTCAGACGTGTTGCAGTGCACAAACAAACGTCCAAATCCCGTAATCCTAAATAACCCGTCTAATAAAGCCCTTTCTGCAGTAGTGTATAGACGTTCGAGAGGTTCACAGCGGACGTCTATATAGACGTCCGACCTGACACAACGGACGTCTACATAGACGTCACCCACAAAGATGTCAGTCGAACGTCAGACGTCAAAAAGTCCAAAGAACGGATGTCTAAAGTCCTTTCTTCATGCACTAGTGATACACACAACACATCCTTACCCTGAAGTTTGAATTTCATTCAAAAGTAAGTTTACAAATTTTAATCACACATACTCTTAATGAATATTCTTATATGATACTAAAACTCAGATTTTGAGATAAAAGAAGAAGAAGATATATACTAATAATTGAACAGAACTAATGATTGTCACAAGAGATAAACAGTACTACCTGGTGATGTCCTTTGCTTCTTAACAACCGTACCCATATTCTGGAGGAAAGCTATGTCATATATTCTTCTGATATACCTTTATGTCAGAATTATCCTCAAAAATCCACACCTTCATACCATACGAAATCAATAAATTATTTCAACGTTTATAAATTGTAAACATGTTTTATGACAGATCAAGATATTATTAAAAGCACAACGTTGTTTTAAACCAAAAATTGCTGGGCACTATAATCCCTAATCAAACTCCATGTCTGCAAATTTTTCATACAGCGCATATAACCAAACCCCATGATTGCGAAGAACAAAGACTATGAATCCTTTGAAATATCTTATTCAATCATAGATGTAGAAGATTATTGATGAAGGATGGAAGTGTACCAATCAATAAGAATGGTGAACCACCCGGCATATTAAAGCAACTTTCGTTCCATCAGCATCCATATTTAAGTCAAAGTCCCTTTCTCTGAGTTAGGGCGTCTCTTTCTCCATGTTAACTTCTTAATCAAGACATGCATATATATATATATGCAAAACATACCCATGATCAAATATTCAAATTTTTTAATAATATATATAATCTTCTATCGATTAACTATGTATTACAAATTCAAATATGAAGTTGAGTCTCTTGTTAAATCAAAATGACAAAATTCAATAAAATATAGAAAAGAAAAAAAAACTCGCAGAATGTATTGTATCAGTGTTTATGAATATATAATATCATTCTACCCTTTTATTAGACTTCTATATTTTATATATGCTATTTTATTACAACAGTAGCATAATCACCTCAGTATATGATTGTTAAGAATTAATTGATACTAAAATTAGTTGATAATTGTTTTAAATAAAGCTTAATCATTCGATTATCTTTTGTAAGTACAGGAATATGTGTACTTATGAGAAAACATTTTCACTAGGGGCATGCATTAAAAGCATTATGACTATGAATTTTTCTCATTAAAATCTACAACTTAACTCATAGAACGTAGAGGTCTATCCTCATTAATCAATTGGCCCAGAATATTCAAATTTCAATAAGGAAATAGTATTTTTGTAAGCTAATTTTGAAAAGAGTAACTCAACGTTATTAAAAATCATGAAAATTAATTTTGTGTAATATAATTTTTTCATTACGCAAATTAACTTCTGTAATGTATAAAATAAACACAATATGAGAACTAATTTTTGTAATATAAAATATACTTTACGAGAAATACATTTTTGTGAAAAAAAATGAATAAGAGGGGGATGAAGGTGATCGAAAGAAAGAGAAGATTGTAAGTACCTGCCTTTAAGATAGGTATTATGATGAAAAATGATAACATAAATTTTTTATATTCATTTAATATTATCTTTTTTTATTTTTTTCTTTCTTAAAAAATATAAAAATTTATTTTTTTATAACCATTTTATTCTGATACTGTATGTGAAATGAATGTCACTGTCAATTATGATAGAGCGTTCAAAATTATTTGTCATCCCTGAGAGAAAATAGGGGATTTAAAAAATGTAAAAGAGTAGCTAGAAGAAAGGAAGTGAAGAACATAAAAGGAGGGTGTGAATGTCATATCTATGTGCCTTTGTGCGTAGATGCAGACCAACATTATACTTTTGACCATGGGCTCTCTTTTTGAGGTATAAACACCAAGGCCCATAATTAATTTACGGGAATTCTTTCGCACGTCCCTTTGAATCTTTTATTATTTTCAGTTTATTAGTCAATATTCTCTTCTTCTTATTTCTAAGTTTATTTTAGAAATCAATTTAAAAATGTAGATGACACGGATGGGATTATATTTTTTGTTGGAAGGGGAAAGGATTATATCCTTTTTAAAAGGTCACAAAATTCGTAAATGACCACTATATTTGCAGTAAACCTTACAAAATATTTTGCATATTTTAACATCTTTTAAACGTAGTTTTTCTGGGTTAAACACCGGGTATAAAAACTTTTCTCAATAAAAAAAATGGACTCTTAATTCATTGCATTGAGAAATATTAGTGTATATCCTCTTAATATAAATTTTGAACAAAACAATATTTAAGCCGCATACACAGAGACGTAGGTAGAATGAAAGCTTGAAAGTGCGTGATTTGTGGACCGCAAGTGACTTAATAGATTTTTATTTATATATATATATATATATATATATATATATATATATATATATATATATATATATATATATATCTTTTTTACAGCGGCGTTCATGTGAAAGAATTTATGTTGAGCCATGTAAAATGAGGTAAACGGTTGTTTGGTAGAGACTTTTTTGCCTTTTAAGGTCAGTAGCGTTGAAGTCGGTAAAATGTTAAAATGAGTTATTTATTTATGTTTTTTTAAGATATTCTTTCTTTTTATATTTCATTTTTCGCCTAAAATGACTGGGAGATGTCCTTGGAGGTTGATTGGATGTTGGAAAGTTTTTCCTTCTTCTTTGGTTTCAATTTTTAGTGTTTTTACCCTTTTAGGTAGAAGAGAAATATGAGTCATAAATTAAAAATAAAAATGCAAAGAGGAAGCACGATTGAAAGCATGGGATAAGGACAAAGAATCTTGGGAAAAGAAGTGTATTTTTTTTTTGTTTCAATTTTTTCTTTATTTTTTGAATTTGTAGGTCGTAAGTTCTGTACCATACAAAGGTCATCTTGTTTGTTGATATTAGAGGTAATAAACTTAATCTTATATATTTTGTGAGATATATTTTGTGAGATTAATACATATGTTTTTCCATTTCAAAGTTAGTATTTGATTTATATGTTTAATACTTATAATTCGATCATCCATTTGTTGGTTGTTGAGGTGATTGAAAATATCTTTTGAACCTAGAATTGAAATTGGAGTTTCTATCTATGAATTGAACATGATTCATTAGTAATAGTAAGACTCTTGAACTTAATGCATAATTTTACTTGTTGAGAATTTAAGAGATTGAAACTTGATGAGTGATCATAAGTTCAAATGCTCCAAGAATAGGATTTGAGTATGTTGGTAAGGTGATTTTGACTATGAAATTAAAATGTTTGTGAATGAGAATAAAGTAAATGAAATTTAATATTGACAATTATGAATAATCTATATTAAATTTCTTGTTGTACACTTGATAAAAGTATATAAAAAAAAGTGTTTTCTGTTTGGACTATGATATGGTAACTTTTTTTTTAACAATTTTTTTATAATAGATTACGTGTTACAATTTTATTGGTTCATATATTTGAAACGGACCAATCACAAATTACCATATAGAAGGTTTTAAAAAAATTGTAAAAAAAATGGTTAAAAAAACATTTTCTTTTCTGTTTTTGTGAAATTTATCATCTAATTGAGTTATTGAAGACAAAAGTTGTCAAATCATACAAAATTCTGAGAGTAAACTAATACTTGTTACATGCAAGCAGTACACTTTTAATGCAGTTGGTTTTCTACTAACAATCTTTAGTAATAGAAGCTTTTGAAATCTTGTTTTGAAAATCTTGGTGTTCACGCATGGGTAAATAAGAAATTTGGCTTTCTTATCCAACTTTTGTTGTAATTCCAACTCTTTCTCCTTATCTTTAGAAGGCTTGCGTCCAGTATCTGTAATGCCATTACATCTTGGAAGCCAAAGATAGCAAGCATCTTTTGTCTTCCAGTCATCAAAGAATTTGGCATGGAACACAGGTGGTGCTCTGTATCATGCTGCCATTTCTTACCATTTTTCTTACACCAGTGTATCTTCAACGCAACCTGGGTCCGCCTCTAAAATCCTGACACCTCTACACACTTTTTTGGGTTATCAAGATCCTCTCACACACACGAACTAAGTCACCCCAATCACAGACACGTTTCAGCAAACAGAAAGGAAGTAAGAATATCACGTAAGACAGAAAACAATTATCACAGGATCGTACTTACTCTAGATACCATGTTAAAACTGTAACAAACTCTGTACTGATAATACCTCGTCAACTTGTATATTATTGCTCACACAGAAAAGTGTTTTATATATAAAAAGTCATGTAACAAAGGAAATAACGAAAAATCAAACAAAATTGTAGGTGTTTCAATACAAGTGACCCAACAATCATAATAAATTATGAATGACTTTTGACAACAATCATAATAAATTATGAATGACTTTTGATACCATATTAAACATGTTAAATGTGAGTTTAACTTAACCTTACAAATATCATGTTCTTGTTAAAGGTCATGTTCTTGTTAGACTATTCACAAATATTGAATCCTAAATGTTTATACATGTGAGAAGGTATAAAAGTATTCTACACTAATTATATAATATATAAATATTTTCTTTATAAATAAAAGCAAATTAATTTAATTAAATGGGACAATTGGATTGTCTCAACCTATATACGAAAGTTGTAATAAAATAAAACAAAATAAAAAACTCTACTTATACAGAACCTCTAAAATTCAAACAAAGGAACATAGAATTGGACAAAAACACATTTTCTAGAATAAAATCATTAATTGAGCAAAGAAACCCCCAAGACATCTCAAGGACTCTTTAAACTCTAAAAAGTTAAACTCTAAAAAGTTAACGTTAGTGTCATTGCATCCATAATCTAACTGACTGAAGATATTATATTAATTCATTTGTATCTTATCATACTAGACATAAAAAAACTAAGAACATAAAATTATAATGTCATATTTTCCCATAAACTTCGTTATATTATCTATTTTATTCTCTCAACTTTCAAATACTATCTTCTACCATATCTTAACTCAATAACCTATATATCTATATGCACAATAATTGTGCACACTCAGCTAGGTATATAAACTGGTCAAAAAACAAAAGAGTTGTTCTTAAATACTTATTTATGGTTCAGACCCTTACTTGAACTTGTGTTAAAGCAAAAGCTTCTTCAACGTCTACACTCACATCTCCCTAGTGACCATCTTTAGAAAAGATAATTAAATGTATCCAAATTTAATTGAAAGTTTGTTTGGTAACTAATTTAAACGAGTCATGTGTTGAAAGTTTTACTAATAAAGAATCATACAAGCATTTTCTGTTAGGAGGAGAAGTGTTAATATAAGGAATTCAAATTTGAGAGAAAAATTGTTAAAAATTTAAGTATAAATTTAAATCTCATATTAAGTAAAAATGATAAAATTAAATATTATATAAAAATAAAATACTGTAAAACTCCGTCTTATGATTTTGAACAGAGGTGATGTCAAATCTGTATGTATGTGTTAAACTCATATCTAATTAGTATTATATTTTTCAAATGATTCTTGTTCAAAATACTCATCACTAACCCGTGATTCAATAAAATTGTAATTTTATATAATTCAATTTTTCTCACTTTTTGTGCATAATATCACTGGTTAAACTTTTTTATTTATTTAGTGCTAGAATAAAAAAATAATAAAATATTTCATATTTTTATTATATACTTTTTTTTTGTTGTATCTCAATAAATATATAAAATTTATTAAAATAAAAATTTACACAAAACCTTATAGAAAAAAACCTAACCAAGTCCTTAAACTTAAAAATTTAAACCAATTTGTTTTTAAATAAAAACATAAATTTAATTTAAACTTATATTAAATTTGGATTGGAATTTTAAAAAACTAATCCGTGACCATTTTATAGTTATTGTCCATCTCTTCTCTTAGACTTGGGTGATAGATAATGAACCACGAATGAGAAATGCAATGCAGACCATTTATTTAAATTTATTGCTAAAAATATAAATTAAAGGTTGCGAAAATTGGGGGTAAGGGAACGAGAACTTAAAAAGTTTAGGGTCCTTAGGGTCCCCCTCCCCTCTGGACAAGGCCATCCTTTATTTTGCACCACATGATTTACTTAATACAGTGCCATTTTTCTCACACAGCTTTACTTCTTTAATACCTCAATCATATATCACATACATTTGTACCTTCACTTCCTTTCCTTATAATAATTTTCCATTAAAGCTTGGTCTCACTTCCATTGGTAGCTGAGATATTGCCTTTTCAGGACAATTCTATATCAATGCATGAAAAGATGTATTTAATATTAATTTTATTCTTTACACCTTCTTATTTCTTTTTATAATTTTATTATTCCCTACTTTAAAACTCTTACAAAATAATACTTATTCAAGGCTATTATTAAAACCTTTCAAATTATTACGCATCCAAATAACACTTACAAAATACTAACCCTTAATTTACGTGAAAAGTTATAATTATCGAGAGCTAATCAGATATTGGTTAAGAAAATAATATTAAATGTTTAATTAAAACGTTTATTTTAAATGAGCTCCTCAAAGGCTGGTTGACATTTATTAAGAGTAGTTAATGCATCTTCTAGTCCCATGTGAATCCAGCTGAACACTATATATATATATATATATATATATATATATATATATATATATATATATATATATATATATATATATATAAACGCCATGTGGTCCAAAAGAATTTCGCTCTTTTTCTTCTCAAACTTGTCCTATATGGAACAGTGAATCAATCCAACAAGTGAAATTACTAAATGTGAATTTAATTATAAGATGTCACATATAATTAATTTACTGATTTTACAATAACCATACATTATAGCTGTCAAAACTAGTAACCCAGTCCAACCCAATCCGATCCACCACGGGTTGGTCACTAAGTAAGTCAACCCAACCCGACTCATTTATTAGCGAGCCGATAAAATTTGAACCCGACCCGACCCACCACAGGTTGGTGGGTTAAACGGATTGACTCATTGGCTCACTTAACTTTTTTTTCACGCTCTTCTTCTGAGATTCTTATAACATGTTACTTTGATCGATCAAATTGAAACAGTAATAATTAGACCAATTGATATAAAAGAAAATGAAACAAAAGAATTCTATTGTTATATATTCTAAGCTATCAAGCATAAATTTTTTTTGCCAATTTAGTTTAATGAGACATACACAACCGTTTGACCAAGAAACTACATATAGTCGTTAACAAAAAATATACAGCAGAGGGAAGCTTTTGGATATACAACAGCACAACTCAACACGAAAAACTCTACTGCGAAGTAAAGGTTGTGCATTTTGAATAATTAATTTAATTAATTTGATTTCAATAAAAAAATAGAATTCGAATAATTAATTTAATTAATTTGATTTCAATAAAAAAATAGGTGGGTTGGTGAGCCAACCCGACTCACCACGGGTTCAACCCGGGTGAGCCGGGTTCTTAGCGAGCCGGATCAAAATGACTCGCATCAAAATTTTCATATTTTTTTCCAACCCAACCCGACTCAAACTCGTGGTGAACCGGGTTGACTAACGGGTTTCAACCCATTTTGACAGCACTACCATACATACATATATATATATATATATATATATATATATATATATATATATATATATATATTAAAATAATTTAAGCTCAATAAGCATTTTATAAAATAATAATCGCGGTGTCCAATTAAAGAATTGTAAATTATAATAAATATAATTAATTATTTTATATTTTTATACCACTGATTATATGTTACTGATATAATGATACTACTTAGATAATTAAGTTTTCGCGTGAGATTTAATAGGACATTGATAAGAAAAAGGAATACTTAATGGTAATAGTTTATAAACTATAATAGACCAATAGATTAATAAATTACAACTTCAAAATATTTCTCTACTTAAAATAAACATATACAATAAGCCATATGTATGAAAAATAATCAAATCAATTCAAGTACAGTATTTAACTTGCTTAACTGTATAGAAAATGTAATTATTTTAAAGATGTTTATATAATAATCTATATATCTGACTTGAATGTCAATAAATAAATGTGTGCACCGCTTTCTCCCTTCCTCCGTACATACTTTATATATATATATATATATATATATATATATGAATTGTTAAGTTGTAGTAAGTTTTAATAAATAAAAATATTCTCATATATATGTTTAAGTTTTAAAATCAACTGTATTTGAATTTTTATTTTTAAAACTAAAAAAAATAAGAAAATCCAAAAATTTTATTCACTTCTCTCTCATCTCTCATTCCTCTCACTCATTTTTTTCATTTCTCGAAATTTAGTATTCTCTCTGTCATCCTTACAGTAGTTCTAACTGAAAAATAAAAAATATTCTCCTAACTTTAATCCACCTTCTTCATTTATCTAATTTGTTTTTCTCTCATCTTCATCCTCTCTTTCACTCATACACATCAACCCGCAACCGCAATTTGTTGTTTTTGCTTACTTTGTTCATTTGTTTTCTACTTTAATAACAAAATAATTGATGATATTGATGTTGATTTTTTATTTGAAGGTTATATTGTATTTTTTTCCCTTCTGATTGTTATTAAATTTCGTTTTTAAATTTTAGTTTATCTTCATAGAGATTTGATATTTTGAATAGTTGTCCGTAAATATTTTTCAAAAGAAAAAAATCCTTATGTGAAAAGGGGATTCCGAAAGGGCTAAATCATTGTCCAGAAAATTAATTTCTGAAGTCAGCTCTTAAAAATAATTCTAAAAACATATTTTCCGCTAAAAAATATTTCAGAATATACTTTTCACCTTCCTGTATATAACCAACATCAAAACACAATAAAAAAAATGAAGCTCCTGCACATCTTACTAAATGATTTAAAAGGAACAAATTATTGCGGTGTCACAGGTTGCTGTGTGTGGATGTGAGAGAAGATGAAGATGAGAGAGAAACAAATTTGATAAGTGAGGAATGTGGATTACGGTTAGGTGAGTGTTTCTGATTTTTTTCAATTGGGACTATTGTAGGAATGTGGGAGAAAATGTTGGAGTGAGAGAGATGAAAGAGAAAGGATTGAGAGGAATGAGGGATGAGAGAGATGTGAGTAAGGGTTTAAGGTTTCTTATTTTTTCTTAGTTTTGAGAATGAAAATTATTCAAATACCTTTGACCTTAAAACTTAGAATCCATAATATATGAAGATATTTTTGTTTACTAAAATTCAATATACTTTGCTAAAATGTATGAAAAAAGAGCTTACGTAGGTTAGCAAACCCCATATATATATATATATATATATATATATATATATATATATATATATATATATATATATATATATATATCGCAAATAAATTTATTTTTTTATGTATTTTTCAAATTTATTTTCATTTCAGAAAATTTTTGTATTGATTTAATACAAATATGAATAATATCTGATTTTTTTAATTGGATATGGAGACAAAATGTGCATGTATATATCTGAGTTGTTTTCATACTCATCACTTTTATATTTTTAAACATGAACAGAAATAATAAATATAAAAGAAATTTTTTCATAAAATGTTATATATAAAAACTTGTATATGTATATAAAGATGAAGTCATCAAAAGAATGTGTTACACTTACTAGTGATAAAAAATAATGTTATATTTATTAGCAAATTTTCCTTCTCTTACTTTAGGTGTTAAACTAAAATATGATTTGAGTTTCTTTTTTCACTTTTCTAAGGATGAAGTTGGGCTGTCATTTTCAACTTTTATCTTATTATTTCTCTTTCACCGTTGCTTTCTTATTTAACATAATAATTATTATTATTGATTGTGGAGTAATTTTGGACCAATCACATAATGACATATAAATGATGTTAAAATATTGTCAAAAAAATGTTGTTAAAGTATTATTATTCCAGAAAATTATGTGATTGGACCAAATGGTCGTATGTGTTTAGCATTGACAGTCAGGTTCTCAATTTGCGAGCTTGCAAAGGGATCGAGTGAGTGTGTCATGGTAAAGAAGGTCCACCTTATACTTATTTTATATGTATGTTTAGTGATTTGTTTGTGAGGATACAATTTGACGAGTTTAAGATGAGGGTGCAATATGAACTGAACCTGATCCAAACAATTGAACGTGCATTCAAGAGTTTCAATTTTTGTGTTCAATTTTGGTTTTAACTTTGGTGCCTACATTATTCCTTCATCATTTTCATATATGCCCGAACATGAAGAAGAGATTTGTGTCTTTGATAGCCGAATCAAAGAAGTGGCTTTTCTCTTCATTATTTTTTTTATGTATAATTTGGTTAATGAGTCAATTAGTGTTTCAAAAATGTTTGTAGCACTTTTCATTAATCTTATACCATTCTCTAACAATTAAGCATAAAGTCGGGACTGTTAAACAATTAAGGGTAGGACAACGAACTATAGGATCATACATAGAATATAAGTTTAAGATATGACTTTTATAAGACCTCTTCATGAAGATATGCTGACATATTAATATAAAATTTAATACACGGAATCTTAAATAAGACCTTAAATTATAATATAGAAAAATAGTTATTTGCCTTGAAATCATCAACCACTAAATAAAACATTAATAAGTGAGTGCTATAGAATATTTTCATTCTAAAAGAAGTTACAAGGTGATCTTAAAAATAATATAATATGAGAAAAAAACCAATAAAGTAAATTAAGATAGCATATTATAATTCTTGAAATAAAAATGATCTTAGTAAATTTGCACCTACACGTCATGATATGCAAATCAAGATTGAATGTATTGTAAGTTCATAAATAGGAGGGTAGACTTTGATAGATTGTACAAAACCATTACCAAGAAACATTTAACCTTAAAAAGTGAGACTGAATTTTGATAAGTTGTATGAATCATTTATAACTTTTTTGATATAGAGTGAAATATCTTAACATCAAGAGTATTGAACTAATGCGTCATTTGAAAAACACGCGAAGACGGAAAATATGGATGGAAGGGCGTCCGAGAGAGTAGGCATGGCGCTTTCTCGCCATGATTTTGGTTCACGGGCTGTATCAGATTCTAAATTGTGGAAGAATAGTGAGTTAACTCGGAAACTCAGTGGGAAGCAGCGTGAAGTGAAGAAGATAGTGAGTTGTCGGTAGTGGTGGTAGGGCTGAGGTGGGAAGGGTAGAAGAATGAAGTTGAAAGGTATTGTTGCTGCTTCTTTAACTATTCTCAAGAGTGGTGGGAGAGAGAACAGCGTGGCCTCCAAAGTACAAAGAGAAGGGTTAAATGTTTTTTGTGATAAACACGCCTCGTTTCATCTCATCATTTAATACCCCATCTTATAACCACACTCTCTTTTATTTTCTTGCCTACCTTTTCCAATTATTTTTTTTATCACATTTATTAATATAATAAATAAATAAATAAAATTAACTAAGTGATTGTCCCTCCTTATACGTGTATGAATGATATGAAAAATTATAAGTCATAAATATTGGGCTAAAATCTTTTTTTTTTCTAATTCGTTTGGAAAATTCAATTACATTTCTAATTTTTATTTAATTCAATTAAGTTCTTTAATCTTTAAAAACGATTCAATTTAATGCTAATTGATGACTACATTAAAATCGTGATGGTTAAAGTGAAAATGATTGCATAAGTGGCAGAGTGTTTGTTTTTTGACGTGCATTTTTGTTTTATAATTATTAGGATAAAAATTGAAAATTAAAAGGGGTTTCTTTATTAGGGCAAATCCTTCACTACTGCACATTCCAAACCCTCCGCTCTTCACCTCCACAAACATGCAAGTCACAAGACAATCTCAGCATCCAAAAACCTCAAAATGGGATCCGACAGTTGCCGCCAACACCATATATTTTCTCCTTTACTTCTATTTCTCTATGAGGGTAAAGGGATGGAAGACTCCTCTTTGAGAGTGATAAAAAATGGAGGAAAAAGATTATTGTAGAAAGAAAAGTAACCGTATGTGTTCTCGTATGGAAAATTGAAGCAATGGAGCTTGATACAACAAAAAAAAAATAATAATATATCGACAATCAATGTTCGTCGGAAATTATAGCACAAGGCCTTTCCCCAACCTTCATCGCAAACTTTGCCAAGAGATGTCTATAACATTGCTATATTAACTACAAAGAAAAACTTACCAAAATAATTATAGCCGAGCTTAAAATTGATAGAGACGAGTTTAAATTAGATAGGACCAAGCTTAAAAATGGTATCTTAAAATAGATAGAGTCGGGCTTAAATGAATGATGTTTTAAGCTTGACAAGTCTAAAAAACACACATTCTAATGGACTTAAATGTACTTTGTCAGCGAGCATAGCACATCACCCAGTGCTATCACTTTTGGAATATCGTCGTTCGATTCGATCTCGTCCACCATAAAGGATCTAATGGACTTTATCAACGAGCACAACACCTCCACCGTGTGCACAGAGCCATAAATACTTAAGCGAGCACATCGATGCAACGATAAGATCAACCTACTCATGAACTCAGTCTACATACTTTTTATCTAAAAGAACCGTTTGCAGTGTAGAAAATAGCTTGAGTTAAATCCTTAGGAGATTTGGTCCCAAAACTAATTTAATGGCAGTGATTTTAGTGTCATGTCTAATATCTTATGTTATGAGCTTGGTCGATAATGGAGGGTAACGACGACAAAGCCTTAGGTTCCATTAGCGGTGGGTTGTCACTACTTAAATTCACCAAATTTCTTACAAATTTATCGATAAAAATACATCTTTAAGAAAATTTAAATTATCGTTAAATTTTATTGACGAATTTAAACTTTTAATTATCTATGAATTTTATTGACAATTTTATTATTGAGAGATATTTCTATTAATATTTACTAATAAAGATTTTATTGATGATAAAAAATTTGTTCAAAAATATCGATAATTTAGATTTATTGACAGATTTTAAATATTACAAATGAATCTTAGACGTTAATAATAATAATTTTTCTTGTATTGTGTGCATGGGAAAATACGAAGAAAGCTCTTTTATATTTAGATACGAAGAAAAAAAATATCTCCTTTCATATGAAATTATTTCTAAACTAATTAGACAAAAAAAATTCATTCTTTATATCAATGGATTTACTTACACGCAAATTTGTTTATAATTAATATTTTAAATTATTAACAAATTTTATCAGACAGATTTTAAAATTTATGATTACCAATAGATTTTGGTAATAAAAAAAAATCTTTCAATTGAATAACATATTAGTGAGATATTTACCGATAAATGCTATCTATAGAATAAATCTGTCAGCAAAATTCGTTAAAAATTTTTATTTACTGACGATTTTTTTTATCCGTTAAATTTTGTCATTAATTGTAATTTTTTTTAATGTAGTCCTTTTCACTCTAACGTTAATGATTTTAATGTTATCATTTATTAGGATCAAATTTAATATTTTTAAAATCTAAATGACTTATTGTTGTAACCAAATAAAAGTTAGGAACGAAATAAAAGTTAGGACCAAATTGAATATTTTAAATAAATTAGAGGACAAAAAAATTTAGCCTAAATATTATTAGTTGTAAAAAAGTGTTTGTTTTATGGTCGCCTGCTATATATTTTTCTTTTTTCATATTTTAAAATATTTGATTTCTCCACATAAAAAAAATAATAGATAGCATAATTTGATAAATTTAAAAGTATATATAATACAAATGTTAAAATAAATTTAAACTTGTGAGCCAGTTTACTCATCAAGGGTTTGATCCATAACCTTTTATTAGTTTTGAATAATTTTTTATGTAAGTTTTTTATTATAATTATTTATTAGTTTTAATTATATAAATTGACAATTTAATTTTAAATGTTAGAAACAATTTTGATATTTAATTTGTTTGGTTACAAAATTATTAATTTTGACACTTTAATCTTTTGTTATTATTTTTTTAATAATAATTGATGAAATAGATGAATATACCAAATTAAACGGAATCATTTTTAATTGAATCTGTATAAGTCGAGTTAATTTACTTTCACATCAGTATACAAAAATGTAATATCAATCACCGGAAAACCGTTTGATCATAATAAAGGAACTAAATGAATTGAAATTTGAATATTTGTATTTTTTATCTAAAAAAACATTAAATTTTATAAAATATAAGGAGAGTAGTTAATCAACAGAAAAGTATCTCTCTCTGCCATGCTCTTTAACTCTTTAATACATACATCAGAAGAAAAATACATGGATAAAATTTATGCATGTGATGAATAAAAAACTTCAGTCGTCCTCATTAACACTCTGCTAGCCTCTCACCAACCACGTATCACAAACTCAACGTGCGAAAATTACATCATTGCAAACATTTTTTTTATGAGAAATAAAGAGGAACAGTTTACTTTCCAACGCGATCCTAAAATAATCTTGAACAATTAAAAGAAAGTTCATTTATTAATTTTTAACTACACCTTGTAGACTTGTTAGCAGAACTAAAATTATGAATACAGATAGACTGTCAAATTATATTTAAAAGATGAAGATTACAAAAGTACATCATTTTTTTAAAGTACTAATACTACTTAACTTTTATTTTTGAAAAATTAAATGAAAATTTATCAATAATCCAACATCATGTTTTAGTACATATATCTAAATCATGTATTACATCAGATATTCATTTATTTTGGTAAACTCACAACGCAGTGCTGATTTTTAGGGTGAAATAACTTGTTATTCTTCAGCGAAACTCAAGTAAAGATTTTATTTTTTTTACAAAAATAAGCTAGTCAAAGCACACCTAACCTTTTAAATCTGGACTGAGATTCGTACTGAAGCATTGAATTGGATAAATCGGTGGTTTTCATTGATAGATAATGATAGGTGATAATGCTGAAATTCATTGTAACCCTAGATGAATATTCGAGACCGTAAACGAAGGTCCAAAATACAGACATTATAAAACTCTTATAAATTGGTACGCACGTAGCAAATTGAGAAAGGATACAGACGTACTATACTAATGTACAATTCTTGTTTGTGGAGAGAGAGGGTATTGATTACCTTCTCGTACGAAAACAGCTTTAGAAAAAAAATTCCATTTTGAAGAACTCGAGACTTTGGAAAAGGACTTACCTAATAAAGAAAATGGTAACAAATTCTAACACAAACCTGAAGTACTTTCTTCCAGCGACATGCTCATCAGATCTTCATGAGACTGAAAAGCCCCATCCTCGAAAAGCCAATTCTCTATCATGGTAAGAGGCACTTGAGTCTGAGAGGCAGAACCATAGTTTGTGGAGGAGTTGAAGTTGAACAAGTCAAAAACATGATCTTGTGCACACGTGGTATTAGTGGTGCTATGTGCTCCCTCACTAGAACTGGATCTTGGTGTATTAATATTGACCATGTTATTGAAGGAATAATCCCCTAGTGAGTTTGGAGTTTTCATCCAGTTTTCCATCAACCGGGAAATGTTTTCATAGCTAGATGCATATGAAGATGAGGCGTGGCTGTAGGGTTGATGAGAAGTTGAAGAAGGCTTGGTCTCAGGCACAGCATGTGTTGCTGGTGTCGTGTGAAGGGACAAAGCATCGCACAGGGCTTGTTTGGCTGTTTGTATATCTGTTTGTAATCTTCTCTCCCACTGACCCTTTGGATGTGAAGAAGAAGAAGAAGAATGTCCCTCTTGCTCTTCGTTTTGATCACTTGGTTTCATCTTCTTCTTCATATGGGTATTCCAATAATTTTTTATGTCATTGTCTGTCCTTTCTGGAAGATACGAAGCTATGGCAGCCCATCTGAAACCATCATATATTCAACAAAATTAATTTATTTAAGGAAAGATCCAGATAAATATATTCACGACCATTTTTCTTTTCTTTTATCTTCGTTTCTTGATCATATTGATGGAATTTTCGAACCTCGTGATTCTCGCTTAATTAAAGAGGAAAAACATTAATTGATGAAAGCAAAACAAAGTTAATATAAGTAGGTAGGAAGATGAGGGTTACAACTGGGTATAGTACTACTACTATACCTGTTGCCCAAAAGAGCTTGAAGGTGGATTATGATCTTCTCCTCATGCTCGGTGAAATTGCCTCGTTTGATACCAGGTCGAAGATAATTAGTCCATCTAAGCCTGCAGCTCTTGCTGCATCTCATCAAACCTTAAAAAATGATGAATGATTTTAATAGAGTAAAAATTTGTAAGTGTGTAAACGGGGTTTGAAAAAGGATATAAAGTAGAGAAAATAAATGAACAGAAATTAGTTGATACTGAAAATTACCTGTGTTAGTGGGAACTGATCTCCAATTTCCTGGTCCATGTTCTTGAATGTAAGACACCAACATGATATCTTCCTCTGGAGTCCAAGGTCCTTTCTTAATTCCAATTTTGTCACAACAAGGTGGCCTCCCCATGTTCATATATATATATATATATATATATATATATATATATATATATATATATATATATATGAATCAAAGAAAGCAAATTAATCTATCTAGCTATCTAATAACCCTGATTTTTCTGGATTTTTCTTGTTCATGAAATCCAAAGATTGATCTAAGAGAAAGTGTATGCTTTATAGATTGTACAGTCTTGTTCAATTCCTCCTTAGAAGTGAATGCGAAACAAGAGTTAGTACGCAAACTGGGATTGCCTTGACAGGTATACGTATATATAGAGAGGGACGAGAAAGCCAGCTATATCAATGGCTGCCAAATTCCTTAAGAACTGGGTAACCATTCAAATTATAGTGCTTAAGATATACTAGTACGGTATAATCAATGCTTAAGATTAGTAGCAAGATATAACTAATGCTTAATATATATGTAGGTACAAAATATTTTTATACTACATATTTTTCTCCATAACCGACGTATATATATTTATGTATAACTTCTCTACGTACATGTAGAATATACCCATTTTTGTACGACGAAATTGTCTGCGGTTAAAATTTTAAAACTTTAATCTATGACAAATATATTGACTTGAGTAAGAATTTCTATACTTTTCCATCTCTCTCTTAATTAGTGCATGCTGCTGTATTAAATGGTAAGAGTGTGGAAGCACACCTTTGGCACAGAAAAAAATAGAAATATTTCATTATTGTATTTTCCGATTTGTTTCTCTTTTATACCAACAAGAAGTTGGATCTAGATTTCGATTAAATTTAACTTTTAGCATTTTAATTTTTTTACTTCATATTGTTTTTTATAAATTTAATAAACATATTCTAACCATCAATTATTAATACATAGCATCATTTTTTATGAGTATATATCAAATCAAATTATGGTCAATATTATTAATTATTGAACTTAATTATTGACAATTATTTTTCATATTATGGTCAATATTATTAATATAACACTAGTACAAAATGGACATATAACGTCTAACATTTAACGTCGGATAACCAAACATTTAACATCAAAAATTATCGGTAACAATATTGTAAATAAAATCACACGTTAATTGCCTTTTTGAAGTCTATTGGTGAAAGAATAAACGTCTTTTAGTTTTCAAATTCATAAAAAAATTGAGTATGGAAATATTTTAAGAGACCCATTAGACGTTGGTTGGTTAGAGGAACATACGTTAATTGTCTTTTTGAAGTTTGTTAGTGTTTTAGTTTTCAAATTCATAAAAAATTAAGCGCGAAGATATTTTAAGAGACCCATTAGATGTCGGTTGATTAGAGGAACAAACATTAATTATCTTCCACTTAACACAAATGTTCGTTGATTGATGACTTTATGTATAATTTCCTTTCATTTTAACCGCTTAGTTTCATGCATAGACACCATTTGGAGCACCGTTGAGTTCTCTTTTTCCTTCTTCGGCAGTGGTTGTCTTCTCTTCACTCTCACAGCGACACCTAGCTACTGCTCACCTTCACGGTTAGTTTCATTTTTTTATTTTTTGTGTAATGGTTGTTTCATTTTTATTGGTTATTGAACATTTTATTGGTTATTACTACTTCTAAAATGCTAGAAATTTTTGTGATGTATTCTTGTGTTGTATATCGATTTTTCATGGTTTCAATGGAAGAAAATATTTACGAAATTTTTTTAAAAAAACAAACATAAATTGATGTCGGACATAGAGCAATATCCGACGTCAATTTGCTTTATGTCTGACGTCAGATTGTTCTATGTCTGACGTCAATTAACGTCAAATTTTTCAAGTCTGACGTTAATTTAACATCTCCCGATATGATGTCAGCCTTGAATTCAACGTGATGAGCTGAAAAAGTATCAACGTTATACGGTACTTTTGTACTAGTCTTAAATGCCTTATTTTAAAAAAAGATAAATATATATGAGTTTGCTAATTTGTATACCTCTTTTTTTAGTTGATATCACTAGTAAAAATTACGCTTTTTAAATCGCCCAATAGGCTTCGGTTTATGAAAAATTGAAGCCTATCAAAACGCGGTGGCATTGTCGTAATTAAGCCGAACTTATAGGCATCGGTTCCTTCTCACCCGAAGCATAAAGGAGATATGACCTCGGTTAACAAGGCACCCGAGGCCGAAAGACCTGTCCATCCACTCTGCAAAACCTGCTATGCTGCCTGTTACACTTGACCAATCAGACCTAAGGATCGGTTGGCCTAGGAACCAAGGTCTTTCGGTCCGAAGGCATCGGTTAACCTAGGAACCGAGATCGTTGGTACTTGATATTTTCTCCCGCATGACCGTTCCTCTTCCATCTCCCATTTCCCTTTTCTTTTTCTTGTTTCTCTTTCTTCTCTATGCTCCAACCTAATGCACTTCCGCTGCAGCCAGAACACAGCAACCACCACCAGGAGATGGGTGTGGGTGGAACTGCCGATTTTTTCTACAAGGAGGCTTAACGGCTAAGCTACGTGGTTCGCTCCGCCTTCAAACTTCTTCAAATTCAGGTTTGCGCTCCCGATCTCGACCGTGACGCCACCGTTCTCAACCTCGGTTGCGCTCCCAAAGGGTGGCTCCAGGTGTCTTGTCAGAACTTGGGACCCTTCAACGGCGGAGGCTCCATCCTCGGTGTCGACACCAAAAAAGTCAAGGTTCTCTTGCAGGTTTCGATTCTAGGGTTCAGACCATCCCTTGCAGGTTGAAAATTGCTGATGAGGACGAATGGAGGTTGCGCGAAGTGAGGTTGGGGGAAACAGTTTGATTTAGGGTTTGATGACGGCGGCATTGACAATGAAGATTGGGGGAAATTGTTTGCTCTTGCCACGAAGGAAAGATGGTGCTCTGTCGCGAGTTCTTTGCGCACAATGAAAGGAGGTTGTCACGATTTGCGTGGAGCTCGCGAGGTGTTGTGGCACAATTGTATATGGCGGCGGCACGATGCGACACAATGTGGTTGCTGATGGTGCATGAGAAGCGTAGTTATGGGTGGCGACAGTCGCGGCGGCGTCCTGGTTCTCTTGCTTGGTTTCTATTCTCTACAGGTTGCCATGGATAGCAGTGTGATTCTGGAGAATGTCGTTGGAGAAGAAGACTTTGTGTAGTGGCTTGTGGTGGTCCGGTAAAGGTGGCACGGTTGTTGGGTGGTGGTCCGATGTGAGAATGGAGTCTTGAAGATTGGTGGGCACGTTATCAAGCTTCTCGGAGAGTGAAGATGCTAAAGTGCTACCTTGCTTACTGATCCACTGGGAGAACTCGAACAACATGAGAAACAACTTTTTACAGACAAAACCAAAAAAAAAGCCATTCTACTGCCTCAGTTCAGAAGGAACCGAGGCGAAAAGTCCTTCAAAAAAAAGAAAAAAAAAACCCTACTGTTTTGGTTCTGAACCGAGGCATAAAGCCTACCCGTTTTTACCTCGTCTGTATATGCCTCGGTTCAAGAACAACTGTCTATGACCGAAAACAACCGCTGTCGTTTTCCTTGACTGCACTAGTGTATATTTTAATAATGTGTACCGAGTTTTAGTAGACAAAAATACCCTCATATATTATGAATTCTAAGTTTTAAAGTAAATGGTATTTGAATAATTTTCATTTCCAAAACTAAAAACAAGCAATGCTTACTCACATCCCTCATTCTTCTCAACCATTTCTCTTTCATTCTGAAAAAAATCAGAAACACTTGCCTAACCCTAATTCACCTTCCTCACATATCCAATGTGTTTCTCTCTTATCTCCATACTCTCTCTCACCCACACACAGTAACCCACTACACCATAATTTGTTGCTCTTGCTCTATTCGTTCATTTGTTTTCCACTCTAATAACAAAATAATTGATGATGTTGATGTTAATTTTTGATTGGAGGATTGTGTTATATCTTTTCCCTTCTGATTGTTATTAAATTTTATTTTTAAATTTTAGAATTAGTAGTTTATCTTTAAGGAGATTTGATATTTTGACTATTAAGTTGTCCCAAAATATTTTCCAAAAGAAAAAAACTGTTATGTGGAAAGGAAATTATGGAAGAGATAAGTCATTTCTTAAAAATAATTCTAAAAACATATTTTTCACTGAAAACAATATTTCGGAATATAATTTTCACCTTCCTGCATATAACCAACTTTAAAACACAGAAGAAGAAAAAATAAAGCTCCTGCACATTGTATTAAATGATTTAACAAGAAAAAATTATTGAAGAGAGTTATGAACAGAGAAAATTATTATTGTTGAGTCTCTCCACATATTTAGAAAAGAGATCACTCCTCATTCCCTTTTGAATGTAGGAATGACAAAAAAAAGATTGAAATGAGAGAGATAAAAAAAATGATTGAGAAGAATGAGTAAGTAAGGATTCAAAAGTTTCTTATTTTTTTCTTTTATTTTGATAATGAAAATGATTCAAATATCATTAAAACTTAGAATCTGGTTATTTTTTGTCTACTAAATATATATATATATATATATATATATATATATATATATATATATATATTATATGTATATATGTATAAAACAACAACAACAATAAATTTCCTCGTAGGGAGAACCAATGTCAATTAATACATAACCTTTTTTTTTCTTTTTTTTCCTTTTATAATTTTCCCTTAAAATTGACCAGTCGATTCATGGTATCTAATGTTCTGGTATAATATGGAAAGAGTAGCTTTCAATGTAAATTAACGATTGACCTCGCGATGCATGATTGATAATGATGCGGCTCGAAAGTCATCTCGGGGCAAATAGTCAATTACGTGAAAATGAATTACCTATAACTGATTTTGAAAATCACTGTTCACTTGAGCTTTTATATTCTATAAAATAAGTATTTATTTGATATAAATAATTAGTCATAATAATAAACACTTTAATTATATTATTTTTGTCACTAGTTTTGTTTCAATCCGCTAAAGTTAAATTTACCTTTCAAAAGAACTTTAACTGGTTAAAAGAGGGGAAGAGTAATATGTGTAAACTATTATTAACCTTTTAAGTAATTTAATATTTTAAAATATATTAAGAATAATCCCTCAGAGATAGGATTCGTGTGTAACACTCTTTTTTTAATTTCCGCATATAATAATCCACTAAAATACCCATTCAAAAATATAACCTGCTTTGAAACTTAATGTTTTTTTTTAAAATTATCTTTGCAAGCAAAATCGTGTTAAAAGAAAATAAACAATAAAAGTTTAAGGATAAAAATGATAAAATTATTACTTTTTCTTTTTTTTTCTCTTATTAACTTTCTACAGTAAAATTTTTAAAATATTTAATGAGTACCTACTTTGTTACGAGCAATTTTTTTAATAAACGTGTTTAAGTGAAAAAAAATTGTCTCGTGAAAACATTATATAAGAAAAAGAAACACAAATTTTCGCGCTAAATAAATAAAGTTAATTAACAGTTTTTAATTATATTAATTTCATTTTAAAAATATATTTTATTAATTACTGCTAATTTCATGTTTAAAATATACTTTATTAATTATCTTTTCTTTTAACATTTGATATCAAGAATAAAATGATGTTATGGAAAAGGATAACGATATTTTGATATCTAAATTTTTTTTACATCTATTTCATTTTTTTTCTTTTTTTCTTTACAAAGATAAAAGTTTACTCTCTTTTTTTTAAACTATTTTACTTTTATATGAGTTGTCAAAGTGTCAAAGAACTTTTTTATGAAAAATAAAATATTAAATGAATGAAAAGTTAACGATTTAGAAAATATCACTCTAAATAAAGAAAAATTAAGTAAAATATGCAATACAACTCATTTGTTTCCAATTCTGTTAATTATTTGATCCAAATAAGATATTAGATGAAAAAAATAGTTAGAAATGTACATTTGTTTCCAATTCTGTTAATTATTTGATCCAAATAAGATATTAGATAAAAAAAATAGTTAGAAATGTACATGTGGAAAGTTATAATTGTGATGGTTGAAAAAACTGACCACCTTCCATTAATTGCTATGATAGCTGACTAAGAAAACTAAATTTGTGATGGAAACTGAATAAGGATAATGCCGAAAAACATTAGTTAGCTTTGTTGGATTAACTTTAAACTAACATATAAAAGTTAATTAAGATATTGGGAGGGCCAACGGGTTAGTTTGATTCAAAGCTTCCTTTCCTTTTCGATAAGCGACCATTAACGAAACAGCTCTTTCAATGGTAGGAATGAATTGAGGTAGAAACTTCAACTTTTAGATATTCCATATAAATCTTTCATGGAACATTTATAATATGATAGTTAGTGTTGGGGACCGATTTTAAGAGAATGATACTACCATACCACAGCTCATGCACTCTTGTCTCTCTTGCATGGTATCTCTCATATTATACCTTTGTTGAAAGTCTCACATCGACTAGAGATAAAGTCAATTTATAATATATATAAATAAGTGCAAATTTTACTTTATAAACTGGTTTTGTGGGACTGAGTTAGACTTAAAATCTATTTCTTAACAACTTTAACCTAATCCCTACGTTGGTGTTAATTAATGGTGTATTCATTGTCTTTTCTCTATCACATCATTCTTTTTATCAACCAAAAACCATTGGTTCATGCAAATCCAACAATTCATCTACTTTATAGTATCCTACAAGATATAATTACGTGAAAATGTGAATTCAAAAGTGGTCCAAAAATGCATCAATGGGTGACATTTCAATGGATTATGCATAAAATGAAATGATTCCTGATGAGTTATGAGCAGTAAGCAATTGCATATTTTGTGAAGAGATGACAACAAAAGCAACTGTCAACACTGCTTTCGTTGGTAGTGTCAATAGCAATACTGAGAAGTTGCTCTCCATAATAAGAATATCTTATAATTGTGAAAGTGAGATCACGTGATAACTATAAATATTAAATTTTTTAAAATAATTAATCAAAATCAATTTTCATATATCTTTCATAAGCTACCTAAGTCGACAGGGAATTTGGATTCGTGAATTTCAACAATTTCAGATTAAGGTTGCTGTTAGAAAAATACTTCATTACCTGCATATATTTTTAAGAAAATTTTTAGGCACAAAAATATTCGTATAAAATACTTTTAGTAGAAAATATTTCATATCCATGTTAATTTTTACTAGTAAATTTTTCATACTTTTAGTTATAAGTTTTGTGAATGTTTTCCTACGGGAAATATGTAAATTTTCTGGCGTGAAAATATTCGCAAAAAATTATTGTAATTACTTTCGAAATTAGTTATACGAATGTTAATTATATTTTTTTTCTTGCCAATAAATTTGTAAAAAGTTAAGAATTATTTATTGAAATTTTTTTATAGATATAGATTTGTGAATAATAAGATTGTAATAATTGGTAAGAAAACTCGTCAAATAATTTTTCCTAGTGTAATTGACGTTGGAGTCAAAGTTTACGTATAAACTAATTTGTAGAAACCTAGTGATATAAATTTCTTTTTTTTTTACTTATACTTAAACTAGTTTTATTAGCTTATAAAGAAGTTTGTATATCTTTTCTTTCTTATTTTCAACTTCTAGAAGTACTAGTGCTTATTTTTAACTTCTAGAAGTGCTTATAAAAAAAATATAAATAGGCCTTTAGCACGTTTTTGTAATTTGTGAAGTATGTCAAAAGCTGCTGATTAACCATTGTCGCAAGTCAAAAGTACCTGGCTTAGTTTTTTTATGCTTTCAGTAGTTTGCTTGTATAACTTTATTAAGTACCTCACATTTTTTTACTATTCCCCTTTTCAATTACAGATTTCAAGTATCCATGGGGATCAGGTGATCCTGATTGGTCACTGGTGAGAAACAAGAAATATAAAAGAATTATCAAGAATATCAGGTAAAGAGAGAGTAATTTTTTTTTTTATTTCTAACGGCCATGCTGTAGATATCTTGATAATGAACTGTCACACATCTTGATAGATAAAAACGAATCTTAGTTTGATGAAGTTTTTCTTTACTTAAAAAAAGTTTCTTGCAATTCTCGTATAAGATGATTCTTGCGGGATTTATAGATTCTTGGCATTTCTTTTCTATTCAACTCCACAGTATATAAAGATGAACATATGGAAGACTGGAAATTTATAATTTTGAGATGAATTTATATTGTGTTCCTGAACAAGTGTATAAACGATTAAAACTTACACTGGAGTTGGTAAAGAAAGAGATGGAAATCAGCAAGATTAAGGTAATCATGTCTTTAGCTTCCTTGTATGTCTTCCGTTGAACTTTTCATGATATATTAAGGCTTCTTTTTTATCCATGACAGACATCAATTTCTCTACTTATTTATTTATTTATTGAAGATAATGTTGGGTATATTGTATGAGTTATCATGTAAATGTTACATATCTATGGTCATTATTTAATGGGATTAGGATCTACAATGATTATTAAATCAATAATATTTTTATGAGATTAGGATTGTATTATATTTTTATTATAAATATTAGAATTTTGAATAAACATATATATTAATTTGCTTTTTTAGACATTTATACATTATTTAGCTATTTTGAATCGTATTATGCATGTTTGTATATGATAGGAGCACAAACAAACCTGCCATTAAAAAAACAAACTTCTTATACTAATTTATGCGTCAATCAATTTAAAAAATAATGTTTTTTATATTGGTTTAAGACTCCAACATGTGCAGAATGTGTAATTTTTTTTATACCAGAACGAATTAATATAAAAATTCAGAATTTTCCTTCCCAAGTAAACTTTTATACCAATTATAAAAGGTTCGATATTTTTTATATATACGAATTCTTGAACCAATATAAAAAAATATTTTTTAATTCATAAATAAAAGTTTTTTATATTAGTGAAAAAATATAAATGAGAAAACAAATTGATAAATAATATAAAACAAGTAATAAGTGTAATGCAACATTTAAGATAAGTTGTATTCTGTCCACTTAGATCATCTCTACATTGTAATGAAAATGTAAAAGAATATAGCGACCATACAAAAGATTGTGATATTTGATATTTTATTTTGTAACTATTATATTACTTTGATTCAAAAAAATTTCTTGGAGAGTAAAAATTTCTGTTTGAATTTACAGGATCAAAATTATGGTATAATTTTGAGAATGGTAGTGATTTGCTTGATACATTTTGAACAAGGTAATAATGATTTGAAATGGTATAAAGGTTGATTTACTTTTTTTAAGTAAATGATTTTATTCATTACTACTTCATCCTCTCTTGTAATAGTAGACTTGAATTTAGATCTTAAAATTTTTAAATCCGACAATGAATTATTTTGTAAAACATTAAAAATCTCAATATGATAACTTTATTATATACACCTAATGTTATTTTTAAGTATGTTTTTAAATCTTAGAACGCCTTTTTAATTTTGAAGTTTCTTGAAATGAAAACTAATTAAGATTTACTTTATTGGTATAATTTTATAATTTATTTATTAGTCCAGTAAGCTTATTATAAAAAAAATGTATTTTGTATTTTTTTTATGCTTTTTTTAACTGATAAATAATAATACAAATTTCCTCTTGTTATTATAACTTAATTTGATAAAAAGTATTGAATTATTTAAAATAAAAATTTATATAATAACAAAATTTTGTAATCATATCATGGATTGGGACGTCATGTAGATCTAGGAAATTTGGAGAATAATTAACGTGTTTTGGAAGGTGGATAAGAAAAATCGATTTTGGCTTGTGAATTTATGTCATATGCTTATTATAATAGTTAAAAGCTTCAATCTTCATCATCATAGAGATCATGTAAGTTAACTGAGGTATAAACTTTTAAGAAAAGATGAGGAAATTTTATTGATGAGATGCAATAGTTTGTAATATATATATATATATATATATATATATATATATATATATATATATATATATATATATATATTAATATTGTATATATAAAAGTTTTTTATTTGCTGATTAAATGTTGTACGGTTTTATAGAAGTTGTTCTAATTCAAAGCAATGAGAGAAACGAAGGAAGGACAAATAGGTAAATGAAAGAAAAATACTTAAATACAATTTTAGTTTTTGGTAACATTATTTTTTGTCATTTATTTAGTGTTTTGTTTTCTAGTGTTAGAAAATTTTATTTTTATTTCTCGGTTAAATGGTGCTAGTAATATTAATTATGTGAAAGCAGTAGTTTATTTAATATTGATCACATGTATTTATTTCAATGACATGATTTTTTTTTTAAATTCATACTTTTAGTTCTTTAAATTGGTTAGGGATATTTTTTTTATTCTCGTATTAATTTTTTTTATTTTTTATTTAATGTTAATCAAAAGCAGCCTGAGTGAAATGTTCTTTTAAGATTATATTCCTATTAATTAATCATGTGATGTGATGTTAATGGAAAATTTTAAATCTTACAAAATCATTCTTTATATGGTGGATTAACCAAGAATATATGATCTGAACGTGCAATTTGGTCACGTCACTATGTTTTCATGGAGACATATCACAGGATATAATTGTTCAACCATTTTGGTTTTGTCATGTCCAGTGATTATGGTGTATTATTATAATTATAATTACTATTATTATTATGGGATTAAAAAGATTTTGTTCTAGCTTAAGGTATTTTATTTTATGTCGGTGTCGTGTTTTGGTTGGTAGCTGATAGTTAGGTGGCAACAAGTGAGACCTATTTTTCTGTTAGCCTTCTCTTCATGCTCCTTATCTTTCCTACATGCAGTGGTTATTCAAAAATTAATTATTTTATTTTTGACTTTGAACTCAATTTCTTTAGGAACACACTCATGCTATGATTATAAAGAAAAAAAAAATAGTATCAGACTGTTCATTGAAATAATAAAAACGAATAGAAATGTGTTTCATGTTGTTGAAAATTCCAGGAGACAAAGTCAAATTATAATATATAAATAAAATAAAAATATTATTTTATAAGTTGATTTTGTGAGGTTAAATTATACTTTCTAGTACATTTGATTATGATAAGCATAGCTTAAATTTATTTTAGAACTATATTGAACATGATTGTTGTTTTTTCTTTCATTTTTTTAATTAAGTTTCTAGCTTTCCATAACAAATTGACAATATTATTGCTTCTATTATATGGATCTCTCTCTTGCAAATTTACATATTTGTCACTGTCTATAATTGTAACTTTAAGGTCATGTTTGACTACGTAATCTTGATTTTTGTAGAACATATGTAAATATTATGTCATCATGTATTTTGGTTTACATGCAAAATAGTGAAACAATAATAACACCAATTTATGTTTGCACATTTGGTTTCGCCATTTCTGTTTCTATGTTTCATGTTTTCTTCAATACTTTAGCTGACACATAGGGGAAATAGCTTAAAAAAAACTAAAAGAAGGTTTCAATTAAATTAATGAGATTTAAAAATGAAACTATAAACTTACTATGAGATAAATTTTCCGAAATTTAGTTGAAAAATATTGAAATAAGTTTGTAAAACAGAACATTTTAGTCAAAGGAAACTAATGAAACCAACTTATAGGATAATAATATGATTTGTCAAAGACACTTTTAAACTATATGTGTTTTAATGTAAATGAAGTATACCCAGTTTACAGCACATTTCTTAAGGTAATTAGTAAACAATATTCAATAGTTTTTATTTTTTGAAATAATTGTAACAATGAAGTTTAGGTACATGACAATTGATACAAACTTTTAATCATGTCCCTTGTTATTAATCCAATTATAATCACTGGTTTTATACTGTTATTACATCTTCTAGTGTAGAATTTTAATTAAACTAATTTAGATACCTGTTTGATTTATTATTAAAGACTTAAATATATTGACTATTGAACATGTGAATCAATTAACAAATAATTGTTTCACTTTAGCATATTTGAATATTGTGTTACGTTAAATGAAAATCTTTGTTGTTTTGATAGTTATATCTAATTAATCATATTTTTCAGGTGAAAATTGTGGTGTCGAAAGTAAATTCATATTAATTACCCATCATCATGCCTAAAACATATTTTAATCATAGCCACTTTACATGACACAGTAGTTCTTATATAAAATACAACAGTGTTCATGAGATTTTATGAAACGAGAATAGTTTGTTTTTATACGGTCCAAATATTTTATAAGACCAATTAATATCGCATTTGGTATAATGAGTTTCAGAAGTTAAGATTCTTGTTATAATGAGTTTCATTATTGAAAATTTTAAGAATTTAAAATTCCTGAAAGGAGTTAAACGTAGTGTCCCTAATCAAGAAACTAGATAAAGCAGTATCAACTTTAACCAGATAAAACAATATTAACTTTAATCCCATAATATGTGAAATGTCCAAAAAAAAAGCATTGCTAAAAACAAATGATAAGTGTAAGCTTCTTATACAGGAGGATTTCTTTACAAATCAAACAAAAACACACTACATAAACCATGTATAGTTGTATACACCCTCAACAATTAATATTTGTGCCTCCAAAAGATGCACCAACATTAATGAAGGGCAAGAGTTGCAGAACATCAATGATGTTAATATTCTCCTGTTGATACATAAATCATTAAAAGAAATTAAATATCTATCAAGTCTAAGCAACAGAGCCAAAATATTCTTGCAAGAACTGATAAAGCTCTTCTGCGACCAAAGCAGGATACTCCTCTTGTGGAAGAAGAGCACCTGCTACTTCCACAAACTTGCTCACCCCTTTAGCTCCCTTAAGAGCTTCCATCTCAGCCTTTGATCTCTTAGGAGATCCTTTGGTTGATACAACTAGAACCGGTGTCTTTCCCTCCAGAGCTGCAAAGAGTTCCAGGAACTCCTCCCGGGATGTAACCGGATCTAACTCACCGGTCAGAAATGCCGCCGGCAAGTATCTCGCTCCTTTTCGTTTTGTCAGTGCATATCTGCTTTCCACAATGCCTGGAGTCACATTTTCAGGATTGGCATATACATGGGATTTGTACTGTGATTGGATTGCATTCTCGTTGCTCACCAGCATGTTATACATCATCCACCCGCAGGAGCCTTTAAGGTGCCCCTTAGAAAACCATACCTGTCAGGTTCACGAGGAAGAGACAAAAGATATACATCAGTTATGCTATAAGACAAGGTAAGGTGGCCATGGCATGAATAGCTCTTTGAATATATATCAACGAGAATTATACAGAAATCAAACGAAATTGGTGGAAGATCTTTTAAGAGCCACAGTATATTACATTGTTACCAAGAGCGTGGAGTTATTTTCACCACAGTTGTTAGAGTCGCAGGATTTACAATTTTAATAACCGAAATCCAAAAGATTCTAAAGCCTAACAGTTCATATCGTGAGGTTAAGGTTTGAATCTTAAAATATATGTACGAACCTGTGTGATTTCATATTATCACCCATATGAATCATACGATTCTACAGGTATTTATTACTGCTGCTTATGTTTTCTCCGATTCTCAACAAAAAATAAATGTGAGAAGTTGTATAAGCATAAGTTATCGTATGAAAAAGAACTAAAGGAATACACCTTATTTGATTATTCCATTGCTTTTTCTGTGAAAAGGGGCTTCGCAGCACTCACTCCTTCCCTCCATTGCTCAATTTCTGTTCTTTAAAACAGAGGCCTCAGAGTCACTTATTCTATATAAACCTTATTAGGTTATATCGTTGTTTTGTTTTCATTGTTCCGAAATATTGGCTGTGGTTACTAAGACAAAGACGGGGAAGAACATTGTATGTTTTTTTCAAAAGACACACCACACTAATAAGTTGAATGTCTCTTGTAAACAACGTGGGCTACTGTTCTTGGGAAGAGCTACCGTTTAGTAAGAACATACAAAGAATGACAAGAAACTTTTGAGTGTAATTGCGTACATTACTATAGCAATGTGTTGTGGATATTATTATGTATTAGTTTCTATATCAGTTGATAGTGGGACTTGGTTATGACTTGTGAGATCCATGGTTATAATACAAATTATACCATACAAATTGTTTATTCAAATCCCATTTTAAGATTATTACACTGAGCACCAATGCACCATACATCATTTACACAGTACATTTCAAACTATTCTTAATATGTTGATGAATCATACATTTCAATACAATTTAGAACTCAATGTTTAAAAATTAGCTTGACAATTCACAAACTAAATTTGATACAAACAGATATGATCAAAACCAGCACTGTATCCTTCTACTGCCTCAACAATTGCAAGAAAATTTGCCTGAAGTTAATTATATTACATTCCAGTAAAAAATGTTTAAGTTTGGTGACTTAAATTTGTTTTCCTCTCTAGAAACCAGAAAGAAATGTTAAAATCAGCAGCAAGGAAAAAGTACGTACACTCAAAAAGAGAGCATCAAAGTACCTTGTTTCCATGCTGGAATCTCGACCAAACACAATAGGAAGGGGACCAGCCCAAGTTGGTGCAACAGCAGCTATTGCTTTGGGCTTCACCAGGCCCTTTTTTGCAGCACGGGCCACTATAGATGCAGCATGCCCTCCGCCAAAAATTATCAGATCATTTTCTAGTTTAACATGAATTGTGTTAGTGAAGAACATTAATCAATAATACAAAGGCAGGTCATATTCAACTGCTCATACAAACAGATACACAATCTAGAAAAAATCATTTCAACAGAAGACAATTAATAGGTAAACAGAGATATATTTGACCCCACAATTCACAAATGCATCATAGGAGATACAGATAATAAAAGAAGAAGCATGGTACCACGAGAACATCTACTCAATGAAAAAAATATTTCCTAGCTCCAGAGTAAAAAGCTTGTTCTCATAAAGCATAAAAGAGTGAAACAAATACTCTCCCAACAGCCTTAATCATCCAAATTTGCCAATAAAAAAATAATAACGCCAAAAGCCTTGGTTAGGAATTATATCTTCAAAAATCAACATAAAGAATAACTTAACAAAACTTGTCAAATATAAAATCCAATGCACTGACAGTAGATTTCTCATATCCAACAATTACAGGGGGGAACCAAAGCCTAGTAAGTAGGTCAGAAATTACATCTTAAAAACTAAAAAATAGAAGAATAGCTTAGCAAAGTTTCTCATAAACGTAATCCAATGCAGTAAATTTGATAATTAAATTTATTCTCTACACTAAAGTAAAAAATTATGCGTAAATAACAAACTGAAACTGCCCAAAACAAAGTAAATCAAAAAATTAATAATAAGTAAATATTATCAAAAAGAGATAAATGAAAACTGCAAGCCCAGATTTCATAAATAGAAAGATTAATCTAACGTTAACTGTTAAATGAAAATTATTAAAAAATAGAATGCCTACCTGGTTGTTTTATGGGACTATTTGGTGAATTGATAAAATCAACAAGAAATTTTTCTAAGACATCAGCATTGTAATCCATCTTTGGCCGATCAGAATAACCCAGGCCAGGCCAATCAACAATAGTTGCCCGCCAATTGGCATTGCCATTACGCTGAACAATGTCTCCAGCCACTAATCTCCATTCCTCAACAGTGCTAACATCAGAAATGGTTGGCATCATCAAGATATTTTGCGAAGGCTCCGGGCTCTCCTTTACATGTTCCTCATAATAAATGTTTATAAGATTGTCCTTGAATTTCCATTGCCAATTACTAGTCTGATGGAAAAAAGAAAAAACCAATATGAGTGAGGCAACAGAAATGATTGCAAATTCTGACATGGCTTTGATGTTTTCTCTCAATTAAAAAAGCATCCAAATTCCGAGTTTCAATTGTTAAATATCCAATGAAAAGATAATTGCTTCTATAAGCCAACGAAGAAAAATCAATAGAATGTTTATTACATTAACGACATAACGGACTTCTGAATTTCAGATAAACGTAAGTCTTGAAATCTTAGTAAAACACTAGACTAAACAACATTTAAAGTAATATCTATCACTATAGTTTCTTACTTACCTTCTAAATAGTGAAAGTGTGTGTTGTTAAATGGGTGAAAATTATCTTCCACGAATTCAGTACAATAATTTAACAAAACCGAGAAAGTAATTTGGAAAGCACAAGTAGTAAAATGAAATAACGCCATTAACAGTTAGAGGGGGAAGTTATTCTGACCTTCAAAGGGGAGGATTTGTCGTTGGCAGAGACATTAGAATAATCGAGAGTAGTAGAAGCCCGAATTTTTAAGGGGCTAAGGAATCTGACAGAGTGAGGGTAAAAGGGTACACGAATTTTGGCGTAAAGGTTAAATTTTGGAGATGAGGGAGGCATAAATGTTGCGTAGAGAGCCATTGGAGAATGCAGCAGAGCTTCGATGGATAGTGGTGAAAGCTTAACCTGGAAAATTGAAGACCTAAAGTTTAAGGACCCAGCAGAAAATGCTGACCATGGAGTCGTTGAGATTTTTGGTTGGTGATGGTAAAATCAGAAATCAAAACTCTGCTTACAGGAGTTGTATCCAATAGTTGTCCATAATTGTAAGAAAAATATGTCAAAAAAAAAAATCACAATCTCCACGTATTTTGTAAAATAATAATATTGTTACAGTATTTTTTAAAAAATAAAAAATTTATTAAAATAGTCCACTATAACATTTAAACTATTAAAAAATGGCATGACTTTTATATTTTTTAATTTATCTCAATATTATTCTTTCAAGATCGATGTGTGTATATAATAATTGATTTCTAAATAAACTCATTTTTGACATAAAATTTTATTAAAATAGAAAAAATAAATAAAAGAATACGAAAAATCACATTAAATTTATTATAAAAATTATATTTCAAAAAACATAAATAAATTATATCTGTGAACAAAAATTAAATAAATATATTAAAATAAAATATCAAACTTTTAATAAAAGTCAAATTAATTAATTTATTGGTACAATAATTTTTTCATAAAAAAGTTTAACTTATTAGAGAGTTCGTGTCAATGAAACTGAATGTTTTCGGATAGATTATAATAAGCAAATACATTTTATGGAAAAACTTATTAAAATATATTTCAACTTATTTTAATAAATTTGCACGCAAACATGTAAGTAAACTTATTTGTTTTATTAAATTATATTGTATTTGGATAAATAATACATTTAAGTAGTTCAATAAGTCAATATCTTATATTACGGGGTAATTAAGATGAGCTAAAAATGCTTATGGACATCATAAGGTACTCTAATAAATAAATAAATAAAGTTTAGTGTATGTGGAAAAGGATAACATAACTGTTTCTATCTATACCATTCCAAGGTTTTGCTGTATTACACGTTTTCTAAAAATTCTAAAACTATCTTTGTTTTTTTAACGAATTTTAAATTCTTTTCAACGAATTTTAAAATTTGTTAAAAAAAAGTATTTTTGAAATCTTAGGCTTTGTTCTTTTTGGTGTATTTGGGAGAGATGATTTGGGGGAGATGATTTGAATGGATTTGAGTAGATTTGAGGGTAATTTTTTAGTTGTTTTTTTTAGTGGATTTGTGGATAATTGAGAGTGGATTTGGAAGTAAAGTTTGTGAGAATTAGTGTAGGATTTGATTGATGTGATAGATTTAAAAAACAAATTAATTGATAAAAATTAAAAATTACCAAAATGCCCCTAGTTATTAAAGTAATATAAAATGTTATTTATTAATGTTATATTTAATTGTAAAAATGTTTATAAGAGAAAAAATAAAAATTAATTTTTAAAATGTAAAAAAATGATAATTTAGTATATTGAAATAATAATAATAATAATAACTATTATTATTAATAACATTATTATTTTTATTATTATTAATATTAATATTATCATCATCGTTATTATTATTATTATAAAGAGAGAGAAAATTATGATTATAATATTATTATTAATATTATTAATTATTATCATTATTATTAATTATTATCATTATTATTAATTATTATCATTACTATTATTAATTATTATTATTATTAATTATTATTATTATTAGTTATTATTTTTGTTTCTTGGTTGAAGATGTAATACATTCACACAGTGGTAATAAAATACATTCACATAATGGTAAGTGCAAGGAACTAAAAAGACATTTGATTATAAATCATCTTAAATCTTTGCATAGTATCGATGATTGAAAAAATAGCTGATCCCGCAAATATTTCCTTTCAATCGCTCGCAATTCTTTTAAAGCGAACATGAAATATTTTCTAAATCTGCACTTTCCTTTACTCGTGAATAGTGAGTTCATCTCTAGCGAACAGACGGTTAAAGATTATCAAAATGCTCCTAGTTATTAAAGTAATATAAAATAATATTTGTTAATGTTATATTTAATTGTAAAAATGTTTATAATAAAAAAAATGATAATTTAGTAAATTGAATATAAAAAATACTTTAAAGTTTATAAATATAATTTTAAAGAAAATTAATAAAATACTTTTTGATAAAAATAATTTTAAATAATAGAATAAAATAAAATAATTAAAAGAATATTCTTTTAGAAAATTATTATTTTTTCTTTAAATATTATTTTTGTTTAAATAGTGAATTTTAAGAATATAATTTAACCGTGGTATAATTATTATTATTATTATTTATTACTAATTAAAACATATTAGTTACGTTTTTGGATTACAGGGGTTACGTTTTCACATGAAATAGAATATTTTTAATTTGAAATTGATTATAGTATAATTACATTTATTATCAAAGTTGGAATTATGAAATTATAGGAGGGTAGAAAGGATATTTCCTGTGAAATCCCTTCAAATCTGAGCACATAAGCGATGATAAGAAAAATTATGTATCCCGCAAATCAGCTCTTTACGTTGCTTCCAAATCCTCAGAAACGGATAGGATTTAACTTCTAATCCGTCTGTGCAATTCCTCGTGAACAGAAATTTAGGTTCAAGCTAACACAGCATTAAAGTATAGAGAGAAAATTAAAGAGGTGTGGGAAGAAAACTCAAACATAAGTTTTTAAAAGACTTATTTAGAGAGTTTTAAAAGACTTATTTAGAGAGTGTTGCTTCCTACATTACCAAATCTTTCCTGCATCATCTCATATTTAATTTGCTCTTCTAATGAAATAGATGTCGACATCCATTTCACCTTCAACGAATGTTAACATCCGTTTCATCTTTGATATCCAACGGATGTGACCACATTTATAAACTAAAAACTTAAAAAAATAAATAAAGAATTAACTCTGTTTAACTAATTATATAAAAATATTATAATAATCAATTAAATAATAATATATAAATTAAATTAATACTAATTATTATCATTTAAAAAAATCGTTAATTTATATATAATTATGTAATAAATTGAAAATAAAATTAAATAATATTTATATATTAATTTAAAATATAATAAATTAATAAACTAAAAAACAACTTATGGATATCGCCACATCCGATGTGTCACATTCGTTTAATTAATAATATGAAAAATATTATAATAATTAATTAAATAATAATATATAAATTAAATTAATAATACTTATTTTATTAAATAAAATAAAAATAATTTATATATAATTATATAATAAATTTAAAATAAAATAAAATAATATTTATATATTAATTTAAAATATAATAAATAAATAAACTTAAAAAAAAATCTACAGATGTGACGGATGTGACACATCCGTTTAATTAATAATGTGAAAATATTATAATAATTAATTAAATAATAATATATAAATTAAATTAATAATAATTATTTTATTAAATAAAATAAAATTAATTTATATATGATTATGTAATAAATTTAAAAGAAAATTAAATAATATTTATATATTAATTTTAAATATAATAAATTAATAAACAAAAAAAAACCTTAACATGTGGCACGTCCGTTTAACCAATTATATAAAAAATATTAAATTAATAAACGAAAAATTAAAACAAAAAACTTGAACAGATATAGCGAAATTCGTTGAAGAAAAAATGTGATGGTGTAGGATATTTTAAAATATAAATGATAGTTTTGAAATTTTTAGAAAATGTGATGGTGCAGGAAACAATGTGGGGTGGTGTAGAAAGTAACCTCTTATCTAAATTATTCACCCAAACTAGACCATTAGTATTGGGTGCTTATTTATGCACTCATTATTTTCTTCCTGCACCCCATTTTTTTAAATTGCAAAATTAACCTTTGATGTTTGTGTGTTTCGGATTATGAAATCCAGTGTTAGTTTACTGGAGATTTGAACCGGACTTCGTGTTCCATTCGTGATTAAAATCAAATTATGAAATTCGATGTTAGTTTTTTTTGTTTAATGTTTACCGAATTAAGTGTTACATGTAATATGAGAAATGAGCAATTCAGTTTGGATAAATTGCGTATGAGTGCAGCACAATGGTCCTTACCCGAATCCTGTAATTCGAGTAAGCATAAATGTCTTCTTCCAGGATCCTCATTAACATAGAACTCAACAATATCATGCTCACAAACCCCACCATTATGGGAATACCATGACAGCAAACCCCCTATCACCCAAAGAAAAATTGAAGACTTGAAAAGAATTTGAAAAGAATTAGCTCACAATATCATGCTCACAATCCATGCATGTGAAATCTAATTTATTTTAATAATAAGTATGATTCAATGAGTGAACTATTTGGGAACAATTTGAAAAGAATTAGCGTACATTTATGCGGTGAAGTGATTTCTTGGTGAGTATTACTTGAAATATTGAATTTTCTATTTTAAGTAAAAAAAAATTCCTAGATAATCTTATACAAACGAAAGTTAGTAAACATCATTTGACTGAAGTATTTGTGTGTATGTGAAATGGAACTTGTTGGTTCACAAATGGGACCCCAGTTGGAGATTTTGTCGCCCAAATCCACAAGAGTGTTTCTGAGCCATTGTGGATGGAACTCTATGTTGGTTGGCCACTAGATGCTGAGCAAGCATATAATGTGAAGATGTTGGTGGAGGAAATGGGTGTGGCTGTAGAGCTCACTCGAACTGTGGAAAACCACCATTACTAGAGAGTACGTTCGAAGGTTATAGAATTAGTGATGAACCAAGATTAGTGAACCGAATTATGAAATCCGTTGTGTGAACCAAAATTGTGAAAACTAATGTGTGTCTGCTAAATCCAGTTGGTTCAAATCATGTGTACTGGATTTTAAAATTCAATTGGATCATGGATTTTAAAATTCAATTGGATCATGGAACTAGCTTTAGCTTTTGATATTAGGTGTGTTATTAAAAGATCTTGTTAACAACGTGGAATTATGAAATCTAGTTAATATTAAGTTTATCGAGAAGGAATTCATTAAAAAGATACAACATTAATAATATATAAATTCAATCACATAAAAAAATTGATATCACTCTCAATCCAAAATCTTAGATATTTAATTAATAAGTCTTAATTAACTAATAATATTTTACTTTTTCATTTTTATTAAATGTGAAACTTAGACTCGTACTTAGTTTTTCTTACCATTAACACCATCAAATCCGAACACACAAAACGGGTTTTAAAATTAAAAAGAAAACATCGGATTACATAATTTGGTGCATGTTTTGATTCAACTCAACCACCCACCCCACACCAAGGGTTTGGCTTGCACGAAGAAGAGAATACAAATAATATATATTCAATTATTTAATATATAATTTGTAGGAGCAAAATGGAAAGGACAAGAAAAGTTGGGGATGCAGGAAGAAACTCCCTTATTATTTGCAGTTTTTCAGTTTATGCTAGTCTATGTCTCCTGCACCGTATTTGAAATCACGAAATAGTAAGAAGAAAATAAAATAGGTAGAAAAAGATGTGAGTTATGAAGAAAAAAGAAAGACTCTTATGAAGCATATTAGCATTATATTTGCTCCGTCTGGCTCATTGGTTTGTAAATGTAGAATGCAAGGCTGCTTCCATAACTCGTGGTGAAGTAATGATATATATTGTGTTGGGCCCTTTCTTATCCACAATTTCTTTTAAAGAACAAAAACAAAATATTAATTAGTCGATGGCTTTATTTTTGCTTCCATCAACGAACACTTACAGCTAATAACCATATAGTATAAAGATAGTCAAAACAGGTTTTTTCTTCTTGCAACAAAAGATTTTTCATACAGAGGACTAATTAAACCCAATCAGCATTCTTAAAAACCTAACTATTTACCAACTGTGTCAAACTTTGTCGGTAATGGATGATTCGATTATGTCAATACAACCATAAGCGCCAACCAAAAGGACAAAAAAAGATATTAAGCATAATCACCAGCCATTAAAAAGAATTTTACCAAATTCATATGGAGAGGAACACTCTTATTATCTCGTCTTCTTGCATTTGATGCATTAAGGGTGCCATGGGACTATATTCACAAAGCCGATGCAATGAACTGAGCCAACATCTTTCCATTTAAAATGTTACTACCAAAGCTACAACTAGTCTCTCCCAACAAGAGACCGTTCGATCCGCCATAGTCACCAAGAGACCAAGTTCTGCTACTACAACAACTGCCTAGCTACTTCAGCAAAGAATTGTCATTGATAATGGACCTGGCACTGTTCTCTGTTATATTCTATCCACAATCATTGCCACTGAACTCCAATTCCCATGACCTGTTGGAGAGACCATTTGATGTTCCCGTCAAATTTTGGTTTGAGGTAGGTGCACGGGAACAAGGAGCAAGGGTATGGCTATCATTATCATAATAAAGAATTGATGTTGCCGGAAAATCCAAGTGGCATGCTATTTGGGAGGCCCTAAGCAGCTTGTTCATCAACGGATTGAAACATTCCATGTTTATTTGTCTCCGTGAGGGTAAAGTGATGTTTTGACAATTATTTTTGTTGTTACCGTAATCGTTGTATTCTGAATAACTCAATTAAGCGCTGCTCCTCACTAGTTTGTATGGCTTTTGTTGATTCATCCTTTTCACTTGTCTCTTTTTGTCTTCCAACAGGTGTCTTGTACTCTAGAGGAATGATGGTAGAAAAAACAGTAGTTATTGGCTTTCTTCTCATTTAATGGGCATTAACCATTTCACCATACTTCTCCAGTAAGGGCGGAAAAACCACTAGACAGAATAGCTAGATGCTTCTCTAGTAGCCATTATATTAGACCAACATGCCTCACACATCATGTACGCCAAATTGCTGTCATGTCATCAGCATTGAGCTATCTAGATCAGCCAATTTGGAGAAAATCAAGAAATTGTGTATTTTCCTCATAAACAAAGCCAGTCAAGATAAGCTACTTGATCAATCACCTGTCACCAGTAATCTCTGCAAGAACAGAATCCATCTTTGAACGAGTGGAAGCGGCTTCTATCTCTCACTACGATTTCTACTCCATAAATTTTAGAAATCAGCTTCATCACGGTATGGCAGTCCCCACAAACCCTAAGATTCTTCACAATTCTTAAAATCCTTCCTTTGGGAAGTTTTGCTATTCCAAAAGCTGCAGCAAGCTTCTCACTGTGCTTAGAAACTGAATCTTCTTTTTCTTCCTCTTCAATGTCATGCAGAACAATCCTTAGCTGTGGCGCATAACCTGCTTCTACTCTGAGTCTCAACATTATTTCCCTCAGTTTTTCATGAGCCTCTTTTGTGACCTCATTAGGTTTTTCACCTGCCACAAAACAATAGATGACCTTGTCAATTTCTATCATGCTCCAACCAGGAGCTTTTTTCATGCTATGCTCAGTCATGATTCTTCTGATGCTGGCAACATCCTTCCATTTCCCTGCAACGGCATAAACATTTGAGAGTAGTACATGGTCACCAGAGTTGTCTGGGTCCATTTCAGCCAGCCTTGCTTTCACAAGCTCTGCCAATTCAATATTACCATGAATGCTACAAGCCCCAAGGAGTGTCCTCCAAATGATAGCATTAGGAGAAACTGGCATTTCACATATAAATTCATAGGCCTTATGCAACCTAGCAGCTCGACCGTACAGATCAACCATGCAACCATAATGCTCAATGGCAGGTTCAATACCGTACACATTCTTCATCTTAGAAAAAAAACCATACCCTTCCTCAACCAAGCCACTATGGCTACAAGCATATAGTAGTGATATAAAAGTAATACCATCTGGCCTAACTCCAGTCTCTTCCATCTCATGGAAAAGCTGTATTGCCTCTTCTCCATAACCATGCATAGCAAGCCCTGCTATTATCGATGTCCAAGAAACAATGCTCCTTGCCACTGGCATATTCTGAAAAACCAACCTAGCCATAGCTACATTCCCACACTTGGAGTAGGTATCTATGAGAGCATTATTCACAGAACCAACATAAAGAAACCCAGCTTTCTCCAGAAACCCATGTAAAATCTTCCCAAACTCAAACGCCCCAGCCTGTGCACAAGCAGACAGCACCCCAGTGAGGCTCACTTCATTTGTCCCAATTCCCTCGCCCAGCAACTCCCTGAAAAACCCAAAAGCCTCGTCAAAACAACCATTATGAGCAAACCCAATAATCATAGTGCTCCAAGAAACCTCATCTCTAAGAGGCATATCACAAAAAACTCTCCTCGCCAACCCAAGCTCACCTGCCTTGGCATAACCAGCAAGCATGGCATTCCACGAGGTCAAATTCCGAACAGGCATTCGCCCAAACACGTCCCCTGCGCCTTCCACGTCACCACACCTGAAAGCCGCAGTGACAGCAGCGTTCCATGCGACGACGTTTGGTTCATACATTTCATCGAACACTCGTCGCGCGGAGAGGGAGTCCCCGCATTCAGCGTACATGCTGATCAACGTTGTCCCAACGAAGATATGGGTGTCAAAGCCGTGGTGAAAAGCTTGAGAATGCAGCTGAATGCCGGGCCTAAGTTGGCGAGAGTCGGCGACCCCTTTGAGGACGAAGGCGAAAGAGAAGCTGTCGGGGGAGAGGGTGGGTTGGCGACGCAGTTGGATGAATGGGTGGAGGGAAAGGAGAGGGGTTTGGGAGAAAGAGAGTCCGCGAATGAGGGTATTGTGCATGAAGGTGTCAGGATTGGGGAAGTGGTGGAAGAGCCTGAGAGAGTAATGGAGAGCATCGGAGATGGAAACGGCACAGTGAAGGAGGAGTTTGCCAAACACAAAGGGGTCTGCGTGAAGACCGGTTTTCACGATGTGACAGTGGATTTGCTTCGTGGATTTCAGGTTTCTGCACTTGCTAAGCAGACGAACAACCCATCCTTCTTCCATTCCCTCCCCCAACATTCAAGCCGCTAAAACTTAACTCTGTATATTCTTGAACATCAGTGTGATCTTCAGCAACCCCAAAGTAAATTTAATATCATATCAGAACATCTTTCCTTCATTTTTTTAGCCACGTCTATTTTTCAATCTTGGATGTTTCACATTTTCATTATGACATTTGTGATGTTGTTTTCTTTATCTATCCAATTTGAATAAAAGTTTATTAATTAAATATAATATTTTATTATTGAAAAATATTGCAAAATAAAGGTAAAAGAAAAAAAAATGGATGCGAAATGATAATTTTTCTTAACATTGACTCATTCTGTTGTAGGAGCAGTAAAACTCTCAATTCGTTCTGAATATATTTTTAACAAAGTAAAATAGGTTATCTGAATCGTTTAATCATGCTTCATTTTAATAAAATTATATAGCATTATTAAATTATATTATTTAAGTAATAATTCATAAAATATATGAAAAATATAAAAGTAATAAGTGAAAATACTTTTTTCATCATGTCAATGCCTAATTTCGTCCGGATAAATAAAATTCATCGTAAAAAAAAAAAAGAAAAACAAAGAATAAAAAAAATATATTATGACCCAAAATAATCCCACACTTTTTTTACTTCCTCACCACCCCTTTTCTCTTATTACACCCCACTCTCAACATCACCATCCACCTCATCCTCTATATTACATTTCACATCATCTATCTTTTTTCTTTTACTTTTTCCACCTCATTTCCTTATTAATTTTTATATACCAACTTTTTTAATTATTCCACTTACATTTTTTAATTATATCTTCTCCACCAACATATTTTATAATTTTCTTCATCCATTTTCTCCATCCACTTTTCCACCCCACTTTTATATTAATTTCTCTTATTTATTCCATCAACTTTTCTAAATTATATTTTATCCACCAACTTTATTTTATTATTTCTTTCATCTATTTTCTTCCTCTACTCTCTCCACTCACATTTTATATTATTTTTCTTTACCAACTTTCTCCACATAATTTCCTCATTAACATTTTTTATTATTTCCTCCATCCACTTTCTTCACCACCTTCTCCACCAACATATTTTATAATTTTCTTCATCCATTTTCTTCATCTACTTTCCGATCCCCACTTTTATATTAATTTCTCTTACTAACTTTTATTTATTCCATCACTTTCATAAATTATATTTTATCCACCACCTTCTCCACCAACTTTATTTTATTATTTCTTTCATCTATTTTCTTCCTCTACTCTCTCCACTCATATTTTATATTATTTTTCTTTACCAACTTTCTCCACATAATTTCCTCATTAACATTTTTTATTATTTCCTCCATCCACTTTCTTCACCTAATTTCTCCACCCACTTTTTATATTATTTCTTTCACTTATTTTCCACACCAACTTTTACTATTTACTTTTTTTTATTATATTTCATTTCATCTAATTTTTCCACCCACTTATTATATTACTTTTCTTCATCAACTTTCTCCATCCATATCTCTATAAATACCCACATTCTCTTCACTCCATTTTTACACACACACACACACAAAATTACATAATATTCATCTCTTCTCTCAAAATCTCTTCATTCCATCCCAAAACTCTACTTCATTTTTCTCTCACATTTTACTATTTCCTAATCCCTCTATACATAGTAAATCTCATACCACATTTCTACTATAAATTCATCTTCTTCACCATCAATCTATCTCTTCTCATAACTTATTACAAGCAAAGTCTTGCTTCATCATTCAAATCTTCAACAAGGTACACATTTTCTTTTCATTCTATTTATATGCATTTTGATCATTTTTTTAGTTTATAAATTTATCCTGTTTTCTACCACAATTTTTTATCCTATGCTTTTTCATATTTTTATGTCATAGATATTTCAAAGAAAAATAAAAAAATATATAAAACTTTAAAAAACATGTAATTATATAAATATCGGTATGAGTATTCGTGCGATCGTATGCATCAGTCTAGTACTCATTACCCAAAATATAAAATAAACAAAAAAGTCGTATGAGTACTCGTGCGATCGTACGCATCAACCTAGTGTTCATTACGCAAAAGAATAAAAAATAAGAAAAAACCGTGTGAGTGCTCGTGCGATCGTACGCATCAGCCTAGTGCTCATTACGCAAAAATCTAAATATTACATCAAAATACCAGAAAATATTTTAAAGGTTAAGCATATGTGTGATCGCTCGCATCGTCCTTGTGCTAAAAACCTTTTCTCTTTCTTTTATAAAAAAATATATACTAAAAAATGTTTTAAAGGTTAAGCACATGTGTGATCGCTCGCATCGTCCTTGTGCTAAAAAACCTTTTCACCTTCTTTTTCTCAAAAAATACCAAAAAATATAAAATCTTCAAAAAACTAAAAACATCAACACTTTCAAGCAAACAAAGAATTTCTTAGCCAGAACTACGTGATCCTTGATTCTCCATCAAAAGTGGAGATACGTAGGAGTAAGGCTAGTCCTTGTCAGGTTCATTTCCCCAAAAATCCAAATTTATCCATAATCATTTTCCAAACAAATTTTCTAAACAATTTCTCAAACAAGCTTTCCAATTTCTAAAAGAACTACGTAACCCTGAAAAATATATTTTGTTTCTTTAGAATTTTATTTTAGGGGATAGTTAAACATTTTGAAAACCACATCATATTCGCGTATTTAGTTAAAGGTACTGCCTTAGGGCAGGCGTTGTAGGGTGCTAATACCTTCCCTACACGTAATCGACTCCCAAACTTAGAATCTCATTTTCGTAGACCATGTCTTATCATTTTAAGGTTTTTCCATAGTTTTCTAGAATAAACTATGGTGGCGACTCCAAATCTCTTTTCTAAAACCCGTTTCGTTCTTTTTTGGGTCGTCGTCCCGTCACGATTCCGGTTGCGACACATTATTAATTTAAGATAAAATTATAAATAAACATTGATTATAATCTCTATAAACTTGATAGATAACATGTATACTTAAAATAAGTAATTAAAAGAGAGTTCCTATAATACTATTAACTAAATTCTCTAACAAAGACAAATATAAAAAATTTGATAACATTTCACTCTTGTATGAGGATAAAACAATATACAGTGTATATAAATAAATTATTTTTTAAAAACAATAACCAAACATTTCTTAAATAGAATCGCTAAAAATATTTATGTGAGAAAAATCAGATTGCATATTTTTCTAGTGTAATTTTTTTCATTAGTTTAAATTTTTTATAGATTTATAAGAAAATGTCATAATAATTTGTAAGACTACCCCATTTCTTTTTGTAATTTTAATGTTTTTTTTATAGAAAAAATAAGCGTGTGCACCTAAAAAATAAAAATTACAAGAAAAAAATCCAACAAGCAATTCCTTATAATTCAAATAGAAAAACCCAAAACACTTCTAATAAATAATAAAATCTTCCATCCATTTAGGAGAATGTGTCTTAGAAAATTTAGCATGAAATTTAGAAAATACGTAATAGAGCTGACAGCAAAAGTGCACTTAGAAAAAGTTAGCATAAAATTGGTTACAACATTTTAACTTGATATACATATTTTATTATTAATTTATTATTTATTTATTATTATATTAATATAATCTAAATCCAATAAATAATAACATGCTAATATCAAGATATTGTAAAAAATATATATTAACATAGCATTGAAAATATCATAATAATTTGTAGGTTGAATATGTCTTTGGATCATCATATTTGTTCGCGAATCTCAACTAGGTCTTCGCTTTTTTTTTGTCCCAATTGAATCCAAATACTTGTTAATTTGAGGCAATAAAGCCCTATCCGTTAATTTTTGATTGACGTAGTCTGCACATGGTGAGCTGTAAATATTTTTATATGCGTGGCAATATGTATTAAGTTGAATGGGTGTTCTTTTGTATAATGAAACATTCCACGTGGACAACTAAATTTTTTATGTTGGTAGCCCTAAGCCCTAATATTTAAATCAACCCTGATATCGAAAGTTTATACTTGTTCATGCTGGGGAGGAAGAGTGCTGGAAGCAGAGTTGTGGAAGCAATGTTTATACTTGAGCTCATCAAATGTCTGCTTCATCCTCTTCTTGCAAATGCTTGGGTTCGGGGTTTCAACAGAGTTGTGGCAGTGTCAGCAGGTTGGGTGTAAAACCCACTTGCTTCTGTGGTCAGAATGCAGTCTTTCGCATTGCAAGAACCCCTAAAAACAAGGGCAAAAGATTTTGGGGATGCCCCAAGTTCAAGGTAAGTTTAATGGATGCAATAATCTGACTTTTAATGTGGTTTTCTTCTTCTTCCAGAGGGTGGGAGTCAAGATTGCGTTCACGGAGTGTGTTTTCTTCTTGGACAGGGTGGGAGTGAAGATTGTTCTTCTGGACGCAACTTCTTTCAGTGATGTAGTGAAGATGTAATTCATGAAGGAAATGTGGTCACTGTAGAAGAAAGTGGAAGAAATAAAGAAGTGGGTGGAAGTTTGATGAAGATGGAACAAATGCTGATGAAGATGAAAGAGAGAGATGTTGAAAAGCTGAAAATAGCCTGTTTACAGAATAATGTTGTTAGTCTGGAAAAGTGGTTGAAGGTGTTAACGGGGATGGTGGTTATTATATGTGTTTGTAATGTAATTGTGATATCAATGTTGATGAAACTAGGTTGATTTGTTAGTGGAAGGTTATGTAATATAATTTTATATTTGGAATGTTATTGTCTGTTTTATTTATAAAGGTGACTTGTTAGTGTTTAATATTGTCGTCTTATTTGTCTTATTTGTTATATTTCCTTTGCTAATCAAAATACTTGTTAATTTGAGACAATAAGTTAAAGGAAGTGCACAAGTAACATCATACGTAATGGTCAATAACCATCATATAAGAATGATCACCACATCAATACGTAATGGTTAATAAACTTTGTCTTATAATATCTTATAACAAAACAAACATTGTCTTACAATGACAAAACCTCATAACAAACCTAATGAAATTACACCAAAAGATAACAACCTAATACATATTACACCAATGCAGATTACATTGTCTTACTCAGTGCATAACAAACCTGATAACAACCTAATGAAATTACACCAAAAGATAACTCATAAAACATTGTTCCTTCATCAATACAGATTACATGATATTTAAAATAGTGTCTTCAAAATGGAAGTAAATAAGACTTCATTGATGAGAAGGAAGCACAATAGACTCCTGAGTTGGTTGGTCAGCAGGGACATGTGTTGAAGGTATTGTCACTTCTGTTGGTTGACTAGGTTGGTCAGGAGGCACTTCTGTTGTTGTAGGTCGTTGTGGACAAGATCTTTTGTTGTGTCCCATTTATTTGCAGAGACCACATGTTTTTTTGCTCCCACCCTTTCATAATTCACTGTCATTCTTCTTCAACTCCCAACCCTGTAGTCTTCATTTTTTCTTGGGCCTTCCTGGCATTGCCCTTTTCTTTGGGGGTAATACATCTGAATATGGTGTAATCTCCCACACATGTTGACCATTGATAGGATAAATGATGGTGTTGTAGGTCTTTTCATAAGTAGACTTCCTAAACCAATGCCCAATGTAGTCTTCTGCATTTAAATTCAAGAACTTCATTGCAGTGATGGTGTGAGTGCAAGGAATGCCACTGATTAACCATTTTCTACAACTACAGTCTTTGTTGTCAAGATTGACAACAAATTGCTCTCCAAATTGTGAAATGTGTATGACTTCAAATAATTAGTCTGATGACCACCTGCCATCAGTACAAAATGACAACACAGTTACCAACAAAGTAGACATAAAGTGAAGACCAAGTTAATTGTATGATTATAGTTACCTTGGTAACCAATATCTTGTTAACCATGACTGCTTTTGAAATCTGTTGAGAACCTTAGGGCAAACAGAACCTTGATATAATGCCATTTTATTCCTGTTGGTAGCCCATTTCTTCATAATGTAAACCCTAATGTCTTCTAACATGGATATAATTGGCTTAGACCTAGTATGAAGTAGCACACTGTTGAAGCCCTCACACATGTTGTTGACAAGAGTGTCACAATGTGATGTAGGGGTGAATCTAGATCTTGACCAAAACCTGCGAGATGAAGATTTCAGTAAATATATTCATTCAAACTAAATGTAACAGTAAATATAAAGTATGAGAAACAGTGAATACATACCTAGGTGGAATTGCAATCAAGTATTTAAATGCGTCTACATTGACCTCTTTAATTTTTCTCATTTCGGACTCTCATAGTTGTGGATATGTGGTTGTTGTTGCACTCCACATATCCACAACGCATAACACATAGCACACATCATACTAACCTTAACTGGTGTAAATTTTCACTTCGGTTCCTCCACCTCCACGTGATTGTCTTCGTCTACTTCTTCTTCTTGCGAAATGAAATCCCTAATTTTCACTCACTCCCCAAGTTAAATCCCTAACTTACCAGATAGCAATCCCTAATCCCCTAATGCAACTTCAGTAAAAAAAAATCCCTAAATACAAATATCCATGTCAAAAACTAATTTTTTAAAATCAAATTTCCACGTAATTGAATCACTATAAATGAGCTATTAATGTCTGCATCCACGTCATCACAGGTTAGACGATGTTAGTAAAAAATTAACGAAAAAAGCTTTATTACCTCAAATTAATAAGTATTTAGATTCAATTAAAAAAAAACACAAGGACCCTCTTGATATTCATGTATACAACGACCATGATGCATATTTAACATCACCCCTTTTCTTTATGTAATTTTAATGTTACTTTTTATATATATAAAAAAATAGGTGTCTAGTGTATGCCTAAAAAGAATGCGAATATATGATATTTGTTTTTCTCTGTTCTAAAAATTTGGGAGTAGCCACGGAGTGAAGATTTGGAAGAAAAAACGGCACCTAATAATAAAGATCAATCCGGTACCGTACAGGAGTAGCGGTGGAGAGAGGAGATGGAGTCGGCGGGGGAGTGGCTGGAGAAGGCGCTGGTCGAGTTGTGCTCCAAGATTGAAACTGGTTTGGGTTTAGGTTTGGATGAAGAGATCATCAAAGGCCTTGTTTCTTATTGCGACCTTGCCCAGCCACAAGATGCCAAAGAGTACCTTGACGTAATTTTATTATACTTTGCCAACGATAACCATTTTTATTTTATTTTATGAAATTTTGATTCCTATTGCTTCCAATCCGTAATTATTTCATTTGTTATTTCAAAATGTATTCTGCAAGTAATCCAAATCACAGATCTTTTCACTCTCTGGAAATTTAGGATATTAGGGTTCAATGTGCTAGTATGGTAACTATTATTAGATTAATCACTTATAATTGAAGTTTAAGGATTAATTGTTCTGAATATCTTAGAATGCATTCATTTGTATTTCTGATTAGGTTTATCTTAATCTTATTTTCCTTTGCAGAATATAATTGGTCAGGAAGCAGGGAAAACCGTGATTGCAGAGTATTTACGGCGAAGAGGTTATTCAGAGTTCAGTGCTAACACAGATGTTCCAACTACCAAATTACATGCGTATGTCAAACCGCCATCTGTTGAGTCATCTGCTGGTGGAACAAAAAAATCAGTTAGAGCATCAAAAGGCTCTGGCCGCAGCCATCAAGCAGAACCCAGCAAAAATGTGCTTAGCAGCAATCAGGAAAATCAAACTCCAACTGTTGGAAGTGAATCGAGATCGTCACAAAAGGGAAACCAAGTGAATTCCAAAAAGAAGAAAGCTGGGAAAGTTGTTTCACTTGCTGAGGCTGCCAAAGGGTCAATTGTGTTCCAGCAGGGAAGGCCATGCTCTTGTCAAGCACGTCGACACAGGCTGGTCAGCAATTGCTTGTCCTGTGGCAAAATAGTTTGTGAGCAAGAAGGAGAAGGGCCTTGTCAGTTTTGTGGTGCACTTGTGTTGAGAGAGGGAAGTTCCTATGCCGGTCTGGAAGAAGGTTTGCCTCCCTTGTCAGATGCCGAGGCTGCTGCTGAAGCTTATGCAAAAAGGCTTGTAGAATATGACCGGAACTCTGCAGCTCGTACAACAGTCATTGATGACCAAAGTGACTACTACGAGATTGATGGAAACAGTTGGTTGTCAAAGGAGGTATTCTACTCTGATTACGACTTGTAATTGTTGCTCACATGTGATAGTTTTATAATGAGTTATGATGCATTAGAGAATTTCTTTTCTGTCTTCGTTCTTTAGGAAAAGGAACTATTGAAGAAGAAGCAAGAGGAGATGGAAGAAGCTGAGCGAGCCAAACGGAATAGAGTTGTAGTGACTTTTGATCTTGTCGGCCGCAAGGTTTATGTTTTAACCATATGGTTTTGCCTAAATTTACTAGTTGGATTTGCTGCAGCATTAGTGTGTAGAATTTGAAACAAACGTCTTTTTCTTATGTGATTATTTCATGGTATCTACAGATGTATATCAAGTTATCATGCTTGTTCCATTCATTATTTTGATGGTATTGCATATTGCATGTTATGGTTTGTGTAGAATAGAAAACTTGGATGTGTCATGCAAAAGTCCTTTCAGTGATATGTTTATCCATTGTCTTACATGCCTTCACCCTTTTTCCCATTGTTTATGCTTGTATGTATAATAATTAGTCTTCGTATGCTTTTTAATCCTTCTATTACGCGGATTGCCTGTTTTTCATTTTTGACTCTGATTTATGTCTTGCAGGTCCTTGTGAATAAAGACGAAGTTTCAGAATTACAGTCTGAAAATAGAATATTACGTCCACGGGATGAAAGGGAAGTCAACCGTATCAAACCAAACCCAACTCTTAAGTTTCAACCGGTTTTTGTGGACCTGGGCTTTAGTAGGAAGTCTGCTAAAGATAAGCAATCACATAAAGGTATAAGGAAGGGCTTGTGCTTAGAGATTACTGGAAGAGTGCAGCATGATAGTAATGACCAGAAGTATTTTATGATGGAAAACCAATTGGCAACAGCTTCAAATGAAAATGTTTGGCATGCATCTTCGGGAAATGGAGTGCACATGGAAGATGATGGTGAATGTTTACCGAACTATGATAAATAAAGTGCCTTGTCCAGCTTTTACTGATTATAGGTACACTTTCATTTGTTTTCTTCCATTTTCTTTTTTATTTGCTCGTATAACCCATGAAATTAATGGTCCCAATTACCTTTTTCAGAAAGAAGAATTTTAGGCAACGTTATTTTTGTTTGTACAATGTCTTAGTGTATCTTCATGTTTCCCCTTGACTGGCTAGACAGTACCTCTCTGAAACGAACTATTGATAAAGGGATGGTGTCTGATATTTTAGAGATGCCTTGTTGGAGAGAACCATTATAATCAGTGAGATTGGACTTAGCAAATGAATCAGTGTGTTAAAAACTCGTCATTTTTTAGGCAGAAGTGGTTACAAAGTCTTGGCAACTAATAACTTATTTAAACATCTCTTTATATTTAGAAAAAGATGTTCCGAAATAAAGAAATGTCAAAGTCTGATAATAGTATCCTTCAGTGATGAACAACTTTTCAACTAAACCTATCTTCTTTAGTTTTTATCACGGTTTTGTATTTGTGCCATTGTTGATGTAATTTTGTTGCTGGGAATTTAGTACTAAATTTAAAATATCAAGAATGAAACGATTTTTTAAATTAATTTGTTTTTTTTTCTGTATGACTAAAATAAACTAATATCTCTTTCTAATTTAATTTAATCGTCGTAGAAAAAGATATATAAAATATAATAATGTACCTTTTTAAATTACAATTTAAGAACAAATTTGTATACAATTTACTTCTAATGAACATAATGCTATATTTATACGCTTTGTTACAAGCTTTGCAATCCACTCTTTTGTTTAATTTTTTCTTTTCACGAATTTTAAGAAAGCTGAAAATATTCCATGTATCAACAACCTAAAATAGGTTTATACTTTTTATACTATTATAAACTGTTGTCTATAGGTAGTTTAAAAGTAAGAATCAAAAGAGTAAACTTAAAAAAATAAAAAGTATATATAACTATAAAAAATAAAAAGTACATATAAATATAACTATAGATAAAATAAAATTTAGTTATTAAAATAAAAAATATTATAAATAATATTGTTTAAATAATATTATGAACAATTATTTAAGTTGAAAAAATAGTTACTAAAATAATAAAAAGATAAATAGTTTTTTTATAATGAATAATTATTTGAATTCAAAAAAATAGTTACTAAAATAATAAAACTTAAAATTAGTTTTTTATTGTAAATAATTATTTAAATTTAAAAAATAATAATTAAAAAGATAAAATTAGAAAAACAAAATAGGACATTAAATAAGTGTATCATTTTATATTTCATATATAATTATAGTTATAGATTTTGTTATAAGTATTTTAGAAATTATATCAACGATTTTTTTATTGGCCCACAATGAAATAGACTTTCATGAATAATACTTTATAATGACCATTAAACTTCTTTTAATAATCTATTTTCTTTTAATAATCTATTTGGTACAAATAAAGAAAAGAAGCTAGTAAAATAAATTCATTGCTTGTACTTGAAATTTATGAAAAATCGAATTAAAACTTGAAAGATTGTTAATAATTAAAAGTCTGTGTTGGGAAAAAAAAAAGAAAGCATATGGATTAAAAATAAATCATTTAAAATACGCTTTTAAAGTTGAAACAAGTAAAGTTTGGGGGTTCATTGTTCATAAAAAGAGTTCAATAGTGGGTAAAAATGAAACAAAGACAATAATTGACACCTAAACTCCGCAAAATGAAACATAACTCCAATCTTTATTTGGAAATAAAATACTTAAGAAAATCTTTTCAAATTTAGTATGAAAGACATATTGAGAGTCTTCTTTATTGAAACTAAAGAAGTAGATTGATTTTAAATAGGAAGCTATAAGAAGAGGTTTAAAAAAAAAGGTTAAATATTGCATTGGTTTCTAAATTATTATCTATTTTGGGTTTCTTTTCTTTTCTAAATTTTGTTTTATTTAGGTTTTTATGCTTTTAGAAATTCGTTATTATCTATTTTGTTTTTTTTTCTTTTCTAAATTTAGGTTTATCTGCTTTAGAAAATCATAAATTTAGTTTTTTATAACTAACGATGTTAGCTTTTATTCTGACGTGACAAATAGTGTGTAATCGTTTAAGACACACGTGTATTATGTCTTTAAGTCGACAAGATAGTTTAGTAGCAAACAATATGCCACATCTCCAGTCCAATAAGGTCAACAAGACAAGTGTATTGTGTCTCCAGGTCGGCAAGACATCTGAATAGTTTGGTGGACAAGTACATATAGTCTGGTAAGGTGAATGGGGAACTCATATAGTTTGGTAAGGTGTATGGAAAACTCGGATAGTTCAATGGGTAGTCCACATAGCTTGGATAACACATTACTAAGCTCTTTTTAGACTTTCGACTAAACGATATGAATTCTTCATGCACCTTAACGGACTATCCTAATGCCTTACTGAGTTATTCAAATACCTTGCCGACCTTGGAAAAAATATATGTGTCTTGCTGATCTTATTAGGTTGGGGACGTGGCACAACTTGCCACCGAACTATTTTGTCGACCTAAGATACAATACACATGTTTTAAACGGATTAGGAACTTTATACACCGTTTGTCTTGTAAAAACAAAGCTATGACATTAGTCATACATGACTTTCTAAAATGGGAGAGACAAAATAAACAAGTTTGAAAAAAAAAACTAAATAATAATTTAAAAATCAAAAACATATTTAACTCAAGAAATAAAAAAAATTACAATTTTCTGGTGCTGATTATGTTTAAAACCATATATTTCAACGTCAAATACTACTATTGATTGTTTGTTGTGTCAGTAATATGAAATTGGAATAATAGTTTACTTGTTCTCTCAAGAATATGAAAATCGAATGCAATGTGATGTGTATTACTTCTAGAATTTCTAATATACTGAAAATCAATACACTTCTATTAAGAAGTTATATCTTTCCTTGTAATGCTCATATTGTAAACTCCGATAATACTTTATTGAAAGCACTACAACATGAAATTAGGAAAATGGTTTTGGTTATCGAAATCTACTTTTCACCTTAAAATCCTTTGTGCTAATTCCTTGCCATTTATTTCTTCAGTCAGTTATCTTATTTGTCATTACCTTCCTCACCATTTAGGTTCTCCATCTTTTATTTCTTCTTGTATCTTCAATTATCATCATGGTTTATTTTCTCATTATAACTTGTATCTTGTTCATTATTTACTTATTTTAGTTTTAGCTTATTATTTATTTCGTATTTCTTTCTGTTTTTCAAGAATCATTTGAGGAATTGCATAATTATATATGAAATGTTGGTAATACGAAATCGAGTTTTATTCATAATAGTAAATGAAGTATTTGACTATTTTTAAGTTATTATAAAATTAAGTTATTACAAAATCATATAAAAAAAAGTAAGGAGTGAATAATCTAAAAAATATAGAATTAAAACAAAAATATAAAAAGTAGAAAAATCTAAAAATATAATATTAGTCGATGTAAAGAAATTTAAATGTACTCTAAAAATATAAAAGTTAGACATGCAAAAAAAGTATATGATTTAATAATACATAAGATAGACTATGAAAAAAATGTTAATGATTAGATAAACTAGAATAATGTATATTACTAAACTCATCTAATTATTATATGAAGTAATTTATTGATAGATTAGTCCAATTTGTGTATGAGTAAACTCTTCTAATGTGTGTTGGTAGACTCGGTTAATCAATATTTGGACACACTCATCGAATGCATATTCATATAATTGCCTAGTCAGTGTATGAAATGACTCATTTAATATATATTGATAGACTCATGTACTTAGTATATGAATACACTTGTCTAATATGTGTTGAAAGACTTGTATGATAAATGTATATACATAATTGTGTAATGTGTTTTCCTATACTCGTCTAATTAGCGTATTGAATGACTCGTCTAATATATTTTGCTACACTTGTCTAATCAGTGTATACACAAACTCCTGTATTTCTTGTTATTTAACTTGTATAACTTGTCTTAGACAAACTCGTTAAATATTTATTGTTAGACTCGTGTAATTATTTATGGACAAATTATCTTCGACAATACCAATGAATTGGATACACTTTCTTTAACAATCAATAAAGATGATATGAAACATATAACCATGTTTTTAAACTTCAACAAATACAATACATGTAAACAACTTAGATCATGCAAAAATATTGTCAAATATGCTTAAACTCGTCTAATGAGTCTATAGACAAACTTATCTAATGTTTTTTGCTATATTCGTCTAATTATTGTATGAACATAATTGTCTAATAAATATATTATTAGATTATCTAATAAGTGTATGGACAAACACATCCAATATATATTGCTAGACTAATTTAATCAATGCTAGCATTAGTAGAGTTCACCTATAAAAACAATCATCACGCAAGTATTGAAATTGCGGGCATTGTATGGAATGAGATACAGGACACCATTTTGTTGGTATCAAGATGGGAAGTTGTGTTGGTTGGGTTAGAGTTGCTAAGGCAGACAACAAAGAAGGTTAAGAAAATATAAGATAGAATGAAAGCCTCACAGAGTAGGCAAAATTCATATGCGGATCAGAGATGCGTCCGTTAGAGTTTGAAGCTGAAGATCATGTTTTCTTGAGAGTGCCCCTAACTATTGTGTGGAAAGGGTTCGACCTAAAAAGTTTTCTCCTAAGTTTATTAGACCTTATAAGATCTTATGGAAGATAGGGTAGTAACTTATGAGATTGCTTTACCACCTTAATTATCAAGATTATATAATGTGTTTTATGTTCCACGATCAAGGAAGTATTTGTTAGAACGATGATTTGACAGTGGAAGCTCAACAAGTAAGAATAGAGGATTTGTAAATCAAACAACTTAGAGAAGATACAATTAATTCAGTTAAGGTTTTACGAAATGCTAGATCCTTGGGAGCTAAAGGAAGAAATGAGAGAGTCATTTAAAACTTAATCTTGTTAAAAATATTTAATAAAACAATTTCAAATAAAATTCAATATAAAATATAAATTTAAATAAATTAATCTTATTAGAAAAAAGTAATAAAAATATCAATTTTAATAAAAGTATTTGTATAACATTTATATAAAAATTAAATTTGGTTTCAATTTTTAGATAGATATGAAATTGTTTAATTTTAAAAATAATTAGAACTAAAGTGAAACAAAATAAAAATACAAAAACTAAATTGAAACTAAGTCAATGACACGTAAAACTGACATGTGATACCGCCATTATCATATCACACTAAACTGTGTGAGCTTAACATGTGATATACAAATTGACACGTGACATCTCTTTATTGTTGTTAGTATATTATTATAAAAGAACTTGATTATATCAAAATTTTCAAAATAAAAACTAAATCAAGATAGAAAAAAAGAAAGAGACTAAATTGATATTTTTCTCAATAAAGACAAATGACACCATTTAACCATTAAATAACAATCAAACAAAAGTCAAATAATTATAAAGAATAGTAAAAATAATTAAATGCGTATTCAGTTAAAAAAAAGTAAAGATCCAAACAAATACTGACATAAGATTTCTTAAATTATCTAATAAATTAAAAACGTTTTAATATTTTTTAACAGAAAAGTGCGGATGACTAAAAAAGATATTGATATCCACGTATCTTTCTCATTACTATGCCAAATTTAAATCATAAACCATTACACATTCCTAACTTAAAATATAAGTAATTATCTATATCCAATTTTAAACATAAATTAATTTTGATACTTGTATCCATATCCTATCATTCTAGAATTTGTCTATTCCAATTCTTCCTTGTACAAGAAGGGGAACTCTAAAGATGCATTTATAGTTGAATGTTGATAATTCACGTGTCCACGTCACCTTGGGCAAAATGTCAAAACACATTCCATGTACACTTGTCCTGGGATATGGGATAGCCTATTTATATTCGTCAGCGAGTATTTCGAGCCTAAACCCGCAAAACCCTAACCATATTTCCCACACTTTTCACTTGGCTTCCTCTGCCACACCAAACAACCCCTCGCTTTTGAAAACGCGCGTTTCAGGCGAAGATGGTTGGCGACAAGACGAAGAAGTTGAAAATCGCTGAGAATTTGGAAGATACCATCGACGAAAAACTCATCCTCTCCATTGAGAAGTTGCAAGAGGTCCAAGACGAACTCGATAAGGTTTCATAATTTCCCATTCCACCTCATCTTTCTACGCTAAGTGCTCACTTATCGATTGAATTCATATTTTCCAGTTTTTTAGGTTTTCATTCTCCGTTTTAAACTGTCGCCAAATTTATCGATTCCTCTAATTAACATGACGAAATTGTATTTTATGAATTGTGAATGTTAATTATGCTATTAGTGCATTGACGATGAATTTGAAAATTGTGCTATTGTGCATTGATTTTGAATTTCAATTTCAATTTCAATTTTGATGTCGTTGTAGATCAATGAGGAGGCGAGTGATAAGGTCCTCGAAGTAGAGCAGAAGTTTAACGAGATAAGGAAGCCAGTTTACGATAAGCGAAATGAGATCATCGTCAAATCTATTCCTGATTTCTGGTTTACTGCTGTGAGTTTCATTTTTTTAATTTGATTATTGTTATGACAGGATACGCATTTGAAATATTTTTTTAAATTTATCTTTGTTTGGCTTGTGCAGTTTATGAGTCACCCTGCTCTTTGTGAACTTCTGAATTTAGAGGATCAAAAGGTTTGACTTCTATCCTCATACGTGGAGAAGTTTTGCAGCTATGTTAATTGTCCTTCGTGTTAGATTCGGTCTATTTATTTACTTGGGGTGTTTTGCCACTTTGTGAGGTTTACATGAGAGTGCTTTCAATGCTTTGTTCCGTTGGTTACTGATAAACCTGTTGATGAAGTTTTAATCATTGCTGGCACCCTTTGTTTGTAGATATTTAAGTATTTGGGTTCTCTCGAGGTTGAAGATAATAAAGATGTCAAATCTGGGTACTCAATCACCTTTGTAAGTTATTCTTGCTCTTTTTCTCACCCTCTCACGCCCAAAAAAACACCTTGTATTTACTGAAGTGGTGCTATCCTTTATAGCAGTGATTTAAAAGTGTCTACAGACAAAAATGACCAGTTGTTAATCACCTTTGAAGACTAGCCCGATGTTAATTCTCTACAGACAAAAATTGACTAGTTTTTAATTATTTTTTGTCCAGAATTTCAATCCCAATCCCTATTTTGAGAATACAAAGCTTACGAAGACTTTTACCTTCTTTGAAGAAGGATCAACAAAGATAACTGCTACCCCCATTAAATGGAAAGAGGGCAAGGTAAGGCTATAAATTCATTTATTCTCACCACCCCATCAGCACCTACAGTTTTCACTCTGAAACATAATCCTTAATTATACAGGGATTACCCAATGGAGTCAATCTTGACAAGAATGGGAAGCGGGGTCGTATTGATATCAGGTTGATACCTAAACTTTTGTTTTTATGCCTTTTTTTTTTTAGTTTCTGTTCTGAGCACAGTAATATTATAAACAAAGATAGCCATGGTTATGCACCCATTTTCGTTTTTGTATACTAGACCACTCGTTTTCTTGGCGAGGCCTTTTCTTTTGGAAAAAGAAAAAACAGAAACTACTGTTGAAGGCTTGAGTTTTCTGGCATTCAAATTGATCAATTGGCAGATCAAGAAAATATACGTAGTTTGTGATGTCTGCTTTTGTTATGTCATATTCCACTTTGATTCAGAAGACATGGCTGTATTTTTCTATGTGTTTCCCTGTGACTCTTTTTCTATGTTGTATTATACTTTTCTATACTAGAATAACTATTTGAAATATTAGTGGAACTTTTCTACGTAGTAGTATACTTTTCTATACTAGAATAACTATTTAAAAGATTAGAATGCGAAGAGCATTGACCTGTGCAGAGTTGGTAGAAAGAATCTATTCGTACTAGTTAGAATTCTCCAGTTTTGTTTTGAAATCTGAACAAGGATGATAGCATGCAAATATTTGATGCCCTGACCAAATGTTTTAACTGGGTAATTTTGAGCAAGTGAGAATAACTGTTTTTAAGAAAACTTCTTTCCCTTGTGTCAGCTAAAGCTTTTCGTGTTCTTCATTGTTAGTTAATATATTTGAAGGAAATGTTACTAAATCTCCTTTCGTGAATGGTTCATGGACTCAGTGGCCAATATTTAAATTTTCTTGTGCCAATAAATGCAGTTTCTTTACTTGGTTTAGTGACTCTGAACAGAAAGACGATGCGGATGAAATTCATGATGAGGTATATTTTTGTCTAGCCTTGTAAAATTCTTTCCAGATGGAAGTTCTTTAGTGATTTTCTGTTTTCTTTTTCGCTTTGTGCGAAAACATTAATCACATAAATGCAGGTTGCAGAATTGATCAAAGATGATTTATGGCCAAATCCACTTACTTATTTCAACAATGTAAGTTAAAATTTTAACCTTTTTGTCTTCTGTGTATTGTATTTTCAAATCTCACACTTAATTACTCATTCTACTTTGCTAATTTCTCCCATGGTGTTTCTAATGTTAATTGACTTGGGAACAGGAGTTTGACGAAGAGGATTTTGATGATGAAGGTGATGATGAGGTAATTGAAGTTCTAATTTACTTTGAAAAAGAATATATGATTGGCAAATATGATTGGAGTATTGTTGTTTATGTTTTATGGAATCTTGCTGGATCCATGCTTTAATTCGTCCAAAATTCAGTCAATGGATACTAAACCTAAATCAGCATTGATTCAAAGTTTAATGCTGAACATGTACAAGTCACTTATAGCAGTCATATTTTGAACTCAGGTTTAGCTGAATGCTTTAATTTTTGGTTATATAGATGTTAACATAAAGAAAACGAATACGAGAAACACCAATGTGATGTGAATTCTATTTAATAATTGTTTGAGTATATGGAAAATATTTTATCATATCATAATTTCTTTAGGGTTAGTTTTTTTTTCTTATTCATGAGGATTTATTTTACCATGCTTTAGTTCCTGAGTTAGTTAGGATTCGATTATAAAGATGGGTTAGTATCAACATACTTTTATATACATCTAAGTTAATATCAATTCAGTGTTTCATCCTCTTTTTTCTTTATTACTGCTTAATATATCTGGAACAGTATGATTTGAACAATAACAAAAAAAGTTTTTGTGAAGATACATAAAAATGCTGAAAGTTGTAATCATTCATGATCTGTAAACAACAAAGAATATGAATGCATTTTAAGATGTTTGATACGAGTTATTGCTATTTTACTTAATAATAGCATTTTAAGATGTGTTTTAAATTCTTAATGTCATTAGGACTTCCAAAATATAGTGGATAGAAATATTTTCTTAGAAAGTATAATTATCATTGACAGGAAAAGGATGAGGATGACCAAGAGGATGATGATGACGAGGAAAGCAATGACATTTGAAAAATGCCTTATGGTGGTGTTTATTTTTCCTATTTATTTTTCCCTGGTTGAATATGTAGGTTTTGGGCATGGTGGCCATTGCCATTTTTTCAAGGTTTTTAGTAGGTGGAGCTATCTAGAAAGTTAGTAGTTCTGACCATAATTTATTAATTATTCTGTGAAGTTGTTTTGCCGGTTTCATCCCTTGCGCACTTTTTTGGGTTGTTACTACTGGTATACTAGTTGTCTCAACTGTTCTTTGTTGTGGAATTACATAGTAAAGTTACAGTATTTATTGTATATTTGGATCTGTTATCTATCATAAAATTACTATTCAGGAATTTTGCCAAGATATTATTCCACCATTTCAAATGGTTTGCCATCTGTTTTCCTAAGTTGGAATGGTCTTTCTTTCCCTTTTCTATTTATTGATAATATGTTATTAACCAATTATTATCAACCCACACAATTTGGTGTCACAGCTGATCATATCTATATAAAATTCACATTAATACCATTCTCACAACTGAACATATATATAAAATTATGATAATTTAAATGTTAACATATTATAATAGGGTTGGGAATGATTTTAAGACAAATCAATAAGTTATAATAAGGCTGGAGAAGGATTTCTAAATAAATAATGAAAACTTTTAAAAGAATAATTTGTTTCTGTTACAATTTTTTTAAGAAATATATTATTTGGGCAACACATTTTAAAAAATTGAAATTACAAAAAATTCTGAAAATATTTTGATTATTTAAAATTATAAAATTTATTATGAAAAGTAATAATTTAAACAACTTTCTTTCTAGGGTTAAATATGTTTTTCGCCTCTTAAGTATCACTGATTTTTTGTTTTAGTCACTACTCAAAACATTGATGGTATTTAATCCTCGTAGTATTAAAACATGTAAAAATAGTCCTTAAAAGTAGACGGCGTTAATTTTTAATTGATCTGGCAAACAACAATGCTATGTCTTCTGCTAGTTTCACTGTTCTCTGTCTGCGACGTTGCTTATATCGTGAAAACTCCTATGGCCATGTTGCTTATATCGTGAAAACTCCTATGGTCATCTTCCTGTGAGAGAAATGCCTAACCCAATCTTTGCCTCTGTTCACCTCAAGCCACCAACCTCAAGTCACCAACAAAGGGGTTAACCCTCTAAGCAATAGATATAGAACGAAAACCATAAACACACTCCAACGTGTCCAATCCCAGTGAACAAAGAGATAGAAGAATTAACCAATAAAGGGCATGATAAAAAAAAAAAAAACAAAGAATGCGCTTTCGTATTCGACACTAGCAGTGAGTGTTGCTGGGGACGTTTGGCGTTTGAGAAAAAAACCCTCGCATTGAGAGGGAGGAGAGCAGCGCTCGTGGCGCCGGTGAGGGAGCGATTCCGGCGAGAACAGCGGCAGCCAGCTTTGTCGACGGTGGCTGGTTTCATTCGTGGTGGTGGAGACTCGTCACAGAGAAGCAACGGTTCTCCTCTCTCACGCGCAAACGGGTCCTGTTGATGATGGGTTTCGCCGGCGACGCCTTGGATCGGGTGGCGACAGCTCCAGCAGCAAGCTGCATCACCGGTGCGACCTTAACTCATGGTCCGAGAGGCGGCGACTGGGTGCGGCGTGAATGGCTTGGATGCGCTGCAGAGGGTGAATGCGTCTTCCTCTCGCGCGAAGGAGAAGGGGCAAAGTGGTGGTGGTCCGCCGTGAAGGGCGATGGCTATTTCGGCGCAAGTACTGGCAACACCGTGGACAGCGGCGTGGTGGCTGGGGCGGCAACGTCCATGCGGTGGCGATCCGTATCTCCGACAGCACCTCCAATCGGGTTCGAACGAAGTCATGTGTTGGTGACTTGATCTGGCAGACAGAGAACAGTAAAGCTGGCAGAGGACGTGGTATTGCCGTTGCCAGATCAATCAAAAGTTGAGTCGGTGCATTTTTAAAGACTATTTTTACATGTTTTAATATTACGAGGATTAAATGTCTTGAATAGGAACTAAAATAAAAAATCAGTGGGGACGAAAAACATATTTAATTATTTTTTTCAGTCAATTTTTCTTTTATCTCTCTTTTATTTTCTTTTTGCTTTCTTTTCTTCTGTATTTATTTTTTTCTTTTTGTTTCTTATATCTGTTTCTCTCCTTGGTATATATCTGTCCCTTTCCTTCTTATGTTTTTGTCCCTTGTCACTTTCATCTCATTTTCTCCCTTATGTCTATACTATCTCTTCTCCCTACTTTACTTCAGTTTGTTTTTCTGTCTTATTATTTTAACTTTTTTAACATCTCATATTTTTTATCTTTGTATTATTTTTTTCTCTTTTTTTTTTTGTTAATCTCACCTCTAATTTTCTTTCTATTTTCTATTTGTCTGCATCTATAGCATAGTTCTTTTTCTTTTTTATCTGTCCTGATCTTTTTTTTCTCTCTCTTATGTTTACTAATGTTAATGTAAAACTTATCATTTCAAATTATTAAACATTATTTATACTAATTTCAAAAAACTTAATAATGATAATTTGGCCTTTAATTATATATATTGTTTTTTGATTTAGTGAAAAGTTAATTATTCTACTAAAATTAAAAATTCAAACAAAATATTCAAAAATTAACAATTAATTCAAAACATCTGAAGTTTTTCATTTTTTTAAAATTTTAAAATTAATTCAATGCTGAATGGAAGCAGGGATGCCGTTTTACTAGCTGGAGATGTTAATCCAAAGTATAGAAATCTAATGATCATTGCTATCAGAGCCAAGAAATGAAAAATAAGGATGGAACCTAAACATTGTTCACAACAGAACACGTTGCTTTTATTTTTAAGAAGTTCAGCTACTTTTTCTGTAAACCAAGTACTCTCATTTTGGTTAAAATTTATAAAATATTAAATATTTCCTATTTATTTTCTTGCTCTGATTTGGATATAATTTTAGATTCTTGTAAAATTGAACCCATATTTTAAGGTGGAAAACTGAAGTAAACAACAAGCTTAACATAATTTTAAATATACATCCAAGCAAAATTCATTTTCAATAATTTACTGGCAGAATTTTACCCTATTCTCTGTTCTTTGTCTTAACTATTTTGACTTCTCACTTTTTTTTAAAATCAGCTCTTTACTTTTGTTTTAGTTCCTCACATTTTTGTTTAGATTCTATTAATCAAAACTCACACGAGTAACATAATCGCTCTCTTTTTGGATCGATAGTAATTTAATGTTTATTAAAGTAATAGAGATTTTGGTCCAACTCTCTGCATCCTATGCAAAAAATTTGGCATCGCTTTTGTTCTTTAAATAAGTATTCTAAAATATACCCCTGACGATATACTAAAGGTAGTTGCTCCCTCCACCACCACCGAATGCTTCCTACACCACCCCATACCAATTTTGCCATTCTCTAAAACGGATGTCAACATTCGTTTCACCTTCAACGGATGTTGACATCCGTCCGTCCATATATTTTATATTTTAATTTATTTATTTTATTTAAAAAGAAAAAAAAATCTTCAACGGATGTGGCGACATCCGTTAACGGATTGCCACATCCGTTTTAATAATGTTTTTAAAACTATTTGATTATTATTTAAATATTAATATATAAAATAAATTAATAATTATTATTTTATTAAATAAAATAAAATTAATTCATAAATAATTAAGTAATACTTTTAAATTAATTAAATAATATTTATATATTAATTTAAAATATAATAAATTAAAAACTAAAAATTTAAAAAGAAAAAACTTCATGTTACAACGTCCGTTTTAATAAATTTTTAAAAACTATTTTATTATTTAAATAATAATACATAAATTAAATTAATAATAATTATTTTATTAAATAAAATAAAATTAATTTATAATTAATTAAATAATAATTTTAACAAAATTAAATAATATTTATATATTAATTTAAAATATAATAAAATAAAAAACTAAAAACTTTAAAAAGAAAAAAACTTCACGGATTTAATAAATTTTTAAAAAGTATTTTAATTATTATTTAAAATAATAATATATAAATTAAATTAATAATTATTATTTTATTAAATAAAATAAAATTAATTTATAAATAATTAAGTAATAATTTTAATAAAATAAAATAAAATTAATTTATAAATAATTAAGTAATAATTTAAAAAAATTAAATAAAATTTATATATTAATTTAAAAAATTAAAAAAAAAAAAATTAAACGGATGTGGCACATCCGTTGAAGAATTTTTTCTTCAACGGATGTCGACATCCGTTCAAGAAAAAAGGATGAGGTGTAGGATATTTTAAAGTATAAAGGATAGTTTTGGAATTTAAAAAAAGTGGGGTGGTGTAGGAAGCAATGTGTGGTGGTGTACGGAGTAACCCCTATACTAAAATAGTAGCAAGGTCCAATCCAAACAAAACATCTAATTGGGCCGAACCATGCTGTACAAAGCCCCATTTATATCTTGGACCAAAGATGAAAACATTCATTCAATTTTAAACTGAAGTTGCAACTTTAGAAGAGCAGCAATGAATTCTGGGACACACATATGTGTTTGGTCTTAAAAGTAGTTTTAGTCTGAATGTGAATTGTAGATAGATGTTGTTTAAGTAGATCCAAGGTAAGATGAAAATGTGGTATGTTATGAACATAATAAAAAAGAGATGTGTGGTTATGTGATGACAAACTCAGAAGATTGACTCAGTGGCCCCAGATTTATACACTGTACTTGCTCACCAATTCTTTTACAAGGTTGAGTGAAGTCACCACCTCAATTGTACTGCACACCATAACAAAATAATCAAAGAACTTTTAACCTTTTTTGTTGGTGGGTGCTTTAGAAGAATGTTTGCTATTCGTGATGCAATGCCCAATGGAACAAGATGAGATATTCGCTCTTCAGTCTGTTAGATCAGATGAGATATTCAGCAATGTTGCTTCCAGTAAAATCGCTACACTTTGATTCTAGATATCATCATAGAGACACATTGAAGCATGGAGACATAATTCAGAGGATTCCAACATTGAAGACCCACGTGTTCTTTGCTGGGATAGTAATATGGACCACAAAATTCCACACATCAAATCAAATGCTGGAGTTTTCTTGGTGTCATTTAAGAATTGACCACGACGTTGTATGTAAGGTAAAAAGTATATATAATGGGTTAAACTTCAAGTCAACATCAGTCTTGCCAACTTGGCCACATTTTTCTTCTTTTTTTTATTCCCTGATTCGGTAACTATTCCATTTGATTCCTAAGTCTTTTTCCCTTGTTGAAGAGAAAAATAAAATAACATCTTTTTTTGGAAACAAAGTTCTGCAAATTTGTTGTACGAAAGATGATGATGATAATACACTCTTGGACATTAAATGTAAAATCTTTTGGAGCGAAAATTTGAACTTTTGCCACTTGTGCTAGATCCACTTTTCATTAATATACCATTCACTGTTATAGTTATGTTTTGATTTCATCGTGAAATAATGAGACAAAAAAGTATGACCTGTTCAAATGTTCATTTATGAAACAGAGAAAAAAAAATTAGTCCATTTTAATGAATATTAAGGTCAAAGAATTAATCAAACTGAATTGAATAAAATTAAAACTGTATAGCCTTTTTCGGAAGATGCTTATCTACGTATATAAAGGAGATTACTTCAATGCTCTATATTTTAAAACATATCATATCTATACAAATTCCTCACTTTTTATATGGCTGACATTAATTTAATGTAGATATTATAATTTACAACTACTCTTCACGACTTTCTTCTTCTGCCCAAGGAAAAATATCTCTTTTTGAGCTGTAGATATATGTAAAATGTGATTGAAATTGTGAAGAAACATGATGATGATGATGACACTTGAGCCAAAATTCAATAATTGTGTATAAAGTAATCACAAGAATGATGTTAGAATCTGATATAACATTTACAGCATGTAACATCTACTTTCACAAGACAATGTTGTAAAATAAAATCTTAGCAAAGACAAGAGAATAATGTGAGATTTGTGAGGCTAATAGGCATCCAGTGGTTTCATTCTTCTCTCTCTGTAGTTGTAATATCCAGAGGACCCTACAAAATTTGTAGCATGTGTTGGAGTTCCCTATATAGGTGGATGAAGCATTGTTGTCCAAAAAAGAGAGAAATATTTTGAATGACGTGTTATTTTCAGCCTTGAGGATTTAGAAACTGAGGCAGCTTTTTCAGACAGCACAAACAAAATTGTAACAGAGGGTTTTGGCATTTAATTTTGTGGCACACGAGAGCACACAACATGCATGGCTTCAAATTATTGTTGGAGACAGCAAAACTATTATAATGCAAAAACGCACATAATTGTTTTCTGATTAAAAAAATTACAGAGAGAGAGATATTAGGGTGATGTTGAATGTGTGAGTGAATGAGTGTCCCAGTGCCCTATGCTGTGCTGAAAATTATTCTGGAACACAAACAGTAAAAGGTCAATTCAGAATTCATCTTTTGGAGAATAAAGTGACAAGCCATGACAAAATCACATATTTCTGCACTGAAAAAGTGGCACGTAGAAAGCACAGATTTTCATGAATCTTTTTTTCCACTCTCAGTGGGAATAAATACTATGTTACTCTTCCTATTTTACCAAAACTACAATCACTTCCTTTGCATGTTATATCATGCTACTGTCCATCAGTCAATTTTGCATGGCATCTCATAAAAAGTATCAGGTCAATTGTTTTATAGTTAATATAAAATGATAATGAGTGATAAAATATTTATCATTTTTATATAAATTATAAAATCTTACTTTTCTTAACGTGATGTTTTAAATTTTTTTCAAATAGTTATTAAGTTACTTAGAAGTGACGGTATGTATATTAGCTAATTGAAGAAAGTGTTTAAATAGAAAACATTATTTGAAAATAATTATAATAATTGACACTTTTTACACTAGTTTACTATATGGGAGTTACATTCAATTCTTTTTTAATAATAGGTTCCATCAAAAACAATTTTAAAAACTCTTGGTTTACAACACTAGCAAACTGGTTAGACAAATTTAACTACAAATGTTTGAATTCACTTCTAAATCTAATAAAACATGTGTTTATGATTTCTTTATAAAAGAAATAACTCTCATAGATCATTGGTACAGTTTGTACGATTAGATTTGCATTCACTTATATATGTATGATTGTAAATTGATTTGACTTTTAGTCGATATAAGAATTTTAAAACTTTTTTTCTGAGACATATACATATCAAATGTGAGATTAAACATTAATGGATAGATCGATAATCAAACAAAAGATCCAAAAAACAACAAATTTCGCAAGAATAAACTCTAATTCATAATTTTGATACCTATCATGTTAAGAAGTTGACATGAGATTTCTAACATACTCTAAAAACATAGCTTTAACATATGATTGACATAAATGGATGTTTCGATAATAAACAACAAATTTTTCTATGTCTAATCATCTTTTAAAAACATTGTTTAATATCATCGGATGATTCATTTTTTTTTTCATTTTGTTATCTGTTGAAGATAGCGTTTATCATCATGAGACAATTCATCTTTTATTTCGATTAGTTAAATCTTTAAAAATGTAAACGATTTTCTAAAAATGTCTTTCTTTAGGAAAAAAGATTTTGAAAAATAAACTCTAATTTCATTAACAACATTTTAAAGATAATTTAATTAAATATGGTAAATTTTATATCTACTATAATTACATCCAAATTTTACCCTATAAAGTAGTATTATGGTATTTCATAAATTTAAAACTCATTTTCTAAATTTTTTAAAGAAATGCAACTATTAATAATTATGGTATCTAGTTTTGATACCTATCGTGTTAAGAAGTTGACATGATATTTCTAACACAATCCCAAAACATATATTTACCGTATGATTGATATTAATGGATGTTTCCATAATAATAAACAACTTTTTCTATGACTAACGATAAATCATTATTTTAATACCATTTTAAAAAATAAATTTTTAAGCGTAACTCAATTTTACAAAAACCAATTTGTGTGATTAAGCTACTCAACGACTTATCAAAAGCAATTGAAATAAATCATAAAATGGACAAAAGATGGAAAAGAGAAACTAATATGTGTAAAAGTATATTATTTATTCATAAGAAAAATCATATTACCTAGAATTGAGAGAAGGATTATTGTTAAATCTTCTCCATAAAAGGTCATACAAGTAAAGTGTTGTTACTTTGTTGGGCTGCAGAGAGGTGTGGATTCCATCCAAAGCATTGTTGAGGATCTTTATTGGTGCGACATGGTCCAGTGGGAAATATGTCCCAAGTACAAGTATGACCATTACCACTGCAGTATCCATCTCATTTTTGGACATATATGTCAAAATAATGATCTCCTTCCAACCAAACAAAATGACAAAAGTACAATGTCCTAGGAAAAATAATCCTAGGATAGAACTTAAAACTATGTTTCGCCAACATTGAGTTGTTGCACCCCAAGATCACTCTCCTTGTCTTTGCACTGAACAGCCAAATATCTCATGCTTAAGCGATTCGTTATTTGAACGATTACTTCGATTGGAAGAATAGGAATAACACTCTCATCACACTTCAATTGCACTCTAACAAAAATTGCTAAAAACAAACAACCTACTGCTATAATTTTCGACATCTATAAACTTTACGACTTTCTTGCTTACAAAATATGGTAAATATATATATATATATATATATATATATATATATATATATATATATATATATATATATATATATATATATATATATATACTGCATGTATGCACATGTATATGTCAATTTATGTATTTAAGAATAATTTATTACTCTTTTAATATTTTTACGACTTCTTGTTTAAATTAAATTCCTTAATTAAGATAACATCTTCAATAATAATAATATTATAAGAAATGTACTAAGATATTTGAATCATCATATCACTTAAATTTTTTAAAAGTTATTTTTTAGATTTTTCTCTTTTCTGGCGTTAACTCTGATACGAATGAATTACACCAAAGGTTACACGTTGTATTAATTATAATCACGATTAATTTAGCTTTACAATCTGCGATCCAATGAGCTCTGAAAACCTAAATATACAAAATAATCATATTACCTTATTTACTAACAATATTTTGATACATAATTTTTTAATAATATTTTGATATAGTATATTTGTTATTTTTTTATTAATTTATTACTTATTTGGTATTGGCGTAGTTTAAATTTAATAAAATAAATAAATATACTCTTTTAAAATGTTGAAAAAGAAAATTTGTATTAACTATTATTTTCTTTATTACAAAGAATAGACTCTACATTAATTACAGGCAATTGCGTTTTAAATAATCATATTAATTACTAGGCGTATTCACTGTATTAATTGCTTTTTGTTTTAATTGTATAGGTCTTCTTAAGAAAATTATTTACATATATTAAAATTATACAAAATAATCGAAAATGTACAAAATAATTATATTTTGACCAACAATATTTTTACACATATTTTTTAATACTATTTTGATATAGTGTATTTTTTTATTAATTTATTACTTATTTTTTATATTAACCTATTTTAAATTTTAAAAAGAATAAATATTCTTTTAAAATGTTGAAAAAGAAAATATGTGGAAGCTACATTAATTACAGGCAATTGTCTTTTAAATTATCGTATTAATTACGAGGTGTATTAATTGTATTAATTGCTCTTTGCTTTAATTGTGTCTTTTAAAAAAAATTATTTACATACACCATTACAGAATTACAATTATCATTTTCTAACATTTTTCAATAAATCTAACCATTAATAGATTTTGTATCGATGAAAATAAACTTTGAAACTTGATATATAATATAAATATTATTTAATCTCCATAAATGTATAGGGAACTAGAGAGAAAAAGTATTATTTTTTTTTAATTTTTGCATAAGTTTTACCATGTAAAACATTCACGATTTCCATATTTTGTAATCTTACATGGTCTTCTCTCAAATATCTCCCACGAACAGAGATTGTCGATACAATATACATCCCTGTATTCTACACAAATGTTAAAATGATGATCACCATGCAACCATGTGAAGTGACAAAAGTACAAGGTTGTAGGAAAAAAGAACTGAGGGTAAAATCGAAAACGATATGTTTTATTAACCTTTAGTTCAATAATACCCAGATCATGCTTGTCTTTGCAGTGAACATGAAAATCCTTCATACTTAATTTGTTTGTTATTTCAACTGAAACTTTTTTAGGTAAAAATGGAACTGCAGTGACGCTACCTTTCAATTGCAGAACAACAAACAAAATATTATCATGATTTTGGAGATTGAATCCATAAATTGACTTTTTGAGAGGGTAACTTCAAATGAGATTAATTTCTTCTCCTTCAAGTGAAATAGAAATATGAATGACTAACCAAAATTTATTAATAATTTTTCTTTTAATTAAATCTTGTAAAAAAATGATAATTTAGTTTTAAATTTCTTCTCAAATAGTTATTAAGTTATCATTTTCCTCCTATGATATTACATAGGGTTTTAGAAATTTAATTGTTGTTCTCTCAAATTTTATAATGTCTGAGAACTTAAAAAAATCATAAGAACCATCAGGTCAAGTGTTTTTAAGTTTAAGGAATAAGGAATATCTCACCAATTATGTTATTACTTCAACATATATTTCGGGACGCAATTTAAATTTTTTATGTAATATTATTTTCTTTTAATTAAATAAGAATAAAAAAATTTATTATTTCCTCTAGTCAAAATAACCATATATGGTAATGAACCTCAAAAGAAGTAGTTACCTGATATGATGGATACCAAAACAATTTACCTTCTACAAGATTCAAAGTATTATTCTAATATTGTTCGAAATTGCGTCGTGAAAGAGTCATCCAAAATCAAATAATTATTAATAAGTTGGCTTTAGAACAATTAATATTAATATGTAACATTATTTTATACAAATTTTATAGGCAGTAACATGAAGTTGATCATTAGAAATATAAAGTTACTTTCAATAAAAGCGCTGTATTGAGGTTTTTCAATGACTTGAAATAAACAGAACTAAATTATTGCAATATCTCTTTCAATTTAGAATATTATACTATAGGCTAAAGTTTTAGCTTTTATCTTATTTCTAAACTATTTTCATTACAGAGAAAGAGGTTTGTAGCTATCGTTGTGAAACTGATGGAAGCGGGAGTTGTCAATCAACTAAATAGTAAACTTTTATTAGTGTAAAATGATCTAGATATAAGATTAGTTATATTGAATTGATTTAATTTAAAATGCAGTGGTAATTTTAAAATAATTCCTCTTGAATGTTCACACCCCGTTCCCAATTTAAATAAATATTGTGAAAAAGATAAAAAATACATTTTTTAACAAAACTGTTATTAACCTATTTTTATAGCTTTTCACTGTTTAAAAAAATACTAACGTTATACTTTGATAATATTTTTTTAACAATATTAATTATTAAATAATTTTGGACCAATAATCACACGTACAGATAATATTAAAATGTTATGAAATATAATTATACTTATTTTTATATACATATTTTCTTTGAAAAGAAGTTGTTAAGGGTACAAAATATCGTAGAATGAGAGTCCGAATTGGTTTTAAAATTTATTACTTTTATTTGCATTTTGCCTGCCACTATCGGACACTTTCATGAAAAGTAGTGCCCAGTGAATCCAATAAAAAAAAGGGGTAAATTAGTAAATAAGTTCATATAGTATCTCATAGCATCAAGCCACGTGGCATGCACTCTCATATTATTATTAAGGCATATCCTTCGCATGCTACTAAAAAATTCGTTACAAATAATTTGGATGTCAATCTCATTTCATTTTTCACTCAATCACTCGTCACTCTACTTCCACTATCTTATTCTTTTGATATATTATTCAATTTTGTTCCGAAATAATATTTTCAAAATAAAACTGTTTAATTAAACATTGTAACTATCCAAATAAATTCAAACATTTACAATCAATACACATTTTACATAATGACATACACATGAGTTCATTATAAAGAATTTATCTTAATAAATAACCGTTTTTTTATTCAACCCTCCGTCAACCTCAACAGCTCTCTCTCCCATCTAACCACATATCTATTAATTTATGAGAGCATTTTTTTTTTCACAATTTTTTTAGTAAATTATATGATTTTGTAAACCTGAAACCACCCATATTTACCCAAACTCGAATCATTCGAATCCGACCTACCCGATAAGTTAAACATTTGGATTCGGGTAATATTGAACCCGTAACCAACCCAAACCAAAACACTGATCAAAAGAAGGAATATACATTTAGAAACAGTTTTGATTCGACACTTATTTGTTTAACTAAATAACAACCAAAACAGCTTACATACTATTGATTTGGAAAGTTACTATAAACACCATTTTTTGTAATGCAAATCACTAAAGCTTCCTTAGATGTAAACCTTTTGTAGATCTTTCATGTGTTGATACTCTTCAAACCTCTTGCTTGTTAAATCTTACCCCTTTATTACTCTTAATTATATTAAACATTAAGATTTGTGATAGTTGTTCTTCTATTTCTAAGTCTTTTCTGCATTTACCTTTTTTATTATTATTTTATTTTTATTCGTATGTTCTTTGCTTTTTCCAGCGTTATATTTTGATTCTTAATTCATTTTTCTTTGGTCATGTTTATTGTTCTTAAAAAGTATAAAAACATTAAATCAAAATCTATTCTATATCATTATAAGAAATTTTATAATTATCCACGAATTTTAACCAACATAAATAAATTTATCAATAAAATCAAATTTATCGATAAATTTTAATTAGAAATTCAATTAATGATGAAAACATCCATTTGCATAAACATTTCACAGTAAATTAGAATTTGAATTTATATTACTTACAAACATTTTTCTTGTAAAAATCCATCAATAAATACAACTTTTAAATTTCGTTGATAAAAATTATAATTTTATTATCAATAATACAAAGTCTGACAAACTTATTGCTTTTAAGTTTTTATCAATTATTATAATATTTGTTAGTAAAATTGGTTAGTAATTTCTATATTCTATTATAAAAATATTTTTTGTCGGTAAAAAAAGTAACAAATTTCTTATTAAATTTGATATATTTTTTTTTTAAATTGAGTGAGACGAGTGAGAAGAGAAGAATGAGAAAAATAAGAGGAACAAGAGGAGAAGAAGTCAATACCGACCTGAGGAGCAACGATGACATGATGATGATGCAACAACGAAGCAACATTGGAAGAGCAAGAAATTATATGGGAGACAATTGACGTGACAATAGTGACTATGAAGGAGGTGGATAAAAGGAAGAAGAAGAAAAAAAATAAAAGAAAAGAAAATCCAACCATAACATTTACCAAAAGATATATATTAATAAATTTTATACTGTCTTTAACTATGAATAGATATTTACTAACAAATTTTTTTAAACGTCAATAATTATTAATAAATTTTTAATTCTATTTATAAAATTTATTGACTAGCATTTCTTATACAATTTTTTTACCATTAATAAACTGATGATAAACTTTGAATTATTGATAGATTTTTTTTATCAGTAGTTAGCTACTCTCTCATTATGTATTTAATTGATAATTTATACAACAACAAAATTTTACTTACAATATATTTTACTTGCTATTATATATTTTATATTGTTTTCGTTTTCAATACATACTTGAATTATAATCAGCTCTACACATTCTTTTTTGGGGTAAAATCTCCACAGCCCAGCAAATGGTATGCACAGAAACAACAATGTAACGTATTAATTTATTAACGTATGCTTATTCTCTCTTCTAAATGTGTTGTTATTTTTAATCTTTTGGGGCTTTTTAAGCATTTAGTTTTACACCTTAACCTTTTTGCTAGCAATTAGGTTCAAAAGATCAAATATATTTTAATAAATTGTTGTCATCTTTCACTTTATCTATTATTTTTATGTTGAAATGAAGGTGGAGGTGATTGTGATTTGTTTATTTAGAATTATGATTTTTTTTAATATTATTATTATTAATGTTTGTCACGCTTATAACAAATTTAAATTCACATTAAAACTGAAATTCGTTAGCATCAACTTGTAACACTAATTAAATAAACAGTAAAATAAAACATATTAACATTGGTTAAGTTAATACTAATTAAGTTATTCTAATAAAAAATTAATTTAAATTTCAAAAAACAGAGTTAGCTTAATCAACACTGCTTAATTGTTTTTAAAAAGCTAACATTAATTAATTAACCTTCATAGTTAATGTTTAGAGTTTGGTGTGTGTGATGCAAATCTAATGCGAAACTAATTAACTTGTTAATCTCATCCATTTTCTTGTATCGTAGGACGAGACTATTCATTCATAATTCATATGTTAAAAGTAATAAAGCAAATAGGTTATGAAATTTAACTCTCTCACTAACATGCAATTTTTTTTTTGTAATAATTAATAAATTGGTCCTTAAATAATAGATATTTTAATTTTATACCCATCGTGTTAAGAAGTTGACATGAAATTTCTAACACACTCTCAAAACATATCTTTAACATATGATTGATATTAATGGATGTTTCCATAATAAACAACAAATTTTTCTATGACTAACTATAAATCATTATTTTAATACCATTTTACAAAATAAAATTTTAAACATAACTCAATTTTACAAAAATCAATTTGTGTGATTAAGCTACTCAACGACTTATCAAAACCAATTAAAATAAATCATAAAATGGACAAAAGATGGAAAAGAGACCATGATATGTGTAAAAGTATATTATTTATTTGTTCATAAGAAAAAATCATATTAACTAGAGTAGAGAGAAGGATTATTGTTGAATCTTCTCCATAAAAGGTCATACAAGTAAAGTGTTGTTACTTTGTTGGGCTGTAGAAGGTGGATTCCATCCATAGCACTTTCGAGGATCTTTATTGGTGCGACATGGTCCAGTGGGAAATATGTCCCAAGTACAAATATTACCATTACCACTGCGGTATTCATCTCGTTTTTGGACATATATGTCAAAATAATGATCTCATTCCAACCAAATAAAATGACAAAAGTACAATGTCGTAGGAAAAATAATCCTAGGATAGAACTTAAAGCTATATGTTTCACCGACATTGAGTTGTTGCACCCTAAGATCACTCTCCTTGTCTTTGCATTGAACAGTCAAATATCTCATGCTTAAACGATTCGTTATTTGAACAGTTACTTCGATCAAAAGAATAGGAATAACACTCTCACTACACTTCAATTTCACTCTAACAAAAATTGATAAACACAAACAATCTACTGCTGTAATTTTCGACATCATTCTTTTACTGTAAACTTTATGACTTTCTTGTTTACAAAGCATGGTAAACATACATATATATACTGCATGTATGCACATGCATATGTCAATTTATGTATTTAAGAATAATTTATTACTTTTTAATATTTTTATGACTTCTTATTTAAATTAAATTCCTTAATTAAGGTAACATCTTCAATAATAATAATAATATTATAAGAAATATACTAATTGATATTTGAATCATCATATCACTTACAATTTTTTAAAAGTTGTGTTTTAGATTTTTTTTTCTTTTCTGGTGTTAACTTTGATACGGATGAATTACCTCAAAGGTTACACGTTGTATTAATTATAATCATGATTAATTCAGCTTTACAATGTGCGATCTAAAGAGCTCTGAAAACTTAAACATACAAAATAATCATATTACCTTATTTACTAACAATATTTTGATACATACTTTTTAATAATATTTTGATATAGTATATTTGTTATTTTTATTAATTTATTACTTATTTGGTATTGGCATAGTTTAAATTTAACAAAAAAAATAAATATACTCTTTTAAAATGTTGGAAAAGAAAAATTGTATTAACTATTATTTTCTTTATTACAAAGAATAGCTCTACATTAATTACAGACAATTGCCTTTTAAATAATCATATTAATTACTAGGCGTATTAACTGTATTAATTGCTTTTTGCTTTAATTATGTAGGTTTTCCTAAGAAAATTATTTACATACATTAAAACTATACAAAATAATCGAAAATATACAAAATAATTTGCAATCCAATAATTGCTGAAGTCGAAAATATACAAAATAGTCATATTTTGATTAACAATATTTTGACACACATTTTTTAATACTATTTTGATATAGTGTATTTTTTTTATTAATTTATTACTTATTTTATATTAACGTATTTTAAATTTTAAAAAGAATAAATATTCTTTTAAAATGTTGAAAAAGAAAACATGTGGAAGCTACATTAATTACAGGCAATTGTCTTTTAAATTATCGTATTAATTACGAGGTGTATTAATTGTATTAATTGCTCTTTGCTTTAATTGTGTCTTTTAAAAAAAATTATTTACATACACCATTACAGAATTACAATTATCATTTTCTAACATTTTTCAATAAATCTAACTATTAATAAATTTTGTATCGATCACAATAAACTTTGAAACTTGATATATAATATAAATATTATTTAATCTCCATAAATATATAGAGAACTAGAAAGAAAAAGTATTATTTTATTTTATTTTTGCAGAAGCTTTACCATGTAAAACATTCACTATTTTCAGATTTTGTAATCTTACATGGTCTTTTCTCAAATATCTCTCGCGAACAGAGATTGTGAATACAATATACATCCTTATATTCTACATAAATATCTTATTCTTTTGATATATTATTCAAGTTTGTTCCGAAATAATATTTTCAAAATAAAACTGTTTAATTAAACATTGTAACTATCCAAATACACATTTTACATAATCACATACACATGATTTCATTATAAAAAATTTATCTTAGAATGAAAAATAAACCGCCCTATTCTTTGTGGTACATTCTACCATCTCCACACATCTTATCAACTACTTTACTACCGAAGTCCAAACTACCCTATGCCTAGAAAATCCCTTCCTACCGCATCTAAAGAATACTCAATCGCTGAAATTTCTGGATGTTAATAAGGGATAAAAATGTTATTGTTCAGGTACCCATGTTAACTTAGCAATTATTAACAAATATAAAATTATGTTAATTTGACAAATAGGTTGCGACTTCATAAACAATTGAATTAACGACTAAAACTTTTGTTGATTTTAAATAAAATATAAAAAAAAATAAATTTTTTACCATATAGCAACAAAAGAATTATAATTTTTTTTAATAGTGTGATGAAATTTACAACTATTTAAAAAGGAAAAAAAAAGCTAAAAAAATGAAATTAGTGAATAGAATTATGCAACTTTTTTAATATTGTGACAAAATTTGTGACCGATTGAAAAATAAAAATATTGTAATCGAAATTGCAACCACATATTTCAATTGAAAAAAATTGATGTTGCGAAGCAAACGACCAATATTCTAACGAAGGAAGATGTCCTTTAGAGAGAGTTTTGATTGAAAAATAGTGTGGCTAAAAAGATAGTCCTCCACAATTGGCCACTAATCAAAAGAAGGAATATACATTTAGAAACAGTTTTGATTCGATCACTTATTTGTTTAACTAAATAATTACCAAAACAGCTTATATAACTATTGATTTGGAAAGTTGCTATAAATACCATTTTTTGTAATGCAAATCACTAAAACTTCCTTATATGTAAACCTTTTTTGTAGATCTTTTATGTGTTGATACTCTTCAAACCTCTTGCTTGTTAAATCTTACCTCTTTATCACTCTTATATTAAACATTAAAATTCGTGATTTATAGTCGTTGTTCTATTTCTAAGTCTTTTCTACATTTACCTTTTTTTTTATTATTTTGTTTTTATTCTTATGTTCTTTGCTTTTTCCAGCTTTATATTTTGATTCTTATATTCATTTTTCTTTGGTCATGTTTATTTTTCTTGAAAAAGTAAAGAATCATTAAATCAAAACCTATCATATATCTTTACAAGAGAATTTTTGTAATTATCCACAAATTTTAACCAACATAAATAAATTTGTTAACATAATCAAATTTATAAGATGAAAACATTAATCTGCGTAAATATCTTTGTAAGTAAATTAAAATTTGTATTACTGAAAAATATTTTTCTTGTAATGTATCCATCAATAAATTCAACTTCTAAATTTTGTTAATAAATTATAACTTTTATTATCAACATATTTGTTTGTTATTAAATTTTGTCAATACAAAGTGTGATACACTTCTCGCTTTGAGTTTTGATCAATTATTATAAAATTTGTCAGTAAAATTCGTTGATAATTTATATATTCTATTATAAACAATTTTTTTTTGGTAAATAGAACAATAAATTTCTTATTAAGTTTCATATATATATATATATATTTATTTATTTATAAATTAAGTGAGATGAGTCAGAAGATGAAAACAATGAAAAGGAAGGAAGGAACATGAGGAGGAGAAGTCGATGCCAACTTGATAGCAAAGGAGCAACTATTAGAAAGGTGAGTTTATGCCTAACTCATCCCCACAAAACCGGCTTGTAAGGTGAGGTTTGCACCCACTTATAAACTAAGAATTAACCTTATCTCTAGTCGATGTGGGACTCCAACAGTTGCCTCCAGCATGACTTCTTTCTCTTTCTCTTTCTCTTTCTCTTCTTCTTCCAACATTGCTCCGTTGTTGCATCATGATCGTGTCACTGTTGCTATTAGAAAGTGAGTTTATGCCTAACTCATCCCCACAAAATCGGCTTGTAAGGTGAGGTTTGCACCTCACTTATATATTATCATTTGGCCTTATCTCTAGTCGATGTGGGACTTCCAACACACCCCCTTCACGCCGAGGTATAGACATCTCGTGCGTGATAGTAGAAATTGGGTGGTCCGATAGCGGCCCGATTGCGGGTGGAAGAGAAGAATAGAATGCCCACTTAGAACTCGCTAGGATAGGCTCTAACCTGGCTCTGATACCATGTTAGTAGTGGGTTTTAAGCCTAACTCAACCCCACAAAACCGGCTTGTAGGGTGAGGTTTGCACCTCACTTATATATTATCATTTGGCCTTATCTCTAGTCGATGTGGGACTTCCAACACACCCCCTTCACGCCGAGGTATAGACATCTCGTGCGTGAAAGTAGAAATTGGGTGGTCCGCCCAATTTCTACTATCACGCACGAGATGTCTATACCTCGGCGTGAAGGGGGTGTGTTGGAAGTCTCACCTCGACTAGAGATAAGGTCAATTCTTAGTTTATAAGTGGATGCAAACCTCACCTTACAAGCCGGTTTTGTGGGGTTGAGTTAGGCTTAAAACCCACTACTAACATGGTATCAGAGCCAGGTTAGAGCCTATCCTAACGAGTTCTAAGTGGGCATTCTATTCTTCTCTTCCACCCGCAATCGGGCCGCTATCGGACCACCCAATTTCTACTATCACGCACGAGATGTCTATACCTCGGCGTGAAGGGGGTGTGTTGGAAGTCCCACATCGACTAGAAATAAGGCCAAATGATAATATATAAGTGAGGTGCAAACCTCACCTTACAAGCCGGTTTTGTGGGGATGAGTTAGGCATAAACTCACTTTCTAATAGCAACTAACGTGACAATAGTGACTATGAAGGAGGAGGAGAAAAGAAGAAAAAAGAAAAAGAAAAGTAGAAGAAAGGAAAAAGAAGAAGATCCAATAATAACATTTAGGTTTAATGTCTCGGTAGGTCCCTATTTTCGGCGTGAATCTCAAATAGGTCCCTTTTCTTTTCGGCGTCTCAATTGGGTCCCCATTTTTGTAAAATTGTAACAATTAAAGGCCTACCGTCAAATTGGACAAACGGCCGTTTAATTGTTTATTACGTGGCATGGTCAGTGTTTTCAGTAATCATAGGTGGAATTAAAAAAGAGTTTTGTATTAAAAACTATGAGTTTAAATCAGCTTTAGAGAAAGGGCACAGTGGGAATTCCCACTTCATCTTCCCCTCTCCTTCTCACACACAACCCGAGTTCTGAAGCAGAGAGGATGAACCCGAACATGTTCCGCTTGAGGAAGCCATGGGTCCTGCGCCTAACAGTGCGCGATTTGTGATTGTTGGGTTCTTCTTTGCAGGTCTGGTTTTTATGCAGGTTCGATTGTAGAGCGGGAAGGTGCGGTGGCGTGTGATGGCTGCCATGGAGGTTGGGCAACGGCGAGGAAGCTCGCGAGGTGAGGGAGGTTAGTGGTGGTCGCGGCATGGTTGGTGAAGATCGCGAGGTGATGATCCGAGATGAAGGTGCGATTGGGTTCCGAGAATGGAGAAGATGAAGATGGTTGTGCCAAGCTTTCGTCAATGGAGGAGAGGCGCGATGAAGGTTGCGGTGGCTGGTGCGTGTTCGATGATTTGCGTGTGAGAAGAGTGGTGTCGCGGCGGCTGGCGTGGTTGATGGTGGTGGAGAAGAGGACAGTGACTTTGTGCGACGACGGCGAGATGTTGGTGATGCGAAGACGAACTCGCAGATGGCGGTCGTGGTGGCTTCGAACCCTTGCGCGAAGGAGAAGGAAGGTGGCGGCGATCTTGGTTGAGGCACCGTGGTGGTCCGTTGATGCGCCGGCGAGAAAGGAAGGAGATGATGTTCTGGCCGTGGCGACGACTTGCGGCATTGGCGGGAGCGGCGGAAGCGGAATGGCAATGGCGGCTAGGGTTAGGGTTTCAGTGGGTGGAAGATGATAGGGCTGACGTGGCGAGGTTGAAGAGAAGGTGTTTGATACAAATTCAGTGTGAGATGGGAATCATAATCAGTTTTCCCACTATGCCCTCTCACTAAAGCTGATTTAACCTCATACTTTTTAATTGAAACTCTTTTTTAATTCCACCTGTGATTACTGAAAACACTGTCCATGCCACGTAACAAACAATTAAACGGCCGTTTGTTCAATTTGACGGCAGACCCCTAATTGTTACAATTTTACAAAAATGGGGACCCAATTGAGACGCCGAAAAGAAAAAGGACCTATTTAAGATTCACGCCGAAAATAGGGACCTACCGAGACATTAAACCTAACATTTATCAAAAGATGTTTATTAAATCATTTTAGATTGTCTCTAACTATCAATAAATATTTACCAACAAATTTTTGAACATTAATAATTACTAATAAATTTTTTTATCTATCAATAAAATTTATTCGCAAGCATTTCACATATAATTTTCTTTTTTACCATTGATAAACTTGAATTATGTGATATATTTTTTTATCATCCATTGATAGTTAGCTATTCTCTCATAATGTATTTAATTGATAATTTATACAACAACAAAATTTTACTTACAATATATTTTACTTGCTATTATATATTTTATATTGTTTTCATTTTCAATACATACTTGAATTATAATCCTCTCTACACATTTTTTTTTGGATAAAATCTCCACAAAGCCTCACTGTAAGCAAATGGTACGCACAGCAACAACAATGTAATGTATTAATTTATGCTTATTTTCTCTTCTAATTGTGTTGTTTTTTTTTATCTTTTGGGGCTTTTTAAGCATTTAATTTTACACCTTAACCTTTTTTCTAGCAATTAGGTTCAAAACATCAAATACATTTTTATAAATTGTTGTCATGTTTCACTTTATCTATTATTTTTGTATTGAAATGAAGGTGGAGGTGAATGTGAATTTTTTTATTAAGAATTATGAAATATTTTTTAAATATTATCATTATTAATGTTGGTCACGCTTATAAAAAAATTAAATTCACATTAAAACTGAAATTCGTTAGCATCACCTTGTAACACTAATTTAAATAAACATTAAAATAAAACATATTAACATTGGTTAAGTTAATACTAATTAAGTTATTCTTATTAAAAATTAATTTAAAACTTAGTAAATAATAGTGTTAGCTTAATACCTTCATAGTTTTAAAGTTTAGAGTTTGCTGTGTGTGATGCTAATCTAATGTGAAACTAATTAACTTGTTAATCTCACCCATTTTCTTGCAGCGCAGGACGAAACTATGCATTCATAATTCATATGTTAAAAGTAATAAGGCAAACAAGTTATGAAATTTAACTCTCTCACTAACATGCAGATTTTTTTTTAGTAATTGATAAATTGGTCCTTGAATAATAGATATATATTTTTTGTTAATCTTTATTAAGAAATTAGTGAATAGATCAATAATACTTAGTGTCTTGGTGGACATTTATTTTTTTTGCAACTTAATTATTTATTGGTGTTCTATAAGATGAATCAAATACAACTTTAAACAATAAATGACAATTATAAAAGATAGAACTGTCAAAATGGGTCACAACCTGCGGGTCAACTCGGTTCACCATGGGTTCGAGCCGGATTAAGTTTAAAAAAATTGTATTTTTTTTATGCGGGTTAGATTTCAACCCGGCTCATTTAAACCCGACTCATGCGGGTTGAACCCGTGATGGGCCGGATTGGCCTACCAACCTACCTACCTAATTTTATTTTATTAAAATTTAATTTTAGTCTAATAAAAAATTATTTATTATTTTTTTTTCTTGAAAAAATTATTTAAATTCTTTTTGTAAGAACTTGTATTTTTGAAGTGGTGGGGACATGGTGGTCACCCACCTTTTGCATTATTAGAATGCAATTATTGGTGGTGCATTATTACGGGAAGCTTTGCAAAAGGAGAGGGGCTCATTTTTGGCAGGAGGGAGAGCAGCCAGAGGAAGGGAACCCTTCCTTCCTTCCATTTTCAACCGTTCAAGGAGCACTCAAGGGAAGCAATACTACCGTTTTATATGTGGAGAGGAGGATTGGGGATGGGCCTCTTGTGAGAGTGAAGTTGTTGCAGCAAGATCTGGGAGAGGAAGTGGAGAGCTGCTGAAAGTTGCAAGGAGATCTTGATCTGCACGTCTGGGAGGAGATAGATCCCAAAATTTACAAAGGAAGTCTTCAAGAGGTAAGGGGAGTTCAATTTATTTCATTGATTGTTGAAATAATCTGTATTTGATGCAAATTTGGGAAGAAGGGGATGAAAATGGGGGTTTCTGGGTTTTCTGGACTCTGGTGCGATTCTGCAGAATTTCTGCAGAACGCGCGTACGTCCAATTTTAGTGAATCAAAATTGGACGTTCGTCCCAACAGTGCTCGACCAATTAGTGGTCGGCCAAAACTATTATGAGCGTTCGGTTTTGTATTCTCATGTAACGAGCGTCAGCGTTCGTCCTTGAGTTAGTTAAATATTAGACGTTCGTCAAAGATATTATCCAGTGAATTAGAGATGTTAGACGTTCGTACTTAGTTTAGTATTCGCATTGTACAGATTGTGAGCGTTCGTTATCAATTGGTATTCTAGGTTTCAACTTGAGCGTTCGTCCCTAAATTGGCATCCACAAGAAGTAATCTTGGGCGTTCGGTATTGAGTATCAGTGATTGCAGTCGTTCGTCCTTAATATGGATTTTTAGGTTTGAATCCTGAACGTTCGGTTTTTGGGTATAAGTGAGCGTTCGGTTTTAAGTTGCTTATTCTTAAGTTTTGAATCTTGAACGATCGGTCTTGGGGTATTAGTGACTATTGAGCGTTCGGTTAAGTTTTGATTTTTGCACCGTTCGGTTAGCTGCTGATTTATGTCGTTCGGTCAGAACGGGCTTAATACCGTTCGTCAGGTTTTGATATCATACTGTCCGGTTAAGTTGTAAGCATTCGGCCAATACTCCAGACGTTCGGCCAGCACTGTAAGGGAGCGGCACCGTGATCTAGGCGTTCGGCCAAGACTCTAACGTTCGATCTTTTAATATTCAGATATGAGTTTCGACCTTAACGTTCGTCCCTAGAGCGTTCTGTCCCAAAGTGATCGTTCGTAAGGAACGATCGATCTCGATGATGTTAATCCTCAGGAAGTACTCGTCAGAGGTATTGTTACGACTACGCTTGATCTTGAGCGTTCGTCCTTTGGGGCTCGGTTTAATAACATTTGGTGTCCATAGGCAGCGTTCGGTCGTTGATGATGATGGATCCCAGAACGTTCGTCCAGACAGTATCCGAGTTGGAAATAACGTTCGGCAATAATGTATGAATCCGTGGGAGTATTTTGAAACAATTATTGAGAATTGTTGGTTATTTCCTTGATCTAATATTGGTTTATTTATACATGTTATTGAGAATATGTATGAATTCGTGATTGAGCACGTTTATTCTGTTGGAGGTGGTACATACACTATGTTATTTACTTGTAACTTCGTCTGTCTTTTGAGCATTTTTGCTAGTCTCGCGTGAGACTGAGATTCGAGTGTCACCTTCTTCTGCGCGAGGAGGTGAATGTCTCGCCCAATGACTTAAGCTCGTGTTGAGTATAGTGCATCGTTACGCGTAGTATCGATGTTTTTACTCGTTAGTCCTTGAGGAGTCGGGGAGATAGGTCTGAAGTCGCGATGGAAGACGGCTCGGGTCGCCTGTTATTGAGAGCAGGTTATGACGACGAATTACAAGTAAACGACATTAGTTTATGAAAGACTAGTCTGCAATGTCATGTGGGTCGATTTATCATGGGAATAGTATATGTAATGGGTTCATGATGTGATACTTCTGGTTATTCATCTTGCATGTTGTGGCTGTGGTTTCCAACCGTGATGATCGTACTGGTACGGGAGAGATGGTAGTGCAGATAAAGCTGGATTTGGAATAATTCTTCGAGAGAGACGGGAAGTAAAACTTGTTGGGTCTATAGGTAGTAGCGAGCGTTCTTATTAGTGACGTTCGGTCTTGGTGTTAGTTGTTCTCAGGTAGCTAGTGTCCGGTCTTAATTTGATACTCTGAGGTTTAGTTTGATTACGTTCGGTCAGTACTTAGGTGTTCAGCAAAGTACTCTAGGCGTTTAACCCAGACTCAAACGTTCGTTATTATAGTGTTTTGTCTCGTAGCGATCGTTCTTAGAGAATGATCTTTATTGGTGATGTTGCTCTGAGGTTGCAATCATTTATGGGGAGTGACCGACCTTGATATTCATTGAGGTAGCGATCGATTAATAAGTAGTGATCAGTCGTGATAATGCATGATTCAGGCAGTGATCATTCATAGGTAGTGCTCAGTTTGGATGACGCTTGTCTCAAGTAAGGATTGTGAACAGTTAGTGGTCGTACGTAGGGAACGTCCGGTCTCGATGATGTTGCCCTCAGATAGTGTTAAATCTAGTAAAGTGATCAATTAAGCGTTCGTCCGAATAATACTTAATCTGTGGTGCGCGAGATTTGATCTTTGAGCGATCGTTTGAATAGTGTTCGAAATAATAGTAATTGTTCTAGTAGAGTGCGCTGTCTCAGCGTGAAGTCTAAGTGCTTGACCTTGCTTAGAGTTCGGTCTCCTAGTGTTCGACCTAATGGTATCCGGTCTAATAGCGTTTGGTGTCTAGTGTCGAGCCTAAGTGATTAATCTTAACGTTCGTGCAATCAGTATTCGATAAATAGGAAGCTCGTGGAGTTAGCGTTCGTTTCTGTGAAGTTTAAGAAAATAACGTTCGGCCTAATAGTATTCGATCTGGCGTTCGGTTTCTAGCGTTCGGCCTAGTGTTTGATCTTAGTGTTCATTATGAGTATGTTCGGTCATTATGGTTTTCTGAGTTTAGCGTTCGGCTCAATTGTACATGATCACCTAGCGTTCGTTCAAATGGGATTCAGCCTAATAGTATTCATTAGATAGCGTTCGGCGGATAGCGCTCGGCAGATAGTGTTCGGCAGATAGCGTCCGTCCAAATAGTATCCGGTCTTAGAATGTTTGGGGAATAGCTTTGTCCAGTAGCGTTCGTCTAGATAGCGTTCGGCCAAATGGTGCTCGGTAAAGAGGGTTCGGTTCCAAAGTTTTTCTCTGCAATGTGTTTTGAAGATATATATTTTGAGGTGGTTTATGGGAAAAATATATGAATACATGAAATATGATAAAATGACTGTGATGAATAAATTATATGATGTTGACATGGAATTATACATGTGATCATGATATGAGTATGGTATGAGTCTCAGGAAGAGATTTAGTAATGTTACGGTATTTGTGTATATATTGATGTTGAGGGTACTATAGTCGGATGTCTTGATTAGTGGATCGATTTTGGATATATTGAGGGGACTAAGAATAGTATCATAAGTGGAGAACCTTCCGTTGAGTAGCTCATCAATGTATCATCCGTATGAGTGTCTCGTAGAAATTTTGGTATGTTGGTATATGGGGATGTCTAACCTAAATATTATATGATGTTTATATCAAAGCAATTATGCATATTTTATAAATGATATATTGCATGTTAGCTCACCCTTACTTATTTGTGCATGTATCGGAAAATCATATTTTTGCGATGATCGTATAACGTTTTTGTTATACGGGAGCAGATGAAGGGATGTCGCGTGATTCGGCGCAAGTGCAGGAAGAGATGGAAGATCGTATTAGAAGGATTCAATGTTATCTTTACTGTTAAGTCTGAGCTGTAAACATATGTATAGATTTAAATTTGAGGTTCGGGGTGTTTCCGTAATTGTATTATTACAATATTTTAAATTTTGAATTTTAAAAAGGGCAAATTTTTTTTGGGATGTTACACTTTTTTTCAAAATTAATTAAACACTCATGTTGAAAGTGAAATTTATTTAGATTTTAGAATGTTGGCTCACTAAGTGACTAACTCGTGGTGAGCCAGACCGGATAATAAAAGATTTAATGTAATTTAACATTTTTATGTTTTAATGAGTTATTTTTAAGATATTTATTAGAAAGAAATTATATAATTATAATAAGAACAAATTTATTAGGTTTATAATTTTTTTTTATATAGTATTTAATTTTGTCATTTCTATTGCTATTATTTTTATTGTTATTATTATGGTTATCATATTGTTATTGTTGTAAAAAACTTAAGAAAGATCATTGATTTTGATACTAATGATAAATTTATTTTTTAAAATATTAATTATATAAATGTGACATAAAGTTCAATTTAAGATTGATATTATCTTTAATTCAAAACTTTGAAATATTATATTTATAATTTTTTTTGTTATTAATAAAATTAAAAAGAAAGATAATAAAACCAATTTAGCAAACTTCTTTTCTAATTAATAAAATTAAAAATAAGGACAACAAAGCGAATTTACAGAACTTTTACTTAAAAAATGATTTTAATCTATTAGACCACTCATATTATTTAAATTCGTTTTCCTTTATTTTTCACTCTCATTTTTTTAATCTAAATAAATTAAATTTTCACTCTCTAATTTGTATTTACTTTTTCCTTCTCAAATCGAGTGCAGAGTCTATACAACCCTTTCAATATAAAGGGTAATATTCCAGAGAAAGTGTATGTTCACTTGTGCATAATTTATTGCTTGAAGAGAATGGTGTTCTCAATCAAAATTACGTTCACTTGTATAGATTTAAGAAGAAAGAAGAACGAGTAATTGCGGGATTATTTGATTTTTATTCATTACGGAAGTGTTCTGATTTGAAGGGATTTGAGATAAATTCTCATTTTTGTCCTGAAAAGCCATTGGCTTGAGCTTTGCACTAAGTTTACGAAACGCTCACTGAGTTGGCTAGCCTGTATCACAAAACCATTGAATATACTTCACAGTAAAAAATAATCGCAATCATTCTAAATGCATACAAAATATATACTACCATTTTTTATTTTCCAGTTACATATTTTTACCCATAAAAAGTTATGTACACGAGAATGTAAAGGATTAACAACATGAATTATTAATAATAATTAATAATAATAATTATTATTATTATTATTTCAATTTATTAAATTATTATTTTTTACATTTTAATAATTAATTTTTATATTTTTTCTTTTTATAAACATTTTTATAATTAAAAATAACATTAATAATTACCATTTTAAATTAGGAATATTTTATTAATATTTAAATTCTACTATTTAAATAATTTTTTTATTTATTACATTAGTCAGATCTTATACTAATTTTATAAACTTCACTTATAAATTTATTTTCATTTATTTCTAAGTCCACTCAAATAAATAACAATAAATTTATTTTTAATTTTTCTCAAATTCATTGACTCACTTTCCGCAGTTCATCTTTCTAAGTAAATACACCCAAAATGAGTGATGAATTTGGGTGGATGGAGGCGAAGATTCCAACTGTCTAAACTAAAGAGGCACTTGGGCAATTCCAGGACGTAAGCCTTCAGATGCTCACCAAATTCTTGTCAAACGTCACTGCCAACTAAGATGCATATATATATATATATATATATATATATATATATATATATATATATATATATATATATATATATATATATATATATATATATATATATATATATATATATATATATATATATATATATATATATATATATATTATGCATCTCACAATTCCATTATCTTCTTACTGTACATTAATAATTGGATCCTAGAAATAACTATATCTATGCACCTAATTACTTTAAGTAAATCATATCCAATTATTCTCTTCGTTAAATTACCCAAATATATATCTACCACATATTCTATAATTCTTTAAATAAAACAATCCTCATCAGAGTGTCTTTAGACCCACACAAAACTAACTATTTACATAATTTAATTTATACTTTTTACTCATAAATAATACACATAGAAAAGCATACGCTGTTATTTGTATAAATAAATCAACGGCTTTTACATTAAGTCTTCATACGTAAAACAGCTTAATGCATAGTCAAACATAAATTGTGTTTTTTTTTTCTTATTTAGAGAGTGACAACTTCTTTACGTCAAATTATTGATATTGTCTGACGTTAAAATTGATATATAAAACTGAAAATAGCATACATAAAATAATCTCTTTATTATAATAATGTTACTTTTATAGCTATTTCTCTCATTAATTACGCCTTTGCTTAAAAGTTTCACTTGAAAAATTTGTTTAATTCTTCCTAACTTTTATGCACCATCACTTGTAACGATTTGTTGTTAAGTTTGTCCAATCAATGATTGTCGTACAATTATAAAAAAAACATTAAATTCTTACTATAAAATTTAAAATCTTTATTAACACACAATGGGATATAGTTTAGCTATAAATAACTATGTTAGTATACATTATATATCGTTAGTGTAAACTCATAATAGTTATCTAACAATTTAAGGTCAATCTTAATGGAGGCTATCTAAATGACAATATATTAGCATTTTTTTATCATTATGTATTATTACTATTAGTTTGGTTAGTAAACCTTTTTAGTAATAAGTAGGGTTTATGATTTATTTGATTGAAGTAACAATAAAAAAAATGGAAGATGAAGATATTTAAATTAAAAAAAAATTGTAATTAATCTTATTGATATGACAGTAAAAGAAATTAATTAGATAATACAACGAATTATAAAAATATCCTTGATGTAATATGAATATAAAAATGTCTTTTATTTATAATTTTATCATGAATAATTTAATTAACTAGTTGTTGTTAAAGTAATTACAAATAATAATACAAATGTTTACTAAATTTCTCAATATAATATTATTTTATCAATATGAAGCAGAATAAGGGAGAATGAGAAGAGTGAAAATGTAGTTAGATAAATGAGGTGATTCAGGGCATGATTTACCACAGAAAAATTATTAATTACTTACAATTAATTAATGCAGTGGAAAGCATGATTTCTGAGTTGTATGAGAATAGATATTTTTATGGATGATGATATTTTAACAATTTTTTGACAATAAATTGTGTGTTACTGTGTTATTTTTCTGTATATTTGAAACGATTCATACAAGTTGTAAGTAAAAAAATTGTTAAAAAAAATTGATAGAAAGATATTTTGTTATTTTTATTTGTAGGTGTGAATTATGGTGAGACGAAAGAAGAAGCGGATAGTGGAATCCGAGTCCTCTGTGAAGTGTGAATGACAACAACCACCAAACACAGAATACCAATTAATTGCCCTACCCAGTGTCACTATCCTATATCCCTTCACATGAATCGCTATTAATCTCCCCTATCTATATAAATCAATATAGCATACTCATTTAATACTTAAACTTTAGGTTAAAATCTTTTCAAAATTTAAATGCCAGAGTGGGACCAAACATGCTTTGACCGCCCGGTTCTGAGATTGTTCTTGTTCGGTCGCAAGCTATTTTGTCCGATTTATCAGCAAGTTACTGTTTGGTGCCAGCAGTTTCAAACGTGCTAAAACTAAACACTCATCATATCGTTTCATGCTTAGATTATGTTTAAATAAAAATAATTTGGATATTTTTGTGGGAAACCAAAAGATTATCGTTACGTCCTTTCTGCTTTATCTTGGAGTCTTTTAGCTTAATATGGCTCATTGTTAGAAGATATATGTTGATTTTGTGGAGGGTAAGATGTCATTTTCAACATGACATACATAAGTAGCAAGGCATGTATGTGGTAATTAGGGCAGCAACAGTTTTAATATCTCTCTGGTCCACTTGCTTACAACGCAGCTCTGCCAAACCCTCGTGGATAAGACACAGCACGTACATTTCAGTCATTGTTTTACGTAATGACACTATCCTTTTCAATTTCAAAACAGGAGTATTCGTTTACCCTTCCATCTGGATTATCTCATTACCTTCATCAAAAACTAATATTTTTCAACCAAGATTAATAGGATTAACTAAATGATCATATGTGTATGGTTAATACAGTTAGCAGTTCCATGCGTGTCAAGAAGGATACTTAACTGTTTGTTTCATGTGTGCTGAGAAGTTTGAGATTTTTAAACATACTTTTGCATACAGTATTATGCAGAATAAGACATGAAATTGCTGTTTTGAGACAGAAAAAATTGTAGAGTGAGTGTGTATTATATATATATATATATATGTAGGGGCATGCATATTGTTTGATAGGAGTTAAAAACATGTTATGAGTTTGATTTTGACTATGGATTTTACTATTGAGTTTAGAGTCGTTATCAAGGATTGAAGGGAGCGTTTAAAAATTTGTCAACTTGTCGGTACGTTAGTCTTTGCCTTTCTTGGCATGTAATTTGGCGACAAGAGCTTTTACATGTGTGGTGTAAAAAGCTGAGGAATCTCACGTGGGTGCTTTATATTGTGTCCTAAAATTTTAGGAATTAAGTTGCGCATTTATTTGTATTTTCAGTTTCTTGAAAAAAAATAAAAGAAGGTGTGGGAGAGAAAGTAGGTGAGAGGTCGAGTTTCAGTAATTTGAAATAAGCACGTTATTATAGTTTTTGTTAAGTACAAAGTTGTAAAGTGACGCAATAATCTCTTAATCTTAATATAATATATATACAGAGAGAGGGAACCAGGGAGAGAATATCAGTGAACCTTTTGTTACAGTGCTTCAACTCTGGCAATATTTAAATGGTTAAGATATGGGTGGATGTCAAAATACAGTAAGGAAAAGTAAATGGCGACACAGGTTAATTGGATTTTGCGTTGAATTTACATGCATCAGAATTAAATTGCTTGGTGATTAGTTATATATATATATGCAATGAAATGAACAAAAGTTGTCGTATTTCTTTTTCCAGGAAGGGAAGGGGTATTTTGTCGTTGTCCTATCGGTGGGCTTGCATGTGACAATAACTGATCAAACAACCTCACTATTTGAGACTAACCAAAGTACAGTTGAAGTTTTACCGACTTGAAAGTTGAAGGTTAAAGGTTAAAAGAAAAACTGTTTGATTGGATGTAAATATATGTAGAAGAAAAAGCGCGAAGAAACGAAAATGGAAAAAGGAAAAGCTTGGCCATATTCCCGAAGAGCCGAGAGTTCAAGATTCACTGTCGTGTTCAATACGTGTTAACCTCATTTGTTTCAATCATATAGCATATGTGACAGAGTGAAGTTGTGACTTTCATTTAATTTATTGGTTTGCGGAGCTGGTTTAGGGATGAATGGCGGGCATGTTCCTATAAGAAGAAACTAAAGGGTGTTCATAAATGCAAAGAAAAGGAAATTGGGTTGAATGGAGCTGGGTCACGTTGGCGTAAAAGGAACAGTGTCAGCCTCAACTTGAAGGGAAGGAAACCCCATTAGCTAACGAATAGAAATGATGAAATCGACCTTCCATATGAACAAACATAGCCACCGCTTGTTCTCTCTGAAACTTTACAAGGATTTAGATCCATTTCCATGTGCCACTTGTGGTCCTTAGGCTAAACATGATAACCCGCAATAGCATATATGTTGAGTGACTACAAAATTCCTCATGTATATATATTGTCCTTTTCTCCGAAATCCTTCAAAGATGTTATGTAAAATGGTGTGTTTGGTTGGATTAGCAGTTAAATGAAATTAGAATGATAAGAAAAATGTAAAGGGTGGATTGAGGAATCCCAAAGTTCCCCAGCAAAGGTGCAGAAGAAAAGGCAAAGGCGAAAGGCAAAACGAAATGATTACTTGAATGAGACTGGACCCGCTCGATAATCTTTCCTTTCCAGGTCTTTCAATTTTTTGACTTGGGATCGGGTCCCACTTCGGCCACCATTGTCTTTATGGATTGAATCATAAAAAGATCACCTCACGTGGACTCTGAACCAAAGACTCTGTCCAACCACAATAAAAAGCCACCTCCTCTCCCTTCCATTAGTTTAGTTTAGTTTAGTTTAACACCCTCTCAAATCTCTCTCATTTCCTCCACTTCCACACTTACCAAAACCCTTCATTTACTCCTTCTACAACACAACCATAGCTAAACCCACTTATTATATATATAATTAAAAACCTCATCAACATAACAACAAAGCAACTTCTTTTCTCAAAAAAATCATGCTTTTTAAAGCTCACCCACATAATTCCCACTCATTATCTTTGTTGCTTAAAGCTCTTCCCCTCCCACCTCTCCCTTATCCCCTCTCCCTCTCTCTCTCCCCTAAACCCCATCAATTTCAAAACAAATTCCTTCCCTTACACAAAACAAATAACTACACACACATCCCCTCCTCTTAAAAACCAGAAAGACCCACCACACAGATTAAACTACAAACTCACTGATCACAACCTCTCTCATAAGAAAAAAAGGATCACCCACACAAACATCATCATACACAAACACACACACTCACTCACTCACTCACACTCAACGCACCAACAACTTTATTTCCTCTCCATGCGATCATGGAAGGAGGCGACGATCTCCACCATCATCACCACCACCACCACCGTCAGAACTTCCCATTCCAGCTCCTGGAGAAGAAAGAAGACCAAGAAGCGGCCTCATGCTCCACCTCCTCCCCCTACCCTTCCCTAGCAATCTCCGCGGAACCCACCACGTCCAATTCCACCCGATCCAACCAGCTAGCGGCGGCGTCGGACCCTCCAAACAGACAAAAGCCCCCACCCAAACGCACGTCGACCAAGGACCGGCACACGAAGGTGGACGGTCGTGGCCGCCGCATCCGAATGCCCGCTCTCTGCGCCGCTCGCGTCTTCCAACTCACGCGCGAACTCGGTCACAAGTCCGATGGCGAAACCATCGAGTGGCTCCTCCAGCAGGCGGAGCCTGCCGTCATCGCCGCCACCGGGACCGGAACCATCCCCGCTAACTTCACCTCTCTCAACATCTCCCTCCGCAGCTCTGGCTCCTCCATGTCCGTCCCCTCCCAGCTCCGGTCTTCCTACTTCAACCCCAACTTCTCCCTCCAACAACGGCGCACCTTGTTCCCCGGCATCGCCTTATCCTCCGACACCAACCCAACCAACACCTCCACACTTCTCAATTTCCAATCCAACAACCTGAACACCTCCATGCTCCAGGCGAAGCCCGAAGCTCCCTCCACCTTAGATTTGTCCGACACAAGCGCGGAGGAATCAACCCTAGGCCGGAAAAGAAGACCGACGGAACAAGACCTATCCTCCTCCTCGCAGCACCAAATGGGAAGTTATCTCCTCCAGTCGAGTGCAGGCACGATTCCTGCGAGCCACGCCGCCAACATATGGATGGTGGCCAATTCAAACACTAATCAAGTCATGAGTGGCGATCCCATATGGACCTTCCCTCCGGTTAACAACAGTGCCTTGTATCGAGGCACCATGTCTAGTGGGTTGCATTTCATGAACTTCCCCACGCCCATGGCACTTTTGCCGAGTCAGCAACTGGGGTCTTCTGGGATTGGTGCTGTTGGGGGAAGCAGTAATAATAATAGTAATAACAACGGCAATAATAATATGAACGAAGGGCATTTGAGTATGCTTGCGGGGCTCAGTCCTTATCGTCCTGTTATCGGCGTTTCTGAATCTCAGGCGAGCGGCTCGCAATCGCATCGTGGAGGTGCGGCAGATGATCGCCATGATACCACCAGTCACCACTCCTAGAGGGTACCATATCATATCATGTGATGTGGTGTGATCACCGTAAATTCTTCTTCTTACTTGTGGTCTAGTTTGATTGATGCTGGCGGATGCATGATGGATAGATGGATGTGTTTAACACACGTGAGGTTTGGTTGATGATCTTCGAAATTCAGTTTTATTTATTCCCAAAATTAATTTTTTGGTGTGATTAATATTTTGGAGGGGACGGAGGGAGAAAGGAGGAGGAGGAGGGTTTTTTAGGGTTTGGCAGATGACAGTATTTAACAATTGGGTATTTCGCTGCCTGCTTCTTCTTTTCTTTTTCTCCTTTTTTTTGCTGGTAAAAAAATGTCTTCTTTGATTGAGTTATTTCACTACACGATATCTTATCATCATTGTTTGTGCAATTTTTGTTTCCTTTATTTATTTATTCTCATGAATAGGGTTTTAATTAATTGGTTTGTAATTTTATGCTTTTTATGCTAAAGAGAAGAAAAGGACTGAGTTGCATTCCATTCCATGAGCTTTGCAAAGTTTCCCACCTAACAGGCATTTGGGTTGTTTTCTTTCTCTCCGTCTCTCTTTCTGGGCCACAGCACAGAGCAGAGGTCGTGTGGTAAAAGGGATGAAACAGTGTTACCGCTGGAGTGAGTAAGAAAGAGAGAGATGAATGTGAAAAAAATGAAGCGGTAGTATTAAAATTTACATTGCTTTTTGATCATTCTGATTGTAAATCTCTGCCATGAATCTCGAGGTTTACTGCATCAATGATTAAGATTTTTCAGAGAGATGGGGGTAATAGGACTGTGGGGTCAAAACCTTATCGGTTCCAGGTGTTGGCTCAGGTGGTAGGGTCCGGCTGCTGGTTATTGCCCAAACCAATGTACAATGTCACTGACAAACAGGTGGATCATTCTCCATCTTCTGTTTTCTTTTTTAATTTTCTTTTCGCCCTTTTAATGGAGCAGTTGCTGGCATCACAGAAAGATCCATGGTGAGTCTTAATGACCCTACTGAGATATGCCCCACCATTCCATCAATCGGGACCCTTCATTTTATGGGCCATGCTCCTCCTATTCAATGCATGATTGGGTCTCTCGCTGCCCACCAAAGGGAAACGTGGAATCTCCAGTTTCATGCCCCCTCCTTCCTAAATTACTCTTCCCTTCAAAAAAACCCTTTTCAAAATTTACTCTTTTACACTCTACTCCTCTTCCTCTTCGGCATTTGCAAAACCAAATACATGTGTCTTTTACAACCACGTACTGCAAAAGTATATTAACATATCTTAAGAACATCACTTTATATGATAATCTTGCTATAAATAAATACACCTTATCTTTTAATATATTTTTGCTTTTAACTTTTTCATTTTTTATGTTTTCTTTATAGTATTATTTATTGTTGTATGTTTTGGAATCTAATAATATCCCCTGGGTAAAATAATGAGGAAATTGTATGGTGATTCAATTAAAAATTGTAGGGACGGGGAAAGCAGGATTAGGATATTCCCTCCACTATAAACTTTGTTATGCAGAATGGGATTCGAAGGCAGCTTTATTTATGGAGATCATGTCAATAACAGGAGCGAGCAGCTATCGCAATATTACATATAATAATAGTATATATGTTCTTGTTAAATCATAATCGGGGAAGCCCACATCTGATTAACATAATCTGCTACTTGATGAGAATGGTCAATGGAATAAGGTACCTTGGTGAGGTTCCAATTATGGGCACAAACAGTAACTTGATAATGACACTGCTAAGAGTGTTCCCACCTAGCGTTCGCTAGCTAGACCTATAAAAACAAATCATCAGCCACATCTCACTAAATTAGCTACACTTTCTCCTACGTATTACCACTTCGCCGTACAAGCATAACTCGGGCATAAAGTTTTTCCGATATATATAGATATATTCTGCATATAAAACATAACTCATAATATTTTCATTTGCAGTTTCTCTTTGTTGCAACGTAACGAATGTCTTTCAGATTTAAGGAATAGATGAAAGATCGCTGTTTCTTTCAGTTCAGACACCATGCACTTACAGCTTCAACGTTTCTGCTGTTAAATTGCATTAGATAAGTTCATATACGTAGGTTTCCAGTCATTTTACGAAATTGCAATCATATTATTAACTATAATTACTGTTATATTATATTATTTTATGGTATCAACATAGTCTAAATATGAATGGCAATATAATTTGAATGCAGGGAAAATAGAATTATATGTGTTCTATTTCATTTTATTGCCAAACAAATTAGTATTACATATTCCACTTAAAAACCATGAAAACAAATATAGGATTATATTGGTTTGCTATTCTTATTATAATGAAAATTGGCATTTTTGTGGCGTGAACATATTAATGTTTACAAAAAATTACAATATTATCGACGTATTTGTTTCCATTTTATAGCCAAGACCTTCCAGATGTTGACATTGTTTTAATCGTTCAAACACATAGAGTGAGTATGAAAAGCGCATTGAGCGACAACATTACATTGACACAAAATTGTGCTAGTGCTTTGATATAAACTGTGGAATCCTCTCTCTATACCCTGCTGTTGCAGTGTTGTGCTTCCAAACAAATTTGAGATACTCGAGTTGAAGGGGTATCTCTCTATAATTGTGTCCCCACATGCTACTGCTACAGATCCTTATCTCCTTCTCCATCCTTAAGCCAAGTAAGAACCATTATTAGTTGAATCAAGGTACACACTTTTTAATTTGTTATTTTGTCTGAGAATTAAACGTTTGATTTGTGACATGGTGACATGAATATTATTAATGGTAGTATTGATTTAAAAAGTTGAGTGGGAAATAGCAGCAGGGTCGTACCCATGGTTGCTCACATGGATCTGAATCTAATAAGTGACATCGTACAAAGAGGCACAGGATTGGTCCCCCTGGGTAAATGATATACCCCAAAAATATGTAGCATGAGTTAGAGCAGCTAGGCCACCAATTTCTGAAAACTGTGAACAAAAAAGTGGGTTCGAAGTTACCTTGTAAGAAGCAACAGATTCTGTATATTTAGCCCATAATATGCCTAATTCCTTGGTTTGGGCCCAGAAAATCTCTTAATCTTGGCATGGTTTCTCAGAGGGAAATATGATACATGTTGAGGCAGCACCATGTGCTTCCCTAGTGGCGTTTAGCCTACAGGTTGGTGGTTACTAGTTACGACACAAGTAATTAGAGGCCTAGACCCACCACTCTCACGTCCACTCTTTTTTTCTGTTTCTTTGTCTCTCTGCTCGCTTCCTATGTTTCCACTTTTTATCAACATCTTCTCTACGACACATAAATTACTCCTTTTCCTTCTATTGCTTTCGCGCATTTACCAAGATACATTATTAACTACACGCCTCTTCCAATTCAAATTCCCACCAAATTCCTTACTATACCACTCTAGTAGATCATACTTTCTCAATCTCAATAAACAATCCTTCTTTCAAAACCTCCAATTTATAACTCATTCACAGTCCAAGATTCCCATGGAAACTAAACAAAACATTCAAAGTTCGAAATAACTCAAGTCGCAATATTAAAATCACAAAGTATCATAAATAAATTGCAACAGCTGTCGGCAGATAAATGCTGCTCGAGCATGTGTGTGTTCTTTACTCCACTGTCTCCCTCTCATTTCGTCCGGTTGAAGCATTTTGTTTCCATTTCAAATAATATTAATGAACCACTCTGCATGTTTTCCTATTGTATCCTTCACTATTTATTGTAAAGTTAAAAGACATAAATGAAAGAGAATCTGATTCATGTATTCAAAAAAGAATACATATTAATTACTCTTCATAAAGTCTAAAATTTAACTTTCAAGACCTTTGACTTTAAACAATATATGAGATGGAAGGAATTAATTTTAGAGTATTCAGATTGGCTATATAAGACTAACTTTAAAGTCTGCCACTCTTATTTAATACTTTATACCAAACACATATATGTCGATATGTTTTTTATTTGAAAGTGTCACCTGATGTTAGATTTATTTACGTGTGATTATCTGGTTGAGTTTAAGAAAGCTATGGTACTCTTGCTAATGATTAAGGAGGTTCTAGTAAAGCTTATTGTTTGAAGCTAGTTATAAACTAACATGAAGACCAGTAATGTAAAGCCACGTGTGTCTGTTTCCATCTCCGTCTTGATTTATGTATAGTGACAAGTGATAGTTTGGGAGGTACAATAATGCAAAAATGCAGTTGCCCAAACACGGTGAGTCGCATCCCTCACATGTAATGTTTGTGATCAGAAGAGGATTTGTCCTAGCTGTTGGCCTGGTGCATCTAGCATGTGGACTCTAAAATGGCGAAACAAATGAGGGTCTAGTTTGGCTCTCTTTCCACTTCGGTAGTGTGTGCAGTTTTAGGCTCACTTCTATCTCAGCTATTGTCAAATTAAAGATGCATCAGTATTTTGAGAAGACAAATGAAAATTATGTGTAGGCCGTAGCATGTCTATGATACTCCTAATATGCTATATTGGAGGAAATGGGAATTGAATAATGATGTGTGAGTATCATATAATTGGGTTGAATTGATTGGGAGATGGGGCTACATATAACAACTCATGCCTCAAATTCTACAATTGATGATGCACTCAGAATAATAAGACAATGATATACAATAATTACCTCAAGATGATTATTAGTCAGTACAAGCAGGTCTCTGGATGATGTATTAGTCTGCAAATTAAACAAGTCAATGTCAGAATTTTTGGTCCCCTTGGCTCGTACTTACTCAATATAAAGTTCAGCACTTTTGACTAAAACAAACCTCCTCAACTTTGATTAATTTATTGCTGCTTCCTTTATCAAATATAAGTTGCATGATAAGGGTAGTCCATAGATTTAAGTGGGGAACATCTACTGAGATCGTAGGGGGGAAATTGATGAGTCGAGCAAGACAAATGTGTGTCATTTTCATAATAAGTCCTGCCAGAGGTCCCGTTTTCAAATTTTTAACCACATTATTGAATAAATTGCCTGAAGAGATTAGGTCTAAAATATGTGAGTTCATATAGCCTCGTCACTCATGAATAACATGAAATCGTACTGAAGAACATTCATTTATTGCTTGGTAGATCAATTTATCCTTACAGTACTTTCTTCGTCTTCTTTTCTGCAGATGTTGATAGCAAGGTCCATTTACCTACTTCGTCATTTGTTTTAGAGTTTTGCTTTACCGTTATATTCTCTGTTAATTCATGGTTGATATTAACTATTGTTGCACGCTGTAATACAATCAAATGTATCTTTTTATCCATACTTTCCCTTCATAAGGAAAAGTCAGTGTAATGTGCTCAATTATATGCTGCAACTTTCCAAATATCAGGGATTTTGATCTTTTTTCTTTTAGTTTTCCCCAGTTTACCTTTATAAAGCACGATGGTCGTCATAAGATCTTTTAACATGTTTTTCTTTTCAGTTTTTATCTTTTTTGCATGGTTTGCATGATACAGGGAGGTTGTAAAATATTTTTAATCCATGATCATCCATATTTTTACTGACAACAGCATTTGGACTTTTAACTGCTCTCTATGTTTGAACATTTTGAGTTACTTCAAACTTCAAAAGGGTCTTGTTTCATTGTGATGATTAGTAATCTGGCTAAGAACTCTGTCCTGTACTATTTCATCATTCAAGTTGTACCCATTTCTGCCACCACAGAAGACACGATGTATTCGTTTCTCCCAGGAAGTCATCTGACTTAAACCGTCATTCATCATTATCCTCCTCTTTTGCAGATAGAATTTGAAGCATCTTATATGCAAGCTGTGACTGGGAACATGCACACACACTCTGCACCTTGAAATTAGAAAAGGGTAACTTTGATTTATACCGTGGTGCTTCAAGCCTAGATTGCTGTAGCAGGCTATTTTCAATAATATATTCTATGGTCTCGCGGGTCTTGTCTCCTTTCTCTTGTCTTTACGCATGTCTTATAGAATATGAGTTGCACATGTGAGATGTGGTTTTTCTTTCCTTGATGTTACCCTTCCTTCCCTTTTTCTCTCTAAGCTCTTGCACACATATAAAGCAGTGTGATTGTGACATGTTTTCCAGTAAAAATTAAGCTTCAACAACATAAAACAATAGCTACTTTTGGCTAAAGGTTTCTGTATGTTCTAACTTACGACAAAAGTTTAAGATATTTTTAGCATTTTACTTGTATGATTTATTCTGTTTACACAGGTCTACTGATGTTAGAATTTGGCCTTTTCATTTTTACCTTGAGAAGGAAACACCGAAACAGCAAAGCTCAATTAGCCTCACCTTTTGGTAATTACTGATGAACTTATTCTATGTTGTTGAAGACCGTTAGTGTCATATTTGGTTGGTTATTTTTTAAGCATATTAACCACTTTCTCTAAGAATCTATGTATCAATGAAAAGTATAGAAAAATATATGTCATTTCTATAATTCTTGAATCATTGTACTCAAATGAATATCAGAGTTAGAATTTCAGACAACATCCACCAGCATAGACTAATAATTAAATTCTTTATCTATAGGTCAACTCTGGGGCAGATCCCCACAAAGGCACAAACCATGATGCTGACATAAGAACTCCTCCCACATGCACCAGCAGAGGAACTTGTAAGCGCCATTCGAATACTCAAATTTGTTAATGTGTCACTACAAATAAAATTGTATTAGTAATGACAAGTGCCTTGTAAAGTTACAAATTGAGTATTACGTTCTCCATTTATCAACTCAGAAGCCTTATCCGCTATATGGATGCAAGAATTGTGATCTTCTTTTCAGAATCCTTATTTGTTACAAAACATAGTTCTCTCTACGTTCTAATCCTGTCATTTTCCTTACTTGGTAATCTAAAACCATGCAGACATGTAAGCCACTTTGTTCAGCTTTGGGCTTCCTGTTGATCTTCTGTATTTTCACACATCTTTCGCTAAGCTTATAGGTCCACTTTATTACCTTATTATCTTTAAATATTCATTTTCTCTTTTATCTCACATTTACTTTCATTCTTTATCAAATTATTTCAAATACGTGACTAATATTTATCATTCTTTTTATTTCTATCACGTTATATCATCTGTAATATAATGCATAGTTTTTTTTTCTTAACAAGTACCTATCCTTTAGTATTTTATGGTCTTAGGATAAGCTTAAATTTAGGGGTTATTCAACCGTTTTTATGAGTAGTAATATTTTAATGTTTTAGAAGAGCAAAAGTTAAGGGATTAGTGTATTATGTTTTGGGTATTAATGATCATTACAGTGTTGTATTTTTTATAATAGTCGAGACATTATGATTTGAGGATGAAAACTAAATGTTTGTTCTATAAGTTGTAATGTGCAATTAATGCGCAATTAACATAAAATATACATGCGAAGTAAATCAGTTTATACACAAATGTTTTTGGTAACATATGGATTATTTTCCTTTTTTTTCATTACTAATTATATATATATTTCTCTTCTTTTATTTATACTATATATGTTTTTTTATTTCCATTCCCACTAAAGTTTATGATAAAAAATTTTCTAGTCATTAACATTTATTTGTCTAGATAATATCCTCTCTTATTTTAAAATTATATTATATTTGATCTTACAAGGTCAAATATATTCTATGAAGCTCAAAAAAATACTTCAAACACTCTAAATCTTTAACTTGAAAGATATTTATCCTTTATGGGAGTACTCGTCCTTCTAAAGTTGGGCAAGATCGTACTTGTAAAAGATACTCTCATGTCCAAGTCGTTAGCAAACAATAAATGTGATAATTAATAAACCTAAATCACACACATAGTAAAATGAAATATTTACAATAACATAAATTGTATTCCATATTAAGATTTCTACATCATAATAGAAGACTACCTATATATTTAATATCTTTTACGCAAAACTGAAATTTGTTCATGTATGAAACTTTGATACATTTCGGTCCTCAAACTTTAACAATGAATACCTTAAATTTGTTGTGTCAAACGTTTTGTCCAACTAACATTGAAGGATAATGTGTCAAACACTATAAACAACTCAAATGTCAAATGTAATTGTCATGTTTCTCTTCCATTTCAATTGGAAAATGTGTTTAACATGTAAAAAAATTTTAATGTAATTGGGTTAAAAGGACTATATATATTCATTTTTAAAGTTTGAGAACCAAAATATATCAAAGTTTCGTACAAGAACGAATTTCAATTTTGTTCTAAGCCTAAAATATATTTAATCCTTAATATAAATTATCCATTGGCCAAATTATCCAAGGCACTATTCTTAATCATCCAAATATTTACCTACTTAGTAAAAGCTTCTTTAGACCCACCATAATCCATGTCTTTCATCCCCAATATACAAAACTGTGACTTCCTAAACACAAATACTCTTACATTGATTTCATCTCAACTCATTAGAACCAAACCCAAAACTCATTTCAATAGACATACTCATAAATCTTTTTTAGAATCACAAAATGTGATGACTATCAAAATATGTCATTTTTTACCAATAATATATATGTCATCTAGATAAACATAAAGAGTATACAATACCAATAAAATATATAAATAACTTTCTTACATCAAGTTTCAATAGAATAATATGTACTTTTACTTTGCTTTTCTATATATAATTTTTGAATTATAAAATAATAATGCTTTAAAATAAAATAAGAACCAAAATAAGAACTTTAAATAATAATTATATATAAAATAAAATGTTATAAAAAATATAATAACAAAAATATAAACTAATATAAAAGACTGATACATAACTAGAGATAAATCAAATGAAATAAATAAATTAAATAAAAAAAACATATACGTAACTGGAGATAAATCAAATAAAATAAATAAACAAAAATAAATAATTTAAAAATAAATAAATAAATAAAATAATATATAATTCAAAATAAATATAAACACAAGAAAATATACAATACAATGACAGTTATTAATTAGTTCAGAAACATTTGCATACAAAATAAGAGTAATGAAACAATAAATACAAATAACAAAAGGTAATGAAAAAGACATTTTAATAATTTTATATGTAAATAACTTTTTCAAACACTCTTATAAATAAGAAATTTAAAAATTAATGAATATATATTTATATATAAGTTAATCAATTTTTTATATTTTGAGTTTAATTTAATAAATTAAAAGGTAGTCATTTTTAACAACAAATATGATTATTTCAACATTTTTCTATCATATAGGAAAAAATATAATTTAGGTATGAAAAAATTTACTATTATCATATAGTATACATTTTATCTTTACATTTAGTGTGGTGGGGTATTTTCACACTTTTCTAACTAATGAAGAAACTTAAAAGACTAAGTGAAAAATAAAAATAAGAAACTGAGTTGAAAAACAGTGAAAGGAAAATAATTGACATGGCAAAGATGATCGCATGGTTCCCATGGAAAGTTGGTTGGCACACCTTTAGGCTCGGTTCGTTTGAACAGATTTATTGTGCATGTAGAATTGCGAGCGCGAATTCTAAACGAAATTGTTGTTCGTTTTTTATGATTTGAAAACAATGAAGTGTAGAGATTTGCGGGATGCAAGCTTTTTTTATCACCCTCTCAAATGCAGAGATTTGAAGGGAAACTCAGTAAAATGACATATTTAACCTCATATCATTTTTCAATCCTTGAGGTTGGAGATGAAAATGGAGTACTCATTACAAAAAACACTACACTGTGGTGAAGCATTTGTGTGTGGTGGAGCATTCAATGGAATAGTTTGTTTCTTGAATACATGGACAAATAAAAATGTCAAAAATAGTTTTCTGTTATTGTCTTCTTTTTTCACAATTTTTTTTTCTAACTTTGTTCTAAAAACAAATTATTTTAAAGTTGAATAAAACATTTTTTTTCAAGCAAATATACGAGAGGAGATTTAGATTAGCTAGTTTGTTAATTAATTTTTACCATTTTTTACATTTTAATAATTATTTTTCATTTTATAAACATTTTTACAATTAAATATAACATTAACAATTATCATTTTATATTACTTTAATAATCAGGGGTATTTTGGTAATCTTTAATATTACCAATTAAACAAATTTTTTTATCTGTCACAATAATCAAATCCTACACTAATTCTCACAAACTTTACTTCCAAATCCACTCTCAATTATCCACAAATCCACTCAAAAAAAACAAAAAAAAAATTACCCTCAAATCCACTCAAATCCATTTAAATCATTTCTTCCAAATCATCTCCCCCAAATCACTACAAAAGCATTAAAAAAATCCGAGTAGCTTTGCTTTTATCTGATGCATCCTTGTGGATGCGACAGACCAAAACTTCTCCATATGTTTTTTGCACAATTCTCTAACACTTCCAACTGAATTACTATTTTATTTTAGTAGTGTGATAAATTCAAGAACTGTCACTACAAATTTAAAAGTGCATTTTTTTTTATAGAAATTAAAAGTATACATATTTAAAATGAAAATAATTAGAAGGGTTTTACTGTCTCTCTACTCTAAGGATTTCGAGTCCTTTTTTAAGCCTAAGATCTCTTCAATACTAAAAGAAAACTTTTCTTCCTACACCCTCTGATTGCTATCTGCACATCCTTTCACTGCCACCATTGAAGTCAACCACATTACAATGTGCCCATGTCTTGTCACTATTTATTGTTATTTTTGTCAAAGATCATGTGAGTGAGAGTTTTTTCTCTCTCTATTTGGAATTGATTATTTGAGAAGATTGTGGATTTTTCAGAATTGGGAAGATGCATGGGTATTTTAGAATTCGTAGGGGTGCAACTAGTAAATATAAAAATGTAAGAAGAAAAAAGTGTCCTTTGAACCTTAAAAAATGGAGATGTAAAATTTAATGATGAATTTTAAAATACAGAAAAAACAAATTTTAAAAAATAAATAATCTAAGCATTTAAAATTAATTTATCGGATTATATATTTCTTGTTCCCACATAAAAAGAGAATGTATATATACTTTTTTTTTTCAATAATATGCATTAAGTCACTACATAAAAAATAATTTTCCTTAATTTGTGTATACATAATCTCATGAAGAAACAACTTAATTTTATGTACTCATCTTAGCATTTTGCATAGTTAAGTTATACAATTAAAAATATATAAAAATAAAAATTAAGATATTATATATATATATATATATATATTAATTTTTATATAATTACTATTAGCATAAAGAATAATATTTTTTTTAATTATACTGTATTATTGATTATTTAATGTGTATTGCTATATTACTTTCTAACAAAATAACTATATAATTTCTTAACTCTTATCGCTATAAAATTATTTACTTTTATATTTTATAATATTTCAATGCAACAAAAGTGCAAATAGACACAGATACATGTTTTTCTATAATTAATATATGGAGAATATATTATTTTTTCAATTTGGTATATATATATATATATATATATATATATATATATATATATATATATATATTTAATATAAATATATTTAAATTATTATTTATTTATTTATAAAAAAATTTAATAATCACCTTTATTCTGATAATTATTCTTTAGTACAGAAGAAAAATACAGACCAAAACATAAATGTACATTTGTATTATTATTATTTAAATATGAAACTTTAAAAATATATGATATATAACTAATTAAACAAGTATGCAAAATTTATATTAAGGTTGTAATTGAAAACTTAAATAAGGACTTCAACAACATAGAAAAGGGAAATAAAAAATTTTAGTGTGACTTTTTTGAAATAATTATGGTTGAAACCTAGAGTGGAACAGATATTTTGATGTAAAAATAAAATTATAAAGTTATTCAATTTTCTTTTTTAAAGGCACAATACATATTAAATGATAATAAAATTTCAAGTCGCAGTAAAATAACTTTTAATATTTAACAACACTGACTTGAATATATGATATGAAAATTGGAAACAAATCAAAACTCTGATTTCATTTGTTAAATATGAATTTAGACCAGAGAGTTGGGTATGTAAGTAAAAAAAGGCTATTTATCGAGTTTAAATTAATTTATTTTGAAAAACAATTTTATGAGCTTTTCTAATAATAGTAATTTTACAATTTAAGTTTAACAAAGTTTTCTAACAAATCAGTTTTTTAACTTACAAATAAGATTGTGATTTCCATTGTGATTTTTATAAATATTTTTGGATTCTAAAGTTTTTTAAGTTTGAGATGGCAACATCTCTGTTCTTACATTTTCAGCAAAAATTAATAAGAAAAAATGTTTAATTTTTAACATTTATAAAAAAGTTATACAAATATGCATTATAATATTTTTTTTAAGACATTAACATTTAGTTCAAAATTTATTTGGTGCCATGTTTTGGGGAAGACTGTGATGGTTGGAAGGAGTTGATATGAAATTAGTTGAAAAAAAAGAGGTGGTGGTAGACCCCATATCTTAATAAATCCCTATCTAAGACTTATCACATCATATTTTTATTTTAAAATATAAAATAATTTAAGTGAAATCAACTATAAAATTAAAAATTAAAAATTTTGTTTTCTTTATTATGTGTTATAGAAGTAGGAAAATTTGTTAGTATTCATGTAAAATTTTCAAAAAATAAATTGTTGACTGTGAAGTGTTTTCTAGCATGATGGTAAGAAATGATATAGTAATAATTAATTATACTGCACCAATAATAAATTATGAGATAAAATAATAAATGTTTTGAAATATATTTTGGATAGAGTTTAAATTAACTATAATTAATATAACAATCCATAATAAAAATTTATGTTAAAATAATAAATAAAATCATGTTTTTATTTATGTTTGTTTTCTTTTATTTAAATGATCTTATTTTTTTTATTTTATTTGTTACACATCTCCTTCAAACAATTCATCCAAACCGAGAGAAGTGAATATAGTAATTTTTAAAAAATAGAGTTAAATTAGAAAAAAAAAATATAAGGAGAAAAAAATTAAAAGAAGTATGAATTTAATTCTGTATAAATAAAAAATGCTTAAAAGAAAATCACGTGGCGAACTCATTGATGATTGTTGATTGCACTGAATGAGCTTGACCTGGCCACGCGCCTTCGTGTGACAGGTGCTCTCCGGCCACACGCCATCCCACAATCCAATCTTCTTTCCTCTCTCTTGTGCCCTAATTCTCATTTTCTAACTTTCTTATTTTCACTCCAAACTCTATCCTTCAATTTCACTGTTCCAATTCTATTTCTGTTCAGTCTCCTTAGCGGGTTAGGTAAGCAAAACCACTTTCTCTGATGCGATTATGCAATTTTTCTGTTTTATTTGTTTTATTCAGTTATTTCCTTTTATGCTCTGAATTTATTGATACTCTGTTTGGCTGCTATGAACTGTGAAAATTAAAATTCAGAATTTGGCTTCTTCTTTTCTCCATAGCTTTATCTGATTGGATTGCTTGTGAGGGGATTGATTGTATCAAGGAAAGTGGATTTTCCTTCGGTATCCGGCTCAAAAAAAGAAAATTCAATATTTATTTGGGTGTTCAATTTACTAGTCCTTACTTTTTATAAGAGGAGTAAGTGCAGTATTGAAGTAGTTTTTCTTTTCCAGTTTAGGAAATTTTAAAATTTTGTTGCTGAAGGCTTTGTTCACATGGGATCAGAGGGTGTGGCTCCTGCAGTTGTTGGGACATCAAAAAGCAGGTCAGCTACTCTCGTGTTTTAATGTTGATGTGTCATTTCATTGCTACAACTGAAAAAATAAGATCGTTATGCTCATGTTGTCTCTCATTTCTAAAGAATGTGATAAGGGCTGGTAGTTTTTTTCACAGTGCCAATTCCTGTTGTACTTCTTTGGTTCAAATTCATATGGACAAATAAACTGAAATTGTCTGAAACATTTGATCTATTGATTCGATGCAAATATAATTGTAACATTTATTCTTCTGTGCAGGAAAATCATTAGTTATTTTGTCTGGCTGTACTTGTTAAGACAAAAATTAAGATTTAACCAGAACTATTGATAAAAAGCAGTGGAGTCCTGGATAAACTTCTCAAATAATAACTTTGAAGAAAAGGAAATAAATGTATTTTCTTCTAAAATTTAAAATTAAATTTTAGAATAGCTAATTTATAGAAGTTCTTCACATAGTTTGTCCAAAAATTGTTTTTGATTAATATTTAAACTAATTTTAATATATGGGAGAAACTTAATTTATTTTACTTTCTTAATTTTCTTCTCTGATAATTACATATTGAGAAGTGTATCAACAGAGGAGAACAGGGCGGTATGACTACTTTTTCACTTCTCTTGCATGACTATCCTATGCGAAATTACAAGTTCATCTCTTGCATGAGTAGTTTTATGTGGAATTACAGGTTCTTCATCTGGATTCAGTTCTTGTAAACTTTATTTGCTTCAGGTCTTCTTCTGGTAAAATGAACCAAGGGAAAGTCCCCAGGAAAATTCACAAGGCCGAAAGGGAGAAAATGAAACGTGAACATTTGAATGAACTCTTTCTTGATCTTGCCAATGCACTTGGTAACCTCTTGTGCCACTATCATGTATCTTGAATATGTTCAAACTTTACATATTTGGTTTCTTAGTACTCAACATGATTTTAAGTGTTTTTTGTCTTCCTTTTCTTGGGATTTTTTTGTGAGGATAGATGTGAATGAGAACAATGGAAAGGCTTCTATATTGTGTGAAGCGGCTAGGTTGCTAAAAGACTTGCTCTCTCAGATCGAGTCCCTCAAGAAAGAGAATGTCACACTGTTGTCTGAATCGCATTATGTAAGATTGACTCTCTTTTTCCTCCTTCATTTTTACCCTTTTGAGAGTGTTAAATAACATGTGGGTGACATGAAATACTTTATATTTACTTGATATTTTGGCCAGTTCCTTGAACTAATTAACATTTCATCATATTTTTTAAATTGAAAAGTTTATGTAGTTTCACACTGTAACCTTGTATCTCTTTGGATTTCACATGATTGCCTTCCTTCCCTGAGCAGGTGACCATGGAGAAAAATGAGCTGAAGGAGGAGAATTGTAGCCTAGAAACTCAAATTGAGAAACTTCAAGGAGAGATACAGGCAAGAGTTGCTCAATCTAAACCTGACCTGAATGTACCTCCCCATTTGGAACTTGACCCACTGGAGCAGTCAAATTTTCCAGGACAGAGTCTCCTATTGCATACTATGGAACCTAACTTGCAGCAAGGATCTGCAGTTTTGCTTGTCCCTTTTCCCGATCTTCAAGCTTCATTTCCAGCTGCTAATGTTAACGAAGTAGCTCCAAATTCCTCTTCTGTTGTCAGTAAACCGCATGCAAGGTATCCCACAGCAGCAGATTCATGGCCATCACAGTTGCTTGGATAGTAACCAAACTTCAATTTAATTTGTATAGTTTCGGCATTGATTTATCATGCCAACTAGCTTTCCTATAGCAATGCCTCTGTGGAGATTTCATGTATAAATTATATATATTCAATGATCTAAGAGAATCTCACTCGTGAGCTTTGTTTTCTTATGGCTGAAAGTCAGTTGTTAATTGTAGAAACGTTTTTGTGTGCTTTTCTAGGACCACGTCTGATAAATGAACTCCTCTATTCTGGGATGCAATGTTTTCTTGACACATTTTTTAAGAAACTTTTTCTTCCGCCCTTAACATGCCAACATTATTATTCTAAAAATTCCATTAATATCACGTGTGCTCTCGCTTTCAGGGTTGAAAGATAGAAAGACAGGTCATTGTTTTATTTCCGAAATCAGATTATGATTGAATAAAATAGGTTTAATTAATAATTTGATTCATTTGTTAGTTTTATTTAGTTTGATTCCGTTATTTTTTTTAATTAAGTTTGGTTTTTATGTTAAATAGATTCAACTTAATCATTTATGTTAGATTTGTATAAACAAAATTAACATCTTTGTAAATGTTATGAGTTAGTTTATAGTATTTTTGGTTTTATTTTATTTAATTTTTTTTATGTATCAGCAGTGAAATGTCATGTATAAGTGTGATGTGAAATAAATATTATTTTTTTTACAAATTTTTATAAAATATAATAAGTTTTGAATTTTTTTTTATTTTTATAGATAAGTAAACTTAATTCAACTATAAAATAAAAAAAATAAAAAAAAAGACTACGAATTAACACACATTTATAAATATAACATTTTATAAAATCTAACTAAAAGAATTAAATTGAATTGATTTAATACAAAATAAAACTTGAAAAAAAAAACTAAATAAAGATTCAATTAAATTAGTATTTTTATCAGGGAGACAATATATCCAATTAATGAACCAAAGATTGAATTCAAGTTTACATCCTCTTAAGATTTAAGAGTATCAGAGACAATTTTCAGAAGTTTACAATTATTCATGAAGAGTTATAACCATGAAAAGTTACAATCAAGCAAGAAATGTAATTAATCAGAATTTAGTATTTCTTAAATTTGAAAGATGTCTAATCAACATCTATATAAAAGGATCATGTGTTTTATTAAAAGGAGAAACTTTTTTATCTTTATTTTATCATTCACTTAACACACAAATCAATTCGTGAGAATTTTATATTATTGTTTGATGTTAATACTAAGAGTGAGTATTATCGTTGTATTTCTTCTTTGTATCTCAAAAGTGGATTTTGTGATTCCTTCACTCTTATAAAAGAGGATATATTGTTTTTAGGAAAATGTGTATTCACTCCTAGAAAATTATATCAAGTCTACATTGTTGTTCATCTTATTTCCCTAAGTTTCCAACACATCCTTCTACTAAACAATTACTAATACAAGGTTTACTCATGGTTCTTAGGAAAAGGTGCCCTTGAGTCTTGAATGTGCTTATCAATGACATACAAAATGTTACCCCTAAGTGCTTGTCTTTTGTGTATGATATAATGTTTGATTGAGGTATACTTTGAAAACCAAAGAGCTTTTGTGTGAGTGGGAGTAAAAGTGACGAAGATTTTCAAAGTTTGATGTTCAATATGACTATTGGTGCATGCTGATGGAAATTTTATTGAGCCTCAAAAGGGTATTGATAGGTAATTAAACATGGTGCATTGAAAAGAAAGGAGTGCTAAATGGAATTGGAGGTACTACAACTTAAAAAATTTAAAACCAAAAACTGTTGTTTTTGAGCCATTGATTCGTATATTTTGAAAACTGTTCTCAACAAAGAAATGTTTAAAGATATTTGGGATTCAATTAAAAAAAATATCAATTATCTACAAGATCAAACAACATTGTCAATGTTTTTGTAGTGAGTTTAAAACAATTTAGATCAAGTTTGAAAAATTAATGTGCGTATAATGAGACTTGTCAACAAAATTCTCATGGTAACATAATTGAAGAAACAAATGTTCTTGAAAAGATATTTCAATTTTTAATACCAAAATTTAATTTTGTTGTATGTATTGTAAAAGAATAAAAATTTATTAGTGTATTAATAAAAAAATAAATAGAAAAAAGTTGAGAAAAGTATTGAAAACTTCTATCAATACTCGTTCCAACCATTTTAAGGGATGGACAGAGCTAGAGGCAAACGATTAGAAACAAAGTACTAGAGGTTTAAAATTTTTTAAGAGTCATGATGATGAATGTCAGATAAAAGTTGATGAAAAAAACATAATAAATCTAAACTAGAATGTTTTAAATGTAATAAATTTGATTATTATGTTTTCAAAATGTTATTTTAAGTTGTCTTTGTGACAAACAAAAAACAAATATATTAAATATAGTAGAAGTGAAAGAATAGGAGAAAACATGCTAATGATTTGACAGAAAATATTGAATTAGATTTATGTTATATAGATACAAGTTGCACTAAGTAAGAATAAATTTTTACTTTTATTTCTCAATGAAGATTTTCAACTATTATAAACTTTGATATTAATCTATAATAAAACAAAAGTGACGAAGAAATGTGATACTAAAATAAAAACCTAATTTTGTTGAAACAATTTCTAATGTTATGTTCCTCGTTTGAAAATTAATTTTTTAATTATAAAAAAAGCTACATTATTATCATCAGTGTTTGTGAAGATTAAGGTCCAAGGAAATGATTTTTTAACTTTGAACATTTATCGTGAGCATTTAAATTTTTTTGAGGATTAAAGTTCTACAAACAAAAAGAGAAATAAAACATTATAATGCTCTCTGGTCATTGGAGTTTTTATGTAATCTATATTTATTTTTCATTTTTTAATAGACATATTTATTGGTTACTTATAATGGTCACAAATTTGTAATATAGGTCATATTATTGTGAATGAAATATATAAAGAAAGAAAAAACTTTCTACCAATTATTACATAGATAGATAGGTAATTTTGAATGTAAGTTTATTTCTTGGTCTATATATTTAATATTAAAAAAAGGAGTTTGTTAACGCGCACGTCTGTTTTTCACTTGGTACATCTTAGCAATGTGTATCGGGTTTTAGTAGACAAAAATATCTTTATATACCTCAAACCCTTACTCACCTTTCTCACCTTTCTCATTCCTCTCAATCCTTTCTCTTTCATCTCTCTCACTCCAACTTTTTCTCTTGTCATCTTTACTGTAGCTCTAATTGAAAAAATCAGAAACACTTGCCATTAAACAATCTTACAAAAAATGATTTATAATAAGTTTTCATTTTATAATCTTTGTCTTGGAAAAAATCAGAAATACTCGCTGTTAAACAATTTCTTACAAAAAATGATTTTATAATGAGTTTTCATTTTATAATTTTTGTCTTATCTAATTTTATCTAATTTTCACAAGCATAATAACATCAATGGAATTGATAATTGGCCTGGAAAAAAATCAGAAACACTCTTTGTTAAACAATTTCTTACAAAAAATGATTTTATAATGAGTTTTCATTTTATAATTTTTATCGTATATAATTTTATCTAATTTTCACAAGCATAATGACATCTGAAGGAATTGGTAATTAGCCTGTAAGGTTTTTTCTAGAGATGATGATTTAATAGATGATGAAATTAGAGAGGTTAATGAAGATGGTGAAATTAAAGAGATCTTGAATGAACCTTTGTCTGAAGATGAATATGTCAATGACTCAACTCTTTACAAAGACAAATTGTTTAACCACAAGTGTTTTTGATTTTTTTCAATTGGGACTACATGATAGAAAAAATGTTGGAGTGAGAGAGATAGAAGAGAAAAGGTTGAGAGGAATGAGAGAGGTGAATAAGGGTTTGGAGTTTTTTTTTTTTTTTAGTTTTGAGAATGAAAATTATTAAAATATCCTTAACCTTAAACTTTAGAATCCATGATATATAAAGATATTTTTGTCTACTAAAACTCGGTACACATTGTTAAAATGTACCAAGTGAACGCGTTAGCAGTCCCTTAAAAAGTAATAAAATTTTAATATGTAATAACAAAATCCACTTAAGAAATTTAAATATATTAATAATAACTAATTCTGTTAAATTTAATGAAATATTTAATTTATAACTACGTAAATTGGTAGAATATTTTATTCTTTCTTTCACAACATTGTAATACTTTCAGTCGAATTAATAGTTGAGATGTACACTTAATTATCTTTTTTAATCTTTATAAATATAGTATAGTCCCTCTTACATAATATAAAACTAAATCCTTCACATTATAAAAAAAAAACATGAATAGATATTAATACAGAATAGAGGAAGTTATTTTTTTAATCACACAAATGAAGTTATTCTAGAAAAAAGAAGCACAGAGGATAAAGCCCTTACATTAAGCATATGGTAAAGTAATGTTTTAAGAAAACAAAAGAAAATAAAATAAAAGTTGGTAGTTTAGTTAGGACAGTGTCGGTGGCGGCAGTTTCGTGATACACGGCAACCAAGATTCTTTTCCTTCACTTCAATTTGACTTCATCAGTTTAAATTTTATTGAAATAACATAAAATTAAATAGTTTCAGAAATAATCATATTTAAGAATATTATTACACCTGTTTCTCTAGAAAAATGAATAAATATATCAATACTAAATTACATTAAAATATTAGATTAATTTATTTATTATATAATCAAGAGTTATTTAGCACCTAGGTAAATCCGCAAATATTTATTTGGTGAACAAACCCAGCTAATGAAAGCGTGATGGGAGAAAACTTCACTGGCAGAGGACCACGGTGTTCCGCAATCGATTCCAACCACGACTGAAATCGAGGTCGCTAATCGTAATATACGGTGATATGCAGATAGTGTTATAGTAGTATCGGATACACAGGAAAACAACTTCCCACAGCAATTCCACTCTGTTCAATTATTCTCTTTTCTTGTTACTTTCACCACCGCTAGCTCTTGCTTTTTCTTCATCTGTCTGAATTCTTTTCTCTCACACGCAACCCACAGTGCAAATTGCGCACACAGCACTTCACACCCTCTTTTTCTTTTTTCCTCTTTCCGTGCCAGTGAGAATAGAGAAGTGATCGAAGAAGCGCCACTAAAAAAAGCTAAGCCCTCAATCGAAGCAATTACTCTATACATCAAAATGGGATCTGGGGCTGGTAATTTCCTCAAGGTGCTTCTCAGAAACTTCGATGTCCTTGCCGGGTATGTTTCTCCTTTTTTTTTTCTCTCTCTAATTTGCTTTTTCTTTTCTTTAAGACTGATATATTACATTGTCTATTTTTTTGTTTCTATTGCAGGCCTGTGGTTAGTCTTGTTTATCCTCTGTAAGTGCGATCTCAAAATCTCCCTCTTTTCCCAACACTTGTTTTGTTGAATGCTTCATTTGCATTTATTCCATCGAAATGTTAGGTCAAAATGTCGTTTGAGAATGATGGAGTGATTCCTGATTGGCGTGGGTTTTTGTATTATGATGCAGATATGCTTCGATTAGGGCAATTGAGACCAAGTCTCCTATTGATGATCAGCAATGGCTCACTTACTGGGTTCTCTATTCCTTAATCACCCTCTTTGAACTTACATTTGCAAAACTCCTTGAATGGTATGCCACCATTTTTTTTTATCTCTTTTATCATTTTTCTTGTTTGGGTTAATTATTCTTGAAGGTTGATGAGTACTCTGTAAATGCGGTGATAAGTTTGTTGGGTTTTCTAGAGAAATTGTTTTAGTTAATTTATGGTACTAGTTTTTAGGGGGTAAGGCTGACTTTGGCCTCCTGTCAGTTTGGGGATATTCATAAAATCTTAGTCTTTTTGATGATAATTAGGATGTAATTTGTGGTAAGAGAAATTAAGAAAAAGGAGCTGCTAAATTATTATGTACATATTAGTACATAAGCATGAATGCAATGAGCTATTAAGGAAGGCACTAGAAAAGGCTTCACTGAGAATATTTTTCATAGTGTAACCAGAGAATGTTGAATTAGTTTAATGAATTTTCTGTTATATCAAGCTTTTTTTTTTTGTATTAGTTTAGTTGTGAAAAGTATATTTAGAAGGGTGCAGGGTAATCTATTTAACATGTGGCTGAATTTTCGCAACTACGTATTTCAGGATTCCGATATGGCCTTATGCAAAGCTGATTGCAACCTGCTGGTTGGTCCTTCCTTACTTTAGCGGTGCTGCTTATGTATACGAGCATTACGTGAGACCTATATATGTCAATCCTCAAACCATTAACATTTGGTACGTTCCAAGGAAAAAGGATACCTTTGGTAAGCGAGATGACATTCTAACTGCTGCAGAGAAGTACATCCAAGAGAATGGAACTGATGCATTTGAGAATCTGATCAATAGGGTATTTCCATCTATAGAACCCAGTTGTTCTGTAATTTTGCTTTGTTTTTGTATCCGACTTGGGCTAACGGTGTCATGGCTTTGCAGGCTGATAAATCCAGAAGGGGTGGCGGTTATTATACAGCGTATGATGAGACTTATTAACTGCAATCATGTAATTTCTGTCTTTCGTGAGTGTACATGTTACTCATATTTTGTTTTACCCTCTCTGTGGCGATACTTTGACCTTTTTTTTTCAACCCTTTATCGAGTTATTATTATCCTGTAGCTAGCTTGGGATTAGTCATCTATGTTTTGTATAATGGCTGACACCCATGGTATATATAATGTTAGTTTAACAGCAGAAATTCGTTGATTTTGTTTTTCCTTTTGTTACATTATGAACAAAATCACACCAATGTTATATAGGAATGCAATTATGTCATGCCACTAGAGGTCTCGTTGCTAAAACATATTTTTGTAAATGTAGTTATAGTCATCAATTAGCCTGACTAGAAGTAAAAACTAAAACTAAAATATTCATGCCAGACGTAAACAGATGGAGTAACTAAAAAAGCTGATGCGCAACTAACTCAAGGGAGTAACATTTACGGATTTTAGGATTTGAAATACTAGTACCATTTTGTTCGTGATATCTTCATTTGGTGGATGTTGATGTTCGTTATTGTCGGTATTACTTTAAATATTACTACGGTGGTGGTTTTGTTGTGCTTGGATTGGATACAATCTTAATTTTTAGGCTCTTTGCCTTTAATGTTAGAGCCTGGGGCGGTGTATCATGTGATCTCGTGGTGCTTGGTTACTACTTGATGATAACCATATGTAGTTTGTATATATATATATATATATATATATATATATATATATATATATATATATATATATATATATATATATTATTTTTTTTCCTTAAGATAATAAGACGACCTCAGAATTTGGCTCTTCGACAAGACTTTATTTTAGTAGTCGAGCTTAATAGAAATGGATACACTAGTGATAACTAGCAAACAAATGCATCCCATAGGATGGGATTTTGTCCCTACTTGGAACCAAGTTTTCAATCATATGCAACTTTAACAAAATGATTATTCTCTCTTTCTACTAGACGTGAACAAAAAACCTTCAACCGGAGGAATCTGAAAAAAATATAAGAGTTACGATAAATTTGGATTAGGAGTAGTTTTAACAAGTAAAATTGAATAATCTTAATAACCAACCAAATTAATCCGAAATTCGATATAATTCGAATCTCATTACTAAAAAAAATCATTTGGTTAAATATGAACTTTACAATATTAGATTTAGATTGTGCTAAATTAGTCGGATTAAATCCGAATATAATCCCATATTGCTTAAGCCTAGTTTCTACAATCATAAATGACTCAAAATTTTCTACTAAATGAATAGAACAAAAAATACTTTAAATACTTAATTGCTCAAAAACACTATCTTTAACCATAACATATTTTATTCACAATGTATGTATATGTGGTTCGTATTTTATTGTCCGGACTTAGTGTATATTAGAGGTGAATCAAAAAAAATTCCGCAACTTTACATTTTTAATCCATTATATATATATATATATATATATATATATATATATATATATATATATATATATATATATATTAATATATTTTAAAATATCAAAATAAATGTAAATTACTTATTTTAAAGGTATAATAGATCAATAATACCGAAAACTCAACAAAAATATTCAAAATTCAAGAGTATTACAATCAACTCTTATTATACCTGCAAAGAAGTGGCTATTATTGCATTACCACTTCCATTTTCCAAACAATGTAATTAGATATAAACGAAAAGGAATTATTAGATTAGCTCTTATTTGTTGGAAAGATAAGTCATTATACCATTTGATTATCATCCATCCACTCTTGCAATAAAATTGAGGCACCACTGTTGAGACTTTCACAAGTATACTAAATTGTTTCAAGTAATAAAATTGGTAAGATCGGATATCGTTTTTCAAGAGATTTGTGTTACCAAACAATCGTATAATTTCCAACTAACTTAGACTAAAGAATGCTTCATAATTTGGGTTTTAGTGCAATTAAAGTAAACATGCAACATAAATGATAAAAGTGATATTAGATACTCAAACACTCAGAAATGAAAAGTTTAGAAATGATATGGAATTGTATTGTTAGGGTATGATTTCACCTACTTCACTCTTATGCATAAAAAATCACTTCTTTTTCATTAATATGCCGATGTCAATCTACTAATTTACTCAAACCTAATTCCTTGGTAGAGATAGCCTAGACTTCCTCATTAAGCTCCAATCCCTTGGAAATTCTAACAATTATTTCCGCATTAAGATTTGAGATTTAAGACAACCAAAAGTCCTAGTTCTATCCCTAGATACTATTTTCTTTAGGTGTTTAATCCAAGTCCAGATTTACACAACATTTTCCAATATCAAGCAAACCCTAAAATCATGTCATGGGTAGCAACTTCACAACAAGCATTAAGATAAGGAATTAAACACTAAAAATCAATGAAAGAGGCATATATTCATTCAAAACACAATAGTTTACATAAGAGTTTAGTGGGTACATCAATCTCCAACAACAATGAAACTAGCTCTCCATGAATGGAGAGCTCAAGCTTACAACAATGGTGGAAATGGAAGAAGGAAGAAGACCCAAGGATGAAGAAGGACTGTTCCCACAGCTCCTAGCTCGCCTCCAAAAGCTCCAAATGAGAGAAGTCGTGTTTGGGCAGCCAAAGATGTCAAGTTCTTCGCACCTCTGAGTTAAATAGGACAAATCTGTCCTGTCAGCAAAGTTGGCGCTCAAGCCCCCAGAAGGAGGGGGGCTCAGGCGCATGACAGTCATGATGCACTGGCGCTCAAGCCCCAATAAACCAGGGGCGCCCGGGCTAGCTTCAGCAGAATTCTGATTCTTCATTTTTGTTGTTTTTCTTGCTTTCCTTGCTTTCCAGTGTCTTCATTTGATGCATAGACTTCTTCCAACTACTTTAAGCACATGAAAGCATAGATTAGTGATCAAAATATCTCATTAAAGCTTAAGGTGCAACCACTTAACAAACTAAAAGAAAACTAGGATTTACAAGACAAAAAGTTAAGGAATGATTGACATTTTCTCTTAATTCATTACTGAAATCATGGTAAAATATGTCATTATCAACCACACACCGTTCTTGTAATCATAAACATTATCGTGTTTGATTCAAGAAGTGCTGACAAAAATATCATGTATATACCAGCCTGGAACTGGTTTCGGGTGTGCTCATGCTTCAATTTCAGCTTCAACCGCAGCTCCCACAGCATTGAAAGTTTGATAAAGGTAATCTTGAGTTTCTTCTAATGCTGATTCCTTTGGATCATCAGCACACACGCTTCTCTTTACAGTCATCTGTATAGAGAACATGTAATTATTGCTTATATTTGGGAAATTCAATTTTCCTTTCATTGGTGATAAAATACTTTATGCTGCTTCATCATGATTCGGAGGCATGCCTGTATTGTATCGTATCTAACTTTTGTCCATTTAAGACCAACCCATAATCTATATAAACAATTTCCAATAGTATAGAAGTTGTTCCAAAACCATAATTTATTTTAGAAAAAATTGTGTGATTTCTATTGCCCCACTCCGGTCAATGACAAAGGCATTAGGAAATTCAAAGAAAAATTGGCTAATTCAAGAGAGTAGAAGATGATAATCCAAGCAAAAACTGGAAAAGAAATTGACCATTATTAATTTGTGAATAAAAATAAACGTCAATGCAAGCAAGCCTTTACTAGAATTCTTACAGAGACATTCTCAACTTCTGGAGATTCAACAGAATTTTTATATGCCACAGTTTTGCAAAGTAAGAGTCTCTTTCTTTTTCGAGGAGATCCACTGCTGATTTGAGATCAGTAATCTACAAGAAACAGGAGATAAACGAAGTGAACTATAAATTATTATATAAACAGTGTTTTCAATAACCAGTATTAGAGCAGTTACAACAAGACATAAGAGAAAATTAGTGTTCCGTTTTCTGTTTTGTTGAAAGGGCTTAATGATAATTTCAATCTTGTGAAGGGCCAAATTCTTCTTCTTGATTCTCTTCCCCTCGTAAACAAGGCTTTTGCTATGATATCACAACAAGAACGCAAGAATTCAGATTCCAACAATATTCATTTAAAAAGTACAATGTAAGAATACATTGTAAAGGGGGTGTAAGAATACTCGTTTGAAATGAATACAGAAGTACAATGTAAGGTGTGGGTTTAGCAAGAACATGCAAAGAGGGTGTAAGTACGAGAAGGAGGAGAAAATCTTAATTGGGTTTCAAGAAAGATTCAATAAATACGGAAAACAAGTGGGAAAAATATTTCATGTAAAAATCTAATTTAAAAAGTAAAGTAAGAATAAGTTTACTTAGATAATTTCTTTTAAAATAAATTTATTCTAGGAGAAAAATCCACCCTCCTCATAAATAGCTTTTCTGATCCTGAGACGGGCGAAACTGAGTTCAAATCACTATGAACAATTTTAACATTATATTTAAAAGATAAAAAAATTAACTTTTTAATTTAATAAAATTAATCACATATATTAATAAATGTTTTACTTATTTTCATTACTTTTTTTTACCAGACAAAATTACTGTACTTTCTATTCCTTCTCTTTAAATAATCAATCTTTCATTTTTTTTAGGACTCCAACCAAACATAATATAGAACAAAATAAACTTGACATAATATACTAATGTGATATTAAAGTTGATATATGAATAATAATATAATTTCCAAAATTATATAAGAAGCAATATTTTAGTAAAATTATATATATATATATATATATATGTAATTTAATATTAATGAAAAAAATTAATTTAGCTATTCATGTAAAATTTTCCGAAAATCTGAGAGTCTAGAAAAAAAAAATGAGCATCCTTTATTAAAAATAAACTTTTTTTGTCAAAGCGATACACAAGACAAAACTTCTTACGGGCCTTTGCAAACGATGGGTCGTGGAATGGGCCTTGTAATAAAAGTCCGGACTTCCCAGAACTAGGGTTTTGAGATCACATAAAAAGGAAGCTGTTTTTGAACCCTAGCAGCGAAAACCTGGTGCACCGTAAGGGTTGAGAAGCAGCAAGAGAAGAGACATGGTGCACGTTTCCTTCTACCGAAACTGTGAGTATTCTACATTGCACTCAATGCATCTACCTATCTATATTCTGTGCATTTGTTTGTACGAAATTTCTTTTTATTTAATCTCATTCTTATATTTGTGATCTGAGAAGAGGCATAATTTCCAACAGAATTGAATATGTTATTTGATTGTTTGGAATTGAATAGATGGGAAAACCTTCAAGAAGCCTCGTCGTCCATACGAGAAGGAACGTTTGGACGCCGAGTTGAAGCTGGTTGGGGAGTACGGGCTTCGCTGCAAGAGGGAGTTGTGGAGGGTTCAGTACGCCCTCAGCCGTATCCGTAACAATGCCAGGAATCTGTTGACACTGGATGAGAAGAACCCGCGCCGAATTTTCGAGGGTGAAGCACTTCTCCGAAGAATGTTCCGTTACGGACTTCTCGACGAGACTCAGAACAAGCTCGATTACGTGTTAGCCCTCACCGTCGAGAACTTTCTCGAACGCCGCCTCCAAACCCTCGTTTTCAAGTCTGGCATGGCCAAGTCCATTCATCACGCCAGAGTCCTCATCAGGCAGAGGCACATAAGGTCTAATTTCTCACAATATTCATTAAGTAGTATTCGTTATTTATTTTGGATCATATGCAATGCTATTGATTTTCACTATGAATTAATTTCGTATCGTGTAGCTTTGTTGCATAATTACGGCTTAATTATTAAATTCATACTGAACTCGTGTATTTGCGGGCTTGCTGTAATACTGATCCTTTTTTCCTAATATATGGATTGGTTTTCGTTGATAAATTGTGTGACTTGATATAGAGACCATTTGGTGTGTTTAATTTGTTTTTTGATGATAGCTTCTTTTTGGAATGAATATTGAGATTGTTTGGGATTTGGCAGGGTTGGGAGACAGGTGGTGAACATTCCATCATTCATGGTTAGGGTTGATTCTCAGAAGCACATTGACTTCTCACTCACGAGTCCACTTGGTGGTGGTCGCCCTGGACGCGTGAAGAGAAGGAACCAAAAGGCTGCTGCGAAAAAGGCCGCTGGTGGAGATGGAGATGAGGAGGATGAAGATTAGGTTATTAATGTCTAGCAACCTTTCTTGTGCGCACCTTTTAATTAATGTAGACATTTTAGAATTTTGTCATGCTCCGTACTTGTTTTTTGTTTGAGGTAAAGTTGTGCCTGAAATATGATGATTTTGAACTCTGCTTTCTCAAAGTATTCAAGTTTTGCTGCCATGATTGTCGTGATCTCTGGTATTTTCACAACTTGAATCAAATATCCTTACATATGTGATTTAAGGCTAGAAGCCATTTTAAAAAAATGATTTGGTAGGGTTTTGGTTCGAATGGCAGAGATTTTAGAATTACTAGGGATAGTTGCTGTAAAAATCGGCAACAATATTTGTGCGTTGATTTTTGTTGAGTCTTGCTGGGTAGTGATTCTAATATTATGTTTGGATATCCAAACCAACGAACCTAATGGTGAAGCAATTCATTGACTTCTCTACATTTTGTAAAACTGACATGAGAGACATGCTAATTGAGTAAAGAACATTGTTTTTTCAAACAGGCTCGAAATCGTAACGTAGTTTAGGAGAGATATTTTTAGATCAATTGTTAATTAGATTACTCAATTGCGCTTTTCTTGTTACAAACAGAGCAGTGTTTGGGAGCAGAATATATCAATTCATATTTAAGTGGCAAAAAATTGAAGTATCGGCTGCAGGAAATCCATTGATTTAATTCACATTGCTTTTATGCAAACACTTTAGATGTTCGTTGGTGTCTCTGAACTCTCTTGGCAACAAACACGGCATGGATTTTTTGCTTGCCCCTAGTATTACGTGCTCAATTCGACAATGCTATTATTATAGATTAGAGATCTCAAAATCGGTGCTTCATGAGTTCACACCTTGGGTAATCAATGTTTGTCCTCGTTTGGTAGCGAGTTTTCATTCCGTTACGAAAATCAACTGTGTATGGGTATATATGACCCATGGTTCGTAGGTGAGGTTTAATCCACTTCTAGAAATGGCATCATTTTATTAAGCTCGCTAAATGAGGGGTCTAAAAAAGTTCCATTCTCCAAAACTCAGTCTTGAAGAAAATTAAGATTAGAGTAAAAGTAGATCTGATTGCATCACAAGAATTTAATTGGTTGTGAATACAAAACTTTCAACTCGGGTTGAAAGTTTAGTCGAGTCAACTTATGATGAAGGTAGAATTGAGTCACTTCAAATTGAAAATTAAGACTAATATGTTCTAATTAAGGGTAAAGTTGAATTTCAAATCAAGATTATTTAAATCTATCATGGATCTGGAATGACTCAAGTTGACCTTTAGTCCAAGTTAATTTGGGTTTACCTTTAACCTAGATCACCGGACCATCAACTTGAATTGTTTATTGCAGGCCAACTCACCCTACCTTTAGCTCAAACCAACTCATTGTACCTTTAGTATAGATCAACTTGGCTTGACCTTTTGATTAGGTTGACTTAGGTTAACTTTTTTACCTGAGTTGACTCAATTCGACCTTACACTCGGACCAACCAGATTTAATTTTTTGGCTAAACGATCAACCTGTGTTGACTTGACTAACTCAAGTTGATTGTTAGTCTCGCTCGACTTAGATGTCCAAGCCAACTCTGATCTACTTTCAATTGACTTGACTAACTCAAGTCGATTGTTAGTCTCGCTCGACTTAGATGTTCCAGCCAACTCCGATCTACTTTCAGTTTGGACTGACTTGACCTTTAGCTCAGGCCTATTCGGGTTGACCTTCAATCCGAGTTGACTCGACCTTCAATTTGGACCAACTCAAGTCAACCTTTAATCGAGACCAACAAAGTCGACCTAGAATCTTAGTTGACTCGGATAAACCTTCACCTTAAGTCTACTTGGGTCATCTTTTGGCCTAAGTTAACTTGGGTCACCATTAATCCACAATGACTCTCCTCGACTTTTGGTCCTAATTGGTTTGGATCGGTTAATAATTTGGGTAGTTAATACACACCCATGTATATGTATTATATATTTTTCATTTTAAAATCTTTTCTTCTCATACAAATATATATATATATATATATATATATATATATATATATATATATATATATATATATATATATATATATATATATATATATATGCACACACGTGTATATGTTTTATATATTTTTCATTTTAATTTTTTTTCTCGCACAAAGATACTTGTGTGCACGTACATGTATATAATTGATATGCATTTTTTATTATAGATTTTTTTATCATAATATTACTTTGTGATCTCATGTTTTTTCTGATGTTTTTTTTTCTCTCAAACACAACACAATTAATTATTAACTTATGACACTTGGGATTGGCTTATAAATAGAGTTGCCATTTGAGCTCCTAACTCATGCACTGACCCTAATCTTTTTTAAAACTATGCCATATTTTTTTACTCCACTTAATAAGGGTCTTTTTCAAAGTCAACCTCCAAAACCCTATGTAAAGGGGGTTGGTGACAGGATTAAGGTAGGATTGGCCTCCCAAACTAAATTAGTTTAGTTTTAATGTATTTTTAATTATTTTTTTCATTTGTTTTGAAATCTCTATCCAACAATTTTCAAGCTTCGCATAATATTATATTAATATTTTTTCTTCTTCAGAATCATATTTCTCTAATGTTGAATAGTCAAGAAAAATTATATTTTAAGAATTTTATGGCATAAGGATACAACCGTAAAAACACATTTTTTTTAATTATTTTGTTTTTGAAAGTTTTTGATAAACTATTTAAAAAATATTTATATATAAATAAATTTTTAACTTACTTTTAGTCTTGACATCTAAAATACAATAAGTGCATTTCAGTTTAAAAAAATATTTGTTCTCGTAAGAATCATCCATAAGAAAATCAATTGTTTTTATAAAATATAACGTAAACATTTTTTATATCTAAATTAAATAAAAATCACACAATTTTATAATTAACAAAAAAACTAAATGTTAAATGTTAATATAATTACATAATTTGATTTACAAATGCATGACTAATGGATATAATTAAGTTATAAAACCAATTAAACCAATGTATTAATTTAGTAAAAAAAGTTTTAAATTTTATTAGCAATAAAATAGCTAAATTATTAAACGAAAGTTCATAAGCTAACTCTAACCTACGGGATTTTTGTAAGTATATGAATTTTTTTATCCTAATCCATGTGAATTAAGATCAAACAATATGGAATATGTGAAGTTGATAGGTCTACTCATAAATTCTCTCTCTCTCACTCTGTTTGTCGATATTGGTGCACCACCACTTAATTTTATGTTGTGAATAATTATTGTAACACTAGTTACATTTGATTCACTTGTGTTGTGAAATTTGATATTAGAACAAGTGAAAAAATATAAACTCATCACGAAACTGTTTATATTTGAAATGGATTAAGCATTATCGTCAAATCTTCTCGCTTTTATATTCCTTTTCTTATATTTACTTCTTTAATGGTAATTACATGAATAAAAATCCTAAGAATTAGAGTATTGATGAAAAAATCATTTTCCAGAAATGTGTGTTACCAAAGGAGTCTCATTTATAAAAAAGTAATAAATATACTTCTTAAAAAAGGTAGTCTAATATTTGACATTGATAGATGTTTCACACTTTAAATAAAATAATTTGAAGGCTTCCTAAAGAGCATGTTGGTATAGTGTCTAAAATACTAGGTAATAATTGAAATTTCCTGACACTCTTTAACCATCTTTTACCCTTAATATAGAAAACGTCCAAAGATCAAGGTGTTCTAACATAGGAACCAATATATAAACATATCTTTTATCATCGATTCTTGAGTTTTCAGGGAGAACTTATTCATTAGTGTCTTACACCATTCAAATGGTTTTAAATAGGGTTAAATAAGTTTTTAGTCTCTTAACTATCAAACGATTTTGAGTTTAGTCTCTATTCCAAAGTTTTGTTCATTTTAATTCTTTTAGTTTTGAAACTCTTATAATTAGTCCTTAAACGACGAGCCCACATCTGATGCCAACTTCCCTTTTTACTCTCTGTCATGTTGTTTTTCTTTTTAAAAATCAGATTAAGTGATTGCATTAGGGTTCTTAACTTACTTTTTTTTTTCAATTGCAATGCTCCTTTCCCTCATCACTAGCTACGTCCTCTCCAAGCCCAATTCCCCTCAAGCTTTTCTACTGCACGTGCACTGTCCATGAGATGGAGAAGACGCTCGCCGAGCTCCGCCTCCTCCACGACTACCAGCTCCTGCACCTTGGTCCTGTCGCACGGATTCTCGCCCTTGGGTTGTCCTCCTGGAAGAATCTCTGCGTCAATTCAAGAGTTCTTGCAGCGGAGAACCCCTCTGTGTTGTCGTGTGAGTTCTTCGAGTAGTATGAGAGGGCAGGGTCGTCCATAGTTCTGCCTCCCGGGGTTTATACTCTCCAGGTTTGGGTGTTTCTTTCCTGATTGGGAAATGTTTTAAATTTATAGTGGTTTGAGTGTGCGAAAAGGGATTTGGATTAAGGATTTGAATTGTGACTACAATTGTGATCTCATTTTGATACTTGGTATTTTGGACAAATGTGGTCAATGCAGCTGCAATTGCTGTGTGATGTTGTTGGGTGAACCAAAAACCTTGATTTTATGGTCAAAATCGTTGCTGTGGACGGAGTTATTGAAAAAAAAGGTAAGTTAAGAACCCTAATGCTAATCTGATTTCATAAACCAAAACGTGGCAATCACTTAATCTGATTTCTAAAATGAAAAACAACGTGGCAAAGAGTAAAAAGGGAAACTGACATCAAATCGTGGGCTTGCCGTTTGCCACATCAAATAAAAGTTAATACCGTCCAATTTTAAAGACTAATTATAAGTTTCAAAACTAAAAGAGTTAAAATGAACAAAACTTTCAAATAAGGACTAAACCCAAAATCGCTTGATAATTAAAGGACTAAAAACATATTTAACCATTTTAAATATAACTTCCTTTTGTACGGTTTGTCTTTTCTACAAAATATAAAAACTGAAACTCCTCGTGAATGTTGAGTTTTAAAATTTAATTTAAAGAATTGCTTTTATCGATTTTTGTGAGTTTTTCTGTTCTTTTTCCTTTCTATCCTTTTTTTTCTATTGGTATAATGTATATATATTTTTCAATTTTGAATTTAGTAATTACACATTGAAATGTGAAGTCAAGCAATAAAACTAAAAATTCACATAATCTTTGAAGTTGCAAGAGTTGTTTATTCATGTTTTCGTAGAGAATCTTACCATTTTTATGTATTCTTTATATAACCACGAAAAATGATACCCATAAAAGAGGGTTATGTTTTGAATTGGATGTATTTAAACAAGTAAATAAAAATTAAATACAAAATAACAAGCAGAAAATAAATGCATCTAATTTAAAAGAATGTGTGATAAGTATCAACAAAAATGTAATACAAAAGAAAATTCCAAGAACAAAAGAGACACAAAAATTTAACATGAGAATCATTAAATGCAAGTGTTTTGGTTTATGGAATCCAGGTTAATTCTACTTTTCTAAAGGATCTCCAATTCTCTAAGATTAGGTTAAATATTTTTTCTTCTTTTTGTACTAGATATGTTCGGTCGGATTGAGGTGTTACTTGCACCAAATTTTATGATATTTAAGCCAATGTAAGTTTGATAATACTAACAATAAATGTGCAATCAATGTAACAAACTACCTTAATACCATAAACCTGTATTTATTGATTTTGGATAAACATATGATTAGTATTAACCTAATTACGACTCAAATAGTGATGGTCTAATTTAATATTAATGTAATTATCTTTAATGTTAATCTCTACCTTTAGACCAAACGTTCAACTATCCAATTAGTCATAATGAGAATGTAGGTTGATTGATCACTCGATTCTTAAACTGATCGGACGATCATATCTTACAATAAAAATAAAACTGTAAGTTGTCTAAAACAATAAATATATATATATATATTCTAAAAAATGTATAACCAAAACAAACCAACCAATAGTGCTAAAAATATGAAAGAAGATAAAAAAAATTAAAATTGAGTCATTACTGCAAATAATTTCTTTTATCTACGGATTTCCAGTTGACATTCCAATTGTTTGAAAACGAAGAATCACCTTAATGAACCTATTATCCATAAAAAAGCTGGATCCAATAGTGAATAAAACATTCACAGTTGTAATTAAAAATATGTAACAATTTTAATTAGTTAAAAGTTATATAAGGGGATAAAAGCGTTCTCGTTAAAATATCAAGTGTTGCAAGTTACCATTATTATGTATTTAAGAAATATTGCATTTATCTCTCATGAGGTTGTTTTAAAATATTCATATCTTCTGTAAATTATATCCCATTAGAAAATACCTATATGAATGTATAGACAAATTTCAATAAAATCTGAAAGTAGATTTAATACAGCTAAGTTGTTTTCAACATACAGCCAAAATGATGAATTTGACTTTTGATAAATTTGACTTGTCTATTAACATGTTTAAATATTATCGTTTAAATTTACCTGAAATTTAAGAAATTAATAATTATATTTTTCATATTCAACCGTAACTTTTTATTTTACAGTTTCTAAAGTTAAATGTTAATGACAAAAACAACACATTCTAACTATCATGGTTAAATATAATAAGAACACATAAAATCATAAATATATATTTTTAATTAGATTTAGAGAATTATTTTTTTAAATTAATTGTATTTAAATTTATATATTATCGTATAGCTTAATTAAATTCATTTTAAAAAATTAATTTTAATTGAATTACACTTTAAATCAAAGTTTTATTTAAGTTTATATTTTTAAAAATTTATAACTCCAAAAATAATTATCTTTGAATATTATATATTAATTATATTTAAACATAACAATAGTAAGAGAGAAGGTTGAATATTTATACATTAATTATATTTCCACTTGTTTGAAGGAAAATGATTCTTTCTGAGCAAAAATATATTGTCTAGGTAAGAACTCAACAAAAAGTAGAGTGAATTTTTGAAATATTGTTGTTTAAACGAAATTTTTTCTTTTGCTTGGACGAAAATAACATGATTTCACCGTATTCTCAACATTCATAATCAAATCTCAAACATCATAACAAATCCAAACCATTCAAGATTAAAAAAAAAAAAATTTAACTTCTCTCACCTTAGAAAACAACCTAAACATGGAAAAACACAAATTGGCTTCAAATTTACAAATGCTTTATTTCAACCTAAATACATCAAAAACACGGTTGAACCGAACTAAAAGAACCACTTATTAATAAAGAGTGAAATAAAAGACTCTATAAATATATCCAACTCAAAAAAAGATTGTATGTACAGTTAAAACAGATTAAGTATTGAATACTGACTAAAATGTTGACTTACTTCAATAAAAATTTAATTGAATAAAACTAAAATTTTGATTTACTTTTAAATAGAAATTTAATTCAATTAAACTTAAAGAAAATTTTATGACTATTGGAATCCCAAGCTTTGATAACGAAGATTATGGAATTTGAGTGAAAATATAAAGAAACATATTTGAGGTTGTCCACAGAGAAACAAAGGTTCTATGTTTTATTTCTTTTTTGTAAAATAAAAAAAGAGTTTTACAAAAAAATAATTTTAAATGACTTTATCTAAAATTTACAAAATGAAAAAGATAGAGATATTGGTGAATATAAAAAAGCTCTTATGTTTTTCTAAACAAGCTCTGAAATTGTAGGGGTGCAGCAGGACATCTTGTATACTTTGTGCAATTTTATTCCAATGTTTTTGTTCTATATATATGACTAATAATTTCTTTCATATGTAATTTTCTCCTATATGTGATTCCACGAAGTGGACCTATTTCCTTTTAATAGTGTTTTGTCATAGTTGTAAAGCTAAATCACTTACCTAGCTCTCTTTCTCATAAGGAAAATGATAAATGTACATTTTCTACTGAGTACAACTATTATATATTTTTATATATTTAAAGTAACACGTCAATTATAATACATTTAAACATTTCACAACTATTAAAAAATAATCTCCTAATAAAAAATCTTCCAAAATCCCATAATAATTAATAATCTTGTGACGACATTAAAATAGGAGATCAAACTAATTAATTAAACAAAGTGAAATAATTAATTAAATAATTAAATGCATTATTATTATAATAATAAACCAGTAAAGTTAAATTAATTATATTAGTTTAAATAAATATCATCAAGTATATAAAATTTTAGTAATATATATATATATATATATATATATATATATATATATATATGGACACAGTAGGAACCCAAGACTTATAACTTAGCCAGTCAAGACCACTATTTCTGTGTGCGATGTGGACCTTACAGTGCTGTAACCGTAGTACTAATACCAATGTGTTTCTCAAATTCTATGTTTATTACTATAACACATTCTCCAAGAGTAACAAACTCAAATCATGAAATGAATAATAATGATATAATACACACAATAAATTTTTACATTTATTTTATATTTTAATATCTTTTTTAAAAATATAAAAATTCAATTTTTATAATAGTTATATTATCATTAAAAGAGGATTGTCAAATTGTGTTTTTGGTATAAAAGAACATTTTAAAAAAAAATAACTGCTAAGCCAACTCAGCCTATGAAACAGTATCAGATAAGCACGAGCTACAGACAAAAACCTGCACGACAGGTGTCAGCACAAACCTTTCCAAACAAGTTATAAAGATGACAATTGGTATGAATCAGCACCAGTCACTGAAAATAGAATAAACAAAAGATTGGAAAAGTTTTGTAATTCAAATGTTATTACAAATTGATTAGCACATTCCATGAATTTTTGGTTTATTGACGACAGATACATAGCATGCTATTTAATTTTTTTAACAAAACTTGCTTGCTAAATAATTCTTTGTATAAAAATTTACTCCTTTACTTCTTCATATGCCTGCAAAATTCAGACTGATCACTAATATAAGTTCAAACATAGTTGTTTGCATAGAAGTTATAACTACACATCACATGCAAATTTTTAAATTACATAAATCTCAATTTGATTTCCTTTAAAAACAATTTCCTTATTCTGCCACTAAATCTTACACCTTTGTAATCCCTGGATTACACCCTATACAATGACAGATTATGGAAAAGAAATAAAATGTTTTTGAAATTATTTAACTCCTTCAAATAACACCCAGTCTACATAAATGTAAATTGCACAATAAATTCCAATAAAAAGTTTACAAAAGAAAGAAAGTAAAGTTTCAGAGGATTTTTAAAAGGAAGATTCAAAGTTAATAAACTAAAATAATTTCTCTAAAATTATTGTCATCAAATGGATTTGTGAATCTAATTCAAGTGGATACTGTATAAAAAAATTGATATATGTTAATGTCAGGCCTTGATAAGGAATAGATCAGATTTGACATTTAACAAATTAGATCCCTATATATCAACAGCTGAAGGTAATAACAAGACCCTGTGAGACATAAGAGAAAAATGATTAGGTTAAGAACTAGTCCCAATTACTCTTTCCAGTGTGAAGATCCTCGTAAGATAATTCAGGCAAGAAGGAAGTTCAAATCAAGAAATCCAATTATAGTTAATCACTGTTACCAACAGTTAAAAGTTTCGTAAAAGAAATTTGCAGACACTTCTGTTAGACATTTCCTCGTTTGAATAGACTATTGAGCTGTAGAACAAAATTGATTATTGACAAACAGAATGATAAAGCTTGAATGAACAAACACTGTTATCTAACACACAAAAACGTCAAATTATTTCTACAAGAGTGATTTTATTGAAAACATTAGCATAGAGAGCGAGACAAGATATTTTAGTTTTTTTTAGCTTGAGTGTATAGAAGAAATATAAAACTTTTCAACATTAAAACAAATCAGTATACACCAATACAATGAACATCAACAAGGGATGGGGATAGGTTTAGTTAAAAAGAACATTGAAATGAGAGACTGCGTGAGAAATGCTATTCCTACTTTTTTTTTTTTTTCTCAAGATAGTGAGCAAACAGTGAGATAATGGCAATGTAATAAGGTTTGGAAAGATCAGAAAAAAAATGTAACTAGAGATAAAATAAATCAATTCATGAGTTCTCATTCCTCACCTATAACGACCTAGGATTTTAAGTTTGATCATTTGGTATCAAAGTTTCTATGATCAAGTAGTCAGTAAAAGGTTAAATTTTTGTGCAAAGTTGTGTATTGTCTTTGCTTCTGGCTAAAAGAGCCTTAGAGTCTAGGGCATAATTTCACCGAAAAGATTAACCTTTGGGAATAAAAAGAGAAATGAGAAAGAAAACAAGATGAAATGGAGACCAGCTACAATTCTGCATCACAATTATGAGAATGGGCAACATTTACCAGGAGCATAACATTTGAATTGCTCTAATGGTCATTTAAAGGAAAAGACTGACACCAACAATAGAAGAAGAAAAATAAAGATCTACTAAAAGGTCTATGATTTTAAATAACCTAAATAGAATTTTTAATCCCATGAAAAGAAAAGACCCTCAGCATCCCATGACTGCGCAATTGCTGACAAAACTCCCTATCCGCCTTCTCTCAAGGATGTTCCACTGCAGTGGATGTTCACTTGGGATCCAAGAATTGATTTCAGTAACACCTGAACTCTCAGTGGTAAGCCCACCAATAACCATCAGTCGATTTCCACATGCCCTAAATCCTATTCCCCATCCACCTATAGACGATGTTCTCTCAGGAAGATTTCCAATGGTTACCCATTTATTACTCTCTTTCTCATATCTTCTTACTATGTGCTGGTTACAATCTGCAGAATACAATACATTGTTCACTACTGCAAGCAAAGGAGGAGCCCCTATATTCGGTTCTCCACCTCGCGGAGGAAACATGTCTGGTATTTCACGCCATGTTTTCGTCTCCAAATCATATTCCTCACCACTGGTTATCTCTGTTTTGTTGTCTTCTGCAATTCCACCAATCACATAAAATTTTCCATCCATGAATACACCAGAAGACATCCTCCTTTTCTTATGCATGTTTGGAAGAGTCTCCCACTTTCTGGTTTCTGAGTTATAAAGTTCAGCTACATTCAAGACATTACCCACTGGGTCAACACCACCAGCCAGTATGGCAATTCCTCCATTGCTTGCAGATCCAAACAAGCATCTGGGAATGTTCATTTCTACAGCAGTTGACCAGGAGTTGGTCAAAAGGCTATATCCATAAACCATTGGACCCAATATATCCCTTCCGAAAACAAGAAGATCAGTACCAACACCCAACGACTCCTTGTCCGAACACATAAAGCAGTCATTACGAGGCATTTTTGGCAACTTCATCCAGCGGCCACGGTTTGGATCATATGCCTCCCATTGATGGAGATTGCAAGAGAAGTAAATCCAATGCTCTACGATACCCATTTCCCGCCTCAGCCTATACAGTTCTCCACTCCGAATCAGAGATCGAAAACTACTGTTTAATGCAGAAATTATACCATAATCAGACCTTGACAGTTTTAGGAGAACATTGATAGAGAGATCACTGTAGAGATTTCCAATACGTGGGGTTTTGTCAGCAATCTCAGCTTCATGGTTTTGCTCATTCTCTTGGTCCTGGGGAAGGATAAGGAAAGCCATAACCCTCTTGCCACCCTCCTCGTCGGGGTCATCTGAAGTTTTGGATAACTTTTTTAGCACAGGTTCTTTTTCATCTACCTGCGAGCCCTTGTTGTTTGAGACATCCATGGAGGATAAAGTATCACAAGCCCCTTTGTTCTCCTCTTCACTTGAGTTTGCTACGTCCTTTGAAGCAGTACAGGATGAACCCTTGAACATTTTTTAGGGAAATGAAGAGCTTGGTTTCCTTCCATCAAAAATTAAAGTGAAATAGCCCTTCGTCAGTTTAACAACTTCCATTTTTAAGAAATTCTTACTAGCACCACATGCCACAGTACCATAAAATATAATTAAGGAGTACTGTTAACAAACATGCAAACGCCATATCGAATGGAAAACCACAGGCAAGACATCAACAATTCTTAATAGTCAATGTTATGCTTGAATAACAGTTGAAAACGTTTTTGCAATTCCTATTCACATTCTTGAATTCTGACACAAAACATTAGTCAGAGTATGAAAATCCTTTTTAACGCTCCAACCGGCCAACCTAAATTACAGTTTATTTGAGACAGATGAATACAAAATCAAAAGTAAAGTCAGACCCAAACTTCCAGAATTTAGTGCATTCACGCATATATTAAAGACACGGCCATGAACACTGCCACTAAAGATAATCACATCCCTAACAGACAAAAATCAACACAAACCTCCCAAAAGTTGAGATGTTTTCGTGATTGGATCATAACGAATCAGGGCGAAAGGAAAAAAATGGAGCAATTCTGAGAATTGATCAGAAAAACAAAATTCAACAACAAAATAAAACAAAACTGTATATCGATCGATCGTTAGAAGACTCCACCGTTTAAAACTCCTTTTCTACAACGGATCGGTCATTTAAACACCATTTTCTACAATAGCTCATAATTTACATCAGAAAAATGATATTTTATCACTTAAAAAAGTTTTTTCATCCATTTAACATTTTCTTTCTTTATTTTATTCTCTTTTTCTATAAATACTAATAAAAACACATTATTTTTTATGATAATAAATAATAATAAAATTCTTTATTACTATTATAAATATAAACAAATTTTATATTTTATTTATTTTATAAGTAAATTTATAATAAAAAATAATTAAATTTTTAAAAATATTAAATTCAAAAAAACGATTATTTAAAAAATAAAATTGATAAAAGAATTATTTTAATTTAAAATATATTTTATTTAAATAATAAATTGAAAAAAAATGTAGACAACAATAAAAGAATCCAATTTATACATATATAGACATACATAAAAGTTTACTTTGATACTAAATTCTTTTTATTAATTTTAAATTATTCTTCACCAATTTTTACTTTATTTCTTTGTTTAAAAATAGAAAATTTCATTTTTATTAGAATTTAAAATTGTCATTACTTTATGTCTAATAACCTCTTTTATTTCCTTTTGATAATCATTTCATTTCTTCCATTTATCAAAGTATTGCTCTTTTTGCCAAAGAATAATTTTCCTATACAGTGATAGCAAACCCCATTCACCAGTTTACCACGATCTCTCTGTTGTGAAATTGACATAAAAGATAAACAAGCATGCATGCAAGAAAAAACTGGAAACAGAAATCAACCAAACAGAAAGCGAGAAAAAGTTGAAAGAGAAGCTTACAAGTTTAGGACAAGAAGCTCTAAAACTAAAGTCGGTATAGCCTGTGGAGTTTATCACTCTCACTCTCTAAATACCTATCAAACACCCTCTCAGACTGATTGACACTGAAAGGTTCTCACAGCTAAATAGTCTGTGTTGTATGAGTATGCCCCTGATACTCTATTTATAGTAAAAAATAATAATAAAGTAATAAAAATATTATGGATAATAATGATAGAAAAATAGTGGGGCCTACCGTGACTGACTGACTCGGAGTAGTTTACAATGTGCTGTTGTTGCAGTGGAGAACCCAAACCGCTTACACCCGTTGCTGCACGTGTTTGCTGCATACTGGCTGTCTTATTTCTTTCATAGCTGTGCTTTAGTTTTTCAGTTTTTTTTTCTTCCCCAACTCAGCAACTCGTTTATGATTAAATGTTCCTTGTCTTTGCCTTCCCTCATTTATTAAACATATTTAATCTAAACATTAATAAATATGAGAGTAACTGCTATGCTTGAATGTGGAAGTTACTTCATTATAATAAATGGATAACGTTTATAAGTAATAAATATAGGTATACTTTTAATACATATATATATATATATATATATATATATATATATATAATTCAATTTCTTTGACAGTAGTTATTGACTCGTATAATAACTTCAACTTCAAACTATCACCTTAAAATTTAGTAGATTTATTTTTACATTTCAAAAGAAAGTTTTGATTAAGATTAGTTGAGATTTAATAAGTGTATCCTAAAAAAAAGGTAAAAAAAGATATTTATCTCATAAAAATTTATGATGAAGTTATGTGCGTAATTTTTGTATCAGTTCATTAACTTGGGAAAACAATTTAGTTAATTTACACTTATTTTTTCTCTCATTAATATGAATTGAAAAGTTTATCATTTAACTAACATTATAATAATTTATGTTTATTTAGATTTTATGTTTGTCTATTTATTTGTTTCATTTGTTTTAATAAATTGTCCCTTTTTAATGTCATTATGACTTTTTATAGATATTAATTTTAATAATAAATGAATTAGTAATTTATAACTGTTAAAAATGTCACATTTGACTAGAAAAAGATGAGATTGGAACAAAAACAAAAGAAAATTGTAACAGTGTTAAAGCACCTATATAATATATATGAGAGATTATTGTTTAGCTTTAATCTAAGAGATATCCTAAATTCATAAAAAAGAAAGGAAACAAAAATGAAAATGGAATGAATTAAAATAAATAAATATTAATTTAAGTTTTTACATATCAAAAGTATATATCAGGTACTATTTATATTTTGATGATTAACAATATTTTACACACTCATTTTAAAAAAAATTATTTCCAATCTATCAGTAACTGGTTTAGGAAAAATATTATTGTAAAATTATATCATTTAATATCTGAGTAAATACAAAATTATATAATATTATTTTCTGCATAATTAAGAGTGATGATTAAATTAAAAATTTGAATGATAAATAAATAATTAATTTAATTTAGATGTTATAAATATATAATGAATGGTTTTTATGAAATTATTTAATATTTAGTTCTAAAAAAATAAAAAGATTAAATTACAAATACAACTGCTTTTAGTCAATTTCTCTTTCACATATATATATATATATATATATATATATATATATATATATATATATATATATATAAGCAAACTTCTCCGTAAATATTTTTGACGAGAGAATAATAAAAATACAAAATAAAAGGAGCTTCTCCAAAAAAAAAATTAAAGTAGATTATGTTTCAGAAATTTATATTTTTTTTAATCTATGCGTAAATAATTAATTTTAACTTATAAAAATATTCCTTTCTTTTGTTTGCCCTAAAAATTCTTACAGAAAAAATTGTTTAAACTTCGAACTTCTTTTACTAAATTTTTAATTTTTAGTTTGATACATAACTTAAAAAATGGTTTATTATTATTTAGTGAAATATTTCTTCATCATTTTATAGCATTTCTATATAGTACTTATGGTAACGATGACATTTTTTTCATCAAATTTTGATAATTATAAATGTTTAAGGCAGTCAATTACTTTTTTTTAAAGAATATTTTTCTTTTTGTATATAATATACTAAACATTTCTTAACCAATATCCATATTCAGTAATTTTCAAAAAAAAATTAAAAACATATCATTTAATTTTTTAGGAAATATAAAATATATATTCATTATATTTTCATTAGGGGTGAGATGATTAACTTCAAATAAATATAAATGTATAATTAATAATATCTAATGTTTGTTTGTATGTAAGATAAATAAGAATCACAACGAATTAGGTTGGACATAATAGTACTTATCTATTATTTGATTTGTACCAAAAATATCAATTTGTTCTTTGTCCTGTTACTTGTTGGATATCCATTTAAAAAATATTGACGAATATTTTAAAACCTGTAAACATATGTGGATACCTATAGATATTTAAAAAAATATTTTATAAATTTTTAAAATAAAATATAATTAAAATTATAAAAAAATTAAATATAATTAAATTAAATATAAATTAAAATATAATTTTAATTAAATTTTATCTAATAAAATATAATTAATTTAAATTTTAATTACACTTAATTTAATCAAATATAAATTAAAATTTTATTTTAATTTTTTTTGCAGGTAATGAATATTCACATGTACTAATTGTATGATACTTGTATCCTACCCATTTATAAACGGGTATTAAAATATCAATTATCCACTACTTACATATAATAAATACTCATAAATATCAATTATCTACTGTGAATGTTACCTACAAATACCCATAGACACCAATATCATTTTCACTCCTAATAATAACATTGAATATATAACTTTTTAAAAGAATTTTATTAAAATGACATGTTTTTTTTTTCAATATATCCGTTATTTTAAGTAAAAATAATAATATTTACTTTAAGGATAAATTAACAAATAATAGTAATATTTGTTTGAAAGAGAATAATATTTTGAAATAAAATATAATAAAAGGACATATATATGTATTTGTATTTTTTTCCGATAAGAGTGTAATGTAAATATACTAGTTTATATATGTATGACCGTCTGGTCACTTATTGACCGAGCGAAAACAGCACACTAAAGCTCGAATCCAGAGAACATTCGGCTAAATGTCATGCATAACTAAACGATCAAGAACACTTAAAAACTCTTAGTATCACCTATAATCAAGTTTACATATAAAGTATGCTTACTAAGTATTAGGCCATGATTAAGTCTATATTAATCATAAGCTCGTCTCAAAACCTATAAATACGAGTATAAGGTAAAAATAAAGTATTAAGGACTTGAAAGAACTTTGAAACTGTACAGAAGACGACATTAAGAGACTTGGAAAACAATGTCCTTAACCCCACACCTGAAATAATATATAAAAATATATTTATATACATCTAATTATTATAATGTTTAATTAATGTAGAAATCACTAAATTATTTAAAAATTAAAACATTTATCTAAGTTTTAGGTTAATAATTATATACATTAAATTGAATTAATTATTTTATAATATTTGTATAAAATAATATACATTATGTGTGCATACGTGTACCCATATATATATATATATATATATATATATATATATATATATATATATATATATATATATATATATATATATATATATATATATATATATATATTAACCTTCTTTCACTTGAGAACACTATATGACACGTTGAAAACACTATTAATAAAAGTTGACATCATTTTTTTTTGGACAATTATATTTTAACAATATTTTTTTGACAACATTTTAACATCATCTACGTGTCATTCTATGATTGGTCTAAAATTACTCTATAATCAATAATAATAATCATAAACATCAAGATGGACCAATCACATAATAACACGTAGATGATGTTAAAATGTTGTCAAAAAAATATTGTCAAAATCTCATTATCCTTTTTATACATTACTATAGTTCCTTTCGTTTATCATAAACAATTTTGATATAAATAAATTTCCTTCAATTTTTTATTACTTGAAATATTATTAATCTGAATATAACATTAATAAAACATAATATATTTTAATTTACTTTTATGTAATGAACTTTTAATGGTGTCACTGGATCATAATTAGGCTTCATAAAAAGAAAAAGTCAATCAAGAGTGTTTTATTTAAATGTAGGTAAGGTAGTTGGTATTTTTTGAAATATATATTTATTAGATTATCTTAAGTTAAAAACATACTTAAATTTCAGAGTATAAGGTAGTTGGTATTTTTTGAAATATATATTTATTAGATTATCTTAAATTAAAAACATACTTAAATTTCAGAGTATTTTCACAACTAATTAATTCGTGTATTGAAGACAGATAGTTAAAGTCGGATAAAGTAAGAGAAACCTAAAGAAAAAAAATTTGAGAACGGTAGAATTTAGATGGTACTAAACAATAACATTTTTAGATGACTACTTTCAAAAGTATTATACTTTTATTATCTTTCTAATTTGAATGAATTTAAGATAAATACTTTTATTATTCCCTCTCGTTTGGGGAAGCGCTTCCTCATCTAGTTGTATTTAGGTTAGAAATATAACTATAAATTAAAAGTTTCATATAAATTAAAAATATAAATATTGAGTGATATAAAAAAATAATATTTATAAAAATTAAATTTTAAGATTTTAAGTTAAAAATAATATTAAAATTTTTAAATGAACAATTTATACCTCAAATACAATTAATTCTTTTTAACTTATTTTAATATAAAAGTTTCAAATAAAAAAGTCAACCTAACTCCTAATCAATTCTTTTTGTTCTTTTACAGTGATTGAAAGTCTCAAAATTAATTAGAAATAATAACAATTTAATATACATTAATTATTTTTGTTTTTTTACAATAATTTAACAAATTAAACATTTTACATTGATTACATTAATTAGAAATAATATCAATTTAATATATATATATATATATATTATATTACAATTATAATATTTACGTTAAACTTAAATTTTGTTTTTTAATGATATTGAAATCATAAATTATTATTTATTTTAAAAAACTTATATATTTGTTCAATTTATTATTTCATCTATAAAAAATATTAAAATTTATATATTAATTAAAAATAGAATTAATTTAGAATATATATACATGAACGTAAATCTCATATTAGAGATTGAAAAATATTCTTTAACACATTTTAAATTTTTTAAATTCATTTGATATTTTCTTTTCTTATCTTTTACTCTTTTTTCTTTGAAAACATACAAAAGTTTATACATTTATAACTATTTTATCCTTATATTTTATATCAAATGAATGTAAAAGTGTGTTATATTACCATTAATTTTAGATATTTCAAATGTGACCCACTTCTGAAAATCCATAACTTTACTTTTATGCAAACAAATGTTTTAGGCTTAAATGCTTACTTCGTACTCATATTAAGAGATAATTTTCATTTTAGTACCCGATTTTAAAAATGAAGATGTTGGGTCCCTATGTTACGAAAATTGTATGAATAAGGTGTTGTTCGTTAAATTGACAGCAACGGCCTTAACTCCATGCTTATGTAACATACTTTTTCACTTCTCTCCTTTGTTGTCCAGCTTTTTCTCTCCACTTCAGCTTTTTCTCTCTGTTCCATATTAATGGTTTTCAATTTCATTTTCTAAAAGTAGGTACACTTTCTCCTCAATTAATTTTTTAATCTTAAATTTTTAGATAAATAAGATACAACTAAATAGAATAAATAAATTACCTAATTGAAAAAATCTTAAAGAAAAAATAAAATAGTTCTATATAGGTGAAAAATAACAATATTTCGATTTTAAAATTTTTTAGAAAACATTATGACGATTAATTTGTCAGTTTTAAAATTTTGAATTTCGTTATATTTGTCTATAAAGGTTGCCGTAAAAGGTTGAGAGAAAGATGTGTAGACAATATTTCGATTTTAAATTTCTTGAAATAACATTATGAGAGTTACTTTGTCAGTTTTGAAATTTAGAATTTTGGTTATGTTTGTTTTCGAAAAAAATCTTAAAGAATTTTAAGAAAAAAAAATGTGAATTTAAATTATCTTTGACACCAAATTGTAAATATCTTGTTTTTTTAAAATAAATTTGTAATGAAGTTTTGAATTAAAAAAAAACAATCCTCGTATACGAATATCTCAAATTGTGAAAGAATTCAATATTAGAATATATATATATATATATATATATATATATATATATATATATATATATATATATATATATATATATATATATATATATTGCCTTTAATTTTCTGCAACAGTAAAACATTTTCTTCTAAATACTCAAAATATATTTTATTAAAAGCTAGCTTTAAATTTGATATGAAAATATTATTTAAGGGTGTTTACTTCTTTGATTATATTTATCAATGGTTTTATATTTCTATTTTACTATATCAGCTACCATGCCGTAGCAGTCAGCTAAGTTTCCTACAGTTTTATATAATTGAGATATTTCATAGTTTTTCCTCTTTTAGTTAAATTTTTAGTTGAATTATATTTTCCAAACATGATTTATATATATAAAGACTAAACTATTTACGTCCTTTAATTATATTTGGTCTATTAATTTAAAAAAATAACAATTTGCTATTTTTGTAGTTTTAAAAACTTCAAATACTTTTTTTGTTAATCTAAATATATAAGCGAGAGAAAAAGCTCAACTGGACTGGAGAGAAAAAGCTAAACCGAAGAGATAAAAAGCTCGACTGTAGAGGAGAAAAGAGAAAAAATATGCCATATCATCATGGAGATAACACTGTTGTTGTCAACTTAACGAACATGACCTTATTCATACAATTTTCATAATATAGAGACCTAATGTCTCCATTTTTAAAACTGAGTATTAAACTGAAAATTATCTCTTAACATCAACCGAAGTAAGCATTTAAGTCAATGTTTTATTTCATCGAGATCACAAAATTCATAATATATTTTTAAATAAATATAATAAAATAACAACCTTTATGATGTCCCAGGTCCACATAAAATTGTTGCATGATAATATAAAGCTTTGATTATATACTTTAATATTATCAAATACCTTATGATTTCACATAAATTATTATGTGGAATCTTTTGTTGACTAACAATTTAATAACTGAATAAAGATATTAAGAGTGCACAATTTTTTTTTTCAAGTTCGAAATCAGCCCTTATTTAGATATTTTTTAAATGTTAAGTTAAATTTAGATGAAATATATTTGTTAGTGGAATTCTAGAATCTATTGTTGATAATATTTTTTAAATATTTATAATATTATATTAATAGATGATAATACTATAATTTGATTATAAGTAAAGCATAATATACATTGTGTATCATTAAATTATGATTTTCCAAATTCAATTAATTTGATACAAACGAAAAAAAAAACATGAAAAAAAGTGAACACGCATAACTATATAAAATAGCAAATTTATATACAAAAAGAGATTACAAATTTGTAGAGCTATGACAACATAAAATAGGATTTTGTGGATTTTTCCATATTTAATATGGAAAGTAACATCATCTCTGTGTATGCATGTATTTTGAACTGCCATTGTAGGTTTTAATTTTCATAATCTTTTATATAATTTTTAGTAGTCCTAGCTAATGGTATTTTTTAAATAAAATTAAATAAATAACTACATTTTATTAAAAACATGAGAAGATATTAACAATATAAGAAAAATAAATATTTGATTGAAAATTAATAAAAGTATAAATTTCATTAATTTGAATTTTAAAATGTAACATCTCAATTTTTTATAGCATTCAATTATAATAAGATTTGTCACACCTTTAATATTAAAAAAACCATCAATTTAAAGAAAACTTATAAGTTGTTAATACATATATCCATAAATAACTTATAATAACAAGATATACAAGATTTTACAAAACTATAAGACATTATATTAAATCAAAAGTGTAATAGGTCTCCCAAAAAGATAAAACTAAAACACAACATCTACTTTATGCCTCAATTCAATCTTCTCCTAGCATATGCTCACTAGAGACATCCCCTCAGCTCATGCTATTAAGATAATCATTTCAAAAAAAAAACTGAAAAACAAACATAAAGAAGAAAGAGTATAAACTATTGTAGCAAAAGAACATTTATACAATTTAGTTTAAAATATACATAATAATTACATCCTTAATTTAAACAAGAAATTAAACAGGTTTATAACATCAGACTTGACCATCCAAATATGTGTATTGATGTCAGACTATGACAAGTTGTACAATTGTAACGGTGGAACAACTTTCCCTCTAAACTACCATACAAGATTAGTCTCTTTACTACCTATGGTCAAAGAACACATAGACTAGAACCTTCTGTTATTCTTCACTACATAATCTCCTTCTTTACTTTAGATGAAATGATTATTAGAGCATCATGATAATTTTCAAGACTGAGTCCCTACATCAATACATCACACTACTAAACTCCACCCTAGGAGCTACCTATTAACTATTGAAATACCAACATGAAGTCTCATCACGAAGTCCATGAAATCACGTCAATCATCAATATCATACCATCATATTTGTCAACCACAAACATACACATAAACATGTTCACAAACCATAAATATCCATTTATTCAAATCAATTAAGTATAACATTTATAAACTAACTCACCCAAATAAGGAATCTAAAGCAAAGAAAACATATAAGAATTTAAAAACAAAGCGTCCAACAATTCTTTTTTTAGGATAATCAATTATCTCACCTGATAGTCAATTATTCCAAAACATTTTGAAGAAAATATAAAATTTTGATTGAAATAGTGGATTGTCAAGTAAGATAATAAATTATTTCTGCCATTTTTTTATAAAACCTGATTTTTCTGATTTGCACCTAAGACCTATTCAAATGACTAAAATGATATCCTTGACACTAGAAATGATTTAAGAACATCCTTATATCCATTTGAATATAATTTTGCTCTTTTGATTAGAAATTAGGTGCAACCAACACTTTAAAAACTCTCATACCATATTTTACCCATTCACTAGTACAAAAATTGCGTACAACATCGAATATTTTGAGCTTTTAACGGCGAATTCGCAAACAACGTCATATCAGGATACGTTAAATTTACGTCGAATTTAAAAAAATTCAACGTTAAATTAACGTCGAATTTTGTTAATATACGACAGTAACTTAACGTCGAATTTTGTCAATATTTAACGTTAATCAATTTTTTTTTGTTTTTTTTTAAATAAAAAAATAACAAATTTCAGTATTTGGTATTTTATAAAACATGAACTATGAACATGTAGTGTAGTATCAACAACAAACAATAATAACCAACAACAAACAAGTTCAATCAAACAAGTTCAACCAAACAACAACAAACAAGTTCAACAAAAAAAAAAACAAACAAGTTCAACATATAAGTTCTTCAAAACAAAATGAAAACTAACTTTCAAAAGGTGGGTTCATCGGAATAAAGTTTCGTCACCAATGATAGAGAAAACAGAATGCGTCTATGAAGGAGAAGAGCACGAAAATAATCAATTAAAACAAACAAAAATCATACATAAAGTAATTAATTAACATGCATTTGTATCAAATGAAAGAAAGGTTACATGTGATGCTCGTTAAATTTCGTTCGAGAAAAGTTTGAGAAGAGAAGAAAATATTGCGCGCTAAGATAAAGTGAATGAATTTTCAATCTCCTGCTCAAATTTTTATTGAATTCACTAACCTTTTGACGTCGAATTTAAAGGGAATTTGACGTTTTATATCCTTTTACGTTGAATTACAATTCTAAACGACGTTTAATAATTACATTTATTTACCAAAATGCCACCGCTCATTTTTAACATTGGTTATTCAGTGGTTGGACGTTGAACGCGTGACGTTATATGCTGTTTTTGTACTAATAGTTTTTCATCAAATTTTGGTGAAATAAGATGTTACAGAAGTCTTAAATGACCTCAAGATAGACTCAACATCAAACTTACTTAAATAACAATTCCTCTAAAGTTTCACATATGAGAACCCCAATTTTAGACTAAAACCAACCATAAATCTCACTTTTCACTACATAAAAAACCAACAACAAGTCCCCATTATTTATGACATCAAATCCATTAGCTCACAAGACCAAAGCAAGCTTATTTCATACAACAACCACAGTTACAACCTAACATCCCAAAATGCTCAATTCAGACTAGCAAAACAAGTAAAATTTAACAAACAACTTCATCAAAATTGTCTCATATCAAGCCATAAGATTCTAAACCGTAAACTCAAGTAATTATACCATAACACAACATAATTACAACAACAATTATAATCAACTAAACAACAATTCTCATCAATCATAGTTCACCAAAACCAGTAACATTCAACAAGTAATCTTAACAATGTCTCACCATACCAACTACAAATTTCACATCATTTTAAACATATAACACCAATTAAAAACATCACAATAACTTTAAAATGTGGTAGTTAACTTCCCTTACCGTATAAAGGACCAAACTACTCTACAAGAGCTAAGATGACTCCACCAACTCAAGATATATCGTTAGAATCACTGATCAACAAAGAGTCTTATAGAGGACTCAAATGATACATGCAAAAACACTACAACTGGCATGCAAAGGAAACTGGATAGATTAAAGAAAAAAATAGAAACTAACTTACTCTTTTGAAAAAATTGATCGAATAGATTTGAAGATCTCACCGTTGTAATTAGACGGTCTCTGATCTTCAAATAGATGAACACAGAAGAACTTTTACAGAGAAGTCACAGAACTCTAGAAAAATGATTTCTAGAAAGATTATGTGTTTTAAAATAATGAAATTCATTTATAACAAACTATTTATATTAAAACCATTTAGTATTAAAATAATTGAGTCTCATTATTTTTAAACTACTATCACTTCTAAAATATCATTTTCTAGATTTTTACATAAAGAAAAAAAATTAACCCATAACATTATATGTATTTTTAATTTGAAATTATAGTAAATTGTAACTATTTTTAATACTTACACTTTCAGGCTTTATGATTTTTAATAAAATCTCTATAAAATTTTTATACTATATTTGTCCCCCAATTTTGCGAAAGTAAACATTTTTAATCTATTGATAAAATATTTTTCAGATTCACACAAAATATTAGCATCTTCATAAATAATAAAAATGTTAGTTATTTATTTACGTAAAACCTTAACAATCTTATTAATTATAAGTTTCAATATTATTATCAAGTAAGATCTTTTTAATATTTTGTGTTAATATTTAAATAATATATTTATGTTAAACTAAAATTGTTTAATTTTGAACATTTTAAAAACTAAATGCTTTATTAAAATTTTATAACACCCCCAAAAGATAAAATTTGGTCTTCAATTTAAATAATAGATTAATATAAAAGATACATGCGACTTCTCATATAAAAAATAATTATATATATATATATATATATATATATATATATATATATATATATATATATATATATATATATATATATATATATATATATATATATATATATATATACACACATATATATATTACCTAAGTTTTTATTTATCTTCAGCTTACATACAATAATAAAGAAAGCTAAACTTCTAAGTACATTTAATAAATCCAATTATCCATGCATGCTACATAAAGAAGGGTAGGTTCAATCCTGAACTCGTTGAAATGGAGAAAAACCATCTGAGACAAATTTATTCGTGGCTTTTAGCGTCCCAGAAAAGATTAGACCTTGAGAGAGACACGTATTTAAGGATTAAAAAAGTAACAATATAAACATTTGATTACTATTTACTATACTTTTTTTTCTTCCCTCTTTGTCTTCACGTGTTTAATAGACTGATCAGTATTTTCCCAAAAAGGGTACCTAAACAGACAAAATAACTGTCCCTCTATTTATGTTCACATTCCACCCTTTGACCTTTGCAATGACTTCAAATTACCAGGAAAAGTAATTTATAGAATAAACTAGTACGATTGTCGAGGGCATTTATAGAATAAACTAGTACGATTGTCGAGGATGTTTGTCCTGGTGGCAGCTTATGCAATAACATGTTTGTCCTTAGTTATCTGTCTCCAAACGTTTATATATATACGTAAAAGTAAGACAACTCAACACTACAATCTGGTTCTCCCTTTTGTGTTCTTCTCTGGAAACACGGGAGAAGAACAAGATGCAAAAGAGAACCACGAGACACAAAGCATTCGGAGATTGGCATAGATAACACGTTGCATGTCGAGAATAAAGCCGGATTCAATCGTCCTTTTGTATTCTTTCTTGGGTTTTTAGAAAGGGTTAATTGTTTCCTCTGATGGGAAATTTCTGTGCTCGGTGCAAGATTGATGGCAATTTGAATCCACACCCATGTTCTGGTAGCATTTTTTCCTTATGCATTTGCATAAGGAAACCGATCATTTTCGCATTTTCCATAATTAATTATCCCTGTTTTAGGAGCGTATATGTAGGGGTATGTTTTCTTTTGGTTCTGTCGTATAACTTCTTGATGGATTTTTGAAGAAAAACAAAATGGTTGTGGATTTGATAATTTGTTTTGTTAATTGTTCATCGTGATCATGCACGGATTTTTATTTTATTTTTTTAAAAAAATGACGCTTCCCGTGAAATAGAACATAATGTAATTAGATTGCACACCCATCGGAATTGTTTTATTCATTGTACTTGACCAGCACCTCTTTATTGGATTTCTCATGCTTAAGAGATTTGGCTCAATTTATAGAGTCATAATGGATACCACTGACGAACTAATTAATTTGCATTGAATCCTCATCTTCTTTGTTTTTTTAGACAATACCGAATGTTAAAGGAAACCATCCAACAAGAACTAAGAATATTCTGTGACCAATCTAGGGTTCTTTATTAATCATACCACACAGCTGGTCATCCAAATCATATATAGTGGCATGAAATAATCCCAGTTTATTTATATACGACATATTAATGAAAAATATACCAGAAAGAATACATGGTTAAGGATTCAACCTCACTTTCTGCATTACTTTCTCAACTGTAGGGGGTCCTTATTGGAGTATGCTTATTGCAACCAACTCCTGCAAGTGTATTTTCTGTGTCTATATTGTTTCACATAAAACAGACACAAGTACATAGAGTTTGAATTAATTGTAAATGTTCTTTATTATAGGAAGTATGTAGGTTGGACTAACTAGTGATGGTAATCTTGGGAGAACAAGAGCACTTGCAATCCCCTTCTTAACGGCTATATATGATTTATAAATACGCTTAAAAAAATAAAATAATTTTTTTTTAAAACTAAGCCAAATTTTGAAGAAGCTAATAGAAAATAACTTTCATAAACTAACCTACACATAAATTAAGTCTAGTTTATAAACCATGTGATTTTAAGTTTTTCCTAAGAAACCCTAATTATTTATGCATCTCAGTCATAAACTTTGTGCAGATGTTTGTTTTTCAAATACTGTTTTTTCTGCTACAAATAAATTGTTGTCTTTCACTGAGATGAAAATTATTTTTCAAATGTTACAGAAGTTCCCAATAGAAGCACCCAGTTGTTTGTTCATTCAAATCCAAACGGGTATGGATACATTGATGGAGGGAAACCTGAGATTCTCCCTACTCCACGATCTGAAGGGGACATACTTTCATCCCCACATTTAAAACCCTTCACATTATATGATCTTAAGAAGGCCACAGGAAATTTTCAGCCTTATAATCTTATTGGAGAAGGAGGATTCGGAAATGTTTATAAGGGGAGAATTAACGAAACTAAATCCCACGGGGGTACAATTTCTGGATCTGGAAGAGATGTAGCCGTTAAGAAGCTTAAGCCTGAAGGCTTTCAAGGGCACAAGGAGTGGCTGGTAGGTTACTTCCACAGGCCTTTAACCCTACTGCTTTTGTTTTATATGGATCAAAGTCCATTATAGTTCTCTTTGTTTGCAGTCTGAAGTGAATCATCTTGGCCAACTTCACCACCAGAATCTCGTCAAACTTATTGGATACTGCGTGGAAGGAGATAACCGACTTCTAGTGTACGAGTACATGCCCAACGGATGCTTGGAAGATCATATATTTCGCAGTATGTTTATGCCCTTAGTAACTTAAACTTTAAGTTTTAGAAAGTAAAACACTTCAAACTTGTTTGTGCTATGATTTAACAATTTTGTAAATCAAGAAATCCAAACCTTTCTTAAGAACCGTGCCACTGTGTTCCATTTGATCAATCATGGAACTGTAAATTGCAGAGGGCACACAACCACTTCCCTGGGCTACAAGAATCAAGATTGCCACAGGTGCTGCTCGAGGTCTTTCCTTCCTACATGACTCTAAGCAACAAATTATCTACCGTGATTTCAAGGCTTCTAACATTTTGATAGATTCGGTATGTTGGTTAAAAGCTTGCATTACTATGTTAATGTGCACATTTTGGGAGAGTGCTTGCAAATAATGTATCACCTTTAGCCATCTTTATTTCCTATCTATTATATTGTTTTCCTTCTCTATTTTTTCTGGGATTTTTAAATAGAACACACTCTTCCAATTTGAAATACTGATTCGTAGTACATTTTAACTTCAGTATCCTCGTGGTGGTAGCTCTTTTTAACTTTAAAACGTGTTCACACAAATTCAGGAATTTAATGCAAAACTGTCAGACTTTGGATTGGCCAAAGCAGGGCCCACTGGTGATCATTCTTATGTTTCCACCCAAGTTCTGGGCACTCACGGCTATGCTGCTCCTGAATATATTGCTACAGGTTTGTGTTTTTTCTTAAATATATTTTCAAGCTTTTTGGCTCATAAAAAAAAAATGATGTTCTGTCACCTTTCTAGTTTTTAAAGCTTTTAGATATTTTTATGTTGGATATTTCACATCATGTACAACTAAGTGAGAGATGAATATTCAAGGTAATGTTAATGACAGACTAACCAACTTAATAAAATTCTGAACATCTAGAATCTACCATAAATTTCAACACTTGAATTAATGTGACTCGTTATTATGATAAACTTTATTTTCTATGTGGATAATGGATTATTTCCTAGGCCATTCTCCTTTTATATTCACAAGTTAGGTTGGTTTTGTTCAGAAAAAATAAATTATATACAGTCCCTTCAACCTTAGAATATAAAAAAAAATACTTACAATACTTTAATCTTAATGTTTTAAATCTAAACAATAATGTAGTATATTTCTCTTATCTAACTAATATTTTAAAATTGGAACATAAGAAAAAATATTATAAGAAATAATTCAAATTTTACAAATTTTAGAAATATATTCTTAACACTACTCTTTTAAATTTTATTTCATCGTATATTTGAATTTCAAATTTAAAATCTGATTCTCCCCCTTTCGATTATTGTTTTATTTTTTCTTATAATTCTTATCATTTTTATTTATTTTATAAAACCTTATACATTTATTCATTTTCACATCGAGCTTCTTTAAGATATATGCATCTTTATGCTATTCTTTTAATTTAATTTTTTTTTATATCTTTTTAATTGGTAGTCACCTCCTTTTCCATCAATTTGAGAATAAATTTTACTTTTGATTTGTATTTTGAACACTTTTGAGTTGTTTAAATTATTATCTTCATAAATTTTATGTTCAGAAAACACCTTATATATCTCATCAAACACTTTCTTAACCTGTAAATATATGAAACAATAAGAATTAATTTGAAAGTTAAGTGATTTTCAATTTCAATATTTTTCAAAATGTTTTATTTCTCATTCTTACTTCACAATTATATACAAGTCAACCTTTTATAACTTTTATAAATTTCGTTGGGTGTAAAATATGATATTTTACAAAGAAAAAGTTGTTACAACCTCAACACCTTCTTGTTGATATTGAGATTTACATGTTTTTTCACATTCCCCAATCACAATTGTGATTTCCATCAACTCTTGATAGAAAATTGTATGTTATAACACCAACAAATTCATATAATTCATGTCATAATTACACTTGTGGCATTTTACATTTGTTTCCATCAACTATTTATAGAAGAATGATGTATTAACACTTTTAACAAGTTCAAATAAACCGTTGACACATTATTTTCTGCTCCCTCATTTCTTTTGTTTTTGGTTTTTTTTCTTAGTACCATTATTCTTAAAATGAAGTTATCATTTTGTTGTTTAGATCATCAAAAGATTATGTTTTCCACTTGTTATATGGGAGATTATTTTTCTTGCCATATAGGAACAATGAAAAAAGACACACATAATATTATATATTTTGGTTAAATTTGTTATCCTTGTAGTTTTTTACTTGCAAACCTATCTCTACAAATATTTGTTAACCTTGTAAGCCTCATTTGCTCTTGTGCTTAATAAGATGCATTCAACAACTTTATTAGAGTAATGCATGATAAATTCCTAGACGTAGACTTGTAGTTTCAAATTTTTGAGGTACTATCTATGATTTAAATTTTTGAACAATTTTGTAATCTCAAAGTTTAGTGTTTATTACATTGTTAAATAAGGTTGAGTTAAGTCTATATTTTCACTGACTAACATAACATGATATTAGATTTATTCAAAATCTATTTTAGTTGAGATTTAGATCAATCAAATCCTCTAGATTTTCAAGCACATATTATAATTAAATTTAAACCTATTATATATAACGGGGTATTGGATTCCAATTCAAATTCTCATATCAAATTCATTATTTGCATTTCTTTCAATTTTTCATTTCATTAGTACTCTTACTTCAAAATCTCTAAAACCTTTTGTGTATTAAATAGTTTTCTTAGTGTTATTATGTTATTTATTTCCCTTGTACGTATACAAAACATGCGAAACTGTATGCAATGTACATTGTATTAATACGCATATATCATTCGATTATACTAAAACTAATTTTTTTTTCATTTATTTTTGTTGTATATTTTTCTTGTGATAGTTGCAAACCTAACATTTACAATTATTCATGATGGATCTAGAGTCTCCCGATGCAGCATCACTATTGGGTCTTTATGGACTTTCCGAGCATCGGATAATTTTCAAACAACTTGTATAACTTTACGACTGTAGTTTGTATTATTCATGAGTTCTAACCCTATCCTGAGATATTGATCTACTAATTTACGCATTGGTTCGTACGGAAGGGTTTAGTTTCCTAATTGAGATATCTTAACAACAATGCGTTTTTTCTTTGATCTCAGGTCGGTTGACATCAAGGTGTGATGTGTATAGCTTTGGGGTTGTGCTATTGGAACTACTATCAGGGCGCCATGCTATTGATAACACAAAATCTGGAGTGGAACGTAATCTGGTAGAATGGGCAAGACCCTATTTGGGTGATAGGAGGAAGTTGTTCAGGATTATGGATACCAGGTTAGAAGGGCAATACCCGCAGAAGGCAGCTTATACAGTTGCAATAATTGCGTTACAGTGTATTTCTGATGCCAAGACTAGGCCACAAATGTCTGAGGTTTTGTCTGCCTTGGAACACTTACCAGCCACTAGACGTTCAGCTAGCCCCACAGAAACCCATACATAATACCCCTCAGAAAGAGGCTCTATTCCCTTTCTGACATAATCATCCTCAGTAAAATAGAGAGTTGTCAAGAGAAAATAAGTTGGTATGTTGTCTCTTCTTCTGCTTTCATGATTACTGTTAATTAGGTGATGGCCCCCCTGAGTGGGTTAGTGAGTGACTCATTCCATCATATATCACAGTATTCTTGCAACAAGAATTTGAGTTTAGTTGTTTTCTAAAATATTTCTCGTATTTCCGCATAAAATGACATAGGAAAAAAATTCGTGGTATATCACATTCCACATTCAAAGACCATCACCCTACCAAAGGGAAGCAAATTAAACTTGAACCTTAGAAATATATTCGAATTTAAGTAAATGTATGAATAACTAATATATATTCATTATTCGCTTAAGGCAATTACATGTATTGCATTGCAGCCTAGTTGATAAAGCTATGTGTAAATTCTAAAATCCACTTAGCTAGCTGTGAATCTGTAAAACATGATGTGCTCGTAAGTCTCCCCAGGCTTCACAATCTGTGTTGGAAAGTAAGGGTGATTCACAGAATCTGGGAAACCCTGTGTCTCCAAGGCAATGCCAGCAAACTTGTGGTATATGGCCCCATCCTTGCCTTTGGTACCAATTAACTGACCACTAGTATAAAACTGCATACCAAGTTGGTTTGACCACAACTCCATTTTCCTCCCAGAGACAGGGTCTCTCACTACCGCAGCCTTGGTTAACTGATTTTGGAAACTTTTGTCCAGCACATAGTTCATATCATATAGATCCGGAAGCTTACGAATGTGGGTTACAACTTTTTTTGGTTCAAGAAAATCATAGGGGGTGCCCTTTACAGATCTGATTTCGCCAGTGGGAATAAGAAGCTTGTCCACGGGTGTGATGTGTGAACCAAAGATCTGAACATGATGAGAAAGAATGTTACCACTGTTGTGTCCCCCAAGGTTCCAGTAAGTATGTTGGGCAAGATTCACTGGTGTGGCTTTGTTCACGGACTTGGCAATCATTTTCACAATCAGTTTGTGTGCTCCAACGAGCTTGTAAGTCACTTTGACTTTGAGTTTTCCAGGAAAGCCTAACAAATTTAACCCAAAATATGTTTACCTCTAATTTTCTTAAGAATATAAGTTTCAAAAACTACCTTGATCGTTTTCAGGACTGTCGTAGGTAAATGTTACATGGCTGTGTTTTTTGTGAGATTCCACTGTCCATATAACGTCACTCAAACCTCTTGTGCCACCTGACTCATTGGATAGATAATAGCAATTAAGTATAAAATATGAGTTGAAATGGAAAGTATTAGTATTGATATAGACCGTGAAGTGTGTTTCCGTGATCATTTGCGGGTAAGTGGTAGGTTTTGTCATTCAAAGTGAATTTAGCACCTCCAATCCTATTGGCCACCCGTCCAATCACTGCCCCGAAATAAGTTGTGTCATTCTACAACAAATTTCAACATCATAAGTTTCACAAATCTCCAATATATAATATTTTCTAATCACACTTCAGTAAACAAACAACAACATTATTATACATTTTATAAAGAGTTATCTCAATATTTCATTATCTCCAAAATAAAATACAATAACACGAAATGTAGACACTGTTCAACTTTTTTTTAATCAGATCTTAAATCGGAAAAACTATTGAATTAATCAGACACTATAATCAAAATTGAACCACAAACAAAGAAAAAGAGAAAGAGACAAAAATCATTAATTTCTTAACTTGAGGTATCTCTGAAAATCAGAGAGAATCTTTTTTTTTCTTTTTCTTTTTCAATTAGCTAGTTGAACCAGAATTAATCCTACCTTATAAGAATCAAGAGAATCATAACCAAGAACAATATCAGCTAGTTTTCCTGCGAAGAAAGTCATAAAACATGTTACATGTAACATAAAAAGAAATCAATAATTACGAATGTTGGGAGAAGACAATACAAACCGTGTTTATCAGGGGTTACCACAGACACAATTGTAGCACCATAATTTGTCAAATTGAGTTTGAAATTTGCTCTCTCCAGTTCATAAAACCCAATTTTCCTATGATTGTCAAGAGCCTGAACAAGGATCAAAATCTCCAACAGAAAAGATAACAACAACACCACCTTAGTCATGGTTCAATGGATCTAGTATTATTCTGTAAATTATGACCCCTAACTTAAGATTTATATATGGAGGGAGTGAAACTTTTCTATTAAAAGAAAAGATAAGTATAAATTTCATTTAAGGTATTAATTAAATAACTTTAAATTTACATTATGATACATATTAAATATTAGTAGAGTTGTTCGGTTTCTAAAAAATATTGTCTTATTTGTCACGGAATTTCCTATCACTTTATTTTAGAAAAAGTCAATTAAACTCATAATGGTTAAAATAACTAGTTATTAAATTAATAGGATTAAATTGATTTAATTAATAATATTAAAATTATTATAATTTTATATTTTTAAAATGCCTTTAACATAAATTAGATGATATTGGCTTTTTTTTCTAAATATTAATACTTTTAATCTGTTTATTTAGTAACATGCATATTCATTAATGGTAATAAAAAAATATTTAAGATGTTTTCTTTAATCTTTATAAGGTTAAAATTTGAAAGAGTTAAACACATTAATATATTTTAAATACATTGTACAGTATTAAAAGTAGGGTTGGACAAAAATAACTTAGTATCTACTTTTTTCTCTTCTCTAGTTCAGTCCAACTGTTTCGTCTTGCCAAAAAACGTTATTTAATAATAAAATATTAATAAAAGAAACCGTTCACATAAAAAATTAATAATGAAATTTTTAAGACAAAATTTTTTTATCACAATTTTTTATATTTTTTTATCAATAAACATATATTACTTTTTAAATAATATTATTTTAAGTAATAAAAGTAAAATATATTTTTTTAAATTTAATTTTATTAAATGATTAAGTAATAGAAATCATAAAAGAAAAAAAGACTATATAAAAAAAATAATACTTTAAATATATTATATTCTTTAACATGTTATTAAATATGTAAAAATATGTTAAAATTTTTTTTAATGATATTAAAATGTGTGTAATTAGCGCACATACTAAAAAACTATTTATTTTAAAAATCAACTTACTTTAAAATAAATATCAATATTATTATTTTTAAATGATAGTATTTTACATACTAAAACTAAAATATATTTTTAACGTTAAATTTTATTAAATGCCTATATAATAAAATATCATAAAAAAATAGTAATATAGCAAAAATAATTAATATTATAGAAATATCAAATGACAAAAAATTAACAAACGTTTATTAAGAGTAACTTTTTTAGTATCATCTTTTATTATATTATAATAATTAATAAATATTAGTTTAATTTTTACATAATAAAATATAAATAATAAATAATTGATTAATAAAACAATTTTATGAGGCAACAAAATAAATATAAATAAAAAATTATTTTAAAATAAAATAAGTAGATAAAAAGATAAAATAAATTATATACACATATAAATTATATACACATATAAAACAAAAAAATATAAATAAAAAATTAAAAAAATAAATATAAAATTAAAATAATATTCATGACAAAATAAATATAAATAAAAAAATAAAATAAAATAAAATAAATAATAAAATAATTTCCATACACATATAATAATAAAAGAAATATAAATAAAATAAAAATAATAATATCAAATAATTAAAAAGTTAATTTGTAAGACACTTATGAATAAAATAAAATAAAAATATTAAAATAAATTTCAATTAAAAAGAACATGTATTGTTATACTATTTAGTTTAAAATTAGTACAATTCAGTTTAAAATTAGTATAGTTAGTAATTCAGTTTAGTTTGTATTGTAGTTTAGTACAATTTAGTGTAGTTCAGTTCAATCCAGTTTGATAAAATAAAAAACAGTTCAGTTCAGTTCTATTTGCCCAGCCCTAATTAAAAGGTATCTTAGAAACTAAAAAATGTTAAGAAAGATGGAAAAGAACATTCTTATGGTATTTAAACAATGATAAGACAGAAGACAATAAATGAAATAGTTACAAAATAAAAAGTGTAAGAAAAAAGAAAAAAAAATGTATATAAATGAATATGTTTTTAATTGATTATTAAAATTTAAATTAATTAAGTTTCAAATTGATATTTATTAAATGTTATGGTTTCAAATGTATATTTTTTCATTAATTTTTTATCCGACTAATTTTTTCCATTAACCATTGTGGTTGTTATTTTATATTGTCATTTTTTTATTTGTCTTCAATTATTAGAAAATGAGAAGTTTTGTAATAATATAAAATGATATCCTATCAAGTGTAAAATGATAATAATTTTTTTATTGCTGTCATTGAAAACATATTGGATATTAAGAACGAAATGGTGGTGAAAAAAAAAATCTTAATTGTTTTAGATTATTAGTGGAAATTATTAAGTATATTTTTAATGAGAACAATAAAAATAACGTGTCCTTTTACATTAATTGTAATATTCTTTTTATATTAGTCTCACAAAATCTAATATTTCTTAACATACGAGTATAAGTAAGAAAGATTAGAAATATAACTACCCCATTATTTTGATAACGAGCAAACTAAATGACATAGACTTCGTTGAAAAATAAATAAATTTTGAGTAATTAATAAATAAATAAAAGGTAAAAAAGATTTAATTGAAAATATTCAAATTTATTCAATTTTAAAATTTAATTAAGCTCGTAATTTATTAATTTACATATAAAAATAATAGGAATTTATTGAGTTTTAAACTTCCATTTGATCTAAAGTATAGGTTTCATGATGTTAAGAGCTTTAACATTCAATTATGTCAACTACATTTAATAATAAATTTAATAATAAGTACTATATCATGTCTACACAAGAGTAAAAACAATATTTTCAAATAAGTTTCCATAATATTAGAAGGAAAATTTAAATAGTGTCATAATAAAAGTAAAAGGTAACCATATAGATATTGAGATAATGTGTCAATATTAAAGATTAATTACATATATATTGTAAAAACATGAAATTATAAGGACTACATCAAATTTTGTTCATTGTTAAATAAAAATATGAAACTCATACTGGATTAAATCTCTTATATATAAAGGTTTATTAAATATAATAGATTAAATTGTATTTATGCTCAAAAAATAAATAATACCATTAGTTATTTGTGCTTTCTTAAATTATAATTAAGATTTTAAATATTTTGTTTGTCTAACTTTATTTGTGAGATTTATAAGTTTGATTTTACTTAAAAGTTTCTTATTACTTGAAAAAATTAAAATAAAAAATATTTATTTTAACTTCTCAAAACATATATATTTTAATATAATTTTACAAAAAACTTATTAAATACGAAATTAATATAATAATTATATATATATATATATATATATATATATATATATATATATATATATATATAAGCCATAGCAATTAATATGATTGAGGTATGGTGTTTATATTAGGATGAGTCATAAAAGATGTTTGAGGATTTTTTTTTTTAATTATTCACATCACTAAAATTTAGGATAAACAATTTTTTTATAAAATATTTTTAATTTGATTTTACTATTTTAATATTTTTAATTTTGTTCTATACTTTGAAAGATGAGATAAAATAATTTCTTTTTATTAAATGTGCGTATGTAATCACTCAATATTTATTTTATATATATATATATATATATATATATATATATATATATATTATTTTTTAAAGAAAAATTTAATTTTAATTAATCATATTTATATTAAACACCATTATTATAAATTATTTATATTTAAATTGACAAAATTTAGTATATTAAGTTATTATTAAAAAAAATTAGAATTAAATTAAATGCATTTTGATAATATTGAAAAGAAAAAAGTCTATTCAATACAAGGAAAAATTAAGAAATTATAATATTTTTATATTCATCAAGTAGGTTTCAAATATTTGATGCTTTGTTTAAATTTTTTATATTCTATTTCGTTGTATCTAGTTTCAACAAAAATCACAAATGGATAAAAGTATGTGATTATTTACATTTGTTTATTGACTAAGGTCCGACATCTTTGTTCCTAACTGTTCGATCTTGTCTATTGATTTGCCACGTTCACTGCTTAGTTGCTTCCTTTTCTTTCAGATCGTCCGACTTACTTGGTTGAGGTAATCATACAATACAAGAAGTAAAACAAAACAATTAAAAACTATAAAATACTTATGGTATAATATTTATTTTGCATTATTGTCTAAAATTAACGTGACAAACTTGAAGTAATTTAAGAAATAGAATCTCTTAAGAAAATATAATTATCTTTCAAAATAAAAATCATTAAAAAATCTAATAAGTATATAATAAAGATATTCGAATAAGAAATGTGAGAATAAAATAGTTTTCTATACATTCATTTTAATATTTTTGTTAGTAAAAAAGTAATAACTTTTACAAGTTATTTTATTATTTAATGACTTTTTCTTTTATTATACATCTACAAATAAAAACATTTTAATAAACTTAAAAAAAATATATCAAAAATAGTGTAGAGGCGATATTTTTTTAGTAATGATAAAATTACATAACTCAAACCAAGTTTTTAATATTACTATAAATTTGTTAGTTTTTACGCTTAGAAAACAAAATTTATATTTAAATGACCGATAGGCGCTGAAATTGGAACAACTTCTCTTCAAAATCTTTAAAATTTATATTTAAAGTTCCTTTGTTGTTTTTGTCCGTTTCTTTGTCGTCTTCTTGTTTTACTTTTCCTTTTCCGTGCACCTTTCTTTCCTTATTCTTGCTATGGAATGCTCACGTTCAGCCCATTAATGGTTGGAAAGTAGTTTTCTGACTTTCTAATAGTTGGTTCTGATTAAATTCTGATAAAAGGAAAAACATTTAAATTAATTCTTATATAAATTATTAAGTGAACTTCGAATTACTTCGCATTAAAAGGAAATTATTATCTTACCAACTTCGGTAAATATGATTATATTTTATATTCGGGTTTTTAGAATTATATTTTTATATTATTTAGTATGTTCTTAAAAAATTTACAAAGTTCTTAATATTAATATTAAAATTTAATAAAATAGTTTATTAGACTAGTTAAAATTTATAAGAAAATAATTATATTAGCTTCACTAAATAAATATACTATACATATACAATAATGTATTACTTCCCTAATATATATCATCTAATAACTACGGATTCATTCCATTTCATAACATATTTACTAATCAAAACAATTATATATATGTTAAGCTAAATTAAAACTTTTTACAACGTAACTATTTGAAATTATAAGATTAAATAATTAAAATTATTAGAAAATGAGTTTTTAAGCCTAACTCAACTCCACAAAACTGGCTTATAAGGTGAGGTTTGCACCCACTTATAAACTATGAATTGACCTTATCTCTAGTCGATGTGGGACTTCCAACACACCCCCTTCACGCCGAGGTATAGACATCTTGTGCGTGATAGTAGAAATTGGGTGGTCCGATAACGGCCCGATAGCCGATGGAATAGAAGAATAAAATGTCCACTTAGAACTTGCTAGGATAGGCTCTAACCATGGATCTGATACCATATTAGAAAGTGAGTTTTTAAGCCTAACTCAACCCCACAAAACTGGCTTACACAAACACTAAACTGAAGTTTTAAACTTAATTTTCAACGATAACATCAGGAAATAGAAAACTACAACAAGCTGAATGCAGTATCACTAAATTAAGCTCCAATAATTTCGGTGGGTTCCTCTACAATTATTTCATCAGCATGTCTTTCTACCTTTGTGCCAACATCTTCTGAGTAATCACCATGAACCTCCATCAGTTTCCCAAGATCAAACTTCGGAGCTTTAAGAATCTTGACTTTTCGGACAAACACGTTCTGCAGAGGATAAATGCTAGACGTTGCCTTCTCAATTTCTTTTCCAATAATCTCAGGAATAAACTTTCGGACCAACTCCTTCAAATCACAGGATATTGCTTGGTTGGTCATGATCTCTCTCATCTTCCTACGTATATGTCTAATTTGGCTTGATTGGGCATAACAGGTTCTCTTCACCTGGTTAACTCTTCTCTTGGTGAATCCAATACAAAACATCCTCAATGTGTAACTATCAGTTGTCTTCACATCCACATGGGCTTCAATAAGTGTTTGCCATTTTCGAACCAAAGACCTCAGTTTGATTGTGGTGAAATCCATTCCCCAGAAATTTGTCAGGACATTCTTCCCTTGAATATCTTCAGCTCTCAGCCTTATCTTCCTGAATGCATGATCCTCATCTCCTTGAAGATCAACCAATGAGACCTCAAAGACTTTATGTTTGAGTCCTTCCGAGGCAATCTTGGTACCCTGAGTACGAGGGTTTTGCCAACATTTTTTACTTGGAAAACAGAGGGAGCCTTAATGTCATACCAATCCTTCTTCTTGCCACCCTTCTTCCCTTTGGAGATGCGCTTGTTCTTTCCAACGGCCATGTCTCACTAGTGACAGCAGCTGCGAATGACAACAAGAGCAACAAAAGAAGAGATTTACATGGAGCAACCTCCCAGATTTGTTGCTCAAGAGGAGTCTTTTGGGTTGGTATTTCGTCTTCTATGTCGTCTTGCAAATCATTAGCAATTTGGTGTCACTCGAGTGTAGAAGTAAATATTTTCACTAAGTCTTTATGAATTATATTAGTAACAAGCTTTTGTACATACGATTTGTATGCACAGCTTGAGGGGAGTGTTAGATATATTATATCTTTTATCTTTTAATTAGTTTGTTATTATGTCTTATTTGTATTTTGGGCTTAGCCCATATTTCTTCTATTATAAATAGAGAACCCTATGTGTGTATTTAACACAAGAGAGATTAGAAAGTGAGTTTTTAAGCCTAACTCAACCCCACAAAACCGACTTATAGGATAAGGTCTGCACCCACTTATAAACTATGAATTGACCTTATCTCTAGTCGATGTGGGACTTCCAACACCCCCCTTCACGATGAGGTATAGACATCTCGTGCATGATAGTAAAAATTGGGTGGTCCGATAACAACCTGATAGCGGGTGGAATAGAAGAATAGAATGCCCACTTAGAACTCGCTAGGATAGACTCTAACCTGACTCTGATACCACGTTGAATATAGTGAAAATTATATATGGAATTAATCTCCCTTGTGTTAAATACACACATAGGATTCTCTATTTATAATAGAAGAAATATGGGCTAAGCCCAAAATACAAATAAGAAATAATAACAAACTAACTAAAAGATAAAAGATATAATATATCTAATAAAAATTAAGTTTTTTTTTTAAATGATTCATTGAAATTAACATTTGTTGGTCGAAATTTAACTTTTTTTTCCTAAGCCTGATCCTATAAGCAATTTTTCATTTTATTGATCAATTTAGAAAGAAAGAAAGAAAATATTGTTCATAGGCAGCTATACAATTTCGAGGCTTGATGCTATAAAACTTAACTAAATATAGAGTAGCAATTTGTTGATTTATTTGGTTCTGAGCAGTTAATTTTGTATGATAATTATGACAAGGTATCAAAAGCTTGAGCCTCACGTGCTACCTTGATGAATACATCTTCCAACGTGGTGTCAACTAAACCCCATGCAGAAACAGTGAACTTTCTCTTTGCAACATCAACAGCTTGGAACACATCTGATATTCTAACATCCTCTTTTGGCAGCTCAAACTTCTGAGTACCCGAGAGATGATATATCTTATTGGCATTTGGGGTGAGTTTCTGCACCATGTTCTCCACATCTTTTTCATGCTCTGAAGATGTTGTCACTGTCAACACGTAAGTTCCTCCATATCTTGCTTTAAGCTATCAGAAACCAACAGAACGTGTTATAAAAAAAATCAAAGTCTACATAAATCTGCCTTTTCTACTATGCAACTACAAATAGTAAAATGCCTTGTGCAGTCTATGGGTTTCCTTTTGCATGGATTTAACAGATTTATTTGAAAAATAAAATTGATACAGCTAATCATTTGAGCAGCAATGTTACCTCTTTTGCATTTCCTACACACTGCAAACTGCCATTTACAAAAATGCCCAATCGATCACATAAGGCCTCTGCCTCTTCCATGGAATGTGCTGAGAACATCAAGCCAATATTTGTCAATATATAAGAAGAGGGATCATGTTATTGTGAGACAAAAACAAATTGATCATTCTATATACACCAAGCAGAGTAATGTGATATAAAATCAAAATCCATAAGAGAGAGAGAGTACTGGTGAGAATGATTGCACGGTTCTGTTTTGCATGCTTGACAACACTCCATAATCTTTTTCTTGAGGCAGGGTCTAATCCGGAACTTGGTTCATCCATGTAAACAATCTTAACAAATTTTGCACATACAGAATTAAGGAACATGACTTGAATCTTCTTCAAAGAAAAATTATCAGAATGAATTCAAATCTAAAACATACTTTGGGATCCCCAATCAATGAAATTGCAACACTAAGCCTCCTCTTCATCCCTCCACTGTACTTTCCAACTTGTTTATCGGCAACCCCTCCGTGAAAAAGGTTTAAATCCTTCAAAGAGTCCTCTACTGCCTGCAGAAATAAATTTTTAGCTAAATTTACTCAAGTCTTTTGTTTAGACAAAGAGACGGCTATTAGGTTATTGTTTAAATTTAGTAAATTAAGACGGTTATATTTTTGTTCTATATTCCTAGAGTCTAGGAATAAAAGACGGTTTAAGCTCCTCTACATAATACATCTTTTACCCATATAAATATATTTTCTAACCATAAAAACAAAACAAATTGGTATCAAGAGCTATCCTGAGAGGGATTTGCAAGATTGAGTGAGTCTATCCATAATTCCTAAACCTAAACACAAATCTAATATTCTAAAAGAAAACCTAAAGGTTCATCAATTGCACTTTCATTATTTCAGGCTACGATTGCTCAAATCAAAATTCAGAAAGAGAGGAAGGAAAAAAAAAGGTCAAAAGCAAGAGCAACCTTGTCTGCTGCAGTATCATCCACTATGTTGATCAAAAAATGTTGCTCAAAATATCCAATTAGAATTGAGAGTTTTTGAAGCAAGAGTACCATAGAAATGAAAAGATGAAAGGATTACAAATGTTGAACTAGATCCAAGAATTTGAGATGCAAATAATGAAGGAATCATAAACAAAAAATAAATACTCCGACAATAGAAATGTTGGAAAAATTCAAGCATTACTCTAGAATAGTTGTTGAATGCACCACATGCACAAGAACAAAGGAGGCTTATGAGATGTAGAGAAAGCTTTCCAAGTCAAGAAGTAAAAAGGTAGTAGCATATACAACCAAAATAACTATCCATGTGTCTTTTTGCCTTCTACCTATAGCAAGAGAAATATTCACCCACATAACAAGTGTTGATTGTGTATTATGGTATAAATATATCATGTTTAGTCTGGACACACAATGCGTTCAGAGCATATACAATTCTATAGTTGTAATTTTAGATAATATCTTTAGAATTTTCCTAATTAGAGGAAATAAATATATAATCTTTATTTTATTTTACTTTCCTAGTTTCCTTATTTCCCTTTATTTTACTTTCCTAGTTTCCCTATTTTCCTTTTTAGGAGAATTAGATTACTACAAATAGAAAGTATCAGAATGTATTTTTTAATGATTGAGAATAATAAATCAGTCTTATTTTCCACATGGTATCAGAGCTTGTCTGATCCGCTTCCACTGTCTTTGCTATTTGTCGGCGGCTGGCTGCCATGGCCACTGGCGGCCCCCTAAAAGTCTCTTCTTTAACATATGTTTTTAATGGGCTCCAATTGCCCTAGTCAATTTCTAACTTAGAATTCTAGCTTTTTCTCCAGCATTACCAACACGTCTGTCCTTCTGATAACAGCTACACAAAACTGTGCTTCCAGAATCTGGCCTAGCTAAGCTATACTTCCAGAGTTCAATCTGACCTAGCTATAAGCTATACTTCCAGAGAGTTGAATCTGACCTAGCTATAAGCTATACTTCAAGAGTTCAATCTGACCTAGCTATAAGCTATACTTCCAGAGAGTTGAATCTGACCTAGCTATAAGCTATACTTCTAGAATTTGTCTCAGAATGGGATTCCTTAGACCAGTAGTTGCACCTGTAGTTTAAGTAATGCCCATAGTTGGCATCTTCACTGACTTCCAATCAGAATCCTCGCTCACTGTATCCCGCTGTGCACCGCCACTCTCCGCCGTCGGCCACCGTCGCAGTTTCGACCGGTGACATGCAGATCTGGATCGTTTCTTCAAGCGACGACCAACCACGAGCGCCAAATCAGTTCGATAGTCGTCGCCGCCGCCGTCGTCATTTTCTCCGGCGAAGATAAGGGTTAGGTTTGCCTCAAGGAACGCAACTCAACCCTGGTAATCAACCTCCCAAAAGCCTTCTCACGCGCCGCCTTTCTTTGACTGGTCTCGGGTGCGTGTTCGTCACGCGCCACCCTCCTGATGTCGGAATCACACCGCGCCGCTGCCAGTCGTGTCGGCGGACCTCCATCTCCGTAATCTACTCCTTCTGATATGTCACTTTAATGCCATCATCTCGCCACTGTACTGAATCGCTGGATATACTTCATGACCCGCTCTCTCAACAGGGAGACCTCTTTCGACGCCATTGCGTCAGTTCTTTCCTCTCCATTACGAAGGGTTCTCTACCTCTCCATTCATTTCTGTTTCTCGAGCAACAGTGCTTCGTTCCGCTGCAATCACAGTCGACGCCGGCGCAGTCAGTCGCCATCGCGACAATCAGTTGTTTTAACCTCTACAGTTTGTCGCTGCCGGCTGTTTGCCGTGAGGGGAAATATTTTCTAGCCCCTGCAGAGAACTTCCTTCTTGGGCTAGAGTTTAGTCCGTACTTCTTGTGATACAGTGTTAAGTATCACCATTTAGGAGTAGTCCAGCAGAAAACTTTGGACCTCCAACCTGTCTTTGGCCTTTTGATCCCATCATAAGTCCCGATCTTTGGTGTTTTTGGTTTCTGCCAATGCCTTGTTGTAACAGCTCACTGAGAGTTGTTCTAATGCCTTGTTGTAATAGCTCACTGAGAGTTGTTCTGTGAGACCGCCTGCTGATTTGGTCCGTTCGATGTTAGGGGTTTCAGATTTGTCCCTAAGTACGGATCAGTTCTCACCAGTTCTTCCACCTTCACGTTCTGTCATTGACGTGCATATGCCGTTCAGTCGTGAGGGGAAGAAAAGTTTTAGCCGCTGTAGGGTGGTTAAGTCCCTACAGGTTTGTTGTTGTTAGCCGCTGCAGGGCAGTTCAGTTCCTGCAAGTTTGTTGTTGTTCAGGGCAGTTAAGTCCCTAAAGGTTCGTTATTGTTAGGGCAGTTAAGTCCCTTAAGGTTTGTTCAGGGTGGTTAAAGTCCCTACAGGTTTGTGGCTGTTAGCCTTTTAATGCCGTTGCAGGGAGTGTAATCCTTGCAGGTCTGTTGTTGTTTAGGGCAGTTAAGTCCCTGAAGGTTTGTTGTTGTTTAGGATAGTTAAGTCCCTACAGGTTTGTGGCTGTTAGCCTTTGAAGGCCTCCCATATGTTACTCATGGAAATCATGTTCTTGAAGTTTTGTTTGTGGCTATTAGCCTTTTGAAGGCCTCCCATATGTTACTCATGGAAATCATGTTCTTGAAGTTTTGTTTGTGGCTGTTAGCCTTTGAAGGCCTCCCATATGTTACTCATGGAAATCATGTTCTCGAAGTTTTGTTGTTGTTCGCCACTATTGATGGCAATCCAGTCCCTGCAGTTTGTTGTTGTTCGCCACTGGAGGCCCTTCATCTGTTCTTGTAGTTTGTTGTTGTTTGCTGCTGCAAGTCATCATCCATTTTTGATGGAAATCTCCCTCATCCATTACTGTCCAAGTTGAAGTTTCATGGTGCTAGTTCGCCCTCGTCCATTGCTGTCCAAGTTGAAGTTTCATGTGCTAGTTCGCCCTCGTCCATTGTTGTCCAAGTTGAAGTTTCATGGTACTAGTTCGCCCTCGTCCATTGTTGTCCAATTTGGTTTATTGACGTTCTCTACAATTGAGTTTGACTATTCCAAGCTTGGTTCATACAATCTTGTATGATCCAGCTTGAGGGGGAGTGTTGTAATTTGAGATAATATCTTTAGAATCTTCCTAATTAAAGGAAATAGATATATAATCTTTATTTTATTTTACTTTCCTAGTTTCCCTATTTTCCTTTTTAGGAGAATTAGATTATTACAAATAGAAAGTATCAGAATGTATTTTTTAATGATTGAGAATAATAAATCAGTCTTATTTTCCACAGTAAATCACACAGCACGTGTTTATACCATAATATAGAATCAATTATAACAAAAATTATTAAATCAATCATCCTAATTTCCTAGATTATGTAATGGTTAATTTCCTACAAATCTGAAACTGATGATTACATTCTAGGCCTAAATGCTTACTTCGTCCTCATGTTAAGAGGTGAATTTTTGTTTAGTACCCGGTTTTAAAAATGAAGACATTGGGTCCTATGTTATGAAAAATGTATGAATAAGGACTTGTCCATTAAGTTGACAGCAACGATGTTAAGTCCATGCTGATGTGGTCGTACTTTTTCTCTTTTCTCTTCTGTTGTCCAGCTTTTTCTCTCTCTTGTTCAGCTTTTTCTTTGATGATTGTTCTTTCTTTGTGGACTTTATTCATAAACTTTTCATAACATAGGGACCCAATGTCTTCATTTTTAAAACCGGATACTAAACAGAAATTCACCTCTTAACATGAGGACAAAGTAAGCATTTAAGCCTACATTCTAACACTTGAAAAAGAGAATGATTTTACTATTTTCATTCATAGTAATTACATTCTCCTTACCTCTATTTGTAGCAATCTAATCTTCTAAAAAGGGAAATAAGGAAACAAAATAATCTAGAAGATCATACACATGTTTTCTTTAATTAGAAAGATTCTACAGATATTTTCTCTAATTGAGAAGATTCTATAGATATTTCCTCTAATTACAACACTAAGATAGGCCAAAGGTGAAATACCACAAGTGTGGTCAATTGGAACACAAGGAAAAGATATCAAAGTATCAACATCAACAAGAAATTTGTTAAGGTTGTCAAGGAAATATCAGAAGAGGAAAAACTCTTTGCAACGTCATGCTTTACAACCAATAAATCCACAAAAGGTTGGCTGATAAATAATGATTGTACAGACCACATAACTCATAATTGAAAGTTGTAGAAAGTGTTCAATGAATCTATAATTTCTAAAGAACTGGGAACGGAGTAGATATTGCTATGAAAAGTGGAGAAATAATTTAAAAGTCATCCAGGCCTTAATTTAATTTCTATTGTCTTATATGTTCAGGATATTAATCAAAATTTACGTTTAGCTTCATTATTACAACAAAGTTATAAAGTGTTGTTTGACCATAAATGTTAGGGGCTGGTGAGTATACGAAAGAAAGAGATATAGGAGAGAAAAAGAGGGAAACCGAACGGTAGAGGATATGGGCCAAACGGTGGGAAACCGAACGGTAGAGGATATGGGCCGAACGGTGGAGAGGGTGGAGCACGAAGACCGAACGGTAGAAGGAAGAGAGAAAGAGGACCGAACGGTAAAGGATATGGGCCGAACAATTAACGACAGGGAACGAGCGGTCCAGATGATAGAAGGGGGGAAAGAGACTTAACCGAGCGGTAGAAGGAAGAGGGAAAGAGGGCCAAACGGTGGGGAGCAGCGAGGAGCATCCTAACTGGGCGGGAAATTTATTAGAATTTAAGGGCATATCTCAGGATATTATTAAATATAAATTAAATATAGTAAATAAGGGTGAAGATATTCTTACCCGATAATCTTAATAAATAGGCATAATTACTATGATTCTTTACCCTTTCGGGAGAGAGTGATTAGTATAAATAAAGTTAGAGTCTAGGATTAAAGATAGGTTTTTATGTGTGAGATTTGTAAGAGAGGTTATGCTCTTAGGTAACTGACGGAGATCCTGCTCCCAGTTATTGGTTGTTATCTTTGGTGCAGTATTTTTTATTCAATAACAGCGGTATATTTAGTAAATTTCCAGTGTTTCTTATTTGTGCGAGTGTGTGAGTGAGCCTACTGGTTACGGCCCAAACTCAGGTACGTAACAATAAACCTTGTGCAATTAATAAGGCTCTTATAAATTTTAATTATTATATACCTCATATATTAAAAACATTTGTTTATTATAAACTTTAGTTAGATGAAAAACATTTATCTTGTATACTGCACAAGATAAACTACCACGTTTTAAATTTTTTAAAAGCAAATAGGCACAAGGACTGGCCTCTGACTATGCTAAAACAGTCCATTTATAAAACTAATTAGAAGTGCGCACACATACACACATAAAGGGTTAAATATGTTTTTGAGTCCCTTAACTTGTAGTAAAAATTGGAATTAGTCTTTCTTCAAAACTTTAACCCAATTTAGTCTCCAAACTTTATAAATTTATATGTGAGGATTTAGTCATTTAAATCAAATTTTGTTAAATTTATTTGATATTTCAAATATGTTTCATGATAATATTTGAGTTATTTACATCCTTAGACACATTTTTACTTCAATATTAAACATCAAATAAATTTAACAAAATTTAGTGAAAAGGACTAAATTTACATATTTTTAAATATGAAAAACTAAATTGGTCCAAAGTTTTGAAAAAGAACTAACTCAAATTTTCATTAAAAGTTAAGGGATCAAAAACATATTTAACAAAAAAAAAAGTAAAGAAACATTTTCATGTAGAGGCTTGATAATTTAAATATATGGAATGTGGCTAACTTAGATTTTATGATATGAACCATTCATTAGTATATATAGAGTTGAAAATAAGAATGATTTTATTATTCTCAATCATCTCAATTACATTCTCCTTTGCTTTATTTGTAACAATCAATAGGGAAACAAAATAATGTAGAAGATTACACATCTATTTTCCCTAATTAGGAAGATTCTATAGATATCTTCTTTAATTAAGAAGATATTTCCTCTAATTACAACACTATCCCTCAAGTTGGTAAATGAATATCAATTATTCTCAACTTGCCTACAAGATCTTGAAATCTACCCAGAAGGAGCCCTTTTGTAAAAATATCTGCTATTTCAAATTTTGTAGGAACATGAGTTGTAATCATAAAGCCTCTATCTAGATTATCTTTGATGAAATGTCTGTCAATCTCAATGTGTTTGGTCCTGTCATGTTGTACTGGATTATGGGCTATGCTCATGGCAGAATTATTGTGCAGTGTAATTGCACAGGGTTATGCACCTTGACTTTAAGATCATTCAAAATTATTTTCATCCAGAGTCCTTCACACATTCCTTGAGCAAGAGCACAAAATTCATCTTCTACACTAGAACGAGATACTCTATCTTGCTTTTTGCTTCTCCATGTTACCAGACTATCTCCAAGAAGCACACAATACCTAGAAGTAGATTTTTTGTCAGTAATAGAACATGCATAGTCAGCATCAATATACATTTTCATAGTCAATGTGTCTTCCCTTTTGAATAATAGCCCCTTTCCTGGACTTGACTTCAAGTATTGGAGAATTTTGTCAACTGCTTGCATGTGTCCTCTCTTGGATCATGCATAAATTGGCTCACTACACTAACTGCATAAGCAATGTCTAGTCTTGTGTGTGATAGATAGATCAAATTTCCTACCAATCTCTGATATTGGGCCTTCTCTACAGGAGCACTTTCCTCACTTCCAATTCTGTGATTTTGTTCTATAGGAACTGTTGAGGTTCTACATCCCAGCTTTCCTGTTTCTTTGAGGAGATCCAGTACATATTTCTTTTGGGAGATGACAATTCCGTTCTTGGAGTAAGCAACCTCTATTCCAAGAAAATATTTGAGTTTTTCATATTTATCTTTCATTTCAAATTGAGTAGCCAATTTATCTTTTAACGCCAATTTTTCTGTTTCATCATCTCCTGCAATAATCATATCATTCACATAGACAAGCAATAGAGTGAGTTAACCTGTAGAAGAGTGCTTTATGAATAGAGTATGATCTCCATGCCTTTGTCTGTATCCCAAGGAAACCATTGCTTTTGTAAATCTTCCAAACCATGCTCTAGGGGATTGTTTAAGACCATACAATGCTTTCTTCAGGAGGCATACCTTGTATCTTTCTTATCCATCTACACCCTACTACCTTCTTGTTTCTTGGCTTATCAACAATCTCCCAAGTGGAATTTCTTTCTAATGCATTCATCTCTGCTTTCATGGCTTGATTCCAATGTTCAAGTTTCATGGCCTCTTGGATTGAGGTAGGAATTCTGGTGGCATCAATGGTAGCAATAAAGCTTTTGTGCTTATCAGAGAGATTGTTAGTGTAAACATATTGAGAAATAGGATATTTAGCACATGACCTTCTTTCCTTTCTCATTGCAATGGGTAAATCCTCGATAATACTTACCTCCTCCTCACTGATATCTTCAGGGATCCTCACCTCCAGATTAGACAATTTTTCTTGCTCAAGAGTCGAAGTGGGTTGTTTTCTTCTTTCATATTTTTTGCCAAAATATTTGTCTTCTTCCTCTTCTTCCTCATTGTGGACTATGGTAGCTTCATTGCTCAGATCTTGGGCATCCTGCAAAGACAAACATGATTATGACAAGAAGGAGAGTTCATCCACTTCAAGTGCTTTCTCCCCCGAAGTGGTGGACTGACATAAAAGGATTGTTTCATGAAAGGTGACATCCATAGAGATAAAGACGTGACGACTCTGAGGATGATAACATTTGTTCCCCTTTTTATTAGAAGTATACCCAATAAAGACACATTTAAGATCTCTAGGATCTAATTTACCATGGTTAGAATGATGAGAGTCAACAAAAACAACACATCCAAAGACTCGACTAGGTAGACTCATTATTAGGGTAGAAGAATGAAACATATAACTTTTACTTATCTTAGGAATCATGGATTGCCACATCCAAGTCATAATTAGTGAATCTTCATTGTCCCAAATTGGAAAATGAGTGTCGTTTGGTCCTAGTCTTCCTCCATCTATGTGATCAAGTCTTGAACAACCCTTGAGAATCCTTCGAATAAACTAGCTCTATTGTAAGAAATTTCGACCATCCAACCAACAAGTACCCTATATTTGGTAGGTCATTAGGACCCAAAGCAATAATTTTTACTTAAGACATAACATAGAACGCAATCAAGTGCCTCTGGTGACCTTTTCCGAGATGACGACGTGAGGTTCACACCGAGAAAAGGAGAGCAAAGGAGAAGAACTTAAAACTCATATCTACTCAAATATGGGCCAAACAGGACGTCACCGACCCTTGGAATGGACCCAGGAGACTCCGACGACCCTGTCTGTGGCGGCGGCAGCGAGTGGGTCTCGTCGGAACTAGGCGCATGGGCTACACGTGCCAGCAATAGTGGCAGCGCGTGGAGGCTTCTTTCCCGGAGCGACTTCCGATGTTGGGTTCGCTAGAGTTGGGCACCTTTCTGCCCTATCAACAACCCCAGTCAGCTACGACGGCAGCCGCGGTAGTCGGACAGCGGCGGCGGTGGCTACTGCTGCAATGGAAACGGAGCCCCCAAGATCGGGAGCTCTTACACCAAGTTGAAATTAAGAATGATTTTATTATTCTCAATCATCTCATTTACATTCTCCTTTGCTCTAGTTGTAACGATCTAATCTTCTAAAATAGGAAAATAGGGAAACAAAATAATTTAGAAGATTACACATCTATTTTCCCTAATTAGGAAGATTCTATAGATATCTTCTTTAATTAGGAAGATATTTCCTCTAATTATAACATATAGTTAAGATTTGTGCATTTTACAACCTAGAGTGCAAGCTGCATTTTAGAGGAGCTGCTATGCGACGTGAAAATTTAAATGAGGTGTCATGATCTGAATCATTCATTGATATATACGGTTAAGATCTGTGCACTATACCTCCTAAATTACATGCTGCACTTTAGAGGAGCTCGCTCCTTATAATTAACATTTTGGGAATTATAAATAAGTGTAGTGCAACTAAGTACCCTTTCATTCCTAAATAATAATAATAATGATAATAATAATAATAATAATCTTATTGTTATAACAGCTTAGTTTCTCTCAAATTAACTTACTCGCGTTAAAACTGAGAAACTAAGACTTTTAAGTCTGCCATAAAAAAGTTGGTGCTCTCTAATAACTGACATGTCGTAAATAATAATAATAATAATCTTACTAATAACAACATGATTTCTCTCAAATTAACTTACTTGTGTTAGGACTGAGCCTCTAAGATTTTTCAGTCTTCCATAAAAAAGTAGGTGCTCTCTACCTGTCAAGTTGTCCCACAGCAAGCTACAGTATAGAGAAAAAAATAAGTCAAAAAACCTTTTTTACTTGTTAGAAGTTTGATTTTAGAGGGAAAAAATAGAGGAATTTCCAACTTACTCATGTTGTGGACATACACCCATGGTAGTATATATTCCACCCATTTGAGTTCTTATGTCCAAGCCTTGAACAAATGCCGTACCAGAGGTGGGTTTTGTGAGACCAATCATCTGTAAACACAGCAAAGCTCATTACATTTATGACTTCAAGAGAAAAATAATGAATTTAGCCCGTTATAGGTCTATTCGTAAGGTAGTTTTAAACTTGTTTTGTTTTCTTGTGTACATATCCTAAGGTAGTTTTAAACTTTTATATTCTTAAGGAAGTTTTGGGAATGCAAGAAAATTCTAATGTACATATCGGTTGGACAATTACAACTGACCATATTGATAAAAGAGGTCTTCCCAGCTCCATTGGGACCAAGCATACCAAAGCATTCCCCAGGAGGCACAGAAAGGAACAACCCTCTTACTGCAAATTTATCTGGATTTCCATCCCTCCCTGGATAGACTTTTCTTAGATCGTCACATAAAATTGCATGATTAATAGTTGGTTCAAGTAGCAGCTCCTCCACTTTCTCCTTCTGAAAAAGAAGAAAGCAATTAACACCTCATGTATGCAACTCAGTCTCAACATATTGAGTACATCAGTACAACCAAACTTGTAAAACATACATGATACATGAGTTCTTTAAGTGAAAATACAATCTTTATTTTGTGTGCATAATAGTACTATCATGGTTTAAATATAGGACCTTGTGCAATCTATTCACCAACACCCCCCACACACGCCCAAAAGAAAAAAAAACACCAGAACTATGTGGGTTAGACAAATACAAGCTAATGAAGGCAAACTCACATGCCTTATTATTAGTCTCAACATTTGTTTCCACATTTAATTTAATTACGATTACAAGTCTTCCATTAGTGTAAATAGAACTAGATATTTTTCCTTTTATATAACATCAATCACATTGAAACATGCATGGTGGGTCATAAGTTATGATTTATTTTACCATATTCAGTCTCTATTCTCTCCTTTTTCTCCCTCAACATCTTAATCCTCTAATTCAACACCAGTAATTTTTTTTGAAAAAGAAAAGCTTTGCAATTGAGACAAAAGTTAGGTTCTCTATGGAATCTGCAACTAATTAACGTTCTACCAACGTTAACAAGTTTTTGAAATATTTTCTGGAGTTAAGATCTTATTGAGGGATGAGATGTTATCAACATTGTAGTTCTAATTATGGCAATTAAGATATTGAATCATTATTCTAGGGAAATAGAGCTCTATATATACTCACTTGTAATGGTTTACTATCAATTGAATTGAATCAATTTTCTTCTCTTAAGTGTTCAAGTATTTTCAAGTTTGTGCAACATGATACTACTTGTTGCTGAGGTGGCACAATTACATCAATTTCTAAAATACTTATATATGAAAGACAGCTCTTGATAGACCTTAGTTTACTCATTTTAATAATCCAGATGAACTCATAATATAAGTACATTATAAATTTGTTTAATAGGAAATAATATTCACCTCTTGGATGACATCAGGTTTCTCCATTTGAGATAATTCTTTTGACACCTGCATTTGGGTATCAAGCTTTTGGAAAGGAGACTTTTTCTGAAATCCTTTCAATAAGAAAAGAGGACCTTTTCTACTTCCTAACGTCAAAACTTGATCAATGTAGAAGGCAGCAAAAAGCATCACAATCCACTCAGCAAACATAATAATTAAGACCGCTTTCATGCCATTAGTGCTTTCACTCAGATTATGCCACTTCATACCATCAGTCCCCCTTGTATTCCCTTGAATGGAAAATTGTGCTAACTCATATAACCCACGGTATAAAGCAAACCCAGGATACAACTCCATAAGAATTATCCACCCTCCTGAAGAAACAGCATAGAAAATTGTTAGGCTAGAATATTAGAAACTTACAACAAGTAGATATTCAATTCATAAACATGACTAATATGAAATCTTAATTAAAAGTTATAATAACAAGTAGCCGTTCAATTCATTATTTACCACTCCTAGATAACCAAAACATTGTTTGAATTTGGTATTGAAACCAAAGATTTTCCCCCAATTCATCTTATGCAGCTTTAAATGTTAGATCACTATTCTGTTAAGAAATATTGGAGATTTCATATTGACCAGCAATATGACCAAAACATATACATAAGTGGAGGTCATCCCTCATTTCATAGATAAATTTTGACAAATTGGCCTCAAATCCCAATTCTAAAATGATATCAAAGGATATTCATATGATTGTTGTTGAGTTGAGTCTATCAAACCAATTGTTATCAATCCATCACCAAACCACCCCAAAAAAGCCTAGTCGTTGAGTGTGTTGGAGATCCAAAATTTACTAGTGATATAGCAAAAATATTAAGGGACAACCCATGTTTCAATAGCCAGCTTGAGGATTGAGTTAGATTAAAACCCAAACTCTAAGGAAATGTTGTAAATAACATTTTATTAGGATAAAAGTATCTTCAAGATCTTCGTTTTAACATAAAATAATTTAGTATCTTCCTATTTATTTTACCATATTTTGTTTCTTAATTTTAGAAAGATTGATTGTTGGAGAATCTACAAAATGTAATTTGTATGATTGTTATTAGTAAAATAATTTTCTAGTTTTCCTATGTAGTTTGAGTTGGTAGTAGAGCTTCTGCTTACAAACAAAGAAACAACCATATGCCATTGTAGTCACATAAAGATGATCATAACATTGACAACAATCTTGATAAAGGAGCCACCATGCACTGCCACCGGTACGGGCACATGTAACCCACACACCTAATTTTGATGACACACACTCATCAACTCCGCCATTAATAGAGTTGTCAGGAATCCGTGAGTTTGTTTCTGAGGGACTGTGGCTACCTATTTGCCTCCGTTTTGAGTAGATTTGAGTTCTGGGCAGAAGCAATACAGTGTGCCATCAATGCACAAAATAGGTGCCCACATGCTAAGTTAGACGAGAAGACACCAAGCCTGGAGTAGAAAGAAACCGTGTGTGACTCACCTTAAAGTGTTTGACAGCATGGCTTATGATCACATTCCAGCTCAACACAGGACCAAACTTGAAGATAGGAGTAAGAAGTATGTTTTTATTAGGTATGATGAAAAAGCAAAAGCTTACAAGCTGTTTAACCCAATAATAACAAAGGTCCTTGTAAGCCAAGATACTCAAATTGACGAGGAGGGCAAATGGAAGTGGAACAACTTGGAGGAGATTTCTACTAGAAGCTCGGAAACTAGAAGAGGGAGCTTAGAAACTAGTGGTGGAAGCCCAAAATCCATTGCTGGGACAAATCATGAGACTTATGAGGAAGATGATAGAACACAAAGTTTACAAGACATATACAACTCCACTGACGAAGAGCATGTTGCATGTCTGATAGGTTTCTTGGCAGCAAAAAACCCAAGATACCCTTGGATTAGCACACAACATGCACACAACTCACAAAAGTAAACTGTATTGATATTTGAGATACAAAGAGATTGTTTGATAGCATCCAAGGAAGCAATTCTTCCTTCACACAGGCTGTAATATTCCTGTCTAACAATTAACAACAAAACGTGTCTTCCTCGAGACACTCTCCCCCCTTATATAGCTAACATTTAAACCCAAACACACCTGCCCCAACTGCCTAACTAACTTTCCCTCTTCCTAACCTTCATGTCTTGTTTTTAATTCCCTTCCTCCTTTCATAGACCCTTAAGGTCCTATCAATGTCTTATGGCAGGTGCTGAAGACTTGAGTTTTGAAGAACCCGTGCAGGACGAGAAGTGGCAAAAGGCAATGGATGAAGAGATCGGAGCAATTGAAGACAACAATACATGGGAGCTTACAAGTTTGCTGAAAGGAGCTCGGCCCATTGGCATAAAATGGGTGTATAAAAGAAAAATCAATGTTGAAGTTGGGTGATATAAAGCTCGGCTCTAGTGAAGGATTACAAGCAGAAGAAGGGAATTGACAGAGGAATTGACTATGACAAGGCATTCACCCCAGTGACAAGGATGGAAACAATTTGGCTATTGATCTCCTTAACAGTCCAACACAAATGGACGATTCTACAGATGGATGTGAGGTTGACCTTTCTCAAAATAGTTCTAGAACAAGAGGTATATATTGAACAATCACTCAACTACATGTGAAGAAGAGAAGATAAGAAAGTGTTGAGATTGAAGAAGGCGCTTTATGACTTAAAGTTGAAGATATCAAAGAAGTGATAAAAAAGGAATTTGAGATGACCAGTTTGGGTCTCATGAAATATTTTCTCGATTTGGAGGTCGGTCATGGGAAGGACGGCATCGTGTCCTAGGAAAGGTATGTCGAGGAGATTTTAAAGAAGTTCAAAATGACAAAATGTAACTCAGTTTCCACCCTAGTGAAGCTTGGCAAAAAATTATGGGGGAGTTTTGTTAAGATAAACTTAAATTTAGGAGTTATTTGACAATTATTATGAGCAGTAATGTTCTAATGTTATAGGAGAGCAAAAGCCAGGAGGTTAGTGTGTTATGTCTTGGTATTAATGGTCATTAAAGTGTTGTGTTTTGTAATAATTGGAGACATTATGGCTTGGAGATGAAAAGCCAAATGTTTGTCCTATAAATTGCAATGTTCAGTTGACATGAGATAATACACTTGAAGTAAATCAGTTTTATACACAAAAAGTGTGATTTGCTAACATTATATGGGCTTCTTTGTTTGGTGTTATGAAAGTTATATGGACAACTAGGAACGAGATCTGTTTTGATGATCTTACGCTATCCTATATCAGAATTAAACACAAGATTTATGTTGAGGTCAATCAGACTGGAAATTGGTATATTGGTGTAGGAAATCTAATGTGTAAGAGCTCATTATTCATAAAAGTTTTGGGGCAAACATATATCCTAGGAAAGTTGCATCCTGTGTTCCTATTTTCTTTTCCTTCCTCCTCATTCTCATTGGTTTAAATGTAATACTTGGGCAACTAAAGGTTCTTCTAGTGCATCTACGGTAGGGGATACTATTAGAAATCATCATGCTTTCAATGTGAAATGTTTCTCTTTATACTGTGGTGTTCATAATGTTCTATATGTAGAGGTGATAGCTGTGATTTTAGCTTTGGAATTCAAACTTTTAGAGGATGAACTAAACTTTGGATTGAGAGTGACTCTCTACTTGTTATTCAAACTCAAGTCCAATACTTCTATTATTCTTTCATATCTTTATTTTCAAAAAGTAGAATTTAAGCTTAACTCAACCATACAAAATTGACTAAAGAGATTAGGTTTGTACCCACTTATATATTATAATTTAGTCACAATTTTAGTCCATGTGAAATCTCCAACGCAGCATCTCATGCCAAGGACCGGATATCTTGAGCATGAGAATAGACATTTGTGGATGGTCTAGTAGTAACCCAATAATGAGTGTACAATGGACCCAACAAACCTTACTGGGATAAACTCTAATACCTACCCTACAAAATGGGCTTATATTTGCATCCACTTTTATGTTATTATTTAACCAAATCTCTAATTGGTAACATATGTAATGGATGATTGAATTGTTTTGTAAATAGTAATATTATGTGTATTTATTTTTCGCTTATTAGAGAGGGTGATCAATGTACCGTAAACTTGCAAAGTTTGACACTAGATCCCAAGGTTATAATTGGTGGGATAGTGTCCCCAACTTTATTTGTCTTGAGTTTTTCAATGATGGATTTGATTTACACTTCTATAGGGTTAGGGGTGTTGCATATGGATGATGTTGTCTGTGGTGCCAACATAGTTCGGATGACAAATAACTTAGAATCCTCATTTCTAATAAAAAAAATTGCCAACAATCACATAAAATTATGTATGAAAGCCAATAGAATAACCCAAAATGGATATGATCACGGACCAATAACTTACTTGGAAATGATATATTTTGAACAAAGAATTTGAAAAGAAAGCCACCTAATAACCCGGTTCCAAAGACACCTATATATGCAGTTACTGCAATTATCAAGAACACAAGTTGGTCATTACTAATTAGATCTAGGAAAAGAAATTAGTAATGCACCCATTTTAATGAATGACATAAACTGATAAAAGTAGTTATCATGAAACCTGTTGCAGTCTTGACATTTGAAAACATGGTAGCCACCAAAAATGCTAGCGCAATTTGCAAGTTTATATAGATAAAATAAAATACAAATTGGATGCTGTAGTCATTGGCTGTGAAGATTTTTAATCCTGAGAATAAAGTCAAAAGCATTAAAGAAAATGGGTAAATCCGAAGAGAAATAAATTCAATAGTTATATTCTTACCCAAGAGTGAGCCAAATATCACAAAGCACAACATGTAAATTACTGATGTGACAAGAAAATAACCATATGAAATCATCCAATATGGCCTATCACCAAGACCATGCATTTTCATCATGATTCTTAATTTTTGTTGCTTCTCATATACTAGTGATGTCAAAATAACCTACACAAACATAAAGAGCTTATTAAATTGAACATTTGAATGTATTATAGATTAATAGATCTAGGACTACAGATAAGAAATTTTGTTGCTTCTCATATACTAGTGATGTCAAAATAACCTACACAAACATAAAGAGCTTATTAAATTGAACATTTAAATGTATTCTAGATGAAAAGATCTAGGACTACAGATAAGAAATTTTCAACATAAAGCATGTATCTTTTACCAGGGTTGATGTAAAGGTATTAAAGCAAAGAAAAGGAATTACATATGGTTTATATTGATGTGGGAAAGGCGTATGATTAATTACTAGGAGAAATACCGCAAAAAGGCTCTAAGGTGATTGCATTACTTATATTCAAACCATACAAGACATATACAATGGGGGTAACCATTGGTGTAAGAACACTGGTAAGCAAAACTTAGGGATTTTCCTGTAAGGATAAAGTTCACATCAAGCATTAGCCTTGAATCTAGTTTAATTTAGTTTTGGACGTAATTATTGGACGTAATTATTGGAGTCATACATAAGATTATCCATAATTATATGCATTTTGTGGATAACATAATTTTGATTGTGGTTTTAATTAAAAAGATTAACTTCGAACTTGCTTAGAAGGTAAACTAAGTTGGCAAGTTCAGCTGGTTTTTCTAGTTTAGTTGAAAATGACATCACTTTGTGTCACTTTGCTTGCGAAAATAAGAGAGAGGAGAAATTATCTTCCTCTTACCAGCAGCCTTCATGAGCTCATGTATAGGAAAAAACCACCAATGCATATTCCCAATATCCCAATGAATTTGGTGGTAGATTCACTACATAATATTAATAGCAAGGAAAGCAGTGTGAGAGTTCATAAACATCAATTACATCATGTTTTTCAAGGTCCAATAGGGAATTTCATATGGGCAAGTGGGTGTTTTCCAAGCTTCCAGCAAGAAGCTTTCATAAACTTGCTCCTAGTACCTATAGAATTTCAAAAAACATAGGTACAACTACCTACTAGTTACAGCATCCTAAAAAGTCTCTAACCCACTCAACATTTAATATTACAAGCATCCTCCCCATTGATTGCCAACCACACCTAGTACTATATTTCCAGAAAAGATCTCAACAAAACATGCATAGGAGGTCATATCACAATAATTTTGGTTCAGTGGCACAGTGTACCTAATGAGGAGGCGACATGGGTTCTTCTATTCAATTTTCAACAGTCATCCCCTCTGTTTGAAATGCAAGACCCTTGAGGGCAAGGTCTTCTTTTCGGGAGAGGTATTGATATGTAAATATAAATAAGATGTTAGTTAGTTAGTCAACTAGTTAGATTGTAACGCTATTGGGTACCAGCCTACAAATAAGGTAGTATTATTGTATTTTAGACAGACTAAATATAAAATGAGATTGAGTGATAATAACAGAAGTGTAATGCACGATTCTTGGTCTTTGTTCCTTTCATCTTCCTCCCTCAATTTGGTTCTCTTTCCGCACCTAAATTGTATATCATATTTCAAAAGTCAAAGTTAACCAACAGAAACTATTTATGCAATAAATGTGGTATCATACTCATATTGATGTTAACTTCTCTTAGTTGTTATAGACAACTCAATTCATAGCCCGTGTGTATAGATATATCTTCACTTACAGGAAAAAGTTGCAAGATGACCCATGTAAAGAACAGAGGGCCCACGATAGAAGATATGTCAAGCCTAAAAATGGTCTCAGGTTTTGGCATTTCCTTTACAAACTCAAAAATTATTTTGGTTCCGGGTCCAAGCAGAAACTGCAGGTAGGAATTGGAAATCTGCATGCATATATTGTCAGATTCCTATAACCTGTCAGAGACCAAATATACTAAAATAAGAAATGAAAAAATGTGTATTTCAGGAAATTACCATCATTATGTTAGATCAATAATATTTACTGACAAAATTAGTTTTGAAATTTTCAATACAAATACAGCCAGTGCATCATGAACATAGTTCCCCTTCCTCTATTCAAATCATGCCTTTTAAAAAAATTGTAACCGTTAAGCAAGTTTTTCTTCTATAGGAAGTATGTAGTTCCTTTCCAAATGTATTCTATCAATAATGAATTATGGAACAATGTGTTTTTTATTTTATAACTAATACTATTGTTCAAAAGCAAACATAGTTGCAGTATCGGTAGGTGATACTGTCTTGAAAAGGACTACCTATAAAGGAGTTGACGAGAAATGTTGAAGCCACAATAAAACTGCCTCCTAGCAGGCAGAGGTTCAACACTGACTAGAGACGTGACCTAAGTAATGCTTTATAATGTATTATGAGAAAACTTGACCTTCTAAAACTGATTTTGCAACGTTGAGTTAAATTTTAAGTTCGAATTCTAAGAACATTTTATTATAAAAAAAATTTAAGATCATTACAAGCTAACAAGTAGGACGTTTTTTTTTATTTTATAAGCTCATATTGAGCTTTCTTTTTCATTATATTGAATCAATGGTTAGGGTAACTGCAAAGAGGATGAAACAATTAAAAGAAATTATATATACCAGATTTACAGAGCGAGGAACCCGCAACAATGCATTGGCAGTATATTCTGTGTCTTGATGGTAGGTTGAGTTGTACCATATACCGACATTATATCTATTACCATTTGAATTTAGAAAATCAAAAGCTGCCAAAACAATAAAAATAATTATTGTCTTCCACAAATTGCATGAATTGAAACACAATGATAGTTAAGTACCTGAAACTATCTCATTGATTTGTCCCTCTGAGTTACCTCTTTGATAACCTTTGTACAGCTCACTGTTGATATCAGTAGAACTATTACGCCATAAATTTTTAGCCAGAGCACATTTAATCTCTACATTCAGGGAAAACAAATTAATTAGTAAATATACTCTACATGTCAGATGCAGGCCCTAGTCAAGTCTGGAGAGAAAAAGATTGTGTATATATGGGTGCATTTATTTTGGCAAAACTGACCATTATTACTATTGTGCAACTGTTTCAAATGCATCATGAAGGTTGCATTTATTGTTTTATACTGAACCTTACACATTTATATTACACCCATTTGATGGTTCCCCAAGTTTTCCAAAAACATGGAAGAAATTTTAGGTTCAAGCAAATAGCTACATGAATAAAATAACAATCAAAACCCTACCCCTCACCCCTCCAAAAAAAGAGGTGCAAAAGTTTTGAAATATTCTCTCTAACAATATGTCATTTGCAACCATTCATCGTCAAGCATACACCAACTAGCAAAACCATATGAAAATATGATACCTACATCTACACAGTCCTTGGGAACCACCAAGAGTGGCACAATGGATTGCAAATAGACATTACAAAAATAGCCATGAGGCATGAACAGCAATCCTAATGATTTAATTTCCTGTTAACACAAGGTACATCGACAAAACAATTTCCATACCATTGTTTTCTCCTGTCGGCGAGGGAAAGGAGAATCCAGAGTTCTCTGTTCCAGTGCAGTTTGTTTGTAAATAATAAATGGGAAGATTCGAAGAGAAAGCAGGTTCAATAAAATTGTTCCTTTCTGGTTTAGATTCAGATCCCTATATCAACATCATTTTGACAACAACAAATATCACACCAAAAAAAAAACACTTGCAAAAGCAGGAAAACTAAAATTAAGAATAAACAGTACGCAATACATACACTAACAGTTTACTCTGCCATTCAATCACAAAACAAATTTGTTTGTAAATTTCTAATCACTTAACCATGTAAAAAGCTCTTATTGGTATTCTGAGTAAAACCTTCCACACTAACCATGATGTTTGTAAATCTCTAAAATTTAAAATAAATAAATTAATGTGTAGACAGTTCACAATTCACCAATTGTGATATCAGAAATCATACTTTGACATATATAAATTTTTTACGTTCATTTCACATTATTCTTTTTTATTTTTTATTTCTTTTTTTTAAGTACAAAAATTTATTCTTTCATGATCATTTATCCTTATGATGTGTATCACCCTACCATCATTCGGTAATATAATCGATCAATAAAAACCGCCACACGTGGAAACTTTGTTGATTTTTCAACAATTATCTTAAACGTCACTTCTAGCATGTTTTCTGATTCATCGACAGTGTAAAAATCTTTGTATTTTTCTACGCATAGGAATTATTAAACTAAACTGAAGAGACAAAAACATACAACAAACTCACCAGTACATTCACGGCCAAACCAGCAAGGAAATTACTACCAAAATCACTTATACTCAGGGTACTCCGAAACATCTTCTCAGATACGCCTGTAAAAAACATCACGAAAGAAAATCAGAAACAGAGCGAGAAACACAATGTGAACGGATCTATTACACCATACTCAGCGCAAAGGAGTGATTCTCTCCGGTGAAGAGCAAAGAAAGAGGACACGAGTCGGTTCTCCTGCACGATGCATCGGGCAAATCGAAAAAGGGAAGAAAACCGGTTCGCACGGCCCGGTTCGGTGGAGCAGGAAGTTGCAAGAGCGGTGGCCATTCGACGGGGTTGGGAATGGGGCACATGGCGGCTTGAAAAAAATCGGAATACTGGACCCCGCACCGCTTCTCTGAGTTAGGGCACTGAGAGATTTGGGTTCTGTTGTCGGCACACACGCAGCCGCATTTGAATTTGCTTTTATCCAATTGCGTGTCGAATAAGAGTTGGAGCACGAAAAGCAACACGCATAGCACCGCCGGGAACAGAATCAGCCGAACGTTGGTTTTCACATTCCGTTTCTTTGAAAGATGAGAAATTCAAACATCAACATAATTTCATGCGGTAGAATAAACATAAAAAAAAAAAAGGAAAGCGAATGGAACCTGGAAGGTAATGTTCTTGAGAAGAAGCGCTTTTGCTTGAGTGAAGAAGCTAGCAGAAGCAGAATTTGCCATGAGTTTGGTGTGTGAAGAGTGGAGACTGAATAATGGAAGCTTGTTTCTTGGTGTTGCTGTCTGATTCCACGACAGTGTCTGTCTTTGTGGGAGGGAGATAAAAGACGTTACGTATATACAGTGAACGCTTGATATTTTCTCAATCGTCGTGGTTTACAAGTGTCTAAACGCGCTATTTAACATATAATTAATTATATTTGATTTTAAAATCTAGAATAATTATTTTTAATAATTAGTTTCAAATTTGTATTTTAATTTTTTTTTTAATTTTGGATATTTAATATTTTATTATTTGATAGTTTATATATTGAATTGTTTATTTTTTATGTTTATTATATATTAATTTTTAATAATATTAAAATAAAATACAAAACAGTTAAAAAAGAAATATAATAATATTAAAATTATTTTATTATGTAATTATTTTTTAATTATTTTATCAAATAAATTAGTAATTATTATAATAGTTATAAATATTTTTGTCTTTTAAATAAAAGAAAACTACGTTAATAATTATTACGTCAATATTCATTTAATCTCATATTATAGAAAGATACTTTTCTTACCTTATAAGAATTGTTTTCATTTATGTATAGATTTTAAATTTTGAATATTTTTTACTAAAGATGTTAACTAAATGAGATTTTTTATTCAAGATATTAAGGGAACAACTGAAAGTGGTTGAAATATATTATTGTTAATTAAATTTTCACAATAGAAATAAAATTAATGTAATTAAATAAATTGACACTATCAATTAATTATAGCAAAAGGTTTATTTATTTTATAATAACTATCTTAACATTAGAAAATAAATTAATCAACACGTAAAATTGATTTCATTATACAAGACTATTCCTTGTGTACTTTTAATATATTTGATCATTCTTACAATTTTTTTTATGTTTTTTAAAATTACATCATCTATTACTTTAGTATAATAGAGATGTAAACAAAAAACTTTTCAGCAATAAAATATAAATTCACTCTATTATAAAATAAGCCAGAGACAATTTTGTAAGAATGATTAAACATATCAAAAGTAAACCATGAATAGTCTTGTATTTCAAATAAAATGAAATCAACTTTACTTAATTATTTTCTAATGTTTATCCATATGTATATGTATCTTTTATATATGTATATATATAATACTTTAAATATAGCTCATTTTATTGTGAACATTAATTACAATATCTGTTATTTATTACTTTGATTAAATAGCAAACATTAATTACAACAATAACTGTTATTTATTACTTTGACTAAATAGCAAATATTTGATAGTATTATGTTATTAAATATATTTTATATATAAATTATAACAGTTATCTTGAACAGGAACAATTTTTTAGCAATAACATTCATAAGATATTTGTTTATCAATGCTAAGTTTTTCCAAACAAAGAAATTTGACTTTTCATCTCTTTCAATCTATCCTTTTCATCTTTATCTAACTTATAATTTAAAAAAATAATATAAAAAATTGTATCTCAATATAAATTGTTTATCAACTCATAATCTTAACATTTCCAATATATATGTATTTAGTTTTATTACAATTCTGAAATATTGATTTTTAATCAACAATTGTAAGTTCATTTTAGTTTTTAAAATCCTTTTTTCATTTAAGAAAACAAAATATACACGTTAACGGATTATATTAATTTTATAATAAGATTAGTATAAAATAATAAATTAGATTTTAATAGTAGTAATTATACATTTGTAACATCTCAAAAATATAAATGTCAACTATATTCAAGAAATATAAATGTCAACTATATTCAAGAGTACTTATATTTACAATATAATAAACCAGTTACAATAAATAAATTTTAACTTACAGTTATTTAAAATAACCATAAATTAAAAACTTTATAGAGAACCATACAAGTACACCCCAAAAGGCTTACCGATCGGTCAAACCAGAAGGTCTTGACCGAACGGTCATATACTAATACAAAAGGATTACAAGACCGAACGCTCTTGCTCTTAAAGTACCTTTTTCTTCTTTCAGCGCCTACTCCGGAATCTTCTGCACACTCTGCTCACACCCAAAGGGTGATCATTGCAAAAGGACAAGAATGACCGAACGGACAACATGACAAGAAAGGGAAATAAAGGTAAGTTAGTGTAATTTAATTGACTATGTTAACATAAAATTCAAATACCCACATAATACAATTATACATATACAGAAATCATAAAGCATGTTATAACCGACCACTTTACACTGACTGTCTAGACTAGTATGAATATGAGCTATGGTCGTTCGTGCACTTGTGGGTGGTAATCTGGAAAACCATCAGTATTACCGCAGCATGGAAAAACCCTTGAGCTTGCCACACGAGGTTAACATGTTATACCTCACCTTAGGTCAAGGTAATACATACCGCCCAGGCTAGGGTCTCCTGCTATTCTCACCACATGCATCATTATTCTCTACTTGAGACTCAGTGACCATTAGAATTTCAGGATGAACGTCAATACTAAGCTTTCCCTATTCATACTTTACCACAATATAACCAATCACTGAGACATTCTGATGGAGGATCATCTAAGCTTAACATAGGACCTTTAACAAGAGCCATGTCCAAGAGAATCCAAGAGGAAGAAGGAGCACTCACTACCTTACTCTTATGGAGTATTACTTACTAAGTTCTCTTTCTCTTTGCTAAATACTTTTACATTGCTTTTGTAGAATATTAATAAAAGGGAGGAACCATGCAACTTAAAAAGGCTGCCACGTAAGAAAACCAAAGAAGAACAAATGGATGGTTGGTGCCCACGGCCTTTGCACTACGTTCAACGCCAAAGACAACAACTCCATCTTCTTCAATTACTTTGCTGAGTTGGCAATTATAGCTTGCTTCCCAAGCTTCCTCCATCTGTTTTACAGCATGTGCACATTTAAAATAACTTGCACAATACGTTTAGAAGCTCTCCTTCTTCTATAAATAGAGAGCTTCATCATTTGTAAATGTAACTTGAATTGAAGTAAAGAAATGCTGCCAATTTCCAGCTATTACTCTCAAGTTCACCTCTGTGCTTTGTTATCTAGCACCTCCTCTAGCTTCTTTCCCCTTTGGAAAGCCTACTGAGCTAGAACTCTACCAAACAGACACTCTAAATCACCTCCAGCATATTCACAAACACCTTACGTGCATCCAGAACTCCATTGAATTCATTCAATCCGCTGCCACTTCTCTGAGTTTTGGAGCTTCTTCTGCATGTCCTGGAGTAGCTTCCATCACATTCCTCCTTGGAATTCTCTTTTAGATCCATAATATAATTTTCACATCATACTTTCTCATCCCATCACAATTATTCTATCATACTTGATACCATCACACTTTCACATTACAGTAGAATTATGATCACTCCTCATCCATCACATCTTTTAATAAATATCACATGTCTTAGTAAAACAATACCCCACCTTTGACTAAGACCGAACATGAAGGATCAATCCTAACCTGTGAACAATACCGAGCGGGAGAGTACTCTCAATATGAGAACATGACCGAACAGTCATGTAGAGAATAAGACTCAAGCAGAAGTCTAATACTAGGACTTATATGAATCAGTAATGATTCAGGACGAACAACATTGGCTTATACCGAACACTATTAACTTAGCACAAATATGATATTGAGTACTAGTATAAGAACGAGCGCTCATAAGAGACCATACAACTCAATAATATTAATAGCTAACACCAACATAAATATTAGTACAAAATCGAGCACTATATTGAACGAGCGTTGGTCCAAGACCTAACACTTACCAAGAATGAGCGCTAACATTAGCCTAACGGCTAGTACAAGACCGAGCGCTATCACTAGCCTAATAACTAGTACAAGACCGAGCGCTACCACTAGCCTAACGGCTAGTACAAGACCGAGCGCTATCACTAGCCTAACGGCTAATACAAGACCGAGCGCTTAGTGCATCACTGAGCACTACTAAGACCAAGTGCTGGCATATGAGCGAGCACTACCGAGACCGAGCGCTACTAAGGCCGAACGGTCATGAACTGGGAGGACTTCTAAGACACCAAACCCAATTAATAACTGAACACAAAAGAAGGCCGAACGGCCAAATCAGAGCATGGCCGAGCAGTCAACCACGAACCCTCAGTTTCTGCATAATTCTACAGAAACTTCTGCAGAATTATGAACATATCAAATTTTACCAAAACTAAACATTTTTACGAACTCCTAACCCTCCAAACATGAATCATACACATTTCTAAACTAAACTAAGAATACCTAAACCTTTCTAACATCATTTAGAGAGTTTCATCTCAGATTTGAGGGTCAATTCTGCAGGATCATCAACTAAAGGACCAAAAATCAGATTTCCTAACTTTATTACAATTTTAAGTAACTCAAGGGTTCTAACAAGTCTTATACCACTTACCCAGGTTCTCTATACCGACCACATTCACAATGAACGTTATTTCTCAAATTTTACTATTCCACTTCTTCACAATGCTTTCGGCAATGAATCAGAAACTCAATCATAAATAATCATCATGAACATATTTATTTAACAGTCTACACCAATTCAACCGAACACAAATCATTCCCTTTTACATTCATACAGAATCATCCAAATCAATTTCATACACATGCATAATCATCAAACAATATATTCATACATCAAACCAAGTAATTAAATTAGCTAGCTTCCCTTACCTCTTAACCGGACCGAAAGAAGACTTCTCACTGAAATTGCTATTCCACACGCACAATCACCGCCTATAAATCTTTGGATGGTTGAGAAAACAACATTCACCCAACCCAGAACTAAGAATTAGACCCAGAAGAGTAGTTGATGGACACATGCAAGTTGAATAGTGCTTGCATGTAACAGGGAATGTACAACTTCAAAGAATAAAGGAATTTAACTTACCAATTCCAAAACAGTAACTTGATGGGTGAAAAGATAAGCTTTTGTCACTAGAAAAGCTTAGACACGGCCTGATTGTTGATCAGGTGAAGAATAAGCTGAGAATTTGTAGAGAGAGAATGAAGAGAATGGTAGAGAAATGGAGGAAAAAAGGCACAAGCTTGTGTTTTTGAGAGGTGCAAATTTTGAGAAGTGAAAAAATGGACTGCGTTTTGGAAATTTCTATAAAAACACTAAATCCCTTTTTATTCAAACATCTGCCTTCCTTGTTTTGAGACATTGGTCCACCCCTTTAAACATGTTATTTTAAGGGTTTGACACATTGCCATATATATATATATATATATATATCATTTAATAATTTTAATTTGATATTTTTATTTAACGCTCACTACTAAATTAAAAATTTATTTTTCACAGTTATATTAAAAAAATCATTTTAATCTAACATTGAACACAATTTTTTTTTTCATTTTTTTATGTTTTCTTTATGAAAATTCACATTAAATGATAATTATGGTTACTTTTTTTTTGTTAGAAAAATGTTAAAAGTCATTAAACGAGGATAACGTAAGATGAGTCATGCATATCGTTTCATACCAAGGAAAGTAAAGTGCCTAATAAGTTGAGTATTTTTGTTCACTAAGTTAAGTATGTTTTACATAATTAGCAATTCACAACATCCAATTACTAAATGGGATGACTTGGCCCAAAGAATCTATATTGTATGAATTTGTCACGAAATGTATTATGGGTTGTGCCAAACTAATACAAGTATGGTGAGGATTTATCATTTATTGATTTTGTTTTTGGGAAGATCTTTCCTCAGTTTTCAATTCTCTTTTATCACTTTGGTAACTTGAAATTTGATTTTTATTATTATTTTAGTTGTTTATATCTGTTATGAAATTTCTAATAGGTTTGTATTCAAAAATTATAAATTATAAAATTATGAATATTATTTATTTTTAACAAATACATTTATAAAATTTATAATTCTGTATTAATTTAATTAAACAGAAATAAAGTTATTAAAATTTTGCACCATAATATTTTATATATTATGAAAAATAAAAGAATAAAAGTAACTTTTTATGCTAGCCAATCCACATGTCTACAAGTTAGAAATTATGTAGAATGAATAAAAAAAAAGTTTAACCCACAATTTTTATGCAAGATAAATAGAACCAATGGTCAAGACTAAAATTAGACTAATAGGAATGACTTTATATCCGTGAGATAATATGTAACAACATATTTTAATTCAAATAGTTTTTTTTCAATTATTTTAAATATTAGAGGTGATTGATTGATTTGATTAGTCATTTGGGAGGTAAACAGAAGAGTTTTGCACAAAAGAGTGAATAACAATAAAAAAAATGCATTTGCTCAAAGAAAACTATTTTATGAAAAAGAGAAATTGAAATCCTAACCACATTTTTATTTTGTTGTGGAGGTGATTGTAACTAAGTTTTCATTTTATTGTATATATATATTTTGTGAAACTCTGGTATTTGTTTGTATATTCATATGTTTTCTCCATATTATATTATATATATATATATATATATATATATATATATTTATTTATTTATTTATCGGTAAGATTTATTTACTTTCTGTTGTTGTCGATAGTGGTTTATGAGTGACATTATTTATAAAGTATTCCTTTATTTGTTCATGATCATTCAAAACTTTATATAATGTATGGGATATGCATTTGTTTGACAATATATTTAGAGTAATTTAGGGTTTAATTTATTTATTTATTTCATTTATATAATGAATTTCAAACTAAATATTGTATTCCACCGTGGAGTAGTGTTCATGAGTAACATCATTGTTATATTAGAGTACAATAGGTGAAAGTTTTGTGAGTGACAAAACTTGGATAAAGCCTATTTTTAATATGTAGCTACTAGAATAGTTGAATGGTGAAATTGTTAAGATACAAACAAAAGTTTCACATTTGATAAACAAAATATGAATATAGGTTTATACACATACAAGATACAAGATACATTTTATTGGAAAGATATATTTTAGAATGATACCAAAAGTAAAATCCATACAAACTTGATCTAAAACAAACAATTGATATCAAAATATGATTAATGTTTACTTTGATCATAAACTTGACTTGAATCATGTCTAACATTAAATAATAAATATGTTGATGTTGAGTTCACCAACTATATTAGAAGTAAATGGTAAAAAAGAAGATTATGACCAACTTCCAAAGGAACAAGATAAGGTAGTCAACAATAAGAAAATATTGTAAAACCACCTACAGTAAAACTTGTCCACAAGGTCCCACTTAATGTATGATTGAACACTGATAGGAAACACAATGGTGGTGAGTATTAAAATTCTAAATCACCACCAGTTATGGGTTATGAAGAGGACAAACTCATGAAGAGTTTGATGGAGTATATTTTTGAAAAACTGAGGGCACAAAAAAAAGTTTTGAAGGTGAAGAAAACAATAATGAAAAAGGTTCTTCTGCATAGTTAAGGCATGATTCAAAATGACAAATTCAATTAGAAGTTTGCATTGAGTTCACTAACTTGGTTTATTTCAAAGAGATACTATTGGATTTAATTTATTTTCCGTTTATATCTGTTCATTTATGTTTTTATATTTATATTTTGTTTTTATATTGTTTTAAACAACTCTATATATAAATTGATCACATCCTTCCGCAACCAATTCTGTTACTGCCAATATTTTTATCTTATATCTTTCGTTCTTGGATTTCCTACAATTTCTTCTCCTTCTATGGCTATTCTCTCTGTTACTCTCGCATCGTTATGTTTCATGTTATGACTTTATTTTCTAGGATTTTCAATGAGAAACAATTTGGTGATTTAATCACTCGTAGCCCTGGATTATTTTTGAGGAATTTGGAGGAGTTTCTGGATATTCAGGTTGTGAAATTTTTGTCCAATTTGAGGTTGTGAAATTCAATGGCTTTTGCAGTTGTTCCTTCTTCTAATAATTATCAGGCACAGTCACATTCCTCAACTCTAAGACTTTCTCAAGAGCAAATTCATGGTCTATTGGCACTTCTTCCTCAATCTAATCCCACAGTCACACATTCTACTGATCTAGTAAATTCTCATAATGTTTCCACTTCTTCTCAGGATCAAGGTAATATCTATTCCCAATGGATTCTAGACACAGGTACTGATCATATATCCAGTTCTTTGTCTCATTTTATTTCTTATCACAAAATCTCACCAGTTATAGTATCACTATCATAATTTTTTAGTCAATCTTATCTCGGTCACAAAGTTAACTAAATCTTTATCTTCTAAAATTATCATTTATGAGTTTTCATGTGAAATACAGGACAAGTCAACCCTGCAGGTGATTGGGAAAGCTGAAGAAAGAGATAACTTGTATATCATGATAGTTCCTACATTCATACCCCTTGGTTCACCAGCTACTATTACTCTGGAGAATTCTATTGCTTGTTCTACAATAAGACATAACTCTATAGATATTTGGCACTCTAGACTAGGGCATCCTTCTTCTTGTTATATCAAATTACCCAACATGTATGCCACTTTGCCTGATACAAAATACACTTATTGTGATACTTGTCACTATTCTAAGCAAAAAAAATTGTCTTTTCAATTAAGTACTACTATTTCAAAAGCTCCTTTTGATTTAATTCATGTTGATATTTGGGGCCTATTGTACTTCTTCTGTTGATGGTTTCAAATATTTCTTAACTATAGTGAATGATGTGTCTAGATACACATAGATTAAATTGATGGCAAGTAAATCAAATACAATATCACAACTTATTGGCTTTGTTTCTTATATAAAAACACAATTTGGCATTGATGTAAAAGCTGTTAGATCAGATAATGGTAATGAGTTTGCAATGACAGATTTTTATAGACAAAGAGAGATACAACATTAATTATATTGTGTTGAAACACCTCAACAAAATGGATTCGTTGAGAGAAAACATTAACACTTTCTCAATGTTGCTAGATCTTTAATGTTTCAATCTCATTTGCCCATAATTTTCTGGCCTTTTGCTGCTTGTTATACTATGCAACTCATTAATATTTTACTTCCAACGTTTTGACATATTTTTTTTCATCTCAGCTTTTACACAATGTTAAACCTGACATTACTTACTTAAAGTTTTTGGCTCACTTTGCTATACTTCAACTCTTCAAGCTCATAGAACAAAATTTCAACCTCGTGCAAGAAAATGTGTTTTACTTGGTTTTAAAACAGAAGTGAAAAGCTACCCTTTTGTTAGATTTCTACTATAGGAAATTTTTTTTTATCAAGGAATGTAGTATTTTATGAAAACATATTTCCTTTTCTTACTAGTGACAAACACTCACCTATTGATACACAAAATTTCTTGGATTTTGTCACCAAAATTATTTTATCTCCATCGTCTCTTTTCCCATAAATTATTGATCAACCCTCTTTACCACCTACATCTCCTCCTTCTATTGTTTCCGACCTTGATATTTTTTCTTCTCAACCTTTTTCTGTTGAACCTGCCACTACTACTCTACAAAAGAAATCAACCCGACCAAAACATAAACTATTTTATCTGGAGGACTATCATTGCAACATGTTATCTACTTCATTCGCCACTCAATCATCCACAAGTACCTTATATCATATCTCTTCATATCTCTCGTATGCGTTATCATACTTTCATATTACACAATTTACGAATAGAAATTAAATTCATAAAGAATAATTTGGTTACAGTTAGAGAGGAAATGCAAGGCACTTGGTTGTCCATAATATATTTACTGCACCAAAAATTATGCAATGGTTGATTTTCAAATGAAGACCTTTATGAAGAACAAAACTGTTGCAGTGTGCATAATATAAAATAAACAACTAGGAAGTGGATTATTGATAAAATGAAGGGTTCACTAAACACCAGCTCAACTTTAATTAATGTCGAAGCTTTTTTACTGCCTCAAAAGCGAAATCAGTGCATCTCTTAGAGGATCAAAAAATATTTAGATTTATGAAAAAGCAGTAGAAATAATTAAAGACAGTTACAAGGAGCAGTGCAAACATGTATATAACTATGCTCATAAAGTAATAAGGAAGAATCACGGTTTAGCACATCAAATAGATTCCACCATTTGTGCCCCCATTTGAAAGATTGTATGTTTGTTTGATCATTGTAAAAAAATTTCAAGGCATATTGTAGACAATATATGGATACTCATTAAAGGGATATTTTAGTGGGTAGTTACTATTTGTTGTACGATAGGATGCAAATAACCATACATATGTGATTGCCTATTGATGTAAAGGATAAAGCGATAATATTAAATGTCATTTCTCATCAGAGATACACCACACTCTACTACATATTCAAGAAGGATATTTTCATATTTCTGGTAAACATCTGCTAAAATTCAAAATGACAGATCTATTCCTAATGCTGCTTCGTGAAGATTTGAGTGATCATGTGAACAATAATTACAATTTTATCTGTGACACGCAAAAGGTATGTGCAATCATGTACCACTTTTTTTTTATTCTCTCAAGGACCTTACTGCATTTATATTCTAAATTTGAAGGACTTGGTTGCCACAACTACTTGCTCAAAGACTAGTTGCATTGATTGCTTAAGAAAGAAGAAGATGAAAATCAGGAGACTATATGATAATGTTAGTCTAAGTTGTACACAAGATGAAGTTGGTACAAGAATAAATTGAAATGAAATTGTTTTCATAGGTAGGAAGATGGGTGTAGCCGTCAACAAGGAATGGGGAAGAAATTAGGGTTTTTAATACTGAAGGTGGAATTTTAAAAGTTAGAGGGGTGTAAAACAAATGAAGATGCACTGACCTTCCACCTCAACACGACCATTTCTTTCTGCACCTCCTTTTTTTCTTACTGCACCTCCATAAAACCTAATATTAATTGCTACCCTCATTAAATTATATACTAAAGCCTAATTATTTTTCTCCCTCCCCTCTCCGTGTAGCAGTCCTTCCTTTCGTTCTCTCTTTATCTCCTTCCTTCCATTCTCCTTCACCCGATATTGTTGGGTTCCTTCCATTCTCCTTCACCGATATTGTTGGGTGAGAGAAGTGAATGAAAAAAAATGGACGAAAGGAGGGTAAAGAAGAAAGAAGGAGAGTGGTGAAGAGAAAATGAAGGGAGAGAAGAAGTGCATGGAAAGTAAAGGATAAATATAATGAAGGTTTAGGTATATAATTTTAATGAGGGATAAAATTGGGTTATTAGAATTTATGGGAGTGCAAGAAGAAAAAGGGAGGTGCAGGAAGAAATAGTCCACAAAAACCTCCTCTAATAACACAACCAACATAAGAAAAAAATAAATTTGAATAAATGCAAACAGATCCAGAACCCAATTCAGAAAGAAATATTATTTGAAGTGCAAAAGATGGATTCTGATTTGCTAACAGAAATTAAAGCGAAAGAAAAATGTTTGTGTAATAAACCTATAATTAAACTATATATCCATTGACTGGTAATTTTGGTACATTGTAAACCCACCCTAATCTCCGCTGTCTGTATAGTTAATAGATCCCTAATTTTGAAGTAAATTATACTGATGACAAATATCACTAGAATTCTTTTACGATTTTCAATAAAAATCACAAGCACTTCAATTGTAAATTTTGCATTGAAAGTTAACTTTAAATTAACGAAGTAAAATTATATTTTTAACAGAAATAAATAACTACTTGAGAACTCCATTTAAATTTGACCTTAGTTGCATCTTCACCAAAAACATAATATTTAAAAAAAATATTAAAAAGATACTCTAATAAACCAAAGCAAAATGACATATTGATAAGCTGTTTAATAACTGACTGTTTTTTTAAACAACCAAACGACAACTAATTTTTTGAACATTCAAATGTTTAATCAAGATTAAATTATTCAATAAAAAAGTTTATAAAAACAAGTGATCATATAAAATAATAGAGTTTTTGGAACTCAAACCCATGTAAATTCTTGTAACCGCCTTCTGTGTTCAGCTCCTACAAATAAATAAAAAAATTGTGGAGACCTATGAATGTACCATTATAAAATAAAATGAATGCAAAGGATGCAATTCAATGCCCAATACTTGGCGTAACAAGGGAACTTCCATTCCCCACTCGTTTCGTCTATCATTCCTAACATCAAGCGTTTGACACGAAAGCGTGTACAAAAATATAACCTTATTCTATATTTTGTCATCCTAGGTTAGTGAGAAATCAGCATAACAGAACAATATGGTTTGTGATTGACGATGGGCTGTTCCAATCCCAAAAAAAAAAACATTGGAAAAAATACCTCGTACGAACAGAAAAGTTCTGGTAACACCAAACACGTGTGCTAAATGAGAATTGGACATTCCAGAAATCATGCCGAAAACATAATTAACTTTAGGTATAGGTGCATCATGCAAAACTAGAAACCTATAATGTACAAATCACCTTCAAAGCCCAAAATGCAGCAAGTGAAGAAATAACCTGAATTTAAGCACACCTATAGTCCTATCGATTCAACAATTTTCATCAAAGATACACATAAACCACACGAGTTTCGGCCTCCTCATGTTCCACTCCAGAACATCGGTCTTCCTCAAATTACCTCCTCCATTCTGCTTGAATTACCTTTCCTGCAAGGCGAACAGACCCATTGATGATTACGATCCATTCATAGTAAAAAGAAGACATACCAGAATGTGACTCTGACGCAGATTGAAAATTGGAAGTTCGCATCTGCTAAGTTGTTCAATTGCTAATAAAAGGAACTATGCCGTTTCAGAATTTGCATTTTAGACATGTTTGGCATGATTAAGCTAATCTGACAACTTAGCTAACAGTAATTTGAAATAAGTGAAATCATTTCCCAATGTATTTAAAGCATTATGCTTTCTCGGGTGAATTTTCAAAAAACCACTATATAGAAAAAACTATCACATACCATTCCCATCTCTAGAAGATGATGATACAGTTCTGTCGCTTCTGTTGCCCCCTTTGCCACCTGAGTGAACTGGTCTGTGTGTCCTGGGTGAATGCGAACTAATTTTGCTGTTAGTTGAGGATGGCAAAGAATGGCGCCGGGTCTGGTTGTTTCTTTCACTTCCATCTTGTCCAAATCTTGGAGATCCTTGTGCCCTTAACTTTGCCTTTGCAGATTCAGTTGCTGCCATGTAACTTGGCAATGTTGGACTATTCTGTATTCCATTATCTGCACGTTCCTGTTTTGCTACATTAGAGCCTTTTCTGTTCGGTTTCTGGTTTTCACTGCCTATTGGATCTTCCTTGTGACTCAAATCTCCATTTGTCAAGAGAGAATTTTCATCTCCACAAATAAGCTCTGGCAAATCTATGGGCTCATATTTTACTTCATCGGAAATATTTTTATCTTTAGTTGTAATTTCAGTCAAGGGCTTCGATTCCACAGTCACTTGATTACTAGTTGGTGTGTCAAGCATTTCGTTACTAGCTGAAAGTCTTGGAGTAGTTTCTATATCTTGCACGCTGGAAACAGTTAAGGCTGCTTCCTTCTTGACCTTGTCATTAAAACTAACGACCTCTTGTTCTGAAACAGCAAGGGATGAGGTAACTGTGGCCTTTTCCAAATGTTCCTTTGGCATCTCAGTTTCAACTTCTGAAGGAACAGCATTCTCAGCAACAGGATTATGAACCTTTCTCAAGTTACGTTTAACCTTTTCAAGCTCATTTTGTGGATTTTCCTGCACGGGATCTGAGGGTTGACTTGGAATTTTCCTTGAGTTTCTTTTGGGTTTCTCAAATTCAGGATTTGCTAGCACTGGGACTGAGTCAAAATTCGAAGTAGGAAGCTTCCTGTTAGTACGTTTTGACTTACTCGTTTGAGTATCTCCAACTGAAATATTGCCATGCTTTCTTTGAGCCTTGCTATCCTGAATTTTCTTGGGTTGGGGAACTGGTTTCCAAAATTGAGATGCTGACCAGCGCTCCAACCAACTTAGGACTGAATTTGGATCACCCGGAACATATTGCAACCGCAATGCCATTATTGTAGTTGACGAAGTAAAAAGCTGGAACAACAAACATCATTATTACATGCCCAAGTTAACTGATCATAAAAGACAAATTTTAGTGTTAAGATAGGCAAGATTATTGACATAGAAATATACAAAAAAAATAACTATATTCACCCACAAATTTTAGTGTTAGGATAGGCAAGATTAAAGACAAGTTCACCATATAGAAAATTTAACCAAACAAAAGAATAGACACAACTAACATCCCACTCAGACCCAGATAGAACAAATACAGTCTCAACATTTTAAGATGGGTAATCATAGTTTCTTGGTATGAATTCCTCCTTCCATACATACATCCCAGGACAATCAAAGCCTATTACTCTTCCTGTGAACAACTCCCAGTGTTTTTATGACAAAAGTAGCAGTAAATAAACTGTTGAACCTACGATTAAGATTAAAATTGAGCATGCACACACTTTAGCAACAACTAATTGATTTTACAATCCCATCATTGGATTTAATTTATTTAAATTGGAGTCTCTAAAATTTTCAGTTTAACTTTAAATGTTTGCAATTCCAATCTATAAATATAAGAAAAAGTCTTCATCATTCTTAAAAAATGAATTTTAAACTTAACTCAATCTCACTTCACTCGCCATCATGATAAGAACATCAAATGTGAGAATAGTGAAAGGGCTGATAAACCAAACAAACCTCACTAAAATAGACTCTGATACCATATAACCAAGTGAATTTTAAGCCTAGTTTAACCTCAAAACCAACTTGTAAGGATCTCCAACGGTCGTGACAAACTAACATTTCTTGGTTTACCTAATGACCACAAATTTCATATAGATAGTGACTTTGAAAGTATGAGCACCTGCCTCTACATTCATGCAAAAGGTTACTCTTACTTTAAACAATGGTAAGTCAACAACAAAAACAAAATTGTTGTGAACAGCGGGAGAGTATTACAAGGATTGCTTGTAATTTGTGTGGTGTGGACACTAGAATTCATATGTATAATACAGAATATATGTAGTAATAAGGAACAAAATCAATAATAATGAGAAATATTTTCTTAGACATTTTCCTAATTAATGTAATAGGATCATATCATATTTTTCTATTTAATGTAACCAAATTATCTTTAACAAGGGGAATGGGGAACAGCAGGTCATACACAACCATTTTTAGGCCCAATTTCATCTTGAAGGTGATGATGCTCAGACGGATAGTGTACACAAGCGTTTATGGTTGTAATCACTTCAGTATCTATTGTAACTAACTTCAGTCAGTTATGCTGAGTTGTCAGTTACTTAGATTAGCTGTAGTCTAGTCAGTATAGATTGCTGTGAACCTGAGAAGCCACAAAAGAAAATGTAGATCTTTGGTCCATACTATACATCCTGTTGTTCATTGGACTCAAAATTGCAGATATTACATAATCATCTTACATAAAACCTAAATAAGTATTAATTGAAAAATGTATATTATTACCTGACGAAACCAATAGCATTACTGTGGAAAACAATTACAATCTTTTTGGAATTGGTCCCTATTTAGAGAGGTTAATGGAGTGTTTTACTGTCTCTGTCACAATGATGTTTTCTCACTACAGACATTCAAATTTTTACATTTAAACAAAATACATTGTGATAGGTATCCAGAATTTACTAGAGAATTCCAAGACAGATTCTTGGATGTCTTATTAGAAACAGAACAGAACAGTTCTACTAATGTGGTAAGAACAAGAACAATCACATACAACACTCAAGGTCTTTCAAGAGGACCTGTCTCTCCTAACTTTTCCCCTTTTCAAAACACTCCAAAAACTCCCTGCTCCCCTCCTAAAAAGACTATTTATAATAGTCTGTTACAGTTATGTAATCACAACTGTACTAACTACCTTCTTTTTTCCTTCTTTTGTAAACTGTATCAAACCTATCAATAACCCTCCATGAAGATTCACCTTGTCCTCAGGGTGAAATTCTGGAAATTCTTTATGAATGCAGGAAACAGATTCCCAACTATTCTCAATATCTGAAAGATGTTTCCATTTGATAAGAACTTCTAAGTCACCTTGAGTGGTCTTTCTAGTATCTAGCCGTTGTTCTGGATACACTTCTAGAATATAGTCTTCAGTAAGTGGAGGAGGAAGTGGAGGAGGCATGGGCTGGGTAGATGTGGCTGGCTGCCCTCCCTGGTGACTAGTGATGCTACTTGTCATGTCTGGGGTCTCCCCTTTCCCTCTCTTATGATTACTTGCGACAATAGAATTTCCCACATCTCTGGAGAAACTTCTAGTTATTGAATATGGCCTATACACATTATTGCTCCTGTTTTCATTCGGTGTTCCCCCTGTTGCTATAACCTGATTTCTTCCCCAACCATCTGAGCTTTCATCACCAATTCAGCAAGATTAGTGGGTTCATATAATTTGACCTCAGCCTTGATATCCTCCTTCAACCCATTCAAGAAGATGCCACCAGATAATCCTATTGAATCCCCTTCAAGAACCCAACATATTGTTCAAATTGCTCAATATAATCTTCCACTAAACCTGTTTGTCACAAGCCAATCAGAATTTCGAAGGAATTTTGAAGCATCGTTGGTTGAATGCCTCCCACATAGGATTTGGATTGCAGGTTTCCTGCCACTAAAACCAATTCAAGGCTTTCCCTTCCAAAACAACCATGACAGCCTGCATTCATTCCTCTTCACTGACTTCCTTTAATCGAAAAACCTTTCCAATCTGTTAGTCCACCCATAGGCCTCCTCTCCTGCAAAGACAAGGATGTCCAGTTTTCTCCATTTTGAGGACACTCCCGAACTTTTCTCCTCATCTCTCTCTGCTTCCATCATTGTCTCCATTTGTGACCAAATCATCATCAGTCAGTTTCGTTATTGAAGACAGTTTCTCCACCACACTGTAAACCCCAAATCATGTCTTCCAGATGTTGGAACCGTGTATGATACTCGTTATCATGTTCTTGCCCCATCTTTTCAAGCCCATCCAATCTTGATTCCAGTCTTGTATTCACCATGCCCCACAGGACCAGAAAAGAGGCTCTGAATACCAGTTGATAGGTATCCAGAATTTACTAGAGAATTCCAAGACAGATTCTTGGATGTCTTATTAGAAAAAGAACAGTGCTACCAATGTGGTAAGAACAAGAACAATCACGTACAACACTCAAGGTCTTTCGAGAGGACCTGACTCTCCTAACTTTTCCCCTTTTCAAAACACTCCAAAAATTCCCTGCTCACCTCCTAAAAAGACTATTTATAATAGTCTGTTGCAGTTATGTAATTACAACTGTATTAACTACCTTCTTTTTTCCTTCTTTTGTAAACTGTATCAAACCTATCACACTTTAATTAACCAATTTACAAGGAAAAACTAATGAATTTAGTTAATAACATTAAACTTGTCCTACATTTATAAGTTCTTTCCAAATCTACCCTTAATATTAATGAGACATGCTTTATTTTATTTCTTTGAAATATTTGTATTCTATTCAATTCTTTTTATCTCTCTCTTCATAATATATTTATTGCTCTTGTTGCATGTGAAGAGAAAAAATAAAGTTGTTTAAGTACATACAAGGCAAATTGGACTTCAAAAAACCCTTATGCACTGATTTTTTCCACCATCTATTTATTGAACCTGAAGAAATGACTCATAATTAAGAGTATTTTGAAAGAAAAATTATCTATGCTGCACTTTATAGTGGTTCTCATAAAAAGGACCGAGCAAAATCTCTATTTTAATTCTTATAAAAAGGACAAGAGGGAGCATACTATTGTACATTCTGGAATGAAACTTGCACAGAATAAGTAGCCCAAAAAAGGAACTTAACATGAACATAGAGTAGTTACCTTAAGAATGAATGCATTTGCTGACAGCTTTGTAATTTTCGTGGATATAGCAATTGGCTTGACAAATTTGCCATCCTAAAGGTACAAGACATCGAGAAGGAAAACTATTAGCAGTAGTTAGAAATATAACACATGCAATCTTCCCCCACCTTCTCTCATCCCTGACTTGTGAACACTCAAAAACACAAAATTATCTAACAACAGCTAACTGGTGCACTACCCAATAACCAAAAGAAACTCATTACAAAATTCACAAATTGTTCAATACAGATTGTTGACGCATAGCAATATTTCACCATGTAAAAAACTAGTTAAGAAAAGTTGAAGACAATCTTAACAGCCTGTATAATGCACCAATTTCTTCTGATTGTGACAAAAAAAGTAGTGCATGAAAATGACCGTCTTATTTTTGTAGGAATGAATAATTCAGAATAAGTGTTCGTATTTAATAGAATCAGTTAGCTCGAATGTGACAAAGAGAATCAGGTAAGCTATAAATTCAGTTGCATATCGGCATCCCACTCCCAATAACCCAGAAGAATACTATGACCAAGACAACACACGCATTTGTCACTTGCATACTTTTCCATACAGAGAGTTTAATCAGAAGAACAATATGAGTGACTAACAATTATTTACTGAGAATTCAATTTTTTAAAAATTACCAGAGGGTTCAATATATTGTACTTCTCATGGATTTCAGAACCAACATTAGACTGCCTAACTCTTCCTCCACGAACAAGTGCTTGAAACTTGACAATACCATACATAGTGCATAATGTAACAACAGCTTGTCTCCTAACCAAGTGCCCACGAATGAGTGCTTGCAGCCTTATTATGCCTTTCAAGGCCCTAAATGCTCTTCGAGCCTTCATGAAAAAACTCCGATTAGTTAAGGAACAACAAGGAACAACACCAAATATTACAACTTACAACAAGTCACACAATCGAAACTTGACAAAGATAGTTCTGACAGGTCAAGAAATTGTTTGTATGCCAGCCTTTCATAGACATATTTATCAAATTATGAGTGAAGCGTTGAATAACTCAAGAGAGCAAAAGATTTTACGGATGAAGTACAGCTTTCTATAAAGAGTGTCATAGAAGGGGGAACCCCCAAATCAGGCAGAGTTTATCTTCGTCAAGAAAACAATTTCCCAAGTAACGATAAACATGTCAGTCTTAGATAATATTTACAAAATATGGTCTCAAGTTGGAAAAGAAATATGGGAAGGGGGAAAGATAAATTACAAAAGCCCAGGGATTATAACTCTAAATATCACATTAAGCGTCAAGGTTCAATTCTAATAATAATAAACAACTACACCTCGTAATTTCTTGATCCACCAAAGCCTCCAAGTCAGATGTAAAGATAATTTACAATAATAGCAGATGTAAAAATCAACTCCACTCAATTACTATTCTTTAGCAGTGTAGATTAAAACATACTTTTCATATTTAGAGTTCAGTTTTGCTTTCAGACTAAAAGACATTAGCAATTTAATCAGTAAAGCATTCTATAAATCAGTTAATTGCATACCAAATAACCCCTGAAAGCAGCTTGTGCCTTTGTTGCTGCTTCCTCCAGCCTCATTTTCTCGGGATCCAGTGCATCCTCTTCATTAGTAGATCCTACTAAGTCTATTTCTTGATTGTCAGGTAAAACATTTTCTGCTTCTTTGTTATCCACTTCCTGGACTTCATCGCGATTGGGAATAGCATCAGAGGTTGGTTCTAAAGTCAAACCCGTTTCCGGCACCTTGGAGGTAACTATTACTCCTTCTTTTTTAGTAACAAGCTTCTAAATGAAATTACAGTAAACCAGAGTCAGGTATTTTATTACAGAAGGGAGAGTCCATATGACATACTATCACTGTCATTGAGAAAAATAAGTTTAAGATATACTTTTAACAATATAACAGAATCAATAATTATTAGCAATATATGACTAATTGTAGGTTATTTTCAAATTCCTCTGAGTGCCAACAAAGGTCAGCACAGTGCAAAGTAGTAACAAAAGTTAAGTCCTGCAACAACAACACCAAACCAGAATGTATTATTTAAGGAGAACGGAATTTGTGTTCTCTACTTCCTGTTTTCATTCTCTCTGTCCATGACAATGTATGATTAACAGTACCAATCACATGCATTAAAATTTAAATGAAAAAGAACGCTAGCAACAAGCTCTCTAGTACATCTAACTTCTTATTTAATGAACCTCGCACATGATTTTGTAGTTTTCAATGAATTTTATCCAATAAAAAGTGTAAAAAAGAGTGCTAGAGTGTATTGCATTTTTCTTGAAGAAATATATATTGGGCTATTTATGTCATGAAAAAAACAATGTAATTTGAAAGAATATTTGTAAATGTATTCGTGAAATATGAATATAGATAAACATGAACAGAATGGTGATGTTGCCTTAATTATCACAACATTACCTCTCTGCCTTTTGAAATATTGGATTTGGATGACTTTTTCCCAAACAGTACGGTTTTGATCCATTTTCCAGGTGACTTACCCATACTGGCACCTGTAAAAGAAGGTAAAACTGATCTCTCAGTTGATCTCCATGATTGTTGCTTCATATTAGTAAAATTGAAAGTATGTAATTATCCTGAAATCAAGCACGATGCCTGCTTGGCTGCTTAACTAGATCACCAAATTCAATTAACTTAGTGCAACTAAAAGAATTTACAGTGAACTCGTCAGTTCCTTTAGTTAGCCAAGCATATAGGTGGGATCTTAAAAAACCTGGCATGCCCTCCATTTGGTACGCGAAAGTATTCAGAAAAAAAAAAAAAGTAAGATAATGTTATGATTTTCAAAAAGAAATTTTTTTTTAGAGGTCAATAAAGGAAATTACGTTAAATTTATAGCGATAATCAAACAATACCTAAAGACACATGTAAATGATAATATAGAAGTTAATAGACCTTTAAACAAAAATAACGAATCTTCTATGTATAAAAGCACATCTGGCGACGGCTTCTCAATAAATATAATTATGCAAAGAAAATAACTTATACAATAATAACTTTTTTCCCTTTCCGCATTATTTTTAGCAGAAACATACAGTAGCTTTTTCTTCCATTAGGATGTTAGTCTCTGAATAACTAACTACCTTTCCTTATCAATAAAGAAAAATCATCAATGATTATTATGTAATCAACAACAGAAAAACAAAATTTCCCAAATCTAAATCAAGTATTATCAACAATTTGGGATGACATAATTACTGACCAATCAACTATCCACAGTAAATAGTCAATAGATATCATGCTCAATTAGTACCATCTTTTAAACTGATGCAATAATACAGCACTAAAAAAAATGGTATCATGTCCATATCCTTTTTAATATGATGCACCGTCACTCTTTGACTTTTTCCAAACCCCATCGCTAATCCTCGACTAAAAAACAACAAGCCCTATAAGCCACCGACAATCATAGCGTACGGAAAGGAAATGATGAAAAAACAAATACAATGCAAACTACGTTTGATCTCTCGAGCTCCAAGCTCCTGCCTGCTGAGATTCGATTGAGCACTACAAATCTAAAAGACTACAAATCAACAGTAATCAATCAACAACATACAAGCACAAAACAGAAAAATATATTAACACACAGCGAAAAAAGGTAATTTAAAATGGAAAAATTGAATTCACCAAAACCAAAAATCGAACATATTTCACTTGAAATTCCGCAACACTGAAAATGTATTAACGGACGGGAAAGAGGTAATTGGAAATGCACCAATACAGAAACCCTAGAATCCACAAGATCTGCTATGTGCAAGAACTAGGAGGCACAGAACAGTGCTCGGTCCTTGAATCAGTGTCTGAAATTGGTGCCAATAAGCTAGAATGAGACTAGATCTGAAGATTACCTGACCAATGTGGAACCTTTTCACTTCAAATCTACCATTACTGCGAACCACAACCAAACAATGAGAATGCAAAATTAAAACAATAATTTATTTCCCCATTTGTTTAGTTTACTATTCTAGAGCAAGAGGATAAATATATACAGAGGAGTGAACAAGAGAAGAGAAAGAACACAAGAAGTTGGTGTACCATGGGAAAGAGAGAGAGAAGATTGATCTAAAGCTGCCTAAACTTTGTGGTTGCTTTGTTTGATGCTGCTGCTCTCTGTAAACTGTGCTAGCTGGATGAGTGAAATTTGAAATAACAAAAAATGTCTGAAAGAAACTGAAATGCCTGGATAAGTTGTAGGGAAATCACCACGTGTCACTCGTGCACAGTCTAGAACCCTCTTCGTAACCGTCCGATTCAAATACTTGGTTGATTTTAAATCGTTGACAACAAGAATGGTTTAATCCAAGGGTGCAAATGAGAGGATGTGCTGCACACGAGGACACGCTAAGAAAAAAGAAGTTGCTGTGATTTAATAGAAGGTTGTTTCTGGGAGTGCCAGTGCAGTTACTTCAAAACGAAGTGTTCCAGTTTCTTTAATCTTTATTCCGAAGCATTGACAAATGACTATTAGACCCCTGTATCTCGAACTGTGCTTCACGCGTTGAGTCGCGTCTGGTAGAGTTGAACCGTTGATGGAATTAGGTGGAGGGCAGAGATGAAAGCGCGTGGCTTGTAATGAGGGTAGTTTGCGTGGTGCAAGGTTTGGAAGCCACGGTGGCAGGAACAGTGTGGGAGATTGCGTGGAGCATGCGATAAAGAGAGAGTGAGGGTGGTGTAGTGAAGTTAACAGCCCCACCTTATCACTCCCCGTAATAAACGCACCATATTCATGCCGTTTTTGTATTTATGGGCGGGCACAGTGATTTTCTTACGTAAAATTTATATTTTGTTTGTGTACAATGAAAACAACAACTTAAAACTTATCATTACAATTTCAACTACTATTATTATTTAGCATTAATTTACATATTTAAATATTTCGTTATTATCATATGATGACTAAGAACATATTTTTTATATCAATAAATTTACTGTGTGAAGTAAGAGAGAGTGAGACAATCACCTGCTTGTATTAGTTGATTTGCAAGTAATGGAAAGCGACAATTTGAGAGTGATGCACCCAATTTCACTATTTACAAAATGAGGAGATTTGAGGTGATGTATTGTAGGGGTTCGTTACAATGACAAAATTACTCATTGTTTCTTGTTTGAATCTTGATAAATTATGTTGTATGTTTTATAAGAGTTAAATCATTCCATCCATTTCCCTTTTTGTATAAATATCTTAAATAGGTTAGGTTTTCCTTTTTTTTTTATGTATATCAATTTGATCTCTAATTTAAGAACATAGATGTAATTAGACCTTAATAGTAAATTATGTGAGCCAATGTTAAATAAATCATGATTGAATGTTAAATAAACCATGATTAGGCATGTTTATGTGTAATTTTCAACTTTCGTGGCTTAATAAACAATTCATTACGTGGAAATTTGTTTTTAAAATAGAAAAGATAGAATATTTGACAAAAATAGAGTTTATGGGCAAATTGGGTATTAAAGCCTTAGGTTCATTTATCAACTTTGAAAATTGAATTCAGTAAAATTATGGTTCATTAATGAAATTTGATGTCCTTTGAAAACTGATTTGTTAGAGCCATGTGTTCATTAGAAATGAATGTCAATAAATGTTTTTTCTATTGTAGTTTGCAATTCATTGTTTACTGATTTTTTTTATGATGCCTTGTAGAGTTTGTGTTTTGGAAACCATATTATTGGTTTTAGAGTATGATTGTTGATACTTTGGCAAGTGTACCAAATCGTTCAAGTAATAAAACCGGTAAGACCGGATATCGTTTCCCAAGAGACTCATGTCCTAGACAATCGTATAATATCTAACTAATTTAGACTAAAGAATGATTCCATGTTTTTGGGGTTTTCATGCAATTAAATTAAAGATAAAACATAAAGGGTAAAAGTGATCTTTGATAATGCAAACACTTGGAAATGAAAAGATTAGAAATGATATGAATGATATTGTTGGGGGTATGATTTCACCTACTTCACTCTTATGCAAAGAAAAACACTTCCTCTTTATTAATATGCCAATGTCAATCTACTAAATTACTCAAACCCAATCCCTTGGTAGAAAGAGCCTAGACTTACTTCTTAAACTCCAATCCCTTGGAAAACCTAACAAGTTCATCCGCTTTAAGAATTGAGATTCAAGACAACCAAAGGTCCTAGTTCTATCCCTAGATACAATTTCCTTTAGGTGTTTAATCCAGTTCTAGATTCACCCAATATTTCCCAATATCAAGCAAACCCTAAAATCAAGATATGGTTGAATCAATCATACAAGCTTTAAGCAAAGGAATTAAACACTAACAATTAATCAAAGAGGCATATAATCATTCAAAACAACTGTAATTTACATAAGAGATCCGTGGTTACATCAATCCCCAACAATAATGAAACTAGCTCTCCATGAATGGAGAGTTTGATCTTACAACAAAGGTGGAAATGGAAGAAGGATGAAGACCCAAGGATGAAGAAGGGTTGTTCCCACAGCTCCTAGATCGCCTCTGCACGCTCCAATTGAGAGAAATCGTGTCTGGGATGCCAAAGATGCCAACCCCTTCGCGTTCCAGAACTAAATAAGCCGTTTCTGCCACATCAGCAAAAGTCGCGCCCGGCGGCTCGACAGACAGGCGCCCAGCGCTCCCTCGGTCAGCACTGTCACGCCCGGCGCCGCCTAGGCCAGTAGGCGCCCGGCGTGACTCTCTGCAGCAGCCTTGGTTCTTCATCTTTTCAGCTACTCTTCTCTCTTTTCTTGGGTTTTGGCAATGTTCTTTGGTGAGTAGCTTCTCCCAGCTTCTTTGAATGGGGATTAGCCATCAAATGGGCTAATTACAACTAATAATGTAATCACTTACAAATAACAAGAAATTGAGTTAAACAAGACTAGAAGTAAAGGAAGAGTTGACAATTTCCATCAATTTGATGTTGGATAATGAAGTAAAATTGGTCATTATCAATGATGTGTTTAAATGTGAGTAACGTTTTAAATATTAGTGTTTGTCTCACATGTTAAAATATGTTTTAGTCGTAACCCCATCTTTAAAGTCATGTTGGAGTATCTATTTTAGTTTAGTATAAGTTTAATATATATTTTAGTGTCATGTGTCAAATTAACATCATTCAATGTGACTGTGGCAGTGTAATGCAACAGTGTTAGTGGCACGTGTCACTATCATGTTAAGTGTCATTATCTTACTCTCAATTTAGTCATTTTGTTTTTATTTTATCTCTTATATTTCCTTTAAAAGAAAGCATGTTGTCCCTCTCCAAATTGAAATAAAAATTAACTTTACAAATATTTTATTAAAATTTATATTTTTATTAAATATTTTTAACAAAATTAAAACTTTATTTAAAATTACTTTCAAATTTTAAATTGTTTAAACGTTTTAAATTATTTTAAAATTTTATATCTTAATTTGTAAAATTGTTATTTTTAAGCCAACTCAAACGTATATAATTTATTGAATTTTACACATTTTTAAAATATACAATGATTTAAAAAAAATTGAAAAAGTTGTTAAATTATTTTATTTTATGAGATGCAAATGATATACAAGTTCATAATATTTGTTAGTTTAAATTATTTTTGACTTATTTTCTATTAACATTACTTTTTATTAATAACTTGACAACAATTTTAAACAAAATTTAATCTAAAATATAAATATAAATAAATTTAATTTTGTTAAAAATATTTAATAAAATTATTTGGATAATATTTATAAAAATTAATGTGTTTAAATTTGAAGAATGACAAAATTGTTTAATTTTTAAAAAAATTAGGTTTGAATCAAGATAAAACAAAAATACACGACACTTGGTATAAAGTGACATTAAATCAGAAAACCGATTTAAGATTTTCCTTGACGAATTAAATAATTTAACCTTTATTTTACTACCCATATTTATTTATTTATTTAGTTTACAATTATCCCTAAAATTTGGTTATTTAGTCATTTGACATTTTTTATTTATTAACTTTTTCTCTAAACAAGCTCACCATGTACATCAACAACAAAGTTCAATTAAAGACATTTAAAAACAATCATTTCCCAAACAAAACTCAATAACTAAAATATAAAGATTTAAATATAGTTCTCAATCAAAGCAAAATCTAGTGATTAAGTCACTTTTATATCTACATCATTTATCTTTTAGTTCTATTAAAATCACAATATTTCATTTATTTGTAATACTTTATTCCAATTAAATTTATAGCTTAAACACAAACTTATTAAATTTTAAGGAACTATAACAAACTACCCAAATTCCAATTATTTCAATATATAATAAAAAAATTTCAAAAGATAATTTTTCTCAACTAACCCACGCTGAAATTTGTTTTTAGAGTAAATAAAAACTTTATCTATTTGAAAATATGATCCTTTAAATTTTGAAAGATATAAAATATGGAAATAAAATTTTAGAGAGAATTTGGGAAAAAAATAAGAAAAAAATAAAAGGGATAGAGGGAGAAAAGAAAAGAAAATATAAGAGAGAGAGAATATAAATATTAAATTTTAACCCATGAATATACAATAATGTAATGAAGATTGCAAAAACAATGTCTACATTTTCTCTACTTATATATAATTACGATGTTCAATACTTTCTAAAAGTGTAATTTTAAAATATATTAAAAAGTACTTATATTTATATTATATAGTATAAAGTGATTTTTTTCAATCAAATCATTAAAGTATAAGTTTATACTATTGTTTCTATTAAAGAGGGTGAGTGTAGATAACTCCCAACTGATTTCATTCCCATTTTTATTATTTCTTCCTTTATTTATTAAATATTAGACCACTCCGATATTAAATTTTCATTTACCAGCAGTATAATTATAATCCAATCACTTTTTAAGGTGGTTATAAAGTTTATTTGTATTAATTTCCACATATGTTCTTAATTATGCCAGATGTATGATTTTGTTGGTCAATTTGATAATCTTAGGAATCAATCCGATTGGTTAACATAAATCGAGTTCATACTATACAATTATCATTATCATGATTATTTGTTTTTATTTTGATTAAAATTGAACAATAATAATCAAATGTCAAATGTATACATAATATATATCAAATGATTTAAAATATTTTACATATTATCTAGGTGATGTGATTTTAATTCGACTACAAATTTAAAATAAAAAAATAATTTGATAGTACATAACATTAACGGCTTTAAAGTGTAAGGAGAAAAAACGTTTGATAGTTACATTCGCTTCCAATCTCAATTAGAATAGAGGCGCAGTTTCCTTAGCATTCCAAACGGAAAAAAGACGGAATAAAAAAAGCGGTCGGTTTTTAAAATTTGAAATTCAAAACAAAACATTACAACTGACATGTGAGTTGTTCCACTCCACCCAACCAGAGGCATTGCATGTTTTCCCGCTCATTGTGACTTTTATAAACCCATTTTCTATTTTTATATTTAAAACATCAGAAACCACCACCAGTCATTGTTGTTTCTCAATTCTGAAGCAGAAGATGGAAATGGAAGAAACCGTGAAGGAACAGTCTCTCTCTGTTGGTACTTTCTTTCTCATCCCCTCCCAATTGTGTGAATTTACTTTTTTATTTATTCATTTGTTCATGTTTTTGTTTGGAGTGACAGTCATAATCGTAATAGTTACGTGAAATTGAGTTATGACAATTGAATTGTATGGTGGTTCTGTTTCAGGGAATTCTGCGAGATCTAAACTCCTGAGGTATCCACTACGATCGTCCTCTAAATTCAAAGAAAGCAAACCAGACCCACCTGATGCCACCAATTCCTCTGCATCTAAAAGGTACTTTCTCATGTCTTCTTCTTATCATGTTAGATTACGTCATTAGGTATTATCTTGATTGAGAGACAATTTCGTTTACTTATTCTTGTCTTAGAATAATTTTGAATCTCGATCTTACTAATATGCTTCTCATATGGATGACATTCTCTGCACCAATTACGAATATTGTACTTAATTCGGCGTTACTCATGTTTGAGGATAAAAGAACTTTAGTAGTCTTTACTTTTATTATTTGTACGCGTTGGTTCCTTTGATTTTTAAAGTTTGTCGCTTAAAACATAAGTTTAGTCCCTTTGCAGCTTTTACAGAGACTAAAACTCAAGTTCTCTTCACTCATAAGGCCAAATTATTAGTTTTTTTGTGTTTGTGGAAAAGTTGCAAATTCTGCAAGTTTAGGCCTTAACTCTCTCTATTGGAGAGCTTTATGTTCCGCTTTGTTTTTAAGCTATCTAGGTTGTGTTTGGGAATTGGGACAGCGGTAGGGAAATCACGTGGTAGTTGAAAATCCCACGTTCACAAAAATAAACAAAATAAATAATATGTAAAGAAAATAATAAATTCATTTCTTTCATATTTTGGATCGTAGTTATGAAATTTAAATACCCAGAATTGATTTCTTTGAACTTCTGATATTAATTTCAGTTCTTACTTGCTTCGCTGTTTGACCTCTCTTCTCGAGGCAACATGATAAGTGGCTTTTGTATGAACTGTGAAATTTGAATTTATTGTAAAAGAATTTTCATTTTCAGAGGGTTAAGTACTCCTAGTGTAAGCAGAAGTGTTGTTGGTCTTAATTTCTCCGGAAAGGACAAGTCTACTGGTGCTAAACCACCAAGGAGACTCTCTGTTCCTGTCAAAGCCTCTTCCTCTCCAAACCCAAAGTTGATTGGCAACATTACCCCAATCTCAGATACCAGAAAAGTTAGGTATGGTAATGATGACCAAGGGCCTCAAAGCAGAAGTCAAACACCCGCATCTGACATTCCCAAAACTCACGGCCGAATGAAGTTCAATCTCATTTCTTCCTCTTCATATTGGCTAAACCAGATCCAGCTCTCTGAATCTGCTGCTAAGCACTCTGTTTCACTTGGATTCTTCAAACTGGCTTGGGAAGCAAGATGTGAGGTAACAATGTCTATCAGTAGACATTGGGTTTTTTCCTTTTTTAACTTCTTCGCTTGTTTTTGTCTGCCATATTATCTTTACGGATTGCAATTTGCAACAGAAAACATTATCTTTTCCTTGTTCTTTTATCAATTATAATTGAACCCTTTTCCGTTTCTTGATTCCTTGGTTCAACGGGAACAACCACCATAGCCGTTCCCTAAGATGCAGGACGAGCTAAAATCTTATGTGCAAAGACATCGGCTTGCTGAACTCGAAGAAGTGAAAGAACTGCTTCAAAGCTATCGCATTGCAGAAAATATAGAGCAGAGCCAAGTTTCTGAAAGCATTTCGCAGGTGCCAGAGGAGGAGGGAACTCGATCCTCTGGTGAAGAAGTACACTGCTGTTCTTCATCCATCACGGATACTGAAAAAGTGAAACCCGAACCATTGGAAACGGAATCCACTCGACTTACTCCTGTTAAAACAGAGCAATCAAAGAAGGAAACTGACCAAAAGAATAACCTCGAATCCACGTTGAGAGAAGATCTCAAAAAGAACCCTGCAAATTCAAGACCTGCTTCTGACAGGGGGAGCTCTGGGTTGGTTAAAAAATCAAAGAAGCCAACTAATAAGCAACAGACTAAGAAGGGAAGCAGCGGGGTCAAGACACAACATAAAAAATCTGATGTTATTAAAGGCAAGAGTGCAACAATATTTCTCTTTCAACATTGATGATATTTGTTTCGTTCAGTTAGTCTGAGATTTTCATCATCATTTTTTTTCGCAGTTCCAATCAGCCCTACAGGTTCTGAAGAAAATGCACAGGGAAACAAAGAAAATATGGTAACTCACTCTCTAATAAATATAATTTTTGACAAAGTTGTGAAAAGGGGGTTATATGACTAAACATTTTGTTTATTTCACGTGTAGGACGTTCGGTCAACTGATGAGGTCAGATTGTTGACAGAAGTTTCGTAAACAAGACTGCAGATATTAATGTAATCCTCAAACTTTGCTTACAGTGCTTTATGTTTGCCCAGTTTGTCTCTCTCTAGGAAAACAGGGTGAAAATTGTTTTCATACCGTTCTGTGCTTCGTTTCTTGATGTGTTATCAAACCAAACTGTATTAAATATTCTGGCTTGTCTTGTCTATGTGCTTTTATAATAATAATATAGATTTCTGACATGTAATTAGCATGTTTAAAATCATTATTTCTTAAATGATAATACGTTAAATGATACATAATGTTTAAATTGGAATATGATATATGAAGTTTAAATTTGGAATATGATACCAAAATATATGATACAATAAATATCGTCCAAAATGAGAAAATTTTAACCTGAACTTAGATTCATTTTAACCAAACAATATATTGTCTTTCTCTCCTTGGAAGAAAATTCGTGTTTTCCGACATGTTCTTGAGACTGAAGTTTGCTAATATTTTCTGTTTTTTCAATGGGTTTCATCATAAGTTATGTTTACGTGATTTTTATTTATTATAAGAATACGAAAACACAATTTAATTTAAATTATTATGAAAATTTTCAAATTGGGTTTGAACATAAATTATGTCAACGTGATTTTTATTATAAGAATACGAAAACACTATTTAATTTAAATTATTATAATATACAATTAAGCGCAAATTTGATTTATCATAAAACTGCGTAAATTATTCCCAGATCCGCCATAAACTATTCCTTGAAAAAAAAAGTTTTTAAACACGTACTTTATCATGTTGTATTATATGTATGTGTGTATAATAACCATATAAATAAATGCATTACAAAATAATAGGTTTAAACCCTCGTTTGATCATTCTATTTGTGTGTTAATCTCAAGTGCATTATCGTTTTTTTTTTTCGGTTTCAACCGGGTTCATAAACTTGTAAAAATGAGTCAAATAAGCTCTCATCGTTAAATTTTCACTAATGGTGTCTAATTGTAATGACGTGTTTATGATAGCGTGCATTGTTTCATTACGTGAAATTTTTATTTAAATTGACAAAATTAAAAAAGGAATTAGAGATTTGGAAACCACCGCGTCGTTTGCCTCTAGGTTGCCACCGTCACTGTTGCAGTAGGTCCACTGTGCCATCAACCACACTGGACACGACGGTTTGACCCTTTCACGCACGAGAGAGAGGTTTTGTTGTCCCCGTCGATGTGCCCTCCACCATCACGAACAAGGCTCGTCGCCCTTGGTGCCAACCACTTCATTTTCCTTCTGATTAAGTGTAGGTTGGGGAATATCAAGGTGCATACAAGGTTAGTTTACTTGTCTTGCCAACCCCTGGATTTAACAATTCGATACCATTGTGTATTACCTATTAACTTTCTTTCTTCTTTCATTTTAGATATCCAAGGGGCTGCTCGAGAAGTATGGCCCTAAGAGGGTTCTCGATACCCCAATCACTGAGGTCATTTTCCTTGTGCACATTTCGTATCTCTTTCATACTTCATACTTATCCACCCATTTGGTTTGCAACTTATTTACCATCTCCTTCCGTCCCTCCCTTGTATTCGTTACACTGCTTCACTGTATTTAATTTTAGGTAACAATGGTTGCAAATTGGACACATTTGGTACTTCTTGAGGCTCTAACCCTATCCTAGTTTTAGTCTATTAGATATAGTACCATTCAAGAAAGAAAGAAAAAATTCGCAGTGAGAAATTCATAAGTATTCAATTTTTGGTTAAAAACCTATATTTAATTATAAGTTGCAACCTTTTTCCGGTTTTGATTCAGAAAGAGAAATTGGGCAATGGTGGGATGAGGATAGAAGGGGAACAAAAGGAAATGGTGAGAGGGGAGTGGAGGCTTTAACTTCACCAAAGAGGGAACTGGAATTGTTTCTGCACGAAAATAACTCTTTTAGTTTGTTTTTTCAACATTGTTATTGTTATCTACACTCTTCGCTCTCTCTATGCTTCTCTTTATATCTACTCTAATAGCGTGCAGGGATTAAATATAGAATATAGAAATGGAAGATTATAAAGATACTGATGAAGGGATTGAATATGGAAGATAGAAATGGAAATTGTTCTTCTGAGGAGATGATAAATTTGATAATGACTTGGGTTTTTCGATGGCAGCAGTAACAACAACAGCTTGAAGACTAGAAACACTAAGTTTGCAGAGGGATCCACAAGCGATAGACACCGAGTCGATCACCCCTTCAGGCTTTTCCAAAGAACATCCAGAAGAATGCGCGGTGGTTTCCAAATCTCTCATTCACTTTTCAATTTTGCCATATCATAATTATTTTATTTAAATAAAAATTCCACGTAATGAAACAATGCACATCATCATAAACACTTCATCACAATTAGACCCGTTAGTGAAAACTTAACGGTGAGGGCTTAATTAGCTCATTTTTACAAGTTTATGAACCCGATTGAGATCGAAAAAAAAACGATGACCCACTTGAGATTGACACACAAATACGAGGATCAAAAGAGGGTTTAAACCAAAATAATATAAGAAAAGGTGTAATTGGTAATAAATTTATTTAGGTTGATAAGACAATAAACAAAGGACTTCTGAAATTATTAGGTCCTTTTTTATGCGAATCAGGTCGAGTCTAAAACAAATAAATAGTGATGCTTAGGTTGTCTTTTTTATTTTAAGGTTATACTCAGATCTATTTTAAGGTTTATGATGATGTGTTTAAGGTTATACTCAGATCTAAAACAAAGGATTTCTGAAATTATTAGGTCCTTTTTTTATTTTAAGGTTATTTTAAGGTCGAGTCTAACAAAAGTTATTTTCACACCTAGAACTGTGATTCACCTACGTCGACTTCCCTGTCACAACAGAAGGCTGAAACCAAGATCAACATGCAATGAAAAATAAGACTACTTAATTTGACTTATACATTGAACCTATTAGACAATAATCCAAATTCAAATTAACACGATTCTATAATACATGAACTGACATTAACAATGCATAGTCTAGGAGTGATGAAACATAAGATAATCCTAACATTCAAAAACAGTAAGGAATACGACATGAAATTCACTAAGTTGGCACAGTGATTCTTGTAGGTAGCAGTGAAACCTGATACATGTCTTCAAAAGCCCACAAATATATGACGGGTGGTCAGCTTAGTCAGCTGTCCAACTTTGCTCCACAATTTCTCTAACTCGTCTATTGTACTCGCGCTTGTTCGTACTAAAAGTTCGAGCTGCTTCTGAATTTGCAGGAGAACTTGAGTTGGGATCACAAAGTAGTGACTGCCACAGTAATGATTACTTTTCAGAAAGTAATTGTAACATGTTAACTACTATATAGCAAACATGCCAAAGACTAGTACCGTGAAGTTAGCAATTTAGACATGCACAATTACTTTTCAATAATGTACAACAATGTCTTATCCATAACAAATGGTGTACACTATTACAATAAGAGAAGAGAATACTGATACCGTCGTCTGTTAAAATCCATAAAAAGAAAAAAAAAAGAAAATGTTATAAGAAAATGAAATCTGAACAGAAAAGGTAAAGTAATCTCCTTACAAAGGTTTCCCCATCACAGAGTTGTCCCTTTTACAACTGAGCTAAAACGCCGTTTTCAGACAATAATCAGTTAATTAGTGGTCCATATTCTGAACCACAAGAAACATGAAGAGAGGGAGGGAGGTGGGAAGAGGAATTGAAAATACACTATATCTGAACCACAATGCAGCCTCTTAACAGATCAGACCTTAAAAAATTTCTTACAAGCCCCTTGTCCCCACACGAAAACTTGGAAAACGAACCTGTTCTATTAAAATATTTCACAAATTTAAAGGCTCACAATTCTGGAGACTACAACTGACAGTAACGAGGTCAAACATTTAGAAGGGATATGAAAGGACTGACAGACAATATAAGAATCATTAAAATTGAGAGCTACTAGATCAAAACAAAGTGCCTTGAAATCTGTAAAGAGAATAATAAAATGAATAATCTTTTAAAAAATCATGTTCCTGAGATGCATTCTCCAATTTTTTGTTGAAAGTGTGAAATTAATGGTGTGAAAGGGAAACCCAAGTTAACAGTGTTGGCAGTGAATCAAGTCATGAATCAGCAAACAGAAAAGGACATTTAAAACGGAAGGTAATGACTTGAAGTAGAAAGCACTTCTAAGACAGAAAGACACAAGTAATTTAAATGGCCACATGATCTTGCAGTAATTTGTGCAAAATGTTGGTGTGGTCATGCATAGGTCAAGGCAAACAAAACCAGACCTCAAGTTGGGAACTAATTGTGCAAATATAAGTGTTTCCCATCTTCTTATTGTAATATATTTACAATGGAATAAAAATAAATGTAGAATTGTTAACTATATTATACAAGATAGTACCTGGATAGAAGTGAGTATTGCAGCTACATCGTATATAGGACTCCATTGATTTTGTAATATATCCAAACAAATACTTCCATCAGCATAAACTTCCCATAGAAGAAAAACGACATTAGTAGCTAGATAGGTAATTTATGTATAAGAAGATTAATCATTTCCACCTTAAACTTACTGTTTGGATGAAACATTCGAGAGACAAATCGTACAGTCGGTGGCTTGTTAGGATAATCCTCAGTAAACTGGAGAGTCAACTTAAACGTGCCTAAATAATTCAAAACGTGAAGACATTGCTGTGATAGGGTTAAGAGAAAAATCTGATTTCCAAGTATGTGAATAAAATTTATTCACTATGAGCATCCAATTTCATTTAATATTCTAACAAAATATCCCTCAGTAGTAAATGTAAATGCAACCTCTAATATTAACGTAACAAGAACAAAAGTCTTATTCCACTGAGTCATCACCTCTGACAGAAACATAAACCAATATAAAAAGAAACAATATAAAACTAACGTATAACAATATATAAGCAGAAATTAAAATTAGTACTGCCAATCAGAAAGCAAAAAGAAACAATGGTAGCAACGAAATTGTCCCAAGATAGTAGCCATGGTAAAAGCAAGCTCATCTAAAATAAGCTAACCAGTAGCGTTGCATACAATGTAAAAGATGGCTAAATAACAGAGATGACACATGCATAATTTTTTTTCCAAGATATAGTAAGAGGTCAGACTCACCTCCATCCCATGGAGTGTCATCAGGACTGCAATCCAAAGCAGACAAGAAAGCAGAAATTGCTTATCCATCCATACTTTAACAAAGTGGGGAGTAATATAAAACAAAACGAACTGACTATAATATATAAGTAAACCGCACAGTGGATCTTCTATCCAATTCAACTCACCCAAATATGACAGCATTCCACAGCATTATATTGTTATCCTGAGGGGCACCACTGATTCCTGCAGGTGGGTCCTGTTGCAGCCTCTTGAAATCTCTCATGAGCCTCTTCCTAGCCGGAGTCGACATTGCTACCACCAAGAAAAACTAACAGCCACAACAGATAAAACATGAAAGACTTCAATTCTCTTTCCAACAACAACAAAAATAAAGGAAATAACCTAGTTCACACACACACACACAACTAAAGTTTCATTCAAAACATAACAACAACAAAAACAAACCCCAAAATTAAAAAGAAAAAAGAAAAAAGAGTGGGAATTTCCAAGGAACATTGAAGGGGGGCTTTGATGCAGATCCACCCTGTGTACCAATCGTCCAGCGTTTAGGCCATAACAAACGCAGATTCAAAAGAAAAAATGAATAAAAAGAATGATAAAAAAGCGAAGTAATTGAAAGTGAAGGTAAAATGAGAAGAAATCGAGTCACCGAAGCATGTGAGTCTGAAAGATGGCGAGAAAGAAAAGCAAGAGCAATAAAAGATGGAGGATTGTGGGATCCAAACTATTGGCGGCAGAGAAAAAGTTACTGCTTCAATCTCACGACATTGATTGGCAGAGCTTAGAAGCGTGCCGTAACTGTGCCTATATCTGTCTCTGATCACCCGTTTAAAATATGTACATATTTTGGTCGAATGTTTCACCTACAAGAACTTTAAGTTCAAAAAATAAAAATAAATAAACATTTAAACACATTCAGCTTTTACCTTTTTACTAATAATAAACATCATCTCCCATTTTACCTAAATTAATACTTAATCTTAATAGGTATTCTCATTAACTTGATATTGATAATTAACTAAATAAATCTACATAGTTGATTTTGAATGTTCCTCCTTTCTTTTTAGAATACTAAAATCGTGTAAAATAAAAGCTTCTAAAAATAAATAAATAAATAAAAAACACACAAACCCTTACATCCAAAAGCTTAGCTAAGAACATGTAATGAAGATTGAAGTGATAAAACGAAAATCATGTCATCCTCTATTGAGTTTTAAAGTTACAAGTGTAATTGTTTTATGTTGCATAATCAAGATTGATAAATCATTTGTTCTTGAATTATTCTGATAGACTGACATGAACTTTTTTGAATTTTATAATTTTAAGGACTTGAAACTGTTTGTTTGGAGTATTTTGATAATTAACATTATTAGTGTTTTTATTTTTGTTTACTTTTATCTTTTATTAGAATTTTTATTATTATTTTTTAGATAATTAAAGTTTTTATTTAATAAATTGGGAAAATAAATATTTTATTCTTATTTGTGAAAATATTATAAGTGAAAATTAGTAAAGATGAGAAAATATCTTAACAAAATCACTTATCAACAATTTCAATTACAAAAATTAAACAAATAGGAATAACTGAAGATTGAAAAATATTTTAATAGAATGAGTTGAAACTTAGTTACTTCAATAAAAAAAATCTAATACAGATTTAAGGTTAGCAAACTTGCTTAGACCCTATAGACAAGAGGTTTGACAGAGTTCAAAAAATACGCAATTACAACATAGAAAACTAACTTTAAAAAATATATGACACACGCTAGAAGTTAAAGCTAGAGACATTGCTTATTATTGTATTCTAAGTGTTGAAAATACCTATGAATAACTAATTTTCTTATTCGGAATTAAACATAATATATCTTAACTCTTTATGATTTATACTATTTAATATATTTCTTTTTCACCGCTTTTATATTATTTTATTGTTCTTAAGTGCATTATTATTGTGTGCATACTTACTTATTGAGAAATAGTTTGAAAAATCTAATTGGAATATAACAATTGATAGATTTCAGATTACATATATGTAAAACAACTAATAATATATAACATTAGAATGTTTGATGGAACTTATAATAAAAATTACTAAAATATTATGAATTTTTTTATTAAAATTTAGATTTATTACATTAGGATTTATTACATGTGCTTTAATAGAAATTAGAAATATATTGCTTAATATTCTTGCATGATTAGATCATGAAACTCAGTCCTACCATATATTTTATTAAATCAATGTAATTATTTTCTATAATCTTAGAATTATTTTATAACTAAAAATCAATATTTTTCGTCACTTAAAAATATTCTTAGTTTTAATTAGTGGATATATATATAATTTTTCTCATTAAAGTAAGTCTTTATAAGAAATGATACATGAACGTTCTCAACATGTTACTTGTAATGAATATTCAAGATGACAAAATGATGGACTAGTGCCATCACTTCTTTTCATCAAATCCCCATCGTATTATATGACTTTCGGACATACTTATACAGTATGTTTAAGTAAGTTATTAAAATCAGTGAAGGTGGTTGAATAGTTTGAATTTTTTTTTTTAATTCTTAAAATATGCCTTACTTATATATATATATATATATATGGGTTTGCTAACGTGGTTACGCTTATTTTTCAGTTGATACATTTTATCAATGTATATTGGATTTTAGTAGACAAAAATACCCTTGTATATCATGGATTCTAACTTTTAAGGTTAATGGTATTTTAATAATTTTCATCCTTAAAACTAAAAAAAAAAACCCAAACCCTTATTACTCAGCTCCCTTATTTCTCTGAACCCTTTCTCTTCCATCTCTCTCACTCCAACATTTTCTCTGTCATCTCTACTGTAGTCCCAAATCAAAAAAATCATAAACACATTCACCTTCAGGTAAATGTTCATTCAAGATCTCTTCAATTTCACCATCTTCACTAACCTCTCTTATTTCATCATCTGCATATGTTGAATCATCATTTGTCGTATATATTAAGGCAAATTGTTTAACAACGAGTGCTTCTGATTTTTTTCCAGACCAATTCCTTTGATGTCATTATACTTGTGAAAATTAGATAAGACAAAAATTATAAAATGAAAAGTCATTATAAAATATTTTTTTGTAAGAAATTGTTTAACAACGAGTATTTTTTAGAAAACTCATTATAAAATCATTTTTTGTAAGATTGTTTAATCGTCAATGTTTCTGATTTTTTTCGATTGGGCTACCAGGTGTTGCTCCCTCCACCACCCCAAGTGCTTCTGCACCTTCCCACTATTTTTTTTATTCCAAAAATACTCTACACCTCCCCACTATTTTCTTTTATTCCAAAAATACCCTACACTTCCCCATGGGTTAGATTTAAACTTGATATATTGCAAAATATAAAATTCAGAGAAAACTTCAATATTAGTGCTTCTACCACTTCCATTTTATAAACTTAAAAGTTAGATACAAATACAAAATAATAAACATAATAATATTAATAGTAAATAATATATTATTATTATTATATACTAACTTTATAATGACGAAAGAACTAAATAAATTTTAAATCTTTAACTAATAAATTTTCTTTTATATTTGAAGTATTTAATAATATTTTTATATTATTTATCTAATAAATTAAATACTTTATTCAAGTTATTTGAGTCAAACATGTCGGTAAGTTAAAACATAATATAATATTAAAAATTATAGATATTAAATGTAAAAAAAAACACACACATATATAAACATTTTTCTAGAAATTTAAAACAAAATTTTACTATTTATTAAGTAATTTGAAGAAAAAAAAATATTGAACAATGAAAATAAGATTGAATCAAACTTATTTAAGGAAAAGTGTAAATAAAATTTTGCAATGTATCACAAGTTTAAATCTGAGTCATGTGAATGCTTGATTAACGTGGAGAGAAAGAGAAAGATATTGTTGAATATAGTGGGGAGGTGTAGGGTATTTTTGGAATAAAAGAAAATAGTGGGGATGTGTAGAGTATTTTTGGAATAAAAGAAAATAGTGGGGAGGTGCAGGAGCACTTGGGGTGGTGGAGGGAGCAACACCCAAAGAGAAATGGTTGAGAGGAAGGAGGGAGGTGAGTAAGAGTTTGGAGTTTTTTTTTAGTTTTGAGAATGAAAATTATTAAAATACCCTTAACTTTAAATTTAGAATCATGATATATAAGGATATTGTTGTCTACTAAAATACGGTATACATTACTAAAATATATCAACTGAAAAACAAGCGTACGCGCGTTAGTAAAACCCATATATATATATATATATATATATATATATATATATATATATATATATATATATATATGACATTCAATGAATTTAATTTGTTATGATGCAGTATTAACAGGGATGGCTACAATTCAATTATTGTCAAATTTAATTATAATCCATAAATTTCAATTACAACTTAATATAAACCAAGATAATTTAATTTCAATATAATTCTATACATTTTTGTTTTTCATTTTTATATTATACGAACATAATTTTATAATAACACTACAAATAAAACTTAAAAATAGTTGTAATTATAATATTCTCCTTTTGCATTTTTTATCCGAGTCACTGTGGGATATTCAAGCAACATATCATCCTCTTCCTTCACAACTTTCCATAAATTTACTTTCTCTAAATAAGTTTACATTCTTAACGTCTGTAAATCATAGCTTTCACCATCATACAGTGGAATAACAACTTATAAGAATTTTTTTACCATTCTACAAGTCTCATAAAAATTTGACTTTGATACCATTGTTAGAATTTGTAGGACTTTTGAAGAAACGATAAATAAAAAAAATGTTCTATCACCGCCATTCATGTTGACTTCTCGGTTTTCCGGCTTCAATAAGTTATAATTAAAAGTTTTCTTATCACCGCGATTCAATTTCAGCTCTTCAACATTTTGGCGAGGAACATAGGGATTGGTTTCAAAGTCTGCGTAGTTTGTGTGCAATGGTTACCCATTGGCTAATTATTTATATATTATTATAGTTGTGTTGTGATTGGCTCCTCATGGCAGTTAACATGCAATTCTGGGTGATATATGAATTGTATATGTTTTGGCGAGGAATATATGAATTGTATATGTTTATGATATAGAATATACGGTTAAAACAGATACCTCATGACTTATGGTGGTGATGAATATGTCAAGAATACCAAGTATCTGTCTACTCTCAGTCTTCAAGAGCTGCTTCTTGCTAATAATTTAAGCAAGAGCTCCTACAGCTCTCCCATGTCAGACTTGCTTTCCAAGCCTCCATCTTTAAGGTACCATTTTCATTCTCTTTATTTTGCTTCTAAGTTGTACCTTTTCCTGTCTCCAATTCTGTTTATTTGAGTTCGTGCTCATACATTTGAATGTTGCCGTTAACAGCAATGGGGAATTTTTTGTGTTGTGTGAAAGTTGAGCAATCTACAGTGGCTATAAAAGAAGGATTTGGACGATTTGAGAAGGTGCTTCAGCCAGGATGCCATTGGATGCCATGGTTCCTTGGGAAACAACTTGCTGGTCATCTCTCTCTTCGACAACAACAATTGGATCTTCGTTGTGAGACCAAGACAAAGGTTTGTTTTTGCCTAACACTTTAACTATAACCAAATATTTTAAGGCATTTCGGCCTTTAATCACCATGAATACTTTCATTTTGGCATGGAATTTTTTTATTAAGTTTATTTGGTTGTCATTCTCTGCTAGAGGGAAGTCCTGTAGGAAAAGGCTGAGGGAGGAGACCTAGAAAAACTGTAGACAAACTAATGAAAAGGATTTCGAGATCAATGATTAGTCTAAGACATGAAAAGGCTTGATTTGTTGTTGTATGTTCGTTTGTCTTTCAGTCTAGTGCTGGTTACTTTCAGTTATGTACGACATGTTATTCTGTGAATATTTATTATATTTTCCAGTGAATTAAATGTTTGTCTGCTTACAGGATAATGTCTTTGTTAATGTTGTTGCCTCAATTCAATATCGTGCCCTGGCCGAGAGGGCCAGCGATGCTTTTTACAGACTTAGCAATACAAAAATCCAAATTCAGGCATATGTTTTTGATGGTATAATCCATAATATTCAGTAACAGAATCCTGAAACAAGTGGTTTAAGCATATTTGATTAGCTAAGGTGAAATTTCTATTCTCATTGTAGTAATTAGGGCAAGTGTTCCAAAGCTGAACTTGGATGATGCTTTTGAGCAGAAAAATGAAATTGCCAGAGCTGTGGAAGAAGAGCTTGAGAAGGTTGTTTTTAAATGTAAAAATATTATTTACTTATAAGATGAACTGTGAATTTATGTTAATTTGAATATTATGCTTTATTGTCTTCGTAGGCTATGTCAGCTTATGGGTACGAAATTGTTCAAACACTGATTGTTGATATAGACCCAGATGATCGTGTGAAGCGAGCTATGAATGAAATCAATGCTGGTATGTTATATGATTCTTGTATGTTATACGAGCAATCTTTCCTTTGGTCATGGAATGACTTATATTTTTATGCTGCTTTTTGCCCTTTATCAGCTGCAAGATCGAGGGTGGCAGCTAATGACAGGGCAGAGGCAGAGAAGATCTTGCTAATTAAACGAGCAGAGGGTGAGGCTGAATCTAAATATCTCTCTGGGTTGGGTATTGCTCGGCAACGTCAAGCAATTGTGGATGGATTGAGAGACAGTGTGCTTGGATTCTCAGTCAATGTACCTGGGACGACTGCAAAAGATGTCATGGACATGGTCCTTGTCACTCAGTATTTTGATACTATGAAAGAAATTGGCGCTGCCTCCAAGTCTTCTGCTGTCTTTATTCCACATGGGCCTGGTGCTGTTCGCGATGTTGCTACCCAAATTCGTGATGGCCTTCTTCAGGCTTCTCATCAGTAGCTTCTATTCCATCAAGATCTTATATTTCGTTTGCATGGGAGAATGGTGAAGCTATAGCGCCTGTGGTTATATACTTGTGTTTCTGTGCAGCTTTTTGTGATTTGGTTTTAGAATAAACTGCTAAATTGATCCTCCAAAAATGATAACATCAGCGGATTTATCTTCTAAAGATTTTTGGCATCAAATTAGTCCCACAAATATCTAAGACTTTACCTCCTTTGTTCTAAAATTAGTCTTTGATTTGTATCTTTGAGGGATTGATTTGTTGGACAAAATCTTTGTGTCTTTATTTTGAATAATGTATAATAAAACTATCAAGTATCTGTATATAAAAGTTGTCTGGATAGTGGAAGTTGCATATAAATTTCTTATATACCGTTGGAGAATGATTCGTTCTAATCCTTAAACTCTAGTTTCTAGCCTTCCATATTTTTGCACAAATGGAAAATGCTTCCAGTTATCATTATCTCCATTAAAGTAATCTGAAGGTTTGCTTGTAATGCAGTGCTAACTTTATAACCCAATCTGTCGCCCTTAAACTCATCTCCACCACAATGCACACCCATACACATCGAAAATAACTTTTTAAGACTGAAACTATTGAGTTTGTTCAGTTTTCTGTTAAAACATTGTCCATAAAAGGAATCACGAAGGAGTTGATTAATTAAAGATTAATGTTGAAAATGTTCTTGACCACTAAATCAATTATCCACTTAATTATGGCCAGTAATAATCAATTCTCCCTCATGGTTACCTTATAAAATCTCACATCACAGCATCAGTTTCACACACATGCATTCGGTTTCAGAGCTTCACACAAGTTTACAAACTTTCACATACTCTACATTAATCCTCGCTCTTCCATTTGCATACAGTAGAGACAACAAAGAAACAAACATATACTAAGCCGTCTTTTATAAAACTTTAGAAATCTTTTAAATAAATAAACACTACTATGTGATTCAAAACTCAATCATATATATTTTTTAAAACATATAAATTATTTATTGTTAAGAACATGTATACATAAAAATATCTATTTTTTTGGCTTCTATTTTTAAGAAGAAAAAAGAGGTCGAAAATTTGTTTTAATTTTCTACTTTTTCTATACATATATTTGTACCATACAAAACGTCCCTGTTGCGTTCCTCAATTTGGGTCTAGAATCAGGAAGACAAAAACAAAAATCTTAATCAACATAACATTCTCAATTATTTATCCAATATAAACAATGATTGATTGAGAGAGAAACCGATATGTGTGGCACTGCTTCAACGATATCTATATCTCCACCATCTAAACTCTACTCTTCAAATACCCTACATGTAAAATAATTAATTTATTATAACATGCCATTTTTCAGTTAATGTTTTCAAAATTTCATGTCAAAAATAGTTCAATAAATTAATCATTGTCAAATAAATTTAATTTATAAAATACTTTGTCAGAACCCACCTTTTTATATAGATCAGTGTTAAATAGTTATCTGTTATATGGAGGTGTTTAAAGAGCTTACTTTTTTATTTAATTCATTTTATGATATAAACACAAGAAAAGAGTTTACAAGAAAGAATAATTTGCGATATGCTATTTTTAGGTTTTTTGTTTTTTTTTTTATGATTCTGGGTTAATTTATTTTAACAACGTATATTGTTTAAAAAGAAATTATGAAAGGAGTTAAGTCATATTGTGTAATGGTGACATTGTTTGAAAAAATTCGTCGAAAGGATAAATGAGTTTTGACCATAGTGATGAAGTCGTATCTTTTGTAATTTTTTTTAAAAAAATCTGCAAATAATAAATAATTTGCAATTCTTCTAATAATATATAGTAATATAAATTAATTATTTTTATTTAAAATAAATTAACATATAAAAAAATAGCATAAGAGATTGTCAATAGTTAAAAAATATAATTAATCATTTAAATTTAAATATAAATAGTAAGAATAGTTTTAATTACATTAATGTTAGATGAAATGATGATTGTAATCAAAATCAAATTACACTGAAGTCGTCAAAGGAGATGACAACTTTAATTCAAAATCAAATTACACCGAGGTCGAAAAAAAGATGATGACTTTAGTTTAAAACCTATTGAATTGAAGTCATCACATAGAGAAAATTCAACTCAAAAATTATATTAAAGTCATGAGATGAGATGATGACTTCAGTTTAAAACAAATTATACTAAAATTGTCAAAGATCTCGATTAAAATACAAATTTCATTGAAGTTATTATTGGCTAGCAGGAGTTCTCTATGCAAAAATTGTAACAAAAATTATTAGTCCTTACTGGTTTTTCAAATTAATTAATGTTTAATCTTATTACGTTTTAATCCAATTATGTAAGAAAAGACTGAGCTGAATTTGCGAAAAGTCCTCGTTATTTTACAATTTCATCACGATGATTAAAACTCATAAAGTGAGTCCTTTCAAATGTTGTCCCTATGCACCATGATTTAATCCCTATTTCATAATTTATTTTGAAACAAAATCCATATGCATAATTTTCAAAATAAATTAAACTCGTTTTGTAAAACAACTCTTTTTTTAACTTATCCCAACAAACTCTATAAAATAACTTTAAAATAGCTTAATATTTTATTAGAAAGTGGATTTAAGTCTAACTCAACTCCACAAAATCGACTTGTATGGTGAGATTTGCACCCCAGTTATATATATATATATATATATATATATATATATATATATATATTATAATTTAACCTTATCTCTAGTCGATGTGAGACTCCAACACACCTTCTTCACGCCGAGGTATAAGCATCTCGAGCAAGAGAGTAGAATTAATGGGTGGTCTGATAGTGGCCGACAACGTGTGAAACAAAATGCCCATCTAGATCTCGCTAGGAAATACTCCAACCATAATTCTGATACTATATTAGAAAGTGATTTTAAGCTTAACTCAATCCCACAAAACTGACTTGTATAGTGAGGTTTGCGCTCTACTTATATATTATAATTTAGGTTTATCCCTAGTCAACGTGAGACTTTCAACGTATTTTAGAGATAAAATAATAGTATTTATTTATTTTTATTCATAAGAAGTTATTTGATAAACACTTATCAAACCGCTAAAAATCATTGTTAAAAGTCGTTTAAAGTTTTCTACTGTAAAAAAAATTAAAACAATCAGTAGTTAAAATAAATCTAAAATATGCTTTAAATAACATTATTTTGAATATATAGTTTTTCACAAACTCAACTATTTTACTTACAGTTTGTTTTCATCATTGTAAACGAAAATAAATAATTTCTTATTTAAATTGGTTCTTTTGATAAATTTACTTTATCGTTTTCGTGTTCTCAAGTTATTTTTTAATTCTCTATATTCTTACAGTGAAGATCTATTACTAATAAAAGATACGACAGATAAAATGTCATATTATCGCTTAATTATATAATTACGATGACTGGTGCTAACACGCTAAAAAAAATTACATTTAATGTTTTGATTTCATAAAATAAATAATTATAATTTATAAATTATCTTTAATTATAATTAAAGAAAAATTGCAGGAAGTTAAATGTAAATATATATTTTAAATAAGAACATTAAATAAGAATTTGATAAAAAAAAGTTATTTATAAATATTAATTTTTATTTGAGTTCAGCTAATATATATATATATATATATATATATATATATATAATTATCCAGTTATAACCTAATAATATAGGAAGAAAGAAATCAAATAAATATTAGTGTTGGAAGATATTTACTTCTTTTTTACCAATTTACTTGTTTTGTAAATAATTTATTATTTTGACCATTATATTAAAAGAATAAAAGATAAAAATGGAGAATTCACATTCCAGTGTGCACATGTTTGGCAAACAAAGAAGTTACACTACAATAACTTCTAAACTTATGCATCCCCATCAAAACATGAATCAAAACAACTTAAATAATAAATTCCAAATAGAACGTTAATGTTCCCCAATTGAAAAGCAAAGGCATGCATCCAATCGGGAAACCACAGTTACTGACTTATTCATACAAGTCAATATCAAATGCAGTAGCTTCTGGTTCAGTTTCATAAAGTATATTTCATCCAAAAAATATAAAACAAAAAAGGAGTAAATATGTTCATAATTTATTTACGTGTTTTGTGCTGAATTTTACTTAGCATATCTTAATTAATTACATCAATAATCCAAGAAAAAAATACAGTAGCCGGTCATAGAAAAATCACCAATTATTTAATTGGTGGTGTCGCTATTATCAGCCGGAGATGCAGATGCAGACGCAGATGCACTTTTGGGGGTAGAAAACGGTAAAGACGACGGCGGTAGAAACACCAGACTTTTCGTCTGTGTATTATTTGCTGGCGTTTTGTTCAAGAAGCTCGATGCACAACCATTGACTTTCGAAGTTGAACAAGACAAGGTAGAAGATGAATTATTAGACGCTGCAAACACCTCACCCCACTTCAAGTTTTGACCCAAACTTGGACTTTCACCAACACTGTTACCTCCTTGATTTCCTCGAACACCGCCACCAATAAACGAAGTGAGCGCTGCTGCCAAAGCTGATTGAAAAGTGGGGTCTGCTGTGATCACTTTCGTTGCTGCAGATATAGTATCAGCCGGTACACCACCTTGAGGAACGCTTGGAATATTGCTGTTGTTCTTTTGCAGATAGGATTGGTATATATTTTCCACTTGTTGCCTCCCAAAGTTTACATTCCCAAGTATGTTCCTGCTATTGTATGTAGGTTGAATAGTATTATTATTGGTAAGGAAGCCGTTGCTCCAAGACAATGCGTTGATTTCTGAGGAAGTACTGAAGCTTAGGCTTGAGGAAGAGGGGTATCTGGGTTGGTTGTAGTTTGAAGCGAATCTAACGAAGGGTGATGAGGAAGAAGAAGCTGGGTGTGAAGTGAGGTCGAGAGTGATGGTTGGATGTGAAGGTGAAGACGACAGTGCAGGGTTTGACAGGTATAATTGCCTTGGTTTTGCACCATCTGATAGATAGAAATTGAGGCCGTGGAGATTGGTTGCTGTTGTTGACGGTGCTGAGACAGAGAGAGAGGTTGAAGAACCAGAAAGAAGCATGGAGGCTGCTGCAGAAGTTGTGGATGCCATGGCAGTAGCCGAAGGTGGAAGAGTGTGGTTGTGGGTCCCTTCATATGTCGTAATTAAAATGGACATGTCATCGACACATCTTTGCACCTGAAATATGTACACATGATGTCTGGAATCATTTTGCTTTGAAGTAAATGGAAATTCTTGATAGTGATATATAGAAATAGATAAAGATATATACAGATACCTGTTTTCTGACTGGACATGATGGTGCAATGGTGCAACGATAGTAAGCTCGAGGGCAAGGATTTCCCTTTGCGATCTTCTGTCCATATTTCCTCCATTGGCATCCATCATTCATCTGTGTGAACAGTAAATATGAATATGATAGTTGAGAAAAGAGGGTAAATAGAAGGAGGTGAGAGAATAGAGATTTACTGTTGGAGTGTCACATCTTGCTCTAACGCAAACTCGTGGCTTCTTCATAGGGTTTTGCTGAGCAACTTCATCTTCTGTGTCCCTAATTGCCTTCTGTGTGTCCTTACTGGGTGGCCAAGTTTCCCCAGCTTCTTCCTTTCGAACTTCAGAACTGTTTTCTGGGCTTGGATTAGGCAAAGCTTCAGTTGTGCTTCCCGACTTTGATTTGCATTCTAGTCCAAGAGTCAACTCTTGGTTAAACCCTTCATCATCCTTCAATGCCTTATAAACCTTTGTTTTCTCTTCGTTTCTTTGATTGCTCGGAACTCTTCCTAGGCTCAGAGAAACTAGATCCGATTCCTCTACTGTGTCTTCTTCGTTACCGTTTTTCCTTTTCGTCCCTTGCTTAAGTATGTCTTGAAATTGCATTTCCAGTGTCCGATACTCATTCATTATTTTGTGCAGAGACCTCTTTAACCGTTCATTTTCTTCTCTCACCACACCCATTTCACTTTTCGTGCTCTCAAGTTGATCATCAACCTGCATATACATATATATTCTTATAATACTTCCTGAACCGTGGAAATGAAAAAAATAAGAACTCATTGTATCATTATAAATCTATAAAACCTCTTCCTTTTTGTCTGCTGATGTGCTAGGTCCAGCCTCCTCTATGGGTGCTTCCTGCATCGCACAGTAATAATCATCAAATTAATATGCAACTATACAATTCAGCTTTTCCCAACTGTATAGTTTTTGGATGCATTTTATACTTCCCCTAACTTTTATACACTATTGTTTTTAAAATGCCAAATATTAAATGGTTTACTTTAAAAAAATTTATATAAATGTATTAGATTACTATTGAATAATTCAAATTCTTTTTATTCATTGAAATGAACTGTTTACATATAAAACGAGGTTATATATGTCAATTAAAGAAAGATTAATCAACGTTCTTAAAGATAAACAACTACCTTGTGATTTTAGAAACTAATAAGGACAAAGGAAAATTAGAATTGTTATGTACAGTAATAGAATGGAACGATCCTATTTGTATTCAATGAAATAAATACTATGTGACTATAAGAAACTCATCTAGAATCTTTCCCGTTCTTATTTGGACCGGTTAGAATCTGTTGATTTTAACTTGCACGTGGATGAATTATATCATGTTGAAAATATAATTAATTTTCTTTTCAGGCACATGCGTTGGTCAACTCTTACCAGAGGTCATTAATTATTGAACTAACCCTTTTAGTAATGCTTGCCAAATAGAATACAGTGTTATTTCAATAATTTTCGCAAAGGCCATTGATCATGCATGATTGGACATTCGTATCAGTTTCTAAGCTTTTTTTTTTTTTTACTTTTGGTTTAAGATTTCTTTAGAAAGAAGAAAAAATTGGTTTAAGATTTTATGTACAAACTCATCATTCAAAAATGTTACTTCTTGATTAATTTGCACCGACTAGGACGAAGTTTTTTCACTTTTCTTTTTTCAGAAAATTCGTATTTGAAATCTTGTTTACAGGAAATTAGTTTCCTTACAACTTAATCTAAAGACGTTAATATTGACGTTTTCTTTTGAATATAAATCTTATATTCGAGCTGACTAATTCAACTACTTTCATGTGCTATTGTTCAAGTTGTAGATATACACCCAATTTTCCCTTCTTTATCGTTAACAGATAGATAGATAAATATATATATATACCATGGATTTTACCAAACAAAATCCATAAAGGTTAATTGGCTGTGATTTTAGGATGCTGTGGTGATGATACGACAAAAAAAGAGAATCCGAAACTGTTTTCGGGAAAAGCTATGCCCTGACAATCGAATTGAATTTCTTGTGAGGATTGAAAACAGCTTGCAGAAGACCGACCAAATTAAATTAAAGACTATGTTTCAATTCTGGAAAACTGTAAGGAAGGGGAGAAGTTAATCAACATTAAAGTTATCAAAGTATCGAACAATTTACTGTGTTTCTTTATTAAACAAGATCATTCTTTTAATTTCTGGGTTGGTCATTTATGAAAGTCTGGAAGGATTTCTAGAGAGAAAAGAATATCCTACATGAACTATAACACAAATGAGATGCATGCTTAAAAAACAAAAACAAAATTTATGATTTAATAATGATGTTTTTGTGATTTAAGAGATAAAAAAGATGGTTCTTAAATAGATGGATGTTAATTAGGAAGAGAATATTAATCTTCACCTCTAGAATAATTTCTTGTCTACGAGGACCATCTTCATCATCAGCAACAGTATACTCATCAGTTCTGTTTTCTTCCTTGAGTCCACCTCCTCCGTTACCAGATCTCTCGGAAGCAAGCTCCATTTGTGGAAATTTTGGTTCTTCGCAAGCCCTTGCTCCTTGATCTGTTTCTTTCTTCTGGGTCCTCCAACAAAGCCCTTCCTTTTATATTAGCATAGACACTGGAGAAAAAAGGGCCTGCATGAAGTATTACACACATGAAAAAAATTGACTAATTAAAACGAAAAAAAGGAAGAAAATTAGTGATTGGTGGCATCTTTGAAGTTTCGTACGTCTTGTAAAGTCACATGGCCCAAACGTCGACAACAACGGTTTTCAGGTCAAAATTTTTGCCACCATCAGTGACCGGAGCCTCTCTTAATTTCCTGTGTATCTATATCTATATATATTATTTTAATTAATTAATTTCGTGGTCTTCTCTTTGAGTCAAGTATTTTAATCTAATGCGACTTCCTTGCCTTTGGCGTATACACACACACCAGTTAAAGATATAATTAATAATATAAGATTTGAAGATATTTTTATCTCGTTCATTTTCTTTAAGAAAAGTTATAGGCATGAACAAATGTGATGAGTGTAAATTTTAGAATTGGGTGTAGGTATTACAATAAATCACTGCCCCCATTTTGCAATGCACCTAACTACACCCATCTAGATATATATAGGAAAAAGAAAATTCAGAAGTGGGACAAGGCGAGGGTCAAAGTAGGGTTGTGAGAATATATTCTTCATTGTTTCATGCTGATGTAGTGATGACATAGCTTCATATTATAAGGTTTTAAACTTCTACCAACTTGTTCGTGGACATAAATTAGCCATATATATTTGTTATAGGGTTGACGTAACAACTCCGAAGGTAATTAAAGGAATGGTTGATGAAACTATCATGGCGACGGGCGATTTCTTTGAACAATACTTTGTGAAATATTCAAATTTTCACCTCAAGATTTCTTGTGGTGTACACAATGTAACAACAATATCTAGTATACTTGTTATAAAAACTGACTCCGTATTACAAAAGTTTTAGACATTTTTAAGCGCATCTTCAACAAAAAAGTAATTTCATTTCGATTGGTTGATTTGTTCTGAACGTTGTTGTTTTTTCTTTCTTCGGTAAGTCATGTTATGAACATGAGAAGGTTAAGTTGCGAGTTTGTGCAGCAAAGTATGGTGTCGTCTCTGCATGACAAAGAAGGTATATATTCTTTTTTCTCTTTTGAAGACATTCACACAAAACTTTGATTATCACATTCTCTTTATTTTCTCATTTCTTTTTTATATTATTATGGATTTAGTTATTTATTCTTATTTAGAGTTCTTCGTTAGTTTGATATCTTCAAATTTTTTTGAAAAGTTTCAGTTATATCTTGGGAAATTTGTGTAACACACCACATATAAGTCTTAAGGACAATGAATCTATACACTTTAGAAAGTCTTTTGTTCATGATTTTGTTAATATTTACAACAATCTTAAGGATTTACGGTGAACATTAACAATCCAAATATGAAGAATCAAAACATTGTTTTCAGAGACCGTTTTTGTGAAATTTTTTTCTAAATCAAGGTTTTCTCTAAACAGAACTTTCGACGCTAGCAAGAACGTGTGTCTATCTTATTAGACATGTATGGAGTTGCTACTACTCACCTCCAAAACCCGACTCCAATATCCCTTCAAAACAAGTTGAAGATTTGATTCATGCAAACAAGGTATGTCGACACACTTTACTTAATGCAGTCTAATGACTTATTTGATGTGTATTGTACCTATAAGAAAGTGAAAGACATTTGAAATTTATTGATTCTCAAATATACTATCAAAGATAGAGGTGGTGAATATATATTGTTTAATGAATATTGTGTTAGAGAAAGTATTATCCATGAAGTAATCCCATCAAATTCACTTGAGTGTAATAAAATAGTTGAGAGAAATAATAGAATTCTTAAGGAAATGATGAATGTCATTCTTATTAGTTTTAGTGTACCTGATAACCTTTGGGAAGAAGTCTTTCTTACTACATAGTTTTTACAAAATAGGATATCTCGTAAGAAAACTGGTAAAACTCTCTATGAGTTGTGGAGAGGTTATCAACCTAATCTTAAATAAGAGTGTGGGGGTGTCTAGCTAAGGTAATGTTATTCGATCTTAAGAAAAAGAAAATAGACTCTAAAATCTCTTATTGTATGTTCTTAGGTTATGTTGAACAAAGTGTCTCTTATAGGTTTCTTTTTCTTAATAGTAGTGATGTGATTGAGCATAATACTATATATAGTGGAGACAAAAATGTTAAGTTTTTTTAACATGTTTTTCCCATAAAGATTAGTGAGACGTTTGAACCTATTGATAATAATAGTGATGTCGTGTGTGAGGATTTGAGAAGAAGTAAAAGACAGAGAAAGGAAGCTTCTTTTAGAGATGACTTTTATACTTATCTCATTCATAATGATCCAATAAGTTTTGTAAAGGCTACTAGTGTTGTTGATGCAAAAATAGTGGGATAAGATCATTAGGACTGAAATTGAATCAATTCAGAAAAATAACTTTTGGACCTTAGTAGATTTTCCTAAAGTAGCAAAATCCATTGATTGTAAGTTGATCTTTAAGAAAAAAATATTATCTTAATGGATTCATAGAGAAGTATAAGTCAAGATTACTAGCAAAAGGTTTTACTTAAAAACTCAACATATTACTTTGATATTTTTGCCCTAGTGACTAGGGTGTCTTCCATTTGAGTATTGTTAGATCTAGCAACTATCCTTAAGCTAGTGATAGACCAAATGGGTGTTAAAACAATCCTTTTGAATGTTGATTTAGATGAAAAAAATTATGACTCAGTCTGAAAGATGTGTTGTACCTGGTGAAGAGAATAAAGTATGAAAAGTTTTAAAATCTTTGTATGGGTTGAAACAAGCACCAAAATAACGACATGAAAAACTTGATAATGTGTTGCTTTGTGATGACTTTTCACCTAATGATGTTGATAAATGTGTGTACTCTAAATCTAAAAATGGTGATTGTGTTATTATATGTTTGTATGTGGATGACATGTTATCTTTTGTGCATGCAATGAGATTGTCGCTAGAATTAAATTATTTCTAAGATCAAAATTTGGAATGAAAGACATGGGTGAAGCCAATGTGATTTTAGGTGTTTGAATCATAAGGAAGGGAGATAATATATTACTATCCCAAGAACAATACATTAAGAAACTTCTTAAAAAGTTTTGATATTATTACTTCAAACCAGTTAATACCCCTTATGATGTTAACTCTAAATTAATGAAAAATAAAGGATAATATATTCCTCAACCTCATTATGTCTAGATAATTGGGAGCTTACTGCATTTGATGAACTTTTATTGACCTAATATTGCTTATTTAGTACGTAGACTGAGTAGGTACACTCAATGTCCAAATCAGGAACATTGGGACGCACTTGCAAGACTTATGAGATAATTAAGAGGTTTAGTTAATTATGCCATTGAATATAGTGGGTTTTCCATTGTACTAGAAGAGTATAGTGATACTAACTGAATCTCTAATTCAGATGAAACAAAGTCCAATAGTAGTTATGTATTCACACTTGAAAGTGGTGCAATTACATGAAGATCAACTAGATAAACAATTATTGTAAGACCAACAATAGAATATAAGTTTTTTGCTATAAAAATGACTTGTAATGAGTCTGAGTGGTTAAAAAACTTTTTAGCAAATATTTCACTAGGAATTAAACGAATCTCATTGGTGTTAGTACATTGTGATTGTCAATCGACAATAACTATAGCTAAAAACAAAAATTAAAATGGAAAGAACAAACATATAATTGAAACATAATTTGGTAAAGTAGTTGCTAAATAGTAGAACTATTTTCGGTGATTATGTGAAGTCAAAATAGATTCTAACAGATACTCTAAAAAAAGTCCAAGGAAGAAATGTGATTTTAGAAATATCGAGAAGAATGAGACTTAAGCCACACTTGCAAACAAACAAGTGATGGTAACTTAACTTTTGTGATTGAAGATCACATTAATAAGGTTCATATGGGTAAAAAGAAGTCACTGATTATTTCTAATAATACTAAATTGATTTTTAAATCAATTATGTTTATTCTTATGGTGTTTGAAAGTGTTAAAGAATGCATTATTTATTGGGATGTTAAACTTTATAATTAAAATTTTACGTGATATCAGAATTTTAGTTTAAACAAAGTTTTTAATGATTTTCATATCTCTTATTTTCTTGGATAAATTTTCATTCAATTTTCAAATGTTTGATATCCACTTCATTGATTTCTAAGTTATTTTTTATTAACACTAAATAAATTTGTAATTTTTATAAATTTTAATTATGTCCTTTTTGACTTTATTTTCTTTATTGTTTATTTATTTTTTGTCAAAAAATTATTTAATATTAAATATAATATAGAATCCGTATAATTAAATATGTAATCAAATAAAAATGAGATACAAATTTCATATTCGATAGAATCAAAATGAAGTTATCATCCCTATCATGTATACAACAACAAAGAATGATATATTGATAAAGAAAAGACAGAATTTGCTAAACATTTTTAATTTAAAAAAAAAATTGTTACTAACAAACAATCTTAGCACGGACATAGAAAATTAGTGTAAGGACCGTGCAAAGTGGGGAGGGGTGGCTGCACGTTAGAAGTGGAGAGGGACGGCTGGGTGGAGTAGGTAGCAGACATGGTGGTGGGTCTTCCCACTTGGAAAGTGCTCCAGCCACCAAAACACCATCATCTCCATCCAGTTATTGGGCTTGGCACTAGGAAGGGAAAGGAGTGGCTGGGAGTGCAGGGTTTTCCACTTTAAAGGGAGAACCGTGGGTTTGAAGAAGGATTGGAAGAATTGCTGCAAATTCTGGAGAGAAGAAGAAAAGAGCTTGCTGCACGTACGGGAGAAGGAGAAGAGGAAGCTTGCTGCATCCAGTGGTGAGGCAGAGAACGTCTGGAATTTCACTGCATTCAAGATTTGCTAGGAGGTCTTCAAGAGGTAAGGGGAGTTGGATTTTTGGATGTTGATAGTGGTTGCATGAGTAGGATGCTGGAAAATTGTAGTTGTATGTATGGTTGGACTGAAATTGAGGTGTTGATTCATGTACGAAATCTTGTATGTTTTGGAATTGAAGGAAATTGGAATTTCATAGCTTTTTAGTTATTTGGAGAGGAAGTGAGGTAGTGATTTTGAGTATTTGGGATCTAGAGTGTTATTGAGCCTTTGGAACAGTTTCACCCCCTGTATTATGACTTGTTAGAGCCATCAAATTGATCAAAATAAGTGTAAAGTGGTAGAATTGGATTTTGGGTATCTAAGTTGTGAAAATTGGTGTTTTATGGTTGAATTGGAGTATGAATCCCTTAAGAATTGAATAAGGAACGTTTATAATCAATTAGGTAAGTCCAATCTAGTATAAAACATGAATTTAGGGTGTTAGAAGTTAATAAAAAGGGTTGAAAATGGTAAAACGAGGTTCTGGCCTCAAATCTGCAGAATTCTGCATTCTGCAGAATTCTCGCCCGGGCGCCCCTGTCGCGCCCAGGCGCCCCAGCCTCTGGAAATGCCGCGCCCAGCATGTCGCGCCCGAGCGCGAGATGCTGCGGAGCGCGTTCGTCCGAGCCAAATTGGACGTTCGTCCAATTTGCTCTACAAAGCGTTCGGCCTTAAGTTTTAGTGAGCGTTCGTCCTTAAATTGCATGTTGAACGTTCGTCCAAATAGTGAGCGTTCGTCCTTAAATTGCATGTTGAACGTTCGTTCAAATGGTGAGCGTTCGTCCTTAAATTGCATGTTGAACGTTCGTCCAAATAGTGAGCGTTCGTCCTTAAATTGCATGTTGAACGTTCGTCCAAATAGTGAGCGTTCGTCCTTAAATTGCATGTTGAGCGTTCGTCCGAATAGTTGAGCGTTCGTCCAAACAGTGAGTGAGCGCTCGTCCGAATAGTTGAGCGTTCGTCCAAACAGTGAGTGAGCGTTCGTCCGAATAGTTGGCGTTCGTCAGAATAGTAAAGCGTTCGTCCAAACAGTGAGTGAGCGTTCGTCCAATAGTGTCCAGTGAATAGTGCTCGTCCAAATAGTATTTTACAAATATGTTGAATTTTAAGTTCCTTTGCTTTTGGATTGAATTATGTACCAATGTTTGGAATATTATCTATGGCATGAAATATGTGAATGTATGAAATATGTCGGATTTGTTGTGTTAATATGGCGGTATCTGATTATTCATAATTGTGGTTAAGTTTCAAAGTAACAATATGATTCATGGACGTAATTCCATGATCCTCAAGGAGAGGATACATGGTGGTGTTTTGGGGTTGTATAGAATGATTACACGGTAGCTCAGTTTTGGGGGTCATCCTGAAACTCCAATGGTCTTTCTTCTCATGTAGAGAGGATTGAACATGTGGTGAGGAGTAGCAGGAGGTCCTAGTCTTGGATGCTTCCATATGATCCAAGGTGAGTGATAACGGATTAACCTCGTGATTGTGGCTGGGCGGGAGTGCCCAAAAGTTTCACCAGGCGGGAGTGCCAGAGCGGGAGTGCTCAAGTTCCATAAAGCCACCACGAGTGCAAGACCCGCCATAGCTCGGTAATCATTCTGGTCCGGACGAGTCGGGATATAAAGTAACAAGTCGGGGTTTAATGTAATAAGTCTTGTGATATTGATTTACCATGTATGATTGACTTTTGTATATCACGTTAAATTGTATAACATGCTTTTTACATCTAGCTCACCCTTGCATTGTTTGTGTTGTGTGCTATTTGGGTATGATTCTTTGGCGATGATCATCCACTTGGATGAGAGCAGATGGTGATGAGGGTACTTTGGAAGCATCTCTTGATGGGGACAGCAGTGCTGCAGCTTAGTTTAGCTAGTTTCTCTTCGTGGTTCTTAATGTTTGGAATAAACTTGTGTGTATTCTAAGTTTATTTTCTCTCCGTTTTTCATGGAGAAATTCTATCTACCCTTGTTGAATTTCCGCTCTATTCTGAGGATGACTGTAATCCTTAATATTACTCTTGACTGCTTTATCATATTACGTATGATGACGTCTTTATTATATATGCATGATGTATATTTTTGGGACGTTACATTAGTGGTATCAGAGCAGTTTCTTCCTTAGAAACCTGTAGGTTATGAGTGTGCTTCGTTTGTGATTGCGTACTCTAGTCTCGTATAGGAAGTTGTGTTAACTTGAATCAATCTAATGGTTTTTCTCTCTGTGTGGGCAGAAGATGGCACCCACGTCTCCACATCGTTCTCCTCCGCGAGTCGATCAACTTGACTCTAATCAGATGCTGAATGAGGTGCTCCAGACGTTACGACAACAGAATACTGAGTTGATTCAACAGAATACCTTTGCATTGCAAAATCTTGAAGCCGCAAGGGTATCGGCGGAGAACGCGAGAGTGTCTTCCGAGAACACTCAGAGGGAGTTGATGGAATTTATGACTAATGCTAGGACTCCTCCGAGTGTTTCTTCAGTTGTGATTCCTGCACAAGAGTGGAGCTTAGAGAGCTTTCTGCAACATCGCCCAGCGAGATTCACTGGTAAGTGTAGCCCTGATGAAGCCGATCACTGGTTTGAGGACATGGAGAGGATATTCGAAGCCAAGGGATGTCCTGATGAGAAGAAGCTGGCTTACACCCAATACTTGCTGACAGGTGAAGCGGGACATTGGTGGAACAGTGTGAAGACGATCTTGGAGAGTAACGGGACTGCTATCACTTGGGAGATGTTCAGGACTAAATTCTACACTGAATACTTCCCAGACAGTGTCAGGTTTGCTAAGGAGATAGAGTTTCTTGAGTTGACTCAGGGCAGCAGATCAGTATCAGAGTATGCAAACAGTTTTAAGCACCTGCTTCGCTTCTACACCATGAAGATTAATGAGGAATGGCAGTGTCGCAAGTTTGAGAATGGCTTGAGGAAAGATATAAAGCTTCTGGTGAAGGGATTGCGCATTAGAGAATTCTCTGCTTTGGTAGAGATGGCCCGTGATATGGAAAAGACCAAGGGAGAACCAGAGGGGCCTCAGAAACAACAGAGCCAACCCCTTAGGGTTGGTGGACTTGTGATGTCCCGGGGAGGATCCATTTCCAGAAGGACTCCTTTTTCTAGACCTTCTTCATCCGGATTCAGGGGTTCCTCCTCTCAGTCATCGGGACGATCCAGTTTTGCCAGTTCCGTTAGATGCTTCAAGTGTGGTGGACCGCACTTCCAGAATTCCTGCCCTCAGTTAGAAGGGTATAGGAGGTGTAATATCTGCCGGCAAGAGGGACATTATGCCAGAGACTGTCCTACTACTAGGAGGGTAGGACCACAGCCAGGCCAGGCTGGCAGATCTATTCAGAGGGGTGGGCACAGACCTCAGGCAGCAGGGAGAGTATATGCATTGACCGGGACTGAGGCAGCCAGTGCAGGTAATTTAATTGTCAGCAGTTGTTTGTTATTTGGAGCATCGTGTGTGACTTTGTTTGATTCGGGGGCGACACATTCTTTTGTGTCTAAGGCTTGTGTGGAGAGGCTTGGTTTAGTTGTCAGAGAGCTTCCGTGTGATCTGGTGGTGTCTACACCAACAGCTGGGTTAGTCAGGACATCTAATGTGTGCTCCAGGTGTCCTATTGAGGTAGAGGGCCGCAGGTTCAGAGTGAACCTTATTTGCTTACCTCTGCAGGAGCTAGAGGTAATTTTGGGAATGGATTGGTTGGCAGCCAATCGTATTCTTTTAGATTGTGGCGGCAAGAAGCTAATATTTCCCGAAGAAGATGAAGACATGTCATTGACACTCGGTGTTTTGAGACAAGACATCTTCGAGGGAGCCAGTTGTTTTCTAATCATGTTTCATGAGGATGGGACTTCTGGTTTGAATTCTTCAGCGCTTGTGAACCAGAGTGTAGACCTTCTGGTTGTGAATGACTTCATGGATGTTTTCCCTGAAGAAGTTCCTGGTTTACCTCCTCCGCGAGAAGTGGAGTTCTCTATTGATCTGGTCTCAGGAGCAGGACCAGTATCCATAGCCCCTTATCGGATGGCTCCAGCTGAGCTGGCTGAGTTGAAGAAGCAGATTGAAGAGTTGTTAGAGAAACAGTTTATCCGGCCAAGTGCTTCGCCATGGGGTGCGCCAGTGTTGCTAGTAAAGAAGAAGGATGGTAGTTCGAGGTTGTGTATTGATTATCGACAGCTGAATAAGTTGACGATCAAGAACAAGTATCCGTTGCCAAGGATTGATGATCTGATGGATCAACTACACGGAGCCACGATATTCTCTAAGATTGATCTGAGGTCGGGTTATCATCAGATTTTGGTGAAAGAAGATGATGTGCAAAAGACGGCGTTCAGGTCTAGATATGGTCACTATGAGTATGTAGTTATGCCTTTTGGTGTGACTAATACTCCAGCCATATTCATGGACTATATGAATCGAATTTTCAGACCCTTCTTAGACAAGTTCGTAGTGGTGTTTATTGATGACATACTTGTCTATTCTAAAACTCGGGAAGAACATGAAAATCACCTTAGGGCAGTACTTGAAGTGCTGAGAGAAAGAAGATTGTACGCCAAGTTGTCCAAGTGTGAGTTTTGGATGGAAGAGGTTCCTTTTCTTGGACATGTGATTTCGGCTGGAGGAATTGCTGTTGATCCCGCTAAGGTGCAAGCAGTACTTCAGTGGGAGAGACCTAAGACGGTTACAGAAATCAGGAGCTTTGTGGGTCTAGCGGGATACTATCGTCGTTTTATCGAGAGCTTTTCCCGGATTGTGGCACCGTTAACAAAACTGACTAGGAAGGATCAACCTTTTGTTTGGACCGACCGTTGTGAGACTAGCTTCCAAGAGCTGAAGAGCAGATTGACCAGTGCACCAGTTTTGGTTATCCCTGACACAGGTAAACCTTTTGAGGTTTTTTGTGATGCCTTTCATCAGGGATTAGGGTGTGTACTGATGCAGGAGAAGAAGGTAGTGGCATATGCATCAAGGCAACTTAAGGTTCATGAGAAGAATTACCCCACTCATGACTTGGAATTGGCAGCTGTGGTCTTTGCTTTGAAGATTTGGAGACACTATCTGTATGGCGCGCAATTTCAGGTGTTCAGTGATCATAAGAGCTTGAAATACCTCTTTGATCAGAAGGAGCTTAATATGAGGCAAAGGAGGTGGATGGAGTTTCTTAAAGATTTTGATTTCGATCTCCTTTATCACCCTGGGAAGGCTAATGTGGTGGCAGATGCATTGAGCAGGAAGTCAGTGCATATTTCAGCCTTAATGGTCAGAGAGTTAAAGTTGGTGGAAAGCTTCAGAAATTTGAGGTTGCAGGTAGAATTTGGAGCTGACAGCATCAGATGCAGTAATTTGGTGGTGTCCAATGACTTGTTGAAGCGTGTTAAAGAAGAGCAGTCGAAGGATGTTGAGCTCCAAACGTCATCCAGTTTGATTGGGACTGAGCAAGGAAAAGATTTTGCTTTGGGGACTGATGGTATCTTAAGATTTAAAGGCAGAGTTTGTATCCCTAGCAATTCAGAAATGAAGAGGTTAATCCTTGAGGAAGGCCATAAAAGCCGTTTTAGCATGCATCCTGGCATGACTAAAATGTATCAAGACCTCAAGGAGTCTTTTTGGTGGTCCGGTATGAAGAAAGATGTAGCTCAGTTCGTCGCTTCTTGTTTGACTTGTCAGAAAGCGAAGATAGAGCATCAGAAATCGGGAGGTTTAATGCAGCCATTACAAATTCCAGAGTGGAAATGGGATAGCATCGCTATGGACTTTGTTACCCATTTGCCACGCACTATCCGAAGGCATGATGCAATATGGGTAATAGTGGACCGATTGACCAAGAGTGCTCACTTCTTGGCGATCGATTTGAGAATGTCTATGGCGAAGTTGGCGCAGCTGTATGTTAAGGAGATAGTAAGGTTGCATGGAGTGCCTTCGAGCATTGTATCGGATAGAGACCCGAGGTTCACGTCCAGATTTTGGCAAACTCTTCATAGTGAGATGGGAAGTAGACTACAGATGAGCTCGGCTTATCATCCCCAAACAGATGGACAGTCTGAGCGGACGATCCAATCGCTTGAAGATTTGTTGAGGACTTGCATTTTGGATCACTTAGGGGTATGGGATGAGATATTGCCACTGGTTGAGTTCACTTACAACAACAGCTACCAGGCTAGTATCGGCATGGCACCGTTTGAAGCGTTGTATGGGAGGCGCTGTAGAACACCTCTTTGTTGGTTTCAGGATGGAGAAGCAGTTTTGACGGGACCAGAGATAGTTCAGCAGACTACAGAGAAGGTGAAGCTGATACAAGAGAGGATGCGAGCATCTCAGAGTCGGCAGAAGTCCTATGCTGATCGGAGACGCAAACCGTTAGAATTTGTAGTTGGGGATCATGTGTTCCTTCGAGTGACTCCTACTACAGGTGTAGGAAGAGCCATTCGTGCTAGGAAACTTTCTCCTAGATATCTTGGTCCTTATCAGATTCTTCGACGAGTAGGACCCGTAGCTTATGAGATAGCCATGCCACCTCGGTTAGCTAACTTGCATCCAGTGTTCCATGTATCTCAGTTGAGAAAATACATGTCTGATCCGTCTCATGTGCTCGAAGTTGACGATGTGCAAGTCAGAGAAGATTTGTCAATTGAGGTGCAACCAATAAGGATTGAGGAGAGTCAAAACAAACAACTTAGAGGAAGAGATGTCAGACTTGTCAAAGTTATCTGGAGCAGTGGAACGGGCGACTCTACCTGGGAGTTAGAGGACGAGATGAGAGAAGCTTATCCCCACTTATTCTGTTAAGCCTAATTTTCGAGGACGAAAATTTTGTTGTTGGGGAGAATGTAAGGACCGTGCAAAGTGGGGAGGGGTGGTTGCACGTTAGAAGTGGAGAGGGACGGCTGGGTGGAGTAGGTAGCAGACATGGTGGTGGGTCTTCCCACTTGGAAAGTGCTCCAGCCACCAAAACACCATCATCTCCATCCAGTTATTGGGCTTGGCACTAGGAAGGGAAAGGAGTGGCTGGGAGTGCAGGGTTTTCCACTTTAAAGGGAGAACCGTGGGTTTGAAGAAGGATTGGAAGAATTGTTGCAAATTCTGGAGAGAAGAAGAAAAGAGCTTGCTGCACGTACGGGAGAAGGAGAAGAGGAAGCTTGCTGCATCCAGTGGTGAGGCAGAGAACGTCTGGAATTTCACTGCATTCAAGATTTGCTAGGAGGTCTTCAAGAGGTAAGGGGAGTTGGATTTTTGGATGTTGATAGTGGTTGCATGAGTAGGATGCTGGAAAATTGTAGTTGTATGTATGGTTGGACTGAAATTGAGGTGTTGATTCATGTACGAAATCTTGTATGTTTTGGAATTGAAGGAAATTGGAATTTCATAGCTTTTTAGTTATTTGGAGAGGAAGTGAGGTAGTGATTTTGAGTATTTGGGATCTAGAGTGTTATTGAGCCTTTGGAACAGTTTCACCCCCTGTATTATGACTTGTTAGAGCCATCAAATTGATCAAAATAAGTGTAAAGTGGTAGAATTGGATTTTGGGTATCTAAGTTGTGAAAATTGGTGTTTTATGGTTGAATTGGAGTATGAATCCCTTAAGAATTGAATAAGGAACGTTTATAATCAATTAGGTAAGTCCAATCTAGTATAAAACATGAATTTAGGGTGTTAGAAGTTAATAAAAAGGGTTGAAAATGGTAAAACGAGGTTCTGGCCTCAAATCTCCAGAATTTTGCATTCTGCAGAATTCTCGCCCGGGCGCCCCTGTCGCGCCCAGGCGCCCCAGCCTCTGGAAATGCCGCGCCCAGCATGTCGCGCCCGAGCGCGAGATGCTGCGGAGCGCGTTCGTCCGAGCCAAATTGGACGTTCGTCCAATTTGCTCTACAAAGCGTTCGACCTTAAGTTTTAGTGAGCGTTCGTCCTTAAATTGCATGTTGAACGTTCGTCCAAATAGTGAGCGTTCGTCCTTAAATTGCATGTTGAACGTTCGTTCAAATGGTGAGCGTTCGTCCTTAAATTGCATGTTGAACGTTCGTCCAAATAGTGAGCGTTCGTCCTTAAATTGCATGTTGAACGTTCGTCCAAATAGTGAGCGTTCGTCCTTAAATTGCATGTTGAGCGTTCGTCCGAATAGTTGAGCGTTCGTCCAAACAGTGAGTGAGCGCTCGTCCGAATAGTTGAGCGTTCGTCCAAACAGTGAGTGAGCGTTCGTCCGAATAGTTGAGCGTTAGTCCAAACAGTGAGTGAGCGTTCGTCCGAATAGTTGAGCGTTCGTCCGAATAGTTGGCGTTCGTCAGAATAGTAAAGCGTTCGTCCAAACAGTGAGTGAGCGTTCGTCCAATAGTGTCCAGTGAATAGTGCTCGTCCAAATAGTATTTTACAAATATGTTGAATTTTAAGTTCCTTTGCTTTTGGATTGAATTATGTACCAATGTTTGGAATATTATCTATGGCATGAAATATGTGAATGTATGAAATATGTCGGATTTGTTGTGTTAATATGGCGGTATCTGATTATTCATAATTGTGGTTAAGTTTCAAAGTAACAATATGATTCATGGACGTAATTCCATGATCCTCAAGGAGAGGATACATGGTGGTGTTTTGGGGTTGTATAGAATGATTACACGGTAGCTCAGTTTTGGGGGTCATCCTGAAACTCCAATGGTCTTTCTTCTCATGTAGAGAGGATTGAACATGTGGTGAGGAGTAGCAGGAGGTCCTAGTCTTGGATGCTTCCATATGATCCAAGGTGAGTGATAACGGATTAACCTCGTGATTGTGGCTGGGCGGGAGTGCCCAAAAGTTTCACCAGGCGGGAGTGCCAGAGCGGGAGTGCTCAAGTTCCATAAAGCCACCACGAGTGCAAGACCCGCCATAGCTCGGTAATCATTCTGGTCCGGACGAGTCGGGATATAAAGTAACAAGTCGGGGTTTAATGTAATAAGTCTTGTGATATTGATTTACCATGTATGATTGACTTTTGTATATCACATTAAATTGTATAACATGCTTTTTACATCTAGCTCACCCTTGCATTGTTTGTGTTGTGTGCTATTTGGGTATGATTCTTTGGCGATGATCATCCACTTGGATGAGAGCAGATGGTGATGAGGGTACTTTGGAAGCAGCTCTTGATGGGGACAGCAGTGCTGCAGCTTAGTTTAGCTAGTTTCTCTTCGTGGTTCTTAATGTTTGGAATAAACTTGTGTGTATTCTAAGTTTATTTTCTCTCCGTTTTTCATGGAGAAATTCTATCTACCCTTGTTGAATTTCCGCTCTATTCTGAGGATGACTGTAATCCTTAATATTACTCTTGACTGCTTTATCATATTACGTATGATGACGTCTTTATTATATATGCATGATGTATATTTTTGGGACGTTACAATTAGTAAGTATTATTGGGTCCGTAAACTATCGGTCAGTATTATATATCGTATAGCTAAATTTAGAAGTGTAATATTAGTATAGAAATTTAGTATAAAATCTGTACCGAGTAAAACAAGTTTAAGAACTAGCATTTTTTTAGTATACATACGAAAATTGTTTATGGTGACACTGCTGACCATATTAAAAGTATATATAGTCATAAGGTTTAAATTATTGCGCAACTGCATCGTGATGCTGTGGGGATAATGCTTTTCTATAGTAAGCATCACTCTTCAGCTTTTGTTCTTCAGCCAGTGTTTAAGGTTTCTCAAATCAAGGGATCTAATTTTATTTTATTTTTCTTTTGTAAGTTCCGCATTTTAAAATTAAAATATAAATTAGATAATTTTGATAAATTGTTCTTATTAATCAGAAGAAGAGACTGATTGTCTCATTCTAAGTGGATAGTGTTGTCGGCCTCTCTTTTTCATTTGGATTTGCTTTGGAATTCCGGGAGGCTTATTATTATTAAATTTCCATTGTTAGATTTTATTATTACTTAAGGGTGTCATTAATCAGTGCTGTAGAATACTTTAAAAACCTTAAAGATATAAGTGAAATCATCTTAAAATAAACAAAAAGATATTGTTTTTCGTATCTCAGTAAAAGAAAAAAGTTTCAGTATTTAAATTTTCGTATCTACGAGCCCCCCACTCCGCCCGTTTTTTCGGGTCACTGCTTACTATTATAAGCATTAGAAGAAAGACTTCTGAATGCAGTGTGTAAAATTTAAGTAGAAGCACAGTATTCCATATATCAAACTATCTTATTTTACTCAATTGGCTTTTCATAAAAGCTTACAAGTTTATTCGATCATATTTCATATTTTATATATACCTTTATCCTGATTTTTAAAGTATATATAATATGATTGTCGAATTCAACAAGCGTTCAAACAGTCATGTCATAAAAATAATCACACACAATCATACACTGTTTTTAAAACTGTGCCACGGTGTCGAATGATCAATTTATAAAAAAGTTATTTTAAAAAATATTAATTTAAGATAAAGTAAGATTATTATCAATTTGGTCGTAATTAGACGGTCACTAATCTAAAATTCATCCCAAAATTTATAAATACATTTTTTAGATAAAGAGATAGGTGATGATATTTAATACATATTAACAATTTGAATTGTTAATTTTTTTATTGACTTTAACGTTGAAGTACCTCCTTCATGTAACTTCAAAACATAATAAACAAACGACAAGAACTAACAACGATAACGTGAGAACGATCAATTAGATCATTAACCACTCATAGAACAATAAACTATTGACCTCGATCCTTACACTCAAAATCATCCTAATTTTTTATATTACACATTTTTCTCTTTATGTTTACAATTGTAACATGTTATAACCGTCCTTTACCTAGAACATGTAAGCAATTTCTTTAATTTTCAATTGAATGAAAAACAACACACAGGATCTTGAATTTTCATGATACTCACAATTCCCACATATACAGTAAAGAAGAACTAACCTGGATCCATTGTGCACTTCTTCCTGTCTTTTCCTGTCAACTGTTCTCTTTCTCTTACTCCACTTTAATGCCTTCTGGATGATATAGAAGTTGTAGGAGGTTTTTCTTTTCTCTGTCAGGTTTCTCTTCTTTTCTAAGAACGTTACATTCTCTCGCTTTAGAAACTTAACATGTCCTCTTTTATGATATTTTAATTAACTTTAATAAAATACCAAAATGCCCTTTTAGAGTGAGAAGAGAGGGATTAATTTTAATAACTCTAAAATAACCCCAATAACTTTAATACCTTATATTCTAATAATCATCACATTAGAATCCTTACATCAAAGTTATACTTTAAATTACATGAACCAATGTAAATTATTAATATAATTTAACATTCTCTCACTTGGTTCATGTGATGACTTGAAGATCTAAACTAAACTTTAAGTGCGCACCATTCATTAGAATTATCAAGTCATCATCCTTATATGAATTGAAATTATCGGATCATGGCGGGCAAAAGTCATGAACGACAAAATTCCTTCCATGTATCACATAATCAAAACAACTCAACATAACTTTAATCAATCTTTTAACTTTCATGTCTCTAAAAGAGATATAACATGTTATCACAATCAATAATACATGTATATAACTTAATGTGGATAACAGTAGAATAAAGAGAAACATAACTTTAATTGAATTCACAAGTGTCATAACAATACAAGCATATAACTATACATATCCATAAAGATAGATAACATCATCATGTTAATATTGACTTATCCATAATGCCCATACTTTCAACATGGCCAATAAAAGTTTTGGGCGGTAGTCCTTTAGTTAACGGATCTGCTATCATCAAATCCGTTCCAATATGCTCAATCAACACTATATGTTTCTGCACTTCTTCTTTAACCGACAAGTATTTCAAATCCATGTGTTTAACACCCTTTGAGTACTTGTCATTTTTAGAGAAGAAGACGGCTGCGGAATTATCACAATAAATCCTTATCGGCCTAGCTATACTGTCAATAATGCCAAGCCTCGATACAAAGTTCCGCAACCACAAAGCATGAATTGTGGCCTCAAAGCATGCCACGAATTCAGCCTCCATGGTGGAAGTAGCAATGACTGATTGTTTTGCACTTTTCCAAGAAATTGCTCCTCCAGCTAATAGATAAACATATCCAAATGTGGATTTTCTTGAATCCACACATCCAGTATAGTCTGAATCCGAATAGCCAATCACTTCGAGATGATTTGACTTTCTATAAGTGAGCATGTATTCTTTGGTGCCTTGTAAGTACCTAAGAACTTTCTTTGCAGCTTTCTAGTGATCCATTCCGGGATTACTTTGATATCAGCCTAACATTCCAACAGCAAAACTGATATCTGGCCGAGTACAAGTTTGAGCATACATCAAACTCCCAACCACTGACGCATAGGGAATGGACTCCATGGCCTTTCGTTCCAAATCATTCTTGGGACATTGCATTTGACTAAACTTGTCTCCTTTTTGAATTGGAACTATTCCAGGAGAACATTTTTCCATTCTGAATTTCTCTAACACTTTATTAATATAGCCTTTTTGAGACAAACTTAACAATCCTTGTGATCTATCACGGAATATTTCTATTCCTATCACATAAGATGCCTCATTCATATCTTTCATTTCAAAGTTGCTAGAGAGAAACTTCTTTACATCATGTAACATACCAACATCATTAGTAGCAAGAAGAATGTCGTCAACATATAGAACTAATATAACAAACTTACTCCCACTGATCTTCATATATATACACCGGTCAACGGTGTTCTCTACAAAACCATATGAAGTTATGATATCATTGAATTTTAGATACCATTGTCGGGAAGCTTGTTTCAGTCCATATATTGATTTCTTCAATTTACACACCAAATTTTCTTTTCCTGTTATTGTGAAACCTTCTGGTTGGTCCATATAAACTTCCTCTTCTAAGTCACCATTCAGAAAAGCGGTCTTTACATCCATTTGGTGAAGCTCTAAATCATAATGAGTCACCAAAGCCAAAACAATTCTCAAAGAGTCCTTCTTAGAAACAAGAGAGAAGGTATCTTTGTAGTCAATGCCTTCCTTTTGAGTGAAACCTTTGGTGACTAATCTAGCTTTATGTCTTTCAATATTGCCTTTTGAGTCATGTTTAGTCTTAAAGACCCATTTACAACCGACTCTTTTTGAACCTTTAGGCAATTCAACTAGATCCCACACTTTATTGTCATCCATTGATTTCAATTCTTCTTTCATAGCATTCAACCAATTCTCTGAATTGTTACTTTCCATGGCTTGTCTAAAAGAGACTGGATCCTCATCAATGTTTAAGTCACATTCATGTTCAACAGAGTAAACCACATAATCATTCGAAATAGCATGTCTTTTCTCCCTTACAGACCTTCTTAATGCTGCTTCTTGTGGTTCCTCTATCAATTGTTCATTTATGACTTGCTCATTTGTGACTTGCTCATTGTCAATTGGTTCAACATTTATATGTTCATTTTGTGGGATTGGAACATTAACTTGTTGTCTCTGCTTGTTGTGTGACTGTGATACAACAAGAGGGATAACAACTTCAGAAGAGACATTAGATGTAGAAACACTATCAGTATGCTCTTGAATATCCACTATTCGTGATTCCTCACTCCCACTAAATTGACCATTTTCAATGAACCGAGCATTTCCAGACTCAACTATTCTTGTACTATGGTTAGGGCAATAAAATCTATATCCTTTTGATTTTTCATGATAACCGATGAAGTAACCGTTAATGGTTCTTACATCAAGCTTCTTTTCATGTGGATTATATAACCTTACCTCTGCCGGACAACCCCAAACATGAAGATGTCTCAAACTGGGTTTCCTTCCAGTCCATAGTTCATAAGGAGTTTTAGAAACTGCTTTGCTAGGAACCCTGTTAACCAGATATACAGCAGTCTTTATTGAATACATCCACAAAGATAAAGGAATATTACTATGACTTAACATACTCCTAACCATATCCATAAGAGTACGATTCCGCCTTTCTGCTACACCATTTTGTTGTGGTGTACCGGGCATTGTATATTGTGCACAAATACCCCTACTTTCAAGAAACTTTGCAAATGGACCTGGACATTGTCCACTCTCATCAGTTTTACCATAATATTCACCACCTCTATCAGATCTCACCACTTTTACTTTTCTATCTAATTGCCTTTCCACCTCATTTATGAACACCTCAAGGGCATTCACTGATTGAGATTTTTCATGTAATAGATATATATAACAATAACGTGAGAAATCATCAATAAAGGAGATAAAATATTTTTCACCACTCCAGGATTTAATGTCAAAAGGACCACAAATATCAGTGTGTATTAACTCAAGAAGTTGACTGCTTCTTGTGGCAGGATATTTTGATATGTGTTTTGTTTGTTTACCCTTAATACAATCAATACATACATCCCAGTCATCAAAATCCAATTGAGGTAAAATTTCATTTTTTACTAACCTCAACATCCTTTCTTTGGATATGTGACCCAATCTTTTATGCCATAAGAAAGCAGAACATTCCTTTCCTGCACTAGAATTTCTATCAACAACATGTTCAACATTAAACAGGGATTCAGAAAAATTAACATCAAGATTTAAACGATATAAACCATCCAATAATGTACCAGAACCATAATAGTACGAAAGTTTATACAAATAAAAAATACCATTTTCAATCCTAAAGTTAAAACCTAAACAATCCAACTTTGCAACATAAATCAAATTCCTAGCACAACCAGGAACATAGAGACACTTTTCAAGATTCAGACAATAACCAGTGTCTAGAATCAATCTGTAAGTCCCAATTCCTTCTATTCGTGCCTTCATTCTGTTCCGCATATATAAATACTTTTCAGTTACTTTTATGGGCTGGATTGAAAGGAATCCCTGCATAATATTAGAAACATGAGTAGTAGCTCCAGAATCCAACCACCAGGTATTATTAGGCACTTCAACTATATTTGCTTCAAAACTTACAGAAACATAAAAAATACCTTTCCTTTCGAACCAAGATTTTCTTTTCGGATAATCTTTCTTGAAGTGACCTACTTTCTTGCAAAAGAAACATTTCTGGTCCTTCTGGATACCGCCCTTATTCACTTTCATTGGGGCTTTGTCCTTCTTGTTCTTCTTTCCTGATTTACCTTTACTGAAGCTAGCACCTTCATGAGTTGTGAGATGGATAGAATGATCTCTCATTTTCTTTAATCTCCCTTCCTCTTGAACCAACATGGCTTTGATTTCTTGGAAGTTCCACTTATCCTTAATAGTGTTATAATTCACTTGGAACTGGCCAAATTCAGGAGGAAGAGAGTTCATGATGAACTGTACTAGGAAAGACTCATTCACCTCCATTCCCATTGACTTCAATCTTGCTGCTATATTTGCCATTCCAGTTACATGTTCATGTATGGGCTGTGACCAGTCAAACTTTTTGGTAGTCAGCTCACTCATAAGAGTTCCCACAATAGACTTGTCAGTTATGTCTGATTGTGAATACTCCTTGATCATTTTCATGAATTCCTTTGCGTTTTCCGTTTTGGGCATGGAAGGCTTTACATTCTCTGCCATAGACATGCGCATCAAGTTTAGTGACAACCTGTTAGACCTATGCCAAGCCTCATAAAGAGACTTCTCATCATCTGTACTAGTCACTGTAATGGCTGCGGGCATTTCATCCATCATAATAGCCATATCCAAGTCTAGAACACCCAGTTGGAACTGGATTTGTTCTGACCAATCGGCATAATTGAGCCCATTAAACTTGACGACATTGTTGCTCAAACCTGCTAAATTCATGTAAGCTGGAATAATACACAAGCTCATACATCAATGCTTTGATTAAATTTAATGGATTCAAACAAATTGCTACACTAGTCATACATTCAAGTTCACCTTTGGGTGACACTTAAACTGATAGGTAGCCAATTAAGTCATTCATTTAAGTTCACCTTTGGGTGATTCTTAAACTGACAAATTCCATATATATACTTTAATAAACAATCAATCATAGTTAAGACTATATGTATGTTATCTTTGGATATACAAACATATACTAAGTACATGAAATGTTTCACTTTAATGTCATCAATTATAAACAATGGTTCACCTTTGGATAATCCATAACATCCTTACATCAATGACTAATTATTATATATATTCATAATTAAACATCTTTTATATTATGAATAATTTTCACAATACTATAAACAACAACTTTTAATTCACATATAATTTTCATTCAATGTAGTAACAATAACTATGTTCATAATATAATAATAATATAAGTTGCAACAATAAATTGCATTATTGTGAAAACATGTGCACGTTACAGTGATGCAACAATAAAGTTGCTTTTATGCTTTAACAACCAAATTAAAACATTTATATGCACGGCTTCAGGGGTTAAATTCAAGACATTGAATTTTCTTTCATGCAGCATTTAATTTGGTTACTTTGCACGGCTTTCAATTTCGAAACTTTAATTTTGCACAGATAAAAAAAAAAATTTAATGCGATAATCAAATAATAATGAAAAGCTTCCTGGATGAAATTCATGTGTTATAGTGAATTGAAACAACCATGCAGAATTTAATTTGCCATATTCACATTGCACTGGACGTGCAACACTAATAACAACAATCAAGGATAAAAAATTTGCGGCTTCCATAATAAACGAAATTCACGTTCCAGAGAATCGATTTTCTTTCATGCCAATAAAATAATTAAACATATGAAAATTTAAAATCCCAAAATTTCATAATTTCAAAATTAGGGTTTCAAATTAGGGGTTTCAAAATTGAGAAAATTACCATTCATGGAGAATCATAAAATTCAGAACCTGATTCTGATACCACTTGTAAGCAATTTCTTTAAGAACATTCAATATCTTTTGGTATTTCTTAGTTTATTGGTTTTATTTAAGATTAGACCTAAAATTAATTTCGTAAGATAGAATTATATTCATAAGTTTTGAACAATGAAACTTTTTCATGACAAACTGAAATCTTACTTACCACAACCTTAAGTAATAATACTTTTTCAATGTATGTTAAAATGGTATTTATCACTATACAACTTTTTGATATTAAGTAGTGAAACTTGTTTGAGTAGGATAGGAAATATACCTATGAGTGGAACAATAATCTTTTGTATACCTGATATAACTTGTTTTTTATAATATTTTTTTATTTCAAAGGATAAAAATATTGTGTAAGTAAGAAAAAGAGTGAAAAAATATAACAGAAAATATAATGAAACACGAGGAAAAAAAAAGAGTTAGTGTAATTTATTGTAAGTTGATGATAAATTTCATAGAAAGACGGTTAACGTTGTATATAACCTAATCCAATGAGAGGAAATTTAATATCCAAGTTGTAGAATTATGGAACAGACGATGTAGAGGCTTATAAAATGGTCAATGGAAAAGACCAAAGAGAGTATAATAATATTAGTCAACTAATGTCCATTTACATTAATTGATTAACGTATTAAGCATTACGTATTTAATGTGGATCGCGAATTTGTTTAATGACAAGTAGGTAATAATACAGTATGATTGTGCGTCAGCGCAGCCATAGAAAATGAGGGAGGCAAGTTAGGTTGCCATATGACACATATAAAATAGTGTTGAAGTTTCCTCGTAGTATATTTTCTTTATCTCTGTCAATAATTTAAGGTTGCATACTATCTATTTATCCACGTGTATGGTTGTATTTTATATTTGCTATTATACTTCGAAGTCTTATATAAATTAGATTAAAAATAAGACGATTTTATAATACATAAATTGATAAAAAAATTATTTTACACATTGATTTTTGTGAAATTATAAAATTAAGTTAGATATGATGTTTCACCTACTTTTAAATTAAATTAAGATTAACATTTACTTTTTAACACCAAGTATATATAATTTTAGTGGAAAACTTTTAAAAAAAAAATTATTTGTTTAGAAGATGGAGGTGCATGAAGAAGATGGAGGTGCATGAAGAAGCGGCCCTCTAATCTTTGCCTGGTCAGGTAAGTCCATGGGTATGTTTAGAAATTTTGTTCATTAACCCTTATGAATCAAATGAAAATATATTTTATTACATAAAACAAATTTAGTTTCAAATTTTATTATTCTATTATTTTGGATTATTTTAAAGTAAATTTAGTATATGAGTATCCACACTAATAAGTTATATACGAGTAAATATATTTTTCAACGTTTTGTAATTTATTATATAATTGTTGATAAATAAAATACCTTCAAAATATATAAAACTAGAAAAATATATATGTTTTTCTAAAAAAAAAAACTTATGATATACAATTATCTACTAAATTCTCTTTAAAACCACACAAGGTCATCAAATGATAAACTTGAAATAGAATAGTTTAGATGTTGGTAGCATTAGGTGAAAAGGGCTACGCATTTATATGATAGGTCTTTTTCCTCCTTTTCTTAATTTCTTCTCCTTGTATTTGATTTATTTTCCCATTTTTATTAAAAGTAGCATCAGTAACACAAAAATTGAAAACTGATTTAATATACAAAATGATTTTTTGAATTGGAAAATCAATTATATCTATGAAACAAATATTAAATATTTATGTGAAAAATGTTCAGTAAAGCATTTTTTTTTCTGTCCCTTAACATGAATTAGTTGATAGTTAAGTTCAAGTCAATGGAATTTAAATTTAAGAGAAACTATATCTTTTTTTTTTATCAACGAAGCTTATAACAAACATTGAATAATATTTATTATGTTAAAAACCAGGTTTAATTTCTATATTTTTAGCAAGAAAATCAAGATAAATTTATAATTTTATTTTTTTTATGTAGGTTTATCTTACAATAATATTTCTATTTATGACTAAGTTTTATTAATATCTATACCTATAAAGAGATTTTCTTATATTTTTATTTTTTAATTTTTAAATAAAAGTTTTCTAAAATTAAAATAATTATTTTTATTTGACATTTTTTAATTTAATTATTTTTTAATTATAAAACAACCTACAAATTAAATCAAAATTATTTATAATCAAATTATAAAAATTATTTATGTCTAATTTATAATTATAATAATAATAATCATAATAATTTTAATATTTTTTATTAATATAAGAAAAAAACGACCCATGTAACGCATGGATTTTCAGTAATGTATTTAATATCTTTTCGTAAAAATTAATAAAAGAAAGTTAGTTATGAATAAAATATTATTTTAATATGTGTCCTGTATTCATAGGTTTTTTTAATTTAAAAATAACTGTTAAACTTTAAAGAAATGACTTTATAAATTGAATACACACTTTATAAACAATTAATGCATATAAGACCACATTAAAATAATATTTCATTTATAAGTAACTTCTCTTATGGGTAAGTTTAAGAATGAAAGTTGATTATAAATAAATGTATTATTTTAACTTAGTTCCCATAAGGCTTAAATTTAAAAATAGAAGAAAATTGCTCAATTTTCATTTCATACACAACTCTCTTTAAATTTTAAACAACTCATATATATATATATATATATATATATATATTATTTTAATTCTTAAAGCAATTTCTATTATAAATGATTTTCCTTTGGATAGGATTTACTATATCACGTCATTTTCAAAATATTTTTAAAACTTTCGCTTAACTATGATTTATAGAATTCACACAATTATAATTGTTTTATTTATATTTTTTACAATTTTTAAAAATTAATTTAAGTAGAGAAATTTAATTTTCTCATCAAATTGTCATTAATTTTAAACTATTATATTATAATAAATGAAATAGTATATATTTATGCAATAAAACATAAATATATAAAAATCATCAAAATAGTAATTCATATAATAAACATAAATAATAAATAAAAATATTATGAAAAAAATTAATACACCAAATATAATCACACAAATAAAAACACGTATAGTAAGGGGTATGATAATAGAAAAAATACATATTATTTTAGTAAAATGAATTATTTTAAATAAAATAAAATTAAAAATAAAATAGAATAAAAAATATAATTTTTTGTATTACTCAATAAATAAATAAAATGCTTTCGTTATTAAATACTTGAAATTAAAAATCAAATATTTGTATGTAAAAAAAAAATATTAATCAAATAATTAAATGTAAGACCTGAAATCTATTTTATTGACTAAAATTAATATGACATAATTTAAACATAACCAATAAAAAAGAAAACAAATGTAATCAATTATGTAATAAGAGAAAAAGCATTTTAGAAATATATTTGATTTTTTTAAATATAGAATAAACAATTTAAAAAGAGAACAAAAAATAATATATATATATATATATATATATATATATATATATATATATATATATATATATATATGTCAATACCCAATTTCGTCCGGGTAAATATAATTCATCACAAAAATTAAAAAAAAAACATAAAAAAAAAACCAAAATGAAAAATACTATTTATTTTACTTTTTGCACCCCCAAATTTTCTTTTAAACACTTAATCCAATTGCCCAAAATAATCTCACTTTTTTTACTTCCTCACCACCCATCTTTTCTTATCGCACCCCATTCTCCACATCACCATCCACATCACCCTCCACATCATCTACCTTTTTCATTTACTTTTTCCACATCATTTCCATATTAATTTTATATATCAACTTTTCTAATTATTCCACTTACATTTTTTAATTATATCTTCTCCATCAACATTTTTTATTATCCATTTTTCTCCACCTTATTTTTCCACCCACTTTTTATATTATTTCTTTCACTTATTTTCCACATTAACTTTTACTATTCACTATATTTTATTTCACCTAATTTCTCCACCAACTTTTTATATTATTTCTTTCACTTATTTTCCACATTAACTTTTACTATTCACTATATTTTAGTTTACCTACTTTCTCCACCAACTTTTTATATTATTTCTTTCACTTAATTTCCATACCTAATTTCTCCACCACCTTTTTATATTATTTCTTTCACTTAATTTCCACACCTAATTTCTCCACCAACTTTTTATATTATTTCTTTCACTTATTTTCCACATTAACTTTTACTATTCACTATATTTTATTTCACCTAATTTTTCCACAAACTTTTTATATTATTTCTTTCACTTATTTTCCACATTAACTTTTTCTATTCATATTTTTTTTTATTATATTTTATTTCATCTAAATTTTCCACCAACTTATTATATTATTTTTATTCATCAACTTTCTTCATCCTTAACTCTATAAATACCTATATTCTCTTCACTTCACACACACAAAATAATTACATAATATCCATCTCTTCTCTCTCAAAATCTCTTCATTCCATCCCAAAACTCTACTTCATTTTTCTCTCACATTTTACTATTTCCTAATCTCTCTATACATAATAAATCTCATACCACATTTCTACTATAAAGCCATCTTCTTCATCTTCCATCTATCTTTCTCACAACTTATTACAAGTAAGGTTTTATTTCATCACACAAATCTTCAACAAGGTACACATTTTCTCTTCATTCTATTTATATATGCATTTTGATCATTTTTTTTAGTTTACAAATTTATCTTGTTTTCTATCACAATTTTTCTTTATGCTTTTCACATTTTTGTGTCATATATATTTCAACTCATCTATCCTTCTTAATAAAAAATATGAAACTTTAAAAAACATGTAATAATATAAATATCGGTATGAATACTCGTGCGATCGTACGCATCAGCTTAGTATTCATTACCCAAAATATAAAATAAACAAAAAAAGTCGTATGAGTACTCGTGCGATCGTACGCATCAGCCTAGTGCTCATTACGCAAAAAAAAAAAGGAAAAAGCCGTGTGAGTGCTCGTGCGATCGTACGCATCAGCCTAGTGCTCATTACGCAAAAAAATCTAAATATTACATCAAAAAATACCAAAAAATATAAAATCTTCAAAAACCAAAAAATCAACAACAAACAATCTTTCTAGCCTGAACTACGTGATCCTTGATTCTCCATCAAAAGTGGAGATACGTAGGAGCAAGGCCAGTCCTTGTCAGGTTCACTTTCCCAAAAATCCAAATTTATCCAAAATCATTCTCAAACAAATCTCTCAAACTATTTTCAAACAAAAATTTCAAGCAGTTTCAAACGAACTACGGAACCCTGATTTCTCATTCTGAATGAGAATACGTAGGAGCAAGGTCAATCCTTGTCGGGCCCAAAAAACTAAAAAATATGTTTTAGAATTTTATTTTAAGGGAAAGTTAAACATTTTGAAAACCACATCATATTCGCATATTTAATTAAAGGTACTGCTTTAAGGCATGCGTTGTAGGGTGCTAATACCTTCCCTACACGTAACCGACTCCCGAACCAAGAATCTAGTTCTAATAGACCATGCCTTATCATTTTATGGTTTTTCCGTAGTTTTCCAGAATAAACTATGGTGGCGACTCCAAATCTCTTTTTCAAAATTAAGTTTTCCTTTTCGGATCGTCGTCCCGTCGCGATTCCGGTTGCGACAGATGGCGACTCCATTGGGGACGTTAGAGAGTCAGGCCATTTAATTAGATAAGCGAATTCGATGTGGTTTTTACTTTATGTTTTTATTCCCTTTTTCCTTATCTATGATTGATATTTGAAATAGTCGCATGTGAGTTTTTTTTTTAGTTGTTCTTTATCTTTGAAGTAATTGTTCCTTATCTATGTCTGATATATCTACTTATTTGTGTTTATGTTGCAAGTGTTGTTTTGCATTATAATCTCCCTCTACACACATTATGCATATCATGAGTGAGGCCCTATACTCGGGTCTGAGCGCAACTTAGAATTAGAGGGGTTGTGTAGCGGTGCCACTCTGGGATGTACTTCCTGTTTGGCTATCGTGAGAACCCCAGCTAGAGTCTGTTCTCTTCATTTGTGTCTCCGCATCTAGTTGATTACTCTGACTGTTGTGGAGAGACAGTGAAAATAGCCATAGCTCTGGTGGCCTTGATTTAAGCATTAGGGAGCTATCCTTGTGAGTGCATATCTTTGGCCTTAGAACTTTTTAAGTTATTCAACCTCTGATACGGCACAAAAGGGAGACTATTTTGTTTCAGTTTGTCGTCATTTCCTATTTTAAAAAAAAATTGTCATGTTTCTTTTAAATAAAAAAAAAGAGAAAAATATGAAAATAAAAGATAAAATTAATGTTCTCGGAATCATTCAAAAAAAAAGGAAAAAAATTAGAATTTCTTAAAATATTTTTAGGGCATGAAAAATCTTAAAAAAAAATTAATTAATTAATAAAGTGTACATATTTTAGGGCAATATAGATCATTATTTTGAATTTCTGGACCTCATTTTTCATTCAAATAAAATGCGAATTGTTATCCTTCAAACAAAAAAAAATCTTTTTGATAGAATATTTTGTTTTAAGTGTGTAATATCTTTCCTTTCAATTAAAATTTAATTGTTCTGAGATGTACATATATTTATTTTTCGTAAGTCAAAAAATAAAAATTAACTTAAAAAAAAAATAATGAATGAAACCATATTTTCTTAAGCTTCGAGAATAATTCTTGGGTTCGTGCATGCTTTTGTTTGAGTACGATTTTCAAAAAAAAAAAAGGTCACCAAACCCAAATTTCTCTAAAAAAAATAAAAAAAACTTTCATTTTTCAGCTATTATCATTATTTTACTTCATATTACATTTCTTCATTCATAAAACCCAAAAAAAATATGCATATCGTATCAAAAGTTGAGTCAATTATTTTCGATGCAAATCATTCACTTTATGAGATTTCAAAAAAAATTGTAATGGATGTCATAATCTCCTGGAGTCAAATGATCAAATTACATATTCTTAAGAAATATTTGTGTATGCATTGCTTGGAAACATCATCCTGGAGCCTTCACTAAATCAAAGATTGACCCCAATCATGTTCTTTAGTCCAAATAATAAACACAAAGTTTTACACTGGGGCAGATTTTCCGTTACTTCCACTGGCTTTCATTTGGGAGATCCTGGAATCCGTTAGGACAAAAAAAATAATAAAAATAAAATAAAATAAAATAAAAAAGGAAAAGGAAATTGACTCTTATTGAGATCATTTAATCTTGTCTCCTAATTAATCTTGTGAAAATAAATAAATCAAAATTTGAAATGATGTGTGGCCATCTTTCTTCATCCAAAAGAAAAAAAATATATCCTTTGATACCAAATTTGAGCCAATAAGAAATTTCTTTTCAAATTTACCTAAACAAGGGTTACCGTCAGCATAGAAGTCAACTCAAATTGCAAACAATGAAAAACACACTTAGTGATCAAATGAAGAGAATTCATCAAAAATAAAGAAAAATAGGAAGAATCACAAAGTGATAACAAATGAAGAAAGTCAAAACAGATTTGACGAATAGCTGATACAAGGTATAGATGGTAACTCTTGTTTCAAAAAAAAATCCACAAACATTTATTTGGGCCTTCATATCTTTTCTTTCAACACCCTTTAGCCCAAGCCACATTATAAGCTCAATAAAAGTCCACACAGATTGAATAATGGTTGCTTAATTTTTCATAAAGCTTAATTTTGAGACAAGACAAAATGATTAACAATGCAGTTGTAAAAAAAAATGATGAAAAATAAATGTCCTCGAAAGAAAGGAAACTCCCTATTGATCAAAATTATATGAAGGAAAATCAAGCCAATTGGAGCGATCCTTTCAAGCCAATCATTTCCATATCCATCACAAATTCCATTCAAACTCTTCCTTTGATTCCCAAACAAATTCAGATGTCCAAAATAGGGGGGCAACTTTGTAGGCGTCACATAATTTTTTCACCCGTTCTCCAAAACTAAGGCCACTTTGAGAGTTTCATATGTTTTGGCCCATTCAAAATATTGGGCAACTTTGTTTATCTCAAATTTGTTTCATGTGTATATTCAAAGTTCGTACCAAGACCAGGGCATCCCTTGTTGGGCCTCTCAGATTTGTCCGCACTGAAATTCATAAATCCACCCTCAAAACAGGGGCAGACACTTTGGGGCTTTGTATGATTTTGAGTCCATCTTACCATTTGTAAACCCAAAGTGGGGGCAACCTCTTTTTGAACCTCGCTTAATTGACTCTTACCCAAAACTAGGGACAACTCTGTGAGTGTCATGTGTTTTGGCCCATTCAAAATATCGGGCAAATTTGTTAATCTTTCATCTGAATATTCAAAGCTCAGGGCATCCCTTGTTGGGCCTCGCATGATTTTGGTTCGCCCCGAACTTCAAAAATCCATCACCACCAAAATTGGGGCAATTTGTAAATCTCACACTCCCTGATTCCCTCATAATTCACAGATACAGTTGTCCATACCTATCTTTTTACCATGCCCTCAAACTGGGGCAGCTTCTGAGTATCTACTACCTTACATTGGCATTTGTAACTGTTTTAAGGAGTAAGAGGCCCAAGTAGCCAATCCGGTACTCTCTAAATCCTTCCAATCATCCTCCACACATTTGTCCCAACCCTTGATATTAGGCATGCATACACTGGTGTTTCAAAAGAAAATGTTGAACACACAAGTTTGAACATTTGACTTTTAGAATTTAACATCCATCGTAAAAATAAAATGAAGGTCTGAATCTTCATAAATTTGATGATTTCAAAGAAAACAAATTGACTCAAAAAAAAAGTAAAAAAAAACAAGAGTGTCATAGTTTCATAATCTTCCATTATGGACAAAAAAAATCACAAGTCAACATCATGTACATATTTTCATAAACTTTGAATTTGTTTTCATGAATGTTTATCAAATCTTCTTCCTTCAAAAAAAAACTGGGGCAGCTTGGTAAACCTCACCGCGCGTCTTTTCCTTGAAATTCGTCAAACCATAATCTCAAGAATGGGGCAGCTTTGCAGATCTTACACCAGAATTATCATGGATTCACCATCATACTCATTACACCAAATCGGGGCAACTTTTTAGGTACCTCGTGTTTCGCTTTGGCACTCATCTCCTGTAAGGAGCATATGAGGTGACAAGCCCGCATGGCTATCCCATTATCTTCCAAACCATTCTAAACAATTCTCATTTCTTCACTTCCGAGTGAATTCAAGCATATGTACGTTAATGTCTCGGGAGAAAAAGTCAAAATGTAATAATCTCAAAGTTAGATCTCGGATGTATGACATTCCTCACTTTTCTAAGCATTGGAAATAATGGCCAGTCTGATGATTGCAAGTAAGACCATGGACTCGAAAAAATAACAAAAAAACAAAACAAAGCAAATGTTTTCATATATTTATCAAAAAGAAAGTATTTCTCATCGAAACCCTCTTCATTCACATGAATGGTTATCAATTTCCTTCTTCAAAAAAAAAAAAAAAAAAACCCAAAGAAAACACAAAAAGAATAACATTCAGATTTTCTCTCTCAAGCCATATTGTTTCATGTCGATAAACTTTCGAATTTGTGTCAAAATTAAATAACATTTGAAGTTTAAGGAATTTCAAAATTCGAAAGCCTAGTTTCTACACTGGCCCACAAAATGAAAGGTTTCAACACCCCTACGCTTTTTCAAAAATCAAATTTCTATCAAAATTACAAGACATTTCATAAATTACAAATTTCAAGAATTTCAAAATCTGAAAGCCCAGTTTCCATACTGGCCCCTAAGCCCAGTTTCCACATTGGCCAACATTTCTCAAATTACAAGTTTCAAGAATTTCAAAATTTGAAAGCCCAGTTTCCATACTGGCCCACAAAGCCCAATTATCACATTGGTCCCAAGCCCAGTTTCCATACTGGCCCCTAAGCCCAGTTTCCACACTGGCCAACATTTCTCAAATTACAAGTTTCAAGAATTTCAAAATTCAAAAGCCTAGTTTTCACACTGGCCCCCAAGCCCAGTTTCCACACTAGCCCCCAAGCCCAGTTTCCACACTGGCCGCAAAAGCCCAGTTTTCACACTGGCCCCCAAGCCCAGTTTCCATACTGGCCCCCAAGCCCAGTTTTCACACTGGCCCTAAAGTCCAGTTTCCACACTGGCCCCCAAGCCCAGTTTCCAAACTGGCCCCAAAAGCCCAGTTTTCACACTGGCCCCCAAGCCCAGTTTCCACACTGGCCCCAAAAGCCCAGTTTTCACACTGGCCCCCAAGCCCAGTTTCCATACTGGCCCCCAAGCCCAGTTTCCACACTGGCCCCCAAAGCCCAGTTTCCACACTGGCCCCAAAAGCCCAGTTTTCACACTGGCCCCCAAGCCTAGTTTCCACCCTGGCCCCAAAAGCCTAGTTTTCACACTGGCCCCCAAGCCCAGTTTCCACACTGGTACCAAAAGTCCAGTTTCCACACTGGCCCCAAGCCCAGTTTTCACACTGGCCCCAAAGCCCAGTTTCCACACTGGCTCCAAGCCCAGTTTTCACACTGGCCCCAAGCCCAGTTTTCACACTGGCCCTAAAGCCCAGTTTCCATACTAGCCCCTAAGCCCAGTTTCCACACTGGCCAACATTTCTCAAATTACAAGTTTCAAGAATTTCAAAATCTGAAAGCCCAGTTTCCATACTGGCCCCTAAGCCCAGTTTCCACATTGGCCAACATTTCTCAAATTACAAGTTTCAAGAATTTCAAAATTTGAAAGCCCAGTTTCCATACTGGCCCACAAAGCCCAATTATCACATTGGTCCCAAGCCCAGTTTCCATACTGGCCCCTAAGCCCAGTTTCCACACTGGCCAACATTTCTCAAATTACAAGTTTCAAGAATTTCAAAATTCAAAAGCCCAGTTTTCACACTGGCCCCCAAGCCGAGTTTCCACACTGGCCCCCAAGCCGAGTTTCCACACTGGCCGCAAAAGCCCAGTTTTCACACTGGCCCCCAAGCCCAGTTTCCATACTGGCCCCCAAGCCCAGTTTGCACACTGGCCCTAAAGTCCAGTTTCCACACTGGCCCCCAAGCCCAGTTTCCACACTGGCCCCAAAAGCCCAGTTTTCACACTGGCCCCCAAGCCCAGTTTCCACACTGGCCCCAAAAGCCCAATTTTCACACTGGCCCCCAAGCCCAGTTTCCACACTGGCCCCCAAGCCCAGTTTTCACACTGGCCCCCAAAGCCCAGTTTCCACACTGGCCCCAAAAGCCCAGTTTTCACACTGGCCCCCAAGCCCAGTTTCCACCCTGGCCCCAAAAGCCTAGTTTTCACACTGGCCCCCAAGCCTAGTTTCCACACTGGCACCAAAAGTCCAGTTTCCACACTGGCCCCAAGCCCAGTTTTCACACTGGCCCCAAAGCTCAGTTTCCACACTGGCTCCAAGCCCAGTTTTCACACTGGCCCCAACCCCAGTTTTCACACTGGCCCTAAAGCCCAGTTTCCATACTGGCCCACTAAGCCCAGTTTCCACACTGGACAACATTTCTCAAATTACAAGTTTCAAGAATTTCAAAATTTGAAAGCCCAGTTTCCATACTGGCCCACAAAGCCCAATTATCACATTGGCCCCAAGCCCAGTTTCCATACTGGCCCCTAAGCCCAGTTTCCACACTGGCCAACATTTCTCAAATTACAAGTTTGAAGAATTTCAAAATTTGAAAGCCCAGTTTCCATACTGGCCCACAAATCCCAATTATCACATTGGCCCCAAGCCTAGTTTTCATACTGGCCCACAAATCCCAATTATCATATTGGCCCCCAAGCCCAGTTTCCACACTGGCCCCAAGTCCAGTTTTCACACTGGCCCCAAAGCCCAGTTTCCACACTGGCTCCAAGCCTAGTTTTCATACTGGACCCAAGCCCAGTTTTCACACTGGCCCTAAAGCCCAGTTTTCACACTGGCCCCCAAGCCCAGTTTCCACACTAGCCCCAAAAGCCCAGTTTTCACACTGGCCCCCAAGCCTAGTTTCCATACTGGCCCCCAAGCCTAGTTTCCACAATGGCCCCCAAGCCCAGTTTTCACACTGGCCCCCAAAGCTCAGTTTCCACACTGGCCCCAAGCCCAGTTTCCACACTGGCCCCAAAAGCCCAGTTTTCACACTGGCCCCCAAGCCCAGTTTCCACACTGGCCCCAAAAGCCCAGTTTTCACACTAGCCCCCAAGCCCAGTTTCCACACTGGCCCCCAAAGCCCAGTTTCCACACTGGCCCCCAAGCCCAGTTTTCACACTGGCTCTTAAGTTCAATTTTTGCCTGGCCCTTAAGTTCAATTTTTGTATGGCACCTTTAGTTTCTCTTTGGAATATCGATCCTCTGCTAGGCAATGGTCGAACCCTTTTTATTGCATCGTGATTCTCTTCATCTTATGTACTTGAATCGATTGTTATTCTCCTCTTTTCTCTTTGAAACCCAGACGAAATTAGTATTTCTATCTTTACTTATCTTTTACTCTAATAATATAAAAACGTTGTTTGTCATATTATCTAGTAAAATCTAAGTAAAGAGGGGCAGCTGTCAATACCCAATTTCGTCCGGGTAAATATAATTCATCACAAAAATAAATAAAAAAAAACATAAAAAAAAAACCAAAATGAAAAATACTATTTATTTTACTTTTTGCACCCCCAAATTTTCTTTTAAACACTTAATCCAATGGCCCAAAATAATCTCACTTTTTTTACTTCCTCACCACCCATCTTTTCTTATCACACCCCATTCTCCACATCACCATCCACATCACCCTCCACATCATCTACCTTTTTCATTTACTTTTTCCACATCATTTCCATATTAATTTTATATATCAACTTTTCTAATTATTCCACTTACATTTTTTAATTATATCTTCTCCATCAATATTTTTTATTATCCATTTTTCTCCACCTTATTTTTCCACCCACTTTTTATATTATTTCTTTCACTTATTTTCCACATTAACTTTTACTATTCACTATATTTTATTTCACCTAATTTCTCCACCAACTTTTTATATTATTTCTTTCACTTATTTTCCACATTAACTTTTACTATTCACTATATTTTAGTTTACCTACTTTCTCCACCAACTTTTTATATTATTTCTTTCACTTAATTTTCATACCTAATTTCTCCACCACCTTTTTATATTATTTCTTTCACTTAATTTCCACACCTAATTTCTCCACCAACTTTTTATATTATTTCTTTCACTTATTTTCCACATTAACTTTTACTATTCACTATATTTTATTTCACCTAATTTTTCCACAAACTTTTTATATTATTTCTTTCACTTATTTTCCACATTAACTTTTTCTATTCATATTTTTTTTTTATTATATTTTATTTCATCTAAATTTTCCACCAACTTATTATATTATTTTTATTCATCAACTTTCTTCATCCTTAACTCTATAAATACCTACATTCTCTTCACTTCACACACACAAAATAATTACATAATATCCATCTCTTCTCTCTCAAAATCTCTTCATTCCATCCCAAAACTCTACTTCATTTTTCTCTCACATTTTACTATTTCCTAATCTCTCTATACATAGTAAATCCCATACCACATTTCTACTATAAAGCCATCTTCTTCATCTTCCATCTATCTTTCTCACAACTTATTACAAGTAAGGTTTTATTTCATCACACAAATCTTCAACAAGGTACACATTTTCTCTTCATTCTATTTATATATGCATTTTGATCATTTTTTTTAGTTTACAAATTTATCTTGTTTTCTATCACAATTTTTCTTTATGCTTTTCACATTTTTGTGTCATATATATTTCAACTCATCTATCCTTCTTAATAAAAAATATGAAACTTTAAAAAACATGTAATAATATAAATATCGGTATGAATACTCGTGCGATCGTACGCATCAGCTTAGTATTCATTACCCAAAATATAAAATAAACAAAAAAAGTCGTATGAGTACTTGTGCGATCGTACGCATCAGCCTAGTGCTCATTACGCAAAAAAAAAAGAAGGAAAAAGCCGTGTGAGTGCTTGTGCGATCGTACGCATCAGCCTAGTGCTCATTACGCAAAAAAATCTAAATATTACATCAAAAAATACCAAAAAATATAAAATCTTCAAAAACCAAAAAATCAACAACAAACAATCTTTCTAGCCAGAACTACGTGATCCTTGATTCTCCATCAAAAGTGGAGATACGTAGGAGCAAGGCCAGTCCTTGTCAGGTTCACTTTCCCAAAAATCCAAATTTATCCAAAATCATTCTCAAACAAATCTCTCAAACTATTTTCAAACAAAATTTTCAAGCAGTTTCAAACGAACTACGGAACCCTGATTTCTCATTCTGAATGAGAATACGTAGGAGAAAGGTCAATCCTTGTCGGGCCCAAAAAACTAAAAAATATGTTTTAGAATTTTATTTTTAGGGAAAGTTAAACATTTTGAAAACCACATCATATTCGCATATTTAATTAAAGGTACTGCTTTAAGGCAGGCGTTGTAGGGTGCTAATACCTTCCCTACACGTAACCGACTCCCGAACCAAGAATCTAGTTCTAATAGACCATGCCTTATCATTTTATGATTTTTCCGTAGTTTTCCAGAATAAACTATGGTGGCGACTCCAAATCTCTTTTTCAAAATTAAGTTTTTCTTTTCGGATCCTCGTCCCATCGCGATTCTGGTTGCGACAATATATATATATATGAAAACGAGACATGTATGTGTATATTTATTTTAAAAATTTATCTATACCTTTATTTTTCGTCTAAACAAGAATAAATTCATTTGTTATTTCTAATAAACATATATAAAATAAAATTTTAAATATTTAAAAGAATATAATTATAAACAAAAATAAACATATAAATTGTTATAGATTAACACGTTTTTGTGATATTAAATCTTTCATAAGATATTGTTTTGTGAGATGTTAGACTAGAATTATTTTTTCTGCTCTTCCGAGAAAAGAAAATTAGACTAAATAGAGATATTTATTGAAAGAAAACAGAAACCTAGAAAATATAAGTTATTTTAGGAAAAAGGAAATCGCTAGTCTTTCAAATCTGTTGCGGGACCGATGATATCTCCACGTGTACTCACCTGTACGTGTTCAACACGTGGGGTTTTCTTGCTACTTTTTTTTTCTGTATTCTTGCACGCATATATAGAAGATAGCCTCACACTAACGTTACAAACTAAACTGAAAGCCAGTGAGTGTTGTAGGAAGATACTCAGCGATCAAAATGTTGAAGCTTTTGGTTAATAGAGCAGCTAGGGTTTCGACTTCACGCAACCACAACGGTTTTGCTGCATTCAGTTTCTCTAGGTATCTCCTTCTATTTCCCCTGGAATTGACTCGCCATAGATCCGAGTTTGTTCAATCGCGGATCCTCGTTTAGTTTCTGATATTTAACCACTTCAATCGTTAATCGATTCGATACTCAGCCTGTTCTGTGACTTGGATGAAATCATCGCTTGTTGTCTGTGAAACGGTTGAAATGTGCTCATTGGAAATTTCATTCTTTCGACGATACACTTGGTTTCTCTGGTTAAACGATGTTAGAAATTTTTATTCTCACATGCATTAAAGTTTCTCTCAACAGAAGAGAAAAAAAAAACCTTGTGCGTTTATGGTTAAGTCGTTTTCTACTTACAACGAGGATAAACCTTTTGTTACAGAACATTTTAGAATGTTAGTTCTGCATATAAATATTGTCCGAGTAACTAAGGATTTAGGAAGAAGGCATTTAGTTTGTCATTTCCGAAGCTGAGCGCCGTCCAGAAATTAGCAAGGCTAAAATTAGAAAGTCGATTCATTGATTTATTTGTAACATAATCACTCCATCTTGATCTGCAATATCTATTCAAACTGACTGGGTTAGATAATTTTTTGGAATTTAGGTCAAGAGCATCTGGAACATTGTATTATTTTATATTGTTTAGTTAAATAACTTATAGAAATGCTGTCAAAGTCGTTCTGTAATTCCATCTAATTCACTTCTTAAAAATAAAAATCCAAAGATAGAGCGCTTTAATAGGAATTTCATTTTTTTCGTCATATTTTGTTTTACGCAATCTTACACTATCTGTTCATTACTTTATTTCATTAGATTTTAACAGAAGTCTTTTGTGTTTTCTGTGCGCTGAATTCATTTTTTTTTACATTATGTTGTAGATGTGTTCATTCATTGCAATTTGCAACTGTAGAAGCAGAAGAGGTGTCGGGTTCTAAGCCTGCTGAAGTTTTGAACCTGGGTATGGATCCTAACGTTTGATGTTTTTGTTCTTTGTAGATAGGCATTAGTACTCTTATGAATGTCATAGTACTTTGTGATAAATTAGGTGATCCATGATTGGAAAAGGATTACCATCATAATCTGCGGTTAAATCCTTTTCTATCTACATTTTTCATGATTCCGTCTGCAAGGTGTCAAACCTGCTTATCAAGTATCTTTCAAATTCAAAAGCAATCTGTTAAATATTATGTTCATCAAAGAATTTGATATGCTATGGAAACGAAAGGATTCCTGAATGTTTTTTCTCATAATTCTTCTATGTATCAAAATCTGAATGTTAGCGAGTGCTATCGTAAATTTCTGTTCCACATATTTACCAATACATTCATTTTTTTTATTATCAAACTCGTGCTTTGATTTGTTGGCTATCACTATGAGTGTATTATCTTATCTCCACTTTCAGTGCAAGGTAAATGGGTAGGATCTTCAAAGTGGAATACAATTGTAGATCCCCTAAATGGAGACGCATTTATTAATGTTGCTGAAGTTGACGAAACAGGCATTCAGGTGCATCCCTGTAATGTATTATTTGCCTTGTTAACCAATATTTATTTTGAAATATGTTCCATTTATTGCACAAAAAAGAGCTTCTACTTAATGAGAATTCTGCTTTATATGTTGGAGGCTGTGTTATTTTTATTACTTACTCATCCATCAAACTAAGAAATTACGGGGGTTTATTAGTCACCACACTCCACACCTATTTTTTTGAATAGGAGGAGCAAGTTCAAACCTTGAATCTCTGTTTGTGAGGCAGGGCTGTCAGCTTGTGAAAACTGAAAAGAAATAAATTTCTATTCGAAGGCTATACTTGAGTTGGTACTTGATAGGAATTCAACAGTAGTTTGTGACTGAGATATTGACTAAATTTTTCCTTTTGTTGGACGTATCAGCCTTTTGTGCAAAGCTTGTCCAGCTGTCCCAAGCATGGTGTACACAATCCTTTTAAGGCACCCGAGCGGTAGGTGCAGAGATTCCTTTGTATCTCTTCTTCATTTTCTTTGTAGAAATATAAACATATAAATATATGCTTTATTTGTTAGATTTATGTTTGTCTTGGTCAAAAGTTAAAATAAATTGACGGGAAACTCATCCTAGACCTTTTTGTCCCAACTTTCATTTTCACTCCAAAAAAGCAACTAACTTGGGCATTTCAGTTACTAGTATTTTATGCATTAGTGCATGATATCAATTCTTATGTTCTTATTTTGACTATCTTTATGATATTTAATTTGGCTTTTGCTATAAACTTTTTGCAGATATCTCATGTATGGAGATATATCTACTAAGGCAGCTCACATGCTATCACTTCCTAAGGTTTCAAACTAAAGAAATATTTTTTTAACTTTATCATTATTCATTTAATGCTACTTTATTATGTATTGTTACCTGCAGTATTCAACGTCAACTTTTTCTTCTTTAGTTGAATGCTTTGAATAATTTATACTACATGACCTTCAGGTTTCAGATTTTTTTACGAGGTTAATTCAAAGAGTTTCTCCAAAGAGCTACCAGCAGGCTTTTGGGGAAGTGTACGTGACACAAAAGTTTCTAGAGAACTTTTGCGGGGATCAGGTATATCAAAATAAGACATGCTAGTGCTAAATAAGTAAAATTATGCAATTTTTTGTGTGGAATGATGGACGAATCTAAATTACCCATTGACTGATCGATATTGATCAATTTCCTATCTTTTGTTGATACCTAGATTCCTCATTTTTTAATGGAAAAATATAACACTGATGTATGCATATGTGGAGAGACACTGATACATAAGCTCACAATTCCTGTAATGATTTCTTCTTTGTTGTTTCATTTCAACAAAATCTTGACAGGTTCGTTTCCTAGCGAGGTCTTTTGCTGTACCTGGAAATCATCTTGGGCAGCAAAGTCATGGTTTTCGTTGGCCATATGGTCCTGTAAGGATTATGTTTTGTTTAGTTCTGTCATGATTATAGTTGATATGTGTGTTATGCTATCATACTACGAAAGGCAAAAAATGAGTCTATCATTTTATCATAAACAGTGTTTTTGTTTGGTGCATCAAAATTATCAGTTACCTTTTGTCACACTAGTCAGTTTATAAGTAATTGGTTAAGTGTGCTCTAAGAGATGGATTAAATGAAAAATAAAAGCAATTATTCCCATATAAAACGTAGCAAAATGTAATAATTCTGTGACTTCAAGTTATTATTTAAAAGGTCGATTATGGTGTAACTGTTAATATATTAATTCAGTTGCATAAGCCCATGTACATCGATGACCTTGGCAGGAGTGGCTGATTTCCCTTTGGTTCTTTAGGTATTTTATCCCAAAATGGAAAAAATTAATATTGCATGGAATTTCAATAAGTTACATGTGATAATAAGGCAAAACCCAGAATTCAGGTATTTTTACCTACTAGAAAACTTCAAGTCTCTTATGCTCTTATTGCCATCTTTGATCAAAGGTCGTTTTTTGTTTTCTGCAAAAAAAGTTTATGTTTTATAGATGTGACTTGACTTCTACTCATGAAGAGACATTAAAAATAATAAGACGCTTACTGATGTTGAATTGAATTTTGCTTAGATTAATGATGCAACGAGGAGAAGTTTGAGTTTTATCATGAGTGCCTGATTTAGATTTTTTTTTTCGCACACCATAAACATTTACCTTTTACTCTTGTTGTAATACTAAATCTGGAAGTGTGTTCTGTAGGTGGCAATTATTACTCCTTTTAATTTTCCCTTAGAGATTCCTGTTCTTCAATTGATGGGTGCACTTTATATGGGCAACAAACCAGTCCTTAAAGTTGATAGCAAGGTGAGTTCTTTTGGAAATGATTTTTGGATACTATGACATTTCATCTAATTCAAAATTCATACAGGGCTAGCTTTAAGGATGCAAAATATTAATTGCAATCAGTTATTATGAAAATAGTTGTGATGCGATGTTATTTAGATGTGTGCATTTATGTGTGTTGGGGAGGGGTTCATGCCTAAAGAAACCATTGGATTTATTGCTTTTTCACATTCTTGTTTTGGCTCTTTCAAACTGTTTGCTTTCTGAAATCTTAATTTTTATATGCTTTCAACGTTTAAATCTTTGTGCTTATATAATACTGAGTATTATTGACACTATTGTTATAGGTGAGCATTGTCATGGAACAAATGTTGCGCCTGCTTCATTCCTGTGGCTTACCTGTGGAAGATGTTGACTTCATAAATTCAGATGGGAAGACAATGAACAAGCTGTTGCTGGAGGTTGTTTATTCATCGAATGCTTTTTATTTGTAGAGGATTATATTTATGATTCTATTTCATGGTGATCTCCATGTTAACTTATATTGATCTCTGTTTATAATTTTGTTGGATGATATTGGTACATGGTCAGATCTTCCTTTTGTAATATGGTATTGGATCATGAAGTAGTATTAAATATACAGGGAAATCCACGAATGACCCTTTTTACTGGTAGTTCAAGAGTGGCTGAGAAGTTGGCAGTTGATTTGAAGGGCCGTGTTAAACTGGAAGATGCTGGATTTGACTGGAAAATACTGGGTCCTGATGTCCATCAGGTTTCTTGCGATTTTTGTTTTTTTTTTTTGGATATCATAAAGGCACTAATTCAATTTTCAGTTCTATAATAGTTTCTCTATGGTTTCTTGGTTTAGGAAGATTACATTGCGTGGGTATGTGATCAAGATGCATATGCATGCAGTGGTCAGAAATGCTCGGCTCAGTCATTATTATTTATGCATGAGGTTTGTCATATTGGCTATCTTGAGAGTTTTGTTCATTTTTAAATGTCCCTTAGAACTACCGTGAAATGTACATCGGCTTAGTATTTGTAAAATTCACTGATGTATTGTGTCTTTACTAACTTCACGGTCTCAATCTCTCTGGTTCAGAACTGGTCTAAAACTTCGTTGCTATCAAAGTTGAAAGATCTTGCAGAAAGAAGAAAGCTGACAGACTTGACAATCGGCCCAGTCCTCACAGTAAGTATTACATGTCTGTCATTTTTTCTTTTTGTAATTGAACCAGGATTTCACATTTAAGGTATTTTGTGATCTGCTCGAAGTTTGTGACAATCTATGATGCATAATATATGCAATGTTATCAAAACTGGACTTATCATCGGCTCAGTCAAGGTACCAAGTCAATACTTACTGTGAACCAGTAGGCCATTGCTTAAAATACATGAACCGATATTTATTAAAAATATAAATTGTGGAGAAAATTTAGTATATAAATTAATTTTCATATACTTTCCAATCAAATGTCTTAGCTTGGTGGTTATAAATTCATTTACGTTATGTAGAACTGGTGCTTGATTCCCACTCCATTCACTAAATTCTTTTACTTCAAATTTTAGAATTTAAAAAGTGATTCTCCCTGGAGCCGAGTAAAACAAGTTGAATGCAATTCCCGTTTGAAAGACAAGCTGAACCGGTTATAGGTTCAGTTACCGTTCCAACATTTCACTCCAAATTTAAAAACACTAAAAATATAGTATGCATCTGGTACAACAATACAATTATTCTAAAATTTTATAGGATGAAACGAGTAGGATAAATATCTACATATATATAAAACATAATAAATAAATATTTAATTTTAATTTTGAAAATTTAAAGCAAGAACAGACTTCTTGAAAATTACTAACAGTAAAAGAGTTATAAGTATCTGTCACCATAAATGCTTCGTATTTCTATCATAAGAATACTATAAACTTCATTCATTTCAAGAAACCATCCATACAACGGACAGTTTACTTTTTTTATTTCATGAAGAGATAATATTTTTACGTTCTATATTATACATACATGCTTTCTATGTCTCATTTCTCATATTCAAATAGGTGAAGTATCCAAAAGTATGTACTGGATGCCAATATATGAAACAAATAAAAGCGTTGATACTTAATTGATGGAAATTTTCTCTTGAAGTAGATGAAAGTTCAACCACTTTGTAATACATTTAAAATTTAATTATTTAATTATATGAATGTATTATACGTGCAATGTAGTAGTTTCAATTGTCATCCTTGAATCCCTTTACTTAACATTTACAAAATGCAAGCTATCCATGCTTTCTGTAATGATTAAAAAAGGTAGAGGCGTGAGGGGGAGGAAAACAGAAGGGTTTGCTTGCAGGTTAACTACCACATGTTACCAGCTATGACATTGATTTGCCCTGATAGCCATTTAGACCCGTTTTTAGTATATTAATTTGACATTACTAATGAAGGTTTAACCTTTGTATATTCAAAAAGAAAATTTGTGGAAACTATTTATCTGGCATCCAAATAGGATGCTCTAATATTTATTTGCTGTTTAATTTACTTGATTTGGAGTTCTTGATGATTTTTTTCTTCTTATATATGCAGGTTACTACTGATTCAATGCTTGAACATGTCAATAAATTGCTTGAGATACCAGGATCAAAGCTGCTTTTCGGAGGTCAACCTCTGGAGGATCATTCGATTCCGTCTATTTATGGTGCGATTAAACCAACAGCTGTTTATGTTCCTCTTGAAGAAATTATGAAAGATAAGAATTTTGAGCTTGTGACAAAAGAAATATTTGGACCGTTTCAGGTATGCAAAGAGAGACTAAATATATGAAAATAAAGTTTGAAAAAAAGATATACCAGTTTATTCTATCGCTACGTAAATAATTTCTTTTTATATTTTTTCAGGTTATTACTGATTACAAAAATAGTGAACTATCAGTTGTATTGGATGCTTTGGAAAGAATGCATAACCATTTAACAGCTGCTGTAGTTTCAAACGATCCTTTATTTTTGCAGGTAAGAATTTCATCAGTTATTTTCAAATGATTATAGTCATAAAATAATTTACTCATTGCGTTTTCATATTTGATTTATGAGACAAAATTAGAGGTTTGGCTATTGGGCTTGCACATACGTAAAAGTATATTCTGTAATAGGTCAAATTGCCTGCAGGAATTTTGTGGTAATTGGAGTTCAACTCCAAAGTTTAGATAACTTGTTTGGAGAGCACATAAACAAGTATGATATGAAATTTTCTGAAATTTGCAGGAAGTTATTGGCAAGTCGGTAAATGGTACTACTTATGCTGGTTTAAGAGCAAGAACTACCGGAGCACCACAGAATCACTGGTAAATTGATTTTTTTTTTTAAATTATCGTACTTGTGAACAAATAACTTATGATGTGCTGAAAATAACAATTTCATTACAGGTTTGGACCCGCCGGTGATGCAAGAGGCGCGGGAATTGGAACACCAGAGGCCATAAAACTTGTATGGTCTTGTCACAGAGAAGTTATCTATGATTATGGGCCGGTGCCAAAGAATTGGGAAATTCCTCCATCCACTTGAAAACAGATTCCTATGGCAATAAAAGGAGGAATGCAAGGATTCTATTTCTGACAGAAACATTGAGATTAGGATTGTAAATGGGTAGGTTATGTCGTGTGACCCGCACTACATTTCTAGATTTTTAAATAAGTTTATGGAAATCGAATTTTGATTAGGCTTTTTTAATTATTAATATATTGTGCTTATCATAGGTTGAGGTTCTGACATGATAAAATGGAAAAGAACTTTCATTGATACCAAACAGACTAGAATAAACCATGAATGTCTAAACAATCTAAAGGATTGGATAGGTACTTCTTTTGCACAATCTAAATTTGAAGTTTCTGACTAAAAATATGTCAAACTAATATTATGAAAGGACGAAAGGAAATTTACCTTTTGGCTTCAGAAGTTTCTGGTGTTTAATAATCGACAAATTTCTTTACAGAATAATACTTTAACTCCCTCTTAAGGTTGTCAACGAAAAATAATACTTTCATACCCTCAAAAAGAAGAAATTCACTCACCTTACAACTTATTTTAATAATATATGTAAAAATGTATTTTGATACTACTATTCACTAAAAGATATTTTTCTTCTCACTTAGACTTTTCAACAAAATATTATATTACAATACAATAATAATTTATATTTGTAGGTTAAATATAAAAAAGATGTATTAATAAATTATGGTCTATGATATAATAATATGAATTGAAAATTTAAATTAAAATTAAGATATATTTAATTAATATATTATTGTCTTGAATTGTTAAGTAAATGTTTTTTTTATGAATGTCAATATATCACTATCCATTGACAATTATTTGTGTTTAGTTTTTAAACTTTTTTTTTTCTAAACGATTGAAAAAAAAGGGAAGAGTTTGATTAAAAGTTAAATTAATATTTTTTACACAATAATTATTTTTGAATAACTTTAAATAATTATAATGATATTTCTATGTATGGCTCAGAGTATGTTTCACCTTGAATTCTGTAGTGCAAGGAGACGAAAAATTGCAAATAATGCACAACGGCAAACTTATAGATCAAAAGAGATTATATAGCAACTGGTGAGAATGATAAGGGAGCAGTCTAAAAATATTCGTTTTTAAATTAGCTATGATTTCTTTAATAAAATAATTGGATCTCACTCTTTTTAAATTAGTATCACTTTTAAATTGTCATTTTCTAGAGAGAAAAATAATAATAATAAAAGATTAAATTTTATTGAAAATGAATAAAAAATGAAAGTGAAAATTATAGTCATGCCTGACAAACACAAACCAAAAAAATAACTACAAATAATTGTAAATGAATTGAAAATTTAAAAACAATAATATCATAACTTAAATTACTAATATTTATAAATTAAGATTTAATTAAGGAAATTATAATAAAATTATTTAATATATGATAAATATTAATTAACTAATCAAAATTTCAAAAAAGTAAATGTATTTTTGTATATATATTAATAATCATACTAATTTATTTTATCGTACTCAAAATGCAACACATAAATGTTGTTTAGTGTGACATCCCAATTATAAAGCAAGCATCATATATTATAGACGTCATCATCTTAATATAATAAAATAGTTGGAGTAAGACTGGCAGTTCAGTTAAGGTTACAGTCATCCAAAACATCACCAGAATTTGAAAACTTAAACATAAAGGACTACTATAGAGTATTTTCAAAATAATACAACTTAATGAAGACCCTAGAAGTACTAAGCTGCAGCATCCCCGTCCTCCAGCACTTGCTCCAGGAACACCTCTTCAACATCTACTCACATCCAAGTGGATGATCATTGCAAAAGAAAAGCATACACAAACAACACACAAACACATAAACAAGGGTGAGCTAGGTATAAAAATCATATTATACAATCACACACAACATGCAAATCAAAGCATATATATATTAGACTACACCATCAAGACTTGTTTCACTTTAAACTTGACTCGTCCGGACTAGAATGATTGTCGAGCTATGGCGGGTCATCCACTCGTGGTGACCTCTACTGCTTTGAAAAGTCATTGCCAATGGGTTTCACCTTACCACACTCACGATGTTAGTCCGTTATCACTCACCTTAGGCCATACTAGAAGCATCCAAGACTAGGACCTCCTGCTATTACTCACGACATGATTCAATCCTCTCTACTTGAGAATGATTGACCATTGTAGTTTCAGGATAACCCCCAATACTGAGCTACCATGCAAATCATTCTAAACACTAAGGGCACCACCATGAATCTTCTCCTTGAAGATCATGGAATTACGTCCAATAATATAGGGCTACCATTGTAGTTTCAGGATAACCCCCAAGACTGAGCTACCATGCAAATCATTCTAAACACTAAGGGCACCACCATGAATCTTCTCCTTGAAGATCATGGAATTACGTCCAATAATATAGGGCACCACCATGTAACCTCCCTTTGAGATCCATGAAATTACGTCCAATAACATAAGGCACCACCATGTAACCTCCTTTGAGATCCATTAAATTACGTTCATCAACCATACTTTTCACTTTCAACACAACAATACATCATACCTTCACATACTTTCAATTTAACCACATTACAACAATCATACTTTACACGGAAATCATCACACACACTTAATTTACCCAAAACAATAGCTAAAGAACTTGAACCGAACTAGGGATGGCAACGAGTCGGGTCAGGCATGGGTAGTGCCTACCCGCAACCCGACCCGCCGGATAAAATCATACCCGCTACCCGCTGGGTACCCGTTTAAAAAATACCCGCAGGTATTTTAAAACCCGCGGATACCCGCAAAAAAAAATATTTAATACATTTTAAAAATAAAATTTAAATAAAAATACAAATATATATATATATAATATATAAATTAAATTAAATGTAAATTAAAATTTAATTTTAATTAAATTTAAACTAATAAAATATAATTTTATTTTATTTTTAATTAAGTTTAATTAAAAAATATATAAATTATTTCTTTTTAATTTTTTGCGGGTAACGGGTACCCGCGGGGCGGATAATATACTACCCGTACCCGACCCGTTTAGAAGCAGGTATTAAAATACCCGCCACCTGTTACCTGTGGGTAGTAAATATCCGCGGATAGTTACTACCCGCCGCGGATTTTACCCGCGGATACCCGTGCTCGCGGGTAAAATTGTCATCCCTAAACCGAACGCTAGGAGCTTTGGCCGAACGCTGTGAGCTTTGGCCGAGCACTTAGAGCTTTGGTCGAACGCTATGAGCTTTGGTCGAGCACTTAGAGCTTTGGCCGAACGCTATGAGCTTTGGCCGAACCACTATGAGCTTTGGCCGAACACTTAGAGCTTTGGCCGAACGCTATGAGCTTTGGCCGAGCACTTAGAGCTTTGGTCGAACACTTAGAACTTTGAGACCGAGTGTCAGTACAAAACCGAACACTCATTAAGAGACCGAACGGTCATGAACTGGTAAGACTCAAAAAAAACCAACCCAATTATGACCGAGAGTAGCACAAGACCGAACGGTCAACTGCAGCGTTCTGCATAATTCTGTAGAATTCTGCATAATTATGAGCAGAATACAACATGACCATTTCTAACCATTTTTACTAACTTCTAACACCCTTAATTCTTGTTTTACACTTAATTAAACTTAGCTAAATGATTCTAAACATTCCTATTACCATTCTAAAGTGATTAAAACTCAAATTCAACTCTAAAACATCAATTTTCCCAACCTAGGGACCCAAAACCCAATCCCACGGCTTTGCACCTAGTTTGATCAATTTAGTGACTCAAACAAGTCACATTACGGTGGCTAAGACTGCCCTAACAACCCAGTTGCGCTTTAGACCCCAAATGCCCAAAATCACTACCTCACTTCCTCTCAAAGTGACTTAAAAACCACAAAACTCCAAATTTTTATCCAACCAAAAATATACCAGATTTCACACTTAAATCACTTCCAATTGGTCAATTATAGCAATTCAATCCCATCCAAATCAATTCCAAACAACTCAACACAGTTTCATGGATTTCACATATCAACACATACAATACAACATACTCAAAACGCAAAATACAACTCCAAATAGTGCACCAATTCAGAATCCAATATACATACACCTCATGCAAGCAATTTAAAGAAGTATTCTAGCTCCCCTTACCTTAGGGTTTCACAACTAAGCTCACAACTTGATTCAATAGTGCTTGACTCCGCAAGAACTCAACCAAACCCTACAAACCACCCAATGGGTGATAGAACAGCTCTTTAGAGCTAATTTTTGACAAGAAATTGAAGGAGAAGGTTTCTAATTACATGCCCTAGGTTCCCAAAAGAGGAGGGAAAAGGGGAAACGACTTACCCGCTGAAGAACGAGAATCTAATCGGATGGTTGCGAAGCTCTCTACGCCGCGGTCACTTGAGCACCACCTAATCAAACATGCAATGACTGAATGTGAGGGAATGGTATAGAGAAGACAGAGAGAATGGGAAGCAACTTTCCAGAGAGAGAGAGTGATTTTAGAAGAAGTGAGTAGAATTTGGAAAAGTTGCTAAATTGTACACTTTTCAGAATAAAAGAAAAGCTCTTCTCTTCATTTTAATCCTTTTCTTTATTATTTAATATATATATATATATATATATATATATATATATATATATATATATATATATATATATATATATATATATATATATATATATAGGGGTTTGGTAACGCGCGCACGCCTGTTTTTCAGTTGGTACATTTTAGCAATGTGTACCGGGTTTTAGTAGACAAAAATACCCTTACATAACTTGGATTCTAAGTTTTAAGGTTAAGGGTATTTCAATAATTTTCATTCTCAAAACTAAAAAAAAAAAAAAAAAAACTCCCAAACCCTTGTTCACCTCCCTCATTCCTCTCAACTCTTTCTCTTTCATCTTTCTCTGTCATCCTATGGTAGCCCCAACTGAAAAAAATCAGAAACACTAACTGTTAAACAATCTTACAAAAAATGATTTTATAATAAGTTTTCATTTTATAATTTTTGTCTTATCTAATTTTATCCAATTTTCACAAGCATAAAGGCTTTGGTAATTGACCTGGAAAAAAATCAGAAATACTCACTCTTAAACAATTTCTTACAAAAAATGATTTTATAATGAGTTTTCATTTTATAATTTTTGTTTTATCTAATTTTCACAAGCATAATGACATCAAAGGAATTGGTAATTGGCCTGGAAAAAAATCACAAACACTCGTTGTTAAACAATTTCTTACAAAAAATGATTTTATAATGAGTTTTCATTGTATAATTTTTGTCGTATATAATTTTATCTAATTTTCACAAGCATAATGACATCCGAAGGAATTGGTAATTGGCCTGGAGGGTTTTTTTTAGAGATGATGATTCAATATATGCAGATGGTGAAATTAGAGATGTTAGTGAAGATGGTGAAATTGAAGAGATCTTGAATGAACCTTTGTCTGAAGGTGAATATGTCAATGACTCAACTCTTTACAAAGGCAAATTGTTTAACGACAAGTGTTTCTGATTTTTTTCAATTGGGGCTATAGTAAGGATGATAGAGAAAAGGTTGGAGTGTGAGAGATGAAAGAGAAATGGTTGAGAGGAATGAGAGAGGTGAACAAGAGTTTGAGGTTTCTTTTTTTTTAGTTTTAAAAATGAAAATGATTAAATAACTTAAAATTCATGATATATAAAGATATTTTTGTCTACTAAAACTCGATACACATTACTAAAATATACTAACTGAAAAACAGGCATACACAAATTAGCAAACCTCATATATATATATATATATATATATATATATATATATATATATATATATATATATATATATATATATATATATATATATATATATGTATGCATACATACATATGTATGCATACATACATACATTTTCTACGCCCTTACATTTAGTGTGCACTAATGTGTCAAAATTTTAATTTTTTTTCCTTCCAAACTTCTACGATAAATATTAAATATCAATTCACACGTGACTTGAATTATGAATTTACTGCTAATGTACTGTTAGTTAAATATAAATAAAATCTCTAAGGGTGTGTTCTTTTGGGGTGATTTGTGGGAGATGATTTGGGGGAGATGATTTGAATGGATTTGAGTGGATTTGAGGGTAATTTTTTAGTTGTTTTTTTGAGTGGATTTGTGGGTAATTGAGAGTGGATTTGGAAGTAAAGTTTATGAGAATTAGTGTAGGATTTGATTGATGTGATATATTTTAAAAATTAGTTTAATTGGTAGAAAATGAAGATGACCAAATTGCCCCTAGTTATAAAAGTATTATAAAATGTAATTTTGTAATGTTATATTTAATTGTAAAAATGTTTATGAATAGGAAAAAATTACAAATAATTGTTAAAATTAATGTTTAAAAATTATAAAAGTTATAATGTAGTAAAATGAATGTATTTTAAAATGTAAATTTAAACTGTAATATAATTTAGTACGAAGTGATGTGAATTTATAAGTCATTGAAGTGAGAATGATTAATATTAATCAAACAACCACAATTAAGTAGCAAGTTATAATATTACATGATCTAAAAAAAATTTAAAAATTCGACATACAAATATAAGTCACATACAAAGAAACTTATATATATTAAAGTCATGTAATACATTATCGGAAATATAATGAACTTAATAATTTATATATATGAACCACTCACGCAATGACCAAAGAAAGAGCTCAATAACTGTAACAACACAATCAAGCACTGAAGATTGAATAAACATTCATATTATATTATTATATTATAATATTATATTATAATTATGTTAAGGTTATTGTTATTACTAGCTTAATAAGTTGAATCTGAACCTTGCATGGTATCAAATCTTCGGTGATAATAAATATTCCATCTTCTTTTCTACCTTGTATATTATGACACATCCACTACCACCTCCTACCCCATTCCTAATCTCTCCACGTTAGCTACTTTCTTCAATACAGCAGCACAACCAAAATCACTACGTGCCCACCTCCTCTTTTCCCTTCCCATCTTCACTTTCTGCCTTTTTGCAAACGTACATTGCAGTTTGCAGTTGCAGGGCACCTTCTTGTGTTAGCTACTACTAGTTTTTGCTTACCTCAACATTCTTCACAACACCTTCGCCTACCTCAACATTCTTCACAACTCCTTCACCTGCAACACACAAAAAAATACAGTAGGTTATGGTTGTAATTTGTGGTAAATCCTCACCTTCCTCACGCATAATGCATGATTCACTCTGATCCCATCTAGACTCCATCCTCCACCCTCCACCATCATCCACCTTCGTCACCTTCAACTCTTGTATGTCAACAACAACAACAACAACCTGCATCCCATCATCTGCTACGTCCAACCTCCACCATCATCCACCATCCTCCACCTTCCTCACCTTCATGCGGGTCTGTGAAGAAGAACAACAAGCTGCAGGCCATCCGCTGTGCATCGTCCAGGCTCCGCCATGCTCCACCTTCGTCTCCTTCATTCGGCATTTTCAATTACAGGACCACCAATTTTCGAATGCTGGTAACCGGTTACTCAGTGCGTAACGATTACGTATGGCTTCGTTTTCATCCTCTTCAGCGTAACCGGTTACACCCTCCAATAACTGATTACACCACCCTCGCTTTTAACTTCCTTCACCCGTAGCCACATCTCTGCACCGTATTTTACATAACCATGGTTGTCTTCTTCCTCTTCAACCGCATCCTTCAACAGTAAAAAGTGAGCATGTCACTGCAGCATATGCCAAACGTGGGTAATATTTTATGTTATTATGTATACGGTATTACGGAAATGAGGCAGGGCAAATGTGTAAATGGGTAAGAATCCGCGCAAATCATCTCAATTATACGAAGATCGTTGAAACCGTGTCATCCCGCAAATCCGTCCATTTCCGTCTTCGACAATCGCTTGAAACGAACACGCTCACCTCTGTCCATCGTCGCTCGCAAATCACTGTGAACAGTGAATTCCCCTCATGCGAACACAACCTAAAATATCTCAAATATCATAATAATTTATTTTAATTACTATTATTAAGTAATTGTCACGGTCATCTCATTATTGCAATAATCATTTTAAAAATAACTTTCATTATAATAATTTTAATAATAATAATAATAATAATATTTAGTTATTATTATTATTATACACTACAAGGTTGAAGAACATCTATTGTATTTAACTTTTACATAAGAGCTTAGTTGGTTACATATCAGTCAACCAAAATATATTCCTCGTGTTATGACTCAGCATTAAAACGACTTGATTGTATATATGACAATTAACTGAAATCAACATTTACGAAACATTAATTAAATTGACTTAATATTAAAGTATGATTAACTAAAGATTAATATAAATTATTAGTTACATGAGTGAGACTCACTTAGATAAGAAACTCATAAAACATTATATAAATAACATAGTATACAAAATAAATGAATTACATTCCATTATTATGATATTAATTATCTTCTAATACATTTAACTGAGCGTTAAAATATTTTGTGCATAGTAACTCTTAACGGAAGAGGACAGACGTCCTTAAAAGGACAAATAACTATTCACTTATAGTGTTTGGTGATTAAGGTACAATTTTGTTTGTTAAAAAATGTCATACTCTAGTTAATATGGTTTTTTCTTAATATATATGGTCATCTATTTCATCTTGAATGGGAAATTTTAATTGACTTTTAAATTTAAAGTACGGTGGTTTTGGTTTAATGGAAAAAAAAAGTTTTGAGAACAAAATTTATTGCTATATGTGATTAAAGAATGGTCCTTAGGTATATTTTTCTAAAATAGACTGTTAAAAATAATTAGTTAAAAAATGAACATAAACTATTTATTAAAAATATTATTACATTTTAAATATCTATTAGTGTCCAATACTAATTATAAAACTAATTAAAGAATAACCAATAAACCAAATTATTTTAAAAAATCAAGCATTAGATACAAGAATAAATTAATAATTTATTAAACTTTTTTTTCTTTAAAATTTTCCCCTACAAAACTAACTTGAACTAAATACATTTAGAATTTATAAATTATCTCAACTCAAGCCCGGAAATACTCAAATAGCTAGATGATTCACACCAAAATAATGCAATAGTGTGATTGTGAGATTTTTTATTTTAAATGTAATTTTAAATTATTTTTTTTAAGTAAGTTGAGTTGAAATTAAATTTTAAGTTTAATTAGTAAATTGGTTTATATATCTAAGTTTTTTTGTTATTTTTCATCTCTATATTTGTTTTTTATTCAATTTAATTTATTTATTTATTTCACCAAATTGAGTTTTATTTTTTCTTTTTAAAAATCAATGTGATTTTTTCTGTCAATATCACTTTAATGCTATTTGAAAATATTACATGTTAAAATCTGTATTATTTCGTATTTTGAAATTCTTATAGTTTTTTTTTGACATTTTTGTTTTTCTTTTTTTTTTCGCTTTTCTTCACCTTCTTGATGAGCAATAGTGAAACAAATTTCTTTAGATGAAATGAATAACAAGTTAGGCACTATTGGTATCCAACTTTCAACTCGAGCTATTTATTATTTCTACGTGATACATCCCAAATAGAGTTATAGTCAATTTAATAAAAAAGATCAAATTAATTTTTTTTGCAAACAAAAGTAGAAACTTAATTAAGTAAAAAATATAGAGACTAAACACCGTAAACAATAAATATAAAGATCAAAAGATTTAAATATATAAATCAAATTAATGATTAGTCTTAATTTTTATAAGGCTTTTACATCTTTTTCAATCTAAAAAATTATAAATTTAACTTTAAACATTTAAAGAAAGGATTAAACTTGCTCATTTATTGAAATCTAGCTATCTCCTTTTTATGAGATAACAAAGATTCAAGTTGAACACGAATAATATTATCAGATCTGTAACAAAAAAATTTATCTATTATCCATAAAAAATTCGTTTGAAAAATACTGGAAGGTACTTTAAAACATATGAATATCCGTGAATACTTACATATATTGAAGAAAAAATATTTTATAAATTTAAAAAGAAAATTTTAAAAAATATAAATTAATTTTAATTATAATTAAATCTAACTTAATAAAATATAAATTAAAATTTAATTTTTATTATTTTTATAAATAATAAATATATGTAATACATAATTACTCGTTTATAACTCATTATTTACTATTTACCTCTAATAAATATTTATAAATGTCAACTACTACAAATTTTATTCATAAATATTCAGGATTACCGGTATTTTTATCAACTTAACCTATATTGCATTATCACCTTAATATATATAGAATTATCAAAAGAAAAGAAAAACTTGAAACAAAGGTAAGTAAATAAAAATAAAATTTAAAAATAACTACAACAAATAAATACACAACCTTAAAATCATTACTACAACGAGAACCAAAGAGTATAAACTTTTATTTTATTAATTAAAAAGTAATAATATATATCAAAACATTAAATAAACAATACAAGTTAAACAATTATATTTTAATCATAAAATATTAAATATAATAATTTTTTATTTCAATAATAGTTGTCTTAAAAAAGTGAGAAATAATATTTTTTATTAATTAATATTTTATTGTTTGACTAATACATGCTTATATAAGTTTAAACATTACAGAAATTAAAAAAAAAATCAAATTATTATTGTAGATCAAAATGACAAAACCCTAAATCCTGGCAGGACAATAGAGAGGGAAAGGCTGTTGAACCATTTGGTTCTTATTGCCGCCAGAGAGAAACAAGTAGTCGCTCCTCCATTTTGCTGTTCTGGAATTCTCTCTCGTCTCTACCAACAGTGACATTTGTTCAGATTCCTTTAAGTTTTGAGGCGTTTTCGTAATCTCTTTTTGAATTCTTTCTGTATCTTCCTCTATTCTGCTTCCTTCTATCAACGCCTGTCAAATACCCTTCGAATTGCGCCTGTGACTGTTGCAGAGGTAACTCTTTATTCTCCGTCTTCTCAAGCCTTGTTCGCTCTGGTTCTTAATGAAAAGTGGCGGTTTCTATTTTCTTCCAGTGGTTGCATTCTATGTGTTTCTGTTAATGCTCATAGTGTGTGGGTCTTTACATTGCCATAAGTTTGTTACTGGTGATTCAGTCCTTTTCATCTGGTACATGTTATTCTGATAGTTCTATTTACGTGCCATATTGGAGATTCAACTCTTTTCTATTACCCTCGATCATCTAGTATCTAGTCTGTTAAATCTGTATGATACTAGGTTTTAGTTGTAGATAGCATATTTTACACTGAAAGGAATTTGTTTGAGGACATAGCCTAGAATGTTGTACTTGTATTAGTTTTCCTTTATTTTAAACTAATTATTGTCTATGGAAACCTCTTGACCTGATAAATATCTATCATCTCACTAGCCTGTTTGTATAACAATATTGACAGTAATTACATCTATAGTATACACCCTGGGAGCATGGTCTTTTTAAGTACTGTACCGATTCGTTGGTTTTTACTGTATTATAAGCTTTTGATGTCATTCAATGCCATCTTCACTGCATATTAGAGATTCTATATGGTTATAAAATCTTCAGAATGATGCGCACTTTCCATTTTTTTTTTGTCTCTTTTGATACACACGAGGGATGTACTGCAGATGCCATGGAAGCTGTTTTTATTCTTGCATCAAACTAGCTACTTTTGAAATTAGATTGATAGGCCTGCTTACCTATTTACAGGTTCTATCACAAAACAGACCTTTAGACAAACTAATAGGCTTGGACAGGCCAGACATTTACGTAGGTCAGGCTAAGCCTTTTGAAAAAGGTTTATGATTGGTAAAGAAGTTGGGGTTATGCTTTTGTATCTTAAACCAAGGTCAAGTTTAGGCTTAGCAAGCCTTGGTCCGATTTGATCTCTTTCCACTCGTGTACTGGCCTCCGCTGGTTTGATCTATAAGTGTATTTTGTTGATTATCTTGCATCACTTCCTATTCACTTGTTTTCCTATTTTTGGTTTTCCTGTTCTGAAACTAAATAAAATGATATGTTTCTTTAATAAAATTAATTCCTTTTCTGGTATAGGGTGTCTGAAGTTTATTTTTTCTGTTTGTTTTGCAGTAATCATGACTTTGTTAGAAGTAATTAAGGATGCTTCAATCAATTCAAAACCGCTTGATTTACCTTTGGACTACCCAATTGTTCTGAACCCAGAGATTATCTTACCCACTTTAAAGGCCGAAGTTAAAGATGAATCTTCTTCATCACTCGTAAGGCCCCTTACTGGGTGGCATATTTCGCCAAAGGATGCTGAGATCGTTGACATTAACAAAAAGTTCTTTACAGAGCTGAATGCTAAGCTCAAGAACACTAATAATTTGGATAAGGGTGAGTTTATTGGTAGTTTGAATTCTTATCTGGAAAACATCAGGGACAAAGCAGGGGTTGTGATTAAGGTTGATTCATCCCGAAGTGAGTATAGCAAGACTTTGGTTGATAAGCTTGGAGTATACATGGGTAAAGATGTTGCTGGCCTGGTATTGAATGGGTGTGTTTCTTTGGAGATGTGGGAAGTGGTCGAGGCTTTAATTGTTAATGCTATTATTGAGCATTCTTGCTATTCAAACCTGGTCACCAAGTTAGTGGAAAAAAAGCAGTCTGATTTGATCTGTTTATGCATAAAGCATGCTTTCGATCTTGGTTCATCAGAAATACTCAGCATTTTGAGGTATTTTCTTTCTCCATCCAAAGATGCTTATAACAGTATGCTAAGTGTGAAGAAGGAGTGGAAGAGGCAAGCAGTGTTAGCCATTGAGATTTTAAGTGGTAGCAAGCTGAAGAGGAAGAAATTGCTTTTGGCAAAGGAGGCTTCCATTTTGCTCATGATGGCCTATGATGGTTTCTCTGCGTCTGAGACTTGTTTGCATTATCTGATTGCATCATCCAACATCAATGACGTGATGCTATCTCCTTCACTCAGTAAGTTGAATGGCAACGAATTAATAAATTTGATTCGTTATTTAGGCAAGTGGTTGAAGAAATACGAGAGGTTTCCTCAAGCAGGACCATGTCCAAGAGCCTCATCAGTTTTTGGTTTGGAGGCTTGCGATTGGGTTCCTAAACTTGAAGATGTTATAAAATGTCTTGGCTTACTGCTAGATGAGAAATTTTCTTCATTGGTGTTACATCCACTGTTTCACGAGGAGCTGAGATCAATTGAAGGAGTGGTTAGTTGTTTAACTGCTGAAGCCAAAATTTGTCACTTAACGGCTGACGTAGTTGACAAACTAAAGATCGAAGCTGAAAATTTGTAAGCCTCTTCCGAGCGAGATTCATCTGATTTATTTTTTCTCATCTTTGCAAATGATGTACTCGTACATGAACAATGGTCAATGAGCACAGATTTTTATTTCTTTATTAACACAACCCTCGTCCTAATAATTCAGGATGTGTATTTTTTTGGTTAAGGATCATAATTGCCATTTCTTTTAGAGATACATGTCTTCACGCGGTCTGTCTTTGATATCCGGGAAAAATATTATCTTGAAAAGGGCCTTTTATTCATTTTATTTATTTATATTGGGATGAACCCTAACACTGTTTGAAGATGAACTAGGGAACCAATATCAATTAGTTATATACTTGTTGATCACGAAGCTTCAGGAACAGCTGTAATTTTATAATATTAATACCATCATCGAACCTTTTTTCTGAGTCACTTGTTTGGTATTTGTATGCCTTACTTTGTGTTACATATCAATCTTTTTGTGATCCACTTTTCTGTTGTCACTACTTCATCCATTATAGTATCGTGTTAGGCTTGAGCTGTCAATTGAGTTGTCTTTATACTTACGGGGGAGTTTTTGCATGTATGTTGTTGCCTTTGCACAAAGCAACGAAAGGAAGGTAAGCTGAATTGAGTACTGTTACAACTAGTGAACTGTGGTAATCCGCTGAGATGTGTCAAAAAAGAATTGATAACCTGTTTCTTATGTTAAATATAACAGCACAAGTCATTTGTAGACTGTATTAATAAATTGTTTTTAAAAATGAATTTAATTTGATTGACTATCTTATTTATGGAGTGAAAAGAATCTCTTAAGAATTTTTTTTATTGTCTGTTATTTTTAATCCAAAATTTGTCTTATTTCAGTAAAAAGGCAAGAATATATATTAGTTATGATGCTATCTATTAGAGGAAAATTAGCAAGAACATGTTGTAACTTGTATAATGTAATTGGATGTTTGGAGTGAGAAATATGAAACAATAATTTGGACTTTATAAATGAATAATTAAGTTTTTCTTTTCTTTTCGCACAAATAGACTCCAACATGTATTATTAAGGATTGGCCTTGATTTTTACTCATAATAGTGATTAGAAATAGCTAAAAGAAACTCCTTAAGCTAGTTTTTCAACTTTTTTTACAAATAAATGCAATAAGAAGGTAATTGTAAAATAATTCGTTTTCCTCTTCAATCTCCATTACTCTTGCTAGAACTGAACCATGACATTTCTGTTTTCAATTTTAAAGAGAAATCGATTCCCTAACTTGGTAATTTTATGTGTTTGTTACCTGTTTAAGTTTGTCTCATATAATTCATAGTTTATGCGAACTAATGACAAATGGATGAGCTGACTCGAATAATCCACAAAAAAAGTTTATTATATTTTCATTTCTAATAATATATTTCTTTCAATGCATTTATTATTCGTAAGAAAGATTTTGAGGCATGTGCTCTTGTTCCTTTATGTTGATTTACAACAATTTGTGAAGAAGAAAAGGAGGAGAGTTGTGAACACTACTCCTTTCAACATAACAAAGATTTTGGCAGAAATCCGCAGTTAACGTATTGTTAGTGAAACATGTGTACAGATCACACATAACATGTAATAAATATTGTTATTTTTGAAGGAATTTGGACACAAATTTCACAATTCACAACTCAATTAACAACAAAACTCATAAAAATTCAAAGATTTTTTTATGTACTTTTATCAAATAGTTAGAGTATAACACAAATCTAAAATAAAGTATTTACAATTGTCAACATTTCATTCAGTTTATTCTCATGAATTCGTAAACATCTCAATTCAAATTTTATATTAAAATCAACTCAAAAAAAAAAATACTAAAATCTTATTCTTAGTGACTAAGACTATGATAATTCATCAAGTTCCAATTCCTTGAATTTTAAACAAGCAACCATACATTAAGTTCAAGAGTCTTAAAATTACTAATGAATCATGTTTTGTCCCTATATACAAGCTCTATTAGGTATTTAATTTCGATTACAAATTCAAAAGACATTTTCTAACACCTCAAGAACCAAACAATTAAGCTATGAGTAGCCAATCAAATCAAACATTAAACATATAGATCAAATACTAATATAGAAATTGAAAAACATATTTATTAATATCACAAAATACATAAGAAATTTTTTAAATTATATCTAATCTCAACAAATGGGTCTAACTCTTCATAGTAAGGAACCTAAGTCATACAAATGGAAGAAACAAGGAAGAAATTGAAACCAAAAAGAGATGCATATTTTTTCCCAAGATTCTTAGCAGCTACTCCATGCTACAATCGCGCCTCTTCTTTGCATCAACACCTCTAATTCCTAGATCATCTCCCTCATCAACCCGCAAAGGAAAAAAACACCATGGATGAAAATTGAAGATCCAATGAGGAAAGCAAGAGCTTTTCAACACCCTAAATAACCTTCAATGACCTATCTCAATCACCATAAGTAGAGAGAAATCGTGGGAGGAAGAGAATGACCCAAACCCTCGCGAAAGACATGAATAGATAACTCATTTTGACATGTCAACGACACTATTGCTCAATGTCAATATCACTGAGCGTCATTGAATGAAACCTAAAACAATATCTATTTGTCAAACCACCGCTCATCACCAATATTGTAGGACCAGGTGGAGCTTAGAACCCTTTTTATGCCACCTAGTGTCAGACTCTTCTGTAGCATTGGTTGCTCTCTAACTTTGCAACGATGTTTGAGGCCATCAGATATTTACTCTAATTTTTTTTTTAATCATGCTTTCTTGAGTTCTATTTTGTTTTCTTCTATTACAAATGCTTCTTATTCACTTATTTAACACACTTAAAAGAGAGGTTAAAAGTAAAACAAACATAAACTAACTAAAACACAAGAAAATAAAAAAAACATTAAACTTAAAGATAACAAAATAAAAACTAAGAAATAATTGATTTTATTAATAAAAACAAATACACATAAGAGGTAAAAACAGATGTTATCACCTATGCAATTACTTTTTTAATTTAAACTTTTTTAACTGTTTTGTCAAATATTTTTTTTCATAACTTATTTCATTATTTTGAAGAATGCTCAAAATTTCATAAGAGTTATTTTAAGTTATATCCATAATAAAAATATTATTTAGAATAATAATTAATTAATTATAATTTTACTAAAATTATTTTCAATCAATCACATATTAGTTTTATTAACAATTTACTATAATAATTAAATTTTTAAAATCTCAAAAACAATCGTTTATATTTTTTTTATTAATTTTAACTAAATATATTTTATTTCATACTTATTTAACAATTGGGATAAAATTATAATTTTAGATTTTAATTTGTTAAAACATCTTTTTATTTATTACATCCGTCAAAACAATGGTAAACTTTTATACATTACATGTGATTTTAGCGTTCTTTCATACTCGTTATAATTTATTGATCCATTGTATTATTTTCACATCTTCTTAAAGGTTTTTGGGCTTGGCATGGTTTCATTTTTGAATTAGTTCAAGCTCACTCGTGACCTTTTGTTGCACTTTTGTAACAATGATCTTGTTTTGAATTTTTGCATTGTCTTATGTGTCCGCTATATTTTGCATCTTTTACATAAAAGTTTCACCATTTTTCTTTTACAAATCTTTCAACCAACCTTTAATACGATTAGTATTTAAAAATTCATCTATCCTGATGATTGGTGCAGTCAGTATGATTCAACTTCTCCTCATCACCATTCTTGTGTCTAGGTTAAGATAGTTTTAGTAGACTTATATATAAGAAGATGAATAAATAAAAAGAAAATAAAATAGAAATTCAAAACTAAAGAAAATAATAATAATATAATTAATTAGAATAAATATATGCGTAAATATTACTATCATTTTGTTAAAAAAATAAAATAAAATAACTATGATTTATTTGAAAAGTTAGATCGCGGGGAATATATATAGTATATGAGTGATTTAATTTATAGGGTTGAGAATATAGTATTATTATTTATAACTTAATTGTACTTTGAGATTTTTTATTCTAGTGGTAATTAGTGCCATATTGTGAGACAGAAGAAGGGCAGGAGCATAAATTGTGGGTTTTACTGAAGGATTAGTCTCTGGTTTTTCACATTGGCGGAGAAGGAAGGGAAGGAAGCCTCAGATCAAATCTTCTTCTTCTTCCCAAAAAACAGTGTTGCAGTTAGCAATGGATAATCGGCAATGGCGTCCCACTCCTCCATCGAATATATGTCCCACTTGCTCCCTCTCCCACTTCCCCTTCTGCCCCGCTCCGCCTCCCCCACCCTATCACCACCCCCACCAAACCCCTCTTTCTTACGCCCCCGCCAACCCTAATTTCCAGAATTTCAAGAGACCCCGAATCCACGACAACAACACCCACCCTGTCAATTTCTCCGACGACCAGCGCAGGTTACAGCTCATTCGCGATCATGGAACCAACCCCTCTCTCACCCACACTCACGCGCCACACCAATCACAACACACTCAAAACGCCTTCCATCCACACGACGCCGTTCCGTCCCACCACCCTCACAATGCCCAATTCAGATCCTCCCCGCACCCCTTGCATCCTTATCCAGAACCCTCGCAACGCTTTCCCGACGTTTCCCCCGCCCCTTACCATCATTCTCACGCTCCTCACGTTGGCATGCAGCCACCACCACCTCATGTTAATTTCCCGTCTCACGAAGCGAACCATCACAATCAACACAATTTGAATGGAAGCGTCGGTCACTATCCTTACCCATACCCTGCGGGTAACTACAGCAACGGTTCTTGTGATAATAACATGGAAGCTTCTAGATTTTTCAGGGGTCACCCTCAGCCTCCTCTCCCTTCTTCGCCGCCGCCACCTCTTCCTATGGAACCATCCATGAATCAATTTAATACGTACTTTTCACCGTCCAAGAAACCGGCTTCTCTTTTTCCCGTTCAGTTGAGCTCATCCCCTTCGTCGTACTCGCAAGTTCCCGAACCACATTCTTTACCTCAACCCTATCACCCCACCGGTTTTCCTTCCGAGGTGAGTTTGTAATTTTTCTCTGATTTGTTATTGAGTTGTTACGCATGCACATTTCTTAGTTTGCGTGTCCTTATTCTTTTGAACAGGAACCGTCGAAGCAGTACTTGGGCGATTCCCAGCCTTTTTCATTAAACCAGTTTTCTGCTGACAGACCTAAATTTATTGATGCTTCACATTTATTTCGGCATCCTCATCGGACTTCGCGGCCTGATCATTTTGTGATAATCTTTCGGGGCCTCCCAGGTGTGGTCTGCGCTGGAGTTTCGTTATTTGTTTGTTGTGTGCATTTGTTCCTGCAGAGTTCTTTTATATTGTTGTGTTGAGGAAGTGCTGTTGTGCACGTTTTCTCTGTTTGATGTTTTCTTTTATTAATATATAGACAAGTTGTTTGTTTATATAAATGGAATAGGAGTAGTGTGGATGCAAATTCATCAGTGGTATGCAAATTACTTGTTTGAATCTGTTACAGGTAGTGGTAAGAGTTATCTGGCAAAGATGCTGCGTGATCTTGAGGTTGAAAATGGCGGTGATGCACCTCGAATTCATTCTATGGACGATTATTTTATGACAGAGGTTGAAAAGGTTCACGAGTCCTCTTTGCTTTTTATTTAGACTGATTATTCTTATTGTGGTCTATGGGGTTTTATCAGTTCATAAGTTATGGTGGAAGTTGTTTTGATAGTTTTATTTTCTCTTAAAAGGTTGAGGATAGTGAGGCATCAAAATCTTCAAGTTCAGGCAGAAACAAGAAGCCTGTGACAAAGAAGGTCATGGAGTATTGTTATGAACCTGAAATGGAGGAGGTAGCGTTATTGAGCATTGTATTTTATCATTTGTATTACAAATGTTTGCTGTCATTTGTTTAGAATTATTGTACTAGATTTTTGTTTGTCTGTGCAATTTCTCTGATTGGAAATGAGTTGTAGAGAGAGCATCGTGTCATTGATTGTGCCTAGTTTATTGTTTTATCTTATGAACTTTCTTTTTCTTTTAAATTTGATACATATACACATACATACCTATATATATATATACCTATAGACATATATGTAATTTGAGCACTGTAAGACTTCTTGTTACATGGAGTATATGGATTTGAGCCTTTGAGACTTTTTTTTATGCTGTAATTTTTTTGGAATAGATTTCAAATTGAAATATTACAAACTGTGATGATTGGTACATGGGGGGCAGTGGAATGTGCTCTTTGCAACGCAGAGTGTTTGGGGGCTAGCTAGCATGTTATATGGTAGAAAAATGGGAACTAGGCCATGTCAGCTTGGTTGCTGGGAATTTCTCTTTTTTTTCTGTCCTTTATATATATTATCTACTTGTCATCTATAAATTCATAATTGCTTGAGAAATACTGGAAAAGTCAACGTTTTAAGTTCTATTTTACTAACGTTTGTTTGTGATATTATGCATTTGCTTCAAGTACTCTGTGAATTCCTTGATATGCACTTATTTACCTTGTCTGCTCATGCTTTTGTTTTACAACCCATCATGACAGGCTTATCGGTCAAGCATGTTGAAAGCTTTCAAGAAAACTGTTGAGGAAGGAGTTTTCACCTTAATTATTGGTATGCATCTCATTAAGAATACGATAGCAAGGTCATTCTTAACAAATGGTTTCCACTTTTTCAAATATTATATTGTTAAGATCATTGTTTTGCTCTGCATAGAAAATTCTGCCTTTTGTCCCAAGTTGCATATTCATCTATTGTGAATTATCAAGGAATACTGATTTGATCTGCTCTGGCATGTGTTTAAGTGAAATTACCTAAATAATGTTTTATTCCGGAAATCGAAAGAAATTATTTTCTTAGGTGAATTGTAGTAACTTAAGCATAGAGTCAGAAAATGGTTGGGGGATCTATGGTGGCTTGTTAAAAAAATTAATAAGTTCAATGATGTGGCTTCATTTTAGATTAAGTGGTGATGCAGTGTGCATGCACTGCCTATTTATTCACTAACAACAGATGCAGTTTTTTGTTCGGCAATGTGACCCTTTTCTTGGTGGTATTTGTGCCTCATCTTAGTGGATGACCGCAATCTGCGGGTAGCTGATTTTGCTCAATTTTGGGCAACTGCAAAGGTATACCCTTTTTTCTTTCTTGCAACCTCTGCCATGTGTGCTCAAGACGACTCACAATATCTTTGCAATACTCTCTCCTAATATCAGAAATAGGTGCAGAGAAATGTTTCATGTGTCTTGTAGTTTACCTAGTTTTGTAAAGCATATACAGTTTCTTGTTATCATCATGCATGGAAAACTAGCAAAGAAAAGGGTAGAGGATAAGAAGTGCACTTAGTATTAATAATTAAGGCAAAAAACTAAGTTTTACCATTGAAAGTGATCTATAATTGTGCTTCATGGTTGTTTGTCTTGTTTAATTATGGAGAGGCCAATCAGTGACTGGCCAAGGACATTGATCTAAGATGTGGAGGGTAGGGTTTACTTGGTTTACAGCAGAAGAAACCCAAAAATAGACTAAGCCGAGGATATGTAGGTTATTCTGTTATATTCTACTTTGCGTGTGATCCACCAATAGTGGAGGGGTGACTATGGGGGAAGTGTGTGGATCATGGTTTTCCTTTCTGTTTTTATTTTTGGCCTCTAGCTTTGGCAGGTATAGTTGTCCACATGGAGCATAGCTCTGGGGGTAGGGAGTTAACCATTTTCTGGGGTGATTCTCCTACATTCCTACCTTATTGCAAGTTCAATTTGACTGTTCACTCATTTGGCTCCCACCGTGAGACTTTGTATGACTCATTTTATGCACAAGGCTGTTAAAGATAATAGAAAATGAACTGTAACTTTAAATAGGGAGGTTGATACCACTTCCTGTACCATGTTCTTTTGTTTTAAATGTGCTACAACCTACTGAAGTTCTAGTCTATAAGTATTTGAGTTAAAAGTTGGTTTCTTTTGAAGTGCATGAATAAATGCTAGTAGCCTCTGTGTACTGTTACAGTGATGAATACATATTTCATTCCTAAATATATGCATGAATTGAAGAGAAGGTACACGAGATCTGTTTGTTCAATTTGTTTCCTTTGCTGATAGCTGTTCCTCTTGCTTTCAGAGATCGGGCTATGAAGTTTATATTTTAGAAGCTACGTACAAGGACCCAGTGGTGCGTTTGACTGTTCTGCCTACCAAGCATCATTTCATTCTTCTTTCAGCCTTTAAAACAACCAAAAATTTACTATCATAACAGAGAGCCTTTCCTTCTTTTCTGTTTATCTTTCAAAACATGGAATTAACTTTTTGTATATCGAGTTTAAATGCTTTGGTGGTTATTGATGACTGAGTCCTCTTAGCAAATATTTTTTATAGTTGTGGTTTTTATATTTTTCAACAGGGTTGTGCTGCTAGGAATGTCCATGGATTTACTCAGGAAGACATAGAAAAGATGTCTAAGCAATGGGAAGAAGCTCCATCCTTGTATCTGCAGCTTGATGTAAAGGTTTGTTGTATATCTGATGTTATTTAGTATTTGGTAGAAAGTATGGCATTTTCTAGCCATAACATTAGTGCAAGCTGTATGATAACGTATTCTTACTAGCACCTTCATTTTTTTTATCTTTATTCACTTGACAGTCCTTATTTCACGGAGATGATCTAAAGGAAAGCAGGATACAGGAGGTAATTAAAATATTTGCATATATTTATCTCTTTAGCCTTTATGTGCTATTTAAGTGTCAAGAATTTCAAATATTATTCTATTTTTTTAAGCGTGGGTTAAAGATGAAGCAATGGAGTGAAAAGAGAAAAGGCACATCCAAAGTTATTTCCTGGAAAAAAAATTATGTAGAATGTTTAGTCAAAGGGGATGCTAAATGCAAGAAATTAGTCCAACCTCCCTGTGAATCAATCAGAAATAGTAATAAACATAACAAAATCTATGAAGATATTGATGAGGATGTGAGCATCACTACTTCTAGTGCCATCAAAGTTTGCTTTAGTAATTCTTGCCAAAGCTTTTGAATTGTCAAGAGAAACTGCTTAAATGAAATATAAGGATACAACCTATGTTACCAATACTTCCAAAAAATTATTCTAAAGCAAAGCAAAATAACTTGCCAATATTGTAAAAATAGATTAGCTTTTACTTCTCATCCGAGTCGAGCTCTCCATGACATACAACAGTAGAGAGCTGAGGTATATGAAGTCAGCACCTTGCTCATGGAAAAGTCATACTGGGATTTTGCAAGCTTACTTCTCTGTATTTGTTAGCATTCTGGTGACCATGTTTTTTTTTTGGGGGTTTACTTCTGGATACCAAATTTAATATGGTAAACATTAATACTATTTGTTATCCTATTAAATTACTATATAAAACATAACACATGTTTAAAGGTATACAATGAATGAATCGTATATGCATATGTTTTCTAAATTTTTATATATATATTTTTTATTTTACCATAAAAATATCTTTTAATATGCATCATACAGATTTCTTGCTGATCTGTCCTGTGCTTATGAAGTGTATACTATTAAAGGGTTGGTTTCTAATTGAATGATATGTGTGGCTACCATATGATTGGTTTCATATTGCACTTATCACAGGTTGACATGGATATGGAAGATGATATTGGAGATGTATTACCTCCAGTTCAAGGAAGAGAAGCTGAGAAAGTTGTTGACCCTGCTGTTGGGGAAGATGCGAGTAGGGTGCTCTAATTAGTTGCTATTTACGTTGGTGTTTCTTTTATCTATTATTATGCTGTTAATTTGACTTTCTTTGCGGTGCATCTCATCACTGATATCCAACTCTTCTGTAGTTGTGTGTCGTATTTTTATTGGATGTGATTAGACTTGCATAGAGTTGTAACTTTGATGTGCCTAACCTTGCTAAAATTACGACCGTGGGTACCTTGTTTGTCAAGTTTTTCTGTCGGTTTGATTAAGCTTTTGAAGTTTAGGTTTCCTGGAAAAAGCTGGGAAAAAGTGGGATGCTGAAGGGGAACATCCAACAGAAGTCAGGGAATTGGGTAAAAGCAAATGGTCAGAAGATTTCAGTGAAGATGACATTGGTCAAACGGAAGGTATGAAGGGCAATATTAATGCTCTGTCTGGGTTAATTCATCAATATGGCAAGGAACGAAAATCTGTACATTGGGGTGATCAGGTATGATATATTTGTTTTGTGCTGTTATCTGAAGCTTAGAAAGTACTATTTGAAGTCTCCTTCAATCTTATATTTTGGTACCAAAAATAGCATTCTTGTTTAAATTCCTCTGGAAAGAAGGAAGGGAAATGGGGTGATGCAGGGATTGAATGTAAGACATGAAGTTCTCTATGGTAAAGATGGAGGCATGAGCTATCGGTTAATTGGTGTCCCTTTTTGAATTTTATTCATCTTTCTATTTTTTTCTTGCTTGAGGCGTTGAGGGTGTCGAAATGTAGAAAAAGGAAAATGACTTAAACTATTATATTAATATCAATTATTAGGTTTGGGGTGTGTTGAAACACGGCTACAACAAACAGTGGTAAAACCTGCTTTTTGTGGCTTTCATTACTTAGCCATTTCCTTAATCTCCACATTCCCGCTCCCCTTTCTTTGCAATTATCCTTTCAGGGTGGCAAGACAGGATTTTCAATAGGGGCTGCCAGGAAGGTAAATGCTTTGTCTATAGTGATCGGACCTGGTGCTGGATACAACCTGGTTAGTGGTTTGATTTCATGTTTCTTAAATTTCAGGAACAGCATTTGCTATTTAGTTCTCCTTTTTCCTTTATGGTTAGTTCTGATAATAATCTATCTTTCAAGATTTTGTATTGTCTGTTTTCCATCTATTTCCGGAAGTAAATAGGCTGCATGCTCAATGATTTTATTTGCTGACTTGCCCCAAGTTGAAGATTTTTTCACCAAGGATTTTAGAACTTTTTCATGGGGAAGATCCTGTATATGAACCCTTTCATTTTGTATTAATGCACAGAAATCTAATCCATTACCTGAAGAAGATAGTCCAAGCCGTAACAGTGTGGAATCAAAAAAGCATAGCATATTTCAAGAACGAATCCGGGCAGAACGAGAATCCTTCAAAGCTGTCTTTGATAGGAGACGACACAGGATTGGCGGACTTGATGTGGAGGAAGACTAAAAAAGAGAGCGACAGCAATGCAAGATGCTTTCACAAAGTATGCACTGGATAAATTATTTCCAGGATTTGAACCCGTCACAAGACAGACAGTTCTACTTTCCTGATGTAATCAAAACAGACGGGTTAATCTCATACTTTCAATTGTTAGAGTAGTTTAAGTGACAGAACAGAGGTGAATTTTTGTGAAATGATGTAAATTTTATCCAAGGATAATATATATACACCGGATGTATTAAGCTCAGAGTGTAGGTTTTCCTTTCCTTTTCCTTGTTCAAGCTCGTTTTTTTGACATTTATAAACGTGAATTACGCTGAAAAAGAATTGGGTTGAAAGTCGTCTGCAAACGGAATACACTTTTGTTATTGCATCTTTCAAGTACGAATTGTCGTGCGTGATGATTTTACAGATACGATGGTAAAGAAAGGTTCGATTCACAATATAGTAACCCTCTGTTCTCAGATACGATATCCTCTATAAACTAAGGTTCTAAATCCAACTGTTGCCTAAATTGAGGCATTTCATCACTTACAACAGTCCATAATACTCGAAATAGCTAAAAGCTTCTTGACAATCTATGAGACACTGGTGGATAAAGTCAAGATTAACTTCATACATAAACCATTGTCTTGTAGTCAGTCATTGTTGACCATATGAAAGAAAACCCTCTTGCACCGTTGGCTTCCTCCGAACCAATCCTGGTTTGAAATAATGGAAAACCAGAGTTGCTTTCATGACTTGATCTCCGGAGTAGGAATTATTCGCACCAAATAACACAACTTGCATGACAATATGCACTTAAACAAAAATATTTCTGCAAAGTTAGCAGCAGAAACATACCAATAACAAAATAATGATAAGGTTCTGAGATAGTTGTAGTAAACTAATGTGTACTATATATCTACCAATAAGTTAAATAAAACTTTCCTTACTGGTTTTATTGAATTGATAACGCTATGTTGCTCGGCAGGTTTCTTGTATTAAAAGTTAAATTTGGGCATATCAATCATTGAATACAGGTCAACACACATTTAACACAAACAAGTTACCTTAATTTACTCCCTTCACCGTAATATATTCAAACCTTGAAATTAAAGTTGTATCATTATATTTTATTATTACTTAAATTCATTTTATTTATTTTTAGTTTCATCTCGCGCTTTTCATCATTCCAATCATGACCTTAATTTTTTTTTTTATCATTTATGATTGGTGAAAGTGAAAAAGTAGATTATGTAATTAAGTGCATGTGTGTTAACAGATAAATTAATTCAAAAGTAACAATTAAAAAATAATTCTTTTGAAAAATTTCAGTTAGGTTTACAATAGTGAAATACAAAATAACCTAAAAGAGTCAATAGAACTTTGCAAATCCGGTAAAAAAAAGTGCATATTGATCATAAATCTCCCAAAGAAGGAAAACTTTCAGTTGAACTGGCAATTTTTTTTTCCTAACTTCTTATTTGCATTTGCTTATAGAACAAGAAATCCCTTATTTCATGATTTTGGTTCGATGTCACGTGTTATGACGTACATATTGTTACTCCCATAAACACATAAGAATATATCCTCATTGTTAATAGTAGTTCATAGCGCTGAGTAGAGTATATCAGATTGACCCTCCAAAATAAAATTAACAATTTAAAGTTTTGTTTCAGAAGTATTTATGTATTGATAAAAAAAATGACAGTAACCAAAGATATTTAAAACTTCAAGATAGTCAATAAATGAATTTTGTATTAATCAGAAAATCTACCTTTTCCCCTTAACATAAGAGGAGATGTTAACAAAAGCTAAATATATTTTTTACTAGAGTGGTCCCTGTAATAAGAAAGATCCAAGAAGAAATAATGAAAAATGGATGTGTTCAGACACCGCCGAAAGAGGGTGGGTGGAGATAAGCAACGCAAGGAATAGTATGCTTTTGCACGTGTTACAAGACTGCATAGGTCAATACTCGATATCACCCAAAACTTTTATGTTCGAATGACTCAAGTTTGGAATATCAATGTTCAAGCAAGTAAAGCAACCCAACCCACCAACTTCATCATCAAGGAAACAAGAAAACTAAAGAACGCATCAATACCACCATATATATACCATTCGCAGGTTGCATGAAAAATATAACATTCTTTCTGAATGGCCAGGGCTAGGGGGGATAGAATGGTTGGAGGAAGAACGTCGGCAGGAACTCCAGTTCTACAACAGATAGTACCTAATTCTGGATGGACACAGGACTCTGCGGGCCATTACCTTCTGGTGGATCTTCCTGGTATTTCAAACACCTAATTCACTTTTCAACAAAGAATATGCGTATCAACTGAGAAGAATTTGATAAACCTAATTAAGAGATACCAATGTGAATAGTTTATTTGTACTTTTTTTGGCTTGCTTCTTTAGAATCACCCAACTGAAAAACCTGTCTGCTTTTAAGGTGCACGCGTGCCATGTTATTTGCAATTGCTAGGACTTCTTGTGCAGTTTTCAATAAGGATTGATACCAAGAAAACAAGAATAACTGATTTTTTTTTTCTTTTGCTCGTCTTGCTTCTTCAGAATTCAGGAAGGAAGAGGTGAAGCTCCAAGTTGATAGCTATGGCCGTATTGTTGTAAAGGGAGAAAGGCAAATAAATGCGTGGAAACACGACCATTTTCGGCTGACTTTTCCTGCTCCACTGGACTCTGATATGGATAGGATAGCCGGAAAGTTTGACGGTGGAGTCCTTTATGTCACTATCCCCAAGCAAGTAACGCAACATAGCAAAGTAGGTGAACTCGGGAAAGTTGGAAATGGCAAACTTGAAAGGGCAGAAGAAAATGGTAGCCATCGACATGGAAATGGTGAAGATGACAGAGCAAAAGAAAACGATAGCCATCGGCGTGGAAATGAAGTTACAAGAACAGAAAAAAATGATAGTCAAGAGCATGGAAATGACAAAGTTGAAAGAACAGAAGAAAATGATAGCCGTGCCAGTGAACATGACAAAGATACAGAGCAAGAAGTAAAAAGAAATGAAAATGAGCGCATCAAAGAATTTCCGGAACAAGTAATAAGGAAGTGGGAGGAAGAATCCATGTTAAGAGGCGCAGTTGATGTTTTGAGGGAAAACAAAGGAATTGTTGTAACAGCTGTTGTAGCCTTTTCCTTAGGGTTCTTGGTATATCGCAAATTCAACAGCAGTGTAAGTTAAGTCCTTTGACCTCAATTGACATATGTATATTCCTCACTTCATTTCTGGTCATGTGTCTCTTACATGTATGTGAATAGAATAAAGTACAATGCAAATATTCAAACATTAATAAGAACAACATCTCCGCTTTATCCTTTGTTTTTTCCTTCTTAAAATCTGCATTCACAATTTGATTTGGTTTACAACGCATCAATCTTTTATAACATTGAATAAATGGAGTTATTGAAGGAATTTTTAAGAGGGTTCAATTGGGATAGGTGCGCGTAGCTTAACATACCTTATCATCAATATTCACTGTTATAAGTTATATCTGCTCATGTCTTACCACGTGAAATACTCAAAGTCTTACCTCCTAATTAATTCGCATGTCTTACGAGTCTAAAATGGTTACCATACGAAAGGCGAAGTCTGGACTCGCGATTAATTCACATAGAATTATGAATCTATAATTGCTTCAATTTAGCTTGACAAAGGACATATGTAACTTTATCAACAAATCCAAATTTCATGTCTGCATCGGCCCTCAACTAAGTAAAAAGGATGAATGAAAGATAGAAGTTATGCATTTCAGATGCAGTTGGTGCATCTCACCAAGGCAATCTTAGAGAAGATAAACCACAACAAAATTATCTTGCTTAAGAGTCCAAGTTCCCTTTTTCTAGAACGCTCAGTTTTTCTCTGAAGCTACTATTCTATAATTTATGTGGCTTCCATATTGTGATGAATCCTATCAAAATCTTAAAGCTATAAACAAGAGATGACATCACCTCTTCTTTTCAACACCTCCTTTGCATATATGATTTTTTAAACTACAGTGTGTTTTCACTGACCTCATCTTGTATCTTGATCCACATTAATTCTGCCGATTTTGGAATAGCATCATATCCCCAAAATTTACTTTTATCTTACAGGATCAGATACCGCAAGTAGTCCACCAATTTAAAAGAGTAAAAGACCGCATTGGATGTTGATTCGAAAAAGAGAAGCTTCTTTGGCATATGTTCCATAAAGTTGTGAATCGTGACCTAATGTTCCTAACTAGTGAGAGTTTATCTAAAATAAACTAATAAAGCTTCCCTATCCTGAGCTTAACAGAGAACCAATTTACTTACGGAACTTAAATTGTCTGCCTGCTTCTTCTGGTCACAAACTATTTTCTTCTTATTCATGCTTTCTCTTAAAATATACCAGTCTATAAACTTCAAAACGATTTTTCAAATTTCTTATTAAAAGGCTATGATACATCAGAATAATAAAATCGAAAACCTGAATGAGCCAATTCCGGAATGAATGAGGAAAAGAAAGAGCTTGTTGAACACAGTTGGGATATTGGGGAATTCTACCTCCAGGAGCTTCCCGAACACTGGTACAACAATAGACAATGTTGCTTGACTTAGAAAAAGGAAAGGTGCTTAGAGTTTGGAGATATAGATGTTGACAAGCGATGCATGGTGAAGAATAAGAAACCAAAGGAGGAGAGGGGGTATAAAGGTGATGCTTTGTCGTTGAACTTTATTCAAAATGCAAGTGCTTTTTGACAAAAAGGAAGGGCCCAAGGTTGGGACGCGGAATCATGTGCTTCCTGCCAAGGCTGTTAACTTCCTTTGACAATTTCATACGGTTATTGACTGCTTACTGAGGGCTAATTACAAATGAACATTCATATAGTTATGAACGAGGATGGACATGGCACAAGTAAAGGGTCTTTTATATATGGGAATTAGTACACACAATCCTATAAGAAGAATATATTACATTACATGAATACTTGCTCTTGAATGTAAGAATAATATTTCACAGTTCAACAGTACTTGGAAACCAGCAACTTTAGTAGATTACTGGATCAAGGGCACAAACAATAAGTCCAAAGGGAAGGATATATAGCAATATGAAAATGTCACAGTGATATAACGAAGCTTTAGTAAATCCAGAATTGAAAATTATTACAGAAAAAGCATAAAATCTTCTCTGAACTAAAATATAATGTAATGATTAGAAAGCGCACATGTGCATTAGCAATGGATGTCTAAAACCTAAATATATATTTAGAATAAGGACTTTATGTAGGTGACTGGGAGATGAGTGCAACAGAGAGAATGAGGAATAGAGAAAGGAGAGGTACTTGGGTCATTGTGGGAAGCCATTGAAATAAATAATAAAATATTAGCATCTTACTCCTAATATATATTCTAAAATAGGAATTAAGAAAAAGTGTGAGGTGATAAGAGAAAGGGTGAGTGGAGGGAATTGAAAAAGTTGGAAAGAAATCCTTGGCGAGAGAGCATGGAATCTGATGTACCCACTGTCATCACAACAAAGTTCAAAACCGTCCTCCATCCAAAAAATAAAAAATATAAATAAATATAAATATATACAATTAAAAACAAAAATACACCACAGGACGCAAACGCAAGACGAACCTTTCCTTACCTCTGTCAAACGCTGATCAGAGTCAGTGACCGCTATCAACGGCCCACTGTGTAAGTTCGTTTATCCTCATTCGGCGCATCCAAGCCTCAACCAAAATGATAAGATGACGACGCCGTTTCAGCAACCACCCCAAACCGTACGGAGACTGGTCGTAGAAGTCATCGACGCGCGCAATCTTCTCCCCAAAGATGGCCAAGGTAGCTCCAGCCCTTACGTGGTCGCGGACTTCGACGGCCAGAGGAAGCGAACCACCACCCGCTTCAAGGAGCTGAACCCGGTCTGGAACGAGCCCCTCGAGTTCATTGTGTCCGACCCAGATAATATGGAGTTCGAGGAGCTCGAAGTTGAGGTCTACAACGATAAGAAGTTCGGCAACGGTAGCGGACGCAAGAACCACTTCCTCGGGAGGGTTAAACTGTATGGTACTCAGTTTTCCCGAAGAGGCGAAGAAGCTCTTGTTTACTACACGCTGGAGAAGAGGAGTGTCTTCAGTTGGATAAGGGGAGAGATTGGCCTCAGGATTTATTACTATGATGAAATGCTTAATGAAGAGGAGAAACCGCCGCCGCAGCAGCCGGAGGAGCAGGGTGAGAGACCGGAGCAAGAGCGGAACAGGCCTCCGCCGGGAATGGTGGTTGTTGAGGAGGGAAGGGTTTTCGAGGCGCCTGGACCGATGGACCAATGCGTGCCTCTTCCTACTGGTCTTCCTCATTCGCCGCATGTAGTGCTTGTGGAGGAATCGCCGCCTCCGGTGGTTCATGTTCAGCAGGATCCGCCGTTGCCGGAAATGTCTGAGCCTCCGCTGTCGGAAATGCCGTTTCATCCGGAGGTGAGGAAAATGCAGGCCAACAGAGGCGAGAGGGTGAAGATTTTGAAGCGGCCCAACGGGGACTACTCGCCTAAAGATATCTCTGCAAAGAAAACGGGTAATGAGTCCGAGAGGGTTCATCCGTTCGATCTGGTGGAGCCGATGCAGTATCTGTTTGTCAAAATCGTGAAAGCTCGCGGGGTTGCTCCTCCCAGTGATGCCCCGTTCGTGAAGGTCAGGACGTCGAGCCACTACATGAGATCGAAGCCAGCGAATTTCAGGCCCAACGAGCCCACTGATTCGCCGGAGTGGAACCAGGTATTTGCGCTTGGTTACAACAAGACCGACGCTAACAGCGCCACCCTGGAGATTTCCCTCTGGGATTCCTCGACAGAAAATTTTCTGGGCGGTGTTTGCTTCGACCTTTCCGATGTTCCAGTGAGGGATCCTCCCGACAGTCCCTTGGCGCCGCAATGGTACCGTCTTGAAGGAGGAACTGCCGATCAGAATCCTGGCAGAGTTTCCGGCGACATTCAGCTCTCTGTTTGGATTGGCACGCAATCCGACGACGCATTCCCAGAAGCGTGGATCTCAGATGCACCGCATGTTGCACATACTCGATCCAAGGTTTACCAATCGCCAAAGCTCTGGTACCTTCGCGTGACGGTAGTGGAAGCACAAGACCTTAATATTGCGCCGAATCTGCCTCCACTGACAGCGCCGGAAGTGAGGGTGAAGGTGCAACTAGGGTTCCAATCGCAGCGAACAAGACGAGGATCAATGAACCACAGAAGCTTATCCTTCCACTGGAACGAGGACCTTCTCTTCGTGGCCGGGGAGCCTCTGGAAGATTCTGTCATCCTTCTGATAGAAGATCGCACTAGCAAGGAAGTGGCTCTCCTAGGCCACATCGTGGTTCCGCTGAGCTCCATTGAGCAACGAATAGACGAGCGACACGTGGCGGCGAAATGGTTCCCGTTAGAAGGTGGGCCCTACTGCGGGCGAGTCTTCCTGCGTCTCTGCTTGGAGGGCGGGTATCACGTTCTGGACGAAGCGGCGCACGTGTGCAGCGATTTCCGTCCCACGGCGAAGCAGTTATGGAAACCGCCGGTGGGTATTCTAGAGCTGGGGATTTTGGGCGCTCGAGGGCTCCTTCCGATGAAATCAAAAGGCGGTGGAAAAGGCTCCACCGATGCCTACTGTGTGGCCAAGTATGGGAAAAAGTGGGTCCGAACCCGCACCGTAACCGACAGCTTTGATCCACGCTGGAACGAGCAGTACACGTGGCAGGTTTACGATCCCTGCACGGTCCTTACCGTTGGAGTGTTCGACAACTGGCGCATGTTTGCTGACGTGCCAGAAGATAGGCCCGATTGCCGTATCGGCAAGGTTCGCATACGCGTCTCTACGCTTGAGAGCAACAGGGTGTACACCAATTCCTACCCCCTCCTAGTCCTCACACGAACCGGGTTGAAGAAAATGGGAGAAATAGAGTTAGCGGTTCGTTTCGCCTGCCCCTCCTTGTTGCCCGACACCTGTGCAGTTTACGGTCAGCCACTGCTTCCACGAATGCACTATCTGCGGCCGCTGGGAGTGGCGCAGCAGGAGGCGCTGCGTGGGGCCGCGACAAAGATGGTGGCGCAGTGGCTGGCCAGGTCAGAGCCACCGATGGGGCACGAGGTAGTTCGATACATGTTAGATGCAGACTCGCACGTTTGGAGCATGAGGAAGAGCAAGGCGAATTGGTTCAGAATCGTGGCGGTTTTGGCTTGGGCCATTGGTTTGGCGAAATGGTTGGATGATATAAGAAGGTGGAAGAACCCTGTTACCACGGTGCTGCTCCACATTCTTTACTTAGTGCTTGTTTGGTATCCAGATTTGATTGTCCCCACAGGGTTCTTATACGTGGTCTTAATTGGGATATGGTATTACCGGTTCAGGCCGAAAATACCGGCTGGGATGGATACCCGGTTGTCTCAGGCGGAAGCGGTTGACCCGGATGAGTTGGACGAGGAATTTGACACCATGCCAAGTTCTAAACCACCGGATATAATCCGAATGCGGTATGATAGGTTAAGAATGCTGGCAGCTCGAGTCCAAACGGTGTTGGGTGATTTTGCAACCCAGGGAGAGAGGGTTCAAGCCTTGGTTAGTTGGAGAGATCCCAGGGCTACCAAGTTGTTCATTGGAGTATGCCTTGCCATAACTGTCACACTCTATGCAATGCCGCCAAAAATGGTGGCCGTCGCCCTAGGCTTTTATTACCTCCGCCACCCCATGTTCCGGAACCCAATGCCCTCCGCCACCTTGAACTTTTTCCGTCGACTTCCCAGCCTCTCCGATCGCTTGATGTAGATTATTCATATTCAATCGCAAGTTTAAATTTTTTTTTCTTTTTTATGACAAATTTATTTTAAGGTGACATTTTTTTAGGGTGGGAATTATTATTTTCCTATATTGGAGCAGCGAGGTTGTGGGAACTTGAAAGGAACAGGCAGCTGTTTTGTAGGGATAGTGTTTGAAAAAGGTGTCTCAATAACATTTTAAGGAGAGAAAAAAAAGTTGGAAAGTGGCTAGTTGTCATCATTTCTTTTTGTTGCAATCAAATTGATTGACTGTGGCTACTGTTGAAAACTCGAAATAAGAGAAAGAGAGAGAGTGGGGAGAGAGGGTGTGGCAGAAATTTTGGGTACTGCAGCGGCTTGGCTCTTCTGCAGTGGGGACTTTTCTGTCAACATGTTTGCAATGGGAAGTCATATATATAAGATATTATCTCTCTCTAACATGTTAAAAATATTTAAGATTTCATTGCCTCAACAGCTCCAGCTCCTTTCCCTGTTTGTGTTCTTTCTCTGTGTTATCTAATTTTAATTTCAACTCCCACTTTCCACATTTTGGAATCACACCATCTCAATTGCTATTTCAGTTTGTTGTTTTCTGACATTAAAAAATGCATAGTGTGTATGCTATTTTATATATTATTTGCATCTCAGCTATACACAAATCTCAAATATGTTTTAAAAAAATAAACTATTTTTTTTGTGTTTCACTCTTCATGTTTCAACACACTTCCTGTCAAATACATTTTCCTCTTATAAATAGTATTACTTTGCAAACTTTGCAATGGTGATTTTAATTGTGAAGGTTGGTAAGTTGTGTGCATGATTCCAATATCTAACTCAGTCTTATCCTGGTATGGCAGAAAACAGAATTGATATGCAGATGACATCTGCAATGAACATTTGAGAGGTAAGTTTTACTTTCAGCATATTTTGAGGCAGAAAATATTGACTTGATGGAAGCAGTGTATTAAGTTCAGAGTGGTGATCAAGTTTAGGTGCCACTGATTTGCCCAAACATGATGGGCTTCCTCTGTAAATACAGTGTGCAATGGGAACAAACTTTTTCTGTGACACATATCATAAATGATGTATTACTACACTAAAGGACAAGAAAATGTAAGGCCCCATGACACACTTATCTAAAAATCAATGTCAGGCCCGTGTTTTTCTATAACGGGTAATTTTTATTCTGCTATTTCTATTCTATCAAAATATAATTATAATTGTATTTATAAAGTAATCTTAATTTTTATATTTTTCTTCTATTTTTTTAATCTTAAAAATTTGGTGAATTTTACCTACTATGCATCTATCTTCAAATTTCTGTGACCCAAGAAAAATTAGTATTTTCGCAACCATTCTTTAGGAAATACCTACTTTATAACTTCTTATAATAATCAATATTGTATTTATATAGTAATAATAATAATATAAATAATTTTTGAAATAAAATAATGTTATATTTAATTGTCAAAGGGTTTTAACAATATATGATTCATCACCCAAACTTACCTTTTTATGTTATTTAACATAAAAGTACATGCAAATTACATTACATTACATCCTATGAAAACACTTGGCATTGGCTTTGATTTTTATTTATTTGTTTGTTCATTTATTTAAGAGGGTTACAATTCTCTTTGTACAACAATACTTGTAAAAAAAATGAGGTATAGGCCCTGAAGGGAGTATAAGGCTTTTTTTGGGTTAAACAAAAATTATTTTAAACTTTAAACGTATAAAACTAGAATGACGCTTAAACATGAACAAAGTTTATCATATCAACATCTATTCTTTATAAATATCATATTATGAAATTTTATTTTACTTTATCTGGACTGCCTAATTTTTATTTCAATGTAAAGGTTGTGATGATTGATTATAAAATAATGATAATTTTGTGAAGCATAAAAGATCATTTACTAATTCATCCAATTAGATAATTTAATAGAAGAAAAAAACCATCTACTAGTTGTTAAATATGATAAATCATAAATTTAAATATAAGAATCAAATTTCTAATTAAATCTAATTTTTTTCTAATTAAATCTATACTTCTTCTGTTGTGTCATATATAGTGTTTAAGTTAGACTAATGGTAGGATTACATGCATTCATTTGACACACAAGAATAAAATGATAGTAAAAAGATAACTTTTGTACTTAAAAACAAAAAGTAAAAAAATAAAGAAAGAGAATATCAAATAAATATAAAAAATTAGTATTTGACAAAGTATAATTTTTTTTATGTTAACAACTAATACGTGCCCATAGGCAAGTTAATCACAATAATTAGGTAATTTTTAGAAATTAAGATATTCTTAGCATGAATTACATAACCTCGCTGATATTATGAATTTGTTTGAATAAATTTCCTTTCAAGAATTTTTAGGAAAAGATTCATCAAATAAGTTAAAATCAATTTATGAATAAATTAAAAATAATCAAAATAACTAACAAAATTTATGTAATACATAAGTTAACTTTAGTTTCACTCTTTTTTTGTATTTTTATAAAAAAGAATTTAAATAAATCCTTATCTTTTACTTTATATGAGCCGCTCTGTAATTAATCTATTGCAATCTTAGTTTGGATGTGGAAGACAATGAATATATGGTAAAGAAGAGAAAAATAAGAGGTTTCAAATTTAAATATGACTTTGTATGTACTATCTATGTAGGCATTACAATAATCGTAAATTAAATTAACATTTTTCATTATTTTAGTCATTTAAAAATAATTGCAAATTTAAAATTAAGTCTGATACAGTAAACGATTTAAGTCTCACTAAAACAATTATGATAAATAGTGAAACTTGAGAACTGACTGTGAAATGTTTAACGTGATTAAATTTATGACTAATATGATAATAAATAATTAGACTTAGAGATACAACATATAATAATTTCACCCCATTCAATTTCTTGCAAGTTTTCAAGCTTTGAGAGAAAAAAAAAAGGTGTAATTTGAATATGTTATTATGTAAGTTGTTATTGAGAAGCCCACTGCAAGCTGCTCCTTTGGTGTAACTGAGGTGCCACGACAAGAAGACAAAGAAAACCAAACAAAAAGAAATTTAAAAAAAATGAAAAACAGGCCATAGCTTTGCACTTCACTGTGTGCACGATTATATATCAATTTCATTTTAGTTACAAAGTCTTTTTCCAACACTCAGTTCTAAACTGTAGCGAAATACTAACCTTAGTTGTTGTTAGAAGTGTCACGTCAATTACATTTTCTAATATGATATCAGAGTCATTAAAGTCTATCTTCTAATAATTGTCGTGCAAAAAATATGAAATTAATTTATGCTACAGCTAAAAAAAGTAACATAAATATGAATGTCCTATAGTTTTGTTCATTTAACCATAACATTGGTATGAAACTACACACAAGACTCGAATTGAAGACTTGGGTTAAGAAATTTGGAAGATTAAAATGTAATTGAGTTTGATTACAGTACAGTTGTTAAACAGTGACAGGATAAAATGCTTCCAAAAAAGCTTAAGCTCAAAGCAACAATGACTTTACTACAAAACGGTAACGGTTAGATTTTGCTCCAGTTGCCTTGTTGACCAGCATCTTGGGTAGTTTCCAGAAACAGTGACAGTGGTTGTCAATGCTAGCTTGAGTTTTACTTCTTGTCAATTTGTCATAATCTTTGGATGTCTTTTTCTGAGTACGAAATAAATTGTGCTATATTGGTTCATGGAAGTTTCGTTACATATGCAGGTTTCAATTGAGTCATTTTGTATGGATACCAAAAAAGTGAGTCATATTGTACAAGAGGAAACTTCCTTTGCCCTTCTTTCCCTCCCAATAAATTATCATCCCAACAAATCATGCAAAGGTGAAAGATAAACATATTTTTATTTCTGACCTTTCGTTTAAGCGAAATGAGCACCAGTCCAGGGATATATTTTGATCTTGGCAAGAAGGCTAAAGGTTTCTTCAACTCCTTGTTATTTTCATTTTAATCTTTCAGCATAATGAATTATAATTTGACTGATATTTTTACACAGATTTTACTTACTTTTTGTATCAGATGTTCTGCACAAGGACTATTCAAATCTATCACCAATTCACTTTCATTACCAGTTTATGGACTACAACGTCGACCTCTCTTGTCAATGTAATGTGAATATCAATCAACTCAATCTTTCTCTTCTTTTCAATTCTGCTTCTCGTTGAAAGTTTCATGCTTTTTACTTCTTAATGCTATTCAGTTGAAAGAAGGGGTTAGTTTAAATTATATCATGATTCACTCATCTAACTTTCAGACTTGTTTCACTGAATTCCTCTCTCTCTGTAGTGATCAATGTGGAATAATTTTGAGTAATGCAATCACTAATCATGTACATAATTTAGTTCAAGGTTGAAATTCCAAGCTACATTTCAATGATCATTTTACTCCCAACAAATACAATTACAGATTGAAAATCAAGACCGTTTTTCTGCAACCTTCATTTTTGTTTTTTGTGGTGAATTTTCGGTCTTCATTTCATCTGTTTTTAGCATCTAGCTTGCACTGAGGTAACCAGTTAGTACCTCACAAGTCATATAATCATTTAAAACATCAATTAGTCTGAAACTTTTCCATAATCACTACGAGAGCCACATGTGAATTTCTTAAAAAGCCACGGAATTGCATGCAACATGTCTGACTATAGTGTTTTTGGTGTCTCATTCATTACAGTAAATGAAATTCTACCTGGATTCAGGAGCCTTTTCAAATGCACCATACCTGATTCAGGGAAGGTAAAATTAATTTTCTTTCCTACATACTATCAGTATCAACACACATTGTTTGATAAACTTCTAAAGAAGATATGAAACTAAAATGTTGAGTTTTTTCAGCAAGTTAAAATAAACTTATGCCATTTAGTTTTAAAGAAGTTAGGTGCATAAGATGATTTTTTTTTTTGTTCTTTTATATATCCTTATTAAGCAGCTTATTTTAACATGGCCTTAAAAATTTTACTTTTTTGCTACATCTGACTATTTTCTGAAATCATCGTAGGTAGAACTACAACACTTGACTAACTACACTGGAATTACTGGATGCATTGGACTCGAAGGAAACTTAGAAAGAGGATATGATCCTGTTCTGAACTTATCGGGTCTTGTGGGAACAAACATCTTGTCACTTGGAGCCAATGTTGCTTTAGACATACCAACAAGAACATTCAGTAATCTGAATGCTGGATTAAGCCTCAACACTCCCTTCCTTGTTGCTTCCTTGACCACGTGAGATATGTTCTTAAAGAAGCATAGAAGCCAAATTTATCAGAAAACATTTAGGGACATTAATTTGTCCGTATAAACTAATTAGAAAATTTAATCATTACAGCTTAGTTTTATACTCTTGTTACTTTCTATTGTGCAGGCATGACAGTTTCGACATTCTGAAAGCCTCCTGTTATCATGAAGTGAACCCCCTAAGCAAAACCGCCATTGCAGCAGAGCTGAAGCATAGCTTGTCAATGGGGGAGACTAGTGCCACCATTGGTGCTCAGCATGCAGTTCTTCCGGAAACATTAGTAAAGGCTCGATTTGACACCTTTGGCAAGGCAGGTGCTGTTATTCAACAAGGGTTCTGGGAGAGGTTTTATGTGTCTATGGCTGGAGAAGTGGATTTTAAGACCACAGATAATAATTTACATCCCAAGGTTGGAGTATCTGTGGCTTTAAAACCCTAGTCAGTGCCACTGAGATAAACTTTCATATCCAATTCAGAGGTTGTTGGTTGTAAGGAGACTTCTAAATGATGGCACAAAACGGATGAAACTCATCGATTTTCGCCATCCATTTTCTTCAATATTCAACAACAGTATGAGTACCAATGTGCCATGTCTAGTTCTACTACTCATACACAATTTTTATAAATAAAATTATTATAGTACTAGTGATAGATATTTTTTATCTTCCTTACCTGTTCGAGTTTAACTTAATTCGTGCTTATTCTTGCAGTTGAGTCTGTGAAACAAATAGCTCCAGAATTACTTCTTTTCTTGGATGAGATGGTAGCTTTCGTGTTATTATGTTCTTTATTTAGTTATGAATGGCTTTATTATTTGTAAACTGGAAGTAGTTTCATATTTTTTTCAGAGAAAAAAGTTAGCACTGCAATACAATCAAACCTTCAGATTCCGATGGAAACATTTATAGCATAACATCATCGATAGCTAATTAATTTAATGGGGATAACGATGACTGGAAGAATTTTCCTTTTCAGAAGGCTAGGAAGCGTAGAGTTTAGTTCACGGATTAGAACTAATCATTCTCTAACGGTATATAAGAAATTTATGTGCAACTTCCACAATCCATACAACTTTTATATACAGATACTTATAGCTTTATTATGCATTATTCAAAATAAAGACAACAGAATACACAGTATTTACTTGACTTTCCGAAAGTATAAATAAAAAATGCCCAGAAACTGGTCCTCCAAAGATTTTGGCCAACAAATCAATCCCTCAAAGATACAAATCAAAGCCTAATTTTAGAACAAAGGTGGTAAAGTCTTCGATATTTGTGGGACTAATTTGATGTCAAAAGTCTTCAGAAGATAAATCAGTTGATGTAATCATTTTTGGAGGATCAATTTAGCAGTTTATTCTAAAACCAAATCACAAAAAACTGCACAGAAACACAAGTTTATAACCACAGGCGCTATAGCTTCACCATTCTCTCATGCATACGAAATATAAGATCTTGGTAGAGTAGAAGCTACTGATGAGAAGCCTGAAGAAGGCCATCACGAATTTGGGTGGCAACATCGCGAACAGCACCAGGTCCATGTGGAATAAAGACAGCAGAAGACTTGGAGGCAGCGCCAATTTCTTTCATAGTATCAAAATACTGAGTGACAAGGACCATGTCCATAACATCTTTTGCAGTCGTCCCAGGTACATTGACTGAGAATCCAAGCACACTGTCTCTCAATCCATCCACAATTGCTTGACGTTGGCGAGCAATACCCAACCCAGAGAGATATTTAGATTCAGCCTCACCCTCTGCTCGTTTAATTAGCAAGATCTTCTCCGCCTCTGCCCTGTCATTAGCTGCCACCCTCGATCTTGCAGCTGATAAAGGGCAAAAAGCAGCATAAAAATATAAGTCCTTCCATGACCAAAGGAAAGATTGCTCGTATAACATACAAGAATCATATAACATACCAGCATTGATTTCATTCATAGCTCGCTTCACACGATCATCTGGGTCTATATCAACAATCAGTGTTTGAACAATTTCGAACCCGTAAGCTGACATAGCCTATGAAGACAATAAAGCATAATATTCAAATTAACATAAATTCACAGTTCATCTTATAAGTAAATAAAATGTCTACATTTTAAAAAAAGAAAGAAAAAAACCTTCTCAAGTTCTTCTTCCACAGCTCTGGCAATTTCATTTTTCTGCTCAAAAGCATCATCCAAGTTGAGCTTCGGAAGACTTGCCCTAATTACTACAATGAGAATAGAAATTTCACCTTAGCTAATCAAATATGCTTAAACCACTTTTTGCAGGCTTTTGTTACCGAGTATTATGGTTTATACCATCAAAAACATAAGCCTGAATTTGGGTCTTTGTATTGCTAAGTCTGTAAAAAGCATCATTGGCCTTCTCAGCCAGGGCACGATATTGAATTGAGGCAACAACATTAACAAAGACATTATCCTGTAAGCAGACAAACATTTAATTCACTGGAAAACATTAAAAATATTCACAGAATAACATGTCGTACATAGAGAACTGAAAGTAACCAGTACTTGACTGAAAGACAAACGAACATACAACAACAAATTAAGCCTTTTCATGTCTTAGACTAATCATTGATCTTGAAATCCTTTTCATTAGTTTGTCCATAGTTTTTCGAGGTCTCCTCCCTCTAGCAGAGAATGACAACCAAATAAACTTAATAAAAAAATTCCAAACCAATATTTGATTATAGTTAAAGTGTTAGGCAAAAACAAACCTTTGTCTTGGTCTCACAACGAAGATCCAATTGTTGTAGTCGAAGAGAGAGATGACCAGCAAGTTGTTTCCCAAGGAACCATGGCATCCAATGGCATCCTGGCTGAAGCACCTTCTCAAATCGTCCAAATCCTTCTTTCATAGCCACTGTAGATTGCTCAACTTTCACACAACACAAAAAACTCCCCATTGCTGCTAACGGCAACATTCAAATGTATGAGCACGAACTCAAATAAACAGAATTGGAGACAGGAAAAGTTACAACTTAGAAGCAAAATAAAGAGAATGAAAATGGTACCTTAAAGATGGAGGCTTGGAAAGCAAGTCTGACATGGGAGAGCTGTAGGAGCTCTTGCTTAAATTATTAGCAAGAAGGAGCTCTTGAAGACTGAGAGTAGACAGATACTTGGTATTCTTGACATATTCATCACGTCCATAAGTCATGAGGTATATTCTATATCATCAACATATACAATTCATATATTGTCTTTCGAAAACCCAGAATTGCATGCTAACTGCCATGAGGAGCCAATTACAACACAACTCTAATAATATATAAACTCTAATAATATATAAATAACTAGCCAATGGGTAACCATTGCACACAAACTACGCAGACTTCGGAACCAGTCCCTATATTCCTCGCCAAAATGTTGAAGAGCTGAAATTGGATCGCAGTGATAAAGAAAACTTTTAATTATTACCCACTGAAGCCGGAAAACCGAGAAGTCAACATGAATGGGCTGAAAATGTGATACTAGGTTAACCTAATAACAAGCTTTAAAAACGAAAACAAAAAAACAAAAAACATCTAACTGATGTTAAATTAAAACTTTAGTTTTTTAATTATTATGTAAAAACTTAAACTTACATTGATAAATAAAAGTAATGTTAAAATCTCGCAAACTTGAAGTTTATGAAGATCTAGGATGGTTGGCAAAATATTTTGAATTCTGTAACATCCCAAAAAATACAGCAATAAACTATATATATTAGAATAATCACATTAATAATAATCCAGAATCAATCTTACACTAGAGTCGAGCGTACGCTCGTGGCCGAACGACCTTACTAAAAAGATTACAAATTTAAGCAGTACAAGATGAGTAAACCTGACCGAACGGTTTACAAAAGAAAAATACCGAACGGTCATTCTTAACAAAAGAGAAGGTGATCGAACGACCACCTCATTAACTAGACAAAGGACCGAACGTTCTACTATTCTATCTTTGCTTCAACTTCTTCCAAATTTTCTTCTTCCAGCGCCTCTTCCAGCCGCTCGTCTCCTTCTGTTCACATCCACACGGATGATCATTGCAATGACAAGGACGGACGTACAAAACCAGACACGACAGGAAAACGCAGGGTAAGCTTATGTAATTTAATTCATGCATAACATACATTTCAAATAATCCAACACCAAATAAATTTCAACGTACGTATCATACAAAGCCTATCACTAGACTGACTGTCTGGACTGTATGAAATCTGCGTAGCTACAGGCGTTCGTGCACCCGGGTGATGTAGTAACTGGAATACTCTCATCAGCTGCCACCCAAGGTTAGTCCTATTCATCCAAAGTACCCCTAAGGACGGGACCTCCTGCCGTTTCCACACATGACCTACCCTCCTCTACGTGAGGACGAGTACCCACGAAACATCAGGATGAACAACCAGCATTAGCTTCCCACAGTCATACTTTACAAATTCCAACATTCATCCATGAGTCGTTCCTCCTTGGAACGCTCGTTCAACTTCACATCATTTCATTCATATCACATTCTCTTCTTATTTCATTCATACTCATTCTCAATTCCATCTTTCATTATCACTTTTCTCAAATTCATCTTTATTGCCAATAAGTTAAATTTGATCTTTGTTCAAATGTTTATAAAGACACCAAATACCGAACGTTCTATCCTCACTCAGAACGAGGACGAACGCGTGGAACGAGACAGAGAGGTCTCCAGTTCCATAATAGAGTAAGACCGAGAGGTTTACTGTCGGTTTGAGAGAGAAACCGAGTGTAATAGATATAGCAAGGAACGAATGAACCGAACGTTCATTACAAAGTGAATTAATTATAGGAACTGAATCTTGATAACTCTGACCGAACGCTGAAAAGACCTCGCCAAAGGCTACGACTCTATGCTGGAATCAATCGATACAGACACTTCAAGATATTCCAATAATGATACTTAGAAGTATTCTCATGAAGAAACCGAACGCTTATGGATATTTAACTTATTTGATTTTACATCAAGAATTCCGAATGCCAGTCAATGACCGAGCACGGTAGATAGAAAACTCTAGTCACGTTGGACGAACGCCATTTTCATCAAGATAGATCATAAAAGAAACGTGTACGAGCGCTTGGTGTAAGACCGAGCACTTCTCCGTACGAGCGCTTGGTGTAAGACCAAACACTTATTTAGGACGAACACTTGGTATGAGACCAAATGCTACTAAACTAAAAGAGAAAAGGCTTGATATTTATACTTATATACTACTGGGATCGTGTTTTCGAACAACTACAATATACAAATACATATATATATATATATATATATATATATAGATACTTAAATTTATAACAAGATAACAATATACGGCTATACTTGACCGAACGCTCAAGCATAGTGGTTTGAAATACAAATGCTCGTTCTCAAATAGGATTCTTCCCAAATGAAAGAATCCAACATCAACCAAATTCACTAGAAAACCGAACGGTCGAGGACCGTTCAGTAACGAACGTACAATTTTATATGGGTAAATTTCATAATCAGAATTCATTTAAATCTGTCTCATTTCTAAACATATAGTTTCATAACTTTATACATTCATATTATAATCGACTTTCATACTTCATACAATCCATATCATATAAGTTTCATATATCTCATACATTATAACATAACTCAGCCATATTTCATTTCCACTCATTAAATAAACGAACGTTCATTCAATCCAATCACATCAGCCATCATGCATCAAAATCATTCAATCAACTAAACGAACGTTCAAATATTTCAACAGCATACAAATTAAATTAAATAAGCTTCCCTTACCTCTGAGCGTGACCGAACGTTCCTCAGACTGGGAATCAGTTCGCTGAACTACGATCCTTTCTACCCTCAACACTCAACGGCTCTTCGATCCAAAGTAAAACAACAGACCAAACTCGTTCAGAATGAAACTAAGGGCTCATGCAACCAGAACTTGGTTTGCATGTTTACAAGAACGAACGGTTAAGACAAGAAAAACTTACCCGTTCAGAATTTGAAACCAATCGGATCAAACTAAAGCTTGGGACGCCGGAAGTGATCCTACGGTGCCGGAATAGTGATCGGAGAAGAGAAAGTGAGTGTTTTCTCAGAGAGAAGATGAAGAAGACGTAGAGAGAAGGAGGAGAGAATGGGATTTTTCAGAAATCTGGAAAGGGGTGCATGCAGAGAGTAGGGTAGATTTTTCTGAAAATTCAAGTTTTGCTCCGCACGTCAGAACGAACGTCCCCTCTTCAGTCGACACCTGTTTTCCACTAACCTATTTTCGGACCTCTTCGCTTGACACCTGGCGTCCGTCATCTGAGTGTCGAGCCTCCCTCTTGACACGTGAATTCCACTAAGCGATACATGCGTGAATTTTAATGGTTCTGACAAATTCTTTATACACGGTTTAGAATATATATATTTAATATTTTTTATTTAAATTAGTTTTTAAAAAACAAATTAGTTTTAGAACTATTTTCAAATTAGATATTATTTAAATTTAAGAAATACTTTATAGTTTTTTTTCTAACAGAGTAAAATAAAAAGTTTTCTGTATAATATTTCTTTTTTTCTAGCGTATTTTCAAAAATCATACAAATCCTAAGAATGGTATCAAAGCCTAAGTTTTATAACTGTAAAATGAAAGAAACTTTCTCACAAAATATGGCTAATTGGAACATAGTGGAAAAGATACGCAAATTTCATGACAATCAATTTAAACATGTAAAATAAATATATAAATTTCAAAATTCTCAAGAAAATGTCAAAGTTTGTAAAATATAATGTTGTAAGTAGTTCCTCCTGTGATTTGTCTTCTAAAATCTTAACATCTTCTTGATGATATTGGGATTTGAATGTCCCAGTTAACTTTCTTGGGATTCACATATATTTTCCACATGCTCCAATTAAATGTATTTGTATAGTTTTGCAAAGTTAATACCTTAAAGAGACAATATATGAACAAGTACAAACTTCCTACATTCCTAACCATTCAGCTTTGTAGGCATGGTCTAACCATGGAGTTTAAAGCTGTTTGCTTGTCATAATCTAGGTCTTCAAGTAACTTTCAACCTTTATATCTTAAATTGAAGAGTCAATCAATCAATAAGAGTGACTCTAATCTTTGTCGTCTTGACCTCACTAGACATGTACACTCGATCATTAACTTTGAAGTTTGTGAAGAAAACTCTAACGAGTTCATCGTAGTGAGTTGGACTATAGAACTACACAATTTTTCAGACCTTGAAACAATAGGAGTTATACGAGTTCTAACCTTGAATCTTGGAAGAAAAATAATATCATGATTTTTTGTGACAATATTTTTCTCCCTAGGAAGCGCACATTGTATTCTCTCATCTTTACAAATGCATTGAACCATCGTGTTAGATTTAATGCAGCGTTGCATTGAACCATCGTGTTAGATTTAATGCAGCGTGAAAATTATTTTATTACTTAGCCCATCATTTTCAGTAGTTGCATGTGTTTTTCCTTTAATTTTCTTATCACTTCTTTGTCTTAGTCGAAGAAGAGGAAGTCATACCTACAAAACTCATTTTCATGTAAAAAACACACGTTAGATTGACAATAAAGTTATTTCTTCACCTAAAAGGAGGGGCATCAGAAAATGGAATCATAACTTTTCATAACACACGAATCCCATTTATTACACCTAAACAATCCTAAAAGGTAAGAGACAAAACATTCATAACACATAAAACATTAAAGTTATAAGATGACAATGTAGTTTAAAATATGTTACAAAGTAAGGATAAAATCGTCTGATGTTTAGAACATGAAGATGAACGCCATTCTTAAAAGTTGAGTTAAGAATATTGCCTCCAATATCAAAACAACATTCAACACATTATGAAAGTGTAGAGACAGAATATAAAGAAATTTAGCAACTTGTTCCTTGCCAATCGAAAATTATCTTTAACAAAGTCAGTTCTCCTTAATCGTCACATAAAGTAATGAAAGCTCGAAGACCTAATTTAATGTCTCAAAATTGTTCAATATGTACTAAGTACGATAGTAGCTCTTGTTTACAACATTCATTTCTGGAAAGAAACTCCGTAACATTTGGAGCCATTAGATACAACATTCAAAGCATAAGAAACAACAACAAAAAATTATGATTGATCCAACTTCGTTATATATAAATTTTTATTTGTTGTTGTAAATACTGAATTAAATTAAAGTCATCACTTGAAACAACTTCCTCAAAATCATTACCGCCAAAATAATTTGTCCAATGTCATCTCAATTTCACAAGCTCAAACAAAAATAAACACCTAATTTTTCAGGTTTAAATTTTATGTACTTATACTTAAAATAAAAAAATAAATTTAAATTAATTAATTCCTCATTTTCTACAACTATTACAACTATAACAAAAGTTAAATAAATAAAAATAATTGAACAAATTTAATTTCTATACCATAATTAAATTCCATAAAACTTTGAATATTTGTAATCACAAGCTCAAATAAATTTTGTACGTACACTATTTAATTTAACAACAAAAAATTATGACATTACATATACTTAAATTCATTTTGTATGTAATAATTTTATTTAAAATAATTTACATGTAACAACTTATAAAATAGAAAATTATTTTCTACTTATTACTAGAGCTGTCAATTTGATCCATGACCTCGGGGCTAGTCTTAACCCACTCTTGAAAAAGTCTCTTCTTAAGAAGTCCCTGAACTAAAAAAAGCCTCAACCCACAAAGCCCTCTCTCAAGGGGGTTAGGATCAGGGTTAAGGTGAGTTTAGTCCACTAAATTTTTTTTGAAAACTAAACTTCAACATTCTCATAGCAACTATTAAAAGTACTAAATTTTATATTCATGTAATTGATTTCTTATTTCAAATTATTAAATGAAAATAATTAATTATAGTATAATAGAATATTTAATATTCAAAATAACCACTTTTTTAAATAATTCAAAACAATTGCAAACCACACACTTAATTTTATACAACTAAATAGTATTACAAATTTATTTTACTAAAATATTATAAAAATACTTTATTTTGTTGTCAATTTTAATACAATTATGTCTTTGCAGACACCAATTATTAGAAAATTATATATAATTAATAATATCAAAATAACCCCAAAGAGAGATAATAACATATTAAATTGATTTAATATTTGCACTGCTTTTACAGTTCTTAAAACGAATCACTGTTTTCTTTCCTCCACTTCTAAAATATCACTCAATTTGTTTTTAATTATTTAAAATTAAAAATAATTCAAAAATTTATTATCTAAATTTTTTGGATCAAAAATAATATTAATATTTTGTGTAAATTAAATTTATGTTTTATTTTGTTTTTTTCTCTGGTAATCTTTTCTCAAAATCACCATAAGATATATTATAAAAAGAAAGTTAATTTCTTAAAAATTTATAAAAAAAATGAAAATTTTAAATAAACCTAAAGTACTAAAGAATGATAAATGTTATAGTGTTTCAATTCTTTAATTAACACATTAAATAATTTATTTTTAACTTTCTATTAGAACATATAACATAAATGTATGTTTATGTTTATGTTTATGACATTTAAAATGTAAACATTTTGAGTGAGTAGTATGACGAGATTGAATCCTATGAGCGAATACAACTACAGCCTGCACAAGGTTTATGAGTTTTTTTCTTTTTACTTATTATTTATGTTATGAGCATGATTTGTTGAGTATAAAATGAAAAAGAAAATCATTTATATTTAATTTCTTTTTCAATAGCTTTCTAAGAAAATAAAGAAGCCTCATTTTTTTTTTAAATTAAGAGCTTCATTTAGATAAAATCTTCTCTTAAATTTCAATTAGGATAATTTTAGATAGAAAGTTAATTTCTAAATTATAACCTAAAACAAAAGTGAAATTAAATATTTAAATTTCAAATTTATAAAATGATCCTTTAATTATATACTTAGAGAATCTAACTCAATAAATATTCTCATTTTGCTTTTGCTTCTTGATTCTAGAATTCTTCTCCTATAAAAATTTCAATTTATTTTCTATAGTAACTATTTTTGTAACAAATTAGGAGTTAATTATATTTTTTCTTGTATTCAAAATAAATATTTTTTCTAAAAAAAGGCCCATGGGTTGGTCCTGGCTCACAGGGCTTTTGAAGATATTTTGACTCCGTGGACTTTTTCTACGAGAGATTTTTTGGTCCTATAGATTTTTCTGACCCTAATTGACGGGTCTACTTATTAGTATTTTGAAATTTACTCTTGCCCATAACCTAATATTCCACAATCTAAGATCTTTTAACTAAGATATCAACACTTACTAAAATTTTCTTTGATCAATTTTACATAGAAACATTATCATAATTAATCACATCTTCATACATCAATATTCATTCATGAAAATATAAAAAATACATGCATTGATATTCATGGCATTCTCGTTCATGGATTAAAGAGACAAAATTAGATCTTACATGTTGAAGAATGGGAACCACTACCAGAAATACCCCACCCACGAGCACCACCAGCGGTTGCGACGAACACCACCAACACCTAAACCCAACAAGGACATCAGCTCCACCACCTCCACCAATCACCACTTACAAAACAACACAAAAACATCAAACAAATCATCACAATGGAGACACATGAAGAATCCAAAATGAAGTGGTGAATCGGTTATGGAGAGAATCGATTCTAGGTGCATCAAAGGGGGACAATTGATTTTGGATTGTGTAGCTTTAGAGGGGAGAATTAATTCTCCTATGTTACCCAAATCAATTTGGTGTGATTTTCATACAACGAGAATCGATTCTCTTCTTCTAACGAATTGATTCGGCACTGTGTTCATGTGCATCTAATACGTGAGAGAATCAATTCTCTCCTTCATAGAATCGATTCCCACACTTTATCTTCATCCTTTCTCTCATTCTAAACCTTTGTTCACAGTTTCAACCCTCACGAACACACTCTGTAACTCCCTTCATAGTTTCAGCTCTCTTCACACATCTCCTAACAATTCACCTTCGCATCCTTGTAACTCCTCTAAGACCACCATAAATACAAAAGACACTCACGCAGTGTTGAGTTAAGACTCAATTCAATGCTTCACCCACCACTCAATTGACCACGCCATAATCTCCATTGTTGAGTTTTAGTGGTCAAGAATCTTTCCAGGAGAATCTCTGCTAAGCTACGTGCATGGATAATGAAAAGAAAATAAAACTTACCCAGGAAATAACATTGCATCATAGGGAGAAAGAAGTAAATTCAAAACAATGACATGGCTTTCCATGAGGATCTCCTCACTTCAGGAGGGCGAAGACTTCATACTCAATCGCAAATCAACGCTTCGAAATCAGTTCAAATCAGCAGATCCAAACAAAGTCGACACCCGCTCTTCCATTCACATGAACAACAAATCACTGAATCCAAACACAACATTAATCTTTAATCAATCAATATGTTGATCTGGTTCAAATAACTATTCCGATATTATATCATCTTGTGCGGATGACATCTGTAATGTACACATTACAAACAAAAACTTGTGAAAAACTCCTTCGTGATTCCTTTTTTGCACAATGTTTTAACACCAAACTGAACAAACTCATTAGTTTCAGTCTTAAAAAGTTATTGTCCATGTGCGTGGGTGTGCGTTGGAGCAATGTGTAGTGGAGATATGAGTTTAAGGGCGACACATTGGGTTATAAAGTTAGCACTGCATTACAAGCAAACCTTCAGATTACTTTAATGGAGATAATGATAACTGGAAGCATTTTCCATTTGTGCAAAAATATGGAAGGCTAGAAACTAGAGTTTAAGGATTAGAACGAATCATTCTCCAACGGTATATAAGAAATATGCAACTTCCACTATCCAGACAACTTTTATATACAGATACTTGATAGTTTTATTATACATTATTCAAAATAAAGACAACAGAATACACAGTATTTACTTGACTGTCTCAAAGTATAAATAAAAAATGCCAAGAAACTGGTCCTCCAAAGGATTTTGGCCAACAAATCAATCCCTCAAAGATACAAATCAAAGACTAATTTTAGAACAAAGGTGGTAAAGTCTTAGATAATTGTGGGACTAATTTGATGCCAAAAATATTTAGAAGATAAATCAGTTGCTGTTATCATTTTTGGAGGATCAATTTAGCAGTTTATTCTAAAACCAAATCACAAAAAGCTGCACAGAAACACAAGTATATAACCACAGGCGCTATAGCTTCACCATTCTCCCATGCAAACGAAATATAAGATCTTGATGGAATAGCAGCTACTGATGAGAAGCCTGAAGAAGGCCATCACGAATTTGGGTAGCAACATCGCGAACAGCACCAGGCCCATGTGGAATAAAGACAGCAGAAGACTTGGAGGCAGCGCCAATTTCTTTCATAGTATCAAAATACTGAGTGACAAGGACCATGTCCATAACATCTTTTGCAGTCGTCCCAGGTACATTGACTGAGAATCCAAGCACACTGTCTCTCAATCCATCCACAATTGCTTGACGTTGGCGAGCAATACCCAACCCAGAGAGATATTTAGATTCAGCCTCACCCTCTGCTCGTTTAATTAGCAAGATCTTCTCTGCCTCTGCCTTCTCATTAGCTGCCACCCTCAATCTTGCAGCTGATAAAGGGAAAAAAACAGCATAAAAATATAAGTCATTCCATGACCAAAGGAAAGATTGCTAGTCAACCATGTTAGCATAAAGCAATCAACAGAGGAAACAGGTAAACTATAATCACAAGCAATCGTTTGAGTCCAAAATTGCACTTCATACAATATTTAGTTAATATACACACGAGTTGATTTAATGAACACAACCTGACCCATATTAATATAGAGAAAATAACAAAATGTAATGCCTAAACAATATTTCTGCGATAAATTAGATTTTAGATCTAATACTCAAGAATTAGAGCTTGCAAATTACAAGTAGATGCATATACCACGAAGAAAAGGAAGATATTGGTTATATTTCTAAAAAATAATCAACCCCTTTCGAAGAATAAATATATTATGGGCAGAAACTGAACGTACAACACTCATATAACATACCAGCATTGATTTCATTCATAGCTCTCTTCACATGCTCATCTGGGTCTATATCAACAATCAGTGTTTGAACAATTTCGTACCCATAAGCTGACATAGCCTACGAAGACAATAAAGCATAATATTCAATTAACATAAATTCACAGTTCATCTTATAAGTAAATAATATTTTTACATTTAAAAACAACCTTCTCAAGCTCTTCTTCCACAGCTCTGGCAATTTCATTTTTCTGCTCAAAAGCATCATCCAAGTTCAGCTTTGGAACACTTGCCCTAATTACTACAATGAGAATAGAAATTTCTCCTTAGTTAAACAAATATGGTTAAACCACTTATTCCAGGCTTCTGTTAATGAGTATTATGGTTTATACCATCAAAAACATATGCCTGAATTTGGGTCTTTGTATTGCTGAGTTTGTAAAAAGCATCATTGGCCTTCTCTGCCAGGGCACGGTACTGAATTGAAGCAACAACAGTAACAAATACATTATCCTGTAAGCAGACAAACATTTAATCTGATCAAATTTGATTCAACGGGAAAGTATAAGAATAATGTTTACAGAATAACAGGTACTAGTGAAAGACAAACAAACATACAACAACAAATCAAGCCTTTTCCCACTAGATGGAGTCAGCTAGACAGCTACATAGACTAAATGATGCCGTGGTAAAGTATATTGTTGATAATCATGTCTTAGACTAATCATTGAGCTCGAAATCCTTTTCAGTAGTTTGTTTATAGTTTTTCTAGACCTTTCTCTACCTTTTGCAATAGGACTTCCCTCTAGCTGACAACGAAGCACAAGAAATGACAACCAAATACACATAATAAAAAATATCTATGCTGAATGTTCGTGGTGATTAAAAACCAAGAAATGGCTTAAAATATTTGGTTATAGTTAAAGTGTTAGGAAAAAACAAAAAACCTTTGTCTTGGTCTCACATCGAAGATCCAATTGTTGTAGTCGAAGAGAGAGATGACCAGCAAGTTGTTTCCCAAGGAACCATGGCATGCAATGGCATCCTGGCTGAAGCACCTTCTCAAATCGTCCAAAATTTTCTTTTATAGCCACTGTAGATTGCTCCACTTGCACACAACAGAAAAGATTTCCCATTGCTGTTAACTGCAATATTCGAATGTATCAGCACTAACTCGACAAGATACAGAATTTTGAGGATGACAATTGTAGCATGCATGAACTGAACGCAAGAAATTTGAAGGATTTTGACTAAACACGAACAGCCAATATACAGGCTAAATATGGACACAAGGTCAACTACAATTTATTTCACACGTTAGCAAAACCAACAGCAAAATCTATGGGAACACATCGAGTTACAGTCCTCAGCAGGAGAGAAACCAGTGTTTGTACCAACAAAAGTCCAACAAACCTCTACTTTAGTACTTATTGTGATAATCCTACAAGCTATTCAGTGAAGGGTACGCAACATGAATACGGTAAAAGAGTTTAACCAGTAAAAGGGACGACCAAAACTTGTACTCTTTTACAGCAGTATTTGAGAATTCGAATTAAAGAAGGCACAATAGTGGACAATATAAGTTAGTTATTATATTGTGTCCCCAACAGTAGTCCCAAAATTATTATCACTGGTTAGACAAGTATTGATTTTAAGAAAAAAAAATGCAATAGACTGGCAAGAAAAGAAACAAACAAATCAAAGGCAGTATCAGAAAGCCTTGCCAAATTAATAAATTCACCCCATAGAAGATTACTAAGCAATCTGGAATTCAGCATCAGATTATTTAATAATCATATCCAAATCATGTAACCATTTTATCTTAACTCACCTACTCCAGGGAGACTCTTTTGTTCCAGTGATGAAAATTTTCTCCTGGCACAATTGTGGAAAAAGAGAGGTGACAACTACTCAGAAAACATAACAAGCAATTAATGTGGATATGCTTTTGTATTCTACAAAAGAACTCATCTCAACTCTCCAAGCAAAAATATAATTAGATACTCACATGCACCACATAAAACACATAAAATTGGAAACAGGAAAAGATGCAACTTAGAAGAAAAATACAGAGGATCAAAATGGCACCTCAAAGATAGAGGCTTCCAAAGCAAAGCTGACTTGGGAGAGCTGTTGCTTAGATTGTAAACAAGGAGCTCTTGAACAATGAGAGTAGATAAATACTTGCCATTCGTGACATATTCATCACCACCATTAATCATGACGTATTTGTTTTAACCCTATATTCTATACCCATTGGCATACACATATAAAATTTATATATTGTCTGTCAAAAACCCAGAATTGCAAGCTAACTGACATGACAGGCGAATTACAACACAACTTCGTCAAGGAGATTTTACCTACACAATCCTCCTGCTGATACAACCTAGACAATTACTTATTGCCTTTTTAAAATTCACTTGTGGGACAAGGCTACACAAAGTCCAACCCTAAAATTATATAAATAAATAATTAGCCAATGGGTAAACACTAACAAACATTTCACACATACTACGGAGAGTTCGGAAACAATATCTACACGACCAAAAAAGTTTGAAAGATGAAATTGAACTGCAGTGGTAAGAGAACTTTTAATTATTACCTAATATTCAGTTTTGCTGAATCAATCAATTGAACCCCCAAAACACGCAATAACTATGCTGTTGAGGATTTTCGGATTAGCCGAATTACTAAGTTCAGGTCAACCAACGACAACTCCAAAAGCCAGTTCAAGCCTGAAAACCGTGATTAGGCCAGAAATGAATCCTTTTATTAATAGGTCAAAAAACTACAAAAATAAATAAATAAATAAATAAAATGTGAAATTAAACTCTAATTCTTTAATTCACCATGTAATATGTAGTATGTATAAACTGGAAGAAGTGTTTATACCTGATGAACTTGGAGGGTATGCCACAGTTAGTGTAATATTTCTAATTTTAGATTTATGTTCATGTTTATTTTTCAATTTTTTTAAAATAAATATTTTTAATTAAATTAATTATTTTATCAATTTTTCATTTTAAATTATTATTTTTTTAAATTTTAATATTTTTATATTTCACCATTTCTTAAAAATTAATTATTTTTTAATTATAAAACTGCTTACAATAAAATTACAAAAATCATTTTAATTTTATAATAATAATTATAATAATTTTATTATTTTTTATTATCATAATAAATATGTGAATTATGAATTATTAATTGTGAATTTTAAAGTCTTAAACTTTATATATTATATTTTTTAAAATATAAAAAATTAAAAATATTGTTTTACTTTTTAAATTATCTTAAATGCCAGGTGATATTAGTATAATATATTAATTCTTAACGTATTGAGTTAACATTTGTTTTTATTACATAAGTGAAATTGTTCAAATAAAAGCTTGTTTGTAAAGTGAGGTAGATCAAACACACATTTTGATAAATATACTAAGTTGGATTTGTTTTACATTAATATTATGTAAGTTTTTCATTTGCTAACCTAATTCCAAGTAACCATATAACAAATTAGGTTTTCCAAATATATATTTGTATAATTAATCGACTTGGTTTGATATTAAATGTGCTTTTTTATCAATATGAAGCTAAATAAAAAATAAATAATGGCACTGAAATTTAAGTATTTTTAAATTATAGGATATTTTATAAATGCAACTTAATGTATCACAAAATTATGTCTCCTTCATTGCAGTAGGAGTTCGGTTTCATTATTACATAATTTTTTGAAGTGTTTATTCTCGAATACCTATTTTCACACCATTTTAAAATCCTTGAAGGATTCTAATGAAATACTTTGGTCAATTCAAACACATTCACTGATACATTAGTTGTGAATCAGTTATCAAATCCAAGTTCTTGACAGTGAGTTAAAAGATTCGTTTTATTATCTATTGCATTTAAAAGTATTTATCATGATTGTCAACCACATATATAATTAAAAGAACAATGTTAACATTTGAAAGTTTCCTATTTTTTTAAAACTTAAATGTCTAAGTCAAGAAAAAAACATAATTAGTAAATATTCAATCATGTCCTTCTTTTTAACTCACAAAAATCTTTGTCATCAATAACTAGTAAAACCACGTTTCACATCTTTATGATAAAAAAAAATTATAATTTTAGAAATAAATATAAATAATTTGTACAATTTTATTAATATTTATTTTAATTTAAAATTCATTTAAAAAAATTTAAACAGAAAAATAATTAAATTCAAAAAATATCACTTTAAAGAAAAAGTCGATAAAATAATTATTTTAATTTTAAAAAAATATTTATCAAAGAATAAAATAGAAAAAAATATGAATACGAGAAAAGGTGAATCTTGTATATAATTAAATTACTTAAAAAATAATATATATATATATATATATATATATATATATATATATATATATATATTCTTTTTAGCATATGGTTATATCCAAAGTATTATAATCTATTTTTTTAGATTATTTTTTAATTTTATTGAAGTGAGTAGACTAAAGACTTCTTTTTTCAAATTAGATCATTTTATTGTTCAAGTATAATTTTTGAATTTCTTTTTTAATTTAAAAGAAAAAGTGAATTTTTTTGAAAAAAATATTATATGTATATAAAATGAAATAATATTTATATTTATGGTTGGATTGTGTAAACGAAAGATATAAGATATAAGATCTTGAGTCCAAACTCAATCAAACCTATATAAAGAGACTTAGGAAGACACAAATCAGAATTCATTCATTCACTCAGACTCCTCTACCCGAAGTAATCAATCCACCATTCATCTCACTTTTATTTGACCATATATTCTATTCCATTCATGGAGGGCTAAGCTTTTAGGGTTATTCTACTGTAATTTCATTATGAATTATGAGGTTAAATTGAATTAATGTATTTGTTTATTTTGATTATTGATTTGAGTTATTTTTCTTTTATGTTTTTCATCTCTCAATCATATTAAAAATGATGATTTTTACATGAGATGTTTAAATATACATGCATATTAATCATGAGTTCAAAGGATTAAACATAATAAAATTTGATTGAGAATGTAATTCACAGTGAATTCAATCAAAGTACATTCTCAATCAAATCCTATTGTGTTTAATAATGTTTCTTCTTAAATATCTTAACCAAATTAAAAGTTAATTAATCAAAATAAATTCTGAATTAATTATAGTTGAAATTCTTATCACCAATCAAACTACATCCTTAACAAAAATAAAAATTCAATCAAAGAAGTAAATTCTCAATCAAACCTAGAAACCTTGAACTCTGAACTCTTATAATTAATATGCATGTAGATTCAAACATCTGATGATTCAAAAATCATTACTTTTAATATGATTGGGAGATGAAAAACATAGAAGAAGAATAATTCAAATCAATAATCAAAAGAAACAATACATTAATTTAACTTAACCTCATAATCCATAACGAAATTATAGTGTAATAGCCCTAAAAGCTTAGTCCTCCATGAATGAAGTAGAATACATGGTAAAATAAGAGTGAGAAGAGTGGTGGATGATTGCTTCTAGTGAAGGAGTTTGAGTGAATAAATGAGTTCTGAGGGTCTCTTTATATAGGCTTGATTGTGTTTAGATTCTGAATATTCTGTTAATAAGATCTTTTATCCTATATCTTATATAATTGAAATATGCAACAAATTTAATATTTGATAGGTATTTTCGGTTGATATTTTCAAATTAAATTAATTATCTTTAAATATTAATTGAATGGTTTCTGAAATTTCATTTATGTGCTTCTTAATTTTCTAAAATTGTAGAAAAGCTCTTGAAATTTTCTCTAAATACAATTTAAATGAATAAAATTCTAACTTTAACTGCACAAATAAATTAATCCAACTTATGTAACTAAAAATCATATTTTAAGCTTGTTTAATTCTCAAATCTAATAAATTCAATGATCAAAAATTCATTTTAAATCAACTATTTAAACATAAGAATCTCATTAAAATTTTGAATTTTAAAACATAAACATCAACATATACATATACATGCAATCATGAGTAAAATATTATATTCTAAACTTTTTTTTAAGTAAATAACATGACTTGATGATGAGGTAAGAAAATGAAACAAATTTATAATGAATGTGTATTTTAAAAGATAATTTTCTATTTAAATAAATTGAGTTAAAAATAATAAAATAAGTAAGAATTGGTTTAGTTGTAACTTGATTTGTAAGTATCAATATCTAATTTTATCCAATTAAATAAAATTAAAAAAAAAACCTTCAAAATTCGATGCAAATAAAAAAGGTGAGATAAAAGATTTAAAAAAAGAAAAGAAAATAAAAATAGAAAGTCAAAAATAATAATAAATAGGAAATAAAAATAAACTTAAAAATTAAAATTACAAGAAAAAAAACAATAAAACGAAAATCCAATAAAACAATTATTATTAGTCTACCAAATAGTACATGAAAAGAATATCAAATGACAAACTTAAATCAAGTAATATAAGATCATATATGGATTTAAGAAAACATCATAGTTGGTTAAAAAATGTTTATAGTAACAAACATTAGAATACAAAAAAAAAAACATGTCTGAACATTAGAACGTCTACATCTCGTCTTTAATTATGTTTAAATGTAATTGTAATTATATATTTAACTTTTATTTTACTTTACATATAATTTCACTTATAACAAGCTTATTATTTATTTTTATTTCTATAACAAATTACATTAAAATTTGAACAAATTAAATTATTTCATCTATATAAATATACATTTTCCAAATTTAATTCAAATCAATTCCCTTAATTCATCTTATTCTTTTTCTTTGTTTATTAGACATCTGTTACTAACTTATTTTCAAAACTAAACTTTTTTTACTAAGTAATTTTTTTTTTCTAATAACTACAACAAATAATTATCTAATTTTAATTTTAATTTTAATTTCAAAATTTAAATTTTATACCTTTTTTATTTTTAAAAAATTAAAAAATTATATTAATTTTTTTTTATATTTTGCTTATTTTAAATTTATATAACTTTTTAATTTAAAAAAATACAAAAAGAAAAAAACTAGCAGAGTCTGCTATCTTTGGGATAGATTTGATGAAGAAATAAAATGGAGTCTATTGTTCTGTATTAAAAACATTATCTGATTTTATAAACTGAAGCTTATATTTTCCCTCCTTAGTTTTGAGAGTGTGGGATGTATTTTTTTTTTTTCATTTCAGCATAAAATTAAAATGTTTAAACAACAAAATATTAACTTTCTTTTATTCTATTTTTTTAAGTTTAAATATATTTTTAATTCTTCAACTTTAAAATAAAATTGAATTTTGTCTTAATTTTAATATATTTTAGTTTAAAATTTTAAAAATAAATAAATATAGTCTTTTTTATCTCAATTATGTTAAATTTATTTATATATCAAATGAGTTTTACAATAATATTTAAATTATTTGCACTTTCTAATTTAATGTCAACAAAAAAAATTATAATGTGATTCCAAAATATATTTGAGATGTGAAAAAAGTTTAACATAATTAAATTAAAAAAATTATATATATTAGATTTTAAGTTTGAAAATTAAAATATATATTAAAGTTTAAAATAAAATTTATTTCTAATTTCGTTGAAGAAATAAAAATATATTTAATTTGTTTTTTATAATATCCACAACCAAATTCAAATATTGCAGAAATGATCCAAACTGTTAGCTCCACCATGGGTTTTCCTTAAACCATTTTACTTCATCATTAGATGTCCAAGTAGTTAAAATGAGAACAGTTGAAAGGAGAATATAAAATTTAGCTTTGATTCTGGCGATATCATCACATTCATAACGGGCAATGGATTACTTTATTTAAAATTAAAAGTGGGTACAAATAGTAGAGTGGAACCAACATTGGTGTAAGCATTGGCATGATAAAGGTAAATTCTGAAACTGCTAATTATTTCGTCATTGGGGGCGACCAGAAAATAGGAAGGAAGTTATCAAGTTACAAGAAGCAGTATATATGTATGTACGTAGGTGTGTTCTAGCTAGTATCCAGGCTTTGCTGGGTGTTTGTATTTATAGGAATTGGCCCAGAAGAGAAAATGAATGAAGTTGAGTACACTGAGAACACACATCAACCAGTAAAACCTCTCAAGGTGATAATGATTCAAGTTGGCACCCAAAAGCCATGGTGTATGTCCAAAAGCTCCTGTGACCTTGTTGATGGTGGACACAAGAACTGTGCTGAGAAAGTACCCCATCGCCAGTGAGGCCCATGACAGTGCTGTTGCCAAGGACCTCATGCTCCATGGTGCCTCTGTGAAGAAGAACTCCATCATGCCAGCCAAAGTGAAAAGATCAGCTGAACCTAGAAAAATGTATTGTAAGGCCACCCAAAGGAATGTTATTGGGAGGGGTTTGGTTGTGTCCAACAAACCAAACTTTGCAGCTGTTTTCTTTCTCTTGGTTTCCACCAAAGCTGCCACAGCCATTGCCACAATGGAAAGGAATAGGCCTGTCCCTATTCTTTGTAGATGTGTGATCCCCATTTCGGTGTTGGTTGCTTTTCTAGCAAATGGAACAATGATGTGGTTGTAGAGTGGGGCAAGGATCATGATGAAGACGACAGGGAACACTGGTAGAGAAGCTGGTGGGACCTTGAAGGAACCAAGCATGGTGTTCATAGTGGCTGACTGTTGGACTGAGAAGGTAGATAGCTGAGCTAGGCAACAGTTTAGCATTATGGTGGACATAAATATGGGAAGAATCCTTATCACAATCTTCACCTCTTCCACTTCCTTCACTGTACACTCTAACATTGGGTGAACTGGTTCTATCACTGCTTTGTTAAGGAATTTAAGGCTCTCAGTTAGACTTTGGCCTACAACCTCTTTTCTGGTCTTACATTCTTCTCCATCTTCCCTTTCAGTTGTATGCAACGGACTTGTGGCCATGCTTATAACAACATTGCTCGAATTCCTGGATTTGCAGCTGTTGCATATTGCTGCAACAAGAACCTTCACAGCAAATTCCAAACAGATTGTTTAGCATTTTATTTTGACTAGAAAACTTTTAGTACCTGTTATTTATTCGGTTGAATAAATTTGGTCTTTATACTTGTGTTATTTTAATTTTTAGTTCCTGACTGAGAAAACAATTACTTTCAATTCCTGGACAACTTTTTTGTTGGGTGTTGTAGTTGTGTACAGCAGAAAGTTTTCTGTAGTGAGTCATGACCAAAGCTTAAGTCTTGGGTAACTTTGAGCTTACTGTGTAAGGAAAAGATGAAATAGAAGAAAACTATAACGACAAAATGATTAGTGTAACCTACTTATTCTTAAGTATACCTTGAACATGGATGTAATGGGGCTTCCCGTTGGAATCTTGGTCCTGTACTTGGGTGAACCAAGAAGAAAAACTGGGATGGAGAGAAGTATTGAAGCAGTTGAGACTCCTAAACCCCACTGCCATCCCTTATTGTCTTCGATCCATACCACAAAAGTTACTGCAATTAATGCTCCACATGACAGGCTGAAAACAAAGTAATTGAAAAATGCAGATCTCTGCTTCCTTCCCTCTGGGGTATTCTCATCAAACTGCTCAGCCCCATGAGGAGGAAGTGAACCTTTTATACCCCCTACGCCCAGAGCCACTAGATAGAGGCCTGCGAATAGCATAACTGAGTCCCCACCATAAATTTTATGGCATGGATTGTCGGTGATTCCCATAACGCAGTTTGGTGGTTTCAGTGATGGCTTGTGTGCTTGTATCGTGAGCATTAGTAAGCCCTGTGTCATCAAACAATCCACTGTTAAATTTTATGATCTAGTATAGTGATTATAATCTTGTTAACTGCATGAAAATGCTTGTTATACAATTTTCCTAATTAGCTCAGGACTTCATTCAACTTAACATATTCCATGCTTCTTTGGAAAAAAAGTTGTTTCATTTGCTGTTTTGAAGTCTGATACGTGCTGATATGAAGAAAAGTTATTTTGAAAAATTGGCTTATTGGAGTTTCACTTGTTAACTGGTTTACACGGAGGAATAGTCATACAGTGACTCAGAATCTGGTTATTAGAAGATTAAGCATAATCGAATCTTGCTTCCTGTTTGGTGCACCAGCATCTAATGGCAATAAATGATGATGGTCATGCTTCTTTTGTCTTTCTTCTACCTGTCACCTTAATATTTGAGTTGATTGAGGATGGAAAAATGGTCCCTTTATACCAGTACTGTACTGCATGAGTAAAAGTCTACCAAAATCCTGAGTATGTGGTTTTTCTCTTGATAGTAATCAATGTTATTATTTATTACAGTAAAGGGTGATTACCTACCCAAGTACAAAGTACAGGTGGTTAAAATTTCTCATTCCTGGCTTTCAACATAAGTTTAGCTTCTCTTTTCTTTTTTCACTTTTTATCATTGAGACGTGGTGACATTCAAATTTATAGTGGAGTAACTTACATAGACACCAACACCAAAGATAGAAGCTTAGATATTACGATGAGAACTTACCATGAATTCTATAGCAGCACTTATGAGATAGATGGAATAAGTAGTGATAAAGGCATCAGCCAGAAACCCGCCAAGAATAGCAAGGAGAAAGGATGTGCCCATGAACTCGGTGACAATGTTGGCAGAGGTGGATGGTGAAAAGTGCATAAACTTGGACAGATATAAAACAAGGTTGCTTGCATTTGCAAGATATGCTAGGTTCTCCAACACCTCCGCAGCTGGCGTTTGTCATTTGGGAAAGTTACAAACATGTTATGCATACCAAAAACAATATGGAAAATTTTGTGAAGGAGAAAAATGATTAAACAGTATAAAGTTAAAGAAGTATACGTAGCGAAAAGATCTCGTGGTTTCCAGTTACATATATCAACATTGTTGTTCGAAAATGAGAGAAACATGAAAACTGTCGCCAGACAGTACTTACCTAAAACAAAGGAAGCTGCAAGCATGCCGCCATGACGACCTTTGATGGCTGGCTTGTTCCTCCAATCCACATACCCTTCCCAGACGGGCATCTGTGCTTCTTCCTGGGGCAGTTTTCTCGGTGGTGTTAAAACCAACTAAAGAAAGTAGTGCTACTAAAAACTAAGATAAACAACGAAAGAAACCACAGTGGAAATTATATATGAAAGTTTAATTTATACCATCTCCTAACTTTAGCAGTTATATCCTGTATTTATCTTATTCTTCAATATGGTTATGAAGGAGAGATTGGGATGATGGTGGCAGAATACTTGATCAAGAACACTTTGTAGGAAGTGGTGAACAGAATCGCATTTATAGCGGGGGAAATGGAATTTCTGATAGAAGAGGAAAGGTCTAGACTATATGAAAGCAACCATTCATTCTCCTGGATCCTTTCGCATTGCATTAATGTTGATGTTGACTGTTTCTACCGTTACTTTGTCTTTGTTGGTTCCTTTCATTTCTACAGGAGGCGATGCTGGGAAAGAATGTTTCTCTCTCTGGTTAATCAGTAACCAACTTTTGGACCTATATTTGTTTTGAATGTTCTCATTTCTTCTATATGTTTCCTGTTAATTGTTTAGTTGCTTATTGAAAAGATAAGGTTATACATAAATGGAAACGATAACGATGGTAATGAATCCAACTAAATTAAAAATTTAAAAACCGGAGATGTTGGTTATGCATGTTGGGAATTTTATAAAGGTGGCGGTAGATAATTGCATGAACAAACCACGCAGTGCGTTGAAGTTGAAGTTGAAGTGTCATCATATTTAGCAAGGCATGCACATTAGGGCACCACAATCTGAGAGAAATGAAAAATAACAAGTGGGCAACATTATTTGACAAAAGGTCATAGTTGCATGATGGTGAGCGTGAAGGTAAAGTTAGGGAGAAGTTTTTCTCAAACATTTCCCACACCCCTCTTACTCCCACAAGCACCCATGATTCGTCCACATAGTGGCTATAAGTCCACTGTGTCTTTATGCTAATCTCAAAAGATGAATGATTTTCCAACTTCACTATATCTCTTAAACTATCCTATGTACAACCTTTCCTGGCCAGTAGAAAAATAAGGGGACCATTTTTGAAAAGCAATCTTGAAAACTCTCACTGTTTGAATTTGATTGTGACTAGCATTTGTTTGTAGCAAGCCAGGCCAACGGAGGCTTGTTCAGGTCATGTGAGTTTTGTCTGATTTTAACTCCTTGAGATTGCTTTCAAGGTGTGTGTGGATCTTCTTTAAGGGGGCATTAGATTTAGAACAGTGGTAAGTAGCAACCAATTATATTGAATGATGGTTAGAGTATGTATTTAAGTATCCTTTATGGCCACCTTTGGGGTCCCTCTTTCTTTGATCATAAAAATATGTGGATGTGGGTGGGAAGAGAGTACTGTATATGGCTGTTTGGTCAATGCCATCTCCAACTTGTGTGGCCATGATCCCCATAACAATGCCTCCGTATACACCCTTGTGCCATCATTTAACTCAATTCCCTTTCATTGCTACTGTGTATATATTAGTATATATATACACATTACAAACATATATATATATATATATATATATATATATATATATATATATATATATATATATATTAGTATTAACTTTTTAAAATACCTAAAATTTTGTATATGAATTAGATATTCTCCTTAACTTTTCCTTTCATTAATGTAAGAGAGGATGAATTGCCGTGGATGGGAGTGGAAAGTGCTCACTTTTGGATGAGCTGATCTTAAGTCAGGATTTAATCACAAAGGTGATAAAAAGGGTTATCTTAAGCCAAGTTTGCTTCTTATAAAAGGGTAAAAAAATAGAAGAAAAAGGGATAGAAAAACTCAATTATATTTAAAGTGTTTTCATAAACATTTGATTTTGAGAAACTACCATAATCTATGATGAACTATTCATATATACATGAATTGGAATGAAAAATAATATCTAAAGTGAAAATACAGTTTGTAATTGGGAGAGCATTGAATTAAGGAAGTGTCAATATTTTGGTGACAGGAAATAGGATTATAGGAACCAATCGTTGGTTGTATAAGGTTGCCCCTGTGATAGGAAGTGTGAAAAATTGAGAGGTGAGAGCCCACCATAATTATTCAAAGCCAGCATGAGGGTATGCTTCTATCTTCTTTTACGTGGGGACTAATTGTCGTATTTATTTCATATACTCTACACAGTTTTCTGTTCAAAGTTGTGACTCTGGATAAAACGGGGTAGGTATAGCAGATCAAGTCCACGTTCGCATCTTCAACTTGCCATTTCTGCATTTATGGGTAACAAAGCATTACACAACGAATATTGCAATTCGTATATCATAATTGTTGCAAATTAGCATGTGCAAAAAGGCAAAAGTTTGTGTTCTCCAAGCAAGCCCTTTATCTCTTTTGTGTTAGTTGAGTTGAAAATGAGAATATATATATATATGAGCACTGGCAAGTTCGAGATTGTAGCAAAATTACCATATATTTAGTTTGTATGTTTTCAACTTCAATGTTTTAATTATGTGTTCTCTCCTTAATAACATTATTTTTCCAACTTCGTATTCTAAAATAAAATGAAAAAAAAAAGAGAGGATTAAATATGCTTTATGACTAAAACAAATTATGTGATTAGGAGTTAATTATGGGTTAGAAAAAGTCATGAGAGAAATAAATAATATAAGGTTCGTGAGAAGTACATAATGGTTGCATGCGAGTTGAATCTCTTTAAAAATCGAAAACATTATAAATAAAAACTTATGAAAAACTATTTCATGTTCCTTTTAAACTGAACAAATTCAATAATTTGAGTGTTAATGGGGTGCAATGGAGCAAAGTGTGATGTTGATATATGAGTTGGTTAAAATCCTTATATGATCTTATTTTTAAAAAAATTGATGTAATTTAGTTATTTTTCTTAATATAAATACTAGCCATGTTAACTCGGTGTCATGTGTTAGTTTGTAGTTTTTTTAATTTATTTTTTTTTCAAAACAAAAAATTATTTCATGTCAAATGAGGTTTATATCACGTGGTAGAGTTAGTGTGACATGACAGTGAAAGTGTCACGTGTCATTGTTTGGGAAAATGTCATGTATCATTGTTTGTGAAAGTGTCATATGAAAAATCTCAATTTAATCTTTATATTTGTATTTTGTCTTAATTTAATCTTATTTTTTTTAAAATTGAAACAATTTCATCCCTCTCCAAACCAAATTTAATTTTTATATAGATGTATATGATATTTTCATTAAAATTATATTTTCATTAAAATTTAACTTTTCATCTCAGACATTTTTGGCCGCGTAATATCAAGTCACGGTTAAACGGTCGAATTGGCCAATTTTGCCACCTCTAATACATGTTATAGTTATTATAATGATGTTTTTATTAAAATTGATATTTTTATTAATATTTTTAATAAGATTAAGTTTATTTAAATTTTTTTAAAAAAATTTAGTATTTTACATTGAATTTTATTTAAATTTTAAATATATTTATTTTAATTGATATAAAAATATTTTAAAATTTTATATTTGAATTTATAATATTATTAATTTTAAAACAACTCTAACATTTGTATAAAAATTATTAATATATAAATATTCGAAACAAAATATAAATTTAAATAAATTTAATATTATTAAAAATATTTAATAAAAATATCAATTTTAATGAAAATATTATTATAATCTCTATAAAAGTTAAATTTGGTCTTAATTTGAAGACGGATGAAATTACTCAATTTTTTTTAAAATTAGAACTTGATTGAGACAAAATACAAATCAAAGAATTAAATTGAGATTTTTCACATGACACTTCTCCAACACTGACACATCACACTATCTCTGTCACATGTCATGATCCTCATTTGACACGTGACAATGTTCTTTTTAAAATTAAAAAAAAATTAAAAAAAAAATAAAAAAACTACAAACTAATGTCATCAATACTATATTAATGGAAAAGGTCAAATTGCATCACATTCTAAAAAATAATGAGTTAATTGAAACTACTTAAAACGTGAGAACTGGATTGAGATTCAAATATAATTATGAGAATCTTTCGATGATTTTAACATATACAAGTTTAAGGATGATAGAGTGGGTTATAACACAAATGATATTTTAACACACATAAATTTAATTTTTTTACATTCATTTGATATTTATTTTCTTTTAAATTATAAAAGTTTATTCTAATTATTTTATTCTTGTAACGTGTATAATGTGTGTTTCGTTACATAGGTTATAAAGTGGGAAAGAGGGAGATGAATATGAAGACGGTGAGTTAATATTTTGGTCCATGGTGGGATGGTTTTGAATTCAACAGTCTTTTCAGATATGTCTTTGAGAGATGTGGTCCATTGAAAGAGCTATGACATTGGGATTTTACACACGTTGGGTACAATAATCATCTTCTTACCAGTAGAACATTCCAGGACTGCACTAACACTTTTCACTTTTCTCTTCCACAAACTAGTGCTATTCACTTCTACGATCTTAGTAAGTCTATTTCATATCTCATCTATAAATAACTTTCCAAACATAACTGTTTTTTTGGTCGTATGTGTGTGTGAAATTAGGCTATATTAAAGCTAATTTTTTTAAGATAATATCAAAATTTATTAATATGAATTACAACAAAAATATTGTATTGTTGACTGAAAAAGAAGATAGAATATTGGTTAGATAAATGGGTACGCAAGATTGTTTTCTTCCTTTTTCTTTTTGGTAATTTCGTATGAAGTAGGGAGTTTCTATTGAGAAGATGGTTTTAATTTCATATCTGTTGTGATCATGTGACTAACCACATTCATCTGTCGAATTGTGTCTTCTGTAGCAACACTAATGTGAATTTCATTTCAAGCAACCAAATTCAACCATGGCTAGCCCTAGCTATAAAGGCTAAGGAGCTTCAACTCACTTCTACTAGAACTTTCTCCCACATTCTCATCTGGACCACTCACGTCTACGTTTCTAAATAACTTTTCATCAACACAAACTTACTTTATTATATTCTTTCCAAATATATGTTATTAATTTATTTTAAAAATAATATTAAGAGAAATATAAATATTGTTAGAGATAAAAATGGATGTCGTTTAAATATAATACTCTAATACTTACGCTTATATTTGCCTCTGAAACCATTAAGTTTAGGTTTAATCATTCACTTGGTCCCTATTTTCGCATGGAATCTCAATTTCGTCCCTTTCTTTCTGAAAATATCAATTGGGTCCCAATTTTATGAAAATTGCAACAAATCGATCCTTTCCGTTAAATACTGTCAAACGGCGTTACAGTATGTTTGACGTGGCACGCTGCGTTGGACGTGTTATCTGACGTGTTGATTGAAGCAGCAGCACGTGTTATCTGACGTGTTGATTGAAGCAGCAGCAGCAGTATTTTCCCGTTCTTCTCCGCGCCAGACCAAAGAGAGACCCAGGGTCTCTTTCTTCTCCCAGCAGCTCGCCGGCGTCCCAACCGAAAATGGCCACCGCACTCCAGTCAGCGTCGTCATCACTTCCGATTACTTAAACTAAACAAAAGCAGTCATCACAGTTTCCTCCCTACTTCTTTTAATAAAGAAACATCTCATACTATTCCCATTGCATAAAAAAAGAGTATACCAAACCAAACCTGGTAATCATCTCCAAATTCTTCATAGAAAGCAGCCTTGATAGCTTCAGCGGAAGCTCGATGCCCACCACCAGTGTCACTCATCAAAATCAAAACTTTTTTGGGCCTCTCACCCCCCACGCCATTCCCGCGAAGCCCCTCATTCTCCACCCTGCCACACTCATCCACTCTAACCCCACTTCCATCCCCGTCCCCGTCACAGCCACCACCACCACCACCACACCGTCGCCCTCCGCGACTCGCAGCGAGGCGAACCCAATCGGGATCTTCTCGCAGTGAAACCTAATTGCTCTATTAAACTCGCTCAAAATATTCCGGACCCTAACTCCAGCCGCCCCCACCCTCAGCGAAACGCCGCGTTTGGCTCCCGCCCCGCCATTGAAGCGCAGGAAACTGGATTGCACAGCGGTGTCGGTGCGAAAATGATCGAAGGCGAAGCGATTGACGTGGGATGCCAAATCGAGAAGCACACTGGATTCTTGCCTAACACCGTTGTTCATTCTGGCTTCAAACTGTTACCAATCAGTGGTAATCGTTACCAATTCTTCCTAACACGCAACAAGAACGAAGAAGAGGAAAAGGTTGTGGATAAGAGCAGACGTGTGGAGGAGGCGGCCAGAGAGTTTTTGAAAGAGTACCACCGAAGTCAAAAAAGGAGCAACTTGATTAATTTCAGGGATTTTCCCAATTCGGTGGAAGATGAAGGCGAAGACGATGATGATACAGAGTACAGCGTGCCATGTCAGATTTTCCCAACTTGATGATACAGATTTTCCCAACTTGATTAACTTCAGTCATCCACGTCAGCCATTGCACTAACGCCGTTTGATAGTATTTAACGGAAAGGATCGATTTGTTGCAATTTTCATAAAATTGGGACCCAATTGATATTTTCAGAAAGAAAGGGACGAAATTGAAAATCCATGCGAAAATAGGGACTTAGTGAATGATTAAACCTTAAGTTTAATATCTTTCTTATGCTTAAATTTTTTACTTTGTTCGTGACCACTTTCTTGTACGTATCTCTTTTAGTTGTTTTGGCTTCTATTATTAAGAATGTTATATCTCATTACGCAACATCAGCTCTCGTAATAATTAGTCACATCATAAAAATATAATTTAGATATAATTATTGTTGCACTTAATTATGAATAAGTTTTAAATATTTAAAGTTTTTTTCTGTTTTTATATTGTTTCCTATTTAAGTATGAGCATTTAATATTGTTTATAAAAATGTACCTCATTTGAGAAGGAATAGAAAAAAATAAAAAAGTATCGTATTTTATTCCCTGTGAATTGTTTAACATGGTATCAGGTGTTTTTAATTCCGGGAATATCTATCTTCATCTCCTCACTGTTTCCAATTCCTAAATTCCCAATTTTGCCATGGCCAATCCTTCTTCCACCTCCTCACCGTCTAACACCTCTACCCCATCTTCCAATATTATCATTCAGCAAGATAATTCTTCTTTTCCCATCACTGTTATTCTTGATGACTCAAACTACCCCCTTTGGTCCCAGTTAATGGACATGTCTATTGGTGCTCGAAACAAATCGGGGTATCTCACTGGGCCACTGCGAAACCCTTGTTATGTTCTCATTGTGGTGATTCTTGTCACTCCAAGAATCGTTGCTACGAAATCATCGGCTATCCAACGTGGTGGGACTTCACCAAACGTCCTCGCAGAAAAATCTCCTCCAAAGCCCTCCATTCTTCTTCTGATGGTGACTCCTCTCCCTCTCCTCAAGATAATGTTGTGTATGAAGGTATTCTAGGTAAAACTCTTGCTTTCTCTGCTCACTCTAGGAATTCTACTTGGATAATTGATACTAGCGCATCAGATCATATGATTCATGATGCTTCTATATTAAAACATTGTTTCCCATGCAGTAAGTCCACCATAACCACTGCTAATGGTGGTTCTGCCTCCATTACTGGTCAGGGTACCATTACTCTATCAAAAACTCTCACTCTTCATTCCGTTCTTGTTGTTCCTTCTCTTGATTTCAATCTTTTATCTGTTAGTCAACTTACATCACAACTTAACTGCAGTGTGATTTTTTGGCCCACATTTTGTGTTTTTCAGGACGTCCAGACCAAGGTGATTCTTAGCTATGGTGTTAGACGTGGTAATCTTTACTTCTTAGATGTCTCTGAGGGTGGTACTGACTTGCATTGCAGAGCATCTGCTACTAACACTCCAGATTCTTCTCATTCTGCTGCTTGGCTTTGGCATAAAAGACTCGGACACCTTTCCTTTGGTTATCTTCAAAAATTATTTCCCCATTTATTTTCGAATTGTCATTCCTCTAAATTTCAATGTTCTACTTGTGAAATGGCTAAAAGCCATCGCATTCCCTTTTACCCCAGTATGAATAAAAGTTGTATTCCCTTTCAAGTCATTCATTCTGACATTTGGGGTCGTGCTAAAGTCCCTTCGTTTTCTCATTCTTATTATTATGTCTCCTTTATTGATGAGTGTACTCGAATGATGTGAGTCTCTTTGCTTAAACATAAAAATGACGTCTTCCCTGTTTTTCAGAAATTTCACCGTATGGTTCAAACACAATTTAATACTTCCATACAAATTTTTCAATCTGATAATGGCCTCGAATATAAGAATGGATCCTTTTCTGAATTCTTCACCTCTAACGGAATAAAACATCAAACTTCTTGTACATATACACTTCAACAAAATGGACTAGCTAAGAGAAAAAACAGACAATTGTTGGAGATTGTACGGGCTTCATTATTTGGCATGAATGTCCCTTCCCATTATTGGGGTGAGGTTGTCCTCTCTACGGCCTATCTTATAAATCGCACTCCTTCTAGTGTTTTAGGTTTTCTCACCCCTCAAAAGAAGCTTGAAACTTTCTTTTCTATTCCACATGTCATGAATCTTGAACCTCGAGTTTTTGGTTACACTGCCTATGTTCATGTTCCAAAAAAATTACGCGGTAAGCTTGATCCTTGTGCTAAAAAATGTATCTTTGTCGGCTATTCTGACGTCCAAAAAGGATATCGTTGCTTTGACCCTCAAACTCACAAAATGCATGTAACACTTGAAGTATCCTTTAGGGAGTCTGAACCTTTCTATTCAGGGGAGTCACCTCTTCTTCTTCTCAGGGGGAGATTCGTCATATTGGAGAAGAAGAATTATGCTTACCTTTACCTGTGACTCCTACTCCAACATCTCCTCTTATTATGGACAGTCCACCAAATCAAAATCCTTCTCCTGAAGTCTCCACCGGTCTTTCAGGTACAGATCTTCTCAATACAAGTCATTCTTCACAAAATGAGGCACCAAGTCTACGTTACATACCAGAATCACCTGATGTGGACAGTTCTGAAACACATCCCGAACCTACTACTAAGGTAACTTCTGTCCCTATTGTAAACTCTTCCATCCCAACTTCTTCTAACACTCACAATACACAAATTAGAAGATCAGAATGACAAAATAAAGGTATACCAAAATCAGTTTATGAACCAGATCCGAGAATGAAAGTAAAATACCCTATTAGCAGTTATGTATCATCTCATAGATTATCTGAATCATATGCTCTAACGATTGATCAATTATCCACTGTATCTATTCCTAACAGTGTGCAGGAAGCATTAGAAGATCCTAGATGGAAGCAAGCAATGAACATAGAGATGGAAGCACTTCAGAAAAATGAAACTTGGAAACTAACTTCTTTACCAAGTGGAAAAAAGACAATTGGGTGCAAATGGGTATACACTGTGAAGTTAAAAGCAGATGGAAGTATTGATAAATACAAGGCAAGACTCGTGGCAAAGGGATACACACAAAAATATGGGGTAGACTATCAAGATACGTTTGCTCCAGTGGCTAAACTCAACACAATCCGAATCCTAATTTCCATAGCAGCTAATAGAGATTGGCCCCCTGAAACAATTTGATGTAAAGAATGCCTTCTTGAATGGTGATTTAGAAGAGGAGGTCTACATGGAGGTTCCACCGGGAGTACAGCTACCCCCTTCAAAAGAAAGTGTAGTCTGCAAATTAAAAAAGGCTTTATATGGCCTTAAACAGTCACCCAAGGCATGGTTTGGAAGACTCACGTTAGCATAACTTGTTTATAAAGCATAACAAAGGAAAAGTGGCCATACTTATTGTCTATGTAGATGATATGGTGTTAACAAGAGATGATGTGGAAGAAATGAAATTACTTGAGAAGAAATTGGCTGCTGAATTTGAAATGAAGGATCTTGGACAACTAAAATACTTTCTTGGCATAGAAATTGCAAGATCTGAAAAAGGTATTTTTCTATCTCAAAGAAAATATATTCTAGACCTTCTATCTGAGACTGGAATGTTGGCTTGCAAGCCAGCCGATACTCCAATTGAAATCAATCATTCTCTTGTTGTATATCCAGACCAGATTGAGACGGACAAGCATAGATACCAAAGGTTAGTAGGAAAGTTAATTTATTTATCTCACACTAGACCTGACATTGCCTATTCTGTGAGCATTGTAAGTAGGTTCATGCATTCTCCTAGTGAAGAACATATGACAGCAGTATACCGTATCCTTAGATACCTCAAAGGTTCACCAGGGAAAGGTTTATTATTTTCAAAAAATGATAGAGCCTGCATAGAAGGATACACAGATTCAGACTGGGTTGGAGATAAAACTACAAGGCAATCAACTTCAGGGTATTTTACCTTTGTAGAAGGCAACTTAGTCACGTGGAGAAGCAAGAAGCAAAAGGTAGCTACAAGGTCTAGTGCTGAAGCTGAATTTAGAGGTATGGCATATGGCATTTGTGAATTACTATGGATTAGAAGCGTACTAGCTGATTTAGGAATCAAATATGAACAATCGATGAACCTTTTCTGTGACAACAAGGTTGCGGTAGAGATTGCACATAACCCGGTTCAACATGATAGAACCAAACATGTTGAAGTGGATAGACATTTTATTAAGGAAAAACTAGATAATCAAGTAATTCAAACTCCACATGTTCGGTCTGAAGATCAACTTGCTGATATATTAACAAAGACTATTTCAGGAAAGGTGTTTGAAGAAGTCATTAACAAGTTGGGCATGATTGATATTCATGCACCAACTTGAGGAGAGTGTTGAAGATATAATTTAGATTTAAATTATTGTTGCACTTAATTAGGAATAAGTTTTAAATATTTAAAGTTGTTTTCTGTTTTTATATTGTTTTCTATTTAAGTATAAGCATTTAATATTGCTTATAAAAATATACCTTATTTAAGAAGTAACAGAAAAAAATAAAAAAGTATCGTATTTTATTCTGTGGATTGTTTAACAGAATGATTCATAGAATGTCACATTTTACATTTGCATCAATTAATGAGAGATTAAAATATACCTTCAAACAATTGTTTGTTTTAAGGTTTTAAAGGAAAAGAATTCAAGTTAAATGAAAAAAAATATTTTATTATTATAAAGTTATATGTTTAATAAAATTAATCTACTATTCAATCATTGAAAATAGTTTATATCTTTTAAATATACAATTTTCGTTTTTCTCTAATATTTTGAGGTAATTAATTTTCCTTTTTTTTTATTGGGTATAACAGAACTTAGGATGTTATTTAATTATATTTTCTTTTAGGAAAGTTTTCCTTTTCATTTAAACTCTTGGGGTTTTTTTATATCACCGCATGTGGGATTAGCGAGAATGCACGTGTGATCTAAGTAGAAAATAAATATTATTTTTAGTTTAGATTTATTATGACATGTTTTTTTTGTGAATCATACTTTTTTAAAGTAATTTAGGACTTTCTTTATTTAAAAAAATATATTAAAAGAAATACAACAATTAAAGAAAGAAAAAAATAACTCTATCTATTTTATTGGAAGATAAATATACATTTTTAGAATATATGTTGATTTGGATATAAACTTTAGAATGGGTATGTATGATTGTATTATTGTGATATTTGCTTGATTTGAAATTAGAAATGAATATTAGTATTTGTTTGAAAACGAAAAATAAATTGTGCAGTAGGAAGGTTGTTGGATTTGAGTTGTAATTACACGTGTGAACAAAATTATGAACTTATGAGATTTAATAAATCTTTGGAGTTTGTGGGATTAAGATTAATTATTTTAATGTCTTGTTGGATGTATTTATATTATGTTGTGACAGTTAGAATTGGAGTTGAATGTATTTGATATTTAATAGATTGAGTGTTTAAATTCAATTCAATTAAAAACAAGTATATTTTAAGTAATGTTGAAGATACAAGTTTTGAATCGAAAGAAAACTAGTTTAGTTCAATTGGAAATAAAATTTCGTTTTTATTTAAATTATAAAAAAAATAGTTTTTATTCAAAAGTTAGTTTTAAGCTGAGTAAAAATACTAGGTTTTTATACGTAGGATATCCGTATAAATTACTTAGCATATTAAAGACACGGTTATGAGGAAGAGTTTCTACCATGATTTTGTTGAGAAAATACAATTTTTTCATTACTTTTTTCAGTGAAAATTACTACGCAAACTTCACTTAATTCATTTCTAAAAGAAACTTAAATTTTATTTATTATTCCTATGTTTATGAATGTTATATATACATTATAAATGATGCAGTTTATTAGTTAGTAAAAATTGACCTAGTTATAAAGCAGTGTCGTTACATTGTAATGTATAGGGTAAGTATTGAATTATATAATATATCTAAACGTTTAATGATAATTTAAGTTATATAGTTAAAGATATCATCTGGTAAATTATGTCACTTGTGCTTAGGTGAAAGATTTAGGAGTTAACCTTATATGTTGATTTTTGGGTTGAAATTGAAGATAGTAAAAATATGATAATCAAGTAAGAATGAAAACTAAGACATTAATACAATATTCTAAAAGCTATCTTTTATTAATATTATATAAGAATGTTGAGTGGTGCAATAAAAATGATGATAATTTTATATAATATTTATGTATATTATTCAAGACTTTAGACAATATTTTTATTGAAAAGTTAACTCATTGTATGTGTTTTTCCTTTGGTAAATAATATTTGTATTTTAACATGATAAGATATAATATTACATGTATAAGAGTATAAAGAGAAACAAATTATACATTAGTAAATAATTCTTTTATACTTCAAGAATGTAGCAACCTGCATAACTATTTTATCATCCATCAATAGTCTAATAAAGAATAAAATAAGTAATAGAGATAAAGTATGTTAATAAAATGTTTATAGACTAAAAAAAAAAATTTTTGATAAGTTTTAAAAGTGAAATGTTAAACTTTTTTTAAAATCCTCACAAATATACCCAAAAATAATAGTAAAATTAATCATTTACCATTACTATTTTTAAATACAACGTTGTAATTCATAAGTTAATTAATTAAATCTAAAAGCAAATTTGAAAATATTACAGGTACACAAATTGATTACACCTAAATCGTTTTTTTTTATAAATATTTTTCATTATGATTAAGTTTATGGATTCGCGCATATATTTGAAAGAATTATTCATAAAACGTTCTTACATGAGAAAAATGATAAAATTATCTTATTAATATTAAAATTAATTTATACAGAAATTAATTACTAGACGTTTTCTCGTATAATCTTTAATTTATTTTAACTTGAGTGCAAAGAACTTAATTTATTTTTGAAGAAGCTTGTTTAAACATCTTGTTCAATAAAGTTAATTTAATGATAGATATATTCATAGTGAAACATTTATAAACTCGCGATTTATAGAGTAGGGAAATATTCCCATTAGAAAACATAAAATTGGAGAAATTAATGCATAAAAATTCGGGTTGCTGCAAAATGAGAATGAGAAGAAATGTAACAAGACTCATGGCTAATAACAGTGTGCTAACTTTTATTTTTATTTAAGTATAAATTTTTAAATTTCATTTTACTTATAGTATATTTCGTTTTGGAAAGTATCACAATTATTATAAAAAGCTTCTTTCGAAAATCCATTTCCAGAACATATGTCATATATTCTTATAAGCTTCTTCCATAAAAATCATTCTAGGATGTGTCTCATATGTTTCAAAAATTTTGTTCTGAAAAACTCATTCCAGAATATATCTCATATGTTTCAAAAATTCTAGAGGTGCAGTTCGTAATTACGGGAGTGCAGGAAGGAAAATCCTTAAATATTTACAATCAAGACCAAAAGGAGAAAGAAAAAGAAAAGTGGAACAGGCTTTTCTCCTTACGCCATCTCACATTTCTTTCCGCACTCCCATATTTTTTAAAAATTTCAAAACTATTCTCTACGCTTCAAAAAATTTCTACACTTCACTTTTTTTCTTCAACAAATTTCAAAATATGTTGAAGAAGGGTATTTTTAAAATGTGGGGTAAAAAATAAAAGTGAGATGGTACAGGGAGAAACACTCGAAGCCTTTTTAATATTTTCAAAAGCAGTCCAATATAATTTGTTTCTCCACCATGTTGTTGGTTTATTTCCTCGTTAACGAAGTTAAAAATAGTGAAAATCACATGTTGGAAAATGAAATTAAGAATGAAGTGCAGCAAAGGGTTCTATTTGAAAGGGAATACCTACACACCCACCCACCGTAAATATAAAAAAATGTGATTGATATTCTCGTGGCAAAATTTATTATAATTATTATGATGATGATGTGCGAAGAATTAAAAAAATGTGTTGGTTTTGATTTATTAATTATATTAATTTGAGGCTGGGAGGGTTAAATATTGTTATAATATGAAATTGAAATGACATGGTGGATCCTGGGCCTGTGAAGGTGGCCCAATGAGGCGTGTAAAAGTGGAAAGGACAGTGAAGGAAGCAGGTGAGATAAAAAGTCAAAGTTTAACACAAAACTATTATAATTTCATATCAGACCCCACAAAATACGTCACCATCTTCTATTCCTCCACACTTCTTTACATCTCTCTCTCTGCCTCCAAATTCATCTTTATTATTAAACAAATCTTTCTTTTTCCAACAAAATAAATAATTATATACATTTTTTAATTCTTTTTGTCCTTTTTCTTGCCCCTAAGAAAGCGACTCGATCTACACAAAACTCATGAATATTTTCTTCTTTCATTGTCTCTGCTACACTCCAATTCCACTTCTCATATAAGTGAAACCATATATCACTTACACTTCTTTCATTCATGCATTCTAATTTATGGTTAATCTTAAAGTCACAGCTTAATCTTCGTGTTAGCAGAAGGGTTTTATAATGTTTGTTACTATTAAATTTAATAATTTAGTGTATACTTTTTTTTAACTTGGGATATCCTCTGACTGTGGAAATAATAGATTAGACTTTGGGAATAATAAGATTCGTTGAAAGGATCAAGCTTTTAAAAATATTAATTTTTTTCATACATGTACCCTTCGACATGTGAATTGAATCGGTGACTGCACACTTAAAAGAATATGATTATCTGTAAACTATAGGATGTATTATTTGGATTAGATCTACCCGTAAACTCGAATTAATATATGGATTGGATGAAAGTGTTTTAATACATTATGCATCTTCCTTTTATACTCGCAATAAAAAGTTTAAATTCACCCTCCTTTTCAATTGGAAAACTCACTATTCTATTTCTTAAATTAATACCGCTCTCGTTTTATTTCTTCGAATTTCCAATATTATACAATTTATAAACTACTTTGACGTAATATACACTTTAATTTAAGTTTAAATAAATTACTAATTCTTGGAATAAATAAATTAGAATATGAATAACAACCTAAGCTGAGAATTGAAATGTCATATTTATAAATAAAATTTATAAATTTATAATGAATGCCTTATAAGTAGAAAGTCATATGAGCGTTGTAGTGATCAACCTTTGAATAAGAAATCAATTTGAACTTTTGAAAAACTGTGTTTTTTGGAGTGAGAGTGCTGTTGCTTAGTTGACTTGTATTAATTGAGTTCTCCTTCTCTTGTCGTACTAGAGCTTTCATGGAATGGAGTGGGCCAAGAGAGTCCTTCTTTGTAAGGTACTCACAATCTTATCTTACCATTTTTCACTCCATTTATCAAATTGAGTCTTCTTTTGTCACAATTATATTATTTCATTTATTGCATATTTGATATGTTATTGTTTAGTTTTATGTCTTTCCAACAACTTAAAGCTTATATGGAACCATAAAAATCCCAACGAAAATCTTCTGTGTCTTGATTTTGTCTTTGGTTAGAAAGTTGAGTGGATGTTCCATCCTTTCCAAAACTCCTTCAATGGGTTTCCTTTCATGAAGCCTAAAAGAAAGTGAGCAAAGAGTCTTTAAAGATCTTTCTAACATTTTGGTTGTATATGTTTACTAAAATACTCATCATCCTACCTTTTGATTGCATGTATTTAGTAAGGCACTCATCATGTCACTAGTTTTTGGCTCTTGTCGTGCTACCCTGTAAAGTGCATTAACATTTCTTTCTATCTACTACTTCATTATTTACTTATTATTAAATATAGTATGGTAAATTGTAATTTCACTAATCCTTTAAGAGAGTTTTTCATGGAGTATTAAGATTTATACGTTCATAATTTCCATGTAGAATGTTGTTATGATTGTGAGTACGAATAAAATTTAAATATCTTAGATATCTTTTTATCCTAAACTATTATACTTAATCTTTATAAGAAAAATATATAAAGAAATTTGACGAGTACATTAGAATAATACATTGAACTTTTGGATAATATAATTTGAAATATTATCATATTATATTTTTTTAATATTTTGTTAGACGTACTTAAAAAACATGTTTTTTATAACAACAATCTATATTGGTAAGGTGTCATAAGATAACATTTTATTCCGCTTATAGTTATAACAGGTATAAAAGGCTGGTACAATGACATTTTTGTAATAAAAAAGAAAACTTTTTATATTGGTTATAGTTATAACTCGTATAGAGAGTGAACATGGTGATATTTTTGTAATAAAAAAAATTGTATACTTATTTTAATTATAACCGATATAAAAAGTTCACATGGTAACATTTTTGTAATAAACAAGAAAAATTTCCAAGTCATCCCTTGTAGTGGTGCATTCCAACTTCCATCAAACAAAATGACTCCATTTCTATTGTTCCTCTTTGTCTTTCTTCTTTCACGAGACTGAACAATCTCATCCCGTTGTCGCTCTAGCTTTGTTTTCACCAATTCTAACCCTTGCGACCTAGACCATCATCGTGGTTGTGTGATTCCTTTTGAACCTCTAACATGTTGATTACATCACCGTCGACAATTCTTTCTCCCTTTCCTTTTGTCATGTCAGACCATCGTTTGCCCTAGTCATCTATTGATGTTTGTTTTGTTTGATATGTTGTAATGATAAAAACACTTCTACACAATATTAATAAAAGTTCATTTTTTCTCTTACCTTCTGATGAAGTCTCTCTTCCAATATGCTCTCTCTTTTCCTTCCAGATGCCATGTTTGAGTGTTGCCATGAATAGCTCCGGCCCTTTCTCTCTCTCGCAGACTAGCCTTGTGTTTCTTCACTGATGTTCTGACACAAATGACTTCTTACACAAGATATTTTTTTCTCATGGGCTTTCATGTTTTGGGCCTCTGTTAAAACAACTACAGACCTTATTATTATATCATTGCTATAACTATTTGAATCTAAAACTTTTTTGTTTTAGTTTTTCTTTTTCAGGTGACATACAATGGTGTTTATGATTGCTCGTAGTTTCAAATAAAAATGGAGAGAGACACGATTTGCAACATGCGACTTTGCATCTTGGAAGTCTAATTTTCATTGTGATGGAGATGAGATTTGAGGTTGTTATGGTTTGTGCAATCTGCATAAGGGAAGCTCGTGTTTGATGGCATACAATGAGGTTCAGTTGCGGTATTTCTTGGTGGCAGATCTTTGATATCTCCTTTTCCGACGAGGCAACAAAAAGGTCTGACGATATGCATAATGGTGGTGGTTGCATTGAAGCAAGGTGTAAGGATTTATTGTCATAATAAATTGCTGTGGGTAATGGTGGTTTGAATGTAATTGTCTTGATTTTGGCTAGTGAGAGAGAAACATAAACTATGATCGAATTTTTGTATACTAGTTATATCTTTAATCAGTATAAAAAATGACATTTTCTATATCAATTCTAGAACCAATATGAAATGTGAATATTTTCTAAACTCTTTCTTTTATACCAATTTCATAATCAGTATAAACAACAATTTTTAAAAGCTATAAAATGTTTTTCTACACTAATGCGTTGTATAAATTATCTAGTAAACAACAATTTTGTAATTTAAATGATGATATGTGTATAATATATAGTGTAAATATAAAATAAAATATTAAATTAAATAATTAAATGAAAGTTAAAGTTATGAACTTTCAATCAAAAATAATTAAAAATTAACTTATTTTTTTTATCGTCACTTCATCCTTTAAAACTTCTCTTAATTATAAAGAAAAAATTAAAAATCATCCAGAACTAAATGTATTATTATTATATGTAAACCAACAAAGATTAATTTTTTCTATTAGATCACACAAATATTTAAAATAACATAAAAGTTTCCAATTAAAAAATTAAATTACGCAATTTCTTATTGGTAACCTTAATGGTTTTGAAGTTAAATTTAATATAAAAATATTACGTAATCTGAAAACTTATAAGGGAATAAATTTAAAAATAAAAATAAAAATCTGTTTTAGACAAATGATAATAAACTATTTTTAATATATATTAAAATATAATATAGTTAATTTTAAAAATATATACTAATCTTAATTAACTTAAATATTAAAATATTAATTTTTATCTACTTTCGTCCTTCTCATCCAAACTTATCCATAGACCAACTAAATTATTTGAGATAACTTATTTAGAAATTAATAAATAAGAAAAAATATTATTATATAGTATACGTGTCTATGTGTGTGTGTATATATATATATATATATATATATATATATATATATATATATATATATATATATATATATATGTGTGTGTGTGTGTGTGTGTGTTTTATTTAATAGTGAGGTAATTATTTAAATTACATTATACTATATTTAAAAAAAATATTTTATGAACACATGTCAACGAAATTTAAAGCGTTTAATAAATTAAAGTCGACTCCTTAAAGTTTATCCAATAATTTGATTAGAGATAAAATAGAATTCATTAAAAGTTAGACGATAGAGTATAGTGAAAAAATCAAAATAAAAGTACATTAAAAACAGTTATTTAATATATTTTTTTTATCGTATCACTTTCATGAGATTACTGTAGCGTTTACCAGAAATAAATAATTCTTTACCATTCTTAACTGATAAAATTCCACCAATAAGAAACATACATGACTTCTTTATACTTTATTGGTTCACATTATCTTATAAAAAGCCAAAACGAAATAAAAAGCTAATCTGGTCAGAATTTATTAAGAAAAAACCTTTAAAGAAGTTTTATTTACAAACTTATACTATTTTTTTTTTAAATTAATCTTAGATCTTTATGTCCTCGCAATTAAAAAAATAAAATCCTCAAATTTAAAAAGTACTTTTTAACTTGTTTCCCTACCGATATTTTTTTTAGCTGAACCTTTGTTACAGGTTGAATTGGTGTCGTAACACTATTTATATACATATGTTGAACTCTCTCGAACACTTAAGTTTTGTTCGGATTTGAGAAGATTTGAGAAGAATGGTTGAGGGGATTTAAGAGGATTTGAAGGTAAATCTTTTTGTTGTTTATTTGAGTGAACTTGGAGGTAAATGAGAATTGATTTGGAAGTAAATTTTTTTAATCTGTCACGTCAATCAAATCCTACACTAATTCTCATAAACTTTACTTCCAAATTCACTCTCACTTACCTCCAAATCCACTCAAATAAACAACAACAAAAATTTACTTTCAAATCCTCTCAAATCCCCTCAATCACTCTCCTCCAAATCCATTCAAGTGAACAAGGCCTTAAAGATGAGCTAGTGACAATGAAGACACAAAACGTTATTGGTGTACTCTCTATCCCCCCCAACCTGAGGAGCCTCTAGAAGAGATGTTGATAACAAACATTTCATTACCTTGTACAAAAAGAATTGATTACCGAACAGTGAAAAGATGAACGAAAAATGGTGAAATTTATGGGACCACCTAACCTCTATTTATAGAAATTCTCGAGGACACATGACACTTTTATAACTGTGAGATCTGACACCATCCAATGGAAAAGGACGATGTGATGCTTCGCATTTGGCGTCAGACCTGATAGCAAACAATAAAGGTGACATTACCATATATCGCCAACTATCAAATCTTTGACCCAACAATCACAATTTTAAACATAAATCGAGCGAACACAACAATTAATGAGGCATCGACACGATTCGCAAAGCAACTCAATCTTTCATCTCCAGTAATAGTATAAACAAATCCTCTTTGTTTGTTGACTTAAGTTCAAGCTAAGTCTTAAAAAGTTTGAATATTATATATCGACGTGTAAATATTGACCAAATTACATAGATCGAATGTTCAAATTGAGATAAAACCAATTAGATCCACTTAATCATCTAATTAAGTTAAATATGTTAGTAATCAGGTTTAACATAATTGGACTATAATTAATCTAAACTTATAAAAGTTTTCATAAAAAAATTATAAATACATATTAAATATATAATTTTTAAGACTCTTATAACAAATTTATTACAACATTATTTATTATCAAACTAATTTAAATATCAAGATTTCTTTAAGAGATATTCAATGAATTGGATATATCCGAGAACAAAGAGAAAAAACACTGGACCTTACTTTATCCACCTGAAACATTTAGGTTTATTATTAAGTGGGAAGGGTAATTAAGGAGGAGGCTTTCCCAGATAAACTCACGTGTTCTCATCTACCCCATCCAGAGGGGAGACAAATATCGGAAGCAAAGGTTTGGTAGGAAAAACCATTTATACCATCTTCAATTTTTACTTTAATTAAGTTTCCCATATGCAAGTAATCTTTTTAATTTTTCACAACTTAAATTCGTAGTTTGAACATATATTATTTAAATTAAAAATAATTTATAATTTTAAGATCTATTGAGAAAAGTGTTGCAGTGAGTTAGTGAGAGGACAAGATAGTAAGTCCACACTCTCTTTCCATCCAAGGCTCTTGTTATAAACCGCAGCAACACTCTTCTCTTCTCAAAACGCCAAGGGAAACAAACATAGCCACCGTTTCTGTCTCTCTCTCTCTCTCTCTCTCTCTCTCTCTCTCTTTCTCTCTCTCCGTGTTCAGATTCTCTCTTCCGCTCTGCGTTGGAATTGGGTCTCTCTCGTCGTTGTTGGTGTTCTGAGTGATGGGTATGCCCTGCCGCTGTTCCCACACCTCGCACATCACCGAAATCATCATCACCAGCTTCTTCCGCCATAAGTCTTAGATCCTCACCTCAATTATTTATAACTCCCTTAGTCACCTTCTTTCATGGCACCTTGAGATCCAACTTGGAGTAACCAACGCTTCCTCACATGGCGGCTGGAAGGGCTTTTTCCGACATCACTGCCTTCCTTCGCAACCAAACAGCTCCTCCCACTTCCCAACCTCTCGATTCTCTCTTCCTCTCTTCTTCCACTGCTCCTTTTCTCGGTCAGTCATAATTATTTATCACCCTCTCCCTCCTTAATTTTCACCACTAATCACGGTTCAACTAATGGGTGCTGTGTTTGACCTTTTTCTATTTGATTCAGGTTCGAGATCCATGATGAGCTTCGAAGGAGAAGGAGGGAAGGGGTGTAACGGTTCCTTCTTCCGCGCGTTTGATATAGACGAGAATGGAGATGAGTGCATGGACGAGTACTTTCATCAGCCTGAGAAGAAGCGCCGTCTCTCTCCCAATCAGGTTCAGTTTCTCGAGAAGAGCTTCGAGGAAGAGAACAAGCTTGAACCCGAGAGAAAAACCAAGTTAGCCAAAGACCTTGGTCTGCAGCCACGACAAGTCGCTATTTGGTTCCAGAACCGTCGTGCTCGCTGGAAGACCAAACAGCTCGAGAAGGACTACGAGATTCTGCATGAGAGCTATGAGAGTCTCAAGGCCAACTACGAAATCCTCCTCAAGGAGAAAGACAAGTTGAAATCTGAGGTAATCAAATCAAAAATTAAATTTAGATCCAAAATGATTATCTTTCTATCAAAATTGAAGTTTGATCTTCATAACAAATGTTTAACAGAGCTAACACTTAAAGAAACAGCATATATAAGTTCAGTCCATGAATTATAATGTTCGTTTTATTCATGTATAGATACAATCCGGTGACTTTATTTTCTGGGCCGACGAGTTAATCTGTGTAACGTTTTGGTTAAATCAGGTGGCGCACCTGAGTGAGAAGGTGCTTGCAAGAGAGAAAGAAGAGGGGCAGTTGAAGCAGGCCGAAAGTGGAACAAAGAGGTTGCAGGAACAGGATCAGGAACCACCGCAAAGGCCTGTACTTGATTCAGTTTCGGAAGGTGAAGGATCCAAAGTGTCTTGTGTTGTTGGGGGTTGCAAACAGGAAGATATCAGCTCAGCCAGGAGTGACATTTTGGACTCCGATAGCCCGCATTACACGGATGGAGTACACTCGGCAGTGCTAGAGCACGGTGATTCTTCTTATGTGTTTGAGCCTGATCAATCGGACATGTCACAAGATGAAGAAGACAACCTCAGCAAGAGTCTGTACCCTTCCTACCTCTTTCCGAAACTCGAAGATGCGGATTACTCCGACCCAACGGAAAGTTCTTGTAATTTTGGATTCTCGGAGGAAGATCATGGTCTTTGGAACTGGGAGTACTAAGTTTTCTACAATGTTTGTGTGTCTGTGCCGTGTGTAGTGTTTATTTATTTAGTATTTGCAGTTTTAGTGGAGAATTTATAAATGGGAAATAAGTCAGATGAATGACTATAGGTTTATTAGGATAGAGATGGTGGTTTTTGCCGCATTTTGCTACTTGTAATGAAAGTGTTGGTTCGAATGTAATTAAATAATGCGTTCCAGTTGAGAATGTAATTGTGGATTTAGTTTAATGAAGAAATATAAATTGGAAAGATGAAGAAATGAAAAGATAGTTGAATTAGTTCGTAAAGAGAGGCCCATTTAAGAGTATGAGTATGATTCCTGTTGAGTTGGGTTATGGAGTTCTGGGTCCCTGTTGCTTGGATCGGTAAGGAACTCTGCATTCGAAGTTGACTTGCCTGCACTTGCAGTTGTTTCCATTGTGAAAGAAGGATGTCACTTTCGTTACGACTTGGCCAAAAATCTCTGCCTTTCCATTCAACGGGGATCACCGACTTCTCTTCTTCTTTATGTTCTCCACTTTTAAAATTTACTCAAGAATATCTCTCACAACCTTCGCATCTTCTAACATTTCTTCAACCCAACATTTTTATAATTTATTCCTTTTCTCCACTATTTTCTACCTACTCGGATAAATTAATCATTTATATGTTTTTTCACCACTAATATCTTTTTTTTTTCTTGTTATTATTTGACCATCCATAAAAATGGAGTGGAGGAAAATTAAAGTTGGTAGGTAAAGAGGATGAGAAATAATTATTGAAGAGCATGGAATAAAATATTATATATATATATATATATATATATATATATATATATATATAGATTTATCTCTGGATGTTTTTTCCCCAGGAAAGTATATTTTTTTTCTTAACTTATATCTTTTCTACTTCCCGCTATTTATTTAGACATTGATTTTTTTCATGAATTAATCTCGTCTAAGTTAATAGGTAGACGATTATTTATGCAATATGTTTACCATAAATATTAGGATAATGATACAGTATTTTCTTTATAATATTTTAACACCATCTCATTCTGTGATTGATTATGTTAGTCTTTATAATTATTATTATTGATTGTGGAGTAATTTTGTACTAATCATATAATGACACGTAAATTGTGTTAAAGTATTTTTAAAGTATCATTATCCTAAAGATTATACTCTTTCAAAGCACAAGTGAAATGATAAAACAAATAAAGGTTAACAATTGTATCACATATCTATAATATTGTTATGTTCTTGTAAATATAAAATATCAAGTAATCAAAATGAGTCATCACATTGATTAAGTTAACGAGAATTATTTTTATTTAACTAGTTTAGTAAAAATAAATATTTAACTAAATCCAGTGTTTTATTATTATTTCGAATCCAAATCATGGAAATAATATTATCAAAGTCTATATTAAAATTGAGATATTTTTTGTCATATAACTTAGAATTTCGTTATAATTTTATTTTTAAAAAACACTTTCAATTATTAAAGGTGAGAGAGGTATTTAAATACTTGGTAAAAACAATTTTTTGTCACGTTATAAGAATAATAGGCATGTCTATTCCAAAAGTAAAAACAGATTATTAAAGAATAATAAAACCGTGATTAATTCACATAATACATGTACTTCTAAGTATAAGATTTTAATTTCGGATCCAGTGAATATAAATGATTTTTATTTGGAAAAATAGATAGTTATATTTATAGCAATATTCGTGCATACACACGCCTGCCATCATTTATGTGTTGATTAGCTAATTATAATGTAAATATTCATAACTTTAACTGTAGTTATCCTTTATGAAACATAAAAAGAAGTAAAATTGAAGATAAGTATTGAATCTGTTGACTATAAAACAAAAAGGAAATAAAAAATACCATAATCCCGATGCAAACATTAAACATCAGTCACATGTATGAGGTGAATTTTTAAAAGAATAACAAGGTATGGATGATTACGAACCAAAGGAAAATTTAGCGAAAGAAAAAATGGTGCTTATAATAAGGCAATAACATGTCAGACAATGAAAGAGTAACACTGTCTTAATCTTTTGTCTCTTTTACTGTTCCTCGTTTTTTATTGGGAGTATTTGTAATACTCGAGTAGTAAATATCGATGAAAAAGAATGAAACGCTAGAACAAAACCCTCAAGAAACTAGGTTCTGTGATGAAGATGATGATGATAATGATGTTACATATGATTATTTTGAATACTAAGTCACAGAGGAGAGAAGAGGACGTTAATGGTAGAATAATTGAAATTGGTGGCTGAGAATGGCTGCGATTAGGGTCAACATGTCGTTCACATTCATCTCTGCTGTTAATTACGAATTTAATTTAGTTTAGTTTAATTTAATTGATTAGGATTTGGAAGGAAATTGCGTGAGGAAAGGTCCATGCTTAACGGCGTGTCATGAAAGATCCAATCAGAAGGTGCCACACGCTCCTGCCTTCTAAAAACGCTTTCCTACCAACCGAGTCAACCCCACCACACACCACAAGGGCTTCACCTTGATTCTGCCACGTGTACGGCCACCATGCCACCACCTGCCACGTTTTTTTCTGTCCTCTTCGGTGAAACAAAAAAAATTGGGAAAATCAAGAGGCGCGAGCCAGATTCAAGAGCAACCACACCAAATGCCTTATGCAAACACCGCACTGGAATCTACACATCATCTGGGCCCCACCCGACGTTGACCTCGATGCCACGTGCCTTTTAATCTGCGATTCTCTATGAACCCTCCACACAAAAAAATCTATCATGTTTTATTATATAAAATACTACAAACACAAAAGATAAGCATCATTAATACTCTAAACAGTACAATGTACATAGGCTTCAATCTAGAAAACTTGCTTAATACCAAGATAAAGTGTCCCAATTTAATACATTTTTCTAAGCACTCAAACTCCTCTGTCTTTTTTGTATACATACTTGTCTGTGATTCTTTTAGTGATTATATGTTTTTATTTCATAAATCTAGATTTTTTTTCGTTAATTTAATTTCGATAAAATAATGTAATAGTTAGTTTAGTATTTAAATTAGTAATTATCCATACGTTTATAGTTTAAGTGGTATTTGAGCCAAAATGTGATGTTAAAAGTTAAAAAATGAAAGAAAATGTTATGGAAATGGAGAGAAGATAGTAAAATTATTGTGGTGATTATAATGATTCGGAGTGAGGTGATGAAGAGAGGATGTTGGGTATGGTAGTACGTAGAGTGATTAATTTATTTTGTAAACAGATCCGGTACTGAAAATGATGAATTTAATTGGCACGTTTTAAAAGGGGTTAGATTTATAAAAGGGGTAGATAGATAATGTATAGAAAATTTTGTAGTTTTGCGAAAAATACGAAGGAATCAAAAGAAATGACAAGACGGAGACAGCAGTGGCATCGATTTATGGCGCATTTTTTGTTTTATTTTATGGAATAAAGGGATTGATTATTGAAGTTGAAATGCGATGAATGCAGTGAGGAAGATTAAGGTGAAATTGTACATAGGGAAAGAAAGTAGTCATATCAAATTTCAGTATTTTAATTTAAATCAGATTATTTTCTTTTCCATTGTGGATGTATTTTCTCATTTTCATACAAGTATTTTTCATGAAAAAATCATGCTTTCAGGGACTCTTAGATAATTATTTATTCGAAATAAATAATTATTTATTCGAAAAAAATACACGTATAGTTGGGTTGCTTTCCTTGGACCCATGCTAAGGCTGTTTGCCAGTACTTCATGACAATGTCCTCTTCCGCTCTTAGCACACCAAGCTCTCACTCCTTTCACTCATTTCTTACTTCTTCTAAATTTCTTTACACAACACAACAAATGAAGTTATATATAAAAAAACAAAATCAATATCAAAATAAAAACCATAACTTTTTTCTATGGGTTAAATATACATTTGTCTTAAATTGTTTTAAAATTTCTATTTCGTTATTAATATAAATTATGTATTTATTTTATTTCTAGTATAGACTATATACATATTTTATTTATATATTTTATGAAAATTACGCAAATTGTTTTTTTTCAATAAACATATTTTTTCGTATCATGAATAGAATTTTCATAATAAATTATAATATATCATTTACGTGTCCTTTACTAAATAAGATATTTTACGTAATTTTTATAATATATAAATATTAAATAAATATATAATTTATATTGAGAATGAAACAAAATATTTTAAAATAATTTAAGAATGTAAACCATGTATTTAATCTTTCTTTTCATTATGAGTTATATTGTTGTTAAAAGATTGTGAATGATTTTAAAATAGTAATACTAATAATAATATATGGGTGTTCCGTGATTCTCTTATCTTATTTAGTATTCTTAATTTCGAAAATTTCAGTGTTGCTTTTAACATTTTCAGTATCTAGTTATACCATGCTATCTCGTCCCGTCAAAGAAACCTAGGAATGATTTTATAGCCATTATAGGTGGTTTAAAAGAGAGATGAGAAAAAGATAAGAATGGAAGAAAGCATCCAAATTTAAGAGAGTTAAAAGAGAATCTTCCAAGCATCTTGTCCAAAAATGCAGAAAATCTTCTTGGATTGACATATTCATGTGAGTGAGAAAGAAACACACTCTACAAATAAAAAGAAAACAAAGAAAGCAATGACCATCAATAAGGTCTTGTCTATTTTAGCACCCACCCATTTGGTTTTCTCACTTTATGGCTTATACTATTTCACACCAACAAAGACCATAATTTCACTCATATAAAAAAATGATTTTCTAATATTATTCTGGAGTTAGAAAATATATTCAGTACTAAAAGAAGTATCCTCAAAACAGTACAAAATTCCAAGTTTATGAACTTGGAAATCACAGATCAATAAAAGTATATAATCAGCTACAATTAGAAAGCAATGCTAATCTATTTATATCGTAAAGGTAGAAATTTAATAATTATGTTTTCCCGACAAAACGGTAAGTTTTATTCTAAGTAAGCCTTGTGAAAAAAATATTTATATAATTACTTTACTATTGTGGGAATATGATCATGCAAGTTAGACGAATAATTTTGAAAATATTATAGTCGATATTTTACTCGTATCTTTAAAAGTACACTGTTCATTAATCTAAATTTATTTAGTAGAATATCAACCAGTTTTGAAAATGTATAAATTTTTTTGAACACTTTTTTTTTGTCAGCATAAATTTTGAAGACTTGATCTAGTTTATAATACATTTTTAATTTAATAGTTGCATTGATAAAATTTAAAATGAAGAGATAGTAATAGAGTAACATTAGTTAAATGTTGTCGTGAAATAACTTGGTTGCTCTTTGTAATTTTTAAAAGTATTAGTAACTCGTTATTACAATAATACACAGTTACATTATCTATATTTTCTATATGCATAATTTTGAGGAAATATCAAAATATATAAAAAAAGTTAATAGAGAGTAATTGTACGAAGAGTTAATCCTAACTTCAATTCATTCCAATAACTTTAAGTATTGTTACTACCGAGTAGGGGACAACCGACCGGGCACGCTTAGTCCATACCAAGTAGGTCGGATCGGTTGACCGATCACACCGACCGGGCATGGAAACCCATCTTTCCCGATCGAACGTCAGGGCAGTACTCGTGAATTCTATAGCCTAGGCTGGGGACAGCTTTTGAAGGACCATAAATGTGTAGTTAATGGCGTAACGGTCATTGTCGAGTAGTTAGAATGAACATTGATTGTCAATTAAGAGGTAAATTAATGAATAATATTCTGTGAAACCATATAATATAAATAACAAGCGATGGAAAAGGTAAACTCTCTGATTTTGATTGATTTTCACTAGACTTGCCAAGATAAATTTTAACTTGAGCGTCGGAGTGTTTTCTTGCAGGCCCCCCCACTTTGATATTGAGAGAGGAGTCAGGAATTAAGGAAGGATCGATTGGAGAAGGAGGAGCATTCCTGAGCGGTATCAGCAGGAGTTTCCTCGGTCCCATTCAACATAAAACAAGTATCACGGTAGTTATAAATTTAACACAAAAACAAGTAATGTAAACTTCAAAAGTGATTAACCTCAAACACTTGATAAAAAAGAAAAAAAGTGAAGGAGAAATAATGTAACACTCAACCCAAACTCTATCCATTGACATCACCGCTCATGTTCATGCATCATCTGTGGGCTCCTCCTTGTCGTGCATCATCTCATGCATCCCATTAACTCAGTTTTTGTGATTTTCCCTTTCATTTCTGGTTTATTCAAACTGAATGATGCGTACAAATGAAGTAGTGTGGCCAAGAAGTCGGTGTAGAGACAAAATTCACTTGAGAAATCAGACCCTAATTAATCATTGGATTTATGACCTAATTAACAAGGGCTGCGATTTTGCTATTTGAGATAGGAGCGTTGTACAATTATGACCCACTCACTAATCCAGTATTTTTGCTATTAAAAAGAAGTTAATTAGTGATGTTTAAGATCCCACTCTAAGAGGGTTGCATCACAATTCGCACATTACAATTCAGAATGTGATAGCGAGTTCACGAAGCTTAACACCAACCACCCATTTTTGCGCAACAGAACAGAATCAACAACCATTTTCTCTGAGTCAATGTTCCACTGCGGTGCCTCAAATAAAATTAAAGGGAGTTTATGTTTATGTGTCGTGTGTTTCAACTTTTAGGAGACCATGCCACCGGGTGCTGTAGTTGGCTTAGTGGGTTCTTGTTTGTGGACCCTTTAGCTTTATCATTCGACCTTCTTCTTCTTCTTCTTCTTCTATTTATTTCTTGATTGATTACAAACTATTATTCTACACATAACTTTTTAAGTAATTATTAAAAAAGAAATAATCGTATCCCAATGATAAGGTAAGATTGGATTATACCCAGTCATTCAATTTTAATTCTATTTTAATTTTTATAGGCAGCTTTTCCTTTACAAGTACAGGTTTAGAATACCTTATTTTGTAAAGTAGCTTAATTTAAAATAACTTCCTCTGAAAAAATTGGAATAGGAACTATTTCCCTGACTACAAGCCCAAAAAAACATATAAAGTGTTCATAATTGGTAGTCTTTTATAATGTTTTTTGTTCCAGTGAAAGTTGAGCTGTTCCTTGCATGTGGGTTCATGTTAAGCCCACAAGGAAGTCAATAATTACGAAGATGTTAGATGAGGATGGATTACATGGCATTAACATTATTGGAACAACTTTTATTTGGCGTTCCCGTTTAGGCCCAATCACTGCATCAAAGAAATTTGCAGGCATTGACTGATGTAACAGACGATGCTTTTGGATAATGTACTGTGTTATTCACTTATTTGTCACAAATTTATTGCACTTTGTTCCTGCTTTTGATGATTTAGATCCCTTTTAGATGGCTTTTGACTTTATAATAGAGGAGGCACAGTTTGATATGCAATGCTTACAAGTCATTATTGTCAAATAATTTTCTGATCAAGTACACTCAATGAACACATTGCAAGACCAATAGCTGCAAATGAGAAGATCCATTTAATCTCCAGTTTTGACCTTGCCTCGTGAAGGAAAATACAGGACAATTTTACTTTGGGTTGAGGATGCTATCTACTTACAATTATGATTCTGATCAAAGAATGTTCTGCTTGGCCCTTAGGCAAATCAAATTAGAAGAGACAGCAGAAGAGATGTATCAATGCGCAGAGAGGCGATCAAAATTTGAAATTTTTCTTCAAGTATATAACCACCTCTTGCTGAAAAAACAGTTGGGGTCAATTAGCAAACTTTTGCAATGAATAACTCATTTAGCAGTAATGTATGTTTCAAGTAACAACAGATTTCTCACCACCAAACTAAGCAGAATGCATGCCGCAGCCCCGGGATACAAAGCATACCAGAAATTCAAGTGATGGAACTTTGGACCATCAATGAAAAGCAATGGCATGCTAGCAGCTGCATGTATCATTGGAATAAAGTTAACCAGAAAATTTGGAAGCTTTAATGAGTTTATTCAAACTACAACAAAATAACGTTGAGGAAAAAATACCTGGGGGGTGAACGGAGTTAGTGCAAATCATGTAAGCAACGGATGCTGCAATACTAGCACTCCTGGCAAGCCATCCGGGTCCAAATATTGTCAATGCCAAAACACCAATTGCTGCACAACCTATTTGAGCCATGAACATGCTGTACTTCTGCATAATCACATGTGGGTTATTTAGTTCTGATGTAAACAATTAGTTTTGTGGGGTGATTTTATTTTTGGTCTATATATGTTCTAAACCGAAAACACGCAGGTCTTATTTTTTAAAAAAAAAACAATGACCACTATCAGGTTTAAACGTGAGTCTGACAACTAGACGAACCCTAATGAGTGAGCAGATTCTGATAAATTGTTTTTCACTTGTAATTAGTAAAAAATGAACATTTGTAATAGTTGAAAATGTGGAAGAGCATATGAAAATTTAGACACAGTGCATTCAATTGGTTAAAAGCAATTATACCCTGGCAGAAGGGGCAGTGGGAGTGGCAAAGAGGACAGTGGAAACAGCCCCAAATGGTGCAAATGCGATTGAGAGTCCTTTTGGTGCCAATAACTGATCCAGCTTTCCCAATACTGCCATGGCCGCAAATGCCCCTGTTCAATTAATTTCTTTGATTAAAAGAAAAAACATTTAAAGCTGCCAAATTTTAGTGAGTTACTAGATGAATTGGTGTAGTTAGGAAGATCCTACAGTGGGTGGTTCCAGTGAAATTATGATTTCAAATTTCTTGAAAACAAACGAGAGAGAGGAGGAAAAAACTAACCAGCAGAGGGCCAAAGAATGTCACTGAGGGAAGGAGTGGAAGGGGCTTTGAGAGGCTTCCAATCATCCCATATAGATGGAGAAGCAACGTTGCTTGATGCCACAATCCCATATCCTCTTTTCCTTCCCTTTTCAATATATTTATGATTACAGTTAGTAGCTGCCCAATAATCCGACACTACTACTCCCTTGCGTTTGATGGTGGTGTTAGAACAGAAGAAAGCAAATGAAGATGATGAAGGTAACGATAATGGGAGCGTATAATTGGTGGCAACATTGCCAGCACCAACCATTCCAGATGAAGTTTGACTCATCTCTCTGGTCTTCAGTTTTGGACCGATCGCTTAGAGTCTGGAATTCTCAGAGTCCCTCTATCAAATAACGGAGAAGGTGAGGTCAGGATCGTGGAAAAGCAAAGGCCTTTGAGTCAAAAAGCGAATAAGCCTTTGAAGAGAGCCAAAGGACGCCCGTTAACAACATCTAACCTTTTCTTTTTGTTTCCTAATACTTTAATTTCAATGCTCTAACTACCTATTATTACTTTTGCATTACACAAGACAAAATCCTATCACATCCACCACCACTAGCCTCTCATTTCACTTTGTGGACCTAACCTCTACTTGGGTTTTTCACATGTCATCACTGTAAGCCCAAGTTTCACATTACTTTTTTTTAATCCTCCTATACTTGTAGGCATTTCATTCAAAAATAAAACTCTATTGCTAAATAAAAGAGTATAAATTAATTTCAAAGATTAAGTTTAAAGGATTTTTATACTATCATCTCAAAAGAAAACGTTTATAATATAACAATGCCAATCTTCCAATAATTACTTTCCCAATCATACATGATGATTTTTAGTCACTAATTAGTTGACCAGGTAAAAAAGATTATAATAACATAAGCTCCGAATTCGATTCATTCATATGATTGATTAAAAATGTGACCTACTTAGGAACGGACTTTTTATAAGCATAGAGACGATAATAACGCATATGAAACTATTATGGCCTTTTTCTTGCGCAGAGGTAAATTAACTTTGTCGGTTAATAGTCTTTGGAAATTGTTGACCAAAAAGCTCACATTAAGAATGCCTAATTGACCAAAATTGTATGAGAAAGTGATAGCATTGCTGGAATGGAGGCCATTCCAAATATAAAAACCCGCTACAACATTGAAGGGGATAAGTGTTTAGGTTATTCATAAGAGGACATTTGCAACAAAGTAAAACTAGAATGTCACACAAAGGAAAAGGAACACATAGGAAGGGTGCTGCGGAAATAGCATGATTGGATAGGATTTACTTTTGTCATCAGTAATCTGAATCAGACTCATAAAACTCGCTTGGACAGGACATAACCTCTTGCTTCAGCAACTGTAACACCTCGTTCATTGATGGACGATCATCTGCATTTCCATCTGTGCATCTTAATGCTAGCTCAAGAATAACTTCAAGGGTTCCTTCATCTGCAATTCTGCATCTTTTGTCCACCACATCTTTCAATTTGTTATCTCTCAGTAATGTGTTCACCTGCAAAGAATTGCCTAAAGCTCAGTACATTTATGTTGGAAAAACTTTCCTGTGTTACCAGAGATTTGCATTGAGGGTTAAAAAGCTTAGCTTACCCAACCAACAACATTTAAACCTCTTCTCACAAATGAAGGATCTGTTGGCCTCTTCCCAGTTACAAGTTCGAGTAAAAGAACTCCAAAGCTATACACATCCGACTTCTCAGTTGCTCTTCCACTTTGTAGATACTCTGGTTGACAGGTAAATTATAAACCACCACTCAATCAGTATTAAATTCAGAAAATCACTTGATACATTATTGAATAATTAATAGGGTCTTGTTACAGGGACAACTTGAGTAATGCTTTGAATAGTATTCTTAGCATTTATCAGCATTTGGCCAATTAATACATATTGTATACATTAGAAATAATTATCTACCATATCATTCAGCACTCTTTTAGCACATTTGGTATAGGTCAATTGAAAATTTGATTAGTGAATGGAATATGATCATCTTGCATCCAAAATCCCAAAATAAAGGATAACCAGGCCACCTATAAGTATCCAAAAGTACCAAATACATACCTGGTGCCAAATAACCAAATGTGCCAGCTACCACTGTGGTAACATGTGCCTCCTCATCGACCAAAAGCTTCGCAAGGCCCAAATCGGATATATGTGACTCCATGCATTCATCAAAGAGTATGTTGCTAGATTTTATATTACGGTGAACAATTTCTGGGCTGCATTCATGGTGCAAGTAAGCCAAACCCCGGGCAGCACCAAGAGCTATCTTTAGGCGATCACTCCAGTTCGGTACTAGGATTTCTTGAGTATTTTCTGAACAAAGGATTGCATAACAATTAGAAAATTGCACAGCTACAGGACGAGTCATCACAAATTTACAATACATTTTATAAAATTTACTGGCTTGAATCGTACCATGCAAGACATCATCTAAGCTGCCTAAGACCAAATAGTCATAGATAAGGAATCTTGAAGAAGGAAGCCTGCAGTAACCACGCATATTTACAAGATTTGTGTGTTTGATGCTCCCCAAGATCTCGAGTTCCCTTTCAAACACTTGATCGGACCCTGCATAACTTCGATCAATCCGTTTAACAGCAAATAGACGACGATCATTCATCTCCATTCGGTAAACAGTACCATATCCTCCGGATCCTAATATATTCTCTTCATCTAGAGACTCCAGCTTCTCTATGATCTCAGACGATGTGTATGGCAGATCACCATGGAATGTGATAAGTTTTGCGCCTGTTAAAGATTATGTTAGCATCTATGAATAAAGAGAATATTTTCTTTTCTTTTTTCCTTGGTAGTAAATAGGTGATTGTCAAATTTGAAAATATCACTCTTCTTACTAGCTCCTGGATGAACTTGTTTCTTGACTTCCGTGTATCTCTTTGCAGCTCGCTCTTTCTTTGATATCAAACGAGTCCACAGAAATGAAAGCACCATGACAAGTGCGATACCCATAATCGCAATTGCATAAATTAACAGTACCTTCATGTAACGTGAAGACCTTTTGGCGGGGACTGCATATATTGAAGTGATAAGGATTATCATACAAAACAGTGACCATAATTCTTTAATATGTATTTAGTTCTAAATCAAGGAAATTAGATAGTATTTAGGAAAATCAAATTCAAAGGTAAGACTTGCCTGCAGCTTGATCACTTTCAGCATGGGGCAGCACCACAGGAAAACCAAGTGATGTCCGACATGGCTTTTCGATTTGCCGCCCACAAAGATCTGAATTTCCCTCAAACCTATTTACATGAATTTTTCATTACAAAAGTAAAGAAATAATAGAAACGAACGTGCTGCTCATAGTGCAAATACATTAACATGATAACAGATATAGAAAACCAAGAAAATCCAAAATTCTTAGTGTCAATGAAAATCCAAAATCCAACAGCCAAGAAAACTTAAAAACACAAAATGATTTTTTTTTACCTTAAATATTAAAAAGATAGAAGGCAGAAGTTCAGAAATCAAAAGTGAAATGTTGACTTCAGTCTTTGATCCACAATTTTCACCATTCAAATTCAAATAGTTTACAAATAATCAAACACTATGTTTGACTCCAATAATTTAAAACACAACAGTTACCAAGTAAACTTATCACCCTACTGTAATGCATGAGTGCAAATAATTAGTCTGCATGTTACAAGGTATAATATAAACTGCAATAAGGAAGGAGTACATACGAGTATTTGCTAAAGGTGCTCAGTACTCCAATGTCAGGAATTTCACCAGAAAAGAAATTGGTAGTCAAGTTCCTAAGACAGGGAGAGTGAGCATAAATGAATCATAGAGTTATTAACATCGTTATGCCAGAGAAGTTTAGGTTATACTGACTTACAGAATTTGCAACTGTGAGAGACGGCCAATAGAGGAAGGTATGGCACCTTTCAATAAGTTACTCGATAAATCCCTGTATTTAAACTATGTATTAAATTCCAGATAAATTAAAATGCAGTTGAGAAACAAAGTGTAGAAACAAGCTCAAAGAATCATAAAGGAACAGTGAGAAAAGCAAGGAACAAGGAATTACAATATATTCAAATATGAAAGATTTCCAATGTTTGACGGTATGCCTCCTTCAAAAAAGTTACCCCTCAAGTACCTTCGAATACAATCAGATGAGACACATCAACATCGACATAGCATAAAAGCAATTTATATGAAATTGATAAATACTTCTTTAGGATTGAACCATTTAACTTACAGTGCTCTTAGATCAGAACAATTGGTAAGTTCATTAGGAATGGTTCCATGCAAGCTGTTCTGATGAAGGGCTCTGATTCATTGCAAGCCATCATATGGAATGAGAATGATAAAAGTCTCATGTGCAAGTTCACCAATGGTGAGAGAAAGGTGTTTTCTACTTACAGTCTTTGTAGTCCACTGAGTTTACCAATGCTGGGAGATAAAATTCCTCCAAGTTGCATGTATGGCAGATTTCTGAAGAACAAAACATAAAGTGTTATACTGAGCTGAGAAAGTGGGAGAAAAAGGAAACAGAATGAAGTGCATGTGTTGTTTGCTTACATTAAGCGAACTCTTTGGTCATCGCCAGGGTGGCAAGAGATACCAGTCCATCTACAATGAGTCTCATCAAACTCTTGCCAGTTGCTCAGAACATTCTTAGTATCATTCAAAGCACTTTTTATTTCCAACAAGGTCAGACCTAACAGATGAAAAAACATGCATAAGAGAATTAAAGTTCACAAATTTAAACTCCAGTTTTCACAAGGAGAAGCATTTTACAAAGATTTGGAGAGAGAATGATAAAGATAAACTCCCAAAATAGCTAAGGTGAAATGGAAAAAGTACCCAGAATGCATTTATTCTTCTCCACAAAAAGAAAAAAAAAATCATAGGAAAAACTAAACAAAACATGGAAGAGGATTTGAAGCAGAGAAATAAAAAAGATTCATGGCTCTAACCATCCAGGGTGAGAGCAAGAGAAGAAGGGCAGAAAACTGTGACCATAATCACCAGAGAAATGCATGTTACAATCCCCATTTCCAATTTCCAATCTCTCAAAAAATTTGAACTTTCTATGTGAGAAACTGAAACTATTCACCAGAAGAGTATGACTTTAAAGTGATGATCAGTAGGAAAAAAGTGTGAGTAGGGTTGGGAGTATGATAATAATGTAGACCCAGATGTTACCATATGATTTAACTTTCATGAACTCAAAATAACTAATATATAGAGAAAACAGTGAGAATAATTTCATGCAAAGGTAAGAGAGTGGTCTCATACTACTCTGATATTTACTTTTTTTTATTGGTTCTAAGACTTAATTTATCAAATATTTTTATAAAGAGAGGGAAAAAGGACAAGTATTTTGAAAATCGGTATGAAAAGCGGTGCAGCAGTTGTTCAGAGCGAAATTTAAAAACAAGTTCTTGAACCACTCGAGTATGTGAGTGTAAAGGATACTCGCCATTATGTTAACAAAAACAAAATTTGCCATCGACAAGAACTAATAGAGATGAGAAGTGAAAAGCCACAGCAGCAGGTAGCGCGTGGTAATTTTTTCACAGTCCCAGAGAAATGTCAGATATATTTAATCTAATTTAATATTTAAATTTTAACAATAATAAAAAGGAAGAATTGCACAATTAGGATGAAATTATTGATGGATCCTATGTTCTTGTTTTTTCCAGTTTCAAGATAAATTTGAAGTGAGTATATACAATAACAATTTGATTTCTCTATTTATAACCTATCTTATACTTTTCCTTTTTAGTTCATGTCTTTCTTACAATAGATATTTCTATCTAACTTTTATCATTTTTTAATAATAAAAATGAAAAAATAATTAACCAGTCTTTTACACAAATAAAGGACAAAATATGTGAACATAATTTCTAATACATCTTAATTGTATTGCTACAAAAGAATGTTCATTATATTGTCTTAGCTTTTAAAGACATGTATTCATACAAGTTGTTTATCTTAGTTAGTTGATATAGTTTGTGTATATTTAGAAAATATTATCTGTTAAAAATAATATATTATTTTATAAATTCCATAAAATAAATTCAACCAAACAGCATACTTCTTTGTTGATAAGTAATATGTAAATTCTCATTATATATGTTAGTATTGAAGTTTGAAGCTGAGATGTATATAATCCTCCCTTTATCCATCTATTCACTAATTTAAACAACTTTCTTCATGAGTATCTTAAGATAAAACAATTGATACTATTCTTTTTATATATTAGAACTAGTTTATGCATTAGATAATCTGAAAAGGTGTACAGTATAATTTATTTAAATTTTCATTAGTTGTTTATTCATTAGCTTAAGAATAAGAAAATTTGATTTAAATTTTTTTCTAAAGATCTTAAAATAAGTTTTCCTGACATGTTTGTTTATTTAGATGTGAAGTTCAAACTAAATTTTGTTATAGTGCTTTTATTTTATAATATATTTTTTTTCTCAGTACAATTCAAATTTTATAAATTTGTAACATTTTCTTCTAATAAAATTTTACAAGACTGAACATTTTAAGCATTACATACATTTTTTTATAAGAAATACTAATTAAGGTTAATTATAATTAATTCTTTTCAAAATAATATATTACAATATGATTGTGGCTAACAAATAATTTAAAAAGATTTGGTGAAATTTTCTACTTTTAAATAAAATGTTGATAATGGGATTATATATTGAATAATAAACTCTAATTGAAGTCGAAATATAATATTTTTTATAAAATGAAAAAATATATATCATCAATAATAAATGTTTCTAATGGTAAGACGGCAAAAAATTAAAGTAAGTAAAAAGGAAAATTAAAACAATTAGAAATATTATGTATTCTAATAAAAAATAAATTTATATATATATATAATTTTTTTTAAAAAAAACAAGGTAGAGAAGATGGGAAAATTGTGACATAAGATGATGAGTTGGAGGTTTTATTTAGTATTCTAACTTATTATGTATAAAGATTAAACATGTCAAACTTTAGATTGAAGTTGTCTGAAATGGATGAGGAGCTAAAGAATTCAAACAATTAAGGTGACGGATCATGATTGACTTTTATGTTGAACAATGTAAAAATATATCCTTATATTTAGTAGAAAACTCATGTAAAAAATAGGAAGGTCACTGTGTTTCACAAGTACTTTGAGTCAAAGATCTTGAGATATTTGATTTTTTTTTCTCTCACTTTTTCATCAACACCCTTAGCTCAATTAAATTTTGTGAACCCTTTTAATTTACTTTCATTTTTTGTTAGGAAAATTAGCATTGATATTATGTTTGATTGATTTATGTAAGAACTCTTATAGTTCCATTTACAAAGATTTGTAACACATAGTCTTAAATAATTCAATACAAAAGTGACATTAAATCTGATATATATAGGACATGCAGAGTGTTTCAGTATATCCTTTATAGAAGAAGGAATAAATTGTCTATTCTTTATATAGCTTAATCAATTGGTGTGGGATATAACTTTACAACCCAAATGTCATTTTGAAGATCCAAAGCATACTTGATGTAAAGTAGACTAGTCCTTTAATTTGACATGACACTCATTTTTTTAAAAGTTTAATTTTCTCAAATCTTTAGTATACTAAAACCGATATTCAACTTGTATTTAAGAGTATTTATCTCATCTCCGTATACATGTATACATAAGAAGTAATTAGTTTTAGATTATATAAGACATTGTTGATAAAGAAATAAATTAATTTTCAGCTTCCACTGTATTTACTCACAGAGGAGATTTTTAAAGTTTGCAAACTAAAATTTCAATAAAAATAAAAAGTTGTAATGCAAACTTTATTGTGTAAAAAAGTTGTCTTGAAACAAAATTATTGTAAACAACGTTGTAACAGTGGTCATCTTTTTGACAACAAAACTAAGTTAATAAGGAGTTCGTGTAAAACTTTATTTAAAAAAAGAATTTATATATATATATATATATATATATATATATATATATATATATATATATATATATTTTTGAGAATTTATAGATGGACGTTACACTTAAAAAAATCATTATTATCTATTGTAAAAATTCATAAATAAATTTTAAAATTTATAGGTAACACATTAATCTTTACAAATCATCTGTGAATAAAAATCTGTAAATAAAATTGTTACTTATAGATTTGTCTACAAATAATTACCTACGAATAAATCTATAAATAATTATATAGATATGTAGATAATTACCGGATAAAGTTTATAAATAATTATCTAAAAAATTCTAATTACTTAGGAAAAAAGTTTCATAGATAATTTCCTATAATAAAATTCGTATATAATTATTTACGAATAAAAATTTATATGTAATTATTTATCATAAATCCGTATATAAATATTGATAAATAACTTGTAGTGTTATTAAAATGTTAGCATCTCATAAGAAGAGTTCTAATATAGTGTTAATACTCAGAAAAAAAAAAATCAAAAAAATATTTTATGCATTTTAATATGAATATATATATATATATATATATATATATATATATATATATATATATATATATATATATATATATATAATTACAAACCTAAAAAAAAAGGGTGGACACAACGTGGAAAGATTTGTTACGAAACAACGGGAAATATTGTTACTAAATAAAAATGAGCTGAAATTTCATTTAAAATATCAATTTATGGATGGCAGATCCTATTCTTTAAAAAAAAATACAAAAATACATATATATAAAATGAAAAATGTTATTTCAAAATGAAAGCTAAAACACTGATAAACGTGATTTAAAATACAGTGGATTGAGGGGGGAAAGTCATAGGATAAACTAAAGCAAACTAGTACTATAAAAAAAACAAAAAAACTGAAGAAAGTAGTTATAATAATTGCAATAAATTATGGAAAAACAGTCACAGACTGTTTTGTTATAACCTTGAGAAAATTTAAACATTTTAGGAGTTTGTAAGATATAAGATTAAAATCAAACTATGATAAAAATCCAGTTGAGATGGAGACCGAAGATATTTCACAACATAATAGGAAAGCAGTTATTAAAATCCTAGCTGATGCAAACATATAATGCTTTTAACTGTAAAAATAAAAATAAAAATAAAAAAATTCTCAAGATTATGCAGGATGAGATGGAGACTGAAGATATTTCACAACATAATAGGAAAACAGTTATTAAAATCGTAGCTGATGGAAACACATAATCCTAGATTTTTAAGGAAAGAACCTAAAAATTCTCAAATTTAGACCACGTTGAAAGGTTCAGACAGAAGAAAAAAAATAAAATAAAATTCTTCTCTACTTCTACATTGCATTATATATTATATATTATACATAACATAGGCGAATGAGTAGAACCAAACATAGAAAATGGAGAACGGGAGCAGTGATTATTCTGGTGCACTAGAGTTAGAACAGGAGCCAACATCAACATGCACACCACCCTCTTCTTCATCCTCTGCTTCAGCAAAACAGGCAGGAGGGTGGAGATCCATCAAATACATCATTGGTAATTCTATCCATCTTCTATATTTTACGTCAAATTAATTTTCATTCTTCTAATGCACCATGCTTGATTTCCAAAGGAAACGAGTCCTTCGAGAAAGTGGCATCCATGAGTTTGGTATCAAATCTCACAGTCTATCTGCTCTCAAATTACAACCTCAGCAATATATATGTGGTGAATGTGGTGCAAATTTGGAATGGATTCTCCAACATCTTCTCAATAATTGGAGCTTTCATTTCTGATACCTATCTGGGTAGATTCAAGACCCTCTTCTTCGGCAGCATTGCCTCACTTCTGGTAAGGAAAATCACATGCATCTTCCTGTCTTCTTTTCCCTGCACATACCTATTTTCATTTCTGAGTCCTCTTTTAATAATCAATTTCTACATTCCAGCTATTTTTTCACCCTTGCAATGCCTAATGTACCTTCCAATAAGTATTCACAAATTGAGAAAACAAATGCTCAACTTTCCTTGATTCACATATGAAATATTTATTCTAGTCTGATAAATCAGAATGTAAAAAATCATATGAACTTTCAGTTAATTGAGAGCTATATATATATTGTTTGGCTTTAGACTTTATTAGAAATAATAAGATGGAAGACTTTGATTGAACATTACACACTGAAGTTTCAAAATTGTAATTGCTACTCTCATTACAGAAGGAAAGATCATGTATATACATAACAAGCTTGGGTTGTACTTGACAGGGAATTTTGACCATAACCCTAACAGCAGGTATACGACAACTGAGACCCCATCCCTGCGACAACAACAGAGACCATTGCCAATCTCCAGATGCCTTGCAGCTAGCAGTTCTCTTTTTAGGTCTGGCACTGTTATCCATAGGAGCCGGTGGCATCAGGCCATGCAACATTGCTTTTGGTGCAGATCAGTTTGACTCCAAGACAGAGAAGGGTAGGGCACAACTCGAAAGCTTCTTCAATTGGTGGTACTTCAGTTTCACCATTGCACTTGTTATAGCACTCACAGTTGTTGTCTACATTCAAACCAATGTAAGTTGGACTCTAGGCTTTGCTATTCCCACTTGCTGTCTTGCTTTGTCCATAGCCATCTTCCTACTTGGACGCCACACTTACATTTGCCAGAAGCCTCAAGGGAGCATCTTCTCAGACATGGCCAGAGTAATTTCAGCAGCCTTTAGAAAACGCAACCTACAGGCTTCTGGTGGAACCGTTTATAATCCTGCTTCAACATCGGAGGAAGCAAAGATTGTTCAGACAGATAGGTTCAAGTTCCTTGACAAAGCTGCTATAATAGTTGATCCTAGTGAATTGAATGACCAAGGCATGGCTAGAAATGGTTGGAGACTTTGTAGCTTGCAACAAGTGGAACACTTGAAATGTCTGTTGGGAGTTCTACCAGTGTGGGTGACAGGAATTTGCGGCTTCATTGTGATGGATCAGCAAAACACTTTTGGGGTGCTTCAAGCTGTTCAAAGCAACAGGTCCATTGGGCCCCACTTCAAGGTCCCACCTGGTTGGATGAACCTGACATCAATGATAGCGCTCTCATTTTGGATATTCATTTACGAATGTGTCTACATTCCCCTAGCGAGAAAACTTAGTATAAAGGCTCCAAGATTGGCCATGAAGAAAAGAATCAATATTGGGATTTTGTTGTCCATCTTATGCATGCTGGTAGCAGCAATTGTTGAAAAGCAGCGGCGTGACTTAGCTTTGAAACATGGTTTGTTTGTTTCACCATTAAGCTTTGCATTGCTGCTGCCTCAGTTTGCACTATCAGGCCTCAATGAGGCCTTTGCTGCTGTTTCCATAATGGAATACTTCACCTTGGAAATGCCAGAGAGCATGAGGACTGTTGCTGGGGCAATCTTCTTTCTGAGCCTGTCCATTGCAAACTACATGAGCTCCTTGATTGTCAATATTGTCCATAAAATAACTTCTAGCAATGGAAAAACATCATGGATAGGGGGCAATGATTTAAACCACAATAGGCTTGACTGCTACTATTATGTTATTGCTGCACTGGGAGCTTTGAATTTCATCTACTTCAATTTCTTTGGATGTCGTTATTGTGACAAGGACAAGGACAACCTCAAAACAGAGGCACAGCGAGAGCATTCAAATGTTGTGGGAGAATCATCTGAGCCAAATGATGAGGAGAAGGCATTGGATATAACAGGCACCACAAAAAGGGCAACATGACCGCATTCTCATATTGTTGCAGTTCAAACTAAAAAAATTCAAGTTCTTTAGTGCTGCTGTATATTCATTTGGTAGATTTTCTTTCTCTTTGAGGAAACTAAATGTAACTAGGTTCTGGTGTAGTTTTTGTCTTTCATTTTCTATCGTGTGTCTCGGACACTTTGTCATTAAATAATAGTTTAGATTTTTTAGATCAAAATTTGCTTCCTTAAAAGTTTCTTTGATTTTAGTTTACCTCTCAGAACAAAAAAAGTATATTTAGTGGTCTCTTGTTTGGAGACAAACATCCAAGAGTACAAGTCATTGCCTTTAAGGTTTTTGATAGAGATGAAAATAGAACATTTTATTAGATTTACAAGTCTCGCATTGGATAGAAATAAGAAAGTAGAACATTATATAAAGATGAAAGATCCACTAACTCATTGTCTTTAAGGTTTTTGATAGAGAGTGATATCAATTCCTTATCTAGTTTAGGACATTTTATTAGATCATTTTAGGACATATACAAAAACAAACTTAATAGCTTAATCTAAAGGACCATGATATTTTAACAATTTTCTTAACAATTTTTTGACAATTGATTATTTGTCACTATTTTATTGATTCGTATATTTGAAACTAGTACACATGCTATTGTAAAAAAAGTTGTCAAAAATTGTTAAAGAGACTTTTTCCTAATCTAAAACATGTATAAGCGAATCTATATAATAAAAACGGTTCATGTTTGATTTGGTTTACAGTTTACACAAACACAATCCTAATCTTTTCATTTGGTGGCCCAAATCCGGAATGTTATTTGCATCACTTTACATTAGCATTTAAACTTATCCAATTTCAGAGCAATTTAATGATGTAATAGGTCATGTGAAGAGGAGTAAAGAAGTACGTCTTCATCACTCTAATTAAATATATGCACTTCGTTTTATAATATTGATAAACATATTTCCATTTTAGATTTTAAAACTCATATAAATACTGATTATTGTTTTAGTAGAATGATAGGTTGAAAGCATAATCTTAAAATTTATTGAAAATATTAATTCCTTATTCATATATTGGAAACGTGGACAGAGATGATTGCTTCCTGAAAGAAAAGATGTTGAGTTTGTAGGCATGAGCTTACGTTTAGAAATTGATTTCTTGGTACAAAAACAAAAGATGAATTATTGTGAGCCACCACGGCAACAGTTCAACGTACACTGTATGATTAATCGCCTTCTTCACCCCAACTTGCACAAACGTCCAACACATCCAACTCTCAATTTGAAAAAATGTGAGGAGAACGAGCCTACACGCTCCAACCGATACAAAATTCAATGAATTAGTCTTCTTCATCGGAAAGTAAGACTCATTTCAACGCCAGAGATCATAATAATTATAGAATATAATTTGGAACACTTTTCAGATACTGTGCAATAATGTTGTCTATCTGATAAAGTTAAAGGTTTTAATAAACTATTATGTTTGGCAAAATCATGCGATTAAAGATATAGTTTAAGAAATTAAACTTAGTGGTGGTGGATATGATGACGGGGAATGAATGAATAGGACAAACTCTCTAAACAGTGATATTTTCTTGAACTTCCTTATTCAACTTTCTAAATGCATCCAAAAAGAGCTCTTTCCAATTATGAGTCAGAGCAGAGGCAGTGGAGTGGAGTATTTAAACAAAATTAAACTTACTTTGCTGGTTGTCAAATCCTTTTTTTCTTCTTTCATCACCACGTGTTTGACTCACGTTTGAGAAGCAATTTTTTAATCCCAAAACTATTATCTTGGTTTCAAATATTTGTGTAAGAAACATTTTTTGTTTCCTTTTTCCTATGCAAATCTTGAAAACATGAGACGAATTGAGAATAAAGTTGCGACTTTTGGAAATTAAAAGTGAAAAATAAAAAGAAAAAGGTATATTTTTTTCTCAAAAGCAACTCATAAACTGAGAAATGTAAGACTTTTCTGTACATTGTTCTTCCATTTTCCTTCACGTGGAACCATGGAGAACGACCTAGAGTCAACTGATGACAAGATTGTTTCTATTATGCACGAGGACTGAAGTTTGGGGACATTGAATTTGTAAAATTAATATTCTAATTTTATTGAGAAAAGATAATGACATATTGTTATATTTATTTAACATAGAAAATAAGAAGATAAAATGATAGAAAATAAGATAAAATAATTATAAAAGCGTAAATTTTTGTATTTTTATATAAAAAAAAGAAAATAAATTGTAATAAAAGATAATGTTAAATCAATGTAAAAAGTTTAAGAATATTAAAGAATTATGTTTCAATTTTATTTGGGTGAATAAAATTTGATGCCTTTTAAGTGGCTCCCATGTGAAGTCTGTAATATTTGTCTGGGCAGAAAACAAGGTGAGTGTGACTCTGATTGAGGAGGACTTTTGTGTTCGTTAATTAGGCATGCAATTATAAGAGAGAAAAACACATCACACTTAGAATTGACGTTGGTGTCGTGTGATGCCAGCTGATTTTCAAAAGTATCTTATTTTTACATCTAAAGCTTAATTAGTTAATTGTGTTTGCGAAGACAACCAAGAAAATCCCTTTGTCTCTATTTCTAAGCAATTAAACAACATTTTTTTATACTGTATATTACAGGACTTAAAACTCATGCCAACAGTAAATGAAAGTGGCGATCGAATAGAGAGAGTATAGATTAAAAAAATGTGTTATTTTGTGATTCTTTGATTATTATTACACTTGATTGATTTGGAATATAAAATCTATGTTTGAAATGGGAACTTAAGACGTGTAGTTTTGACTAAAATGTAAAGAGACAGCAATGAGAAATGCGATAAGATTTAGTCAAACGGGATTCGATATTTAGGTGGGACACTGTTGCACAATAAAATGAGTGGTATGAGCAATTTTACGTCGTCCACACAAGTTTAATTGAATCATTACCCAGGAACCAACAATTATGATCCACTGGGAATAACTCCACAAATGCCATTCAAGCTTCAGTTATGGACTATCTTCTGTCTTCCATATTTCATACATGAATCGAATTATAAGTATCAAATTTTAATAGTTAAGGAGAAATTTCTTTTAAATCATTTATGAAGCACTTCTATAAACGCTTTCATACTCAACACTTTGCTTCAATAGAGGGAGAATAAAAAAAAGGAAATATAAAAAAATTCTTGTCATTTGTTTCAAGGAATTTAAGGTGATTTTTGTATGGGAGAAAAACATGAAAGGGAAGGAGAGATTTAACCAGAAGTGCATGTGTACAAAAGAGTGGTTGGTTTCACTGTCTTTCCTTTTAATCTCTAATCCAAACACCTTCATTTTTATTATAATTTTTTTTCTTCTTTTTTTATTTACAACTCATATTTTAAGATTTTGTATTGAAAATAGTGTGAATCGTATTATCTTTTTCTTCAAAATTTTATTATTGTAAAAACAATCATTAAAGAATTGCTTAGTTTAATTTATATAATTTTCTTATTTTAAATACTTTTCAAGAGAAAAGTTAATACTTCAATAATAAATTGTTTATGTGGTAAGGAGGAGTGCTAATAATATATTCTCTAAATATAATTTTAACGATAAAATTAGTTGAAGTTATAAAAAAATTATAAGTGAAATTTATATAGGTCTATAAATTTTTGTTAATAAAGAGAAAATGTTGAAAAAAGTGTTTTATCTTGGGCATTTTTGTACTTGAATTATCTGTTACCAAAAATGTAATGTTTTATCTCATCCACTTGTTTTTTTCGGTCTAAGGCCAGGAACAAGGAAATAGGTTGATACTATAAATTCATAACACCCCGAGGGAAAAAAACAGAACAAGGTTGATGAATATCAGATAGGTGTTCACAAAATCTTAACAATTATTTGCTTCTTCTCTCTGTTTCAGTCATGAACGTTGTTGGGAAAAATGAGTCAGACCCAGAGACTATGGAGAAAAATGAGGAGGCAGAGATTAAATACAGAGGGTGGAAAGTGATGCCCTTTATCATTGGTAAGCATCACAAAAAGTTGCAAATGCTTTTACATATATAATTCCTTGTTACTGTTTTCACTCATCTTATTCACATCATGCAGGGAATGAAACTTTTGAGAAGCTGGGAACCATTGGTACCTTAGCCAATCTCTTAGTCTATCTCACAACTGTTTTCAATTTGGACAGTATCACTGCAACAAATATTATCAACATCTTCAACGGCAGTGCCAGTTTATCCACTTTGATTGGGGCTTTTCTCTGTGACACCTATTTTGGCCGCTACAAGACACTCGGATTCTGCACAATTGCTTCCTTTCTGGTCTCAATCTCTATTTTCAAACTACATAAGCCTCTACGCGTACTTTAATTATTTTTCAACCCACTTCAGAGAAATGATAAAAATCACCACTTTTTTCTACTAACTTGTAAAAGAAAGTTAAGTGATATGAATCCATCTAGTGGGAGAGTTTTAACTAACTATTGTGATTGTATCTGGTTGGTTATTCAACAGGGGCTACTTATTATTCAGCTAACAGCATGGATTAAGGAAATGCATCCACCTCAGTGTGGAAGAGATAGCAGCATATGCAAAGGTCCAAACACAGGCCAAATGGCATTTCTGCTGTCTGCATTTGCATTTCTGATTGTGGGAGCTGCAGGGATCAGACCTTGTAACTTGGCATTTGGAGTTGATCAGTTCAACCCCAATACTGAGTCAGGAAAAAAGGGAATAAACAGCTTCTTCAATTGGTACTTCTTTACCTTCACATTTGCTCAGATGGTATCTCTATCACTCATTGTGTACGTACAAGCAAACGTAAGTTGGGCTCTGGGTCTGGGAATTCCTGCAGCTTTGATGCTCATCTCTTGCACACTCTACTATATGGGAAGCAGATATTATGTCAAAGTTAAAACAAGTGGTCCAGCTCCACTAACAACCATAGTTCAAGCTATAGTTGTGGCTGCAAAGAAAAGAAGACTCAATCTATCACAGTATCCATTGGTTTCCCTCTTTGACTATGTTTCTCCTCACTCTATGAACTCCAAGCTTCCTCACACTTCTCAGTTCAGGTAACCATCGTCATCTTTTATATTGTGTTTCCAATGGCTTACACAAAATTAATACCTTTAACCTTATTGAAGTAGAGTCTATGACCTCATCATAAGCTCTTTCACTGAGCTTTTTGGTGAAACTTTTTGAAAGCAAGCTTTTTTAGATTTTATGCTATAAAGTTGCAAGACTTTTTAAAGTATGTTTACTCCAAAACCAACAAATCTTTCTCCTCCGTTCATGTACTAAAACTGCACAATTTTGTACTGAAATTTAAAGTAAAGAAACAAGTACATCACTTTGAAGTAGAGCTGTCAAAAAGGTAAACTGGGTCGACTCCTCGCGGCTTATAAGGGGTTGGTTTTTTAATGAACCAACTCAATCTGGCTCACGAGTTAAAAAAATTCGAACCCGACTTGACCCACCATGGGTTGATGGGTTAAACAGATTGACTTACTAACTCATTTAATTATAATTTTTTTAAGTAAAAAATTACAATTTTTTTTAATTCAAATATAAATAAACGTTACTCTAAAATGATGTTAAACTCCAAAGACAATTCAAAATAAATAAAAAAATATCATACAATCCAAATGTAATCCAAAAACATGTACAAAAGACGAACAAATAAGTTTTTAATATTGATAATTTTTATATTAGTTGTCCATTTATAATATTAGAGTCTTTAATAGATAAATCTATAATAATTTTCTCTCTTGAAACATCTTCTTCTTTATCACCATGTACAATATAATAAAAAAAATGCTAACTAATAATATTGAAATACAAAATAATAAATAATTAAATTAAATTAGGTGGGTTGGTGAGCCAACCCGGCTGACCACGGGTTCAACCCGGTAAACTGGATTCTAAGTGAGTCAGGTTGAGAGCTAACCCGCATAAAAAAGTTACATTTTTTTCAAACCTAACCCGGCTCAAACCCATGATGAGTCGAGTTATCTCGCGAGTTACAACCCATTTTGATAGCCCTACTTTGAACCAAATGAGACTTTCCGAGAATGTTGGACTTTCAGAGCAAAAAACATTTATATTTATGCCTTATTTCTCTCAAAGTTAATATTTGTTACATTAGTTTTATCATTTTCATCACTAAATATTAGCACTAATTTCTTTAACCAATATTATACTTACGTTTTTTTTTATAGCAAATAGTGTAACATAACATAAACAAACGAAATTATATGATACTTTACTAATTTATTTATATATATGTGTGAAGTAGAAATAAAAAAACAAAACAAAACTTTATAACCATTTCTTGAGGATATAAACTACAGTTTTTACTAAAATTCTTAAAACAATCACAAACGAGTTGTTTATATTAAATTTATATTTCTTATAATATGGCATGGATTTAAAAATTTAACACAAAAATAATTTCAATATACCAACATTAATAAAATAAATATTTAACTTAATCTTTTTGTATACCATGGGCTTCAATATATACTTTTTATTAAAAAAATAAATAAAAACAAAGATGTTTGTACATATAAAGAAAAAGTTAATCACTCCAATGGCAAACGTTGTTTCATTTTTAAACATCTCACATATGTAAATACTATTATAAGAGCTGACTGATTGATTAAATTTTGTGGTGTATTAGTGAATTGGCAAAAAAGAATTAAGACGTTGAATGTTGATATGAACAGGTTCCTTGACAAAGCTGCTATCATAACCCCAGAAGATGGTATAAACCCTGACGGGTCTGCTTCTGATCCTTGGAATCTCTGCAGCATGCAGCAAGTGGAAGAGTTGAAATGTTTGATAAGAGTGATGCCCATTTGGGTTGCAGGAGTTTTCTTCTACGTTGCCATTGTCCAACAGAACACAATGTTGGTGTTCCAGGCCCTTCAAGCTGATAGACGCGTTCTCAACAGCAACTTCAAGATCCCAGCAGCTTCCTACACTATCTTCCAGATGCTGACCCTCACCCTCTGGTTACCCATCTATGACCGAATTATCGTGCCTTCACTCCAAAGGTTGACAAAAAAAGAGGGTGGCATCACTGTTCTTCAAAGGATGGGCATTGGAATGTTTCTCTCTGCATTATGTGTATTTGTGTCTGGTGTGGTGGAAGAGAGGAGAAGGACTATGGCTTTGAGCAACCCTATTGGAAGAGAGCCAAGAAAAGGTGACATTTCTTCAATGCCAGCTCTGTGGTTTATTCCTCAGTTAGCACTGGCAGGACTGTCTGATGCATTTACCCTTGTGGGGCAAGTTGAATTTTTCTACAAACAGTTTCCTGAGAACATGAAAAGCATTGCAGCGTCTCTTTTCTTCTGTGGTCTTGCAGGATCGAGTTATTTGAGTAGTTTGCTGATTTCTATCATCCATAAGGTGACAGCTAAATCTGCAACTGGGAATTGGTTACCTCAGGATCTGAACAAGGGAAGATTGGATTATTTTTATTACGTTATAACAGCTCTTCAAGTCTTCAATTTTGGTTACTTTATACTGTGTGCCAAGTGGTATAAATACAAAGGGACTGCTACTAGCAGCGCTAGTGATCTTCAGCTAGATCAACTATCCAAACCATCTCAAAAGACTCTTAACACTGTCTAAGGGTTTTCTCTTCATTCTGTACTTTCTGAATACGTATCAGAAAAACCTTATCAATTCAGAATCATAGTCTCTCGTGCAAAGTTCATGTCATCTGTAATTGGAAAAATGGTTCATAATGTTTCTTTGCCAAGAGAATAAGGCAGCCTTTCTTTTAGGTTTGGATTTGGAATTAGTTTTACTGTAAAGCTGCTTAAGGTAGCTATGAAATTTGAAAGGCTTGAATGTTTTTAATATTTAAATAATAGTTTTATATTTGATCATAACAAAATGTTTTTATTTCAATTTTTTTAAATATAAAATTTCTAACATCCCAAAATATTATATATATTATCGATATAATTAATACATAATTAACCATAATTCAACTATATAATCATCAACAACTTATATGAGTAATGAAATTTAGAAGTGGTCTAATAAGATGAAATATATCTCCAATTATGTATAATAAATTTAATAAACCCATTTCTTAAAATAAATAATATTTATAATTTTATGATCAATAGTTTTTTAATAAAAAGTGTTCTAGAAAATTCATAGCAGATACATATAGATAATTAAAATAATAACAAAAGCTTAATTTTAAGTAATTAAGTTGTAAAGGAGAACTGAGAATAGATGAAAGATCCTCTAAAAAATATTTTTTATATTAGAAAATTTATACAATATTAATAGATACAATCATAAGTCATAGACATAATTAGAGATAAATCCGGGTAAAGATTAAATAAACTAACGGAACAAAATATTCAGTCTATTTTGCATAAATCTAGGGACTAACGATTAGTTCCTTTCATACTATATTATCCATCATTTACCTCATTCTAATATTTTTATAATAAAGTAACTGAGGTACAAACATAGTTATCATTTAATGAGCATTTTCATAATATTTTAAATCATATTTTTTATGATGTTAAAGAATGTTAGATTAAAATTATATTTTTTAAATAATGAGTGTTAAATAAAAGTGATCAAATTAAAATTATTAAATGATATAATTATTAACAATGTATAATTAGTAACAGGTAATTAAATTCTAATTTATTATTGTATATTAATCTTATTATAAGATTAATATTATCCGTTAACGTGCATATTTTTTTTAAGTAAAAAGAAATTAAAAACTGAAGTGAATTTACAATTGTTGATTAAAAATTAATATTTCAGAATTTTAATAAAACTAAATAGACATAATAAATAAATGGAAATGTATACAATTTTTTTATGAAAATGATAAAAAAAATTATATTATTTTATCAATTATTATTTAAATAAATATAAAAGTGATGACTGGAAGAGACGAAAAGTTTTTTTTTTCTTTGAAAAAACCTGGCATCCATAAGCAAGATCTCTTATGCTTTATTCACTTTGCCGTATTTTCTGTTTGTCAAAATGGAAAAGGATGGATGAAGTTTGTTTTTTTTTCTTTTTTCCAAGGGATGTTGTGAGGATTCGAAGAAGGAAAGGAGGATGGCATTTTTGTTTGAAGACTTCAGGAAGTGAACAGTGCTTTTACAAATTTAACCTTGTCTTTTTTATTTAAAAACTAATTATTTATATTTTATTTTAAATTAATTTTACTTATTTACATTTTACTTTATACTAATTTTAAGGATAAGAATTTAATTATAATATTTCATTTTAATCTATTGAAATTTTTTTTTATTTATCACATATATTATGTCACTCACATATTTTACTTTTAATTTTTTTCACTTTTATTTTTAAATATCTCAAATCTATCTGTTAACTATCTCTTAAATCTATATTTTGAAATGAACCAATATTTTTATTAAAAATATATTCCAGTACAAGACTACTATAATTATATAAAATATATTTAATAACACACTACTATCAACTATTTTTTATTTTTGGCAAGAAATAACAATTGTAAAAAGTTAGAAAATAAAGTATCAGATTTTAATAAGTGTTTTAAAATAATGAAATAAAGTATTTTAGTATTAAAATAATTCAATAATATAAATAGAATTTCATAAATTTATTTTTGTTTTAGTGTCTAAAGTAATAGTTATTTTTTTATAACTTTTTCTTTGAGTTTCTTTTTTCTTCTCTCTATAATTTCTAATTCCTGAATCATCTGGATGATGATCAGGAAGCTTTTGGAAGATCACAACAGAGTATTATTCATCATCATCTGATAAATTTTTCTTCTAAACCAAGTAAGTTTTTATCCTTTTTTCTTTTGATTCTTCAGTTAAGGCTATGCGTAGAAGTTCCTTCACATATGTCAATCGAGTTTCTTTTATAGTTTCATGATGATCAAAAGTTATAAGGACTCACTTCAATTACAATTCTGTGATTTGTAGGTGTTTCTAGAGTTCTTTGAGCTTGAAGCAAGGGTAGTTTCTCTATAGAGCTTGGTAGTGTTCTAATACGTCAGTATGTTTTAATACCGTCTGTAAAAACTCAATGGAGAGGACTTAATTTTTTAAAAATTAAGACTCAATTGATATCGCTTTAAAAAAAAGACTCATTTAAGATTCTCCTACAAAATACGAGATCATAGGATTTAAACCTATTTTATATTTCTTTTATACTAATACATGGTGTTCCAACCCCAAAATACAAAATATCTATTACTTTATATATGCAACGACGTTAACATTAAGTTAATTAAATAGACAAAATTAATTTTATTTAATAAATATTAAATTCAATTAAGTTAAAAATTATAAAAGATAAAGTAAATAAAAGTTTAAATATAAAAACTAAACTTTTAGAAACTTATTATTCATGAAGGAAATTTTTATGAGATAGATTTAGTAGTTAGTTTTTCAATCCAAAGAAAAAGTAAAGTATTTTTTATTTTATTATTACTTTTAGTTTATTTTTAACTCGGTAAAAAAAAATCATATCAAAATTCAAGTTGATTTTTAAATTATAATTTATTTTTTCAACTCGAATCAAAATTAAACCATCTTAATCTTTTACTTGTAATCCAAACACATATTTTAAATTTGTTTAAAAATAATAAATTGATTCTTTTTTTATTCTTTTAAGATTCCTGACCTTATCTTTGACGACAAAACTTTTCTTCATTGTTTTCCTAGAAATAATAGAACTGTTTCAAGATGAAGCTAATTTTTTCTTAAAATAAAAGAGTATATTTAAGGCCAACTTAAAAAATTCATCCTATATTTGAGAGAATAAAAATATACTTAGACTAAAACTCAAAATCTAAAATTAAACTCTTAAGCAAGGTACACTGAGTACCATGTCTGATAGCAAGTCTTTCTCTGATAGAAGTTGAATTTGAAGGCTACGTCCGAGATTTTCGTTTCGCAGGGGACCAATTAACATCTCTCGCTTCAGGTACTGCTATCACCCCCTTCTATTGCTTTTCGCTTCCTCTCTCAATTTTTATGTCGCTTCATTCCTCATCACTCTTTTGCTTACGCTTTTATTTCGATATATCATCTTATGATGTACTGAGTTGACTTCTTGTTATACTAAATTTATATCTTTCTTTCTGGGTTTGATTATATTGCAATAAGTTTTCTTCTTTTGTTGAAAATTTCCCACAGACTTAAAATTAGGATAGGAATTACAAAAGTTGCATTTAGGATGATTTGGTAGCATTTTGTACAATGTATGTGTGACTGGGCAATGTTTAACTTGCAGCAAACTTCTGAGATTTTGTATTGTACTCTTCTTGCTTGGGTTTTGCTTTTTGGGTACAGCAAGTTATTTTGTATTGGTCACCAACGAAGATCTACTCGCTTCAACTAAAACACAGTAAATGGGTAATTTAAATATCCAATCATAATAAAAAAGAAATTGGGGGAAATGTAAATAAAAATTGAATTCAGGACAAGAACCCGGGAGTGAAGACTGGATCCGTAAATCAGCTTGAGTAAATTTGTTAGTAGGTAGGTGCGATGATAATAGTAGGTGTGGTTTTGAAATTCCCCCTATTTCATGATCTCTCTCACTGGTCGTTCTTGCCCTCCTTTCCCTCTTCAAGGTAGCGCTTAAAGCTTATAATCATGAACACAATTGGAGAAAGAATGACAAAGCGAGAGAGCTTTGATGATGACCAGGAAAGTTTATTGAAGAGCGATAATAGTGGAACAGATGATGACCCTAAGATTAACTACAGAGGGTGGAAGGTCATGCCCTTCATTATAGGTGAGGAGGGTTTTGTGATTTTATATGCATTTCTTTTTCTGGTTGGTTTTTCTCCTCAGAGCTTGACTGGTTCTTTTCTGTAATTGGCAGGAAATGAGATTTTTGAGAAGCTAGGAGCCATTGGCACTTTATCCAATCTCTTGGTGTATCTTACTACTGTGTTCAACTTGGAAAACATCACGGCTACAAATATTATCAACATCTTCAATGGCAGCACCAACTTTGCTACATTAGTAGGAGCTTTTCTGTCTGATGCCTTTTTTGGTCGCTACAAGATATTGGCATTCTGCACAATGGCTTCCTTTGTGGTAAATTGCTGCTGCCTGGTGCTTTTTGTTTATGGATAAACACAACACTGTTAGGGATATCTGAATTTGTAAAAGCCTACGACACTGAGAAGTAGAAAATGTGATTTAAGATCATCCCAAATAGAAGTAATTCCATTTTAAAATCCATATAGAAAGAAAGGTGCTTGGTTTATCTGATTGGCTTGTTTAATTTTTGTATCGGATACCTTGGTTTCCCTGCTTCATACAGGGTTTATTTGCAATCCAACTGACAGCGGCGGTAGAGAAGCTACATCCACCTCAGTGTGAAGAGTCCCCCACATGTCAAGGACCAACAGAGGGGCAAATGACATTTCTTAAGTCTGGTTTAGGTTTATTGATGATAGGAGCTGCAGGGATTCGACCATGTAACTTAGCATTTGGCGCTGATCAGTTTAATCCTAACACGGATTCTGGGAAAAAGGGGATCACTAGCTTCTTCAATTGGTACTTTTTCACTTTCACTGTTGCTCAGATGATATCCTTAACAATTATTGTCTATATACAGTCAAATGTAAGTTGGGCAGTGGGTCTTGGAATTCCTGCCGCTTTGATGTTTGTATCTTCTATAATCTTCTTCATGGGGTCCAAAATGTATGTGAAAGTTAAACTAAGTGGTAGCCCTATAACTAGTATAGTGCAAGTTATAGTGGTTGCAGCAAAGAAAAGGAGGCTGAAGCTCCCGGAATATCTATATCCTTCCCTCTTCAATTATGTGGCTCCCAAGTCAATGAATTCTAAACTTCCCTATACATATCAATTCAGGTAAACAACATCAAGCAGTTAGCATCTGTTGTTAGTTATGATAGCTTATTAAGAATTGTTTACCAGATGGCTTATGTTAACAGGTTCCTTGACAAAGCGGCAATCGTGACTCCCCAAGATCAAATAAACCCCAATGGATCTGCTACTGATCCCTGGAATCTTTGCAGTATGCAGCAAGTGGAAGAGGTTAAATGCTTGTTGAGAGTGTTACCCATATGGGTTTCAGGCATTATATACTTTGTTGTAATTGTCCAACAGCACACCATTTTAGTGTTCCAAGCCCTTCTATCTGACAGGCGCATTGGGCAAAGCGAGTTCTTGATCCCAGGAGCATCCTACTACGTCTTTTTGATGATTACTGTGGCAATTTGGTTACCCATCTATGACCGAAAAGTAGTGCCCTTACTCCAAAGGCTCACTGGAAAAGAGGGCGGCATCACACTCCTTCAGAGAATGGGTTTTGGAATATTTTTCGCTATCCTCAGCATGGTAGTATCTGCTAGGGTTGAGCAGCACCGTAGAACCCTAGCTTTGATTAATCCTCTAGGAGTAACAATAAGAAAAGGTGCAATCTCATCAATGTCAGGTCTGTGGTTGATTCCTCAGCTGATATTAGCTGGATTGGCGGAATCATTCATGACTGTTGCACAAGTTGAGTTTTACTACAAACAATTTCCTGAGAACATGAGAAGCATTGCAGGTTCTCTTTACTACTGTGGACATGCAGGGTCAAGTTATTTGAGTAGTGTGCTTATTTCAATTATCCACCAAGTCACTGCTAAATCTGAAACTGGGAATTGGTTACCGGAGGATCTTAACAAGGGTAGATTGGATAAGTTCTATTTCCTCATTGCTGCTTTTGAAATTCTTAATTTAGGTTACTTTGTGTTATGTGCAAGGTGGTTTAGGTACAAGGGCACGAGCAGCAGTTCTGTCGAACTCGAAAAAGTGACAAGACAATCGGAAAAAAGTGGTAATGGTCTTAATGATTCGAGTCTATAGCTACTGTGTAGAAATAGGCTACTACAACTTTTCATCGAGTGGAACCACAACTAGCAACGGTTAAAATCAAGATTGAGTATAGTAACAAATATGCAGTCTGTGCTTTTCCAATTAGATAGATACTTTATGTGTAGATGCATTTGACAGATGAGGTGCATTGTTCTTATAATAGGTGCCTACATCCGAAACTTTTGCCTTAAAGCACCTAATGACAGTGAAAGAAAGTATACACTGAAATCACGATTGTATTTTCCTCAATTTGATTCTTACATATGAAGATAATGATTGTAACCACCTAAAGTCGGTCAGAGTTGGTGATCTTTCAGCTCATTTTACAGGGGAAAAAAAAAGAACACTATTATTGGAAATGACATTGTTTTTGTAAAATTTTAATTTTACTTTGATTCTGTAATTGTCATACTATTGTTAAGTGTTAAAAACTAGGAGGGTCGTCCAGTTAATCAACCATTGTATTCTACATGGTATGGTTCAATTTCCCTTTGTTAATAATAGAAGAATATTACAACCCATTTGAAATTTTGGTTTACCTGCTCTTGAACTGCTTGTGCATTTAGATAGATTGATACAAATGATGAAACTCTATGATTTATTATAAGTTTTTGGTCACTTTTTTGGTGCAGATTATGCAACAACTCTTATCTGATGACTAACAATTGTGAACATAATTCGGTTTATCATGCTCAATGAGGCCTTTTCTTTTTAGTTTGAGCCATGTTTTTTTTTTTCGGGGCGGCTACGTCCTGCACGTCTCCTTTTTTTTCTGCACCCCCATAAGTTACAATATTCCCATTTTACTCCTTTATTAAAAAAATATTAAAAACCCTAAAATTCAAATTTACATTTCCTTTTTTCCTTGCGCCTCGAAACGTACTATACCTTCTTCCCTCTTGTTTCATTTTCTTCTTTTCACAAAGTTGTGTAAGGTTGTTGAAGGCAAAATCCCCTCTCGACTTGTTATGGAAGGTGAAAGATTAAGGGAGAAAGGAAGTTTGGAAAAGTTCTTTGAGTTATTTTTAAAAGAAAACTTCAAGAATAGATGTTTCAAAAATTCGAAAATATCTTCTGCAATATCCATTTTTCAAAATTGAAAATAACTTTTAGAACATTTATTCTGGAAGATATTTTTTCTTTTTTAAATAACTCAAACAACCTCTCTATTGGCTATTCTTCTCTAAATTTCTTTTCTCCATCAATTTTTCATCTCCCATCACATGTCCAGTGGGGATTTGGCTTCAATCATACACGACTGTGTATATGAAGAAAATTAAGCAAGAGGGAACAAAGTGCAGGATAGTTCATGTCAAATTAGGGTTTTGGGATTTTTAATAAAGGATAAAATGGAAATATTATAACTTATCGGGTGCAGGAAGAAAAAGGGATATGCAGGAAGTGGCAGCCTTTTTTCCGGAAAAAGAAGACGAAGCTGTACTTGCAGTCCAATAGCGAAGGAGTCTGATCCAGAAGAAAAGTATCGACTTCCTTGGTCAGTAAAATCCCAAAAAATTATATTTACTCGTTAAGGTAAATAGCAAAGGAAGAGCTTCTTTGATCATGTTTCTCAAAACCATTTTTAGACAAGGTCGAAATAGGTGAAGTATTATACTTGATTTTTTCCTCTTTTGAGACAAAAGGTTCAATCTACATTAGACACGGCACCTTGTGATATTTTACGTATATGAACTGACACTAATATTCCAATGATTAACGTCCACAAAAACTGAACGAGTTTGAAGATGTAATGGGAGACGAAAAAAAGCTAGAGGGCTCGTAGTTTTTCTTGTCCGATACAAACAAAGTTTTATATAGAATAAAATAAAAAATGGAAATGAATTTATATATCCATAAAATATTTTCTTTAATAAAAAATCTTTTGTAATGATATCAAAAATAAATCCAACTTAGTCTAAAACGGACAATATCTATTCAAAAATAAATCCAACTTAGTCACACAAAAATTAACTTACTCGAATTTACGGCCTATGATTATGATTAGCATTTGTATTAATACAGTTAACCAATTGGGTTCACAGAGAGAGAAAATTACAATCTGTAGTACACTAACGATTGCGCAAATTACTAGTTAAAGAAATCAAATTACAGAATTTAAAAAAAAAAAAAAATAATTACCATTGTATAACTATAAATACAAAATTCACTTTCTATTCCTTAACGCAATCTCTTTTTCCTTTTATGATGATTAACTAGTATCACTATTATAATAATTTCCTTTGGATCAAAGTGTTACCTTGTGCAGGTTTGATCCTTTAATGGTATTACCAACTTGTGAGAAAGCTTTTGTGGCGTACTTGACTTTTTGTGCATTTGAAACTGTGTACTCAACTCGTGTGAGTAGCCTCTCAACACTGCTACCACATGGTTGGTGGCTATATTTAATTTATATGGTAAGCTTTTCCTTAGAAACAATTCACGCCAGAGTTGAGGAGTGAAGAGAGTGAAGTTTGTGGTGTTGTGATTTCATGCAGTGTCATGCAGTGCATGTTAGCCTTAATGAGTGGATCTAATAATTGAATATGTGCTGTAAACGACAGTTAAGTATAACAATCAAAGAAAGAAAGTGGACATGCCTTGTAAAGTCTAACTGAATGCATTTATGTAGGGTAATGTGTTCTAAGGGTGTCAATCAGAATTTTTTATGTCCGTGTCAATTATTTAACCAATTCAAACCCACCAATATTTAGATCTTCAGACTCAAACACACCCAAAACAAAACGACAAAAATTCATTTAGATATTCATTTTGATTTCGAATCAAATCTCGGTGGTAATCTTAAAAACCAGAAAACTGCACGTCACCGAATCATAACTTACCACAATTTTTAAGCTAAGACAATCGTGCTAGGAATCTAAGGGTAAGCTCATACATATATAAAAATACCAGAAAACATATTCATAAACCCATCTTTTTAAGGCTAAGGATAAAATATGAATCAGATATTACAATTCATACATTCATAACACTTTTATTTTAAAAATTCTTTAAATATAACACACTCATCTTATACCTAATTCAATGACTAAGGGACTATATTCTTATTGGATTTACTTCTTCTCTCAACAACAGATTAAATAACTATAACGTCTTTCAAAATATATGTATTCAACAAGTCACACGAAGATTAACTTTTGACTCGAAATTTTTTCTGTCAATTGTTCAATATAATAGAGGTAGCTTATGGAATTTGCTCAACAAAATATAAGAATTAATGTTGTCAAAATAGATTAGAACATCTGGATCAATATGGTCCATCACGTGTTCAGGCTAGATTAAGTTTTAAAAAAATACAATTTTTTTATAGGGAGCAATTTTCAATTCGGTCAACTTAAAAATCGGCTTACCCGGATTGAACATGTGATGAGTTGGGTTGACTGACCAACTCACATGATTTAATTTAATTATTTATTATTTTATGTTTCAATATTATTAGTTAAAACTGTTTTTATTCTATTGTAAATGGGGATAAAAAATAAGATGTTTCAAGAGAGCAAAAGACACAAAAATGATTAATATTAAAAACTTATTTATTTGCTTTTTGAACTTGTTTTTGGATTACATTTGATTGTATGTTACTTTTTCTATTTTGAGTTGTCTTTGGAGTTTAAGATCATTTTAGATTGAAATTTATTTAGATTTTAAAAAAAACTTGTAATTAAGCAAGTAAGTGAGCCAACCCGTTTAACCCACTAACTTGTGGTAGGCCGGACTAGGTTCAAATTTTTTTTTGTCTCGCTAATAAATGAGTCATGTTGGGTTAACTCACTAAGTCATCAACCCATAATGGATTGGGTCGGGTCGAGTGGATGACTCGTTTTGAGAGCATTATATAAGATATCCTTTAACTATATGTTTACTTGATATATTACTTTATATAATTTAAATTATTAGTGGAATTAAGATTTCTTAATGAATTCCAATATTCAGTGGAAAAAATACAAATAAACGACTAGAGATAAAACCAATTTATAATATATAACTGGACTTACAAAATCAGTCAATGTGAGACTTCCAACACCTCGCTAGGATAGACTCTGACCATAGCTCTGATACATGTTAAAGAATGAACTTTAAACCTAACTCAATCTCATAAAACCAACTTGTAACATGAGATTTGCACCCAGTTATATATTATAAATTGATCTTATTTCTAGTAGACGTGGGACTTTCAACAACTTGATTGATCTATCTTTATAAAAAAACATAATTGAATATCATACGATGAAGATGAAAAAGAATCCTTACTACCACCAATTCCAAGATATCAATGACATCCTTTCTTTGGTCATTCGTCGACATGTCTCCATTGACAGCATCTCACTCTTTCTAACCACTAGCACATCCTCACAGCCTGATTCCTCATTGTTGTTACTCGATGACATTGTAACAAATTACGTTCTTGCTCATTGATTCCAAGAAGGAATACATTATGTCAAGGAGGGAGAAATTGTGAGAAGAAAAAAAAATGTGAATGATAAAATAAAAGGTAACATTTTTATTTAGAAATTTTTTTATATTGATTAAAATTACAATTCACGTAAGTTTGATTAATATCATTGTCTGAATTATTATGATAAATAAACAAATAATCATTATAATTATAATATGTTATGTTAATTAAATTTAGAATTGGCACAATAAATCTTCTTCTATTTAAAATTTTGCAGTCACAAAACATAATGTGACAAATTGATTAGAATCATCATAAGTTCTCATTAAAATTCATTTTTCATTGGTGTTTCTTACGTAAGTGTCTCAATGAATATTTAAACATTTAAACTCTCATAGGAGAGAAAAAATAGTGCATAACTTCCTCAATGAAATTATAAAATATGACTTAAGACGAGAAAGTCAACAAGTAAAACAACAAAATAAATCTTTGAACAATAATATTTTGCCATAATATTTAACGTGGTTGAAAATAAACTTGTTCTCTTTAACAATCAAAATGAAAAAGGTTTTATCTTATTTTTCAAATATTTATTCTTCAATTCAATTCAAAATATCTTTGTCTTATATTAAGAGTTACAGAAGTTGCATTTACCTTTCAACATAATCACCAATATAAATCAATCTCAATATAACATTTCAAAATCAACTTTCTTATAAAACTCAAAGAATTAACTATGCTCTTTCATAATCTAACTTAGGATTGTTTTAGTTAACTACTTAACTTTTCTTATCTTTTAATACTTAGTTCTTCGAAGTCAATTAAAAACATTCATTAACCCAAATTTATTTTTCACAATCATATTTCACATGCATATACAAGTCCAACTTTGAGCACGTAAAGCCATGCCAATAACTCAAAATATTTTGTACAAAATTAAATGTTTATCAATTGAAAAATTAATTCGTTGGTAACCTACTCTTTATATTCTTTAACATTGTAGAGTCGAATTAAAAAATATTATTTAAATCAAAATCTTTAAAAAATTAAAGAGAATGATTTCAAAATGTATAAAGACTACGCCCTAAACCGTGAAACAAAGCAACTCTCCATAGTTCTACAATGATGGTAAACATATTTAAGCAGATTATATATTATTAGGAATTTATTAATTTTTAGGCTTAAATAAGATTCAGGTTTCTATTATATTATTGATTTTCACAATAGCTACCTAATGATTTTTTTCTTCGATTTAGGTAACTAATAAATTAAACATTTTTTTATTAAAATAGGTACTATTACCTATGTCAGTTTTATTGTTCACATGTCACTTAAATTAAAATATGTATCAAACAATATAAAGAATTAAAGAATGATCAGGATGAAAATAGATAGAACTGGTTGTTATACATACCTATGACCAGTCTTAGAATTTTAAAATTTGTGTCATATTTATTTTATACTTGCATGAGTATCTTATAGAGAGATATTTTTTGAAATTTTTAAAACCAACAGATATTTGTGGATATGTACGGATGTTTTGAAAAAAAAAATTATTACAAAATGCAGTTAATTTATTAAGTTTTCAACTTAATAAAATAATTTAAAAACTTACCCCAAAATAAAATATTATGCTGTAAATTTTAGTTTTTGCAAGTGTTTTTTATTATTTCTAATTAAATGTTTAAATCTTTTCGCGGATGAAAATAAGTTCTAACTATTGATAGGATTGATTGAATTCGAATCCAATCCAAGTAATTTAGTATGAATTTAAAATTTAATCTTTATATAAAATAATTTAATTTATTAGATTCGTCTTATATTATTTATTTATTTAATATTATCCTATTAAATCCAATCGTATGTCTAAATTTACTTCGGATTTGATAAAATACGTTCGATTTTATTTGGTGATACCTGGTCATATGATGGCTGCCCCTACCCTATTGACAAACTCAGTTTAAATACCCAAAACATCCTTCATTCATTTGATATTTTATCTCAAATTTCATTTCTGAATATCTTTAAATACAGGCTTTTTGTCATCATTTTGATATCTATTGAATGAGAAGAGAAATTTAAAAATATTTCGACGGAAAGTTAAGACATATATCATGAAATTGGAACAAAATATAAATAATTTTTTTTCAACAATTTATTAAATTTTTTATAATTTATAAGCTAATCAAAACAAAAATTAAATAATATATTAATGATCTGAAATTTGTATTAGGTAATTCTATTATAATTATTTTATTAACAATGATCCTTAACATTTATTTCCATTATATATATATATATATATATATATATATATATATATATATATATATGCATATAAGTTATAATCAGTTTCTTTAAAAAAACTCATCAAGTATGAATCTGACTCATTTATGTAATTAAATATAACATCAAAATTAAACTCTTTTATTTATTACAAAAAAAGTTACTTGATTAGACTTTGACAAAAAATGAATCGTTTCAAAACTATCCTTAATTTTCATGTTTTTTTCCTAGATTATTAAATTATTAGATGTGAACCATTCATTTAGATTATATTAATCTTAATTTTAGGATAAGGATAAAATGCTATACAAGTATATTTATTTAATATGATAAAATAGTTACAAAAAAAGAATACTTGTTATTTTTAAGAAAAAACTAAGATCAAATGAACATTAAAAATTTGTGTGTGAGATATATTATTTCTTTTTACTTGGAATAATTTAGTTTCAAAGTGAAATCTCACTTTTGAGCATCAACCACAAAAAAGTCTTAGTCGTTCATTCATATAAGAACTTCACTGCTCTACTTCTCATGTCTTGTTCAACTTTCATTACCCAACACCAAAATCACGTTTCTTTCTCCCTACTGTGAAGGAGCAACAGAGTTCATATACAGAATCCTGAACAAATGGGAGCTGAAGAGGCAGGGAGAACAACTATAGAGACAATGGAGAAAGAAAGTACAGAGAACAATGAGAAACATGTGACAGACAGTGATCCTAAGATTAACTACAGAGGATGGAAGGCTATGCCCTTTATCATAGGTAAGGAATGACAATCTTTTACATCCTAAATGCTTTCTGGGTGTTTGTGTGTGTGTGTGTTCGGTGTTTTTACAGTTAGTCTTACCTTTCGAATGACTTGTTTGTGTAATTTGCAGGAAATGAAACTTTTGAGAAATTGGGAGCCATTGGCACCTTAGCCAACCTCTTGGTCTATCTCACCACTGTATTCAACCTGAAGAACATCACAGCCACAAATATAATCAACATCTTCAGTGGCAGCACCAACTTTGCTACCTTGATAGGTGCCTTCTTATCAGACACCTACTTTGGTCGCTACAAGACAATAGGATTCTGCACATTCACTTCTTTTTTGGTACAATTTCAAAAAAATTCTTCACCAAATATCTACTATTATTTCACAACAAGCCACAGTTTACAGAAAAACTAACACATCTGCATCAATTACTTGTATACTAGTAATTTAATACATACATATTTGACCCTTTGTAATTGTTTCACCTGCATCTGAACAGGGATTGCTTGTGATACAACTTACTGCTGTATTTAAGAATCTGCATCCACCTCACTGTGCAAAGGAGAGCAAAACATGCAGAGGACCAACTGCAGGGCAAATGACTTTTCTATTGGCTGGATTTGGTTTGCTGCTGGTAGGTGCTGCTGGGGTGAGACCATGTAACTTGGCATTTGGAGCTGATCAGTTCAATCCCAAAACAGATTCAGGGAAGAAAGGGATTAACAGCTTCTTCAATTGGTACTTTTTTACCTTCACTTTTGCCCAGATGGTCTCTTTAACGCTAATTGTGTATGTACAGTCAAATGTTAGCTGGGCAATAGGGTTGGGAATTCCTGCAGCCTTGATGTTCATATCTTGTATAGTGTACTTCATGGGGGCCAAAATTTATGTCAAGGTTAAACCAAGTGGTAGCCCCATCACTAGTATTGTGCAAGTTTTGGTTGTTGCAACCAAGAAAAGGAGTTTAAAACTACCTGCAGAACATCAAACCATTTCCCTTTTCAACTATGTGCCTCCCAAGAGCATTAACTCTAGGCTCCCTTACACCTTTCAGTTCAGGTAACTACATCGAGCTTAACTTTTAACTTCACCAATTTCTGGGTGGATAATTTGCTTCTCAATAAGTAGTATGGATTAATTATTTGTTTTGGGAACAATTGATAAGTTTTGTAATTCTTTGTGAAAATGATATATATATTAAACAAGTCCTAAGTTTGTAACTGAAATACATGAATAGGTTATTGGATAAAGCAGCCATTGTGACCCCACAAGATAAAATAAACCCAGATGGATCTGCAGGAAATCCATGGAACCTTTGCAGCATACAGCAAGTGGAGGAGGCAAAATGTGTGGTGAGAGTATTACCCATATGGTTATCAGCCATTTTGTACCACTTAGTTATTGTCCAAAATCACACCCTTCTTGTGTTTCAAGCCCTTCAATCCGATAGGCGTGTCGGACACAGTAACTTCAAAATCCCGGGTGCATCCTACTATGTGTTCTTGATGTTGAGCATGACCTTATGGCTACCAATCTATGATAGAATATTGGTCCCTTTCCTCCGTAGACTCACTGGAAAAGAGGGTGGCATCACACTCCTCCAGAGGATGGGAACTGGTATTTTTCTCTCTGCACTGTGCATGCTAGTAGCAGCAGTTGTTGAAGAGCATAGAAGAAACTTGGCTCTGACCAATCCCATAGGAGTGCAACCAAGAAAAGGTGATATTTCATCTATGTCAGGTCTATGGTTAATTCCTCAGTTAGCACTTGCTGGTCTAGCTGAGTCATTTACTGCGGTTGGACAAGTTGAATTATACTATAAACAATTCCCTGAGAACATGAGAAGCATTGGAGGGTCACTTTTCTACTGTGGCATGGCAGGGTCCAGTTATTTGAGCACTCTTCTTATCACAATTGTTCACAATAGCAGTTCTAAATCTGCCTCGGGGAATTGGTTACCAGAAGATCTTAACAAGGGGAGATTGGATTTGTTTTATTACATGATTGCTGCTCTAGAAATCATGAATTTGGGTTACTTTATATTGTGTTCACAATGGTTTAAGTACAAGGAAAATTATACCAGTAGCCTTGAACTCAAACAAGTACCCAAACAATCCGAAACATCCACTGTTGCTGTTTAAGGTATAATTATAATCATACTAATAAGTAGTCCATCTTTTTAGAAGCATGCTTCTTTAACAACTACTTATATTTTGCTATTATTTTTATTATGATTAACGTCCCATAATATTTTTTGGTTTGCATGAGTATTTTCTTTCAAAATAATTCTGATCGAGATACTGTGGAACTTTGTATGGATAAATTTTCCAAAAAGAAGTTCAATTTATGACTCACTATTTATGGTTAATATCTTTTTAGAAGATCAATTCTCCTCTTTTTTTATATTGAAAGAAACTTTCTTTTATCCTCAAGTTACAAGTTCATACATTATTATTTTATTATAATATTTTATATATATTTATTATTTTTACTTTAATATAATATTATATTTTGAAAAACATTATTAAATGAATGTAGAAAAAAAATGTGTAACTTGAGTGTAAGAGAAAAATAGAGATATCAAACTATTATGACGCTAGAAAAAATTACAATTTAACTTTTGTAAACGAATAATAATTTTATTTGATAAGAATATTTGTATGATGCTTTACAAAAACAAATCATCTTATTCAATCATCATGGACTTTAATATGCTTAAATAAGACTTTTTTTTATATTCAATACTTTATTTTATATTTATTGCAATTATACCAAGGATTTGTTTAGTGGTGAATATCAAATAAGACCAAATACCTGTAATTTATTCTTTGATGAAATATAATTAATTTATCTTATTATCCATAATATTTTCTTAGTTTAGTGTAAATTTTTTAGTGTGTAGAGATTAATGTGAAACAAATAATATATATATATAAAGAGTTAAATATGTTTTGAATGTAAAATTAAAATTTGTTTTTGTTCCAAATGTTGATATGGTTTGGTCTTAAACTTTAAAAATGAATAGATATAATCATTTTAATTTAATTTTGTAAAAAAGAAATTAAATGTTAAATGATATTTTATACTAGTATTTAAACTATTTACATCATTTGACAAGCTAAAATAGGATCATGTCAAAAATAAGAGACATAAGTTAATATGATATCATGTTATTGAGTGAAACAGAATTTATTATAGTATATTTTTGTGGAATGCGCTCAATAAATAGTAACATATTTAAAAAAAAAATTGTAAAAACCAACATATGTTTAAAAAAATATATTGGATTTGTCTTTTGTATCACTCCAAAAGGTCTCTTACTAAGGAATGTATCTTATGTGTATATAAACTCATGTGTATTTCATATTTTATCCAATGTGAGACTTTGTTTATACACAACAACATGAAGTAGTTATTGTATGTGCTTAGGATGATTTGAATAAAATTTCTCAATTTCTCTCAATAAACCTTACTAAATTTCTTTATCTTTTTTGCATCTTTATACTTAACTCTACTGAGGATCCGCTTTAATTTCACCTTATTTTATATCATTGTTTTAATGGGACAAGAATTTCATACTAGCTAGTTTAAACTTGTTGATTTGATGTTCATAACCACCTACACTAAATTACAAAAATGTTTTAACCAAGTAAAACATTGATGAACTTGATTGATTTGTCAGTTAGAACATTTTATTTAATTAAATCTTCATTTTAATCATTGGATTATAATGTAATTTTAATAGAAAATTATTAGTAGACTACCTTTGACTGATTTTGTCTCATTGAAATACTATTTTAGCGAGTAAAAAGTTTGTGCAACCTCACATATAGCTCTCTTTTAGCATATTAAAAGTGAATATAATTGTATTAAACCTCTAAAATTATGTTTCTTACTCTTTTTAAATATGAAATTACTTAAAGATTAAATTGTATGGAATCTTCAAAACACTTTAATTAATAGTGTTGCATTCTCAAAACACATTCTTGGATTTATTTTAAAGAATTATCATAATTTAATCATGTTACCTTGAAGATCATCATTATATGTTAAAATGATCTAATTTCATAAACATTTTTTATTTGAATCGTATTAATCTTGATTAGGATTGACATGAGAGAGTGATTTCCTAATATAGTTTTATATGTGGAGACCTAGATTTTATAGCATTCAAGATCTTGTATTATGTTGTATATCTTCTTATTTTCTTAAGATATTCTTGTAAAATTTGATAATTCATGGATTTAATTGATATAGCTAATTAAGCAATTAGATGTAAATTTTTCTCTAACTGTTATCTCATATAATTTTTCTTTTAATCGAACTTATATTGTATGTGAAAACTTAAAAAACAATACCACTGAAAATAAAATTACTTCAATTTGAAACCAGTTTTCTTTAAAGATATCATTAATTCAGATTTTATTTTTCATTTATATGTAAAAGGTTTATAAATTTTCTGAGAGGTTCAATTCACCCATTGAACTTAGTTCACAATCCTAACATGTTTTTCTTGGAAACACTTGATGGTTTAGCCTCTGAGGGTTTTGTTTTTCGAAAACCCAAAACCATAATTTTTATTTGGTTGAAACTTGAGAATGATAGTGCGCAGAAGCAACAACATTCTAACCATTTTATGTAATAGGCGATACAATTTGTTGAAATTACAATTAAAAGACACAACAATCATTCATTTAAACACAATAGTTTTAGATATTTTCGTCGTGATCTTCGCTATCACTGCATTCAATATAATATAATAAGTACACTACTTATGTTAATGATTCACTTTAAGTAAGTACTACAAACTTTTTATATTGCTTTAATTTATGTCAATTTTTTCGTTTGACATTAAAAGTCTAAAATAATTATCATAAAAAATATTATCTACGTCAATTACATAAACAGGTATCTCAACTGGGAGAACAACTTTTTTAAAGAATAAGTGATTTTAAATAATTTTTTTTTTATTTCACTTGTTTTAAAATTATATTAAAGTAATGCTATAAATACACAATGATGAGAGTATTATTTTATTTAGGATGAAGTTATGTTTATCACAACACTTTTGTGCTTCTTAATTTACACTAAAATGGTAATTACGGATATAATTTAATTTTTCTTTTACCTAATTTTAAATTTTTTTTATCAATTTATTTAACTGTAATTTAACTTTTTTATATAAATTATAGTGTAAAAATAATTAATTGCTGATAAAAAAATAAATGAAATATTATCAATCTTAACAGAACTTATTTTTAATAATAAAAAAACACGTTTTCCTTATTTGTTTTCAACTAATTTATTCATTTTATTATAATAGTTGAAATCTTACTTTTAAGCATAACTAGTTTAAACTAAAGTACTCTAAAAATTAACTTTGCCCTATCTTTTAAGAAAAGAAAACTAAAATATTGTTTCTACTCGTAAATAATTTTTTAAAAACATATAAAACTCATGTTACAAAGACGACTTGAACATTAAAAAAAAAACTTAAAAGATAGTACTGTTTTCTTTTTTATGAAGTTATCTTTTGAAATACAACTTATTAACTTAATTTTGAAATAAAAATAGTGGTTTGAACATAGATGTGTAGTTCATAGCTTTAAAGAGTAAAGTAGGAATGCTTCAACCTCATAATAATTCACATAAAGTAGATCCTTCATGGTAGCTTCAAAAAGCAGAAAAGTAGGTATGCCAGGCCTATACCAACCGTTTGAATTATTTTTGTACTACCCCACCATACTACTATTTTTTTAAAAAATATATATGAAATATAATGATACAAAGATGGAAAATAATGACAAAATGTATTATAGAAATATCCTTAAATATGTTTGTAATTTCTTAAATTTTAGATAAATTAATTTTTTATTATAAATTTAAAATATTTTTTATAATTTAAAAATATGTCTCGGTTTATATTCTAAATATTCGTTAAAGGCTTTACTTCATTAATTGATGAATTACTATTTTGTTCACATGTGTAGATTTGTGGGAGATGATTTGTGAGAGTGATTGAGTAAATTTGAGGGTAAAGTTTTTGTTATTTGTTTGAGTGGATTCAGAGGTAATTGAGAATAGATTTGAAAGTAAAGTTTGTGAGAATTAGTGTAGGATTTGATTAATGTGACAAATAAAAAAATTTGTTTAATTGATAGAAATTGAAGATTACCAAAATATCCCTAATTATTAAAGTAATATAAAATGATAATTCCTAATATTATATTTAATTGTAAAAATGTTTATAATTAGTAAAAAATTAAAATTAATAATAATAATAATATATTATTATTATTTATTATTATTTTTATTATACTATTATTATTATTCGTGCTAATGCTCAGAATCCATTTCAGTCAAATACATCATATAAAGGGTAAAATTGAAATTTATGACAATTCCTTGCAAATCTGTGCTGGGCATGAAATATTGAAAATTTCCTTCATCCCGCAAATCCCATCTTTTTATCGCCTGCAAATTTATAAAAACGAACATAAAATTTATTTGCAATCCATAGTTGCATATCATCAACAACAGTAAATACTTTAAAGTGAACACGACATTAATGTTTTTGTAAATTGAGTTGAAGAATTTAATATACCCTAAAATCATTTCTTTTTTTCTTTTTCATATGTAAGTTAAAACATCTATTTCTCATTTTCTATTTTCTAAGATTTTAACTTTAATTTTAATATATATTTAAAAAAATCATATTATACCTTGTCATAATTAGTAAATTAACGATATTTTTTAATAAATAAAATTCAAACCATATGTCTTTATTTTGAAAATTATTACCTTCATTTTGAAAATTCTTTTATTATTCTTTCTATTTAGTTTTGGAATCAGTTTTGTTTTGAATAGTTGGAAAAAGTGATTCTCAACTAGCTTCATCGTTGATTCAAATGTTTTTGGTTTTATATTTTAGATCTTTAGAATATTGATGGTTCTCCTCCTCTGAGTGATTTCTTGAACTCAAATATTTTAAAGGCAAGACATATTATCTTTGATAAAATAATCATATTTTAGTTAACGATTAGAGTTAGAGAAAAAATTGAAAATCTAAACTGTTAAGTTTGTAGTTATGAAAGTTTAGAATATTGTTGGTATTTTGCTTATGAAATTGAGTATGAAACAATTAATTATTTCTAAAGGAGAAACTTTGGCATGTTGGATTTGAGATCAACTTTCTAAAGGAAAAACACATTGCCAGCACATGAACATGGGATAAAATGACATGGAAAGTCCACACAGATAGTATTACCTTAAGAAATATGACTTATGACAAATTATATATATGGGATTAAGGTAATCAATAAAATGAGATATGTATATGAATCCTAAGTTCATAAAGGACAATATCTATAATATGACCTTTTTAATATCAGTATATTATGGAGCCTACTATAAAGATAGTATGCTTTTATTAAGTATTATAATATGATGATATTAAGTAACTATATTATAATGTATGGTAGGTTCAAAAGTTGGATTTCTTTTTAAAGGTTACAAAATATTATAAAGATATTTTCATTGAAGAGAAACAAATGTATTTCAGTTTTGATTTAAGCCAATGAAAAAATATAAGTTTTAAAATAACCTATAAAAGAATATAAAAATTAGTATATATAATTAAGTCGCTATTTTAGTTTAAAAATATATATGGTTATATTATTTCTTAAAAGTTTTAAATGTAAAATAATTTTCCAAGTTAATCTATTTATCATTGCATTAATAGTTCAATATAAACAAAAACATTATTATGGTATAATTTTTTTTAAAATTATTAAAATAAATATTTAGAAAAAATTACGAATGAATAAGTTGTTTTATCTTAACATGATGAAGAAGTTAATGCACAATAAAATGATTTTAGTAAAGAACACTTTTAAATTAAAGTTATCTCAATATGATATTATTTTAGTTCACTACGTCTTAAATTATTTAGTTTTGATAAATATCGTATCAAAATAATATGATTTTAGTTTGAAATACTCTCGACTAAAGTCGTATCACTTTAATACGATTTCAAACTTTAAAATTATTTTAAACGTATTACTTTGACACTATGTTTTTCAAATAAAATCATATAACCTTACCACAACTTATCTACTTTCAAAATATTTTAAAATTTGACCATTTTAACAACCTTTTTAAAAAAGTAAGCAGAAGCTTGTGTTTTCCTCAAATATATGTATTTACCAGCAGTCTTTTAAAATTTAAATTAAACTAATAAATAATTACACTCTCAAATGCTTTTATTTTAATTTCTTTTTTCTCTGTGCAACTGTTTTACATGAACTCCACTATGACACTCCATCTGCTTGTATGAAAACTCTTCCATTAGTGAAGAAAAAAACCATAGAAATAGTGAAATTATACAAATTTGGTTAACTCAAAAGACAGAAAGAAAGTTTTACAGGAAGATGTGGGAAATATTTTAAACAAAATGGAAGAGAAAAAAAATCAATTATGTTTTAATAATATCACAAATATTTTAAAATAACTTGTTTGGAAATGAAGAACATATTTAAGCATAAATGGCTGACATAATAAAAGGTCCTCTACCATTAATTATAAATATTTTTTTAATTTTTATAATAAATAAAATTGTTAATGACAATTAAAATTATTTTTCATTTTTTCTAATAAAATAATCTGTATTGTCATTATAGTTTTTCCTCTACTTTTATGATTGTCCTGTTTGTATATCTCTACGAGGTGGGACCCTAAGCATTTTGGTTGTACCCACTACCAGAAAATTTGAATAAACAAAGGATGCACTAAATTCCGCTTTCAGTTGAAAAAGGGAATCCAATTTCTAAATGTCTTCAATGATGAAAGATGAAACAGTCAAAAGATTTCTAGAAGAAACAGCAACATAAATTGACTTGTTGACTTGTCTGAATCATCTTATCACCATCGTATCCAACCACATTTCCTCAACATGGTTATAATAAGATGCATGTTTATGATCATTTACAAAAGTTATCAAACAAGTTTTAGATTTGTTACATTTAAGAGAATTATTTACATAATATTAAGATAATTACATTAAGTCTGTTTTTTTCCTTTGATATAAAAATTAAAATTCATTAAATATTTTTTAATTGCTAAATTTTAACATAAAAATTAAATAATTTTGATAAATTTAATTTTTAAATTTAAAAATAAATAAATATAATACTTCTGATCCAATTGATTAAATTATTTTTATGTGATAAATCTATGTTTTATAATCGTGTATGAATTATTTATATTGTTTTAACATGATTTAAATATTAATTAAAAATATTATTTAAAAGATGAAATTAAGATAGTATTGTTAGGTTAGGTTAAGAGATTATATTTATTTTCTTTTAAATTTTATGAATCAAAGTATATTAAAATTTAAAATAAAAATTAAATTTCAGTTTCACATTAATAAAAACATATTAAAAAAATCAAAACAATATAATTTTAACTGATAAAGTTGATATGTTAATGGAGTTGAATGGTCCATGACGACAAAAACGTTGTGTTTGTGTTCAGACTCATTTATTGCTAACCGAGAGTGCCCTTCTCTTACAAACATTATCTTCTGCTCTTCTCGTTGGTTTTTATTGTTTCTCATAATGCAAGGATGGTGACACCCTACTGCATTCACACTTTCATTTTCTGACAAAATGGTGTAAACAAAGTCAACTGTTAAGTCTTATCATAAATATTGTCATATCTCAGAAATATACTAAAAACTATTTTCATTATTCATTTCGCTCCTTGCCTAATAATATTATTTTGTGTAATTTATCGAAAGATAACGATACTTTAATAAATTTTTTATAATATTTTAACATCATTTATCTATTGATTTATGTTAGTATTTATAATTATTATTATTAATTATAAAATAATTTTAAACCGATTATAAAATGACATATAAATAATATTATAATATTGTTAAAAAAATATTGTCATTATTTTTTTCTGAAACTATTTCTCCACCAAATCTAACCAATTATTCCAAAGACAAATAAAAAGGAAAACTAAGTATTCGTTGAAGAATATTCCTGCAACGTTTGAAGGAAGGCTTTGATCAAATGAAAATTTATATGCATAATCTATGATGTTGTCGATTGGATTAAATTTATTGTTTACGTCAATTTGTGCATATGGATTGTGGGATGAATTCATGTTCAGTCCCATTGATTTGCAAGCGATGTAAAACGAGTAATTACACGATAGTTGGGTTTTTTAATCTTATGTAATGTGCCGCAGTTTGAAGGGATAGAAGGAAAATTTTCTTTTTTGTTCTGATAAATTTTCATTTGCTATGCATATTTTGTCTGCACATTTATCATGAAATTCTGTTTCATTTTAAATTAATTATTTCTGATTGTAGCAATATATCTGATCTCATGACATGAGTTCGTCAAAGATAATTGATTTCAGTCATAGTAATCGATTTCAACTTTCTTTATAATCAATTCCATGCTGCAAGTGGACATCATAAACTAAACTTGTAATAGATTCTCATTGTAACTTATATTTTTTTAAATGTAATATTTAAACAAAAATTTGATTTTCTTAAAAAAATATTATCTTAATTATGTTATTTTACTATTTAAAATAATTTTTACTAAAAATAATTTAGTAATATTTATTTTTTATCCAAAATATTTTTTTATTTATTATATTAGTTAAATTCTACACAAATTTTACTCATAAATTCATTTTCAATAATCTTCAAATCTTTTTGAGAAAAACAATACATAATTTATTTTCATACAATTCTTTTCATGACTTAATTTTATTATCAAGAAATGACTACTCTTAATTTCTTCAATTTGATATAAAATTTAATTATTAATATACTAATAACATTTATTTAACTGTAATTTGCAGTATACTATTTAAAAAGCAATATTTCACTGTTCTTTTATTTTACTAATAAGAGGATGTAATTTATCTCATATTAAAATTTGTTAAACACCTTGGGAATGGTTTCCTTATATTGTAAATTAGTTAAAAGTGAAAAGCTTAAAATTTGTTGTTTGAAAAATTATTATTATTATTATTAGAGGAAGTTGTTGGCTTATAATATGTTAGATACTATTTCTCTAGCGTTTTTAAGAAATCACATTCACTTTTATTATATTTTTAATAAGGTTAATACTCACTTCTCTAATTGATTTTAAAACATCATAATGATTAAAACATAAATAAAAAGTATATTAAGAATTGAAGTTTTAAAATATAAATATTTAAAAATATACGTAGAAAGGAACGAACGGAGACGAATGTGGCTATGTTAAAATTACAAGAAATGTGAGTATCTTTCATTGAAAAACTAGAAAATGTGATGTCATTTGGTATCTATACACAGGAGTTATTTTCCAATTTTATTTTTCAATTTTTTTTCTTTTAAATAAAAAATTATAAATTATAATAATAACAACAATAATAATTTATCATTTTTTATTATCATAAAACAAATGAACACGTGTACTTTCATTAATAATATTAAATTAAGTAAGGACAATTTCTTTTTTAGTAATAGTAAAGCAAGTAAAGGCAATTTCTTTTGTTAATATTAGGCTAATTATAATTTTATTCTATTATTAATTTATTTGATGCAATTTGGAGTCACTAATAAAATGTTCATTAAAGTCCCTCAAGTTAATATATATATAATAACGTAATATTTTCAACAATTTAAAACACCATCAATAATAGATAGTAACAATTTATAAAACTAAAAGTATGCCTTTTAAGGGGAAGAGTCACATTGTTAAAAGCATTTAATTGAACATGTTGCATTGTTGATTTTTTAATTTTGAGATACTGAGACATTTTATTCAACCATGAATCAAATTGAATAAGAAAAATTAATAAGACAAAATCATAATTAATAATAATAATTATTATTATTATTATTATCTATAACTACATAGACATATTCTCTTTTGTATGCATAATTATTATTTTATTATATCCTTCATAATATATTTATTTATTAATTTTTGAAAGACTATATATAAAGATGATATCTCTTTTTTGTCAACTATTACTAACTTTTATAATATATGTTAAAGACTATATAAATATGATCCCAAAGTTAGTAAACCAATTCGTTTGAACAGAGAAAAAGGTGAACCTTCTTTTACCAACCCAAGAAATTAGTGACCAAATTAACTCAAGTCATATGACATGACACCTCTATCTTCATTAAAAGTTACAATAATGCACTTTATTGTTAAAATACTCTCCTCACCTAAAAATATCAAAGTGAACAAGGTGGGTGTTTATCTCCTTCACATTTTTGCTTATAAATAAACCAAACTATAGTCCAAAAATGAAAGAAACTGAGGAGTTATATTGATAGAAAATGAGTTCAGAAGCATAGAATACAATGGAGAAAACCTGAGAGTTGGAGTGATAACTAAAAAGAAACAAGATCTCATAAATTAACCTCACAAAAGCACTCATTTAAGTGCTCAAAACAAACTGCAGAGTAAAAAGGACTTTAAAGTTGAACATGTGTAATCATTACATTATATTCTTCTCAGCAACATTAGAATGTAAATCTTTACAGTATAACTATGCAAATATATAATAAGCATATTCAAACTGTGTATGCTTGCTGAATTGTGTCTATGTCAAGTCCCTTCAATCTCACAACTGATTCTACATGACCTTTTAGTGTATGGAGTTCTCTCAACCTGCATACAATTGTTCAAAATAAATAACCAAGACTCAAAACATATGAAATTCTTATATATATTTTGATGTTTATCCCCACTTTAATTTCTTACCAAATAAAAACAATTACCTGGCAATTTCAGCTCTCCTTTTAGCTTCTTCGGCCATTTGATTGAGTTCACTGACGTGTGTGCGCTCAGTGAACTTGCTGTCAGGTGGTTGTAGACCATGCAATGTTCTTTGAGCATGTGCCCATTGAAGTTCACGCTGTTCCTTTCCAAAGTCCTTTTGCCTTGTGAATGCAATCTACAATACAATGAAATCCATAAGCATACAGCAAGAACTAAAACCAGCCTTGGATTAATCAACACAAGAAAACAAGCTCTGCTCACCCTTTGCTCAATCACAAGATCCCATGCCCTACCGCTGAGAGCATAGCGAATTAAAAATTTAATGATATCAAGTGGGAAGTAGAATATTATGTTATATAACCATATAACACCAGCCCATCCCCAACCTATTCCTTCAATTGCAGCAAAGCTCCAGCTGGCATATACTGCAATCAAAGTGGCAATCTGCACAACACAGCAAATCCATCACCAAAATTGTTGCAGTAAAACAAAGTACAGCACAATAAAATGGTTTTGTTGCTTACCAGCTGAGCAATTATAAAAGCAATCACCAGCAATAAACCAGGACGCTCAACATATGACCAACCTCGTGATCGAGTTACAAATATAAGAGCCTGACTAATAGTGCTCACTTGAAGATAGATTGCAGACGCAAGTTTTCTAAAATCATCATGAGCAGTTTTTTCAAGAGTTGCGACTCCAAAAACTCGCTGAAAATATAGCAGCCAAGATAAATAAATCAACGAGGCATCCAAAACAGCCAAAAGAAGAATCTATGCAGGTAATGAGTGAACATTGATTCAAATAAATAGGAAACATTGGATCATAGCAGTAATGAGTCCTAGCTTTGCTCCCATAAAGGGTGAAGCAACGTGCACAGATGTCATGATAAATTCAGATATTAAACTAAAATCATAAAACACATACTGGGAAAAAATCTGTTTTGTATGCTGCCCAAAAGAATATGACTGTCATCATCGCCAAGTAACTTCCAAGCACAACACCAGTAGTAAATATCTCAGCTAGCTTCCAGCTATCTGGCAGAGGAGATGGTTTTACACGATCTTTTGAAATTGTCATAATAGTTCCTGAAATGTTAAATAACTATTAGCCACCAATAAAACTCAAGGTCACATATAAAGAAGCATGCTGCACGGGACAGTCAACAGGAAACAATGACAAAGAAAAGAAACAACGAACCATCGTTCAGGATGGCAATAATAAGCACCATAAAGGGTGGAAAGTCAAACTTCCATATAAGAGCCAGCAACATGAAACCAAGCTGTAAGCATGTCAAACATGTAGACATTAGCAAAAAAATTAGACCCGTCTGATAGTTACATCATCCAAAATGGCATGCCGGGTAGAAAATAAACCCTGGAGTTGCAAAATCACTCACCACAATACGAATTGTAATTGAGACGGCATAAATCTGCATGATAGAAGAAACATATTGGTCACATGTAAGTAAAGTAAACACTCATTATCACAACGAGAGATGACCAGGACAAAAATATTTCCCTAACACTAATGAATGATATAGAGGATCATAACAGTAGAAGTAACAATGATATAGACGATTTAACAGGGGGGAGTTGTCGAGAAGATATTAACAGTAATAAATAGCTCACTGTATAATTTTTCATTCTCTGAAAGATAGCTCGGCTGGTCAAAACAGCACTAATAATAACACTAAGGCCCGGTTCTGTTAGAACTATATCAGATGCACTGCGAGCTGCATCAGTAGCATCAGCAACAGCTATACCAATGTCTGCCTTCTTGAGAGCAGGTGCATCATTCACTCCATCACCAGTCATTCCACAAATGTGTTTCCTAGCTTGCAAGCGTTTCACAATCTCATACTTGTGCTCTGACCAAATATACAAACCCACTAATATGAGCAAAGAATCATATAATAATAAACTACTACTACTACCAATTAACCTTCCATCCACCACATGTCAATAATAAGCAAACCGATAAATTGCAATGACAACACAAAAGCCTACCAGGAAATACACCAGCAAATCCATCAGCCTTTTCTATTAGCTCATCAATTGGTAAGGCAGCAATGGATTCATCCTTGTCCTGCCCAAGCAAAGCTGATGAAGGATACATATTGGTACCCATTCCCAAGCGACGACCTGTTTCCTTTCCTATAGCTAGCTGATCCCCTGATAGAAAAAGGAAGATACATAATTGAATATTGGGAGGAGAATATAAAGGGTTCATAATTTTGTACAACCATTATATTGTTGGCCATTTTCAAAAACAAAAAACTTTACTTTAAATGTAAAAGTTAATTTCCAAAGGTACCACAGCATGGATCACAAATTCTTTCGGTACATAAAAATGATAATCAGATTGCGGATTTGTCAACCCATCTAAAGCAAAATCCTTCATCTACTGGTACGAATATGTAAATTTATGTCCCATAATAAATCAGACCAATAACGTCCACAAAAAGAAAAACAAAAATTAATTCTGATCAATAAGTAACAAGTTTGATGAATAACATGCAACATAAATCAGATGTCATAGGACTAAGATCACATCAGTTTCTTATATAATACAACACTTATTTCCAATCCTTATTAACCTCATAAGCTATAAAGAATTATAATTTCATTATCATAACACAAGCAAAGCAAAGGTGTGCACTATCTTATGTTACAGACCTGTAATCATTTTGACATTTACTCCAAGGTTTAGTGCTCTACGTATGGTTTCCGCACTATCGTGCCTTGGTGGGTCAAAGAGAGACAAAAGGCCAACAAATTGCCATGGACCTCCAGCACTCTCTTTCCTTCCATCTGGAACTTCCTGTATGAAAAAAAGAAGACTAAATTAACGTTTCCAACTTAAAACGTAAGTATAAAGAGGCACCGATTGATTAAGCAATAAATTAATTACTTGGTATGCTACAGCAAGAGATCGTAAACCACGCTCTGCAAACTTGTCAATCACTGAATGAACTCTACGTTCAATCTCTGCCTTATTGTGTGCAAGATTCAGGATCTAAATATCATGTACAGATCACATCACAATGAGAATACACAAGACCAACTGTTAATATAAAACTACGCAAGAAATGTTGCCAAATTACCTGTTCTGGTGCACCTTTGCTTACTCTATGCATTTTACCATCTTGATCAAGATAGGTCAATGCCGTCCGCTTGTCAGTAGGATTGAAAGGAAGAAAGTGTATTTCTTGTATACCAGCGCGTGCCTTCAGTGGCCATAAGTTAAAAAAGAAAAAGCTAGATCAACTTGAATTTAGAAAGATGTGTGTGAATGTGCACATTATAGCTGCAGGCTTGAAGCTAAAAAGTGACTCTAGAAGAATGCAAGGGAATAATAAATGTATATGACTAACCTCCTTTGGATCAGCTAACATCCCAACTATGGCTGTATCAATTGCATCTTGATTCTCAAGCCTCGAGGCTCGAGCAGCCATCAAAATAACAGTATCTGGATCCACTCCTTTTGCAAAAACCTTGAATAAAATTAAAAATTATTAGAAGAAATGGATATCAAACACAAAAATAACCAGCAAATAACAGCATTCGGCCATTAATCATCCAACCTCAACTAGATTTTTGTCAACAGTAAGCTTATTCAATGTCAGAGTCCCAGTCTTATCACTGCAAAGCACATCCATGCCTGCCATTTCTTCAATGGCTGTCATCCTCTTTGTGATAGCCCCCTACAGACATTATCTCCATTAGTTCTTCCCTGCATATATCCACCCAAATCCAAGGTGCTCAAAGACCTGACTGACCTGCTGAGATAGCCTGTGAGAACCAATGGCCATGGTCACAGACAAAACCGTGGGCATGGCAATTGGAATTCCTCCGATCAGAAGTACAAGGAGGTTATCGATTCCAGGACGATAGGGTCTATCTTGGATGGGATACATAACAACGATCTCAATAACCATCCCCACAGCAATTGAACATATGCAGAAGTTCCCAATTGCAGTTAAGACCTGAAAAAAGCAGCACAAGACAATAACAATGAAATCTGAAATTCTGAACAATGAATATCAGTGAGACTGCGAGGGAGGAGTGAAAAGTTACATTCTCTCATAAGTTACCTTTTGAAAGTGACCCACTTGATTTGTGGTATCAACAAGATGAGCAGCTTTCCCAAAGAATGTATGAACACCAGTAGCAATGACCACAGCTTCAATCTCTCCCTGTTTGCAGGTTGAACCAGAGTATACTCCATCACCAGGACCCTTTGTCACTGGAAGTGATTCACCTGTAAGTGCGGACTGAAAAGCACAAAGGAAAAAGAGGATAATTGACCAATTACGCATGTGGAGAATTCAAAGAACAAATACTATAACATAGATATATAAAAATAATATTAAAAAAACAGCCCACTTGATCAATTTTCAAAGGATCCCCTTCAAGAAGCCGAGCATCTGCTGGAATAATATCTCCAAGCTTGATGCTGATTATGTCACCAGGAACTAGGACCGCAGCATCTTGCTCATTCCACCTACCATCTCTAAGAACCTTTACAAACAAACTCATGAGAAATGAAACTACAAAGGGGAAAATAAAGAATATATTCCTTTCGGTTGCTAACTGCACCAATAAGAATATAGAATTCACGCACCCGGGCAGTATTGAGATAAAACAAAAAAAAAAAAAGAGAGAGAGTTTGATACCTTTGCTTTTGGAGCTAGCCGAGCCATGAGAGCTGCTGCAGCATTACCAGCATTGTTCTCCTCGATGAAACTGATGGTTGAATTAATGAGAAGCAAGGTAATAATACCCACAAAGTCTTGCCAATCAGGAGCTTTCCCCTGCACAAGTTTTCAAGGAACAAGTCCGAAGAATCAACCTACAAACACACACCTTCATTACCAATACAAAGTCCCAAAAGCTAAGTCCACTCACCCCTCCATTTGCAAGCGCAATTGCCATTATAGCAGCAGCCTCCATAACCCATGATAGAGGATTCCACATAAATCCCAAAAACTTCAAAAATTTGCTCTCCTGAAAAGTACCCCAGAAGACAATTCACCATAAAAATTCAATTTTTTTAAATGGGATTTCATGAATGAGAGGAGAGAGAGAGAGAGAGAGAGAGAGAGAGAGAGAGAGTACTTTCTTCTCTTCAAGCTTGTTGTGACCAAAAATGGTAAGCCTCTCCTCAGCAGCTTCACTGCTGAGACCTTCCCTGCCACATCTCAGATTCTCCAAAACCTCCTCAATGGGTATGTTTTCCTGCATTCACAGAGTTAATAAAAAGAAAGCCCCATCAATGCAAAAAAAAGGAAGACCAAGAAAGACACAACAACCAACAACAAAGGGATAGAGTGATTCAGATCTATGTTAATGTTACCAAATCCACAGTTTCCTTCAACACAGCCTCCAGCACTTGGGACTTGTCCCCCATCCTGTGCTTCTTCTTGTTCTTCTCCTTCTTCTCTGTGTATCTCTAGAACTACCAACTTTGCTCTCACTACCAAAACCGTTCAGAAATCAAGAGTTAGCGTGCGTGCCTGAAGAAATGCACCAACCGAAAGAGTTGGCACTAAGTACAAGTAAATAAGAAAAGTGTGCAAACTGCAAAGGACGTATGGTATGGTATGGTATGGTTATGGGTAGGAGTAGACAACCTAACTGTGACCCCGAAGTTTGGGATTGAAGATTGAAACGATGTACAACAACAACTACTCTTCACAGCACAGAAAAAGCACAAACACAAACTCTTATGGATTGCATATGCAAGTGAAAAGAAACCATGTTAGAGTTACAGTAGCAGTAGAAGTATAGACATATATGACACACTTAGGGCCACTTGCTCAGTAACATACTAACAGTCACATATTTATTTATCTATGCTTATCCTACTACCCTTTACATTTTTTTCTTTAAATTTTGTTTTTTTAGACGTGATAATGTTTTAAGAAAATATAAACATTCTCATAATGTGACGTTTTATTGTGGACATATAAAAGGTATTTCTAAGCTACATGAATAATTAAGATAAAAACTAAAATAAAATGACAAATCTTAGATCAAGAATTTTTTATAATAAAAATCCAGCAGAAAGTCTGAAAGTCCAACATGTGACTTAATAAATGCAAATTTTTGTCTTGCTTCACATTATTTCACATTGTGTTTTTATATTTGTGCTGTAAGCTATTTGTTTAAACTGTGATATGTAGGTTGTTCTCTAAATATAAATAGGTTTCATTAAATATGTGTGGTGAAAGTGTTTATTTAAACATATGGGCTCTACAGTTTTATAATTTGCATACCGTTTCATTGATAAGGAATAAGATATTATTATTTTCTCATTTAACAAAACTTTATACAAAATTTATATTTATTTTGCTTTCAATCTTTTTTTTTTTTACAAATTCAAAAATTAATTTTTTAATGGCTAAAATACTTTTAAAAATGGGTTGTCAACCATGCAAGTGGTGTCAAAAAAAAATATTATAAATTTGGAGTTATCTTTTTGTATTTAGATTATATTCTAAAACATTTTCCATTTCTAAAAGACATAAAAGCGACTAATATTTCTTGCTCCAAAACAATTCCAAACTAGCTTTCCATTATGCTATTACAAGATTAAGATTGGCACAGAAAAATGGCAGTTAATTAAATTGCATTTATAAATGGAACCATTTACTATTAATATAAAAGGGGACTCGTGTTGTCAATAAAATATGTAAGTTGTTCTAAGATTATGAATACTTAACGAAAAGTTAATATAGTAGGTAAAAGGCAGAACCACTTAAAAATATTATCTTTCACCATTTCTATGTTAGGTTTTGTTTGGGATTTTGTCCTTTAATCATCACTGCATGTCATAGGAATTTTTCATATTAATGTTGGAAGCTTATGATATGGTCAAGTATAAGAAGTAACATCATTTAATACTCAGAAAATATTAAGATCGGGTATGACAAAGAACATCAAAGCAAAAACATGATGTAAAAAGAAAAAGAAAACTTTCAAGCCTCAGTCCAAAAAATTTAATGCAGTAATATGTACCTTGACTATTTAGAAGTGAGAGAATGAAACGCAAAGGTGGATCATGTGTGCTGCAAAGCTTTTCCGTTTTGATAGTCGAAGTTATGGACTATAACTAGGTATTTTTACCTTTTCTCGTTTAAAAAAAATAGAGAAAAAATATATTAAATAATACAAATAATTTTATTGGACATCTACTTATAAACTTTTCTTGGATGTAACCGGTATTGAAGACACAATACCAATGAGATCTGAACTTAATCATATAAGAGACTGACATCACTCTCTACTCAAAATCTTAAAAAGAAAAGATTAATGTATATACTGTTCTACTCTCTCAATTCTATTTAATATGAAACTTATACTTAGATTCTCAACAACTTTGTTACGTTATATATTCATTCATTTTCATAATTATTGTAGCTTAATAACATTCTTAAAGTTATTTTTAAGAATTTGTCTGATGAAAAAAAGATATCCACCATGTTTTAGCATAAAGATTTGTCTAGTTTTTCCTTGTAAAGGAGAAGAAGTGATTAAAAATAAGTATAATTTGTTTTAGAATGGAATATAATTAATTTAGTATTAATTGGTAGGGTTTTAAAGTAGGATAATGAAAATGAAGGCTTTTGGTGCGGTGCGGCGGGGAAGAAGAGGGGAGGCTGGACCAGTGCCCATTAAATCTATGCCAGCAAAAGCACATGCATCCACTTACTATCAAAACTCATCTCTATCTTCTTTTATTTTACTTTTTTTTTTTTACATCACACTCTTTCGAATCTTTCTTTCTTTAATATAAACTTGAGTATTTCAAATAATTCAAAGTTCGATTCTTTTAATTAAGTTTTATTAAAGAAATTTACATAAGATATTTAATTTTTTTTATTTATGTGTTTTACTATTTTGCTTTTGTTGTGATGTTAGTAAATATTTTTTAGTTAAATTATATTAATATAAAAAGGAAAAAAAAATTGCGACAGCTTGGGATACCTTGTCGATTCAACTTGCCGTGCCAAATAGCAAATAAAAAGATTGAGAGTGAGTGATACTGTGACAGTGCCCATATCCCTTTCGCTTTCCTCTTCCATATGCCACTTTTTTCTTTCTTTCTTTCTCCATATCCTTTGCCTTTTCAACTATTCATTCTTTAAGCTTTTTTATAAAGCCACTTTTTATTTATATAGAAGAAGTCTTGCTTAAAAAATTACACTTATATCATAATAATTCAAATAACTATTTTTATTTTTATTTTATTGTTATTCCTTTGAATAATTATATTAAAAAACATAATTTAATAAGATTTTTCAATTTTTTTATTATGAAATTGTCCAAACTTATGAAACTATATTCATGTATTATAATTAAATTTTAGTAATTTAATATGTTATTTATTATTTACCAATAAATTATTATTTTTCTATATGTTATTATGTTTACGTAAATATTATTTCAATGAAAAGATAGATTTATGGTTCATAATAATCTTATAAATATAACTAATATTTTTCAAAAAATAATTTCTTTCTCATAAAGACTCATATACTATTTATACAAACATTATAATTTTCTTATTAACTTAAACGTGGAAGAATATTTTACAAGTAAATATTTTCCTTTAATAATCAAATCACCGTTAAAATTTTATATTTATCGAAAAAGTCCATCCAAATAGTAATAGATTTTAAAAAGTCAGATTTGTTGCTTTAAAAGAATTTATCAATCAAATTTAAGAAAAAAAAAGTGTTTTATTTTATTTCACGTTATATTAATGAGCATTTCGTGAATAAAAATTGAGAAATATTCAATATGATATTGACATCTACCCAATATCAGTTCTTGCATTTAATCAATGGGATTGAGTTAATATGGAAATTTTAATAAATTTGACTATCAACTGAAAATAACTTTATTCATTGTATAAGTTTTTTTATGTATTTACAATTTTTTTAGCATGTTATATCTATAAATTATTTATTAATATTAACGTCTCAACAAATCCATTGCTGGTCTTATACAGTGTTAAATTGAAATTTCGTTTTATAATTATTGAATGTGAAATCTTGTGTTTTTACAAGTTAGCTTTATAAACTATAACATGGTGGGCCAGGGAGAATAGAAGAAGGGCTAAGAAGAAGGGTAGTGTTTGATTTTTTTCAAAAACAAAACTACTTTTTAAGGGAATCCAAACAAACATCCAAAACATGATTCCGACCATTTTGTTTTTCTCTTCGGATGAGAGTTGTGAAAGCGATTTATAATATATTTCCAAAATGGCATACTTCATATGAATAATAGTTCACCTTGGAAACAAATTTCTTCTAAGTTTATTATAACATTTTATTATCAAAATTTTGAATATCAACATCTACATCTTCTTCTTTTATCACATTCTGTCAAAATTTCACTCGATGTCTATATCTATTTTTTACTTTGCAAAACATTTATTAATTTATATTCATTGACATGCATTATTTCGACAACAGTGTCATTTAATTTATCGAAAATCAGAAATAATATTTTTGTATTTGGATAATTGATAATATTTTTCAATGTCATCAGTGTTGCAGGATTTATAAAAGTTCAAAATATCATTAGAGGTGGAGATAAAAAACTTAAAACATCAACAGTATAAATATGGTTGGAATTTATAGTTAATTAAGATTTGTGAATTTTTATTTTATAATAAAATTGTAAATATTTATTTGAATTCTGAGTATAAATTAAAAAGAGTTCATGAATTAATAAATAGGTTACTATTATTATGATCTTATTTAAACTATGTATATTTGAAAATTTGTAACGGATTCAATTGAATAGGATTTATTTTGCTAATTTAAAACATCTCATAATTGAAAAAAAAAACATAAATCAATAAATAATTATATAAAATGTATTTACAAATTTTGATGTGAAAAATAAAATAAACTTTTGAAAGATAAATAATACTTTGATCTATACAATACAAAATTTATATATCTATATGATTTTTAATATTTATTGGCAAGTATCAACATGCCTAAATATGTTTACATCTAAGATATAATCATTGAAGACAAATAAATCCTAACATAACAAATAACATGATAAGTTTGTGTAATTATAACAATTCATAATACTCAAATTAAAATATGATATAATCAAATCCTTCTAAAATAAATTTTTACTCTCTTTGTGAAAAGAGACTTTGTAAAACCTAGTGTGGGTAGAGACATAACTTGCATTAAGTGTGTTCTTGAGGTATTGAGTGTTGTTGTTGCTAGGAAAAGTTGTTTATCATGTGTAACTCTAAGGAAGTTTTTCATTCATTGTGTGATTAAAGAAAGATGTTGGACGTAAGTTATTTTGATCTGAACTAGTATAAAATTATTTGTGCAACTCTATTATTTCGTATACTATTTATTTTTGTTTTAACTTGTCTATCCATGTAACTTTAGTTCCTTATTAGTTTAAAATATTTTTTTTTCATTTCAAAATAATCATCATATATATGAAAATAGAAAATCCTAGTCAAATCAGTTCAGCTCCATCGACAACCATACCAAAACAACCCAAAACAAAATTCCAAACAATAAAATCATAATTCAATTTCATTATTATACTCAAACACTTTTAGTGATATAGTTCAACATTTGACAAAATTCATTCACACCATATTATTTGAAAACACTTCACATTACTCATCACATTTTAAGTTACGCTCAAACAAAACTAAAACACAAGTGGAAGAAGTTCACCAAGGAAACACAAATATCAATGAGATATGAGTCCAACCATATAAAGGAATGACATCACTCTCTACCCACAACCTTAAGATAATAGGTTAATGAGTATTTCATCTTTATATAGTACTCTACTTTTTCATTTTTATCCAATGTGAGACTTAAAGTCACACTTTGATTCCCAACATTTTTCTTATATTTGTTAAAATGTTATTTTTTTTCCTCAATTGCTCCTTAGAGCTTTATTTCTAACAAGATGATCTAACTATCTATTATAAATCTAAATATATCATCATAATCATACAGCGACAAAGATTCACTTTGAGTACATTTAAGTCACATATATTATGATAGATATACATGCAAGCTCAAAGAACAAATTCATCTCTAAAAAGATAAAAAATTAAATTACTCTATAATTCAATTTGATAGGATACATATGTAAATATATCTTCGCTGGGAAAAATCCTACTCTTCTTTATCTTTAAAATGATGAAGATTAAAATTAGAAATCTAGAAAAAAAATAAAAGAAATATCTAAAAAAAAGTCTAAAAATATTATCGTTTTATAAAATAAAGTTCACTTTATATATATAAAAAAACTATTAATAACTAAACCTTTTATTTTTAAAATACTTTAGTTTCATTTTTTTAAAATTACCACTATTCTTATATAATTTTCTAGTTTCTCACCCAATTTATCATTTTCATTCAAATGTTTTATGTGATTGTTCAACTTCTTTGTATTTTTTTTTTCAATATTTTACTTTATATAGCTCATTGCTTTTATTTTACTTTGCTGAATATTATTTATAAGAGTAATTCCTTTTTTTTAATATTTTACTTTACCCATTTTATCCACTCTTTCTATTATATTTTTTAATTTGTTTTCACAATCTCAAATAAATTATATTTCAAAAAATGTTTTCATTTCAAAAAATATTTGTAAGCATTTAATTAAACAACATACGTGCTTTATATTTTTCTTAATGATTTATTATATAATTCTAATTAATACGGGATAAAATAAATTTACTTGGTCATGACAATTTTATTTCGAAACTAACTTTGTTATGAAACATTAAAAAAAAGAAAAATTATCGAAGTCAATTGAATAAAATTTTGCTGTCATTGGACTATGAAATTTCAATGCAGGGATTCTTAAAAGTAAGGAAGTTGAAACCTTATGGCTTGCAATGATTTGAAAATAGATCAATGATAAGCAATGATTTAAAAGAAATCATTGTGATCGACCATATAGATGACTTCATTATAAAAACAAAAATTGTGATCAAAACTAGAAATCAATTGAAATTAAAATTTATGTGCTATTTTGATTATGACTTTAAATATTTAAAAATTATGAAATATTTTCAATTGAAAGGAATAATTGTTCAAAAAACAAAATCATTTTGCTGAAAAATTATGAATATTCGGTTTTTTATTAAGAATTTGAAACTTTTAACTAAATAAAAATATAATACTGAATTTTGATTAATTTAAGTAAAAAAAATATTCTAATGTTTATTTTGTCATTATAATCATATTAAAGAACCTTTATTGACAAATAAATTATTTCAAATACAATAAATTTTATTTTATTTATAACAAAACTAAAAACTAATATTTATTAATTTGTTGTTGTGTACATTTTATTAAAACATGGGTTTAAAGCCTAACTCAACCCTACAAAATTGATTTGTAAGATAAGGTTTGCACCTCACTTATATATTATAATTTGGTCTTATCTCTAATCGATGTGAGACTTCTAACACATCTTATATTTCTATTTTATTCTTAAATATACTTTTAAATAGAAAAAAAAGTATATCAATATACAAAGGAGATATATATTTAATATCTCTAATTTACTTCGAATTATATTTTAAAATTAAAAAAATAAAAGTAAACTATTCATGTATCTCAATGTAGTGTCTGACCTGTAAAAGGGTTTAAAATAATAAAAGCTTATACTTATACTTAGTTTGCACAACCAGTTAGGTGAAAAGTTGTTGAGAAAGACCAAAAGGTGTGGTAACGAGTACTTTTTAATCTTAATTAAACTTTTAAAATGATTAATTTCTTTTTCATAAGCTACGTGTGTATTTTATTATAGTTTTTTTAGTCAAATCATTATTATGAACAATAAAGTTTTTCTTCTAAATACGCAATATACTTGCATTAATATAACCATTTAATATTTTCTTTTGTCATTAATTACAACTCATGTAAAATATATTAATGCTCTCTTTGAGGGAAAAAAATGAAAGTTGGAGGTGTTTAACTGTAGAAAAATTAAAAAAAATATAGAAAGAAAATAGAAAAAAGAATAAAAATATATTAGGATGAATCTCATTATTAAAAAACTTTTTTATTCTTTTACCAAATTTCATCATTTTTCACTAATCTCTCAACCAATATAATTTTGTTTTAAAAATATAAAAGTGACGTAAAATAGTTTGAGTTTCACATTTTACTTTTCGCAAATCAGTGTGTAGTAATTCAATAATAATAACATTTTTCATCAAATGGTTTCCAAATCGTTATTTAACTTAAAATTATTTTATTTGAAATTTGTCACTTTCCAAATTACTTTTCTTTAATAAAATATATTTCATATTTACTTGTATTCCACTATTTTTTTAATTATTTTTATATTTTTCAAATACGTTTTAGGTCCCAAGACATTCCAAATTTTTTCTTTGAGTATGCAATAAGTTTTTCAAGGAAATGTAATGCCTAATAAATTAAATATTTTTTCCCATAAAATCAAATATATATTTACATTTTTTTAATCAAGTCCATAAAATATTTTTTTTTATTTTTATTTTCGTTTACTACTATATTTTTATGACAACAATATGTATATTGTTAGTGCTATCAAAACGGAGCAAGCAATTCACCTTGACTTGACCCACCACGAGTTGTTTATTTAATGAGTTAATCCAACTTAACTCATTTATTAGTAAGTTGAAAAAAATTGAACTTAGTTCGATTTACCATGCGTTGGTGGATTAAATCAGTTGGTTGCTCACTTAATGACAAGTTTTTGTTTTAAATTTAACTTGAACAAAAAATGTGCAGGGACAAAGGTCATATGTATTACCTTTTTCTTTTCTTATTCTTTTCATTCCTTCTTAATTTCTCTCCTTTTTAATTTTTGGTTTAATACATCCTTTGGTCCCTACTTTTAGGGGTTTGATTCAAAGTGGTCTCACCTTTTAAAAATGTTCAGTAAGACCCCATGTTTCGTTAAAAAATGTTTAATCTGGTCCTTTTTGCTCACACCGTTAAAAACAAAACGGTGTAAATGCCATCGTGGCCAAATCTGAGTGAGCTGTGCAGTTTGATGAATACGTGGCACGTTTGAAGAGGTTGCACTGTGTAAATATTTTAAAAAAATTAAAATGACATAAGTTAGGTGCAAATCCCAACATCATTCATCACGTCGTCGCCACCACTGTTGGACCGAGACCGGTGGGAAACCGCACCGACATATCTCGTTGGGTACTTGAGGGAATCCGGCGAGACCCTGGGGTGCGGGGGAGCCACTAGCTGGGTATCCTCAACAATGGCGGCAACAGGGGAGGAAGAACGCGCGGCCTCCGGTAGCTTGTGTGCGAAATAAGAAGCAACCCATTTCTTATATTCCAGAACAACTCGAGAGAGTGCGCAAGAGAGAAACCACCACTTTTTGTCCTCCACCATGAGCATAGTGAGTAATAGAGAAAAGACTGTGAGTACCAAGGAGTTGTGCAGGGGCCCTTATTGCAGTCACGAGACTTTCTAGGAACCAAGGGGCCGTTGAAGAATTCACTGGAAAACCCAAGTAAGGGGAGTTAACTTTTTTATGTATTGATTGAGCATGATGTGTTTCCTTTGAAACTTGTTAATCTTGAGAAATGGCGTGGATAGATAGTATACTCAATTGGAAGGTTGTGGGTTGCTAAGGAAAAAAAAATGGTTCGGGATGTTACTCCCAAAATATGAATGCACAGGTTGAAGGATTACAGTGCATGTGGTTTTGTAGTAAGGGATAAGTGCATATCGTGAATCTTTGGAGGGTAGTCGTGGGTTGGCTAGGTTAAGAATGTAAATAAGAGTAGAAAGTGTTAACGTGTTGTATGAGTGAAATATGACAATAGAGTTCATTGGTGATGGGTTGTGTTCTTAACAGAGATACCAACATGGGTTTATGGGTATAATAAATTATTATTTTGTAATTGCATGGAATGTTTGATGGGTATTAAATGTATGGAAGTGATATAAATATTGAGTAATGTACTGTCATCACATAATGGTATGAGTGCATGTTTTTTGTTTTTGCAAGTGGAGAGTTTCAATGCATGTGGGGGCCATGTTAAGATGAAGAGAAATATTATATTTTCTTCCTGTATAGTGTAGACGTTGGAATCCAAAGAGTTAGAAGGGTTCTTGATATTGACATTTAATGATTTTCGTGGTACCTACCTTGGAAAGAAAATCATAATATGGTTAATACCAAGTGCAGGGAATTGTTATTGTGCATGTGCTGCTATGTCCCTTGTTGATAGGTAAAGTACGCAAATGATATTCTAGGGTTGCAAAGGTGGATTATAAGAATGGTGAAGGGTTACAAGCTAAGGTTTTCGTTGTGTAGATTTTAAATTTTGGGTCTATAAAATAGGTCTAGGAAAGCTAAAGGAGTTTTCTTTAAAGATATAAAGATTAATGAGAGAGGTGCAGAGGTTATCTAATGGTCACGGTTTTGTTGTTAATAAGCAAAGATTCTTTGTTTTGGTTATATTGATGTCGTCCTAACATGAAATATCTAGTTTTATGGGTTTCGAAAATTATATCATTTTTGAGTTATTATTGAGTGGAATAGTATATAAGGTCATATAGGGTGGAATCTGGAGGTGGGTGTATAAAACTGGTGCATTGTTGGGTAGTGTGCAGAAAAATATTCTCTCTCTGATCAATACATCAATATCTCTCTCTTCAACCATTAAAATTCATTTATGTTTCTCTCTCTCTACATTTAATTCTTCAAACAGTCATTTACGTTTCTCTCTCTGCATTTGAACAACTCACTCAGGTTTGGCCACAATGGCATTTGCACCGTTATGTTTTTAACGGCGTGAACGAAAATAACTAGATTGAACATTTTTTAACGAAATATGGGGCCTTCTTTTTTATGACTTGTCTCCTCGATCTTCTCTACTTTCTATTATATTTCTTTTAACTATTTGAGTCTCTTTTCTTACTATTTTAATTTTTTAATAAATATTCTTATATCTTTAGCTTATCTATAAGTGTCTCAAAGAATTTTATTTTATCAATTGAGAAATGTATTGTATTTTGGTTGATTTAGTGATATTTCCTTATATTTTGTAGGAGTTTGGTGAGATTTTAGTTTCTTTTTTTCTATTACCCACAAAACAAACCATTATAAGTTAAAACAACTGTACTAAATCATAAATTAAATTTTATTTCAATTATGGAATGACTATTAAATTTAATGGTATCCGATTTATTGATTGTGTGTCTTCGTAAGTTTGACGATGTAATATTTGAAATTATTAAACTTGCATTTGAGTAATTATATGTCATTGAATTAAGTATGTTTGTGTTGGATTCTTCTATTATAGTTTGAGTTCGCATTTAACCAAATATCATATGCAACGATAAGAAACAATATAATGACACTAGTAAACTAAGAGGATACTGCACCGGTTATTTTTGCTTTTAGGCACCGGTTCTACAACCGAGGCATATACCGGCGAGGTAAAAAGGGGTAAGTTTTATGCCTCGGTCGTGAACTGAGTTAAAAAGAATAGGATTTATGCCTCGGTTTTTACGTAACCGAGGCAGTAACTTGTTTTTTTTTTTTAAGCTTCAGGATGTTGTTGATGTTTATTCTTATGCATCACCCATCTTCCACTGCCATCACCCATCTTCCACTGCCACCAGCATGATTTCCCACTTTCAGAGCTGCAATTCCACATTTTCAGTGAAACAAGAATGATTCTCTACCAGCTTCTCTTCCTCTGTTCCTGGAGGTCTCAGCTCTGCCGCCACTCAAAAACTCCAATCAAAAATCCAAAAATTGAAATCGGAACCCTAGACGAATCGGAACGAGAATGACGTGCTCCCACCACCACCTGCAGAGAATCAAACTCCACCACTCTTGCAAAGCATCAATTAAACATAAAACAACCCAAACAAAATTAGAAAAAGGAGACGGAAGGAAGTTTCCTCCTTCCCTGCAAATCAGAACAAAGAGAAGAAGAACGAGAATGACCGCCCTTGCGCCCCCACTGCGTCTTCGCCGCGCCTCAATCACGCCATTGAATATCCTTCGTCGCGCCTCCATCAGAGCAGAGAAGAGGAAGGAAGGGAAACAAAAGAAAAAGGGAGAAAAGAGAAGAGCGGCGCAACTTCTATCTCTGTTTGCGATCAATCACGCCATTGAATATCCTTCGTCGCGCCTCCATCAGAGCAGAGAAGAGGAAGGAAGGGAAACAAAAGAAAAAGGGAGAAAAGAGAAGAGCGGCGCAACTTCTATCTCTGTTTGCGAAATTTAACCCTAAACACATGTTATTACCTCGGTTATTTTTTTAACCGAGGCAATAAGGGTCTACGGCCTCGGTTCTATAAAGAACCGAGGCCTAAACGCTCTCAAAAAAATAAAAAAATAATTACAAAATGTCACCGCGCCAGTTTTAGGCATCGGTTCCTTTTGAACCGAGGCATATACCTTTGCGCGATAATTACAAAAATGCCACCGCACCAGTTTTAGGCATCGGTTCTTTTTGAACCGAGGCATATACCTTGCGCGATAATTACAAAAATGCCACCGCACCAGTTTTAGGCATCGGTTCTTTTTGAACCGAGGCATATACCTTGCGCGATAATTACAACAATGTCACCGCACCAGTTTTAGGCATCGGTTCTTTTTGAACCGAGGCATATACCTTGCGCGATAATTACAACAATGTCACCGCACCAGTTTTAGGCATCGGTTCTTTTTGAACCGAGGCATATTCATTTGTGATAACTGCAAAAATGCCACCGCGCTATTTTTTGCTTCGGTTACAACTTAACCGATGCCAAATACGCGAGTTAAAATCTTGTTTTTTTTACCAGTGTGACATTAAATAAAGTTTTAACTTTTTATATATATCAAATGTCATATAATTGATTATATTGTTATTCTCATTTAAATTCAATGAATCAAGTAAAAATAAAGATTTTACAAATAAAGATGTTTCTTAAGTTAAGTAGGTATTTCGATTTAACCATCTTTCTTTCAAACAAATTATCTCAATTAAAAATTTAATTATTGTTTGAATGTCAAACGTTGTCTTTTTATATCCTTAAAACACTTGATTCAACTAAATTTTTTCAAAAATAAATTGTTATGACACATTTTTTTCTTAAATGTTCACTTGATTTTAGATGAATAAAATATCGAATAAAAAAGAGTATATATAATTTGAGCGGAATGACACAAGATGAAAAAAACAAACTTTATAAATTAAGTCTTTGATATATTAATTAAAATAGCATCTTTCAATTCAATTTAAAATAAATAATAACATACAATTGTATATAAATTTAGTATTACCATAACAAAATTCTAATATTATTATTAAAAATTTAATAATTGAAACTTTTAATCAACAACATTATAATTAAATTCACAAGTTTCTATCATAGAGTATAAAGTCTTCAAGATTTCACGCTCAGCGTTTTCAATATTTTAAAGTAGAAAATAAAACTAGTTTTACTTCTCTAAACCTTTCAAGAAATTTCTCTCAAAACAAAAAAGTTAGTGAAGTTCTTAATATGAAACCTAATTCTTAAACCAAAACAAATTAGTATAATTCTATATTATTAGGTATTTATATATTTGATTTATTTCTTATATATGACAAGAAAAATCCATGCATGCAAATCTAAAACCATACATGTGTTAGTTTTAGTTTCTATAAATAGGAGCAAACACAAAATTTAATTCATATTTATTTAAATTCATATTAATTTAAGTTTATTTTAAATTAAAATTCATATTATTTTTAATTTCAATCGAAACCAACTAGTTGAATTTAGATTAGATATATATTAAATAATTTTTTGGTTTTCGAAAATCCAAAATTGATGTATAGTTAAGTCCATTCAAGTTACGCAAGGTTGGGTTAAGTCAAACATAAGTAAGACAATATCATGTTAGCCTGGTCCTAACTTTTATAAGATTAAGTCATGTTAGACTTAAGTCATAAAAAGTTTGGTCAATGTGGGCTTTAGGACATATTGGACCGGGTCATGAAAAAGTTAAACAAAATTAGGTCATACTTAAACCAGGTTGGAAAAAGTTAAACATAAGTCATACAAGGTCAAACAAGCTTAAAACAAGTTGATTTCAATTGGCGCAAACTTAAGTCGAGTTGGATTAGACTAAACTAAGTGTGCTTGAGGTGGAGAGGTCATGCCATGTAAAGAACATATAAAGTTGGTTAAGTTAAGCCTGTATAAGGTTAGGAAGAGTTAGACCAGGTTGATGTCTGGTTGAGTTGGGTCAGACATGTTAGGTCAAGATTCTTACCAAGGTCTCATTGAAATGGGTAGAACTTAGGTCAAGTCAAACCCAAATCGAGTTAGGTTAGCTCAAGCCAACGTTGGGACATCATCAAGCTAGATTTAATTTTTAAAAAGTTGGGCCAATTAACCCAAGTCATGCAAGGTTGAGTTTGGTAGGGCGTAACTCAAATCAATTTAGGTTTAGCTAAGTTTGGGTTAGGTAGGGTCGTCTTGGACCTATTTTAAGGTTGGATACATATCGACTAGGTCAAGTCTACTTCAAGTCGAGTTGGGTTGGGTTCTACTTAAGTAAGATCGGTTCGAGCCTAACGAAACTCAAACCAAATTATGCCAAAACTTGATCATGTTTAGTTTTGTTGTACTCGTGTCATGTCAAGTTAGGTCATACCATGTCAATTTAGGTTCAAGTCAAAATAAATTAAATTAGTTAGGCTAGCTCATAAAAGACCAAGTCTAGGTTGAATTGATCTAAACATGTTAGATATGGTTATACCTAAGTCGGGTTGGATTAAGTGAAATTTAGTTTAAATTAATTAGATTAAGTCTAATCTATGTCAAGTTGAGACTAAGTTAAACACGTCAAACCTATATGAAGTTGGATTAAAATTAACTCGTGTTAAAATAAATTGGATAAAATTAAAATAGAATTGACTTAATTGAATTATATTTAATTATAATTTAGTAGAGTCAAATTAGTTGAATAATGTAGAAATTCAATATAAATTAAAAAATAATGTAAATATAATTTAATTTAAAAGTTATATTTAATTTAACTTTAATTTAATTTAATTTAAAAGCTGTATTTAATTTAATTTAAATTTAATTTATTTTAAAAAAATCATTTTAAGTTGATTTAATTAAAAATAAACTAACATTTGTTTTCTTAAATATAAAATAGATTTATATAAATTTTCGAAGATGAATATTAAATCTATAACCATTGACCTTTTGCATCCATGTGATGCATTAATCTAATTTTTCTTTCTCATGTTAATGTTTATGTTATATTTTTCTTACAGTTTGGTTTAGCGATTTACATTTAGACATAAATTGTTTTAGATTTTTATTGTTATTTTGGTATTTGTTCATAATCTAATTTACCAGTGTAATCACGCGTTATTCTTTTTTATATAATTTAAGTTATGTGTGATTTTGGTTAATTGAGACATTTTCTCTCACTTAAATTTATTTGTTTAAAAAATTAATCATTGAATGCTCAAATATTTAAGAGGATTATGTACTGAATAGTTTGGTTAATAGAAAAGGTTTATGTTGACATGACATAATATAAGAAATTAAAATTATTTAGAACTCATAAATTATCAATGCGGTCAGGAGTTAATAGGTAAGCTCAAAACCATCTCAGTATGAAGTTTCCATAACTAAGCAATAATGATCACTTCAAACAAATTACATTGCTTAAACAATAATTAAATCACTGTAAAGAATAACGAGTCATTAAAAATATTATGAAATCCATTAAAAATATTATAAATAGACAACAATTTCAAAACATTTTTTACTTATTTATATTAATAGTTTTCTACATGATAATATATTACATTTCGTGCCATATCCTCCCTAAGCTTTCATTTAATACTCAATTAATTTCTATTTCACTAATCCAATCTAGTTGAAGATAAAATAGTTTTTTCATCCACTACGTTACCTTTCGTCTGAATAAAATATAAGTTTAACATTTTTGTAAAGAAAATATTGAATTTAAATACAATTAGAAGAATAAATTGTACTAATAATCTGAACCAAAAGTTTTTATGAAAAATAATTTTATATCATTAATAAGATTGATAAGTAGCCTAGTCTTACTTAATCAGCATATATGCATAGAGACAGTAAATGTGACAGAAAAGGGGCCCAAAGGCATGTGTAACGGGCTTAATTGGGCAATGGAAACGATTAGATTTAAAAGCAGATCTATAATGGTGGCCAGCCCACCATCCACCTATCACATGATGTCTGTCACTTCAGTACCTTCCGTACTCTCCTCTTCTGTCGCACCTTTTTCGCAACCATACTTTTTTCATCTTCTTCTTTCTTTCACGTTCTTTTTTTTCTTTGAGATTACATTTTTATTGTTTAAAAACTAAATTTTAAGTCATTATTAAGCGAACTTAATATTTATTTTTTCTGTCATGTACTTTTATCGTTGACCTAATAATTCATACATCACAAGAATCAAATTTAATATGTTTTTTTTATTTAAATATAGTTAAAGAATTATTGTAAACAATAATTCCGTGCATAGATTTTTTTATCACGAAGGTAGAATATCCTAAGTCAATAAAATTTGAAAGTTAATCAATTTCCAACCAAAGATGCATGAATGCATGGATTCTCAAACATATTCTAATTAAACAGTAGAACCTACTTATAAATAAGCAACTGTTTGAAATTTATGCATTGTTAGCTAACAATCAATACCTAATTCTTAAAACCTGGGTCAAACCATGAAAAACCATGGGTTTCCATCGTGCGTGTGTACTTGTGTGTCTAGGTTAGAATCAAGACATTTATTATAAATGAATTTTATTATTTTGAGATATATTATTTTTTAAAAATTATTTTGATAGAGTTTAAGGGTTTTTCTTCTTTATTAGTTTGATTAAATAATAGAGTTTGTATGATTGATCTTTGTGACGAGCTCTTCAATTTGGACCAATCAATTTATATGTTTGCATAAATTGAGTTTCAAATTTTTTTCATGGTTTGTTTGTTTTTTCTTTGCATGTGAATCTTTTTTAATAAGATGTAGTGCTTCAATTTTCTATACGAATCTCTAATGATTAGTGTTTCTAGTTGTGTGTTCTGGTCGTATTTGTGTCATTTTTAAGTATAAATAGGATATCATGTAAACTGAAAGGGATTTGAGATTCCTCGAAGCAAGTTCATCTATCTCATAGGTAAGGGAAGCTAATTGCACTATTTTTAAAGTTGTAGATGATGGCATATGCCCTAGCCATGGTAAAATTGTGTGTATTTTAGACCTTGTATTAAGGGTCAAGTAGTATAGGGTATATTTTTAGGCCTTGTATAATGGGCCAAGTATTGTATGGTTTGTAATATTAGCTTAAAAGAGTGTGTCCCACCATGGGACATGATGGCCACATGGCAAGCTCTTAGTGAAGACACTTCTTAAAAAGGAAGTGGCCATGTGTCACTTTCCAAGTGGAGAAACTCTTCCTAAAGTGGATTGCCACATGTCACTCTAAGAGTGGAAAGCTTTTGCAAAAGTGGATTGTCACATGGCACTTTAAGAGTGGAGGAACTTTGCAAAAGTGGATTACCACATGAGTGGAGAAGACTTTACAAAAGTGGATTGCCACATGGCACTCTAAGAGTGGAGAAACTTTGTAAAAGAGGATTGCCACATGTCTCTTTAAGAGTGGATAGTTTTTAGGGTTTCTTGTCTACTTTGGAGACACCTTTCTCTATAAATAGAAGGGTCTCCTTCCTTGTAAAATCACTTGATGAATTTGAATGTTATTATGCCAAAATGTGTGCAAACATATCTTGTCTCAAGTCAAGGCTAGAGCATCCCATGAGGTCCCTCTAACCACCCTTCTCTAGAGTTGGCCCAACCTCTCCGGAGATCCATCAAACACCTCCATCCTACCACAAATACTCACCAAAAACATCACCAAAATTGTGAGCCCACCACCATATCCATCGCTTCCGCACAAATTCCACCTCCATAGCTTCATCTTCGTGCTTTGGCCCAACCTAGCTCGAGGAGGACGCTATCATTTGGTATCAAGAGCTTTGGATCTACAAGAGCTAAGTATCTTGGTCCTTTACCTATCTTTGTGTATTTCTTGTTGTTATTGTGTTGTTCTTTATTGTCTTCCATTGTTTACATCCATATACGTTATTTTTATGGTTCTAGTTTGTTCTTTTGCGGAACCATTCGGTTTTTACCACTAAGTTTCCATATACATGTGTTGTGGCGTGCTTTTATATTTTTTTTGAGTCTTTCTTCATATATTTGGTTCTGTTTTAATGTCATTTTTGGGTTATTTTTTATTTTTAATTCCATCCATGTTGTCTAGAGTCATGTGTAGTCATTTTTATGTCATTTTCTCTTAGTTCGGGCTTTGCAAAAATCATAAAAAAATATGTCCCATTGGGATTTCGAAATTACAGTATATACATCCATTTGAGTGCTTTTTTATTTCATATTTGAGTTCATGCTTGTCATTAGATCATTGTCAAGTTCTTAGAGTTAAGTTTCTCTTGTGTTTCTTTGAGTTTCATGCTCTATTTTTGATTCTAGTAAGATTTCTTCCATTTTTTTTCTTTGAGTCATGAACTTTGAGCTACCCAAACAAATTGTCCAGATCTAATTTGTGTTGAAAAACAAAAGTGTAGACAAAAGTAAAAAGCCAAAGTAAAAAAAAAAGTGAAAGTACAAGCAAAAGCAAAAGTAAAAAAAAAAGTTACTTTGACTTGAGACTTTGACATGAGACTTTACCATGACACTTGGAGATGATACTTGGACATAATACCTTGACATGACACTTGGACATGACCCTTGGATATGCGACTTGGACATGACACTTTTGACAAAATATTGTCTCTGCCTACATTGCACCATTAGCTCAGTGTTTGTAAAGATAAGAAGTAATAATTCTCTATTCTGATTGTTTTTTGTTTTATTCATCTATTCTAGTGCCTTTCTTTAGGTAATTCTTTTGAGTGCCTAGCCTTTGTTTTTAAGCTTTATTTTCTTGATTGTCTTGTTCATTACTCTTTGTTTTGTCTCAACATAACTCCTTTTGAAGAGCTATTGTTCAAATTGGCCCTTGATTTGCATTCTCTTTGGATTCCTACCTTTCGGATTTGGTTTGATATTTGGTGTAGGATATTCTTTGGAGGAAAAACGAAATTGGACATAGTATATTGGGTGATCGGAGACGTCTTTGGACCTTGAAACCTTGAGGAAGAGACAAGAAGAAAAGGAGTGAAACACTTTAGAGAGGAACACACATTATTTATTTGTATTACGCATTTTTGAGTTGTAAAATTGTATTGCTTTTGGATTTGTAACTCATAACCTTGTTAGGTATCTTGGGGTAGTCTGTGATACTCAATCCCATATCCTAACAAAGACTTGTAAACCATATTGAAAACGTTTTTAGTTGGTTAAAGTTTGAAGGTTCCAAAGTGCCTTCTAACTTTACCATTAGGCCGCATAGTCTAGTTTAATTGTTGTCTTTAACTGCTTATAATTTATTGTGTGTCTACTTGTGTATCAAACCTAATTCCATTTGAGAAGTTTGGTGCAAGAGAACTTGAGGTAAACTTTGGCTAGGAAAGGCTTGGATTTTAAGTGATCCTTAGTGATTCTCCTCTCTTTCCTGGAAGTGAACTTGAGATTATTTTGCCTCCTTAAATCTCTAAAGGAATTTACTTTTGAAATACAAGTTTGTGTGTGCATTACATATTTTGAATTTTTTTTAAGAATGTCTAAGGAACCTTCTTACCAAATTGATAGTGATTATAGTGAAGAGGCCCAACCAAATTTAGAACAAATGGCCAAGGAACTAAAATCACTAAAACTTTGGCAAAAGCAAGAATCCATTTTGAAAGAAAAAGAAAGAATTGAGAGAGAACAATATCTTGAAACCTTAGAAGAAGAACTTAGAGTTCTAGCCCAAAAACAAGAAAAGGTCCAAGAAGAGATAAAGAAAAGTAGGAGTAGGAGTCACTCAAGGAGAAGTTCAAAAACTCCCACAGAAAACACATACCCTGAACAAGATAGTAGGACTGCTGCCCAATTCTACCAACATCCTCCACCTAGAAGGTATAGAAGGGAGAGTGAACAACCACCAAGAGAGATTAGGCTAGACCTTCCTCATTTCCATGGGAAAGAAGATGTTGAGGCATACCTAGATTGGGAAATGAAAGTAGAACAACTTTTTGAGTGTCGTCAAATAATAGAGGAAAGGAAAGTTTCCCTAGCCACCCTAAGCTTTCAAGGGAATGCCATGTATTGGTGGACTTCCCTAGTGAGAGAAAGAAGACTCTCCAATTCCCCTCAAGTCCAATATTGGAATGACTTAAAGAGTGCTCTAAGAAGAAGACACATACCTTCCTACTACCATAGAGAGCTTATGGATAAACTCCAAAGGCTCCAACAAAGAACCATGAGTGTGGAAGAGTATAGGCAAAAGATGGAACTCTACATGATGAGAGCGGGAATTAGGGAAGAAGAAGGAACCACCATTTCTAGATTTCTAAGTGGTCTTAATCTTGATATTAGAGATAAAGTGGAGTTGTTGCCCTATCAAGATCTCAATGATTTGGTACAAATTTGCATAAAAGTTGAGCAACAACATTTGAGAAAAGGTTTGAAAATTGACCACTCTAACTCTAGTGTTAAGAAAGACTATAGGAGGGAAGGTAAGCAAGTGATGGAAGAGGAAACCTCTAGGAATCTGTGGAAGGAGAAAGAAAAAGATAGATCAAGGGAGGGAACATCATTACACACTCGTACTAGTGAAATTAAATGTTTTAAATGTCAAGGTAGAGGTCATATGGCATCACAATGCCCCACTAAAAGGACCATAATCTTGAGGGATGTTGACTCATATAGTAGTGAAGAGGAGGAGGAGAAAGACACAAGTAAGGATGAGAGTGAAGGAGAAGATTCCTACCCATGCGAGGGAGATCTCCTCATGATGAGAAGAGTTTTGAAGAATCAACCTAGTCCCCAAGTCCAAACCCAAAGAGAGAACATCTTTCATACAAGATGTCAAGTTTTAGAAAACACGTGTTCTCTTATTGTGGATAGTGGCTCATGTTGCAATTGTTGTAGCACTAGGTTGGTTGAAAAGTTAGCCTTAACTATATTGCCTCACCCCCAACCTTACAAACTTCAATGGCTTAATGATGGTGAAGACATGATAGTTAATCAACAAGTGAAGGTTAAGTTGTCCATAGGGAATTATGAAGATAGTGTGCTATGTGACATAGTACCTATGGAAGTTTGTCACATCTTGTTAGGAAGGCCTTGGCTTTTTGAAAAGGAAACCATACATCATGGTCGTACCAATGAGATAACCTTCAACCATAAAGATAGAAAGTTTGTACTTCATCCTCTCACACCATCTCAAGTTGAAATAGACCAAGTACAAATGAAAAATAAGAGAGAAAAGGAAAGAGATGACATTAACATATACAAAATCAAATGTTCAGAGTGTCAAAGCAATACACACATGTCCAATGAGTGTCCCAACAAAAGAGCCTTCATGTTAAGGGCCACAAGCTTGTGTGAAGATTCAAAAGGGGTATTCTTTCCATCTTCCTTTAGTAGATTGGAAAGACAAGACCAAATGAGACTTGGTGGTAAAAAAGGAAGTCACTCCAAATGCATATGCATTCAACACAAGATAAGCCGGGACTTAAAGGGAAAATACATAATTGGGTTGATTATTCTAATAATACTTACTTTATCTCTTGTTTTTTGCAGAAAGTTATTTGACCCCGGAGGGTTTTGTTGATACATAAGTTGATCAATATGAAGAAGAGGGTTTTTGAAGAAACTTAAAGATTTGAGGACAAATCCTTTTTAAGAGGGAGGGTATGATGGCATATGCCCTAGCCATGGTAAAATTGTGTGTATTTTAGACCTTGTATTAAGGGTCAAGTAGTATAGGGTATATTTTTAGGCCTTGTATAATGGGCCAAGTATTGTATGGTTTGTAATATTAGCTTAAAAGAGTGTGTCCCACCATGGGACATGATGGCCACATGGCAAGCTCTTAGTGAAGACACTTCTTAAAAAGGAAGTGGCCATGTGTCACTTTCCAAGTGGAGAAACTCTTCCTAAAGTGGATTGCCACATGTCACTCTAAGAGTGGAAAGCTTTTGCAAAAGTGGATTGTCACATGGCACTTTAAGAGTGGAGGAACTTTGCAAAAGTGGATTACCACATGAGTGGAGAAGACTTTACAAAAGTGGATTGCCACATGGCACTCTAAGAGTGGAGAAACTTTGTAAAAGAGGATTGCCACATGTCTCTTTAAGAGTGGATAGTTTTTAGGGTTTCTTGTCTACTTTGGAGACACCTTTCTCTATAAATAGAAGGGTCTCCTTCCTTGTAAAATCACTTGATGAATTTGAATGTTATTATGCCAAAATGTGTGCAAACATATCTTGTCTCAAGTCAAGGCTAGAGCATCCCATGAGGTCCCTCTAACCACCCTTCTCTAGAGTTGGCCCAACCTCTCCGGAGATCCATCAAACACCTCCATCCTACCACAAATACTCACCAAAAACATCACCAAAATTGTGAGCCCACCACCATATCCATCGCTTCCGCACAAATTCCACCTCCATAGCTTCATCTTCGTGCTTTGGCCCAACCTAGCTCGAGGAGGACGCTATCAGTAGATACCTTGAAACTTCTAATTATATGATTGTATGGTGAATTGAGAGAATGTCTGATTTGTGTGGTGAGTACGACATGTTGAACTGGTGTTAAGTTCTTAAATTGCATAATTGAATTGTATGATGAAATTTGATGAATTGAAATTTTGGTTTGAATGTTTGATTCATGAATTTGTTGGTGTAGGTTTGATTTTGTGTGTTTAAAAGAGTTATAATTTGAGTAAGTGGTACACGTTTTCATATTTAACTGTTTTGAACTAATTCACTGATAAAAGATTACCTATTTGATCAATTGAACAAATATATGTTTTCTTGAAAAGTATAAAATATAGGTTTGATATCTGCTATAGCGTTGAGCGGTGTAAGGGTTACACCGAACGTCCTATTTTATGAATGTGATAGCATTGAGCAATGTCAGGCGATGTTGGGTGTCCGATTTTGCGAATGGTTTCACGCTAGTGGTGACAGAGTGTTGTTGAATGCCATACTTTTACTACAGGTCTGAAGCATTTTAACTTCAAGACACTGTGCACCAAAAAGTTTGGTTGAGCACCTTTTTGAGAGAAGAATAACCCTAAGCGTCATTTCTGAGCGCCAATGTTTGTGTTTGAATTATCTTATTCTTTGACTGTTTGAAATAAATTTACAATGGACTTTATGTATGTTTGAGAGTATTATGTTGTTTATTTAGGTATGGTTTGTTGAATGTTAAAATAATAGTTTATTTATAAAGTTATTGCGAGAAATTAATAGATTTATGAATAAATATTCGGGCAAATAATGATGTATGAAATTGTGATGATGATAATGGATATGAGTATTGTATGTGCTTGGCATAAATATAGGGATCTCATTTAGAGATTTTATGATGACGTTTCTTTAGTGTGCACATTGATGTGGTAGTACACATGGTTGGAGGTTATCATGTCACTCTAATAACCATTCAAGCTCGGGTAAAATAGGATGAAGTGGTGAGATGTACAAAAGGTTATAGTTTATAGACTTTACCTTGACCAAAGATGATAATACACTAACCTTGAGTGTGATAAGGAGAAAACCTTTACAAAGTTAAAGAGGCCCATAAGTGCGAGACTACTCAAGTTTTCACATAAATGTTTGTATCCAGATAATTGAGTATAGTATAAGTTTTTATGTGTAATATGATTATTTTTATGAATACGTGATGTATGAAAATATCTTTTAATTTCGTTATGAAAACTCTTTTGCAAATTAGTTTACCCTATTATTTTTTGTTATGTTTCTTTATTCATTGTAGTAATTTTCTTATTGGTATAAGCAGATGATTGATGATAGGTGTTAAAATATTTTTAGTAAAAGACAGTGATGAAATATTTTTCCTGAGTTGTTTTAAATATATTATATTATTACGATTATTTAATTTTTTTAGACAACTATATTAATAATATATATATATATATATATATATATATTTTTCTGAGATAATCTGTTTTATTTTATTAATCTTGTAATATATTATTTTATTAATTATAAGTCGTTACAAATCCAATAAAAAACTTTATAGTTATGACTATTTAATCTTTTATTATTTGATAATTCAAGATTGTTTTTTCTTTTTCAATAAAATTGGTGACGCTATCAGTTTTTTCTCTAACTTATCAGTTTTGTTTTTATTTGAGACCTATGATACCTATTTTCTTTCCCTCGTTACTGTTGCCTTATGACAGTGCACAATAAGAAAGATTTTGAGTACAACATGGTTTGGGGACGACTTTCGTACGCTTGTTCCCGTCGAAATCCAACATGCATGTGCTGCAACTCATCATTTTCAACATTTTTCTACACAGTTCTCTTCTTCCCAAAAAGTCATTATAACATGTAAAATCGAACAGTCTTTCACAACTAACGTTAAACATAATTTGCACTTCAACAACCTACAAAAAGCTTCTCACCTCCTTATACGCGGCACATCTATCCTAATATTTTATCCCCTTTTTACTTTGATCATACACTTGGAAAAATTCACTACTCCTCAGATTTTAGGATGCTTCTTTAAGTGGACTTTAAGGTATATATATCGAAATTAGAAAATTTTAATGGGTGATTAGATAGGGGTGTTCATTAAATAACAAATATCGTTAGGATATATTCTAACTATGACTTTGATATGTTTAAAGTAGACTTTAAGTCTAACTTAACTCCCTGGTTTGTAGGATGAGGTTTGCATCCACTTATAAACTATGAATTGACTTTATCTCTAGTCGATTTGGGACTTCCAACACACTTCTAGATAATTTATTGTTTAAATTAATTTGTGTACATGGATTGAAGAATGAAATATATTCGTTTTGAGGGAATTGCAAAGAATGAAATATATAAATACTTTTCCTATCATTCGATGATGATGTGTGAAGATTTGAAAAAATTTAATTTGAAATTTCATCTTTGTCCTCTTGTAATTTGACCATTTTCAATTCTGCATATGTATGAAAATATAACTTGCTGGATCGATTTCAAGTAGAAGTATTTGATTCCAAAACCGTGTTTGATGAATTTTAAAAATCTAATGAACCAAAAATTCAGACGAACATGTATGCATTAAATAATAATAATAATAATGGAATTTTAATTTTTTTTTCTCTTTTTATAATAATTTTTACAATTATGTAATATTAATAATTATCATTTTATATTATTAAACCATTTTTTATGTGTCACATCAATCAAATTCTACAGTAATTCTTAGAAATTCTCTTTCTAAGTCCATTCTCACTCATCTCCAAATCCACTTAAATAAACAATAATTAATTCACCTTCAAATCTTCTCAAATACATACATTCACTATCTTCCAAACATTTCCTTCAAAAGTAAACGGAACCTAAGTATAAGTATGTTGTAATAAAAAATATATTTTAACTTCATTAAAAAATTAAATAATTAATATTGGTCGATACATTTAATAGATATTTGTTTTTAATTAAGTATTTATTATAGTTGAAGTCCAAATTGACATGAAATACACTATAACAAAAGGAAACAACGAAGGGGAAAAACAATAAATTGTTCAATCCTTTCCATCAGTGTCAAAAACAATTTGATTACATAATATATATATATATATATATATATATATATATATATATATATATATATATATATATATATAGTAATGGGAACTATACAATTAGTGTACGACAGTGTTTTAAGTACTTGGCTTTGTCCTTCGTTTTTTTTTTTTAAAAAGTATACATATGTATGATTTCTCATAAAACGTATTTGAGATAGAGAAATGTGATGAATGAAGGTTTAAAGTATACGTTAATCTTGAATATTTGTTTAAGTGTTTTGGTGTAAGATGTAGAATTGTATAGAATAGAAAGATAGAGGGACCTACGTAGGTTGTGTTAGGACCCATTATTGAAATCACGTTACATCCAACCATTAATGTATCTCTTCATTGCGACACGCTTAGGCTGGCACCCTAATTTTCATTCCCTATATATCACCAACCATATCACACTAACTCTCCTATCACTTTTTTTCTTTCTCCTAAATCCATTTTAATTTTTTTATTAATGTTCAAATTTTGGTCAAAAATTAAATTACCCACTGTCAATAGTATTCTAATTATAACAAATTCATTCAGATTTCCGTTATCAAATAGTCAAATTCCATTCAAGTCTTCTAATTTTCTTTTCAAAAATTATTCAAAAGCAAATAAAACTTTCAGAAAAAAAAAATCTCCATTAGAATTTGTCTCAAAGTGGCAGAGCTTCTTGAGAGCATACGAGACTCTGACCCTCCAATTTTTTTAATATATATATATATATATATAAATTGATATATAAATCAAAATATTATATTAATTAATAATATATTTGATTTATTTAAATTTGTATGTACTTATAAATAAAACTTTAACACTCCTAATATATTTTTTAAGATCCACTGGTGGTTTTGAAGACCAAATTCTGATCAACGCTATTTTACGATAAGAGTTCAACTTCTTGAAAATTGAATTCTTGAGGCGAATAATGAAAAAGCTCTATTCTGAAAAATAATACTGGTATGAGTTTATTTATTATTTTTTTAAAATAAATTTGTTATAAATAAAATCTCTTTGATAGAGTTATTGTGGTCGTTCGTCCTCATCTGTTTGTTGCCGCTCGTCATTGAGACCATCTTCCGTACCGCTCGACAGGTACGATCGTCATCATGCCTGTCGTTCGTACCGCTCCACAGGTACGCTCGTCCTCATGCCTGTCGTTCACACTGCTCGACAGGAACGCTCGTCCTCGTGCCTGTCGTTCGTACCGCTCGACAGGAACGCTCGTCATCGTGCCTGTCTTTCATTCTGCTCGACAGGAACGCTCGTCCTCGTGCCTGTCGTTCACACTGCTCGACAGGAACGCTCGTCCTCGTGCCTGTCGCTCACACTGCTCGACAGGAACGCTCGTTTCTTATTACCGATCGTTCCCTTTGTTAGGACGTTCGGTCTAGGAAGCTTTTATAAGTTTTCTTTTCTTCCTGTATATATACCTTTACCTTGTTGTATTTTTTTTGCAATTTTTGTAATACAATTCTTTTCCTCTTTGCTCTCTGGTTCTCTCTCCCTCTTTTCTCTGTTCTCTTACATGGTATCAGTAGACAAATACTTTTCTCATGGCTTTCTCCAATTCTACCACCGATTATCTTTCCAATCCTGCTAATCCTCTGTTTCTGCATCCCGGTGAGAATCCAGCTCTTATTCTTGTCACTCCTCCTCTTTCTGACAACAACTATCAACAATGGCGCCATGATATGCTCGTTGCTCTGGAAACCAAGAATAAAGAAAAATTCGTTCTTGGCACTATTCCTTGCCCTCCTGCTGATGATATTCTTCACGAAGCCTGGAAACGTTGTAACAAGATGGTGATTTCATGGCTGACACGATCCATGACGCTTCCTATTAAACAATCTGTTATGTGGATGGAATCTGCCTATGAGATTTGGATTGATCTTCTTCAACGTTTTTCTCATGGTGATAAGTTTCGTATTGCTGATCTTCAAGAAGCCATTCATTCTTGCAAACAAGGTGATTCCACTGTATCTCAGTATTATACTCGTCTGCAAATAATTTGGAAAGAGCTTTCTCTATATCAAACCATTCTTGTCTGTACTTGTCATTCTCCTTGCAATTGTGGATTATTAATCAAGATTCAACAAGATCGCAATGATGATTCTGTAATCAAGTTTCTCCGTGGGTTAAACGATGAATTCTCTTCTGTACGTTCCCAAATCATGCTAATGGAACCCATGCCGAATCTTACCAAAACCTTTTCTTTGATCCTTCAACAAGAACGTGAATTTCATAATTCGTCCTCACAAACTCCACAAGATTCTATGGCCAATTTCAATTCTTACGATCCTCAACACAAGCCTTATAAGACCGATCGTTCTGGTGCTTTTTCTGGTCGTGGACGAGGACGCACTTCTAAATTTGGTGGTCGTTCTAAATACTGTGATCATTGCAAAAGAACTAATCATACTTCTGATAATTGCTGGATCAAATATGGCCTTCCTCAAGGTTATAAACCCGTCATCAAACCTCATTTAGCTATCTCCAATTCTTCTGCCAACATGACTAATGGTGATTCACACACCTCCACTGATACTTCTAATGATGATTCTTCTGCTGATAAAAATCAACCTCAATACACTTTTTCTCAAGATCAGTATAACGCCATTCTTGGTTTATTGAAACAATCTCAATCTCCTACTACTAGGGAGGCTAGTGTTAATCAATGCACTCCACAGTCATCAGGTTCTTTTTCTTCACTTAATATTTCTTCTTGGATTATAGATAGTGGCGCTACTGATCATATATGTTCTTCTAAATTTCTTTTTCATTCCTTACATCCCATCACTCCTATTTCAATACGTTTACCAAATCACAGTTTTGTTACTGCTGAATTTTCTGGCACTGTCATTTTAGGCAATTTGAATTTACATAATACTCTTTTTGTTCCTAATTTCTCTGTTCATCTTATTTCTATTTCTAAATTGTTACATTCAAATAATTTCTTTATTGTTTTTCATCAAAATAGCTGTCTCATTGTGCAGATGGATACTTACCAGACGATTGGAGTAGCTAAGAAATACAAGGGCCTTTTTTATCTTCTTAGTAATAATGTCACAACTACTTCTGAATTGAATATTTCTCATTCTGCTTTTCATAACAGTTCTAATGATTCTTGTAATTTGTGGCACATGAAACTTGGACATCCTTCAAATAAAGTTCTTCAAAGTCTAGCCTCTCAATATACTGATATTTCCTTTCAATCTTTTGATGCTTGTGACGCCTGTGCTTTTGCTAAACAAAAACGTCTTAAATTTTCTGTTAGCAAAACCAAATCTCCTTATTTCTTTCATCTAATTCATGTTGATATTTGGGGGCCCCTTTCTATTTCTTCTATTGATGGATACAAATATTTTTTAACTATTGTTGATGACTATAGCCGTTTTACATGGATTCTTCTTTTAAAACAAAAATCTGATGTTAAAAACTTACTTCCAAAATTTATTCTCTTAACTGAAAATCAGTTTTCCTGTAAACTTAAAATTCTAAGGTCTGACAATGGCAAAGAATTTTTTCTTAATGACTTTTACTCTACTAAAGGTATTTTTCATGAAACCTCTTGTGTTGCTACTCCTCAACAAAATGACATTGTTGAACGGAAGCATCAACATATTCTTAATGTTTGTCGTTCTCTCCTTTTTCAATCTAAAGTTCCTAACATTTTCTGGTCTTATGCTATCAAACTTGCTATTCACATTATTAATAGACTTCCAACACCTTTTCTTCACAATAAATCTCCTTATGAATTAGTTTATTCCATCAAACCTGATTTTTCAAATCTAAAAGTTTTTGGCTGCTTATCATACTCCAGCTCTGCCACTGCAGGACGTACAAAACTTGATTCCAGAAGCACTAAATGTATTTTTCTTGGATATAAATCTGGAACCAAAGGGTTTGTGCTGTATGATTTGTATTCACATTCAATTATCATTTCTCGAAATGTCATTTTTCATGAAAATATTTTTCCCTATAAAAATTGTTCTACTTCCCCTTCCTCTCCTACACATGATGATAATTCTGATGTTATTCTCTTTGATTTTCCTACTGTTCTACCTTTTTCCACTGCTCCAAATCATTCACCTTGTAACATTTCTCACCCTACTGATAATATCATTATTCCCACTGTTGAACAACGCATTTCCCTTAGAAATAAAACTCGACCTAAATATCTAGATCATTACTACTGTGGTACTACTTCTGCTATTCAACCAACTCATACTACCCCTTATCCCATGCATTTGTTTCTTTCTTATAATAATTGTTCCTCTAACCACACTTCTTTTTGTCATAATATTTCTGCTCAAGTTGAACCTTCTTTTTTTAAAGAAGCTAGCAAGTTTGAATGTTGGCAACAGGCTATGAATTCTGAACTTGCTGCCCTTGAAAGAAATCAAACATGGACTTTGGTTAATCTTCCTATTGGAAAGAAACCTATCAGTTGTCGTTGGGTATATCGTATTAAACACAAACCGGATGGCTCTATTGAAAGATATAAAGCTCGTTTAGTGGCAAGAGGCTTCACTCAAACTGAAGGATTGGATTACTATGAAACATTTTCACCTGTTGTTAAAATCACCACAGTTCGGCTCGTTCTTGCTCTTGCTGCCATCAATAAATGGTTTCTTCATCAATTGGATGTCGACAATGCTTTTCTTCATGGTGATTTATCTGAAGAAATATACATGAGGCCTCCTCCTGGTCTCCGTTCATCTACTCCCAATCTTGTCTGCAAACTTAAAAAGTCTCTTTATGGTTTAAAACAAGCTAGCAGGAACTGGAATCATAAACTCACTTCTGCGTTGGTTTCTCTTGGTTTTAAACAAAGCACTACTGACCACTCTCTTTTTATCAAACATTCTCCTACTGCTATCACTGTTATTCTGGTATATGTTGATGATATACTTCTTTCTGGAAATAACCTGTCTGAAATCACCACTGTCAAAGATCATCTACACAACAAGTTTCACATTAAAAATCTTGGAGATCTCAAATTTTTTCTGGGTTTTGAAATTGCTAGATCTCAAGCTGGGATATGTATTAATCAAAGAAAATATTGTCTTGAGTTAATCTCTGAAGCTGGTATGTTAGGTTGTAAACCTGCTTCTACTCCTGCTGATCCTTCTATCAAACTTCATGCTGATGAGGGCCCTCTTCTCACTGATCCTTATTCTTATCGGCGTCTTATTGGTCGTCTTCTTTATCTCACTCATACACGGCCCGACATTACTTTTGCCGTACAACAACTTAGTCAGTTTATCTCCACTCCTCGCCAACCTCACATGCAACAAGCCATGAGAATTATTAGATATTTAAAGAATGCTCCCGGTTATGGTCTATTATATGCTACAAATAATTCTTTCCGCGTTCACGCATATTCTGACTCTGATTGGGCTACTTGTGCTACCACTAGAAGATCCATCTCTGGTTTTTGCGTTTTTCTTGGAACTGCTCTTATCTCCTGGAAATCAAAGAAACAAACCACCATTTCCAAATCTTCTTCTGAAGCCGAATACAGGTCTTTGGCTTCCTTAACCTGTGAATTACAATGGCTGCAATATCTTTTAAAAGATTTGCATACACCGTGCCCGACACCTTATTCTGTTTACTGTGACAACAACTCTGCTATTCACATTGCCAAGAATCCCACCTTTCATGAACGAACTAAGCATATTGATATAGACTGTCATGTCACTCGACAAAAGCTTCAAGATGGTCTCATCAAACTTCTGCATGTTTCCTCTACCAATCAAGTTGCAGATGTTTTTACCAAATCTCTTTATCCTTCTCCTTTCAATATGGTCACTTCCAAGCTAAACATGCATAACATTCATGTTCATCTTGAGGGGGGATGATAGAGTTATTGTGATCGTTCGTCCTCATCTGTTTGTTGCCGCTCGTCATTGAGCCCATCTTCCGTACCGCTCGACAGGTACGATCGTCATCATGCCTGTCGTTCGTACCGCTCGACAGGTACGCTCGTCCTCGTGCCTGTCGTTCACACTGCTCGACAGGAACGCTCGTCCTCGTGCCTGTCGTTCGTACCGCTCGACAGGAACGCTCGTCATCGTGCCTGTCGTTCATTCTGCTCGACAGGAACGCTCGTCCTCGTGCCTGTCGTTCACACTGCTCGACAGGAACGCTCGTCCTCGTGCCTGTCGCTCACACTGCTCGACAGGAACGCTTGTTTCTTATTACCGATTGTTCCCTTTGTTAGGACGTTCGGTCTAGGAAGCTTTTATAAGTTTTCTTTTCTTCCTGTATATATACCTTTACCTTGTTGTATTTTTTTTGCAATTTTTGTAATACAATTCTTTTCCTCTTTGCTCTCTGGTTCTCTCTCCCTCTTTTCTCTGTTCTCTTACACTCTTACTTTATCAAAACTATTACATTCATCTTTCTCTATTTCACTAATATTAATTTTAGAATGTATATTAAATAACACTCATCCTTTCTTTTGTAATTTATGAAATGTACTTTGGTAAATTTTATGTCTAACATCTTATCTATGGACCACATGTATTCTTTTTTATTTATAGAAAAGATTCTCTAGTTCATATTTATAACTACATGAAAATGACACGAATTCAAAAGTGTTAGTTAAATTAAAAATATTTTTGTATGATAATTACTATTGATCCACATATTCAATAATGCATTAGACGACATCTTAGAACATATCCAAATATTAAGAGAGTTTAACTTTCTATCACACAAGTAATAAGGCGTGATTTAAATCAAATGATGATGTTGCACATCTAAATTAAAATAAGTCATAATCTAGAAATTTTATATTTTATATTATAAACGTTTTTTTCAAAATAAAATAAATTAGAGTAGAAATATTCATTCATTCTTCATAAGTATCAATATATAGAATTCTGCTTCCCCCATGGAGTGTAAATGCTTACATTTAAGTTATTATTATATGTACATATATTTTGTGTCTCCATGTGTCATTATGGATGAAAGATCATTAAATATCAGGTGCACTCTTTACTGAATTTGTACATTAAATAACTTTCTATAAATGTAATTTCTGTCAATTTAAACGTTAAATATGTAATCCTATTTTAATATTAAATTTATATAGTGTGCATGATCATAAAATATATAAAATTAATTTTAAATATTGTTTTAATTGCGATTTACGGAAATCCCATCACATTATCAATCACGTAATAATCATTGTGATTATTTTTTTGCTTTGACTCTTCTTGTTGGTGTGACAAAAAAATAAGTTATTGAAAGACATGAACACGATAATATATAGTTTAAAATTGAGTTCACATTCCATAAATTTACTCAACATGAAACGAAGTTTAGAAAAAAAATAAATGGGAAAGTAAAATATAATTATTTCAGTTTCTATTTTTTTTAATCTTTTCCGGTTCATAATGAAAAAAAATTACAGAACCTGTAAAAAGTGAATTATATATTCCGTATGATCCATACCACAATATTTTATTTTCTAATTGTTCCTACATTTTTGTTTTGAACAAAAATGTCTATCACTATTAGAAATCTCACATCGACTAAAAATGAAATTAAATTATAATATATAAGTGAGATGCAAACCTCACCATACAAGCTAGTTTTGTAAAATTAAATTAAGCTTAAAATCACTTTCTAATATGGTATCGAAGTCATAGTTAGAATCTATCCTAAACGGTTCTATGTATAACATTTTTGTTTCTACCGGTTGTCAGGCCTCAGACCACCCCATTAATTTCTAATACCCACATAAAAACCACTTTCTAATACCCACAAAGTGTAATTAACATAAGGGTTCCATTAATCCATTTGCAAAAGAAAGAAATTAATAGTTAATAATTGAAGTGGGGAAAATTTTCTGACTTCATATATATTGTAACGGCAGAGTTATCAGCATGAAAAGGGATCACATGGCAATGACAAATTGGAGGAAGATTCACATAAAGGAATTGCTTTCTGTAAGTGGAATCGCCGTCGTAGCTCATCAAATCAAAATTCTCGACCACTTTATCATACTTTTACACCTTTTTCATTGACATTTTAAGCAGTTAGGAAATTATTTAAAGTACAATGTCTCTACGTTTGCTCCAACTCAAGAAAAAGAGAAAAGTGTCATCCACTTTACCAAAGCAAAGTAGCATTGATTTAAATGACATCAATGCGACAAAATAAAATAAAAGGCATGAGAGGTGAGAATACGATGTGAGAACATTGCAATATTTTTGGTGGATACGAACCAGAAATCAATCAAATCAGTAACAGGGTTGCATGCATGGCTTGAGATTTAATTGAGCAATGACAAAATATGAATTTGTACGCACAAATCCAAGCTTTGACCTACTGAAAAGCCATATGATGTTTGAAAAGTGAGTGAGCTTGGTCTAGCTTTCATTCATTGTCATGTTGACATTTTTGCATGGGTTTTCACTGTGATACCTAATATTAATTTAGATCTTAGGTTTTGTTTGATTTACCATTGAAGTTTTTTTTGAAGAAAAGAGAATGGTATTTATGAAGGCTTCAACCACTTATCCATATGTAATGAATTTGTGGTGCGGGAGTTTAGCTAGTTGGGGAGGCAAGTAGCTGAAGGTGAGTTATAACAGTAGGTCCATTATTTAACTCCCTATAACATGTTGCTATTCTTAATTTATGCTGCCTGCCTACACCAACAATATTAGCTATCATATTTCCCATATATATAACTTATATCTTTAAAACCAACATCGATTATATATATATATATATATATATTTAAAATGTACCAAAAGTGAAATATATCGATAGGAAGAGAAATCATAGTCAACTGACAATGAAAAATGAGAAAAATAAAATATATTATTATATAAAGAAGATTAAGTTTTTTTTTACATTTTTTTTTCAATTTTACCATTTAATAAGTATTATTTACTAATTTTACTCTTTAAATGATTTTTTTAAAAATGTAATCACTTTTTTTTTTAAATTTGAGCATTTTTAAACTAAAAATTATCTACAATAAAATTATAAAACATAATTATTATAATAATAATTTTATTATTTTTTATTATCACATTTGCATATGTTTTTCCATCGGTGATAATATAGTAATGGATGCTAAATGTAAACAGTTAAAGAAATAAAAAAATTATTTCTGACTCGTCTACCTTTTGGGAAAAAAACACTTAAAAACACACGTAGAAAATACAGAAGAAGCACACTCTACTTGTATGCACCTTCGGCCTTTTCTTAATGCACTTATTCTTTCTTTACCACGTTGACGGGGATTCTTCCTGCACCCCATATTTTTCTTCTTGCACCCCTAACTTTTTTTATAGCAAAGTTTGAAAACCCCTGTCCAAACAGTAATCGCTGGTTAAAAAATTGAATTTGCTAAATAAATATCTCTCCCTGCAATGCAACCATAGATTATATGGTAAAGGAGAGGAAAAAACTAACTATTAAAACATCATTTTCTCTATTCTGGTTTGCGCATGTCAGAAATTTCCATTTCCATTTTTCATTATTTGTTTAATTTTTTATTTGTAGGTTGGCCTGCAAGGTACGTTCGCGGGCCTGTAAAAAGCTTACTCATTTAGGACAGTTGCTCCCTCTACCACCCCAAAAGACTCCCTCCACCTCCTCAATTTTTTTTATTTCAAAATTACCCTTTCTTACATTTATTATATACTTTTTTAACTTTTAATGTTAAAATCTTAATCTATTTTCCCACTTCTCATTTTCACTTTCAGCAGCACTAATACCCTCGTTTTCTTTCTCTTACCCTCGTTTTCTTTCTCTTTTTTCTCTGCAACCCCACCCCTCACTTTCCTTTTCTTTCTCTCTTTCTTTGCAACCCACCCCCCTCCCTTTCTTTGTTTCTATCTCTTTCTTTCTATGCAACCCCCCTCTCTCCCTTTCGTTATTTCTCTGCAGCCCCACCCCCACTCTCCATTTCTCTCATTCTCGTTTGGTCTCTAAGAGGTTAGTGTTTCTTTGCTCTTCTGTTGTAATTGATTGTATGATATGTGTTGTATGTGTTCTGCATTGTATGATATATGCTCTGTGATTTTTACGAATGTCAATATCCGTTAATGAACGTCGACATCCGATGGAGGAGAAGGGCCAACGGATCTCCTTGCTTCGTTTTTCGTTTTCTTGTTTTTTTAGGTTATTAATTTAATTATATTTAGTTTGTTAATTTTTGTACATTTATTAGTTGCAGGTGATGGAGTCGAGGTCCACGACTATAGAAAAGAAAGTGTGGTTGTGCAGATATGTATGAGTGTGCGTCGAGAGAATGGAAGAAGGGTTTATAAAATGCATAGGTTAGATTTTACTAGGTTTAGAAATTTGAATGGTTGAAGAGAATAAGGATGGGGGAGAGTTTATTGGGTCATGCAGTATAGCATATGCAAAGGGAAGAGTGAGGAAAGAAGGAAGTTGGATAATTGGATGATGTTATGTTGTGGTTGGTGAGGGAGTTATTGTTACGTGAACATTAATTGGGAGAGGAAAGAAGATGAGAGTGCATGGAAAGTCTACTTGAGGTGCAAGAGTGTGTGTGTGTTTAAGAAGGTTGCCTTTTTATTTTGTTAGGATGTATGATGTCTCTGCAGAGGCCTTATTAGTATATAAATTGTAGTGGTAGGTAAAAGGTGGTCTCATAGGTGGGAAAAAGAGAATTGGTATATGCAGATGTGTTTTTATACTTGTTAATGGTGAAAAGAAAGCATGAAAGGTGAAAGGATATGGAAAATCTAAACATCCGTCCACGGATGTGGGGATGCCTTTCATGTGGAAGTGGAAGGGTGTGGGGGTGCATTCATGTATGGGATCATTAATATTTTATTAAAAAGTGAATGGATGTTGGTGAAAATTAATCTCAGTAATTATTGAAGGGCAAAAGAGGAATGAGAAGGTGGAGAGAGTAGTCTGTAGTGGTGTAGGGAGCAACTCACCCCATTTGGTTATGTTGCGGTACAGTTTGGGCCTAAACAAAGGAGTTGTTAAATTGTATACCAATTTTGTTAGGAGAGTTGTTCCCTCTACCACTCCAAGTACTCCCTACACCTCCTCACTATTTTTTTAATTCCAAAAATACCTTACGTTAATTTAACTTTTATCAAGTACTCCCTACACCTGTTCACTACAGAGAGTTCGACAATCATATCCACATAAAAAAAAACTACATGAGGCTTTTGATTTGAAGAATCATTTTCGCAACTTGCTCTGGGCCACTCGAAAAAGGATATTTCCAGGATGCATGTTTGCATGAATGAAGTTGTCCACCTGAAAGAAGACATTGCAATGTCTTGAAAGTTAAAACTTTATATATTAAAGTTTAAAAAAAAAAGAGGAGAAAGTTGCAGCATTATTTGACAAAATTGAGAAGTAGCAAGAATAGTTAACTTGTTGGCTTTATTTCTCCATCAGAATAAGGTTGTATCAGCCACCTTAAAAAGATGCAAACCTCAATGTCAAGAGTTTGTCAGATTAAGTTTGCCATGTGTACCTGTGCAGCAAAGGGAGAAAAACAGAAAGCTTAAATACGGATATTGACATCCGTTTCAACGGATGTCAATATCCGTGCACGGATGTTGACGTCCGTCTAAGAATTCAACGTATATTTATATCGTTTAAATATTACTCAAAGGGCAAAAGAGAAATGAGGAGGTGTAGAGAGCAGTGTGTAGTGGTGGAGGGAGTAACTCTCTTTTGTTAGAGACTTGCGTACCTTTTTCAAAAATATTTCAAGAATTTAAGCCCAGGTTAAATTTTAGTTGAATGTTAACATATTATTTAATTGATATAAAAAAATATGACCTAGTGTCAAACTGAAATTAAAAAACTTATGTGTATTAGTTATTAATGCATCCAAAAAAAAATCAGAGACCGAAGTGCTGTCCGTTCGTGAACATAGTGATAGGAGTAATGTATTTGAATTCATTAAAATGCATCACAGTTTTATATATATATATATATATATATATATATATATATATATATATAAATTAAACAATTCAAAAAAAAAAAGAAGAAAGGAAAAACAGGGCACAGGATATCTATGTTGTTGTCGGACAAATTTGAATTAATTTTACAGACACTTCACATTCTCGGATATTCAGAGACAAACCCCATACAAAATAAGTTAGACAAATGACATTTACAAATGAAATTATGGAACACCAACAAAAGATATACAAAGAATTTGTGATGTGACATTCTTAGGACAGCACCAACGCGTGCTCCCGCAATTTGTGCTCACAATCTATCCATCAAACAACTTTACTATGCAGCCTCCAACGCATACTCTATCCAACTGAAAAACCCACACAACCCAAATCTCTATGCTTCAAAACGCTCCAACACAAAACTCCCTTGCTTTCAAGGAGAGATTTTTCAAGCATAGTAAGTAGAAATTAACCGAGTGAGAACTACGGTTACAGAAAGAAATAGTTTCTTGCTCAAACCACCACAGCTTGACCACTAATTCCGTCATGAAGCTGAAGTGAGCCATCCTTCATCAAATTTATGCTCAAGCTCTTGAATCTCTCCCTTGAATACTGTCTAGATGCTTTTCTCCAATCGGTTCCAGTTTTCATCATCGCCACAAACTCTTCATAACTGATGCGACCATCCTGTGTAAACACAAAATTAGAAATATAGGACTACAGGTTGTAACATGATTTGTTCTCAACTAAGTAATAAAACCTTATAAGAGAAAATTAGAAATGTAGGACTACAGGTTGTAACAACCTATCTGCTTTCTTTATGTTGCATTGGCAGTGTTTGTAAGAAAATAAAAACTTGTAAAATGGAAAATAAAACAACAGTTATGAGCAAAAATGTCAAACCTTGTCAGTGTCAACTTCACGCATGATGTCATTCAATATGGCAGTGTCATTTTCTCCCGACTCATCTACTAATGCTCTCTCTAGCTCCCCAAACTCAATATAGCCACTCCCGTCTTTGTCAAAAAACATGAATGCTTTTCGGAAATGTTCATCATTCTCCATTCTTTGCAAGTGAATTGTCACGGCTACGAACTCTCCATAGTCAAGTACTCCGTTCCCGTCGACATCGGCCTAAGCAATTAATAGCATAGAAAACATCCTCGAATCACAAATTTGTTATTGCAAATCTACATTACAATTCAGAACTCCAGGCTTAGGGTGTGAATAGCAATTCGATTAAAATGTAGTCTATCCTTTTAGATTGATAAAGCTCCATTCAAATGAAATATTGGTGTCATATGAATTAGTTAAGTCATTAAAAGTAAAAGGTTATGTAATGTAATAGAATTCAAAGCCAATTAAGACACTTCTACTTCTTTGTAGAACTGCATTCCATGCCAAGAAATCATGCAACAGAAAATAGTTTCAAAGAGCTGCAACAGATCACCAAATAAGCCATCGTAATGACAATCAAAGAAGTGAATTTATACTGAAAAATTGCAATATAGATAGTATACACAGAAGCCTACCACATCCATCAGCATCTTGATCTCTGGCTCAGCCAATTGTGAACCAACCTTCTGCAACCCAGCCTTCAGTTCCTCGTATGTTACTTTGCCATCTTTGTCAGTATCCATCAATGTAAACATGTCTCTGATGATTTCTACCTCTTCAACAGATAAGTGCTCTGCAATTACCTACAGCATTCATTCAAAGAAACACAAATCACCACCATCCAAACTTCCTTATACTTCCAATACATACCAAACTCGAGTTAAAAATTATGCACAGACTGAAACAGATGCTAACCCGAAGTGCTCTCTTTTTGAATCTATTCATGACAGAGAACTGCTTAAGCCTCGTCCTCACAATATCTCCTAACGGAACATTTGAAGCTTTCTTTGCATTCTGCAACCAGGGATGTTCTGCAAACATTTTTAAGGACGGTAAACATTTAGCATCACTTTCCAAGTAGTTAGGCCATTTGGCCGCCTGGTCGTAGGGTTCAAATAAGCACCAATTCTTGTTTTCTTTTACGAGAGGGCAATGGAACAAAGGGCACAAGAGAATGGGAATACTCTTATCAAACAAAAACAAAAGAACAACGTACATGGAAATTTTGAGCAGCCTAAACATTCTGATCCCATCTTGCTTCACAAACCATAAAGTACTTACCAAGCACCTGTTCAGCCGTCAAGCGCTTCTTGGGATCAGGCTCCAACATTTGGCGCACAAGGCTCTTCGCACTGTCCGAAATCTGAGGCCACGGTTCTCTCTTGAAGTCAATCACTCCCCTCAAAATCGCCAGAGCCACCCCTCGTTCGTCGTCTACACCAAATCAAACCATTTCACCAGAATTCAAACACCCCATCAATCAACCAAAACACACAAACACAACAGCACATTAACTATCAACATTTGTCAACGAGAAAAAAATAACACACACCTGCCCAAAATGGAGGAACCCCACACAATAAAATATAAAGAATCACACCAGCACTCCACACATCCACTTCTGGCCCATAATTCCTCTTCAATACCTCTGGTGCCATGTAGTAAGGACTCCCCACAATCTCAGAAAATCTCTCCCCTGTTCATTCATTAAAAAGAAAACATCAGCACACTTCATCGAACCCACATAAAGAAATCAACCCACACGTAAAATCAACGTTTAACCCAACTTAATTAGCAACATCGAGTTCAAATCTTAAACATGAAGCTTTTTTTAATACCCAAAGCATTCATAACGGTCCTGTCTGATTTGATCGAAACGAAACAAATCCATTCACTCGCGTACCAGGTTTGAAAAACACGGAGAGACCGAAATCAATGGCTTTAAGTACAGAATTCTCCTTCTTATTCGCAAAGAGGAAATTTTCCGGCTTAAGGTCTCGATGCATGACGCCATTGGCGTGACACATTCTGACGACCACAGCAATGGTTCTGGCCACGTGCGCGGCCGCACGCTCGCTGTAGTGGCCACGTGCGACGATCCGGTCAAAGAGTTCGCCACCGGCACAGAGCTCCATGACGAGGTGAACGTTCTCCTGGTCCTCGTAAGTGGCTTTGAGCTTGACGACGTTGGCGTGGTCCGGAAGAGTGGACATGATGGCCACCTCGCGCCGCACGTCCTCCACGTCAACGGCGGTCCTGAGCTTGCGCTTGGAGATAGACTTGCAGGCCAGCTCCTGCTTCGTCTCCCGGTCCGTGCACAGATACGTTATCCCGAACTCCCCACGACCTAGCTCCCGACCTATCACGTACTTGTCCCCGATGAAGCTCCGCGACGTCACGTCCTTCAGCACGCGGATCGGAACTCCCGAACGGAGCGTCTCCTCCGCGTAAGGGTTGTTGGGCTTCGTTTTCTTCTTCCTCCCGCGATTTGACTCTGCCACGTCATCTCTCACGCACGCGTTGCAGTTCCCCATGTCTCCGGCTAACTGAATCGGAGAAGAAGAAGAAGGTGGATGACGACGACGACGACGACGATGATGGGCTGTTGGAATAATAGTGAAGTTTTATTTCACTGGGAAGGTGTTTGACTCTGAGAACCTTATTTGACCGTGATATTGCATTTATTGGTTTTAACAAAATTAAATCATTCTCTTAGTTGTTTTAAGGATTGCATCCACGTTATGGATAAACAGTAGACGCCGCAGGTTGTCCTAATTCATTTCTTACTTTCCAAACATGGAAATCAACCTTCTTTGATTTTTAGTTCAATTAACTCTCTCAATTTTAAATACATTGAATTATATTTTTTTTTAATTTAGCAGAAAAATTGGTAGAGCAATGTTTGCTGGATTATCATGGATCATTCCGTGGGGCAATGACACCTGGAAAATGTTTTTTTATTATTTATATTTTAATTTATAAAGTATAAAGTGTATGATGGGATGGGACCTATTATTGCCTTTTGGCTGGTTGGGGCCTCTGCGTCACGCTTTTTAGATTTCTAGTTATACATAAATGTTGTTCTTTTTTTTTCAAAATTCACATGCAAATTTATTAATCAATCATTTTTATGACCAAACATTATAAAAATAAACTTACGGTTTATTTCATTTGCTGTTGATGCAATCATATAACCGTTGGATTGGTCAGCTTGAAGTTTACTTGAAAGATTCAGTGATATAAATAACATTGCAACACCTATCAAACTCACCCACTAATTCTGAGACTTGGTCCTGATCTTTTCTTTCTACCGACGTCATTGCATATTCTTTAGTGCAACCATTGAAAATCTTGTATTAATTGTCACAACAACAATCGATTCTTCAATGATATTTAAACAAAACAACCTAATACTTCCAAGTGATGTTTGTTATTGACAAGGTCAATATCTCAACGTTAAATGAAATCCAAAAGGTATGTTCTATTTACATTTTACAAAAGCTGTGACCCACTTGGAGCAAAATAATATTCCTCTATGCAAAAGTCAACAAATTATGATGGCTTGTTTTCCCCTATTCTATAGAAAAAAGAGATAAAAAACAAGGATGTGATTAGCTTTTTCTACATCGAAAGGTTATAAAGTGTTGGCTACTGGGTAATGTGCAATTTTTTCTCCTCTGAAAAGTTATTCCTTTTAAACCTTATCAACAAATTCTTCATATTCAATTCATACACGGTAAAATCAAGTTCATTTTCTTTATATAGTTTAACCGTTTAAGTAACTTCCTTTCTTGTATTTAGAACCAATCACGTCACAACCTTGGTCCACTCCAATAAGAGGAAATACAATAAAAAAATAGTGCGTTTGTCTTGAAAAGTTAAATAAAAAATTTAATTATAGTTTAACTATATGACAATTTTAAACTATGTTTCACACACAACTCGATTTGTCGAAAAAAAAACAGAAGGAGAGAGACCACAGAAACAAAAATAAAAGAGAATCAAAATAAAAAGAAAATGCACTATTTTTTACGAAATCAAATAGAAAAAGTTGGGTTTCTTTATTTCATTTAAATAAGTAAAAGAAATAATAAAATTGCACATCTAAGCAGATAAGAAAATTTATCCTCTCATCATTTCTACGTCAAGGAATTGGAGTGTGCAACTTTAATTTAATCTCTACTTTTTTTTTATGTAAAAATGTATATTAAAATAGCATTATGGTGTGAGAATGTCTGAATGAGATTATGTGTTACCTAACAAATGCACGTTGAACGATAATGTGGAGAACCCATATTTTTAATCTATGAACTTCCATGTCTCGCTACTTTTCCGGTTACACCAAAAGTAGCCTAAAACCCCATGTTAAACCATCATTGTGTTGGATCAAAAAAAATTACTCTACTTTATATCATTTGTTTATTTCAAATAAATACAGTTTACAAATTGAAAATTAGAAAGTTATATCATAGGCATTTATTTTAGGTTTGTGTGTATATGTTAACTTCCATATAAGTTTCTCCTACGAAAATTTATGGTATCGACTCATTGTACGCGTACACGGTGTTTATAAATGCGTAAATTTGTGTACACCTTAGATATAAGGGAAATAAGACAATAGATAAGGTTGATGGACCTAGAAAGGGTTATTTCTTTCTGCACCCCACGCTGTTTGTGTGCACTCTTATGAGGTGTTTAAAAAGACTAAACTGTTTTCTTTGCTGTGTCATCCTTGTCATCATTTTTGTCACCTTCTTACTATCATCGTCTCTTCCTTATCATTTTTCTTGGTTACTGACAGATTTTCAGACAAAATTTTGGAAGTGCTAAAGATAAATGTATAAAGATTTTAGAAGTGTTAAATACATAAATATATTACAATTAAAAAATATCACACACCCATGCCATGTATATAATATAGTATATAAATTTTACATAAGGTCCCTATAAATACTCTGAGTTCCACCACTAATCCTTGTCTTTTATGTTATACTTTGGATGGGTTAAAGAATAAAGTATTTTGGATGGTATAATTTGAAAATCCTTTTTTCTGCAAATTGTTTTGAATTTTAGATTGTATAGTCTAAAGACATTTTTTACTTGTGGATTATAAAATCTATAAACTTTTTTTTTTTAGAAAATGATTTATGGGTTGTAAAAATTAGAAATAAAAAATGACTTCACATTGAACAAATTGAAAATAAAACTTTTATTTTTCACAATTCAAAGGTCATTTTTAAACACAAAACAAGATTTATTTATTTTATTTAAGAGAGTGCAAAATAAAAATAAGGAGTGCTAAAAGAAATCCGCTTGGTCAAATTTTAATGATCCGCTTATTGTCTTATAAAGCCCAACTTTCTATCAGCCATCTAAGTTTTGTATACCTTTAAAAGAACCCTAACTTCTTTTCCAACTTATATGTTTAAGATTCTTATTTCTTAAACCAAAAAGTCTAGTGCTATAAAATTTTAATAAAATCGAGACATAAAATATTTATTTTGAAAAATATGTGTAAGGAGAGAAAGATATACGTACGAAAGCTTACAGTAGAAGTGCCTTTTTTTAAATCGGATAAAATGATAAATTTTGCCGTAAATAGAACTATGTTTAGAAACTTTGATGTGTTAAAACAAACTTTGTATTTGATGTTTGCTAGATACAATTCACTGATTTTTATCGTACTTTTAATTTTTATTGTAAACTTTTTAATTAAAATCTAATAATTAAACAAAGTCAACATCTTATTCTAATAATCCATGAAAATACTATTTGTAATATTACTTACTAAAAATCGAATATATATTGTTTTAAAAAATAATAATTTAACCATAACAATAACAATATTACAAAAAATATATATGCATTCAAGATGCCTGTTTTTTATTTAATTTAATGTAATACATTAATTTGTTAAAAAAAAAGTATGTTGACTAAAATAACCAATTATAATCAAATTTAAGATATTTATTTGTTTTATTATATATATATATATATATTTATTGTTAACCTAAGTAAGTTCTTTTTCGGTCAGTACATTTTAGCAAAGTGTATCAAGTTTTAGTAGACAAAAAAATCTTCATTCATAAAAAAAGACATACTTTAAATACAGGGTGTTTTAATAATTTTTATTTTTAATTTAAAATAAAAAATAAAAAATTCACAAACACTCATGTAACTCTAACACTCTTGCTATTATAAAGTGATTTTTAAGCTTAACTCAACCCACAAAACCGGCTTGTAAGATGAGGTTTGCACTCCACTTTTATATTATAATTTGGTCTTATATTTAATCGATGTAGAACTTCCAACACTTGCTTTGTTGGTTTATTTGTTTGTCACTCTAATAACAAAATAATTTATGATGTTTGATGTTGATTTTTTATTGGAAGGTTGTGTTATATTTTTTTCCTTCTGATTGTTATTAAATTTTGTTTTTAAATTCTAGAAGCAATAATTTATCTTCAGGAGGTTTGATACTTTGATTATTATGTGACCTCTCTTCTTTTTGGTGACTTTCTTTATTTATTTTGCTTAACATTTTGAATAACTAAATAATTGACTTGCTTTGAGTTAAAATCATGTTGATTTGCAAGGTGAAGAATCATTATCGGTATGAAAAATCATTACTCATGTTTATTTTATTTTACTATGTTTTTAGGTTGGACTTTTCTCTAAATTTTCACACACATAATCACATTGGAATGAATTGGTAATTGGCTTGAAGTGTTATTTTAGAGACAATGATTCTACATCCGAAGACGATGAAATTGAAGAGGTTCTCAAAAATGATGAAATCAAAAAGATCTTGAATGAACCTTTGTCTAAAGGCGAAAATGTCAATGACTCAACTCTTTACAGGAGCAAATTGTTATAATTTCTATTGTTTATTTATGTTTCTTAAATATTAACTTTTGTATTTTCATAACTTTTATTATTGGTTATATTTTCATAGTTTTGTACCCTTTGTCAAAGGGAAATGTCCACAAACAATTCTAACTTTGTTATGATTTTAGAGTTTTGTATGCTTTTGTTATATTTTCATAATTTTGTACAATATATTTTCAGAGTTTTGTACCATAAAAATGTAAAAAACTTTAGAATGCACTCATTGTTTTGGATGATTGTTTCTTGGTAATCTTTTACTGCTAAAAGACAAACTTGTCGCCGCTGTTTTATTACACTCCCTCTTTACATGAAAAAAGAGAGAGTTATAAACCGATAACAAAAAAGAACAAACCTAAAAATGAAGAAAGTATACACACACACACACACACATATATATATATATATATATATATCATGCATTCTAAATTTTAAGGTTAAAAGTATTTTAATAATTTTCATTCTTAAAACTAAATAAAACAAGAAACCCCATCATCTCTCTTATCCTTCATCTCTCTAATCTCTCGTTTCTCTCAACCCTTTCTCTTTCATCTCTATCACTCAAACATTTTCTCTGTCATTTCTATTGTAGCTCCTGAAAAAACAAAAACACTTGTCTAACCATAATTCACCTTTCTCACTTATCCAATTTGTTTCTCTCTCATCTCCATCCTCTCTCTCACCCACACACAACAATTCACGACACCGCAATTTGTTTCTCTTGTTTTGTTTGTTCATTTGTTTTCCACTTTAATAACAAAATAATTAATGATATTGATGTTGATTTTTGATTGAAGGGTTGTGTTATAAATTTTTCATTCTGATTGTTATTAAATTTGTAAAAAACTAAAGTTTATAATAATTTCAATAATTTAAAAACTAAAAAAACACAAGAAACCCCCACGAAAAGACGTTAATAATTGCAAAATATTTAGTTTTTTAACACCAATTTTGATAAAATCATAGAAATTACAGGAGTAGAAGTTAAGCTATGAGTGTGATGGTAACAAATTTATTAAGTTTAAATTCCAATTTGAAATTCAGTGCGTTTTGTTTTTTTTAATTTCACTTCTACGGCAAATGATAAATCAGAATGATAACATCATGTTTATATTGACCAAACAATTGGAGATGTGAAATTTTTAAAATAAACTTACATGATGTGATTTATCTTAAAAAGTAATTTTCTGATCGAACTCAAAGCTAACAAGTTCATTATGACTAGTTTGTTAATATTCTGCAATCTGCTCAAATCTAGAAGATGTGTAACTTGTTAAAATATTTTTATTTTTTTTACAAAAATGAAATGAAAATATGCTTATCAATATGAAACATTAGAGAGGGAATGAACAACCACAACAATTTTCTCTGTTCATAATTAACTCTCTTCGATAATTTGTTCCCTGTAAAATCATTTAGTAAGATGAGCAAAAGCTTAATTTTATGCTGTTTGACGTTCAAAAATCCATTTTCTGGACAATAACTTACCCCTTCCGGAATCCCCTTTTCGCATAAGGGTTTTTCTCTTCTAAACCATATGTTCGGACAATTTAATAGTCAAAATATCAAATCTCTCTAAAGATAAATTACTAATTCTAAAACTTAAAAAACGAATTTAATAACAATTAGAAGTGAAAAGATATAACACAACCCTCAAATAAAAAATCAACATCAACATCATTAATTATTTTGTTATTAAAGTGAAAAAAAATATGAGAAACAAATTGCGGTGTTACGGGTTGCTGTGTGTGGGTGAGAGAGATTATGGAGATGAGAGAGAAACAAATTGGACAAGTGAGAAAAGTGAATTAGGGTTAGACGATTGTTTCTAATTTTTTCAGTTGGGGTTACAGTAGGGATGACAAAGAAAATGTTGAAGTGATAGAGATGAAAGAGAAAGAGTGTTGAGAAATAAGGGAGGCGAGTAAGGGGGAGTTTCTTGTTTTGTTTTTTAGTTTTAAAAATGAAAATTATTAAAATATCTTTAACCTTAAAACTTAGAATCCATAATATATAAGGGTGTTTTTGTTTACTAAAACGTAGTACAGCTAAAATGTACTAACTCAAAAAAAAGCATACCTTTTAGGTTTGTTTCTTTTGTTATGGGTTGATAACTATTTTTTTTTTAATTTTTCTCATGTAAAAAAAGAGTGTAATAAAGTAGCGGCTGCAAGACTTTTAACGGTAAAAAAATTACTAAGAAACAAAATTTTGAAAACATAACAAATTTTATAAAATATTTTCAACTCTATAATATAAATATCTTTAATAAAATATTTAGTAATAAGTATAGGGAAAGAAAAACTATAATTGAATATAGTTATTTATGCTTTAATAAGATATTATTTTTAATGTAATAAGATCTTATTTAACAAAATATTAATAATTGATAAAAAATTACAATAAACTATGAATAATTTTTTTTACCAAATTAATCACATTTATTACTATCTTTCTATTCAAATATATTTACTTTTAATTAATTTAAATAACTTTCCACCCTCTTTATCCTAACTATTCCCCTTTCTACTCCCATTCCAATTCAAACAAACTAACATGTTAATAAATAAATTATAAGTAAAATTAGTACTAAAAATACATCAAATTATAAATTTAAATAGTAAATATAAATGTTTTTAGAAATTATTATTTAGATACAATGATTTCAAAAGTTTTTTTTAATTTAATGATTTTATGTTATTTATTCCAACATATTTATTATCTTTAAATTTAAATTTAATTTTATTATTTTTTGACAAACATAAAATTTAAAATGTTTTACCATACATTTAAATTGATAAATTATTTATATTTTATAAGTTATACCCACATTATAAAGTTAAATTGTTCTTCATTATCAACTTAAAACAATTAATTTGTTAATTTTAACTATAAGAAAAAAGCGTATGTATGTTTCCACATAGAATAATAATTATTGAACCAGATAAGATAACGCTTGGATTTTATATCATTTTCAAGAAAGTGACCCGAAATTATTACAAAATAATACAACAGGTATTATAAAACTTGTGATATATTTTACTAGGAGTATAGCATTCTCAACTTTCTATTTACTCTATTTAATTTAATATATAATTTTGTTAAAATATATGTTTATTCTTGGTCGGATTTCGCTGAAAGATGACGTGATAAATAATCTGACCCATGATGTAAACCAATTATGTCATGTCATTCCTTACAACAACACAATTAAATGTCAACCTTCATCTTAAATAAAATTGTTCTAGAAAGCTAAAATAATTTATTATATGAAAACTAAAACTTTTAATTTTTCTATTTATGTTATAATAAAAAGAAATATGTAATTAGCAGGTAGAAAAAAGAAAATGAAAAGAAAAGTGGACGAGTATTGATCTGATTGATTTATTATTTATAAATAATTCAATGATTTCTTCACTGTAATTTTATTTGATTAATTTATCAGTATTTTCCTGCGCTGCGTCTCATCAAACCCCACCCCTCTTGTGTGGGTAGGTGCTCTCTATTCTTCTGTTCTCTTCACTGTCTTCTTCCCTTCTCAGCTTCCCCAAACCCTTCTTATTCAAATTTCTCAGCACCTTCTAGATTCTTCCGCCGATCCTTCTCCATAACCGTTATCGCCGGCTACCACCCACTACCTTCCTCCGCCACTTATCTAGGTAAGGTCACTTTTTTTCTCTTTCTCTACCTCTTCGTAGTTTGTATCGCTTCTAAATTTATTCGCACAGCCACGCTCGCTTGCGGATTCTTGCACGGGTGTTTATGCACGCGAATCGGATTTGTATGAACTCAATCGATGGGGCACAAAAAGCGAAACCCTGCGCCGCGCACGAAACAACCCGCGGCGGCTTCTCCGGCGGTGCAATCCGGCGTCGGCGGAGCCGCCAACGGTGCCACCTCGCCGGACGCTGATGTTAGCATTGTTTCCGATCACAAACCACATAACCCTAGCAAGATCGAATTGGCTCCGCCTCTATCCGAGGGTTCTGAGTACTCCACAATCAAGCTCGAATGCGAGCGCGCTCTCACGACGCTCCGCCGAGGGAACCACAACAAGGCAATGAAGCTGTTGCGGGAGATTTGCGCCAGAGAGGAGGGTTCGCCTCACTCCGCGTTCGTCCACCGAGTTCACAGTCTCATGTGTTTCAAAACGGCGACGGTTATCACCGACCCTAGTTCGAAGCAGCGGCATTTGAAGAACGCGCTCGAGTCAGCGCGCCGCGCGGTGGAGCTTATGCCGAATTCTGTTGAGTACTCGCATTTCCGTGCCACGGTAATGTTGGAGGCGGCAACTGAAGGTAAGGATTACGAGGATGTGGTGCATGAGTGCGAGAGGGGGCTGGCCATCGAGAACCCCAGTGATCCTGCCAAGGAGACGTTGCAGGATGAGAGCGAGCAGAAAGCATCATCTACTGAGGAGCGTATTGCGCATGTGCAGAATGAGTTGAGACAGCTTATTCAGAAGTCGAATATAGCTTCCTTGTCGTCTTGGATGAAGAATTTGAGTAACGGGGAGGAGAGATTTCGATTGATTCCGATAAGGAGGACCCCAGAGGACCCGATGGAGGTTAGGCTGGTTCAAACTAGAAGGCCTAATGAAATCAAGAAGGTGACCAAGACGCCCGAAGAAAGACGGAAGGAAATTGAAGTGCGAGTGGCTGCTGCCAGGCTTTTGCAGCAGAAGTCAGAGGCACCACAATCTCCGAATGAAGGAGATAGGGATGACAGACCGTTGGATTCATCTGGAGGATCTGGTCAGAGGATTGGTGATAGGAGAAGGCATGGAAATGTGAAAAAGAGTGGCTTTACAGCGGAAAGGATGAAATGGGTACATTCTTATTGGAATTCGGTTAGCATGGATAGGAAGAAGGACTTTCTTAGGGTTAAAATTTGTGATCTTAAGTCGCACTATGGGTCTTCGAAGGATACTTTGCCGAATGATATCTTGTCAGAGGCTTTGTCTTATGCCGAGGCCAATAAAACTTGGAAATTTTGGGCTTGCTGCAACTGTGAAGAGAAACATTCCAACCCGGATTCTCACAGGCATCATGTTGTGCAAGAGCATATGGGGAGTCTGTCGCCACAGATGCAGAGACTTCTGCCCCACAATGTGGATAGTGAATGGATTGAGATGATTCTTAATTGTTCTTGGAAGCCCCTGGATGTCTTAGCTGCAGTTAGAGTGCTTGATAATAAAGCAAGGTTCAAAAGTCCATCACTTCCTGAGGATTTGTACTTGGATCATCATACTCTGGACTATAATGTTTGTTTTAAAGAAGCAAGCAGCTCTTACATTGAGAAGGAAAGTTCAGGGGACACTCTTCGTAATTGTTTGGAAGAATGCAATAACAATTGTAAAATTATAGAAAATGATGTAAGAGAAGGTGTTGAAGACCAACTGTCTGTGGTTGATCGCATTATTGATTGTTGGCCAGTATCTGATGATCCTGAGCGTGCAAAACTTCTGGGGAAAATCCATGCCATGTTTGAGACTCTTATTAGGCATAAATGTCTTGCTGCTAGTCATCTGAACAAGGTCATACAATTTACTATGGGTGAGATACAGGGTCTCGCTGCTGGTTCGCAACTTCTAAATCATGGCGTGGACCAAACACCAATGTGCATATGCTTTCTAGGACCTTCACAGCTTAAGACAATTTTCCAATTTCTGCAGGAAATATCTCACGCATGTGGGTTGGCCAGACATGCTGATAAAGGTAGTAGTCCCACAAATGATTCACTGAATATCACTCAGGGTCCCGAGATTAAAGACAAGATTGTACTCGATGGAGATGCATCACGACTCCTACTGGATGAGTGTTTACTGCAAACACAAGTCACTGCTGGTACAAATCAGGGGTCTGTCTTGGATGATGTGACCACCCCAAGGTCTCCAGATGGAATTTCATGCTATAACAATGCTTTGCTATCCTGGATATTTTCAAGTTCCCCTATTGGAGATCAAGTGACATCATGGCTGCGGATCAGAGAAGATAAAATAAATAAAGGGAAGGAAATTGTCCAGATGCTTGAGAAAGAGTTTTATCACCTACAGGGACTGTGTGAGAAAAAGGGTGAGCGTTTAAGTTATGAGGAAGCACTGCAAACAGTAGAGGATCTATGTCTTGAAGAAGGTAAGAAGAGGGAAACTCTTGGGGAATTTGTTCAGCGAAGCTATGAATCTGTCTTAAGAAAAAGAAGAGAAGAGCTCATTGAGAGTGAGAATGATATGATGTATGTCAGCAATAGGTTTGAGTTGGATGCTATATCAAATGTTTTGCAAGAAGCAGAAGCAAGGAATGTTAATCAATTTGGTTACAAGGAAGCTTATGCTGGTGTGACTTCTCAATTATGTGACTTGGAATCTGGTGAAGAAGATGAATGGAGAATGAAGGACTACTTGCGTCAAATGGATGGCTGCATAGAAAATGCTATTCAGAAACTGAAGGAGCATTTATCTATAGAGGTCAGTTTCTATGTTTCATATGTCTATAGAGATAACAGCAAGGATATCCTTCTTTGCTTTTATGTTCTAACGCTCCTTTTTCACCGTGTAGCTTAGCAAAATTGATGCCCGAATAATTAGGAGTGTCACAGAGATGCAGCAATTGGAATTCAAGCTTGGGCCTATTTCTGCTAATGATTATCGAGCAATATTAGTGCCTCTAGTGAAGTCGTACCTGAGGGTTTGTATTGAAACTGGTGAAGCATGTGCTCTTGTTTTACCTTTATCTTAAGTAATTGTTCCTTTTCTATATTTTAGGCACTTTTGGAAGATTTGGCCGAGAAAGATGCAAGAGAGAAGTCTGATGCTGCTAGTGAAGCATTTTTGGCTGAACTTGCTCTAGATTCCAAGAAGACTGTTAAAAGCGGAAGTGAGAACACAAAACATGTCGAGAAAACAAAAGATAGGAAGAAGAATAAAGATCACAGAAAAGCAAGAGATTTGAAGGTGTTCGTCAAGGATGTTTAATATGTTTATATATGGAGGTCATTGACTAATTGTCTTTGACAACTGACTAAACTTTTTTTCTCTTACAGGCCTCGGGTGATCATGTGCAATTCTCAGTGGGATCTACAATTCCTGAGTCAGTTTATGTTTCCTTCTTTTTATATTTTTTATATTTTTTACTGTGCTATCCTCTAAAATCACTCAGTCGTAAAATTGTTTTTGATGTGTTTCTGTAACAGTTCCAATCTTGTTGCACCTGAAAGTGACTTCCTAGATCATGAGGTTGTTTCTATGAATGATGATGACTTGGAACAACTCGAAGAGGAATTTAGACGTAAAATTGAGCTAGAAGAGGAGGAAAAAAAGCTTGAAGAAACTTTGGAGTTCCAGCGAAGGATAGAAAATGAAGCCAAACAGAGGCATCTTGCAGAGCAACAAAAAAGGTCATCTGGGTTGTACTTAGAAGTGGAAGATCTTCAAGATTTTCTGACAAAGGAAGATATGGGTTCCCCAGATTCATACAAACATGTAAGAGAAACTATGCAAATAGGAATCTCTATTTTTAGTTTCTCCTGCTTCACTCAGGGAGACAGAAGTTGCGGTGGTCATTAATCTTGCTGTTACTTGGTTTGCACGGTTACCAGTAGGAATTATACTACTTTGCAAACAAACAAATGAAAGGAAATAATACTTTATACATGAGAATTTGTTATTAAAGGAATATACCTCTGAACTTATGCATATGTTACTTGGTTTGCACGGTTACCAGTAGGAATTATACTACTTTGCAAACAAACAAATGAAAGGAAATAATACTTTATACATGAGAATTTGTTATTAAAGGAATATACCTCTGAACTTATGCATATTTTTCAGGACCAGTTGGTACAGGATAATGGATCCCGAAGTAGTCTGGATGGTGTGCTTATGCCCACAGCAAACGGTTCCATTTATTTGCATCAGTCAAAAGTTAAACAAGGTTGGTGGTTTGGATGTCCTAAAATGTGAAGTTTATTTATTTATTTTTTCACTTTAGGTTCTTTGCATTTATTTGTTTCATTTTTGCAGCAGATTTGCCTAATGGAGTTATTCGAGAGAATGGTCTACCTGTGGCTGATCGGCGCACTGGAAAAAAACATAAACGGAGGAATTCCTCCAGACCAGTCGATGGAAAGATTGAATCTTTTTCATCAGAAAAAGAGAGTACTGAGGATACACATCCTGAGTCTCACTTAAGAGAGAAATTTAAATTTAGTAACAGTCAAGTCAATAATAATGGTTAGTTTAACTTTGCTCAAATACTCTTTTGATGTTACGCAGTGCTGCATAATTGCCAAATTGGGGTCTTATTATCATATTTGACTCAATTCTTTTCAAAAGCAGTATTCACTCAGAATGAACTGTGTTACTACTTTGTGGCACTGTATATACTTGGCTTACAAAACGTACATTGTTTAGACATTTTGATTGCAGTGGTAGAATTGTGGGTTCAATATCTTGATATAGACCTCTTGTTATACTTTTTGCACCTTCCTAGTCCTTTTACATGTGTAAGTCAGTTGTTGGGTGTTTGTTTTCTCATCTTTTTTAACCGAGTCCATTCATCTGTCATTGTGTCATCATTCTCTTCGAAGACATTATAACTTCACTAGCAGTAATATTATCAGGTTCATTTTGTGGCTAATACTGTGGTGGGAAATTTAATAGCCAAACTTGTCTGCGAATTATATTCTCTAATGACTCTGCTTATTTGTTTATTTTTTTGATGGGCTTAGTTATAATGATTTATCTGTTATGGATTGAATGGTTGCATGGTTTGGGATTAGTTTTCAAATAATACTTATTTACATCCTTTTCCCCCAATGTACTTTCTTCTCATAATAAAAGAAGTTTCTGGTTAAAATGTAATTTGTCACTATTGCTTTCTTTCCTGGGAGGATTCTTTCAATGTTAGTTGCAATGTTTGTTCATGCTGAAATCTTATTTCAGTTGGTAAGCCTAGTCGAAGGCATTTATAAGATATTTTATATAATACTAATAATAAAAAGCACCTTTGGTGTGTGAAAATTGATTTTCTGTTGCTTGGATATGGCATCAGTGTGGAAAAACAACGGATCAAATGCGAAGAGAGAGTTGCCTGTTGAAGATGCGGAGGAGGAAAGATTCCAGGCTGATCTTGAAATTGCTGTACGCCAAAGCCTGGGTATAACATTTACATTCTAGGCTTGTATAGTCCAATTGTTTTTATCTTACATACATCTAAGATGGATTCTTATACTTCACACATCTCTTTATTAGTGCGAAATCCACTTCATTGTAAATCACTCAAGAAATAAAACGAAACTGCTTGAATGGTCTTTTTTTTGAAGGCTTACCTTTCTCCTATTCTGACCCTTTGGCCTCTCGTTTTTTGTGCTAGCCTCCACAGGATTAATTATGTGTGTGCGTGTGTGATTTACAAACTCTAAAAGTATATTACTAGGTGTCTACAGAATATATACGATACCTAAATAGGAGAGATTTTCTCTCAACATGAGAGACCTTCCACCCCATGCATAATTTCTACTTGACCTACAAGAAAAAGTTGACATAAACTATTCACTGAATTCTGAGAATGATGCGAATGTTTCCTGCTCTAAAATGTAATTCTGGGTTTATCTTTAGGTTTATGGAACCTGGACGATTCTCTAATACTCTAACCTCAAAATATGTTCTTCTTATCAGACACGTTTCAAGCTCGGGGAAATTTGCCTTTGGCTTCCAGTTTAAGGATGTCCCAGAGAGCTTCTTCAGTGGTAGATAGTGTTGATTGCCGGCCTGGAGAAGACCCAACGGATAATTTGGATGGAGCTACTTTGCTTGGTACTGGACTGAAGAATGAAGTGGGTGAATATAATTGTTTTCTCAATGTTATTATACAGGTAGGTCTTAGTTTTCCTCATAAGGATAATATCTACTGGTGTACTATTTTGTTGATGTATTATTTTCCATGGCCTAAAGCAATTTTGTTTCTCTGTTGAGCTCAGTCATTGTGGCATTTAAGACGCTTTCGAGTAGAATTTCTTGGCAGATCAAGAACAGAGCATGATCATGTGGGCAATCCTTGCGTTGTCTGTGCATTGTACGAAATCTTTACTGCACTGGACATTGCATCAAAGGATTCAAGGAGAGAAGCAGTTGCACCTACATCCCTGCGGATAGCTCTAAGTAATCTGTATCCTCACAGTAGTTTCTTCCAGGAGGTAACTACATTAACATAAACAAAGAATGAAGATATATTTTTCTTTGAATGGTTTAATTAATATACGGACTGACATTTGACAGGCTCAGATGAATGATGCTTCTGAGGTACTGGCAGTGATATTTGACTGCCTTCATCGGTCATTTACTCGTGGTTCAAGTGTTTCTGATGCAGAATCAGCTGAAAGTAACTGCATGGGATCCTGGGATTGTGCAAATGATAGTTGTATAGCACACTCACTTTTTGGAATGAACATTTTTGAACAAATGAACTGCTATCACTGTGGTCTTGAATCCAGACATATGAAATATACTTCCTTCTTTCACAATATAAATGCCAGTGCCCTACGCGATATGAAGGTAGCTTTATGAATATTTTCTTTTTACACTAGACAATTTTTGGTGTTCCTTATTTTCTGCTGTGGGAGCACGGACAAACAATTATGCCTGTTTAGTACCTTATCTGGATCCCTTTCACTTGTTAGGAAAAGTCTTCTGCAAGTTTCTTTGATAATCTTTTGAATCTTGTGGAGATGAACCATCAGTTGGCTTGCGACCCAGAAGCTGATGGTTGTGGCAAGCTGAACCACATCCATCACTTTCTCTCAACTCCACCCCATGTTTTTATGACAGGTACCTAAGGTTGTTGCTTATGGAATGTTGACATTTTTTTATATGCTTTATAGATACTTTCACTTACATGTTTATTATTTACAGTACTAGGTTGGCAAAATACATGTGAGAGTGCTGATGATATAGCAGCAACTCTGGCTGCCCTGAGCACCACAATCAATATCAGTGCCCTTTATGGTGGTTTAAATCTCGAATGCACCCATAACTTGGTGTCAGTGGTATGTACTTTAATGATAAATACGTAAGGAATGTTTATATTTAATTTCATTTCAAGCATCTAAGATGAATTTGGCTTTATTATTAACATTTGCCCATGAAAATTCTTTTAAAAATGTTGCCTTCTCTGAAGGAACTGCTCTGGCGGTGAAGGGTTCCATTTGCATACTAAATGTACTTTAATGATAAATACGTAAGGAATGTTTATATTTAATTTAATTTCAAGCATCTAAGATGAATTTGGCTTTATTATTAACATTTGCCCATGAAAATTCTTTTAAAAATGTTGCCTTCTCTGGCGGTGAAGGGTTCCATTTGCATACTAAATGAGCTTATTCTAATAAAATGAAGGGAAAAAAATCTAAATGAAAGCTTGAGATAAATAATATACTTTTATCAACGGCCCCTACGTCATTCTGCTATTTTTTTTTTGGTTTAGCAACATCTTTTTTGGGTGAAAAAAAACAGTTATGACAATAACACTTGCCCCAATTGTCTGTCTTATGTCTGCTAATCTGTTATTTAACCTTTTAGGTTTGCTACTATGGTCAGCACTACCATTGCTTTGCTTATAGTTATGACCATGAACAATGGATTATGTATGATGATAAGACTGTCAAGGTGAGTTGAATTTAATAAACAGATGAATTTTTTTTGTCATTCTTGGTGTTTAAATTTTTTTATTAAATGACCAGGTAATTGGTGGATGGGCGGATGTTGTTACAATGTGTGAAAGAGGGCATCTACAACCTCAGGTTCTTTTCTTTGAAGCTGTAAACTAAACTTTTGGTGGAAATGATAAAAGATCATTTGCTGGACTGAAGAGTGTTGAGTTTGGCATCCTATTGGTTTCTGGTGTGGCCTTGTTTATGCAGATGCATTACATTTCTGCATAACAGTAAAGTGATTTAGGCAAATAAATTTGCAAAGTTGCAGTGATGTCACTAGTTTTGTCTCTGATGGGATGTATAGCATTTTAAAATTTATGATACAATTTAGTTTAGATAGAAGCAGGTTCTGGTGGGGGAGAGTGACGACAAATGCATTTAGTGTAACAGAATGACGTAGAAGAACCCAGAGAGTGGTGTTTTGATACCGAACACATTTGGTTCGTTTTGAGGATATCAGATTCATTCCTTGTATCCTACCAATAAGAAGGTTTTGGTATTTGCTAGATGAACTACAATTTGTGGAGGTTGGCCAGTAATGTATGAGAAGATCCTAGGATGTTTTATGATGGAAATAATTACCCATTATTATCGGGAACATATAACACATGTACGAGGGGAGTTTATTCACTAGTCGTCGAAGAAATTTCCCTCCCACCCCCTCCCTCAAAACAGAAAAAGGGATATATGTATAGTTCTTATACAATTAGATTTGTCAAAATGTCAGCTTCTTGTCACTTAAGCTGTAAAAGGAGTGCCGTTTCCTGGTCTACTATTCTCCCTTTCAAGATACATTGTGTTGGAACGAGCTGCATGGCAGATTTTGTGCAACAGTAAATTGAGGAGCTTCTATACTTTGGATCCACAACACTGTACTCTATTTTTGTTTACTTCCGCTTGGGTGTGGGATGGGGATCCGTAAGTTGAGTACGATTGAAGGTGATTAACTATCAATTTCTAGTTGCAGATGTTAACTGTAGTCTTGAGTGAGGAAAAAGCTGAGAGGTTTTGGCACAATTTTGCCCCACACTTTTTCGGAATAGCGTCATGTGAGATGGATTATTATTATATACCCCATTGTTCTATATACATTAGTGCAAAGTATTGTGCGGTTTAACATCTAGAATTGTAGTCGTGTTCCTTCATTCTGTCAGATTATTTTGAACTCAGTGCAAACATTTAAGCTAAATTACAAATGTATAAAGACACTTTTTTGAGATCTTTGGTGTCATTGTCGCTGACTACATAATTCAGATTGTTAATCTTGATTTCCTGACGTGATTTCGTATTAGTGTTATTAATATTGATGTGTTAAGCTTGTTAGAAACAATTTTAAACCCTAATAAGCTCTCTATAAATACACAGTAAGGTCCATCTGCAACTTGTATCTTTTATCATTTCAGCAATATAATGCGATGCGTTTTTTGAACTCCTCTTTTAATTTTATTTCTAATTTTTCTTTTATGATATGTTTAGCTAATTGAGGAAACAATGATTTTGTAGCAATATCAGATGAAAAAAATATTCGGTCAATCTTTTATGGTCTCTTTGATAGACTTGATTCAGTGGCCAATTTTCTATATATCGTTTGTGTTTTTAGGCTCTCTTTTTTCCTTTTTTATTTATTTATAGCGACGACGATATTGATGCTCTCACCTATTTTGGACTCTTGTAGTTATTTTTGTTGTGTGGAAATGGATGGTATTGGTAAGTTTGTGGTTTAGTTGGTATAACCACGAGTTTTCAATAGGAACTTCAAAAAGAGATTTTTATTTTATCCGAAAGAGGAATGCCTTTGTTTAAGTAGTTCTGGAAGGTCAAACATTCACTGACAACTTCTGTTCCTTTGGGTTACACATGTTATACGTGTTGATTTGAAAGGCATGTCTTACAGATGCATATTCTCGATCGCCTTCTCTCTTGAAACGTCCAAATCTTTCGATACCCTTTATAAACGTGTGAGGGGGCGTAAGTATCGATATTTTTAAGAATGGAAATAGGTGTTCATCATGAATCAACAGAACTTTGAATGTCTATTTTTTATTTAGAGGACTGAATTTTAGATATCCCAGTTTTCAACAGTAACACACTCATCGTTTCATAGTGGGTTCATTTTCACCCAGTTTCATCAGTGGCATGAGTATGATTTGAGTATCTTATTTTCAAATTAAAAAAATATTTTCAGTTTCATTTTTATTTCAATTTTATTTCATTTTTGTCTCCATCAAATAATAATATACAGTATTTGTCTCCTTAATGTTTTAAATATTTTTAATGAAAAAAATCACAAAAAAGGTAACAAGATGTTATAACGATTTAATGTCATGTGAAAAATAAATAAAAGTATTACAAACGAATAGAAATAATTAAATATGAGTGTTAAAAACTATTTAATTTAATAAAATTGATATTTGTGTTTTTTAAACTGCATAAAATCATTTAAATAAATCTGCACAAAAGAATATAATCAATGTTGGGATAAAAAAAATATCTTAGGAATTGAAATAAACTTTATGAATATTTAACAAAATAATAAAAGAAAAAAACTAATCCTTTTTAAATAAAATGAAACTAAGTACAAGAGAATATTATGAATATAAATTTTCTAATGGATAAAAATAAAAATGAGACAAATAAGTACACACTAGTTTTCATATCTAATTTTAAAAAAATTATAATATGTATTTAGTCAATATACAAATTTCTCATAAAAATTGGAACCACGTTTTAACAACACTCACCACAAATGAATTTATTTATCATTCTTAATACTCTCATTTGATTTTAATATTGATTTAAATATGTCTTTTAAAATATATTTAAAGATCATATCAATAAAACATAGATAAAATAGCTTAGCTTTCATTTTTTATCAGCCATCATCATCTTATCTTATATAAATACAAAAAGCAGCTTTCCTAGTAAGTAAAAAAATATTAATTATTGTTATGTTTTATTTAATAACAAACGTTACCATTATAAAATTACCATTTTTTAAACAATTTCTTGGCAAAATTTTATATAAATATCCATTTTTAAATAGTAATTATATACTATTTTAAAAATAAATAGTAATATAATTATAGCAATGACTTTCAAATTTTTAGTATCAAAACTTTAGACCTTGTCGTCCAATTAGCACACAAGCACTGCCTTTCCAATTTCAAATTTTCTAAATAAGAATATTTACTCCGAAATTAAAATAAAATCTTGTTACATATGTAGATTATTGTCCTACCTTAAATGGTGTTGGTTATTGGCAACCTAATGAGACATAAATCACAATCACCAATTTTGCATCAATATTTTCTCTTTCATATTATCAGTAGAATAGGATCATTACATCTTATATTTTCTTCTTACCTGTGAGACTATTAATTTAAATTTCGAAAACAAACAGAATGTAAGTACTTCATGTTGTTGAGCCGTGATATGATTTAAACTATTGTGAAACTCAAATATGATTTCAACATATTCTTAAGTTTTACCTAACTCTTTCATTATTATCAACTTTGTTGATACATTATAAATAGGATGTCAGTACTGTACTTTTGTGTGTAATAACGCAAATATTCGAGACAAATATTTAATTGTGTTTAATTATCACATGTCTCAGTATTTTGAAAAATAAACTCTAGAAACCTATTTATAATTGAGTCTTTTATTAATAAAATATTTATGTACTATTTTGTTAGAACTTTTATAAATTTTTAAAATACCTATTTTCTTACTCTTCAAACTATATACATAATTGTACACATAAATTTTAATTTTTTTTCAAACACATTTCCTCTTTCTTCACATTCTAAAAATTAATATAATTTTTTTTTCAACATATAAGTTAAGGATTTAATATAAGTTTTTTTTAAAAAAAACTACAATCCATCATCTTTATAATATTTCTAAAATAATTTCCTTCATGATGCAGATATTATCATCTTTAGTTCTTATTTTTGTTCTTTTATATATATATATAATACTATTATCGCAAAAAAAAACAAAAAAACAAAAGACACATTATATGAAGTGGTAAGCTAATTTTCATTATAATAAGTTAAATCAAATATATTTATATTTTCTACAAAGTTGTATAAATAAACATGAGATATATTAAATTTCACAAAAGAGACCAATGATTTACCATATGATTACCATACATATTTAGACTTTTTGCTTTCTGAAGTAATGAGATTTCTCACCTATCATATTGATCATCCTCTTCTCTTTCTCTACAACAAAGATTAAGTGTAATGTTATATATCTCAACCACTACTGATATAACTTCACTAACTTCTCGAGTATAATCCTCTTTCATATCATATTGTTTGTTCTCTGAAATCTCCTTTGACTCTCATCACCTAATCATCTTCTTTTATGTGAGTTAGATACTATTGGAGTTAGGATAGTCCCACACCACAAACCCCTTCAATTAGACGCAACCTAAATTTGCATTTTCCCTTAAAAATAACCAATTTGACATCCACAACATGTTCATTGTCAAACACGTGGGAAAATAATCATAATTATAATTGTAGCATAGAACGAAAACCATTTAACAATATATAGACTACTTCTAGTATGTAGGGATGTCAAAATAGGCCAACTTAATCCGTTTTAGCCTAACCCACTAATGGCTTGAAAAAAATAGGTCAGGTCAGGTCAACCCTCATCATTAAAATGGTGATTGCTTGGATAGGGGTAACCTTCAACGGATAATCTGTTGAAGGTCTCGACAGATTTCAAAATCTGTTGAAGTTTAGTTCAAACAAGTGTGTAGTGAGGAGAATAACAAGAAATGAGATGTCGAAATAAATGTCTAGTAAGACAAAAATGAAGAAGAAGAAAATGGATGTAAGACTGTCATTTTAAATTTGAAATTTGAAATTTGAGTTTATTAAGAGAGACAAAAGGTTAAAAAATTTTAGGAAGGTCATATGTGATATTTTTGAAAATATTGGAGGTACAAGGAGAAGGTGGTGAAGATTAAGATAGAAACACTCAAGATTCATTAAGAAGTGTTTCTCCCTGCACCACTCGATATTTTTCCTACACTCCCACATTCCAAAAATAAATTTTTTAATGAATTTCGAAATCCGTTAAAGAAAAGAAGTGGAGTGTGAGGTTTTTTTAAATATAGAAAATAATTTTGAGACTTTAAAAAATGTGGGATAAAGAGAAAAATGTGAAGTGATATAGGAAAAAAAATTCTTTATTAAGCTCCTTAGTCGAATAAGCTCCTTAAGAACATAGTGAGGAACGAAAGACGTGAACAGAGAATGTGTGGAGAAAGTGAAGGATCATGATGTGGAGAGCGGCCCTAAAAGGGAAGAGCTGCACTCCTAAAGCTTTTAATATAGGTTTAAAACCTTCGGTTGGTCCTCATTTTTGTATGGGAATCTCAGTTGGGTCCTCATTTTTGCAACCGTCTCAATTGGGTCATATTTTTTGTAAAAATGAACCAATTTTACCATAACCGTTAAGTGGTCTCAGACGGCGTTAGCAGTTGCTGACCTATGCACGCTGATGTAAAAGTGTTTTATTATGTGGATTTTTTTTTTTAAAATTAAGAGTTTTTGACGTGACAAAATTTAGTAGTAATTGAACCAATGAATTTGTTCCTGATCGAACCTTTCTGAGACTCATCCAAATCTGGTCAGACTCCCTCCACCACCCACTTCACTCGGCTCACTCTCCCATGGACCTCGTTGGCGGAGCTTCGCCGGCGCAAGTCATTAGCAGGCATACCATTGATTGGGTAATTAAAAAGATAAAACCATTGAGCGAGTCCTCCTCGTCGCGCCTTCATGGGTCGCCACTGTGGGTCACTGCTGTTGCGCGAACACGAAACCCCATGGGTCGCACCTCTGTCACTGCGCCGCATCGAATCATTGCCACTATGCCGCATCGAATGATCATTGCCGCTATGCCGCACCGAACGATCGTCGTCGTTGTGCCGCCATTCGTGAGAGAATGAAATATGTCATGGTTGAGCAGTACACCGAAGGAGAAGAAGAGCAAAAACAGAACGCGAAAACCAAAAATGGCGAGACTTGATGTGCGAACTGCCACTGCCTGCGCCTTCACGACCTGAACCAGGAAGAAGAAGAAGCCTCTAGAGGTGGTTTCTCCACAGCACCAGAGAAGAAGGAAACCATAAAATTGGATTTTTCTTAGGGTTCAAGAGCATTAGGGTTTCAAATTGGGAATTTTCCCAATTTAAATTTCAGACTTTAATTAGGGTTCTTAAAAGAGATTTTCTGGAGGATTAAATTCCAAAAACATAATTGGGATTTTAATTTTCAATTTTATCATAAACATTAAAGTTTCCCGAATTGGATTTATCATTAATGCTAATTGGTTTGGGTTTCATATACTGGAGAACCAATTCGATCCACCAAGAAATCAGAAACAGAAAAGGGCACCGCAGGAACCCAATTCGATCCACTAAGAAATTCAACGGTTGTCCCATAAGAGCATCATCTTCCTCTATTCATTCATTCATTCATCATTTGTCCCTGATTTTTCTCCCAACAAAGCTGTCTGAAAAGCCTGGGTGAAAGGAGAGGGTCCAACACCACCAACAACAAGGAAATTTTTTTGGGATATAATACCAGGTCACTGTAACAACAATATTTTTGGTAAGTGTTGGAGGAGGGATTGTGGGAAGTAGCCGTTATGTTTGTGGAGTTTATCAATTAGGGATGAGAGGGAGGAGAGGATGCGAGAGAGGTTGCGAAGGTTATGGTCGGAGGAGAAGACGACGACTTGGCTTCGAGGTCGAGGAGCGTGTCAATGACAGTGCTGGAATCTATTGGGAAGAGGAATGTGAAAGGATTGGTGTTCGTGTGAAGGGCTTTGAAAGCTTCTTTGACACCTTCAATTTTGTCATATCATAATTCTTTAATTTAAATAAAATTTCTACCTAATCAAACAATACATGTCAGCATAAACACGTTAGCTATATTTAACGCCGTTTGAGAGCACTTAACGGTTAGGGTAAAATTGGTTCTATTTTTACAAAAAATATGACCCAATTGAGACAGTTGCAAAAATGAGGACCCAACTAAGATTACCACACAAAAATGAGGACCAACTGAGGGTTTAAACATTTAATATATGAAAAGGTAGAGCTGCATTCCTAAAGTTTTTAATATATTTTAATAAAGGGTAAAAATGCGAATTTATGAATGTTGGTGGTGTAGAAAAAAAACATGAGAGTGCAGGAAGAAGCATCCTTATTGTCTTGGCATTTTGTAGGGTTTTTTTTTATATACACTAGTTTTTTTTTAAAAGCATAATTGCATATTACATTTTTTATAATATTTAAAAAATTTAGTTTTTTGGATTTGTTCAATAATTTAAAAAAATTATTTACATATAAAATTTTGATTATCACGTTAACTTTCAACTTTACATGATAATTAGTTTTTATAATATTTTTTAAAAATTAATTTTTGTTTTGGACTTGCTTGATTATCATAAAATAATCTTGAAAATTAATTATTATAGATTTGCTTGATAATTAAATATTTTGTAATAATTTCAAAATTACTAATTATTATGTAAAATCTTGAATTTGTTTGATAATTAATTTTTTTATCATGATGAGTTTTAAATTTACTTGATAATATAACGATTAAAATTTTAAAATTAAAAATATCAACCCTATCAACATTTATTTTTAATAAAAACTATATTATTCTTTAGTTTTGAATTGGAATAAGAATACATAACAAAACAAAGTCAGTCTTTTTTGTATAATTTTTTTAATAAATTATGATGACGAGTTCATGTATTTTTATAATTTTTTTTATTCCGTTACTATTTCAGTTACAAGGTTGAATTTGTTTGATAATTATTTTTTTTATCATTGAATTTCATATTTATTTAACAATTAACAATATTAAAATTTTAAAATTGAAAGGCTTAAATGTTCACTTCATCCTTGTGTTAAGATCTGAATTTCTTTTTAGTACCTAGTTTTAAAGATGAAGACATTGGGTCTCTATTAGGGATGACAACGGGTCGGGTCGGGCACGGGTAGTGCCTACCCGCAACCCGACCCGCCGGATAAAATTGTACCCGCTACCTGACCTGCTACCCGTCGGGTACCTGTTTAAAAAATACCCGTACCTGACCTGCTACCCGTCGGGTACCTGTTTAAAAAATACCCACGGCCCGCGGGTACCCACGGATACCCGCAAAAAAAATATATTTAATACATATTTAAAATAAAATTTAAATAAAATTACAAACAAATATATATAATATAATATAGATTAAATTAAATATAAATTAAAATTTAATTTTAATTAAATTTAACCTAATACAATATAATTTTATTTTATTTTTAATTAATTTAATTAAAAAATATATAATTTTTTTTTTAATTTTTCGCGGGCAGCGGGTACCCGCGGGGCAGGTAGTATACTGTACCCGACTCGTTTAGAAGCGGGTATTAAAATACCCGCTACCCGTTACCCGCGGGTAGTAAATATCCGCGGATAGTTACTACCTGCCGCGGATTTTACCCGCGGATACCCGTGCCCGCGGGTAAAATTGTCATCCCTAGTCCCTATGTTATGAAAAACGTATGAATAAGGTCTTGTCCGTTAAGTTGACAGCAACAACGTTAAGTCCATACTGATGTGGTCGTACTTTACTCTTCTCTCTTCTGCTGTCGAGCTTTTTCTATATCTTGTTCAGCTTTTTCTTTGATGATTTGTGGAACTTGTTCTTCCTTTGTGGACCTTATTCATATATTTTTCATAACATAGGAACCCAAAGTCTTCATTTTTAAAACTGGATACTTAACATGGGACGAAATAAGTATTTAAGTCATAAATATCAATCATATTAAAATTTCCTTTTAGTAAAAACTAAGTTATTCTATTTTTCATTTAGAACGAGAATACTTAAAAACAAGGTCAGTTTTTGAAACCGATTTGGTTTCACGAATTATCTTATTTTAAAATTTTCGATAATTTTTCTTAATAAATTATAGTAACGACATCATATATTGTTATAGATTTTCTTTTTTCAGTTACTATTTCAGTCCGGACAATGTCTATTAGAAAAAGATAAAATAAATTAAAAAAATACAATAAGATAAAATAGATATTTTTTTATGAGTTTTATTAAGATTCGCTCCAAGATAAAAGTACTTATTACCAAAAGTCACAAAAAGCTACCCCTTTTATTTACGTGAATTATGAACATGTTTAAAATTGAAGAAGCCCCCATATCATCTCTTCACTACACAAAATTCTCCTATAAAACACACACCTTTTCTAATGGAAAAGTGATGATAGATATGCTTTACTAAATTTGCATGTATCAACCGGATACTACTTAACTTTAATTTACAATTATATTAATTTAATGAAAACATTGCACACCGATTTACCTAAAGTGTTATAATCTTAAAAAGGTTTTAAAATATCATGTGTTTTCATTATAACTAAGTAATAATTGATATTTTTCATATTATCATAAGGTTAATAATGATTATAGGAATTTCTTAAGAACTTTTAATGATTATAAAATATTTAGGTATTACAACATATTAGATGATATATGAAATTGATCAACAAATATACTAATTTAATTAATACATTACACAGATTTATGAAAGTTTAAAAATAGATCTGTATTTAATAGAAAGCCTCTTTCAATGTAAAAGTCGTTTCAACAAACAGAAGAAAAGCAAATATGAAGTTCAACAAATCGATCCTAACAAACAAAAGAAAAACAAAGGCAGAACAAATCAACTTAACATATGAATCTGTTCACGACTAACAATAGAAACACTAAGAGCATCTTAAAATAAATCAGAAACTAAAAATAGTGATTTATTTTAAAACATGAAAATAAAAAGTGTATTTAAATCACATTTTATACACGAGTTTATCTTATTAAAAAAGAATCGTCACAATCACAGAGTCTAATTTGACAGTCAAAATGATATTTAAATCTGAAATGTGAACAGCAGGCAAAGTAAAAATGGTTGTTTTCTATTAGACGTGAGTTGCGGTATAGTTGACATGCAAACAATACAGAATATATAGTAAAAAGATAAGTTATTTGAAGAATAGATTGTTTGGATGATAAGAACATAGTGTGGAAAATCTATCAAAAAATATATTACTGCTTAAAATCTGAAGCAGCAGAAGAAAAAAGAAAAAGAAAAAGAAAAAGAAAACAACCTAGACAGAATGAGCAGATGGAACTTAATTAACCCTAAAACCTAGGAGTTATCACATTCTCCACAAACCTATCCCTAACGGCATCACTCTTGAAAACACCATGTCCCTACAGCTGGCGTTTTACTGGGTCTTTCCATGCCCAACAGATCCGCATATTAATAAAGCATGCTACCATTCCACTCTTACCTCTCTATCTTTTTCTCTTCCTCTAACTGCATCCTTCATCTCTCTCACTAATGTTCTTCTCTTTCTTCATCCATTCATTGAAATCACCACCGTGGAAACGAGGGGTTGCAGCATCGTCTCCCAACATAGCTGCTGCTGGGGGATTCAACAATGACCCTTAAGGGTGGCACGACCCAAGCCTGTGCGGCATGCAAACATCAGAGGAGAAAGTGCACTTCTGAATGCCTTCTTGCACCCTACTTCCCCGCAGACCAACCCAAGGTTTTTCTCAATGTCCACAGGCTTTTTGGAGTCAGCAACATCGTTAAGATATTGAAGATTTTGGAGCCTAACCAGAAGAAAATAGCCATGGACTCTATCATTATTCAAGCAAATTATAGGGATAAGTACCCTGTGCATGGCTGTTGGGAAGAGATTTGTAGGTTACAATACCAAATATGGCTTGCAGAAGAAGAGCTTCATGCAGTTTATCAACAGCTTCAAATATGTAGGCAGCAACAGCAACAACAGCAACAGCAACAGCATCGTCCTCCTCCCATGCCGGATGATGTTACTTCACAATTAGAATTGGGCATGACACCATGTACTAACAATAATGCACTCCCATTGTTTAATCATCATACTCCACAACCAAACACTTACAACAATAATGTCACTTCATTCTCTGTGTCACAGCAACATTCCTATTCCAACAGTAACTGTATGGACTATAGCTCCCTCTACTTAGATTCCAAGGATAATGCCATGAATCCTTTGTGGGTTCAGTACCCCTGTTCAAATAATGACAATTCTGTAGGAATGCAAACTCCAATGCTTTCTTCACAGCCATTGCCCATTCAACAAAATGTTGTTGAGGATTATGTTGACATGCCTCCCATTTTTTATTCACTTGATGATAGACAATCGTACATTTATTCCAAGGAAGCTTACGAGTCAAGGTAGATTCATTAATCATGTTTTTCATTTGGTTAGAAATGAGGTTGATTGAGTTTCAACTTTTACATGTTCTTAAAGCTAAAACATAGTTTCGTCGTTTAATAAGGTTTTAATTTGATTTACAGTCTACATTTTATTTTTTTACTTTCGTTGAGTGTTTATCTTAGATCAGAGTAATCCTTCGGTTTCAGGCAGTTTATATGTAGACTATAGCTTATTTGAGGGCCTCTCAAACAGTTATCACCATATCAATGTAAGAAATTAAGGAATAAAAACCAAATAATCGGAACTGATTCAAAACAATGTAACATTTTTATAATCAGAAAGAAAAAACCGTAGATAAAAATGCAAGTATACATCTCTAAAATATCGAAATGGAACAATTTTATTTTAGTTTACCTTCAATTAGTTAGCAAAACAATCAGCTAGGCTTCTTTCTTATTGAATAAGGAAGCTGAGAGTCAATGCAGAAATTGCATAAAAGGAATGCGTAGTAGAAATTTAAGTAGTTATGATGAACTTGAAGTGAGATGAGATGTTCTTATTTGATACAGTATTTGTATATCTGTGCCTGCAGTTCAGAGGAATCACTGAAAGACATAAGAAAGTGCACAGAGGATGTTTCTGAGAATGAATTGAAGAGTGCTGCTGCCTGCTTTAGCCTTACCAGTGTCAACTAATGAGCAATACGTTCCCTCTCCCACATCAAATGAAAAGATATACTAGGTTTCCTTTTTGGATTCTTTTATTCTTGGTAAGCTTTTGATAGATTTTTTTCATAGAGTTTACAACATTCTCTGTAGATGTAGATACTTTCCATTGCATTGGTTATATGCAAAGCCAAATAATACAATCCAAACTAGATATTTCATCAATCTTTGTGCTAAAGAATTCTTCAGTTCTTAGTTGCTAAACCTTTTTAGAGTTAAGTTTTCAAGTATGGTAGTATTACATTTAGTTAAAGTCCTGAAAGTACTGGGAATGTTTCTTTACTTTTCTCTCATCAAGTATCTTATGAGGTGTCTATTTTCAATTATATTACTAGAAAATAATACTTAACATATGTATAGAAGTCTTCATTTGATAAACACGTTTTTATTTAGAGGCATTTGTTCCATATGAAGCATTTTAATCAAATTCGACAGAAGATATCAAACAACTCTAGATATGAAGTTGAGCAAATCATATTTGTTTGAGGAATTTAGAAAAATAAAACAACGAAGTTATAAATTTACAAATCCGAGTATTCTTCTTCTCATGCAAACTTTTCAATAATTTTATATTATCATTTTATTATTATTTTTGTTTACTTTTAGCTGGTAGATTGTAAATACAAACAAATTGCATAGCTGTGTGTATGAAGTGGTCAGGTACTTTATAAAAGCATAACGAGAGTTCATTTTACTTTCTATTACTTTATTTCAAGATTAGGCAAAAAAAGAAGCAATTGACATGCTCTGCATGCTAAAATATTCCCTAAATAAAAAGAATAGTTTGTTGTTGTTTCCACTTTATTTATTAGTCTTTATGAAAAATAATCAAAGTTCATTTTTCAGTTAAGTTTATAATATTTTAATTCTTATCTTATATCAATATCTTGAGGGACAAATTTATATTGATAAGTAATAAAAATATATTTAAGTCAATTATATTATATAATAATCAATGTTTTTTTACTGTAATCAATGTTACTTTATCACATTTTATTTTGTGACATTTAAGGATGATATTGGGTTTAGGAAATAACGAGTTTAAGCATTGAAGAAAAGATCAAGTCTGCAGAGAGATTTAACCAATTTCATGCTAGACTCGCAAAATTACTATTATAATTATATACACATTGAAAAAATTAAAAGCAATCTATTAATAATTTATGCAAATAATTGTTGAAAAATGAAATCAATAAGATAATAAATTAATTTAAAGTTAATATATATATATATATATATATATATATATATATATATATATATATATATATATATAAGAAAAAGAGTGAACAACGAATGTCTACTTGTAGAAAGTTGTCGGTCATGACATTTCGTGTTTTTCAAACTAAAGATGCAATGATTATTCTAGCGTTTTGCAAAGAGAGATAATTTAAATGTGCTGGACAACATGGGATGATTATTTAGGCACAAGCAATGCAGATAAAGATTAAATGTTTTACAATCTATTGTTTAAAAACAGGTCTTGATGGAGAGGAATCATAGAACTCTGGTGTTGTAGGAACCACAGCTAGGGCATTTGTGGTAGAGCCAGTGGAAGGGAGTTGATCCTTTCTTTTCACAGTCATTACATAATATAGCCTGCAGCTTTATAGGATCCATCAAAGTATGCATTTGAAAAAACCACACAATAAGTAACAAAAATAGCTCACAAACCTGAGTTTGACCTGACATCTCATCGGAAATACTCTCTTCAGCCAATAACGCATCTAACATCCTAAAATATACCTGTGTTTCCAACAATATGAAAAATGTATCTTCATATGGATTTTATGAATTCACTCTCTCCAGTGCGTGTTAGTATGTGAAATTCAATGGCAAACGAGTTTTCAACAATATGATCAACATATATCCTATTATATGATACGTGATAACATTGAATAATAACTAACCTGCATGTCTCCAAGTGACTTGCTACATATGGGGCAGATATAATTAAAGCTTGTATATTCCTGAAAGTACCGTCACAAATGCTACTAAAGTTGTTTCTGTACTTGTTGGATGTTTTTGAGGGAAAAAAAATACAAGGAAGTACCTGAAAACATGTTGAGTGCATCACATGACCACATGGGAGGGCTTTTACAGGAGAGCAGGATGTGAAAATATATTCATGACAAATTGGACAGTTGTCCTCTAAATGTTTCTCCCTGCATGTATGCGCCATAAGAGAACGGGACATACAAGCATTGCAATTCATACAGTGAAAGTAGTCTACACCCAAACCCTTTCCAACTCGGCACAGGTTACAGTAAGGACAATGGTAGATTTCCCTGTTGACCATTTCAAAAGAGGTTTTCATTAGCAATAGCTAAAATAAATTGTTAAAGAAGCAGTAACAAAAATTGAGAAGTTTAGCATAGAAATGTAAACACACTCGGGTCGACCTTTGTTGTTTCTGGTAATTAATTATAATGGGAATAATTTTTCCACTTCCGATTAGGATCCAATTATATCGAGGAAATAATCACTTTCCAACATTCAAAATATCACACATTTGAAAAATGATATCATGTATTGCACACTAACACTAGCAACTACAATAACACCTTTCTGGGCAAACTAGTAACTATGTAGACAAAATCAACAACTACTGCAAATACAAGAGCATTCTTGTCTTTTAGATAAAAAAAGATGAAGAGAGTATGGCTAGCATTCTACAAACTTATGGATCAAGATTGATCTATTTCATGTAGAGACAGGTTTTAGTGCTGTGGTGTCCTCGAGTGAAAGAAATCACTGCACTCTGTTTTCGGACTAAAGAGAAAAGGAAGGTCGTCATACAGTGCAGCCATCAATACATGAGCTCTGAGTGGACATTCAACATTTACTATAAATATAACCAATGTAATCTTTCAAAGTTTGGACAGTCCTTATTATACAAGTCTTTTCTTTCTTTGAGTTAAAATCTAAACTTATATTCTAAAATTGTAATAGAGTTTATTATAAATCTATATATAGTTCAGTCTATTTTTAAGTTTGATAGTTCTCACCTTACAAACCTATTTATTGAGGTTTAATTAAGTTCAAAACCCAAATTTTAAAAATAGGCATTCACATATTTGCTAGCTGATAGCATATAATTTAAATACTATCAATGAAAATCAAAATTGTTTATATAGTTACACAAAGTCGCCAATCAATAACGTAGTTATATTTGGCCTTTGATCAACAGTTTTTACGTTAAGTTGCTGATGTCAATTAATTATTTATTAGCTCCTTCCTAGACTCCGATTATCTCTTTAACTAGTGGGATTTATACCATAAAATAAGAGATTAGTGTGCAATCGCGGACACACAAATCTCAAAAACTATTGAATGTTCTATAGTATGGGTAATTTCATAGAACCCGCCAATGAATTAAAGTGACAAAAATATGAAATTTTCTATTAAGGTAAAGTATAGAAAAAGACCAACAAAGCTACTACTACCTTTCATCATCAAATAATTTGCAGATTCTGCAGTAATATTTTGCCATCGATAAATTGCAAGAAATTGTTGAGCATGTGGCACCGATTGGTTGAATCATCAAGCACTTCATACACATCATCTTTGTAATAGATTTTCTATATATATTTAGGCAATTGGCCAATGATCAAAATAGAAGTTATCAGTTCAAAAAATTAAACATTTAATTTTTTTAAACATAATTAAAACATCAATTGAACACAATAATTTTACCTATCAATTGAATGATCTGATTCGTCGTTATGACAATGTATGCAGGTATGAAGTTGGTTGCAACATGGAGCAAAAAGCTTACAATTCCTCTTGTAGTGTTTACATCCGTAGATTAGTTTGAGAGGATCCCTGTACGATGGATGCTTCCCAGGAAATTCCGGTTCATCATTTTTTATACTGACTTCTGTAGAAGAGATCTGCTGGCTAATAATCCAACGGCTGAAATTATGTGGAAAGTAAAGTTAAACTCCACACGAGCGGATCTGTTGCGTGAAATAAATTACTGAAAGCTGCAATTTAGCTCCCCATATCACATTTCAATATATTCATTTACGCAGTAGAATCCCGGCTGCTAAGAAATGTGTAGGTGCCAAATCTATATCAATATTCTATACTGGTGTTACAGTATCTCATTTCTAATTCACAGGCATTCAATCAACTATCCAAGGCATCATTTGATTCACAAGGACTACGGTAGGTTTACTCTATTCCAAATATTAATGGTAAGGAAAATCACGCTAAATTGCATAACTTTGTCATTACTGAATGTTAGAATTAGCTTATTTTAAAATTTGAAAAAATTGTCTAAAGGATCATTCAGCAGTAAAACTGACAAATGAAACCAACCGGGTACTGATAAATTGTTACGCTAAAATTGAAGATGAAACTGTAGTTTCCCAACTCTTTCAAAAGCTTAAGTTGGTTATAAAGGATCTAATACCATGTCATTTACCAACTCTCCCATAAGCTTCAGATGTTAGGTGAAGGCATGTGAATGGATTTTTAACTGACATCTAAAAAAAGAACACCAGAAAATAACCAATAAAACCAACCTCATCAGTAGGTTCTGTATTATGTACGACTTTTTCTGAGGATCTAAGCAAGAGTCACGAGACACCCTTCTTATCACAGTCTCCAGATCATCTTGGCTCAATTTCAAAAGTCGGTCATAACGCCCAGATTCGTCACAAAGCTTAGACGACTTACCTACATTGACTACCGGATTTATGAAGTCTGCTACCTCATTGCAAGCATGTTTGTCGTGATCATGAAATTGATTTGTGCTTTTTGAACATTGATTATCTTTTTTTTCTGCATTATGAACCTTAACATTATCATTGTGGTTGCAGTTAGACAGCTCAACATTATCACCAACACGATCCTTCTCCAAAAAATTTATGCTCTTGTTGGCAGATGATTCTTCTTGCAATTCATTTAGAATTTCTTCAGATAAATATTTGGATATGATCTCCATTGGCTCAACAGGCTGAGGAGGGGCATCGTTTGAGCCCTCCGTTACCTTAGCTAAACTGTACCCATCCCACCATTCACCTAACCATTCACCAAACATTGTATTTTTAGTAGCCATGGACCATAAGAACATTGAAACGTGTTGTTCTTCCTGTGTCAAAGATGCCATTAGCCAAGGTATCATATCTTGTAATATTTCTGCTCTTATTCTTCCAAGCATGCATCCCATGATCTTCCCTTGCTCCTGATTTGTGAAGAATTTTCTAATTATAGGCCAAATTTCTATTTCCTCACGGTTTATATGATTGGAAAGCGATGTATGCATTGATTTGCACATTTCTTGCAGCTTCCTGCATAAATGCTGATACCTCATCAGTCCCGCCTCCTTTACATTTGAATCAGTTGTAGAAACTGAAAGATGTAATCTAGACATCTTATCAAGGATGTGAGATATTTTATTGAAGTGTTCAATTTCATGTTTGTGATCAAAAGTGTAGGCATGGCTAATGTTTTTTAGTTTTCCTCTTGCCTCCAAGGCTGGAAAAACTATCTCATCCTCAGCATCACTGTGGATTTGATGAAGAAAATATATGAGATGGAATCGTTTTTGGAAATCCATAAGCAACTTACCATTTTTTTCTAGCTGGGCTGAGCCAAGAACTAGGAACTCCAAATCTTTCTTGATAGCTTTGTGAAAGAAAAATATTAGGTCAATTGGTTTCGGATCATCAAGAAAGGAAATAGAAGATAGTTCTGCTGCATGTAATGCAGGATACTGATATAACTTCCCAACTGTGGCAGGAAAAAATATGTGCAGATTAATTCCTATAGAATATGGTATCTCATGCTTGTTTACATTACTGGATCCAGACGAGGAGGAACAGGACAAAGAATTCTGGTCAGAGATTTTATAAAGCTGCTTCTCAGAATTTAAGAAAGAAAATCCATGAGCTTCCTTAATTTGTTCAGGTGACTTAAAGCATCTTCTTTTGAACATGGTTTGCAAGTCTAGTCTGAATTTTTCAATAGAGGTTTTACCTGAATAACCAATGCGGAACCACTCATGTAACAATGATGAAAAAGCTTTACAGACAGAATTGTTTCCTTTCTTTATGCAATAGAGAATGGACCTGGACTCTTTTTCAGACAATCGAACTGAAAACCAAGTTATAACACATTTGAGCAACCCCAGAGGCATCATATGTAGGCTCAAGCTTAGAAGTCTCTCTTGCATTCCATTTCTGCAGTTCTTTCTAAATATGGGAAACACCTGATAAAAAACATAAGGGTTCCAAATTGGTAACTCTTTTATATGTTAGCATGTAGCATCCCTCTCGGGTAGGAAACTCAATTTGTTGAAAAAATATGAAAGTCTATAAATTGATTTTCTAAAACAAATAGAGATTTGTTCTATTCTCTGAGAGTAAGAAAATTTTCATGGATGAGAACATTACATCAATGTTTTTTATTAAGTGGATAGGTTAGGTACTCTACTTGCTATCTTAATAAAAAAAATGATAACACTATTCCAGTTTAGAATAGTTCCAAAGCACATTTGGATATTTTATAAAAATTCTGCGTGTGAGGTTAAACTGAAGGGCCAAGCACAATTTCCATATTACTAATTTCATTCCCTGCCTTCCCAGGTAAAGAAATTAGTGATTTAAATATTATACCTCATTTTCTTGAAAAGCAAATTGTTTGTTGACTCCTGACACAAATGATTCAAGTTTTCGGCAAAGCTTCTCTACGAACTTGGTCAAAGGTATTCCACTTTCTGAGTTATAGAATAGCAACTGTTGTATATCTTCAATGTTACTTTCACTCAGAAATTGTTCAATAGACTTGGACAACCAGCCATAAGCATATTTACTCAGTACAGGATTAAAGAATTTTTTCTGAGCATTGCTGTAATAATTGAATTACATCAAGTAATTAGACGATTGAGAACTACAATAATAAGCATTTTAGATAGCAGAGAAGAATAGACCTACAGGAACTTTAGTAAATAACATAAAACAAATTAGTCAGATTCCAGTCACGCCAAAAAAAAAAATTGTCAGAAGCACTACCTGTAGAAGATGAGGACATCGGCAAAGAACTTTAGCTGGATAAGTACTGAGTCTAAATTCTGAAAACAGCTGGATTTTCTTAGTAGGTAAAGTTCTTTCAGAATTTCTTTCAAATCTTTCTTGATGGCATTATGCCAAAAATGAAGGACGTTAACCTGGTTGGCCCCATCTTCTATTTCTCGGCCATTAACTTCCGTCATACTTGAAGTTTCTTCGCTTTTCCTAATAGAACTCAGCTCTAGTGATCTTTCTATATGTAGGAAACCCTCAACACCTTGAAATTCTCCACTCTGAAAACAGGTCTCAGTAAAGGTTTGTTTGTTGCTTCTAAGCCAAGAAACCAAAACCTTCATAATGGTATCTAAATTAGTATAAAAAGGAAGTTTATTCAAATACATGAATTACTGAACTGTGTGGCCTACCTCTTGCAGGGCTTTTTCCATTGGAGCGATTTCATTTAAACACTGGGTAACTTCTGATTGCTTACTTGCAGAAAGGAAGGATACCATCCATGGCAAAACTTCCTCCAGCAACATTATAGGAACACTACATATGAATTGCCACACAAGAGAGGCCTGTTCTTCAGTTGATAATTTCTCCATCAACAGGGGAAAAACCTGCAGTAGCGGTAGTGCACAAAATTGATAATACGAGTTTCAGAATTCCAGACTGTCTATATACTTGCTCACGTAAATATACACACACACACACACATTAGATAATACGGTCATAATTTAAAATACGCCACAAAATGTAATTTAGTATTGCTTGTTTGTCTTGTTTTTCCCCATCATACATTTTCTTATCCTAGAATGAACGTAGTGATGCAGATAGTTGAAATTGACAAAGCATATGAACAAGAAATTAATTGCTGCAAAACTAAATTTTAACCATGCATCTAAGATAAAGGTGTACCAAGCCAAATAGCTAGTCATAATTGACACCAACGTGAACACTTTCATTGGTCGGATTAACGTCTGTTGAACATAGGTTTTGTCTTGCACATTCAATAAAGAAAGAATGAGTTCTCGTCCTTTTCAAATGTCAGCGAAAATAGATCTTAACTCGATCACTCAATTAAGAGGTCTTCAGTGATAAAGATGGACGGTTTGACCACTTGATAAAGTGTACATACCTAAAGTTGAAAGCACGCTTTTTTGCATTTTACCATATATTGTTAGTTGTTTTCTTCAAGTGAATCTATTCATAACAATCTGTGACCTGAGTAAGCTCCAAGTTAAGAGAATGTCATAATACTCATCAAGACTAGTTAGCATATTAATATAGATTTGTTTTCTTATACAGCAATGCTATAATTAGTCAGTTATAATTACGAAAAATAATTAGCTGCGTGGTCAGTCCTTTATTCGCCTCTGTACTTAAACATTTACTACACAAGTTAATTAGGAGTAATGTATAGTGTTTCTCCCAAAAGCTCCTTATTTCTAATAAAATACACTATATCACCATAAAATCTACCAATAACAACTTAAAAAGAGTAGTCATGTATGCAAAAACAAATAGTTCAAGCACAAACAAACATATAATCGCAGGTTTGCATATTAAAACATTTTTGTTGTTGTGCAAGTAACATATTGAAACATATGTTGTTGTCATCATAAAAAAACACACAAGGGTTTGAGTTTAGCTTTCACAACAAAGAGAAGTTAGCTTTCGCAATAATGCAGTAAAGGGCTTTGGGGCAGTTTGATCTTTTTTAACAAGATAAAAGTGCCGACCTACTCATTACAAGATAGCGCTAATTTCCCAGTATAGTTGCTTTCAACATCATGGTCTGTATCCCATAAGAAAAATGGAAGCAAAAAGTCAAATATTTCCTCCAATTCTTACAAGACATATTTTAGAAGAAACTATTGATCCCTTTTAGAAACCATTCTATAATTTATATACGATTTTATATTATTTTTCTCATTTACTCCTATCAAATATTATAAGTATTTGTGTTTTGTATAAATCAATAGTAATAAAAGTTTATTAGATTAATAACAAAAGCTAATTCGAAATATTAAAAATTGAACTAAATTAATTCTTTTCATTGATAGTGTGTTTATATTAAAAATGTCTTACATTAAGAATCAGAGGAAGTATATTACAAAAAATTGTATTATATGCAATAATCCAGTGTTGATGTCAACAAATTAATGGAACGTGTTTAAACTACACTTAATGAAGCAAGTATCTTTCACAATAGGTTCAGATTAATGGGAATTAAACAAAACAAAAGCGAAACAAATTAACGAAATAAATGCCTTTCTGTCAGTAAAAAATGACGGAAGAACATTTCATGTAACTAGAGTATATTTTCATAAATCACAAAAAATAGCAAACAGCCACCTGTTTTTCTTCTTTCAGCATATGTTTGTAGATGTAGCTTTGCAAGATACCAATACAGTACACAAGTTCTTGGAACAGCTTCGAAATATTCTCTTTAGGAACCATCAGCTCTTCCAAGAAGTGGAAAACAGATCCAAAAAGCTCCGAGGTGCTGTTATGTTCAAGCGAATATGTACAAACGACATTTTTCACATGAGCATCCAGTGCAAGAAAGATAACCTGCCAAAAAAGTTTCAAAATTGATATTCAGAAGTGTCAACTTGACTAGAGATAACAATCACAAAGCTCATCGTCAGTTGTCACAGACAGGCATTTCAGCTCCAAACATGCGCTTGCAGTCATGAAGACAAATATTTGAGAAACGTATCGAGCGAGAAAAGAAGGCAATGCAATCCTCTTTCCATACTTTTGTTTGTAGAGATGATTGAATAGGAATAGAACGAGAAAAGGTCAATTTAGTTCTTAAAATTGCATCTCACTTTCATATTCCCTTGAACAAAGAAAAACTCAAATTAGTCCCTGAAATTATCTAGAGTTTCATTTAAACCTTTGAAATTAACTTCTTTTTTACTGTAGGGTAAACTTAAATTATAACATATGGTTAGCGATAACATGAAAAAATAATTGATTAACTTTGAAGGCTTAATGAAACCTTAAAAATTTCAAAGACTTATTTGAGTTTTATTTAATTTTAGGAATTAGAGAATTTTATAATAAAACAATGTTTTTATTAATTAATAATTGTATTGATCAGTTACTCAACTAGTGGCAATCCAAGTGTACCATCAACATTAGTCGATAGGTACCAACATGTAAAAAGTCAAAAAAAGATCATTTTGTCACAGTTAATTTTAGGATTTGACATTTCTTATTTAATTTTCCTTGTAAAAAACAAAAAATACTGAAAACTACATAAGTGAAACACCAGTAGCAGCAGCAGTAAAAATATTATTTTTGCATCCCAACTCAATAATTGTATACCTAGATAAGACAAATAAAGTATCCATGAATATTATTAAATTTAGTTTCTGACTTGTAATATTTAGATTAGTCAAACATGTATCTAATATGTCTATAGTAACATAAATATTTTTAAATTTTTTAAATTAAAAATGAACAAAAAAATAAATATCTTTATATCTATTTTTAGCTTTATATAAATTCTTATTTTAAATTATAAAATTATTTTATTCTATTTTTACTTTATTTTGGAATTAATAAAATTATAGTTTTCTTAATTGTTATTCGGTATTGAAGAGAAAAATTATGTCTTCTTTTTACATTAAATTCTTAATAATACAATTTTTTATAAAATATTATTTAATACATATTTGAATAAACATGGTACCAGAACAATATGTATTACCTAATATGAATAAATTTAAGACATAAATTTTACATTCATTTCATATAAAAAATAAAATATAAATTGTTATTTCAAAAATGAAAAGATAAGCATAATTCCGAATCACCTTAAATAATTCAGTAAATGTGTGTATATAAATTAATTTAAAAGAAGTATAATCTCTATTAAAGCGTAACCAAAAGTAGGTTAATTCTCTAGACATTACTATATATCAAATATCCCATGAACTCTGTCTCTTCCTATCACCACATATCACCTGTTATACCTACATTTTTCTCTCCATCGCTTGGTTGGGTAGGTAATGCAATTTTATTTATTTTTTGCCTCATGTCTATATCCTACAGTTCACCGTCAAAACATAAAATTAACAAATTAATTAAAACTTACCCAGAAGATGAGTAAAGGGATTTAGCACATAAGAATCAAGCAGTTTAAGAAAGACATAATGAAGTTTGAAATGAAGGGTTCATTTATCAAATTACTCAAACTAACAGGAGAATCTTGACACACAAACAAATTATATTTTGCTGCCTCATTTGCAGTAGCAAAGTTGGAAATCATAGCTGAAACAATAGCACTCAATACTTGATCATTTTAACTGTTAATTACAAACTAAACTACTTTCACAAGTAACGTGTATTTCGTCAACAACATATATTTCTTAGCAACGAAACAGAGCGTAGACTGAAACTGACCTCGTCTTCCGCAGCACAGTGATACTTATGTGCTAATTTCAGAAACTGGAACCTACGTTGAAGCAGAAGGATCAGTTGGTGGCAACGGCGTGGCTCGTTCTCCAACGACGCCGTTTCCGCCAAGAGACGAAGGTGATCGAGTTCAGAGCGAAAAGCCTTGTGAAAGCAAACAAAGACGAGTATGGGAGCATCGACGATAGGAATTCGCAACAGAATGTCTGCCACGTCTTCCTCATCGTTCTCCTCCTCTTTATCGGACAGGGAAGGATCGCCGTCGTCCATCCACGGCGGAAGTTCCGGCAGCAAGCACCATCAACGGCGAAAGAGGGAAAAGGGAGGTTCTGGTGGGAGAGTGGCATGGAATTTATCTCTCCCTCTAGTAATTTTTTTATGCGGAAAAATAAAAAATAGAAAATAGAAAAAGAGATTGACGCTGAGAATTGGAAAGAGACCTCGTAACTAACGGCCAAGAGCGTTTGCGTCTTGCGAAATAAGGAGAGAGGTGGCATGAAGAGTGCCTGTTTCTAGGGTTTAATAATTGCCGCGTCACTGTCACGCGCGTTTTAACTAATGCCTTTGGCGCGCTGAGAATTCCTTTGAATAATAATGGGTCGAATTCTCTCCTCTATTTACTTTCTTTATGGTGTGGTTTTTCTCTATTTTTTAAATTTAGAATAAAATTACTTAACAAAAATATAATGGGGATTTTTTCACTCAATTAACACACTTTGGTTTCTTTTTTAATAATTTATTCTGTCAATTATTTACGCAAATAACATACTTTATTATACATATTCAACTTTTTCCATCTTTGAAAAGTTAAATTATGAACGAAGTTATTGAATTCTAGTAAAAAAGATAAGTCGAAATTTGATTTCCCACGGATTTGAATTTTGAATTGGGTTTTAATATTTTGTGTTTTTAAATTTAAAATGGAAGAAATGAATTATTTTAAGAAAATATTAAAACACAATTGGTTTAAAAATATTAATTTATAAAAATAACTGCAGAGAATATAATAATTTATAAAAATAATTATTTATAAATGCATATATTTTAAACCATTTGTAATTTTTTTTAAACGTGTGAATAAGAAAAAATTGTTAAAAAAGAAATAAATAGTTGTAAAAAACAGTGCGAAGTATTTGTATAAATTATTAATTTGTAAACAGTGAATATAATAACTAAAATGTTGATAAATTGAAAAAATAAAATAAAACAATTATGCAAAGAAACATAATAATTTGTAGAAGTATTTTTTTAAGTAACGTTATTTCTCATTTTTATCTATTATTGTTATTATCATCGTTATTATAATAATTATACTCATGAATATAAATTAATTATAAAATCATATAAATAAGAAATTTTTGATATAAATTAATAAAATTTTGGAATGATAATTGAAATGAAGTAACTTACAAATAAAAAAGTTGCCAAAAAAATATTTGAATATTTAGTTGAGAGTAATTAAAATTTCATTTAAAATTTTTAAGTGAAAGATATCAAATTAGATTAACATAAATATATTTGAGATGAAATGAATAAACACTAAATCAAACATGGAACTATGTTGTGATGGTTGATATAGGTAGTGTCTTATAAGTCATAATAATTTCTTCTAGGTTTTTTAGGTAGATGTTTGGTTTGAATAAATTGTTTAATATTGTTATGAGATTCTTTACAACGCACGCTTAGGTATACAACTTGAATCGTTTTTTTATGGAATAAGCTCATCCAATAACTTAAATACTATGGAAACTTCCAAATGGGGTTAGTAGTTATGGAAGCATAATGGTGGTGGGAATATGGTGCATATATGGTTAGTTTGATATGTGAAAAGATGGTAGCTTCTTCTCCAAGTAGTATTGTCAAAACAGGTCACCTTGTTCAACTTGGTTCGACCGACAATGTATTGGCTAATTAATGAGTTAACCTAATCCGGTTCACTTATTAGCGAGCCGACAAAATTGGAACCTAATCCGACTCACCACAGGTTGATGTATTGACTCACTTAATCACAAGTTTTTTTTTAATTAATAAAAATAACAAAAAAATAACAATTCAAATCTAAATAAAAGGGAATGATCATAAATTATATTTATGATTAATCAAACATAAGATTTCATTCACACAAAGAAATCATAAAATCTTTTCAACAAAATTTTTAGTAGATTCATATCGATTCAAAATTGTTTTTGTATAAATATTAAGTATAGATTTATGGATTTTTCATGTTGTCTAATTATTTCATACAAAAATAATTACACGCGAGTCTTGATTTCAATATTTTGAAAATTGACTAACCTAACAAAACGTACTTATTAGAAAAATTAGGTGGGTTAGTGAGCCAATCTAGCTCAGTACAAGTTCAACTCGGATGAGCCGAGTTCAAAATTAGCCTGTATCGAAATTTCAAAAAAAATTTCAACCCAACTCGGCCTGAATCCGTGGTGGACCGGGTTTGCTCACGGGTTCCAACTCGTTTTGACAGCACTACCTCCAAGCTATAGGACTCAAGTAAGATAAGAGATCGCCTTGGTGTTTAATGTGCTCTTGATAAAGGTTTGATCAACTGTTAAGGAATGATGACTAAAGAAAACAAAAATGTGGTATTCTAGCCTTGGTGACCTAAGTTAAGTAATATGACACAAATTTGGCATCATAACAATACTTAATTCAAAGGTAAATTTGCTTGGGAAAGACACCTCTATTTATATAAACTTAGGTAATCCTAAATGTGTTTTCAAATTGTAAAATTAAAACCCCAATACTTTAATTTGGAGACCAAGGTAAAACCCTCTCCATTAAGAGGATGACATATGGTCACTGTTAAGAAGAAATCATGTCCATTAGGAGCATGACACTTGACCATTACTAAGGAGAAATTCTCTTCATTATGAGCATGCCACATGACAAAAGTATGTGTCTTGTAAAAGATAACAACTTGGAGACTACTCTAGCTAAGGGCCAACGAGTTTCTAAAAGGTTTGCTCACCAAGTTAAGTTTTTACTCTAGATCCATGTTGGTTCATCCCTCTAGACCTAAAACCTTACACTACAACCCAAGACCCAAAAGAAATCATAAACTATTTGACTCGTTATACAAGGTTTGACCTACAAAGGACTCATTAATGGCCCATGATGATAAGAGTTTGGGTACACCTTCCACAAATGACTTCAACTCTTTTTGAGTGTGTTTGGCTAACTAAGGGATATGCCATCAATTTTTCAATGATTGAGCATTCATGCAACATTGATATCATATTTGATATGTAAGTATTCCTGGACAATTTTTTTTGTTAATTGCTTTAAATGAATAACATACTATATTGGAGTAATTAGATTATGTAATCCTTGATGATAAGTCCAATCGTGTTGGATTATCATTGTTATTGGGTTGTAAAATGTGTAGGTAAGATTATAATTATTTAAAATTTCCATTATGATGGCTATTTTAGATAAATCATCCAAAGTAAATTATTATAATAGTTTAATTAAATTATTCGGGAATTATAACTCATTTGGTCATATTCAATCTTTGTACGTTGAGACAACATTCTATGTTTTAAAGTTCACAAATTCATCATGAAATTGTTATTAAAAAACATTTTAAAGGATGAGAGAGAAAATGTATTAAATTGACATTAATACCAACTCCTAAATTATGATAGACTATTGAACATATTGAAACATGTATTCTAATAAAATTCTAAAGAAAATAGGAGTCTCAATTATTCGCTATAAAACTCAAAATTTCGTTATGATTTTCTCCAAAAGCTTAAGAGACTACTAAAGAGAGAAAGATATATTCAAATTATCTTTGGTTTTAAGAGATACTACTAAACATACAAAAATACTAAATTTATTTTTCTAAATTACTATTCTTTAATATTTCTTTTCTAAAATATTATAGTTCGACATATTTATCTTTTTGAATTTTCAATTTTATTTTTATTTTTCTAAACTTTTATTTTCAAAATATTCATTTTTTTAGTTACTTAATTTTCAAATTATTTTATTTTAGTTTATTTTTTCTATAATTTTTCCATCATTGTCCTTTATTTTTAAATAAAAACAAAATTTTAAATTGAAAACTAACACGGTATTCGATTTTTCGGAAATCAAATTTCATCTTCGATTTTTTGAAAACTAAATTTTAAATTATTATAGTAGACCATATTATCTATATAAATAAAAGTGTATACCGTGAAGAAAATATCTACAGTAGGAGAATATCTTAATTTCTAACTCACACATAATATATATATATATATATATATATATATATATATATATATATATATATATATATATATATATGTGTGTGTGTGTGTGTGTGTCCTTAAAAGGTGTACTATGTTTTTTAATTCACAACCTAAAATATTATTTGACTTCACCTACTCATACTCCATCTTACATTATTTTCATTTTAACCCTTATCACTTAATTAAAAAAATTCATATAGTTAGCTGACAACTAATAATGGTAAACTTAATTTATTCATTTTTTAGTCATTAACAGTTATTTAGTCATTAATAACTATGCTTGCAAGCATTTGTTTAATGATTTTATACTCTATAAATGTAATTCACATAAATATTATGATCTACAAATTATCCCGAGGAATTTCTAAAACTATGCTTGGTTACACTTTAAGGATATTTTAAAATTAAAAACTAATTAAAATAAGAAAAAAAATTGAAGTTAGTTATGCGCGAGGTTATAAAATATCTCCTTAATTATAAAGAAGATTTAATTTATCCACCATTTATCATGGGAATAGAAACCATACAAATGAAAAATATGTATAACTTTTTTTGAAAATAAAACATCCAAAAGAAAAAAATATAACCTCTAATAAATATTCGCACTTTCATATTCTTAAAATTATGCAAATATTCAATAAAATAGACTGCAAAAACTTAGTAAATTGTTTAGGAATAGAGTTGACATAATCAATATGAATATTTTATTAATTACATATAAAACTTAAAATATAAAAAATATTGAAATTTCATTTTAGAAAAACCTCCACTTCTCTAAAACACATTTTCTTTATCTTTTCTTTAGATTTTTTTTAAGAATTCACTCATATTTTTTATAAATCATAATACACCTTAGAAATTATGGTGAAAAAACAGAAAAAATCTATCTGAACATAATTTTTTTTAGTGTAAGTTTTCCTTTACCTTGTTATTGTGTTGATTTTGGGAGATTTTGCATGTTGGAAGTTAGGAAATTTTCATGTGTGGTTCTTTTAGAATAAATATAAACCTTTATTAGAAAAATTTATAGAAATATATTTAGATAATTGATATGAGTTTGATGTGTAAATGTTTAGTTTTCTTACTTGGAGTTAAAAACTTAAACAAACAAGCAGTGAACCTAATTAAGATATGATACTATTTTAATGTAGATGATTTGTTCGTAAAACTCACGTAATTATTGTGTGTGATTGTAAGAAATATTATTTTAATATATTAAAATTGTTTGAATATTGAGATGAATGTTGATGATATATATGTATTTTTTAGTAGTGTAAAGTTATAATATTTTAATAAGTTATTTTGGTTCAAGTTGATATTATTTTGGAACAAAATAGTCATGGTTGGAAAAAAAATGAAAAATATCAATTTGAACCAAATAGACCCCTTATTATATATATTGTACATTTTTTTTAAATTATGCATAGTTATTTGCTAGCAAAACTTGTGAAATTCATTTAATTGAAAACTCAATATGTTTGATTTATGGGTTGGTCAAATCTCTATCGACAATATTAATTTTATTGAAATTTCAAGAGTTTAGGTTGTTGGACAAACATTTCCTCGGTTGGACGAATTATTTTTGTTGAAAACTCCTCAAGGTTTTCATTTATAATTTTGGTAAGTGAATAAAATTTCATTAGGTGTGTTAAGGCCTTTGATTGGGTGAGCAAAATGTTGGTTTGACGAATTACAACATATATATAACTTACCGGATGTAAGGGGAAGAATGTTTATGAACTTAAAAAACAATTTGTAAATGTTTCTAAATGTCAAAAATGACTCAAGATGTATATCTATTAATGGAAGTGTATGATGTTATGATTGTGATATTGTGAATGTACTAGTATTGTTTATCAATTTTGATTATATATGTTACATAATAGGGATTCACCAAATAAACACAACAACAATGAGCATGAGTTCAATCTACATACAGGATTAATACAACATCTAATTCAAATGAATTTATGGATTTTCTTTCTTATATATTGTTTAACTTTCTCATTTTGACTTAATGTGAAATTTAGACTCACACTTGGATACCCAAAATCCCTCCTCTAAATGCGAGTCCTTTCATATTGGTATATCCCCTCAAGCTAACCACAAGTGCCATTTACTTGTATCGTCGTTTATCATATCGAGACACACTTACTTGAATATCTATCAAGAAGACTTTCAATACATATTTGTACTTTAGTCGTCTAAGTCATATAAGTTTGATATCATTAATGAGTCTTTTTGAAAAGTATTCACCGAAAAAATACAACCATAATAAGACATAAATCTGAGATGCACAATACATCAAACCTAAAACTTTAAAGTAATGAGTTTATATTTACATTATTTATGTATTGCTCAACTTTATCATGAAATTTATTTTTATATTTTTATTTTTAATATATAAAAATACTTGAATTTAAACAAAGTTAAAAAAATGAAAAAAAAATATGTATTTATACATTATTTATAATTTTATTTTTAAGATATGTAAATATAATATAATTCCTCGCAAATATGAAAGTTTCTTTAAACAAACCTTTAAATGGTAATGTAAATATTATATAAATTATTTATTTTATCTCCTGTAATTATTAGTAAAATGTCATATAAATGACATGAAAAACTCGGTATCATTTTCATATTTTAGAAAATACGTTTTCTTTACATTTTTATTCACTTGACATTGAAAACAAAAATATCTAAAAATAAATAAATCCAATGATTGAGAAGGCGTGCCTTAACTCTCTTAAACATTTACTATTCAAACTCAAAGTATAATGATAGTCAAAAGAAAGGTAATAGTTTAGTGAATTAGATTCATTTGATAAAGAATATTAGTAAAAGAAGTGATATTAGCTCATTCAAATTATACACACACACACACATATATATATATATATATATATATATATATATATATATATATATATATATATATATAAAAGCAAAAATATATCAAATGATAAATGTAAAATGTTTTTGAAAGTTAAAATAATTATGTTTTTGAAGTGTTTATGATTTTTTTAATTGAGTCACTCTACATCAAGTAAATATAACGTTATCCATTTTGTAAATTGAATTCTAAAGGTTTTAAAATCGTCACAGATTATTATTTTATAACATTCAAGTTACTATGAACTAATTTCAGTGATTTAATAACAAAAAAAAATACAATCTTAATATTTATCATTTTTTTTTAGTTTAAAGACCTAGTTACAAAATTTAAGTAGTTCAAATCCTAAAAATTGATTTAACTAAATTTAAATTATATTTATTTATAAAAATGGAAATGAAAAATTAGCAGGAATTTACAATAACTTAAACACTCTAATTAACCGTAGTTAAGTTAGTGGTTAGATCTTGATAATGTTATGAAAAAATAGCTGGAATTTACAATAAAAAAACTCTAATTAACCGTAGTTAAGTTAGTGGTTAGATCTTGATAATTTTTTTATTAAGCTAAACACAGAGTTTAATTCTCTGCTATTATGTAAGGCCGTTCGACCATAATCGTATCTTGTTAAGTGTAGACTGATCTGTAGTATTGTTAATATGTGATTACTCTCGTATATAGGTTTATACTATATTTTTGGGATGTTACAAGATTCCCCTTAATAGTTAAAATACAATATCAAAGGATAAAATACAAAAATACAATAATAGTAATAATAATGTGATATAAATACAACGAAAATATGATATGATAAAAGTACAATAAATACTAATTTTATTTAGTTTTTATGGGTATAATATACTACCAACATAAAATGTTAATAGGTGTTGCGATGATAATAAAAATAGTATAAAAAATGATAATAATAATACATAGTTTTAAAAACAAAAATATTGATAGAACAATAATCATAACAAAAAATTAATGACAATATAATAATAGAAATGATAACGGATAATCACAATAAGAATAATACAATATGATAATGATAATATTTTGAATAAGAATAAGGGTTAAATATGATAATAAAAGTAATAATAATGATAATAATTATTATGATAACAAACTGATATTGATAATAATAATAACACAAATACTGATATTAAGATATGATTACAGAAAAAATAATCGCGAAAGGTTTTTTTAAAAACCTTAATAATTATAGTAGACCATCATTAAATTGATGAAATAAAAGGACAATGAGATAAAAATATGTATCTTATCCTATCTATATAATTAAAATATGATACGATAGTTATCTTATATCATATCTATATCAGTAAAAAAGTCTGGGGTGTTGCTCCCTCTACCACCGCCCCTTCTCCTTTCACCTCCCTAACCCTCTACAATTTTTTTTTAATTACAAAAATAGTCTTTTTTTACTTTTAACCCTATTTATTTATTTTATTCTGAAATCCTAAATTTCTACCCATTTTTACTCTCCCATTTTTACTCACCCATTTTCACTAGCTTAGCCCCACCTCCACTCTCCCAAGTCTCACTTTCTTTATTTCCAGATTCTCACTCTCTCCAACTCTCACAAGGTCCATTTCTTCTCATCTTCCAACTTCTACTTCTCTTCTCCATATTCGTTTGGTTCTTCTCCATGTCCCTATCTCCATATCCGTTTGGTTTCATGGTGCGGTGGTATGACTTTTCGTGGCGCGACGGTGCAAAGTGTTTGCGGTGGTCATTCGGCGGTACAACGGTTCCAAACGATAATGAATATTTTATGACTAACAATAATGAATATTTTATGACTAACATCATAAAAAATGAATATTTTATGACTAACATCATACAAAATGAATATTTTATGACTAACATCATACAAAATGAATATTTTATGACTAACATCATACAAAATGAATATTTTATGACTAACATCATAAAAAAATAATTTTATTGACATTGATAAAAAATTCTAAATGACATCAATGGAAACATATATCATTAATGTTGGAAAAAAAATGATTGCAAAATAAATCTAGAAATTAACCACAATTCATTGTTAACATGAGAGAAATATTCATTATTGTTAGTAAAATGTGTTAAAGTACCTGTATCTCAATTTCAAAACGATAATGGAATAAAAAAAGTGAAAAATGTATACATAAATTAATTAAAAAATTTCAAAAGTTCAAAATTCTTACTATTTAATTATAATTTAAAATTTTCTAAATTTAAATGATCAAATTCCTCTCTTAAAGTTTTAAAATTTCAATATTTTAATTTTCCTCCACAATATTAAGAAGCATAAAAAACAGAGAGAGTTAGAAGAAAATGAAACATAGAAACATGAGTCTACATGGTTGTGTTGTTTGGATGATGAGATCGAAGAGAGAAAGAAACAACATAATTGCCAATAACAAATGCTTGTCAATTAAGCATAAACCAGACCATTGCATTTATGAGATTAGAGTGGGTAGAAGTTAAAAAATATTAACCCTAAAAATAAAATTATACTGAAGGATAAAACAAGAATAAGAAGATGGAAGGAAGGGTAAAACAAGAATGAGAAGGTGAAGGAAGCAAGGAGTGGTGGTGGAAGGAGCAACACCCAAAGTTTGTAGGATTAAGGGGCGATAAGCCCAAGAAGAGGAGACAGCGTTAGTGGGCCGGGCTTTAATTAATGTATAATATGGTCCTGTACCTGATTTTGTTCCTCCTCATTTGTACAGAAAAAGCATCACAATTTCGTGATACGGATATAGATATACATAAGTTGTTATTTAGTATTCTTTATCATTATTACAAACATTAGTAGATGCGTGAAGAAGGGTCGTTTGCGTTTTTGTCCCAATTTTTAAAATCGTGACAGAAGAGAAAGAGCGAAAAGGGGAAAGGGTTTCGATTTCGGAAGAGGAAGATTAATACTGAGTAGCTTGTGAAAGAGAGGGTTCAGTCTTCCACAATGAAGACGACGAAGGGTGGCAAGGTCATGAACCCAACCGATGCTTACCGGAAGGAGCTTCGGAAGAAAGAATTGAAGAGGGTATTCTTCACTTCCTCAACCCACGCTCCATTTCTCTTTCGCTCTTAATCTCTTTTTCTTGTCCCCTTTTTCTCTATAATTCTTGTTTTACTGCTCCGCTGTTCTTAATTGATTGACAGTGCAAGTAGTTTTTCTCTGAATTTGATAATGCGCAAGAGATGCAAATAGGGTTTTAAAAAAAAAGGAGCTGTTTGGTTTCGTTCAAATGAACTTAGCTTAATTTGTGACGATTTCTGTGTTCCTTAAAGTGTTTGTTCTTGTTATGTATTGCTTGTGTTTTCGAAGAATTCAGCTCATGGTCGGATTTTTTATCCTTGACAACTTTTTTATTTGATTTGAACAATAGAATAAGAAGGAAAGAAAGAAGGTGAGGGAGGTGGGGATTTTGAAGAAAGATCCTGATCAGTTGAAGAAGCAGATTGAGAACTTGGAGATGATGAGTAAGTCGTGCTTTTGTTTTTGCAGTGGAAGGCTGTAAAATTCAATATACTTTCTCTCACTTATTGTTATTATTTTTATTATCGCGAATTGATTGTTGAGCATTGATAAAGGGCTGCTTGATCGTGCATGTTGTAGTTGTTGTTTGAATGAATCTCTTAGGCCTTGTTCACTTGAATGGATTTGGGGGAGAGTAATTGAGGGAATTTGAAGATAAATTCTTTTGTTTTATTTGAGTGAATTTGGAGGTAGGTGAGAATGAATTTGGAAGTAAAGCTTGTGAGAATTAGTGTAGGATTTGATTGACGTGACAGATTAAAAAAATTTTCTTCCAAATTCACTTTCATTTACCTTCAAATTCACTTAAATAAACAACAACAAAATTTATCTTCAAATCTCCTCAATTACTCTTTTTCAAATCCATTCAAGTGAACAAGGCCTTAGTTTGTGTAAACGCGAGAACCCATTTTCATGGACTAGGAACAGATGTTGAAACTTCTATTAGAGTAACAAATAAACTGTGATGATGAAGGAGAACAAGCTAATTAGATTTGTACAGACTAGCAAAACATTCAGATTAAATTTGGTGAACTTGCAAATGCTCACGGTGAATAAAAAACATGACATTACAGTGCGTAGGGAAGTTCATTTGAATTCTGTACGAAGTTTCTTTTATCCTTGAAGGATACCCTTTTTGTCTTCATGGAGCACGGGAAAGATAGTTGTTTTCTGGGATGCAGTTGTATAATTACAAATTAAGTATGATGTCTTTTAGGATGATTTTACCATTCAAATTCACTGTGCATTGTTGGTTGTGGCAGAGGCTGATGGTGCTTTGGATAAAGCAAGAAAGCACAAGAAGAGACAGCTACAAGACACACTTAACCTTGTCCTAAAGAAGAGGAAGGTAAGAACTTATTATATGTTCTTTCTGTTGAAAATAATCATTTCATAATCCAATGTGCCCTTTGTATGATGCAAAATATCTCAGTTCTTTATTGTCTCCAGTATCTTTTTCTCTGCCATGATCAAAATCCATTGGTTTCCAAGAACATAGGCTTATGTACTATTCTTGTCATGGGCAAGTCCCATTAAGAGTATCTGAATAGCATCCTCTTGTGTTTATCTCAATCTGTAAATGATGGTTTAGGTTGATATTTGCTTAGACCCGTGTAAAAGGTTGCTTGGTCATGGCTATAGTCTTCAATTAGTTTCTATTGACACACATCTATTGTGGGTCATTGTTAATCTGTTTTCTGAGAGACACTTTTTTTACTATGATTTTAAGGCTTGAGTGTTACAGACAAGGCAAAATCAAAACTTAGTGCATGTTTGGTTTCACGTCATATCAAAGCACATGTGGATCCATTATCCATATTTTAGGTGAAGCTTCTTTGAATAGGTTTCATTTTTCACATTGAAAATTTAGATCTTAGACTCCAACATCAAACCAAACATGCGCTTAATGTAAGTGGAAATTTATGAACTGATTTTAATATTGTATTAGTTGTAGAAACTGTCTGGTTTAGCTAGTGGGAGACTGAAAATTTAATCTTCAGGATTTCAACATTTTATTTGGATATATGCTTTATTTAGTTAAATGGTTTCTGCCAATTGTTAATTAGTGATGATCTAGGTATAATCCTTCTTGTATAGGAATATGAAGATAAAATGCGGGAGAAGGGTGAGGCCCCAGTTATGTTCAGGTGAAGAATTTTTTTGTCATTTTAAAAACATAGATTTATTCCCTATTTGTGTTTGTGTGATTTACACATTCTAGGATGACTTTTTGGCAGTCATTTGGGGCCTCCTCGAAGGAGAACAACTGCAGAAGAAGAAGAGAGGGTTAAACACCCAAAGCCTGAGGTAGGATTTAAGCTGTTTCCGAGTGTGTGCTTTATTTTTTCCCATGCTCTTCCTTCTGAACTAAACTGGCATAGCTGTCATTGATGATTGGGTGACTTACTGATTTTTCTACAGGACTCTGTTTATTACCATCCTACATTAAATCCTACTGGGGCTCCACCACCAGGGAAACCTCCTATGTTTAAATCATCTATAGGTATGCTGAGCTTGTTTTTCATATTTGTGTTGTAAAATCATGGATTTATAAATGGTGTTGGTTTGACTCTTCTGTACTTATCAGTCAACTATTGTGCTCAAATGCAGGACCAAGAATTCCTTTGTCTGGTGCTTCATCCAGTGCTGGTGCTTCATCCTCGACAATGGAGACAGAGGATGATGTATTAGCTGTACCTCCACCTCCTCCACCGCCTCCACTGCCTGATGGTAGCAATGCAAGTTCAGCAGATGGCACTGTTTTACCTGCATCTTTACCATTGCCTCCTCCCCCTCCCATGCCTCCAAAGCCTGCTAGTGCCGTGTCTACATCATTACCACCACCTCCTTTGCCACCTCCACCTCCTGGTCCCCCACCTAAAGATCAAGTTGCAAATCGTCCTATTCCTCCTCCACCTCCTCCCCTTCAACAGTCTCAGCCACCCCCACCTGGCACTAGTGGAGGTGAAGGGAGAAATCAGTCTGCATTAACAGATGATTCGCCTTCCAAGGATCCTAGTCAGGTATATTTGTCTTACTAAATGACTTTGTTTTCTCTGTAAAGGCACGACCTGATTATAAAGGCATTGAAAGAAATGATGTTAGAGATATATTGAAAGCATTCATGGTGCTGGTAGTATCTGAAATGATTAAGTATGCAGTTACAGTGATTTTTCAAAATTTAGGATGTGGAGATGGCAGACAATATTGAATAAAATACTAAAACATATCTTTATGCTTACAGAAAAAATAGATATATTTTTAAATTTTAAAATTATCAAAGACCGATTTTACAGGGTGGATAGGGTTGTCTACATTTTTTTGCTCTATTTTATCATGTTTTAGCTTTAGTTGGAACCTATTTTCTTTGTTTTGAAACATTGCAAAGCATATTTTGGATTTTGGACACATTAGAGACATTTTGTAATGGTTAAGACTCAAAAAGGGACTGGATCTTTTTTGTTTTTTCTTGTATGTGTTTTGGTCTTGGGTTCAGTCATGCCTATGGTTATTTTGGTACATTCGTGCTTTGCTGATGGGTAGGTTACTTAATAGATGGGAACAATTTCTAAAATGCAGGGGCAGCTTCCTCCACCTCCTCCTCCACCAAAGACTGGTATGGTTCAGTCTGATGGTTCTGTTTCAACGGAGAGTAAGAATTCACTATCAAACCAGGAGATTCCAAAAATGGTTGCCGGGCATCCTCCTCCAAGGCAACAACCTCCTGTTCCAGGGCCTGCTTTAATCCCAAGTTTACAGCCTGATGTATTACCACCAGGAATATCCCGTTTTCCACCACCCCCACCACCACCTGACATGAGGCCTCCTTTACCTGGGGCAGTACTCCCTGGTCAGGCACCACCACCTGGAATGATGGTTCCCCTAATCCATAGGCCACCATATGGCCCTCCACCTGGTCCTCCACCAATGATGAGGCCTCCACTTCCACCTGGTCCTCCTCCAAACTTCCAGGAAGAGGATCATATGGCAATTAGGCCGCCTCCCCCCCCTCCGAAACCATCTTATGTTAAATCTGCTGCTTCCACTGTTGTTAAAAGGCCATTAGCGCAACACACTCCAGAACTCACAGCTATGGTAAGTTGAGGGACTTTTTGGCTTCCATTTATATTGGCTCTTGAATTTTTTGCTTTTAGATTTGCCTGATCTATATTATTTATTTATACTTTAATTTTGTAACAAGTTTTTGAGTAAACTTATTTCTGTTGTATTTTGATAATAAGCTTTCTTGAACTCTAACTAACGAAGTTAATGTCATCATACTGTAATCAAGTCTGGTGGTAATTTTTTTTTTTTGCTACTGCATTTAGTGTTTTGGATATCTTATCATGAACCAAACTAATAACAACTAAATGATTTATATGTGCATTTGCTCATACTCGTACGGGGCAAATTTTCTTAACGAGAAGAAATGTTGCCTGAGTTTGAATTTATGTCTGAGCTTGAGGAAGTTAAATAAGTTAATTTAACCGATGAGAAACAATGTTTTGATAATTCCTTTCCATGTATAACCAATTAACACATCTTTTACAAGAATAATATAATAATATCTGGGCTAGTCAATGATGTTTTCACAAGTGGTTAAATAAGTGATTGTTGACTGGTTATATAGTTTTGTCAAATTGTCAATATAACAATATCCCGAGCTCTTAACAACTGAGAACTTAAAAGTAGGATCACTTTGTTATTATTTGAATCTATCGTGTATTCCTCTAATTGCTTTATCTTGTTTTTTACTAGGTTCCTGCATCTGTGCGAGTGAGAAGAGAAACTGCAATGAGTAAAACAAAACCGAAACCAGCAGTGCCAACCTCTAGGACCGTCTCTGGGACATCAGGGCCAACTATTGTAAAATCAGAGTCAGTGAGCTCGTCATCAGCTCCAAAAGGCCCGAGCATTGATGACTCTTATACGGCTTTCTTGGAGGACATGAAAGCCCTTGGTGCACTTGATGGTTGAGATTACGACGAGTGGCGGTGCGGTTAATGGTGATGGATGTGCTCAATGTAATTTGTTTATGTTCAAATATTCACTCTCTTGACCTCACTCAATTTTTTGTTCTTGATGAAAGTTAATCAAGATCGTCTACACTCGTTACTTCCAATTTTTCTCCTTTGTTACTCTAGTTTAAATTAGTGAACTGTCTTTTAGTTTATAAAACAATGTTCGTTATTAACCAATGTTGTGTAGATACTTAAAAAAAGGTACATTATATATATTAAAAACTAGATTTAAAATTTTGAAAAACACTTTTTAAAGTAAAGTGGTACAAGTTTTGTACCTATTGGAAGTGTAATGGGTATGGATTCTTGTATGTTGAATTTGTACTATAGTATGTTATTTGAAAATTGTGTCTATTTTATCTTGAAAACTAAGAACACCGAGAATTTTATATTCGAACTCGTGGACATTTAAGAAGAAAAATAGTCAACTTTTACAGCATATTTATGTGAGAGTGTAACTTTACGAGAATGTATCTTGAAGCATAACCTGGGTTGAACAAAATTAATTACGTACCCCTTTAACTAAAATGACCAATTTTAGATTAAAAAATAAAACAAATCATTTTAAATCTCACGTGACAGATGGGACGTAACAAAGCATGAACATATTGGCATGGATGCTCGTAATAACCATAAAAAGGCTAGATTGTTTTTTCTATTAAGGAAAGTTATCTGGGAAAGTATGAACAGAAAATTAAACTAATTTTGCTACAGTATCCAAGCAGACCATTTATTATGTGGTTAATGATGTAACAATTTCAGTTATTATATTGATGAACAATAATGCAGCATCTTACAATTTACTTGAGGTCAAGCTAGAAGAAGTATATTTCATTATTTTGTGAATCCTTGGTTAATCCTTTTTAACTAAATTAGAGGAATAAACTGAACAGCATGCATTCACTTAAATTAGTTCATCGCTTACTGCAATACAAGATTCCGCTTAAGACATTTTATAACCTTGTATTGAAAGCAGCCCAAACAACTTGGATTATACAATATGACAACATAGATAATAAAGTGTGCTAATATAATGACGATTTCCTAGCAGGGTTGAATGAAATGAAACTATGTGAGCTGATTTAAATTGGATTTCATTTTTTAGTAGAAGGAGACAGATTGAAAGGGACCGATTCATTAAAAAAAATTGAATTTGAGAGAGAAGAGAAGAACTTTTTTGGTGGGGAAACCATAAAAGAGGCAGAAAGTCAGAAAGATGAAGCTCTTTTCCTCTAAACATCATCTGGGTGCTTTTTCCATCAGCTTCGTGCTTTGTTGCTTCTTGCTGCTTTTGGATTCTTCAACTGCACTTCCTCTCTGTCTCAACTCAACTCAGGTCTGCATACTTTTTCTTCATTTGCCATTAAATTTTGAGTTTTGTGTTGGTTACGAGGGATCAGGAGGGCAATTAGAACATGATGTGTCAAGTCCCTTTGTTGATCTAACCGACCAAGTTCATTTTGATACTCAACTTGGAATGATGGGAATGACATTTCATCCAAACTTTGCAAACTATGGTCGATTCTTTGCTTCATTTAACTGTGATAGTAGTCTGGATATATTGAAAGTGTTGATGCACTTGAAGCCACAGTACACAGAGCATTTGAGAAATCATAACTCCACGATCAGCATTCAACAATAATGAGCTTGGAGTGCAAACCTTGAAAAGTGTTTGATGCGTCTTAGCTATACCATTTGTCACAGTCCAAACAACTGAATAGTGTTGCTATTTTTGAAAAAGATATCATTGAACTGAGGCTGAGCAACTGTTTGCAGTAATTGGAGTATGGTAGCAAACAACAAATGTCGACAATCTCGTCCATACAAGTGGCAATGTTGGAATGACATAATAGTTTGGGACGGTTTGTTACAGCTGGATAAGCAATTACGACATGTAGAGGTAAAATCAGTTTGAACATTCAAGAATTGACAACTCACTGCAAAAGAACACTGTTCAACCTGACACTGAATTTTGCTTTGATCAATTGGTGTCCTTAATTAAACAGAGAAAGAGGACAAGACAAGGGAATCAAGACTAATTTCATTTATACACCAATCAAAACCAATCATCAATCAAAATGCTATAATGGGGTATTTTTTTTTATCTGCAGTACAACACAATTAATGGTACAATGCATTATTTTATCATTCAACTCTTTCTTGGAGACGATGCTTGCCAAAAGGACTGAAGAGTTGAGATAAGGATCAAATATTTTGTATTTATCAATTTCGAGTTATTCAACAAAAGTCAAGTTGTTATATTGCTAAACATTTTAACGAATAGAGTGTATTATTAAGAGTTTAATTGGTATGCTAGTATATATAGTTTTACACTATTAACTAATAAAAAATATCTTTAGTACAATTTAAAATGGTTATTGTATTCATAAAAACTATTACTGTAAAATACAATAAAGTTAATATATTATAATTAAAATTTTCTGTCAAATGTTGTTTCAAATGTGAAAATGGTTATGCATGTACTAATTAATTAACCACCTATGATCATAAACCAATGTGGTGGTATCATTCCATTTGCATTGCATGCAGGCGAAGTTGAAATTCCCTATCACCATGGCATAGTGAAAATCTCAACATCAAATTACATACTCTTTCTTGTCTTTACGGAATGCATATTTAAGGTTTCACCGATATAAGAGAATATGTTCACGAATAAGAAAATGCAGAGAAAAAAGAAGAAATAAACTTCAAACATTAATTCAAAACACTTTGATTTTTTAATCACTAGTTTTAAAATATCATTTTTTTATTGTGATTAATTTTTGGTGGAACATGTGCACATTTTTGTTACACTAATTAGTATGAACGAGTTAGTCGAGTTAATATATTTTTGGTGGAACAATCTCCCTGTTAAGGGTGAGTCCCTTCCATATAGGTACACTCGTTATTCAGTGGAAGCATTTTCATCCAACTACAATCATGAGTAGCCCTTTGTAGCATCATTCATCTTAACATGATTTACTTACCTGAATATCCTTTTCCAGGAAGACTTTCGGTATAGGGACCATTAGTCACCAAGACGAACCATCGACTCTGATACCACTGTTGGTCTATCAGGAGGATGTTCATCGGGAGACACAAACACTAAAGAGATCTGAACCCAATCATATAAGAGATTGACATTATTCTCTACCCAAAATCTTAAGGCAATGAGTTAATGGGTCTTTCATATTTATATAGTGCTCTACTTTTTTATTTTTATCTAATGTAAGACTTAGACTTACATTTGGATTCAACACAAAAGTATATGAAATAAATTAGGAGAATAAAATATATTCAAATTTACTTAATTATAAAAATTTATTTTTTAAAAATTCAATTAACTTATTTTTAACTAAATTCATAACGAGTTAAATTATGTTAAATAAGTTGTTTCGTTTTAATATTAATATTTGTGATATTGAATATTCAATTTACATTGAGGTTGTTGGTGATGTTGTTTTAGAAAATAAGTGTGATCCTTTTAGTCATTTTAGTATATGAGTGTTTAGTAAAATCAAATCGATTTTTTATTTTTGTTGAATAATATTTGCTTGTTCTAACGTGACATTGTTATTAATATGTCTATTTTTCTTTTATGATACACTGTGACTCTAATTTTAGTCAATACAAAACTTTATCCTCATGATGTATAAGATAATCATGGAATCATATTTATCTGACAAATAAAAAAGAGAGTTTCTTCTTATTATATTTATAGATAAAATTATCTTTGATGTTTCTTAATTGAAGCTCTGAGTTTTTTACCTAGTTTTGGTTTAATTCACAATATAAGTTTTAAGGATATCTCATATGTGATAACCCATTCACAATTCATGACTTTTTGAGTTGTGAATTTGTTGATTCAAACATCCAATATTTTAATAGATTGTGTTTCTCGTGTAAGGTTGGATGTTCATTTAAAATAATTTCCTAGTTTTCACACTTCAATTCTGTCCTCTGTGTTAAAGTAATTTGTTTGCCAACCAATCAAGAATACTTGCTAAAACTGTTTTGATGCTAAAATTAGCTTAGATTTGATCCATTAAAACAATTAATGTTATAATAAAAGTAAAATTAATATCTCAACAACCATACCTTTTTCTGTGAAGTTTTTGATTAGGGTCGGCCTAATTACGAACAATTTCCCTTTAAGTCTAATTATTGATATGTTTACGCTAATTAGATGTTTGACTAATTTTAATCGGTCACACTATTGTGGTCGGTATGTATTAGTTGGTGTTGGAAGTCTCACATCGACTAGAGATAATGCCAAATTATAATATATAAGTGAGGTGTAAATCTCACCTTACAAGCCGGTTTTGTGGGCTTGAGTTAGGCTTAAAGTCCACTTCTAACATGGTATCAGAACCATGGTTAGAGTCTATCCTAGCGATATTTGTTGTTTGTTGAGCATATTGTTTCATCCGCTATTGGGCCACTATCGGACCACCCATTAAAAATGTCTAGTCCCCCGGTCGAGATGTATATATCTCGACGTGAGGGGTGTGTGTTGGAAGTCCTACATAAGTGAGCATTCTATTCTTCTATTACACCCGCTATCGGGCCGTTATCGGACCAGTGAGGTGCAAACCTCACCTTACAAGCCGGTTTTGTGGGGTTGAGTTAGGCTTAAAACCACTTTCTAATAATTGGAACATTTAGTACATAAACCGTCAAACCTTAAATACAATTATAGACTAGAAGAGAAAATGGTTTGTTGTTGCATACATTGATGTTCCTTCAACTATTAGATGGTGTTGGATATGACGATCTTGGTGGCACCGATCACATCATTCTTTCTTGGACTATAATATGTTAGCAACTTTTTTTAATAACTTTTTGACAATAGACTATGTGTCACTATTTTATTAGTTCGTATATTTAAAATAGACCAATCACAAGCTACTATATAGACTATTGTAAAAAAGTTGTTAAATTTTTTTTGTTAAAAATACATTTTCATTCTTTCTTTCTCCACTTCGTCTCTTCCACTTCTTACTTTCCTTTACCTACTATCTTCCTTCGTTTCCTTTCTTATTCCACTTTCTTCTTATCCCTGTGCAATAGTCACCTTCAAGTTGTTTTGTAATTAAATAAATATAAAAAAACAAATAAAAATGTATTTTACAATGTATTTATAAAGAAGAGAAAGCAAATAGAAGATTTGTAACTTATGATTAGGGATGATACAACATAAAAATTATATAAATAACATTTAGGTTTAAACCCTCCCTTGGTCCTCATTTTTCTATGAAAATCTCACTTCGGTCCTCATTTTTTCATCTGTCTCAATTGGGTCATATTTTTTGTAAAAATGAACACATTTTACCCTAACCGTTAACTGGTCTCAGACGGTGTTAAATTAAGGCCACGTGGTGCAGAGAGAATGTGCTGGCGTGTGATGTGACATTATTTACTGGAGTGTTTTGATTAAATAAATAGTGGTGATGTGACATTATTTGTTTCTCTTTATTTAATATTTTTAAAACCAAGTTTTATTTATTTTTTATTTACTTTATAGAAGATTTTTTTTTTAAATTTCATCACCTACAGTGGGTTAGAACACAGTTATTCTTCAGAATTAAATTAGTTTAGTTTTAATTATTTATTTTATTTATTTGATAACTTTTATTTAATATTTTAATTTTCAAGTTTTACATAATATTTTAATATTATTTTTTTTCTTTAAATATAAATACATAAATATTAATTTTTATAAAAAAACTATTTAAAATAATTTTTTATTGTAATCATTAGATATATAATTTTATTACTTTGAAAAGTTAAAAATATAATATATATATGTTGAATTTATTTAAATTTAAAAATAAAATAATTTTAAAAAAATATAATAAACATATTTTAGTTTAAAAAGAAATGTTTTCACTCAAATAGTCATCTAAAAAATATTAAATAAGTTATTATTTTTATATAATAATTTGATATAATATAAACAATTTTGTATATTAATATTCAATTAAAATACACATAATTTTATAAAAATTTTAAAATTAAAAAACTAAATTTATAATAATTTAGTTCAAAATAATAACGAGTGAATATGATTAAATTGGATTATTAATTAAATTAATATATATTTTAATATATTATTAATTAAATTGGATTATTAATATATTATTAATTAAATTAATATATTATCTTAATATAAAAATTGAAGAGAAAATATGGTCATTTGATTTTGAGGATATGCACTTTAGGAATTTCAACACATTCTCTCTGTACGTAAATGAGGAACACACATCAAACATTCTCTCTGCACCACGTGAACTTAATTTACCGCTGTTTGAGACCAGTTAACGGTTAGGGTAAAATGTGTTCAATTTTACAAAAAATATGACCCGATGAAAAATGATGATCGAACTGATATTTTCGTACAAAAATGAGGATCAAGGGAGGGTTAAAACGTAACATTTAAAAGAGATTAAATAAAAAATTAAGTTACAACTGTCCTTATTTAAGACAAACAAGTCTCACAAGGTGGATAAATGTTCTTAAATATTGATTATTAAGGTATACTAACTTTTTTTTCTACTTTCTTCTACATTTATTATAACATGTAAGGTAATGCTTGGTACAAAAATGATGAATATATAGCTAAAAGAACTCATAACTAAAACCGTAAAAGATACAGTGTTTTCTTTTTTTCACAAGTTGGATATAAATAAAAGCCTACTTAAAGATGACCCGAAACAAAAGAAGGAAACAAGTACTGAAGATCATTATGAAACGTGACATCCGATCAAATCCAAATGTGCAGTTCGAAATCACGTTCATGCTAATTAGGGATTCTGAAAAAAAGTAAAATAATTAATAATACTGATAGATATAGGTGAAGTAAAAAATAACTCAGTTGAATTTATCTAAATTATTTTTTTAGTTCAGTTTAATTCTTTTAAACTATTTTATAATTAATTATAAATTTTTATAGTACAAGACAGTGCAGTTTTTTCATCCTAAATACTGTTGCCTTGTGAAATTTCAGTACAATTGTTGTAATGAAAAGCTTTACAGATAATTACATAGCTATTTCTTTTCACCAATTTATTCCGTTATTTTTTGTAATATCCAACATTTCGTGCATTAATTTCCTATTCTTATTATCTTGGGGATGATTCTTTTTCACAGAAGAATTTGTTGTGATATACTGTGTGACCGTATCAGAATCTTGCAAAGATAGACCCAATCAAGTTCAGTCATGTTCCATTACATATCATCAAGAGTGTCAAGAGTGGAATATTTGACTCGACCCAATTCACTGAGTAGGCTCGTACGAACCATAGCTTTAATGACAATTTCTTTTTCACGTTTCTGACTCTAATTTCTCTTTTTCATCTTCTAACCTCTTCCACAAGGAAGCTATAAACTTATTAAAAATAAAACCAAAAGAAGTTAACAAATTTCAATCTAGCTTTGTATATTTGTATGATGATGAAGAAATTATGCCCCACATGCACAGCAGAAAACCTAGTATTAATTATACTTTTCTGTCTCTCCACTCCCTCGGCAATTATGGTAAACAGAACATTGATAGTTAGGGAAAAACTCTCTCACATTCTTCAAACACTTTTTTTCTTTTACTTTAATCAGATGAATTGACTAATAAACTTAACAATATCTATCCCTGTAGGAATATGCAATCTGATATTATGTATTACTTTACATTACTTGCTTTTTTCTTCCAGCGACAAGAAAGTTCAACTTGTTTTCATTCTGGATCAAGCTTTAAACTTTTGTTGCACTGATGAATTTGCAAAAATGCTACCTACCTTTTTAAGGCAGAAAGGAGAATCAAATCAGTGATGTCGAAATTCTTCAGTTTGAACACTTCTGTTCGACAAGTTAGAGCTTTCCGTTTTTAAACTTAACATGTCAGATTTAGCTTTTGAGAAGTTGAAAATCATTGACTGAACAAATTGTAACTTTAGTCAAAACTATAGTCTTACAGTTTGAAAAACAAAACCAATCTTGTTTAGCCTCTTGTGTTTACATCAAAGTTTCTCAAGCAGCACAGTAACAAGAACTGTTTCAACTTACACACTTGGTCATGGTTAAAATCTGTTAAATAACACAGGAAAAGATAAGAAGCAGTTCAGATTTTATTGAGGTAAGTCTAATCCAAATTCACAGTCAACTTATCGAAATAGAAGAATGAAATCGTGTAAACTAAATCAACAGTGTAATCCAAAAGGGAAGAAAAAAGTAAAAAAAATTCAAATACCACCAAAGTAAAGGCAATGAGCAGTGTAATCCAAAAGGGAACAAAACAGTAGATTTAATCTTTCTTAGATTTGACCCAAGGTGAAACCAAATCTAACCTCATAGCACCAAATTTCAGGTACTGTCCCTCTCTCTATCATCACTGCCAGTGACCACTCTTTCTATGTCTTCAGTCTTTGTTTTTCGTATTTTGCAGTTACATTCATCCACTTGAGCTTCTCATAGGAGACACTCAGCTTTGGATTTGAGGGTTTGGATTGGACCCTTTGGTCCTTCCCATCTCCTCTCTCTTTTCTCTTTTCTTTTTTCTTTTTTAATTTCTTCTCTTGCTCTTTCTAGTTTCCGCAATCTAATGCTAACTCATCAATCATGATTCTCCAACTCTAATCTCAAACTCACTTCCCTAAACCCTAATTTAATATCTCTTGTCATGTCCAACGGATCCCCTCCTCCGGTGACCGGCGAACACTCCCTGCCACCGGAAGCCGACCCCTCAAACCATGTTTTCGATTCGAAGGAGGAAACTGCGGTGACTCCTCCCCTAACCACAAGGAGTACCCGCCCGTCCCGGGCGTGCACCATGCGCGCCGCCTCTCGCCTCCTTTCCTCGCCGGTGGCTGCTAAGAAGGAGGTTTCTCCGCCACCGACGCCGCAATGCAGCAAGATTGTTACTCCGCTGGTGGAGCCGCCCTCGCCGTCACAGTTGCCACGGTGGCACCTGCGGACGATGTGGGAGTTTGCTTCCGTACTGAATTTCTTGCATGTGAGTTGGGAAGTGTAATCTTTGACTTTGGTTTGCTTTTGTTTGTGTTTTTTGTATGTGAAAAGTTGTGCCTTGTTGCAGCTATTTATGCCTCTTTTGAATATCTCACTGGAATTTTCTGCGGAAGAGTTGGAGACGGCCCTTCTTAACCCCAACGATACTTTGTTTCATGTTCATATGCCTTTGCTAAAGGTTGGTTGGTGTTATTACTAATTTTTGTTTACTTTTCCTTTTAGTTTGTTTTTTGGTCCTTGGTTGTTGTTTATGGCATTACTTTTTTCTTATGTGGATGTATATCTTAATCTTTGTGGTTGAGTTTGTTTATTGCTTCTTGTTGTTGTGATTACTCTGCACGTGTTTATTATGATTCTATCATCATGTTTTTTCCTGTTTTGGGCTGAATTATCTTATTTTGAATGTTTATGCTCCAATTTTACACCTTCAATTGGAGAATATAGTTTTGTAACCTGGTCGAGTTGGATGCTTGACTGTGAGATAGATTTTAGAGTTATTAAGTAAAATCTTTGTTATTATAATTTGTTCAGGGAAGCTTCTGTGTGGTTGAACGAGAGTAGAGTGGATTAGACAAATATTTTGCATTGGTGTTATTTAGTTTTAGATCAAATATAATTGTAGCCAGCTCTTTTGGGAATGTTTTTATGACCAAGGTAAAAAAGAAACCTGTGTTTTGGGATTGCTTATGAGTTTTGGCTTAGTCCCCTTGTGTCGTGTTTTTTATATTTTCTTTTTCAGTTTTACATATTTTTGACATAATGCAGATGATTGTTTCTCATAGGGTTGGCTTCTGTAATGCTGGATTTGATGGGTGGAAGAAGGCCTGTTATTTTTTGTTTTCAAATTACATTAATGATTGATGACTTAGCAATGAATTTGACCAATTTAATTTTCTGAGATGAGATGGATATAATTCCTTGACTGATTGCAGGCTTGAGGTTGACCGAGGTTTGTAAGTAGAGAGAAGATTCTTGATTTTGAAAGTTTTATTAGAATTATGAAAAGCCCTTTATTCAGTAGCTAAAAGATAAATTTGAACTTGCCTTGTTCTTTTCATCTGCATTAGTGTTAAATTAGGAACATGTGGGGATTGTGATAAGCAGATCTGAAGGCACATTCTTCTGCTGAAGCATTGAATGCAACCATTAAGTTTGTTTATTCGATGCAGTTATAGCTTTTAAGAACGATAATGACCCTGTTTTCTTAATGAAAAGGTTACAATATGCAAAACAGTCTGAGTAAGTTTTAAAAGCTGTCACATTTATACATATGTTGACTTTGAACTCGCCCTTGATGTTCTGGATGCAAATCAATCTCAAAGGTGCTGTTGCAAGGAGTAATATATATATATATATATATAAATATATATATATATATATATATATATATGTATGTATGTATGTATGTACCTTGGATAGCATAAGGAAAGGCCAACTTAGTAGAATTTTCTAAACTTTGGGGTGCAAGTGACATCTACATACCTAGTTATTACTCAGTTTTCTTATATGAGTTCATACATGATTTAAATTATATGACTTGTGATGATTTAGCTCTTTATTGTATTGTTGCTTGTAAATGTATGTTAAAGGCAGGGTCTTCAACCAGTCTCTGATCTAATGAATCATCTACCTATGTTTATATAACTTTTGATTTTGAATTATTATAAAAAAAAACAACCTTGATTTAGAATATTGGTGAAGGAAAGTGAAGGTTGTCAATTGAGTAATCACACAGTTTCAAATCTAATAATAGTTGTTTGAACTTGAATTAGTGATTTAGCTGTAATTCTTCTGCAATTATCTTTCTCAAGGTTTATTCCATAGCGAATCAGTACTTGCTTCTCCAAGTGTTTGCAGAGCTGCTACTGGTCTGATAATAACATATATTTAATGTTTTGATAGGCAATCCCTCCTATTACCCGAATGGCACTCACACGAGATACTTGGATAACCGTATTGTGCAGGAAATTGAGAGATTGGTGGCATTGGGTAATAAGTTACTTTCAATCGGCAAGCTGATATTTTATAATAATGTCTATTTTACAATTTCTAGAGTTAATAAGAGGTTGGAATCCAAATGTAGGTTGCTGATGGGGATCTTCCAGTTGTTGCTTCCCATGGGTAAGCGCTCATGCAATTTTTGTAATCCTAGAATCTTAATCTTCAAATATCACAGGTCTTACGTTATGCTAATCTGACAGGGTGGAGATTGAAGTGTATAATTCACTTGATCCAGGGATCCGTGTTGTCATCTTAAAAGCAATATGCGACATTCGTGTTGAGGTATATTTTGTTTTTTAGTATTCATATATTAATATCTGTTTATCTCAAATGGATGAATTTTGGAATGGTAGGATGCGGCCCCTCTGTCTGATGTTTATATCTTAATGGATGACTGTATACATTTATGCTATGTAAAAGTTGTTCATGTTCTAGCATGGCATTTTCTGTTTTTTGGCATGCTCCTTGCATCTTCTCATAAGCGAGTCCATTATACTTGTGTATTTAACGAGTTGTTCTAGTTTCTGTTTTTGAGGCCAATGACTTTTGTGGCTGATATTCACCTACCATCCTAAAACTCACTTGGTGACACTTTACTCAGTTTTCTCGTTGTTTTGGAACCCTCCATAGATAGCCCTTTCCAAGACACTAACAACAACTCTGATACCAATGTATAAGCACTGAAGTATATGGGTAACCCACCTGTAAAAGCTAACCATTAACTGGAAAGAACTGAGCGCTTAAAACTCCATCAAGCATCCCATACTACTCAATTTAAGACATAGGCATCCTCCTAGGATTTTTACTTGGTCATGGTCGTGGGGAGCCCAATATCAAAACCTACTGGGTGCATCCACGATTCCCAATTTTTTTTACTCTATTGTCCCTTTTTGTATTATACCAGTGATGTAATAATCCAATTTGAGTAATTATTTTGCAGCAAGAAGACATCCGAAGTTATATTGACAACTCAATTAAACACGGTGTTAGGCTTTCAACATTCCGTAAAGAGCGTATAGGAGGTGATTCGAACGGAATTTCTTATTGGTAATAAACTTTTTGTTTTGGGTTGTCATGGTCAAATTTTTAAATCTTATATTAGAAAGTATTGTGCTTATGGTTTTATTCATTTGAAATTTGACTGGTGCAGGTATGAAGATGATCCCATTATTGGACATAGGCTGTATCGAGAAATAAGGAAAACTGAAGTGATTCAAATGAAGAAAGGGAAAGCAAGAGGTTCCCAGGTTCTTTCTAGCACATCATACCAGTGGGAAGCAGTTGCTACCAATTTTGATGAATTTCAAGATGTTTCTGTAAGTTACTAAAGCTGGGGGTTGATCAACGTTCATTTTAAGGAGTTACTTATCACTTAAGCCTAGAACAACTAACATTTGTTGTAGTTGAGACTTTGGTGTTATAGATTTGAGATTTTGATAATTAATCACTTGTTAAATGTAAATGTAAATTACACAATAGTTTGTCATGCTAGAAAACACCATAAATCTACTTTATTGTGATTATAAACCCAAACATATAGTCTTATCAAACTTTCTTAGAATTTTAACTTTGTTGGAAATCCAAATTAGGCGTTCTCCTAGAAATCTGATGTTAGATTCAAAACTTATTTATCAGAATCTAATTATAGATCAAATGAAAACTTGCATGATTAAAATTACCTAAGGTTTTTTTCTTGCGATTTTTGTTGATTCTTTTTATTGTTTAATTTTGTAAAATCAAGAAGAAAATCATTAATTTTCATGGGTTCAGATTGTCTGTGCTAGAAAGAGAAATTTACTTTTGCAATAAGAAACTACGATAGAAAGGGTGGCACATCCTTTAGGATACAAACGCATACATAAGAAAATCAAAAAGTTATGTTGTAAGATATCTGTAGGGAAAAAGACATTGAAAATAATACTGAAGAAGCAAACATAAATGTGATTTCTAAAAATTCTGCGTGGAATTTTTTTTTTTCAATTTTATAAATTGCTAGATAAATGTTTTCTTTTTCTTTAGTTGGTGTTTATTGGATTTAATAGTTTTACCTCCGAAGGGCTGACAAAATCTTCTTTAATCATGTTGTGAGTGGTTCTCAAAAGTCAAAGACACCTTCATAGTAAATTGCTTCTAAACTAATCTGAAAGTTATTTGATCTCACAAGCAAACATTTTATATTCTTGTAGCTAAGCCTTTGTTGATTATATGATACGATCCAGAGATCAATGTTAGAGATTCATGAGATCTGATGTTGAATGTGGAAGCATTTGCATTGTTCAACTGTTTGATGATTTTGCGCTTTAGTCATTGTTATTTAGTGAATACAACTTTATCCAGATGATCGGTTTGACCCTTATTTTTCTTTTTCATTTTCAGTAAGAACTAGTGTATCCTGCTATTGTTATTAATTAGGTTCATTTTTTTTCTTTACATGAGCCACGTCATGTATGAATTTAATCAATTCTTTCATCTGCTTACACAGGAGAAGCTTTTCTCAAGTAAAAACAGAACAGAGACTTCTCTGGGGAAAAAGCTGAAGATAGACATGCTTCCTGAAGTTGAGAAAGCTCATAAGGTAGGGGTTGAGAAATTTGAGAAGAATTGGTGTTTCTAAAATTAAATTCAATTTTTTTTTAAAAACAAATATTGATTTATGGCCCTTGAAGGATCTTAATTGCATTTTCATTCAACTGTTACCAAATTGGTTTGGTTGGCACAGAAAAAGGAGAAAATGCTGAAAAAGCAACACAGACAAGCTCTTCTACTTGATAATTACTTGGTTGTTGATGGGCTTGGTCCAGGGCGTTCTCTTCGTGACAGGAAACCTGTTACCTACACTTTTGGTAAGAGCTAGAAGTTTAATTATAACTGGAGCCATCATTTTCATGGTATTGGTAGTTGATACCTATAATTGGTTGATTTAAATTTTGTTTTAACAACTGTACTTTGTTTGTTAGTCCCGGCTCCTTCTGTATAAATGTTAGAATGTATAAAATATATCTATATCTGGATTCTATTGTTCAGTTTCTAGAGCAATTTTTTTATCTCAACACCCTGCAAAGTAATCTGGGGAGTTGTTTCCAATATTTCCTAGTTGTTTTTATTCAATTAAGATTAATAACTTTGTCGTATTAGTGAGCTTGGGATTGTCTATTAATTCTACCTAACTATCTGGATAAATAGGACCTTTGGATATTTTATAGCACTAGATTGCAAAACATTTTGATGTAATATAATAGGTTGCTCTCCTTTTCCAACATAAACAATATTTCTTAAACAAAAAATGAGTTTCTGTGATTGCGCTCTGCTCCCAGGTACCTCCTATTTTTCTAAGCACTTAGGCTGGATCCATTGACCCATAACCTGGGGCTTATCTGGTTTTATTAGTAACTCGTTGCCCGGGATTGCCAGTGCTACCATAGGGATACTGCAATGGAAATATTAATTGCGGCTCGTCTTTGTATCATCCAATGAGTATCTAATATATAATGTCATGTTGAAATTTTCCTTTTTACCCAGTCAGCCTTTACAACATGGTAGACTTCTTTTATAAAAATCTTATATTCTGTTTCATTCTCGGTTCTTGAGTAATTTTAAGAGGGTTAGCCCTTTTGCAATTGTAAGATAAACCTTGTGATTTGGTGGCCCCCAGTTTTAGGCTTGGAAACAACTCCCCTCATCTCATGGGTTGAAAATACATATGTGACCCTCCCTGTTACCGCAATGGTTGTAGATTTTTCTTTTTCAAGCCATGATGCTTCAAGATCCAAAAAAAGACAACTCATGTTGCTCCCATCTTCACCTGTAGATTTTTTCATTTTCAGCAAGATGTTTGTGTCCTTTTTATTACTTGGGACATGATGGTTTGAACCTATGACTTGCAAATTACCCAAAACACTCACATCTAACCCACTCCTATTGGTTTTGTTCAAATTGTTGACTGAATTTTCTGATTTTCTTTTTTATTGAACTTGAATCAACTTACCCTTAGAAACCACTATGTGCTTGTTCTAAACCTAACCTGAAATTACTGTTATTGCAGATGATTTTGACCGGTCAATCGATGAGGCAATTAAAGTAACCAAGTATGTTCTTCTATCCTTTCATTCTTTGTTTGGTGTATGTATGAGGAGGGAGACAGGTCAGTCATACGCATTAACTTGTGCCATGTACTCATTTCTTGTATATATGTTCATTCCATTGTCAGGCAGAAACAGCCATCTCCAGAACGTATGCCCAGGAGAGAATCGGTAGCAAAACCTGAAGCTTTGACTAATGGTAAATATGGTCCTCTGCATGCCACACAAGATGCGAATTTTGGTATACCATCTTCAGAATCAGCTGACTCTTATGATGACAAGGAAGACCATGAAAATGACAACTTGGATCGAAGGTGTGTATTTTTTGTTTCTTTCAAATATGCTGAGATGTTTCTTCTCAAATCTAATTTTCACTAATTATCTCATTTCAACGTTAGCAATCGTCAAAGACGGAGACCTAATCGATATTCAGAAAGGGAGTTTGTTGGAGCAGTATCATACAATGAGGCAGACTTCGATAGTGATGATGATATTGTTGGCGAAGCTGTATATGATGAAGAATATCTAGAGAAACGCAAGCATAAAAGGAAGTCTTCCAGTAGCTCTGAAGGAGAAGAAGAACATGAGTGGGACGAATACAATGTTGAAGATGACGAAGAAGAAGAAGATGATGATGATGATGATGATTCCTTGAGCATGAGTGAGGATAGTCACAAACCCCGCAAGGTCAAACAGGTGCCAGGCCGTACTAGGAGAGAAACCAAACTGAGATCTGTGGGTGAGATTCAATCAAGTCTAAGACGCAGTAAAAGGGCAACTAGAAATTCTATAAATTACCGTCAATATGAGGCCTCAGAATCAGAAACCGAGTTTATCAAATCTGACAAGTCTGATACATCAGCTGATCACTCAGAACCCAGTGAGAATGGTGAATACATGATGGAAAGTGAAGATTCAGGTGGCAGTGATGATGAAGAACAAGAAACGAAAGTAGATGAGCCTATTACATATCCTGCAATAGAAGAGAATGAACAAAACCAAGCTCCTGAAAAATTAAGTAGTCCTGGTCAGGAGGATCCTGGTCAGGAGGAAGTTGAGAGCACAGGAAAGAGACGCTTCCTTGATTTGAATGAGCTTGCTCCTACCACTGGTTTTGATGATGGTCCAAACACAATAATGAAAGATGAAGACAATGATTACTGAAGCTTCTCATTCTGCTCGAGAGCAGGAATTGTAGTTTTCTATCAGAGAAGCCAATGTGTATGATAATAGAACTATAAATTTTGTTAAGCCCCAGAGAAAGTTACGATCAGGTTTCTTCTTGAGGCACAGTCTGAGAAGCCCTTGGTGCATGATTTGCCACCAGAAGCAGCGTGATACGCAGTTATGTAGATTAGGTAGTCACTTTTTCTTTAATATTTTTACTACATTCAAAGGGTCCTCCAAAATGAATGAGAAATTGTTGGGCGTTATTTAGCCCGTCCAATCCGTGTACAATAACTGTCAACAGCTACTGTAACTTTAGAAAATATGTGGCTTTCAGAAGATTAAAGCTCTGTACTTTCTCCTTTTTATTTAATTTATACTTGTTTGCATTAGGTTCAAGAGATCAATTGAATCGAATTAATTCATCAAAGTTAGTTTTTTTATTTGACGAAATTTTCATGATTTATTTGGTTAAATGCTATTTTATAGAACTTAATATTTTATAACTTTATGCATTTCCTTTCTATTTTGTTAGTTTGTAACAAAATCGCATTATGGTTCTCATAGCTAAGACTAGAGTATTAACGTCCAACTAAATTTCTCATGTCTATAAAAAAAAAAGTTTTGAATATTTCCTTAATTATTTTGGATTAGGTTAAAATTTGCTTATAGGTCACTTTCTTTCAATTTCAAATCACAATCAACAAGGACGTGAGTCTAATATTGATAATCAGATTATTGCAAAGTATTAAAGTCTAACATCAATTATTTCTTCTAAATGGTAAACTGGCAACGCATGTGCTGTTTCTATGAAGAGATTATATTCCCATTTCAATTCGCGGTGGAATCTAATGCTATATAAAAACCAAACCAAATTGAGAGGTGAACTTCGAATTTATTTTTAAGATTATAGTATTCGTATATTGTACTCTTTAATCTTGGCTATTCTTTCACCGTATATACTTTTCAATCTCCTTTTAAATTATTAATTATTTTATATTTTCTATATGCACTTTCTTTTGGAGGTGTTATCGTTTTCAAAATAATCACATTCTATTTTTACCGCTTTTATTTTGTTTTGTCTATATCTCAACTATACTTATATATTATTGAATATTTTGCTTTTAATTTAAAACAAAAAAATACACTCACTTATATTTTTATATTTATTTGAATTCACTTGCAAGTTTCTTATTTTATAAATTAATGGTTTAAAATTTTACTCTACTAAAAAGTACTGATACAATGCATAGATTTTTCATTCAATTTTGTTTTGCTTCCATAAAAGACAAATCGATTGCAACTCATTTTTTAAAAGTAGCTCAAGAAAGTAGGATTGTGCAGATCTCATAAAGAAAATTTTGGCCATATTTTTACCAAAGATGAGACATCTCAGCACCCCTTTCCTCAGTGATCAATCAGAGCTAGTTTGCTTTTTTCCGTTTGTGCAACCTCATTTACTAAAAACCAGAGGACAAAAATTGCTTTTCTGTTTACATGTAACAAAAAAGCACTCACAAGTACTCCCTCTTTCATGTTACCTTGTGCTCTTACCTCTCTACATTTCCCTCATTCATGATTCCTATCATTTATATCAGTGCATAATAGAAACAATATTCAGCAATAGCCCACACAATATAAGGTTCCATTATGAGAAACAATAGCCTTCATATTATGATTATGTTGCATTTTGGAGGCACCTTAACAGCAAGGTATTTCAAGGGAGAAAAGAACAACAGGGCAGGGACCTATCCCTATAACAATAAATCTTCTCAAGTCTCAATACAAGTTCAAAATTAATCAAAAAAGTAGGAGGATTTAGCAAACCCTTTGTTGTTGAAGTATATAATCCCTCCCTTTTTAATAATCTCATGGAGTTGACTAACATAGATACATAGTATAATAAGAAATGTGCCTGCTTTGTCATAGCTGGCATTGATTCACTGCTTTGTCAGGTGGAAGCTCACCGTTTTCCTTAATGGAGCCATTTTGTTGAAGAAGTTGGTCATGTTGAATGGGACAATTCTGCTCCAGCTCCTCAGCTTTTGCAGCTTTTGCAGCTTTCTCAAGTGCTTGAATCAAGGTGGAGAGGCACTTGTGAGGATCATCCAGTGGGGACTTGGGCATGAGATTTTCAGCAACATCAGCTGGGGTGATGTTGGCCTCCTCTATTAGCCTCTTGATGGTGTCAAACAATGGATGAGTTTGTAGCTTAAAGTAATTATTTGCAAGCACTTTAAAGCCATCAAAAGTGCAATAGGAGAGTTGAATGTGTTTGTCCATTCTCCCCCTTCTAATGAGTGCAGGATCAAGTTTCTCCACATAATTGGTTGTGAACACAATCAGCCTCTCCCCTCCACAGGCAGACCAAATCCCATCAATGAAATTCAACAGCCCTGAGAGTGTGACTTTGCTGCCACTCCCTCCTTCTTCCTTGGCCTCTTTCCTTCCAACAACATCCTTATCAGTTTCCTCGTCCGACAACTTATCTGCCTTCTTCTTCCTCTGCCCTGTAAGATCAAGAGAGCAATCAATGTCTTCAATAACAATTATAGACTTACTGGTTGTCTCAATCAGAAGCTTCCTCAACTCTGTGTTGTCCTTCACTGCAGTGAGCTCCAAGTCATAGACATCATAGGCCAACAAATTGGCCATTGCAGCAATCATGGTGGACTTGCCTGTCCCAGGAGGGCCATGAAGAAGGTACCCCCTTTTCCATGCCTTCCCAATCCTTGCATAGAAATCCTTGCTCTTGCTGAAAGTGATCAAATCCTCAATGATCTCCTTTTTCTTCTCAGGCTCCAAGGCCATTGTTTCAAAAGTAGCAGGGTGCTCAAACACAATGTGGCTCCACATCGTCTGCTTGTAACTTGGCCACTTATAGCCAGGGCTATTAGTGTACAACTTCCTCTGCCTGTTCCTCAGACGAATCTCCTTCCCCTCCCTCATAACATGCTCCAAATAGGACTCAGTTATCAGGTCTCTATACTTGTTGTGAAAAGTGAGCTTGTAGAACCTTCTCTCCTGTTCTGGATAATAGGACATTGAAGACCTGCTTGGTGACATCACTTTGCTAGAGACCCACCAAACTTTGACACCCTTGTGCTCATCCGTTACCCTTTCATACTCATCCATAGTCAAAACCAAGTTGCTGCTATCTTTACCCATTTCAGCTTTCAGCCTTTTAGCACTCTTTGATGTGTTGGCACTGAGATATGCTTCCACAGCCGCATAGGCCTCACTGCGCTTTAGCCTGTCTCCCATGTACTCATGGAAGGAGATTCGAATATAAGGGGAAAAGTAACTCATGATCCTATGTGTGTACTTCTCAAAGAAACGTTGAACCCCGTAGGGACAGTACTGTCTCATGATCGTCCACAAGAACATCAAGCTAGCTAAGGTTGACCCCATTGTTGTCCACGTCTCACTCATCATCTTCATGTTGCCCTTCTCTTTCAGGAGGTGGCTGTCAAATTGCTGTAAGGTAAGGGAAAGAGAAAAACTAAAAGGTAGTGAGAGTGAGTATGTGAGTGGGTGGGGATGAGAATTGAGAAAGAATACAAAGGCCAGCCAGTGTTTATAACCAAAATGAGTCAAATGACACTACCAAAGCAACGTGGAGTAATTTTAAAATGAGAAAAGTACAAATGAAATAGAATATTAGGTTCCACTGAGTTATTTTGATTTGGTGGGACTATGTGGAAGGTGGCCCAAAAGCTTAAATTTATGAACTGATTCATGGTATGTTGTGTCTTATTGGACACTGCAGAGAAAAAAAGCTCTGAAACTGAGCAAATTTCTTAACAAAAAACAAATGTGGCCCCTATCTAGCAAGGGTTTTTGCTCATCACTAGTGAAAGAAACTCTCTCTATTGAGGTTGCTACTTGGCTGTCAATGGAGATGACGAGCTTCTCAATTAAGGCTTAATGGGGTCCTTCTCATGCTCACAATACTTAAATTTCATGTCCTTGTGTCTATTTCTCATTGTTTGATGCACTTATTGTCATTTTCCTCCTCAAGTTGTAAAACATAGCACAAAGACGAGCATAATTCCAAGTTAATAAAGCTATACCACTAATGTTTTCCAAATTAGATCCATGTTACATGTTTGTTTCTTATCCAGTTTTACAATTTTTTTCCACTAACCATTTTATAAGATTTTTTTCATTATTGAACTGTGTCTATACAGTATGTGACGGATTATTCACTTGTAATAATGACGCAAAGAACTTTGAGGTCATCAAATTGATGTATAGGGAGTAATTTTTATTTTCCTGACATTATATTTTCATCGGATTTGATCAATATCATAGGGAGTAATTGATGACAGAATCAAACACACTTCTGCTAAAAAAAATTAAAGAAATTTAGAAGCACTATCATTTTGTGTTTCATTCTTTTCTCCCATGGTTGAATAATTTCTCACTTGCAGTTTCACGAAGAAAACTTGTGGACTTGAGCATATTCTGTTCACACTTCATACCTGCCGTCACCTTTGAAATCTGAAGAGGTTGGGTTGACACTTCCACACCCTTTGATTTTATTTTATCAAACATAAAAATACTTCCATCACATCTCAATCATTTCGAAATAACTTTTTGAAATTTATATTCTGTTAGAAATAAGTCAGAATTTAAGTTTTACATTAAATAAAAATTAAAAAAAAATTATTATTGTTCTTGCTAAGAACATGGACCTCGCATAAGCCTCACAGTAGTAAACCTAACTCTCGTCTCTTAATTTATCTGCTCTTCGTGTTCTCTCCTTTTTCTTTTCAATCCCTTCAAAGGTTTTACATTAAATAAAAGCAAAAAAAAGTAATCATTATATAAAAAAATTAAATCTATAAGTTTATTGTTTAAATATTTGAGTTAAATATAGTTTTAACAAGAAGTTTAACTCTTAACTATTTGTCTAAAAAGTTAATCAAGTTCATTTTCTCCCATGTCTTTTAGCATTTGAAAAGTGTTATTTTTTCACTATTTGGTAAAGATAGAAAAGAGAATAAATTTGTTGATATATTCATCGAACCACATCAGTAAAATTACGATTTTTTTCAATCACCGATTTTTGTTTCATTTATGGTTAGATCAAGTTTAAATTTTGACAAAAAGTTCACAACATAGAATTCTTCAATTTTATTATTGAGATCATCAAATAAAGGTTTTTGATTAAAGAAATCGGTTTTACATTATTACTCTACGTTTAGGTTCTTTTTTGTTTTTCTTTATATTTAAAAACATTATTAAATTAATTTATTAAATGAATTTATGTGAATTTTATCATGTTTTTGAGTTGATTTTTTTATACTCATAAAAATATTAATGTTTATTTTATGATTATTGTTATCATTTATATTTATTGTTGTTAAGAATTATGTTCGCTTCATATCTTAGTTTTTTTTTTTTGCTGTTATTATTGTTCTCCTATAATAATATCTTTATGGAAATTTGACTTTGATTAGTGATGTGATTGTTATAAAATCCATAAAATCAACCATGATATTTCACATGTAAGAGTGAATAGAAGATGATAAAATGAGGTACACAACAAAAGAAAGTCCAATTTGTAAGTGAATTATCCTACTCCATTCTCCATTATAGAGCTCCATTTAATAAAGCATCCAAAAACTCAAGTTGCCAATGGGGAAGGGATATAGGCCTTTTTGGGTTATGATGACTTTCATTGAAAACAATATGATATTACAAAGTTTCTTATAAATAAGAAAGAAATAGGAGGAAAATAGAGAACAGGATAAAAGTATACTGTATAAATTGTTATGTGACTGTGGTATATATTTAACCAAAAATATATGTTAATTATTCTGCTTCAGCTTATTTCTATCCGTATTTCTTTTCATTAAAAAACAAGATTAAAGTTTTGATTAAGTTGTTATTTATAAATATGTTTTGTTAGCGACATAAGATTTTGTTTCCTCAAGACTAATTGGGTTTCGAAAGAGAGACACATGGGACGCGGAATTTGGTATGCGGAACATAAAATTATTGCAAACATGTAACCATACGAATCAGACACTATTTATTCCTTTTTTTTCTTTTTTATTTGTTCTTTTGCATTTATTATATTTTGGAAATAATTTACTCAAAAATAATTATAAATGTAAATATCATTTATTATTTTCTTAAATACATTTATTAAACAAAATAATCGGTGTCTCAACTTGAACTAACTTTTTTAATCTTAAAATTAGACTTTTCAGCCAAATCCTCAACCAATTCTCTTTTCATTTATAAATCATGTTATTAATCTTTTTAAAAAAATTCATTTAAAAATAATTTTTTTATTATTTTAAATTTCAAATATATTTTATCACCGATAATTATTTTAAAGAAACAACTTACTATTAAATTATGTATATAAAAAGTTAACAATTGACAACTGACATGATAACAAAAATAAAAAATGTTTTTAAAAGATAATACAACAGTAATTAAAAAATAATTGAATATTTTTCAATATATATATATATATATATATATATATATATATATATATATATATATATATATATATATATATATTACTGTTTCAGTATGTAGGTCCGAGATTGTGCTTCCTTCTTTCCCACTGTGATGCCAACGCGATCCCTTCAAGATATCGACTCTACTACACCGATCGGTCGTCTCTTGCAGAAAAATACTCCAAAGCTCAAGTCAGCCTTAGTTCAAAAAGTTTCAACACGGTAATTATTTAGATCAAAAAGTACCTTTATCTGAACACTCATCTTATACTTGTAAACTTAATTCTTGATGAGAACTATTACCTGCTAATTAATCTCATATTCATTTCATATATTTTATTTTCTATTATTCGTTCTCTGACCATTAACGCCTATATTTCGTTTTTCACTGCATTTAATTGACCTTTAATGCTCTTTATTCGTCTATTATTCATCTCCTCCTACTTTCAGTTTTAACCGATTAGCCAACCTCCTTATCTAACCGATTGGCCAATCTCTTTATCGGACTGAGCTTCTTTTTCGATGCCCATTCGATACACTACAATTACTATTTCAGCTTAGTGTTGTATAATTCTTTTATTGGGATGTTTAGAAAAATATTTCGAATTTTTCCTACAATCCTTTAGATAACATAATTGATTAAATTCTTTTAAGACAATATAATAGTTATGTTGACAATATTAACATCAGTTTTTAATTCAACAAAACTGTAAATAACGAGGAATGAGAAACTTCAAGGGGATGACTATATTCCAATATTTGAGACTTATTTGTTGTCTCTATAGTCCAACATTTATATGATATTCTAGATCACTAGATCTGTTCAATCATTATTTTTCTTTCACTGGGACAAAAAACTTAGCATTCCTTACATATAGTCACCAAAATAAAGAATTCGTTAGGTGAAATTGATAGGGTTTTGTTCATGATGTTGTAATGGCTTGTGTCATCGTGTCCAGGGTGCTTTCTTCTGTCAAGGATGCCAAAAATGAGAAGTGAAAATTTGATTTATCTTATTGATAGGTAATTTGTATTGTAATATAAAAATTGAAGTTAGGTGTATTGTTTTAAATACAAACATTTTTTGGTTGAAAAATTAAAAAGAAATCTTAAAAATATTAATTATTAATTTCTAATTATAATTATAAACAAACTAAATATTGAATATAAAAATAAAATTATAAATTTAACAAACAATCCCTACAAATTTATCACGTTCTTTCTCTTAATTTCACACTTTATATTTTCTTCTCAAAAAAATTTCTAGAAATTATCACAGATCACTTAAACCAAATCACATTCTAACACATCATTTCAAATCAATCCCCTCAAATCCCCCAGAAATAATAAATTATATCTACCAAACATTATATAACTCAAGATATTATACCATATTACACTATTGGTAGATTTGGTGCCATAAATAATACAGAGAACAATTATGTTTGAAAAAGAAGAAGTAAATCTAACAAAATTAAGAAAAGAAAAATAACTAACGTATTTGACTATTTTTTCATACCATCTTAATTTTTTTTTTCAAATTTGAAACTATGTTTTAAACCTGAGGATTATAGCATCATAAATCATATCAATACATTATCCTAAATACTATAATATTCAACTAGGATAAAAAAATTTACCTGCCAAAAATGGATTTCAGAGCAACACATGTAATTATCTGATATAATGACTAGGTAAAAATTTTAAAAAAATGTAAAAAGATATAATAGATGAATGTTAACTAATTAGAACCATCAAAGATAAGAAAAGAGACAAGAATAAAAATATCATGTTAGACAAAGAGAAATTGATACAATCATAAGAACGAAAAAGTCACAATTTAATGGAATGGATTGATAATTCAAATAAAAATTCTTATAAAATATTTTTTTTTTTAAGAATTAGAGTTTTAACTTAAAAACTAGAAGAATTTTCTAACTTCAAAATGTTTACATCGTATTTTTACATAAGTTTAAGAATAGAAACCTTAAAATAAAGTTCAAAGTCTCAAATAAATGAAAATAACACGAAACGAAAATTATCATACTTTCGCTTAGCGAGACTCGCTAGCCCAACGAACACAAATTGGCTCATCCAGCTAATTTAAAAGTTTGTCTTTCTTTTTTATCATCAAGTTTTCCTTTCATTATTGTTGTCATTGCTCCTCCTTGATGAATAAATATTTCCTAGGTAATATCATTCTTTCTTTTTCCTATTATTAGTGTCACTGCTTCTTGATAAACAATTATTCTCTATGCAAGAAAACAAAACAAGATGGATTAATACTTCCTTTAAATGACAAATCAAAATGTTATTTTCTTTCCTTCGTTTTCTCTCTTTTTGTTCTCCTCTATTTATTTTACTTCCTTTTCTCTATTTTCTCTCTTTTGTTTTGCTTCCTTTTATATAAGCACTTTCTTTTCTTGTGTTCTCTTTAGCTTTTACTCTTATTTTCTTTTGAACACATCTAACTTTTGCAAAGTCCTCTCTTCCTCCTCTTTCAAGTATAGAATATAGTTCTTGAGGTCTTCATTAACCATGGAAGTTGCATTCCAATTAGGACATTGATGAATTTCATGACCATAGCCTTCACTTTTAGTGCATCTCAAAACACTTGTATTATTAGTTGACAAATATTTTTTGTCATGCTTGTGCATTCTCTAAGCTCACCAATTTTTCCATTTAGGTTATTATGTGTGACATGACTTCATTGACTTCCCCTCCAAGACCACACAAGCACTAGATGTATTTCTTCGTGCTTTCATTTCCTCTAATCAATTGATGCCAATGAGGAGTAGGATATGTTAAACCACTTCCTAAAGGATGCCTATGTTGAAACATGTTGTATTGTTAAATATTTCTAGAAAAGGTTAAGAAGACAAAATAACATAATATATTTAAAATATCATCACTCTTCTAATTATTTCATTCAAAAGTCCACACACGTATCACACTTGTAAGCTCTCTTTTTTAAAGTACTTCCTTGCCTTTTTTCACTCAAATTCCCTTTAGCACTTGGTAGAGAACTTGAGTAACTTAAACAAAGAGTGACAAATCAATATGAGAAACATTACAATATCTTAACCTTAACTGAAGAGGTAAAGAAAAATACATAACTCTAAGACAAAACTTCAAATAACTTTGAAAGAAATAAAACAATAAAAATAGAAAATAATAAGACTAAAAAAAAAGTTAAATTAAACACTACAAATACTCTAAAAAAAGACTTAATGTAATTCAATAAACTAACAATTATAACAATAGTGTAGCATAATAATTGTCTTGAACTCTATAATTTTTTTACCTTGGATCTTTACCCTCTCTTTTTTTTTTTCATATATATTTGTTTCTTTATTACTTGGATTTACTATTCTTTTTTGTTTTTTCTAATTTTCAGTTAAAAACACACAAATAAAACTAAACAGACTATCATTCAAAAATCAAAACTAAGACAAAATTAAAGGTAAGTAGTTAATTATCACTACAATTAAAAAATAGATTGTTTTCAAAAATCAAATGTAGAAATAAATAATTTAACAAAAAACTTGAAAAATTAAAAATTCAACGAAATTGGATAAAATATTAGAGTTTTATTCCTTATATAATTCTAAGAGAAAATAACCAAACAAAATTTAAAAAAAAAAACACAAAACAAAAACATTTAAGACTTTTTAGGTTTTTTTAAATATGATAGAAAAATAAGATAAAAAAGGATATTCAAACTAAAACATTTCTTTAAATACCACGATATTTTCTTTAAATACCACGATATTTTCTAAGAGAGTGTACTACTGTTTTTGAATTTAAATCATTAAAAAGCATAACAAAAATAAATTAAAAAAAATATAAAATAAATCGAGAATAAGAACATCATAATCTAATAATAAGTTAAGTTGCTGCTACAATATTTGATAAGAATAAGAATTCTAACCTAAAAATTAAGAAAAAAATTTCTCTAAATAAAATACAAATGTATATAATATAACTTAAAAGTGTTTGTATTTTTTTTTTACCACTCCATAAAGAAGATATTAAGACGTGCTTTACATAAATACCATTGGAGCAGCACTCGGTATGACAAAGATGAAATAAACTAATATTTTTAAGAAAGCGGGATGAAGAATAAAGTGTGAAAAAAGAGTAAGATATAAAAAAATGTCAGAACTTGTATATATGTAAGAGCATGTTCCCGCAATCCTAAAAATGATATCCCCACTCACTCAAACCTTACGTTGATCGTCCCATCCCACGCTGAAACAACAAGGAAGAAGATAGTATCGAGTAACCCAAATAATGGAATTCGCTATCTAAAATAAATAATGAAATTTAAAAGGCCACATTTATACAGGACTACAGTTAACTAACCATCACTATATATACAATATTGAATCTAAGCTATGACTGCAAAATTTTCTCTGTTCCTCGCTGAAGTCAAAGATGGCGACCAACAACGTTATCTCATGTTGCAGCACTCAGGAATTGTCTGCATCTGCAATTTATCCCACAGGCACATCATCTGCCTAGGCGATTGGTAATGGGCAGTGACATAGCCTTCTACACAACCATACTGGCAGAACCTCAAGCTATGAAAGTAGTATACTGGTTTCGTTCTGTTAAATTGTTCTACCCACATTCCCATACTCACATCTTCCATTTTAAACAACTGCATAAAGAAGAAAACATTCACAACTTCAACCACTACAGACACCAAATGCACTAGCATAAAGATTCTTGAGGCATTACAGGACAAAAGAGAAAATGTGCAATGATATATTAGAATACTAACCCTTAATTTATGCTCCTCGAATTCAGATACTATGTAGCTTGCAATATCAGAAGACAAAATATAACCCGGTCCATTAGCATAGGGTGGGTATTCCTCTTCTGGCCACTCCTAAAAGCAGAAGACAACAAAATTATCATCAGCAAGAAGATAGATGTGAAAAAACAACGAGGAAGTAAGAACCATTATTAATTCTATCACGGCCTATTAGAGTAAGAGTTCTGAATACACAATAAAGCGTTTTTGCTGAATGCTGTGTGATATGTTCAGTTAGGGATCGTGGTCTCCAACCCATAAAATTAAGATTAAGATGACTGACAATATAGTGCTACAACGAGGTGATAACTATAAACAATGGAGACCTGATGACTGATTGAAGAGAAGGAAGAATAGCAATTCTTCATGAAGTAATTACTGTATAAGCAAAATCAATCAAAAGGTTGCACAATACTAAAATAATAAGTGGAGTCAATACTAAATGAAGTTATTTTAGAGTCTGTTTGAATACAAACCATACGTGCCTTTGAGAGGTTATCCGCTATATATAGAAAGCTTTTTCCAATGAAGAAACTTTTAAAACAATTCAGATTTTGTATCGAACTCGAACATACTCTTAATTTCATTTTGAGCTTTCGCTTAGTTGCCAAAAGAAACCAATGCTCTAGCAGAGATGATACACTCTTTGATCAGATACAGACCTTTGTTGGTGACGAATTATAACAAACTAGTTTATAAAAGAATTTCCCATACGACGCTAACTCCTCAACTATGGTAAAAGCATTGCAGCAGCCAACAGGTTTTGATTACCTCATATGTCACGGCCCATTTACCATGGCGCATGGGTCTGTGGCGGTAATTGATGTTCCCGATATAAAAGCTCATAGAATATGGAACATTCCTTACTCGAGTCATAACATCATCAACTTTTATAAAAGTGTCATCATCTCCCTTCATGATATACTCCGCAGAAACTGTGCGAACCTATGAACAGTACAGCCATCTCGTACATTAACTTAAACTATTTCCTTTTTAAAGTGGAAGTTTTTTAAACAGTCAACTTACCCCGTATTCACAGATGGCCACCGTTTTCAGCACAACAAGGTCATAGTTATCCACGTAAGGAACTATAACAATATCACCAAAATATTCTGCCTCCTTCTTCAACTCCACGTTAATTTCCTTCCTCGTGTGCTGTCAAAACCATTCAATTGTGAAGAAATCTCCAGAACCAACAAAATGACCATAAACTGAGAAACTTGTTCGCATTACCAGTGCTACAAAGAAGCGAGCTACCACTTTTGAAGATTGGATTAAGTTATGCTGCATCCATGACTTCCTCACAGCCATCCGCTCAGCAAAATGGTTTCCGGCTGAAAGGATCCCAACAAACAATTCCACGCCAAAGTGAGGAAGACTTGGGGCACGCCATCTGGTTGAAAATTCAAGATGCTGCTGCGAGGAAATGTTGGGATGCACCAAGGGCAAAGAGGCAGCAAATACAGAACGGACACTAATGTCCCCGCTCAAAATAAGACCAGTGGCATCCTCAAGAGTAAAGCCCTGTTCAAATCAAAACAGAGCATTATTATGTAAAACCCACTTCAAACTAAGAAGTTGAAGGACATTGATTACCCACAGTGCGATAAGGAAAAGAGGTGACATGCCTCCCATCAACATAAATATGGTAACCCTCCAACCCAGCACTAAGAGTAAGAACAAATAGCTTGTTCACAGAAAATGGAAATGGCCAATCAACTGCTACTCGTTTTGTCCGACCAATCAATCTCTTCAACCACCACTCTGCCTTGGACTCAACTGCATGTCTGTCACCATCATCACCCCGAATCCACTTCTCACATTTCACCAACCCATCCACTGTATCAAACACGAGTAACAACTTAATTTAGCACTATCACAACCTATGATGCACATTAACGATAAATGTATCAGGTACAATAGTATCAAATACAACAATAGTTCGAAGATAAGACACATAAAATATGCTTGAACTGAAACTTTATTTATGTTTTTAATAGAATCTTAGGACAGATGACCTGATGATCGGATGTGGAGGATAGATGATCTGATGATCTGGTCACATTATCTTAAGTTTAACGCAGGGGTTGTGGATTGTTTGGACATGATATTAATGTTTGAGAAAGATATGAGATTTGTATAGTTTTAATAAATGAAATTTATTGTGTAATGAGATTGGTAAAGTATCCATATACGGGGAGCAAATTAAAGTGTTTCCTATATCACAACCATAAAGAATAAAACATACTTTTTCTTACCAGTATCTTCACCAGCTCTTGATTTCCAACCATCACAGCGCATTGCAGTACCCCAATGCATGCGGTAACAAGTGTTGAGTTCAATCACAGGCTTTCCACTCCAATCCCCTCTCAACCTAGGATTGAAATGTAAGACCCTAGGTGGTTCTTCACCCTCCACCGTCGTCAGCCCCTGCAACTCCATCATAAACTGCCACTTCTTCCTTTGCGCTCTTAACGGCTCCCCAACCACGGTTACATAGGACCCTAACGTGAGCCCACAGGGAATCACCATCGACCTCCCGCGGCTAAAAAACTCGGGCCCGGATACCGATATGGATTCGGGGCATGGCCTGGATTTATTATCGAGCTTGGAAACGGGGGCCTGCACGTTACCTGATTTAAGTTCGGCCCAGAGAACCCTGCCGAGGCGGCAAGCGGATTGGTAGAGGAAGGAATCAAATGCGGCATCGTTTAGGGTCAAACCCGAGACGACGCCGTTTGGGGGCCGAACGAGCGGCGGGAGGCGAAACGGTCGTTCTTGAGTGGTTCTGAAGACGAAGGGTATCTCGAGGAAGACGACGAGAATGTAGAAGAACCCAAGAACGATGAAAATCTGAGTGGATCGCTGTCTGGTGAATGAGACAAGAGTATCTAACTTCCCTATTCTCCCTCTTTTCATCTCTGGTTTTGGCGCCTGAGGATAATCGATTTCAGGTTGGTGACAACTACGTCGTTCTATCTCTTGCTGGCACTGCAATGTGGTTCACGTAACCATGATTATGCTCTCTCTACATTAATATGAAATTTACTATTTCCCTGCCACATTTTGAGGTTGTTCAAAACCAGAATTTTCCCATGCCTTTTCTTTTCACCTCTATATATTCCACGAACCATTTATATGTTCGTAGTTTTTAATATATTAAAATTTCTCTGGAATTAAACATATTAACCATCCTAAATTCAAAATATAGAAATACTTTTTGTTCAAAAAAGTTATAAATACACTATCATTATGAAAATATAATTTCAAAGTTCCAATTTATAAATAAGGGATGTGCAAACTAAAGTAGAGCGTGACTAGGAGTAAAGTGTACATAAATAAATGATGCATTTGTGAATAGGAGAATATCTATAGTATATTATTTAGGTTGTCGGTTATCCTCGTTTGTTTTGTTTTTTTTTATCGTTTAATACTTACGTAATTCATCCTTTACTCTGCTATCTAATGTTTAATGCTCTTCGAAGACGTAATTCATTATTTATTCTGTTTTTTTTTATTGTTCAATATTTTCATGTGAAAGAAAAAAATATTTGACTTGAATGTCGGAATGTCTTCTGCAGGTCAATCACCCATCGGAGTGTCAGAGCGTCTAATATTTTATTGTAATATTTTATTGGACGATCAAAAAATAGCAGAATAAATGATGGATTACGTTTTTGGAGAGTATTGGCGATCAAAAAAGAAAAAAAACAAAAAAAGACAACCGACTTTGGACAAATTCAAATGAAACATATATCTATTTTATTCTTTAAATAGTTTTTTCAAAATTAAAATGATTATTTTATCTGTTTTTTAAAATTTGATATTTTTTATAAATTTAATCATTTTTTTAATTATAAAACTACATATAAATGGATAAAAATTATTTACAATAAATTGTAAAAATTATTTATATTTAATATTATATTTATAATAATAATAACAATTTTATTATTTTTTATTGTCACACAAAATAAAATAGTGCATGATAAATTGTGATACAATTTGTTAATTTTGGTTAATATAGTATTAACCACGGTGGTTTTTTTGGTTTTTTTTATAATAAAATTATCATGTGTTAAAATAGATATCTTGTTATCTCACCGTATGAGTGCACTTAAGTGTAACAGTGTCATGTGTTATTATTAGAAAAAATTTATCATATTAAATTTATTTATCAACTTTAACTATAGTTAAAAAAATAATTTATAAAAGTTAGAAAATATATCTTTAACTTAAATAATAATTATTTGTATTTTAATTTTATCTAATCAATAAATGGTGATATTCCTGCTTATTTTTATGTACTACGGGATATATACAAACAAATTTAAAAGAAAGTTTAATTATTAATTTGATGACGTAACTTTAATTCATTTTAGTATTTATGTTTATGTTTGACTCAATTGAATATATATATATATATATATATATAATTGAATTTTTATTTTTTAAAATAAACTTAATCTGATCACTTATGTTAAGTTAACATAGTCTTTATAGCATTGTGTTTTAGTTCGTAATATTTTTTATTTTTTATTTTTTTTATATTTTTAATATGTTTTGATGTGTCAATATTAATATTGTGTTATGTGATCATATTATATTAGTATAATATGTCAATGTTTTATATTTAATTTGATATTTATGATTCAATGAGTTCCAATTTCATTTAAAATCAAATAATATTATTCCTATCCAAAATCAAACAAAATTAGTAATTGAACTTAATTATAACTATTAATTTATATTCATATTAAAATAAATTTTTAAAATTATACAATAAAACAATATACTTAAATATTTAAATTAATTTTATTTTTTAATTTAAATTTGAAAAATATACTTATTTTAAACTTATATTTAAAAAAAATTAAGATAAAAAAAGTTTCCTATCAATCTTGTTTAATCTATCAAAAAGTTGACTAGAAGAATCACCTCACCTTTAAAAAAACAAAACCAAAATATATAAATATAATGTTCGTAACTTTTTAATTTAATATTTAAAAAAATATTTTCTTTTGTTATCTTATTTATAAATTCAATTCCTTTAATAAAAAAATAAAATTTACATGGGATTTAAATTAAATTATTAAAATAAATATATTTTACATATTTTAACTTAATTGTCTAATTAAATCCATTTTATAAAATAAATAATATTTCTTTTATGAATTTTCATAAAATATAACAAGTTTTGTAAATTATTGAACATTTTAAATAAAATTGAGACTCACTTGTTAAAAGAAATAATTATAGGAAATGAATTCAATATAAGATACTAATACATTACATTTACGTTAACATGTAATATCGATAATAAACTTAATGCGGTATCGATAATAAACTTATGGATAATATTTATATATGACACTAACACGTACTGTTCTGACAATAATAATATTATATGATAAGTGAAAAAAAAAATTTAAAATAAAAGTTAAAAAGAATGAAAAAATAAACAAAAATACTATATAACACTTATAAAAACGACGTTAATTTTATAAAAGTGATTAAATTGAATTTATTTAAAAAATAAAATTTTAAAACTCAAGTAAATAAAAAATAATATAAAAACTTAAGTCAAATACAAATATAAATACCAAATCAAATTAACGCCACAAATAAAAAAACCAAATTAGTACTTAAATATAAACTTGTGAATTCTATCTTTAATCAAGTCAATGTAATTCATGTAGTGAAATTCACCTCTTCAATTAATACCTTCAGACTTTTGATGCTCTTTGTAGTGTATGGATGTATGGACCAAGCGGTCCAGTACTGTATGGATTGTGTCCTGTAAGGACTGGCCAGTTTAGGAGCAATCCCGAAACTCAGCTAACCACCAACGTTTTTCTCATTTTATTTTTAACAACATGGAAGGACGGTTGTTCGTGTAAAGATTCACTTCACACGCTGTCAACTGACTAACTGTTCCACCATTCTGGAGTAATGCCGGTTTATCGCTCGGACGGCCTATTAAGACCGACCGACAGGTAAGCCAGGTAGTTAAGATAAAAGATTAAGGTAAATCAGAATTAGAGCTATTGAGTTGGAGTTGGGCCGTGATTAACTTTTCATTAATCTCAAACTCATAGCAAAAAGTATAAATAGAGGTCACAGACGAGTGATACCCATGTTACATTTACTGCACATTTATTACTGTTTCATCAAAATCGCCTACGGTCTACAAATTGTGGAGGCATTTGGTAACCTAGTCTCCAAATAACCGAAACACTCTTATATTTAAAATAACACTTTAGCTTCTACAAAAGTTTTATATGTTATTGTTTTCGTATCATTATTATTTTCTCCTAAATAACATTATCCCGGTTTTCTATTTAAAATACAAATTGTTTTATTTCTAAACAAAATTATAACACTTTAGCTTCTACAAAAGTTTTATATGTTATTGTTTTCGTATCATTATTATTTTCTCCTAAATAACATTATCCCGGTTTTCTATTTAAAATACAAATTGTTTTATTTTTAAACAAAATTATAACTAAAAAAATATTAAGTTAAAAAAAATAATAGATAATCTTTTTTTTATATTTGAATTTTTTTTTCCAAAATGCAGTATCAATATTTATAAAAACTTCAAGTTAATTTTAATTTTATTTAAAGCGAGTAAGATGATTTTCTTTTTCTTTTTTTGTTAAATTCATGTTAATATTGTTAAAGAGAACGATAATGTGACACAGTAAGCATTGAATGTGATAAAGACCTAAATTGGGAACTTGAGATTCAAACTATAGGGTCAAGCAACAATTTCAAATTTATCTGCTTCATTAACAATTTATCTTTAACTTTTGGGTTTTCACTCCTATTTCCAATCTTCCATTATTTTTTTTGTGTTGTGCAGTTTTACAAGAACAAAAAATGTAATGATATTTTTTTTGGATGTTCACAACGGTTCAATTGAGTCTTAAGAAATTTTAATTAATAAATTATATGTCTAGATGTTGTTGCATGAAATGCAAAGTGTTTTTTTTTATCAAGTTCAACATAGAAAGATTTAGTAGTCAAATTACTTAATAAATTACATATTGCAGCAGCTCGCCTGATACATTCATTGAAAATCATTTTAATAAGTGAATTTTATATTAGTAGTCTCATTTTGAATCTTTTTTGTCTTTTTTTTTCTCTCTTTCTCTTATCAACATTGTTCTTATTGTCACTTTATGATTTTATAACCTCTCATCTTTTAAGATTGGTTTCTTTTCTCTATACGAATAATGATCACTAATTTTTTACTCTATATATTTTTGGTATAACATTTATTACCTACACCAATTTTGTCATTTCTATAATGTGAAATGCTTATCATGTCATATATCACTACGATTTTAATATATATTTAACAAAAGGGGTTACATTAACTTATTTTAAATCAATTTTGTATCTCACAAGACATTTGAAGTTTACATTAAAAAAAAGTCGAAATATAAGAACTATAAAACTTGTTTAATATTTAAAAAATTATTATAACTTATCATATATATATATATATATATATATTATTCTTATTAAGATTTGAAGCGTTTTATTTTTTTATGGATAACAATATATACAAGTGACTTGATGACTTATGATAAATACTTCCAAAGATTGAAATAAAAGCAAAATCTACTATCGATGTTAAAGTTAGTAAAATAGTTTGAATCTATATAAGTGAATGAGATAGTATGTTATTTTCTAAAAGAATGATATTTATTTATAAAGTTTGTAAGTCTTTACTAGATAAATCATAAAGTATAAAATATTAATAATAATAAAAGTTTACTATATATAATATAAATCAATCAAATATATTATATATTATGATGATATATGATATTAAGAGATATATAAAATATAATCAAACTACAAAGTAGTCATATATTATGTTGATATGTTGTAACTAAGTCAATAAATATTTATTCAAATATCAATTATCACTCTAACTCAATAACATTTAAATGACTTTGTTGAATTATATTTTTAAACATATTTGTTGAGTGAGTCGGGTATATATATATATATATATTGCGTACTGTTTTCGGAATAAAGTTTCGATTGTCGCAAAACAATCTACTGAATTTCGTGGAAGAGTGTGGAACCACTCCAAGGCCTCATCCTTAAGGGATAAGGAGAAAACTCTGCAAATGACGGGGTCATTGTCCGTGTAGAACGTCATGGCGTCTATAAAGTTACGCAGGTGATTGTCGGGATCGGCGGAGCCATCATAACAGTCCAACGCTCGGGGAGGTTTATCTGGCATGTGCGCTTGCATGATGGTCTCCGTGAATGGGAGCAAGTTGGTGAGGCGTATGGAAGTAGGCCCCTTCCTGCCCCCGCCAAAAGGGTCAGACGGTCCTCCATGGTGGCTCCCTTCAATGTTGTCATGCCGATTAGAGGCTGACAATTCTGGCGGTGGGTGTTGCGCCCTTAGTGCCGCCAGCTCCTCCGCCAGCTCCTCCGCCTGCTTGCGCTGGAGTTCTTGCTGCTCCCGTATAGTTTGTGCTTGTGCCTCGATCTGTGTCTGCAGCTGCTGGATCAAATCGCGAGTGTTGAAGTCTTCCATAGCTCCGGTGGTCGTCGTTGGGATATCAAATCTCGACCCCACGGTGGACGCCAAAATGTTTCAGTATGGATGTGAAACCGAGATACGAACCTAACAAATCTCAACTGCTCCTTCCTGTGATGCCGTCACTGTGTTATCTTTCTTCCTGTGTTATGCTCTCTGAGGGGAAAATGGGCTGGGTACCTGCAAAGGCACTCCGACGTTCAAGTCAGAAAAGGGATGTCCTGAATCTTTTCAGTTCAAAGTGATCAAGAAGAAGAATAATTTCTCTCTCTTAATCTCTCTAAAGGGAAAAACGTACCTTTTTTCTGATCTGATCTTCATATTTAAAATTATAAAATAAACCGTTTACCTGAAAATCCGGTCGGTTACGGAAGTTGACTACCTGGGAGTTGTAACTGTTAGATCGTGTCTGATACTGGGTCAGTTATTCCCGTGATTCGTGGCATTGACTAATATTCGTAACTGTTTATTCTTAACCGCTAATGTAGATATCGCTCAATATATGTCGATCGTCTTGTGTATCGACGCAAACATGCGGGTTGTCGATCGCCAAGTGGTCGACATCACATGTAAACGATAAGATGTTAGAAAGCGTTCGACATTCCTACGATCGTGACATTACGATCGTGAGAAGGGTCGGTAAATGGTCGCCCGGGTTATTTGTCGACCGTTGGTGGAATCAGGTATACTGCGATACATATTGTTTTCTAAAATAAAAGCAATGAAAGAATTTTTGTTGTTGACATGGACTGATTTATTTATAATAGGTTTGGTGTAGATTATGTTTTGTAAATTGAAATATAATTTAGCATAGTTATACTTTTTATTTATTTTTTTAATGATGTATTCTTTTAAGTGCACGTTTTTATGTGTTTGGGGGTTAAAAATTATGATTAATATAGTCATCATCACACTTTCCTCTTTGATCATGTTTTATAATTGTAATAAATATATTTTTGTTGTTTTAGCGTTATTTTTATAAAACTTTTAGGTTTGTAGGGAAGTAACCTAACTTAGGTTGATTTAATGCATACAGTAACTTTTATCACTAATAAAAGCATTTTTTTTCAACAAAACAAATTTTGGAAGAAACATTTAACCAATAATATCATGTTTATATGACCTATTGGGCTATCACACTACAAGGTATAATTTTAAGAAGTTTGAAACTTTCAAACTTGCATAACTAAAAAATTTTTTGTTGTGTTAAATGATGTGTTAGTTTTTGGAGAAATGATAAATAAGATAACATTATTTTAATGAAAATATCCATTTTTCAAACAAATTACACAATGTGTAAGTTAAATTAATCTATCATTCTAAACCAACTTACACATAAATTATTTTTCTAAAGAAATAAATCGATTACATTAAACATGCAATACAACACTTAAAAGTTATGTATTAAGAAGTGAATTTTAAACATAACTTAACCCCACAAAATCGACTTGTATAATAAAATTTGATTACACCCTACCTATATATTATAATTTGACCTTATCTGTAATTAACGTGAGACTTCTAACATTATGTGTTTAAACATTATTGTTTGAGCATCAATTTAGTGTTTGAACAAAATACTTTAAAACAAAAAAAACTATCTTATTATATTTCTTGTTCAAACAACTAAATGTTGCTTAATATATATATATATATATATATATATATATATATATATATATATATATATATATATAAATGACAAGTGAAAATTTAATATATGTGAATGAAATTTTAATCACCATTATACTTTTTTACATATATAAATCAAAACATTTTTGTTAGTTTTAGCATATTATCTAACACTTATAAAATTTCATATATCTATAATTATATAATATATAAAGAAGATACACTTATTTAGTTTTCAATTTTACTCTCTTTACTACTTTTTAAATTTAAATAATTATTTATAATAAAAAAATATTCAATTTTATTATTTTAGTAACTATTTTTTTAATTCAAATAATTACTCATTATAAAATAATTATTTACTTTATATATAACTATATATAAATAAAGTCTTCTTTTATTTTTCCAATTTTATCCTCTTAATTACTGATTTTTAAATTTAAATAATTATTCATAATAAAAAAAATATTTTAAGTTTTATCATTTTAGTTTAATTATTTTTTGAATTCAAATAATTACTCATTATAAAATAATTATATCCTTTATTACTATTTTAGTAACTACTTTTCCAAATTTAAATAATTATGTATAATAAAAAAAACTATTTATATATAGCATTACTTATAATTTTTTTTATTTCAATAAATAAAATTTATTTTATCCATAGCCATGTCTAGAACTCTATATATAATTATATACACAATTTACTTTTCTAATTTACCATTTTAAAACTTAAATAATTTATAAATATTTAAAATATCATACACGATAGCATTTGTATTTACACTAATTTATATAATAAAGAAAAAATTCACACACTCAACCTTTTGAAAAATTGTTATTACTTTCACTTCCATCACTTTAATTCATTCTTCCATAGACATACAATGCATAATATCCTGTAATATATCTATTTCAATTAAAATCATCAATTAACTTAAATAAATATTCTTTATCCTTAAAATGTTATGTTATTTAATAATCATAGACTAATGGATCAATTTTCTCATACAAGAAATAAGTTCAATAAAATATAAAAAAATGGTAGATATTTGAGAGTAGAAGAACTTACTCTTAAAACAAATTTATTCGGATAAAGATGTTTTATTTTATATCACTTTTTTTATCGATTATATTAAATCAAGAAAATAATATAAAATTTATTTAAAAATAAGAGAAAAATAAAGAATTATAAAGAAATTATAATAATAATAGTAATACAGAATAATTAATTAATTAAATTTCTAATATATATATATATATAATTTAATATTTAATAGTCAAAATCTTCTAACTAAAAATTAAAAATATATTTTTTGACAGACAGTATTTTTGTACCATTTTTTTAGTAAAAAAAACTCATTAAAGGAAGTACAGTTATACTAAGAGATAACATATGTATACAATTAATTTTATAGATGTGTGCATCCAAGCACAAAAAAGAGCAGACATACACAAAATCATCTGTATAAATCCTGCTCCAAATTTTAATTCACCATATGTCTTCATCTCCCTTATATTATCTTCATCTTCCTTAATTTAACTAGCCAATATAACTTAACAATCATTGGTCTTTATAGTTCTTTACTCTACACTACCAACCACCACTCATTGTTATCACTCTTCCATACTACCAAATCAAGTCATAGTATAGTTCAAAAGAACAATCTCCAAAATTCATTGTATTTTTTCATCTCAAGATTTTCAACCTCAATATACATGTCCTAATGTTCCACAAGAATCAAATTAAGCACCATATGCCCAACATACACTCATGATCCCCTCAAGATTGGTTATATTGCTTCCAATCCTTTTATGAACTCACTCAAAACAAGAAAGGAGAATTAATATTCTTGTACCACCACTCCACATTATTAAATATAATCACCATTACCATCTTTCAATTAAAATAAATAGATTTATTATAATTGTATATTTAAAATAAATTAAACTTGAGTTTCATTTGAAATTAAGTATAAAAAAATGTTTACCACTATATTTTAAAATCTCTATGCTTTAAATGTTAGAAGGGACAGCCATAACAATTAATGTGTAGACTAATGGTGTTAGTTAGATTAGAAAGGTAAAGCAAACTTTCTTTGAAATTAATGAATGTTCATAATTTCCAAGGTTTTCAAATAACAACTACCCATTCTCCTTTTTCTTTGGTTGTTTTTTTTTTTCAACAAAGACTCAACAAAAATCATGACCGCATCACCCACATATGTGTGCCATGACTACTGCTAATCCAGAAAACAAACACGAATAACATCATCATCAAACATTCAATATATTTGATATTTCAATATGAATAAAAATAAATAAACCTCCCTTACCTTCCACAAAGCTACAAAATTTGAAACATCATTATGTTAACAAGACAACCACAGCAGCAAGAATAAACCAATTTTTAGCACGAGAAAGTTCAAAATCGCAATCAAAAACAATAATACTTTTGTGTATTCCTGACCAACCCTACGCTACCCTACCATTCTGCCCAATACAACGCCCATTCTCATACGTAAGATCCTCAGGTATCTGGTCAACGGTCAACAATTCTCCATCCTTACTGGGTCCTACTCTCCCCATGGCGCGTGACCAAATTAAACACCAGTTTAAGTGTTCATCTTACCAAACAAGTCCTCATCTAGTGTACAGTAGTTGTTACCACCATTACAATACAACACATTCTCTGTATCTTATACTATTTCTCTCTCTCTCTCTCAAACAAAACAAAACCAAACCCAAAGCCAAAATTTTTCACTTTGCAGTTTCCACCTTCTCGGCTTCCACCACCCTTTCGGCATGGCGCACCACCCTTCCCAACATCGGAACTTGGACGCTCCAAAATCCAAACCTACAACCCCAAACTCAGATCTCATCCAAACCTATAAACCCTCTTTTCTGGTAAAACACATGTCAAGCCTAAACTTGGCTCAAACCCACAAAACTCGTCCACCCCACAAACACTCTCCTCTTGTCGACACCAACTTGCAGGGGAAGCCCATGACAACCTCTGCCATGGTCGTCCCAGAGAGAGAGAGTGATGTTGTTGTGGCTGTGAAGAGAACCCACAAAGAGAAGTCCCAAAAGCGTAGTTTGGAATTGGAAAGGAGGAAACTTGGTGATTCTAATGATAAGGGTGTGGTTGAGGATGCTAAGGTTGAAAAGAAGAAACCTGGTTTGGAGAAACATGATGGCGTTGAGAGAATCTCTTTGTCTCTTGCTCCGGGTGGCGGCGGTGGGGGCAGAAGGAGATCCTTCTGTGGGTCACAGGCTGATTTAAGAGATGTCTTTGCACTCAATGGGGCGAAAATGGTTTCTGTTGATATGCCACCGTTTATGCAGATCCACGCCGTGAATTGTGCCAGAAATGCTTTGGATAGCATGGAGAAGTTCACATCCAAGACCCTTGCACTCTCCCTCAAAAAGGTACACTTCCAATAAAACAATCATTGTACACCTTATTCCATTTAATTAATTTGTTCTGTTGTAAGAGTTTTACATTACTGGTAAGTAATTAAGATTATTGTGGTGTTTCAAAGTTTGGGTGTCTGGTTGATTGGTTGGTCAATGAAATTTGGTCGGGTGGTTGCAATTTGCAGGAATTTGATGGAGTGTATGGGCCGGCATGGCACTGTATTGTGGGGACTAGTTTTGGGTCTTTTGTGACCCATTCCGTTGGAGGGTTTCTATATTTCTCCATGGATCAAAAACTATACATTCTCTTATTTAAAACTGCAGTACAAAAAGCAGGTTGAAGGAGGTTAAGTCTGCAATGGAAGAAAGAATTTTTGGATACACTTATTTTACAGAGAAAAGGCTTAGAGTAACAGCAGCTGCAGCCTCTGTACATTGCTTCAGTTTCAAATACTATACCCCCCTTTGTTTCACTTTAACTCTACCTCAGTGGTTCTAAAGATGTTAATGCCGTGTAACAAATGGAGCTAATGGAAGAGAAGAAAAGATCAACTTACAAGTCTGGAACCCCCAATGTTGTTGTGTATCAATCTTTTTGACTGAAATCAATTTCTGTTGTACAATTATTGAAATTCTAATTTTTAAATTGTTTCATACATTTCTAATTGTATCTACAAAATATGATGCGGACATTTTATATTCTTAACATTTTATATCTAAGTTTTATTTATATTTATACTTGAGGAATTAACTCACCTCTTCCAAACTGTTTGAATGAAGCTGAATCAGTCTGTATCTGTATCAGAATCAGAATCAGAAGATTAGCAGCAGTAGGAGTGGAAAAAATATCAGGATAGAGTGTCCTAGTAATGAATGCAGTGATGTGTTAAGTTGGTTATCAAATAACATGGTGTGTGTATGCCAATGTGACAAAGAAGAAAAGGGAAATAGGTGGGGATATCTGATCTGATCAGGAATTTTGAAAGGGCTATTAGTATTCTCACGTCCTTCTCGCTCACTACTTCTTGCCTGCAAATTTTGTGCAATCATTCAATTGTGGCACATATATTTGGGGTCCATGCCATTAATTTTTTGGTATGAGTCCCCATTCTCGTTCTTGTCCTTTTCTTACTTCTCCAGCTGCAAGTTCTTAATCCTTTGATAGGGAAGTATTTAAAATCAGTCTTTCAGTGCTTAGTGGAACTAAAGTTCATTCAAACATTACATTGACCCGAATAACCAGGAAACTGTTGGTAGCAGTGGTTAGTGGGGTATGGTATGGTGTACTTTCATAAATATGTCTATGGCCTGAAAATTTATAGTAATTTCGGTGGGTTCTATCAACTATTTGAATCCCATTAACTAATATCAAGATGTCATTAATTTGATGAATCTCTCAGACTAGCAAGAGAGTCTTTTAAAACCAAACATGAATTGTACTTGAACGCAAACTTTTGGGATGGTTTGGGGAAGAAATTGTATTATAAAGCAGAGGGGTTGTATTTGTACTTTGCAGCTTAGTGGAAAGTGGAAAGGCTGGCCTATTTTGTATGGTGAAGTTTTGTATGGTGAAGTTTATGGGGAAGGAGGACAATCTAAAAAGGTGTCCCAGATCTCCTAAATGTTTGTGTTCCTTGTTACCCTTTTTTATTCCGTTTTTGTTCACTTCTCATTATAATATTGTCCAAAGGTACCCGGCACTTCCTCCAGGACATCCTATGATCCTCAACCTTAGTTTATAAAATGATTTTGATTTTTGTATTTGTTTTAAACTTTGTTAAATTATAAATCGATTTTGATTCTTGTATTTGTTTTAAACTTTGTTAGATTATAAAACGATTTAGATTTTTTGTATTTGTTTTAAACTTTGTTAATGGTAGGTTTCTTACTTAAGAAAGATGTGGATGCAATTTTTTCCTCACGTAATTACGTTAAATTTTGTTTGATGTGATAAACAATAAATCATGTTAGATGCACTGCATAAGGTCTTTTCTTGTTAAAGTCTTATAAGATGAGTGTGATTTGAATCAAAGTTTAAAATACAGACAAAAAAATCAAAATTGAAACAAACATATAATTAATCCTGATAAAAATTAGTCATGTTTTTTTATATGAAACAATGACAAAAGTATTGAATATGTTATCATGACATTGATATCTTCAATTTATTGTAGTTCTGATATCGAATTTTTAAATTATAACGAATTTTTAAATTATAAGGAAACTCATTCTGCAGAAAAATTAAAAATTATTTTTAATGGACTAATATATTTTATGATACAGAGTATTCTAATTTTGAAGAGGATTAACTTAAATTACAAGGAAAGATAATTGAGGTAGACTAAAGAAAATTAATATTAAATCTTTCAATAGAATCATTTATAGTAAGTACTAATAAGTGTTAAAGGTCTTTTATGAATTATATCTCTTAATATGGTGAAAAAGTTGATTATTGAGTTTTAGTTTCTTACTTGTATTGCATTGGTTTAATTAGTTTTTCTCTAGTTGGTCCAGCAAAGTTGAGTATGACTAAATGTCTAGCTGAGTCGACCTTTGTCAAAGGTCGAGTCAAGCCAACTCTGACAGAAAATTGAGTCAAGTCAGTTGCTGCTCAAGAACAAACCAAGTAGTTCAAATCGAAGGTTGAGTTAAGTTGATCATTACCAAAGGTCAAGTCGAATCAATTTTAACCAAAAATCGAGTTGAGTGTACCCGTGCCAAACGTCGAACCAAGTTAGTATGAGCAGAAGTCAAGACGAGTCGTCTTGAATCGAAAATTAAGCTATTCAAGAACGAGATAAATTTTACCTTAAAATAAACACTACATTGCTTTATTCAAACATGAAAATTTAAATCCAAGATATTTTAATTATTTCATCCAAACAAATTATTTAAAAATAAAAATAATTCAATAATAAATAATTCAAATACTATATATTTTAATTTCTTAAAATTTTTGAAATATCTTTTCCAAACGTAAACAGAAAGTAAATGTTTAGCTAGGGCATCTTGACACACGTTGTTTTGCATTGCATAGATGAAATAAGTCTTGGCCATATAAATCTAAGACGATGAGGGTACAAAAAGTATAATATCACAATGATGACACAACAACTATGCAATATGCAATATAAATTATGGAGGAGCTTCGAAGGAAAATTCGTGAAACAAGACGACAAATGGCGTGTCTAAAAGAATTCCGTAGCATAGCGCACGAGTCATTGTTCGTACGTTAATAATTTCGATAAAAGAACGAAGAGTTACAACAAACTCTAATATCCCAAATCTTGGAACATAAGTCCCAAAAGTTACCAAATTAAAGGATAATACAAAGGAAAATGTTTTTTCTTTTACCAGACAATCTATTTTTAGAAGGATTTTTATTATTAAAAAATTAACTTTTGTATTTGAAAGAAAAATGAATAGTAAAATAATAGATATAAAATATATGTAAAAATTTGTTGTATATTATCTAATAGAAAACAATTGTTAAAATATGTCAATACAACAAAGTTATTTCAATTACTAGATAAAACAAGTAGGCAAATAGGCATGATTCAATGTGTACTGTCATTTTCGAGGAGTATATCAGCAATAACTGATAAATGGTTGTCTTTGCTTGAATGTTTTTGTATTTCAACCCTTTTTCATAACCAGTATATATGTATCTGTGTCTACATTTCCCAAATATTTATTATATACTTTTTACAAAAATTAAAAATCAAAATAAATAAAATATAATATTATCAAGAATTTAATATAAAAAAAACACTCTAATATAGTCTTCAAAGTCAAATGATAATAGAGAAATTATAATTACATAAATTTTAAAATAAACTAAGAATGTTTTATTAATTTACAACGAAAATGGTTATGAAGATGGATATCTCATACTCATCTCTGTATCTTATTTAAAAATTAAAGTAATACTCAAATTCATTATATGCATTGTCGATGTATTTTTTTTTGTCAATATTAAGACGAGTTTGAGCAACATATAAATTTATTTCGCATCCTTACTATACTAACAAGCAATAAATACATGACAAGTTAAATACTCCTTTACTTTTAGATTTCGTACTCATACTTAAGATAAAAAAAAATTGTGTAGTGATAAATTATCATCATATTAATATATTGTGCTTATTAGCATCTCATACTTGATCATGAATAACTATACATTATATATTCCATTTATTAAACCCTACTATACGCTCGAATCTTAGGAACTATATATCTATATCATTATATTAATATGTTTGGATTATTACACTCTACACTCACAATCAAACCAATATAACAGTGTTCATTTGATGATGCATAACCAAACTAGAAAAAAAAAATTCCAAAACAAGTGCATTAGGAATGGTAAGAAACAAATGGTACAAGCATAATCTTATCCGTATGTACACACCTTTCTTAATCTTACATTGACTTTATGTAAATTTATACTTACAAATTTTAGGTCCTAGTATATTACCAATTTTTTTGTTTTTGAGTAATAAAAAAATAATTTTAATAAAAATTAAATATAATTTTAATTCATGAATAATGATATGAAATTAAATTTTATTTATGTATTAAATTCTAATGTAATTTAATTATCAAACCTTAAAAATAAATAGATATAATTATTAAACGGTATTAAAGATTTGTTAATATAACAAATAGTATTAACATTTATATCTACGTGTATGTTTATGTTAGCATGTAAACACACATCTCACAACATTGTTTGTTAATGAATAAGAAAACTACATTAATAAACTTTAAAAATGAAAACCATTCAAAATTTGAGATGAAATTTAATTTCACATAAAATTTAAATTAATGAAAATATGTTTAACATTTTAAAACAAAATTATAAATATTCTACTTTTTAATATATATATATATATATATATATATTAAAATCTAAAATAATAAAAATTATAAAAAAATTAAAATTTAATAAAATAAAATAAAATATATATGTGTTCACTTTTTATGATAATAAAAAAATAAAAAAATTATTATTATTTTTATTATTGTAATTATAAATTTAAATATAAATAATTTTTATAATTTTATTGTAAATGATTTTATTTATTTTGTATGTATTTTTATAATTAAAAATGATTAAGTTTAAAATAATTGTCAAATAAAAAGAAGTTAAACTTAAAACAAGGGGAAAACTAATAAAATAATTGTTTTAATTTAAAAAAATGTATTTAAAAAATAAAATTGGAAAGCAAATGAAAATAAAAGGAACTCCTTCAAATAAATAAATAAATAAATATATATATAATATTATAAAATAATTATTATATATTTTGAAATTAAACATTTGATTACCTTTTAAAAGAATAATTATTGGCCCTGCTCACAGCTTCACGCCGACTTCGGTCGTATTTCCAGAGTCATCAGGTGGTTGTCCGCACTAATCACCCGATCGCCAAGATCCTCCGAAAACCCGACTTGGCAGGGAGGATGGTCTCCTGGTCAGTGGAATTTTCTGAGTTTGGACTCCGTTATGAACCTCGGTGATCCATCAAGGGTCAGCACCTGGCAGATTTTGCAGCCGAACTGACACCCACACCTGACGGCTCGGAACCGAGGTGGCTCCTCAACGTGGACGGATCCTCGGACAAAAGGGGGGGAGGAGCTGGTATTGTTCTAGAAGGACCAAATGGTCTAATCGTGGAGCAAGCCATCACATTCCGGTTTCTAGCCAGCAACAACCAAGCGGAGTATGAAGCTTTGATTGCTGGTCTAGCCCTAGTCAAAGAGCTCACGGTCGCTCGATTAGAGTGCATGATGGATTCACAATTGGTGGTCGGGCATATGAACGAAACATATTAGGTCAAGGATAATCAATTGTTGCGCTACTTCCACAAAGCTAGCACCCTCCTCCAGGATTTCGTCGAGGTCAGCATTATCCATGTGCCCAGGGAGCAAAATGCGAGGGTAGATCTCCTGTCTAAACTAACTCACTCCAAGAAGAGAGCACAGTTGTCTTCAATCATCAAGATGACACTCGACCACCTAGTCGTGGAAGCTTTCGTCACCGATGTTCCGACGCAGGAAAGGGATTGGAGACAGAACATACAGGACTTGATGATGAAGCATGAGCGAGGAGAAAAGGTTACCGCGAGCGACTCAAAACGCATCGCATGTTTTCTATACATATGCGACGACCTATACAGACACGGCCATAGCACAACCTTGTTGAAGTGCATATCAGCGGAAGAAGCTGACTACATCTTGCGCGAGCTCCACACCGGGATCTACGGTTTTCATTCGGGTAAACGTACGCTCAGAGCGCGCGTACTTCGCGCAGGATATTACTAGCCAACGATCGACCGAGATTGCGAGATATTTGTCAAGAAATGTCTCTCATGCCAGGCCCACGGTCATGATGTCCACGTCCCTCCTGAAGAATTGCATGGCATCATCTCCCCTTGGTCGTTCGCCCAATGGGGAATCGACATAGTTGGACCGTTGCGCCTCGCCAAAGCTCAGAACAAATTCCTCCTAGTGGCGGTCGACTACTTCACCAAATGGATAGAGGCCGAACCACTGTCCATAATCAGCGCCCATCGAGTACAGAAGTTCATTTGGCACTTGATATGCCGATTTGGTCTGCCACAAAAGATCATCACCGACAACGGCAGACAATTCATTGAGAGAAAATTGAAGGAATTCCTCAGCAGCTTGAGGATTAAACATGTGACCAGCTCAGTGGAGCATCCACAAACTAATGGACAAGCCAAAGTCGCGAACAAAGCCCTGCTCACAGAATTGAAAAAGCGACTCGGCGATGCTAAAGGCTTATGGGTGGAAGAACTACCCGAAGTCCTATGGGCATACAGATGCACCCCGCACGGATCCACTAGGGACACTCCATTCAATTTGACATACGGCACCGATGTCATGCTCCCAGTCGAGGTAGGAGAACCATCCCTAAGACGCAGCATCACCAATATGTCCTTAAATGATGAACAGTTGCAGATGAATCTCGACACCCTTCCTGAACGTCGAGAAATCGCCACCGTCCATGCCGAAGCCCAAAAAAGAATGCTCTCTCGTCGTTATAACACCAAGGTCAAGCCCCGAGCGTTTAAAAATGACGATCTTGTGTGGCGGAAACGAGGAGAAGCCAGAAAGAATCGAGCACACGGAAAGTTAGCGGCCAACTGGGAGGGACCGTTTCGCATCGTTGAGGACCTGATGAATGGGGCATACCGCCTACAGCTCCTCAATGGACAAACCGTCCCTAATACGTGGAATGCTACTCACCTCAAATATTATTTCAGTTAAAGCATATCTTTTCTATTCTTCATTTATTTTATTCTCACATGCTCGCCCTCAAGTAGCCAGAGCCAAGGCACTATTCGGCCTGTTAAAGGTTCACCCTCGAACCTTCGCACCATGATAAATCAGGATACATTCCCTCTGGTATATGTTCTCTCTCGAACACCCAGTCACATTCGGGACACACTCCCTCTGGTAGATGTTCTCCCTCGAACACCCAGTTAAATTCGGGACATTACTCCCCTGGTAGATGTTCACCCTAAAACACCTAGCACACTCGCTCTAGACGATCGTTCATAAACCCTATCAACGTCTACCTCACACCAAAACGGAGAAATTTTATCGTTCACACAACAATAATAACAACGTCATATTTCATGAATAACCACAATTTACGTAACAAAAGTTCTAGCCGAACAAAACATAAGTTCATCGTCACGTCAAAGTTCAACAGTCTAATCTATTACAATATTTGGAGATCCGACACTGGATTCTCCAGCAGTTTCAGCAATTGGTTCCTCCGCAGCGGCTGTCTCTTTGGGTTCTTCAACAGCGACCGCTTCATCACCAACACCATCTTCAGCCTCCAAGAAGGCGTTTTCTGGAATCTCCCCTAAGGGCCGCATTTGACCCTCATATACATCCTTCCGCACGTCAAATGCCACTCCCTCGGTAGATACCTAGAGAAGATGCTCGACCTGCCTCAGAACTTTTTTGAAACCTCTAGTGTGCTCCACGATTATGGCTTCAGTCATTTCTTCTCTTAACTCTTAATCCTCAACCGCCGCAGCACGTAGATCATCCCTCTCTTTGGTCAGCGTCGCCACAGTCTTCTTCGACTGTTCCAGTTCGGCCACCACCTGGTCACGCTCCCTCTGAAGGTCATCTCGTTCTTTCTTCAGCGCCAGGCCGACGGAGCGAGCACCATTCAACAACACTTGCGCCTCACACATTAATCGCTCCGACTGCTTCTGCTTTTAGTCGCAGCCAGCATGAACCTCCGCCAGCTCTTTCAGTTGTGCCCGCGCTTTCTCTAGCTCAACCCTCAATACGCCCCTATCGGAAGCGTACGCCATGTGCCAAGCAGCCATCGCTGTTCGACTCGCCAATTCTAACATGGCATCGGCCATTTGTTGCTCTGTCATGCTCTCCACCACTTTCTTTTCTGAGTTGTCCAAATTGAACTCGATTTAATGGCTCAGATTGAACGAGGGATCCCACACGCCGTTCGGTAGAGGACGATCTGTCTCCTCTACCGTCTCCTTCATCTTCTTTGATGCGGCGCCAGTAGTATCGACCGCTTTGCCTCTTCGTTTCCTTACCAAGGGCTACTCCTCAACGACCACTACTTCGTTAGGAGAAGCCGACCGCACGGTCGGAGGGGGCGGAAGGGCTTGAGTGGGTTTGGAAGATGGCCCTGGACGTCCAGCACCCGCCTTGCCAGTATCGATGGCTTGGAACCAGTTGCGGACGGATCCTTTTCTCCCCATTATCTCTGCGAAATACAAATCCCTCCAATACTATCAGCAACAATCAAGTAATAGACAAAAATAACAATAAAAGGAACATACCGAATACCCTCGAGTCAAAATCAACATGTTCAAGACAGTTTATGAGCCGACGGGAAGAAAAGGGGCATGGCAATGCCGTCAACACACTCAGAGCCTCTAATTCGTCGATTGTCATTTTATCCTCAGCCCACGAGGTGAATCTCAATGGATCCTGCGTCCAGTACAGTGGAAACTTCGGGTTCCCATCTTCATCAAAAAAGTGCGTCCGCCCTGAGTCGAGAATCAACACTTTAAAGAATTTGTCTTTAAAGCCCCTGTACGATTGCGAGTAAAGCTCCAGGAGGGCATTACCTGGCTCAGAAATCAGAGACACCCAACCCTTCCTAGCGATCAGACGACATCTAAAGAAATGCAAAAACAGCGCCACAATAGGCCTAATAGCCAAGGCCTGACAAATAACAGCGACTGCCTGAATATACCCCCAACTATCAGGATGCAGTTGGCTGGGTGCAACGTTTAGGGTTCTTAGCACATCCATTTGAAAAATCGTCAATGGCAATCTCACATATAGATCGTAAAACGGCGGGGCATAACAGTAGAAAAAATCGTTGGTAGCGTTCTCTCTTCCATGAAAAACTCTCTCATCCTCGCGATAAGCCACCAACTTGATACAATAGCTATAACCTAAGGTTCTCAAGATACAACTATTCTCTACCCAATCCTCTAACACTACTCTATTTCTAAATAAGCTACTGAAATCATTCACTTCACGCGTCGCCCAATCGTAGTCGCCGCCACGAGCCGTGGACGTAGCGCACTCTTCTGGGCCTTCACTCAACACGTTTCCGTATAAGAACGCATTTTCGCCGCTGAGAATGGTGGTGATTTCAGGGTGTTCCGCCGTCAACGACGGTCCCGGTGTATCAACACGGGCATTCTGCCCCTTTTCTTCCATTATCGGCAATAAGCACACTAGTAGGGAGAAAGGATTAAGATTTACCTGGCAAATTCGTATGGAAGCAGAGTCGATTTCGTATGGAGGCAGAATCAACTCGCAGTAAAGCAGGGGAACCGTCACCGGAGAGGGAAAAGAACGTTTTTTGATTTCGACAAAAGTGACACACCTTCTCACATTCCCTTTCATGTTAAAGACGAAACGAAGGCAGACCGCCACGCACCGTAGGATCAACTTAATCCAACGGCTCTACTTTCATGTCTTTTCGCATACCCCAAAGGCGGGAAACCGTAAAGCCTTTCACCAAAACGGTGCGTAGCACTTATCCAATAACTGTACACTCAACGTCCTACAGTAAACTCGCATGCTTAAACCGCGCTTGTTTACTCGGACTTGGGAGGCATTATGTGTAGTAGGATATCTGAGTCAATCGACTGGTAACCCAGGCGACCACTGAAGATAAATAAAGCACACAATAGCGAGTTGTCTTATGACCATCCCTAAACGATCGTCCACCCATTAGGTAGAACGATCGTTTAGGGATATCATATGCTTGTCATCGCCGCTCTTGGCATCAATCATTCAGCGATCGTTTTCTAGCGATCGTCTCTTGATTGAACTAAAGAACGTTCGGTCAATTCTAGTTAAAATGGACATATTAATCCTAATAAACTAAAGAACAAGCGGTTAGAAATATCTGGCCATAATGTCGCAAATCACGGAGTCAACTGACCCAGTATCAAGCACGACATAACGGTTGTGTTTTCCAATGATCAGGTTCTCCAACTAACCGGATTTTTAGGTAAACGATTTATTTTAATTGTTAGGTTAAATATGAAAAACCAGAAGGAAAAAATGTACGTTTTTCCTGAGAGAAATGAAGAAAGAGAATATTGATTTTCTTCTTTGTTTGAACTAAAAAAGGTTTTATCAATCACTTTTTCTGACTTGAGCGTCAGAGTGCCTTTGCAGGTACCCAGCCCATTTTTCCCCAAAAAATTCTGTGTAGGAGGAAGACGTGAAGATAATTGCACTACTGGAAGGAGCAGAAGTGACTCATCAGACGTATATCTCGACCTCAACTATTCTACTGAAACATATTTAATACTTAAAACTAACACATATTCACTTTCCAAATAGAATCATAAATTTAATAAATAGTCAATTAAATAATTCATACTAAAGCTTTAATTAAATCTTGTCAACACTCAATTTCGTCCGGGTTGTTTAAATAAAATTTATTTTCACCAACAAAGGGAATAAATATATAAAATACAAAAAAAAAGGGGTATATAATAACAAAAATTAGAAAAAAAAAATAATAATAAATAATAAAAAAGGGGGATCAGACGTTCGTCCTCTATGAGGTCGTTCGTCCAAACAGTTGCTGTGGGCGCTCGTCCGAATAGTGAGCGTTCGTCCTTCCCCTTTGTTGCTGTGGCCGCTCGTCCAAACAGTGAGCGTTCGTCCTTCCTCACTGTTTCGGCCAGATGTTCACTAGTCGACCGTTCAGCCACTCGGTCTTAGAAGACGTTCGTCCTCCTTTGGACGTTCGTCCATTATCATTGACGTTCGACTCTTTCACTATTCGGCCGTTCGACCATGTGTTAATTTAGGACGTTCGTCCTCAGTTTCGACCGTTCGGCCTTTTGTTCATTTTGGACGTTCGTCATTTGGTCTCTACTGTTTGAACGTTCGTTCTTAATGTGGTTTTGTTCTCAGTTTAGCGAGCGTCCCAGCCGAGCGTTCGGTCTGTTTGAGATGTCGAGCGTTCGGGTTTTGATTGTGAGCGTTCGGTTTTCTTTGGTCGACCTTGTGAACGTTCGTTCTTTGTTACTGTTTGCGTTCGGCCTGACCTCGTGAGCATTTGGTTTGAGCGTTCGTTCATTTAATATGAACGGACGTTCGTGTTCTGTTTGACCGAGCGTCCAAATAGTGGCTGCGTTTTAATTTTGTCTGAGCTTTCCAGCTGCAGCTGTCTGCCATTAACGTCTGAAAAAAAAAACACTCAGAGTATGGGTCTTTGGAAATTAAAAAGAGGAGAATCAATCTGCTGAAGGCCATCTGAGTTGGTCTCCCACGAACTTCAATCTGGCATCTCTGTACAGATTCCAGATGGCATCTGTAAAGCCTGCAACGTCCAGCAGCTCTATCTTCATCCAGCAATCACCAAGAGGAAGAGAAAATATCACGGCCTTCACATGCAAAATGATGACCAGCGTTTCATCATGGCTGGGAGAAGCACACTGATGAGGCCCAAACTTAACTTGTTAGCCGTTGCTAGGACTCGGGTTCAATCCCCAAATCCTTGGCAACGACACTAAAAACTTGTTAGCTCAAAAAATACTTGTTGGGCTCGATTTCGGCAAGTGCACCGAATCGTTCAAGTAATAAACCGGTAAGACCGGGTATCGTTTTCCCAAGAGACTCGTAATACTAGAGAATTGTGCGATTAACAACTCATATAGACTCAATAACATAACAAATATACAGAACAAGTGCAGGAATGTAAATTGATACATAATTACAAGGTTGGACTTTGGTATTGAAGGCACTTGGAAATGGAAAAGACTCGAAATGGTATGAAATGACATTGCTAAGGTTAGTTTTCACCAATGCACTCTTGTGTATAACCAATTTTATCTCCTCTCTATCAATTTACTAAAGTCAATCCACTAAAGCACTCTAGCCCTAATTCCTTAGATGAAAGAGCCTAGGTTTTCCTTATCAAACCCCAATTCCTTGGCAATCTAACAAGCAAAACCCGCATTAAAGAGCTGGGATCTAAGACAACATGTGAATCATCTTCCATTCCTAGAATCAATGACCCACAAGGACTCCTATTTCAGTTCTGGGTTTCATCTTACGTTCCCATAATCCATAAAACCCCAAAATCAAGTCATGAACGTTCCCATTACATGCAAGCTTTAAGATTGGAAACAAGAATACTAGCAATTGATAGAAAAGGCATATATATAATCAAATCATTCAACAATTACACAAGAATTCAAAGGCTACAAATAATCCCAACAAGATGGGTTTGGTTCTCCATTTCCATGGAGAACCCTAAAGCTTACAACATGGAAGATGGAAGAAGAAGGAGAACCCAAGAGGAAGAAGGGAGTGTTCCCACGAACCCTAGCAGCCCTCCAAGCTCTCCTCTCAGTGAAATCGCGCCTCCAAATGACCAAAGACCATTAACCCTTCGCGTTTCTGGGTTAAATAAGCTGTCTGCCACATCAGTAAAAGTCGCGCCCGGGCGCCCCATTTCTCACGCCCGGGCGTGAAACTCTCTGGACGCTGAAAGTGGACGAACGTCCACTTCTGCTGGACGAACGTCCTCCTGCATGGATGATGAGTCGATATTTTATTCACTTCACTTAGCTTATTGTACCGGATTTAATCAAGGAATTGTGCTTGAATGTATAATATTATCCTGTTTTTCCTAATTGTGCTTAAATTGACCAATAATTCTTATTTTAATTAATTTGAATTATTTGAAACTAATTATTTGTATTAGTGATTACAGGAAAAATTTTGGAAATACAAATTGGGACATTTAGATGAATATTGATTTAGAGTGTGAAACACCATTATTGGCTTCGAACCAACACATCACACTGCCTTGGAAAATCACACGGATGTTGCTCATGTGAATTATATGCGTTGGTGGATGTCTTCAATCAGCAATTCATTTAATTGGGTTATGTGATTTATATTTTTTTTCCTTGTTGGAGATTACACATAAGGCTGCCACGTACAGGGAGAATGTGAAATAGTGTGCACAAGAAAGTGAATTGGAAGCATTATGGAATGAGAGTTGGTGGGAAGTACACTGACTTTGTAAATTAAAAGGGGCACCACGTTGAGAACAACACGGCCAATTCAATTTGGCTAGCAAACACATGTTTTGGACAGCATAAGAAGAGGGGACCACATTGAAGCAAAGAGTTTATGGTTTTGAAAGGTTGGCAGCAGCAGCAATTCACGCCCTCAACAGTATCTACCATCGAGAAGGAGGAAATGAAGGTGCAACAATCAAGCTTCACGGTGAGCAACCACTCTCGGTTCAGCATCAACAGAATACTCCACGTCCAGCCCTTGAGGAGTTCCGACCAGCAAGCTTTGTCCAGTTGCAGATGCAATCAAAGAAGCCGCCTCGGCCTTGTTCCAGCAAGGAGTAAAGATCTACACACGTTGGAGATACACGGTCCAGAAACTCCCTATAGCCTTGGTTGGACACGGTGCTACCACGTTTTGGAGAGAAAATGGTGTGTTGTCATGGCATGAGAGAATGGATAACAGCAAGGAGCATCACGGCTGAATGGAGAGTGGAGGTGCACTAAGCCACCAAGAGCTGGAACGTAAATCATCTTCCATTTTTATTCCAGCCACAAAGTCCAGTAGCAGAGAAGATTGGCATGGTGATTAGATAGCTGGAATGTGCTGGAGGAGCCCATGAAGAAGCAAGTCATCAGCAGAGTTGAAATTGAATTGGGAGATGAAATAAGGTAAACCTGAGAAGCTGCATGGAGAAAAGTAGAGGTCACAAGTTCCTTTGAGGTACATGGCAGCAAAGATAGCAGCAAAGAAATATCACAGTTGGAAGCAAATACTTCACTATCTCTCGGTTAAAACTGCAAAATGGAGAAGGGAATTGATATGATGTGGAGTGTCCACGGCTTTCTCAGACATGAATTGGAAACTGATAGCATGGCCCCATGACAACCACGTTGGCACACACCAAAACGCCACATATGCTTGAATCAAAGGGGGGCCACCACTTGGTTTTATTCTGAACATTCTCCACTCAAGGTTTCACTTTTGGCACTTAGGGGATGCCTTGGAAAAATTCACGACCAGCATGGATGGCTTAGGTGTATTCTTACTGCATCTGCAAGGTACACTTCCAACATGTAAAGATGTTGCATTCTTGGCTTGGCTTGTATTCACGGTCCAGTACTCACACATGAGTAAGTCCAAAGGCTGAAAAAGGGGAAAAATTATTCACCAATGTCAGGAAATAACCAAAAAAATCCAACGGCCATGAGCTGGAACAAAAAGCTGAACTGGTGGGAAACACAGGGCCATGAGAGGTTCTGAAAAGAAAAGGTAGGAGGAGATTAAAAAGGAGGAGCATAGAGTTTTTCAGGCTCTCTCTCTCTCTCTCTCGGTCTGTAATTTTAGGGGGACGACTATACACATTCGGTTACACTGGGGTTCTGGACACTACAGTTACAGACTTACTTACAAGCCTCTTACTGTGGGGTGAACGTTATGGACACGACTGGAAAGTTCTTGTGGCTGGAAGTCTAGAACCAATCTGGTTGGAGGGTAACGTGCAGGAGAAGAAGTTTAGCTGTCACAGAGGAGAAGCTTTTGGTTGAATTTTATTGAGTACAGCTTCCAAAGGTTTTTCTTGTATCTTAATGCTTGAACCAATAATCATTTTGTTATTGTCTACATATTGAAAAGCATTGATGGAAGAACTGTTAACGTTTTTATTCAATATCATCTCCACTGAGAATTGTATTTAAATGCTTGTTTTACTTGTTGCTTCTTTATTTTATTCCATGAGCCTTGTCATGAACGGTCACAATTAATTATTTGCTTGTGTGAAAAGAGTATGATATTTGTTTAATTACTTTTTGGGAGAAAATATGTTTGGTTTTGTTAGAATGAAGTGTAGTACGGGGAGTGGTCATGGCATATTTAATCAAGAGCACATTACATTTTATTAAAATAAAAAAAGAGAGAGTTGTCTGGAAAGAATGGCTTATGCGGTGATGGATTAAAAAAAAAGAAGATGGGGATTAACTGGAGTAGGTGTCACGGTTTTGGGAAGAAAGAAGAAAGTGGGGTCTTAGCTTTTGAAATTTTGCATGGATCTTGTTCCTCCTTTTAAAGTGATTCTCGGCTTTGGAGAATGAATTGGAGGTAATTAGTAGAAAGTGAATAGGTGGGCTACGTGTGGAGTTTGGTGTGTACGGCAATTGGTATGGAATAGAAGGCTTGGATGAGAATTGTGAATTCTTTATTTTAAGAATTTGGAGTGGTTACGTGAATTGTATGATTTGAAAATCACTTTGAATAAATTATTGGTTTTTCAATTCATTTGAAGAATGGAAGTATGAAGAAGTGGCACGGCTCCCATGAGGCACGTTGATGATAGCAATTTCTATTTCCTTTTCATAATAAAAAAATAAGTGGTAAGATGTTGGTGGCTAGAAAGCATATTAATTCACAAAAAATAAAAATGAGGTTGAGATTGATATGGAAAGGCTACGGTTTTGGATGAGGAAAACAATTTCCTATTCCATTTTTGTTTGAATTTTTACTGTTCCAATTTCATTTTCATTGTGTTAATTTTGTTTTATTATTTTGAAATTTATTTTGCCGTTTTGAATTCAGTCGTGTTTAATTTCCAGTTTAATTTAATCTTTTTGCATAAAATCAAAAATCACAACCCCCCACTACGTGTTGATCTGAAACTAAACCGTAATGTTGGTCCTTGAGAGACGACCTAGGAGTCACATCCTAGCTATACTGCATTCTTAACTATGCAATCAAATTTGTATGTGGTGCGACCCGTATCAATGGACGAGCGTCCTCTTGCATGGACGAGCGTCCTCTCCTGGACGAGCGTCCTCTGCCTGGCTGGACGAGCGTCCACTTCTGCCTGGCTGGACGAGCGTCTGCTTCTTGGACGAGCGCCTGCTGCCTCTGGACGAGCGTCCTCTCCTCGGACGAGCGCCCTCCTGGACGAGCGTCCTCTTCTCTGGACGAACGTCCCCCTCTCTTGGACGAGCGCCCGCTTCTGGGACGAGCGTCCTCCTGCCTGGACGAACGTCCACTGTCCTGGGACGAGCGTCCTCCTTCTCTGGACGAGCGTCCTCTCTGCACTTTGGACGAGCGTCCTCTTGTGCGTCCTTGCCTGGCTGGACGAGCGTCCTGGCTTGGACGAGCGTCCACAGCGCCTGGCTTGGACGAGTGTTTGTTCTCCTTCGTGGACGAACGTCCGTTTCTGCTCGTGCTCACTTTGGTTCATCTCTATACATGGCTGGAGACTCTTCCAAGCTCGTTTTTAGCTACAAAATAAGGGATTATTGATGAAAATACATCAAAGTAGCCAAAAACACAAATATATAGAAAACAAGACAAAGCAAGAGGATTAAGCAAGTTATAAGTTAGAAAGGAGTTGATTTTGCCATTAAAATGATGCTTAAAATATAGTATAATTTAGCATTATCACACACCGCAGCAGAGGCACTCACGCTGGAATGGTGCTGCACTGTATTGAATAGGCTGTCCCATGCACTCACTAAATCAAGCACATGGAAGAGACAAAATCAGCAAGCAGCACATGATTTCTCTCTTTTAAAATTTAGTGCAATATGACATGGAGAGCATTACTGGAGTTGAAGAAGAAGAGGAGATTAGGTGAGCAGACACGACTGGAAGCATGGGGAGCAACACGCTGGCAGCGTCATGGGCAACTCCATATTCACGGCTTCGCTGGAAGGGAAGCACACCAGCACGGCTGAGCAATGATTGGAAGCACATGGTCATGCGGCCACTCTGAAAAATCACTTACAGTATGGGTCTCTGGAAATTAAAAAGAAGCAGAGAATATTCCTGGCTAACACTTCCACTTGTCTTCCACGTGCGCCCACATGGAACCTCTGCTGATTCCGTCTGCCATCTGAAACGCATGCAACACCTGGGGCTTCCACTTACCTTCAGAATGGTTACCTTATTCGAAAAAAAAGAGAAATCTCCAGAAGGTCACCTCGGCATATCCATCTTGAACACCCATACCTTAGATACAGCCCACACTCTGGACCCCTCTGGAATAATCTTCAGGGACCTGGGGAAACTGCCTGGACCGGATCTTCATTTTTCAAGAACCCAGACTCCACTGACCCGGGGAGGATCATCATTCGCATACAGCCCAGATCATCACCACCCCTGCATATCCATCTCGAACAGCCACTGTCACATCCACCCTAAAACACCTCATAACTACACCACCATCACCACCACGAGTCCCCACCGTATCCAACTCCACTATCTCCACTTCTCATCATCACTCACCTTTGTCTCCCACTCACCTTCAACTCCCATGGCCATCAACCTAAAAACTACATTGCCTGCAACCATCATGCAGAGGCATTGACCACATTACTGAACACCGTGGCCTTCACCTCACCACCGCAAGCCACCGTGAAGCTTCTATCACGCACCACCACGTTAAAACTCTGCATGCAGTAGTCTCCATCACAGCCTCATCCACCGCCACACAAACTCACCATTTCCTCCTCTTCATTTTTTTTTTTATTATCACCAACACCCACCACCAGCCCACCATATTCATCCCTACCCTTCGGCCATCACTTTCATCTCCAACATTGTTCCACCACTGGACCTATAATTAACCCTTATACATTATCATCTCCATCCATATTCACCCATTGTCACAGCCAACCTCAAACGCCTCGTAACTACACGACCATTACTCACTACGCCGATCATCCTCACCAAACCAAACTCAACCTCCAGCATCATCATCTTCATCCATCAGATCCAACACCCATAGCCAACCTCATCACCTTCATTTCCAATACCCCTCACGACCATCTTTCTTCATCCTTATACCATTTCATGGCAGCATCTTAATCTTCATCCATTTCCAATCACCAACACCCACAACCAGCCCTCCTTTTTCATCCTCATTTCCAGTAACTATTCTCACCCAGTCATCACTTTCACGGCCTGCGCCCATCACCATATCCAACATCTTAACCTCACAGCCAACGTCCACATCTTCATTCACCAGAGAGAGGAAACCACTAGAGAGGCTACGGGAAGGAGAATGCCATAGAAAGAGGAAGGAACCGAAGTGGAAAGGAGGGACCCGAAGCGAGTAACTCTGAGTGTTGCGAAGAAGCCGCAAACGGAGAGAAGGAAGAAAGGAAGATTACAGGGAGGGCAAAGAGAAAGCTACTGGAAAGAGCAAGGGCATTTGAAGGAGGCTACGGAGAGCGGAAGAAATTAAAGGAAGCTTCAAGAGGTGTGTGTTTAAATTGCGAATTGTATTCATTGTTGAAATGCATCTCTGAGGTACGTAAAACTATTTAGCTATGATATGGGACTGCACGTCAAAGATTATCTCGTATGTTGATTGTGAATTATAATGTTGCACTGAGTTCATATTATCTTTCCCATGCCCATTATTCAATCTGAATTTCGAAGATTCATGCATAATCCACCAATTCATGGTTTCATCTTTCTATCAATCAACCATATCCATACTCATACATCCGGCAATCCTTCAATCACCACCTCTGACCACCACCAGGAATCCATCTTTGAGTCACAGCCGCACTATCACCTTGCTTCACTACTCCCAGCTAAACTTCTCTTCCTCTCAAATCGCACCCCCATCTTCATCATATTCCCATCTAACCCAACACTACAGTGGCAGTCACTGTAAGCCACCATCGAAACTACTTTCGTCACTGTGACCTGCCGCAACAGCACCTCCACAACCAATGTAACGGTCACCATCCCAAGCTCTTCTCCATCTTCATTGCATCATCCTCAGCCGTTTTGGTTGCCGAGGACCTCTATTCTTCTCCCCATTTTCACTGGTCATCATCAACCTCCCAACACCTTCGCGAGCCACCCATCTCCTCCACCACCGAACACTCTCATGCTTCCTTAAGCACCAAAACTCGCAACCAAACCCATACCATCCGTGAAACTCCTTATCACCATCTTTCCTCCTAGCCAATATCATCATCTTCACCGTCACCTCTCACTAACAACACAACCTTATTTCCATCTTCAACCTCACTGCCATCATTTTTCAGCCGCCACTGTCATTCAGGTCACCGCCGCACTATCACCTTGCCTCACTACTCCCAGCCAATATACTCTCCAACCCCTCTGCTCCTCTCATCCGGAACCATTCCAACCATTTCTTTTTCACAACTCACTCACCGCTTCCATTACATCTTCCCATCACCATCCTTATTCTCTCGAAATATCATCATCTTCACATCATCTTCATCTTGCTGTTCATTCATCTGGAACATCTTGTTACGTACCTGAGTACGTAAACTAGCCAAATACAACCTTTCACTCTCTCTCACACGGAATAGAACAATAAACGAATAATATTTGATGAATGAATCTCTTTTATTGATGGTAATATCTGAATAAACAAGGATAAACAATAATTGGGAGCATAACCTCCTTCAATTACTTTGAGAGCATAACCTCCCTCACAAGACAATAATGTCTGTCACAAAACTCAATAATCAAAAGCCTGTCTTTAACCCTGGACTCTAACCTTATTTATATTAATTATTTCCCGCCCATCTCTTATTAAATATTCCTCTAGAATATATCTGCATTTGATATAAATATCCCTATATTTAATATTCAATAATTTATATAAATATCTCTATATTTAATATAAATATCTCTATATTTAATATAAATATCTCTATATTTAATATAAATATCTCTCCGTATATTATCTTAGCACATATCCTTAATTATAAATATCTTATATTGAATATTTCCCTAAATATATATTTATTTACTCTAATTAACTTATACTATATTTATTTACTCTAATTAACTTATATTATATTTATTTACTCTAATTAACTTATACTAAATATTCTCTCTGCTCATATACTTTCTAACCCTTATTATTACCCCTACCTTAGGTCGTAACACATCTGGTGACCACGGATAGAGGAAGGCACTGGCTCTCCCGCGACGCCCTTCCAGCCACCTTTTCCTTCCACTACCACTTTTCACATGACCAGGGAACCAAGCTTTCAAGCCTCCCTTCATCTTCAACGTTCAAGGCTACTAGAAACACACATCATATCCAGCATCCATCTCTTCATCCCTACGACCACTGCTGCTAGTAACTGCCCATCCTCTATATTCACTCACTACCATAGCCATCTTGACACGGCCAAATACCCATCCTCCATATTCACACTCGCGGTCCATAAATAAACGCACGTTATTTGGCCTTTATCGAGCGTGCGTCACCATTTTCTCTCATCTTCAAGAACGAACGCTCGTCCATAACGAGCGTTCGTCGTCAATTTCCCACATCTTCCCAACGAACGCTCACCCATAACGAGCGTTCGTCACCAATTTCCCTCATCTTCACAACGAACGCTCGCCCATAACGAGCGTTCGTCATCATTTTTCTCATCTTCCCAGCGAACGCTCGTCAAAACGAGCGTTCCTCATCAATTTGCCACATCTTCCCAACGAACGCTCGTCCATAACGAGCGTTCGTCATACAGCCTCATGTTCTCAACGTTCGTTCGTCATCTTCAAAATGAACGCTCATCATTAAGCCTCCTTTCCCAGCGTCCGCCCGTTATCTCCACCAGCGAACGCTCATTATACAGACTCCCTTTCTCAACATACAAGTCAACCTTCCCCACGAGCGTTCGTCTTCTCAACAGACGCTCGTCCACAATGGATCTCCTACCTTCCCCACGAGCGTTCGTCTTCTCAATAGACGTTCGTCCCCATTGGAACGTCAGCCTTCCCCCACGAGCGCTCGTCTTCCCAATGGACGTTCGTCCTCAACGGATCCTTTTTTATGAACGTTCGTCTTCCCTAACGAACGTTCGTCCTTGTACAGTAACCATCACCCCTTTATTTTATTTATGTATAGTAACTTGTTTATGTTGTTTTTGTATAAAAAAAATTATTATAAAAACTGTAAATAATAAATATATATAAAACGTTAAAAAAACATTTAATGTAATAAATCGGTATGAGTACTCGTGCGATCGTACGCATCAGCCTAGTACTTATTGCCCAAATATAAATAAATAAAAAGCCGTGTGAGTGCTCGTGCGATCGTACGCATCAGCCTAGTACTCATTACGCAAAACAATAAAAGAGAAAGCCGTGTGAGTGCTCGTGCGATCGTACGCATCAGCCTAGTACTCATTACGCAAAACAACAAAAGAGAAAGCCGTGTGAGTGCTCGTGCGATCGTACGCATCAGCCTAGTACTCATTACGCAAAACAATAAAAGAGAAAGCCGTGTGAGTGCTCGTGCGATCGTACGCATCAGCCTAGTACTCATTACGCAAAACAATAAAGGAAAAAGCCGTGTGGGTGCTCGTGCGATCGTACGCATCAGCCTAGTACTCATTACGCAAAACAATAAAGGAAAAAGCCGTGTGGGTGCTCGTGCGATCGTACGCATCAGCCTAGTACTCATTACGCAAAAAATATAAATATCACAACAAAAATACCAAAAAAATATAAAATCTTCAAAAACAAAAAAACATTCACTTTTTTCAAAACTACAAACAATATCGCCTTGCTAGAACTACGTGATCCTTGATTCTCCATCAAAAGTGGAGATACGTAGGAGCAAGGCCAGTCCTTGTCAGGCTCACTCTCCCAAAAAATCCAAATCATTTTCCAAACAATTTCTCAAACAATTTCCCAAACATTTTTCAAGCAGTTTCTAAAAGAACTACGTAACCCTGATTTCTCATTCTGCATGAGAATACGTAGGAGCAAGGTCAATCCTTGTCGGGCCCAAAAAGCTAAAATATTGTTTGTTTTCTTTAGCGTTTTATTTTAAGGGGAAGTTAAATACTTTGAAAACCACATCCACATTCGCACATTTAGTTAAAGGTACTGCCTTAAGGCAGGCGTTGTAGGGTGCTAATACCTTCCCTACCTTCCCTACACGTAACCGACTCTCGAACCAAGAATCTGGTTCAATTTGACCATGCCTTATCATTTTATGGTTTTTCCGTAGTTTTCCAGAATAAACTATGGTGGCGACTCCAAAATCTCTTTTCAAATATATTTATTCTTTTTATTGGATCGTCGTCCCGTCGCGATTCCGGTTGCGACAAATCTAAATATTAAATTTCTAAAATAATATAATTAATTTAAAGAATTCCAGAACATACTTTATTCTTGGTTTGATGTAACTTTAAGTTGAAAGTGGCATTAAGTATGGGTAGTACAACACTTGTCAAAACACGCGTTTCTTCAGGCACTTTATCAGTTTCAAAATTAATTTATCACTCTATTTTTAAGAATTAGTAAAAACAATTTAAGAATTTATCTATCATTAAAATTCTGTTTATAATAAAATATTACATGACGTAATAATTTTTAATTAATTTTAAATTTCTAAAACAATTTTTACCAAAATATTTACTTTAAATATAGAATAAATTTTGTAGTTATATTAATTATAAAGCTGTTAATAAATTTTGTTGTTGTTTATTTGAGTGGATTTGGAGGTAAGTGAGAGTGAATTTGGAAGTAAAGTTTGAGAATTAGTGTAGGATTTGATTGACGTGACAGATTAAAAAATTTTACTTCCAAATTCACTCAAATAAACAACAACAAAATTTACTTTCAAATCCCCTCAATCACTCTCCCCCAAATCCATTCAAGTGAACAAGACCTTATTGAGCCAACTCAACCCAACTCACTTATTAGAGAGTTGAAAAAATTTGAACCCGGTCTAACTCACCACGGGTTGGTTCGTTTCACTTAATTATAAGTTTTTTTAAAAAATAAAAAAAATTATATTTTTTTATTCAAATCTAAATAAACTTCACTCTAAAATGATGTTAAACTTCAAAGACAATTAAAAATATATATTATAAAAAACAAGCACAAAAGCCAAACAAATAAGTTTTTAGTATTGATAATTTTTGTATCATTTGTTCATTTATAATATTAGAGTATTGAATAAATAAATCTATAATATTTTTCTCTCTTGAAACACCTTTTTTTTATCTCTATCTACAATATAATAAAAAATGTTAACTAATAATATTAAAACATAAAATAATAAATAATTAAATTAAATTAGATGGGTTGGTGAACTAACCTAGTTCACCGGTTCCACTCGGATGAGCCGGGTTCTAAGTGAGTCAAGTTGAAAACTAATTCACATAAAAAAGTTATATTTTTTTCAAACTCAATTAAGTTGAAATCTGTGATAGACCGAATTGACTCATTACAATCCATTATTTTTGACAGTACTAATTAATTATAAAGTATGCGTTCTGAAAACGGAACTACCCCAATGTGATTGGAAATTTAGTTTAAGAAAGACGTTGTCAAAAAATTTAAAATTATATTGGTGAAAAATCAGTTCTTGAAGAATGTTTAAACTTAACTATTAATATTAAATATATTTAGATTTTGACTTGGAACTTGTTTAGAGTGATTATGAATATTAAGGACCTATAATTTTGAAAGAAAATTAACGTTGTAAATTTATAATATTATATATTTGTAATAAGATTTAGAAAGTATTACTACTACTACTGTTATTATTATTTGATTAATATTTTAAAGAAATTTTCATATAGTTTATTCTACTTCAGTTGTAGAGAAAGTACCTAGGTTTTCCACATTAGCTGACTACTCATTTAAAAGGTTATTAAATAGAAACACACCCATAAATTTGACAACAAATGTAGTTCTTTTTAGAAAATGAAATAAACCGACCAAAGGTTGATTAGGGTTAGTAGGGATAGTATATGTGATTAGAGTAAATTTTTAAAAACCCTATAGAAATCTTAATTATTTTTCATAAATTTAAATAACATATATTTTGTGATTAAAAAAATTAGAGCTGTCAAAACGGGCCACCTGGCCCGACCCGATCCGGCCCACCACGGGTTGGTCACTTAGTGAGCCAACTCAACCTGGCTCATTTATTAGCAAGCCAAAAAAATTCGAACCGACTCGACCCACCACGGGTTGGTGGGTAAACGGGTTGACTCATTGGCTCAGTTAATTATAATTTTTTTTAAATAAAAAAATTACAAACTTTCTATAATACAAATCTAAACAAATTTCACTCCCAAATTCACTTCGGGTGTTTAATTAATTTTGAAAATAATAAACTTAAATAATTTTTTCAAGCAAAAACAAAATAATAAATATTTTTTTATAAAATTAAAATTAATTTTTAATAAAATAAAATTAGGTAGGTAGGTTGGTGGGCCAACCCGGCCCACCACGGGTTCAACCCGCATGAGCCGGGTTGAAATCTGACCCGCATAAAAAAAAATACAATTTTTTCTAACTCAACCCGACTCAAACCCGTGGTGGGCCGGATTGACTCGCGGATTATGACCCATTTTCACAACTCTATAAAAAAATCCTCCAAATAAGGGTCTTACTTTAGTATCTTTTAAAATAATTGGTTTTGATACATTTTAAAGCGAAAGTATGTCTTATATAATAATTTTAAATGATGTAGTACTGTTTTATTATACTATGGTCCGTCCACATAATTTTTGGCAGTAGCACTTCACCCTTCACGCTTAGGGTGACAAAATAGATCGTTATTCATATGTTGGTCTGTCAGTTCGCCAAAATCGGATTATTGGAATAGATTTTTTAATCTATCAGTTCATTTTAGTCTTGTTCACCTACTAGCCAAATTGGTGAGTTAGTCCACATTACCTATAGGCTTATTTTAAAAAGATAAAAATAAAAAATAATTTAAAATATTAATTTTTTTAAAGATGTAAATATGTAATATTGTTGTGATTTAAATCATTAAAACTCATTAATTAAATTTCAATTTTTAGTTATAATAAAATAATTTAACATATAAATATAATAATTATTTTAATTTATTCAATTAAAAACAATAAATAATAATTAAAATCTTAGAAAATATTTATATATTAAATATGTTTTTAATATTTATTTATGATATATACATAAACAAAATTTAAAAATATTTTTTAAAAGAAAAAAAAGCTCTAACTAGCCATCATGTCATATGATCGGACAAATTACAATTTATAGTCTACTTTTTGTGGTAGTTAAGTCTACACTGATTCAACTTTTTTTACAGGTCAAGACAATGATATGGATTCTAACTCCTATCCACACCTTTACCCACATTTTCATTTTGGTCTTCAACATTTATTGGTATTTGGGTGTGCATCCATTTTATTAGTATTGTCAAAATGAGTTGGAACTCGTGTGATAATCTGGTCCATTGTAGGTATAAATTAAGTTGAATTGAAAAATAAAATTGAAATCTTATATATGTGTCAATTTTGAACCAATTTCACTAAGAACTTAATTAATTATGCTCAACCAAGTTGAATCCGTGATGAACTGGATTGACTCACTAATCGAAATAATTTTTCTTTCTAATAAGTATTTTTTTACTAAGTTAGTCATTTTACAAAATATCGAAGCAGAAATTCGCGTGAAATCATTTTTGTATGGAGTAATTAAAAAACATGAAAAATTCACAAATTTATATTTAATAACTCAATTTGTATGTAGAAATTTTTTTTGAATCACTATAAAGCCATTAAAAATTTTGTTAAAAAGATTTTGTAATATATTTATGTCAATGAAATCTTATCTTTGATCGATCACAAATTTAATTTAAGATCCTTTCTTTTTATTTAGATTTGAATAGAAAAGAATTTGTTATTTTTTTAAATTAAAAGAAATTGTTATTAAATTAAAATAAATCAATATGTTCAATTTATCAACATGTACTCAACTTGTTTAAATTTTTTAGGCTTAATACCCTATTTTGTCCCCAGTTTCGTCCAAAAATGTCAAATTAGTCCATCTTTTTAAAAATGCGTCAATTACGTCCTCACTTAATAAAATTTGCATCAATTAAATCCCTTCCGTTAAATCCGTACAAATGACGTTAATTATCTTGATGCAAAATAATTAACGCCGTCTGTACAGATTTAACGGAAGGAATTTCATTGATGCAAATTTTATTAAGTGAGAATGTAATTGACGCATTTTTTAAAGGATGAACTAATTTCACATTTGCGAACAAAATTCGAAACAAAATAGGATATTAAACCAATTTTTTAAGTTAATAATAAATAAGTTGAATTAGATTGACTGATGATTAATCCATTATAATCAAATGAATGATCCGTTTTAAAACTAATAAAGTGCACGTACTTCAACACTGTGTTTTCTGCGTCAAGTATGACTGCTGCGACCATCTTCAATGCAACGGTGTCATGGTGTTGCTTCCATCTTCTTGACAGAAGTGGAGGCTAACCACAAAAACGACAATTATATCTCTTGGTATGAACTTCATGAATGGTTTCAACTTTATTTTGGACCGTGAGAGGCGACCTCCTCCTAAATTATCGCACCAAGCTATGTGCCTAATCAAAGATATCGATAAGAGTGTGATTCATCAGTTTGACACTAAGTAGTGAGTTGAAGAAAAATTAAGACTTTTGTTTTTCAATACGTCCATGGTTAGGAAAATGGTAACGTTCGTGGGTGGTGGTATCTCTTATCTTCCTAGAATTAAATGTGATGTGACAATCAACTATAAGTGTCATATTATTTAAAATTATTACATATAGAAACTGAAGTAATCCCCTCAAAAATTATAAAAGGTGGTATGAACAAGTTCTAAAGTGCTAACATGGTCTGATTTGATGGAACTGTGGAAAGTTGCACTAACTTCTGGTATTAAGGCATGTGCTGGAAAAGCATTAACTTGTGACTCGGGAAGCTTCACCATCAAATCCAAACAGCTTAATTAGTTCCAGTTTTCGAAATTGAATTAAGGGTAGAAAACCCATGAACATGGAGAAACTTGGGGGCACATGAAATTGGAAAAGCTTATTTGGGTATGACAAGCAGAATCTTTATGAGGTTTATTTAATTTTGCCTGGCTGGTTATCAGTTTTGCACTAAGCAAGTTAGGCATTGACAGTGATAGTTTTGTAGGTAAAAAACTTGATAATTCAGTAGTTAGGCAGTGGTGCTACACTGAGACTGAACATTTCTGTTCAAGTGTTTGACATTTGACAACGAGATTGAAGGTGTTATGCATTTATTATCACTGCCACCACCTTCGGGATCTTCATCCAAACAGATGTCAAGTTTTTAGCATATCAACTTAAGAGGAAAGTGTCCGCACTCAACATATACACGTAGAACAAGGATCACATGGGAAACAAATATTTGCAATCCGTAAAAAAAATTAATAAAGTATTCTTTTTAAAGAATGTTTCAAAAATAAATCACTTTTATAGAGTCTAGATAAGACTGTCAATCAATTGCATATATAAATTATTTTTTAGAGTAATTACTTTTATTATATGTACAGAATAATTTATGATGATATGATACTGTGAAAATCATATAAAATGTTAAACACATTTTTTTTTTCTAATGCTTGATTTATCACAATACATTATTGTACCATAATTCTTTGAATGAATTTTAAAATTTCGAGTAATTTATTATATTTGACGTCTAATGATAGCTTTTTTATAAATGTGTTTTTATAATAAATTATCAGATTACTCATAGTATATAAATAATTTATCCTCAACTTTAGTTGAATTTACTTGTAATATTTTGATGCACAAACTCTTTTAAAATTTTAATCATCCAAAATCTTAATTTATGTAGTATAGGTCATCAATTGAGTTATATTTTTCTTTGGGAATAAGTTTGTATACTTAATAAGGTTGCATTAGGATAATAATATTATTTCATTAATTCCTCGTAATAAACCTAAGAAAAAGTCTATAGGTATCATTATGTACATATCATACAAAATATTCACATATAATATTATGCATTTCATAAATCACATATATATCATGTTATCATCATTAACAATCTCTCTTCTTACATACATACTTATCTAATGAGAAAAACTTGTTTGTTTAAGTAATCTTAGCAATACCAACTTTAATAAAAGAGAGAAAGTTGGTTTGATCTTCCTTTTAATGAAACATCCTCTCATTCTTTGAGTAATTGACTATCGTTCTTTTAGTACTGCTTAAGTGTTATAACAATATTTCAGTGAGGGACTTTTGGTATAACTTAACTTTCAGAATCACCATATACTACATTTGTATATTTGAGAGGATTAAAGTTTGAATGACGAGAGTCCCAGAAAAGAGAAAATTATTTCAATCATTCTCCCACTTGAACCATAAGTGACGACTTGAGAGTCGCTTGAACATCTTTAATAATTTATAAGCATTTATGATGACACTTGAGCTACAATAAGTGATGCACGTAATCATTATTCACATGTCGCTAAAGCGACAATTCACCTCTTGAGTGATATATCTAAAATCACACAATTTTAAATTTCTTATATGTACAATATACCAAAATAATGTGCATGTGTTTAATCAATCCTGCTAATTATATTATACATATTTTTATAATATCACATTTTAACATACTATTTCAACTATCATACAATCACATATTTAGAACAATATACGAATGAAAATATGTTATAATTAGCTTCACTCACCTAGAAATTGCATACCCATAATGAGGTTAACTTAAGTTGAGATTTTACATTCATAGGACTTAAGCCACAACATTTCACAATATCAAGTTTTAAAAGGATTATTTAGTTACGTGGCCTATTGGCAAGTGCATCATGTCAATTGTAGTATAGTCGAATAGAGACTATCGTATCCACAAAGATTTAGCAAACATATTCGTAGTTTGTTTTTGGAATTTCTTTAAGAACATATTGTTAGTAGTATATATTATATAGATTAATCAGAGTAGAGACTATGATTGGATTTTATCTCATCTTCTTCTACTTTACCACTATTATCTTGTTTACTTAATATGTAAATCCTTCAATGTCCTGCAAGTACTCTAGGGTAGATCTAGACCCTTCAGTATAGGACCTAAGGACTTCAGACCCATTGTGATTCCTCCAGCTTGTTGAATGAATATTGTCTTAAGTGCACGACTCATTTGTCCAGTCCAACCTCTAGAAAGAGTGAGATGATTTGATTGAACCGTAGTTTAAGAACAATCTTCAAACTCAATCAAAACCATTGAAAGAATTTGAGTGATCAAGTCATCCCATCAATAAACACATATCAAATAGAAAAACTATTAAATGAAAGTATATATAAATATTCGAGAAGTAGAAGTACATAGAATTAGAATTTATTACATCCAACCTGGACATGAGAGATTTCAATTACTCAAAATATTATATAATTTTAGCAACATCTACACATAAGATTTACCATAAGAGCATCTCTCTTGTCTCACAGATTTATTTCTACTCTACTACTACTATATTACTTCTATGTCCAATGCCTAAAACGAAGACATGGGATATTTACTTATAGAATTTTTTTTTTAGCGATGCTTAACACAACTTTTTGTACTCAGCCATAGAGGTTTCCTTTTATGAAGAGTTTTCTTTTATCTTTGTCGCATCTATAATTGAGTACCACTTTCTTTTGGCTTAACCATGTACTGCATTAAGTGTTAAGAATTATTTTCTTGTGGCTTAGTCATGCACCACCTTAAGTGTTGGACACCATTTTCTTGTGGCTCAACTGCAAAACTCACATTTTGAATCTTTCCTTATCTCCTTACTAGCGCTCAGCCACACATTTTGGAGTTCAACTACATCATCTTTAATGTTTTGAAAAATTACTACACATCATCATAAATTGATCAATTTCTTATTTTTTTTCTTATTAGTATCTCATTTTGTAATTATAAACTAAATAGGTTGTTACGTACAAAATATAATGATAAGTGTCAAAATCATATGAAAATTGACTATTGTTAACCTATTAGCAAAAGATTTTCTATACACTTTTACAAACCCAAATTTTATTACGTTAACCTCCAAAGTTTAACCATACATCATTAACATCTATAGTTAATCAACACTAAAAAAATGGACTAAAAAAATGAATGAATACAACAATAAGAAAACAAAAACTTATACTGGTAAAAAAAATGTTTCAACCATCTTAATCCTTCTTCTTTTTCTTCATCTCGTCAGGAGTATAACTTGTTATGAAAATGTATAATTTAAAAATTAAAAAAACTGAAAAATAGTGTAGAAAGAATATTGAGTAAGTAAATTATAGAGAAATATAATTCTTATAAAATAGCAAATAATGTCTTATTATATATTGATAATTTTTTATTAAAACATATATCTCTATTATAACATTTGTATACTAAATAAAACTCTTGGTAACTCTTCAAGGGAATATCGTTATTTAAAAAAAATATATTCTTATTATTGTTTTTTTTGGAAGCGTTTAAATAAAGTATATATTGATTATTATAAAAGAAAGTTATATTACTAAATTACTAATGTATATAAAATTAATTTTCCGGAGTAATAAATTCAATTTTAAATATAAAAAGTAAGAGTTATATCACTCAAATAGAAGATAAATGCATGTGTTAATAAACTTATAATAATTTAGTAACATACTCAATTTTTTAAGAAAACAAAAGTTAACATATCACGTCTTGACTCTTAAGAAAATTTAAACAATTTTTGAAATGTTTATTCTAAAATAAACAAACACATCAAACGGAGATGAATGAATTTAAGAAATTACCATTAACAACATGTAATATTATGAACCTAAATAAATCAAGTATTAATTAGTGTTTCTATATATAATTAATAGAACTAAGAGACACACTTGTTCCGTCGTGATCTTCTTATCCTTTGACCTTTGAATCTCTTGTTCCAAGCACTTCAAGTCCAAACTGGATGGAAGTTTCCTCTAAAAGGCACTATGACGTTCAAGTTAGGCGTTTGATCAATGATCTTTTTCTCACAATTGAGTATTAGAACTTAGCAAAATGTACTTACATTTGTGGCTTAGTCTTGTATTTATAAGTTATTTCATGGATCCTAAACTATGATAGGTCTAATAAAACGAATTTACCTTTAAATTCGTTACTCATAAACAACTTCCTAAACCTGTAATCAGTTATTAAAATCTTTAATCAATATTGTATGGTACATGACCCAAAACGAGCGGTTGGAGTAATATGTCGATCGGTCTAGTAAAGCCTCATGTCTACATTGGGCCGAAGGTCGAGTGACTTGAATTGGGTCACGGCACGACCAGCACATTAACGGACTAGTAAGGTAATCGGCCCAATAATCCAGCAGGATAGGACCAATGGTATAATTCGACAGGTAATAAAATAATACCTCAAAGATCTAAACAGTTCCAACGACATCTAATTAAAGATATTGATAGGCGGTTCATGAGCGACCGACTGGAAAAAAGGTAAGTTTATTTTTATTTTATCCATGAGACACTTATAAATAAAATGATAAGGCCAAAAGTCATGTACGTAAAACTAGAGCCAAAACAATCTATGGTGATAAGCAAATCACTAATCTCACACCTAACTTGAGCGTTGAAGTGTCGTTTGCAGGTTCCTCCCCCTCCGGTCCAGACTGAAGGCAACCGAGCGGTCCAGACAATCCAGACCTTCAGAGGCAAGGAGAACACCTAAGAAAGGAGATCCGGGTGTTTGGAATCAGGAAGACACGTCATAAAGGTTAGTCTCTCGGTTCTACAAAATTCGTACCGAAACAAATATCTTTAATCATTTTGTTATTAATTAAGCTCTAGCCCAATTTCAATGACTTAAATACTGGCTCAACATCAATGTCTTAAAGGATTTGGACACTATCAATACATTCAAATAATCCTCACTTATATAAAACAATAGTTCCTATTGAAAATGATTTTCAAATTATTATTAACGGTGACGTTGTATTAAAAATAGTGCATCGACGAGTTTTATTTGTCACTAAAAAAAATAAACTGATAACGATTATGTCTTGAGTCGTAGCTATAATTTAATACCGATCATTAAGAATCATTGTTGTTGTAAACGTAAATATCAAATAATACAAACTAACCCAAATGGAGAACAAAGAAGATATGAGTGACAGAGTGACAAAAATAAAATGACATGACAAACATTTGATGATAACATAATTAAGAGAAAATGTGACAAAAAAGAAAGAAATCAATTCGAGAGAAAAAAACTAATATTTAGACTTATACAAAAGACACTCTATAATGTTTCTGTAAATAACCGTTGTTGATTCTCAATAACCGCTGTTGATTCTCATTGTTACCAATTTTAATGACGAGTGATTCCTAAACGCGTTGTTGTTTCTCAATTTTTGAACTTTCAAAATAATTCTTACCTAATTGTTGTAAAAAAAGTTTGAATTAATTATAAAACTATCAACGTTTGTTCTCATATGAGTATGACTTCTCAATCATCATTTATAACTACAGTGAAAGTACATTTTTACACTAGCGATAGCATCATTATGTGTGAAAAAAAAAACATTTACATATTTCCACACGAATTATTCAACTTATTAAAAATGATGTTAAAAGTTTACATCTATGACTTCCTATTATTCAAAGAGGCTTCCAACCTAAGTTCAAGTTACATTTTTTTTTCTTATACTTTAACTAAGGTTATTTCTTTTTCAAATAATTTCATGTATCACTAAACTTCTATGTCTCACTACCTTAAAATCACCTTACTTCATACTTGTAAAAGATTATCACTTATTGTTAAAATAGTCCTAAGTTATCATGATTTATAGATAGCTTTGTGATGTTTTAAATTTCTTTCCCATGAGATTTTACCTTGTAGTTTTACGATGCACACAAGCTTCAAGACGTTAGATTAATTTAGATTAAGGAAACAAATTCTACACTTTCTTGTTTCTTTATTTAATTTTTTTTTACTGATTGATTACGAAGGATTATTTAAATATTTGATAGAGCCCGGATTTTTGGCATCATATTCAACAAAAAGACTCGAAAGTTAGGTGAGAGTTTAATTTAGTTAGACGAATGTGTTATAAATAATGTGGTGAAGTTCCCCTAGTAATAAAATTTGTGGAAGTTAAAAGCAGAACATTATGGGTGTTTCAAATTGCAATGAAGGAAAGGACCAAACATCATTACAATTAGGATAACAATGATTTGATGCACGCGGTAATTTTGAATTACAATGGCATCCAAAGACAATGCTCCAAATCTACTCATAACATGTTTAATTGGTTTCATATTTATTCGTGTAGGGCTACAATTATTACGGACTCTCACACTCATTACACTTTATTAACTCAGATGAACAAAACGGATTCAGAATCTCAAAATTGTTATTTAGGTAAAATAGTTTATGAAGTTTTTTTTTTCTTAAAAAAAGTCGAGCATACTATAAATTCTAAGATTTTATTTTATTTTTACGATGACTATATTAACGGTATAAAGTATGTAGTTACTCTAAAAAATCTTATTAAAATTGAAATGCAAAATGTATTTAAGAACTATTCTATTTCAACTAAGAATTTGTTGGTATTCATTTTTATGTTTGTCGTAATATAAAATATGTCCAAACAATTATTTTATGATTATGTTTAATACTTCATTAAACATGAAAATTCAATGTAAATTTAAAAATATCAAGATAGAACAATTTAAGTGATAAAAGTATCTTCTAGTGATAAAATAATATAAACATGTGATACTATTTTAATATTAAAATATAATACCTTATTGTGAACAATTTTAATTGTTTTGATATATATTTTTTCAGGAAAAAATTGTTATGGAGTTTTAGATTCCAAAATAAATTATAACGATGTTATTTTTAGTGTTGTCAAAATAGGTTGAAACCCGTAAGTCAATCTGGCCTATCACGGGTTCGAGTCGGGTTGGATTGGAAAAAATGTAAAATTTTGATAGAGTCAATTTTGACCTGGCTCACTAAGAATTCGGTTCACCAAGATTGAACTCGTGGTGAGCGGATTGGTTCACCAACCCACCTATTTTTGTTTTTATTTTTTAATAAAATAAAATAAATTAATTATTCAATGAAACAAAAAACATTGCAACTCAAAACTTTATTTTGTTTATGTAAAACCATTTTATATATCAATTGGTCTAATTATTATTATTTCAATTTGATCAATCAAAGTAACCTTCTATAAGAATCCTGGAAAAAGAGGATGATAAAAAGTTAAGTGAGTCAATGAGTCAATCCGTTTAACCCACCAATTCGTGGTGGATCCACTCAGATTTGATTTTTTTTGGCTCGCTAATAAATAAGTCGGGTTGGATTGGCTCACTAAATGACCAATCCGTGATGGGTTGGGTCATGTCTGGCCAGGTGACCCGTTTTTATAGCTCTAGTTATATTAATGGATTTGAAGTCAAATGACAAAAAAAAACAAGATTTAAAAGATAAATTATTATTTTCTAATGAAATGGAAAAATAATTTCAAATATGAATTTATGTTTCCTTAATCTTTCCTCTTAGAATCAACTTTCATTCGTTTTTATATTTTAATTGAATATTTACTCTAATACATTTAATAGTTTTATTTTATTTTGGATTTAAAAGAAAATGACCATTTCAATATGTAAATTTTTTTAACCCTATGATACATCTTTAACGGATAAATTTGTGTGACGAAATTTACACTCTAAAGTAAATATTACCTTATATATCTAATCCTAGTTACGTTATCTTAATCTATTTGGATTAAAATATATAAAAATTTGGGTTGAAATATATATAAAAAAAAAGTTGTTAAATAATTGCAAAATATATGCTTGATCTTTAGAGGGTGATTTGGACCAAATGTTTAACTAATATTATAGGATCCGAAATTCGTATTTTTGACACACAGCACAGATATAAATATGTAAATTTACTTTGAAAAGGGAAAATATTAAATGAAATTGTCATTAATTCTTAAAAGATCACTATTGCTATTTCACATGCAAGTTTTCTATGAACTCTACAAACAAAGTGGCACTTTTCCATTTCTTAAAGAAACAGGACAAATATGACAGAACACACAAAAGGACAAAATAAATAAATGAATAATTATAAATATGCAATCATTTCTCTTTCCACTGAGCTTACCTAATGGTTTTGAACTTATTGCAGCTTAATTATTAATCTTCGTTTCAAATAATAAGTACAATATTGCATTAAATATATGAAATGACTCTGTCGTCTATAATAATACTAATAATAATGTCAATTTAAATAGAATAACTTTATGTGAAAAAAAATACTTAAAAACATTTTAAAATAGATTTTATATTTTCCTTCTTCACAAGGAATTGCTAAATTGCAAGGAAAATAAAAACTCTATCATTGAGTTATGGCAATAAAATCTTCTCATATTATTAAAGAATGAATACTAAAACCATATTTACTCTTCGAAATGGTTTTTTAATTAAAGTTGTTAACAAAAATAACTACATACTATAAACTTTTTATTCTATATCTTCAACAAATTTATATTACTCAAGAAAGACTAAAGATAATTTAAATATATATTTATTTCTTTAATATATTGAATGGAATAAGTGATCCTTTCGTACCTCTAAAGAAGTAGTAAAAAATTATTAATAGTCTAAATATATATAATATTATGTTTAAAATTAAAAAGATTATATTCATATATATATATATATATATATAAAGCATTTTTTTATTTTTTTAATTATTATTTCTTTAAAATTTAAAATTTTTACATTTTTTATTTATAAGGAGATTAGAAAGACTCGAATTATAGAATTTTGATTACAGTAAGAATTTATTTTTCTTTAAGATTTCAAACTCATTTTTCAGTGTTTATAGGATGTATAAATATTCGGCATGTATGATAAACTAAAAGCAAATGAACTTATGTTGCGTTCGGACAGTGATATAGATGATCTTTAATTAATTCAGCATTTTTTAAAGGATAACTCATTTGAAAAAAAGAAAAAAACCCTTTGTCAGACAAAAGAAGTTAAAGTTCAATTTTCTTATTTTTATTAATGACTTAACCTCATTTGGATATTCTACTAGTCGAGCGTTGTGATATAAGTATTATAAACATTATTAGAAGGAAATATGAAAATTTCACTTATAATGTAAATTGCCTAAATTAGTATATCAAATGATGTAAAGCCAATAAAAAAGTTCTCACAAATTTTATTATGAAGTAAATGTAATAAACTATTCTAATTATGAATGAATTAATATTCACATCTTTTTATGAACTTATTTAATATTAATATTTTGAAATATACCAAATAATGTAGTTCTTTAATAACATTTATTAAGATAAAAGATGAAATATAATGTGTCTTAGTTCCTTAATAATTTTTCTTAAAGAAAAATTCTATTATATCATAAATTGTTTTGTATTTTTATATATTTTATTAATATGAAACCTTCTCAATTTGTTTATTTATTTTTGTTATAATCATAAAGATAGTATTTAGTATAAAAGTAATGAAATTGCATAAACCACAATTCAAGCATTTTAGTTCATAGGTTTTGAGAAACATAAATATATTATATTATTTTGTAAATTCAATCTACTTTTGGATAATATAGGATATGTTTATAGGTAATATATATATATATATATATATATATATATATATATATATATATATGTATATGTATATGTATATGTATGTGTGTGTATATGCTTCAAATTCAATAGATTAAGAAAATTTGTAGCAGAACAAATAAGTGGGAATACAATTTTCTAAAATTGTTTTATATATTTCTTTAGAGTTAAAACAAATTCTTCTATCAAATTGGATTAAAGAAAGTGGTATATGTGAACAAAAGGATTGTATTTATTTATTTTTTAAATTTAAAAACTAAAATATATCAAAATTTTAAATATAAACAAATTTCAATTTCAAGTTAAGTAACCAAAATTATATTTAACCCTACGTTTTTGTTGAAATATACTAATAAAATATACAATTTTAAGATACTAAATTAAAGTGAGATTTAGGTTATAAACATATAACATAGTTTTTAATTAAAATAAAAAAATGAAAGAATGTCATTAGAATTCACAAAAATAAATTAACACATCATGTTATAATTGTTAAAATAATCCTAAGGTGAAAATAGTGATAAAAATAAGAAATTAATATCTTAATTTTTCAGTTTCTATTTTTTTTTTCTTGATTTCTTTGTGTATGAAACTTCATATTTGTAGATAGATTATTAGATAGATTATTGCTGTATTTCAAACATACCCCGCCAAAGACAGCACTGAGTTAAGTGGAAACCATATAAAGTAGGAATATGAATATAACAAGAAGAATCAAGCGAAGGGTCTATTCATTTCCATCTAATTGATTGATATGCAAGATGATTTATGTAATGAAAACTTTAGGTGTGTGTATGCTACCATTGAGCAAGCACAATTTCGAACTTTAGACTAACTGGTATGCTTCCAAGTGAACGAATGAAGGACAATGAAGTCCAAAAGGAAAAGGAGATAGCATGCTCATTTGCATAACAATTTTTCTACAAACAATACTTATATTTTATTCTATGCCTCTTTGTGTCTTTCCTTAGTATTTCTGCTAAAATGGGTTGAGAATAAATGTCTGGCTTGCTCGGATAACCGATCGGTATAGAGGAGTGACCTATAAAATACACTTTGACGTTCAAGTCAAAAATTTTCTTTGTCAGCCTTTAGTAATTCAATAACGAGTAAAAAGTAAGTTTATCTCGAGATTAAACCTCTATACATAGAGTTTAGAATGATCTAACCAATTAATTTATCTCTTAATGGTTATTAATACAAACATTAATCATTTATCAATAGTCGTTGTAATATTAATTACACATTATGAAATTATTCGTAATTCGATTGTTCGACCCATTCAACTTTGTACCAGTCACACCTGACCCTATAATAATATTTAGCCCTTTTGAGTCTCTCAACTTTCTTATTTTCTTTTCATTTTCCTTGTTCTTGCACAACTTAAATGAATAAAGAAAATAAAACTTTTTTTTTATGAATTTCTATAACTCTAAATTAAAAATATATTTAACCTTATCTGAAAATTGCCATGTTAAATTGTCCTAATTATTTCGGTTGTCTCAATTGGCTAATCAAAATTTCGACAAAAACGAAGACTCATATTCAAATATAGAATGGACAGTTGCATTACTAATGATACCAAGTAATGTTTCTCCAGTAACTAAGATAATTTATTTCCCTATAAAATAAATAATTACAAGTATAATAACACAAGGGTAATAATGTTCGAGATATCCCAGGTAACGTTACAATCAAGACATCATCATACCACTAATAATATTTTCACTAATCATAACATTTAACAATAAATAATACATTCTCATAAACTTTCGTGTCAGTGCAATTTCCATATTTATTTGACCCAAGAGCGCCAAGAATTCTCTTAGTAGTTGCAGGTAAAATGTTTTTTTTTTGTATTGATTAAAAAAATATAAGTAATTAATAAGATTAAAGTTTAATTGTTTGTTTTGTCCCCAGTTTGGTTGAAGTGTATCAAGTTTGTCCACTCTTTTAAAAAAGTTACAATTTCGTCCACAAATGGTTTAAAAGTGTCAATTGCATCCTTCCGTTAAATAGACAGAAATAGCATTAACTTTTTTTTTCTCTCTTCTGCTTCTCTGAATATAACAGTTTTTTTGTCAGAATACCAAAAATTGATAGGTATGTCAGCCACATAGTCATAAGCAATAAATTTTAAATAATTTATTAAAAAATAATATATTATAATATCCATGAATAACATTTTTTATGCATTTCAAGAGTTGAAGAGAGAAGGTTTAATTAGTTAGTTCCTCTCTCTTACTCTGTTGAACATTAAACAATTATTAAAGATCGCTAATTCTACCATCATAACAATTTTGTTTGTTTAAAAAAACATTATGATCAGATAATTATCTTGTTACACTATATACATATTTTTTCCTAAAAGATAAATATTAAATCTATTTATCTTACAAACAAATAAATTAACAGGAGTTCTTTTAACTTATATTAGCAATATAAGTTTTAAGTTTCGTAAATTAAAAAATCTAGAAAAAACATTTACAGAAGCATACAATAAACTTCAATTAACAGAATTCAAAAACAAACATTTTTATATTTAAACTAGAAAAGAAAATAGAGAAATTTTAAATCGACTTTGAATTGAAACATTCTGACAATTGGTACATGTAAATTGTAAGTATTTTGTTTAATTTTACTTTGTTTTGATATAAATATTTTTCAAAGGATATATTTAAATATATTGAATTTAAATTGATATTAGTCTAAATTATTTTATTTTTATTATTTATTTAATAAGTAAATTCAAATTTGAATATTTTTATTCGGATGAAATATTTCAATTACTAATACATACAATTATTTAAAAGTAAAACAATAATAATTAATTTTGTTGAAATTTTTTTCAGTCAACATTTATAAAAATTGAAACAAATTATTAATAAATAATAATATTTGTGTTGACAGTAAAAAAAACACACTATAGATATTAAAAAAAACTGCCAACTAACAATTAATAAAAAGTTTAACTTTTTTTTCATAAGCTCTAGTTTTCTCTCTTTTCGTCTATATTTTATTTTTGTTTATTAAATTTATTTAAATACTATTGAGTTTTTATAATTTCTATTTGTATTTAACTTTATTATAATATTTCTATTAATTTAATATTCTTTTAAAACTGAGTGTAAAAAAACATATATTTTGGTTAAATATATTTACATAATAATACATATATTATTTTTGTCCTTTTATATTATTAAAACATTGTCTTTTATTTAAAAAAGGTATATATGTACACGTAATAGTAATAATTAGGTTGATAAAAAGTGGAGTGGTATATAATATTATCTCTTTTCTTATACAAGGTTTAATTGTTTTTACTTAGTTGAAATAAAAAAGGCTTAATTGTTTTATTTGGAAAGTAATTATTTTATGATACAAAAACTTTAACAAAAGCCGCATTGCACAAAAAGCAGAAAAGAAAGAAAAAAAAAAGTTAACCTAATTTCTGTTTTTTTAACAGAAAAGACTTGATTTTGAAGTAAATTTTTTTATATTTGAATACCATTGACACTTTTAAATAATATGTAAATAAAATTACAACTTTAAAGACTGAACGAACTTGATACATTTCACCAGAGAGAAAGCAAGCCATTAAACCTACGAATAAAAAAAGAAGAAGATTAGTTATATGTATTTAATTTGTTGGTGAGAGACTTAAAAAGAAAGGGGTAGAAGGTGGCACGTAAATGATCCTTTTTAAAAGGTAAGAAGGGAAGAGATAAAACTAAGAAGAAATGGATAAGAAGCGCAGTGGGCGCAGTACGCACCTTTGGTGCTTGTTGTTTCCAGTGGGAGACTGAGACCACTCCAGGTCGAACCAGAAAAGATCAGAAACTAACCTTTCAGACCTCAATTCTAGCATTATTTAAACAAACAAAATCACCAATCTCAACACCTTCAACTATTCTTTCTCACTCACTCCCTGAACCGATTCTAACAGAATTCAATTGAATGAATCTGAATGGAACCTCCGCTCGTCAACGACGCCACATTCTCTTCGGCCAACCCTTCCTTGTCCGAGATTTGGCCCTCGCAATTCCCCTCTTCCAACAAGAGACCCTCTTCTCTTCTTCTTCACAATCACTCTCCCAACAGTAACAAACACGTTAAGCTATCACCACCCTCAGAGACACACCAAAACGCTGCGTTGCGCCCTCCTCAACCCGACGCCACTTCCGTAGCCGCCGCCGCCAACAACTCACCCCTTCAAACTCCCAAACCCAAGCAGGACTACATACACGTGCGAGCAAGAAGAGGCCAGGCCACCGATAGCCACAGTCTCGCCGAAAGAGTAATTCATGTTATTTATTTATTTTTAATTTCACACTTCAAATCTTCAACAACATTTACAACCGTGCTCTTCACAACAGGCTCGTAGGGAAAAGATAAGTGAGAGGATGAAAATTCTTCAAGATTTAGTCCCCGGCTGTGGCAAGGTAATTAATTATCTCTCTTTTTTTATTAACTTTATTTGCGTTTTTGTGTTATGTTTTGGTATAATTATTTTGGGTTCAGGTAATTGGTAAAGCGCTTGTCCTGGATGAGATTATTAACTACATCCAGTCCCTGCAGCGTCAGGTTGAGGTGGTTATCTTCATCCCTCTTTTTTCTTCTGTATGTTTTTATTTTAAAACTTAATAACAAAACTCAATATTAAATATTAGAAAAATGATTTTATTTTATAACGCCCGTCCCTTTTTTTCTGTCAAAATTGTGTTTATAATTTTTTTATTTAAATTTAATCTTTGAAACTTTAATATTTTTTTGTATAATATTCCTGCAATTTATTTTCACACTATATAGAATTAAATTCCTTAAAATAGTTTTAACCCAAAATGGATCTTTGAATAGATTCAACGTATTTATCTATTATTTAATATGCTTACATGATGTTGGATGATTTGATTTATTAATTCTATGCATAATTCTATGACTTTGCAGTTTCTTTCAATGAAGCTTGAGGCGGTTAATTCGAGATTGAGTCTTAGCCCTTCTATCGAATGTTTTCCCTCAAAAGAAGTAAGTTTACCGACTTAATATTTTAATCTAACGCCAAAACCATTCACTCCGTTTAGAAAATGTTAGGCAAAATGTTAAGCGGTGGTATGTTATTTGGCTTTGTGAAACACCCGACAAGTGCCCAGTGTTTGTTTGGGCTGGAGACTTTCATAAATAATTTGGTTTACATGGATGCAAACTAACATTCTGGAAGTTTGGTGCGTGTATGAGAAGAGAATGGTAGTGGAAAAACGGAAAATAAGGAAATTGTGATTTTGAAGGTCTGATTTCAGGAAGGGTGGCTGTTATTGTAAATTATTGTGACATTGCAAACCTTTTTGGCGACTAAAATCCAGAGTAGCATAGTCTTAAGAAAATTAGTTGAAACATTTTTGTGAATTCTGTCATCCCGGAATTCTTTGACCTGGTTGATTGCCATCCGATTGGTTTTATATAAATGTAAATTATCACTATCGGTTGTAAAATAATCTACACGTATCATTAGTGATGAATGAATCCTCAGCTCAAGCGAATCCTGTGGTCAGATATATATTTTTCGAGTAATTGTTAATTTCATTGGGATTCATGTTTATCTGGTTCTGCTTCTGATGAGTTATATCACAGGAGTTCTACTGTAACATTGAGATTTTCTCTTCTCATTATTAATATTTATTATCTCACTCAAAAGAGTATAGACATTCTTGTACACGGTTACTTATCTTGGTCTTTTGACATGTGTTACTTGAAAGATTAAGAGATTTTTTTTACTGTATTAACTACAAAATGAAAATGAATTACTGTCAAAAAACTACAAAAATGAATTGTGCCAAAAAAAGTCAACTGGTGTTTGCGCTTATTGAGCTTTCCTTAGAATAATTAACTTTGCTATGCAAGTATTGTGATCACTGATGAATTTACTACTTTTGGCATCAAATTAATTCTACAGTGGAAATTTTTGTTTTCTGTTTGTGCAAATATAGCTCTTGGCCCAAATACAAAATGAGTTTTTGGAGTCATTTTAAAATTTTTGGAGTGTTTAATCATAGAAACAATCTCAATTAGAACAAGAAGAGTGCTATTTACACACCCAGAGTCACTCTTCTAAACACATTCTATATGATTTGTTCCATCCATGTAAAATAAGTTGAACTAAATGAGGACTAAAACCCGCATGGATTTCACTTTATGGCAGAGTGTGATTTTCTTGGGACTATATGTTAGTTAGTCAAAGTATTGTTGTTATCTAGACAAATTACATGTATTTAAACACGGTATTGTTTATTTAGGATTGTTTATTTTTTTACTGAGATTTTGATCAGCTGTTATGGTGGTACAGGTTGCCACTCAGCCATTTGACCTTTCAGGAATAATATTTGGATCACAACCGGCAAGGGGATTTGCTCAAGGATCACAAGCTGGATGGCTGCATATGCAGATGGCTGGTGGTTTTGAGAAAGTAACATAATATGAACGAGATTCATTGGGAATGACAGATCAATCAGTGTGGTTGGTTTTCCATTAAAAAGGAAAAAGTCACAGCAGATGATGGCTGGTTAGCACTCTAATAACAACTTAGTGTTTGATGCAAAATGTTGTTAGATCATTTGCTTTTTTCTCTCATAGTGAGATATCCATTGAAAGAAATACATCTAATCTCCTTGGGCATTTGGAATAATTTTATTGTGGTTTTAGTTAAAAAACTCTGCTGTGGTGGGATTCTTCTCTCCTGATTTGTTGTATCACAGTTCATATATATTAGGAAGATATTATTAGCTTTAGAGACAATATGAAAATTACCCGACTTAGTAATCGAGTCACTGGCAGAACGATTGGATATGACCAAATAAAATGTATTAAATTTCTGTATGGTATTGTTCAACAATAACCGAATTTGATGTTCTTGATATTAAATTTCTGTCAAGTTTTTATGGAAAGCCTGCAACCATTCACACAAATAAACTAAAAATTAAGTGTTTAAGAAATTATGCAGTTAAAAGTAAATGTTATAAACCAATAAAGAGATAAACCAAGGTTAAAAAATAAATTTAATTGATCAGGGTATTTATTCTTATCTTATATCGGGAGAGGATTATTGTTTTTCTAGTATATATTTTTGTATCTTTTAAATAATCATTATTTTAAAATAAAATAATTGCATTTTTATTTTTATCTTTTAAATAATCATTAGTTTAAATTTAATTATTTTATACATTGAAGTAATTATGTTACCATTCTACCTTTAAACCACTGTTTATTTTACAATATCCTTTAAATCACTGTTTATTTTGTTTACATTAAAAAAAGAGACATGTTTCTACTGGTACAAATGAAAGAAAAAATAACAAAGTGAATACTCACTTCCTTCCATGCATCCCACATATGATACTTTTTTGTTGTAGATCTCTGAAAAGCAAAGGATGAGAACCTTAAATTAGACTCTCTCTATTTTATAATGTTATAACCTATTTATAGTTTTTATGACTAATTGTGTGTTCACTTGGAGAAAGATAATTTGAGGAAAGTGAGTAGATGAATTTGAGAAAATTTGAGGATAAATTTTTTTTGTTGTTTATTTGAATGGATTTGGAGATGGTTGAAAGTGGATTTGAAAATAAAGTTTATAAGAGTTAGTGTAAAATTTGATTGATGTGACAGATAAAAAATTTATTTAATTGGTAAAAATTAAAAATTACCAAAATATCCTAATTATTAAAGTAATATAAAATGATAATTGTTAATATTATATTTAATTGTAGAAATATTTATAGAATAAAAAATTAAAATTATTACAGTAAATTTTAAAAATGTAAAATAATTATAAATTAGTACAATAAATTTTTTTAAATTTAATATTTGTTTTTGGTATGATTTTATTTGTTCTATTTATCTAATATGATTTTTTAAATTATCTAGTATGATTTTTGTGTATGGATTTTGGCTTTAGTTGTATGAACCAAATGATCAACCCTCTTCCTAACTTCTTCATTTTACAACCATGTGATAGAACCTTGAGCTCACCACCATTCTACAATTCATTAATATTAATATACTTATCTAATGCACTTACTAATATCAAGCAATATGTTCATCATAAAAGACAAGCAACGACCTATCCAACAGTCCTCCCAATTTGATTTCCTCACCACCAGGAAGTTCCTCTGGAAACGTCTCCGGAAAGAGAAATCCGAAAAAAACTTTCCGGTAAGCTTTCGGAAAACAAATTCTGTTAACTTTTTGGAAAGATTTTTTCAGAACACCCTCACAAATTTCTCTTTCGGGGTATATCTCCCACCAGTTCAAGTACTCTAGCCACCCCACCGCTGCATTTGCCCTAAACCCATTCAGGAAGAACGTACGCACTTGGATTCGCCGGAGAAGTGCGGAAATTCGCGTGCTCCTCCTCTTCGAAATCTCACCACCAAGGTAACTCCGCCTTCCTCAAACATCAGGCCGAAGGTACCGAATACCATCACGCTGAAACCGAATACAACGTGTCAAAGTGAGGGCACACAAACATGGAACCGAATACCGAATACGGAGCTTGAAACCGAATAGAACGTGGTTGGAAGTGGTTCTGCTTGATGGGGGACCGAATACCACTCTATAGGAACCGAATACAGGTTCTTTGTGAATCCTCAACACGCTAGGAACCGAATACTGTTGGATTGGAACCGAATATCCTTGGTCTATTTCATTTCAAACAATGTTCTTCATTTTCTTCGACTTCAAAGACGCCCATTCATCTTCAACCACTTTGTTTTTCATGCCATCAACCTCATCTACCATACAGAAGTTCCTTCTTTCTTCTCATCTACAATCTGCAACTCAAAAACAACAACAAAATTAGACAAACAAGATACTCTAATTGGAATCGGTTATGTGTAAAAGTGAGTCAATTATGTATATTAAGGTCATATATAGAGATGGAATTATATAATACAGTTGAGGGCACATCTGACTTTTTATTAAAAATACCTCCGGATCTCTCCACTTCCGCGGATGATTGAAAAGCTCTCCATCCCACAAATATGTCTTCATCGTTTCTTGTTTTTCTTCTCAAATGAACACACAAACCTCTCCATTTCGTCCCTCTCAAACACATCTGAACAGTAAAATATGTTCATGTAAACACAGCTTAAAGGACAGACTTTAAGTATTATTTTTTTAAAATAGGAATTCTGTGATATTGTCTTTTAGAAGGGATTTCATTAGATATTTATAAATTATTATTAATCTTAATTTTAAAATAATACAATACTATTTAAATATATAGAAACAATATAATGAGTCATAGTTTTGAGAAGGGAAAGATAAAATTAAAGTTTCCACGAAATATTTTTTTAAACTTATTTTTGTCACAAAACCAAATAAAAATGTTAATGAAGTAGTCGTAGGTAATATAACATAAATAGAGACGCATGAAGATTATTAGTTAAAAATTTTGTTAAAAAATTTAACATAATAATCATGGTATACATTTATGAGCATTATTAAAATGGGTCACTCACATCTCACTTACCAATTATTTAGTTAATTAATTTAATCCGATTATTTTATTAGTAAATCAAAAAAATTTAATCTTGACTTAGCCTCTCTTACATTAATTAATTAAATTAAATGACTTTACTTACTGACTTATTTAATTATAAGTTTTTTTAATTAGAAAATAATAATTTTTTTAATTTAAATCTAAAAAAATTTCAACAAAAAATGATGTTAAACTATAAAGATAATTAAAAAAATACAATAGAATCCAAAACTATCATAAACTCTAAATATAATTCAAAAGTCAGCATAAAAAATAAAACTAAATGGATTAATGAATCAATTATCGGTTCAATCTAAATGAATTAGATTCTTAATAGAGTAAGCTCAAATCAAAATTTTAATTTTTTTTAAATTCAACTTAGTCCAAACTCACTTAGTATGCCAGGTTAATTCCAAAGTTTCAACCTATTTTGACATTAATATCATTTATAAATATGTGAGATTATGTAACACCTAACAACACCATGACACTTTATGTATAACATTATATATTCTTGTTTTTTTGTCTTTATTTCTATACTACAATCTATTTAGAGAAAATATTATATTTATTCCTATTATGAGTTAAAAAGTGATAATACTACAAATAATATTAGTTTCACGTGACTAAAAGAAAAAAAAGTTAAAACACAAATATAATTATTTAATTTTAAAAATTAGGTAAAGTTATAACTGTTTTTACTTAAATCGGTATCACATTTTTTAATTTAGAAGTTAAATAAAAAAAGTATAATTAATGTTTTATTTCTATATTGAAAATTCAAATGTTCCTATTAAATTAAAATAGACTATTTAGTTTTATTCAAAAATTAAATGCTGACTATAGTAAGTAAAATATTTATTAACAATATTATATAATTCTCATTAAATTATTTAATATAGTCACAAATTAATTTTATAATATATCTTGAGAAATTTGTCAAAAAAGGATAATATTTTTAATATAAAACAATATTTTTCAGAACATATTATTTTTTAAAAGGTAAACTATATTTTTCTAACTTCATCATATCTATAAGTATACTTTTTCTAGTAATATACAACATTCATTGTATATATATTTGCTATGTATAGTTTATTCTTAAATATTAATATTATGAATATTATCTCTCAATCATTCTAATGATTTGATAAATCTCCATAAAGTATCACGTATTCGATTCTTATCTTATTATCTTCTATTAATCAAATATTTTGTTTTATTTATCTTCTGAAATAAGTTATCCCCCAATTTAATCCATAGTATTAGCAAAATTTAACTCAGTTCTAATTATAATTCAAAATGCGACACAACGGTGCATTATTTCGCTGCTTTTTATAACTCTTTACATGTTTTAGTGTTTTCGGAGCTCTTTAATTCCCATCACTTGTCTTATCACATAACATAATTTATAAAATGAAATTATTTATTTATTGATGGCCCGATAAATACAATGAGAAAAACACAATTCAATGAGGTTTATTAAATTTACTTTATTATGAAATACTCTAAATTTACATTTATTTAAATAATATTAATGTAATTTTAACACTTTGGTATCATAAGTGTTTTTTATTATGAAGTATCATTATGTTATTATGAATAACTATGTTATGATATATTGAAAATAAATATTATTTTAATGATAACATAAGTTCATGATTTATGTTAATCTTATAAATATAACTAAGATTCTCAAATAAATTAACACTTAATAATCACTTATATGCATGATATTTAAAGGTCTAAACTTTCTTAGTGACTTGAGAGTCTTTTGCAAGTGGATCACCTTCTTAACAATAAGCGATTCAATTCCGACAATTTAGAGAATTCAAGCCATCGTTAGGATCTTGCAACATATCCGCAGATCCACACTAAAAATTATGGTAAAATCATTTGGCATCCATTGTGTGGCTCAAGTAAAACTATATCCTACCTCCAAGTATGAACTTTGTTGCCTTTTTCTCTATTGTTGTTGACCATGCTAGGTGCTTATTCGAAAAAACAAACGAGACTCACGAGCACGAAGCTCACCAACATGATAAGCGTTTTAATGGTCTTAAACACCATCCTTCAATGCCAACGACATTATCAGAAACATCAGTGCCAACATAGCGTTTGTATAGATTAAGAGAATGATGGTAATGCAAGAGAGGCTTCACACATCATGTTGCAAAGATTAAAAGAATGACCGTAATGGCAAGAGAAGTTGCGCACATCACTAGACGCCCATGGCTTTGTCAATCGTCAGGGTGTGTCATTGTCGTAAACTCAAAAGGATACATAATATCGTTGTGCATGGTGATTGGCTTGCTTGATGACGATGTGGATATGGAGGTCCAAGAATCAAAATTGCCATAATAGGAAAATGATCCTATCTGGCCAATCGATAAGCTTGAGTCTCAACTTCGAATAGTGATGAAAGTAATTGTCATTATTATTCATGAAAAACGCATAAATGGATTGAGTTCAATGATTAGGACAACAATGACTTCACCATCTGAAGTTGAGCCCAGCTTTCCCAAAAATGATTTTGGAATATGGAACTCTGTTACGCTTTTGTCTTTAAAAGCATTTTAGGGTCAATCACCATATATATGAGATATTATCTACTTTAGAGTGTGGTTACTATTTTGTCTTCAAAATACATCTTAGGACATATCACGATACATATGAGGTATTGTCTAGTTTAGAACGTGAAATTCCATCACAATTTTATTCTCAAAGGCACCTTAGAGGGTGGAAGAAAAAATAAATATTTAATCTGTTAAATTGAATTATAGGTGATGTGAGATTATTATGTGTGATAGAATATTATAAAATATAATCGTAACATAATTTTTGGATTCGAAAACATTTTTAATCTTTATTGAACTGTCAAACTAAAATACAAAGTGTTAAATATGTTTTTAGAAATTGATTTTGACGTGAAATTGAAATTGAGATTATTTTTGTTTAAAACTTTGATACATTTTGATCTCAAAACTCTAAAAATGAAAAAACGTCATGCTTGCATAAAACATGTTTAACACTTAGTGTACATAATACATTTAAGTAATAATGTCTCAAACAATATAAATAATTTAAATATTATCACTGACACATTTGGCTCCTCAATTTTTTTTAACTAATTGTATTAAAATGATTATTGTTTCTATCACGTCTGATTATTTTAATTCCTTTCTTCCTTCATCTATGATGTGTCTTTTAAGAATAAGATGAACTTGCACTAAGAATAACTATATTTATTTATTTTAAAATTTGAAACCAAAGTATCAAAATTTTAAACATAAATAGAAAAAAGACAAAATATATTTAAACTGATACAAAATAACACTGATTAAGTTGTTGCCATCAAAGTTAAGTTCAAAGAAAATGCGAAAGAAGTGAAAAAACCATAGGTGAAAAAAAACACAAACAACAACCGCGGTTGAAGAAGGATTCACACAGTTTACACTGGGCCATGTCTCCAATTTAAATAATTACAGCCACGTGTCCAGATCACAGACATTTTAACCTTTGGCCAAAAGTGCAGGACATGTAAGTTGACCTAAGCGTCAATGAATCAAACGGCTGAGAGAGTATTTTCGTCCAGGATCGCTGATCAACGATTGATCAAACCCCTCAAAGCAAGCAAGACTCCAACCCTTTCTCACCGGGCGCCAAAAACCCCTTTCGTCGCTTTATCAACAAACCTTACTCTCTCCTTTCAAACGTAGTGCCAGAGCAGAGCTCCAAATTGAAAAGTTTCTCATAAATCAGAAGAGAGATATTGAGAAAGATTGCACTCTGGTTCCTCTTTCTCCATCGGCGCCACCTATTCGATTTGATTATTGTTTGGTTTCGATTTCAGTATGGACCTTCAGAACACTGTGAAGGAAGCCCTAAATGCACTGTACCATCACCCTGATGATGCGGTGCGCATGCAAGCCGATCGCTATCTCCAAGATTTCCAAAGAACTTTGGATGCCTGGCAGGTTCTCTCTTTAATCCGTTATTTGTTTCCTCAATTCATTTACTTTGGTCTTGGATTTGTCTTTCTCTCGGTCTTGTGCCCCGATTTGATTTCTCTGAATGACTAGATAATTGTCCTGTTGTTGCTTTTCGTTTCCGGTATTTGATTTGATGATTGTAGTTGGTTCTTTAACTATGAACTTCTCTGAGAGTTTAGTTGTGTCCATTGAATGTTTCTATTTCCGTGTCTCTTTGAGGACAAATAGACTTTTTGCTTTATTTGTTTGAATTGTGAGCTCTATGATTAGAAGCAGGGACAACATTTCAAACTTACCGCACAAATGTTTCTTACTTTGATCTCTGCAGGTGGCTGATAATTTACTTCATGATCCCAGTAGCAATCTAGAAACCTTAATATTTTGTTCTCAGACCTTGAGAAGCAAGGTGATTTCATTGTTCTTCTATTCCTGTTGATGTGAAGTTCATAAGAATGTTGGATGTTGGTTTCTGAATGCAAAATACTTGCCCTGAGTTTTTCTTCTTCTTCTTGTGTTTTGAGTACTTGTTTTTGGTATGGTTTAGGTACAAAGGGACTTTGAGGAACTCCCTTCCACAGCTTTTCGGCCATTGCGTGACTCATTGAATGTGAGTGAGGGTCTGTGTAGTTTTGGTGCTTTTCCTATGGTGTTTATTTAAGATTTTGAATGCGTGATTTATTCTCAGTTCAAAGGATTGCATATATCCTTTTGTTTTGTCACATGCCCTGGGTAAAATTGATTGGTTTATGGACTCCCATCCATGACCACACAGACGTTCAAGTAGAAACAGTACTTTATATGATTTAATTTTGATAGTTTTTTTAATGCAGACATTGCTGAAAAAGTTCCACAAGGGTCCTCCAAAAGTCAGAACACAGGTGCGATATAAACGTCCCTTAAACCTTTCTGTCTTATTTGTTGTTTGTTTTTTGTCAGTGTTCTTTTTATATGGAAATTTAATGTTCCCGTTTGGTTCAAAATGAGCTGCACCTGTAGATTAGCATTGCAGTGGCTGCCTTGGCAGTGCACGTCCCTGCAGAAGACTGGGGGGATGGTGGTATAGTCAAATGGCTTAGGGATGAGATGGATTCCCATCCAGAATATATACCGGGATTCTTGGAGTTACTTACAGTTCTACCAGAGGTATACTAGCTGACATCAGTGGTGAAGAAGGAACATGCGTCGTCTTTTCATCTTATTAATTTGACATATGTCTGAACTTTGAATGACTAAATGTTAAGTTGTTATAATTTGTGAAGTTGCTGCTTTGTCGGATTTGGATATTGTTGTTTATTTAGTATTTATCATAATTTCATACTGGTCATGCATTCTTCTATATATGTTTTTTACAAAATATTTTAATTATAGTAAGTTTTGTTAACAATTTGAATGTTTGGGTTGCATATTATGCCCTTTCACATATTTTATCGTTATATGCAGGAAGTATTAAATTATAAGATAGCAGCACGCCCAGAAAGGCGACGCCAATTTGAAAAAGAGCTTACATCTCAAATGGAAGTTGCTCTTAATATATTGACAGCTTGTTTGACTATTTCTGAACTTAAGGAGCAGGTGAGCAATACATTTTCATCATCACTTACTGTTCAAGATGTAGTACTTGTGAGGTATTTTGAGCTAAGGTTCTTATGGTGACATTTTTATGTTACAATTTCCAGGTTCTAGAGGCCTTTGCTTCGTGGCTTCGCTTAAAGCATGGGTATTAAGTTTCTCTGCTTAGCATCTAATTTTTGTTATCAAATGTTTTATCAGTTGTAATTGTTTAATGGAAGACTCGTTTAAACATAATGATTGAGAGTAAGATTTTATCGTATTAACATGAAAGCTGTTGTCCCCAGTTTAAGATTTACTGGTATTTCTTTATCTCTATGTATGCATGTGTTTTAATTTGTTGGCTTTCCATGAAGGAATTGCAGAAGGATTTGCTATTTTATCCGAGTTCTACATATATAGACTTTTATGTTAAGTGAAAATGATAGAATGTGTGCGTAGCATATCTAAAAGGGCAGGGTAATGGGTTTTAGTTTTGCATTCATAAATTAAATGAAGAGGCTTGGGTATTTTGTCGCTGTTTATTACAACCTGGTGAAACATTGGTGAACTATCTTAGTTATATATTCTCAAGTGAGGAAAAAGTATTTGATTCAATTGGCTGATGAATTTTTTGTCCTCCAGGATTCCGGGATCAGTTCTGAGCTCTCATCCGCTAGTTCTCACAGCATTATCAAGCTTGAATTCCGAGTTACTTTCAGAAGCATCTGTAAATGGTATAACAAGTTAATTGGGAGACATTCATCTTACATTTTGTTTGTTTGTTGTTATATATCCCAATCATGCATGTAATACTTTATACTGCGTTTTTACCAACCCTTGCGAAAAACGAAATTAGTGAATGTCAAAGTGATATTATACAACTATTGATATACACACGTTTCATGTCTGATCCCTCTTGGCACACATTATGATAGATGTAGATATGCTAAGAATACGATTGTAGGATCAATAAATATAAAATTTTATTATGGGTTTTAGATGATTTTGCAAGTGCAGTACTGATCTACTGCAACCCTGACCACCCTTTTTATTGTCCAAAAGACAAGCTGGAAAATTTAATGTATATGAACTAGCTAGAATGGGTACATAGTTTAATGCTATTATACATTAATATTAATTATTGTTAGTATATTATAGCCTTAACTTTTAGGAGTATTGTTCTGATAAGGAGGCATGACATGGCCTCATTGTCAATCTAACTTTAAAAGCCGAGACACTCATATACTATCTTAAATGAAATGGTTAAATACATAATATCTACCAGCAAAAATGTTGCTTTGCATATAATATTCTGGAATTTAAAATAAAAGTTCTTGTTAGTAGGATATTAAGTGTACTGTTAGAAGTTGTTAGAATATTCTAGAGATCTCTCTGTAATTATTACTATAGGGTTAGAGTTCTCTATGTGTAGAGGCTGATTACTGTTTAAAATTAATGAATTGAATAAAAGTCTTCTTTCTTTCATATTAATCCTTTCAAGTAAAAATACTTGTCTTCTTCCATGGAAGAGGTAAAAGTTCTTACGAAAGCAAATTTTAGCAATGGAGGAAGTTCAGTAGTGGAAAAAACCACTGGCATGCACTTACATTCCCTTTGAGCTCGATTTTTTTGTTGGAAACTCTTCTGTGCAGCTTGATAAAATTTTAAAATGAACTGGTTCTTCCTTGACCCTGGTTTGATTCCAGTTCTAAAATCTTTAATGACCAAATTGATTACATTATGACCAGAAAAGTGGAAGAGTCAAATGGTAGAGAGTTTTAAATCTTCATGATGAGCTTTCCATCAAGGATTCTACATTTGCCTTCCTTTTTGTCTTGGTGAAATATACTGGCATTTGGTGGTGTCATATTTCCACTTCCTTTGAGTATTTCTCCTAAGATGTATAAAAGGAGAAAACACATTCATCTGCTGCAACTGGTTCATGATCATGATTCATGTGCAAGGAAATGCTGTTGGTTGGGAAGTGCTGAATGTGATAGCTGGGGATGCGTATAGTGGGAAATATGGGAATTGGAATGCATATTGTAATCCTATATAAGGTATTGGGAGACTAGTTTTATATGATTATGGTGGGATGAAAAGCTTTGACTATATTTTACTTTACTTTTATAGTATTTACTTTTATTATCATTTGTTCTCTTTACAATGTGTCAAACACATTTCATTCTGCTATGATTGTATTACACTAGTACTTATCCTAGAATAACATTACACGTAGTGTAGGTTAGTGTTTATGTAATATTATCATTATATCAATATTTTCACTGTTCCATAATCCATCAATTATAACAAAGTGCTTACAAGATAATAGAAATTTATAGCTATTTATTTGCTCACTTAAGTTTAAGTAATATTACCTCCATTTGATTATTTCTGTTGTTGTTCCTTTTATATTGTCACCTGGGATTTAGTCATGGTGTTGCTTTCCTTGTATTTTTAATTTCGCAACATAATATTCTTTCTCTTGTGGGAATGCTATTTTGTAGTGATTTCCGAGTTAATACATTACACGGCAGCAGGCAATATTGATGGTGTTTCTGCAAATATGCCCTTAATTCAAGTCATTGTACCTCAAGTTATGAATCTTAAAGCCCAGCTTAGTGATTCGACAAAGGTAAATACTTTATACTTTATTAATATACCATCTCCATGTGTTGGGGCATGAGAGATTGACCTATTCCAAAGCACACTTGGACATTTTTTCTTTGTGGTATTATGGATTCTGTTCTCTCTGGCATTTACTTGACTATAGTCAAAAGTAATGTGAAATTTAAGCTGCTAGTTTTTTGTTTGCAACGGTGTTGTGGTGCTGATTTAGTTGATTGGGAGTATGAGTGGTGCTGATTTAGTTGATTGGGAGTATGAGCTATTGTTTTAGAGGCATGCTGTGATTACCAAATACCTAGGGAATCATGCCAGCCTTGTGTGTGTGTGTATACACATACGTACATACATACATATATAAGTTACACCCATTTGATTTTTAGGAACAACTTTGGAAGTTACACCTTGAGTGTATTTAAAGAATTTGCAGTTGTAGTTTGCTAACTTTTTTAAAAAAATAAGTATGTGTAAGTTAGCTAACCCTATATGCATTTGCTACAATTTTCATTTGTTTTTTCAAAAGAAGATAGCAAGTTGCACCTTGGTTGTATTTAAAGAAAATTGTAGTTATAACTTGCTAGCGTACTCCTAAAAATAGAGTGTAGGTTAACATACACACACACACACACACACACACACATATATATATATATATATATATATTATAGGTTGTAAGAGTTTAAAAAGCATCATTTCAATATTAAACCTGTTGATTCAGAAGAAACTATAGTTAATGAATTGTAGTAACAAAATCCTTGTATATTCGAAGACAAGTCTAAGAAGGGGATTATTATTCAAGAAGAATGAAAAATTAAAAAATGGATATGTACACTGATGCAAAATATGCAAGGTCCGTCACATGTAGGAAATCCACCTCAGGATATTGCATGTTCTTGGATGGAATTTTGTAGACTTGGAGAAGTAAAAAACAAAATGTTGATGCAAGGTCTGGTGCAGAGGTGTATTTTTTTGTGGTGGCACATGGGGTGTGAATTTTTATGGCTGAGAATTATTCAGAATGATCTTGAGAATTTTTAAGAATCTATAACTCTTTATTGTGATTATAAATAAGCTAATAACATTGCTCACAATTTAGTTCAGCATGATAGGACTAAACAATAAAAAAAATTGACACTGGATAGTGGCCTTATCACCGCCTCTTGTGTCCCATCCGGGCTTCAGCTTAGTAGGTCTATTAACAAAAGGTCTTTCTATTCAACGATTTCATAATCTCATGCAAGCTAGGAATGATAAGTATTTAGTTAATAACCTACAGTAGGATATTAAGTGTGTTGTTAGAAGCGGTTAGAAGTTTCTAGATATCTCTTTCTAATCTTTACTTTAGGATTAGACTTCTCTGTATAGAGGCTGATGTAGTGTTTCAAATTAATGAATTGAATAAAAATCTTCTCTTATTCAGATTAATCTTTTTCAAGTAAACCAATAAAATATTGTTCCAAAATTCTTTTTAAGGATTTCAGTTCTAGACTGTATACTATTTGATTGACCATGGGCCTAAAAAATGATTGTTTTTTTTTTCTGATGACAGTGTTTCATCGATTGTATCTGATAATGTGATATTTTAGGGACAGTTGCATACTACACTTCTTACAAGTCTTATTTTTTAGGATGAGGAAGATGTGAAGGCAATTGCTAGGTTATTTGCAGACATGGGTGATTCATACGTGGAACTGATTGCAACTGGTACTTGTACATAGTCATAAACTTCGTTGGTTTCTCTTTAAAAGAAGAATTGGTGCTTTCTCGTGCACCATGTAAATAATTTTGATGTCTTAGCAAGTTTGTTATGCTTTTTGGTTGTGTTGAACTTATTGGGTATGGATTGTCTTAACTGAATTTTCCAGGTTCAGATGAATCAATGCTAATAGTGCATGCATTGTTGGAAGTTGCTTCACATTCTGAATATGATATTGCTTCTATGACTTTTAACTTTTGGCATAGTCTTCAGTTAAACTTGACCAAAAGGTGATTTTTTGTCCTTTCGGGTTTGTTTAGGTAAATTTCTCTATAAGCATTTTCGGGAGATGATTAAATTTGGTTTATGAAGTAACTTTATTTTTCTTTTCTTTTTTTTCCCTAGAAATGTTTATGGAGGAGTTTATTCAAATAAAACCTGTTTACTTGACACTGCTTTAACCAGAAATATGATTATTATATAATCTGACAGGGAGTCCTATATTTCATATGGTAATGAAGCTTGCATTGAAGCTGAGAGAAATAGAAGGCTGCAGGTTTTCCGTCCTGCATATGAGTCACTTGTATCACTGGTGAGAAGTTGGAACTAAAAATTTCCTCTGAAACTGTCAAATACCCTCAGCAGTGGATGGTTTCCAGCTCCCGTCTGTGTTACCTTAATATCAGCTTGTAATTATATGTATACAATAAAATATTATATGATTTGTTACTTATTTACATAATTGTTCGCAACATTAACATTCTTGTTTCGTTATGAAAAATATATGATTGAATGCTTGTCACTCATTCATAACACTTCTTATTTCAAGACATGACTGAATACCAGTAGTATTCTTATCTTCCATTTATCATGGATTTTTATAGGTTATCTTTCGGGTTCAGTATCCTGAAGATTATCAAGACCTTTCATACGAGGATCTTAAGGAATTTAAGCAGACCAAATATGGTAATGGGTTGGTGTGCTTGTGATGTATCTGCTTATTTTTCCTCTTTTATGTAATCATGTATTATTGTGCATTAGATTGATTTACATTTTAGATGTTTAGGAGAGAAGCTACAAAGTAAAGCTATTCAGATGACAACGTAAAAAAAAAAGCCGTTCATTACTTTGACAACCTCATTTATCACACTTGACATTATTTATGTCGTATATGGTGGCCTCACTTAACATGCTGATCCCAAAATCTCTTTCCTCTTCTACTTCTCTTGGATTCTTTCTTTTCTCCCTTGCATATTCTTGTGCCCTAAAACAGTAACCATGAACTATATTTCAAAATGGTTTAAATGTTAAAAACTCATTACTGTTTTAATATAAACAAATAATTCCAACTGGTGAGTTGTAAAGATACAAATACGTTTAGAAATTTTTTTCATTTTCTCACAATTTGTCATATTTGGTGACAGATTTGTTGAAGTGTCAAAATGATTGCCCGTGTTCCGGATTTCCTCGTATGCAGGAAATCAGGAACAACTACGCTGATAGTGAAACAAGTTAAATGACTACAGTATAGTTCGAAACATGAAATGTGATTTCAAACAATTTCATGGGTTTGCATTGAGCGAAAATAGGGAATAGGTTTAGTGTTGAAGACTTATTGAAAATTCTTCCTTTGTATGGAAGTAATGGATGCTCACTTTTTCTGTTGGCTACATGCTATTATTACAGCAATTTACTTTTAAAATCTAATGTTTTTCTGTCTCTTTGAATATTTTAGTTAGTGATGATTTTGTTTTTGTGGGGCCATGGCCCTGAAATACTATGCTGTACAACTTTTATGATTTAAATGTAATTTAATTATGGTTTACGGATGGTTAATTCTTTCTTAATGCATGTATTTCAACCAGAATTAGATGATATTTCTGACTGGAATTTTTTGTTTCAGCTGTTGCAGATGTATTGACAGATGCATCATCAGTACTTGGTGGCGATGCCACACTTAAAATTCTTTACTTGAAACTGCTTGAGGTGCGAGCGATTAATTTAAATGTGCTTTCATTATTGTCAAAATAATGTTCTTGTAGTGGTGGTAAATAACCTGTGTATAATCTAATTTTACCATAAGTTTCGTTCAAAACTTTTTTGGGTCTCTTAACTTCGTTATCAGTAAGTACACTGTTGCTGTTGGCCATGTTTTTCTGCTTATGTGTGCTTTTTGTTTAAATAATAAATGAATGTTATTTCCCAAACCTTTTCACTTTTTCTGAACTGCCTTATCACCCTGTTTAGGCTGTATCTGGTCATGGTAGTAATGAACACAAGGAATGGCGACCAGCTGAGGCTGCTTTATTTTGTGTTCGGGCTATATCAAATTATGTGTCCGTTGTTGAAGCAGAAGTAATGCCTCAGGTATGCCTCTACCTTTAAATTTGTAATAATAAGTATTATATAGTTTTTATCCTGCTAAATATTACAAATAATTTCTTTTAATCCATTATAAAATACTTCCTTAATTTTATAGCCTTTTGTCTACGCAGATGATTTTCTATCTGTATTTAAATCCTTTTGTGGATATCTTAGTGCAAAGAACCTGAGTGTTCGCGATTTATATATTGTAAATAACCTGGGTCATTATTGACTTTCCTCTTGGATTATCACTTTCTTATGCTGGGTTGCACCCACCTCCTTTATCTAGACCAACTCACATTTGATTTCGTTTATTTTTGTAAGATATTCTTCAGGTGTTAAATTGTTCATCTCTAAAGACTTAATCTTCTATGAAGTACATTTTTTCTATGCGTACTATTCCCCTCAAAACCTGTTTCCCCTACCTCTAGTGTTTCAAATTTTCCTCGCTTCCCATATTTCATTGGCTAGTACAATATTACTGTCTACTTCCATTCTTTTTCAAGTCCTTAAGTAATTGTTTTTGCCTTCATACAGATCATGGCCTTGCTTCCGAAACTTCCTCATCAACCCCAACTACTTCAGACAGGTAAAGTCTATACTGCCTTTTTTCAAAAAGTATTATTTATTTCTCTTCCTGCTGAAGTTTTTAGTTCCCGCTCCTTGTAATTTTCTATTTCAATGTTTTTCCTGACTAGTAAAATGCGTTTCATGTCTGGTTGCTTTATTTCCAGTGTGTTTAACTATTGGAGCTTATTCAAAATGGCTTGATTCTGCGTCTTGTGGACTGTCTGTACTGCCATCGGTTTTAGATATCCTAATGAATGGGATGGGTACATCTGAAGATTGTGCAGCTGCTGCTGCTTTGGCATTTAGACACATTTGTGATGGTATAGTCAACTACTCTTGGAGTATATTTGTGTTCTTTCTTTTTATCTTTTGGAATGGTGAAGAGTTAGCTTGGTGAGTTACAGTAATGTTCAGTGCAGACATGGAAAAGATTAGGCAGTCTACCTTCAATGATATAACAAATAAGCTTCTGAACTTTGTGGTTGATTATGAAGTGTTACATGGAGAGCATTGTTTTGGTCATTTTCATACACGGTGATGAAAACACTCTTGTTTTTATGATATGAGCTTGGTTAAGCAAGCATTTATTTTTTTCAATAAAGTGTTGCAGGAACCTAATTTTACTTTTTTGTTACCTAGTAACAGCTATAATTCTTAGAATTTTTCGGAAGATGAATAAAATGGAAAATATTTGAAGTGGAGAACGGGATATTTTCTTTTAATTAATTCTATTATTTTTTCTTTGACCTATTAATTGAAACAGTATTTTATGGAATGAATAATTATTCTTTCCTTGGATTTGTGATTTTGTTTAGATATAAAGCCTTTAATAATTCTCAACCCAACAGCTTAATCGGGTTCTTGATATAATAACAGTCTATGATTGTGTTGTCAATAATTCAATCATATCTGTTCTCACTTTTTTAAATAAAAACGCCTCCAAGCTCAAAGAGCTCTTCTCTTGCTGGAGGTGGCGAGTTGGTGATTTACAAAGTTTTTATTATTTGATCTGAATAATCTTTATTATTTTTTTCTGATATCAGATTGCCGCAAAAAGCTTTGTGGATGCTTAGAGGGTTTGTTCCACATCTACAATAAGACAGTTAATGGAGAAGATAGTTTCAAAGTTCCTGCTGAAGACTCGTTGCATCTGGTTGAAGCATTAAGGTCGTTTGGTTACTTTAAACTTTAACATCTTGGATTGTTTGATTTGTTTCAACCTTTTTAATGATAGCTATTGATTTGGACATCTTCGATTTCCTTGCAGTATGGTAGTTACTGAACTTCCTGCAGATGATGCTAAGAGAGCTCTTGAGGCGTTATGCATACCAGTCATAACTCCTTTACAGGTTAGTGTTTAATTTGCAGGGATTTTTCAGTTATAAAATTATCTTTTGATTACTTTGCTTTGTATTTCATATTTTGCTGCACCAGGAAGCTATTTCTCTAGGTCCAGAAAGCTTGAGTAAAAGACCTTCTCGTCAGTTAACAGTTCACATTGATAGATTTGCTTACATCTTTAGGTGTGTTCCCTAATTAATAGATGTTGTCTTAGTGCCCCAAGCACCACCCTTTTTTTAATATCAATTTATTGCAATACTCAACACGTGACTGAATCTGCTTTTAGATATGTAAATCATCCTCAAGTTGTGGCAGATGCTATTCAACGGCTATGGCCTATGTTTAAGGCTATCTTTGATCTGTAAGTTGTCCCTAATTTCTTATGCGACTATCATCCCTTCTTTTTCTTTGCTTCATTTTCTTTCTTTTATATTTTGAAGATTTCTTGTCTAAGACATCTTTATGATGACATTTATGCCCAGTCGTGCTTGGGACATGAGAACAATGGAATCTCTCTGCCGAGCATGTAAATATGCAGTAAGCTAAATAATTAACTCAGCTCCATTTGCACTTTGTCAATGTGAAGAAAGTTATTTTAATGGCATCAGTTGGTAGAGTCATTCAATTAGGATTAGGCATTTATCTTAACTTTCTTCATTACTATTTTTGTGTGGTTTCATCCAATGCTTACTATGTCTAAATCTGTCATGTTTTCATCCTTAGTTTTCATCAGATTGCATCACACTATGTTTATAATGTGTTTCTGCTGACATGTAATTAGCCATGTTTGTATTATTGAATGTCATGTGGCATTATTCTATCCGTTGTTTGTAGGTCAGAACTTCTGGAAGATTCATGGGGCTCACAATTGGTGCTATGCTGGAAGAGATTCAGAGTCTATACAGGCAGCACCACCAACCATGCTTTCTTTATCTCTCAAGTGAAGTTATAAAGGTACTCGTATGTTTCCATGGCACTGGCCGCTCCTAATAACCAAATATTGCCAAAAGTAATATGGTTTTAGCTCAATTGATGTGCGTGTTAGTAATTTTGTTGTTATATGAACGAGTCTGCATGCAAAAAATGCTGTTAGAAATATATTTTGACTACAAACGAAGATTCCTGGGTAAAGATGAGTGTATGGTTATCAGTCGTTGACCTGGGTGTGGTGTGGCCAAGCTGGAAAATAATACCAATGAAGGATAGTGGATGTTGGTATTAGAAATACATCTCGACTTTACAGAAAGATCCTTTTTATCCTGGGTAAACACGAGTGCATGGTTATCAGTCCCTGACCAGGGTGTGGTGTGGCGAAGCCGGAAAATACCATAGCAGGATAGTGAATGTTGGTATGGTCATAGATGATAATACTTTATTCTATGGACATTGATACTCAAATAAAAACAAATTGAAGTAGATGTGTAAAGACAAAGCAAAGAACCTGGGGCAAAACCAGACCAATTAAGAAAAATATAGACCGAAGTGTGAAGGAAGAACATGGTATGTAGACAAAATAACAGAGTCCAAACAGCTGTGCTATGTTACGTGTGAACATATGGGTGATTGGAAATGCTTTTCCGATGACTTTTCCTTATTCCCCCTGTTTCTTTTTCTACTTATATAGGATGAAGAAAAACGAACTTTACCTATTTCCATGTACCCTTCTACGTGTATATGCTTTCTTATTTGTGGTCCTTGCTTCCTGAACTAATTACTCCCCTGGATTTTTCCTGATAAATTGACTTATTTTGTGAAAATATTGGTAGATATAACCTAATTATCCCATCATCAACTATAGGTTGTACAAAATCCTTCCTCTTCATGGTGTGGTCAATGAACTTGTTTGCCATAACTTTGGTGGTTGGTGTCTTGCATTTCAGATATTTGGTTCTGATCCGTCTTGTGCTGACTACCTGAAAAGTTTGATTGAGGCGCTTTTTCAACATACAACACGTCTTCTCACAAATATTCAGGTGATTTAAGTGACTTTTCTGTCGCACTTCCTTTCAAATCTCTTGATAGTATTTTAATGTCTGATTTGTATTTTTTGCTGCAGGAATTCACAGCCCGTCCTGATATTGCCGATGATTGTTTCTTGTTGGCATCAAGGTGTATTCGCTATTGTCCTCAACTGTTTATTCCCTCATCTGTTTTTCCTTCTTTGGTTGATTGCTCTATGATTGGCATCACAGTACAGCATAGGTATAGTCTTTCTCTCTCACTAAAAAAAATTGAAAGCATCATCCATTCTTGGAAAAGTGTTGTGTGTATTCATGATCCTTTTGTATATTATTTAATTTTGAGAGGCAAAAAATCCTGTTGTAACTAATTTTCACTCTGCTCAATGGCTCACTTTTATTTAGTGTGATTGTTTTTACCCTTTTTTGCTGTTTCTCTCTGTAGGGAGGCTTCCAATTCCATATTGCATTTCTTGGCTGATATTTTTGATCTTGCGAATTCTTCTGTGGGGGAGCAATTTATACCAATAAGAGACAGTGTAATTATTCCTCGAGGTGCCAGCATCACCAGAATTTTGGTTGCTTCATTAACGGGAGCACTTCCAAAATCTCGAGTGGACGTGGTAATTTCTCTTTTTTTCATGCAACGTTGACCGGCTCTATTTGCATATGTTCACTTTTGACGCGATGTAGTTTCAATATCGTTTTTAACTTTTGTACACCTGCTCCTTCCTCAGGTATCTTATACGCTACTGGCATTAACTCGATCATATGGGATGCAAGCGCTGGAATGGGCTAAAAAGAGTGTTTTATTAATTCCGTCGACAGCTGTTACAGATGTGGAGCGATCAAGATTCCTAAAAGCTCTTTCTGATGCAGCATCCGGAGGTGATACTAATGGGCTTACCGTTCCTGTTGAAGAGCTCTCAGATGTTTGCCGACGTAACAGATCAGTTCAGGAAATAGTTCAAGAAGCTTTGAGACCGCTTGAGTTGAACATGGTGAATGTATCATAGACGATTGGTAAATGCCTGTGATAGGGAGGGCCATTTTGTTTAGGTCCTGTCTGTTAGCTAGGCTAGTTGGTTGTGTATTATCTATCTGTTATATTTTATTTTATTTATCTATTATCATTCTCCAATTTTTCAGGAGAATTTGCCCCTGCATGATCTGTTGTGTTGGCCGGAAGAAATTAAAATGGGTGTTGTATCTTTTATTTGTCTTGAGATGTGGGATTGGTGAGTGATGTTTGTCCCGGTTGTCATTTTTGGGGGGGGGGGGGGAGCGGTGGTTACATGGTATACAATTGTAATTTAATGGAAACAGAAAAAATGGGGGGAAATAGAGAACATTGATAAGTTGTTTCAATTTTTTAAGTTTGGAATGAATATGGAATTTGGAATCTGTGCATTGATTGTGTTAGGTTCGTCTGACTCATCTATTAAAATGAACGAAGAGGGATTTCAGGATCTAGATATGTGGCACATTGGACCATAGAATGAATGACTAGTCCAATTTGACTAACTTGATAGCGATGTCAAGAAACTGTAACGATAAGCTCTTCTGGATGCATGTGGCGCTTACCTGACAATTTTAGATTGGATACACTCTTCTCTGATAGGATTTGTTTATACAAGTCCTTATTAATGAAAATTACATTTTAATATTAATCTCACAGTTAAAAGGTTCTATAAATTATAGATAATTATTTATATAAATACTATTTTTCAATTTTTGAATAAATTTATTTTGACCGGATTTTATTTTACAGGAAAAACTTGAATACACTATTGAAGCTAGGAGGGAATAGTGCGTGGCGGGCACTCATGTTTTGATGCAATGCAAGGCTCCAATCTTGTCAATTTGAGCGAAACTTTCCTTGTTTGAGCATTTTATTAACAACCATATTTTGTCATCTCGTGTAATGGTGTAATCATGTCACGTTGAGGTGTGTTTAAATTGGGAGATTTTTCGTCACCGTCTCCTTCAGATTAAGAGAAACCCAACGTAGGTTTACTGCGGAACTGACGTTGGCGCTGAAGAGGAAACACTTATCTTCAATCTCGAACGACAACAGTGACTTCTACAATGCAGATTGTTTGACTCGTGCAAATGTTCTCAACATAACAGAAGCGGCAAAGACCTTCAGTGGTGAGTAGTTTTTATCAGTTGAGCATAAATAAGTCCAAAAAATCGTGAAAACAAAAAATGGATATTCATCAAATGGAAATTCATCAAATAAAATTTCAAAATCAGTCTCAATATTTTATTAATGGTTTAGTAATTTTTTTTTCTTTTATTTGTTAATCTTTTTAGATTTAGTTCCTTTTTATTACAATTATTTAAAAGTAATCAATATAATATCTTCCGTTTAATTGATTCTACCAATTATTTAAATTTTTCAGTTCAATCACTACTGTTTCGACAATCTTTGCCAATGTCTAGATGCACCACCATTACTTCGAAGACCCTCTCCAAATCCTGCTTTCCCTCCTCATGTTCCCTCACTGTCAACTACCTTTCTTCCAGCACAAGAAAAAATTGGATGCATGTCGCTGAAACATAATCCAAACATGCGTTGACTTGAATCTATGGATTGAATCTAAAATTTCAATTGCTTAAAATAATTCAATTCTTGATTCAATTGCATAAAGTGTAAATCGAAAAAAGAAGGGGAGAAAATTTTAGTTTGCTGTATATTATAATTTAGTTATATTTCTAATTAATATAGATCCCTCAACAATTTCTTTAGCTGCTTTTCCTTCATCCAACGGTGCAAGTGAAGTCGATACATTGAATTTTGATTGAAGTAGTGAATGAATAGCTTGATTTTGCAGTTGAATTATTGTATGGTGCTTTGGGATAATAAAATAAGCGAAAACAGCGTCTCAGAATCTAAAGAAAAATAATTTTTATATTTTTGTACCATTAAAGATCAAATAAAATTTCAATTATAAAACTAACAAAATTTGCTTTAAATCTTAAAATAAGATCTATCATCAAAATAACAACTAGATATGACGTTATATTTTATCTATAATAATAGTAAGAAAATTAATATATAGAACTAATCATAAAAGATTTAGTTAAATTTTAGATTTTTTGTAAATTTAGATATTTCTAATTTATTGAATTTTTTAGTATTCAAAATTTTTACATATCTCAATTTAATTTCTAGTGACGTGTGTTGCTTACTTATATTCACATATTATAAAATGTGAAATTTTGTAATATAAAATAATAATGTAAAAAAATAGTATTTATTAAAAACATTTTAAGTAATAAGAAATAACATGAAATCATCTATGTCAATTGTGGTAATGATGACTGTGTATTAGTCATCGTAAATAATAATATAAAAATTATCATAAATATAACAGTTCAAAAAGAAATTACTTATTATCTTACATTAATTATAATATTATTTTATAATAAACTCAAAAACTTTAATTATTTTTAATTTTTAGCATATGAAAATAAATAAATAAAATAATATATTTGAAAAATATAAACTTAATTAAACCCAAAAAATGACCATAAAAACATCTTTAATTTGGATTTATCTCTTAGAAAATCATTTATTATTGAAGCATGAACAGCGGGTGGGCCCATCCCTTGAGGTCCCTGTTCCTAGTTCGACATTAGCTCGACTAATCGAATCAATCATTCACCAATTGGATTCACTGAATGCAAAGTGCAATGTAATCTCATCTCTTCTCTTTCTCTCCCTCCAACGAAAAATGGTGTCAACACACGAGAAGAAGACGAACCTCGCCAGACTCATCATCCCTTCTTCTTCATCTTCCCCATCGCCATCCCCATCCATCACAAGCCCACATGTCATTCACAGTAGGTCCCACTCCTTTGTGGGTCCCTCCCCGCGCTTCAATCCCTCCTCAACCCCTCTCTTCTTCCTCCAAGAGGACGACGACGAAGACGAAGAAAAGGAACCTCTTTCTTCTGACCCTGTTAAGATTGGACCTTCCGATTTTCATATTCTCCGTGTTGTAGGGCAGGGTGCCTTTGGCAAGGTCTTTCTCGTCAGAAAAAAAGGAAATTGCTTCGATGGTGATGGTGATGGTGATGGTGATGGCGATGGGGTCTTCGCCATGAAGGTCATGAGAAAGGACACCATTATAAAGAAAAACCACGTTGATTACATGAAAGCGGAGAGGGATATTCTCACTAAAGTCCTTCACCCTTTCATTGTTCAGCTACGTTACTCTTTTCAGGTCTCTAACTCACTATCCTGCTTCACTTCAATTCATTCACACAGTCACTTATTCAGCATGTTATGTGCAGACCAATTCTAAGTTATATTTGGTGTTGGATTTTGTAAACGGAGGGCATCTCTTCTTTCATCTGTATCGCCAGGGTATCTTCAGGTTTTTTTATTTCTTCATCTTGTGTGTTGCAAGATACTGTTGAAAGTTTATGGAATTTTAATCATCCTTTGTTTCGGTGCATGTGGTGAGTAGTGAGGATCAGGCAAGGCTTTACACTGCTGAGATAGTGTCTGCAGTTTCACATCTTCACAGCAAAGGCATCGTGCATCGGGATCTTAAGCCTGAAAACATTCTAATGGACTCTCACGGGCATGTAATTATAATGCTCGTTACTCACCTCCTATGCCTTGTTTTCTTTGATCAACTTTGCTTTTTCTTCTTTGACTTTTGGTAGTCTATTGTTTTCTGTCTCACCTTGTGGGGTTGTGCTCCTTATTCTGATGTATTAAGTTTGCTAAGTTCACTGTAGAATATCTTAGATGGCTGAGCTGTATAGTTCTCCTTTGATATTTTCTCTGCCCGTGTGTAGGTCATGCTGACTGATTTTGGAATGTCAAAAGAGATTGATGAATTGGGAAGATCCAACTCTCTTTGTGGCACCGTGGAATATATGGCTCCTGAAATTCTTCTGGCTAAAGGCCATAACAAGGATGCGGATTGGTGGAGTGTTGGTATCCTGTTGTATGAAATGCTAACAGGGAAGGTAATGCCCATCTGCACCAAAAATGCTAATAACACATTTTCTAACACTTATCATTGTCTTAAAACCTAAATTTTATTTGAAATTACTTTTGTGGGTGTCAAGATTATGTTGTTTTCAGTGAATTTTAAACAATAATAAAGAGTATGTTACGGGTATTTGTCTTGTATTTATCTATGAGTAGATTGTGGGTGAAGGTACCTAAAGTTGAATACTTGGAATTATATGTGGACAAAAACAATATGCACGGTTAGAAATTACAATACATGAAGTATTTGGCCTTGAATAGAGCACGTTATTAATCAAGATATGTATGTCTTGGCCTAGGCTTTGTGTACATTTTTTATTTTTCAAAATTGATGTCTGAATGAATCTGTTTATTTGCTGTTCAGGAACCTTTTCTATTTCATTTATTTTCCATGTAAGAACACAAGGAGAAGCATTAACTTGTTATGGTCTATGATTCGATTTGCAGGCACCGTTTACACACACTAACAGAAAGAAACTTCAGGAGAAAATTATTAAAGAGAAAGTTAAACTTCCACCATTCCTTACCAGTGAAGCTCATTCATTACTCAAAGGAGTAAGTAGACGACAGTATATATGGTTTTCTTCCATTTTGTTTCTCTACTTTATCGTTTTCATTCACAGTGCACTTACAAGTATAATATGCCAGTTACCTGAACATAACTTAGAATGTTTGTTGTAGCTTTCTGAACCCACTGCCTTTAATATTTCGCTGGTGTCCTTTTCACTTGTCAATTTTCTATTTTTGTGTGATCTTTTTTTTTTTTTAGTGTGTGAAATCGTATGTCTGAGGGTTCTGCATTCCAAAAGCGATCCTATCTAATTTCTATTGGGATAATTCTATTTGACATTTATACTGTATAGTGAAACTAAATATGTGTCAACCAAATACCATATTCGTAGGCATATTTCAATTTATATCTTTCTCAAAACCAGTCTAAGTTCATTATCGAAGAACTCATCTATTGACCTCCAAAATTCCAATTCTGATAATTTGTGAACGCTAATTTGTTTTATTTCATGAGTATGTAGATGGACCCTGGTGTCTGTGTTAATCTACTTCGATTTCACTTGTGTTATTCAAAAGGAAAATATTTTTTTTAAATGATATTAATATTCTAATACAAATGAGTGGAAAAGATATACCACAATTTTCCTGCAACTGTTTGTAAACAGTTGATTTTTCCAGTCCTTTTTGGGGCTACTTTGTACACAGCCACACTCAGAAGATCTGACCATCTTGATCAAAATGCAAAATGAGTTATTTCTTTGAATACAAAATTGAAGGTAGTAAAAGCATCTGCACAGTGAATATCAATTTTCCTTACCTAATGGAAATTCCTAGAGAAATAAAAAATTTGACGACCACATTTATGTACATGCTATTTTGCTACTAAGCATGAATATTCGAAGGATAGCTTAGAGAAATAATAGGAGAATGCAGGGATATATGAAAAGTTCCTACTCTGGGACGTGATGTTTCAAATTATTGTGTTTTGAGATTAAAAGATTAAACTTTGTATTGAAAGAGGAGGCATCCAATTCTAAAATCTGCACATTCTGTTTACTTATTACAATGCACATTCTGTTTACTTATTACAGTTGCTGCAAAAGGATCCAACAACAAGGTTAGGACATGGGCGAAATGGAGATGAGCAGATCAAAAGTCATAAATGGTTTAGGTCAATCAATTGGAAAAAATTGGAGGCAAGAGAACTGGAACCAAAGTTTAAACCAGATGTGTCTGGGAAAGACTGTACTGCTAATTTTGACAAATGTTGGACAGCAATGCCCCCTAATGACTCACCAGCATCCACACCTACAGCAGGTGACCATTTCCAGGGCTATACTTATGTGGCGCCCAACCCTTGGCTTTCATCTGGTTCACTACAATGAACAAGGAAATCTGTACATTGATCTATGTATCAAAATAAGACAAGTAACCCATTTCTTCTTATGGTGAGCTTTCTCAGCTTACAAGTAACCAAAACCTTCTCTGACCATTGCAGAGAATACAGAATGTTTAGGGGCTCTGATATGACCCATTATGTTTGTGCAGCTTTGTTTAGTTCTTGTTTTAAATTAAGGTCAACATTAACATATTTGTACAACCAGGGCCCTGAAGAGGGTGAGGGTGTATCACATATTTGACTTATTCATCAGAAGAGTTTGCATGTATGAAATTGTATTGTCTTATCTTATGCATACATAACTACGAGCTATTGAACACGTAGCTATCAACTCTTCTGCTTATAAGATCCAGAAAGATTGATACTTGTTGCCACCAATGTCTTTGGTTCTATTTCTTTCCCCTGCAAACGCGCACGTTTTTCATTTTGGGTAGGAAGTATAAAAACTTGTCTAATCTATCAAGGTCAAATCTTTGGGTGGTTCTTTGAGATGGACCCTCCTTCCATCACTGCATGCTTGAGTAGTAGAGTTAGATACACTGGATGAGACGATTCCAAGCGTCATTTGTAAGGTACGAGCAAAGGGGTGATAATCGTTATTTAAAATGTAAAGACAACCATTAAGAAACAGTAACATTCTGAAAAACACAAATAGGAGATTAGCAGTATGAAGGAATCTTATACCATCTGGACTTTAAGACTTTGCGTAACCCAAGCATAACAAAATATCAAGCCTCCATAACATGTGAACTACGTGAGTGTTATAAGATGAGGCTAAATTCTTCGCCACATCTCCCCAATATCTGGCCATATGCACCAGTCACTAAAATCTACTTTTTCCCCGTTTATAATTTTATAAAGCCTAGAATCTTAATGGTTTCAACAAATGGATCAAACTCACCAAACCAATTATTGTTGTTATGTGTGCTTACTACATGTTTCCATTCGACATACAGACAAAAAAGCAACAAGATTCCATCTACATTACGTGGGCTCTACTCTTTGCAGAAGAACCTTCATATAACTGAATGAGCAAGGGATCCACCCACTAAAGAAACTGAGATTAGGATATATTTCGACGAGGGTTTACACGAAACCAGAAAGAACCCAAAAAGACCAATTCACCCACCCCCATCTACATCCTATGCTTATAAATAGACCTTGCTTAAAAATGTTGCAATAACCACCATCTCTTGAAATAATGGACAGAATCAAATCCAAGAATGAGAAGTCTCTTTGTGAGAAGTCCATGAAGGTTGTAGTAAATATCATTAAGCTGTCTTCTTTCTCTATTGCACAGAAGACTCTTGGTGTCACAAGTAAAAAGACTGCTCCAGAGTCTGATATGGACTCTGATGAGGAAGCACCGGTTCCTGATCAATTTCCTACAAGCAGAAGATCGCAACAGCCACAGAGCCGTGCAAACCCCACATACGTGATCAAGTCATGTGGGAGCAACGGATCAACTGAACATTTGATTTATCAAGAAAGAGTTCCTACTGATGTTAACCCAAATAAAGAACAGTGTGTTGATGGATTGGCTTCTGACTATATCAGTAAGATACGCAACAAGCTTGGGCGTGGTGTATAAGGAGAAATTCTTACATGGTCTAGGACCATGTGATCTTGGCCATTCTCCATATAATACGTTCCAATTACTCAAAGGGGTTAACAATGTGTCTCACGTAGATGGACCAAGAACATGTGTTCTTGATCATGTAACAATTTCTTAGTTGTCTTCGATTGTGTGCTCCATGTATCATACTACTTAGATAAGCAGCCATTTTGGTTCGAATTAACCAGCTGTAAGGATGTAATAAACTTAGCTGTTGGGGTTTCTAGCTAAAACAAAAGTAGTTGTTTCTGTTGAAACCCGACTCAACTTTTTCCTTGATGCTTTATTTAATATTCTTTGCTGGATGGACAAGTATTACATGTAGAGTAGTTTACATACATGATGTTCTAAACATACGAGTTTGCATAAACTATACATCATTAATGATTTCATTTGGCTTTGAGATGATATTTTCCATCCAAATAATGTCTAGTAAATCTCTCTTGAGGGCAAAAGATACTAATAATTCCGAGTATTTGAGTTTTGCAGTCATAGTGGTGGTCCAACATACAGGTGTGGATAAAAAATAAAGTACATGAAATCATGAACAAGTGGTTCAAGAATATGATCGCTAAACATCCTGATGATGGAAGGTACCCCAACATTTCAATATTTTATTAACTCCAATTTTAAGCTCCAAATATGTGTGTATATAGAAACAAAGAACCTGAGATGGAATATCTTCTAATGACCTTATTTGTGCTTATAAAAGTACCTTCATAAATTCTTTATCTTAGCTCAGTTCTTATTTTGAACTTGCTAAAACAAATTCTATTTTAACTTATTTGAATAATTTTCAATCAAATTATGAAGATGCTTATGCGATGAGATGGTTTAATCCTTTGAAGTTAACATATGCAGCATTTATGAGTAAAACTGGGTGAGCATAACCCAAATACCAGCAAAGAGATGTCCACTTTATGTGCCTTATACTTCACCGGCCAACCTATATTCTTTTCACCCAGTAGCTTTCAGCATCTTTTCTTCTTCTTTTGCCATTCTCATTATGTTATAATAATAATAATTTTACTTCTCTTGCGTATTAAGCCATCCCTGTGCCCTCAATTTCTACAGAAACAATTGTCTCATGTTAAACTATACAAATATATATTTTTGAGAAACATTGGTTGATACAAGTAGCTAGCACCATCTTATATTTCTTGACCAAGTAGTAAAGATTTGAATTTTAAGGATGGTTACAGAACAAAAATAGACATATATTTTCATGACAGTATACACCAGCAGATAGCATGTACTGGTTAAATCTTGAATTCAAATTTTGTGTTGATGGTAGGGACAAACATTTGTACAGAAGGAACTTATGCCTTTGAAGGGAATGGTTGTAGCTAATTGGGAATCCAAGTGAACCAAATCTTCAAGAATCTTCCACCACCAGTGTGAACAAAACATTATTACATCAGCATATGATGTTTCTGATGATCATGTCATTTCCTCTTCAGCTATGTGCTCTAGTCGTTTGCTTCTTCTATCTCATCACTTCACACTTCATTTTCTTCTTTCATAATACGTGTTAATCGTTCATTCTTTTTTTTCATAAACAAGCAAAGCACATCTAATCTACACCTTTGTTCTTTGGAGAGAATTGGTGGGAATAAGTAAGCAATTTTTTCAATTCTTCACCCCATTTTTACGACAATCAATAGGAAAATATTTATATTCTCTACTATATGGATCCTCTCTAGGCCACTCGGCTACTCCGACAATCAATACTATATTGTGCTCTAAAGTATTTCTGTAACACAAATCTTGTTAAAATAGCTAATAATCCTATACTCATGAAAAACTAGACCACCAATTTAAGTTAAGATTAGACATAATTATCGTTTTTAAACTTTGAGACGAAATTAAATTTTGTCTATATCTCAGCATTTTAAATTAATATTTAAACTAGAGTGTGTCAAATATTCAACAAATTTAGTTCAATTAAATTAAAAGGATTGTGTCTATTTATTTTTTAAGTTTGAGAGCAAACAGAATCAAGTTTTAAAACATAAAAAAAATTCTAATTTTTCACTCAGATAAAAATATAAGTATAAGTCGAATATTTTTAGATATAGAAAATACATGATCGTGTAAAAGTCATCTCAACTTTATAATAATATATTCCATACGTGATTGATATCAACAAACGCACGATAATCATTTTCAAACGATCAAGGAATAGCCATTATTGTCTGGATCATTCCTTTCAAAACGAGTAAACTCCCATCTAGACTTAAAATTTTATAGAGTTTAAGTTTTATTCATAAAGATATGAGAAGGAAGACTTAACATGTTCATTGTCGTTTGATCATAAATTATGGTAAGTTCGTTAGCTTTTACAATAATTATTTTTTAATCATATAAAGATAACAATTGGTAATTAAATTCTAATGTAAAATATTTTCACTATTAGTGCATCATTATTAAACTCTAAACACATTTAAGATAGTTATAAAAAATTAATATATTTATCATATCTGATAACTATGAATGACAACTTAAATTTTCTGAACAACATCTACGCATCTCAATTTTAAGGGTGTTTAATGTCAGTCTTCAATTTTATAAAAATATCACTTCAATTTGTTAATTATAAAATATCTTTTACTTTACCTGGATAGATAATATTAAATGAAATTCATTCAAATACATTAAATTTAAATTTATTTCGTTTTAAATTCTGTGGAAATTCAAATTTATTGAACTTGGAATTTTTTTTTGTTTGATAAATTCTTTCAAGTATTATCAAATTCAAAAAAAAATATTAATGATTGAAAACATATATATGATTGAGTTTGTTTTCAATTGATGTTGATAATGATTATTTAGGTTAAGATCGATAAGACTTATATCTACATATTGAAGTTTTTTATTTAGTTTTCGATTAATGTTGACTAAACATGTCTCCGATTGACATTTTGGTTAAAAGTTTAAACAATTAACATTAAAAGAAATATAAAAAACTATTGATAAAAAAAAGATAATCAATGCAGAAATTGATAAAAAAAAATTAATCCCTAAAAATGTCAATCAACAAAATCTAGTTCACATAAAAAAAAACTCCTCAAAATTGGTTAATAAAACTTTAACTAATATTTGAATAAGAAATAATAATAATTTAAAAAAAATGTAAGTAAAAAATAAGTTTTATTAATATCAATATAGAAAACTCTACTTGATATTTGTCGATAAAAAATTCTCTCAGCTTATTAACATCAACGTTAGACTGAAAAATATCAATTCCTTAATATCTGTAATGCATAAAATAATTGTAATTGATATTGGTTAAAAGAATCTCCGCTGGACATCAATTAAAAATATATTCAGCTCACTTAAATTGAAAAAAGAATTATATATTTATCATCAATCATTAAAAAACACCTTTAATGTTGGTAATTGGGTTAAGATACACCATAAAATAATTTTGATGATGTTAACCGAGAAATAAACAAATTAAATTTAGTACAAGAGAAACTTTAACCAATATTCATCAAAAAATTAATATGAAGATTATAATACTCAAATCTTAATCAAAACAATAATAGCTTGATCTTAATAAAGTTGATGATGCTCAAACTATACAGTATAAAAGAATAGTGAAGAACATTTTACATTGGGATTAATTCTATAATTTTATAAATTAATGCTTGGAACATAATTAAATATACTTAGACTGTCTAAAAACAGGTTCGAATTTAATAAATTATACTAAACAAAATTCCATTATCGATAGCATTAATAAGTTTCTCTTGTAAATATCTATTTTCAAAGTGAGCTTTGATATAGATGCTTAATAAAGCCTAATACTGCCCGAAACATAATTCTGAGTAAGAGCAAATGTGTAGAGTGGGCCATCTATCTCATATTTCATATAAATCCAACTGAATTGCACCTAACTACTTTTTGTAGACCTAAATATCAGAAGCAAAACCTAATCAATTCTCATGTTAATAAAAAAGGTCAATTAGTAATTAGTTAGCATTTAATTTTATTAATTATATTTGAATAATTTTTTGTATTTTTGTTGAAAATTAATACTGGGAATAAGAAAAAGTCAACATAGTTTGAAGTGTTTTTTAAAGAATAATATTAACTAAAGAAAAAAAGGAATTCAGACTTTCTACTTTTTAGTTTTGCGATGTGCCTCTATTATTCGAGTTACATTTATTATGATATTTTATAATATATTAAGATATTTTTTTATGTATAAAAAATTTAGTATATTTTGAAAACACATACAAATAATATAAAAAATGAATTTAGTTGACATTTATTGTGTTTAAAATAAAATTGTTTATTTGAAGAAAATGCATTGAGTATTTAATGTAGTGAATGAATTAGTAAATAGTAGAAGAAGAGAATGAAAGGAACATAATCTTTTTGGGGTCCCCAGAAGAAGGAAAAAGATTCGTCCTTCTTCCATAATTTCTTTTTTTTCTTTTCTCGTTTCTTCTACATAATTTCACCCGATAATATCGGACACTGTCCTTCGAGATAATCCAATCATGTACTAAATTTGACGCTCAGACACAAAAAGTATTCTTGTCCACAGCTACCAATTACAATTATTACAATGCCCTTCCGACTAACAAAGGGTCACTCTTAAACACGCTTCAGAAAATAAAACTTATCATCAAATCACCATAAATCTTAAGAAAAATTGATACGCTTCTAAATCCTATGTAATATTGATTACAATCTTTTGTTAAATTTATTGATAAATCTTATATTAATTAAGAATTAAGTTATCACTGATTCTATTAGTCATAAATTTATATTAAAACTTATCTAAAATAAGAAAAATTTATAAATATAAATATAAAATAAGAAGATAAGCGATTGTATTTATTGTTAAAATTTTAAAATTTTACTGTAATTTCAATTGATTAGATTACTGATTTAGATGTTAAAATGTTTTTGATAAGTATTTGTCCCATGATTTGAAGTATAAACATCAAAGTCACAAAAAAAATCAAATTAAATATATTGAAGATAACACAAGCTAATTAAAAAAAAGTGTAAAAGATTGTTTGACAATAATTCTTAACCTAACATATGAAACAGTTAAATTCGTTATTTTAAGAAAAAATAAATATTTTTTTATAAGAGACCGGATTAGTTAATTTGATTAAGTTAAATCGATTCATGAAAATATTTAAAAAGTAAATTTAATTTAAATTAATAAAATTTGATTTTTATTATCTCTCTAGCTTGTAATGAAAGAGAGACGTGTTTTAGAAAATAGAAATGCTTGTACAACACTGTTTTAAACAATATTTATATATTTAGATTATCTTTTATCGTCAAAATCAAGATAATCCTTGGTTCCCCTGCCAAACACGTCAAAAGAGCACTTATAATAAATTGTTTTATTCTTAAATAAATAAAATTTTGCTAAGAGGAGGAGGCACTACTTAATGAAGTAAACTATAAATTATGAGTGGCAATGGACCCAAAATGACCGGTTAGGAGTGCTTCATACAAATATCTCATCCTAATATTCGGTTAAAATAATGAAATAAAAAAAAACTTAAATACTTACTTTGTCCTCGTGTTAAGAGGTGAATTTCTGTTTAGTACCCGGTTTTAAAAATAAAGACATTGGGTCCCTATTCAACAAATAATAAAAAAAACCCTAAACAAAAGAGAAAAAGCTAGACAGCAGAAGAGAGAAGAGAAAAAGTACAGTTATAAACATAGACTTAACGTCATTGCTGTTAACTTAACGGACATGACCTAATTCATATATTTTTCATAACATAGGGACCCAATGTCTTTATTTTTAAAACCGAGTACTGAAAATAATTTCACCTCTTAATATGAGGACAAAGTAAGTATTTAAGCCAAAAAAAACTATTAAATCTATAATCAAAATTATTCTAGAAACGTGGTCGTTTGTATTTATGATATGCAATGCACTATAATATCAGAACCTTTGGTTTTTCAGACGAATGCACTAAGGCACCACTAAGGGAGAGAAATTCTACCATCAACACTAAATTCATACACTACCTCACTAAAAACAGTGTTTCTCACTAAATAAAAGTTCTAACATTTTATTTTATAAAGGATAAATGAGCTTCATCTATTAAAATATTTATTACCAATAGTTTTACTTTTGTACGCTATTAATATATTACAAATGACTCTAAATAGTTGTTTGATATAGTTATTACAGAACTAATGATTTTATCATTTTTTTTAATTATTTATTATAAGTATGCGCATTGAAATATTAGTTTTTTCAAACACTAATTTAAAAAATTGATGATTTTATTAATTACACTGAAGTATTGACAACTTAATAACTGTTTTTATGAGATCTTAATAGAATATTATATATATATACTGAGAAAAGTCCTTGTCCACAAAGTCTACTTATAAAATATGTTTTCGGACAACAAATAAATAGAAAAATACTTACTGGCTGGTCTTTTTTAATTTTAATTTAATTTATAAAAAGGAAAAATTATACTTAAGTTAAATATCACTATCTTTACAGTTTTAAAATAGAAAGTTATCTTTATCAAATTCTTAATAAACTTAAAATTGTAGTTTCTTATTATTACTTTTAAAAAAACACAAAATTCTTTCATATTTATAATAAAATGGCACCTATTTTTCTTATGTTAATAAAACGATACTTATTTATTTTATTTTATTTAAAATTAAATATTGACAATAACTTAGATAAAAGAATTATGAAAATATTTTATTTATAATAACCTTTACTTATAATTTTCATATTTATAATTAAATTTGAATACAATATTATTATTTTATAAATAAGAGAAGTGAAAAGGAAGAGGAATAACGTGAGCAGACGTAAATAGGCAAATCGGTGATAAGAAAAACGTGCCCAAACTGCTACAACACCTAACAGGAATGACACACACTACCAACCTTCAAAGTTCAGACCCAACTTGATAATATTATCCCCAAAAGAGTCATAAACCACTCGTCTGTGCGGTCCATATCCAACTATTAATGCATTATCAGAAAAAAAAACAGAGGATTTTGTTATTTTCAGTTACATCAACTACAGACATAAATGACCAAATAAACCATAATCTAAAGTCATACATTAATTAACATAAGCAAACAAGAAGAAACAGGACAGGACCTTTCCCGGGTCTGTACAAGGAACAGAAGGATCATATTCAGTCACTTAAAACTTGCCTTCTTAAATCCATCACCCTTTCCTTCAACATCTCTCACTTTTTCCCCTACCAGAAGGACAAGAGACTAGAGATGAACATATTATATTAACCTGTAAATCCAAGATACTCTAGACAAGGACCTTGACACAATCACGAGTCATCTTCCTTAAGCAACACTAATGATGCTATCTCCATTGCTGAAACATGGCATGGCATGTAAAGCAGAATGTCTTGATGATGTTTGCCTTTGGTCAGAAGAGAAGGCTAGCCCCAAGGACAGTGTGGGTGGGTCAAGAGCAGAACTAGAACTTGGGGTGATGATATCCGACACTGTGGATGCTTTAGGATCTGCAACAACAGGAATTACACGGACCAGATTGATTGGCACATTGGGCTCTATGTTTCCTTGTCCCAGAGTGAGTTCTTCTAATGGTTTCCCACCTTGGACTGCAATAGCCCCAGAACCAATCCCAAACTGATACACTGGCATCATTGGAATTCCACTTTTGCTAGTTTCAGGAACTGCTGGGCACACTGCTTGCGGATGAAACAGGGTGTCGTGATTCTGGACCTGTTCTTCCTCCATTGGAATTGCAGATACCTGGCACAAAAATTGATAAAATCATTAATATTTTGTCACTCCAAATTCTAATCCAGGTTTGAAAAGGTTTTAGCTCCAGTCAGGTCAACTATTACACAGGAGACAAAATCCCTAAATCCATTTTTATAACCACTCACACGCAAACTTTCCTTTCCACAACCAATAGAATTTCATAACAAGATACACGGCAGCTTCTTTCTTTCTTTCTCAAATCCCTAAAATGGAAGGAGTAATAATATTCAACACACGACTATTGACTAGAACATTAAGAAATACTTGAGAAAATATGTCATTTTGTAAGACAATAATACTCTACTGATTAGGAGTATAACTAATTGAACAGGAATAACACCAAAAGCATCTCAGTAATTTTTTTTTTATAGGGAGACTGATTAAGAAATTAATTTGAATCAATCCTTTTTAAAATAAAGGACAAACAGGTAACAGAGGATTAGACAAACAGGTAACAGAGGATGAGACCGAGAGAAATGCGGTGATGAAATTACCATGTCGGTGGTGATGTCAAAGAGGCTGGATCTACGGCGACGACGATTCAGGTTGCTTCTTCTGAGAAAGTACTTCTGAGCATGGCTCGCAACCTGCGTCGGAGTTCGCGTTTTCACATAGTTTTTGGAGATTCCTCTCCAATCACCTTTCCCTACCTTCTGCAACCCAACCAAAAACAGTTTGTGCTCTTCTTCTGTCCACGGAACTCCTAATCAACAACACAATTTCAATTAATCCATCAGAATCCCCGGTTATGCGATCAGACGAGATAAGTTATATTAAAATTAAAAAATGACAATTTGATGGAATAAATAGATGGAACCTCGCTTGCGCTCCCGCTCACGGTGGCGACCAGTGTTATGAGGAACGGCATCATCGGCTGAGGCATAACCAACTGCGAGAACATCTTTATTGTTGTTGTTAGCGTCGTGCCTATGCTCGTACTGTGAAAGGTTGTTCATGCTGACGCTTTTTCTCATGGAATCGACTACCACTCGAACCCCAAACAGCATGATCTCGCCGGAGGCAACCGAGTCTGTAGCAGCGCAGGCACGAGACATGATCGGATCGGACGGTGATCTCGGTTAGTTCGTTTGATTCAGATAGAATCAGAGACCACACAAGGGAGTTTTGTGAATTGGTGAAAGGAGAGAGAAGACGAAGTATATGAAGGAGAGAGAAGTTAGGATCAAAGGTGAGTGCGTGGTGTCTAATACAACAGAGTTTCAGACGGCAATGAGGTGGCAACCATGTGGAGCATATATTTTTAAAAATTCAATTTAATAATCTTTTAAAAAACTTAAATGAAACATATAGATAAGTTTTTTTTTTTTTTACATTGTTATTTTTTGCTTTAATAATTCTGAATTCAATTTTCAGCTATTATTTATCCATTCATTAGAAAGTAATTTTTTATATATTTAAGGTAAAATTATAAAATATTTTATAACAACTTTGCAGGTCAACAACATGTTAGCTTGACTCATTAAATCTATTTAATAAAATATCAATAGTTAATATATTATTACTGAAAGAAGTTAAAGTTACAAATTAAATATACGGAAAATTATTTTTTAATATTACACATACAAATAAAATAAGATTCACAGTCATTTTGATTCTCAAAAAAGGTTAATTCATTATCACTTAAGTCTCATAAGCTATTAAAACTTACAAAGGAAAAGTTGTTTGTTACTTTAAATTATATAATTAAAAAAACTTTTATTCAAGTGTGCATGATATGTTCATTTTTATCTAGTCTTTAAATTTAATTATTTATTGTTATTTTAGTAAATGAGTTAAAATATTAAGATGACTAATTGAGGATGTTAGATAACAACTGGATGAAGATCTAACCACCGCCCTGGAAAACAATTACAACAAAATAATATTTAAATTTTAAAATTGACCATATTTCCTTTTAGCTTCATAAGCACAATTATAATATTTTAATACACTTACAGCACATTAACCCAAGTCTTAAGTATGTAGCAAAAAAACATTGAGCTCTAATTATTTTAAAGATAACAAATTAAGTGATGACAAGAGTTAATAAAAAAATGTATTTAAAAATGATTGTTAATTTATATGAACTAATAATATAATGGCCAAGAAACTAAAGTGTGTCAAATGTAATTTATAACAATTAATAATAAGTTTAATAGAATTTTGATGCTTACATTGTAACAATAATTTAATGTTATTTTATTTATATTTGACTCAATGTTTTTTTTTTTTAAATTTAGCGTGGTATTTTTTCATAAATCAATATTAGTGTTGCTTAGAAGATGAGTTAACATCTATTAGTATAACTATTAATTTTTTACTAGTTTATTCTTCAATTTCAGAATAAAAATAGTAGAACTAATGTTAACATTATTAATCAAATATTTTTTTAAAATATAACAGCCATATTAAATAAAAATATGTATTGATTCATTAATATAAATATAAGAACTAAAAAATTTATTAAGATAACTTTTCTTTATAAGTTTTATATATGTACATATTTTTCTATCTCTCCTCAGTTTTATAAATCTAACTAATTTTATTGATTCATTTACATATAACAAATAATTCATAATTAAAACTATTTACACAATTAATAATGTGACCTTTTTTATTAGTTGCTTTATGTGTGTGTTCTTCTTTTACTGTTTTTATCTTTATAAATAGAAATAATTTTTAGTAATAATGTGATAATATAATTGTATGTAATATTATGTAATTATAACATTATAGAAATTAATAAATAAAACTATATCGATGATTACTTTTGAAGACTCTTTTATAATTTCAACGTAAACTTTAGTAACTATATATTATTTATTTTAATAATTATGATAATAATTAATTTTTAATCATAAATATGTTTTATTATTAAATATAATTTTGGTTATTTATAATTAAAAATTAAAACTAATCATTTTTAAATTTTATACTAATTTAATTTTTTATTTTTTAAATTTTAATTAAATTTTCTAATTTATTTAATGTATTTTTATTTATATTGAAGTAAAATGTACCAAATTATATAAAGAATTCAAATATTAGATGTTAATTAAAATTAAAAAAAATTAATTAAAATAATTAAGTCTACACATTTTTTAAGTTAAAACTTAAATTTAATAAAAAATTCAAAGAGAAATTACTAATTAACAACTAAGAAAAAAAAATATATTTAATCATATTTTTTATTATCTTCAAAAACTTAAAAAAAATTAACAAAACTTGACTTTCCACTAATTCTTCTGAAGTTAATACATTTATCACATATGAAAGACTGAATGAATATATAAAGAATGTTGGGAAGAACTATATGGTGTAAAATTAAAACGTAAGATTCTTGTAATGATTTGATTATGCTTAAAAACATCTTGTATAAATATATGCTTGATGAAATACAGGAAGATAGAAAATAAAGTAAATCCCTTAGTTTGTTGAGTTCATTTATCTTACATGTTAATAAAATAATTTTAATCACAAGTGTGATGTTAAAAAATATATATTATAGCATAATAAAAGATTGTTTATTAGTATTTGGTGTGCAATTTTGATAATGAAATTTAATATTAAGATAGGGTACAAATAAGATAGAAATAAAAGATTAGAGTACACTTTACAGCCAATACTGGCCTGTTACTAGCATCGATTCTATGAAAAGACAGGACAATGTAAATCGTGGGTTTGATTCCCAATCACACATGTCGTAAACTAATTGGATGTCAAGATAGTAAAAGTCGTAGTAACATGCACAAAAAAAAAAGAAGCAATTCATCAATTAGTATGTTGATATAAAAATTATGTTACAATAACCTAGGATCATGGACTTTGTATTTTAAGAATTTTATATTAAAAAGGCTGCACGTTAGTCCACATATGGAGTAAATATGAAGCATATTATGAGATATAATAAAGAATGTGATTAAATATATTTTCTGTTTTAAATTTTGATTAAGTTTGATTTTTGAGTTTTAAAAGTATATAAATATAGTCTTTTAAATGATTAAATTTATATATTAAATAAAATTTTAGATTAATATTTACATTATTTAACATATTTCAACTTAAATGTTAGAATAAAATATTATTTAATACAAAAAAATTAATATTATTAAATTAATTAAAAAATATATTTAATCTTAAAAAAAATAGTACCTAAATCTAAGAGTAAATGAATTTTTATTAAAAAATAGACTTTAAACTTAATTTAATTATACAAAATCAACTTATAAAATAAGATTTATATCCACTTATATAGTTAAGTATCTTTAGTCGACATTGATAAAAAAAAAGAAAGAAAAAATGATGTGAATTAGAAATATGTTAATAGAAAGGAAAATGATAAAGCATGTGATTTGAGAGGAGGGAATAGTATAGATATTATGGAGAAATAAGTGTGGAAGTAGGTGAGAAATTCACAGTAGAAGCATTTTTGTAATGTGAGTGATGGAACTGGGACACATGGGCTCATATACTCCTTTATATCTTATATATTCCCACATGCATGTATTCAACAAAGCTATTTCTGAAATCTTCATCCATCAATCAGATCAATGGTCAACCTTACACTATTCTCCGCAACTTGTCTTTAAACTATCTATTACTTTAAATAACACTATATATTAAGTGGATATTAAACTAAACCCACCTGATGGCCACCTTAAGTATGATAGTTATAAAAATAATCATGGGAATTGCATTATATCCATTATTAGTGTTATATAATTGAGAATATAAATTTATGGAAGATTTTTATGATATGTGTATATAATAAAAGATATGGTGATAGGTAGGTTAGGTGGTGGGGTGCAAGAGGGAATGGAGGATAAGGAAGGGATAAGGGTTTGTGGGGTTCCATTATCTCTTTCCATCACATTTTGTCCTTTCTTTTCTTCTTTCCCTTCCCATACCATACACGTTTCTTCACTCTATGTCTATTTCCAGTAACATCTCAACTTTATTCAAAATTAAATACATTCTTCTAATTCCCTTTTAACTTCTTTCTTTCTAAACTTTCCCTCACAAAAATCTAATTCACTCTATGTCCAGATCCTTTTAATATGTTTTCAAATATTAAGAACTAAATTTTAATTTAACTTAATTATTCTCCAAGGTTTATGTTTTCCTTACATATAATAATTTTATATCATCTTTTAATTGAGATATGAGATTCTTTAAATATTTTTTCTTTCTTTCACTCCTCACTGACTCCTCTTCTAAAAATAGAACCGTAACAAAATTTAAGTTTCTAAACTAAACAATAATTTGAATATATGTTTGATGAATTTAAAATAAAAATATATTTACTTTTATATCCTTTCAATTAAATGTTTATAAAATCCACCAAGAATCTAACAAAAAAATAAGACAATAAATTCTAAAATTAATAAATCTTATTTTTAAATAATTATAATGCATAATTAAAAAGTCAATATTAAACTTAACAATCTAAATAAACTTGGTAGTTGGTATTTATATCTATTTATTTATTCCAAATTTAAATTATCTCTTAATGTGAATTTTTAACCATATATTAAATTTAATATAATTTGGAGGTATACTAAGAAAGTACCAATAAAGGAATAAGGTATCTAAATTAGTATATTTGATGCAAACATAAGGTTAGTGGGTGTAACTTTTAAACTAGATGATAAGATATGTATATAAATTTTTGAAGTGATGTACGTACTTACCAATAGAGAACAAGAGACGGTCATGAACATCTGTAATATTTTCTTTAAATGAATGGATATTTTATTGAATATAGTGACAGTCATAGGTAGATTATTGAGTTTGTTTGTATCTAGATTCAATTACTCGCTTCTCTTTTCATCATAAAATATATTTTTACCGTATTTAAATTATTTTATATGATGATAATTGTTTTAATAAACTCTTTAGTTAAAATTTAAAATTTATTATCCTAATGAAAGTTATGATAATGAAGAATAGATACTTTATAATTTTATACTAAATTATTTTTTATATTGTGTGATGATATTATTTAAACACACAAGAAATATAGTTTATATTTTTACTTATGAAACAAAAAATTTACATACAGAACAATTTTTATCTAAGTTTTAGCATCTCATTTATTTTGCATAGGAACAACTAGAATACATTCATTTGCTCACACCAATAAATAATCATCACAAAAAAATATATAAAGATAACAAAATAAAAAAAGATAAAGTAATATATCAAAAGGGATTTTACAATCAAACATGAAAATAAACATCATACAACGTTAAGTCATAAAACAACATATTCAAAACCATAAACATTAAGTATTGATGTCAATTTTTCTTTTAAAATTTAAAAAATAGCATCAGCATCTCCATCTTTCTCTTTTACATATGTGCGAAATCTTCCACAAAAGTGCATGGACGATGGTAAACTCACATAAATAAGTTCTTCACTTCATTTTTCCATTGTGGTCCTCGTTTTGGTTGAAGAGTTCATTCTCTCTTATTACATTTTTCATTCACTAACCATTTTTGTGTCATAAAGGTTGTGATTTTACATTTTTAGTTTAACTTTAAATTGTCATAACTTTTGGTATGGACCTCGAATGAAGATGTTTCAAAAGTAAAAGTTATTAGAAATAAAGCGAATAATACACTAGTGACTATTGTTTAAGGTCATTTTTTTAGGAATGTTCTGAAATTTTTAAAAATCTAAAGTATGTTTTCTGTTTTATTAGTATTTTTCAACCTTTTTTTTATATTTTGTACTTTTATTTTATTACTTCTAAAATTATAAAAAATTGTGTGGTGTATTATTATATTATATATTGATTTTTCATAGTTTTATTAGCAATTTTTTTCTTTTAAGAAAAAGAAACTCACAAATTGATGGCTGTTGCAACCGATGTGATTTGTTCAGAAACAACAAACGTCAAGTTGATGTTTTTATTATGATGTTAGACCTTTAAACAATGTCAAAGTATAAAGTGACATACTGTTAAAAGTTTTTTTAGTAATATTGGTTTATCTCACAAATTTTTAAAATGTGCATATAATGAATATGTTAATTGAACATAATTTTAAGTGATTGTACATTTTATTGGGAATAAGTATTCACTACTGTCAACAAAGGACAGTAGTCTTGTATTCTACTGTTATTAGTTTATTTTGGTTTGTTTTACCGGTCTAGTTTTACATAAGCTCTATAAATAGAGCTTCTCTGTTTCAGTTTCAAACACTAACACAGATTGTAATATTTTCACAGGTATCAAAATAATACAAGAAATAGTTTTTCTTACCTCTCTCGTTGTCGTCTCCATTTTTGTCTTCATCATCACTGTGAGCAGCTTCCTCCACCGTCGTCGGACTGCTCCTGGATGTCGCTCGCTTGACACCATTCGAGGGGAAGCTTCTCGACGCTCTGCCCTCTCTCTTCTCACTCAGAATTCTCGGGCTGTGTTTCTACCACCCTGGATATTGCAATGCTTGGAAATTACCAAGGCATGTTGGACTGGGCCGCATGCTGTTTAAGTGCACAGTGTTGGGCCGTTTGTAAAATGGTATCAGAGCAGGTCTAGTACCTGCTCTGCTTCCGTTGGCTCTGATCTTGGTATCCTACCTTGTCTTGGTATCTTCTTGGCATCTTCTTGGACTGGTTCTTGCGTTTCTTCCACCATGGATCAGATGGACCAATTTTCCAGCCCCTATTATCTACATCCAGGTGAAAACCCTGGCCTCACACTGGTTACTCAGATTTTGAATGACAGCAACTACTCCTCTTGGAGCAGAAGTATGAGGAGAGCTTTGCTCTCCAAGAATAAGATAAAATTCATTGATGGGTCTATAAAGAAACCCCAGAAAACTGACCCATTGTTTGATACATGGGAGAGATGCAACGTGATGATTCTGTCTTGGATAACAAAGACTCTGCCACCACAGATTGCAGAAAGTGTCATATACATTGAGGAAGCCAAAGAATTGTGGGATGAATTAAAAGAAAGATTTTCCAAGGGTGACTACTTCAAGATTTCTGATTTACTTCAAGAAATACATTCCATTAGGCAAGGAGAGAGAGGAGTTAGCCAGTTCTTTACTGATCTAAAGATTCTATGGGAAGAGTTGGAGTCTTTAAGACCCATACCCACTTGTACATGCAAAATTCCATGCAGCTGTGATCTGTCAAGAGTCTCCTTGAAATATAGAGAAATGGAGCATGTGATGTGCTTTTTAAAGGGATTAAATGATTCTTACAATACTGTTAAAACACAGATCCTCCTGATGGACCCCCTTCCAAATATTAACCGGGTTTTCTCCCTCATTATGCAACAAGAAAGACAGGAAAAGCACAACTCTGCAGATACAAAAATCCTGGCAAATGTGACTGACAAAAACAGTCAGTGGAAAGGCCAAGGAAGGGGTTCTGGATTTCGTGGTCAAGGAAGAGGAAGAGGTAGAAATCCTAACTATGGTAAACAGTGCTCATACTGTAACAAAATGAACCACACTATAGATGAGTGCTACTCTAAGCACGGGTACCCTCCTTGGTACAAAAAGGGTGACAACAATCAAGATAAAAGGGCTGACTGGAATTCTGTCAATGCATGCCAAAACAAGACTGAATCAGAAGGGACTCCAAGCACACAGCAAACTGTTAATGGTACTGTTAATGAAAATATTTTCAATCCTTTTACAGCAGAACAGATGCAAAAGCTTCTCCGAATGATAGATAAAATTGATGAGCCTACCCACAAAGTCAATCAAGTTCAAAGGAATGACACTGAAAATAGAGAAGGTAACCTTTCCTGGATAATAGACACTGGGGCCACAGATCATGTGACCCATGATAGGACAAACTTTGTCACTTTTTTCAAAATTAAACCTATCTCTGTTAAATTACCAAACAACACTGTTCTCACTGTTGAGCACGCAGGAACAGTACAGTTCTCCAAAAACTTTATCATTTTTAATGTCCTTTATATTCCTGAATTTTGTTTCAATTTAATTTCTGTCCAAAGTCTCATTAAAGATTTGGACTGCAGCCTAACCTTTACTTCTAAGACTTGTCAGATAAAGGAGAACCATACTTTGAAGATGATTGGATGTGCTAACTCTTGGAAGGGACTCTATTACCTACAAGCTTTTCCTAAACCTGACCAAAGATACATTGTTAATACTGCTTTCTCTTTTAAGAACACTGATGTAAATTTGTGGCATTGTAGGCTAGGCCATCCTGGAGACAGGGTTACAAAACAAATTTGTGAGAATTTTCCTTATGTTAAAATTGACACTGATATTGTTTGTGATACCTGCCACTTTGCTAAACAACGAAAATTGCCCTTTTCTAAGAGTGTTTCTGTCACTGTTGAATCTTTTGAAATTGTGCATTGTGATATATGGGGCCCTCTTAGTACCATTTCGGTTCATGGTCATAGGTATTTTCTTACCATAGTAGATGACTATAGTAGGCACACATGGGTTTTTCTAATGAACAATAAAGGGCAAACTAGAGATTTATTACAAAATTTTGTTGTTAAGATTAAAAACCAATTTAACAAAACGGTTAAAACTATCAGATCAGATAATGGTCCTGAATTCAATTGTGTGGATTTCTATAACTTGCATGGAATCAATCATCAGAAGAGTTGTGTAGAAACACCTGAACAAAATTCTGTTGTTGAAAGAAAACATCAACACATACTAAATGTCACTCGTGGTCTTCTTTTTCAAGCTAATATTCCTAATGCCTACTGGTCTTATGCTATTGGTCATGCTGTTTACCTCATAAATAGACTTCCTACCATCACTCTTAACAACAAAACTCCCCATGACCTTCTCTACAATCTGCCCCCCACATATTTAAACTTCAAAACTTTTGGATGTTTGTGTTTTGCATCTACTCTTACCAACAACAGAAGCAAACTTGACCCTAGAGCTAGAAAGGGAGTCTTCCTAGGGTACAAAAATGGTGTGAAAGGCTATATTGTGCTTGACATCAATACCAAGGAACTCATCATAAGCAGAAATGTCATCTTCCACGAAGACATTTTTCCCTACAAAAATCTGCAGGTGAGCAGGGAAGACAATCATGCCAAAAAGGACAGAGCTAACATTCTCAGTGATCTTCTAAAGGATCCCTATACCACTGACGCTGACAGACAAGCAGGGTCATATGTCACTGACCCAGAAGAGGTCCAACTGCCCTCTAATGATGGAGGCAGCAGCGACAATACAGAGAACAACCAAGAAAATCAGAGATGTAGAAGATCTGACAGACCCAGAAAGACTCCTGAATATTTGAAGGATTATGTTCATCAGGTCAACCAATCCTTGACTGTAAAGAATTCTTTTAAGACTCCATACCCGATTTCTGATCTCTTGTGTTGTGACAATTTTTCAGACAAACATCTAAGATACACTATGGCTGTCACTGGAAATAAGGAACCCAAATCCTACAGTGAGGCCAAAGACAGGAATGAATGGGTAGAGGCAATGCAGAGAGAAATCAAAGCCCTGCAAGACAATGACACTTGGGTTTTAACTTCACTACCTCCAGGAAAAACTGCTATAGGATGTAAATGGGTGTACAAAACAAAATATAAGGCTGATGGAAGCATTGAAAGGTATAAAGCCCGTTTGGTGGCAAAAGGCTACACACAGCAGGAGGGCATAGATTACCTTGACACTTTCTCCCATGTGGCTAAACTTACCATAGTTCGGTTACTTATTGCTCTAGCTGCATCAAACAACTGGTTCCTACACCAACTAGACGTTGACAATGCTTTTCTACATGGAGATCTCAATGAGGAAGTCTACATGGAGACACCCCCAGGTTTGAATGTCTCAAATAGGGGACAGGTTTGCAAACTAATTAAGTCATTATATGGTTTAAAACAGGCCAGCAGACAATGGTTTGAGAAACTTTCTTCTTTCCTTATAAATGCTAATTACACTCAATCTAAATCTGATCATTCATTGTTCATTAGAAAAACACCTACAAGTTTCACTGCTCTACTTGTATATGTTGATGATATTGTGCTAGCAGGAAACTCCATGGTAGAAATCAATTGCATAAAGAAGCTTCTACACAATAGGTTTCGAATAAAGAATCTTGGAGAACTCAAATACTTCCTAGGAATGGAAGTGGCCAGATCTAAAAAGGGTATCCACCTATGTCAGAGAAAATATGCTTTGGACATACTGGAGGAAACAGGAATGTTGGGGTGCAAACCTTCATCTACTCCCTTCCTAAGTGATACAAGTTCACTATACAAACCTGACAACTACCTGGATGATCCAGGACCTTACAGAAGGCTAATAGGGAAGTTGCTATACCTCACAAATACCAGACCCGATTTATGTTTCTCAATTAATTTGCTTAGCCAATTCGTACACTCACCTACTGATCACCACTATCGTGCTATACAGCACATTCTCAGGTACATAAAATCCAAACCATCTGAGGGATTGTTTTTCGCGGCTGATTCTCCTATGCAGCTAAAGGCCTTTAGCGATTCAGACTGGGCAACGTGCCCTGACACCAGAAGATCCACAACAGGATTCTGTGTTTTCCTTGGATCTTCCCTTATCTCCTGGAAGTCTAAGAAGCAGAGGACTGTTTCCAGATCCTCCACTGAAGCTGAATATAGAGCTCTTGCAACCACTGTATGTGAAATACAGTGGCTGAGTTATCTCCTAAAGGACCTTCAGGTCGAAGAGACAGGAATCCCAGCCTTGTACTACGACAACAAGTCTGCAAGGCACATAGCTCATAACCAGAGCTTTCACAAACGGACTAAACATATTGAACTTGACTGCCACGTCGTCCGTGAGAAAATTCAGGAACGCCTTCTAAATCTTCTTCCCGTGCGATCTGACGAGCAGTTGGCCGATATCTTCACCAAATTTCCTCACCGCGTCAGATTCAGGTCTATTGTTCCCAAGCTTGGACTGATGACAATACATCGTCCAGCTTGAGGGGAGGCTATTGGGAATAAGTATTCACTACTGTCAACAAAGGACAGTAGTCTTGTATTCTACTGTTATTAGTTTATTTTGGTTTGTTTTACCGGTCTAGTTTTACAGAAGCTCTATAAATAGAGCTTCTCTGTTTCAGTTTCAAACACTAACACAGATTGTAATATTTTCACATGTATCAAAATAATACAAGAAATAGTTTTTCTTACCTCTCTCGTTGTCGTCTCCATTTTTGTCTTCATCATCACTGTGAGCAGCTTCCTCCACCGTCGTCGGACTGCTCCTGGATGTCGCTCGCTTGACACCATTCGAGGGGAAGCTTCTCGACGCTCTGCCCTCTCTCTTCTCACTCAGAATTCTCGGGCTGTGTTTCTGCCACCCTGGATATTGCAATGCTTGGAAATTACCAAGGCATGTTGGACTGGGCCGCACGCTGTTTAAGTGCACAGTGTTGGGCCGTTTGTAAAACATTTGCCATTTTATTTCATCAATTAATCACATTTTATTATTTCAAAACATAATTATTTTTTAACATTTAAAACATTAAAATGACACCACGAGGGTCTATGTGGAGATAAAACCTAAATTTTATTGAAAACATGAGTGTATAGATATTGGAAATAAGAAAATAATACATTTTGGGGAAGATCAGTGGAAGAATTTTGAGAAAAATTGTCAAAAAAAGTAGAGTATGTGCTTGCATTAGAATTCAATTTAAATCAGAAGATTTATTAAAAAATTGTTTAATAAGGACATACTGACTAATGCACTTTCTATTTTAACTTTATATTAAGATCCACTTGCATGTGAAGCATGTCAAACAAGAAATACTATAATGAATCAATTGTCAAGATTGAGTGCGACACTAGTTTTTTTTTTCATGTATTCTATTTTTAAAATAACTTTGAAAAATTAGATTTATTATTTTATTTTACAAATAGTCAAGCTGAAAAAAAAAATTGATATGTAGTTTTTGAGTTAACCCGATAATTTATTTAACATATTCATGAATATGTAAACATTTTAGCTAACTTGACCATTTAATTTTTTTAGTCCTATTTTTTTTTATATTGTTCTCTTTATTTATTTAGAAATGAAATAACAAATAAATTTGTTTGAAAAAAAATACTAACCAAGTTAATATTTAATTCAAAATTAAAATGTAATAATCACTTTTAGTTCAAAAATTTTAAAGAAATATGTTACTTTATAAGTATTCATAAGCTCTTTTATAAAATTTACTTACTTTATTTGTATATATTTTGGTTAAGGGTCAAGGCTTAATTTTTTTTTGTCTTAGAAAAGCTTCCCAGTTTGGTCCCGTTTTTAAAATGTTTTAATTTTTTTTTAAATGTATTAATTAAGTTCTTTTGAAAAAATTACTAAAAACGTTAAAGGCATGTTTTGTGTAAATGTATGACTTTAATAAAAACGATAATATTTTTTTAAAATTTTTTTTTGTCAGAGTTAGGTTTTTAGTGTTACACATGACATTATTAATATCACATAAAACAATGTCACGGTAAGAGTGTCAAATGCTATTGTTTTGATTTTAATTTAATATTGATATATATATTTTTATTTAATTTAGTTGTAAGTTTTTCAAAATGGAACAAATCTCCAGATTAAAACTATAATTAAACCGGTATAAAATTTAGTAAATGAGTATAATGTTTAAAAATAAATTGAATGGTAAAGAATAATATAAAAAAATTGTATCAAAATTCAACTAAAATAATCTTAGTAAGAAAATAATCTTTTTTAAATAAAAGCATAACAATATATAAGAGCATAAATTTAAATAAAATTATAAAATAAGTATTTTGATACTTCAATACCTAAATTCACAAATACTGCCTTTTTCCTGGTTGCTTGACAGAATTTAGCATGATATTACAAACATGATATGATGAATGTCTAAGGTTTCTTAGATACAAAGAAAATGAGCGAAACCAGCGAAACTGGTCTATGCTCGCACATAGAATAAACATTGCAATTTGCAACTTCTTTATTTCACTTTTCTTCTTTTCTCTTTTAGAGTGAGTTTGGTACAGACTGGGATTAGGGAGAAGATATCATAGAAGACAAAGGAATCAAACATTGTCGTTTAATTGAAAAACAAAGAAATAATAATAAAAAAATTACTTACTCGTATTATTTTCCACTCTAACGCAAAAATGTTGTAAGAAGTTAGTCATATATACACAGTGGAAAAGGTGGATGATGCTTGTCAACACTCAATTTCGTCTGGATTGACTAAATCTAATTTGTTTTATTGTTTTATCCTCATGAAAGGAAAAATTAAAAAATGTGTGTATATAAAAGAAAAAATGTATATAAATGAAAAAAATAAAAAAATAATAAAATAAAATAAAATAAAAAAAGAGAATGATCTGGCGTTCGTCCAAACAGTGGCCGTTCGTCCAATTTGTAACCGTTCGTCCAAACAGTGAGCGTTCGTCCTTCCCCACTGTTGAGGCCGTTCGTCCAAACTGTTCAAACCGTTCGTCCTGTTGATAAATCGTTCGTCCTTGCCCACTGTTGAACCGTTCGTCCTTGCCCCTTGTTGAACCGTTCGTCCTTGCCCCTTGTTGAACCGTTCGTCCTTGCCCCACTGTTGAGACCGTTCGTCCAAACTGTTCAAACCGTTCGTCCTGTTGATAAATCGTTCGTCCTTCCCCACTGTTGCTGAGGCCGTTCGTCCAAACTGTTCAAACCGTTCGTCCTGTTGATAAATCGTTCGTCCTTCCCCACTGTTGCTGAGGCCGTTCGTCCAAACTGTTCAACCGTTCGTCCTCATCATCAAGCGTTCGGTCATGTTTGTTAACGTTCGGTTTTGATGTGTTTTGTGTTAGTGAGCGTTCAGTTTTATTGTTTTTTTTTCGAGCGTTCGGTTTTTGTTGTTTAATGAGCGTTCGGTCATCACTTGAACGCTCGATTTCTCTTTTGAACGTTCGGTCTCCAGCGTTCGTATTTCTTGCGTTCGGTTTTGAACGCTATTCTACCACTCGTCCTCGCTATCCTGAGCGCTCGCCCCCGATTTTCGAGCGCTCGTCCTGAGCGCTCGTCCACCTCAACCCTCTGAGTGCTCGTCCTGAAGTTCTTTGAGCGTTTGTTCTCTTGTTCGAGAACGTTCGTCCTATTTCTCTTCTACCATTCGTCCAGAGCGCTCGTCCTGAGCGCTCGTTCACAACACCCCTTTCTCAACGCTCATTCTGAGCGCTCGTCCACCTCCAACATCTATCTCTTCCCGAGAGCTCATCGTTATCCTCAGCCTGGTACCACCTCCAGGATTCATCTTCAACCTATCCTCACGGCCTTCATCTCCAACACCTCTTTATCCTCTCAATGAGCAATTCGTGCTATCCTCCGTTGCTTCATCACCTTTCCATCCTTTTGTTCCATCCATCAAGTACCCATTCGAAACCAATAAACCAATGTTTTTTGAACCCATCACCGAGAACATCACCATCCAGCATACCACACGCACAGAAGGATGCCCACAGTATGAAGATGAAGACAAGATGGAGGGGCCCTTACCCTATTTCCTCACGCCCAAGGACTGTTGCTCAGCATGCAATGGAATGTGTACTCACGGATTATTTCTGAATAGGAGGAGAGGCTCACGGGTTTTGAAGTTTTTTTTTTTATAAAAATGGTTTCTTCTTCACTCATCAGGGGAACGGAGCTGGACGCTAGTGACTTCACCCATCACCATCCTAGCCAGCAAGCTTATCTTTCATCTCCGGCCATCTTTCTTCACCCATATACCATTTCACGGCTAAATACCCATCCTCCCATACACTACGACCATCATCATTCACACAACCAACACTTTCCATCATCTGGGGGAGACCAGGGGTGAACTCAAAACTCGGGACAGATTACGATCTTCCACCCGTCAATTACAACCATCATCCATATTCACCCACTGCACCTATCATCCTTACACCATCTCCACCATTATCCTCTTCAGCTGACTCTCTCAACCTCTGACCGGGGCCTTTGCCTCTCACGACCTTCACCCGTAGCCATCTCAACAACCATTCCATTTCATTTCCAACATCCATCATCTCCAACTAAACCCCAAGATTATCATCTTCATTCATCATTCACCTCTGACCACTCTCCATCAGCTCCAACACCCGTGAATTCACTCCCTCCTTCATCCATTACTTTAAGCTCCATACACCGTCTCCAACACCTATAATTTTCATCCCACCTCTTCCTCATCACTCGCGGCCAACACCACCATATTCACTCCAAAATTTCCTTTTCACACCCAACTTCAACCTCATCTTTCAACTATCAAAAACCCCCAACCATCAAACTCTCACTAGCTATTACAATTCATCCTTCATTTTGGCCAAAGTCATCTACAAACCCATCTTCACCTATTCCAACAGAATCTCAAATAACTCAAGAGTAAAAAACGAGACGCAGGAAAAGGCCCTGGTGATGACCAGCGGTATCGCCAACGTCCTGATGGCGAATAGCATCGCGACCTAAGGCGAGGGATTTGCTTCCCGCGTGCGAAGAAGAGAAAGGAAGAGAGGTCTGGATCCAGTGGCCCGGTGGCCGTTTCGTCGCGATGGCTGGATCGGAGGAGCAGCGGCTTGTAAGCGAGAGCTGACGGAGGCAATCCCCTTCCTGCGTCACCGTCGTTGAAGAAAGGAAGAGGGAAGGGAGCGAGAGTCGCAGCAGCGAGGGTCATTACCAGTGACGCCGTGGGTCACGAATCGCGGTGGCCGAATGGTTGGAGATTGAGTCACGGCCGTGGGTGGCAGAGGTGGATGTCCCTATTTTTCTTTCATTCAAAGAAGAAGACCCTAACACAAATGAGAGGATAAATGAGTTTCTGAACGTAGAGGCTTCGGACCTAGCTAGGGGACCGCGTCTTTGCCATATACACGACTCCCCTGCACCCCCTTTCAGTTGGGCTTAAGCCCACTCTGCAAATAAAAATCTAAAAAAAGAAGGGAATTGGACCTAACACATTTCGGGATGCACCTCCGTTTTCATATTTACACTCTTCACAGATACAAAGTTGGAGAAAAAGGACATTACCCAAACAAAGGAGCTTCAATTTCACTCGACACCCCTGGTTTTTATCTCTGTACCCCCAATTTCCATTGAGCTTTTCTTGTTTTATTTTTATGCTTTCTTTTTCTTTTTTATTGGTTTTTTTTACTTGTTACACCCCTTGTATAATCACCTCCACTTTTTGTTTTAGTAAATTTGTTCATCTCGTTTTATTTCAAAAAAGGACAAAAAAAAGGATAATAAAAAATATATAAAACTTTAAAAAACATTTAATGTAATAAATCTCGGTATGAGTACTCGTGCGATCGTACGCATCAGCCTAGTACTTATTGCCCAAATATAAAATAAATAAAAAGTCGTGTGAGTGCTCGTGCGATCGTACGCATCAGCCTAGTACTCATTACGCAAAGCAATAAAAGAGAAAGCCGTGTGAGTGCTCGTGCGATCGTACGCATCAGCCTAGTACTCATTACGCAAAACAATAAGAAAAAAAGCCGTGTGAGTGCTCGTGCGATCGTACGCATCAGCCTAGTACTCATTACGCAAAAAAAAAAAATATGTTTCAAAGGTTTAGGCACATGTGTGATCGCACGCATCGTCCTTGTGCTAAATCCTCTTCTCCTAAACAATAAAAATACCAAAAAAATATAAAAATCCTCAAAAACTAAAAAAGGACTTCTACTTTTCAAATTCAAACAATATTGCCAGCCAGAACTACGTGATCCTTGATACTCCATCAAAAGTGGAGATACGTAGGAGCAAGGCCAGTCCTTGTCAGGCTCACTCTCCCAAAAATCCAAAATTTATCCGAAACAATTTCTCAATCAATTTTCAAACAAGTTTCTCAAACAGTTTTCCAAAAGAACTACGTAACCCTGATTTCTCATTCTCACATGAGAATACGTAGGAGCAAGGTCAATCCTTGTCGGGCCCAAAAAAGCTAAAAAATATTGTTTGTTTCTTTCGAGTTTTATTTTAAGGGAAAGTTAAACGCTTTGAAAACCACATCCACATTTGCACATTTAGTTAAAGGTACTGCCTTAGGACAGGCGTTGTAGGGTGCTAATACCTTCCCTACGCGTAACCGACTCCCGAACCAAGAATCTGGTTCAATTTGACCATGCCTTATCATTTTATGGTTTTTCCGTAGTTTTCCAGAATAAATTATGGTGGCGACTCCAAAATCTCTTTTTTCAAAATATTAATCTTTCTATCGGATCGTCGTCCCGTCGCGATTCCGGTTGCGACAATGCTTTTATACTTTTAAAAAACATAAAAGAAAAAGAGAGTACATAACATAACAACACGACGAACGAACGGGTTTTAGTTTTAGTATCTAAACAATTTGCATTTATACTTTTTATAATTTTAAATTTCAATTAAAAATAAATATATAAAATATACACGTAAATTTATTTTTTTATTAAACATTGACATAGAGACTTGTATCAGACCCGTGAGTAGACAGACGGACACCTTTTTGTCAGTTTCGATTTGTTCTCATCTTTTCCGTTACTTTTTTATGTTTTTTTATTTTTCACATGCTAATAATAATAAATAAGTAAAAACAATTAAAAGAATATTATTTTAATGAGCGATAATATTGATAATAAAAATAATAATATACAAAAAACGAAATTTGATATTAATAATTTATAATATAATTTTGAATGTTAGTTTTATTTTATTTATTTTTACTTTTTTAGTTAATCGATTTTATTTCTTATATAATGGTATAAATATTTATTTATTATAGTGATATATATTGGCGAGAAAATACAAAACTGTAATTAATGTCTTAATTATATGTTTAAATCAATAATTATATTATGAGATGACTAAACCTTAAACTAATTAAAACATACTTATTACTGTACCAAGTTGACCAGAGTGCCTCTTTACATACTTATTCTCTCTCACTAATTGAACAAAGACGATTCAGACACTGAAAACTAAGGACAGGACCAAGTTATGGGAAGAAAAATCGAAGTGGCATCATCTTGTAAAAATCATCTAAATTTTATAAAAATAAAATTAAATAAAGAGCATGTCAAATAACAAAGGATCAAAAGACAGTAAGTATCAAATCAAAATTTCCTATCAAATTTACTGATATTTTTATTTATTTCATAAACATATTTCTTCCATGTAATTCTTTAATTAATATAGATTAAATATGTTTTTAAGAGATTAAAATTTGTTGTGAAATTAAAATTCATTTTCTATAGAATTTTGATACATTTTAATATTTAAATTTTAAAAATAATGAATATAGATTTTTTAATTTAATTATGTTTTCAAATTAATGAAAAATAGTGTAAAATAGTGTTTATACATTAAATTTTTTTTAACGCAATTAGATTGAAATAATTATATCTATTTATTTTCAAAATTTAAAAATTAAAAGATGTTAAAATTTAAAAAAAAATTATTAAAATTTAAAAACTAAAAATATATTAATCTTTTAATTTATCATTATACACTCTAATACAACATTTGCAAACTACAATAGTTACTAGAATAAAAACAGTGGCCAAATTAATATTAACTTGTTAACAAATAAAAATAAATAAATAGAAATTGATGTTTGATTCCATTAAAATTGACGTAACATTTAAAATCGGGAAAAATGTGGAGTTTTTATTTTATTTAATTTTAGTGGAACATGTTATCTTACTAAAAGTTTCATAGTTTGAATATATAAACAATGTTGTATAGTTGAGCATATAACCATTTTTATTTCCCGTCTTAATCTCATCAAGTGTGTCTTATAAACATACACCAAAATTATAAGAAGCAATTTTTTACACTATTCATTTTATGTATATATTTGAATATCGATAAAATAATTTATATTATATATCATGATTTTTCATTTTCATTCAATTAATTTTTTTACAATATAACTTGAGCAATAAAATAAAAGTGGTTTAATATTTGAGATTTTTTGTATGGAAAAGTTGTAAATGTAGTAGGTAGCCGTGAAGTATATAGATGATTCATTGTTTTTGTTTGTTTGAGAGAAAAAGGTAAAGAGAAAAATGTAGTAAGGTGGGTGTCACGTAGCCTTAATCACTTTGTTTCCCTTTTGAGTTTGAACTAAAGTTGCTTAAGAAAAGGTATAAAGCAGGTCAATGACAGCTACAATCTCAGATCCTCACTCTTCAAACAATTATGTATAAAACCTCTTGCATCATCATCACCGTAGATTTACTTTGCACAATTTCATCTATTTTCCCCTTAAAGAATCTTGAAGAATTATATATATAAAAAAAGAAAACTCTATTTCTTCCCTACTTGTTTTTCTCTATGCAAATAATATATTTTTTTATCCTTATTTCAGTCTTAATTAAAGGAAGTATAAAGGTCTCTATCAGCAGCAGAAGGCATCTAAATTTAAAATGAATGGAGGAAAATTCAAATGGCTCTCATCACACATCATGTAAGACATTACAACAATATATCTACCTAAGTGAAAGATTTGATTTTTAAAAGAAAATGATGTACTTAGAAATTAAGCAACGGAGGAAGTTAAAAGTCTACTATGGGCCATCCACTCCAATCCTACTTTAACACATCATATATTGTACTGTGCAAATGAAGATTGAAAAAGTAATGCTTTTGTCCAATATTTTCCCACAATTGTACGTTTCACGCTACAAATTTACTTATTCTCATGGTTTTCTCATTCACTCAACGCAAACATCTTCTCTCATATTAAACCCCAAATCTCGTACCAGATCTTACTTCACTTTCTTAAGTACTCATTTTCATTCTCACGTCATATGAAACATACGTAAGAGAAACAGGAAATGTATGATTATGGCAAGGTTTGAAAATTTTATTTAAAACCGATTTCTGACTAAGGAGGAAAATTTTAATTATTTGAGTAGTTTTTTATTTTATTTATTAAAATAAATACTTTGTGGTTTCATAATTTGAATTATAACTTAAATAATTATGCAGTGAGCTCATTGAGCAGACTCTGTTTGTTGAAATGCATATAAAATGCCCTAAGTTACAAGTGGTAGGTTTTATCCGGTTTGAAGCGAGTCTGTTGTCAGTCTAAAGCAAATAGTTATGTGTTGGATGTGACACACAAAGTTATAAGAATAATTACCTTCGTTGATCATGCTGGCCGAAAGTAGCGTCACAAAAATTTCAGGCTCAAGAGTTGATGATTGCTGGTGGCCGAATGAGTTGTTTTGAGGTCTGGTTTTGAAATGGATGTTATCACAGGTGCGATTTCCCCCTCCTAACATTGAAATCGTTTGTCACAAACGAATTTAGGAGCAAATAAAAATATCCAAAAGAAAACTCCTTTTTTTCTGCCCCTAAGCATAATCGAGAAACCAGATACACTGAATTAAGTTATAACTGATCAGATATATTAAAAAAATTCATATTTAACAAAATTATCGTGAAAATTATAAGTGTTTATTTGCTAAGATAGGTCAACAGCAGCATAAATACACTATGAACAAGCTTTATAATTTTATTATTTTTTATTTTATATACATATTAAAAGTGTATCATTTTTATAATTTATAATTAATTAATAATATCTCATCAAATAAATTCAAAAATCATTATTTTCATACATCAAATTATTTCTTTATAACTAATAGCTAAAAATTAGTTTACAATATTTGTAATCTTAAGATGACATAATAAAAAAAAATCAATCTTTTAAAATAATTTTATTTTTATCTAAAAAAAAGGGGTCAGCGGCAACTCCATCTTCGACTCTCCAGCTTATCAGTACAGACCAAAGCAGTGAACCCAACCTGCCAATGGCCTTTAAATTTTTGCATCCTGTGAAACTATATGTTGGTGGCTAAAGACAAGTACTGAGATGAATACCTGGAGAATATATATATATATATACCAAAATTTTGAGGACCTGAAAGCCGACCACTTGGGAATATATAGTGCAACTGAAACAAATACGTGCCCCAAACTATCTTAATTTCAAATCGACCAAAACAGGGCATGGGAATGTGATGAATGGAAATTCTGTATTCTCTCTAATCTAAACTGCACTGGTTAGAAGCTCAGTTCTTGTACTATCGGTTCTAGAATCAACATCGTTAGCTTTACCATCAGGTTTGGATGCTATAGCACCAGCAGTAGTCAATGGGGTATTACTCAAAGATATTAATTTATCCATTTTTTTCTTACTAGAAGACGATTCAGTGCCAGTCAGAATTTGTCTTAGTTGTGACTGCTGACAAACAATGCGACCTCTGTTCCATTCAGGGAAAGTAAAGGATGATGATGGGATATTATCCTGCAAGAATGACATGGCAGCCTTTGCGATAGGGAAATCTTGGGCATCTGTGGTTTTCTCCATCTCACCCCGACTGATTAAATGGAAAACAAAACATATCAACGTTAGAAGAGCTAACCGTTAACCTAAACTCCAGGTACCGGATATAGCACCTTCTTTCTGATAAAAAAAAGCTTAACTCATGTGCAGTGCAGATAATAAGTTATTAGAGACGAGCAACTTACACAACAACAACAGTTGCAATCACAGGAAGATGCTCGCTATTCAAGAACATTTCCTGTATATTGTTCAACCAAACTGATAGTGCTGTTAATGCAGCACCTTCTGACATTCTGCAAGAAAATGAAGTCTTAGATTTTACACAATCCGTTGAATATAAAAATGCGTAAAACCTAAATTTTGGAGGCTAAGAAAAATGTAGTTTTCAACTTTCAATTTCAATTACTCTGTCTCTGGAAAATTGAGAAAGGCTTTAATGGTTACATTTACCTGTCCTGTTATCGTTTCAACTGCATTATCATTCTCACGCTTAAATTCCATAAACTAACAATTTGTCCGTTGGTAATTTAGAAAAAAATCATAATTAAGTACTGAAATCTCCAAAAGTTAACAATTCTACGTGAACATAAATTAGCAATGGAGACCTCAGAAACTAAAATGGCTAATTGCAGAATCGCTTGAATTGAAAGCTGAGGGCAATACCTCAACGCTGGGGGGTTTTGTATGTTTTCATTTATTAAATAACAAATGTTTAAAAAGAATTTATTTGCCACTATACCTGTGTACGTCCACAGACCATACAAGTTTACTTTTACGAAAAAGTTCAGGGAACAGCCCTCGCTTTGATGCTTCATCGAGCACTCTAGCAGCCCTTTCTCGCTGGAACATCCACCAAAGAGCTTCTAACAGTGCATTGTAGAACCTCACCCCCAACCCACATCCTTCGGAACTGAGCTTGTCAAAGACGTATTCCACAATCTGCCAATTAGACTCGTCGTCAAAATCTCCCTTGATCATCTGTCCAATTACTTGATGAATATCCGACGCCCTTATTTTGATCATCTCATCAATTAAATTATAGGCATCATTTAATCTGAGTCCAAAAAATTAAAAAGGTAAGCTAAAATATATTAGAAATAAAATGCAATTAATAGGTGATAAAAGTCAAATCAAAGCTTTAGAGTTTGGACTTAACTTGATACAAGAAGAGATAGAAAATCGCAAAAGCAAATAAATAAAAAAGAATATCCCCCATTTAACATAAAGTGAGAAAGAGTATTATCTAATCAACACACAAATGTCCTGGAAGTTGTTGAAAGTTCCATCATATCATTTATGTTTAGTTGGACTTGGAAATATGATTCATATCATATTTAATTTTACATCCTTATTTATTTGTTTTCGTTACTTACTAGGGTAGCCTGTGACCTAGTATGGATACGGAAATGCTGGTGTGGGTAAAATGGCTCGGCTAGGATTCATCCCATGATCAAGTTGTCCTCAAAAGTAATTTGGTGCCACTGTGTAAGGCTCTTAGGCAATTTTATATTTTAAATTGCCAAAACAAATTCTTGCGAACTCACTCACATTACTAGGACAACATTACTCACAAAGGGTATGCTTGAAAGTAGTTTTACCGAGCTTATCTTACGCATAATCACTTTGTAGGCTTTTGGTTAAGCTTATAAAAAGTGCTTAAAACTCCCATAAGTTTTTTTTATTTCATTTCAACACTCTTTACCGTGAAGGTGTGAAGTCCCTTAGACGACTTCAGTGATGCAAATAACATGTATGACTTGAAAGCTTGAATTCAAAACCATATTTTTCCGTGAAGTCCTCCCGAATCATCATTTTAAGGGGACCAGCTGCCACAATTTAATTTCAAAATTGCCTATTGGGAAGTCACATCATCTATATGAAGCAAAATAAAATTCATACAATTAACACCAAATGCGTGAAATTCCCTACCAAAAAGGCATAAAATATAGAGATGACAAGTAATGTATTCTATTGATTTATAACAATCTGACAGTGACAGTTAGACTTGTCTAGCAGCGACACTTATAACTGTTCATCGGTTATAACTTGACTTAAAAATGTGCATAACTAATAAAACAGTAGATACAGTTATTAAAAGAGTTATTCACTCACATGGGGTGAAGGACAATGAAAGAAATGCGGCTTATAAACAAGAACAGGGGTTAAGAAGGAGATTTCATCTTGTGATTTGAGAAGATTCATTATGCTGTGGGTATTGTCAAAAATGGAAGCAAGAATGGCATTGTTGGAAGCAAGAAAGGAGATCCCTCTGTTCTCTGGTGAGAACACCTATGGGTGGGTCCACCAGAATGTAAAGATATTTGATATTTTCAGTTGAAGTAGACATGGAAGCGAGTGCAGCAGGTGGAAGCAGCCACAGAGGGGCACACTTTGACTTGGTTGTAACTTTCAAAATTCTAGACCTGCAAGTCAAAATGGGCAGCATTCAAGATTGCTTAAATAAGGAGGTTTCAACCATCCATGATCCAGAACCCTGATGAAATCTTGTTGGATCTGAGGCAAGACGTCTCCCAACAAGAATACAAGGAACAATTCAAGATAGGTTTGACCAAGTAAGACATGAGGACAGGGTTGTAACTGCCCTCTAATGGGTCACTATCAGCAGCGATGAACTTAGTGCAACTCATACCTGAAGGATCTTTGTTGCGAGAAGATTAAAGGAAGATGATTCCTGAAGGAAGGAGGGAGGTAACAAACTAGAAACAAATGGGAGAGGCCAATGGGCCAATCAGTGAAGACGAATGGAAGGGAAAACAATCCAAGTGGATGGCCACATAAACAAGCAGAGGTCGGAAGGACAAGTGACTGCCGTGGAGAGGGTTATGGGTTTAATTATCAATCAATCGTCATTGATAGAATAGCCACAACATTTGGGTTCTTACTAGAGCCAGGACAGAGGTGGATCATCAACAATGGCTAAATTATGGAACTGCTTGGTTAAGCTTGCCCCACCCAGAACCATCATACCTTGATGTCAGATGGTGGCTAATTATATGTTGGTGTTAGAGGCACCAATGAAAATGAGTATTGTTCCTGAATTCCAGAACCGCAACAAGCATAGGGAAAAGTCAACATGTAGAGATGACGTGGGACTACCGGACCCAACACAAATGTAGATCAGTCTAACTGCCAAAGGAAAGGGAGGCCAAGGTCTGAATCATCAAATTAGAAACATTGCATGTGAGATATAAGGGCTATTCAATCTGTTTACCTAATGGATCAGTCCAATTGCTAAAGCAAAATTCTCCCCCACAACTGATGGAATAGTCCCCAATGAGAAGAGACAGGAAATGGGTCTTAGAGATGGAGGAAAAGAGAAATTGTTAAAGGCTAATTTTTCTTATCAAACAACTGTAACCCAACAAAAGAGAGGATGACAGCAAAGTTTCAGAAGCATTAACACTAGGTTTCAAGGCCAAAAAGAGAGCAGAAGACAGAGCACCTGAAGAGAACAGGCACACTTACAAATTGGAGTTTGACCCTGGAGAAATAGACCCGTTTTCAGTATTTTGGGACAACAATGATTGAATGAACATACTTGCGTATTTGTGTTTGATCAAGATCAAAGTTATTTTAGAACTACAGAATTGTGGTTGGCATGGTCATCAAGCTTCCAATGGCTGGAGCCCGATAGCAACTTTAGGAGGGTGAAGAGAGTATTCACAAGTAATCCCCATAGTTAATTAGTAGAATAATTGGTTAGTTAGTTACTTGGGTTGGGGGACAGGTGAATTAGAGAAATAAGGAAAGTTGTTTACAAATAAGTAAAAGTGTTGAGAGGGAGATTTTATCATCTGATTTGATAGAGAAAATTCAGATTACTATGGGAGAGTCCAAGCCTCTCGAATGTCCTGCAATAATCTGTACTCTTTTCTGTCAACGGAAACTTTTCCTCCTATAATGCTAGTCAACTTTGGAAGTTTCTATCAGAAGAGATGCAAACTGTCGCCAAAAATCTAAAAGGATTGTTGGAAAATAAATTAATCATGTTAGAAAATTGTATGGAATAGAACCTCAAGACTTATTCATAATTTAGCGAAGGTTAAGACTATCCAACTGTGTGATTTCGTGTTAGTTGCATCTGGTATTGGTCTCATGGGCTTATTTAATATTCCTATATTCAGAAAAGAGAAAAAGGAGCCACGCCTTAATGCTCTGATAATGATGTCCAAAATATTGAATTCAACTATTTACACAATCCTATAAGTGTAGCATGCTTGAGATCATCGATTGGTATTTGTAACCACCAAATCATTATAACTTCAACCTCAGATCAGAAAGTAGCACAGCTAAAATAATAGAAAAAAAAAAACACAGCAATATTACCAAAAGAAATCTGACCTGTCATTCTTTGCATAAAGAGCTAGCATCATGCAGTAGCACATGACACTGGGCAGTAATCCTGAAGCTTTGATTTCTTGGAACTGCTCCTCACTCTCGTCAACAAGCCCAGCAGTGCAGTATACACTTAACACAGCTTCAAGTGTCAGCTCATTAGGTTCACAATTTGCTTTTTCCATTTCAACATGAGCTTTTACAGCCTCTTCATACTGACCTGCTTGCCTAAAAGCTTCAATCAGGCCGTTGAATGAATGCGCATCCCGTTTTAAACCTGATTCGTTCAACCAGGATAAAACTGCTTCCGCTTCTTTGTACAATCCCCCCCTTGCATATGCATGAACAAACGAATTATAGGTCTCAAGGTTTGGGTTGCTTCCAACTTCTTTCATAGTGTTAAATGCAACAAGAGCCTCTTCATACAGTGAAGCCTGCCCAAATGCTTCAATCACCCCAGTGTAAGCCTTGGAAGTCGGCACTATTCCTTTCTCATTCATATGAAGTAAAATTTTCTTGGCATCTTCATAAAGTCCACCCTTCCCACAAGCAAATATCAAGCCCTCGTAAGTCTTCATGTTGGGCTCAATATTTTCCTCCACCATGTCATGAAATAAAGTGACCACCTCCTTGAAGTACCCTCCCTCCCCAAATACCTGTATGAGAATATTATAGGTACCCACATCAGGATCCGTGTTACTTACTTTCATCTCAAGAAAAAGTTCACGGACATCATCATACCTCCCATGCTTCCCATACAAATTCAATAATATACTATACGTGGCCGCATTCGGCACACACCCTGCAGCCTGCATCTGCCTAAACACGCCCATCGCCTCTTTGATAGATCCTAATTCAGCATAAGCCTGTAATAACACATTATAAGAAGTAATATCCGGCAAATTACCCCCAGATTCCATCTCCCTAAGAAGATCCGAAACCTTCTCTAACCTATTCAACTTCCCAAACGTCTGAACAAGATAACTATAAGTATTAATATCTGGAACTATTCCACTTTCATTCATGGTCCTAAACACCATTTCAGCCTCATCACCCAACCCTCTATTAGCACAAGCACAAAGCAAAGTATTATAAGTGATAACATCAGGTTGAATCCCTTCATGTCTCATTTCAGCAAACAATCCTAACAACCCCTCCCAATCCAGCCCACCCCTAGCACAAGCATTAATCACAGTGTTGTAAGTTAAAATACTCGGCGAAACCCTCTCCTGCTTCATTGCATCGAGGAGTTCGAGCGAGGCCTGGAACTGGCCGTTACGGCCATAGGCGTTGATGATGGCGGTGTAAGCGTAGACGGTGCGAGCGACGCCATTGCTTGGCATTTCGTCGAACACCTCACGACACTTGTCTAGCAAGCTTTCGCGGCCCAAGAGCGTGATCATGATGGTGTATATGTGCTCGTTGGGCTTACACCACAACTGGCGCTGCATGTACTTGAAGAGACGCAGCGAGCGTTGCCAATCGCCGCGCTGCGCGAATTCCTTGAACACGAGGGCGAAGTCGTTGAGGGAGAGCTTGTTTTTGAAGGGGTCGAGGCACCGCGCGATGCTCCCACGAGGCGGCAGCGCGGTGAGGCGGTTGATTAGGGTTTCCACATCGTAGCTGTACTTTCCCTTCTCCACCGTCAAGGAGGGATTTATGGGGATGAGCTCCTTGAACTTGGTGGCGCGTGATTGGAACTGGAAAAGGCGTTTGGGGGAAGTTGCGAATAATAGTTGGCGGAGGGTGGTGGTTGGGTTGAGGAGCGCGGGAGAGAAAGGTGAAGGGCTGGGCACAGAGAGAGGAGGTGAAAGGGAAAGGGTCATTTTCTGCGACGGTCGTTGAACTTAGTTGGGAAAACAGTTACGTGGTGGCGTGTTCATGTCGACGAGAGCTGTGCTAGAATGGAAAATGGAGGTGGAAGAAGTTGGAGAGAGGAGACTGAGGTTGACGAAGGTAACAGAATTGAGGAAACGCCACGTGGTGCTCTTTGTGGATAACGGTCAGGGATGGTAAAAATGGGAAGTGATCGGGTTATTTGACCCGATAAGCCCAAATGTATCTGGCGGTGGAGCCCCTGGACAACGGTTCAAATACAATCGGATCCTTTTACCCGGGGCAATTGGCGGTAACGGATTTTCAAACGACCTTCAAGCGGGAGAAATGTACGCAAGCTTCCTGCGTTTGGAATACGCTATGCTTTGCTGTGTACATTTAATTAAATTAAATGTAATTAATATTTATATTTATATAATACGCAATATGTATATAATTGAATACTTGAAAAAAATACCTAAAAGGTGATGAAAGTCTAGTAAACAGGTAATGAAAATTGTTTATACTCAACACGATAGAATAAGGTTGAATAATGTTTATTAAGATTGAAGTTAAAAATACATCAAAGGTTTCACCATGTTTAATTAAGTACATTGATGTATAGAATAATTATTTATAAAAGTTATAAAATAAATTTTACCAAATATATATGATTTGCTTTAAATACAATTCAGTTTGATAGGATGATAGGTTTTTTTTGTTTATCATACATATTAATTAACTTATGTTAATTAACTTTAATCAATTTAACTTTACAAGTAATTTATATGTCACAATCTAACATGTCAACTAATAATATTAGCAAAAGAATAAAATTCATTGATAATTTCAAAAATAGCAAGTACAAAGAGACATTGATCACAATATCTCTTTTTCACAAAAATATTATTTTTGTCATAACAATCTTGTCATATTCAAATGACAATTTAACCCAACTTTTTGCCAATAGTGTTACAGATATTAAATTAACTATAATAAAAGGCAAATATAATACACTTCTCAAAAACAAAATCTTCTTATATGTGAGCTTTAAATAACCTTTTTTTTAGACAAGAGTTGTCCTGGAATCATTAAAATAAATGTGTTATTCTCCACCCTCATACTACTATAGGAGGTAAAAGCACTTTTGTTTGCATAAATGTTTCTGGTAACACTAGAGTTTACTACTCACTTGCTCACATTGGTAAACAAATTTATTTGTGAAACGATCACAACAACAATATCTCCCCTTAGTCTATATTTGCCTTAGGAGGATTGTCATTTTTTGCACTATACCTGCATTATGGTGCATGATAGTATGAATTTCAATATACAAAGCAATCTCCCTCGTTCTTAAAGGTGGGGTTAGATCCATTGGAAAGGGAATTTCAAAAATTGTTTTCCTTTTTGTGACCAGGTTTGTTTTTGTATCTTTTTGGAGCAGATTTGTTTTATATTATATATGCTTTCACGGATAAAGCTTTAGCTATTGTAGTAATACACTCCTTCTTGTTGGTATCTTTAATGATAATGTGTGTAGTAAGTTTTGGAAATGATATTTGTTTATGTTTGTGTTTTAGTTATTGTTTGTTATTAGTCAAGGATGACGACAATTTCTCGATTATAAGTTCTGAAAGAAACTCATTTGGTAGAATTATGGTTTCTACTTTGATATCTTCAAGCAACTTATGGTACTCATTGATTTAAGTCTTTATATTCTTATCTCAATAGTATCCCAACAGTAGTAGTTCCCTATGACGAATCTTTGTCTAACAACATATTCGACAGTATATTTGAGAACAAATCACAAACATCTTTCGCTTCCTTATTAGAACAATACAATCAAACAAGTCATTAGACAATTCACTAAGTAAAGTGTGTCAACATACCTTATTTGCATGAATCCAATCTTCAACTTGTTTTAAAGGGATACTGGAGTCGGGTTTTGAAGATGAGAGAGTAGTAACAACTCCACACATGTCTAATAGGATAAACACACATTCTTTCCTGCACCAAAAGTCCTATCTAGAAAAGACCTCAATTTGTGACACATTCGAGAACAATTTCACAAAGATCACGAGTTTCGAAAACAATGGTTTTATTATCTGGATTTGGGTTGTTGATGTGAATCACAAGTCGTTAAGATTGTTATAAATATTGACAAAAATACAAACAAAACTTGATTAATGAGATATGTATGTTCACTGTCTTTAAAGATTTATCTTCAATGTATTTCACAAGTTTCCTAAAATACAAAAGAAACTTCTTGAATTTTTTGAGATTCTCACTCTCCAACCAGATAAACTCTTTTTAAAGAGTAAATTTACTCATGATAATAGAAAAAAAAGACGAGAAAATCAAAGAGATACGAAAAAGAAAGATAGAAGAAATGTAATTGAGTGATTTTCAAGAGAACATTAAGTATCTATAGCTGGACAAGTGATTTATAATTGGTAAAAAATTCCAACATTTACTGAAGAAAAATCAACATCAACTCATTGTTCACAATCATCACAACACGTGGAAGAAGGAAAAAAAAATCTAGCAACAATTGAAACAAGGGTGAATCAAGAATAGAGGTTTTAAAATTAGCAACGTAGCTTTTGCAATTAGCGCTTTATTTTATAAGACTTTCATGGCATGATCTTGATCAATCATAACAATATTTGGGTTACGCTTCTCATTGTTTTGAATTTTTTTTTTCTTTCAAACAACCAAATAAGATATTTAACTTTCCCATATGCCAAAAGCTGATCCAAATGTAACACATTCATTATGATGTTTTACTCTTAGCAAATGGTGCAAAAAGTATAGAATATTTATTTGTTGTATATGTAGTCAAATGAAATTACATTCCTGAGCAACAAATACTTTGTTTTCTAGAAATACTATATCGAAAAAGTCAAGCTAATACATGTACCTCATGCAAAAATAAATGGAGGGATTCTAAAGTCATCATGCACATGCATAAGGATCTTTAATTTAAATCTTTTAAATAATTTTGTAGATCCCTTTGCTGCATCCAATATGTTGTGTTGTATTGAATCGGAAGATAACAAAGTACGGTAGAAAGGAACATTGTATTTGGAGGGTGGTATTTTTCAACTGAACGTAATGATCTTGGTGAGAAAGGATAAGTAAATTTTCATGAGTTAAGTTATAGTTTTAATGACTAAAAATATTTTAAATTTAACTTTATATTAAAAAATCAACTTAATAAAATAAAACTACCATCCACTTATATTATATATAATGAGTATCAATTAATTATCAATTTTATTCCTGTTAATATATTGTATTTTATTATTTATCTTGTAAATTTTGTAACTTAATATTTAAACTAAATTAAATATTTATAAAAAATATCAATAATAATATTATTTATTAATAGTTACTTTTTATCTATACACATGTCCATGTTTACAAGCACACACAACCTCTTATATATTTTAAAAAACGGTGAAAGATAACTTAAAATATGTTCCAACCAATAAATAATTAGAAAAAAAACATCTTATTTATGATCTTTAATAATGATTTAATCAATTTATCCGTAACTATTTATCTATGTACCCATTTACTTAGATCATATCTTTAATATATGATAATTCGTTTTTATTATAATAAAATATTATACACAGTCTATAACAGTTAACTATAATATTATATTTTTAGTTGTTTAACTGGTACCCGTCGTATTCTTTGTCCTATCTATCTTTTTTAAGTAGCTTTTCAGATAACGATTGAAAATATTTTTATCAATGCAATTATAAAAATTAATAAAAAAAAATGGCTTATTTTTTAAAACTACTTTTTATATATTTTGTTACAATTTTTAATGTTTAGGTTTTATAATTGTTTTAACTGTAAGAAAAAATTTAATTTAATTTTTTAATGCTTATTATCATAAAAATGTAAAAATGATTATTTTTTATAACTACTTTTTATATATTTAGTTAGGATTTTTAATGTTTATGTTCGATAATTATTTTTAATTGTAAGAAAAAGTTTAATTTATTTTTTTAATGCAAACATGAAAATACTATGTTCTACTTATAATTATTATTTTTAAATTCTGTCAGTCTTTTTTTATGATTGAAAAAAAAGGAAGAAGATGGAAGAATATGTGATTTCGCCTATGATAATGTTCCCAATTTAGGTAAAAGGATTTTTTAAAAATATTTATTTTAAGAATCCAATAAGATAAAAGGTGGATTTTGCGTTGAAAGGAAACCTAAAAAGACGAAAACTAAAAACGTGGGCGTTTAAGGCTCTAGTAGTTACAGTTTGATGAAGCGGTCCACGTCACCATTCTGAGATGGAGGTGGTGGAGCAGAGTAGGGGCCCACTGTAGAAAATATATAACGGGGAGGCGAAGAGATCAACGGGCCCCGCTCCCGTGTTACGGTTTGTGATTGCGACATGGTGAGTGTAATGTTATTACGCGGAGGACAATCTTGTCATTTCGCTCTCACTTCCTAACAGACACACAGCTCCCACTGTGAAGAGGGGAAGAAAGAAAAACAGAAACAAACTCCTATCGCATCATCATTCACTTGTTTCCGTTGTTGTTGTTCCTGTTCTTCGGTTTGGTCTCAACTCAACCGAATCACCTAACACCCACTCCTGGATGCATTAGACAACAATGGAGGATTCCGAGGTATAGCTTACCCTTCTGTTGCTCCGCTCACCCTTTTCAACTGCTTCTCCCGCCGCCTACCGCGGTTTTGTCGTTTTCTGTTTTTTATTGTTCTCTTTCCTACGAGGAAAATCGGTTCTGTTTTATTGTTCTCTGGGTTCATGGTAATGGGGACGGTCGTTTGTGATTTATGGTGCGTTTGGTGTTTTGGGTTTTCATTGGGTGTTTTGTGTTTTTGATCAGAAATTGACGGCGTTGAAGAAGGCTTACGCCGATATCATCCTCAACACGGCGAAGGAGGCGGCGGCGCGAATCATGGTGTCGGAGCGTAAAGCCTCGCGCTTTCAGCAGGAACTTGTTTCTACCAAGGAAGAAGCACTTCGAATGCTGCTCAGGCTCAAACAAATGTTCGATTCTAAGGTTTGAAAATCACGCTCTTGCAAAGGGGTCTCCTTTTATAAAAAGATTCTTTCTTTGCCCTTTTACGCTTCGTTTTTGCTTTTTTTTGAAATTGGTGTGTTTGATTTGGAGTTTGTTACCCTACTCATGCTTCGTGATTGTGGTTTTGTGTGTATGGCTTTGTTCTCGATTAGTAATCAGTAATGTTTCGAGATTCCCGTTTCACTGTGTTAGTTCGGATTGCCGGCTAATTGCTTGCATCAGTTTGATGAGTTCAATGTAAAAATTCTTAGCATGTGGGTGGGAGAAGAAAGGAAATTGTAGGTAACGGAAACGCGTTACTTTTTCGTTGAGTTCTTGAAACATCTTCAATTGCTTAAATGTGGGTTGCTTTGTAATGGTTATGCTTGTATTGTTTCAGTTCATTCTGTGGTACCATTGGTATGGTTGGTGTCAGACATTTTAAACCTGGGGTAAGAGTTCTTCGGAACTGTCACATTGTTGTTGTCTTTTAAGATTCGGGTCATTGACTCTTGTTTTATTTTCATCTCTGAAACACAGGGTTGTTTGTCGGAAAATTTTTGCTAAAAATAAAAGGGATTGACTATTGTTTTTGTGACATTTTGTCGTGGTTATTAAAGGAATGCAATCAATACACATTTGATAAAGTATGTGATATAATCGTGTCTTGGTGTCAGAGGTATCCACTGGTACTTCTGTAATTGCCTAATGCTCCATCAATTTACCACATCTAGTTAGAGGATGAAGCGGACTTGATTCTGAATGCAGGGACAAGACGATTACTAGATACTTTTCATGCTTGCATATTTTTGAATGCTAAACTTGTTCTATTACTGGGAAATCATATAAAGAAATATACATTGTATTATTGTTTCAGATTTTTAAAGTAAATTCAACTCATAGCAAATGCAGTGATTTTTCAACAATGAGAGATTACTACCATCATAACATTACTCATGCTACATGCTAACATAAGATTAATTCAATATTCTAACCTAGCTGCTAATACAGCTGAAGCCAACAAATTTGTGTGGTCTCATCTTCTGCCGTGTCTAATGAATGACCACTTTGCAGGTCACTGAAGCAGAGCTGATGTCATTGAATCAGCAGAAGAAAGTTGAGGAGCTTGAAGCTCAGCTCCAGGAAGCCGAGGAAATAGTTAGAGACTTAAGAGCAGAGTTGAGAGAAACCCAGGCTGAGCTGGAGACTATGATGAAACACCAAATGCACCCCCCTGTGGAGCAAAACAAAGAAGATGAAATTATAGCTCAGGGAAATTTTTTTCTGCAAGAGAACAGACTTGATCATCATGATGGATCTATTTATTCTGCACCTGGTTTACAGCTTGAATCAGTCTCTGTTTCTGAAACCCGAAAGCCAACTATAAATGGATCCATTGATAGCAGTAAGTTATGTGGGTCACATGATCATACAAACAACTGCTACATTCATAACCCAGACTTTGCATCCATAGTCATTAGGAGGAAAGAGCCCAAGCTCTACAGAAATGGATGCACTCAGAGAATACATGCATTTGAAAGGAGCCTTTTTGATGCCAATGTGTCTGTTTCAGGAAACCTAGATAATGTAGAGGGTGAAACTTTGGTGAGTCTGCATGAAGAAGGTAAAGCGATGACCGTATCAACTGTGTCAACTAGTGCCAGCGATGATATTATTTGTGAAAAGGAGAAACCAGATGAACTTAAAGTGGTGAAAGCAGATGTTGACCTTGTCAAAGCTCCAGTTCATAGAAAAAAGAGAAGATTTGGGAAAAGGAAGGCTACTAAATCTGGATTACATTCTAACCAGGTTAAGGAAACAAATAAAGAATCAGGCCTATCTTGTGCAAAACATTCTCCACTTGTATTGAATAACGATGACCCCTCAAGGGTGAGTTCTTCAACAGCAGATGAAAATGAAACTCAGAAGGATATAACGTCTTCTGTTGCTGATGTACCCACAGACACAACTGCAATGAATGAGCAATCAAGAACTCATAGCAATACTGAAAATGGGGAAGTATTACTTGAAGCCTGTAGCACTCGGAGCAAAACTAAAGCTGACAAGGAACCAATGGATAAATCAGATTTAACAAGACAAGATAGTTTGTCTGCTGAAAGTGTAGAGGTTCCAGCTTATAAAAGTATTGAAGCATCTAATGAGTCACGGGATAAAATGGACCCAAAAGTATCTGATGTAGATGCAAAGGTTTCTAATCGACCGACAAGTGATAGGTTTCTTAAGTACACATTCTGTAGAAAGCGTAAGAAGGAGGCTGTTAGCTGTGATGAAGATTGCTCTCGAGATAATACCGATTCAAAGGAAAAGTGTGCTGAGAAGCAAGATGATCATGTGGATCCTAAGAAATCTTGCACAATGACTGAATCATCTCGGGACAGCCGACGACTGGCACAGGTTGCTCGCCAGGTTGGTAGTTTGTGAATGTTTGTTTCCATCTTTCAGTGTTTTGTGCAGGCATATGTGTGTGTGTATACTATTTGATTGTGTACCACTGTTAAATAAACTACTCTTTTTTTCAAACAAGGTCATAGCATTATAGTAGTTAGGTTGCTAGCTGCAGACAACCGTTCACTTTGACTAATATTTAGCTAATTTTAAATATACCTAATTAGAAATGGACAAATTGTTCTACTAAGTGGTAATTTTGTTATACTCTTATCATACTTCCTTGCTTGGTGAAGAGAACTCTAGAGCTGGATGATCTTTACTTTACTCAAGTTCTTATTACACTTGTTTTGAAATTCTCAACTATTCCTCAAGTCCTTCACATTCCTCTTTTCACTAGCCACTGATCTTATTTTTTACAAACAGTGTGGCATTCCAATGAACAGTCAATGAATCTTCTTATTAAAAACCCGTACATATGATATAATTACGAATGCTTACGAAATTTGGCCATTGAATCACTTGAACCTGGCTGTAGACAAATATCATACAGAGATTCTTTCTTGACTCCAGGGTTATGGTCTGGTAATAGAGACAGCCAAAATCATTTGCCTCCCTTTGGTTTGAGGTTCAAAAGCTGTCCAGTGTCCAATCAAACCCCTTTTACCAGAGCAATTTTTCTAGCAAAGTTGTCTGCATTATGAGTCTTGTGAGAAATGGAGAGGATTAGGAGAAAATATCCCCTTGTGTTTTGAATACACTAAGGGTAGTTTTATTTATAGTGAAACATAAGGGCCAATGCCCTTAATACAGAATGGGCTAAGCCCAACTAACAGAAAATAAATCCTTAACATCTAACACTCCCCCTCAAGCTGGAGTATATAAATCATATGTTCCAAGCTTGTTACAAAGATAATCAATTCTAGGTCCTCGTAAGGACTTAGTGAATATGTCTGCCAACTGGTTGCTTGAGTTAACAAACTCAGTCTTGATGTCTCCGGATATGATCTTTTCTCGAATAAAGTGACAATCAACTTCAATGTGCTTGGTTCTCTCATGAAAGACAGGGTTAGAGCTGATATGGAGAGCAGCTTGATTATCACATATAAGTGTCATTTGAGTGACATCTCCAAATTTCAATTCACTGAGTAATTGTTTAAGCCACACAAGCTCGCAAGTAGCTGATGCCATAGCTCTATATTCTGCTTCTGCGCTGGACCTTGCCACAACACTTTGCTTCTTACTTTTCCATGATATTAGGTTGCCACCAACAGAGACACAATATCCAGAAGTAGATCTCCTATCAGACGGGGAACCAGCCCAGTCAGCATCTGAATAACAAACGATTTTTGTATCGTTGTTAGGACCATATAGCAAACCTTTTCCAGGTGATCCTTTAATATACTTCAGTATGCGAACAACCGCATCCCAATGGTCTTCACATGGGGAGTTTAGGAATTGACTCACAACGCTAACTGCGAAGGAAATGTCAGGACGTGTAACAGTAAGATAGTTTAATTTGCCAACTAGTCTTCTGTACCGTTCAGGATCTGAGAAAGGCTCCCCCTGATTTGGTAGGAGTTTGATGTTAGGATCCATAGGTGTCTCAACAGATTTAGAGTTCATTAACCCTGTTTCCTCCAAGATGTCTAACGCATACTTCCTCTGAGATATGACAATACCGGTGTTGGATTGTGCTACTTCAATACCCAAAAAATACCGGAGTTTGCCAAGATCTTTGGTTTGAAAATGATGGCAAAGGTGTTGTTTCATCTTAGAGATGCCAAGATAGTCACTTCCTGTGAGAACAATATCATCGACATACACTATTAAGTAGATACATCCAGCATTTGAGTGGCGATAGAACACTGAATGATCCGCTTCACTGCGAGACATACCAAATTGTTGAACAACACAGCTAAATTTACCAAACCAGGCCCGAGGAGATTGTTTTAGGCCATATAAGGATTTGCGAAGACGACATACCAATCCAGATGACTCCCCCTGAGCAACAAAGCCAGGCGGTTGCTCCATATAAATTTCTTCATGCAAATCACCATTAAGGAAAGCATTTTTGACATCAAGTTGGTGAAGAGGCCATTGGCGAAGAGCGGCCATGGCAATGAATAGGCGAACAGAGGTCATTTTTGCCACTGGAGAAAAGGTATCACCATAATCCAAACCAAAAATCTGTGTGTAGCCTTTGGCAACCAATCGAGCTTTGAGACGATCAATAGTGCCATCAGGACCAACCTTGATAGCATACACCCACCTGCAACCAACAACAGACTTTCCAGATGGTAATTGGACAAGCTCCCAAGTTCCACTTTTCTGTAAAGCACTTAATTCATCCAGCATAGCTTGACGCCAGCCAGGATGAGTTAAGGCGTCACCCACAGAGTGGGGAATGGACACAGAAGAAATGGATGAGAGACATGTATAAAAAGATGGTGACAATCTGTGGTAACTAAGAACAGTATAATGGGGAGAAGTGTTACGGGTAGAGCGTATACCTTTACGAAGGGCAATGGGCAGGTCAGACTCATTTGCTGGAGCCGGAGGAGACACAGGAACCGACACTGGAAGTGAGTCATGAGGGAGACGATTGCGACGACTATACACCTGAAGGGGTGGTGGTGAAGGACGATCCTGTGGTGAATGAGAGTCCAAAGAAGGAGGAGACAAAATGGGTGGAGCATCACTAGGAGAATCACAGAAAATAGGAATATCAACAGTAACAGGTGGAGGTTCAAAACTCGAAGATAGATGTGAAAAGTAGAAAGAAGATTCATCAAAAGTAACATCAGCAGAGATAAAATGACGATTGAGGGAAGGGGAAAAACACTTATAGCCCTTTTGTGACCGTGGAAATCCTAAGAAGACACATTTGTGAGACCTAGGAGATAACTTATCAAGACCAGGACTAAAATCATGAACAAAACAAGTAGACCCAAAAACTCTAAGAGGTAAAGGATGTAGAGGATCTTGAGGAAACAAGATAGAATGAGGGATTTTGTTATCTAAGACGGAAGATGGCATGCGGTTTATAAGATAACATGCCGTGAGAACGGCGTCACCCCAAAAACGTGAGGGTACTTGACCATGAATTAGAAGAGTACGAGTTGTCTCAATAAGGTGTCTATTCTTGCGCTCAGCCACCCCATTTTGTTGAGGGGTATAAGCACATGAGGTTTGGTGAAGAATACCATGAGAAGCCATAAAATGTGTAAACGATTGAGAAAGGTATTCACGACCATTATCACTACGTAGAGTTCGAATAGAAACCCCAAACTGTGTTTTTATTTCATTGAAAAATAATTGGAAAATAGGAAACAACTCAGAACGATTCTTCATTAAAAACAACCAAGTACATCTTGAGTAGTCATCAATAAAAGTAACAAAATACTGAAAACCTAAATTGGACTTAACACGACTAGGTCCCCAAATGTCAGAATGAACCAATGAAAAAGGGGACGATGCCCGTTGTGAGACACTACGAGGAAAGGAACTACGAGTATGCTTTCCTAACTGACAAGACTCGCACGACAAACTTGATAATTGTGACAATCTCGGGACAAGTTGTTGTAGTTTGGCAAGACTAGGATGACCTAACTGAGCATGAAGGAGGGATGGTGACTCCATGATTACGCCAACATGTGGAGAAGGGCGGAGATGGTATAGGCCATGAGACTCACATCCTGTGCCAATCATGTGTTTCGAACTCCGGTCCTGCAACCAAACAGAATCTTTAGTAAATGAGATAACACAATTAAGGGTACGAGTTAGACGACTTATGTACAATAAGTTGAAAGGAGACCCGGGAACATAAAGTACATGATCAATGGATATGGACGGAAAAATATCAACAGTACCAACACCATGAGATGAGACTCTAGACCCATCAGCCATTGTTACCGAGGGTAAGTTATCCGGACATGACAAAGAAGAAAATAAGGACTTGTTACCAGTGATATGATCGGTGGCGCCTGAGTCAAGGACCCAAGATCCGAGGGAGTGAAAGTGAGTCAGACCAACAAAAGGTGTACCTGTACGTGCAACAGATGCAGATGTAGTGGAACTAGAGTGCTGACGATCCTCATACCATCTGAGAAATTCGTTAAAGATTGCAGGTTTTTCTACGGTATTAGATGAAGTAGGAGGGTCTCCAGATGGTTCAGAATTGGCCATTGCTACAGGTCGAGGAGGTCGTCCATGAAGTGCATAACATTGATCAATTTTGTGGCCTAACTTGCCACAGTGGTCACATTTTGTAACACGTCCTTTATTTTGCCTGCGAGGCCGACTTCGATCATTACGTTGGATAGCCATAACTGAGGAGTCATCAATATGAGGAGATGTCTCAGTGACTGGTTTGCTCGGTATACGCAGAAGAGCTGAACAAGTAGAAGTAAAGTTGGGTATAACAGGAGAACCCAAAATCTGATCACGGACATGAGAGATATCATCAGAGAGTCCGTATAAAGCCAACAACATGAAGAACTTTGATCGTTGTTCCAGTTCTTCAGCAGGAGTGGGAGCAGGAGGTAATATATCATTAAAATCATGAAGAAGGGCATGAATTTTACCCAAATATTCGGCCATGGGACCATGATTGCGTGGACCAATAACAGTTAATAGGTCCTGACAAACACCATACAGGCGTTGAGTGTCATTTGTGTACAACAACTTCGCCTGTGCCCAAACTTCTGAACATGTTTCATATGATCGAAACATTTGTTTCAACGAGGAGTGAATGGTGGATTTTATGACAATGCATAGCTGAGCATCAATTTTCATCCAGCGGGAAGTGTCATCCGTTGTAGCAGTAGTCACATCTTGAGTAAGGTGATCTAAGTACCCTTGACTCTTCAACCAAAGTTTGATGTCAGACGCCCATGTTGCATGATTTGTGCCATCTAACTTGTCAATAGACAAGTGTACATTCACATAATTGGTGTATATTGAAGGATCAGAAGAAGAGCCACCAACATAAGTGTTCGTAGAAGAGGAAGATGCCATGGAGAAGGAGAAACCCTAAAAATCCAAAGTGCTCCGATTGACGCAACGATCACAGATCCAGAAAGAGGACGAGGAGGCGATCACGGCGGTCCAGATCGGCGACGGAACTCTCCGGCGACGCGCCGTCACGCGCGGTGGGAAGCGGCGGCTCCGGCGATTCTGGCGGCGGCGCGTGGAGGCGCGTGACTGGTCCGTTGGCTGCGATATTTGTACCACGGTGGTCGTCCGGGCGAGACGATGCCGATGATGTGGTCGTCGGTCAATTCTGGAACTCCGGCGGCGGCGGCGACGGCGGCGGAGGCGGCGACAGCGGCGGCCACAGTGGCGGCGGCGGCGGCGATGAGTTGTGCCGGAAACTAGAGTTGGCTGGACCTAATCCTATGCTCTAGATACCATGTGAGAAATGGAGAGGATTAGGAGAAAATATCCCCTTGTGTTTTGAATACACTAAGGGTAGTTTTATTTATAGTGAAACATAAGGGCCAATGCCCTTAATACAGAATGGGCTAAGCCCAACTAACAGAAAATAAATCCTTAACATCTAACAAGTCTTTAATCGTCCATTTCTTATGTTGTCTACTTCACACTTCACAGCTCAATTTTGTATTTTTCTGTTATAAGATATTACTATTTTTCAATTGATTTTGTAGTACCATCTTCCTTTTGTTTTGACTTCTTTCCTTTGTTATCATTGCTCTTTCTCAGCCATGGCATCATCTTGGAGATGATGATTCCAATTAAGGTAAGCCTATTGAAAAGTTGAGTTACTTTAAGCTTTAGAGGTTTGTGTAGGACTCGGTTCCCTTTTTTTTTACTTCATTTCCCTTGAGTTATTGTCTTGTCAACTATGCCTTAGATTGGTGGTGGTGATTGCGTGTCTATAGTTTCTCTATACTATGGCCTTTAATCATTAATGGTGGATGTCTTTACCTTCTTTGCATGTACTTCTAAGTATATTTGTTGTACCCGTATCTTTAGTATGAGAAACATCCATCTCTCTGGGATTGACATATGGCTCTGGTTATTGAAAAACACTTCCTCTTTATGGAAATCAAGTTCTCTGGACTATGATTATTTATTCTGGTGATGTTTCTTCTAATTGTGTTTACTTCTATATATGCTACTTACCGAGTTTTACAATGTATAAATGTCTTGTGTGTCTATTTCACATTGGCCTATTATGTACACCCTTTTAGTGTTATGGATCCTAGAATAGATAACTTTATTGTTAATAGCACACTTTACCCATAAGGCATATATGGTTCACTTATTCCGACCAGGTAATTATCACAGTTGAAAACACAAGTTTGACACAGTAAACCTAATATTTTTGTTTCGAAATATGACATTAATTGGTGATTTGATAATGGTCCGATAACGGGTGGAATAATATGTCCACACAAATCTCGCTAGGATAGAATCTAACATGACCCTGATACTATGTTAAGAAGTGGACTTTTAAGTCTAACTCAACCCCACAAAATCGGCTTGTAAGGTGAGGTTTGTACCCACTTATATATTTTAAATTGACCTTATCTCTAGTCAATGTGAGACTTCTAACAAATCTCTCATAAATCTTAGTATTTATGTGTTTCTCCTTGCTCAGAACTTTACTTTGTCAAATGCAAGTTGACTTTTTCTGTTTGGTTCTTGACTTCTCGCTATTCTTAAATATCCTGTTTCCTTAGTTTTGTATTAGTCTGTAACATTGAAAAACTGCTAGCTCTCTCTTGGTTCTATGATTCGGCTATTTTTCTTTTTGTTTTTCACGATTTTTATTCCGAGTGGAGTTAATTTCGGATTGAGTAGTTTTTGAGGATTTCTTATCCTCTACCATTTGTATATATCCTTTGTTAATAAATCCTTTGTTTATTACAGAAAAAAACTCTGTCCCTCTGTTTACTTTAAATTGCCAGCACTGTTTGAATGAAATGCTAGCAATGATTTGGGTTCACTCTATGTTTCTACTTTCTAGCATGTCTTTTTTGTTTTTTAATATTACTTTTGTGTTGAGTATGGAACTCAAGATGCACCAGCCTTCTTTATAGTTAAAGTGGTAGGCTTTTGAAATCTTTAATTTACGTATTATGCATTTTCTTCCCCAAAAAGACCTTGACACTTGAGTCTTCATTATATTCCCGTATAATTGCAATTAAAAATAAACACTGATTTGTGAGGTTAGATATTGTCATTGCATGTGTGATTTATACTACTTGCAAAGTTTGATTTTTTTTTCTTACTAGTTATGGAAAAACTAATCTCATTTTTTCTGATTATTATTGTTTTGAGCTTTAGGTGTGATCATGACAAGGTTTACTTGGTAGTAGTGAAAAGGGGTGAAGCTAACATATTTGTTGGATTTGGTTTGCAGCTTATATCATTGTCTGAGAAGAAATGGTGGCAGTAGTAGATCCATCTATTTATGATGAGTTGGTTGGATGGGTGGGAAGGGACACAAAGCACAGTCCAAATGCGCAATTGTTTCCGAAGGTGGCGTTTTGAAGGACGATTTACCTACATACAGCTCTGGAATGTGTTAATATTATATATTATAACCATATATCAACTATTACTCTTTCATCCTTAGCTTAGAAATCTCTGGCATATTATATATGAAACATAAAATTATAATTGCTACCCTTTTTGTAGGGTTCTGTTTGCAATACAAATTTTGGTGATGTTTGCTTTTATGATGTTAGTTTTCTAAACTTGCAAAATTTTGATATATTTTTTATTTTTTAATTTTGAAATTAAATTAATATAGTTTTTAGATATATTTTTTTATTTTTTATTTTAAAATTAAATTAATATAGTTCTTTTAATTTAATTATGTTAAAGTGTTTTTACATATCAAATATGTTTATATGTTTATGTTAAATTTTGAATTGTTTATGTTTTTAGTACAATTTAATTCAAATGTCAATTAAAATGTGGGTTGAAATAATTATATTTATTCAAATTAAGTTTAAGAATATAAAATTATCTCAATTTTACACTGAAGAATTAAAAATATATTTATATATTTAATCTTGCTTTTTAATTCCGGGTGTACTTTTTCGTTTTCCTTCTATGTTTGTTTTGCTGACCGTTGCCTATCAAAAGAATTGCATGATTCGAGCATCTAAAAATGCGTTATGTTGATTTTTGAACTTTTATTGCGAGTTTCAGGCACTTGGCTTTTTAAAATTAGGTTTAATATATAATTTGGTGTTTAATTTTGGAGTTTATGTTTAAAGTCGTTCTATTTTTTAAAAAAGTTCAATAAAGTCCTACAATTTGTTACAAATAATTTAAAATGGTCCTTTTGATTTATGGCATAACAGTGCAATTGTCTCCGTGACTAAAACTAAATTATCTGTGCACTTATTGATTGTATAACAATGTAAAGTGAATTGTGTAAGGACCATGCAAAGTAAGGGGGTGGCTGCACGTTAGAAGTGGAGAGGGACGGCTGGGTGTAGTAGGTAGCAGACATGGTGGTGGGTCTTCCCACTTTGAAAGTGCTCCAGCCACCAAAACATCATCATCTCCATCCAGTTATTGGACTTAGCACTAGGAAGGAAAGGAGTGGCTGGGAGTGCAGGGTTTTCCACTTAAAAGGGAGAACCGTGGGTTTGAAGAAGGATTGGATGAGTTGCTGCAAATTTTGGAGAGAAGAAGAAGCTTGCTGCATCCAGTGGTGAGGCAGAGAACGTTTGGAATTTCTGCATTCAAGATTGCTAGGAGGTCTTCAAGAGGTAAGGGGAGTTGGATTTTCTGGATGTTGATAGTGGTTGCATGAGTAGGATGCTGGAAAATTGTGGTTGTATGTATGGTTGGATTGAAATTGATGTGTTGATCCATGTATGTAATCTTGTATGCTTTGGAATTGAAGGAAATTGGAATTTCTTAGCTTTTTAGTCATTTGGAGAGGAAGTGAGGTAGTGATTTTGAGCATTTGGGGTCTAGAGTGTTATTGAGCCTTTGGAACAGTTTCACCCACTGTATTATGACTTGTTAGAATCATCAAATTGATCAAAATAGGTGTAAAGTGGTAGAATTGAATTTTGAGTATCAAAGTTATGAAAATTGGTGTTTATGGTTAAATTTTAGCATGAATCCCTTAAGAATTGAATGAGGAACGGTTATAATCAATTAGGTAAGTCCAATCTAGTATAAAACATGAATTAAGGGTGTTAGAAGTTAATTGAAAGGGTTGAAAATGGTAAGAGAGGTGATGACCTCAAATCTGCAGAATTCTGCATTCTGCAGAATTCTGCATTCTGCATCTGTCGCGCCCAGCATGTCGCGCTCGAGCGCGAGAGGCTGCAGAGTGCGTTCGTCCGAGCCAAATTGGACGTTCGTCCAATTTGCTCGACTAAGCGTTCGGCCTTAAGTTTCAGTGAGTGAGCGTTCGTCCATTCGTCCAAACTGAGCGTTCGTCCATTCGTCCAAACTGAGCGTTCGTCCATTCGTCCAAACTGAGCGTTCGGCCTGCTTTTGTGAGTGAGCGTTCGTCCATGACTTCAGAGCGTTCGTCCATGAATTCAACTTGTGAACGTTCGTCCAAATGGCTCGACCAAGCGTTCGGCCTTAAATTCAGTGTTGAGCGTTCGGTCTTTGAGCGAGTGTGAGTGAGCGTTCGTCCTTAGTTCAATTCTTAGCGTTCGTCCTTGGTTTCATCTGTGAGCGTTCGTCCATTTGTCCAAACCGAGCGTTCGTCCAAAATGATCAGCATTGAGCGTTCGTCCAAACAGTGAGTGAGCGTTCGTCCAAATAGTTGGCGTTCGACCAAAATGTGGAGCGTTCGTCCAAAATGTGGAGCGTTCGTCCAAATAGTGAAGCGTTCGTCCAAATAGTGAGCGTTCGTCCAATAGTGTCCAGTGAATAGTACTCGTCAAAATAGTATTTTACAAATATGTTGAATTTTAAGTTTCTTTGCTTTCGGATTGAATTATGTGTACCAATGTTTGGAATATTATCTATGACATGAAATATGTGAATGTATGAAATATGTCGGATTTGTTGTGTTAATATGGCGGTATCTGATTATTCATAATTGTGGTTAATTTTCAAAGTAACAATATGATTCATGGACGTAATTCCATGATCCTCAAGGAGAGGACACATGGTGGTGTTTTGGGGTTGTATAGAATGATTACATGGTAGCTCAGTTTTGGGGGTCATCCTGAAACTCCAATGGTCTTTCTTCTCATGTAGAGAGGATTGAACATGTGGTGAGGAGTAGCAGGAGGTCCTAGTCTTGGATGCTTCCATATGATCCAAGGTGAGTGATAACGGATTAACCTCGTGATTGTGGCCGGGCGGGAGTGCCCAAAGTTTCACCAGGCGGGAGTGCCAGAGCGGGAGTGCTCAAGTTTCATAAAGCCACCACGAGTGCAAGACCCGCCATAGCTCGGTAATCATTCTGGTCCGGACGAGTCGGGATATAAAGTAATAAGTCGGGATTTAATGTAATAAGTCTTGTGATATTGATTTACCATGTATGATTGACTTTTGTATATCACTTTAAATTGTATAACATACTTTTTATATCTAGCTCACCCTTGCATTGTTTGTATTGTGTGCTGTTTGGGTATGTTTCTTTGGCGATGATCATCCGCTTGGATGGGAGCAGATGTTGTCGAGGAGAGTCCCTTGGAGCAAGAGCTGGAGGTTGTTGATGTTGCAGAGTAGTCTTCGTAGAAATTTCCTGATTGAACACTGGTAGTGATCAATCCTTTCGACTGTTCAAGTTTAAATTTTCACTCCTTTAATTTGGATGATTGTAATTTTACATTTAATTACACGTCATACTCCGACTGTTCTCTATATTTGGATGTTAACGTCTTTATTATATAATATTGGTTATTATATAATCGGGATGTTACAAATTGACTTGGTGGAAATGTTTAAAGTTTAAGTTATTGGATAAAAGAAAAGGGTTAGTGTTGGTGAGGGTTTGTGCAACTTTCCTTTTTTGAGCAAAGTAGTTGTGGCGGGATAAAAATGACTTCTTCCAAAGGTTGTTCATCTTGTTCCAATACATGGTCGGAAAGAATGTTGCATTCTTCACATGAAGGTGGTTGGAGGAGAGATGGAATAATCTCTCGTTACAAATATAGTGATTTTTCCGTAAGTAAAGTGGCAAGAACTCCACATAATGTCGTCATTGCAAGGTTTTATGAATACTCTTCTCACTTTATTTGGAATTTATTTATTCATAGATTGCTGAGTTTGAACCAATTTTGGTGGCTTGTTTGGTGAATAACATGTTGGATTTTCAAGAGGGATGTACTATAACTTTTTCAAGTGGTATAACGAAGAAAAGATTGACGAAAGATATGGTGAAATTGCCAGACAAAGGAGGAGGATATATGATCTGGAAATTTTAGTCAAAAAGTTACAGTTGGAACTGTATGTGTTGTTATTGCGGTGAACATTGTGACAAATAACAAATCATTACAAAATTTATACCCAAAAACATCATGAATCAAACAAAATAGGTATATTTAACAAAAAATGAAATTAAACCCTAACCTCCAAATCCAACAACAAGAACATCAAGTAAATAGGTTAGGGTTAGCAACACTTATCTCACATACGTACGCTCTTCCAATTTTACCTTCAAGGAATCACCAAGCCACAGTGATTACAAGACTAATCTCACCAGATTGTTCAACCCAGAAATCGCAATAGGATTCTTAAATAAAGTTAATTTGATTTAACCATCGGTTAAACCTTGCTCACGTCGTTATATTTTTTAAAAAATTTACACATTTAAATATAACATTTTGAACCGTTTTGAAGGAAATATGAGGTATACTAAACTTTTTTAAAAGGCATAACGAATTTGAACAAAATTTCAATACTAGAAATCAAATGATGTATTAAATCTTAAAATTAAAAGAAAATGCATTATAAAGTTGTTGAATTAAATGCGGGTCATTTTAATCTTTATTTTTGTAATTCAGAAATTGAGCTAATTTTTTTATGGGTGTAAACAGAACATTTATAACAATTCCCGACCTGTTTCTTGATTGAACTAGATTCTTTTTACCATCAATAACTAATATAATGTTAGTTTTAAAGACCAATGAAGGTATTATTTAAGCACTTGATCTTACTATTCTAGGGTTAAAAATGACAATGTTGAAATTATTATAATTTTACGTAATTCTTTGTCACTACAACAAAATATTTAGTGATATACTTAATTTGTTGAGTTTATAACACGCAAATAATTTAATCATTTATATCATTGAATAAAATTTAAAATTTACAGTTTTTTGGAGTCTCCTCGGTTAACTAAATAGTAAAAATTGAGTTGAATGTGGTCTATGTTAGTTTTACCTTCTTCGTTTCTTTTCCCTTTGCACTCATATGTTGTTTATTTTTTCATTTTATTGACAAAAATCTTTTACAATATTTTAACATTATGTATCATTATATGATTGGTACAAAATTATTATATAACTAGTAATAATAATTATAAACATTAACATGGATTAGAATGACCATAGATAATGTTAAAATGTTGTTAGAAAAACTATTGTCAAAGTATTGTTATCTTTTTATTTATCTTTTAAGCTATACACATTTACTGAAAAAAAATGTCAATTACATAAAACATCAAAATAACATAATTTTGTAAAAAGAATATTGTTAAAAGAGCTAAATGTAGCTGTGACTAATTTACATATTTAGGTGGAATATCAATAGAAAGAGGATACTATTGAAATGTTTAATTAATCATCAAGTATTACATTCACTTCATTTTAATTTTTGTATTTAAATAATTCGTTATGCTTTAGTTGTCTTATTAAAATAAAATTATCACCAAAAAATTTATATATATATATATATATATATGACACATAAATTTATTTTCGTGTGCATTATTCAAATTCGTATATATATATATATATATATATATATATATATATATATATATATATATATATATATATATATATATATATATAAATACATATTTATATCTCATTGCAATTTAAAATATATATATATATATAATATTAAAGAAACTTAAGTAGACCCACTTACAGTAAAATAGTCTTTTATTTTCTTTTTTTCAATGGGGAGGGAAAAAATAAAATTATGGGAAAGTAATTTAAAATAATTAATTAAGAGAATCGGATTTAAAAGTTAATTACTTTAAAAGAAAAAGTAAAACAAAACACAATTTATGATTTTTTTAATATAATTTGAAATTAAATTTGTTATGATTTCTATAAAAATATTACAATAGAAAAATATTTATCATTAATAATAATATTATAAATTTATCTTTTATTTATTGTTTTATGTTAGGAATTGCCTTCTAGAAATAATAATAATTTAAAATTAGTGAAATTTGATTATTTTAATATTAATTTATTTTAATATAAGTAATTTTGTTATAAAAGTGAACTCGTAATTTTAAAATATATTATTTATAGAAGCTACTTTTTTTAAATTTGTTTGACTTCATTATCATTTTCTATTTGTCTTATTGAAAAGTTGAGAGAAAAAAATCAATTTTTGAGATAGATTTTTCAATTTGGATTGATTAATTTTCTTTTAAAACAAATATGAAGATAAAAGTAAGTTTGATTATTACGATACGTATGAAGTTTAATATAAAGTAGATATACATCTACTCTATCTTTATCTTTATAATAAGATGTTATCAAAATAATTATATATATATATATTTCAATCAGTACCGAAACTTTATGTAAAAGTGAATTTGAAAATGGAGAATTTATTTGTCCTAGTAACATTAAAGAATAGTGCTAGAAGCCATTTGAATTATTTTTTTTAAGATATACTTATTCCTAAATATTTATAATTATTATTTTTAAATTAAACTAATATATGTGTTTTAGAAAAATCTAAATTAAATATGTCAATAGAAATATTTAAATATTTTACAATTATACTATAATGTAAAAAAATTTCACTCTTAATATATATATATATATATATATATATATATATATATATATATATATATATATATATACCAATCTTATACTGTAATAAGTATTTTTTTCAAATTTAAATAATTATTTTCCATTTTATTTTTTAAGTAATTATTCTTTTGAATTTTATCTTTTTTATTTAATTGTTTTTTTAATTTAACTATTTAAAATATATTTTTTCTAAAATAAAAAAAACTATTTATAAAATAAAAAAAATATTGCAATACAATTATAACTATTATTTTTTTATAATTATATTTTTATTATTTTTTGTCATAACAAAAGAGTGTGAATACATCAATTTTTATCAAGGATTTTCCTTTTTAGTGTCTATTTGTTTTCTCTCTTACTTCTATCATTGTTTGATTTATATTTAACTGATTTTTAAATTTAATTGATTTTGAAAATTAAATAAATAAAAATTATTTGTTAAATAAATAAAAATCATTTACAAAATAAATATAAATAATCTATAATTAAATTGTAAAAATTTATTTATATTTATTTTTATAATTATAATTTTATTATTTTTTGTTATTAGAAAAGTGAATACATGTGTTTTCATTATAAATTATAAAAAACAATTACCTTATTTCTGTCTTGAAGGTTTAGTATTATTATATTTTCTCCAAAGAAAAAAAGTTATAGGAATAGAGAAACTGATTATAGTGCAGGAAGTGAGTAAGCCCTAGTTAGTAGAATTGGGTGAGAATGGGAGTAGCAGGTAAGGTTGGCGATTATGCTTTCAAGACTTTCACGGCCGCTCTCGGATTCACCACCATTTACCTCACCGCAACCTTTTCCGTCAACGTTTACAGAGGCCTCTCTTGGCACAATGCTCAAACTGTACCCTCTGCCTCTCTCTTTCTACCTCCTATTTTTCGTAATCTCTGTGTTTACTTTGTTTATTTAAAATCGGTATTTTTCATTACTTATTTCGATAGATCTAGGTTTTATGGTTTGTGACTTTGAATTATGATTATTCGTTTCAATTCAATCGATTTTTATGTCCAATCAATTAACCTTTCGTGCTTCAATTCTCTGCTGTCTAAAATCTACCATAGTCTCGTGTTCGCTTTTCCTCGATTGTTCCTGTTACGTGCAATCATCGTTTATTCAAATTCTGAGAAGTATTTTGTAGCTTTTTCAGGATAGGGAGAGACTTAATTTATTTTGTTGGTTCGTATTATATGATGATGTTGTTGTCTGTTCTGATTATTCGATCTTCCACATTTTTCTGTGTATGCAATGTGTTATGATTGTTTTGGTTGAAGTGAATTCCGTGTCACTGAGTATGCTGGAAAAATGTAGTTCTAATTTTAATTTCTGTGTTGGTTGATATTATCGATTTAGTTATGATGCCATGGTTTTACAGTCAATTGTACTCAAGCAGATATATCTTTACGACTTTTCCTAATGTTGGTCACTTGGTGCTTTTCTGCAGAAACTTGTCAAACAAGATGCTGATGAGCAGACACCGTGATTTGATCTCATAAGCCCACCTTCTTGAATTTCAAATCATGTTGTGTAGAAATGTAATGTGAGTTTCTTTCTTATATTTTCAATGTAGAGATGCTGATGGCCAATAATTGAATGGTAAATGATGAGTATAACTCTCTTAATTAACAAAGAGAGATAGTCGTTTTTGATAGATTGTGCTCATACATAATTATTTGTTCACGTGTTATATGTGTCTTAAGAATCCCTGGAATCTATTTCTGGTCATATACGATGACTTAAGATGGTGGATAACGGAGGAGGACAGATTTAGTGACTTTTTTTCGGAAAAAATCACTGAATCCGTCCCCATAATGGAGATATATTGAGTAGGGATCACCTTAGATGTTGGTGAATTATTTGGGTTCATCTCATTAAGTACTCATTATGAACAAACAGATTAAAACATATTGTTAGACTTCATAGTTTAAATGAGTCTCATCTAAATTTTGTAGGTTTTACATTTGTTTGTAAGAGAACACAATATATAGAAAGAGAAACGTATCACATACATATGTTAGAAGTACAATTATAGTCTATTACATTTTTTAGGTCATATTTGAATGGTCAATATTCAGAAAAAATACATTGGAATTTTTAATTGATTATTTATTTAACTATTAACTAATTTGTAACTTATATATGCTTTTCATTTGATACAATAATAATGGCTTTCACTTAATACGATTTGAATGTATATTAGATAGTTGTATTTTTATTCATTATTTTTATTTGAAACATTTTTTAATGTTTATTGTCGTCTAAGATATATACTTTTTTTTATTAACATTAATTTTTAAAAGTTGTATTCTAAATAAATTTGTTTACATTTTGTTCAAAGAAGTCCCCTGTTTACATAAAGAAAGATTTCTTTTCCAATCTCAAGCTATCTTAATAAATTTAAAGTTATATTTTATCGTAAAGATATTTGTCAAATACTCAATCAATAAGCAAAATATTATTTAAATTAAAAATTAGTAAAAAAATAAAAATAAAGTCATAAACAAGTTAGAATTGAGTAAATCTTGTTTGGTTAAATAATAACTGTCTTGTTTGATTCATTAAAAGAATGTATAAAAGAGCTTATTTATGTTATTGGAGTTTATAACATAAGCTTTATTATTTTGACGAGTTTATAAAAGGAGTTAATTATATATCAACAATTCTTCCAGTCTTATTTTAATAATTTACAACTTACATAAATATAGTTTACTTTACTTTTAATTTTGGAAACAACTTTATTTTTAAATATTTGGAAGATTGACACTTATTTAATAACAGCTTAATTAAGATCCAACACACCAGTGTTAATAATGTTGATGGGCCATTTTACAGTATAGTTTACTGGAGATGAGTCTTGTGAAGAGATAAGTTTTGTGAAGCTGACATGTATGATGATTTTGTTGTAAAGAAGTTGTGATTTAGTGGTATGACTTTTATGTTAGCGATAAATCGCATGGTCGTCTCCACTTAATGTATTTGAGCTAAAGTTGTGAAGAATGTCAGGACTTGTTAATTTTGATCCCACCGTCTCCTCCAATTACCAAGAGATTCCTAGACACACACTAGTGCAGAACGGGCTATAGACGTCCGTTCTGTGGGCCTTTTCACGTCCGATCTCAACCGGACGTCTATGCGGGTGACGTCTATGTGGACGTCCGTTGTGTCAGGCCGAACATTTATATAAACGTCCGTTGTGTCAGGACGGACGTTTATATAGACGTTCGTTGTGTCTATATAAACGTCCGTTGCCTTAACCCTTGACGTCTACTTGGCTGTATTGTTAGTGGTAGGGGCTAGGGGGTTGGACATCCATTTGTGCACTGTCGGAACGGCCTAAGAATGTAGCTCAAAAACAGTCAAAGGGATGGAAATCGAGGAGGGAACGACATAAAACGTAGCCCAAAATCACTCAAAGAATCTGCCCAAGAACACACAACTGCAAAAAAAACGTATCGAAAACGATTTTTAATCTGTTGAAATCAAAGGTATTTCATCACAAAGCAATGTAATCGGATTGAAAGTTAATTTACACGGTCCAAAAAAGAGAAAACGCACCTGGAAAATCAATGGAGCAGACAGCGTTCGCGGGGGGAAGACGAGCGTAACTGCTCGCGAGTTCGCGTTTACAATATTAATACTGTTATAGACGTCCGCGCCCTCCCAGGACGGACGTTCAAGTGAACGTCCGCCCCCCTCCCCCGGACGTTTATAATATTATAAACGTCCGCGCCCTCCCAGGACGGACGTTCAAGTGGCTGACACATGGGGAGTTGAAACGTTCAGTGTTCAGCCTAGTGAACGTCCGCCCCCCTCCCCCGGACGTTTATAATATTATAAACGTCCGCGCCCTTCCAGGACGGACGTTCAAGTGGCTGACACAACGTTCAATGTTCAGCCTAGTGAACGTCCGCCCCCCTCACACGGACGTTTATAATATTATAAACGTCTGCGCCCTCCCAGGACGGACGTTCAAGTGGCTGACACATGGGGAGTTGAAACGTTCAGTGTTCAGCCTAGTGAACGTCCGCCCCCCTCCTCCGGACGTTTATAATATTATAAACGTCCGCGCGCTCCCAGGACGGACGTTCAAGTGGCTGACACAATGTTCAGTGTTCAGCCTAGTGAACGTTCGCCCCCCTCACACGGACGTTTATAATATTATAAACGTCCGCGCCCTCCCAGGACAGACGCTCAAGTGGCTGACACATGGGGAGTTGAAACGTTCAGTGTTCAGCCTAGTGAACGTCCGCCCCCCTCCTCCGGACGTTTATAATATTATAAACGTCCGCGCGCTCCCAGGACGGACGTTCAAGTGACTGACACAACGTTCAGTGTTCAGCCTAGTGAACGTCCGCCCCCCTCACATGAACGTTTATAATATTATAAACGTCCGCGCCCTCCCAGGACGGACGTTCAAGTGGCTGACACATGGGGAGTTGAAACGTTCAGTGTTCAGCCTAGTGAACGTCTGTCCCACCAAGACGGACGTTTATAATAATATAAACGTCCGTCTCGGCCCTGGACGGACGTTCTAAGGGATGACCATGGGGTTCAGTGTTCAGCCTAGTGAACGTCCGTCCCCCAAACGGACGTTCATAATATTATAAACGTCCGTCTCGCCCTAGGACGGACGTGTAAGGGCTGACATGGGGAGCCTAGTAGACGTCCGTCCCCCTCCCACAGATGTCTATAATATTATAAACGTCCAGTTCGACCAAGGACGGACGTCTCGAGTTTCACTTATTTACGAATATGCCACCGGTCAATTATATACGTTGGGGCTTTTGTGGACGGACGTCTATGGGGAGACGTTAAAAGTCAATTCTGCACTAGTGACATCAATGAAATCATCAAGCTTAATTTATCCATGCAACCATAACAGCACCACTCTGCAAACTAAATTCGTGACACCCCTATCGACTTCAATGAAAATTAAATTAAGTTGTGTCACTTCCCTAACTTTAATTTAAATGAACTGAAACACATTTACAAAGTTGTGTTAGACTATACGACGTTATTCCTAACACAAAAATCATGCAATTTAAAAGAAGTTCAGTTTCACAAGTTACAACATTATTCCTAACACAATAATCGTGCAATTTAAAAGAATTTCAGTTTAACAAGTTACACGTTGTGTAGCTGAACCACGATTTCTCTAGTACTAGTTTGACATTATTTATCTCTGTAATTGTTTTCAAGAGGTGTATCATTTATGTAATTTTGAAGTGGAATTGTACCATACTGTTAAGAAAAGCCTAAAATTATAGAAGTTTAGTAAAATATTAGCAGTCAAGAATGTGATCGTTTCATAATTATATTTACATATATTATACTTTTTAACAGTTGATTATTCAGTGTAATTATAACTCGTAATCTTATAATATATGTAATTTATATATTGTGTTTGTAGTTACTGAACGGATAGAAGAGAGCGCGAACTAAATTATGAAGCATATTGGCGTATTGCAACTTTATTTAACCATCTCCAAACAAAAATGTAAGCAGATAATAGTTGACATTTACACTCCTTATGTCTTCTAGTGTAACTGCTTTCTTTGACTTTGAATTTACAATTACTACTATTTTGTCAGTCTTCTATTTTGAAATCCCCAATCTTGTAATTCTGACGTTTTAATCAAATAGTAATGGTTTAGACTGCTTTTGTTTCCCACTTAGCACACTTCATATAAACTTATTAGAAATTTCAATCCGACATTTAAAATTCGAACTCCAGTTTACGTGAAGGGAGAATTCTCTGATACGATTAAAAGAATCCAGAACTCTAGATTACAATTATTAGAACTTACGCATAATCACCGTCAACATCGTTTAAGTTCCTTTCTTTTAAGTGGTTATTTCTTTTCGGTACTCAAGCTAAAAGGAGCAGTCAGAATAACTAATACAATGTAATAAGTATTAAATGGTTTAGGGTAGAGTAGAGGAAACAAACTTCAACATTCGCATATTATCACTTGTTCCTGCCTTGATATGCAGTTCCACTGAAGTCAACTAAGGATACTGTACATGGTAATCCATCATGGAAGCAATACCGTCATCATCTTCTAATTGAAGAATTGGCATTCTCATAAACACGCTTGGCACATTTTCTTGGAGTTTGGTTGCAAATTGATTTTTTTTTCCGTAGAAGCTTGAAATTTGTAAGAGTCATATTATTGGATAGAGATTGGTTGTGATATCCTCGCCCAAGGCTCCATGAAATAGTTGCCATAGGAAATTATATTCTATTTAAGAGACATTTTGTCATAAACATGAAGTACCTGCATTGATCGTTAGGTTATACATGTTTTATATTTATACATGTCATAAATATGAAATAGTTGCAGTAACTTAAATCGTTTCCATATTTAAGTTCATTTTAAATCTGTTTTTTACAAACTCGTTAGGTTATGCATGTTAACAGTACTTTTAACTATTATTTAGGAACATTTGTCCATCATTAATATTTCCTTTTAAAAAATACCTAACGGTGTCTGATCACTGATCATTTAAGTAATAGGATATCGAAGCGACAACCTAGAAAGCGCTGGGGTGGCCATTTTTGCACATGAGAATCTTATTGTTGAATCCTTTCCAATAAGGTGCTAAACAAATAGTAGCATGAAGTATAAGAGACAAGAAGAGAAACAATGTTATCCAATGATGAAATGCCGATAGTGCATGCCAGTGTAGAGAACCTTTAACATAACTCGAAGACATTATGCAACACAATACTTAATCATAAAATTAAAAAAAAGAAAAAGAAAAAAAAAGAGCAGCCTATCACTTCTATATACAAAATCAACCTTATTTAAAATAGTGTGGTATTTAGTCGCGAACTCACTCCAATTTGCAGTTCTTGTCCAAAGATTTATCACGAATATGCAAATGAAATTCTGCGCTGCGACGTAGAATATATGGTCTAGCCCGCTCACGCCTTTCTTCACCTGGAACAAGACCAGAGGGAATTCGAGTGGCACAAATTTAGATATTCTGATTGAATTGTAATTCCCATCAAGGGGGTCCTTCCATGTTGAGAGAGAATGAAAAGATCAAACTTGCATTCTAGATTGTGCATTCATCTGCAAGTAATAAGAAATATGGGTAATAGGAAAAAAGAATAAACGAGTAAGAGTGCCATCGATTGGCATTTCAATAATCTAACATCACACGCAGAATGTTGACAGTGGCATCTAGAAAGCTAACTTACTTTTAAACTAGCTCCGATGTAGCAAAATTCCTCGAATCTGCATGAATCTCTGCCAGTGGATTAGTGACGAATCCTCCATCAGGCCTAAATCTATGGTTTGTCAACTTGGTTTCACCATTCTTGTCGGCTTGGTAGTTGGTGGCAGCAAGTGATGAAGTGCCACCTGATCTAGAGAACCGTGGGATTGAATGCCGACCATGTGTTTTCCTCCAAAATTTGGAGCTCAAAAACTCTGTTCCGGGTAGCATGCAACATGTGTTGCCATGGACATCAGATTTAGTCATCCTTCCACTTGATATAGCCAAATCATAAGAGATCTCATCCAATGCCAACTCAAGGCCATGCACACGAGTCTCTAAAGAACGCATTCCATTCTGTGAGCTCCCCATAAATTTCTGTGACAATATGGAGGAGCATGTTGGAGATGTTTGTCATAATGGCACAAATGCTACATGTGCATAAAAGGAGAAAAAAGGATGAAGTTTGAACACAATAACAGTATAACCGGCCTTCCTTCTAGCAATTTGCAAAATTAAGCGTCACAGATAAAAGAATTTATTGAGGGAACTTGATGTTAAGCATTGGGAACAAACCTGCAGAAGATCGAGTAAACTTGACTGCTGCTTCTCAATCTGATGTAGCTGATCACGGATCAGCGATAAATCTTCACTCTCTTTGTCATTCCTATGCAGATCTTTAGAGACATCACTGACAGGAAATGAGTCTTGACTTTCTTCATGATATGGAACCACTCGAGATCCAGCTTTGGACCCACCATACTTGTGTATTCTATCGTCAGAACCTCTATATAGCAGTGCCCTTTTCATTTCTGGCTTTGAAAATCTGCTTTTGTCCATTTTGTTACTTTCCAAAACAATTCCATCCATCTCCTGAAGACCTCCCTGATCAGCCACAGCAACTTGGGTATCCCAATTCTTATGATTTAGTTTTCTGGAAACAATCGAACTCATTCTCTTGTTGTTGTTGCTACTTGAAGCACTCCTAGTCTTGGCACTGCTAGCAGAAGAGCTATCTGCTGGACTGAATCTGCTAAAAGGTGTATTTTTCTTCCGCAGATTGGCCATCACTAAACCAGGACTACATGAATTTTGAGAGACAGCAGGATAGCGTCCATCACTTGAATTCCCTGAATCAATAATGAGACATGAAACAAAAGAGGTATGAAAAACACTTAAAGACAATGCAACAAAACAAATTAATCGTACAACCAAATGAGCAAGTTGCCAAATGAAGACCCTAATTATACCACGTTTGGTTCAAGTCCCAACTGTGATTTCTCACATTCACATAGAAGCTAATGGTCCTAGCTTCGATATCTGAGACATGGTTTCTTATTTTATAACGAGTTCCCCAATACGAACTAAATCACAGCAGACAAAACTTTCGAGTTTATCTAAAGATCGAACAACCGTATTTTGATCATAACCTTTTCCCCTTACCCGTACTTTTATCTAATTATGTTTTCTATTTAAATCCACAACAGCGAAGCGAACATAACATGATCAGTTATTTCGTTACTGACACTCACCTATACGAATTCTCCAATTAACACTAAAAATCCAAAACTTCAAAATCAAATTACCTTTAGAAGAAGGTTGCGGTTTAGGAGGTGGCGTAACTTCATCGGAAACATCAGGAATCTGCTTCCACGCTTCTAACATCTGATTCATAACGTCCCGAACTAACTTTACCTGAACAAAACACCACGCACTCTCAATTCACTTTCAAATTACCATAAATGAACATCAATGAAATATAAAATCCCTTTACAGTTTACACAAACCTTATCAAACCGTCGATTTTCAAAAACTCTCACACATTCGGCCTTGAACTCCGACAAGAAATTCCTCTCTACGTTGGCAACCACCACGAGAGTCTCCGCCGCAGCCTTCCGCGTGGCCCAATCGTCGTTGCTCAACGCTTCTACCAAGCACGGAACCAAACTCTTCAAGGGCGCGTGACCGGACGCGCCGCCGGAAGCGACGACGCTTCCCACTAGCGTCAACAGCCCGGGCTTCGCCTTGAACCCGTCGCGCTTCAGAAGCTTTTCAAATCGGGGCAAGAGCTTCGCCAGCCTGGCCGGGTCCGGATCCGGAGCTCCATCGATCGCAGCGGCGAGACACAGCGCGGCTCCGACCTGCGCGTTCTGGTCCTGCTCCGTGAACAGCGCCTCCGCCAACGGCTTCACGAACGAATGCAACGGCTGCCTGCTGACGTGCCGCGACAATGCCGCAACTGAACTCACGCACGCGGATCGCACCGACGAGTCCGCGTCGCGGAGGCGCCGCACAACGCTGCCGATAATTTTAGACAGGTACGGTGCGAGCATGTTGCCATGCGTCTCCGCCAGGAACCCTAACAGCTGCACACATTGCTTGCGGACCGGTGGCTTGTCGGACGCGTCAGTGGAGTACATGCACGATAGGAACGCTGGCACGGTGACCGCATCGAGACACCGAGCGATGGACTCGAGTTCTGCAGCGGCGAGAGACTGCGTGTCGCGGTCGGAGAGTTTGGTCAGGCATGCGAAGACTCTCTGCTTTACGTTCTGCGGTGACGACGACATTGTGATTACAGTGAGGATCCCAGCGAATGATCGGCTAATTTTCCGGTGGTGGAGCCGGTGGAATTCCCGGTAACATCGCAGGTGAGTTTATTTGGTTTTGCGAGGGAGTGGCATGGCAGGAACGGTTTTATGGATGTGCAGTTGCGGAGAGTGTAGGTGAAGGTGAAGACATAAACCGCGTGTCGTTTTCTGGTTACTTAAGCGAGAACAGCTGCTGAACTACGGTGTCGTTTTGTTGATGGAGACCGCGTTTGGTTTGCCAATTTCTTTTTTTCCCCTTTTATTATGTTCTCCTTTTTTTCACTCTACTCAAAGGGTGGTCGGGTTTGTTTGTTTCCATGGTGCTGACTTCTTATTTCCAAATACATTACATTACTGGTAATTCCTAATCTGTTGCTTAAGTCATTATATTATTAAAATTAGTATTATAATCCTTGGTTGCATGTGGGAATGGGTCTCCGTTATTTTATATCATCGTATCACCAAAGTCTACGAATAATCTCACGTTTTCCCTCAGAACGTGCTTTTTCTCAACTTTTAAGGTTAAATTCATTTAATTTTCTTTCATTTAACATTTAACAAATTAAGTCATCTTCTTAAGTTTACATCTTTGACTTTTAAATTGCAGCAAGTTTGGTTAATGATATCGAAAGTATATCGACCTTCTTAAATAATAGTGCTTTTTTTACAAACTCTAATCTCTAACATTGAAAATTCTTGCTTTAATTAATTTTAACTTCCTTATAAGTTAAATCTTAAATTGTTTGTCATATTTCTATGTAAAGAATTTTGCTATAATTATATAAAAATATCTATGCTGGCAATTAAGACCAGTAGAGTTAAACTTGTGAGCTCATAATCATAAACCATAATCAAATTATATATATATTAATCGTTATATAAATTTATATTATTTTAATTATATCTTAACTATTGTCCTTAGAACTTAGCATTTTTTTTATTCGTTTATTTTCTTCTTTACTATTGTTTTTCATCAACTTTTTATGATATAAATTTTCAATTTGTCAAACGATTTTGCCGAAATTTAATTACGGTAACATTACGGTTAAAAAGTGTTTAAAAGCTCAATAAATCATATAATAATATTAGGTATTCAAAGAAAAAACATATTTTCATTTGGTTGATATAAATATATATTAATAACTTTGAAATTAATGGAAAGAAATAATAGCCCAAAAAATAATTTACATATAGAAAAAATATTAGGAAATTGAATAGAAAATTATATTGTTGTCATTATTAAAATTGGAAAAAAAATGAAAATGAATAAAAAAAAGTCATACATGTTTAAATGAATTTATTTTATGAAAATGATATTTATACATATAAATAAAAAGTTACACCAATCTATTAAAAAATCATCAAAAATTTGTATAAGTTTTAAAATCTTAATTAATATGACATTATCATATTTAATTAATATCGTTGAATTAAAATGGGTGCTTTTTTCATCTTTGAAAATCTGAATTAAATATTGTCATATTTAATTAGGATCTAAAAAACTCCGATAGTTTTAATTGAATAGCATGAGGTATTTTTGAAATGTTCAGGGACATCGTTATACTGGTTTGACGAATACAAAAAAACTCCATTTATTATAAGTATTTTTGAGAAATAGATTTGTGGCTTGGGTTGTCATAATTAAAATGTGCTCTGGTAGCTAATGTAGTGTTAAAGACATCCGAATTTTACTCAACCATTGAAGAAGGCCCTTGTTAAAGGCCTCCACGTGTACATACAAAATGTTGGCACAATGATTATAGCGATCTAACACCACACACACAATCAAATGGAGTCACAGAAAACGTCAATGGCGTAAAGAGAGTGTGGTAATAAGGATTTTTGTATAGCCACAAACATGAATAGATCAATTATGTGTTCAAGGGAATAATCAATCATGGCTGTTCACTCATGACGTTCAGCTCCAACATTGTTATTAAGGTGTGTCAGATTCTAATCATGGTACCAGGCCATTATCATTCAACACAACAAAAAAATTTACTCCTATATTATTTATATATATATATATATATATATATATATATATATATATATATATATATGACAATGAGTTATAGTTGGTAATAAGAATCTGATAAGATTATAGCATCTTAATTAGTTTAAGTATCATTAATCGAGCATGAACTTTGCAAGGTGTATCTTACTATGTACATGTATAAAAATTAAAAGTAAGAGGTTTAGTTAGTTAAGACGGTCATGCACATTACCTGTTTGGTTGAAGGTGTGTGAGAAGTTGCAGAAGGTAGGACCCATGTTCTTTATTTGTCATAAGTAGTTCCTGATATAACCATATCCGATTTAATCTATAGCTTGTATAATGCTATAGCTTGTACTGAATTAAGCATTACATTGTTATTATCAAGGTGCAAAGATGATTCAATGTCGAACCTACTGGCAGCGTGGGTCTCAACCTCCACACCTACCTTTCTTCTTTTTACATACAAGAGTAATAAATAACTTAGCCTTTTTGTGCACAGTATTCCAAGAGCTTGAAGAAGGTCAAATATATAAAAGACTACTAATTTCACATTGTTTAGTAGTCTACACTTTTAAAGGGTTTATACATAAAATCAGTGAAGCCAAATTTTGGAATTGGGAACGGAATAATGTAGCGTGAATCAATGTAATGAGGTTCCAGAATGATTGACCACAATAAGATTTTAGCTGTCTTATAGTTATAAAGGCCTATAATTAGCAAAACATGGAAGTCTGAGACCTACTTCACATGCATGTGTATGAGAGGCACTTCACTTATTATTATTATGACTCTACTAAAATACTTACTAACTTGAGCATTTGCATCAACACCTTTTCCAACCACTTGAAATACCATCAACTTCTCACCAAGCACTTCATTACACAATCAACCCCTTGCCACGCTAGGTAAGAAAATTCAGTGACCGGAATCCAGTTGGTGAAGTATTCAAAAATCAGTCTCCTAGTTTTAGTTTAGGTTCGTTGATCAAACACGTACGGTTCAATGATCAGTCACAGTGATAATATGATACATGGAAATATATTTAGTATTAACCCACTTATATATTATAGTTTTATCTTATATAGTGGATGTGAGACTTTCAATATCCATCCTTCACGCCGGGACTTCCAACATTTAGTGGCGTAAAAACTCAGATTGATAATCATTAGAACAAAGCTTCTGATTTTCAAAGCATTTGATAGTTTTATTCTGTTCCCTGAAAGCTGTGTTGTACCGTATGATGGATACGCACCTCTAACTTTCAAACAAAAAAAACGTATCGGCGCCAAAGATCCTTTGTGTGACCAATCTTCTTAACAAGTGATGCTATTCAAAATCATGCATAAAACATTGACGGAAAATGACTGGTCTCTCTTGAATTGGTGAGAAGTCATCTTTGCATTATTGTCTGTTCAGATACATATAATTTGATCCTCTTTCACTTATAATTAATTAAGAAACACCAGAGAAATTATTTTATCCTTTATAATTGTACCTATGACTATTTCTTATTCATATGCATAATTGAGCCTATGATTTATCTATAACACATACATAGCTTTTGTGTTCCTTAACCACCGGGAAAACGAGGGTTTGCTAATTATTTCTTATACCAAATCTCGACACTCTTAACAATAATTCTGTATATAGTACATACACTTTGGATCACTTGTATGTGGATTTTGACTAAATATACTTCTTTCGTTGTAAAAAAAAGTACATATAATAATACAAAAAGGTTAATGCTAATATGATACTTTTGAGCCTGATTCATTTATTGATATCGTGGATTTCGTTGCCTTAAGAAATTGCTATGTCATACGTGTGTCATTTATTCATATTGTTTTCGTACATTTTATATAGGTTACAAATTAAAGTTAAAGATAATTTATAACACTCTCTTCCTTTAGTATATGCAAACCATCAGTTTATCGAAGTGTGGCCTCAGTGAATAAGGAAAATATTAAGTTATTTTAAAATTTTATATATTGTAAGGAACTAAAATAAAAATATATATTATAAAAAAAGATGAAATTATAGTATATAAGGATTCTGCTTAGTGATCTAGGATGTTGAATAAGGCAGTTCGAAGAAGAGAAATGAGTGGGCAGACATATTTTAAAATGATACTAACATGCAGTTTTTTTCAGAATGATTGATCTGAAAGGAAAACAAAATTGTCCCACTCACATGGGAATGAAATAAAGGACTCAGAATTTAAAGCAAAACAACAAAGAATGGAGAAACAAACAAAAAACTGATAAACCCCTATCTGTCTATTTTCATCCCCCCTTTCAAGTCATGGTTCTCATAAAAAAATAAAAAATCATCCATGGCTGTTCCAAATTTGAACCCATCAAGGCACGTTTCTCAAAGAAGCTAAAGGACATGTAACATGAAGTGGGAGCCAACATCTGCACAATTCTCCGGTTCAGATGGACATTCTTCAGTTCACTCATGGATTTGTCTCCTTCGAACCGGTTCAAATCTTAATGGTAATCTTCACATCTTAATGGTAATCTTAATTCCACGTTACCATTAAGATACTCGTAATTAAAACAGAAGAACGTGGAAAGAACATATTTTTAAGCATAATAAGAAGAAGAAAAAAGTAAAAAAGTCATAACTTTATGTTGAAAATGAATCCAAAAACCCATAACTTTATGTTAAATTATTTATTGCATGGAGCAGTGTTAAAACATGGTTATTTCCAATTATTATACTTTGTTCTACACAATGCTGCTTCTTCCACCCACCAGCTTTAAACGAGTTTTTTTTTTAATAATATGATACTTTAATATTGTCAAAGAATTACAAATTATTTTGAACGCAATTTTTAAAATAATTATTAACAATCATAATACATATAAGAGAAACATCTGGGAAACATATGTTTGAGGAGTGAAGATAGGACATAAGGAGATAACGTTAATATCGTGCAATTTGCAAACGAAACTTTGTTTATGTGTGAACCCACCATGTAACATATTTTTGTCATAAAAAAACATGTTAAGATGTTTCACCTATTTAGGTTTAGGTTTTGTCAGTGAGAAAAAAAAATACTAATAATGTGTTCTCAATAAGATTTGGAATAGACTAACAAAATGGAAAAAAAGATACATATCGGATGCTGAAGAAAATCAATTTTAACCTTCATATTACTTTTATAATTGTATTACTTTTCAATGTATAGTACCAAGAATTCAATCTATTTTAAGTAAGTAACAAAGGCAATAGAGCTTGGAAGCATGTGTGGGTAGTTATAATTTGGAATATATGGAGACATAGAAATAGTGTGATCTTCAAAAATGAAAGAGTATATGCTCAAGAGATTTCTAGTATGACACAACTAAAAAGTTTAGGTATGGCTGCGAAATAGGTTTCCAAAGTCATCATTCGCATGTTCAAATTAGTGTCTTTCTCTCATTAATTGCATAAGGTCTCTATCTATATAAAAGAGTATTCAGAAACATACATTGAAGAAAGGTGTCTAGTCGGCCAAGATCTATAACAGAGAAAACCAAAAGGCACAACTTGGAGTAAGCCAATGCTACTGATATATATTTTGAAACTATAAGTTTGTAAACATAGTATGTGTACTTTGTATTTTAAGACTAAGAGGAAGGAAAAAAAGATTCATTAGAAATTTATACGGCTTAATACCTCTTTTGGTCATTCGAAAGAGGGGTTGTGTTCAAAATCGTCCTAACTTTTTTAAAAAGTAACAAATGATTCCAACTTTTAAAGAAACGGATGAAGTTAATCATTTTTGCTTACGGCGTCAAAAATTAAATGGTGCAGCTGCTCCCTGAACAAAACTTGATGACGTGTCAATTTTATGTGATTGTGTGGCAGTGTTAGGTTTATTGACGTGTAAAATTAAAATTGGGAGAAAATAAATTGAGTACGTGGCAATGTATTGTGAGATAGGTTAAAAAAAGAGGGGTTAGTGTTAGAATGAAAATTGCGATTTGGGATTAAACATTGTGGTGAAAGCTATGTTGAAATTGGGGTCAGTGTTTATCTCGTTGAAGGTGAAGGTTTTCTCGTTCTTATCCGTATCAAATTTGAAGGTTTCCTCTAAAGGGTTTTAGCAGCCATTAATATTTGTTTTGTCTCATTTGGAGGACAAACAAGACATACACGAGATTGTTCTTTTTTTCTGGTTTAAAAGATATCAGCTTTGATTTCATCTAGCTTAAGCCATTTGGTTCACCTAGTGAGAATCTCAAGAGCAAAGAAAATCCCTTTAACACTAATGAAAAGAAGAAGAAAGCATTTAGGGTTGTAGAAAAACAACAAATGGAGTTTGCCCCTTTTACTGCAAAGTCATTTTCAGAACTTGGGCTCCCACATGTGTTGATTGAGAGGCTAGAGGAGGAGGGTTTTACTGTTCCGACTGAAGTTCAATCTGCTGTCGTTCCCTCCATTCTGAACAACCGTGTTGATCAAGTGCAGACCCAAGCTCAAATTCAGCAAAGACTGAGCGTCAGTTAATCATGGTTTCTACAACTGTGCCTTTTTTTTATCACAATTTTAACATCACTGTCATGCAACTGTCACGCAATAAGATAAACTGGAAACATCATTAAGTTTTGTCCAGGGGGCAACTGTACCGTTTAATTTTTAACGTCGTTAGCAAAAAGGATTAACTTGACCTGTTTTTTTTAAAGTTTAGATCATTTGTTACTTTTTAAAAAAGATGGGACCATTTTGAACATAACCCCTCTTTCAAGGGATTAAAAGAGATATTAAGCCAAATTTATACCCTCTCATTTATATATTTTGCTCTATATATGGGTTGAATAGTACCCAAAATTTTCTTTACATTAATTCTTTTTCTAGAAAACAAACAAACAAAATATATATATATATATTTTGCTAACTTACATAGTCTCTTAAAATCTTAAAATATAATAAAAGTGTGTATTAAATTAATAAAATACGCAAACAATAAGAAAGTTTTTATAAAGATTGATGTTAACGATCAATGCTTTTACATTTCTTATTAAAATCTCTTATAAACTAAGATTGACAAGAACTTTACTAAATGATGTAGGTTTCACTCCTTATTTAATAAATATTATTTTTTTTTTGCTTAGAAAGTAAAAATGTTTTGAAAACTAATTATTATTATTACTGTCATTTCTTTTATTAACATTTTTTTTCTTTTGGTAAGATGAGGAAAGCTAAAAAAAATCATAATTCTAACTTAACTAATAGCTTTTTAAGTAAAGTTGTTATTGACATCATATTAATCCTAAAATCATAAACTTTCTCTTTATGATTATATATAACCGATAACCTCAAATTTAAACAAAATTTCACTCTTAAATATCATTACTAAATTTCTGTAAACCACCAACCTTATTCAATAAAACATTATCATGTTTGATTGAAAATTCGCATAATTAAATGTGTTCTTTAAAAATACACGTGATTATAACTATTCATGTGAAATTATGTTTAGTTATTTTTGCTATAGATATTTTAAATATATTATTCCCTTTAACTCTATTTAACTAAAGACACTTCTACTAGATTGAACTATTGTAAAGTAAGTCTACAAGTTCGTTTGAATTAAATTGTAGCAGGTTGTTATTTGCTTTTTGGGTGGCGAATGGGCTAAAACTATTTTGGGCTCCAATCAATAGTGATGAAAGTTCAAGACTTACACAGAATTACTATTAACACCCCTTCAAATGACTATTAAGATCTCCCACTAAAATAATGTTACTTTTAATGGAAATACTCTGATATCCCATAACACAATACAAATTTATATTTACTACACACGTTCATTTATATTTTCATTTTGGCCATTCCAAAATTAGTTAAATTTTATTTATATGTGTGTATTTTTCATACTCTTACTGTATTTGAATAATAGTGAAAGAGAAAAACCTTTTTATTTGGTAGAAATTGGTATAAAAATTGAAAAACTACAATAAAAGTCTTGATTAAAATGTGAGTCATCCTTATTAAACGAATTATTTATAATAGAAATTACCTTGTTTACTTTTAATCAAATTAATTACAAATCAATGAACTTAAACTTTTAATAATTTCATATTTTATTTAAATGAATATAATTGATTATGAATCAATCAAGGTAATCTTAAAATTTTAAAACATTTGGTTAAGAATCAATCAGGGTAGCAAAAAGAACAATTTGTTATAAGTTTATCACATTGCTAATAGTAACAGTTATTGAAACGGGTTAAACTTGTTATTTTGTAATTATTTTGAGGCACTATATCATAATCAACTTTATTGAATCATAAGTTTTACTAGTGCTTTCCTTCGGAAATAAAACTTTTAAGAGTAAATATTGTTCTAAACGTGTCAATAAATTCATTTAAAAAAAGAAAGAAAAATATTTGTTATTGTGTATTTCAACCGAAAAAACTATTTTATTTTTTCCAAAAAACACAAGATACATTTAATTTTGTTGTGTTCGTTTTCTTGAAAATATCAAACACGTTTCATCATATTATTTTTGTCCGAACAATATAGGAGGCTTTCTTTTTCGTGCATTCCACCTTATTTTCAAAATTTCCTAAATACCTCGAATGTTCCTTACCTTTAAATAAGATAAAATCTTAATTTTTCCTTTGAAAACACTCGAGTATTACTCACATTTTTCCTTCAATTTCCCCTTCTAACACCAACCCTGCACCACGTAATTCTTCTTTCTTCTTTCCTTCCACTCTCTTCCACACAACTTAATTCACTTCCCTTCCCTACATTATTTTTTTCTCCTACACATTCATCGTCCTCTCTTGACTTAAGTGAGTTTTTATCCTTTTCATTTTTTTAAATTGTTTATTAAGAAACTTTTGTGAATAAGGTAAATACATAAAACAATTCGAAAATAGATAACCGATTGACATTTTGATAAGAGAATCAGATTTAGAAATTTGTTTTGGTAATGGGATTATTTTAGGTGATTATCGGATTTCAAAATAAAAATTAGACAAGTATTAAATTTTGAAATCCAGATAGTACTCGATTTTAAAAATAAATTTAAGTAAGTATTAGATTTCAAAGTTAGGTCTTTATCATTTTATGGTCACTCTTGTATATAAGAAATAATTCTTTTAGTCTTTCAAGAGTTTAAGTGAAACTTTTTTATTGTTAACTTAATAAGAATACGAAGACGATTGAGAAAGTCAACTTTATTAATGTCACACTAACTATTTCAATTAATGACAATCTATATTTTTTTGTTTAGTAGGTGTTATCCATCTAGGAAACAATGTTAAATGCATTCAACAATTTTACTACATTTGAACGAGTCAAAAAGAAGTCACTTACCACCTCAGATTCATCTATACATTTACTCTAATTGATGTATTTATTACATTTTAACAACATCGTTAGTTGTTGTAATTTAGTTATGGAACCTTTTAATGATCGTTTGTAAGTTATCGGCATTATATAATTGATTGATTGTTGTTAACAAGCCACAAATGTTTATTGGATTTTAACCTCCCAGCAAAATGGTGACCCACTAGAGTCTTCGGTGAATCATGGTTATGATATCCATGTATTACCTTAAATATTCACTTCACTCCATTACCGATGGGTCTCCCTTTCAATTTAAAAGGACAATCATATTTTATTATGCTAGATATATTAGGTTGAACATCAAATTTTATTTCTTGTACTTTCTACTCTTTTCACATTCTAACAATACGTATGTTTTTCTCCAAAGTTTACCATTAGCTTTATAACAAAAGCAAGATAAAAATAAATCATTTGAATCCATTGAATTAACTCAGTAGGAAAAATATGATCAGTAGGAAAAATATGATCAATTATAAAATTATTTGTACAATCTTTCTTGCACATTTCATTTTTAAAAGAAGAGAAATATAACATAAAATTCTCATTTACATGTAATTTTATACAATTGAAAGAATAATATTTCATCTTGAGTACCGATACTTTAACCATCTACAACATGACATCACTATAGGACACCTTATTTGTTGAATAATAGTAACTAAAATAAAGATTAATAACAAAATCATATAATAAAATACTCTGAAATTAAAAAAAATAAGAACAATAAAACAAAAAATAACCAAATCGAATTTCAAAATCTAGGACATTACAAAATCAGATTTTTGAAATTTAGGAGACCCCTAAATCAAATTTTGAAATTCAAAATATTACAAAATCAAAATTTTGAAATCCAAGAGGCTTCAAAAACTGGATTTTCAAATTTGAGATACTCTAAAATCGGTTTTGAAAATTGAGAAAATAAAAAACAGAATTTCGAAATCCGGTATTTACTAAATCTATTTGTTTGTTGAATTTTAAAATTTGTGACCATTTCCACAAATCAAATTTTAAAATTAAATTCGGTGCATGGACGAAAAAGAATAAATAATTATAAAATTGAAGTTGAAGGATGGAGAAGAAAGTTAAAGAAAAAAACACAATTGAAAAGTATGTTTCATGAATAGTGCTAAGATAAATAAATATAGTAGCAACAATAGTAAGTACAATTGATAAAGAGTTATTACTGATTACATAATTATATATATAATCTGTAGGGTTATAATGATATCATAGTGAAATTTGGGGTGTAGGAATAAAAACATGGGCTGCAAGGAAAAGGCCCCACAACATAAATACGAGAAGGACGTGGTACTTACATGGGGGTGCTGATAGCAATGCCCCGAATTGATCAATCTTGCATACGCAATATATTTTAAAATGATTTTCTCGAAAAAAAAATTCAGAATAAATTTGGTAGAACATATATCTTTGAAATGAATTTTATGAAACAAGTTTTGAAGACAAACATTCGAAAACATACAGAATGTGTTTTTAAACATAATTTATAGAATAAGATTTTAAACATAATTCAGAACATATTTCAAAAGAGTTTCGCAGAATGAATTTTTCTTCCTTCCCTCAAAGAGTACAGTGGCGATAAAGAAAGAAAGTGTAGTTAGAGACAATGATGGAAAAAAAGATGGTGTGGTACAATTATGAGAAAGATTTATTTCTTTTAAAGGGATGCAAGAAATCAAAATGGGGTGCAGGAAGAAAAATTGCATAAAAAGTTTAGTTAGTAGCTTTTTCTGTTTGGGTTTACTTTTTGAAAGAAAACTTCGTTTCCATAATGTTTACAGAATAAAAACATGAAAATTTAAATTTAAAACTGTAATTTTTGTCATAAATAATGCAATTTTGTTATGAATTTACTCATTTAAATGTTTATGAGAACAAATTATGGAAACAGATTTAGGTCCAAAACTTTATAATAAAGAAGTGGTTATTCTAATGACGACATTTTCATTTATTTATTATGAAGTTATTCATCAAAAAATGACTTCTGTAGTTTTATATTTTCTTAAAGAAATTTTTAAATTGATAAATTAAAAAAAATATTCGCTATATTAATAAAAAAAACTTTTACAGTGTTGTATAAAGTATGCTAACTATCCTATTGTTTCCATTTAATGGTTTTCCAATTTTGATCCAACCAGTTGCACTGTCAAAAGTCAAAGCAGTGAAATTATTGTGATAGAGACTTCAATTGCTTCTTATTTCTTAATGTCATCATGATAAATTAATTTGCGTCGAAAACATATAAACAAGGTATCGGATTTAATTACTTTTATGAAAAAAGAGAATATAAAAAAAATATTAAGTTAGACTTAGTTGATGCTTAATTTTATTTAAAAAAATGTATTTGATTTTTTTTAAAAAAAGAAACAGTTATGCATAAAGTTTATGAAAAAAATTATTTCACACTTTTTATAACTGGTTGATTCTTGAAGTGCAATTTGTAAGGGCCTGAAAATATATGGCAGTTGGGCCTTATGTTGAACCAACCAGGCTCATAACGCTAAGGGCACTATGACCTTAGGAAAGACTTTTCAGATCTGAGTTCATTATCTCAGCTTTCTATTCTCTCTCTAAAAAGCTTGTTTCTCCATTTCTCTCTGCCTTCTCTCTACCATTCCCTCACGTTTAGTGGTTGCATGTTGGATTGGGTGGTGCTTAAGCGACCGCGGCGTAGAGACCTTCGCAACCATCTGAATAGATTTTCATTCTTCAGCAGGTAAGTAGCTCTTCACTGTTCTCCGTTGTTTGGGACCTAGGGCAAGTTGCATGTGCCTAGTGTACCATCCTTTACGTTTTCCTCCGTTCATTCTAACTCTAAGAGCTATTCTTGATCACCGCATTGCGGGTTGTAGGGGATTGTCTAGATTATTCGCGTGTGGGGTACTGGAGTTGCGAGTCTTTGAGCTGAGCAAAGAAGTTTCAAGGTAAGGGGAGCTAGAATGTTTCCTTAATTGGTTGCATGAACTGTATGTTGAGTTTTGTACTGCTGTACTATTGATATTGTGTTTTGATTTGGAAAAACTTAGTTGCATGTGTTGGGTTGAATGACTGTGAAACTGGATTGTAATGTATGTAAACTATTTTGAGGTGTATTTAAATTCTATAATGTCTATGTTGATGTGTTTGGGCTGAGAGACATGTTGTAACAGTGAATGGATGGAAAAACTGGTATTCTGTAAGGGTTTTGGGTCACTTGAGAGGAAGTGAGGTAGTGATTTTGGGAAGTAAGGGTTCTGGGCACATTTGGGCTGTGGGGACATCTTAGGCAAGTCATTTGTGACCTGTTAGGATCATAAAACTGGACTAGAATATGTTAGAAGTGGTAAAATCGAAATTCGGTCCTTAAGTTGTGGAAATTAATGTTTCAAAAGACAAAACTTGATATTAATGACTTTAGAATGGTAGTAGGAATGTTCAGAATCATTTAGATGAGTTTAATTAAGTATAAAACAAGAATTAAGGGTGTTAGAAGTTAGTAAAAATGGTTAGGAATGGTTGTGTTAGGTGTTATTCATAATTTTGCAGAAATTCTGCAGAATTATGCAGTTTCGCAACTGATAAGCGTTCGATCATGTACTGTTGAGCATTCGGTCTTAGCGTTCGGTCGTAATAGCGTTCGGTCTTAGTGCTCGGTCTTAAGTGGAGTTCGGCCTCAGTGCTCGGTCTTGTTAGCGTTCGGCCTTAGTGCTCGGTCTTGTTAGCGTTCAATCTTAGTGCTCGGTCTTAAGTGGAGTTCGACTTTAGTGCTCGGTCTTGTTAGCGTTCGGCCTTAGTGCTCGGTCTTGTTAGCGTTCGGTCTTAAGTGGAGTTCGGCCTTAGTGCTCAGTCTTGTTAGCGTTCGGCCTTAGTGCTCGGTCTTGATAGCGTTTGATCTTAGTGGATGGTCTCTCAGGTAGCATTCAGTCTCTTAAGGAGAGTTCGGTCTCTTAAGTAGCGTACGGTCTTAGTGGGTGGTCCTGGTAGCGTTCGGTCTTAGTGGATGGTCTCTTAAGTAGCGTACGGTCTTAGTGGGTGGTCTTGGTAGCGTTCGGCCTTAGTGGATGGTCTCTTAAGTAGCGTACGGTCTTAGTGGGTGGTCTCTTAAGTAGCGTACGGTCTTAGTGGGTGGTCTTGGTAGCGTTCGGTCTTAGTGGATGGTCTCTCAGGTAGCGTTCAGTCTCTTGAGTAGCGTTCGGTCTCTCTTAGTGAGCGGTCCTGAATAGTGTTCGGTCACTCTTCAGTCTTACCATTTATGGACTGTTCGGTCTTCACCATTCACAGGGTGTTCGGTCTCCACCATTCACAGGGTGTTCGGTCTCCACCATTCACAGGGTGTTCGGTCTTGCCTATTATGTGTTGTTGTTTTCTGTTCGGCCTATATTCCTATTTATTCAAGTATGCTATTTTACTTAATTGTTCTAGTTGCTTTAAGGGTTTATGTATGCATTAACATGTTGGTGTTAAAGTGGAAAGTATTAGTATTGGACGTAATTCCATGATCCTCAAGGAGGATACATGGTGGTGCCCTTTCAGTGTGTTTAGAATGATTTGCATGGTAGCTCAGTCTTGGGGGTTTTCCTGACACTCCAATGGTCTTTCATTCTCAAGTAGAGAGGATTGATCCATGTGGTGAGGAGTAGCAGGAGGTCCTAGTCTTGGGTGCTTCCAGTATGGCCCAAGGTGAGTGATAACTGACTAACCTCGTAAGTGTGGTAGGGTCAAACCCATTGGCAATGGCTTTGCAAAGCAGTAGAAGCCACCACGAGTGCATAACCCACCATAGCTCGACAATCATTCTAAGTCCGGACGAGTCAAGTTTAAGTGCAACAAGTCATGTTTGTATAGTATAGTATATCCGTCTTTACTTGCGTGTTGCCTGTGACTGTTATAACATGATTTTTATATCTAGCTCACCCTTGCTTGTGTGTTTGTGTTTGCTTGGGTACGCTTTCTATTGCAATGATCATCCATTTGGATGTGAGCAAAGATGGATGAGGTGCCTCTGGAGCAGGCTTTGGGAGAAGATGATGCTGCTACTTAGTCTCCTTGGGATTCTATTAGTCATTCCTTATCTTTTGAAATACTCTAGTATGCTTAAGTTTTAAATTCGGACTCCTTATCGGATGACTGCACGCTTAACAAACTTTATTTGCAGTCTACTCTAACTGTTCTCTTTTGTTTAAATGTGGACTTACTATGTTATATGCTTCTATATAATCTGGGATGTTACACAATTATAATTACTCCTTCCCAATATTATCACAAATACTTTTGATTTCTGTCTTTTCAATTATATTTAAAAATATTTTTATTATTTTTCGACTAAAAATTTCGAAAGAAAATAAGAAGATCTTTATGAGTCTTTTAAGTTTATGCTATAATATTATTGATAATTCTTTTAAAGAAATTTCATTCCTAACCATAGTTCAATTTCATTGTATTTAATTTAAAAATTAAAAATAATAAGTTTATGAATTGTTCTTTTATATGTTTCCAGTTTTTCATTTATATTTATGTAAAAGTTAAACTCACACTTGAATTTAGGGTTAAATATGTTTTTAGTTTTTGAATTTGTTTTTAGTCCCTCTTTTAAAATAAGGTACATTTTATTCCTCCCCTTCCAGAAAACCTTAATTTTTCGTCCACCAAAACTAACAGCGGTAAAAAGAAGCTGAGCTGGCTAAAATTTTTCGTCCCCTACCGTTAGCCAGCTTTTTTTTAACGCCGTTGGTTTTTGAGGACGAAAAATTATGATATCTCAAAGGAGATAACTAAAATGTATCTTACTTTAAAAAATGAACTAAAAACAAATTCGCTTGATAGATTAGGGACTAAAGACATATTTAACCCATTGAATTTATAATAGATTCAACCTTGTATTAATAAAAAAAGTTTTTTCCTTCAAAATACCTGCAACTTTTTCACGAATTAATTTGAAAAGGAAAACATTATATATAAAATATTACGATTATATTATAAGTTGACTAGTCGTTTCCGATAAAATATATTCTTCTAGTTGTGTTTTCTTTATTCGTGATAATCGAACTTGACATCTATTAAAGATAGTTTTCTGTTATTTAGTTAGTATTTTTTATTAAAGCTTTTCATCAAAACTTAATTCTATATAAACTAAGTCTCTTAAAAAAAAACTTTTAACAGAAAATACTGTTATTAAAGAAGTAACTTAATAACATAAAGCTATCTTTAATGCGATCTTACAATATTTGGTAATAAGTTTTCAATATAAATCTAAGTTAAGTCATGATTAAACAATTAAAAGGCGTATAATTTAACTACATGTACATAAGCATAAAGAGATTAATGATTGAGAGTGGTCTTTTAACAGCCTAACAAATAATTATAAAATGGTTCCAAATTTGTAATATTTTTCCTTATTTTATGTTCTTTTCATCCTTTATTTTTATAAGACAGTAGTTTATCATTTTTTTTAATTTTTCTCTCTTCTCATATTTATTTTTTGTTATATTCAATTTTATCATACAACGTTTTTGTTGTGCATTGTTTCAAAATACGTAACGTTTCAAATTATCAATAATTTTATCACAGAAAAAAAATATTTGTTATGTACTATTGTTTATAATGAAAATGTATATGCATTATCAAATACATACATAAAGAAAAAATGTTTATATAATATATAACATAAACATGTTTTCACGATGTGTGGAAAGGCATTACTAATACAATGCAAACAAGTTTCCATTGTATACCAGTAAAGATCAAATAACTTTGTATTTTTAGTGATCATTCTTTTTAGTTTTAAAAATGAGTTAATTAATTTAGTTTCACACTACGTGATTTTAGATTTTAAAATAGTTGTTTCTAACACAATGGTGATTAAAATATTCTTAATGCTTGCATTAACTATATGTTATCACAAACCTTAAACCCTAGACAACACTTTAAGAGTTGCACAGTATCAGGACCATTAAATTAAGATAAAAGTGGAATCCAATGTATGCAGCTGGTTGAACCGAGCGGTTTTTGACGGGAGTATAAAAGTAAACTTTTCAAAACTTCGAGCCACTTTCTGCATACACCTCTTCTCTCCAAATTTTCGAGTTTTATTTTATCCTCCTTCTCTCTAAAATTCTCCTCCTTCTCTCTACAAATTCTCCCATTTTCCTTCTTCTGATCATCAACCAGGCTATGCCTGAGTTTTTCCCTGGTGGCAAGAGTCTATTTTTTCACCAATCAAGTTGTTGTTTGGAGTTGGTAAGTTAAATTCACTCGTTCTTTGAAGTTTATGTATTTTCTGATACATGCAAGCACTGTTCAGCTTGCATGTGTTCATCATCTACTTCTCTGAATCTATTTTCTGTCTTTGATCCTCTGATTGGTTTCTTTTCACCGATCAGAAATTAGTAGGTTGCCTTAAAAGTTGCTTGTTGGTTAGTCAAAACTGTGGAAACATAGGAAGTGTCAGGTCTATTCGAGGTAAGGGAAGCTAATAATTTAATTATGTTTGTTTATGTTTGAAATGATTGGTTGAACGTGTGCATGTGTGAATAATTTGATATTGGCTTGATTTCTGTGTATTGCCGGGACCTGTGAACTGGTTGAGAAGTTCTATAGAATTATGTAGAAAGTAGAGCGCTCGTTGTTGAACGCTAGGATAGGTCATGTAATCGGGTTTAGCGGTATTTGGTTTTGTAGTGATATTTTAACTTAGTGTTGTTCGGTTTAGTATTTACGTTCAGTTTTAAAAGTATTCGTTTTTTATCTCGGTAGTCTTCGGGTTGGTATTAACGTTCGTTCTTAGTTGTACTAGCGCTCGTTCTAAGTAGTGCTCGGTCTTGTACTAGCGCTCGTTCTCGGTAGTGCTCGGTCTTGTACTAGCACTCGTTCTTGGTAGTGATCTGTCTTGTACTAGCGCTCGTTCTTGGTAGTGCTCAGTCTCGTACTAGCGCTCGGTATGAGCTATACGCATTTGTTTTAAGTTTTTAAGCGTTCGTTTTAAACTCTTAAGGTCGGGCTAAGCTCCTAGTGGTCGGTTTTTCTCTAATGATCAGCCAGTAATTACGTTAGGAAATTTCTTCAGATGTATCTATTATGGACCGTTTGATCTTATCTTTTGGGTAGTGTGGAGGTGTTCGGTCTCCAACGTTCACAGGTTCTCTTTGTCTTATGAGTGAAAATATAACTGATGAATGATTGTTTATGTTAATTTATGAGAATTATGTTTTCAAAACTGTGGAAGAGAATTCCAAGGAGGAATATCTCATGGATGGTCATGGAATTGTAAAGTATGAATATGGATATTGTTAAGCTAGCATTCATCCTGAAATTCTATGAGTATCATTCTCACATAGAGAGAGATATTTCATTTGTGAGAATAACAGGAGGTCCTACCACCTCAGGGTGCCGAGGTAGGTATTATGGGATTAACTAGAGCTGTCAAAACGAGCCACCCGGCCCGATCCATCATGGATTGGTCACTTAGTGAGCCAACCCAACCCAACCCGGCTCATTTATTAGCGAGCCAAAAAAATTCGAACCCGGTCCGACCCACCACGGGTTGGTGGGTAAACGGGTTGACTCACTGGCTCACTTAATTACAATTTTTTTAAATAAATTTTTTTACAAACTTTCTATAATTCAAATCTAAACAAATTTCACTCCCAACATGGGTGTTTAATTAATTTTGAAAATAAATAATTTAAATAATTTTTTCAAGCAAAAAATAATAATAAATACTTTTTTATAAAATTAAAATTAAATTTTAATAAAATAAAATTAGGTAGGTGGGTTGGTGGGCCAACCCGGCCCACCACAGGTTCAACCCGCATGAGTTGGGTTTAAATGAGCCGGATTGAAATCTGACCCACATAAAAAAATACAAATTTTTCAAACCCAACCCGGCTCGAAACCGTGGTGGGTCGGGTTGGCCCGCGGGTTGTGACCCATTTTGACAGCTCTAGGATTAACCTTGGGTAGTAGCTTGATTGATGTCAGTTGTTACACTACCACAAGTGCAAGGACGACTATAGCTACATATTGATACAATTCGGATGGTCAAGTCATAGTGTTCGGTCTATATATGAATTGTGGTGTTCATTTATTATAAGATTGCTTGTATTGTTGTTGGCATGATGTAGCGTTCGGTCTCACATGGTTTGAACTTGTACGAAATGTATAGATGTGTTTATAATTAAATTACATTAGCTTACCCTACTTTCTTGTTTTGTTTTGTATTGTCCGTCCGATTACCTTTTCCTCTTGCAATGATCATCCTTTGGATGTGAGCAAAAGACGATGAGTGTTCGGTGGAACAAGCGTTGGAAGGCGAGGATCCTGCAGCCTAGTTAGGACAGTTCAGTCATTAGACTTAGCTTATCTTTTGTAAACCGATCGGTTTATACATAATGTTGTATAACCGTTCGTTATGTGATATTTTGTATAAACCTAGTTGTAGAACCGTTCGGTTTATTTCCTATGTCTTGATTTTAGACTTATGGTGCTCTATAAAATTTTTAATTTTATAGTTATTTTGGATAACTGTAATGTTACATACTTTACTAACTTTTGGAGAACTGATCTATCATATTGTTATATGTGATTAATCTATGATATAGTATTATGCTATATTTTAGAATGTTACACGCAGTGTTTAAACAATAATGTTTAAATGTTGTCATATATTTACATTATAGGTCTCTTTAAAATATTTGGAAAGAACAATTAAATATTATACACCTTAAACAAAATTTTTAAATTTTATAAAAAATATAATCAATAAACAATTTTTGTTTCATATAGTAATTGGATTATAGTGTGATTATACATTTAGATCACACTTAAACTGGTTTTAAAACGTGACTTATTATTTTTCTTTGACTAATTATCCTCATTGATGTGTTCAACAGTCTCATAATTTTGCTCCTTTTTTTTGGGTTATTAACTACTTATATGATAGACACATCATAATTATGATAATTTTGTCACAATTTTTATATGGGGGTGTTATATATTTGTGTATATATAACAAAATGATGTGTCTGGCAATTTATGACAAGGTGACCACAACATGTAGAAAATGAACACGTGAAAATCATCACACTTAACGTTATATATAAACTCGTTCATAAATTTGTGTATTTTCTACAAAATGTTATGAAAAAGGTCAATTTCCACACAAAACTCATTCATAATTTTTTAACCCATTGTTCATAATATTGAAACCAATAGATTATTTCTCGAATATAATTTTCCAATAATTTTATAACAAGTGTCATTTCATTCCATAAATTATGTATATCCTTAAACCTCTTTCAACCAATAAGATTTTATTGTTTTTCCATATTCAATATATAATAACTTTTAACTTTGTTTTTTATAAGTATTTATACTATTTATTCTCTAATGTTTTTTTATAAAAAACACTGATACTGTACTTAGCATGATGACTAATTGTTAAATGTAATGACTTTTCTACTAATATTAATACTAATAGGTGGTTTGAAATAAATAATTTTTTGCTTGTTTAATTTATATACAATTATACACTGGTCAAACTAAAATATTAGTATATGAATTATCGTTAAGTCATTTTTTATATACGTAAACATTATTCTTTTATGACAATAAAAGTCAAACATAAGTTCTTGTACATGTTACTCAAACATCGAACTTTCCTCCAGAGTTTATGCATACATAAATTTATTTTCTAATCAAAATATATAATATAATTTTAAAATATGAAAATTTGATTATATTTATTATCTCTATTAGTCCATTATACTCTTAATACTTTTTAAATTGTAATTTTAATTCATCTTTATTTCGTGATTTTGGTCAATTTCTTTTTCTTTCCATAATTTTAGTTTCCAAATTTTATAAAGTCTACAAAAATTGTATAATTCTTAAATTTGCGTACTTTCTTAACAAATTCTAAATCTCAAACTCATTAGAATAAAATTAAATTAGAAATAATCCAATAAATTAAAGTAGAAAGAATAAAATATGCAAAAAATGAAAATCAAATCATAGCTATGAGTTTTCTATAATCTAAATACTAAAATCAAGAAAAATAATAATGACACCAATGTCATAACTTAATTACAGAATTGAAACTATAACTCAATATATATTTTTCTACTCAGACGAGTATTTAACGACGAAATGTACTTTTTCTTAATTATTTCAAACAATACTTTCTATCCTTATCTGTAAATTGATTTAATAATTTTATAAGAGATTATTTATATTATAATTAACTCTTCTATTATTAAGGTAAATTAGTTTTAAAAAATAAAAGTTATATATATATATATATATTATTTTCCAAGAAACAATCAAGTGGGAATTATTGCTGTAATTAATTAAAGAGACAGTTTATTTTAATAATAAATATCGGGTAAATTTATGCTTCCGTAGCAACTATATCAACGACGTCGTGTTGCATCGCACATATTCATTCTTACATATATAACCTTGTTTGTCTTCAAATATCCACAAAAATTGTCACTCCCAGTTGTTAGAATTTAATAAATGACAAGGGGCAGTGATGTAATTAAACATGGTATAAAGATTCAAACCTGGACCTCTTCTGTTGCAAAAAAGGGCAAGAGGATCAGAGGAGTTACCGTGATCCATTGTTGTTCTCTATCTTAAGTTTTTATTTCTCTCTCTAGAATTTTCTATCTGCTCGTCCTTCCTCACAAATTAGGGTTTTTGCGAATCTCTTGTTAGTCTGTAATCGAATCGTAGCCATGGTTTCCGATTCAATCTCTGCCGTGCCGATTCCCTCCGCCGCAAACACTAAGAACCCCGGGAAGAAGAAGAGGGTTCGATTTATTTTCGTTTTTAAATTTTGTAATGATACATGCATTAGGTTTTTCATTCTTATCAATCTCATCGATTACAATTGCCTGTGTGTTCCAGACTAACAGGTCTGCAAAATTGAAGCAGTATAAAATCGATGCGCGCCGCGAACAGTGGCTTTCGCAAGGTACGTTACAGGCGCACGTGCGCACTTTTGTCTCCATTGATCCATTCACTCTTTGATTCTGGTGTGTATTTTCGATTTGTATCCGAGAGTTTCAGGTGTGGTGAAGAGTAAGGGATGCAAGGACGGTGTGGACGATGGCGTCGTTCACGCGCCGCCGCCGTTGGTAAATCACGGCAATCACTCCTTGGAGCCTCTTAACACGAGGCGCGAAGGCGAAGAAGACGACGAATTGATTCATCATGACAGCGATTCGGAGTCTCCTACCAACTGTCCTGCCGGCGTATTGTGTGGCAATGATTCGGGAACAAACTTCACCGGAAGCAGTAGTGGCGGGAGCAGCAGCAGCAGTTCAAGCAGCGGCGGGTGCTGTTCCGGGAACATTACCGAGGAGGAGGAGGAAGAAGGTGAGGACGAGGATGATGGTTGCTTGGATGATTGGGAGGCCATGGCAGATGCTTTAGCCGCCGATGACAAGCACGAAATTCCTTGTTCTGATTCACCCCCTGTGGTTTTACCTCGTGAAGGATCCAATTTAGAGTCTCCGAATTCAAAACCCGAGAGTAGTAGATTGGTTCCTTGGGGCTCTGGTAGTAGCCGAGCGTGGAGGGCCGATGACGCCTTTCGCCCTCAGAGTTTGCCCAATTTGTCTAAGCAGCACAGTATGCCGAACCCTGATCGCCGCAGTGTTGGAGGGGTCCCCTGGGCTCGTGTCTCCACGCCTTCCTCGTGTCCTATTTGCTGTGAGGATCTGGATTTGACGGACACCAGTTTCTTGCCTTGTTTTTGTGGGTTTAGGCTTTGCCTCTTTTGCCACAAGAGGATTCTGGAGGAGGATGGGCGTTGTCCCGGGTGTAGGAAGCCTTATGAGTGTGAACCAGTTGAGACAGAGGCGAGTGTGCATGGAGGCAACCTCACTCTTAAGTTGGCACGTTCCTGCAGCATGATCGAGAGGTCTTGAGCCCGTGGTCTGTCCTTTTCTGTTTTTTTTTTGCATCATGGTCTGTATTTTAGGGGATATCTAATTTTCATAGATCTAGTTGGCCTAGTGTTATGAGTTTTTGAGCACCTTGAAATCAAGTTGTTTCTCGTTTGATCTTATGGTGCATGTGGTAATGTAGAGTACTCATGTTGGTATGTGAATACATAAGGTGGTATAGAAATTCAATACATTGAAAATGGTGAAATCATGCGGGTTATTTCCTTTATGCTTCTATTTATTTTATTCATGTTTTGTGTACAGTTTCTCTTCTCTAAAGTCTATTACTTCTATATTTGAAACATCATGTTTAATTGAAAAAGTTAAATTTCTGATAATGTTAACTTTTTGGTGGTGTTGGAATGTGTAATGTTTATATTTTCTGTCTTTCTTTCTCTCTCTGACATAATTGCATTTGTATTTGTATTTGGTGGTGTTGGTGTTGTTCTTCCTTAAGATATTTGTTGCTATGTATTAATTAGTTGAAGTTATATGGTAATAATGATCATCAGTCAAGTCATAATCTGTATGGTTTTCCTATAGTTTTTATCGTCTTTGAATGATACTTTGATTTATGAGTGGGAAGGGAGGGGCGACGACGTAAGGGAAAGAAGGGGGAAGCAAGGGATAATAAAATCTACCCAAATGTTGGAGGGCATTTGAAGGTGATATGTTGTCCCTCTCATCTTCCTTTCCTCCATTCCTCACCAACCAATATTAATGTTACATTGTCTCTGCTTATAAGTCACTAAAGTTTTTCAAAAGCTAATTTTAATCATTTAACTGGCTTGTAAATTGTTTCGGTCCATGAAGGATGGCACAAAAGTGTTTGTAGTTTATAATGTTGCTACTTTTTTCTAGCCTTTCACTTCATTTGACAAATCTGTTATGCAAAATTATAATTTGTTAAATATGGCTGCAACATTTTGTTAATGGAACATCTTTGCACAAATAAGGTATATGTCATTGTTATAGCTTGGTTCTCCTTTTTCCTATACCCAATTGTATGCTCACATGAAAGAGATCTTTTACATCCATTTTTTGAGTTAAAATTGTAAATACAGCTTTTTTCATGACATTTGAACATTTATTTTTGTTTCGAATTGATCATCTTTTAGGAACAGATAATATACCGGTGTTAAATGTAAGTATGAAGACAGGTCAATAGTGTTTTCAAGTTTTTCAAGGTATGGGAATATTTTTATGGCATTGTTGTGCATTGATCTTATAGGTTTGATTCAGTTTCGGTCAAAGAATAATTTGTCCTTCCTGCTTCCTTGGGGTTCAAATAAGTGGTACATGACAGGTCTACCATTGATTTCAATCAACTACCATCCGGTCATCATCTTCACTCCTTGTAATCTTTCAAAATTGGTACTTAATTTAATTTTTGTTTGTACTAGTAATTTGTGCAAAACAACCATTTACTGTGTATACAACAACTGGTGAGTCATTCTGCATTGATATAGTTTCTTTTATATTCTGCCCGTTCCTCCACCTATGGTCAAGAGACCCACAGAGTAAGCTAGCACAGTTTTAATATCTACATGAAACAGAGAAATTGGATTATGACTATGTAAATATATATAGAATTGGCTTGTCAAAAATTCTTTCTACATGTGTAGTTGATTCTATAATGTGAGTAGTGAGTTAGTTATTTAGATCAATAATTTTTTAAAAGATCAGTAGGCTACTTATATGAAAATGGATGACATTTGGGAAGATGGAGGAGTGTAAGAAAGATGGAAATTTGTGAACGAAAATTATTTCGTTTGTTTGGTATGATATAAGTATGAGGGATCAGGAGATTTAATTGGCTGACAGTTGCATATTTTTTTCTTCTCTCGTAATTGGCATAATATTCTCATCTGTCACTTTTTATACTTGGTAGCATGTTTTTCACGACCAATTTCTCTGTCTCTCCTGCAGTTACTGGTTTGGGGTTTGTTGTAGTGTAGACAATGGAACTGATCACATGAAAGGTACTAATAAATATTTGTGGATGCCTTGTGAGCTATGGTTATACAATCTGTACTTGTATTATGTTAAATGCTTCATTTGGGAAGAGTTGATCTTATAAGAAATATGAACCTTCTTCTTCTTATTATTATTATTTTCTTTGATTTATGAGCTACACTCGTACACCTGCTGATTGTCTTTTTCCAACAAATTTGATGCCAGACAGATGACACAATTGTTCGAATATTTGAGAAATAGAACTATTATGAGACATACGAATACATACATAATCAGGCTGCTCTGCTAGTGGTAGTTAGGTCTATCCTTTTTTTGTTTGATGATGTTCTGAAATAAGCTAAAGAAATAGGAATCTAGTCCAGCTTTTTTACTGGTTAGGTTGTGTTGTTTCTATGATGTGTATTTACACTAATTTTAATATTTTAAAATACATTACAAAATTTTGAAATATCAAAATTGGTGTAACTTGGAGGCACAACAGGAAGATAACACAACAGCCAAAAAACATGAATCCCTTCGGAATTAGGATAAAATTTTAGTAAGTTTGAACGTTCTGATGATTAGATTTAACCAGTGTGATAAAGTAATAGCAGTTGCTGGAATGTCGCTTTGCAAACAGAAGACGTTTGGGCCATTGAGAGTGGAAACATGCACATGAAAAGTTAACTCTTGTAAACGTAATTGAACATGCTGTACATGTGAGTAAATTAGATTTGGGAAGTACCCCTATAACTTTCTGGTTACCTTGCTTGGTTGTTTTGTATTGGTAAAGTTGTTGATGTGTAAGGAAATCGCGAGACCTTTTATCTCAAAAAATCTGCATGTTGTACACACTAAGCAACCAAATGTAATATACCCTGTATTGTTTTAGATATTATTATTGCGGTAAGTTCGCTCAGTTTTATGAATAGGAAGGTGGGTAAGACTTGATGATGCTGTATCTGGTTTTCTGCGGCTTTGAAGCGTATGCTTATGGCAAAAGATAGGTTTTTAAATTGAAGATTGTAATGGACGGTCAACTAATATCTCGAATGATAATTTTCTGCTGTTGTTAGCCATTATGCTTTTCCTGTATAGTGCTTCGTTTGCAGTTCGTAAAATAGTGGTTGGCACAATATTAACTTAATTGTTTTTACACTTCTGTTTCAATCAAGGATTTCGGTGGAACACGTGTGTAATTTTTCAAAACAGGTTATTTGTGGATAGAATTTTGTTTACATTCCCCATGTGAAATTTTGGGGTGTGAAAACCATTGGCCGAACATGCATTTAATATTTGAACAGGTTTTGTGCTTTTAATTCCCTTAATCTAACTTATCTGTGCATTTAACGTTATTTGTTTTTTTAATATCCTCGGTTGTTCCTTTTCTGGGTCAAAATAATATGATTTGCCCGCATTATGTTTTGACGACCAATTGGTGTTTATTTGGTTTGCCGCAATCGTCGAGCTTGCTTACTGCAATTTGTATGATGAAAATTAGTTTCATTTCCGCCAGCCTTTCGTTAACATTATGTTCTTTGTTAGGCACTATGTTTCTTTTTTAGCACACGAGTCAAGTGCAGCTAAAAACTGGCTTTTACTTCCTGTACCTTCATTACATGCACGTCAATAACTTTTAAAATGTTCATCATAACCTTGTTCGAGGTTTCCGGAACACACCTTCTGAAAGATATTTATTGCAAAAGTATCCTTCCTGATTAGAATATGCAGAAAGTTAGTTTTGATTTCTGAAAAACACATTCCCTGCAAAAATCAATCCGGAAAGTTATCGAATAGCAATTGTTATAGCTGATCGAAAACGCATTTTCGAACCTCACCGGAGTAGCTAGCTCGTGATATAAGGCCTCGAATCTAACTTCCAATACACAATTGAATTCACTGCAAGAACAAACTAAATAAAATCGTTAAGTGAAACCCACTCTGCGTAACCTTGTACAGTTCACAGTTTCGCCTCAATTAACCACAACGAAAGAGCAAAACTGCAAAAAGTGGATTTCAATAAATGAGTAAGACCTTGTCCTGTGCTGCCTTGACAGCGCCTCCGCCGCATCATCCATGTTCCTCGTCGAATCGATTCAAAGACCTCCTAAACTTAACAGCGTCGCTGTGAGAATTCGCCACTTGTGACGTAGCCGTGATGCCCCGGCAGTTTTCCTCCGTAATTCTGTTCTGGAATTCAAAAATAATGTTCCAATATTCCTAAGTAGAAAGGAATACTTTTGCGATCAATTTCTTCCGGAAGGTGTGTTTTGGAATCCTCTAACTAGGAGGAGTATTTTAAATGGATTTGTAGTTTTCAACTGTTTGCGACAAAGTGCAACATGTGGTAATGCCCTTCCGTTAAGTTTCTGATGGGTACGTCTTGCCCCTTTTGTGTATTACGAAAAGGAGAAAAGAAAGGGAGTATTCCGTTATCAAAATTAGATTAGCTTTTAGGATACGTTACGTTTGAGCGATACTTAAAAAAAAAAACTAAAAATGCTATATGGTACTTAGTCAAAGCGAAAATAAAAGTGTAGATACTACATTGATATGGTACGATAGGAAGGGAAAGATAAAAAAAACTACATTTAAAATTAATAAGTAAACCATCGTTTTTAGATATCGCTTTTCTTCATATTTAGTCTCCCCAGTACTGAAAGCTAAAAATCATCAATGTGTGTAGATATTAATCATATCTTCTTTGTATAGATCATCAGCCTGTAAGATCATATATTCTTCATTTGTATAAGATATAACGGATAATCATTCTAACCGAGTATTACAAATAAGAACAAAATTAAGAAAAAAAGAAAAGAAGGTTGCCAAAAACATACAATTGTTTTAAGTTCACTCATTTTTAACACTTATCAAACAAAAACCCGAATTATCATATGTAAGAACGAAGCAAAAGGATTATTACATTTGAAATTATTTAATTTACTGAATTATTAATCAAAAGGTTGAACGTTCTAAAACATTGGGAACATTGAAGAACCAAGTAAAGAAAGAGAGATTGCGGCAATGAGAACCATACGTGTGATTTGGAATAAATTACAAACAAGAAAACGACATGGCTACTTACTCACCCTGAATTGATGCGTTTATTGAGGAAGTTGATCATCCTTCGACCACTTCTTGGGCGTCCTTGTTCATCATATGCACTGTTATCAGTTTCTTCACCGCCAAAAGAAAGAAAGAAAATATCAGTTTCTTGGCAACTGCAGATCCCACATCGGTGCAAGATCTTTCCATGGCTGGCATTGAACGAGAGGCTCCGTACGTCAGTTCCTCAAATTGCAGATTTTGCATTTTCAGCGTACCCCTTTTGCCCTCGAGCCACCGCCGTGTGGGTTCATCTTGTTGCCCCTCAACACCAACGTGCCTTCTTCTCTTCCTTCCTATGGAACTGGATCTTCATCTTTTTGCTCCCAAGTTGTAGATTTTCTCTGTCAACTTCTAACACCCTCGTATTCTCTAAATACATCTTCTGTGTTCTCACTGTCCCTAAAATTATCTATTTGGCTTCACTTCCTAATATTTTCTTCTCTTCGTTAATTAATCATTCTGTTGATAACTTTATTAAAGTCATTCATCTTCCGTTTACCACTTAAAAAGAAACAAATGAACAATGACATCAGTAAATAATGTTATCTAACATTTATGATGTGTTTCATCCTATGAATCTAACGTTATTGAATTCTATCCTCACATGGGTAAAGAGACTAGAGAAGAAAAATATTTCATCAAAAATTAGTTTATACAAATATCTTTCACTTTTATTTGAATTTTAATTTTGTGATGAAAAGCTTTTAATGTGCCAGCAAAAGTAATATTAATTGTTAATAAAAACTATTAAAAAAATTAATAATAATAATACTAATAATAATGATAATAATTATTATTAAAATAAAAAATATTAATATAAATAATAATTACACTTTATTTTATAATAATTTTTATCATAAAATCTAACAATTTTATTTATTAAAATATTTTTTTATCTATTAATCTATCAAATCATTTACTAACTCTACTTTCAAATCTCTTCACTTTCACTTTCACTTCTTTATCATTGTAACAAACACCAACATAATGTATTCCCTCATACATATTAATTTCCTCTCTCTCAAATCTATATTTATAAACAATAATTTTGTGTTTTGTTTTGGTTAAATTGGTCTGAGGGTCGGTCGTCCTTCCTTGCTCTACTCTCTTTTGATCTTCAATCGTCTTTGAGAATGCAATCCACTTTGATGAGTTGTTGACTTGTAGAAGACACTCCGACGCTCAAGTCAGATATGTTTCATAAAGAGAGGTCACTATTTTATTGTGATAGAAAAAGATGATTGTACCTGGACATCAATTGTATATTTATAGGACTTGTGACAGCCAAGTCCATTGATTAACCATTAGTGCAATATATTTTTAGGCAATCAAACCCAATAATACCGTATATTTGTAAAGCGTAAGACAATCTGACCTATTAATACCTGTTAATTGTCCATAAATGACAATTAATTTCGATCGGTATATTTCATATAGTACATAAGTCCTCCAAGCCCAAGCAAGATCTTTATTAAAAGAGGTGCATAGGGATTATTATGAGCTTTAAAAGAGGTAGCTCACGTGGTATTTAGGGAATCTATTTTCGATACGCTTTAAGTTTTCATTCCTTTTTGTACCAAGCGACATATTGTGCAAGAAATTTTCACTCCAAAAAATATGCGTTAAACAAAATAAAGTAAACACTTCAATATCTATTTTTATAATGAGAAGGCATTGGAACCTGATAAAGCTAAACGTAGGTGGTCAAGCGGGAAAGGACTAGACTTGTTGAGTAGTTGACTGATAGGAGTTCTTTTTTGAACTTTTTTCTTTAGGCCGAGCGGTAGGGATTCCCTTTTGAGCTTAAGAGCCCGAGAACCTTTTCCTACATTGATTGACGAACGATAGGGATTCCTTTTTGAGCTTAAGAGCTCGAGAACCTTTTTCTACGTTGGGCAATGATCAGTGAGGACTCCCTTTTGAGCTTAATAGCCCAAGAGCCTTTTCCCACGTTGAGCAACAAACGGTAGGGACTCCCTTTTGAGCATAATAGCCCGAGAGCTTTTTCCCATGTTGAGCAACGAACGGTAGGGACTCCCTTTTGAGCATAATAGCCCGAGAGCCTTTTCCTACATTGGGCAATGATCGGTGGGGACTCCCTTTTTAGCTTAATAGCCTGAGAGCCTTTTCCCACGTTGAGAAACGAACGGTAGGGACTCCCTTTTGAGCATAGTAGCCCGAGAGCCTTTTCCTACGTTGGGTAATGATCGGTGGGGACTCCCTTTTGAGCTCAATAGCCCGAGAGCCTTTTCCCATGTTGAGCGACGAACGGTAGGGATTCCTTTTTGAGCTTAAGAGCCCGAGAACCTTTTCCTACGTTGATAGGAGTTCTTTTTCCAGAACTTTTTCCTAGGCCGAGCGGCGAGCGATAGGAGTTCTTTTTAGAACTTTTTCCTGCGCATGATATTTTTACTCACAAAAATATGCGTTAAATAAAATATTCAATATTTTATTTTTATAATGATAAGGTTGAACGTTGGTTTGAATCTTCCTGTGCAAGATGTTTTTACTCACAAAAATATAAAATATTCAATAATGAGATGACATTAAACGTTGGTCTGAACCTTCTTGTGTAGGATATTTTTACTCACAAAAATATGCATTAAATAAAATATTTAATATTTTATTTTTATAATGAGGAGCCATTAGAACCTGCCAAGGTTGAACGTTGGACTCCTACCTGCAATTGAACGTAAGACTAAACCTTCCTGTAAAGGATATTTTTACTTACAAAAATATGAGTTAAACCATGGTTATCGAAAACGCGAGTTAACTCGTTAACTCGACCGAGTTTACGAGTTCAGACAATGCTTTCGAGTTAACTCGTAAGCAAACTCGTTTTTAGAGTACGATCGGTAGACTCGGTTGTTGACTCGCTAAACTCGCCTAAAATCGCGATTTTGGTTCCGATTTTGCGAGTTTGGAAAAAAAAATTGAAAACGCAAAACGACTACGTTTTTAGGACGCATCAGATTAGAATTTATAAAAGATTCACTCACTGTTCATCTTCTTTCTCGCACTCTCGCATTCTATCTCGTTCGATCTCGCCTTTCGTCGCTTTCTCGTCCATCAGGTTCGCAATCCGCCGCGTCGTCGATCTCGACTTTCGAACTCAGCCTCCGTCGCGCCGTCGATCTCAACGTTCGACCTTGCCTCTATCGCACCTTCGTTCTCATCGTTCTGTAAGTGCAAACCCTCTATCACGTTCGACCTTGCCTCCCTCACATATATTTTAAACACTTTTTGGCACTCACAGGCACTGCAACATGATTTTTTTTATTGATTTTAAGTTGAGTTGATGTCACGGGCCAACAACATATTTTTTAAACATTTTTATGGCACTGCAATATTTTGGGTTCACGTCACGGGCACTGCAACTTGTAATATTTTATTGATTTTAAGTAAAGTTGAGTTCACGGGCACTGCAACTTATAATATTTTATTGATTTTAAGTAAAGTTGATGTTACGGGCACTGTACTACAGCAAATATTTTTTTAATAATTTTATGTGGGGTTCATTGGTATGCAACAACAACACGTATTTTAAATATTGTTTTGTTTTCCAGCTGCAACATAATAGTATGTTACGGGCACTGCACCACTTTACAACATCATTCCTTTTATTTTTTTCAAAAATAAAGTGTTGCATACTGCATTGTTAAAAAACCGTGCTGCCACAATATTTTAAACTTTTGGACATTTTACTTTTTATATTTGTAGTGAAAAAGCTTACCTCACTATGTTGGGAAACGCATCAAATTCAGGAGAAGTTAATCCAAGTGTATCTTCATCAGTTAGTAGAAGTAGAAGTAAAAATGCTCCAGGAAACCGATCTGATATTGGATGGAAACATGGATTTGATGTTAATGGTAATGGAAGAAAAGTGAAATGCAACTATTGCTCAAAGATTGTAAGTGGAGGCATATTTAGATTTAAGCATCATCTTGCTGGAACTAGAGAAGATTCTGAGCCTTGTGCTTCTGTTCCGGATGAAATAAAAAATTTGATGATAAAAGTAGTTGCAGAAGCTAAGAATGCTTCATTAAAGAAAAGAAAGATAAATATCGGTGAAGACGAGGAAGAAAGTGAAAATTTTGAAGGAGGACACAAGGTATTCGGTTTTAAAGGAAAAGAAAAAGTTGCTACTACTAGTAAGGGGGGAGTTCAAGCAACTATAAATCAAATGATGAAAAAAGGATACAAAGAAGAAGTTGATGCTCAAGTTGCTGAATTCTTTTACACCAGTGCCATTCCTTTCAATGTAATTAGAAATCCAGCATTTGCAAAGATGTGTGAAATGATTGGTAAGTATGAAGTTGGATACAAATCACCATCTTATCATGATATTAGAGAGAAGCTCTTGAAACAAGCTGTGAAGAAAACAGATGCAAATCTTGAGGAATATAAGGAGGAGTGGAAGAAAACTGGATGTACAATTATGTCTGATGGTTGGACGGATAGAAAAAGACGTTTTATTTGCAACTTCTTGGTGAATAGTCCTAGAGGGACGGTTTTTCTTTATTCACTTGACACTTCAGACATTTCAAAAACAGCTGATAAAGTTTTCAAAATGTTGGATGATGTTGTCGAGTTTGTTGGAGAAGAAAATGTTGTTCAAGTTGTCATTGATAATGCTGCAAATTTCAAGGCAGCCGGAGAGTTGTTGATGCAAAAGAGGGAAAAATTGTATTGGACTCCATGTGCAGCACATTGCATTGATTTGATATTCGAAGATTTTGAAAAAAATTTGAAGGTCCATGAATTGACCATTAAGAAGGGAAGAAAAATTACAACTTACATTTATGGGAGATCAATGTTGATTTCCTTATTGAAAAAGTTTACTAAAGGTAGAGAGACCTTATAAGACCAGGTGTGACTAGATTTGCCACGGCTTATTTAACTCTTGCTTGTCTTCATGAATTGAAGGCATCGTTGTTGACCATGTTCAGCTCTGAGGAATGGAAGACAAGCAAGTTTGGAACTTCACAAGAGGGGAGAAAAGTAGCACATGTAGTATTAGATAGTCGATTTTGGAAGAATGTCTCCATATGCTTGAAAGCTGTTGCCCCTCTCATGGTTGTCTTAAGATTAGTGGACTCAGATGTAAAACCTGCAATGGGTTTCATTTATGAAGAGATGGACTGTGCAAAAGAGAATATTAGGTCTAACTTTAACAATATCAAAAAGAGGTAAATTTTCAAACTTTTACTCATTCAATGATTAATTACTTATGTGTTAGATTATTTCTGATATAGCATGATTGATGTAGTTATGAAGAGGTTTGGAGAATAATTGATGCTCGATGGGATAATCAACTTCATAGGCCTTTGCATGCAACTGCCTATTTTCTAAACCCTCATTTCCACTATGAACCTAACTTTAGATCTGATGATGGTGGAGAGGTGAAAGAAGGATTGTATTTTTGCATGAGAAGATTGATACCAGATATGACAGAAAGAAGAAAAATTAATTTACAAATTGTTGAATTTCATAATGCTAGAGGCCTGTTTGGAATGGAAGATGCAAAAGAGTGTAGGAAAGAGTTAAATCCTGGGGAATTGTGGGACATGTTTGGTGATGGAACTCCAGAGTTGAAGAGATTTGCTATTCGAATTCTAAGCTTGACTTGTAGTTCTTCTGGATGTGAGCGTAATTGGAGTTCATTTGAAATGGTAATTTAAATTATTTTTAATTTCTAAATTCCTTTATTATGTTTATATCTTTACTAAAAATATTATCTTTCATTTTAGGTTCATACAAAGAGAAGGAATCGTTTACATCAAAAAAAGATGAATGATTTAGTTTATGTGATGTATAACTCCAAGCTGAAAAGTAGACAGATTCGAAAAACTATAGCTCTTCCATTTGATGACATAGAATCAGATGATGAATGGATAGCTGAAGAGACAGATGATGTTGTTGAGATTGATCAAGTTGAAGGTGAAAATGATAGTGAAAATGTTCACTTAGATGGAGCAACAACAGATCCTGTTTTAGATGCTCTTGATCTTGATAACATAACATTTGAGAACAATGAGGATGCACAAGCACAACATTCATTAAAGGAAGAGTTAGATGATGATGATGATGATGGAGATGATGATGCCATTATTAGAGGATTAGAGGATTAAGCATAGAGACTTTGACATTTCAATTTATATTTTACATTATATCTTTATGAACAATATTTCTATGAACTTATGTATTTCACTTTATATAATTTTGTTATCTTATTTGAATTAGAATGTTATTTATATTTTTTTCATACAAAGTAAACTCTTACGAGTTTACGAGTCGAGTTTACTAGACTCTCACGAGTTTACGTAAACTCTCGAGTTTGACAACCTTGAGTTAAACAAAATAAAATAAATGTTTCAATATATTATAATTTATAAATTATAATAAAAAGTGAAACCTAACAAGGTTGAACGTAAGACTCAACCTTTCTATAAAGGATATTTTTACTCATAAAAATATGAGTTAAACAAAATAAAATAAATGCTTCAATATATTATAATTTATAAATTATAATAAAAAGTGGAACCTGAGAAGGTTGAACGTAAGACTGAACCTGAAGGATATTAAATGAGTTAAACAACAAAATAAAAATTATAATTTATAAATTATAATAAAAAGTGTTGGAACGTGAGAAGGTTGGATGTAGGGCTGAACTTTCCTGAAAGTTCTCAAAACAAAATTTTGTACTCTTGTTGCAAAACCTGGTATTGATCCGAAGTAACAATGTTGAGGCCGAGCGCACGTTTATACGTCTGATTCCTCGTAGTTTCATGGGGATGTCGCTCAGCCCCACGGTGGACGCCAAAATGTTTCGGTTAAATTGGTCTGAGGTCGGTCGTCCTTCCGACGCTCAAGTCAGATATGTTTCATAAAGAGAGGTCACTATTTTATTATGATAGAAAAAGATGATTGTACCTGGACATCAATTGTATATTTATAGGACTTGTGACAGCCAAGTCCATTGATTAACCATTAGTGCAATATATTTTTAGGCAATCAAATCCAATAATACCGTATATTTGTGAAGCGTAAGACAATCTGACCTGTTAATACCTGTTAATTGTCCATAAATGACATCTGATCGGTATATTTTTAGGCAATCAAACCCAATAATACAATATATTTGTAAAGCGTAAGACAATCTGACCTATTAATACCTGTTAATTGTCCATAAATGACATCTGATCGGTATATATTTCATATAGTACATGTTTGATTATAGAAAAATGATTTGAGAGTAAATGAATGGATGAATTTGAAGAGATGAAAAGGAGATAATAATGTTATTTGTTTTAAGGAATAGATCAAGAGGTTCAAAAAAAATGTTTATAAGAGTTTGTGAATGATTTGATGGATGTGTAAGACAAAAATATGTTTTAATAGATTAAAATGTAATATTATATTTTTACCTTTATAATTAAAATGAATAGAAAATAAAATATATTTAGTTAAAATTAATTAAATAAATAAAATTTATTTAGTTAAAATAACATTTCAATAGGTATAAATAATTTAAAATAAAATGAGACTTATTGCAAATAAATTTAATTACAAACTGAATTATAAAAAAAAGTGACAATATTATTAATATATGTTGGGAATATGGACTTTTTACAGTTTAATTAAAATAATAATATTAATATATGCATGTCTAGCTTTGTAACAAAGATTAAAAAAAAAGTAAGGGTAGATTTGTCATTGTAATAGCCATCTACAATAAATCCGTGTAAATTTTCACCTTATGTGAGGATCATAATCTCGTCTCTCGTTTGCAATTCCATAGCCCCAAATCATACCAAATTTGTTGATCTAAATAAGGGATCATTGGCTTTCTCCCTCTCGCTAATAATAAATCTGTTGGACCAAATAAACCACACATTATTAAACTCAAATCTCGGGATTATTTGGAGTTCAAAATAAAGGTTTATTTTGGTGAACAAGATTAATGAGCTTTGAACTCAATTTTGCTTTGGAATACTTAGTCATTCCAAGTTTGGAAAACAAGGCTTGAAAGATTGTGTCGATTTCCTTATGATTTTTCCTAAACTTCCAAGACCGAGCATACTGTTCAAATTTTAATATTTTATTATCTATTAAATATTCAAATATACAAGATTGTTACACTTAATAAAGTTAAATAAACCATGATCAGTGAAGAACGAAGGAATGGAGGTATTTGGGTAAGAAAATGTAACAGAATAGCTCTCTATTTCGATATATATTGATGATTTTCTACTGTACATGAGCAAGACCAAATGACAAACAAATGGCCAAAAAATTATCGATTCTCACACTTGCTTTTCTGATTCCTAAGGTATGGATTGGTGAACGAATGCAAAAAACACAACACAAGCTTTTGAGATTAACACCTGGTGTCGACAAAATTGGAGACAGGCAGTAGTGAATCTGTGATCACATCACAATCTAGCCTTCTTTGAGGATAATGGTGACGGATCGCATGGAAGAGAGATGGGTGAGTATGTTGCAGACAGTGGTGGACTGCAATCAGTTGACCTCATTCTTTTGAGAGATTTTTTTTCAACATCCTTCACTTTCCCTTTCATGATGAAATCTTTCAAGCGTCTTACATCTGACAATTTTACAGGTTTCAACAGAAACTCCTCTGCTCCTTCCTCCAGGCACCTGTCAATTCGTAGGAATCAACTGTTGAGAAACATGCATAGGAATACAAGTATGCATTATTGGTAGGTGCATTATATAATGCAATGCTTTAATACAATATGATAAATTACCAGAAGCTTATATCACCACAAGAACGAAAAAAAAAACTCATGTCACAAACCTCTATCTTAGGTAAAGGATTTTGGCTATATATTTTGACGAGGGAAGGGGGCTTATTCTGGAAATTCTGTTAATAAATTTGGTAAATATTTAATATTTGTAAAGCACGTCCCCAATCCCTGTTATGATTTTTTGTCGGAGCTAAGCTAATCATGGCTTAACCAATCACGGTGCCACATATATGTCCTAATGGCTACAAAAGACTTTTAGGGAACTTTAATTACTATTCAATATGTCAGATCTACACAAGATAGGTACTAACATTTTGAGGTAGTATGTCAGTATAACTATCCTTGTCAATATCAGGCTAGAGTTAGAAAAAAGTTTATATCATTTGAGATTCAACTTATTGAAAGGATTCCACAATCGTATCCGTATACTCGTATTTTTTTCACTAAAATACTATCTTATTGTAGATGCAATAGGAAGTACATCACAACATTCCCGATACATTTTCTACTTCACCCTGCCAGTTCATAGACCAAACAACAAACACCATCGAAATTGTAATCCATGCCAAAACATAGAAATTATTTGAAGAGTTCAATGATTAAAAAAGCTAGATAGCACCTACAATTCCATTGCAGATCCAAAAGACGTGTATGCTAACGGAGAGTTTACCTATCAATTCGAGTCAATGCATTCTCCGACGACATGATAACCACTGGAATCTCTCTAAACACGGAAGACTCCTGCTGAATTTAACAGAAAGAAGTGTTATTAAGAATAAACTCCCTCCCTGTTTACAATCTATCGACAAACTCTGCAGTTATCAATCCTCAAATAAAAGGAATTATCCTGATAACACAAAACAACCTTCGGAGGATAAAAATCAAAGACACTACACACCTTGATTTTCTTGAGTAATTCGTATCCTGTCATCCCCGGCATGGAGTAATCCGTCATTATGAGATTAACCTTCGCACTCTGTCACCAAAACCAATAAACAAAAATAATACGTTAGCAACAACCTACTTAAACCACCAACGTCAAAACAACGCCACAAACTAAGTAGCAGAATTCGCTTACATCCAACCCGAGAGAACCGGTCTCTCCTTCCAAGCCCAGATACTGAAGAGCACGCGTTCCACTCTCCACAATCGTCACTGAAAAACCGCCGTTCCAAACACAAAAAACCTTCAGAACCAATCTCGATTTGGCAAACGAAAATCACAAACAGACTATTCGCAACGTCGGGTACCTTTGCAGGAAGAAACCTTGAGCAAGCGTTCGATGACATTGCGATCAACGAGGCTGTCATCAACGGCAAGAACGTGAAGCTCTGGCGAACCAGAAGGAGACTCCTCGAGCAATTCCGTTAAGTTTTGCCGGAAAATCTCACCGGTGATGGCCATGAAAGTGAAAAGTTTAACAGAGGTGGGTGGTGTGAGAACAGAAAGTATAGAGAAAAATGGGTGGATTTTATTTATATATTGTTAGAAGGGAAAGGGAGAGAGAGTGATGAATATAAATATAAAAAGTAAAATGAATGAAAAGTAGAAGAAAATAATAAAGGCGATAGATTCGGAGAATCCAAATCTGGGAGATCTTTAGAAATCCATGAGAAGCGATTATGCCACCTCCAGCTGTCCCTTCTCTTCTGAGGTCAAAATCAAAATCATACTTTTATTATTACCAGTTTCTTTTATTATTTAAATGAATTAATAATACTAAGTTTGGTCACAGTCAGAGGAGGCCAGCCGGTACCTCGTTTGGGTCCACTGTCCATGTTATTTCCTCGCCTCCTCAATACCCAGTTTTGACTTCGCATTGCCATTGCCCCTTCTTCTCGCATGTATCTCACAGGCAGGATAATCCACTTTTAATTAAGTAGATTGAACTGAAATTTTACTAAAATTAATTTTTAAAATTAATAAATGCTAGAATATCTATAAATATCTTTTTATTTCATTAAAATTTTACTTTATTATATAATTATTTTTTATAATGATCAAGACATAACACAAACACAATCCGTATATACTATTAGATTTACTAATCAATAAAAATTAACAAATAAATCTTAGACATGTCGAAAAAAATATATAGAAAGAAGTAACGGGCTGACAAAGAAAAAGATAAAAAGTTAACTTATTTTATTTAAGAAATTAGTAAAACAAAGGTGAAGAACTTGACGTGAGATGATCCTACGAGTTTAAACGTAAGATCTTCTAAACTCTTATAATCATTTAAGCTGGATTTGTTACATTAATTATATTCTTTAAAAACATATAACTTTTTCTGGATGAGTTTCGATAATGGAGACCTTTCTCTCAGTCTCTTTATAATTTAAACCGCAAATTTTCATTAAGCATTTAATGTTGTATTACATTACCATTCAATTACCAAAGTTATCAAAACTCACGATTTTTAAATGATCTTTAATAACCTAACATCAAAATTTAAGTCAAACACATAACCATACCTTAAAGCCCATAAATATTTTCATCAATTTAAATTTATTATATCAATTGGCATCCATTGAGATGTTAACCTACACAAGACAAATTCCCAACTAGGTTTATAGTAATTGATTTAGCATATGTTATTGCATTCCATAGTCAAAACAAACTTCAAACATGATAAGATCAATTCAACTTGCAATTATACTTAGAGCCAAATTCATGTAGCAAATTTTAAGGATAATTCCATCTACTCTTATTCCACCACAAACCAATTTAATTTATAGTCTCTAACTTTCCAGTATATAACTTCTCAAATAATTTATACCGAAACGGCCACATAACTTGTTATGCTTTCTAGTGAAATTTGAAATATATATTTCAAATGATTTACTTTACTATAAAGGAAAACCAAAAGAATAGACAATTATCAAGATATTTAAATTAGAATATATATATATATATATATATATATATATATATAAACAAATACTTATAGTTACTTTTTATGCATAATTAAAATATATTTTTTATGATAAATTTAAATGACTTCAATTAATTTAAAAAAAATAAAATTGTAATTACAGGACTTCAGCTGATTAATATTTTTTAAAGGTAAACCAAGTTATATTTCCAAATTTGACTTTTTTTTATGAATTCATGTGAAATTAATATATTTCATATTAATAAGTTTTTTTTTTGTAATGAGGTAATGTTTTCAAACAATACTCTTATTTGGATAATTTTTTAAATATGTTTATTCTTGCAGTTTGTTAAAATTATGCTTGGTGCTCAAAATCTTACAAGTTCCATAAAAAAAACCACATCAATTGTTTTTTAGTTTTTTAAAAAATGTTAAATTATTTTTTATCTATAAAAATTGAATGCACCTTAAAGATTTAGAACAATTACCCAAACACCTTAAATCTGAATTCTGTGAAAATAAATATTTTGAAAATAAAATAAACAAGGGGTGGGAATAAGAAAGATGTAAAATAAACAATTCATGCAATTATACAAAAATGTTAAAATCAGCTTCCATTGTATATTGTATTTGGTTATACCCTCATTTCCCAGAAAGGGATTGCTACTTTGTGAAAGTGTGGGATGAAGAATGAGAAGTGAAGAGTAGAGAATAGAGAATAGAGAATAGAGATGGAAGAAGAAAAAGCAGCGGCGTACTACGAAGAGTTGACCCGCAAGGGCGAGGGGGCCGCAAGATTCAAACAAGGTCTCGGCTTTTCCTCTTCCGCATCAAACGACGACGTTCCCAAACCCGGCTCCGCCCTCGCCTCCTCCTCCTCCTTTCTCTCCAAATTCGTCAAAGCCTCCTCCACCGCTTCCCAATCCGACAACCCACCGCAAGTTAATGCTACCTCCGCTCCTTCCGAGCCGGAGAAGCAAGCGCAACTGCAATCCATTCACGACAAGCTCAAGAAGAAGCATTCTTCCGAGCCTAGGGTTTCCAGCAGGGAGAGGGATAGGGATAGGAGTAGAAGACGAAGCAGGAGCAGAGACAGATACAGGGAATCGCGGAGGCGAAGCAAGAGTAGAGAGAGATATAGGTATAGAGATTCCGAAGGGGATAGGGAGAGAGGGAGACGGAGAAGTCGAAGCAGAAGCGTTTCTCCTCGCAGACAGCGTAGGTCGGAGAAGGAGGCGAATGATATAGGAAAAGCGGGTGAAGCGAGAAAGGGAAGGAATGTTGGGACTGATTATTCCAACCTAATTGAAGGTTATGACCGTATGGTACGTTCAACTCTTCTAATTCCTTTTTTGTTTCTTTCTCTCGCTTTGGCCTGATGAAGATGTTGCTTGCTTTCATGTCTAGACACTCTTTATAAATTCTCTCTACTATTGGCTGGAATTTGTTTGTCATGATCCATGGACATCTTTTGTTGCTATTGTGTACAGTCATCGGCTGAAAGAGTCAAAGCCAAGATGAAGCTTCAGCTCTCTCAAACTGGTAAGCCAATAGATCTCCCAAGGCAGAAATTATGCATACTTCTTGAATGCATTTTCACCATATGTCTTGAAATGAACTATTTTTTTTGATGTATCGAACACTGATGTTAGATGCACTGATCCTGAATTTTCTGAAAATCTTTCCTGTAGTCGACTAGTTTGAGAATGAAATGATTATGTTAATCTTACGCGGAAAACTTAGTTTTTGGTACGAATACTTGCCTTGCCTTCTCTGGTCCTTTTGTAGTATATGATTATTTGATGTTAGAAACTACTAGTTAAGGTTGCTACTATATATCTGAAAAGAGGTAGCTATTACAAACCAAAATTTTAATGTTTCACCCTCGAAGTGTCGATATAAGTTATAAATATTTGCTCTCTAGCTTGCCAAATGAGGTGGTTTGTTCATATGGTATTGAATTCTTTTCTAATATACTTGATACTTTTAAATGTAGCTGCACATGATTCAGAAAAGGGCGTGGGATGGGAGCGATTTGAGTTTAACAAGGATGCCCCTCTTGATGATGAAGAAATTGAAGGTCACACTTGTTTCTTAATATATTTGTTGTGGGATTTCTATCTGTTGTGTTCCTATGAATTATTCAATTTAATCCTTTGTTTTTAATTCCTTTTTGGAGCTATAAGTACAATGTGCCTTGCCTGCTAGTCGTTCCCCGTTCTTGGTAAAAGTCACTAAAAGTAGAAGATTTTTACATTGTTCATTTCTATGTAGACATTTCTTGGGTCTCCCTGTCCTTCTCCTGTTAATCCAGTTAACATTTTCTGTATCTTGTTATTGGAAATGAAAGGAACACTTTTCTCAGTATTGTCTAATTAATTGTATGTTTGTCGGTTATTTATATGTTTTTGTTAAGAGTTCGTACTTTTCCGTTGTTGAATATTGGTAGTTTTCAGCTATATACGCTTGTAATGAAAGTTAGTGGTGATGGATTTTGTTGAACCTAATAGAACTGATTGTACACGCCCTCCATCTGCAGTCGCTGAAGATGATGCATCCTTAGTCAAACACATCGGCCAAAGTTTCAGATTTTCTGCAGTTCAGGTATCTTCCTCTTCTCTAATGTTTGAATAGTCAATTTGGTTCCTCTTTGATGGACATGTCTGATCATTGTTTGGAAAACTGAATTTCATATTGTTACGTAGGCTAGGAGGGAGGAACAAATACAAGCTGCTCATGAAGAAGCAATGTTTGGTACTCCGGCTCTTCCACCTCCCACTAGTACAGATAGTGAGCCTGAAAGGGAGAACGAGAAGGAGGTTGATAAAAAAAATATGGTTACAAGCCTCTTAAGTGAAACAGTAAGCATTTTCTATGCCACAGAGGATATGGATGAGTATAAGAAATAATTCTAGTAACCCTGTTATATTTGCTTTCAGTTGCTGGCCAAGCCAAAGGGGTCTTGGCGTGATCGGGTTCGGCAGGCTTAGAATTTTCCCCTTAAAGTTGATATGATGACAGAAAAGTTGGCCAAAATGTCACAAGGATTTGGCTTTTACCATGTCTGCAAAAATTTCAATCTTGCACCTGGATTTACTGTAAAATTACTTTTAGTTTCTATATGGTGTGAGGTTGCTTTTAAGCATAATACCGGCAACTGCCATCATTTTCAAGTGTGTAATGTTTTTTGTAGTGTGAGTTTGGTAGTGAAGTATTTAGAGGGAGAGATTGCAGGTGGAAGAATGTTAATACATAGGCTTTACCTCTTATGTGCAGTGTTCACCATCTGCCTGTATTCGGTGCCGACTCACTTTATGTACATTTTTAACAATGACACCTTAGATAGATGAGCGATGATGCAACTTCATTGGACGTGTAATAAGCCTTATCTCCGTTTCAAATTTCAAGTGTCTTATTGGCCTATTACAGATGATTCATGTATGGGATGAAATTCACAAGACATAAAACATATAAGGTTGAAAAATTAATTGAATTTAGCCTTCGAGTGATTCGTTGGTTTTGGAATAAAAGAGTGATTATAAATTGTAAAAAGAAAAAATGGTTGGTTGAGTATAATAAGTAATTAATAGGTTTAATGTCTCTTTAAGTCTCTATTTTTGTTCAGAATTTTAAATAGATCTCTTTCTTTTTCGGCGTTTCAATTGGATCTTTATTTTCGTAAAATTGAAGTAATTAGAGGTTTTCTGTTAAATTGGACAAACATCGTTTAAGTTTGGAGTGCGTGGCATAGTCAATGTATTATTTTAAATAATGTGACAGTTTATACATAATTAATGTGTATTTTATAATTTCTAAAGGAAAAGGAAATTAAAGGCAGTGACTCTTTCTGCAATTGAGGAATGAAATTAGGGTTCGTGAGAGAAAGTTGAAGAGGCGGAGCCGACGAAGGAGTTGAAGTTCGCCTTGGAGGATCTTCCAGCAAGCTGGTTCTCGAGGTCAGCGAGTGTTCTGAGATGTTGTTGCGGAAGAGCAGGATGAAGGAGGCGTGCTTAGAGGCGAGGAGGTTGAGGTAGAAGGTCTTGAAGAGTGTGTGGCAAGGGTCGGTGGTGCCCTGGAAGACGCAGACGTGGTAGCCGCTGGCGAAGGAGGTGGAAGGCATGAAACAACAATGTTATGCGGGTCGGGCATTGCAGCAAACACGACCCAACCACAGGAACGAATTGCCTCCCCTCTCAAGAGTAACGAAGCTCATCTCTAATCTCTCTTCCTGCCGCCGCAAGCTCATATGGTCTCCTCTGTCAAGTTCACGACGGTGAGGCAAAGGCAAGGCGTCTCACGCTGACGACGTTGACAATCCTATCCTTCCCCTTTGTTAGGTTTTCAGGTTTTCTTCCTTTAAGGTATGAGTTTTTTTCTTCTCTCAAGGGTTTTCAGATGATGAAATATTTATGGATCTGGTTCTATGTTGTGCTAAAATTTTGTTATGGACGCCGCATCTCGTCCTCATCGCATTCATGCTCTGTTTGTCTGATAAAATGTTTTTCTTTCGAAAGAAGTAAAAAGTTGGGGTTTTGAATTTTTGTTGTGGTACTTGTAAATGTAATGGTATTGTTTGCTGAATGTCTTTGGTTGTTCTCTATGAGCATTTGGATGTTGATACGTGTTTTAATTATTTATTATCAATTATTTTTATTTAGTGTTCATGATAATGTTAGTTTGTTACTGGTGGTGTTATAAGTCGCACACTATGTGATTGTGGTAGGTACAAGAGTTTAATTTTTGAGAAGTTGGTTGTTCTTTGTTTCAGATTCTGGAAAAGTTTTTGGAGATGGAAGGTTTTCATGCCTAGACAGTAGACAGTGAGTATTTAAAATATATATTTATTGATCATCAAATCTTGAAGAGAATAGAGAACTTTTATACTCCTTTTTTATTAGTTGAATGATTCTAAAAGCTACTCTTTTTTTTCTGTCATGGATGCGTGATTTGGTTATCGGAGAAGATGAAGGATAGCATTCCAGGAATAATTTGGTTACCGGAAAAGATGAAGGATAGTATTTCGATCCTGGAACCTGTGGGTTATGGGCCTAGCACGCTTCCGCTGCGCCACTCTGATTTGTTGAAAGTTACTTGTTGTGTTTGCTATATAAATATAAATATTCTGCGGACAAAAAAATTGTTTAACGGAAACTCCTTCAATTCTGTCCATTGGAAGAAAATTTATTGTGAAATCATATATCTAACAAGTTAAGAATAAAAATCAAGAAAAGAAGAGAAGAGCATGCTGAAATCAAATTCTCACACACAGTTATTTTAGTTAAATTGTTCAAATTATCATTAAGCTGATTGGAGAAACTGCAAGAATATAAATTCTAAGAATATGTTAAAAAGGTTCCTCGAAGGTTTCATATATATGTCAGATTTTAAAAAGTTAGAAAAAATAGTAACTAAGTTTTTATGGGACAGATTCAATACAAAAGGAATGGAGTAACTAACTTGTTCCTAGCTCCAGAAATGTTGTGTTATTGATGAATATCTCCATTGGTGAACCACCTGTTCCACAACTTGCGGTGATGGACATTGGCAGCAGCCTTACATGGTTTATTTGTCAACCTTGCACATCTTGTTCACAGCAATCTGTTTCAATATTTGATCCTACAAAATCCTTCACATGCAGTGAATGTAACAGATGTGATGTGATGAATAATGGTGCTGAGTGAAGAAAGGCCCACTATTTTGAAGATGACTATGAAAGTTTTTCTTCTATTTGAATGGGATGCATCTCTACTTTCAGAGAATTGACTGTCAACTTCTTGATGGATGAGTATAAATTAGTGCTAATTCTGTCTTCTTTTTCCATTCTACATGAGAATTTACTCAACACGTTAAAGGAGGTGAGGTAATTAACGTTCTTATAATTTTTTTTTTTGTTTTGCCTAAATGCTTTGCGAAATAAAGAAACATAATATTTTTTAACTTTAATAAGATATTTCTATTTTTTATTTAAATTTTTCTTTACTACGTCACAATATATATATATATATAAATTAATTAAAAATAATATGAATGATAAAGATATATATAAAAATGACACAAAATAGTAAAAATCTTTTAAACATGGACACCCAAAAAGTAACTAAAAATGAAACATTAACATTTTTTGTGCTATCGAGTTTTGATATGCAAGCTACCAGTGACAGTACTCATTTTTACACACCTAGGATTTCAAAAACCTCCGTTTAAGCAAAATTCCACATCGTTCACTTTAGAAGATGTTGAGACGTTTGATAAATATGATGAATCTCGAAATTGACAACTCTTAATCTCAATATCCCACAAAGGTTAGCTTTTCCAAATACTTCTTCTAAACTGTGTAAAATTACATATTCTTGGAGGGCATAAAAGCGGAAAATAATGTTATACATGAAATACAACCCAGACTTTGTGCAGCATGTTCTCCCAATAACGTCGGAAGTTTCAGGGCTATCTCCATCAATATTGGGTTACAGTGTAACTGGGTGCGTACACTGAAACAAACTATCTAGTTCTTGTCTTCGCAAACTTGGGTCTCGATGCCTTCTTCTCCATCTTTTCCCTCTTCTTGCGGGTCTTTTCATCTTCAAATGATTCCTAATTCACAGAAGAAATGCATAATTTACGTTATTAGGGTCTGTTCTTTTGTGGTCCGAAAGTAAACACTGAGCAACAAGGTATATGGTTCTCTTTGTGGTCGGAAGTGAACATTGATCATCAAGGTGACCGTACCTCTGAACCTTGTGGCAAAAATCCTTTAATGAAGCCAAAGGACTTGTATGCTCCAAAAGCCGGTATCTAGAAAATGCCAAGCAAAGGCAAAATTATTTCACAGACTTAGTTATGTTTGATTTCAAATTTAAGAAAATGTTTGATTTATATACAATTAAACAAAAGTTGTTCATATAGAAAGAGATGCAATACAAGACACGAAGCCAAGCGTGGAATTGTTGAGAGAAGGGTTGAAAAAAAAAATGAAAACTGAAATTAATGATAAAAAACACCTAATTTTATGTTTGGTATCTAAAATACTGGCTTTGGAAAAAATGTAGACTTCACAGATTTTGGATGAGAAATTGATTGATTGGTAGTGTAAAACCATTTGTGTATGGGCACCATGGACATCGCTTAGCTAACAGTTGGAGAATAATCTTTTCAGAGACAGAGACCATCAAAGTGAACTTTGTCTCTCTTAACAAAGTGTTGTTCTCTATACACATGACTAGGAACTGAACCTTGGCCAACATGCTAAAGAAACTCAATTATAGATAAATGACACTATTTTTGTCAGCTCCTCTCTCTAGCATTCCAGTCTCTCCAATTGTACATTGATTGTTTTCAGGTATAAAGAATACACAACATGCACTACAAGAAACTTGTTCTCTCTGGTTTCCTCTCTTTCTTGGAAAGTACTCTTCCCTAGGGTATAAGCACTCCTATGTCTAACTACAGCACAAGATAGCGAGAGCACATACAAATGCACACAGCTAAGGATGGAGTACGGTAAATCTCTCTTTACGGACACAAGAGTGTTTGAAGTAGCTCTAGCGCAAAAACTATATAAGATTAAAAATTTAAAAGCCTATATTCTAAAGCTGACACATTTGTGAGCAGAGCCTTACCACAACATATGTATACCAGAACTTTCCAGAGATAATGGACATGACTTGCACAAAACATGTTATGTAGATAACATCGTGTAAATATCTGCAAAAGATTAATAATGAACATCATACACCAACTCAGAAGATATAATGGACATGACTTGCACAAAACATGTTATGTAGATAACATCGTGTAAATATCTGCAAAAGATTAATAATGAACATCATACACCAACTCAGAAGATATAAGGAGAGTGAATTTAATCGTCACACAGTGACAGCGTAAAACAATTTTACCCATATGACAGTTCATGTACTTATACTTTTAGGTCGTTATAATAAACTCAGAACAGAATATGTTCTGTGATCGGATGACAGTGTATTTCTTAGTATCTGAGAGGGGTCTAATCCCAAAAATAAAAAACATAAAACTAAGAAGAATCATGAAACATAGTCATCCCAGATACATCAGCAATTAACACAGGAAGTAGTTGAAAATGATACAACAACAAAGACATACCCACAAACTCCACCTGTAGACATATCAAACCCACCATCTAAAAGTTCACCATCTTCAGCGTAAGCAGGAGTTGCCATCCTTGCGAGCTGTTGATAGGGAATAACATATGCCAAAGAAGTAAAAATCAACCCAATCCAGTGCTTCCAGGTGAAACTCGAATGGAACACCAACATTCTTAGCAACACATAGATAACCTATATATCAATTCAAAAGTAAACATAGAATTAGGTTCTCAATCGACAGTATCGAACAAAAAATTGGTTGCAACAATCACAATTTAAGAGAATAAGAGAGAGCACGTTGCAGGCGATGATGACTTGGCGTAGCCTAGCCATGTGACGAGCATTCTCTTCCTTGCGTTTCTTAGCGCCCTGATTCGCCATTGTTCTCTTCTCCTTCTTCCCCAAACGACCACACGCTACTGCACTTCCGATTCTGCTTATGCGTTGTCGTTTGCTGGAACAGACCGCAATAACACTCGAACTTCGACAGTGGGCCATCCGGCCCATCACACTGAATTGGACTGTACAATTAAACAGTACTGGAAGTTGAAGTTGCTCCCTCCACCCTCTCAAATGCTCTCTGCACCTCTCCAAACAATTTTTAATTACAAAGGATAAAAAAGGAATAGTGAGGTATTGGAAGCAGGGCGTGGTGATGGAGAAAGTAACACCTAAACTTTGTAGACCAATGGACTTAGGGAGTCGAGGGTTTCATCCTGCACCTCCAAATTTTTTCAAAATACTTAACTTACCCGTAATTAAATAATATGAATATTTAAAAAAATTAAAGTGGTCAAAAGATTCCTTTTGTAGCAGTGCCTGAATAGAGATATTTTCTCTCTCATTTCATTTCTGTCTCACATTTCCTTACTGAGTTTCTTCTCTCTTTTCTCTAGCTCTCTCATAACACACTCACTGTGCTCTCCATTCTCGCACAATACACAGCACAGTGAGTGTATAAATTAATCATTCAAACAATATAAATATTAAATTTATATAAATATTAAATTATAAATATTAAATCATTCAAACAATATAAATATTATAAATTTATATTATCTCCTTTCCCTATATAATTTGTTTTTCTAAAATATTAAATTTTCTGTTTAACCTTATATAATATAAATTAATTTTAATTTTAATTAAATTTAACTTAATAAAATATAAAATAAAATTTTTTAATTATTTTTTCATGGTAACGGATATTTGAGGGTACAGATAATATAATACTCACACTCAACTTGCTTATAAATGGATATTAAAATACTCGCGAATAGTAAATATCTACGAGTATCAATTATTCGTTGTGGATTTTATCAACGAATATTTAGGGATACAAATTTTTTTGCCATTTCTATGTGATATGTTCAGTGTCATGTCACACTGTTATTGTCATATGGTCACAATGTCAGTTTGACACGTGACATTTTTATTTTATTTTCCTAAAAAAATTAAAAAAAATTAAAAAATAAAAATAATAAACAAATATTTAAAAAATTCAAAAAAATCACAAACTGACACGTGACACCTTCTTTAATTATGTTGTATGGAATTTACTACAATGACCTAATTGTTTTAATTTTTCGAAAATAGAGATCGAAATAAAATAAAAAAAATAAGTGAAAACCTATTTGAAACTTCTTAACAAAATTAGAAACCTCGAAAATATTAAACCTAAAAAAAATTCATTTTGAAATTTAGAATTACCGTGTGGTGCAAATTTTTTGAATGAAAGAGAATGGAAGAAGATCATCTTTTAAAATACAGGAGGGATTTTTTCTTGTTTACTTTAAAAAATTTGAGAGAAAAAAGTGTACATTTATAAAATAACACTAATATTTTTACACAAACAAACTAAGAACAATTTATAAAATAACACAAAAAACTTAAATATACCTCATAGTTCAACAAAGACACTGAGAAGAATTTAAATATTTCAAATATCTCAACCAAATTAAAATTGAAACCATACTTTTTATTGTTTCATTTTTAATCATAAAACGAGTTTGGGATTAAAAGCTTAAAAGTATCGATCCATATATTTGTAAAAATGATTCATACACTATTGAATTTGTGAGTTTCAGAGCAGGTCAATGGATTGATATGATTTTGACCTAAATTAGAAAAGAAAAAAACAAATTATAGTCCAAATCAATTTCTCCAAAATTGTTTTTTATCCCTTGTTTGTTGCAGTTTTTCAAAACAATTTAAAGAATAATAATATTTTGACTCCATTTAAATTTGTAAACACAAAAGAATAATTAAAATTTGAAAAATAAAAGTAAAAATATAATTTAAGAAAATAATTGGATCCTATCAATTGCAGTAATTTAATAGTTTGTATTTGAACCCAACCATTACAAATCCGAAATTTTAAACCAAGTAATAACCTGTATAAATCTGTTTGTTAACATTTATTTTCTCTCATTTTTTTGTTAAGTTTGACTCAAGTTAAACTTAGGGGAGTAAAAGCGAGCCACCAGCATGAATTTAAAACGAGCTAAACTCTTATTATTTTTTTATAAGTTAAAAGTTTTGTAATTCAACTTGATTTATTATAAATTAATAAGACACTGGATTCACTTATTTAAAAATATTTTATTTTTAATTTATTTTATATATTTATTATATTGCAATCAAAGTGATTTGACTATTACTTTATTTTATAATATATAATTAAAGTGTTCATATATTTTATTAAACATTAATTATTATAAAAAATATAATTAAAAATTAAATTTTACGAGTGTTAAAGTTGATTAATTCGATTCGTTATGGATTAAGTTAAAAAATCATCAGTTCAATCTCATTTTTTATTAATCCATAAATTATATATCTTGATTTGATTCATTACGAATTATAAATTGACTCGCTTATAAATATTTAATTTATGTAATTTATTTTATGTATTTGTTATAGTATAATAAAAGTAAATTGACGTTATTCAATTTTTTATAAGAGTGAAATTAAAATACTTAAACTTTCAAATATTATTATAAATAATATATTTGAAAATTAAAGTATTAACATATATAAGTTAACAAATATTGTAAAATTTATTTAAACATTATTAAACAATATTGTATTATATAAAAGATCAAATTTTGTAATCTTATATGATTAGAAATAATAAATAATTATAACAAAAAACTTATAAAAAAATGGTAAAAATATTGATAAAGTATTATTGCTAGTAATTGAGTGAGTTCAGTTCAACTCTTTTTTAAAAATTGAAATTTTTTAAATTGAAGATGACTTAAACTTTTGCTGAATCAGATTGATTCATATATTAGAATTTATTTTAATATATCTAATTAATTTATATAAATTGACAAACAAATAAATTCAATATTTAAATAATTTAAACATTATTGATAAAAAGACATCAAATTATCAAACTATCATTATAAGTAATAAATAACTATAATAAAAACATTGTGAAATAATAATAAAAATTATTTGTAAATTTTGGATCAATTCACTTTCATCGTTAATTTCTGGATTAAGTGAGTACAATATAAAAGTATTGAATTTTTTTGGACATGTCTAACTAAATTTTCTCGGTATAACTGATTCAATTTTGTTAGTACATTTTACATTTGTTTACTTAAAGAACTTAGACAATTCGTGTTCTTTTTTCATATATTTCTGGGCCGAAGGACTTTTACTTAAAATTATAATTAAGCATAATTTTGGATGAAATATGTATTTTTATTACAATAGGTCTTGAATAATTTTATTTTAATTTAGTAATAAAAAATGGACAAGTCTTTATATATTTACTTTTGTTCCGGTTTTAACAGTCAACTAAGTCTTTAATTGAGCATACGAATTATTTAACATATTTCTATTTTTATAAAATAACTTGTGACAGTTTACAAGTATTTTGTACGACTTTTTTTAATATATTAGCCAAAATTGACCGGTTTATTTAAATTATACTTTAGTTTGTATAATACTATGCCTCATCTCTAAATTCATTTTTTATGTTTTTGTATCTAGTAATAAAGAAAAAGTGAACACATAAATATAATAGGTGTTATGTAGTAAGGATATTTATGTAATAACATAAATATCTTAGATATTTATCAAAGCCACTAACCACATTTTTAGGTAAGGTGGTTATTTTTATTTTGCTTATAAATACAGTGACAGGACCAAAGTCCAGTACGTTCTCTTTATGCTCTAGAGATCCTGAATAATACTTCAGAGCAGTATCCAATTACTCTCTTCTGAGCTTCAGCTCCATAACTCATATCTGACTTGAGCGTCGGAGTATCTTTGCAGGTACCTCCTCCTCCTTTGGTGAATACGAACTCCTTTGGTGAATACGAAGGACAACAGTTAAAGAAATGCAAGCATCCCAGACATCCAGGAGCAACAGAGACACACAGGAAAATGTACACCGAAACATTTTGGCGCCCACCGTGGGGCCGAGTGTCATCTCACAAAAACCGCAAGAGGAGCACTCGGCCTCGATGAATCACTTTCTCGGACAGAGCTACTCCATCAAATCGCTGCATCGCCACCAAGATTCTCCTCCGCAAGCCGTGACGCCACTGTCATTACCAGATCGAATGACGCCTCCAGCGGGTTTCTCTCCTTCTTCCCCCGTGAGCCATTGATGCCAGTAGACATCAACGAAATCACTCCCCTTTGTGGATCAGATCCAGTGCAAAAACATGCTTAAATTCATCATTCACCTCCCTCAAAGATGGTGGACAAATGAGAGAAAACTTCTTCCACTGCCTCTTTGAGTCTCGACGTCGTCATCCCAGTCTTTCCTTCCATTTGGAAGATACAACAATGTCATGAAAGGGCTGCCGCCTTCATCGCCGCTACTGCAAAGATCAAAACCACAATTCCTAATTCCCCAAATTCCCAATTTCCCCAGAAATTGCAGAACAACGGGAACCCTAGATTCCCAAATCGCCACCAAGCCAGGACCACCACCATTCGTTGAGCTCGTCGCCGGCCACGGAATCAGGCTCCCCTTTTTCTCTTCTCCTTACGCACAAGAGGGATAACCTTCTCCTCCATGAATCGCTTCTTGGGCGAACTCAGCCAGCGTGCCCACCGTCAAGACCATCGTCGGCTTCACCAGGGCTCTTACTCTTCTCCTTTCTCGCGTGCAAGGTTCTCTCCGCGCAGCATCTTCGCCATCATGGACAGAGTACAGGCTTTGGAACATCTGGTTGCCGCTGCAAATGTAGATCCCGCCAGTATCCTGCAGCAAACCGTCTGCTATGATCAGTCAAATTCTTTGAATTTCTCTATTTCTTGGGGTTTTGCTATCCAAGTTTATCAAGGAAATGAACTTGTACCTGACCTCCTTTCGGTGTAGAGAACTTTTGTTCCATGGAGGAGGGGTAGTAAAAGTCAGTGCCAATTTCATGTTTAACACCAGAGATTATCTCAGAGATCTTTGTAACAGGCCTTCAGTATTTCCCAGAGATTATCCCTAATTTCCCAATTTTCACAAACCCCAATCCCCAACGAGAAAAACTCTAACCAAGATCGCACAATCCGCAAACCTAAAACCCTAAATTCCCAAATCAATGACGAGCCCTTTCGGCGCTCCAGGACTGCCGCATTGTCAGACCCATTCTCCACGTCTTCCGCAATACCCGCGCATTCCACGCGTAGTTCGGTTCTGCCTCCACATCATCCAACTATTCCCCAAACCTCAAACTCCGTACGAGCGTCCGACAAACTAGGTGTCGAGCGTCCAAACCGTCCTCACGTCCAGCCGCTCGGCATTCCACATTGGTTTAGGCCGCTCGACAAACAAGTGGACGAAAGTTCAAACCATCCACGACGTTCGTCCGCTCGGTCCCCAACATCGTCCACTCGGTCACCAACGTTCTTTCATTTCATCATCAACGTTCAGCCTAGAGCGTTCGTTACTTCGCTCATTACTGATGTTCGGCCTCTAGCGTTTGGCCTCGCTTATACTCGAACGCTCGACCATCAGTGTGTACGGGCGTCCAAAAGTCAATCGTTCGTCGTCGCCTTTCGGTTTCTAGGACGCTCGACAATCCGTGTGGACGAGCGTTCATGTAATCAGCGGTTCGTCCTCACGCTTCGGATTCGAATGCTCGACAAGCCTTGTGAACGAGCGTTCCAGCACGGCTATGGACGAGCGTTCAAGCAATCGGCCGTTCGGCCTCGACTATTGGATTCGAACGATCGACAATCAATTTGGACGAGCGTTCGAATAATATTCCGCTCGGCCTCGCCTACGTAGACAAACGCTCCACAATCAATATGTGGACGAGCGTTCGTCAATCCATTTCAACGAGCGCTCGTCCATTCGTTTCAAGGAGCGCTCGTCAAATCCATGTCAACGAGCGTTCAAACGTAAGACCGTTCGTCCTCACCTTTTGGATTCTAACGCTCGACACTCAATATGGACGAGTGTTCAAACAGTGGACCGTTCGTCATCACTCTTCGGACTTGAACACTCGACAGTGCCTGTGGACGAGCGTTCAAGCAAACAACCGTTCGTCCTGAAGCGCCGCAAGTTCAGACTCGCGTACGTCAAGGATGTTCGTCCTGAGACGTCCCGCAATCAGCCTTGCGTTCGGCCTTTCGGTTTCAAGGACGTTCGATCTCTATCGCTCGACCAAACTTCAACACGAGCGTTAACAAACCGCTCGACAAGCAACGTGACGAGCGCTCAAACCGTCCTCTCGCCCAGCCGCTCGACTCTCCACTTGGTTTAGGCCGCTCTACAAACAACGGGACGAACGTTCAAATCATCCCCGACGTTCGCCCACTCGATCACCAGCGACGTTCGTCCACTCTGTTCTCAATGAGCAGCCATCCGGAGTCAGTTCGTCCTCAAAACGTCACACACACAACCTCGCTAACGTTCGGCCTCGACTTTCGTGCTCGAATGCTCGACAATCAGTGTGTACGAGCGTCCAAACAGCCAAAGTTCGGCCTCGACGTTCAGAATCGAACGCTCGACAATCAGTGTGTACGAGCGTCAAAACAATCAGTGTGAGACCGTTCGGCATCCCTTCGCTTTCAACCGCTCATCCTCACGTTCGGTCTCTACCGCTCGACCATACTTCAAGAGGAGCGCTCCCACATTCGGCCTCATTAGCGTTCGGCATCTTAGCTGCAACCGTTCGGCCAATCACTTCATTAGCGTTCGCATATTTCCGCAGGAAGCATTCGATCACTTCATCTCTTTGACGCTCGGCCTCAAGCGTCCAGCCGCCAGGTTTGCAACTTGACCAAACAGTCTCACCTATATGCTTAATATTATTTCTTACAGTGCAGATAAACATATCTTGTACATAAAAGCGGACACTTGAAAGCCGATCATCCTGAAGCACTTCTAAACCCAGCAGATGTTCGCCCAAGAACACCCACGTGCATAAAGGGATACACTCCCGCTGGCCGATGTTCGCCCTAGAACACCCAGGTGCATCAAAAAACACGTGCATAAAGGGATACACTCCCGCTGGCCGATGTTCGCCCTAGAACACCCAGGTGCATCAAACAACACGTGCATAAAGGGATACACTCCCGCTGGCCGATGTTCGCCCTAGAACACCCAGGTGCATCGAACAAAGAGACACACTCCCGCTGGTAGATGTTCGCCCCAGAACACCCAAACAATCAAACTTAGGGGACCATCCCCATAGCCTAGCTTATGTTCGCCCAAGAACATCTACTTCCAAAGAATCTATCGTTCAACATCGAAGGCGTTCGTCATTTGGTCTCAACGCTCGACATTCAATTGTAACGAGCGTCCACTCAGTCCGTCGTTCGGCTTCAACGCTCGACATTCAATTGTAACGAGCGTCCACTCAGTCCGTCGTTCGGCCTCAACACTCGACAATCAAATGTCAACAAGCGTCCAAACTTCGCTGGACATTCCATGTTTTCGAGCGTTCAAAAAGTGCTCGCCAATTCAGTACAACGAGCGTCCCAACATCACTCGCAAATTCATATCAACGAGCGTTCAAGAAGCGCTCACCAATGCATGTCAACAAGCGTTCAAGAAGCGCCGGCCAATGCATGTCAACTAGCGTCCAAATATCGCTCGACATTCATTGCAACGAGCGTTCAAATACCGCTCGTCAATCCACATCAACAAGCGCTCGTCAATCCATGTTTTCGAGCCTTCAAGAAGTTGGCCGTTCGGCCTCACGAACCCAGGTGCACGAACGTTCGACCTTTTGTTTCTTAAGCGTTCACCGACCCAGCTTTTTACCATTCGTCTTGGCCTCTATTTGGCTCATCAAACGCAATTGCTCGGTCATCCTTGATTTAAAACATTCAATCCACACATAAACGACAACCACAAACACGCTCCCCAACACAACCTCCCTCAAACTCATAAGTTCTATAGTCGTTCGGCTTCAACGCTTGACATTCAATTGTCAACGAGCGTCCACTCAGTCAGTCGTTCGGCCTCAACGCTCGACATTCAATTGTCAACGAGCGTCCACTCGGTCAGTCGTTCGGCCTCAACGCTCGACATTCGATTGTCAACGAGCGTCCACTCAGTCAGTCGTTCAGCTCCAACGCTCGACATTCAATTGTCAACGAGCGTCCACTCAGTTAGTCGTTCGGCCTCAACGCTCAATATTCAATTGTCAACAAGCGTCCTCATGATCGGCCTCGCATGCCACTCGGCCTCTACCGCTCGGTCATACGTATCCTCACGTTCGGCCTCACTTGCTCCAGCTTTTTGCCGTTTGGCTTCGCCTCCTTTTGGTCCATCAAATTCAACCACTCGGTCACGTTCAATCCACACATGAGCAATAACCAGGAACACGCTCTCTAATTACAGCAAAGACAGCCTCCCTCAAACTCATAAGTCCTATAGTTACCACGTCCATAAAACGGAACGGTTAACTCGGACTTGGGGGGCATGTTATGTAGTAAGGATATTTATGTAATAACATAAATATCTTAGATATTTGTCAAAGCCACTAACCACATTTTTAGGTAAGGTGGTTATTTTTATTTTGCTTATAAATACAGTGACAGGACCAAAGTCCAGGTACGTTCTCTTTATGCTCTAGAGATCCTGAATAATACTTCAGAGCAGTATCCAATTACTCTCTTCTGAGCTTCAGCTCCATAACTCATATCTGACTTGAGCGTCGGAGTATCTTTGCAGGTACCTCCCCCTCCTTTGGTGAATACGAACTCCTTTGGTGAATACGAAGGACAACAGTTGAAGAAATGCAAGCATCCCAGACATCCAGGAGCAACAGAGACACACAGGAAAATGTACACCGAAACAATAGGTATAATAGGTTCGGAAGTCCCTATATTTACAGGTTAGTTTTAATTGGATCCTCCAATTTTGGAAGTGATCAATTGAGTTCCTGTTTTGGTAAAATTAAATCAATAATGTCCTTGCCGTTAATTTTAGTAAATGGCGTTAACTTTCTAGCGAAGTGTCATGCTGAGGTGGCTTTTAATTAGCACGTGGCACTGGAAACCTTCTCCCCTTCCCCTTTCCCGAAACCTTCTCCCCTTCCCCTTCCTCTCCAACTCCAACCTCACCTTCTCCCATCTTTGGGAAACTTTCTTCTCGCCCTCCCACACCCACATCTTCAACATCTACATCCACGCTCATCCCCCAATCCAACCGTCAAGCGCACCTCCCTTGCCTCCCCATCTCTCATCGTCGCTCGCCGTCTCATTACTGTCGCACTCCTCCACAACTTTACAAAAAAAAAACTTTACAGAGTATCAACTCATCCTCTGTTAACTCTAAAGATTATAGTATGGAAATAAAAAAGAAGGGACTGATGATGACATGATCTCAATCTGATTGATTTAGTTAGAAATGACAAATTTTGACAACATATTCGTACATGCCTCATATATTTTAGAGGTTGGTTTTTGCTGGAATCAATCAGATGTCTAAAAAGTTCATAATTTGCTTCTGTGATCAGAAATTAAAAGGCTATTACAGAAATACACCAAATTTCTTGTGGTTCCTTTTGCCATGTATATCATGTTTTCCATATGATTAACTTGCTGCTCCTTTGATGAACCTGCAGTGTAATTAAATATTTGTCACTTAATTTTCCTTCACCCATGTCTTTCCAAATACCTAAAATGAGTTACTGTATCCAGCAAATTAGCAAATTATGCTTCCTTGTGCAGAATGACAAACAATTTCTGTTTGAAATTCATTTATTCCTCTTGTTTGCATGAGTAAACTCACCAAGATCTAGTGATTTACTCAACTATTGTGACAGACTCTCGGTAACTGAAACACGAACATTGTTCAATCATCCCTTGAGAGGCCCTTTCTCATCAGCAACTGCACCAGTGAGGAACGCTTCCAAAAGCTCTCCAGGTACAGGAATAAGAGGAACTTTGGGAGGAAAATCAAAAGGTTTGGAGAAAGGGGAAGGGGAGAAGGTTTCCAGTGCCACATGCTAATTAAAAGCCACTTCAGCATGCACTTAGCTAGAAAGTTAACGCCGTTTACTAAAATTAACGGCAAGGACATTATTGATTTAATTTTACCAAAACAGGGACTCAATTGATCACTTCCAAAAATTGAAGGACCCAATTAAAACTAAGCTGCAAATATAGGAACTTCCGAACCTATTAAACCAATATAATAATTCGACAGTAGAAAATAAGTTAAGGGTTAAATAAAAGATTTTTCACATTTTTTACTCATAATATCATATATTAAATTGTCAGATAAATTTCATGTAGTTGCTTTAATAATTGATGATATTTTTATTAATAATTTCTCACAAGATTTTTTTCCTTATTTAATAAAAACTTTTTTAAGTAATGTTATAAGATAAAAATGTCAAAAAAACTAGTTTTCATGACTGTAATATACTATATTATTAAATGTAACATCACACCGTCACTTAATCACAACAGTAAAAATAATGCATTAAAATTATAGACAAAACAAAACGTGAAAGACCAACCAAATATGAGTCAATAAATTGAAAATAAATATCACGAAAAGTTTTTGTAGAAAAATGAAAATATCAGAATTTAGTATAAAACAAAATAAAAAAATTACATATCCAAGATGATATAAAATATCTTTAACATATTTATAAATAATATATTATAATACAATAATTTATTACTAAATTAGTTATATTTTAACATATAAAATATATTTAAATATTTACATTTAATATCTTATAATATAATAAAGTGTGACATCCCAAATATATAGCAGATATATATACAAAGACATCACCAATTTATAATCTTAGAAACCAATTTATAATCTTAGAAAACAGTTAAGAGATGTACTTAAAGAATTACAGTCTTCCAGAATTTATTAAGAAATTAAAACTTCAAGCACTAGAGTATTCCAAAATATGTCCAGAATTTGAAACTTAAAACATAACAAGGTTCTTCAAAAGGACATAAGAGAACTAAGAATTCCTAGTGAGTCTAAGCTGCAGCATAATTTTCATTTCTCTCCAATGTTGCCTCTAAAGAAACCTCATCTTCCTCTGCTAACATCCAAGTGGATGATCATTGCAAAAGAAAACACATACAACAAGCACACAAACAAGCAAGGGTGATGAATCATTATTTTATTCACTTCATTTAGTTTATTGTGCTAGAATTAATGAGGGAATTGTGCTTAATTGTCCAGTATTTTCCCATTTTACTGAATTGAGCCTAATCCGATCAGAAATTCTTATTTTAATTAATTTGAATTATCTGAAACGAATGATTTACATTATTGAGTGCATGAAAAATTTTGGAAAATATTTTTGGACATTTAGACTTTCTGTACAAATTCCCAATTCCTCTCGGGTAATCGTTTACAGGGGCAGAAGTGCCTAAAAGTCAGTTTTTTTGCCAATGGTGACCTGTGTTCACCTGACTGAGTACCTGTGTTGGACTTTCTGTACAAATTTGCAATTCCTCTCGGGTAATCGTTTACAGGAGTGCTGTAAACGATTACCAGTGCTGCGTGAATGTTGTGTCAACTTGTGTGTCTTCGTTTGAGTTCAATTCTTATCCGTTTTGCATGCAATTTTTTTTCATAGTTTCGTATGGATGTCTATTTTTACGTATAGTTTTTACTTTGATAGAATTATTTCTGTAATGTTCCCAGTAATTGTTTTACTCTTCTATGTCAGTCCAGTGCTGCATGAATTTTGTGTCAATTTGTGTGTCTTCGTTCGAGTTCAGTTCTTATTTGTTTTCTATGAAATTTTTTTTCATATTTTTGTATGGATGTCTATTTTCATGTATAGTTTTTACCTTGTTCAAATTCACTATGTGTTGTTCCCAGTAAATGTTTTACTCCACTGTGTCAGTCCAGCAAAGGGAATTTGGAAACACACATGCCGCACATGCACATGGAAAGGCTTTGGTTTTAATTTTTTATGGAGAATAGGATAAAGAAGTGCACATTTACGTGAAGTCCAACAAATGCAAGTAGCACATGATGGAAGGAATATACAAAAGCTTGTGGTATGAGTGCACACACATGGAGTTTTACTTCCATTTGATGGATGATGACATGGAATCATTTCTGAAAATGGTCCACCAAACACATGCTTGCAATGTACCAAGAATCACTTAAGTTTCACAAATGTCACGGCTGGAAACATCAAGTGGAGGGCCCCTTTGTTTTATTTTGATTGAAGGAGAGTTTAAAGAATTAGTTGGAAGATGCACATCTCTCACAATGTCTCACGGTTGGTGCAGCAGGAAAATATTCAGCCATCATACCTTCACATGGACATGGAAGCCAAAGTAAGAAACACATGCAAAAGAGCTTCATCCAGCCATTGATACAAAAAAGGAGAGAAGAAAAATTTTGGAGGGGGTTAGTTGGTGGATGGAGAGGAGAGGCCGTGAGCTCATGGTGGGAGGATGAAGAAAACAAATCACTGCTGGGATGGAGGATGATGCTTGGATTCTTGTTGTCTTCTAAATTGGTGTTGTACATCTTTCCATTTAAGTTTTTGTTCATTTGTTGTTATATTCATCTTAGTATTCTATAAACTGTAATTTGTATTTTGTTTGTGCAAGTTGATGTTGTAATTTTAGAAGCTTTGTAATTTCATTTTGGGAAGTGTTTTTCCTTCTTTTGATTTATGGTGCAAGGTCTCGGCTTGTTTAAGAGTTATTCTCCTTCTTTCATTTTGTTTTCTATGCAATTTTGTTGAATCTTTTTAGTGTTTATGCATAGATGTTCTAGGCTCTTTCTCTTTTAATACCTCTTTGATTTTAATTTAATTAGTGATGAAAGAAAGTCTTGGTGTCATGGCTGGAATGGTAAGCAATTTGATTGAAATTGAAGAAGTAAATTAGGTGGAGTAGGTGTGTACGTAAAAGAGCTCTTTTCCTTGTAGAAATCATCATTTTCTTCTAAAAATTCATTAGCATTTAGTCCAACATGTGGACCTCTTCTTGTATTATGTTTTTGTCTTTTCATGAGCTGTTTTGGAGAAGAAGTGTCATGGCTGGAATGTTGTGTACGTAGGTGATGTGGAGAATACAATTTAATTTGCTTTTCATTTAGAAATGTAATTGAAGTTGAAGTAAATGTTTTCTTTGTAAAATTGAATTGGTATGGATGTTGGATGTTTACGGTTTTGGATGTCCATTTGCAATTATCCTTTCAATGAAACCAAGCAAATTTGTCACGGCACATGAGGTAATTTTTAGAAGCATTTCAAATTCTGTTTTTAAATTTCCAGATTTTACTGTTTTTTTTACTGCTGTAATTTTATTTATGTTGTAATTTAATTTCAGTTGTTGTTTTATGCAATTTAATTTCTGCTTTTCTTTATTTTTGGATGTTGATCATTTACTGTAATTTTATTTTCTGTATTTTACTGCAGTTATTTTTTTTTATTCTGTTTTTACTGTTTTCTGTATTTACTGTTTTCTGTATTTTTGTTTTCTGTATTTTGCTGTTACTGTTTTACTGATTTTGAAAATTCTGTACTTACTGTTTTTACTGTTATTATTTACTGCTGTAATTTCATCTTTTTTCTGTTTTCACTATTTTCTGTATTTACTGTTTTCTGTATTTTCTGTTTTTCTGTATTTTCGTTTTTACTGTCCCAGATTTATTTTTACTGTTTTATGTTACTGTATTTTCATTTTTTTTACTGTTTTCTAAAATTTACTGTTTTACTGTTTTTACTGTTTTCTGTATTTATTGTTTACTGTATTTTCGTTTTTTGTATTTTTACTTTTCTGTATTTTAGGTTTCTGTTTCAGAACTGTTTTTAATGATTCACTGTTCACTGAAATTTCGTTTTTACTGTAGTAATTTCGTTTTTACCGTTTTAATTTTGTTTTACTGTACTGCGTTTTACTTCATCGTATTTATTTCAACGTTTTTAAAATTCAGTCGCATTTAATTTTCATCGCAAAAATAACCATTTCAAACCCCCCCACTTCGTGTGTGATCTGAGACTGAACCACAATATTGGTCCTTGAGAGACGACCTAGGAGTCACATCCTAGCTATACTGCATTATTTTTGTTGCATCGAATTTGTATGCGGTGCGACCCGCGTACCAAATTTTGGCGCCGTTGCCGGGGACCAATGACGGTTCGGTTTTGGATTTTTTTTTTTGTTGTTTTCTGTTATGTGCATTTTTTGTATCCATGTCGTATATGTTTTGTCTCGTGTTGTGATGTGATGTTATGTTTTCTGTATTCGTAACGTATGTGTTTGTCTGTTAAAGTAAAAAAAAAAATATTTCAAAAAAAAAAATGTGTTTTGTGTTTTATTTGCTTCGTGATTTTTAGTGTTTTTATTTTTCCATGTCTACAAATTTTGATTATATGAATTCTGCTTATTCTGTCGATGCCTCTAGCTATGACTGTCATTCTGCATATTACTGTGATTTTAATCCTGCTAATTTCTATGATGAGAACAATATGTCTCATCATCAAACTTCTGAGAGCTCCCTTTGGGAGCCGGTTCCACCTAGTGAGGATGGTGATCATTTAGTGCTCACCACTGGACTGATAAATATGCTGCCCCATTTTCGTGGAGTTACGAATGAATGCCCACAGGCGCATTTGGAGAAGTTCTATGGAATTTGCTGTTATATGAAACCTCCAAATATCCCAGATGATCACATTTTCTTGAGGGCATTTCCGCATTCATTACAAGGAGCAGCTAAGGATTGGCTGTATTGTCTTCCTCCAGGACTCATTACCAGATGGGAAGATCTTGAGCAAAAATTTTTGAGCAAATTTTCCCCTGTGCATGATGGAAACAACAACAATCCTGGATGGAATGACCCTACCTTGGGATGGTACAGTGCTCCACAGCATCAATATCAAGAACCACCATTCCAAAGTACTTTCATGCCTCCACCAGTCCAGCAAGAACAACAGAGTCAACAATATGGTGCTCCTGCCCAAATAGCTCCTCAGACTTCGACTTCTAAGCCTACATTAAAGGAGTTACTGGAGCAGATGACCATGCAGAATATTCAGTTTCAGAAAGGGAACATGCAGTTCAAGCAAGAGAGCATGAAGTTCCAGCAGGAAACTCAAGCTGCCATTCAGAATCTGATTGATCAGATAGGGCAGATGGCCACACAGCTTAATCAGGAACAGTTTCAACTATCAGAGGAATCAACATTTCAGACTGTTCAGATTCCAGATGATGATGACAGTGCCATCGACATAGGGGATGAGGAGCAGAGTTATGAGCTTATCACTGCACAACCTACTTTCCCATCGTCCTATGTCCCTATTCTTGCACCTGAGGAGACTGATGAAAATTTTGGGGAACAGGCAGATACGAGCAGTAATCCTGAACCACGTAGACCACCTTCATCTTCCCACACTTTAGCAATCTTCAAGGAAGTGGAGGTAAGCATGCCGCAAATTGATTATTTTGTTGATTGTGATGAAGATCGGTATGCTGATGACTATATTGTTGCTGAGTCTGATTTTAATTTTTCCTCTGTGCATGATGAGAACCGCTTTTTACAATCACATCCGAATGATTATTCTCCATGCATTGAACATGAATCTGAGTCTGCGGTTAATATAGTTTCTAGTTTTGAAATTAATTCATGTTCTGAGGATGTATTTGAGGTTCAGCCTGTTACACTGGATTTGGGTGTTAAACCTCTGCATGACATTTCTTTGGAGGCATATTGCATTAACCCTATTGCAAGAGGTACACATGAATTTGATCAACAAACACCGACAGTGGACAACAAAGGTGCTGACATTGGCAGTTCGAAGATCAACAGGCATCTGCTGAATCCGCTCAGTAACAATATTTGCTGCTTAGATCCGGCGATGGTGGATATTTCCCTGCTTGATCAGATATGGAGGATGAAGCAGTTTTTCCTATTAACTTTCGTGCTGGATATTGAAGCGAAAAACATCTCCCTGATTGTCCAAAATTGGCAACTGCCACCATAACCAGGGGAGTTTTCCTGTTCATTCTTCCCTTAATTTTCTTGGTTTGTGAATTAGGGGAGAATTCAGATTTTCTTAGTTTTCGATTTGTTATTTTTATTTAAAAAAAAAAAGAAATTTGTGTTCTGTTTTTAGTCTGTTAATGTATGTTTTGTAAATATGTGTTTTGTTTGCTGTTTTTGAAATATGTGTTTTATTTGCTTTGATATTTTATGTTTGGTATTAGGTATTTTGTTTCGTTAATACATGTTCTGTTTTATTTAATTATTTAGATTTCGTTTTTGTTAAAAAAAAAAAAATAGAGAGCATAAAATTGCAGTAATAGGGCAGAGAGGTGAGGTTTGAGTAGAGATATAATCTGAGTGCATTTATTGAAAATAACTGATATACCGAAAACATTTTGTCTTACACTGCTGATAATAATAAAATGCATAAAAACAAAAAAACATAATAAAGATGTTCAGGGTTCGATCATTTCTGATCGTTAAGTATTACAGACCATAATAAAAAAACATAAAAAAAAAACATAAAAGCATAAAAAAAAAAATTAAGTGTTCAGATTACATGCCTTGTTCAAATTCTGGCCACACTCGGCCAGCTAAAACATAAAAAAAAAAAACATAAAACATTAAAAATTCAACAAAAGAATTCTCGAGCTGGTTGTGGCGGTCTAAGGGAGAGCTCCGTCGAGGGAGCTCTGGTTCGGAATGTGATAAGCATAGGTGGCGGGATTTGACGTACGTCCCTATCGTCGTCGATGATGATCGGAACGGGAAACAGATTCAGCAGCCTCGGTGCCCTCATAATCACCCAGTCATAATCTTTCGGCCAAAAAAAAAATAAAAAAAAAATAAAAAAAAAAAATTGTGTGTTAATAATAGAAGAGGAAAGGAAAATAAATAAAAGTGAGTTTTGATCAGAGTCTTACCGTACATATATAGTGGCAGTTGCGAAAACTGAGTGCCAGTAGGGTCTATCTCCGCTTGCCAGCGCCTGACCCGATTGCCGTGATTGTTGAACCAGCAGTGCACGTTGTATTCGCTGGCATCTCCGAAGATCCTTAGTCGAGACGTGATCTCGACAACTTGCGCTCTGCTTGGGTGTGTGACCCCAAAGTTGTAGATTCTGGTCATCATCTGGGTCTGATCTTCGGTAGGACGCCACCGCTGACTAGTGTATCTCTCTGCTTCCATCTCGCTCATTCTTCCTCTCGCTGTATTCTTTAAAAAAAAAAAAAAAAAAACAAAACATAACTCATAAAAAAGCATAATTTAAAAAAAAAAAAAAAATTTCTTAGTTCTGTGTTTTCTTTATATGTTCTTGTTTTCTTTTAGATTTATTTTGTCCTGTCTGTCTTTGATGTTTTTGGTCTGGTCTCAGATCTGTTTCACGGTCCTTGCAAAAGGGTCCTAAACGGATCTACGTCCTGTTGTCCTGTTGTCCTTGTCCGTGTTGTTCTTGTTTTAATTTATGTTTTTGTGTTTTTAGTTTTTAGTGGGGTACGTGGCGTTGTTCTACCCGATTGTCTCTGTCATACCTTCAAACGAAGGGAGATTAACGTCTGGTTTCCAGCCGATATACCCCTTATATTTTAAGACAGTTGTGTTTTTAGTTTTTTAGTTAAAAAAGAAATTGAAAAGGAGAAGAAAGAAGATGGAGCGGAAAGAAAAATAAAGAGCAGTGCAAAGAAGAAAAATACAGGAAAGCAGGAAAGGAAATAAAGAAAAAAATACGGGAAAGCAGGAAAGGAAATACAGAAAGAAGATGAAAAGCAGTAAAGGGAGAGTAGGCAAGAGTAAAGCAGAGGAAAATAGAAGAAAAAAAAGAGAAGGCAGAAAGAAGGATAAGTAAAGCAAGCAGAAAGAAAGGGAGATCCGAGAGTGCAGAGGACTTACCTGGAGAAGTAGGGGTTGCAGAAGCTCCTTGCAGATCTCAGCTCTTCAGAAGGCACCGGGGCAGAGGCTCCGCGCAGACTCCAGACGCTCAGAAGAGAGAGAAGAGAGGAGTAGAGAGAGAGAAGAGAGGAGTAGAGAGAGAGCAGGGCAGTCAGAAATGTCGCTCAGGCGCTGAAGTTGGCCCATTTATAGCCAAATTGTTTTCACTGTAGCAATAGTTTCGGTCATAGCCACCGAAACTGTTGCCACAGTACCGGTCTTCTTCCTTTTTCAAAAAAAAAAAAAAAAAATATATTAGCATCTACTGATGGGTGCTAGGTGATGATAACATCTACTGATGGATGTTATTGAAAATTTCTTCCCATTTCCCTACCTTTTATTGCACTTGTCCATAATATGTTTCGTGTTTTGATTGATGATGTATGCTTAGAACACATTGAGGACAATGTGTAGTTTAAGTGTGGTCTATAGGGAGAGATTCTGATTGTTCTTTGTTTTGTGTGTTAAAAATTTTTGTTTTTGAGTGTTAAATTTTTTCTGTTTTAAACCCATTTTTAGTGTGTTTTGTGTGCAATTTTACATTTTTTCTCTTCAATCCTGGACTTTGTTTAAGTTGTAGACTCGTCTTTCATTTCACTTGATTAATACTCATGGCATGAAATCTTTGCTTTTCTCTGCTTGGAAAATGATTATGTTGTTTAAGAGGTTGATTTGATTGTGACAAATACCCTGTGAGAATTTGAGCCACTTTATTTCTTTCTTGCGTGTGACATGTCTCTTGATTGCTTGCACATGTGCCTTGGCTTGATTCTTGTTGATAATTCCTGATGGATATGCATGTTTAGAAATGATAAAGGCATTTTTGTTCTTGAGCCTCATTAGCCAAATAAGCCTACCCTGTTATTATCATTTGATAACCCCTTTGAGCCTATACTGTATCCATTTCTTTGTTTTAAAGCTCATACAACAGCCCTAAGTGAAAAACCATGATTACCTTAACCTTAGGAAAATTTGGAGCTTTGGAAGTGTTTTGGGAATAAGTGTGGTCTCCGTGGGGATTCTTATAAATTGGCTAGTTGGTTCCTCATCTTGTTTTATTTTTGGAAATATGATCTTGTTGAGTGATAAAAAAAAAATTGAAAAAAAAAATTGAAAAAAAAATTGAAAAAATGAAAAAAAAAACAAATTTGTGAATAATGGAGTCAAGAAAAGGATTGAATTAGAGGTTTGGGTGTGATTTGACTGTGTTTACACTTGTTCCTCATTGCTCCTCTATTTCTTGTGGTTTGTAGCTACTTATCCATATTTATCCTTCCTTGTCCTTGGCCCCATTACAGCCATAAAAGACCTTTTGATCTGAACATGCATATACTTCTGAGTGTTGATTTTAGAGGCTTGCCAAGTCTGTTTGTGTTTGCTTTCTTGAGTGTGATGAATCATTATTTTCTTCACTTCACTTAGCTTATTGTACTAGATTTAATCAGGGAATTGTGCATAATTATCCAGTATTTTCCTATTTTACTGAATTGAGCTTAATTCGATCAGAAATTCTTATTTTAATTAATTTGAATTGTCTGAGACTAATTACTTACATTATTGAGTGTAGGGAAAATTTTGGAAATAAAAATTGGGACAATTGGAAAAACATTCACACAATATTATTTATTTAGAAAAAGTTGTACTGTATTAATTTAATTTGTGTGTTGAGCAATGGAAAATTGAACAAAATTGGCTTAGAAGCATTACACACCACACGGCCTAGCAGCCAGCAGGAAAATCTTCTTTCTCTTTTAACAAATATAGGACAACAATGAAAGTGCAATGTTGAATGAAGTAAAGCTCACGGTTTTCTTTATTTAAGTAAAGGGTGCTATTTTAAGAGAATGTTTATACACTTTTGAAAATGAATTGAACTAGTATGTGGATTGGTTTTGTTATTTCTTTTAAATGGTTTAACATGCAGGTTGCACGGCCCCATATCAACAATTTAATTTGGCATATATGTTTGGAAAAAGGCCACCACTCATTCACGGTTTTCACTTGATAATGTGCCAAAATTCATAACCTTGGGAGACAATGATCACGTGAAAGAGAATTCACATTCTATTTAACAAATAAAGAAAGATGGAGGGGACCACAAGGAAAGAAGTTTACGATTCTTGGAGGAAGAAAAAGAGAGAATCTCTTTTAAAGTAAAGCATATGCGTTTTTGACTTGGCATGGGTGAAGATTAAAGAATGAATTTATGGAAACGCAAAACTCAACAATTGGAAAGAAAGGGGCGCTGAATTGTCAGAAGAGAGTGGCCACCTTTGTCACTTTTGTTTTTCATTGTTTTGGAGATATGAGAATGCGGTTTCAAAGAGGGAGAGGCCGCGAGTTTGAGGGGGAGGCCGTGAGAGTCCAGCTAATCCAGCACCTTCACGATCCATAAAAGAGGGAGTTGTTGCTGCCACTTCCAGGAGGTGTTCATGGTGATCTTTATTTTAGAAAAGAGAATACACGTTAGTCTTGATTCAATTTGATGGAGAAGGGTGAGCTGGAATGTGGAAATAGAGAGGAGAAATGACACGGCCCATGGAGAAATAATTCTGGAATAGTTTGGTGTGCATGAAGAGCTGAAGGAGGAGGTGTCTCGGTCTTGAGCAGCAGCACTCACTTGCCATTTGTTTTAGAGAATGATGCACGGTTGAGAAGAATGCAGCAGCGTGAAGAAGGGTTGAACGTCCAGCTGGAAGAAGATGTGGAGATCACAACCTGCTGGAAGTAAGAAGGAGTGCATCAGCTGGTCCACCAAAGAAGAGGAGGTCACGGCTGTGTTGATTTAATTTGGAAGGAAGAAGAGAGGCACCATGTGTACACGGAAAGGAAGATGGAACCAGCCACTTGTTGATTGGAGAAGAGAAGCCAGCAAGCGGTGCAGCTCCGTCCATGCATCCAGCCATCTCCACCAGTCCAGCTCCATCACGGTCCAGTAGCTTTGGACGTTGGCTGGAAGGAAGAAGAGAGCTACGTTCCAGTACAGAAGACGTGCATGGTAATGGCAGCAAAGAAAAGCAGCATAGGCTGCACTCATTGGCAGGGAGAATGGAGATGCATCATGATGATTAATGGAGCTCTCGGTACCATCCAGCAAGCAGCCCACGGTGCAGCAAAGACAAACAACACACGGCCTTGGAAGAAGATTGGAAGCTCATGGTTCCCTTGAGTAGTTGCGTTCAGTGGTTTGGAGAATTAGCACAGAAGAGGGGCCGTTCAAAATGAAGGATTGTCGGTTTAGAGCCGGATGTGTAAGCTCACGGCCCCATTGGAAAATTTAGAAAAACATTTACCAAACATCACTAAGTTGGAATCAATTGAAGGGGCCACCATATTGCAAATGCAGTCACGGCCAGGAGGTGTTCACGGGAAGAGAATGGAATAGTGAAAAGAGCCATGGTTGGAAGGAAACTCACGAGAATTTTAGCTGGGAAGCAAGGAAGCAAACAGATACAAGAATGAAGGGACCCATCCTAATTCTTTTGCAATTGTTGAAATGAAGGAGAAGTCACGGGAGGATGAGTTTTCTCTATAAAATGGAATGGGCAGCAGAGGAGAAAACATTAGATTTTAGGAGTAGTTTAGGAACCACTCACGGCCAGAGGAGGCTCTGGCCTCTTTCCATTTTCCAGCTCTTTCCATTTTTCAGTAGCAAGCTCTCAGTTTCCATTTTCCAAACAGTGATTTATTTTCTGAAACGTGTAATGTATCGTTAGTTTGATTTTGGAATATTATTTTCAATTGTTTAATCCTTGATGAATTTCATTTTCAGTGCTTTTAATTTTACCATTTCTTTTATTTTATCGTTTATTGTTTTCTACATCGTAAATTTTGTCAATGTGTTTTACTCTTTATCTTATTTTCAAACGTTGTTTTTACCGTTTATTTTTACTGATGATTTTGGTAAATTTTAATTACAATGTTTTTATGTTTTTCTGCATGGTACTGTTCACGCATTTTAAATTTAAACACTATAATTTTCCATTTTCTGTTTTTACCGTCTTTTACCATTCAGATTTTACCATCGTTAAAATTTATTTCAAACGTTATTTTTAATTTTGTGTTGTTTAATTTCCAGTTCACTTTAATTTTACCGCACAAAACATTCACAAACCCCCCCCTTTCGTGTTAAAATCTAAGACTGAACTCCAGTATTGGTCCTTGAGAGACGACCTAGGAGTCAAATCCTAGTCTATACTGCATATTTTCGTGCAATCAAATTTGTATGACCGCGACAGTCGTATCAGATTTTGGCGCCGTTGCCGGGGACCAATGGAGGTTTGGTTTTAGATTTTTGTTGTGTAAATTTTTGTTTTGTTAATATGTTTGTTTTGTGTGTTTTGTCTTGTATATTTTTGTAGGCGACAACGACACCTTCAGCAAATTTTGGCGGCGTTGTCACTTAAGTCCAGGTTCTTGTTTTAGATTTTTACTGTTTTTGTTTTATTACGTGGTTGTAATATATGTTTTGTCTTTTATATTTTTATTGTGTTGTGTTTTGTATTATGTTTGTCAATTAAAAAATTTTTAAAAAAAAAAGTTTTTAATTTTGTTCTGTCTTGTTTGTGTCTGAAGAATGTTTAATTGTGTTGTGTTTTATTTTGTGTTGTGATGTGATGTTCTGTATGTGTGTTGCATGTGCTTTATCTGTTAAATAAAAAAAAATTAAAAAAAAAAATTTATTATGTTCTGTCTTTTGTGTGCATGTAACATGTATAAATGTGTTGTGATTTATCTGTTTAGTAATTTTTAGTATTTAGTTTTTATTTGTTTTATTTTTATTTTTCCATGTCTACCTATTTTGATTATGTGAATAGTGTTTATTCTGTCAATGCCTCTAATTATGAGTCTCCTTCTGCATGGTACTCTGATTTTAATTCTGCTGACCTCTATGTTGAGAAAAATATGGCCCACCCTCCAATTTATGAGAGCTCTCCTTGGGAGCCAGTTCCACCAAATAAGGATGGTGATCATCACTTTCTTAACATTGGAATGATAAAAATGCTGCCCCAGTTTCATGGTTTTGCAGGCGAATGCCCACATGAACATTTGGAGAATTTCTATAGAATTTGTTCTGCAATGAAACCTCCAAATGTCACGGATGATCAAGTTTTCTTAAGGGCATTTTCGCACTCGTTAAAAGGAGCAGCAAAGGATTGGAAAGATCGTCTTCCTCGAGGATTCGTCATCAGATGGGAAAATCTTAAGAGTCAATTTCTGAAGAAATTTCCCCGTGTGCAAAATAGTTACAACAACAATCCTGGATGGAATGACACGAGTTTGGTACTTTTAATTCACCTCTTGAACTGATTAATTGTTTTACCATGTTTTGAATTGCTTGGATGATTTCTGCGAGTATCTGTTTTCTATGATTTTGTGTCAGATATTGTCTACATCTTTTCGTTGTCCAGATTTCTTGAGAACAGTGTAAATTTTCTTTCTTTCTTGTGAGTTTTTATTTTCTGTGTGCTGAGTTTTTGGTCGTACACCTAATGTCCATTGAATTATTCCCTGATTTGCGTCTTAATTTTGCCCAGGAGTGCAAAAGACTAAGTGTGGTCTATTTTGGTGAATCATTATTTTATTCACTTCATTTAGTTTATTGTGCTAGAATTAATGAGGGAATTGTGCTTAATTGTCCAGTATTTTCCCATTTTACTGAATTGAGCCTAATCCGATCAGAAATTCTTATTTTAATTAATTTGAATTATCTGAAACGAATGATTTACATTATTGAGTGCATGAAAAATTTTGGAAAATATTTTTGGACATTTAGACTTTCTGTACAAATTCCCAATTCCTCTCGGGTAATCGTTTACAGGGGCAGAAGTGCCTAAAAGTCAGTTTTTTTGCCAATGGTGACCTGTGTTCACCTGACTGAGTACCTGTGTTGGACTTTCTGTACAAATTTGCAATTCCTCTCGGGTAATCGTTTACAGGAGTGCTGTAAACGATTACCAGTGCTGCGTGAATGTTGTGTCAACTTGTGTGTCTTCGTTTGAGTTCAATTCTTATCCGTTTTGCATGCAATTTTTTTTCATAGTTTCGTATGGATGTCTATTTTTACGTATAGTTTTTACTTTGATAGAATTATTTCTGTAATGTTCCCAGTAATTGTTTTACTCTTCTATGTCAGTCCAGTGCTGCATGAATTTTGTGTCAATTTGTGTGTCTTCGTTCGAGTTCAGTTCTTATTTGTTTTCTATGAAATTTTTTTTCATATTTTTGTATGGATGTCTATTTTCATGTATAGTTTTTACCTTGTTCAAATTCACTATGTGTTGTTCCCAGTAAATGTTTTACTCCACTGTGTCAGTCCAGCAAAGGGAATTTGGAAACACACATGCCGCACATGCACATGGAAAGGCTTTGGTTTTAATTTTTTATGGAGAATAGGATAAAGAAGTGCACATTTACGTGAAGTCCAACAAATGCAAGTAGCACATGATGGAAGGAATATACAAAAGCTTGTGGTATGAGTGCACACACATGGAGTTTTACTTCCATTTGATGGATGATGACATGGAATCACATTTCTGAAAATGGTCCACCAAACACATGCTTGCAATGTACCAAGAATCACTTAAGTTTCACAAATGTCACGGCTGGAAACATCAAGTGGAGGGCCCCTTTGTTTTATTTTGATTGAAGGAGAGTTTAAAGAATTAGTTGGAAGATGCACATCTCTCACAATGTCTCACGGTTGGTGCAGCAGGAAAATATTCAGCCATCATACCTTCACATGGACATGGAAGCCAAAGTAAGAAACACATGCAAAAGAGCTTCATCCAGCCATTGATACAAAAAAGGAGAGAAGAAAAATTTTGGAGGGGGTTAGTTGGTGGATGGAGAGGAGAGGCCGTGAGCTCATGGTGGGAGGATGAAGAAAACAAATCACTGCTGGGATGGAGGATGATGCTTGGATTCTTGTTGTCTTCTAAATTGGTGTTGTACATCTTTCCATTTAAGTTTTTGTTCATTTGTTGTTATATTCATCTTAGTATTCTATAAACTGTAATTTGTATTTTGTTTGTGCAAGTTGATGTTGTAATTTTAGAAGCTTTGTAATTTCATTTTGGGAAGTGTTTTTCCTTCTTTTGATTTATGGTGCAAGGTCTCGGCTTGTTTAAGAGTTATTCTCCTTCTTTCATTTTGTTTTCTATGCAATTTTGTTGAATCTTTTTAGTGTTTATGCATAGATGTTCTAGGCTCTTTCTCTTTTAATACCTCTTTGATTTTAATTTAATTAGTGATGAAAGAAAGTCTTGGTGTCATGGCTGGAATGGTAAGCAATTTGATTGAAATTGAAGAAGTAAATTAGGTGGAGTAGGTGTGTACGTAAAAGAGCTCTTTTCCTTGTAGAAATCATCATTTTCTTCTAAAAATTCATTAGCATTTAGTCCAACATGTGGACCTCTTCTTGTATTATGTTTTTGTCTTTTCATGAGCTGTTTTGGAGAAGAAGTGTCATGGCTGGAATGTTGTGTACGTAGGTGATGTGGAGAATACAATTTAATTTGCTTTTCATTTAGAAATGTAATTGAAGTTGAAGTAAATGTTTTCTTTGTAAAATTGAATTGGTATGGATGTTGGATGTTTACGGTTTTGGATGTCCATTTGCAATTATCCTTTCAATGAAACCAAGCAAATTTGTCACGGCACATGAGGTAATTTTTAGAAGCATTTCAAATTCTGTTTTTAAATTTCCAGATTTTACTGTTTTTTTTACTGCTGTAATTTTATTTATGTTGTAATTTAATTTCAGTTGTTGTTTTATGCAATTTAATTTCTGCTTTTCTTTATTTTTGGATGTTGATCATTTACTGTAATTTTATTTTCTGTATTTTACTGCAGTTATTTTTTTTATTCTGTTTTTACTGTTTTCTGTATTTACTGTTTTCTGTATTTTTGTTTTCTGTATTTTGCTTTTACTGATTTTGAAAATTTTGTACTTACTGTTTTTACTGTTATTATTTACTGCTGTAATTTCATCTTTTTTCTGTTTTCACTATTTTCTGTATTTACTGTTTTCTGTATTTTCTGTTTTTCTGTATTTTCGTTTTTACTGTCCCAGATTTATTTTTACTGTTTTATGTTACTGTATTTTCATTTTTTTTACTGTTTTCTAAAATTTACTGTTTTACTGTTTTTACTGTTTTCTGTATTTATTGTTTACTGTATTTTCGTTTTTTGTATTTTTACTTTTCTGTATTTTAGGTTTCTGTTTCAGAACTGTTTTTAATGATTCACTGTTCACTGAAATTTCGTTTTTACTGTAGTAATTTCGTTTTTACCGTTTTAATTTTGTTTTACTGTACTGCGTTTTACTTCATCGTATTTATTTCAACGTTTTTAAAATTCAGTCGCATTTAATTTTCATCGCAAAAATAACCATTTCAAACCCCCCACTTCGTGTGTGATCTGAGACTGAACCACAATATTGGTCCTTGAGAGACGACCTAGGAGTCACATCCTAGCTATACTGCATTATTTTTGTTGCATCGAATTTGTATGCGATGCGACCCGCGTGTCAAAGGGTGAGCTAATTATATAAAAGCATGCATCATATCAAGCACATAACATACAAGAGTTAACTTAAATCAAAGCAGTTTAAGGCATACATCCTAGCATGTTATCTTCTAGACTTGACTCGTCCGGACTTTAGAATGATAGTCGAGCTATGGTGGGTCCTACACTCGTGGCGACTTATGAAACTTGGGTTCCCCACCCTGCCACACTCACAAGGTTAGCCTGTTCCGGGCCTTGAGGCATACTGGAAGCCCCCAAGACTAAGACCTCCTGCTACTCCTCACCACATGGATTAATCCCTCTACTTGAGTATGATTAGCCATTGGAGTTTTAGAATGATCCCCAAGACTGAGCTCCTACTTTCATTCTAAAACACTAAAGATTTCACCAAGAGATCCTACACAGATGGAACTTGATTTACAACTTGGATCATACTTTCATCACTTTGTAATCATATACTTTCTGCCACAATCAACATATACAAAATCTCAACAATATACATTACTCACCACTCACAAATTATAAAAATAACATCTCCACAATTGAATCTAAGTTAATCAATACCAAGAACCAAACAGCTGCAACTAACCCATAACAGCTCATAAAATGCATCAATTTATACATATCTACAAGTAATATAATTATTGATTAACACTCACGTTTCAATATAAGAAACAACTATCCTTACTTTATTATATATATATATATATATATATGATACGTATTCAGGCACCTGTTTTACTACAATCAAGACTATTCTGGATTCTAAATTAATCATAACTAACTGCCCACCTTGTAAATCATAACGTGCAAAATGGATATTGGAATTATTGTTTGAAAATACCAACGCACCATTAAACTAATATATATATATATATATATATATATATATATATATATATATATATATATATTATATATTAAACTAATATATATTATATTAAACTAATATATATTATATTAAATATATATATATTATATTAAACTAATATATATTATATTAAATATATATATATATATATATATATATATATATATTTATTTATATATAGATCTTACTTTAAATTCTAAACACACAGTGACTGATTTTCTAAAATTATAATTGACTAGAAATTAACACATGATAACTTTATGCATCTACAATCAACTTGTTTTATTTTATTTTCATCCTAGTAGACATCTTTCTTTACCCCAATTGGTCAGCGGAGAGGATCCAGATGTCTGAACGCATCAAACTCACGTTCGACGCCAACATATATGACTAGTCACAACTGACTGGATCAGGCCAGGGCTGCTCTATGATCAGGGATGTGCCAACTCAGCTTTTAAGGTTCCTCTATCCTACCAACAAAGAAAGGCTTTCAACAATTAACAATTAATTTATTTAAATTATCTACCCTGTTTTCTTATGCTCTAAATCTGAAATGCCTAATTTTAATATTTTTACTTCCTCTCAAAGGAACCTCAAATCGTACCTGTACATCTATTTAATACCCATATACATGCTATTACAGAACCCTTACTCCAGACCTTCCAACAAGATCAATTTCAGCCAACAAACTCATTCAAAACAAATTAAATTCATCACATCACAACATGCACAATTTTACAGTTTCAGTTATAACACCCAATACAATAAAAGTCATAAAACAGTTTCACAAGAGCACACCAGTTCAACATTCATATGCATATATTTTTATAAAATAAATTCATACAAAAATAATTAGCTCCCCTCACCTGAAAAGCTTAACAGTACCAGGAACGCTCTAGCAGTACCTCCTCACAGAGGCGAGTTTGACAGCACCTATAAGCCACCAAAAATTGGTGCAGAGCACATTTCTTAGAGTTGGAAGGGACGGAGAAACTAAAGGAAAAGCTACCAGTAACAGGCAACCAGCAAGTTGCATGGCTTAGGTTCAAGAACGGTTGAAGAAAAGGGAAAAAAAACACTTACCGGTCGGAATGGAAAAACGTTCGGTTCAAACTAAAGCCTTTGGTGCAGCGAGCGCGGAAACACCTTCAAATCAAAATTTGATCAGTTCAATGAAGAGAAAATCTAGAGAGAAGGCAGAGAGAATTTTAGGACAAGAGTTTTAGAGAGAGAAAGAAAGCTGGCAAAATGAAGGAATTCTAATTTTTAGAAAACCCCTTCCTAAGGTCATGGGTCCTTAGCTTATGGGCTGACTGCCTCAACATAAGGCCCAATAGCCCTATTATTTTCAGGCTCTTACATAAAGCTTATAATATAATAAATTATTATTATATTCTATTATAATTTTAAAATATTATAATATAACAACTGATTACTGTCGCAACCGGAATCGCGACGGGACGACGATCCAATAAAAAAAAGATATTGGTGTTGAAAAGAGATTTTGGAGTCGCCACCATAGTTTATTCTGGAAAACTACGGAAAAACCATAAAATGATAAGGCATGGTCAAATTGAACCAGATTCTTGGTTCGGGAGTCGGTTACGTGTAGGGAAGGTATCAGCACGCATCGTCAAGGTGTGAGGACGAAATTTGGAGAAAAAGGAATTGACCCAAACAAAGGAGCTTCAATTTCACTTGGCACCCCTGGTTTTTATCTCTGTACCCCTAATTTAATTGAGCTTTTCTCTTGTTTTATTTTTTACGCTTTAGTTTCTTAATTTTATTTTTTTGTCTGGTCATTAATTTTTATTGTGTAATCCCCTTGTAAGATAACTCCCATCCCTCTGTATTGTATTTGTCTTGTTTATTTGTTAAACACTGCACACACTCACTTTTTTTTTTATAATTGAACAGAAATCACAAAAAATAAATAAATAAAATAATAATAATTCTCTTTCTTCAAAATACCAAAAATACGTTTTAAAGGTTTAGACACATGTGTGATCGCACGCATCGTCCTTGTGCCAAAAACCTTTTCTCTTTCTTCAAAAATACCAAAAAATTATGTTTTAAAGGTTTAGGCACATGTGTGATCGCACGCATCGTCCTTGTGCCAAAAACCTTTTCTCTTTCTTCAAAATACAAAAAATATGTTTTAAAGGTTTAGGCACATGTGTGATCGCACGCATCGTCCTTGTGCCAAAAACCTTTTCTCTTTCTTCAAAAATACCAAAAAATTATGTTTTAAAGGTTTAGGCACATGTGTGATCGCACGCATCGTCCTTGTGCCAAAAACCTTTTCTCTTTCTTCAAAATACAAAAAATATGTTTTAAAGGTTTAGGCACATGTGTGATCGCATGCACCAAAAACCTTTTCTCTTTCTTCAAAATACAAAAAATATGTTTTAAAGGTTTAGGCACATGTGTGATCGCACGCATCGTCCTTGTGCCAAAAACCTTTTCTCTTTCTTCAAAAATACCAAAAAAATATGTTTTAAAGGTTTAGGCACATGTGTGATCGCACGCATCGTCCTTGTGCCAAAAACCTTTTCTCTTTCATTAAAAAATTACAAAAATATGTTTTAAAGGTTTAGGCACATGTGTGATCGCACGCATCGTCCTTGTGCTAAAAACCTTTTCTCTTTCTTAAATAAAAAAAATATAAAAATCCTCAAAAACCAAAAACATCAACATTTTCAAACAACAAACAATATCGCCTTGCAGAACTACGTGATCCTTGATTCTCCATTAAAAGTGGAGATACGTAGGAGCAAGGTCAGTCCTTGTCAGGCTCACTCTCCCAAAAATCCAAATCATGTCAAAACAAAGTTCTCAAACAAATTTCCAAACAAACATCTCAAACAGTTTTCAAAAGAACTACGTAAACCTGATTTCTCACATGAGAATACGTAGGAGCAAGGTCAATCCTTGTCGGGCCCAAAAAACTAAAAAAATATTGTTTGTTTCTTTAGAGTTTTATTTAAAGGGAATGTTAAACACTTTGAAAACCACATCCACATTCGCGCATTTAGTTAAAGGTACTGCCTTAGGACAGGCGTTGTAGGGTGCTGATACCTTCCCTACACGTAACCGACTCCCGAACCAAGAATCTGGTTCAATTTGACCATGCCTTATCATTTTATGGTTTTTCCGTAGTTTTCCAGAATAAACTATGGTGGCGACTCCAAAATCTCTTTTCAACACCAATATCTTTTTTTTATTGGATCGTCGTCCCGTCGCGATTCCGGTTGCGACAATTACCTAATATTTTCAAGATATAATAATTTATTATATCGAATAATAGAATATGTTTGAATATATTTATTTATTTATGATTTATAAATAAATATGACACTAACCATACTATAATATAAACTTAATAATAAAAATTATCTTTATATTCAATATTACTGTATCGATATTCACTTAAATGTCAAAGAATTTTTTGTAGACTCCACTTCAAATACATCTTATTAAATTTTGATAAGAATTTTTGACATTCATTGTGAGATCTATTATCAGATTACAAGTCTTATGGTAATATATTAGAATTAAGGTAAAAATGATGTACTATTTTTTCCAAACAAAATTATAAAGAGATATATTCTAAGTTGTCGAAATTATTGTATGAATATCAAGTATGATATTACTAATTTGACACAAACTTGGTAATGCAAGAAAAATTAAGCATGGAGACAATTTGACCATAATCTGAAATGACTCATAAGTCATATAGTGGATTCACTCCATAAGAGCATATGAACTTGATGAATTTGGTGGAGAATTGTTGTTGAGTAGAGAACATAGAATGCCACACATATAAAAATTACTTTAATTAGGCTCGAAGTGATATATATACTCTTTTTCTTTTCATAAGTTAAATTTTTTTTCTTAAATTAGGTGTTTTGTCTAATAAAATTTTAACGAGACACGTTCTTCCAAGTATATATATCATTTCACTTAGTTTTGATGTACCTACATTTAAAAGTACAATTAATGGAGAACGATAACTTGTTTATTCATCAACATAGTTTACTTACATCTTATTTATGACTTCTTAGCGGAGAACTTATATACATACCCCAAAGATATTACGAAATATTTAAAAATATTTACAAATAATTTCTTATTATATAATAACTAATTATCAAGTTTTCCTATGTCTCAAAAATATTATGAAATATATCTAAGATATTTACTTTTAGTATCTTATGATACAATAATTTATATATTCTATTATATTGTAGTATTATAATTAATTATCGAATATCTACAAAAATATAACGATATAATAATAAATTATATAATATATTTAAAATATTATGATATGGTAATTGATTATCTAATCTATAAAAACATGATACTTAATTATAATCAAATAACTTAATATATTTGTTTATTCATAGTTTAGAAAATTTATAAATACGACATGACATCACACGAATTACTTACAACTCAATATTTAATAATGAAAATTAAGACTCAATCTGTATTTTCTGTATGCTTATTATTTTTATTTTCTTATTAATTTAAACATTAAATAATCATTTACAGGTGAACATTTTTATATTATCACACTTAAAAGTTTATATTATTAAACAATAGCAACCTAATATTCAAAAGCAAAAGTTCTATCTCAAAATCTATAAAAAAAACATAATAACTAAATAAATATTATAACCTGAATTATCTTCAAACATTTTGCTTAAATAATAATATTTCACTTAATAAAACTTATTATAAAACTCAAATAAAAATAAATTCATTATATAGAGACTAATTAATATTTCACTTAATAAAACTTATTATAAAACTCAAATAAAAAAAAATTCATTATATAGAGACTAATTAATATTTCATTAAATCAATACTTCAATCTATCATATTTTATATTTTATTTAAAATAAAATAAAAGATAAAAATCATTTGTATAAAATACATGATTTTTTTAAAAAAATCTTTCTTATCTCTACGTGTTCCTTGATTTATATCGACGTCACGTAAGCGTAAACTAGTACGTGTTGGATTAAAATATGAATAAAAAAATGGATAGTTGAGTTGATGGTGACAAAACAATAATAATTAAAGATTTGAAGCAACGTGGATTGTTGGAGTTGTTTCTTTCCATAGGTGTCGAGAGAAAGTGGTGTTAAAACATAACCTGGGATTTCAACTCATAATAGTGCCTGAATTTGGAATCCACCATGTTTGATTGCTTCCGCGAATTGCTCATTTGTCATTCTATATTTTATGCACTCATTATCATTCTTCAAAACAAATCACAATAAAAGAGAACTCCATATTTTTTTATTAAATTTTTTATTCAAAATAAGAAAAAAAACATGGCCTATAAAAACATGTTTATTTTTTTCTCCTAACAAATTTAGTAGTTGCTGGTGACGGTGGAAACGAATTCATTGGAACACGTGGAAGATGCCACCTGCAAGTTTTTGGGGTCTATTATTAATTATTGTACGGATTAAAAATGAAAAAAATAATCAAAATTATTATAACTGTGTTTAAACAAATGATATAAATTGGTAAAAATATTATATTATTTATGCCTTTTATCAGCTTTGTAAAGACAATGAATATAACAACGTCCATATACTAGAAGACAAACTTTCGAATAGGATCAATGCTCAACACAATTGGTCAAAAATATAATAAATTCAAACTATCCAGTTATAGTTTTACACCTATGGTAGAGAGAAATATCACAGATATTAATCATTTAAAGCCTCTTACGGATATATTAAAAAATAGTTTAATTAAGTTTTAATTATATTTTAAATGTGTGTATTTTAATTGATTTTTTATTAATTCTTTTACAATTAGATATTTAAAATTTATATTTTTTAATTAAATATTTATCATTTAATTTTGTTATTAATAGGTTTACGTGATTATTAAATTGTATTGTCGTTTTATAAATTAAGAAATATAAATTTTTGTAGTCAATGTAAAATAATAATAAAAATTTATTTTATCTGAATTGTAATGTCACCAAGATAATATATACATTGCTTAATCAACAAAAATGAAGATTGAGCAACAAAAATTTAATTAAAAAATATAAAAAATTCGAGTCTTTAATTAACAAATTTTTAATTAAAAACACTTATATTTTATAAACACTATTTTAAGAGAAAAATATATCAAAATTAGTTTCTTTATAATTTAAAAATAATTTATATGAATTAATTTATAAAAAAATCTCTCATACATTTTTTTAATTTTATTTTCAAATTATTCATAGATACATTTTAGTTTATTTAATTTAAATTATAAACACTACTTTATACAAATTTCAAAATTTTATTTTTTTAATTTACAAAAGATCATTTAAAATCTTCTTCTTATGGAGACATATTTTTATAGAAAATAATATAAAGATACTCATAGTCTATTAAATTGCTTAACATTTTGAAATTAGTATTCAAATATTGATAAAAATAATAATGCGCCAGTCCTCTAAAATACATGTATCAATTAATTTATATGTTGATTGCAAAATATAGTTAGTTTTTAATTTTGTCAAATATAAATTCAATCTTATCATAATTTTAAAAAGATAATCTTATAACAAAAAAATTACTATTATAGTTTATTTATATAATCTATAACGCAACGTCCCAGTTCAGAAAAGCGAAGTCCTAATTCAAAAGATTTCTAAAAATAATCTATATTTATACTTTCAAGTGAACTTTTATAAGATATTATTAAAATGTAATTTAATCTGTCATGGGTTTGAATTATAATTCAATGATAATATAGTGAAGTTATAAAAAAAAAACTTAAAAAAATTGTTTTTTAATTGATGATGGAAATTTAGGGACACAATAAAGAAGGGCAAAGAGAAAACAGTGGGTATCAATATTGTCATTCTTATTGACCTTTGGGTTATGCCAAAAAAATTAAAGCCAAGCTGACCTTAGCTTGTAGGCTCCATCATATGTGAAAAATTCCCACATTTCATGAACAAAATTAGTCCATAAAGTAAAAGAGGAGGCATTACCATGACCACGTTGTTGCAGCTCTTGAGCAAGCATCTTCACTTTTTTCTGAGTCCCTTTGCATCTTCAACTTTCTGAACAACTTGTATCATCGTAATCAGAGATCGTCATCTCTCTCTCTTCCAAACACTCTCTTTTCTTTTCCTTTTCTATTTACTACTGCTGTTCCTGTTTAGTGGGAGTGCTCTTTTCAGGGCATTTTCTACGTCCACCCAGGTGAGGTTTTTTATCCTTTAAATAATTATAGCGAGTGTTCAGTCTTTTTTTTTTCATTTCTTTCTCATTCCGTAATTTTTCTCATCGAAACGAATTGGAAATTAGCGGTTTTATGTGGTCTTATTAAGTTAACCTTGTTTTGAATCATGCATGTCTGTTACATTTATTGGTAGATTCAATCGGCGCTTTGTTTAGTCGGAATATTCTCGCCAAGTTACGAATTTACCCTTTCGCTGTCTCTAATTTTGGTCAAAGCGCAATACCTTCTTAATCCTGTGTCGAGATTTTTTTGTTATTAATTTTGGATATTTTTTTTGTACTGAGAAACTGTGGTGAATCACTAGTGTCTTTGATTTGGGATTTCTTGAAATTTGTTCATTTATAATTCTTGGGGAAAGTCGGAGTTCAAAGACCCATGATTTAATTTTGGTTTCATTGTCATGATTAAAAATTGAATTTTTAGTGAGTTGTGTTTCTGAAATCAGGGACAGTTAATTCCTTTCGTGGGGGCTCATTAGAGGAATTGGGAGTTGGGAGTTGTTGAGGATGAGAAACGTGCTCCGTTGTCTGCGACAATCGCGACCAGCCTTTCAGAGGCGACATTGTGTTTTGTTCAGTGTTAATGGTGCAGAAGAATCCCCATGTCATTTTGGAAAGAGCTGTCATATTCACAGTTCAGCTTATAGAGTTATTGATACTGCTGAGACCAACTTTTTCAAAAACCATTCGTTTGTAGCAATCACGAGAGCTCTCTCGACCGATGCTGCAAAACTCAGAAACACAGGTTCTCATCTATTTTTCTCTCGGTGTGCTGGATTCAGGAGGGTTTGAAACTTAGTCTCTTCTTATTTCTTTTTGTATTGGAATTTGTTTTCTAAGTTACAGAAACAACCAAAGCTGGGCCTCTTGTTGAGTATGAACGAAGAATTGCTAATGGTGAACTTGTAGAAGGTGATGCTTGCCAGGTAGTGTCTACATTTCATTTTAATGCCTAATTTCATTGATGAAATGGATTTTCCTGCTTATTTTATCGATAAAAGGTTGTTGGATATTACTATATGGATTTATACTGTGGCACTTATTCCTCAGTTGTTGCACTTATTCTTCATTTCCTTTGTTCTTTGTTTTCTTTTCTTTTGAAACAGGTTGACACTCTGTCAGAACTTCAGAGACTATATGATGAGCTTGTTGAGTCTGCTGATGTCTGCCAACTGGATCGCAATTATGAAAAACCTGTAAGGTAATCAACCATTGCTTACTTCCAGTATAGGTCTTGCATCGTGCTGATATGTCTGCTCAAATCTTGAAGCTTATTTTTCACATTTTGTTTGCCTATTTGGTTCTGAATTTATTGATCTTTTGATTTTGCAGGAGTGGGTGGCTGTGGTCTAGGCTCTTGTCACATCCTTCTTACTCACCTGTAAAAGGTTTATATCTTTTTGGAGGAGTGGGTACTGGTAAAACTATGCTGATGGACTTGTTTTTTGATCAATTGTGAGTTTGAATGAATTTATTTTCTAGTGACTTTTGTTTTCTCATTTGATGTTGTCTTGTTGCATTAGTTGCCATAGCTTTTGAACTTTCAATATAGGAAGAATATGAGGCATTTTTAGAATATACTATGGAAGTGTGTCCTTATGAGGATTTATACCTTTACTGTCTTCACCGGTTGTTTCTTATCAGGCCCTCTAATTGGAGGAAAAAGAGGATTCATTTTCATGACTTTATGTTGAATGTACATAGCATGTTACAGGTAAGTTTACCCAACCTGTTAATTTCCCGTCAAATGTTTTTCTTTTCTTTTCTTTTTGGTGGATAAAAGGGGCAAATCTATTTATTGTGATACATCTTACACTACAGTTTTCCCAATACAGTTACTGTTGATAATAAATCCAAGTAACCTACAGTCGAATTGCTTTACTTGTGTCTATTTTTGTGGTTGGAATTTGCTTTACAGTCGAATTTATTACTTAATTCAGGGGGACAGTGCCAATAATTATGTATGTTTTTGCAAAGGATTTGTTTGAAAATCTTCATAAGACAAAAAAGATGTCTTATGCTTTGAGCATTAATTGTTTGTTTCCAGTTTCCAGAATGATGTTGTCTTTGTATGTTTAATTGGCAAACAGAATAAGATGAAACCTATCTCAGATTTCCTATTGTTGTATCCTTGTAGAAGCACAAGGGGTTGTCAGATCCACTTGATGTGGTTGCAGGAGAGATTTCTGATGATGCAATTTTATTATGCCTTGACGAATTTATGGTAAAGTTTTAGCATAACATTTATTTATTTTGTGATAATAGATCATGCAAACTTTTTGATGCTATGTCTTGGAATTGTTGTTTGGTTTTTCAATAGGTAACAGATGTAGCAGATGCATTGGTACTAAATCGCTTGTTTAGACATTTGTTCAACAAAGGCATTGTAAGTAATATAGCTGTGTGGTGGTCTGTCAAAACAATAATTGTGGGATTATTGCCTAATTAATTTCAAACATTCGTGTGTTTCAATGTGCTTGAACACGAGTATAGATTCTAGTAGCCACATCGAATCGTGCACCAGATAAGCTGTATGAAGGTGGACTGCAGAGGGATCTCTTTCTACCCTTCATTGCATCACTGAAGGTATGTTTCTGTGTTAGATTGGCTTTCCAAGTCCATTGCTACATCTGCTTTGTGGAATTCGGGTGTGTACTGTGGAAGAAAGCAAAGAATAAAGACATTTATATTTTTGTCTTTGTAATTGCCTATTATATGTTTTCTTATGTTATTTTTCCCTTTGTTATTTCCTAATACATGTATAATCCTGTAGGAAAGATGCGTAGTACATGAGATTGGTTCATCAGTTGACTACCGCAAAATGACTTCGGTATGATGAGGAATCTTATATATGTAAGTGCACTAATCTCAAATTGTTGTTTTTTTAATTGATTTTCTGCAAATTTGGATTGTAGGGCGAAGAAGGATTCTATTTCGTTGGGGGAGACTTATCTGGATTTCTCAAGCAAAGGTTTCAACAGTTGATTGGAGAAGGTACAGCTACTCCCCAAGAAGTAGAAGTAGTTATGGGAAGGAAACTGCAAGTATGTACTAAATTGATACTGGACACATTGAGCACACAATAGTGGTTATAATCAATTTTAAGCTGTGCTTGTTTTCTGCATTAGGTTCCATTGGGAGCTAACGGATGTGCCTATTTTCCTTTCGAGGAACTTTGTGATAGACCTCTTGGGGCTGCAGACTATTTTGGGTTATTTAGTAAGTCATTTTTGAGTGAACTTTCTCATTCATGCATACATACATTTTTTGTGTCCTATCCAGAAGACAGGGTACAGTTTTATTGTTTGCTATGAATTGCACATGGTAATGATAAAAGTAACAATGCTTTGAATATGTTAAAAGCAAAAAAAATGATTTATTTTTTGTGTAACTTCATTTATTCTCATTGTGGGAAGTTTGGTATCCTCAGCTTCTAATGTAAGAACAATAAATCGAAGTTCTCACAGGATATCAATTTTGTTTTCAGAGAAGTTCCACACGTTGGCTTTAGAAGGCATTCCAATTTTTGGGCTTCACAATAAATCAGCTGCGCATAGATTTGTCACTTTAGTTGACGTAAGTCTCTTGCCATTCTAAATGGGTTTTCTGTATATAAAACTTTATTTGTTGTGAGTTTCATTAGCATATTTTATCAAAACCTTTATATTGTAATATTTCATTCTGCCCACGGAATGACCTTGCTATCAGTCGTTCCCTTGCTTGTTGACTCTAGTATCATGCAGAGACGAATGCTAGAGCACATTTTGAATGTTGCTATCCACTCTCTATTGTTGAGTGGATTTCACTTCCCATCCCAGGTTCCTTGCGATAGTAGTGTGTCAGAAGTGTATTGTTATCATTTCTCTTATGTATATTACTCTTACTCTGAATAACTGAGTGTGTTTTTCTCCATCTAGCTGAGTTTGTTCCTGTGAATCTTGATATTTATAAATATTCCTTATATGGCATAAAATGTGGACTTTTTCTACAAAAATAAAGAATAAAATTCTGCTTGTGTTTCCGAAACATCGAACAACCAAGAATTCTCATAACGTGAAGCTTAGGAATAATTACATTTAAATGAATTATCATATTCTTTTCCATTACCCTCTAGGTTTCTTTTTCCCAGCGTGAGAAGAATAATTTGCATTTTTCACTGTGATTACAGGTAATATACGAGAACAAGGCCAGACTATTATGTACTGCTGAGGGGACTCCTCAAGATCTCTTTGAAAAAATAGTAACAATATCTGAAGCTAAAAATATGGCTCCCAGAACCTCTTCAAGATCAAGGAAAAATGATGATTCTAATCTTTGCGTGGATAATGAATTGGGGTTTGCAAAAGACCGCACCATTAGTAGGTATGGTATATCTCTACGCAAAACAACTAGTAATATTTTTTTGTAACAATTTAGTGATGCCAATTGGAATATCTCGCCTTTTAATATTACTTATATGATCATCTAAGATCGAGAAAAACTATAGATTGAGTACTAGCAATGCAATTGAAGTTGCACCCTTAAATTTGTGAAATAGAGAAAAAAACTAGGATGTTAAAGAACTGGATAATGGTCGATGTGCAATAATAGGAGCAGACAGCCGCCCTTTATTCATTAGTATATTTTTTCATAGAAATATTCAAGCACTAAATCTCTTACCTCAACCTAAGATGTACATCCAATCTCCGGGATCTTGTAAAGTGTTGGTTATCAGGGGTACAAATGGAGTGAGAAGTGATGTACCTGAAACAACAATCTCAACACCTGAGATTTGGTATCTTAGTGTACTAGAGTAGAATTGAAACTGCTTTTGCCTGCAGTATATTATGAGTCAGTTGCAAAGATGTCTCTAGTGATTCAGGTACATAGGTTTTTATACCCACAGCTTTGTTCATTGTGCAAAGCTGTTACACCCATAGGGATCTAGCCGGTTTTGGGATTGATTGGCATTGGGTTATTCTGTTTTGACATTACCAAGAGCTAAAAGCAATATAAGCATGGAAATATATCATACAGTTACCAAGATAATCACTACTCTTCCTTGTAACAGGTATGTATTTGTTGCAATTACTGATTGTGATATAAATTTAATGCAGATTGACAGAGATTAACAGCAAGGAATATTTACAGCATCATGCTGCCATGTTATCAGAAAAGAAGGAAAGTATGGATCAGAATGCCCTTGAAGCCTGAAGAAAGCATCGAAAACATCTTCATATTTTGGTTCCTACTGTTGTAGCTTATGGTGTGAAAGTGGAGTAAATTGATCGTGAGCAACCAAAAATTTAAAACAAAAAGAAATCCATATGCAGCGCATTATGATTTGGCTGAGTTTGGTTCTTATTGTTGCCTCGTTAATTTTCAATAAAAAGCAAGTGTAGAGAGCTTTATATTGCCACCTGCACTGGAAGAGAGATGTTAGATAGTATCAATTAGTTACTAGCATATCCAAAAATGTATAATCTGTGTAATGCAAAAATTCAAATAATTTATATGGATGTTGATCTTCCTATCTACATTCATTTATTTTTAATTTTTTCGAAGTTTCAATCATTATATTCATTGGTTTTATAAATAATATTCCCCATGTCAAGTCAGTTTGTTCTTACATGCTAGATGAAACCTTTGATTCCCACCAATCAATAGATTTGATATTCATAATAACTGCCTGCACTTTCTACTAACTGTAAAAAAGTGAAAAGATATAACTTAATCCTGAGTCTCTTCTCTTGCACTCTTTGGTTACATTTCCTATGAGCACTCTTGGGTCTTTTGCTTTTCTTTGAAGAATATTTCTTCTTTCTCCAAAATCACTGCACAGTTGTGGCTGACTTCTTTTTTAACTTCCGGATAGCTTAATCCAGAAAATTCCTAGATTATTCGATCAGTAACACTTTTCAGATATTTGTTCCAGAAATGATTTGGAAGATTTTCAGATCTTCAGATCGAGAACACTGATCTCACTATTCCATAATATTCTGTAAGAAAAAAAATCTTAATTCATGTTCAGAATTGTCCAATTAAGAATGATTACCTTTTTCTTATAAATATTTTATGGACTGTTTATTATCAGATGATCCGAAAACCAATCTAACAGTCACTAAAACAAATAAAAGCTCATTGATATTAACTTTCGTAATTTTTGCAACTACCAAAGGTGAATTAACTTTAAATCATCAGTAAAGCTCACAGCAATCCTTAAACTTGTAGTAATAGAGGATAAACTTCTAATGAAGTCAAAGAAAAAACACCGGCAAGTAAAAAACTAGGAAGAAGGCACCATTGAAATAAAACATAAAGAGTAAAATAATCATTTGAAAAATTAGGGAACATAAAGAGTAAAATAATCATCTGAAAAAATTAGGGGTGGAGGAAGCAAAAGTCTCTCGTTTTAGTTTTTGAACAAGTGGAGGAAGAAGACACTTGTTCTTCTTTGTTCAGATTTTACAAATGCAAATTTTATAAATGTTGATAATATATATTAACATTATAAAAAAATGTTTTTCATTGTTGATTTTTTTTTTCCAAATTTGTCTTTGATCAGTTCTCTAACTTTCGAAAATGTTGTTTTAATATCTGTTATACTTAAAATTTAACATTTAAAGATAACTTTTTATTATTGCAAAATTGATAAAAAGGTTAAAATTCATATAATATTATATTCATATTGTTATGATAACTTTTTCCTGTCACAAAACTATATTAAACGTCTAATCTCACAGCGTTATTAAAATTTGAGAACTATAAGTTATAAATCAATTTTTAAAGTACCAAACAAAAAGGCAAATTTAAAAACAGATCAAAAGCAAATTTAATCCACGTTATAATTCAAAAATCATGTAATTCAAGAAAAGGTAATTATATAAGGAAGTAATATATATATATATATATATATATATATATATATATATATAAATATATAATCATTGTACCACAAAAAAACAATTTATACCATGTAATAAGAAAATTTGTTTTGATTTCTCAAAACTACCAATTAAAATTATAAGTATTTTCAACATGTTTTATAGTTTTTATAAGTTAACATGTTAGTTTTAATTTTAATTTGTGAATTTTCTTTTCAATTTAAAATTATTTGTTAATAATTCCAAACAAAATATTTACCCAACCAAAATCTGCAACCAACTATAAGTATTTTCAACATGTTTTATAGTTTTTATTAAAATATTTATTACCACTAACGAAAATACATGTGCTCTTATTTTTGTTATGTTATTCTATGCCATTGAGTCCAAATTTAATTGTTGTAATAATTTTAATCATCTTACATATTAAAATATTAATTTTTAATTTAATATTTATTTAATAATATTTATATAGTTTATTCATTTTTATGTTGTTTTATTTAAACTTGAAATATCATTTAAAAAAAATTTAAATTTAAGGTAAGAATGTAAAGTCATCACATAGAACAAATGATATGAGCAAGAATGGATAAAGATAAAGAAATAAAAAAAAATTCCTTAGATTAGGGATATATTAGAGAGTATAAAACGTGTAAGAAAATCCACTATCATTTCTGTGATCACTATCAAAATCATGGTCAGTGTCATTATATTATTATTTTTAATCTCATTAATGAATTATTTTTCATATAAATTTAATAGTTATAAGTTGTTTTCAAATAAACAGTCTCACATAATGAATAATTAGCATATAGAAATAAACCCTAGGGCTCATTTTCTACTTTCTTTCTCTGTTAATAATCAATTGAAGCACACGAGACAAAGTTAGCTGTGGCAAGAAGAAATTAGGGAATGAAGAACAAAAGAATAAAATTGAATGGACGTTTCTACAGCAGCAATTGTCTTCCAGTAGTCCCTCTCATAAATTAAATGCTTACTTGATTTGTCACGTCATTATTCCGATATTAGAACCGCGGACTGCCACTATTAGTTTGAATGATTTGGAGGGCAGTTCATCCAGTTTTCAACAAGCTTGAAGGAACCTAAAAAAGAGGATAAGCAAGGATTAAATTAAAGAAAAAGTAGGCCGAAACAGGAAATTTGTAACATTATTCTTGTCTTGCAATGCAAGCAAATCCGTTACCAACCTTGCAAACTGCCAAACCATCGAGGCGTTAATTAAACTAAAATACGCTAAAATTATAACGCCTTCCCTAGCTAGGGTGAGTAATATATTCTTAAATGGTGTTTTCAGCAACTATTGAATAATGGCAGCCAGCATATGCGAGGGACCAACAAGCAGATAGAATTCAGCCCCGACACAGTGGAACATAGTTCAAATTAAACGTAATTGTAATAATTACTAGGCAATTCCACATTCATTTTAGATCATTCGAACCTATAAAGTCAGTACTAAATTACAGGGAATGTTTTGCACTTTTTCAATAGCTAAAGTTTAGAGACAAGTTTATAACTCAACAAATCCATGATTTTTCAGAAACAAACCGATCTTTACAAACACTAAATCCAAGAACAGGATGCATGGGATAACTGAAGAAAATTCTTCGGTTTTTATGGCATGTGGTTAAGTGACATTAACTACTATTAAGAAATGGATTACCTTCACATGATGAGGCATGATCTTGACATCAAATGGAACATAAAGCCATGCTTCAGGTGAATGCAAAAGAAAATTCTCTGGCTTACTGGTATAAACATCTGCATACTGGTGGATGTGATATGCAAAAGCAGATTCTTGTCCTGTGCTAGTCTGGAAGGTTGCTCCAAAACATCTATTAAAAATCGTCTTCATCTTGCTGCGTGTTTTTTGTCTCTCCACATTAAGTTCTTCCAGAAGTGAATTGAAAGCTGGAGTTCTCACGCTACTACATGCCGTTGCGTGCAATTTACCAAGTAATTCTTGTATTATATGAAACTTTGCCTGCATTTTTCAACAGGACACAATGCATAAAAATTGACAGCTCTAACAGTAGATAAAGAAATAAATTATACTGTTACTCAACCAAACAGACTCTTTTTACCTTCTATAATAAGTTAAGAAATATTAAAACATTCATGTAAACCTTTCTTTTCAATAGTATTAAATTAAAATGTTTGACACAAATTCTATTAATTATTTGTGTAGTTATAAAAACACTTTCATAATGTCCAGAGGTTTCAGAACATCAGCGATTTTAACTTGGAAGGCAGAGAACTGTGACTATTTTCTTACAGCACACAAGCAAACTCAAAAAGAAGGAAGACTACACTAAACACTAAATTGATTTAATTCTTAAAAATCTGTTTCTAGCATTTCACTCCGCAAAAACATGAATTTGTAATTTATATCAGAACTCTTTAACTGCAATCATGTACGTATAGTGAGGTATAAAATGGACTCATAATCAATAAATTGGCTCAATCTCCATAACAAATTTTTATATTACTATTCATTCCTAATTCAGGAAAGTGTCTGAAAAGTAATAATTTGTCAGTGTTTACTAAGAGCAGGCAACAAACAAGTAAATTACAATTAAACTCTATGGAAAATAATAATACGTTTATACCAGTAGCTACTTGATTGATATAATTATGTTAGCAATTTTAATTTTATGAAATCTCAGTATGCAAGATAAATAACAACATTTGCATGAACTACTACTGATCCCAAAATTCTTCTGAATCACTCACACCTCAAGCTCTTATTAGAGTAAAATAGTTTTTAGTTGGTGAGTCACCGAGTCTTCAATACAATACAACCACTCATGGAAAATAACAGGAAAACATCTACAGTTTATGAACTAAAAAGTATGAAGTTGTAGAGAAGTAATGTCAGTATGAACAAAAACGTGAAGTTACCAGCTCAGAACGGTAGGTATCTTCATTTTGCATTTGAATTTCGCTCTGCATTGTTAAAGAAGCAAATTCATAAATGTCTGTGTTCTGATGTTAACTATGACAAAAGTTCTACATGCATCAGATCCTAATTAAGAAACAAATAAATTTGAAGGAGCATTCAACAAGCATAATTTAACTTCAAAAAAAATTACCAACCACAATTATATTAATAATGTAGAACCTGCATAACCAACTGGAATTCTAAAGATTGATATTCATCTTTAGCAACTGTGTAACCAACTGACACATTAAAGACTTGACTCAACTACAACTGTTTTTACATTCATAACGACCATTTACTGAAGCTAAGCCTCTCTATTAGAGAGAACTCACTGCCGATGGAGTTCTGTGTCTTACACCCAGCCGATTTGCACTACCTCTCAGTATGGACAAGTAAGCAAGAGGCCTACACACACTGGCAATGGTAAACCAAGCTACGGTGCTGGTGCCACTTATAAGGAGAACCAACACTCACAAGCCAGGCTGATAAGAGAGAGAGCCTCCTATGTAAATCAGAGTTCATGTTTCACACATACAGCTCATCTAAGACTCAGATTTTAGTTTCACAAACTCAGGCAAGTATAATGAGAGCCATCACGAATGCTGATAAATGAACTAACCTCGTTGGAAGCCCGACCACACAAAATATCTAAACTTGTACATATTTGGCCTCAGCAAACATAATATGATACGACATTTTCATGCCTGTTTTCTAGGGAGTCATATTTAAGAACCCACAAAAGGAGGAATGCCAACTTTGATCTATTTATCAGAAGTCATGAGAAATAATGACAAGCAAGCTCTAAAATCTACGAGAAAATGGATTAGATGGCACACATGCCTCTAGTTCATGGATGATTGCTGCTGTACGCCAACCTGCCTTTGATGGCCCTCTCAAGTCGCTAAATAGATGATCTCCAAAATATATCACCTAATTAAAAATGTGAATATTAGGATTTAGGGATTCCATGTGAAAAAATATTTATGTCAAATTCCATATTTGTTTTATAATTAACAATTATCGTAAAATTCATGTAAGTAAATGGAAATATTGCATACAATGGTTTATTATCAGACATCAAATAAAGCATACCTCTGGGCCGTTCCACTTGGTTATTCTGAGAAAGGATTTCAGGCATCCATGATAATAAATTTTACCTGGAAGAAATTCATCAACCTTGGTAAAAGTTAATGTGTCCTTCTCCGTGTCGTAACAACTGCGTGAAAGAGCAGGTTTCAGGACCTTTGCAAAAAATTCAAAATTTAAGAATATAAATTCAAAGAGATAATCATGAAAATAAATAATTAGCCAAAAATGATTCGCAAAAGAAAATATCCACGTTAGCTACATGTCAGGAAAATTATTTGTTTCTACCAGTTCTTCAATCACTGAATCCTAAATAAAGCCACATTTAAATGATCTCGTCCCGAAGTCAGTTTTATTATGTTTTTAATAAAAATAAATAAAAGGCCTATAGCACAATGTGACTCCCAAGTATCCTTTACTAAAAAATAGACCAGAATCAGAATAAGAAGAATTAAGTTAGAATAGAAAACAAGCTCCATATCACATGATAAAATTACATGTAAGGGATACAAACCGGAATGGATGCTCAGATGTATAAAATTGCGGTTTATTGGCCTTAGCAATCACAACATCAAACAATTCCGTCCAGGAGTCTCTACAATCCATAGAATCCTAATCAACAGTCAAGAATAAACTCAAGGAAATTATGTCCAGAAATGATAAGTGCTAAACAATCATGAAACACAAAAATTACATTTAAAAATAAGTAGGGAACTTTCAACCAAACAATTTAAGAGACCTGACTGCCATCTAAGTACTACGTGTACTATACCATAACTCCGCCATATACGTTCCCTTCCCTTTAAAAAAGTTAAGGGCAAGTCTAAATTATATTCCATATTCTCGTTCATGAGCACAGGTAGATCTCAGAACACGATAATTTTACTCCAAAACACTAAAGGATTAACAGTGAGATAACTGAAATTAGGTCATAGAGAGAAACCCAGGTTATAGTCAACGGCTACAACAAATGACATCGTGGAAAAATATAGAACTGACGCATGTGACCCTCATATCAAACTACTATTAAATGTAATTGGGTTTGCCACATTTTAACCTGATAAAGCACAATCTGCTAATAAATGTGAGCACCGTGCTAAGGTTTGTGGATATATATGCTTTACAATGAAGTAGAATACCATAACTCCTTTATCATCCACAATATTCTCACGAAATTTGAAATATATCTTCACAAGTTACTAAACTGAAGTAATGCACACAATCCGCAAGAAAACTGAAAAGTACAGAGGATCTCCATTCCAGATTCCTTCATCATGTAATGTAAATGTAAATTACAATCATTATAATAGTTAGAACTGACCACATTCATTATTCTACCAATACTGTTTTTGCATTATTTGAATAATAGTTTGCATATGTATTTTAGAGATGGAACTTTGAAGCTGTTGAATCAATTGAACCATGTGATTTTCATCTGTGTCGACCATAATTGGACAACATCAACTGGTAAAGTGGGAATGAAGTCATAATAAAAATTCATAGGTTTGTTAGAAATAGAAGTCTTTACTGTTTATTATCCTTCCACGTATATTAGAAAGTTGTGATACTTAATTTCTTTTCTCATTTTCTCACATGTCTAATTATTGATTTGGTACCTATAGTTACAAAAATATTTCCTTCTAGTCCTTATCCTTGAAAATATCCTCTTTTAGTCCCTGTGCATATAACTTTGAATACCTTTTAGTCCTCCCTATATGGACTAAAAGGGATTAAAATGTTGTGTTTAGAGACTGCACTAAAAGGGGATAATTTTAAGAATAGGAAGGAAAATTTTTATAACTATAGAGACCAGATAATTACTTACACCTGAAGACAAAATGCATGATACAGTTTCCTTTCTGTCAAATACCTCTAACATAAAACGCATTCCTCCATCCACAAAGTAATAAGGAGAATTAGTCAATAAGAAAAGCTTCTTCCCCCGCTCCCTTAGCATCTTAAGAAAATGTAATATCTTTCCCTGAAATATTCATCACAAAGAAAAAAATAAAGCCACAAACTCTCAATAGGAGAATAAAATAATTCAATCTGTTAATAAGACAACAGGAAGAAACAATGTCTACCTTGATAATAGATAGTACAACAGTCAAAATAAAACTTAAATGGATTAAGATAATAGACCCTGAGATAGCATTTTGCTCATATTATGACCCTTATTGCAGCATCCATTCAACACATTCATTGATACCAATTAAAGGAAATGAACAAAATGGTTGATTTGAACTTACATTTTTCACCAAGTATCTACGTGGATCAGATAGAATTCCTCGATGAACCAGGCCACTTCGATGAACATGTTCAATTGCACGAACAACATCTTCATATACATAGGAAGGATCGAATTCTAGCTTAGCATCAACAAAGTACTGCACTATGTCTGCAAGAAGGCATGCCTACAGAGCAACAACGCAAACAATCAGTTCTCAACCCTAGGATAGAAAGAGACTTCGTAAGTCAATAGACGGTCCAAGAAGAGGCAAATGAAATTGGAGGATATTTTAACTTTCAGTAGATTTTTCAAATTTCCAAGTGAACCAACTCCATACAAGGAGCCTTCCCTTAAAATGAAAGTTCTGTAATTTCAAAAATTGGCAACATAGTTCTTGCTTGCAATAGTGGTATAGCTTTCCTAGACAGTCTAAGAAGGTCTCTATCACTTTGAGTGCAACCGTCAACAACATAATAAATGGTTAATTGAAGAAGCAAGGGCAATTAGGATTGAATATACTAGGTCAAGTCTCAATAAGGGTGCGTACATTTGGATAAACTTTTGAAAACGATACTTTTGCTTTGATATTAGCTTATTATTGGAAAAGCAACTAAGCACCAAAACTACTCTTTTGGTTTCTTTTTCAAAAATTAAAAATATCTAATCAAAACTACTTTTTTGGTTTTTATTTCAAAAAAGAAAAACGTCTAATCATCAGACAAATATTTAAAAATTGTGCCCTGGAAGGAAGTAACTTTTTATCTTACAAGATTTAATTTTTCCCTACATCCTATGACTGCTTCATGTGTTGTAGTGGCTCAAATCAAAGACAGAAAGATACTGCAGTATGGCCATTCTGAATGCAAATCAATTATTTGTGTGCGCAACTTTATGACATGTATACACGAAATAACAATAATCTTCTTTGACATATGAAGAAGAGTACAAAACTCAGCATAAAAGTTCATTGAGGTAAAGCTCCAACATTACACAATACAAAAGCAGAAATTATTATTTATTAACAGGATACAAGGATCTAACCTCACTAAAGCAGAAGAAATCCATCAAACCAACAAGTGATCGAGCTTGATCACGACCAATATGTCGAGTGCCATATATCTCATGTATTTCCTTTTGACTTAGCTGAAAAATTATTCAATGGAAAGAAATCAACGCATAAAAAGAAATCTCTTTTACTGGCACTATTTTAATATATGAAAAAACAGACAAACCATGCTGGCTGACGTTTGTCAAATATAACTACCATTTCATTTGTACTCGTGCAATCTATAAAATAAAATTCACAGTGCCAACTGTATGTGAATTTTCAGAACCATGGAAACATTTCATGGAGTTTAAAACCAAGTAAGTTATAGAGAGGTGCGTTCAACTGCCAATGAAACAAAACAATGAGTTCCAAATACCTTCCGTCTTCCATAGAAGCATTCATCCAGCTCAATTGAACCAAAGAAATCCAGCTTCATGAGGCACCCTTTTGCCTTATCATAGTATAGGCCTCTAATGGGGAAAGTTGGATCATATTTAAAACTCAAGCAAACCTCCGGATACCTAAGCTGAAAGAAGCAACAAGACAAGTAAGGAAAGGAATCACAGCCATAAAAACACACAGCCAGAGCGCGTTGTATAAGAGCTAACCTCACCAACCAAATACTCCTTGGCAAGGTCGTAAATCAAAGTCTGCAAATGCGACGAGTAATGCGCCAAAGTGTAATCATAGTCGAATCCATAAACTTGCAATTTATCCAATCTCAAGTTCCTATTCACATATATGCCTAATCAAATAAACATAAGATTAAAAAAAAAAAAAAACTATCAACATAATTCCGAAAAGAAATATTAAAGCAACAAACCTTTAGGATTCATTTTGGGCATTCTTCTGAACGCATCTGGAATAGCGAGAAAACTCTGTTTGACGGCTTCGAATTCGCTACGGAGTACGGATATCTCTTCCTCATCGGGCTTCAGTAAACAATGTTGCGAAGATTCAACGACGCTGTAGCTTCGAGAGCTTCCCGAAAACCCTGAATTATACACGTATCAACAAAACGGTTTCTGACGCAATAGTTAAGCGCGATTCGATATTAATTTTTTTTCTATTTCTACTGTTAGTTTACTGATTAAAAAACACAAACAGGTAAAAGGCATAATAATAAGTAGTAGGTAAAAGTCTAAGAAAGAAAGTGACGATACGAAAAAAGACCTTGGTGGAGTGGAGAAGGTGAAAGCAACGTCCGCTGTGAAGAATGAAAGAGAAAAATGAATGAATGTGGTTGAAGGAGAATGAACGAGAGTAGTGTAGCGTTATACATACGTGTATGGAGAAACAGAGAGGGAGACCGGTACGAATACGAAGAGAGGCCATTTGATTGGGCTTTAGAGTTACGTGCAGAGTTCAATCAAGATTGAGGAAGAAAAGGAGCTTTTGTGTCCCTATTAGTAAAAGTATGTGTATGGTCAGAAAGCGCGAAGAACGTGCCCTTGCTTTTACGCGCCTATTCCCAACCAGCTTTAGTTTTTAGACAACCACTATTAATCTTCTCCGGTTCCTGAAAATTGAACTATCCGGTTTAAACGTTTTGCTCTTCATTTAGGTTTTTATCTTTCATGTAAAAGTGTTAAAATTAATAAAACAAAATGTATATTTTATTCAGTGTAGTATGTGATTATAGATGATTTTTTTTCCTGCCACCAAAAATTAATTAAAAAGACAAAAAAACAAAAAGGAATAATGATATTACGCACAAGAGATAGAATAAAAATAAAGGTAAGAAAATTCATAAATAATAATATAACTAAATAAGTATTTATTTGTTTGTTTATAATAATAATTATAATTCTACATTAAAATGAATGAGTAGATTCTTTAACATTAAAAAGTCTACTGTATTTAAAAATTAAATATATAAACTATGTTTATATTTAATAAACAATTTAAATTATAGTGTGAAGTTGTTTTTAACATGAGATGAATACATAATTAAATATAAATATAAATAAATAAAAAGTAAAAATAATTTAAAATATTAAGAAAAATTATTTTCACCTAATTATAAAAGGTGTATGAAACATCTCTAGGCGACATATTGAAATTGAGAGACTAAAAAAAGAATGCAATGATAAATACATTCAAAGAGATCAAGATAAATTCATTGTAGGATGAAGATATTAAAAAAGAAGATAATTACATAAGGAAACAAAATAAAAGGAAATTGGTTATATATATATATATATATATATATATATATATATATATATATATATATATATATATATATATATATATATATATATATATATATATATATATATATATATATATATATATATATATATATATATATTACTTTAATTTTACAATGTAATTATTATTTTATAAATTGATCACTTTATAAATTCATTCGAAGAAGTTAAATTAAATTTATTACATTTATTGAAGAATACATAATAAAAATAAATCACAAGAATAAAAAAAAATACAAACAAATTTATTCTTTTAATTTTAAAATCCAGAAATTACAATTAAATCAACCAAAAGACTTAAAAAAAAGTTTCTAAAGATATTATATATTTTAAAAATAATATAACTAATTCATGATAAAATTATTTATATTAAAACTTTTTAATATTAAAATAATTAAATTTCATTATTTTTAAACTATTATTACTTTTAAAATGTCAATTTTTTTGAGTCTTTGTATATATATACTTCCGTAAAATAATCTAAGTTTAAGTAGTAAAGTAATAAATAATCAAGTTCAAACATTAAAACAATAATGGATGTTTAAGTTTTAAAACAATGTTACTAGTTTCATTTTTCTATCACTAGTGTGACAAACAAGCTACACTTCATTAACTTTATTTTTAATTTTAACACTTCCAAGAATTTAGTTCACAACGAATTCCGTTTTCAAATAATTCGGTGTATCCTTACATTTTTCTTTTGGTCCTAGGTTTCTAATGTTCGATAACTTTAAAGAACTATCGTACATAAGATAGTATATTTAACTATTGAAATTATAGTTAAATATTCTTTTAAAAAAAGTGCGATGCAGAATTTTATACATCTAGCATAGCCCTCATTATATCAAACAATATGATTAAAACATCTTAAAATTCAGAAGTTAAAAAATAGTTAATGAAATGCATTTTCTATTGGCTGTTTTTAGTAAATCAATTTCGGAAACATTTTTTTTTTGAAAGACGCTCACCCAATTCTATTCTGGATAAGATTTTCCAGAAACTTTGATGGGATGTAAGAAAAAAAATTGATAGGTTGCAGGAAAAAAAACAGCCTTTTTTATTTTAGTTGTAGCTGCCCTATAAGCGCAAGGGCTTCATTGCATATTCGTTTCCTAAACCATAAAGACAGTTGAACAAATTTGATTATACTGAGACACTAAATTTCCAAGGGAAATTAACCATTTGTTGCTTCATGAAAAGCTTCAACTTATTAGGTGGTCTGCAGTCATACTATGCAGAACCCCTATTACTCATCTTTCTTGCCAAGTGAACAAAAGAACAGAAGACTCGCAACAAACCAAATACAACCTCTTATCTACACAGGACGATCCGTAATGGAGAACGGATTCTTCCTTCTCGATACTATCTCTGATGCCCAAGCTTTGCCAGTTTCAGTCTGGAACTTCCCTGCAATAGGGTAAAATTTTCCCCAATACATTATCTAACCATAAAAAGCAGAAAATGGATACTTCGTAAACAGGTGAAAAATCAATCATTCCAATCCAAGATCAACTCCTTACCAAGTGAACTAAAATATGCAGAATATCAAAGTCATGGGATAAATTCACAAATCAAGTAAGCGACTTAGAAATGTCGATTTTGAGATGTTATATATGACAATCAATCTCATGTTAGCAAGCAGTTACTGCTGAGGCTTAACATTGTTGTCCCACACACAAAAAAGGACAGGTAAGAGAAAATCATAAATGTGTAATTTCTTCTTATTAACAAACCACGTAATATCTAGCTTCAATCTTTCAATTTCCGAATACAAAGTAATAAACCACACTTTGAAAAAAATTCATACCAGCAGTTGACCGGAAAAATTCTTCCAAATTTTTTCCCTGCCCTGCAAAAGTCAAGAAAGAAAATTCAGAATATCTAAACCAGTATTATAACAGTGAAAAAAATAACCAAAATACCCCTTCATTTCAGTGTATACTAATATAAAGTTTTAACTCTAAATGGAACATGTACTAGAATTAAAAACCAGTAGGATGCAACCTGTATTATTCCCCACAATATCATTACAACAGAGAAGTCAACCCATCATATAAGTAGATGGTAAAGGATATTCTATTCAATCTAACCGAAGAAGAAACATATAAGGTTATTATTTTTTAAATTCTATGAAAAAGGCCCAACACTGCATAAAATTACTGATTAGAAACTTTTGTATAAAAGATATATGAATGCGCAGTTAAACAGTTGTTTGCCCTCATCATTCTTATTTTAATATAACATATCATTAATGATATCCTATAGATAACAAATTCCGAAAAATTCTAGCCAAAATATTAGATATAGTTGCTAATCTGTTAAGGAGCATGATAAAACTCATGAGCATGATAAAACTCATAACTCCACCAAGCTTGTCTTAATTATTGAGGCCATCCACTTGGTCCAGGAAACCATGTGCCCAAAACTCAACATCACTTCTCTTATACAAATTCCTTGAACATATATAGATTAATTTGTAGATATTTATTATAAGAATTGTCAAACTATCCAAATGATTTAAAAAGGCCTGAATATGATCATAACAAAGTTAAAAGATAAGAAGAAAAATAAAATTCAAAAAATTGTCTCACCATCTTCGTATTCCAAAGCTTGGAGTATCATCTCAACCTGTATGGAACAGAATTTAGAGAATCGGGATAACTAGTTGTAAATATGGCAAGACTCAAAGGCATTCAGGCAAAAATGTGACAATAATTTTAAATAAATTAAAATCATCTGCCTGATAGAATATTAACAATAAATGCGATAGAGAAAAAACAGTATCACATATTATATCATCTTTTCTCTTTCAATTAACATAAGTCATGAATCACAATATCTCATTATTAAAATGAATCAAAAAGTAATCCTGAGCCTAGCTCACTTGGATGAGACACGGCAAGTTCTCAAGTTCAATAAACCCTACAACCCCTTCCCCTTTCCCCCCTCCAAATGGAACAGCCCTTTCCCATTCCCCCACTTTCCACTTTCCACTTTCGCTCTTCACTCTCTATATTCCCCTCATGAGCACCTATTGATCACATAGGCACCAAATTACACACAAGTCAAAAAAGCCACCAACCTTGTCAAGGTCCTTGACGAATTTAGCTTCTAGAGAAAAATTTGATTCATACTCCATCCACAACTCAGTTATTTCCGTCGCTTCAATATGAAAATTCAAATAAAAACAAAGGGGTGAGTTTTCTCCATCTTCACATTAACAAACTCATGTACAGACTACAGAGTGAAAAATACCTGCAGATCCTCCTCCAAGTACTTTACACATTTGATCTAATGCTGTTTTTTCAAGATAAGTTTTTTCCTTTTTAGACACGCCATCCATTGGCGTTATGTCTCCAACAATTGCTGTTAAACAAAGCACCAAAGTGAACAAATGAAACTGCAAACCTGAACTCTGATGAGAACGCATGAGAGATATGATGATATTGTAAAACACTTATATTAAAGCTTCTAATAACTTGAAAACTCAAATTATGCTTCCATAGTAAACCCAAAATAGGGGTTATGAAAGCATTGTGAATTAGATGTAGTACTAAGTAAAACAAATTTACACATGTGGATTTCTAGTAGTTTTGGCATTTATCAAGTTCTCATCGTGTGAAACATTAAAACAGTGAAATAGAAGGCAGAAATGCATCTGCAATAATGTACATTAGTTTGTAGATCACTGATAGCTTGGCATCATAACATAACAACTTGTTGCAGTCAGGATTTCCATCTAGAACACTATATATTACATAACGAATCTATTTCAAATTTCAAACCTAAACTTTCATTTGTATTCAATCGATATCGTCCACTGTTTCAAGTATATTTACATTTCTAGAAGAAGTTAGCCTAAATTGTTCACAAACTCAATCTCATCCACTGTTTCAAGTTTATTTACATTTCCAGCAGAAGTTAACCTAATTTGTCCACAATATTATATGATTATTCGTAACAATGCTTTAGGCTTGCAGAACCACTTTAACCAGGCATAGACAATTAACTGAAAGCAAGTGGCAGATTAGCATACCTTCTGCGATGTCATGAACAATAGCCAATTTAATGCACCTAAAATAAGCGAACACAAACAAGTTTCAGGAAACCTACCTCCCTTTATATTATGGTCAATTTCATTACAAAAATAAAGTCATTAAGAAACTTATAATCATCTAATAGAAAAGGAATGTGAATTTACTTGTTTCGGTCAAAACCGGGAACATCTGGTGCAATTAAAGCCATCAAACCCATTCGATACATGTGATCAGCAATAGATTCTGGATTCTTAACACCTTTTCGTAACCACCCTGTTCTCTTTGTTGTCTGTTTTACATACCACACAGAAGTCAAAGAAGTTAGAACACTGCAAATTAAAAGCAGGCAAAGCACAAAATACGAGACGAAGCGGCGCAAGTGAAATCTAACTTTTATTGAAGTCACTTAAAGTCAAGCAATACAAACAAATTTAATTCTGAAATCAATCTTAGGTTAACTAGTTCAGACAGTTTTAGCAGGCGAAATTAATCGGATCTTATCTAGATAATTTCTCCGGCACTTCTGAAAAACAAAGTACTACATTACAAAATAGAAAGCTCTTTTACAGATAAACACCTTGAGGCTTTGACAGAGGGAAAGGAAGTCAATGACGGAGGAAGCAGAAGAAGCGCCATTGCGAACCGCGTCGTCGGAAGGTGAAGCAGCCATGTGACAAACCCTAGTGCAAGAAAATGCAGATTTGAATTTAAAGAAGGTAGCAGAAAGAAAAGGAACGGGAGCACGGGATATAAGAGGGAATCGCATTCCACTCTCGCCAACTAATTACTTTGGATTGCTTCTCTCCAGATTTTTGGGAAAGTAATTGTGATTGTGTACAATATATGGAATGATACATAATGAATTGCGAAGAAAATTATCAGGAATAATTAATTTGTTAAAATTATTTTTAAACATAGTATATGCTGAACTGTTTCAAATTTTATATAGATGATATTAATAAAAAAAATCTAACAAACTGTAAGATGGAATCTATTCTATAATAAAAATGTTTTATAAATATAAACAGAGATAAATTATTCAGATATAGTATAATAATGTTGATGATAAGTATAATATAAATAAAAATCATATAACCAATAATTAACATGAATGTGTATTTGATAACATAAAAATGTATAGCATGAGGCATGTGTTTTTAGTATAAGTATCACTTACTTCATCTTCATGTTTATTGTAAATCCCTGGTAAATATAATGAATTTTATATATTTAAACACATTTTCTGGAAAGTAGAATAAATTATCATGGTACACTTTATTGAGTATAGTTCTTGAATATGTATTTATATATGTTTAGCTACACATAATCACTCTTGATAAAAAAATATATATAGAAATAACATTATAAGTTAATTTAAATTTAAGATGATAATGATAAAATGATAAAAAAAAATATTTAATTTTGTCATGCACAATTATGTATTATTTATATTATAAATGCATTTATAAATACAAAAGGTGATATGAGATGTAGGATGAGCGTTTTTTAAAATATTATTAATTATCTCATGCTAAAAACTAATATTTTACCGAGTCCAAAAACTTACAACAACAAAAGTAAGAATTAAGAATAAGAGTGAATTCATTATAATCCAAATCCCATTTTACGTTGTAAGACTTAATAGTATCTTAGTGTATATAATTTGGCCTGATGCAAGAACATCTCTAATACGTAATATATGTTATTTTGCTTAATATACAAATTAGTTTATAAAATCATACAAGAATTTTGACATGCAACCTTCTTCTTACATGTACATTATTCCTAAACATTATATTTAAATCACAATGACATTATTTCATAGTATGTATCATCCATCATTTAAATAAATTAAACAAATAATATTCAACTTGGTGCTTCATGATGCATATCACAATTAAAAACAACTCTTAATTTTGTCTCCTTTCATATATTTAATTATCTATTATGATTAAAATCATTAGCATAATAATAAATAATTACTTTTTTATTATAATTTTAATTTAAATAATAACTATATGGTTTAATTTATATATCTATTTAACTTGTTCATACTTCTAAGTAGAATAATTATTCTTTTTTTATATATATTTAAGAATCATACAGTGGTATTTAAGTATTATTCAAGTAAATTTACATATTTATAGATATATAGGCTAACTAACATTTACATTTATATTCATATTTTAATATTTATTACTTATTGTATTCGAAAAAGTCATCAATTAAATAATTAAACTTCAATTATATAGAATTTTCAAAATCCTATGCCTATTTACATTTATTTTTTTATCTATGTTTCTCTTTATTTATATATAGAGATATTTGTATTTAACATATTTTTTTATGAAACTTTTTTATAATATTGAGTTACATTTTATGTGTCTGAATTTGGGTGTTTAATCCAAACATAAACCATATTCTAAAAAAAAACTAAATCTAAAATATTTCAAAATTCAAATATAACAATAGAAAGAAAAAAAAGATAGATTTATTATTTAATACATTGTGTCTATCACTTCTATTTATTATTTTTATTGCATAAACATTACGGTTAAACCACATAGGATGTTAGTTAATTATTAAACTAACTTTTAATGGCGTGTTATTCCATTCTACCTCGATCACGATTCGCAATTAATATATATGAACAACAAATTTTTAATACAATGTTATAGAGTAAACATATTTTATTTTTTCCTTTAAATTTAGACAATATTCTAAATCTTCTCTACCTCTTTTTCTTATATTCAAACATAATAACTTATTTAAACATTTTAATATATAATTTATTTAATTATTGACCAATTTTTGTCAATAAAATTAAATTTATTAACAAATTTTATTGATGAATTTAAAATTTTTAATTACTAATACAAATTTTTTAAGTAAAATTTGTGAACAAAATACATCATAAAATTAAACTTTTAAATATTAATGGATTATTCTGTTCATGATAATTATGTCAATAAAATTTGTTAATAGTTAAATTTTTTTTTATGATTTTTTTTTCATTGATAAAGTAGACACCAAATTTTCTGTTTTAAATATGATTAAATAAAAATTATTTGATAATTTATCGGTAATTATATTTTTTGGAAATTCATCAATATGTCAATAAATTGATACTAAATTTTCAATAAAATCTTATAAAGTATGTTTATGAATTAATGAGACGAGTGAAAAAAATATAAAATAATAAAAAGAAAAGAGAAAGAAGATAAGAAGAAGACTATAAAAGCAATAGTGACCATAACAGACTAGTGGTGCAATAATGATGAAGTAACATTAATAAAGGTATTAACGAAGAAGAGGAATACAGAGAATAAAATAATGATGAAATAACAGTAATAAAAGGTGTTAATGGTAAGAAGGAATACAAATAAGAAAATAAGAAAATAAGAAAGAAAAAAAAATAGAGAGAAGAGAAGAAAAGAAAAAGAGAAAAAAAAAGAAAGACATATTGTAATACTTACTGATAAGTTTAAAAATTTGTAAGTATTTACTAATAATTTTTATCGTGGAATAATTATTGAATGATTTTTTTAATAATTTAAAATAAATAAATAATTTTTTGGTCATATCAATAAATTTTTATACCGTTACTAAATATTATTGTTCAGTATTTAACCAATATTTGTTTTCATTAATTTAATTTACCTTTAATTTTTTGTGATTATCAATTAATTCTGTTTATTGACAAGAAAAAAACTTTTTATGATGTATTTAGGCTATTTAAATTATAATCCCCTAATCTTGTATAAATAATGTAGATTCCAAGTTAAATGCCTATAACTTGACGTAGGAGATAACCTTGTTTTATTTAAGAATTGATAAAAACAATTAGTGTCTAAGTTAAGAAACTCCAACATTAAAAGCCAAATAATGTATGAAAGAGTGCCTAGATTGTTCATTACCCAACCATCATCATGGCTTGATAAAGAGTAATAATTGGAATGAAGCTATTGTAATTGCTTCACAAATAGGTAGGTCTATGCTTTTCACGTTAGGAAGGGTGCTAAGATTATATATGGTTGGTCAGTGTTTAAAGTTTAAAACGTGGAAAAGAAAAATAAAAAACATCTAAAATAACAATTATGTTTTATGGTGCATAAATACGACACGTGTCTGATACGGGATATATTTATTTTGAAAATAAATAATATTTAATATATGACATATACATATTAAAAAGTGAATATTTTAAAAAAAAAACATTATCAATAGATAAATTCAAGTCAACAATTAAATATATTAAATAATGTCAAGAAAAAATTATAAATTACTATCATCATAAAAATATTAATGTCTCATAAATTAGATCTTTATTGATAAAAGATTCATAAAATATCGGATATAAATATATGAAAACATGGACAAATAATCCAAATTGAAATATCAATACACCGTAAATCACATCTAATTGAATTTGTATCAAATTAGTAAATACTTATTTTTATAAAAATCTACAGATATTAAAATCTCGTTTATTTTCATAGACGTAACAGTACTAAAAAATAAAATAATACTTAGTTATTTTTAACAAAACCTCGTTATCTCGTCAAATTATTTTATATTGAATGAAAATAAAATAAAATAAAAACACGTTAGGTATATGCATAAACTTTTACAAGCATTAAGAGCCTATCTAATCTCTTACTAGCTATATTCAATTTCGATATTTTTCTCATTGTAAATATAATATTTTGAAAACCTCTCATTTTGTTTACTTTGTTTTCGGGATTTTAAAGATAAGTGTAACGAATATTATTATATATATATATATATATATTATGTTTTTACTATTTTATATTCACTTGAAAGTAAGAATAAAAATAAAATTAAATAACTTAGCATCTTTATATTTACTTGTAAAAATTAAAATAAAAACGTAAAACACATTTTCTCAAATCAAACAAACTTTAACCAGTTAGTTCTTTAATTAGGTAAAAAATAAAGTAAATTACTAAAAATAGTTAAGTAGTAATTCATTAAGGCGATGCTAACAAACTTTTTGGCTATAAACATCCAAAATCTATTTTAATTTTGACAACCTAAAATATATAGATAGCGAATTTTATCGTAATATGTTAAAATGATATTCTATTGCTTTATTCATATGCACAAGTCTTTAACTTGTATAACAGCTTGATCCTATTAAACTTTGTAGATATAAGCTACGAGCCTGCCACATAAAGTTAGTACATAAATTAGCCGAAATATATAGTTAACCAAATTAAAAATATTCGTTAAAATTAAATATTAAAATATTTAGCACGTGAAGAATAAGGACTTCGTTTAACACGTGTCTTGAATAATTTGAATAGTGGCAGTTAAATTTAATTTTTTGTCTAAATTCTAATTTATTTATGTATTTAAGGTGGGTAATGAGTTGTAAGTAGGCTAGTTTTAGACTTTACTATAAAATAATGGTTGTCTTAAATTTGATGGGGTAAGAATAACAATTCCGGGTGGTGTACATATTAAAAACAATATGAGCATAAAGTGTTGTTTGTAACTGAAATAACTTTAGTATAGAAGAATGGTGAACTTATAAGTTGGTAGGGTGCAAGGTAAGGAAGTTCTTCTCCAACCCCTCTTTTTCAACTTTCATCTTCCCCCTTGTAATCTCTTGTGTATTTCGAATTATTTTAAAAAGAAAAGGATTTGGTGAATTTTCACCTCATTTTTGGTGTTATTTGGTTGGAGATTTGAGTTTTTGGATGCCACTAAGGAAATTCTTTTAATATTTTAGTTCATCATTTTCTCCAACTCTTATTCTCTAGACTCGTAGAAAGTATAAATTAGGAGAAATTAACTTCATTCTTATATTTCAATTTAGACTTTTAAGCAATGACTTAATTTTGTAGTTGAGGGATATATATTGAGATTAGTTAACTTGGCACTTTAATCTTATATTTTAAATTGACGAATTTTTTGCATGATTTAATAGTGGTGATTTATTGTGCAAATTTCATTTATCTCTTATCGGTTGAGAGAGATAATATTGTATTTTTTTATTTGAGTATTAGAATATGAAGTGAGTAAATAAAACTGGTTAAACTTCAATGTTGTATTATAAATTGATGATTATTTAGTGTGATTTGAGAATGCTGATTTTTTTTTTCGCAATTTCCATTTCTCTCTTATCAAATGAGAGAAATAATGTTGTATTTGTTTTAGTATTGAAATAGGAAGTCAAATAAGTAAAAGAAACTATTTTAATTTGACACGTACCAAATTTTTAAAGTGATGATATTTGCACTCTTACCAAATTTTGTCACGTACCAAATAAACAATACTAATTTTTCTCTCTACATATATATCAAGTATAAAATTTAAAAAATAGCTGGAAAAATATCGAAAATATTTACAGTGTTGTACTTGTTTTCATATTGGGTAAAATCTGTCTGTAATCCCAATCTATAAGCATATTAAAAATTCATTGATAAGTTTTTGGTAATTCTAGAAAAAACCTGAAAAATTAGTATTTTTAAAACTTGACATTTAATAAATATATAAATTTAGTTGTGCCAAAAACTTTATTATTGAGAAATAAACATTGTAATTAAATATTTGTAAAATATACTGGTATCTAACCCTGTGAAATGAACGTGTCAATCCCTTAATTAAAAAAGGAAAGAATAATTAATTGCTGGGATTAAGTTTAAGTGATTACTATTGTGAGAATATATATATATATATATATATAATATTTGGATGTTTTTATTATTATTCAGAAAGGTTAAAATTATGAAAAATGAGTTTTTAAAAATACAGAAGCCTAGGTGAAAAACATTCGTGTTCTTATTTTTCAAAGTTTCTCCTTTTTCTTTATTTTCCACTCATTTTAGAATCTAAGATCCTAGTATAGACAAATACGTGAGCGAGGAGTGATAGTAGTATAGATAAAGTTAGTAGCTCTATAGCTTTTAAAATTAAGAAATATTAATTTAATTAAGAGTATTTATAGATTTTTAAAGATTGAATGTATTTAAACAAATATCAAATCCCAGTCTTTTAAAATATTTTAAACTTTTATAGCTGTTATTTTGTAAAGATTTTAAGTACTCAGTTGGATCATATTTATATATTAATAAGACGTCTAACGTATATTATATGTGAGTAAAAAAAAAAACGAGAGATGCGATTTTAGTAATGTGAGTAAAAATACTCAATGCTGAAAATATTGTTTGATGGTTTGTCCTTTGGCATTCTTATGGAAGGAAAAAGATTAGATTGAAGCAAGCAGCGTTGAGGGCAGTGAGTCAATCAATCCAAGCTGGCTGAATAAAGAGTCGTTTTTTTAACGCGTATCTCTTGTGCAACTGTTTCTTAATACCTATCAATAACGCCATAAACCGCCCAAGCTCCTTAATTTTGGCAACTAGGCCCAAAACTCTCATATTTCACTTTATAAACAAACAACAACAAATCAGAAGATGATAGCTTCTGGTTACTTAACAAACAATTACTTCTGTTTGTACCTCAATCAAAATCATTTTAATTATTAAATAAATAAATAAATAAATTTATATATATTCTCGTTTATTTTGTTCGGGCTAATCGACAAACCAGCTCACATGTTGATTGGGCCCACAAGGCATGTCGGTGGATGTGATGTAACATTGTTAATCTACAAGAAATGAATTGGATTAAGTTAAGCACGCCACTTAGAGAAGATAAGATAGGCTTCAAACACGACTAATAAGAAAATTAATCACTCCTGCCGCTAGAGGCCAAGGGCTCCATTTGAAGCAATTTCGGACAGCGTGGACAACCCTATTGGATTCCATTTTTTCGTCATCAATTACAGAAAGTGGTTTCACACGCACATCAAGAATAACAAGCAAGAAGAATGGCTTCGGACCCACCAGAAAAGTGCAGAGGTATGTGTGTGCAGTAATCTCCACCTAAAACAAAAAATAAAATAAAATAAAAATACCACCATTCACCATGCTTGTTTTCTTCACAGAGTGTCGGCAAGCTGACACTGTATTTGTGATGAACCCACCATGACATGACCACCACTGCACTGCATTGCTACTTACTACGTAAGTACTTTACAGCTGGACAAATCCATCAAATTCCCAAAAATCCAACGGTCATCACTGTCTGTCCCACACTCTCACCACTTTGTGGATCCCATCATCACAACCATTTCACCACTTGTCCCTGTCATCCTAGCTGTCTCCACCCTTTCATATATTTTATCTCTCCTACAAAATCACATTACTAAAATTCCTTTTTTCAAAATTCATTTTTCTCACCTACCTAAAATGAAACCTCTTATTCAGATTGCATTCAATATAACCAGTTCCTCTTACTTTTACCAAATACAACACAACAATTCGCTAGCAAACCGTATCCTCCTTATACCTGCACTGACATTATTGGATTCATCAAACCTTTTAAATGCAGTTCAGTTGTTAAACCGACCATTCACAAAACAGCGACCATTGACAGTGCAACGCATTTCGGCTATAAATTAAATAAAACCGCAGGGAAGTAAAAGAGATAACAAGATTTAAAGGAGACAGACAAAGGAGATGAACTTGAACTTTCTTTCTTTACAGAAAAAGAAAATGTAAAAAAAAAACACCAATTAATACCAAAAAAAGGAAAGAAATAAAGGAAGGAACAACAGCTGGTTTAGCTGGCCTCCTAAGTAAAGAATCTACTCTTATCCTTCTCTTTTGTTTCTTCTCTCTCGGATCCATTAAGCCTGTTTCCCTTCTTCTAGACCAGGGGTTCTTTCCCTTTTTTTTACACTGTCTGTTTTTATCTGTGACTTAAAAGACTACCGTACTAAAAAACAGAAAAAACCCTCCCCACAAAAAAATAAGGGAAACAAAATTAATTTACAGATTTGCCGTGATTGTAGCCGTAATAGGAAAGGTACCACTTGACGAACTTTTTCAACCCGGTTTGCAAATCGGTCGTTGGCTTGTATCCGAATTCTCTCCGGGCGGAACTAATATTCGCGTGAGTAAACGGAACGTCCCCGTTTCCAGGCATGTCCACGATATTCCTCTTCGCCTTAACCTTCAAATGTCGCTCCAAGATACTCACAAGAGTGGGCACGGTAACAGGGGAAGTGTTCCCGAGGTTAAATATCCGATAAGGAGCGGGTCCCCGTTTCTTCCCACCCGACCCGGTACTCTGGCCAGCAGTATCCAACGAACCAAGGCACCCCTTCACGATATCATCAATGTAGGTGAAATCGCGAGCGAGGTCGACGTGGTTTTTACCGCGGTAGACGGTAATGGGTTTCCCCTGTAAGATATTACGGGTGAAAGAGAAATAAGCCATGTCGGGTCTCCCCCACGGTCCGTACACAGTGAAGAACCTCAAACCGGTGATCGACAATCCGTAAATATGATTGTAAGTGTGAGTGATTTCCTCCCCGGCTTTTTTGGTGGCGGCGTAGAGGCTAGCGGGCTGGTCGGTGCGGTCCGATTCGGAGAAAGGGACCTTCTCGTTGAGCCCGTAGACGGAACTGGACGAGGCCCAAACGATGGCGGGCTGAGGGTTGGCCGATTTGCAGGTTTCGAGAAGCGTGACGAGGCCCGCGATGTTGCTGTGCACGTAGGATTGGGGATTCTCCATGGCGTAGCGCACGCCGGCCTGTGCGGCAAGGTGCATGACGTGAGTGAAGGCCACGACGTCGAAGAGCTTGGCGAGAAGCTTGGCGTCGTTGACGTCGCCTTCGACGATGAAGACCTCGTGCGTGTTGAGCAGCGATTTGCGGGCTTTCTTGAGGGAGGGATCGTAGTAGTCGTTGAAGTTGTCCAGTCCAACCACGCCATCTCCGCGTCGTTTCAAGGCGAGGGAGACGTGGGACCCGACGAAACCGGCTGCGCCCGTTACCAGTACAGACATGCCTCCCTGGCGGTGGATCTGAGCGGATGTGCGGACTTGCTTCTCCCACTGGATCCCGCCCCAGGAGGCGGAGAGGTAGCGGCTGCCGGAATCGACGAAACCCTGGAAGCTGAGGTAGGAGGCGGTGAGGGCGATGAGAAAGAGAGCCCAGAGAAACATGGTACTGGTAGAGGCGAAACAGCGGTAGAGCTGGCGGTTCATGGTATGGGCACGCTCGATCTTGAATTTGCCTGGAGTTGAGGGGAAGGTCTCGTCTTCCAACGGCGGCATTTTAGTGTTTCCTTTCCTAATTGAAAAATGGATCTTGATTATTGGTGGTGGTGTTGATGATTTGCGTAAACGAAAAAAGTGGAAGGGTACAGATGCAGAGGAAAGAAACAAAAGAGAGATCAATTCTCCTGCACCTGCTGAATGAAGCAATGGGAAGGGTTGTTATATATAGTGGTCACCCACGGACAAGTGACAAGCTAGTCTACGCGTGAACGCGTTAAAGGAGGGACAGAGGAGAGAGAAATTAAACAGAGGAGCCCAGCGACTGAACCACCAGGAATTTAGCCCAGCCTCTCCTTCTCTCTCCACTTTTTTAGATCCATATAAACCAACCAACTGCGCCTCATGACTCACATAAGTTGAATCTCCCAGATAAAACTGGAGCATTGTCCATTTTTTTAATGCTCTACAAATTCTTATTTATTCCTCAATTTCCCTATTTTTTTTTCCCAATCAAATTCCCATTCTTTTTTTTCTTTTTCCTCCATTCACATCCCACCTACAAATTATCATTTTTAGTATGAGATAATAATCATCACAATACATTCCACTGTGGATGGATGCACAAGACCGGACCCTAAATGCTATGGTACCTAATATAACTAATGCATTTGGCGGTTTCATCACTTTTAGTTAAAGATCAACTGAATTAAATTATCTTAACTTTTTTTTTTAGGTAACCATCAACTGAATTTATATTTTACCCATTAACCCAATTACCACTGGTTTGCTTTATATGATAAAAAATGTTTTACTTTTATTAATTATCTCAATATTCTAATACAGTGTTTTTAAATAGCATTTTATATATATATATATATATGTTTTGAATCTCCCCTACTTAAGATATACCATTTATGATATAGTGTCTAAAATACTCATTTATCATTTTTTTTATATATATGCGTGTCTGATTAGTTAAACGTGTATTTATGGTTTATCAGTGTATCATTGAAGTCCGATATCTCACATAACTAAATTAGAGGAATTAGAGAGGGATTGAAGTCACAATATTTATTATTCATTCATGTCATCACAATTGGTTATTCAAGTGTTAAATATATATCGGTCCCAACTCTAAAACCTTAAGTTTTATGGTGGAAGAGGTTCAAAGATAAGGTAAAATTGATTCTCTAATCAAATTTCTAAATGATAAACAACTTTCCACAATTGAATGTGAATGTGCAAAACATAAAAATGGTACACATACCTAATTAATAGAGTTCTGACAAAATTAAACAGTACTACAACCTTTAATGAATTTCTACCTTTGAATTAAAAGTAATGGTCACATAATAATCATATCAAAATTCAATTTCGTCTGAGAAGGAAAACCTGGTTAACTTGATTGTCACAATTACTTTTACAAATATCTCATTTCTCTTTATCTTGTCAAATAATGTTTGAGCAAGCAAATAACTGTGGGTAATTCAAAGTGGAAAAAAAGAAGAAGAACGACTTACATAAAAAGGGATAGTTTTTTTTAATTGTTATATACAATAAATTTATTTATTTTGATAAGATATTTTTTATTAGAAAAATGTGATATTTAATAGAAAAATATAACATAGATCACATGTATAACTTTTCTTTTAAAAAATATCAAACATGTTGCATTTAAACGTCGTTGGTGTGTTAATTACTAAATTAGAAGAATTTGAAAAATAATTCGAAGAGGATGGTAAAAATAAATCCAATGGCAACTATATAATTTTAGAAAGTCAATGTGGATCTCAATTTTAATTTATTAAAATAAAATAGTCAATTTGAAGTATCCAGATTTTCATAATTCAATCTTAATGTTTAAATTTGACTTTTGCATTTATTGAAATCTTATATAGCTTTTATTAAAATTGAGAGACATTGTCACTCAGCAAAACATGGAAAAATATCCTTAGAAGTATGACTAATCAATATTAATAATACTATGAATATAATCCTTATCATGTTTCCATTTATTCTCTAGAGCAGATCAAATTTAAGCCAATTTTATTAATGTTTTCCTTCATATGTCTATCCATTATCTGAAGTTTTTCTCAATATTTAATAATGAAATTAATAGGGGATTACGAAGGACGTGAGCCCCACGACGACATGCAGCTTGGGAGACAAGCATAACTATTATACTATCAAAGATAGGCTTTGTTTTATTATATGAGAAAAATTAATTATTATGTTAAAATAATTTTATAATAATGTACTACTTATAATATATCCCTCTCCTTCACTTTCACTTTATCTGTTTCATCAAATTTTTCTTTGACTAATCCTTGGTCTTTGGTTGCTCTTTACACACTCAATTATCATAATTTTCTCATTCCATGTTTTTACTTTTTTATTACTTTTGAAATTTACGTATGTATTTCAATGGTTAATTGAATAAGCAAAAATATGTTGTGGATTTATGTAAAATAAAAATAAAAATGGCAATAAGATGATATTGTTTTATTTATGATTATATATTAACACATAGATAGAGTAAAATGTCTAAAAGTATTGTAATAATAAAATTCATAAAAAAAAATATATTAAAAGCATGTGAGCAGGAGACAAAGGTTACCTTGGTAGGAACCCGAACAGAAAAAAACACATTAACATATAACGACACCCGGTTTTTTTTATCACTTTGGTTCATGTGCCAAATCGAATCCTGCATAATTGTGTTTCTATTAAAAAGTGTTAAAATTATTTTTTATCCAACACCTGCTACTCGTTTGAGTATAACATTTCTTATTGACAAAAAGAATACTAATTTTATATAATTAAAGTTGTAAAAAGTATTTAATTAAAATACACAGCTTGTATTTAATTCAAATATAATTTACTTTTTATGATAAATAATTTATACTATTTATGTGATATCTTAGTGTTGATAATTACAATATTTAAAATTTAATTTTAAAATATTAAAATAAACAGATGGATGAGGTTAAATTAATGATTAGGAAAACTTGCTAAAAAAATAGCTCAGTGTTATATATTTAACTTTTATAATAACTGTTAAAATACTAGGTGCATGCCTAAAAAAGGTTAAATTAAATGTAAATAATTTATTTTTATAATTAAAACTTTTATGTCACGTAGGTAGAATTTTAAAAGAGTAAAAGTAAAAATTTTAAGTTATATTTAATGTATAAATTAAACTTTTAACTATCCACTGATTTATTTTACACTATTACATTTTTTTATAGATCTGTTTTCTTTATAATCATTGTGAAATTTTACTATACATATAATATTGTGATATGAATTGAAAATCTGGGCTAATCACTTCAAATTAAAAGTTCGCGTTAATCAAATATATATTTGTATGTTGTATTATTTTCATTTCAATTATAATTTGTAATGAACTTATCAAATATATTAATAATGTTAAAATGAAAAATGTAAGATCATGAAAAATATTTATTTTAACAGTAACAATTTTATTATTAGATTTCTTTGTGAATGAAAAATATAATAAGTTTATATAAAAAATAAAATATAAAAGCTAAATAATAAATTTTGGTAGCTTAATTGGTAGAAAATTGTGGTGATTATTGAGGGTGGATAAAACACTTAGATTTTAAGGCATTATTGAGGGATCCAATATGTCAAGTGGTGATTAAAATATTAATATAATAAATAATATTAAAAAATTGTTGAATAGTAAAATTTTTGGACTATAAATAGCCATGAGGGGGGAGGTTATTCTGCATAAAGAGAGGAAGAATCAAGTGAGAAATCTTGAGAAATAGAGAAGAAAGAGTTAGGAAGAAATTTTTAGTTGCAAGAAGAATAGAAGTTCTGGAGGGTTTTCGGGGAAACAAATTCTGAGCAAAAGATTAAGTCTGGAATAGAGGTAGGGGAGCTAACATTTCTAAGCTTTTATATTATGATTTAGTATTGTTTTATTACTATTCATGTCTTGAAATTCTGTGTGAATATTATTAATGAAAAACATAGGTGCTTACTGTATATCTATCTATAGTGAAATTGTGTGCTAATATTATATGTTGTTGTTTTGAATCTGTAAATAAGAAATTTGTTAAAACTAGTTGAGGAACACTTTGGCTAAGGAAAGACTTGGTACTTAAGTTGTCCACTGTGACGCACTTCTCTTTCCTAGAAGTCTACTCGACAAGTTTTTAACTTAAATCTTGTTGAACAAATTATGTACTGTTAAATTATTGTGCAATATATCTTGTTGGAATGAAAATTTCTGATGAGTTCATGTTATTGTGGTAGATATGGAATTATGAATTATAATTGTGATGATAGGATAGAGGAATCTTAAAAATCGAAGTTGATATATTCCTGATCATAGAGCAGCCCTGGTCAAATCCAGTAAGTTGTGACTAGTCATATGTACTGGCGTTTATGGTGAGTTTGATTCGTCAAATATTTGATTCTTCTCCGGTGACCATTTATGGTGATATTTTAGTATTGTTAATTTATTTTGTGATATATTCATTTTGTATGATTTCTGCGAAGATTGGATTTAAATTTATGCATCTGAACATGATATGAGTATTATGGGAAGATTTTGTAAGGATATAATGTGAGTTGAGGAATATGAGCATGGTATGAGTCTCGTGGAGAGATTCAGTAATAATATGGTATTTGTGTATATGTTGATGTTAAGGGTCCTGTTGTTGGAGGTTATCCTGATACTCTAATAATCATCCAATCTCAAGTAGAGAATGATGAATTATGTGGTGAGAGGGACAGGAGGTCCTGGTCTATGTGCCGGTTTTGGACATAGTGTTGAGGACTAACCTTGTGGATGGTATGGAGTATTTTGGAAGTGTATTTGTAAGAGGAAGTAGAAGTCATCACAAGTGCATAACCTCCCGTGATCGCTCATCAACATATCATCGGAATGAGTGTTTATTGGGTATTGTGGAATGAGTGTCTATTGGGTATTGTGGAATGAATGTCTATTGAGTATTGTGGAACGAGTGTCTATTAAGTATTGTGGGATGAGTGTCTATTAGTAATTGTGGGATGCGTATCTATGATGCTATTGTGTATGATGATATGAGTATCTATGATGCGATTGTTGTATGATGGTATGAGGGTGTTTGACATAATTATTATATGAGGTTTGTTGAGTGTATCAAAGTAATGGATGAATATCTATGATGCGATTGTTGTATGATGGTATGAGGGTGTTTGATTATATGAGGTTTGTTGAGTGTATCAAAGTAATTATGCATGTTTTATAAATGATTGGTTGGATGTTAACTCACCCTACTTGTTTGTGTTTGTGTATGTGCGATGATCGTATAATTCGTTATACGAGAGCAGATGGAGGAATGTCGTCTGATTCAGTGTCAATTAAGAAAGAGATAGAAGAATAAATTAGAAGAATTCGAGTTATATTTATGAGTTTATAGTTGAAATTTGAGTTTAAAACATATATATATATATATATATATATATATATATATATATATATATATATATATATATATCAATTATGAATTTTCAAGTGTGAGATTAAGGGATGTTATCTTAAATGTAATGCTAGATTATATCGATTATGAATTATCTAGTGTGAGATTACGGTTAAAAAAAAGGTAAATAATTAAATGTTTAGATAGTTGTATTATATTTGAAAAAAATATATTGTTTTCTGCATATTCGTTCAGTGACATGTTGTTTAATGAATCTCAAAACCAGAACAATTTGGTGATGTAATCAATTCGAATTCATTTGATAGAGATTTATTGTTTACAAAGTCTTAACCTAAAAATAATTAGACAATTTAAATAATTAAAATATTTCAAATCATTTATTTTAACCAAACAAGTTAAGTGATATGAACCATATTTTATTTGTGAATTTCGGATCTGCCTTCTTCTACTTTGTTTCTCCTAGTATTAGTGAAATAATAAAAATATATAACTGATATTATTTTTACCATGAAAATTGTAAGTAATTATTTTAGTGGTGTTGCGTAGTAAAAACTGAAGAAAATTCTCATTAATTTTTTTTATAGTACATGTAAAAAATTATTCTGACTTATTAAGATTAAATTTTATCAACAATATTTTTGATGCACCAAGTGTTTTTTTAGATATTCTTAATATGATCATCTTTGAAAAGGAACGTGACAAATTCTTTTAAATCATGAACAATAATTGATTATTCCTGTATTTATAGATATAAGTAATTCAAGTGCAAAATATTGTATTTATTTTTTAAAGTTGGATTGTGTTTTGATTTCTTGTGATTGTGAATGTGTATTAATTAAATGTTTATATATCTGTCTACATAGATCGACATATATGTATGAGATCGAATTTTTTCCTTCAACGATATACATATGTAATTTGAAATTATATAATTATATCAAATACAAAAATTTCTTATATTATAGATATTAGCAAAAGAAATAAAAAATGAATACATGGAATTATATATATTTTTTACTGTTTTTTATGACTATATATACCTACTTTTTTCTTTTAACAGCGTATTTTAGAATATCTGGATAAGATTGCAATTTGTATAGTATATACTGAAAAACCAAAGAGTGTCACTTATTTTGGTGTATTGGAAAATAATTTTTACCAACAGGTTCAAATGAGTATGCTAACATCACCAAAAAAGTATATTTAAGGACTTAGTCTCAACCTGTTTCATTTTAAAATAATAGCAATAAAATATTAAAGGCTATTTTTCATGCTAACTGTTAAACGTATATAGTTTGTAGAATATATATAATTCTTATAAATACAAACGATCAAATATATTAATTTTATAATATTGGCTATTATCACTGTCTGTCAAAAAGAGACACAACTTTTTATTTTTGTTTAAACAAGATGTGTTACGCAAAAATATTTTTAGGATTATTTTTATCTTCATTAATCCATGTGGTTTATAGTATTTAACTTAATAACTTTTAATTTTTTTGAAAACATTGCTTGATTTCAGTTTTGGTTGTAATTAATTTTTTAACTTTGAATCGTTCCGCCATGTCAAACAAAAACACGTTTTCGTGTAAGATAAACTAAATTCTAACATTATTAAAATCTTAGTCAATATAAAATTAAGTTTAACGACCAAAATATAAATTTCAACATTCGATATCATTAGAGACGTTGTGTTTCATTAAAAAATGTAACTGTATATTTGTTAATCATTATTGTATGATAGAATTTATTTATTACATTATTGTTTATATTTATAACATCGTTAGTAATAAACATACAATTTCCTTAATTTGTTTTCACTTATAATATCATACAAAATATTTAAGATTATAAATGTCCATACATGGAAAATTTATGAATTTTGAAACTAAAACTTAATCTATATCATTGGGATAAGTAAAAAGTTAAAGCTAGATTTTGATTTGAATTCTAAATAAAATGTAAAAATAAAAGAAAAAAGAAAAACGCTGGCAGAAAAAACTTTTTTAATGTCAAAGTTAAACTGGACTGTATTTTTAGATAAATACTTAACAAATAAAATTCAAAAAATACAATACTATTTTTTATATTAAAATCATGGAGATGAATACCAAATGATTTAATTTTAGATTTATATAGATGCTATTTTGTTCTTATATATTATTTACAGCGACAATATAGCTATAATGTAATATAATAGATAACTTTTCCAAATTCTCTATCAATATACTAATGATACTGATTTTTTTGTTATACAGCGTAATATCATAAAAAAATATATATTTACAGCAAATATTTCTTTGGGAAAAATCAAAAGCAAGACATTGGTACTATAAAAGTATTGAAAATTTAAGTTTTATGATAAGCAGAAGAAAAAGTTAAATATTTCACCAAAAAAAAAATATATAAGTCTTTTATTTTAAAATTTTAAATTAGAAATGATGTGTTAATTTCTTATATAAAATTAGACTCATATTTTATTATTTTCCCAACAAATATTTCTTGAATGATTAATTAGAAAAAATATTTCTTTCAATTAAACATAATATTATATAGAAACTAGTAATATGAAATACGGTTTTGGTAATCTTGATATTAATATGAATGTATATTGATAAGTAATTTATACGAGAAAAAAATGGTTGAGTGTTATAAAAGTAATATTGATTTATTATATTTACATAGTTAAAATAAATTTTAGAAAAATGAAATATAAGTTTGTTTGACCTTATCGGTGCTTCCATTGCATGCGAATTGACAAGAGAGAGAAAAAGACGGTGAAGTTGATGGTTTTATGCCAGCTGGCGAATCATGGGAACATGTTTTCTTTCTGATATGCATTTTGGAACCTTCCCTTTTTTTTTCTTCTCCACTTATTCAAATAAACCACTAAAAAAAATCAGATTTATCCTATTATTTTTCTCCACTAATCATGCAGGAGAATATTTATTGCTTCAATTTTAGGATCACTCCAAATGGATCTACTTCCTCCCATCTTAATTGCTTCTGCCACTCTAATTATTATCTCATGATTTTAGGTTTGATTAACGATTTTTAATAAGAATCAATCTAATTGCGTACTTAATATTAATTATTTTTATGCAAAACTTTAATTACAAAATCCTTATGCAGTCTGATAAATAATAAGAGTAATAATTAATACATAATCTTGCTATTTTTATACATAGTGAATAACAATAAATAAAATAAATTAATCAATAACGAGGATAATTAAGGAATTGAAATTAATAAAAATGTTTCAAAAATTCAATGACTCTCATTAATACGGGGGGTATTTTTGGGAAAAAAGTGTATAAATTTAAAACAACATTGAAACATGAATAGTCAGTAACTCTGACTTTATGAAAAATTAATTTGACTGTCGACATACACGGTAAAAAACAAATAATAAAAATACTAATAAAGAAAGATATTCTAGAACTTTTAATTAATATAAATATTAGGAAAAAGTCAAAACGTGTTTCATCGTGTTAAGAGTATTCTTGGGAAAATATGTAAATATAAAACAAAAAATGAAAATAGGAATTAGATTTATTGATTTCATTAATTTTAGAAAATTAGTTAATTAAATCTTAAAATGAAGAACAAGAGACGATTGAAAAACAATTTAAATATATGTTCACAAAATATAAATCTTTGGACGACAAAGGGCTGCTTTGAGGGGGTGTATTATTAAACATGGGGTTCTAAGTAGCAATTAGGTGCTTATTATATAAGAATGTGCAATGAATTGGGTCTTCACTTAGGCTTAACTCATCAAGTCTGCAACTTCATAGATGGCAAATAGTTTGAAGGTTTAATCATTCACTAAGTCCCTATTTTCGCATGGAATCTCAATTTCGTCCCTTTCTTTCTGAAAATCTCAATTGGGTCCCAATTTTATGAAAATTGCAACAAATCGATCCTTTCCGTTAAATAGTGTCAAACGGCGTTAAAAAAATTGATGAGTGAATGCTGAGATGACGAACGAGCGCTCGTCCAGCAGCGAACGAGCGCTCGTCCAGCAGCGAACGAGCGCTCGACCACCGAACGAACGGTCGTCCAGTGTGGAACGAACGGTTGTCCACCAGAGAACGGACGCTCGTCGACCTCTTACTGCTGGACAACCGTTCGTTCCACACTGGACGACCGTTCGTTCGGTGGTCGAGCGCTCGTTCGCTGCTGGACGAGCGCTCGTTCGCTGCTGGACGAGCGCTCGTTCGCTGCTGGACGAGCGCTCGTTCGTCATCTCAGAATTCACTCATCAATTTTTTTAACGTCGTCCAGCCAAATTAACGGAAAGGATCGATTTGTTGCAATTTTCATAAAATTGGGACCTAATTGAGATTTTCAGAAAGAAAGAGACGAAATTGAGATTTCATGCGAAAATAGGGACTCAGTGAATGATTAAACCTAGTTTGAAACAAATTAAAAACAAGTGATATAAATTTGATATAAAAATGCCGAAATTAAAATGACAGTGAATTAGTTAAATATGGGCTTTAACGCAAATAATTAAACACACCATTTCCAACAATTAAATAACTAATTTTACTAAACATGTTTACTACAAGTAAACAAATTAATTGATCTTTCTTCTGGGCACGTAACTTTCATTCTCATGGAAAACTCATGAACGGAAAGGTAGAACAAAAACAGCAAGTTTTTGTAATGTGCATTTCTCAAAGAAACTTTTATTTATTACGTATACATGACGTATGTATACGCTTACACGATCAAACGTATATCGATACGGAACATTCACATGGATATGATATGACTATGATTCATAAATGGTTTTGCGTTTCCCTCTAACTATATATGTATTCCAACTTAATTATTCAATTCCCGTAAAAAAGTAAATAATAATCTCATGTTTAGTTTTGCTTCTTTTTTAATCTTTGAAGCCAAGCAACTCATTTAATACGAACAAATAATTTAAGATTTGGCTTTTTGAGAGGAAAAGAGTGCCTAATAATAGCCTGAACACCCTTTTTAATCTTTCAAAGCAAGCAATTTGAAATAATGTTATAGATGGTCCCAAGTTTTCTATAGGATATTCAAGCAAGAACTTAAAAGCAACTCCTTTAGGTAGTTTGACATTAATAAAAGAATGAATTTTGTATTGCATTGATTATGTGTTTACCATCTTTTAAAGAAATTATCATTGAAGTGATTGGCTTAGCATAGAACCCTTGTTATTGTCCAATGATCTCTTTAACAGTAAAGTGAGTATCTACCAAGGAAATTCAAAATAAAACTTTTCCTACTTTCTTTAGCCAACTAAAGAGGTTTTAACAATTCACATGCAAAATTTGCGATAAATTACCACCAAACTTAGAATAACCTCTTTGAATTCCAAATAAATAGTTAAAAATTTCTTTGGAACTCAAAACAATGATAAAAAAGTAAAGTCAAACTTGAGAAACAACAAATATATCATAACAATTCAGCCGCCCAAAGGTAACTGTTTTCCTTTCTAGAATGCGATGCTGGCGCTTCACTCCTTTTGGTAGAAAAAAACAGGCAAATCAAGAAATTGACCGCAAAAACAAAACAACAATAAAAAACACTAAACTATGTATACTGGAAATAAAATTTTCGGACTTTTAAGAATTTACGATGAGTAACAATAATTATCATAAAAAAAAATTAACTTCGAAAAAACACTCATAGAAGTAAAAACCTTTGAATATAAACCGATAAATTAAATTTCACTAAAATCAAATATAAATATAAAAGAGTTAAATAAAAAGCATGTGTAATAAAAGAATTTAAAGATATTCTTAATATGTAAAAACATTATTATTTTTACATATGTATAATAAGAAAAAAATATTATTCTCAACATTAAAAATCGTACTGTTTACTTTTTCTTTATACATATGTAAAAATAATAATATTTTTAATTTTAAAGAGAGAAAAAAGAAAAACATAAAATAAGGTAATATAGCGAGAAAAAAATTCTCTATCACGATTCCAAATAATGAAGAATCATATATCATATAACTTTGTCAAAATTTCAAATTCATTCAACAACTAACGCAGAAAATACATTTACAAAAACATTAAGTAGACCAACACATTTTTCTTTTTTTTTTCAAACTGTAAAAATAACATTATCTCCTGAAACACCCCTCTTATTTACCTTAATTGAAACAAATTAAACTTAATTAAATCAGACTTTTATACAAATATAAACTTAATTAAATTAGAATTTTTAGACCATTGAGAGTCCCATTAGAATTTTCAGAACCCAAAAACTCTCGTGACATTCTAAATAAAACTCTTTCATCATTATTTTGCAATATATAACACTTTCTATTTTCATTACTCATTTTTATTTATTTATTATGTTATTTATATAATAAGGTGTTCCTAACCTCATTTATTATATATTTTTATTTAATTTATTTAATGAAATGTTTATAGTTATAATATCTCACAATTAATGTTATCCTGTACATGACATTTTGTCCAAAAAAATGAAGAAAAAAAGTTATTATTATTTTATCATTTTACTTATTGCACCCATGTGTTACTATTTTGAAACCCTCATCCACCAGGTTTTTGCCGCTTCTTCTAATGGGCCAACTAACCTACTACGTTTTCATGGTCTTTAACTTTCTAATTTTTTTTTTGAAGAAAACCAACCTACTTCAATCATTTTATTGTATTATTTTTAGCTAAGTACTCCTCTCATCGTTTTTTATTTTTTCTATCTAATTATTTTATTAATATTTTATAATTTTTCTACATTCATCGTTTCTACCCTTCACTCTATAAATATCTACATATTTTCTCCTCAAGATACTACTTCATTTATATCTAAACTCTTTATTACAAGTTTCAAATTCTTTTCTTGTATTTATCTTCTTCATCATCCATTACTTAGAAGTTCTAAAATATCTATAAGATAAAAGAAGAAAAACATCTATCATTTTATATATTTCATTTATTTATATTTATTGATTTATTTGACTATCGACATGGCATAATCGTTCAGACAGACAATTATTAAAGGTAATTAAGAGTCAATTAATGTGATAACGGTTATTAATGGACAGTTAATAGGTATCTTAACAGTCAATTAATAGGTTTGATCATTATAAACTCTATAAATATAGATTTGATGTCAAGGTAACACATTTTTGGAACATCTGCGAAGAAGACGTAAACATAAAATTAGGAGAGAGCCAGAGCCAGAACCAGACAAATGTCCATCGACCCTTGACCGAAACAATTATTATTATTATTTTATTAATAAGATATTTATAACCTTATTTTTATTTATATATTTATTATTATTATTTTATTAATAAGGTGTGTAACCTATTTTTATTTATTTATTGTCACTGTTTTTATTTTGAAAGAGAAATTAATGTTTTTTAGGGAGAGTTTAGTTTATAAAAAAAAGAAAGGAGTTTTGTGAAAACAGAATTTTAAAGTTATCACACGAGGCACGGGACCTATTTTTACAACTCCATCTTATATATGTGAAGGTATTTTTTTTTTCTTTGTAAATTAGAAAGGAAACAGTAGAAGCAATTCCTGTAAAGCAGTTTGATATTAATAAAAAAAATGTATTAATTTATATACATTCACCTTTATAATGTCCCAAGTAAATAATCTGTATTAAAATCCTCTTAACTATCCTTAAAATACTGGATAAATAAATAAAAATAATTTGATATTAATTTACGTACGTTAGAAAATGTATTAAAACTTAATATATATGGCTAAGATCTGGACGATCTATTTAGTACAGTAAAAAAGTAATAAACAGTTGCACGGAAAGTTTTAATAATAATAAATATAATTAAAATTGAAAGGATCATTTTTTTGTTATGATGTGAAATTAAATATATTCATTTGTATTTTAATTAAATGGACAGGTAATTATGTTTTAAATAAAACTTTCTATACTTTAATAAGATCACATATTTTAAAAATCACAACATATTAAAAAAATATTGTAATAAGATAAATTTTATTTTGATTTTTAAAATTTATTTTTTTAATAGTGATAACATCGCTTAATTTAAAAGGTTGTTTATAAAGAATAAACAAAATAAACTTTTATAAATAAACTGATTATATTTAAATAAATATTTATAATAATTATTTATGTAATGTTTTGAGATAATATATCTAAAATGTTAAGAGCAATTATAACATAATATTAAAATAATGCACATAAAAATTCAAACAAAAAGGAACACGTCATGGTCTTAATGTGAATTAGTATAATTTTGTGTGTTATTTCATTAGATGATCCAATTTAAAACTAATTATATCATACCTTAATCTAATTAAATTTATGTATTTTTTTTAAATAAAATAAGATCTCTAGTAAATGAATCTCCCTTAAACTGTGAACCTCTGGAAAATTTTCATGATATTATATTTTATGCTAAAATAATTATTAAATATATATTAATGAAAACGAGACAAAATTGCAATTCGAGATTGACATTTTATAAGAGAGCTTAATGATTCTTAAAAATGAAATTTAAGTGTATCTATATTTAATTAATCTAAAAACTAATTTACTATAAAATAAAATATTAAGATTACAAACATAGCCATCTCTCTTTTCTTAGTTAACAGACAGTGATGATGATTGGACAAGCACTAGAAATTATTAGCCATAGTTACTTTATTGAACATATACAAAACAAAAAGAAAAGATGGACACATGCAAAGGAGACATGACCTTATTTTTTTGACTCACGATATACTACCGAACTAACAATGACACCATAATATCTTCCTTTCACCGTCTCATGCATGACTTTACTTTCCGTTACCACCGTATGATCCTGACCCAGCACGAGACCCTGCGTATGAACCTGCTTCTGACCCAGCTCTGGAGGACCCTGAGCCAGCATGGGACCCTGCATAGGAACCAGCTTCGGAACCTGCTCCAGAGCCTGATCCCGATGAGGAAGAAGAAGAACCAGAACTTGAATAAGATGAAGAGCCGGAACCAGAACCAGAGCCAGAGCCCGAACCTGCACCTGCACCAGAGCCCCCACCGCCAAGGCCAATTCCAAGCCCAGCACCCACCCCAATTCCCACCCCACCAAGGTCCAACCCGAGGTCCTTTCTTGCCACTCTACTTTCACACACTATTGCATTGATTGCAACAAGCAAAGCAACAAGAGCCATAACCCTCCCAGTCATAGCAGATGCCATTGCCAAGGATCAATATAAAACTAGGGTTGATGAGTTAGCTATCTAAGTGGTTGATAAATTTTTTGTGAAGAGGCGATGAGATGCATGCTATTTATAGTTGAGAATTGATAGATTTACCTAGGAAGGTCGGCAAAGCACGTGTAAAAGCATGACGCGTGCGTAGTAGGACATTACGAAGTGGGGGTGTCACTTGCAGCCTTTGTCCCAGAGAATGTTTGCACCAGTTTTCATTATATTTTTGGTACAAGTGGACTTCTATCCTTCACATATTTTTTCAATTCAATAAAATCATTATAAATATTTTTTTCTTCTAAACTCTTTTAACATGTCACCTGTATAATTTACAATAAAAATCCTTGATAATGTTACGCCTATCTATGAAGTAATCATATTATGTATAATAAGCCTAATTGTGGAAGTGGAAAGCTATATATATGCAGTTTAATTGTAGGATATTATTTTATCAACGAGGCCATTAACAGCAGCAGATCCCACTCACTTAAGCACAATGATTTGCGGGATGTATGATTGGCACGGAATTCAATTTCTAAAGATAAAACTATTAAGGATATGTTTTCCTAATGCAAAACCACTAAAACATGTTGGAGATATAAATCATACGGGGAGAACAATCTAGAAAAGCAACCAATAACCTTTGTCATAACTACATCAAATTCTGTCCTCCTTCAAAATCTTTGATTGAAGTTCGAATTGACTGAAGTTTTTGGTTTGTCTCAAACCCATGTCATTGCTATAATGAATTGAATTTTTACATATATTTGCTCATTTAAAAAAAATGAAATATTTATTTATGATGGAGATAAAAATGTTTTAAAAATTCAATGAATTGAAATGTTTTAAAATATTAAAATTAATTCAATATAAAGATGGAGATAAAAGAAAGTATTTTAAAAAAGATAAATAGCGAAAAACGCTTTCCAAATTGCCTAATATGCTTCACTTTTAAAAAGATTCAAAGTCTTTTAAAACATAGAGACATTTGGGGTGTTGCTCCCTCCACCACCACACCTTTGTTCCTTCACCTCTCCTTTACTATTTTATCCCTTAGTAAAATTTCATTTTTAGGGTTATTATTTTTTAATTTTACCCATTCACAACCTATTTCACTAATAACATATTCTAGTCCCGTACATGACTAAAATACTTTTCTTTCATTTTAACATTATATTTCTTCCTCTCTTTCTTTCGTCGTTGTGAGATACTACAAGGTGCAAAGGTTGGTGGTGGTGGAAAGAATTATGAAGCAGTCTCCCTCTCGTGGTGCAGTATCGCTCTCGTGGTGCAGTGCGTGGAGTGGTGCAGTGTGTGTCGTGCTTTCTCGTATTCGAATAAACCTTGAAATAAAACCCTAAAATAAAAAACGTAACGAGGTGACATCCTTCAACGGATGTCAACATCCTTCAACGAATGTCAACATTTGTTTAAGGAAAAACGGATGTCAACATCCGTTTAAGGAAAAACGGATGTCGACATCCGTTTTACCTTAAACAAATGTTGACATCCGTTGAAGATGTCACCTCCGTTTAAAGGTTACTTTTTTTATTTTAGAGTTTGTTTTATTAGGGGACATCCGTTGAAGGATGTCACCGACGTTGATGTATACTTTCTCACGCTGGTTGATGCTCTGGACGCTCCTCGATGTTCCTCCACACCACGGCGGCTATGTTCCTTCACACCACGGCGGCAATGGATGCTTTCAAACAAAAAAAAAATTGGAAAGAAAAAGGAATGGAAGTGCGGGAGGTGGGGAGGTGAAACGAAAATGGGGAAAGGGGAAAGAGTTCTATGGATGAGTGCTAGGAAAGTAAAATTAGGGTTTCAAATTATTTAAAATAGGGTAAAAGTAAAAATCTGTTTAACTTAAGGATATAATTGTATTTAAAATAATGTGGGGAAGTGGAGGAAATATAGGATGGTAGTGGAGGGAGCAACACCAGACATTTGTTAAGGTTAAGTTTTCACATATTTAGAATCCCAGTAAAGATATTTTTTTCATTGCGTTGCTAAGAACACCTTTGTTTAACTCTACAACTAGGAAATGCGAATATCACTACTATTTCTATCGTTATTGCGAACGTGAATATTGTCTTTGGTTGCTTCTGATTGTTTTGTTTCAGTCTAAGTTCATAATGTATGCAAGAAGAAAAACAAAAAAATAAAAATAAAAACAATTTTATAATAAAATTAGGTTGTAGAAAAAAACTGAAGCATACAGGGAAAAATAGGCTTTGATTACTTAAAAAACTGAAACATATAGTCAAATACAGTTGTTTTTAAACACAAAGTCTATTATTATCCGCTTCTAAGTTTTATTTTTTTATTTTCAAATTTTTTTAATTGTTTTTAGTTTTAGTTGTTAAGACAACAAAAATCTATTCTAGAAGTATAAGTTTTCGATTAGGAACCGAAGACAGTAAAAAAAAAACTGATGTCAAAATATTTTGCAATGAAACATAATTAAGACTATTGAATTGATAAATTGTTTACTGTAATTACAGGTATAAGATGTGAAATACACAGTAAGCGTCTTCTCTTTTTTCAGGGTAGAAAGTAGAAAAGATAGATGCTCTTTGTAGTCATAGTTAGAATTATTTCATTCCCATGGCAGATACAAGGACAAGAGGAAGCAAAGAAGTTGCAGTAGTATCTTTATGGTAAAACTTTTCTATTGACAAATCAGACTAGTGTTATTTGCTTTTAGGATGTAAGATAACAATGACTCACTAATACGCCTTCCACTATATTTTAATGTTGAAATAATAATACAAATCTAGCTAGTAATGCTGGTAAAGTATTTATCTTGACAATCTAGTCATAATCTACTAAATTTGAAGCGCGTCATGAAGTTATCACATTATACTTCTTATAGTTTTCACTTTATACCAAGTTAGTAATTTTTTTATTAATTATTATAAATTTTATTATCTTTCTTATTTTTTTAGTCATGCTTTATGTAAGTTATATTATTAAGTTTTATTTTTGTTTATAAGAGTTTTATTATGTCACATTATTTTTAAAATTTAAATATATTTATATGCTTTTTATATTTTTATATTTATATACTTTAACATGTATAACATATTATTTATTTATTTATATAATCAGAGACTTATTTAACATTCGTAATGTTATTTTAAGGTTTTTTAAGATTCATGTATTTGAATGAAAATTTCTTCCATTATTTATTTATTAAAAAATTATTTTGTATTTACTTAGACAACTCAGTTTGTCTCTTTTATCATTTTCTGATTATTTAATAAATAAACGCTTTTGATTCTCACCTATTGTCATGAATCATCCTCAACTAATAGCTATTAATTATCATTAACGTCAAAATTATGGACTACATAACTGCATCAATTTAAATTTTTACTTTCTTTTGATTGTAAGCACTTAATTATTTTAAAGTTTAATAATCCTAAACCTATTCGGATTGTTCCTATAAACTTTTAATATTATAAAGTCAACAATGACTGTTAACATTGGGCATTGTAGAATTTTCATTACTATAGGTATTGTTTATAACACATTTATTTCAAAATTAATACACATTATCTTGTAATAGGAAAGCTTAATACCCACTCTATTTTGTCCCTAGTTTCGCTCGAAAATGTCAAATTAGTCCATCCTTCAAAAAGTGCGTCAATTACGTCCTTCCTTAATAAAATTTATATCAATAAGATTCTTTCCGTTAAATCCGTACAAACGGAGTTAATTATTAAAGTAGAAGAGAGAGAAAAATAATTAACGCCGTTTGTACGGATTTAACGAAAAGGATTTTATTGATATAAATTTTATTAAGTAAGTTAAAGGATGGACACATTTTCGAGTGAAACTGGAGACAAAATAGGGTATTAAGCCTAATAGAAAATAGTTGGACATATGTATTGAATTATACTTTAAGAATACAAACATCTCATTCACATTTCTTGATTTGTTTTGTCACACACATTTCCCTTCTTTCTGGATATATCTACTTGCACAAAGGTGCATGCAATATTTTTCTATTTTAGAATTGTTTATACAACTAATTTTTATAAATAACTATATGACCACTTTATTTTAATAAAATATTAAAATATATAATTAAGCGAGTCCACAAATAAACTAATAAAAAATTATTTAAATTTTAAATTGATTGCATGATAGATCATATTTTTTTTTACTAGGATTGTTCACCAAGGAAAGACATGAGAAACCAGACAAGACAAGCCAATCGAAATATGAAGCATCGAATTAACCATCTATGTAAAAGGAAAAAGTTCTGCTAATGAAAAAAAAAAGCACAGTTAACTTTAGTTTTACACCTTAAAAGAAAAATGATTTTTTGACACTATCATAACTACTATTTGAGAGTCTATTATAAGAGTAAAATGATTTTAATAAAAACAAATTTTTGTATTTGTAAAAAGTAAAGATTATGTAGATAGTAAATAAAAGAGTTGACAAAGAAAGAAAAAATGTGATCATATATAGATTGTTTTATATTGAAATGTGTATTTTACTCCCAACTATCCTTCATTATTCAAAGAACTTTTTTGTGCTTATATATGGATAACAAACAACATATGACCAATAACTAAAGAACCCAATTTGGACATTGATTTGTGCCTCTTGAGTTTATGAGAAATCCTTATGCAAGTTGGATACCATATAAGAAACTTATTAAGAAAAAAAAAACCATTGTGGGAATGATCAAAGCTCTTCCTCACCTATAATCGGCCATGAGCTGGCCACATACAGAAAAATATCATTAATATAAAATGAAATTACTGTAATGGGCAAAACACCGTAGTCAACAACAAAACAGCCTTTCATCCTCCACTACGAGAGTGGCCATAATGGGAAGCTATTTCATTGACACTTGTCCTCAAACATGTGATGTGCAAGACGCAGAAGATATGTCAACCACAAGCTTTTCTCCATCGAAATCGAGAATGCCACGCCATCTTTCCCACTTTCTGGCCTCAAAGATAAAATAATCTATTCACTTGTTCACACTATCATAGGCACTCTACAAAGTAAGCACTCACCAAGCCAACACACTCACCAATTATTTATAAATACTTCACAATCCTTCAAGGCCTCTTCACCATGGTGTTGTAGAATATATATAAGAGACATTACAGCCATCACCTGCAAAGTTTCTTGCTATAATAGTTTCTTCACCTACTTTTCTTCGTTGTTACTTTTGCAAACAACATTACGAAAAAATGGCCGCATCTCGGTCGTCTTGTCTGCTTGCACTGCTACTTTTTGTGTCAGCTATTGCATCAGAGAGCAGAGCGGTAAGGAAGGACTTGGGCCTTGACCTTGGTGGGTTGGGGGTTGGACTTGGAGTAGGGTTGGGTCTGGGAATAGGAGGTGGTAGTGGCTCTGGAGCTGGAGCTGGAGCAGGGTCCGGTTCTGGCTCCGGTTCCAGCTCTGCCTCAAGTTCGGCATCTTCATCTTCCAGTTCTGGCTCTGGTGGCTCCGGAGCTGGCTCCGAAGCTGGTTCTTATGCAGGCTCTCGGGCTGGATCAGGATCTGGTGGAAGGGGAGGTGGTGGCGGCGGAGGCGGAGGCGGTGGAGGAGGTGGCGGTGGCGGCTCGGGCTATGGTCATGGTGAGGGTTATGGCCATGGGGAGGGTCACGGGCAAGGCGGTGGTGATTAAGGAATTAGTGGTTTATTGAAATGAAAGAAGACGGTGTTAAGTGTTTCTAGTTTGTGTAATAAATAAGTAGTGTGTGATCTCTACGTAGTTTGTATCAATATGGTAAGCATGCATGTATACCTAAGGTGGTCGACACCATCCTCCTATGTGTTTATGTGTTTCTAATAAAAAGTGAATTAATTTCAGTTTGAAATTGTTTTGTTACTCCAACTCTGTTATCTCTTCCATTTCTACTTGTAATATGTTACTTCTAATTAATTGCTTCCTTGACTCAAATGTTAATTATTATTTGCCTGTTGGAAAGTACTATTGATGTATTTATCCGATTCATTGTTATGGATAATAATTCATAGAAGCAATGGCTTCAACGCTAATTTTTTAGAACCTTCAAAATCTATGTATTTTATTAGTTATTAATATAATAAAAAATGAATATGTAATTTAATTTAATTTAATTTAATTATATTACAAAAGAAATAACATGTATCTGATAAATTGTTTTTTGTTTTTTTTTTAAATTATAAAATTTATTAATAGTTAAATCAAAATTAAAACTTTTATCTATTTTTTTTAATGTAAATAATCATATTGTATGTAATAAATTTCTTTTTCGTTTTATTTTGCAATTTTGTTTGATAAATTATTAAAAAAAATCTATTCAAATCCATTTTTTATTCTTATCCAAGATTACCATAATTCAAACATGATAAATTTTTTAAATTTGAATGACAAAGAACATCCAAAATAAAATAGTAAAGTTGAAAGTTTAAACAGTTTTCTCTTAAATATTATATTAGAAACTTAATAATAAAACTATTAACTAATAGCAAGTAAGCAAGTAAGCAAGTAAGTAAAAAAGTTGTTGTCATCTTTGTTCACGAGTTTCAAATTCAGTACTCAATTGAGTTTTATCTCTAAAAAAACTAATTTCTTAATACTTTTTTTCTTACCCAAGACACAAGTTCACAATTTGTTTAATAATAAGATATTAAGATATTTAATCAAAAACATAAATTAAATACAAATTAGTAAAAACAAATGAAAGATGCTTCTATAAAGAAAGAAATTATCAATTCATATTTGTTGTATAACTATCTAATTCTATATCATTTTAATGTATTTTAATTAATTTTTATTTTAAATTCAAATTCAGAAATTTAAATTTTAAGTTCAATTCAATTTATTTGAATGAAATATGAATTAAATATAAATTAGATATTTTTTAGATTTTGAAATGTAAGATATGACTAGGTTGGGATAAGTCAAACTTATTAAAGGAAATATTAATTATTTAATTCTTACATAAAAGTGTCAAATCATAATCAAATTATGATAGTTAGATTATTACACTAAATAGAAAAATTATCTACAAACTATCAAGTATAATTTTAGTCTTTCAAATCACTGTGTTCTTATGTCATTATATCTCACCTCCCTAGACTAACAATATAGTTAAGAGATAAATTAAGAATAGACTAAGACATTTTTGAAAATGAAATATATAAAAACTTTAGCAAAATTTTGGTAGCATAATAATTGTATTTCTAACCTCTCTTTTTTTAATAGTCAAAATCACAATACAATATCTACATTTCCATCTAAATCTATGTATGATATTAAATTATATGTGTTGGATAACAATTTTAATGTTTATACATTTAAGACTTCAAATATTATATAAGGTTATTGTTCAAAACATAACATAAATATAGACAATTAAAATAAAAAATAGTAATCAACAAAGAAAAAATAATTATTATTTCACAAGTAAAACAATAAACTTTGTTTTATTCATAACTTTTTCTTTAAAACTTCAGATGAGTGATCTTTTAATCTCAGCCTAGGTTTTTATTTTCAATAAATTTATTTTTGAACTCAGAATTTGCAAATTATGTATGTACATATTCAGAACAAAAATAGGTAAATTGTACACTTAGAAGAAAAAAAAAACTTAGGTAAAGATTGAGGTTGAATCCTTTATCTTAATACAATAAATGATACTCTATGATTGAAACATAAAGCTCTATATAATATATTCTCCTATTTAAGTAACAAACTTTGAAAAACAAAAATTCATATTTTATAGAATAAGACTTATGAAAAATACGAAGGAAAATCTGAAAGAAGAAAAAAAAGAAGAGAAAAAAAAAACCTTAACTTAAGTTTTTATTTCTTTATCTTTAGTTGTGAAAATTTGTGAGAAAAATGTGAAAGACTAGATATGTTGTTATATTTATAGAAAATTTTTTATAAAGACAAAGATAACATTTAAAGGAAATATGTCTTTAATCTTAATAATTGCATGTTATCATTGGAAAGAAAAAATAACAATACATTTCATCTTGTTGTTTACATTAAATTTATCATGACAAAAGGTTAACAAAAATCTTCTCACATTTTTTTTATCAAAGGTGTAGAAAATTTGTGAGAGAAATGAATGGGCTTGACTTATTGTTTCTATTGTTTTTAATGGGTTTGAATTTATAAACTTGTAATACACAATTTTTTGTTATTTTAATCCCTTATTAAATTCAAAATAAAGTATTTCAACCAAAAATAATTTAAATTATTTTTATTACATTATAACATTTATTTTTATGGGTTATTATAATTTATTTTGATTCTTATTTTTCTAAAAATTTTAAAAAAATTATAACTTTTATTATTAATGGATTTTACAACAAAATTACCAACAAAAACAAAAACTAGTAAGAATTTTAGTTCACATTCATACCGAAAATCAAATAAGAATTAAGAATAATTGTAAATTTAATAATTGTAATTTGAATGAATAATTTTCACTGAAATCTTAAAGTATTTTTAAAAATCAACATAATTAGGTGATAAACTTAATTGCTATTATAAAAAGGTAATGAAAAACTAAATTATAATTATTAAAAATATTCAAAAACTAAGTTTTAAATAATAATAAAAAATTAAATACCAGTTTACAATACTTATAAAACATACAAGGATCAATTTGTAATTTTAAGAAATTTAAAGACTTATATGCAATTATGAAAAACATTTATAGAGTTAAAAAAAATACTTAATTTTGTCTTTAAAGAACGTAAATAAAATTTTAAATTAATAAAAAAGTTAAACATAAATAATAATTAATATTAATTTTCTATACTATATTAATAAAATAATAAAGTGTTACATTATGTATATTAAAGTTTGATCTAAAATACATCATTCACCAATAAAAATAACAAAAGAAAATTTAAATAAATATATAAATAAATAATAGAAAAAAACGAAAGAATTTTTTTTTCATCTTACATCTTAATACAATGAACTCATAACTATATATTTATAAGACACGTCAAACCTATAATAAATATAAATATATGTACACAATTGATCAAAACTTTATATATAGTGTATTTAAAAGGTATGTTTATTAGAGATTTTTCTTAACCGTTACATATTTAAATTATATTTACATATTACAATTAAATCGAGTAGATTTGTTAGTTACTATATATTTTTGTTATTATTATTATACTCCACATTTAATTATAATATTTTAATAGAGACATACATATAACTCATTTAATAATATAAATATAAGAATAACATTCAAAAAATATTCACTTCATACTTGATATTTAATTATTTTTATACAATAGATCTTTAACTCTCTTAATAACTTAAGGTAGATCTTCTCTTCTAAGATCCTAGTCAAACAAAAAGAACAATCAAAATAATGCTAGCATCTTGTCACCAACACTTATATAGTTAATTTTTAAAATATATGTCAGCTTTGAAATGTCATGAGAGAAAGTCCATCTATCAAAACTTTAGTGTCACCAACACTTATTATAAATTAAATTTTATTTATATTATCATAAATATAATTTTTCTAGTTTTAAAAATGTTTAGTATTTGATCCCATGTTATATTTAATCTTATACTTATCGAACAATTTTGCACGTAAAAATAATAATATATTTTGGATGAAGTATCTTCAAGAACATTATTCAATGCAGTTTTATTTATATAAACCTTTTTATAGAATAAATTGATTTATCTTAACAATAATTCACGTTATATTTTAATCATAAATAAATAAGCCTTAATATATTAATATGCTAAATGCAATGACAAAAGGATACACAATACAATACAGAAGGAAATAATTTGATGTCAAGATCAAATCAAAAGTACTATGACTAAAACATTGGTTTTCACTAGTAAAAGGAAAATGTTATTTTGTTAAATATTAAATTAATGATAGATGACAAGAATGAAGGAAACCCGGGTCTTACATGTTTTAGTTTTAGTTTGGTTGGATTATGTTTTAAGGCGTTCATGAAATTTTCTAAATTGGAGTCTTGAAGCGGATTCGTGCCGCTTCTGGCTTTGTTCCGCAGGGTGGAAAGGAGATTCGTGCAGCAGCCATAACGGTAACCCTTTTCTCTTCCTCCCTTCGATCTTTTTCTATTCCTTTCATCCATTGCCTCATTTTTTTGTTTAAATTAAATATTATGGAGTTTTCAATTTGCATCATCGGTGGTGGCGACCTTCTCGCTCCTTTATAGTTTTGCAATGAATTGTTAGTTTTTTGGTTGCTGGGCCCTTGCCGATAGGATTTTTGTATTATCTTGGCATTTTGACTGGTATTTTTTTATTTATGTGAAATTGAGCAACCTATTACTGAGTTCTGAAATGTTTCTCTCAATGAAGGTAGTCCTAATCCCAAATGTTTCTTATATGATGTATAACATTTGAAAACCTAAGAAGATACTGTAAAATTAGTGGCTTCACATAGAAGAAAATTCTTATATTTTGCAATGCTTGCTCTAACCTTGAGACCATATACTAATTAAACCATCTTTGGAGGGGTGTAAGAACTCATATTTTAGGTTTGATTTTGTTCAATCGCATAGATATTCTTTTAGTGTCCCTTTTAATGGGTGAGGTGCTATTTACATTGCAGGTCCCTTGGGATAGTTGGATATTGATTTGCATTGGATTTATTAAGTTCATAATCTGATGAATGGCTGCAAGGGGCAAGGCTCCACCAACATTTGAGGGACGCTCTGTGCAAGTTCCTGGGATGATGCGACGTGGTCAACTTTCTGGTTTAGGTTCTGCTGCTTCTCATCTTTCTATGGAGTCCCTGCCTCATCCTCAGGTGTTGGAGAATAAACTTGCTGTTCAGGAAGCAGAAATAGAACAGCTTTTAAGGGATAACCATAGTCTGTCAAGTGGACATGTGGCCTTACGAGAGGCCCTTGTCGCAGCTGCACAGGATGTGCAAAAGTTGAAATCACACATTAGAAGCATCCAGACGGAAAGTGACATTCAGATCAGAATTCTATTTGACAAAATTGCGAAAGGGGAGGTTGATATTAGAGCTGGTGATAGTGTGAAGAAGGATCTACAACAGGCCTATGTTGAGGCACAGACTTTGGCTGCTTCCAGGCAGGAATTGAGTGCCCAAATTCAACGAGCAAGTCAGGAACTGAAGAAGGTTAATAGTGATGTTAAGAGTATTTCAGATTTGCAGGCTGAACTGGATGGATTAGTGCAGGAGCATCAGAGGTTACGGTAAATATTGAATTCCACTTTGTGGCTATTTCTACGTTCATATAAATCAGAACTGATACTAAATTCTTCAGGGTATGTAGTTAATTTTGTTAATTGTTATAGCAGGGTCTAGATTTCCCTTCTGGAAACTAATATTTTTATGTGAGCCAATGTTGTTAAATAACCATTATTGCTTTTGGGATAACGCAATGAAGTGGCATTTTTCAGCTCCTTTGCCTTGGATAATTGAGAGTGAGGGCCACTGTGGCATAGCCATAGTTTGGCCTTCCTCCATTACCATTGATAACCTTGATCTGTGTAGCCAATCCTTCCTCATGCGAAAGGCTTTTATTGCTAATGATATAACGTTAAGAATGACATACACTAACATATTATAAGTCCAAGTTGCATATTTTGTATAGCCACTATCAAAATAAAAATAAAAGAAGAAAAATCGTATAGAAATTTATTTATCTTGGGTTTTGCTCATGCAAGAACCCAAATGCTGCTGACAAGAATTATTCCTTTCATTTCACTATGAAAGTCTGTTTAGTTTGAGAAAATATCTTCTGTATCGGTTTTTATTTGTTTTCACAATATAATTGCAAAAATGGCACTTTATTTACATAATGTTTCTTGTTTTCACTTTTTCTGTGCAAATATTTGAAAATACGATGACACTTGTAAATACTTATGATTACAAGAAACAAAAATAGAGAATGTTTCCCAAGTCAAGCAAGGCATAATCTTCGTAGTATCTGATTGCTTTCATGATATGAGATGTTCTTTGAAGTGGGTATTGGGAGTGACATTATAGAGGAGTCTCCTGTTGATATTGTGATATTTAAGGTGAGGCTGTCATACAACGGAATGAAAATTAGTTAAAAAATTGTATGGTGGATTCCCCAACAGTGAGTATTTACTGAAGTGTATTCACATTTATCAAATCAAGCTTTAAGTCAGGATTTGCTATTCATGGGTGCTATTGTATACCTAAATTCATAAATATTGGGCATTCCTGCACATCTTGGTGCATATTTTCATTTTTACAGTTTGTTTCTCTTTATTTTGTAACTTATCTATTAATTCCTATAATCCGGTTGGGTGACAGTGGCACCTTTGAATATGAAAAGAAGAAAAACATAGAGCTAGTGGATTACATGAAAGCAAAAGAGAAGAATCTAATAGCAATGGCAAGAGAAGTAGAAATGTTACGAGCTGAGATTTTGAATGCCGAGAAAAGAGTACATGGTAACTTTCTTGCTTCATTGTGTTGTAGTCTGTTCATGCGATATTTTGTACATATATGTTTCTAATGCATTCTTACTGTGTAAACAGCACCTGATCTGTTTAGGGCTTCCACCCCTGGACAAAGCAGTGGTCCATTTGTTGATGCTTATGGGAGAACTCATAGTCAGATGGCTTCTGGCCAAGGAGCAGAGGGTGTGGTACCAATTGGTGATAGCAATGGAGTAGCAGCTGTCAATAGTTCTGGTGTTAGTGGTGGTCTTTGGTCAAGTCCATATGATCCCTCAGTTGGTCGGAGGTGAGAGGGTTTTCTTTCTGTTAAATCAAATGCAGCTTGAATTGAGCTTTTGATTGTAAAGTACATGGGAACTGGTGGCTTTTTTCTATGTAAAATCTGACAGATTGGGTGGTTTTATTTTTAGGTCCTTTGCATTTGATATAATACAATTTTTTGAATCAAATCTACGAATTGGAGAGTCCAAAGGCCTGTCTCAAACAAAACTGACGGTAGAATGAATTGAAATTCTAGTCAAGCATGGCCTTTTTAATAAGCTATATGATACTATTCTGATGTTTTTAGTCTGAAGATCGCAATCCTAGTTTCGGAGTGCATATGAAACATGCTCACGTTCTACTTTCCATCCAGCATGACGAAATTGTTGCAAATCACTATTGATGGTAGCAAGGAAACTAATAAAATTTCCAAGCCCTGGCATAAAACTTGAATTTTAGATGAACAGTATATGTACAATCTTTCTATCTAATAAAGATAAATAAGAAAAAAAAGGTATAGGATAAGATAGTTGACGTGATGAAGAGAAATACATGAGTAACTTTGCCAAAACAAATGTTATATGTAAGAGTTGAATGAGTTATATAATTCAACTTGTTTTTTGTTTGGTACTCAGTCATCTGTATTAATAAGGGTCTCAAGATCGCTGCTTCCTGAGAAGTTCAATTTTCTTCTCGTGAGTGCTGGATACTATCAGTAGCCTACCAAATATTTATCCATTGATTTCACCGAACAAGTACTAAAAATACCTAGTAAAAGATTTGATAAATGGGAAAAGTTGTTTCATATATCCATAGGTCAGATAACCACAGAAATACAATTTTTTTTTTCACTATGCGACATTAGAAGTCGACACCACAGCCGCAGACATAAGGTTTGAGTACAGGCACATTGATCCTGGGAGGCTAATGTATCCTATACGTCTATGTACATCTTGATTGATTACTTGTTGTCGTGATCTCACACTCAAATACATATTGTGATTAAGTGTTTACTGAATTAATTACTTTAAGATCGTGATTAAGCACATTAATTAATTAAAGATTAATTTAAGTAATTAGCTACATCACCATACTCATTTTGGTTAAAAATTCATAAATAATAATATAAATAATACAATTTACAAGATAACAATTTATATTCATTGAACACATTTATTACCTACTAACGCATTTTGACTGATACGAACTTCTTCTACGTACATAATTCGAATACAAGACGACAAGTATCCTTAAAGAGGACAAAAACCCTGAAGTTGGAAATTTTGAGTTTTAAGTGTTTATTAGAGTTTATATATATATATATATATATATATATATATATATATATATATTTGATCTGTAAGAACACTTGATAGTGAATAGTGATTTTGTCCAAAAACAATACTTACTATTAAAATGGGCTATTTTTCGTATTTAAAGAAGGGTGTTGCTCCCTCCACCATCCCAAGTGCTCTTGTACCTTCTCACTATTTTCTTTTATTCCAAAAATACTCTACACCTCCCCACTATTTTCTTTTATTCCAAAAATATCTTACACCTCCCCACTATATTCAACCATCTTTTTCTTTCTCACTCCACATTAATGGAGCATTCACATGTTGTGATATATTACAAAATTTTATTTACACTTTCTCTTAAATAAGTTTGATTCAATCTTATTTTCACTGTTCAATATTGTTTTTTCTTCAAATTACTTAATAAATGGTAAAATTTTGTTCTAAATTTCTAGAAAAATGTTTATATATATATATATATATATGTGTGTGTTTTTTACATTTAATATCTATAATTTTTAACATTATATTATATTTTAACTTACCGACATGTTTGACTCAAATAACTTGAATAAAGTATTTAATTTATTAGATAAATAATATAAAAATATTATTAAATACTTAAAATATAAAAGAAAAGTTGTTTGTTAAAGATTTGAAATTTATTTAGTTCTTTCGTCATTATAAAGTTAGTATATAATAATAATATATTATTTACTATTAATATTATTATGTTTATTATTTTGTATTTGCATCTAAATTTTAAGTTTATAAAATGGAAGTGGTAGAAGCACTAATATTGAAGTTTCCTCTGAATTTTATATTTTGCAATATATCACAAGTTTAAATCTAAGCCACATGAATGCTCCATTAATACAGAGAAAAAAAGAGAAAGATTGTTAAAAATAGTGGGGAGCTGTAGGGTATTTTTGGAATAAAAGAAAATAGTGAGAAGATGTAAAGTATTTTTAGAATAAAAAAAATAGTAAAAGGTGCAGAAGAAGCAGTGGTGGAGGGAGCAACACCCTTTAAAAAAATGGATGTTCCCACTCTAGTTTTCTCCATAAACCAAAAGTGATGATGAAAAAGGAGTGTTTCATCCTACACCTCCAAAATCTCATCCTGCAACTCCAAAAATTCCACTTTTAACCTTCTGACATCTCATCTGCACCTCCATATTTTTCAAAACTTTATTTTTAACTTTAATAAATATTTTTTCATTTTCTTTTCTTTTTTATTAAAAACAATCTTCACTATCTAAAAAATAATTTAATTTAATTTAATTTAATTTAAAATTTAAATATTATTTAAAATAATTTTGTATTTTAATAATTATTAAAATATAATTTATATTATAATAATAGTTATATTAAAAACATAAAAATAAAATAAAAATAAAAATAATAATAATAATAATAAATAATAATAAATTTGATTTAATATATTCAAATATATTAAATTATAATAAAATATTAAAATAAATTAAATAATTATTAAATTTTAAATAGAAATAAAAATTTTAAAACACTTATTTATATATTAAAATCTATAAAATATATTAATACTTGTGTTTTTTATTTAAAATTTAATAAATATTAAACTTAAATAAAAATTATAATATTACTTATTATATTTTTATATTTTAATAATTAATAAAATATAATTTATATTTTTAAAATAGTTCTATTAAGAAAATTGAAAAATAATAACTAAAATAAAAATAAAAATGAAAATAAAAATAATACTTAATATTATATTTAATATATTTAAATATATTAAATTATATTAAAATATTAAATTAAATTTAATAATTATTAAAATTTTAAAAAAACAAAATTTTGAAAAATTTGTTAATTTATCCGATAAGTTATGAATCGGATATCCATATCCGATAAAGAATTATTTTTAAAATTTTATTTTGTATATAAATTTTAATAATTATTTAATTTAATTTAATATTTTAATATAATTTAGTATATTTAAATGTTTTATTTAATATAATTTTATTTGTTATTTGATAAATAATTGTTTTAAAATTTTATTTATTATTTTAATTTTAATAATTATTTAATTTAATTTAATATATTAATATAATTTAATGTATTTGAATATATTAAATATTTTATTTAATATAATTTTCTTTTTTGTTATTATTTTTATTTTAATTATTTTATTTTTATATTTTTAATATAATTATTATTATAATATAAATTATATTCTAATAATTATTAAAATATAAAATTATATAAAATAATATTAGAATTTTAAATTTAATTATTATTAAGGTGGTGTAGACTCTTTTTAACAAGAAAAAAAAATATATTTATTAAAATTAAAAATAAATTTTTTTATAAAGTTAAAGGTGTAGGATAATGATGAGATGTCAGAAGGTTAAAAGTGGAACTTTTAGAAGTGGAGGATGAGATCTTGGAGGTGTAGATGAAAAACTCATGAAAAAGTTCAGATATTTATTGAAGCAAGGGCGGATTACTTCCTGCACCCTATCATTTTCTTCAAACCCTGTCACTTCTTCTATTCCAAATTTATTTTCCCAAACACAATAAAGAATTTTGGAAACTTTTTTCCGAAAACCAATTACCCCTACTTTTACGGAAAACATTTTCTGGAATGCTTTGATCGGGTGAGAGGTGAAATTTGATTGGAGTGCAGGAAGCTTTAGCTGTCGTGTAAATGTGGTCAAGAAAATCCTGTAATACTTTTTTCATCACAATTATAAGTATAATTACTTATATGTTGCGAGATTCATGAAGTTATTTTTTCTATTTGTATATATTTAGTGATAATTATTTAATGATTATAATATTATATTAAAAAATGAAATTTTTGTCTAATTCAATCTTAAAATTGTATTCCAAAATTAAATCCGTTAGAGCATAGTTTTTACTTTTACAAGATGATAAAATAATTGTTTTAAAATTTTGAAAGGTGTGCTAAGAAATTGTGGAGGTTCAGGAAGTAGAATCCTTTTACTGTTATGTCCATTGAATCAGAATTTCTAATTGGGTCTACTTTGGCCCCATGTGACCCGCTCGTTATCATTTATTTATTTGTGTAATTGCTCTTTTCTTTTGGTTTCATTTTTCGATCGTGTCTGACTCATGGCGGAGGTTAGTCTCTTTCCATTTTCTCCGACTCTGATTCTCATATCTGAACAACAAACTCCACCATTTTCAGTTGATTCCCATCTCCATTTTTTTTTGTTTTCTTATTTTCGCCATTTAAGAGTGCAATTTGTTATAATATTCTTCGGTGTAATCTGTTATTCGGATCTATCGAATCATTTTACCACTGAATATTTATCCATACGACAAGTAATGAATTGCTTCTTTTCTCCATTATGTGGAAAGAAATAATTTTGGATTTTACAGATTCGGGTTTCTGCTATTTAATATCCATATCGAGATTAAGATTGTAGAAGAGAAAAACGAGACTGTCCGGGGGTGCCCTTTTTGATAGATAGTTTTAGGTTAAACCAAATTGTATTGATGTTGCCTCTTTTTTTTCGTGTTTACATCTCTTAAATGTTTGCTTTTTGATTCCTAATTTTGTAGTTTTAAAATGTTTTCGTGGTCTAGGTCTTATTGTTACAAGACTGATATAGTTACTTACTGATAGTGTCGATTCTGTGATCCGAATTCAAAATTTCAAAACCATAGGATGCAGTTGTGTAATTTGATTGACGTCTACGGTTTCTGAAAAAAATTAACTGAATTCATGAAGCCAACTTCTATTGGCAGGTGCTGGAATCCAGTTATACATTCTTAAAACTGTGGGACTTAAGTAGAAAATTCCGAAACCGGAATGAACCAGTTAAGATCGAAACACCTATTTGAACATCCCAAACTGTTTAAGGATCTACTGATTAATTGAGCCATAGTTTTATTAGTTTGCTGCTTCTTGTAAATAACCATACTTCTTGATGGTGGTATGTGTATGCTTCCTTTTTAATCTTTTTTTTTTTTTTAATTTTGATTCCAGAAAGAAATGTTTGCCATCTAGTGCTATTTGTTACTTATGATTGGGTTCTGTCCACATCTTTTTTATTACATCCAAAGGCCATGCAGCCATTCAACGGCATATTTGGCTCACTTTCTAAATTTTGATTCACTTTAATTTGCGGTATTGGACCCCCTATAGTGCAATTTACTTAAGATTCTGAATGAAGATGTGTTTTGGTCTTTGTTGTCATTCATATAAGCCATTCTTCATTCATGAATTGAGGAGGGTGGGTATGGGTAATATATTTCAGGCACACTTATTTCATTGCTTAAACTAGAGTCCAGATACAAAATCACCCTATAGCTTTCTGCTGCACTGTATACATTTTTGTTTTGACTTTGACTTTTTTAATGCAACAGGTTTGGTATCTTCTGCAAATTTGCAGTCTTTTTAACCTTAACATAATATTTTTTTTGTTACTTCCTGCTAGATTGAACTAAAAACAGCACCAGCCGATTTTCGTTTTCCTACAACAAATCAAACCAGACATTGTTTCACCCGCTACATAGAGTTTCATAGGTGGATTTCCTGACATTGGCTATCTGGTTTCTGCGAAAGTGTTACATATAATCTTTTACTTAATATTGATTTTAATAACAGATGCTTGGCTGCAAAGGGTGATAACTCTGGTGAATGTGAGAAATTTGCTAAATACTACCGCTCCCTTTGCCCGGGTGAATGGGTAAGCAGCCTTTAGCTTATTGGGTGACTTGTAACTGACTTTTTGTGAACTTTAATATAAAAATTGATGTCATACCAGCAATTTTTGTGATTTGCATTGTTCAATTTTTGATGAGATTGATCCTTAACGTCTGCAAAGTTGTAAACTGTTAGGAACTATTGATTTTGTTGGTGCGAAAGGAATAACTGAATTCCCAGTGTCAGTGTGTAGTTTCTATTTGTAATGCGTGTGGATGTGGATTCTCCTTAACTTGCGTCATTCAACAATCAATGTTTTTACAAGCTATTATAGATCATTTTAATAAAGTTGTTTTCTCTATCAATATTTTGCTTGTATATTGTATTAGTTTTGGATTTATGCTGTGTTTTTTATTTTATTTTTTGTAGTCCTTTGAAGCTCTGCAGAGTCGGTAACGTTCATTATTTTCAGTTTTTTATAGTAACTAAAACTACTAATAAATCACATTTTGAACTTACCAAAAGAAGAATAATTGATGAATTTTTTGTTTTATGTTAATGAAGGAATATAGGCTTGTTCTTGAGAATACAATCTCTGATTGTGATTTCCAACAAAAAATCATCACTCGTTAGATTTGTGTCTGAAGACTGCCGATATAAGGATTATATAATTTTTTTAGATATTGGCCACATAGACATTTGGTAGATCACATGCTTAGAAGTTTGTGATTTAACTCTTCTAAGGTGATAGGGTGTGTAAAACTATGAATGGAAGAGTGTATCCACTTTAGTCCAAGTTAAGTGTGGATATTCCCTTTATTACTTTGCATGTTTTTCTTACCCTATAGGAGTCAAATCTGGAAGACATGACACACCGTCTTAAAAACCAATTTCATGTATTCTGATTGTGAAGTGTAAATAAGAACATAGAAAGATGAATAAATATGTACATTTCTGATATGATGAATATAATTCATGTTTATTTGGTGGTTTAGTTTATGAGATATAAGTCATTCCCAGTTGCTCAAAGAGCAAAGGAAAAGTATTCCCAGTTGCTCCTGCATCCTTGCTTTAAATGTTGTGAGTTTTAAGTCAAGCTATATGCATTTCTGTATATATGTAGATTTTTCCTTTTGAAGACCCTTTTTTTCCCTTGCTAGGATTTCTTAAGTTCATACCTACAGAAGTACTTTTTTGTGATTTAGCATATTAGACAGTTTTAAAATAAAGTGATTTATATTTGTGTTTGAAAGTGATTTATAGCATTGGGTTTTTTTTTTTTTTTTTAATCTTCAAGGAAGTTGTCAGCTTCTTTCACAAATATAGTAATCAATAGCTTAGGAAAGTAGAGTAGCCGGGCAGAATTGTGAAACCATTTTGGTAGCAGCTATTGCAACTGCAATAGTGGCTTTTTCTCGTGATACAGTGATGCTACTTTGATATAAGCTCCTAAAACCCATTTTTTGCCCCTGAAACACCGTTCTGATGGTTACATTTCCAAGTCTTCCTGCATTTTCCTTTTTCATTTTTTGCTTCAGAAAACATATTCGGACTTGAAACCTTTACCATTCAAGAAAAAACTACCTCCATTTTACCTCTGCTCCTTCACACTTGAAGGAATATTTTATGTCCACTGTTCTGTTCTTTTTTCAACGTTAAAACTTATCATCTTGCATCCCACTATTTACCTTTATCTAATTTGTTGTATTTATTTTCTGTTAATTTTACAATCATTTTTCATTTTGGGACTTAATTATTATGTTCTTATTGCTCCTAGATTGGTGACTGTGTATGTTAACTATGACTTATTTATCTATAATTTCATAAAGGTTGAGTTTCCTTTTAGTATTTATACCTATAGTATAAATTTAGTTTGTATTATGATATTTAAAATAGTGGTCATTCCATTATAGGATTTTCAGAGCTGGCCAATATGTGAAGCAATCCGAAAATGATTACTATGCCAAGAACACAGTTGCTTGAAACTAGTCTAAATGTTTTTTGCAGTGCCAACAGTCTTGTTGCATAATTTGAATTAGCGAAATTGGTTTAGTATTTTTTTTTGTTTTTAATATCTTCGCCAATACTCTATGTCAGCTTTTGAACCTATTGTGCGTACACGTCATGAAACTTATTTGTATATGTAGGTGTTCATGTTTGTTTTAGGAAATAAGAAAGTGAATTTGCATGGTATACATTGTTGTATTCAAAATGCCCGCCTTTCAATTAATCTCTTGACATTCCTAGAATTGATAAAATATATTTTGCCCACTTCTGCATAAAACAATTTATATTTCTAACTAGCACAAATTTAATAGATTGGTGTTGTACCACATGAAGGTCGTTAGTACAGAGATTCAATGATGTGTATTGGGTGAGTTTGAATTTCTCTTTTTTAATATTGTGTGGAATATACTGTGGCAGGTTGAAAGGTGGAATGAACAGAGGGGGAATGGGACTTTTCCTGGACCACTTTGAAATCATGTTCCGCTTTGGTATCCTTTTGAGGCATGAGGAGTCTTGAACATTCTGTTGGTTTATTTTCTTCAGTTATAATTGTTTGAGTCATTGTGAATAAGGCAATTTGTGGATATTCATCACTTCGCAAATGGCTCTAGCCATTTGCTTTTGAAGTTGATATAATTGTTCAGGTTGTGTTCCGCTCTGTACTCTCTTTGTTCAGATCATTAATAATCAGTAAACTCTATCCTAACAATGGATTATCTTCCTCTAAAAGTGAGAAAGTGTAAAAAGTGTGAAAGAATACACATTCATCATTTAACCGTACGCATTTTTTTTATTAGGTATCCTATTACAGTCCTCTTCACTTGGGGAAAAATAACTTTAAAGCAAAAAAAGGAACTGGAATGTAAGTTTTCAAAAACTAACGAGTCTGACGATATTGGGAAGTGAATGCGTAGACATTTATGTTTTGAATAAATTTTTCACCGTGGATTTGGTACGACTTCAGATCTTGATCGACTTAGGGTACGTTTGGTTAAAAAAATTGAAAGGAATGTGAGATGTTTGGTGTAATTAAGGATGTTCAGAAATTGTATTTAATAACAAAAATTGCTTGGCAAAGAAAGGTAATTTGGTCACTTTGACCTCGTCAACCAGTTTTCTTTCAGTTTCCTCTCAGGAGTGATGAATTTCACATATGCTGGTACCACTTGATTATTTGATCCTTTCTTCTCTGTCTAAGTTGGACAAGAAAGAATAATTGTCATGTTTCTTAAATCTGACTCCCTCTGTTTTTCATCAAGTTTCTGTCGTTTCAAAACAATGGCTTCATGTAAAAGTGCAAGACAATTTTAGTTTGAAGCGTGAAAAATCTCAATCACTGTACTATACATCACTTTCTATCCTTCTTTATTAACGTGATATGATCAATTATCGGCTGAGATGTTGCAGGACCCTGGTTGGAGAAGTCTCATATCTATAAAGTAGAGATTCAAATCTCCCATCAATCAGGCCTATTTTTATGCATATTCATATTTTTATCTGTGTTTTTAGTAATGAAAATCTAACTACAGATTTAACAGAAATGAACATTTTGATGTACTTTCGAAAATTTATAAAAATTTTATTATTCATCTCATGTAATAAAAATATATGGTTTGCAATGAAACTAATGTATATCTCTGTAATATTTTCTTTTCTGAATGAATTAAACATATGTGAAGAGGCTTATAATAATTCACATTACTTAGTCAACCAATTTAATTATACCTTTTAATACTTTTTAGATGATACATTAATATAAAATGATCTCATTTATTGTTAGCTCGAGATAATAAAATGTCGAGAGAAACCTTAGTGATGGAAGTATGAACATTTTGTGTGTGTATGTGTGTTAACATAAGGAATTCAACTATTAAGAACATTTAAAGCCAATTATTAAGTCGGTTTCATGATGCTAAATAAAGCATTTGGACTTGTTAAGAGGAGTGCATAGAAAATGTTGGCGTGCCCAAATCAAATTTGTAATCTAAGGTGTTGAGATAAGGATATATTCCTAATATGTAATGAAAGAGACAGTTTCAATATTCTAAGATAAACATTAGCTTACATGCTCTTATGGCTTCCGATTATCAAATGAGCTATTGCATAGGTCTTTCCCACATTAATATTTTTTTAATAGGTCATTTACTTATTTATCAATTTTCTATGTAAGCTAAAAAGACTACGACTTATTGTTATTATAAGATTTTATTGGTTTATGGTATTTCTATATCCTAAAGGAAATATATAGTAAGATAAGCTAAATAAAATATAATTTATGTGATAGAAACGCTATGAATATGTGATAATTTATTTATCCTATTTAGAAGAAACGCTATGAATAGAAAAATGTTTTATCAATGATAAATGGTTATATATATACTACATTCAATAAAATAAATGATAGTTTGTTGGGATTTGTTAAAATCATATTTGCTTAATCTAATTGATATATTGCTTTCAACGAAATTACATAAGTTTTTAATACAAATATACTATTGATTAAAATACTTATACATAAAATATATGTATCCGTTGCTTTATTCCTGTATGTAAAATACCAAACCGTCAATAGTATTCACTGGATTGATTTTTTTATAAGAAGTGCCAACAAAGTTATTTCAGTAAAACAGTTACGTAATTTTTTATTCTTTTATTTTTCATTTTAATATAATAATTGTGAGAACCCCAAAATTCCTTTTATAGAAAACTCTTTTTTTCTTTGTAAACTTAGCTCTTTCCAAAAACATTCCTTTCTCTCTCAAAATTCTGAATCAGTTTTCATTCCTTTTGAAGAATCAACACTAGAGTAATTTACATGAAAAATCCTTCCAAAATCAGTTTTCATTCCTTTATTTTTTAATTTATATTATTCCATTACTTGAAACTAATCACTTATTCAACGATACATTTCATTACATCAACATAACATTGAATCATTCTAATTTGGTCTTCTGTCTCTTTCTTCATTTGCACCGGATCACGTGACAATCCTTCGTCTGCTCCCGTATAACAAAAATGTTATACGATCATCGCAAAAATAAGATTTTTCCGATACATGCACAAATAAGTAAGGGTGAGCTGATATGCAACACAACATTTATAAAACATACAAAATTGCTTTAATATAGGCAACATATAAAATTTACGACAGACATCCTCATATACCATCATACCACAATTCCTACTAGACACTCATCCGGATGATACGTTGATGAGCGGTCACGGGAGGTTATGCACTTGTGATGACTTCTACTTTTTTTATAATACATTTCCAAAATACTTCATACCATTCACAAGGTTAGTCCCCTCACTATGTCCAACCGAAACATAGACCAGGACCTCCTGCTCCTCTCACTACATAATTCATCATTCTCTACATGAGACTGGATGATTATTAGAGTATCAGGATAACCTCCAACTACAGGACCCTCAACATCAACATATACACTAATAACATAATTTTATAGAACATCTCCATGAGATTCATGCCATGCTCATATTCCTCAACTCACATTACACTTCTATGTAACTCTCCCCGTAATAATTATTTCATGATCAAATGCACAATTTCATATTAATATAAAATACATTTATCACATCTCATGCATTCACATATTTTTGTTTTACATGAATTTACCCCAAAATCTATATATATATATATATATATATATATACAAAACACATTGCACACTTAAAATAAGAGCAAAATAACCATGAAACCGAACCCTGTTTACCGAACCCTATTTGGACGATCACTATTCACTAGACACTATTGGACGAACGCTCACTCAGATTGAAGGACGAACGCTGCACTTCTATATCCCGGACGAGCGCTCAAAGATTAAAACCGAACGTTACACTCACCAGATCGAACGTTCAACAATTTGGACGAACGCTCAACTATTTGGACGAACGCCCACTATTCGAACGAACGCCGACTATTTGGACGAACGCTCACTGGGACGAACGCTCGCGGGGAAGAACGAACGCTGTCAAGGACGAACGCTCAGTCAATGGAGGAACGAACGCTCACTATTTGGACGAACGTTCAACATGTAACCGAACGCTCAACAATTTGGACGCTTAACTATTTGGACGAACGCTCACTAGGACGAACGCTCCACTATTTGGACGAACGTTCCACTGGACGAACGCTCACTGGGACGAACGCTCGCGGGGAAGAACAAACGCTGAATGTAACAGTGTTTGGACGAACGCTGAATGTAACAGTGTTTGGACGAACGCTGAATGTAACAGTGTTTGGACGAACGCTGAATGTAACAGTGTTTGGACGAACGCTGAATGTAACAGTGTTTGGACGAACGCTCAATGGAACGAAAGCTCGCTTGGAAGGACGAACGCTCACAGGACGAACGTTCGCTGGGAAGGACGAACGCTCTCGGTGAAGGACGAACGCTCTCAGGACGAACGTTCGCTGGGAAGGACGAACGCTCTCTAGACGAACGCTCGAGGGAAGGACGAACGCTCACAGGGACGAACGCTCGAGTGAAGGACGAACGCTCACAGGACAAACGTTAACTGGGACGAAAACTCGAGGGAAGGACGAACGCTCACAGGGACGAACGCTCGAGTGAAGGACGAACGCTCTCTCACTGAAAAATTTAAGGGCCGAACGCTTAGTCGAGCAAATTGGACGAACGTCCAATTTGGCTCGGACGAACGCGCTCCGCAGCCTCTCGCGCTCGAGCGCGACATGCTGGGCGCGGCATTTCCAGAGCCACTTGCGCCTGGGCGCGACAGTGGGGCGCCCGGGCGCGACCTGATGCAGAATGCGGAATTCTGCAGAATGCAGAATTCTGCAGATTTGAGGTTAGAACCTCTTTTACCATATTCAACCCTTTTTAATTAACTTCTAACACCCTTAATTCATGTTTTATACTAGATTGAACTTATCTAATTGATTATAAACGTTCCATATTCAATTCTTAAGGGATTCATACTCAAATTCAACCATAAAACACCAATTTCCACAACTTAGATACCCAAAATCCAATTCTACCACTTTATACCTATTCTGATCAATTTGATGGTTCTAACAAATCATAATACAGTGGGTGAAGCTGTTCTCAAGGCTCAATAACACTCTAGACCCCAAAAGCTCAAAATCACTACCTCACTTTCTCTCCAAATGACTAAAAAGCTATGAAATTCCAATTTCCTTCCATTCCAAAACATACAAGATTTCATACATGAATCAACACATCAATTTCAGTCCAACCATACATACAATCACAAGTTTCCAGCATCCTAATCATGCAACCACTATTAACATCCAGAAAACTCAACTCCCCTTACCTCTTGTAGACTTCCTTGCAAACCTTGAATCAATCCCTTCATGTGTTTCTCCTTTGCCGTTTCAACCCCGTGCCACAGTGTCCACCTCTTCCTCCCTTCTTCTTCTTTCCTACTTCCAAAATCTCTAAAAATGAAGAAGTGAATCTCCTTTTGTGTGTTGCCGGATGATCCTTAGCCATTTTCTTTGCTTCCACATTGTCATGCCCACTTAAAGCTTCTCCCCCACCTCTTCAACAGATGCTTCCCGTGAAGCCCTTCCCCACTTCCAAGTAAAACCAAATCCCGTGACTTCCTAATTGCTTCCCCCACCCCTTCACATGCTCAGCTGCCCACATGAGACCCACCTCCACCACATATTCTTTTCTAAAATAATATACGGTCCTTACACTTTGAACGGTTGAAAATAGAAGGAAGGATTCCTTCCTTGAGACTACTCTCTCTGGTGCCCAGAAAATAATCCCCCGTAATAATGCATCACCAATAATGGCATTCTAATAATGTAAGAGGTGGGTGACCACCACGTCCCCACCATGCCCCACCACTAAAAAAAAACAGGTTCTTACACAAACTGTAGTATACATTTTCCTACTTTTTAACTTATTTTTTTCTATCAAATGTTTAATTATTAAGACAGTTTATAATAGTAATAATATAAATAAAATATTAGAATAGAATACAAATATTCAGACATATTTTATTTTAATATAATAAAATATTATTTTTAATACAACAAATTTAATTCCATTAATTTTGTTTTAATTCTCTTAATAATCAAGATAATTAAACATATTTATTTTTTAATTATTATGTAAGTTTATTACACGCTCTCAATTCTTATACTAAAATTATATACTTTTTACTATCTTAAAAATAAAATATATTAATATTTGTTGTACTAAATAAACAATTTATTTTAATAAAAGTAATGTCTATCATAAAATAAGTTATTGTTACTATTTTAAATCAAATAATCTTACGAAATTGAATTTATTCTATATGTTTTTCTTTAACTCACTAAAATTCCCTTTTTTTTCTTTCATTTGCTTCTCTTTTCCCTTTATTTATTTTCTTTATCAAATACATCTTAATGATAGACAACTTTCAAACCGAGCAAAACGTGATTTTTTTACTCTAGAGTATAATTTAGTTTTGTATTCATCATTAAAATTAAAAATGTAAAATCATTTTTAAAAAATTCAGCATTTATTTAAATCTTTAAAGTCAATTATGTTCCATTTGCTATCCCTGCTTGTATATTATTATGATTACTTAAATGAAATTTTGAGATAATTGTTCTTGAAAATTTAACTTCAAAAAACAATAATATGACAGCGTTATTGATTTAGTGATTTAAAACGAGAGACCAAAGAGACAGTTGTTGTTTCATTTAGCCGACCGCAAAGCCATCTGCCTCCCAATAGGACAATTGTCAAATTCTGTCTTCACCACTTCTTAAAAAAATATATATACATGGATTTGTATCTTCTAAAAATATAACAAAATACTTATGTTTTTTAATTATATTTATATTCCTTTAAATTTAAGCATTATTATTTTTTAATTAAAAATATTAACTTTTAGTTTCCAATCTTAGAAGGTGATATTTTTAAATTTTGACGATAATATAAATCATGGTTGTAAGACCCTGAAAATTAGAAGAAATAGTAAGTTTGGGTCATTAGGAGACTAAGAAACTTAAGATGTAACAAGTTGTAACAAAAGTACGAAATATAGTACAAAATACAATGCTGTCGACTTTGACAAGGTTTAGTATTTCAATTATAACTTTTTTATAAATTAGATATTGAGTTGATTCTTCTTCCATTAGAAAGTAGATTCGAATAGCTTCGATTCGAGTACTCATACGCATAATTTCGACATCGGGAAGGGGTTTAACCGAACTGGCAAAGTTGTCAAAATCAGACTCACTCGTTGAACGCGTTTTGGACGCGTTTTTAACGCGTTTTGACTCAGTAATCGCGTTTTACTATTCAAACACGTTTTCTAGTTATATAAGAGTGTTTTGGGGCTGAGAGAAGTTCCTAAGTTGAACCAGAGGCTAGAGTACGAAGGTTTTGGAGCAGAGGGACTTTAGAGCTGTGATTTGAGTCGGGGGGACGTTCGCAAAGTGTTTTCGAAAGGCTAGCTAAGGAGAAAACCGTAAGGGGAGCTAACCTTGAGTCTTTTTGTTTTTGTATGATCTAAATTTGGTATATGTTTAGGATCTTGATTCTCTTTATGATTTTAGAATGAAATTCTGCTTCTGTTGTATCTTTTGAATTGATGTACGGTTGGGAATTTTGATATGCTTCTGTTTTGATAATTTTGAAGAGATCTTGTTTGTATTAAGTATTTTGAATCAGTGGAAGTTTTTTTTTTGGCATACGTGTAGATCGAAGATTTTGGATCTGTTTATGGATTTAAAAGGAGACTAGGTTTTTGATCGGAAATTTTGGATTGTACTAATTATCCGCTGTCTTTTAATTATATGTTTAGTTTAGATGTTTATAAGATTTGGATGGATATGGGTTGTTGATAGGAGATAAGTTTTTGGATGTCTAGAAAGTCTGTATGATGAAAGGAATAGTCGTTATAGTCCGGGAAGTGAATTTTCGTGATTTTGGAATAGTAAATTCGCTTGAGTGAATGAGTCAACTCGCTGGAGCGAGTTATGCGTAACAAATTTAGTGTTTTAATGTTTTTGACGTTTTGGGAGTTCTGGATGTCCGTTTTGGACGTTCTTTAGGTCGATATGGGGGTTTTTTCCCCTTCCGGAGCCATTAGTGAGGGTATCCAAACTGTTTGAACTACTTAAGGGTTCAAATTAATAGACCATAAAGAGTTATGTGTTAATAAATGATGTTTCTGTGAGGATGTGAAATGTCTGAGTATGTAAGAGTTATTTTCTTAAGATATGACTAAAGATGATAATATGTTGACATGTGTATTTATGAATGGAAAGTGTAGAATAGAGTTCCAAGGAGGAACTCCTTATTGATTTTGTGTCAAGTACTGTACGTATGAATATAGGAACTCCGACTTAGGGGTTCATTCTTATGCTCTCAATAGTCTCGATCTCACTTAGAGAGAAAGCTATGTAATGGAGAGTGGGAAATCCTTACCGAAGATCTACAGTGGGGTGGACAGAGTACGAAGGATGTAGCTTCAGTGGTTTTATTCATATCCGAAGATCCAGTTTGGAGGACAGAGTAGGATAGAATAAATGAGTTAGCGAATAAGTGCATCCATATCGGAAGATCCAATTTGGGGGACAGAGTAGGATAGGATGTAGCTGAGTAAAGTACCACTGTAAGTGTAGAACTAGCTAAGAGTTCAATATTCATACGATTATCTGGATGAGTGAATTTACGATGAGTATGGTATGTTTATTGTATTATTGAGTAATTTAACTTGTAAGTTGGAAAATTAGTTATTTATGTAATTTACCATAACCTTTTATGTTGCATTAGCTCACCCTTGCTTTGTCTGTTGTGTGGTTGCTATTTTGTGTTATATATTTTGTCTGGCGATGATCATCCAGTGGATGGGAGCAGAAGTTGCTGATATGCCGGTGGAGCAAGCTTTAGATGGAGGATCGATGGAAGCTTAGTTATAAGAATGAGCCTTATAATTTTAGTCTATGTTTTAAGTGTGAACTGTATTTTAGTTTGAATTATGAGTGAGGGTTTGTATAATAATGAGAAAAATTGTTATTCCTCCTCCTCCTATCAGCTGTCCTATTGTATCAATGATGTAAGAACTCTATTATAGTTTAATGCTATAATAATTGGGATGTTACAATGGTCCATTTTAACATTTCTCATATAAATTTAATCTTTTTTTAAGTTTGTTAATAAAGACTTATTGTGTTTCTTGATTTTCAATATGGAGCGTCAAATCTTTCGGTACTTCAATTTGAAAAACAAAATATTCTCTGGTTTTAAATTTTGTGAAAAATTATGTTTAATTTATAAGGTTAGACAATATTAGAGGTGGTATTCTTTTATCATCATTATTTGAATTTTCACTCGTTTTATGTAAATATTTTGCACACCAATTTCCTCTACTTCGCTTTTATATTTCGAATTTCAGTAAAAAATTCAATAATGTCAACACCAAAAATAAATTCCTTTATTATAATTAAATATTGTGAAGTGACTCTAGTGACACTTCTTCATTATAGACTAAAGTTAAATTGTTTGCTACAAGTGTCAATTGAAATTATTCTAACCTATTTTAAATTGATTGTTACTTTTTTTGGTAAAGTCAAAGGAGAAAGAGAGAACAAATAAAAATAAACAATAGACTTAACAGTGATGGACGATTATTGATAACCCTTCTAGTTCTTAAAACACTGATTTTATATAAAATAACTATAAATATTGTTATTCTAAACAAGTTAACAATTTTTAAAAGACTTTCAAAATTCAATTTAATCAATTAAAGGTTAAATTTGTGATTGATTTAATTGATATGATAAATTAAAGAATGTTTTAATAAATTAAAGTATAAGATTATTATTTTATCTTTATAATAAAAATTGATATATAATTATTTATTATTATTATATATATATATATATATATATATATATATATATATATATATATATATATATATAAATTTAAGGAACCGGTTCTTCCTCTGCCTTGTCCAAACTCACACACTCTCACTAATGAGAATCGGTTTCATAACCAATTCTCTCCACCCACACAACACAATTCATATCCCAAATTCGTCTTCTGTAATTTATGTATACTGTACTCCCATCTCATGCAAACATAGTCTTTGGATTTTGAAGTTTGGATTCATATAAAAATAAAATAACTTTTAAATATTTAAATTTGACTAGAATGGTATTTAAAGTTGTATATGTGATGTTTGAATATTAACTTTTAGATTTTATTGATAAAAATTATGTTAGTTGAGAGTGAATATAAAAATTATCCCAACACCCTTTCGCTTTTCTTTTCTGAGCATTTATCTTTCTTCCTTCGTTGATATTCTCAACCTTTATGGGGTAGTACAAAGCATTAAAGAAGAGAACTTTTGCCTAGTTTAATTTTCTTCAACTTTCATACTTTTTGAGTGATAATGATCAAATTTGTAAGCTTATGGTTGGATTTGAAGATGAATTTGGAGGAATGAATTTTAAGAGAAGAAAATAAATAAATATGTGATGAAAGTCAGTGTGAATGATGTGATGATTTTGATAAATTAAGAAAATGTTTTAATTGATGAGATTCTATTGTTATTATTATTATTATTATTAATTTTATTATTATATTTTTAATTATTATTTATTATAAAAATGGAAATAAAACTAATTATATAAAAATATAATATATGTATATATATTTCATTTTGTTGCAAATATTCACATTGATGCAAAGAAAGTTTTAAAACAAAAACTACTTTTGATTGAAGTGTTTTTTAATTTGAGTTTCATCGTTGTGTTTCTGTAATTGGAAACAAACACAATGTAAATGATTAAAGAATTCTTTGGACATTTTGGTCCCTTCATCTTCCACCTTTAAATTAATTAGCATACAAGAAAATTTCAAGATAAAGGAAATCAGTTTTATTTTACTTTCCTCTTTATGTTGTAAGGGGTAGTTTTTATTTGGTATTAGTGTGATAACTTTTTGTTAAAAGAATTAAAAACTTATTTATTGTTTTATGTTAAATTGATTTCATATTAATAGGAAGAATTATCTATAAAGTGAATAAAGTATCAAATCACAGTAGTATTGAGTATAATTGTGTTTTTTAGACGTGACTGTTGATGTAAAATCCATTGCATAAAAAGTTTTCAGAATAATGGGTAAAGTTACTAAACTAGTGTATTTTGAGACTTGTAATGTAAGTTTTAGTAATGTTTGAGGATTGAGAAATAACGCGTCCTATTAAATGAATCAAATGAAAACAGTATGCGTGTTTGGTAAGGTAATTTAATAATCTATCGGACACAAAATACTAAAAGCAATTCGATAAGAAACTTTTCTTAGGTCAATTAAAATTTGCTATAAAATATTACCTTCATAAAAAAATCCATCTATAATATATTTTAATGTAAAATTATTTCTTGAAATGGTCGTTTGAGTCAATTGCATGAGTCAATTCTATACATTTATGAAATTGATTGTATTTATGAATAAATTGTTTATAATAAAGAAAAATGAAGATAAAAAGGAAGTAAAAGATAAGGATGCGGTGACGAGGACATTTATTGAAGGTGTGGTGAAAGCGAGTCGCTGACTCAACTTCTAAACCACCCTACGGTTACGGTCAACCCACAGAAGATGAGACTTAAGGCAATTCCTAAAAGTAAATTTTCAACTTACTAATTTCATTTAATAAATCCATTATTTGACCGGGTCCTCTGTGTTTGGTGCACCCCAATTTAATTCAATTTAATAAAATTCTAAATTATTACACAAGTAACTTTTCTGAACAAGCTGCGCTACTTTCGCACTTCCATAATCAAACGTGAATTAGTCAGTTTCATCAGCCATTCTATTAGCCAAGTGTTTTTCTTTTTGCATCATAATTTTTCTGCTACATTACAACTGCCTTTCCGTGGCAGTTGAATTTGGTTACCTATTCTCTTTCAATTTTTCTTTCTCCACTTTTGAAAAAGTGACGCTTTTTTTAATACTATTTTGGTACTTCAACATCGTCAATTTTTACCGTTTAATTGTTACTAAATTTCAGCTTCTAACATTCTCATGTATCAATAAAAAGATGTTCAAATATTTATGTATGACAATTTGGTACCATTGAAAGGATTTTGTAAACCAGTCTAATATGACACACGCACTCCACAAAGAGTCACACTACAAAAATTCAACATTAACTAATATTCTCAACAACCCCGACATATGGGATCGACATGAACCTTATAAACACTTCTAATGAGACACACCTTACATAAACTCCAAAATATCTTCCATGTTAGCTTAGTAAACATATGTTTGACATGTCATTGAAAATTCTACATTAATTTAAAATAAAATTAATTTATAATATATAAATTAAAAATTAAATTTAAAATTTACTTATTTTATCTCATATTCATATCAACACATATCACTTCTTTTACTTATATCCAACATATTATTCATAAAATATTCACATACTCAATAAAAGACCAAGTATATATGGTGATAGAAAAATGCCAAAAGTGATAATCTACAATCAATTTACATGCCATAATATTGTCTGATTGCATAATTAATTACATATTTATTATAACCAATTATTTGTATTTTAGTTACTTGAAAAAAATAATTATCAACACGTGGATGCATGTAAAATTGAAAAGAGAACTTGCAGGCCCGTACATACTCAATAATAAACTCGTTTCTATTATAATAATAACTCGAGTCATCCATTAAACCCTGACAAAAAAGAAGAGAGAAAAAGATATAAAATTACAATCAAGCCTATGAAATCAAATGATAATAAAATGGTTTTGTCATTTAATTTGGTAAATAATTTTTTTTAGAATAGTTCTTAAATATACATTTCCTCTTTTTATTTTTTTTATTTTCCAATTAAATCACTCTAATTTTTTTTTATTTTCCAATTAAATGTACTGGTTCAAGAAATGAAAAGAACGCGTTCAACGAAATTAATTAAGCCCAATGCCTCTTTTTTCCTCAAACGGCGAAATCGCGTGAACAGTGGCGTGTGCAAATAAGATCCGGAATTGTCAAACAGTTAGAACTCACAACAAACATGACGCGCACACAAACACATATATACGCGCCCACACACAAATAAACCTTCACCACCTTCACTCTCAAATACTCCTTACACAACAATCATTATTCCCCAAACACTTTCTTCACCATGGTTCGCTTCAGCAACAACATTATCGGACTCCTCAATTTCCTCACCTTCCTCCTCTCCATCCCGATCCTGGGGGGCGGAGTGTGGCTCAGCAAGCACGCCAGCACCGAGTGCGATCGGTGGCTGGAGAAGCCGGTGATCGCAATCGGTGTTTTCCTGTTGGTTGTTTCACTCGCTGGCCTCATCGGCGCGTGCTGTCGCGTGACATGGCTACTCTGGGTCTACCTGCTCGTGATGTTCTTGCTCATCGTTATTCTCTTCGCCTTCACCATCTTCGCCTTCGTTGTCACCAACAAGGGCGCTGGTGAGGCCGTGTCTAAGAGAGGCTATAAGGAGTATAGGCTCGGGGATTACTCCAATTGGTTGCAGAAAAGGGTGAACAACCCTAAGACGTGGAACAGGATCAAGAGTTGCTTACAGTCTGGGAAAGTCTGTACTGAATTCCAAAACAAGTTCCTAAACGACACCTTTCCTGACTTCTACACCGAGAACCTCTCCGCGCTTCAGGTTTCTTTCTCCTCTTCTCAATTTTATTTTGTTTTCCTTAATCCTTTTTCTGGGTTGTTGCCAAAATTTCAGCTTGTTCGTGCAAGATCTGGTTTTCGATCAAGATCCTGTTTTTCAGTTGTGACTGCTTCATAATGAGAAAAAAGTTAATTCATAATTGTTTAGGTGTTTTATTTTTCTTTCTTGTTTAGCTTCATAAAAAATGAATATAAGTTACAGATAAAAGTTTATTTGTCATTAATTAATTTGTTAGTTATAAATAAAATAAGTAAAGAAATTGTCCTAATTTCGCTGTCCTATGATTAGATCATAATCTTTTGGATGAGGTTTATCTCATGGTAATTCTAGAGTTTCACCTCCTTGTGTGAAATCTTGATTCTCATTAAACAGCGGCAAAAATAGAGAATTGTAACTAGCTTTTTGTTTTTTGAAATCTGGTTATCTTTATTAGACCACATACTTCTTGGTTTAGTTTGTGTTTTACTATAAACTTAAAATATGTGTGCCCTTTGGCCCACCTCCTTTAAGATTTTTTTTGTCTCCTTACACTCTCGAATGCTAGTTTCAATATGAGTAGTTTTCTGGAAAAAGTGAACTTTCGTCAGATCAAATTTTTAAGATAATATGTATTTTATAGTCGTAGTCTCGTAGAGTATTCAAGTTGGTGTCTTTTTGAAAGGGGATCTTTTTAACTGGGATTGGCTTCCATCTGAAAAGGCTGTGTTCTTTTGCTTTATTTTCTAATTCCCAATGTATTTTTTGTCGCACTTTTTGGCATTCTAGTGTGCCATTTTAAAATAGGAATTGACTGATGCCAGTACTGCTGCCTACGGAGAGCTAAAAAGTTGTTCCCATTTTACATCCTGATGCCCTTCATCCTGCATGATTTTATGTGCACTTTTCTTGCCAGTAAATAATCTTTGGTTCATTGTAGCATAGCATGTGAACACTACAAGAGAACATATCCACTATTGGATCTAAAAATGGGATCCACTTGGTCAAAATTTTCTTTTAAAAAGAGAAAGAGAATATCAGTCTTCAAAGACACAAGAATTTTCCTACATGAGAGATTCTTATATGGTACTGTAGACATATAAATAGTTATACTTATGCACTGAACATGATTTATTCTCATTGAATTTCTTTGTGTGACACACAAAAGAGCTCTGTGCTTATACTTTAACTTGCATTTGTTGGATGGTTTGTGCAGTCCGGTTGTTGTAAGCCTGCTGATGAGTGCAATTTTACCTATGTGAATCCAACTACATGGACAAAGACCGCAAATGCTACTCTGAACAACCCTGATTGTACTACTTGGGATAACGATCCCAACATTCTGTGCTTCGATTGCCAATCATGCAAGGCTGGCTTACTGCAAAACCTGAAGACTGATTGGAAGAAGGTGGCTGTTATTAACATCGTAGTCCTGGTCTTCCTCGTTATTGTCTACTCCATAGGTTGTTGTGCTTTCAGGAATAACAGGCAGGAGAATTGGAAGAGATATTAGTTAGGTTCATTTGATTATTCACTTATTACTATTCTATTACCCTGTTCATGAATGTGCTAGGCAATTTGGTTTATATGCTTGATTTTTTACTTTTTAGTGAGTTTTATAAAATGCTGGATTATACTATTTTAAGCACAGACTATTGTGTAAATTGCTCAGTTTTTTTTATCGCATTTCTTAGTAACATCTGTACGTAGATATTACTTTTGGACACTGCATTCCCTTCTGCTGCAACATTCTCATAATGTAGTGGCAACAACTGAATCTTCACCCTCTACATCATTCATGGTTTAAAGTAGTTTTTTATTTAGTTTAATTCAGCTTTTTTAATTAATTAATTTTTTCTATATTTTAAATTGTATATTGAAATCTCTCATTTGCGTAATTTTTACTTACTTTTTTTATAAATTAAATTGGTTAAATTTCAAAAATTATATAATTTTAAATAAATATGTGAATCTACACAATTTCAATTCAATTTTAAAAATGGAGGATATCGTTAACTTGAAATAAAAAACAAAATTGAAATGTGTCTATCTAATTCGTCCACAAAGCGAAATTGTTTTGTTGGTTATTGTGATTAATGACTTATCATATTATACTTTTTGTTTTATTTCTATGATTTTGATGCTTGACCGTTTAAGAAATATCTAGTTCTTTTCAATGTAAATTAATTTGATTCTTTTAAAATAGTGATATATTTTATTTTGCAGCATCATTTTCAACTTTTTCTTTTCCTGCCCAAGATGGAAAGCTTATGTCATTAATTTCACTTAAATAAAAACTACAAAAAGTAATTAATGGTTGACTAAAATTTTATAAAAACATGGTGTAAATGAATTAATAAAATTTTAGGATCCTTATCCCTTAATAACTTTAATCATACTATTTAAATATGATAAAAGTTTTCTATGATGAATTTATACACTGTACAGATAAAAAAATGTTTGTGATGAATTTATATACAAGGCAATTGCTTCCTCATCCCCATCAATTTCTACCTCCATTCCTCGTTTTTTTGGAATTTCAGTTTCGTCTTTGTGAGTTTTATTGAAATTAATGGAGAAGGTGGTTTGTGGTATACTTTTACGTGGAGAGATTACTCTGATAAATGTTGGTTGAGGTGATGGTTTGTGAAAGTTAGAGAGGAAATATGGAATTGTTTTTTTGGTTCTCTTGGCTGAAAATTAGATCTCATTTTCTTGATCCACAAAGGAGACTTTTCAAAGTTTTCAAAATCCCATGAAGTGTGTCAGGACAGGACTAGAGACAGATTAATCTTCTTCGTTCAAAATTGTATCTCTGCAAATGGTTTTTTTTTTCTTCAAAGAAAACATCACATTCCCCAACTCACCATCTTTGGTCGAGTTCAACAGTAGCACACACGGTTAAATAAGCGACGATAGCAACGATGATCGAGTGGTTGAAGAAAATAATTGTGGATGAAGTTAGAGTTTCTTTCAACTACTTTATGTGATATTTTTCTTTTGTTTATCAATCAACAACTCCGGTTCTTTGTTTCACTATTGGAGTTTTGTGGATTGGGGATGTTGTACGATACAATGACAATAATGGAACCTATTTTTTTTACATGTATGCACTCAGTTACCTAAAGAAAAGATGTCTTGCAAACTTGAAGATGTGGATCTAAATCTTTATCAAAAAAGAAAGTTAATGACACCAAAAATCAATCAAAAGATTTATGATAAGTTACTTGTGGGAGCCTTAGTATTGGGTAGCTTTTTGAGTTATTCTTGATTCACAATAGAGGTTGATTTTATAACGTTAGTAGGAACAAGACAATAAAATAAGAGAAATAAACTACACAAAAATTTAATGTAGTTCAGTATACATCCACACTTTAGTAGGAAGTGTATTTATTTTGGTGTATCTTTAAAGCTTTACAGAAATTGCTTATACAACTAAACAAAGAACAATATCTCACAATACTAAGTAATGTATGACTAAATTAAGCTTCACAATATTAACACTGACCTATATAAAGAAAACAAATAAAGTGTTAGAGAAATTCAAAAGGTTGTTTAAAGAATATGTAAAGAACTTGTCTGTCCCTAGTGTTTCTCTTTCCCGATCAAGTACTCACTTCATTTTCATGTCTCAGTTTAATATCAAAGACAGAAAGTTGAACAAATCAATGATTATTTTGGTAAGCATTATATACCTAGGGTTCACTATTTTCATTTTTTCTAGTTTTATTTTGATAATTAATATGTAATGCATAATAGGATTTTAAAACGTATCAGAATGAATCAAAATTTATCATTGGCAAGACCTAAATAAATGCTTATTTAGAAGAACCAACAATAGATAATGATGAAGACATTGAAGATTTTGATGTGATCAAATATTGGAAGACTAATGAGAAAAAAGTTTGCTATATTGTCTATAATGGCTCGATATATGTGTCTAATATTTTTATTACTACAGTGACATCAGAGTCAACTTTTAGCAAAGGTGGACCTGTGTTTTTGAAATATAGAAGTTTTATTCTTCTTGACAATGTGAAAATGTTGATTTGTACTCAAAATTGGTTATATTAATTTTTTGAGAATCCTAGTTGTAAATTTATATGTTATTGTTTTTAAAATTACTTTACATTAAATGATTAACTCTGAACTAGTTATGTGATTGTATTTCAATTCGTTGTGATAGTCGAAATTATTGAAAATATTTTTGGCTATCAGGAAATCATAGTCGAGTCTAAACTTTTTTAAGATTTTGAAACTCACCCACAATTATACATCTTGAGGTTGTGCTATATATTTAGTCCATTATCTTAATATATTTGGTGTTTAATTCTTTAATATACACTTATTTATATGTATTAATATGAAGTAACGAAACAAAAGTATTTTCATGATTGTGAAATGTATCTAATGTTGACATTAAACTTTACTGTTTTATAGATTATCTTCGCTGAATTCCTGAACAAGTTTAAAAAAAAAAGAGAGACTAAATTGGAAGAAATAAATAATCTTGGAAGATAGACTTTATGATTTATCATACTTGAATGGTGATTGAAATTTGTCTTATGCTATTCAAAACTTTTTACTTTTTGTTTTTGTTTTTGCTTGTAGCATTCTCGTTTTGTTTTTGCTTGGTTTATATTTTTTTATTTAACAAGGAACGCAGTAAGAATCAGACTTGAATCTCCCATGGTGTATCCTTGTTATTATTGTTGTTAAAACAGGTCAATCGATCTAATCTGATCCTATCCATCACGGGTTAACTACTTAGTGAGCCACCAAACACGGCTCATTTATTAACAAGCCGAAAAAATTTGAATCCGGGTCGGCCCACCACGGGTTGGTGGATTAAACGGGTTGACTGACTCACTTAATTACAGGTTTTTTTGTGTCACTTGTCCATTTATAAAATTAGAGTTTGAATGGATAAATTTATAATATTTTTCTCTCTTAAAACATATTTTTCATTATTCTCATTTACAATACAATAAAAAATGTTAATAATAATATTGAAATACAAAATAATAAATAATTAAATTAAGCTAGGTAGGTTGATGAGCCAATCCGACTTACCACGGGTTCAACCCGGGTGATCCGGGTTGAAAATTAACCCATATAAAAAATTTCATATTTTTCAAATCCAACCTTAGTTGAACTTGTGGTGGGCCGAGTTGACCTGTGAGTTCTAAATGTAATATTTATAGAGTTACTCATGTTAATTCCTATGTTAGGCTATAAATGTAATATTTCTATATTTGTGATTTATTATTATATTTCATATTTCTATTTTTCAATATTTGTGGTTTATTATTAATATTTCTATAAGACTATTTACGACATTTTGCACATTTGAGTGGTGCGGGAAGCAATTTCCTTATTTACAATCTTCTAGCCTTTGACTTGGGCCTGCCTCCTTTTAGACGGGTTCAAGGCCGGTCAGCAACGAACCCATATTTCAAAAGTCATATAAATTATACAATGCAGCATATCCGTATATTTAAAGTGTAAAAAGAAACAAATTTCTCTACAGTTTATATAACATTCACCTTGAGTATGTGCAAATGCTAAAGAATAAGGTTGGAAACAGCAAGACTTGGATCAACAATTCAAATGTTAACTTCAAGTGTTATTACTTTGTCTTTGGCAGTACTTATTAAACTTAACTTCAAGTTTATCAGCTTAACCTCTTAGTTTCAATTTTACAAGTATAGCTTGGGATAGAGCATTCGCATTTTTTTTTTCTGAACATTCTATTTTTTTTTCTCTAATTTTAAGGCTTGATATCTTTTCTATTGTTATTTCTAATAATTTTTAATTTTGTTCCAGTATTTTAAATGTTCTTACTTAGTTTATTTATAAAAAATAAGCAACGTAATTCCTTCTTGTAATGATGTTACCGCATTAACACCTGGCCATCATTGTTTTATTAAGAAGTCATCATTTATTATTTACGTCATTTGTCATTCATTGTTTATATAGCACATCGTTACTGTAATATTCTTATAATTAATTTGATGAAAAAATTATATTAGTTCTTAGAAAAAGGTGAAATCAAATTGAAAAAATTTAAAATAACAAAATTAAATTAAAAAAAAAAAGGTCATCAAATGAAATGAAAGAAATCATTGGACCTAATTTTAATTATTTTTTGCGTGGTTGAAGGTGTATGTTGATGGTGAAAATGGTGTCATTCTGAGTTTTGATGGAAGTGTTGAAATAAAGTTACATTGATGGCTGAAGTCATTGAACATGTTGTGGATAAGGAAATCTTTTAAGGAGATTATTTCCACAGAGTAATGAGTGAAATTCCATTAGCTCTTGGGTGGTCCATTATGCATTTTCCTCACGTGACGTCAACCACACAACACTATTCAAGTTCCATTCCCTTCTTTGTCCATAACGTATAAATATAACTATATTTCTCTACCTATACGATGTTTTCATCCTTTCTCATCTTGTATTTTTCTCTCTGTCTCTTTCTATTAAATTAGTGGTACCTGTGTTATGCAAAACAGCGGAGAGACGTGGTGTCTTCGTTTCAATAGTATTATGAACTTTTTCAGTCACACGAAACTAAATATGCGTGAAAATATTAAACTTGGTTTATAAGAAACCCATCTTTCTAGAGCCAAAAAAGTAAAATGTGTTTGATAAAATTTTAGATTTTGATAAAAAAAAATACTATCTGTATAATCCTAAAAGTGGAAGTATATCAAAACTCATAATAATGAAAGAGTAGAAGTTTGATCCTCTATGTTAATACATACTTTATCTAAAAATTCTAAGGTGGTTCCATATAGGTTTGCCTTTGATTTTTATTTATTTATCACTAATATGATTAAGGGTCACTTTTTTACACTAACACAAAAAAACATCTTTGACTTATTTATGTTTAAAGTAAAAATAATAAATATAATGTATAGTGATTATTTTTTTATAAATAAGTAAAATGGTTTTATGTCAAACTAAGATAAGTTATCTTAGGTTATCCACGTATGATGTAAATTATCTCGTTTAGATCGTTCATAAGTGATTCAACTTTAATTTCTTCTTATATGTACATCTACAAGTTCTTCTTTCATTCTAATGGCAAAAAACAAACACATAAAAATACTTTTCCAACTTAGGATTTCATCGCGACGAAATGATGGTGGTTTGGTGATACTTTTGAACAAGTCTTCTTCTTTAATGATGGTTCTATCATGTGGAGTACTTCTTTCTGATTGATTTTGTTGTTGAGGTTTATTTACTAAAGTTTTTATTTTTATTTGTGATTGTGACTGTTTTTTTGAGAAATTCAGTCATGACTTTATGTGAATATTATTTTTTATACCATAACTGTGGTTCTTACTTTGGCTCATTTTCTTAACCAATAAAAAAAGTTATAAAGAAATTAGTTTTTTTAACGTGTTTTAGTTAACTATTAACAAAGTCAAATTTAAAACAAAAGTTAAGCCACTCAAAACAAAGATTGAATTGTACATGTTCAAAGGTACTTAAAAAACAAAGGGATAATAAGTAAGGAATAAACAAGGGATGAATTTCTGTTTTAATATCCTTGAATCTACACACCTCAATCTTCTTTATGAGTGGTCAAATCTTTGTTTTAAGTTTAGCTTCTATATCCACTAACTCTTATTCAAGTTGATCAAAATACACAAAACTGTAAAATTCAAAAATATTCATTTTATTGGATGCATAACATTCAACATTATTCAGTAAAATATGGATAAGTTTACATTAATTATTGGTGGTATTCAACATAAATTTACATTCCTTGTTATAACATTAGACAAATATCAAAAGTAAAAAATTCAAAATAACGTACTTAAAATTTTTGTGTGCTAATGATAGAAAAATTCTTAGCTATAAAATTGTTCACATCATTAAATACCTTTTTTATAAAATTGTTCACATCATTAAATACCTTTTTTTTGTTGCATGTAATCATACATATGTAACATTTATGAGATCTATTAGTTCATCAAATCCCACGAAAATAAACCAATCAAAAAGTTGTTAGCAAACATGAAAGGAGTTCCAATTCCATGACCTGAAGTTTTTCTAATAATTTATATACGAGAATTTCTCTTAAAGCTTATAAAAAATCATCCATCCATATAAAGAAAAATCAAAAGTTAACAAAAATTATTCAAATACTTATATACACATTTTATCTGGATTATGAGTTTGGAATACTTGTGTACATCCAAATATATAAATATATATTAACATATAGCAATTAATATACAAAAATAAAATTCAATCATTCATTTATGTTTTTATTTATTTCAAACAATACAATCATAAAGTATTCCATTGTTTTAGTTAATCTATTAAAAAACATATAAATTCATATATATATATATATATATATATATATATATATATATATATATATATATATATATATTAACGTCACTTTGATCAAAGAATATAATTTAAATTCATAGTCTAATACAAATTACGTTTTTATTTTCATATCTAGTTCAGCTTGCCATCATGGTTTTCACATGTACAATATAATCCATGATTCAGCAGCCCAAAAGTTGAATATAAAAAAATAGGCGTCCAAAAACATACCATGCCTGTATAACAAACAGTGTCAACAAATGACCTGTTATTCTTGTATTAGTGTTTATTCTATTCCATAACATTGTTGTTTCTTTCAACCTTTATTATTTCAGAATTGGAAGGAAAATGCATACCAATTCACCATTTTTGTTTTTCCTTTCCTCTCTAAATAAGATTTTTCCTCTTCTCATTCTATGTTCCTAGAAATCTTGTAGTAATATCGGGAAACTAATCAAAGATGGCATAATAATATATTTTTAATTTTTTTCTACACAATCATCATTATATAATTTGACTTGAAAATGTATTATGTTGATGATTTTATACTGTTTTTTTAATTTTTATTTTTTATGTAATAATTTTTTTGAAGTACAAATAATAAAGTTAAATGAAATAAAATAATAATTAAAAAAATTAATAGATTTTTATTTATATTCAAAATATTGGTTATTAATTTTCTCCTTTTTTATCCTTTATCAAAATATATGTAATGTTAAATACATTTTTTTTATAAAAACAGTTCATGAACAGTAGTGATACATTATAATTTTTTTTTTTACTTATAATGTAATAAAAACATTTAAGTTATATCTTTATATAAAAGAAATAGAAAATAAGTTAATAAACATGCAAAATTACAAGAAAATAAAATAAAATTTTAAATATTTTTATTTTTATTTTTATTCTATGTTCTTATAAACAATAAAATATTAATTTATATTTTTATATGATATGGACAATATATATGATCGGTAGAATATTTCTATTAGTCAAGCAAAATCATTTAATATTAATTAGGAAACATTTTTTTAATTTTAAAAAATTAAATATATTTTTAATTATTTAATTTTCGCATAAAATAAGATTTTGTTGTGTCTCAAACTTTTAATATTTTTAAATTTAATAATGAGTTAATTTAATTCTCATTATTAAATGATTTGAAATATTTGCCTCTCTAACAAGCAATGTATGTCACTTACCTATAAGAACATACATGTATTAACACATGAACACACACATGAACATACACATGTGATCACATTTGCAAGTCTTTAATATTATTTGGTATGAAAATTATATTAATTCATTTTTAAAGTTTAAAAAATAAATTTAGATCAAAATTTGATATTAGACAAAATTTAATTTTATATAATAATTTATTGACTAAAAATATATTTAATTCAATTTTAATCATTATTAATATGTACATAAAAAATATTTTAATATGTACTTTAGAACTTAAATATATTGAAGGTTTCATATTTTTAATTTTAAAAATAATCTTTTAGATAGAATCTATACGGACTAAATTATAAATTTGAAAAAAAAAATATGGGATTTTGTAATTTTTTCCTGCATGATTTGATTTTTCTTTACGTATATGAGATATTCATTTAAATTTTAAAAATGGATAAGTTGTTTGTAATAAAATATACAATCTCTTGTACGAACACAACTATGACATTTATTTATTTATTCTCTTTTCTTTCTATTGATTTATTTCTTCCATCTTAACATAATTGTGCTACACATACACATGAAAATGAGATGCACATCCCTACATCAAAATGAGATGTACATTTCCTTAGAATAAGGGTGGATACATTGGTACCACACACAATTTGTCTTAACATCAAGGGTCAAATGTCATTATTGCTGCTTTTTTCATCTTACCACATGTAGCTTTTAAGGACAAAGGATAATTTATATCACGGTAATATAGAAAATAAAATTTTCTTCAAATACCTAATATTTAATATAGTTATGATTTAAACCTCAAATTATTAATTAGAAAAAAAAAGAATAATTAAATATCAAATCATTCAATCATTGTTTGAAGAATGAGTTGGTGTCTCTGTAATTTTATATATTTATTATTTATTTTTATACATAAAAAGCATTTAAAAAATTCACATTTATAAAATTGATAAAACTTTTTTTATAATATCATTAGGGGACAAACTTACCTTACTTTTTTATTGAAGGTCACCACACCAGTTTATTAAATTTTTAAGAGGAGATAAATAAGAAAGAGATATCACATTTAATCACAAAAACTTAAAATTATATGATGTTAGTTATAAAACTCTATTATATGTTGGGTCTTCTTTTTCTTACTATTCAATTTTTACATTATTTGAGTTATTTGAATTATGTGAATGTTATCTTTTTTATTTCAGCAAAATTAAAAATGAGATTTTAAATTTAATATAAATTAATATTGTGAAATGTAAACAGAATAAAAAATAAAATTATTAGACAAAATATTAGTTATGTCACTCAATGAAAAAAAAAAGTAAATAAAGACTTTTTTTTACGAGAGACTTAAGCCTAATTAAGTAAATTATTTATTATATAAATGTATATAAAACATTATTAAAGATATAAGATATTAATCGCATTGGTATTACATATGTATATATATATATATATATATTGGTATATAAAACATTATCATATGTAATAATTACTTTTGTTAAAGAATTTTGCTGACCACTTTAAAGATATCTGATCAGGGTGTTTTAACAGAAGTTTTATCATATTAAAATGAGTAAATTGAAAGAAAGAAGATGGTACAACAGTAATTATAATTTTCTTTGCATTTTCTTCTACTATTTCCACATTATCATAATTGATAGACCAAACATGAAATGCATTTATCCCTGAAACGAGGATAGATACATTAGTCTGACAGAACTTGACTCAAGTGTCATTTCTTCTGCGTCAAAAAAGTGTCATTTTTTTGTTTTTTTTAGACTCTTAAATGAGTTACAGTCATGAATTAATAAGATCAGAATGGTTTTTTTAACCCATTTGTATATTTGGAACTTCAATTTGAAACTACTAATTAAATTAAAAATCTATTTATGTATTTATGATAATGGGAAGAATAATAATAAGAAAAGTGTTGATTGGTAAGAATAAATGTGGAGATAAAGATGGTAAAAAAAGAAGAAAAAGAAACAAGTATTTATGATAAGAAATACTGCATTGGCTAATAAAATATACAGTAAAGGAAATTATCTCATCAGTACACTATGAATCTATGATTAAGTTTTAAAACTGAATTTTGCGTTTATAATCTTCTTAAAAGAGAATAACACGCCTTAATATATATATATATATATATATATATATATATATATATATATATATATATATGAATTTATATGTTTTTTAATAGATTAACCAAAACAATGGAATACTTTAGTCATATAATAACTAATAAAAAAATCATAAAAAATTAAAGAATAAAGAATAAGAAGAAATTTATGTATAACCAATATGATTAACACAATGAAAGAAGAAAATGATACATTAGTCATTTTAGTTATCATTTTTATTTTTTTTTATTATTCTATTATTTTCACCAAACATGAAATGCATTTATCCTGAAATGAGGACAGATACATTAGTCTGACAGAACTTGTCTCACGTGTCATTTCCTCTGTTTAAAAAAAGAGTTTATTTCTGGTTTTCTTTTGTAGTCTTAAAAGAATTACAATCACGAACTAATAAGATTACAATGATTTTTTAACCCATTTGTATATATAGAATTTAAATTTGAAACTACTAATTAAATTAAAAATCTATTTATGTACGAGTGATTGTTATGAACTCATTTTCCTTTGTTCTAAATATATCTCACTACATACCGTTTTTCTTTATTATTTTATCAGTGTATTCAATTATCACACTTATACATGTGTGTGTTTCTTTTTTCCATTTCTATTAGAAGGTATCCTTCAATATAATTATGATAACGACAAGTGATTTGTGCTTATTAAAAAAGTTGATTAATTTAGTGAGTAATAGTGTTAACTTAATAATTTATTAAAAAGGTGTAATAATAATAATAATTTATTTAAATTGTTTAGCCACAATTTATTTTAACTTAATTTTTATCTATTTTATTTTATTTTAATATAATTTCATCAATTTAAAATTATAATTCATATTTGATTTTAACATAATTTACATTTAATTATATTTTATGTTTAAGTTTAAAATTTTAATTTTTCACTTTTATTAATTAAAATATAATTTTTATTAATTAAACTTATCACGTCATTCATCAACTTTGGTAATATTTAATTTTATTTTTCACCATTGTTTTTAATCCAAATAGCATCATTTTTATATCTTTTTTTTTCTCAAATCCAGTTTCAAAACCAAACACAAACTAAGTAACTTTTTAAGATTACATCTTAGAAAAAACAAATTAGAATCTTGAAAATCATTATAGAAATAATGTTATAAATAATTATTACAGTTTAATAATAGTTATAGAAGTGATATATAACAAATAAGGAAATTACCTCATCAGTGCATTATGATAAAGTTTTAAAACTGACTCGTGCATTTATAATCTTCTTAAAAGAGAATGGCAAACACACCTTATAACATTAACGAATTTAAATGTTTTTTTAATAGATTAACTAAAACAATTGAATATTTTGGTAATGTAATAACTAGTAAAAAATCATAAAAAATTAAAAAATTAGGAGAAACCTTCAAATAAACAAAAGTTATAATTATCTAAAGAGAAATACTTAAATATGTGAAGATACAATTAATAATTTCATATACATTTAAAAACAATTTAAATAAACTTTTTTCTTTCAGTTATTTGAGATATTTTTTAATGTAAACCATAACAAAAATTTTACACTTCAAAACAGATAATAGTAATTAAGTCTAAGGACGTTATCTCAACATTGAAATAATTAATAGAATGCTTAAGTAAAAAATCACAAAAGTTTAAAGAATAACGACAAAAATGTCGATTAATATATTTTCAAATTTTTGTATCTTCTTTAAATAGTAAGTCAAAGGAGTTGTCGGACTTCAAACAAATTTAACACGGCTTGTATAATTTACAATTTTTTTACAATTAACTAATAACCTCTTACCTATCTATCTATCTATCTATCTATCTATCTATATATATATATATATATATATATATATATATATATATATATATATATATATATAATATGATACAAAGAAATATATATTATTTATTATTTATTTTTAGTGAAAACCTACCCAGTGTGTTTGTATTTTTAAAAAATTAAAAAAAACTCAATATTTTAATATAATTAAGTTTATAAAAGAAAGAAAGATTTTTTAAAAGTTAAACGGAGTGATTACAAAATTATAATCTAAAATACTAAAAAATAAAAATAAGATGAAAAAGTTTCAAGAAAAATAATAATGGATATGTGTATGCATTTTCAGAATAAAAGAAATAGTTATTCTAAAGAGTTATTTTTGTAAAAAAAATATATACACGTGAAAAAAATCCTATTATATATTGTATAAATATTTATTTATTTTCACTTTACACTTAAAAAAAGGTATATATATACTTTAGTGCAAGAACTTGTATGACAAAGATTATTATTATTTTTACATTTTCACGTGCATCTTCACAAAATAAAGATAATTGTTATTTTGAAGTTAAGTAGAATTACTGTAATGATACTTTTTTATTTAAGTTTTTAAAAATACTTATGTATAGCATTTAAATATAAAGTGATTGATTAAATAAGAAATTATTGTATGTTGATTTATTTATTCATTAGTAAAACTCTATTGTATATTTAAATTCTTTCTTCCTATATTAATTTTACTTATTCGTGCATTCCTTTCCACGGGATTTTTATTCGTTTCAAATCTCATAATTAAATGCTTTTCTTTATGGAATATTAATAAAATCAAATCATAATAAAAATTATCTGTTATATTGTTATTATCTTAAATGTATTATATTATCTATGATGTTAAAAAATCTTCTTCAAATTCCAAGCCAGAAGATTTGTGAATTTTAAACAAATACAAGGTTCACTATATAAAGAAAATAGAAACACAACACATGAGGATAACTTTGTAATAAAAAAAAATGAAAAATAAAACACCCCTAATTTGCCTAGCAAAATCGGAAGGAAGGTGGCACTGAAGAAAGAAACCAAAAATAATTCATATTTTCTCCTAAGACATATTATCACTTTTACATAATTACCATTAATCAGGGCCATGAACCGAATTTATTTTCACACTATCATCGTTGGAAATTTTGGTGAAAGAAATGAGGCCAAGTTCGTTTAGGCTGCAACTTGTTCATGTTTCCGTTTGTTGAATTCTGAAATGATCAAAATTTCACCAAAACTTCTATTGATTAGTCTGGCTACTACACCTTGCTATCTGTCTCTGTTACATGTTCAGATTTATCTGATAGAAGGGGTTGTTCCAAATCTATCCTACTACTTATCTCATCATCTTGCAAGTTTGATTGTGGTGCCGCTGGTTTAATCTCAGCAAACTCTTTGGCTTTACCCCAAAGCACAATATACAAACCAGCAATAACTCCAACAGCCCCTATCAAACTGAAAAAAGAATCAAGCATATGATCAAACAATTCATATACTAATGTATAATATAATTAACAAACACTGTTTGAGCTAATTTCTTCATGAACAAGAAAAATAATAGTGTATTACCTTCCGATGTATAATTCTTCTTGTAAGAATGTTGCACTTATGAAAGCAGTGATTACTGTTGCTAAAGGGTTGAACATTGCACAGTATAGAGGACCTCTTTCTGAGATGCACCAGGATTGAATAAAGAAACTAACCGCTATTCCGAGTCCCTATTTCATAGAATAACAATCACAATCATTACTATAACATACCAGTAATAGTGATACAATTTTCCAACTAGGCACGGATGTGCCACTGTTGTATTGTACTACACAACAAATAATTACTAATTCAACTTTTACTGAGTGGGCTGAAACTTACTGCGTATAAAGAACATGAAATCTGTAAAGGTGAATCCAAAATCCATGCTTCAAGATCCGGCTCTGAGAGTAGGGCAAATAAGGCTGACTGTACTGTTGAAAAGAGACACATCCAAAAGGTTGATAATAAATGGTCTGGGCAGGACGAAGAGATTGGTACCTGATTGTTAGTTGAAGTTTTGTCAGATCTCCACTGATGGAGAAAGGAATCATCCTAGAATATTCTTCTTTTTATGGCAAAAGTTTACTTGTACTATGTTTCTTTGAGGCAATTATTTGGTCGCTCGGTTACGTTTTTGGTGCTAATTTTTATATTAAATACAACTAGTTATCTTCTGTATATTAACGATTTTAAATAGACGTAATTTTAGATTAATCTGAATTAGAAACATGTGTTAAGTTCAGACTTTTTAACATTTCTCTAGGGGTGTATCAATGGAAGTAGGAAAAAATAAACGAAGAAAAGTAGATCTACAGTGATATATGGGTTTCTATTTACCTGCAGGATCATCCAACAAGACCAGAAAACACTGCTTGCTAAAAGCAATAGACAACCCAGCAGCCAATCGTCACCTTCACTACTGCCAGTGAGATGTATAGAAGGAAGGAACTCTGTGTGTAAGAGTTTATGTCCTTTGACCAAGGCCATGGTTAAGGCGCCACTAACACAGCAAAGTGTCCCTAATATCTTCGCCATGCTTCTCAAGCTTCGTAGTTCAAGTTTCTCAAATCTGACACATTCATTTTAAGAAAACACACGTATCAGCAAAAGAATTATATATGATTTTTCCTCTTTTATATTGTTAATTAAATAGTTATATTGTATTTTAGTTTAAGTAATTCTGATTTAAATCTCTTCTCTCTTGTTTTTCTTTTTTTCTTTTTTTTATGTCGTGTATAGTTAGAGTTCACGTATATTTTTAGAGCCAATACCCCGCAATTGCTGCAATTACAAACGTTAAAGCAGGTATCAGATTACTCATTGCTGTAGCTGCAGTAGAAGATGAATAATATAAACCTCTGAAATACGCATTCTGATTTGCTGTGACTCTGCAAGGGAAAAAAAAACAATCTTGGGGTAAGTCTTCTAATCCTTTTTATTTTTTGGTATAGAAACCAGAGAACGTTAGAAGAGGTTTTGGAAAACCGTACCCAACAAGAGCGGTGACGAACATCAAAAAGACGCTCCTGAATCCCAAACAACTTTTTACCGATTGTCTCCTGTTATGAAAAGGCAGAGATGTGTGTGAAAAAATTTGAGAGTAACCTAAAGAGAGGAAGAGGTGGTTTAAGTATTACCTCTTAGAAGAGAAAAACATAGGGGCCAAAGCCAAGGTTGCTATGCCTTGCCTGTACACTACAAAGACTGTTGTACTCAACCCATCTAACAGGGCTGCTCTTGTGAAGATGGCAAGTGCTGCATAATGAACTTGCAGACCTACCATAACAATTAGAGGAAGATGACTTGCCAGACTACCCATTTTTTTCAGATACAATCTAAAAGTTGGAATGTTTTCCCACCTTCTATTACATATATGGAGAGCAGGGGGTGGATCTATTTATATCAAGCCAAGTTCAATTTCTACACCACTTCTCTGTAACATTATCATTATTAAAACACAAATAAAAAAAAAAGGGAAATGTGAAATTATTTTAGTAATGTCACAGGCCATATTTTTTTATCTCTAGAAATATCTCCGGAAACAACTCAGGTATGGTAAGAAATTAAGTATTGAATTTAAACTGTTATTCACTTCCTTAAAAGAAAATGGTTATTAAATGAATGATTATAAAAGATATGAAAACGGGTATTTGAGAATTATTGTTCATTTAGAATTTAAAAAGTTATTGAACCAATGATAATCATATAGAATAATTTTTTAATCCCTAAGTGGCAATAAAAATATGTATGTAGGTATTTTTTATTTATTTTTTCATCAGCTTTTTACCAAAAAGTTCAACCTGAAGAGTTATTGATAATTTGAAATCAATTTCTACCATAGATATCATATCTCTCGTCAAGACACGTGCGAGGGATTACTGCTTCAAATACTACCATAAAAACCACTGATAAAACGGGGGCGACTTTTAGCCACCATCACACACAAAAAAGAAAAAGGAAAAAATACAAGTCGACAAATAGACAAATTAATGAAGAGGGACACATCCACGTTCGTGAATAATAGGTACCAAAGATAAGGTCAGGATACGCGGAGATTGGGGATCATCGAGAGATGAAATACACCTAGACACGTTTAAAAGAAAAGAAAAAAGCAAGAAACGAAACTTCTAGTAGGAAAACAATGACTCGATGATCCATGTAAGACGCTGAATCGTTTATGTTTTTTTTTCTTACCAACTGCATTTACCCCAGTAGATATATATAACTATGAATCTAACAATTTTTTTGTATGAATTTTAATTTTCATAGAAAAAAATCAATTTGATTATTTTGAAGAGATATTTTAAAGCAATGTCACGGGCTATAAAATTTAAGAGTAAAATGTATTTTGAAAAATAAAATTGAGTTGTTGATGGAATAATGTTAGAGTAGATCTATATGTTGAGTGGTGAAAAATAATTGAAGGTGTTTGGGAGGAGCATAAATAAGAATGGCGTGGCATACATAAGGTTAGGTAAATAATGCCAATTGCCAAAGTGGCACAATAAACAGAGTCCAATCAGTGTGATTGAGAGGATAGGATGTCCACGGCAGTGAAGGCCAGGTCAACATTATTGGAGGGGACACACCACTCAGACATCTCGAGACTTCATGTTCATCTTTAATTCATATACTCCACACATACATAGGTTTCAATTTTCAATTCATAATTATTTTCCTTCGATATTTGTCTTTTTCCTTAAGCGGTGGCAGTTCTTGGCGTACGACGCCATCATCAAATTCTGCCCGAAACAAAAGAAAATAATTAAATGCACAAAAGGATATACTCGGATCAAAATCAGATTAGTTTTGATGTAACATTAATATTAATAAACAACTTCACCCATTGGTAATACTGTTAAAGGCCCCACACCCAGAGATAATTATGGAACCATATATTACCATGAAGATTCCAGTAATGACTTGTCTTCTCCTTTTGTCATCAATATCTAGTGCTTCCTCTGTTCAGTTGTACAAAAGTGTTATTCACAGACACACGTACAATAAAAAATTAGAAAAATAAAAAGTGAGAAGTGAAAATTATATTGATTTCTATAGAGACAAATACAGAGAAAAGTGAAAAGAGAAAGTGACAAGATGAAATGCGAGGATTGAGAGAGAATATGTATATTATAAAAATATTAGTGTGTATAATTAATGCCAGAGAGTCCAGTGCACTCGATGTACACGTTCATTACACATGAAATGTCAGACAGAACAGTTGTTCATTGTTCACGGGTAACTCTTATCGAAATGGATCAACTGCGAGCACGTGCCAAAGCGATCGTTGGTTCTGTGGAACAGTGTATATATACTGAAATACGAGTACTTTTCTACCTTCTACAAGAGTATTAGTAGTAGTAGTAGTAGTAGTAGAGCATTAAATGAAGGAATAAAATGCATTATTGGGAGAGTTTTGTTATAGCACAACCAAATTGACTCTGACATTAACCCACATCATTTCTTGGGCGAAACTTTGATATTATTGTCATGATTGATTGAATTTGGTTGGTTCAATCTTTCCGCCTTGAAATTATTAAAAACTATTCTCCGCATATTCTATTGCCAAATGTACCTTTTTCTTTATCAATTAAACGTGAGCACTTTTGTCTATAAATTCAAATTTCCAGTGATCACACTGCGACCTTCGAAATAAAATATGTATACATCTCGTGCGGATAATTTATTATCTTATTTTTGTTGAATGGAAATTAAATAAATAAACAAAATGATTGTTATGTTGAATTATAGAAGAATAAGATGAAATCCGTAGTTTTATTTATTTATTCAACATCTCTTCTTTTTACTCAACAGAACCTAATCTGAAAAATATTTCCATGTTATTTTCATGGTCGTGAATAAGTCCATATTTTGTGTTGAAATTCATAATTGATGGCTTCCTTAACCAGCACTGCCAATGCATCGTCGCCGGCTTATTATGCTTCCTCTTGTCATCTACAAACTTGCCAAACCCCATGTGGCTGTCATGTTCGAATAAAAACTGAAATTCGTTTTCAGAATTTCAATACATATTTTTTAAATTATATAACATAAAATAAAAAAATGTTCTTTGAAAGTTTTACTTAACCCAAAAGTATTACAAACTTTTACTTTAACTTAGTTTCCCCAATTCATATAGTTTTTATATAATAAGTATTCAGATGGTGAGATAAATCCTCATATTGTCACTCTTTAATATTTGAATAATTATGTCTCATCTAAAACTTAGTTTTATAGTTTATTCTTAAAGTTTTGATTTTTTTTATATAAGATTTAATTCTTAATTCTGAGATTTCTACCACTAAACATTATTACATTTAATTGAAATTGTTATTATAAGAAATTTAATCTTAAATTTAAGATTCTGAGAAGGAGATGCCTTCAAAAGTAAAAGGATTGTTGCTTAGTGTATCAAATATTTGTTTACCATCGATTCCATAATGGGAGAAAGAAGCAGGAAATATTATCAAAGTGGAAGACATTTTCGTAGTCTTGTTCTTATCCTTTTTTCCATGTTCCTGTTACTGTAAGAATTGCCATCCACCTTTATAATTTAGCACAACAAAATTAAAAAACAAACTCCACCGGCTTAGAAGACCTTCATTAACATTGTGATAACCTTATGCAGGTGAAGTCCGACTATTCATTACTTAATCCATAATTAAAAAGTTTATTACGAATATTTTAAAAGCTAAGAGTGTCTATATATCTACAAATAATATATTTTATAAATTTTTAAAATTAAATTAAAATAAAATTACAAAAAAATATAAAATATAATATAAATTAACTTAAATATAAATTAAAATTTAATTTTAATTAAATTTAACTTAATAAAATATAAATTAATTTTAATTTTAATTAAATTTAACTTAATAAAATATAAATTAAATTTTAATTTTAATTTTTTACACATAATAAATACCTACTAATATAAATAATATAATATCCCAGATATTAAAATATTAACTACTGATAAACACTTATAAATATTAACTATCCAATAAAAATTTTACGCACAAATAGATATTTTTCTGATCTCTACCAAACGCATCTTCTGAAGCTCTTCGTAAAATCATGTATGAGGTGTTTTTATATGACATCACGTCACTAGTCCTTCTTTTTAATTTTCTCTCATTTTTATGTTGTTTGGAATAATACTTGCGGATAAACTCATCTAACACATCATTAATCACAATTTAATTCATTAAATAAAATTTAAAACAGTCACAACTCACTTACATTTTCAAAACATCATATCTTCATCAATGTGTCAACCATTCAAAATTATGTTTTATTTTTTTATTATTTAATTGAAAACTTAACAAAATAAACGTTTCCGTTGTAAATAATTACTTAACGATTATAAATGAAAATAATCATTTAAACTTTTTAGTTATAAATAGTATTTAAAATCTTGCATTAAATTTTCAGTTAAATAAGAAAAAAAATTATTTTTAATTACTTAACGATTATAACTGAAAATAATCATTTAAACTTTTTAGTTATAAATAGTATTTAAAATCTTGCATTAAAATTTTCAGTTAAATAAGAAAACAAAATTATTTTTCTTTAAAAGTAATAAAACAGAAAAGCTTTTCTGATTCTACACAATTTTTTTACACTAAATTAATTGAAAAAGAAAATCTTGAAATTATTTATGACTAATTAAGTTAAATATACATATTTTCAAAAGCTGAAACTTTTAATAAAAATAAATAATTTATTTTTAATGTTATAAACATTTTTAAATAATAACTTATAACTGAAAATTTAAGTTTGAATTAAGTTTTTCAGTTAAATAATAAAAATAACAAATTTATTTTTCATTCAAATAAGAAAATAGAACATATTTTCTAATTGTAGACTTGATTTGTACACAAAATTAATTGCAAAAAGTGTTGAAGTTATTTATGTATTATTTAAATTAACTCTTCGATTATATCTTGATAAAAGGATTTTTTTATAAAACTTAATAATTTATATATTGATGTTATAAAAAAAATTAAATAATTACTTATAACTAAAAAGTTTATTTTAAATTAAGTTTTCAATTAAATAAAAGAATATTTTCAAAATATAAATGTAAATGGTTTAAACGTAATGAAGTACTAATAAGAAACAGGTTTTCTCATGTGTATATATATATATATATATATATATATATATATATATATATATATATATATATATATATATATATATATATAACTTGAGTAAAAGAAAATTTGAACTTTTCTTTTGAATTAAGTGTTCAATCAACGAATAAAAATAATTTTAAAACATGCATACATTAAATAGTATGCGTTAAAATATAAGAGAATGATGAGCGTTCTAATTTTAGATTAATTAATCATTAAATTATGATTGGTTGTTTTTAAGAAAGATATCATAGGTGGAAGATTTACTCTAATTTGAACAATGAATTTTATTATCTCATGTTTCTTTCTTATCATGCCGTGGATTGAATGTTTTATTTATCTCTCTTCTCTCTTATTTCTCTTTCATTAAGAAGATAGTGAAATAATGGGAAAAAAATGAAAAAAAATCTTTGTTAGCAAGGATATAAAGAAAAATTAGATAATTCAAAAATATGCGAAATTCATTGTAATATTTCTCATTTATTTAAGTTTGCTTCTATATTTCTCTCTTCATCTTCATCTTTTTTCATATTTTTATTTATAAATAAACTATTATTACTTTATTTTTGTCCTACTTTTTCTTTTAATTTCCTCCACGGAAATAAAATACTAATCTTTATTTTTCTCTCAGAAACTCTATCAAGAAGAAAAGAGAAAAGTGAGAATAAAAATAGATAACGATGTAAAAAATAAAATAGAAATAAGTACATCCGTAAAGAGTTTGGATTTTTTTTTGTCAATAATAAGATAATGGGGCCATCCATTGTAAGAAACCTAGCTGTCTGTGGTGGGTGAGAAGTGTTTTGCATATTTTGGTTAATTAAAAATCCAGTGTGATCCACATGCTACAACCATTCTTATCGTGCCACGTAAGACCACGTCAGCTATTCCAGTTGTGTGCCAGGACACTGAAAAATACAATCCTCCGTTTTTGCCAAAATCTTAGGCTTAAGTTCTTTTATCAGTGAAGAGAGAAGAAAATTCTTCAAATTAAAATTTAAAGAATTAGTTCTTTAATATTATTTTATTTTTAATCAAATGAAAATTTTCATAAATAAAATCATTGTTTCCTTTCTTTTATTTCTTATATAGACTATATACATATTAATTATAAATTTTTAACGAACTAACATGTGCTAAGATATTTTTCATAACCAATAGCAATAAAATTGCATGAATCACATGTTTTAAAAGAAAAATTGTAATAGAATTCATTTTCTTTTATGAAGGCTTAAGTTTTACATATGCTTTGTTCGTTTGGGTTTAAAGTGAAATGGAGAGAAAATTATTAAAAAAGTAAGAATAATATTTTTATATATATACATATATATTATTTGTATGGATTGAAATAAGAAAATATAATAAAAAATAAGTCAGTTTTTTAGATTAATGAAAAAAAAAGTGAAAGAAAATACATAAAATATTTGAAGAATGATTTTATGCTAATTAAAATAATTGTTTTTATCCAACTTTCTCGTTATCATAAGTTTAAATAATTTAATATTTTAAAATTTACATCTGAAAAACAACTGTTTTTTTCATATATATATGATGTGAAGAAATGATCTGATAATTTAATTTCTCCCATCTACAATCTGTTTGTCATGGGTTAAGATAGAGCTGGAAAAATGAACGATCCAATTGCATTTTATAATAAGATAGAGGTGGAAAAACTAAGTGTCCACTGAAAAAAGTTGGGAATGAAAATGTTTGCAAGTCTGAAATTGCAGGCAAAGAAGACCGAGTAAACGAGTCATTTATCATGTGCAAAGGAAGCAAAATATGGTAAGGGAAGAAAATTGTTTGATCTTGTTTTAATTGGAGGGAGGATTCATTTACTATTTTTAATAAAATAAAAAACACTAACAAAATTTTGAATTTTAGAAGAATGAAAAACTTGTATATATATAATGATGAAAAATATATACGTAACCTTTTTAAAATACGATTGGATATGTTATCGATGGCCAATAATAACGATGGCTTATTTATTTGAGAGATTAAAATATAAGAGTAATATTTTAAAAAATAATGAGCAAAATTGAAAGTAACTTTGGATAAAGCCCAAGAAATTAGACAAACGTGTGAGGGTTTCTAAGGAAGTGAAGAGATTTTGAAGATTAGGTGGATTTAACAGGTGTGCATCTTGATATGATAATCTTCATTATTTCAATAGCAAAACACTCATCCTTCTCCCCCATCGATTATTTCTCACTGGATTTTTTTAAGATAATAGTCATAAAATTTAATCACTCTACTTGCATATTGATTTATATTGATATATCATTAACGTATAACTTGTTTTCTCTTTCTTTAACTATTCATTTATTTGTTTTCTATGAGTATACGGAAGGTTATATATATATTTTGAGTGTAATGGTGTATTTTCATTTTAATATTTCATACTTGTACATCTTATTATTTATGTTTAAATTTATATTTTGATTGTAATGATATATTTTTATTTTAATATTTCATACTTTTGTACATCTTATTGTTTAAGTTTTAATTTGATAAAATATACTACTAATGTTTTTAAATTAAATACATATGGTCTGTCCATTTTATATATGTCAAATATTAATGTTATGACTAGACAAAACTGTATAGGGACAAATAATCGATGTCCGAATTTAAAAATAAAATATTGTAGATTTTTTATTTGAAAAATAACTAATATTGTAGATTTTTCTTTTGTTTTGTTTTCTTCGAGGCAGTTCTTGCTTATAGGACTCCAAATTAGTCTTTCTATTCATTTTTTTCATTGCAGCGTTGAACACGTAGATGATAATGGTTTTTGACATTTGACTCATTACAGAAAAATGATAAGAAGAAATGGACGAAGTAAATTTCAAACAAAATTGAAACACGTAAATGTGGGAAAAAGAAATGGATCAAGTAGATAAATTGAAAACCAAGAAACAGACAGAAGTTCGAAGCTTCTAGCAAAAAATAACGAAAATAAGGAAAAAAATAATTAAATTCAATTTCTTTTAAATGTGAATACTTTTAATTGAATTTATATTATACTTTTTTATTTATTGAGTACTAAAATTTTTTATATTTTATATTTTTAATTTTATTATCTTATTTATTTTCACGTATTATTAAGAGTTATGAAATTACGTAATTAATATGAAAAAATGAAAATAAAAAAGCGACGCTGGTGCCCGTTGGAGGCATTGTCGGTGTCCGATTGACCTTCCGCTTCTTTTTTCCTAATGCGAAACACTGAGGAGGTAGCACCAGGTTCCACCGCGCGTCCTCCACCATTCAGAGCGACCGGAGATGCCGCCGCGACTTTCGGAGTTGCCGCCGTGACCACGAACCGCTGAAGTCGGCGACTGTCTGTCTTCCCTCACCAACGCGACCTCTCCTTCCTCTCTCCGATTCGCGTTTCAGGTTCCCCGGTGTCTTCATCTCTAGCTAGCCACAATCGAACCAAAACAACCCGCGGAAGAGCGATTTGGAGTTCTTGCGGTAGGTGGTTGCGAAGGACGTCCCGTGGAACACGACGTTGTTGGTGATCTGCGCGTCCGTAGGGCACTGCGGAGAAGTCGAGCATCACTGCGGACATGGAATTTGGGATTTTGGGGTGACAGGCTTGGTTCGCTCTATCTCTCTCTGCGTGTTGATTGAGTTTTGAAGGAGATTATGGTGAAAGTTTTGCATGTTTTTGCATGTTTTTTTTAATAATTTAATATGTTTAGTGGATTGAGAACACTGAGAAAGAATTGAAACTAGCAATCTAAGGATTTACTTCATAACCATTGTTGTACTTATACTAAGGATGGTTCGTGTTGAATGGGTTATGCGAAATTAATAAAGAAATAAAAAAAAAATCTTGTTGTTGATTGTGATTGTGCTGAGAATTTATGTTGAATTTTGAAGGTGGAAATTCTTATGATGGTGTTTTATGTGATTGAACCGTTTCGAAATGTTGTAAATGTAAAAGAAAATGTTTGTCAGATTGATAAACAATGTTTGAGTGTGCATTATTTGACTTGGGTAACATATAAACTATGATTTTGAGATTTTGTTTGATTGATTAGTTAATTAGGAACATGAATACATTATTACCGTCTCTAGTAGCTGGCAGCTGATTTCATATGTGAGTTTTTTAAGAAAATTCTAGAATATTTCAAGATTTTAGGTTAGAGAAATCTATCATGCTTTTATACTTTAATTTGAAATTATTAATGGATTGAGCTATGTTCGTTGATGTATTTTTGCTTGAAAAATTTGACTGTGATATAGTTGTTTAAATTAGTTATTCATAATGGAGAATAATAATTTAGGGTTCGAAAACGTATTGAAAAAAAATTTAGGAATGTGACTATTTTGACTCAAGTATCTAACTCATAGGATATTTAGGTGGTGTGGTCAAAAGAGATTTCACATAACAAACTATGTGATAAAAAAAGAGAATCATATTTAGGAAATTAATGGGATTAATTTTATCATGACTAAGTTCAAAAAATTGGTCTTGAATGTTCAAATATAAAAATTAACCAATCATAACCAATTTATTCAATACTCTAATCTTCGAGAAGATATTGCTTTATAGTTTGATATTTATTTATTTTATTATTATTTTATGATAATTATATTTTTGTATATTTTTTTTGTTTATTTTCTTTTGTGATGATAATATTATATATATATATATATATATGAGAAGATATTGGAATTAATGATAATAGTAACATTGATACTAAAAGAATTGAAGAATTGATATAAAAGTATTTGAGATAATTAGTTTAACCTTTAAAAAAACTATATTAAATTCTTAGTTTATATTTTGAAGTACTTAAGAGATTATTTTGATTTAAATATTATCTAGTCTAATAATGTGGATAAACTTACTTGTAAGGTTTTAACGTGTAAACACTCTAGGCTTAACTTACTGTTTCAACTATGCTATTTTGTCAATCGAAAATTGATATCCAGGGATGTCCTAACTCATGCATGACTAGATTATAATTTCAATTTTTTAAAAAAAATTAACATTTTTTCATAAAGTATAATTAATTGGGGAAAAAAATGTGTTTGAGTCACAAATGTGACTGACTCACTATAACCCAAACAAAACAATCGCCCGGAATATCCAAACTGGATTTAGGCCCAAATTAATTGGGTTCAAAATATACAGACTAAAGAAGTTTGTTTCTGCAGCACCATATGTATCTCCATATAAATACAATTTTGTTTTTATCTATTTTGAATTGTATGATTAAAATAGAAGTTAAAAATGACTTCTAAATTATATGATTCAAAAATTAAATATTTCTATTTTATGTAATTTTTTTAAATTTTGAGAAGTTAATTTTTACTTTTGATTTAAAATTCCATAAAGTTTACGAGTTGCACATTTTAAAAATGATTTTTTATTTCCAAATTACATAATCAAAAAAACGAAAAATTAATTTTCTTTATATGAAGGTGAACGGGGAAATTTATGAAGGTACAGCAAGAAGCGGCCCAAACTAAACTCATAGCCCACAAATTACTCAGAAAGAAAACGAAAGCTAGAAAAAGATCTATGGGCCGGTGAAGTAGAAATAAAGTTTAGAATAAAAAACAAAATGAATAAATAAATTTATATTATTTATAAAAAAGACAAAAAAATAACTTTTTAGTTTTCAAAAAATCAATGAGCTCAAATAGTTTAATTTAAGAATGTTTGACTAAATATAAATATATTATTTATTGTAAAAAGGAATAAAAAATAATTTTTTAATAATATTTATAAATATATCATGAAATAGCCTATCATCGATCTAGTAATTAAATAATTTTTTTAAGAGTGTAATTAATTAGCTTAAATTTCATTTAATCATTATAAGTTAGAACTATGAAAAACTCGGAGTAATTATTTAAATTTTTTATTATTTATTATTTAAAAATTATGAAAAGAAGTAAATATAGTATGTTAATAATTTTTGCACAAAACATTAATCTAAACTAAATAAAGAAAAAAAATACTGTATAATTTAATTTAATAATAAAATATAATTTTTTGTAATAATTTTGAGGCAAAAAAAAATAGTCTTATTTAATAATAAAAATATGTTATTCTCCCCAAATTTATGAGATCAATTATTTTGTTACCTTATTTATATCACACGACTTATGAGGTGGTATGTGTGAACTTATGAATGATTGTATTTGTTGTAATTTTATTTTATTTTTAATAATCATCGTTGTGATGTGAGGAGAGAATAATACAGAATGCATCACAGGATGATGAAGAATTTGAAGTTTAATCTCTTATATGACGTGTTTTGTTGTCATGTATAAAACTCTTTAATATAATATAATAGTTTCCTTATGCATATATGGTTATATCATTTTGGATTATTATACAGATATTATATATTTTTTTTGTATTATCTGCATCAGTTATGAAATGTCAGTTTAATAATTTTCAATATTAAACGTGTTATTATATTACTTCTTGGTAGCACACTAAAATTAGGATTATACATAATTTTAAAAAAAAAAATTATATACCTTAACTCTTTTTTTATACGGTAGTTTTTGCTCTTTTTTATTCTTAAGCAGGTACATTCATTTTTTTTTCTTTTTACTCATGATTGATGAGATAAGATTATCTCTTTCTTACTTTTATAAAATAAGATAAAACTTATTTAAAAAGTGTTTTTTTTATCACATTGCTTTATATAATAGAATAAAAAAACAAAAATTATGGGAATGGAACAAGAATAAGTCAAATAGATAATTAAACGTTGAGTATGAGTTAGTTATGGAGAAAACAGTTAACATTAATTTGACTCCGAATTATTAATTATAATTAAAGCGACAACAAATTCTTCTCTGGATCTTAGCATGTCCATCTCAATTGCTTAAACTCACTTTCTGGTATGATATGATATAAATATAATAATTTCTACCCTTTCGACAACCTGAGGCTCGCCTTTTCTCTGTTGTCAAAACCCACTTGCTTGTAGCTTCATAAAAGCACAATCGCCAACGCCAACTTTCGTAAGTCTTGCCAAGAACGTTCGAACCAACTGAAATTAGTAAATTCAAATTCTGAAAGAAGACAAATATCAAAAAACGTAAAATCACTTTTTTTGTTATCAACTTTTCAAACCACAGAATCAGACAAGTATATTTAATCACACCCTAGTTGATTATCCTTAACAAGTTTTCTTAATCATTTTATATGTTTACAGATCTTGTTTCACGATGCAAGTTTAATAGGTATTGTTTCATATGTTCGGGTATGAATATTCATTTTAAGTCGTCTTTCTCATTTTTTTAATATTTTTCTTGCTGTTTTAATTCTTCAATCGATTGAATATATTTATTAAAAATATTCTAATATTTAAGACAAATTCAATATTTAATCGTTTTAATAATTAATGTTATAATAAATATATAGTAAAAGTTTGACCAATCATACTTTAATCTTAAATATTTGCTTACACCCTTATTTCACGAACTTGAAGTCGAAGAAAGTATGTGAAACTTCTAAAAAAACTCTCCCCACAATGTATAATTAGTTTTAGAATATTGATAAGAAAGGGACACTACCTTTCACTTCCAGTCTTAAAAAAATATCACTCTCCTTTCTTTTCAACAATGACCACTTATCAGCATCATTTAGTGCTCTTCAATCTTATTTTAATTCTCATTACCTTATTCTTCCTTCTTTAATGTTGTTATGGATGTGATTAAAGAAAAGTAGTGGAAGCTCCCATATTAAAACAACAATCCATTTCCTTTTGTCTAATGAATATTTTAAACTTTTTTTTCTACCCAGATCTTTCTTGAAGTATCTTATCTGATAAATGTTAAATTATTATTTTCGTAACCAAAAGATATATATATATATATATATATATATATATATATATATATATAGTACTTCGTTCAGAGGAAAATGACGCCCAAATTAAAAGACTAAATACTATTTAAATTAAATATCTGTTTATAAATGTAGTAACAAGTCCCTCTCACAATAATGTGTTTAGTAGTTAGGAAATTATGCAGTGGGGGAGAGGTTTTAAAAGTCACCAAAAACAGGTAGTTAATTTTTTAATCATGTGATAAAATTTTCAGTCTTTCTAATCCATATTAGTTAAGGGATTAACAAATGATTGAAAATCATATAAAAAATATATTAAAAATATTGGAAAACGCATATATCTGTATTCCAAAAAAAACAAAAAATTAGCATGTCTTTTTATTAAATGATGAATTTGATAAGTGTTGTTTGGTATAAGAATAGGAAGATTATGTATTTAAGAGGGTAAGAGTGAGGCAGCAGTTTGAATGGAGGCACGTGGCAGTTAAACATGGTGAGAAGAAGAACCACGTATTGGGTAGACATGATGATGACCCATAACTCCCAGTCTCCCCTCTAACTTCATTATTGGGCGGTCCCCCAACACAAACCCTGCCGTTAACTTGGACCACCGTCTTTCTTCCAGTTAATCTCCAAGTGTTCTCATTATATATTTATCCTTCTTAACTACTCACTTATTTTTCAAACCTTTTATTAACGCCCCTATCTTTTTTAACATAACCTGTAAATTAAAATCAATTAGTATTTTGGTTTCCATCTATAAAACTATATTTTTTTTATAAAAATAATTCATGTATTTTTGTCTGTTCTCTCACTTGACACATGGATTAGCCATGTGAGAGGAGCAGGTTTACTTATCAAGAAGGATATTCCCACGAACAAAGACCCAAAGCCAAATCAGGAGCATCACCACATTAACTAACGTCCCTCAAAATGTGTCTAACCTTAATCATCCAGAAATTGCTAGTTCCGAATAAAAGGGGCAAGGTGTACAAATTCAACTCAGGAATTTCATTACTGATCCTTAATAAAAATAAATAAAAACTTATCGCTTAAAAAAATCAAAATTTATATTTTGATTCGACAATTCACAAAACTCTTTGTTACACTAGTGATTGTGCATTCCATGATTCAAAGCACCCTCTGATTTATGTATTTAAATAATTTTAATTTTTTTATGTTACACGTAGACTTTTATACTAAAACTTATGTTTAAAGAATATTAACCGAAACCTAAAATCTTCATTTTTTATCTCACCTTAATATATTTTTATTGTAGAACCTCGAAAATAACCTATGTCAAATATCTTTTTTTTATTAGTGAATAATGAATGAAAAAAGTAAAAAAAAGTAGTTAAAATATGTTTTTAGTCTTTAATACGAAGACTTTGATATAATTTAGTCCTTAAATTTTATAAATAAATTAATATAGTTCTTATAACTTAATTGCGTTAAATTTTTTGGATGTGACAAATAACATTTTAGGTTAGCATTTGTTTTGTTTACACCATTTTACACATTCTAACTTAAATGTCAACCGTAAAAATTATTTAACACGTAAAAAAACATTAATATTATTAAATTATGAGAATTATATCTATTTATTTTAAAGTTCGAGATCATAATGTATCAAAATTTTGATCAAAGACTAACACTAATTTCGCATCCAAGTTTAAAGACTAAAAACCTATTTAATAAAAAAAATATAAAGAAAAAGAAATTGGAAAATGTAAAAATAAATAAAACTTCCTATATTAGTTTAAATGAAAACTGTGATATATAAATTTTTTTATTTATTTACAAGTTTATGTTAGAAATTTAACGTTGAATAAAAATAATGAAAAAGTTAAGTTACATATAAAGAAAAACAAAATTCATGGACATTAAATTTTAGGTTGAAAATGATCAAATTTCTACATCATCTCAAAATTGAAATCTTTCCAATCTATTTTAGTATAAAATTTTTAACTATAGTATCAAAGTTTGTTTCATCTTGATGTTTGAATAAGGCAAATATGTTTTATTGTAATAATAACTAATGGCAATTGAGATTGAGATTGGTGATATCAAGTATATCTTATGAAGAATTCATATTAATCTTTTTGCTTTAACTCACTTATACCTTAGAATATATCAATCTTTCAATATAATCCAGTATAAAAATTCTTTCTATTATATTGTTTTTATTATGATAAATAAATTGTAATTGTCACAATAAATTATAGTGAAATATTATGTTTATATTAATAGTGATGAAAATTTATAATTAAATAACTTAATTCAATGGTGAGTATATAGTATAAAAAAAATGTCCAAAATTCACTAAAAGATTTTTTTTGTCGTTTTGTACCATAACGATAATAATTTCTTTGTCATTGATGAACATTCTCCCCAGATCAAAAGTAATGATTATAAGGAAGACGAAACCGAAAATCCCATTTTAATTATGTAAATTCATTTTTTGTGAATATGTATTAGACTTAATTGTCTTATTAATAGTTTTCATGGCAATATTATAAGAAAGACAAACTTTAATGCTAACAATATCATTATTACACAAAAGACAAACATTAGGCTAGCAATACCATTAAAAAGAGGTTAGCAGTTGTTAAAAGGTAGGCTTTATCCATTTAGAGACTTCACCATTACTTCGATACGTTTGTATTAACGTCACACTTTATTATTATATAAAAAATTCGATATGCTTAACGTATTTATTTAAAGTATCCTTATTACTTTAATTATTTAAAATGTAAAAATAAATATATGTAAAATTAGGAATCGATAAAATTAATAAGTTTTCTAAAATTTGAAGATCATATCATAAAAGAATGTAAAACATAACAACGAATTAAAAATTTAAACAATATCAAATGTACAATTTTACTTATGCTTAAAAGAATGAAACAAAAAATGAAGTTTTTTTTTTCTATGATTAGAAGTGTTTTGTAAAAAGGTAATCCATTTTTAGTGGCTAGCGTTTATAAGGTGGAAGAATTAATTTTCTCAAATTCAATTTTTTTTATACATTATAGATAACATACCGTTTTCTTATAACTTATACAAAAGTTAAATTTTATCAACCTAACAAGTTATTGAAGGTTTTTAAACAAAACATATCAAGTTTATTAAGTTCTAAATGTACTGTAATATTTTAGCGAATAATATGATACTTGAATTATAAGAAAAACTTATATTTTAAAATGTAATGTTTTTTTTATATTAAAAAGGAAAATTATAAAAAATTTAAAAGCACGTGAAATAATTGATTATCACGTTACTTTAATATCCAATTTCATTAATGGTGAAGTCTCTAAATGGACAAACTCTACCTTTTAACAACTTTCTCCTAATATAGTAAACATTTGATTTGAAAACCAATAAACTTTTTATCATTGTACTAAAAATAAAAACTATCAAACTATTTTGTGTAAAAAAATATTTTACCCATGACCAACAGTTACATACTTTAATCATATTTAAATCGTAATATTATATTAATACGAAACAAATTAATTGTAGTTTAAGTTTCGTAATTTACAGTGAACATTAACTTATACTTTAAAAAAAAAATCTTTCATTAAATATAAATTTTTATTGAATTATTACATAAATTTGAAACTTTATGAAAACTAATAACCTTAATCTGTTCAATAAAGAGTTTAACAAAACTAACAAAGTTTAAAATATATGAAGAGTTGTTGATCGGATGAGCTATACTTAAAATAGGTTAACTTGTCTTTTAATCATTAGACTGGAGATGAAAATAAAATAAAAAAGCAATATTTTAAGCATCATTATGAAAATAAATCAATGTCTCTTATCTCTCAATATAATTTCAACTTTGATATTTTTTAATATTATGATATTTAGGTATACTTTCTTAAACCATCCTTTAATATGAGAATATTAATTAACTATTAATTTAATATACTTATACATACTTAAATACTAAATATAATAATTTACAATCAAGTTAAAAAATATCATTCTCTAACATGGCTAGTTGAATAATTGATTAAATATGAGTAACATTTATTTCTCAAATTTAGGTTTAAATATTTGACTAGCTTATATAAATTTAATATTTCACCTCTACGAGACAAGCTCAATGTATAATAATATATATATATATATATATATATATATATATATATATATATATATATATATATATATATATATATATATATATATATGAATATAAAACTCATCTTAGTTTTATGAAGTTAAATTAAATTTAAAGTCTATTTCTTAAAACTTATCCTAACGAGATTTGTGTGAACATATTGTTTCACCCGCTATCAGATCACTCATTAATGTCTAATCTCACGTTCGAGATGTATATACCTCGTCGTGGAGAGTGTGTTGAAAGTCTCACGTTGACGAGAGATAAGGTCAATTTAAAATATATAAGTGGATGTAAATCTCACTGTACAAGCCGATTTTATGATATTGAGTTAGACTTAAAATCTATTTCTGAACAGGTTAGAAAATACATTGGTGTGATTCTAAATTGTCCATAATTTTTCATATTTGAAATATTGAAATTTATTTCTACTATTGAATATTTTGCTGATTTTAGATGTATTTAGTTAGAGAGTGATTAATGTAAGTTTATTTTTCTTAAATTGTTTTTTAATCTATTAGAGAAAGACAAAAAAAATATATATATTTGAAGATATGTAAAAGGGTAGTGTTAAGAGTTCTCATATTTCTAGCAAGAAAAATAGTTATGTGAAAATAAATTGACATTTATAAATTTTACAAATATTGTAATTAGAATATTTTTTTTACACTGCATTAATAAATTGGCATTTGTAACTAGAATTCTTTTTGAACACTACATTTAATGACCATTGTCCATAAAATATGAGATTTTTTATGAGATACCAAAATATTTGATACTAACGAATTATGAATAAACTTACTTCTAATCGAAAATTTTAAAATAATAATTTTATGGATTATTCTACTCAAATATTAATTATTTTATTTATTTTTATTCGATATAAAATTTCAGACTCACCTTACATTTCTAACATAAAATATGTAATCGTAAGAATTACAATTTCACATCTTATTTCTTTCAATAAAAGAATGAGAGAAAGAGGGGAAAAAAAGTAAACAACTGAAATATTAAAATAAAACAATGTACTGAAAGAAAATAAAGTATTGTTTTTTTGCTTTTTATTAGTGTTTCTTAATATTATCAATCTATCATATATTATTGTAATCAGTATCATATATCATTACTTAGTTTACTGTTATTCGGTTGGTGTATTATTTTATTATATATAATTGACTATTCATCACAATGATAAATAAGAAAAAAAATATATTTTATGGTATCAAACATAACACGATCTTTCTTTCTTTTCGTTTTTCATCACGAATTTCATATTTCTGTTTTTCTATCTTCATTGGCCACCGTATCTTTTAAAATCTCCTCCATCTAGTTTTTATTATCTTTAATATCAAGAACCGTATATTTATCATTTATAATTGTAGAATCCATATGTAACACGAGCTCAACTCTTCAAAATTTAGGCATGGTCTCGCCAAGTTCTTCATCACATTATATAATATCATAACAAGGCGAATAAAAAGTCTTTAACATATCAATGAGAAAAAAAAAAAAACTTTGATTTGATACTTGATGCTACAGCTTTCTAATGGATTTACATCACCATTTCCAATCACTGATATTGTTTGTTATATTTGGTTCGCCTTAACTTACATTTATAGTCATGGTTGACAATTTATCTCATTTCTTATAGCTGTTAAAATTGGGATGAGTGTTTACACACTATACACTCAACATCTTATTATTACGTTTTTCTGGAATATAATTTTTTTGTTGAATATTGAAGGTCAACAATTTAGTATTTAAATGTTGTTTGTTATACAATTTTTTTATAGCGTTTTATTATCTTATTCTAAAAATTATATGGATAGATTAAATAGATGGACTTATTTAAAATACAGTGTTTTTTCAATTTATTTTATTTTATTTATTACAATGTAATTAAAGTGGATTAACTTAACTTATTAACTTATTTTTTTAACAGTATAATTAAAATGTTTTTTTTATTTCATCAAACATTATTATGTGAATAAATATTGAAAATTAAAATATTTACATATATATAATTTGACAAATAAATAAATTAAACATTCAAATTTTATTAAATAATATTTAAAAAAAATCAAACTGTTACAATTAAAAATAATAAATAATTATAAAAAAATAATTATTATTAATAGTTATATGTCAATCTACGTTTAACTCGTCTAAATCTCATTTAACTCTTAAGTTAAGTAACTCAAATTCAGTTTAACTTATATTTTAAAAAATAATTTTTTTTAACTCAATGTAACTTAGAAGTCGTAATAAATGGAAAAGACTCGCAATTTAAACTTATTTTAACATATTTATATATTTTTCTTTGCAAATCCTATCTATTATCAACCTACTAAACACATGTCAATAGATATTCATTTTGTTTATGAATAGGTTGCTTGTGAACAAGTACCACTTCAACTACAAAATGCAACTATATAATTATACTTTAATATGCATTAACACTGAATCATGTATCATTCTCACGGTACATCATTATCTTAGAATATCATATATCATCATGGTAGGTTATCGTTCTGTTAATATCGTACATCGTTTTATTAGTTTATCATTAGGGTAGTTTGCAAGTTATGTACAAGTGATAATAAAGAAAAACAGCCTTGTCTGAAGAAATACAAACATTTGAGAAGAGAAATTTTAAATTTAGAAAGTTATATAATTACTATAGAGTTTTCCATACTAATAGGAAGAAAAATGTAAAAGAGGAGGGTATCTTAAATTAAATATAAGGATATAGTTTTATGAGTATATGCAATGGTGGTGGTCTCATAATGAAAAGAGCATTTAGAGAGGCAACTCCAAACCTACCTTATCTAACATCTGAGGAGAGGTACTGTTTCGGCTGCCAACCATATAACTAAGGCATTTACTCTACTCTTCAGATCTGCTCCATTACAACAACACCTCAACGCGCGGGCTGTCTTGTCTTTTACGTACATTTCAATTTTCAAACCTTTTCACTCAAACCAACATACATCAAAATGCGTATATATGCCACCCAATATACAAAATCTCTATTTGATTTTTTTTTACTCTAAAAAATTATAATATTGTGAGCTAAATTATATTTTAGTCCAATAATAACAATAATCTACCCAAAGTTTTCTAAAACCGTGATCTCTTAATGTGTAATATCTTAGGGTAGGAGTGTTTTTTTCCTTGTCAAAATTAAGTTGTAACTTTTTCTGTTCTTTTTTATACATATTCACAATTAATATGTTTAAAATAGTTAATTTTCGCATAAACTTGTTTAAAAAAATAAGAGTTAAATATATTTTTGATCCTTAATTTGTAGTGAAAATTAGAATTAGTCGTTTTTTTAAATTTTGGTCTAATTTAGTCTCTCAACTTTAGAAATGTGTGAAATCAGTTATTTTAACTAAATTTTGTTAGGTTTATTTGATGTTTTAAGCGGTTTCCTGATAACATTTGAGTTGTTTATAACATTTGACACATTTTTACTTCAATGTTAACTAAATAACGTGTTTAAAACATTAAATAAAATTAACAAAATTTGGTTAAAATGACTAAATCTAACCAAAAACATATTTAACCTAAAAAATAATCCAATGTACCTTTTAAGACGGATTTGGATTATGCTTCAAATTACCTTAATTCCGTTTTGTTTTAATATCCTTTAATTATTTTATGAAAAATTTATTAATTTTAAAATATATATTTACGAAATATAATTACTTTTTATATTTTTGTTCTGCAATTTAATTATACGTCATGTAAATTCGACATGTTATATATATGAAGTCGGATTAATATACTTTGCGCATACGTATTTTAGATCTTTAATGGTAAGGTTAAGACTTAAATTGACCAATCCAATAAAAATAATGAGAAACTCAACCCCGACTTATGCTCACCGTTGATCTATAAAAGAAGTTCCGATTTCTTAGGAGGAAATAATTTGTTATACCTGAGAGTCTGCGTAAATATTTAAACCTCTTAACCACTAAACTTACAATAAAGAAATACTAATTTAGTTTATATATGGTTACTGTAAAAGATTATATATATATATATATATATATATATATATATATATATATATATATATATATATATATATATATAAGTATTTAACAGAGAAGAACCTTCTCTTTACGTCTGAAAATACTTTATATTAAAGTGTCCTACTTGATTAAAAAAAACAACAACTAAATTTGTAAGGTGGCCCTTTCGAGAGACTATAACAAGTAAAAATGTATTTATGACTGAAATTGAGTTTAAGTCTTCGTTCTTTTTTAACATGATTTTCTTAAATGTAAGATTTTAATCAAGAGTACGACTTGCAGGGATCTTTTTATTTTATTTATATTTTGATTGAGCAGAAGACATTAATTGAAAAAAATTAATATCCCAGTAATGAGAAGACAGGTGGGAGAGTATCGTATTTTGTAGGCCTCAAGATTCAATGCATGATCCGCTACTCTTATAAATACGCAATGGGAAGGGAGAATAAATTTTCAAGTTGTGGTTAAAACTCACACAGAGTCTTAGCAATTAAGAAAGGAAAGGATAAAGAAACTCTTTCTTGCATTAACGGATCTCTCCACCCATTGGTTATTTCTCCTTTCTGCTGTTTCACAGTTTCTGCTCTGTTGTATTTTAGCAAATACAGAAGAAAAAGAAAAATACTAAAGGAAGCAGATAGTGCCCAGAAGAAAGAAATATAGTGTGTGGAGGAGCATTTACGTTTGCCAAAGGAAAAAGGTGCAACTGTAAGCAATATAGCGTAAAAGATTTTTAGGAGTCTTAATTACAATATAGTGCACTGAAATGGGGGCTCCTTTATCAACATGGCCATGGGAGAACCTTGGAATGTACAAGGTACACAAATCTAGCTGTGATTTGCATATGTTGGTACCTTTTTCTTTGTTATATTAATTCTTACATGGGTTATGTGTGATCTTACTTTGTTTTTCATTGGATATACACAGTATCTATTATATGGGCCGTTTGTGGCGAAAGTCGTGTATGAATGGTTCTACAACGAGGAACACTCCTACTACAATCTCAGCTGGTGCCTTCATTTGCTCATACTAAGTGGTCTCAGAGGTCTAATTCATGTCCTTTGGGGTTCTTATAGCCACATGCTTTTTCTCACCAGAAATCGACGGATTCTTCAGCAGGGTGTTGATTTCAAGCAGATTGACAAAGAATGGGACTGGTAAAAAAACTTGGAAAGGAATTTCTTTCTCTCTCTTCTCCATTTGTTCAAATAAAATTACATTATGTTGAAAATGGTTTCTTATGTACCGTGTGTCTCCTGATATATTTGTTTTTCAATCAGGGACAATTTCTTGATTCTTCAAACACTAGTTGCCTCCATGGCCTGCTATATGTTTCCCTTTCTTCAGCATCTTCCTATCTGGAATATAAAAGGTCTTTTCTTTACTTTGATTCTCCATGTGGGAGTCTCCGAGCCACTTTTTTATTGGGTGCACAAGAAGTTCCATGGAGACTATCTTTTCACCCGCTATCATTCACTACACCATTCATCACCTGTACCAGAATCTTTTACCGGTGAGAATCATATTTTCCTTTCTTTACTTTAATCCTCCCCTGTAGATTCTGATTTTGGATCTATCCGATTATTCAAAAGGAAGATTAAGAGGTGTTTATCTGTTCGAATTTCACAACAGCTTATACTCATTTTTCAAGCCACTTGTTAATGTTGTGTTGTTTTTGAAACATGACTTGTTTTCCTACAGCTGGACATGCAACACTCTTGGAGCATCTTATTCTGACGGTAGTCATTGGAATCCCTATCCTTGGGACTTCTGTGATGGGATATGGATCAGCAAGCTTGACATATGTTTATGTTTTGATTTTTGACTTCCTGAGATGCTTGGGCCACGGCAATGTTGAAATCTTTCCTCATCAGTTGTTCGAGAAATTCCAATTTCTTAGATATGTGATATACACACCAACGTAAGTTAATTTAGAGCTGTTACATCCGTTAGTTTCATATATTTCTCAGTTACTGTCATCACCTATTTAATTGTAACACATGTCACAAGAAAACTCGCATTGATCCGTGTCAGACTTTTAAGAAGACATGTGAAAAGCATTTACTGTACGTGACCTAAATGCAAATGAAACCTTAGCTGAATAGTTGTGGCACTTCGTGTTCTTTATGATATAGTTGAATGTCGGTAGAGAACGAAACAAGTGAAGGATAATGGAGCTGGAACAAAGTCGGTCGTGGAACTGTGATTTAGATAATTAGATGAAAATCCTTACTTATTTTTTCTACTTTTTCATAAACCTTCGAAGCTACATGAGAGTACCTAAAGAATAACTTTGTGCTTGTGTTTCTCTCTCTCTCTTTCTCCGTACACAAACCTACCCTTAAGAGAGGGGAGTGGAAAGGACCTAAAGCTAACAGTCTAGGGTTCTCTCATGTGAAGAGAGAAGTTCAAGTAAACCAGTGGTCCCCGAGAGTTGAATTTGAACAAGTTTTTGGCAACGAGTTTGAGGCTCACAGCTAAAGATGTTTGGCTGGAAACCTATTTAAGTTCTGCCGCATAGTGCATATTTAGCTTTCTTCCATGTGTTGTTGCAATTGCCGAGAGGATGACTAAGTGAGCATGCATTTCCTAAAAGTGGTCCAATCCAGCTCTCAGTTCAAAATACGATTCTTTTATTCACGTCCATTTCTAAGCAGTTGTGACTTGTATGTATCATTCATTTCTTTCCATGCTATTATGCAGATATCACAGCCTGCACCACTCTGACAAGGACACTAATTTCTGCCTCTTTATGCCTCTCTTTGACGCACTGGGCGGTACCCTCAACAAAAAATCATGGCAAACACACAAAACATCAAGTTCAGGTTCAGGTAAGCTGTGCTATGATTCGATCACTTCTTCTAGTTTTTCTTTCGTTCATTTTGACTTCAATACTAGATGGGCACCCAACATAACAAATAGAAACTTTAAAATAGCTGTATTCTGTGTTATGAAGTAGAGTTTTACCATATACATGCAAATTTTTTTTACCGTCACTTGTCAATTATCATTGCAGGAAACGTTGACAGGGTACCCCATTTTGTTTTCCTGGCTCATATTGTTGATGTGTCATCCTCTATGCATGTTCAATTCGTCCTGAGATCCTTTGCTTCGTTGCCATACACAACAAGGCTCTTCTTGGTCATTGGCTGGCCCGTTGCTTTTCTAGTTTTGCTAGCAATGTGGGTTTGGTCCAAGACCTTTTTAGTTAGTTTCTACAATCTGAGAGGAAGATTGCACCAAACATGGGTTGTACCTCGATGTGGCTTTCAGGTTGAACCATATAAGTCAGAAAGCTGTACTCACTTTTCTTTTTCCACCATGAATATTTATTTATTTCTTTGTCTTTTTCCACTTTTGCAGTATTTCTTGCCATTTGCTACTGACGGGATCAATAAGCAAATTGAGCTAGCCATCCTAAGGGCCGATAAAATTGGGGTTAAAGTCATTAGCCTTGCTGCATTGAATAAGGTCTGACATATTGAACTTTTTTTTCTAGCTATTTGATTCGTCCAGCGTAGTAAATCGAACTTGGATAATTAATTCGATCTGGCCTTCTCTGAGCATAGTTGGTGAAGGTTTGAATGCCATCCATGGTAGTAGTACGTACATAATAAATGCTGAATAGGAATGGTGGGTCTCTTTTGTAACATCCGAAACAAATTACACATGGCCTCCCATTTTCCGTGGAGCTATACATAAATAAAATGAAAGTAGTAAATATTTTATCAGACATTCAGCTTAGCATTAATGGTCAGAACTTTGTTAACTTGAATCATTTACTCACTGAATGTAGAATGAATCGCTAAACGGGGGTGGAAAGCTTTTTGTGGACAAGCACCCAAACCTTAGGGTTCGAGTTGTTCATGGGAACACGTTAACCGCTGCTGTTATACTTAATGAAATCCATCAAGATGTGAAAGAGGTGTTCCTAACAGGAGCTACTTCCAAGCTCGGAAGAGCAATTGCTCTTTACCTTTGCCAAAAGAAAGTCAAAGTTCTGGTAAATTTTCTCAGAGTCCCCATTTTTTACCATTTTACTTCCATTCTATTGTGCTTTTTACAGCATTTTCCCCCTTTCTTTTCCTACTTTGGTTTCAAAAATTAATCAAATTGAACTACTAATAGTGAAAATTTTCATTTGTCCTTGAGTAAGTACTTTCCTTGCTAGGAAGACGTCTAATATCTAGTTATTTTTTATTAATTTATTTTTTAAATAAAAATAAGCAAAAAAATGATAAATAAAGAAAGATACCGATAGAAGGAAAAAATACCATAGTAGGATATGCAATATTAAAAAAGAAATTGCTTGGAGAAAGCATTCAAAAGTATCTGGTTCAACAGTAACGGATGGTAAAAGATGAAGTGGAACTGTGGTGCAGTGAAAGTAGATCCTTTCATTGTTTGATTGATTCCAGGGCAGTCTTGAATATGGATAGAATATGAAAATATTAGGATAGTATTTATAATATTAATTTAGTTCTGTTTTAACTTTGCTAAAGTAAGATAAGGACTTGTGGGGTCATTATTAAATTCTTGTCATATATTAGCATCTATTAGGTTCAGACTTATTATTTAGTATTCCCTCCTGTTTCAGTGGTGGATTTATAGTATAGCAACATCATAGCTCATAGCTTCCTATCAATTATGCATATAGATGCTGTGAAAATGAAATTTGTGTTCTGAGAAATGGAACCTTTTCGCCGTTTGATTAGAGGGTGAGGGTAGGCACGGAGACCCTTTTAGTCAATTATGCACGTAAATTAATGAGACATTGCCAACTTTATTATTATTATTTTTACACAGATGCTAATTCAAGTAATGCTGATAATAGTGGTTAATTCTGGTGAAGCAGAAGTCTCATGATTCTTGATTTATTTAATCACCATAGCTAATGCGCTCAGAGTTACTTTGCAGATGTTAACTCTTTCAACAGATAGATTTCAGAGGATCCAAAAGGAAGCTCCTCTGGAATATCAGAGCTATCTTGTCCAAGTGACAAAATACCAAGCTGCACAAAACTGCAAGGTACAACCATGAAAATATAACTTGGAAAAACTTTGCTGGTGACAAATCAACATAACTTACTCCTTCACTATTTACTATTTACACACGTGGTTTGATTTTGGTGCAACTTAGGAAATTGACATATGGTATAATTATTATTGAAAGAGAAATTATTCTGTAGCATGAACTTTACATGTGCTTACTTGTCTTAATGCAGACCTGGATAGTTGGTAAGTGGATAACGCCAAGAGAGCAATATTGGGCCCCACGTGGAACCCATTTTCATCAATTTGTTGTCCCACCCATTTTATCATTCAGAAGAGATTGCACTTACGGTGATCTGGCTGCCATGAGATTGCCAGAAGACGTGGAAGGACTTGGTTGCTGTGAGGTGAGTGTTACCAACTCTAGCAGTATCTGTCTCATCTCCTTCGTTTTCTGTCATCTGATATACAGTTCTTATATCTGTTATTAAGCAATTAATAGTCATAGTATCTGTTCACAAAATAGTCTGACACAGATGCATATATTATGAATGCAGTACACAATGGATAGAGGAGTCGTTCATGCCTGTCATGCGGGGGGAGTGGTACACAGCCTTGAAGGTTGGTCTCATCACGAAGTTGGGGCCATAGATGTTAACAGAATTGATCTTGTGTGGGAAGCAGCACTCAAACATGGCTTAAGACCAGTGTCAAGATTCACACAGTAAAAGAAATTAAAACTCTTCAGTCAAAAAGTGTTTTTCTCAAGTTGTTTTCTTCTTCTTTTGTTGTATTATTTGAACATCACACTCGCCATAACTGTGGTTATATTCTTTGAACTGGCTGTATAACATTTCTGATGTTTCTTCGATGTTAAAATCCATCACATTCAGTGATTAATTCATGGCATAAATTAAGCCAAAAACCAAGCTAGCAAGTTGCCATTCTGATTGCTTATATATATATATATATATATATAGAAATGCATTGGTTTGTCACTTTAAACATTTCCTTTTATATCAATGAAAAGAAAATTAACAAGTGGCCAAACAACAAGAAAAGTAAACTTTTATTGAAGGAAAATGTTTGTTCCATTGTTTTCAAAACATGGGAAAATGTTGTCCATGCAAGAGAAAAGTTTATACAAGTTAAGTTTGTCCTTGTGTGATCGCGTTTTGATCTTGAAATTCATGCAAATTCAAACTTAATTTGATTAAAACCTAAAATATATGACACAAAATTGCCTCAATCGGATTTTTTCTTGTAATATATTAATATTAATTAACATTATATATAATTAACTTTTATAATAAAAATAAAAGTTAAATTGTGACGTGTATAAAAAACTTAATGATAAAAATAAAAAAGAGGATAAACATCACTCTCATCATTTTTATTTTCTCCTCTCTCACGTTCTCTCTCTCAAGCCATTCTTTCTCTTTTTTCTTTCAATTTCTTCCTCATTTTTTTTTTAAATCTAATTGCATCACTTAGTAGAAATTGGAGAACTAAGGAATATTTTAAACTAATAAGATTTCAATACAAAGTAAGTTTCTATTTATTCTATGGAATCACTCTTTTATTTTTGTGTTTTTAGCCATCAATTTTAATGGAGACAGTTGAGAGAAGTGATTCTCTCAGCTTATTGCACCACATATTAAATTTGTGTCTTATTTGAATACCTACACTAAATCTCTAATTAGGAATAACTTAATCTATTAAACTTGGAAATTATTAAAAATTTACAATACAAGTGTTTTAAGTACATGGTGACAATGAATACGATGTGACATTGAACTGCATAATTTGAAGAAATCGATCTATGAATATTAATATTGTCCGTTGGATTATCTGGACAGGTTTTGCATCAAACTAATAAATCAATTTTTATACAAGAAAAAAAGTAGTAATGTATGTTTGATTTAACTATTTGATAGAAATAGACTGGATAAATGTTGTAATATGAATGTGATGCATCACATCCACAAATAAAATTAGAAATTTAAATAATGTGGTTCAACACTTTAATATTGTAATTTTTTTTGAAAAAATTATAAATCTTCAAATAATTTGTAACTATCTAATCTAAAAAACTTATTGACTTATGATAATCATTATCAAATCAACATTTTATTTTTTCAATAACTTTTTTTTTCCTTTTTCATATTATTCAATATAAAACTTTAATGAATATTCCCTTAATAACCAATATAAAGTAATTAGACCATTTTTGTTCGATGAGGGTTTTAAGATTGTAGTGCATATATTTATATCAAAAGTAGAAAGAAAAAATATAAGTTTTTGGTGTGAATGGAAATTACAGTAGTATTGATAAAGAAACAACAGAAATAGTCCGTTGCCTTTTTTGTGAAAAGAAACAAGAGAAATAGTGCGGAACTGAAAGGGAAGTGACGGTGGGAAATTGCTGTCATTTTGGCGAAATATAGTTGTTAGCATTTATTTTAAACTATGATCTTAATGATAATAATAATAACTAATTTAATTATAATTAAGCTGGATGGATAGTTATTGGTTGGGCTGTGGACAGTTCAACTTTAACAAGAGCAGATTTGGTGGTATGTGGGATTTCTAAGACTTTAATGCTTTCAGATTACCTGTCATTTATAAGTTAGTAGGAGTAACATATTAATATAACTTTTTAAAAGAATTATTATAGTATTAATTATTGTTTATCCTTACTTGTTCATTATTTCATCCAAATTTCTATTTAGGTTAATAAAAAGGTCAATTCAATTTGATTCTTTGCTTTTTACATTGATTTAAATCAGTTATTTCCTCCGAATTGATTTTACGCTTTTAAAAGTTTTAATTGGTAAAAGTTTTAAACGTTAGAAAATATAATGACAATTTTCCACTGCAACTAATTAATTTGTAGTTAATAACTTTTTAAGTGATGGTTTAAACTATTGTCATGATTATTAATTTAGAGAGAAGAAGCCCATCACATCGATTTAAAGAAATTAAAAAACTGAATCATGTAGATTTCAAATTTAAAAGATCAAATTAATCCAACTATTAACAATAAGACAAAATTAAATGAATAGTTGTTAAAAAAGTAATTAAAGCTTTATTATATAATAACTTATTATTAAATAATAGTACTTCATTAACACAAACTATTTTCTCTTTCCTCTATCTGTTTATTCACATGATACAACTGTGCAGAATTTAATGCAGGCCGATGTAGTTGATTAGCTTAGTTTACTTTCGTCTTTAATTCCTATGATTTTTAAAGTATAAAACGCTTTTTTATATTTCAACGGTCAAACCAAAACTACTTTTGGAAGCCAACATTTTCCTATTATTTCAACCAAATAAAAAATATTTTATACTTTACAAAATCATTGGATAATAATAATAATAATAATAATAATAATAATAATAATAATAATAATAATAATAATATTGTGAAAATGGGTGGCCCATTTATTATGGGTTGACTACCTAGCGAGTCAATCCAATTTGGCTCATTTATTAGTGAGTCAAGAAAATTCAAATCCGACCTAACTTATTACGAATTCGTGAGTTAAATGGGTTGGCTCGCTGATTCACTTAATTACAATTTTTTTAAAATCTAAAAAAAGTACAATACTTTTGTTCAAATTTAAATAAATTTCACTATAAAATGATGTTAAACTCCAAATACAATTCAAAATAAAAAAATGTAACATACAACTCAAACGTAATCTAGCAAACTTAAAAAACAAATAAATAAGTTTATAATATTGATATTTTTTGTGTCACCTATCCATTTATAAGATTAAAGTCTTAAATGGATAAATTTATAATATTTTGCTTTTTTAAAACATCTTTTTCTTTATTCTCATTCACAATACAATAAAAAAGGTTAACAAATAATATTGAAACATAAAATAATAAATAATTAAATAAAACTAGGTGGGTTGATGAGACAACCCGACTCACCACAGGTTCAACCCGGATGAGCCGGGTTGAAAATTGACCTCTATAAAAAAAATTCATTTTTCTCAAACCTAACTCGGTCCAAACCCATTGTGTACCGGGTTGGCCCATAGATTTTAACCCATTTTGACAACACTAAATAATAATAAATAATTTCTACAATCTTAACATCTATCTTCTATAAAATAAAAGGAGTTATCCGTGACAACTTACATAAATTTACTCTTATAAAGCAAATAGAATGTGAGCATTCCTTTTCCTTCCTTTTCTTTTTCTTTTCTTCCTCACTCTTTTATTAGTGTTTTCTTTTTCTTTTAAATTTTGTTCTCTTTAATTAGGAATCACAATGCTAAGTAGTTAATGTGTACCGTGTAACCGTCTAGTCAACACACTTCTCTATTCATCGAGCAATTAACTATTTTACAATAATGAACATTTTCCAAAATCCCTTCACCAATTACACTTCATTTTGTAACCGGTTGATTACTAATCCAGGACTGACCGATTGATAATTACATATTAAAACTATCACCATAAATCCATCATGTTTATGCTTATGAACTCTTGGATCGTAATTGAGTCAATCCTAATTGAAAGCCAACATCAAACTTATGAATACAGATGTAAGGTAAAAAGATACGTGATTGTATTTACTGTGAAATTAAGACTACAATGTGATAAATTCATCGAATTTCGGCTTCGAAGAAAATTTGGAGTGGTTCTTGACCCACTATTTGAAAGAAGTTATATAGACTAATCCTTAATTCCTCGTCGGAAGCTGAGTACAGGGTCCTTGTCACCGCGACTTGTGAAATTCAATGGATTAGATATCTTCTTCACAATTTCAAATCCAAGCTGACCTTCCAACCGTTCTCTAGTGTAACGACCAGTCTGCCAGACAATAACTCTACCTTCCACAAACACATAAAACACATCGATATCGATATTCATGTGATTCGGGAGACACTACAGAGAAATCTCTTCCATCTCCTCTCGATTTGCTCAAAAAATTAGCTTGCCAACGTTTTCACAAAGACCTTTCACCGCATTAACTTGAGGATGAATGTTTCCAAGCTTGGGATGTTGAGCATTCACCATCCAATTTGAGAAGAGAGTATTGAAATCAGAGCTAGCAGAATTGTATTCCAGTCCGACATGTTTTTTCCTTTTTGTTTGAAACCTAAAAATATATTCAACTATGCTTTGTAAATGACACGAAACATACACACATCAAAGACAAAAGTTTTCTTATTTGATTTTTCCTGTTTTCATCTCTCTTATTCCTACACTTTCCTCCTAACGTGCTCATGGCGCGCTGCTGCCTTTTCACTTCGTCATATAGCATAGTGGCTCCAATAATTGTAAAAGAAAACATGCATTCTCTGTTGATAAGAAAGAACTTTGAAGGAATCTAATTAAACTTCCAAGAATTCATCATTTTAGTTACTTTTGTAAGGAAAGATTGGAGAATATATAAGCTGGTGGCATGACTAAGATTTCCACTCGTGTCTTCTGTGTTAGTATAACCAATAAATTTTCAATTTTCTTGGATAACTAACAAGTTAGTGATAGTTACTCTCATCCTCATTTCAAAATTGACTCTATAACAGTTTCTCCAATCATTTTCTTATTAAAGCAACCTTTTTCCTATTTTATTGTTTACCATCATGTTTTACCTCCTCTGACTCTTTCTATCTGTTTACTGGCTTATAAACTAGAGAATTTTATTACTAACTATACCAAGCTTTAATTCTTGAAGTAATGCCATTTTTTGTGAAATGAAGCATCCCGTGTTATATCCTTTTCACGTTCTTACAACTCAATGTTTGTTAAAAGTACATGTTTCATTAGCTAGGAACTATTATTTATTAGCATCTAAGTAACAGAGGGAAAATTTAGCTATTTTATCTCGTAAGAAAAGACTTGTCCACAAAGCAAAGCTCACTTAGGTAGTAAATGGGCTAGGGTGGAAATGGCAATAATTGATGCTGCTGCAAATAGTATTTGTGTGCCATTGTGGAGGCTTTTTGGTGGGGCTTCTAATACCATAAACATTCACATAACAGTTAAGTTTTTTTTTCTATCTCAAATAAAATGCTTCTGATGAAAATAATTATTCAAAAATCTCAGAAATGAACTATCTAATAGAAGGAATTCTAGCGCAGATGCACTAATACACTCATGAAATTTTGTTTCAATATTGTAGGCATTTAGCGTTGAACTTAGTTTTATTTTTTTCGATTGCAGATATGTGGGTTGACTTGTATTTGAGCAACCAGTTCACAGAGATGATTGGGATGGTCTTGGGTATGTCAGTAGTATAGGAAGAGAGAGATATGGTGTATCTGTTGCAGCTAATGAGAATTGCAGAAGAATAGTTTATATTTAAAAAATTGTGGAAGAAAATGTTTAAGACTAGACTTGTGGGTTAAGACTAAACATTTCAAATTACACCATTTAAAATAATAAATTTGCATTTCAAAATTCAAATTTTATATTTAAGGTTATATAATGTGAAATGTATTTTTTATTTTATATTCTAAAATGCAAATTCAAAATTAAGAGTTTAATATTAATGATATAGTATATTTTGGAAAGTTTCTAAGTTTTATATTTCGAAATTCAAAATTAAAAAAAAAAGTAAAATTAAATTTTTCTAGCATATAAGTGTAGGAAGAAATTATGGAGATATAGAAAAAAGCTGCCCCGTAAATGTTCTATAGGCCCAAAGGGAAGCTGTTGGCCCAATAATCTCAGAGGTCGGTCCGCATGGACAAAAGCGACAAACAAACATGACACGTGACATAGTGGTTCCTCGGAATCGGACACGTGTCTCCATGTCAAAAGTTTTCAAACCGCCAAACAACTAAGTTTTACTGTTCCTTCAACGCCAAAGTTGCATTTTCACAGAGAACGAAGAAGAAGAAGAAAGGAAAATGGAAAAGAGAGCGCGCCTGAGAGTCCAAAAGAGGAAACCCATCAAACGCAGAGGAACGAAAGTGTTTCTTAAAAAGGTTTTGGATTATCTTAAGTCTGATACTTTCATGTATGCCCCTCTCCTCTCATCTCTACCCTGTCATGCTTTCGACGCCTTCCCTTCTTCCCCTGCTAAAGGTTTCACATCTATCCTTCATAATTCCTTATTTCTTGGTTTCAACTACCATTGTTTTGTTTCATGGGGTGGTTGTTTATGATATCTGAACGTTTCAGAGTTGGAATTTCAAAAAGCTGAAAAAGAGCGGCGGTGTTTTGGGAAACAAGTTGGGAAGTATCTCAAATCTGATGATTATATGTATGATCCTCTGCTTCATCTTCCCCATTCATCTAAAGGTTAGCTTGTTGTATAAATACTTGTTTGCTGTTTTCAACTTTAATTGTTACCTGTTATAGAGGATGTGAGTGCGGTTCTGGTGTGCTTGTAGCATCCAAACTAGTAAAGTTTTCGTGTCAAATTTTATGAAGCGCATTCACAGATTGATATATGAATTGAAGAGCGGATTGCTAACCTAAGGACAATGTTTAAGGAATAAAGTGGAAACTCTTTATTTTAAGGAGAGATGGATTATGAAAAACAAGTTATACTGTTTACCGAATGACTACTTATTCGTTAGACCTTAAACAAACTGTTTTATTACTTCTATCCAAACAATCCTCAACATGTCTCTTGGTTTGTAAAACGGTGAAAGTAGTGATTTGATAGTTTTTTCAGTATCGTATTTATTGAGAAGTCCTACATTGCAAGTCTAAAGCTTATTTGTATGCTTATCACAAAATCTGATAAGGCTAAATTGAAAAAATTACAAGACACGGAATATGATGTGGATATGACGTGTATATATATATATATATATATATATATATATATATATATATATAAGTTTCAAACTATCAATTAACACATTGTCAACTAACATATTATCAACTAACACAAAAATAATCTAATCTATCTTTTTAATATCTAAAAAGTTTATAAGATTTATTCCTTATTGTTATAATCATATTACAAACTTATATAATAAGTTTACAAGTTTATGAACTTTTTTAGAAAATCAATGGATTTGTGGTTATTAGTATTTGTGTTCATAGAGGCATAGAGGCGTATGCATTTTTGGTCCTCTCAGTAATACTTTAGATGTAATCTTTACTTTAGACAATTCATATGAGCAGTGACTTGCAGCCAAACGTGATTTACTGGTTAAAAAATTACATCCTTTCGAATGAATTGTCTCAATTTGATTGTTTCTTCAATTTATCTTCAGTTCTTGTCTTTTTTTAATGTCACTTTTAACCATTTTCCTTTCCTGATTGGTTGCACTCTAATTTTTTACTAACAGACTGACAGATTGTTGCATGCGTGGGTTTTGTGTTGATCTGCCAAATTGCAGAACCTTTGCATGACTATGGAATGAAAAGAATGGATGATTCAACTAGAAGGTTGACAATGAAAGTTAATCAACAAACTGATCATCTAGGAAATGCAAACCAAAGTTCCGAAAGTCCTGTTCCTCAAACAGACATCTCTGATCAGCATAAACACACAGAAACTGTGAAGCATACTGTGTACCAATTTTGTCGCTCAACTGCTGCTCCAAGTAAAAGTTTTTGCTTCGTAAAACGCATTACTTTACTACTTTAGCTGCGCTAATTCATTAATTGTGTTAGTTCATGTTGTCAATTGTTGCCTTGCCAGAAATGAGACTCAATTTATTGCAGGGCATTATAGGACTTATAGTAGATTTATTGGCCTTTTGATGGAGGATGAGGAAATTTACCGTTTTGATCAGGATTGTCCAACTCTCAAGTTAATTAGTCGACCACTTTACAATTTTAAGTAGAGAATTCAAGTTAACTTGCTTCCAAACTCATTTATAAGTAAACTCAACCAGACTAATTCAAGGAATTCACATGAAATTCTCAAGTTTGCAAGTTTGTCAAATTTATTTCTGTCCCAACGATCCAAAATGACAGTGTTTTATGGGAGCATATCTTCTCTGAAAAAAGAAAAACTTGACATAATCGAATGTTAAATCTCACCGTTGATCTTTTAAAATAGAATAATATTGTATCTATAAAAAGGTATTGAAGGGCTAGAATCTCATATAACATAAAGTCATGGCAGAGAAATGAGAGAATCCATTCTCTGTTTTATTCTGCCATGCACCCTTTCGAAAGGCAAGAGTAAACATATTTACCAAGGCTCTAATCAATTGGCCAAGAGATCCTTTCCATTATTCATTTTCTGCAGACCAATTGGTGATCAGTTGTAGAATAAGTTTTGTTTCCTTTTTTTGCGTCTTAATTATGATTCTGTCAGATATTTACCAATTTACCTTATGTTTGAATACTATCTCTGTTTTTTGAATATTGTTTTTATATATAACAAACTCTTATGAAGTTACATGTAAATGAAACCTTCATGATTTTACTTATAATCTTGAGTTTGACAACCTAGATTTTGTTGGTTATTATGGTGTGACAAGCTGACTTAGCATAAGGAATTCTAATGCATATTTTATTAAGAATGATTTTGGACAGTTATAACTCTACTTATATGTATGGTGCAGGGATTGTTACCCGGAACTCCCAGCTGAGAGCTCATGGTTGATTGGAACTTTGGATATACCAGTAAACATAGAAGATTATAACCTATACAGGGTGTTCTTTTAGGTGTACACACTATATGTGTTATGTAGAATTTTATCAATTATTATCGTCTTCGTTTTTTGATAGAATATGCAAATGTCATTTATGACATGCAGTTTTCATGTAAGGTTTTGAGTTTTTTCAATGGTAGTTTGAACTTCCTTATCATATTGGTGTTGGGTTTGTCCATCATCAAGATTGTCATTGAGGACTGTATTTTGTTTAAACTTTTCTTTGGCAAACACAAAATTCTAAATGATCGTTATACCTACTCACCAATGACTCGAAGAGCAGTCACATTCTTTCTGCATTATTAAAATTTACATTCAATGATCAGCCTGCTAAATACATTGAACGGGGCATGGAACACACTTATATTACTTTCTCGAAATGCTTGTTTTAATGCAAAAGTGAGTCGTTTGTTTTCATTTTTGTGAAAGAAATGAAGCCACATTTATAATCCTCAATAAGAATGTAGTAAAAAAAACAGAAAATAGAAGAAAACCTAAAAGTATTGTACAATAGCCAAGTAGAAAGGCTGTAGTAGTGGAGAACGTGGGCAGTATCTAATTATTAGTCCTGTTTATGTTGTTTATATATATCTAGTGTCTAGATCAGTCACAAAAGCTCATTAAGTAACGATTAGTGTTTCTGATAAAGATAGCATTGATTGAAATAGCGAATGTCCCACAACCGTGATGTGTTTGAAGCTGCTACTGCTCACTGTATTAACGTGGACAACGCTTAATGCCAATTACAAAATGAAGATAAGCACGTTGGTTTTTTTTTTTTTTTTGGTTGGTTTTAGAACTTTAGTAGTTGATACATGCATATGCACGTACATATATACTTTCTTGACTTCGTCGTTCATTGTTTCTTTATATGTGTACCACTTTTAGGAGGCAGACAGGGAAGTTGTCCGTAATGTTACTGTTTTTCGTTCATTGCTGATTCGCTGTTGAGATATTTCTTCTTAACGTGCAAGTCATCTCCACTGTCACTTTCATTAACAGTTGCTAGTTAGGACAAGCCATTTGCATAATTCATTGTCGTTAAAAGGCTAATGCCTAATTGAAGTAAGCACTTGGAAGGTTTTCTCGTCAAATCTGGGTTTTTAAAAGTTATGTTGTACTTGGGACTAACCCTGCACAAGGTCTTCATGGCCTACTCAACTTAATAATCATCTGTTTTATGTCCTCGTCCTTCAACTTTAGTTGTTAAAACGTAACATCTCAATCCCAGTTTTGATTTAGCTCTACAGGATTGAAGCATGACGTATTTTACTCACCCCATGCGGTAAATGCTATGCATTAGGGTGCCAGGGCTATTACCCTAGGCAGGTTTTGGAGAAGAGACGTGCATGCACATTACATGTAGCTAAAATTTTACGCATGCACTAGACTCCTTTTGTTTGGTCCCAACAATCTCATAAATGTAGCTAGGGGTCTCTGTAGAATATTACACTTCATCCTATATGGTTCATGATTTGACTTTGTGAAGGACGCAGCATAGTGAGCACCACTGATGGCATACATCTGTGGATGACCCAAGTACACATCACATTACAATGTGTAATGATTCTTATTTTTTCAGGCATATATGCATGTTATCAACATGATCACTAGCCTGCAAATCCCAAAGTAAAGATACATATATACAACTGGATGTTTTGTACAAGTTATTAGACGACCGAATTAATTAACATTAGCATGCGTGAGAATTTTACTAGAGATTGGACCTGAACGAAATGTCACTTTCGTTTTGTGCCATTAAGTGACTTTATAAGTACAACCCCCGAGGATCTCGTAGTGGTAACTCTACCATATCTGGTCTGCCACTGTCAAAATGATAATGTTATTGTCCTTAAAGCTGTATATCATGCTCTCTTTGACAGCAGCACCCCTTTTGATCGTAATAATGCATGGTTTTTGCATCTCCTAGCTTCTTGCTGGCCAGTGCGATGCATTTATGTGTGTATTTTAATCTGAAGCTACCCTGGTAGCTTTGTTTTTCTTACCCTGCAACAGTAAATTTTCTTACCATCACGTTAATTATGGCATGGCATGGCATTTATATGATACAGAAACAATTTAGAAGCCAGGTTTCTGACACTGAAAGCAAAGAAGTTGAAATTTACGTACGGTAATTATAAAATGAATGGAAGCGATTTGGGCTAGAGATGATTGCTGAAACTTGAAGGCAGAAAATCCGGAGGGCACATGCATACAATGAAAAGACTAGTCTATTGAGCTCCTCATGATTATATGCTGTAGCCTTATCACGAAAGAGAAGTTGTGGTAGAAAAAGCTTCCTGACACCTATAAAGGCCCCCTTCAAAGCTATGCACGTGTATGCCTTTAAATACGCATACCCCCACCTTAAAATCGCAGTGCCATTGCCATCTGTCGCAAAACGCCCCAAAATATTACTCACAATTGTTGCATCCTTGGTATATATATATATAGATACATATAGATAGATATACAATACAGAAGATGCATCCGTGTTTGATGAATTTTTGTTCCAAAAATACTTTGAACATGGTCACAATGATTGAGAATTAATTTGTATGATAACTTAATAGCATTTGAATCAAATGACAGACGTGTACGAGAGGTCCATGAAACTATGTATGTACAATTTAACATTATTATTATGAACAATAATAGTGCAGTGCCAATCTTTATCTGGGCTAGGCTGGTGTCTTCGCCAGTTTCAGATGCTCCCAAGGTTAGAAAAAGACGTGTAAGAATTTTTCTTGATAAGATTGGTCACCATCCGATTCCATGCTCTGAGATATAATCAATGAATTGACACCCCTTTTCTTGAATAATGCACTCACCTCAACTTTTTCCTTCAGTAAAAACATCTCCTCGTCTTACAACACTTGCAATGAACTTGTAGCTATTAAGTAAGAACTTGACATATTTGGCTTCTTCACGAGTGATTCTACTATTTTCTTCTGTAATTTATTTGATGTTGCCTAAAAATATCACGCAGACAGGTAAATATATTTTAACATTGTCTTCATGTAAATGTGTTATATAGCTTGATGAGCATCTTTTCTATGAATGAGTTTGCAGAAAAAACCAAAGAGCGCAGTTTGTGTACCTATTTCGGTGATTTACACGAATTCCTCACAATGTGCACGAGGCGACGCACGAACCCAGCTGTGAAAAGGACTGCATATTATGGCTTCATTATTATTGTCCTCTTTCCGAACGAACACATACATAGAATCATTTTATTTTAATTTTCATAGAATTGAATAAAAAAGTAATTGGAATTTTAATTTGAAGGACTTTGCATTAAAAGGCTAATCTATTTTCTAATCACAGTATTTTTTTTTCTTAAATTATGACAGCATATTTTTGTTTAGGAAATCATTTTTAAATAAAATGTGTAAAAATTATGGATTTCATACCTTGTTTTACTCACTCCAAATGTTAAAAAATGGATTCCCTAATTATAACCTGTTTGATTTACGGAAATAAATGGATAAAAATGGAAAATGGACCCAAATTTAATTAGGGGAAAAATAATTCTTGATAACACTTAAATTATCCACTAATTATATGGGAATAAAAGTATATTTCTTCACAGAAAATATATGGAAATGTGTACTGCCTTTTACATTACTGCATTTATATGCGTACTTTTTTGACTTAGATATATTTACATGTATTTAGTACATTGGTTTTAAATGAAAACTAATGTTATTCCTATTATAGTTACAACTTACAAAAATATATATGACAAAAAAAAAAACTTACACATGATATTTTAATGCATCCGATCTGAGAACCTCTTCATCTTTATAAACTATGTGTAGGGGTTGTTGAGTTAGTTTGGGTAAAATCTGAATAAATCCATTATTTAACTTATAAAATAATATTGGGTTGATTAGGTTGAGTTTATATTTTTTTTATATATTAAACTCAATCCAATCTAATGTTATCGTTAATATACAGAAAGACACTTATATTTGACAAAAGGGACAGGCAACGATGAATATAAAATTGTTAATTACTTATACGAATATGAATTTGAAGACATTATTTTTCAATACAAATAACAAGATACATACTGTAATATTCTACATAAACTCAGCATATCATATCCAAAAGGGAATAAGAGATTTTGATAGAGTGAAAAGAAGGAAAGGAAAATAAAATAATTTTGTATTAGATCTTTAAATTAAATAAATAAATTTAATGAATTAAAAATTGTCCATCTTGTACAGAGCTTTTTCTCTCTTCAAATCTTCTTGAATATTATACAAGTGGTGGAAGATAAAATCATTTTAATAATCTATGTGTCTTTTCAAAAGCTAGTACGTAAAGCTTGTTGAAAAATAAACTGAAAATAATTTAGACATAGAAGCTTTTTCAAATATGTACATAAAATGTCATAAAATAAGTCTTAGGATCTGATGGTTTAACCGATTGATGATACATTTAGCACGTGAAAGATGTTGCACACTTAAAATGAAAGTATTAAAAGATACTCTAAGAAAATTACGGTGAGTCGCGATGATAATGGATCGGGATAGGAATAGTGTTTACTTGACTTGTGATAAAAAAGCTTATTTGTTAATAGTTTCTTTACTAATCGAATATGTGTTTAAAAAATCCTTATGGGTATACTTATGGGTATACGTTACCTATATATATATATATATATATATATATATATATATTATATTTAAGAAAATATATTTTATAAACTTTTTAAATAAATCTAAATAAAAGTATAAAATAAATATAGAGTATAATATAAATTTAAATTTAAATTTAATTAAATTTAACTTAATAAAATATTATTTAATTTTAATTAAATTTAACTTAATAAAATATAAATTAAATTTTAATTTTAACTTTTTTGTTGGTAATGAATAATCACAAATTTAACTTTTTTTTAACTATCATGTCAATTTCTTTATTTTGTCTAACCTAACCATCCCTTCAATCTTGTCATCTCACTCATCCCATCGACCCAATTCATCCCGTCAGGTTATTCATTCCAGTCATCTTGACCATCACATTAGTTTGTCCACAAAATAAATTGAAACAAAAAATACAGATACAACCAAAGCACATGCTTAATTAAATATTAAAACAAAAGCCATTAATATTTTCATTTCATTCATACAACTATTTTAAGTAAAAAAGTAAAAAGCACTTGTTGTTGAATATTTTAGGTCATAAAGAATATTCACATTTGCTTAATTTTGAAATTTCATTAACATGATGAAGGTCAAAGGGTCAAGGCCATGCTCATAAATTTTGGAATCCAGCTCGTCCAATCGGCTTGACTGGTCCGTCGGTGCAACCCGTTTTTGTTTTTTTTTGTAATCCAAAAACGTAATATTTCTATTTTTTTATTTTTCCTAACTAAGTTTTCAACTGATGTCAGGCTCTATAAGGAGACGATTGACATTGAGTTGTTTGTTGTGATGATACATGTCAAGCTAGTAGAAATGAGATAAAAGAAGAATAAAATAATAAGGGACGAAAGTGAAATTGTTTATTCCAATTATTTTAATCATGTCAAGCTCTATATGAAGAAAATTGATGTCAAATTGTTCGTTACAGTGATACTACCATACTTACGAAAATAAGATAATAAAATAATAAGACATAACAATAAAGTGATTCGTTCCAATTTTTAAACGAAATGATTTATTATTATGCAAATCACAACCTAAGAAGGATAAAATTGTAAATTACATACGGATAAATATGATAAAAAAAATCATTATTTGAAACAAATGTTAATAAAATAAGATGAACAATTTTAGTAATTTGTTAAGATATTATTTTTCTATATATAGATACTGATTTTGGAAGAGACTCTTAAATAATGAACTAAACTTTCCCACTTAACTTTGCCGAGTAATATATATATATTACTCTTAAATAATGATTTTTCTATATATATATATATATATATATATATATATATATATATATATATATATATATATATATATATATATATATATATATATAGGAAAGTTGGAGGGTTTAAAGTGATAGAGTATGGAGTGTAGTAATGTGTAGTCACAAATTGCACATCTGATCAAAGACAGAATCATGGAAGCTGAAAATTAAATTCTCGTCATATCTTGAAAAGACATGATCACGTATTGGATTTGGATAGAAGCTCTAGTCAGTGAGAGATGCCAGTGAGTATCCACCACAAACTACTGTTGGAAATTGACACACCTCTAACATTTTCTACTAATATATGTAAATTCAATTATTTGTGTGAGAGAGCATTCTTCACCCTTAATTTATTTGCCTATATAAGCATCCATCCTCAACCCAATCCCCTTCAAAGATAAGCCCATCTTTGGCTATGCCATAACATAACCTCTCTTACATTTTTCTCACTCCCTTCCACTTATTACTACTCTCATCTCTAATTTCTAATTTCTCTCTCCTTCTGTGTGGCTTTCTAGGCAAAATGAGCACAAGAAGATGGTCAAGACATGTGAGGGGAAGGAAGAGAAGGGCCAAACTGTGTTTGCCCAATAATGGTGTCAAAGTTAAACCTTCCATGCAGAAGAAGCTTCGGGAGCTTCAGGGAGCAGTTCCTGGGAGTGAGGGAATCGACATGCAAACCTTGTTCCAAAACATTCAACACTACATACTTCAACTCGAAGCTAAAGTCACAGTCCTAAGGTGCTTGTCCAATTTTTATGGAGTATAAAGAAGGAGACACCAACAACATCCCTTTCGTAGACTCCTAAGAACTCAATCTATTAAAAAAAAAAAAAAACCTTCTACTGGGGGCTCTGGACAAAGGGTCATGGTAAGGCTAACACCATTACCGAGGCTTCTTTCCTTTGGCTGTGGAGGGAGTAATAACGCTGTATTTTATTTAAATTTTATAATAAAATAGGACTACCCTTCTATTGCTTCTTCTCGCATTTTATTTAAGACAAAATGTAAAATAATTTAATACTATCATTATGTTATTTAATATAATGTATGCTAACTTTATTAGTTTTACCTTTACTAATATTATACTACTAATTTTTATTTATATGTGTGTTTTTAGAAACCTTTTCGGATTGAAGAACGCCTGAATCGATTGAGTATACATTGCAAATCATCCGTACACATTTCCTAATCTTAAGGTTTCATATGATTGGTAAAAAAATATGTATTAATTATTTAACATATGTAATAAAAGGTACAGCGTACTTAAATTCTTCAAGTATGTTTAGGAATGTTTTTTAAAGTGTACCTTTCTTCATTTTTGTATTGGGCCGAACGTTGAATCACCACAAAAAAGAATATTTTAATAAAAGCTAATTTTAATAATAAAAAATAATTAGTAACCGTAATGATTAATTTAAATATTAATTTAAAAACTAAAAATTATTAGTAAATTGCTTTTTAAATTAGTTTCTAGACTTATTTTTTTATCATTATTTAAGATTTTTCTTGTAGTAAATTTAATGAAAAAAAAGGATGAAATAAAATGTCTTGAAAGATACATGCATTTGCTTATGAATATTAATAGATATGATGTGATAAAACGAAAATGGGGGAGAAAAAAAGAGATATAAATTTGTAAGTATTCATTTTGTGAGAGAGGACGAAGAAATATTGGTGATATTTGAAATATGAGGAGCTTGGGAATTATTGTTTACAGTGATTTGAAGTGAAACTATAAAACAAAAGAAACACTGTATGAGACTTAAATGAAAATCCTTGGCGTGACCTTGGACCATAACCATCAAGGCCAAATCCATCCACATATCATTTTCAACTTTTGTATTCTTCAAAAAATACATCCTTAAGTCCTAACCAACTCACCAGGTGCCAACTCATTCATACAATCATTCCTCAGTGCTACATTCATACATTACAACATCCAAATTATATAATTATATTAATATAAATCAATGTAAATCTTATCTTATAAAGAATTAAATTTAAAATTTATATCTTAATATGGTATCAACTTTAAGAAATTTAATTAAATTTAAAATCTACTTCTAAAGATAATGTATTGTCAAATGATTATCACATGAGCTCCGATATGCTGTAAAGGAAGCTTTCATTCTCGACTTTATTATCTGAATTTAGCAGAGGCGAAAGTTTTTAATTTTGTTAAATTGTAAAAGAAATAGGGGTTTTAATATAATGGAAAATATGAAAGCGCATGAAATTGAAGATGGCGATAATACAGGGATTCACGCACTTAAGGTCGCAAATTGAAGAGCGTGTCACTTTAATGGGCCACTACCTCACCTACTACTCTATACATAGCTAATTATAGTACAAATTTTCCCTCTATATTACTAAATTTCTCGTGCTACTCTTAAATTTAAATCAATTTTCTAAATAAAATAAAACAGTTAATAATAAATATTTGATTTCTCATATAAAGTAAATTAGAAATATAACATTTAAAGGTTGAGAGAAAAAATAATTCAAAGACACATCACATCCTTGTTGATATAATATGATAATATTTAAAGTTAAATATAAATGGAGATTTACTGGATTAAAATAACTAAACAGTCGAGAATGATATCTTAAATTTGAAATCATTGATGTTTAAAATTCAAATTGATCCATGTTAAGTGATAGTATTGTTGGAAAGAAAAATAATAATATTAAATCAAATAATAAAAAAATTATTAAATAACAATAATTTTAGAAGAAGAAAAAATATTAATCATTATATTAATTAACTTATAAGTCATTTTATAAACTAAAAATTATTGATATATGAAATAGTTTTCATTATGAATAAAAAATTACGATTGATTTCTGAATTAGAGTTTAAATTGATTTTTAACATTAATTATTAAAGTTTTAACTACTAATAAATTAAAAATTAATTTAAACATTATAGATAAAATCTTAATAATTAATATTAAAAGCAGACTATTTTAGCTATTAATAATTTTAGTTTATAAAATAATATATAACTTAATGAATAATTATTACTAGTATAAGAAGTATAAAAAAGAGATTTAACACCAATTATTTTGGGAGTTTTAGGAGCGTATTTTTCAAAGGTAGGTTTTGATTTTAGAAGAATTAAAACCTATATGTGACATAAAAACTCAAAATTATTTAATGAAATACACAATGAATAATGTTAGAATAATGAAAGGAGAAGACATAAGTAATAGACAAATGTACAACTTTGACGAACTTCCGATGAGGATCAAAACGTATCACACACTCTTCATTATACCTAAACAAATGCGAGAAAGAAAAAAACGAACATCCAAACAACAAGAAATGATTCGTGACAACCAAAAATGAAAATGAAGAGAATAGGAAAACAATATACTTTGTCAAGAGAGAAGACAAGAACAAAATGTTTCACAATAGAAAATAATTCACAAGAAAAAGAAATTAACAATAAATAAAAGATTTTGTAAATTTTTGCAGTAGTAATAGAGACTATAATAACACAATATTATAACAAAAAAGTAATTTTTCTAAAAATTTAACAATATGCAAAATAATAGGTTTCGGTTTCTGAAGCTCTTTCTATAATCGAAACCTATAATTATAGAAGCAAACATCTTTAATGTATTTTAGTTTCTAAAATTCAATGTTCTTTAATAATTTTCATTAATCAATATATGTAGGAGAAGTCATGTGAATTAATTAAATTATGGTGTTTCGGACGTGTAGGACTGTGCGGTTATGAACCTTCTAATCTTCTTTCGATCTTCTCTCAATGGCGGATCTTCTTTCCAAGCTTTGACTTTCCTCTTGACCCGGAGGGGTGGAGACCTACAAAAGATTCTCCGATGCCAAAGTCAGTTTCAGAGCAATGGCTTTTCTCAAAGGATAGCAATAAATGTGCATTCAATCTAACCTATCTACCACTCACCGTGAACCTGTATTTATAGTTTTCGCTATGGGCTTTGGGATTAGTGAAAGGTTAATCACGGCCCAATCAGCCCAATAGCTCCTAATTTCTACTTACCTCTAAACCAGGTCAATTTACTTGAGCCACAGTGATTAGTGATTTGGCCGGTCAGTGTGATATGGGCGTCCGCCCAAGTGATACGGACGTTCGTCTTTCCTATGAACGACTCGGGCACTACATTGGGCGGACGATCCCCTATGCGGTCGCCCGGCACTTCGTTGGGCGGACGATCTTCTATGCGGTCGCCCGGCACTTCATGATACCAAACGTTCGTCTCTCGGCGTCATCCTGTAGAACAGTTTTTGTGAGCATGGAGAGTGCGGCGCTGTCTCGTGGTGATGGAATTCCTTGTGAGTTCTTCAAAGTTTCCCTTAGAGACAGAGGTTCTACCCCGGTGGTCGGCGTAGGCACCGAGATGGTCGGCCGACCTCATTAGTGGGCGTCCATACGTGCGACGCCGGACATTAGCTGGTGTAGGAGAGTTTGTACGGTCTAGGTTCAATCCGTACCTACTTGGGCGGCCAAGACTTGGGCGGTCGAGCATTCGTCTGTGGCGGGTGTGACATGGGCGTCCTTTGGGCGACGCTCGTCGCCTCACGGGCGTCCTTTGTACGGCGCCCGGCTCTCCCTAGTTGGGCGGCCAAGACTTGGGCGGTTGAGCATTCGTCTGTGGCGGGTGTGACATGGGCGTCCTTTGGGCGGCTCCCGTCGCCTCACGGGCGTCCTTTGTACGGCGCCCGGTTCTCCCTGGTACACAAGCCCCCCAAGTCCTAGTGTACGTAGTGAACGTAGGATTTTGGATACGGCGCGCTTTGGGTCAGGAACCCGCAATTGGGCTTTATCCAGTGGGCTTTTCGAATTTGGATTTTGGGCGGGACAACACGTGGCGCGCTCTTATTGACGGAAGGTGAAGCGTCGCCAAATCCGGAGCGTTGGTCGTGCTAAATCTAGACGGCCAGGATACACCCAACGGTTACTAACTTTTTCCTATAAATATCGGATTTAGACGATGTCATTTTCACTTATCTTCATTACTCAAGAGCTCAAGATTCTTTTTCCCTCAGGTAATAAATGGCATCTGTGTCCATCGAGTCAGGTTCTGGGTCGTCGGGCGGAGTCCGGGAGGGGTCTGCGCGAGGCGACAGCGGCGATTCTCCTAGCTCGGTTTCTTCTTATTTTTTGGAAGAGGCGGTTGGGTCTTCCGGGGGGGGCCCTGAGTCACCGGTCTTAACCAACGATCGTATCTTCCACGGCGTGGCACTGTTCCTGCTTAAAGGCGGTATTCGCGTAGTCGGGTCGCCCTTCGAGCCGGATGGTCAAGGGACGGTGGTATCTGAGTTGGCACCCGTCGTTCCCAGCCGGTATGCTTCCTGCTATGCTTATCGCAAGGAGTTAGAATGGAGAGTCCGCCATACCCATATCGTCCGGGATGTGGAGGATTCGAAGTTAATTTGTGCCGGGGTGACTTTATTAAACGAAAGGGTCTTTCATGATGGGCGGTCTAATCCATATGATTTCTTCTTCATGTACGTGACCTTCTTCACCCACCTTTTTATCCAGGTGCCCTTTACTGAATTTCAAACGGCCGTTCTTCGAGCAGTTAATGTGGCTCCCACGCAGCTGCATCCCAATTCATGGGCGGCTGTGCAGGCGTTCATGGCGATGTGTTCGGCAGTAGGTGTCACTCCCACCATCCCGGTCTTCTTTTATTATTTCGCACTCCGCCCTTCTCCTTCTGGCGGTTGGGTATCGTTTAGGTCGGTGCGGGACAGGACCCTTTTCCGCCCCTTCTCCGACTCCTTCAAAAATTTTAAGCAACATTATTTTAAAATAATCGTTGACAAAGTCGGCCTCCACGAATTTTCCGATGGTGAAGGGAGGCCGCTGTTCCCCTTCTATTGGACGAGGGACCCTCGGCGCATAAGGGCGAATTCTATCGGGGATTTGACGGCACGCGACCTAGAGGCCGTGCGTACCATTAACACCCTCCCCCGCCGGATCTCCGCCCGTCACTTAGTTGAATGCCTTAGTCTTGAGGATTGTGAACCAAAGGCGTTCGGTATGGTCTTGTCACATTAGGCGTGCTCGTTTTTCGCATACTGACGTTAATTTTTCTGAATTTCTTTGTTTTTTGCAGAACTAATGACGACTCCGGGCCCCCGCAAATCCAACTTCCTCACCATCAGAAAGAAATCCGGGGCCAGCTCGTCAACCGCCCGTCCAACCAGTGTTCCAAAAGTGCCGCGCCCGCCTCCTGCCGGCTCTTCGGCTGGACGGGTGCCCCCCACTGATAAGGCCGGGGGTTCAGGCGTGAAGGTTTCGGGTTCTAGCCTACCACCTGAATTGGCGGCCGTTCAGGTAGGTCCAACCTCTGGGGCGGCCATGACTTCCGCGGATCCTACTCGAAAGAGAAAAGATCCTACTGCTGAGGGACGCAAAGACAAAGAGGGTTCTTCGTCTCGGTCAGCTTCAAAGAAGGCCCGGAAGGACAAGGGCAAAGAGAAGGATCGGGAGAGGGTATTGGCCGTCCCCCTACCTGGCGGTGTTTTCAGCCCGGATTTCAGCATGAGCGACCGGACAAAGTTCCACATGAGCTCTTCTCAACGGGCGCTCATTGAACCCCTCTCCGAGCTGGAGCTAACCAACGCCATGCTAGAGATGTCTACCCGGACGTCCGCTCTAGCGTGGTATCTGAGGAACTTTGCTGACTGCCCTGGAGTGGCGGAGGTCCGGGCCGAGCTTGACAGGGAGAAGAAAAACGCAGCCTCCCTTCAGGTGACTTTGGAAGAGATGGTCCTCAACCAAGATGAATATGATAAGAGGATCGAGCAGCTGGAGGCCGACCTAGAGAAAACCAAAAGGGAGGCGGAGGTAACCCGCGTAAAGGAGGCCGAATCGTGCCGGGCCAAGGCTAATGAGGAGCTCACTCTTGAAGTGGCTAAGGCCAAGGAGCAAATTGCCGAGTTGGAGTCCACCATCCTGTTTGAACATGAGGAGGGCTTCAACAAAGCCCTTCGGCAAGTGACTCTTCTGGCGGGCGTCCAGGATCCTTTTGCTCTTGGCGTGGATATAGAGAAGGACGTTTTCAATGGCGTCCTCGTGGATTTGAATGTCGCCGAAGAAAATGAGCCGGCTGCGGAGGCCGCCGTCGGGGGAAAGAATTAGGAATTTTATTTTTGAATTTTTTTGGACGTGTATCTTTCGACCGTCCGTCCAACGTCTGGGGTTGTCCAGATGTTGGCCGGACGGTCTTTTTGTAAATCTTGGCGCCTTTTAGCGCAAATGATTAATACACTGTGACCTTTTGAGTTTCGTGCATTTCCTTACGTACGCTGTTATTCCTTTAGCGATAATTTTTCTTTAGTTAATTGTCCGGCCTTGGTGGAGACTTTCCGAGGCGAACAATATCGTTTAGCTTCAGTTTCTCGCTTCATTTTTTATCCGAGTTTTGAAGGACGGACGGTCCTTTCGCGGTGTCGCCCCATCAAGCTGATAGTTGTTTCTTGTTGGAACACTTGCCAGCTTGGACTTTGGTAGGGCGGACGATACTTTCGCGGTGTCGCCCAACCAAGCCGAGAGCTGTTCTCGTTGGAACACTCGCCAGCTTGGAGTTTGGTAGGGCAGACGATCCTTTCGCGGTGTCGCCCAACCAAGCCGAGAGTTGTTCTTGTTGGAACACTCGCCGGCTTGGAGTTTGGTAGGGCGGACGATCCTTTCGTGGTGTCGCCCAACCAAGCCGAGAGTTGTTCTTGTTGGAACACTCGCCGGCTTGGAGTTTGGTAGGGCGGACGATCCTTTCGCGGTGTCGCCCAACCAAGCCGAGAGTTGTTCTCGTTGGAACACTCGCCAGCTTGGAGTTTGGTAGGGCGGACGATCCTTGTGCCTCGGTCGATCGAGCCGAGAGTTGCGCTGAAACGCTTTTTCTACTAAATTTCTACAAGATGCTTCGCAGGAGACAATAGATATTTTGTTTGATTGATTGTGGGAGTACATCAAAATAAGTAATTGAAATTAACTAAAATAAAACTTCAAATGTGTGGCGTTCCAAGTGTTGGTGATGGGACGTCCGTCCATGCGTTCCAGCCTGTAGGCCCCGTTTCCGAAGGCTTCCAGTATCTTGAATGGCCCCTCCCACTTGGCGGCGAGCTTTCCATGTGCCGGGTTTCGGCGGGCGTCGCCCGCTTTTCTCCATACTAGGTCTCCCTCCTGGAAGCTTCTTGGCCGGACCTTGGAGTTGTATTTTCTTTCGACATTCGCTTGCATGCTTCGGCTCTCAGTGCCGCCCGGTCTCGCCGTTCGTCCAGGGAGTCCAACTCGATCCTCAACTCTTGGTCGTTGAGGTTCAGGTCTTCAACTTCCCGCCTTAGCGACGGTTCACCCAGCTCAACCGGCAACATGGCATCAGTACCATAGGTTAGGTTGAAAGGGGTCTCGCCTGTGGTTCCATGAGGTGTGCACCTATAGGCCCATAGGACCTCGGGTAGTTCGTCCACCCATGCTCCCTTCCTTTCTCCCAAACGCCGCTTAAGTTCTGAGACTATGATCTTGTTCATTGCTTCTGCTTGACCGTTCGTCTGGGGGTGCTCTACAGAGCTGGTGATGTGCTTGATCCCTAGCCCTTTGAAGAATTCGGCGAGTTTTTTGTCAATAAACTGCCGGCCATTATCTGTGATGATGGACTGAGGGAGGCTGAAGCGACATATCAATTTCCAACAGAACTTCTGGACCTGGGCGGCCGTGATGGTTGCCAAAGGTTCGGCCTCTACCCACTTGGTGAAGTAATCAACCGCCACCAAAAGGAACTTCTTCTGCGCCCGCCCAGCTGGGAACGGTCCTACGATGTCCATTCCCCATTGGGCGAACGGCCAAGGGGATGATATTGAATGTAAGGCATGTGGCGGAAGGTGGGAATTGTTGGAATGTTCTTGACAGCGGATGCACTTCTGGACGAACGCTCTTGTGTCCGCCTCCATGGTAGGCCAATAATATCCGGCTCTCAGTAGCCGGGCTTTTAACGTCCTCCAGCCCGTGTGGAGACCACAAACGCCGTTGTGAAGTTCGTCCATGACATAGTATGCCTCTTCAGCCCCCAAGCACTTAAGGAGGGGGGAGGAGAATCCCCTTCGGTACAAGTCATCCCCTACAATAAGATAACGGACGACTCTCTTAGCTTCGCCCAGACCTACCATCCGCCCCTCATCCTGGCGGTTCATGATTTCCCGGATTCCTGCACGCCAATCTTGTCCTCCGCCGGATACCGCTGAGCATTCCACGGAAGGCTGTAGTAGAACCTGCCGTACGACAGTAGTCAACTGCCCCTTTTCCTTTCTCGAACTGAGTTTGGACAGTATGTCCGCCCTCGTGTTTTGTTCCCTGGGGATATGCTGTATATCAACTTTTTCGAACGCTTTGGCGAGCTCGGTCACTCTCTGGTAGTACCGCAAAAGGCGTTCCTCTCTGACTTGGAAGTTGCCATTCATTTGGCCCACCACCAGCTCAGAGTTCGTCCGACAGGTTATCCTCCTCGCCTCCATGTCCTTTGCCAGCTCGAGGCCGGCCACAAGGGCCTCGTACTCGGCCTGATTGTTGGATACTTTGAATTTAAATATCAAAGAATGCTCCAGTAAGAATCCATTGGGGCCTTCAAGTACGATGCCGGCCCCGCTGATCGAGCGGCCGGAAGCCCCATCTACATACAAGTTCCAGTCATCTTGGCCGGAAGGGGGTAATTCGGCCGCGAAATCCGCCAAATGTTGGCCTTTAACCGATCCCCTCGGTTCATAGCGCAAGCCGAACTCTGAGAGCTCTACCGCCCATGCCACCATCCGTCCGGCTAGGTCTGGCTTCCTGAGGATTTTGGAGATTGGGAAGTCTGTCCGGACTATGACCTGATAACTTTGAAAATAAGGACGAAGTCTTCGGGAGGCATGTAATAAAGCCAAGGCCACCTTCTCTACCCGCTGGTACCGGGTTTCTGCGTCTAAGAGCGTGCGGCTCACGAAGTAAACTAGCCTCGCCTGAGGCCGTTCTTGCATCAATACGGCGCTGACGGCCGTTTCGGACACTCCTAAGAAGATGTGCAAATCTCCACCTGGGACCGGGCGGCTCATGACCGGTGGGTTGCTAAGGAGGGTCTTGACGTCCTGGAACGCTCGCTCACATTCGTCGTCCCATGTCGGACCGGTCCCTTTCTTCAACTTACGTAGGACCGGCCTCATCCGCTCCGCCAACTTGGGGATGAACCGGGATAAAGCAGTGAGGCGTCCGACCAGTCTCTGCACTTCCTTAAGGGTGGCCGGACTCTGCATTTGCAATACCGCGTCGCACTTGTCCGGGTTAGCCTCAATCCCCCTGGATGTTAGCATGAAGCCCAAGAACTTTCCGGCTGCTACCCCGAACGTACACTTTGCGGGGTTTAAGCGCATGTCAAATTTCCTTACTTGGCGGAAAACCTCCTCAAGGTCCTTGAGGTGTCCCTCTCCGTCTGCTGACCGGACCACCATGTCATCCACATATACATCCATGCACCGGCCTATCTGGTCACGGAAGATTCTATCCATTAGGCGCTGATATGTTGCCCCCGCATTCTTCAGGCCGAACGGCATAACCTCGTAGCAGAAGTTAGCCTTCTCTGTAATGAATGCTGTCTTTTCAATGTCCGGCCCGTACATGGGTATCTGGTTATACCCGGAATATGCATTTAGGAAGCTCAGTACTCGGTGCCCGGAAGCGCCGTCCACCAGGGCGTCAATGCTGGGTAAGGGGTGTGAATCCTTCGGGCAGGCTTTGTTCAGATCCGTGTAATCAGTGCACATGCGCCACTTCCCGTTGGCCTTCTTCACCATGACCACGTTAGCTAGCCATGTGGTGTAAGTGACTGCCCGGACGAAACCAGCTCTCCTCAACTTCTCCACCTCTTCTTCCACAGCTTTACGCTTCTCCTCGCCCATTCTCCGCTTCTTCTGGGCTACGGGGCGAGCGTTCTGGAAAAGCGAGAGCTTATGGCTCATTACTGCGGGATGGATGCCCGACATATCCGCTGCCGTCCACGCAAATAGATCCCGGTTTTTCCATAGGAGTGCCCTCAGCTCCTTTTCCATCTCAGGGTTCAATCCGCTGGCGATGAGGGTGGTCTGAGCGGGTTCCCTTCCTATCAAGATAGGTTGGGTTTCCCCAATAGGTTCCAGGCGGTCCTCGGTATTCGTCCTAGGGTCGAGGTCTGCCATGGCCACCTCAGAACCGGCCGCCCGCCTTTTTACTAGACGGACGTGCAACTTCAACCCCGCTGCGTAGCACTCTCGTGCCGTCTTCTGGTCTGCCCGGACCGTACAGATAGTTCCCTTCTCGGAGGGGTACTTCATCGTGAGGTGGGGGGTAGAGACGATCGCTCCAAAAGCGTTTAAGCACGGCCTTCCGAGCAGTACGTTGTATGACGTGTTAGCCTCCACCAGCAGATACCGGACCCTCTTCTCCTCGCTAGATCGTCCGGTCCCCAACCTCGTCCTCAACTCCACGTATCCCCTCGTGTCAACTCTCTCTCCTGCAAATCCCACTATCTGCCCATCGTAGGGGACGATCAGATCTTCTGAGATATCCATCTGCAGGAAAGTCTTCCAGTAAAGGATGTTGACCGAACTTCCTTGATCAACCAGAACTTTGCTTATCCTGTACCGTGCTATTTCTGCTGTTACGACCATTGGGTCGTCTTGGTCGGGATCAGGGGCGTGAAAGTCCTCGTCCGAGAAGGTGATAGGCGGCATGGAGCGGCGCGGCTTATCGACCAGATGGACGGAATGGAGGGCTCGAATATGGCGTTTACGGGCGGAGGAAGATGATCCTCCTCCCGCGAATCCTCCGGAAATGGTATTGATATGCCCCCTCAAGGGGCGCTCCCGACTGCGGCTTCGACTTCGGCTCGGGCGCCTCTCCGAGCGGGGCCGCTCCGCTCTTGGGTTCCGCGGCTTATCCTTACGGTAGGCCGGTCTCTGGGCAGGCCGTTCGGTCGGTTGCGGCGGGCGCTCGTCTCGGACGTATTTCTTGAGCTTTCCCGCCCGGATGAGTTCCTCTATTTTGTCTTTGAGGGTCCAGCATTCTTCGGTGCTGTGACCCATGTTTTTGTGGTAGGAGCAGTGTTTGCTCCGGTCAGCGTTCTTCGAAGTTGGGAGCCCTTCATGCTCCGTTATCAGCTCTGCACTCAGGGCCTCTCGGAGAATTTTCTCCCTTGAGGCGTTCAAAGGTGTATACTGTTGGAAGCGGGGTCCTTTCTTCTGCTCCCCGGGTCTAAGGCCGAACGTTTTTCTCGTCGACGAACCGGTTTTATTACCGTCCGTCTTTTCTCCCCTAACTTCTTGATTCTCTTTTTTGTAGGAGAGTTTCATCTCCTCCACCCTTATGTCGTCAGCTGCTCTCTCCCTCAGTTCCTCCATTGTTTTAGGAGCATGCCTGCATACACTATCCTTGAACGGTCCCGGCTTTAGGGCCGGCAGGATATAATGAAGGGCAAGCTCGGGGGTCAGGCTTTTTACGCGACGGACAGTTTTCTGGTACCTATCCATAAACGTCCGCAGTGTTTCGTCCTTCCCCTGCTTGAGGGTCATCAATTCAAATACGGTCAAATCTTGGGTGCTGCTGGCCGCGAATTGTTTGATGAATAGTTGTTTCAATCCAGCAAAGTTTTCTATAGAATTAGGAGGGAGGGTGTTGAACCATTCCAGTGCTTCGTCTTCCAACGAGAGCGAGAATGCTCGGCACCAAATGGCGTCATTGCCTGTTCGGAACGCCATCGCGTTCGAGAATGTCTGGATATGGGACGCGGGGTCCGTTGTCCCGTTATACATTTTGAACTGCGGAGCCATGAATTGCTCCGAGATTTGGACATTCATTATGTTCTGGGTGAATGGAAGTAATAAGGTGGATGAAGGCTCCGACTTGACTACCATCCGCCCGTCCTCGGCAGCGCTCTCCGCATGCACCGATTTAGCCTTGCTTTCTTCTGCCTCCGATCCGGAAGGCCTCCAAGTCCTATCGCCCTCGGTATCCGGGGGCGGGCGTTCTCCTTCCACCCCCTTTCCTTTATCCTTCACTCGCTCTCCCCCGTCCATCCGCCCAATCTCCCGAGCTATCCGGGCTTCGCAGTCGGCCTTTACGGCCGCCATCTCTTCTTCATGACGTTGCTGCATCTCGTCCATTTTTTGTTGTAGCACGCGCATCATCTCAGCGGGATCGTCCATGCTCATGTTTCTCGTGGTCACCATTGGGTTTTTTAAATCACACGGCCCCACGGTGGGCGCCAAATGTTTCGGACGTGTAGGATTGTGCGGTTATGAACCTTCTAACCTTCTTTCGATCTTCTCTCAATGGCGGATCTTCTTCCCAAGCTTTGACTTTCCTCTTGACCCGGAGGGGTGGAGACCTACAAAAGATTCTCCGATGCCAAAGTCAGTTTCAGAGCAATGGCTTTTCTCAAAGGATAGCAATAAATGTGCATTCAATCTAACCTATCTACCACTCACCGTGAACCTGTATTTATAGTTTTCGCTATGGGCTTTGGGATTAGTGAAAGGTTAATCACGGCCCAATCAGCCCAATAGCTCCTAATTTCTACTTACCTCTAAACCAGGTCAATTTACTTGAGCCACAGTGATTAGTGATTTGGCCGGTCAGTGTGATATGGGCGTCCGCCCAAGTGATACGGGCGTTCGTCTTTCCTATGGACGACTCGGGCACTACATTGGGCGGACCATCCCCTATGCGGTCGCCCGGCACTTCGTTGGGCGGACGATCTCCTATGCGGTCGCCCGGCACTTCGTTGGGCGGACGATCTTCTATGCGGTCGCCCGGCACTTCATGATACCAAACGTTCGTCTCTCGGCGTCATCCTGTAGAACAGTTTTTGTGAGCATGGAGAGTGCGGCGCTGTCTCGTGGTGATGGAATTCCTTGTGAGTTCTTCAAAGTTTCCCTTAGAGACAGAGGTTCTACCCCGGTGGTCGGCGTAGGCACCGAGATGGTCGGCCGACCTCATTAGTGGGCGTCCATACGTGCGACGCCGGACATTAGCTGGTGTAGGAGAGTTTGTACGGTCTAGGTTCAATCCGTACCTACTTGGGCGGCCAAGACTTGGGCGGTCGAGCATTCATCTGTGGCGGGTGTGACATGGGCGTCCTTTGGGCGGCGCCCGTCGCCTCACGGGCGTCCTTTGTACGGCGCCCGGCTCTCCCTAGTTGGGCGGCCAAGACTTGGGCGGTCGAGCATTCGTCTGTGGCGGGTGTGACATGGGCGTCCTTTGGGCGACGCCCGTCGCCTCACGGGCGTCCTTTGTACGGCGCCCGATTCTCCCTGGTACATATGGTGTTATTTAATTAAAATGAGAGAGTTACTCAAGCAAATGAGGACCAACATTTTAATAGAAATACAAAGTACTGTATAGGTGCATCTTTTTATACTAAAGTTTTGTGTCTTGGATTGGAAGATATCGTTAACTCATCCTCAATTTTTTACTCTAAAAAAAGGAATAAATGTTGATCCTGACATTCATTGCATATAGAGAAAGACATGCCTTCGTTTGTGCTGCCATGTGTTGATTTTATGTATATAGAATTCAACAGATAGATGCTTCTTTTACACAAATACAGTTAATTAATAAGCAATTATACTAAATGGGATCTTGGCTTGACCATGTCTTTGGAGGGTGCATTTAGATAAAGTGTCTGAGAAGGGACCAAACCCTTGATTCAAGGCCATAATCATGGAGTTACCAATTAATTAAAGACGTAATATGATGCTGTCAATCTAATGAAACACACTTTTAGTCCAGTTTATGTCTGTAAAGTTGCCACATTAATAAACAAAATCTTAAACCTCTTTGACCATGTTGCTTCGCACATATGTAGTCATTAGCACATATCCTTCGTTTTCTACATTTCAGGCTTATGACCAAACAACACTTTTTCGCTTCGATTTTACGAAAGAAAAAGTTCATTATTTAGCCATTTTGATACTGTGTATAATAAATATTAGAAGTCTCTCTACTAAAAATAAATTATAATTTATAAGTGATGTATAGACGTTACTAAACCGATTTTATAGATTGAATTAAACTTAAATTTTTAAATTTTTTGCTAGTCTTTTTTCTAGAAAAAGAATTGTACAAGTGAAGACAAACTTTTGTCTTGAAATATTGGACTGCTGTCTTATTTTGTTGTTCCATATAGAAAAATAATTTGAATACGTGGAATTTTGATAAAAGTACATAAACGTACGACAATTAAAAACAATATATTTAACATTATTGAAAATTTAAACAGAAAACCCATATGTAAAACATTGTTTATATATTATATTCCACTTAATCTCCCATTCAATAGCAAAAAAAGTTACTTTCTGACTAATAGAGTTTATTGATGTTATGTTGGGAATTCAAACGGGTTTAATTTACTATTTTAAAATAAAACAAAATCTTAAAATATTGACAAATTTATTTTCTTTGAATTTTTTTGTTTCAATTTTTACCACATTAGAAATAGAATTATTGGAAAACAACTTGGGCTAATGAACTTATATATCTAAAAGAGATAATTTTGTAGTCTAATATGCGCTAATGAATTAATACATATAACGATTTGGCTGCAGTGAATGTGTGTGGTCATTAACTGGTCTTTTTGACCAAATTTATTGAAATATAAAAAAAAATATAAATATTGAAGAAGATAAAGTGAAACATCTTAATATAAAATTATTAATAAATAGAGAATCATTGATAACTTTGAATAATACATTAAATATATAAAATATTTTTTTTATAAAATTGAATAAAATTTCTCTCACTAAATATAAAGCTATCATTAAAATAGCGAGTCTAAAATTTATTATTAAAGTTAACAAAGACATACAATATGGAGGTAAACATAATGAGCTCATTAAACTAACCAGACTTATCCAACAGACTATTTATTTAGCTTACATCAGTTAATTATAAAACCATAGAAATAAAAAGAAAAGATCCATACAAATATATATATATATATATATATATATATATATATATATATATATATATATATATATATATATATATATATATATATAATTCACATGTTTACAATGTAGTCTAAAGCTCCATTTTTAATTATTTATCATGCACTCGTCATACTATTTTAAAAAAAATTATCTCAAATCTATTTTTTTATTACCTACAAACAAAGACAACATAAATATTAAATGAAATAATATTTAAAGTAATATAAAAATATATATTCATATTGAGATTTGAATATCTTGAAAAGACAAGAGAATATAATATCCTTTCAAATTATCAAATCATACAGAGCTTAATATATTCATAATAAAAAGTTGAACTTGAAAACCTAATAAAGAATAATATGATATATTAATAAGCTGAGCTTAATATGAGCTTAATATATATATATATATATATATATATATATATATATATATATATATATATTCATAATATATTCATACAGAGCTTATCCAATTATCAAATATTTATTTGAACTTGAAAAGATATTAACCTTATTTTTATTTTTATGTATTTCTATTCATAATAAAAAGTTATAATAAGTAATTTTATAAGTCGATTTAATAAGCTGAGATTTACATCTGTTATTATTGGATTATATTTACAGCTAAAGCAGAGTTTTTAACACAGTCTCATATTGAGAACATCAAATGTAGAATAAAGAAAACCTAATAAAGAATAATATGATATATATAACAAATCTTAATAATAAAATTTGATATCATATTATGAAAGTGTATTAAGTCTCACTAAGATAAATATTAATATTTTTGTATATTATCTTATAAAATAACCTTAAACATAATTAAATCTCACAAAATCAATTTAGTAAATGAGATTTGTACAAATTTATATATTATTATTTGAAAATCTAAAATTAACAAGACTCAAATTTCAAATCTACGAAGTATCAATAACATGAATATATAAATTTTCACTTTAAAAACAAGAATAAATGTAATCAAATATAGCGAAACTCACATGTACTACTTTATCATCCCTTACGCTTGCGACGATTTGGACGGACGGAAAAGCGAAGATTTACGAGATTTGTACATTATCACCATCCCACTAATTTGAGAAGATTTGCGCTGATTTGGGCAGAAAAGACTGCTTTGCCCAGTACTATTATCAAATTTCCAAGCACACCGTTCAGCCATGCTTAACATAAAAATATGCACATTAATAACCGGTTACAGCAGAGTGTAACTGGTTACAGAGAAGAATGAATTTTGCAAGCACACACGTAACCGGTTACGCAATATATATTTTTCAGTTTTTTTTATAATTATTTTAATATTATAATTTAAAAAGATATACATTTTAATAAAATTAGGTATATTATATTTTCTAATTTATTAAAAATAAGTTGATTATTTAATTTTTATAATTTTTAAACATTAATTTTATAAATTATTCATAATTTTTTTTATAAACATTTTTACAATTAAATATAACATTTTATATTACTTTTATAACTAGGGGCATTTTGGTAATCTTTAATTTCTATCAATTAAATTAATTTTTAAAATCTATCACATCAATCAAATCTTACACTAATTCTCACAAACTTTACTTCCAAATCCACTCTCAATTATCCACAAATCCACTCAAAAAAACAACTAAAAAATTACCCTCAAATCCATTCAAATCATCTCTCCCAAATCATCTCCCCCAAATCTACCCAAACGAACACAGCCTTAAATATGGGTTTGAAGCTAAGGAAAGTGACAAGAAATCATAAAAAAAAATGAAAATATTGTCAGAGAAAAAGTATGTGTGAAAATATGAGTATAATGAGCTTTATGTTTTTTTCATCTCCCTTTCTTGCGTCACTCTCTTTTTTGTTACTCTCTTTCTTTCACCCCTCTTCATGTTTCTCTTCCTATTCTATTTTTTATTTGTTTATCCATCTTTTTTTTTCTCAAATTTTAAATTAAAAACTACATTATGTATTGGATTTTTCTTAAGTTTGAAAAAATGTCGAGGGAACACCCGAGGAAGATGCAATTGAACCTGATAAATGCACTTGAGAGAAAGAACTAGATCACAACAATGTCGAGAACAGTAAGAGATGGAACATAACTGGTTTTGGTAACATGTCGTGTTTGAGCTTCTCACCATGACTGAATGGAATTTCTTTCAAAATTTCTCAAAGGTTTTGTTTTCATAAATATTTAACATTCTCGTGTTGTTATGCATGCTTTCTATTATAATCTAATCAATTATTGTTTTTTATACGTTTCATGTTCATGTTGTTATATATTTCAATAAACAAATTTCGTAGAAATATTTTTAGATAAATTTTATATTTTAAGAAATAAATTTTAAACTTAATGTCACTTGCACTTACTTATGTAACATCTCAAAATCTCACGCTTGATAATTCATAGTTGATATATATATATATATATATATATATATATATATATATATATATATATATATATATATGTTTTAAACTCAGATTTTAACTATTAACTCATAAATATAACTCGAATTCTTCTAATTTATTCTTCTATCTCTTTCTTCATTGGCATCGAATTAGACGACATTCCTCTATCTGCTCCAGTATAACGAATTATACGATCATCGCACATACACAAACAAGTAGGGTGAACTAACATGCAACCAATCATTTATAAAACATGCATAATTACTTTGATGCACTCAACAAACCTCATATAATAATTATGTCAGACACCCTCATACCATCATACAAGAATCAATCATAGATATTCATCTATTACTTTGATACACTCAACAAACCTTATATAATAATTATGTCAGACACCCTCATACCATCATACAACAATTACATCATAGATATTCATCCATTACTTTGATACACTCAACAAACCTCATATAATAATTATGTCAGACACCCTCGTACCATCATACAACAATTGCATCATAGATACTCATACCATCATACAACAATCGCATCATAGATACTCATACCATCATACAACAATCGCATCATAGATACTCATACCATCATACAACAATCGTATCATAGATACTCATACCATCATACAACAATTGCATCATAGATACTCATACCATCATACAACAATCGCATCATAGATACTCATACCACAATTACTAATAGACATTCATCCCACAATACCCAATAGACACTCATTTCCACAATACCCAATAGACACTTATTCCAATGATATGTTGATGAGCGGTCACGAGAGGTAATGCACTTGTGATGCCTTCTACTTCCTCTTACAAATACACTTCCAAAATACTCGATACCATCCACAAGGTTAGTCCTCAACACTGTGTCCAAAATCGGCACATAGACCAGGACCTCCTGCCCCTCTCACCACATAATTCATCCTTCTCTACTTGAGACTGAATGATTATTAGAGTATCAGGATAACCTCCAACATTAGGACCCTCAACATCAACATATACACAAATACCATATCATTACAAAATCTCTCCACGAGACTCATACTATGCTCACATTCCTCAACTCATATTATACCATTACGAAATCTTCCCATAATACTCATATCATGTTCAGATGCATAAATTCAAATCCAATATAATAAATTACAATCATCACAAAAATCATACAAAATGAATATATCACAAAATAAATTAACAATGCTAAAATATCACCATAAATGGTCACCGGAGAAGAATAAAAAATGTTTGACGAATCAAACTCACCATAAACGCCAGTACATATGACTAGTCACAACTTATTGGATTTGACCAGGGCTGCTCTATGATCAGGGATGTACCAACTCCGGTTTTTAAGATTCCTCTATCCTACCATCACAATTATAATTCATAATTCCATATCTACCACAATAACATGAATTCATCAAAAATTTCCATTCCAACAAGATATATTGCACAATAATTTAACAGTACATAATCTGTTCAATAGGATTTAAGTTAAAAACTTGTCGAGTAGACTTCCAGGAAAGAGAGGTGCGTCACAATGGACAACTTAAGTATCAAGTCTTTCCTTAGTCAAAGTGTTCTTCAACTAGTTTTTAACAAATTTCTTATTTACAGATTCAAAACAACAACATATAATATTAGCATAGAAATTCACTATAGATAGATATACCGTAAGCACCTATGTTTTTCATTAACAGTATTCACACAGAATTTCAAGACATGAATAGTAATAAAACAATACTAAATCATAATATAAAAGCTTAGAAAGGTTAGCTCCCCTACCTCTATTCCAGACTTCTCTTGCTCCCAATTTGTTTTCCCGAAAACCCTCCAGAGCCTCTACTCTTCTTGCAACTAACAATTTCTTCCTAACTCTTTCTTCTCTATTTCTCATGGTTTCTCACTTGATTCTTCCTCTCTTTGTGTAAAATAGTCTCCCCTCTCATGGCTATTTATAGTCCAAAAATTTTACTATTCAACAATTTTTTATTTATTATTTTAATATTATTTTATTATATTAATATCTTAATCACCACTTACATAATGGATTCCTCAATAATGCCTTAAAACATTGAGTGTTTTATCCACTATCAATATAAGTAGAAAAGAGTTTGAACCCATGTTCTTAAAATCACCATAATTTCTACCAATTAAGCTACCAAAATTTCTTATTTAGCTTTCCATATTTTATTTTCACATAAACTTATCATATTTTCCACTCACAAAGAAATTTATTACTACTAGTAATAAAATTGTTACTATTAAGGTAAATATTTTTCATAGATCTTACAACTTACATGTACTAAATTCTTATTTTTAATTAAAATGAGTTTTTTTATCATATATTGTGTAGCTCCTGTTTTATTTCCTTGGCATTATTTGAACTATCTGGTATTGGTTTACACCAGCTATTCTCGCAATGATTGTTGTTGGTATATCTTCTCTTGTGCTTACATGGGTTTAGACGTAAAAGAATTGCTTTCTATACCCCTTAAAGTTGTTAAAGAATGTTAAGAATACTTTTTTAAACAGTTAAAGTGTAATGTAGAAAAGGAAAATATTTTTTACATTTATGAATTTTACTATGTTTATATATAATAATTTAATTTTCAAAACAATTAATAGTTCATCTTATAATGGTGAGAATCGTAAAAAAAATTATTGTAAACCAACTTGATTAAGAGTTTACGTATTTAGAGGACATATTAGGAAAGGATGGAGGCTCTTATTTTAATTCCTATAGAGGCTATTAATATTTTATTTTATTCTTTATGACAAAAACTCTTGTTACTTTTTTCAGATCTGTGTACAATACTTCTACATTTTAATATATATTTGAAACTTCTTTCAAAATTTATTTAACCTATCTTAGCATGTTTAAAATATAAATGAATGATTACATATTAATAAAGATATATTAAAAATATTCCCTCACTCCTTTCCTATGGTCTCTTGAAAGCCACCATGATGTGATTATGTGGCTCTAATTGTTCACGGTACTGTAGTAACAGACCAACACCGAACTTAGCTATGGAGTTATTGCAAGAGATGATTCCAGCCATTGGATCAGATAGAATAAAAATAAAATGAATATCAATTTTGTTTAGTATTTGGTGTGTATTATGGTAAGTACCAAACATTAATCAATATCATATTAGAATATTTTTCATATTATTTATTAATTTATGGGACTTATAAAATAATTCAATTTTCATTTTTTTTACAAGATCATAACAGCAATATTGATTATAATAAATTTAGGTAATCTAAAAAAAAATTAACTATCTCATATAGTATTCTTCTTTAACCTAATTCCCCTTAATATGAAAAATAAAAAACAACTTATTAGAAAAATGTTGGATAATTGTGCATTTTATTTCATCATATATTATATTTAAATAGGTTTTAATAGTATGATTTATTTATGTTTACATTATGTTTTCGAAAATACATTTTAGTTTTTATTTCTTAAAATGAATTGTTTATTATATTTCTCATCAATCTATAGGTATCATATAATTGTTATCTTAATGAGGTTTTTGTTTTGGTTAATATTGAGAGATTAGTTTTTGCATATAGAAAAGTTAAGATAATGTAGTTGAGAGTGTTAAATTTGATTTGTGGAATACGAATAAGTAGGTGGTACAATGCAAGAGTGACTCAGAAGTTGGTGTTGGAAAATGGATAAACCGAAAATCACGGACCCTCCCTGGACCACTTACATTATACCTCGCTCTCTTTCCTCTCCCGTAAATTTAGCTATCATAATTTTCATACATTCTTAACCAAAAACCACGCACACACATTTCACTACTTTTTGAGAATCATATTACCTCCTTTTTAAAATTCTGACAATTTTCTAAAACAAAAATTAAATGATAATGCTTACGACTAGGGACTGCAAAAAAGTTACTGAGCTTGATAAATAAAAATAATTATTTTTTATCTGTAAAAGCTAAACATTATAAAAGGTTTATAATTACTCAGTTACCTACTTAATTAACTGATGTCCTATGCTTCAAAAAAAAGTTTAATAGATAGTGCACATGATGAGCAACGCACATGTGACCTCACATTTTTTTTAATACGGAAAATCACATGGAAAAGTTACACGCCTATAAAATTAGCTAGTAAAGTATGAGATTAATTTAATTTCAAATTTGCCGCAGAAAAATTGTATTAACAGTCAATAAAAATAATTAAGTTTTATTGTTTTGTCATAGTCTTATATAATTACATTCAGTATTATATTATATATATATATATATATATTATATTTTTTAATGTCATTTAAAAGTATATAAATATGTCATATAAAAAATGAATCGGATTTTTTCAAACCTTTTATGATATACCTGTCAGGCCAATTGACTGGGTAAACAAACAATTAACAACTGTTAACCGATTGATTAAGATAATCATTGAGGTAGTTACAATTGATGGACAGTTAATAAAAATATTAATCATTTATTGATAATGGCCAAGCCTAAGGGTAAACTCATTTTAATATTTATAATTATATGTTTGAGAGGAAGGTCAGTAACTAATGCTGAGTACTCACTTTCTATTGAATATAATCATGCAATAAAATCATTGACTAAAGCGTCCGAGTATCTTTTGCAGTACCCTCCCACACGACTTGGAAAAGAAAGAGAGAAAACGAACAACACAACTTGATAATGGAAGACCATCAGAAAGTCCATCCAGTCTCCAGGACAACTATGAATATTTTAAGTAAGGAATCTCAATCCCTATTCGAAACAGAAATAGTTCTAGGCTTTACTAGAATTACAAAAAGAAGTAATTGATTATAAATTTATAGAAATAAACTAGAAAATGAATTTAGTGAACACCAATAGAGAATAAGTAGTGAGTGACAAAAGTGTTTTGAAAGACTAGATGATTTTACTTGTAGAAATATATATGATCTAAGTCAATAAAAAAATATCAGTATACATTTGATGTATTTATTGACATAAAAGTGTTCTATTAAAGTTACTGGTATAAATTCTTCAAAGGAAAAATGCTTCACAAACTTTCTTCATCAAATTACCTTAAAAAATGACCTAATAACAGAGAGAAACAGAAAAAAAAAAGGTTATTCTTCAAATTTTGCGAGAGACTTTTTTGTGTTTGTTGAAAATGATTTAATTTTGTTTAACTTTGTTGAAATGACTAGTTAACGTATTATTAACATAAATGCATAGATTAATTTAGAAATGAGATTGTTAAAAAAGGAAACAATAAACATTCATGTTCAAGAACAAATAAATAGACACAACAAACATTGAAAAATAATGTGTTGTTAAGAATTATTGCACTTATTAAAACTCTTGATTAAGGTAACTCAACCTCTGTAAAAGAAATTAAATATGTCATCTTGAAGGAAGGTAATGATATTTTTTTTAAAGTCTAAATGACATTATTTTGAATTTGATCCAAGTCAAATAAAAAATGATGAAGTTAATATTCATTGTGTTGAGCATAATATATAAAAGGAGTAGATAAAGTGGTTATCAACTTAAATAAAAACAAAAATTATAAAAAGAAGTATGAATATGAAATATTATTTAATTATACACAATTCAATTAGATATAAGTATAAAGAACAAATGTTTTTTTATTACGATGTGTGTGGATATTTTGATCAACTTAGATACAAATTTATGAATACTTTTTAGAATTTTAAAGACTAGATTGTATATTTTTTTGTTTCATTCTTTTGTTTGTATATATATATATATTTTTCCTTCTTTTCCATGCATTGTTGATTTAATTGAAAATTTTCGTATAAATATTTTACATGCATAAAATTTACTTACATCTACTACTGATTTAGCAAAACAATAGAATCTGTCTAATTCAGTTGCTAAATTATAAAAGAGATTGATATATCACGACCAAGTCATTGCCAAATAGAAACTAAAATATTTTAGTTTTGGTACGTAGTAATGACTGTGAAAAAACATGATGTATTTTTTTAAATTGTCCTAATTTTGAATAATAATAAATAAGTAATTTATAATTAAAATAATTTTTATAAGTGTTAGCTTAAAGGTCAATATAATCAAGCATCACATCTATAATTTGTGTTTGGGTAGGGTTGGGTACCGGTCAAAACACTCTCATGTTCGAGTGAGTGATTTACTCAATTATTCTGTAATAAAGATAAGTAATCATAATTCAAAATTATCTGTCTCTCTCATCAGATATATATTTATAAATATTATATTTAACTTACCATCGGACTAATTTATTACTAATAATATTTTTCACTAAATGGTCAATCAGTGAGTAACTGGGTGGTCATACATTCCAATTTGTTTTGAAAATTTTGGCAATTGAATATAGAAAATTGTTTTTCTTAATGGATTTTTATCGACTGATGTATACATTCATACAACAGTTGCCTAAAGACTAGAGATTTCCCACCCTTGTTTGCAAGTTGCATCAAATCATATGCTAAAAAAATTCTTAGGATTCAGTTTTCTCGATAATAATATACTTTAAAAATATTATTTAAAAATTTATTTTTATTTTAATTATATTAATATAAATAATAAATTCTATAAATTTATTTTTAAAATAGATAATAATCATAATTTTTTAATTCTTAAGTACAAACATGTTAAAAATATGTATATTATTAAATACATATATAGAATTTTTATATGTATTTAATAAATATTATTAGGTAAAATAACATAAAAAGGTAAATTTTTATAATTTTAAGAAGAAAAAAAAGTAAAGAATAAAGAATAATAGAGTCATATAAATGTAAAAATTATTTGTGTTAAAAGTATAATTTTGGATAAGTATATATAACTAAAATAGTAATGAAAAATAAATTTCAAATATTCAAAGTTACACCGTACTCATCTAAATGGCACAACTATATACTATCAGCAAAGCCATGTAAAAAATGTACAAGTTATTGCAGAGCCTTGAAATCGAGAACAAGACAAGAATCCCATGAGAAGCAGAGAGAATGAAAAGTTGCTCGGCATAATTTAGACAAAGCAATGGTTAAACAAGAAGGATGCACACTTGGACAATTTCTAAAGACATAAACTCCTTCAAAGTCTGAGGCAGCCATATATAGATTGAAAGGTTGGACTGATGAACCAATGAGAGAAGAGATAGCAATAATGAAGCATCCACTCAAGATAAACCAGTTGGATATTAAAAAAAGTTATTGTGTGTGTGTGTATGTTTGTATTGAACATGTGATGAGTATTTAAAGTTTGAAGATAGAACAGGAAAAGAGGTCCCACGAATGTTATAGGAGGGAGGGCGAAAAGATGGTCATGGATAGAGCAGGAAATTGAAAGTTTTGGCAATTCCACATATATTCAAAAAGGGATTGGAGAAAGCGTAAAATGTCTAAAAAGAAGGGAGAGAAGATGGCGACAAATTTAGGGACGCATGCACCCCGTTGCTTCCCTTGATCTTCCTAAACACACATAAAATTCTGACCTCTGGGCCCATTCCATGACCTGTCTAAAAAAAACCCATTCCTCCTTCACAATTCTCTTTCTTCAATCTATTTCTTTACATCTTGGACTATGTCAACTTTTTTTTTTAAATCTTTTTCACATATATTCCTCCTCCAAATTAATAATAACAAAGTAAATGACTGTACCCACATATTCCCTGCTGCCTTTTCCCTTTTTTTTATTTGAAATAGGTAAGTATACGTCTCATATTGTTGTAAACGTGAATTTCTTAAAGGGTGATATTGACAGACATTTGCGTCATCTAAAAGAGATAGACAGAGAGAAAGAGCATAGTTGGACAAAATGGGAAAGCGGCAATCACAATTTTGCCTATGTTGTTTCTTTCTAAGTGAATATTATTGTGGGAAAAAAAGCGCAGAAAAAGATAGGTAGCTAGGTAAGAGTGTAGCAAGTAGCATTGTAACCAAACCAGGGGAGATTTGATTCGTGAAAGATAAAATTAGAGATGAGAGAGAGAAAAAAGAAAGAAAGAAAGAAAAGCATAGAAGCACACTTTTGAAAGGCCCATGTGGTGAGCATGTGGGGATTGCATTGTGCTCTTTTTCTTAAGGCAATGCCAAATCCCAAGTGCCCGGGAATTTGAATTCCCGTGGGACCTCACGCACTCCTATCACCATGTTTTCCGGATCCTGCCAATTTTCCTTTTCTTTTCTTTCCTTTCTTCTTCTCTTCCTCCAAATTCTATATGCCATATCTCTCTCACACGCCCAACCAACTCCAAACCCTACCTACTTATTTTCCTTCCTATAAATATATATCACACACACTTACTCACTCTTTACCTCCACTCATATACTATAATCACGCCTTTCAGACATACATAACATAAATCCTTCCACTCTCAGAATTTCACAGTACTACTTACTTTACACACTCAATGATTTAATATCATTAGTCTCAATCCATAAGAGGTGATCAATTCTAAATACAAGCCATGCATATAAAACTAGTATGGCTACTTTGATTTTTACTTTAAAGGGAGAGAAAAACATTAACTAGACTTTTGTTGGCGTGTCTTGACTCGATGACCTATATATATATATATATATATATATATATATATATATATATATATATATATATATATATATATATATATATATATATATATATATATATATATATATATATTTACCACATTCTGAGTCCAACATTCCAGAAACATGGCAAATCATATTACTGTGGGGAAAGGTTATTTTACCTTTTGCCCCTGTTGGTACTATAATAATTAATAAAAATAACGGCACATGAAATCGTTTTTAATTATGATTTGAGAACATGGCACATGCATGAGAATTGTATGGTAGCCAAACATTAGTTTGCATGTCAACCAATCCGAAACGAAGAGTGCGTATTTCATGCCAACTCCTAAGGCTGTGCTGTTGTTCTTTTATTGCTATCTATCAAATCAAATCAACGAAGAAATCATCCATTGATTTTTCTTTTCTTTTTCCTGTTTGCCAATGACTCCATTCTATATCTTGGAACTGTTAACGTTATTACAAACAATACACTAACTTTCTAAAAATGACTATTCATTGTGCCTGTGAAAGAAGCTATACATCACGACGGTGCTATATTAAATCTATCCATGCCAGGGAATAGCAGCTAGGGAAACAGACCAAATGCTTCGCTTTCTCTATTATTACTTTATCACATAATTATGTACAATAAATCTACTCCACCAAAATTTTAAGCACACTGCTTTTAAAGACAATACACTAATTACATACAAAAATATTGGCTTCACCAAATTATATATATACACACACACACACAAGTATAGATAAAACTTCGATACTGTATTCGTGACAAGCCTGGGTTGTTGTTTTTTTATTTTTAATTATAATATATTTATTAAATGAATGAGTGTATATGATCAACCTCTAATTCTGATTAAATAATAATATAAAATGAAAACTAGTATAAACATAACTCCACGGTATAAAGAAAAAGGAGAGTAGAACGGTATAATATATTTATTAGATTTATTTAGTGTTGTTGATTTCATAAAATAAAATTAAAAAGTACTATATTTTCTAAGTTATTACCTCCAATCATATTTATTGATAATAGTGTTCAAGTTTTAACATAAATGGATTTTAAAATAGTAACACTACATTAAATAAGATTGAGCTAGCTGAAACCTTCTCATAACTAAACGTGATTATTATTTTGTATTTCAATCTAGGAAGTAGCTTTCAATACATTTTAATCACTTATAAATTTTGTGCTAAGGTTTGGAATCATGTGCCAAACTTTTTCTTAATTACTTATAGTACCATTTAAAAACATTTTGTAGAATATAACCTAATTGCATAATGAATTATATTTTTTTATAAGGCAGCTCAAGTTTTTATTTCTCCTAAATTAATAACTAATTGTTACTTGACTACACTGTTTATTCTCTGTTATATAATATAAATCAATATTCATGTTGGATAACGTGTATATATATATATATATATATATATATATATATATATATATATATATATATATATATATTCATTTCATGTTACATTTGATCTATATATTATTGACAACATAATATCAATTAATTCAACTCAGGGATTTAATTAATTTTGCATTGAACAAAAGGTACTATTATTATTGTGGCATAGTCATGATTAAATATGTTTGATATTTTAACCACAATGATCAACGCATTTTCCACTATTAAGCATGATCAATCTAAATCGAGTTTTCACAACGTTTATGGGAAAATGACTTGCTGCCGATCACGGACTAAAATTCTGCAAACTTTAACCCGACAAGGATTACAGATTATTTTAGAAAGACAAAATTATTTGTACAGAAAATCATAGAATAATATTTTGTTGTGTTTATCATAAAAGATGAATTGCTGTATATATACTGCATCTTTTTTTAATAAAAAAAACTCCAACCCAAGTTTTACAAGAACATCAAGAAAGACCTGACAAAATGTTGATATATTTTGAACATTTGTAAAACAATATTAAAATAGTATCATGTGAATATATTGCCTTATCAATTTATATAGATATAACACGTCATGATTAAAGCATGCTATATTTATTCCATTAATTATTGCATAAAGAAACTTTATCCAAGTGAGCAAATTGCAAAAACGAAACCGTGTAAATCTCTTTTTTTGGGGGGAGGGAATCTTGTTTAGTTGAAAACTGAATATAAGAATTTATTGTGGAAATGAATTAAGTGTAGAAAATACAAATACATCCTATTCCATAGTTTAATTACCCTAAAACTGAGGGCACATATAAGAAGATAAAATACAAAGCTATAATCATTAATTAATAATAATTAATAGCGATGATAAGGTACAATCTTTCTCTCACGGAGTTCCACTCGCGGGCCATAGGCACATTGTTTCGAAGCGAGTCGTATTTAGTGAGTTTTGTTTGTATTCAAAACAAAGATACCGATGTTAGGTTTGCATTACATTAAGGTCACCTTTATTCTTCTTTACCAGTAATCTAAATACATTTTTTTCTTTATAATGTAACATTATTCTCTATGGTTTTGGGTAGTGGGCCAGGGACTCCATGTGCCAGCATGTGCTGTGTCTTTCTCTCTAAGCCCCACCATTCTCATCTTTCGAACACATAAATTCCTTCTCTTCTCACTCTTCCTCTTCCCAGCTCTTCTCTCTCTCTCTCTCAGATCCTCATCATATACCACTTTGCTTCCATCTGTAACACTGCAACGTCACTCATCAAATCTTACTCTTATTTCTTTCTCTTCATCTTCTACTATTTCTTTCAACAATTTCATCAAGGTATGCCTTAACTTCTTCGTTTTTCCTTTCTAGCTAATTGTTTATGAATAAATCACATTAAATTGAATTTTCTCTAGCTAACACCAAGCCCTAGCTAACTAGCATATGCATCGCATCGCATCGCATCACCCTTACACCCCATCTTGTGAATTCCAAACAGAATGCGAAATATCAACACCGTGAAGCAAGAATTCCTCAAAAAGTGGATATGGGGTCTCAGAAAATATCGCTCTCAAAAGAAGAACATGAGTCTGTTGGAGAGAAAGAAAGCCATAAAGCTGTCAGCAGATTTGGCCATGGCTTCCACCAGAAACAAAACCACTCGCTGGAGCAAGGCCCTCATAGCCAATGCTTCCAAAAATAGCAACAACAAAGTCCTCACGGAACACGTGCTAGGCTCATCACCACCGGTAAGGAAAAGCTCTACCAATTATTCCCACAGCAGAAGGATCAGAAGCTGCAGAAAGAGCTTGAGAAGAAACCGCGCGGTCCACATACCAAAGGATAGGGTGGTGGCGAGTTTCATTGCGAGAAAGCTGGTCCAGAAGAGAACGCGGAGGCTGAAGAGTCTCTTACCAGGAGGAGAATTCATGGACGATGTGTCTCTGGTGGAGGAAACCCTAGATTATGTACAATCACTGCGAGCTCAAGTTGAAGTAATGAGATGCCTCGTCACTGCCTCAGAGCTCATGATCCTAAATCCATCGTAAATATCTCTTTAGAATATACAATTATAATCAACCCATAATATGCTTCATTGTATTATATTTTTATAATATTATGTTTTAATATTTCTTTTCTGGTTTTATGGAATTTGCCCACTTCACATTTTCTCTTTGTGAGATAGAAGGGGTGGAGAAAATTAAAAAAGAGGCGTTCCCATGTATACGCTAAGGCATTGTACAGAGGTAAACATATATATATATATATATATATATATATATATATATATGCAAGTCAATCAAATTAAGGTTTTATTTTCATCATCCTCGGTTGGCATAAAATGTTTATTTCCGTGTTTATCTTCGATTCGTCCACTTTTGTTATGCTTTTATCATCGTATGCCAATCTGTATGTATCATTAAACCGATGTGAGGAAATTGACAATACATGTCAACCAAGTTGATGTTTTGCAATAAACAGCAAATTAAACACGTATGCTAATTAATTATCTATATATGATATATTGGTTGTTAGTATATGTGTGTCTATACGTCTCCATATATTATATCATAACACTAACAAATTAACTCATTACTCGTGGGCATATGCGCAATCATCAGAGGGAAAAGAGACGAAACTCTTTGCAGAGGTAAATCCACTTCATATATTCCCACTGGAGTATTGATTATACAGGCTATGATGCTTTTCTATACCTCATTTCCGTGAAGACTGCTGCATGTATATATTTTTACCTGTTCAGGTTTTTAAATACAAATTTCTTTAGGTGGAAATGTTTTTAAGAATAAATAATATACATTTATATATTATCATCTGTTAAAAATCATTATTCCTATAATTTCTTTCCTTTTTATAATAATTATCTGGAAAAGTATATCAAAAATGTTTTTTACTTACTGCCATAATTTTTTTTATACGACAGATACATATTAAATTCTAAGGCAATATTATTTTCACATCCAATTATTTTTTACATAAACTTTGTATCCACTGTTTTACCTTTCTATCTCTCTTTCTTTACAAATACAAAATTAACTTTTCTAATGATTAAAATAACAGTGGTATAAAACATTTCATAAATTCTATTTATAAATATAAGACCGAATTGCAGTGTAGTTAATGACTAATATTGCTACACTAATTATCTGTTTACAAATTAATAATTATTTTACAATTGCTACACTGTCACTAATGATCTGATTATTACAAATTACTAATTTTACAATAACTATTTTATGAACCATGTGGACAATGGATTTTTATCTATCCATAATGTAATTTTTTTACAATAACATAATGTAGAAATTAAATTATTTTTGTTATACGGTTAATAAGACAAGAAAAAACTTTTTTTTCTTTTCTGATTTAGTTCACTATAGATATGCAGGCACAAATGTGTTGACTACATATTGCAAGACATCAAATCAAATTGCTATGTATGGATATATAAGTCTAAGTTCAGTTATGTGTAAATATATAGCTGGTATTAAACATTATGTTTGTGTGTGTGACAGTGTATATTAACAAAATATATTAACACTGGACTTTATCCTTCACGAAAGGGATTAATTATTATATTTTTAACTACCTATGTGGATTATGTACATGGTCAAGGACTTTGAGTTTCCACATTTTATTCAATGTAAGATATATTATTGGTGTAATTTATATTGTTTATATAATACATAATAAAAAAAAGTTGAATGACCATTTCGCTAAAAAAACATTTATTCATATAATTTAAACTATTTTTATGTTAGAAAACTGATTTTTTTTATAACTACTTTTTTTTTTCAAACAACTATCTAATTACTAATAAAATATCATATTTAAATAATAATAATAATAATATAGATATAACTTCAAAATAAAACAATAATGTATATAGTTTCATGATAGGATAAAATGATAAAGATGTCAAAATATCACCATAGTGCAATTATTTTTAACTTACGCTCATATATATATATATATATATATATATATATATATATATATATATATATATATATATATATATATATATATGTATATATATATATATATATGTATATATATATGTATATATATACATATATATATATATATGTATATATATATATATATATATGTATGTATGTATGTATATATATATATATCATAAAATCGATGTCAAAATTAAATTGTAATATTGATTTTTTTTTATAAGAAAAAGATATAATATAATATAAAGAGACTCATACATTTTAAAACAACATAGGTCATACATTTTTAAAATGTGTTGTTTACGCAACATAATTGTTTGTTTTAACCGTGTTTGATTAGGAAAATAAAACATTGAATTTTGCCTTAACATTGATAATAATTGGTGTATTTTTAATGTTACTTTAGTTTTAAACAATCTGTTTTTTTTTTACAAACCCAAACAGTTTATATAATATTCATATGTGTGTTTTTTTCTATTCAAATCAAAACCAGTTGGACTAAAACTAAATTACATAATTTATGAAATGAAAATCTTAACTAAACGTCAAGGTCCTAGAAGGAATTTTGCTATCTCAATTCCAATTTGATTAATTCTTGTCGATTCCAGTGTCAAGATCCCTTAATGCATGTAATATATCTAACGAACATTTATAACTGTTATATAATAAATTATAATTTTTTAAATTTATTATGGTAAATAAGGATATGACATGTGCCCAATTATTCCCACAAACGCTCATGCTTCACATCGATATATATATCCACTCACTGATCTATATAGATTATACTAAATTGAACATGAAATTAAATTATATGATATAATTATGTAATGAATGATAAAAAAAATAACTTCGATATTCCATCATTTGTCAAAATTATTTCTTTTACTTCAATTCAATCAATTTTGTTGGATTTGACCCCTTGCTTAAATTCCTCAAAACATTCTTTATAAAATAGACATGCACATTATTATAAGACTCGGTTTCATGTACAATAGTAACAAGATAAGTTGGTGTGCTACAAAATTCAAACTTAATATATAAATATATATTAACTACGATCAAGTATGTATTTAAACAATACAAAACAAAATATACTATCAACTTTAACCAAATAAAATAAAATTCTAAGTATGACTCATGTTACAAAAATTATATTCTTTACAATAAAATAAAAACAACCTATAATTTCTCTATAGTGAAGATATCAGTATAGTGTGGTTACCCAATACTCTACCCAACCGTAGCGCTTCCTATTTATTGCCAATATTCCTCATTTCTATCATTTCTCTCACTGTGTTTTTAGTAATATTTGTCATTTTGAAGACTATTACCATAATAAATTTTCTTGATTAATGTTATAATGGAATAATTAATTAACAAAGGAAGAATTTTGTAAACTTTTTTCAAATTTTGAACTAAAATAAATTTTTGGTGGTCAATTCACAGTGTCCACTTGGATAGGAACAATTAATGGATGAATTATATAAATTAAGAATATATTAACAGTGAGTTTGAATATATGTTATTCCATGATTGAAAAGAAATAATTTATCAAATATATAATAAAGGAGGAGAAACCCTCACCATTCCTTTTTGAAGTGCAATAATAAAAGTTTATATACTCTGATTAATAAAATGTAGGTTTAATATATAAATTATAAAACACTAGGAGATAAACCCTCCCCATTGAAGGGCAATAAGAAGCTTCTCCCTCACATTAGCTGTTATAAAACTAACGCCATTAATTAGCGATGAAAACACTTCCACGCTAATTAATTGGTATCACGGAAACGTGTTGTTACCATAATGAACCTTTTGAAGTGGATGTGTGAAAAGCATAGAGAGTCCCGTCATAATTTTAAACTTTATTAATTATTCCATTACTTTCTCTAAATGTTGTTTCTTTTTGTATAATGATTATTAAGAAAGTGATTGTTTTTTTAAAATTTATATTAACTGCTAATATAAATTTTATATCTCCCCTTATTATTGTAAAATTTAATATCCAGTTATGTTTATCTTTTAACATAAGAACACAATAACAAATATTATCTTAAAGTTTTGAATAACCTAAATAAAAATCATTTCAAAACGACAACAAAGAAAGCAAAAGATACCTTCAAATTATGCATGTAAGCAAATAATGGTTAGATGCGATAATAAATTAATCATATTGTCATCAAATTAATTTAAAAGTTCACCTACGGATAAGATAACTATTTTCAGTATAGTTATGCTTCAATAGTTATGTGATTTTTTCACCATATGATTATAACTAATTCCAAGTGAAACTATCCTCTTTTAGCAAATTAAAAAAATAATTGACAAACAAAGTATCCTTCACTCATTAATGTTTTAAAGCATACAATACTAACGAGGTTGATCATTGAAAACTGTGAATTGAATTAATCAAGAGTTAGGTGATGTATTAAATCAATCTTTTTCAAAATACCAATAACCGAAAAAAGAACACTGTTTAGAAATAATCCTGCACGCGCATATGGAATAATACATATACACATTTAGTTGGACATTTATATCACTAGGAACGAAAGGGTTTCTTGTATTACAAATTATATAAAATGATCACGTTTAGAATACTTTTAAATATTTAAAGTCAATAGTTAATTTAGATGAGTATTAAAATGTAAAGTTGGTAATAAAAAGAAAAGGAAAAAGGTAAAAATAATATACATGATTTAATGGTAAAAGAAAATAAGCATAAAAGAGAATGGGTTTTATCCTGCAGTGACGTGATAGGATGGATTGGCAAAATGTCTGGACTTGCCACCTTTCTGTCAAACTATAACTTTTGTTGGTTGACAGCTATTAGTAATCAACAATGATGGCTTAGTTATTTTAGTTAATTAGTCTACATTTACTTACCCCTTTTTATACGCACCAATCAAATCAACACCAACTATCACATATCTCATCTTTCAACCTCTATCATGTGGGAACAATAAAAAAAAGTAATTCATTTAATGATTACCAGATGAGATAAAAATCATAAACTATATTTTTTTTAAGGAATATTTTTTAAGGTTGATTTTAAAATCCAAAAATATAATAAATAAATTATTAGAATAAAATTATTCCATAGTTTCTGCTTGTTTTAACGTCAGCAAATTAGACAGCAATATAAAGTGACTAAGGTACTCAAGAGTTCAAGACAACTTGTAACGATGACATCTCATATCATAAGTTATCTCACTTTTTCTCGAAACACTACCATACCATACGAGGATGTGAAAATTTTTTGTCCCATATCTTTTTACACGAAGAACAACTTTGTTTACTTTAAGAAGAAACTAGTATGAGTTATAACCCTTTCCTTTTAACCAATTATTTTAATTTAAACATTTTCACATAAGTCATTTCAAATAAACATGGGACGTAATAAATACGTGTACAAGTTATTCAATTTTCGCTAAAAAGATAAATATAGGATGTTTGTGAATTTTTAAAAATAAATAAGACAACTTTAAACATATCAAACCGACCGAAAGACTAAAATAAGCATCAAACCTTCGTTTAATGATTACCAAATAATATAGAAATCACAAATTATATCTTTTAAGAGATATTTTGAGGTTGATTTTAAAATAAAAAAATATAACAAATAAATTATTAGAATAAAAATCTTCATAGTTTCTATTTTTCTTGTTTTTCTTATTATTTAAAATAAAAAAAATTAAGTTATTTTAAGAAGAAACCAAAGAAAATGTCTAATATTAATAGTTTTCCTAACTCAATTATAAGTAAAATTAACTATTTATACTGATTGAAAATAAAACTTTCTCTTTTATCTTTTACATGTTTCAGTTCTAGAAAAAAAATTGTCTTTTTTTAATTGATTTTTAGAATTTTAATAAGACAGTTATTATGCTTTTAGTTCTTACAATGATTTTTGAATAATTTTCTGTGTTACCTTAAAATTATACATATCTAGAATTATTTTTAAATTTAAAAATGATAATATTTTAAAAATATTAATGAATTGAAATTTACTATACTAAATATAATATTTTAAAAAAATAATGAGGGAAAATGAAGAGAGCATAGAAGGAAGGCTGATTGCGTAGCCCATGGCATGGCAACTTCGGCCTAAAGTGCGGAAGCTGACTATTTAAAGCGTAACACAGTGAATTCTGTGGCCCATTTTGTAGCCCAAGACACGTACTTTTTTCCCCATCTCCTTCATTCATCTTTTGATAGCATCAATACAATATTATTCAAATTACTTTTATCAATTTATTTATTTTATTTCAATTTTTATTTACTGCTTCATGCTTATATAAATTTGTATATTAATTTATTGAATAAAAAATGTACGATAATAGCATATCAGAACTTACTAAGGGGTATTTTTTATTACTTATTTTGGAAAAACACTGCATGCGTCATGAGAGAAAAAAAATAAGAAAGTTTCTTCCTATTCCTGTGATAAGCTAAATCATGCCCTAACTTATTCTAACGACAAACAGAACATATAAAACAAGTTTTGCAGCGACTTAAACTTTTGCTTTCAGAATAGCGTTTAACTATAATGAATTTAAATCATGACAAACAATAACGATAAAAAGTTATGACTTTAGGTTCCCGTGTCATCAAGTGTTTATTCAGTGTTTGTAAGTTGAGTCCAAATAATAATATATAATTATTACTAATTTTGATCATTAATATATATATATATATATATATAATCATAAAATATATTAAGATTATTATATTTTATTAATATAATAAAAATATTTAATTAATTAAGTTATGACTAAAAATTATATATATTATGGAAAAATATAAATAATATTTTAAATTGTTAAGGAATCAAATTAAAATATTAAGATTTAGTAAAAAAGTAATCGGATGTACATAAAGAAATAATGATTCTATTTAAAACGTAAAATATTTTACAAGTAAAAGATTATATATACCAATTAGAATTCCGCTTATTTTATAAAAGTTAAATTTATTATTCTGTTTTTTATTCATAGTATATAGGGAAAAGGTTAACTTGATTGTTTGGACGTGATTGATTTAAACTTATCGTGAAAATGGGTTACTATGATTTGATTCATTCAGTGTTTAATAAAAAAACATTGATCCGACTTTACCCACCAACCACGAATCATGAGTCTTGGTTATCTCCTGAAACCCTCTTCTCCGGTGTCTGTGATCTTCCTTCCTTCATAACTCAAATGAAGGGTCTATTTGAGGCTTCCAAATCAATCTCTCTGTACTGTTCTTGCACAACAAACTCGACCAAGTTGGTTGATGAGCGACCCGGTTCATTGCGGACCAAGTGACAAATAAATTGCTCTAACAATACTTTTTTTAATAAAACAATAACCAATTTTCTTTAAAATAATTGCCTAACTTATCCAAATAAAAATTAGGTTCAATAACTATGTAATAAAAATTATTGATGTTAATGGTGGGCATGAACTGAAGTTTTTAAAATCTAATCTAGATCCAATTTAATTTAAATTTAATAAAATAGGCTAAATTTATAATTTAAATCAATTTTAACTAAATCAATTAGATTTAAATTTTTTACAATTCAATTTATAATTTAAATGGTTATGTGATAGCTTATATTTCTTATTTTTCTTGATAGCATATTTGGTTCTGTTTTTAGTCGTTGTCACTTTTTTTTTTATAAAAAAGAGTAACTATTATGGTATAACGTATAACCATATCTTAAAGTTTTAGTACCCATTAAAATGAAGTTAATTAAGTGATTTTTGAAGTTAAGCTTATCTACACTTTTAATTCGGGTGGTGATCCGTGACAAATGCACTCTATCAAATTTCTTTTTTAACTTCCGAGGAAAATTATTTCCGTAATCAAAGTGGGATGATTGTCTATCGGAAAAGAATTTTCAAATTTGGTTTAATGTATTCCGAAAAGAGAATTCTGGAATTATAGAGTGTTGGAATATGGTGCAGAAAGCAATAGCCCAAACATGTAGACTACTTTGTTTCACTGAATCTTCTTAACTGCCTAGGAATACCAAAGTGGGAATGTGGTTTTTTTTTTTCTGTATTCTCATATGTTTTTAGGTATATTTTATTATTAGAAATTTTCGTACATTTATTTTTGCAGTTCTTATTCTTATTCGATTTGTATGTTTTATTCACATGAGAACGAGGGAAATTAAATTTTAAACTCAATTATAATTTCCCCATTCTTTTGTTATTTTGTTTCTGTTAATTTTAAATTTAAAAATTATTTTCACGAATATTAAAATTAACCTACCATATTTCAAAGTTAAGTAGATATTTTTCATCCTTAATCATTTTAATTCGAGCGAATTTTTAATGGAATAAAATCTAGACACTGTTAGTTTGGTATAAAAGAAAGAGATTGACAAATAAACGAGAAATAAAAGAGGTGAAAGATGGTAGTTTGAGTTTAACAAAAAAAAAAAACAAACTGGAACTCACCTTTTTTGTTTTGAAAAAAAAAATATAGCAAAAAATTGATCTATAATGTAACATAATCCATTGCACTCCGAAATTTCACCGTATTTTGTTATGCATTTATGCTAGCAGCTCTTTTTTTTAATGTTAATAATAATAAATAAATAAATATCAAAATATAAAAAAATATTATTTTAAAAAATAATATATTAATAATTCTGATAATATGATTTTGAAATTAACTTTTATGTCAATGAGTCTTTAGTTAAAATTTTAGTTTTAATTTAATAGTTCGTATCGATTTTTATTATCAGTCTTAGCAAAGTAAATTATTGAGATAATTTTTTAACTCAAATTTTAGCTCAATTAATTAAGCAAATATGTGAGTTGTTATGAATTTCCTTATTTGTACAAAGCGAATTATTAAAAATTTTATTAAACAAAGACGAGAATAAAAGTATGATCACAGTTAAAAAAACAATTAAGTAAAAAAAATACACTATTACCTATAGATAGAACGTATGATATTATATTTATTCTAATTTTAGAAAATCGTATTTTGTAAGGTTTGTTTAGGTTTAAAATATATCTTACAAAATGATATTAATAATATTTTTAATGACATTTTTTATTTATTAAATTTATTGTGTTATTAATTAAAAAAATTATTTATTAAATTTATCGTATTAAATTATTAATATTTAATCTTATGTTTAATATATATATATATATATATATATATATATATATTTTAATGTGAAGAATGTATTAAGATTTACATTAACTAAATATAACATGAATTTACATTATATAAATATGTGAAAATTTTACTTTATAATTTGGTTTTGTAAAATTAAATTAAATTTTAATTTTCTTTCATTGTAATTTAAAATTTTTTTTTTCATCTAAATGAATTATCATTTTGGTCATTTTTCTCAATTATTTTTCTATTTTTGGCTTAAAAAAATACGAAGATTTATCTGGGCTCTAAATAATTTAACTAGAATTTGTCCTTTTTAATAATAAAAGAAGTACGAATGCAGTGATCCTAGACACGTTTGGTAGAAGTTAGGAAGCAGGAGTGAGAAAGAATCCGAGCATCTAAAGTAAAATGTGTTTGGTTGGCTAGATAAAGGAAAAGGCCACTAGTGTTTTACTTAAATCAAAGATGATGATAGATTAAAATAGGTAAGCTAAGTGTGAATGAAGGCATAGCCTACTCGATTAGCTTTACACGGTCTTTTAAAGAGGATGAAAAGTCAATCTTTATCGTAATTATTTAACAAGTAATATGTAATCAAGTGTTTAATTATTCTAATGAAAAAAAGTTAAACCATAATGATGGAAGTTACTTGGTTTGATTCATGGCAATCATGGATGTCTAGTTTGTATCCATCAAGAATGGCCCATGAGCATGCTAAGTTATGATGGCTCCCCACTTTTGTAGGGTGTTTCTATGTGGTGGCCCTGACGAAAGCTCTGGTTCTCTCTGCCAATAAGCCTTTCATTATTTTATCATCTCAAGATGCATCATGCTTACCCTTAAGTTTATGGCTTTCAATTAAAGAGCCCTAAAAGAAAGGGGCCTCTTGCTCATTCTTTATACTAATCCCACAATCTTCTATTATGGCTACCATGTGTTATCTCTCATTCGAATCTTGCTGACTTGTTTTCTGCAATCAAAATCTATAAGCCAAAGAACCCTTTCGATATCAGGTAGGTCCTTCAGTTTCTGCATCATCAATAAATTCAGCTAAAGTTGTGTACAATTATATGAAGAGTAACGGCACTTTCCATCTGTAATATACTATTATTCCATCGTCTCCATGTTCCTGCTCCCCAGAAACCTTTCAGTATAACGAGATAGTAGTCATTGGACTGTAGTAACTTGTGCCCAAAAATATCTCTACATAATCACTTTCCTTGCTCTTCATTCACATAACATACAATGCATCAATATGATCCGTCACAAGGAAGCATATGATACCGCTTTCTTTCTGTCCACTTTTCCATGTCCTATTTCCTATAATTTCGTTATGTGCATTCTAACCAAATTTTGAAGAGTAAAGTGAGTTACGGAATTCCAAATTCAGAATAAGTCAAGGGGTGACCATTTTAGGTAAAAAAGTGCCAAATTATTTTTACCTTAACAATGACTCTGGGCAATTCATAAAATAACTTTAAACAAGCTATACTCAAGTTATGAAAATTATTTGAAAGATATTAGAATTAATTCTTTATCTTCTTTATTCAGGATATAATAGTTTAATAACAAATAATTTAAATTTTGAATTATTTAGATAATACATTTAGAATATTGAGAGTTATCAAAAGATTATTTCATTTTGTTTTATGATTTTCTACATTGACTTATTTTTTCATGAAAAAAAGGAAAGGAAGAAAGGAAGAAGCTTTTAAACACTAAAAAAATGTATTATTATAGATTGAACTTTATAGTCAAAAAATAAATTTAATATATTTTATTGATATTTTCATCTAAAATAGATTTATCGATAATATTTATTGATAAATTATAAAAAAATATTATTGACAAAATTATCCATAAAAAATGCCAACAACAATAAAGACAATATTAACTATAATAAAGGTTACGTCAACATTAACAAAGATGGAGACGACGACAAAGATAAAGAGAAAAAGAAAGATGAAAAGTAGGAGGAGGAAGAAGAGGAAAAAGAAGAGGATAAACTATAGCCAGGGATACATCTAAAAAGAAGAAAAAAAAGAAATAAGTAAAAAGAAGAAAAAAAAAAAGATCAAATTGTGATATTTATAGATAAATGCACAACAAAAATTTTATTAATAATTTTTAATGTAAATTTATTGATAAATATTGACAATTAGTAATTATTAATTATTGATGGATTTTTCTATTTGTTATTAATAAATATTTTATCAACAAATTTTGACTATCAATAAACGGTTATTAATTATAATTTATCGAAAAAATTGATTACCGACAAATTATTTTTTCATGTAGTTAATAAACATTATATTATAAGAGATCATATTGAAAGAAAATGAAATATTATTTATTTATTAAACCAACATACTTGAAGCAATTCAAAATAGTTTTTGAATCCTTTAAAAAAAATAAGGATAAAACATAGAGTGTGGTGAAAAATATATTATATAAAATCTTACTATATAATTTTATTCTCTTTTGAATTAAAAGGAAATTACATATAAGAGAGTAATTTAATTATCAAACAATTATAGTTAGATTTCTTTAGATTCCATGTTAAAGGTGTTATCCAAATATAATAACTTTTTTTCTTCTATATTGTATGATATATCTCCAAAATGGTTGTGCTCTTTTAGAAAAAAAAAAAAAAGAAAGAAAGTTTTTATAGGTAATTTTATATTATTATTCAACAAAGAAAATATCAATTGTTTATTGAAAAACATTCTTGAAACACTTCAAAATGGATCCAGATAAATTTTTGAATTCTTCTAAAAGAAAAATAGACATAAGATATGGATCATATGGACAAATATGTTATCTAAGATATCACAATATAATTTTCTTGTATGCTGAGATAAAAATTATATATATGAAAATTTTAATTATCTAAAACAAATTCCATAAGCTGTTGTATTTTATTTAAAAGTGATAGAAAATTTACTCTCTTTTTTATATTCCATTCAGAATGATATTAGATTTTTAAATAGGAACATTACAAGACTGTAGGCATTCTAAGAAACCAATAAATCTGCCAATTGAAAAATTGAGAAAATAAATATAGGTAATACAAAAGATTGTAATATGCATTATAGTGCATTATAGTGTACTGTATCAGTCACTTCCTAATCAATAGGCTACTAGTAACTGGTTTAACTTATTATATTTAATAAATTTCTATTCTATCAATCCCTTAAGTTGATATATACTTATATTGACATCAAGCAACTCTCTCATCAACTTCAAGAACGATTGTTTATTAAAAAAATTGGTGAATATGCCAAGAACGATATCTTCAGTCTTGTAATAAACTAGATCAATATTTTCTCTTTTTTTTTCAAAGATTTCTTAAAAAAATAAAATTTCACATTAACGTGTTTGCTTCCTCTGTTGGAATTTTTTTACAACTTGATTGTTAAGTTATCATCACAAAAATTGTAGTAGCCTTTATTTATTTTTTAATTATAACAAAACTCAATTTGAATATTTGACAAAGTAACAATGAATATCCTTTTAGAAAACCATGAAATAGTATTTGTTCAAAGGATAAAAACAAAACCATATGTGTTATATCATTTAGATCACTTACATAATCATTATTTGTAAATTCAATTAAATTAAATATATAGGAGATCTTTGTACAATATCCCAAAGTTATGAATTCAATGGATAAACGAAGAGTTCTTTTCATAATCAACAAATGTAACTTAATAGGATTTTTTATGTACCCACTAATCAAATTAACAAAATACATAATCTAGTGGTAGTAAAGTATATTAATTTACCGTTTTTTTTGTATCTTTTTTTGTTTTCAATTATCATCTTAATGGTGTAAGTAAAATGCAAGCTGAGAGTGATATTGAAGTTTATACTGAAGTTTAGAGTTATATGGGTAGATTTTCTATCTTATTAAATTTTGTAGAAACATTAGCAATCCTCTTTGTTAATTCTCTCTACCACAAATTTTTTTATCCATGTAGATCTCTATTAGAAATTTAGTATGAGATGAAACTCTCACGTTAAATAGAAATAAGAAAATTGAGTGAGATAAAACATTGAACCATGACGTTTTAAGTTGAAGGTGGTGTGTGGGCATAGGTTACTTATACACAGTGGTGGTCAATCTTTTTAGTCTATCATCTCATGTGAAGAAACCTGTATCAGATTCAATGTTTGTCTTGATGTCTCCTGAGACAAATATGTCCCATGACATTAATGGTAAAACCCAACTCATACTTGAATGGAAGAAAGATTCAAATTCAAATGAGTTAAAAGTCTAGTATTGAAATATAAATAAGAAAGTCTCTTGAATGAATTACTGGTATATCAATGGTCAATATGCTCAATCAATGCCAGTAAAAAATTCCAACAAAAAGGATGGTATCAATCTTAATGTGACAGGGTCGCGGTGGCATGTTCTGTTTAATGGGGTTATTGAGTATACTATACTGCATGTTTAAAAGACACTCCCTTTTACTTTTTTGGTGAGGCTAGTGGGGTTTGAAAAATCATTATATTGTTATCATGGTGATTTAGCATGTATAAATATGCATGCATGCTTGCCTACATTTATTCATATTTCAAAACCGCGTAGCTGGATACTCTCATCTTCTTCAACTCATTTCCTAGATATATATAGTTTTGGTTGTGAAAATTGATCATATTAGAATGGCTTCCGATTTTAATCTATCCCCTTCAGATGCACATCCCGAGACTATGGATTTCCTTTCTCTTGCATGGTGTAACTTCGCTGTGCAAGCTCTGCAGCCTGAGCCTCAACATGGATCTGTTGTTCTGCTTGATAATAACTCCATGAAGCAATTAGAGCCTGGTAGCCCAAATGTTAATCCTTCGGTTAGTCAAACTATTTCAACTATAACAATACAATAATTCTAAATTCTCTTACACAGTCTTTCTATTAATTCTTGAACTTTTTAATGTTTTTTCATCTTCATCTAATACCTGCAAAGTACAGGAGAATTAATACGAGGATATAACCTTATTTGTTGTAATGTTATTAATCAATCTACTGCTGATTTTTATTTTTGAAATTTTGCATAAGATGGAAAAGAGTGCTAGAGTGGACGGTGCTGATTTCGGGTCTTTGCCAGGATGGAAATCTAATAATGTAAAGGTAAGAAATTACAAGAGAAGAAACTGATTCTTTATTGAGAATCGATCGTTCACGACTAGTTTTTCTAATATTTGTTTCCGTCTTGTGTTTTTTCAGTCATGGATATGGATGCAGCAAGCGATGCATCCTGAATTGAATTACAACAGCTGTTTCCGAAAGAAATGGGTATGTAATCCTATCATCTGTCTCAATCTCATAGTTAGAGCTACATGTCTCTGTGTGTATATATATGTGTGTGTGTGTGTTTGTGTGTTAATAGTTAAGTTTTCATTATTTAGTTTGTTGTGGTTACCACTTACCATGCAGGTGCCATGGAAGCAGATCATACCACTGAAAAGTGTTTCAATAAAGAAATGGTTCAAGGAAATAAAGATGAAGAAAAAAGAAGACCAGAGATTGCAAAGAGCAGAGGTGCATGCAGCGATATCAATTGCAGGGGTTGCAGCAGCTTTAGCTGCCATTGCTGCTGAAAATTCGAAAAAGGAATCAAATCAAGACAGAGATGCAGCAGTGGCCTCTGCGGCTGCCTTGGTAGCTGCACAGTGTGCAAAAGTAGCTGAAGCAATGGGGGCAAAGAAAGAACAGCTTAGCAGTATAATTGGCTCAGCCATGAGTGGCACAAGTGCAAGTGATATCCTAACTCTCACTGCCGCAGCTGCAACATGTAATCTCCTTATTCTTAGTTTTATTTCATTAATTTCTTTTAAATGCTTTTATGTTATTTAGAGAGGGGAGAGGGTGCAGATGAAAGATATGGCTACAGATTTTGGAACTAAAACTCTTGTGTTGGTGGTGGCAAAAGTGTGGAAATTCCTGGCCCAATTTAAATTAAATGGTTCTTGACGTGTCCCTCCCCCATAAGAAAAGGCACTTTTTACCTTTATAGGTTCATTTCCTCATATTCTTAAAATATTTATATGAATAAATTTGTAAAATAAAGTTCCACTTCACCTAACAAAAGAAACATGCAATTGAGGGAACGGAAGGAAACATATCTTTCTCATAATTCTGATTTCGGTTTTGGAGTTCATGCACCATACTTTATGTACCATTGTTTGGTGACCAAAAACCTGTTGGCGAATTGCAGCATTAAAAGGAGCAGCCACACTTAAAGTAAGATCAGGTTGCAAGAACAGACTGAATGGTGGAGTTCCTGTCTTGCCCCTTGAAGACAGCAATGATCTTGATTTTGACTTTGAGAAAGGCAGATCAATTCTTGCACAGGGAGCTGAGTTATATGTAGAAACACCAGAAGGTGAAGTTATGACACAAAAAAACAACTTGCTCTACAGTAGCATCCACTTATTACTATTAGCCTAAAGAAGAACTATGAACTATTAAGCATCATGTGATTTTCTAATTTATTCTTACTTCAATTATGTCTTTGAACAGGGAAGTACATGCCGAGATCAGTATCTGTAATCCTAAGCAGCGAAGCCAAGGTTAGGACCATAGATGATTTTTATGTTTATCTATCCACTCTTATTTGGCTCCATAAGATTTTCAACTGAAAACACATCCAGAAAAATCGAAAAAGATACTTTACATGGAGTGACCCAGCTCAGCTAATAATAATGATAATAGTATAATACACTTGCTAATCAAGCAAAGAATTAAAGACACCGAAAAATCTAATAACTTGTTCAAGTAAACTTAAGGTGCCTTTAATTATTGAAACTTACGGAGTGCGAGTCTTGCAGCTGAATTTTATGACAAGAAATTGAGTTGATGATTAACTTAGACATTATGATTAGTTCAAATATTCAAATATTTTGAATGTCTCTCTAACTCACGGGGCAATGATCTCACTCTAAAACTACAGGTTGTACTTATGATGAGGAAGCATAATCTATTCAAAAGCAAGAAGGAGGGTATGCGCATATTTTTGGTTTTCCAATCAAATTCATTTCTTTTACTTTATTTAAACTTAGATCAGAAGGCACAATGACTTGAAAAACTTGCCACAGGAATTGTAATGACTCTGCACGCAGAACTGTACAAAGGTTCAGACGCAGAGGATGCTGATACATGTTATCTGATTGTCTTGACAACAAGAGGAGGCGTTTTCAAGCTAGACATGGCGGATGATTACCGTCGTTACAAAACATGGTCCACAACCATCAATCATATGCTGAAGATTTCAGCTTCTTTTGCAAAATATGAGCTTCAGTTTTACTGAAATAACTGCTGTCACCACTTACCTTATGTACTCGTTTTGCTTCCTGTACCCTACATACATTTGTAACTATTACAAAATATCGTCCCTACTGTTAAATTCCAATTATCTGTTATATCTGTGTAAAATAATTTGTATATAACAAGGGTAGGGTACTGTCATTATACTATATACTTGAATTTGAAAGAGCATGCTTAATGAACAATATATTATGAATACAAAATGTGTGTTAAAAGTGAACTTTAAATCGACTTGCAAAAAATATATGTCTAAAATCTCATTTTATTATGGCTTTAAGACACGCTTTGAGTGATATGTGTGAAGAAATAATGTTGTGGGGTGGCACCTTTTCCTGAGACAGGGCCAACCGGCTAACTGGTATCTTCTTTTTGGGCTTCAGTATTTTTCTTTAACCTCAATCCACGTTGTTCTCTGAAGCTGTATTTGGGACATGAATCGAACAAGATAAGCTTCCTCCTTTTTCACTTTTTTTTTTCTTAGACAAAAAGGTAGGCCACACCAACTACATGGTCCCCTTGTTACGAGAAAATTAGAGACACGGAGAGCGCAACTTTTGTTGGGTAACTCTTGTACTCTAACAAAATTCACCTATTCCCATTTTGTTTTATTAGATTACATGAATTACATACATACAAATAGCTTTAACGAATACATCTTATGCTCTTTAAACGAACAGTCTTTAAGGATGACAATTTTTAACGAAATTTCCCTGTTCCAATTTTGTTTTATTAGCTTACATGACTTGCATAAATCCATCAGCTTTTACCACTGCATATTATGAAGGTTTTTCATGAGATGTTAGATGATAAAATCTCAATGCTATTATTAAAATATAATAATGAATTATTCTCACCTTATCTCAGTTGCAATTACTGTTCAGCTGACCATCACCATTGAATTAATGATTTATATTAAATTTTAAAAGAATGCATTGAAATTGTACTTACAGGTACCTTGTATAAAGCCTTCCGAAGAAGAGGTACCTTGTAAAAAGCCGCCTTCCAGTTCATGAACTCCTTTCGTCTGATTTTCATCTATTATTCGACTTTTATCTTCCTATACTCGTCTTCTATATAATGAATAGTAAAAGATTCTCCTATACTCAAATAAATAGATGTTCAGAATTAAAGAATAATTAAAATGTGATTAATGTCAAAGGTAAATCTTGATTAATATTGTATTTTTAGGAATATTTTAATAACAGTGGGTTCTTACCTGAATGGATTAGGATAGGGTCAATTGGCCCATTAGTCCACTGGTCCAATAACCATTTTATCTTTGATTACATGGTTCGTCAATGTCTTCGAGACATAGTTAGATGCTGGTAGGCAACACCAAGTTTTAGCGGACAACACTTACCCATGACTCGAGGAGCACATTTATTAGTAGGAGTGAATCTTCCTACACCTAACTCACCTCATCATGCACCCCCAAATTTACCTATTTACCTTTCATTTAATAAAAAGTCAAAACGGTAATTAATAAATTAAATTTTTTTAACCCCCAACCATTTTTCTAACTCCCAACCACAAGCACAAAAATATTCCTTCTTTATAAACCCTGAGGTCCCTTAGGTGCACTGTTATTAGTTTTTCACTGTAGCAAGTAATTTTTGGTTTACTACATTGTAATTGTATTGAATTGTAAGATTTGGAGATACAGCGTGACGGCAGGAGGAAGAGGAAGAAGACATTGTGCGCCGGCGAAGGTATGCAACCGCACTTCGAGGTGCGGAAAGACTCAGCCGCACTTCGAAGTGCGTTTTTTATTATGGGGCCGCACTTTGAAGTGCGGTTTGTGATATCTTTTTTTTTTTTTTTTTGCATGCTTTTGTTTAATTTTTTCTTGTTTTGTTTGTTTGATGCAATTTTTTTATTTAATGTTTTTTTAATTATATTAGTACAATGTTGGGGTGGTGGTCATAGTGCTGGGTTTTGGGAGATTTATATGCTGTGAGCGAGAGAGGAAGAAGACAGTGTGAGGTTTGGGTAGAGGAATCTGGTAACCGCACTTGGAGGTGCGGAAAGCAATGGCCGCACTTCGAAGTGCGTTTTTCATTTTGTAGCCGCACTTTGAAGTGCGGTTAGTGATATGTAATTTTAATTTTTTTTTATGCATGGTTTTTTTTGTTTAATTTTTTTTTTGTAGTTAAATTCCTGCAATCCTTTTTTTTTACATGTTTTTTTATCTTTTTTTTATGTTTTTTTTATTATGTTATTATTTTTAATTTAAATTTATAGTTTTATGTTATGATTATTTATTTAAATTTTTTTTTTCATGGATTATGGTTAGTCATTACGGAGTGATTAGGGAGTGTATTTAGGTTATATGAATTTTTAATAATATTTAGGTTATATGAATTTTTTATTAGGGAGTTTTTTTGAATTTTTTATTTGTAATTTAATAAATCTTTAAATTTTAATATTTATTGTAGGTCATATTTAATTATATGAGATGAATAACTATCCATATTTGGATTCTGAAATAAATTCTGATTTTATATTGGAGTTTTGTTATTCTTTAAAAGAAGTGGGTGAGGGTGATTATTCAGATCAATTTTCCATTGATAAAATATTCCCAACACGCGCCGATTTAATTCAATGGGTTCGAAAGATTGCATTTGATCTTGGATTTGTTGTCGTCACTATAAGATCTGACACAGCAACTGGTGAAGCTGGTAGAAAGACATTTATTTTGTTAGGCTGTGAAAGAAGCGGGAAGTATAAGAAGTATAAGGCAGATGTTCAACCTAGTTTCTCTGGCACAAGAAAATGTGAGTGTCCGTTTAGGTTGAGGGGTAAACCTAAAGGAGATGGTTGGGTGTTGAAGGTTATGTGCGGCTATCACAACCATGAATTAGCAGAGACTTTGGTCGGTCATCCTTTCGCGGGTAGGTTAAATGCGGCTGAACAATCAATTCTTGTGGACATGACTAATAGTCAAGTAAAGCCGTCAAATATTCTTTTGACTCTGAAAGAACATAATGCAGATAACGTGACAACGATAAAGCAAATATATAATGCGAGGTACACGTACAAACGATCTTTGAGAGGGTCTAGAACGAAAATGCAGCAGTTGATGATGTTGTTAGATAAAGACAAATACATCCAGAGAAGTAGATGTTTGGACGATTCTGACGTGGTAAGTGACTTGTTTTGGACATATCCCGATTCAGTGCACTTAGTCAATTCTTTTAATATTGTTTTCTTAATGGATACGACGTACAAGACGAACAAATATCGACTTCCGTTGCTCGAGATTGTGGGAGTCACATCAACTGGTTTGACATTCACAGCCGCCTTTGCATTACTTTCAAGTGAACGCCAAAGTAATTTCACTTGGGCATTGGAAAGGTTCAAAGGATTATTATTGACATCAGAGGGCGGTCCACGCGTTATTATCACTGACATAGACCTTGCTTTGATAAATGCAATTAATAATGTCTTTCCGGAGACTTATCAGATGTTATGTACATTCCACATTGCGAAAAATGTTAGAGCCAAATGCAAGATGTTAGTGGATAAGGTTGAGTCAGTGGATGTGTTGATGGAAGTGTGGCAGAATGTCATGGATTGTGACGACCAGTCTATGTTTAGTGCTTATGTTCATCGTCTTGAGTATGCCTCTTCGGCATGGCCTCTATTTTTTGATTATGTCAACCGCACTTGGATAATTCCGTACAAGACATACTTTGTCAAGGCGTGGACGAACAAAGTTATGCATCTAGGCAACACTACAACAAACAGGTAATTTTTATTTTCATCGGCTTTTGTACTTATGTATTTCACATTTGTGTGTAATGTGTTAATGTGATATGTGACAGGGTTGAGTCTGCACACTGGAACCTGAAGAGATTATTGGGATCTACTATAGGAGACCTATGCTCGTGTTGGGATGCCATGCATAACGTCATAGTCCTACAACATAACAAGATCAAGGCGTCCTTTGAAAAAAGTTTGAACGCAATAAGTGATGCTTACAAAGGTTTAATATATAGAAGACTTGTTGGGCGTGTTTCACGATACGCTTTAGGACTTATTGCTGATGAAATTGAGCGAGTCAATAAAATAGGTATGGACAGTGGTCGTTGTGGATGCATTTTGAGCTCAACATACGACCTACCATGTGCTTGTGTATTAGCACGATATCAACCTGGAATAATTCCACTTGGTGAAATTCATGTTATGTGGACTCGTTTAAGCATTTCAGGTATTGTTTCTAATGAATCGCTTCCAGAGTTTAGCATTGACCATGAAGTTCAATTGGTACAAGAAAGATTCAACAAGGTTGACATCGGTGAAAAGGTCAACATAAAGCAGAAGATGATCGAAATTGCTTGCCCAGAGATGACGTCTATGGTTGCTCCTACGCATAAAGTGAAAACAAAGGGTGCACAAAAGTCTAAAGATGCACGACATGAGAGGTCTACGAAACGTGACCCATCATATTTTGAGCACGTCGACACTTTACATTCGATGACAGAGTCTTCATCACGAAAAACCAAAGTGAAATCGAAGGCCAAAGAAGAAACGCGAAGGACAATACCAATGTTAAATCAATTTCATCCGATTTGTCATCCATTCATTGTAGATGTTGTTGATGTTGTTGCTGATGGTCATTGTGGTTATCGATGTATTTCTGCTATGTTGGGCCTAGGTGAAGAGGCATGGCCCATTATCCGACATGACATCTACCAAGAATTAACTCAGTGGCGTGATGAATACGCACAATTAGTAGGAAGCTACGATCGATTGGAAGAACTACGACAATCATTGATTGTTCATGATCGATCACAGGTATTGCTTATTTACCTTATAAACATGTAATATATTTATAATTTTGTAATTCTTTTCATAAATATTTCTTAATGACCTACATGTATTACAGGTTAATGCTAAGAAGTGGATGACCATTCCTGACATTGGTTATGCAATTGCAAATCGATACAATGTCATCTTAGTATGTTTGTCATATGTTCAGAGTTTTACCATATTTCCACTACGAACTTCACCGCCTACAGATGTCACACAACATCGGATGTTAAGCATTGGATTTGTTAATGGATGTCATTTCGTACAGGTAAACCTCCATATCACAAGTGAAGCATTACCCATTGGATGTTATGATTTACTAAACAACCCAACCCCGACATGGAGATATAAGGCTCAATGGCCTCATGATACATTCCAAAATGCTTCAATTTTTTGCCATGGGTGACAACCTTTATCCCCCTTCGATCCTGAATACAAACATAATTATATAAAAAAAATGTAACATTTATTAAACAATTAAAATTTAGATTGATGACTAACCCGGCCTTGCCATATGGCAAATGCAACATGCTGGGTATAGTGAGTAAGTAAGGAGGTGTCATGTGGACCTCCTGGGAATCCATAATCTTCAGCTTCGTCTTCATCTTCATCTTCACCTTCACCTTCATGTTCATCTTCATTACAGTCATGCTGCTGCTGAATATCCTCCTCTTCAACGTAATCATCTTGACTATGTCCATGCTGTAATAACTCTTCCTGCTCCTCATTATCATGCTCATGAATAACGTCCACGCGATATTCTTCTACTCGTCTTCTACGAGCAGATGCCGTAGGTCGTCTTCTTTCATCTGATGGCTCACTATGAGAGGATGAAGCCTCACCATGATATCCACCTCTAGTTTTAACCATATCTATTAACCAATTATATTATTAACATATTATATACAAAAAAATAATTAATAATGTAATCAAAAATATTCAAACAAATAAATAATAATATAAAAATCTAAAAAAATTACATATATAATAATTAAATTATTACAAAAAATTTCAAATTAATAATTATTATTTATTTCAATAAACAATTTAATTATTATTTTAATTTAAAAAAAATTAAAAAAATTAAATAAAATTAAATATACGAAAATAAGAGAGTCATCACATAAATACTTTATATTTCTATATTATTTTGATACCTAGTATAAAAAAATCTTTTTAAGTAGTATAAAAAGCCCATTTTACATTAGTATCTACTGGTTCACATTAGTATCTACTACATATTAGTATCTACTACATTAGTATCTACTACATTAGTATCTACTGTGTATAGTGTCAATAACCATTTTAAATTAGTATCTACTAGTATAAAAAAATCATTTTACATTAGTATCTAAATAAAAAACACTTCAATAAGAAAACATTTCAAAAAAAATATAAACAATTCAAAAAAAATATCATAACCATGGCAACAAGACGAACAGATCAAAAGATTTTTTCAACCACAGATTCAATTCAAATTCAAATGATGAAAATTCAAATGAAGAAACAGTGTCAAACTGCAGATCACATATATTATCTATATTTAATTAAAAAACTAAGTCTGAAAACGCCATTTTTTAAATCCGCTCTCTGTTTTCTCCTTGCCGCAGATCGAAGTCCGATTCTGTGCTCCGGTTATACGTTTGCCGCAGATCGAACTGCGGTTTCTGCTTACCGTAGTTCGAACTGCGTTAATCCTTGCCGCACTTCCAACTGCGGCTCTGATCCTTTCCACACTTCCAACTGCGGCGTGCACCTCCAGCGAGCTCCGATCCGTTCACGACCCACGAACCCAACCAAGCACATAACAGGAAACAAATATATTACATGATGGAAGCTACTAACCTGGACGCCAGCGAGGAACGCGAGCAAAGCAGCGTCAGATGCCAGAGACAGAGGACAGAGAGAAAAAAGAGGGAGGAAGGAGGGGGTGTAGGTCTAGGGTTTTACTGAGATGCGGCAGGGGAAGAAGAAGATGAGTTAAAGTTTTAGGGTTTCAAATTTTATTAACCTTTTTAAACAATTTTTTTCTCTCTCCTCGTTGAGTGTGAAAGGGCACACTTGGAATTATAATTTTTTTTGGAGGTGCAGGATAAGGGTGGTGAGGTGCAGGGAGAATGACTCTATTAGTAGATGACGATTGACATTTGGTTGGGGCATGCAGTACTCGACACTTGTCATGTGACATATTGTGCTTATTCTTTTGGTGGACAGATGTTACCTTTGACGAACAATCATCAGTCTTTGATAGACATTTATAATCTTTACGATGTGTCTAATATTCGTGGCATGCAATCTCTACTAGGTACAGGGTATATGATATTCAGGATATAGGATGTGTTGAACAATCAATTATCTTAAAGATCATTGTTGACAGGGTCAGAGGATTTTCGACCACATTGAGTACAAATATTTATCTTTTTCAATAGAAATAATTTTGTGTTGAATATTAATTAAATTTACCTTAAATTTTAGAAAATATAAATAAATAATAATTTTTAAGTGAATAAATAAAAAAAATTGTTGAAAATTGTCTATTTTTATAGTACCATGTAACCATTTATTACCCTTTTTTTTTCTTCTGAACTTCTATTTAAAAACCATGCTTTCTTAAGAGATAAATTACTAATAATGTATATATAGTTCTTAAAAAATAATTTAGTCTTATAATATTTCTTTAGAAGTTTTAGATTCTTTAAAATTCATGTAATAGTTTAAAATAATATTTATTCCAACATGCAGTGTATTTTTTTTTCATAAAATCGTATTTATACAAATACACACACATATATTATAGGTAATGTTTTAACAGAATAAAAGGTTTGTACTAAGAGACTTTTGACAAATGGGAAATTTTAGTTTTCCAGAAATTTTAGATTTGAAACAATTTTTCATGTATGTTTACATTTTTAAAAACTAACATATTGATTTTCTGGAAAAGAAATATGAATATATTACTTTTTCAAGTTGAAATGGTTTTTTTAATAAATCGTACAAACATTACCGTCTCCTTTTAAAAAAACTTATATAAATATCTTTAGGAATATTTTTTACTAACTAAATAGGATTGAGTTATATCTAGGAATGATTGTTTTATATTCATAATTTTCTGTTCGGGATGAGCAAACTATTTTTAAAGATTCAATCTAAATAATCTAAATAACTATTTCAGATTTTGCATCTAAATCTATTTTTTAGAATTAGATTGGATTTTTCTAAACTTCAAATCTAAATATTTGGCTCAAGTTTGAAATTCATATCTAATTATTTGAAAAAGTTTTAAATCTAAAATTTATTTTTTTATAAAAATAATTTAAATTGAATTTTGTAAAATTTGTGTCATTAATTCGACTCAACCGATCTTGATTATCATATGGATCCAACCACTCTTGATTCTTAGTTTCAACCAATTCATCTCGATCTTTGGTTTAGGCCAAATTATCCTATCCTTCTCTACCTAAGTCAATTTATTTCGATTTCATATCGATGTTAGTTAGTCTCAACCTTCGATCCATGCTAACACGTCTCAAATTTCAACCAATGTTAGCTCATCCCAATGATTTTCATGGGTCGACCTATCTCGTAATTGGATTTGGGTTGGTCTGTCTTGATCTTCGACTTATACCAGTCGGTCTCAATTTTATCTTGGGCAGGGTGGTCTCGATGTTCAGCCCATACTAGATTATCTCAAAATTTGACTTAACATAATTTGTCTCATCTTTCCTCCTGGTCAACACATCTCAACTTTTTGCCTCAGATTGACCTAACTCGACTTGTCTCGCCTTTCAACCCATGTCGACCCATTTAGACTTTTAGTTTGAATAAGCTTATCTCAACCTTCAGCAAAACTAGTCAAGGTTTACCTTCAGCCTGAATCAACCCATCTTGACCTTCATCAAAGGATTGAGTCAATGTTTCTCAACCTTTGGCTTAGATTGACCTGTTACGACCTTTGGCTCAAGTCAATCCATCTCAATTTTCAGCCTATACAGACCTTTGTGGACCCAACTGAAAATTTTGATAAAAAATTTAGATTGAAAATCTAAAATTTCCATATTTGAAAGTGGATATTAAAAGAATGGATATCCAATAAAAAAACGAAAAAAAATTATAAATTAGATTAAAAATTTAGATTTAATAGTATGAATTTTAAATGGATTGGATTTTTAATAAATGGATTTTGAATGAAGTGGATTTTAGTCCAAAAAATTTGGATTTTTTGTCCACCCTATTTTCTGCCATGATTTTTTGGGTGTTGCTCCCTCCACCACCACACCTTTCTTCCTCCACCTCCCCTTTACTATTTTGTCCCTTAGTAAAATTTTATTTTTAGGGTTATTATTTTTTAATTTTACCCATTCACAACCTATTTCACTAATAACTTATTATAGCCCCCGTACATGAGTAAAATATTTTTCTTTCATTTTAACATTATATTTCTTCCTCAATTTCTTTCGTCGTTGTGAGATACTACAAGTTGCAAAGGTTGGTGGTGGTGGAAAGAATTATCAAGCAGTCTCCCTCTCGTGGTGCAGTGTCGCTCTCGTGGTGTAGTGCGTGGAGTGGTACAGTGCGTGTCGTGCTTCCTCGTAGTCGAATAAACCTTGAAATAAAACCCTAAAATAGAAAACATAACCTTTAAACGGAGGTGACATCCTTCAACGGATGTCAACATCCTTCAACGGATGTCAACATCCTTCAACGGATGTCAACATCCGTTTAAGGAAAAACGGATGTCGACATCCGTTTTACCTTAAACGGATGTTGACATCCGTTGAAGATGTCACCTCCGTTTAAAGGTTACATTTTTTTATTTTAGGGTTTGTTTTATTAGGGGACATCCGTTGAAGGATGTCACCTCCGTTGATGTATACTTCCTCACGCTGCTTGATGCTCTGGACGCTCCTCGATGTTCCTCAACACCACGACGTCAACGCTCCTTCACACCACGGCAGCAATGGAAGCTTTCAAACCAAAAAAAAAAAAACTGAGAAGAAAAAGGAATGGAAGTGTGGGAGGTGGGAAGGTGAAACGAAAATGGGGAAAGGGGAAGAGAGTTTCGTGGATGGGTGCTGAGAAAGTAAAATTAGGGTTTCAAATTATTTAAAATAGGGTAAAAGTAAAAATCTTTTTAACTTAAGAATATAATTGTATTTAAAATAATGTGGACAGGTGAAGGAAGTATAGAGTGGTGGTGGAGGGAGCAACACCCTGATTTTTTTTCTCTACGGAAGGATTCTGTGTGGACGTAAGTATTTTGTTTATGGAAGGTCTTGTTTCAAGTCCACATATCAGATTTCTGGGACTATTGCTCCTTGCACCCATAATTACTAACTGCAATCCACATTTACATGAAAAGATTTAAACAAATCTCACCATTGCATTACATTATCACTACCGCTACTCTTATTGCTACCATCATCACTGTTGCAGAGAAAAAAAAGGAGGTAAACACTGTAGAGCATGAAGAAGAGGGAAAGAACACCCAAGAAGAAAATTTCAAAAACATATTTTAGGATATTCTGAAAAACTCTTTCCAAAAAGTATTATTATTATATGATTTTTGGAAATTTGGTTCCAAAAAATTTATTCCAGAAATCTCATTCTAAAAATTAATTTCGAAAATTTTGAAAAGTTTGTTTGAAAAAGTTTCCTAAACATGCAATCGAAAAGTCACTTTTATGGAGATAAAATGGTCATTTTGGAAATTTGAGGGAAGCAGAAAGAAGTTCTGGGGGTGCAGGAAGTAAAAGCTAGTTTCTTGCGTGTTGGTCCAGAACTGAAAAAATTGGCAAACCCAATTTGAGTCGGGTCATATCAAGAAAAAATGCGGTTAGCACCCGAGTCCACGATATTCATCCTGGAACTTCTTCCTTTTTTGTTCGTAGTGCAGAAAAAGAACACAAGTGACTGTAGTTCTTACTCTTTTCTAACGACAGAGGGAAACATATATCCCATTCTCAAATAATGAGACAAAGGCACAATAGCAACAAAGATGCAGACAAACAGAAATCTGAAGCTCTAACTTCATCAAAATCAGATTCAGAGCACTCGCCATTCTGCTATTCACACAAACGAATCTTCCTTCTCTGCTTGGCGTTCCGAATGGTGAATTCGGTTTTGGTGCAGACTTATTTCAACCCCGACGAACACTGGCAGGGCCCCGAGGTCGCGCACCGCGTCGCCTTTGGGTACGGTTCCATTAATTTCCATTTCATTTTTCCGTTAAACCTCCGTTTGTTTCTTCCCCGGTGGCACGTAAACGCTGATCTGGCAGGTATGGTCACCTAACGTGGGAATGGAAACAGGGTATCCGAAGCTACTTGCATCCCTTGTTCTTCGTTCCGCTCTATAGGCTCCTCGCTTTATTGCATCTTGATACCCCTTGGATTATGGTAAACACTTTAAATCTAAATGTAGCAGCTTAACCAAACAATTCATGTATTCTTTTTCTTGTGTATTTCATAGGTATAGTTCCATTAATTATAATTTTACCACCACTAATATGGAACTATTTCAATTTAAACATCAGTATTGAGTTTTGAGGTTTGTACTGCAGTTGCAATACATTTTCAAAAAGAAAATTTTATTGCCAATAATAGTCTTCCTCCACTTCAATGAAATTGTATCCTGTAATTAACTCTAATTTGAATTTAATAGTAATGTCCTACAAATATTTGTATTTTTTACTGTCTTGTGATTGTTCTAGTATAAGACAAAGAATTTTTAATTGATTTAACAGGTTAAAATTTTTACATTAACTGAAAATTAACCTATAGAATTTTTGTACTATGTTTGTTAGATGAGGGCTCCACGACTTCTTCAATCTGTGTTCTCTGCAGTTGGTGATTTATACTTGTACAAGCTTTCGGAGGTTCTTTTTGGTGATTCTGTTGCAAAATGGACAGTATCCTACGATTTTGCCTACTCTTTTTTTTTTCTTAAATTGGGTGTGTTTAATGTTAGAAATTCTTGCTGCTTTGCATTTTGTGTGCTGTTCTTAATTTTGTGTAATGTTATGAAAACTTAACTCTGTCTCAGCTCTTTTCGCAGTTGTCCAATTGGTTTATGTTTTATTGTTTTTCTCGAACGCTATCGAATAGCTTGGAGACTGTTCTTACACTTGTGTCTCTTTACTTTTGGCCCTGCATGAGATCTTCCAGCAACTATTCCTTTGTTTCAAGGAAGTGGGGTTTAGTTATGGCAGCAGCGGCTTGTGCTATCCGACCAACAAGTGCAATTACATGGTTGTATGTCGGTCTGCTTGAGCTTTTAAAGGCACGTGATAGATTCAAATTCATTTTTTTGGAGGTGGCTCCTATTGGGTATGTTTTGGGACTGTCTAAATACTCTGATTTTACCAGTTTATATTCTTAGAAAGCTTCTTGACATCTGGGGATGAAGATGTAAGGATACATGAATTTTGTGGTATTTTCCTTGTGTTTCCCAATAACCAGGATTTATTCAGGCAGTAAGAATTTTTATTGTATTGTATAAAAATTCCATAGAATTTATATATTTTATTGTACTTACTAAAATCATTAATTTGGTATGTCAGTGCTATTTGAAAATTTAATTACATTTCACATCAGAAAATAACATTAGTAACTCAAAAGTTAAGGTAAATTAATTTATCCAAATCTTTATAAAGTATCATAATCACTGCTTCTAATTAAAAGGAACTAGAAATTATTTTATATTGAATAATGTTTTTGTTGTCAACAAATTCAACTCATCACTCTCCTTAGCTCCCTTCCATGTGCCCAGGAGATTCACCTCATAAATTCTGTGACTTTTCCTTCTACATCAACATCGGACAACTCCTTTCTTGAAGGTTCACACATTTTACGATTTATTGTTATGAAAATACAATCTTGTCAAGGAATTGTGCTTTAAGAGTCGCGTGCATTATCATATGTGAATTTTCTTTCTGCTTCCCTTGTCCCTGAAGACCTTATTTTATTAACACTTGGGTGCACTCTATCAGGATCCTGGTGCTTGGACTTACCTGCTTATTAGACCGTTTCATGTACGGCACATGGGTTCTAGTACCACTTAATTTTCTAAAATTCAATTTTCTCTCCTCGGGTGGAGACTATTATGGAACTCACAAGTGGCACTGGTACTTCACTCAGGGATTTACAGTTATGATCCTCTCTTACTTACCATTTTGTGTAGCTGGTATAATTTATTCCAAACAATGGAAGTTTTCTGGACTTCTTGCATGGGTTTTAGGTTTCTACAGTTTATTAGGTCACAAAGAATTCAGGTATTTCAATCTTAAAATTTACATAAGCATGTTCATGTACCCGGGTCTATTGGGTTTAGCTTGATCTGTGATAATGATCACTGTGAGGCACAGGTTTGTTTTGCCAGTTCTTCCCATAGCTCTGATGTTCTCTGGTTACTCTTTAGCTGCAATAGAAGATCCTGGTTCCGCAAGGTATAAAGGAAAAGAATCTTCAAAAACTCATACCAGATGCCCGGCCAAGATGAAAATTGCTATCTTATTTTTGCTTGCTACCAATATTCCAATGGCTTTGTATATGAGTTTGGTTCATCAGGTCTCTCTCCTCTTCCCTCCCTATCTTTACTTGGACTTGATGCTGCTAATAGATATTAAAGACATGTTTGGACAAATTTCTCCAAAATAAATTATAGAAAAAAAAATGAAACAAGTTTCTCCCCAAGTTAAAATTAGTTTCTGAAGCGTAAGTTAATTTGTCAATTTTTGTCATATAGTTTCTCTAAATTTTTTGTGCATAAGTTAATTTTAATTTTAACTCTTATGAAGAAGTTTGTCCAAACATGCTCTAATCTATTTAGAATCTTCTTTCAATTTGATGTGCTTGTTTATTGTATCTAGAGTTTAGCAAAGCAATCTTATGTAAGAACCTACAATATTCAATATATTTTTTCTTTTCTGACAGAGAGGACCTGAGGATGTCATGAACCATCTTGCTAGAGAAGCTCTTCAAGGGAAGGTGAGAAGCATCCTATTCCTAACTCCTTGCCATGCGACTCCATACTATTCCATGCTACATCATAACCTGCCAATGCAATTTCTGGACTGCACACCAAGGTTTGGAAGTTCGAATTGTCATCGCTTCTAATATTGATTAGAAGTTAAATAAGTTCATAATTCATGTTAATGCATATTATTTAGCAGTGAAGAGAAAGGAGTCCCCGATGAGTCGGACCGTTTCTTGATGGACCCTGTTTCCTTTGTGTTTGAATATGCTAAAAATGTGTCTATGGCCAGCCACATAGTTTTATTTGACTCAGAAGAACAAAAGTTGAAGAACCTTTTAATTTCATTTGATTATAGGGAGGTAATTGATTAGACTGTCCTAAGTTTATTTCTCAGTTTTTTTATTCATCTTAATGTTGGTATTTGTCCTTATCTTTTTATTTAACATTGGGATTTCAACAACAGGGAAGAAGATTTTTTAACGCTCACTTCAAGGTAGATCGTGATCTTCAAGCTTCAGTTGTTGTATACGTTCGAAGAAGATAGAATATTGATCTGATCTCCAGCAAATTTGGCTTTGTGACAGTTCAATTTATCGTTTCACGTGCTGCTATCCAAATTTTGACTCCAGTAATTTGGTCCCTCGAATGATGAATTCATGTTGTCCATTAATTTACTGCTTACCAGGAAATTTCAAGTAGAAATCTTGTAAATACTCTTTCAATATATTTTTAGAAATCATCTTCATTGATGAATTACAACTCGCGGGATTTTTCGAGGTAGATAAAGACACTAGGAGTAAATGAATTTGATCTTTCTAGTTGACTATGATATGTTCTTATAATGTTCCCAAATGTTCTAAGGCTTTAAGCCTTACAATGTGTGCTTAATATAATCATCAAGGGAAGCTATTCCATGCCATCTTATCTTAAAGACGACCCTCGTCAATCAGATTTGCTAAAATGGCAAAACACGTTACATTGACTGTTTTGAAAATTACTTGACAAGAATAGACAGTAAACCATATACATACGAGATATATACGACAACACTGTTAAATTAGGTCCTTCAAAGCCCTGACCATAGTAGAAGTCTTCGGGGTCGATCCAGAAACCGGGCCTGCCACGCGGGTTCATCACTTTCATAGACAAACCCACTTTTCGTATACAATTTCTTTGCTGGTTCATTGTCGACAGCAACATGGACGTACAAATCTGTTATGCCTGACAGAACGATAAATATAAGTAAATGTAGTCACTTTGACTAGGAAAGTCCAATCTGAACTGTCATGTAGAAATCAGGATGTCCTCGTTCATAAACTAAAATGGTTAAGGAAAAAAAAATAATAGAATACTATATGAACGCAAATAGTGCTTTACAACATGGGAAGTCTTCATGGTCCACAAGAATATTCACTAAGCACAGAGCAAGGATAATAGAGATCACAATCGTTTCCCATGATGTCTGACTCTTGGCATTGGAAAATAATTAAACAAAAATCTCATCAACAGTAATAGATAACTAGCGGGGAAATTATGATCGTTGTGCTTGGCAATGCTGCCCTAGATAATATTTTGAATTGAGCCATGCATAACGAAAACTGTAATTGCAACCACTTGTGGATGAGTTCTCCAACTAAACGGAAGAAAATTTTGAAAAATAGCCGGATTCTTACACAGCTGAATGATCAGAATCCATGGAGTAGTAGTTCAGTAAAAAAAGGCCGTCTAAAATTATATCCTTAATGATCTCAATATATTAACCCACTGAATAAAGCATCAACGTAATGACATGCAATAAGTGATAATATTTGATAATCTTTTTTGTTAAAAAAAGCATTGCTTTCTTTTCTTCCTCACGAGTATATGTTGAAATCACTATGTATAAAAACCTGAGATGCAGAGTAAAGTACAATTAAGAGAAGTTTTATACTTTGTTGAACTTTAGCAGACAAAAGCTCTTAGAGAGATTAACAAAGGACATGAGAAGTTCAATCATCAACAATAACCGTTTTGTAGTGCTACGGGAATATTAGTCCAATGTAAACACGTAACAGAGTAGTACAATCAATAATCATTTCCAAGACTTCCGAATGAACTCCTAATTATTAACAAACATTCAAGATTTTGCTTGATAGGAGTGAAAATTGGAGAGGGTGTAAATAAATTCTAAATTAAAAAAAAAATCCTTATCAAAACAAAGATTAGGATTTAGAAATAAGTGTTGTGTGTGCACATAAGATAACTGTTTGTAAAATACACTATATTATTGTTTAGATTTATGAAACTTACTTGAGTCTCATTCGTGATTCAGTAATTTCAAATATTTTAAACAATAAAAGAGGATGTATTAGAAGAACTGTAGTTGGGCATATACTGTTAGCATTCTTCGTGTGTGCACATCAATTGACCTCTTTTAAAGACAGCAGAAACGATAGCAACATCAACGTAGCAGTTAAACGTTTTTTGGATTCTTACCCCAATCATAGGCTACTAACTTTGACACTTCAAGAAGTGCATAACCCAACCCATTTCTGTGCACCTCTTCAGCAACACATACATTACTGAGGTATGCCCTGGTGACATCAGCTCCAGTGACCTATAACAGTGAAACATTTAAACAGTTACACGGAGGCACTGTACAAAATCAGAAAGCAGAGAGACGATTTGCCAGTTTTCATGTCAAAACTCAAAATCTCTACTAGGCAAAAACAAGCATACAAGTTTGGACATCGGGATATAGGAAAATACCTCAGGCTTCAACCCCACAATTTCATCAGGAAGGCTCAAGCACTGATTAAGATCAAGAGTGGCAACTACAATCCGCTCCTCTCCGTTAGCAGAAAACTACAGTTAGATATGTTAAGAAACAAGAAACAGAACATATATACACAGAGATAATCCCTCCTGTGACAGTTTATTTGGTAGAATTAAGATTTGAACTAAATTTTACAACAAATCTAAGCATAGTAAAAAGATAGGTATGATATCTCTTCATTTAATTGTAGCAATATCAATAATGGGTCATACAAGTATTGCAGTGTAAAGGCACCGGTCACAAATCAAAAATTGAAATTTGTTATTGGAATTCACATAACAAGTATTGCATTGAAAATGACAATAAAAAAATACAGTGATAATGCTTTTGACTGAAAATTTTCTATTTTGAATTCCTTAACCAATGACTGAAGTTAGCAGTTGCTAAATGTTCATCTCCAAACATACATATCGGAAGGATTAGCATTGAGCAATCCATTAATGAAGGGAATCGGAGAGACGTGAATGAAAGGAAGGAGGAAATAAACAAACCTTACAAGAAGAGCATAAATCATGGGAGAGGGAAGCGATGTGGGACAATGGAAGGGAAGCGTTAATGCAAGAAACTCTTCTGAAGCCCGTTCTTTTCCCCGAAACACGCTCCTTGAGTGCTTCGAACTCGCGCTCAGCCAAGTACCTCATATGATCCTAAGACAACTTAACAAACACGAAATACGGCATGCATCGTGTTACATTACCTCATCATAATTCAATTCAATCAAGAAGAAGCAAGAATCTAAATTTGATCATTAAAGAAAAAAAGGAGAAGATTAGAATGAGAGACTGACTCGGACTCCGAAGGCGTCAGGGCGGAATTGATGGAAGGAACGGACGCGGAGACAGGCAGCGGCCCATAGCTCATCCTCGTAGAAAGATTCAGCGATGGATAAGAGAGTGGTGTTGAGATTTTGGGTGAAAATGTTGGTGGAAGCAGAGGAATGGATTTGGGTCCTGAAATTGACGGAGAAAGCACTTGTATTAGACGTCAACGGAAACCATGAGCGCGGAATTACTGGAGGACAGGAACAGAGAAAAGATAGAAGCGTCATTTTCTGTATTATCCTCTCTTCTTTCTCTCTTAAGTTCTTCCTTTACTTTCTTTTTTCTTTCTCACTGCAGCCCAGACCCATTGTAAATAAATTAAATATTCCATTTCCAATCTTAATTAATATTTCTTCCATTTTGGGTCTCAACCACATTATCTCTATCAATAAATAGTAATGACAAAAAAAAATTCATATTTCTATATAAAATTTGTGATGGGTATTAAATAAATATTTTAATACATACAATAAATATTAACATTTAATTATCATTTGTTAGTAGATGAGTACGGGTATCCGATTCACATATATCCATTTTTCATTAATAATTATTAATAAATTTTATCTAAATACTTTTTTTTAAATATTTCAGTAATCAAAATAAAATTATTAATAAAAAATTATATTAATCATGGAAAAATATTTTACAATTTTACTTTAAGTATTTTTGCTTTTTTATTTAGTATTATGATTGAAGTTATTTTATAAAAGATTAATTTTTCAGATTTATATTTTCACACAAATCATCCAAATTTAATTTCTAGTAAGACCAAATTTATTTATATTAATATTTTTTTAAGTAATTTGATTTAAATTATCCCTAAAAAGTAATTATTTAAAATTAGAATATATATATATATATATATATATATATATAAATATATATGACTTTACTAACATACGTAACTTATTTCGTTAGTTGGTACATTTTAAAAAAGTGTATCGAGTTTTAGTAAACAAAAAATACTCTCATATATTATGGTTTTTAAGTTTTAAGGTTAAGGATATTTCAATAATTTTTATTCTCAAAACTAAAAAAACAAACAAGAAACCACAAACTCTTATTCTCTTATCCCTTGTTCCTCTAAACCCTTTCTCTTTCATTTCTCTCACTCTAACCTTCTTTTTGTCATCTCAACAGTAACCTCAATTGAAAAAAATCAAAAACACTCAAATAACCCTAATCCACCTTCCTCACTTATTAAATTTATTTATCTCTCATCTCCATCCTCTCTCTCCTACACACAACAACCCATGACACCGCAATTTGTTGTTCTTGCTTTGTTCGTTCATTTGTTTTCCATTTTAATAACAAAATAATTGATGGTGTTGATGTTGATGTTGATTTTTTATTGGAGGGTTGTGTTATATATTTTCCCTTCTGATTGTTATTAAATTTTGTTTTTAAATTTTAGAATTAGTAGTTTATCTTCACGAAAATTTGATATTTTGACTATTAAGTTGTCCGAAAACACTTTTCAGAAGAGAAAAACCCTTATATAGGAAGGGAATTCCGGAAGGGGTAAATCATTGTCTAGAAAATGGATGTCTGAAGTCAACTCTTAAATGAAAACAATATTTTGGAATATACTTTTCACATCCCTGCATATAACCAACATCAAAACACAACAAAAATGAAGTTCTTGCACATTGTACTAAATGATTTAACATGAATATATTATTGAAGAGAGTTATGAAGAGAGAGAATTGTTGTTGTTGACTTTGTTTCCTTATTCAGAAAAGAAACCAATGTTCGTTCGAATGTTTCATATTGATAAACATATTTTCATTTCATTTTTGGAGAAAGAATAAAAATATTCTAACAAATTACACATCTTCTATATTTGAGCATATTACAAAATATTAAGTAGTTTCCAAGAAGAACTGCATTGATACACTAACTAATTAAAAATCAACCAAAAATTAGTAAATTAGTCATAATGAACCTATTCGCTTTGAGTTGGACCATAAAGTTACTTTCCAAAGTAAATCACGTCATTTTAAACAATTCACATCTCCAACTTGTTTGGTCAATATAAACATGATGATATTATTCTGATTTATCATTTGCCGCAGAAGTGAAATTAAGAAAAACATATTTCAAATTTGAATTTAAACTTAATAAATTTGTTACCACTCCACTCATAGTTTAACTTCTACTCCTTTCATTTCTATGATTTTATCAAAATTGGTATTTACTAATTCTAAATTTTAAAAACGAAATTTAATAACAATCAAAAGAGAAAAATTATAACATAACCCTCTAATAAAAAATCAACATTAACATCATCAGTTATTTGTTATTAGAATGAAAAACAAATGAAGAAAAGTGCAAGAGCGACAAATTACGATATCGCGGGAGAGAGGATGGAGATGAGAGAAAAACAAATTGGATAAGTGAAAAAGATGAATTAGGATTAGGTGGGTGTTTTTGATTTTTTCAGTTGAGGTTTACATAGAGATGACAGAGAGAAGATTTGAATGAAAGAGATGAAAGAGAGAGTTAAGAGGAACGAGGAATGAGAGAGAAGTGAACAAGAGTTTGAGAGTTTCTTGTTTAGTGATATAAAAAAAATTACTGATGTTTTTTTTATTGACATCCAAATCAATAAGACAATTTTTTTAGGTAGAAGGAATAGTCGATGAACATTATTTGTATTTGATTAGACTCTTCTTCCTACCAACAAACAAGTGTTGATGAACAAATTGAAAGGAGTATCAATTTACAAAATCCAAAATTTTCTCCATGACACTGTCAAAATTTGTATCCCTTGTATATAAGTACTTAATCACACAATAAAAAACAGTTTCCATTGCGTCATTCATAGTAAAAAAAAAATTGTTTTCCTTATATATAATTACCTGATTACACAATAAAAATCGATTTCCATTGCATCCTTCATAGTGAAAATGTATTTTTTGCGGGTGCCAATAGAAATTGTAAGAATACCAAGGCGGGACTTTTGGGCCTTGAATGGGTCAGGTCATTATGCAGCTACACGTTTTGTTATGGTCTATCATTGCGAATTCATGCCTGGACCATGGAGTGAGAAAGAAAAATATTTTAATGTTATCCAAAAGTATGATCAAATTAATTTTTTTTCGTATATTTTAATTTCATATGCATACACACATTACACATATAGTCTTGATACATTTTTAATCAAATACTGGATGCATATAGATTTAGACTTATATTAATGCAAAAACCAATCATTTTTCTGATAGTATTAATTTTCATGGTATATCATATTGCAGGAACGTGAGACGGTTTGGACAAGTTTTTGTAATAAAGAAGTAAGAGAGTGAAAAGAAAGTAACAGAGCTTTGCATGAAAAACGTAGAAATTTCTTATTCTCGGAAAGGAATGATAGAGGGTATTATACATCATGTACCTAAAACTGAAAAACTGTTTAAACAAATTACCCATATAAAAAAACCAGAAACCCGTTAGACTTAATAGCCTCCCTCAAGCTGCAATGTGAATGTTTAATATTCCAAGCTTGGAAAACAAGTTTTAAAGCTACTAAACTCTAAAGGGTTTGTGAACATATATGTTCGGTGTTCACTGGTTTTAATAGGCAAAATATGGAAAAGAATGTACGACATGGCAATCTAGATATAGTTAATATAGCTAATCATTTCTTTAACTTACTCTAAAAGAATCTACCATTTGAATTTGAAGAGAAGCGGAGATTGTTTCGGTAACTTGAGAAGAGTATTCACTGCCACTCCATTATCCAATCACTTGACTGGATATTATCATTCAAGTTGATGTATGATGCATCAAATTTTGTAGTGGAAGGATTATTTTCATGAGTAATAGTATCATGATACACTTTTACATTTATTTGAGAGAGAGTCTAAGGATAAAATGATTATAAAAATGTAAATTTTTGTATTTTTCAAGAAAAAAAAAGTAAAAAGTAAGTAAGATGGTAGTGTCAAATGAATGCAAAAAATGTAGATGTGTCAAAAAATAATTTTTCTTATTTTCACAAATAGATGAGAAGTTACCACATGTGATTTATTATGCTTCTAGGACTTTGGACATAACACAAGTTAATTACACCAACACTGAGAAATAATTACTAGTTGTTATATTTGCTTTGGATAAATTTAGATCATACATATTTAGTTCTAAGGAAATTATTTATATTAATCATACAAAATTAAAGTTCCTTTTGAAGAAAGCAAATTCCAAACCGAGATTGATTAGATGAATATAACTTCTTCAAGAGTTTGTAATTGATATTCGAAACAAAAATGTGACACATAACTTATTAACTCACCATCTTAGTAAGAATGAAAAGGAAGAAGATATATCCCTATCCAAGATGACTTCTCTAATGAAGTTCTACTAGCTTTGACCATTGTGAAAGTTATGTATCTTGAACCTTGATTTGTTGACATTATTAATTATTTGGTCATTTCTTTTATTCCTTCATTCTTCTCTAAATCTAAGAGAGTCAAACTGAAAAGTAAGGTGAAATATTATATTTGGGATGAACCATTCTTGTGGTGCATTGGAAGTGTCAAAGTCATAAAGATGTGTTTTCTAAACATTGAGATACCTTATGTGCTTGAGTTTTGTCATTTATATCACCTTTTGGTGGACACTATGACACATAAAGAATAGGTAGTAAGGTGTTGGATTATGGATTGTATTGGCTTACCATCTTTAAAAATGCACGAAAAATATATGAAAATTATAAACAATGCCAAAAGGTAACTAGATCCATCATAAGAAGGAAATAAGTGACTCAATAACACATTTTATATTGTAAGGTATTTGATATTTAGAATAATGATGTTAAAATTATTATGAATTTTGTGAGATGTAATGTTTTCTATAATTAAGTTTGGAGAGAGATATTAAAATTTTTATGGCTAAACCTCTATTTTTATAATTTTAAAATATAACATAATTATTTAATAGTTCAATGATTTAATAATTTTACAACACACTTAACTATACATTTATCTAATTAAGTTTTTATGTATTATTTGAATTAAAGTGTAGTTAATAAATCAATATATAATTTATTTGAATATATATATATATATATATATATATATATATATTTAAATTGTTAAAGAAAAATGATTCTTTGACACACTTAAATTTTTTACATTTGATATTATCCTTACTTATTTTTTTCTCTCTTCTTTCTTAAAAAAATACAAAAATTTATATTTTTATGACCGTTTTACCTTTATGCTATGTGTTAAATGAATGTAAAAGTGTGTCATGATAACATTACTCATTCATTGTTAAAATAGGGTGATGCGTTATCTTAGATTTACTTAAACTCGATAAAATAAAGATAAATATTAACATTTTAAATTATTGTTTTCTAAACCTAACCGTCTATATTTTATGTTGTTAAGAGATAAGATAAGTTAAGTATGCTTTCAATCTTTCCATAGTAAGTTTAATAACATGGTTTTCAGGTTCCAAAATTCATACTAAAAATATTGTTCATATTTTTAACATGTTGATGTTTTCACTATTTTATGCTGTAATGAATTTACACATGTTGGTTCGTCGTTGAAGATATCAGTTGGTAGTGGAAAAATGCGTGAAGTATGGATTCTCGGAGACTTACCTAATACTTGCTGAAAAACACGACTTTTACTAATTGGACTGATAAATTAAACGATTAATAAGGTACTGGAAATTAGTTAGAGAAAAATAGTAGTAAATTAATGAAAATGGTTTAAATTGTTTTGTACTTTGTATCGAATGAAGAGAAGTACAAAAAAAAGTGTGATTTTTGTAACGAAATGAGATATTGTGATTAGACTTCACCAGATATTTATTATAAATACACTTAAATTGTAGAATTAAATTTGAATATTAAAATGTGTCATAAAAACCCCTATAGGGTCATGATGTGTTATGATGTTTAAAAGCTATAGCGTGAGTAAAATATGGGGTACCCTAATTAATGCGTGTTAGGATGGTCTGAAGGGATAATTAAGTGATAGTTTGTTATAAATGTTCTTCAGTTTGACCTTGTTTTTCAAAATTATATGAAAGGTCCATGTCAAAGTGGAATAATGTATGTATGGTGGCTATGCAGTAGGGTAACCCTTGAATGTTCGAAAGCAATTAAAAGTGATGGTGACTGATATATGGTTGTTCTTCATGATATTTCATCACGTCTACCTAAGCTTCAGGGAAAAGATTGTTCTATAATTTTATGGAGAGGGATGAGGGTAAGACAATTTGGTCATTATAATAGTGAAGCTGATTTTTTTAGGAGATTAACCTTCCGTGAATAAGAGTCACCCTCTATTTCTCATCTACCTATTTTTCATCCTATGGTCTGCCTTTTAGGATCCTAAGCGTAGTAGACGAGTGAGCGATACTGTTGCAGATCTCATGCTAAATGTTTGTTTTTTGGGGTATTATGGCTCATAATTAATCATGAAACTAAGTTTAGTGGAAGATTTTATGAAACTAAGTGTTTTGGAATTTCTAATCGTCCTTCCAGAGTTCGAGTAAATTTACTTCATCTTCGTTTTGGTCATCTCAAATGCAACACAGATAGAGTTGTAGGGATTATCCTGGTCATATTACTAGTTCTGGTGTTTTTAATGATGGTGTCCGATACTTCATAAGTGGTTTTTTTTTTCCTACATTGACATTAATGTTGTGTTTCAACAGAGGTTCTGCAAGTCATGATGATGGCTATTGAGCAGGCTTCACAGAGAGGATCGAATAGATATGGGTGAAAAATGGCTCATGTTGGTTTTTACTTTTTAGCAAATTTTGGACTCAAGGGTACGTTTTCCTTTTCATACTATGGATTCCAAGGGAGGACGAAGGGAGAAATTTAAATTTGAAAGAATTTTAGTTTTTTATTTTTAAATTTGAAAATAAAGTAAATATTATATTATAATTTGATAAATATAATAAAGTGAAGTTTGTAAAAATTTGTAATAAGTTGGATAAATATAATAAATAATTTTTTTAATAGATGAAAATTAAAAGTTATTATTTTACCTTATAATTAAAATTATATTATTATTTAATATTATATTATATACATATACATTATTATTATTTATTATTTATCAATAATAATAATATTATTGACTATTTAATGAAAAATTATTATATATATATATATATATATATATATATATATATATATATATATATATATATATATATATATATTTGAAAACAATTCTTCTATCCTGAATTATGAATTTTTTTCTTTTACGATGAATTACTAACTAGTTTCATTACTACTTAGCTTCAAAACAATAAGAATATAATGGTAAAATAGGAATATGATGGTATTCCGCAAATCTATCTTCTTATTCATTCTTAAAACATAAATGAAACTTAACATCTATCCTCCCAAATTAGAAGAAGTGGTAAATCTGTTCATGCAAACACATTTTTAGTTTTGTTGGTTTTTTCTATTTCACACGCAGAATTTTATCAGGAACAATTTTATGAGGAGTAGGGTATATTACCTAAATTCAGATTTTGTGGATGTTTATCTGACATGAGTTTTAGCTCAGAGTCTTCATATATTTATTTGTATGGTTTTATGTAGCATTTTAGATATTATTGAGATACAATGACAGATAGACATTGTGTGTTTGATTCTTAAGAATCAAAATAATGAATGATGCAGTGATTTAGGAGGAGAAAATGTAGGTGAAGAAGATCCCTTGTTGAACACGGCAAAGTTGCTAACACAGCCAATACGCTTGTAGATTCACTCTACCTCCTACTTCTACTGCTATATCCCTATTCCCTATTCCCTATTCTACGACTAAGCCAATCAATATCCGTTATTCTTTTCCATCACACATAAAAAAAACTGAATTGATTCCTTCTGTTATCAATTAATAATATTAATAATAAAAGAGTTGAACATCATCCACCCACCCGTTTTGTTTTGGAAGAAATTGTTTAATTTGGTTTCACAGCTACCCCACAATCACAAAAACTGATAAGATGCCTTTGCTTACCTTTACGTAACCATAGCGGTGAATAGCAACATTTCGGGGGGAAATATGGAAAAAGATGCAGAAAGCATTTATTGGTAACGTGAGAATTGCAGAGTCTGAAGAAAAGGGTCAAGCTTCTCACACACATGCGTCCACCACCGACACAGCGCATCACCACCGCTGTAGCATTAGTGCTCCTTCTTTTTTGGTTTAATCCCACAATATCATCTTCTTTGCTACTAACTTGTACCGTGTAAGGAAAAAAGTGTTGAAAATGTTGACTTGAGTATAAGTTTTTCCATTTTTTTAGGTTGACAGAAATAGAGGTTCAGGATAGAGGATAGAGCAGTGAAAGAAGTGAGCGTAGATGGGTGATTAAAAAAATGATATATTTGAAGTGAAAGTGAAAAATGTTAGAATTAGTGTAAGGTGGGGGAGTAGGGGCAGTGTTACATGAAAAAGGGGGGCGTTGGAAACGGGCTTGCATTGCATGTTGTTGATATGTTTGTCTTACGTAGGAGCTGTAACCATGGAAGGAGAAAAGGAAAGGACTCTGAGACAGAGTTGAAGAGACTGATGGATTGACCACGTCTTGTCCCATCACTATCACACTTTGCCAATTGTTATCATTACATCTAAGATATTCAAAAGGGTTCATTAATTAAGTAACATCCCTACCCTATAATAAGAATAATAAACCCACTTCTTTCACACTCTCTTCAAACTACTAGTTGATATGCTATGCTCTACTGCTACAATGCCACCATAATAATGAGAAGATAAGCATTTATCCGATGGGTAGGTTAGGCCTTTGTACGTGGGAGTGGTCACTCTCTTCAATGGACTGTTACCACAATTCCATTCAATTCAAGCTGAGCTTTTCACATAAAATCACATGCATGCTGTCACCCTTCCAATAATTCCTCCTTCTCCCTCCACAAATCTTCCTCATCTTTAACCATATTCGTTACACTTCATAATGTCTCACTCACTTCATTTTATCATTTCGAAAATATAATAACTTCAAAAAACTCAGATTTACCAACTTCACTTTTAAACCCTTGAAAGTAACTACTTTTTACCATATGCAATAGAAAATTACACATTTTAATACAGGAATTCAGAAGAAAATAGTGTTGCTATGTATTATCTGAATAGAAAAGAGTTCAATATCAATCGGTTAAAATAACTGTTAATCTCACCAATTCATCATACGACGGTCTATAATTAAATGCTACGGCTACTTGCTCTTATTTTATAGATATATTGATACATTTTCTTTCACTCATATTTTTCCCTCACATGAAACTGTTAAACTAATAAGAAATTAGAAATCTTTTATACAAGTATTCCAAATGTTGAAATTCAAGTAAAAAATAATTATTTACAAACTTGTATACATGGTATAACATCTCACAAATTCAAAAAAAAAAAACCGCCACAAGTTATTGGATTAACTCTTTGTGCAGATTTCTTACATATATAACTTGTTTTAGTTATCCAATAATTTTTCTTAGTCTTTATACTTTTTGTGTTAGTTCTATTATGAGTAACATGTTTGTTAAATTGTTCTCCGTAACACATAATTTCAGGTGTTGAATAATAATTAGTATTAAAACATCTATATATGATGTCATAGGATGCAAAATGAATAGGTAGGTGATTGTGGCTAAAAAGACATTGACAAAGTAAAAAATATAAAAAAGAAATTCGAATAAACTAAAATATTAATTTTAAAAGATGTAAAATACTTAAAATAAAAATTGATTTATCAGTATGAAAACTTATATATACCTAATATATTGGTGTGAGGAAAAAAATATAGCAACAAAAATCCTAAAATTGGTACTTGGAAACCCTGTACCTCACACGGCTGCAACCCTAACAGGCATGAAACGTGGCATTTGATGGGAAAGAACAAAGTGAAAAGATGAAAATAGAAATTAAAAATCAACAAGAAAAGAAGAGAAAGGCCCAATGCAGAAGTAACCAGCTTTGCGTGCAAAGCTGTGTCATGTTTTTTCGTCACCCTAACTCCCCCATCCCATAGCTTTTCCCAACTATATACGTACCACAACCTTCATTTTATTTTGCTGTTTTTTAGTTTTACTTGAAAATTCTAGAATCATAATTTCAGTAGAAATCACAGATCAATTTTTACGCATACAATGGTGGAAACTATTTTTGCAATAAAAGAGGTCCTCTCATAAACTGCAAAATAAGGGAATTTGGTAATAGAAAGTTGTAAGTAGGACTCCCAATACTGTATCAGATGAAGGGCTAATATAACATGCTAATAAGACTTTGTAGATATAAGAAGTGAAGGATAAATACTAACTATTCTTGCTCTAAAGTATCGTAATGAGATTTCACTGTATTTTGATTTAGATGCAGTGTCTGGGTGAAAACTCCAAGTTCATGCTTGCAAATCCTTTTCGAGAGTGAGGTTATGTAAAGTCATTGTGGTAAGTAAAAGCAGTGGAACTAAAATATAATATCAGCCACTTCACATATTTATTGACAAAACCATATACAAGTGATTCTTTTCATTAAGAACTCATATATGCATATGTAACCCTTTTTATGATTTTTTAATAAATATATATATATATAAATCCTATATGCATATACGATTTTTAATTTTGTTCAAAGAATTAAAATAAAATCGTGGTAAGCTCGATTTAATGTTATTTTATTTATACGGTGATTTTTAGTTAAATTTCGATAATTTAAATTTTGTTTTTGTTTACTTTTTGTTTAAAATAAAGATGAACAAAATTAAAAATAAATGGTGAACTAGAATTGGTTGGAATTAAAATGTTATAGTGTTCCACCTTCGTTATCTAAATGGAAAGTTACCGGGATAATAACTTTTATTTTGGCTTGATAAACATTTTTATTTCGCTTATTTGAAATGTATAGACATTTTTTTTTTCAAGTTTTAGAAAAAATCACCCTGAACAAAAATATAAGAAATAAAAGCATATCTATAAACGCGACTTCAATATAATTTGGTATATCCTAAATTCACTTTTATAAGTACAATTTCATTTCAATTAATTCAAAAGAAATCAGAGCATAAAAGTGGTTAAAAAGAATGGTGCTGATATTTTCAACGAATTTAAATTGCATACAAAATTTAGTATTGAGGGTTGAAAAGTGCATGTAGATGTCAACGCAGTTTGCTTCTACAGATTTGAAGGGAACAAAAAAGTCTTGGTGACCATAAGGATTTTCTTCTTCTCTTTACTGACTATCAGCATTAGATTAATTTTCCTCCACAATGTTCAAGAAATATTATTCAGGTTACCTAAGTAACATTCAAATTTGAATATATTTCATATGTCGGCAACAGATGTACAAGTTTATTTCCGGATTTGTGCCCATGCATGCGTGGCATATAAATTTAGTCAACAATATTGGTCGTCCCATATATACTTGTGTATTAAGGTGTATGTTGTAGACTATAAACTATAAGTATGAAAGACGTTAGTTAAAGATATATGTTGTATGATTAGCACTAAAGTTAGGAACTATAATGAATTATTGGTAATTGAAAAATGGAATATAATCGATAGTTAAAGTGATTTGATGGTTGATTAACGAAGATAGCGTGTGAGGTGATTTGCAGGGAATAGTGTGTGAAACTGTAAATAGTAGTATTATGTTTATCTTGATATAGAAGTTTAAATAATATTTGACATGTGAATAAAAAGGAATGGAAATATAATAAATAAAAAAGTAAAGGGAGGAAAATGTTAAAAATTATATACATGCTTGATTTTCACTTTTACCCTGTGAGAGAATTGAATGCAGGCCCCATACTGTTTTAACTTGTTTCCCTTTATTGGAAATTTGAGTCCGAATTCCCATGCTTGGTATATATGCTTTTGAATTTACGTGAGTGAGGAGGTAAAAGATTAGAGAACAGAAGAGAAATATGGTTGAGTCACGTTGCTTGTCACTGCCCTGTACTTTATCCTTTCTTCTCTCAAATCAGTCGCCATTTTATCTGATTTATAATCAAGACTTCTCGCTGGAGGGATCAGAGACACAGACCTACAACATGGAAAAAGGGTTTTTTGAATCAATTAATCCACAGTTTTTGGGTCCACTAACCTCTTCCTTTTTCTTCAAACTTCACTGAAACAACAACATTTTTGGAATGTCAGTACTCCCTTATTTTCATTTATTTCCCCTTCTCTTTTCACTATATAAACTCCATCAATCTTCTCACCATGCACCACCACTTGCCCATTTATATCATATCACCCCCTACTCCTATGAATATCACCTTTTCCTAACTTAACCTTTCTACAAACTTGTCACTTCTATCTCAATATGCTCTTCCCTCAAGAATCTCCCGCAAATGCCATCAAGCATCTCCTTCCACTGTCGCACTGGACTGCATGCAACAAGATTCCTTCGCCTTCTCTACACCTCCACCTTATCCAGAACCAAGCGTGAGATACCATTTTAATGGCGATATCCTGATTGAGCTTTTTTTTTTTCTTTTTTCTTTTTTTTTTAATTTTTTCTTGACCTTGCAAGACTTTTTTTATTTTCTTTAAGTAGGATGATAATTCTTATTTTTATTTTTATTTTTTTATTTTATTTTCATCATGTCAGTTACTTCCATCTTAATATTTCTGAGCTATTCCTCCTGAGCTTGATGCAATTGCAAATGTATGTTTTAGTGTAATTCTTGTTATTCTAAGACGAGACACAGTTTGCAAATAGATTTGTTTTGTATGATCCTTCTCGTGTGTTAGTTTTACATTTAAGCTGAAGTTGCACGCTCTAAATATATAACGTGATATTTTTTCTATTTAGATGTACAATTTTCGAGATGACTGCTTATTGCAGATTACATTTCTGTGTTCTTTAGCCCAAAGAAAAGTAATCTTCAACTTAAGAGTGGCGATACAGACTTTAACATGTCCTTTGAATTTGGTAAAAATCGTATTTCAGTGAAATTGGTTAATACCTGAAACACAAACATCTCTGCTAGTTAATTAGTTATAACCTTTGATTAAGGAGAGTGAGCGTTTGGCATCTCTTCTGTAATAGGTGTTGGTGATGGAAATAGAAAATAATAACAAGTTAGGGAGGAAGTAAGTACATGGAGAAGATATTAGTAAAAAGATATGAACGATTATATGGAGAGAGCCTAAATGTCAAACGGTAAATATCTTGATATTATTTTCGTCTAATTTATAAGCGGCAAATACTAACGACTGTATATGTGTTATTGTATAACGATAGTTTTGATAACAAGTTGTGTGGAATATTCTCATAGTTTTTAACAAAGGATTTCATTCGAAAGAGTTCTGGACACTAATTAACAATATCCTTGTATGTTTGGCATTACCTTGTTTTCGTTTGGAATTTCTGCGAGAAGAGGCTACCCAAAGGCGATAATAAATATCTGCACGTGGGATTGTGGGTCCAATTACTCATAATTCGTAAGTCCTGCTGGCACGGATTTATTGTTTTACTGAAAACTGAATTAAGGCGTCAATGTCCTTTAGGTTCTGAGCTTCTGACCCCTTAGCCAAACTTTAATGAAAGTGTGACGTGCCCCTAACATCACCTGTAGCCTTCTCCATGTGCAAAGACCACTCGTTGGTCCAAACTTCATACGGTATCTGCACTACGTAAGATATATCACAAAATACTGGATTGTGCTTTAGCTAGTTCGCTGGTTGCTATTTAGTAATGATAAGCCACGAAATTCCTTATATCAGTTTCATTTACATGCATCAAACATGAATCTGGTTGAATTTTTTTATGTATGTTGCCAAAAAAGTAACGCTTGCCCCAGCTGAACAAATGGGCAAGGTATATACAAGCTAAATAGTTGTTGAACAGTGAATGATATTTGGAATGATGAATATAACGTTGGATACTGTTTACGTTGGTGTGACACAAAGAAAAAGCTTTATGAAAAGACCAAAATGTAATTAGCATCCACTGCCTGTGGCAACAGATTGATTGAGGGAACAAAACCATGATTTCCTTCTTTCCGTTTGAGAAGATGATCGTCTTAAACTGGAACACCTCGCCAAGTGGCTCCTCACGTTCCTGCTCACACTACAAGGGACTAAAGAGGAGCTAACTTCTGCTCCCAAGCAAAGGCTGGGGTTGATTTTGAATGAGGGGATCGCTTGGCAGCTCTTGGAGCGATATGTTCTTGAAACGGAAGAAGTATTGGACCCACGTGATGTTGGTTTGCAAAATGGGGTGGTCATGTCAGTGGAATCTTCCAATACTTCACTTGAACAAGTGCAAAATGCCAGTGACAGATTTGATGGCCTTTGCATTTCCTTCTGTAGGGGCCTTGCGTCTGGAAGCTTAACAAATGAGACTATACCGTGCCTGCAGAGAGGGCAAGCAATTGAACCTGGGGGGGAACTTGTGGTTGATGAAGTAGAGTTCGTAGAACAAAGATATAAAGCACATTGTGTGCAGAACTCGTGATCACAACCTGCATGCACCACCATATGATGATGTAGGAATTTATGCATGAAACAACATGATATATAAACAGTATCTCGAGGCTATATTATTGTATCTATAAACTACAAAATAACTGCATAAACAAAAAGAGTACGGCAGGCCTATTACAAAACGAGATGAATTCATGAAACGATGGCAGTCTTATATCCGATTTTAATTTCTATAGCACATTGGAATATCACATGCATGTGAACCTTCATATATTGTTTATGGCGAGCTACCGGCCCTTCATATGTGTAACCATGTTAATCAGAACGAAACGACTTCAGTTATTACAAGAAAATGAAATGTGATGTTACCTAAACAATAAAATTGCTTCGCAGCAAAATTCTAAACATAACACAACCCTTTTTGCCTGAAAAGGATAAATCATTCCAGACACCAAGGAATCTAATTGTATACCATGGATCCAGCATTAATACTAGACAAAGAACAGATGTTTGATTGCCCATTTAAGAGGAATGTACCTTCGACAGCGACCATACATTTCCTTTCCAAGCAAACAGCGCATGGATCTAAGCATGCTGGTGCTAATTCATTCGTCCTCCATCCACATTCTCTGTCAAGGAAGATCACAACAGAAGCAAAAGGAGAGGAGGAGCATATTAGAAATCGTTGGAACATCCCAATTTGGGGTAGAGTTAACGGGATAAACCAAATCAAGTGTTGATAAAAATGTATACTAATTTTGCTCTGTAATTCAAGATGTAGTATTTGCTGTGAAAAAATGTTCTCATATTAATAAATATGTGTAGTTTCATGAAACAAATTAATATTAATAATTACATAACGTAAGCCAATTCATTGCGTGTACAATATGGGGTAAATTGTTTCATAGAAAAACAAAGACAGTTTGACCAAATATATCCCGAATTCGGCGCTAGCTATGAGCAGACCAAACCACGTTTCCCAGTTACGTCTATGACGATGGATGTCAAAATGAAATTATTGAACCCAAAAAACACGTAACGTTAGTGGTTAGAAACATAATCACATAAAATCACCGGTTAAATATAAATTATTTCCATCAATAGTGTTGAAGAATCAGGCCAGACAGACACCGCAATCAAAGCATGATAAGACAAATCACCTGCTAGTTGATTTGAAGTCAGAGCAGACTGGACAGATTAAAAGAATTATGCTTATGAAAATATATTGATGCTAATTCCTAGGAAAACAAAAGTTTTCAATCGGTTCTCCGAATAAGGAGAATAGGAGATAGCACCAAATATCATACACTTCGGTAGGAAGAAAATAGTTGAAGAATGGATAAGAGAAGATAGAGCTAAAACACACACCTAGCAATTCTCACAATGCTCATAAGAGGAAGAGATAAATATGGAGATGGAAGAACTTGTAGGGGTTCTTCTGGAGGTGTTTTTAAGATGTCCTCAAGCCAGTTTCTATGCCACGAACGAGCAACCATCAAGGGTGTCCATCTTCAAAACAAAAATCATAGAAGTAAACCAAAAAGTTATACACCCATCTTTGGCAAACAAGTTCATTCGACAGCATAACTTTTTGCTTGCTTTATTCAAATGCAACATAGGATTACGGGCACTACTACACTTCTGGTAGGTTCAATTGTCTTTTATCCAGTAGAGACCAAAGGATTCTTCAAAAGAATGCAGTCAGAAAACAATATTATCCGATTCAGATTGTAATGAAAAAGAAGAGCCTCTTGCAAATCCAAGTCATACGGATAATACTAAAATTCAGAATGTCAAGATGAACTGCCATTTAACTTCAACATTATAAGCAGTGAAAAATTCAATTACTATCATCAACAAAGAAAAAAAAAATACGAGGCTAATTTTTAGGACATAACTTCATCAAATAAAACACAATAACTCAGAAATATCAATGACCAAGATAATCAGGAATAAACTTTAGTTTCTGCTCAAAGGAAAGGGGGGCTATAGATTGTATTAGTATAAGATTTTTAAAAAATAGAAGACAAGGTGGCCGGGAGTTGTTTGGCTGCTTTAGGAAAGCGATAATTTTTCCATCGACTATAGGACCAAAATATTAATATCTTGCTATCGTAGAGAGTGAGTAGGATAAAATCATCACATATCAAAAGGTAACAGAGACATTTAGATGTACCCATTCGCATTCTTGGCAGTCACATCGGCACCCTTGGCAATCAGCAGCTGAACCAAACAACAAAAAAGTTAAAAAGGAAAGGAACTTCAGTATGCTGGTACCAGATTCATTTGGTTGAATAATATATTTTCAGTTGCAAAAGTATAGTTATCTTCTAAAGGAAAATAGAAACACACTTGACAGCATTGGGCATTTCCACCACATGCAGCATAATGGAGTGGAGTACTTCCGGAACCTGCAAAGTAAGTATAAACAGCAATTATTAAAGGTAAAACTGATTAAATTAGCTCAAACTTACTATCATACGTTTAAATTTCTAAATATCTTTTAAGCTGCGTACTAACTTACAGAGTGTTTAAACTAACTCTAACGGGGAGGGGGGCAACATGATGACTTGATGGGGATCAACTTTCTCATAACCCAAATAGAATTTAATAAATTTATGCTTGATACCGCTGACTCAACCATACGTATGAGACTTAAAAAGAGATGAAAGAGGGAGAAATCCACTCAGTCACTACTGCTAAAGCTCAAAAGATGGAGAAAATAATGTGGAATGATATGTAACTACTTTCATTTTCAAGCGGGTGAAAGGTCATTTCCATCTTTAGGAGAGATGACCAATTGTGGAAATAGAATGTAATTGAGTTGCAATTTAGCTCCAGCTGCTCCAATTTTTATTGCCCTAGACAATTGTAACAATTTTTATGTAAAGTTTTCACCGGCTAATTTTCAGTCAACCAAGCAAATCTGAAGCCATTTAGGAAACAGAAATGGAAATGTTGAAATTATTAACGAGAAATAATCAACTGGTGTTTTTAGTTAGAGAAAGCAGCAGCAGAAGTGCAGTTTTCATAATGGTGGAAAAGCTAATCTACTTATACATATTGGTGAATTTCCAAAGCAAATATTTCACACCACACTATGAAACAAATGCCAATCAATTACCAATTAAATCAATGGTAGTTCCATCCTCCACAGTAACCTCAGACACAGAAGCTCCCAAGTCTAAGAGTAACTGTACACTTTCAACATGCGCATTCAATGCTGCCATATGCAGAGCAGTGATCCCTCCATCAGAAGTTCTGTTAATTACCTCGCAAAGACCACTTTGTGTGCAACCATTTAAAGATAAAATTAACTCATTGCTACAGCGGAAGAAGCCATTAGACCTTTGAGTGAGAGACAGAGTACCTGTGATCAAATTCTGCGATTGATTTATGATCACCTGTCTGTAACGCATTCCAGAAGTTAGGGGTGCTTGGTATATAGTCTGCCAAGATTAGCCGAATGCATCTGGTGTGGCCATTCAAAGCAGCCAAATGAAGGGCAGTTCCTCCATTTAGGTAATCAGCTTTATGGATCTGCAATCAAATTTAACACCTAACGTTTTACACTTACAACTCAAGAATTTATCTGATTGTCAGCAACATATGGAACAAAATTGGTTGAAAGTCCGATCATACATTGGCTCTAAAAATAGTCAAGGTCTGCACCACCTCCCAGTGACCATGTTGACAAGCTTGCATCAATGCAGTCTGTTGATGTTATAGAGTGTGAAAAGTAAGTAAAAGAAATGGCCCTTTCTATAATCCAAAGCAGCAAAAATTTGCCATGTGATGTGACATGTAAATACTGTGAATAGAATTTAAGAGACATTAGAAAACATGGATTACCTGACCGCGATAATTTCTGAGATTGATATCAACTCCGGATTCAATCAAGAGATACACTATCTACATTAACACAAAAACACATTTGATATTTTGAAAAGAATTGCAAAACATAATACGAGGAGATGGAGTGTATTGAATAAAGTACCTCATGGTGGCCATGAGCGGCAGAGTAATGCAAAGGGGAATTGCGAACACCAAAAGTGGAATACCTTGCAAGACGGGGGTTATATTCCAACAAGGCTTTGGCCTCTTGAACATCGCCATCTCTTGCAGCAGAAACTAAGCGCTCACCAGATGCAGAACAACCAAAAGAATTCCCCACCAGGCTCAGAAACTTCATATCCCTCACAAATCAAAACCACAACACGATTAACTAGCTATTCAGGAAATCGGAAGCAGGGTCTCTTCACAGCTTCACCAAAAGGCACCAATTTATCTCTTGGACAAACACCCCCGACATGAGATCATCAATCCAGCATTCTGATTTGGACAGATCTTGTTCTCTGTCAAAGGTTCATTCCATCTACCAAACCAACAACAGCAACAACTCAATCAGAATTCCTCACGCATTCGAAAGAATTGGTTGTAACAGTCAAAGCCCCACATGATTCTCGAGAGATATGGAAAACAGGTTCCGGTAGTTTTGTCCACAACTCTTCGAGTCTGCGCAACCAATGACTTGCCAACTTTAAAACTGTTCATTTAAATATTAAAAAACATTTTTTTACAAATTGGTTCAACCCTTCGTGAACTTCGAGAAACCGAACAAAAACACAAAATTATTTTACAATACATAAAAAAAATATATATATCCTTATACCTCTGGTAGAATTTCTATTCTATTTCAATTTGCGAAGCGGGTACTGTGAATCTGACACCAACTTCCAACTATTCCTTTCAAAAAATGATTGGAGGGATAACCATTGAGCATTAACCCACCTTCCAAATTACACAACCCACGTCAGAATATATCTATCAATCTAACAAAAAGCATGAAAATCCACAACCCCAACCCCAACCTCGGAAGGATCAAAATCAAAACCCAGGAGGTGGAATATGTGGTTTCTGGGAGAGGAATGATCGCATCAAACCTCCTCCATGAAACCCCACCAGATGCAAAATCGTTGGCAACGATGAAAACAGAAAAGATATTTGTTTTTTCTTAAACTGGCAATTTGCTAAAAATAATGTAAGAAGATGGAATATCCAAAAGGGTGACAGATGTTATAGGAAAAAGCAAGTTTTGTGTGCAGCTTCTTGAGGCAACAACAAAAGGCGTGTCACCATGATTGGATATTATTAAGGAGTCAACTTGGTAGTTGTGTCGTTTCTTTCATTGTCCCCTCCGTTTGCGGAGCAAGAATTATAATTAGAATTCCTTCTAACTGTTCATACTCTCAAACACCGCACACGGATCGAGGTCCTCAATCTTGGTACTACCTGACTCGTCCCCTTGCCCAGGGGTCAAACATCTATATCTATCTTAATTAATTACATCAAATATTAACATTAACTAACACGACACCTATGTTTTCTATTTAATAATTACACGTGTAATGCTAAATTGATTGCCACGTAAAATTAATAGTCCACTTTAAGTGAAGAATTTAGCTGGTTAGATAAATATAGGTGGGAGTGGTAATTAAATGAAGGAGGTATTAAACAGATGCAAAGCTTTAAAAAGTTGACGGCGAGAATAACATTGTACTTAACTTTAGCATTGGCATTGGGTCCTCTGAAAGATTTTTATTTGATTAATTAAGACCGCTAATGATAATTATGGCATGACAACATTAACAATACGATACGATAAATCGAAGAAAGATGAAGGAAAAGAGTGAGTTGGATAAAGGAATTTTGTGCTACCAACGATGGTACTTGGGGCTGTAATGCGTTGTCTAAACCCAATCGTGCTTAAACATTTGGAATCTTTGCTGTTTCGTTTTCATCACAACACACAACCACAATTGCATACATAAAAAAAAAAAAGATCTCTATAGCCAGCCAATATGTCAAGGGATGTTAAGTATCAAATTCATTAAAATAGCCTAATCTTTTCATCACTCTTATTAAAAAGTCACTCTACTAAATCAATCATTCATTCCTGTGGTACTATTATTATTTATCATGTAATTTTAAATATTAGTAAATGTACAATCTAATTATTTTTTAAAGTGTTGTCCGTTTTAACTTTAAAAAAATAGCAAATGTTGAAAGAGCAAAATATATTTAAAGTATCATTAACTTTAACTCTTAAGACTATTAGCTATCATTGTAGTTTAAAAAACAAAAAATAATATAGCAGGGCATGGTACATTAAAAACTTACTTGAGAATCTAAAAAAAATCTGATATATATTAATGTTGTTTTCAGGCTCTTGAATGTATTGAAGATATTTAATAAAAATTTAAAACCCACTTGACTATAGTTAAGTTAAATGTAGGATGGGGCATTTTAGCTACTGTTACTATTATTTTTAAAATTTCTCTTAAACACACTTGGTCAACAACATCCAATGATTGAGTAGTAGTTACGACTTACAGCATATTACTTTTACACACTCAACCACAGAAAAATTGGTGCATGAAAGAAACAAAATGATTGTGACCTCCATTACCCTTCAAGCGTGAAACCTTTCCGACCACGACATGTGTCAATACATGTAGCTTAACTCGTTAAGTACAGCATAAACACCATTAATTACCATCAAGATCCTAAAGATCAGTTTTGTTTCTGGCCTCTAACTTTGATTATCTACCTACGAAACGTGTCTGGAATCTACCACGTGTCAAAATTGGAATCGCATGCAATAATTATGTAAACGATTTAATAAAATTATCAATTATTTGGATTTTCATAACTGATTAATGTTTTAAAAAGGGTCTTTAGCAAATTACCTGTAATTAATCAGTCAGTACATTAATAATAAAACAAATTTTATCCGTCTCTTAAATCGCCGTTTTTATTGAAAATTTATTTTCAAGTGCTTATAATAAATATCTAAATCTAGTTACTCATAAATTTTGTTGATAGCCATCTCTTAAAAGTTATAACATCAAATACTACATTTTTCCTATAATGCATCAAGCATACAATTTTGATATTTAATCCGTTATAATATGTGACTATTTTACTTTTTCTCTTTTATAATCATTTATCAAATAGGTAACAATTTACTATCATTTTCCTCTCTTTCTTCTTTAACATTGACATTTTATAACAATATTCATCTTTCTGTGTGACTTTATGATTTCATCCTTTTATCACACTTGTTTTTTATATCTAACTTATATAGTTTTGTAGACTACAAGCACATTTTTTTATCACTTACATATATATTATAGAAGTGTTTTATGTAACATTAGAATATTTTAGACCTTCAACATAATTATAGATTAACATTCATAGGATAGAGATTAAGTCTTCTTTTAGGTAAGTCCATATGTAAAAGTCAATTGCATGACTTTTCTCTACAAATTGATTAGCAAAACTGACTTTTGTAAACTCTTCGAAACAATCAAAAGAAAGTTAATAAGAGTTTAACTTGGATCTCATCCTCCTATAACAAACCTTAATTAGTGATATGCAACATAAAAATATAAAAATCAAGAGCAATTTTGGTGATCAAATATATGAGGATTGGATGGTAATTGGTCTTGTATTTTTTATTTTTTATTTAGATTTCCATGGATATAATAATTATAGAATACTTTGTTAACAAAAAAAATTGTTTAAGTAAGCTTTGTTTTGAAATTTAACAATAGTGAAATAGCATTTAACAAATAAACTATTCAAGATAAAAGCGTTAAATGCAATAATTGAAAGATATCTTAAACACTTAACATTACTCAAATAAACTATGTCTAAATACTGATTCACATATAATGTCTAAATGCTTATGGTCGTTTAAGGCTTTTAATACATGTACATGTTGGTACTCTTTTGTCTGTTGTGTTATGCTCTTTTTTTCTATACAGATCAATTCAGTACAAAGTTTTATTCGAAAGTCTGCAAGAAATCAGAAGAACATATAGATACGAAGATATTCTATGAATGCTTCTTTCATGCTTTTTGTTTGTCTCCTTCGTACAAACAACATAATTATCTCTACAAGATGCAATATAACATCTAACCTCTTACTAAAAGACTATATCCCTACACGAAAATCAATGCTCAGAGTAATGAATCTTTTTTCGAAAAAGTCTATATAAAGAGAACAGACAAGAATAAGAAGTATATTTGTTTACACTTACATTGTTGTTTTCTCTCCAAGCTCACGTCATCTAGATTTTGTCTTTGAAAAATAAAAGTTTTCTCTACAAGTTTTTAGAACCTCATTGTATTGATTTCATATCCTCTTTATAAGAGTAATCTTCTGTACTTATATTTCAAACACACTTTGATGTTTTTAAATTCATAAGTGAATTAAAACACTTGTTAAGTTTAACTCAGTGAAGTTAAACATTTAGTTGGACTAGTGTTATACTACGAGTGGTGAAACTCGTTTAACCAGTTGGGTTGGTTGTAAAACTAGGAGTGGTTAAATTCATTTGTAATAGTGTAACCCCTTAAGAGTACTTAAAGAAAAACTGGACGTAGTTAAGATTGAAACAAACTATTATAAAAACAAACTTTTCTTATTTCTTTCATTTTAAAGGTTTTTCTAAAGCTTCTAAAAATACTTAAGTGTTCAACACTAATTGCGAACTATCTAACTTTTATAAAAGCGTTTAAACACTTATTTGTGAAATTTTTTAAAAATTCTATTTTAACCCTTTCTTAAAGTTTTTCACTCTTTCATACTTATTTATTATGTAATGAGCAATTTAAAACACAAATGAAATTTCAGATAACAAATTTAGTATATTTTCTTAGTTTGAAGATTTTATATACTGAAAAGAAAATGAAATATTATCAATATAAATATGTCATTGAAATGTTGACACTATAACATTTTATGTCATTAAGAATACTTATATTTGCATAGACAAAAATTATATATTAGATAAAAACAATAGGAACAAGTTTGTTTAATATTAACATATTATAAACCATTTTTTTAATTTTTAAATCATTATATAAATGAACAGGAAATAAGTTTTTTAGCCTAATTTCTTTTACAAGTATAAATTGTTTTCATATAAAAGTTGTTATCGTATCTCTAATGTTAAAAAAAATTGTTCTCCGATGTCTAACACAAAAAATCATTACCATATTCAAATTTTGTTCATTAATTATATACTATACTTCTAGACAATGATAATATATTTATTTTAGATAATTTTATGCTTAACAATTTATTTTTAACTAACACCATAATTAGTATAGAAAATGTCTCACATATATTTAACTATTATTTGTACTTAATTCGTAATTGAAAACAATTTAAATATATAATAGAAAATTAATAGCATGATATGTAATATGATAAATATAGTAATAGAATTTAAAAATTATAATTAAAATAGTTAATCAAAAAATAATTATATCACTTAAGCCTTTTTTTATAAAAATTTCGAGGTAAATAACTCAAAATTGTAAAGTTATGTATCTTAAAACAATACATATATATCATTTAAAAATAATTGTTAATTATATTTAAGTCATAGTAATTCGAAAAATCATAAAGTGTTAACATATTCAAATTACTAACTATAAGTATATTTAAAATTATAGATTAGAAACAATTGGTAAATGGAGGAAAGTAGTATGTGAAGTTTTGCTGGGGATATTTGTTGAAGTTCAAAGAACACCAATGTTTTGGTGATGGAAAGAAAAGAACCAAGGTAGCTTTATCTATGCTTGAAGCAAAGTACATTGATCTTTTACTTCTTGTTAAGCAATGATGATAGATTAATTATTGCATAAATTGAAAATCAAGGTTGAGATAACTGTAAAGCTATTATATTTGACAACAAATCAACCATTAATTTGGTAAAAATTATTGTATCTCATGGAAGAAGCAATGATTTTTGGAGAATGTTTTCTTTCTTAAGAATGCAAGTCATTGGAGTAATCTAATGCACAACTTAAGCACTAAGAATAGTAAAACTGAGAAGTGAGAGAGAGGAACTATTTTCTTTTGAAAATTTTGATTAGAGAGTGGTATGGTTAATTCAAGTGTGTGTTTTGGTCTTTTATGTTCTCTTGTTAGCAATCTATATTATAGGGCTAAACATTTGAATCATAAAACAAGAATTTCATTCCTTTCATAATTCATTTTCCTTCTTCAATGTTTATGTGAGGTATTTCTAAGACTTGCACCGTAATTTTTTTAAATTATATATGTATAAGACTCATAAACTTATCATCGAGTATAATATGTATTGAAATTTTTTCTGAATCTCATTACTTGTAATAAAAAGGTTTATATAACCTTGACATTTTTACTAAATGCATTCATATTGTGAAAGTAACCTATAAGAATCATAGGTTTGATTTACGGTTAGAGGCATGTGAGGAGTAGGTGTGGTCCAAGTTTAAAAGATGTATTAAGAATAGTGTTGTAAAAGAATTTTTGGTGGAAAGAAGAGGGTTTGCATTAGTTGTATTCGGCTTTTAGATGAGTGCGTGTGAAAATTATAATATCATGTTATTATAATTTTTTTACATTAAGTTAATTCGATTTATAAACAGTAAAATGAGATGTTAAAAATATTTATGAATAATAAATAATTAATAAAATTATTAGAAGGAAAAACAAAATTATAAGCACGTTAAATAGAAAATATAAGTTAAAAGATTTAAATTAGTAAAAATAAGTAAAATATAAAATTAAAAAAAAATGAATAAACAACTTAAAAGCAATCGTTTGAATTCTAGTGGTAACCTTAGTATTATACATAGATATAGTTTAAAGAACATTTTCTTTACATCCATATAATATTTTTTCTCATTCTGCACTAAAAATGGATGCATGCGAAATTTAAACATTCTAAAAAAGTTGCTTAGAATAATAGAAACATGCTTTACAATTTTAATTTGCAAATTTTTGAATTGATCTGAATTAAATGAGAATGGGCCTTTGTACTGTTTTAAATTTTATTTTTAATTTATATTTTAAAAAATTTCATTAAACTTAAACTATCCTATGACGGATGATATTAACGGACAGAAAAAAAAGTGTGAAATTGGTAATTTGAACAAGAAAAGTTTTTTTTTTTTAAATCAAGCAGAAATTAATAGGGCCCGTAAACCAGGCCTTAGTGTCTCAGTTAAAATTATACCAAAATTGGAGATTGACAATGATTACCCAAAAGAGGGTGTGTGACCCTTGAAAAATGAAAATCCCAAACATAAACACCCAATCATGATTATGGGCCTGTTTCTCCCTACAAAATCCCTTTTCCATATACTGTCAGTTCCTATGCTTTCTGTTTTAGCATGTTTATTTTCCTGTTTATCAATTTACCCCAAACTCACTAACTTAATCAAATTATTAAATTTAAACAAACTAAATCTTTTCTTAAAATAAAGGCGATACATACTATATATATATATATATATATATATCCAATAACGAATAATATTTTTTATCCTTTTAAAGTAAACTCTCAAATTTTATAAAAAAAAAATTCTAAAGAAAATCTTATATTGCTATGGTAAGAAAAGTTTGGAGAATAATTAATAGTAATTGTACATAAATGAGAAAAAAAAAACGTTTGAGAGTATTTGAACAACAAATAAAATCGGTTCGCTAAGAAGATTAAAGTATTTGGTAAATGAAAGTATATAATCCTCTTTTTAATGTATTAACTCTTTGAATTTGGCGCTACTTATTTGCAACAATTTATTCTTTAGTATTATTTTTACCCTTCTTTAGTTTTAGATTTTACTAAAACTATCTATTTATTTTATTACCTTTATTATTGCTACCTAAGCAAACATATTTTTATTTATAAAAAATAAACTTTTTTATTTCATTTATATATTTAATTCCTTTAACAACTAGTTTTATATCATATTTTTAGCTGAAAATCAAGATTTTAAAATTAACTATAATTAATATAATTCATTATGGCAAATTAAAAAAAAAAACTTCTATCCTCTCCTTTACTTTATTCCCCTAACACTTTTTATACAGCATGTTCCTTTCTTTTATTAGTATATCCCTTTCAAAAATAAAATAATAATCCATATCAATTTATAATGATTACTCCATTTTAAATTGTGTGTGTAACCATGGAGTTCTTATGAGTCAGGCTACCGAAAAGTAAATGCATTTTGGTGATATGAGTAGTCAAATCAATTCCTTTAAGATATCCTTCAACTGTATAGTCCCATACCTATACAATCTCCAGATCCCTCTCATTCCGGTGTATGTTCGATTCGTCCATGTACCCCTTCCACCCGAAGCTGCCAGGAGCCGCTCCTTGTCTGTGCCCTCTGCACCATGCTTCTTGCACCGGCGTCACTCCCCGCCCTCGTCTCCGTGCCCGGGTGTCACAGTGTATATATATATATATATATATATATATATATATATATATATATATATATATATATATATTATTAATAGAATATAAAAAATCTGTGTATATCAAAAAATTATTTCTCTTTGAATTAATTTGTAAAAATGGCATGATGGTGAGGGAAGTGTACATAGTAAGAAACAGTTTTACATGGCTTCGCAAGTATAGCTCTATATCTATTTTACTATTTTTAAAATAAACAAAAATGATGTGATGGGAGGGAGTTGACTTCCCCTACACCTTGGATCCATCTGCTTGTCTCACCCGCAATATCCATTTCATCTTCAACTTTAAAAAACACACTATCCTCATCTTCTCTACATTCATTTTTTCTAAACATTAATTCCAAATTTCAAAAACTTTAATCATTTGCTCCATACAAAACTTAAATATTTTAGTTCATTTTTTTTATTTTCAGCATTTTTTTCTCCTTCTGCCTATACTTGAATTATGAATACGATCCCCATCATCAGCATGCCTATTATTATTATATTTTATAAAGCATGCATGGGAGCTCGTGCATGGTAGTGTTCATTTGTTTTCACAGACTTGGTGCTTTTGACCTAATTTGGTTTTCCATGTGGCAACTCCTAACATTTGACAAATACACACATGGGACAACGAAGTAGTTAATAATTAGGAGCAAGCTTGACCAAATTAGTTAATTCAAGGATCTTACATCTCTGTCTTCAACCCAAATATTGTTGCTTTTTATTCAACCTCTCTACGATCATGACTTTTATCTTTTCTTCCACTGATCCCACACTTTTTTTAGCCAAAAATACGTAGCAGTTGGATTGTAACATGTATAGATTGAAAAAAACATCATATAATTTTCTAGTTAATTCAACGATTGAAGCGAAAACTGGAACTCATGGTCTGTCACGTGTCACCATATTGTATTTTCAATTTTCCTCATCAAATTGGGATGTCATTAACCAAATATAACCAAATACGTTGAGCCAAAAGATACATACTCTACTGTGTTGTATGACTCAGCTTCTGCGTGTACAGTAATAATTAATAATGTGAAATAACTATCTGAAGTGACCTGTGACCATAATCTTAGATTGTCTTATATATGAACCCTCTTAGGCTGAAATGTGCCATAGTCTACAAAACTATTCTTCACCCGTCTGTTTCAGTCTTTGTCCAACAACAACAAAGGAAGATAATTAATTCAGATTAAATTAATATTATAAGAATTTTTCTTTTCATTCACCACGAAGCTTATCAAATGCATCTAACTTATATATTACTAATGCATTATAAGGAAGATATTATTCCCTTGATGCATCCGATTAGTTTGTTTTAACTCATGTTATTTTTTTTATATACACTTTTATCAAGGTAAGACTCAATAAAAACATATTAAAGTTTAATATATAAATATTTAATGAAGCATATTAATTGAGTTGTTTTAGTATAATACAAAATAATAGTAATAAAGTAACCGCAAAATGCAAAACTAAATTTTAACCACAAGTTTATATTCACTTAACTTTAATAGAAGTAAGTTGTAAATTGTTACCTCATCCACTAAAAAAATATTAAAAGACGTAGTGAAATATGTATTTATGACTTTATATATAAATATAATTTTTGGTAATAATAAAGAGAATAAAAAAATTGTTGGTGGAGAAATGTTTTGTTAAAAATAATTAAAACAAAAAGTATTTGAAAAAATGATACCGCATTAAAGAGGAGGTATACGAATTGAGAGTTTTATTAATTAGTTTATGACATATTAAATAATAATGGTAAATATAAATTATAAATTCAAGCACCTACAAAACGTTATAAGACAGAGGAATAAATATTCTTAAATCTCATTTAAGAATATTTTTTCCTTTACTGAAACATGATTATAAACTATTATTATTAAAAAAATAATATTTTAATAACGAGTTTATTAAAAATAAACTGAATTAAATTAATTTTTTTTCTGTCTCAAATTTCAATTTATTTTGATTTCTAAACTTTAAAAAACATATAATTTTTTAATCAAACTTCATATATATTTTTTATATATCAAATAATGTTTTAAACTAAGGTATCAACTTCAAACACTAGATTGAAACACGTATTTTTTTAACAAAATTAAATTGAAAAACTGTATCTAATTTATTTTTTAAAATTTGAGGATCAAGCTATCTTAAAATAGAGATGAATTTCAATTTCAAAAAATACGTATAACTTAAATAAAATAACTTATCAAAAAGAATTTAATTTTGAAATGAGCCATTTATAGCAAATGGAATGAAAAAAAAAAAGTGATGAGAATTGAAGTGTTCCATTGGTTTATTTAGAAGTTAATAGTTGACAAAAAAAGTTCAATTATTCGTCAATAAAAATGTAAGTAATGATTTCATCTACTGCTTGCCTTCCTGTATTAATTGGTTATTTACTAGTTTTACTGTAAACTTTGACCAATGCAGGTGGCGATTTAATAAACTTGTACCCAGTGTAAGAATAACGGAGAGTAAAGACGAAAAGAATACAAAGGGAAGAAAATAAAAACATAGGAAAGAAAAGTACTTGTGGTGACACCCATTTTCATCCCCAAATGCAGTGGGTTCATTTTGTTATACTGGGTTGAGTGTCGTTTACTGTGTTCTGAAAAGAAAATAGAAATGTGAAAAAAGGAAGGAGCTTTGGTGTTTGGTTCCGCTTTATGCAGCAGGGAAACTGGGTAAGAAATCCCCATAAAGACAAATCGAAACCATAAAATAAAAAGAAGGCACTTTCCCAGATTATGGATTCCAGAAACCTCTCCCCTTATCTATTTATTTGTTTTATTTACTTTACCATATCTTATGTCTCCTACCTTTCTTTCCACATGTCTCCTGCCTCTCTCTCTCTCCCATATGCTTTTGTTTTGACTTCCCCCTTGGATTTCAGAATGGAAAAGGAATAGAAGAACCCCAAGAGAATGTGAATCAGTCATTACAAACCTTGAGTTACACAGAAATAAGGAAAAAAAAAATATTAGTCGGTTCACATTTCCAAAACAAAACAAATAAATAAAAGTATCATTTTCTTCTGACATCCATTAATTTAATTAGTAGTAGTATCTTAATTTGGGGGCATTAATTGGACATTGGGGTTGATGCCGGGGAAGGCTCTTCCTATAAGTCAAGTTGCAGGGAGCGTTTACTATTGCAGATTTTTGGTTCACAGTGATTGAAAAAATAGAATATAAAATATTAATTGTGTTTGTCTAACATTTTTATTTGCTAACATCTCTATTAAATGTTTAATTAAATGTATTATCATGTTTTAACTCTTTAAATTTAATAGTTTTATTTATGATAGTAAAAGTTTATTAATTGCTGTTTTACAAGTAGTTTGCAAATCTATTGATTTGAAAATTTTAGAACAGGAAGCAAGCGCTAGTTATGCAGGAAAGTGAGTTTTGTTCAATGGTCCAACCTAATCTCAATAAATTACACACGGTGACAGATTTGTGTGTCATTATCATTAAAAAATTGTTCATCAAGACTTTCAAATCATTATGAGATTCTTTGTTGAGAACCCCTTTAAAATCCCGGCTAAAGGATGGAACTCCTGCTCCCACTTCTTCTCTTTTGACTTCCAGCATAAATCTAAAGCAAAACAAAAAAACAAAAGTGAGCAAAACATTTGTCTCCAGCAAAAGCACTGCTCTTACAGAGTGCCTTGCCCTGCTACTTCTTCTTTTTTCATCCAACCGGAAAAACAACTCTCACTTCCCCTTTATCCATGGCACCAAATGGTGTCATAAAACTGTGCGATCCTGTTTGCACTTGAAAAAAGTTGCAACCTTTTTTGTGAGTTTTCTGACTCCACAAAATGGGTGGGGGTGACGCCTTTGTGTCTCAACCAGAACAGCCACCATATTTTCTCTCACAGCCAAACTCACCTTTTTCTCCCACTGCTCGATCTGATAGTTTCAGTTTGAACGATAGGGCGTTGAAGGTCAGTCCGAGCATCCTTCTGATCATTATAATTCTGGCTATTGTTTTCTTCATTTCCGGTCTGCTACACCTGCTGGTTAGATTTCTGTGGAGACCCCAAACTAGAGAGCCCGATGATTTAGACAATGCCACTGCTCTTCAAGGCCAATTACAGCAACTCTTCCACCTGCATGATGCTGGGGTCGACCAGTCATTCATTGACACCCTCCCTGTCTTCCTCTACAAGGCCATCATAGGACTCAAGAACCCCTTTGACTGTGCCGTTTGTTTGTGTGAGTTTGAGCCTGAGGACAAGCTCAGGTTGCTTCCAAAATGTAGCCACGCTTTTCACATGGAGTGTATTGACACCTGGCTCTTGTCTCACTCTACTTGTCCTCTTTGTAGAGCCAGCTTACTCCCCGAATTCTCTGTGGGCAACTCGTGTTCTCCCTATGTTCTTGTCCTTGAATCTGGGAGTGAGAGTTCCAGGGAGATTGTTCCTGAAAGAGAGGCTGTCGTGGGAAGGTCTAGTTCGGTTATGACTTCAAATTCCCGTCTTGGATGCCATGGAGATAGTGAATTTGGATCAACCCGTGTGGATTTGAAATCAGGTGAGTTATTAAGTGAAGCTCCTGATCCAACAGTACCAAATGGTGTGGAAAAAGTGGTTACTGTTAAGCTGGGAAAGTTTAAAAGTGTGGATGGTGGAGGTGATGGTGGGGAAGGGAGTAGTACTACCAACAATGTGGATTCTAGAAGGTGTTTTTCCATGGGGTCATTTGCCTATGTTATGGACGAAAGTTCCTCACTCCAAGTGCCCATACGAACCCCAATCAAGAAGCAATCGAGTAAGAAGAAGTCTGGTTTGCCTTTGACTCCAGGACACAGGCCTGCAATGTCAGAATGTGACTGTGAATCCAGAAGGGATTTCAAGTTTGCAGTCTTTGATGCAACTATAGTTGAGGATGATGATGCTAGTGGTGGGGCTGCAACTGAAAGGACAACTTGTAATGGGAATAGTGCTGCAATTGGAAGAAATAGAAAGGAAAGTTTGTCCATATCAAAGATTTGGCTCAGGGGGAAGAAGGATAAGCCAAATGCTGTGGCGGATTCGTCTAGAAGGGCTGTTTCATTTCGTTTTCCGGCTAAGTCCAGTGTTGTCGCTGCTTCGGTCAGTGCTGATGATGATTTGAAAGGAAGGAATTCTAAGTTTGATACAAGGAGTACCATTTCTGTGATGGATATTGGGAAGTGGGAAAATGGAGGAGGAAGCGAGTTCGATTTCGATGAGGAAAACCAGAGTTGTTATAGTATGGATTCTTCTCAAGCTAGGGCGCCATCTTTTGCTAGAAGGACTTTGCTTTGGCTCTCAGGAGGAAGACAGAACAAGGTTGTTCACTCCGCTTCCAACCTCTAATTTCTCTCATCCGTTTATCTCCTTATTTGAGAACCATTTTTTTGCTTGGATCTTATAGTTCTGGAATCTAAATTTGTTTAAAATAGAATGTTAGTGGTAGAAAGGTGCAAGAAAAATGGAAAAAGTGAAATGAGTCGGGAGATCCGAATACAGTATTTCTGCTTTGAGTTTGTTGCTGTTCCATTGATTATTAGTTCACCGTTGAGGGTAAACGATGTAGAAGAAAGATTCTTTGGCTTTCCCCTTCGGTGATGTTCAGTCAAACATCTTACATTTCAGCTTTCACTTGATACTGCAATCTTGTAATATTTTGTAAATTTTCTGCGATTCTCTTATTCATACTAGCACCTGTAGTGTTGTTGCAGACCAGAACCGCTTTTTGTTGTTGAATTCTAATGTAAGGATGGAACCATTTTTAGTGATACATGAAATGAGCAATTGGAAGGTCAAACATAATATAATTTCTTTGAAAATATTAGGTCCTTCCTTCTGAGTTGATACCAAAATTACTGACTGAAAATCCAGTCTATGTTTTCACATGTTGGGCCTAGAAAATGTTATCAATTAATTGTTAGGAAGTAGGAAAGTGTATGTGACTTAACCCCGAGGACAGTCTTGGGAAGAAGATGACGTGGGGAAATAATGTGAACTTTTAAAAAGGCCATGAATGTATCTTTATGGAAAAGCAGTGAACAGTTGTTTAGGTCCTGTATTGAATGCATATCTGGGACCTTATTTATGTAACCTTCATAATGGGTGAAATGAAAATTCAAATTCAAATCGGAATGGTTCTTCCTTTCTTGGAGGTATTGATTTGGAAAAGATAGGGAAATTTGGGAGGCAAGAGACTCGTGGATGCATAAAAGTGTTTGCATTAAATAGAAGGAGTGAGTATTGAATGAAAAAGGGTCAGTGACTGGTCTAATTGCAATTCATTGATGGGTGGTGTTAATAAGGTCACGATAACGGTTGGATGCCGCTATCTGCTGTAATTTTTCCACCTAACCCTTCTCCTCACGTACCATCCTCTTTAATTCAAACTTCAAATTCCTCAGATCATAGGTAACAAAACAAACAAATTCATACACAGTTATATTTTCCTCGGAGGACGAAAAAACTTCTATGCAGGAAGACGGAGTTCTGAATTGCAAAGGTAGTTGTACTGTATTTTGGATTATTTTTAAAATTTAAGTTTCACAAGCAACTCTAATATTACCTACTTGCTTTTGAATTTGGTTTGAACTTAAATATATATAAAGAGATTGGGAAAGGTAGAATTAAAATTATAGACAGAAAGAGACAAGCCATAAGGGAAACAAGAGTTCAAACAACTCTTAATTAAAGCACTTAAGTACAAAACATAAAATGGTAAAGATGCAATGAAAAAACTAAAATATAAATGCATAATTTTGATATAATTTAATCTATGATTCTATTTTATTTAAGTTTTACTCTTTGTGGACATTCATCAAATTCTTACACAGTGTACATCATACTCTTTTGGCATCTTGTTATAGGTGAAAGCTTGTTTTTTAATTTTAAATATATTGAAACCATAAGTTGAACTTTCAAAATACTGCTATCCAAATCAAAGTAAATTATAAGAATAAATTTATGTTTAAATCCACAAAAACGACAACTTTGACTCTCTTAAATATTTATAACTTGTCTCTTCCTTTCATTGATTGTGATGCATGTTTAGGATAATGAAAGGAGCCATGATACTTATCTTTGCACTGTAATGGTGCATGATTAGTTTAACTTTAGTTTTGGTAGATATAGGGATATTATACGAAAGAGCAAAAACATTATCCGCAACCACAAACATTGAAAGGATGGAGAGATTACCTAACAGAAACCAGAAACATAAGCATATGGTGTCAATAAGTTGGATTGGACCAGCACTTGATGAGTCACAAATGGTGGTGTCGTACACATAATCATGTTTTTGTCATTTCTTGTTTTATTTGATGCTTCAGTTATATAAACTAAAAACATAATTGTTTTTTTTTTCGACCGTGAATTGTTGTGATCTAGCACAATATTTAAACCCTAGAACACTATTATTTTGATTAAATGAGATCCGCGCCACACGCTTAGGATTCTTTTATTAATATTTTTTAAAAAAAATTAACAAATAATATAATAATGATGTGATTTAAAAACATACATTATCTTTAAACAATATGTTATTGTAACAAATTAAAGTTGAAAATATCGATTTACAATTTGAAAAGAAAACGTTGTACAAAACTGTTCTAAACAAATGGGTCATTTTATCTTCTTCAGATTTAAGGTGACATTAGCATATAGTAATCCATGTCCAACACCCGTGTTAATTAATATTTGAATCTATATGTTTTATATCATTACATTTTATTGTATTTTCATTTTTTTTAATGTGTTTTTGTGACGTTCTGATCTTGAAATCAAATAGCATCTATTTATTTTAATCTACTTCCCTATCAGGTCAATCCAAAATAATAACTTTGAATGTTAAAGAATTTGAATATACTTTGTTGCTTTTTTAGTATTCCAATTTGATGTAAGAGCGAGGAGGGTGGATAAAAACCACAGAAGTATTTAATTTTTTTTTGTTGGGAAATGAATATCTAAATTAAACTGTGTTAAGTTCTAAAACTTTAGTAATTAACTGTTTTACAGGATCCGTTTGAATCCTTCTTTCTCTTAATTACAAAAGTTCTTTTATTGTTCCAATCATGTACATATAAAAATATATAAAAATATTGTGATGTTTAAATTAGTATCAGTTTCCCATTACTTACCTGTTTATTTAAAAGAAAAAAAAAATTCTCCCACAATTCCGAACATATTAATTTACTGTCAAAGCATGTTAAAAAAACATCAATTTTGTAATGTTATAATGATATTAGCACGTCTCATATTCATTCATCTATGTAGATATACAATGATAAAAAGATTTAGAGTTTTAAAAAATTGCTTTGAAATAAGAGTTGTCAAGTTAGACATCCCATATATGGTTCTACATAGAAGTGTTCAAACATGTGATTTTTAATTAGACTATCTTTATTATGTTTATACAAAAATGTTCAACGTGTATTTTATATAATAGATTTTTTTGGACTATTTTCTATATGTGGATATGTTATATCGGATTATATGTTTATATGCAAATTAATGAAGTACTTTTGAAATTTTGGCTAATTGTTTTAACATATGACAAAATTATTAGGTATAAAATGTTTCATTAATTGAAATTCATAAAGCTTTGTACGCTAGTTCTCTCAAGCTATGCTAGTAGGTCAACTTATTATATGAGAAGTTATTTCTTGCTCTGACAAAGAGCAAAATTATACAACTTTTATACAGTCATAAAAACACAATATAACATTTTAGGTAAATTTTTAGTTATGGGGATATTCTCTCCCCATTAGTTAATCTTAAATTGCTGGGGTTTTTTTTTTTTTTAAAACGTGTATCTTGAATTAAATTCCATACTCTAACCTTTTTTAATTGTCTCTCAGAAAACATTTAGTATTGATGAAAATAAATAAATACTTCATCCAGTTAGAATCATATTGTTTTAAGATGCTAATAGAATAATTTGGCTCATGATATTATAATAAAAATAAATTGAAAATAACATTTATAAATAGAAATTAGATACTTATTTTTCAATTCATTCTAAATTTTTTAATTAATTTTTTAATTTCTTTTATTTTCATGGACGAGTTTCTTACCATTAAATTTATATTAGATTATAAAGTTTTTAAAAGTTATATTAATTCAGATGGATTAATACTAATGTTTTAATACACTTCTTTCATCCTTTTCTGAAGAGAGGTTAAAAGGAGATGTTATCAGTGTATAATTAGTTTTTAAAAAGTTTACTTGATTCTAGAACTGTTGAAAAGAATTATTATAAACAATGACAAATCTTATAAGAGTTAAAAAAAAGATAATGATTTTTTAAACCTTTCTCTTTAAACTTTTTAAGTGTGTATATACACACATTAATTTATACCCTTACTTGAAATATTTCAAATTTTTGGTTGTCTTAAAAGTTTCAATCAAGCTTTTGTCCGTCCTTACAAGATTGAAGGATAAACAAATACACTTCAATTAAGGAGGTTCAATGACAAATCTTTGCATAGTGATGCTTGTATTAGTTCTATGAATTTTGATGTGTTAATCAAATGTTGAGGTAGTGATGTAGTAAGAGATTTGTGTGGTAATATATATATTAGATTCATTTATGTTGAACCCGACAAGGATGGATGGGTGGCATTGTTGTGTTTTTCTTTGAAAAAGTTGAGTTAGGTTATGCATTTCTCAAAATGAGATGTGTTGCTTAAGCAAGACTTAAATAATGCACATTGCCTTAATTATATTATTCAAACAACAATATGTATAACTCAAATATTGACTTATAAGGTGAGTGAAAGAAAGAATAAAACAATTCTTTCTTCTTCAAAATATGTTGTTCAAGTATTTCATTGGATACTTCAAAGATATGACTTATCATGATTTTGAACTTAAATGTGGTGTAAGATGGCGTATGTGTTAATGTGTACATATTGTAATGATTTAGAGTCTTAGGATGTTTCACATAATATGTGACTAAATATATGTTCATTCGCATTCATATACATGACAAATAAATTATATGATTAATGATGTATTTAATAATGATAAGTAAAATTGTATATACATGATGATGGTTTTATATTTCGTTTTCAATACTTCATTTTTTAATGTTTTCTTATATATATTAATTGAAATAATTGTACTTGATATTTGAAAACAAATTCTGTTATAAACGAAAACATAAGCAAATAAGTTTCCTAATAATTTACTGTTGAATTATACTATGAGTTTCAAGAGGTAATAAAAGTGAATATATTAGAAGTTTTTTTTTCACTTTTTATTATCAAAATTCTATTTGAACATATTTAACCCTTGGACTTTATGAGGCTTTAATTGAAATTTAACTATTCTTTAGTTTGTTAAGTTTTTCCTATTCAATGGATATTGTCTTGAACTCTTAAAGACAAATGGAGTATGCGTTTATATATTTGCAGTAAAATTCTGTTTAAAGTTTCAATTTGTATGGAAAAGTTTACTAATCCTGGTACGAATAATAAGACCTGTATCACATGTCATGCATATAATTATTAGTTTAATTTTTTTTTTACAATTTTATGACGTATTTCTTTATTATGGATTTGGTGTGTTCTTTCCATAATTTATATTTATTATATCTTTTATTTTATATTTTATATTTTAATAAAAAAATTATATGATGATAAATAATTTATGTATTTTAAAATATTAGTCTAATTAAGATGTCAATATATATAATAATACTTAACATGAATTTATTTTGAAATCAAGAATTAATTTCACATTACACCAGCTAATATTGTAATAAGTTATATTTGTTACTCAAAATTTGATAATTTTACAACCTTTATTCCTCGACTCAAGTGAGACTATCAACTTCAAATCTCTAATTATTCAGATGGACATAATAAAAGTATAAAACTAATAAATCTGTCACTGTATAAAGTAAAACAACTTACAAAGTATTTTCACTTTAGTTTGGGTGAAAGCTAAGTTGGTTCTCTATTTTATACTTCTTCTATTTGTCTTCTTTATGTAATGAAACATGGTCCAATCTTGGACTCTCTCCCGACATATATTCAGGCTTTAACTCTTCTTTTTCCAATGTACCAAATTTTTTCTTTTATTTTGAAATTACTTTTTGGATCGTATACTTTACATTCCCACAAGCCTATTTCAAAATGAGAGAGGCGGTCCAAGAAATTAATTAAATGCAACATAAAATAATTACACATTTACTGAAGCATAAAGTTTGAGTTGGATTTAATCCTTGCTTAAATGCATTGTTATGGATGATTATTGATGACATATTTAATGCAAGGTTGTATTCAATCAACATTTTTTAACACTGCAACATGTAGTCATCTTCAACTAAGATTTTCAAAAATTTAAAAATATATTACTTTTTGTATCTTTTACACTTAACAGCCACGACACTAAAACTTTCAATTCCAATTTTAAAAGTTGCGTCATTATTATAGTTTAATAAATAAAAGTACATTTTTTATTTTATTTTTATACATAATAATGTTTGTTGACTTACTGTATTTTGACTTATTAAATTTTACACATTTTAATGAGAGTATGATCCATATTCAATTATTTTAGATCTGTTTACGATGAACTGAAAATATATCTATTAAAATTTTTATTAAATATATTCGTAGTTTTTAAACATAAAATTGGTATTTGTTTTAGTTTTAAATTTTAATGTATTTTTGTTTTCTAACTTTTAAAAATAAATAAATAAAATTATTTTAAATCAATTTACATATTAAATTATCTTTCAAATTGATATTTAAACTATGATATACGCAAATAATTTAAACATCAACGTAAAACATGTTTGACACAAAATATATCGAATACAATTGGTTAGAATAAAGTTTATTTATTTATTTTTAAAGTTTGATAATTAAACAGTCAAAAAATTAAAATAAACATGAATTTTAATTTTGTCAAAATTTAAAGATTAAAAATAAACTTTTAAAAAAATATCCATTTGATCAAGTTTTTACGTACTATCTATTATTTTAAGTACATACATAATATCTATTACTTTTAATTATAATTAAATCATTATGTAAAACTATGATATTTATTCAACTTATATTATTTATTTTTACATTATTTTTGTTCTTGTTTGAATTAATGTGTGAAATACTTTTAGAAAGTTGAAAATTACATTGCTTTTATCATTAAACGTGATACTAAAATTTATAATTATTATTAATAGGTTTAATCATTAACATAGTTCATATTTTCGGTGATTTTTTTCAAGTGGGTCCTTCTTTTTTTTTTGTCCCAATTAAGTTTTTATTTTTGAAAAATTGAAGTAATTAGGTCTTTGTTGTTAGTTCGGTACTAGGGTGTCACATGTTATCTTATGTTTTTTTAAATATTTATTAATTATTTTTATTTTAAATTTTTTGTCATGTGTCAGGCTGAAATTGAAAATTAAAGTGTGACGTGGTACTGTCAGCTTTCATTTGTCTCAATTTGGTTCCTATATTGTCAGGACACATGTGAGACAATGTTAACTTAACACGTGACAATTTTTTTATTTAAAAAAATAAAAAATATTAGTCCATAACTAACAACAGAAACTTAATTGTTTCAATTTTTCAGAAATATGAATCTAATTGAAACAAAAAAAAGAGTGAATAACCTAAGAAAATCACCGAAAATAAGAACTATCTAAATGATTAAATCTTATTAATATTATTATGTAAAAGTCAATTTTTCAAAACGAATGGACAATTGTAAAACATTAAACCTATAGTTGTTAGTTAAAAATACTTATTAAAAGGCCTGAACACAGCGTTTATAAAAAAAAAAAGTCTTGTTAACTATAAAGATTGAGGTTTATAGTTAAAGAAAGTTTGTTCAAACCTCAAAAACCTAATCATTCATGTAAAGCACATGAGTATAGGTTTTGTAATTTTGTTATATGCATGTCTGTCAATGGTGCTCACAAATGATTTGATATTTTAAAAATACAAAATTATTTTAAAAAATGTTTTCAAAATTATAATGTGTCACTCATTGAATGATAACATTAATACATGTTTTGATATTAAAACGGAAACAAGTGCCCTAATTTAGAAATTTAGATTAAACAAATATAATGTTTTGATATTAAAACGAAAACAAGTGCACGAATATAATGTTTAAATGTGATGGACCATAATAAAACCCATTTTAAACATACTTAGAAAATTTAAAGTTAATTATTTATAGGTTTAATATCCTATTTTGTCTCCAGTTTTGCTGATAATGTCAATTCAGTCCATCGTTTTAAAAGTGTGTGAAATTGGTCTTCGTTTAGTAAATTTTGCGTTAATATCGTTTCTTCCGTTAAATACACACCAACGACATTAGTTTTTTCTTTCTCTCTCTACTGCTCCTCTGAACACAACAATTTTTTCTATGTGTTAAACACATTTTAAATTTAAAAATCAAATTATTCTCAAGAGTTATTTAATCGTAGAGTTTTTGTTAGAAAAATATTGTATCTTTCTTAATTTTATATTAAACTTAATTTGACTTTTTAAAAATATTTAATTAACTTTTAAGTATCACAAATTTAAAAATTTTTAGTTTAGTTTTTAATTTTATTAAATGTTTAAAGATTTCTTTGTCTAAAATATTCTGTTATTCAATAACAACTTAATTAAAATTATCAAATTTATAATTTACTTAAAACTTAATTTAGTCTTTTCAAAATCATAATCATGTTTGTTTTTTCTTATATAGAGCATAAACATTCTTTGCTATGAGTAACATTAGATTTGAATATTTAATACTTAACACTATTGTCAACAATAACTTTTTTTCTTCAATATTTAACACAATTCTATAAAGCTGTCTTGAAATTAGATGACATGATTAAGTTAAAACAGCCTTAGGTAAATAATTGAAGTATTTAATGGTATATTATTCTAACAAAAACTATTTATATATGTGTTTAATGATTTAAGTATAGTTTACATTTCATATATAAAAAATATAAATAATTTAAATTGATTTTAACATCATGAAATTGTGTTTGACTTAATTTTGAGTCAAATTAATGACCTACCTTAAAGTTATACTGTTTTTAGAGTAAAACTTATATTTAAGCTAGTTCTTACAAATGAGAACTTAGTATTGTATGAAACATGTTTGGATAAGCATTTTCATTAATTAATACTTCTAAAGGAGAAAATAAAAATAGCTTTTATTAAATAAAACTAGTTTATACATAACCTAAAAGAATTTAAAATAATAAAATCGTTTTGTAAATTATTTTATATAAAAGATAATATTACTCTTTTATCCTACAAATATTTATAGAAAAGTTTGTTCAAATATATTTATAGTATAATTTTTGTATTTGTTAGTTTAATCAACCTTTATATTTACATAAATAAGTATTTGAATATTTATGGCTACTGTATATATATACTTTTTAATTTTATTTCATGTTAGACAACCGAAAAAGTTTAAGATTTTTGCCGTTAATGATTTAATAGTTGAAAAACATAATATATTTTTCTTATATTTTAGTTTTTAACTTTTTTCATATTTAAAAAAGAAAAATATTTTTTTACACCACCAACGGGTTATCAAAACAATAGTACTTATAAAAAAAATAGTTTTTCATATTAAACTGATAACAGTATGATGAACCAATACAATTTGATTTTTAAATTTAAAATGTGTTTAACAATGATTTTTAAATTTAAAATGTGTTTAACAAATAGAAAAAGTTATTGTGTTCAGAGAAATTTAGAAGAGCAGAAGAGGAGAGAGAGAAAAAAAAACTAACACCGTTTGTACGTACTTAATGGAAGAGATGACGTTGGGTAAAATTTATTAAGTGAGGATTAATTTCACGTACTTTTAAAATGAAGGACTGAATTGATATTACTCAGCAAAACTGGGACAAAATAGACTATTAAACCTTATTTATATAAACACCATTTCAAACTTTTGTTATGAAAAAATTGTTGAACTTTCATAGTATAGCTGTGAATAGTAGATTATTAATTCTCAATGATCCAATTCAATTATTGGGCTTTTAGACTTTTCAAGGTCACGCTGCTGAGAAATTCAATAATAAGTTAGGGTATGTCTTCCTCCACAACCCTTTTTTTCTTCCTGTACCCCTCATAAAAAACGTAATCTCCAAAACACATCTTATTAAAATTATAATAAAAATCTTTACACCTACTTAATTTTACATGCATTGGATATTCGGAAAGGTATTTTAAAATTTAGAAAATGGTTTTAGGAACATTCAATCTGGAAAATATAAAAAAATACATTTCAAATTAAAACCTGAAAATATATTTTCTAAAATACAAAAAAAGATCAAAAATGGATATTTTAGAAGTCATTTTCGAATCTGAAAAAATATATTCTAGAATACTTATTTCAGATTTTCTTTTGTATTTTGGATTATATTTATGAGTTCAAAATTTATTTCCAAATCTATAAACACCTTTGGAAAAATCATTTTGTAATATAAAAGAAATTTTATAATAGGTGTTTCAAAAGTTATTTCACTACATCCTGCTTTGGAAAAATCATTTTGTAAATGTTATATTTTGTAATATAACATTTACACGCTCTGCTGGCTTTAACACTACATCCTCAAATTCTATCACTGTTTTTAGTTGTATCTTACACTATAGAAGATAAATAAGTATTAATCTTATATATGTTCTTATAAGCTTAAATTTAAACAAGTTAAAATCATGATGGCTTTTGGAAGAAAAGTTTGACATTCTATTGCAGAAGGTGGAGTTGAGAACATCTCCACCGTCCAAGATGCTGCTGATATGATCTGATTGAGTTGAGTAGTTTGACATTATGTATGTATAAAGATATGTCACTAAGCACCAAGGGTCTAAAAAAATTAGGTTTATGGATTTATGTCCAGGTTTCTCCAATTACAAGATTTGTTTACAGATTCATCTACTCCAGTAGAAGGCAGCACCCCCGTGTTATTAAATTATCATTTAATACATAGTTTAATATCAAATTATCATTTAATATAAAAAGGAAAAATAAGGACGGGATATAATAGAATATCTTGTTATCAAAATTCTATTTAGTATACCACGATTTAATAAAACAAATTAAATGTATTTATAAAATAACATCCTGTTATGAGTATAAAGATATTTATAATTATGTGTAAAGATTATAAACTTTTTTTTCTTTTTTTTATTTGATTTTATCTTCTTAATTACTATTTTTAAAATTTAAATAATAATTTATAATTAGAAAATTACTTTTTTGAATTCAAATAATTACTCATTGTAAAAAACTTATCTACTCTTTTGTCATTTTAGTAACCACTTATTCAAATTTAAATAATTATTCATAATACAAAATTATTTACATAATATTACTTATAATATTTTTATTTCAATAAATAAAATTTATTTTATCTATAACTATATCTATATTTATTTATACGTTTAGTTTTTTTAATTTTATCATTTGAATTGCAACTTTTAAAATTTAAATAATTATAAATATTTAAAAATGTGTACATATACAGCGTAATAACTTTTGAGTTTACAATATATATATATATATATATATATATATATATATATATATATATATATATATATATATATATATATATATAAAGAGGATACACTTTTCTTATGTCTTTTTATGTTTTTTCAATTTTACTTTCTTAAATAATTAAATTTTTAATTTAAATAATTATTTATAATAAAAATATAATTTTTAATTTTATCATTTTAGTAACTAATTTTGTAATTCAAATCATCACTCATCATGAAAGAATTATATATTCTTGTATTATTTTAGTAACTATTCTTATTTACACAATATTACTAACATTTTTTTATTTCAATAACTTAAATTTATTTTATCTATAATTATATTTATAACTACAAACACTTTTTTGGTTTTTTAATTTTATCCTTTTCATTAAGACTTTTAAAATTTAAAAAATGATTGATATTTAAAAGATTCCTACATAAGCCTCTGTTTAATACTGTACGAATACATAAAAATTATCATTCTATAATTAAATTGTCAGTTAATGATATATCAGTTAATAAAAGTTAAGATAATATTTTTCATTCAAAATATTAAATACCGTATTAGAAACCACTTAAAATAAAATATTCAGTACATTATTTTGTTTCAACTATATTAAAAGAGTTAAGAATTTTGTTATTTTTCTATATAAAGATTAGCATGGATAATAGATTTTGAAAGAAGGATAAATAAAATATATTCCTTCAAGATAATTTTTAGATTAATTAGAACCTGACTAATATATATATATATATATATATATATATATATATATATATATATATATATATATATATATACTGTAAATCAAATGATAATTCGTTTATTTTTTACGTGACTTATTTTTTTTTTCTATTTGCATCATGTAATATAAAATATTTTATAAAATTTATTTAATAGTTTTTACTGATTCGGTTTTTACATTTTATTAATTGCTCTTAGTAAATAAACATTTCATAAAATAAAATATTCAAAAGAATCAAATTGTGTAAAGAAAAAAAATTAAGATATTCGTAGACTTCTTATAATTTCACAGATATAAATATACTTTTAACAAATAATCTATTTGTTTATTTTTCTTGATTTTTATATTTATTTGGTATAATATAAAATATATTTAAAATAATGTATTATACCATAAAATCAATCAGATTATATAAGAAACAATATAAGAAAATAATTACTAGTTATTGATACATTCAATACAAATATATGATTGTGTAGGATATATATATATATATATATATATATATATATAGTTTTGTATTGTTTATTAGAACATAGTGATATTTTCAAAATAGTTACATGATATAATATATTAGATTTTGCATGCAAAAAAATTGAATAATATATTGTTTAATCATATTAATTTACAAATTTTAAAATTTTAATTAATTAGAAAAAATAATTTATCTATTTAATATATATTTCTTGGAATAATTTAAATTTAGGAAAACTTGTTTTCCATACTTTATTTGATTTATTTAAAATTTCAAAGGTTCTTAGTTGAAAACTGAGTGGCCACACAGATTATATTATGATGGTACGCACACGGTCTTGCTCCCTCTCCCGTTTTCGATGTGGGATTGGATCCCATAAAATCCATTTTATTCTGTAACACACCATCATTCACGCTCCGTCTCTCTTACAATCTTTCTTCTTCTTCTTCATCTTCTTACCTCCGAGGCCTCAATTCCAATAGCCATGCCTCATCCCACGCCCCACCCCCAACCCCAACCCCAACCCCAACCAAAACCTAATCCCAACCTTCTCTCTCTCTTCCTCAAACCCATCATTATGCTTCTTCTCACCTCCCTTTTCTTCCTCTTCATTGGCTTCGCCGCCTTTCTCCTCCTCCACCTCTTCCTCCTTGGCGGCGCCTTCCACCGTCTTCGCTTCCGCCCCTCCGCCGCCACTGCCTCTGCTTCCAACGCCCTCCTTCCTCGCGAAATCAACAAGCTACCTCGCTTCCGCCTCTCCCATGGATCCCAAATGCTAGCCGACACCCACTGCGTTGTCTGTTTAGACGCCTTTCGCAGCGGCCAGTGGTGCCGGAAACTCACCGCCTGCGGTCACGTCTTTCACCGCAGGTGCGTCGACACGTGGCTCCTCAAAGTCGCCGCATGCCCCACGTGCCGTACATCCGTGCGATTTAATGCCGGGCCTCCAGTACAAGACTCGGCACTAGGTTCTACTTTTGCCCAGTTTCGAGCCTGCGAAACTGACTCCAATGCTGTCACCCTTTTATAGCTTGTAAGTTATCGGTTTTATGCCGCTTGAAGAACATATAAGGTTATTTTTATTGTCTTTACCACATGTATAGTTTCCTTATCGTATATGAACAGTAGCAATAGTTTTATTTAGTTTTGTCATTTTGAAAGTATTGGAAAGAAGTGAAGAAAAATAGGAAATTGCCTTAAAATCTAACTCTGTTGCTCTGATCATCATCACCTATTTGCCAAATGATTTTTCCACTGAATGTTTCACAGTTATAAATTCAAGATCCTGGATATGTCTTCATATTTTTACTTGTGAATTTGAATTTGATAGTTGATCGCGTTCCTTGTTTTTTCAACCGTGTGGTCGCAACTTCATCTTCGATAAAATTCGGGAAGTAAATTTTCTTGTTCTTGACAGATTGATGCTTAGAGAATTTTTATAGTGTATAGATTGATGCCCATATACCGAAGTAGATTACTTTTTCATGGTTGCCTCTAGTGTCAGTACATTTTAAGTATTCGTTATTTTTACAAAGTTATTGTGGCCATTGATTTCTAAAAAATAAGGAGTTCCAGACTACTTTATGTGGGATAGAGAGACAAGTGTGTGTATGAATGGTGATATAACGTGATTGAAATAGAGATAGAATAAGTATTAATGGTGTGCAGGAAACGTGACGGTGTTTTACATGTTATCGCTCCACAAAAGTGGATTGTCATCGACGAATGATTTAAATTGCCGTTTGTTAATTTTTGTGAAGGTGTCTGCAACATTGTCGTGTCACTAGCTGCATTCTTTTCTGCTAGTATTTAGGGTTGAGTGAGCCTAGCTCCATAGTCCAATGACCGAAGAACAGCGAACTTATGTGTGCTTAAATATTGGGCAATTTACAGACTTTTCTTACGTTTTCTTGAAATTTGTATAGTGTTCCATATATTTAAGGGAACATTATCACGGGCTTTGATAAAACAAGGGTTTAGTGTGAAATTTTAAAGAACTACAAGGGTTAATTGGATTTTGTCCTGGAATTTTTGTGCTGGATGGATGGGGTGTATGATGAAATCGTGATTTTGCTGACAATGGATAGTTTGTTTACACGACTACAACAAAAGATCATGCAATTATGGGTATGGCATGATGGAGTTAATAAAACATCCCCTGGTCTCTGAATGGGTGGTTGATTGGAAGATGACATACATTGCTGGCTTGGGGAGGGTGATTGAAGGTCTTTCTTGCTTCGTTATTCTTGGTTGGCTTCGATTGGGTGGGGGTGTGTATGAATATTTGAAAAAAATGTGAAGTTGATCAAATCCTTCTGTGTTTTTGCTGCATTTTTTATAAATTATCAGTGGTTTGTTTTTGAAGCTTTTACATATAACATCCCGTGTATGTAGTTTTCATTTCACCGTATAACAGTAATAGGTTTTATTTTATTTTCTGTAGTTTGATTCCTTAAATACTCTGCATTCATAAAACATTTTTCATCGGAGTAGTATTAATTAGTAATGGTGGAGCGGTACATCCAGTTGGGCTGTTTTATTGGCTGTGTGGTCTTTGACACAAGCACAAGAAGTTGATGATAGATAGCTCAGGGGAGCACCAGAGAACTCGCACAAGACATTGTTGATCTTTCTAGATGGTTGGCTCCTTAAATCTATGTTTGATTGAAGTAAAATAATTGAAAAATTATGAAGAAATAATTTTTTATAGTTCTTTGATTGGATTGAGAAGATAAATTAGTGCATGTAAAATTAGTATTATGTTTTGATTGTCTTCGGAGGTATATATTGGGGGTAGGGCTCTCATATAATAAACTATAAACGCTCATAAAGATTATGTTTCCGACCAATTAATCTTCGACACAGATAAACTTATACGGATGCCTCAGCCTCGCTGCATTCGAGTAGTAAATGTGATGTTATTCTTTAAAACTATTTCTACATACCTTTAAAACCTGGCCTCCATTTATTATTGTTAACAAAAACACAGAAAATTAATAGAATGATGTAGCGGAAGAAAATTGTTAAATGCTTTAATTGTATTTTTATTTTTTTATTCGTACTGTTAGTTTTTAATCTTTATTTATTTGAAGTCCACTAAATTCCGACACTTCCTTACTCTTCAGATGCATATTGAAAAACAACAGGAATATGCTTTCTTTGTTTTAACAAAGAGCATACTTGTTTTGCCATTTTTCCCCATCTCTTCTAAATTAACGAGATTTTGTTTTCTCGTTTCACGTGTAACAAATAGAACTAGAGAATTAATTATGTTGAGTTTGTTGACATCACTTTTGTAGTTAAGAAACCAAATTTTTAATTTGTATGACCAAAATAAGAAAAAAAAAATTAAGGACTTGATTTATTTTTTTATTCAAATTTTAGTGGTTACAACATTGTTTGAACTATGCCTGATTTTTGGGGGAAAAATGTTTTTTTGCCTTTTCTAAAAAAAAAAAAAGAGTTACTCTAGACATTATAATTTGTGTGTGTGAAGGATGTAAATTTCCATTGTATTAACAAAATAAAGGTGTACTCGTATTTTTAGTTAATGAACAATGGCATCAGATGTTAGCTTAAAAATTCAGTGTCAAATGAACTGTGACGATTTCAATTTGTAGGTTAGGCTTGTTGTGCTTTATTTTGCAAAATACAGAGGTGGTTACTTTGTTGACATGGTTCTATCAGTCTATGGTGGTGGTTACATGAAGATGAATGCAAAGTTTGTAAGCTTTGGGTTAGACTAATCTGAGAGATGGAACTTAGAGGGGGTATATTTTTTATAAGTAAAATTAAATTACTATAATATTTTTTAAATTAAACTTATAGGAAGTGATAGCTTTTTATGTCCAAAGTTTTGGCACGGAAAATATTTATTGCCAATCTGTTTCTTTCCATATATTAATTAACATTTTTACAACCAAAACTTAAAAAACATAAATATTTTTTACTATTTAAATAATTCTATAAGTATAAGATGTGCTGAAGATATGTGTTTAAAGTGTGTATATGATTTTATATTTATAACAAAATTTTAAATTTAAATATAATATTATTTTAAACTACTGATAATTTGTTACTAGTAATGAAATTTAATTTATACATAAAAAATAATAAATTTAAAGCACTGGACGGTATTAAAGAAAGCAAGTGTAGAATCCACAAAAAGAAAATTAGTTTTTTTTTGTCAAAAGGAAAATTAGTTTGAAGTGGTTATAAAATAATTTTTTTATTCATTATCAAGAGAATTGTGTTAAATAATCATTCTAGAAAAAAAAAAGAGAAGGAAAATGATAAGTGTGAAAAAGAGTTATTTTTATACTTATAAATGAGCTCAATCTTGTAATTATTCATGTTGTTCCTCATTGAAAAGTTGTAATAGCTAGTAAATTGTTATGTAAAATATTGTACAGGAAATGGTGTATTATTTAGACTCTATCAGCCAATTTTCGCAAAGCCAAAGCCAAAATTCGCATTGCCAGAAGAAGGAAATTCGCATAGCGCACCAGTACCTATGCGCTGAGCGAATAACATCAGTTAAAGTGCGTTAAGAAAATTCGCATAGCGCACCAGTACATGTGCGCTGAGCGAATTAATAAATTTGAGTGGCTTTAAAAGACGTGACAGAGAGACATAACATATACTGCGGAGAGAAGTTCCGGACAAAAGAAAGAAACGAAAATCTCAGGAACTTCTGGAGACTACTTCAAGGCATCAAGACACCATTGTTGCAAGGGATTGCTTCAAATGTGTACGTTTTAGATGACTAGGAGTAGTTAAATTTCTCTTTCGTTGGGATTGGATGTAATGAACTCACTGTAATTTTCCTGCTCAATATATTGTTGTTCGTTCATATGCTCTTTCTTGAATTTATTATCATTGTATGAAAATATAATGTTATTTGAATGTCTTTGATTAGTGAAAAGTAACTTTGAACATGAACGAACGTAGATAGAGCACTTAAGTGATTTGGGATCTAGGGATAGACTCAATAACTTGATCATTCTTAACATCGGACTTAATGCAAATTGTATATTAAATTGACTAAGGAATTATCATTTTAATATATTAATTTAGAACTAGTTGCTAAGGAATTAGGACTAGTATGTCTTGATGTGAATGTTTGAATGAAGTAATGAAATATTGAAGAGAGTTTTATATTCATATGATTCATGAAACCCAATTCCAACAAAGTTTCTTTTAAATATAATTCCTTGCACACCAACTGTTTGATAAAAATACCAAAAAGAGTTTCTTGTGTTTTTTGTACACTTTGATGTCTAATTGAATTATAAAAGGAAGAATTGTCATGTGTTGCACAAGTCCCTTGGGAGAACGATACTTTGAACTTACTCTATATTACTTGTAACGATTTGGTATACTTGCCAAAAAAGTTAACAAGTTTTTGGCGCCGTTGCCGGGGACTTGTGTTCCAACACAAGGCATTTTGGACATTTATGACTCTTTTAGACTTTGTTGTGAATTTTCCTTTTTAATGTTGTTGGGTATGCAGTTGGCTTAGTATTTTCAGACTTTCCATTAATTTAGTTTGAACTTAATGTCTGTCTCGGGGTACGCTTTAGAGCTTGATGTTGTTATTGAAAGTTCTTAGGAATGAGATTTCAGTAGCGGAACTAACTAAATCAAACCAGATGTGCAAATCACCAGGGATGGGGTTGTGTGTTTGGATTACTGTTTTGGAACTTAAGGCAAGTTTGGTGGACTTCTTACACCAAGGGATTGGGTGAGGGTTTGTCATACTTAGGTAGGCACAACAAGAGGGATCTGAGTGTTCTAACTTCAGAAAACAGGGAAAGTGGAATTCTTTGCCAATTGTATGTCTCTTTTGTTTGAATTTCTTTTATGCAGTATGCCTACAGATGTTTCTAGTTGTTGGAAGATTCTAGGGATGGGATTTCAACAGCTGAAAGGGGAGTACTAAGTGATCTTGCAACAAGAGGGATCTGAGTGAGTTTATTTAGGAAATCCATTTCAATCATTTTGCATATTGGAATTGTTGTTTGGTTGGTGTGCTCACGTTCTGCAATTTTTTTTTCTTTCTTCTTTTCCTTATTTCTTTGTTTGTGTTTTTATTTTATTTTTCTATTTCACTTCTCTATATGTTACTTTTTGCAAGTGCTTTATATGCAGATGATGATTATGCAGGTGCAGATGGAGTTATCTTCAATGTTTAGTTATGTTATTTATGTTTTGTAATATGTTTTGAACTATGTGTTAGTTGTAAAGACATGTGACTTTTTGATTTAATGGTTATGCATTGTCTTGATTAAGTTGATGTGATTCTTGAAAATGATAACACATATGACTGCGGTTGCAATGTGCTTCATATATTTTTATCTGTGTGTGAGTATGTATGACCAGATCTGTTGAGTTTTGAGAGCATGTGTTGAGAATAAGAAATATGATGAGTTGTCTAGATATGGAGTTTACTTTTGCATGATTGTGATTCTACATACATACACACTTGTGTGGTTAAGGATGAGAGAGGCATTGTTTGATATTGATTATACAGCTACTTGGTCAAACAGCCAACCTTAACACATCATGATACATTTGTGAACCCTTTTGAGCCTTGAAAATGTTTTCCTTCCACCTTGAGCTTATTAGATGATATCCTACCTCACACCTTAGAAGAGAACATGTATTATGCTTTAAAAGAGGTTACGGTTGAATTCATGTTTGTGGGAAGAAAAGATCAATAAAAGAAAATATGATAAAAAAACAAAGCTCAAAATGAAAAAAAAGGTTGAGTTGTGAAAGAAAATGGTATGTGATGAATGATATATTTTGGGATTTGAGTACTGGATTGGGAATTGAAGTTGTTCTCTTCTTAATAGGTGTCTTTGAATCCAAGAAAAACCATGATTCTTTTTCTAGCCAAGCCAAGCCTTAACCTGAAAAGACCTTTGGACTTAACCAATAGTGTGTGAAGTGTGTGAATCAAATGAAATGCAAAAGCTGAGGAAGTTCTATGTCAATTCTACTGTCATGTGAGGACAAACACTTGAGTGTGAGTAATGATAAATGTTGATCTGGTTGTTCATATTTTATGCACAGATGATTTTATGAGTGATGCACCATGTCATACTTGTTTGAAATCTTTGGGAATGCATATGATTATTCTGATGTGCAGAGTCATTTTATCAAAATGTCAAATGTCTGTTGTGATGTTCATTTTCTTATGTGATTTCTTGAGGGCATGAAATAGTTCAAGTTTGGGGGAGTTGATAAGTGTGAAAAAGAGTTATTTTTATACTTATAAATGAGCTCAATCTTGTAATTATTCATGTTATTCCTCATTGAAAAGTTGTAATAGGTAGTAGATTGTTATGTAAAATATTGTACATGAAATGGTGTATTATTTAGACTCTGTCAGCCAATTTTCGCAAAGCGAAAGCCAAAATTCGCATTGCCAGAAGAAGGAAATTCGCATAGCGCGCCAGTACCTGTGCGCTGAGCGAATAACATCAGTTAAAGTGCATCAGTTAAGAAAATTCGCATAGCGCACCAGTACATGTGCGCTGAGCGAATTAATAAATTTGAGTGGCTTTAAAAGACGTGACAGAGAGACAGAACATATGCTGCGGAGAGAAGTTCCGGACAAAAGAAAGAAACGAAAATCTCAGGAACTTCTAGAGACTACTTCAAGGCATCAAGACACCATTGTTGCAAGGGATTGCTTCAAATGTGTACGTTTTAGATGACTAGGAGTAGTTAAATTTCTCTTTCGTTGGGATTGGATGTAATGAACTCACTGTAATTTTCCTGCTCAATATATTGTTGTTTGTTCATATGCTCTTTCTTGAATTTATTATCATTGTATGAAAATATAATGTTATTTGAATGTCTTTGATTAGTGGAAAGTAACTTTGAACATGAACGAACGTAGATAGAGCACTTAAGTGATTTGGGATCTAGGGATAGATTCAATAACTTGATCATTCTTAACATCGGACTTAATGCAAATTGTATATTAAATTGACTAAGGAATTATCATTTTAATATATTAATTTAGAACTAGTTGCTAAGGAATTAGGACTAGTATGTCTTGATGTGAATGTTTGAATGAAGTAATGAAATATTGAAGAGAGTTTTATATTCATATGATTCATGAAACCCAATTCCAACAAAGTTTCTTTTAAATATAATTCCTTGCACACCAACTGTTTGATAAAAATACCAAAAAGAGTTTCTTGTGTTTTTTGTACACTTTGATGTCTAATTGAATTATAAAAGGAAGAATTGTCATGTGTTGCACAAGTCCCTTGGGAAAACGATACTTTGAACTTACTCTATATTACTTGTAACGATTTGGTATACTTGCCAAAAAAGTTAACAGAAAACAGTATTAAACAAAGTTTAATTGAGTAAATTTACAGACCATGCTCATGTTCTTTTTTCCATTGCATTTCATATTAGAAAAATTATAGATTATTGTTCATCAACAACATTAATTATATGTGTAATTACTTTTGTTAATAAAATAACATATTACAATAAAATATCAATTTATTGTTTCATATTATAATGGTAATCTATATCTATACACATTAGTTGTATTTGTATACAACTCATACACTCATATATGCTATGATATTCTGCTATAATATGAATAAAACTTTTTATTGGATTGAGTCTTATTAAAAATCATAACTTTTTTTTTGTTTTGTTTTTTCTTATAGCAACTCAGACCTTAGAGTATATAAGAAAAGACTGATTGAAGATTTGTTTTTCACAGGAAAGAAAAGGCATATATTTTATAAAGAAAAAAGGTTTGACTTGAATGATCATACAATACAATCCTTGTTAGGTTACAGAAGATGTGGAACATTATAAGAGAAAAAGAAGGCAATATTCACATAGAAGTGTAATTGTCAACATCCTAATAAATAACATCCAATAATAAGAGGTAGAGTGTAAACAATCTTAGTATTTACATAACTAAAAAAAAAGGGAATCCAAATAAAGTTTTAAGGTTTATATTAACTAAAGATAAGAAAAATAAATGAATAAAATAAAATGTTAAAAATAACCTAAATCTTTCTATTACAAAAACGGAGGAGCATCATGATAATAAAATTAAATGTTCACAAAAAAAGTCTAAATAAGAGGTACAACTTCATAAACGTCCACCACCTTTCCTTCTCACTTTGTATTTTCTGTAATACTAAAAGATATAATACATCTTTAACGCTCTTTAAGAATTGCCCCTGTAGTATTTGTATACTATTTGATTCACAGAAAACTTAATCTTAAGTCAAATTATAATTCATACTCAAAATGAAAAAAATTCTAATTATTTTGACTAAGAAAAGTTTTCTAATTATTTATAGTGATGTCAAAATAAATTTAAACGCGTGAGCCAACTTGAATTTATCATGAGTTCATGTTGTATTATGTTTGAAAAAATTAGGTAAATTAAAGTTGAATTTATTATTAATCTATTAACAATAACCTTTTATTATTTTACTATTTTTTTTATAAAATGTTTTTTTTATAATTATTTGTTACTTTAATTTCATTTTATTTTGATGTTTTGAAAAAAAAAATACAATATACCTGTAAAACAGTTTTATACAGAAAAGGCACAGGATTAAAATAACCTTTTACATGCAATTTATTAAGATAATTGTTTCACATTTGTTTTTTAGTAAGTTTTAGGAGGATGTAGAAGACGTAACTTGGAAGCAAAGATCGCGGAGGACAGAGAAATAATTGGAAGGGTTTGATTTGGTGATCCAACAGGAGCAGTAGAGTGAGAGTGAGAGTAAGAGAAGAATGGAGGAATCGGGTGGCGAGTGGTGGTGCATTTCGGCAGTAAAGATGATAATGGAGTCGATAAAGATTATAGCCTGCAACAAACTTGTGTTCGCATCAATCATGCTTCTCACCACCCTCCCTCTCTTCACGCTTCTAATTTCCCAATCCATCTCCACCCACTCCCTCACCTCGCAAATTCACCATCTCGAGGCCCTCGCACGCTACGCTCCCACACGCTTCGAGGCCCGACATGTCTGGCGCCAGTCCCGCCACGACGCACTTTCCCTCCTCCGCACCAAAGCCCTCTTCTCCCTCCCCTCCTACCTCCTCTCCCTCACCGCAGCCCTCTCCGCCGTCCACTCCACCCGCCTAGCGCTCCACGCCAACACCACCCTCTCCCTCCTCTCCGCGGCCCTCCGCCTCTTCGCCACCACCATCTTCGTCTACGCCATCCTCTTCGCCTTCTCCCCCATCCCGCGCTTCCTCGCTGCCCTCGCCTCCTCCACGGCCGCCAGGATCCTCCTCCTCGCCACCGGGTCCGCCCTCGAGATTTACCTCATGGCCGTCATGAGCGTCGCTCTTGTGGTCTCCGTCGCCGAAGAGAGGTTCGGCTGGGACGCCATTCGGGTCGGATCCGCTCTGATGGAGGGGAGCCGGGCATGCGGGTGGGCCCTGTCGGGTCTGTCCGTACTGGGGTCGAGCCTGATCGGGTCGAAGGTGGAGCGGTTGATGGAGGCCGAAGATTGGATCAGGGTTGAGGATAAAGCCGATGTGATAGTTGGGTACGGTTTGTTAGTGCTGTGATTGTAGAAAACGCCGTCCGATTAGGGAACCCCAACCAGAGGATCTGCAACTATCTGTAATGTAATCAAACTAATCTAATCCAACCTCATTCTTTGTATTTACAATTTTTTAATATTATATTTTTCATGTACAATTCTTTACCATAAAGCAATATATAATCCAAAATATGATTTTATCATGTGTAGCCATCCTATTGTTCTTTACTTGATTAGGTTTGTTTCTTTGTTGATACTTTTATCTCTTTTAAGTAATCTTGAGGAGATGCTGGTAGAAGGAATGAATAACGAAGGAAGTTGTTTTGGTCTTAACAGCAGATAAGGAGGTTGTTTTGGTCTTTACTGTGGAGTACACCAGTAACTAACGGAAGCCCGCAAACTTAACAAATTTTTTTCCGTGGAGTTGAAGCATCCACATTCAGGTACCATTTGAAAACTCCACGTTCAGGTACCATTTGAAATATATATAATCATTAAAAATATTTAAGAAATGCGTTTAAGTTTAATACTTTCAGATAATGAAAAAATATGGTTTAGTGTAGAGTATGTCTCGAACTAGATTCCATGATTAGGCAGCTGGCTGAATAGAACGTCTTAAATTTTTTTATGAGCATTATTATTAGAGATGTAACAACTTTTTATGAATAGTTGTTTTTATAAATATCTTCTAGTGACTCAAATTTAAATACGATTTTAAGGTATTTTTAATTTTTTAACAATTACATTATCGTTGGACGAAAATCCTTTAATTCTGAAATCAGTAGTCCAGTGGACTATTTATCATGGAAAGGTTATGTAGTATTGTGTATCAGATTGGACTTGTTCAGGTCACCAATTGAGTTAAAGACAAAATCGCAGAACATTTGATTTTTTTTAAAGGAGTACTACGGATGATAAATACAGTGAATGAAGCTAATAAACAACTGACGTTATGTCAGATATGAGTGGATAAGATGTTCATATTTCCTGATAAAGTAAAGGATGGAAATATATCATGTTTGAGTATGTTGTTTTATATAAAATGTATTTTTGTGTTATTATTTATTAATTTTGTTATAGTACATCAAAATTATATATTGCTTTAACTTTTACAAATATGTAGTGTAGAAGATATCAAAGATATGTCTATGTCTTATTTAAAGATGTATATACCTAAATAGTCATCAAACATATAAAAGATATATCCACGTCTTAGTTAAAGGTCTTTTATGCAATAAGATATTAATAAAAGTTAAATTAGATCTTAAAATAAATATTAAATAAACATCGTCTGGACCAGTTAAAAGAAAACTATTTTGGTCATATCGTGAATAACAACATTTTTTTTTAATTTTAAAATAGATCAGTCAAATCTTAACATAAATTCGTAACAAATCATACTTAAATTTTGAATTTTAAACACACGAGACCTGTTTAAACTCAAATTATTTGCAAATGCATAGCCTTGAAATAAACAAAACTCGTCAACTTGAAGTATATTTTGTTTCCAAGCTAAGCTATATTTAATCCACGTATAGCAAAGTCAAGTTGGATTAAACTCTCCCAAACCAACATCTTTAAGAATTTGATATTCTTATTTTAATTTAAAAATTAAGAATCGCTGTATAAAGAAAACTTATAATTTAAGAGATATACTAGTTAAAAGAGAAAAGAATATCCAACTATCTTTAAATTACTTTCTAAAAAAACAGTTTCTTAAGCTTTGTTCACTTGAATGGATTTGGAAGAGAGTGATTGAGTGGATTTGAGAAGATTTGAAGATAAATTTTTTTGTTGTTTATTTGAGTGAATTTGAAAGGAAGTGAGAGTAAATTTGGAAGTAAATTTTTTTAATCTGTCACATCAATCAAATCCTACACTAATTCTCACAAATGTTGTTTTCAAATTCACTCTTATTTACCTCCAAATTCACTCAAACAAATAACAAACAAAATTTATCTTCAAATCCACTCAATCACTCTCTCCCAAATCCATTCAAAAGAACAAAGGGTTAATTTATTCTTTATTCAATAATCTATAAAAAAAAAGGTAATCTATCTTCTTACTTTATTAACTGATAAGCCATATTTTTGTCAGATTATTTGGTCTATCTGTAATGCTCAATTGGTAATGTGGTGCTTTCTCACCTTTGTTTGATGAACAAGTTTTTGTCACGACAGAGAACTTGGTTACCAACCTCTTCGAGGAAGCTTTATTTTTTATTTTTTGGAACACGGCTAATTTTAGGACAAAAAAAATGTGCTAATTTTATTTGCTGATTTGCTATTGAATTACTACTTTCTTGGCATGGATTAAGGTAAATATAAGGTTCCTCTATGTGAGTAACAGTGGCAGTGGTGGCAAAACGGGTCAGAGTCGATGGGTCTGTCACGTTCAATTAATAGAGTTGTCAAAACGGGTCATCTGGTCTGACTCGACCCGGCCCACCACGAGTTGGTCACTTAGTGAGTCAATCTAACCCGACTCATTTATTAGTAAGTCAGAAAAATTTAAACCCGGCCTGACCCACCACGGGTTGGTGGGTAAACGGATTGACTCAGTGGCTTACTTCATTATAATTTTTTTAAAATAAAATAAAATTACAAACTTTCTATAATTCAAATCTAAACAAATTTCACTCCCAACACATGGGTGTTTAATTAATTTTGAAAATAAGAAACTTAAATAATTTTTTCAAGCAAAAACAAAATAATAAATATTTTTTTATAAAATTAAAATTAAACTTTAATAAAATAAAGTAGGTGGATTGGTGGGTCAACCTGGTCTACCACAAATTCAACCTGCATGAACCGGGTTTAAATGAGTCGGGTTGAAATCTGATCCGCATAAAAAAAAAGACAATTTTTTCAAACCCAATCTGGCTCAAACCCGTGATGAGCCGGATTGGTGCGCAGGTTGTGACCCATTTTGACAGTTCTAATAAGATACAATTAAACACAAATCATTAAAAGATACCTACGAGCCATTTCCCCTTTTATGTTTATATAACAATATTACAAAAGGAAGGATTCATGAGATAAAACAATATCAGTTGTGAAAATTTTATCTTCTGTAAAAATGAAAAAAAAATAGAAAGGAGAACATAAATAATATATCAATTGTGAAAATTTTATTTTCTTTAAAAATGAAAAAAAAATGAGAAATGAGAACATAAATAATAAATTTGTATTTAATTATCCTTTTTTTTAAAAGAGAGATGAAAATGAAAGATGAATAGAAACAATGTGAAATTTAAAAAGCAAGAAGAGAGAAAATTAAGAATATATCTTAATCAACTTTTTTATTTTTTACTATTTTATTTATTAATATTAAATGACTTGTTTTGTTAAAAAAAAATCCATTTAATTTAACACTCTTTCATGTCCATTGTTACAATGTTTATAAATTAAAAGTTGGAGGGGACATGACATCTCCTAGCCCCAAAATGCTTTGCATCTGTCTAAATGGGTTGTCCTAAATCATTATGTGTAATGCAGATATTTTTGTGTGGTGGATGGGTAGTGGATCTGGTGAAGTAAGCATGGATTAGCAAGGAGAAGATGGTTTGAAGAGTATTCATGTTTTCAAAAAATAAAAGCAACACATAACAATGATATTAAATAATAATTATTATAAATAACACATAATAATAATAATTATTATTATAATAAATAATACATAGTAATAATATTAAAATATAATATTTGAAATAATTTTAATCAATTTTTTTTACTCAAAATATAATTTTATATTACTATTATCATTAAGAATAATTTGATAATCTTTATTTTCTATTTATTAATTTTTTTTAATTATCACATAACTCAAATCATACACAAATTTTTACAAACTTTACTTTCAAATTCACTCTTAATCACCTTCAAATCTCTTAAAAGAAAAACAACCCACAATTTACTCACAATCCTCTTAAATCCATTTACACACCTCTTCAAATTCACTCCTCAAGTGAAAACATCCTAAAAAAAGAAGGGATTGGAGAGAGAAAAGAGAAAGTCATTAAAGAAGAAGGGATCGGAGAGAAAAAAAAAAGAGAGTTTGAAGTGATAATTTCTAATAATGTTAATGTTCATTCATGAAAGAGACTAAGTTGATTCTATTTAAATAATGTTGGACTCTATAAAGTAAAAAAAACAAATATTGATATAAAAATTGATCATAGAGAAACTAAGTTACTAATTAAGCTTTTTATTAGACTATCATGTTTATCATAATTTAATGAATATAGTTCTTTTAGGCCCTGTTCTTTTGAGTGGATTTGAGAGGATGGATTTGAGGGGATTTGAGATGATTTGAAGATAATTTTTTTTGTCGTTTATTTGAGTGAATTTGGAGGTAAATGAAAGTGAATTTGAAAATAAAATTTGTGAGAATTAGTATAGAATTGTATGGACATGACAAATTAAAAAAAATTATTTTCAAATTCACTTTTATTTACCTTCAAATTCACTCAAATAAACGACATAAAAAATTATCTTCAAATCCTCTCAAATCCCCTCAAATCCATCCTCTCAAATCCACTCAAAAGAACAGGGCCTTAGTTTTTTGAGAGGATTTTTTTTCACCCTTTTATTTCCACATTGCAATAGATAAATACATGTAAATTAATTAAAAATTAGACGAAATATGAGAATACAAATAATAAAAGAATAATTAATTTTATTTTTTCAAAAGTAATGGAGGAGATGGTTTGTATCAGTTTACAGGTGATCCATGATCATGAAAATTGATTGTGATATAAAGAAATTAATAAATTTTATCTTTTTTTAACAATTATAAGAAAAAATAACAACAATCTCTTTGAAAATTATGTTAAATGACATTCATATTACATTTTTAAAAAAAAATTGATGCTCATTTCCATAATAAAATGATAATCCTATATTATTTAATTCTTAAATAAACGTTGTTCATTTTTTATTTTATAAATGACATTTACATTTATTGTATTTCTAATAAAGTTGTACTTATTTTTCCTCTGTTTACGAATATTACATTGACCAACATTTAACTTAAAAATTAAAATTTTAAGAACTTTATATCAAAATTTAATATGATTATTATATTAAAACATAATAAAATGTTTTGTCACTAAGTTACAATTATCTTATAAAATTATAAAAAAAATTATGTTTTTGATAAAATAATATTTAATGTAAAATAATTAAATAATAATAAAATATATAATTAAATATTTTAACTTATTATCATGTTCATATAAAATATATGATCTTAACTTAAGTATAAATAAAAACAAGTAGTATATGTGTTGTTTTAATAATACAAAAGTAAGGGTAAATATCAATTTTAGAATTAGAGCATGTCATGTGTTTTTATCTTATGTTTTATCATAAAAGTTAATCCTGCCTACATACTATGATATTGGGCTTACAAGTTTGCCCAAAGAGTGAGGATAATTATACCCATGTATAATATTTATACCCATGTATAATGTTGACTTACAAAAGGACATAAAAACTATTAGCACATTTGATAAATTGATTAGATCTTTCAATTTTTTAAAAATACTTAACTTTTATATTTAAAACTCTTAAATTTTAACTTATGTTTAATTAATATAATATTTTTAATCATAATAAAAGAGAGAGTGACTAAACCTCTGTTCGCTTGGGCTGATTTGACAGTTCGCGAAGAAATGAGAGCGAAAATTTACGAGATTTATCCTGTTTACTTTAGAAGATTTGCATTGATTTGAGAAAATGGATTTGCGGGTTACAAGAGAAAATGAATCTTCGTACAGTTAAAGAGATTTGAGGAGATTCACATAGTTTTACTAGAGTACTCTTTATGTATTTTTAAAATAAGGATATGCATGAAATTGAAGATATGGTGGTGCAACTTAGTGTATATGGATATGTTATGGGTGGCAGAATTGATTTTACATTAATAGTTTTTTATTCTTATGAGAAAAGAGTCCACTTTATATTTAATTATTTAATTGTTAAAACCTTAAATTTAATAATAATAATTAACAATTAATTTAATATAATTAATACTAATTTATTTTAAATTACTTTTATAACTAAGGATAAAAATATAATATTTTATTTTTCTATTATTTTTTAAAATGTATCCTAAAAAAAGTATTGTAAATTAATTTGTTTTTAATTTTACTATTTCAAATAATTTTTACAAAAAATATATTAATCATAAATATAATTTTATATTACTTTTATCATTTATTAATAAATATCATTTTATATTACTTTAATAACTAGGGACATTTTGGTAATATTTAATTTTTATCAATTAAACAAATTTTTTAAAACTATTACATCAATCAAATCCTACACTAATTTTTACAAACTTTACTTTCAAATCCACTCTCAATTACCCACAAATCTACTCAAAAAAACAACTAAAAAATTACCCTCAAATCCACACAAATCATCTTCCCCAAATCATCTCCCTCAAATATTTCCAAAAGAACACACTCTAAAAGAGTTATTTATTGGTAGTGAAGCTAAATATATATTTAAAAATGAGAAAAATGTCACTATTATTTTATTAACTATGTTTTCAATCACAATAAATAATTTTTTTTTGTTATAAATAGATAATTTTATAACTGGATTCAGGAGTTTACAAGTTCATAATAATTTATTGTGTGTATCCTAAAAAGTACTTAAATTTATTCTATTGAAACCTGTTTTTGAATTATATTCACATTTTTAGATCTCTTTAAAATATTTTTAAAAATTTACTTAAAATTAACCTTGAGTTTGAACAATAAATTTTTATTTGCACCAAAGTATTATTAGAAATTTTTATAACTTTTATTCTATGTTACTAGCAAGTGATTACTTCAAGTTAAACTGGATTTGGTAAATAAGTCTTAGAATCAAAGTTGTTTTTGTGTATAAAATATCTATACAAAAGAATATTTTTGTCCATTTTCCTCGTATATTAATTTTAAAAGATTCTCTTAAAACGCCTTAATAATATAAAAACTATAATATATAAAAATGAAATATGAGAAGTATGAGAATATTTATAATTAAAAAAAAGAGAGAGATGTAGTTATATGTGATTAGTTTTAACGTGTTTTATAATATTTTTCTCTACAACCAGGTTTACTCCATTGATAGAAATTATTTTATATTTTAAATTGTATAATTATTTTTAATAATAAAAAATTACTTTTAGTAAAAAAATTATCCATAATAAAATTACAAAAAGTTATTATTTTGTATCTAATTTTAAAAATAATGATTATAAAAGTTATTTCTTTTTTAGAGAAAAACAGATACACATGTGTATGTGGATGTTTTTGTACTAGTAACAAGTAGAAGAAATGCCGGTAATTTTATTTTAATGATTTTTAAGTTTAATCTTTTATTATTTTTAATCTTATTATAAGAATTAGAATGATCTATCTTATTTTCATTTTAAGAGTTTCCTCACATGAATGTATGAGTCAATTTATTTATTGAGAGAGAAAAGGTGAAAAAATATTGAAAATGAAAAATATATGTTTTTATTTTATGAAGCGAGAAAAGGTGGATAAAGAGAATGTGTAGCTAGGGGTACTGAAGGGCAATGGCCACCATTCTACCTTCATCTAACCCTCACTTTCTCTCCTTCACCGCTCCCCGCAACTCTTCCACTTTTCTCAAGTAAGTTCACTTCTTTTCCTCACTTTCTTTCCAGCAGATTTCCTGATTAGTCTCGCTGATTACTTGCTTGCTTGGACATCAGATATCCATCTTACTTGCTTGCTAGAACCATCTTACTTGCTTCTAGGTTATGCCGACGATGTTATAAAAAAAATTGTTTGATCTTATGGAAAGTATTAGGAATTAAGAATTTCCAAATGTTTTGTTTACCAACAGTTGATTTATGGACAAAACTTAGATCATACTTCATAGATGCTTTTGGTTTTGTGCTCTATTAAGAATTAAGAATTGTATTTTCATCTCATTAAACTTCAATTTTCATAGATAATTTTTTATCTATGATGTATTTCCCCATAGAATCCACTGGAATTTTTTGACATTAAAAGAACACTGTAAAGGATTTGGAGAATTGGCATAAAGTTGATTTAAATATTAAGTTATCTTTATGAGTAAAGTAACATAGCAATGATGTGATATAGTTAACAAATTGTGCATAGGAAGAGAGATTTATCTTCATGTAGGCTGAGATTGACCTATTCTAACATGTAATTGTTGAACTTTTGCCATATTGAAAGAGATTCTACAGAACATATGGAATAAGAACCTTGTTTTTTTATTGCTGCTTAACGAGATTATACTCCTTGTTTTAGGTGGGGACAGATTAAAGAGCAAGATGTAAGCATAGTTGCCAATAGAACTCGAGGTCAAGCGGTTAGAGTCCTGGTAAACTCTAATTATGCATTAAGTGAAGAGTCCTTGTTCATTGTTGGTTGAAAATGACTTGTAAAATGGGATGCTTGTTTTTTTAATTTTGAGTTTATATAATACTGTTAGTTGGAGCTTTTAAGTTATTGGTATGGTCTTCTCAAATTGCTATTAATTTGTGTTGCTTTTTGCGCATTCCATATATATTCTTTTTTCAGTGAATCTATCTTATAGTCTAGACATGTACTGATGTAAAAATACAATTGCGGAGATAGAAATTTGATAGAAATTTTAAAACTCGACAGGGATGTCTAGGTATATAACAGGTAGAAAGTCAAATCACTTTGAGGAATGACACATTTGGAAAATTTGCTGGAGTTATAGGTAGGACAAATCTAAATAGTGAGGGAAAACCTACATTAGATATACAAAATAATGCATGATGACTTCTTAGTATACCTGTTTTATTCCACATATAATCAGTTCATGTTCAAGAATACATAACAAAACATTATTCTTATATAGAAGACATTGCTAAATCTTAATATGATGTTTATTTACTTCACTTGACAATATCTGATGTTCTTATTTGTTTACCTGTGTTTGAATGTGGTTTAATTGAAAAAATCATTACCAGTTGTATGTGTATAATCGAAATTTCGCTTCATTGCTATCTTTTGTCTCTGGGAGAAAACAAGGGATGGAATCTTCTTGTGACATGATATCTTGAACTTTATCCTGAACTGTTTATTGTGGAAATTCTTCATTGTCTAAACTAGTGATTATTCATTGGAGATTTATGATTTTCAGTACACTTTTATGGTTCTTTTGTCCTTTTAATGCAATAAACCAATTATTATTAGTCACGTCCACTTTTTGCTAAACTCTTACTTCTTTTGAATATTTAGCTTACGTTCATGAGTCATATGTTTCCAGTTAGATTTCTTTTTTCTACTTCTGTATCCCTTCTATATTTGATATTTCAATTTGTATCAGTGTAATAAGGTCTGCAAGTTTTATAATTATACAGGTAGCTTCAGGAAAGGGTGATACAGTCATGGTTGATCCCGTTGAAGCCAAGCGATTGGCTGCCAAACAAATGGAAAGAATCAAAGCAAAAGAGAAACTCAAGGTGAACTATGGTTGAATTTGAATCACCTATTCGGGGTTGTTGTCAATTAGTATAGAAGCATATGAAAAGTTTGAAAGTCATTTTTCTTCCATATAATTGTCAGTTTGGGCAGAAGGCAACTGATTATGCTCTGATGAAACTCTGTTTCTCAATTCACTAAAAAATTGGCCAACTTAATGTTCTCTGATTGTAGAGAAGACGCCAAATTGAGGCAATTAATGGAGCATGGGCAATGATCGGTCTCACGGCTGGCCTAGTTATTGAAGGTCAAACTGGAAAAAGTATTCTGACTCAGGTGAAATTTGGAAATGTTTCTTTAACATGTGCTTCATGTCCAAGAAAAAACATGAGTTCAAATAAACACATGCACATACCCGTCACATACACCTAAGGGCCTTCCTTTTAAAGTGAATTTGTCTCTAATATGAGCTAGTAAGGGTGTATCCTACCTAATTCAGTTTTCGTGCATTTTTAACCTACTAAATTCAAAGACAAGAATTGGTTCAAATTTGATATATCTCCACCATAAAGTTCTCAAATCAAACAAATAACATTTAGACTGTTTTTCCAACAAAAATAGCCCTATTAAAAAAGTGTTTTATATTTTTAGAAGATGCATACTTGTCAATGTTTTGCTTGATCAAAGTTTTATACTTTTCAAATGTTAGATATTTGATATATGAATTTTATTAAATTCATTTGACTGAACAATTATTATTTACTGTTTTTTTTTTTGTTTAAATTTCTCTTTTCAGCTGCAAGACTACTTAGGTGCAATTGTTAGTTTCTTTGTAAGGTAGACTTTTTCCAAGATGTTCGTGGATACAAATGGAGAACTCCAGAATTCTTTCTCACATTCTTTGTAATTATATCTTTTGACTTCATATCATTAAACTTAAAAGTATGCCAAGGATGTTTTTTCTTCACACTTTCACTATTCAATTTTCGTTGTTACCTGGTAAGGGTATGTAACATACAATTGTTTTTCCCAGGTCTTCTATACAGAAGAATTAAACTGCTAAGCAACTTGTGTACTGATTGTTTTTCCCTGGATTTCTATTTATTGTTAAATTCTTGGCACATTTTCCTTTGCTTACTTATAATACCACACGGACACAGCTCCTTTATCTGATCTCAAGATTAATTAAAATAGAAGAAAGTCAGGTACATCCAGTTTTAGTTACGTCAGTTTGATACCTCATAACTACCAAAACTCTACGAGTGGTTATTATTTTATACAAGACTATAATCAAGATATTAGGATGAATCCCCTATTCTGTCTGCTGCACAAAAAGGCTATGTAGTTATGCCTGTGATATTTTGAATTCCCAACTTTGAAAAGAGTTATAGGATATCACACAGCAGTACCGCTGAACTTTTATACTACTTTTACTCATATAAGGTGAACGAGAACATGTTATTCTTTGAGCAAGCTTGAACGAGGGGTTTTCAATGAATAAAACATTTCATCTTATTAAAATGCCAATTACCATACTTTTCTTTATCCGTATCCAATACTGCTTTGGGAAAGACTTTAGAACATAACTGTTTTTATTCCCAATCACTGTTCAGTTATGATTATCGAAAAATAGGTTAGAGCATCGTATTTCATCAAAGTTGTAAGATTGTGTTCAAACCAATCGATTAATTCTAACCAGTTCAAGTTGACATCAGTCAAAGTATTCTGTCCCAAAAAAATTAAAGCTGTTCAAAAAAGAAATTTCTGAATTAATAATTGAAAAGCACAAATTGGTACGGGCTGCAATTGGATATAAACCTCTAAAAACCACAAAAAATTGAGTTAAAATTAATTGTGGAAAACTACACAGTGTAGTGAGGTAAATTCGATTTTTTTTTTCTTTCGTGTCATCGCCAATGGACCTAAAACAATCCAAATATCATCTTTTCAAAGAGAAAAAAAGCCAATGGACCTAAAACAATCCAAATATCATCTTTTCAAAGATAGAAAAGCCCATTTGATCCTGTGTTGGTACTTTAATTCGATCCTGTGTTGGTACTTTAATGACACGGTTTAATTATTGTTGGAGATATATGATTCTTAATAATGGGAAAGAACAAAAGATGTCTGGTAAAATATATTCATAATTGATTATTAAATTTGTAACAACTTTACTGCAAAAACTTTTACACCAAATAATGCTGTTTTTAGAGAAGAAGAAAATCACCAAAAATACAAGATTTTGTTCCTTCTAGTTTGATTTGTTGCAAACCTCAAAAGGTTTCCTCCACCAAGACCAATTATTCAGTTTTTAAATTTTAAACATAGTTGGGTCCCTTTCAGACAAAAATGTGTGTCTTGGATAAGAATGTAATGTCAGCATGATAATCTGAAGACCCTATACTCATTAACTTTTGTTCTCACAACCGGAAATAACGAGGAAACTGTCCGCCAATGCCATAGAAAGTTGCTAGTTTTGCTCAAGAAAGTTAGTCAAAATAAGCAACACATTTTTGAGTTCCGATGTGGTACTATTCTATTACTCCCCTTAATTTTCCTAATTCGAAACATCATATACTCAAGTTAGTCTTATAACACGTATTATTTATTAATATTTGATAAATTTCACAAATGTTTAGAATGAAATTATCAACCACCGAATATTAAAAGGGTCACAAGTAATATAATATAATTATAGGTACCATGCGAGTCTCAGCATTATACCAGACGACAATTTAAAAAGAAGTGATGTATGTACTCGTCAAAGAAACCAAACAAATAAAAAAATAAAAAATAAAACACAGTAGCAGATTGATAGAAAAGGCCAGTCCCTGGCTCAAGCTTTCTTGATGATAAAATCTGGTGCAATCAAAATTTCACACACGGAATTATTTAGTAATTTTATAATATGATGAAAAAGTTCATAGTTAGTTAGTGCAAAAATTCCTTGGAAGGAAAGGGCAATAAATGTATGATACACATTACGATAATGATTGAGATGTTTTATTTTTGGTTGGACAGAAAGGACGGTAGAAAGAAAGATGAATTGGAATATTGGGTTTTAGAATATTAGTTGTTCACTTATATTTGAAATAAAAAGCGAAGCAGATGATGCACTTGATCACGCTGCTTATTTTAATGGTTTGTTGAAGTTAACGATAACTACAAATGATGAAGGTTGTCAATTTGTGTCTTGTGCTTTTGAAATTGCTTAGTATAGATAAGGCCTTTGTTAGTGTTAGCGTGGAAATAAGATATCAAAGTCTTTGTCATTCGCCTTATCTCCCAATTTTTTTCTTTTCTTGCTCAAAGACCAAAAAGTTGCATTCTAGCCTGTCCAAGGGGAACACTAAGGCCTAAAAGACAAAGAATCTTAATATAGATTAGTTATTAGTAATAATATTCTTTGGTATACAAAGCATAAGAAATTAGATAATGCCTTATACTTTGAATATTCCACTCTTCCTAATATTCAAAAGTTTCGTCTCAATTATCTATGCATTGTATTAGTTAAAGTCCGATATTTGTTAGTACAGATCGTGAACTTTTGTGTATAAGGTGGAAAGAGACCTTCTTTGCTGGCTGGCCTACTCACACAAATTCATTTCATGGAATTTTTTATTTGGCAGTATTTAAAACCAGTTTGTTAGGTGTCCTATATAAATATAAATTAATCTCAATTTCCCATTTATGTAAATGATTGGAAGATAATGTTCAAAGTTATTCATCATGTTATCTTTGCAGCTATAGGTGACATGTTAATAGTAAGTTACATTCTCATTTATGTGAATTTTAAATCATGCTATTTTTTTTATATTCCCAATATATTTTTTAAGTACAGGTGATGGTGAGTTCAATGTGGTGAGAGTAGAGGAGATGATGAGGTCAATGTGGAGTTGGAAAGCATATCTCATGTTTTAGTCCAAACAAGATTGTTATAAATCACATTCATCACTTTCTCACCTAATTTTGTCCTACTTAAAAATAAATTTCAAAACTAAAAAAAAAATATTTTCAAATATTTTATTATTGGCTTCAACATAAGGACTTCAAGAAGGTGGCTTAAAAGGTTGAGTCAATTGGTGAATCAGTCTAGAATATTAATTATAAAATGAACGATTTTTTTTAAAACTATAAATTAGAATGTTTATGGTAAATTAATGCTCTGATATGTTATAATTGTAAAAAATATTGATGTCTTTCCTTATGTGTAATAATACTATTTTCTTTATCAAATAAGCGTGTCATGGATAATTGTTGCAAAATATCAAAGATTTATTCATATATAAAGTGAAAAAGTATTTGGATATCTTTTTAGTTATTAACATATTATTTTGAATATCTTTCTTTAAATATTTGATGAGAGAGTATGCTTTTTTTGCAAATTAAAGAAACAAGAAAGATAAAAGATAGAAAGATTGTACTAAATATTTTATATTGATTCAAATCTTTCCTATTTCACATCCAATGTTAATCACTTGAAAATATTGATATTATAGCCACAACAAACTTATAAAAAGGGCAATCACACTTTTAAATAATGCACTTACAATCTATTGAACCTCTAAAGATATACAAACATTTTTACAAGCACATCAATACAAGATGAAATACAAATCAACAAAAGAAAATGTCATGTTTTTATGATGAATACTAAGGATTAAATTAGCCAAGACCAAGCAAAATATTAAGTCTACATCCTTTTCTAGTATTTTTCAATGATTTCTCATGAAATATGATGTTCTTTAAAATTTTCTTGACAATGTTTATTAATATCTTAAAGTGTATCAACTTTGTAAAACTATTTTTGGTTTAAAAAAGATCATGAAAATTGTTGACAAAAAGCTTTGATTTAATTCATTAATTTAAGTGATGATAAATTATCTTGTTCTTAGTTATTTTTGGAAACAGAACTAAAAACAATATAATTAATTAATGCTTCACTTAATCAATTATTTGCAAAAAAACATAAAAAAATATTATAAGGATAACAAATCATGTTAAGTAATAAACAAGAGTAAATCAACAATCAAGAACTTTTAAAAATAATGTATTGTCTTGTTAATAATTGATTAATACTAAAGATATTTAATTAATGGTTAAAAAACAAATTATTAAAATATTCTTAAAATAATTTGTAAAATTTGTTAAAATATTTTCATAACCATGTCGTATAAGTTTTGCCTTTTTTAACTTTAATCCACACATTACTTATATGCAACACATAATACAAAATAATTGATGACATTGTTCATCACTAAAACATATTTGACACTTCAATTTATTTGATCATTTTGATTAATATTTTTAATATTGGTTGCTAAATTAAATACAATTGACGAATCTGAACTTAAAAGAAAACATCACAGCTTGTGGAGTTGGTTAGTAATAGTGAGGTAAATATTTGTTTTCATAATTTTTTTTCATACCTTTTATATTGTTATATTTGTTATCTTCAATTTTATGAAATGAAATAATAGGGTACGAACGAGTTTATGAGTCTAACACTAAAAAATATTTTTTTAAGGTGGATGAATTTTCATTTGAAGAAATCAGGTTACAAGAACATAGTCACAAACTTCTCCTCTAATGTTAGGGTAATTGAGTAATTTTGAAACATAAATGTAGCTATGCTATGTTATATATGATGTTAATATGTGTTTTCTTCATATGAGAGGTCTCTGGAATAATAATTTGTTGATTAAATTTATTGTTGAAAATTGGAACTTTTAGTGTTATAGTATTAATGAACTGAAGGAGCTTGATATCTTTTTCATCTAATGTAAAATAGGAGATAAATAACTTTAATCTTCATTATTAATAAAATGAACTATGTCATGAGGAAGTTTTTGAGTAAAGCACATTTCTTACAAGATTCTTTGTATACTTTTTCTACTGCAGGAAATCATTTAGTATTATAAACTATAAATTATAGCAAAACCCTTTTGAGCAAAGTTTATGCATATAGCTTTTTTTTTAACATGTATGATTTTGACAATGTAGAATACATAAGTTTATGCTCACTTTCTAAATCTTTTTGCACCTAAATACACTAATTCATCCACATTGGATGTAAAAAATCTTTATGAATGAGCAAAATTAATTCTTGAACATGTTGATAAGATGGATTCTAGTGTACTAGAATGCTTCTGATTGATAATTAAATATTGTACTAAATGAAGATTTTGCATTAAAAAAAATACACATTATATTTTTTATGGGTTATAACTGATGTAATAGCTTATGATTATATTTTTTCAACCAGATACCTCTCTTCATAAAATATTATAATGAAAAAATTTGCATTAATAAAAAAAAATTATATCTTAAGATTACTTTGGAAAAAGAAAATTATATACCTAAAATAAAATAATCACCTTTATTTTATTATAGATAAAAAATGCCTATGACAGACCGATTGAAAAAAAAAGTTCAAAAAGAATAATTCTGAACTTAATTAGCTGGTCCATTTAATAACATTTGAAAACTTACCAATTAGCTTCATAGGTAACTACTCTAACTTATATAATCAGATATTTTCAATTTAACATCTATTATTATTTCTCACATTAGCAGTCACCAACAACCTACGTTAGGTTGGATTATTAATTTAATGTATCAATCAAGCTGGCTACCATACAAGATCCTTTCGTTCAGTTTACACGTATTAAAAGTTTTTTTTTTAAAATCAATTACTTATAATTCTCATAAATTCATTTTTTATATATTTTTGTTTAATTAATTTAAACTTGTCACTAAAGTAATATCTCTTGACTAAGTTGGTTTATTTTAAAATATAAAAAGATTGAGAGCGTGAAACGAATGTTTGTATTTGTTAGCTCAAAACAAGATTTGTGTCACTCCTTGGTGCTGATAACTATATACTAGTCATTCGACTTTTTTTGTAAGTATTAAATAATCTTAAACCAAAGTTTTTTATTTGACATATTTTTATTATTAGCATTTTATCCATGTGTGGAAATACCGTTAAAGTTTTATACAAATATAAAATATTATTGTATTAACGATATTTTAAAATAAAATTTATTTGTATTTTGCTTTAGAATTTATGTGAGTACATTTTTGTGTTTGATATTTTTAATTTAGTTATGAATGAATTCCTTTTAATTGCAACTATATTCTTGTTTTAAACAGTTCAAACTTCAAATTTTAAAAAAATGTGTCTTAATAACTCTTTACACTAATGGATCTTAACTTTGTAGAACCCATAAGAGTTCCATATACAAATGTTAAAAGTTATACTATACTATTATATTAAAAATTTCAAAATTGTAATCATCAATCAGGTTTTATGATTATTTTTATTTCATATTTTTCAATAAATTAACATTATCATAATTGATAAAATACTTTATGTCAACTTTATTTTTGTATAGCCATTAATATAATAATAATTTTGTTGCAAGTTTAATTTTTATTAAAAACTTGATATTTTAAGATGCTTTTCAAGCTCTAAACTTATATGAGGGAGAATTTTTTTTTATCTTGAAAATGGGAGTTAATGATCTAATTTTTTTTATTGTTTTTACATATTGATTCGAGGATTAATTTTTAAATTGGTTGTTTCATTGAGCTAATTTTCATTACGATAATAATATTTTGACAATATTTTGTTTGACAATATTTTAATATCATTTACATGTTATTGTTATTCTGGTTCAAAACTATTTTATAATCAATAACAATAATTCTAAACATCAACATGGATCAATTTCAGAATAACACGTAAATATTGTCAAAAAATTATTCTAAAAAAAATGTTATGAAAGTATCATTATATTTTTCTTTAAACATGTAACGTGATCTTTGAATGGGCAACTGGTTAAGTGGTTTGTCGAAATCTTGATTCAACATCCAACTTCGTTGTTATTTTCATTTATTGAAATTTCTGATTTAATTGATGGAGTCAAAGAAAACGTTTGAAAGTTGGTTTTGTCCAAATCTTTACTCAAACTTTCTCATTTTTCCATATTCATTGTTTAAATCCCCTTTTGACAATTTCTATTACCTAATTTTTAGTGGGCATCCAACCTGGTCGTTATTGCCATTTATTAAATCTTTCTAATTTAGGTGACGGACTAAAACAAATTCTGATTCAAAGTTCATTTTATCTTTACTTTCTCCTTTTGCACGTTAATTTTTAGGATCTTTTATTCCTCATTAATATAATAAAATAAAATTTAGTTATTGAAAAAAATATTACAAGTAATATTGTGTAAATTTTTTTTATTGTGAATAATAATTTAAGTTTAAAAAAGTAGTTATCATAATACAAAAGTAAATCATTTTTTTTACAATAAATAATTATTCGAAGTAGTTATACAATGATAAAACTGAAACATAATTTTTTATTATGAATAATTATTTAAATTTAAAAAGTAATAACTAAGAGAATAAAATCTAAAAAAACAAAATAGGCATTACAGAAGTGTATCATCTTTATATAATAAAGTAATAAATAATTTTATTTAAACACAAAACAAAAAATAATAAAATTATAATTATAGAAATAAATATAAATAATTTTTACAAATTAATTATACATTTTGTAGATGATTTTTATTTACTTACTATATGATTTTTAATTATTTAATTAAGAAAAATAGTTAAATTAAAAAAGGCTAGATTTAAAAAATTAGTTAAATTTAAATAAAACAGCTTGAAGGTTAAAAGCAAAAACAAAATAAACACAAAAGAAAGTTCTTTACATACTTTTATATATATATATATATATATATATATATATATATATATATATATATATATATATATATATATATAACACGTCAAATTTGAATTAAAAATATTATAGTTATTTACTTTTAAAGTTCAAAAGTTAAAATCTATTTAAATTTAAGAAAAAACGAAATCCAATTTTAGAAACTACAAAGATATTTAATTTGTTTTTTCATATTAAAGAAAGAATATGTTAAAAGAGAAAAAGTTTATAAAACTGAAAATTTTAATATAAACTAAGAAATAAACATCTAACTTTTATATAATAAAATTTATTTCTTATTTATTTTAAAATCTATTATTAAAATATTTATTTTAAAGTTTATTAAAATATTTATTTTAAAGTTTATTAAAATATTTCAGATTGTTATCAATTTTCATATAAAATAAGTGAAAGGGTAATTATGCCACTAAACTGAAAAATATAACAAACGTATATTTAACCAAAATTTCCTTAAAATAATTTTAAAAAGTATATCTACTAAACCCATATGAAATATTTTGTAGCTCTCAATATGTTTGGAACGACTTATAAGAAAATCATATTTTATATAAAATTAGAACATTTTTTTTATGTATAGTATGTCATGTTAAAAAGTGATATGCGGTTTCTTGTAACCTCAGAATCATCATTTAACTACAGACTCGTAATTTGAAAGTCTGTCTCTTTTTGAAATTTAGTTCAATATTTCACTAATCAAGTTACTTGGTGCATTCCTAATAAAAGATTTGTACGTTTAATTAATTCCTTATTAGTTAGGGTGTATTAATTGTTTACATTATTAATGAGTTTAAAATAAGATTATATGAAAGGTTACAGAAGGTGGAGGGTGAGAATGTTGTTGAATCATGGGTGGTCTGTGCCTAACGAAAAGATCTATGAAAAATAAAAAAAATAAAACGATAAGGATTTAATAAGAAAAGAAGGAAAAGATGAAAAAGCGGGGAATGGTGGGTCCGAAGTTCGGAGGCAAAAAATTGAAGTTACAGCAGAAGATGCCGGCCACGTGAATGGGTAAACTAAAAAAAGAAAAAAAAATAAAAGAGGTTGTAGATAAAGTGGGGTCCACAGAGCCACGTACAATGTGAGGGAGAGGTGGGGCCCACTCTATCCATATGTTCAAAGTTGCATCTCTATCCTTTTTACTAATTCTCACAAGTCACAGGCGCGGGCCCACTGACATCTTCGCTCTGAAATCATCAACAGTAACGCCCCTATTCTCACACGTGTCGCACCTTCTTTTCACCTCTCTCCTCTCAGGATAACCCTCTCCCCAAGTCAACTCATCCACTACACAACAAACTCTTTTTTAGTTATATAAGTCTTTGCCCATAAAACCAAAATCTATTTCTTTTTTTTCCATATTTAGAAAAGGAGGTTTTTAAAAACCAATAAATATTTTTACAATACTCTCCTATTACCACGTCTATTAGATATTTTGAAAAGCTTCCATAGAAATTATTATTTTTTAGAACGTTTAAAAGAGTTTTAATAAACGGTTATATAGTCTTTATGAATAAATAATGATTAAAAGGTGTATTTGTCGGTGCTTTTACTTTATCATTTATGAAGGTAAGCGTGAGTCGAAGGGATCGGTGAAAGAGAAAATTATGAACATCCAAATTAATTAAGGATTTACGACTGGCTTATTTTATTTTAGGTTGACTATTATTATTTTTTTAAAATTTCATGCTTTACCTGTTGTTTTTGCAAATATTTCCGGGATCGAGAGACTGACATGCTGACATGTCTGGATCGCTCGCTTGTTTTCAAACTCTTGTTATTAGCTGATCGGTATTGGTACCGATCAATCGGTCTTCTTTCTAACGATGAAAGATGTATCTAAGAAAAGCACTTCAACGCTCAAGTTAGGTGTGTGGTTGAAGAGTATTTACTCTTAATAAGACAATCAGTGCTTGATAGACACTGTTTGAATATTTGGAGAGTAGGGGAGAGTGTATAATGCTTAAGTGAAAACGTACTTGAATTTCGGCCGTGACTTTGTATTTATAATTTATCTCATGGATCCTGAGCTGATACAAGCCCAATAAAATATAAACAGAATAAGATATAAACATATTACATGAAAATCTGGTTGGTTGTTTATAACCTGCTTATCAATATCTTTAATTAGATATTTTTTTATTATTTTATCATCTGCTGGATTGTTGGCCCAACGATAGCTTAAGCTCTAACCCAATTGCAGTCCAATCTTTGACTTGAGTGGATGGACCGAACGGTGCTGAATGTTAACCGTTCGGCCTCCACTGGGTACGATACATTATGCCCCCCAAGTCCGAGTTAAGCGTTCGGCTTTAGCCGTGGTTAACTATAGGACTTATGAGTTTGAGGAAGACTGTTTTTCCTATAGTGAGGAGCTCGCTTTCCATGTAAACATGAAACGAGAAGGATTTACCTTCCGGCCTTCAACATGAACCGAGAGGGATTTACCTCTCGGCCTTCAACATAAACCGAGAGGGATTTACCTCTCGACCTTCAACATGAACCGAGAGGGATTTATCTCTCAACCTTCAACATGAACCGAGAGGGATTTACCTCTCGGTCTTTGACTTTGACCTAGGAGTTCCTCCTAGGGAGCGGGTTTTACCGTTCGATTTATAGTACACGGGGGACTGTCTTCACCGTTCGATTTATAACTTTAGTTGGTTGGCGAAAGGGTTTTACCTCTCGGCCGAGAGGGATCGATTTACCTCTTGGTCTTTGACTTCAGATTGTTGACGAGAGGGATTTACTCTCGGCTGAAAGGGATTTACCTCTCGGTCTTTGATTTTGACCTAGGAGTTCATCCTAGGGAACGAGCTTTACCGTTCGGCTTTGAAAAGGCTTTACCTCTCTACTTTGAGCTAGGAGTTCTTCCTAGTGGACGAGCTTTACCGTTCAGCTTTGAGAGCGCTTTACCTCTTTGCTTTGAGCTAGGAGTGCTTCCTAGTGAACGGGCTTTACCGTTCGGCTTAGAGAGGGCTTTACCTCTCTACTTTGAGCTAGGAGTGCTTCCTAGTGAACGAGCTTTACCGTTCGACTTTGAGAGGACTTTACCTCTCTGCTTTGATCTAGGAGTGCTTCCTAGTGAACGGGCTTTACTGTTCGACTTTAAGAGGGCTTTACCTCTCTGCTTTGATCTAGGAGTGCTTCCTAGTGAACGAGCTTTATCGTTCGGCTTTGAGAGAGCTTTTCCTCTCTTCTTTGAGCTTCATATTGTTGGCGAGCGGGATTTACCTCTCGGCCGAGAGGGATTTACCTCTCGATTTTCGACTTCAGATTGTTGACGAGAGGGATTTACCTCTCGGTCTTTGACCTAGGAATCGCTGGAGAATTTCCTAATGGATGAGAGGGATTTACCTCGCGGTTCTTGCCCTCCTCTTCGACGAGTGGTTTGTATGGTCCTGACACCTGCATTGTGAAGCCGAACGGCTGAATACTAGTGAGGCCGAATGGCCGAGCTGTTGCACGGTTGAACACTTGATGCCAAATTTGGCTAGGTGGTAAGTGTGTCATTAAATCTTTAAACAATATTATAATATTCAATTAAATCATATAATAAAGTGAATTTATATCGAAATAATTATCTGTAAAGCCGTAGAAGCTTGTTGACGTTGATGTTGAGGCTGCGTCCTTGTCTGGTTCCTTGCGGTTTCAGTAGGATGCCCCCTGGCTTCACGGTGGGCGCCAAATGTTTCTACAAATATTTTCGGGACTGAGAGACTGGCCTGCTGATGTGTCTGGACCGCTCGCTCGCTTCCAAACTCCTGCTATTGGCCGACCGATATTGGCACCGATCGATCGGTCTTCTTCTTGACGAGAGAGGATGTACCTGCAAAAGACACTCTGACGCTCAAGTTAGGCTTGTGGTTGAAGAGTATTTACTCTTAATAAGACAATTAGTGCTTGATTGACACTGTTTGAATATTTGGAGAGTATGGGAGAATGTATAATGCTTAAGTGAAAATGTACCTGGATTTCGGTCCTGACTTTGTATTTATAATTTACCTCATGGATCCTTTGTTGATACAAGCCCAATAAAATATAAACAAAATAAGATATAAACAGATTACCTGAAAATTCGGTTGGTTGTTTATAACATGTTTATCAATATCTTTAATTAAATATTCTTTGATTATTTTATCATCTGCTGGACTGTTGGCCCAACAATAGCTAGACTGTTGGCCCAACGATAGCTTAAACGCTTACCTAATTACGATTCAATTTTTAACTTGAGTGGATAGACCAAACGGTACTAAATGTTAACCTTCGGCGTCCCATGAGTACGGTACACTTGTATTTTGAAAAAGAGGTGTTATGATGAAGGAGTGTGTGAAGAAGAACGTGCGATGTTTGGTTTCGAGGGAGTGAAGGGTTAATGTGGAATTAAAAGATTAGTCTTAATATAAAAAAAAAGGCGTGGGTGCCAAGTCAGCAGTCAAAAGTTGTCCGTGAACGAAAGACGACACCCACACGCCACGTTCTTTGAGCACACATCCACGTGGCCACTTCTAGGAACTCCTTTTACCTTTCCATCTCACCAAATATCAACGTCATTTCTCGCCACCCACACCCAAAACAAAAATTGCAAAAAAAAAAATCTTCCCAACTAACGCTTCATTTGTAACAGCTAATGAAAACAGGTATTATATAGAAGTGGAAGATGGGTTTTATTTGAATTACTAGATATGTAGAGAAAAAGAAAAAAGATAAGATAAAATTCGATTTTTTATACAAAAACATGAAAAATAATAATGAATTAAGAAAAAATAAATATGTTTTAAAGAGACATCATAATTATTTATGGATGTAATTTTTGAATAACTATAAAAATTAAACATGGAGCAAAGTTGTTGCGTTGAAACGAAAGAGAAGTGATAAAAGTAGAAAGCATCCGTGTGAACATGGATTAGGATGTTGTTGGCGACCCAGGAATCGATTTTGCTTTTTCTCTTTTAAACGTTTCCATTTTTCCCACCTGTCCATCATATCCCTCATTTCTATCCACTTTCCGACTCCTGCATTCAACCACACTTATCTACGATTATTCTCATCACTTTTAATTATTAAATTAATTAATTATATTATACATTCTATCTCTACAATTTATGAAACCATTTTTAACTGACCTGTACGTTATTGCAATTTAAATAGTAGTGGTAGTAGGTAAAATAGTCAATGCCATAAATAACGTTATCCTCTCATGTGTAGTAATCTCTTTACTAATGTGCAGATATGCATGATTTCATATTCATGTGTGTAAGAAAGTTTATATTAGTAAAAAAATAATCTTTAGTAGTATTTCATATTGATCTATCCTTAGTTCTGACTGAGAAACCGCCACATTAAAAAAGTCTTTCATCTCTAATTCTAACATTGGTCTTATATTAATTAACTTTTGGAACGTGCTGTCGACAATTATATTCAAAATCAATAAAAATAATTATTGAATAAAATCTGTATATGGTAATAAGAATGGAGACGTTGTTTCTCTTACGTTGCCGTAAAGACCACGTGATCCTATGAATTGGCATTCAATTCATATTTCCCTTTTTTCATCTTTTAATACAGCTACATCCTTATCCGCTTCTACCGGCTATAACCCGTAAACTTCCCACCCCCGTAAACAAAACTATAGCACAGTAAGGTAATAAATGAAGGATAACGCCATCATAGGGAAGAGAGAGAGAGTAGTCGGTTACAGTCAGCAATGAGCAGAGAGAAGAATCGTGAATTAGGAAACTGAGATGAGAGAACAAGAAACGCGAACCGTTGGATGAAGGTGTTTACTCAAAAAAAACCGGTTGAGTTTTCCTTCACTTGGTTCTTATCCTCGCTGGTTTCATAGTCTTCTTGCAGACAAAAACGCCACCCACGCTCTTCCACCATGGCAGGTGCATCAGTATCTGGGATTTCCATCACTCAAAGATCCATCTTTCTCTAATAACACCATCATCTCAATCACAACAACAGAAGAAGCGTCACCCCCCCTTCAACAAAAATCCTCTTTTCTTTTCGTTGCTATATTCGTTTCTTTCCGGACAATGCTGTCAAGATCTTGCTTGGGGCTGTTAAATTTGGTATCGGTGGATGATTACCAAGCGCTGGCTCGGGTTCCGCGGGTGGTGACCACGGTTGCTGGAGACGTGGCGGAGTTGGACATGAACGGCATGGAGAATTCTGGATTGGACGAGGTAGTTTCGCCGGTGCCGCGCGAGAGGCGGGTCGTGGTGGCGAATCAGTTACCGATACGCGCATTTCGTGAGGGGAAGAAATGGAGGTTCGAGTGGGACAGAGACAGCCTGGTCCTTCAGCTTAAAGATGGGTTCCCTTCGGATGTGGAAGTGTTGTACGTTGGTTCATTGAAAGCAGAGATCGAAGCGAGCGAACAAGAAGAAGTGGCTCAGTTGCTCCTCGAAAGGTTCCGCTGCGTCCCAACGTTTATACCCCCAGAGGTTCACAACAAATTCTACCATGGTTTCTGCAAGCATTACCTGTGGCCTCTCTTCCACTACATGCTACCCATGTCGCCGAGTCAGGGCGCGCACTTCGACCGCGACCAGTGGAAGGCCTACGTCCTGGCCAACAAGATCTTCGCCGACAAGGTCACCGAGGTTATCAACCCAGACGAGGATTATGTCTGGGTCCACGATTACCACCTCATGATCCTCCCCACTTTTCTCCGGAAGCGGTTCCACCGCGTGAAGCTGGGGTTCTTCTTGCACAACACGTTTCCGTCCTCGGAGATATACAGGACTTTGCCGGTGCGCGAGGACATTCTCCGGGCGTTTCTCAACTGCGATTTGGTCGGCTTCCACACCTTCGACTACGCGCGGCATTTTTTGTCGTGTTGCAGCAGAATGTTGGGGCTGGATTACGAGTCCAAGAGGGGTTACATTGGTTTGGATTACTATGGTAGGACCGTGACGATTAAGATCCTCCCCGCGGGGATCCACATGGGCCTCTTGGAGTCGGTGTTGTCGTTGCCGCAGACCGCAAAAAGGGTGAAAGAATTGAAGAAGGAGTACGAGGGGAAGGTTGTGATATTGGGGGTGGATGACATGGACTTGTTCAAGGGGATTAGTTTGAAGTTCCTGGCTTTGGGGAAGCTTTTGGAAGTGGACGAAGGATTGCGGGGTCGTGTTGTGTTGGTTCAGATTCTGAACGCTGCCAGGAGCAGAGGGAAGGATATTCAGGACGTGAAGAGCGAGAGCGAGGCTATTGCGAGGGATATCAATGAGAAGTATTCGCAACCGGGGTACAAGCCTATTGTTTTTGTGAATGGACCAATTTCCACGCAGGAGAAGGCAGCTTATTACTCCATTGCCGAGTGTTGCGTCGTGAATGCTGTGAGGGATGGGATGAATTTGGTGCCTTACGAATACACTGTGTGTAGGCAGGGGACTGTTGCTTTGGATAAAGCTCTTGGGGTTGAAGGCGAGGATAAAAAATCCCTTAAACAGAGCGTTATAATTGTGTCTGAGTTCATAGGGTGTTCCCCTTCTCTCAGTGGAGCCATCAGGGTTAATCCGTGGAACATTGATGAAGTCGCTGAGGCAATGAATTCAGCTGTAACAATGTCGGAGGCAGAGAAGCATTTGCGCCATGAGAAGCATTACAAGTACATTAGCTCTCATGACGTGGCTTACTGGGCAAGGAGTTTTGATCAAGATTTAGATAGAGCATGTAGGGAGCATTATTCCAAGAGGTACTGGGGTGTTGGGTTCGGATTGGGGTTTAGAATTGTTGCTCTGGATCCTACCTTTAGGAAGCTCTCTGTAGATCACATTGCCTCTGCGTATAGAGATACACACAGTCGGTTGATCCTTTTGGACTACGATGGCACCATGATGCCACAGGCCTCAATAAACAAGACTCCAAGCGTGGAAGTTATTTCTGTCTTGAATTACTTATGCAGTGACCCCGAAAATATGGTGTTCATTGTGAGCGGCAGGGATAAGGATTGCTTGAGCAAATGGTTTTCTCCCTGTGAGAAATTGGGTCTCTCTGCTGAGCACGGTTACTTCACTAGGTACATTGAATTTTCATGTTGTCGAAGATTGGTAAATGTTCGGTTTTGATGTTTCTTGATGTGATATCATCTTTTCGTTTTTCATTTGTTTGCAGGTGGAGTATGAATTCTCCTTGGGAGACTTGCGGATTGGCAATCGATTGTGAATGGAAAATGATTGCAGAACCTGTGATGGCGCTTTATACAGAAGCAACGGATGGTTCCTTCATTGAACACAAGGAAAGCGCAATGGTGTGGCATCATCAAGAAGCAGATCCTTATTTTGGATCATGCCAAGCAAAAGAGCTTCTTGATCACTTGGAGAGTGTGCTGGCCAATGAGTCAGTGGTGGTTACAAGGGGACAACATATAGTTGAAGTTAAACCTCAGGTAGTACTTAACTTAGGGCCTAAATGCGTATATGTTTGCTTACACAATAGTTTGTTTTGTTAGGAAAGACGGAGAAAAGGTTTTCCTTCTTTATATGGGATGAAAGTTGTTTATCGAGGTGATGTTTGTGATGGTGATTCGTTGAATTATTTGTTGTATGAAATGCAGGGTGTGAGCAAGGGTAAAGTGGTGGAAGACATTATTTCAACCATGAGAAGTAAGGGAAAGTCACCTGATTTTCTACTATGCATAGGAGATGATCGCTCAGATGAAGATATGTTCGAAAGTATTGCTCGTTCAGTGTCTAATCCAGCTCTGCCAACCATAGCCAAAGTGTTTGCATGCACTGTTGGACAAAAACCAAGTATGGCAAAATACTATTTGGATGATACTAACGAAGTAATCAATTTGCTTGAAGGACTTGCGTGCCCATCAACAACATCCTCATCCACAATAACTTCTCAGGCATTGTGAGGAACATTATAGAAAGTGATACAGAAAACAATCTTTGTACAGAATGATACTTTCATAGGATGATTTTAAAAGGTCAATACTTAGAAATTCACAGTTTAGCTGATTCATGTTCTTCACATAACTCGCAGTAAATTTTTTTTCGTTTTTGTATGAAACAAGGATTGAGTTTCTTCACGGTTCAATAAAAAACATGCCTAACAGCACTCTTTCAACAATAAAATAAGGTTTTGTTCAACAATAAGATAAAGTTTTGAGGAGACAACTAATTTTCTTGACAATGACCAAAATGGGTAGGTTGATTAGGTCTTGGGCAGTGGATGTCCATTTTACGAAGTAAAATTTTACCATTACCCAATTATTTTCGTTGACTGGCTGCGGAAGTTTCCTTGGTTTCTGAACGAAAACCGGAACTTGCAATACTGAACTTCCTTCTTTTTTTTTAATGGTTGGGTGGTAGTTGCTTTGATGTTGCAAATTGTAAGGAAAAAGGTACAGCTTTTGGAGTTTAATTAAATTTAGGCACGAGGTTCATATGATGAGGGCTCAGATCATGCAGCTGTTGTCAGATTAGAAGTACTATTAATTCGTAACAGGCTGGCAAACTTGTTTTACCTTGCAAAGAACTTGTCATAGATGCTACGTTGTGCGGAAGAGTTAATTGTGAACCATCTACTTGAATCTTTTTACCAATGTACATCATAATAAGAACCAGGAATCAATGTTAACAGTAAATTTTGATAAATGAAATTATCACCAACCATAATCAGAATAAAATCACCAGATTTTCAAACCTCTCTGCCTTATCTTGTCGAGCCAGAAATTACTAACTTTTTTAGGTACTCACGTACTATTAAGACCGTAATTGGATAAAAGTTAGGAACGTCCTTTTAAAAATTCTAATGCACATATTGAACTATAAAACACAAAATAAATAAAGAAAAGTGTATTGTTTGGGAAGTTAGAGTATTTTTGAAGTCTCTGAATTGATGTCTAGATATACTATCAAACTCGTAAGCAGATAATTATAGTAAAATAGTACTCCTATAAGAATTATATGAATAACGGTAACAATTGTTAGTTAAGAGGAAGATAAGATGCAGTGTGAATGAAGTATGTTCTTATTCTTCATACCTAAAACTTTATATGTATTACTTTATTTTGTAAGTCCTTGCTCAAATGGAAGAACCACTTATTTTAGAACACCTTGAGTGGTAGTACATGCTGATAATTTTTGTTTTGAAATTTCAATGTGTCGACAGAAGTTTCTTATACAATATCCAACTACTTGCTCAAACTTTTCCATGTAAATGAACAATTTTCGTACCTAAAACTAATTTTATTGATTGACTTGAAAGTTCAGTAGATGATGAGTTATCTTGAAGCCTAATGATCCAATAAGATTTATCCAAGTAAACTAGCATTCTGAGCCATGGAGACAAAGACTTGGCTAGCATATTCAATTCATGTACCTAAGTATCATGAAATTGATCAATCACATAAAAGTTATATCCTAAGAATCCTATGTTATGTTGACACTTGGCAAGAAACCAAATGGAATTATCTTACTTATGTCATGTGACCCATTCTTGGGCATCACTTGTTTCTTCACAAGGAGCTGATGAGCTGTGAAAACAATGTACCCTGAAGTAGTAGATGAAGTTATCTTATAATTGAACAAAATTCAACCACAAATGATGGTTCCCTTGGATATCCCAATTCAATACAAAAAGGAGGTCAAAGTCAGTGAAACATGTGCGATAACTTTTTGTCCTGAAACTTCTTATGCTTCTTTTCGTTCATAAATTTGGAATATGATCAATCAATCTAGGAGTAGTCGACGTTGATGTTACATATGTCAATAGATACGCGAGCTGCGTGTCAAAGATAGAACTGTTTCAAACGATGACATGTGTTAAGGAACCGTTAGCCGGAAGGTTTCAATTTTTCCAACACATACTAGATCAGAATGGTGACTCATCCTGTCCTTCATGTGTCACGTATCATTGATTAATCTAGCATTATCTGCCACGGCATTTAGAACTGTGGAAATTTGTGGTTTAGACTGATTAGATGAGTTTCACTCAAATTTTAATTTATTATATCTCAAACGGTATGAATGGATTTAATTCGAATTCATCTGAATTCAATCATGCAGTGTGTACAATTTTTTTAAAGCTTAATTACATTTTTCTCTATTATTTATTTATTTTTGTTAATTTTACTCCTCCTATTAATAAAAAATATTGATAAAAAGTATTCAATTTTAAAATGTGATAATATGAAATTTTCAGAATTCAATCATGTCTTTCAATTTTGAAAAGTAGAATAATATGAAATTTTTATTTGTTAAAGTTTATGCACTTAGTATTATATTTGTAAGTTGTAACATTCGTTATAAATTATATATATTGAATATATGTTATTATGATTTGTGTAACATCCTAATTTGTTAGGATTTACCTATTAATTAAAAATATTATATAATTGATAAAAAACATAAACTAACATATAATTATATAAAATGTATTTACAAATCTTTCATAAAGAAATAAAATTAAATTTTTGAAAAATAATTAATACTTCATTAACTAGGAGATCTATACAATAAACAATATTATATATTACTTTCTCTAAAAAAACCACAAGCAGTCTTATTGTTTCACCATTCTCCCACTTGCATTATTCCTAGAATGAGTGTGTATAGCTCACATTTAAGAGTTAATTATGGTTTTGGTTAGAGATTTAAATTATTTAGGAGAATCTTATAAGTTTATAATCTTAACATTCTCTTATAATAGATTTCCTTTATGCTCTAATTGTTAAAAAAAAAAAAATGTAAACTCTTGAAGAGTTGAACTAATATAAAATTTTATGTGATTTTTTTTATTAATTTTGTTTGATAATATTTAATTCTTTAAAAGGTTGAAAATTTCGTTCAAAATTGTTTTAATACATTAGAAATTTTTCAAAAATGAATAAAATTATTTTTAAACTAATTCACTGCCTCTTGACTGAGATATATTGCTCCTACAAATCTAACAAATATAAATTTTAGTTTTCTAAAAATCGATAGGTTAATTGATTTATTAAATAGCTTGTAATTTGTTTCTGTTTTTTGCATTTGATTTTAAACTTATCATTTGTCTTTGTTATGGTTACAAATGTAATGATCTGTAAATAGATTAGGTGAAAAAATATATTATACTATAGACGGAAAAAAAATAATGTTTACAAATTAGAGGAAATATTTTTCTCTTATTGGAAATTTTTATATTATAAAGTATTGTATTAATTAAGGTAATAAGACACCAAATTATATGTAATTTCCTATTGACTTACCTCCACTCTAAATCAAATTGAGGTCAAATAGGTTTATAAAACAAAACTATAAAAACATGATGAAGTAGAAAAGTTTAAGTCTGAAGTAGTAGCTTACAAATGATGGAAAGTATATCAAAATTTCTACATGTTGAGCAATCGAGAGTCTTTGAGAAGAAAGATGAGCTTAATAAGTTGTATATATTAAGAAAAATTTTGTATAGACTAATAAAACAAACTCATTAGGCTCACAAAAAGTACATTAAAATTCTATGTCATCACCTTTGCAATATAAATAGCTTAACAAGTTACTTGAATTTAATGACACACAAAATTTTTAACTACTTTATGTCAGTTTAATATTTTCCTAATTATTGGCACAATCTTAAAACAAATGTTTGTTTGGAGAAGTAAAAAAAAATATTAAAAAACTCCATAGTATTTTTTTTTAATGTAGGCTTTTAATAGTTTTCCACTCCAATCAATCTAAGAGATTGTTATTTTTGTAGTGAATTTTTTAAAATCTTCTTCTTTTATACCCTTATCGGATAACCTCTTTCACTAATTTTATTTCTTTTTGTAAATTAAAGCATTTATAGTATCACCGATTTCTCGTCCATTAAATTTTTAACCAATTATACAATTCGAAAATGATTTTAAAAAAATTCTAGATTATAGAGTTTAGAAATCAAAAATAATTTTTAAAAGCTAAATAACTTTTAGATTATGCAATTCAAAGCCATTTTTTTAAACATCTTCAACCTTTTGAAAGTTATTTTTAAATTATAAATTACACACACAAAAAAAAAAACTTCTGGATTACAAAATTCAAAAAATAGAAACAGATATTTTTTTGTATACATTGGAGGTGTAAAGAGAAATATAAGGAGGTGCAGAAAGAAGCTCTCCTGTGTCAAACGTATATTCTAACAAGACAAACGGCCCACAGAATGATGGGTTTCTAAGGAAAGTAGTATTAGACCTTCAATGAGATTGTTGCTCCTTCCACCACCATCAAATACTCTTTGCACCATTCTATACCTAATTTGCCCTTGTTATAAAATGAATGTCAACATCTGTTTCACTTTTAACGAATGTTGACATCCGTTTAAATACATCCGTTTAATAGATTTTTAAAAAATATTTTAATTATTATTTAAATAATAATACATAAATTAAATTAATAATAATTATTTTATTAAATAAAATGATATTAATTTAAAAATAATTAAGTAATAATTTAAAAGAATTAAATAATATTTATATATTAATTTAAAATACAATAAATTAAAAAACTAAAAACTAAAAAGAAAAAAAAAAGAACTTCAACGGATGTGCCACATCTGTTTTAATAAATTTTTAAAAAATATTTTAATTATTATTTAAATAATAATACATAAATTATATTAATAATAATTATTTTATTAAATAAAATAAAATTAATTTATAATTAATTAAGTAATAATTTTAAAAAAATAAATAATATTTATATATTAATTTAAAATACAATAAATTAAAAAATTAAAAACTAAAAAAAAACCTCAACGGATGTGGCACATCCTTTGAAGAATTTTTTTTTCAACGGTATCGACATCGGCTTAAGAAAAGAGGTGGGATGTAGGATATTTTAAAATATAAATGATAGTTTTGGAATTTAAAAAAAATGTGATGGTGCAGGGAGTAATGTGAGGTGGTGTAGGAAGTAACCCTCCTTTCGTGATGAAATTTTATACTATTTAGGGTAGTATTTAACAAAAATTTAAAATAGTACTATTTATACTGCCTTTCTTCTTCTTCCCATCCCCGTATCCTCAATTATTTCTAATGCCTAATCTTTCCTTTTCACAAAATATATTATTTTCACTGAAACATTAACGCATATTTCACAAGTATTCCGCTTGGTAATGTCTGTGGTGAAGAATGAGGAGGATAAACGAGACAGAAAGAATTAACAATAGTTTAGGAAAAAGAGAATTGGTATGAGTAAATAAGAAGGGAGTGTAAATAGTAATTCCTAAAGTTGGATTACGGCAACAATTGTTGGCCCACTGCAACATGGTAGGTTGGGTGAAACAGAGATGGGCTGTTTTATATATAAACGGAGCATGCATTAATAGAAGATATCTTAGGCAAAAATGAATTTAATAGGTAATAAAATCTTTGTAGATAAGCAGATGACATAATAAGATAAAATTGCCAGGTTGTTCCAGACCCATGGACACTGACATGCATCATTATACAACATTTGAAGTATTAGACCGTCACTGTCCCAGTGTGGTTATGGGCACCTCTTATCCTTATTTTCCCATCAACTTAACTATCCATTCATATGTTAGGTTCAATATTAATGTCTCATTACACGGTTACTATTCCTCAGCAATTTTTCTACGTATATATAATTCACCTTTTTCGAATCATAAGTCAAGCACACGCTGCTTTTTAGATAACTACGTTCACAACTTCTAAAATATAGTCGAAAAAGAAATTCTTCGAAAGTTAAACTTGGTTTTGCTAATTATGTCTTCAGACATGTTAACCTTTTCTATTTAACTATCTTTTCTTCATTAGGATTTGACACGTAATAATGTTATAATATATTACGAAACTGATGGATGTTTCTTATGAATAATAACGTGAGTGAAAAAAGAAGAAGATAACCATATATAGTCTATAAAATTTAAGGTAACGATCTTAAGTCTAATTTAATTTTAGGAAAAAAAATTAAGATAAATCATTAAATTAATTTTATATTAATCGATGTGGAAGTTTCACGTAGAAGATGAAGGTGACGAAGATGATGTGAAAGGTTAGTAGAAGGAAGTTCGTTCCAGCTGCTACTGAATATTTCCTGTGTTTAATAATAATAGATGTAGTTTTATTTTTTATGAATTAGGTGCACACATTATCCTTGCAGCTTTTGAGGATTATTAAATTGGATGTTGGATATGGCGAAATTATGTGAAATGGAAGGAAGAGAGAGAAGATGTTGGTTAGATGATTTTGTAGGGAGAAGATAATTAAAAAGAATTAGGGAGTGATGGATATGCAAATGATAGGCATCAGATACCTACCAGAGAGAAATGTGAATGGTTAACTTTATAGAAAGTGGTTGTTGAATGGGGAATTATGAAAGGAGGAGGAGCAGTTTTAATTAAGATGAGAAAAGAATGGTGGCAATGTAGCTAAAACTGCAAAGGTGATGGTGGAGAAGGGGTCCACCCAAATCAAAAAGTTTATTAAAATGTTATTCTAAACAGAGTGAGAGGAGGGAACAGGTAAGCATGGTGCTCTAAAAGCCTGCATATCTACCAAAAGATGACCAATCCAAAAAGGCATGTTTTGCTTAGTCGGCTACTTCTTCCGTCATCCATGCCACACAACACAATATCTATTTATTATCACCCCCACCAATTATTCCATCACCTATATTATATTATATTATATTATAATATTACATAACATAAATAGATAAAAGCATATTGGTTGATAATTATTAATAGGGAGGAGAGAGGAATATTTGAGGAACCTGAGTTGCAGACCTTTTATCTTCGAAAATAAAATAATAATAATAATAAGAAGAAAGAAAGCTTCAGATGTCAGCATCTGCTTTTAAAAGGTAACAGAAAAAGTTGATTCATACGTCATTCCTTGGAAGACAATCCTTTGCCTTTTAAAGGGTTTAGGTAAAGAATGAAAAGATAGAGATGCACATGATTGGAGGAGTGTGAGTGAGTGTTATGATGGTTAATTGGGTTGGTTGGTGCCTTTGAGTGCTTTTTTAGAATGGACTTTGATCTTCTACTTTATAGAACATTACAAAAGCTTAGCATAATTGAAGCAGGTTAAAAGCATATGCTTAACTAATACTAACACCGCTTCATTCGCTCCATTCTTTTGTCTTGTCTGCTCTCTCTCTCTCTCTCTCTCCATGCTTTCCAATCATTTTTGTCCATATCTCACCATTTTCTTCTCACTTCCTACTTTTCAAAACTAATTACGTCTAATAATACTCTTTTCATTTACATATGTTCATTTAAAAATAATTCTATGACATTTTTCATTCTACCAACTTCACTATTTTCTTTTAGAATTTATCTTTATAACTTTATTTCAATATCTGTCACATATGACGCTTCTAGCCTTTTCTTTTCTCTATTTTCAAGAAAAATAACTCAAGATCAATTTCACTTATAAAAATTAGATTTTTATTTTTCAAATTATAATTTTGAAGTCTAGATATTTTAAGATTTAAAAAAAAAAATCACTCATTACTAATGCATTCTAGATTTAGCAATTTTTCCTCTAACAACAAACTAAATTGTGGGGTGGATAACTGTAAAGTTAGAAGGGAAGGTATGAAAGGTTTTTAATTCAACTCTTCTCATTAATAATTTGGAGATATAATATTAGTTTGGTTGGTTTGACATGATCATAAAAAAACTCGGTTGGAACTAATTTGAAATTTTGATATACCTATAAATTTTTTAAATTTATATAAATTGTTGAATATATTCTTTTAATTTAATACTTTAAATTTTTTAGACGTGTTAAATATGTTTCTCAAAACGAAAACATGTTAAACAGTGTAAATATTTTAAATAATAAGGTGAAATGTATTTGATATGCTATTTAACGTAGTTGGTTAAAAAAACAATATTAATTTATTTTTAAAGTTTAATAACTAAAATGTATTAAAATTTTGAAAAAAATAAATTTTAATTTTGCATCAAAATTTAAAAAATTAAAATATATTTAAACTTTTATAAAGACTAACTTATCCAATTTTATTGTTTTTATTATTTGAAATTAATTATATATTCTACAAAAGCAAAGTATATGAACTGAAGATGCTCACAAGTGATAATGCGATATAGAGTTTATATCTATATGCATGTTTGATTTCTTCTTAAGTAATGAAAACTTTTATTTTAAAACATTTAATCAATATATATATATATATATAATAGTGTTATTTACATTTAAACTTATTTTAAAATCTGAATATATGATTAAAGTACTCTTCCAAATACCGGCTGCCGTGCCGTAATTAAAGAGTAAAGATACTTTTGATGTCAATTTAATATTGGTTTGACTAATTATTTTTTATGCTAGGTCTATATATCTGAATTTATTTTTTTTTTTGTATAAAACTAGTGCAAAATGTTTACACAATAATTTAATAAAAAGTATTTTATACATACTTTTAAACTAACTAACTATTACATAAATGCACAATCTTTATATATATATATATATATATATATATATATATATATATATATATATATATATATATATATACTATTTGATACTAATATTTACATTTTGTATGTTGAAATTTATTTTTTACACATTTTCATGGTATAAATATTTATTTTAAAATTTTTAAATATACTTTTGATTTATAAAAAAGAAAAAACTGAATACACGAAGAGATTTGCAATAACTAGAGCAACCTGTTGAATCAACAAACTTTTTTAAGAATCTTCTTAAAGACCTAATTATTAATAAAACATTTTAAAAATTAATGAACTTGTTAAATTAAAAATAAGTACATCACCAATATATGTGTACCAAACTACTATTTTCCTAGAGGTTATATTGTACTATATTAATCCTTTTTTCTTTATATATTTAGAACTATTTTTTGTGTTTTATTTTTTTTAGGAGTGTTCTATGTGTGAATGAGTTTTTCTACTAACGTTATATTTTTCAATTAGAACTAATTGATCTTTTCTACACCTCTTATTCTTGTGTTATGTATCAACTATAGTCACTTTAAATGGTAGAAATTTCAGTTATCTAAATTTGTCATAGTTATATGCACTTTATTTCAATTATTATATTAACGAGTTAATTAATAGTCCAATAAAAAATAAATTTCATTATAAGAAAACTTTTGTTTCTATTTTACTGTCTTTTTTAACTTCAAATTAGCTATAATTACTCTATTGTAATTTAATAATTCTTTTATATACAAACATTTGTTTTAAAATAAATCGGAAATTATAAAATATTTTATTAAAATATTTTATCACGGTCTTAATAAATCATGTCATTCATTTATTTAATTATTTTAAAAATAATTAATGATAAATTGATAAATATTTTTATTGTCATTATTTAGAAAACTAATCAATAAAAACATCCGTGCTAAAAACATTCATATTTTGATAAGTGGTGACATGGGTTTGATAGTGCAAGTAACATAATTTATGATTTTCATTTGTCTCGCGTTTCTTTAGAGGTGAAAAGAAAAAATAAAACCATCTCCGTCATCTTAAAACATAAAGTTTGTCGTGAAGTTTGATATGATAAAAGATATGTTTAATTTATTTTTCTCTACCCAGTCAAAGGATTCATATTTTGATAAGTGGTGACATAGGTTTGATAGAATTTCTTTTGCATCATAATTACGATTGGGTAACATATTTCTATCTGGCAGCATTTCATTCAATAACGATAACAATTCTGTAAAACTCTTATCACTCCATCCATTGCTTACCTTTAAATTCATGAGTCTTAACACCGCTGACAACCGTGTGAACTTAGTTGAACCCGCATACAAAGGAGTCTCCCCATTAGTGGACATCGTTTCATACACATGCGCTTGGGCAAAAGCTTCTACGCCAACATCGCGGATCATGTCCTCTAAGTTGTCTTCTTCTGCTTGATCTTCCATTTCCATTGTGGAATCATCAACATTTTCAGTTGGAGAGATAGTTGGAAAGTTTGTTAATTCGCCGTGCCATATCCATGTTGTATAACTTCGTATGAAACCATCACAGATAAGATGTTCCCTAATATCAGTTGCGTTCAACTTCCTCCCATTCAAACAGTTCACACAAGGACATCTGAACTTGATTTCATCATCACCACTTGTACTCGCATTACGTTGCGCAAACTCTATAAATTCTTCTACCCCTCTCTCGTACTCAGTGCTGATGCGTGGTAAATTAATCCACCCTCTATTCGTACGCATGTTTACTGAAATTGTTTACACAATTTCAATAATCTTGGATGATCACTTTGATCGTGTTTGTATTCAAGGTGTGACTCTATCCCATTCAAGAAGATTCACTTTTTTTAGTTTATTAAACATATCAATTTTAAACAACATATCTTAAATTTCACGAAATTTTGCGAGCATTTCGCATTGGTCTTCAGGTTACACGAAATGAAAGTGATTATAAATCACAATCAAATATGCACCCGAAGATCAATACAAAAGACAACGAAAAATTTTCGTGAAATTTAAGACATGTATATTAAAATTGATATGTTATAATAAACTATGAAAAAGTTATTACTCTTCTTAAACTGTCCAACCCGACAATTCAAGATTCAATACTTGTAAATTATTATTACCATCTCCTCTATTTTCATTTGTAAAAAGTATGTTTGTTCAAAAAATCTGGAGATAGTAAATAATTTTTGTATTGAATCTCAAACGGGAAACTAAGGCTAATTCACAACAACAATATATATTCAAGCAAACAAATAATTACATATGCAACATGTAATATATTCAACCAAACAATATATTCAACCAAGAGTAAATAATGTCATTTCAATTAACTTTAGGGTTTAGATACTTGAGTTTATTTCACTTGTTTACAACATGTTTCTCAAACCTTATTTGAATATTGTTTAAATTAACGTATCTCCCTTCCTTCCATCTAAAACCCAACAAGTCTTTTTTTTTTAAATTTCTTTCTTGTTATTTCTTCTAAACTAAACTATCCAAAATTAACTCTCTCTTTTTTGTCTACTTTTCCTTATTTTTATCTACACCAAATGCGTTCAATTGGTCTCAAAATCTATCTATCTTGTTATTTTTTTATGTCTTATATTTTGTTAACTACCTTGAGTTACACTCTTTGAATCAATTCCTTGAAAAATACTCAGCCTTCAAAAATACTTATCCTAACAATCCAATTGCCAAACAGCCAATACACTGCCAACAATATTAAAAAAATCAAAACAACCAATACATACAATTTGTTTCTCTTTCGGCCTCCACCAGTTATTATCAGCAAAAACACAATCAACCAACCTCAATGCAGACAGCAAGATTGAAACAACGTTGGAGGCAGTACCGGCGGAGGCAACAGTGGCGGAGGCAGCACCGGCAGGGCAACAGTGGCGCGACGGTGAAGGGACGAGGCGCAGCCAAGAACGAGGACGAGCAGGAATGCGCAAGCACTGGCAAGACCGAGGCAGGCGAGACCACTGGCAGCAGCAGTGGCAGAGGTAGCACCGACGAGGCACCAATGGCTCGAGGGCGAAGGGAGGAGGCGCGACCAAGAACGACGACGAGTAGTGGCACTACCAAGACTGAGGCAGGCGAGACAACTGGCAGCAAAGCGGTGGTGCGACGAGCCAAGGAGTGGCACTGGTGGACGAAAGCGCAAATGAAGAAGAAGACCATATACGAGGAAGAAGAAGTTGTCGACGTAAATTGAGGTTCTGCGAGATTTGAAAATATGAAGTTGAGCTACTACCTCGGTTACTCAAACACGCGAGGTAATAGCTTCATATAGCATCGGTTAAAAGCAAGAACAGTGTAGAACGTGTGGCTAATAGACCTCAGTTCAGTGCTAAACCGAGGTCTATTAGCAGGCAAGTAGCAGCTGGAGCAGGCGTAGCAGTAGTTGGAGCAGGTGTAGCAGTGGGCATCGGTTCCCCTACAGCCCGAAGCAATAGGAAGTGGTTTAGGCACTAGTTTCCAAACAAACCGAGGCAGTAGGGAGTTCTCAGCCCCTTTCAGACTTTTCAGGTGAGCAACAAAAGTGTATAGGCTTCGGTCTCATCCTAACCGAGACAATAGGAAGGGGTTTAGGCATCGGTTTCCGCGCAAACCGAGGCAGTAGGTAGTTGTCAGACTTCTCAAGCCCCTTTCAGACTTCTCAGACTAAGCAACAGAGGTGTATAGGCCTCGGGTTTCGTCTTAACCGAAGCAATATAGTTGTTCCAGCACGAGTTAAATAGTGACCGAGGTATATAACCTTGTACGCTTCGGTTTTTGGATAACCGAAGCGTATATGGGACGTCAGAATCCACATTTTTTACTAGTGAGATTAAAATGATGAAAATGTCCTATTATTTGTTAAATGGGAGGTGACATTGATACTTGCGAGAAAAAAGTTAAACCACTCACAAAATGAAATCAAAGAGGCTGAAAAACAAGGGCATTGTTCTTTCTCACAAAAAGGAGCTTCTTAAAGTTTGAAAGAGTAAGGTTTTTCAATAACAAGTGATTGGATGAAAATAAGGTCGAATTAATTGTTAAGTTTATGATATCTTTTCATTTTTCCTTGGAGAATAAGGATTTATTTAGATTGCACGAATTTAGTATATCCCTAGATTTGACTGTACAAATTTATGAGATTTAATTATGTTCTTTTCAAAGAGAAGGAGAGTGCGAATACGTAAAATGACAATATGGTCAAGAAAAGAGATTTTGCATATAAATTAGTTTTTTTTCATCATAATATAATATCCTTGTCATGTGCTTTCACGCATTAGTAATTGAAATTTATTTTTCCTTCTATATATAAACCTCTCTTCTTTTTAAATTTCTCTTTTACGCTTTTATATTTAAAAATTATAGTATTATAATATAAATATAGAATGGGATGGGTTATTCATAAATTAAAAATTTAATGTTCAAATCCGATCACTAAAATTAGTTTTAGTTTTTATCAGTATATTTTATCTATTATAATATAACTTTAATTAAAATCAATTATATAATTATTTTATTTTTGAGCTTAAACAGTTTTGTAAGTCTTATCATTCATATTCACTTTTAAATCTCTTAAAAAAAATAACACAAATCTAAAGATAATTTAGTAACATATATGATAGTATATTTGTTTCAGACTAATAAGTTGTGTGTGATGAGATTATATGTTAAATTATGTACTAGTTTTTCTTTGTTCATGTTGAAAATTAAAAAGACTACGTATTGTTAGATTAATTAATAATTTACTTGATAATTTTTTGGTTCATACTTCAAATTAAGAAAAAACTATGTATGATTTAGTTATTTACAAATTTATAAATAATTTAAATACCAGCATAACATTTAGATCCTATGCATAGTAAATCTCACAAGAAAAATTAAATTTTCTTATTGCATGTCTTCCCATGAATATTGAGAATTTCACCTATAAACAATTGTTAAGAAAAAAATTAAAGTTAATATCAAAACTAAAAGAAATCGTCATTTTAAGTGAGAATCAAATCAATATAATAAATAAGTAAATTTGAAAAGTAAAAAGAAAAATATTAGAAATATTGATTATGGAGGATTAATTGCGATCTTTTCTATTTTTTTTAAAATCATACTAAATATTATAATTATCAAAGATTAAAAATAAAATAAAATAAATAATAAATTTGAAACTAAAAGATTATGTTTTTATAAAGTATTTAACAAGTGTTATAAACGTTTTGATCGTGCTCATTAATAATAAACATCATTTTAATAATTTCTAACATCACAACAGTTGTACGAATCTTAGACATATATGTTTCCGTCCACAATATCCACTTGTTCGTCTTTGCAATAAAAACAATCTTTGACATCCTTTGTTTCAAGCCTGTTGCTTTAAAGAAAACACCACGCCTTCCTGTTCACTCATCTCTTTCAATTTAGGTTTTGGTTTTGACTTTTTATGTACAAGAAAGATACTCCAATTTTAAATGCATTAAGCTTCACATAAATTGAAATGAATAGAAATGATTCCCCGCCAATCAAGCAATTGCTCGCCTCTGTAGTCTTACCTCTCACCAGCAGTCACCCACATTGCTGTAATTTCCTTCCTTTCAAATAAAGATCTATTTAAGTCTATATAGTCTAAGGCGGAAAGAGCAATATTAATTTCAGATTTAGCTGTCATCTATGATTATAGATACTATAAGTATAATAATTACATAATTTCAAAATGTGTTAGTATTGTTGTACTAATATATTCTCTTCATTAGATCATTCTTTTTGTTTCTGAAAGAAAAATAATATTAGAAAGTAATTTTAAGTCTAACTAAATTATAAATTATGAATTGGTTTTATTTCTAGTCGATGAAACTTTTAATAGATAATATTTTAACAATCATCAAATAAAAAGTATAACAACTTTTAAGAAATAATATATTAATTTTTAACTTGGCTATTAATATATATATATATATATATATATATATATATATATATATATATTTATTGTTTAAAATGAGTCGTGGTTCCTGTGAAATGTTAATTTCTGAAATATGTTGCCATTCATATTAAGTTAAAAAAAGTAAAAACAAAGTTGTTATGAGAGTTGTTTACTAATATTAACGATTTTTAAATTATTTTTTTAGTGGCAAACATGTAAAAGATTGGTTCTTTACAAAAGTTTGAGATAAGTGTTTGATAAAAGTTAACATGATGAAGGTTATTAGATTTTCAAAGCTAAGTTAAAAGTGTATGATTGTACGTGGCTTAAAAGAGACATTATTATTTATTAATTTAAAAATTGGAAGAAGGGAGTGATTGGTGAATCAGTTGATTGTAAGAAAGAAGAGTAGCTGAGATTCCGATGATCTTATATGTGGCCTTTCACGGTGAAAAGTGAAGAAGATATATATAATGAATCTTTTGTGAAGTTCTAAGGATAGTTATTACTTTTTGAGGAGGCGTGCACTATGAAGGGATTCAGACAGATATAAAGTTGGGGTTCTCAAAAAGCATCGCCTACTTTTCTTTTATCTTCCACTCCCTCCTCATATGTCTACTACACATCAAACTACCTTTTTCACACATTCACACTCGCTGTAGATTCCCATGTAACACATTTATCAAACATCGTTTCTGTTCTCTTTCTTTACTTTCTTTTTTTCACTATCGATATCTATGTCATATAACATCTATAATCTAATGCTTTGCCTCTGCTGTCAGATGCTCTTATTTATTTAGCTTGAAATGCGGTAAAGAAAAAGTCAGAAAAAAGGATATTTGAATTAAATAAATAAATATATTTAAGTAAAATATTGATAATTAATATGATTAATTTTATTAATTTTTTATTATTTTTATCTTAATAATATTGTATTAATTATTTACGTTATTATAAAAAAACGCAAATGTTAATAGAAAAACAAATATACTTCCTTATTTTCTTCTCCTTCCAGTTTTCTGTTGAATTCAATCATATTGGGATCTGTAACTAAATTTGATTTTGCATCTTTATTACCATAAATATATTTTAAATCCTTATTAATGCAATGAATTTAATTTTACGCATTTCAAACCATTATTCATTTAGTCTATATAATTTCCTTTCAATCGAAAAATATTATTTTCACACCATCTTTATAACTTTTTGGTGTGCATGTCAAATACAATATTGAGAAGACATAGAAGACTTTTATACTTTACAGCTCCGGATACATAATATATCAAAAATTGTATTTAAAGGAATTATGCTAGTGTTTATGACGGTTTTAACCCCGCTAATGCTATGTTTATTGTCAATTAATTCTTTACCATTTTCACTCCTTTTTTTTCTTCAAATTTACTTCTCTAAATTCATTTTCTCAAACAAACACACTCTGAATGTATTACCTACGTTTTCTTTTTTCAGTAAAACCGATGTCGTTAATCTCCGGAAAAACAAATATTACTTCCGACTTTATAAACCCTGTTACTTAATAGAGGTTTTGTAAACCCCCACTACTTCCTTCCATTTTGAAATCCTTTTGACTTTATAACGTTTTTGTTTCGCGAGAAATAGAAAAGAAGAAAGGTAAAAATAAGGTGAGAACATGAAACTTTGTCGTGCTTCGTGAAAAAATCATTTGACATTTTTCGAGGGTTTGGAAAAATTTCACTATGCATACTTGCTCTTGGAGGTTATAATCCTCTCTGAATAAACTCCTATTAAAATTATTTTTTTAGTGACATTTCTTCCATCAAAATATAATCGCGAACTTTAATGAAAAATAAATTGTCCTCTCTATTATAAGAACATTCTCATTTAACATTTTTAATATGTCTCTCTATCATTAGTTTTTTTTAGATTATACACATGAAAATTTCTTCCACTACAATCTCTATAAATTAGAAATATAATTAAATTATAATATATATTTGGATGTAAATTTTGTTTTATTAAGTTAATTTTGTAGATTAATTTAGACTTTCATCTCTCATTAAAATAGTATTACATTTATTAAAATCTTATCCCACTTAATATTAATTAGACTTATTATGTTACTTACTAGTCATTCTCTACGCTTCAAATCCTTAATGTGTGAGAGAGTATAAAAGAGATGACCAAATTATAACATAGTATAATAGAAATCACACTTTCTCTTTCATTAAATTATTTTAATTAAGGCATTAATAAATAAAAATATTAGTTTTCCTTACTTTTGTTGGGAGATTCTAACTCAATTTTGCTTTTAACTTTCTAACTCTCACATATTGTTCTATCTATACAAACAAAATTTTAATAAATGATTTGAATGTACACAATGACTCATATTCATCTTAAACTCACTTGAGTCACATGCAAATACAAACATAGTAAACGTCAAAATTTAAAAATCGACTAAAAAACAATTTGAACTTAATCTATTTACAAATCTAATTAGGTTGCTTATACTCTTAATTAGGGGAGATCTCTAGTAGTTTTTAATATTCAAATAAATGGAGAATAAAATCAAAAATCTAAATTAAAAAATAACTGGTAAAGTAAATGTAACTTTTATAAAATAAATTTCGATTAATTAATTTATAATTTAACTTTTTTTAATAATAAAATAATCAAATGTTATTAAAAAAAATCTTTACTCCATAGCCACTGTATAAGTTTTTATTTAATTACAGAAACAAACATATGATATAATCTATATGTTTTCGTTAATATATTTTAACATATGATATATGTTTTTAAAAAAAGAAATGTTTTATCTTAAATTAAATATTAATGTTATATTAATATTAACATATGATATATTTATTTTTTTAAAAGTATGTTTTATCTTAAAATAAATATTAAAAACTAAAAGCAGTGATTTAAAACACGAGATTTGTAGAGATATAAACAATAAAGATATAAAGAAAAAAATATTGTGAGCATTCTGAACAATTCTTTTATTTTGTAAACAAATGGGAATATATTTGTAACGGAAAAAACTTAAAGTAATATATAGTACATAATTCAAAAGTGTTATCAAAATGCTATTTGAAAATGTACACTTTCAAAACTGAATTTTTTTTTTCTGTTTTAGGCTAAACTCAACTTTTGATTAACAGAATTGATTTGATGAAATGAAATATGATCGATAAATTAACAAAAAGAAAATTGTAATCGAAGGAAGTAAAAGATTTTTGACTTGTTGAAGATGTTGAAGAGACAGATTCAATGAAATCCAATGAATGGTAGTTTCAGTAAATGTTGTGTTATGTTAACTTGAAAAGTAAAATAATGCAAAAGGTTTTTGTAGACGGGTCTAGATATCCCTCACATGACATGTTGCGCTGTATGCATATGCAAGATTAAGAAGAGAAACAGAAAAAAGATTAAGAGCATTAAAAAAATATGGTTGTTCTGTACTGCGTTTATGGTGTGGCGAAGTGATACAAAAAGAGAAGAATAATAATTAATAAAAAGAAAAGGTGCATTTGGTTTTGTCTAGTTTTTTGAAAAATGGAACAAAGAGAAAAAGAGAAAAGGCGTATTTGTGGCACCTCACACACCTTTACAACTTTATACTTGTGTCCCTTCCTCTTGTCGTCTCCAGGTTTCAGAATGAAAGCAAGTCTTCAACCACTCTTGTTAATTTTCTTCAATTCTCCCCTGCTTCCAACCTCCATCACCAACACCATTCAATATGCATCCTTTTTTCATGTCCAATGGAACCTAATTAACAACTATTTTCCTTCTTTCTTAATTAACAACTATAGGTCAAACCAATGAAACCTAATTCTAATACATCACTTAATCATTCATATACTTTTCTCTGTTTTAAGTTCTATTGGATTTTCTTAAAAACAATATCGTAAGTGGTTCTTTTTAATATTTGTGGAATCAATTCAGGCTTATTATGAATAATGTGTTCATTAATGTCATCTGTATTTGAAGTGGTTATTTTTCTTTTCTTTTTTAATTAGTCTATGGTCGTGACATCACGTAAAAAAATTAGTTAAAGAAAGCACGTATGCATACAGTGCAAAAAGGGAATCTTCAATCTTGAAAAGCTTTAAGCAAATTGGGATACCAAATGAGCATGCTAAGTTGACAAAAAAAAAAGGTGTTGCCGCAACCTAATCCATGAAACTAAAAATATTAAACTCACTTTCAATACACGCAAGAAGGACGCATTTTATTTTAGTTTTGTCTGAATTCTGTTTATTTTAAGTATTCAAAATGTAAAAAGTTGAGTGTTTGTAATTGTTATTATTGGACTAAGAACACACTTTTCTAAATACAAGAAATGTAAATAAATTAATTTTATCTCATAATTTACATAAAATTATACTTTCAAGAATTAAAAATATATTTGAATAGAAAATTCAGATATTTCTTTGCATTGTTATATATATTGCTAGCTAAACAATACAAAGTTAAATATTAGCATCCATTCCAAACGGAAAACATAGTTAATTGATTTGCTTTTGAATTTAAATAATTAAATTAATCTATTGTTATACAAACTCAATTATTGTCAATTGTTTGGCAAAACAATTACACTGCTGTTTGAACCACTCAACTGTATAAAAGTATTTTGATTTATTTTTGGAAAAGGAGTTTAAAAATAAATTAAAACTTATTAATTAAATGCTAATTGGTTTCTTAAAAAAAGGAAAATTAATTCAAGTCAAAGAACAAAGTACTTCACAGTATTTTTTTTATAAATATAATCTAATTACTTATGTAATCAATTAATAGAAATGTTTAAAATAATTTAGTAAAGTTAAATAACTTACTTTATATTATAAGTAGTCAAAACACATGCATGTGTCTATTTCTTTTATTCTAAGAAAAATGTATTAAACTATAAATTAAATTTTATTAAAAATAATTATAAAAATAAATTACTTTTATAATTTTTATTATTAAATAGTTTTTAATTATAAATAATTATTTGAATTTTAAAAAATAATTATTAAAAGGATAAAATAGTAAAATAGTTATTTTAATTTATAAAAAAGTTCAAAATAAAGGATTAAAATAGAAATGTAATTATTTTAATTTAAAATAACAGATACTTAAAAGTAAAATTAGAAAAAAAACCATGTAAGAAAATGAATTATCCTTTTATATATATATATATATATATATATATATATATATATATATATATATATATATATATATATAAGTATAGATAATAGGAGGAGGCATAATATTATAATATATTTAATAGAGTTGAAAAATGTAACATCCCAAAAATACAGTGTAAAACTATATATGAGAATCATCACATATTAACAATACTACAGATCAGTTCTACACAGAACGAGATACTATTATGGCCGAACGGCCTTACATAAAAACAGGGAATTTAAAAACGTACGCTAGCTACTACTAAACTGAACGGTGTACAAAATAAATTATACCGAACGGTCTTACAACATATAAAGCTAATAACAGACCAAACGTCCCTAAGGTTCAGTCTTCACTTCTGCCGCGTCTTCCAATACTTCTTCCAGCAGCTCTTTTCCTTCTGCTCACATCCACACGGATGATCATTGCAACAGGACAACGACAGGACGCACAACACAGGCAAAAATAATAAATAGGGTAAGCTTATGTAATTTAATTTATTCAATCACAACATACAACATTCATAACAAAACCAACAACGACCACATCATAATTCATACATCCATGCATGAAAATAACGACCATATGACTCTGACTGTCCGGACTGTATGAATCCTGTGTAGCTACGACGTTCGTGCACCCGGGTGATGTAGTAACTGGGATACCCTCAACAGCTGCCACCCGAGGTTGATTCGTTCCGTCCAAGTTAACCTTATGGACTAGGACCTCCTGCCATTCCCACATGTGACTTACTCCTCTCTACATGAGAACGAGTAATCATGGAATATCAGGATGAACGTCCACTAAGCTTTGCCCACATTCATACTTTACCAATCAATAACCACTTTCTCAAATATTCCTCCCTGGAATACTCGTTCATAATCAACTATTTCATACAGATCACATCTCAATTTTCCTCATATTTAATCATCCACACATTCAAAGGAAATAAGATCATACACTCTTATCATAACCCAAGTACGACTGGAATGACGCTTCTTAGAAATTAACGAGACTGAGCGCTACTAATCTACTACAATAAACAGACTCCTAAGAGTTCAACCGGACGCCACGAAGCCTAGGCCGAGTACTAAGACTCTAGGCCGAACACCTTTTAAAGACCAACACTGATTTACACTAAATACTAATACTAATGAGAAACTATGAATTAACGAACGCTAGCTAGTTTGAATAAAGACTCTGATTCTAAGCACAGTAATACTATACTACAGAAAACAAGACCCAGCGCCTGGGTTAAGACCGAGCCTTGTAGAAACTGAACTCTTTTGAACGAGCGCTGGTCCAAGACCAAGTGCTTACCAGGAACGAGCGCTACTGAAACTGAAAGATTGGTCCAAGACCGATCGCTAATAAACTCACAGAAAACGAGTGAATATATATATATATATATATATATATATATATATATATATATATATATATATATACAATTGAGCCACCACTTATTCTGAATGAAAAGAACGATAACGTCTACGACCTTGAGTAGTATATGACACGTTAACTAAACTGTTCAGGAAGTGTAAAGGAGAACTACACTTAGGCTGACGACCCATATTTACATTCTAATATTATAACACGCTCGTTATTACCGTAATTCCTTGTATAAGAGAACCTAATATAGACGGATGCTTGACCAGATTACCACCTTTACTCAGAATACTACAGTTGACGATCAATCCCTATCTCAACTGAATTCACCACATGCATCATTCATTCATCCACACGTCCAAACAAGCAGTACACACATATCTCATATTCATCAAATAATCAAACAACGTATCATGCAAACATGCCAACGTTCAAACAAGAATTTAAATCAAATTATATAAGCTTCCCTTACCTCTAAGCGTGACCGAACGTTCACAATTTGAACAAAATAGCTCACCACCAATCTCTTAGAAGACTACGATCACGATTTACGAAACTAACCAAATGAAAGACCAGGAAGGCGTTCAGAATTAGGTTAAGGGACTCAGGTAACCGAAAACTGAGTTTGCATGTACAGAAAAACCACTTGGCTGAGAGAGATGAACTTACCAGTCCAGAATCCCAAAACTGATGGGTTCAAACGAACGCCCTCGATGCCGGGAGTGTTCAGACGGTGCCTGAGAGGTGATCGGAAGAAAAAATGGTTAAGACCTCTTAAAGAGAAGGAGGAGATTTTGGAGAGAAGAAGGAGAAAATGGTTTCAGCAAGGTGGGGAAGAAGAAAGACATGCAGAGAAGTGGCACGACATTTGAAATTTTGCCTTAAATACTGTCGTCGCCCAAAACGAACGGCCACTTCCTTGCAGCCACCTGTTCTCCACTAACTGAGACGCTCACTCACTTCTTGGCACATGGATCCCACTACTTGGGGTTTTGGGTGTGTTTTAATGAGGCTTGACAAAAAAATTGATTAAATTCATATTTTTTACATTTATAATTTTTTGGATTAAATATATTTTTGTCTCTTAACTTTAAGTAAAAATTTGTTTCAAATGAAATTTTTTAACAAACGTTGAAGTAAAAATGTGTTAAACAGGGTAAACAATTCAAATGCTATTATGAAACACGTTTATAACCTAAAATAAATTCACATATTTTTAAATGAGAAAATATTATAAAAATTTAACAAAAAATAATAAATAATATTATAAAAATAATACAAAATTTTGTTGGGAATCTAAGTGTGAGTCTAAGTCTCACCTTGTATAAAAATGAGAAAGTAGAGCATTGGATAGAGAGTGGTGTCAATCTTTTATGTGATTGGACTAAGATCTCATTTGTGTTTGAATCTCCTCGTGAGTCCTTATCAGTGGACCCAACAAATTTAATTCACTTTTGTTTCAAATAAATACATAAATATGTACTTTTTTTTTATTATAAAATTTTAATTACACATATAATATTTTAGTTCTTTAAAATTAAACAATTTTAATCCATTGATGGAATATCTTCTAATTATTAAGAAAAGTTAAAATATATGTAAAGATAAATAAATAGATAAGTATTTGACATAACTATGGCTAATCAATGTGTAAAATTTTACACATTCGAGAAATTATTGAAAAATAAAAAGAATTGATTCAGAAATATAAACATTATTGTCTTTTTTGTAATTGTAATAATACAATGAATACTTTTTAGCAAAGGAAGGAGCCTTCAATCCTTCATTTACAAATTACACCAGTACATTAATACAATTTATATAATTAAAAAAGGATTAACACAATTGATTGAATCCTTAAAATGATATTTAATCATAAATAAAGAATAAAAATAAATAAAAAGAATTGTGATTGTTAGCATGATGAAAATATATTAAGAGAGAATGGACAGAAAATAAGTGGGTCACACCATTATTCTTTCCAGATGTCTCTCACACATAAGGCTTCTTGTTTCTTCTGAATTTGGAGTCACATTAATTTGTGATCGAAAGAAACGCCATAATTTCATCTCAGATCCAACCCCACTTTTTGTTTCATCACAACATATAGGGACACATGCAACCATTCCCTCCTTAACTTAAATGCAAATTTGTCTGCTTACCCATCAAAATGACCATTTTCTCTTTCAAATATTTATCATCAATCAAAGGGGCTTATCCCACTCTCACCAATAACTTCAAATAACTATTTTCTACCACAACTTTTTATTTTTTATCCACCAACATCATTTCTACAATATAACAATATTTGCGCTAAAATTTAGTATTTAAGTGCTAAATACAGCTCCATATTCAAGATTCAGGCCCACTACTTAATACGATTTTGTTGTACATTCTCGTAATTTTTATTTTTAACCAGCGTCTAAATCATTTTAATTAATATATAAAAAAAAATTGTCATGACTAAGCCAAAAGTTTAAATTTCAAAATTCATCTCGCTTGGTAAATAGAGGTAATTAAAATTAAACATTTAGGGTTTAGAAGCAGCCAGGGTGTACAGACAAGACCAAGAAAACAAACAAAGAAGTAGAAGAAATCCTTTCTTGACTAAAATGGTTGGTATTAATGCATTTCACCAACTTGTTATCTGATTGTCCCATGCAAATATGGAAAACCCATCATTTGGTTCCTTTATCGATATAGTCATTCATCTCATACTTTAACTTTAATCTAAACATCAAATTTACGCTTATTAAAATTACTCTCTTACCTTTTTCTTTCATAACAATAGTCTTAGGATAATTTAGTTTGAATTATTGGCAAACATGTACTGTTTATGAATATTATTACACTTAACAATAACAATAACAATAATAATAATAATAATAATAATAATAATAATAATAATAATAATAATAATAATAATAATAATAATAATAATGTGTGTTGTTAGTTTATGTCCTATGAATTATCGGTTAATGGTGATTATGGTGATATGACTTTCATGATGGTTATATCTACTTTTAAAAGTAAATTTGTCGTCATCTTAGGTTCTTTATAGTAAAATCATCGTCATATGCGAGTCTTATGTAGGAATAAGTCGCATAGGAAAATTAGAATACAAGTTTAGAACGAAAAAAAAAGTATTATAAAACCTTCTAGGTCTTTTTATTCTTACAATTAATCAATAAATTAAATATAAATTTAAATTCCGTATACTATGTACTATCATTGTAAAAAATGTTAGATAAAAATATTTTTATAATTTTAGTTAAAGGTGGTTAAGAGAGTGTTAAAGGTGGTTAGGAGTGTGTGTTAAAAGAATTTTTTTTCTAAAGTTTACATTATGATTTAATCGTATTGATTTGACTTCTAGAGAAGGTTATACTATTTCTTTGCCTATATTTCTATGACATCATTTATTACATTTTTCAATTCTCTGTTTTAATTGTAAAATTTGTGTGTGTAAAATGACGTTTTTATATTGTAAAAGTTATCATATTTACCTAAAACTATTTGTACTTGGATAACAAGGTAAAAGACACCAACAAATTAACTTATAATCGTTGACGATGAAGTAATAGGTCAATAATGTTGTTATTATCTATCATTTGAGAGTGAGTATTTAGTCATAAAACTGTATATAGTTTTGTTGGAGATTTCACATAAAAATATATATAACAGGATATAAATATCACTTTTAACCGTTGTCATAAATGTTCCTAGAAGCAAACTTTCCATTAGTGAAGTGAGTAAGCATGAAATATTGAGACATAATGAGGAGCAATTAGATAAAAGGGTATTAGAAGAAGAAGAGAGTGTGAGAGAGGCGTGAAAAAAAAAGACAGAAAGATGTAAAGGAAGTGGGGGAGAGTCGGAATAAATGAGAACACATGCAGGGTTTACAACTCTTAAAGTGGAAGGAAGATAGAGTCAAAAATAGGCAAAATAGGAATTGAATGAATATCAAGTATATATACTTCTCTTCTTTTCCTCACTTTCCACTTTCGCACAATCGTAGTCAAACTTCCCAAAACCACAACCAATAAATAAACTCATGCATTAATTAATGTCCTTCCGTATGCGTACCATTCAAACACAACTTCACCTTCTCTGTTTTTTTTCATACTGTCTATCACTCAACAGTATAAATATTAAAAATATATTAATATTGGTATTTTAATTTTTTTTATATTTTAAAACATTAAAACAAGTGTCAAACACGATAGAAATATAGTATGAAAAGTTAAGCAAAGAATGAAATTCTTCAAAGACAAGCTTAACTTTGAGGAGGAGGCTTCGTCCCTTACACCCTTTCTGAATTACAACTCATCGCCGGCCTTTCTTTCTTTCTTTCATATTTGGTTTCGTTTGGTTGGCCTTTTCTTTTCAAACATGGAACACAAATTTGATATTGACGCATACACATAACGGTATACCTAGCTAGGAACATACATTCTTAACCATCAACCTTCTTTTTTTAAATAGATATTGCCAAATAAAAATATAAAAAAACATTCATTTGTTTGTCGGTAAGGGTTGTCTGTTTGGTAGTACATGCTCTGTTTCTACGCTACTAATAATAATTGGCAGCAGAGTTCCTTGAGCAACTAATAGCCACCAGGGTTAGTAAGTAGTAAATCAGAATTAGATAAACATTGGTGTCACTATGCACCCAAACATGTGTGATAGATATGATGGGATGGGGTGCATGCCACTGCCCCATCTTTCTGTACTTGTCTATTCATGTTTCGCTACCTTTCTTTCTACAACCTCTCACTCACTCACTGCTATTATCATTATTCACGGAATCTATCTGCATAATGCTACTTTTTATGCTTTATCACTCCTTTCCATTTTAATCTTTATGCAAAATCTTCCTGCTTCTAGTTTTTGCATCATCAAAAACTTACATTATCATCTGTAGGTAACAGATAGTTAAAAAACATTTAACATCCTCACTACTTAATTCACTTTTGTGAATCTTTCAATGTCCTGTGAAGTTTAAAAACATAGACAGGTACTTTTTTATGTAGTATTTAAAAAATGTAAAATAATGTTCAACAGTATTTTCATGTTGACAATTGTTTTTCGACAAGTGTCATAATGCTTAAATAACTTCATATTTAACTCTCTAGCTTTTGTTATGGTATTTGATGTAAAAGTTAAAATATATAAGTGAATTTTCTTAAAAAAAATATAAGTTGTTGATTGAAAAAGAAGAGATAGAAGGACACGTGGACGCAGTATATATATGGTGTGGTGTGAGGCGGAATCAGGTGTTATTTTCAGACTTTTACGTGAGAAAGAGAGAAGGAGCCGAAACTACAGATGCCGCTCCCTTCAAATCAATGGTCGTTCAGCAACTTGGTGTGGGTGGATTCCTTGTACTTTATTTATTCTTTTCTTTAGCTACCCCTAATAATACAAAATAATATATTCTTTAACAATTAGAAGTTTCTCAAAATAAAATCATAAATATTTCATACTTTTATTTTAATAAAAATAATATTGCATTAGGAATTTTTTATTAACTTTTTTAAAATTCCTTAATCATTTATGATTCTCTTTTCAGTTTTTTACTAATTAACCAGTTTAACTAAAAGTTAATTTTTTATTCAAATGGATCAATACTACGCAGATTCACCGAAAATAAATATTTTATTTAACCAAATAGACTGAAAAATTCACTGATTTTCTGATAGAAACAGATAGTCCGCTACAACTATTACAATATATACGTAAACAAAAATAAAAGAAACGCAACAAATAACAAAGAGTTATTTACTTTAAAGTTTGGTCAAATAATTTTTAATTATTCGATGAATTTTAAAGTTAAGATGTGTATTAGGTTATAAATAATTTAAATAAGTTTTTAAAAGTAGATTCCATTTCCTTCCGTCAACTTAAACCGCTGACAAGTTTCTCCTGTCATTTTGTGTATTAGGTTAGTCCATTTTTCCATTCAACGATTCCAACAGAACCAATACTATAATAATAACTACTTAATTGAATAATAAATAATTCCTAGTAAAATTAAGAAAAAAGAGATTATAAAATTTAACAAGAAAGAAAGGGGGAAAGAGGAATTAATGCTCTCTTTTATTAATAATATAATGATAATTCTCAGTTTAATTAATAAATATACCTATTCTTACAGAAGAAAAAAAAGAAGAAAACAATATAAAGTTTATAACGCAAAAATTAATTAATCTTTATCTAAGGGAAAAAAATTTGACACGCCCGACAAGCCTTGTAACCGGTTTTTTTTTATCTTGGTTCTACTAGGTACCTTTGACTTTTCTTTGCCAAAGTTTGTATTTACATTTCTATCACCAACAAAAACGGATATCTCCATTGATCACTGACTATTCCGCCATCACTCTCACAGCAGCAGGTAGCCACTCTTGGGAGCCCCGACGATCGGAGTAGCCATCATCTTCAAGCCTAAATACCATAGAAGAAGACTCGTGGTCATGGGTACTTGAATTCAAGTTCTTTCTCAGTTGGTGGAAACTTGGAACCAACACTTTCTCCATCCATTCATCAATGGTGGTTTGGCCTAACCACACTCCGCTGGTGATCTTGTCAAGAGCATCTTCCTGCAGTTCAATTGACACCCCATTACCTACAACTGTGGAGAACCTTTTCGCGATTGATGTGGCGAAATTCCTGCGAATGAGATCAAAGTTCAAGGGCTTGAAGACAATAGCGTCGTCCACAGAATCCAGAAGGTCGCGCGGTACTGTTGAGAGAGACCCTCCTCCATCGTGATTGTTGTCATCATGTTCAACAGTGAAATCACTTGAATTGAGTGACCCATCTCCCCTGTCGTCCTCTGCAGCAACAGCAGCTTCATTAAGATCAAACGATAGTCCTGAATTCAGCTCCTTCCGGGGCTTCAAGGACCTGTCTTCATCCGATAGCCAGCTGGGTCTTCGTTTTGATGCTCTCTTACCCACTGATATGCGTAGTTGCCACCCTCCCTTTGCTAAATTTTCAAGCTTTTCTTCGTCTAGTGGAGACCCATTGGAGAGGTACCTGAGGTCCTCTGGCAACCCATTTGCAGTGAGGATAAGCATGACGTTCCCGAGACTGACTTCACGGCCGTGAGAATCCGGGAACCGGCCTTGTTCCATGGCTCTTCTTATGCTCCCGCGAAGAAGGATATTGGCTTCATCAATGTCCTCAAGCACGATTACAGAAAGTGGGTTCCTTCTGATGGCCTCCGCTATTCGATCGAGTGCTGTTTTACCACGGAGTTGAGGGGCATCGGAGTCCCCTCCATCCCCACGGCGTTGAGCCAGAGGTATTATTATCGGATTGGACCCCGATACCAGCTCAGAAAGTGCTGCTGCCATTTTCTTCTTGCCAATTCTGTCAGGACCCACGAACAGTAACCACGTGTCACCTTTGGAGCGTCTTTTTCCATTGCCCAGTTTGCACTGGGTCACTGTGGTGGCCACCGCTGACGCTGCATCCTGCTGCCACCAGACCTTTTCTGTCAGGCCTTTCAGGAGCTTCTTGAAAGAGTCCGCATCAAGTAGCTTTTTGCTCTGTAATTCATCGAACTTGTCTTGTGACTCAGACGAGAGGCAGCTCAAGAAATCATTGATGCCTTCTTTGTGTGTTTCTTCTGGAGTGGCATCAGCTGGCTTTGTTTGCCCAAGGACCAGGTCGGTCCTTACCGGACTTTGCTGCGGGCTCATTGCACGCTCTGGTGTGTGGATTGGCACTGGGTTTGAGCTCAACTGCAAAGAGGTTCCGAGATTTTTATTTAAAGGTATTTTGGGTTGGAATTGGCGTGCCAGCAAGTTCATATTGTATAGGCCAGTCATTGACAAAGGAGTTGGAACAAGTCTCTCTGTGCTCACATTTAGCTGATGAAATTTAGGGTGTAAACTCAAGCAGGCGTCATGCCATTTCTTCTGTATTTCTTGAGTCCTCTTCTTCACATTCACTTCTGTGCTATTACTCTATTTAAAATAAAAAGAAACATATCGATTAGAAGACATGTACTATTTTCTACGAAACCCACAAAATAACCAACGCAATTGTTTGTCACAGTCACCTGAGCCTGATCCATTACTTTGCCGTTATCATTATTAGTTTTAGCATTCTGTAACCACAGAGGGAGGGACGGTTTAACTGCCTCTGATTTGAGTTCAGTATCTGATTTCTCAGTTTCTTTCAACATTTCTGCTACTTCTCGGTCGCAGTTCTGCATACATTGCGGGCAACAAATTGATACAGCAGCAGGATCTACGTTCTCAGAGGCACGCTTCAGTGGAGAGATCGTTGTAATTGGCAAGGTCTTTAACGGAGAAAAAGACTCGAGCGAATTTCCAAGAATACCATTCGTCCCAAGCCTGGTTTACAAGTAAGTAAAACGGTCACACCACAAGGTAATAGCAAATGCAGGGAACAGAATAACCATGTTCCAGATCACAGCCTAATCAAGCTAACAGTGCTAAGGTAGACAAAAAGCTAAAAATCCTCCTGTCTTATATTACTGTCAACAGAAACAGAAACATCACACGTTCTGCATTCGAAATGTCATGCAAGGGAGTTCAAGGAAGCCACCGGTGAAACAAAATCGAAAAAAGAACAGAAACAAAACAGAGTTAACATATCAGACAAGATTCATTCACCAACTACAGTCCCAAGTTTAACCGATTCCATGAAAGAAAACGTGTTAACTCCATTCCATCAAACACGAAAAATTAATCTTAATCATTTAATCTGATCTTGCTATGGAATAACCAGGGAAATAAGATTTTGGCAAGACGGAAATAAAAAAGAATGAAATTCGATGAAAGCCCTTTCGTGATCAAAAGATTATATGCATTATTAAATTGGTGGTAGAAGAAAAACAAAATACCTGGGAAAGATCCCAGGGAGAGGGGCTCTGGTGGTAATTGGCACTGCCTGAAGATCCCAATCGTTTTCCATGGTGGGATGATAAACCTGACACCTCAAGTAAGTCTCGCAAGTAGCAGTCCCTAACAACCAAAGTCTACCAGCCCCACCTTCACCGAACTTGCTGACCAACCTCCCCATCTCCGCCACCGCAGCTCGCCCGGCCTCAGCGAGCGTGACCTGCTGCATGTTACCCAAACCACCACCCACGGCGAACCCAGCAGGCTGCTCCACCAGCCACTTCAAGTCACCCAAGTCAACGAAAATCCCTCCAGACCCAGAATTCCCAGTCCTCGTCTCAATCAAATCCCCCAACTCCTTCAATCTAGCAGGTATCTGCGCCTTATCAGAAGGAAGCTCCTTCTCCAAATGAATCACGTGAGCATTCGAGAAAGCCCCATCTCCCAATTCCTTGTTCTCAATCTTCTTTATCACCTCCTTGATCGCAGCCTCGGGCTCCGATTCCCCCACCAAGATCGGGTTCCTCTTCTTGGACCTCAGCAATATGTCCACAATTCGTTTCGCGTCATCGCCCCTGTGCTGCGCTGCACTCCCCTGCTGCTGCTGTTGCTGCTGCAGACGCGGGTTCAGATACAAATTCCGGCCGGTGGCGGAATTCGACGGAGCCACCGCGCTAGGCCGGAATCCCAATCCGGAATTGACGGTGGAGGGGACGGCGTTAAGGGACTGTTCGATGGTGGCTTTAACGGCGGGGCTGGAGAAACTGGCTTCGCGCATGACCCTGCTCACGCTGGGGTCGTCGAGAATGGATATGATTAGCTGTTCGAGCTCGACTTTGACGGCGAGGAGAGGCTGCTGCTGCTGCTCCGGGTAGCCACGGCGCTGGTGGGCCTGAGCCCGCTTGAGGGCCGCCATCAAGGCATTGGAGATTGGCGGCTCCATGGAGGAACCGGTGTTCTGAGAAGTGGGCAATCGCTCCAGAGCGACGCTGAAACATAGCTCGAGCGCCCTGCACTGAAGGGGGTGAGAGGAATTGGGGTGGGATTTTATGCAGGCCTGGCGGAGGAAACCAGAGGGGGAGGCGAGCAGCGTGGCCGCCACGTGGAGAGGCGTTGTCTGGCCGTGGTTCCGGCGGCCGGCCTCGGCGATTGAGTGATTGAGAACGCTGGCCGCCTCCGGCGTTAGGGTTTGCTGGATGGTGCTTAGTCCGGCTCTCATTTCACGAGTGGAATTGAATTGTGCAGTGTTGGTGAGGCTGGAGCGAAAGGAAAAGTGAGGAGGATTTGATTTGGGTCGGGTTGAGATTTGATCGGATTGGATTGAATTGGAGGAAGAAGGGTGATGAAGAAGAAGGAGGAGAGAAGGAAGAAGAAATGGAGAATGGATGTGAATGGTATCGGAGGGTACTTTGGTTTGCTTGACTTTATGGTATGAGAAAAAGGAGAGTAATGTGTGTGAAACTTACACTTGGGTTCTAAGGCTATTGAGCCCTGAGTAGAGGGAGAAAACGAAATTAGTGTGTGGCCAGATAAGATAAGAACACTTCAATATAGACAAATTCACATTTTCAAGACTGCAAGGAACAACTGGATGGGTAGGCAAAACAATCAAACACAAGCTTTTTACAAACACAAACAAAATCAACACTCTAATACGATGCCCACCCCTACTAGCTACTCTCTCTCTCTATCTCTCTCTATCTCTCTCTATCTGTCTCTCGCATCCTTCCTTTTAAGCTTCCTTTCCTGTGTGGGATCTCTCTCTCTCTCTCTCTCACTCACTTTCTATCCTCCGCTAAAAAGGCTCTTTAGAATTCGGGGAATTCAACGCCAAAAGGAAATATCAGATCCCCTCCCTCACCTTTCCTCCTTCACAACATCCCCATCCTCTTCTCTCTCCTCATTCTCTATCTCCCTCCATCTCAAACAATAACCAATCTCTCAACATGCATACATACATGCATGCGCCAGGGTTGAGGGCCGTGAATATAAAGCTACTTCCTTTTTCATCAACTAACCCAACTTAGCTAATTAATCTCTCCCTACAGGAATATTATTCTATTCTAATTATCCCTCCACTGCACACCATCAAGGTAAAAGGGAAGACAAAATAAATAAATAAACAAATAAAAAGACGGTTTCTTTATTGTGGGAAGAGAAAGACACGGAAGTAGAGAGAATTTCTAGTAAACGGAGAATTGATGGATGGATGAAAGTAGTACTATCGGTTGCAAGGATTTCTGGAAAAAATGCTTTGTGGACAGAGCAATCTGCTCTCCTTTTTGTGTCATCTTTTTCCTCTCTCTATTTTAATATTATTAATCATTAGTTTATTAATTTAAACACTTGCCTTTCAATATTTCTTGTCTGCATTTTTTTATAATTCAATTTAAAGGCTGATTTGTCCGGACTCAACAGATCAGTTATTCTACGATGGACGAAGCCAAAACACCTTTTTTGCACAACACACAGAGATATCAATATTATATTCTCCATCATCAGCTAATATATTTGGTATTTATTTGATCTGAGAAGTGAGAATATTATTTAAAAAAGTTAACAGGATAGTAAATAAGAGTAATTAATTAAAAGATGTATTATAACAGAGAGGCGTGTCTGGTAAAAGAATACTAGGACTACTCATTGGATAGAGAAATGTAAAAACTAAAAAGAAAGATGATGATGATGGGAGAGAGATAGTGAGGAGTGAGGTCTTGGGAGTTTGGATTGACTGCCTTTTTAGTTTTTATCTCTCTTTTTTCTCTCTCATTGCTTTTGTTTTGTTGCTAGTTTGTTAAAACTGTAACAAAAGAGATTAAGCGTATGCATGAGTCCCACGCATGCAGTGGAAGGTCGATGACACGACCCAAGAGACATTGGACACCTATGTTCAGTGGGTCCCTTACGCGCCTAGGAAATGTGATAGTAACTGCTGCTGTCTCAATCCTCAATTTTGCCTTTCAACCAATTTTCTGCTTTTCACACGCAACACCTACAAAAGGTATCTCCCCACTTTCACCTTTTTCATACTTAAATTACTCTCTCTCTCACTTTATCTCAAGTCCAAGGCTACGTGATCGTTTGGCAAGTTACCATTACCGCATCAAAACACATCCACCTATTATTTCTTAATCTAATCCTAATTAATTAATACACGCTATTATTCTAAACTTTTCTCATCACTCACTACTACAAAACTCACTCTACTAATTTCTTATTACCAATTTTTTTCAACATTTCTATTTTAAATCAAGTGTTAAATAAATATATATATATATATATTTATATTTATAAAGCATTTAATCCTTTATAAACAATTAACTACAGGAATCTTAATAAAATTTAAGAGAAATTAAAATTATTCCGCGTCACTTGTCTCCCTGGTTGGGTAACTGCACAGATTTAAAGAATCTACCTTTTTTCAAATATATTGCCCGTTAATGAGAGAGTACAAGCCATTTAAGTGATATTAATACGAGTTTTCCTCCTGTCATGAGGTTCTGGTTCAATAAACTATACTTCGGAATCACGTTGTTGCATGACTTATGTAGCTTTTCTGATGGATGGACCATATATACATATTCACTTAGAATCTCACTTCCCATGTAAATAATGTCGTATACCTTTCGATTTTTATGTTTAACTGTGAAGAAAATGAATACTATAAAGTATGTTTGATAAATTCGAATGAATTATTACTGGTATGAATCAGTGGTTAAAATGAAAACTTGTGAAAACAAAAGAGGAAGAGAAGGAGCACATTAAATGCATTGAAAATGGTTGAGGCCTAACCTTCCCAGGCCACAGCCGCCCAATAATATCTGGCATTAAATTCAGTGGACAAATTCAACTTGGTTTTATATGGACCGACCTTCATTCAATCCGATAAATAACAATCTTCTTTAAAGAAGAAAACGACCTCGTATTACACCTTCTTTTCATTTTTAACCTCCCACATACCAACTTCCAAAAAACTAAAATAAAATACCAAAGCTATTATTTTCGTCATTAGCTCTCAGATAAATTATTGGTCCCTTTAATAAATAAATAAAAACACATTAATTCCCCTTGTTTTGAAAAACCCTTGTTTAATATTTCGCAATTAAAATGACTAAAAACTTTTAGTTTTAAGAAAGTACGACCACATCTGGCAAATCCTTTCACTCTTTTAACCCATGTACGTATTTTACTTAATGCGGATGTGAAGACCCAAACATAAAATAAAATAAAATTGTTCTCACCTCTTATATGTATGTATGTATCCATGTATGGGATCATTGATTGGTATCCATATCAAAAAGTTATTCTGCATTATAGTACGGACATCTTCCTTTACGAAATAAAAACATAAAAGTGTATGGCTGATTAATGGTACGAATTAAATATACAAGATCTTGAATCAATAATCGTTCCATTAACATAATTTAATCACAGGAATCGCTCCATGTATTAAATGAAAGGTAAAATGTTCTATTAATTAAGTCTATATAATTAAAACGACAAGATTTTAAATAATTAAGTTAAAAGTCTTACTCGTTCCCAATATGTTTTAAGAAAGAAAAATAAAAAGGAGACATCGAAGATAAGAAATGATAAGGAGTGCTATAAGACTAATGATAATGGTGATTATGGAAGTGTGAGGAAAATAATATATAAATAAATAAATAAAAATAATAATAATTGAAGAGCTTTTGGGATTCCGAACTTTATATGACAGAGGGTAGCTTAGCCACAGACACACCAAACAACTTTTTAAGAAAAGCTTACAGAAACCCAAAAAATAATGAATCATCATAGTTCCTTTTTGTAACGCACGCCCTCCACCCCTTACTTTTTTTTCTTTACCTCTCTCTCTCTTTCTATCGCACTTTTCGCGTTTTTCGAGTTCACAACTACTTCTACCTTTATACGCACCCACCGCTGAGTTTTCTCTCTCTCCTCATTTGTCTCTTTTCCACACCCTTTGCTTCCTCCGCGGTTCATTCATGTCTCAACCATTTTTGTACTCATTGCTCTCAGCTTCCCTTTCATCTTCACACACACGGTTGCCATGGCGTCATACTCCTCTCCGGTGGGGACTACCTTCTCTTCTCTTCTCTTCTCTTCTCTTCTCTTCTCTTCTCTTATCTCTCTTCCAACAAAATAAAACACACACTACCTCCACAAACAATCATCTCTTTCTATTTTCTCTTTTTCTTTCTTTCTTTTGTCCTACATGTTACGCCAATATAAATCATTTTCATCCTCTCTTCTCTTCCTTTTCTTTTCACTAACCAATATTTTTAGGTTATTTTCTTCAAAAATAAATATTCTCTCCTCTTTCATTCTTTAAAAAAAATATGCATAAAAAAACTGACAATTAAGATAGTTTTGTCCTTTAACCAATATATACATTTCATTTTTCTCTTCTCCTTCTAAAAGTGGATGGAACATGTTTTGGATACGACTCGTGGCTAAAAAAAATCAGAAGAAATAGAACGAAGACTGTTTTCCCTTCCAAAAGTGGTTGGAACATGTTTTGTGTATGACTCGTAACAATTTATTTCGTTTAGGAAAATTCAAAAGAATACTTAGTTTTCACTTTTGGTTGCGTACAATGTGAAAGGTATATCCCAATGACATAAGTGTTTGAAATAAAGAAATGAAAAAAAATACGTCATTTGAATATTTTATTTTTTAAATAACTTCGTTTTTCTCTTTTCCTTTCAAGAGTGGTTGGAAAAGGTGAAACTCTTAACTAACTTTTATTTTTTTCATTTTCGTTCTATAAAAGCCCAAACAATAGAAAGATGGATGGTTACGTTCTTTATTTCCGGGTAATGTTATCTCCTCCCACTTACAACCATAAACAAATTAGTAAAATAAGTTTTAAAAAAGATTATCTCTGGGAGTTGTTTGAAAAAAAAGTAAATATGTGTATAATTTTTTAATCTTTTAAGAGAAATATATTTTTATTTATGTCAAAATTAAGGAGTCAATAAATTATGTATTGGATGGAAAGAAGGTTATTTTTAAATACTTTGGTTGACTAATGACTATTCTTTATTACATAATGGTGATGGTATTTTTATATTAATAAGATGACATCAATGTTTACATTTTTTTTTTTAAGAAAATGTAATTCAAAATTTATGATATTTTTATTAAATAAAAATCACTTTATCGATAAGCTATTTAGTTTTCATCTATAAAGAATAGTTTAATGTTTTATTCTATATATTTATTTAATTTTTTTATAATAAATTCATTTATATTTCATAAAGTATTATTTTTATCATGAGTTTGGTATGATTTTTTATGTTTTGTATTTTTTTATTTTTTTTATTTTAATAACTTTCATATAATGACAAATGATTAATGAATTTTAAAGTGTGAATATGTCAAAGTTTATTTAGAAAATAATATTTTTTTTAATGTTGTTCAAATAAACTTTCATCCAAGTTCAAATATAAAGAAAAATCATAATTTATTTAATACTAGTATTTTAAAAATATTATTGTTGATAAACCTATAAATTACTCTCAATAAATATAAATTGAATAAAATTTAAGAAGAAGAAAATCTTTAATCGAAGTGGAACATTCAATTCACTTCATATTTATATATCTTGTATATAAAAGGAGATATTTATAAATAATTCAACAGATGACATGATAAATTCATATTATTTCACTAATATAAACTTTAAAAACATATCAGAAAATATGTTTAAATCTAACTTTTAATTACAAAAATAACATTTAAGATAAAAGTTATTTTACTAATATAGTATAAATTAGTATTATATCACCTAAATATAAAATATCTAAAGAGAACATATTATAATATAAAATTTGATATGAATCTCACAAGGAAGACTTTTGTTGACAATGAATTTAACAATGCCATTAATGATATATATGGATAAACTAAATGAAAAAGAAAACAAAGATTTTGATTTCATCTTTTGTTTTTGGCACGTGGAGAGGAGGAGTTGCCACCTCTACCCAGTGAGAGGTCGAGAAAGGCTAAGACAAAAATATTTGACACCAAAACGTGTGAAGTTACGGAATGATGAATCATAGATCATACAATTACATCAATCAACACCAATTTCCTATTTATTTTTACACTATTTTGATGGAATAAATTCTCTCTTAATGTTAAATGTGATTAATATTGTTCGATTCAGCTTTGAGATCCTTATAAAGTCATAATCGGTCTGTGTCGAATAAAATATACTCATCCAAATAAAAAACAACTCTCGAATCTAAATTCAGTCTAATATCTTAAAGTACCTTCTTCTTTCTTTCATTTTTCACAACTTTCATCCCATATATTATCAAATTCATAGTAAACTTGTCCTTTATAAAAAAAAAAGTAAATCAGTCAAATAATTACTTCAAAAGTTAGTAAAATATTTAATAAATTTAAATTTTAACCTTTTAAAAAACCCTTCTAAACTATTTATTATTTTCCTTTCTATAATACACAGGAACATGTCATAACTTGATATACATTATTAAACATTCAATTTAAGAATGATATCACGTTTTATTTAATCTTTTATATATTTTTTAGCGTTACGAATTTATAAATTCATATTTTTCTTCTTTTATTATTGTCAAATTGTACTGTTATATTTTAAATATTATTTTCATATACTTCTTACCAAAACAACTGATTTAATATCAGTTTTCGTATGTAGGGTTGATGATTTCTATAAAATACTTCTTTAACATTTTTTTTCAAGCTCGTTTAGATCATTTTAAATGTTCTTGGTCAAAATCCTTTCTTGATTGCGCTCCAAACTGTCTTGGTGTACATGTCAAAAGCACTACGACACTCAAATCAATGATTAATCCGATCATGGTCACAGTAAAATCTTAAATTCACAATAAATGCAATTACCTACCTTCTTATCTATTTATAGATTTTGAGATGAGTCTGGATTAGTGAAACTCTAATCACGACCCAATTATGATTCATTATCTACTAAGTATCACTTACGAGTACTTTTGATTAGAAGTGATGTTTAGAAATGATTATTGTCGGAGCTCGTCCGTTCGGTCTTGTTGTCTTCCTCAACTGTGCGGTTACTATGCTATTTATCTGGATTACATGACGTGTGATGGCAGTTATTGACCTATTTAACCGACCGTCCCCTCTTGATTTTAAAAGCATTAGCTATATGACAAAAAAAAATCACATCACTTGAATCTTTGATACGAGATTTACATTTAATTTGTTAGTTAAAATGAAAAAAAAATTAAATAGATAACTTTAAAACAATGTATTTAAATTAGAATATTTTTATCAATTGAAAATCATAAGAGAAAAATCGGCATTATCTATCAAGAAATAGAGACATTGGACTAACAGAGATCTTCTTTGAGAATAGATAAATAATAATACTAATAAATCCTGCGACTAATAAGGGACGTGAATGATTTTGTTTTTTAAAATTTAATATTGTCAGTATTCATTCATAACATAAGAGAAATGATTATGTTATATTTCTTCCCTCCCTCAATCACCAGATATTATCAAACAGAAACATGGAATTCATATTATTATATACTATTTGATAATAAATGTTAATAAATAATTAAATAAAGAAGGTATAATAAGTTGAAGATGCATACTAATTGTTTAATAATTACCGATATTATTTAAAATTTTTAAAAAGGATTTAAAATTAGAGTTTAGTTTATGTTAATCAATGACATTTTAACCTATAATTAGCGATGTTATTCATTAGCATTATGAAATAATAAAGTAATTTCAATTAAATGTATGCATAGAAAATTGTGTACTAATGATATGCAAAATAAACTCTTGATACAATTCAAATTCTTCAATGGATTTTCGTAAGATTTTTAAAGTCAACTCTTTCAAATATTTTGTCAACGAGTATCATCATCTAATTGAAAATGGGTATGCGAAAGACCGGGAATAGTATAACATTAGGTTGAAACTAACTTAATTATACAGGTTTTGTTTATTTTTTATATATAAAAAATCGAAAATCCATAAAAAGGTTAAACTAAACTAATACATTTATTGAATTCGAATATTAGGGTGAATAGAATGAAATATAATGTTAAAATATTCAATAAATGTGAAAAGTAGAAAGAAAACGAAAGATTATAAAATTTGTTAGGGAAGACCGCGAAAAAAGAATCCATTTGGCACAAAATGTCGACTTTAAATTAGATCTTTTTAAATTAGAAGCATAATTTTTAAGTTCGATTTTATAAAAAAATAATTCAACTAAAATGAAGTAGGCTAACTCTCAGCCATGTGTCGTTTCAGTATACATCAATGACACCTTTTGAGATGTATTGCTTTCATTTAATTATATTAATGGCTATTTTAAGTTATCATGTGACATGTTTACAAGAGTACATTATTTTATTATTAAATAAAAGAAATTATTCTAAAAATTTATCAGAATTTACTACAGTCAGTATTTATCATACTTATATATTACAATTAAATATACAACTATCTACATAATAATTATAATAGCATTTTATTAATGTAAAATTTTATTTATATATAATATAATTTATTGTATTCCTTTTATATTATTATGCAAATTTGATGATTGGTAGTCGTGTTTGACTGGTGTAGAGATGTATACATAAATACTCTTTGTTTGAGATGATGAAGATTGGAATTGAATGAGAGAATTTATTTAATTTTTTTGATTGGTGTAAATATGATAGTTTTGAGTTTATTTAAAATTGAAGATGAGAAGAGAGAGAAAATGGAGTTGTTAGCTGTGAAGGTGGAAAGAGAAATTAATGAGAAAAGGGTGACGCGTGAAACATTAGTCCTTTCCTCTTTTGGCGACCCACAAAAAAGTGATACTTTGGATTTGGCTTCGATATTGGGAGAAGCGGAATAGACAGTAGCTCTCAACTTTTTGCATTTATTACCTTCTTTCACCCCTCAACCATCCTTATCTTCGTTTTTTTATATTATTTTCCTTCTCTTTCTCTCAAATATATTTTAAAATTTTAACTAAATGTTTTTTCTTTTCATAAATTAAATATACTTTAAAATAACCTGTTTACAACATAAATATGTCTTTATTTTTCATTTTAGATGGACTATTTTTTCTCAAATTCAAAAGTTTATAAATAATCAGGTGATAAATATATAGGAAATATAGTTAAAAAGTTTTATCGTTTTTGTTTTATTGCGATGTAAATTAATTGAACTTTGTTGCCTTATGTTGGATGATTTAATTGTAATTTGTGATGTAGTATTTATTGATTTGTGTATTTATCTATCTCTATATATATTTATATATATTTAATAGGATTATGTGTATGCATATTATTATATAATGACTATTATATGAATATTTTCATGGAATGATATATTAAGTATATATATATATATATATATATATATATATATATATATATATATATAACTAAATGTATTTAATATTATTAACCAGAAAAAAAAAATAATGTTTCATTTCTTTTGTTAATTTCATATTGTTGTGGTATAGGCGTGAAAATATTAATAGTACTTTATTTTTAATTTAACTTCCGTGTTCTTCCCCCCATTGTTAAGAAAAAGTGTATAAAAAAATAATTAAAATATTTTTGTAAAATTAGGAACTTAACTTAAATATGGTAATTAATATTATGTTTAACTTTTCATTGAAAATACCGATAGAAAAATAATAATAATTTTTGTTTACATTATAATTTTCTTCACTACAAACTGTACTCAAAGATTAAGTTATTTATAATTTTTTTCAAACGGGAAGATGAATTTCGGGTGTCGGAGTATCGAGTTAAGGAAATTAGTAGTTTATTTTTAATTTTAATTTTAATAATTAAACATGTATGCTAAATTTCATGCAAATTATGTAGTTCACAATTTTATATAATAAATAAAAAATTAATATATGAAGGATAATTTGTACTTATTTCCTATAAAATCATATTAAGTGATATACGTAGTTTAGAAATTTTAAAATTTCTAAAATCATGTTAAGTGATATTCGTCTTGAATCTTTTTAAGTCACGTACAAAAACTCTATATAACATGTATATAAAATTTCTAAAAGTTAAATCAAGAGAACATGTAAATATAAACTTATTAAAAAAATATTATGATTTGTTAAAATTGTTCTATTATATGTTTACATTTTTATAGTTTTTAATTTTTAAAAAGATAAAAAGGATGATAATTTTTTTAAAAATATATATATAAAAAATAATTTAAAAAAAATGATATTCCTAACTATCTTCTAGATTCGACTCGTGTACTAAAAAAATGTAAAATAAATCTATATTTATGGGTAAAAAAATTATTTATATTCTAATTCTAAAGATTTGCCGTCAACAAAAACAACATAATACAATGTCGACTTTTTCTTTGAACAGAAAACGAATAATTTTTTAATGAATTTAAAAAATATTATAATACATACATTTATAATTTGAATAAAAAAGTTAAATAATAGATGACTAAAAAATTATAGATTATTTAAAATAAAAATTTAAAATGAACTAGAACACAAAATCATTAAGGTCTTGTTCACTTGAATGGATTTGAGGAAGAGTAATTGAGGAGATTTGAGAGGATTTGAAGATAAATTTTGTTGTTGTTTATTTAAGTGAATTTGGAGGTAAATGAGAGTGGATTTGGAAGTAAATTTTTTAATCTGTCACGTCAATCAAATCTTACATTAATTCTTATAAACTTTACTTCCAAATTCATTCTCACTTACCTCCAAATTCACTCAAATAAACAACAACAAAAATTATCTTCAAATTCCCTCAATTACTCTCCCCCAATATTTTCAAGTTAACAAGGCTTAAGCAATTTGTTAGAAAAAGATACTCTCCAAATTGTTTAAAAGATTCAACTCACATGTATATATCACACACGATCACAGAGAAACGTTACCTTGACTTAAGATGAATAATAAATTAATGTTTATGAACCTCTTGTACGATTTTCAAATTTTATACTCTCCATCATCTTTTACAGACGTTGACCTGACCTTACAAACATTGGACTTGGTTCATTCAACCTATTCAAGATCCCATCCCATCCAGAATATTCTACTTTTTGGGTTAATGCTAAACACATAAAGTGGATATTATCTTTTAATTAAAATTTCCTACATATACTTAGAAATCAAATATGAAGTAATACAAGTATGAGATTAAATTATTTATTCATGCCAGTAATTTTTTATTGACATGACAATTATTATGAATTTACATCTTGTTTAATTAGAAATGGATACTTAAAAAAATAGTTTCTTTCTTTTCCCATGGTGAAAAGTTTGTAGACTATGAAAAGAGAGAGAGGAAGAATATAGAGGCCACAAACTTCCAATGCAAAATTGAAGAGAAATCAATTAAAATAAAAAATAAGTAAAAATAAACAATACTCTTATATTTCGTTTAGAAGAAAAAAGTTAGACTGTCTTTAACAAAAATATAAGAGGTATTTATTTAAAAGATACATATATATATATATATATATATATATATATATATATATATATATATATATATATATATATATATATATATATATATATATATATATATATATATATATATATATATATATATATATATATATATATATATCAAGTTGCAGGGTTCCACACCATGGAATGGAACATGATTTTTTTTTAAGAAAAGATCATTGACATGAGATCATCGTTAAAAGATAAGTTATAATAAAATACTCTCTAATACAAATCTACAAATCCAAAATCCATGTCTTGTTTATTTGTTTTCTTAATTACAATTTATCACATGAATTAAAGAGTTCACTTTTTTTTTCTTACGTTTGACAATAGGTAACATAAATAATTATTATGGAATTTTGTCCTTTAATAAATGAATACTACTCTCAATAGGATTAATAGGTGATTTTGACACAGTCAAAGTTATTCATGGTGATCAATTATTCTAAGCAGATGGTGAAAAGTTTTTGAAGATAAGAAGGAAATGATAATAAAATAAGGAAAAGGATCTTTCTTGGGAAAAAATACACTTACTGGTGGCATTAGGAAGGACAATAAGAGAAACATAATCATGGTACCATTAGTAAGGATAATAAGAGAAAGATAATCAGGAAAGGTAATGTGCTTAGCTAAAATGACTAAAGAAGTGTAATTTGAGATGTGAATGCTAAAATGAGTTATAGATATATTAAAACAAACCATTAAATATGTTAATGAATTAATGTAATGAGTAGACATAATTTTGTAAATACTATAAATCATATTAGATCGATTCTAATATAAACTAATTTAATTTGTATATATTAGATGGGTTACAAAGGGAACTTACATGTACGTATTATATCAATTAAAATATAATAAATTTAATAGATTTTCTTTTTTACCAGACTCAATTTTTTTTTTCCTTTTCGTGAAGTTTCTTTTCTTTTCACTGCCCACAATGCAACCTTCACTTTTTCATTATTCTTCAATTTTTTTCTCTTTTCTTTTTAAAGTCTCAATTTCGAATTCTCAAAACCTTCTCTCTTAATGTAGCATTTTCTCATTCATCACAATGTTGGTTTGATAGATTTCCACCATCACGAAGATGCAAGGAAAAAAAAATATCAATTATTTATTAATCCAACACAGATATAATAATAATAACAATAACAATATATATTAAATTTAATCATAAGGGAAATATTGTAATATTACAATTTCATCTATTAATTTTTTCATCTATTATATCCATTATTCAGAAACTTTAATTTTAAATATCATCATCTTCACATCTAAATCTCTTAAAATAAATAATATAGATTTTACCTTCAAATTATTTATTTGCACCTCCTCAAATCCATCAATGAAAAGTGAACAAAACAATAAAAAAAAATTAATATACTTAATTATAAAGTCAAATTGTAACACACTTAATCTAGATCTTTCCTTAATAAGGTTTATCTTTATAAAAAAGTTGATTCAATTCAATCGTATTTAAATGACCTTAATTACGTTGAACTTGATAAAAGGTGTATCTTATTTTACGAAAGATTATTTCACAATAAAGGAATTGTCTCCATAATATTATATATATATATATATATATATATATATATATATATAAAATTTGATATTGCTTGCTTAATTATATAAATAACTTTCGAGGTGATGTGACATGTAATTGAGAATAAATTCACAATCACTTACTGCCGTAGATATATTTGTCTTCTGGAAAGTATATTACAAAAAAATGTCATTAAATAAAAAATGAAATTTTACAATTTTCCTTGTTTATGATCAATTTTAGTAAAAAAAAATATTTTAAGAGATAATGTTTAATCATTATTAATTAACATTTATTTCTAAACTTGAAAAAAAAAAGTCAAGAAAGGCAGACACACTTTATTTTCACTTGGATACATGTAAAGAACAATTGGTATTGTTTTAACAGTGAGTGTGCAAAGAATCCAAAATAGGAGGCTTGTTTTAACTTTAAAGAAGTCATAAAAGCATCAAGCATCGGTTTATGTCATTGATTGCATGCGCTCATCAAAACTCAATTTTCGCCTAACTCATCATTATTGAGATGCAACTGCGGGGAAGACCAGTATTCCATTCGTGACCTGTGATCACATTAACTTCTTCACTTTCCACCTTTCCCTAAGTTTTCGTTACCAACCATCAAACTATTTTATCATCAATTTAATAATACATAATATTATCATTATTATTTAACTCAAACACCCATCAGGAGTTCTTGTCAGTGACGAATTCGCGATATATTGGAAAATAGTTGACTCGGTTTTTTAGTGATGCGAAGCAAAGGAATGAGCTCACGTATATATAATTTACTAGAATAAACGTAAAAAAAAAAATAGTTATTCAGAAACTATTTTAATTAACGTGCGAATTGAATGGCTGAAAAAGATAATGTTAAGGGACAATAATAATGCGCGAGAGAATGTGTCAACAATGTTTTGTCCTCATTATGCAAATTGGGCACCTTAATTGATTGAGTTTGAACGCAAATTTCATTGGGTGAGAATGGAAAGAAGAATACAAAGGCTTGAGTGGAACAATGAACATTGGCCAGAACCTTTTTTTTTTCTTTTTCAATTTTTTGACTATTTAAACATTGGCTGTTCTGTCTCTAGCAATAGCATTTATATTAAGCATGATGCCGTAATTATTTTCTCCATTTGAAAAGACTTTAGGTGATTTCATCACCCTAACACAACACTTTTTTCTGAATCTTTTTGCATCTCTCTTTTCCCTTACACCCAAGCCATGTTTCTTTTCTTTACCATCATTTTACTTCTTCTCCCTCTCCAGCACATTCAAATTTCAATCTCTATCTTTTATTTCTCTTTCTAAATTATTTACCTCAGTATGATTGTCAAAAGGTGTTGTTGCTTCTTAGTTGGTTTCTTCACAAGAGAAAAGTTTCCCCACTACACCCTTTCTCCAGTCCTGCCTTTTCAATTCCATTCCCATCCCCACCAATAATAGAGAAACTATCATGATTCCAAGACGCCCGTTGTTTTCATCCCTACACCACCCTTTGATTCTATTCCAAGGATCCTTCCTCTATATGCTCACAGAACAAACCTTAAAAAACTTTAAAACACAACACAGACTTTAATCATAGAATTAGTGAATTACCCACATTCATGAATAAGAATTAGGTTCTATATTTGTAATGGAATAGATGAAAATAATCATGGAGATTAAAAAAGAAAAGCACATTTCCCACAAGTTTAAAAATTTGACATGATGATAGGGTGACAGAGGAAAAGTCTCCCACAAAGGGTAATTGATGGAATGTAATGAGGCAAAAGGTCCCATGAGACTTTTCAGTATTGCAAGGCAAACCCCACTTTAGCATGCCCTTTTTTTATTATTAAGATATGTAAAAAGTGGATGATAATCATGTCATGAAGGTCAAACTTTAAGCAAACACATAGAGGAGCAAATCACTCACAACTGGGAAGAAATTAGGGCCATCTCCTCTTAAAAGTTTTTTGGTAGCTTCTTGCACTCAAAGCAAGTAGACTTTCGTGCCTCCCCTCAATCTCTTCTTCCACAACTATTCCCCCATCTCTCTCTCTCTTTTTTCTTTTTTCTTTTTTCCTTTTTCAAGTTTAGATTAGAATAAAAGAAAGTGCTCTTGCTTTTTCAAGAGACGAAATCAGTCGGCAGAAGAGCACCAATCAAGCTAAACAAGACCGTTGGTTCCCCCTTTTCGCAGAACAAGAATTGTACCATCATTTCCTTTTTGAAAAGAGCTATACGGTGAAAATAAAGTGTGAACAAGATGTTTTTTTCATACACCCATCTCACCTCTCATAATTAGTAAAAGGATAATGATACTTTCACAACAATTTTTTGACAATATTTTAACACTGTCTACATGTCATTCTGTGATTGGTCTATATTGGTGTTTATGATTATTATTATTGATTGTGGAATAATTTTGGATCAATCACAGAATGACACGTAAACAGTATTAAAATGTTGTCAAAAAAATGTTGTCAAAGTATCATTATCCTTACTAAAATTAATTCATCTGCACCATTAAATATTAATGGTTAATGTAAAAGTTTATACAGTCTTTTTTTTTTTAAAATATACAAGTGCCAACTTCACTTTACAAGTCTAGTTTGGTGAAGTTTAGTTAGGTTTAAAATTTACTTCTTAATCTGGTTAGAACCTATTTTACCGATATTTATTATTTGTTGGATATATAATTTCATCCACAAGCTGTTATCGGATCATTCATTAATATTTAGTCTCACACGTGAAGGGAATGTCTTAAAAATCTTACTTTTACTAGAAATAAATTATTAATAGAAGCCTAATCAATCAATACATAAAGAATTATATAATCTTCAAATAATTTATATTTTTTATTAAAATCATACTTTAATTCCTAAAAATAGATAAATAATATGTTAATACGTGCACTATACTATTTTACATTATCATACTGTTACTAAAGTTTATATGAATGATTATTTTCTATGAACAGAGTGTAATAAAATTACACTTCAAATACATGTCTATTAAACTTTTATATTTGCTTTTGTCGTTTACGTGTAAAATGTCCATGTAGTAAAAATCACTTCATATAGGAGAGAATTCTTGATTATACTGGAAAATAAATAAAATATTAGGGTCGGTCTGGTTGTAGAAAATTGACATGTACGAGATAACGAGTTTCATCATCATTGTCATTATTGTACGCACAAAGATTTTAAAAAATTGGCTTATAACAGAACAAATAATAATAATAATAATCTCAATGATTAGATCAAAATTAATAATTCAAATTATGTTTTTAATTGCAAACTGCCCACGATCTTTTCATTTAAGAAATTGTCCTTAATCTTTTTATTTAAGAAAAGAAAAACACCTTCTAATGTAAAATTTAAAATCAAACTTTAATTATTTAAGATGTGGTCAACAAATCACAAAAGTCACCAGCAATTCACATATGAGATTTGTAACTAAATACATAGTCCGAATCATTATTACTTTAATCTAGCGTTAATTTAATATTTTCATTAATCATAATAATTAACAGGTCTTAATCTGTGAAATATATTTCGTGTATGATTGTATATTAAAAATCACCCAAGAAGTGGAGATTTTAAATCACAATCATTATATTAAAATTAATGGTTTATGTTTTGAATTTGACATGGAGATTTCTTTTTATGGATAAACAGAAGATTTAATTATAATTATAGTTATTAATCAAGTTAATTTAACCCATTTTATGAGATCAAGATTGAAAAGAGAGAGCAAATGTAACTCAATTCTAATTTCAAATAAATAATGAGATATAATTTTTTAATAATGGAATTTCCTTCTCTTTTAACGTCTTATTTAATCTATTTATATTACTCCATACGTATGACACACGTTTACAAAAGTACATATATAATATAACAGACAAACTTTGTAACATTAAATTTCCAAAAGCTATATGTAGATGCATACATCTTTTTAAGTTTACAAAAAATTAATACATTTGACTATCTTTATGTATTTTTTTTCTACTGTTTATAATATTGTATGTTTCCCTACCAAATATGATTATATACATAACATATGAAAAATATAAAAAATTACTTTAAGCCACAAATACATGAATAACCAACTATATACCAATAATATAGTGTAGTTAGTTTCACTCTACATCTCTTTATAAGATTTGTATTTTAACTAGAGTGATTACTTAACTTTATTTATAAAGAGTTTCGATACATTAATCTCATTTAGTTTTTCAACACCTTGAAATCTTGTATATGTGATTAAATCATCATTAAAATTGGATATTTTATTTTCTTAATAAACTGTGTAGTTAATACTGTAACTCTAAAGTCAAAAATATCATCCTATGTCTTTTTAACACATACCCATAAAGCATAACACACCACAAGAAATAACATAGGCATAAGGACAACATATTCATATATTACATTATGTCAGAACAATAGTGATGCAACTATTCTTTATTATTAAAAAATAATTGAGTTTAGAGATATAATTTTTTTAATAAAATAAAAAATAAACACTTATAATTTATTCATAAACTTCTTTATCTATTTAAAATTTTATCCCTATAGATTTTTCTAGTCTTAAAATATGCCAACATTATTGCTACTTTTAAAAGGAAAATATAGTAATTCACTTTATGCGTCTAAAATAGTAATCATTAATTATTTTGAGAGTTCTTTTTTAACCCTTCACACACGCAGGTTCGTACTTCAACTAAATCATTTATATCAACAAGAGACGTATTTTAATATTTTCAAGGGAACGTTGTATAGTAGAAAAAAAAATATTTTATATCGAAAATGTGAAACATTTTCCATATTTAATTTATCTATTAAAAAGTAATATATGTAGGAAATGATATTTTTGAGAAGTTTCGTACAAAAATATTTTTAAAGGCCGAGTGAACATTTATTTGTTTCAAATTAAAATAAAATTTGTAATGAACTATTACTCTCATTAAACCCTTAACAAGATTAAAGATCTAGCTTCTAGTTAAAAATGCATATTTTTTTTAAATTTTAAATATATATTGAGAATGATCAAAATATATAAAAAAATGTATTTATCATTTACGTACAATTTTTTCAAAAACAAAATGAATTAAAAAATGAACTCTTTAACTATTAATAAAAGCACACAATTTTGTTTGAAATAAAAAACAAAAATTCATAGACTTTATCGTTATTATTTTATTCTTTTTCATAATGTTTGGTGTATGTTGAGATAGTTTTAGATAATAAGCAGAGATGAAAATCGGTGAAAGGTATAGAAATTGGTGAAAGAAATTGACCCGTCCTGATTAATTGTTTTGATGTATAGAAAAGGGTATGTATGTAGGATGTAATTGGTGTTTGAGAAGGTAAGTTTAGATTGGATTATATAAGATGAAAAATACTCAGAAGGTATTTATGAATGGTGGTGTGGGGTATATGAATTATTTAACATAATTGGTTGATATGAGTAATGGATGAAGAGGAAATGATAAAAGGCTAGCTAGGTCCTTATGATGAGAGGAGCACCGCCCCATGTAATGGCTATAATGTGTATATATATAATTTTTGTATACTTGTTCCATTTTGGTGACATAAGGGATAAGGAGAAGATGCCAAATTCCGACCTCAAAAAGCTTTTGTTTGAATGAACAAAGCATCTTCTTTACTTTTAACTTTTTGATTACATGGAATCCTTAAAGTGTTACTAACTATAGAAAAACCCACTTAGATGAAGCCACATGAAAAGTTACTTTCTCTCCACTAACTAAGGCTCTTCAGGTTTTGTTCATCTCCAAACACCATTAATCAATATCTCTCCCACACTTTACACACAAGCTTTTAGCTACCTTTCTACCACAAATTAACAAAACCTCTTCTCACCTGAAATCAAAAAGATACCATGCTGCCTACGTAATACACTACTTTAACCACACCACCCCCACCTAATCCTTTCCTTTCAACTTCTACTAAGATTCTTCTAACCCTTCAAACCAGGGTTTTATAAATCTGCTTATTAAAGTTCTGACAAATCTTTAAGATACCCATCCCTTCAAGGGACCTACAACAATTCATTCAGTGATAATCACCACCCAACTAATCTCCTTCTAATATACTTACTTACCCATTCCCTCTTTTACTCTCCTAATTATATCTTTTTTATTATTTCAACCATTCCATCAACTTCCATTTTCACTCTTATCTCTATTCCAATCTTTTCGCTTTCATCATAAAAATTATCCATTTAATGTTGCCCATCGTTGCTCCTCCATTATATAGGTTTAACACCACTTATAAAAAAATAAACTTAGATTGATAAAACATTAGAGGTTACTATTATTATTATTTGTCTTTGATTATTGGTTAAAGTTATCGTATCCTCCTCCGACAAGTGAAATTCATGCAATGTTACAGTGCTTCTTTGATTCTCATCTGTCACGGTCTGCTTCGATTATATAATAACCAATCATTGTTAGGTAAATTCAAATGTTTTTGCAAACATTAATGTTGTGTAGTAGATACTAACGAAATTAAAACTCATGTGGTGACCATATAAGGATATAGAACCAATACCCCTTCACTAAATCTATATAGAATATTTTATTCCCCTCACGAATTTCGTTGTTGTCTCATTTACTAGCTTTTGGAAATGGTTTAGTTATTCCTTCTGTGGAGCTTGACTTAACTTTTTTCTTGGAATACAATTTCGTTTAAACTAAAACCTCAAAATAAGATTTTCTTAAATATAAAAGTTATTTTATATTTTTATTTCCTTTGGTTTTAAAATAATATATAAAATAGATTGGAAAGACAGAATAAAAGAGGAGTAGAAAAATAGAGAGATAAATATTTTTTTTACTTAATTTTCGTTGAAATTCTTTCTTTCAAAAAAATTAAATAGAAGCTTTCACTCTAAATAGTGGTACTTTAGAATTTCTTCTTTTGCCGTGGACTACTGGGGGTGTGCATGTCGGTTGGCCCACTCGTTTTGATCCGGATTGGAACAAAGCGATTCACAAAAAACTAATAGGACAATAGGCTGACTTACATAAATTAAAAAGATTTTGATAATATCTTAACAAAATAAAATAAGGATTTATTCTAAGTATAACAATTACAAAAGAAAACATAAAATAATTCAATGTTTACTATAAGTAAATAAAGAGAAAATATGTTAATAAAAAAATAAAAGTGAGCCCTAGAATAAAAATATAAATTTATACTTATAAATATATTATATTAATAAAATAATAAATAAAAATATTTAATCGTGTCCAATAAATAAATAACAAAAGACTAAAAAAATTAATATGAGTTAGTCGGTCCACACTTTAGTTCATATGGACGGCAAATTATGTGGATTGTCAACTTAAATGTCCAATTCACCTTACATTTTTTCAGTCTCTCGACAATCCCATGTGATCCATTCCACATTTATAGAATAGTTTGCTTAGCTATAAAATCAATATTTTTTTAAATGAATATTTTCTTAAAAAAAATCACTTATTTAATAAGTATATACAATGTACTTATTAAAAAAAACTGAAATTTGACTGTATTTATTTTAAAAAACAGATTAAACAAACATATAAGAAAAACATAAATCGTATTTATTAATTTTTTTTTTAAAATAAACATTAAGAAACCTTCCCTATATTTAATTTGAATGTTAAGAAACTTACAATTATAGATATTCTATATAGTTTTTAATGCCATGAACTTGTGGTATGTTTTATTATACTATCTAATATATACAGAATTTTAAAATTTTCTGTTTTAAATTTATTAAAAAATTTAGGAGGAAATTCAAATTCTTGCCTTAAATATCTCTTTGATTTGAAGGAAGATAAAATAACTCTCAGGTGACCAATTTCTGTATAATTTTGGAATCTAATATTAAATATTTATAGAAAAAACTAAAAATATCATGGAAAAAATTCTGTATAATCACAATTACGAGTAAAAAAAGAAATAACCATTAAAAAAAAGTTATATTCTTAAAATAAAATGTCGAAAGCAGATGAAGCATTTAGAAGAAGATGGTTTAAGAAGTGAGTAAAGTTATGGCCATGCGCATCTAGTTCTTTAGACCGTGCTTGCAGTGGAAGCTAGCCATATCATTGTCTTTCTCATTGATTTTTATAGGACCTACACATTCAGAATGCATTCAATATAAATTGAGACGTAAACTACTTTCAACCAAATTCATAATTGCATCAAGCTACGATTACCATCTGCCCTTATCCATTGTTCAATGCATCTATGAATTTAGGTACCATATTTAATACCACGACACCTTCACCCAAATAATAAAGGAAAAGATATTCTTGTCACAACACAAATTCATTAAATAAAACTACATTTCAAAATTATATAAATTCATTTTTAATTATTATTTTTTTTACTTTTCATTGTGTTTCTCCTGTATCTCCCAAATAATTATTAAATTATTGTCTTTAAAATTGGCGATCCAGAATATTACTACTTTAAGTTTGGTTTTTAATTATTTTACTGACTATTTTTTTAAACTCGGATATCATTAATTCAATATCTATAAACAAATTTTCTCGTATACATCTTCAGTACATCAAATTGATAGACATAGCATTTAGAAGTTTCAAGTTTTGTTTAGGCAATTGAAATAAAAGCAAAATTGACGTATGAAATGATGTTTAGGATGTTTATTGGAGTTTATAAATGCAAATTAATATTACGATGACTATTTTTATTCATTTTAATATTTTCAGTGCCAAAACAAGTTAAAATAAGTTATTTTTAGTTTACATCTTTTTCACATAAAAATATTTTAACGTGAGCGAAAACGAAAATATTGCAATTATACCTCCAAAAAGAAAGAATTCTAGTTTAGCTAGAAGAAAATACACTGAAATATTAAAATAGTCTAAGACTCAGTATTTATTCTTAGCATGTTAGTTAAAGAATTAATGTAAAATTATAATAACTAGGGCTTATAAGTAATTATAGATACATTGATGGAGTATAATATGAATTTTAATTATATATATATATATATATATATATATATAGAGAGAGAGAGAGAGAGAGAGAGAGAGAGAGAGAAAGATTAAGCTATTAATTAATTAAAAATAATACTATTACTAAGGATAATAATAATAGTAACCATGAATAATGTTACTATTATAAAAAATAATAATAATTAAATTTAGTAATAAAATAATAAAAAAATAACATAAATATATTAATAAAATAATAAGGAAGGGAAAGGAGAAAAAAAAGGCAGAAAGAAAAAAAAGAATGAAACGAAAGAAAAGGAGAAAAAGAGAAAGATAAAAAGAAGGAAGAAATAGAAAAAGAAAAAAGGAAAAAGAAGAAGGAAGGAGGAAAAGAACACTTATTTCTACATCTTTTATAATTCTTGAGGTAAGAGAGTCACACATTTACCATTATATCTTTTTGTTTCATTATATTTTCTAGTTATATTTATTTTATTTATATTAAGTGACGTGTTTATAATTTTATTTATTTATTTATTTATATTTTTAGTTGTGTAATGGTCTTCCTTATTTTATTATATTTATCACAGTTACATATTCGTAATTTTTATTAATTATATTTACTTTCAGTTTCATAATGATTATACTTGTTTAATTGTATTTATCTTTAATTTTGTATTGATCCTATTTATTTAGTTATAATTGTTTCTAGTTGTATACTAACATTTTTTATTTAATTATATATATTTATTTTTACGTATTGAACCTATTTAATTGGTTATTTTTGTTTATTTATATTTATTTAAGTTATATATTAATTCTATTTATTTGATTATATCTATCTCTGCACTAGTTTTTTTTTATCTATTATATTATATATATTGTTTGGTTTCAAATATTTATTTACTTATAATAAGTAGATGTAATGATAATAATTATTGTGAAAAGATAGAATTGATGATAAATACAGATTTAATTATTATAGTTAAATGTCACTAGTCCAAAACTGACAATGTATTTAAATATTATAAATACTTATTCAAAATTATATTTCTATTTTATCAAACAATTATTTCTTAAATAATGATTAACAATTAGATTATCTTATACTTAGAAAGAGACATAACAAAACTCTCCAATTCAGACTAAATTCAATTTTGTCTAATGAACCAATGATCGTCTAATGACTATATACGCAGAAGTCAAATATTCAAAATTCAATAAATTTTGCTAAATTGGTAAAAAAAAAATTTTAGTTCATTTTCATATATATAATTGAGTAATTTGTTCTAGAACAATATCATTTTAAATGAACTCGACTCACTTGAAATATTTTATATTTTATTTATAAAAAATACAACATATCCCATATAACTCAATTCAACTTAGTAAAGTGTGATTTAAGACATCCTAGTAGTAATATATGTTTGCAGTGCAAACATTATTTTAGTTTCACTTACAATAATAAATATAATTCTCGTTGGTTTCATTTTTTTACCAACATATTATTTGATATTACAATCAATTTAAAGATTCACACGCTTACAAATTCACTATTCATCACTTTCAACAATTAAATATTTTATTCTTATAACACATTAATAATAGGTAATGTATATTGATACATCAATTATGTTCCAAAACTATAATTATTATCACATATTTCTAAAAGGTATCATCACATATATTATATGTATCAAAACATCAAATGGTTTGGATGTTTTCCAACAAAATACATTCCTTATACAGAAATTCAAACTCATTGTGACCAAGTCACGTCACATCCTAAATAATCTACCACAAGGTGCTAGAAAATTACATATATTTATTTATATATATATATATACAAAATTATTTTTTCATATGCTTAGCTCTATAGACCACTCTCACCTTAAACATCATCAATTTTCGTGTATCACAAAATCATTTAAATTAAAAACAACACAATCACCATACAGGATAAGTTAATGATTTATAAAATGTCACACATTTAATTTAATTCAGTTTTCATCACTCAGATAAACATAAATGTTATTAATTAATTCAATCATAATCAAGTATCTAGATTAAGAATCTATTTGGTCTGCTCTCGTATAGTTAATTATCAATATTATATATTATCATAAATATTTCACTATATTTTTAGAATACTCATGTATTGAAATAGATTAAAAATTTATGTACTTATCATATTACATTTATTCACACAAAGTTACATTTTCCATAACTAACTCTTCATTACATTATAGGATAACTTCTTTTCTACTTATGAGATATAATTTTTTGTTCATGCCAATGAACTTTCATTCACTAGTACAAAAATTGCGTACAACGTCGAATATTTTGGACTTTTAACGGTCAGGAGACGTTAAATTGACGTCGAATTTTGTCAATATACGACCTTAATCAATTTTTTTTGTTTTTTAATTAATTGTGACCCTTTTTACAACCCTACGAGACCTGAAAAACATAAAAACAACAAATTTCAGTTTTTAGTATTTTATAAAGAAAGAACTATGAACGTAGTATCAAGAACAAACAACAATAACCAACAATAAATAAGTTCAATCAAACAACAACAACAACAACAAACAAGTTCAACAAATAAGTTCTTCAAAATGAAAACGAAAACTAACCTTTGGTCGAAATAAAGTGTCGTCACCGGTGACACAGAAAGCAGAATGCGCCTATGAAGAACAAAAACACGAAAATAATCGGTCAAAACAAACGAAAATCATACGTAAAATGCATTTGCATCAAATGAAAGAAAGTTTACATGTGATAGTCGTCAAACTTCGTTTAAGAAAAGTCTGAGAAGAGAAGAGAGTCTCGCGTGCTAAGATAAAGTGAATAAATTTTCAATCTCCCACTCAATTTTTTATTGAATTCACTAACCTTTTGACGTCTAACGCGGGAACATTCGACGTTTTATATCCTTTTACGTCGAATTCTAAACGACGTTTAATAATTGCATTTATTTACAAAAATATCATAAGTCATTTTTAATGTTAGCTATTCAATGGTTAAATGTTCAACGCGTGACGTTATACGCTATATTTGTACTAGTGATCAATTACCTAATATTTTTTATAAGTCCAAAATTAATAAAATTAGGGTAACTTCATTCTTGAAATAAATATTCAATACACAACCTACAATAATTCAATGTAATATTTCCTCCATAAAAGAAATTACATTTAAATCATACACACATCAAAGCAACATCTCAAATTAAATTACGCCACATGCATTGATCCTAGTTAGCCACACTGACTGATGGACTATTTTGTGAGTGCATAATTTATAAAATTCAGCAAATATTTATTTCTTGTGTTAAAATACTATCATTTAGTTAAAAAGCACTTTCATTTAGTTTATAATTTGTGTTTTACGTCGAAACTTTTGTAGTGGATTCTATCATAAAAAAGACAAGCATGAAGTTACAAATTCAAAGAAAAATGTATAAAAGGAATGAGAATAGTTTTTAAAGAGAGAGAATAATCTTTATAAAATAAAATTCAATTAATTAACTTTTCTATTTACAAATTTAGTATTTTAATAATAAAACAATTACATTTTCTATTCGTAACTATTTTTTAACTCCTTATATAAAATGAGAGATATTTAAATATTATTTTTAATAAATATAAAGTTGATTAGTTTTACTTAGATCTAAAGATAATGTTAGACAAATAATCAAATCACTTTCAATAATATCTCTTTGTGAATCATGTATGTTATGCTTGGATTACGACAGAAGACTGGAGCGTGAATCTGCCTTCCTCTATGATGTAAACACAACAATGAAAATTTCAAGACAATTTTCATCTTTAAAGAAAACAAAATAAACGAGGATATTTTAACACAAACGATTATAATGGAGTCAATTACATAATGAATTTATACATTTTTATGTCATAAATTAATTATATTTTTAATACACTTGTTATGTAATAAATACTCTATTAATATTTAAATTTTAAACTATTATAATAATAATTAATTAAAAAGTATGATCAAAACAATAAATACAATAAATCTATGATAATGAAACATTTTTCATCTAATTTAAATAGTTTTTATTTTCCATTCTCTAATTCAAATAAAAATGAGGTGATTTGTAGTAGTTGTAGCAATAAATGGTTTACTATTATAGTTATACAGATTACAAGAACCTCGTGTGTTTATGATATTATAGCTAAGTGGTTCAGTTTAACTGCACCAAATGACCCACATGACTTTACTTGAATCAACATTAAATTAAGTATCTAGAGAATTCTATAAACATTTATTACACTTCCTACATATAGTTCACTGTTAATTCAAGTTTAATTATCACACTACAGTATAAACCCATTTTATACTTAATCTTAAACTATAGTCAGTACTCCCTCATTTTCATCATTTCCTTGTTAAGCTTATAATTCCTTTTAATTATTTATTTAATTATCAAGTTTTTGAAATCAAAATAAAAATAATAAAGTAGAAAATGTTATAATACTTTATCAAACCAAAACTTAATACATTTAATAGTTTCTCTCAAAAATCTTAAACAACACTTAAAAAAAAGGGACCAATAGAGTAAATTTTAATTATAAAAATTGACAAAAGATTTGGAAAGGTTAACTAATTTATTTTAGCAAAATAATAAAAGCTCATAAACTTATGTTAGAAAAGCATTATAAAAGTCAACAATTTTATCTTACACAACGATATAAGATTATGTTCATGAGTATCCATTAAGTTTTATTTTACAATATACCTAATTTCCACATGCTTTTTTTTTATTACAGAAATAGTTATCGTGAAAATTTTAAACACTATTTAAAATTTTATTTTTAATCTTTAAACACTATTTTTATGGAATATTATTTCTATGCTATTATCATCTTAAATGTTTGTCCGGTTCACTAATGGCATAACAATGTTTAAGATAATTATCACGCAATTTTAACGATGTTATTTGATAGAAAAACAAGACTATTTAAAAAATAAGTTTGTTTTAGATATTAAAAGTAAAATTTTAAAGAAAAAAATATATTAAAAAACTATTTCAAAAGTTTAAATTGATTTACTGATTTAACCTTTCTCAAATATTATCTATTTATAATACAGCAGTGGAATTTGAAGTATGAAATGCAAATTCAAATGCTGGAGATGGAGGTATCTTTAATTTAATCTTTTATCTATATTTGTCCATAGCAAAGTCTTATAGTGTTTATATTTTCATGGTATTACTTTTGTCTCTGTATAAAAATATAAGGATATTCTCCCTGTAACTAGGTTTTGACTGACGCAGAATGAAAATAATGAATTTGAAATTGAAAACGTTAGATAAATCATTTACACTATATAGGTATTTAGTATTTAGAAAGAGGGAATTGCGAATAAGATGGATTGTGGTAGGGATTTGGTGGGTGTGGGTTTGTGGTGAGAAGTGGTTGTGCTTGGGTGCTTGGGATTCTTTATGCATATTTATTGTATATGTATGTTGTTGATGTACTCGTGAGATTTTTTGTGTGGTTGGAGTTGTCTGGGTGGTGGTGTGTTTGGTGTTTGTGTTGATTCAGGGTTCCATTTATGAACAACTGACAAATATTAAGATAATAATATGTTAGTATAAATTTTTTTATAAGATTTGGATATGTATATTTTATTATTATTAAATTTAAAGTATATCAATATAATAACAAATAAATAAAAAATTAATAAAAAATAATATGATTATTATTTTAAAATATTGTCAAAAAAAAGATTATAACAATTTTTTTTTTCTAAAATATTAATGAAGTCAATCGTGATATTGTTTTATATGTTTAATTAATAATAATAGCAATAAAAAAAATAATCATATAATTTTATTTATTAAAATAAATTTTCACTCCATTATATCTATCTTATGATAATTTTTCACAAATTTTCATTTTAAATTTACTTAAATCATATAATTTTTTTTAATGCAAACAACATCACAGTCTTATCTTCATTTTCATAAATTCATCGACTCATTTTTTTTTTCTCAATTTTTTCCCTAATCCGAACACATGCTAAATCCAAATTCGATATCTTCATTAAACATCTTATGATAAAACAAAACTAATATGGAATTGTTTTCTTCCAACACATATTTTTGGCCATTTCTAATCTGATTACAAATTCAATAATAATAAAATAATAATAATGATGATGAAAATGAGAATGAGAATTTAGTGTGTTAAATGAAAACCAGGTGTTTGTTTGTATAATCCTTTGGTGTCAGCAATGTGAGCACGAATCCAATTTAAACTAGAAAAAGTACAATACTACCACCTGACATTCTTTGGTAGCTTCTTTGAAATTTCCTCATAATCATTATCTTTGTCCTATTCCCATACCCTCACCCCCACACAATTCCCTCTTTTTCTTTCTCAAACCTCATCATCTCACCCTCTTTGCATGCCCTAATGGCAATTCAGCACCCAAAATTTAAATTTCAAACCAAACTTTCATAAATAAACTACATTTACAATTTCCTTCCTATAGCTAAATACTGCAAAATTTATTTTTAACTCCGTCCTTCTACCCACTCTATTGATCTTACCTTCCAAAATTAAATGGCTTAACTTTCCTCAAATTAATGACTCTTGTATGCAGGAAAAAGCATATTTCTTTACAGTACCAAACATATAAACTTGATAAAAATCCACCATTGACATCATCATTACAAAACGAACGGATTTTTTGTCATGTGCAGACTATCTTTTCTTCTTCTTATGAATCATTTAGTCAACCGTAAATGTAGCTTTCAAAAATGAGATGTCCGGTTTTCTCATTAATCATTAGAAGTTTCTGGATTCGTGAATGCGTGTGTGTTATGGAATTTCGACATCAAACTTAAAAAAGTGGGGTAGAAATTAGTTATGTGATAGTTTTCAGTTGATGCAGGAGGTCATGGTTGATTGAAAGGCAACAAAACTAAACTGGTAGAGAGAGTTGGATATTTTGAAAGAGTTTTTGGTTACATGTGTAAATATTTAAGAAGAGGAATAATGAAAGGTGAGAGAGTTTGAGGTGAGAAAGTAGAGAAATGATGTTGATTGGTTTGAGTGTAGGTTGGTGGTGGAAGGGAAAGAGTAAAAAAGAGAGACACATGCATATAACAGTTAGTACATTTGAAAGGCTTTTCCTTTCCAAAACTATCATAAGAGGTAGGATAGGTTAGGCTCATGCATTTATGCCACAACATAACTGTTGCTACCATGTCCTTGACTTTTCCTTCTCCGTTAATATCAATCAATAAATAAAAATAAAAGGAATAAAAAAAAATATTTCTATTTTGGTGGTTCACCCTTTTCTTACATTCTTTTTCATTCAAGATCTTTCCCACGTTAAATAACAGTGGAGTCAAAGGCCACCAATCAAGGAGAGTGAGGTAGACAAGTACGTGGCAGTTAATGCAAAAACGTGAAGTGGGTTGGTGCGAATGTGAAAAAAAGCAAACGGAGGAAGCCCCTGAAAAATGCCACCGACACAACACTGCATGCCTACACTTTCTATACGTGTCTTCTGCCTAAGGAACATCTCACACCGTCCAAAATCAAACATCTTCGTTCATTAACATTTTTAATTCTTTTCTTTCTTCCAAATTAACTTCACATTATCATTTTTACTTTCCTTTTATACAAATTCATTTCTTCAATAAATTAATTCCTCGTTAAGGAACCCAATTCTTTTATTGTTAGATATCCCTCTTTCTGTTGTCTGACTTTGGTCCCACGCTCACCACCACAACTTTACTTCCCTTACGTATGTTTCTCCAATTAAATTATTTCTTATGTCTTTTTCGCTTCGGGCATTCAATTTTAGGTTCAACCAGAAACTTCTGATATTTTTCTTTTTCTTGTCTTTATTCGTCGTCCTATAATTTCTCAATGGACTAGGCCCATCATGTCAATGAATCATAACCAGGCCTCTTTACCTTTCTTTCTTCCTTCTTTCATCTTAACGATGCATTTTGTTGTTTTTTTGTTCAAATAACTTCTTTAAATTACTCCTTTGGCAATTGCTTCCTCCACTTTATCAAATTTCTTCTCCCACCCCATGAAAACCTTTCGAAAAATGATTTCCGTACAAGGAGGGAATCTTTGACTTCCAGAAAAAAAAAATTAGAATTATTTATTGAGTTCCCGAAAATAAATTCAGAAACGATGGGGTGCAGGAAGTAATTGCATACTCATTTTATTGGCCAGGCCCAATGTGTTGTTTATAACGACTTCCTTTATCGAGAGTTACTCCCTCCACTACCACCACGTAATGTTACATGCACCTCTCCATTTTTTTTTTGTAAAAGTAATATTTAAACAATTATAAACAAATGTCAACATATCAACATCCTTTAAAGATAAATCTACGACCTCGACATCCGTTAAAGCCAGGTACGTCTTTCTTTGATTTTAAAATCGACAGCTCCATACCAAACAACACTATAACAAATGTTTGATTACGTTCTCCTTCATCTATATATCTAAAAAAAGGTTTATATTTATAATCATCAAGCACAGATTAATAGTATTGGTATGTGTGATATGATAAAGTTTTAGTTTTAAAAATGAAGCAATTTAATTAAATGATTAGTTAATTAAAACCTACAATCATTTGGTGGCCATGTTTTCCATGTTTAATGTTTGTCTAATTATTTAGTAAGGCTTAATTTTCTTGTTGAAAATATATTATTCATAAATTTGACAGATTCATGAGATGATAAGATGACATGTTGGTTTATTACGGTTTTGGCTTTGTTGCTGCAGAACAAAGCTGAAGCAGACAGAGGTGGACTGTGAGTTCTTGAATAAATGCTGTGAAACGTTGACGGACGAAACAGAAGGTTAAAGAAGGAGTTGCAGGAGCTGAAGGCACTGAAACTTGCTCTACCCTTGTACATGCCTATGCCTGCGGCAACACTCACCATGTGCCCTTCTTGCGAGAGGCTCAGTGGCGTTAGCGATAACGCTTCCAATAAAAGCCCTTTCTCCATGGCTCCCAAGACTCACTTCTACAACCCCTTTGTCAATCCTTATGAAAGAGTGAAAGGGTATAAGGAGATTTAGGATCTTAAAAAAAAGTAAATAAAATTAAATGGTAAAAATTAAATTAATGTAAGGTATTTTTAGAATAAAAAAAATAATGAAAAAAATGAAAAGAGCATTTGGGAACGGTGGTGAAGGGAGCAACTCTCTCCTTTGTCTGTATTGCTGGACTTCTAAAAAATCATGAACCTTTATTAGGTTTAGGCCCGTGATAAGTTCATTCCTCGATGAAGACACAACAGTTTCGCGGGCAGAAGCAAATCAAAATTATTTAGAACGAAACTTCCATACAGCACTATAGGTATTGATTCTATTGCTGTGTTCCAATCATATTTAAAAGTTTAACATGATAATATCAATATTACACTTTTTTTACTTTTTCTTATTTTCTCACTCTACAATAAATAGTATAATAATAATAATAAAGTAGAAATCAAATTACAGGTACAACTCTTACTAAATATTACGTTTTTTTTTCTGATAAACAAAATTAATTGATTATATTTTTTTTAAATACACCTTCAGATTAAAAATTTATTTTTTTTACAAAATTTGATGTTGGTTTAAAATAGTTTGATATGTTTTATATATCAAAATCAATACAATATATACCTTTAAACATATATGAAAGTATGAATCACAAGATATTTTGTTCAATTTTAACAAAAATTTAACATAAAATTATAATTTCTCGACTCAGTTGAAAAAGGGTACTTTTTTATAGAAACTTTTTTTACGGTATAATGTCTAATAAAAGTTACAATAAAAAAAAGTTCTATTAGTACTTAAACATTATGAAAAATATTCTCTTAAGAAAACGTTTTTTGGCATACAAATTTTTAAACACGGCAAAATATTATTTCCTAAGAAAAATATTTTTGACACACAATTTCTTTTTTATTTGATACTATTTTTCATTACTTTTTACTCTTTCTTTTCTTTTAAAAAGAGAAAAGTTCACTTTTTTTACGAATTCTTTTTACGTGTGTCAAATTCTATAATGAGTAAAAGAAAAAGTAGCCAAACGGTAAAATATCAAAGACAACAAAGTTACACGACACAGACATTATCTTATAAAGTACACAGATTAGAAGTTGTGAAAAAAAAAAAGGTTTTCTTATAGATTAATTGAGAACATTGGATCAATTGATTGTGTTATTTATTTGTATCTGGTGATAGAAAAAGGCCATATATGTTGCAGACATGAAGAACTGGTTCTCTGCTTGCCTACAAAGAACAAGCTGGCTTGCATCACCTTAGCCTAACAACAACGTGCTGTAGAGAATACAATTAAGGAAAGAAGGTTAGTGATATGAATAGAAAAAATTTACACTTGCTACACAAATTTTAAGCTGTACCTTTATTTGTGTCCTGTTAAATGTATATGTGATATGTACTCGTCCATCACTAGCTTGGATAACAGCAGGATATGAGAATTCCATTCCTAAGGTATCCTCCAGTGTAAGTGCCTCATGCCAGGATTCACCATCATCCTCAGAGAGCCCAAGTTTAAGCACACCCCTTGAAATTGTGTTATAAGCTAGCAACATCCTGCCATCACTCAGCTTAACCCCATCAATACCTAAGGCAACAAAACAAGTTTCTTAAATGAGCCACTAATGCATGCATGAGGATGTAAAATGCATGTGTTCCACAGAAGGAAAGCAAATCAACAATTTCACAAAAGTATAGCAACTCAAGATCAACTTTTTTCTTGTTGTCCACCTAAATATTTAAATAAGCAACATGAATAGTTTAGAAAATTAACCTGAGTTTGGGTTGGGGAGTTGTGTAGGCTTTGCATGGCCCCAAGTTTTGCCACCATCAAAGGATTCTGATATATAAACTCTACCAAGGCCAGTAAAGGATCTGAGCAAAACACGCAGTGTCCCCTTTTCAGTCAGGTATGGTACTGGCTGAATCACACCAAGAGGTGTGTTTTCAATGAAAATTGGTCCATACTTTCTCCATGTCCTGCCAAAATCTGTTGTAACCTGATACCATTCCACAAGCTATAGAAGTTAACCAGCTAATAAAGATCAACTGCTATTACATGACCAAGATCAGTTAGTTCTGTTATATTAGACACCTCTGTCCATGCTCCCCATGAGTTCCAGCTTTCAACAGAAGATCCACAGAGTAAGTCACCATTTTCTAGCAAGAGGGGCTGAAAAACAGTTACTGAATTCAGTACAAAAAACATAAATTTGTCCTGACTGAGTTATATACCCCAAGGCCAAAGGTACAGACAAAATGTTACTTAGTAAGTTAGTAGTTTTAGTTTCACCTTATTCTTGATAGGTCCTAATATACCAGGAGGAAGTTGTTCTCTTTCTGTCCAGGTAATTCCTTTGTCATTTGAGCGTTTCATGAATCCACTCCATCTGAAATTACACAATCAGATTCTTCTCATTTGTTCGAAATTGTAACTAGGGCCTCGTACATTTGAGTACGATGACTACCAAGGTGATCAGGGTAAAACGCTTGACTCAGTAAAGAAGGCAAAAACATGTTAAGATGAATATTGAATTTATATTCCATCTTTAAAACAATTATTGCTATAAAACTTCGCTTTCAAATAGAGAGATTTCCAGATTTTGTGTTCCTCAGTTACAAAAATAAGCATTTCCTGAAAGAAACTGTGCTGGTGTGTATTACTGAAAAGATTAACACCTATTTAACGTTACCTACATTTTACTAGAGAGCGATATTGAGTACCAAAAAATGGATCCCAATCAATGGAGTGTCACACATTCATACTTGGGAATGTAGACTTTTCATAATGCATGGTGATACCACTTCACAGATTCTTAACCATAAAAAGATACAAAAAGCACCCATGAAAACAAAAAGAATCAAGTTGACGTTGTGTGGAATCCCAGCCAATGTGTAATCCTACTTTATGTAGGATGTTGCAGAATAAAGAAATAGGTAGGAAATATTCTTATAATTGCAATTTTGTATACAATAAAGGATGCACTTCCCTCTTTACAAAGGGAGAGCATTTCACCAAAATTGGAGATCATATCTCAATTGTGCAGGACATGGGTGCAAAAGGAAGGGAATTTTGAAAGAAAAAAAAAAGAATAGCATCATTCACATGTTGAATATGCCAGTAGTCTATTTAGGAATATGTTTGATGGTGTATAAAGTAATTATTCCCTCTAGTTGTTTTCTACAGAAAATGTGGAGATGCTGTGCTAGTTGTTTTACTCCTTCCAATTGTCATAAAATCACTAAAAATTAAGCTTAAATTGTTCCTAATTTCTTCAATCAAAGGAATCTTATGTTACCATCAAATAGAGAATACCTGCAAGCAAAACAGATATCCACTCACACACACAAGAAGCTTGTAAGGTTTGAAGTTTTACTTTTGAACATCTAGGCCTATTCTGTAGAACAGCACTAACTCATTTGATGGAAGTTTGAACAGTACAGGGTTCCACATAGGAACATTTGGTTCTTCATCAGCAATTATGGGTGATTTCCATCTGCCATTCTACCAACCGAAATTGCATTCACAAACCAAAACGAGCTGTCAAAACTTTAGAGCTAAGTAACATCCCCTGCCACCAATTTTACAATGATAGGAATAGGAAGCAGTTTATACAAGAATGATTACTGATTTGAAATCATATTTTCAGTATTCACATGTCGGCCACTTTAGAAATTCATGTACTTCCAAAGCTACATTTTTATGCATTCTGTAAATAGAAAATCTTCAAAATAAATTATTAATTTCAGTTCTACAGGAGAAGTATTTCCATAGATGACAACCAAGTAGAACCTCCAACTTCTGGTATGACACTAAATTTTTACTACAAGACCAATCCATCAGCAACTATAAACCAGAAAATTTTGGAAAAAGATGAGTTAATCAACGTATCTACCTTATAGGTCTGCAACCATATTTTTACATCTGGTGCCCCCTCAGAAGAGCCCCCGAAATATGCAACCAGAAAATGGCCCTTCTCAACCTGTAAAAGTCAAAATACATATAATCTGTTGTGTTAATCGATACAGTGTTTAATTAAAACAAGGAAAAGAACAAAAACTTTTTTTGTAATTTACCACCTCAACAATGGTAGAAGCATGACAACTGATGAAAGGAGTTGATCTTTCAGGAAAAAGGAACTCCTCCACAACTTGCCCTTTTACGTAGCCATTGATTTTATTTCCTAAGCCTTCGGCACCTGAATTTGTAGAGTTTTGCCTGCATAAGTTTGCAACTTCATCTTATCTAACTACTGGAATATTGAAGAACTCTCGGTGAGACTTAATTTTTTCAGTCAAGTTTCAGTTTTGAGATGGCACCAGAAACTAATAGTATAAAGTAGATATAAGAAAAAAGCACCAACATAAAAATAATCATGTACTTGAACCAGAGAGATATAGAACTCCAGATAATAAATGTATGAAATTAACAAAATCAAATAATGGTTTTTCAGCTGAATGAAAGAGTCAGAGTTAAGGTGTTGTTTGCATACCCAGAAAAGGAGTAAGCTCTATTAACCTTACTTACGAAGGCCAAATATACAAAGGTAAGAAACAAGGACATGGTTCCACTTCCACTCTTCCTCTTACAGACACCTTCAATGAAAACTGTGTGGAACGTGAGAGAGAAATTACACTGTAAAACTATCTTCGTCGTACACATAACTTTTTTAAGGTTTCTTTCACTAATAAAAATTATATGAATAAATTTTCTATAACTCTTGTTTTATTCAGTTTGGGAGTTCACTAAATATCAGCCCTCCACGTTTTCAAATGTCATCGTCCGCCGTTCATTTTATTTGATGAGTTGAATGCTCGATGTTCTTTGTCACTGTGCTGTTTCTTAAAATACTTGCCATCTACTGCACAGGATAAGTATGCTTGTGTTTATATAATTGGAAACAAAATTTTTGTACCATATAAATATGATGAAGAAATATTTTATTGTGAAATTGCTTTTGTAAATAAATGAAATATATTAATTTCTAAGTTATTGGTGTCTCTCTTCTTTAAACAACTTTAAATTTAAAGTACTCCTCGTATTTGGAATGAATGTCTATGAAAATGGTAGGTTATAGCAGATTTCCCAACAGCAAATTTTTATTTTGACTATTTAGTTTCCAAATTAATATTACTATGAAACAATGATGATAGTGTACATGTTATTTATTTATATATATATATATATATATATATATATAGTTTGCTAAAAGATTTTTTAGTTGATACATTTTGGTAAAGTATATCAACTTTTAGGTTAAAAAAAATTCATACTAAAAAGACTAACTTTAAATTCGAAGATATTTTAATAATTTTAAAATTTAGTTTAAAATAAAAAATAAAAGTGATTATTTATTATTACTTTTTATTATATATTTTTTTAAGAGATAATTATTTTTTAAAATAAAAAATAAAATAAAAGATAGTTGTTTTTTAAAATAAAAAGTAATAACTCCTCGTGGAACAATCAAAATGATAAATAAATATCTTTTATTTTTTTATTTTAAATTAAATTTTAAAATTATTAAAATATTCTTAAATTTAAAGTTATTTTTTTAATAGAGACTTTTTTATAATTTAAAATATACCAACTAAAAGAACTCTTTAGCAAACCTATATATATATATATATATATATATATATATATATATATATATATATATTTATATAATATTATTTAGTTATGTTTTATGTTTAACTTATATATTTAGTCATTTTTTATTTTATATTTAAATATCTAAGATTTAGACTTATAAGTAAATTTATAAAAAAAAAATAGAATAAGTTTATTACAATTCAAGCCGCAATGTGAAAAAAAAAATCATTTACCTTCTCACCCTATGATATTTTAATTTGAGACTTTGATCATCAGTGAAACAATGAAATTCTTACACAAATGTTAATAATTAATATAGAAATTAAATAATAAACGTACTTACATATATTTTTTATAACATAAATATCAATACTTAATATAAAAATATAAAATAATATATAATCAGGTATTATCACAACTATAAACATACCCACTACCTAAGTGGAACTAAAATCAGACACAACCCAACAAAGATGTAATCGAATACAAATTCCTAGTTCTAATACGAGAGCAAATATAATTAAACTCACCTAAGTTCAAACTCATTCCGCTTCTCCCTCCTCCTCCTTTTTCTTATATGCTACTTTTAATTACTCTATCATTTAAATTTACAAAAAAGAAAGATCTTCTCTGATGTATTAATAAAGGATATATATTTTCCTAATGTCACTTATGACGCTATTATAATTCTTAAATAAACAATTTAAAAACTAATCCTAAACAAACATAATTGTCTTTTAAACCTTTAAAAAAATTAAAACAAAATTAATCATAAAATAATAATTCCCTTTTGTCCAGCTTTTAGTACTATTCGTATGCAACAAACAGAAAATACGCCAATACCACAAAATGTATTATTGAATATTACAATTTATATTCCATAAATTTTTTACTAAATTCCTAACATTGACAAAAAGAGATCACAAGTTTATTTTATCTGGACAATGAAATTTTTAAAATGAATTAAAGAGTGCAATAATGGTCTTTTCCATTAGGTGGAGCGTGGATAAAAAAAGTATGCAAGAGTACTAATACCTCTTTAGCATTAATTTTGCAGATTTTTTAAAGGACTCAAAATATAATTGTTTTTCTTTTCAGAAGACTATTTTATGAAATTTTCTAAAAAATTATATATAAAAATTATAGCTGACAATGATTATTAGTTTTGTTCATGCTATAGAAAAAAGTAAACACCAACAACCAAACTTTTAGTTAGCTTTTTTACTGAACAAAGAATAGTATATGATAATGTAGATGGATTAAGTAAAATACTGTTGTTTCTGCGTTTTCGAAATTGAAACTATTTACTCCACGTCAACTTGGTAGAAGAACAACATGCTGCCAAAAAAAAAAAAGATAAGGGTTAATATCATGAGCAAATGCAGGAAATGAATTGCAGATTAATTCACAAAAAAGAAACTCAACATCTTCCAATGATGATAACTGAAACCGTCAATTTATATTCAATTATCATACAAAAATTGAGTTGTACCTTAATTTGTGTTCTATCATATGTATAGGTGATATGTATTCGTCCATCAGTGTCCTGGATAACAGCAGGATAAGAGAATTCCATTCCCAATGTATCCTCCAATGTAAGAACCTCGCACCAAGAATCACCATCATCCTTAGAGAGTGCCACTTTAAGCACACCCCTTGATTTAGTATTATAAGCAAGCAATAACCGGCCATCTCTAAGCTTAATCCCATCAATACCTAGTAAACAAGGTAACACAGATGCGTCATTAATGCCCAACATAGACAAGTAGCAAAGGATTGAAAAGGAGTAAAAAACTTCAAATTTGAAGTTATCCATGATCAATGCTACTGTTCAGTTAAAACAATCTTCATAACTATGCAGCAAAAATTTGAAAGCAATGTAGTTCGCAAAATTGACCTGAATTTGGGTTGGGGAGCTGAGTAGGTTTTGCATATCCCCAAGTCTTGCCACCATCAGATGATTCTGACATACAAACTCTACCAATGCCATCAAAGGATCGTAGTAAAACACGTAATTTCCCATTTGCAGTCTGATAAGGTACTGGTTGAATCACACTCAGAGGTTCATTTTCAATGTAAATTGGGCCATGCTTGCTCCATGACCTGCCTAAATCTGCTGTTACCTATTGCACACAATAAGTAAAAATGTCAGCATGCTACCATTTCTAGCCATCACTGAAGCGAACCGCTCAACTAGGATGAGTTCAGTTAACACCTCTACCCAGGCGCCCCAGGAGTTCCAGCTTTCAACAGATGATCCACAAATTAAATTACCATTTTCAAGCAAAATAGGCTGAGAAATAGTAAGGAAAATCAGTAGTAAAGAATAAATTTAATATATGAATTTCGAACCGCCATTGAAAAAATTCAGTGAAATAGATTCTGATGTACCTTATTCTTTATAGGTCCTAATATACCAGGAGGAAGCTGTTCTCTTGATGTCCAAGTCATGCCTTTATCGTATGAGCGTTTCACAAATCCACTCCATCTGAAATAAGTATACTTCTCATTGAAAAAGTAAGACAAATAATAAACTTAAAATTACCTAAAGTCCTATATGGTGAGGGAGGGGAGGGAAGGGGACACGGGGATACAACTTATTAGATAAACAACTTCAGTCTGGACAAAGCCATCGTTCAAAGATTTCAATCTATGGGGTTGCAATGAATTATGAATATATCTTTCCAACATATTATGATTTATATGTCATGGGAATATTTCCGTGTGAATTTATAATCTTTTTCTTTACCAATTACAGATTTTAGCTGTAAATAAGAACTTCCACGCGGGAACTCTTCTGTTATACTATTCTATCAATATATCTGATAGGAACTGAATTTACTGCAGATTAATAGAAAAAAGTACTCAGAGAACAGTGTTAATATGCACAGAGTATAGCAATTGATAGTGAAAGCAAACTAAACAGAAAAGGAAAAATTCTCTGCCCTACGGCAACACCACCCAAGACAACCTGAAATTGATTCCGTCCTCTCTCATTTCCCCTTTCTTCACTTATCTCACAGCCATTAACTTTACCGCCATGCTTTCCTCACCAATTTGTATGTCTAGAAGTTTGTTATAGCCTAAGTAAAACCCACCTAGTGTAACAATATGATTCAAACTACCCAGTTCACAGGATTTTACTAAGGAGAAATATAATATGCATGAAAAATTTGATGTTGTTCTATGTAGCATAGTTTTGTCAGAACCAAAAGCCCGCACCACCCATGAATTTCACTCAGGGTGATAAAACGCTCGTCAGACTTACTAAATTAATTAATAATCAGAAATATGCATGTCGTTATCAAATCTCCAATAAAGACATTAGTCAGAAGAAAAAAGGAAAGAGGAAAAAGTGTTATCACGGAAATTTCCAAATAAGCACTTAGGTTATATCTGTAATGTTGGATAGTGAAATTGGACCGGAAAAAAATAAAAATTGGATGCCAATCAACCAAAGTGGAATGATAAACCTAGTTGTTTCAACAACTACCATATGTGAGAACATTGCAGCAATGAATGTCGGCACAAATGAAAAATAGATGTATGAGGACAAAAAGTTATAAACTTTACTTCTGAACTTCTTGGCCTATCTTGTAGAAGAGAAGTATCACATCTGATGCAAGTTTGAACAGTACAGGATTCCACATAGGAATATTTGGTTGTTGATCAGCAATTACAGGTGCTTGCCATCTCCCGTTCTATGCACCAAAATTTTGATCAGAAAGTCAGCGCAGCATTGAAAATTTAGAGTTCAGTACATCCCTCCTACAGATGTGAAACTATAAAGACAGTTTTTGACAAACAGATTAGAAATCAAAATCTGTTACCACTCTCTTTAGACACATTTGTAAAACTACTCAATAGCAACTCTACATTACGACATCCTGACTTTGCCAGGTAAAGCAAACAGCTATTAAACAAACACTAAATTATAGAAGTAGAGAAATAAAAGAAACCCTGGCAGGATAATATACTAAAGCCCCCAAAATCAGACACCAAAACTAGTACAACAGTGTGAAAACGCCCAGTTTCCTATTAATTGAAAGACTTGGGGGTAAAGCGTATGCATTTTACCTTGTAAGTCTGCACCCATATTTTGACATCAGGTGCCCCCTCGAATGAACCCCCAAAATAGGCAACCAAAAAATGATCCTTATCAACCTACAAAGGTCATACAACGTGTCATTGGGTTCATTTCACCAAAAAGAAAAAAGAAAAAAAGACCGATAAATCTTTTTTGGTGGGCAAAGATTTTTGCATCGATGACCTCGACAATGGTAGAAGCATGACAATTCTTGAAGGGAGCGGATCCAGCTTGGTAAGTGAACTCCTCCTTTACTGGTCCTTGTATTGAACAATCTTTCGCCATGCCTAAAGGTTGAACTTGCGAGGTTGCTGTGTTCTTTACTTTCGCACTGCTCGAAACACTCGTCTGCAAAATGTATCCTCTAGTTTTAGTGAAGGAAAATCAAATTGTAAACAGAGACTTAAGAAGTGAAAACGGCGTAGTACAGCGATGGGTTGAACTGCATTTCGTGTGGCTGAACAGCTTTCCGAAAGAGAAAAAAGAAATTGAGGTCTAATGTAAAATAAAGATTCAAAAAATTGATTACCAAGAATTCCTACCTGCTCAAACAAAAGCGGTTTTTCATGTGTAATTAACAAGAAGATGATATGATTTTCCAAGAATGAAAAATTAAAGGTGGGTTTTATTTTACAGTGTCATAATACATGTAATTCAGAATGTTGCTGATAAATGAAAGCGGAAAAAACAACAAACAGAAAGACAACAGACAGTGAAGTTGGGGGACATGAAAAAGACAAGGAAAGAAATCGAGTTAATCGTTAATTGTATTGGATATGAAAAGCGAAAAAGGAAAAGGTAAAAAAATTAAAAGTTAATTCAGGAAAAATAAGTAAATAAAAGTAAAAAAGAGGGTAATTTTTTTTGTTGTTTTTTTGAATGGATTTGTGGGTAATTGAGAGTGGATTTGGAAATAAAGTTTGTGAGAATTAGTGTAGGATTTGATTGATGTTACAGATTTAAAAAATTAATTTAATTGATAGAAATTAAAGATTACCAAAATACCCCTAGTTATTAAAGTAATATAAAATGTTATTAAAATATTTATAAGAAGAAAAAAATTAGAATTAATTATTAAAATGTAAAAAAATATTAATTTAGTAAATTGAAATAATAATAATAATTATAATTATTATTATTATTATTATCATTATTAATATTATTATTATTATTATTATTATTATTATTTAAATAATGCTACAAAATTTGAATACATTGGTCTGGATTTGAATATGTGCTGTCCGAATACAAGATGTGGATTTTGGTCTTTCTCTTCAAAATTTGATTACTCACAGTGAATTACTCCATTATCAAATGGAAGGAGGACAAACATGTAAATTACTTATAAATCACCATAAATCCTTGCACATTTGTGATGATTCAAAAAGTGATATATCCTGCAAATCCGCGTTTTTTCCTTCTTCTAAATCTTTGCAAACGAACATGACTTTGCTTCCCAATCCGTCTGCACAAATCATGCTGAACAGTATATTATTCACAAACGAACACAACCTTAATATTTTTATTTTTATTAAATATATCATAATCCGATATCTATATGTATATAAAATGTGTTTGGTACAGATTAGCTACTAATTTATAAGTTAGTATGATTGATAAAAAGGATTTTGCTAAATTAATTTAAAGTAGTTTTTTTTTTGGAAATTATAGTTTATAAGTTATAAGTTATTTCAAAGTAATTTTTACTTCTTTCCATTTTTTTCAATTTATATATATATATATATGTATATATATATATATATATATATATATATATTATTTATCAAAATTAATTTGAGAAAATAACCATAATTACAATATTTTATTATGATAAATTTTATATTATCATGATTACAGTATATTTAAATTTTCTTATTTATTATAATCATTCTTTCAAATTTTTTATTCCCAATTAATTTATAAACGTTAAATTAAATGTATTTTTTTAATTTATATTTACTTGAGTTTATAAAAAAATATAATTTTTTAATAAAGTAATTTATTATAGATATATATATAAATCTATAAAACTATAAAAAAAAATATGTTGCTATGAATTCATTTATCCAAAAACAAAATTTCAGTAGTAAACAATCTGCAAAATTAGAAAAAAGTATGATGAAAATTTAGTCATTAAAAAAAATTACTTAATATTAAAGGGGTCTAGTTGGAAAAACAATTTTCAAAAGTGGTCTATACAAGGAGAAAAGTATCTATTTGAAGTATAATTGTAACCTAATCGCAACTTTCAACGTGGAGTTAAATTTTTAACAGTCATTAATCTTCACTGTTAATAATTCTTAATTTGTATTTATTTATTGGTAAAAAATAAAATATTCATATTTGATAAAAAAAAAGTAACCAAAACACAGTTTAAAAATGTATTAAAAAATATAAAATGTTATGTAAATATAAATGAAAATCTTTTAAAGAAATATATTTGTTAGAAAGTGCACATCTATTATATATTAGACCAATTTTATTGGTATAAATTTTATTTTATAAACTAGTTTTTTAAGATTGAGTGAGACTTAAAATTTATTTAGTAACATGGTATTAAAATTATAGATTAGTTTATTTTAGTTAAGTTTGTTATTGATAGATCTATTATTTCACATATTATTGGACCGTTGTTACATTGTCTATTAATGTTTAATCTTGTGTTTGAGATGTATATCCTCGACATTAGAGCTGTCAAATAAGCCCCTTTAATAAGATTTGGCCCTAGCTCATGTGGATTGGGGCCAAAAAAGCACACAGGGCCAAAAAAACTCTTTATTAAAAAAGCCCACAGGGCTAAAAACCCCTAAAACCCTATAGGTCAGGGCCAGCCCATGGGCTTTCCTTTTTACAAAATTTAACGTCCATAAACATAATATCATCATACAAGTAATCACAAATAATGTGTATTTTTTATCCAGTTGTCATTTTATTTTTGTTAGTAATAACTTATAACTATAATTGATTCATGTGTAATTATATTTTTTTATCAATAAAATTAATTTTCTACTTCATAACTGTTTCTATATTAATTAGTTTAACAATAATGCTTTTATACAATTATTCCTTAATTTCCAAATTTTGTTTTGATAATTTTTACATCTTAATTTTGGTTTGTAAATTTGACAATTTAGAGATATCCACATAAAATAGGTTTAAAAGTTAAAAAATTTAATTTAATTTGTAAAATTTTGATGGACTAACGAATTTATTTATAGATGGTAATCTATTTTGTCACTAGTTTAAATCAATATCATTCGATTAAGATTTGTGATTAAAATTACATTATTTTTAATTGGTGTGAACATGTTAAAATTTTGACTTAATAACTTTTTAACTTTATTAATTTTCCAAATTTAATAAAATTAATATTTATTATTTATAAAGTTATATAATTCTTTTAAAAAAAATTTATGAAACGTATAATTTAGTCATTTACATCAATTTATATATTTTTATATCTTTTTCATATATTTTATATTATATTCATTTATCTTTTTTATTAGTTTCTTATTAAGAGACATTGATGTAATTTATTTATTATTATAATTATTATAATTTTTATTTATTTTATATGTTAATAATTAAATACAATAATAATTTTAATTTTAGTATTATAAATTATAACATTATATTTATTTAAAAATATTGTATCTATTATTTAATTATTTTTTATTACAATCGGCTCAATTATGATAAATAATTCAATAAAATCGATCTTTGTTGGATAAAGATAAGTCTGATTTTAAAATATTAATTTAATCTAAAAGGTTGGAAAAAAAAATCTGATTTTATAACCACTAGGATTACATCTAGATGTTGTATACTAACATATATGATATTTATAACAATTTTGCCTAACAAGGATTTTCACTAAAAAGTTAGTTCTTTTATTAAGTGAAATTAATTTTAAACTTTATAAAGTTTGTGGTTTAATTTTTTAATGTATATATATCTATACAAAACATTCAACAAAAGAATTTTATATGACAAACTATAAAAAATAAAAATTTTACACCGATATTAAAAATTCATCCAATCAGTATATTTGAATTTAAAATCTATCCATAATTAATATTTCAAATATTTGTATAGATATCAGAATTTGATTATTGAAAAATGGAATTTTCAACTGTGTTACTTTTATAATTTCTTTTTTGAAATTTTTTTCATTTTCTTTTAAATAAAAATAATAATAAAAATTTTCTTTTTTAACTTTCCAAAATAATAAAATTATATATTTAAAATATACTTATAATTAAAAATTATTTTAAATAATTTTTTTATAAAATCAATATTTATACATTTATATTTAATTAAAAAGATATTAAATATCATGTAAATTTTGGAAATTATTGAACTTGTAAAGTAAATAAAAGAAATAACTAAAAAAACATTAAAAGTAAATTAATTTAGTTTGGGGCCTAGCCCCATCCTAACCCTACCCCAGCCCACTTTATGTGGGGATTTAGGGGTTGGGGCTTTTAAAAAGCCCCCTATTAAGTGGGCTAGAAAATTGGGGCTTGATTTTAGAAGGGGTCAGGGTTAACTCATGGGCCAGGGGCTCAAATGACACCTCTACTCGACACAATGAATTATGTTGAAAATTCTATAACGATTAAATATACGAAAATTTTATAATTAAAATTGTCAAAATGAGTTAAAATATGTGAGTTAACTTGGTCTACCACAATTTGAGCCAAATTTGGTTAACAAATTTTTATAAATTTCACTATGGGAAAAAAATAGACTTGACTCATTAAAAATCTAACTTACTTGAATTGAACATGTGACAAGTAAAATTGGTATCTCACTCTTAATTTAAGAGTTCAGCCCAAGATACAAACAAAATTTTTTATTTTTTGAAATTTTGGAAAAGAGACTTGTGCCTTCGACATATCATTTACTCATTACCTTTGTCTTTCATTAGTCATTTTTGTTTCCTAAAGTAATAAGGTATAATATATAATTATGATTTAGTTTTTTAGATAAATGATTTATTTATTATCTACGATGACAAAAAAATTGTATTTTTAAAAAATGTTTGGACTTTTTGAATTTTATTACATGTTAAAAAATATGTTAGATTGAAAAAAATATATAATTTTCTTAACTAAACGAACTATCTTGTTAATGGGTTATGTTAGACTCAAATTTATTGTTTTACTAAAGAGCTAATTCATGATAGGTTAGCTGAGTGATGCGTTTTGACAATTCTATTTATAATACATAAATTAGTGTATATTTTATCTTGTAAATAAGTTTTTGAGTTTGAATTAAACTTAAAATCTACTATTTTTTTAATAGTATATTATAAGAAAGAAAAATTAACATAAAAATAAACAAAAAAAAAGGGTTAAATTGAAAGCATTATTAATGTTAAACTCATTTTTTTCTAATCGGACATGTTCATTTCCGAGTACCATACTTAATCATATAGAAAATCATCTAACTACTAAACTAACAACGATGAGATTTCAACATTCACGATTGCTAGAATAACAAAGTCATTTAATTAAGAAAACAAATGACCATTTAGAAAGGACATTTTATGAATAAGATTCGATTTTGAGAAGGAATCGGAATATTAATTAATAGCTTGGCTTACATGAATATAAAAATGAGAATATCATATGATACATAAGATATAAACACTTTTAATACTCTGCTTAAGGTTTCAAGCTTCTTGACTAAAATATTTTTGCATCATTGTAAAACTTATTTTTTCCAGTCGTTCATTTTCGAGTGACATACTTAATCGTACAGAGGATTATGTAACTATTAAATAAACAACAATGAGATTTCAACATTTACATTTGTCAGAAAAATAAAATCATTTACGCTGTGTTCGTTTTAAGAGAATTTATTGTTTAGAGAGATTTGTGAGCGAGTAACTAAATTCGTTATGCTTTCGGTTCAACTGAAATGCACAGACGGATTTGCGATGAAATGCGGGATGGTTGGATTTGCGATGAAATGCGGGATGGTCGCACTGTTCACTCACCCGCAACTGTGAGGAGATTTGAGTGGATTCTTGTGGAAAAGTCGTATGTGTCCTCTAAAGACGAGGCGACGTAATCGGTTACGGCATACGTAACCGGTTACGCATAACCGGTTATGCAATCGCGCGAGGGTCGAACAGCGGAGGCAACTGGCGGCGTCTCGGGCCACAGCTCTCGACGGCAGACTCGGTAGAGGCACAGCGAGGAGAGGCGATAGTATTTCTCTCTCCCGCGTGACCAGCGATGGTCCTGGCCTGGTGGCATCGGTCGCGGCTCGCGATGGTCGGCTCCCTCAGGTGGCGAAGACACGAAAAAGACGAGAGATAGGGAAGGTGGTGGCGCGATGGCCGTTTTGGTGCGGTGGCCGGTTTGGTGGCATGCAGGGAAGACGCCCCTTCGTCGGAGTTCTGGGCTGGAAGGTGGCGTGGTGGCTGGATTCGAAGAACCGCTGGCGACGTGCTGGGCCGAAGGGAAGGGCGCCATTCTTTCTCGCTCTGGGGAAGGGTCTGTGAGAGCAAATGGAGAGGAAGATGCTGAACCTAGGATTCCTAAAAAACGAATTGTGCCAAACTCTGAAACAAAAAAAAAAAAGATATATTTTCCTTGCACCCTCAGCTTTCCTTGCACCCCATCTTTCCTTTTCGAAAAAAAAATTATAATACTTATTTTGATATTATAATTTAAAAAATCTACGTCTTAATAAAATTGAATATATTATATTTTTTAATTTATTAAAAATAAGTTGATTATTTAATTTTTATAATTTTTAAACATTAATTTTATAAATTATTCATATTTTTTTTTATAAATATTTTTACAATTAAATATAACATTTATAAACAACATTTTATATTAATTTTATAATTAGGGGCATTTTGGTAATCTTTAATTTCTATCAATTAAACTAATTTTTAAAATGTATCACATCAATCAAATCCTACACTAATTCTCACAAACTTTACTTCCAAATCCACTCTCAATTACTCACAAATCCACTCAAAAAAACAAAAAAAAAATTACTCTCAAATCCACTCAAATCCATTCAAATCATCTCCCCCAAATCATCTCCTTCAAATCATTCCAAACGAACACAGCCTTAATCAAGAAAATAAATGGCCATTTATAAAGGACGTTTTATGAATAAGATTTGGTTTGGAGAAATAATCGAAATATTAATGGCCAGACTTACAAGAATATAAGAATATCACATGATACAGAAGATTTAAACATTTATAATATTCTAGCTTAAGGTTTCATCCATTTTTGCTATAACATTTTCACATCCATGATAAAACTTTTTTCAGTGTCCGTTTTTTACAAGCAAAACAGTTGTTGCAATATCAAGTGATAATTTTCATTTTAATTCTTTTATACTGCTTACATAGATATTAATATATCTTTTTTTTTAATTGAACTTTATTATCATAATAGATTTTAGTATCTCTTATTTCAATTGGAAATTATTATCATATTAATATTTAACGGTTTAATTATACCCCTGGAGTGAAAATTGCCTCAACTTATATGAACACTATATTTAAATTCAAAAAACAAAAACAAAAACTTAAAGACCCTAATTTGAGTATAACTACAGATGTAGGAGTAGGAATGAAGCGATTTTACTTCGAGCCGAAGCTGGTTAGTGATGCGCGGCAACATTTCAGAAACAAAATGGTTGACAGTGACCGCCATAACCTTCACACTCACAGCCATTTCCATCTCTGGTACATAGAAGTTATTTCAATTCCGATTGTAATCACTCACTCACCATTCTCATACTTGTCACTGAATTTTGCAGCCTACGCATTAAAGAGAAAATGGAACCATATGAGCTCCAAGATCGAGGAGCTCGAGGCATCTCTGAAATCCTGCTCTGAGAAATGTGCCTCCGAAAGGCAAGGGCGAATCAGGGCTCAACAGGTCTCCATCACTTCTCTCTCCCAACCAACCACTTTATGCGTCCTAATTCCGTTTCCGATTCCGGTATTTGCAGGCTTTGAGAGAAGAAGTTACAAAGTCGCAACCTAAGTCTGAAAACCTAAACCTCACCTGTTATCCCATGATGCCAATCGGTACCGTCCACTCCTGCTTCTCCACCAGGAACGGGACGCCGAGGCAACCGTTACTCGTGCCACTTGCTAGGGCGTGTTTGGTTTTTAACACTACTCGCGTTCCACCGGCGTCGCTCGAGGGTTTGGAGGAATATTCTCATTGTTGGATTCTGTATGTTTTTCACTTAAATACGGATATTGATAAGCTGTGGAAGCATCCGTCTAAATCAGGGTTCAAGGCCAAGGTGCGTGCCTCTGGTTTCAACTGATAATCTGGACCCTTTTCACATGATTTTTTTGCTTAGTTTCTTATAACTAATTCTAAGTGTTTATTATATACTAAAGAGGATTTAATATTCTTAGTCATTGAAGTTAAATCAAAAGAAAAAATGAATTGAAATTCTGACGTCCAAATGTATTTTTAATCCTTGTACAAGTTAGATTAGACAGTTTCTATGAGACTTAAGTTTATGAGTCCAAATTAGCATACTTGAGAAGATTAATTCATTTTATGTTTTTATTTTCTTCTTTTATCAATACTTAAAAAGAAGTTTATTCAAACATAATCTTAATCTACATTGTCATAGCTATGCCATGTTAATTTTTGTTTTATAGAAGTCTTTTCATATGGATCGGTGGATGAACAGGTGAGGGTTCCGAGACTGAAGGGTGGAAGAAAGGGAGTGTTTGCCACACGATCCCCACACCGTCCATGCCCCATCGGACTCACAGTTGCAAAGGTAAGGACACTTGTTGGTTTTGTGACTCTGAGATGATTCTTCTCACGAATGACACTTTTAATAATCGATCTGTCTCTGATTTAATGCATAATGTTGAATATTGAAGACCAGCAAACAAGTCTCTCAGAAAAAATCACTTTATCCTTTTTTGTCTTTAGATTGCTTTGTGATTCCTCTTAGCATTACTAAATTGTTGCAATGCAAGCCTACGGTAAATTCATTCACAAGGCAGTATCGGATTTCAGACCGTTGTTCCTGGGCTCATTGCATATGGTGGTTATTCCCCTTCGCCCCAAGTATGAATTCAGTGTGGTGTGTTGTTAAGAAACATACTGTACTGTTTTACATTTTAAAAATGCACGTGACAAGTATGTCCACAAAAAAATTGCATTGTTTTGAGGCAGGTTGGTGTCAAGCAACAATAATGATTTGTGTAATAAACATGTGACTGTCACATGTCATTTGTCTTAAGAGTGGATGAGAAGAAGTATGAATCAGTGGCGTAACCAAGGAACTACTGATCATGGAATAATAGCGACATATTGATAGGAAATTGAATTTCACCCTTATTATTATGTGATTAGGAAAATCTTAGTTCTTCAGTGATTACTTCTCATGCAGGGTCTCATTAATGTATTTTTTTTTTCATGTTGTCTCTGTTCCCTTTGTCATCCACTCCCTAGAATTTCAATTTTTGTATTCAAATAAACAAAAAGGACGGGCGTAGTTTGTAACTTTAATTTTATACTGTAGGTAGAGGCTGTACAGGGAAATATGGTTTTGCTCTCGGGTGTGGATCTGGTTGATGGAACTGTAAGCCTCCATTTTCAGTCTTTGCTTTTTATGCAAACTTTAGTGAAATTCTGTGCCACTCGTGATATGGTATTTGGTTAACTGTGAATTTTATGCTTTTATGTAAATGCATAATCATGTTGCTTCCGAATCTCATCAACAGCCAGTGCTAGATCTCAAGCCTTACATACCATATTGTGACAGCATCCGAGAAGCTACAGTGCCAAATTGGTTGACAGTAATGCCCCGTTTTCCTTTTAGCTATATCTTTCGCTGCTTATATTGGTTTATTTTTTCTAATTAATGTATAACATATTTTAACAATTTGATCTTTGAATTACTGTAAGTAACTTTAAACAATTGTTAGCTGGATATCAAATTTAATCTTCACACGTGTGAAAAATGATATATAATAAATCATCACTACCTTCTACTACGCAATGAGACTCTTGTACTCTTGTATTATTATTATTTGAAAGCTCAGCAGTGAAATTTACTAGAGCAATATTACATTTTCTCACATCTCTCTCTACAGAAGTTTAATGAATTACCTCTTCTTAAAAAAAATTGTATTTCTTCAGGATGATAACTTGCTTTCTGTAGCTTCTATTAGCTTTTCGGAGGACTTCACTTCAGCTCTCGAAAATTGCTGGATAGTGGCGGTGAGTTGTTAACTGCTTAATGCATCATGTCCACTCTTTATATTTGTTTTTATTTAAGAAGAATAGATTCACTTTTCCAAATGATTGCAAAGCAGCTCCTTGTAGCTTTAACATTTTTCATGGAAGAAAATTGATATTTTAGCAACTCTTATGAAATTACAACCTTGTTATAATAATAATAATGATATGAACATATAAGTTAATAAAGGAAAATTAGTAAAATATTATTTGTTGTTTTTATTCAACAATAACAAGAAAAAAACACAAGAACAATAATGAAAGAAAGTAAATGTATTATAACATAAGGTTCTATATAAAAGTATGTTCTCAATGCAACATATACCGCATAAACATAGAATTCTCTATTTATAGAACTAAGGAAACAGAATGACCAAAAACCACAAAGACAATTAAGACAAAACACCATCTAATTCATGTGGTAGATGGTACATGGTCTAACTAATATGAACACTATTAGACGCACTCTAGTAGACAATCTTTTGTACCATTCATGATTATCATACAAACTCTTTAAACTGCACTCATACAAACTCCAAACATTCTCAATTCTAAGCTCTATAAGTTTGGTTACATGCTAATTACCAATCATGGAGTGCCACTTCTTAAATCATTGAAAAGTTCTAGTCTTTCTTTTCAAGATATAAATTTACACCCTCTGCGAGTAATCATCAATGGTAGTGAGGAAATAAGACCTACTGTGAGTTTGGGCTCTTGCTGGACCCCATAGGTTTACATGAGCATACTCAAACGGCTCAACTGGTCTACTGGATATATGTTTACTAGTCCCACACTTCAATCTGAGACTTTCCAAAGTATGCATTGATCACAAAACTCCAACTCTTTCATTCTATCGCCTCCTAGCTATTTGCCCAACTCCGTTAAACCTCTATCACTAATGTGCCCCAATCTTGCCACAGTTTTGTCTTATCTTGCATTGTCTGCCTAGCTACAAACACATGTGTTATCACTATTCTAGTATATAAAGACTATTCTTTTTTCACTTCCTTAGCAACTATAGAGGCGCCTTTTAAAATCTTTATATTACCTTGTTCAATCTTGGTTAACAAACCCATAAGGTCAAACATACTAATCAACAAAAGATTTCTCTTGAGCTCTTGAACACATCCTCACATCTTGCAATATCATTTATTGGTTGTCAATCATCTTCAATTTGATTGATTCCATGCCTTGCACCTTATAGGCTTCATTGTTCGCTAGAAGAACTACACCTCTTTCTTTCAGTTCTAAGGTCTCAAAGAACTCCTTCACTGAACATATGTGATAAGTGCAATCTGAGTTCATAATTCAACTTCTTTGTGTAATTGACACTAATGCCACTAACACTCTGGCATATTCTAGCTATTAGACACTACTACAACATTAAAATGTTCTCTTTTGTAATGACAGTTTCTGCCCTTCTCATTCTTTTCTTTCTTTGGACTGTCTGTCTTGTAGTGACATCTCTTGTGACAATTATAACACTCAGGCCTTTTATCTGCCCTATCATCGGATGAATGCTTTGACTTATTCCCTTTCACCTCCCTTGTTTTCTTTCTCTTTGACTTCAAGACATTCAAACTCTTCAAGACATTATAGTTTGCCTTATACTCTTGAAGTTTTTGTCTCCAGAGTGAAGTCTTATCATTGTCTTTGAGCTTCACTTCAATGTTATCCAGATAGTCAGAATCTTGTTAAAATCTTCTAGCCACTCCACCATCATTCTTGATTTAGTCATCTTGAATGAATACAATTGTTACTTCAGATAGAGTCTACGTACCAAAGAATTTGTCATATACAATGACTAAAGTTTCATACACATTGATGTAGCAACTCTCTCCTTCATGACTTCCTTGGATGTCTTATTCCCAAGACACAAAGTTATGGTGTTTTTGACTTTGTTGATTATGTCAATCTTCTCTTTTTGAGACAATGACAGTAACATGTTCACCTCACCTTTATCTCATCAACAATTTATTGTTGTATCAAAATAACTTCCATCTTAATCTTCCATAATCTGAAATCATTGTAAAAAAAAACTTGTAAATAGCAAAGTTGGTGACCATGTCTTCAAATCTTGCACTTCTTGATTTTGTACCTCTTGTTCCTCACAGACGGTGTGGATTGTTGGGTTCATTCAAGAATAATAAGAAAAAACACAAGAACAAGAAATAAAACAATTGTATTATAACAGAAGGTTTTATACACAAAGTATGTTCTCACTATAACATATATTGCATATATATAATGTTCTCTATATAGGACTAAGAAAACGAAATAACAGAAAACTGCAAAGATAGTCAATACAAAATGCCATCTAATACAGGTGGTGGATAGTCTAATTAATCTTAAAACTACCGGACATTCTTTAGCAGACAAATCTTTTGTATTCTTCACCAGACGATCATGATTTAGAGCTAATACATCACATTATTATATATACGTCACATTTGCAATTGTTTGATAGAGTTTGCCAATATATATCACTATTCTTCACGTAAAATACGTTTGTTAGCTAATCTCAATGCAAAACCAAACATATTGAATAGAAATGGTAAATTAAGTGGCTCAATTGGAAAAAAAGAAAATCAGGTGCTGAACCTCAAGTGACCTTGCTTGATATTGTAATGACAAAACTTAGCAAAGGCTTAATTAATTATTTATTTGAAATTATTTTTGTTAGCCATAATGGATGCACCCAATCAGTATGTAATTCAACCTTTCATGTTTTCAACTTTCTTCAGGGGTACATATTTTAAATTAAAGGGAAATGACTCTGATTACCACAATCATGTCTTGGATTTTGATTATTCTCACTATTTTATTTTTAACATTGTACTTGATTATTTAGCATCGGTTTTACTTGCTAATATTCCCGTTTTATACATTATTTTAGCTTATTATAAAGTGTTTTTAGCATTTTTTTGACATTTGGTTCAAAATTATCTACAACCATTTTTTAGTATTTGTTTTTACTTAGCTTATATTGCAAAATGAGGATGACCATGGTGGTGCAGCAGTAAGGCCGCTACTACCTTGTCACTTAGAATTCACGGGTTCAGACCCAGGAACAAGCTCTCTCCATTTGCGTCCTTTCCAAACCCACTTGTTGGTATTAGGGAGTCTCATGCATTGTGTCACATTTTTCACCTTAAATTATAAAACGTCGGAGAGAAAGTCCCCGGACCCTTGTTTGAATAGCTGGTCAATCGCAGTAAAGCCCCTTAATTAAAGGAGAGAAAGACCTAAAACAACTTGAAGTGAAATTATTAAAAAATATTCAGATTTTGCCTCCCTGAAGTTTTGGTTACTGCTTTATGTTGTTATTGCTTAAGTCACATTTTTAATCTTGTTCTTGCTCCGATGTAATTCATACGGGTTTATGATTCAGGAAAAGAAGTCATTGTATGCATCACCAGGTGAGTTCCAAAGCTTGATAAAGCAGGTTCTTTCATGGGATATTCGGTCATTGAGTCAACGCAATCGGCCACATGATGCATTACTTAAGAATGAAAACGATGAACTATTGGGTAATGCTTCTGATGTAGATGACCACGAAAATGAAACAGTAGTCCATGAAAGAGAGCAGAATGCTATATATTCCAGTAAAATCATTTATCACCTGATTTTGGAGGGACTTGATGTCTCTTACAGAATTGATCATGTCGGTCATGTCATAGTAGATAATGTATCACATGCTGTGCAGGATAATAAGCGTAGTTTCTTTAATTACTTGGCATGGAAAGGCAAGATGCAATGATTTCTTTTATTCTACCCGATTACTTGTTAAGCTATTTTAATTAATATTTTTCTTTTTCAAAAAAATGTTTTTGCCCTTTTGTTACTAGTAATGTAAGCTTTGAAGGTGTTTGGTTTCCTTTATGTTCATTTTTAATTCATGTTTTTGTTACAATTTCGCTAATACCATCTTGTATTATTTTCAAAATTTTGTGAAGAAATAAGGAACATCCCACAAGTTATTCTTGTTGCTACCATCTTATGTTTTTTTAAGAAGCAATGACTTTTTTAGAAAAGTTTTGTATACAAAAGACAACTTTGTTGCCTATTTTTGTAACAAGTAAAGAAAGATCTTATTAGAATCTTTAAAGCATAATGTTACAATTCTAATTTTGAAAGTAGCAGTAAAAGAATATTGAGTATGAAAGTTAATTTCAGCATATTTATCTATCTAAATAAATTACTTCTCTTGTCAAATTACAGATTATCTTATTTTACACAATCCCTTCAAAAAAATGTCAAACCAACCAACTCTCTTATTACCGATGAAATCCGCTAACAGGTTAGCTTCGGAGTTTATATTTTGAAAAATAGGAAAAAAATTGGAATCTAAATTCAGGAACTGAATTTTCTTTATTGTTTTTACATGAAGAAGTCAAAAGTTTTTGAATTTAAAATTGTGAAACACTAAATGCAAGAAAAATAAATGAACACTTATACCAAGTTCATTATAATTAAAGTACACAAAGTTCTACCAGAAACCCTTAATACAACAAGTTGACTTGTATAATGATATAATAATAGGGTCATATTAAGATTAAAAACTAGGTTTCTATAAAATATCATCCTTCAACAATTTTATTAATATTTTTAACTTATCAAAAATGAAAATGAAAATAAAAATTTATGAAAAAACTGATTTATTACAAGACTGATTGGAACAAAACTAATAAAGATATACAATGAGATGCATACAAGTAGTGTGATTTGACAGAATAATTAAAATAAAATCCATTCAGTATTTTTAAAATTCATGGAATGAAAAATAGAGTTGGAGTATGTTTTGAATTTGTTTAAATATGTTTTTAGTTTCTAAATTATCAAGCGAATTTGATTTTAATCTCTCTTTTAAAGTAAGGTATATTTTAGTCATCATCCTTAAAAAACCTTAATTTTTTGTCCTCTCGGAAGGATAAAAAATTAATGTTTTTTTTAAATAGAATGACTAAAATATACCTTACTTTGAAAAGAGACTAAAAACAAATTCGCTTAATAATTTAAAGACTAAAAACATATTTAACCCTAATTTTTTGGTTTTATATTAGTCTCAATTCCATCTTGGTTTTTATCTTCATTTGGTTTAAATTATTAAAAAATTCATAATTTATTAAGTAATATATATAACATTTAACATTTAGTTTTGTATCTTTTTTATTGTACACTTTTTTTTTTACATATTCTAATTATTTGATTTTATATAAAAAATATATCCAATTACTATTTTCTATCACAATCTTATTTTTTGGTTGTTAGGTTCAAATAATGTATTATCAATTTAAACAAGATAATATTTAAGTTTTATATTCAATTATTTCTATTATTTTTAGTATTTTTATTTATGGCATAAATTTTTTATTTATTAGGCAATATTAAAAATTATTTCTTTTATTCTTTTTTATTCTTAATTTTTGTTTTATCTAAAGAATTTTTTGTTTGGTCTAAATAATTTTCATTATCTCTCCATAATTCAACTAATTTAATATTTAAAAAGTTTTTTCAAATGTCCAAGATTCTTTCTATCTTGTCATATATTTAGTTATATTTTTTTTCATTTATACAGTTTTGTTCAATGGTATATCTAATTTTTCTTATGATACATTTGATCACTTTTATTTTTCTGAATATTTTTATTTTTTTTGTCGTGTAAAATATTGATTTAATATTTTTATATAATTATTTTCATTTTCTAACTCATTCTCATAAATTTACCAACACAATTGTATACAAATATTTCATTTACTGTAATATCTTAACATATTCTTTTGGTTTGGTTGTTATAAAATTTTATTTATTTGCAATTGCATTATATTTTATTCAATCATTAACTTTTATCTAACTATTTTTAATATTTTAATTTAAAATTTATATAGTTATAATTTATTTTTAAATATTTGATAAATTTGTATTTATTGTGATATTTTTATAAAAAATAATTAATTAATATTAAAAAAAATGTAAGCACCGGATACTGATATATGAGTTACTTAACTGATATGAGGATGAAACAAGGGTTATATATATCCATACAAGAGTGAATATGAACTTTTACCACGAAATAAATGAAATAATGAACTCATTATCCATTGTCAATAATACGTTCACTCAAACAACTATCACTAAAGTTGTTTTAATAAGGAGATAAAGACAACCGTTTTTAACAATTTTCAACAATTCCTATTTTAAAAATCACACTAAAATAATGCTTTTACTCATAAACTGCCACTAGAAATGTTTTAACAAAGAGAGAAAGACAAAATTAAAAAAAAATTACAAAATTCACTCCAAATTCACTCATCTTAAATATTTAAAATTAATATTAATAAACGATGAACTTGTTTCTTATTTAACATTTAAAATTATTTTTATATTATATTGTGTCACACTATTATACTGTTTTTAGTATTATAGTTTAAGATATTCCAGTCATTATACGAGTTAACTTTAATTTATTAAACTTTTTTCATCAAAATTCCACTTTTGACCCAAATAATAATGAAAAAGAAAACACAGTCCGTTTTTATCGGCGACAGGTAGTTGTTGACGTTGAAAGACAGCTTTTAAGAATGGTAAAGAAATATCTAAAAGGATTGTCAATTATCGGGATGAGTTTTATTTCCTCAAATAATTATAAAAATATGTATGTATTTTTATCTGATTAAAAAATATGATAATTCTTTTTGTGTATAAACATTTAATTTTTAATATATTATTAAAATAATCCAATTTAAATTAAAAAATATATTTAGAAAATAAAATTAAAAAACAAAATATAAAAACTGAAAGAATAATCTCTTTATTTTCCATAACATAAAATAGATAAACATATTTATGTTTGTGTTTTCATTAATGATATTAATTATTATTATTATCATTACTGTCAAATAGAAATCAAATTACACTGATATAATATAATTTTTAAATGACAAAAGAGGCTAATAAAAACATAGAGAATGAGTATGTTTATGTTATAAGTTCTACTAGTTTATCAATATCACAATAGTAAAGTTGTAGTATTAATACTCTTATGTATCAACATGTGCTTCTAGCTTTTATATTTGAAAGACTAACCAAAAAAAAGAAAAAAATAAATAAATGTGCTAATGTTAAAAAAATATTCGTGCTTAAAAAAATCAATTAAAAAGAATCAATTATAATTTAAATGACTCGTAATAATATGATCTATTTTTAAAAGTAAATATAGAAAAAGTCGTTTTAAAAATACATTAACTGTTTCTTTTAATTATTTCTGTCTATCAAAAGTGTTTGATTTTAATTAGTTCTCAATTAAAAAAATAAAACAAAAGAGTGAGAAAGTGCTAATTTTAAAAAATTGTAAACTATATAAATTGATATAATTAAAACTTAATATTTAAAAAGTATTTAAAAATCAACATAGTATTAGTACCCAACATTAAAGAATCTATAAACCATTTATATAATTTTGTTGTTACCCACATTAGGCCGGTCCTTGGTGAACTAATTGACGGAATTGTTTCTTAGTTGTCTTCTTCTTATTAATGATTTTTTGGATTTTTTTACCTTTGTTGTTTGGAATTTTTTCTTCTTCTATTTAATAGTATTTAGTTTAATCTTTGTTTTTGTAGAGTTGATTTTTTATAATAATATTATCCATTAAAAAAATAAAATAAGTATCATAAAACTAAAACGAATAATATATTTTCAATTGATATAATATGATAAACAAAATTAGTTTTCGTATGTCAAATCGTAATTAGTTTTCAATAACTATAAAATGTATGTATTATACCCTGGTGACCAATTGGCTAAGGTGAATCTGGAACCAAAACAGACAACTGACCAGTTGTCAGTCAAACACTAATCAGGAAAGATAAATATCATTAATGACCAATTAATACATTTAATGACCATATTGAATGCAAATATACGTTATTTATGAGTGATTGACAGGTTGTATTGTCTAAAAATATATTGCACTAATGGTTAATCAATGAACTTGGTTGTCACAAGTCCTATAAATATAGGGTTAATGTCCAGGTAAAAACATCTTTTTCTATCACAATAAAATATAGACCTCTATATGAAGCATATCTTACTTGAACATCGGAGTGTCTTTTGCAGGTCAACCAGTCATCGGAGTAAATTACGTTTTCGAAGAACATAAGATGACCAATCCTCAGACCAATTCAACCGAAACAACGTGGAATGTATAATTTTCTGTCTTTAAATAACACAATGAAAACCATTAACAATTAGCACTGCACCATAGTTAGGAAAAAGGGAAACTAAATCATCAAGGTCAAACCTCTCTAAAAGTTTTAATAAACGTTAGTATAGACTTAAAAAACAAAATAAAAAACTATCACCCTAACTAATTGATTATTATAAGACTCACTTTTCATTACATCATATTATCGCAATTTCATGATGTTATTTTAGTTGAAACTTTAAAATAATATATTATGAGATTTGGTCTTCACAATTAAAATATTGTCCTAGGGTTTCTACAATTCAGAAGAGAGGCTCATAAAAAATAAGATTGTCCAAAAAAAGAGACGAAAAGTGGAAGAAATTCTTATTTTTCATGAGAGCTTGTAGACACTGTAGTTACGTTTGATAGTTCAAGTTTATTATAATATTAGTGGTATTGGTTTTAGACAATTAAAGGAGCTGAGTCATAGACTTAAATTGCATTTATCATATATGTCATGTGAAAGAGTTTATTAGGATTTTCAAACCGATGGAGAGAGGAGTCATTATTCTTGAGAACAATAAACAAGGTAAGGTGTAAGGTATAATATTAATCAAATTGAAGATGTTTTACCATTACGAGATATTGTTACAAGAAATTACTTATGTTCGAAAGTTTAAAAAATATCCTTTTGTCAGTCAATTAATTTGTTTGATCTTCTAGGTCTAACAACAAATATTGAATAGTACAGCAAAAATTTCAATATGAGCGTCTAGTTGTTAAGGGAACCAAAAGAAACAATTTTTACATTCTTAATAAATATGTATGCGTCTTTGGTTAGTCAAACAATGCAAGGTAAAGTAGTATAATATAAGATTAGGACATTTGAGTGGGAGAGATTTGATGAATATGGAGAAACAAGTGTGTGAATTTGATTATATCCATCCTTACTCATGGAGTAAAATCCATACTCATCCCAAATGCCTATCCAAATATTTATTAAATAATTTTTTTATTAAAAATAAAAATCAAAACAAAGAAAACATAATATTATCAATAATTTAATATAAAAAGAATATACGAGTTTTTGTCCTCAATGCTAATCAATAATGAAAAAATATAATTACATGAATTTTAAAATACAATTCGAGATAAACTAAGAGTTTTTCAATAAATCTATTATTAGTGTTTCTCATATTATTCTTATATATTTAATTGAAAATTTTCATATTATATATATTCATGCTCAATTAATTTGAGTATTCCTAGTTAACATCAAAACAAAGTTTCAACAATACTTACAAGTAGAAATTTATTTATTATCTTTAGTTGCATGGATCTAGAGAATTTAGAATGTGGTGATCAATACATATATGAAAAGTTTCATAAATTGAAGTTTGATACCAGTAAGTACATGTCTGATAGATCATTTAAGTATGTTCGTGTAGATCTTTATGATTCAAAACAAACTCAAACTTATGGAGGAGTATTGCTTTCTTACTACCATAGACAAACTTCTTAAAAAGCAAATATAAAAATTTTCACAAATTCAAGGAGTGACACACCATAGTTGGAAATAAAAGAGTGTTATAAGATTGATGATGAATTGGAGTTTTCTTCAAATCCATCTAACAAGTTTTGTAAAAAAAAAAAAGCATAAGACGATTACAAATATTATAATCGTTATGGTTTTGCTAAGAGATGAATAAAACCAATTTGAAACAAGTGAGTTATATGTTATTGGAGTTGGTCTGCTTAAGACCTTATGAGTAATGCTCTAAATATCATTATGTATATATGATAAATAGGTTTTCATTGTCTACCTTGAATTTTAAAATTCCCACATAGATTTGGAAGAGACCATTTACGTGAACTGACCTGAAGGATTAGTTAAAAATCAAGAAAAAATATATGTCTTGACAAAATCATCATATGACTTGAAATAATTTCATGTCAATGGTACAATAATTTTGACAATTTCTTTAGGGGATTTGGTTTTTTAGGTGCAATTATGATAGTTGCATCTACATTATGAAAAAGAAAATAAACATTTTTGTTGTTCTTAATCTTTGTACATAGATAAAAAAATTTAACCGACTAATACAAAGATGAAATTAAAAGTTCAAAAGAAAAATTATGTTTGAAATTTGATATGAAAGACCTTGATTTTGTAAAACGAATATTTGAGATATATACAAAGAGATTAAATGATAAGTAAATTTTGTCTATCTCAACAAGATTATTTTAAGGTGGGTGAGAAGTTTAGGATACATCAATTAATACTAGTGACTACACCTTCGAGTCATCACATGAAGTCATCTATTATATAAAATCCTAGTTCTTAAGAAGAAAAGAGGGAGATGAATATTCTTTTATATCTTAGTAAGGAACATGATATATGAGATAATATGTTAGAATCAAATTTACCTTAAGTTTTAGTGTAGTTAATATATTTATGGTAGATGTTGCAAGTGCTCAATCAAATTTTTTGAAGTGAGTGTTAATATATTTGAATGGAATAATAATATCTTTCAGTCTAGTGTATAAATGTTCTATTTATGGTAGAGATGTTATTAATGGATTTTTTGATACAAACATGTAAGGAATGTAGATACAAGAAAGTTTTTTTTCGGATACGTGTTTACATGGTTTGAGACTAAATTTTGTTGGAAGGAAGAACTGATCTATATGATGAATTTATCTAATACTAAGTATATCATACTCATAAAAGAAGCTTTATAATTGAAGAGCATGATAGGAAAGTTAAGAATTGTACAAGATTATGTGACTATTCACTTTAATAACTAATGTCATAAATTGAGATAATGAAATTTATCTTGAGCAAACAATTTATGTAAGATTGCTAATAACAAAAAAATATGTAAAAATTGCTATTAAAAAATATTGATGTAAGGCTGTTAATGGAAAAATTGATGTAAGACTATTTTTAATTAAATATTAATTTAGGGAGGTAAATATTGTAATGCTAACTTTATGGAATAAATATGTTTATAAAGTCTTTAGCATAATCCGAATTCAAACATTGTTTGGAATTGATTAATTTTGTTGAAAATGAAAAACAATGATGGTTGAAAATTATTCTATGATTTAAAACAAGATAGAAAACAATGAAGATGATTATGAATTGGAATATAGAAAGAATTCAGGAAAAAAAAACAAAAGATGAAATGATAATCTACTATATTATCCATTATGTTAATAATGTATGTCTTAACAATTCTATGTTCATAAACCAATAAGGTTTAGACTAAACATCAAACAAAGTAATAAATGAAGAACATACTAGTCTTGTTGAGAAGTATCAAGCAAAATTGAGAAGTACTAATATTGTAAAGAAGTACTAGTGTTCTTGGAAAATATCATGGAAGGTTGAGAAATACTAACCTTGCCTCGAAGTATAATATGTAAGACTTAAAAGTACTAGACTAGTTTTACGAAGAAGTACTAAATAAGTTCAATAACACTTCAACACAATCATATACAATTTCTAAGTAAGTAATCTAACGATAATAAATATTCACAATCAAACATTATGATTGGACAATAACTAAACCAAAAATAATAACAACATAAATTTATTTACAGTGTCCATGTGATTACAAATAATATAAATAAATAATTATATAAAAATATTTATAATTGATACGATTGTTTATTTTATGACTGTTATAACTATTATCCTTGATTATAGAAATATTTTTAAAAATACTTAAAAATCGATACTAAAACCCCTAAGATCAAGAACCAACATTGAACTAAAATATTTTAAAATATAAAGATCAATTAATAAAAACTACATGGTGTTATAAACATTATTTTGATGTCATAAGAATGTAATGTGTAACACAAAATATTGTTGAACACTCTACACATTTTATATATGACTTTTTATTGTTGGTAAACCATAACGTAATATTGGTAGAAAAGATTAATCAATCGTGAGTGAAGACGAATAATTTAAAATCAAATATGAGTTTCCTAGACTACTATATCTTTCCCATAAGAACACTTTCCGTTTGCGTGAATGATACTTTTTACAGCATTTTTCCAACCCACGTTGCAAAGAGATATTTTTTTAGGCTAAAATTGTAGTGTCTCTTATTGGTACGGGCACGATGTGGTTATCACTGTCTGTGCCCCTAGTGGTCCTACATACCAATGATTTCATATATTAGTTTTGCGACCATAAATGAGAACATTACCACGATTTCCTCAATGATTTTTTTATCTGGTATTTTATTTATAGTTACTAAATATTTAGGAAACAATTTAAAGGAAAAGATGTCGTATGGCTATTAATAAAGGAAAAGTAAATTAAAGAGTCAACGAGACAGACTTGTCCTATTGAACCAACTCATACTCCATCAGAAAATAAGATTCGTGATATCTACCGTTAACAAAGTATTTTCAATTTTAATCTAATGAAGTATATTTTATAAATTTTAAACAGCTCACAATTATATTCTTTTAATTAAAATTTTGTAATAGTTAATACAAATAATAATTTTCTAATGTCAAACATCTCTTATGTTGTACACTGCGCTTCTTATTTTGAAAGAAAACTCTCTCTCTGATAGATAATTTGGTTATATATTAATATATTTAAAAAAAATTGTAAAAAGTTATATTTAGAAATAAAAAATATATTAAAAAATCAAAATTTAAATTGATAATTTTATTTAATTTATTACTCAATTGTTACTTATATTTATATATTTTAATTATTTATAATGTCAGAATAAAATAATAAATATTTTATTGTTTTTTATTTAATTCTAATCAATTTTGTTTATTGGTTGTAAATTATTTTAAGTATAAATTGTTATAAAATTTATAAGGAATACTTTGTTCGGATTTTCTCGTATGTAAGAATAGAAGGTGTGCTGGTGGGTTTTTTTTTCGCAATTGAATTTTCTCGTATGTAAGAATGGAAGGTGTGCTGGTGGTTTATTATTTTTTTTCCGTAATTGAATGGATCATATTTTCGAAAATCAATGCATTCCTTTGTGGGAAACAAATACCGTAAATTAAATACCCCAAGACAACTTTGGTTGGAAACATTAATACAGTCCAAAAGTTTCCGCAATTTTTTCTATAAATACTTTTTTATTTTTAAGAAATTTGTGTATTTGGTTAAATTTGTCCTTTTCCCGAGAAATGATAGTAAAAAATATTGCAGCCGCAGGTTCCTTTAAGTGGAAGTTGTGTGGAATATATTATAATATACACCAGGCTGTAGACAGATCACTGAGACCATATGCAATAACCCTTGTACTCGATTACAACATTGACTTCATTATTCTGATTTGGAAGTTATTTTCCAATTTAAATCATTGTAAATGGTAATATTCATTTAATGCGTTTTCTTATGGTTGTCAGGTATTAGTTCCATTAATTTATCTTTGTCAGATTTGTTTGGTATTGGTTGAGAAGCTTCCTATCAATAGTGACACGTTACGGACTAAAGTAAAATTAATTATTATAATAAACTTATGAAATAATTTATTCGCCTTAGGCACGCCATTCTGCATTTTTAATTTGTTAAACAAATTTAAAGAACAATTTATCAATTAATTATAAGGCGTGATTTAGTAGACTAAAATTAATCTAATGCAAATGTTTTATATTCATTTGAGTAATTTATGAGTCATCGGACATATTCAATAATAATTTAATATATTCCTTCTAGGTTGGACATCAAAAGGTGCATTAAGGAGATTTCAATATACCTACATTGGGCAAAAACTTAGTTTATTTCAATTTTAAAACTATTTTTCATCATTCTTAAATTAAAATCCACTTGTTTTTGCTCCAATTCAGGTTTTCGAACCCTCAAAATTTTTAATATCATCATTATTCAATATCATTTTTTTTTCATAAATAAAAAAATGTACACGTCATTCAAATTTAATTCAATTCAAATAATTAAATTAAAATAATAATTTCAACCATAAGTTATATGGTTGCATATACCATATATGTATTTTTTCAACGTACTTTCTCATGTATAAATAATCTTAATATCAATTTAATATGTTCATCTCAAAATCATCGTAGTTATACTCATATATCAACCATAATAAATCAGACAATTCAATAACAACAATCTACTGTGGGATTTAATCTCATTGAATCCATTTTCATAATTATCATTTTTTTCGAACAAAAAGATTAATCAATTCCCCTTATCGTAATTTGTATGTTCTTCCACAAATTATTTCAAAATTAAAAACCAAAATTGTTTTTAGGAAACATGATTCATAAACTACACATTCCTATAATTCTATACTATTTTTTTTTAAAGTGAGATCAGACATGCATTAACTCTAACCCCCACGATCATTAACTCAAACCCCCACATGCAACAAAAACTAAAGTGCAAAACTTAAATTCTAAAAAGCATGTTTGCTATGATCTATATGGATAACATTACTCTAAAATCGACACATTCCTAACATAATCATAAAAGGGGATAAAAATCTGCTTAAAATAACAAGTAAGCAAATTTAAGGTTATAAATATATAATGCTTCTATCAATAAAAAAATATTTATTTTTTTATTTATAACTCATGACATAAAATAAATAAACTATCCATTATTCATTAATTTCAAATCTTTTATATCCATAAAGCTATTTTTTTTTACAAACGAAAAGTTAATTTTTTTGTTAATGATTAAGATTGTTTACTACGAACATATCCAAATAAAATATTAAGAAATATTTATAGCTAAATTAAGTATAGGAGTGAATATGAGGTCATTTATATTAAACATATCACCCAACTCATATAAAAGTGAACTAGTTTAAGTTATGTCAGATTTGACTAGATCACAAATGAAATCTAATATAATCTAATTATATTAAATTGTGTTAAGTTAAAAACAAATATGAAATGTAAAAAAAAAAAGGCAAAACATCTTTATCACTAGCATACTTTTATACTTAATGAAAAATAAATGATGTATTGTATTTAGATATCATACACGGATGGCCTTATTTCTCATAAATAATTGTTTATTATTTTTATTTTCACCATAAACAAAATTGATTATTCATCACCGTCAAATTAATGAAAATACATTATACCTATAAGTATAAAAAGGCGTTTTTTGTTTTAATACAGCTCACACGGGAAATTTTAATAGTAGAAAATGAATAATTTTCAGTTTTGAATAAAAAAACTAATTATTTATTTAGCTACTTAAGTAATAATGTCGCATTATTGTTTTATTTTAGTAATTAAATTATTATGTATTTGTTGTATACTTAGTAAATACTTTCAATTTTTTTTATTACATTTAGCAAGTAATAATTGAAAAAAAAAATTGGTCAACTTGATATACCAGATATAAGTATAACACCAAGCCGGTTTTCTAAAATATGATAAAGTGATTTTTGTTAACATTATTATTTAAAGTTTTAATATCTAAAAATATTAGTTACAGTGTATTTGACATTTATTCTACAAAATTAGCATTCTGCAAAATTGTGGTATATTTTTTAATAGGGAAAGATGGTAAATTAATTTAGGGAATTTGAAATAGTTGAGTTGGCAGCCAACTCTTAAGAGCATTAGTAAATCTAAATTACAGTTATTGTTTAACTAAAATAGGATTGCGATTGTAGATATGACCTGTGTTGTTCTGTGTCGAAGACTCGTATTTGACCAAAGAAGAACAAGTTATACATATAAACTCTACATCAAAGAAGAGTTTTCTCTGTGAATTTTCTCTTGTTTTCCGCGAGCCACCATTCTCAAGAGCACCATGCAATTGCCCAGCCAAACGCTCTTGAGTAATGGTGTGCTCGTCAACACACACTGGAGATTTGAGAAAAAGATGGATGGTTCAATTAAAACATTGCTCTCATCCAGCAACGAAGAGAAACGGTACGCGTATTATTATTTATCATTCCAGAGAGTTACATCATTACAGCAAATAACTGGTTAAATGTTACTATTCGTATAAAGAATTTGAAATGGAGTAGAGAGTAATGATGAACGAAAAGGCATGTGTATGGTGGGGACGTGTGAGTTGGAGAAAAAACTCCTTTTTTGTAAATAGCGGTAAAATGAGGGGCCATTTTCCCCACCCCACAAGAAAAAGCGTTCCCACAACGGCATTGCCAAAAATTTTATTTATTTAGTTTTCGAATAAAGTATAAAATTGGCATGCTTCCAATCCAACTCAAATTTACTGGTTGGACTTTCTTCTTTGCCTGCGCGCTGGAAATACTGCCTTGAGGGTCAAGAGTTGCTTCACACATGCACTTTTTTTCTTTTTGTTTCAGTATTCATAAATTATGATATCATAATAAAAATATAAACTGATTCCTCTTTTGATTTAAATTTTGTGCAGAGTGCAGACGAGAGGCGAACCAGAGGGTTTGCCTCAAAGAAGAAAGGAATCCAGTGGTCGCCGAGAGAAAAGGACAGCGAAGAAGAAGATGGGATCGCCGGCGACGACTGGTGAGACGAATAAGATAGCGGTGCGGTCGTCGATTGTCGAGTCGTTTCGCGGTTGCGGTCTGTCCGGGATGCGAATTGACAAGGAAGAGTTGAAGAAGCAACTCACCATGCCGCGGTACCTGCGCTACGCAATGCGCGATTCCATTCGTCTTCAGGACCCCGCCGCCGGTGAGTCCCGCTACATTAACCGCGCTGACGGCGAGGATTCCGCCGCCCCGCCGTATCCCATGGTCGTCTTTATCAACTCCCGCAGCGGCGGCCGCCACGGCCCCGCTCTCAAGGAGAGACTGCAGCAACTCATGAGTGAGGAGCAGGTACTGCTGCTGTAAATTGCTTGCGCGTGTTTAAAATTTCGCTGTCGCTCTGTCGTTAGAATCTATGTTTTTCCGAATCACTTGTCGCTAAACAGAGGAAACCGTGAAATTAATTGGATCTTGTTAATGAGACGCTTAAACTTCTGAAATGAGAGAAGAAGTGTCATTTTGAAGGATTCTACTGGTTATAGACAATGCAAATGTTTTGAGAATCACCGTGTCCTGTTACATAACTGTTTTTATTTTTTATTTTTTATTTGTCGCGTATGTGAAATTCAAGTTAATCTGTAGAAATGGTTTCGTGGTTCGAATTTTTACTTCCGTTATTATTTTCTCTATAACTTTGTTCGTCTTTACATGTCGTGATTGTTTTTTGGTTGTACGGTGCAGGTATTTGACTTATCAGATGTGAAGCCTCATGAATTCGTACGGTATGGATTGAGTTGTCTGGAGATGTTGGCGAGCCTTGGTGATTCTTGTGCCAAAGAAACTCGTGAAAGAATTAGGGTTATGGTATGTTGATTCGAGAACTGGAACATGCATTACAATTCATTCATATGGTATAAAGTATAGCGTGTGATTGCTTAAGTTGTCATGATTCTTGCACCACATATCGATCTAATGACTATTTTCCAAACTTCCCGTATTTGGTTTCTTTCCGTTGTGCATTCTTGATTTTAAAAAATGGAAGTTATTATAATTAGAAAAGGATTTGTTACTTATTATCTTTTTCCCTCCTAAATCAAACTGAAATAGATTAGGTATGGTTGACAAGTGATTGGTTATGTAGTTATTTCTTTAATTTCTAAGTTAAAAATGTGATTGATTACACATAATGGGAATTGTAGTATGTACTGGATTCAAATATTTGGTAGGATATTACTATATTTTTGCAATCTCAGAACTGGTTGATTCGGCAGGTTGCTGGAGGTGATGGTACAGTTGGTTGGGTATTAGGATGTCTAACAGAACTTCGCACACAGGCTCGAGAGCCAGTTCCTCCTGTAGGGATCATACCGCTGGGGACAGGCAATGACCTTTCTAGGAGTTTTGATTGGGTAAGCCTCCATACACCCGGAAACAATGGGTTAAATGAAAGTTGGATCTACTGTACTAATCTGTCTTTCTGATATTCTTCAGGGTGGGTCATTTCCGTTTGCATGGAGGTCTGCTATTAAGAGAACTCTTCAAAGGGCTAGTACTGGGAGTGTTAATCGTTTGGATAGGTTTTGTGTATTTTGAATATAGTTTATATGTTTTTTCTTTACTGAGTTAAGTGTGATTGTGGATATGAAGTCACAGAGTAAAATGAGTTTGTTTTTCAGCTTTTGCCATCGTTAGTTTCAGATAGAGTATGACGACTGTAAATTAAAATTATTTGTGCGTCTTCTAAATATGAACTTTTAGAACTGTGGAATTTGGGTTTTATAAGGAGATATAGTTTTATTCAGTTCTCTTTGATTTGTGGCTCACATATATTAAATTGGTATAATATTTTTTAAATTGCAGTTGGCGAGTTTCACTTGCAATGCCAGAAGGCACATCTGTGAAGCTACCGCACTGTTTGAAGCCTACAGAACAATTCACTCTTGATCAGGTTATTGTCTGGTTTCTCATATTATTAATGCGTTTTAGCACTGTATATGAATTGGTTAGGTTTGTTTTGCTTGAGCATAAAGTATGTGGTTCCCAAATGCACACATCCTTCATATATAGGAGGCAGATTAGGTCAGTAGTAATCTTTGTTTTCCAAATCGACGTCCTTCATATATAGGTGTCAAAGGATTAGATTAGTAATAATATTTGGTGATATTTCAAGTTTTTCCTAAAATCCCAACTTCTTACCCAAATAATGAATATCAACCCATTGGTTATTTTTATGCTATAAATTTTAATCAAAATATACTTCTGTACAGCATATGCCTCATATTTTTTATACAATTGGCTTTGTCAAGGTCTTTCTAGAGTGTCACTCTGATCGAACTTGATTCTTTACATGATGGTTGTTTCAACTAGCTATTTACTGTATTTTTGGATAAGATTGCAAAATATTTACTTCAGCATGCAACTTTTCCCACTTATTTTGTGACTTGTTTGCTGTTGGGGAGTTGTAATATGCAATTTTCTGTGTCGGCTCTCTGCAGAGCTTTGAAATTAAGGGAGCACTACCAGAGACAGTTGCAAGTTATGAAGGCGTGTACTATAATTACTTCAGCATAGGTACTTCAATCTGGACATTAGTAGTATTATACTGGTGACTTTAATGAAAATTTCTGGAGATGATATCATGTCTATTTTAGATTTTTAGTGCCTTAGATGGTAGTTGAAATTAATCATTGAGAAAAAAGTTACTACATTACATGTGATACTATATATTAGTTGTATGACGTGTTATTTTAAAACCAAGTTGCTCCTGGAATGGTATTGATGCATCCTAGAGAGTATTGCAAGAATGGAGTTACTGACTTATCATGCATGCTGCTCATATTCTGCTCATATTTTTAATGTCTGAAGTTTGGCTATTAGACTTACTTTGTATTACAGTGGCTTCATATGCTTAAGCAAGATTTGGCCATGACATTGCATGGCCCACTAACTTAATTGAGAATTCCTTTATACCTTATATTTTTTATGTTTTTGGATGTGTATGTTTCGTATGAGTGATGTAGACATTTGAGATGCTACAACTTTCTTCCTTTTGGGTGGTTGATGGAATGGAAATGTTTTCATATAGTTCAATGGAATTTTTAATCTGTATTTTCAAATATTCATAGAATATCTTGTTATCTCTACAGGAATGGATGCCCAAGTGGCTTATGGCTTCCATCATCTACGAAATGAAAAACCTTACCTTGCAAGCGGTCCAATTTCAAATAAGGTAGGTACTAAAGCTATTAGTGTGTGACGTATTTTATTAGTTACCTGTTCTTTTTATTCTTCTCTTCCCATTTGCTGCACGCTGTATTTGAGATTGAAATTTTAGCACAAATGTTAACCGTCTGATAGGTGCCACTCCTAAAAATGATATAATAGTTTAGTGTCAATAATGGATTGTGATCATTAATAAATCCATTTCTTTTTGGGTGCAGATTATATACTCAGGATACAGCTGCACACAAGGCTGGTTTTTCACACCTTGCGTTAGTGATCCAGGTCTAAGGTATGATATGCCAGCTAAAGCTGTTTTATTCATCAGAAAAAGCAAAATACTCATGATAATTTTTTATTTTTGTTTTTTTTTTTCACATTACTCTTCATTAGAAAAAAGAAGAAATCTACTCTTGCAACAATAATTATTCTTGTTAGTGAGAATTGGAAATGAGTTGACAAATGATCTTTTATAAAATAATTTTAGAGGGCTTGATTGATCCTTCTCATATTCTTCTATTTATAAAAATGGGCTTGATTGATCCCTCTCATATTTTTCTATTTATAAAAATAAATTGATAAGAGTACATGATAATTAGAGTAATCTTAGACACAATATAATCATGATAATGAGAGTAACCCTAGACACAATATAATGATAAATAGGCTAACTCTAGACACAATATAATCATGATAAATAGGATAACCCTTCACACAATAGAATGATGATAAATTAGATAAGTATCCTAACACTTTTCAACCCATACTTCTGTCTGCTGACGGGTTCTCACAACATATGCATGTTTTGTGTCTGTTTCTCTATTATTTTTGTCTGACCCCACTTTTTCAATGACTAGAGAGGGACACAATATGCTCCAAAACATGACCTTGTCATGTGAAATTTGTACACGAGAGAATGCATAGTCCCATCTGTTTAACTTGACATGATTTCACCTTTTGAGTGCAAGCTGAATATAATTTTACAGTACTGCTGAAAAATAGAGAAATTCTCCCCCCTTCAATTTTTTTGCCCTTGCATCTTATAAACACAAGATTGGATAATTTAAGTTGAGGAGAGCCATTTCACACTCCACCATGCATCGCCAATTTGATTATTCTTCTGTGTCTAGCATGAGTCTTGTGTCTTAATCTGTTTTGCGACAAATAAGTAGAATAATGTCTTTGGATTTACGGTGATGTGCAGCTTCTTTCCATTGATTTCATACGAGTTATCATGAGAGATGAACTTGTATTATGATTATTTATATTGAAAATTAGACATGTTATTTTTATTTTGTAGTAAAGGAAGAAGACTGACTTAATAGCTAATTAGAATATTCCTCATTGCTATAATCATAATCATCCTCTGTCATTAGGGGACTTAAAAACATTTTGCGGATGCATATCAAAAAGATCAATAGCTCAGAGTGGGAGCAGATTGCAATTCCTACGAGGTACAATTCTCATCTATAGTGTAATTGTTGCTGTTGCATATTATTAAGTAGTAATCAAATCAATGCTTTCAAGACAGGCTGATGATAGGTACCAATTAGAAATTATTTAGGTTTTCGTTAGTAAGGGAGTTGGTTTGGTTATTTGGACAGGCTTAGATAGTATAATAAATAAAGCGTATGGCCTCTAAATAAAGAGGTGGTTGAGAGAGCAATTATTTTTCAAATGGGAAAGTGTGAAGTGAGCAGAGTTGCAGTGTCTCGAATATGTTGGGAAATCTTTTATTTTGTATCTTTTAACTCTAATGTAAGGCTGCTACTACATTGGCACCACAATAGGGATATTAGGTCCATTAATAAAAATTCCATCTTTTGCTTAGATTCTAGAATACTTCTATCCAAGGAATCCTTGTATAGTACCATTTGTAGTTTTGGAAGTGTGCATTTCTTTGTCGTTCATATAGATTTTGAAAATTTGAATTAGTTAAATTTTACTGCAAAGTAATTTAGCAAGAGTCACAACTCAATATCTCTTGTGAAATTTTTGTTTTGTTCCACTATTCATGACGTGGTTACATTATTCCTTTCAGTGTAAGGGCAATAGTAGCTCTGAATCTTCATAGCTATGGAAGTGGGAGAAATCCATGGGGTAAACCAAAACCAAAATATTTGGAAAAGGTATGTTGCCTGAGATAATACCTCATTAAGATGATATGAAAGCATCCAATCTCGTGTTCCTTTCATTTATAAAAAAGATCTAGGGATACATACTTAGGGTTATTCCAAATTAATTGTTTGACTGAATAGACTTTTTGATGGGATTTCAGAGAGGCTTTGTTGAAGCTGATGTTTCCGATGGGCTTTTGGAAATATTTGGTTTAAAACAAGGATGGCATGCATCATTTGTCATGGTTGAACTGATATCTGCAAAGCACCTAGCTCAGGTACCACAATTTATTGTGTGTTTGAGTGAATTGGATACCTAGGTTCCCTGACCCTGACTGCTTTTGTCTGAGAGGTTAACACATTCTAAATAATAACCCATTTGCCTTGGTTTTTTTTATCTGAAGAGTCTCATACTGTTCTGCATCTGTGTTGATCATCTTCATTTGTATATGGCTAATAGAATATGGAAAGATCTAGTTTTAAATGTCAGATTTACGATTTTGAGCACCTCAACCAAGAAACTTAGTATATCTTGATTCCCCCGCTCAAGTGTTTTTCTGGGAAAAAGGTGGTGAGAAAAAAGCTAGCCGATTGGAAATTCAATGACCATATGTCAATGAAACAAATATCTACTGCAATTGACTATTGAATGATGCGGCCTGATTTCTTATACGACTTGTATCTTGTGTTTACCACTAAATTCTAATTTTTCACTTTCAACTTAAATTTGACAAGTGAAAAACCTTTCTCCCGTCTGTCAGAGTAGAGGGTTCGTTCTCTTTTCTTTTGTATGAAATTTGTTCGGCAAGTCTGGTCATAGCCCACCTCTCTGAAATAGAATGGTCTTGGTCTCCCTTATTCTTGATATTGCCATGATTTGCGTTGTGAAATTGTCTTTGTCAGTGATCAATACACCACTGGATTTTCATGATTGTTCAATTCTATTTATATCTTTTAGGCTTCAGCTATTCGATTGGAAGTGAGAGGTGGACGGTGGAAAAATGCCTATATGCAAATGGACGGAGAACCCTGGAAGCAGCCATTGAGCAAGGAGTTCACCACATTCGTGGATATAAAGAGGGAACCTTTCCAGTCACTTGTCATCAGTGGGAAAAAGTAATTCTTAGGTGGTTGACTTTTCCACAGCTGTAATTCATGAAAGGCTTTTATATTATATGCAATCTTAGGAATTGGCTGTCCGATACATGGAAAGTTTGCTGTTGTATAAAATAAGTCTTTTTGTTTTATTAAAATCTTGTTTATGCTTAGTGAGCATAATTCTTTGATGGTTTCCATAGCTGGCGGTAGTGATGGAAGGCATATGTATATGTAATCCTGAGCATTGGCTCTCCATTATATTTGTATGGAAAAGTTGTGGAATTTTTTTTTTTGACTAATGGCTAGCTATTGTCGGGTTGTCTGAAAATTATGCGGTCGAAAGGAATTTATTTGGCAGGAATGTAATATTTAAGATGTCAATTTATATTATGGTGTTTACAGAACTAGATTTATAGAAATTTTCTGGTATAATTTCTATAAATTTTTATGAAAACGTAAAAATAAAATATTGTTTTCGTAAGCTAAAACTAGACTATAGATAAAATTATTTAATTTAATTTATTTACATAATTTTCTCTTTTGAAAGTTATTCAAATGAGAAATGGAGACAGTTTTTTAATAATATAGTTGAGTTCGAGTTATTGTTGAAACTCAAAAGAGTCTAGAAAGATATTAATTTAATAATAGTGTCAAATGATGTGTGTAGGAAACGTTATATAAATTTTATCGAAAATATTCATAAATCTTAAATACTTAACTATAGTTCTTATGATTGGACCGGGCTTATCAGTTTGATAAAGAACCAATTTCTGCCCAGTTAAGTCGTGGTACAAATAAAGTGATGTACAAAATCAATGTCAAACTTTCTCCACACGGTTCGAAAACTTAGTCAACAAATAAATTCATCAATTCAAAATTTTAAATTTTTTCTTGAAAAAGAAATATCAATCTAAATCACTCAAGTTTTAAATCCTATATCATAATATATATCGTATTTATTGATATTTTAACAAATTTCATTAAAAAAATTAGAATGGTTACATAATATATATATAAATATAGAGATCGAAATTGCGTTTGTAAAGTGAAAAGTCTGTCTTATTTCAAAATTTCACTTTCCAATTTGTTAAACGATCTTAATTAAACCTTCTAGATTACGCTTATAAATTTCGTTGACCAATTCTTAATCATCCTTCTCTTTAATTTAATTTTGCAAGTTTTATTTATTTATTTTTATATATATCTTTTCATTTCTTCAATCATCTTTCTTTTCTCTTCCTTATCACATATTGAGTAAATAATTATTCAAATTAAGATTTATTTATTTTGATTTAATATTTTTAAAACGTAACTAAACGTCATCCGTTTGTGTATTAACTTACCACTCAACAACAAAATATATATTATTTTTATATTTGTAACAGCATCATTTTTTTTAGCAAATATATTTTCCAACTTTTTCTATTATTTTAAAATAGTAATAGATATTTTCGTCCATTGCTCTATTTAAATAATTATGAATTGAAAATCTTTATTACACTAGTATTGGATGAAGGTTAAGCTGAGCTAAAATTTGATATTGATGGGTTCATATTGAAGGTTGAACAGATTCGACTTAGCTAAAATGTTAAGACGAGTTAATCAAAATAGAAAATTGAGATAAGTCCATTTAGATTGAAAATTGAAACAACTTAGCCTAAGTCGATGATCAAATTGAAGGTTCAGCCCAATTAACGGAGGTTAGAGGTCGCGACTAATTGGTATAGGCCAAGAGTCGGGACAAGTTGACATAAACTGAAGATTGAGACGAATCGACACTAGTCAAACATCAACACTAGTCAACATGACTTGAAGGTCAATATGAGTTGACCCAGACAGAAAATTTGAACAATTTAACTTGAGTTGAAGGTCGAGACTAGTCTTTTTAGATTGACTCAACCACATTTATCATGACTCAATACTAATTTACACAAAGTGACTCGTGGGTTGCTCATACCCCATAGAACTTTGTTACTATTTTGGCCCTAAACTTTTTCTTATGTGAGCCTTTTGTGTCTTAATAGTTTTTTTGGTCTTGACTCACATAAAACAAAATCCCTATGGAGTAGATCAAATTGACATGTGTAATATTTATTTAACTTTTTAGTGTTTAGAAAATGTTATTAGATGGGATATCCTTACTTTTGTTCTCTTCCATTTTACAACTCATTTTAATAATAAAATATTATATTTACCTAATACAAATAAGGGTTAAATATGTTTTTAGTCCTTAAACTTTAATGCGAAATTAGAATTTGTCCTTGTCTCAAATTTTGATACAATTTGGTACTCAAACTTTAAAAAAGAATAGATATAATCCTCTTTATCCAACTGTATTAAATTTTTTTGATGTGTTAAACGCAGTTCAAGCTAGCGATTGAGTTGTTTACATCATTTGACATATTCTAGTTCAAATGTCAGAATAAAAGATCATTTAATAAATCTAAAAAAATTAATATTGTTGGGTCAAAATGATTATATTCATTTATTTTCAAAATTTGAAGACTAATTTGTATCAATATTTGGAACATGAACGAATTCTAATTTTACGTTTAAATTTAGGGATTAAAAACATATTCAATCCTAAAAATAAGAATAAACAAAGTTTTCAAATAAAATAATATCATGTATAATTGTTAAATGAAAGTATAAAGAATGGTAGTATCAAAATTAATGTGTTAGAAGATTCCAAAACATAGAACATGATTTCAATTTCATGTTTGATGTATTTTAAAACAAATGATAGGATATTAGACAAAAGAAGTAGATTTTAGTTTTGCTGAAAAGGGTTGAAATGTTTTGTTATGTTTGTTTTGATTAACAATGTTATTATTGGAATTTGAGCATGTCACTTGGTCTTCCTATAATTATTATCACTTTTGTTATCATGGCTTAAAATTAAGACTGCAATTGAGACATATTGTTGGCAAGAAAATGCAATTTCAAGCATTATTATGTGCAAAATCTATTTGTGAGTAACTTAAAGCAATTTCTTATGTTTGACAGTTATCCTAAGGAAAACAAGAATACACTAAGTAATCCCTATAAATAAGAGTTATTTTTTCGATCTTTCATACATGTAAATTTTACAAAATATATATATATATATATATATATATATATATATATATATATATATATATATATATATATATATTACCACCAAAGAGAAAAATATATTGAAAATGAATGTGACGAAACATTTGTTAATAGTTATCCATTGATAATTACCTATATGTAAATATTCACAACAATTATTGACTATTTTTTTTGGTAGAATCTATATGTAAATATTATAATATAATTTTTTTTCTTCCTCTTCCTCCTTCTTTTTCTTTTTTTTTTTGTGTTTTTTCTTCTTCTTCATCCTCTTTCTTTCTTATCATTTTTGTTGTCTTCGTGTATGTTGTTGTTGCCTTGTCCTTCTCCATCCTTGTTGCTACCACTGCCACTATTAATGCTGCCACAAACATTTTCACTGCCACTATTAATGCTGCCACAAACATTGTTTTCGCCTTCTCCTCTTCTTCTTTCTCTTCCTTATTTTTCTTGCTTCTTTCTTTCTTTTTATTCTCCTCTTCTTATCATACATCTTCAATTAATTTATAATAAACATTTTATCATATTTGACGGGAAAATTCGTATCCATTTTATAATTAGATTTAAAAAAATACAATTGCAAATGAATTTTTTAAAAAATTAATTATCAAAATATTGTCAAAAAAAATTTATTATCAATAAATTTTACCACAAACATAATTTATGAACGAAAATATTATTTGTAATAAAAGTTTTGAATTATTAACGAATTTTATCTATCTACATATCCATTATCATCAAATGTTTTCATCAATAAAATTTGTCAATAGAATCTATAGATAAATTCTATTTTATTGATGAATTTTTTTTATTGATAAAATTTATTTATAAATTAAATTTTACCAACAAATTTTTTTCATTTATTAAACTTTATTGGTAATATAATATAATTTTGTAGTACCATATTAATTATGACTAGAAATCACATAAGATTATGGTTAGATAATAGGACATTTAAGGCTAACCTAACTAGAGGTATTAATTTGACCCATGGCCCTTGGACTAACCCTAATTCATCCTTGAAAAAAATTCCCTTTTAGGAGACCTCCTTAGATGAGAGTTAAAAAAGTCCCAACCACCAAAGTCCTTTCTCAAGTGGGTTAGGATCAGGATTAAAATGAGTTTAGCTCTATGAAAAGACTTTAATTAACTTTTAGAAACAATATATGTACACGTAAAATTATATATTTTATAAGATAGTCTAATATATTATAATTTTTAATATTTTTACATCATACTTATTATTATGTTATTAAATAAAATATATAATATATAATTTAATACTGACTATAGTTTATTTATTAATTTGCAATGACGGTAATATGTGTTATAAATTATATATATATATATATATATATTGGAGTCAATTTTTGTGAAAATAGAGTTCAAAACTTATTAAACACTTGAATGGATTTGAGAGATAAGTGAGAGTGTATTTTGGAAGTAAATTTGTTTAATCTGTCACACCAATCAAATTCTACACTAATTCTCACAAACTTTATTTCCAAATCTACTCTCATTTACCTCCAAATCCACTCAAATAAACAACAAAAAATTTACCATCAAATTCTCTCAAATCCATTGAATCACTCTTCCCAAATCCATTCAAGTGAACATGTGCTTAGATTTCTTTTTTTATTATTCTTTTTCAATTTTTCAAGATAAACATGTTAAAAGGAAAATGAATATAATAACGTTAATTTGATATTATTATAAAAAGATTAAACGAAATGGAAAACAAAATAAAATTATCTTTAATATATGATTTTGCTAACACGTATGTTAAGAATAATTGTCTTACTTGTAAATGTTGTTATAAAATATAATTTTTTTATCTTATATTGTGATCGCACTTATTTAATGAACCATTAATTATAAAATAGACATTTTATCTCTTATTTTTTATAAGAGAAAGAATTTATAGTCTTATCTTAATATAGACTTTTATAATACTAACTCTATTTATTTTCAATATTTATTTTAATTAATGTTTAAACTAGCACCAACTATTTATTTTTAGTATTTATTAAAGTTAGTAAAATTTTTTTAATATTTATTTTGATTAACGTTTTATTTTGATGAATATTTATTTTAATTAAATTTTTATGTTGATGTTAATATCTTTATTTTTAATTTTTGTTTTAGTTAATTAAATTGATACCAACACAAAATTAATTTTATATATTATAATTATCGTCAATGTATGAAGTGAATTTCTTATATTAAAGGTAACATGTAAAAAGATTTTACTCTGAAAATTGTGTGAATTTGTATTCTCGATGATTTTTTAATTAATGTTTCTATTTTTTTACATTTGGAGAAGTAATGTGATATATATTTATATTTATTTGAGACACATTATACAAGTAAAATAATCATAAAGGAGATGATTTGTATATTTTTACAAAAAAAAAATAAAGAATGGTAATATTAAATAAATGTAAAAAATTTATGTGTATCAAAGTATCATTTTTGAATTTACAATTATATGAGGTGATTGTTTGTATATAGTTCTTTAACAAATTAAAAGTAAATACATTTACAACAAATTAGAAGTTAATTATATTTTTTCTTGTATTCAAAATGAATATTTTTTTTAAAAGAATACTCATGAGTTGTCCTGACCCACCAGGTCTAATTGTAGGTTATGTGAGTAGAAATATTAAATTTCAAACTATATTATTATTTGTAATATGAGATACATTTGTTTTAAGATTTTTATTTTAGTTTTGATGGTGTTTTTATTGTTTGTTTAGACATTTTCTCATTTGTTTATCATAATGTATATTTCTAAAACTTGTAGATTTCTGTAATGTTGGTTCATCTCAGTATTTTATTTAAATGTTTCACCACACTAACATGAATTTGCTTTCACTTCCATGTTTCATGTTGGACAATCTCTTTGTCTTGTTACTATACACAAGTTACTTCATTTTGTAACTTTTTGTTTGTGATTCTCCATCCTCACTTCATTCTTATGTTTTACATTTTCCACATATTTCCTTAATAGAGTCCAAAGAAATGACGTTGTTATTTCATCTCAAAACATATTGAAATATATAAAATGATGTAGTTCTTTTCATCACATCCAAATAGAAAAACCAAATAGCATCATTACTTACCTCACACAACATTAACACAAAACCACCTGTTGGCCTTAATTGTAACTCTCCCCTTTTTTTATTCATTTTTTTCACAATTGATCACATCATTTTGTTTTGTTTTTTTTCTAGAAATGTTAATTATGTGTCAAGAAATGCATACCAAGAGAAAACATTCCCAATTTACTCATTTTAAACTAAAAATATTTAAATATAACTATACCACTTTAAAATAAATTTTATAAAATTAAGAGAAACTAATTTTAGAAAGTGACAGTGTATTAGCTAGTTTTAATTGATCTCCCTTGGTTGACTTAGTCTATGACTGAGGTTGAAGTCACTATCTTAACCATGAAAAACTAACAACTGTCTTTCTTCCAAAATGATTAGCTCATGTACACTTTCAATATTTTGACCTTTGTTTCTCTTTTTAAATTTTGTACTGAATTTTCATATCAAACCAATGCTCTTATTCCTTAACAAGCATTTTGTATATTAAATTTCAAAGCTATATAAATATCAAATAAAAGATAAATATAGTTTAAAATATTTGTGAATCCATTATTTAATGGCAACTAAATAAGCATTCTCCAATGGACTAAAACTCTATATAAAGAGGAAGGAGTGAACAACAACGTATTGTTTTCATCCGATGATTAAAAGTACTGAACAGTACTCACTATATACGATGAAGGGTAAGTGTTTTTTATCTCTTTTCTCTTGTTTTTTACCTTTTTTGCTTGTGCTACTACAGGCGTCAACTGGAAATGGATCAAATGATAGAATGAAGAATGGAGAGATAAAGTTAATAGTAAGGATACCCATGAGAGATGGTTTCCCTCAGTTTGTGAATGTAGTTTGGGACCCTTCTCAGCAAAAGTACACCGCATCTGGATATTGCATGGATGTTTTCAACGCCGCTATAACCTACTTACCCTTCAATGTTTCCCTAGGTGTTTTACCTGTTGTTGTTGAGTCAAGCCAGGTTTATAGAACACGCCATGCAAATCCAAAACAAATCTTGACAGAGGTTAGTAAATTGCACCTTATATATGCTTTTCGTATTTAAGAAAAAAATTAAGCCACAAAAATCTGACAGTTAATTACTTTTACTTTACTTCAAAATATGACAAAAAAGGGCGAAGTTATGGTAGGAGATGTGACTATCCTGGCCAACCGTTCGAAGGTTGTAGATTTCACAGTACCATATATTGCATCAGGTGTTAAAATGGTAGTACCAGTTAAACACGGGAGGGATCAAAACATGTGGACTTTTGTTAAACCCTTCAGTTGGGATCTTTGGTTGAGCATAATCATCATCTCTGCCTTCATAGGACTTGCCATACTCATTATGGAAAGAAATGTTAACGCTCTGCCTAATCAAGAGGGTTCTCCAAATCAAAAAAAGCTTTGCCCTGCAACCATCTTGTGGTTTCCAATATCACAAGCCATTCTTCCTGAAAGTAATTACACATACGCTGTTGATTGATGCTTCAGTTTTATATAATTTATATATGTGATTAATTATCTTTCTCGGTTTCAAAATTTGGGATTTTCAGGAGAAGTAGTGGTAAAGAGCTGCTCAAGATTTGTGCTGATGGTTTGGCTTCTACTGGCGTTCGTCCTCATGCAAAGTTACACTGCTAACTTGACTTCTATATTGACCTTAGATCAACTGCGACCCAGTTTTCTGAACCTTAATGATATAAGGAGAGGGGGTTACTACGTTGGATACCAGTCTGGGTCTTTCGTTTACGACGTCTTGATTGACCAATTTAAGTTTGACCCATCCAAACTAAGGCCATACAGAAACATTGCCGAGTACCATGATGCTCTAAAGCTTGGAAGCCAAAATGGGGGTGTTGCAGCTATATTCGACGAAGTTCCCTACCTTAATATTTACCTTCAAGAATACGGATCCAATTACATTATGTCTGGCCCCGAATACAGAAATGCCGGGTTTGGTTTTGTAAGTATCTCTTTTCTAATTCTCTCATTCTTGGACAAGCTTGTGCTTCGGTTCTTTTTCTTTAATTTGTTGTATTTTTTGTTTTCGTTGTAAAACTAATAAGACTAAACTATAGACTTTTTAGTTTTAGCACATATTTTGCATGTTCTGTTTATAAGTTTCTCTAAACACATAATAATACAGAAGTCATAATAATACAGAAGTCATAACTAACTCGTCTATGCAAAATCTGACTTTGTCTTGAGTGAAGTAATTTAGTTAATCAAATGCGAATTATATAGAGTGCACTTATTGTATAGTGTTATTTATGTTATATTTCCAGGTATTCCCTTTAAATTCCAATCTCACGGATTACTTTTCGACAGCCATCCTGAATGTGATTGAAAATGGAATAATGAATGAGATTGAGGAAAAATATTTTGGAAAGAATTATATTGGAGAAGTTTCGTCTGGGGAAATATCTTCTGAAACTCTCAGTCTCAGCTTTCATAGCTTCTTTGGGCTTTTCGTTATTTCTGGGATTTCTACTTTGTTAGCGTTATTGGTTTCAGAAAGATTTATTTGGCAAAGACTCATTTTGATGGCTAAAGCATTGACTGAGATTATGTCCCCAATCCCTCTTTTCAAGAAGAAGACACGTACTCATCCAATTCATGATTCTACTCATGGAATGGAGGCTTAAGACCTTGTCAAAGATAGATTCCTTATTACATTCGGAGATTATTTATATATTATGGAAAATGGACGTCTCATTCTGTGTCTGCCTTTCTAATTAAATTGAAATTGAACATTTGTTAACATGCTATATTAAATTGGGAAATCCTGCTTTGAAGATAGACAAAATAGAATGTATGTTTAATTTGTAAGAAAATAAGATAAAACTTGAATGTGTAACACTGTCTATGTAAGGCTGACATTTTTATAATTGTATTTATTGAAAAGTAGAATAGATACATAAAATATGCATATCAAAGTGGATATACTATTATTATAAACCTTCATTAAGTCTAATATAATTTGTGTACTTATTGAACCCTGCTAATATATATTTTGTCATTGCAAATATTTATATAAATTTATATTTTTCATTTTCTTCTAAACCACCCAGTTTTTAATAATATTTTTTTTTTGTGTGGTAACAAATTCTTATATCAACCAATATATTGAACATTGAGGGAATTAAACCAAAATAAGTAAAACCCATAGAGGATAAATTATTCATAATTAAAAAAGAATACAATGAAAAAACAAAATTGAAAAGACGGCATATATCCTTTCATCAGTCATACTCAAAAATATCAATCAATTGTGAGTAGAAAGTCATCTATGTATCATAAGTCAAGATTATATTAAAGGACTAAACTACTACAAAGAAAAATACAAAACTAATTTTACACTAGATACAACCTTTGTTATCATTATCATAAATACAAGAAGAACAAGTCCAAACATAACACAATCAATGTAGGTAGTCGATACAACCTTTTTAATAGTCACAGATAAATCCAAACAGAACACAGTATGTAGGTAGTAGATACAAACCATTTTAATAGTCATAAATACAAGAAGAATAAGTCTAAAGAGTAAGTAGCGACGATGACGACTATTTAATCACTTTTGATTGGTTAGGTTTGGAATTATCAATTGGGCCTATTATATGGTTTGGTTCTTATCCATATAGGGTTTGAGGCCGGAAAAATTCATAAAACCAAAAAACTTTTCATTACAAAACTCCATCAAAATATCTCTAAAAGTCTTAGGGAGTTTCACCATGCACCTTCAACCCCTTCATTCTACACTTCCAAATTTTTAAACCATATCCGAATCACCTCTATTTAAAACTATTTAATATTTAAAAAAAAGAATGGTCAAAGATTTCTTTGAAAACAACTTTTTCAGTGCCAAGTGCAAATTTATGGACACATATTTCTCTCTGATCTAATTGTTTCTCTCTATTCTCGCTTCTCTCTTCCTCTCCTCTTGCATTCTCTGGTTTCTAGCACACATAGAGCTTCCTCTCCTCTTTTATCATACAAAAAATAAAATCAAAAAGTAATACAATATATTCAACATTTATAATTAAATCATAAACTAATACAATAAATTAAACAATTATAAATAATCTAATAAACTTATGTCAATGAAACAAATAACTACTGAAATTGACTATTGAATGATGCGGCCTGATTTCTTATACGACTTGTATCTTGTGTTTACAATTGACTGGATCTAATATATTTTAAATTATAGTATAAGATTAATAACATACTTTGAGTTTGATATTTTTTATTATGACTGATGAAAGAATATATGCTGTCTTTTCAATTTTGTTTTTCATTGTATTCTTTTATGAATCATTAATAATTTATCCTGTATAGGTTTTACTTATTTTGATTTAATTCATATCGATGTTCAATATATTGGTTAATATAAGAATTATTACCACCAAAAAAAATATTATTAAAAACTAGAAGAAAATGAAAAATATATATTTATATAAATATTTGCAATGAAAATAAATATATACATTAGCAGGGTTCAAACACAATATATATTAGACTTAGTGAAGGTTTACAATAATAGTATATCCATTTTGATATGCATTTTTTTTATGTATCTATTTTACTTTTCAATAAACACAAGAACAAAAATGTCAGCCTTACATAGAGAGTGTTATACACATTCAAGTTTTATCTTATTTTTTTACAAATTAAACATAAAATCTATTTTGTCTATCTTCAAAGCTGTATTCTTTCCCAATTTAATATAGCATAACAAATGTTCAATTTCAGGCAGACACATCCGAATGTAGGAATCTATCTTCGACAAGGTCTTAAGCCTCCGTTCCATGAGTAGAATCATGAATTGGATGAGTACGTGTTTTCTTCTTGAGAAGAGGAATTGGGGACATAATCTCAGTCAATGCTTTAGCCATCAAAATGAGCCTTTGCCAAATAAATCTTTCTGAAACCAATAACGCTAACAAAGTAGAAATCCCAGAAATAAAGAAAAGCCCAGAGAAGCTATGAAAGCTGAGACTGAGAGTTTCAGAAGATATTTCCCCAGACGAAACTTCTCCTCCAATATAATTCTTTCCAAAATATTTTTCTTCAATCTCATTCATTATTCCACTTTCAATCACATCCAGGATTGCTGTCGAAAAGTAAGCCGTGAGATTGGAATTTAACGGGAATACCTGGAAATATAACATAAATAACACATACAAGACACAGTCAGATTTTGCATAGACGAGTTAATTATGACTTCTGTATTATTATGTGTTTAGAGAAACTTATAAATAGAACAAGCAATATATGTGCTAAAACTAAAAAGTCTGGTATAGTTTAGTCTTATTAGTTTTACAACGACAACAAAAAATAGAACAAATTAAAGAAAAAGAACCGAAGCACAGGCTTGTCCAAGAATGAGAGAATTAGAAAAGAGAGACTTACAAAACCAAACCCAGCATTTCTATATTCGGGGCCAGACATAACGTAATTGGATCCGTATTCTTGAAGGTAAATTTTAAGGTAGGGAACTTCGTCGAATATAGCTGCAACACCCCCATTTTGGCTTCCAAGCTCTAGAGCATCATGGTACTCAGCAATGTTTCTGTACGGCCTTAGTTTGGATGGGTCAAACTTAAATTGGTCAATCAAGACATCGTAAACAAAAGACTCAGACTGGTATCCAACGTAGTAACCCCTTCTCCTTATATCATTAAGGTTCAGAAAACTGGGTCGCAGTTGATCTAAGGTCAATATAGAAGTCAAGTTAGCAGTGTAACTTTGCATGAGGACGAACGCCAGTAGAAGCCAAACCATCAGCACAAATCTTGAGCAGCTCTTTACCACTACTTCTCCTGAAAATCTCAAATTTTGAAACCAACAAAGATAATTAATCCCATATATAAATTATATAAAACTGAAGCATCAATCAACAGCGTATGTGTAATTACTTTCAGGAAGAATGGCTTGTGATAATGGAAACCACAAGATGGTTGCAGGGCAAAGCTTTTTTTGATTTGGAGAACCCTCTTGATTAGGCAGAGCGTTCACGTTTCTTTCCATGATGAGTATGGCAAGCCCTATGAAGGTAGAGATGATGATTATGCTCAGCCAAAGATCCCAACTGAAGGGTTTAACAAAAGTCCACATGGTTTGATCCCTCCCGTGTTTAACTGGTACTACCATTTTAACACCTGATGCAATATATGGTACTGTGAAATCTACAAACTTCGAACGGTTGGCCAGGATCGTCACATCTCCTACCACAACTTCGCTCTTTTTTTGTCATATTTTCAAGTAAAGTAAAAGTAGTTAACTGTCAGATTTTGTGGCTTTATTTTTTTCTTAAATACTAAAAGCATATATAAGGTACATTTTACTAACCTCTGTTAAGATTTGTTTTGGACTTGCATGGTGTGTTTTATAAACCTGGCTTGAGTCAACAACCGCAGGTAAAACACGTAGAGAAACATTGAAGGGTAAGTAGGTTACAGCGGCATTGAAAACATCCATGCAATATCCCGATGCCGTGTACTTTTGCTGAGAAGGCTCCCAAACTATATCCACAAACTGAGGGAAATCGCTCATGGGTATCCTTACTATTAACTTTATCTCTCCATTATTCATTCTATCATTTGATCCATTTCCACTTGGCGCCTGTAGTAGAACAAGCAAAAAAAGTAAAAAACAAGAGAAAAGAGATAAAAAACACTTACCCTCCATCGTATATAGTGAGTAGTGGCCAGTACTTTTAATCATCGGACGAAAACAATACATTGTTGTTCACTTTTTCTTCTTTATATAGAGTTTTAGTCCATTGAAGAGTGCTTTTTAGTTGCCAAATAATGGATTCATAAATATTTTAAACTATATTATACAGATAAATTAGAGTTCAATCAACATCCAAGTGCCATATAAAAACTGTATATTGCATGTTAAGGAATATTAAATTATACAGACAAATTAGAGTTCAATCAACATCCAATTGTATTTTTCTAAAATATTTTACCTTTTGTTTGATATTTATACCTTTAAAATTTAATATACAGAATGCTTGTTAAGGAATAAGAGTATTGGTTTGATATGAAAATTCAACTCAAAATGTTAAAAGAAAATCAAGAAAGTCAAAATAAGTATACATATGGCTGGGCTTGGGATAAGCTAAGCATTTTCGAAGAAAGACGGTATAGTTAGTTTTTCATGGTTAAGATAGTGACTTCAACTTCAGTCATAGACTCAGTCAACCTATACCGAGATCAATTAAAACTAATACACTCTCACTTCCTAAAATTAGTTTCTCTTAATTTTATAAAACTGATTTTAAAGTGGTATAGTTATATTTAAATATTTTTAGTTTAAAAATTGGGAATGTTTTCTCTTGATATGCATTTCTTGACACATGATTAATATTTCTAGAAAAAAAAATGATTTGATCAATTGTGAAAATATGAATAAAAAAAAGGAGAGAGTTACAATTAAGGCCAACAGGTGGTTTTGCGTTAATGTTGAGTGTAAGGTAAGTAATGATGCTATCTGGTTTTCTATTTGGATGTGAGGGAAAAGAACTAAATCATTTTATATATTTCAATGTATTTTGAGATGAAATAACAACGTCATTTCTTTGGACTTATTAAGGAAATATATGTGGTAAATGTGAAACATAAGAACGAAGGGAGGAAGGACTATCACAAACAAAAAGTTACAAAAGGGAAGTAACTTGAGTAGAATAACAAGACAAAGAGATTGTCCAACATGAAACATACAAATAAAATATTCAGATGAACTAACAAGACAGAATCTACATATTTAGGGTAAAGGATTGAATAATTTCATAAAACACGCTTCCACAATTTTTCTCTTTTGTTGCCCCGATTTCTGTTTCAGTTTAGTCTAAATTCCTTTTTATCTATGCTCAAAATCGGACAGAAGTACCTCTCAAAGGTACTCTAATGATTAAGTTAGTAATTAATCTAAATTCTTAAATTGATAATAAATTCAATCATTTACCTTTTACCTTTGATATCTATTTATAGTTTTGAGATAAGACTAAGATTAGTTAAGTTCTAATTACAATCCAATTTCAGCTCATTACACTGATTGATATTTACTCTTAATCTCGATTCTTAAATGTCTCTTGAGAAGTACTCTGCTATCAAGATTGGTCATTCAGTCTCAAGTCATGTATGGTCGGACGGTCCTCATATTTGTTGATATGAATTTTGGGAGTTAAAGCAAGATCGGTCAACCATACAATACACTACATACATAAATGAATTTTAGAAATATACATGATGATAAACAAATGAGAAAATGTCTAAACAAACAATATAAACACCATCAAAACTAAAATTAAATCCTAAAAGAGATCCATTACATGTATCTCAGACTAAAAATAATAATATAGTTTGAAATCTAATATTTCTACTCACATAACCTACAACGCTAGCCACACACAAACCATACGTGGATGATTTTTTTATTTACTTAAAATCATTTAATATTTTTAACACGACTCCAAATAATAAAATACACAGCATTTTTCTTATATTTGCTTCATATTTAACATATTCTTCAATTTCATGTGATTCACTTGTTAGGTTTTTCCAGAAAAAATATCATGGAAATAATGAACAAATCATGTGAATTAAAATATTAAGTAAATTATTGTTTTAGCAATCACCAATTTAAACCTAAAAATAAATACATTGGTTTCAGGTTTATAACACTTTATCTATAAAATGAAAAGTTAATGTTTTAGTATTTTTTTTTATATTTTTAGCTTTCTTTAATATTTAAAAGGGTAAAATAAATAAAAAATATTTATTTTAAACTAAATTATTTGAATGGATCAAATTTAAATATAGAAGTAAACAGATTGAAATTGATATTAAAAAAGTATCCATCTGATGGGTGGCCAAAAGAGCACTTTTAAAAAAAATTGAATCATTTATTTAATAGGCGGACACAAGTACAAGATAATTCACCATCTACTGTCTTTATAAAAAAAAATCATATCCAAATACTAATAATAGTTTGTTTAATTTTATTTAAAAATCTTTATTTTTGGCAAATCAATTCAACATTAGTTTGTCAACAATGGGGAATTAGAAAGTCTCTATTTTATGTTGGAATTGACGACTATCGTCGAAAGGTTGAAGATTACTCGTTAGCTTCTAGAAATGTCATTTCCATATAAGTTTACAAAAATGATTAATATCTATATTTTTAAGATATGGTCTTAAAAAGATTAATTTTAAATTAATAAAAAAATAACGTTTACATATAAATGTCAGATTTTTTATTTTTTCTTTTACAAAAATCAAAATTTCTAAACTTTTTTTTTAATTTAAAGAATAATCTAACTATATTATTGCTCTTTATAGTCTTAAGAAGATTGTGAAGTATATTAATCTTTATTAAGATATTTTTTTTCTCCTCTCGTTATTTGGTTAAAAAAGGATGTTAGTGGTCTTTGATTTTTTTAATTTTTATTTTTAATAATACCTATATTTCCCTTTTGATTGTTTGGAAGAGTTAGAGAAAAACTTAAGCTAGTAGTTATACTATTCAAGTAAGAAGGGTCAATTTAATTTATGTGAAGCTTTATGCTTCACTTGTCAATCTAATCGAATAATACATCATGGATATGTTGAAGAGTGCTATAGCAAAAATAATTGGAAGGATAATCATTAAGTTTATAACATTTGTAAACACATCACAAGGAGTCAAAAATTAAGATCAATATAATTTGAAAAACGGTGCGTTACAAAGCTACATATTATAGAAGAAGACCCTAGAAAGGGTATATAAAACATGAGAAAAACAAACTAGACCAAAATAATAACTAAACTAGAACTAAAATATTTGATATTTAAGGTATTTATATTGTCTATGTTAACAATATGTCCTCGTGTAATAAAAACCATATTAATATAATAAAAGATAAACTAATAGAAAAATAGATATTTATTTCTGTCAATTAAACGTTAAATGCAAGCACTTGCAATTGGGCATGCAAACACCCAAATGAAAAACCAGCCCATGAAAAAAAAAACTTGCTAATAGAAACTGATCAATAAATTATTTTTTCCTATACCTGGTAGCATTCCTGTGACATATTGGATCTTCATAAGATGAATTTGAAAAAAAAAAAAGAGAGTAAATTTTGAAAAAAAAAAGTAAATGAAGTTTCATTTTAGAAAAGTAGTGATTTTTATGAAATGAATTTTGAATATTGAAAATTTCCTATTTATTAACAAATTACTCTTTTGCACGGTTTAAAATGTAGTAGTTATATCCATAAACTATTTTCTTTAAAAAAACTAGATATAATGTATATGAAACAATATAATCTAAGTTTGCGTACATATGACTGTGCCAATAATTGACTTTCACGGGACGAAAGTCAAACCGCAAACGAAGAAGAAAAAAAGTTAAAAAAAAATGGAGTGCATAATCATGTCAGGCCACATGTTGTTTGGGCTTAATTAATAATTTTATTAACAAGTCTAACTGAATATTTAAGAAAATACTATCTTTTATAATTGAAATAAAACTATTTACGAAGAAGTGATAGATAAGTGTGGTGCATAATTATCTAAAAGATTTTGCCATAAGAGTATGATTTGTTTTTCTGAATTTGAATTCTTAAAAAATACAACAAAAATAAATCAGAAAAAAAAATAGAATAAGATAAAAATAAAAAAATTACAATCTAACCAATTGATAAGTTAAATGAATATTCATCATAAAAATATTAATTTTGATAATAATTAGAATTTTAATCCAAAAACCAAGAGAATTTTGACTTAAAGAATACAAATGTATATAATAAGATAAAAGAATGTTTATATTAATTTTGATACCATATAATAACGTAAACTTTAAGAAAATTTAGAAATTTTAAAATAAAATTCAAAAACCAAAACACATACAAATAAAAATAAAATTACACATGTAAACCTTTTGTCTAACTAGACAAACATGGCTCATCCAACGAATTTGTCATAGATTAACAACTTCTTGTTCAAGTTATATGTTTAAAGAGATTGTACTCTCTTTAAGTCAACTTTAAAATTAATTTGCATATAATTGTTTTCATATTATTTATTCAATTAAATAGAAACTAAGAAAAGTCAGCACATTTATTTTTTAATTACTTAAAAAACTAAAAGAAATTAAGAAATCATAATGCGCTGAATAGATGTATATTATATAATATCAACGTACCATTTAATTAAACTGTCAGATCCAATTGAATTTACAAAAGAGTTAAGTGTTGTACGATGATTATGAATGTTAGTCTTAAACTAAAAACATTCAAACATGAACTCGTTCCTCCTATTTTTGTCATACATACATACATACATACAAATAAAGAAAACTCTCGTGACTTTTCCTGTGACACCTATACATACACAAATTTAATTTGCATGTGCAAGAATCAATGTATCTTTAAGAAGGTCTTCTAAACGACCTCTATACCGTGAGTTGAATCATGAGTTGGATGAACGCGTATTTCCGTGGTAGGCGCCACGAAGGACAAATACCTTCGACTCAATGCTTTAGCCATCAAAATGGGCTTTTGCCATAAAACACTTTCTGATATCAATAGTGCAAAAAAAGTTGAAATTCCTGTAATCAAAAACAGCCCCTCAAAGCTATGAAAGCTGAGACTTAGAGGAGCAGAAGATGCTTCATCAGACGAGTTTTGTTCACCAACTTCATTCTTCCCAAAATATTTTTCTTCAATTTCATTCATCAAATCACTTTCAGTCACATGCAAGATGGCTCTCGAAAAGTACGCCGTGAGATTCGAGTTTAAAGGGAGTGCCTGCAAACAATGTACAAATTAACACAACTGTAAGAAAATGAACCCAAACACAAGCTTGTTCAAGAATGAGAATTGGAGAGGAGAAACTTACAAAACCAAACCCAGCATTTCTATATTTGGGGCCAGACATAATGTAATTGGATCCGTATTCTTGAAGGTAGATTTTAAGGTAGGGAACTTCATCGAATATAGCTGCAACACCCCCATTTTGGCTTCCATGCTTTAGAGCATCGTGATACTCGCAACTGGTGTTGTATGGCTTCAGTTTAGAAGGGTCAAACTTAAATTGCTTAACCAACACGTCGTGAACGAAAGACCCCGTTTGGTATCCAACGTAATAGCCCCCTTTTCTTAAGTCATTCACGTTGAGAAAGCTTGGCTGCAGTTGATCCAAGGTCAATATAGAAGTCAAGTTCGCAGTGTAACTTTGCATGAGGACGAACGCCAATAGAAGCCAAACCATCAGCACAAATCTTGAGCAGCTTTTTACTACTACTTGTCCTGAAACTCCAAAATATTGAAACCGAATAAGCTAATTAATCTCATATATAAATCATATAAGACTAAAGCATCAATCAACAGCATATGTGTAATTACTTTCAGGAAGAATGGCTTGTGAGATTGGAAACCATAAGAAGGTAGCAGGGTGAAACTTTTTTTGATTTGGAGAACCCTCTTGATTAGGCAGAGCGTTTACGTTTCTTTCCATGATGAGTATGGCAAGCCCTATGAAGGTAGAGATGATGATTATGCTCAACCAAAGATCCCAACTGAAGGGTTTGACAAAAGTCCACATGTTTTTATCCCTCCCATGTCGAACAGGTACTACCATTTTAACTCCCGATCCAGTATAAGGCACTGTGAAATCAACAAACTTCGAACGGTTGGCTAGGATGGTTATATCTCCGACCACGACATCATACTATTTCGTCGAATTTTTAAGCAAAGATGAAAGCAGAATCATCGTCAGGTTATCCGGCTACATATAAATGAAAGAAAAACATGTACAAGAATGAAATCTACTAACCTTTGACGGAATTAGTTTTAGAAGAGCGTCGTATCCAGAACCCTCACTTGAGTCAATATCATGAGGTTCAACATGTAGAGAAACATTGAACGGTAAATGGGTTATGACGGCATTGAAAACCTCCATGCAATATCCTGATATGTTGTAATTTTCTTGAGAAGTTTCCCCAATTACATGCACAAATTGTTGGAAACCATTTTTCCTGGGCACCCCTACTCTCAACTTGATCTCTTCATACTCTGATGATGCATTTGACGCATTCCCCGTTGATGCTTGTTGAAGCACAAACAAAAAAATCAAAAACAGAGAGAAAAGGGACGAGAAGCACTTACACATCGTGTAGTTAATACTAGCAAGCACTTTTAATCATGACAACAACAACAACAACAATAGATTGTTGTTTACTCCTTCCTCTTTATATAGAGTGAGTCAGTTGGAGAATGCAGGTTTTCGCTTATTTAACTAATAAGAATTGAACGAAAAATAAATAATATTAATTATTACATTCAGCACCAAGTGTGAAAAAAGTCAAAACATTGAAAGTAAACACAAGGCTCCACTTGATGGAACAGTTAGTCCATAGGCAGTTTCTCGGAAAGAGAAAGAGTTGGCAATTTTGATGGTGAAGTTAAGATGTGGTGTGTGTTGTTTTGTCAGTGAAGACTTCAACGGTCTAGGCATGGACCAGGCAATAATCCGATATTTTAAGTTTATACAATAATATTTAAATTATTGTGTTTAAGTGAGTTTATTCCAATTAAATTATTAATAAAAAGAATTATGTTTTTTTTATGTAACCATCTTAAAATTACTTTTCCAATTTTACACGACAGAGTACAGTTACGTAGGATAGTAATTAATTTGATGAGTGGTGGGTAAACTATACAGGAAAATATCATTTTAATAATTTTTTTTTTGATAATTTTTTTACAACATATGTGATAGTTTATGATTGTTTATAATTGATCCATTTTAAATGTACAGATTAATAAAATAATAACACTTACTTTTGTCCAAAAATTATTAAAAAGAGTTTTTAGAATATCATTGTCCAAACTATATATATGATTTTGTAACACAATTTTTAATATCACTTCCTTGTGGAAGAAGAGTCGAGAATTAAGAAAAATTGACGGGTATTTAACATAATTCTAAATAACCGACATAAAATCAAATACACAATATTCTTCTTTTATTTCTGCATTCAACTTATTCCTTAATTATATACTCAATTGCGTAACTTGGTGGTACTATCTTCCGCGAACTATCAAAGAATAACATTATTCAATTTATATTTTGAACACGTAAAACTGATTTACTTGTTATAATTATGTATCTACTTTTTTTATATTAAACTTCTTATTGAATTTTTTTTTACTAGGCCTATTTTGAGTCCGACGAGTTCGTTCGGATTGGGACAACACTTTCCACTATTATTGGGGCACCTACAGAATAAGCGTTACGAATGCAATTTAAAAGAAGGAAAAAAAATATATAACATTCAAAACATAATAAAAAAAAACTAAGTAGAATTAGTGAAACTCGGCTTAATTAGCAATATCGTTGAGATATTGGACAATTTGAACCCGTTCAATACGGTTTATGTTATTTATCAAAATTATTGTTTAACTTATTTCAATATTTTTTTCTAAATAATAGGAAGTCATTATCAATAAAAACTGGTTTTCAAAGTTGATAATTTCCAGAACCACTTCAATCCAAAAAAGTTTACACATAAGTCATTAGCACCCTGGTGACTTCTTTTTTCACTTTCAGAGATTGTTCCTACTCCATATGACTTCACTTTAAAAGTGGTGGAAGATTAACACGTCCTTAACACGTAAATCCTCAATCAATTGTACATTTTTGTAACTAATGAACAAAGCTGTTCCTATTCACGTTATTTTTTAAGTTTCAGCTTGTTATAATTCTTTTTATCCTCAATTCACTGTCCATGTTCTAGTGATAATTAATATTGATTCATGGTTTCATACTTTTTATTTATAATCTCTGTTTGTCTTTTATGAATGCATTCTGGAAAGTGTTAAACTGGGCCTGTAGCCGTAAAAAGGGTTAGATTTTATGGACCTGATCTGTGTAATGTCAAACTTAGACATAGTTAGTTGTGTTTATATGGCAGATTAGTTCTGGTCAAAGTGTGAAGGTTTGTGGAGTTTAGTGATGCATATTCTAAGAGTGCGGCCATAAGAGAATTTGGAGCTGAGGCTCACAAGTCCCAAGTGGTCCAAACCCTATATCAAATTAACGCGTAAGTCAGAACTCACATACACGTACCAACACATATATAAATACTGAAGATGACAGAGAGATGCAAGGGCCTAGTCATTATTGTAATACTCGTCTTCATGCTTATTTTAGTTCATCATCCATCATTAATACATCCCCTGTCCCGCTTGGAGCTTTTGTTAATATTGTTATTATCATTATGTTTAGCAAAATTAAATATCTTTCATTTTGACTGAAAATGTATAAAAAGTGATACTCTGTTTTCTATATAAGTATGTACTTACAAATTTCTTTCTTACATATATGCTTGACAAAATAGTATTGGTGATAGTATAAGCATTTAAATCCATTGTATGTAGTAATTGGTTAGCCAGCATTTTATATCAATGAACTACTAGATTGGGTTGAATATAAGGGACTAAAATATGATTTAAAGCCATTGAAATTTTTTGAACATATTGATTAAAACTATACTGTAAGGTGAAAGAGAGACTGCTGCAGTTATATTTTTTTTGACTTGTTTTCATGATGTTTTACTATTATTTTTGAAAAATATTAGCGGTATACTTTGAATTTTTATACTAATATTTAAAGGTCGCTAAGTATTATGAGGCATATCCAAGTGTTTAGACTGTGTTTTCTATAGAAGAAAATTATAAAAGGCTAGCTAAATCTGGAGTGTACTTTTTTATTTTTTTTGTTTGTTTGAAGAGTTGCATATTAGATACTTTTCCATTGAATTATCATCCAGGTTTATATTTTGAATCATATTCATCAAGTATATATGTATATGTTGATCTTGTTTATTTGAGAACTTTTGTTTGGAATAGCTTTTTCCTTCATTTTTAGCCCATTATATGTAAAATACTAACAAGTACAGTTTTTTTAAAATGATAGTATCCACAAATGCTCTATTTCTCTTTATTTATATAAAAAATGCTAGTTTTTGTATTTTATTAGGAGAAATTAAGTAGTTTCTTCACTTAAGTAGAAAATATTCATACATCTGATATGATACAGATGGTATAGGAGGAAATGGAAAATGAGAAACTCTTTCCACATACATTTTTCATGCCTAATCTTACAATGACATTGATCATTTCTACTACTATATAATTATATGAATGGACGGTAATCATAAATTACAAAAACAACACTTATAATCATAACAAAAGATCATATTTGGAAGTTTCACATTGACTAGAGATAATATCAAAATTATAATATATAGACCAAAATTATAATATATAAGTGATGTGCAAACCTCATCTTACAAGCTATAGGGTTGAGTTAGGTTTAAAAACTCACTTCTAATATGGTATCAGGTTAAAACCTATCCTAGCGATATTTCTTATTTTTTGGGTATTTCTATTCCATCCATTATCGGCTACTAACGTAGCACCCAATTTCTACTATCATGCTCGAGATGTGTATACTTCGATGTGAAGGGAGTGTGTTGAAAGTTTCACATCGACTAGAGATAAGACCAAAATTATAATACAAGTGAGGTACAAACCTCATCTTACAAGCCGGTTTTGTGGGGTTGAGTTAACCTTAAAAACTCCTTTTATAATATCTACATATCTTTTTCATATATCAAGAATCTTTTATAGAAAAAATCAAATAAATTATTGTTTTTATAAAATGTGTTAATATAATATAAACATTTTTGTATAAAAATTTGAATAAAAATAAATATAATTTTATAAAATTTTTAAAAAATAAACTAGAAATTAATACTGTTTTATAATTTGATTTAGAAATGATTATGTTAAAAAATTAAATCAATAAATTAACAGAAAATATATATACTATTACCTATATAAAAAAATTACATGTTTTTCCGACTCTGTTTCTGAATATCACTAAAAGCGTCACTAGTCCTGCTCGAAAGAGTCACTGGTCCTGCTCGAAAGAAATCTTGGCTCTACTTAATTGTCTATGATTAGGATGTTGAGTGAGACTTGAACAAGGCAAGAATAGCAAGAGTACTTTATATAATTCAGGTTACTGTTTTTTTTTCTTTTTCGATGGAAAACTAATTATATGGTTTACATTGTATTAGGTTTTCCTCTGCTAGGTGCATTGGAATAAGACTACAAGGCTAACCCATACGAGATATCACTTAAATTTTTTTAATTATTAGTTATGTCGTTATATTTAATAGATTAGGATTAAATGAGAAATAGGAAAATAATTATGCAGCAATAATACGTATTATATGATATAAGAAGAAAATAACTAAGGTCTTGTTCTTTTGAGTGGATTTGAGGGAAGAGATTTGAAGATAAATTTTTTTTGTCGTTTATTTAAGTAAATTTGGAGGTAAATGAAAGTGAATTTGGAAATAAATTTTTTTAATTTGTCACGTCAATACAATTCTATACTAATCCTCACAAATTTTATTTTCAAATTCACTCAAATAAACGACAAAAAAATTTATCTTCAAATTCTCTCAAATCCCCTCAAATCCACTCAAAAAAACAAAGCCTAAATGTTATTATATAATTATACATGCTCAATGATCTATTCGGACATAATTTAGAACTTATATTTTGGTTCCAATTTTGTATATATAATTTATTTATTTTTGTACTATTTTATATCTCTTCATTCTATAATTACTTAATGATTATACATGTTTATATTTAAAGATGAGAAACTTTTGGATCAAGTTGTCACTTATAATACAAAAGTATTTAATGAAATTAAATATTTTTTTATGATGATAAATTTTATGTCAGTGGATTTACTAACGGAAAATAAAATAGTGATATCGCCGTTAAAGAACATACACATATAATTGACGTTAAAAATAAAATTTTTAGTAGTGTTATATAACTTATATTTATACAAAATCATACGAGCAGATAAATAATTTCATCAAATATTATTTTGTAAACATATATTTTAATACATAAATTACATTTTAATTTTAGAGTATAATAGAATGATATTTTTAGTCATCGATAAATTTGTTTAAATACATTAAAATTTATTATAAATGTTAAAAATGATGAGATAAAAATTAAAAGTATCCAAAAATGTTCTATAAAATTTCATAAAAAAAAGTTAAAAAAACAATTCTAATTTATTTATTGATAAAATTTTACACAATAAAAAAATATAGGTTTAATAGTCTTTTTTGTCTCTGTTTATGTTTTTTAATTAGGTCCTTCCTTTTAAAAGTGTGTCAAATTGATTTTCACTTAAGAAATTTTGCGTCAACGTCGTCCCTTCTGTTAAATATGTACAAATAACGTTAATTTTTTTTTTCTCTCTTCTGCTTTCCTACAACGTAACAGAAAGTGTTCCTCCCTGCACCTCGCTGACTTCATCCTACACTTCCTAATGGACAAATTTGTCCTTCGTTTAATAAAATATGAAAAAAGTATAATGGTAATTTAATGATTTTTTAACTCCCAACCACCCTTACTAATATTATATAACCCTATGCATGTATGTATGCTATCTCATTTCTTCACTGTTTATCGATTTGTTTCTTCTTTGTTTAATTAAGTTTTGTTTGTAAGAAGTTATATCATCGTGGTCGCCATGCTGTGTTGCTGCTGATTCTGGGAGGAGAAAGCTGCTCAAAGAAATTAACCGAGTCTTTCACGAAGATGTTAGTACACAATTCGAAAGTCCGTTATATAGAGCCACATTTCGAAATTCGTATTCTAACATTCAATATATAACATATAGCATATGTTACAATGCTATTATAATATGCTATGATCAAAGCATACATCATCCATTCAACTTGTGTACAGCAAATCAATATTAAGCCACGTATATTGGAACTTGATTACTTTTTTGTACATCAGTTTCCATTTTTTTTATATTCTTGTATGAACTGAATAAAGTATGCAGCTTTTTGTTTTTCTTTATTTAGTTGTTAACACTAACCAATATTCATTCGTAGCATTTTGTAATGAAATATGAATTAATAATAAAATACTAAAGAAATAAAAAAATTAACAACAAAAATTATTTAATAAATAATATTTGAATAATTATAAATTATAACAAAAACAATAAAAATTATAATACTAGCAATTTATCTCTTTTCTGCTTTCCTACAATGCAGCACATCAATTTGTCTTCACTTTTAAAAGTATTAAACCAAACATTAAATATTTGAAATAAAAGAATAAATAATAAGAATTAAAATACTAGAATTAAAATGGGCTGACACTGATGCATATAATACAACTTCATTTTCACTCCTTAAAACGTTAAAAACATTCTTCATTTCTTCACTACATCAATAACACAAACGTTTCATCTACTTCTTTAATTGCAGATGCTCAACACACAGTCTTTTTCTTCTTCCTCTTCTTCTTTAATCTCACACCTCATAATACAAAATAAATAACTCATTATGCATCTTCTTCCACCACAACATAGACCTCCACGTTGGCCTTCATTTTCAATCCTATCTTCAACCATACTCTCTGAGATTTTGAAACAATGCAACTGGTCTAGAGTCAGATCGACCCCAAAATCAACAACGGAAAAGCTCTTACACGTTTTTTGAAGGTGAAGAAGAAGGTGGTGTCGGTGGTGTTGATGATGTTGCCGACATCGAAAACGTAATGTGATGGCTTCTCCCAGGTGGAGGATGCTCGAAGGTTGGTGTTGCTCCATGGCTGCCTCGCGTGGAAAGAGAAGGTGAAGAAGGGTGAAGGCGGTCCTGCCATAGGTCCATGGCTGTCTTGGCAGGGGAGGAATTTTTGGGTCTTTTGGATTGAGAATTATTTTATTAAAAAAAAGGGTTATAAGTATACTTGTGCTATGAATAAAAGTAGAGATCTAAGATCTATTTAGGTGCAAAGGATAATGTATTAAGTTAATATATATATATATATATATAAAAGAAGGTGGGGATTACGAGTTTATATATTATATAATATATGAATTAAGAGAAAACATTAAATAAATGAATTAAGAGTGGTGTTGTTTTTACAATATTTTAAAATGAAAACTAATTATTTTATGCTACAAAAATTGACAAAAGCTGCTGTGTTAAAAAAAGTAAAGTAGAAAAAGTTAACTTTGTGAGTATTTAATGGAAGGGACGACGTTGACGCAAAATTTAATAAGTAAAGTCTAATTTGACACACTTTTAAAAGAATGAACCTGATTGAGAAAAATAAGCAAATATGAAGACAAAAAAAGCTATTAAACCAAAAATATAATAACATGCTTTACCATATTTTTTTTTAAAAATCTAAAAATGTTCTATCAAATTCCATATGAAATAGTTCAACAAAACATTTCCAATTTATTTATTTAATTATTTATTTAGGAAATTTTATACAATGCAAAACTATAATAACATGTTTTATCATATACTTTTTATTCAATAAAATAACATAATCTTTTAAAGAAAACCAAATTTTATTTTACAATTTTTATTAAGTATAAATAACTAAAATTTATATGAAAATTAAAATTAAGATTTCCTTCAGATAAAAAATAAAGTTAACTTTAGTATTTGTGTTTAATAAAAGTAGTGCACCTTTAGGTTTTAAGAATACTAAAATAAAAATTATCTTAACTTTAAAAATTAAAAGAGTATTTAGATTTATATTATAGCGTGGTAAATATTTTACATTCTATTATTTTAAAAAATAGTAATATAATAATTGTAAATATCTATAATTATAAAAACAATTATCTTTAATAACTACCCGTGAAAACACATTGTTTATGTTCACTTTTACCTTATGGTTATAAAAAAATAAAAACATAATTATTCTACTTATTACTAAAATAAAAAATTTATTAAATTTTAAAATTATATATTATTAAAAATAATTATAAAAATAGAAACAAAATTTAGAGAATAAAATAGTTAATGAAATAATTTATATCTATATAAATAAAATAGGTAGTGAAATATATGCCGTTATCAAAACAATCATTTTATATATTACTAGGTTTAAACTTGTGTCTGAGTTGATGTTTGTCTTTTTTCTTATTAAAAGATATTTAAAGATAAAAAATAATAATAAATATTTTTAAGTTTATAATTAAGTTTTGAATATAATCAACTTTTAAAATAATTTATAGGTTTAACAAGCTAATATGTTTATAGAAATATAATGGTTTAAACTCTCCCTTGGTCCTTAATTTTGTATGAAAATCTCATTTTGGTCCTCATGTTTTCAACTGTTTGAATTGGGTCATAATTTTTGTAAAAATGAACACATTGTACCCTAACCGTTAAGTGGTGTGAGACATAGTTAAATTAAGGCCACGTGGTGCATAGAGAATGTGGTGATGTGTGTTGCTGACTTACGTGGAGTGTTTTGATTAAATAAATAATGATGATGTGACATTATTTAGTACCCTTTATTCAGTTTAGGGATATCAGAAATAGGGATTTGAAATTGGAATTGGGGATTTCATTTCCTTGTTGCGAGACGAAGCGGAAAACGATAACCAAATGCAATCTTGGACAAGACGAAGAGAATCCAGCCGATAGTTGACGCGAACTAAGGTAAGGTATTTCGTTTCGTCTTTGATTTTCTGTTTGAACACATAAATGTCTTTTTGCTTTTACGAACATGTGCGTCTTCGACAATTGGGTTTTTGTTTTGGTCTGTAACAATTTTTATAATGATTTGTGGTCCCCATTTTGCATATTCAATTGTTACATTGTAGTTTAGACATTGTGGTCCCGAATTTTGTTTGTTGAATTGTTTATCAGCTGTAGTGGTCCCCTGTCTGTGAGTGTTTCGTTAGTGGGGATGTTACTTTGTTCCCTGTCCCCCTGTCTGTGTCGGTGTGAGTGTTTAGTTAGAGAGTGTTTAGTTAGTGAGTGAGTGTTCCCGTAGTGGTAGGACTGTAATATTCCAAAGATTTGTTAACCCCCATAATGTATAGGTTATAAAAGAAACTTGTTCATATGGATGAGGAACGTATTAAAGTGGTGGTCCACCATTGTGGAGATTTTGTCAGTGATGATAATGGACAGTTAAAATTTGAAGGAGAGAGAGCAGAATGGTCTTGTGATCCAGACTTGTGGAGCTATTTTTTGCTAGTAGCCTTAGTCAAAGAATTAGGTCATATGGACATTGTTAGTCCAAAAACTTGTTAGGCTCGATTTCGGCAAGTGCACCGAATCGTTCAAGTAATAAACCGGTGAGTGTTCCCACGAAAGAAGAGCCTTTAAGCTTACAAAAGGGCCACGGAAGAAGATGAAGAACCTAAGAGGAAGAAGGGAGTGTTCCCACGAACCCTAGCAGCCCTCCAAGCTCTCCTCTCAATGAATCGCGCCTCCAAATAACCAAAGACTCAAACCCCTTCGCGTTTCTGGGTTAAATAAGCTGGATTTGACACATCAGCAAAAGTCGCGCCCGACGCCCTCTCAGTCGCGCCCGGGCGCGAGCCTCTCGCAAAAAGTCGCGCCCGGCGCGGACCATCTGGATAAATTGAAATCTGACGAGCGTCCTCTTCTCTGGCCTGGACGAGCGTCCTAAATCTTGGACGAGCGTTCTGGACGAGCGTCCTCTTAACTCCTGGACGAGCGTCCTCTCTGCTAGCGGGACGAACGTCCACTTCTGCTAGCGAGACAAACGTCCACTTCTGCTAGCGGGACGAACGTCCACTTCTGCTAGCTGGACGAACGTCCAATTCTGCTCTTCGCTGGACGAGCGTCCTCTTCTGCCTGGCTTGGACGAGCGTCCGCTCTTCTGCCTTCTGGACGAGTGTCCGCTCTCCTGGGACGAGCGTTCTTGCGCTGCTGATGGCGTTTCTGTCGGAACAATCGGTATCGTTATAGAGTCGCGCAGCGGAATAAAATACTTAGAAAGCGTGTTACGGTCACAAATCAAGTTTAATGGTTCGTTTTAGAAATTTAATTTTCTTAGAGACAAATTTCCAAACGGTTGATGTACGTACAATAAAATGAGTGCAGGGAATAAGAAGAACAACACAGAATTTTTATCCTGGTTCGAATCAAAAGATTCTACGTCCAGTCGTTAATCACTATAAATAGTGATTAACCTTTTTCACTAAAAATGGTTTAACAGATTACAACAAATAGTTAATAAAGCAGATAAATAAACCTTCCTTCGACGAACGAACCGGAAGAAGAACACTCTGCCAACTCGAAGAGAACCGCTCCGACTATCGACAAACGAAACGCGAGCTTCTCCTATTCACGAGACCAGGCAGAGCACCTTGCTAACTCGAAGAGAGCTTGCTCCGACAATCGACACACGAAACGCGAGCCTCTCCTGTTCACGAGACCAAGCAAGGGAACTTGAACTATAGCTTCTGAGAACTTCCTCTGACAAACAGTATTCTGCTAGAGCTTCTGTTCAACAACTTTTTTTTTTATTTCTCCAAATCAAAATATATAGCCAAGTACACTGAATGCCAAAGGTTAGCTCCCAACTGCCATGAATAATCGATTATTGTAAGTGATAATCGATTATTCAAGTCCGTTACAGGGTTTTCAAAATGTGATAATCGATTATATGAAGAGATAATCGATTATTCCTGTATGACTTTGTGATAATCGATTATTGCCATTCCATAATCGATTATTGCAGTTAAAAATGCAAGTTTACAAGGTTTACAAGAATTTCCTACTACATTTAATTTCTACAAATTGCTTTTAACTAATTCTAATATCTTCTTCAACTAAAACTTCTTGTAGCATCATCAAAACAAATTTCTTCAAGATTTACCAATACTCCTTATTGGTAACAATCTCCCCCTTTTTGATGATGATCAAAAATTCAATTTTAAAAGCAAGTTTGGCTTACCTGCAAAACATACAAGCTAACAAACAACAACAAGGTTAGCAATACCTGTAATAATTTATACTTCTCCCCTTGTATTATTCTTCTCCCCCTTTTTGATCAGAAGCAAAAAGATCGGATGTTGAAGGCTCCCCCTAAATATGATCTCCCCCTCAATTAATCAAAGGATGCATATAATCAAGAGATCATTTTATTTATGAAAATAAATATTACATTATAAGAAGAATGGACAAACTAGCCGTTTATGGTCGTTTATAGCCGTTATGGGATGCTCCAACGACTCTATTTTTGAACCTGTCAGCGTGATAATCGATTATGGCTTGTGATAATCGATTATCAGTTCAATAATTACTGCCCAGAATTGCATGATAATCGATTATGCATAATGATAATCGATTATCTGCTCAAGATTTTCCAGAATTGATTTTAATGCATGAATAATCGATTATGACTTGATGATAATCGATTATGAAGCGTTAAGTTTACGAAAAATGCAAAAATTTGCATAGATTTTGATTCTAAGATATGTCTAACACTCCAACCTCTCTTCTAAGTTCATAAAGTAAAGATACCCCCTTAAATATGCAATTCAAATTTAACTTTTAGCATACTCAATTAACCCACGAAATCAACAACCACTTTTCAAACAATTAAGATATCAATGATTAAGCAACCAATTTATAAACTAAAATGAATGCAACAGTAGCTTAAATGGAAATTATCACAGCTGCTACAGGTTTGATATGAAAGCATTTCAGCTAGCACAATCAGTTCAAAAAACTAACTTTGACAACACAATTTACAACTTTCAAAACAACAGCTATGATTCATGCACTCTCATATCCCAATCTGTTCAACCCAATGAATTCAACTCTGCATATAAAACAACATATATAAAAATTAAAACATCAATATGCAGTAATCAGATTTAATTCAATAACATTGTTTATCTTGGTTCAATGGATTTTATCCATGAAATATTGGCAAACCAGAATTTAAAACTGGAAAATTGACTCAAACAAGGAAATGCAGTTTTGACAACTGCTTTTAAAGACTATTCTACAGTGATTTTCACAGTTTGTAATCAAGCTTTATGTGGAGCAAATCATAGCTCATATGGCATGCATATAAATAGATCTCCACAGAAAACATCTTTGAAACGGAAATGCCAATTCAATCATCAAATAACTTAATTATCTAAAAATGCCAATGAAAATCTATCAACCAACTCATTTAAATGAATATAACAATAATCAAATAATGGAAAATTAGAAAGATAACCAGAACAAAGTGCAATAACACAGTTCAAACAACACTTAGCTCAATCACATGGAGTTCGAACCAAGGCTTTGAATGCCATTTGATGGATTCACTTCCTGCTCTTAGATCATTATTTCCGAAAGCATAATACCATGGATCTCTCCTCTCTTTTTGAGAACTTAACCTGCAAAACCATCCAAGAGAGGTTTGGTGCCCATAATCTCATTTGGGTCCTCAGGGTTAGAGACAAATTACTTTATAATGGGAATCCAAGCACATTTTCCATCAGGAACATCAAAATGTTTGATACTACATTTGTTTGAAGTATGTCCTTTTTTCATACAATAGAAGCAACAAACACCATGCAGTTTGGTTTTTACAGTTGTTCCTTTTTCAACCCAAACTCTACGAGTTCTCTTAACTTTAGACTTTTTATGATGCACTTCTTTATTTCTAACATTGCTCCTTCTAAAAACATGTGAGACAGACTTGGTTGCTTTAGAAAGTAAATTTTCAAGTATGTCAATGTTAAACATATGACTTTTACAAGATAAACACTCAACAGGTTTTTCATTTGAATTAGATTCAGACAATTTTGTTTCAAGATTACTAACTTTGTTTCTTAATATGACTTCCTCATCTAATGCATTTTCATATTTCCATTTCAATTCTTTAAATTCCTTTTTCATATTTTTATAAGCAGCATTCAATGTTTCAGATTCATCAAGTAATTCAAGAAACGCCTTTTGTAAATCAAATTCATTAGATTCATAGCTAGAATTACTTACTTGGCTTCCAGCATCATCAAAATTAGATGTCAAACACAAGTTTATTTCTTCAACAGAATCACTTGAACTAGAGGTGGTTGATGCATTATCCTTCGAGGCAATGTGAACCTTCTTCTTCTTGTGAATTTTCTTTTCTTTTCTTTCTTTACTTCTTTTGTTGCTTGAACAGTCAGCTTTCAGATGGCCTCTTTCACCACATCCATAACATTTGAAGCTTGAAGAGGAACCTTGATAGTCCTTCTTTTCCTTCAAGATTTTGCTTTCAGATGATTTATCGTTGGCCATCAAGCATAGATTTTCTTGCTCATTAGAATCGCTTGAGCTTGAGGAGTTTAATGTAGACCATGAGTTCGAACAAGTCAACTTAGCCACATTCAATACTTCATCATGAGTGACTCTTAAAAATTTCCACATTTCCTGAGCACTTTTATAAACAGATACTTTGAAAAAATCATCAATGGTTAGTGCAGATAAAATTATATTCCGAGCCTTAATATCAAACTGAGCTCGTCTATTTTCTTCAGCAGTCCAATTAAAATAAGGTTTTTCAGTCTCTACACCATCAACAGTATTCATAGGAATATAAGGGCCATTTTGTACAGCTTCCCAGATACCTCTATCAACAGACCCCATAAAAATCTCCATTCTCACTTTCCAAAAAGCATAGTTATCACCAGTAAACAATGGAGGTCTGTTAATGGAAGCACCCTCAGCATATACATGGTTTTGATTGTGACCGGCCATTTTCGCAAATTTTGAAAAACTATCAAAGCAAGCTCTGATACCAATTGTCGGAACAATCGGTATCGTTATAGAGTCGCGCAGCGGAATAAAATACTTAGAAAGCGTGTTACGGTCACAAATCAAGTTTAATGGTTCGTTTTAGAAATTTAATTTTCTTAGAGACAAATTTCCAAACGGTTGATGTACGTACAATAAAATGAGTGCAGGGAATAAGAAGAACAACACAGAATTTTTATCCTGGTTCGAATCAAAAGATTCTACGTCCAGTCGTTAATCACTATAAATAGTGATTAACCTTTTTCACTAAAAATGGTTTAACAGATTACAACAAATAGTTAATAAAGCAGATAAATAAACCTTCCTTCGACGAACGAACCGGAAGAAGAACACTCTGCCAACTCGAAGAGAACCGCTCCGACTATCGACAAACGAAACGCGAGCTTCTCCTATTCACGAGACCAGGCAGAGCACCTTGCTAACTCGAAGAGAGCTTGCTCCGACAATCGACACACGAAACGCGAGCCTCTCCTGTTCACGAGACCAAGCAAGGGAACTTGAACTATAGCTTCTGAGAACTTCCTCTGACAAACAGTATTCTGCTAGAGCTTCTGTTCAACAACTTTTTTTTTTTATTTCTCCAAATCAAAATATATAGCCAAGTACACTGAATGCCAAAGGTTAGCTCCCAACTGCCATGAATAATCGATTATTGTAAGTGATAATCGATTATTCAAGTCCGTTACAGGGTTTTCAAAATGTGATAATCGATTATATGAAGAGATAATCGATTATTCCTGTATGACTTTGTGATAATCGATTATTGCCATTCCATAATCGATTATTGCAGTTAAAAATGCAAGTTTACAAGGTTTACAAGAATTTCCTACTACATTTAATTTCTACAAATTGCTTTTAACTAATTCTAATATCTTCTTCAACTAAAACTTCTTGTAGCATCATCAAAACAAATTTCTTCAAGATTTACCAATACTCCTTATTGGTAACAGTTTCTTCGTGCTAATTTCTTGGTCCAGTTCTATACATTGTTGGAGACTCTTCCAAGCTCATTTTTAGCTACAAAATAAGGGGTTATTGATGAAAGTACATCAAAGCAGCCAAAAACACAATTATATAGAAAACAAGACAAAAGAAGAGGATTTAACAAGTTATAAGTTAGATAGGGGTTGATTTTGCTACTAAAATGATGCTTAAAATATGGTAAATTTTAGCATTATCAAATACCCCCAAACTTACAACTTTGCTTGTCCTCAAGCAAAAGTACTTCACCTAGCAAACAATTCAATCACAATGGTCTAGCAACTCAAGCATAGTTTCAATCAATAATGCTTGCTCAACTTAGAAATTACATTCAAGAGACAATATGGCCTTAGCAAGCTAAACTTCAATCATGGTGCTTAATAGTTCAAAATCACATGATAGATGCAAATGATAGATCAACAAACATGGCAAGTTGTTTTCAATGAGTGCATGGAACCAATCCTCACCAAGGAAAGTGTTTCACTCAAGCACAATGGTGTATAAGGATGTGTGTCTAACTCTCAAATATCACAATGTTACACAAATCAACTTTGCCTTTCGTTTCAACAATTTCAAACACATTAACAAACAAGTTACATCACAAGGACTTTTTGAAGCTTGTATTGTGGCTGAGCTAAGAAGAAAATTTGGTTTTTCTGGACAACAAAGTACCTTGAGCCAAGAGATCAAAAAATTTGATTCATGATATAACATAGTATCTCTTTTTCTCCAAAATTGAATAAACCAATCTCAACTTATTTCCCAACTCTTTTTCATTGAATTCATTTTTGATTTTTCTTCTTCTCCTTTCTTCTTTTTCTTTCTTTTTAAATCAACTTATTTTCTCAATGCTCCCTTATGTCATAAACTCCCCCAAACTTAAACCATTCTCCTCACTCTAACATATATGTTCATCTCAACTCAAGGTAAGGAGGTTAAGGATTTTTCAATAGGCTTAAGGTTTCGGGAATGAGAAAGTTTTCTTTAAGGTTCAAAGGTTATACATTGGCTTTTAGGTTCAAAATGTAGAAGAGGTGGAAGAACAAGATGGCCTTGATCATTTGTAACATGCAAGTAACTAGTTCAAATAGAGAAACTTAGGCAAAATCAATTGTGATTCCAAAGTAATAAAATTCATCAATAAACTCTGAGGCACAACATCTCACAGGTTTACTCAGGGTTCCAGAATTTGATAAACATCATGCCAAGAATATCGATCACAATTAAAACCAAGCATCTATCTAAACAGATACAAGCAACCACAATCTCTGTTCAACAAGCTCAACCACATAATCTCAATCAGATTTTCAAAATAATTCTCAGGGATAAAGAGCAAGCACAAGAGATTTGCATTCAATTCAAGCATAACAAATTATTCACTCAAATCACCAGACCAATTGCACAAGAACTATCCACAAGGCAAGTCAAAAAGAAATCAAAAACTCAAAAGCTGAAATAAAAAAAAGAACTAGAAATTAAAACTGAAAAACCGATTTAGAATGGACTCTTTGAATCTCCAGCAGTGTAGGACACTAGCTTCACTTTCATCTGCAACATCTTCCTCCAACAGTAGCTTATACTCCGCAACTGCTCCACCTCCCCCATCAGTAGGGGCCTGGCCCCCAGGCCATGCTACACGAGCAGCAAAATCTTCAAGTCATATGGTTGCTCAACTCACGCATGCCTCAAAGGTTGGCCACTAGTGGGTTTAAACTCTTTAATTCCTAAGGAAGATCTTATCCTGTAACAAGAAAGCTCAAAGCAAAATTAGTATCCCATAGTCAACAACTGAAGAGAAGAATCCAACAACACACTAAAAGAAATGTGCAAAGGAAAACAAAGAAACAAACCAATGAAAGCCAAAACAAACAAAGACAAAAGTATATGAGCAAAGAGGGAAGTCTTAAAATTAAGCTTCCCAAAGGTACCACAACACAAAAAGGTTTAAAAACACAACAAAAGGAGTGTGTGAAAGAGTGCAAAAGAATGAGAAACTCATCATAAATCAAGAAAAACAAAAGTGCAAAACCATAATTTTTGGTGCTGGGCGCCCCTGGTGCAGCTTGTAACATCCCAGTTATATAATAATCAATATTATATAATAAGGACGTTAACATTCAAATATAGAGAACAGTCGGAGTATGACGTGTAATTAAATGTAATAAATTACAGTCATCTAAATAAAAGAAACTGAAAATTCAAACTTGAACATTTGAAAGGATTGAACACTACAAGTGTTCAATCAATAAATTCTAAGAAGACTATCCTGCGAAATCAGTAACCTCTAGCTCTTGCTCCAAGGGAAACTCCGCGACAACATCTGCTCCCATCCAAGTGGATGATCATCGCCAAAGAAACATACCCAAACAGCACATAACAAAAACAATGCAAGGGTGAGCTAGATATAAAAACATGTTATACAGATAGAACAGTTAAATTCAATGTTATCATACTTAGATTCGTATAAAAGAACAATTAGAGCATATTCATTAAACCATCATTCCATCCACTCATACAACATGCAAAAGTCATCTAAACATGGTAAATTGACATCTACAGACTTGTTACTTTATAGACCGACTAGTTAATTCATAGACAGACTCGTCCGGACTAGAATGAATTCTGTGTAGCTTCGATGTTCGTGCACCCGGGTGATGTAGTAACTGGAACTCTCATCAGCTGCCACCCGAGGTTAGTCCTATCTGTCCAGATACCCTAGTGTCAACACTCAATTTTGCTTTCTGTCATTGGTATCTCGGCCCTCTGTAAGACAATGGTCGTGCCCAATTTTACTCTTGTCATTGGTATCTCGGCCCTCTGTAAGACAATGGTCGAGCCCATTTTTACTTTTTCAAACGACCATCTGCATGGCAATGGTCAGGTACATATTTTTTAATTTTAATTTTCTCAAACGACCCTCTGCATGGCAATGGTCAAACCAATCAAATTCAAGTTTCTCATTTCATTTAATCCAGTTCATTTTATTTATGCAATCAAAAAAAAAAAAAAAAAAAAAAAAAAAAAAAAGATTTCTTTTGTTTCATTCTCAATTTGTTTCTTGTTCATCTCGAAATCTGTAGCATTGGTGGACCTTCCACGAGGTTGTCACACTTCAATTCTCAGTTTTGTTTGTTTGTTTCATTCTCTGTTTGTTTCTTGTTTATCTTGGAACCCAGACGAAATTAGTATTTCTATCTTTACTTATCTTTTACTTTGATAATATGAAAACATTGTTTATCATATGATCTAGTAAAAACCTAAGTAAAGAGGGGCAGCTGTCAACACTCAATTTCGTCCGGGTTGATTAATAAATTTATTTCTAAAAAATAAAAAAAATAATAATAATAAAAAAAAAATAAAAATAAAAAAAATCATAATAATCACAACAACGTTCGTCCTCCACTGAGGGCGTTCGTCCTCTGGCGTTCGTCTTTTCACTGTTCGCCCTTTCGGCCTGCGACGTTCGTTCTTTGTTTCTGGACGTTCGTTTTGGTTTGTGAATGTTCGGTCCGTGTGTTTCGTTGGTTTGAGCGTTCGTTCATTTAACCGAGCGTTCAACTTATTGAGGGCAGTGTTTTAAGTTGTTTTAGAGCGTTCGTTCATACAATGTGAGCGTTCGTTCGTTTTATGTTTTGACCGAGCGTTCGACATTTGGGTATTGTGACGCTCGTCCTAATAGTAAACTGTTCTTCAAGCGTTCGGTCTGTTTGGAATTCTCCGTGAGCGTTCGGTTTAGGACGTTCGGTTTCTGGAATTTCGGTAACTTTTAAGCGTTCGGCCTGGATAAGAACTTTACCTTCTGAACGTTCGTTCTTGGCTTGCGTTCGACCCAAGCGTTGGTTCTCCAATTGTGGAACGTTCGTCCCATACCGTTCGGTCATCTTGGAACGTTCACCATTTGACCGTTCGCCCTCTGTTGTTCAACCGTTCGTCCTTCTCCAATGTTACTGTGGTCGTTCGTCCTTCTCCACTGTTGTTAAACCGTTCGTCCTTCCCCACTGTTCAACCGTTCGTCCTTCCCCACTGTTCAACCGTTCGTCCTTCCCCACTGTTCAACCGTTCGTCCTCTGTTTCGAACCGTTCGTCCTCATCTTAAAGCGTTCGTCCCGGTCTTTTTAGGACGCTCGTCCTTTTTCACTGATTCAACCGTTCGGCATTTCGTTTCCTCTGGACGTTCGTCATCAACCGTTCGGCCTGACAAGGTTACCGTTCGATCAGTGTTCAAGCTTGTGAGCGTTCGGTCTGTACTATTTGAACGTTCGTTCTTATTGTGTTTTGTTCTCAGTTTAGTGAACGTCCAAGCCGAGCGTTCGGTCTGTTTGAGATGTCGAGCGTTCGGGTAGTGATTGTGAGCGTTCGGTTTTCGTTGGTTGACTATTTGAACGATCGTTTTTGGTGACTGTTAACATTCGACCTGGACCAGTTTTGTTCTACCTTGTGAACGTTCGGCCTAAGCGTTCGTTCATTTTCGTGGACGGTCGTTCGTTTTGGTAGCAGGCTCTTGACCGAACGTCCAAAGCTGGCTGCATTTTAAATTGATATGTCACGGAAGATTCCCACCTTCGGCTGCCGCTTCCCGCCATTAACCATCTGAAGAGCCACTTACTGTATGGGTCTCTGGAAATTAAAAAAAGAAGCAGAGAATATTCCTGGCTCACTTCCACTTGTCTTCCACATGCGCCCACATGGAACCTCTGCTGATTCCGTCTGCCATCTGAAACGCGGGCAACGCCCTGCCTCCCACTCACCTTTGCTCCCACTTACCTTCAACACCCTGGTTTCCACTCAACACCCAGACTGGTAGCACATGATCAAGCACACCACACGGTCAAGAAAATAGGCCACTCACAGTATGGGTTGATGCGTGTTAAAAGAGGAAGAGAATCATTTCTGGATTTTTTTTTTGGAGTTTGTCATCCACGGGCAGGGCATCTTCCCATCTGGCACTTCTGTAGTGCCCATCTGGCTTTTCTGAAAAGCCTGCTACACCATTGAAGGGAGGGGAACTGGACTTCACGGCCCACACTCTGGATCTCTCGGGAATTATCTCCAGGACCTGGGGAAACTGATAGGGTCTTCTCTTCATTTTTTATTTTTTTTTTGTTATCACCAATAGACATGACCAGGAACCCATTTTGGAACCCACCATGTATTCATCCCTAACACCTCTCGGCCAACAAGAGACCTTTCTGTTTTCATCTTCACCATATACCACGGCAAGCACTTGAAATCTTTTCTTCCTGAGGAGTTTGTCTTCCTCACGGGTCAGCCATTAAAAGTCGCCTTCATCTCCATCACCAATCTCTCCGCATTCAACAAGTTCCAACACCTGTCCTTGGCCTGTCACGATGATCCCTTCACAACACCACTGACCCCTCTCTGATCACCTTCATCCTTACGCATAGCCCATATCATCATCATCAATATTCCCACACAGCCAACGACCCACGGCCTACACTCCCGACCCTTCATCATTCATCAGCTAACGACACGAAGAAGGAGTAGAGGCTATGTTCAGAAAGGAGGATAAGTGAGGAGCATTGATTGTCGACTACAAGCGAGAGCAGAGTGCGAAATCGGTCCATAGAGATCAATCCAAGGAAGAAAGAGGGAGCGGATTAGGAAAAGGATTATCCATTGTTGGGGGCAAACCTTACGGTTCAGCGGAGACCTGAGGGGAGAGGCGCATAGAGTTCAACAACAGAGGAAGGAGCTCCAAGAGGTAAGTAACATCCATTTTTCAATTTACAGTCACTGTTGAAATAATTTGCTTTTCTTGTGTGTGCTATGTTCTGTTTGTGTATGATTTGTTGCTTGAATATTCCAAGCCGCGTATGCATGTATCACGGTCATTTTATTGTCTTCACCATGTTTCGACACCTGCAATGAATAAGCCATCCACTCATTTTTTTCGACTTCAAGAATTTCTTCCTTTCCCTCACCCAATGCAGTGCTAGATTAAGAAGCAAACTTCCCCCTACTTCCTTTAGCCACCATCAACTGCTCGGATTCTCCACTCCTCTTATCATCGTGAACCACACCAAATCGGGGTCACCTGCAATTCTTCCTTCCTCTTTATTCACCTCTTCACCTAGTGCAACATGACCACGGCCCAACCTCAAACCTCCATTCCCCTTCACCCAATCATCATCTTAACACCAGCAACACTTAATTTCTAGGACCCGACATTTCAAACCCAATTCTCGGTCATCCCATCTTTGGTAAACATCGTCCCTCCTACACGCACAACTCTTAAGCTGTTTTGGATTCCCGATTTCGTTCACCAGACTGAATCCCTCTGAAAACGCCACCCCTCGGCTCGTCATGCAAATCTTGCCTTCTCTTTTCACTCTTTTCGCTCTACACAATCCCAATTTGCCAACCATGGCACTTTCTTCTGCAATTGTTCCCTCCAGATTCATACTTTCCCCACCTGCATCCTCTATGGTACCACTATTTTCCTCAACCATCATTTACAAAATCCCAAGTCAAAGCAGACTAGGTTTTCGAACCTCTTTTTCCAATTTCGCAAAGGAGTCACGCGTCAGTGACGGTGGATGGGAACTACAGCTGCACTGGCGCGAGCGGAATCAAACCACGGAGGCACTAGGGCGGTCAGATCTGAAACAACGTTGGTGGCGGTGGAGTCGAGGCGAACGCCAGAGTTGGTCGCGTGTAGCAGTGGCAAATCGAAGCCGCGCGCGGAGAAAGAAGAACTGTCGCGACCATCTTGATCCCGGTAACGAGTGGCGACCATCGAAGAATAGAAGACAGTGGCGCCGCGGTCGGTTGTGGTTCCGATGTCGCCTGAGTTTGCCGTCAACGCCGAGACCGGTAAAGGTCGTCCCCTTTTGCGGTGGCTATGCGGGTGGAGGTGAATGTCTCTGGGTTTCTCTCTTTCAGAGGAGAAGATGGAGTCTTCTACTGACTCAAATGGATGAAGTTAGAAGAACCCCTAATGGGTGGGTTGAATTGGGAATAAACACTTCGGGCCGAGTCCCCTTGGCACTCCCATTTTTCACTCGCACACCCCATGTTTCACTCGCGCCCCCCTTTCCGTTTGGGCCATGGCCCAGTTTACTGTTGGAATTATTTTCCATCCTTGCACCCCTATTCATGTTCGGTTTATTTTCTTGTTTTATTTTTATTTTTTTTTTATTTTTTTTTTTTTATTATTATTATTTTGAATGTATCCCTTGTATAATAATCCCGCCCCTTTTGTTTTGTTTATATTTGTTAAACTTGTTTTTGTTTTTACATAAAAATTACAAAAATCATAAAAATTGTAAATAATAAAAAATATATATAAAACGTTAAAAAAACATTTAATGTAATAAATCGGTATGAGTACTCGTGCGATCGTACGCATCAGCCTAGTACTTATTGCCCAAATATAAAATAAATAAAAAGCCGTGTGAGTGCTCGTGCGATCGTACGCATCAGCCTAGTACTCATTACGCAAAACAATAAAAAGAGAAAGCCGTGTGAGTGCTCGTGCGATCGTACGCATCAGCCTAGTACTCATTACGCAAAACAATAAAAAGAGAAAGCCGTGTGAGTGCTCGTGCGATCGTACGCATCAGCCTAGTACTCATTACGCAAAACCATAAAAAGAGAAAGTCGTGTGAGTGCTCGTGCGATCGTACGCATCAGCCTAGTACTCATTACGCAAAACAATAAAAAGAGAAAGCCGTGTGAGTGCTCGTGCGATCGTACGCATCAGCCTAGTACTCATTACGCAAAACAATAAAAAGAGAAAGTCGTGTGAGTGCTCGTGCGATCGTACGCATCAGCCTAGTACTCATTACGCAAAAAATATAAACATTACAACAAAAATACCAAAAACATATAAAAATCCTCAAAAGCCAAAAACATCAACATTTTCAAACTACAAACAATATCGCCTTGCCAGAACTACGTGATCCTTGATTCTCCATCAAAAGTGGAGATACGTAGGAGCAAGGCCAGTCCTTGTCAGGCTCACTCTCCCAAAAATCCAAATTATCCATAACAATTTCTCAAACAATTTTCCAAACAATTTTTCTCAAGCAGTTTTCAAATGAACTACGGAACCCTGATTTCTCATTCTGCATGAGAATACGTAGGAGCAAGGTCAATCCTTGTCGGGCCCCAAAAAGCTAAAAAATATTGTTTGTTTCTTTAGAGTTTTATTTCAAGGGAATGTTAAACACTTTGAAAACCACATCCACATTTGCGCATTTAGTTAAAGGTACTGCCTTAGGGCAGGCGTTGTAGGGTGCTAATACCTTCCCTACACGTAACCGACTCCCGAACCAAGAATCTGGTTCAATTTGACCATGCCTTATCATTTTATGGTTTTTCCGTAGTTTTCCAGAATAAACTATGGTGGCGACTCCAAAATCTCTTTTTGGATCGTCGTCCCGTCGCGATTCCGGTTGCGACAGATGGCGACTCCACTGGGGAAACCAGAGAGTCAGGCCATTTAATTAAGATGTGCGAATTCAATGTGGTTTTTCTTTGTGTTTTTCTTCCCTTTCTTTTTCTTTATCTTTGTTTGATATTTGTCATTATTGTATATATGTTCTTTTGATTATATTGAACCCTAGGGTAGAAAACATGTTATATCTGCCTGGGAATTTTCTGGTTGTTTTGCAGGTGAGGGTTTGGGGTGTATAATTGCATTCTCCCTTCACACACACACATCATATGCATATCATGAGTGAGGCCCTATACCCGGGTCTGAGCGCAACTTAGAAATAGAGGGGTTGTGTAGTGGTGTCACTCTGGGATGTACTTCCTGTTTGGCTATCGTGAGAACCCCAGCCAGAGTCTGTTCTTTTCATTTGTGTCTCCACACCTAGTTGATTACTCTGACTGTTGTGGAGAAACAGTGAAAAGAGCCATAGCTCTGGTGGCCTGATTTAAGCATTAGGAAGCTATCCTTGTGAGTGCATATATTTGGCCTTAGAACTTCAGTCATCCAACCTTTGATAAGGCACAAAAGGGAGAAATGTGTTTTCTTATAACCCTCATGTTCGCTTAATAAAAATCATGCACCGCGTACATATCATCATATCTCTTTTGCTTTTCTTCTTTTCTTTCTTTTGCTTTTTCCTTTTTTTTTCGCTCGTTTGTTTTTCTTCATACTCTTGTCACATTTTGTTGATTCTAGTCAAAAATTATAAAGTTGTGATTAGGGCCCTTAACCTAAAGATCGAAATTAACATGGAATTTTGAGTCAAGAGGTATTCGAGTTCATACATTTTGACGAAAAGATGCACATCGAGTAAAGGAGGATAATATTGGTGGGGTATAAGAATTTGTTGAGTCTGTTAGAGGTGGAGGTCCAAACATCAGCAATTACTACTTTAGCCCAGTACTATGATCCACCACTAAAGTGCTTCACTTTCCAAGATTTCCAACTAGTGCCACCAGTGGAAGAATTCGAGCAAGTCTTAAATGTGGAAAAAGCTACATACAACTACCTTGAGCAGTATATCCCTGTCTTACAGTTAGCAAGGATCAGGAAAGTACACCCAATGAAGTTGGAAAGCGAGTTCACAATCAAGGGCAAAGTGAGGGGCCTTCCTCAAAGATACTTATGGGAATACCTACATCGTTTGGCTTAAGAGGAAAATTGGGAAATGTTTACGGATGTATTAGCTCTTCTCTTCTATGGTGTCATGCTTTCTCCTAAATGTCAAAAAACCTCGTCGATTATGCCGCTATGAATGCATTTGTGGGAGACAAAGAGCGCTGTGAGAATCTAGTCAGTGCCATCCTGGCTGAAGTTTATGGGACCCTTAATCGTTGTTACGAACTTAAGGGTGGAAAGATGTTATGTTGTCTACCAGTGTTGTATTTGTGGTTCATTTTTCGTGAGACTGGAGACGCCTTAAATTCCCTGTACCCCATGGACGAGTTATTGCAGTATATAATCGATTACAAGGACACTGTAAACGATTACCCGAGAGAAAATGGGATTTTGTACAGAAAGTCCATCACAGGTACTCAGTCAGGTGAACAGGGGTCACCATTGGAAAAAGAAGTGATTTTTAGGAACTTTTGCACTTGTCTTAGGTTGTTCCTTGTGAACCACATGTGAAAAGAGCAAATGAATGGGCGCAACTCTGTGCAAGTTTAAATGAAGAACAAGTTAAATGGTGTGTCCCTTGGGAGCATAGATTGCAGATTACATATCATTGCGGGAGGTATCCTAATGTACCCCTCATGGGTATTAGGTGTTGTATTAATTGCAATCCTGTGTTAGTGCAAAAAAAATAATTTGAGTATCCTGAGAGGATCGCTAACACCTGCATCTCTCGCCACATTGCAGATCATATGAGGCATGAATCTTTTGCTGAAATGTTTCATCAAGTTAAAGACACTCGGGGAAATGTTGTTCGCTTCAAAGAAAGGTCCAAGATCATGGACTGTTAGTGGAAGTTTCCCTTAGCCAATGAATCACGGAAAGGTTTAAGACAATCAAGTTGTAATTAATTTCCCTAACCCAATTTGCGAAAAGAAATTTCAAAATAATGAGCAGTGGATAGAAGCAGCAGTGACAAAACTAGAAGGAATGTTGCCATTCAGCTAAAAAAGGGGACATAAAGATTGAATGAGTCAGATGAAGGAATATGTCGTTGAAGAAGGACAAGTCACTCACAATTAGCTTTCTTCATCAATGAAGTCATTGAAAATGTTCCTAAGATATTAGCTGATACTGGGTCTGTAATGTCAATCATCAACCCGCCTAAGGAGATTGAAACATTCCTCAATTGCTGTGAGAAACTGATCAGACAAATGAAGAATGTGATGACTAAAGCCTGCGATGGTTGACCAAGAATTCCTATGTCTAGCATTTTGGGGATTTTAGAATGATGAACCACCTTATTGACTCTGTTTCGTGTTAATTTCCAAAGTTATACCGGGGCAATTAATTTCACAGCTTTATAAATTCTGACTAGAGATTTTAAACTGCGTTGTGTGTTCTTTTCATTTTTTTTTTTTTTTTTTTTAAAAAAAAAAAAAAAAAAAAAAAAAAAAAACTAAAATACAGCTAAACATCTAAGACACCCTAAAGGACACAAACCAGTGGCAAAGTCATGGAGAACCAAGTAGAAGTTCAAGAGGGAACGAAAGCCAATATCCGACAACTGAAGGAACAAATGAGACAGGTCCTAAAGACCCTGGATGCCTTACAAAGTCCTGGATGTTTATGCACACAACGATCACAACAGGGAGTTCCAGAAGACACAAACTTTCCCTTCCTATGGTCTTCCCCCGAATTATACTCCACCCTCAGAAATGGACTTGAGACATCTTGACGCTCAAAAGAGTCAAAGGGGACACAGTTGAAGTAGGAAACGAGTTTGGGGGGCAACCGTTTGGATGGTCCTTAGGAGAATTATTGTAAGCACTAGGAGGACAAAGCCACCTGAGTTGAATAAATCCGGTCACCATGTCATCACATCAATGTTGAGGTTGTCAGGCACAAATTTGAAGAACTGTAAAAATTGTGAAAGCCATAGAAGGTGGATGAAATGCCAAGTTTGAAAATGTTGCAAAGTTTGAATAGGCTCAGATCTGATGGTACTTCCAAAATTCAAGTTTCCAGAGTTTGAGAAATATCGGGAAAGAGCTTATCCCCAAAGCCATCTATGGCAAGAAAATAATGGTTCATGCATGTGATGGAAAGTTATTAATTCTTCTGTTCTGAGAGATGGGCTGGCATTGCCTCTAATGGGAGTACTCATCTCGAACCTTGATGCATCGGCCTAGGGAGAATCCGGTGGATGGTTTTCTTGAGACAGTACAAATATAACATGGATGAAACATCTCATAGAGCATGATAGAGAAGGAGTATGAATTATTCAAAGAATATGCCCAAGGTAGAGAGAAATTTTCTTCTCAAGTAGAACCACCTCTGAGCAACAAGAAGGTCACTACTGTACTCTACAACCATCATGAACACATGATAAGCAATGAGAGGTTGAAGGTGGAAGAGTCTCTGACAGGGTGCGGAGCTGAACCAAAGTACAGAAACGCTCGACAAAAGCACACGGACAATCAACCTATGGACGACAGAGAGTACTTCACTAAGAGCACAAGTGGACGTTCGTCCAGTGAACAGAAGAGGACGCTCGTCCACAAAGAAGAAGTGGACGTTCGTCCTGTGAAGTGGACGCTCGTCCTTCAGCTAGAAGTGGACGCTCGTCCAAAATGAGGCAGCCGCTCGTCCAACCAATGAAAGCGAACGCTCGTCCTTCAGCTAGTAGATGACGCTCGTTCAAGAAGCGGACGCTCGTCCAAAGTTAGGCAGCCGTTCGTCCAAACTGAAGTGAACGCTCGTCCAGTCCAGCACAGAGAAGCGGACGTTCGTCCACCAACTGAAGAAATGGACGCTCGTCCAGCACACTGAGGTGGACGCTCGTCCAATACATAGAATTGGATGCTCAAGTGGACGTTCGTCCACAAACTGAAGATATTGACGCTCGTCCAGCACACACAATTGGACGCTCGTCCGTAAAACTGAGTAGAACGCCCGTCCAAGAAGTTAACGCGCGTCCATAATGGAAGTGGACGCTCGTCCTGCACGTGATCGTCCAGGGCGTTCGTCCTATAAGTGGACGCTCGTCCTTCAGGCTGAAACGGGTCTTTTGGTTCATTAGAGGCGCAAATTTCATGAAGAGCTAATTCACATTTTACTGCCTATCCTCAAATGTCGTATTGAGGAGGTTGCCAACTTCACTCCAATCCCTATGACCTATGCAGAGTTACTGCTAAATCTTCTCCGCAGTAACCTCATAGAGGTTTGTCCAACTAGGCCTACACGACCTCCGTACCCAATACATAAATGCGAGGTGTGATTATCATCGAGGAGCGCGTGGACACTCAACAGAAGCATGCAAGGCTTTCAAACATAAAATGCAAACTTTGATTCATTCAAGATATTTAAAGTTTGAAGAAAGTTAATCCAGCACTGTGGCGAGGCGTGAGTTCATCTCTACGAATGCCATGGACGAGTGAAGAGGACTCTCGGATTATTTGGAAAGCGTAAGCTATTGTCGAAGTTGGAACTGATGTTGTTTTACTCGAGCTTTAATTTGTCTTACTATGAGGTTTACGCTCATTGATATCACGCTTTCATCCATGTGAACTTTCATTACTTGGTATCTCCAAGGTTTACTGGAAATCATGTCCTAATAGGGTGTCGCCAAACAAAAAAAATGATGATATATAAAAAAAAAAAAGAGGTTTGTCGAAATTTCAAATTGTACAATTTTGTTTACGGGTTCTTTGTTCTTCTCCTCCCATTTCTTTGTCTCATATGCGTAATGATTTCAAAATTGTGTTCTTCATGCTCATGGCGTTCATTTCATTCGAAGTCTTTTTTCCGTTTTTTCTTTGTAAATATTTTTATTTTCTTTTGAACCCTGTTTTCCTTCATTTTGTTTAAATTAGAAATTTTGTTAGACTGAAATAAAAAGAAAAACCATAAAAATATTTTTCATTTCATCATTGGAGCCGAATTACAGTAAGGTCGGAGATATTTTTGAACAATGACATCATTTTGAATATACTCATACGATCTTAACATTTGATAAATAAAATAAAAATGCATAAAAAAGAAAAAAAAGCAGATATAACAAGAAAAGCAAGGTCACAAATTCAAATAAAGGCAAAAAAAAAAAAAAAAAAAAAAAAAAAAAGCGAATAAAAACAAAAGAAAATAAACAATGTTCGTGGTTCGATCACGAGTGATCGTTAAGTTACAGACCATAATGCATGAAAAAAGAAAAACATTCAGCGAAAGTATTCCCGAGCTGGTTGCGGTGGTCTGAGGGAGAGCTCCGTCGAGGGAGCTCTGGTCCGGAATGTGAGAAGCATGGGTGGAGCGATTTGCCGTCCGTCCCTGTCGTCGTCAATGATGATCGGAACCGGGAACAAGTTCAGCAGCCTCGGCGCCCTCATGATCACCCAGTCGTTTTCTTTCCAAAAAAAAAAAAACAAAAAAAATTGTCAATAATAATAAGAGGAGAAAATTTTCAAAAAAAAAGGGATGGAGGTGATCAGGGTACTTACCATACATGTACAGCGGCAGTTGTGAAAACTGAGTGCCAGTAGGGTCTATCTCCGCTTGCCAGCGCCTGACCCGATTGCCGTGGTTGTTAAACCAGCAGTGCACATTGTATTCAGTAGCGTCTGCGAAAACTCTTAGTCGAGACGCAATCTCGACAACTTGGGCTCTGCTGGGATGTGTGACCCCGTAATTGTAGATATGGGTCATCATTTTGACCTGATCTTCAGTAGGTCTCCACCGCTGACTGGTGTACCTCTCCATCTCCATCTCGTTCATCTTTCCTCTCTAAGTTTTCTGAAACAAAAAAAATATGAAAATAAAAAGAACAAAAAACAAAGCGGAAGCATAAAAAAAAAAAAAAAAGCATTTTCTGTGTTTTCTTTTTTCGTTTTTATTTCCTTTTAGTTTATTTTGTCCAGTTGGTCTTTGTTATTTCAGTGTCCGGTCTCGGATCTGTTTCACGGTCCTCGCAAAGGTTCCTAAACGGATCTATGTCCTTTTGTCCTTGTCCATATTGTCCATGTCCGGTTCATCATTTAAATTTATCTTTTTAAGTTTTCTGATTTTATGGGGTACGTGGCGTTGTTCTACCCGATTGTCTCTGCCATACCTTCAAACGAAGGGAGATGAACGTCTGGTTTCCAGCCTATATACCCCTTAAGTTTAAGACAGTTGTGTTTTTAAGTGTTTTAAGTTTTTAAATTAATTAAAAAAAAAGAGAAAAGAGAAAAGAGGACTCAGAAAGAAAGGCAGAGAAAGGCGAGACAGAAATAAAAGCAGACAAAGCGGAAAGCAGAAGAAAATAGAAGAACTTGCAGAAAGGAAAGCAGAAAAAAAAAAGCATAAAGGGGAGAGGGGAAGTAAAGCAAAAATGGAAAGCAAAAGCATAAAAAGAAAAGCAGAAGCAGAAGGCTAGAGAGTAAAGAATAAACCGGAAAGCATAAGAGAAAAGAAAAATGAAAAAAAAAACAGAGAAGGAAAGATCGAAAGAACAGAAGAGCAAGAGAAGGAAAGATCAGAAGAGCAGAAAGCAAAGATCGAAAGAGTAGGAAAGAAAGAGGATTAAAAGCTCAGAAGACTTACCTGGAAGTGGAAGGCAAACAAGGAGAAGTACCTCAGATGACTCAAGCGCTTCGGAAGTCGGGGACGGAGGCTTCTCTCGCGGAACTCAGACACTCTCAAAGGCACACAGGGGCAGAGGCTCCCCTCAGAAATCCAGACGCTCAAGGAAGAGAAGAAGAGAGAGGAAGAGAGGAAGAGAGAAGGATAGACAGAGAGTAAGATCAGAAAATGTCGCCCAACGCGGAGGAGTTCTCGACTTATAGCCAAGCAAATCCACTGTAGCTACAGTTCCGGTCGCTGCAACTGCCTGGTGTCGGTCTGATTTCTTTCTGAGTTTTAAAAAAAAAATTAATAAAAATTTTTTGAAAATCTGAAACGGGTAGGGTGTTCTTGGGTCGATCCGGCCCAATTCAAGACTTCTTGGATGATCCGATTTCACCAAAAAAATAATAAAACACAAAAAATCAAAAAATATGATAAATAGAAAATTTTCAAAAAAAATAATAATTGGATTGATGTAAAATTTGAAGTGTTCAAAATTGTTTTTCATTTGCATGACAAAGGACATTTTTCAGGTTCATTGGGCCTCATTACCATGTTAGCTTTCTTTGAACCCAATTCTTTCTGAAATATAAATTTGAGTGAAGAATTATTTTGGCATGTTTATAATTTTCACATCACACCATTTTGTTTGTTTTTATTCCTTCTTCTATATTTTGAATAAATCAAAAATATTGAAAAAAGAAAGAGAACAGTGCTCGAGTCCATTAGGCCCAATGGCCTTCATGGTTTTCTCTCGAGTATACTTCTTTTGAAAATATGTCAAAAATATTTTGTTTTCACATTTTTGCTGTTGAATGATGTTTTGTACATTTGTTCAAATTCTCTTGTGTGATTTTCGTTGATTTTGTTGTAAAAGAAAAAAAATCTGAGAATGAAAGATGAACAGTTTTTGAGCCCATTAGGCCCTTTCGGCATATGTGGTTTCTCCTGAACCAGTGCACCTGAATTTCTGAAAAAATAAAAATCCTTATTTGTGTAGATTTTGTGTTTTCAATTCATGATTTCTCTTTTCATTTGTGTGAACAAGTATTTGTGCAAAAAATAAAAAATAAAGGAATTCAGATCCTTGTCTGAAGATTTTGTCATGGTTGTAACAAGAATTGTGTTGGACTCATTGAGTCTGGTGGTGTTGCAAAATTTTCTTTAGTTCAATCTTGTGAAATCTTCTCATAACAAAAAAAATGATTTTCTTTTAGCTTGTTCCATAAACTTTGAAAAACAAAAAAAAAAAAATGTTTTCTTTGTCATCTTCTGGTGACAAGTTCACACAGCTCAGGACATCTGATCCATTGGGTCGATGTGCCTGGTAAGTCCAACTTCTTTCTATTTTACTTCTCCTTGGGTCCGATCCAATCTGGATTTTCCTGTGTCAGAAAGTAACCAAAAAAAAAACATTCATTTTTCAAACATTTTTTTCTAAATCAAGTTTTCTCATATCAATTTTTGCATTGCTCACAAAAGCCCAGTTTTCACACTGGCCCCCAAGCCCAGTTTCCATACTGGCCCATAAAGCCCAGTTTTCACACTGGCCCCCAAGCCTAGTTTCCATACTGGCCCATTAAGCCCAGTTTTAACACTGGCGAATATTTTTCAAATCACAAGTTTCAAAAATTCTCAAAATTCAAAAGCCCAGCTCACACTGGCCCAAAAGCCCAGTTTTTACACTGGCCCCCAAGCCTAGTTTCCATACTGGCCCATAAAGCCCAGTTTTCACACTGGCCCCCAAGCCCAGTTTCCATACTGGCCCATAAAGCCCAGTTTTCACACTGGCCCCCTAAGCCCAGCTCACACTGGCCCCCAAGCCCAGTTTTCACACTGGCCCCAAAGCCCAGCTCACACTGGCCCAAAAGCCCAGCTCACACTGGCCCTCTAAGCCCAGTTCCCACACTGGCCCCCAAGCCCAGTTTTCACACTGGCCCCCTAAGCCCAGCTCACACTGGCCCCCTAAGCCCAGCTCTCACTGGCCCCAAAAGCCCAGTTTTCACACTGGCCCCCAAGCCCAGTTTCCATACTGGCCCATTAAGCCCAGTCTTCACACTGGCGAATATTTTTCAAATCACAAGTTTCAAAAACTCTCAAAATTCAAAAGCCCAGCTCACACTGGCCCGTAAGCCCAGCTCACACTGGCCCCCTAAGCCCAGCTCACACTGGCCCATTAAGCCCAGTTCTCACACTGGCCCCCCCAAGCCCAGCTCACACTGGCCCCTTAAGCCCAGCTCACACTGGCCCCCTAAGCCCAGCTCACACTGGCCCCTTAAGCCCAGCTCACACTGGCCCCCTAAGCCCAGTTCTCACACTGGCCCTCTAAGCCCAGTTCTCACACTGGCCCCCTAAGCCCAGCTCACACTGGCCCCCTAAGCCCAGCTCACACTGGCCCATTAAGCCCAGTTCTCACACTGGCCCCCCCAAGCCCAGCTCACGCTGGCCCCCTAAGCCCAGCTCACACTGGCCCCTTAAGCCCAGCTCACACTGGCCCCCTAAGCCCAGCTCTCACTGGCCCCAAAAGCCCAGTTTTCACACTGGCCCCCAAGCCCAGTTTCCATACTGGCCCATTAAGCCCAGTCTTCACACTGGCGAATATTTTTCAAATCACAAGTTTCAAAGATTCTCAAAATTCAAAAGCCCAGCTCACACTGGCCCCTTAAGCCCAGCTCACACTGGCCCCCAAGCCCAGTTTTCACACTGGCCCCCTAAGCCCAGCTCACACTGGCCCTCTAAGCCCAGTTTTCACACTGGCCCCCTAAGCCCAGCTCACACTGGCCCTCTAAGCCCAGTTTTCACACTGGCCCCCAAGCCCAGTTTTCACACTGGCCCCCTAAGCCCAGCTCACACTGGCCCTCTAAGCCCAGTTTTCACACTGGCCCCCTAAGCCCAGCTCACACTGGCCCCCTAAGCCCAGCTCACACTGGCCCCCAAGCCCAGTTTTCACACTGGCCACCATACGTAATTTTCTCTTAAAACAAAAAAAATCTGATTTTCAACTAGTATCATCATTTTCATTTCATTTTACTTTTCTTCATGCATAAAACAAAAAAAATACGCAAAGTTTGAGTCATTTGTTTTCGATGCAAATCATCCATTTTATGAGATTTCACAAAAATATATAATGGATGTCATAATCTCCTGGAGTCAAATGATCAAATCACATTCTTAGGAGATATTTGTGTGTGCATTGCTTGAAATCATCGTCCTTCAACCTTCGCTATACCAATAGATTGGCCCAATCATGTTCTTGAGCCCAAATGATAAACATCAAGTTTTACACTGGGGCAGATTTTCTGTTACCACCACTGTCTTTCATTTGGGAGATCCTGGAATCCGTTTAAAAAAAAAAAAAAAAAGAATGAAAAATGACTCTGTTGAGATCATTTAGTCTTTGTTTCTTAATTAATCTTTTGAAAATAAAACAACCAAAATTTGAAATGATGTGTGGCCATCTTTCTTCATCCAAAAAAAATATATACATATCCTTTGATACCCAATTTGAGCCAATAAGAATTTTCTTTTCAAATTTTACCTGAACAAGAGTTACCATCACAGTAGAAGTCGACTCAAGTTGCAAGAAGAACACACTTAGTGATCAAATGAAGCGAACTCCTCAAAAGTGAAGCAAAAATACAAAGAATCACAAAGTGATGGTGAACAAAGAGTGAAATTTGTAAATTAGCAAGGAAAGTCAACAGTGTTGACAAATGACTGATACAAAGTGCAGATGGTAACTCTTGTTTCAAATTACCCACAAAAATTTATTTGAGCCTTTATATCCTTTCTTTCAATACCCCTTAGCCCAAGCCACATTACAAGCCCAATAAAAGTCCACACAGATTGAATAATGGTTGCTTAAATTTTCATAAAGCTTAATTTCTGAGATAAGACAAAAATGACTAACAATGCAGTTGTAAAAAAAAAAATGATGAAAAAATATATAAATCGGATGAATGGAACTCCTTTTTGATCAAAATTAAGATTTTACAAAGGAAAATCAAACCGTTTGGGGCAATCTTTTCAAGCCAATCCTTTCCATATCCATCACAAATTCCTGAACACATTCAAATCCCATTCAAACTCTTCCCCCGGGTCCCAAACTTGGGGCAACTTTGTTAGTCTCAGATTTGTTCCATCTGAACCCTTGTTGGGCCTCTCAGATTTGTCCGTACTGAAATTCATAGATCCACCCTCAAGACAGGGGCAGACACTTTGGGGCTTTGTATGATTTTGAGTCCATCTTATCATTCGTAAACCCAAAGTGGGGGGCAACTTCTTGTGGAACCTCGCTTAATTGACTCATACCCAAAACCAAGGCAACTTTGTAACTTTTATATGTTTCGACCCATTCAGAGTATTGAGCAACTTTGTTAAATCACCAAAATTTTTCATCTGAATATTCAAAGCTCATACAAATACTGGGGCATCCCTTGTTGGGCCTTGCATGATCTTGGTTCGCCCCGAACTTCAAAAGTCTAAAACCACCAAAATTGGGGCAATTTGCAAATCACACATGATATTCTCACTTCCTGATTCCTGACTTATTCCCTCTCATTTCAGATACATGTGTCCATACCAATACTTCTACCATGTTCCAGAGCAGCTTCTGGGTATCTACTACCTCACATTGGCCTTTGTAGCCGTTTTAAGGAGTAAGAGGCTCAAGTAGCCAACCCGGTTCCCTCCAAATCCTTCCAATCATCCTCCACATATTTTAACCAACCCCTTATATCAAGCATGTACACACTAGTATCTCGTCAAGAAATGCGTAGCACACAAGCTTCATTTTGAACAGTTGACTTTAGAATTTGGACGTCCATTGAAAGGAAATTGGAAGTCTAGATCTTCATAAATTGGATGTTTTCAAAGGAAACAAATTGACAAAAAAAAAATGTCATAGGTTCATAATCTTCCAATACATCATGTACGTATTTTCTTCAACTTTGAATTTGCCTCCATGTATTCATCAAATTTTCTTCTTCAAAAAAGACAAAAAAATGCATCAAAGTTTTCCCCTCCATGTATATTACATCAATTTTTTCTTCCTTCAAAAAGACAAAAAAAATCAACATTCATCAAACTTTTCTTCTCCAAATTTCAAAATTTTCATCAACCAAGTTTCTCTTGCCTATCAAGATTCCATATACTTGTACAAAAATGCAACACCTTCTTTCTTAATTTCAAAATCAAAATCAAAAAAGGTTCTCAAAATTTCAACAAATTCAAAAATTTCAATTTTCAAAACAATCAAACAATTTTACTTTTTGTCATTGGTATCTCGGCCCTCTGTAAGACAATGGTCGAGCCCAATTTTGCTCTCTTGTCATTGGTATCTCGGCCCTCTGTAAGACAATGGTCGAGCCCAATTTTGCTTTTTGCCATTGGTATCTCGGCCCTCTGTAAGACAATGGTCGAGTCCAATTTTTGCTTTTTGCCATTGGTATCTCGGCCCTCTGTAAGACAATGGTCGAGCCCAATTTTGCTCTCTTGTCATTGGTATCTCGGCCCTCTGTAAGACAATGGTCGAGCCCAATATTGCTTTTTGCCATTGGTATCTCGGCCCTCTGTAAGACAATGGTCGAGTCCAATTTTTGCTTTTTGCCATTGGTATCTCGGCCCTCTGTAAGACAATGGTCGAGCCCAATTTTGCTTTCTTGTCATTGGTATCTCGGCCCTCTGTAAGACAATGGTCGAGCCCAATTTTGCTTTCTGGCATTGGTATCTCGGCCCTCTGTAAGACAATGGTCGAGCCCAATTTTGCTTTCTGTCATTGGTATCTCGGCCCTCTGTAAGACAATGGTCGAGCCCAAATTTTGCTTTCTTGTCATTGGTATCTCGGCCCTCTGTAAGACAATGGTCGAGCCCAATTTTGCTTTCTGGCATTGGTATCTCGGCCCTCTGTAAGACAATGGTCGAGCCCAATTTTGCTTTCTGTCATTGGTATCTCGGCCCTCTGTAAGACAATGGTCGTGCCCAATTTTACTCTTGTCATTGGTATCTCGGCCCTCTGTAAGACAATGGTCGAGCCCATTTTTACTTTTTCAAACGACCATCTGCATGGCAATGGTCAGGTACATATTTTTTAATTTTAATTTTCTCAAACGACCCTCTGCATGGCAATGGTCAAACCAATCAAATTCAAGTTTCTCATTTCATTTAATCCAGTTCATTTTATTTATGCAATCAAAAAAAAAAAAAAAAAAAAAAAAAAAAAAGATTTCTTTTGTTTCATTCTCAGTTTGTTTCTTGTTCATCTCGAAATCTGTAGCATTGGTGGACCTTCCACGAGGTTGTCACACTTCAATTCTCAGTTTTGTTTGTTTGTTTCATTCTCTGTTTGTTTCTTGTTTATCTTGGAACCCAGACGAAATTAGTATTTCTATCTTTACTTATCTTTTACTTTGATAATATGAAAACATTGTTTATCATATGATCTAGTAAAAACCTAAGTAAAGAGGGGCAGCTGTCAACACTCAATTTCGTCCGGGTTGATTAATAAATTTATTTCTAAAAAATAAAAAAAATAATAATAATAAAAAAAAAAATAAAAATAAAAAAAATCATAATAATCACAACAACGTTCGTCCTCCACTGAGGGCGTTCGTCCTCTGGCGTTCGTCTTTTCACTGTTCGCCCTTTCGGCCTGCGACGTTCGTTCTTTGTTTCTGGACGTTCGTTTTGGTTTGTGAATGTTCGGTCCGTGTGTTTCGTTGGTTTGAGCGTTCGTTCATTTAACCGAGCGTTCAACTTATTGAGGGCAGTGTTTTAAGTTGTTTTAGAGCGTTCGTTCATACAATGTGAGCGTTCGTTCGTTTTATGTTTTGACCGAGCGTTCGACATTTGGGTATTGTGACGCTCGTCCTAATAGTAAACTGTTCTTCAAGCGTTCGGTCTGTTTGGAATTCTCCGTGAGCGTTCGGTTTAGGACGTTCGGTTTCTGGAATTTCGGTAACTTTTAAGCGTTCGGCCTGGATAAGAACTTTACCTTCTGAACGTTCGTTCTTGGCTTGCGTTCGACCCAAGCGTTGGTTCTCCAATTGTGGAACGTTCGTCCCATACCGTTCGGTCATCTTGGAACGTTCACCATTTGACCGTTCGCCCTCTGTTGTTCAACCGTTCGTCCTTCTCCAATGTTACTGTGGTCGTTCGTCCTTCTCCACTGTTGTTAAACCGTTCGTCCTTCCCCACTGTTCAACCGTTCGTCCTTCCCCACTGTTCAACCGTTCGTCCTTCCCCACTGTTCAACCGTTCGTCCTCTGTTTCGAACCGTTCGTCCTCATCTTAAAGCGTTCGTCCCGGTCTTTTTAGGACGCTCGTCCTTTTTCACTGATTCAACCGTTCGGCATTTCGTTTCCTCTGGACGTTCGTCATCAACCGTTCGGCCTGACAAGGTTACCGTTCGATCAGTGTTCAAGCTTGTGAGCGTTCGGTCTGTACTATTTGAACGTTCGTTCTTATTGTGTTTTGTTCTCAGTTTAGTGAACGTCCAAGCCGAGCGTTCGGTCTGTTTGAGATGTCGAGCGTTCGGGTAGTGATTGTGAGCGTTCGGTTTTCGTTGGTTGACTATTTGAACGATCGTTTTTGGTGACTGTTAACATTCGACCTGGACCAGTTTTGTTCTACCTTGTGAACGTTCGGCCTAAGCGTTCGTTCATTTTCGTGGACGGTCGTTCGTTTTGGTAGCAGGCTCTTGACCGAACGTCCAAAGCTGGCTGCATTTTAAATTGATATGTCACGGAAGATTCCCACCTTCGGCTGCCGCTTCCCGCCATTAACCATCTGAAGAGCCACTTACTGTATGGGTCTCTGGAAATTAAAAAAAGAAGCAGAGAATATTCCTGGCTCACTTCCACTTGTCTTCCACATGCGCCCACATGGAACCTCTGCTGATTCCGTCTGCCATCTGAAACGCGGGCAACGCCCTGCCTCCCACTCACCTTTGCTCCCACTTACCTTCAACACCCTGGTTTCCACTCAACACCCAGACTGGTAGCACATGATCAAGCACACCACACGGTCAAGAAAATAGGCCACTCACAGTATGGGTTGATGCGTGTTAAAAGAGGAAGAGAATCATTTCTGGATTTTTTTTTTGGAGTTTGTCATCCACGGGCAGGGCATCTTCCCATCTGGCACTTCTGTAGTGCCCATCTGGCTTTTCTGAAAAGCCTGCTACACCATTGAAGGGAGGGGAACTGGACTTCACGGCCCACACTCTGGATCTCTCGGGAATTATCTCCAGGACCTGGGGAAACTGATAGGGTCTTCTCTTCATTTTTTATTTTTTTTTTGTTATCACCAATAGACATGACCAGGAACCCATTTTGGAACCCACCATGTATTCATCCCTAACACCTCTCGGCCAACAAGAGACCTTTCTGTTTTCATCTTCACCATATACCACGGCAAGCACTTGAAATCTTTTCTTCCTGAGGAGTTTGTCTTCCTCACGGGTCAGCCATTAAAAGTCGCCTTCATCTCCATCACCAATCTCTCCGCATTCAACAAGTTCCAACACCTGTCCTTGGCCTGTCACGATGATCCCTTCACAACACCACTGACCCCTCTCTGATCACCTTCATCCTTACGCATAGCCCATATCATCATCATCAATATTCCCACACAGCCAACGACCCACGGCCTACACTCCCGACCCTTCATCATTCATCAGCTAACGACACGAAGAAGGAGTAGAGGCTATGTTCAGAAAGGAGGATAAGTGAGGAGCATTGATTGTCGACTACAAGCGAGAGCAGAGTGCGAAATCGGTCCATAGAGATCAATCCAAGGAAGAAAGAGGGAGCGGATTAGGAAAAGGATTATCCATTGTTGGGGGCAAACCTTACGGTTCAGCGGAGACCTGAGGGGAGAGGCGCATAGAGTTCAACAACAGAGGAAGGAGCTCCAAGAGGTAAGTAACATCCATTTTTCAATTTACAGTCACTGTTGAAATAATTTGCTTTTCTTGTGTGTGCTATGTTCTGTTTGTGTATGATTTGTTGCTTGAATATTCCAAGCCGCGTATGCATGTATCACGGTCATTTTATTGTCTTCACCATGTTTCGACACCTGCAATGAATAAGCCATCCACTCATTTTTTTCGACTTCAAGAATTTCTTCCTTTCCCTCACCCAATGCAGTGCTAGATTAAGAAGCAAACTTCCCCCTACTTCCTTTAGCCACCATCAACTGCTCGGATTCTCCACTCCTCTTATCATCGTGAACCACACCAAATCGGGGTCACCTGCAATTCTTCCTTCCTCTTTATTCACCTCTTCACCTAGTGCAACATGACCACGGCCCAACCTCAAACCTCCATTCCCCTTCACCCAATCATCATCTTAACACCAGCAACACTTAATTTCTAGGACCCGACATTTCAAACCCAATTCTCGGTCATCCCATCTTTGGTAAACATCGTCCCTCCTACACGCACAACTCTTAAGCTGTTTTGGATTCCCGATTTCGTTCACCAGACTGAATCCCTCTGAAAACGCCACCCCTCGGCTCGTCATGCAAATCTTGCCTTCTCTTTTCACTCTTTTCGCTCTACACAATCCCAATTTGCCAACCATGGCACTTTCTTCTGCAATTGTTCCCTCCAGATTCATACTTTCCCCACCTGCATCCTCTATGGTACCACTATTTTCCTCAACCATCATTTACAAAATCCCAAGTCAAAGCAGACTAGGTTTTCGAACCTCTTTTTCCAATTTCGCAAAGGAGTCACGCGTCAGTGACGGTGGATGGGAACTACAGCTGCACTGGCGCGAGCGGAATCAAACCACGGAGGCACTAGGGCGGTCAGATCTGAAACAACGTTGGTGGCGGTGGAGTCGAGGCGAACGCCAGAGTTGGTCGCGTGTAGCAGTGGCAAATCGAAGCCGCGCGCGGAGAAAGAAGAACTGTCGCGACCATCTTGATCCCGGTAACGAGTGGCGACCATCGAAGAATAGAAGACAGTGGCGCCGCGGTCGGTTGTGGTTCCGATGTCGCCTGAGTTTGCCGTCAACGCCGAGACCGGTAAAGGTCGTCCCCTTTTGCGGTGGCTATGCGGGTGGAGGTGAATGTCTCTGGGTTTCTCTCTTTCAGAGGAGAAGATGGAGTCTTCTACTGACTCAAATGGATGAAGTTAGAAGAACCCCTAATGGGTGGGTTGAATTGGGAATAAACACTTCGGGCCGAGTCCCCTTGGCACTCCCATTTTTCACTCGCACACCCCATGTTTCACTCGCGCCCCCCTTTCCGTTTGGGCCATGGCCCAGTTTACTGTTGGAATTATTTTCCATCCTTGCACCCCTATTCATGTTCGGTTTATTTTCTTGTTTTATTTTTATTTTTTTTTTATTTTTTTTTTTTATTATTATTATTTTGAATGTATCCCTTGTATAATAATCCCGCCCCTTTTGTTTTGTTTATATTTGTTAAACTTGTTTTTGTTTTTACATAAAAATTACAAAAATCATAAAAATTGTAAATAATAAAAAATATATATAAAACGTTAAAAAAACATTTAATGTAATAAATCGGTATGAGTACTTGTGCGATCGTACGCATCAGCCTAGTACTTATTGCCCAAATATAAAATAAATAAAAAGCCGTGTGAGTGCTCGTGCGATCGTACGCATCAGCCTAGTACTCATTACGCAAAACAATAAAAAGAGAAAGCCGTGTGAGTGCTCGTGCGATCGTACGCATCAGCCTAGTACTCATTACGCAAAACAATAAAAAGAGAAAGTCGTGTGAGTGCTCGTGCGATCGTACGCATCAGCCTAGTACTCATTACGCAAAACCATAAAAAGAGAAAGCCGTGTGAGTGCTCGTGCGATCGTACGCATCAGCCTAGTACTCATTACGCAAAACAATAAAAAGAGAAAGCCGTGTGAGTGCTCGTGCGATCGTACGCATCAGCCTAGTACTCATTACGCAAAACAATAAAAAGAGAAAGTCGTGTGAGTGCTCGTGCGATCGTACGCATCAGCCTAGTACTCATTACGCAAAAAATATAAACATTACAACAAAAATACCAAAAACATATAAAAATCCTCAAAAGCCAAAAACATCAACATTTTCAAACTACAAACAATATCGCCTTGCCAGAACTACGTGATCCTTGATTCTCCATCAAAAGTGGAGATACGTAGGAGCAAGGCCAGTCCTTGTCAGGCTCACTCTCCCAAAAATCCAAATTATCCATAACAATTTCTCAAACAATTTTCCAAACAATTTTTCTCAAGCAGTTTTCAAATGAACTACGGAACCCTGATTTCTCATTCTGCATGAGAATACGTAGGAGCAAGGTCAATCCTTGTCGGGCCCCAAAAAGCTAAAAAATATTGTTTGTTTCTTTAGAGTTTTATTTCAAGGGAATGTTAAACACTTTGAAAACCACATCCACATTTGCGCATTTAGTTAAAGGTACTGCCTTAGGGCAGGCGTTGTAGGGTGCTAATACCTTCCCTACACGTAACCGACTCCCGAACCAAGAATCTGGTTCAATTTGACCATGCCTTATCATTTTATGGTTTTTCCGTAGTTTTCCAGAATAAACTATGGTGGCGACTCCAAAATCTCTTTTTGGATCGTCGTCCCGTCGCGATTCCGGTTGCGACACCTAGGACTAGGACCTCCTGCCGTTCCCACACATGACGTACCCCCTCTACGTGAGGACGAGTACTCACGGAACATCAGGATGAACAACCGGCTAAACTTCCCACATTCATTCGTTACAAATCTCAATAACCAAATTCTGAGTCGTTCCTCCTTGGAACGCTCATTTAATCATTCATACTTTCATTTCGTCTCATATATAGTTCATCATAAACCACTTATAACCATACACTTTCATCGCTTTGAATCACATACCCTTTCACTGCTGTACTGCCAACAATGATAATGCATACATACACTCTTGAAGCCATGTAGAATAATCAATTAAACTAGTATACTGGCATGAATAAAACATCAAGTGAACACATAATGAGCAAATCAAAACACACGATCTTGCAAATACCGAAATATTATAAGTTATAAATGAACACTAGTACATCACGAGTACTACAGAGATCATGATTTGGGTGTTGAGGAAACGTCTAGATTTTTGGGAGGAATAAACCTGACAAGGCATTGCCTTGCTCCTACGTATCTCTATTTTCGGTAGAGAATCAAGGCTCACGTAGTTCTGTCTTAGATTCATTAAATGATGATCACAATAATCTATCATATTTCATACATTCTCATACTTTTATCCATATCACCTTCCAGTATATTCCACACATTAGTACATATAATTCAACTCAAAATAAAAATAAACTTAGATAACATACTGAGTAGAATACTATTTACACGAGCCAAACATTAATTGGACGAACACCATTTTCGTACAACTGGACGACCACGATTTTGGACGAACGTCATATTCAGAACGGACGAACGCTATTTGCAGAAATTAACCGAACGCTCACTTTTAAAGGACGAACGCTCAACTACTCGAACGAACGACCTACTATTTGGACGAACGCTTACTATTGGGACGAACGCCAACTAACAACTTGGACGAACGCTCAACGTGGATGGTTTGGACGAACGCTCACTTGCCAACTGAAGAACGGACGCTCATTAACAACTCTTGGACGAACGCGCCACTACGAAGTTTGGACGAACGTGCATAGCGAATGGGACGAACGTCCCCTTTTCACTTCACCAACTTTGAACGAGCGTCCACAAACGAACGCTCTCCAACGACTACCGAACAATTTGGACGAACGTCCAAATTCACCTTGACGAACGTTCAACCATTTTGGACGAACGTACAACGTCTCCGGGAAAGTGCAGAAGTGCCTAAAACTCATTGTTTTTCCAATGGTGACCCGTGTTCATCTAACTGAGTACCTGTGTTGGACTTTCTGTGCACTTTAGCTAATTCACTCGGGTAATCGTTTACAGGGGTGTTGTAAACGATTACCAGACACCACTCTCAGTCACCTCATTCTCATTCCATAAAAACGAACGTTCAACGTCTGGACGAACGTTCTTAGGCATTTGGACGAACGTTCAATGTGGCTCCAAACGGACGGACGCTCAAATTTAGGACGAACGTCCACTTTTCACAGTATGGACGAACGTCCATTTTCTCATTCGCGAACGCTCGCTCAGTAACATGAACGAACGTTCAATTCGTCCAAAAATGACGAACGTTCAACTTTTAGAATTTAAGGTCGAACGCTTTGTCCAGCCATTTGGATGAACGTCCAAATTGGCTCGGACGAACGCACTCCGCTGCATCTCGCGCTCGGGCACGAGATGCTGGGCGCGGCATTTCCAGAGCCACTCGCGCCTGGGCGCGACAGTGGGGCGCCCGGGCGTAACGTGATGCAGAATTCTGCAGAATACAGAATTCTGCAGAATTGAGATCAGAACCTCTCTGACCATTTTCAACCCCTTTTTATTATTTTCTAACACCCTATATTCATGTTTCATACTAGATTGAATTTACCTAATTGATTATAACCGTTCATTATTCAATTCTTAAGGGATTCTTACTCAAATTCAACCATACACACAACCACAATCCAGAAAATCCAACTCATGCAACCACTATCAACATCCACAGTCACAAATTTCCAGCATACAGTTCATACAAAGATCAACACATGTATTGTCCGTACAACTCATAGAAAAGATCCAGCTCCCCTTACCTCTTGAAGACTTCCTTGTAAAATCTTAAATCAATCTCAGCACTGTGTTCCTCCTTCCATCCTCTCTGCTTGCTCATTCCATCATGCCCTCCACAAGTGTTGTTGCAGACCGTGACAACATTCCAGCTGAACTATGAAGTGTTGTTCTTCATTACTGTGCAAACCTCTTCCTTCTTCACGGTGGTGGATGATGCTTAGCTAGAACCCACCTTCAAAACCGGCACTTCTTTATTCACCATGCAGCTGTTCCTTCTCCATCAAGTTCAAGCAAACAAAAGTGAAAGTGCAGCCGGATTAGACCGTGTGAGTGCTCTGCACGTTTTCTCTGGAAAAATTCTCTATGTTATACTTCTTCACTTTCTTCAATCCATTCTCTGTAGTTAGGCTTTCCCGTGAACAAACAATGGCCAAGGTGGTATGTCCCTCGTGACTTTCAAGTGTGGCCCCTTCCATTATTTCAAATAGTGTGGCAGATGCTTACCAAATTGAGTTGGCCAAGTTTTTCTTCCAGCATGTATCTCTTCGAAATTTGATAAAAGCAAAAACTAGCAATTGTAAAGAATTCATATGCTTTCCCGTAAGCCATTTTCCTTTCCTTGTTAATTGTTGAATGGCAACCACGTAGTGTGACACCAAGCACCCCCAATTATTGCATTCAATAATGCAAATGGTGGGTGACCACCATGTCCCCACTACTCTTAAAACCATGGTCCTTACATTCTCCCCAACAACAAAAATTTTCGTCCTCGAAAATTTAGTTTTCTAAAACCAGTTGAGATACAGCTCTCTCATCTTGTCCTCAAATTCTTGGGTAGAGTTGCCATCCCACAACTCATATAACAAACTTATCCGGGCAGTTCCCACCGCTCAAAGAGCTTATCAGAGCAACTCCCACCACTCAAAAGTTTATCAGGGCAACTCCCACCACTCATCTAGTGAGCTTATCAGGGCAGTTCCCACCACTACTCTAGTGAGCTTATCAGGGCAGTTCCCACTGCTCAAAGAGCTTATCAGGGCAACTCCCACCACTCAAAAGTTTATCAGGGCAACTCCCACCACTCATCTAGTGAGCTTATCAGGGCAGTTCCCACCACTACTCTAGTGAGCTTATCAGGGCAGTTCCCACTGCTCAAAGAGCTTATTAGGGCAACTCCCACCACTCAAAAGTTTATCAGGGCAACTCCCACCACTCATCTAGTGAGCTTATCAGGGCAGTTCCCACCGCTCAGCCAAGGTGACAATTCTGGGTCAACATACATATCACATATCTCACACCAAAATCATATCATATTTACACGCACTCATATAGTAAGAGATCTTCTCGAATTGAACGCTACAGGATTAAAGCATTAACTCGATGACAAAAACAGTTAAACAGTGTTTAGGCTGAAACACGAGCAAAAGACCAAAACACAACACATCTAGGTTAAGACAGGGAGAATTAAACTCATAATGATAACAAATTTTTATAACCGTAGTCATGGTGTACAATCAGAGCAAGTGCTCAAGCCTGTCTGCATACTCAGTCACGACATATTTCCCGGTATTAACTGAAGGAATTCAATCTCCATGTCATACCTTACACTGTACGGAAGTACTCAGCATCTCATTAGAGTCAGATGGATCAACTCCCTAAGACGAAGGAGGAGAAGAAGTAGTTACCATCTTCTGTTCATACAGAAAGAAATACCATTAACCTGACACAAACCAATACAACTTCCAACCCGAGACCAAAGTACACAATCACAAACGAAACGCACCCACAACCTACAGGTTTCTAAGGAAGAACTGCTCTGATACCATTAATGTAACATCCCAGTTATATAATAATCAATATTATATAATAAGGACGTTAACATTCAAATATAGAGAACAGTCGGAGTATGACGTGTAATTAAATGTAATAAATTACAGTCATCTAAATAAAAGAAACTGAAAATTCAAACTTGAACATTTGAAAGGATTGAACACTACAAGTGTTCAATCAATAAATTCTAAGAAGACTATCCTGCGAAATCAGTAACCTCTAGCTCTTGCTCCAAGGGAAACTCCGCGACAACATCTGCTCCCATCCAAGTGGATGATCATCGCCAAAGAAACATACCCAAACAGCACATAACAAAAACAATGCAAGGGTGAGCTAGATATAAAAACATGTTATACAGATAGAACAGTTAAATTCAATGTTATCATACTTAGATTCGTATAAAAGAACAATTAGAGCATATTCATTAAACCATCATTCCATCCACTCATACAACATGCAAAAGTCATCCAAACATGGTAAATTGACATCTACAGACTTGTTACTTTATAGACCGACTAGTTAATTCATAGACAGACTCGTCCGGACTAGAATGAATTCTGTGTAGCTTCGATGTTCGTGCACCCGGGTGATGTAGTAACTGGAACTCTCATCAGCTGCCACCCGAGGTTAGTCCTATCTGTCCAGATACCCTAGGACTAGGACCTCCTGCCGTTCCCACACATGACGTACCCCCTCTACGTGAGGACGAGTACTCACGGAACATCAGGATGAACAACCGGCTAAACTTCCCACATTCATTCGTTACAAATCTCAATAACCAAATTCTGAGTCGTTCCTCCTTGGAACGCTCATTTAATCATTCATACTTTCATTTCGTCTCATATATAGTTCATCATAAACCACTTATAACCATACACTTTCATCGCTTTGAATCACATACCCTTTCACTGCTGTACTGCCAACAATGATAATGCATACATACACTCTTGAAGCCATGTAGAATAATCAATTAAACTAGTATACTGGCATGAATAAAACATCAAGTGAACACATAATGAGCAAATCAAAACACACGATCTTGCAAATACCGAAATATTATAAGTTATAAATGAACACTAGTACATCACGAGTACTACAGAGATCATGATTTGGGTGTTGAGGAAACGTCTAGATTTTTGGGAGGAATAAACCTGACAAGGCATTGCCTTGCTCCTACGTATCTCTATTTTCGGTAGAGAATCAAGGCTCACGTAGTTCTGTCTTAGATTCATTAAATGATGATCACAATAATCTATCATATTTCATACATTCTCATACTTTTATCCATATCACCTTCCAGTATATTCCACACATTAGTACATATAATTCAACTCAAAATAAAAATAAACTTAGATAACATACTGAGTAGAATACTATTTACACGAGCCAAACATTAATTGGACGAACACCATTTTCGTACAACTGGACGACCACGATTTTGGACGAACGTCATATTCAGAACGGACGAACGCTATTTGCAGAAATTAACCGAACGCTCACTTTTAAAGGACGAACGCTCAACTACTCGAACGAACGACCTACTATTTGGACGAACGCTTACTATTGGGACGAACGCCAACTAACAACTTGGACGAACGCTCAACGTGGATGGTTTGGACGAACGCTCACTTGCCAACTGAAGAACGGACGCTCATTAACAACTCTTGGACGAACGCGCCACTACGAAGTTTGGACGAACGTGCATAGCGAATGGGACGAACGTCCCCTTTTCACTTCACCAACTTTGAACGAGCGTCCACAAACGAACGCTCTCCAACGACTACCGAACAATTTGGACGAACGTCCAAATTCACCTTGACGAACGTTCAACCATTTTGGACGAACGTACAACGTCTCCGGGAAAGTGCAGAAGTGCCTAAAACTCATTGTTTTTCCAATGGTGACCCGTGTTCATCTAACTGAGTACCTGTGTTGGACTTTCTGTGCACTTTAGCTAATTCACTCGGGTAATCGTTTACAGGGGTGTTGTAAACGATTACCAGACACCACTCTCAGTCACCTCATTCTCATTCCATAAAAACGAACGTTCAACGTCTGGACGAACGTTCTTAGGCATTTGGACGAACGTTCAATGTGGCTCCAAACGGACGGACGCTCAAATTTAGGACGAACGTCCACTTTTCACAGTATGGACGAACGTCCATTTTCTCATTCGCGAACGCTCGCTCAGTAACATGAACGAACGTTCAATTCGTCCAAAAATGACGAACGTTCAACTTTTAGAATTTAAGGTCGAACGCTTTGTCCAGCCATTTGGATGAACGTCCAAATTGGCTCGGACGAACGCACTCCGCTGCATCTCGCGCTCGGGCACGAGATGCTGGGCGCGGCATTTCCAGAGCCACTCGCGCCTGGGCGCGACAGTGGGGCGCCCGGGCGTAACGTGATGCAGAATTCTGCAGAATACAGAATTCTGCAGAATTGAGATCAGAACCTCTCTGACCATTTTCAACCCCTTTTTATTATTTTCTAACACCCTATATTCATGTTTCATACTAGATTGAATTTACCTAATTGATTATAACCGTTCATTATTCAATTCTTAAGGGATTCTTACTCAAATTCAACCATACACACAACCACAATCCAGAAAATCCAACTCATGCAACCACTATCAACATCCACAGTCACAAATTTCCAGCATACAGTTCATACAAAGATCAACACATGTATTGTCCGTACAACTCATAGAAAAGATCCAGCTCCCCTTACCTCTTGAAGACTTCCTTGTAAAATCTTAAATCAATCTCAGCACTGTGTTCCTCCTTCCATCCTCTCTGCTTGCTCATTCCATCATGCCCTCCACAAGTGTTGTTGCAGACCGTGACAACATTCCAGCTGAACTATGAAGTGTTGTTCTTCATTACTGTGCAAACCTCTTCCTTCTTCACGGTGGTGGATGATGCTTAGCTAGAACCCACCTTCAAAACCGGCACTTCTTTATTCACCATGCAGCTGTTCCTTCTCCATCAAGTTCAAGCAAACAAAAGTGAAAGTGCAGCCGGATTAGACCGTGTGAGTGCTCTGCACGTTTTCTCTGGAAAAATTCTCTATGTTATACTTCTTCACTTTCTTCAATCCATTCTCTGTAGTTAGGCTTTCCCGTGAACAAACAATGGCCAAGGTGGTATGTCCCTCGTGACTTTCAAGTGTGGCCCCTTCCATTATTTCAAATAGTGTGGCAGATGCTTACCAAATTGAGTTGGCCAAGTTTTTCTTCCAGCATGTATCTCTTCGAAATTTGATAAAAGCAAAAACTAGCAATTGTAAAGAATTCATATGCTTTCCCGTAAGCCATTTTCCTTTCCTTGTTAATTGTTGAATGGCAACCACGTAGTGTGACACCAAGCACCCCCAATTATTGCATTCAATAATGCAAATGGTGGGTGACCACCATGTCCCCACTACTCTTAAAACCATGGTCCTTACACAGCTCGCGCTGGGCGCCCCTCAGCAGGGGGGGCTTGGGCGCCATATCAGTTTTCTGCATAATGCAGATTTCTGCGAAATTGGCCACTCACCATGTGATTTTTGGTTCTAGACCTTCATTCATTGCACTCACACACCAAACAAGCTAAAACTAACCTAATACACTTATACAAACCATAAAAACAACATCAAAACTCAAAAATCACAACAATGCAAAACTACACAAACATACAAAACATAAGTTACTAATGCAAATAACATAAAAATCACACAAACACAAGTAAAAAGGGTAATGAAAATGGGTTGCCTCCCAAAAGCGCTTGTTTAACGTCATTAGCTTGACGGATTACTCATTGAAGTGCAAATGTTGATGTTGGTGTGCTCCTTCCACCAACTCTTCTTGAATCACATTCTAGCCACCAAATCAACTCTCATAGCTTGAATTCTTCATTTTTGCCCTTCCACTACCTTGACATCTTTAAATACTCAATCCTCTTGATCAAATTTTTCTTGCTAGGCATGAGTTCTTTGTCTCTCATCCAAGGGTGGTGGTGACTAGTCTTTCTCTTTTCCTTCTCCCTTTCTTCTTCATCTTTCACTTAGCACTTGGAGCATCTTCAATGAAGGGAGAATTTTGGGCAGCTTGTAGTGCTCAAGCTAGTTGTCTCCTTGTGTCCTATAATTTCTTCAATCTCAGGGTCTTCATGATGCTTTTGAGGCTGCAGTCCTCCTTGTGTGAACATCCCCTGCATACACTTAGACACAACTAGGCTAAAGCCACAAATTAGCCCAAGTAAAACTGAAAATCTATTTACAACAAAAGAGTTAGTTGTATATACAAAATCAAGTCTACAAAAGTTAGAAACCTCACAAAAGTCTAGTATTGACACGAGTCCCCGGCAGCGGCGCCAAAAACTTGTTAGTCTAAAAACTTGTTGGGCTCGATTTCGGCAAGTGCACCGAATCGTTCAAGTAATAAACCGGTAAGACCGGGTATCGTGTTCCCAAGAGACTCGTAATACTAGAGAATTGTGCGATTAACAACTCATATAGACTTAATAACATAACATCAATTTACAAAACAAGTGCAAAAAGATAAATTCATACATAATTACAAGGTTGGACTTTGGTATTGAAGGCACTTGGAAATGGAAAAGACTAGAAATGGTATGAAATGACATTGCTAAGGTTAGTTTTCACCAATGCACTCTTGTGTATAACCAATTTCATCTCCTCTCTATCAATTTACTAAAGTCAATCCACTAAAACACTCTAGCCCTAATCCCTTAGGTGAAAGAGCCTAGGTTTTCCTTATCAAACCCCAATCCCTTGGCAATCTAACAAGCAAAACCCGCATTAAAGAGCTGGGATCTAAGACAACATGTGAATCATCTTCCATCCCTAGAATCAATGACCCACAAGGACTCCTATTTCAGTTCCGAGTTTCATCTTACGTCCCCATAATCCATAAAACCCCAAAATCAAGTCATGAACGTCCCCCATTACATGCAAGCTTTAAGATTGGAAACAAGAATACTAGCAATTGATAGAAAAGGCATATATAAATTCAAATCATTCAAAAATTACACAAGAATTCAATGGCTACAACTAATCCCAACAAGATGGGTTTGGCTCTCCATTTCCATGGAGAGCCTTTAAGCTTACAAAATGGCCACGAAAGAAGATGAAGAACCTAAGAGGAAGAAGGGAGTGTTCCCACGAACCCTAGAAGCCCTCCAAGCTCTCCTCTCAGTGAATCGCGCCTCCAAATAACCAAAGACTCAAACCCCTTCACGTTTCTGGGTTAAATAAGCTGGATTTGACACATCAGCAAAAGTCGCGCCCGGGCGCGAGGCTCTCGCAAAAAGTCGAAAACTCGCGAAAAGTCGCGCCCGACGCCCTCGCTGTTTCGCGCCCGGGCGCGAGCCTCTCGCAAAAAGTCGCGCTCGGCGCGGACCATCTGGATAAATTGAAATCTGACGAGCGTCCTCTTCTCTGGCCTGGACGAACGTCCTAAATCTTGGACGAGCGTTCTGGACGAGCGTCCTCTTAACTCCTGGACGAGCGTCCACTATCTTGCAGGACGAGCGTCCTCTCTGCTAGCGGGACGAACGTCCACTTCTGCTAGCTGGACGAACGTCCAATTCTGCTCTTCGCTGGACGAGCGTCCTGCCTGGCTGGACGAGCGTCCTGCCTGGCTGGACGAGCGTCCATTTCTGCCTTCTGGACGAGCGTCCGCTCGTGCTTCCACTTTGGACAAGCGTCCGCTCTTCTGCCTTCTGGACGAGCGTCCGCTCTCCTGGGACGAGCGTTCTTGCGCTGCTGATGGCGTTTCTTCGTGCTAATTTTTTGGTCCAGTTCTATACATTGTTGGAGACTCTTCCAAGCTCATTTTTAGCTACAAAATAAGGGGTTATTGATGAAAGTACATCAAAGTAGCCAAAAACACAATTATATAGAAAACAAGACAAAAGAAGAGGATTTAACAAGTTATAAGTTAGATAGGGGTTGATTTTGCTACTAAAATGATGCTTAAAATATGGTAAATTTTAGCATTATCAGACATCAAAGAATTATGGTACAGTTTAGGAGGTCAGTTTGTGGACCCAGATAGGTTAGAATTATTAACTGATGATAGGGGTGTCATGCATATGTTGAACATTGCTAGGTTAAATGATGAAGTTCATCTGTATGTGGTTCATAATATGATGGAACCGGAAATAATAGAAATGATTGATTGGGTTGGTGGTCATCTTGATGATGAAGGTGATGTTGCAACACAAGTGGAGGAGGCTGAGGTTGTTGGTGATGGTGAACTTGGAACAGAAATGGTGGAGGGTGAGGAGGATGACCATGAGGGTGATGGTGAGGTCCATACTGAAGTTGGAACAGAAATGGTTGAGGGTGAGGGTGATGCCTATGAGGGTGATGGTGAGGATCATACTGAAGTTGGAACAGAAATGGTTGAGGGTGAGGGTAACGCTCACGAGGGTGATGGTGAGGATCATACTAAAGTTCCTATTACTCACGAAACAACTATGCCTTTATCTGATGAATGATGTGATGAATGATCTAATGTACTGAACTTATTTATATTTTGTAGCAAATGTTTGCTCTATCATTTTGAAGACACTCTGTTATGATGTATTTTGGATATGTAAAACAATGTTGTTATCATTTTGAACACGTTCTGTTATGATGTAAGACAATGTTTGTGGTTATGAGAAAGTGATTATTGCCCAATTTCGTTATCAGTCATCATCTTTATTGGTCATTGCTTTATGATGTTTTTTATTATTCCACTTAGTTATGATTTTGCTTTATGATTATTCCACTTAAAGTAACAATATAATTAAAAGAAATTAAATCACACACATTATCACTGTAATCACTCACCTTCATTAACAAAACACACATTACATAAAAGCCAAGTTTCAACTCTGATCACAGATTACACAGCATCAACCAAGTTTCAGCAACATTGCTAATACAATTACATTCAAAACAAATATGGCAAAGATCATCCCCACTAACAATTTCAACCACTTTTCCAACTTAACTAAACTTTTCTCTATAAAACCCAGTCTGATCTTTTCACCATATCTTTCTTCCATCTGCAGCACATTGTCTTCCATGCTCATCACACTCACTTCTTCATTTCTTGCACTACCAGTCCTTTCTTCTACATTCAGCCCATTTTTCCTTCATTTCCTTCTTCAATGCACTACTCAAAGAAGTTGCAACCAACCAATTATCCACTCTCACCCTGTTCAACAAGAACACACACTCCTTCGTGAAAACCCAAACAAATAGACAGAGATTTATGGTTATATCAAACTGACCTTGAAGTTAAGGCAACCCCATAACTTTTTCCCCTTGTTTTTAGGGGTTCTCACAATACGGAACACTGCATTCTAACCGTAGAAGCATGTTGGTTTTGCACCCAACCTCCTAACACTGCCACTACTGTGTTGCATGGCCGAACCCAAACATTTGCAAGAGGAAGATGAACGAGACATCCTTATCACCACCTCAACACCACAGTGCTTGCCCAAGACGTAAGATAGCAGGTGTGCTTGGCGAAGACGAAAGACGAACCTCCTCTTCTTCCCCAAGACGAAAATATACTTTGGATGAGAGGGGATGCCCTTAAATGTTAGGGCTTGGTAGGCCACCTGGATAAAACACAAGACACATTCAATTTTAGTGCACAATGCCACGTTGATAAAAGAAAAAATACAGCTCATATCAATTTAACGCCGTCTGAAACCAGTTAACTTACAAAAAATATGACCCAATTGAGACAGATGAAAAAACAATGACCGAACTGAGATTTCCATACAAAATTGAGGACCAAGGGAGGGTTTAAACCAAATATAATTACTAAACTATGTGAAATTACAAATCATAAAACATGTATAAAAAAATAAACTCTCTAAAATTATATAGGATATTATGTAAAAATATGTAGAGTTGACTCACTAAAAATACAAATTCAGTTGTTAATCTATTGATGTAATTAATATTGTTAAACTTGTCTAATTAATGTATTGACAAACTTATTTAATTTTTGTTGTTAGACTCGTCTAATTAATATATAGACACACCATTTTAATGCGTATGATTAGACTCGTCTAATAAACATATGAACAAACTTGTGTAATCTATATTGCAATACTTATTTAATAACAAAATAGATAAAATCGTCTAAATTAATAGATTTAGCTAATATGTATATAAATTAACATATTTTACGTATATTGTTCAACAAATTTTAGTTTTTTATTAAATAATATTAACTTAACTTTTACATGAAAAATATTCAGCGAGAATCTTTATATTTTAAATTAAATTAAAAAGTAAATATAATTTTTTAACACAAAAATTATTATGTTACAATATATTTTATATTATAATTTAAACAATTTGTATTATTAATAGATATATATTATTTTATAAATACTACTATTTTAAGAAATAAAAATAAATTATAGTTTTTTAAATTTTATTTTATTAAATAATCAAGAAATTAGAAATTAGAGAAGTGATAGAATTAAAAATAATAAAAGTTATAAAAAAAATAAAGCTGAGAATGAAAAAATATAATTAAAATAAAGTTTAGAATGAAAAGAATAATATAAAAAGATCAGTTTAAAAATAAAATAAAAAGATAAAATAGTAAAATAAATTCTATACGAATAAAATAATTATAAATTAAAAAATTAAAAAGATAAAGAATAAAAAATAAAATAACTTCTAGCCAAATAAATATTAATAAAAAAATTAAAAATATAGAATGAAAAATTGTTTTTAAAATTTTTTTATCAATAAAATAAAGTAAGTAATAAAACAAGTTTCTTAGTATTTTTTTTCTTATATTATAGAAGAATACTTTTTTTATGTACACGTTTTACTATTAATTTTACTTTTATCAAGATAAAATTATTTTTTAATTTAAATTTTGTAATTATTCTTAAGAAAGATTTGTATTTTAATAATAACTTTTATTTTTTATTATAGTAAGAATGCAGATACATGTATTTTTGCTAATAATGATTAAAAAAATAATATAAAGGTGTGAAAAAATAAGTTTGGCTTTATTTTGTCCCCTTTAAAACCCTCACTCACAAAAGGAAATTGCAATTATTCAGATTTTAGGGTTTAAGAGTGTGTCTCTCAGGTCTCCTGCCATCTTCCTAGTACATCGTTCCTCCCTTCTCGTAATCATGGCGAGCACAAAAGTTCAGAGGGTTATGACTCAGCCCATTGTAAGATTCACATAAACTACTTACAATTTCATATTACTGTAAGTTTAACTGTAACCTAATCTGATTCGTTTCCTTGATTTTGTCAGAACTTGATTTTCAGGTTTCTTCAGAGCGTAAGTCTTCTCCCACTTTCATCCTGGTTGATAATTTCTTATGGGGTTTCCTTAATTTCTATGTAATTTGGTTCTCTTTGTAATACATGCAGAAAGCACGCATTCAGATTTGGCTTTTTGAGCAAAAAGACTTGAGGATTGAAGGACGAATCATCGTGAGTCTAATTTTTTATGTTTGTTTATCTCACGCTTCTCTTCAAATTTCTATTTTGAGGACTTTAAAATGTTCGTTGAGGAGATGCAAAATCGTCATCCCGAGGGAGGACTGCGTTTTTTTAAGATTTTTTTGTGAGCACTGTGAAGACGTGTATTTGACATTAGCAGAACTTAGTTTAATGGCGGTTTTCTATCGTTCCTTTTAAAAAATTCATTAGAAAAAGTTCTATGGATACACTTCAAATTATCCAACAGTATATACTTTCGTATTGTAAAAAAAGTGTGGATTTTCGTGCGTTCTGCGATATGAGCTAATATCTTAAACATTGTGATTTATTTTCCTCAGGAATTTTTGTGAACCTTTTCAGTTCTTTGGGAATGGGATTATATGGAAATGAGTGTTGGTAGTTGTATATAACATACCCTTGTTAAAAAAAATTGATTGGCTGACTTGTTACTTTAAGGATAATACGATTTTGTTGTTTTTCAAACAGGGTTTTGATGAATACATGAATTTGGTTCTTGATGATGCTGAGGAAGTGAACATCAAGAAGAAGAGCAAGAAGACATTAGGTATGTTAAAGTTTCTCAAATTTCGCTCTTCTTGTCTTTGCGACTTATGCATTTTCTAAAGAACTTTACTTTTTTTCTTAGGGAGGATCCTTCTTAAAGGAGACAACATAACTTTAATGATGAGCACGTAAGTAGAAATAAACTGCACTTTTATATTTCTCATGATTAACAATGGAGTGAAATCAAATTTGTAGTCTGATCTTTCTCATAATTTTATTTAAAGTTAAGTTAAATTATTCTCTTACAATTTTATCTTCTAATTCCAGGGGGAAATGATGTACACTCTGGGACATTTGTAAACTATATTCATATCAAACAACGCAGAACTATTTTTCTCTTTGGTTTGTATTCATCTATCAAACTCCCAAACTGGAAGATGTTGATTTTGTGATTGTGGAAGTATAGCACTAATATCACAACCTTTCCCTCATTTTGATGACTTTCTCATTTTGTTACGTTTATAATATATCTTATTCAATCCCTTATACAAGCATGTTAGATTGATTTCTTTGGGATGTCTTTTCAATGTATTTTCTAAGGTTTTACGGTAGGTAAATGTCTTTATGCTGGATATAATAGTTCATTTTGATAGCTTACACTTAAATCTATTTGGATTGCTTCCAAATATTGTGTCAGTTACAATAAGATCATCTCAAGTATGAAATTGTTCCAGTAGTATTTTTGGCAAGGAAGTTGCACAATTAATATGTTGTAGCAACAACCCTTAACGTTGAACCTGTAGGTTGCACAATTAATATGTTCTAGTTTTTTTTTGAATTTTCTTCGTCATTAAATTATTTTCTCAAGCCATGTATCAATTGGTAATAACGGGAATTGAACTTTAAATAGATGGAACAAACTATGTGAACTTTATTCCTTCTCATTCATCCAATGCCAATTTTTTCTTCTCTAATTTGGTCGGGGGAAGGGGTAATGGGAGGACAATAAAGCCCATTTATTTCATTAAGTTATCAAATTATGTTTGTCGTTAACCTGGGAGAAAGTGGGTATGTGCTATCCCCAAAGTTCGCTGTTGCTGGTCCTTAGTGTACAGCTTTATCATTACTCACTTGCACTGATTTTGGTTCCTGAGTTTTTCTTCCTTGGCATGGTGTGCGCTCATTCCTCATTTGGTATGTTTCCAATCCTTCATTATAACCTGAGACAAAGTGGTATGTGCTATCTCCCCATAGTTTGTGGTTGTTGGCCCTTGGTGTATGGCTTTATCATTATTCACTTGCTCTGATTTTTATTCCTGAGTTTTTTTTCCTTGGCATGTTATATGTTCATTCCTCATTTGGTATGTTTCCAATCAGTCATTATGTGCCCATATCTTTTTGTGGATTTGTTATTGTAACTTATCTCTCCACGCTGAACACATAAATATCTCTCATGTTTGCCTTTATGTTTAATGTGTGTCTTTATTCCTGTGTTGGTCACCTTTGGCGTAAGATTGCTTTGTTACTGATAGACAGTAGTCACATGATCTTACACCAAGTTGTTTATAGAAAGAAGTCAAGCAATATTAGCATAATCATTATTCTTATTTGGTATAGCATGGTACACGAGTGTTTTTGGCGATCTCATTATAACCAAATGAAAATTCTTGGTTATCTCATTGCATTATCTACTGTATTTAGATATGGATTTTGTTGCTTCAACCTAATCACTGTTTGGTTATTGAGTGACAATATTTTATTTGTTTTGGTGCGCTATGGCATTTTATGCTGTCATTTTATTGTTCTTGAATTTGAAACTGAGTTTAGATTATTTTATAGCATTGATTTCAAGTAATTGGCCACTGTTAATTTTTTGGAGGCATTGGCTTCTTCATGTGGTGAGTTTTACATTTGTAGATAGAGTTTTTTCTTTTGTAGATGTGTTGAATGTGGTTCTGTTTCAGTTCTCAGTTTTTGTCTTTAATGTGAAGGCTTTTGTCATTTCTATATTGCTAGATCAATAAATAGCTTCTTATTCGCTCTCTACTACTCATTAAATTTAACAGCCTTCAGGTTCAGGGTTTCAACTTTCAACATCATTTAGACACCTCTGTCTTGCTTCTGTTGTTTTTTGTCTGGGAGAAAACCATTTTTCTGGTAGAGTTTAACTTAATTTTGCGTGCCATAATCATAGTCTCCCTACATCCTGGGTTTCAAGTTGCAAGCAAACTGTATGGCTTCGTGGCACCTGATTTCTGTCATGTCCACCATAGCCTAGCTGTTCTGTAGCTGACCTGGCAAATAGAATAGCACAGATAAAATAGAGGCAGTTATGGACAGGATATGACACTGCAGATGATTACATAAAAGCACTTTAAACAAATGTCAGGACTTTTTTGGGGTTTATTTTAGGGATTTATTTCATTGTCAAAAAATTGCAGAGTAGTCAGTAGTGTGAGTTTGTGCCACTATAGTGCTGGTGTACCCATCTGCACTAGAAGGTTGCTTGCACCTTCGGGTTGTGGCTGTTGTGTTGTGCAATGTGGCCAAAATCATGGCTGTTCGTGCTGTTTTCAGAGGTATGTGACGTGATATAGATTTAACTAAGGCTTCACTATCTGGGTAGTTTAGGTGTCGTGTTTGTGGTTTAATGATTTTAGCTCACGTTTTTCACTCCCCCATCTTTTGGCAAATCAGCCCTTCCCTCCCACGCTTCTCAACTTCTCTACTTTCCCTTCCACGTTTTCAATCATGGATATTATAGTGATTTAGAATATGGTGATGTGTAGCTTTTGCTGTTTCAGACATCTTGGTCATGAGAATTATTAGTCTGAGTATAGTTTTATGTGCTTTTTCTTTATTTTGAGCATATATATTATATAAATATAAATAATGCAATATAAATCTACTTGGGATAAAATAGCGGTCATCCTGCAACCACTAGCTAACCTTCCCCAGCGGCTTTGGAGGGTGCCTGTGACACAGTCAGCTATTGTCCAATATGTTAATATGTCAAGGCTGCAATCTGTTTTTTAGGTGTCTCGGTCTTGTTTCATCTCAAAATAGCTCTGCCTTTCGTCTATTGATATTCCTTTGCCTGTTTTCTCTGGTCACTTATTCTGATGACTGCATCTGGGGTCACGGTCAAGTACTTTTGTTGTATCTGGTGGTGGGTGAGTCTTCTATCTGGCGAGTGTAGCTGTTCTGTTCCGCCCTCTCTGCTTCAAGTCATTGCCATTGGTGATGTAGTTAATTTTGAGTATTATTTTTTCTAAATTTATACAAATTATATACTAAAATCTATAGAAAATTTCTGAATAGCATCTGCTTTCCTGTTACCTACTAACATGCTATAGTATTTTTGGGCCACCTGCGACACTCCACCATTTGGCATTTACAACACTAACATGTTTAAAATGTCATGAAACAGGATTATTCAGATAGCGGGAAAAGTTTTTTGTGTAGAATTAACTCTAAACTAAAATGATATTTATTTAATAGAATTGGATTGTATTTTACTTAGTGTTAAATTTCCTCTGGGCCGGGAGGGGGACAAGAGATGAACACCATTATGCTTACAATTGTCTATTTTTCTCCTGTTATGTTTATAAAATTTATCGTGTGCCTTGTAGTCTATCTTCAGTGAAAATTTATGTAAAATTTACATATATGTCCCTTTACTGTTAGTCTTGTGAGTTGGCTTCTAGCTTGGAATCTGTTTCCGTCATTGATCTTATCTACTTTGTTTTTGTTTTGTGTTTCTATGGGTGCCTTCAAATCTTTATTTTATGATATTCTGATTCGTGTATCATTTGCACTCAATTTAGGATATTCTGCCTCCTGATGTTTTTTAATCTGATTTGATCACCATGCTAAGAGTTGGTTTTTGGAAATTAGAAATATGTGCACATGTGATATTTAAGGCCATAGTAGCAATTATATGTTCTTATTATTTAAGGGCATGGTACCAATTATGTGTGCTTATTATTTTTTTTTTGAGAGAACTATGTGTATTTGAAATGAGCCTTTCCCTTAAAAATTTCAGTTATTTATCATGCAATTTCACGTGAACTGTAGTTTGTGTAGAACTATTTTTTCTTTTCTTTTTTTGTATTGATTGTTGCATGAATGCACACATTTTTTATACTCGTGCTCGGGTTCTATAATTATTCAAATGATGACAATTGAAATTAACGCGATTTTGGTACATTTTTGGTTTGATATGATTCATACCTTATTTTGAATTCATTAAGATAGTTTAAGTTTGATTTTTGTAAGGGGTATTTTTATTCCATACATTAGATACTGTTAATATTTTCTGTCATATTCGATGTTTTATTAGATACATTACGTGAAACCAAGATAGTGCTTTAAATTTAATTAGAAAAAGGCATCCATAATCAATTATTTATGGTATTGTATATAAGTTTATTTTCTTTGATAAATAGAAATATAAACAAAAAAAATCATTTTAAGTTCGTCCATTTAATTAAAAGAAAGAATCAATCACGAGTATCATCAAGGTTATGTAAAATTTGTAATACTTTTTAAAAATTTGTAAAAAAAAAAAAAACAAAAACCAACTAGACTTTGGATCGAAAATGCATCAAGAGTTTGGAATAAAATTAAGTGGTTATAAAGCTTCAAAAATTTAGAAATGGAAAAATTAAAAGAGAAAAAAATTAAAGGAAATGGAATAAAAAATATAAATTGTATTGGTATGCTCTTCTAAAAAAAATAGTATAATAAAACGAAAAAAAAAACGAGGATGTATCATAAGATAATTAATGTAATGATGAAAAGATGTTTTCAAAAGATTATAAAAAATACATATAGGGTGATCGAAACTCTGGTGGAAGAAGCTATGGAGGTATGATGTGATTAAGACAGATGAGAGTGGTGTGAGTGAACACAGAGGAAGCAATAGAAGGGTCCCTGGCTAATGTCCTCAATGCACCACTGTCGTCAGCTACCAATTTCATACCTATTTTTTTATGTCTCCCAATCACCAAACATGTGTGCTGTTCATCTTTTGCCATTTTCCACCCACTACTCCTTCTCATCATCCACTCACTCTCCACATTTTTCATGTCCTTCCACAATCACTTTTAATCACACTCTCTGTTCTTTTGTTTCCTTTCTGTTGTTTCCTTAGTACTACCATACTTCCTTATATTCCTTATCTTGGCAACTGTAACAACTTGCACACTGTAACATTACTAAACATGGTGTCTAGTGTCCACCAATGCCACACCTCACTGGCTACTTCAGATTTTTAACCCCCCATTCATCTCAATCACGCATTTCCATTTGTCACATATGTTATCATGATTGATACATTATATACAATAATATGTACTACAAATCCCCCTGAGGTGACAACTTGCTGTTGCATTTCTGGATATTTACGACGCTATTATTACAAGTAGTGAGGTTGTGTCATTTTTTCCTGGTAACGCACGAACAATAATGTCGCTCTCTGTTTGGTCTAGTGGGTGCTACCACTTCTCTTAACTGCTTACTTACTACACCAGTGGGGCAATGATTGCAGAGAAAAAAATGTAATTCCTAATTGAAGTGTAGTTGCTGTGATACCACTATTCTGCTTCTGATTCTCTTTCTTTTAGTGTCAGATGAAGTGATCGATCGCCATGATCATCATGGCTGCCATAAGAAGGAAATTGAAGCTTTGGACATGCTAAGCATCTGTTTGTATGCACAGAAACTTTCCAAAGGGAATTGAAATGGGAGAATTTGATGGGATGACGTGGGTTTTGTTAAGCTTGTTACAGTGGATTTGTGAACAAGTATGTATGAATCCAACATAAGACCAAGTCTGGTTCCTGTATTCTACCTTTTCCTTTCCTTCTTTTAGTAAATAATAGATTATGTTACAAAACTTATGATAAGCTTATAATCGTTGCTTTTTTCTTTTAACAATTTCATTGTTATAGTAACAAAATATTAATAAATATAATAATAACAAAAAATACTGTTTTATTTTTCATTAATCACACTCAAACGGATGTATTCATGAAAGTAGGTGTCAAATTCTTTTCCATCATTCTCAGTACTAAAATAGAAGAGGTTATGAACTGTTGATGGCGATTTACCAATAAATCAGTACATTCAGTGTGCCAGTGGATCTTTATCTGTAGCTTTCTCCACCAAACTTCATGTCACCATTAGTCAACAACTGAAAAACGAAAGGATCAAATGCGATGGTTTGCATATCAATTAATTTAAGAAAAAAAATGTTTGCTTTTGAAAAGAAAAAGAACTACGGAACTTGTAACTTTTAGTCATTTTTATCTTTATGTTAATTCGAACACGTTATTTTAAAAATATAAGCTGTGAATTTTTTCTGTATTATAAATATGTGCAAGAGTTACACAAATGTTATTCTTACAACATTATTTGGAAGATCACTTTTTTTATCACATCACTTGTCCTATCAAATATTTTTCTCTCTTTTCTTCTATCTTTTTCGTAAATGTATAGATCTTTGTTCAAATTTGTTGTTGAAAAGTAAATTCTCATGCTTTTAGCTTGGCTATCATCTGTCCAATCATGCTGACTAGAAAAGAAGAACAACATATCCTGCAGCGGTTGTTTCAGTTTATTATTCTGGTGCCTTGTTCAGCAGATTTTAGTCCTGCAACAAGAATATCAGTATCTTGTACACACTGGTTTAGTATCATATTCATATGATCTAATATTCTTTGCGACATAAAAACACAGTGATGAGGCATATGCTCCTAGATTTGGATTAGGCCAAGGCAAAGTAACGAGTTGGAGTGAAAAGTAATAATAGCAAAGAACATGAAATGGTGGAAGTGGAAGATGTGTATGAAGTTAACGGAATGATGATGCAGAAGATGATTAGATTTGTGTGCAGACAAAGAAATAGAGAGAATCCCATTAGCTCTAGTCAAATTTGGAATGATAGAGGGGCCAGGATGCCACCAACAGACCATTAGTGCTCTTCACACTCAGCTTATGAATAAGTTTTCAACCAACATCAGAAGCTACTTGTAGATTTTTGTGTTCTCAAACTGATTGGGATTTTTTGTTTACCATTTATGAGCAAGCATGATGTTCAACATTCTTCACCTATGGATATCAGGTTGGCTCATCACAAAAAATTTCCCAAAGTTTCTGCTCATAAAACATTTGCATCGCATCAAAATTTACCTGTCCACTTCCAAACATTCTTATACACTAACAGTCTACTATTCGTGTTTTTACGTATCGTTGAACTGATTTTAGATATGGTTACAAAGTTACACAAAATGTTGCTCTTAAGTTATAAATAGTGTAAAGAACTTTGAAAGTAATAACAATTTCTATGGAATAAGAAATTATGTTCTCAATTTTATACCTAGAATAAGAAATTAAGAGTGTATTTGAAAGTATTGGAAGTGGATTATACATATATATATATATATATATATATATATATATATATATATATATATATATTTGTATAACCAAGATGATCACTTGATTATTTTATGATCACCTTATTGAAAGTAAACAACGGTTAAACTTCACTTGACGTCACTAAATACTAGTTAGTTTATTAAATAAAGTTACATTTTAAATTGGTATATTCTATTGGCATAGATATATGTTTTCGAGTTTTTACTATGACATTTGTTTGTTTTTTTTTTCTTTCTATTTTTCTAATAAAAGTATATATTTGAAATTTAGTTTTTAAGATAATATGCATAATTTAAAACTAACGAATATTTTCTTATAAAATGTTCGGTAATTTACAAAATATATTTAGGGGAGAAGGGAAGCTTGATGCCTTTCCATCTTATATTTTCTCTCTATATTGTGCAAGATGTTATTTTGTCATTTGAAATAAAAAATAATTTTTTTTCTAATATGTAAAACCAATAATTATTTTTGTACAAATTAGTGTTTGTTAAAAATTATTTATTAAAAATGAGACATTTAAATAGTTGAAAAGTAAAGGAAGACAAACTTCGCCCCAATTTTATAGATTTTTAATTCCGTCCATGACCTCTGTTTGTCTTATTACTAACCAAATACTATAATGATTAAAATTAAAATATATCAATATTGGTGCTTTAAAGAAATAAAAAGTAATCTTAATACTTGAAGTGGAATTTATATATTTTATATCACAAAAATATTGTCATATTATTTCGTTTGCTTAGTTTCCACAAAATACCATGAAAAGAAAAGATGACACAGGGAAAGTGTGGAAGACGTACAATTATATTAGAAAAATAATGATATATGAAAAATTCGAAGAATTGGTCAAATATGTATTGGTGTTCCTATAATTATGTTTTTATTCTTTTCTTTAAACTGAAAATCAATATTTTTATTTTTCTTTGTTTATATTTATCTATTTAAATTTTGTCTATATCCTGTAGTATATACACAGTGTTTCAGACATGACAAAATCCAAATTCTAGTACGACTCTGAATGTTTATGTTCTAAATGCAATTAATCAATCATTGAATTCTCCGGCTTCTTTTCCTGTATTAGTCAATAAAGTTTCTCACAAAACATCTCTTCCATCCTCAATATGTCTGTTGCTACTTTTTAAGTTAAATCCTCTTTTCGTTGGAAATACGTATAATCTTTTATCTGCTTTAAAAAATTGACTTCTATAACAGTAAGTTGAATAAAATTCAATTATAAAGAAACTCTCAAACTTAAATATCTTATTTATAAATAGCAGCATCTTACACAAAAAAAAAATGGCTATATAATTGAAAAATGAAATAATTGTTTGGGTATGGTGTACACGGAATGTGAACAGGACACCATGCATATCTTCATTTGTATATTGTCTAATTTTTCATATTTATTTCTACTTATTTATAATTAAATTTATATGCATTATAGACTAATAAACTTTTTGAATAAAATTTTCATATAAAAAAATTAATTTCTACAAACTAATATAAAAAGAATTACATTGGTTTCATAATAAGATGGAAATATGAAGACTTTGATAAAAAAAATTGTAGTTTTTTTAGAAGAAAATTAAACATTATATAAGAAAGAATATCATAAATTTATTGTTTTAAAATTTTGAGTTAAAAGTGATGTTAATTTTTTTTTATGTAAATTGAGTTGATGTTATAATAGTAAAAAGTTTGTTTTGATAACTTAATTTTTCCGTTGAAAGTCTTCTAACGGAGGATCTAACACATGTTTTATTATGTAAAAGAGATACTTTGATTTGAAATATATTTTTCTTGAAAAGAAAGTATCAATATAAAAAACTTGTTTATGGAAAAGTTTGATAAAATCTAACTATAACAGTGAATAGAAATAAAAGATTAAATATTATATAAAATAGAAAATTATAAACTTATTATTTTAAGATATTATATTAAAGGAATGTGAATCTTTTATATAAATTAAACTTGTATTTTATTGATATTATCTCTTCTGCATTAATTCCCTTAAAAGAGTGATAAGTAACATAATTATTTGATATAGTTTTTTTTGTTCTAGTCATCATATTTGTATTCCTCGTTTATACGGTGTCCATATATATTATATTGAAGAAAACTCTCTAATGGTTATTTGAATTTTGTAAGAAGTCACCGTCTTATTATATGTGGCAATATGCAGTATTACTCAAAACACAGCTGAATGTAACTATTAAGGGATTCATGAGAGAGAAGATAAGTGACTTGGTGGAACATTGACATCTTTCAATTTGAATTGGTTAGTGGTGATCGGTATCAACAAGTTGAAGTTCCTTACTTCTCTGTCCACTCCAATTTGTGCTTATTTGTGTTGTTCTTCAAAACAAGCCAAACCCCAAAATGACAAACGCAACCTAATCAACTTTCACTTTGCTCATTCATCAAACCAAACAAATCACTACTTGCTTTATTGTCCTTTTTAAGAAAGAAAGTCTTGAGACTTAATTTCTTTTCTTTTGCAGCTTTATTTTTTGTCGGTCTTGTCTCATATTTAATTCAATTATACAAGTCTTCTTTTGTCCACGCACACATGTATAGTATATATTAAAAAACAAGAAAAAAAAAATTCAAATCCTGACCTTATAACAATGTATTCTTTTCAAATTCTCTAAGGTGAAAATGATCATGTAGTTTTAGGAAAAGTTACAAGAGAATTAGTTGGTAAAATTTTATAGCGAGAATTATTTCTGAAATGAGTGATTTTCTTTATTAAATTCTTTTTATCTAACTTATCCGAATGCATTTTACAATTTGAATGAGATATTATATTCGATTAACAATTTATGAAGGCCGATAACTTTCTCCCTCACTAAAAAAAAAAGCATTTGAATATGTAACAATATCAATTATATCTATTACATTAACTTGCACCTTTAATTACTTTTCATATTTTAAAAAAAAATTGCACATTTAATTTTTTTCAATCAACAAAAATATATTCAAGAGGGATCCTACGTGGTCAACTCATCTAGCATTTGCTAAATAACTATTTAAAAACTTGTAATTATCTTCCTTACCCTTCTGTCTCTGCTTTCAGCTTTTAGCTCCTAATTGGACCTCCACTTTCTATTGACGTTTTCCACTTTTTAAAGAATCTGAATTTTAGATGTTTTAGATAATCATAACTGAATTACTGTTTCCATCATCGCCGAAGTCGCCATTACTATCAGAGCTAATACAATAAAAAAGAAATGTGAATGCAAAACTCCTAGGATCGGAAGCTTTGATATATTACAGTTTTTCTCGTCGTAGTCATAGTTATTAGCCACCATAGCCTCCTATTAAAAGTTCCAAAACCTAAAAGAACAAAACTTATGCATATTTATTTGTTATATTTCAAAGGATTATAAACTTTACAATTTACCAGATGAGTAAAGTGATAATAAGTGGATATATTATATTTGATGAGGAGGTTTATTGAAATTGACAATCCTTGAAGATTGAAATTAACTTCATATATCAAATTATTCACTCTTATCAAGTTCTCCAAGATTTAAGCTAAATATGAAAATTTTCAAATAATATTAAAACATAAACTCAGAAAAATTATGCAATTAGAAATTGAAAAAAAAATACACAAAACACACGAGAGTTTATTGAGAAACCACATTTCTAAATATTTACGATATTGTACGGATTATGTATATGGCATGTGTACGGATTAGAATTCCCGTATTCAAGCCTAAAATATTTTCTAAAACATCTCACACCAAAGAAACGTGAATAATTAATTAGTATGCAGCTTTTGTGTGGTGGCCTTTAGAATTTAAGTTTACGTATTCTGAGCATACGTACACGTATGTGTAGTTTGTTGGTTGATATATACATTGTACACCACTAATATATCATGTATGTGTTTAATTTTACTTGGAATATCTTGATTGAGATTAATACAAAAGCCATTACGAGATTACGGGAACGGCCAAACGCAACGCTTTTTCCTCCGAGAAGGGAACAAGTACTCTTCACTTCATACATATCCTTTTGTTGATGGCTTTGTGATGATAGATTCCAACATTTTCCCACTCTTATCAATTGCTACCTCCAAGAACCTTTATTTTCAGTTAGGTTTACAGCACTAACCTACCTCTGAGATTAATTACTTTAATAACACTTCCACTAAAAATCCTTCTGGATTGTTTATTTATTATTATGTGTGGCTCATATAAAACAAATATTGAAAATATGGCCTAATACCTTTGTTTAAGCTGTGGATTTGGACACATCACTTCGGGCTAACTCATTAACAATTGGTTAAAAAAGGAGATGTGACTGACATGAAGGCATCGAGTGCTGTTATGCTCCCACTTTGCATAAAATAATCCAGTAATTTGCATATGTGGGATTAATTTTCAAGGAATCCCACAGTTAAGAAAATAATTAATCAGCTCATGAGATACATTGTCTTTGGATTAGTTTCAGTGAAAAACATCATTTTTTTTATAAGAAGAAAAAATAATAAACAATTATTTTTGCTTTTCTTTATAGTACATTAATAATTTTCTGGGATATGTTTTATCTAGGACCGGGAAAAATTAACTAAATAATACTGAATTATAATTAACCGTACTATAATAAATTAAGGAAACTGAACTAGTTAATATAATATCCAAACTGTATTGTTTTATAGTTCAATTTAAAAAAACTCAATTTATATCAATTAATTAATAACTAAACTATACTATCCATTCATACGATGTAACTAAAATATGTATCTAAACTAAACTTTGTCTACAAACATACGTTTATTGTGAGTTTCAAAACGCGGTAAATATATAATTACAAACTCTAAATTGTGAAACTAAAGATGATATTATTTAAAATACTATTTATTTTATATTTAAAATAATAAAATGGTATATTTAAAGATATTATTTTATATTTAAAATAACAAAATGGTATATTTAAAGATATTGTTTTATATTTAAAATAATAAAATAAATAGTATTTGAAGAAGAATATCTACTTTATTTGTCCAATTTATTCACTATCTTAATTGGTGAATAATTAAGATTATAAAAAAATTAATATGAAGCACAGTAAACTTTTAATATTTGAATTTAAGCACCAATTGAATTTGTTAAGTAAATTAACCTATAATTTAAATCCGAATTGAAATTGTAGTGTCTTGATCTTTATTAATATTATTAATATTGTAAACAATTATTTAAGTTCATAGCCTTTCGATATTTACAAGAAATTTATAAAATGCATAACAACCAATAGATTACAGTAAGTTTATAAAATGCATAACAACCAATAGAGTACGAGAAAATAATTATTTATGTAGTTGATATAGCTGATAGCATGCTTAATCTTTCAATATAAAATTCAGTTCAGTTATTAGTTAATTGATATAAGTTCAGTTTTTAAAAACTGAATGGTACAATTTAAATGTTATATTAAGTAGTTCAGTTTTTATAGTTTATTAAAAATATAATTAATTATAGTTTGGTATAGTTTAGTATACTGTACCCAGCCCTAATTTTATGTAAACATCTTGTCTTAGTATTTATTTAATTTTGATTAATAATTTCTTTATCCAGATTCAGATTCGATGTTTTTATAATGTTTTTTAATTAATCTAATATATTCGATGCAAATTCATTTTTAATGAGTTAGTAAATTTGTATGTTTTTAAATTTGATTTAGAGTATTTAAGTGTTTATGCATATTAAACCAACTTGAAAGTCAACCCACTTTACTATTAAACGAACAAAGTCATAAAGATTTTTAAATTATTGAACTCTTACTTAATATTAACTTCAACCAACAATTCATGCATTTATGTATGATAATTATATTTTTGTATTTAAAAGATGAAATGATGGATTAATCAAAAGATGAAATGGAGAATAATAAATGAAGAAAAGAATGAAAATAAAGGGTTTCCAACAAGATAAATTACAATAAAGGAAATTCACAATAGTAGAACAAGAATGATAAAGAAAATTAATAAAAGTAGTGATTCAAATTTCAATAACCAGTATATTAGTTATTTTCCTGTTTGCGACATTATATCTATCTATTTATATTTTTCTTTTTCTAATAATTACTTGACACAATAAAAGTAAAATAAATATTAGAAAGTGATTTTTAAGCCCAACTTATTCTCACAAAATCGACTTGTAAGGTGAGGTTTGCATCCTACTTATGTATTATAATTTGATCTTATCTCTAGTCGATGTGGGACGCTGAGGTATAAACATCTCGAACGTGAGAGTAGAGTTAAGGGGTGGTCCGATAGCGGGTGGAACAGAATGCCATATAGATCTCACTAGGCTTTAACCATGGCTTTGATACCGTGTTAAAAAGTGGCTTTTAAGCCTAACTCATCCCCACAAAACCGGCTTTGATACCATATTAGTAGAAGATGCAGGATTGTTGGATGTCAACCTGTTTCTACTCCCATACAAGCCAAGTACAAAATTTTCCAAGACAAAAGGGAAATTGTGCATGCCTATAGAAGACTTCTTGGCAGTTATTATATCTAACCAACATAAGACCAGAATCCTTTAGAAGATCACTATGCAGCAACAATAAGGATCCTGAGATATATCAAGAAGGACAAGGATTATTCTTTCCCTCCAACATAGAACATGCTCTCAAGGCTTCTAGTGATTCTGATTGGGTTGTTTAATTTATTTTTCGTTCATATCTGTGCATATATTTATATTTTGTTTTTATATTGTTTCAAACAACTATATATATATATATATATATATATATATATATATATATATACATATACTCTCTCCTTATATTAGAAAGTGGTTTTTAAATCTAACTTATCTCCACAAAACCAGCTTGTAAGGTGAGGTTTGCATCCCACTTTGTTAGAAGTGGACTTTAAGCCTAACTCAACCCCACAAAACCGCAGCTTGTATAAACTATGAATTGACCTTATCTCCAGTCAATGTGGGACTTCCAACACACTCCCTTCACGCCGAGGTATAGACATCTCGTGCGTGATAGTAGAAATTGGGTGGTCCGATAACGAGTGAAATAGAATAATAGAATGCTCATTTAGAACTTGCTAGGATATGCTCTACCCATATCTCTGATACCATGTTAGAAGTGGACTTTAAGCCTAACTCAACCCCACAAAACCGACTTGTAGGGTGAGGTTTGCACCCACTTATAAACTATGAATTGACATTATCTCTAGTCGACGTGAGACTTCCAACACATTATATATTATAATTTGCCCTTATCTCTAGTTGATGTCGCACTTCAAACAATAAAAGAAAAAAAATACATAAATTAAGTAAGAACTTTAAATTATGTAGTTTGAGATAATTCATGTTGGTTCCATGTTTTGTAAGTTATTACATATAATCTCTTTCGAATTAGCTTTAATTGCAGCTTCGATTACTTTTATTTGATTATCTTCTCCTTTTATCTGGCTTTATTGAATGTCTTTTTATTATATATACTAAAGCATGTTTAATTACATAATTTTTTTAAAATTTTAATTAATTAAGGCCTGTATTTGAAGAAATTAATATAATTATTATTAATTATGTGTTAAATGATTTCATTAAAAATAACATTTGAACTTAATAAGTGTTAATGATTTAAGTGGATATATTTAAATAATATAACATAGAAAAAATATTTTTATAAAATGTTTTTATTTTAATTTTTAATTAAAATAAGGTTTAATAGCCAATTTTGTCCTCAATTTCGTTGACAAATCTCAATTTAGTCCATTGTTTTAAAAGTGTTTGAAATGGATCCTCACTTTTAAAATTTTGAGTCAAATTAGTTCATTCCGTTAAATATAAACAAACGATGTTAAGAATTTGATGATTTGGCAGAAAACAGTACTAACATGTTATTTTATAAATATATTTGTGCTGACGTTTTAGTAAACTAGAAGTTGACTGTGAAGAGTAAAGATTGTCGTGGAAAGTATTGTGCTTCCCAGGGGCTTTACACCCTGTGGTTGAGAAACCATCCTTCTAGGATTTAAAAAGTTGTGCTTCCCATGGTCGGTTGTAAGATTGGTAGCACAAAGCTAATGATTCTCGCTATTTTTCTGATCTAGTTGAGTTGCTTGCTTTAAAAAGTTCAATTAGAGCAGCATAGACTTTTGTTCTAGTGCTAAGGATGCAACTTTTATCATTACTTCAGGGGATGTTCCACGGGTTGATGGACGACTGGCTGTGTCAAGGGCTTTTGGTGACAAAAGCCTGAAGCAACATTTGAGTTCAAAGCCATTTGTGACATTGGAGAATATAAATTTTATCTATAAATCATTAAACAAGTAACAAAATAAGAAAGGAAAGAAAAAATGTTATCTAACACAGAGTTACCACTACTCTGTAGATTTGATTTCCAGAACCTCAAATATTCAATTGAAGAGGAAAATATTTTTCTCTTAATTCTACACGGAAAGCAAATCCAGACCAATACATAATATAATAAATCTTGAAACAGAAAAAAAATTAAAATAAAAAAGAGATAGGATAGAGTAAAAATGTTGAGATCAGTGGAAGAAGGAGAAGAGTGACGACGATGTTTCGAATCTCGATCAGAGTTACAGTGATTGCGAGGCAGCAACGAAGGCGATGCCGCCAGTGATTCTGATCGGTATCGACGGTGATGCTATCGGAGGCTGAAGTGAAGCAGAGAATTAGGGCTCATGATGAGTTGGGATTTGTGTTTGCGATTCGAAGAGGAGAAACACGCAATTTGCTCCGCAAGATAGCGGCGTTTACTCAGAATCGGAACCTAATGGTAGCAGTAGCGGCGTCATCAAGTGCGCACGGAGGGAGGAACGTTGTAGTGGCTGACGGTGTCTCTGGCAACGATCGGGTAGAGCTGCCGCTAATGAATGTGGAGAAGAGACCTTCGTTTCTTAAAAAAAAAAAAAAAAGAAACCCTAGAGGGCTTAGGCCTCGCCTAGAAAATATCAAGTGCACCTCTAAATTTCATCTCTACACCCATTCACTAGCACGTCAGCATAAATATATCTATAAAATAACATGTCTTCTGCCAAATCATCAAACCCTTAACGCCGTTTGTTTCTATTTAACGGAAAAGGCTAATTTGACTCAATTTTAAAAGTGAGGATCCATTTCAAACACTTTTAAAACAATGGACTAAATTGAGATTTGTCAATGAAACTATTGACAAAATTGGCTATTAAACCTTAAAATAAATAGGTTGATAGGTCACTTCATCTCATCTTATATCTAACTTACCAATTTGACCAACTAAGGATATTAGCAAAGGGGATTAGCAGTTTAAATCTGTAACCTAACCAAATAGTCAAAACCCATTTATTACCCTAGTTACTCTTAGTGAGCTTTTTTTTTTTTTTAAAGTAAATTAGACGTGTGTTTTCTTTTCAAGTGTATAATTAATAATCTATTTGTTTGTTCTTAACATTTGATACACATTTTTTATAAAATATATATGATGCAATGTTTTTAGAATAATTAAAAAATGGGCATCATAGAGATGAAAAAGAAAATAATGTATAGTCTTGTTTTTACTATTATATACTAGTGTGAGAAAAGATGTATGACAAAAATAAGAGAGCAATTAAAAGTGTATGATGTTTGCGATGGAATGATACCAAAAAAGAGTGAAAAGTGACAAGTTTGGGAGGCGTGATTTAGGGGTAGATGGTGAAAGTGATTAATTAGAAAAGAAACCGACGTCGTTTGATCTGATCCCGAACAGAGGAATGGAAAGCTGTAAAGCATATTAATTTTGTATGTTTATGATTTGCATTGTTAAGCTGCTTTCAAGCTTTTTGAGTAAGGTTTGACTCCTTTATCATCTTTAGGTCCATTCTATACCGTGCTATGATTGTCCACAAGTCCATTCCAATTCACACAATTTGCCTTCATCATATCAAATTTGAACATTTGCACGTCTTAAACTCCCTTATCTACTTAGATGCAACTAATTCAATTCAATCGGATTTTTTCGTCTTTCAACTTTCCAGTGAAACTTTTCGATAAAGTTCTCAAACTACAGCCACCAACTTTGCCCTCCCATCATTTTCCACTTAAACCCTCCATTCATACTTTCACCTAATACTTCTTATACCAGGATACTTTTCTCTTAAATTTAATTATACTCTTATTCCTGTGATTTCAATCTATAACTAATGAGCCCCGTAAACATTAATATTCACGCCACTTGTTTAAAATTACTATTATCATTAATAATCTATTAATTAAAAAAGTTTCCTTTTCATGCCATGTTATATATGCTGGCATAAAGTTTTATTGCATGATTGTTTAATTCATTTTGTTATCCACGTGTCGATCGACAACGGATGAAATATAAAACTTATTAATAATAGGAAAAACATATTGTTGATAATTTATAAAATATTAATATTGTTAAGATAAAAATCATGACAAGCATACTTTTAACATGTTGAGAGTTTCAACATATTAAAACTTAAATTATAATGGTTCTTTAATAAAATCATTTTTTTCTAATTGAATTGGTAACTATTAGTAGGAATACAAATAGACCATAACAACTACTAAATACATAATAATATAAACTAGTTAAAATAAAATACATGTATAATATAATGTATAATATAATGTATAATATAATGAGTTATTCAATTACCACATAAAAACATATATGTGTACTTGAGTCAGAGTAATAAAGTTTCATGCACTTGTGATGATAAAATATTGGTTTATCTAAGCTAACACATATAAAACTAGTCTATGGTCATAAAAACATTGGAGTGATCCTATGATAGAACCTCCTATCATTCTCACCAACTAATCAATCTCTTATACATGAGTAAGAATGATTAGTAGAGTTCAGGATGACTACATAAAATGGAGTAGTCTTTACCTCAAGGCACATCTTTTCTAAAATTCCTCCATTAACACCCTTGTTTCACTTTACAATCCAAATACAATTCTAATATCACAATTTGGTACCATACAATTAAATAAAAATAATCAGTTTTAGCTTCCGAACAAATGACATCCAGTGGTATTAGAGAGGTGCGCCCAACGCTGTCTCTACACAAACCTAGCGTCCATGGAGGAAAACTAGTGTCCAACAACAAAACCCTTGTAACACTTCTAGATGAATTTTAATGACTGACACCCAACGACACAGAATGGTGTCTAAGAACACTAAGTCAATGTCCGTTCTAACTTTGGTTTCGTCTAGCGAAAACCAAGTTGGAGAGTCATTGTCAAAGTAGTGTTCGACGATTTCATCCTACTCGAAACGAAAAATGTCCCAAATATTGAAATTTTAACTAACACAAAATTTTCTATTTTTTAAATATTAAAATAACTGAGTCTCACGATTTTTAAATTATTATTAATTTTAAAATATATTTTTAAGTCTTAAAAATACTTAAATAAAAATTATAATATATATATGGGGTTTGCTATTTTAGCAATGTGTACCGAATTTTAGTAGACAAAAATACCCTTATATATATATCATGAATTCTAAGTTTTAAGGTTAAGGGTATTTTAATAATTTTCATTCTCAAAACTTAAAAAAAAAAAAAAGAAACCTCCCAAACCCTTACTCACCTCTCTCGTTCCTCTCAATCCTTTCTCTTTCATCTCTCTCACTCCAACCTTTTCTCTGTCAACCCTACTGTAACCCAAATTGAAAAAATCAGAAACACTTGCCTTTAAAAATTTGGCTTTGTAAAGCGTTGAGTCATTGACATATTCACCTTTAGGCAAAGGTTCATTCAAGATCTCTTCAATTTCACCATCTTCACTAACTTCTCTAATTTCATCATCTGCATATGTTGAATAATCATCTCTATAAAAACCCTTCAGGCCAATTACCAATTCTTTCGGATGTCATTATGCTTGTGAAAATTAGATAAAATTATATACGACAAAAATTATAAAATGAAAACTCATTATAAAGTCATTTTTTGTAAGAAATTGTTTAACAACGAGTGATTCTGATTTTCCAGACCAATTACCAATTCCTTTATTGTTATTATGCTTGTGAAAATTAGATAAAATTAGATAAGACAAAAATTATAAAATAAAAACTCATTATAAAATCATTTTTTGTAAGAAATTGTTTAACAACGAGTATTTCTGATTTTTTTCAAGTCAATTACCAATTCCTTTATTGGATAAAATTATATAAGACAAAAATTATAAAATGAAAACTCATTATAAAATCATTTTTTGTAAGATTGTTTAACGGCAAGTGTTTGATTTTTTTCAATTAGGGCTACAGTAGAGATGATGACAGAAGGAAAGGTTATTTTTTTTTAGTTTTGAGAATGAAAATTATTTAAATACCCTCACCTTTAAAACTTAGAATCCATGATATATAATTTTGTCGTACACATTGCTAAATTGTACCAACTAAAAAAAACAGGCGTACGCGCGTTAGCAAACCCCATATATATATATATATATATATATATATATATATATATATATATATATATATATATATATATATATATATATATATATATATATATATAAATTGTTTCAGCAGGATTTAGATCCCTCCCCAAGCCGCAAGGGAGAGTGACACTCCGACTCTCAAGTCAGTGACTTTGCGTAATAACCTTGTAATAAAGATTAGTGATCAGAGTTAAAATTACTTCTTCCCTTTGTCAAACAAATATTTATAAATAAATATAATGAGCTTACCATTAGCTCTGACTCATTAGTCACTATTAAATGACATTATTCCTATTAATTGTCAACAAATGACAATTATTTTCATTAACTACGACAGTTATTATTATTGATTACCTTAGCTGTTTGTCCGCTCGGTTCATAGGCCTGAAAAGTATCATCGGTCGGTCATAGCTTTTATATATATATATATATATATATATATATATATATATATATATATATATATATATATATATATATATATATGATTGGGATGTCTTAATCAACTCGTTTAAATTTGGATTGTGATTTTAAAAATTAGATTACTGCGATGCAGTTTGTAATAGCCTGAACCGACAACCTATCATTTTTATTGATTTTTTTTAAATAAATCATTCATTGACTCACTAAATATAATGTAAATATATATTTAGTGTAAATATATATATATATATATATATATATTTATAAACAGAAGAATATTATTTTATTAATTTGTCTGAGTCTAATTTTTTTTTTTGCAGAAAATGTGGAATAAAGAAATAAAAGGAAATTTTGAAATCCACAACGCTCCATAAAACTTCATATTCAATATAATAACATTAACTAATTTTTCAAAGAAACCCAAGTCAGAGTAAGTTCAATTCAATGTTGACTATGAAAATATGATTATACACATTCAAAAATAGATGATTCATTTATCCATCTTGATAGGTTAGTGTGGCATTGTTGACGCTTCAGTTTTACTTTCCTTTACTTTTGAAGTCTATCGTTTCTAAATGAGATTTGGTTTGATTGATGTAAATTTATGTAGAAAAATCATAGTGAATAAATGAAACGAAAAAAATAATTTTATTTGAGTAATTAAAAAATATATAAATAAAATACTAAAAGGGAGATAAACAACCTGCATCGCAACGCAACCTCTCTCTCTATAAATGCAATGGTCACATTTAAAAAAATAAAAATGTTAAGAATATAAGTAATTAAAATTTCAGTTACGGAAAACTTTAATTGAATAAATTTAAAAGTAGTTAACTGATAGAAAAAGGTTAAAGGTTAAAAGTTAACGTAAAAAATTTAAAATTAGTTTATTTTTGTTATAAAATGTAAATGATAATAAAAATTCATTTAGAGGTAAAATAAAGTTTTTAACTTATAAAATATTAACTTTATACTGTGAGGATAATTGTTATTTTTATAATAAAAAATAAAAAATTTAATCCATCTCATCCATCCAGAGTGTTTATTACTATCACAAAAGTGCGAAGGGAAGACATTCCAACTGTTTCCAAGTCAATCGATTGTGAGATGAAATTTCATTTCTTTTTGTGGTGGTAGAATTTTAACTTCAACGCTAGGACAGTGGATTTTATATTTACCGAGAATGAGAATAATTATGAACCATTATGACTGCTGATACACCTTATATACGTAGAATAGAACTGGTCCGTTATAGATAATAATGATCATAAAAGAAGCTTTGTACGTATATATTAAAAAAGATATATACAAAACAAGGAAATTTAAATAAGAAAAACGTGCAAATAACAATTAATGTGACAGATTTAAAAAATAAATTGTAGTGTATTGTATTGGATGGACTGACTGGATTATGACCATTGACAAAGACGATCGATCAAACTGAACAGATGTCCTTGAACAACAAACATCCCTAACACACCATTCTAAGTCAAGATTAATGGTAAGTGTTACTTGATAACAATGAGTTAAGATTGAGCTGTGATTAAGGTTTCACTAATTTTAGGCTCATTCAAAAAATTATAAATAACGGTCAAAGTAAAAAGGTAGATAATTGTATTTAGTATGAATTTAAGATTTTATTCTGACTTCCGATCGGATTAATTACTGACTTGAACTCCAGAATGTCTGTAATAGGTATTCTGAATGGTTTGAGTATGAAAAAGGATTTTGACTAAGACACACATCATTACCTAAGCTAACTTGAAACAAAGTGTATAGACATGTTTTGTGAAGATACTCGACCCTATAATCGAAATACATAATATTAAAAGATATCTAAAGAATGTTAGATGAAAACTGGAATGTAATTAAGAGAGTATAGAAAGACAAAAGGAAGCGTTGAAGGAAAGTGACATACGTGTAGTTCAGTGGATGATGATTTAAAAAATGTAATTAGTGGGATTTGGTTTGGATTTATAGACGAAACATTGGGAGGGAATTTGTTTGTTTGGCTTGTTGGTATGTTATTGGTTATGAGTTTAGCTAGAATAATGGTAGTGGAAGGTGAGTAAGTGAAGATTAAACTGAAATAATATATAAGTTATGCATAAAATAATATACAAGAGAGGAAGTGTGTGAAAAGGATGTGGTAGTATCCCTGTTGTGGATGTTGTCCTTGGCGTGTACGTTGGGTGGTGGAAGCTGACGATTCACGAAATGGGACCCAAACTTGGAACATGGTCTCGATGATATCTTTTCTTTGTTTTTTGTTTTTTTTTTTTTACCTGCCTTTGCTGTTAAGACAAATGATAAGGTTTGAAATTTGTACTCTCCGGATTTGCAACAGTTATTCTCTTTTGTTTATGAGATATCCTTTAGGCACTAGGTTTTGGAAAATAATGGGTAGATGATGATTAAAATAGCAAGTATCGGTTTGAAAATGGTGGAAACTAGGTATACATGATCCACAAATGAGAAGGGAAACATTAGTTTAAAGGTGTGCGTAACGAATGGGAAACCTAATGCAAAATGTGTGGCAGGCAAATCATATACAGTGGAGAAACCGGATAGAGAGAAATTCAATATTCTTATGTTTTTTCTTCTCACCATTTCCTTCTAAATCAAGAGCCCCATTTCTCCAACCATTTTAGGGCGTCTGGCACTCCTTCTCAACGACCTTTCACCATCACGCTCATTACTTTTTGCATTATTTTCATTCCATCTAATTCTATTCTATTTTAGTATTTTAATTTACAACTAATTATTGCTAAACCATAACACCTTATACAAAATAACCAACGAACTCATTATGTGATCACCATCCATGCGTCTACAACAAGTATTCATTAATTAATTCAATAATGGATCGCCTGTTAATTCAAATATTGAACCACCAATTCTTTTAATGTTTAACTTCCACATTACTCGCTAATTTTACGTGATTATTTTAGATTTACAACATATATCCAAATGTACGATAAGTTGATATGACTAGATATTTATTGAAATAGACAGCTAACCTTAAGTGTAGTCCATATTAAAAATAATAATTCTACAATCTGATGTAATACCACTCCCCTCGGTCGAATATATACTTTTAAAAATAAATAAAAAATAAAAAGAGAATGATGCGTTACATTTTATAATGTATCGAGTATTTAGTGCTTCATGATTCTTGTATCAAAATAATTTATGTAATGCAAAACACGTCTCTCGTGATCTAAAAAATTATTTAGTTCATTAATACTAAAAACTAAAACAATATAAATCTGCCCTTAGATTCGCAACGAATATGAGTGATGTTTATGTGTTACTTATCTCATTCATCGACAAATCTCAAGCTCGGTTCACATCTAATTTTAAAAACTCTAAAGTCTAATATGATGTAATGTTTCGATCACATTGATATTTTATGTAAACAACATATAAACTTCTGAATTCAAGTATTTTGCTATAAATGTGATTACTTTATGAATGTTTATATTTGATCCAATGTCTCTTAATAAGAATTTAACATCACTAATATATATGATTTTATATGGGACAGAATAAACAATTAGAAAGTCACATTATTTTTGTTTTGTACATTGAGTTTTAATTTTGATACATTCTTGAAGTAAGCATATAATGAGCATTCCAGAATTGCACTAAATCAATTTCTTTTTAGTTTACTTAATATAAATACTTTTATTAAGGTTCCCAAATGAATATATTTATGATAACATTATGATTTAAAAATACAGTTAATATTAGAAAGAAAAATCAAGTTCAATTTAAATAATTATAGTTTTAGAATTTATCAGAGTTTTTTTAAATATGTCAGTTCGATTTAATCCACTTTAACGAATTAAAAAGTTAAAAATGGGTTAATTCAATTTTTTGTAGTTGCGTATTTTAGATGCGACCTAGTCTATTGGTCCATCAAGTCTAACAAAAACTGGTACGTTTTTTTTATCAAACCAGTTGGATTTGGTGGTTTCCGTAAGCTTATAATTATAAGTGTAGTATATATATATATATATATATATATATATCATGCTAATAAATTAGGAAATTATATATAATATTGCAGTAATTATTTCAAAGAATTGAGGTGATGATAGAGAGAAAATACGAATAAATAATTTTTTAAAAACACACAAATTTTGTAAATATTTCGGAGATAAAAATCTTAAAAAATAGTAGAAATTAGATGCAAATTTTCTAATTCTTCAAATAGAAAAAGTAATACACATTTTTCTTAAATACAATTGAAATAATTAGAAGGAAAAGAAAAATTGTAAATATTTTACCGAATAAAATAAAAATATATAAATTTAAGAAGTGATTTTAATAGGACAATTATGTGTATTCCTTTTTAAAGGATAATCTATTCAAAGAAATTTTGGGATACGAATTTATTTTTGAGTGTCATTTGTGTTTGTATGATGCAATTTAAAGACGAAAATAGAAGTATATTTACAAGATGATAATAATAATAGTAATAATAATAATAATATATTAACACAATAATACTTTTATATTATAATTTATTAAAATGTCTTTTATTTTTATCATATCATTTACAAACTTTTATAATTTTTCATTTCTAAATTCACTTATTTTCACCTTCAAATTTTATAACAAAAAAAATACAAATTTTACTTTCAAATCTATTCATTCTCTCCCTTAAATTTATAAAAAAAATCTTTTAAAGGTTAAAGACATTGATGAATCTGTAAGCATGATTAAATTGTTTTAAGAAATATTAAATAACGATATTGGAGTATTGATGAGAGGACCTTTTCCTTTATTTGTTTTTGTTTGTAAGTCAGCAGCTTTTTGAAAAAATGAAACCGTTTCCACCTTCTTTCCACCCACTTCATTTTTTATTTCAGAAATGCCATATGCTCACACTCCACCAGATCCTCTGCGCCACTTTTCTTGTAAAACCAATAAACGGCCCAATCCAAACCATTGATTGGTTAGTACGTAATAATTTGAGAGAACTACAGTATCTCTCTTCTTTCTTATTCTATAATCCAACGGCTTAAACAGAAATACTGATCAGAGTACGGTAGAGTCGAGCACATATGATTTGTCTCAAACTCATCAGGTGCTATACACAGTAACCTTACCGATCTTAATCCGTATGATGTCAGATGGTCCTATGTTGCATTACATAATATTTTCAGAAAATAACAAGTTCTTGGGTATCGTACCCACCCTTGGCATCCCATTTAAATAGTTCAATTAAAATATAAAATAAAACCAATAAATTAAGTATGGGAAATGATGGAATCCCTTTTTGATATTATTATTATTATTATTATTTTTATTATTATTATTCTTAAATTCTTAATTGTGAAAGAACTAATGAGAAGGTTAGGGAATCGGAATCTGCATGTCCGGTTCGAATGACAAATCCGATATTCGACTTAAACTAAAGTAAGATGGAGAGCCTAATAGGAGGCATTTTGCTTTATTTTGATATGTAAAGATTATAAATAAAGTTGAGCAGATTCCAATAAGCAATATCGTGAATCATGCAAGCATATGTAGGTTATTTAGAGTTGTGGAAGAGAAGGGGAAAATTGTGGGTGTATCCCTCGATCTTATCGGCAACCGATAGACGCACTTAAAAGAATTAAAAACACTGTTGATCTTGCAGCTTTTTCAGCTACTTTATTTGTAACGATAGAATAATATGAATATGCAGAGGGGAATTGAAATTGCTTTCATTATTATTTTCCTTTATTTGCGTGTTTGTTTGTTGCGAAACATGGAAGGGGATCATATTCCTCTCCTCTGCACAAATTGAAATTGACATGACCAGTTCATCCAGAGTGCGCATTCCTTGCGATCATAAATAAATCATAATTCTATCCTCTACAACCCAAAAATAATATAAAATAAATAAAAGAGGGAAACTCAGAACACGTGACCCCACACCCCCCGTGGGCCCCACCGCTCCTTCCTACTCACCAAAAAATGACGACACTGATCACCTCTCTCTCTCTCTCTCTCTCTCTCTCTCTCTCTCTCTCTCTCTGCAAAACCCTTTCTCGCCTCTCTATAAATACTTTCCATCCCACCATCCACCTCTCAACCCAATCTTTCTTCTCTTTTCCTTCCCGCAATTCTTCTTCTTCTTCTCACTCTACTCTGTTTTCTGCAAACATGGCTGCATACAGAGAACCCATGAACGTTGGTGACAGAGCCCCGGTTTCTCCGCAGCAACCGCACTCGCCGTGGCATTCTCCTGTTCCCTACCTATTTGGGGGGCTAGCGGCGATGCTGGGTCTCATAGCCTTCGCTCTGTTGATCCTTGCATGCTCCTACTGGAAGCTCTCCGGGTACCTTGAAGGGAACGGGGAAACAGAACGGGACCTGGAAGCTGGCGAGGGAAAAGCGGAGCAAGACCAGAAACCTCAGAGACCGTACGAGGAGAAGATCCTGGTGATCATGGCCGGCCAAGAGAAACCGACATTCTTGGCCACTCCGAGCGTCTCTTCTTCTTCAAGCTGCGGCACTAGCAGGTCCTCTTCCTTCGGCGACAACACAAGCACCTGCACCTGCGAAGAGACCCGAAAATCACTGGAAGTGTCACAGTCCGCCAAAGAGGGAAGTACAGAGAGCGGGACCACCGAAACCTCGTCGGATCAGAACCCTTGATCGAGCCAAACGTGTGGACAACTTGGGGGGGTTTTGTTTGGTAGCCGGGATTGCTTTCGTGCTAAAAGCAAAGCTCTTGACACCTCTGAATTTTGGGTGCCTCTCTGGGTAGTTAGGTTGCATGTTCAACAATTGGCAGTGAATGGCGACATGGGGATTCCGTTCTCTTCTCCTTTTCTTTTTCTCCTCTGTACATTATTTCGGGAATGTAAATTCTTTGAGGTGGAACTAGAATGGATTCTCTTGCTGTTTCACAAATTCTGTTTTTGGATTTCGTTTTCTCCCACTGAGATTATTATATCTGTGAATTGTGATCGCTTGTTAGCCTCTGGAACAAAACAGAAGGGGACAAAACCAAAAAAAAAAAGACGGGGCAGAGAGAATTTGAGAGAGTTTAACAGATGTTTTGTTTTTGTTATTTGATTGATTGTAAGACGTGAAGAGGTGGAAAATGTCTTCTTCCTGTATTGTCAAGAAGGAAAGTGTGACGTGTCTGATGCGGCGAGAAGAAGTTGTGAAATGCAGTGGCGGCACTGTTCCTCGAGGAACTAACTTTAACTTCAGTTTCTTTCATTTATTAGTCTTCATTTTGGGTTATTCTTTTCGCGACATGCATCATTCAGAAGTTAAGGATTAAAACAGTCCCTGGAAATGCTCAAACCGCAGCTGTTTTGAACTCTTGCACTATTATTCTATGGTCTATAGAATGATGGTTTTGTTGTTTCAAAACATTTTTCATAACTAGGATCGGTTTTATTACGTTCTAGAATTCACAACTTCAGTTTTATAATTTTTATACTAATTTCTTATTAATTATATAGACTTTTTTTGTTGTCGTGAGGTGTGGAATAACCTTTTTATTGGGGTCCTTTTATTGATTGATATTCTTTCCCGGCATTGAATTGAAGCAGTGGGGTAAGGGTGACGGTAGTGTGGGTTTAATGCATGTCGATGCTGTGTCTACAAAAATCACGATAAACACTAAACACAATAGTTGCTATTGGTACTTGCAAGGTATATCAAGTGATATTATAGTACACCACTCTTTTCTTTTTCTCTTATTATTTTTTCACATTTAGTTGTACGGTACTGTTTTCCTTTATTGTTTTGAGAAATTATACAATGATAGATATAAATTTTCCATATTTATCTCACACTATTTTTTCTAACTTTTTTATTTTTATTTATAATATATATTAAATATAAATATAAATGTGTATCACTCAATCATTAATTTTGTTTGCTTCCTTTTTTTACCTAAAAATTAGAGATGTATACATTTTAGCCTTTTCCTATCTATAGATAGCAGTGCAGATAATAATGCCTTTTGCAATGATTTTCTTTTACCCCTTCGCATTTTCATCCCATAATATAATTTTAGTTTATTTAAAATGAAACTATAAATAATTTCTGCTATATATTAGATTATACAGAGAGGCGTGCATTTGATTATGTATGGACTAAACTGGTGGTTAAATAATTTGATTGGGGCACGAAACATTTAATCATGTATATGGGGACTTTATACACCGACAGAAGAAATGAATTTAATGGCACTATTAAAGAGACAATTGTACAGGAATATCTGGTTTGTAAGAATGGTCACACACCAAATAACGAAAGAGTTATTAATTCACTCTCGTCCAAACAATCTTACTAAATATTTACTCCTTTTACCTCAAACAATCATTTTTCAATAAAAGAAATTATTCTGCGGTAATATTAATGGTGTTTGTGTATTTATAAGGGATATTGATAAAGGGAAACCACAAAGGCCTCTTATATATTCCCTTAAAAAAGTTAATGGTAAAGTGTGGAGAGAAATATAAAATAGAGACATAATCCTTTAATTCTTGTAGTTTTTCGACCAAAACAAAAAGAAAAATAGAGGAATCTTTGTACAATAATGCCGAATAGGTGAGATTGAGTTCACTGTTTCCTATTCTTTCCTTTAAGCAATTATAATACTTGCCAACTGTACGTGGGAAATTTTCTGGCCTTGCTTTCGTTAAAGCAACACCATGCATAAAGATAATGTTTTTTAACGTTTTATTTGGGTTAATTATATTATTAGATAGCAATATCTGTTGCAAGTCCCTCGAAAAGAAAATAGATAAAAAGATGATGACAACGCTTCCATTGTTGTTTGACTTGAACTCCTAAAACTTTTTTTACATGGAAAATGCGTCCTCCAATTGCATAGTGTAGCACACCATACCTTTTATAGGGTAGACCTTGATAGTCCTTCACCTATAATCTTCAAGGTCTAAATCATGCTCCCGTTAATTATTTCTAAAACTTATACGCCTAACTATTGAAAGCGTAACAAAATTAAACCCACTTTAAACTTCTCCCGTTGTTTACACTGGCGCAATAACTTCAATAACTCTACGAAATCGAAATTTAAACCAATACGAATATGAAGCAAAAAAGATAGCGAAAACTGGATTCCGTGTAGTACTAAAATAGGTTCCACAATAAGAAAACGAACAAGCACACATAAAACAAAATGCTTTATATAGTCGACAAATGAATGCTGTTGCCATATTCTGGTAACTGTTTTGCTCTAAAAATAGGATTTAGGGAAAGTAAAATGCTAATTCAAAGTGATGGTGCCTCTTTAAAAAAAAATAAAAAAGAAACCCAATCTTGAAATTAACAATTATACCCGACTCCAAGAAATTCATTCACATTTTCCCCCTTTACAACTTACGAAATCAAGGAAATTCACCTTCAATTCAAAACCATGCGTTAAATATTGCCCTTTTCTCCGTATATACAGGATATGATCAAATTATTTCATGGGCTCCACTTTTACCTTCAAATATACGTGCCACACTACATCATTGGATTAATTTTGGCTGCCTCTGTTTGCCTTATGTATAAAGAATATATATATTTTTAATGATTTCAGTCGTTGAACTTTACTTGAGAGATAGAGAGTCAGTTTTTTAGTTTGTCGTTGTGTTCCAAAAACCAAATTGAGGTGAAAAAGTAAGTTAATTATTTTTTATCTGTATATATAAAGTTGCCATTCTAAGAATTGGTATGAAAGAAGCAAAACTTTACAAGAGGAAGTAACTAGTATCTATATTTAGTGATAACAACAAAGGCAAGTTAAGGTGATTAATATGGTCCTATGCGGCTAGCTGGTCTTAGCTTGTATGGGCATCAAATCACATAACGCTCGTTGATGTTTTTGTTGTTGTTAAGGCTTCATTGATGACACTGATACGACGAAATTGTCTGTTGACAAATCTTTGCTTTGTTACAGAAAGGTTTATGCATATGCACATATATATGGTATGAATCAAAAGAAAACAAAATTGCACATAAAAACGAAAGAAAACGAAAATCCAACCATACCTTATTGCTATGTATAGAGCGTGAAGGTCATGGAGGGTAAAATTTAGTAAGACAGCTATCTTGATATGATTATCATATGCAGAAGCAACCTTTTTCAGCTTTCCTTATCTATAATGATGTCGTCATGTAAATGTTTATTTTTCATTCACTCGTGATTCCATTATCCATATTTATTCATAGTCCTAGATGTAATTGAGCGTGATGATTAAGATCATTCACCAATGTTGGTGAATATATGATTGGTCAATGTATATTTATGATGGTGGCACCAAGTTCTTCCCACAATAGCAAAATGTGACTAGAGAAACTATATTTGCATACGCCTGAACAGCACAAAGCAAAATGGCATAACAGTAACCTCCAATAGGGTGAGCAGCACCCACCTATTTGTTGCTATTAATCATGGTGTGTCTAATCCTCATGGGGTACCCAACGTGTAATTAATTAATTAATTAATCTCTCTTATTTGATTTTATTAATCTTTGACGATGATGGTGAATAATTGAAGTGATTACATCAAGGTTGAAATATATTATAATGAAAGAAATCGCTTGGTTATGATGTGTGGAGATTTCTGTGGGTGACGGTTGTGTTGTAAAGAGAAAGTTGTGGATTGAAGGAGGATGAAGGTACCAATAATTCTGCCTTGCCCATTCATTCGCTACTTACGTCAAATCCAAACATTCCCAACTATAAACTATCGTTATGATCACAGATAATCAATCCAACACAATCAATTAACAGTTATACCCTCATTTTTTCTATCTTACTTATATAACATATTTATGTACAAATATGATAACATTAAGATGTTATCCAATTTATTGATGAAATACTTTTTTTTTTACTTTATGAAAATCATTAAATTATGTTTTTCATTTTAATCTCCAATTGTAATTCTTTTATTTTTTATTACACTTTAATTTCTCTTAAAAAAATTGTAGGTCAGTTCTTTTTACATGATTTCTAATTAATTATTTAAATATATTTAACTTCAAATTTTTCATAAATTTTTTATATTATTTCCAAATTTATAAATTAATTATTTCATAATTAATCATATTTCAATTTAATTAAAATTCATTCTTTATTAAAATAAAATTAAAGATACTATGATTCATTCTATTATTTATTTATTCTTAATCACATCAATTAAATCTATTATAACTTTTTTAAATAATCTCGTATTTTATACTTTTTATTTCTTCCGTCCAGTCCAAACGGTCACATACTTAAAAAAATATTCTATTATAATTATTGCTTTCATTTACTTTGTCGTAAATTTCATCTTTAACTTCTTTTTTAATTTATTCGTTCATATTTTAATCTAAATCGCATATCATTCATATTTTTTTTCTTTACTTTTTATGTTTTTTAACTTGTCAAATTTAATATTTTTGTTTTATTAATTTTCTTCGCTTTCATCTACCTCACCCTTTATTGATATCCATCTTTCACTTTTTTCTTCAAAAAGTTACAATTAAAAGTTAAATTATTTTTAAGGCCTAAATATTACTTTGTTCGTTATACTAATTGAGTTTATTTAATGTAGTTTTTTTTCAATTTAATCTATTTTAGTAACATTTGGATCCTTAACCATGTATGCCATATATGACGTTTTAATTTTTTTTTATAAATTTTATAATTATTTGCCCTATGTCACTGTTAGATTTATTGAGGAGAAGATACAACATTAATGAAACTTGAGTCTAACCACATAAGAAATTGAGACCACTCTCTACCTAAAACTTTAAGGCAATTGATTAATGAATCTTCAAAATTATATGGTGTTCTACTTTCTCATTTTCACCCAATGTGGGACTTAAATTCACACTTAAAATTCTAAAACTCATGTGATAGTTTAGTGTCACCTGACAATAATAGTATCACGTGTCAATTCAGTATGGGTGTCACATGTCAATATCTTATATTTAATCTAGTCTAATTTTTCGTTCATTCTACTCAATTCATTTCAATTTCTTATTTCAAAATGGAACAATTTTGTTCCTCTCCAAATTGAAACTAAAATTTAATTTTTATATAAATTTATATTAAACTTTTTTATTAAAATCCATATTTTTATTAAATATTTCTTTAATTATTTTTAAGTCAACTCTAATTATATTATTATTATATTTACGTTTGAATTTTACTACAAGTAAAAAAATAGGGTTAGAGTTCGTTTAAAAATAATAAAAAAATTTCCTTCTAATTTTAAATTAACTCTAACCATATTTTTTTAATAAAGTCTAACCTTATTTATAAGCTAACTCTAATCCTATTTTGTATAGGTAGTAAAAATCAAACATAAATATAATAATGATATTATAATAATATAGTTAAAGCTTGTTTAAAAATAATGAAAGAATAATTTAATAAAAATGTGTGTTTTAATAAAAATTTCAGTATAACATTTATATAAAAATTAAATTTGATCTTAAAAAAACTTGCTCAATTAAAAAAAATAAAACTAAGTTAAATATATGACATGCTAATACTAACTTAACAACTGAGACTACATGTGACTAGGAATGAGAAAAAAATCTGCGGACACGGGTATCTGCGGGTAAAATTCACGACGAATAGTTACTATCCGCGGATATTTACTACCCGTGAGTAACGGGTAGTGGGTATTTAATATCCGCTTCTAAACGGGTTGGGTACGAGTAGTATACTACCTTACCCGCGGATACCCGTTACCTGCAAAAAATAATAATAATAAAATAATTTATATATTTTTTAATTAAATTTAATTAAAAATAAAATAAAATTATATATTTATTAGGTTAAATTTAATTAAAATTAAATTTTAATTTGTATTTAATTTAATTTATACTATATTATATATATATATATATATATATATATATTGTAATTTTATTTTAAAAAAGTATAAAATATTTTTTTATTTTTTTACAGATATCCACAGGTACCGTGAGTTTTAAAATACTCGCGGATATTTTCTAAATGGGTACCCGTACAAGTAGCGGGTCGGGTTGCTGGTAAGCCATATCCATACCATACCCGACCCGACCCGTTGTCATCTACATGTGACACTATTGATTTGGTATAGTGAACAATTTTTTTATTTTTAATTAAAAAAAATAAGAAAATAAAAAAATACAGATTTGATACATGACGTATATTTGTTTACCATGTATTGTTTACTTGCGATTACCATTGCAATGAAAAAAAAAACTTTCAAATAAGGTTGAAAATGTAGAGTTTTGACTATGTTTAATGATTGATGAGCTTTGGGAAAAGCTCCTAAATTGTATTTGAAACCAAATTTCAATTTTAGAAATGGATATTACATAAGAAAAACATTAATACCTAGGACATGTGTTAAAAATGGTTGGCTGAAATTAGAAACGTCATTTAGTTTTAAGCTCTAAACCAGTCTACTTGACCCACTATATCTTTGTTCTTGACAAAGTGTTTCAGTCCATTCTCATGGCAAATTTTTAAAGTTAGTATTTTCGTCTTTTACTTCACGTACCCCATGATTACTACTTGCACTGCCATAGTATCAATAAAAAAATAAAATATTTTCATGCTGCACGTATATTTTTTGAAACATTGGGTTTAGTGGAAAACTTATTTAAAAAAACTCATTATTTGAAGGTATCTCATGTTCTTGAAAGTTTCCTCTGAAAATCTTGTTTCACAATGCATGTCGTATGTATGGAAATTTTGTTCAGAAAAACTTGTTCTAAAAATATTATTCTAGAGGACTCATTCAAAAAATTGTTTCATATGTTTAAGAAAATTTGTTCCAAAAAACGAAGTTATGGAAAGTTTGTTCTGGAAGATTTCTTAAACAGGTGATCTGAAAAGGATGAAATGGTCATTTTAAAATATTTGGGAACAGTTAGAAATTTTTGGGATGCAGGAAGCGAAAGCCTTTACTTTTTTCTTCTGTATTTAGAATGGTCCAGGTAAGACAAAATGGGTTTTGATATTTGATCATAAATAAAAAAAAAATACGCATTAGAAATACGAACTTGGTAAAATGAGTTAAGAAAAAGAATTGAGATTAATAGTTGAACATTTGGAATATGGAATTGGACGACTTCAGTGTTTGTAAATTTTTGAAAAAAATTAGATAAGCAAATAAGAAAAAGATTAATTAATACAATTAAATGCAAAATGATAAAATGCAAGCATATGAATTTGATTGTCATTTAGTAATTCAGATGCATCAGAGAAGTTGACTAATATTCAAGATCGCTCACAACTTACAATTCCTCCAATTGGCATCTTAATACGACTCTGCTTTTTCTCCACGACTTTAAGAACAAACTTCAAACCAAATATCCCAACTTATACCTTCGTATGACAACCACGTTTTTTTTTCCTTTTCTTTTAACAAAACGAAGTGAAAATAAGTAAACCAAAAGTAAGACATGCAAAATTGGTATTCGTATTTAGTAACAACTTGTCCTAGATTAAAATAAAATTAACATTATTAGGGTACTACAAATTTAACAATTCCAAAAACTTGAATTCCATAATATTTAAATTACTTTATTTTTTAAATATTTTTTTTTAAAACTAAGCCAATGTTCTAATTTTAAGTCCGTTCACTTGTTAAGTTAATCATTACGTATTTGAAATATTTTTCATTTTGAAACTTTAAATTTCATCCAGAAAAATAGTAGTCTCGATTTCTAAGTAATTAGAATTATTAGAAATACAGAAAAAAATTTATATTTTAATTTTTCTAAATATAAAATTTATTTTAAAAATTTTATTTTAAAATATAAAAACTTAAAATTAAAATTTAAAAAATCTATATATTAATCTGTATTTCATCTTTATATAATACTTTATTTTTTTTCATTTCTATCCATCGATAAATTTAGAGTCACGTTTAAACTCTCAACAATCAATTCTGAAAGCAATTATCTTTCCATAAGAGAAAATGTATGAAAATAATTCACTTGTTAAAGAGAAGTGTAATCTTAAAAGAACTCTGAATTTTGTAGCTAAACTTATTCTAATTTTCTAGGCTCATCTGCCATCAATAGCTTGGTTTCGTAGGGATACATCATAATAAAGTAACTGAAGATCGTTATTGTTCTAAAGCATTTCAATTCAATCTAAAGCATTTCAATTCAACATCCATGACGTGTTGACAAAATTGGCTTGTAAAAGCTTGGTGGTAGGGCTGTAGTTTCTATTTATGAGATTATACTAAGGTACAAATTTAGGTAACAAAAAATTAGATGCATGAATAACTTTCAATTCAGCAGTTGTAGACAATAACACAGTTGAGGCTTGACCAATTGGAGGACAGCGGCTAAAGAAGGAATCTAAAGGGCATATTATCTGATGTTACAATTAGTCAAATACATCTATATTTATTTATCTATGATTTTAAGCGGTGCCCATTTTTGTATAATATGTGTTGCAACCCCTTTGTTATAGTTGTTTAACCAAACTTAAAGTCAAATCTTGGGTTAGCCGGCCGAAGTCGTTCGGCCGGCAATAAATGCAAATGCACGTGCGATTTCAGTGGACCAAAACCACTGTTCTATACTTTAAAACACACAATTTTCATTGGACACAAGTTCCTTAACTTGTTCACCATTTCTTCCCATCACATTGTTCCGATTATGGGATCCTCATTCAGTTGCTGTGGCTCAGAGAAGGTCGAAGAAGTGTATGTAACAACATTACCGTTTCTCCATTACTGTTTTCTGATTTTCATTGTTAATAATGTCAATTAATTATTAGCTCTCCTAGTGGTTATTGGTATCACCATCAATCGTACTGATTAGCCTTGTAATTTTTCATAGGCCAACATCATTTGGCGTGGTTAACAATTCATGGAGAATATTCACGTACAAGGAGCTGCATGCGGCTACCAACGGATTCAGTGATGATAACAAGCTTGGGGAAGGTGGTTTTGGAAGCGTGTACTGGGGAAGAACCAGTGACGGTCTTCAGGTAAAAATATAAATATCAGGCATACTGCAAAATTGAGTTTGAATTAATGTCTTATGATGATGGCAGATAGCGGTAAAGAAACTGAAAGCAATGAACTCGAAGGCAGAGATGGAATTTGCTGTAGAAGTTGAAGTTCTTGGAAGGGTTAGGCACAAAAACTTGCTGGGTCTCAGGGGCTATTGTGTTGGGGATGATCAACGCCTCATCGTTTACGATTACATGCCAAATCTCAGCCTCATATCTCATCTCCATGGCCAGTTTGCTGTTGAAGTGCAACTGAACTGGCAAAGGAGAATGAACATTGCAATAGGCTCTGCAGAAGGGCTTCTGTAAGTTTCAGGCACACTCATTGAACAATAACATATTTTGGAGATATCTAACCTGAAAAGTTATTATAATGTTTGAAATTGTAAACTTTGATGTTGATGGTAGGTACTTGCACAGTGAGGTGACACCACACATCATACACAGGGATGTGAAAGCAAGTAACGTGCTTCTGAATTCAGAGTTTGAGCCTCTAGTTGCGGATTTTGGGTTTGCAAAACTAATCCCAGAAGGAGTTAGCCATATGACTACCCGTGTGAAGGGTACATTGGGATACTTGGCACCTGAATATGCGATGTGGGGGAAGGTTTCGGAAAGTTGTGATGTGTATAGCTTTGGAATTCTGCTGTTGGAACTTGTGAGTGGAAGAAAGCCCATAGAGAAGCTCCCTGGTGGGCTTAAGAGAACAATAACTGAGTGGGCCGAGCCTCTAATAAGCAAAGGAAAGTACAGGGAGCTGGTTGATCCAAAACTGAGGGGGAACTTTGATGAAAACGAAGTGAAACAAGCAATCAATGTGGCTGCTCTTTGCGTGCAGAATGAGCCTGAAAAACGACCCAACATGAAGCGTGTTGTTAACCTTCTTAAAGGGCAAGAATCTGAAGAGAAGAAAGTGAGTGTGACGAGGATCGACAGTATCAAGTACACTGAAGAATTATTGGCACTTGATGAGCCCAGTGATGAAGAACTTGATGATGCAACTGCTAGTTATGGTGTTTTCAGTGCCATTGAAGTCCAAAACATGAAGGATCCATATAACCGTGGCAACTACAAGAAAATCGGTTAAGCCCTTATCTATATATATCTGTAATGAACTTGTTTTTCTTTTAAGCCTTTTTTTTTTATCTATCCCTAATTTCATCAACTTCCAACTTCTAAGTATCAAAATTTTAGTAATGACCAATATAATCATTTCATCCTATTCTTTTAAGACATGTCTTCTTTTTTATAGAACTTTTCCATCAATTTGATTTTCCTCAATCCTATGATACACCGGAGAAGTGATTGATTGCGAGAGTCTTTTGAATTTTTACTACTACTTTAAAATTAATTTAATTAACTTATAATTAATAATCTAAATTATATGTCAATTAAACAACTTCTAAATTCTAATTCCTAGATATTTTATCATCGAGAGTTATTAAATAATTGGCAACGAATATTAATATCAAATTTTTAAATATCTTAAAATATTTAATATATTTTTTGAATAATTTATACTTTGATTAAAATAGTTTAAGATACTAAATAATTATTTGATCAATTACATCATTCATCCATTCTTATTCTTTCAATTATAATATAATTGTATAATAATAAATATTTATTATGTGCACCATCAACTAAATATTAATTAAAGTTAAGATCGAAATATCTCATTTAACATACATATAAAAAGTGCTAATATATTTACAATTTTAAACATAAAATATATACCCAAAAAACATTGAATTTACAAAAATATATACAATGACATATTAGTTATAAATTAACTTTCCACTAAAATTATTATATTCACATATGATCTCAGGAATTGAATAAACTCAAATCAATTCATGACTCAATTATTCTTGAAGAACAATAATTAAATAATGCACAATTACAAATATTAGTATTTTCAGTATCACAATCTACTCACTCAGAGAGTTATTTCATCATCTCTCAATTTTTAAATTGTTTTTATCCTTTTTACCCACCAAAACACTTTATCTTATTTCCATTATCACTCACCCTTACAACCAAAGGTTTTGTGAAAAAATAAGTCCTCTTTCATCTTTTCCAATAACTAGATATTATCATGTAATTACAATTAGTTTAAAAAGTATTTAGAGACATTCAACTGAATCATACATTAGAGGAATCCAAATGTCTTTAACCTTATTTTATTATTGATACTATAAATAGTGCGGTTAAAACAGGTCACCTAGTTTGATCCGGCTCAGTCCATTACAGGTCGGTCACTTAGTGAGCCAACCAACCCGACTCATTTAATGAGCTAGAAAAATTCGAACCCGGCTCAATCGATCACAATTGGTGGGTTAAACGGGTTGACTCACTAGCTCACTTAATTACAATTCTTTTTTAAATAAAAAAAATTATAAACTTTTTGTAATTCAAATCTAAATAAATTTCACTCCCAAAATGATGTTAAACTCAAGATAATTCATCCAAAATAATAAAAAAAAATACAATACAATCCAAGTATAATGAGCCGGATGGTATTTCTTAGGGTTTTATAAGATAATAAATTAATAAAATAAAATTAGATGGGTTGGTGAGTCAAGCCGACTCACCACGGATGAACTGAGTTTAAATGAACTAGATTGAAAATTGACTTGTATAAAAAAATTTATTTTTTTCAAACTCAACATGTCTCGAACCGTGTGATAGACTGGATTGGTCTGGAGATTGTAACACATTTTAACAGTTATAACTATAATCAAATCAAGTAATAATGAAATATCATAAATTGTAAGACATGTTGTAATCATCTTTCAAATTATATTAATATCAATTTAATAGAAGAAATCATATTAGATTCTTTTAAATAAAGTGTGAACTAAATTGAAAAAAAATGGTACAAATCTAAATTCTTATAAAATATAGAAACCAACCAAAAGATTAATTAACCTAAAAGAAACTATCTTTATTAGGTAGGGATAAGGTAAACTTTATTGAATTTTATTTAATACAAAAAACAACGACTAAATTGTGGCAAACACAAACAGTGACAAAAACGATCTTAAAGTGTTTTAAATTTAGTTCAAACTTTTATTATGGTTTGTTCTTTGATTAAACTAACAACTTATTCTTTCAATTAAGTTATTCGTTGTAGTACTTTGGAACCATAAACTCCACCATAATTGTAACTAATGTCCTGATAATGTTAAATCAGAGTAACAATGATAACTGTAGAATTGTAGATGGATTTTTGAAATGAAGATATATTAACGAACTTGAACCGTATATTATTTTGCTTTAAATTAAGGCATTCTTCATATGTTTCCAATTTTGTTTTTGTTTTTTCCGAAAAAGTGAACCACATAGAGTTTAAGAGTAAGGTGAAACTGTTGTTAAAGTTTCGACGTGTGGGGTTTGAAAGATGGGTTATCCATGTCTCGACGGTTCCATAATCCCAATCCCTTACGCACCATTTTTGGATGCTAGCACAATTGCAAAATTTCTGTCATTTTAGCTTAGAATTTAAAGTTTTCTCAATTCACCAAAAGATGAACTTCGTTACAACTTTCATTTTGAGTCTCTGATCCAACCGTTTATTAGCACATTCTAGTGTCGCATCAAATAATTAAGCACCAAATAATGCAATTTTATATGCCACATTTACTTTAAGGTTGTGTATATTGTGTGAAAGTATTAATTGATTCGTGTATAAAATAATGTGACTTCTACCATGTAAAGTACAGTTTTCTTTTTTGTTTTGGTAGCAACCCAAATGAGAGCCAGAATAGCACCACACGTTCCAGTTTTTTATGTTTTTTATACCTCTGAGTTGTAAAATCGGCATTATTATTTAACGAATCTTGAAGTGAAAGTCGCACATGCTTATTCAAAAGGGGGAAATTCTTGTTCAGAAAAAAAGCAATAATTGGATGTGCAATGACCTTATCTTCCTTGGAAGGGAGAAAATTATAAAGGAATCCACTCTTTCATGGCACACTGGAAGGGCCATCTGTTCTGAAAATTTCCATGTTACGAGAACATTGTCATGAGAATCAACTATTATATTTGTGATAGATTTTGGCTCAAATTTTTATTGCTACAATTCTACATGACAAGGTACTATAAAGCTCTCTCCAATGTTGTGCATGAAAAAAATAATGAAGGCTATGTGCCAACCTGAGTTTGATAGCGAAGTAGGGGAAACAGTTATACGGAAATGTTGCCACTTCATTAATCAGAAAAGAGATGACAGTTGGTGTCCTCTCGAAGTTTCATTGATGTTGAAGTGATGAGTGAAGTTCTTTTTTAAGAGAGTGGCAAATAGGCACATAGTCTTTCACACCAAATGGAAGTAAAAGAGAAAGAAAAATAAAATAAAAGAAGAAAAGGTACTTTGCTTACTAAAATTGAAGGGGAGCTTCATTTTTGGCTTCAATAGCAAGATAAATCAAATATGTGCCCACCACCTTTGCTTATACCCCAAAGCACCCAACTACTACAACACTTAATTGTCACCAGAGAGAGAAATAGAGTTTAATCAGTTTTCCTATTGCCACTCTTAAAGGCTTTTCATGCTTCTCCAACAAGAATTCGACATCAGGTTGGCCGTTGGCCTCACACCCCTAACTGAATTTAATCATGCTCTTCCTTACACTACTTATTCTTAAGCTCACAATGCATTCATCTCTGTGTGACAAGAGCTAGCAGAGCAAATAATTTCATTTCTCTGCAAACATTCTCAACACTCACTGAACCTGTTGTCCAATTTTCATTTCAAAATGGTACTTCCCTCCCCTGCCAAAATACTCATTGGCCTCTCCTTAGACCCAGAGGACAGCAAGGAGCTTCTCTCATGGGCAATTAGAGTTCTTGCCAATCCAAATGACACCATTGTGGCTGTGCATGTTCTCGGTTAGTCACTGTTTTTCTACCCAAATTGAAAATTTTCAACCACTTGACCTTTTATCAGTTATTACTTATTCTTGCATTATCAAGTTATCACGTCTTCAATGGTCTTTTCATGAAATTCACTACACTTAAGATTCTAACATGAATGATGGCCGATTTGTTGATACATTTATTCATATTGTGAATGATTAGTGTTGTAATAGGCAGCAAATCTTTTAAATTTCAGTTATTGCGGATAAGAAGAAGCGAGTCTCCGTCAGAAAAAGGCAATCACAACTTAGACAAGCAAAAGCATATGTTATATCTGTGCTTGGAGAATTTGCACAGACCTGTTGGTCTAAGCAGGTAATTAACCAAGATCAAAAATCCGATTATAAATGTCTCTCCATCTTTAAAATCGATCAATTTTTTTAATGATCATCAGCCATTAGAGTACAACATGTTTGCTAAGTCTAGAATCAAATGAATTATCATGAAAACGTCATTATCAGGTTAATTTGGAGGCAAGGGTGGCACTCAATTCCACAGTTGGTGAAGGTTTAGTGGAAGAAACCAAGTCCATCAACGCGGACTTTCTTCTTATTCGTGGTTCAAGAAACCAAACTAATAAGTATGAACTGAATGATATAGTAGCAGTTGTCAATTTTCCTTATGAAAATCATTAAAAGAACAAACCAAATTCATGCTTTTTTTTTGTTATTTCTTAGAAATGGGAGTTCTAAAGGAATTGCCAGGTATTGCTTTGAGCATGCACATGAAGGGTGCACAATGGTCTCAGTCGGAAGACGTGGTAAGGCAGATCAAAGTGTCGAACAAAACTCAACTCATTGTCAAGGTAATTCAATTCTCAGATATAATTTAACAAAATACAAATTACAATGGATGACAAGTCTCTTAAATATGGTAACTTGTATCTTTTCACTAGTAGATAACAGACAACCAAATTCAAGACGGTTTAAGAAGGAAAAGCAATGTGATAAGGGTGCCTCCCCTGTTCTGGAGGATTATTTATCAGGAATCAAGGCTCAGAACCGCTCACCAAGAACAGTACTAAATGGTCTAGAGGGACAATCAAACAGCACAGAAGATGATACCTTTAGCACTAGGGTCTCAAGCACCACTTATACCCCATCCTTGGATTCTAAGATTAAGAGCCGATCCAAGATTAAACCACAGTTCTCATTTAGGTTCATAGTCTCATTCCTTGCTTCACCATTTAGAAGGAAAAACTTTAATATTTATAGAAGTGAAAAGCGTCAGCCTTTGTTGAAGTGCTTCAGCTATGAACAAATATCCAATGCTACCAACGACTTCCACCAAGGTATGTTATTGTGGACTATTGATTTCTTTCGAAATAATTTTTGGACAATCTTATATGCTACTGGGAGCCTAGTTAAATAAAGAAACAATAGAGAAAAATGATGGTAGGATAGATAATATAAATAATAGGTGTTGATGGGAATTTTTTCCTTTTTCATTAATGAAAACAACAGATAATTTGGTTGGACGAGGTGGGTATTCGGAAGTATACAAAGGTGATCTTTCAGATGGACGAACCATTGCTGTGAAGAGGTTGGCCAAGGACAACAAGGATCCTAACAAGGAAAAAGAGTTCCTTATGGAATTGGGTGTTATTGGACATGTCTGTCATCCAAATACCGCAACTTTAGTGGGCTGCTGCATTGAAAATGGGCTATATCTGATTTTCAATTACTCTCAAAATGGAAATTTAGCAACTTCATTGCATGGTAAAAAAGAACCTTGTTTTCCAGAGATCCGTTTTATTTTTTCAGCAATAATTGCTTGTTATGTCATTTGAGATTAAATGCATTGGAATCATTATCAGGCAAAGGAGGAGATTCACTTGACTGGCCAATCAGGTACAAAATTGCCATTGGTGTTGCAAGGGGTCTCCATTATCTTCATAAATGTTGCAAACACCGGATAATTCACCGTGACATTAAAGCCTCTAATGTTCTTCTTGGTCCTGACTATGAACCACAGGTAGAATAGAAATATAATCAAATACAAACATTTTGGAACCAGAAAAACAACATTGTTTTCTCGTGGTTCGAGTCAATCAACTTACATTTTAAAATTTTCAATCTCGATTTAGATTGCTGATTTTGGGCTTGCAAAGTGGCTTCCTAACAAGTGGACTCACCATGCTGTGATCCCCGTAGAGGGCACATTTGGATACTTAGCGCCAGAGTACTTTATGCATGGAATCGTGGATGAGAAAACAGATGTTTTTGCATTTGGAATTCTACTTTTGGAGATTGTAACTGGACGGAGACCTGTTGATTCATCAAAACAGAACCTTCTCTTATGGGTAATCATACTTTTTAAAGAGATTAATGCATAATTGTATGTTCCATGATAAAGTTACAAGGAATTTATCACAAAGCATGCATCTATAAATTGGTTAAGCAAGACAATGACAAAAAGTTTTATAACAACATATAGGCAAAGCCTCTGATGGAATCAGGGAACATTGTTGATCTTGCTGATCCAAGAATGGAAGGTAAATATGATGGAGAACAACTGTACAGGGTAGTGCTGGCGGCTTCATACTGTGTGAGACAAACTGCCACGTGGCGTCCCCCAATGAGTGAGGTGAATGAACAATAAGGGCCATGTTTGAGTTTGTCTAGGTCTCAACATGATCACACTTATTTTATGTTTTTCCTTGTTTTTGGTTTTACACAGGTGCTGGAGCTGTTAACCAGTGGAGAAGACAGTGAGGTTGGAAAAAGCTGGAGGATCCCAAAGTTCACCTCTGATGAATTGGATGATTACTCTATGGTTTTCGGATATGATGTACCCTCAGACCTATCTTTGGAGGATTATTTGTGAGAATGAAATGTACGCTTTAGTTTCAATTTTCTTTCCATCATACACTATATTTTAGGTTTCTGGTTGTAGGAGTCAAGTAAAGGTTGGTTTTTTATTTGTTTAATTTATCATACGATTATTTTCTTTAGTTTGTTTTTTGTACCCCTTAGTCCAGTTTGAATTGGCTGAGAAATATATTTTTTGGGGGGTTTGAATAGAGGAGGGAGGCGTAAGAATATTATTATTTCCGTGAAGATTTTAGGGAAATACAGATAAAACCAGAGACATTTTCGTCTGTGCCCAGTTTTTGGTATATAAAAGTGTAGTTTGTCTTTGATTTGATGTAAGGTATTTGTCAGAGAAAAACATTCAGAGAAGGTTCGAATAGATAGGCAGATGAAAACAGATCACATAATTTTCCACATATCTAGCATTTCAATAAATATGCTGCTGTCTTCCTTTTTATTTACGATAAAAAACAGGATCACGTCAATCTTAGATCTGTTTATACGATCGATCAAATAGATGAATGTGTTGTTTTTGAAACACTTTTCACAAAAATAAGATATTTTTCAGAACAAGAAAAGAGAATTTGTTATCAAATACGAGTTGTCTTGGAAAATATAATTTATACTATTTAGTTAAAAGTTTAAATATCAAGCGTACTGCTATTTAATTAAATATTAAAAGTGGTTTTTTAAGATAATCTCCTCACCTGTATATAAATTAGAATGAATATTTTTTTATGACTTGTTCTTTATAGAAATATAGAAAAAATATGTTTTATTTTTTCCCTAGAAAATAAATTTTACACGGTTTTTACTGTAAGATTTAATGTTTTTTAACATATATTTTTCATTTACTTGACATCTTCAATTACTAGATAGATGACAATATAAAAATATTCTCACTCCATCGGTATATTTCATTTAAATTCATAAAGCAGTCTAAAACACTTAAAAAATTCAATACAAGTAACATACAAAAACATTTCAATTATTAGACGACAACACAAAAATATTTTCACACTGCCACAGTCAATATGTATAACTTAAATTCATGAATTTGAAATCTTTATTTATTTATTTATTTGAGAAATTTACTTCTTTTTTGATACTTTTGTTAGATCTTAAGAAAAATAACAATAAGGGAAATGTTTTGAAATGTCTCCTCCGTTTATTCATAAGAATGAGGTATATATAGAGGATGTGTGTATGTCATGGCAGCATAACAAAAATAAAACGTAAGCTAACTATCAAGTAAGTTAAAACTTGACTTAACCAAGTAACACTCTCCCTTATGGCAGATATGTTGTTTATCCTCAGTTCAAATGGTGCCTTCACTGAAACATTCAATTCTCGTAGTAATTCCACAAGCCACATTGCTTGACATGCAGCAAAGCTTCTAGAAATGTATTCAGTTTTACAACTGGATAAAGCAACCACTGACTGCTTCTTAGAACACCACGACGCAGGAGCTTTATTTAATAAGAAGATATACCCATGGGTGTTTTCCCTTCCAACCAAGTCTCCACCATAATCAGAGTCAACAAAACCAGTGGTTTCTTATTTAGACTGGTGCTCACCAAAAGGAAACAACACACCATAAGTGACTTCTCTTTGGACTGCTCATAAATCTGCTTATCAGCCTAACTCCAAATGACAAATCTGACCTGCTAACGTAGGTACCTTAAAGAATCTATAGTATGTTTGAAGACAGTTTCTAACTGGTTTACCACATTCATCTTTTGTAAGCTTCACATTAATCTCCATTGGTAATTATCGTATTACAGGAAGCCATGTTGAATTTCTTCAATATCTCTCCAACATACTTCTTTGATGCATTACCATACCCGCAGGTGCATATACAAACTCCATACCCAAAAAGTAGCTCAACTTCCCAAAGTTTCTCATCTCAAATTCTGTCGCCATTGTGTTTTTGAAGTATTCAATTGCCTTGACATTTAATACTGTTACCAGTAAGTCATCCACATATAGACAAATTATGAGCAGGTTTTTTCCTTTATCTTCCTTCACATATACTCCATGCTCAACCATGCATTTTGTAAAATGCAGTTTAAGCAAGAACGAGTCGATTTTTCTGTTCCCAAGCTCTCGGGGCTTGCCTTAGTCCATACAAAGTCTTTCTTAGCTTATAGACTTGATGTTCCCTTCCTTTTATGACAAAACCAGGGGGTTGCTTGAGAAAGGCTGATTTTACATCAAGTTGGAATAAGGGCCATATTCAATATGGTTCCATTTCTCCTCTCAGCCAATCAATTATGTTGAGGAGTGTATGGTGCTGTAGTCTCATGAACAATCTTATATTTTTTACAGTATTGTTCAAAGATAGTTGAGGTAAATTCCCCTCATCCATCTGTTCTCAAAATTTTCAACAATTTGCCACTCTCCCTTACTACTTGACTTCTGAATTTTACAAACATCTCAAAAGCAATCATCCTGCTAAACTCATCCACAAAGGTGATGAAATACCTGTTTCCAGCGAGTTTCGAATGGACCAAAATTGTCATAATGCATAACCTCCAAATTGTCATTGGCTGTCATACTTAAGTGTGATTAAAATGAATTTCTGGACTGTTTACCAGCTAGACAAACTTCACACACTTTCTCGGGCAGTACAATACTTGGAAGTCCATAAACCATGAATTTAGACCCCAATTGTTGTAGGCTTTTAAAGTTGAGATGACCATACCTTGAATGCCACAACCAACTCTCTTCATTAATCTTCATTGCAGCCATACATTTTATATCAGCAACATGCATATTAACCTGAAAAGTTTCGTTCTTGGACAATTTGCTCCTCAGGATCAATTTCTTGTTTGCATCAAACAATTCTATTCTGTCAAAGTCACCCATAACAACAGTGAACCCCTTTTGCACCAACGCCTTCCACCTTCAATGTGCTGTCATATGCGAATTTTGCTTTACTCTTCCTCTCCCCATCAAAGTTAGTCAGCCACTCTCTATGGCACGTCATATTGGTTTGAGCAACCCAAATCAAGATACCGTGATTCAAATTGGGAGTTTTCAAATGCTGAAGTTGTGACCATCAATGGTAAAGGCTCTAAATCTTATTCTTCTTGTGATACATAGGCTTCCTTCTCCTTTTCATGGTGCTTCTTTTGCTTTCCTTTGTTTGCATAACATTAATAGGAATAATGCCCCATTTTGTGACAGTTGAAAAACTCCACTTTTCTTTTGTCATATCCTTTCTTCTTGTGATTCTTTCCAAATCCACCTTTTCTCTCAAAAAGCATCAGATTTATTATAATCATGCTCGTCCCTGTCACTCTTCCAAGCATTCTTTGTTCGTTTTCCTTTCCACTTGCCTTGCTTCTTCCTTTCTTCATTCTTGGAGTGACTTACTTATAATGGTTGTCCAGTGTTCTTGATAGGATTTCTATCAAGTAACCTCATTTCATGTGCTTCCAGCGAACTTTGAAGCTCTTCTACCCTCATCATTGACAGGTCTTTATGGCCACCACGATGTAATCAAACTTTTGTTGTAAAGATCGCATGATCTTTTCAATAATCATCAACTGTTATAGAATCACCGCATCCTTTCATCTGATTTGTAATTGTGAGCACTTTGTTGAAGTACTCACTGACTTTGTCAGTTTCTTCCATTTGTAGTAGCTCATATTGGTACCTGAGTGTTTGAAGTTTCACTTTTTTCATCTTATCTCCACCTGCATGACTTCGGGTTAATATATCCCATGCTTCTTTAACTGTACTTACATTCTGAATCATCTCAAATCAAAGTGTACATCATCAAAGCACAGATGGAGTAGAAACAAAACCGTATTGTCTTTCTTCTTGGTTGCTGGCTTTTGTACATCTATGGTTTCTGACCCAGCAGAACACTTTGTACAACGTCACTCACTTCTTGATACCAAAACAACACTTTCATCTGTGTGCTCCATCTATTCTTATTCTTTTCTGTAAGAATGGGTAGATTCATTTATGGGATAAGATTATCACTCCCTGTCGTCGTTTCTTGAATTCTGATCCTTCACAACAGTTCTTTGCTTTCTTAAGACTAAACTTTCTCTTCATACAACAAATATCTCAATCACATTTGCCGCAGTAATCCTTTCCATGCTTCAATAACTTTTTCCGTCACTCATGGCACAACGGAAACAAGCATGGTTGCACGCACGCAGCAAATGCATCCCTTGAACGTGATTTCTGAAGTGCGAACCATTGGTTAGATCTTAAGAGAAAAAACAAGAATGGATGGTGTGAAATGCCTCCTCTGTTTATTAATAAGAACGAAGGTATATATATATATATATATATATATATATATATATATATATATATATATATATATATATATATATATATATATATATATATATATATATATATTGGATGTGTATAAGGACCAAACCTAGGCTAACTGTCAAGCACGTTAAAACTTAACCAACAAACAATTTTTCTCGTTTGCGTCCAGTGATGTGATCATTGTGTTGGGCTCAGTCAAGGAAGGCCCAAAAGCACAATCTAAAAAGTAAAATAAATAAAGAGAGCTTTTCTCCTATACTTTCATACATTTCAACCTTAAGTCACTATAAAATTGTGAAATGATCTATTTATCTATATCTTCTTCTTTCATTATCTTCCTCCTACACTAGTCTATCCCTTTCCTCTTTCTTCTTCCTTCACCACCACACCCCTCTCTCCTCCATTTAATAGTATTTCACATTATAATGTTTTTATTCTGGAATAAACAATTCGAAAATCAAATTTTATATTTTAGAATGTGCATTTTGAAATACTTTTTAATTGTACCTTCTGGAATCCAAAATGAAAATCTAAACTAGAAGATCAAATTGAAATTTTCTAGTATACGTGGGGATGAAGAATGAGATTATGGAGGTGCAGGAAAAACAGAGCCAATAAACCATGTTTGGGTTTTGCATCTTTGTGCTTTGAAAGTCATTCATTCTAGATAACGGTGTGGTAGCTGAAAGCCCATCGTAAAAACAAAATACGACATGTCATTTATTTGGGTTAAATAGGCTCACTAAATTTTACAAACGTCTAATGTATGTAGCATGTCGGCACTTATGTTTTGTTAATGTTAATATAGATGATTTAACAAAGGACTAAATGGAATAATAAATTACAAAATTTAAGAATTATATTTGTGCTGTTAAATTTAAGAAGTAAGGAGAGCACACTTATCAAATTCAAGAACCAAATTGTTATTCAATCATGTCTTTTATGTTTAATATTTTTATCTATGTACGAAATTGTGGAGATTGTTAACATATCTTAAATTTTTTTAGTTTGTTCTCAAATCTAAAAGCTATATTCAAATAGAAGTACAATAAGTCTTAACTAGATTTATTCTATTTACTCATACATTATTTAAAAAAAAAAATACCTTATTTTAAGAACTTTTTATTGTTGATACCGAGTTCTAATATAAAAAAATATTATTCAACCGAGAGATACGATCTTTAAAAAAATTAATTTATGTATTCAAAATAATCTAAATCATTCAACAACAATAGATCTAGTTATACCCGGAAAAAAAAATCAGGGATATCTTAAAATTGATTTATTTTACCAAGATTAAATGAAATGACACGGAATTATTTCATTTTAATTAATGCTTTTCTGTAATAGTATTAACAAACTATTTGTTTAAAAAAAAACGAAATATTAATTTACATAATTCACTTTATATCAAATTAAATTATTTTTAAAAATATATTTAAACCTTAGTCTTTTACTCCTTAATTCGTTTTCCAATTAAAATTACCCATTTTACACCCGTTATGGATATCTTCAACAAAATAACTTTAAAATTTTATTGAAATAATTAACTTACAATATAAAATATTGTAAATATTATATATATATATATATATATATATTATTTTATTTTTTTAAAATCTCAAAATAAATAAGATTTTTTCTGTCGAGGTAGGAGATATTTGTCAGTGTACTTGTAAATGAAAATAACTGGTGGCAACCCAAGGCCAATCCTGCAAATAAAAATAAATAAAATGGAAGAGTGCATAAAACAAAGAAAAGACTGGACCACATGGAACAAAAGATGTAACCTAGGTTGGATTCTAGCATACCACTTCTTCTTTCATCGGGAACCGAATTGAGAGCACTATCAACTAATGCTGAATAGTAAGATAAATATAAAAGGTTGAAAATGAAGGAACGGATTTATCCAAAAACACAGTCCCTTCAATTCAATCTCATCTGGTTGGTTGTAACTTTCTATCCCATGGCAAAATAACCATTCTAAAAGAAGAAGAAACAGTTAGAAGCAAGAGTGGGAGACCAAACCCTAACATGCTATCTTTTACTAGATTTGTGGAGTCCTAACCCCCATATCAACATCTCCATATGTTACATGTTGCTGTCGGAAATTAATTACTTACTATGCATCCCTATTTTGCTTTACATCTTTATGCGTCCTTCATTGCAGTAGTGTTGCTGAATCATACGAGAAGTGTTGTGTTGTGCTGTGTCGTGTTGACTATGCATACATACGGTAACACTGTGGGGTCATCCGTAGAAGAGTTTAGTGGGGGTGATGATTAACATATGTTGATAAGTTTAATGGACCACACGCGACAGTGCTGCTGCAACCAGACAGCTGAGCCCACAAGGGGGTGGCTTGGGCGAGTGGCGCACGTGAAGGGGGTATGGGCCGGGCCCACTCTGTAGCCCATTTGACATTGACCCCACGTGGAACAAGTAACCGACACCTTTTCGTCTTCATTCTTCCATCCCTATTATTATTATTACTCGTATAAAACGCAGCCTCCCACTGTCCGTATCACTTTTCAGTTTTTTCAACACCAAATTAAATAAAAATGTTTTCATGCTAATAATTTGAATGATCCTCGTTGTAACCAGTTCCCCAAGAATGACACTTTCGCCTTCATTTCCGCGTCAACAATCTTGTTCTCAAGTAAATTTGTCTCAAATTAAACCAATAATATTTTTCAATGTATTAATTAATAGCGGAAAACGACATTTCACCTATAACTACTCTTAAAATTGTTGAAATTCGTCGTCGCTTTACGCTTAATTAATTAATTTGTGAAAAAAAATTGTTATAAGTAAAAGTAGAGAATAACTGGATATGTTTTAATTAAAAAAATTATATAACTTCTCTAAGAAATCACTTATTGGGAGAGAAGTAGTAGTGTATGTATATATACTTGAGCTTTCAAGAGTACTGGGATAAAAAGACAGAAATAAATATATTCTTTTATAGTTTCAATTTTGTTTCTATAGACTGCTGTATGGATAAATATCAAATTTAAATTGGAGGAACTATAAAGAGACAAAAATAAATATACTCTTTAATTGTTTCAATTTAGTTTCCATATTGTATATCAAATTTAAATTGGAGGAACTATAAAGAGACAAAAATTTCATTTTAATTTGATTAAGGATTATGTGAGAGTGAGATTGATATTCAACCTTGTATTGTTATTCTTCAAAATACTAATTATTAATTAAAATTGGGCTTAATAAATATTTTTTTTTATTTTTTCATTTTTATTTTTCTATCGTTAAAAAAATTAGTTAAATAACTCAATTTTACAAAATATTAATTTGTGATCAATATGCGCGTAAATACGTAACTTAAAATTGTCATTGTTTATTTGTATATAATTTTACCGTTTATTAAATGAAAAATAACTATAGTTACGTAGACCTTTAAAAATTGAGAATCTTAATTAAACCTTTTATTAATAATGAAACTAAAGAAAGTAAATAAATAAATATCAAATTTCTATTTTTTTGAGACTGTAACATCCCAAAAATACAGTGTAAAACCATAAAATAGAATGATCACATATAATAATATTACAGCTCAGTTCTTAAAAAAGATAGGACGTACGGTTAAGACACCTTACAAAAATAGCAGGGAGTTAAAATTGTACAAATGGCTACAATATATAGAACGAACGACTTATAACCCTTCCTATGTTGAACTGTCAAATCAAAAGATAAAGTAAACGAATGACCGAACGCTCCTACAGAAGAGTAGGCCAACAACTGATCGAGCGTCCTAAGGTTCGACCTTCACGTCCGTCTCTTCCAATGCTTCATCCAGCAACTCTTCTCCTTCTGCTCCCACCCACAGGGTGATCATCGCAATGACAAGGACGAACGGGAAACAAGATAAATCATTAATTCTTTCATGCAAAGCCTAATACTAGACTCTAACTGTCCGGATTGTATGAATTCTGTGTAGCTACGACGTTCGTGCACCCGGGTGATGTAATAACTGGGATACCCTCAACAGTTGTCACCCGAGGTTAGTCCTGTAACGTCCCGGCAACTCACAGGGACCGTTGACTGCCCCCACAGACCACCACCAGGCTTTCCAGTGTGCTTTGTCCTCACTCGCACACTTTCTGGGAAAACTTCCCAGAAGGTCACCCATCCCAGAATTACTCCAGGCCAAGCACGCTTAACCATGGAGTTCTTATGAGTCAGGCTACCGAAAAGCAAATGCATTTTGGTGATATAAGTAGCCAAATCAATTCCTTTAAGTTATCCTTCAACTGTATAGTCCCATACCTATACAGTCTCTAGATCCCTCTCATTCCGGTGTATGTTCGATTCGTCCATGTACCCCTTCCACCCGAAGCTGCCAGGAGCCGCTCCTTGTCTGTGCCCCCTGCACCATGCCTCTTGCACCGGCGTCACTCCCCGCCCTCGTCTCCGTGCCCGGGTGTCACAAGTCCTATCTATCCAAATTAACCATAAGGACTAGGACCTCCTGTCATTCCCACACATGACTTACCCTTCTCTACGTGAGAACGAGTAATCACGGAATATCAGGATGAACCGCCAGCTTAGCTTTATCCACATTCATACTTTACCAATTCCAATATCCATTCATGAGATATTCCTCTCCTGAATACTCTTTCATAACCAAAGTCATTTCATCCATATCATATTCCATCATCTTTCATTATTAAAACCTCAACTTAACCAATTTGAATGAAGATCCCGTAGGATACCAAATACCGAACGTTAGTTTTTAACCCAGAACAAGACTGAAAACTTGGAGTGGGAGTGAGACCGAGATATTTCCAACTCAAAACAGATCAAATCGAGAGAGTTACTCACTTGTTGTGAAAGGGACCAAATACAATAATACTTCTCAAAGACTAATAGAATCGAACGTTATTTTTCAAGTGAGCCAATTTAATAAACTGACTCTTGAGAGTTCAAACCGAACACCGTAAAGCCTAGGCCGAGTATTAAGACTTTAGGCCGAAACCAATTAAGACAGATACTGTAGGACATCAAATAATAGTACTTGACAAAATCATATGAAGAAACCGAACGCCAATAAATACTTAGTTTCTTAATGAGTTAAATATCAAGGAAATTGAATGTCAGTCGAAAACCGGGCACTGTAGAGAGCGAACGCTATTGAGTTTGGACGAACACTCTTATTATAAAGATAGATTATGGAAATGAGAATGAGCACCTGGTGTAAGACCGAGCACTTACTTAGTACGAGCGCTTGGTGTAAGATCGAGCACTACTTAGTACGAGCGCTTGGTGTAAGACCGAACACTACTTAGTACGAGCGCTTGATGTAAGACCGAGCACTGCTTAATTTATAGAATAAAGGCTTGATAAATATAAGATATCATTTAACTAATGTTCAAGAACAAACGAAATATACAAATACATATAGATATACTGAAGTTTATAATCAAATACCAATGAACAAATATCCTTGGTTGAACGCTTAAGTACAAATATTACAAAACGAAACGAAGACGCTAGTCTTCAACTAGAACTCTCTCCAAATGAAAGAATCCAGTTCCAACCAAGTCCACAAGAAAACCGAACACTATATCGAACGAGCGATGGTCTAATACCAAACACTTATTAAGAACGAACGCTTGTATAGTTGAATGGTCAATACTGACTCTCGACAACATCCTTACTCATTTCATGTCTTTCATTAATCATCAATACTTTTAAACAACATACCATATTTCATCATCAACCAAATCATCAAACACAATCTCATTCCAGTTTCTCATCTCTTATATTCATATACTCATACAATCAACAATGCAGTAACAACCATTTTTCATATTCATTCAGCAATCAATGAGCATGCATCCATTCAAAGTAAGAAACTAAATCAAATTATATAAGCTTCCATTACCTCTAAGCGTGACCGAACGTTCATAGAGGCAGAATACGGGTTCACCACTATGGTTTCTTCTACCCTTAAAGCTCACCGATTTCAAAACTATACCAGAGTAAAGGACCAACACACTATCAGAATTAAATATGAAAAGGTGATCAACTCAAGCAGCCAAAAACTAGGCTTGCATGCACAGAAAAACCACTCGGCTGAGAGAGATGAACTTGGCTGAGAGAGATGAACTTACCAGTCCAGAATCCGAAACTGATCGGTTCAAACGGACGCCCTCGACACTGGGAAAGTAGAAATGGTGCCTGAATGGTGATCGGAGGAAGGAAAGATGAGGATTTCTTAGAGAGAAGTAAGAGCTTTTTAGAAAGAAGGAGGAGAAAATGGTTTCAGAGATTTGGAGAAGAAGGTAAGCATGCAGAAGTGGCGTGAACTTTTGAAAACCTAGAATTTTACTCCTACCGTCATTAGCGAACGGCCAGCCTCCTGCTGCCACCTGTTTTCCAGTTCCAACCAAGTCCACAAGAAAACCGAACACTATATCGAACGAGCGATGGTCTAATACCAAACACTTATTAAGAACGAACGCTTGTATAGTTGAATGGTCAATACTGACTCTCGACAACATCCTTACTCATTTCATGTCTTTCATTAATCATCAATACTTTTAAACAACATACCATATTTCATCATCAACCAAATCATCAAACACAATCTCATTCCAGTTTCTCATCTCTTATATTCATATACTCATACAATCAACAATGCAGTAACAACCATTTTTCATATTCATTCAGCAATCAATGAGCATGCATCCATTCAAAGTAAGAAACTAAATCAAATTATATAAGCTTCCATTACCTCTAAGCGTGACCGAACGTTCATAGAGGCAGAATACGGGTTCACCACTATGGTTTCTTCTACCCTTAAAGCTCACCGATTTCAAAACTATACCAGAGTAAAGGACCAACACACTATCAGAATTAAATATGAAAAGGTGATCAACTCAAGCAGCCAAAAACTAGGCTTGCATGCACAGAAAAACCACTCGGCTGAGAGAGATGAACTTGGCTGAGAGAGATGAACTTACCAGTCCAGAATCCGAAACTGATCGGTTCAAACGGACGCCCTCGACACTGGGAAAGTAGAAATGGTGCCTGAATGGTGATCGGAGGAAGGAAAGATGAGGATTTCTTAGAGAGAAGTAAGAGCTTTTTAGAAAGAAGGAGGAGAAAATGGTTTCAGAGATTTGGAGAAGAAGGTAAGCATGCAGAAGTGGCGTGAACTTTTGAAAACCTAGAATTTTACTCCTACCGTCATTAGCGAACGGCCAACCTCCTGCTGCCACCTGTTTTCCACTCTCTGATTTCCATCTCTCTTCCTTGACATTTGGCTTCCACTCAAATGGGGTTTTTAGTGGGTTTTAAATGGGTTTTGACAGAGACTAGATCCCAGACTTTAAAAACTGATAATTTATTTTTAAAACAATTTAAAATATAATTTAATTGTCAACATATATCATAATAATCAAAATACATAAAGTTAAATACAACAATTAATTTCCTTAACTATCTCACATGAATTCATTAATTATATAAATTGTAAAAAGAAATTACTTATCACTTCTAATTACAATTCAATAACTTTTTATAATTATCACATTAATTTGCAGTGCAAGTAAGTCTAACCATACTAACAGAATATCTAATCCATTTTTCTTTATTGATCGACATCTTCACAAGAATCTGGTTAAGCATATATAAAAAACTAATACAACCTATGTTGTTCTTGGCCGGATACCTATTAGAAATTCAAGTATAAGTTTAAGTTTCACATTAAATAAAAAAATAAATAAAACATTATATAAAAATGAGAAACTCATTAACATATTTGTTAATATTGATCACAGTGTGAAAGTGATGTGGGTACTGTTAAACATAATGAAAATTATATATGGAATTAATCTTCCTTGTGTTAAACACATAGGGTTCTCTATTTATAATAGAAAAAAATATGGGATAAGCCCAAAATACAAATAATAAATAATAACAAACTAACTGAAAGATAAACTGAAAGATAAAAGATATAATATTTCTAACGCTCCCCCTCAAGCTGGAGCATACAAATTGTATGAACCAAGCTTGAAATAACTAAACTAGGTTTTGAACTAGATGATTTTTCTTCAAGAGTGAGACAATAAACACTTCAACTTCAACTTCAAAAGTGTGAACCAAGCTTGTGAAACTTCAACTTCAAAAGTGGATGAAGGAGAATAATGGAGAAGGAGGCAATAAACACTTCAACTTCAGAAGTGGATGAAGGAGAGCAGCGGAGAAGGAGACAATAAACACTTCAACTTCAGAAGTGGATGAAGGAGAGCAGTGGAGAAGGAGGCAATAAACACTTCAACTTCAGAAGTGGATGAAGGAGAGCAGCGGAGAAGGAGGCAATAAATACTTCAACTTCAGAAGTGGATGAAGGAGAGCAGCGGAGAAGGATGCAATAAACGCAACAGATCTGTGCGGCAAATACAATAAGAAAGGAAGAACAAGGCAAGAACAGCAATACAGAGGCGAAACCCTCTACGGCAAATTACGCAGAAAGAAGAAGGAGGTTCGAAGATACAGAAGCATGCGGTGAGAAGAAGACATATTTCGATGGCAGCAATGACTGCTCTTGAAGGTCTAAACAGAGAGAGGGAGGTCCGGTGATTCAGAGAAGGCAGTGGTTCGCAGGAGACTTGTCAATGATTCTGGGTGCTGAGATTTAAGAAGAAGAAAACTTGAATCTTATGAAATTTTTAGGGGCTGTCGGCAGACAGCAAAGACCACCGGAAGATATCAGAAATCCTGCTCTGATACCATGTTAAACATAATGAAAATTATATATGGAATTAATCTTCCTTGTGTTAAACACATAGGATTCTCTATTTATAATAGAAAAAAATATGGGATAAACCCAAAATACAAATAATAAATAATAACAAACTAACTGAAAGATAAACTGAAAGATAAAAGATATAATATTTCTATTTCGTGTTTAAGAGTCAAATAAAAAAATAATCAAAAACAAGGAAACAACGGCAATTAGATTGATCAATCAACAACGCCCAACTACAGGCATCAATCCAGTGGATGAGCCAAGACCAAGAGTTTGTGGGGACTCTCTTTAATCAAGGATATTTTATATATACATTATTTATAGATCTTTCAACAACACTCCCCTATTTATCTTTCTATTCATATTATGCAATGCACATTTAATGTTTTTACATCAATAAGATAAGATATGACTGTACTTTTTTTTATTTAATACTCCACCTTTTATAAAATACTCCTTTCACTTTAAAATTATTAAAAGTGATATCTTAGGCTAAACCTTTGAGCAAAGTTGAGCTCCGTTTTAGAGTATATTTTCTGTAGTAATTTTAAAAATATTTTTTTAATATTTACTAATCGTCATAAAACATGTATTTATATTGAAATTACAGATTACACCATATGCAGTGTATTTATTTTGTCGCTATTATATTAAAGTAAAGGTTTGTTTTTTGAGAATTTAAATAGTTGGAAACGATTTATTTGAATTTGAGGGCATCATTGGATCGATTTTCTCCCCAGCAAGACATTAATTGAAGTATGTGTATGTTTTGTTGGTGATACTATCACACACTCAATTCATTTCCAACTTCTTTTTCTGTTATTCCTTTTCACTTTTTTTTTCTCCTTCATTTCAAGTCGGGGATAAGAAGCATAAGAGTACACCACCAGAAAAAGTGCATTTTAAATATTTGCTACTTGTAATCTGTTTCCCGTGCTAACTCTGTCAAGGGACAGAAATAAAGCTCACGTATTTTCCGATTTTTTAGACTATATAAATCAATTAAAAAAATACATTAACTAAAATCACCTTTGAGAAAAAAATATACAAAACAGCACATTTCCCCCTATTTATGAATAAGAAATAAATACCCACACTCAATTTTAATATTCTTCCTCGATTAGTTTTGTTAATATTCTGAATCTAATCTTCGACTAAAAAGAAAGTAGCAATACCAACTATTTAAGTAAAAGATCGGGAGCTTCAATAGTTTACTTGAAAAGTCTTCAAAACGCGACTTAGAATTATTACTTTAGTTTAGTTACTAACTTGAATCGTATTAACCTATACAATTAATTATATTTTTTAAATTTTTATTAGTCTTACATTAAATAAATATTAGTAAAAAATAATTAAAAACTTTTTATTCTGATGTTAACAATGTAACGTTTGAGGACATCACCTTACACTTCATATTGTATTGTATTATATTATACATAAATATATTATAATTTAATTAAATTTGTAAGTAAACGAGGATCTCCAACAAGTAATAATTAGAAAGAATAATATATTCTTAATGTTATTTTCTCTGACATAATTACTATGATTATGAAGTTCCTGGCAAACAGAAACAAAATAATACAATAATTTAAATATTTGATTGGATTAATGTTTAGATTGTTATTATTCTTTTCTGATATCTTTGTGTTATGACATTTTGAGTAGGAAATGATTGTTTGTAATGATAAATAATGAAGAGAAGAATAACTTTCCAAACTTTGTCAAGGTGGAAGGTAACAACACCGACCTTCGTCTGACCTGTTACTTGCAAATTACATATTTATAATTTAACTGTCTCCTCGGATAACGCACAAGAATCACGTTTTTGTATGTGGAAATATGTTTGAAGGGTGTTTTTGGTAGGCTGTTAAATGTGGTTTGAGTATTTCTTAAAAAAAAAAAAAGGTTACATAATTTTATTTTCTCAATCAAATTTTCATTTTAGAATAGTTTATAAGTACATTGCGGCAAACATACATACTTATATTTAGGACAAAACTCACATAATATCGTATCTACTCTAGTGATGTATACTTTGTAGGAAATGTAAAGATTGGTCTAAGTTCTGTATTCGATGTATATGAAAAAATTGAATCAGACAAAAAATTTATAAATTTATTTAATAATAATAAATATGTGTATGATGTAGCTTCTATTACATTATGTATATCACAACTCACAAAAATAAAGGCAATTATTATATATTATTGTTGGTATTTAGATTATCTTTTGTAATTCTTTATTTTTATTTTAGATGTCACATTAATTTTTATAGAATCTCTTTACTCTGAAAATCGTTATATTTAAGACACGTTTGTCTTTCTAACTTTCTTTTATTCTTATTCCTCCTTCTTTCAATTCTTTCTTTTTGGGGGTTTGAGAAGAAGTTTTACTTCAGTATAATAAGATTTATAAAAATAATGTTTAATAAATAAAATTAGATATTTACTCATTTATTTATTTTTACTTATTTATTTTTATCCCTTTCCCTTTTCCTCTTTTTTCTCCATTCCTTTCCTTTCTTCTCTTTCATATTCTATCTTTATGTTCTTTTTCACTTTTGTTTTTCTTCTCCTCTCTTTATCTCTCTTTAGTTTCATCTATATCAATATTAATGCAAAATATAAATATTGCATGTTAAGTTAGTAAGCTTTAAAATATCTTGAATGATCATATATCTAAAGTTTGACTAATTAATATTTATCTTACTAAAAATTAACATCAAATTATATATATATATTAAAACACCACAAATAGTCAAACAACAATTTTATTTTTCTCTTCAGACACAGAATCATCACAAAGTTTATTCAAGATTATCAATTAGTTTTCAACTTATGGATAACCACCATTTCACCACAACAACTCAAATGTCAACATCATGCCATAATCTTTGCCTTTAAGGTTAAAGCATTACTAATAAAAAATGTATAACTTCTCCTATATACTTCATTGTTATCTCTAGAAATACTTCCACAAGTTTTTAAGTGAAGATTGCGCAAACATTTAACAATATCTATTCATAGAGGATTTCATTATATCCCGAGCATTTTAAGAACTTTTCTAGAATGTCATCTTAAAGTACTTTAGGATATTAAGGTCCTCAACACAATTATTCATCACTCCTTTAGATCTATTACCAGTGAGACTAATACTTGCAACAATTAATGCTTTGATAGAAAATAAATAAATAAATAAATAGAGAGATTAACCAAATCTATAGACATTGCTCATGTCCTTATTATGCCTCATACATCTCACGAAATGTGTCATATATAGGTTGATTATGATTAAAGTTAATTTTTGTCATGTAAGTTAACAGAGAAAAATAAAAATTGAACTAAATTATGGTAATTTTAAAAAGTATAAAATATTATTGAACATAAGATTTATAATTTAAAGAAAAAAATATTTATGGAAATTTATATCCTATGTGTCTTACCGTTTATGTTTTTATTTATTGTGATTTTTTATGAATAAGTATCTGACATATTGGTGAAACTCTTAGTGCAGGTGGTTGAACTTCCCTTTCCAAGTTGTGACCGAGTTGATCAATGTTGTTGTTATTATTATTCTCTTTATCAATTGCATCATAAATCGTCTGTGCAGGAAGTATGGGCTAAAAACAATCCACGAATAACACCATATTATATAATGAGAATGATGTCACCAAAGATGTGATAAATATATTTTATTAAAGAAAAAAATTGAATAAGGCGAAAAAATATTATATGCATAAAAAACTTGTTTGAACGAGGATTGATGAGGTAAATTGTGCAATAATCCTTATATCAAAACAATTGTTAAAAGCCATATTGACATATTACTCTTGACCAACATATTTGAAGAATAATGAATATGTTAATAAGTATATTAATAAGTACATTGTGGCGTGATTTGTTGATCTCTTGTGACTATGGATGAAAAAAAGAGAGGTACAAATAGATATTTGTAGATAAAATATGTAATTAATGGATATCTATAGTGTAATGAATATATATATAATTAATGGGTATGTTATGGTATTTTTAATTATTCAACTCTCAAATACATATTAACCATTTATTATTCTTAGTGAATTTTATGTAAATTTTAAAACAAAAACTGATTTAAATAAAATTATTGGTGAAAAAAAATATTAACTTTAAAAAAATTACCTAGAATCTAATTTTATGTTTATATTTTTTATTTGTAGTTGTTGTGGTAGTATATATGATAAAATATGTTAAATATATCTTTGCTTGTATTTTGCATTTTCACCCAAATGATTATGAATAGGTAAACTATATTCATAATAAAATATACAACTAGTTCAAAATAAATAAAGAAAATATCTATTTTATAAAAAGAAAAGTTATAACCATAAGACATTAAGATCATATAAGTTATAGAACTTTAATTTGCTTCAGTGAATGATTAATTAAATTAATTATAAATTTTATTTTACTCTTTTAATTTACACAACAAAACTTAACTTTGATAATTAACTTAGGTCTATATTAAAAAAACAAAACATTAAAAGTATTATCATCACAAATAACAAACGAGCAGTTAAATATTTTAACTTAAAAGAAAGGGTAAATTTTTAAACATTGTTTTTTCTTAAGTAGCACTAAAATGATTAAAATAATATAATTGGTCTATTAAAAAAATATTAAACATACTAAATTCATAATTTCATTTACATCTTTTTTTAGTGTTATAATAGTAATAAAAAAAGTCAAATATAAATGGTGTACCGTATATCCAAATGGGTATGGAAAAACTTACGGAATAAGAGCAACTGGACAAACGGTCTCAGACCATAAGATTTGAGTGTGATATTCGTTTATACTATATTAACTTAAATATCAAAGTATCTTTAACGGTATCCCTCCATATATAGTTTAGTTTAGAGTTCGTATATTAAGAATACGAAAATAATTGACTAACTGCGCTTGAGACAATGTATACATATGTGTGAATGAGTTTTTAATATAGATTCTCTATCCTACACCCCATAACAAATAATATTTTTCTTCTTTTATGTGTATTCTTCCTTCATTTTCTTCCTTTTGATTGCATATAATTTATTTTCATTTTTCGTTTATTAGATAAATTTATTTTGATTTCTTCTTGATAAGATAAATTATATTTACTGATAAAGGTGGAGTTAGGTAACAGGGGACCAGAACTTCTTTTTTCTTTCCAGTGGAAGAGAAAAAAAAATGCTTAAAAAATTAAGGAGTGACCATATTTTGATATCACGGAGTCCTTCCTGATTAACATTTAACTTATATTAACGTAAATATCGTTGATAACTGTATCAATCACTTAAACATCCATCAGTAGGTTAGCCCAACCAGTATATAGGTTTATATTTATTATTTATTTAATTATATTTTGATTTAAAAATAATGTATTGTTAATAATGTGTTTGGATTCTTCATATATGATTTGAAAATGCACTGTTAAAGTTATGATTTGGTAATATATAAAGTAAAAGATAATGAAGAAAGCAAAAGAGCAGAAATTAAAATGGTGAAACAATATTTACATAAGAGATTAAAGCAGGAGTAGTTAGGAAGGAATATGAGGGAATCAAAAGCTGAGGGCGTATGGAGCGTTAAAAGAAGAAAGGGTTTGATGACAGTGAAATAAAGAAGTGATTTATATATATATAAGTTGGAAATGGCAGCCAATAGGAAGGGGGAAAGAGATCCGTGATCAGGGTGATAGAGAAAAGAGACTTTTTTATACTAAAAAAAAGACAGCAGGGAAGGTAAGGCAGTGAAAAGAGTTTACAGTACAGATTCTAATGCTACACGAGGTGAAGACGAAGATGCAGCCCCTTTAAAGTTCTTTAGAAAAAAAAAAAAAAGTAAACGGGCTTTTCTCCTCCATCCTAATGAAACAACCTTCCCCGTGGCGTTCCAGGTAAGAATCACGTTCGTATCGATTCTTCACCTTTTTCCCTAATAATCAATCCCACAGAATCACTAATCATTATTCTAAGATTTCCCAACACTAGATTCATGCACCATCCCGTCATCGTTTCCTCTTTTATACCAATAACTAAAACGACGGTACCACGCCGTATGGACTGTCCAGCATCAGCGACGCAGCGCCTGGACTGTAGAGACGCTCCACATCAGAGTCAATTTCTGCTCGCTTCGCGAACCGCCCTTTTATCCTGGGTCGGGTTTCCGCATAAGCCTTCCGCGATGCGTATCGAATGGTTTTCTCGAACTTTCGGTTCTTCCTCTTCTCTCTGTATCGCAGCACCCTCGCTTCACGATCCATCCCACACAACTGCGTCGCCCCTTGCCCTCCACTTACTCCTGACAAACCAATCCCACTCGATTCCGAACTGTTCCGACCAAACGAGTACGACATCTCCGACACGGTGTTCCCGTCCGGCACCACTCCAACATCAAGCGATGACGACGAAACCTGTTACATAATTCAATTCTCCAGTCAATTCACTGGAAGACCAAAAATTTATACATAATATTTCAAATTTGTTACTGGATGGTAGTACTCACGCTTTGGCTAAGAGACTGGGATGGGTAATTAAAGGAGGAAAGTTTGGTGCGGCAAAAATCGATGTCGAAACAGCTTTCTGATTGTTGGTGGTTATTGACGAGGGAAGGAGCGAGGGAAGGTTTGGTTTGAACTGGAACGACACTGTCGTTTCCGGAGTTGTTGTTGTGGAAGGAGTTTGAGTAATCGAAGTCGAGGAAGGGGTCCATTTCTGAGTAGAAGATCTCCTTGGACTTGATGTCAGGGGCGTCCATGAATTTCGACCCGAAATTGGGGTTAGGGATGAGCCAGGCGGCAGCGTCGGGGTCGTCGGGTGCGAAGGCATCGGAAGCAGCGGTGGCGTCGTCGGAGGGGACGATGAAGCCGAAGGAGGCGGCGGCGGAGGCCTTGACGATGGATTCGGCAGAGTCGAAGAAAGGCTCAACGGGGACGCGGTCGTGGCGGCGCGCGAGGGGGTTGGCAGAGTGGATGTCAGAGTCACACGTGATGCAGAGGGCGGCGGCGTCAGCCTTGCACGTGACAGCCGCGGGTGCCTGCTCGCAGACCTCGCACATCCAGACGCGCTCGTGGCGCGACGCCAGCTTGTTGGCGCAGTGAATCTTGGAGTCGCAGGCGATGCAGAGAAAAGCGGAATCGGGACGGCAGAAAAGCGCCGCCGAAGCCAACTTGCAGGAGTCACACGGCTTTGGCGGCACGGTCCAGCCGCTCCTGAACCCCTTCAAGCCTCCTTTTTCAATTCCCATGGTCTGAACAGAAAGAAACAGTTTTGAAAAACGCGGCTAATCTAACGGTACTACTCTTTCAATTCCCAACGAGGAGTGGAATGGAATAGAGTTAGAGCGACCTAAACGTGGAGACGAGTGTGTAAGTTGATTTCTTTGGGTGCGGTTTTTCTATTATCTATATTACTCACTGGTCGCAGAGAGGAAATCTAGGTGATAACGAATCAATGCGGGACACGTGGTTCACTCTTGGCCACATAAATGGTTCGCTCAGACCAACAATATTAGAATAGATATGTATTGCGGAGTAGTAGTTGTCATCGTGTTGTGTCTGTGCCGACGTGGGCCCGTCACGGACATTAGATGCAATCACTATGCTTTTTTAACATTTTTATTTCTTACTAAAACAACGCAACGGAGTCAAGAGGATAATTTTCTTTTTCAAGCAACCCTCCTCTTATGATAAATATTCTTCTATTTATAATTTAAAACATAATTTTGACTACTTTTACATCATCGATTAATAGAATATGTTAACAATATAATTTTTTAAGATAATACAAATTTGTCATGTATGGTAATTAATGATTAAATAACTGTGTGGAGTTATTTTACAATATAAAAGTTTAATTTATTTTTTATTTTATCATAATTTAATGTGTATGATATTGCTATTTTTCCATAATCATTTTAATGATATAAAATATTCATATTTATTTCATGATAAATGTATGGAAACTAAAATCTGTAAACACATATATTATGTTTGCCCTTCCATCGTTAATGAGAGCCTCATATCCAACCATCGAAATATCAGAAGACACAATTGGGAAGGGGAGACATGTTAAAGTTGGCACAAATAGCCAACAGCAAACCCACGTGGGTAAAACAAGATATATGAGAGAGAAAATGGAACAATTTTAAGGTATTGACTTAATTGGTATTTTGTTTGGTATGTTATATATCAAATTTCTTCTAAATTGATGCTAATTTACTACTAATAGATATTAATTGGTGGCTCATATTGTACCAAATGAAAAATATTTCGTCAGAGTTGTAAACTTCGAACCATCTCCTATGCTAATTACTTGAAGTATTTTAATTTGTGGCTTACACTTTCATACGATTATTGACAGAATTTTGAAGTGACACTTTTAGACTCTATTATAGAAATAAAATGTTTTGAGATTTGGAAACAGACAATAGCCCATTATATATGTATTCATCTCATGTGAATTATGAAAACTTGCTTTCTAAACCGTAAAGAATCGAGAAACAATGTAGTAGTCAAACATTAACCTAAGATGCGGCCTTTACTTCTATATAGAAATAGGAATGGAATGTTCTACATAATTAAACACTTATTTTAAGCGAAGTTGTTCGCAAACATCGGATATAAATTATGTGTATCGGTGAAGTTGTTAACCGATGCTTTTAAAATATTAATTTAGAAAAAATAAAATATAAAACAAAAAAAAGACTAATCACTTGCTCAAATGTGGATATTATTAAGTAATAATGAATTGTATGACATTATTGAAGTCTATGTGTCCTTAGAGTTTAAATCTGGAGGGTTATGTACCCTACAAGTCGATCAAGATGTTCATATAAAGACAACATCATACCAACACAAGCATGTTTTTTTTATCATGCGAATATCGTGCAACGATTACATAATTTCCTTGCTCCCCAATATATGTCTAATTGATCAATTCTCAAAACTCCAATGTTATTATTTTCTGCACATATAATTGAAAACGCCAACCATCAATTAAAAGCATAATCACCTTCAATATTCAAATATCATATTGAAATAATCATCAATAAAAAGTTAACACGCATTTAATTATTCAAGTTCAACTTCTTCTAACCTAAAGTGAGGACATATATTTCATGTCCTACAACTATTTTTTTTCCACCACAATCCCTTTAGCCAATCATAATCCACATCTTGTGCTATATGTACAATTTATTGCTTTTATGAGTGAAGATAAAGTTGACCTAACAAACTTAAGTATTTCGCTTAGGAGAGAAAAAAAGTTAACATTTACAATTAAAATTTGGAAGAAAAGTTTGAATGATCTATAAAATAAATGACTATCAAAATATATATACTGTAAATTAATGATATTAATAGTAGAATCTTCAACATTATTTCTATAATTTTTGTGTATATATTTTTCTAAAGACTATTTAGAAGGATATAGTAATATTAAATAATTTACACAAAAAATTTACATAAGAATAAACTTGTATAGATTTTATAACCTTTTAATTTAATTTATACATCACAGCTTGGTTATTATCTTATTAAAATATTTATTAATTTATTTTATATATCTTATTTTAGTTATTATCTTATTAAAATATTTTTTCTTATAAATTAGTAATTACTAAAAACAATTATAAACTTCATCTTATCCATCCGTATCGTGAAAACTTGATATTTTTAAAAAAACGTTTAGTTATGACAATTGATTAATCCTTTGTTTTAAAAATAAATAAAAAAAGAATTTGAGCGGTAAATAGCACTTATATTAATTTATGATAGCCATTTAAGCTTACGTAGTTTCACTAAAATAATATTTAACTTATGTAAATTTATTTAGAAAAATCACGTTTCCAAGTTAAAAACTTAATCTTATAACTTTTTTATTTAAAATTAATGCAATTTATTTTAAAACAACTAATTCTTTTATGGTGACTAAAACGTATCCAAAACTTTAAATAATATTTTTTTTATAGATTGTACATAATGAAGCAATTTATTTAAAATTAATAATTTTTCAAAAAAAACACTATTATATATCTGAATATATTTTTCTAAAACTAAGCATATATCTTTTAAAAGAAAAAAAAACATTCCCAACCGTTTATACTAAACTAAAACCATTATAGTAATCATGATTTCCACAATTTATATGATACTAATTAACAAGCTGTGATTGTTAAATGTGAAAAATCATTTTACCAAATACCCCCATGTCATGTTTACCACATGTTTTTCTAAATCACCTTAATTAATTATTCTAAGACGGCACTACATCTCTATTAAAGTCATTGTTTCCTTCTCCTTCACCGTTTTCCATTTTCTCTTTCTCTCAAAAATTTTCTTTTCTCTCTCTCTCTCTAATTTTCTTCTTCTATAGTTTATCTCTTACAAAATTTGATCAAATCTTGTCATATAATCGAGGATTTAAGAAACATTTCCATCCGATCATATTTTCAAACAAATTAATTGTGTATTTGTTCTTGAGATTTTTTGTTCTCTCTTTTTCTCTTATGTTTTTATTATCAATTTTCAAACATCAGCACATTCTCTCTGCACCACGTGGCCTTAATTTAAGACCGTCTGAGACCAGTTAACGGTTAGGGTAAAATGTATTCATTTTTACAAAAAATATGACCCAATTGAGACAGATAAAAAAATGAGGACAGAACTGAGATTTCCATACAAAAATGGGACTAAGGGAAGGTTTAAACCATAATTTTATTAAGATAGAAATGGATTGATCATTTTTATCCATTTTTTTAGTTGAGTATATATATATATATATATATATATATATATATATATATATATATATATATATATATATATATATATATACATACTAACACAAAAAATGATTCTAATGTTTATTTTTTTAGGTTTTTAATGTTTGCTAAAGGTTTGATGTTATAGCGGAAGGCGTCAAATTGACATCTATTGTCTCTAAACAAACGTCAATTAACTTCTGTTACATTTATAACAATGTTAGTTGACGTATGTTGTAGGAACAATATACATCAATTTGTTATTTTTTTTAGGTTTTCACTAATATTTTCCTTCACTAAAACTAAGGAAAATCAATATACAATACAAGGATATACCATTAAAACTTTTAGAATTTTAGAAGTAGTATGAGTATCTAAAATAAAAGTGTAAAGTATATAAAAATGGTAAAAAATACTAATAAAATAAAAAACATACTTAAAGATGAATATTTGAAATTTCCAGAATATTCCAAGAAAATAAATATCTTTAATGATAATCAATGCATTCGTCACCTCATTTTTCAAATCTTTCATTTTTGGAGCAGCTCTATTCAAAGTTCATACCAAAAGTTATGACAATTTGAAGTTTACAAATCTTAATATTAAATTAAAAACTAAAAAACATAACCTTTGGACACACAATAATGGTTAGTGAATGAAAACATTAACCTTAATGCGAAATGTAATAAAAAAAATGAAAGTTTAAGCTCAAACAACACCATAATGGCAAGATGAAGGAAAATGAGTTGAAGAACTTGCTGTTATGAGTTTAGCATCATCGTTAAGGACAATGACGTTGTTTCATAAATTTTGAAAGAAAAATTGACGTCAGACACACTCACAGATGTTAATTTGCAATTTAATGTCGATTTTAGGGTAGTCTAATGTCATTTAATGTCTGTTGATCCTAGGATCGACGTTAAATTACAAATTGACATCTATTGTGAATGAGTCCGACATTATTTTAAACGAAATATTTACAAAAATGTTATCACATATTTTATTATCAAATTTTATTATTAATATAAATATTTGAACATTATAATCTCTTTTTGCATATTATATTATATATATATATATATATATATATATATATATATATATATATATATATAAGTGAAAAGTCTATTCAATGTATAAGTCTTTCAAAGTCAAATATCTATAAGTAACATGAGAAGAAGTTAAGAAAGTTGTATTGTGTGAGACTTGATTTTTGATGTGAATTATTATTTTAAGTTGATGATATAATATTATATATATTTTGTTGTAATTTCACTAACTTACCTTTTCATATATTGATGTAACGTGACCTGCGATGAAAATACTATAAACACAATATATGTAGAGCACGGGAGAATGAATATTTGGACAATAAAAAAAAATATTGTTACATTATCGATATTTTATATAAATTTAAGTTATATTTTGTTTTGATGTAAAAATTTGTTCAAGCGTTGATGAATTTATAGTATAATTAATACTGTAAACGTGAGAATGTTACATCAAGATCATAACAAGCGGCAATCACGAGACTTTCGGATTATTATCTTTTAATATAACTCATAGTTACTGAAAATTGTACACCAACATAACATTATAATGTCAAAGTCATTCATAGAAGAGGTAAATTGTTCAAAACAACAATACGAAGAAACCCTTCTTATATTCATTTGACATGCAGAAATAACGAGTTCCAAATCCAACGAACGATGAACGTGCGTTGAACAGTGAAATTGTGGCATTGCAGGGTGGTTGTGACATTATTTAACGGTGTCTAAATCTGGTGTGGTGCAATGTGGCCACACAATGCACGGTGGATGTGTCACCGAAGATGGTGAGCATGGCCATAGATAACGGGAGACAATATTTTCTCTGAAAAATATAAAATAATTGTTATTATGAACTTATAGCTGAATAATTGGATAAGGTGACAAACTGAATGGAAAGACTACTGTTGAACGGTTAAGGTTTGAATTAATCAATTAATTGGTCAGATTCTTTTAAATTCTATAAATAAGGGTTTAATTTTGAGGTAAATTCACTTTTACTCGTTATTGAATTACAAAAGTCCTACAGAGAAAAATTTTTGACTTGAGCATGAAAGTATATTTTGTATGTCACCTTCTACACCTATTGGTTATCCTAGTCCCATTTTATCAGAAACATTATTATACAATATATTAATCTATAAAGTTTCTGATAAGGCTCCATGTAGAGTACCTGAATAGGTAATCCACCTAGCATTCACCATATAAAAATCTTAATAAACATATGTTTGTCTCTTTGGTTGTGTCATACGGCTGGGCACCAAAAAGAGCAATTCTTATTTTATGACATTTTGTCATTAGAAATGTGTTATTTAACTCTGTCTTTTGATGATTTTGAAAAAAAAAATTCTGCAAACCACAAAATCAAGAGAGAAACTTTAAGACTTGGGTATATATGCGCGTTTTATAGAGTGGAAGGTATAAGATATAATTTAGAAGAGGTACAAAGCGAATATGGTATAGTGGGAGTCAGAATCATTGCATCAAAGACATTCTGAGCAATGTCAAACAGTGCGAGGATGTTAGAAATTATCATCTGGTGGGGACGCTTTATGTTTTTGTTTGGAGAGGGGAAAATGAAAGAATAAACAGTGTTAGCCTTAAGCAATGATAGAAAGGATAATGGGATAAGGTGCTATAGAAAAAAAAAATCTTTTGCTCTTCAAGTTATCGATAAAAGAAAAAGAAGTTATCTAAATTAACCATTTTTCAAACTATTTTCCGCTGAAAATATAAAAGGACAAGTTTACCCCCACCATGGTTTATCCCTGGCTGTAGTTGGATAAGAGAAACAGTTACAGAGATTAAGGTAAGAACTGAAACGTAGGTGTTAGGTAAGTTAGTTTTCAGGTCGGGTAAGAGATGCGAATAGCCAGCTATGAGTATGTATAATTATCAACTATCCAGCTATATATCTTAAAAAATATCAACCTCTAATATAACCCATTCACGTGTTTGGCATATAACTCATATTAACAAGAAAAAATGTAAAGATTCACGAGTTATTGGCATTAAATTAAATATAAGTGTCCATAAAAGTTAATTTAAAATATGTTTGAAATATTATTATCTTAAAGTGGTATATAAGGAATGTGTTATTACTTTATGAAAAAGTAATGTGAAAATAACAGTTTTTTATAACTAGAGAGATTAAAAACGGTTTTTATGAATTTGTTTAAAATTTTAATTTATTAATGGTTTAATTACGTATAGATATAAAAACATAGAAATACTATTTTCATTTGACACATTGGGATAAAAATAGTCTTTTGACGCATTGACCGAGAAAATCTATGCATCAAAGTAAACATTTAAAAATTCCATTAGTGATATGTTTTGAAATTAGAAAAGTGTGTAACTTAGCAGTTTATTTCAAAAATAAATCATGGGATATCCCTAACAAAATGCAGGAGGTGAGAATGAAAGAGGCCATGCCTTGACAATCTTTGAAGAAACATAATCACTTTAGATGTCTAGCATTCCTCTGTAACCAAAGATACTGACGCAAACTACCCAATTTCCTCATATTTAGCTTATGAAACAGGTCCAGTCCAAGGGGAAAATCGGGTTCACCCAATATGCCTTAAGTAATGTCTCAAATAAACCAAGATGAAAGAAAGGAAAATGGAAGTATTTTGACTTCAATTTCTTGGATTCAGTATTATTCTATATCATATTAACCATGTACAGCGTATTTAAATGTACATTTTTATTGCTGACAATATTGAAACAAACAACAAATTTATATTACTTACAAATTAATTTTAAAAAATTCTATAATATATTTTTGTAAATTAAAAGTACAATGAAATGTTTCTGAAGTCTTGTTATGTTTACTCTGTAATACTAAATTTTATTAACATGTCTCATGCAAACAAGTATTATTTACTTACTACATTGATAATTTGAAAATTAAATAAAATATTTAAAGTGTTTTGATGATAAATACTTGCAATTTGTTTATATTTTTAATTTTTATAAAAAAATATTGTCAATGAATGACTGGGCTTGTCTGATCAGGTCAGAGCTATAAATGAACCGTATGGGCACATAACACATTAGCCGAACTGGTTATTAATGCAAATATTAATCATATTCAAAAGGGAATGAGACTAAGAGTCAAAATTTTAAGTTATCACGATATTTGGGAAAGGAATTTAAGATGTTTGATAAATTTTTTAACTAAACGGAGTGAAATATATTCTACGAGAGAATATATCAACTAGTTAATACGAGGTGAATGAAATCCTAGTTAATTTCTTGATAGTATATTATCATCTATATTTAATTATAATTTTACTCTCTTAAATTGAAAATAAATTCGCCTTTAATCTCTTTAATTTAAAAATTGTATTGATCTCTTACATCTTAAAGTTATATTTTGTATTCCTACAGACTAAAAAATTAAAATATTTTTTAAATTTGATTTTATTCTTCAAACAAAAAATTTATGAAATGAAAATAATATTTTAAATTTAACAACATCTTATAAAAAGTTAAAATGCACAAATGATGTTCACTCCAAAATTATTATTCTATATATATATATATATAAAATAATTTTGACAACAATTTAACATTATCTATGTATCATTTTGTGATTGGTTCAAAATTATTTTACAATCAATAATAATAATCACAAATACTAACATGGATCAATCCCAAAATGACATGTAAATGATGTTAAAATGTTGTCAAAGTATCATATTTTTTTTATATATATATATATAGTTACGTAGATGTTTCCGTTTTAAATTGGGCCACAGAGGATGAAGATCTTCTCAATTTAGAAAAACAATGGGTTTGCGGCGGAAAAATGGCCTCCGAGAGGGAAAAGAATAGACTTCATTATTTATTTTCACATTATTCATTTATTTTATTTTATTTAATTCAATCCTATTTATAATAAATGATTTCCATAAACTTTTTTAATATTTGAAAATGTAATCATATTATCACCTTCCATCCAGTTAAGAGTAGGTTTTTACACTTTTCACCAAATAAGTAACAAAACTTTCAATAAATAAATAGGCTACTTAAGGGACATGATTTTTTATATAATCAACGTATAATGAAAATTTATGAAATTAACATGTTAATTTGAATTAATGAACAAATTGTTCAAGTTTTTTAAAAAGAAGAAGAGGTATATATAATATTATAGATATATATCATATATAAAATTTCATTTTGAGAAATATGTAATATAAATAAAGTAGATATTGCTAAAGAGTATATGAAAGATAAGGTAAAGCACTTACTAGAAATAGTGGGAGTCAACTCTTATTTTAAGGAAGGGGAATAGGAAAGAAAAGATAAACTAGTTAAATGAAAAGTCGGTTGTGCGCTGCTATCTTAATCTGCTCACTTCTAAGTTAAGGATCATAAAGAAAGAAAGTAGAGAGCAATAATGGTGGCACACCAAAGCTTTAGGTCACTTTCTTGGGCGGTGGTATGGCGAAAAAAGAAAATGGCTTACACAACGACAGAGACAGAAGAAAATAACATTAATTATTGTCTTCCCATACTTGTTCATAAAAGCCTACCTTCGTCTTCTTCTGACTTCTAACAATAACTCTAAACATGCTTAGACGCATTATCTTCATGTCTAAATTACACAAACTCCACAACACCCAACTCTGCTTTACCTTTCTTTTTGCTCTTCCCTGCTCCAAAGGGCAAACACACCCTTTCGGCATTACTTCCACTAATTAATGACCAATCTCTCAATAACGTTTCAACATTTCCCCATCAATGCGTTTTCAAGATTTTTCTCAATACTACGCGCTTTCCTAAGACTGTCTTCCACAAAATCAACTTGTCTTTTTTTTTTTATTATTATTAAATTTTCTTCTTCTATTGAGATTCGAGATTTAATTTTTTTTCACGGGGTGATTGCCTTGATTTATATGTGATATAATAAGTATATGTGTAATTGATAAATCTTTGTTTGGTTATAATGTTTTGATGATTTTTTATTAGATGTTTGCAATACATCTAAATCGTCGTAATATTCAATTAACTTATTGTTTATCTTTAAAATTTTAAAAGAAGATAGGTTGTAGTGGTATATATAAATATAAATATACAGTGTTGTAGTGGTAGTTCCAAGGTCGAAAAATATGTTAGTCATTTTAGTTTAAGAGACTACAGGCTGAGAAAGATGTATGTTAGGCATCCTAAAGTCAGACCTTATATTAAAAGTCGTAGTTTAATTGTTTTAAGAATATATTTCAAAGGTTAAGCGAAATATATATATATATATATATATATATATATATATATATATATATATATATATATATATATATATATATATATATATATATATATATATATTTCAATAAGAGGTTAATTGTTTCGAGAAATTTTCATGATTACTGTTTGGATAGGAATTTGTGAGACCGCGGCTGAATTTGTGACTACCGCGGCTGAATATGCCGCGGTTCGTGAACCGCGACGTATAGTGAAAAATAACCGCGATAAAAGCCCCTCGTTGCACTAGTCCTTGCTGCAGAAGACACATTTGATATGACAATAATTCCAATAATACCTGTTAATTGTCTATTAATATCACAATCTTCTTTAATATGACCTGTCAATCACTCATAAATAGCGTATATTCGCATTTAATATAACTATTAAACGTATTAATTGATCATTAATAATATTGACCTTTCCTGATTAATGTTTGTCTGACAGCCGGTCGGTTGCCTGTTTTGGCTTCGGATTCTCCTTAGTCGATCGACCACCGGGTATAGTACAATTACAAAAAGAAATATGTGTCTACATAACGGATAAAATATGTTCATTATTCGCAAACAGTTGATATTTTATCCGCCAATAAACAAAGTATAGGTATTATACTATTTGACCGGTACATATCTATTACATGTAAAAATTAAAAAAAATTATTTTATATTTTATTAAATTTAATTTAATTTATGTTTTATTAGATTAAATTTAATTAAATATATATTTTATATATATTGTAATTTTATTTTTAAATGCATAAAATATATATTTTTTAATGTGTGACAATTTTATTTTCAACGTTGTTTAACTTATTTATTATCAGCAAAATTCACTTAGATTTTTACAATTTTTTCTCTTTTACTACAAATTTGATTACTTTTTTATAATTTTATTTATTAAGTGGTTACTTTAAAAATGAAACTGAAGATAGATTTTTGTATTTTAGAAATCATGATAAGACAGTAAAATCCATACCCACGCCAGTCTGTTACCATCTCAACTTTTGCAATAGAAGAATAATTTATGATGCAATTTTGCAATAAAAGAATAATATAACTGTCAAACGGGTAAGGTCGGACTGATCGTAATTTAGTGAGTCAGCCTAACTAAACTCACTTATTAGCAAGTTGAAAAAAATTTGAACTCAATCCGATTCATTATTGGTTGGTGGATTAAACGAGTTGATTCATTAGCTTATTTAATTATAAGTGTTTTTAAATAAAAAAGTTACAATTTTTTTAATTCAAATATAAATAAACGTCATACAAAAATGATGTTAAACTCTAAAGATAATTCAAAATAAATAAATGAAAGTATTATACAATCCAAACATAATCCAAAAACATGTATAAAAGGCAAACAAATAAGTTTTTAATATTGATAATTTGTGTATCAGTTGTCCATTTATAATATTAGAAGCCTCAATAGATAAATCTATAATATTTTCCTCTCTTGAAACATCTTCATCTTTATCACTATTTACAATATAATAAAAAATGCTAAGTAATAATATTGAAACACAAAATAATAAATAATTAAATTAGGAAGATTGCTGAGCCAACCCGGCTCACCAGGATTCAACTTGATGAACTGGGTCTAAGTGAGCCGGTTGAAAACTAGCTAGTATGAAAAAATTACATTTTCTTTAAACCTATTCCGGCTTATATCCGTAGTGAGAGGAGACAGCTCGCAGGTTACAACCAATTTTGACTACTTATTTATATATATATATATATATATATATATATATATATATATATATATATATATATATATATATATATATATATATATGACAACTTTTTTACCGCAACTAAATTAAGATGCATTTAAGTGATGATAAATGCTTCAAACGTTATTGAAAGTGATAATATAAATGCTCTTCTAAAACTTCAAAATTTATGCAAATTAAAATTATTAAAAAAATAAAAAGTTCAATTGAAAAGTTGTGTCTTTAATATTAAAAAGTATATTATTCCCTCTAACTTAACAATCAAGTATTAAAATTTAAATATATCTAAAAGTGTAATTTGATATTGCTTTAACCGCGTTAACTATACATATGCTGGATTTTTATTGAAAAGTGAGTTGGAAACAAATGCAAATTATTTAAAAGACCTTCTTAATTTGGTCCATGGACTTTATTTACAGTCTAATGTAAAAAAAGAAATTTTTTATAAAATAGATTTTGTTAATTAACTACCAAACTTTTAAATTCAAAATACATGAAAAATAAATTTACATAAAGCTCTGTAAAACAACTTTTTTTTTTATCATTTTATTGAATAAAAATGATTTCTACATGTTTTTTTTTGTCAATTACATTTTACAAAACCCTTATGGCAGCCTATAAAGAATCTCTTAAAATTAATAAAAGGTTAATTAAAATTTTAAGTTTATAATAAATTTGAGTATTTTAAATTATATTTTCGTTAAAATTTAATTATGTCACCTTTTTGTTCATATAAAAACACATCACAAATGACAATATAAGTAATAATAGTCACATTATTTCTCATAACAGTACCTTCAAACAATAAATACCCAATTAAAAAAATATGCAAAGTTTAAATACTCAATAAAATAATATTTGTATAAATTCAGTTAAAAATGTTTAAATTTAAAACTTAATTAAATTAAAAAAAAAAACAAATAACAAGTTAACTAGGACCACACTTCCACACTGAATCAAAGCATATAATCAAAACTTCAGGGCACCATCAAGAGTTAGACATGTTTGTGCATTAAAAACTAATTAAGACAATAATTAAATTTTGGGTCTTTATATTTGAAACATTATATCAATACTTTATTTTGTGAATTAATTTGCAGTTAGGAAGAATCTGTCCAAATAACTAAAATACTTGATATGGTCCCTGATAAAAGCTCTGTTGGGACTTCATAACCCCTTGGAAATAAATCTAACTCGTACCATAGAAATGTTTTATTTGTAAAGCAAGTTCAAAGATATTACATATATTATATTTATGTATAGTTAAATTTAGACAATATAGTAAAAAAGGTAGGGTTTTGTATATTTCCTGCTGCTGTTAATATTATACTGTTTAGAAAAATAAGTATAACTTTTGAAAGCATACACATAATTATAATTATTTTTAAGTTTATAATTAAATTTAGAATACAATCAACCTAAAAAAATTATTTACATTAGAAAGTCAATATGTTTATCAAAATATAAATATAAATAGTAAACTTTATAAAAATAAAATAAAAATATAAAGGATAAAACTACTGTAAAAATATAGACTACACTCTTTCAAAATATATCGGATATGTAAAAATTAGTTGAGTAAACTCGCTGAAAATACAAATAAGTGTATGAACAAACTTGTCTAATATGTATTGTTAGACTCGTCTAGTGAGTGCATTGACAATCTTAACCAATATGTGGTGTTAGACACTTCTAATACTTATATGGATACTCATCTTATATGTATTATTAGACTCGTTCAATAAGTATATGGACAAATTTATCTAATTTATATTAATAAACTCATATAATCAGTGTTGTTAAAAGAGGTTAGAACCCACAAGCGAACCTAATCCACTATGGGTTTGCGTCGAGTTTGGTTGCAAGAAAATTTGAAATTTCGATACTAGTCAATTTTAAGCCTGACTCACTAAGAACTCTCAGTTCATCCAGGTCAAATATGTGGTGAGCTGGATTGGCTCACCAGCTCACCTAATTTTTCTAATAAGTATTTTTTGTTAAGTTAATTATTTTACAAAATATTGAAACAAAGACTCGCAAATTATTTTTGTATGATATAATTAGATAACATGGAAAATCTATAAATTTATACTTAGTAACTCAATTTTTATACAGAAACAAATTTGAATCGTTATGAAGCCATTAAAACTTTTTGTTGAGATTTTATGAAATATTTGTGTTAATGAAATCTTATGTTTGATTGACCATAAATCTAATTTAAAACTTTTTCTCTTTATTTTAATTAAAATTAGAAAAAAATGTTATTTTCTTTAATTAAAAAAAGCTTGTAATTAAGTGAGCCAATGAGTCAACCTGTTTAACTCACCAATTAGTGGTGGGTTGACCTGAGTTTAAATTTTTTTTGGCTCACTAATTAGTGAGTCAGGTTGGGTTGACTCACTAATTAGTGAGTCAGGTTGGGTTGACTCACTAAGTGACCAACCTATGGTGGACTAAGTCGAATCGGGTCGGGTGATCCATTTTATTAACACTACAAATAATATGTGTATGAAGAGACATTTCTAACTTAGACTCATCTAATTAGTATATGAACAAATCCATTAAATTTGGGTTGCAATACTTAGCTTATTAGTATGTGGACATACTTATCTAACGTGTGTTCTTAAACTTATCTAAACAATGTATGAAATGACTCATAATATTTTTTATTATACTCATCTAAATATTATATAGACAAATTTGTCTAATGTGTATTGTGAAACCCATATAATGTCCTTTTATTATATTAATTTAATAAGTGTATGAAAAAATTTGTCTAATGTGTATTACAATATTCATCTAATCAGTGAATGAATAAACTTATCTAATGTGTATTAATAAACTTGTTTAATTTGTGTTTGGAAAAACTTGTCTAATATATATTGCTAGTATCATTTAATCAATGTATGAATAACTTGTCCAATGTGTATTGTTAGACTCATCTAATCAATACATCGATAAACTCGTCTAATAGTTTTTGCTTTACACATCTAATCATTATATTCCTAGACTTGTGTAATTATTTTTGTCTAATCAACGTACGGAATGATATAGACATACTTACCTAGTATTTATTACTAGACTCGTTTGATTAGTGTATGGATAGAATTGTCTTTTAATGTTAGACGAATCTTTAATATTAAATTTGATTATTGACTGGTTATGATGCATGAATATGATACATGGATACAACATACATGTTATTATATGTTATACACTTATACTTTTATCTTGAAATATGTATATTAAAAAATATACAAAAATTCTTAAAAATAAGATAAATATATGATTTTGTTGTTCGAATCCAAATTAAATTATATGTATTAAACATAATCAACACAAGAGAAATATAAATTATTATCATTATAAAAGTACTATTACATATCAAATACATTAAAATCTTAAACACAAATACATATCAAATACAAATACATGTCAGACACATTCAGATTAAAGTGTCGGTGCATCATTTGAGTAGTAGGCCACATCTAAATATTTCACTTATTATGCCTCGTTTAGTTTATTTTAGGCTTTTACTTCGTGCACCTCCACTATTTCTTGACCATCTTTTCAATTTTTCAAAATGATCATTTTACTCTCCATAGAACAATTTTCGGATTACATATTCTGAAAACTTTCAGAAACAAGCTTTCCAAAATTTCCGAAACAAAGTTATGAAAATAAAATTTCCGAAACAAAAAATTTGAACTGCTTCAAATACATTCTGGAATAAGTTTTTTAGAATGAAATTTCTGGAATAAACTTTCAGAAATAATATAATGTCTCTGGAACATGCTATTACATCAAGTATATTATCGAAAGAACTTTCCAGAACATATGAAATATGGTTTGAAAAAAATAAACTTTTTGGAATAAGTTTTTTCTTTTGCATTATCTATCTTTTTCTTCCTCTACAGAATTCTCCCTCTCTTTTTCATTTCCTAAAGCAGTGGTGCAGCGGTAACAAGGGTAACAGAGGCATTGTTGGAGTGACGCAGTGATGAAAAGTGTTTGAGTTTTTAACTAATGTTCTGAAGGTGTAGTTAGTAATAGTGGGGCTACCTAAAGTATAACCTTAATGTTATGGCACAACTGATTGCAGGCCCAGTGAAAGAAATCTTAGTAATTTAACAAAAAAATATCTTTTATTTGTCATAATTAATTTCATTTAAAATTTATTTTTTAATATATAATAAGGTCAATATATCTAATCTTTATTAAGATATTGATTATATTAAATAATTTTTTATTATCTTTAGTTTTAAAGAACACTTTTCGAATAAAGTAATTGAAGTTGTTATCATTTTTCTGTAAACTATGTATATGCATTTAGAAAATAATTTATTCTTTTCATATAATTAAAAATATCAATTGATTTATTATTTTCCAATCATAATTTTTTTTTTCAAGATATTTAATTCTGCAAATAAATCTGATCCATTAAAATAGAACAAATTATTATGTTTCAAATATTTTCAAGTTTTAAGCATTTTCCAACTATCTCTATATAAGCTATTTCAATCTCTTCCTCCTTGTCATGGGTTTGAGAATCAAATTATTTAATCACTAACTACTTTTTTTTTCTATTGACTTATGTCTATAATGTTATTATCATCTTGTTCATTCAAAGAGTATTCATAAGAATATATATATATATATATATATATATATATATATATATATATATATATATTGCGTAGGTATGTTTTTCAGTTGGTATATTTTAGTAATGTGTATAGAATTTTAGTAGACAAAAATACCTTTATATATCATGATTCTAAGTTTTAAGGTAAGGGTATTTTAAGATTAGAATTCATGATATATAAGAATATTTTTGTCTACTAAAACCCGACGCATTGCTAAAATGTACCAACGGAAAAACAGTTGTACGCGTTAACAAACCCCTATTATATATATAATTATTTTCTTTTACTTAAACAAAATTATGGTTTATTAAAAAGAAACTATTAATTCATTAAATGTCATTTTTTATATTAATAAAATTTAACATTCACTTATAATATTTAATTAAAATTTATTTTTAAACATATTTTTATAATTAATTTAATAAAAATATACTTGTAAACAATTTTTGGAGAAGATCTAAAATAAAAACTTTACTTGCCATACTAACACTTACAGGCCTAATATATAAAGAATATAAGACTGGGAAAAAAATTACATTTTACTAGTAAAATGGTATAAAGAAATGCATGCTACTATAATATATGATTAAGTATTTTGTTAATAAAATATATTAAGCTCCGCTTAATTTGAAGCAATCTATCAGTTTAACTTTTAATTCAAATAGTTTTAAATTGGATAGACATGCGGTTTAAAAATAATAATTATAATTTCAAAATGTTGAAAAACAGCATTATATATATATATATATATATTACAATTTTATACATCTATATATTAAATTCTATACATATATTAAATTTTACATATTAAATTATTATATCAGAAAATTGAAATTAATTTTATCTAGAGTTAAACTTTCAAAATTAGAAAACACATCATAATTACTGTCACACTTTCACAATTGTACAAAATATATCCTTTATCTCTTGTTTGTTTACACCAAAGCATGATAATCACTTTATTGTGATACTGTTGGGGATATGATAGCTAGCAATGTACAGGTATTTAAGGGACACAACCCACAACTTGTGTTAAGATTCATATCTGTAGGCTGAGAAGCAAACGACTATCCCAATTCACATTGGTTAATGACAAAGCAGTTGCTGCAATGTGGTTTGAACTCAGCCCTGCCATTGCAATTTGATCTTTCTGAGATCCATGGTTTATATACATGTCAGGCAATGTCATCGCTCGCCACTGTATCATATCAAAAACACATTGCTTAATCAATACACCATACACCATCCATCTGCATACGAAGAAGAGCAGAAAAAAAGCCTCACCTTGAGATTACCATCAAGAAGACCATTTAATCCCAGAAAATGAGAAACATGAGAACCAAATCCTCCCACAGATCCCTCTTCCACTGTGATAAGAATCTCATGCTCTCTGGCCAGTTGCCTCATCAAATCTCCATCCAGAGGCTTACAAAATCGTGCATCAACCACAGTTGTTGAGATGCCATGAGCTTCAAGAACCTTAGCCGCTTCCATGCAACTCTGAACCATCGTTCCATAACCAACAAGAGCCACTCTACTTCCCTCCTTTAACACCCTTCCTTTGCCCACCTACATTTCATTTCTCAATCAGAAAAAAACCAAGCAATCTGGGGAGAAAAAACAAGATAATTTATGAGACTAAAAGGACTAGTTGAAATAAGCACCTCCAGTGGTGTGCCCTTATTGTTGGGAGGAAGAACGGAACCTACACCATTCCCTCTTGGATATCTAAAGCAACTTGGCCTATCATCTATGGCTGCAGCAGTGGCTATCATGTGCATCAGTTCGGTCTCATCCGACGGAGCCATGACCACCATGTTTGGCAAACAAGCCATGAATGTTGTATCAAATGCCCCACAATGAGTTGGACCATCTGCACCAACTAACCCAGCTCTGTCCAACGCAAATCTAACAGGAAGCTTTTGAAGGTCCACATCATGTGCTACCTGCATGGACCACAAGGCAAAAATGTCAGAGGGTCGATTCCACGAATAATTTCAAGCATGCAAACAATTGAAAGAAAGAAAAAAAGATAGTTTGGATCAGTTGTACAAAGTTAAATGAGTCCTGACCTGATCATAACCTCTTTGTAGGAAGGAAGAGTTGTAAAATAAACTTAGTGGACAACCAACCACCCATCATGGGTCTTCCACTCTGACCATTATCTCCATTCTGCACCATCCATTTTGCTCCATTAAGTTGCCCACCATACCACTCAAATTTGGATTTTAGTGTCCACCATTTTCAGCTACTCCACTACGTTTTGGATTGTTTTGTCTATGCTTTGCTATAAATAGAAGCACCGTGTGTGTAAAATATCAAGAAAGTGAAAGAAAAATAAATAGTGCTTGTGTAGTGTTCCGTGAAGGAAGAGAGAAATATAGTGGTGTATGTAAGCTTTTAGAGTGTTGTGAGAAAGAAAGAGTGAAGTATTCTGTGTGAGCTTGTATTTCAAAGTTTCTTAATAAAGAGATAATTTTCTTAGATACCAACAAATTGGTATCAGAGCTTTCACAGTCTGAGTGTTCGAGTTAAAAAAAGAGAGTGAGAAATGACAAACTTTGCAAACAGTATGTCTCTACCCCAATTGTCAAAGAAAGTTAATTATGACAATTGGAGTGTGCAAATGAGAGCTCTTTTGGGATCCCAAGACATATGGGATGTAGTGGAGAGTGGGTACGAAGAACCCACAGATGACGAAGCACAGACGGTTGCCCAACTTGCAGCGTTGAAGAAAACGCGTGTGAAGGATAAATCAGCTCTATACATATTGTACCGAGCTGTGGATGAATCTGGCTTTGAGAAGATAGTAAATGCTAAATCTTCAAAAGAAGCATGGCAGATTTTGGAGAAAGTATATAAAGGTGACAACCGAGTTAAGCAAGTCAGGCTTCAAACACTCAGAGGCGAGTTTGAAAGTTTGAGAATGGAGGAAAAAGAAAGAGTAACCGAGTATATATCTCGGGTGGAAGCAGTGGCAAATCAAATCTGTAAAAATGGAGAGGAATTGCCAGCCAGCAGGGTGGTAGAGAAAATTTTGAGATCACTAACAAATGATTTCGAAAGCATAGTTTGTGCTATTGAGGAATCGAAGGACCTCTCAACACTCTCAGTTGAAGAGCTTACTGGGTCACTTGAGGCCCATGAACAAAGGAGAAGAAAAATGAAAGAACCTCTTGACCAAGCACTACAAGTGCAACTTGACTTAAGAGGAACTCGGAACACTCAGAGCCAAGATCCTAGAGGAAGAGGAAGAGGTGGCCGAGGACGCGGTACACGTGGCAGAGGTGGACGTGGCAGAGGTGAATTTGAAGCCGACACAAACCAGACCAGACAACAGAATTGGCGTGGACGTGGTCAAGGAAAAGGTCGAGGAGGTCGATCTAAGTCAGGAATTGAATGTTTCAGGTGTGGCAAAATTGGCCACTATGCAAACGAGTGCAGATCAGGGAATTGCTATAATTGTGGGAAGCCAAGCCACATAGAAAAATATTGTCAGGCTGAAAAGAAAAAGGAAACAAATTTTCTTACTGAGGAAACCAATGAAGAAATTGGGATCTTATTGATGTCAAAAGATCCAGAAGCTGAGCTTGTGCCAAACTGTTCAAACAATTCTGTTTGGTACTTAGACACAGGGGCAAGTAACCACATGTGCGGAGATCAGAGTTTGTTCAACGAACTCATCAAAGTTGAAATCGGACATGTCTCATTTGGAGATGATTCCAAGGTGGCTGTAAAAGGGCGTGGAACAATCCGACACATACAGAAGGATGGACGGATTGGAGAAATAAGGGATGTCTACTATGTTCCCGAGTTGAAAAGTAATATTTTAAGCATGGGTCAAATGATGGAAAAAGGCAACTCAGTTCTGATAAAAGATCGAGTACTATATTTGAAAGATAAAAGCGGTCGTCTGATTGCACGAGTAGAAATGAAGAAAAACCGGATGTATAAGTTGGAGCTGAATATTCTGAAAAACAAGTGTCTGAAGCTTGATGTGAAGGATGAAGCTATGGTATGGCATTTCCGGTTTGGCCACTTGAACTTTGGAGGTCTGACTGAACTATTAGAGAAGCAATTAGTACGCGGACTACCTGATGTAGAATTTGAAAAGAAGTTTTGTGAAGAGTGTGTACTCGGAAAACATCCGAGGACTAAGTTTCCGAAGTCAACTGAGTTCAAGGCAGAAGAACAACTCGGTCTGATACACACTGACCTGTGTGGACCAATCTCTCCTTATTCATTCAGTGGTAAGAAATACTTTATTTCGTTCATAGATGATTTCTCTCGGAAGACTTGGGTATATTTCTTAAAAGAGAAATCAGAAGCTTTTGATGCATTTAAGAAGTTCAGACTAATGGTGGAGAAGGAGACCAGCAAACAGATAAAAGCTGTCCGATCAGACAGGGGAGGTGAATTCACTTCAACAAAGTTTAATGAATACTGTGAACAACATGGGATAAAACGATTTCTTACAGCTCCATACTCCCCACAACAAAATGGTGTTGCTGAAAGGAAGAATCAGACCATTCTTGATATGGTTCGAACCATGCTTAAAGGGAAGAATATGCCAAAGAAGTTCTGGGCAGAAGCAGTACAATGTGCAGTTTATGTGCAAAACAGGTGTCCACATACTAAACTAGATGGAATAACTCCACAAGAAGCATGGAGAGGGAGAAAGCCGAATGTCAGCCATTTTAGGGTTTTCGGCAGCATGGCTTATGGTCATGTTCCTACTCAGCACAGAACAAAACTAGAAGACAAAAGCAAGAAATATGTTTTTATTGGGTACGATGAAAAAGCAAAAGCATACAAACTTTATAACCCAATTACAAACACGGTAGTTGTAAGCCGGGATGTCCAAGTTAATGAGGAAAGTGAATGGAGCTGGGACAACATGAAGGAGAAGTCATCATGGAACTCGGAGTCTGGAGAAGAGAACTCAACAATATCTGAGAAAGCTTCTGAAAGAAACCTAGAGACTATAGCTGAGAGAATCAACAATTATTCTGATGAAGAAGATGAGCCTGTGCAACCTAGATCTCGAAGTTTACAAGACATTTACAACTCCACTGATGAGGTACATGTAATATGTTTGTTGGCAGGAGCAGAAGATGTCAAATTTGAAGAGGCTGTGATCGATGGAAGATGGAAGAAAGCAATGGACGAAGAAATCAGCTCAATTGAAAAAAATGAAACCTGGGAGCTGACAGATCTACCCATAGGAGCTCAACCAATTGGCTTAAAATGGGTATACAAGAAGAAAATCAATGCAAATGGAGATGTGGAACGTTACAAAGCTCGTCTCGTGGTGAAGGGTTATAAACAGCAAAAAGGAATTGACTATGATGAAGTGTTTGCTCCAGTAACAAGAATGGAGACAATCCGACTGCTATTTTCTTTAGCAGCACAACACAGATGGAAGATACAGCAGATGGATGTGAAATCAGCATTTCTAAATGGAATTTTAAAAGAAGAGATCTATGTAGAGCAACCTCTTGGTTACATGAGAAGAGGTGAAGAAAAAAAGGTGTTGAAGCTGAAGAAAGCATTGTATGGTTTGAAACAAGCTCCTCGAGCCTGGAATGAGAGAATTGACACCTACTTCAAGAAGAATGGTTATGAGCAGTGTCCGTATGAGCATGCTCTATACCTAAAGAAGAACAAAGGAGATATGTTGTTCGTTGCTCTATACGTAGATGATTTAATCTTCATGGGAAGCAGAAATGAGTTGGTCGTAGAGTTTAAGAAGGTGATGAAAAAGGAATTTGAGATGACTGATCTGGGTGTTATGAAGTACTTTCTTGGTTTGGAGGTGGACCAAAGCACAAAAGGAATTTTTGTGTCTCAAAAGAAGTATGCTGAGGAGATATTGAAGAAAGCAAAGATGATGAAGTGCAATCCGGTTTCTACTCCTATGGAACCTGGAACAAAACTGTCCAGACACGGAGATGGAAATCGAGTTGATGCAACAAGGTATCGCAGTTTGATTGGAAGTCTGAGATACTTGACAAATACAAGACCAGACTTGATGCTAAGTGTAGGAATCACAAGCCGATTTATGGAGGAGCCAAGGTATTCTCATTGGAAAGCACTAAAGCGGATACTAAGGTATGTAAAGGGAACCATGTCTTTTGGATTATTGTACACCAACTCAGATCATTACCGGCTTAGTGGATATTCAGATAGTGATTGGTGTGGAGATATAGATGATAGAAAGAGCACAACTGGCTATGTTTTCTTCATGGGAGATACAGCATTTACTTGGCTATCAAAGAAGCAACCCATCGTGACGCTATCCACATGTGAGGCTGAGTATGTGGCAGCATCCTGGAGTGTCCGACATGCAATATGGCTCAGAAACCTGTTGCAAAGTTTGGAGATAATGCAAGAAGAAAAGGTGTTGATCCGAGTAGATAATAGATCGGCAATAGAGTTAGCAAAGAACCCGGTAAATCATGAGAGAAGCAAGCATATTGATGTTCGTTTTCATTTCATCCGTGAAAAGTTGAAAGAAGGAAGCGTGGAACTTGAACATGTAGAAAGCAAGAAGCAAATTGCAGATATATTCACAAAACCATTACCAACAAGGTCATTCCAAGATTTAAGGAAGTTGATTGGCATGACAGAAGGATACAAAGTCCATTAAGTTTATGGAGGAGTTTTGTAAAATAAACTTAGTGGACAACCAACCACCCATCATGGGTCTTCCACTCTGACCATTATCTCCATTCTGCACCATCCATTTTGCTCCATTAAGTTGCCCACCATACCACTCAAATTTGGATTTTAGTGTCCACCATTTTCAGCTACTCCACTACGTTTTGGATTGTTTTGTCTATGCTTTGCTATAAATAGAAGCACCGTGTGTGTGTAAAATATCAAGAAAGTGAAAGAAAAATAAATAGTGCTTGTGTAGTGTTCCGTGAAGGAAGAGAGAAATATAGTGGTGTATGTAAGCTTTTAGAGTGTTGTGAGAAAGAAAGAGTGAAGTATTCTGTGTGAGCTTGTATTTCAAAGTTTCTTAATAAAGAGATAATTTTCTTAGATACCAACAAGAGTAAATTGCGCAAAAGGGTTTACAACCCTCAGCAGCTAGGCCAGCAGCAAAGGTTACGGCGTGTTGTTCTGCTATCCCAACATCGAAACATCTTTCTGGAAAACGCTTTTGAAACAGGTTAAGCCCTGTACCCCCTCCCATTGCAGCATGGATTGCAACTATTTTCTCATCAACTTCAGCTTCTGCTATTAAAGACTCGGCAAAATACTGTGTGTAAGACAGAGTGCTAGTCTTGGATTTCAACTGCTTCCCTGACTTGGGATCAAATTTCACAACACCTACACAAATAAATAATAAAACACATCAAGCCAATTGCACAGTGTAAATGTTACGGAGGACGCAGTGAAGTACAATTGATTCATAATTGCGAAAGAATAGAATAAATTTATGTAGTAACTAAATTACCGTGCATCTTGTCCGCAGCAACTTCAGCTGGATGATAACCTTTCCCTTTCTCGGTGATTACATGAATGAGAACAGCTCCAAGTGTTGGCATGCCCTTCACACTTTTCAGGATGTGTACAAGGTCTTCCATGTCATGCCCATCTACTGGGCCTATGTAGAAGAGCCCAAGCTCTTCGAATAAACAAGCACCAGCTCCCCCTATCATCCCTCTAACGTAGGAATCCAATTGAGATGCAAACTTTCGCTTCGTGCCCTGTTCATTTCTCGCCAAATATTAGTTCTAGTACAAGTGTAGACCTAACCGCGTGAGATTTTTTTATGCATGCATACATTTTTTCCCAAAGTAGTTATTATACATAATCCAATACCTTTGCGATTTCATTTAGTTGATGGGGCTCAGAGCTGGTATGTAGGCTCGCGAGAGCCTTACTAAGAGCTCCAACTGGTGGAACTGGGCCATCAATTGAGGCAGTGGGAAGGGAAACTTGTTCATTTTCATTCAATATTATAATAAGATTGGTATCAAGAAAGCCAGCATTGTTCATTGCCTCGTAAGCTTGTCCACCTGTCATGGCTCCGTCACCAATCACCGAAATCACATGGTTATCCTTTCCATTCAAGTCTCTAGCCACTGCCATCCCTGAAATGCACGAGAAAATTCATCAATAAAAAAAAATGAAAAGTTCATCGCTTTTAGTGGCCACAAATAAAAATTGGCTGCTATAGTAAAGGCATTATTACATCAACTTCATGGATGTCTCACTCACACAAGAAATAATTCTTGCGTAACATCGCTTTCGCAGAATATCATTTAATCATTCATCTTTAAATACATTGTACATCTTGTAACACATGTTTACACTTACAGATGCATGAACTAAGTGTCTTTTAACACATTTTTTAACTTCAAATTTTGATATATGCATTATTATACATTATTATTGAGTTGGGTTTATTTATTTTTCAATTATGTATATTGTTTGTTACCTAAGCCAGCCGAAATGCTAGTGGAACTATGACCAACACCAAAATCATCATGGACACTCTCATCCCTCTTGGGAAATCCTGCAAGGCCACCAGTTTGTCTAATTGTGTGCATTTTGGATCTCCTTCCGGTTAAAATCTTATGAGCATAGGTCTGCCAATCCACCAAATTGTTCACTGGTTAGACACATGAAAACTATGATATATCATAAATACCAATTATTTTGGGCGCCCACCTGATGACCAACATCCCAAATGATCTTATCTTGGGGAGTGTCGAATACATGATGAAGTGCCACGGTTAACTCTGCCACGCCTAAGCTTGAACTTAAATGCCCTCCGGTCTTTGACACCGTGTAAACAATCTCTTCCCGGAGTTCATCCGCCAGCTCTTCAAGTTCCTGATTATAATATAATACTACAATTATATATCCTACTCAAATACAAATATCAAGAACAAATAGTTTCATTATTTAAGCATTGAATGGCATTGCAATAATACTACTCTCACAAAAACTAGAAAAGAAATCAGCAAGAGTAATGATGGGAGCAAGCAGAAGGAGGAAATTAATTAAGTCGAAGTCCAAGTTAATTATGCTTGTGTATAGGTATACCTGAATGGATAGATTTTTCATGTGGATTGGATAATTAACGGTGTCCAGTACTGGCGTTGATGGCTTCTCTCCCGAGAAATTCAGAGATCTCCTCAACTGTTGATTTGGTTGGTAACTTTTTTTCACCACTGTGTTGTCCACCTCCTCACAAACATTGTCTCCTCCAGCAGCTATCACTTGGGTCATCTGAAAATGAGAATGAGATACCAATCCATTAGTAATTTAGCTTAGTAATTTAGCTGTTGAAACTGAAAGATTCTAGAATTGCTAACCATACCCTTTGTGGAATGGTGAGTGAGATTTTGGTGGTGATGTTTGAAATAATTGGGGAGCCGCAGTGCTTATCATGAGAATGTAAGAGTGGAAGGAAAGTAGTCCCAAGAAGAAAGGAAGACATGTTAAGTTGATTGAATGGTAAAATCTGGAAAGTGGAAAGAAAAAACAGCAGAAAAGTGAGTCCTTGGTGGTGTAAGAGGGCGTGGAATGTGTGGTGTTGCAGGGTGGTTATCGGGATGGAAAATTTATAGACACATTATATGAGATATATTCGTGCATGGTACATGTTTCCAACTTCAATCCTTGAAGTTGCACGTTATAATCCTTTTGCACGCGGATTTCATATCACGCGCAGTTTGACATGACTTCATCAATTCATTTGACAATTATTTTTTAAGTTTTTTATTTAATCAATATAAAGAAAGAAAATTAGTTATGCCAATAAGTAAATACTACTAATAATAGACAAATTAAACGATTTCTTTAATTTAGGTGAAAGAACTATTATAGAATAAGGAAAATAATACAATTTATATAGATAAAAGTGTATTTTTAATTCCTTAGTTTTTTTCTGGGATTTTAATTTCAAATAGACCGTAAGCACATTTACTGAAGATATTAATTATCTATAAAACTTTTTTTAAGAAAAAAGTTATATAATTAGTGGTTGTAAATATTCAATTTAAATCCTTCAACTTGATAAAGTTGTGTAGATAAAGTGGGTCTCAATGTTTCTTTCAGTGTGTGTGTGTGATATTTTAATAATTAATGAAAAAATCTAGACTAAATAGTTGGTTTAATACAAAAAGTAATTACATATTTTATTGTTAGTAAGTGCGGTAAAAACACTTTTAATATAATACTTTAATTTTGTTAGTTGTATTTATGGTTGAACTCTATTGATAATTATAATTGAACATGTATTTAGTCCTTATTAATTGTTATATGTGTTTATTAAAAAAATTAAAGTTAAAATCTTTTCAAGATTAACTATATATAATGTTTAATTTTTTTCCAATAAACAGGTTGCCAACAATACTGAAAATCAAACATCTTTTTACTTCCTTCAATCATAAGGTTTTATAATAAATTATAATTATTTTCTTATTATATTAAAAACAAAAATATTAATACTTATTAGTCACTATTTATCAAAAATGTTAATATTTTAATAGAGTTTTTATTTTTAATTAAAAATAATAATATATATCATTACATTACTAAAATAGATTGTGAATTGGACATTTTTATTTTCTGGTAGCCGTGAAGCTATCATTTAAGTTAGCTGTGCAAATTGAATTATTTGTTTTGTTGTCAACTAACCTGAATTTGTACTATGCTAGGAAGCCAAGTTATTGGTCCTAGAATGATTGATGTTGTGTGGAAAGGTCCAATTTATCAGGGCCATTGTATTATTCAATTAGAATCGGGTTCTTCGCATATTCTTGAATTTAAATTTAATAATTAGAATTACTTAAGTGTATAATTTATTACAAAAACAATGTTTTTATTAATATATAATAATTTCTTATTTCATTAAATTTATTAATTTTTTAATAATACTTTTATTATTTTGACATTTTTTCTAAAAAAAATAATTCATAATATAGATTTTTTCCGTGATAACGTTATTTTTTTTTTCTCTTTTTATCTTATCTTTATTAACGCAACTCTTTTGTAATTTTGTATTTGTCAAAAACAAATCTATAATAAATAATAGTTATTTTTAAATATTATATAATTATAATATTATAGAAGTTAATAAAAATGTTTTATTTTATAGTTTTCTTCTATATCAACTTTTTATAACTTTAATACATTAAATATTATTATAAAAAAATTATAATATTTAAATTTTTACTTTTCATTATCGTATCAAAGTAGATAAACAACTGATAAGATTCCACTTATGATAATAATAGATATTGTTTTTGTAATTCTTTTATAGACATATCTTTTTTATCTTTTGTATTCTTATACTTTACGGCTAATATTTTATTTTTTTTATGTTTTACAATAAACTACCCATCTTTTGTATTCTTATACTTTACAGCTAATATTTTTTTTTTATGTTTTACAATAAACTTCCCATAGTCATGAGAAACAGTGATATAAAATTCAAAATGCTTATTATATGATTATAATAATTAATAAAGATAGATTATTTCCCTATATATTTTATTATGATTTATTTTATATTTTATGTAATTATTATTATATCGATTTTTAATAATATTTATTATTTTTTATTATAAAAATGTTACTAGTACATATCCAGATCAGTCAGGAATTATTTATGTTTGTCCCATATTTGGCACAATAGTCTAGTCCCGTCCTATATGGGTCATAGCTCACAGATCTATAGCTGGTTTTTTTTTCTTTTTCTTTCTTTTTGTGATAAATCTTTTGATGTACTCATAAAATTAAGAAAAGACTATGGTAATAGAATGATAAATTGATAATTCAATATTTTCATCTATTCATATGTAATTTAACATGAATGATGACTTATTGAGATTTTAGTATATTGTCACTTAAACAAGAATTTAGAATGTACAAAAAGTAAGTAGTTTAAATCTTTTAAACAGATCGGGACTTAGGTTGCTCGTCCCTTTTCAAACCCATACGTGCTACGATTATGTGGATTAATAATTTTAAAATTCAGTATTTTTTTAAATATCAATTAACTCAGTATTTTTTGTGCAGACTCGTGCACCTATTTTTGTTACCCGTTCCGCTTTACCATCCCTGAAACAATGACACTTGTATGTATATCACAAGCTATTAATTAGATAAATGATTATAATTTCTTATCTTCACAAACTATTAGATAAATGAATTCTAACTTATCTTCATCACATCAGGAATGGGATGAAGTGATTAAGATAGTTGATTAATAAATCTCAACGTCTTATTCTCAGCTTATCAACATGGTGCCAAAATATATTAATCATACATTTTTTTCTAAACATGTTTTTCTTGCAGCTGGACAACTTTTTATGATAAAGACACGTGCTTTTTTAACTCAGGGTTTTCCATATTCCTTCACCTTTTATGGATAGAATAGGTAGGGAAAGAATTATGGAACAAAGGAAAAGAAAAGAAAATAATTAACAATTTTTGTAATACTGTAATTAAGAGAAGAATATGTTTTTAACGGACTCTAGAAAAAAAAATTAAAGTTAATGTATTTCAATAATGTGGTTGACTAGCACTCAGAACATAACTTCAGTCACACAATAAATGTTATTAAAGTGTCGCGAAATTATAAATGACAATGGGTCGAGTCGGACATACATAGTATCTATATGTTACTCAACTCGATTCGCAAACAAATTTATTCAGTTACTCTTACTCACACAAATATTTAAAAATTGTATGCAGATATTTAAAAGGGTGTTGCTCCCTCCACCTCCACATTCTTGTTTTATACCTCCCTCCACCTTCTTATTCCTGTTTTATCCTTCAGTAAAATTTTGTTTTTAGGGTTAATATTTTTTAACTTCCATCCACTCCAATCCCCTATATGAATGCGATGGTCTGGTTTATGTTTAACCAACAAGCATGTGTTATTGACAACTGTTTCTTTCTCTCTTCAATCTCATAACCCAAACAACACAACCATCTTAATGGCGGACCCAGATTTCTATGTTTCATTTTCTTTTGTCTCTTTCTGTTTTTTATGCTTCTTTCCATTGTTGTATCTTTTGAACTTTCTGATTGTTTATCTTACCCACACCAACATACGAAGAGTTAAGCAATCTCACATAAAAAAAAATGTTGATACATGAGGAAGAAATATGTCACAATGTGTCAGAAAAAATATTGTGGAGGATGGTTAATTTTATAAAAAGGTTGAAACATTTTATATAATCATTTAAATAGAAAATAAAAATATTGAAATTTTAAAACTTTAAGAGAGGAATTTGATCATTTAAATTTAGAAAATTTTAAATTATAATTAAATAGTAAGAATTTTGAACTTTTGAATTTTTTTTAATTAATTTATGTATACATTTTTCACTTTTTTTATTCTGTTATGGTTTTGAAATTGAGATACATATACTTTAACACATTTTACTAACAATAATGAATATTTCTCTCATGTTAACAATCGATTGTGGTTAATTTCAAGATTTATTTTGCAATCATTTTTTTTATCAACATTAATGATATATGTTTCCATTAATGTCATTTAGAATTTTTTTATCAATGTCAACAAAATTATTTTTTTATGATGTTAGTCATAAAATATTCATTATTGTTAGTCATAAAATATTCATTATCATTTGGAATCACTGCACCGCAGAATGACCACCGTAAACACTCTGCATCGCCGCACCACGAAACCAAACAGATATGAAAACAAGAATATGAAGAAGAACCAATGGATATGGAGAAGAGAAGTAAGAGTTGGGAGATGAGAAGAAACGGATCCGGTGAGAGTTTGAAGGGGTGGGAATCTGGAAGGAGAGAAAGTGAGACTTGGGAGAGTGGGGGATGGGGTTACACGAGTGAAAATGGATGAGTAAAAATAGGTAAGAATTTAGGTTTCAGAATAAAGTAAATAAATAGGGTTAAAAGTAAAAAAAAAAGTTATTTTTGTAATTAAAATTTTTTTATAAAGGGTTTGGAAGGTGGAGGAAACAAGGGGTGGTGGTGGAGGAAACAACACCCTATTTAAAAAGTTGCAAGTATCTACCAATACCTCGAAATATTTTAAAAATATATTTTTATAAAATTACAAAAAATATATATAATATAATATAAATTAAATTAAATATAAATTAAATTTTAATTTTAATTAAATTTAACCTATTAAAATATAAATTAATTTTAATTAAATTTAACTTAATAAAATATAAATTAAATTTTTATTTTTATTTTTTACGTTGGATACTTTTAAATATGAATACTATAATATTCTATTTATTTATAAATGAATACTAAAATACTCATTACACTGGTAATTCACATCTAATAAATATTTAAGGAAATAACTGTTGTAGATTTGATCCGTGATACTCACATACGGGTTTTTCTTTTTCACCTTAATTAGAATACCGATGAAAGTTTTTATTGTTACTTGTGTTGCGTACATGTAAGTGAGGTTCAATACACTAAAATAGTAGAGATAGTTGTAGATAAAAAATCATTGTAGTGCAGGAAATTGAAATAATATTTTATGAATCTGCGTTATTGAATTAGTTTGGGACAAAAAATAGTCCAAATGTAGCATTAGTTTGGAAGATCACTGAGAGATCACTTCTTTCCTACCCTTAAGGCCCAAGTCTTCCCGGTTGTTGTTCCTTCCACATTCACCACAATTTTGCTGATTGAAATATCTCCAAAAGTCAGCCTGTACACCCAACTCAACTAGTTCATGATCCATGACCATATTTAATTAGATAGTCAAAAGTTGGTGGCTTTAGGCCATATGGGTTGAATTTCAGTACTCAATTGAAGGGATTGAGAGGTTGTTGAAATGTATAGAAAGAAGATTTTTTAATAAAAGTCTTTTTTTCGATTTTGATATTGAATTAGAATCTAAGTAAATTTTATATTGTAAAATAAGATTTATACTTATTTATATATCTTTTAAAATAATTTTATTTTTTAGTTGATGGAGAACTATAATCTATTTTAAAAAAATTTGTTAATTGCATTCTAGATTTTAATAATTGTTATATATTGATTACATAGATATAACAAACAATATACATATAAGATTATCAATACACTAATTAAACAATTATAACAAAATACATTTGACAAATCATTTTATAAATTGATTAGATAATATAAAAAATTTATTAGACGAGTTTAGAAATTGATTGATTAGATAAGTAAAGAAAAAATAATTAAATAAGTTTAGCAATATACTTTAGATGTATTATTCATATATTACTTAGATGTATCTAGCATTATACATTAAACAAGTCTTTTTGTACACAAATTAGACAAATATATTAATTAGACAAATACATTAGAATAATTTGTTTATTCATAAAATAGTTGAATATTGTAATACACATTAGATAAGTTTATTCGTATACTAATTAAATTTTTAGGATACAAGCAAAGTTTCATATAGAATAAAGCAAGAGATGGATATGAGTTTATATACACATAAATATTTTCCTTGATAAGAGGTTTTTTTGGAGTGGTACTAAAAATAAATCCGATGATTTTGTTCATACACTAATCATACAACTATAACAAAAATCATTAAATGAATAACTTCATAAATTGATTAAATGAGTTTAACAATGAATATAGTCTACACATCCTTTATATTTTTAGAGTGTAGTTTATATTTTTTACACATGTTTTACCCTTTATATTTATACAAACTATACTATGTATATTTTTAGATACATACTGACTTTCTAAACCTATAAATAGTTTTTTTAATTTCATTTTAATCAAAATTTAATTATAAACTTAAAAATATTTATTATTATTTTTCTCAACCTCTTAATTTCTCTTTGTAACATCCCAATATCTCACGCCAGATAATTCATAATTTATATATGTCTACACATGTTTTAAACTCAGATTTCAACTATAATCTCATAAATATAATTCGAATTCTTCTAACTTATTCTTCTGTCTCTCCCTTCATTGGCATTGGATCAGACGACATTCCTTCATCTGCTCCCGTATAACGAATTATACGATCATCGCACATACCCAAACACAAAACAAACACAAACAAGTAGGGTGAGCTAACATGCAACAAATCATTTAAAACATGTATAATTACCTTGATATAAACATCATATAATAATTATGTTCGACACCCTCATACCACAATCCCTATTAGACACTCGTCTCACAATACCCAATAGACACCACAATACCCAATAGACACTCATCCGGATGATACGTTGATGAGCGGTCACGGGAGGTTATGCACTTGGAATGACTTCTACTTCTTCTTACAAATACACTTCCAAAATACTTCATACCATTCACAAGGTTAGTCCCCTCACTATGTCCAAAACCGGCACATAGACCAGGACCTCCTGCTCCTCTCACCACATAATTCATCCCTCTCTACTTGAGACTAGATGATTATTAGAGTATCAGGATAACCTCCAACTACGGGACCCTCAACATCAACATATACACAAATACTATAATATTACTGAATCTCTCCACGAGACTCATGCCATACTCATATTCCTCAACTCATATTATACCATTACGAAATCTACCCCTAATCCTCATACACATACCCTGACATTACAGAATCTCTCCGCGAGACTCATACCATACTCACATTCCTCGACTCATATTATACCCTTACGACATTTCCCCGTAATACTCATACATGTGTAGATGCATAAATTCAAATCAAATAAACTTCAATCATTTCAGGAATCATACAAACTGAATATATTCCAACAAGATATATTACATGATAATTTAACAGTACATAATCTGTACACAAGATTTAAGTTAAAAACCTGTCGAGTAGACTTCCAGGAAAGAGAGGGGCATCACAATGGACAACTTAAGTACCAAGTCTTTCCTTAGCCAAAGTGTTCCTCAACTAGTTTTTAACAAATTTCTTATTAACAGATTCAAAACAACAGCATATAATATTTATACCGAATATCAATATAGATAAACATACAGTAAGCATTAACAATATTCATACATAATTTCAAGACATGAATAGTAATAAAACAGTACTAAATCATAATATAAAAGCTTAGAAAAGTTAGCTCCCCTACCTCTATTCCAGACTTAATCTCCTGCTCCGAATTTGTTTCCCCCGAAACCCTTCAGAACCTCTACTCTTCTTGCAACTAAAAATTTCTCCCTAACTCTTTCTTCTCTATTTCTCAAGCTCTCACTTGATTCCTCTTTTCTTGGTGCAAAATACCCTTCCCTCCTATGGCTATTTATAGTAAAAAAAAATTTACTATTCATTAATATTTTAATATTATTTATTATTTTAATATTATTTAAAAATAATATTTCAATCATTTTCTCACCAAATCTGATCCTAATTTCTACCTACTACTTACTTCCATGCTAAGGAATCCAAATGCTGAAAATTTATTTTTACTATTTACTATTCACTTTTACTATTCACTTTTTACTATTCACTATTCAATTTTTACTATTCGATTTTTTTAAAAATTTACTAAATAAGTTATCAAAAATTTTAACTTCTCCTTATAAAATTACTATAATTTTATATCCAAAATTTATATTTTTCTATCCATTAAAATTATTATTACTAATAAAATGCTAAAATTTACTATTATAAATTTTTTCATGGGTTTTACACTCTTAATAAACACACAAACAAACATTAATTCATAATTAAGTACGCGTTTAAAACTAATTTCCTAAAAAAAAATTCAAAAGTGAACCGATAGGTGCTTTGTAGTGTCCCTTAATCATTAAAATATAGATTCAATAAATCTTACGGAAAATAGAGAATAATTCATAACACTTACACTCCATTTTTAGCTATTAAAGAAAACATATTATAATTACTATCACAATTGGACAAAATATATCCTTTATTTACACAAAAGCATTATAATCACTTTATTGTGATACTGTTGGGGATATGATAGCTAGCAATGTACAGGTATTTAAGGGACACAACCCACAACTTGTGTTAAGATTCATATCTGTAGGCTGAGAAGCAAACGACTATCCCAATTCACATTGGTTAATGACAAAGCAGTTGCTGCAATGTGGTTTGAACTCAGCCCTGCCATTGCAATTTGATCTTTCTGAGATCCATGGTTTATATACATGTCAGGCAATGTCATCGCTCGCCACTGTATCATATCAAAAACACATTGCTTAATCAATACACCATACACCATCCATCTGCATACGAAGAAGAGCAGAAAAAAAGCCTCACCTTGAGATTACCATCAAGAAGACCATTTAATCCCAGAAAATGAGAAACATGAGAACCAAATCCTCCCACAGATCCCTCTTCCACTGTGATAAGAATCTCATGCTCTCTGGCCAGTTGCCTCATCAAATCTCCATCCAGAGGCTTACAAAATCGTGCATCAACCACAGTTGTTGAGATGCCATGAGCTTCAAGAACCTTAGCCGCTTCCATGCAACTCTGAACCATCGTTCCATAACCAACAAGAGCCACTCTACTTCCCTCCTTTAACACCCTTCCTTTGCCCACCTACATTTCATTTCTCAATCAGAAAAAAACCAAGCAATCTGGGGAGAAAAAACAAGATAATTTATGAGACTAAAAGGACTAGTTGAAATAAGCACCTCCAGTGGTGTGCCCTTATTGTTGGGAGGAAGAACGGAACCTACACCATTCCCTCTTGGATATCTAAAGCAACTTGGCCTATCATCTATGGCTGCAGCAGTGGCTATCATGTGCATCAGTTCGGTCTCATCCGACGGAGCCATGACCACCATGTTTGGCAAACAAGCCATGAATGTTGTATCAAATGCCCCACAATGAGTTGGACCATCTGCACCAACTAACCCAGCTCTGTCCAACGCAAATCTAACAGGAAGCTTTTGAAGGTCCACATCATGTGCTACCTGCATGGACCACAAGGCAAAAATGTCAGAGGGTCGATTCCACGAATAATTTCAAGCATGCAAACAATTGAAAGAAAGAAAAAAAGATAGTTTGGATCAGTTGTACAAAGTTAAATGAGTCCTGACCTGATCATAACCTCTTTGTAGGAAGGAAGAGTAAATTGCGCAAAAGGGTTTACAACCCTCAGCAGCTAGGCCAGCAGCAAAGGTTACGGCGTGTTGTTCTGCTATCCCAACATCGAAACATCTTTCTGGAAAACGCTTTTGAAACAGGTTAAGCCCTGTACCCCCTCCCATTGCAGCATGGATTGCAACTATTTTCTCATCAACTTCAGCTTCTGCTATTAAAGACTCGGCAAAATACTGTGTGTAAGACAGAGTGCTAGTCTTGGATTTCAACTGCTTCCCTGACTTGGGATCAAATTTCACAACACCTACACAAATAAATAATAAAACACATCAAGCCAATTGCACAGTGTAAATGTTACGGAGGACGCAGTGAAGTACAATTGATTCATAATTGCGAAAGAATAGAATAAATTTATGTAGTAACTAAATTACCGTGCATCTTGTCCGCAGCAACTTCAGCTGGATGATAACCTTTCCCTTTCTCGGTGATTACATGAATGAGAACAGCTCCAAGTGTTGGCATGCCCTTCACACTTTTCAGGATGTGTACAAGGTCTTCCATGTCATGCCCATCTACTGGGCCTATGTAGAAGAGCCCAAGCTCTTCGAATAAACAAGCACCAGCTCCCCCTATCATCCCTCTAACGTAGGAATCCAATTGAGATGCAAATTGACGTGCTTGGCTTTCAATTTGCTTCGTGCTCTGTTCAATTCTCACTAAATATTAGTCCTTGTACAAGTAGAATTATCTGCCTGATGTTATATCTTGCTTACAATTTTTTTAACATAATTATTATATATTTAGCTATTTCTATTATAATATCGCCCGTGGCTAAAACATGTTTCATAATTCAATACCTTTGCCACTTCACGTAGTTGATGGAACTTAGGACTGGTGTGTAGCCTCGCGAGGGCTTTACTAAGAGCTCCAACTGGTGGTGCTGCACCATCAACGGTGGCAGTGGGAAGGGAAACTTGTTCATTTTCATTTAATATTATAATAAGATTGGTATCAAGAAAGCCAGCATTGTTCATTGCCTCGTAAGCTTGTCCACCTGTCATGGCTCCGTCACCAATCACCGAAATCACATGGTTATCGCTTCCATTCAAGTCTCTAGCCACTGCCATCCCTGAAAAGCACGTGACAATTCATCAATAAAAAAAATTAAAATTCATCGCTTTTAGTGGCCACAAATAAATATGGCTAACTATAATAAAGACAATACACATCAACTTCATGGATGTCTCACTTATACGCAAGCAATAATTATTGCTTAACATCTCTTTCGCAGAATATTTTTATGATTACTCATGTTTAAATAAACTGTACATCTTTTAACACATGTTTAAAATTATAGACGCACGAACTAAGTATCTTAATAATCAATTATACCGAATGAAAGTGTTATATATCTTTGTTACCTAAGCCAGCCGAAATGCTAGTTGAACTATGACCAGCACCAAAAGCATCATGGACACTCTCATCCCTCTTGGGAAATCCTGCAAGGCCACCAGTTTGTCTAATTGTGTGCATTTTGGATCTCCTTCCGGTTAAAATCTTATGAGCATAGGTCTGCCAATCCACCAAATTGTTCACTGGTTAGACACATGAAAACTATGATATATCATAAATACCAATTATTTTGGGCGCCCACCTGATGACCAACATCCCAAATGATCTTATCTTGGGGAGTGTCGAATACATGATGAAGTGCCACGGTTAACTCTGCCACGCCTAAGCTTGAACTTAAATGCCCTCCGGTCTTTGACACCGTGTAAACAATCTCTTCCCGGAGTTCATCCGCCAGCTCTTCAAGTTCCTGAATTATGATATAATTGTACAATTACATATCGTACTCAAATACAAATATCAAGAGTAAATAGTTTCATTATTTAAGCACTGGATGATGACATTGTAATAATACTACTCTCACAAAAACTGGAAAAGAAATGAGCAAGAGTAAAGATGGGAGCAAGCAGAAGGAGGAAATTAATTAAGTCGAAGTCCAAGTTAATTATACTTGTGTATTACCTGAATGGATAGATTTTTCATGTGGATTGGGTAATTAACGGTGTCCAGTACTGGCGTTGATGGCTTCTCTCCCGAGAAATTCAGAGATCTCCTCAACGGTTGATTTGGTTGGTAGGTTTTCTTCACCACTGTGTTGTCAACCTCCTCACAAACATTGTCTCCTCCAGCAGCTATCACTTGGTTTATCTGAAAATGAAAATGAAATAGCAATCAGTGTTACCACCCTAGACTTCACCTTTCGAAATTTAATGATGCTAAAATGTTAATTAACCATACTCTTTGTGGAATGGTGACTGAGATTTTGGTGGTGATGTTTGAAATAGTTGGGGAGCCGCAGTGTTTATCATGAGAATGTAAGAAAGGGAGGAAACTAGTTCCAAGAACAAAGGAAGGCATGTTATAAGTTGGTTGAGTGGTAAAATGTGGAGAGTGGAGAGAAATGTTTCGTTATGTGGTGAGGAGAGAAAAAATGGCACACAATTAGAGAGGCGCTCCTTGGTGGTGCTTGGGAAGTTGTGGTCTTGCAGTGTCGTCGATGGAATGAACAATTTATAGATACATCATAAATTCATAACAGTTTCAAGTTGCACATTTTGCATGCTGCAAATTATTGAATTATTAGTGGTCCCTCATTTATCACCAACCAAACCCATCTTCACTAACACAAAGAATGATGAAATCAGTAATACATATTTGTGTTTTTTTAGCGAACAAAATATCCATTTAATGTTATTTTATTACTTCTAGTAGAGATGAAGTTGATATACCTTCATCAAAGCATAACTAAATATTATTAATTATTTTATTTCAAATTTTAATGAGTGTAAAAGAATTTGAGTGTTAAAATATCATTATATATATATATATATATATATATATATATATATATATATATATATATATATATATATATATATATACCACACACACAAGGGACAGTGGTTAATTTTGTTGATTTGTAAATGTAAGAATCTATTTATTAAAATACTTTTAGTAAACTTTATTTGCTCTGTCACTATTAATTGTGTTACTATTCTTTGATGCCCGGTAAGTTGGAGGTATTTTTGGAATTTTGAGTGCAACATTTTAATGTGTAATTGATGGCTTAAAAAGGAATTGAGACAACCTCGGTTGAATATATTTTAACCCAAAAGGAGCAATCATGTAAACATTTTCCTTCAACTCTCGTGTAAAAAAGATATTATTTATGTCTAGTTATTGCAATTCACGGCTAGTGTTCTAACATTAGAAGGGATGGTATTTAAAGTAAGAATAAAATAAATAAATAAAGGGTTAAATATGTTTTTAGTTCCTAAACTATTGGCCATTTCTGGTTTTCGTCCCTCTTCCAAAGTAAGGTACACTTTAGTCCTCATACTTTTCGAAACTTTGATTTTAGTCTTCCAAAACTAACACCGTGAAAAATATGCTGACGTGGCTAACGGTAGACTGACAGAGTTCTTTCTTTTTTCAGAGTTTATCAGCTTTTCTTCCTTTCTCTCTCCCTCGTCTCTTCCTTCAGTTTCAAAACACAAAACATTTTTGGGATCCATAATAGCCTTATAAATAAGCTCGTAAGCTTCGGCCAATGACCTGGCCACGCCTATAGAAGCCTCAGAACGCAATCTTGGAACCTGCATCTGCTCAAATTCCGGCAGGGAACTTTCACTTCCCAAAATAAGACCAAACAGAGCTTTCAAACACTCCGAAAGAATGGCTGGACTAGTGTCCTCCCTCTCAGCCAATGGGGTACCGACTTCATTCTCCCCTTCCTTGTGTATTGAATTCTGCAAGAGACGCATCTTTTCTGACAAATTACATCTTCTTAAGATTGCTTCAGCTTCTTTTTCCACAAGAACGCGTAAGTGATTATCAATCATTGCTCCAAGTCTATTCACGTAATCAGCGACAGCCTCGTATCCAGATAAAGGTTGTTGAATAGCACACAAGCAGTTAATGAGAAAGATTTTTGAAGGAGTTTCACTAGTCTGTCAACATATGGCACGAGTTAATGCAAATGTCGCACAGAAACAAAAGATATTCTACTGCATAAAACTTCCACAAGGAACTTAAATTTTTTTTTATAAAGATATATATGTTTAAGTTCTCCCATATTCCTTTCACGCACCTGGAATAACGGAGTATGGAACTATATTTGTTGGTCCACAAGATTATACATTTACAACATAATTTCCAGTAAAGTTACATATTACTTCAATTTCAGGTTCTAGATTCCAAGTAAAGTTTTCATTCAATTGCTCGTAGGACTGATCTTAAAAGGATTTGTAGACAGACTCATGTACCAACATGGCAAATGCTGATAAAAATAGAAAACTGGCAAATGAAAAATCAAAGGAAGAAATTGAAGGAAGAGACGAGGGAGAGAGAAAGGAAGAAAAGCTGATAAACTCTGAAAAAAGAAAGAACTGTGTCAGTCTACCGTTAGCCACGTCAGCATATTTTTCACGGTGTTAGTTTTGGAGGACTAAAACCAAAGTTTCGAAAAGTATGAGGACTAAAGTGTACCTTACTTTGGAAGAGGGACGAAAACCAGAAATGGCCAATAGTTTAGGGACTAAAAACATATTTAACCCATAAATAAATAAAAGTCTAAAAATACAACAAATTCAAATATATTTATAAAGTTGTTTATCAGATCATAAGCTTTCTTTTAAATTAAAGATTGTTAATATTCAAACAATTTCGCATTTTTATAATTATAAAAGAAAGTGTTTAAAATGAGTGAAAAATGAATGTTTTAATTCCTTTAAGTACAATATAAAGTAAAATCATTTTTCATTTTTTGAAAAAATTATCAAACTTCAAAAATCTTTGTCTTCTCTTTAGGTTTATGATATAGTTGTTTTTCATTTTCTCTTTCGCAAACTATTGTGCAGAAGACAACAAAGTTTAAGTAAATCGTTTTTTTATTCATGTTTTTTTTCCCCTCAATTCTCAAGTTGTCGTTTTTTTTCCCTGTATGGATTGAGTTTGATTTCACATATGTTTGGTTTGATGTGAAAAGTTGAATCTACGTATTAATGAGTTTGCAGTTATGTGTTTACTTCTTAAACAAGACTTCATATGATCAAGTTATAAAGCATTTCTGGCTCTTTTTTACAATATTTACTTGAAAACAAGTAGCTTCAAAGTGAGAAAATTTAATTTAAGATTTACTTTTGAATTTGTTAACAGTTGAGAAATTTTGTTAAACTCTTGATTGAACCATAGGTTCACCATGAAGGATATGAATTTTTTTTATTGATGAGCTAGATGATATTGTTTGTTTTGATTTAAATTTACTTTTTGTTTTAAAATAAATAAATATGTTGAGTTCTTATGTTGGATGGTACTGAGTAGAAATAGACAATTTACACAAATTTTTGAGCAAAAACAAGTTTGTTTCTAAGTAATATGGATGTGATTTTGATTTGATTTAATAAAATTAAGTTTTTTTTTCAATTTACTTAAGTTATTAATTAATTATTATCTTGATTTGTTTAAGCTATGATCATTGAAGCAATGTTCAAGAGGTGGCATGGAGTGGACTCAGACATTCAAGCAATAATTTGAGTAAAAAAAAGTTAACTATTATTCTTTAAGAGTTTGATAGTTCAAATGTCCATAGAATTTGAACATTTGAACTAAGAAAAATCAATGTATTTTTTCCTTTGGTTTGATTTGACCCGATCCACCAAAGGTTGTTCACTTAATGAGTCAACCCAATTCGGCTTATTTATTAACGAGTCAAAAAAATTAGAACTTATGGATTAAAATGGTTGACTCATGGGTGCATTTAACTTTCTTTTTCACTCTCTTCTTCTAGGATTCTTATAACATGTTACTTTGATTGATCAAATTGAAATAGTAATATTTGGACCAATTGATATATAAAAGGATTTTGCATAGACAGAACAAGGATTTGAGTTACAACATTTTTTATTTCATTGAATAATTAATTTATTTCATTTCATTAAAAAAATAGGTGAGTTGGTGAGCTGGCTCACCACAGAGTTCAACCTAGGTAAATCGGGTTCATAGTAAGTCGGGTCAAAATTAACTCGCTTCAAAATTTCATATTTTTTTTCAATCAAATTCGATTCGAACCCATTATGGGTCAAATTAACTCACAGTTTCAACCCATTTTGATACTACTAACTTAAGGAATATTTTTTTTCAAACATTGTAAAAATGCTTTTAATAAATTACATCACTTAAACAATCAATATAATGTCTGAGGGGGAAATATATTAAAAGAATTTTCTTTCCTTTCTATTAAAAATATTTCTATTGATTTTATGACTATGTGAATAGGATATATAATAAATATAAAGATGAAAAATAATGTAATATGAAGATTTATATAATTGATTTTGGGTTTTAATTAAACTACATTAGTTTACTTTGTTTATTTTTATTATAGTTATGATGGTATCTTTTCATAAAATTTAATAATAGAGATAAACCAATCACATCATAAGTATCATAAGATATTTATATTTATATTTTTTATATTACATGTTTTGTTTACATAATGTTTTGAGATAGTGAATTTAAAACACACAAAACAAGTTTCATACATATTTGTAATTAACATAATAAGTAATTTTAATTTCTCAATGGGATCAAGTTGTATTAATAAAGTGTGTCGAAGCTGTTTATTTTATTTTATTTTTAAACAAGTGATTAGAAGAATTTATGGTACGTATATACTTTAAAACCAAAGAACGAGTACAAGTCTGGACAGGAAAAAGGTAGTAGATGTAATATGTGTTTTTTTACATGTTCTGAATAAGTAAAAGGAAAATTTTATTAGAAAAGTACTTATACGATGCATGCATCGAAGATAATGTGCAAGTTGAAGTATTTGTTGTGTAGTGGTTAACCCGCATTTTGTATGCATGCTAGGACATATATTAATGTTCACTAGAAGTCGTTGGACCACGGAGCCCACGTGTTTAATATTATAACAAATTATTAAAAGGAGTCTATTATCTTCCCGCTAAATAATAATGTCACACGTAAATAATTAAAATGTGATATTTTTAATAAGAATATAAAAATTTAAACATCTCTTTTAAACAATTTAGTCATAAATCTTTTTTTATCAAATATTACATAAATCAAAAATTTAAAATTAATTCTAAAATTAAAAAATCTAAAAAGTAATTATTCTATTATATTTTTTATTTATTATAAATCATTACTTCATTCATATCGTCTCAATAGTTCGGATTCAACGTAATACTTAAAGATGTATATTAAACATAAAAAAATCAATTTAAAGTTATGAATCGAGAATTGAACCTAAATTCGAATTGTTTTCAATTTAAATTTTATTTATATATAATATTGTATGGAAAATTTGATAAGTCATTATTATCTATATAATCTTTATTTTGGTTCTATTATAGAAATTTATTATCTTTATAATTTTTATTTTAATTATTCTCCTGTTTTTTAAAAATTAAAACGAGTTATAACTGTTTTATCTAACTCTAACCGCTAATGAATAAAACTATTTTAATCTAAGTATTTTCTACTGCATTTTAAGTCAAGAAGATTCTTATTCTTTGTATTTGTCTTCTATGGAAGACACTAAAGTTTTTTACCGGAATAGTATATATCATTATCACTACCACAATCTCTTTTGTTACCATGATCAATATTTATATGGTTAGTACGTAGCATTAGTGTCACTATGGTAATAAAAATATAATTGTAGCCACAAAAATTATTATAGTAGTTATAATAATTATAGTTAAAATTGAGGTTTAACTCGTAAATTTTATAATTTTAGTAGTATTTTTTATTCAAATCTCATTATGTAATATAATCGTTTGAATCGTCAAACAAAATGTAAAATTCTATAAATCGCCATTTTTTTTAAAATTATTCATTGTATCACATGTTTATCTGTTAAAGGATTTAGTTTAATTAAATTGAACCTAAATCTAATTAAAAATGTTTTTTAATGTACCCTACTACTTCTTTCCTGAAAGAATTTCAATTAAAACAAAGCTCAATTAAATTACCTGTACCTTACAAGTATCCCTTTTCTTCACTTGCATTCATGTTCCAGTTAAGCATAAAATTAACAACTTCAACGTAAGTCTTCTACTATTGATTTATATATATATATATATATATATATATATATATATATATATATATATATATATATATATATATATATATATATATATATATAATTTACAATTTGTATTATGATCTACCAATTACAACTTTATTTGTAATGTGTGAAGAAAAGAAGTTATAATATTTATATCATTATTGTATAAAGGGAATTCATCCTTTTCTTGTTCACATTTGGCTTTCCCATTTTACCATTAACTTCTTTTAAAACTAAATTATTTTGTTTACCAGCTTTACCCTTTAAGTGATCTTTTTTAAAATTTAGTTGTTTTTTATTTGACCGTTTTTTTAAAAAAAATTTAACCATTTTTTAAAACTAAAATAACTATCTATAACAAAAAAAATTCCCTATAAAACAAATAAAAACTATATTTTATTTATGTTTACATTTATAATTATAATTTTATTATTTTTTTATCATAAAAAAATGACACACATGTAACACATGTATTTTCTCTAGTAATAATATAAATAATAAGATAATGATGAGAAGGAAGGAAAGATAACTTTCAACTTCCAACTTCTTGCACGTGCAACACCATATTTCTCCTTCATCTTTCTCACTCATTTCACTCTTTCATCTTCATTTGTTTTTAAAATCCAATCACACTATAAAGACATTGTAACTTTAAGGAACGTTGGACTTAACATTTTTCAATATAGAATAAATTTCTATTCACTCTATAAAATCTTTCTTATAGTTTTATCATATTTCAATCTACTACATACCGAATTTTGGTTTTATTTAGACACTTTAATACAGGTCTCTAATTGGGAGTGGCTCAATTTTTTAAGCTTAGAAACTAGTTTGAAAACAAGTTGTTTTACAGGTAAGGAAATAAAATAAGGATTCTAAAATAAAATTGTTTTAAGGTTATAGTAACATTGAAATGTATGTGATGAAAATTTATGGAGTTTGATTTAATTATTTGGTTTATGTTTTGAATGTGATTCATTGCTTATTCAAGTAAGAATTGGTGATTTGATCTATTTTTATTATGGGATGATGACGAGTAGAGTTGTAAAAGGGGTAGGAAATTGTATTTTGATGGCATAATTGTTGGGTTACTTTATTGAGTTGTTTTTCTTGTGTTGAATTGAGTGTTTCGGAGCAATTTTATAAATAAATGGGATTTGGTAAAATGAATAGTTTATGTTTGGTGTGCTTCAAACGGGTGAATTAGTTTATTTGATAGGTTTTGAAAAGAAAAGAACCTATATGGCATAGAAAAGTCTTTAAATAACTTAGATATATTCAATGAACCAATTTTAAACCCACTAAAATTATTATATGTTTGCTATAACATTTGATAGAACTAGAGAACCGTCAGATGCCACCTAAGAAAAGGATTCCAAAGGGCTTCAAGAGTTGGAGTGGTAAGAGAGGGTGAGGTCTCACTAGGTGGAAATTAAAGAGAATTATCTTTGAATCACTCAATACGGGATGATGTATGTATTGACTCAATATGAGAGAATTAAATCAAATTGAAGTCATAAAAAGATAATGAGTTTTGTGTGAATGATGTGTATGTAATGGATCTAAGGGAGGGAGTATTACTTTGTTGTGAAGTGATGCTAACTAGTGTATTGAGAGAAAATTTTGTGGGAAGATTATAATGGCTTGACTAGTATCAGATTTAAAGAGAGAATGATTTTCAATGGTGAGAGTTGAATGAGATTTTTATACTTTAGATATTAGTTTGAAAAGGACTAGACTCACATACATATAAATTTAGCCACCATGAAGGGATTGAGGATCCTAATTTTCAAATATATATAGTTATAACTCTTGTAAGAAAGGGGAAGACATGACATGTGTCTTTAAGTCACTTAATATACTTGACTTTTGAAAACAAAATTATGTGTGGTTCATATAGTTTCTATTTTTGGTAAAGCATTGAGATCTCTTACTTAAAGCACTCAAAGTCCCTTGAAGACCAAATGAACTTCTTGATGTTGTCCAAGCCGTGTGGGAGGCTACATGTAGAGAACACTCTGACTCATTTATTACCAATAAATGACATATTATTCTTATTAATTATCAATTAATAACTATTATTCTCGTTAACTGCTCGTTTATAATTGTTACTACTCGAATTAATTATCAATTAATAACTATTCTGAAGGATCATTTCCTTACTAGATTGTGGACTACTTAGTCCTTTAGGGACGAGATGATCATAGAATACAATTTATTATACTAGTTTTGATGTATTACATCTTATATAAAATCCAAAATTTTGTTTTTTCAATTTGTTTTTATTATCTTTTGCAATATATTAGAAATTGTTATAAATTACGGTATATATATATATATATATATATATATATATATATATATATATATATTCCAAAAGGTTTCTTTCTCTAACGTGATAGATCTGCAACCGTTTCTCTAAATAAGTATCCCTCCTTGGGATGGAGGCTGACCAACAAATCCAACAAACAGTGGCTTGTAGAAGAATCCCACCCTTGCGGAATAGAAGTTTGTTATAACTTTTATCCCTTTGCAATTTAAATGATATAGTACAAGTGACTATCTTAATACGTGAATTTTAAAATTAAAAGTGATTATAGTTGGACATACCACACCATTATTCACTCAATCTCTTCAGCTATTCTTATTGTTAACACTTTATAAAAAAAAACCATGTGCAATTTTTAGGTAAATCTGGAGAATACGTTTAAATCTTAAATAGATGAAAATAATTCCAAAATTTTGTAGGACATATATATTAATTGATGTATTTAATTATTTATTGTCCGAATATAATAATTTATCGTGTTATGGCGTGTGATAGTTATTTGTGATGCACGTGAATTGCAAGAGACAGCTGTATTATCATTGTTGGCAGTAGGTCGTGTCGTGTGGTGTCGTTGAACACCTTGACAGTAGTAACACGAACGTGGGGAGCTATAAAAAGAAATGGAGTGGGAAGTTTCCCAGTATTGTGGCAGCGACTCTCCAATGAGTGTACTTCAGAACTAACTTGTCATTCATGGTCAATAGGATGCGCTGCTAGGTAAAAATATTCTAGCAGGGCATAGAAAACTTTAGAACATCATATATTTTTACAATAAATAATAATGCAACAATCAGATAATTAATATATTAATATTTTAATTATATCTGTTCTAAACTAAAGTAAAATTTTCAAGCAGGTATTTTTTAGTAAAAAATATCAAAATATATTTTGTTAAGTTTTACTATCTACCAAATTAAAAAGAAAATAAACGATAAAAATTTAATTAAAAGTTTAAGACTATAAAATAAAAAATTAATTAAAATTATTCAAAATTTATAAATTTGAAGCTTAATTGAGGTATTTTTATAAATAAATTAAAAAATCAATTGTAAGAGAGAATAATTGGAAAAAATATTCACAGGTTAATCTATGAATAAACTAACTTTATTTTTTAAGTGTTTTCTTAATATTTAAAAAAAACTATTATATGTTAAGAAGAATAATGTTAAGAAGTAGATTTTAAGATTAAATTAATTTTACAAAATTAATATGTAAGGTTCATACTTACTTATATATTATGAATTAACTTTATTTATAATTAATGTTGGACTCACTTATATATTATGAATTAACTTTATTTATAATTAATGTTGGACTTTCAATCCACTTTTCTCGTGTAGAGACGTATATATCTTTTTGTAATTATAAATTAAAAGATGGTCTAATAATGATATGATAGTACTGAAACAACATACCAATAAACAACAAATTTGTTATGATAAATTCTAACTCATGACTATGATATCATATGAATAAATAGATTTAAAATTTAATTCAATCTTACAAAATTGATTTATAAAATGAGATTTGCATCTATTTATATATTGTAAATTGATTTTATTTTTGATTGTTGTGAAACTTTTAACAATAAAATATGAAAAAAAAATGTAGTAATCAACAATAAAATATAAGAAAGAAAATGTGGTAATGTGATCATAGATTCTTTGACGAAATGTTTGTTATTTGAGTGTTAATATATCTTTGTTAATTTTTTATTCTCATATATTGTATATATGCTTGATTTAGTAAGATGATTATAGAAAACAAAAAGAAAATCTTGATTTACTCAATCTCAAACAAAAAAATATACAAAAGAAACATAAATAGTAGCAACTGGTGTTTATATATTGGTAATGCTACTTTTTTTTATAAAATAAATCATATTTAATATATATATATATATATATTTTGAATATGAAATAAAACATATTGCGAAGGAAGATACTTAATTGTTGGTGTCAATTTAATTGGTAGCTTGTGCTATTATAAGGCTTTTAAACATATTCATCAAATATGGTCCCAGCACCTTCTATCTTACATGTACAAGTAATTTTGTTGTCTTTTTGTTGTCTATAATACAATGAGAACGGTGTCGAAAATGTGAACAAGTCTTGAAATTTGTGGAGATATTTTAGAGATTTTACCGTTTGTGCATACATCTCTGTGTTAGATGCTGTACAATTTTATGCCATATTTAGATGTAATAGATTGTACAATTTTATGCCATATTTAGATAAAAAAATTGTCAACATTAAGTTACTCTATGTATTTATAGGTTTAATGCAACGAGAGTAACGCAGTTAAAATCCAAAATTATAATTAAGATAATAAATGACTCAAAATTATAAACCATACATATATATATATATATATATGATAACTTTGGTATGCTTTTTTTAGTTGATATATTTTAACAATGTGTACTGAATTTTAGTAGACAAAAATACTCTCATATATTATGAATTCTAAGTTTTAAGTTCAAGGATATTTGAATAATTTTTATTTTTAAAACTAAAAAAAAAAACAAGAAATCCCAAACCCTTGCTTACCTCCCTTGTTCCTCTCAACCTTTTGTCTTTCATTTCTCTCACTCCAACTTTTTTTCTGTCATTCCTACTATAGCCATAACTGAAAAAATCAGAAACACTCATCTAACCCTAATGTACCTTCCTTACTTATCCAATTATGTATCTTCCTCACTTATCCAATTTGTTTCTTTCTTATCTTCATACTCTCTCTCACCCAAGGGTTGCTTATAACTCTTTTCGGATTTGAATCTAAGAAAAGGATGAAAACAACTCAGATAAAAAAGAAGAATTCGAAAAATGATGAAAGATTTTGTTCCAATTTAACTGAATCTAGTACAAAAAAGATAGTACAAAAAGAATACATGGATCTAGAGCTATATTTCTTTTCAAATTGCTAGTATTTTAGTTTTTTTTAAGTATTTTTTATGATATTGTTGTCCCAACCTCCTATCCATGAATCTAAGAAATAGCGAGAATTCTTGATTTCTCTCAATATCTCTCTCAATTTGAAAATCCAAGATTTAAATTGATGTCATTTCATCAAATTCTCTTAATATCGTTGATTTATAAAAAAAAATTCACTTCAATTGGAATTGTGTGCGTGAAAGAGAGTATGAAGATGAGAGAGAAACAAATTGGATAAGTGAGGAAGGTGAAATATGGTTAGACGAGTAATTCTAATTTGTTCAGTTGAGGCTACACTAACAGAGAAAAGGTTAGAGTGAGAGGGATAAAAGAGAAAGGGTTGAGAGAAATGAAAAGGTGAGTAAGGGTTTGAAGGTTCCTTGTTTTCTTTTTTTAGTTTTGAGAATGAAAATTATTCAAATACCTTTAATCTTAAATCTTAGAATCCATAATATATAGGATATATTTGTCTACTAAAACCGGGTAGAAATAAGAGCGTACATAAGTTAGCAAATATTATATATATATATATATATATAGGGCTTTGCTAACGCGCGTACGCCTGTTTTTCAGTTGGTACATTTTAGCAATGTGTACCGGGTTTTAGTAGACAAAAATTTCCTTATATACCATGGATTCTAAGTTTTAAGGTTAAGGGTATTTTAATAATTTTCATTCTCAAAACTAAAAAAAAAAAAAAAAGAAACCCGCGTAACCCTTACTCACCTCTCTCATTCCTCTCAATCCTTTCTCTTTCATCTCTCTCACTCCAACCTTTTCTCTGTCATCCCTACTGTAGCCCCAATTAAAAATATCAGAAACACTTGCCTTTAAACAATTTGCCTTTGTAAAGAGTTGAGTCATTGACATATTCACCTTCAGGCAAATGTTCATTCAAGATCTCTTCAATTTCACCATCTTCACTAATCTCTCTAATTTCATCATCTGGATATGTTGAATCATCATCTCTAAAAAAAACCCTCCAGGCCAATTACCAATTCTTTCGGATGTCATTATGCTTGTGAAAATTAGATAAAATTATATACGACAAAAATTTCATTATAAAGTCATTTTTTGTAAGAAATTGTTTAACAACGAGTGTTTCTGATTTTTTCCAGGCCAATTACCAATTCCTTTGATGTCATTATGCTTGTGAAAATTAGATAAGACAAAAAATTATAAAATAAAAACTCATTATAAAATCATTTTTTTTAAGAAATTGTTTAACAACAAGTATTTATGATTTTTTCCAAGTCAATTACCAATTCCTTTATGCTTGTGAAAATTGGATAAAATTAGATATGATTTTTTCAATTTGATTTTTTCAATTGAAGCTACAGTAGGACAGAGAAAAGATTGGAGTGAGAAAGATGAAAGAGAAAGGGTTGAGAGGAATGAGAGAGGTGAGTAAGAGTTTGGGTTTTTTTTTTTTTTTTTAGTTTTGAGAATGAAAATTATTAAAATACCCTTAACCTTAAAACTTAGAATCCATAGTATATAAGGATATTTTTGTCTACTAAAACCCGGTACACATTGCTAAAATGTACCAACTGAAAAATAGGCGTACGCGCGTTAGCAAACCTCATATATATATATATATATATATATATATATATATATATATATATATATATATATATATATATATATATATATATATATATATATATATATATATATATATATAATATGTATTTTAATTGAGTTTTATTTTAATTTAATCAAGTAGGCGAATGGTGCAATAGAAAATACATTTAATTTTTTATTAGGTCTAAATTTTGTTTAATCGAAATCTAAGAATGAATAATTATTGTATGTGAAAAAAAAATGTGAATTTTAATCGTATTAATTTTTGAATTGGGTGATATTGCAACTGACAACACACAAAATGAATTTTAATTACATTAATTTTTAATCAGGTTTAACTTTTATTTTATCTGAATTCATCTACTAAAAAAAATGAACAAGTCATGCAACGAATAATTTAGAAAAAAATGCGATTTATATAATTTTACGATTTTGTCAACAATTCTAGCGAGTTTACTGGCTCGGATCATGTCCGGAATTTGAATCGAAAATATATATAAAATTGTAAAATTTTATAATTTTTAAAACTAAATCTCAATATTGTCTGTAATGACAATGAGTTTATGTTTAGTCTTTATTTATTTCTTTATATATATATATATATATATATATATATATATATATATATATATATATATATATATATATATAATGTTGTGTGACATGTTTTAAATGATTGATTTGAATTGAAGTGTGTAGGTAGAATGATAAGATGCACAATAATAAATTTGTATACTTTGTTGTGTTTAAAAATGAATTTACATAGTGCACTTAATGGTTAACAAATAATCACTTGAATAAATGAAAAGATAAAATAAACTAGGTTTATATTTTAGAATTATTAACTGTCGTTTTTTTTCTATTAATTTTCAAGAGCTAAAACCAACAATTACAATCCAACTGATAGAGATATATTCGATCAAATTCCAAAGGTTCAGTGATGATTGAATTGGTTATTGAGATCTTTAATCTTCTATTCTTTTATTATCCCCTAATATATTTAAATATTGCTTAAAAAGGAAAAAATTGTAGTTATAAGTTCTAAATCAATAATGAAAGTAATGTATGTAAAAATAATATTAATTCATTTAACATTCTCTTCCCTTACGTTTTATATTGGTCTCTAATCTAGTAGAAATTATGGAGATGTATATAGGCATTCATTTATCGCGTTCATTAAAGGAAAAAAAATATTACTCTTAAAACGCAATTACATAAATCCAGACACCTCATCATGAATTATAAATTTGGATTTAGATTTGAATGTCTTATTAATTAATTTTTTTTCTTCTAATCTTAACTTTGATAAGGATAAATAAATAAATGAGATTGTAAGAGGATGACAATGGTCTTATTTTCATTTTTATAAAAAACAGAAATTATAATTGTATAAATATATAAAAGGTTTAAATGCTTATTTTGTCTCAATGTTAAGAGGTGTATTTGTGTTTAGTATCCGGTTTTAAAAATGAAAACATTAAGTTTCTATGTTATGAAAAGTAGTATATGAATAAGGTTCACAAAGAAAGAACAAGTTCAACAAATCATAAAAAAAAAACTAAACAAGAGAGATAAAAAGTTAGACAGCAGAAGAGAGAAAGAGAAAAAACACGATCTTATCAGGCAATAATCTATCGAATAAATATAAAAAAGTAGCAATGGTTAAACGTATTGAAGTAATTTAAGACTAAAACAAATACAAAGTTGAAGACAATACAAAGTTGAAGACATGAATAGGTGCCTATCCATTTCCCTCTCAATATCTAATTTAAAAAAATTAGATATTGCTTACGTTGATATTCAATTTAGAAATAAAATGTTAATTTTATCCACATTTTATCAATGTTGAATGGATTCATTTAATATCTGAAATGGTTAACAATGAGAAAAGCAAAAATCACATAACCACAAGTTACAACCTTGCAGCAAAACTTGAAGGGAAGAATAAGCCGAAAAGGAGAGTCATTTAGAGCCATACTTTAGTTGCAGAAAGGTTTCAAGAGTCACTCTGGTGGTTCCACGACCAGTTCAACAAATTTTGGAACTTAGTTTTTTTAATTTTTTTTATAGCAATAATTTGCACGTTAGTTTTGTCGCTGCACTCTTCCCCATGACACGACACATGAAAAAAAAACATTTGTAATAGTTTATTTTTAAAAGCTAAATGCCGAAGATAACCTAGCTATTGCCAGTTTTAAGCAGAGAAAACAAAAACAGAGGAAGAGAAAGTAAAGAAAGAAAAGAATATAATGAAATTGAAGTTGTTTGGTTAAAAAAAACTAAATTAAAAAATATTCTATTTATTATTGTTATTATTATTATTACATATTGTTATTATTGTTGCACATGCAGTGACATTATTCGAGCCATGCCAAGACATTGAAAATTTAAAAATGGTCCTCCATAATCAATGATGGAGTATGGTAATGGATTATCGGAGCCAATAACGTGATAAATATGTTGATATTGGTGTAATCATTTGCAATTTTTTTAAGAAAAAAAAGACAAGCTTAACTCATTTCATGAATTGATCCGCACCATGTATAAGGTGGAGTTAAACTGAGTTTATATATAAATCATTTTGTAAAATATGTATACTAAAGTTTTAAAAGGTTTATTTGGGCTTATGAATTTTCTATAATTTTAATTAGGTCTTTAAAATTGAAGTTTGTAGTAGTAAAATAATGAAGAGTGAATTACAATTTATACGCTGAGCGTGTTTATTAATGAAGTTGTCTTTTTTCTGATATTTGTACAACAATATTGTATTATAATATTATTATTATTTTAATACAGCAGCTTTCAGAAGAAAATATTCGATTTGAAAGTTTGTCTTTTAAGTGCTAAGAATTTCTTTTCACAGCGGATGGGGTCGGACACGGGTAATACTTACCTGTAATCCGATCTGTTGAATAAAATCGTATCCACTATCCGATCTGTTATCCGTTGAATATTTATTTAAAAAATACTTAAATATTTTAAAACCTACGAATACCCGTAAAAAATAAAAAAAAATATTTAATATATATTTAAAATAAAATTTAAATAAAATTACAAAAAATATATATAATATAATATAAATTAAAATTAAATTAAAATTAAAATTAAATTTTAATTAAATTTAACTTAATAAAATATAATTTTATTTTATTTTTAATTAATTTAATTAAAATATATATAATTTTCTTTTAAAATTTTTTGCGGTCGCGGAACAAGTAGTATACTACCTGTATCCGATACGTTTAAAAACGGATATTAAAATACCCACTATTTGTTACTTACCAGTAATAAATATTCACAAATAATTACTATCTATCGTAAATTTTACCTACAGATATCCGTGCCCGGGTAAAATTGCCTGTAAGAAACGAACCCTCAATAATGCATTTTCAATAAATGCACTTCTTCTTCCTCCACCCAGGGACGGAAGCACGTTCTGGGAATGGGGTTGGCCCATGATTTTTTGTTTTTTCTTTAAAAAACAACGTGCGTCTCTCTCTCTATATATATAATAACTTAATTTTTCAAAGTCATATTTCTCAAATGATAAAAACTCATCCATATAAACGCAATTAAAAATAAAAAAACTATAAATATAAGAGAAAATAAAAATTTACTCAAAACAAACGTTTAATTTACTTAAATAGTTTTAAAACTTGTTATCTTCTGCATCCTGGTGTCTAAAATCTTAAACAAAAAAAGTAAGATCTTCTAAACATAGAGAAAAAATAAATTAGAAAAATAAATTTTAATTTATTTTATATCATATATATCCTTATAAATAAAAATATCAAAATAGTAAGAACGAGTTTTTACAAATATAATATAATAATTTTTAATGAAATTCTATTATTAACGTACATAAATGTTAATATTTATTAAAAATTACTGAAAATTTATTTATAAATATAAATTTAATTAAATTTGAAGTTTGGTAAATTTTGATATTTTTAATTGTGTTCCTATTAAATTTCAAATTATTTTTTTTATCACCTACTCAAAGTTAGTTTTATATTCTTTAATTAAAATTTTATCACTTAATTTTTTTATTAATAAAGGCATACTTATTATATTGTTCTATCATCTTTTTTGTTTCTTTTATATATTAAAACATATAAAATATATTATTTTATTATTACTTTAAAATAATATTTCAATTAAATATTAATACTTATTCATCAGTCTATCTTAAAAACATGATTACTTATTCAAGATATTTGAAACAAATATCTTCTTCCATAAATTATTTAACTTATAAAATTATTCAATTTTTTATTCTTAATACATCAAACAAATTTAAAATATTTTTTGAGATTTTATATAAAATACTGAATATTCTCTTTTAAACAGGTATGAAACTAAGAAATGTTGATCCACCATTCAATGTTTATATACATTTTATCCAATAAATATAGAAAATAAATAAATATAATTATTTAAACTCGATTATACTAAATATGTTTTACCTCTCAAATTCATTTTTATATGATAACTAAGAATATATGTTTAACACGTTAAAAATATTTAATGTAATTAGATTAAAAAAATTATATTTATTTATTTTAAAAGTTCTTTTTTTTATAATTTTGGACATAAAAAATTTTTAGTTTCACGTTAAATTTTAATAAATAAAATATATTTAATATATATATGTGAGAGATTAGTTAATTTACGTAACTTCTTAAAGTTAAAGGTTATCTTCAAAAAATATTATATTAAAAAAAATATATTTTAAATATATGAGTATTTTAATAATTTTTATTTTTAATTTAAAATAAAAATTTAAAAATTTATTTAAATATCTTTAACGTTAAAACTTAGAATCACAGTATTTTTATTAATTAAAATTTGATACCAATTAAGATAAACTTTTATATATATATATATATATATATATATATATATATATATATGTGTGTGTGTGTGTGGGGAAGGAGAAGTCAGAGAAACTTTTTGTTGTATAGATATAGTGAATCGTCTAAGTACATTAAACTATTATGAATATTTCTAACAAAGTGATATGTGTCCGATATTATTTTTTTAGTGAAACTTGTTAGTACGTATCTTTCAAAATGGATAATTATAGTTAATATGTCTTCCTTAATTATTTCTTGAGGTAACAAAATAAGATGTGATTCTCTAAATGCTTAAAATAGGCATAAAAAAAATGTGATGTTTTAATTCTAATAAATAAAGTAGATGCCATATACGAGACATGTAGTGAAATATAGTTCTTTGATTAGGAAATAGATTTAAAAAATATAATATTATTATTTATAAATAAATATAAAAAATGAAATGATATTAGAAAACACTATAATTGTCAAAACGGGTAACCCGGCCTGACCCGATCCGACCCACAACGGGTTGACCATTTAGTGAGTCAACCCAACCCGATTCATTTATTAGCGAGCCGAAAAAATTCGAACCTGATCCGATCCACCACGGGTTGGTGGGTTACACGGGTTGGCTCATTGGCTCACTTAATTAACTTTTTTTCACCCTCTTCTTCTCATATAACATGTTACTTTGATTGATCAAATTGAAACCGTAATAATTGGACCAATTGATATAAAAGAAAATGAAAGAAAAGAAATATATTGTTATATATATATATTATAAGCTATATCAAGCATAAAATTTTGTCAATTTAGTTTAATGAGACATGCACAACCGTTTGACAAAGAAACTACATATAGCCGTTATATAATATTATTTATGTATTAAATTGGAGTCCTGAAAGATAAATTCACAGTATTATGCTCTCTTGAAGCATATTCTCCTTTATCTCCATCTATAATATTATCCAATCTATAATCTTAGGGTTTTATTTGCAGAAGGAATTTTTGGAAAGACAGCAGCACCAAAGGCTTTATTGTTAAGTAAAGGTTGTGCATTTTGAATAATTAATTTAATTAATTTGATTTCAATAAAAAAAATAAGATTTGAATAATTAATTTAATTTAATTAAAAAGTAATACGTGGGTTGGTGAGCCAACCCAATCCACCACGGGTTCAACTCGTGTGAGCCAGGTTCTTAGTGAGCTGGGTCAAAATTGGCTCGCATAAAAATTTTTGCATTTTTTTCCAATCGAACCCGGCTCAAACCCTTGGTGAGCCGGGTTGACTCACAGGTTTCAACCTATTTTGACAGCACTAGAAAACACGATAAATTATAAATGAAATTATTTATTATAAATTTCAATTACTTTACCTATTTATTGTTTTTCTTTAAATGGGATCTTGTTAGATGTTACTGAAAATTTTATTAAAACAATAAAAAAAAGTAGAAGAATCATGATGGACTATAAAAAACCCGTAATAAAATTACATTATATATAAACAAAAAATACCTATCATGAAGAAAAAACAAACTAAACAAATATTTAGTAAATCAATCCAACACTAAATAACTAAGTCATCAAACTTATCAACATAGTACGATATTTATCATTAGCTAACTTTCACATATTACGATATTTATCATTAGCTAACTCTCACATCAAACAATATGGTATTTTATTATACCAAATAAAATATACTATTGACTTATTATCGAAAACTGGGCTGCTTTGGAGTAAACCAACTGATATACCAATTGAAAAAAATCATAAACTCTTTCAATGCTCAAATTCAGTAAGCATAGACAGAGGAAGATACCAAAAGTTGGTAGAAAAATTAATTATGTGTGCCATACACCTCCAGATATTAGACATGTAGTGAATGTTGTTAGTCAATTTATCCATGACCCACGAAAACTTCATATGGATGTTGTTGAGAGGATTTTGAGATATTTGAAGTCCGTTTCTGGAAAATGAATTTTGTTCTCAAATAATGGAAACTTAAAGGTAGAAGGGTACATGATGCAAATTAAGCAGGTTCAAAAGATGATAGAAGATCTACCTTTGGATACTTTACTTTTGTATGAGGGAATCTTGTAACTTGGATGAGGAAAAAACAGCCTGTAATAACAAGATCTAGTGCTGAAGCATAATTCAAAGGCATGACATTAGGTACATGTGAACTTTTGTGGATTAAAAATGTGCTATCAGATTTGGGCTTTAAACCAAATGAAGGTATGAGTTTGTATTGTGACAATATTTTGGTTATAACAATTGCTCACATTCCTATGCAACATGATAGAACAAAGCATGTGGAGATTGATAGACATTTAATCAAAGAGAAACTTGAAGGTGGAATAATTTCATTTCCTTTTTGTAAGATCATAATTGCAGTTGGCTAATGTTCTTAACAAAGGAGTATCAAGAAGATTGTTTAATGAGTCTCTATTCAAGTTGGGAATGTGTGATATCCATGCACCAACTTGAGTGAGGTGTTAAGATATGCCAAATATTCTATTGGGGTGTTAAGATATGTCAAATATTCTATTAGTGGATATTAAACAATTAAATATTATATTAGTTATAATTTATATAATATTATAACTTATGTAGATTTGTGTACCTATCAATAGATGAAAAATTATAAGATTGTATATATACGGTATTCTATTATTTGAAATAATAAATTAGAATTATTCTTTAACTCTTTTAATAATAATAACTTGAATTTAGACATTAATCTTTTAACTTTAATTTAAATCTATTTTGGATGGTGTAAGTAATATTTATGAAAATGACATTAAGTTATTATATTATAGTAGATGAAACATCTTGGTATAATTGCATGGTAAAATTATATTCATGAGAATAAGCTAGAAAAAAATGTATATTTAACCATATAATAGATGAAAAATATCTTATAGATGTAAATGAATTTTATGAACACATAACAAACTGAACAATTAAAAGAGAAGAGGAAAAGAATAATATATATATATATATATATATATATATATATATAATTGTTTAATGAATTATAGATATCCTAATAATTTAAATAAAGACGAGAGAGATAAAATGAAGACGAGATAACTATTAGGATAAATATAGAAATTACAACATGACAAATATATACATATTTATAATTATTTTCATACCTAATTAAAAAAATCAAATATTACTATTATCTATACACATACTCGTATTTAATCAAATTAATTTTTTTTATTAAAATAATAATAAATTCAAACAACACTCATGAGAACAAGCTGATTTTTTATTCTCCCATCAAGTAAAATCTTTACTGTAAAATATATTTATCATATAAAATATTGATCCTATTTAAGGTAATCAAAACTTTTGAAAAAGGAAGATAATAAGACATATATGACAATAATAAAAGGAAGATAAAATATCCATTAAATATTTTATCCACACATATATATATATATATATATATATATATATATATTTATTTATTTATTTTCAAGTAAACATTTCCTTATGACACTACAGGTTACCAAGATGGCTGCATTTGAAGTTTGCTTCCCTACTCAACCATCCTTACATAATGTAATATAGGCATGATTACTATTGATATTGGGTTTGTTTCCAAACAGTAAAGAAAAAAAAATAAAAATAAAAAGGTGAAGATAAAACTCATTAAAAATGTTTATTCAAAGTTATTCAGTAAAAATCACACACACATATATCTATATATATATATATATATATATATATATATATATATATATATATTAATTGTTTCCCTATATTATAAACAGTAACAACGATTAATTAATTTGCTATTTTTCTTATATTATTATAAGTGATTAAGTGAAGTAAAAGGTAAAAGCTTTATAGAGTTGTCAAAATGGTAATCTAGCTCGACCTAGTCTGGTCCACCACCGATTGATCATTTAGTGAGCTAACCCAACCCGGCTTACTTATTAGCAAGCTCAAAAAATTCGAACTCGACTCGACCCACCACAAGTTGATAGATTAAACGAGTTGGCTCACTAGCTGTAACACCCCAAAATATAAAACATCTCACACACCAATTATTTCATTAATAATATAAACATCGTACATTGTTACAATAATCCATTTATGAGTAAAATGGTTCACACTGAAAATACATTATATTTATTTTTTTTCACATAAATAAAAACACTCTTAATAAAAAAAAATTTCTTCTTAAAATTCTCTTCATTTTTCTGCTGCTTCCTCCTTCACTTGAATTGGTTCAGATGTCGTTCCCTCATCTGCTCCCGTATAACAAAAACATTATACGATCATCGCAAAAATAAGATTTTTCCGGCACAAACAAACAAGTAAGGGTGAGCTACCATGCACAATTCAAAGAAAAGCATGACACTATTAATATACATAATACATTCACCATAAATTCTTGTAAGATGCAATTATCATACTAGACTCTATTATCCGGATATAATGTTGATGGAAGTCTCGGGTGGTCATGCACTTGTGGTGATTTCAACAACAAAATTTTTGGCCAAATAGAATATATCATATCACCCACAAGGTTAATCCATTAATGTCTATAAACATAGACTAGGACCTCCTACTACTCTCACCACATAACACATCCTTCTCTAATTGAGACTGGAAAATTATTAGAGTTTTAGGATCACCACCAACAACAGGACCCTCAACATCAACATATACACTAATACCATGCCAATTTAGAGTCTCTCCCCGAGACTCATACTATATTTCAAATGCATAATTTCATATCAATCATCACAATAAACATTCATAATAGAATTCGTACAAGATAATTATAAACAATTAACAATAATAAAATATTACTGTAAATGGTCATATAAGAATACAATATTTGACAATCATAAAAATAATCTTAATATAAAAATTTATGGGGAAACAAGAAGTTGAATCTGGCAGAGCCGGTTAGACAACTTCTAATCCATCCAAAAATACAATATAATTAAATAACAAGAACAATACATGTCTGGGGAAATAAGAAGTTGAATATGGCAGAGCCGGTTAGACAACTTCTAATCCTTCCAAAAATGCAATAAAATAAATAAGTAAAGCAATAAATAGTTTGGGGAAACAAGAAGTTGAATCTGGCAGAACCGGTTAGACAACTTCTAATCCTTCCAAAAATGTAATAAAAATAAGTAAGGAAAGAAATAAAAAGTTTGGGGAAACAAGAAATTGAATCTGGCAGAGCCGGTTAGACAATTTCTAATCCTTCCAAAATACAATAAAAATAAATAAGGAAAACAATAAAATGTTTGGGGAAACAAGAAATTGAATGTGGCAGAGCCAGTTAGACAATTTCTAATCCTTCCAAAATACAAAAATAAACAACTAATAACATACAAATGGCATAACATAATCAGCATCACATTTTACAACTATCACACTTGGATATCAACACAAAAGCATACTCTCATTTAAATTCAAGATCATACAGAAACAAAATACTCCATATTCAAGATTTAAGATCAGACAAAAGCAAAATATAGAATATTCAAGACTCAAGATAATACAAAAGGAAATACTCAAAGTTAGCTCCCCTTACCTCTATTCCAGACTTAGTTTCCTCTTCTCAAACCGTTCTCCGGAAATTTCCAGAATTTCCTCTCTTCAACTAGAATTTCCTCCAACTCTCTTCTCTCACAATTTCACTAGAATTTTGGTGTAAATCTTCAGCCTCCCCCCTTGGCTATTTATAGCCAAAAAAATTTACTATTCATTTTTACTATTCACTTTTACTATTCATTTTTACTATTCAAAAATTATTTTTTATTCACCATTCTTATCTCTGAATCATTAATTCTACGTGGAGTGTTTTCTTCCACAATTTATTTTAATATTTTTTTTTAACTATTCACTATTGACTATTCGCTATTCACTATCCTAAATAAGTTATCAAAAATTTGAAGCTCTCCCTCTAAAATTACTATAATTTTATATCCAAAAATCTACATTTTTCTATCCATTAAAATTATTATTACTAATAAAATGCTAAAATTTACTATTATAAATATTTTTTTTCATGGGTCTTACAAATTAAGTTACCAAAATTTCTTATTAATCTTTCCACATTTTATAAACTTATATATTTTCCATTCACAAAGAAATTTATTACTACTAGTAATAAAATTATTATTATTAAAGTAAATATTTTTCATGGGTCTTACACTAGCTCACTTAATTATAATTTTTTTTTAAATTGAAAAAATTATATTTTTTTAATTCAAATCTAAATAAGTTTCACTCTAAAATGATGTTAAACTCCAAAGATAATTCAAAATAAAAAAAATGTATCATACAATCCACGAGTGTAAACCAAAAACAAGCATAATAAAGTTTTAATATTGATAATTTTTGTATCACTTTTCCATTTATAATATTAGAGTTAAATCTATAATATTTTTCTCTCATGAAATATTTTTGTATCCACATCTACAATATAATAAAAAAATGTTAATTAATAATATTGAAACACAAAATAATAAATAATTAAATTAAATTAGGTGGATTACTGAGCCAATCCGGCTCACCACGGATTCATCCTGGATGAAATGGGTTCTAAGAGAGCCGGATTGAAAACTAACCCGCATAAAAAAATTACATTTTTTACAATCTCAATCCGATTCAAACCCGTGGTAGACCGGATTGACTCGCGGATTACAATTCATTTTGACAGAACTAACTTTATACGAGAGCGCAACCAAATTAATTAACTCTACCGTATAATTTAAAAATTATAAGTAATGATATTGGAAGTTAACTCTCCTTAAATTATTTACATCTTCTTTCATACATACATACACACATATAGCAATAGCTCTACTATTTAGAATTGATATTGTAAACTTATTTATATTTATATATTTTAATTTATTTTTATATTTAATAATTTTTTTTAATTTTAGTGATTTTATTTAAACTAAGACATAGTTGTTGATACTAAATTTTTTATTTTATTTTTATAATATAATACATAATTTTTAATTTTTATATCACTACTATATCATATGAGTATTTTGATTAGTTATAGATGATTTAATCAGTGTTAAATTAAAAACTTTGATTAGTTATAGATGATTTAATAGGATCAATCTCCATCCGTTTATATTTCTTTTTAAGTCTGATCTGAAATTTGGGGACAATTATGGTATGCTTGGTTTTGAAAAACAAAAAAAAAGAGGAAATAAGAATAAATAATGAATAAGTTATGAAAAAGTATTAGTTAAATATAAAATCTGAATGAAATAAAAAGAAAAAAGATAAAAAAAAATTAAAATTATTTGAATTAAAAAATGAAAAATAAAAAATAGAAGAAGTTGTAAAGATTTATGAATAGTTTGATTAATATAATAAATTTAAAGAAATTAAAAAAGTATATATTTATAAAGTAATCAAATTAAATTAATTATTATAAATTAATTTTAATTAAATATAAATATTAATTTTATTTTAATTATATTTTTAATTATTTTAATATTATTATTGTTATTACTAATTTTTTAATTTTAATTTTCTATTAATGTATTTTCATTTGATTTGATTTTTATTATTTTATCATTTTTTTACTTTATTATATAATTAATGATATTTGGTTGAACACATAACAAAACACATTACACTTTGAAGTAAAAGATAAAAAGTAAAAGTAAAGCTAAAAATGTAACTTGATGTTACTTTGTTTATCTGATAAATTATATATCGGCAAATAGATAAGATGACTCATGTATTCTTTTTGGATGTTAGAAGTCCCACACGTTTATTAGATATAAGGTTAATTCATATTTTATAAGTCGGTGTAAATCTTATCTTATAAGCCGATTTTTTGAGATTGAGGTAGACTTAAAGTTCATGTTTAATATGATATCAGAGTTATGATTAGAGCTTATCCTAACGAGTTCTAAGTGTATATTTCTGTTTCCATCCGTTATCTGGTCTCTATCGGATCACCTATTAATTTCTACTATCACATATGTCATGTCAATGATTTTGTGGAGTTAAAATAAACTTAAAAGTGTTTATCTAACACTGGGGTCCCATAATATATTCCGAAAGCAAGTTTTAAAAAATAATATTTTCACAACTAAAATATCTATTCTACCACTAAATTATAATAATATAAAATTATAATTGATGAATTATATAAAAGTGTGCTGTGTAAATAGTGTTTCTTTTAGCTTTTATAATATAAGGAGAGTGGAGAATCATTTGATGAACATAATCCTGTCCTTGTCAATGATTTTTTTTTGTGACAGGTGTCATCTCTCTGTTCACAAATTGGAGATCTCCATTTCTCTCTAACCAATTGGAGAGGATTCGGAATCCAATTAAAATGGTGGTTTCAATAGCAACAAACATGACAGACTTTGATAGGCGCAATGACAATGACAGCAGTGTCTCTGGTGACAGACAAACAATAATGACAGAGGTGTCTCAGTACAGATAAAATGTAATGTACTACTACTCTATGTTCCCGTGGGATAATCTAATGTTTTAATAATAAATTAGTTCCTGACCCAGGCTTTGTTTTCTTTTTTTAATTTATTTTTTTAATAATAAATTTAAAACATAATATATTTATATAAATAAATTTAATATTTATAAATATAAATATTATAATTATATATAATAAATATATAATTAATTTAAAATGGATTTTTAAATATATATAAATAATTAAAATATTATATTAACATGTATATATTTGAATTTTTTTCTAATAAAATCATATAATTAATATTATATTTAAATAAATAAATTATGATTATTATTATATATAAATAAATTATGATTATTATTATATATAAATAAATAAATTTCATATTGACATGATTATATTATTATATTGTAACAGATTTGATATAATTTTATGGATAATTTTTTTAATATTAAAATGTATAGTAATCATAATAATTAAACTGGTGTATGATTATGAGTTTAAAAATGGTTTAAGATAATGTTTAGATATATGAATAATTGATTATTGAAATGTAATAACTATATCATATGTTGAATATAAAGATGGATATAATTGTTGAAATGTAATAAGTATTATATAAATGTATTTGTAAATAGTAAGATATATAATAATTATATTTTTATTATTAAATATAAATGTTGTTTTTTTATGTTTTACATAATAGTTTTTCTTGTGTTTATTTATCCTTAATAAGCAATGTATAGAAAGTGTGAGTCTTTTCTAAAATTTCATTTTTTTACTTTTTTTTTCGTATTGAGGATAAGCAAAGAAGAAAAAGAACAGGATCTTGTTTTACATTATGTACGTATTCCAAATCATTATGTAGTGTAAAGATTTGCCGTAGTTAATTTTAATTCTTTTTATTGCTTAAATTTGAAACTACATATCAAAGAATTTGTAAGAATAAGACAAACATAAATGTGATTAAAGAAGATCTAACTTTAAATTGATACTTAAAAAAGTAGAGTAACAAATTAAAAAAAAAGAGAGTTGAGGCTATTAATGCATATTCAACAACACTTAAACTTTAAAGTCATCGTGTCCAAAATAAAGAGATAAATAACCGAAAAAGTAACGCAAGTTGAAGAAAAACTAAAGTTTAAACAATATAGTCATCTCTGATGAAGATGAAGAGAGAACATAAAATTTAAGTGAAAAATCAAGTGATAAATTTAAGTGATATAAGTCTATCAATCCATTCTTCCTGTTCATCAAACGTGAAAGAATTGGTAATTCAAAAATAACATTGAAATGCAAAACAAGAAAAAGATTAAGACTTTGTTCACTTAGAGGAGATGATTTGGGGAGAGTGAGTGGATGAATTTGAGGATATATTTTTTGTTGTTTATTTAAGTGAATTTGGAGATAAGTAAGAGTGAATTTGAAAGTAAAGTTTGTGAGAATTAGTGTAGGATTTGATTGATGTGACACATAAAAAAATTGTTTGATTTGTAGAAATTAAAGATTACCAAAATACCCCTAGTTATTAAATTAATATAAAATGATAATTGTTAATGTTATATTTAATTGAAAAAATATTTATAAAGAGTAAAAAATTAACATTAATTATTATTATTGTTATTATTATTAATTATTATTATTGTTATTGTCATTGTTACAAGAGTGATATTGTGTAATTTACTAATTCCCTTCATATCTCTCTTATTATGAGAGATGAGAGTAGATACCAAATCCCGCAATTTCATCACTCGCATTTTATCTCAAACAAACAAAAAAAGTTTTCTATTTCTATCTTCTTAAATATCTCCCACTAGAAGAGAATCCATTCAAGTGAAGAGTTAAGGGAAAGATAAAATTGTAACCTGTGTATAAAGAATGCAAATGATAAAAACAATTATTGTTTGGGATAAGTGTCAATAAAATAGAGTGACTAAATTAGGTGATGTAGTTATTAAGTAGTTTATATGATTGTTATCTTTATCATTTTAACGTTGTTCCATTTAATTTATAATTTTATCGGTCATGTTAGCTATTTAACATCCATATCACCTAATTAGCAGGGAAATTAAATAACAGTGACTAAATTGAAAAATATGAATTTATTTCATACGCAATAAACTATACAAATTTATTAGGAACTCGAGTGAATTAAATTTATCATGGATTTAAAACTTATCTTAGTAGAATTTGATTTGTTAGTTTGGGTGCATGTATTTTTATTTCTCACATTAAAAGAATTTTATTATGCTAAAAGTATTTGTGTTTTCTTTTGTGATTATTATTGTCTTTTTTTCTATTGTTGTTACTTTTCATATATTCTTACAAGTTTAGGACAATTATTTCTGTTACATACTTTGACATTTTTTGTTGTTATTATTCTTCTCATTTTTAGTTGTAGAAGTTATATGTTCATATTCATAAAAAAATAATAATTCAAATACTTGTTTGTTTTACCTCTAAAAATAATAACATTTAGTTTATGTTAAAGAAAAATAAGAACTTTGAAACACCACGACAAAAGGAAGATGATGCATGGTGGCACCAAAAAAGACTTGGTCGTCGAGGATGCGTGATAGCAAGAATAAAGATATGGGTGACACATCCTACACTAAGTTCATGAATGGAAGAAGAGAATCTTAACTATTCTCGAAAAGAAATAAGATGAGAATATGAATACTCTTAAAATATTATAAAACCCTTTATTATATATATATATATATATATATAAAGTTTTTAAAAAATAATTAATTAATTCAACATAGTAAGTATTAATGTATTTTGTTTTTAGTATGGCAAAAAAATCGTTGTTGATAAAATAATTTAATTTCATTAATTTTGTTTTAACTTTATTAATAATGAAGATAATTAATGTGTTGGGTTTTTATTACTTGTCACACATGAAAATTAATGTAAATATATAAGGTTCATGATAATTTTATTTTTTTAATTAAACATGTGATGAGTACTAAATAATGTAAAGACTCAGAAAATCATATTTTAGAAGTGACAGGTGGTTTAAAAATAGTAAGACTCAATTATTATAATATTAAAATGTTTTAATATAAATTGTTTTCTTACAAATGAGTTTCATTATTTTAAAATACATTGTTTCTTTAAAAATAACTTTTTTAGAGTTCTATGATTTCTCTTCAAAAGTTCTTCCTCTATGCTTGCTTGATTGAAGAATCGTATGATTGATTATTGTGGCGAGTTCTTCAATTTGGATCGATCAATTTCTCCAATAGAGTAAGTTAGTTTTTTGCCAATTTTTTTGGTTTGTGTGTTCTTCCTGTGCATACATGTCAATCATCTTGGTTCGTATGTAGTATTTGAGTCTTCTATATGAGTTTCTGTCGATTAGTGATTTTAATAATGTGTCCTGATTGTTTTTGTGTTGTTCTTAGGTATAGGTAGAACATCCTATGAGCTTGAAGATATGTCTATTAGGTAAGGGAAACTAATTGCATAATTTTTATGTGATTGATACCTTGTAAGTGCCAATTGTATGATTGTACGATGATTTGCTTGCATGTTTGAGCTGTGTGATGAATATGATAGGTTGAATTGATATTAGGGTTTTGATTTGACTTACTTGAATTGTACGATGAAATTGGGATTGTTGCTTGATTGATATTACATGATACTGTTTGAATTTGTGAAGGATGTATAAATCAAATTTGGTATGTTTTAGGATTTGTAATTTTCGTTGGATTGAATTTTCAAAACTAGAATGACATAAATCTACAAAGTTATGCAAACTTATTGGGCAAGAATATACTCAAAGGCGAAACCAAAGTCAGAGATCTATTGATTTGATAGTCGTTTGGCGAGAATATACTCGTCAAGCAAAGTCAAAGTCAAAGAGTTGTTGACTTTGTGGTTGTTGGGCGAGAATATATTCGCTAGGTGAAACCAAAGTTAGAGAGATGACTGACTTGACACTAATTGAGTGAGACAAGTGTCGTTGGATGAATTTTGAAAAAAAATTAGGTTTTTGAATTCTAGTAATTATTTCACTAAACGAGATATTTGGTCCTTAGGCGAGTGGCCTTTCAAGTACTTTGCTAAGTGAGTTGATATTTAGAAAATGTTTAGTTTGTGAGTTCTTGTGTGTTTGTTTGTTCCTTTTGCAGTGATCACTTTATTGGTGTGAACGAATAATAGGTATGTGTTAAAACATACATAGTGAATGATGATGATATTGCAGAGTGTTCTTTCTTTTCATCTAGAAATTTTCTTAATAGTTTTAAATATATTTTATTATTATTGTTATTTATTTTTGATAAATATATTAGTATCATATATTTATATGTTAGAGACGATTTGTTTTTGTTTATCAATCTTATAATATCTTATTTTTATCAGTTATTAAAATTAAAATGTAACAATGTAACAAATATTACATATGTATTTAATTACATGAAATTTTAAAAAAATTAATACAGTTAAGTTTTGTTTTGTATTAAAACTAAATTCCTTTTTTTTACAATGGAATTACTTATTTTATTCAACTCATTGTTTTCCCATTATTAACAAAATCATTTAATTCAAATTTTGACATTTTTAAAATTTAAACCCATTCCAAACTATTAAAAATTAACTAATTTAGATTTTATTTTCATTCAAATAAAATCCAAAATGTTAAGAAAAAAACTTAAAATTAAAAAATTCTTTTTTATCAATAAATATTAGTTATTATGATCAAAATAAAAGCAATTTTAGTCTTTTAAATTTTAGCATAAAATTGTAATTCATCTTTGTATAGTATAAAATATTAACCGAGCGGTTACAAACAACCAACCGGATATTCAGGTAATCTGTTTATATCTTATTCTGTTTATATTTTATTGGGCTTATATCAGCTTAGGATCCATGAGGTAAATTATAAATACAAAGCCAGGGTCAAAGGCCAGGTACGTTCCACTTACGCATTATTTACTCTGTATGACTCTCAAATACTCAATAGTGATAACCATTCGCTAAATATTCAACCAAGAGCCGAGGCTCTTCAAATCACACGCCTAACTTGGGCGTCGGAGTACCTTTTGCAGGTACATCCCCCTCGTCAAGAAGGAGACCGATCGGTTTGCGCCAACACTGATCGGCCAACAGGAGGAGTTTGGAAGCGAGCGAGCGGCCCAGACACGTCAGCAGGTTAGTTTCTCGGTCCCCAAAAGTATCCACCGAAACATTTTGGCGCCCACCGTGGGGCCGAGCGGCAAACCCAAATGGTGACCACGAGGAGCATGGAGGAAGAACAACACACCAGAGATTTGATAGCGCAGATGCAGGCGCAAATACAGGCACAGGCCAAAACCATACAAGCACAAACGCAAGCACAACAAGAGATGCAGCGGAGGCACGCAGAAGAAATTACAATGTTGAGAGCAGAGCGAGGTCGTGCCGAACGGTTAGCTCAACACTCGGAGTCCACAGCCGATCGGGATAACAACCAATACAATGATAACGCTGGAAGTCGTAATCAGCAGCCATCTCGACATACTGACCCGAACGATCGGGAAAGAAGGGAACCATCCCCCTTACGGACCGATCGGCCCTCAAATCTGCTCCCTTTCACTGCGATCATCATGCAAACTCCAATGCCAGAGAAGAACCCTCCTGTATTGGATAAGTATGATGGTTCGACGGATCCCGACAATCATCTCAGAATTTTCACCAACGCAATGGTGTTCTACACGGACAATGATCCGGTTATGTGCAGAGCCTTCTCCTTATCACTCAAGGACGAAGCATTAGAGTGGTATAACACTCTTCCCCCAAACACAGTGGATTGTTTCACCACTGTGGAAAACCTTTTTAAAAGGCAATACGCCTCCAATCGTAATCAGGAAGTAACGCCAGCGGAATTGGTAAACACTAAACAGGAAAAGGGAGAAACTTTGAAGGCCTTTATGAAAAGGTATATGGAAACTGCACGACGAGTTAAAGAGGTAAGTCAATCTTTTATCATCACCACTTTGCCTTCCTGTCTAAAACCAGGGTATTTTGCTGAGAAATTGTATGCACGACCGCCAAAAACAATGGAGGAGCTCCAAGAACGGATAACCGAATTCATCCGCATGGAGGACATGCGAATTTCACAAAGAAAGCGACAACAAGAAGATGAGGCAAGTGGAGGTAGAAAGGACGGTAAACGACCGTTCGGCAATAATGGTAAAAGCGGGGAGTTTTCCCGAACATTTAAATTTAATCACTATACACCCCTCAACACACCTAGGGCAAAAGTTCTTGAAGAAGCTCTAAACGCTGAACTTCTCACACTCCAAACGAAACCATCTCCAAGATACGCAGATGAAAGGAAGAGTTGTCATTTCCATCAGAATCGTGGACATACTACAGAAGAATGCATTACGCTCAAAAACGAAATAGAACGTCTCGTTCGGGCAGGACACCTCCGTAAGTACATACAGGAAGCAAGAAGAAGTCCCGAACGAGCGTATCGGAAGAACGAACGAAGGCGAGACTATAGTCGCAGTCCTGCTCGCCATCGTGAACGGTCGGTTCGCGGAGTTATAAACTGAAGATAGGAATTCCCATCTCTATTTAATGTCATGTTTAAATTCTTGATTTAGACTTTTGTTATTTTACTAAACTTTCGTTATGCAATGAATAAAATCGAGCAATTCACGCTCGACCATCGGTTACCAATTTCAAACCAGAATCTCAAAGTCGAACGGTAAAGCCCGTTCCCTAGGAAGCACTCCTAGGTCGAAGACCGAGCGGTAAATCCCCCTCGGGCAAGAGGTAAAGCCCTCTCAACGACGAACGGTAAATCCCGTTCACTAGGAAACACTCTTAGCTCAAAGCAGAGGTAAAACCCTCTCAAAGTCGAACGGTAAAGCCCGTTCCCTAGGAAGCACTCCTAGGTCGAAGACCGAGCGGTAAATCCCCCTCGGGCAAGAGGTAAAGCCCTCTCAACGACGAACGGTAAATCCCGTTCACTAGGAAACACTCCTAGCTCAAAGCAGAGGTAAAACCCTCTCAAAGTCGAACGGTAAAGCCCGTTCCCTAGGAAGCACTCCTAGGTCGAAGACCGAGCGGTAAATCCCCCTCGGGCAAGAGGTAAAGCCCTCTCAACGACGAACGGTAAATCCCGTTCACTAGGAAACACTCCTAGCTCAAAGCAGAGGTAAAACCCTCTCAAAGTCGAACGGTAAAGCCCGTTCCCTAGGAAGCACTCCTAGGTCGAAGACCGAGCGGTAAATCCCCCTCGGGCAAGAGGTAAAGCCCTCTCAACGACGAACGGTAAATCCCGTTCACTAGGAAACACTCCTAGCTCAAAGCAGAGGTAAAACCCTCTCAAAGTCGAACGGTAAAGCCCGTTCCCTAGGAAGCACTCCTAGGTCGAAGACCGAGCGGTAAATCCCCCTCGGACAAGAGGTAAAGCCCTCTCCACGACGAACGGTAAATCTCGTTCACTAGGAAACACTCCTAGCTCAAAGCAGAGGTAAAACCCTCTCAAAGTCGAACGGTAAAGCCCGTTCCCTAGGAAGCACTCCTAGGTCGAAGACCGAGCGGTAAATCCCCCTCGGGCAAGAGGTAAAGCCCTCTCAACGACGAACGGTAAATCCCGTTCACTAGGAAACACTCCTAGCTCAAAGCAGAGGTAAAACCCTCTCAAAGTCGAACGGTAAAGCCCGTTCCCTAGGAAGCACTCCTAGGTCGAAGACCGAGCGGTAAATCCCCCTCGGACAAGAGGTAAAGCCCTCTCCACGACGAACGGTAAATCCCGTTCACTAGGAAACACTCCTAGCTCAAAGCAGAGGTAAAACCCTCTCAAAGTCGAACGGTAAAGCCCGTTCCCTAGGAAGCACTCCTAGGTCGAAGACCGAGCGGTAAATCCCCCTCGGGCAAGAGGTAAAGCCCTCTCAACGACGAACGGTAAATCTCGTTCACTAGGAAACACTCCTAGCTCAAAGCAGAGGTAAAACCCTCTCAAAGTCGAACGGTAAAGCCCGTTCCCTAGGAAGCACTCCTAGGTCGAAGACCGAGCGGTAAATCCCCCTCGGACAAGAGGTAAAGCCCTCTCCACGACGAACGGTAAATCCCGTTCACTAGGAAACACTCCTAGCTCAAAGCAGAGGTAAATTCCTCTCGGTTCCTGTGGAAGGACGAGCGGTAAATCCCGCTCGGTTACTGTCGAAGGTCGAGAGGTAAAACCCTCTCGACAAATGCCGAAGACCGAGAGGTAAATTCCTCTCGGTTCCTCTTGAAGGACGAGCGGTAAATCCCGCTCGGTTAAATGTTGAAGGTCGAGAGGTAAAACCCTCTCGACAAATGTCGAAGACCGAGAGGTAAATTCCTCTCGGTTCCTGTTGAAGGACGAGCGGTAAATCCCGCTCGGTTACTGTCGAAGGTCGAGAGGTAAAACCCTCTCGACAAATGTCGAAGACCGAGAGGTAAATTCCTCTCGGTTCCTATTGAAGGACGAGCGGTAAATCCCGCTCGGTTAATGTCGAAGGTCGAGAGGTAAAACCTTCTCGACAAATGTCGAAGACCGAGAGGTAAATTCCTCTCGGTTCCTGTTGAAGGACGAGCGGTAAATCCCGCTCGGTTACTGTCGAAGGTCGAGAGGTAAAACCCTCTCGACAAATGCCGAAGACCGAGAGGTAAATTCCTCTCGGTTCCTATTGAAGGACGAGCGGTAAATCCCGCTCGGTTAATGTCGAAGGTCGAGAGGCAAAACCCTCTCGACAAATGTCGAAGACCGAGAGGTAAATTCCTCTCGGTTCCTGTGGAAGGACGAGCGGTAAATCCCGCTCGGTTACTGTCGAAGGTCGAGAGGTAAAACCCTCTCGACAAATGTCGAAGACCGAGCGGTAAATTCCGCTCGGTTACTATTGAAGGTCGAGCGGTAAAACGCTTTCAGTTCCGCCAACGCAGCCTCCCTCAAACTCATCAGTCCTATAGTTAACCACGGCTAAAGCCGACCGCTTAACTCGGACTTCGGGGGCATAATGTATAGTATAAAATATTAACCAAGCGGTTACAAACAACCAACCGGATATTCAGGTAATCTGTTTATATCTTATTCTGTTTATATTTTATTGGGCTTATATCAGCTTAGGATCCATGAGGTAAATTATAAATACAAAGTCAGGGTCAAAGGCCAGGTACGTTCCACTTACGCATTATTTACTCTGTATGACTCTCAAATACTCAATAGTGATAACCATTCGCTAAATATTCAACCAAGAGCCGAGGCTCTTCAAATCACACGCCTAACTTGGGCGTCAGAGTACCTTTTACAGGTACATCCCCCTCGTCAAGAAGGAGACCGATCGGTTTGCGCCAACACTGATCGGCCAACAGGAGGAGTTTGGAAGCGAGCGAGCGGCCCAGACACGTCAGCAGGTTAGTTTCTCGGTCCCCAAAAGTATGCACCGAAACAATCTTTTTCTAGATTTTAATTCAAAATTGTAATTTGTTATTATACCGAGAGATGTATATGCAAATAGAAATAGAAAAAGAAAGAGAAATGAGAAAATCATACCGAATTTTTGAAAACCTGTTACTGAAAACATTTACGAGAAGATGTATATAAAGAGGCTGAAGGCAACAGCGAGGAGTATTTCGTGAGCAGTGAGGCAGAGGAAGTTCCTACCATCAACCATCGACTATTCTCACATTCAATTGATTCAATATAAATATAATAAATCTAAACAGCAAACCTCAGAAGTAAAGAAAGATTTCATAAAAAATTCAGACAGAAAAACATGCATGTGTTGGTAGTAGTGGTTTATATATATTGAGGGCACCCATTCACATCTATTTTGGTAATATCTGTTTAGTAATGATTTTAACGAAGAGACATTATTCCATAAATGGTAGATATTGGATGTTTAAGATGATGGTCTCTTCTTGTGATGTTTTGAGTGGCTGTAATGATACCTGTCTTATTTAGTGAATAGAAAAGTGACACGTGTAAATAAAATTGTGATGGAAATGGAGAGGACCCTGCTCCATATAATTGTCACATGGCTATACTGTCACGTGCCAACTACCACACACCTCTACGCTACTTGCTTTCCCCGCTACCAACCAACCAATCATCATCGTTTCAGCTTACTCTTTTTATTGTTTTTTATAGGTTTTAAAGTGTCACATTTTTTAACACTTGAAATTAAAAATAGTTTAAATATAGGTTTGATTTGAATACTATTTTAGTGTTTTTTTTTCTTTTCATATTTTAATTAAATTTTAATTTTTGTTCAAATATTCAATTAAATATTTTTAGTTAGATTTATATAAACGGTATTACTATCATTTTTTGTATATCTCGTGTCAGATTGTATTATTTTTTTACATATTAAATCTGAGTATTGACACATGTTATTGTCAATGTCATACATCAGTATAACATAATAGGACCACTTAAGGTCTAAGCAAGTAAAGCCATTGTTTTAGACTTAAATAATTTCAAACCAAATAATTTTAGTACTAATTATTTTAGACTTTCAAGAAAAAGAGAGGCTAAAACATGTTTCTTTTTTCTAATTGTTGTAGGTCTCTAAGAAATAAAGTATAATAAATTCAAAAAATATTTTTAAAATAAAATTATGAGACAAATGTCTCATTTTTATTTATTTTAAGTCTTTAAAACATTCACGGTGATTGTCTTATATTTTATTCAATACTTATATTTATTTGTTGACTCAATTGAGTCTCTATTTGAGCAATGTTATTGAGTCTCTATTTGAGCAATGTTCTTCCTCTCTAAAACGAAATCAAATTAATAATTATTTCATTCAATTCATATATTTATTTTTTTAACTTAATTGAATTTTTTTAATTAAACAATGTTCTTTTTTTCTAAACCAAAACTAAATTAGTAATTAAATAATTACAACTTATATATTGATATTAAAATATTTTTCTAAAACTTATATATCAAATATTGAAATTATTTTTATTTTTTAATTTTAAAAAATACCCGTGTTAAACTTATAAATTTTTAGAATTTTAAACAAAAATGTTTGTGTCCATCTTTTCTAATATGAAAATCAAGTTGACTATTTTAAAAATTTTGATATATTTTTAAAAACAAAATTTTAATAAGAAATTTAAATCATAGAATAAATAATAATTCAAATGTAATAACTGATTTAAACAATCTTATTTTAATAAATTTGACGTTGGAAAAATTAGATATCTCAAATAATTTCTATAAGTTATATTAATATTAATCCATTATTTCTCAGATCAAATTAACATCTAGATAATTTCTCTATGATAAGTCTAATTCATCTTTAGCCATATCATGTTTAATTATTGCATATGCCTAATACAATTAATTTCATAAAACAAAACAAAACTTACTGTATAAATAATTTGTACTTTTGAGGAAGTGGCAGTGGTATTATTTCTTGCTAAGTCGTAGTTTAAGCTATAAGGATGGAAAATATTACTTGAACAATAACAGTACTCTGTCTTAATAATGATTTATAAAATCTATGATTCAACCACTTTAGACAGAAAACCGATAAACATGACGACAAGTACATAACTTCCATTGATAAGTTTATTCATATGTACCTGCTCAATTATATTTGGCTTTCTCAGTTTTGGTTCCACAACTCCAAGTAACATATCTTCATCAACAAAACTAATAATACTAACTTACCTCAAAATTTCAAATGATAACTTTATTTATTTTATAGCTAAGAAAATTCAAGATTAGAAATTGCAAGCTCCCACAATAAATTAATCATCCAAAAGTTTCATTATAAAAATCTGTAAACTGAAAACATCACTGCTAGCTTATCTAGCATAAAAATCTTATTCTTCCAATTGATTTAGAAACACACAATTCAAAACCCAAATATGCTAAGGAATATAGAAAGTAATACGTGATAAGGAATATATATATATATATATATATATATATATATATATATATATATATATATATATTTATTTATTTATTTATCTCTATATTTAAAGGAAACTTCCATTTTTCCTAATGCGTAAATTTCAAACATTATTATAATCGTTTTAGATATATAGATGAATAATTTAATATTTAACAAAACTTTTCATCTATAATACAGTTAATTTAATTTAATAATATTTAAAATTAATGAATATTGAATCTACAAAACAAATAATCCGACTCGATCTGATTCGGCCATCACGGGTTGGTCACTTAGTGAGTCAACCCAATCCGGCTCACTTATTAGCAAGCTGAAAAAATTTGAACCTAATTCGACCCATCATGGGTTGGTGGGTTAAAGGGGTTAACTCACTGGTTCACTTAATTATAAGTTTTTTTTAAATAAAAAATTATAATTTTTTTAAATTCAAATCTAAATAAATTTTACTCTAGAATGATGTTAAACTCCAAAGATAATTCAAAATAAATAAATAAATATCATAATCCAAGCGTAATACAAAAAACAAGCACAAAAGTTAAACAAATAAGTTTTTAATATTGATAATTTTTGTATCACTTGTTCATTTATAATATTAGAGTCTTGAAAAGATAAATCTATAATATTTTTTTCTCTTAAAACATCTTTTTATTATCCTCATCTATAATATAATAAAAAAAATATTAACTGATAATATTGAAACACAAAATAATCAATAATTAAATTAAATTAAGTAGATTGATGAACTAACCCAACTCAACTATGGGTTCAACCCGTGATAGGTCAGGTTGCCTCGCAGGTTACCATCAATTTTAACAACACTATCAATGGATTTTCACTTACATACAACTCGCAGCACGACATTTTTTACAACAATCCATCATCCAAAAAAATTTTCACCTGAATAAAACGGCATAACAAATTGTCGTGTGTTTCTTTCTTTTTATGTATTTTTTTTCTTAATTTATTTTTAATTTGTTTTTAAGTGCTAATTTGTCATGAGGAGGAAAACAAAGTACTACTATCGTATTAACATCGGAGATTTTAAGGGTTTAAATAAAATTTTGGATGACAGGTGCAAGGTTTTTGAAATCAAAATCAATGCGTAAATCTAGATAAATCAAATATAGAGTTATCTATTAATGAGTATGGTTTAAATTGTAGAATTTTGTGAGTAATTTTATTAAGTTTGAATTCATGTAATTGTATGAAATTTCATTAACTTACTCTTTTTCATGTTGGTTGTTGTGTTTATTTTATTATGATTGCTTTGATTCGTGAGCATATGGTGTAAGGACCGTGATTTTAGGAGTGGTGGGGACATGGTGGTTACCCACCTTTTTCATTATTGGGGTACAATTATTGGAGGTGCTGATTGCAGGGAGCTTAGCAAGGTGGGGGGGAGGTTTTCATTATGGGCATGTGAGAGGGAGAGAGGGAGAGCAGCGGAGGGAAGGAACTCTTCTCCTATTTCCAGCCGCCCAAAGAGCACCCAAGGGAAGCAATTCAAATTTTACAGGAGGTGAGAGGAAGACTAGGAGGAAGCAACAATCAGAAAGAGAAAGGGAGAAAGAAAAAGAGAAAAATGGAGCCAGAGGAGAAGGAGGATTCCACTGGAGAAGGATCGGAACCTGTGGGGGAAGATCAAGTTCTTAATGGAAGTCTTCAAGAGGTAAGGGGAATTAGATTTTTTTCGTTTTGATTGTTGAATTATGCTGTGTTTGATGCAAAACTGGGAATTTTGGGGATGAAAATGGGTTTCTGCGTTTTCTGGAAAACTGTTTGCAATTCTGCAGAATTCTGCAGAAACGCCGTTCGTCCAATTTGATTTCAAATTGGACGTTCGTCCAAAATAGCTAACGTTCGTCCAAAATGGCTGAACGTTCGTCAAGGTGAAATTGGACGTTCATCCAAATTGTTCGGTGGTCGTGAGCGTTAATCCTAAACTTAGTATTTTAGTGGGACGTTCTTGAACGTTCGGCCTTGGTCTCAAGACGAACGTCCATAGGTTGTAAGTATAGCGTTCGACCTTTGAGTTTTAGTGAACGTTCGGCTTTTTAGTGTTAGTAAGCGTTCGGCTTTTGACTATTAGTGAGCGTTCGTCCATAAGTGATATAGTGAGCGTTCGTCCATAAGTGATATAGTGAGCGTTCGTCCATAAGTGATATAGTGAGCGTTCGTCCATAAGTGATATAGTGAGCGTTCGTCCACAAGTGATATCTTGAGCGTTCGTCCATAAGTGATAAAGTGAACATTCGTCCATATAGTGAGCGTTCGTCCATAAGTGATATAGTGAGCGTTCGTCCATAAAGTGATATAGTGAACGTCCGTCCATATAGTGAGCGTTCGTTCAAATAGTGTTCGGACTTGATCCTTGAGCGCTCGGTCAAACAGTGTTTAATTCAATAGGGTAATCGATGGTTTAGCGTTCGGCCTGATGGTGTAGGATTTGATAACGTTCGTCCAAACAGTGTTCGGCCTGTTGTTTGTTAATTAGCGTTCGTCCAATGGTGTTAGGTGTATAACGTTCGTTCTAAGGGTGTTAGTGTTCGTTCAGATAGCGTCCGTCCAGAAGCATCCGTCCAAATGGTTTAGATGACGTTCGTCCAAAGCATTTTGCTGACGTTCGACGAAATAGTGTTTGGATGAATAGTGTTCGGATGAATAGTGTTCGGATGAATAGTGTTCGGATGAATAGTGTTCGGATGAATAGTATTCTGTATAATGTTGGATTCTAAGTTCCTTTCGTCTTGAGTTGGATTATGTGTACCAATGGGTTGAATATTGTTTGTGACATGATTTATTTGAAAATATGTGAATCTATGAGGTATGTTGATTTTACTGTGATAATATGGTGGTATCTGTTTATTTATGATTTGGGATGAGGTTTAATGTAACAGCATGATTCATGGACGTAATTCCATGATCCTCAAGGAGAGAATACATGGTGGTGTTTTGGGGTTGTATAGAATGATTACATGGTAGCTCAGTTTTGGGGGTCATCCTGAAACTCCAATGGTCTTTCTTCTCATGTAGAGAGGATTGAATCATGTGGTGAGGAGTAGCAGGAGGTCCTAGTCTTGGGTGTTTCCATATGATCCAAGGTGAGTTATAACGGATTAACCTCGTGACTGTGGCCGGGCGGTAGTGCCCAAAGTTCCACCAGGCGGTAGTGCCAGAGCGGTAGTGCTCAAGTTCCATAAAGCCACCACGAGTGCAAGACCCGCCATAGCTCGGTAATCATTCTAGTCTGGACGAGTCGGGATATAAAGTAACAAGTCTTGTGATGTCAGTTGATCATGTTTGGATGACTTTTGCATGTCGTATGAGTGGATGAATTGTGATTTAATAAGTATGCTCTAATTGTTCTTTTATACGAATCTAAGTATGATAACATTGAATTAACTGTGCTATATGTATAACATGCTTTTATATCTAGCTCACCCTTGCATTGTTTTATGTTGTGTGCTGTTTGGGTATGTTTCTTTGGCGATGATCATCCACTTGGATGGGAGCAGATGTTGTCGCGGAGTTTCCCTTGGAGCAAGAGCTGGAGGTTGCTGATATTGCAGATTAGTCTTCTTAGAGTTTCCTGATTGAACACTTGTAGTGTTTAATCCTTTCAACTGTTCAAGTTTAAATTTTCAGTTTCTTTTATTTCTGGATGACTGTAATTTCACATTTAATTACACGTCATACTCCGACTGTTCTCTATATTTGGATGTTAATGTCTTTATTATATAATATTGGTTATTATATAATCGGGATGTTACATATGGAGTTATGGATGGTGATCATACTCATCATTAAACAAAGGACTGTCTTTAAAGTTATTTTTAAAACAATTATATATATATATATATATATATATATATATATATATATATATTAGTGTAATTATTATTAGTTTCGAGGATCAATTTAAAAAATCTGGAGGATCGATTTAAAAAACTTTGGAAGTCTATGTATTTTTGGAAAACTCTATTTATGAAAAAAATGTAATTATTATTGTGAGTTTGATCTGTGTCTTTTGTTAACCATATGACTAGGTAGTGTTTAATACAAAATTGTAAAAATGTAAGGAAGTAATATAATTTATTTTCTTGGTTCGTTACATCTTACAATTATAAGTTGTTTTGTCAAGATGCAATAATAGTGAAAATAATCACACAATAAAAAAAAGCAATAGTGGAAGTTGAACGAAAAAAATAACTACTAGATTTTAAACTTTATTGTTTTATAATTATTACAAAATAATGAATATTTAATTATTATTTATATTTATATTTAATTATTATTATTATTATTATCATCATCACAAGATTAATTAATTTTAATTTAAATTATAAATTTAATTTAAAGAAAAAATGTATAAACATAATTTGCAAGTGGCCTATAAGATTATGTCTTGCAAGAATTATTTTTTATATATATAAATTAAGGCATGATTTTTGTATATAAACTTACATATTATTCATTATTTTATTCTTCTAGTATCTTTTTTCTTTGAAATTTTTATTAATGTAATAATAATTACCATTATTAATGAAATTAATTTAATTATTATTTGTATTTTTTACAAATAAAAATTATTCTTAGGAATGAATAAATAATTAAATTTATTAGATGATTTTATAAAAAATTAATAATAATAATAATAATAAATATAGTCTTATTAAGTTCATAGTAATCAACTTAATTGTATAATTTTTTATTGTTATAAATTTTGACCATAATAATGAAAAGGATAATGATACTTTGACTACATTTTTTTTACAATGTTTTAACATCATCTACCTATCATTTTGTGATTGGTCCATATTGGTGTTTATGATTATTATTATTGATTGTGGAGTAATTTTAGACCAATCGCAAAACGACACGTAGATGATATTAAAATGTTGTCAAAGTATCATTATTCTAATGAAAAATAGTACAATGTTTTTATCTATGGCATTAAACCTTTTATTCTTAAAAGTTTAATAATTATTATATTTTCAAAAACTATATAACTAAAACTAATATTTTCAAAATATTTAATGAGGTTTTTTTCTAGTCAAAAAATTCTAATTTTATTCAGTTTGTCGTTTCTGTCAACTATGCTTAAATAGTTAATGACATGAATAATGTAGATTACATGTTAGTTCGTATTTTTTTGTTAATTAATTAATTTATTTATTTATTTAAAAATTCTTAATTTAAAAAAATTGTCCACTTATTTAATTAACATTGTGTTACATAATAATAACAGCGTCACATGTTAGTGTTTATATTAATATCACATATCATTATCTTATATTTAATTTCGTCATAGTATTTATTATTTTGATTGAATTCAATCCTGATGTTTTGATTCAATTCAATTCTAATTTCTTTTAAATCATCAATTTTATCTGTCTTTAAATTGAGACCAAATTTAATTTTTATATTAAAGGTTTTATTAATATTTATATTAAAATTCATATTTTTATTAATTTTTTTTTAAATAATTTTTAAACAAACTCTAAATATATTATTAAAATATATTTATTATATTTATTTTTTATTTTTGCTACATGTATAAATTAGGATTCAAATTGATTTAAAAATACAAAAAATTTACTTATAATTTAAAAAATAGAATTAAACTTAAGAAAATAGGATTAAAATTAGTTATAAGAAACACTCTTCATATAACAAAAATCAAAGATGGATCTAATAATTATATTATAATAGTATAATTATAATTAATTTAAACATAATTCTAAGAATATTTAATAAAAATATCATACTCAATTATAAAAATAATTAAGACAGAATAAAATTAAAATAACAAATATAAAATTTAAATTACATATAAAATATTAATACATGATACAATTCTAACTTAACATGTTAATAACTTTTTTAAATTAAAAAAAAAAATCAAAAAACAAAAACATCCACAAATTTTAATTATTTATCTATCAGAAATTATCAAATTAAACAAAATTGATCTGATGAAAAATGAAACCATATTGACCAGACAAAGAAAAGAAGAGAACATCATTAAATAAACTGATAAAAATAGGGTTTAAATTAGTATTTAAACCTAATTAAAACATCAATTTTATAAAAGTTAGATATCTACAATAAACACATGTCTAATTATTAAATAAAAATGTAGTACACGTCAACATAGAATCAGTGACGATAAGATTGAATATTTTAAATTATTATTCATGATCCAAAAGAATAGGTATTCATTAATACTTTTAATAGTACAATAAGGTAACCATATAGAGTTCTCGAAGGTGAATGGGATTAGGGGCCAAACGAAAAGGGGAAGTTAAGCACTTCGTGACATACGACAGGAGATCTATCACTCGTCTTAGGTATTCGATGGTGATGTTTTTTTTTTCATGAAAAAATATTAAATTTTATTCCCCTAGTATATAGGGTTTCTTTTCTCCAAACTTTTTGTGCCAGTTAAGACTCTTCCCCAAACAAAATTACGCATTTAATCCTGTGAACTATATAAAAACAGGCATTAAGAAACTTTTGCCACAAATTAGGTCTCCAATCCGACTTATAGTTTGAACCAAAAGTTACTTTTCGATAACAGGTATTTTAAATCCGAAATCCAAAGAGAATTGTCATATCAACCTAAAACATTTTACACTAAGTAAAAATTTGCTACCATGATTCGCCTTGTCAACAATAGCTTTAATAGCTTTTCGGTCCTCACCGCAACCAGAGAGCTTTGAAGGTTTGTCATCATCAGCCGGTATCATTGACAAAACTACCTCATGGATTCATCTTTACGTCAAGCACATTAAGTGTAAACCCATGTAGCTCGATTACACAAGATTAGACGAGAAAAATTTCCTTAGAAACCATTCAGCTACTGCTATTACGGGAATCAAGAGACTGGCTTAAAAATAATAAAAAAAAATAACGAAAAGACAACCGATGACCATCATTCACACCTTTAACTGTAAATACAAAGCGGAATCAAACGCATGTGCGAACTTTAATCTATTATTGTAACATAATTCACAGTGAAAGAGATACCAAAAATACGCATGTCAACCTTTCTTCTGAATTCAATCATTTCACTGAACCTGGACAGCTTTAGCCACCCCCAGATTTGAGTGTGTTGCTCAACCTATATAACAAGCTCACATTAATATTGCCCAAAATAGTAACCAGGATTTGTAAAAGGTATGATGTATTGTAGTTAGAGGCAGCGTAATATTTCAAAGAAGGTACTGTGTTAACATTGTGCACAATATTTAACATCTGCAGATAAGAACCACAAAAGAAATTCAAATTCAGATTTTCCAAAAACTAATATAAGCATACCATTCATATTTTCTAAACCTTAGTAGCTTCATATTTTCAGGAATGACGAAAAAGGAAGACCTCACGCCAGGTCAATTATACTATATTATTAGATAGGGTTCTCTGTCAGGAAACATATGTACTTTCAACCTTACATATTTCTCTCATTAGACTTCCATTCAGGTCAAATGACATTAGTAGCTCGACAGTCATCTATTAGAAAATAACAATTATCTGCACTTTATTCTATGGAGATAAGAGATACATACAAATTGTAATAGTTTTTCCTTTTTTGTCACAAAAAATAAAAGAGCAAAAGGAAGGGGATATACGGAGACAAAAAAAATCCAAAAATATAGAAAAGAAATGAAAACTAAAAAACAATTATATAGCAAAGTACCTAAAATCTATGGATATTTCAAATCGTAATTCCCTTGAAACAACCTTTAATTTAATTTGACTTACCAGTCCAGGCCCTCAAAAAGTCCTTCTCCTTTTATTGCAGAAGTTTTAAAAATAGCCCATTGACGATTTTTTATCTTGTGTAACTCTAGAGCCTCCGTCACTGCAGCATCATCAAGTGCACCAGGAAGGTCCTGTATACGGAGAAAAGAGAATTGATACATTTATTTTTCAAATTTTCAGTTTTACACACAAGGCATATGGTATGCATATAGTAATTAGGCACAACTTAAAACTATCCTTTTGCATCACAAAATTGTAGTTTGCAATAAATTTCAGCCAATAATAAATAAAGAATGCGCTGGAAAGTTCGTTGCTAGCCATTTTCCTCCTACTGAGAATGTCAGCTTCCTAACTTTTTTACATATTCATTATTTCCTTCTTATTTACCTGGGGAAATACGAGAATCCAAAAAATATAGATAAAATTCTACCTGTTTGTTTGCAAAAAGGAGAACAACAGCACCTTTTAGTTCTTCCTCCTGTTGCAACGGTTCAGAGACAATTTAGTATTAAGTATTATTTATTAAAACCTGAAATCACAATCCCAGGCAATATCCAGGTCTACGGAAGAAAAGAGAACAGAATAAATCAACAAGTGTTCAACAACTTGAAAACTACATCTAAAACCCAAAATTGAAAATGTGCTAATTTAAAATGATATATCAAATAAAACAATCAATTATAGAATAACTTGAATGAAATTGAGATTCAACGTGTATAATTGTATGAACTTTGAGTTGTGGAAACCACTTCAGAACCCTATTATAGTTGCTAAACCTTGAACAACAACAAACTCTTCCCAACTAGGAGTAAGCGGTTACATGGAATGATGCTACGCAGATCAATTAAATCCCAATTCTTCACAAAAAAAACCATTTAGATATAAATCATTTGTATCGGATTCATTCTAAGTTTGTCTAGGTGTTCCTCTAAATCCATCTGATCATGCTGTCTAAGTGAAACATCCATTAGTCTTTTTTTCATATATCTAAACCGTCTCGAAGGCTTGTTTGTACCATCTGATCCACAATAGGTTCAACTCCTACTTTCTCGAAACATTCATTCATTGATGATCTTCTTTTCTTGAATGATCATTTATCCATGAATCAACTCAACATTCTCATATGCGCAAAATATTAAGCAATGCTCTTGTTCACTTTATTTCTTAATATTCAATACCATATATCAATCATTGATGTTCTTATGGCTATCGGAAAAAAATTCCTATTAGCTTATTCCATATAATACATGAAGCATTACTCTATTACATTCTAAGGCATTGTTGAAGGTTCACTAAACTAATAAAGCTTAGAAATGCAACTTAGTATCACCACTCTCCTACAATACCAATTACTTATGAGTACAGGAATATTACAAGTTTGCGAACCAAGTTCTTAGATCAGTATTCAAAATGACATGTAATTGAAGAAATGTTATGTTTTCTTTTATTATTTTTCATATATGTGAACCCAATTTTAGGGTTAGGGTTTTAGGAAGTGCCTTGCCTCTTCTATGTATCTTGTAATTATCTCTAACATGGTAGGAAGTATCCCACAATACACGATACGATTCTCCACCTCCACAATACGAATAGCTTGAAGACTCGTTTTGTTCCCATATCATGTTAGTATCGTACAATTCGATCTCCGAATCACCCTGAATCGTAGCTTGAATCGTAACATCCATGGGCAAAGATGTTACTTGGGGTGGCACCTTTTACCGCGGTGACTCTCACGACAATGCTGGTTGAAGTGGTGCCTCGCGGTGCAATCCCTCCCAGCAATGAAGGAGAAGAAGTCGATAGACCTCGCCTCAACAACATCTCTCACGGTGGCTACTCTCACGGCCTCAACGTACCTCGCAGTGGCACAACCTCGACGCTGGCCTTGTGTGCGTTCGTGAGTAAGGACAGACCGCTCTCAGGCATTTTAGTGGATTGGAATTGGGACCCATTTTGGGCGTTTCTCTCTGCACTTCCAAATGTTTCTTCCTGCACCTCTAATTTCCGAAAATAACCCTCAGTAAATGAGGTTACGTTTCTCTTCATGAAAAACAGGTGCATGAAACCTATAAATTTCGAAATCTATTAAAAATTTTGACAGATTTTGAGATCTGCTGAAGACCTGGACCAATTTCAAAATCTATTTAGGCCTTTTTAGAAAAATTTTCAAAAAATTTTTGAAATCTGTTAAAATTTTCAAAAAAATCCTTTAACGGATTTTGAAGTCTATTAAAATCTTTAGAAAATATTTTAACGGATTTTATAATTCTTTGACAAAAGATGGGGTGTAGAATTGTTTTGAATTGCAAAGAGAGAAACTTTAAAAAAGTTACTTTATGTTAAATTTTTTTTACAGAGAATAGTTTTGGGATTTTTAAAAAATTTGGAGGTACAGAGATAAGAAAGATGCTCCCTCCACCCCACTGCCTTGCCTTCTTCCAGCACCTCCTCAATTTACTTTTTTTCCAAAATTACCCTTTAAGTTAATTTTTCTTTTTACTTTTAAATTAACTTTTTATATTTTTAATTAAAAACCCTCGTTCCAACAAACACCAACCCTGTATACTGTCTCATGAAAAACATAAAAAAAAAAACTCAGTTGGCGAAGAAAACATACAAGTAGACGACAGATATGAAGGCCTAAACGGATATTCATATCCGTTTGGCTTGGCCTACGGATGTTGGATCTTTCATTTCGGTTTTTTTTTAACGTTTTAATTACGGTAATTCAATTTTCACTTAAGGGCAATTGTGGAATGGGGTGGTGCAGGAAAAAATTTGTGGTGGTACAGGGAGCAACACCCCAGAGATAAATGCCCACTCATATTTAACCTAAAATTTTAGCCCATTTAGTTTAAAACATTTTAAAGCCCAATTAGTAAATGGTGAATCCACTGCTACTCCACCCAAAAAGAAAGTTGACTCTGGAAACTGTCACTGCAACCAAAAAAAATTAAAAAAAGTGACTCTCTGAAAACTACCACTGCACTCAAAACTGTCATATTTCTTTCTTATTCTCTTTGGGTCATATATTTATCACCCCATGCATTTTTTTTCATGTACCAAAGGAGTTGGGTAATACAACCTAGCCCAATCTAACATTAACTTAATTTACCCACTATACAACCACTCTTTTTTAATGCTGTTGCTATTATTAATTACATCTTTACATGTTTTCTTGTCTTGTATGTTGCGATTTTTAAATGTTTATGAATCTTATGACGAAACGATTCGCGATAGACAAAACGATTCGGGATTCAACAATGATCTCTAATAGTTGTCGTCACTACCGCTGTCCACCGTCTTATCTCTTCTGGTGAAGTTAGGGTTAGGTGCGCGTCGAGGAGCACAACCCATCTTTGGTGGTCGCTGCCTCAAAATCTGTCTAACGTGCCGCCACGCACAGCACCAAGTGTGTGTCTCCCATGCGCTACCTTTCCGGTGTCAAAATCACACCGAACTGTTGTTATTCGTCTATTCGGAGACTCCTAAACTTGTTTATGCCCTTGACCTTCTATTCCAATGGTAGTAGCTCTCACCTAGAGTTTTCCTATCAATGCTAGGTTTTTTCCTTCCCTGCTCAAGTCTTTGGAATGGCTTCTCCTTTTTCTGCTACACCTACTATCACCACAACAAAGCTCAATTGGAAAAATAATTCCATGCCTTTTATTGTTTTGGATGAAGAAAGGTCTCAATGGCAGAAATTGGACTTCCAGTTGTGTTGTTTTTTGGCAATCAGTCGAATAAAAAGTCTGAATTTTTGAGACCATATAAGACATGTTCTTCTTTGGAAAGCACGCAAGATATTTTTGCCAATGAAATTCAACATCTACATGGTGTAACTCAAAGAGTAGCCTCTCGCACAGACCAATCATGATATGGTCTCTCATGTAGCAAAGGCTCGGGCTGCAATAGAAGAATTGAAGAGATTTTTGGTGGCTGATTCACCGGAGGATATCAACAAAAAAAATTGATAAGCTATGGTCCTAAATCTGAGATGCCTACACTCGGACTTTTGATCACGGACTTTGAAAATGTATGTGACTAAATTTAAGTTGGTGATTCGATCCCTTCAAGGGCAAGTTAAGTCAATAGACTGCTTCGAGTGTACCTTGTTAAAAGATGAAAATCCTGCTAATGTTATTGAAACATCAGCAATGGTAGGACCACGAGGAAGAAGAGGAGGTCGTAGCAATCAAGAAAGACGGCTAAAGTGGGCATCTCAATGCTCATTCTGTAAGAGAATGAGTTATACCCAAGAAAACTATTAAAGTTGCTCCTCTGTCTATATATGATGATAATTCAGAATCTAAAGTTTCTAATGAAAAGTACCAAAAAAGTTTAAGGTACAAATCTAGAAAATCTATCAATCTTGGTCAATCCTCTTCAATGTCAAATGCATTTCTCAATCTATGGAAGGTCATATAGTCCAAGGATTCTTGACTTAGGTGCCTCATACCATGTCATTGGCAATATTTCTTCATTTTCCTCCATTTCCTCCCCAAAAATTCCTCATTGTATATTGTCAGTAATGGGTCCAAAGTAGCATCTCAAGGAATTGACAAGATTTCTTTACGTCTTTCACTAAATTTAAATTATCTTTTGTACATTCCCAATTATCCTTACAATTTAATGTGAGTCAATTGACTCGTTCTTTGAATTGTTTTGTGACCTTTATCCATAATTCCTTTGCTATACAAGAATGTGGTAAGAGTCGTCTTTATTTCCCAAAACCAAGTTCCTCAGTATCCTATTTTGCAATTTCAGTCCCAAAACTTTTGCATGATCATTTGGGCCACCCAAGTTTGCCTAAGTTGAAGATGATAGCTTTAGATTGCAAATCTTGTCAATTAGGAAAACATGTTAGGTCTTCCTTTCCTAAAAAGTTTGAAATACATTGTAATTTTGTTTGTTCTACTATTAGTTTTAATATTTGGAGACTAAGTCGTGTTGTCACTTCTTTTACTTCTTTTGGTTTTAATTATTTTGTAACCTTTATTGATGAATTTTCTTGATGTATTTAATGAAAATATATACCTTTTCTTATTCATCTCATTTATCTAAGGGTAATTAAACACTTTTACACTCCAAACCTAGATTTATTCTGAACAAGTTGTATGTGCCATGTTCACATGCACACCATTTTTCTTCCTAATTCTTCTTGATACAATGATCGTGATGTGTGTGTTGTGAGTGTGTCAATATAAATATACACAACAAAAATCAAGAATGACATATACCTCCAGAATTGCATGGAACTCCTCCTTAGCAATCACAAGCCTATCAACGTCACTTGAATCAACAACATATATTATTGCCTGAGTATTTGGAAAATAACACCTCCAATATGGCCTATGAAAACAAAAATTAAAAATAATCAAATAACAGAAGGTTGGAGATATAAATTGACATTTCAGCTATAGTATATATAAAGGCAATGCAACATATCTGGGTACGGTTTCTTTTTTTTTCATAGTTTTTCCCTTCAACTTCAAACAGTTAGTGATCCAACTTTTCCCATTTTCTATTCAACCTGCTCCTTCTATTAATATAGCCTTACTCGATGAGATCAATCATATGGATTACACAAAAACCAATAAGCTTAGCTAAATACCAAATTCTCAACAACACTATTCAATAAGAGATTAAACTAATAATTTCCTCCAATGTACTTAGCTTGTCTCAACCACTTTTTACAAGACACAGAACAATGTGAACCACTCTCCACACCAGTGTTCCCAATACCTTTATTTACACATCTAAACCATCTTATCTAATTTCATGTTATCTTTTGCTCGATGGATGTCTTACCAATAACTCATACAATCCATTGTTTCAAATCCCAAATAGCAGCGCTAAGCCTAAACCCAAAAACACTCTAGAGGGATAGCAACTATTTTCAAATTTTTATATAGGTTGCAATATATACATATAAACTCTCAAAAATTGTACAAGTGCTTCAAAATCAATGACTTTCACAGTTAACAATAAAAAGTCACAGATGTTTCAAACAAAACATACAAATTAATACCAGCAAAAATCAAATTCAAGTTTCCTATAGGAACCATGAATACTCATCAATGTCCAAGTCTTTTTTAGAATGTTCAGTATTCATCAGTATTAGATTTCAAATTTTGATGAAATCCAAAAATATATTCCTCCCTGTAGCAGAGAGTAACTACCCACTACAGCTCGCAATTTAAAAAACCTGATACAATCATTTGGTATCATGTGCCTTCTTGTGTGACAGCTTAACATACTCTGAAAGCACAGCAATGCCACAATTACATTGTTTTCCCTTCAACTGTGACTACTAAGTAACTCTGCCTACGGCTTCATAGTCAGTCAGCCCTAAGCCTAAGTAAAGGAGGAGGGTTATGTTAGGCACTCAACAACCAATTTAAAACTTGTAGTAACCTTGAATACTTAAACATGTCAATCAAGGTTATATTTATTATCCCATTTTATGGTTTGACCCACTTAGTTTTCAATATGCAAGTAGTTTTTATCCATTATGATGATATCTACACATACTTTTTTTCATCATATCATGTGACACAAGTAATATAGGAAAAAAAATGAGGTTGTCATTGGGCATAGAAACTCCTTGAAACAGTGCATTTTCACGCTGCATATGCTCCTGAGATGCATTTTAAGATAACATGGACAGAAAAGACATGTACATCGCTATATGATTACAAAACAGCCCTTAAAAGAATAGAAAGATCAAATTTCAATGGCACATTATAATTGAGCCAAAGTGCCAAACTACAGTAGTGAAACTTCATATCATGTAGGAGTAGGAGTGATAAAATTTATAAACTAGTGACATTATAGGATATCAAAATTCACGGTAAGTACTAGGAGCTAAAAGTAAATATTAGCAGAAACAAAAAAAGATCATACACCTACACCTAGTCAAATGAAGTAAGAATGAAGCCAGAGTGTTTACCTGATACTTGTTTGCCCACCTGTATAAACAAAAGTTTCACATTTGAATTAGCATTTAAAATAATCCATCATATGCCATTGCATATTAAGTCTCAGGAAATAAATTCGCATGCTTGTAATTTATAAACAACGTAAACATGGAAGCCAAAGAGTAATCTTTAACCAACAACACATACAAAGTAGATATGTATAGAACGAAACATGAAAAAAGAAAAAAAGTAAGTTATAGTCTAGGTTTTTCTTTTATCTTCACTTGACTGTATCAACATTCAAAAAAACCATTAATAAAAATATCTATGGCCAAAGGAGGGCATGAAACACGGCTATGCACGTTTGTGTTGCTAAAGTAGAGAAGGAATACGATGTATTTAGAGAGAATCCGTAATTTATCTTTGTATGATAGCAGTGCTAGTTCTAGCTCTAGCTTTAGTAGCGTCATTTGTATTTAGCAAAATCTAATTTGTAATCTATTGCACTCACTCAGTAATAGAACTAACAAAGTTCAAGTCTAAAACACGGCTATGCACGTTTGTTTGTATTTAGCATGAGATAGAAGAATATCATGAAGAGAACAAAACAGAAAACTTACATAGGGACCGTGGAAGGGGGGTGACATAGACTAGATACCAACATTTTAAAAGCAATGGGTCAAATGAAACTGATAGTATTTAGAAAGGCTAAAAGAACATTTAAACACTTTAAATTAATATATGTTCAAACATATTCGTGCTTGTTTGTAAATTCTAACTATACTATGGTAATCTCTATGATTCCAATAGTGGTTCTAGATTTGTTTAGTTCAACATAGGGAGTGGTGAAAAGAAGAAAACATAACAAGTACCAAAATATACAGAACTTGCTGAATCAAGATGACAAAGGTCGTTTACCTAAATCCCAAACTTGAAATTTGATGTTGTTATACTGCACAGTTTCGACATTAAACCCAATAGCTGCATCAAATAATTTAATCAATCAATATACAATACCATAAAAGCAGTGGAAACGTTTACTAGCAGCAACCAATACATATAGAGATAAAATAACTAAAATAACAGCATTCAAAAATTGGTCTACATTTTGCTACCAAGGAACGTACGGAAAATCTTTAACAATTTAATATAGTAAACGCAAACAATAAAATTAAATAAGAAATGTGAGCGAGCTTATATATAAATATAAAAGGAACCTAAAATTTAAACAAGACTGCTCATCGTTCTATAATTTCCAAAACCAAAATATTGTCAGCAGCGAAACGAATAAAAAATTACAAAAATAAAACCAGATAGAAAAGACAGACATTAAGATTTGGGTATAAAACAAGATGGAGTACGAACTTGGAATGGTGGAGACAACTTCGCCCATCTGAAGCCGATCTGAAAAGGAAGGTAACAATTCAAACGAATCAAATCAAGAAACAACAGATTCAAAATGGACAGTGAGGGAGAAGCGAAGAAGTAAGAAGCATACAAAGGATAGTGGTTTTCCCGGCATTGTCGAGGCCGAGAACGAGGATTCGAGCTTCCTTGTTACCGAAAATAGAGGAAAACAATTTTGTAAACACTAATCCCATCTTCCGATTCGGCAGAGGGACGCTCACACAGTGCAATTGCAACTAGCACATCAATCAGTAACGGAATGAATTTTTATTTCTGGAAACAAAAGGAATGAGAATGAGATCAGATCTCGAAGCAGAAAGGGTGAAGCTGAGGAGAAGTGCATGTGAGTGTGAATCTAAATGGCGTCCATGGTGGAAGGAAGGGAACGAGGACGATACATTGGAAACGCGAAGAAAGTAGAAGGATCGATTAGGTTTGGCGAGATTCCTGTGAGGGATGAAACGAAGACGAATGGAAACAGAAAGAACGGAGACGAAGAAAACGAAGATAAATAGTAGATGGTTTCGATTCCCTCGTCCTCCACCTTTCGGTTTTGGGATCTCGCACCTATAGCAACCCCGTTTTCAACTCAACTGTCATTTCCTGCATTTAGAATTAGAATTAGCCTGTCACAGACAAAGTTGGGCCTCGGCCTTTCTGTTCCATTTCCAGAATTGATATTGGGACAATTTCTTTGACAACCCTCTTTTTCTTGTATCTCTCCAAAAAAAATGTCCATGATTATAAATAGTATAATCTATAAATTTATTCTGATCATAAAATTTAAAATTATATTTTACATTTTGTAATTTAAAATTTATTTGAGACTAACAGTGTAAATCTAAAAATATATTTTTCATTTTCTAGTCCAAAGACTCCTGTAAAACAAAAACATGGGTTAAAGAAAGAAAAAGTGTCAAAGTGGTCTCTTTCCTACATCTCACAAATACGTTCCTGCAATTTTTTAGTTTTAAAAAATTATCTAAAACTACTGTTGGGCACTTTCATTCTCGAATGTATTTTTAATATATACTAATATAGAAAGGAGATACAATTTTTTTTAACCTTTTTAGTGTACATAATTTTTGTACAACTTTTCATTTACTTTCACAAAATTTTAATATCTTTTATGAAAACTGTTGTACCAATTACTGTTTTTGTTTTAACAATTATAAAAAAATTACAAACGTATTTTTACTAGTATATTAAAATTAAAATGTCAATTCTAAAATGTATTTTTATATTTTGGAATTTAAGTGATATATTCATAGAATTTGCACTAAAAATATAAATATTACACACCCAATTTAAAAGTGGTAATTTTGAATATAGGACGATAAATAAACTAATAAAATAACTTTCATAGACTCAATTATGATATTTATTAAAAAAGCTAAAATAATTCCTCTGAATATCTCCTGTACGAAATTTATTGAAATAAAAAAAAATTGAAAAAATTCACATCTTTAAATAATGTTCGTAAGAACCTTCCTAAGTTCCCTGATTATAATACTTCCACCTAGCAACATCCTTATACTATTGCATTCTGGTTGCGCTATCAGTGATCTCAGTATGACCAGTCAGATCAGGCATTGTGTTTAAGAACTAGTAGGGAAAAAGAAGCGCTCCATTTCTCTTAGTAAGAAGTAAAAAATAATAGAGTGAGTGGATTGTGGAATACAATTATGAATAATTTAAAGAATGTACTTATAGAGATAAATTAGAGAATAAAAAAACGTAATAGAGACAAAATAGAAAGTAAAAATGTGTACGTTTTATATATATATATATAGTAAAATGTGTACGTTTTACATAATAAATAAAATATAAGCCAGTCTGAATTTCCTTTTATTCGTAAACTTAACATATTGAACTGTGAACCTAACATATTGAACTGTTCCTAATATAATAAAACGAAAAAAGTCGCTATATAAGTCTAGATTCATATTTCTACAAAGCAGATTGGAAGATCATCTCGGCTAGCTCCTGTAACATAAGGCAAAAGACCTTTATTAGAATCTATTTTGTCGATACGTAAACACACAGAGAGCTCCACTATTTTAACAAGTATAGAATAAAACAGCTTGGGCTAAAGCAAATTTAGTCAATCAGCATGGATATACAAGACATATTTTCATACTTATAACCATAACTAGTAACATATCTTGAAAGAGAATTGTTCCATTTCATCGTGTGTGTGTGTGTGTGTACAGCAGAGAATCAAATGTATTTTCTTAATCTCAGTTAATTAGGCTCGAGGAAAACATGTATAAGGAAGAATATGGTTTCATAAAAAGCTCTTAACTGCTGAAATGGTGGTATATAGGTAGCATTATCCTCAAAAGGATAATATTGTCTATTTTCTTAAACAAAAAGAAGAGTAGATTTCAGGTTATTTGGGGTTTACAACTGGCTGCGGGGATGCTTTCCTGATAATTCAGGTGTTTGGATCGTGGTGTTAACTACAAATTTAGGGACTTGCTCTATTTTTCAAGCTGAATAATCAAATTTGTATTTGTTCATTACACATTGGGGAATAAAATTTACTCTGTAGCAAAAAATTTAATGCTTGCCCTTTCTAACAGAAAAACTATATTTCGTGTTACCTGTTTCGCAGAAGCAACCTTTGGTTCTCCCCATTCCTTGACTTTCTTCTCCAGATATTCAAAGTCAGCTTTACCAGCCTACGTTAACATCCATTTCGATAAAGTTAATCAAAAGGAACACTATAAAAGAGAAAATAAAAATGTTGGAAGAATTTTACCTCTATTTGAGCCCCAATTTCAGTGTCAAAACTCTGGTATCGTTTACGGACAAGCTCAGACAGAGAACCATCCTTCGAGCCAGCATAATGAAAAAAGTTCAGTTTGATTCTCAAAAGAGATTTAAAGGCTTTCATTGAATTTGCGCATTTGAATTATGAGGGCATAAATAGATGTAAATGAAGGGTCCTTGTGTTACCTCAATTAGCTTGACAGCATTTCTCAGTCCACGGGCCAGGGTATCCATTCCAACAATGTGGGCTATGAACAAGTCTTCAACATCCGTGCTCTCTCTCCGCCTGTATATAGTTCAGTAAAGAAATTGAGAGGAAAAAAAATAAACAAACAAACAGGAATGTGAGTACATTAAGATAAAGAAGGACTGACAATTTCGCATCGAAGTTGAATCCACCTGGTGAAAGTCCTCCCTGGAAAAGACAAAAAACAAAACAAAAAGAACCCGGTCGGATGAGATTGCATTTCTAGGTGTGTTGCATTTCATGATGCAAACTCACTGAAACATTTTCTTACATTTCTGATCACACTGAGCATAATCAGCGTTGCCTCTTGAATATCTACCAGAAACTGATCAGTGTCCCAGCCTGCAGTAATGATAACAGCTTCACGTTACAACATTCATTCATGTGACATGTTATTGTTCCTGTCTCGATGCTAAGTGTTACAATATTTATTGAATGAGAAAATGCACACATACCAACTTGAGGATCGCCGGTGTTAGCATCAATATTACCCAGCAATCCGTTAATCCTTGCAGTTTCGAGTTCATGATGACAACTACATATTTCGGCAGAAATTGAAAGTACAAATATCATGTCCAGCTTCAGTTAAGATTTATGATTGTCAAATTTGAAAGGGAAAGTAAGATCAAGGACGGCCCATGTAAACACAATATATAATGATCAATTCACCTGTGGCCAGAGAGGGTGGCATGGTTGCACTCTATGTTGAGTTTGAATTCGCCTAGAGAAGGAAAAGAAATGACAGAAATTTGTAAATTGTAATAACATTGTTCTTAACAAAGAAAATTAGAGCAACATTTTAGGTGTATATATATATGATGAAGATACTCGTCCTGCTTTGTTAGTTTGGCATTGGGTGAAAAGGACAGGTATATAATTTACCTTCAAGTCCATATTTTCGCAAGAAATTTGCTGAGGTTGCAGCATCCCAATCATACCTGTAGAAACATAAGTTTAGTACGGGTAACAGGTGCTGCAAAAGTATTGACTGAACAGGTAAGATTCTTACTGGTGTTTCGTAGGTTCTTGTGGCTTAGGCTCAATTAGCAATGTCCCTAAAATGGCACAAGGAAAAGGACTTACAAAAGGAAAAAACCTTTATAAGTGAAAAAATAAAATTTTCATTCAAATTTTAGTGCAGTGCACAAACCAGAAATTTTTTTAAACTTATAAAACCTTCTAAGCATCCATATTTCACAATTTAGCGCTATAAAAATGATAAATAGTAGGCATTCTACAGAATGTTACCATTGAATCCAATCTTCTTTTTGTGTGCTACCGCAGCTTCAAAAAACCTAGCCTGTAATAAGGTAATAAATCTAATTAAGAAAGTCAGCAGAGGCTAAAAAAAACAAGCTTATTTGATTTTTGTCGGAGTAGGCAATGGATTGTCATAAGCTCGTGATTCATGTCTGTCACTATGAAGGAGAGAAAAATTTACTTCATTCAAGAGATACATCTCATAAGGTCAATTTTTTCCTTAAGGCTTTATGCCCTTGCTTGCGTATATTTCTTTCTTATCCACATTAAAAAGTGGTTGTTGTTGTAGCATGCACATAGAACTAATGTTTCATTAATTTCAAGGAGATTCCTTATAAATTTGTTCAGTAATACAAGAAATAAAAGAAAGCAGTAAAGCAAAATAATTAATTCAAAGCAAGAATGATTCACGTACCATATGATTAAGCTCTCGCTCCATATCTGTGTTCAAAAGAGATTGATAACCCTCACGACCACCCCAGAAAACATAATTTTCTCCTCCCAAATAATGAGTCACCTGCAATATATATATGTTTAAATCAGTAAAAGAAGAATGGTTCTTCAGATACAATGAACCTTACACGCACATAAAACCTTACCTCCATGGCTTTCTTCACTTGAGCAGCAGCATATGCATAGACCCCTAATTCAGAGCTGTAAAGCAGTTCATTTAGTCAGCAATGAACCCAATATGCATAAGGACCATAAAGACAATTCAGGAGGAAATTGTATTATATGTTACCTAGTAGCAGCACCATGCATGTAACGAGGATGCATGAACAACTGAGCTGTTCCCCATAATACTCTTTTTTTAGCCTATATGATAACACAACAAAACCATTACATGTAATATGGTTGTTTAACTCAAGACATAAAAAAAAATGTGTGTACAACAGTGCTCTAGCAGAGTACTGAATAAACAGGATCACAGGAATGGAAAGAACAAAAAGGTACTTCGTGAACTAGACAGACAAAGGAAAAGAAGAAGAGACTGCTCGTATCATTTCTTCCTTATTTACCAACTCTAAATATATTCATTGCATTCCACACTTGAAAAATCAACGGGGTATGGGTACATGTTAAAACCAGATTTGGCTAAGCAAATCTTATATTTCTGCATTCTCCAAGCTCCAAAACAATGTACATCATTCATTCATGTGAAATGACTAACTGGAAATACAAGGAACTCAGCAATCATTTGGGCTTTGGTACAAATTGTTAGTGTTTTTTCCTACTTCCAAATAATGTAGGTGAAAAGTAATATACCTTGGTCTGGAGCTCTTGAGCTAGGGCAACCACTTCATCCAAGTTTGCATTAGATTCCTATGATAAAGACAACAATAGCAGTCTAACAGCTCAGAAAGAAAATTTATAAAATGAAGCAAAGTGTTTTAATCAAGAAAGCACATTCCACCAACTATGATCGTATCTGAATATTCCAGAAATAAAACATTAGTAAGCATATGCCACTGCATCTCCATTTTTATCATCTCTAAGAATTGCAATTAAGTGGAGAAACATTGACTCACATCAAGAGTTTTTCCATCAGGGGCAATATCCCTGTCGTGGAAGCACCAAAAATCGACACCAAGCTTGCTTATGAACTCAAAGTTAGCTCTCACTGTTAATTAAGAGAATTTTATTGTGAGACAAACAAATCTGTAAATGTAAAGCAAATCTGGAGAGTCAAAAACTAACATACTTCTTCTTTTGGCCATGTTTAATGAGTTGGTACCATCCTCCCATGGCCAATACTTAGTAGGTGCGCCAAATGGATCAGCACCTGTTCCACGGAATGTATGCCAAAATGCAACACTAAATCTGAACCAATCCTGCAGTTATTATAGAACAAATTTAAGTCAAAATCCTGTTAATGTTGGTGGACAATAAGGTATAGATAAAAATGGCAACTTCTTGGAATATAGATGAAAACCCACCTTCATTTTCTTTCCATGAATTTCCTCCTCCGGATTATACCATTTAAAAGAAAGTGGATTCTTACTGGACGGACCCTGAAAATTAAATACAAACAGGCAGTAATGAGTATTCACACAATATATAATTCTAGAATACACATGAACATAAAAGAAGAAACAGCCCCCATAAAGAATTCTCAGATATAGCTGCAAAACAAAATATTAAAACTAATTCAGTTGCTAAAGGTCAACCTCTTTTTCCAAAAGAGTATTCTTTTGTGCAAAGGGTATGACCATGCAATAAACATATTATTTAGTTACCCAAATATCATCCTCTCTTTTAAATAGTCGTTAAACTAATGAAATTGTATAAGTAGTCCCTAAAGTACTGAATATCCATCAATCTAGTCCTTTAATTGATATATATTACTAGCATTGAAGGCCTAATTTGAAGAGTTCTTCGATACTTGCCGATGTGGCACAATTAGTTTAGAGACAGCATATAGTTCCACTAGTTTTTGGATACTTCATGAAACAAATTGATACTTTATTCCAATTTTAAAGTTCGATAATTTAGGAGGATTTAGGAATAATCTTAGGCTTCCAAACAAGTTAATAATCGAATAAACCCTTTCATTTCATTTCATTGGCCTCTTTACCTTCCCTTCTATTTAGAAAAGAATATATGCCATGGTTATCTTGTATGGCATACACAGATAGATTGAAATAATCAAGTCTACCTCGTATTTAATCTTTGCAATTTCAGGGAAAAACTCCCCTTCCCATCCATCTGAATCGCCGCATTGATCCACATTGCTAGCAGGACAAGTCTGAGGAGTAGCAACCTGCTTGCAACATACAAAATAAATCGTATTTGAATACCATGATCCAGAATCCCAAATGATAATGCACAAACGGAGGAACACAGAAAAAGTACCACTGCGTAACAGAAGACTTTGAAACAAAGAAAAAGTAGTAATGTTCTCCCCAATTTCATTTTCATCTTGACGTCAATACCTGCGCAACACAGAGAGAGAGAGAGAGGGAATCGATCAGCAGATCAGGAAACGTCACTCAATCGATGTATAAGAATTACTGAAGATAATAACGTCATAGATAATCTATAAACAGAGATCACGTAGCAACAACTTTAGACGACACAGAAGGAAAAGCTGCAAGCTTTAATCTAAAGACAAAACACATGGACCATAATAATGTAGAACAGCAAGTAAAGAGTGAAGGTGTCAAAGAATAAGCTTACCGACCCAAACTTGTTCTTCACCGATTTCGATAGGATGAACGGGAGGAGAAGAGGTGTTTTATTTTTATAGAGAAGCTAGGAGAAGACTGTTTTACATAAAGAAGTAAGAGATATCCGCAGTTTTGAAATTGTTGTTTATTTTCCTGTTTGGATAAGCATGCAGATCAAGTTGGAAATACTTTATATTTTAACAGAATAATATATAATATATTCTCCAAAATATTTAAAACTAGGTTTGTTATCAGAATAATCCAACATAATTTTTATTAATTAAATTAAATTTATTAAAAATACAAAATTTACCAGCGATTTTAACAAACCAATAATAAAGATTGCTGCTAACATATTGTTTACCGTTTCAATTTAAAATTAAATTGTATCATAATTTAAATAGATTATTTTAAATTCAAAATATAATTAAATATTTTAAATGCACAATTTAAATACAAAAATTATATTTTATAAGTGTAGCTGATCGTTTAAATTGTATTATAAAGTTGTTGTGAATGTTGTCAATTATTTTTAAAAAAAAATCATTAAAATTCAGTTTAGAGAAGAGACGAAAAAAGTAAATTGATAATGATAGAAGGTTGAGAATATTAACCACAAAGATAGAAAAAAATGTAATTCAAAATTATTAATTAGCGGATTTACCAACTACAAAATGTGAGAATTTTACATTAATAATTCCTGACCCTACAAAATTTCTCCAAATAAGACTCGACCCAACATTATTTTTCCAACTAAAACTAATCATTATTGACGTTTAAAGATACTCAATCGTACCAGAATTGATTTCCTAAAAGCCAAATTCTTTTCTATGCTTTTTTTAGGAAAGCATATCTATAGAAAAAAGATAAAGTATCTTTAAAATATTAAGAAAAAAGTATTGATATTATATAAAGTATCGTATTATTATATTTAATTAAAAATATTAATTAATATTTATCAGTTTGAAATAATAATAATTATTATTATTGTTAAATGAAATAGATGTTAAAAAAATAATAAATTTGAAATATTAGTGTTAAAAAATATTTCAATATTGTTACAATCCTTTTCGTGAAACACGAATTTTTTGAAAAAACTTTAAGATTTTTTTAGGGATATAATTTAAAAAAAAATGTATGTGATTTAATTTATTTAAACTTGAAACTAAAAATTGATATCACTTCATATAGCATAATTAAAAAGATAAATTAAATATTTTATTATATAAAAACATATACATAACTCATAATTTTATATTATTCACAATTTACAAAACTTAGTTTTGTGATAAAAAAAAATATATACAACATTATATACATGAGTATTTATTAATAAACTATAAAAAATAATAACTAAAACTATTTATTAATAAAATATTCACACTTTACCAAATATATTTAAACTTTTAGCCTAATATTAAATACATTAAACTTATTTTATTTTGTTATAATTATCTTATAAAATATCTTATATGAAATTTTGAAACGGTGTTATATCATATTAGTTTCTGCTAAATTATTTATTTTGAAATATCTCGCTTAATAAAAAAAAATAAGTATTTAGAATTATAGTGTCATATTTATAACATTATATTTTAATAATTTTTAACTACACTAAGAATCATCATACATCTAATATGGAGAATTGAAAAAAATATATAAAACACTATTATAGTTATGTATATAATTATAATACCAAAATATATTTATAAGAATTTGTATTCTACTAGAGTTTCTATTACACTGAAACTAAAAGTAAAATAATAAAGTTTTACAATAATATATATATAAATAAATAAATAAAAGTATTATCTTACTCTATGTTTTTGTTGCGTCATTATTATGCACTTAGTTTACAGAAATATTATTATCTGTTCATATTATTGAAGTGATTATAGTAGGCAAGAAATTAAAGAAATTATTAAACAAAGACAAAATGGTAAATTAATTTACTAAAGAAATATTTATGTAACTGAATTATGAATATTAACTTATAAAAACAAATATGTCAAACAATCTTAAAGCATATAATCATTAATTTTAAATTTAACATTCAAATATATGTATTAATGTCAGACTCTAATGAGTTATATGTACTTGTGGTAGTCTTTATTGTTTTGCAAAATTATTTTGGGTGAGTTTCACCATATCACATACAAGGTTAGTCCATTAATATCTTATGTCAATGTAAAGCCCCTAGACTAGGATCTCCTGCTCCTTTCATCACATACTTCACCCTACTTCAGATTTGATGGTTATTAAATAAAATACTTAGTATTTAAATGACCAACTCAACTTAATTATCTTAATAGTATCATAAGTGCATTGTGTCAATATAATAATATTTTTATTATCTTTATAATTTAAAGATAATTATGATGTCATTGTCATATTAATTTTGGATCTTTGTGTCATGAATCATTTGTTGAGTTACTTAGGCATTTTGTTCATGTTGAGTCTATCAAGAACCGAGCTCAACCATATAAAGGACTGACATCACTCTTTATTTTAAACCTTAAGGAAATGGGTTAATGGGTATTTTATCTTTACATAGTGTTCTACTTTCTCATTTTTATTCAATGTAAGACTTAGACTCACACTTGAATTTCCAACAATCTCTCCCTAAAGGGTGAGTCCCTCCCTCCAACCGCAGTTCATCTTAACGAGACTTGCTTACCTAAATACCCATTGCCAGGAAGACTTTCGGTATACGGACCATTATACTCATTTGAATCGATCATCAAGACAAACTATCGGCTTTGATACCACTATTGGGTCTATCAAAGAGGAGGTTCACCTGGGAGACAATACCAAAATGAGACTTGAGTTCAACCATATAAGAGATTAACATCACTCTTTACCCAAAACCTTAAGACAATGGGTTAATGAGTCTTTCATTTTTATACAGTACTCTACTTTCTCATTTCTATCTAATGCGAAACCTAGATTCATACTTGAATTCTAAATAGTTCCACCCGCTACCAGATTGTTATAGAACCAGCCATTAATGTCTAGTCCCACCTCGAGATGATGTCGAGGGGGTGTGTTGAAAGTCTCACACCGACTATAGATAAGACTAATTTATAATATATAAATGGATGCAAACTTTACAAATCGATTTTGTAGGGTTAAGTTAGACTTAAAGTCCACTTCTTAACAATAATATTTATAACTTAAATTAGTATACTTTATAATATTTATAATACCATACAAAATTATTTATTTTTTAATACTATTAAAATCTTAATATTAATTTTAATCCAAATATTAATTATAACGGTAGAATCGGACTTATTTTATTATAAATTTTGATGAATTAAATATTATTTATCATTTTTGAAGAAAAAAGTCCTTGAATTATTCGTGTGATGGAGGGGTTAATGACGCAAAGTAAATACGTATATGATTTACAAAAAATAAAGCTTTATGTATACTCTTCAATTAAACTCAAATTACCATATTAAATGGAGGCACCGTATCTATTGCTAAACCTAAAACCTAGGCTGCTACTTTTTTCACCCTATTTTTTCTTCTTGCACCCCCTTGCATCAATAGTGCAGCGAATTCTAATTCTTCTCCAATCCTCTTTTCCCACCAACACTATATCACCTCCATCATATCTAACATTTCATTATTATTTTCATTCACCATGTTTTGCCGCAACTCTCTCTCAATCTGTGTAGAAGGTGATTTATGAGTTTTAGGCGACACGCCACATGCATGAACAAGTGCTTTAGAAAGTAATTATGAATCTAGAAATACCTTCCAAAATATTTATTTCGAAAATTTATTTCAGATTTGTTATTCCAAAAGTTATTTTTTAGATTCAAAGATGTCTTCTAAAACATCCAATAATAAATATATAAAAAATAATGAGGTGTAGAAATTTTTATTATATTTTTAATGAGGAGAAGTTTGGAGAATACCACTTTTATGAGGGTGCAAGAAGAAAAGCAGAGAGATGTAAAAAGAAACACTCTAAAACACACATTATTAGAAATTTAATATGAGATCAGCCCATAAACCAAACAAGTAAAATCCTTATTTTAGGCCTCCAAAGAAAAAAAGTCTAAAAAAAATTCTTTTAGTACAAATGTTTTAGGTTTCTAAGAAAGAAAAAGAGCTAACTTTTTTTTAAAATACTAATTGTTTTAAGTTTTAAAAAAAGAAACATCTCATTCTTAAATTTACTTTATATCTCTGAAATCCTTTGAGCTGTTATTGTATGAGACATGTATGTTACCTTGATTAATATATTAACACAAAATAGAATTCAAATAAATATAAAAAGTATGAAAAAATAACTTATTGAATTGATTAAAACAATTGAACACACAAAAGATATTCAAAAATTTGGAAAAATTTATATTTATTTCTTTTGATGTAATGATAAATATCATTCACACCATTTATATTTACATGTTTCGTGTAATTTACATTGCTAATAATAAATTCTTTATATATATATATATATATAGTTGTCGAAACGGGTCATCCGACCTAATCCGGTCCAGCTAATTTATTAGCGAGCCAAAAAAATTCAAATTCGGTCTGGTCCACCACGGGTTAGTGAGTTAAACGATTTGTCTTAGTGGTTCGCTTAGTTACAATTTTTTTAAACAAAAAATTACAATTTTTTAAACAAAAAAAAATTATAATTTCTTTTAAATAATTTTTTTTTGTAATTCAAATTTAAATGATTATGATGTTAAACTCAAAGAAAATTAAAAAAAAAAAACATTAACATACCACTCAAATGTAATTAAAAAACAAACCCAAAAAACGAATAAGTAAGTTTATAATGTCGATAATATTTGTCTCACTTATCCATTTATAAGGTTTGAGTCTTGAATGAATAAATTTATAATATTTTATCCTCTTGAAACATCTTTTTCTTTATTCTCATTTATAATACAATAAAAAATGTTAACTAAAAATATCGAAACACAAAATAATAAATAATTAAATTAAACTAGGTGGATTAATGGACCAACTCAGCTCACCAGAGGTCCAATCCAGCTTACCACGAGTTCAACTCAGATGAGCCGGATGAAAAATTGGCTCGTATAAAAATATTTATTTTTTTCAAACCCAACTTAATCCGAACTTGTAGTGGGCTAGATTGACCCACATGTTCTAACCTATTTTGACAACACTAATTAATATATATATATATATATATTAATTTTAAAATGGTTAAGTTCTATGTCTTTACTAAGATAATGAGATATAATTAAGATATGAAGATATTATTAAATGTGTATTAAATATAATTTTTAAATATAACGTATTAAGGTATATCTCTTTATATTTTGTATATTTATAAAGTGCAGTTTTTTTTATACTTACAATAAAAAAACTAAAAGAAGAAAGTAATTAATTGGTAACAAACTAATTGAATGAGTAACTAACAAAGAAAAGGGCATTTCATATAAGTCAATTATATTTGGTGACGATTGCACTGATGGTCGCCAACGTAAGGAAATGAATAATATAATTCAATATGGGCGCGTCTCCAAATATATGGTTCTAATTTTTAGTTCACTACCAATCATAGAGGGAGAATATTGTTCTCTTGATTTTACTGATTTTATATAACTACCATTCAAATCACGTTCTTTACTCTAAACAACTAGCCAACCTACCCCCGCGCACACTTGTACCTTCCTTTCCAAGTTTCTATCAAACCACACTCTCAGAAACCACAATTTCTGTAATTAACTTCTACAATAAAACTCATATACTTCGCCATTTTTTGTGGTTCAACAAGGACCAGCTAATGGCGGAGGATACTTTTCAAACAATATCATTTTTCAATAAATTGGATTCAAGTCATAGCAAAATGGTATAGCATACAATTTGCTATACACACATCATCTTAGCGAGAAATAAATTCAAAAGAACCAGTGTCCTTGGCTAGGATAGCAATGGGGTTTGAAAAAAAAATTGACAAGTATCAGCTTGTTAGGACCATTGGAGAAGGTAGCTTCTCTAAGGTTAAGCTGGCTGTCAATGGCACCAATGGTCAGAAGGTTGCTGTCAAGGTCATTGATAAGCATATGATCTTAGAAAACAATCTTAAGACTCAGGCAAAACCTCACCCTAACACTTTCCCTTTATCGAGTAACATTTTATTTAACTTTCTTAATCAAAGATATCATATGTTTCAGGTTAAAAGAGAGATCAGAACAATGAAACTTCTGCATCATCCCAATATAGTTAGCATTCACGAGGTATATATATATATTATGCCTATATATATATATATATACCATCTGCCGTTAGAATTTTAGTGAAGTTTAATTAATCCCTCTGTCAATACTTTATTTCCAATGAACTTCTTGAAACAGGTTATTGGCACAAAAACGAAGATATACATCGTGATGGAATATGTATCAGGAGGACAACTACTAGACAAGTTGGTGAGAATCAACAGTTCCTCAAATTGAAACATATATGCACTTTTTTTTTCTGCAATTTTCAACTGTGATATATGATTTGCAGTCCTATGGAGAGAAGTTGAATGAACGTGAGGCAAGAAAACTGTTCCAGCAACTAATTGATGCCCTGGACTACTGCCATAACAAAGGGGTCTATCATCGAGATCTCAAGGTAAGTTCACCTGAACCTGCATTTGTTTCTTTGCAATGGAGTGTTGAAACGTAAATGAATGTTGACATGCTATTGTAGCCAGAAAACCTGCTTCTTGACAGCAAGGGAAATCTCAAAGTGTCTGACTTTGGATTAAGTGCATTACAAAAGGTAGAATTAATTGTTCCTTTGAATCTTATCCTTAGTTCCATCATAAGTATTTTTTGACTGAGTACAATTTTGATACGTTATATATCTATCATCAGTGTAATGATGTCTTGACCACGCGGTGTGGATCCCCATGTTATGTAGCACCTGAGGTAAGGTTTAATCTCTTTCCTTGGAACATCAGAAGAAAAGGTGTCGGGCACGTGTATATTGATTCTACAACTCCTACATGTGCAGCTTCTATTGAGCAAGGGGTATAATGGAGCAGCTGCTGATGTTTGGTCATGTGGGGTGATTCTTTTTGAATTACTTGCAGGCTATTTACCATTTAACGACCAGAACTTGATGAACTTATATGGAAAGGTATGGTAAACAGTCAAAATAATGAAAAAGAGAGAACAACTTGCGTCACTAACAAATATTTCACATTTTCTGCTAATTTAATTTCCTTTGTGAAAAGATATGGAAGTCAGAATATAAATGTCCCACGTGGTTTACTCGGAGTCAAAAGAAACTAATTGCCAAAATACTTGAACCACGTCCTGCAAAGGTAAAAATTCAGGACAACCACAACACTGCTTAAAAGTGTAATTAATGTATAATGGTTTCTTACCATTCCTGTCTCTCATTCAGCGGATAACTATATCAGATATTATTGAAGATCCGTGGTTTCAAAAAGATTACAAGCCTGTTTTTGCATCTGAATTTGATCAGAACATTAACTCGGAGGATGTTGATGTTGCTTTCAATTCAATTGAGGTAATTTGTTGGCAACTAGCAAGTTAGAAAGTAGTTGTAGAAAAACTCAGTTGGATGGATTGACGCACCTAATTGTGTAATAATCTCTGCTACAGGAAAATGTCAGAGAGACAACGGTATCTAAGTCCTCAAGTTTCATTAATGCGTTTCAACTAATAGCCATGTCTCGGGATCTTGATCTATCTGGTCTTTTTGTCGAACAGGTAATCTGGAAGAGGATTCACCTTATTTGTAAATTTAATTAAGCCATTAAAAAAGCTAATGTTGTGAGTTTCTGGTTTAGGATGAAAATAAGCAGACAAAAAGGATGGGATCCAAACACACTATCAATGAAACGATAGAAAAAATAGAAGCTGCTGCAACCGATGCAAGACTGTCGATAGAGAAAATTAGCAACTTTAAGGTATAATATAAACGACGCTGCTCTGATTCTTTAATGCATGCATGAACTATGGTACTTCGATTCTGAAATGAATGCTTGTCAAATTGTTCCTTCTCTTTTGGAAATGTTGCCTAACAAAACGAATTTTCATTCCTGATGCCAGATAAAAATGCAACCGAAACAGACAATGGCCACGACCAGTTTCAGATCATACTTATCAGCTCAGGTAATTCATTTATTTTATGGCCTCAATGGAAATAAGAGCATAAAAAATTAAACTTGTATAAATTAAATTTAATTATGCATCTCAAATTTTGAATGAGTTATTGCTAAAGTCGCAATTAATTTTAGCCAATCAATTTGATAAAGGGTGCTCGAAAGATTGAAATTAATTCAGGCTAAATTTATATAAATGGAGTAGAATTAAATCCAAATCTATATTTTAAAAAATAAATAAACTTTTATAAACTTAAATCTAAACAAATTGAATTTTAAATATATTTTCAAAATAAAATATTTCATATATTTAAAAACTAATTTTAAATTTGTAATAATTTAAAATTAATATATATTTAGAAAACATTATTTATTATAAATACTTATTGAAAATTGTGTATTATTTAAGAGTTTAATATTAAAACGTAACATATATATATATATAATAATAATTTATATATATATATATAAATAAATATATATAAATAATTTATATATATTAAAACGTAATATAAAAATTTATAAATAAATATAAAACTAACACGTGTTTCTTAAATATCAAGATATAATGAAATAAAATATTATTATATTTCTTATCAATGCATTAAATTAAAGACGTGAAACATGTGACTGATATGAAACATAATATAATATATGAATATATAGTATCTTTAGAGTTAACAATTATGAAATTGAATTATAATTTAATTATTTGGAAAGTGATTTTTTATCCAAATATAAATTTGGATTAGTTCGTATCCAATTATTCATATGTATGGGTAATATATATTCCTAACATAGTTTGGTACACCATTAAATATAGGCCTGAAAAATTAGAGGAATGAACAATTTTCCTTACTATATGTCAATAACTACCAGTAATAAAAACATTTCTCCAGAATTAACTCACCAACACTCAGGACAAACTAAGCAATGAAAGTTAAAGTTATAAAGACACTAAAATAACGATTTCACAGTTAATATTTCAAAAGATTTTTTTTTCATTAATAAGCTTAATGGTAATTCAATAGTATACAAAATTTTTGGAATATTCAATTAAAATGATTAAATTTTGTGGGGAGGACATTATATTAAGATAAGGTTTTTACTATTTATAAAAATAAAAAGTTTGTTTGCCCCTAAAATAGTATACAAATTTTGATGATTTATTTTTATTTTTCCTAAACTCAAAGTCATCATAAATAATTTAAAAAGTTAAAGAAACTTTGAATTGAACAGAATACTGACGTGGTTTTTTTTAATATGAGTAAAAGTTAATTTTATCAGAAATAGGTCATAATCTCCTTTGTTTCCTTTCTTTTTTGTTCATTGTTAAAGAAAGCTCAATTGTTGCATATATTTGTGAGAATTATCAGGTGATTGAAGTTGCTCCAACTCACTGTGTTGTAGAAATATCAAAATCTACTGAAGATATAAGAACGTATAACAAAGTAAGAAAAATTCTTCTTGGCTGAATATGCAAATTCATGAATTTGGTTACTAATTTTAATTTTGATTATCAGTTTTGTGAAAGTTTATCAAATCTGCTGAAGCAAAAACCTGGTGTGCCATCACAAAGCGAAGATTCTGTAGATCAATGTGCCTCTGATAGAAAAAAACACGACGCTGAATGGTAGTTATAGCTTATAACAATGGTGATGATACTGTCCACTGCCACCATATATGCTTATTATTGGACATTTTGAATTATCAATTTCAGCTATGAAGAGCCGAAAAGGGAATATGTCAAACTTTTTCGTGGCTACGAATCTTCCTGAAGGTGGAGTGAATCCATGTCTCCTGTTTTGGTGAGTTCATGGAAGTTTGACCAGAAGGATGAAACAAAGTGTTTCATTTATTGATGGAAGCAATAAATATTTTTTCTCTTTTCTCCTTTTCATCTATCTTTTTGTTTTGGAAGCAAATTTCTTCTTTTTCGGTTTTCTTTTCTTTTGTTCTTCTTCATTATAAAATAAGGAAAAGTGCATATTAGCATTTCCAGAGCACATCCTGTAAAACTAATTCACTTGCTATAATTAATTCAAAGAAGAAAAACGTTCTTAGGGCGAGTATAAATATCATCTCGAGTGAAACATGTCCAACAAAGTATAATTAGGATAATGTCTAACAAACAATAAATATAATTAGGATAAGTTTTAATCATATTAAGAGGTTGATTTTAAGTATAACATGAAATTTGCAACTATTTATATATTGCAGGTCAATTAAGTTTCACAAAGAAAAAATAGTCAGATTTGGTTGTTATATTTTATCATTTAATGTCTAAATTTTTTCTAATGGTAATTGGACATTGGTGTTTTTTATTTGTGTAACGTAGGGAGATGAGATGACTCTAGCTCAAGAAAATCATCAGTCTTTATGATGTAAAATTTATAACAAATATGTCGATGTCAAATTGCAACAAACAAATATAAAGAAGACATGAAACGCTGTTCTGGTTTGTGAACTGCTAGCTTTTTTACAGCAGAGAGATGTGGAGAACCGATTTAGGACCTCACTCGTGACAAAAAGTTTCCTTGGAGAAGTCTGTAAACTACCAGCATGTTACATTAGACATGTTGAAGTGCTTTGGGACTTGAGTTGTGACACGTGTCACGTGGTTCATTCTAGAACATACTATGGCGGGCACTAACGTCCCATAATAAGGACAAGAGAACTCACGGGCAGAACAGAGCCCTGGCTCACGGGGGAACCTACGATCATCGATCACACAGCATAATCTTCGTGTGCATTTCTCACTCCCACACTTCACATGCGTTTAGCTGACGCTCCATATCTCCACATTCTACAACATTTACAAGTTATAGTTAATACTAAAATATTAAGCACACACTTAAAGAATTGGCGATTATTCCTCACGGCACCTAAATGGCAAGTGATGTAACCCCCTCAAACACTAGCAAAACTCCAACCACATTCTTAAACCAAGTTCACTTTATAAATAAAGCTGCATAGCTCAAAACTCTGTGACACACACCAGACCAAGTGACAATGAAAACCCTCCTGTTCTTGCTTCTCGGTCTTGTCACCTTCATCAGCAATGCTAACACTCTCCCAGACAGTCCTCAATCTAAATCTTCAATTCCTCAATTGACCCAACAGAAAAGGCCTGATAATGAAACCATATACAGGGTGTCAAAGCAACTATGCTGGGGTTGCATGGCGGAGTCATTAGAGTTCTTGTTCAGGCACAACTTGGTGAGAGCAACCAAGTGGGAGCTTCCACTGATGTGGGACTTCCAGCTGGAGCAGTACGCGAGGTGGTGGGCTAGTCAAAGGCAAGCAGATTGTAAACTGGAACATTCTTTCCCAGAAAATGATTTCAAGCTTGGAGAGAACATTTTCTGGGGTAGTGGCTCGGCGTGGACACCGTCTGATGCTGTGAGAGTGTGGGCTGATGAAGAGAAGTACTACACCTATGCCACCAATTCCTGTGTACCGGGTCAGATGTGTGGCCATTACACTCAGATAGTGTGGAAGAGCACCAGAAGAATTGGATGTGCCCGTGTTGTATGCGACGATGGAGATGTCTTCATGACTTGTAATTATGATCCCGTCGGCAATTATGTTGGAGAGCGACCCTATTAAATTATATAAAGTATGTGTGCATGATTATGCATGTAGCTAGAATGAAAAAACAGTATTAGATTATGTAATTGCTGAACTGCTTGCTATTGTGAATGTGAATTGAGTTTCTCATATATACATTTGCTGAGTGGAATAATTTTGTGGAATTGATTAAATTAATTATTAACCAGTACGTGTTGCTTCTTCTTAAATTTATCCAGTGCCATGTGAATTCCTTCTGATTTGCCAACTATGGCAGCTTGAGTTGTCTGATATGCACGACTTACTTCACTGCATTATCCATTGCTCTTAGTTTATCGGGGCACCCAACACAACCCATTATTCATAAACCTTAATTTACTAATACCAATTTGATTTTAATTTTTGTATGCAAGTTTATGTCATATTCAATCTTAGTTGTCAGACATTCTCTGTTCATTTATTGAATTAATAAAAAGTTTATTATATAAGTGGAATCAGTGTTTGAGCAGTAAATTTAACAAAATGTGACACAGTGAAAGAAACAAACCCACTGGTTAACAGGGGTGGGCAAAATGCAATTATTTAATTTAACTATTTTAACTATTATGAAATTAAACTAAACTTTGAATTCAACTATAACATAATTTAACTAATTATCTCTAGCCTTTCTATTTTAAATCATAGTTGGGTTGAGATTTGTTTTTCAATTATATTCATTTAATATTTTTTTATTAGAAGATGCTAGTTTTCTAGTAACATAGTTTAACTAAAATTTTATTATCTCCAGCCATTCTATTTTGAATCATATCTTTAATATTATAAATTATATTTCAATTTAGTGTAAGATATACTAATTTAATTTTTAAAAACTAAATTAATAAAACAATTGAATGTGATTTTTATTTTAAAGATAACTTCTTTTATATTTTTCAATTAAGTTCCGAATCAATTTAGTTTATTTCAAATATTTTTTAACAATCCAGTTAATTATGAGCACGGCCAAAATTGTCATTCACCATTACCAATACTATAAAATTGAGACCAAAAGACACATTACTTTCAACTAATTGCTTTCGTTAATCTATATGAATTTTTTTTAAAGTCAATCTATTTAAAAACGAGAAAGTATAAATTTCACTAATACGAAGAAAAACTTTAGTAAAATATGTATATCTAAATAAAAATAAGTGCTAGTAATGAGTGGAGATAGATAGTTTCTTAGCAATTTTATTATAAATGAATGGTTAAATAATTGTTAGATTACATCTATGGTATAAAATTCTGAAAATTGAACTGACCTCTTTGTAGCATGTTATTAATTTATTTATAAATTAAAAATATAATTATGTATATGAAAATTGGTCGGCATGACATGTTGTGCACTATCTAGTAATTTATCATCCAGCGTGCTCCGAAAGATTCTTTAACTCAAGAAACCTATTTGTTAAATTGACCGGAAGCATTAAAACATTTTATAATAAGCGTCACACAACATTCTTAATTTTTTTTATGGGTTGTAGTACATTGCATGGGTTATAACTTGGTTTGTTGGGTTGGACATCCTTTGATTCATTTTACAAAAAGGTTATTTTAACTAATTTTACATGTTGTTTTGGGTATAAGATCAAGTCACTTCAAATATCTACAAAATTTTTCTTGTGATGTCGTTATCCGTGCAAAAGTTTAGAATAATGGTAATAAATGTACAGTAAATCTGATAATTTATCTTTTACCTTTGACCTATATTTATAATATTTATAATTTTTATATTTATAGTTTTTGACATGAGCTTGAAATTAGTGAAACCTTAATCTTGGTCCAATCTCAGCCTAGTGTCTCTAATTACCATTTACCTTAATCTTTGTAGATAAATATGGTTATTGACTAAGGCCGGACGTCTCTATTTTTTGCCGTTTAGTCTTGGCTATCGATTATGTCGCATTCCCTCACTAAGTTGCTTCCTGTCCTATAGGATCGTCTGACTTGATTGGTGTGGAGTGTGTATATGGCTGTCCGATCCATACGGTACACATGTAAAAATATTAGTTCAATTTAGTCTATTATAGGCTGACAATAAGTTTATTAGTTTACCTAAATTTCAGATTTAAAATAAAAAATAATAATATTTCAATAAATTAAAATTTCTTATAATACATAATAAATTATAGAGTATTAAAAATGTCTCATTAAAGGATAAGAAATTTGATGAAAATTTATAAGTTTATTGTTTTAAAGTTTTTGGATTAAAAGTTGTGTTAATATTTATGTATAGATTGAATTTATGTCTTGTGTTTGTATTTTCTTAGTTGTAACTTTTTAGTGATATTTCTCGGAATGACTCATTAGTGTATTAAAAGTTTTTATGATAGAAAATCAAATAAATGTGTCTCATCACGATGAACGTCGTACTTGTAGCTTGAAATTCTTTTGTTTAAGGAGGAAGTACTAAATTCAAAAGATTCACACTTAAGAGAAATTATTGAAAATTCAAATATGAGTCTAAGTCTCACATTGAGTAAATATGATAAAGTTGAGTACCATATAGAGATGAAGACATGTAAACTCATTAGTTTAAGGTTTTAGGGTATCAATCTTTATGTAGGTTGACGTCATATTTCATTGACGTCGTACTTTTTGAAAGACCCATCAAAAAGTATATATGCTCATTAACTGATTTTGTTAGGCCTTTGTGTGTTAATCTTTATGTGTTGGTTGAACACCCATTGTTATAAGATTTTGGATTGAAGATGATATTAAATTTTATGTGTAGATTGATTTCATGTTTTATTAATGTTATATATTTTCGGTTATGCTCTCTTGAAAAACTAGTCTAAAAGTAAGTATGTTCAATAACTTATTTTGTTATATTTTTATTAGATTGACCTTCACTTGTCAATATTTATGTGAGTTGACCTTGTGTGTGGGTTGAGAATTCATTATCCTAAGGTTTTGTGTTGAAACTGATACTAATTATTGCGTGAGTTGAACGGTTATTATCTTAAGATTTTTTGAATTGAAGGTTACGTTAATTCGTATATGGATTCATTTATATTATATTTCTTTGATATTTTTTTTTAAAATTTCATTAAAAAGTTATAAGTATGTTGAATAGTTTTTTTGTTAGACCTATATTGACACTACCAATGCTCCCTCAACTAGTCCAAACTTAAGTCTTGTCTAAGCAACTCAACAGGGAAAGGTTTGATAGTGAGAACATATACAGTGTGTGCACCCAGCGATGCTGGGGTTGCACTGCACAGTCACTAAGAGTTATTGTACATTAACAACTTGATCAGAATGAGAACATTCTTTCCAAAACATTTTGTTTTTCAATTTACTTATTTTTACACGTTGTTACTTGAAACACTTAAATCCCAGCATCTGAGTCAAGGTTGGAATAAAGTATTTATCCTTCCAGGTGAAGTGTATCTGATTGTCAACTCTGCAAACTTGAGTTGCCTGCTGATATGATGAATTTCTTTCTTTTTTTAAAACTTAGGAAACTAAAAAATAACAAGATACGATACAAAAGTATATTTTATCCTAAAATCTTTATAACTATGCAAAATTGGGCTTATTTGTGTGAGGAATTAAGTATTCGTGTGACAAATAACTAAAATCTAAATTACCACTATTATGCTTTTCACATACTAATACTTATACTCTCTCGTCTTTAAGCATATATAAATTTCTTTTATGGGAAAAAATGACACGTATCACCTCCTTAATTATTGTAAAGTTAACATATTTAATATTAAATAAAAAGTATAAAAAATAAAAAATAGTTTTAAAACATTAAAATTAAAGATTTTTATTCAGAAAACGATGCAATTATTATATATTTACAGTATAAAAAATATAATTATCTTATGAAAGTCATATCATTTAGGAGAATATTATTTTACTATAAAAAATAAATAGTTATAAAATACATACTTAAATTTATTAAATAATTATTATATTTTCATATAATTTTAATACAAATACAAATATAATTAAAATAAGAAGTATGAGCATTTTTTATAATAAAAGAGACTACTGTAATTTCTTCAAAATTAAATCATTTAATTTTTTTTGTTTATAAACAAAATCTTTAACTTTTATATTTTAAACTTTAATTTTATACTGTTACAATTTGTTATTTTAAATCAATATGTGATGTTTAAAGAAAATAAGTGGGTAAGCATTATTTTATTGAAAACATAACTTCCTGAACATCATTTATTAAAAATATTATATATATATATTGTTAATTTATGTAACCTCTTAAAATGTTTTAAATTTTAGTTACAAAAATATCCTCATACGATAAATTTTAATTATAAAAATATCCTCATATGCTAAGTTTTAAAGTTAAAGTTATTTGAATAATTTTTTATTTTTTATTTTAAAATAAAAATAAAAAATATTAAAATATTCATGTGTTTAAAATATGTCTTTTTTATTAATAGAGATTTTTTTATCAACTAAAATTTGAAACACTTTAAAAAATTAATTAAGTTAGCAAACCCCTATATTATATATATATATATATATATATATATGGTATCAAATTTTAATTGATAAAAATATCATTATATATTATAGATTCTAAATTTTAAGATTAAGGATATTTGAATAATTTTTAATTTTTTTATTTTAAATTAAAAATAAAAATTATTAAAATATCTTCTATTTAAAGTATATTTTTTTTTATGAATAAGGATTCTTTTGTCAACTAAAATTTGATACACTTTGAGAGATCGCATAATTCTTTAAACATATCATAATTCTTTAAACATATCAGTTTATTAGAGTTGGGAGAATTTACTTTAAATGCTTAATTAATTTAAATAATTTATCTTTATTGAATGTATTTTTTTTTTCATTGATAAGGAAGAAGAATATTTTTTTTTCATTGATAAGGAAGAAGAATATTTTTTTAAACTTAAAAAAAGAAGGATTTAGCTAATCTATACAATTCTTATTTTTTAAAATCGTAAAACGTTTTTGGAGTATTTCAACCTAAAGTAGTTTCTTTTTTTCTCGTTTGATGAAGCATGTTTCTTTAGTTTTTTTATCATCTTTTATGTCACCTCATTAAAGTTGGTTTAGTCCAAGGGTATTCAAATATCATGTACTAAATTGCTAACTAATTCAACTGAAAATAGATTAAATTAAATACGACTATAACAAGTCACATCTTTATCTTCCATTTTTATCTGGGCTTACCACTACCACTTGGCCATAGCTACCATTCTGTCTATTTTGATAATCTGGTTTCATCCTCACCATATAATTTTTTTGGATATGCCTCAAAAATTACATTAGCAACACTCTTGGAAAGGAAATGATGAGACCAACCGGATACAAGCTTATGATGATCATAGTACGACACAAATCTAGCTAGAAAAAAAAAGCTTTAAAATGCTACGTGTGACTGGACAGATTCCTAAGAACAACTATTCTGATTTCCAAATTTGCTTAAATGTTAAGAAAAGAAATCCAAAAAGCAAAGGAAAGAAAGCATATTACTATTAGAAATTTGGTGTTGATATTAGACAAGCAATAAAAACAAGGATACAGAGTAGCTACAGGATTGAAGACAAGAGACAGAGGCAGAATTAAAGCCACATGGGAAACAGATGGCAGAGGAGAACATGGGCAGGATAATGTGTTGTCTGAGTGGTTATAATTAGAGAAATTCAGTAAGGTTTTTCTCCATAGTAGTTACCAGGAGGGTCGTAGTTGCAGGTCATGAAGGTGCCCTTCCCTCCAGAGCAAACAACGCTAGCACAACCAACCTTCCTAGTAGTGTTCCACACAATCTGAGTATAATGTCCACACATCTCTCCATCCGCACAAGAATTGTGCCAATAATTGTACCATTGACGCTCTTCAACCCATGCACTAACAGCCTGTGCTGGCTTCCACCCCGTCCCACTGCCCCAGAATATGTTCTCACCATAAGGCCCATTCGAATGCTCCAGGGCACAATCACTTCGCCTCTGGTTTGCATACCACTGGGCGTACCGTACCAGTTTGTAGTCCCACACCAAGGGACGCTGCCTCACCGACGCACGTGCTGCATTCTGGGGGATCAGAAATTGGTTTGCAAAGCTTCTCGGTTGGTTTTGGGTTGGCACAACAATACCATGGGTGCTTGTGGTTAGCAACACAAACAAAGCTAGTGTGAAAAAACAATGTCTTGAAATGCAGTGCCTCATTTTGATGTTGTGTTGGAGATTTGAGGATGTTTTGTAGGTAGGAGGAAGGGGTGTTATATAGAGGGGTGGGGGTTGAGATTAGAGTTCGAGAGTGGTTATGTTGTCAACTGTTTTGGCCTTGGTGGCATCCATGTTCCACAATGATTGCCATTTTTAATTCTTAGTTAAAGCAAATGTAGTTAATTCAAACCATAGTCAGTTACTCTGTTTTTTCATTCCCTAAATTTTCATTGGCCAGCTATTCATTAATTTCCACGTTTGTAGGCCAAAGACGTTGAGTTGAGTTGAGATTCCCTTCCTTTTGCACATGGGATACTTTTCTGGTCTGAGTGATTGGATAATGTGCACCAATTTTATTAAATTTTAGGCAAATTGAGCTCCATTGTTGGGAACTACTTTCAATTCCAAAATAATACATCTCATTCAAATCGTACAATAAAATAAAGGGCTTGACTGACTGAAATTTTGGTATTCATTACGGTTTCTTACCTCTCTTTGTGGAGTTCTTTATAATTTTTTTTTTTCAATTTAGCGATCTAAATTTCCCGTGGGTTTATCATTTTTGACAAATATATTTCGGCCTGACATGTGATATGATATGTCAGTCACATGATTAGTTAAAGGGACTCATTGCGACATGTGTGATTATCGTACATAATTTACGTTTTGCTATCTGATTGCATTATTTAATCTATTTTAATATTGTGTATATATATATATATATATATATATGTAATATCGATGAATTTTGATACATTAGTAAGTATAATTTTCTTTTAAAGAAATTAAAAAGAAAAATATAAGTATATATCTGTAGGGGGGAATTAAAGTATTTCAAAGTACGTTAAAAATTGAGATATGAAAAAAAAATGTTGTAAAAAAATTAAAGCAAATAAATCTTAGATTAAATAATTTCAGATACAGATTTAATATAAAATCTATACATAATACAAAGAATTTATTTTCAAAAAAACATGAAATGATAATTTAGGAGAATACATATAGACACAACAAAAATGTATCAAAATTTTAAGAAAATGTTTTCATTTCTCCAAGATTAACAAGAAAGTAGTACAGTATAACAATGTTTTGAGTTTGTCATAAAGGTAAGATAGAACACCAAATGTCACTAGAAATACTATAATCCTTGGATATATTGGAATGAAAATATGATAGTAAATAAATAGATTTTGTAAATATTTTACCACAAAATGTTCAAAAGTTTGATTCCATATGGATTATCGTGGATAGACTAATGAAGTTTGTTCACCTCTTATCCACTTACCCATCAACATCATTAAATTATTAGAAAAACTGATTAAATTATACATAAGAGAAATTGTAACATTACATGAAATTCCAGTATTGTATCTGTAGAGATTTTATGTTTACTTATAAATTTTGGAGAAATTTGCATCAAGCCTTAGAAATAAAATTCCACCTTAGCTTAATTTTTCATTTCCTATGGATATTGTGAAAGAATCATTCAATTTTTGGAATATTTATTAAGAGTCTGCGTGTTAGAAGGTTAACATCAATACTTGTCCTTGATTGTATTAAGATGAAATAATATTGTATAAAGGGTGAATCTTTTTATTCAAATAGTTATTATAAAAATAATTTATAATTATTTTCTTTAGATAAAAATGAAGAAAGAAAAGGAAAATTTAAATACGTATGTTATTTTATTTCATATTAATTTATCTCCATAATATTTGTTATCACTTCCTTTAATTATTTGTTTTTGTTTCTTTTTGTCTTTGAAAATGATAAAATAAATACATGTGTATATATTATCACACGTAAATGGATGACTTCCCTATACATTAAACAATTTTCTACCTTGATATAAGCTACATTTTTGGATATGCATGGAATATGAACACCCAAAACTATATCATGACTTTCAGGGCACAAGATCGACACTCCTCACATTTATTGATAGTTTAATCTTTAGCCATCTCCATTACATCCACTCGTATGAACCCTTTCCACACTATGTCATTTAACTAGTCTACTTCTGAAAAATATATAAATAAAATTTCATAACTACTATTAAAATCATGTATATGTATATATATATATATATATATATATATATATATATATATATATATATATATATATATATATATATGTAAGTAAACAAATACTGATGTGGTTATAAGTCTTATAAGATACTGAAGTAAAATAAAAATAAAGTTGTGAAATATATTTAATGAATAATTATAATTTTATATATAACTTATAAATTGAATCATTGGATTCTAAATAAAAAAAAACTAAAATAAATTGTTTACTTATAATTTAATTAAAATTAAATCAATTTATTAACTACAAAATAATGTGATAAGAACATAACAACTTTCATTTTAAATTAAAAAAATAATAATTTTAACTTTTTTTTAAAGACTGAATTTAATCTTTTGAAGATAAGAGATCAAACTCAATATTACCTATAAATGATCAATTTAATAATTTATTTTGTAAAATATTTAATTATAGTATTTATACGAGATTAGTATTCAAATATTAGTAAATTACAATGAAAGTATTAAATAATTAATATTTATATACATTTATTGTTTGTTTGGAATAAAGTGAATGTATCACTTACATTTTAAACAGACAAACTTGTAATCTAATCAAACTCATCTTAAGCCAAAAGAAACTTATTGTTTGGTCATTGTTTCTTCTAGTGAATAATATATATTATTTGGTTGTTATATGACTGTGGGAATAATCCAATGCTCTTTTATAAGATTTGTATTTTTTATTTATTTAGATTTAGTTTAATTCATAAAATCTTCTTCTAGTTATTTTTTTTTAAATATGAAGTGATTGTTGTCATTATATTTATCTAGATGATTTGAAGAATGAAAAATACAATAGATTTTAAATTTTAATTATTTTTATTTTTAATATTTTTAAATTAAAAATTGTACATATGACTCAAAATAAATTTAAACATATAAATAATATTGTTTTTGATTTTTTTTATATTAAAATTTTTCAATATAGAAAAATATGATAGTTTATGGATGTAATATGATAAATTTTATCTGTTAATTGAGTTAAGATGGATATAATTAAAAGTTGTTCTGATTTAGTTATATGTTATTATTTTTAAATAAAATCGAAATAAATATGATGTAAGTTCTTTTTAACTTTTTTTAAGCTATATACTTTTAGGTTTATAAGAGTTATTTATGCTTTAGATTTAGATGCTCGAAGGAAAGATTTTTTTATTTTTATTAAAGAGTAATTCTATTTTAGTTTGTTATGATTTATTTGATTTATTGAGTGATTTATTATAATATTCAAAGAAGGTGATGCTAATATTTGTATTTTTTTATTTTTTATTTGTAATAATTTGTAATGATGAATTATTGTTAAGTTTTGGAATAACATCATCAAAATTCATACTAATACATAACACGAGTTTATTGGAAATAACCTGTAATAATATAATGATTAACTAACTAAACTAATGTCCATCCAATAATTCAGCCTAAATTGAGGAATTATTTTTGAGTTTGATTAGAGGTTGTTTGCATTTTAACTAATTTTGTGTGAAAGTAATAATAACCCTGCTAAACAATATGACACGCAAAATGTGGAGGGATGTGCGAAAGATGAGTGCTACTTTACACCACATGTATTTGCAATTCCAATGATTTAGGATTAAGAAAAAATTAAGCATTTAACAAGGGATTATATTAGGAAAATAAGTATAACATTTTCTAAAAGAGGACAAGACTTTCGTAAAGCAGAGAGTTGTCGTGTGTGTTCATAGACATTTACGCCTTGATCTTCGGACTCTCAATTCCCGCCAGAGTTACCGGACAAAGAAAAAACACCTAATCATTGTTACGGTGACTTGTGAATTAATCAACTAACATTCCCCGTTCTCCGGTAATGGAACATGGACTTGAACAGTTAATTTTAACAAGTGTATCGCAAATATTAACTTTGTAATTAAAGATAAAAGTATTTCTGTTAGTCTACTTTTATCGTAATTTATAGTTTATCTCTTTATTATTTTTAATAAAAAACTTATTTATAAGTATTTATTATCAAGACTCAGCTAAGGTACCTATATCATGCTTCACGAGTCCCGGGGATTAGCATAATTTATGCAAGTTACCAATGCCTTTGACTACACGTTTCTGCGTAAAAAAACGCGCCTAAAGGTAAAATTATTATTTATTGTTTTGGTAAGAAGAAAATAAAACGTAGTATAACATAAAATAGGTTTAATGTCTCCGTAATTCCCTATTTTGGTCATGAATTTCAAATAGGTCCTCTTCATTTTCGGCGTATCAATTGAGTCCTTTTTTTTATAAAATTGAATCAATTACAGGTCTGCCGTTAATTTGGACAAACGGCCGTTACAATATTAGTTACGTGGTGCGTTACTGATCAGACGTGGCATTTAAAATTAATTTGGACAAATGTATATTCAGTTTAGGTAAGGCCAAAATAGGAAATTTGAAAAAATTAAAGGCATCTGCAGAAGACTCCATCTTCTCTTCTGAACGAGAGAAATCCAGAGACACTTACCTCTGCCCACATAGCCACCGCAAAAAGGGGACGACCTCGACGGTGACCTCAGGCGCCATCGGAACCACGACCGACCGCGGCGCCGCTGTCTTCTATTCTTCGAGCGCGAGGCTGACGCCGGCCACCCAGGACGTTGCCCATGCCGCCGCTCGTCACCAGGATCAAGACGGTCGCGACGCTTCTTCTTTCTCCGCACGCGGCTCAGATTTGCCAGTGCTACACGCAACCAACGCCAGCAACCGCCACCAGCGCTGCTTCGGATCCAGTCGCCACGCCGCCGCTGCTTCAAATCGGGCCGCCTCTAGTGCCTCCGTGGTTCAATTCCGCTCGCGCCGGTGCAGCTGCAGTTCCCAACCACCGTCACTGACGCGTGACTCCTTTAGAGGTTCGAAATCCTGATTTGGCTTGGGCTCGATTTTGTTAATGATGGCTGAAGAAAGTAGTGGTAATTTTATTTCTCAGTCCAGCATTGAACTGTGTGAGGGAATGGAAGAAACTGTAGATGATGCAGGTGGGGAAAGTATGAATCTGGAGGAAGAGGGACCAGTTTTTAAATTTGGACACTATTTTTTCTTTCCTTCTACAGTTAGGAAGAGAGACCAGTTTTTTTCCAGTGACCTTCTTCGTATACATAACCCTCCTCTTTTGGCTTGCCAGTCTTCCGGTAAAACGACGCTGGAGATTAAGGTTTGGCCAAAACCATGGACGGAATGCAAGAAAGAAACTCACAGCTTGGAACTGATATTGGGTCCTCCTTATCAAAGCTAATATTAACCAGTGGCTCAAACACCCTGGACTCAATCTTCTCAGATTGTCCCCCAACAAACGCCGCCAGTAGCAACTCCGTGTTGGACTATTTAGAACCCTTTGGATCTTCCGGGTTTGAGCCTTTGGGCTCTTCCGTCTACCTTCGCCAGAAGGACATCCTCCAAAAGTTCTACCAAGAAAGCCGGGGGAACGGGAACGGCAACGGCAACGGATCTCTTCTTCCCACTTCCTTGGCAAACCCGTCTATAAATTCTCTTTACACTGCTTCGTTGACTTCTTCTTTGACCAACCCTTCCAAGAAAAAGCTCTACAGGGGAGTGAGACAGAGACACTGGGGCAAATGGGTCGCCGAAATTAGACTTCCCCAATTTGAAGGACCCGACCAAGCTGGGGTTCGGAGATTCCGCCAGATTGAACGCCTTGAAGAGCTCCGTCGACGCCAAAATCCAGGCCATATGTCAGAAGGTGAAAAGGGAGAGAGCCAAAAAGATCGCCGCCAAGAAGCTCAGTTCTGCCACCGCTCACGCAACCCGCAAGGAGAGCGAGAAGATCAATTCCTCCACTGAATATACATTTGTCCAAATTAATTTTAAATGCCAATGCCACGTCTGATCAGTAACGCACTCAACCATGCCACGTAATCAATACTGTAACGGCCGTTTGTCCAAATTAATGGCAGACCTGTAATTGATTCAATTTTACAAAAAAAAGGACTATACGCCGAAAATGTAGAGGACCTATTTGAAATTCATGACCAAAATAGGGACCTACGGAGACATTAAACCCATAAAATAAAGTACTTTCCGAAGATACTTAGTTTAAAAGAGAAAAATAATAAATATGAAAACATAAACATAGAGACAACTATTTTACAAAGAACATGTTATTTTAGTTATTTTATACTGAATAAGTAATTGATGACATCGATATTATACGTGGAATATCACTTGAATAAAATCAGTGTTGTTAAAATATTTTTTAAACTCACAAGTCAACAACATCAGGTTGAGTTTAAAAAAATATAACTTTTTATATGGATTAGTTTTAACGAGACTCATTTAGAATCTGGTTCATCCGAGTTAAACTCATTGTGAGTTTAATTGGCTTATCAACTAACATAATTTAATTTAATTATTTATTATTTTGTGTTTTAATATTATTAATTAATATTTTTTTATTATATTGTAGATGGGGATAAAAAAAAGATGTTTATTATAGATTTATTTATTCAAGACTCTGATATTATAAATGAACAAATGATACAAAAAATTATCAATATTCAAAACTTATTTGTTCGCCTTTTATGTTTGTTTTTTTATTACACTTTGATGGTATACTATTTTTCTTTTATTTTGAATTGTCTTATGAGTTTAACATCATTTTAGAGTAAAATTTAAGTGAGTTACTGAGTCAACCCGTTTAACTCATCAACCTGTGGTGGGTCGGACTGGGTTTGAATTTTTTCAACTCGCTAATAAGTGAGTCGGACTAGGTTAGCTCACTAAGTGACCAATCTATCATAGGCAAGCCAGGTTACGTTTTGACAGCTCTAAATAAAATGAACTTATTCATAATATAAAATTAGTTTATGTGTAAATAGATTTGAATAATTATTTATCCAGTTTTTAATTTATATAAAATAATATTAATTTCTAAAAGTAATTTTGTATACTGTAAATACTTATAAAGTATTTAATATATCTTTAACATTTTTAAGCAAATTCAAATTATTTGTTAAATATTACTGATTGATAAATATTTTTCATATTTTCTTATTTTTCCCATCATTTTTACTTTACAGTTGTATGGTTCTTTGTGAACTTTCACCTAAGTCTCTTCGATTAGGGAACGTTCTAAGTGAACTCCTAGAGTTCGTTGCTCGGTGAGAAACGTTCTTCGTGAATTCTCATATGAGTCTCTTCGACTTAGAAAACGTTCTAAGTGAACTCCTAGAGTCCGTCACTCGGTGAGGAACGTTCTTCGTGAACTCTCACCTGAGTCTCTTTGATCTAGGGAACTTTCTAAGTGAACTCCTAGAGCCCGCCGCTCGGTGAGGAACCGTTCTTCGTGAACTCTCACCTGAGTCTCTTCGACCTAGGGAACGTTTTAAGTGAACTCCTAGAGTCTGCCGCTTAGTGAGGAACATTCTCTGTGAACTCTCGACCTAGGGAATGTTCTAAGTGAATTCCTAGAGCCCGTCGCTCGGTGAGGAACGTTCTTTGTGAACTCTCACTCGAGTCTCTTCAACTGAACAATCTTGCTTGCTTGGCCGTCCGACCTTATAACCTAAGTTATTTTGATATTAGGTGCTAGCGTCACAAATGTGTTAGTCTAATCGTCTACATTCTTTTTTGACAGTTCAAATTCGAATTGTTATTTTTCTTTAGTGCAGATAACAAAATCTTGCATACGAGCCACTTGGCCAACTTTGAGCAACCGCTCGGTGAGGAACATTCTTCGTGAAGTCTTACTTGAGTCTCTTCGACCTAGGGAACATTCTAAGTGTCCGTCATTCAGTGAAAAACGTTCTCCGTGAATTCTCACATGAGTTTCATCACCCTAGGGAACTTTCTAAGTCTAGAGTCCGCCTCTAAATGCAGGGAGGAATGAAGACTTAAGGCGTATCAAACACAGACTCCCTAACACCACATGAATGACTTTCTCAAGCTCATAATAATCCTTGTGCACCTCTTCCAATAAAGAGCTTACTTGGGTTTGGGGAGCATGTGTATAGTATGAATATGTGTCAGGCCAACGGACTGGGCAAACAAACAATTCACAACTCTTAGTCAATCGATTAAGGTAGTTACAATTGATTGACAGTTAATAAAAATATTAACCATTTTTTGGTAATGGGTCAAGCCTAAGGTTAAGCTCATTTTAATATATATATATATATATATATATATATATATATATATATATATATATATATATATATATATATATATATATATATATATATATGTTTGATAGGAGGGTCAGGTAACTAATTCTGAGTACTTACTACGTAAAGTCACTGACTTGAGCGTCAGAGTGTATTTGACAAGTACCCTCCCGTATGGCTTGGACAAATAAAAAAGGGAGTTAGCAATGCAATTTGGATGATGAAGGATCGTTAGGAAGCTCATCCAGTATTCAGAACAACTTATAATGTTTTGAGTAAGGATGTTAACCTTCACCCAAAACACATATAAATGATAAGGTTGAGTAATATGTAAAAAAAAATCATAAACATACTATCTTAATATTTTGTATCAAAAGTTATTGTTAAGCTTTTGTAATTTTATTATTGTTGGTTAAGATGAACATTTTTTTTGTTATAGATAAGATCATATCTTTCTTCTTGGTTGGAGTTTTCTCATAATGCAAAATTATCTTTAATAAAATGTGAACTAAATTAAATTTTGTATCACATTATGATATTTTTTATTGATATATATACATATATATTATCATCTAAATAAAGCTATTAGACATTATTGTTATAATATAATTTTTATTAAAATAAATAAATAAAAATATAGGAAACAATATAAGATCTACGATGAAATTACAATAGACATATAAACAAGAAAAACCTATTAAGAAGAAAAAGTTAACTAAATATATGAATGAAAATTTTTAGCATGTTAAAGAGATTTATCATTAGATAACTAGTTCATTTCTAAAAAAATATCTTTAAACTTTTTTTAAAAGTTTTTGTTTTAAAATATTTAATATTAACTTATTTTTGTCTTATCTTTATTAGGTTTTCTTATAGTTTGAAGTAACCGCATTGTAGTCATTTTTAGTATTAGAATCTTTCATCTCTCATATAATATATTATTCTTTTTAGAAGATAATTTCAATTTCTTCACAAAATAAGTTTCCTTACACGTCAAGAATTAGAAATTATTTATGAATCACTATGAGGTGAATTTAGATTTGTAAATTTTGCAACTATTTATGGAAGCGACATCCTCCAAAAAGATACATCAATCAAGGAATCAAACTCCACATGCATGCCACTAGTATAAATATATAGATTCTTAACAAACAAAAGAACATTCATTCACAACACATATATTATTATGATTAACCATCATTGGTATAGACTCTGACTTACCAACAGACGGTACCACAGTCTAGTGCAAAAAAACTATTTTTACAACAAGTTTTTATACATGTTATAATCTACTCGGTGTAATAATTTTTGTTTTGGCAGTTTTATAATTAAGATAAAATTTTCTAGTTATCATTAAAATTGGTATACAAAGTTGTGGGTTGATATACTTGTAATTAAGTGAAAGATTTTCTATATCAATTTTAGGTCTAATCGTTATAATAAATCAAATTCTCATATCCACTTGTGCTTTACTTTCCTTTTTGCCTTATGAGACTTAGTGTAAAAACAATGATATTCATATAAGTTCTTAGAGAAACTTAACTATAAAGACTATGACTATGTTTGAATATCATTCATATGATTAAGTCTCTTCTGTACTCAATAATCATCATGAAAATTAAGTAAAAAAAGTAAAACATATGTATTTAAGACACATTTTATCATTTTTTGTTTTTATAAAAAAAAACGTGTCTTTTTAGAACTTAATTTTGTATTTCAAATAATCATATTTAATGGAATGTTATATATTAAAAAAATGTTATTCTTGTAGATACGAGTAATTTGCAATTTAAAAAATATTTTTTTTATTTAATTAAAATTGATAAAAATAGAAGAATGTAATAAAAGTAGATGATTTATGGATAAAATAATTTCAATTTTAGTGGAAATTGAGATATCCACCCTCCTAGAAATCACTAAAAAAAAAATAAGACAGTGTAGTTTTCTAAAATATAAAAATTACTTTTTACATTGGGAAAAAATATTCTTAGGAGTATATATATTTTCAGAACTTTAAAAAAATACGAAAATATATTTCTCTCTGCACATTCTCAGAAAAGAAAGAATAAAGGGAAAATGAGATAGTCTTTTTTCTTGTAATTTCTTTTTGAATTTTGTATTACAATTTTTGTAATGTTCATCATAATTTGATTTTTTTTATCACATAGTCTTATTTATTTTATTTGATACTTCTATCTTTAATTATTTGAGTTTCAAGGTATTGATGGGTGCAAGGGTGTACACACAAACAAATTAAAATGAAATGAAGTAAAAAGTAGTTACAAAAAAGCTAGGGTGGATATTGATATTTAATAGCTCACATATTACATTGATTTTACTTGTCAATTCATTAAATGAGATTACTAAAAGATGATAATAATACTTTAAAAATACTAACTGTTATATTCTTAATAAAAAATTAATTTTAATTATTTGACATTTATCAATAACAATGGTAAATCCAAGAACTAATTACAACAAAGTAGACCTAAATGGAATATTCTTTGGGAGTATAAGAGCAAAAGAGATGGCCCAAATTAATCTTCATTAAGTATTAATGATTATTCTTTTTTATAAATTATAAAACTTAAATACATGCCATCAAATATTATGGTAATGTATGGCTGACATATAGTAGGAAGTTTTAAGATTGAAAGACATCCTATTAACTTATGAAGAAAACAGATGAATGAGATAAATTCCCGCAGTTTTATTGCCATTGTTATTTTATTGGAAGCTAAGATTAGAGTTTTTCAGTTAGGTGCGCAGCTACGAAATGCATACGGAGAGGAAAGGCAACTCGGTGGTTCAACGAAACCAACCCAAGTCACTAACCGGAAAACAAATATATATTCACCGGCCGTTGTACCTGACTGTCAACAGCTAGTCTCGCCGGAGCACATGCTGTGCAAAAGAAAAACTTGTTTATTACCGTCTTCATACATGCATGCAAACAGTTGAGTTAGTTATCATCTTCCAACAAACTACGTGCATGTCTCTCTCTGTTCTCTAACCTTTTGCAGGCAACTTAACCCAATGGCTTATAAATCTAGCTACACAAAATTGTCAAAGGGAGAAGAAAAAGAGAACATAAATCTTAAAGGTAGAATTAGCGAATCATAGTGTCTAAACCAGAAACGTCCAGAATGGCTGTTTGTCCTACCGACGACAGGCATGTGGCCGTGTTGGCGTTTCCCTATGGCACACACGCAGCTCCGCTTCTGAACCTGGTGCGTAGGGCTGCGGCCGAGGCACCTGAAGTGTCGTTCTCGTTCTTCAGCACGAAAAGATCCAATGCCTCTGTCTTCGCGGGGCTCAACGAGGAGCAGCTTTTGAACATAAGGCCTTATGACATTGAAGACGGGTTGCCGGAGGACTTTGTGCCCTCGGGGAACCCCCAAGACCCCGTCGCCTACTTCGTTAAGGCCATGCCCGCTAACTATAGGACTGCCATGGACGAAGCCGTCGAGAAAACGGGGAGGCAGATCACTTGCTTAGTCTCTGACGCCTTCTTTTGGTTTTGTGCTGACATGGCTGAAGAAATGCATGCCAAGTGGATTCCTCTGTGGACTGCAGGGCCTCACCCTCTCCTTGCTCATATTTCCTCCCAACAAATCAGGGAAAAGCTGGGCCCAGATGGAGGTATATGGCGTTCCCCCCACCCCCCTCAAACTTGATTTCGTATATAGATTCTTTAATTAAGAAAATCTTCTTTTTCTGATAAACGTTTATTATCCAGAGACTTGAGCTAAAAGGAAAGATTGAATTATACAAGTGTGTGTTATCGAAATAATATTCAATAGATTCAGGTGACTAACGAGAAATATGTTTTTCTTGTTTTGCAGTCGGAGAAAACAAAGAAATCGATTTCCTCACTGGTTTCAATGGGCTGAAGGCAGGTGACTTGCCTGAAGGATTGGTGGAAATGCCAGAAGACCCTTTTTCAATGATGTTAGAGAAAATGGGAGAAGCTTTGCCCCGAGCAACCGCAGTTGCCATAAACTCCTTCAGTGGAGTACACGTTCCTATTGCGCAGGAGCTAGAAACCAGGTTCCAGATGCTTCTGAATGTTGGTCCATTCATTTTGACAACACCACAATCTGTTACTCTTGATGATGAAGGGTGCTTACCATGGTTGAACTCGCAAGAGGACAAGTCAGTGGTGTACATCAGCTTCGGAAGTGTGATAATGCCTCCACCAGATGAGTTGACTGCATTGGCAGATGCGCTAGAAGAAGGTAAGTATCCATTTATTTGGGCTTTCAGAGGTAACCCTGAAAAACAATTGCCAGATGGGTTCATGGAAAGGACAAAAAAGCAAGGGAAGGTTGTAGGGTGGGCCCCCCAAATGCAGATCCTTAAGCATTCAGCAGTTGGTGTGTGCATAACACATGGTGGATGGAACTCAGTTTTGGATTGCATAGTTGGTGGTGTGCCTATGATTTGTAGGCCCTTTTTTGGAGATCAGTCGTTGAACACTGCTACACTTGAGCATGTATGGGAAATTGGTGTGGGGCTTGAAGACAATGTTTTCACTAAAGAAGAAACTCTAAGAGTTCTGGAAACAGTAATGTCAAGTGAGAAAGGGATGATGATGCGGGAGAAAGTATTGGAACTCAAGGATTTGGCAATGGAGGCAGCGGGACCTGAAGGTGACTCTACCAAGAATTTCTGCACTTTTGCAGATATTCTTTCAGGTTTGCACCATGGCAAATCGCACCATCAACCACATGGTTTAAGAGGTATCCGCCACAAAATTGCAGGTGCATTTGCTGCAGCACATCACAAATTACGCCGCCACCACCACCATCATCAAAAGCACTAAGGTTTAAGAAGTTTTTTTCACCCACAATTGCGCGGTTTGAAATCCATCAAAAGCAGTTGGAACCTTAGATTTTGATTTCCAAATGGTAGCTAAAGGAATATACACTTGGTTCTAGGTGTAGATTTTTAAAAGGTTCCTCATCGTATTCAACTACTGCTAATGTAAACAATAATGAAGACTTCCATTTTCTCCGGACACTGATCTTATAATATTAGTTATATATAATATTTGAAACTACAAAAATTCAGAGTGATTCTTAAATTTTCCATCTAAAAATTGAGAAAAATTAATTAGTGGAAGTGGAGGAAATTTATCTATACTTGATTAAGATGCTATTAAAAATGAATATTCATTTTTAGAAATATATTTGTATGGTATATGGGATAGATCGAACTATCAACATCCGCAATCGCTCTTCTACTTTTGTCAACGATCAAAACAGATCAATTGTTGGACCAACGCTTAAGTAAAACAGTTAATAAATTAATAACACAATGATTAAAGATATTGCTTAAATATATTGATAAACTTATTACAGGATAAGGAAGTTGTTTATGAGTAACATATCGGATTTAAAGGTAAGTTCGTTTTATTGGATCTATGTTAGTTTAAAGTCCATGAAATAACTTATAAATAGAAGGTTAAGCCGCAAAAGTAAGCAGGTTAAATTAATTCTCTGTATTCACTCTCTACTGAATATTATCACTATTATCACGCAAAGTCATTGACTTAAGCATGAGAGTGTCTTTTGCAGGTACTTCTCACAATTTGGATAATAGAGGACCATTAGGAAGCTTATCCAATTTTCACAACCATTTGAAATGCTTTGAGTAAAGGATCTCAACCCTATACCGAAACAATATCTATAAAAATAATTTTTAATCTACAAGTTACTAAAAATGTATATTTTATATAAATTAATCTAGACCTTTCTTATTACAAATCAAGCAAGATTGAGAAAATAATACTTTATTCTTACCAATTTAAAGTATTACTTACAGAAAAATAATTAGAGATAGGAGAATAGTGTGGAGGGTCCCCACGGTCCCAAAAACTAATTTATTATTATTTTTAGAATATCTAACAGCCTCTCGAAGTACTTAAGAAACTGCTTTTCAACTTTCTTCTTATTTAAAAGAGCTACCTTCTATGACAATTGTTTCATGCACCCCATCAATTTCTTATTGCACCTCATAATTTTCCTGAATGACTATTTTGTATTGTAAAAGTGACTTTCAATTTATTAATTTCAGAATAGGGTTTTCCAAACTGAAATTTTGGAATTTATGGAATAATATTTTCAAAACAAAATTATTCGGAACAAAATTTTCGAAATAAAATTTCCAGAACGCGTGAAATACATTTTTTTGGAACGGATTTTCAAAACAATTTTTTGGAACACATATAATATCTTTTGGAATGAATTTTCCAGAATACTAAAAAGAACTTTCCGGAACATATAAAATATTTTTTGGAAAAAGCTCTTCAAAATGAGTTCTTTTAGTATTTTCTTCTCTTCTTCTTCCTCTGCAGTAGTGGTCTGGTGGTGGTGATGGTGCGGCTACAATGACAGTGGTGGTGTGGTGCAACAGTGAAGGGTATTTGAATATTTTCCTCTGTATTGTGGAGTGCTAGAAGAAATTTGATGAGGTGCAGGAAGCCATTGCAACCTATATGGGCAATCTTTCCTTATTTTCTTCAGGTGGGCTTCTGCATCTGCTTTCTTGTCTTGGGCCTGGTCTGCCTCTATTATTTTCCTTTTTCATAGAAAAAGCTTTGAACTTCCTTACTGCCGAGAAATATTCCCCCACGCCTATTTTATATATGAAGCAGAAGGAAATTTAAATTTGTCAAAATTAGCTTTAGGTACATTTTCTAAAAAGAGAGAGCGATGGAGACCTACAACCACAATAAAGTGAAGAAAGTAATAAAATAATTTTATCAAAATAAAATTGCTAATATATTTGAGTTTGAATTTAAATAAACGGATGATCCTATATTACTTTTTAATTTACTATGGTTAAATGTTATCATATTCTTAAAATTATGCTCTAGTTTTACATTTATATGGATCTTACAAATTAGTTGGCGAGATAGTGATGTTGACGTAGTGTTCACATTTCTTTGCATTAAAACTATAAATATAATTTTAATCATAATTAATGTACTATCCACTTGCTCCACCGAATAAAATTTATATTTTATCAAATAAAAATAAAATAATAGTATAAAACCATTAAAAATATTCTTGTAATCCCAAAAGAGAAAATATATATTTTTTATTCAACATAATGTAATTTTATTCTTTAATAACAAGAGTAAGCTCAATAAAGATATTGAAAATCATCATAAAATTGTCAGAGATCACAAATAAAATTAAATTATAATATATATGTGAATATAATTTTCGAGTTGCAAGTCAATTTATAGAATTAAATTACACTTAAATTTTATTAGATCTTGTGTCAACTGCTGTGGAATTATTTTTAGTCTAATGGTTGAGATAACTAGTTTTTGACATGAAAAAGTTTATTAAAGATTTCACAAAAAATAGAGGTAAATGCAAACTATAATATAAAAGAGTTTTGAGAAAATTGGGTGGTTTTGAATCCATGAAACATATCCTTTTTGTTACTACAAGTTTTGACTAAGAGTACATGGGAATCTTATTTCACGTTCCAATTAACTTGGCATCTCCAGTGTAAGAGCTAACGAAGTCAATGAAATCTTGTTATCTTTGATATTTCTGTGAGAATTCACATTAAGTATGCTAATCTTAACTATGCAAAACAAACAGAAGAAAGTGATCCCTTTTTGGTCCGCAATCATACTATGAATTGGTTTCTTTTTGTTAATACTATAGCCAGCCATACAGCTCAGAAAAGCCAGCTTTTACAACCCTAAAACATTTGGTATATATTAAATTATACCAGTATAACACAGCAACAAGTACAGTGAAATTCTTGTTATACTCTGGCAGAGTCAAAGGACATGGGATCAAATGCATTAGAATCTCAGTTAGCATCAAACTAATTATGGAACAATGTTTTAAAGTTTAAGAAATATATATATCAAGGACCACGTTGGTTATTGTTCAGAACAAACTAGTAGTTTCTACATTACTCAGACATTGATCGGATTTACATTATTATATTCACGATGTTGTTTACAAGACCTGCTACTACTCATGCTCCTCGTTCCACATCTTATGACTAACACAACAAATTAGCATAACCAGAAAGTTATATCCTTGTAATCACTACAGACTGTAACCCAGTTCATAATCTTGGAACATCCCTTGTGTTAAAAGAGCTGGAGTAGCAGATGAATCCCAGGAATTTGAGGATGCTGATCTGGTATCAGAATCATTGGACCACCAAATCAGGCTGTCCTTGGAGCCATTCATCTCTCTGAAACAATCAAATTCAGCCATCTGATGATCTTCCTGAGGCACGTAACCCATTGTTCTGTTGTTCAGAATGTCATCTAGTTCAGTTTGCAGTGCACCGAGTTGCTGAAATCCCACATTATTAGTCTGTTCAACAGCCTCAGCTCTTGGTGCAAGACTTGAGTGCATTGGATTATTATTGCTCTCAGAAGCAACAAAGGGAACTCCACTGTTACTTGAAGGAATATTCTCCAGAAGATGAACCTGTGGGCTATGGATCTTTGCACCATCATGTTGAGGCTTGTAGATGAACTCATCTTTTTGTCCTTGTTCGACATGGGGGGTAGGCAAAGCATCTTGCACCACAGGGTTAGAGCCGTCATTCAAAGATTGCAGGCTCTGGATCATCTTTTCTTGGAAAGGATGCAACTTAGGCCACAACGCAGGGTTATTGTAGAAAGAGAAAGGGTTTTGAAGGCTTTGAAGTTGCATGTGCAGTTGGAGTCTTTCAAGGGCTGAGCTGCTTAGGGCATTTGAATAAGAGTTCTCCTCTATTCCATTATTTGTGTCCTTTGTGTTGAAGTTAGATTGTTTGCGCCTCCCAAGCAGTTTCTTCTTCAATCTAGTGTTCCAATAGTTCTTGATGTCGTTATCTGTCCTTCCAGGTAACTGAGCAGCAATTATGGACCACCTATACAGATTATGTTGGAACATGTTCGGTTAATTTCTAGGAACAACCAAAGAAATAACATGTGGAGGTAGCTAGACATATTCTAGTGACAAAGAAAAAGGACAAACAGTTATGTCGAGAAACAACAGCACAGGCGCGAAGATAGAGATTGGGGTTTTTGAGAGAGAGAATGACCTGCTACCAATGCTAATGTAAAGATTGCAGATGATGTTGTCTTCTTCTTCAGTAAATCCACCATGTTTGATATTAGGTCTCAAGTAATTTAACCACCTAAGTCTGCAACTCTTTCCACATCTCTTGAGCCCTGGGAATTATTTGTATCCATCAATAAGATCTCTCTTGGTCTCATAAAACTCTCAATAGAAAATAAATAAACATATAAGAAAGGAGTGTACCAATTTTCTGAGGAAGAGCAATCCAATTGCCACCAGTTCCGTTCTTTTCAATGTAGGCCTTAAGTGCAGCATCCTCTTCAGGAGACCATGGTCCTTTCTTGACGTTGGCCTTGTCACAGCATGGAGCTCTACCCATGTTGTTGTGTTGTTGTCTCTCTCCAATTAGGTTTCTCTTTATGTTTTTTGTTGAAGCAAATATCAACTTTGCTAGCTAGGATTGTTGGGAAACTACGGCGAAGGAAGGTTGTGATTTATAGGTAGCCAAGTATGGCTGATGTGATTCTTAAAAGGACAAAAAGTCTTACACACCTCACCCCCTCCATTCCCTCACTAGCTATTTTCAACTCCATTTTTTTCTTCTAGGGTTTTTTCATCCATCTTTCTCTCTCTTTCTTTCTCTGTCTTCCTTTTTGGATTAGTTCGGTCACCCGCGTTTAATTATGCATGCAACTGGACAAACGTAACATAAATTTCCTCTTCCTTTTCATAAAAAATTGCACTGCTTTTTCATAGCTCTATTAGTTTAATACTTCAACCCAATGCTACAAGTATTTGATCAATAGAAGTCTCCATCCTCTTAGTTTGTCGGCATTATCCTTCAAAATGTTCCATGTCAAGCCTTCCCAACACATCTTTTTCTATTGTGGGAAATGTACTGCGACCTTCCTATTGGTAAATTATTATTTCTTAAAAAAAATTACCCCTGTGTAAATATTATTTAACTCAGGAATTCTCGTGGAAAGGAGACACATATTGCTTTGATTCAGTCAATAACGTGATCATGTAAAAAACAAATACATTTGCAGAGAAAATATGTATAAGCTTAACTTCTGGTCTATTATTTTAGCAGGTAAGTGCGTACGCAGATGAAGAATGGAAATGTCGCAGTGTACCGAATCAAAAACAGAACTTTTCTTTTTCATTTTTGGAAAATGTCACATTTCTCATCAAAGATGGAATATTTTCCTTCGTAATTCTTCAGCCGTGAATTTCAGATATATATATATATATATATATATATATATATATATATATATATATATATATATATATATATATATATATATATATATATATATATATATTCCATGATGGTTGCGTTTAAATTGAAATTGAATAAATATTGCGACAAATTGGGTCATCTTCATGGGATTGTACGGACTTGAAACTAGGTCATAGTTATATTGGTTTTTCTTAAGGTCTCAACATAAGCACTATACAGTTTAAAGCGATTGAAGTGTTTGTCAAACCAATATATAGATGTTGACGAGCTGATGATGAAAGTTAGAAAAAATAGTCAAATATCTTGAAAATGTGCCCTTGCTTTGCTTTCACCACAAAATCCTAACCAACTCATTCTTATGTCAAACCACACACCAATAAAACTGGTGTATTTCCGTCGTATTGGCTAGTAATTTCTAACTCAAGTTCATGTTATTCCACTCTCAAGTGCTTCATCCCTCGAAGTCAAAATCACAGTTATTTAGCTTGAATTCTTCTCATCATACAAATTAGAGGTCTAAGTTACTTGACAAAGTTCTATATCATAACCCTTCATCGATCGGAGAGAGCAACAAAATTTTAAACAATTTCAACATTATGTCAATATGTTATCTAGCAATAGAGATTTATTTCTAATTTAAATGATACGTTAATTATTTGTTAAAAAAAAGAGTATTATTATTTTTTATTTCTAAGCAATTTTGTAAACTCAATCTTATGCATATTTTGAGCAAGAACTCAAATTATGCTAATGGAACAGAGAGTTTCGGAAGAAGTTTCAATTTAGCAGTGAAGGGAGTTTTACATCATATAAAGAAACTTACGGAAACAAAATAGTTCTATAGATTGCTTTATATTTTTTAGTTGGGAATGCTTTTCTAGACATATATAGTTTAGTTACTGAATGTGTTATAACTTTTTCATCTTTTTTCTTTATTTGTTTCTTGTATGAGACTTGAAACAATCCTATTATTCTTATTTAACATATTTTTTTTTTTGTGGATAAAAAAAACTTATACAAGCTTTAAGTTCAAAATTTTGAATTGATTAACTATTATATAAAGAGATTTAAAAACAACACACCAAGTGACAATTAACATGTGGGTAGGGTGAAAATATATTGAAGATTACAATTTATATGGGAGATTCATTAAAAGCATCTATAAAATTTTGTGATTTTTAATAATTTTAATTAATATATAAAATTGTATAGCTTACTAGTTTATCCAAAGTTAGAAGATGAAGACACGTTATAGCTCTCAAAGTAGCTTATTATTATAATTCAAAGAAAGGCTCTTTCACCAGCCTTGGAGTTGGAGATCGGGTTTGATAGGGCAATAATGTAGCTATGAGATTAAAAAAATAAGAAAATGAAAAAGTCAAACATTTGTTAAATTAATTGCTATATTTTTTGTAGTCCTTTCTTTAATTTTTGGTTATAGGAATTATTGGGGTTAATATCAAACAAAATCCCATTTCATTTTATTTTTCTTTTTTGTTCCTGTTTGACAAGTTGGATAGGAGACGTTAAAAGACAATAGGAAACTGTATGAAAAGAAGAAAAGATGTAAAACCAAACAGAAAGGTCATCGCAATTCAATATTTTTGAGAAGAAAGAACCACTCATTGACCTTGGTTTTATAATTTAATACTTCATCTAGTCATTTTTTAATCACTAAGAAGGAAAATAAAGGTCGAGAACCGCACTCACTTAGAAATATAACAAGGGGAAACCATCAAATTCAAAAAGCACTTATAGCTACCAAAATTTATAAATATTCATATCTTTATCATCAAATAGTCTCGGATCTTTGGGACCAAGAAAACATCCTTATGCTTGTCTTTCTCCTTAACTAAGAATCTTTAAATTGACGCTCTGTTTCTTTTTCATGAAAAAGCTGAAGCCAAATGGGAGGAAGAACAGTACATTTCATCATCCGGAAGACCAATCTATTGTAACAACTGCTCAGTACAGTTTTGGTATGAGGATAAAAATGGAACACCAATCCAAAATTATCCTTCTAATTATCGGTTTTCTGCCTAATTTATTCATACATATTTTAAATAAGGGTAATATTACGTATTCCTATCTGTATCTAGCTCATCTTAGAAAGGTATCCGTCACTAAAACAAATTAGTGAATTTATTAAGAAAAAATTATATAAATATAATTTGAAGCCTACATAAGATATTCAAAATCTTCTGTTATATAGTGCTGAACTTTTCATTTCAAGAGAGTAAAACTCGCAGTTAAATTTTAACAGATGAACTTTTCGTAATTGGTTATGCTTTTGGTAGATGATTGATTAGCTTTGATGTTGATCCGAGGAAATATAACTTTGCTATCATGACACCTGTGATTCACTTAGTTTATTTTAGTGTTTTAATTAGTAGAGTTAAGATAAGCGCGAGATCGAAAAAAGTCGTTTTAGTATAAAAAAAAACATTGATTGGTACAAAGATCACAGTGTTGTATATGTCGTCACTAGGGTTGACAAAGATGCTGTTAGTAGACTTGGACGCTAAACATTTATTTATACCAACACAATCCACCAGTATCAATTCTTCTTTAAAATCACACTAATCACAATTGCAGAAATACGTATACGTGTTATACTTGTGCTAATAAATAAGTATAAATCATTAAATCAAGTTCAAACTGTTATTATCCCCGTTTCATGCACTTTTTGTAAAATATTACACAACACACGTTAATACAATAGTTACGTTACCGAGTTCATCCCTTTCTCGAGTCACGCCCCATAGAAATGTCAAATGCTATAGCAGTTAGGTTAATTGTTTTAGTAATGCTTCTAAACCCATATGCTTGGATCATATAATCTAAGTTTTTATAAGTAATATGACCTAAAATACTGAGTATAAGAAGTTACTATGATTTACTGAGTAGGTAATATTGAACCGGTTAAAGTACTGTAGAGTGAACAGCAATGTGAATTATTGAACATGAGGGGAATATGATATTTTGTGAGGCATATTTATTTATAGAGAAGTTGTAAGTAATTAAAAAGGTGGTGATTTAAGTAAAGTTGTAAAATGAAAATGTTACGTAATGCTTTTGGTGGTGATTGATGGGGTAGAATAGAGACAAGTGTAAGAAGTGAGAGTAGTTTGACTTTTATGGAGAAGTCTAACCCGTGTGTTAGGTAGTGAATAGAAGGAGTAGATGTTGATGTTGTCACACAAATTGACCTTCTGGATTTTCTTCGCATTCAGAGTTGGTGTTGCACCATTTTTTTCTTTTCTTATAAAACTTCATTATATATAATCATTGGAAACCCATCATCCTCTAAATTCAAATCATATATATCAGATGCATTTGGTATAGGTACAGGGAATTAATGGAGTCAACCATGTTAAATTTCTCATTTTGTCATTTACGTCAGTCCCTCTTTCCAAAAGAAGAAAAAAAATGGAAAAACTCTCAAAATGACGTTTTTTCGTATTGGTTCGTCACTTGGGGAGTTATCAACATAAACATATTCTCAACAAGTTCTATCTTATTAAAAATACGAATAACTCCACCTAAAAAATGTCATTTAGTCATAAACTTAAATTGAAAATTTAATATTATTTTAAGTAAAGAGTTTAGCTTTTTTTTATTGAATTTAATTATCTTTTTTAAACTCCGCTGATATTTTCCATTAACATGACATTTTCCTAATTCATAAGAATACTTAACGTGGAAAGTTTGTGATATAAATTTGTAATCGCTTTTAATTCAGCAACTAATGCCACAACTTGCAAATTCAGAGTTCAGATCAAATGACGGTTTACTTAATTTAGAGTATTTCATCATCGTCATTTTGCCTCTTGTTTTTTGCTTGTGCTGAATGAGAAAGTCAATTTTTTATGTTTCATTCTGTTTATCAAATTATTAAACTCGTAAAAATTGTTAAATTTATAACATTAAACACAAAATAAAAACTTAATTAGTATTACACATTAGAAACTAATCCTTTTCAATCAAACGAGTGATTAGTACGTTATCAGATGTTCCGATTTGTGTGAAAACGAAGTCTTGAAATATCGGTGACCATGTCCATAGTAAGTTTTTCAATTAAATCGCAACAGAAATATGTTGTGCTTTATAATAATTCATACTGAGATATCAACCGAACTGCAGAGTGAAACTCGTTCTAACAGAAATATGCAGCAAAATTATTCTCATAAAAAAATAGTCCCAATACATGTTCTTCCTAGACATTAGCACACAATCTGCAAAAAAAAAAATATTTGACATTATTCATACAAAAAAGTAAACTTTATTTATGTCATTAAGTATGCACATTCATGTCATTAAGAATATATGATATCAATATAATAAGCAATTTAAACAAAAATATCGACGAGAAATTGAATTTGTTCCATCAAAATGGGAAGCAGAATTCGTCATTATCCTCTCCATGTGAAAGCACAGGAGACATGTTGGTGGTTGGTTTATATACACATCCCTCCAGAAGGCATGGTTCCTTAGTGATAGTAAAGCCACAACTATTGCTACCATCACCCTCATCACCTGTAAAACTGCAAAAACAAAGTAGAGAACTGATAAATTACACGTTAAGAGAAGAAAATATTTTTGTGTCTGGTATCCACATAATAATAAAATAACTCACACTGTGATATATTGATGTTCCACCACAAGTAGCATTTTTCAGAACACCATGCTGCTTCTGGGAGAGAAACCATGTTGTAGTGCAAGTTACTGCACCAAGGATAATATCATTAAAGGTAACATTACAAAAGACTTTCTAGACTAAACCAAGGCATGATATCTCGATACAAGCTAGGCAAGCTTGAATACTCCTTTCAATTATTTTTCCCCTTTATAAAGCTATGCTTGATGGTGCCTTGAACCGGAAGAACCATGCTTCACCTTATTTCCCTTTAACCAATTCTAGGCTACATACAACTTGAGAAGTTCAATTAACTGACTCAAGATCAATTGACTATTTCACATTCATTGAAGCAGCCATACTCCTTAGCTTCTTGGAAATTTCTGAAAATGATGGTCTTTCTGCAGGATCAGAAGCCCAACAACTTTCCATTAGAGACTTCCACTCAGGATCACACCATGATGGTATTTGAGGACGTAAACTGTTGTTCACGATACCTCCTGCAAAACAAAGTACAACAATGGTGAAAGTTGATATATGGCCAATTCTACCAGAATATTCAGAACCCAATTGATGCTAGATATGGCCAAAGATCAAGACACTCCATCCTTTTGTCTAGAAATAGCCAAGTTTTTATTCATTTTCCAGTCAAATTATCTGTTACCTACGACTTTGTCGCAAGGATACTTCGGGACAAGTTATACACAACCTGTTACCTTCCGGTTCTAAAAAATTAAGTTCCTTACTAATAGTAGAATGATATTACAGCAGTACATCAGGTAGTTCAAGTAAGCACTAGTAAAAAATATAGTCATAAACTGACCAAAATATCATCACTGGCACCTGAATTTCAATTTTACAAATAATATATAACAGTGCTTTCATTTCTGTTCTTTTTTCATCAAGGGAATGTCTTCAAGATCAATTCTCAGTCTACATCTTAATAAGGATTCAATAACAGCATTGGAAGTCATATACTATGGTTCTCTCATCTGCGAAGCTACAACCGAAAATCACCAAAAAAAAAAACTGTTGTAACAGAAAAGTCAGGCAATCTTGTAATGCTGAAGCCCCACTCCCCCTGGGCCAAGTATGCAATAAGCAACTGTGACGCGGGAGAAATATTTAGAAACCCGACTGCACCTACTCTGTAGAGGAATGAGATGTGCTGTTCTGGAACAACTCAAAGATACTAAATACTCCATACAGAGACAGACACAGAAGACGATTCAGAGAAATATTATGCAAGAACTACAGTTAACTAAGTAGGACTACCAAAAAAAAAATTGAAACAATTCATGTCAGTGTTATTTTGCTTGAAAAATTATAGTCAGATTCACTCCAACCAGAACTGACAAATTTACTTACAGAAAGTATAAACTCAAATTTAAACGCAGTTAGTTGGTGACTTCCTGAGATAAATATAATAGAAGAGTGTACCAATACGCTTACAAGAAAATTTCTAACAATATAAACTGTTGGGATGATTTTGCAACATTATATAGAAGTGTGATATGTAGGAAGACACAAAGTGCTCGTATGCATTTTGCTTGTTACTTGGCTCTCACCTATTATTGAAGCACAATGCATATCAGCATAGGGTTCATCCCCTGTGAGCAACTCCCACATAACTACTCCGAATGAGTACACATCAATCTACATCACAAGCAAGTATAGACGCTGATCATCATAAAAAATGAAAAGAGTATTAGGTGTGTGAAGCCAAAACCAGCTATGCCAATACCTTCTCCGATACCATATTGCTTTTCCCACTAAGAAGCTCAGGTGCCATCCATGGCAAAGTCCCACGTACTCCACCAGACACTAGAGTGTTCTGTTTAACCTTTGATAAACCCAAATCACCAATCTGAAAAAATACACAAGCCTCATTTCAGTCTCCCCTTGCAGGTTGCTTTTGTGTGCATCAGTGAGTGTATTCTTATTAGTACCTTGCAGACAGGGCGTTGAGGATCTCTCATATTGACCAATAGATTCTCACATTTCAAATCAAAATGCACAATATTTTTTCCATGCAAATACTCCATCCCAAATGCAGCATCCATGGCTATAATGAGTCTCTTACGACGATCAATTGTTCTGTTAAATTGCTCAGAATAAACAGCATAAGTAATACATCACAAGATCCATGAAGGTATTCCAATGGGAGGCTACTCAAAACATTAAATATTGATGAAATATAAACCCATGAATGCAACAAATTACCTATCTTTCTTATGCAAGAACTGTTTCAAAGATCCATTAATCATGAATTCTGTGACTGTTGCTAAAGAACTGTCAGGGCCATCACGAACAATGCCATAAAAGGAGACAACATTTGGATGATGCAATGAACTCAACATCAATGCCTCCTTCCAGAAATCTGTAATCTGGAGCAAGAAGCAGAATGAAATCACTATATAGGGTTGGGTATCAAATAAACGTTTCAATATGTGCTATGAGTGAATTTCTATGTAGAACAATGGAGTGACCCTTGACATGAATCCAAAAGCAATTCTATATTCTATATTATGCACATCTAATACATTCAAATATTTCTTGTAGAGCAAATTTCAGCCTTTTCAAGGAAGTCGTTTTCGGGCAATAGATTGAAAAATTGTGACAGAGATTAGAAAATTCTTATTCTACAAGGTTTAAATCTACAGTTACTTAAACGAAGGGAAAACCATCAAACACTAATAATACCAATCTTGCTCTTTCAGATGGCCTTCCAGCGAAACAACTGGCTTTTATTCTCTTAATGGCAACGTCAGAGCCTTTCCATTTCCCATGATAAACAGCTCCATAGGTTCCAGAACCAAGCTCGCGGATCTCCTCCAAATCATCATTTTTAATAGTCTGAAAAATTATCAGCATACTATCAAACCCTAGGATGTGGGAAAAGGAAAGCCAGAAAAGACCTCAAAACATGATACGATGAGAACATGACGAACTTGAGTAAGAAAGAAAACCTGCAATCCCCTGGCAATTGCTTCTTCCTCAGCCTTCGTAGGCTCAATTTTAGAAGTATCTACATGGTCACTTTCAGAGTTCAATTCTAAATCACCATGAGCATTCTACAAGACAAATAAATACACATCATAAAATGAAGCAACACAACCAAACCTCAATAAAAGAGAACAAATTTAATTTAAATTTTTGAAAGACGAAATTAAAATCACTCAATTGTTACCTCTGGCTCTACTTCATTTATTGTCTGTCCCTTGGTGTCTAAATTTTGATTATGAGAATTGGCTGGGTCATCCTTAGCAGCAGTTTTCACCACTTCAGCAACTTCTACTGCATCCCTTTTCACAGAAGCAATCAACTCAGGCAAGAGGCTTAATTGATTACCTAAATGCTTATAATCTTGTGGAACAGAATGGTCCTCATCAGCCAGTTTCTCAACATGCCTGCAGTCTCCTTCAGGTTTAGACTTTGAATTATTAGAATCAACAGAAGCAGCAGCTGGACATGCATTCTCAGCAACTTTATTTTGCTCTGAATAGTATACAGTCTGCGTGTCAGGGCCTTTAACCTTGTCCTCAATTTTTACCACTATTCCTTCTCCAAGCAAAGTATTTGATTCAAAAGTCTTTGCTGTAGCCAAATGGGTGTCATTTCTTAAAACCTCCTGATTATGAACCATATTAAAAGATGATTTTGGAACCTGCAAAGGTTCCAAGCAGGTACCAGTACTCACGTCCTGTGGAGGGTGAATGGTATCTACAGTAACTGGGTGCTGATTCTCTGGACCAAGGAGTGTTGGATTCAAGTTCAGAGCATGTGCATGTGAATATTCTGGGATGGCTTTACAATCATGTCCTGTCAATTTCTGTGAGGAATCAACCCATTGATTTTGAGTATCTGGTCCAATGTAAAACCCTGGACTGCCTTCTCCCCTGACTAATGCCGCATTTATCATACCATTCACCTGCGGAGGTGAGGTATTTGCCTCATAAGATGGTCCCAAATGAACAGGAATTGGAGTATTCCTCCATAAACCAGGTGGATGTCCACGGGGCACAGCATAATTACTGTCTACTCCATAAGGAGAAGATGGATTTCCGTACCGCACATTGCATTCTTCTAGTGGAGCAATTTGTACGTGTGGTGATGCAGTCAGGGTTTGGTCAGGGAAAAGTTCAGTACCCAATTCAGGTCCAACCGGCTGATGAAGATAATTGGACGACAGGGCGTGTCCATCGGTCACACTACCATGCCCAAGAGAGATATTTGCAACTGGAACATCACCCACTCTTCCAGATACAGATAAATGTCCTCTTGATTCCTCAACCCGAGCAGTTGTTGGATGCTGCAAACCCCAACCTCTCTCATGATTTTGAGTATCATTATAAACAGACCTGTGATCACCATTAGGTTCATTGGGATACATTGCGGGATGTAACTTTGCATCAACATTCATGGGGAAAGCATCCCTATTTGGCAGGGGGCATTCTCCACATGGATTAGCAACCGGTAGAAGTCCATTACTTATATTAGAATGTTCCAGATGTGGTTGACCTCTCTGAAAACCCATGCGACACTGCTCACATATGTTGTTCCCATCAACAACATGGGAACCATGAAGAATATTGCCTGGAAAACCTGTCTTTTCAGAATGTGCTGCTCCAGTCGGCACCCACAAAACATTATCAGCATACTGCTGTTGATTATCATACACAGGATGGTGGTTTACATGATGTCGAGCATAGTCTTCCGGCCCTCGATCAATGCACTTATCTGGTAACTCTGGAAATGGCATTCGGTACCTACCAGACGGCGATGATGGAAATTCAACTAATGATCTGGAGTCGTGGAGAGCATGGTGTCTAGGAGAGTAATAAGCAGGATTCCAAGGAGAATCCATTTCAGTATACCTTGGGCCCACGGTTTGCGGGTGCTGGATCGAGAGATGATGCATATTATACGGTGGCATAGATAGGTCCCCACTTCTGTGAGTATGAATCCCACTTTCCACACTCATTGGATTGAAAAACTGTTCACCAGCCACATGGATATCCTCAACAGGGCTAATCATTGGAAACTCTCCTTGTTGCAACCTCCTAAAGTCAGCAACATCATTTAAACTATTCAATGCATCAACATACCTCCTCTCAGAATCATCCCCATCAATGAAATGTGAGGAACCATCCTGCTCGGATTGTGAAAACAAAAATATCCTGAGCCTAGTGAATCCATCCCCTGACCCCAACTTGTCATACTCTTCCATCATGTTAACCACATCATCATCATTGACAACAGAAACAAGAGCATCAAGATCCTCGTCGGGCTGCTGGTACTTCAACACAGCAGCCCCATCATACAGCTCTCTCATCTTCACCATCAACTCCTCGTAGCTAATATCTCTACAAACACTCACAATTCGTGTCTCGCCACCGACGTAACGCAGCTTCCCATCTTGGGGACGGGGCATTATGCTCCCCAGAAAGCTGCACAAAAACTTAACACGCCGGCTGTCTTCGCCGGAGCCTGAACCGGCAGCTGGCGATCGAATTGGACTATCCATGACGAAGAATTCTTGCCTTTGATCAACTTCACTCTCACACTCGTTCAAGCATTGAAACCCTTTATTACACATGAGCACCACTCACATCATCACAACTCACGATACATCTTAAAACTCCAAACTTTCACAGCCTTAAACAGGGTAGCCCCACCCAATAGGTGAGTCAATGATTTGGAATTAAGTTGAAGATTAGGATAAATAAATAAATAAATGATAAATAATAAATAACAGAAGGCCGATCACATTTCTAGAAACAGAGCCTCGAGGCGATGGCAGAAATAGAATTAAAAGAATATAAGCAAAAACAAGAATCCAAGGCCGCGACTTGTGCAGATCCGTATTCAGAGAGAACCATCAGCAATACCTGAGACGGCGAATAAGGCGATAAACAGATAGAAAAATCGGAAATTTGGGAGTGAAAGCGTGACCCAGTGGAAAATAATTGATGGGTTTGAACAGGGGTGATGGTTCTCTCAGACTATATTTTGCGGTTTTTGAAGTTTGGAGATTTCGAAAGAGGTGAGGTTAGGGTTAGAATTGAGAAGACAGAGAGAGATTGGGAAAAAAAGGAAGGTGGAATTGAAAGGGTGGAAGAAGGAGGAAGAGAAGGAGGAGAAGGAGAAGGTGGTGATGAGAAGGAACGCCATGGGCATATGGGAGGAAGAGAGTTGGGGCAGAGGTTGAAGGTTGCAATTGCAAGATGCGATGGGTGATTGCCATGTAGAGTCCCACGTGGCACTCTCTCTTAACGGTATTTCTTGGCATATTATTTATCTCCCTCGCATATGCCCTTTCTTTCTACGCTCCCTTCTGCATGTGACCACCACACACACCTTCAATTTTTTTTCGATTTTTCATTTATTTTATTTTATTCTCCTTCGTCGATTCACTCAATTTCTTCACACCACCCACAAATTATGTTAATTATACGTTTTCATGATTTTTTTTTTCTCTCTAATTAATGAATTTAGAAGTCGTGGAAGTAAGAGTGGATGTCATCAATTTGGTTTTGTTTTGGGGGGAGAGAAAAATTATTTGAATTTGACAGGACTTCTTTTTAATTTTAATGAATGGACAATTTTTTATTTATATACTTGTAAATAGTTTTCAGTTTTTATTTAAAAATCTAGAAAATTATAAATTTATTATTGTTTTATCAATAAACACATTAAAGAGTCAAACCCAATAAGATATATTTTTATTATGGAACTACTTAAATATTTAGATTATATTTACGTGTTATAATTAAATAGAATTATTTAATCTTTTAGTTATTATTTATATTCTGTTATTATTTATTATAATATTATTATATTTTTCAAGTAGATATTATTCTAATAAAAACATATATAATCATATAAATATAATTAATATTTTTAAAAGAATATACATCTTCATATTTGATATACTTATTATACAAAGATCTCGCGTGAAAGAATTTTTCTAGTAGATCTCTCCCTCTCAACATTGAAGAAACTCTTTCCACATAAAATGAGCAAGCAACCACCATTAGTCACCAATCTATCTACTAATAAACTTTATTGTCTTTAAATTTAGATTACGGATTTTATTAGATATAGTAGGAGGAGGTAAATGTCTGAAATCTTAAGAATAAAACATTATAAGATACATGAATTGCTTTGGTGTAGATTGATTCAGTTTCAAAAAATATGATGTCTACAGACCAAATAAAGATTGGATTTCACTGATCTTGTCTGAGATAAACCTAATTATCTTAAAAAGTAATCAAAGTAATACGTGTATACATCTTGAATAGGACAAATCGTAAAGAAGTTTGCCTACCGTTCCAAGTTTATTCTGGTCTAGATCATTATTTTAGGAACTGATCACTTCCTTATTTTCGTTTTGCGTCTTCGTTCTTTCTTTCGAGATTAGGAGTGTTCTTGGGTATTAGGTTCTTCTTCTTTTGTTTCTCTTCCTACATCTTGTTTTTAGGATGACGTGATGATGCTTAAGCCTCTTTTAACCTTTATTAATTGGTCACGTGATGAATAGAGCTTCTTTGTTATCCCCACCTTCATGTTGGATGCTTTTTTACCTTCTTCCTGCTTTAGTCAACCAAGGTGCTCTTCTTTTTGGATTCCCAGCAAGATCGAATCTCCGCAGTACACCACATTGAATTATTTTGTAGGTCACTCTTCCTTGGGTAACAAAGAAGCATAAAAAATCTCGAGTTTCAAAATGTATTTTCGTAAGCATATTACATTCTTCGAAAATGATTTTTCTGAAAGAGTATTAATTCCTTCTATGATTATCTTTCAAATAAGATAATTTTCTTACGAGAATGCAACAAAATTTAAAAAACACTTGACAACAATTTAGCCATTTCATACTTTTTGGAAGGTTTAGAACGAGATCTTCAGAGGGTTAAAAGAAAAGGCCTAAAATTAGTTTCCCTACGTTTCCATTGTGCATCTGTTGCACATTAAAAATTAGGTCTTGTCAAAACATTTTCATTAAACGAATGTGGCACAATGCAAAGAGTAAATAGGGCGGGTCGAATAGTATAAAACTTAATTCAGCCCGACATTATTTCGTAATATTCAAATGTAAAACCATGTCTAAGTTATGAAACCATGATGAGGGTTCCAAGAATTCTAAAAAATCATATGGTACATTATACAGACAAATAATGTTAGTAAAGTATCAAACTGGCTGTATTTGTACAGTAACCTACAAGCTATCAGTGGGTCTGGACATAAAATTTTTTTTAGAATTTTAACGTCGATATCGGGGATTATTTTTCGTTGTATTTCTGAATTTTTCAATGTCTAACCTACCACAGAAATACAACCATGAAAATATTCGTCTAATTGGTAATATTCTGGCCATAATTTCTTTCTCTATCCTAAAACATTCATTCTCGAGGCACGAATATGAAAACTTCGCGAGGAGCACCTCAATTGGCGCTTTGAATAAAATATTCTGCAATGCTATGATAAGGCTTGGGCAATCATGGAACGATAAGACAGCTGCTGTTCATAAAGGCCACGGAAGATCTTGTATTTGGCATCATGGTACTTTTTGACCTTTGGATCCTTAGATGGATGAATGACCTGCAAAAATTCATGAAAACTGTTAGCCGCTCAAGAAAAAACTAAGGGCATCGGTTTTATTTCTTTTACAAAAACACCTATAGACAGCAAGGACTGAGAGTAGAACATCTGATCATCCACCACAGGCAATTGAAAGTTAACATCTAGACTCATCCATTGATCTCTGTACTTCTATAACAAATCATAGGTATATTTTTTTTCTAACTAGAAACTAGAAAGAATACCATCCAAACTATGTAGTAAATATTCCGCACACAGAAAATGTAAATTCCGTATTAGTTTCACAACGAACTAATCTATTGTATGTACAGAGCCTGCGGTAAACTATTAAATATTTTTTATACCATGGAAATATATATATATTATAAATTTGAACTAATACTACATCATTTTTTCTAATTTAACACCAAATTTCAGCTCCTAACACTTCCAACTTTAGTATCAAATTCAGCAAATGTTGATGACAGCATTCGGAACTAAATGAAAAGTACTACCACTAATGTAATTTAATGCAATTGACCTTGAATTCTAATCTGAAATTAATAAAAAAATTGTAATTTTTCTATTTTTCAGTATTTCAAAACCGAAAAATCCACACCTCGCCAGGTGCATTCATGGCTTGCATGGCCTCCCTAAGGTTATGATATTTCCTGGTAGCAACAGCACCCAGAATAGCCGCACCTAAGAGCACAGATTCACTTTCCCTCGGAAGAATTATGGGGCAACCTGGGAAAATTAGAAACAAGACTTATTAAAAACTAACATACTGAAGGCTATAGAAAGGATTCATTATTACTAAGAAAAGTAAACATCAAATAAAGCTTTAACTATCATCCATGTCACTCCTTATCATTTATAGGAGCATACGATCCCAAAACTACTGTCACTGACAGTTTGTAATATTAGCATCGGCGTTCAAAATTCTGAATTGGGTAGACCAACCAAAGTATAGATTGGTTCAAATTCATCCTAACTACAGGATTTGGTTTAAAAAAAATTAAGGTTCAGTTCAGTACAATTTAAACCCACCATGTAGACATGTATAGGACATAAAATCATGCTCAAACACTTAGATTTTACATATATCACACAAGATTGAAGCTATTGATTCATTATCATGTTTTCCTATTGTGAATTTATTGCATTTCATTTTGTTATGTTACAAAATCAGAGCAACCCCAGATAATAACTAAGAAGGAAGTAATAGAATAGTAAACAAAACAATGAAGTATATTTACGAGGGGGAAATTGCGGAAGGAAGAAACTCTCCTACTGCCAAAGCTAAGCCTACATTATTTACAAATGTCATAATTCCCCAAAAGAAGATACTCCTTCTCACCCACATACACCTATTTGTTATCAGCCTCCCTTCAAACTAACTTTCCTTTTTTTTTTTCTTTCTGCCCGGCCATCTTAGTAATTTCTTGCACTCTCCCTCTATTCCTCCTAGTACAACTTTCCAAACTTAGGGCCCATGACACAGCTGATGGTTTGGACCCCATGAATTGTATAGGTCCTAAACTAGTAATCAGTAAATAAAATAAAATTTGAAATATCACAGCTATTACAATTGTTAGTTTTAGCTGTTAGTTTCTATTCACTTGAAACACCAACAACACCACATGTTTGGAAACAGACCAAACACTGAACTGTGGATTGGTTTGTAGAATACATAGAAGAGTGAAGTATGCTTTTTTTTTCTGGGTTGGTCATCAACCAAACCTTAAACTAGCAAAACTTTGTTAAAAATTTAAATTGGAGTACACCTGGTATCCCTTTTTACGTAGAATAAGATCCATAGTATGTAACACAAGAATAATAGTATCTGAGATTGTGCAAATATGCTTCGCACCCCACTCCTCATCACATACCAATAATATCAGCATGTTCTTGCATGAAGATAGAATTCTTTGAAAGGCCACCACACGCAAGTAGTGTGTTGATCTGCAGGCAAGGGCAGAACAATTATGGTAATAGTATTCATCAACTTTGCATGAACAGACAGGAGTAATGACTTGGGAACATAACAAGGATATACAACAATTATACAAATAATTTGTACCTACTTGTAAGGATGCTACTAAAATGATCTTAACCAAATCATAAAATATGATCCTTACACGTCCGATAGTTGATCCAGTATCTCACGGACCAGAGGTTTGGAAGTTATACACAAGGTTGAAGACAGTGGTTAAGGTGGAAAGCCAAGTGGAAGTCCTGAGTAGCATTCACCAGGTATAGTGAAATGAGAATGATAATTTTAGGAGAGGTTGGCTAGAGGAGAGAGTGTAAATGATAATTCATCAGTAAGCTGATGATAGAGATGTGCTTTCTTAGGCTGTCTTTGGAATTGAACATGGAATTGAGAAAATGAATTTGAGTGGATTTCTGAAAAAAAGGAGGTAATCTCGGAAAATGTTAACAGTAGCTATTCTACCTTTCTGTTCTTTTTTCTTCTTCTGTAATCCCTTTATGCTTTGAGGTACATATAAAACAAACAGAATATATTTTGGTTTTTATAATAATTTTCGGGTTCCCATCAAATGGGATACACAAAATTGAGCACCAAAGATTAACTTCCTTGCCTCCACTGTAATCTGAGCAGTAAGCTACAAAAAATTGTAGATCTGAGGATTTCTCTCACATAGCAGAATAGGTTTTATAAGTGTAAATTAGAATCAATTCCCAGGCTCATGCTTCATGCTTAAAAAATACAGAGGAAACTAAATATAGTCATCTCTTGCTTGTTAACTTCATCATCAGTTTTTTTTTCTTTCTTTGGGCTCTAATATGCACGTGCTCGCCTTAAAGGATGTGTGATGCAAGCAAAACAACATTGTAGCAAGGTGTATCTTCACGGATGTGAGCATGTGATAAGAACATCAGAGAACCGTACTACAAAAACAAGTTATTGTAGTTGAATTCAAGGCCTTATAAACCCCACACTAGAATTTCATGCTTAAAATGACACTCAAGTCGCATACCTTGCAATTTGATTCTGACAGTGTAAACACGAAATGGATGTTAAAAACATACCAACCCAAAAAACAAGCGATAAACTCAAAAAAAGTCATAGCATTGTAATCCTTACTTTGTGACCATTAGCATTGCAATGCTCTACAATGTGACGTGTGCCATATGCAATGCCCTGCACAGCTGCCAGGTAAAGGAGAGCTAACTGTTTCTCACTTGTGTCAAGTGTCAAACCATAGATGACACCTTTTGCTTTTGGATCTGCAATGGGAGACCTGGGCCATAATATATATGTATATCAGCCTACTACTTTAGAAGCCACTATGGCATGACAGGTGGGAAAGCCGTTGTTTGTCACCAAATACCTATTCCCATGGAAGTCAGGAAGCACGTGTACATCTTCAGTCAAGGCAGCAACAAAGGATAGGTTCTGCTCAACTGTCATTGTTTCCAACATCTTGTTCAGAAGCTCAAACACTGAAATATCTGGAATATTAATGCATAAAGAATTAGTCTTAAGACATCTCTCAAAATCAAACTTGTTAATATAAATATTTAGTATGTTCCAACCAAATTAAGAAAAAAAAAAAAAAAAACTTACCTTGGGAAGCAGCTCGATTTGCAAGGAGTGTAGAAGCAGCATGACTTTCGATTATATGATCCAATAATGCACCAGTAGCACTCTGCCCACCTTCAGTTAGCCAATATTCTGGTACCATTGCTGAAAATTTCGGATAAAGAAAAAAAGCACCACAACATAGAAGTGGCAACAGAAGCAATGATGAGTACTAAAATAAAATAGAATAGGGAGAAAATTAAACTGGATATCCTTCAGGGTGATCCTGTCAAATGTAGACTAACTTAATGCTTACTTTTTATGCCAATATCAATCACGAAAAGGAACTAGTCACAAGTATCCAGTCAATATCTTTACAAAGACAAATACTTAGTTTTAACATGAACACGGTCACAAAAATATAATATCAATAATAGAATGAGACAAGCATTAAACCCAAATGAATAATAAATTTCATATCCATGTTCCGACCAGAGTAAATTTTAACAATGAATTTTCAACCATAACCAAGAAATTTACAATTTTATTATCATAAAAAAAGGAAATTCTCAACCATATTAAAATTAAAAATGTTTAAACTCCATGAATTGCCACTGTAGATACCCCAATAGATATCAACAAACCATGACTGTTTCAAATGTGTCCAATCCAAAGGAGAAAGGTACGATGTCATCCACAATTGAGATTTAATTCATAATTAGAGAAATAGTAGAGTACCTGACCAAAATGGACCCCAAACCCCTGGAATGAACAATTTCTTCTGAGATACTGCCATATGGCATGTAGAAGTTCCACAAACTAACACCATACGATTGCAAATAGCTTCCTTGTCATGTTCTAAGGATACAGAAATTCTTTTAGCTAAGAAACACAACTGCTTTATCCAAATCTTAAATCACAAGTGTAAAGTATGGGATGAAAACCTTCAGTTTCTGATGGTAGCACACTTTCAATTACCCCCACGCCACCAGCATGAGCATCTATTAGTGATGTCCCAACAGCAATTCCCGGTACCAGACCCAACTCCTGAAATTTTCAATCCATTAAAAGTATTAAAAAAACAGCCAAGCCAAAGAAGCTCGTTACATCAACCTGAACCAATCCCTGTAGGTGGAGGAAGGTTGTGTTCACTCTTCCAACTAAGCACTGTATGTTAGTTTTGTCAGTGAACCTCAAGGAAGCACCAGTTCAAATTTCAAAATAATACAAAAAATTAAATACATAAGTTATTGCCTTTGCTGCAGTTGGAGTAAGACCAGAACCCAGAGGATGGCCAGGGAAAGCAACACTTCGCCCTGTCATTATGATTCATATCAAGTTAGGCAGTGAGAAGACAGAAGCAGAAATGAATGGACAAACATAGACGATCAATCATAAACGTAGTGATACCAGTTTTCATCAGATCAACTGATCAAGCATAAACATGAGAACTCTTTAATAAATGAGCAATCAACAACATGCAAATTTAATCATAAATAATCAAGTTGATCCAACGTTGAGTTCAATATAAAGCTATGGTGGACTGACAGAGTTTGCAGTTGCACAAAATGACAAGATTATTTCCTGAAATATAAAAATTGCTAGACATGTACCAAATAGTTGATATAAATATAATCCAGGTCTAAGGTTAGTAATTGTACGAAAACTTTATATTTAAATTTTAGACGGAAAAATTCATTTACAGATAGGGAATACAAAATTATGTTGCACTTACTCCAGAGTATGAGAATCCATTTACGAAAGAAAAAAAGCTTTCAATTAACTCACTCTGTTTATAATATTTTCTGAATATTGAATTCATTAATCCATCTACTAAATTAAAATTTCTTAAGTACATCAAAAGTCTTAAAAAAATTTACAAATTGAAAATTAGTTAATTCAAAAATAAACTTTATTCCAATGTATTGTGTACTTTTTAAAGTATAAGTAAACATTGAGTATGAAATTATATACCAAATAATTTTATCTATAAATCGGCATGGATGATCATTAAGATAAATTAAATTATTTAATCTCTATATTTGTTAAACTCATGTTATATAAAATTGAGCAAAATGTCCAAAACTTACACCTACAGTGAACTCCTTCCTTCCTCTAAATTTTCATATACTTTCACCAAATAGGCTAAACTTTTTGAGATAGTGAGTTGTCTCTATTTACACACTGTAAAGGCCACAGTGTGTGTGGGTCTTCAAGACCAAAAAGAACATGCATGGGGAGCGTAGAGACATGTGATATTAAATCATTTTACGCACTTTGGTCAAGCAACTTAATCTTTTGAGAGTTTATTCTTGAAAAGGCCAATGTTAATAAAATGAATACCTATCTTAGCATGATGTCCTTCAATAAGATCACCCAAACCAATTTCCTCCCAAAAGTCGTCATCCCATCCACATGCTTCCATATCTCGAGAGTTGTTATCATTGACATGCTGCATGTGTGCATGACCCAGATAAGTCCATTTACAAACAGTGGTGCATAGACTGCGAGTATCATCCCCGGTGGCCCTAAAGAATTCTAAAAATTAATCCAAGTGAAGAACCACTACACTCAATACAAACTGATCTTCGACATAGAGAAGATTCAACCACACAGATTACCTGTATGACAACCAATCACTCAAGTCCATCCACCTGAAAACCATTGACCAGGATTCTTGCAAATTTTCTTTAACCCATAGAAGCTGAAAAGTTAAATTATATTAGTAATAAATAAAATTTGTTAGAAAATTACATTTCTAACTGTTGGCCATCCATTAATTTATTAAAACATTGGTTGAGTGGTTTTTGATGTGTCTTGCAATATTCATAATGAGATCAATGAATATTAGACATCACATGGTGAGTGTAGTTGAATGGTGTAGTCTATAATTGAATGGAATCGTGAAGGTTGAAACACCTTCAACTCTTAATGAAAAAGTGTTATTTAAATGGACATGTCTCTGGATGAAAAGTCCTAAACGGACCAGTGGAAGCCCTCAAGAAAAGGAAGGTCCACTCTCCACTTTCTCTATATATAAATGTCTTGGCACATATGGTAGAGACTTATGATCTACATACACTTACCAATGAAGTTTAAAAAGAGGAAGGAAGGATCATATCTTACGAATCTAGCAAATCTAAGGCATTCAAGTGAACTATGTTGATGAAAAAATGCCATCACGAGAAAAATGCTACAGACCTTTCATAATATTTTTGGTGTCCTAAGTCACGTAACTATGTTCCAATTAACAACTTACGATGTGAGAAAATACAACCAAGATTTAATAAAGCCATAATTGAATCAATAAAGAATTTAAATTTTAAGAGAAATAATATATTATATGAACAAGCTGGATTTTGCTCGACGAAACAGTTTAGTCGTTTCAACTTTCAAAAGGTAAATTATATGCAATACAACTTTTTCCAGACAAGTTTATTTAAACATTAAAGTCCAAAAGTTAAAACAATAACTCGACTATACAAGTTTATGTCAGGGAATTAACAAAACAAAAAGTTTGAAGAGCAAAAGAAATTGTTAAAAATAAGCTTATAAATTTTGTCTGGCAGGCGACCCACTCAAATTAATTATGATGTTCCTAAACTTAATCCAGTGTGGAATACAAAGGACCTATCCCAGTTTCAGAAGTTCCATTTAACACTTTCAGAAATCATTGCCATCAACAAATATGCATTCATTCCCATAGTCTGCAGTTAATTTTTTTTTACAGCGAGACACCATGTAAGCCAAAGAATGCTTAAAATAAAACTTACTAGACATATATTGTGTACAGTGACCAGTAGTGAAATTATGGAACTGGTTCAGATAGTACCTTTGGAGGCTCCATTTCTGGTGAAACAGCTCCACCACAATACTCCAATACAGGTGATTTAGAGGAATTGATCCTTTCAGCTTGTTCCACGGCTCTATGATCCATCCATACAATAACATTTCTTCTTGAATCACCACTCAAAGAAACCGAAACAGGTGAGCTGTCAGAATCCACAGCAACTGTTGTAATATATGAACAGTGTTACATTCAAAATTAAACAAAATAACCCGTTCTGTAAAAGGGAGAGGGGGCAACAATTTCAAAACTATATCATACCAAGAGAACAGGTAGCTGCAAATCCCAGACCCTGTACTTCTGTTGGTGCAACTTTAGCTTTAGAGCAAGCTGCTTTTACAGCTGCACAAACCGCAAGCCATATATCTGTAGAGGATTGCTGTTTAGAACAAAAAGATGAATCTACATTATAAAATATATATACATTAAATCATTGAAAGTGGAAACAACCTATACATATCCAATTCAACAGGAACTAAGTGTAAACTTATAGATCATCTCTTCCCCACTTCCAAAATCAACATAACATATAAGCAGCTCCTCTAATAGAAATTAAGTGAAAGGTGAATACGGTTGATTATAACTTAGAGAAACAAGGTTCCAATGTGAAACTCAAGTGATCCAGAAACGTTAGTATAAAATATAGCCTCAAGAGCACTGAACACCAGATACACAAATTTGGGACTGTTAATAAGCATCCTTGCAATTGGCCAATAAGTAAGAGTAAACAAATCCTTGAGCACTTTCCCTTAGATTTTCACAACCAACTAAACAAGGTAGGGAAGAGAATTCCTGTCCTATATTTATGAAGCAAATATGCCATGCTATTTCTTTCAAAGGCTGTAATTGATTACTGTTAAATATATGATTGAAAGAATGAAATTTATTGAATATTGATTGTCACCTTGACAGATAGGTCAGTTCCGGAAAATATATACTAGGTTTATCGTTATTACTTTGTCTCAGCTTCAGCAACCACCTGGCTAATACATTTACCAAGTCTCTCAAGGGGTCTTATGTTGATGATATTTGTAATAAGTTTGTCTCATATGATTTACATATACTCCAACCAAAGGGGGAGTGTTAAATATGAAATGATTATGTTAGAGATATGATCTGATTACATTAAATAGGAAGATATGATATGATTTAATAGGGAAATATCTTACCTAATATTTATCATTATTAGATATTGATTTTGTCCCTAACTATTGTATATCTTTTTCATTACCTATAAGAAAACCCATGTGTGTACCCAAAACAAGGTATTCATTATATCCTTTTCTATCTCTTCTCAACATGGTAACATAGCGGTACCATTTTCTGTGACTTGTTTTGCCACTAGTTCTTTTAACAACTACTATTACACTGGCTTCAGCCTTCAGGTAATTGGATCGACTGAGTCTATTTTCCGAAAAACAATTACCTCAACAAAGGCACCATCTTTCCATATCTGAATCGGACTGCTTGACAAACCAAGAAGCTTTCCTTTCTTGTCAAAAAGACCTGTATTAGCAATAGCATCACCAGTAAAATGACCGGGTCATTTATACTATCTTGTCATATCAAACGACTTAATAGTTTATTACCATACACATATGCTTGCAGCACAAAACTACATAAGCATGGCGGACTTAACAAAAGCTACCACTTTTATTCAAATGATGAAGGTAAACATGTAAATTGGTAGCTAATCATATGAAAGTTGCAAACAACAGGAAAATGAAAAGGCAGGAGTGATATAACTTTCAAAAATACAACAACAGCCAAAGCCCTGCCCGATCGGTGAGGTCATCTACGTGAACGTAACTTCCAACAAGAAATAATTAAAAATTGAAAATGGTTAATTTGCATGGAATCCTGGGTTCCAATCTCGATAGAGCTGTACACCAATAAAATGAGGATTAAGTTATTTATGATCAAAAGTTCTGAACTGAATGACCATTTGAAGTAACAGAACTACCCCACTTCTAGAGATCTGGACAAGCTTTTTCATAAATACTTTTTAAGAGAGAAAAATAGAAAGAAAAATAATTAAATGAGTTTCTCTATAACCTAAAATTAAAATTTCGAGAAGTTAGTTATAAAAGAGCTTACATACATAAACTAATTATTTTAAGTTATGAAGAAGCTAATTTCATTTTTTCTACTTTGTCAAAATTTCAATCAAGTAAGTGGACGCGTTAAAGAAAAGGACAATAAGAGTACAGGGTTTAAGTGCTCATTGCTCCTATTGCTAGTTTCATCCTCAGTAGCCACCCGTCACTGTTTAGCAACTGAACAGATAGTAACGTGCAAGTTGAGAAAAGAACATCGTCAAACATCCAATGCGTCAAAACATTATAATTCACAATTCATTTCAACATAAAATTCCAAGAAAAAAATTCGCGACGTGTGTGGTGGAAGCGAACCTGCACGAGCGCTGCCGGTGCCAACGTCGACGCCGAGGAATACCGAACGAGAAGGCTTGTCGGGAGAGGAAGCAGCGGCCATTTCTAAGGGGAGATATTGTGTCTAGGAAGAAACCCTTCTTGTGCCGGATTTATAGATAGCTTTATCTTTGTCTCTATTTATCTTTGTTCTGATTTGCCTTCTTTCCTTGTCAGATATTTCGAATATCGATTGTCAGCATTCATGGATCATCACTGGTTCTGATTACGAGTAATCTCCTCCGCGGTATGGTCGCAGATTGGACAGCGGTAAGAAACAGTCTAAAATAACCTTTTCACATTTTTTTCTTATAAACTTTTGTTTTTTTTTTTTTTAATTTCTTTAATTTAAAAATCAATTTGATTTATTTACTAAAATCATTAACGACTTATTTTATAACAATTTAATATAATATTTTAAATTTATAACAATGTTGTAACTTTTTTTAATAATGCGTATAGTAGTTTTAATTTATCAAAAATCCTCTAATTATTTCAACTTTTTACACAAGCAAAATTCAATCATCTGTGAGTTCCTGGAACATCTGTGATTACCCGAACATGAGACTTTAATAAAAAATAAGATGTATTTATTAAATATATTGATACCATGATTAAATTCCTCATTAACAAAAAAAAAGTTGAATTGTAAAAAAATATATAATAAATCTATTAACGTCCTTCTATAAATAATATATTGAAATTTTTATTTTACTTTAAATAAAAATCTTATTTCACTTCAAATAATACATAATAAATTTTCATAAGTCTTTCTTTTACTGTAACTTTTATTATCAACTTTTTTTTCATTTAGAACAGATGTTTTTAAATAGCTGATTACACACTTTACACAGTTTATATATGTAATTTAATATTTAATTAAGCCTAAAAATATATGTTAAAAATCCAAAAAATATTTCAACCATACAAAGTAAAAAGAAAAAGAAAGATGAAAGTAAAAACCATTGAGAAAAAACAGTAAGAAAGAGATTTTTTTTTTCATTTATTTAATTTTGTAATATATGTGTGAAACAGGTAATTATGCATCTCAAAAATGATGGAAAACCTTATTACAATTACTTAACTATGTTAAGACAAAAATAGCTCTATAAAAGCAAAATGAATGTAAATATTAAAACAACAATTACACTTCTACTAAAAATATACATACAAGTTTGATATACTAATCACTATTACAATTGGATAGTGAAACCTTCTAATACCTTTAATACTGTGAATTTATGCATTTACGAGGAAGAAATTCATTGTAATTCATTCCTGGTGAGTTCTTCCGTATTTTATATTATTTTCTTTTTGGCCATGACAAACATGTTTTCTTTTTTTTTAACTAAAACTTGGTTTAAATGTTTATTTACTTTTAATTTTTATCAAAATATTTTAAATTGGTCTTCAATTTTTTTTAATTTCATAATTATAAAATTCAATACAATTTAGTTTTTTATTAGTATTATATTAATAACGTTAAATATATGTTAGATATCACTTTATGGTTACTTTATTTTTTTTTTCTAATTTTAATTTAGTTTTAAAAACATTATTCACACATGAAGTTTACATAATATCAATACCACATATTAGCGTCACTTCTCTTATATTCAATTTAATCTCTATATTTATTATTTTAATTAAATTCAATTTTTTTTAAATCGAGAAATTTTGTTTTTTCCATATTGAAATAAAATTTAATATTAATATAAATGTTATACTCTAATTTTGTTAAATTTGACATTTTTATTAAATGCTTCTAAAATTATTTTTAAACCAATTTTAACATTTATATAAAAATTATTATATGTTATATTAATAGATTCTTTTTTATAAATTGATATTTAATTATTTTAAATATAACTTTAAATAAAAAACAATAGTAGAGTATGATGTAATAAAGTAACAATACAAATAAATTTAAAACTTTAAAACTAAATTTAAATAAAGTTTATTGTAAAATATAAATTTAAATAAATTTGATCTTCTTAAAAATACTTTTAAATTTATAAAATTGCTAATAAAAGATTCATAAATTTAAATAAAAATATAAATTTACAAAGTGCATTATTTATTTATCACTTTTTTTTGTGATTCGAATACTTTTATTACTTTTTTTAATGGGATGTGTTAATTAATAATAAGTAGGACAATAAAATCAAGTCACTGTGAGACAAAGAAAAATCAAACATAAATTTAATTATTATATTTAATAATATAGTGAACATTAATTTATAAATATATTTTCATTTTAATAATAATATCAATATAGTATTTGCAACATTCTATTTTACTAGTACAAAACTACTAGAATAAGGTGTTACAAGACATCATAATTATAAGAAAATATGAAAGTTTCTACAAAAGAAGACTTACACCATTAGGATAGTTAATATCTAATTATGAGACTGTTTCACTCTCAACCTCACATTGGATCAACTCGAAAGACGTCTCAAAGTTCATACCATTTAAAGTGATCATTGAAAAAAAAAACACACAAATAGACAAATACAAAAGAGTATGCTAATATCAAAAGAATAAAATGGAATTCATGAAACTATCATATATTATATTTTACTTTAAAACTTAAGCACAATACCTAAATATAATATAACATATAGACTCAAATATCTATATACATGTGTTATTGTCGAGTTATGACTAGTTGCACACTTGTAGTGACAGAATAGTTGTTTAACTGAAGCTACCACACAAGATTAATTTATTAATCAACGCCCTTTGCCAATGGTATTGGCCCCCAAACTAAGACCTCATACTACTCTCGCCACATGACCCGTCTCTACTTGAGAATTGATGACCATTAAAGTGTCAAAAAACCTCCAAAAGTGAGCTTCTATATAATACATACACTACTACTTGAAACAACCATTAAGAATTTCCTCCTTGAAATTTCTTTCTAAACGATACTTGAAAATATACATAACTTCATGCAAAAAAAAACCTCATACAAACTTTATTGATGTTACTAAACAAGCCTCACATTATCATTACATTTCTATCTATAAGAAACATAAAATAATAAAACAAACAGAGCTAGCATAAAAGAAAAACAAATACGACCAAAGAAAATAATAGAAACTAATTTACTATATTAAAGAAATTGATCGGATGAAGTTGTAGATCTTATTAAGCACATTTTGATTGTCAATGAGATAATCTGGAACTAGAAAACTTAGAAAGAAGGAAGAGAAAGTCTAGAGAAAATATTTTAGAAAGATAATAATTGTTTTAGATAACAAGACATATTTATAAAATTCTATTTATATTATCGAATTATTTTAATATTATTTTTATGGTCTTATTAATTTAAAATACCCATCAACTCAAATACTATATTTTTTAATTCTTCCAATATTTATATAAAAATTTAATTTAACTTTAATTTTAAAAAATATATAATTATTTTATTTTTAAATAATTAAGACTGAATTAAATCAAAATAATAAATATAAAAGTTACATTACATTTCACATTTATGCGTGACAATTATTATTACATAACACTAACAATGTCATATATATATATATATATATATCATGTGTGGAATATGATAATCTTTTTTAAAATGAAATAAATGTTAAAAAAGAAAATAAAATGAGACCTATCTCCTCCTTTGATACAATATTGATATAAAAGACCAAATTGTATTAAATTTTAAAAAATTGACGACTATAAAAATTAAAAAAACTAATTTGAAATATTTCTACTAATTGAGATATTATGACTACTTAAACCCTAAAACATTTTAGGCTTTTATTAATGTTTGTTGTAGTTTCCCTTTCTATTTTATAACACCTGTTTTTCTGTTTGCTCCCAACCGAAAGTAGATAAATATGTTTCAGTGTATAGCATAGAGTAGTATCTTTCATGGAGTAATCAAGACCCGGACAAATGCTTATAAACCCAAATTTAACGGTTTGTTAGGAGTAGTTAGTTTTTGTTGACATTCCAACTTGTTCAAACAGTGACTCATCTTCATTTCCCTCCTTTTCTTCCCTCCTTCCCACTTCGCTACTCTGACAGTGACCCTCTTACCGTTCACTCTCCACCCTCCAAAAGCTATGTTCCGTTTCCCCTCCGGGCTTCTCTACTGCCGCCTTCACCGCCGCAAACTCTCCACCACCCCCTCGCGTCCTCCCTCCCTCCCTCTATCCCACCCGATATATCTCATTTGGGGCTCCAATACCGGCGTCGGCAAAACCCTAGTCTCCGCCGGCATCGCTGCCGCCTCCCTCCTCTCCTCCGCCACCACTTCCTCCCAATTCCATTACCTCAAGCCCCTCCAAACCGGCTTCCCCGCCGACTCAGACTCCCGCTTCGTCCTCAACAAGCTCCGCCAACTCTCCGTCCTCCGCAACCCTAGCGTCCATCTCTCCACCTCGCACCGTGTTCTCAACGTCTCCCCCGCCGTACTGGAGACAAATCCGCTCGTCGGAGAGGAAGGACGTGGCCCCTCGGAACTGCATTGCAAGACTCTGTACGCGTGGGAAGAGGCCGTGTCGCCACACTTGGCCGCGGAGAGGGAGGGTTTAGCTGTAAAAGACTCGGTTGTGTTGGAAACTCTGGGCGAGTGTTTCGAGGAGGTAGTGGAACGCGGGGCTGGTAGGGAGAGATCGGATGTTCTGTGCGTGGTGGAGACAGCTGGTGGAGTTGCCAGTCCAGGTCCTTCTGGGACACTTCAATGTGACTTGTATAGGTGCGTGGTTTAATCTTGAGAAAATCCTGTGCGGATTCAATTTTCAGGGTAAATTTTATTTACCACTAGTGTTTTAGCAGGTTGATTATTGCATACGTTTATATGAATAAAATTCATAATTAATAAATATTTTGAAGAGTTTAATGGTTATACAATCAGTTTACAGTGATAACTGTTAATCAAATTTTAGATACTTGAGACTAAATATTTGTAGGAAGTGTGTGGTGGAGGCCTAATAAACCTTGATAAATATTAGAAAGTGGACTTTAAGCCTGAATTTTACAATATTAGTTTAATAAGGTGAGATTTACACCATCTATATAGTATAGTTTCGGTATATCTCTAGTCAACGTGAGGTCCAACATAGTCCCTCTCATAGAAGACATCTAGTGTTGGAATAGAAGGGTCCCAATAGTGGATCACTGGATAGATACAACAAATCTCTCCAAAATAGGTTTTGATATGTTCCAATCTCATTTTAGAAAGAGGACTTTAAATTATTTTTCTAAGGTTAGGTTAAATTTAAAGTCCACTTTCTAAGAAAAACTTTTTTTGAAGTAAAGATAAAAGGTGGTTTAGTATATAATAACTGGATTGTTAAGATGATTTAGTATATAATATACAAAAATAAAAAGATAGTAGTTTGAGATGGTTGAGAGAGATTCTTTTAGTTGTGGAGATAGTGTGAAAATACTATTTCAAAGAGAAAAGATAAAAGCTCTGGATAGTTTTGGACTCTGAGACTAGAGAAAACGAGAGTCTCGTCATGCAAGTTTTGTATTCTAATTTATATGAGTAGATGTGTATCTAAGTGGCTCAGATTTTGTTAGGTTTGGTAATTACAATTGCAGGTTAAGGTCGCATTTAATTTTAATGATAACAATTCATGCACTGTTTGATCCTTGCTACTACTCTTAGTAGGAGCTTAGTCACATGAATTCTGTGGATAACAAGTAAATATGTTGTATGCATCGTTAGATTATATATATATATATATATATATATATATATATATATATATATATATATATATATATATATATATATATATATATATATATATATATATATATGCTGTTCTTATTATCTTTTGGTTAAATATGTTTGTTCTTTCATTTCCTGTCAGGCCATTCCGTATTCCTGCAGTTCTTGTTGGGGATGGGCGGCTAGGAGGTATTTCTGGAACAATCTCAGCTTATGAAAGCTTGACTCTTCGAGGTTATGATGTTGTTGCTGTTGCTTTCGAAGATCATGGTCTTCTAAATGAGGGTCCACTGATGTCTTATATGCGAAACAAGTAAGCCTGATTATTGTAATTACATTCCCTTTCTATTGTAACTCGAAAACCAGAGAATTTTTGTTGCTCTTCCTCTTTCCCAGCTTGTTTTTGTAAAACTGCAAAATTTAGATTGAGAAGGTTAAGCACTGAGCAGTGAGCACTCGATCTTGATTTTTAAAAACATTTTTTAAGCACTAATTTCTTATTGAGCAGACTAGTCTTCAGCAAAGGTAAAGCCATGTGTTGGAAATTAGTTAAACAAATCAGTCTCTACAAGAAAGGAAATGGATGTAATTTAGTTGGTTAAACAAGAAAATGGTTAGGGTTTTTTGGTGAATGCATTAATGGCCTCAAGCATGCTGAATGGTTTCAGCCTTATTTATATTTAACTTTAGTTCATTTGTGGTAGATATTGAACGAGCACCACTAAAATATTGTTTGGACAATTTACACAACTTTACCAACGGGTAGAACATTAGATTGTATTTTCAATAGAATTAACTTAAACTGCATGTGTTTCTTGAATAATGTTGGTGGTCATAATTTGGTAAAATCAATATTCAGTTATATTTCAGAATAATATTCTTTACAAAAGTAACAACCTATCACCTGCGCTAATGTGGGTTTGAGGCTTTCAAGTTCCAATACAGAATCATTCTGCCAATAGGTCGCTAAATATGGGTTTGAAACTGGAATTTTCTGCTCTGTATTGAGCTTTATAGAAAGGCCAGCCCACCGTCTAAATTTTATTTGCATACTCCTTGGTAGTTGTATTTACTATTTAACTTAATCAGTTGTTTTTTTTATTGATTTTTCTGCCATTTTGCGGTATTATTGTTGCTCTATATACAACTGTTGCCTTCTTCATTCAGGGTCCCTGTCCTAGTGCTACCACCCATTCCAAGAGATCTATCAAATGACTTGATTGAATGGTTTGAAAATTCTCATCATATATTTAGTAATCTTAAGGAAATAATGCTATCAGCTTATTTTGAGAGAATTAAAAAGCTGCAAGACATGCCAAGAGAAGCAAGGGATATCATCTGGTGGCCTTTCACTCAACACCAACTTGTTCCTGATGGAGGGGTCACAGTAATTGATTCACGCTGTGGTGAGAATTTTTCTATCTTCAAGGTTTGTTTCTGTGAAATCTTTATTTATATTATTAATTTTTTGATTTGTTAAGCTTTGCAATACAAACTTTAGTGGGTTGATGCACTTTGTTGAGCTTAACTTACTGCATCTAGATCTGTTTGGATAAACTTCTTCATGAATAATTGTAAGGAAAAACAAATATGAGAAGGAAACGTGAACTAAGTTTATATAAACTAAAATTAGCTTATACATGTGAGAAAACAAATTAACTTGTGATGCATAAGCTTATTTTAGCTTATAGAAAAACTTATTTCATTTTTTTTTTAAATTTTTTCTTCTCTTATAAGTGTTTTTAGAAACACTTATCCAAACAACCTTATTGCTTACTTTGGAATAATTTTTTGGGATTACTTCCTTTTTTTTAACATATTGATGATACCTAGATTTGACATCACGATATTTTTTGTAAGGTTCAGAAGACAGAAGTCATAGCACCACAATTTGATGCATGTGCTAGTTGGTGGACTCAAGGACCTGATGCTATAATGCAGGTCATTCTCATAACTTTTTTAAGTTATTAGTTCTGTTAATCAAACTAGTAATATCAAATGCATGTCCCAGGGACAGCACTACATTTACTTACATATCCCATTCTTCCCGAAGCCCAGCTGGGCGATTGGGGATGCCATGGTCAGCCCCAAAAGTTTTAATTTTTTTTTCTTAAATTTTGTATGTAAAAGTACTTTTTGGCACCCTATTGGTCACCATTCTAAAACAATTCTGCCTCTGACACTGTTCTTCCTGTCTTTTACTGTTGAATATTTATGCTTATGAAAAAGTGTTCTCTCAATCTTTTTGAATTCTAATTCCTCAAGGCTCTGGACTTTGCATAGTCAATTCGAAACCCAAATAAAAAGCAGACTTGAATAACTTTTAGTGTTAAAGAATCTTCTTGACATGGAGCTACTATACAATTTAGCATATTGTTATTTGATACCAATCGTGTTTGGCATATTTAAACTTACGCCCCTTCAAGCTATCATACCTAGTTTTGCTTTAATGCCATCTTTCCATTTAGGTGATTTCAGGCTGAGCTTGCTAGGGAAATGGGGTATACTGCTGCTAGATTTGGGCATGTAATGTTCCCTGAGAATGTTCATGAGCCAGCCTTAAATTGTGCTGAACTCTTGCTTCAAGGCGTGGGGAAAGGTTAGTATGTTCTTTTATTAATTTCACATTATATGCACGTGTGTATTAAACTATCAAAATTCTACATCAACAAGAAATATGATCCATGCAGTTCTTATAAGGTCAGAGTTGGCCTCATTTTAAAATCTGGTTTTATGTGGTTAAATTAAACCCTAATCCCAAACTCTAATATATGATCAAAGCCTATTTGTTATTGGGAAACCTATATTTGTTTTGTTTATGCTCTAGATGAATACTACTAGCCATGAAGGGGTATTGTTATTGGACTGCTTGTATTTATCCACACTTGAAATGTCCAGTTCTGTTCAGGATGAGTGGTCATGCTAGGATCTCACATTGACTAGAGTCTATATGTGACCAATGTAAGCCTTATAAGGCTTGAGCAATTCTTTATTTAAAAGTTGGTTTTATTGGATTGAGTTAGGACTTAAGCCTAAATTCTCATAAAAACTAATAAAAATTTCCTACTGGCTATTTGTAGTATTGTATTTAACATATCTGAATTCTGATCTCAGTGCTATTTGATACTTTAGTTAAAAATATACGTTTCAGTTTGATAACACTGATTTTTAGAGATGTTTGCCAATGGTCATTGTTATCCACGGATAAGTAGCTTTCAGTTCTCTGTACAGTTGCTGACTCATTTGTCGTGCAGGCTGGGCTTCACGAACATATTTTTCGGACAATGGATCTACAGCAATTGAAATAGCTCTCAAGATGGCATTTCGTAAATTTTCTGTTGATCATGGGATTATTGTGGATTGTCATGAGGATACCACAAATGAAAGGCCCACTGAGCTTATGGTTAGCTCCCTCAGTCCTTTTAATCAATCTGTGATATTCTTTTTCTCTTTGTGTATAATGTTCAATTTTGACTTATGAAGATTGAATTCTGTAAAACTAATGCTATAATTTGCTGTTCAAAGTAGAAAGGCTGGCGGGGGTGGGGGCATATTGGCAATTAATATCAGTCAAATCTTTTTTATTCTTGGGTAAAGCAAAGTAACTGCTAGAAAGCAAAAACCACAATGTTGTCAGGACTGTTTCAATTTTTATTGAATATTTTGTATTGTATGCACGAAGTGTCAGAAGTTTGGACAGTACAGCTAGGATATGCAACATATCTAGCAATTTTTATTATGCATTTTTCTATAAGTACTTTGAGTAAAAGGTCTTGTTTTCAAAATTTTACCGCATTCCCTCTGTGTTTTCAAAATCTTGTTTTATGTGTTACCTTTTTGGAGGAGGATAATATGCATTGATTTTCTTTATTATTTTTTTATGGAAGATGCAAAAAGAACATTTGTATTTCAAGAACAGCTAACTGTTCAAGTTGTTGATTAAGTTATTAGGCAGTTTCTTTTTCACCACTTTTCCTACGTTGTTAATTAGTCAAGTGGTTATTTATTCCTAAACTATAAACCTACGAATTCGTTTTCTGTAACAGGGTTCTGCTAACAAACATCCTAAAGGAATTGGTTAAGGAATTAAACAAATAGAAAGTCATGCTAGTGACACTTTCCATAAATAATTTTCCACTTTTGATTCCTTAACCAATCCCGTAATGGCACTTGTTAGAATTTAAACTTTGTTTTTCATGTAGTTGTTTGTGTAACTTTACATTCTTCAAACATGTAAAATATTTAATCCTTTTTATTTAATTGCATTTCTTCCTTTGAAATTCACATGTAACTTAATACTTGTGGATTTCATTATTTCAGGTCCTTGCACTTCAGAGATCTTACCATGGTGATACACTGGGTGCCATGGAAGCACAGGCACCATCTTCTTATACAGGCTTCCTTCAGCAACCATGGTTATAGACATTGCCCTCTAGTGCATACTTGTGAAATTGAATCTGTTATGTGGGACTTCCCAACAGAATTTTTCTGATTTGTTTAATCTTTTGAATAATGCAATTTAGCAATATATTGCAATCAAAGTAATACGCGATTAATATTTTCTAAAAGTGCTCCCATTCAATTGGTAAGATTTGAATTGGGATTTAGCCAACACTAGAGTTTATAATCTCTCCATGTAAAACATTATAACAAAAAGGTGTTGGAAGATAGACAAAGAACAGACAAAAAAGTTTTGGTTTGTGAGTTTCTGTTCAGCATAAGTCAGATTAGTAGTTTTATTTTATTTTAAAAAACATATTCTTCATGCATAGTATACTTTTGTTTAAAAGCCTTGTAAGAAGCAATGTTCTATTTTGTTCGTGTGTTTTGATAGTTTAATAGCTTGATGTTGTTCGTCTTTGTTTTTTGAAGCCTATTTTCCATATTACTGCCTGTGAATTGATGTTAGTTTACTAACCTAGATAAATACTCATGACACCCGTCTAAGTTTGAATTCAGTTTCACAGGTACACTGGAAGAGGTCTTTTTCTGGATCCTCCTTCTGTGTTTATGCACAACAATACATGGAATATTTCCATACCTGAAGGGTACAATTGGGAGAATTTGAAAGGTGAAAGTATCGGTAAGTTCAAAATTTCCAACTTCAATTCTTTTATTGGTCACTGTTTAGAATATAATTGTTTTACTTGTTGGTGCTTTGACAGCCTTTTCCTCATGCGATGAAGTATTTCACAAGGGCAGGGATAAGTCCGAGCTTGCTACAGTTTATTCGTCTTATATATCAGAAGTATTATCTCGATTTAAAGGGTCAAAAAATGTTGGAGCCTTGATAATGGAACCAGGCAAGATATTTGAGATTTTTCTTTAGAAGATTATAGTTCCATTTTATTTTTGCTACCTTCTCCTGTACCCAATGAAGTAATTATGTTGATCATATATTTGTCCGGTACATGATATTTAGAAGAAAAAAGTTTCTTAATTTAGACACGTCAAAATGATAATACATCAAATTGTATATCTAAATTATGCCCATAGTAGGACAATTACTTGTGTGCAGTTTGAATGAAATACTGCATTTTAGTGGTTCTTGGTCTTTCACACAAAAGCTTATTTTTCTAGGTTCCTCTAAAATTGTTTTAGTGGCCCTCTAGAAATTTTAATTTAACTTATTTTAACCTTTTCTCAATATTGATCATCTCATTTGGGGCCTGAATTGTTATTTAGTTATACAAGGCGCTGGTGGAATGCACATGGTTGATCCACTTTTTCAGCGTGTGCTTGTTAATGAGTGTCGGAGTAGAAAAATTCCAGTGATCTTTGATGAGGTTTTCACTGGTTTTTGGCGTTTGGGAGTGGAGGTGATTCCTCTGAATGAAGGCTATTCTCTTATTTTCAAAATTGTATTTCATATTCTTCATTAGTTCACATGTTTGATTAGCAGTTTATATTTTTTTCCCACAGACTGCAGCGGAGCTAATCCATTGTGTACCAGACATAGCCTGCTTTGGGAAGCTGTTGACTGGCGGAATTATACCATTGGCTGTCACCTTGGCAACAAGTGCTGTTTTTGATTCATTTATTGGAGACTCAAAGGTATTGTCATTTTTTTGGAAGACTTTCTTTTATGGGTTGGGTAGACACTGGCAGTCTGAAATTTCTGTTATATTTGGTTTTAGTACCGATGGAATGGATTGATTATCATATTGATATTACTTACAAGTTCTATAAGCTAGGCACAAGTGGGAGGTCCCTTACTCTTTCTAATAAAATGCCTAGTTCCTATTAGTCTGTTCATAATTTTTTGTCCTACTGGTATTGTGTTCTTACGAACCAAAGTTCCTGGATAGTATTTTGATGACATAATACAAATATACTCTTGCTTTGGTTAGCTCAAGGCCCTTTTGCATGGACATTCTTACTCTGCACATGCTATGGGCTGCGCTGCTGCTGTTAAGTCAATCCAATGGTTTAAAGACCCTTGTTCCAACCCTAATATCACTTCTGAAGGAAGATTACTAAGGGAGGTATGATTACTTTGATTTTCCCCCCTGAACTTATTATATTTGCTTCTTGCTCCACGTAATAAAAAAAACGAAAAAAAGCGTATATTTAATTGTAATATTTTCAAGGGTATATGTCTATCAGTGAAATACACAAATCGTATTCCTAATGCATTTCTTGTGATCCAAAGAAAACAAGGAGGAATGTGAAATATGTTGTTGACTTGTTATTATTGTCTATCATGTAATTCTGCATTTGCGTGAGTGTGTCTATGTTTTTGTTAATTATAGAAATGAGCCAACAAATAAACTAGTGATATACTAATCTTATCAAGACAGGAGGAACATATAAGTAAACAAAATAAATTGAAATAATCCAGCATTTAAATGAAAAAGATATGATAATCGTAATTAGGGGTGACAAAACAGCTGAGCCGTCTTTGTATCACCCTGCCATTGTCCTCCAAAAATGGCCAGGGCCGGACTTAGAGCCTTTGTTAGAGGCTGGAAGGTTTGTGTGAGAAGGAAGAAGAGAGAGTAGAGGAGTAGAATTCCTAACTGCTGATGCAGTTAGGAATATGCGGGGAATATGGGTATAAAAGGAAATAAGCATTGTATTGTTTTGATTCAGAGAATTACGATAGACACTGTTTTACACATGTCAATACAGTAAATAATATACCCATTCTTTGATTCATCTTTTCGGTGGAGAGTTTATAACAGTGAGTGAGAGAGTCTGTTAGGATTTTTCACTGAGATTCCTAACAAGTGGTCCGACCTGCCGGATTCGGGTGGCGAGTGATCGGAGTTATGGAGGGAAAAAATGAAGGACGCCTTAAAGTGGTGGAGAACCAACTCGAAGCTTTGGGGATTACAGTATATGGGTTGAAGGCCGAAACGGCAGCGATGAGACAAGACTCAGCGGCCATTCGCCAAGACCTTCAAGAAGTCATGCGCATGTTAGGAGGTCGCAATCGCGACCACGAGGGGGCATCAGACGGGAGCCAATCGTCTGTGAATGGTGATCGGAGAGGGAGGCGAGAGGAGGAGAATGGAGGACGAGAGACGGAACGATCAGAGGGACAGTTTAATTGGCGAAAGAGAGTAGAACTTCTCGTATTCGAAGGGGTGGATCCACTGAACTGGATCAACAGAGCGGAACGTTTTTTCGAACTACAGGGAGTGACGGAGGAAGAGAAAGTTCGAATCGCATACGTAAGCATGGAAGGGAGCGCTGGCTATTGGTATCGATTTTGGAGAGAGAAGGCGAGAGACCGCACATGGGAAGGGCTCAAATGTGCGATGATCGGAAGGTTTGGGGAGCGGAGCAAAGGTACGATTTTCGAAAGGCTGGCGGCGAACCGTCAAACCGATACGGTTGAGGAGTATATCCACGACTTCGAAATCCTGGTGGGGCAAATGAGGGGAGTGACGGACGAGCAACTTCTGGGCTATTTCCTGGCCGGATTACAGATCGAGTACGCCCACACGATCCGCAAGAACTGCTGGCAGCGATGCGAATCGCAAGAGATGTGGAGATCATACCGGGAGGAGCGAAGACCGGGGGTTGTAGTGCCAGTCGGCCAAAAATATCGGGGGGCAAACTGCGGGGACGATAGTTCGAGTTGACCCGATACGTAACCAAGGAGGGCGGACGACGAGTACAGAGAGTGTGGGATCTGGGGGAAGAGAAGGTAACTCGGGGAATGGTGCGGGAAGAGGTGCGAGTGCAGTGGGGAACAAAACTATAGACAGAGGGGTGCGAAACCTTCCCTATCACGAGTATCTCAAGAGATGTGAACAAGGCCGTTGTTTCAGATGTGGCGGCCAGTTCAGACCTGGACATCGTTGTCCGGAACGGAGTTTGCGAGTGATGGTTTTAGGGGAAGATGAGGAGGAAGACAATGGAGAAACCAAGGAGGAGTTGGAGAATGAGCGATTAGAATTATCATCGCTCTCTGCGGGAGGGATGACTCAACCGAGAACCATGAAACTTCAAGGGAGCTTAGGGGACAAGGTGGTGTTGATCATGGTTGACAGTGGTGCCAACCACAACTTTATATCAAAGGCGTTGGTTGAGGAGCTCCAACTGGAGGTGAACAAAGGCCAGACACATCCAGTTTGCTTGGGTGATGGACAACGAAACAGACACAAGGATGCTGCCAAGGGGTAGTGTTACAGCTGGGTGGAGTTGAGATTGCATAGCAGTATCACGTGTTCGAATTGGGAGGTATCGACGGGATTCTGGGAGTGGATTGGCTGGCAAGGTTGGGAGAAGTAGTGACCAATTGGGGCAAGCTAACCATGTCCTTTAAACAGGGAGGAAGGGAAGTAATAATTAGAGGAGATCCAACATTAGCACGGGAAGTGATAGCCCCTGCGGCCATGCTCAAGATAACTGAAGTTGAGACAGTGGCAGTAATGTGGGGATTAAGACAGTTGGATGTGGCTGAAAGAGGAGAAAAGGAACAAGAGTTGACGGTGAGGCAGCGAGAAGAGTTGGAAGAGACGCTGTCAGAATTCCAGCAGGTGTTCCAAGAGCCTCACGGGTTACCTTCAGAATGTGGGATGGAGCATAAAATCAGAGATAAACTTTATCTCTTTGAGTTGGGAGGTGTGGATGTGATATTAGGAGTTACCTGTTTGGCATCCCTGGGAAAAATGAAAGTAGATTGGTGGCAGTTGAGCATGAAGATTGAGCAGGAAGAATGGAAGATATCTGTGGAGGATTTGATGTGCAGAATGCTGGAAGTTAAGAGAATCCAGGAAGAATGGAAGACATTAGAGGAGGATTTGCCACCACCCAAGCCTCCAGACCTGAATTCGAGGGCGCCACCTTTGAAGAGGAGCATTACATCAAATAACAGTTCCTTGACTTCAACCTTGAGGACAAGGTTGATTTTGAGGGGTGGAGTAATGTTAGAGGCGGGAAGGTTTATGTGAGAAGGAAGAAGAGAGAGTAGAGGAGTAGAATTCTTAACTGCATCAGCAGTTAGGAATATGCGGGGAATATGGGTATAAAAGGAAATAAGCATTGTATTGTTTTGATTCAGAGAATTACATACTTTGTATAGGCCGGTATTAGACTCGGTGGAGGGAGGTTAGGCTCTCGATAGACACTGTTTTACACATGTCAATACTGTAAATAATATACCCATTCTTTGATTCATCTTTTCGGTGGAGAGTTTATAACAGTGAGTGAGAGAGTCTGTTAGGATTTTTCACTGAGATTCCTAACAGCCTTGGTCTGCTCACCAGTTTTTTAAGTTTTATTAGTTTTCATATTTTAGTTTCAATGGACATTTGACTTGGTTTTTGCAATAATTATGGGACTTGGCCAAATTAGCGTTGGAAGTTTTCATATTAAATTCTTCATGGCTACCGGCTTCCTTAATTGTTCATTATAGATTAATGTTTAATGTTCATTTGATCAAACATTAATTGTGCATTTGCAGTTATGGGATGATAAAATGGTTCGCCGGATTTCATCACACCCTGCAATTCAAAGAGTAGTGACGTTGGGAACATTGTGTGCTGTGGAATTAAAAGCAGAAGGCACTAGTGCCGGGTATACATTTTTCAACTTCATCCTTTCCCCTTTTTAATATTTTTGTGCACCTTATGTTCTAGAATTCCTTTGTTCGAAAAGCTTAATGAGCATCATATATGTGTCATACAAAAGTTGGTATGTTTCGGATGAAGTTGCAAGTGGTATCTGAAAGTGTAGATTCTGCTTTTCTACCAGTGTAGTTTTAGTAGCTATGACATTGACTTGCCCCAAAATATTATTACAGGAGGTAATAAGAAGTTCACGAAAAAAATGGGTTTGATTTTAACGTGTATAGATAGTCAAAATGTCTTGGTGCTAAGATATGCCAGACTTAACGTGGGCTGTGAACTACAGCCCATTGTGTTTATAGTAATTGGTCATCCATCCTTCTGTTACCTGTAGTTTCTTATTTTCAAGTTATTGTTTTGTTACGAAAACTTGTAACTTTTTATTCGTAAAAGTTTCAAATAAATCATTAATTTTGAGCACTTACCTAATTAGAGAGAGAAGGAAACAACGTGCATTTGATTCTTCACGAGGTTTTCTTCTAAATAAAGTTTTACACAGGTATGGATCGTTATATGCAAGACCATTACTTGAGAAGCTTAGGGAAGATGGTATATACATGAGGCCTCTCGGTAACGTCATTTATCTCTTGTGTGGACCCTGCACATCTCCGGAAGTTTGCAATAAATTGCTGGCCAAACTTCATCGGCAGCTTGACGAATTTGACGGATATAAGAATTGAGAATAATGAGTTGCCAAACGGACAAGTCTAAGATTCCTGCTACGAAGTTTAGGTAAGTTTATTCCTGTTTGGGGACGGGGGAGTTAACGAACACTAACACAAAGAAGCAGAGACGGGGTAAGAGTTGCAATTGGCTTGGTTTTTCAATTTTCAGTTGTATTTTATTTATGAATACAAAAATACCATCTTCTTATCAACTCCCCTCTTATTTCTACGATCTTATGAATAAAATGGTTAAGGTCAGTTATGGGGAGATCTGAATGAAAAGGTTCCTCAATTCCAGATTTTTTTTAAAAAAATAAATAAATACTTTCTGATATTATTTTGGACTAAAGAAATATAAGTAGGTATCTTTTTGTTTGCAAGAATAACCATGACGCGTCGAATGATAAGATAGTTTAGTTTCCATCCCAAATAGATTTTGGCACCGTGTTGTTTTATCATCGGATAATTATTACCAGTAAAAGTAATAATGGTTGTTTTCAAATTTCGTAATCAGGGGGACTATTTTCCACAACTGATGTCAATATAGGCCCAGATCCTTTTAATTAGAGCATCAATAAATTGATGGAGTTTTATTTTTTAACATTATATTCTAAACATCATGTGTGATGTGTAGTTTACCTCTCAATTGATATTCATTTTTACAGCAGATCGATGATTTTATTTTACGAAGTTTTTAACAATTGATTTTAGATTAAAAGAGAAACTTGATTTTTTGTTTGTTTTTATGTTTGTATACTAGTATTCATGAAAAATTATTCAAGTAACATCTAATTATTTAATGAAATTATCTTTTTAGAAAAGCAAATAAGCATCCAGTAGTAAATCGAAAATAGGAACAACATGGGAATTAATTGTTTACTTATTGAAATAAGTTTCACAATCTTGCTGGAGTTGGCAAACTCACATTGACTCCCAGTCAACAGCTTTCAAACTTGCCAGCTCACTTTTCTTATCATTTCCTTTTTAATTGAAATAAACCTAAATATGTTGACTAATCTAGTTTCTCACCTCTCAATTTAGGATTTGAAATTTCTTAATAAGGATTCATTAATTGCAAAACCAAAGTCTCTCAATTTATCTGTATAACCGAATCCTTTGCTGGTGGTGACACTATCAGCATGGTAATGAATTATTAAATTATTGTATCCTTACAGTGCAAAAAATCCATATTCTCCTGTGCTCCCCGCCAGCCGCATGTTTATCGTTTCAATTTCAATAACAAAAAGTCAAAGTTTTAATCTCTGACAGGAATTAAAAAGCTTTAATTAAAACACCAAATAAAGGCTTTCTAATAATTTTTTTAACCAGTATCTTGAACACACTAACTAGTAACATTATAATTTAGATAATGAAACTAGTACTTTTAGTCAAATTTATTTCCACCTCTTATATTTTTTTCATTGATAAATATATCTTTTGACTTAAAAATATGTAATTTTACACAATACACACATGATATTTAGGGACTAATTTTTTTGCTCTAATTTATAAAGTTGAAAGGCAACTTAAGAGATGAGTTTCGGATAATTGTGACAATTAAATTATTTAAATTATAATGATTTTTACAACTTTGTTGTGAAGTGATTACAAAATAATTAATTTTTTTTAAATAAAAAATAAGCTTTTAAACTAAAAGAATGTAAGAAACCGAAATAAAAACCTATTTAAATAATTATTACTCACAAATTTCCAAATTAACGAAAACATTTATATATATATATATATATATCTAAATTTATGTTGACTTCTCTAATTTATTTTTTTTCCTTTTTTCATAAAATGTATAAACTATTTTATAAACAGTTTTTTCTTCAAAACAAATGAAGTTGGTGAAAATATGTCAAACATGCCATAAATTTAGATATTTTCTAAAAGGATTAAAATTTATCAATTAAAAACATAGAAAATAGAAAAAAATATGATATTTTTTATTAAAATATAGTTCGAATGTTATGACAGATATAGTTCAAATAGAAATTGCCTAAGGCATTAATTTCATCATTAGCAACTTTTATTAAAATAATAGTAAAAACATGATATTTGAACTCCTTAATACACTTAGATGTTAGTGTTGTTGTGGCATGCTGTTAACCACAACAAAAGGAGTGATGATGTTAGGTGTTGGTCAGGCAGTGACGTGATCGGGGAGAGTACACGCTGTATACAGTGACGCAGCAATTGCCCTTTTCCTCTTCTTTTCTAATCTCATCACCAAACACACGGTCACGATTGAATCTTTGGTTTTCCATTAAACGACAAGGGTCGTCTTACATAAATAACTACGAGCAATAAAAACACACAAACATGGTACTGTCTCAAACTTAACAATTCTACTAAAATCCATCAAAACCATGCAAAAAGGACATCGTTATTAAATAAAACATCAGGATCATCATAACCGTTAAATAGTAAGGAACATTGTTCCGCAAAGTAGGCGATTAATCCTCTCTCTCTCAAGTTGAAAGTCGCCAGAGTAGACCGTAACTAATGAACTGACACTGTTGGACTTGCAACTAAGGCCAAACCAAAGCTAGTTTCGTGTAATTCAATCTCTCTTTCTCTCTCTCACCAAACACTCTCAACTTTTCTCTCTCAGGTACTGAAACCTTCGTTTTCTTGTTTTGTTTTTCACTCTGCTATATATCTCTTATTCAATTTTTCAGCTCCAAGAACCAATTACGTTTTCTCTCACTCCAGTGTGTTCTATTCGTTTTCATCCGTTCTTCGAAAATTCGCTGGTAGAGGTTGATATTTGAGGTACGCACCATGTGCAATTTGTTGGTGTTTCATGGAATTCGAGTTCAATTTGTTTCGTTGTTGTATTCGAGATCTGTTGCGAGTTTCTTCTTTTTGGGTACTGTAGCATCTAGGGTTTTGCTGCTTGTTAATTTTTTAGAGTAGATGATGGCGACGACTTTTTGTGGTTTTGGAGTGTTTGTAGATTGGGTGATTTAGGCTATTGTTGGAGGAGAGAGTGTAAATGCAGAAACCATCTACCGACGCAATTAGTATGGGAAAAAGGAGCCTGGAGGGTGGAGAAGATGATCAGCCTGAACGAAAGAGGCCTGCTCTCGCCAGGTAAATTAATTGCTCATTGATTTCATTCGTTTGCTTTCTTGAATTCCTATGTAAACCACCTTATAAGTTTGGGGATGGGGGATTTTAATTCTTACTTGGTCATATTTTTGGGGTGCGGGGTGAGTGCTAGTACTAATTAAACATGCAAGGCGTTTTAGTACTGATTCCCAGTTGGAAGCAAGTGAAAGGAATGTCGATGTCACTCTAATCGTACTATGTGCTTACTTCGGAAGATATTTTTCATGTTGGCTAATTATGTCACACTATTCCTAATTTTCTACCCTTAACTTTATTTTGCTACTCGAGTTGGATAAGTGTGGATATTTCTTAAAGTGCTGTTGTAATTGAACTTTTTGTCATCAATTGTCGTTTTGGGATGGAATATTACTTGTTACCAGTGTTTGAGATAGCTCGGTTTCATCTTTTCATTATAGTGGCTCATGCGAAAGTTTTCTTCTTGATCGTTTTGATTCCATTTTGGGTATCATTGTGTCATATATTTGAAAGATTCTTTCTGAAATTTCCAAATCGTCCTAGTGGTCAAAACAGTTATTTGAATGGCCAAGCCACTAAGGTTTAAACAGTTAGTTATTTTATTTTTTATGCTTTCTGTTTTTTTCTACTCTTTTTCTGTCAGGAGGAATCCTTAATATTTGATTGTGTATCTCAGAATTTTTCTTCACTAAAATTCTCTCTTCTTTATTCAAAATTCTCTTGTAAAAGGTTTTCACATGAAAAATAGTCAAAATTGTGACTTCTGAGATTGTATAAATTTTCTTATGGTCTATAAAATGTATATTAAACTCTTCAAAAACTGTTAAACTTGCTTCCTTCGCAGTGGAGATTGTTGGCTTGATATTATGAAGGGCATAAGAGGGAAGTATCTCTCACTGCACAATCTAGACTCTGTCTATAGAAATTTCCTCACTTTTTGCTTATCTTCCATGTTTTCAATTGTTTGTTTTTTTGTTTGCTCAAATGCACACTCACAGCTTTTTGGGACTTAAGATGAGATGATTAAACGAGTATTCAGTAAATTCTTAATAACAAATGAAATGTGTGTTTATTTCAAGTAAATCAATATATACACACTTATCTTTTAAGCAAAACAAGATTTTGTTAATCATAATTCATATGCTACATTTTTGTAATTTATATCATATTTTTTGTTAGTTTCCTATAATTGGTTGTTATATACTATGCAGTGTAATTGTTGAAGCTCTTAAGGTGGACAGTTTGCAGAAGCTTTGCTCATCTTTAGAGCCTATTCTACGTAGAGTTGTAAGACAGTTGGCTTCATACTACTTTCTCACCCTAATTTTGTTATATACTTTTCTTTTTGACATGTTTATTGTTTGGTTGGGGGCACAGTGGCTATACGTTCTACGAAGTTATTTTTCCTTTTACTCCAACTACAAGCCATTTTGTACACATTACAGCTATTCTTCAAATTTGTGTCATCTGATATGCTTTTTGAGAATGGATTATTTCTACTTGACTGTGGACATTCTTCTACCCATCAAAATGTCTTATTCTTTAATGAAAGAATTAAAATGTATACTATTCTTGCTTGCCTAAGAAGACCTATTGCTCGTCATACTACAGTGGTGTAGCAGATAGGAGGGGTCTGAGCTGCTATGGCATTTTAGTTTTCAACAGCAGTCATATCAAAATTAGAAGAGAATAAGTTGTCTTATTCAGTCTCATTACATTACATACATTTGATATATATATATATATATATATACATACATTGATTGCATAATTTAGGAAACTAGCACAGCCTATTCTAGGAAATAACTCCCTGAGATTTGGGAATATGCTAGTAATAAATCCAAGATAGTGCCAATATACAAAATTAAAAAACCAATAGGAATAAAATCTTAAACTTCCTAAAATATCTTGACAGAATAAAATCTAAAACTTCCTAAAATATCTCAACAAGTCATTGTGGCAAAACTATTACCTTTTTGGGTGCTAGCAGTGCTACTGTAATATAGGCTTCAATAATTCTTTTTTACCCTTCAAACAACCCTGTTTAGTGCTACTGTATAATTGTGATCTCTCCCCTACTTTATGGTATTTTTTTCTTCAGAAACATAACACTTTGAAATCCCTCTTTTTTGGTCATTCCTCAAAAGGTCACCTCCGTTTTGATTTATGTTTCTTCCTGTAAAGATCAATAACTATGTTGTTTACAGAATGACAATATATAGTATACCTCACAAACATTTGATTTCAATGTTCCATCAGTATTCTTCTTTTTTTGGTATGCCATATTAGTTCGAACGTATGTGTTTGGCTCATGATTGAAAAAATTGACAACTTTGTATTCATAGAAGAAATTATGCTGTTAAGACTTATTTTGTTTTACCTGTAAGTTTCCGCATTTGGTTCTTGATTCAGTAGTGCTGATGTGAACAGGTGAGTGAAGAGGTGGAGCGTGCTTTGGCAAAGTTAGGTCCTGCAAGAATTGGTGGAAGGTATAAGAAATTCTTTATAAATTTTGGAAATTAATTTGAACATGTAGTTTTCATTATATCCCTTGAATTATAACTATAATCAGATAATGGGGACATAATAATTATCATTTCATTGTTCACTTTTTAGTTTTGAGGCATTCTTTTTAGCAGATTTGGATTTTGCAGTATAAATTGGGTGCTTTTTATGTAACAATTTTCTTGGTTTTTGGGTGAAAAAGATATGCTCTCTGGAAGTTATCTTGTGACAGATGACTGCATTCCATAAGACTGGTGTTGGTATGCCATAAGAAAGAACATGGCTGTGTATATGATTAAACTCATTTCAGAAGTATTTTTTTCTTCTGGTTGGTGTTTTGAAAATAAGGAAGATTGTTTTGTTTTTTGTTTAGGTAGGATGACTAATGAGTGGAAAAGAAAAGAAAATATGTCAGAGGATTAAGAATTCTCTCAAGGAAACCGATTAAATATAAAACTATGAAAGTAAACTTATCTCAAGATATGATGTGGCAGGGAGTATATTGCTAAAGATCCTAGTGTTAAACTCTAATAAAATACTATTCACATTTGAAGTATGAGATTCTATTTTATGGTTTATATCCAGCTACAATGACTAGCTTTTACGTTGTGGTTCTTTCATTGACTCCTATTTGTAGTAAGCATTTTGAGTAATCAAGGTACTGACGTGAACTATCGTGATTTAAAATTCAGAGGTAAAGCCTCTTTCTTGGGTTGAAAATAGAAATATAGTTAATTGTCTAAATTAGGTTCTTGCATATAGGCATTAATTTGTAAACAGTATGTGCATTGAGATACTGACCAAGTTTCTTAACATAAATAATATTGACTTACGTTGCCCCTTGAAGTAGGCAAGTACTTCAAATTGGAGAATGGTTACTGTTGTGTGATTTGGTGTTTTTAATCATTAAGTTGCATGATAGCAATGCCATTTTGCCTGTTTTCCCGTTTTAGTGCTGTACTATGTCCATTCTTTCAAATATACGTGTAACAACTTCAATGGCAACATAACATTTGTTATATTTAAATTTTCTACCTCAGTTCGATTAGTATTTCTTTTAACAGTCTAATATTTCCAGGTCTCCACCTAAAATGATTGAAGGCCCTGAAGGTAGAAACTTGCAGCTGCAATTTAAGTCCCGGCTGTCTCTTCCCCTCTTCACAGGAGGAAAAGTAGAAGGCGAGCGGGGGGCTCCAATACATGTTGTTCTGATTGATGCCAACAGTGGAAGCGTTGTAACATCTGGACCTGAATCCTCTGTTAAGCTTGATGTTGTTGTCCTTGAAGGTGATTTTAACAATGAAGATGATGAAGATTGGACCCAAGAGCATTTTGAAAGCCATGTGGTAAAAGAACGTGAAGGAAAGAGACCTTTATTAACTGGGGACCTGCAAGTAACACTCAAGGAAGGAGTTGGAACATTAGGGGAACTGACCTTTACTGATAATTCAAGCTGGATACGGAGCCGCAAATTCCGGCTTGGCCTGAAGGTTGCCTCAGGCTTTTGTGAGTCCGTACGCATTCGTGAAGCTAAGACAGTGGCTTTTAATGTTAAAGATCATAGAGGAGAATGTAGGGTTATGCTTCTGCATCATTGTCTTTCTCTAGCACTAGTGCTCTCCCTTCTCCTACTGTGTAACACCATCTTTTTTATTCAATATTTTGTCCTTTTTCTCAGTATATAAGAAGCACTACCCTCCTGCATTGACTGATGAAGTGTGGAGATTGGAGAAGATAGGCAAGGATGGATCATTTCACAAGAAGCTGAATAATGCAGGAATAGTCACAGTTGAAGACTTTCTTCGGCTCGTGGTTAAAGATCAACAGAAATTGCGGAATGTAAGTTTGGGTTTTGCGTCTTAATCTTTAGGTTAGGTCTTTTTACGGTTTATTTTCTTATACCATTCAACTGTAGATCCTTGGAAGTGGTATGTCGAACAAGATGTGGGAGGCTCTTTTAGAGCATGCAAAAACATGTGTTCTAAGTGGGAAGCTCCATGTTTATTATCCAGAAGATGCAAGAAATGTTGGTGTTATTTTTAACAATATCTATGAGCTGCGTGGTCTTATATCAGGAGAACAATTCTTTTCTGCGGATTCTCTCACTGATACCCAGAAGGTTAGTCTACGGCATGTGTTTCTTCTACTGATATTAATAGGCAGAAAGTTACTACTTTAAGGTTTGATGAGATTTTGTAGTTATGTTATGTACGATAGTTGGTTGTCCTTCTTCAAAAGTTGAGCATATGATCAGACTTAGCATTAAAAATTTGCTAAAGCTTAGAGTTAGCAGTTTTCTCCAAAGTTTCTGTTGGGAGTAGTATAAGCTTATGGTATCTTTAAAATGCTTTTGCAAATCCAGGTTTATGTAGATTCGTTGGTGAAGAAAGCATACGAAAATTGGGAACAGGTTGTAGATTATGATGGCAAATCACTTGTTAATGGCAACCAAAATACCAGTTCTATTGCATCTGAAAATGAACTTCGTGTTGAGTCAATTGATTATGGTTCTGGTTTAGATCATCAGCTGCAACTGCCGGGACTTCCAGTGTCCGTTCCTTCTGAACATCAAATGAATTCTGGGATGTCAGTTGGGGGTAAGGATTGCTGTTTCCTTAACTCTCAAATGATATCCTCTTTTTCTGTTCCTAACCGCTCTTCCTTTTCGTTTGAACTGGGGTTGTCATATTCAGTTACTTTTGTGTCTCATGATTCTGAATACAACTTTCAGCGATAATAATTATTCAAATGAGATCTTTTCTATAATTCTGTTAATAAGAAAATGTTGAGGCTGCAACTGTGCAATGGTAATCTTGGGATGCAAATGTATGCTTATTCAATCTCTTTTCAGGTTATAACGATAATGAGGTAACACGATATCCAACCCAGTCATTGATTTCAAACTCAAGCTCCCGGAGTCAGTTCGATAGCTCATTATATCTGTCTAATGACCAATTAATTACCAATACTCACCACTCCCCAAACGCTAGAAACGATCATGGGACAGTTGGGTTAGCTCTAGGACCTCCTCAATCATCGACGTCAGGGTTCCATGCTGGTAGCTCTTCTATTCAGCCATCTACTCTAAACCCTTTTGATGATTGGTCACACAACAGGGACAAGGGGGTTGATGAATTCTTTTCAGAAGAAGAAATCCGCCTCAGAAGTCACGAAATGTTAGAGAATGAAGATATGCAGCACTTGCTTCGGCTCTTCAGCATGGGAGGCCATGGGTCCATGAGTGCGGAGGATGGCTTTTCATTCCCAACATATATGCCATCTCCCAATATACCAAACTATGATGAGGACCGTTCTCGCCCAGGCAGAGCTGTTGTGGGATGGTTGAAGATCAAGGCAGCAATGAGGTGGGGGTTCTTTATCAGGAAGATAGCAGCTGAGAAACGGGCACAGATAGAGGAGTTAGATGAATAGGTTGTTTGGACAATGGTTGCAGGCTTAACAGTTAGCCTTAAGATCATACTGATATTCTGCAGATTTAGTAGTCTTTATCAGTTGCCAACCAAGTTGTGCAGTCCACGGTGTTAATATTTAATTTATGCACCTCTGTATCTGATTTGACCGTACGTCTGTCCCGGTATCTTGTACAGTTTGTTGATGCTTAGGAAAAACCGTGATTGTCATTTGTTTTTCATTTTATGTTTATGCTCTTGACTTTCTATTGGCTTTGGGTTTTTAGGGATGATGTATTTACGCAATACCTCATATTTGAGACGATAACTAAGACTGATCATTGTATATTTTTGAGCAACTTGATTTCTGGTTGTATTATCACTTATTATCTTATTGTGCTGTTGCATTGGGTGCTCCTTTTACTTTAAGTTGATTGGGCATCTAGAGATTCTTACAGTATATCCACGGGCACGTATCACCTTAGTTATGCATGTTTATCGTTTCATCCAACCATATCCGTATCCAGTCTTTCTTTGATTCGTTGCACCGGTAGCGGAATTGAGGCTTGGATAACTTCATCCCCACACCATTAATTTGGCAATGGAAACTATTTCTATAATGAGAATTATATTTTAATGTAACTTAACAGTTGAAACCAATTTAATTATATCTACTTGGTTACTGGTGATGGTTTATAATTTCATTAAGTTAATTTTGCTTACTTTATAAAAAAAATCACTAATTTGAAATTTATATTTGAGATTAATCCAGTCAAACATTCTAGTTATGATAACCATTCAGAACTAAATTTATCATTCTTCTTACTATATAACCTATCGGTAGTGCAATTTGATAGTTTTTGTAAGTCGATTAAATTCAACATTTATTTCTAAAATTATGTAGAAGTAAAAAAGATTATCTATATTCATATTAACCTTTTTATTGAATGAAAATTTAATGAAAACAAATTTGAACTTCTAGAAGATGCTATGCTGATTTTAGTAGCTACCACGATACGAGCTCTAAAGTATTATAGAAAAGAACGTATTTTCTATTATAAAAATGGCTGTTAATACAGTGAAGACCACCAGGGGAACGAACAAATGAAAGAATTTAGGTATAATAGCTACATAAATACACAAATATAGGAATGACACTCTGATCCTAGAAGAACATAAGATAAAAGTATGCATCGCTTTGTGTTTCTCTCAAGAGATGTTGCATTCGGGAGGAAAACCCAGTGGAAAACGCTTCGCATCTGTGCAATAGTTGTATATCATGTAGTTCCTCTGCACCCATTTCAACCTCTGTTGGCCTGCAGAGTCCAGCTCCTGCGAAAGCCACGAAGAACCACTGGTGGATTCAGAAGCACTCGAACCACAAGACGATGCTCCAGAAGACCATATGCAAGCTTGAGCATTGAAGTTTCTGTAGGAAGCTGTGAATGGAGCTTGTGTCCAATCTGTCTTCACAAGTCCACCTCTTGTTGCCCAGTCATCAGCATTCCACAAACTCGAGTATATCCTCATGGGCTGATTCTTTGGGAAGGGGACCCCAATAGCCTCTGAGTTCTTGAACTCTCTAATGGGAGTGCCATCAACGGAGAATCTGAATAATGAACATAAGAAATCATGTTAAGGACAGGACCATAGGATAGAGAAGAAAAAGGAAACAAAGTGGTGAGAATTACATAATCCGCTGGGGGTTCCACGTGATAGAGTAAGTATGGAAATCAGCAGTTGGATCAAACCATAGATAGAATTGTTGTTCCCTGTTCCCTTTGCCTTGGCTGAAAACGTTTGTGTGAAGAATGTAGGGGTCACCGCTTAGATTCCCCAGAAATTCATAATCTATCTCATCCCAAGTTGATCCTTTTGAAGATAACTGCAAAACAAAAAGGCAAACTCAGATCATTAACTCTGAGTGTATAAACGAATTATTATTTCTATTATTGTTGCATGATATAACAAAGTGAAAGGAAGAACTTACATAATAGGCGGTGACAGTGCCAGCAGAGTTTCCAGGGACAAGCTTGAGCTGCATGTCAATCTTCCCAAAGAGATACTCATTCTTTGATTGGAATCCCGAACCAGACGCTTGGTCCAGTGTCAGAGTGAGCAACTCTCCATTGTTTAGTATCTTGGCTCGGCCATCTCCCCAAGTGAGATCAAAGTCTTTGTTGAAGTCACCAGCAAAGGCAATCATCACTAGAAGGGGGAATAAAAGCATGTAAGAAGAAGTTAAAGCCATCTCCAAAAGCAGTTATAGTGTGTAGTGAGTGAAAGATGTTCAGCAATTGGTAGTGATTGAATGGATAAGTATGTGTATGAAAAATGGTTGATGATGTTATTTATAAGTATGTTGGTTGGTGAGGTGAGGACAATGTGAGGCACTGCATGCCAAAATGCAATTTGTAAAGCAAAGCTGGACACAGTTGGGTAGCTTTTGTGAATAAGAAAGTTCACAGATGGTGCTCGCTATTATCCAGAAACAAAAAGATTAGATATTGTTGGAAGAGACGCGGTTGGTCCCTCTCCCCTAAGTTTGGGACATGGTGAGAGAGAGTCTGAAACATTGCACTTGACAGAGTTAGCTGCACAAACCCTATCTCATTTTGTTGTTTCCTTTTGGAAGAGAGACACCGCCAAGTGACAGCCAAGGCAAACGCTTTTACAGCTAAACTAATAATAATAACAGTGTCCTAAATTTTAAGGATCATACACTCTCCACCGCCATTTGAACTCTTCCAAAATCTAACCACCAATTGCTAACATCTTAATCCAAATGAAAACTTGTGTTTAGATCCGAGAGTGAATGTGAGAGAAATTGAGTGAATGGACTTTGGAGATGGAAATGGAAATGGAATTTTGGTATTGTTTGGATTAGGATTTGAAAAATTTTAAAGATTTTTTTTTAATACTTTGAAAATGATGTAATAGGTATGTTAAAAAATGTTTTAATTAATAAAATAAATGATTATTAATTTATTTTTGTAAAAATTTGATATAAATATAAATTTAAATAGTGAAAATTATATTAAAATGAAAATGAAAATTAAATTTTTAAAATTAATTTGTAGGAATAAATTTGAAATATATTTTTTAAATAATAGTTAGTATATTATTATTTAAATTACTGTTAACAAAAAATATATCAAATTCAACGTAATAAATAAAAATTATTCACATTCATAATAAATTAAAATACTTTTTTGATACAAAGTACGTTAATATAAATTATATTTCTTGAGTTTTCATTATTTTTTTCTCTCAATATTTCAAATTTTATTCATCTTGTGAGACAGAGGAAGAATCTAAATTCATGGCAAATTTCAAAATTTGTTAGTTGTGGGTGAAGATACCAATGAGTCGATTGCCCTATAATCCAGAAAATAAAGTTAAAGAAGAATCCATGTAAGGAAAATAAAATGTAAATCTGGTTAGCAGTGAGCACCTGGGAAGCTAATCCGGTGGTATTCGGATTAGGTGAGTGACATTTGATATATGCAAACAAAAGAATAAAAAAATAAATGAAGCATGATGGCGGTTCCTTAAAGATGTGCGTGTGTTGGGTTTAGGGTCAGACCCTATCTTATTATTTTACACTTACTTTATCAACTCTCGGGAAAAGCAACGTAAACCCGCGTGATCCCCTGCCACCAATATCACCTTCTCAAATTATTAAATTAATCAAAACACGACACAACTTGCTTTCATAACAACCTTTTCACAGCTTTCTTCTTACCATAATACAACTATCTATCCACGTGTCCTTTTCCTCTCCCACTTGCTCCAAATCTCAACCACCCTCACTTTCACTCACTATATATACCTTCTTCTCTCTTCCATCGTCTCATCACACCGCAAACATCAACGCTTCATTTCCCACTAAACATTGCAAACCTTCCCTGTTCATTTCTCAAATGGCTTCAACCAATTCTCCTAGCCTACCACTTCTTCCTATCCTTCTAAGTGCTTACTTTCTTCTCAGTGCTGCTGCTAACTTCAACCAAGACTTTCAGATTACGTGGGGAGATGGTCGTGCCAAAATTCTCAACAACGCCAATCTTCTCACTCTGTCTCTTGACAGAGCCTCTGGCTCTGGCTTCCAGTCCAAGAACGAATACTTGTTTGGAAAGATCGACATGCAGCTCAAGCTCGTTCCTGGAAACTCTGCTGGCACTGTCACTGCTTATTATGTAAGTTCCATTTCATAAATCATGGAGACCGCATTTGCATGATTTGTTCTTACCTAACAATGACAGAGACTTATAATATTGTTTGTTTTTCTCTTTTCAGTTGCGTTCAGAAGGGTCATCTTGGGATGAGATAGACTTTGAGTTCCTGGGAAATCTGAGCGGTGATCCTTACATTGTTCATACTAATGTGTTCACACAAGGCAAGGGTAACAGAGAGCAGCAATTCTATCTCTGGTTTGACCCAACTGCAGATTTCCACACATATTCGATTCTCTGGAATCCCCAGCGCATTGTGTAAGCACTCAGCACCCAATCCAATCTTCTACAAGCCGATGGAAAAAAAAAAAAAAACACAAATCTTCTTCACATATAAAATTGCAAGCTACTACAATTCTTCGATGCACATCATTTGTTTCAGTCACTAATTTCTGTCTCCTATAACTGTGTGTTGCAGATTTTCTGTGGATGGAACCCCCATCAGAGAGTACAAGAATTTGGAATCAATTGGGATTCCTTTTCCGAAGAGCCAACCCATGAGGATATACTCGAGCCTTTGGAACGCTGATGATTGGGCCACAAGGGGTGGACTCATCAAAACTGATTGGTCGAAAGCTCCTTTCACTGCTTCCTACAGGAACTTCAATGCCAATGCTTGTGTTTGGAATGCAGGAAAATCCTCATGTAAATCAAATTCTCCTTCCTCTGCTGCTCCTGCCACTAATGCATGGCTATCACAAGAGCTGGATTCAACTGCCCAGAAGAGGATGAACTGGGTGCAGAACAATTACATGATTTACAATTACTGTAAGGATAGGAAGAGATTCCCTCAAGGCCTTCCACTTGAATGCACACACTCCTAGAACTGGATTTCGATCTTCCAATACCCACAACAAGTGATACAAAAAAAACCATTCTTTTATTACTTTTTTCTTCATATCTCTATGTTTCTTCGCCGTTCGTGCTCTTTTATGATGTAAAAATATCTACAATAAAATAACGGTTTTGTTATAGTGAGCGTAACATCTCTTCATTTCTTTATCTTTAGTTTATAGTTTTTAAAGAGTTAATGTGCACAAGGATAATGTATTATGGAACAATAAAATTTTCACATGGGTTGGTTCCTGGTACTGTAAAAAGGGGTTAGATAACAAGTAAGTCAAGTTCACTTTTTGATTAGATGATAAAATTTTTTAAGAAAATAAATTTGGAGTTTTAATTAAAGCATTGTCAAGTAAAATGATTTTACATATATAATTAATGATATTTTTACCACTTAATATTCTTTAACAATTTAGTCGTTACTTCTTTTCACACTGTTGACTTACACAAATTTTGCAAAGAGTTGGGATTCAATTTTTATTTGCTTCTTCATAAATACGATAGACCATGAATTTAAGTAACACTATACAATTTCATAAAATCCTATGATTTTTCCAATCTAAATAAATTAAGTGTTGTGAACAATGATTCGAGTCGTGAATTACCTCACGTATAAGAGATATAATATCATCTTCAATTCAAAATGAGTTTGTGAAATTTTCTTTTGCTTGTTATTTATCACACTTATCTCTATTTAATATGGGATGAATTCTTTACTCTATATTTGAATTTATAGTGGTTAAACATTTCCTCTCGCCATATTCAATAGTTGATTAAATATTTTGGCTTTTTTAGAATGGTTCACAAGATTTTATGCTGATTACAAAAAGTGTGTCACTCCATCTTTCTAAAAAGAACTTTTTTAATATCTAGGCATTTCAACAAATTTAAGACCTAGATATTTGATTATTGACTCATTCCCTTTTAACCTATGATTTCTTTGAGTCATAAATTGATCCTTGGATTGTAAATGATCTCCACCAAATTTGTCACAACATAGTCAACATTGCCATGCTCCTCCTAAATCAATTTTTTGTGCAATATTTTCACTAAACATATGTCTAAGGGTACAGATGAAAAAGATATCATTGAAGAGTGAAAAGAAGAAGTCGCAAACAGGAACTAATGATGAAGTAAAAAAATATTATTAAAAAAATACAATAACTATAAGGGAAAAATAAATAACATAAGAAATTGAAGATGGTATTCAAAATAATTATTGTTTCAACTTTTAAAACTATTTGTATGCTTACAGTAGCACTTAAGGAATACGTCTAAAATTTTGACATTAATATCTTATTTCATGGTTATGTATAGTTAGGCAGTTGTTGGTTAATTTGTTGGCCGTTTTCAAGTCAGTTGACAATTACTCCATTAAAGAATCGACAAAAGAATATTAACTAGGACAAACGTGTTACTTTAGAATTTGCAGAGTGTAAAGGATTGAAGAAAAGTATTATTGATGCTTCTTTCCTATTCTTGTAAAAGAATGGACATGTACCAAAGAATCAAAGAATCAACGTTCATACAAGTGAAAATGAATTCAATAATAGGCTTAGGAAGAATGAAGAACTGTGTGGTGGTACTTGTTTGCAGCAGAATTATTAGTAGGAAATCATGATGATTGGCACTCTGGGGGAAGGCCTTGAGGAAATCTGTTGGTGTCAGTGCAATAATTGTAAATCATGTAATTCTTCTGCACCCAACTCAGTCTATCTTGGTTTGTTGAATCCAGTTCTTGCGAATACCAGGTATTGGAGGAGCCAGAATTGGAACTGCAAGAAGATGATGATCCCCAATGGACACAGGCATCTGCATTGAAATTCCTGTAAGAAGCTGTGAAAGGAGCTTGGCTCCAATCAGTTTTCACAAGACCACCTCTCGTTGCCCAGTCATCAGCATTCCAAAGGCTAGAGTATATCCTCATCGGTTGATTCTTAGGGAATGCAACTCCTTTTGATTCCATGTTCTTGAATTCTCTTATGGGAGTCCCATCTACCGAGAAGCTGAAACATGTGTCAACCACCATACATTCAGTAACATAATTCAAGGCAAACCTTTTGAGAAACTAAAATATGACGTTGTCAGGGATGTATGATCATTGAGAAATGCTTACATTATGCGCTGAGGATTCCAGAGAATGGAATATGTATGGAAATCTGCTGTTGGGTCAAACCAAAGATAGAACTGTTGCTCCCTGTTGCCTTTTCCCTGACTAAACACATTGGTGTGAAGGATGTATGGGTCACCACTCAGATTCCCCAAGAATTCAAAGTCGATCTCATCCCAGGTTGACCCTTTTGATGATAACTGTATTACATCACACAAAACCAAATTAGAATAAAAATCATGGGATTTTAAGAGGACTAGCATGAAGGAATGCATTAGCACAAAACTTCAACATGTTTTTGGATGTGTACTTACATAATAGGCAGTAACAGTTCCAGCAGAGTTTCCAGGTACAAGCTTGAGTTGCATATCAATCTTGCCAAACAGATATTCGTTTTTGGACTGAAAGCCTGAGCCAGAGGCTTGGTCAAGAGAAAGAGTGAGAAGGTCGCCGTTGTTGAGTATCTTGGCTCGGCCATCTCCCCATGTTATTTCAAAATCCTGATAGAAGTTGGCAGCAGAAGCTGCAATGGAAAAGGAGAATAGGAATGCAGAAAGGATAATTATTGTTGAAGATGACATGGTTGATTTGAAAATAAGAATGAGGGAAGGATGAAGGAATGTCTGTGGCAGAGAAGAGAAGTGGGATTGGTATTTATAAGTTGAAAGATGTGGAAGCAACAGAGGAAGGTGCAAGCATTAAAAGAATAGTTGAAAGAAAACATTAAAGTATTAGAAATGGAGTGTCATACTCGTTTTGTGTGAGAAAGTGGAGTGGTTTGGTTGCATCATAGGACGCGCTTTTGGTTTTATAAGGAGTCACCAGCTTGCAAAGTTGGTGTAAAGTGGGCATGTGGGTTTCCACAGAATGTTCCCAGCACCGCCACCAAGCCCTTGCGTTGATTTGTGTTAATCACTTCCCCTTTTTAATCTTTTATTTCAATTGCATAAATAATACTTTTTTTTTCAATATTTGAGGATCATTAAACATTATAGGATTATTCAATCTGATTTCATCATTTTTTTCTTTAGTTTAATTATCATTTTATTTAAAATGAGTGGTGATAAACTTATTAAATTAATATTTATATTGTTTAGATCATGACATGTGTCAATAATTTTGGATATTTTAACTCTTGTTTTCTTATTTTTACTAGAAGTAATATTTTGATACTATATTTTTTTTTCTTTGATACTATTCTTTTTAACATTTTATTTATTTTTTAAATACAAAAAATAACTTTTTTTATAATATATATTAAATGAATATAAATGTGTGTCATTCTACCGTTATTTTTATTTTTATTTATTGTATTTTATAATATCTTTGAAGGAAGTAAAAAATAAATACATAAATAAAAGTAAAAACATTAAAGTTAAAGAAGCTTAAAATTACTTAAATATGTGTGTCAATACTAATTTAACACTATATTGACTTTTCCTAAATAAAATAGGAAGTGAGTAAGAAAAAAATTAAAATATTAAATAACATCAAATAAACCTTTTAAATATTGAGAGAAATAAAAAACTTTTTAAGTTATAAAAGATATTAATTTTTTCTTTTTTAAATATGACAAAGTGTTTAAAGTAAATTATCTTTAACCTCGTGATAATTTTTAACTACCACAATTAATTAGTTTTACATTAAATTTTAGATTTTGCATTGATTCTCGTGTGTTAAAAGTTATTAGCAATCACAAATACAAGTATCAATACTTTAAATTTTAGATTTTGCGTTGATTCTCGTGTATTATTTCATTATTATTATATTATTATTATTATTATTTTCTTATTATCCCTTATCATAAATAAAGGATTGTAATAATATTGTTTGGAAACTATTCAGAAATTTTCCTAGTAATACAATAAGCTTTTGACAGATAGAAAATGTGTTTTATTTGAACAACTCTTCGGAATATAATTTTATAAAATAGATTTAAGTTTAAATTAATTTTATAAAATTGATTCTTAAAATAAAAAATTTATTTATTTATATACCATAAATTGATATTATATTTAATTAATATGAAATATTTAACACATTCTCTTACATAAAAAAAAATATATCAAATGTTTCATAAAGACAATTTTTTATAGTCTTAAGATAAATTTAAAACTTAATTCAATTTTACATAATGGAATTATATAAGGTAAAACTTTATATCCTTTTTCGATGTCAATTTATCGAAAAACTGACTTTATGTCTACTTAATATAGGTTCCATGCATTTTAATTTGGAAAAAGAATATGTCAACACTTAGAACTCCCTCTAACCAGTTTTTATTTTATAATAATATATAATTCGATAAAAGTTCAAAGAATATTAGTATTCAGTCAATGTTCAACAACATTTTTATAAATATCTTAAATATTAATCTTAATAATATTATTCAATTAACACCGTGTGTAATAGCTTTTGATCGAAAACTTGGTATTTGAATAGTCACATTGTATAAAAGTCTGAATAATGTAAAATTAATCTACTCATATTATCTCAATAAACTTAAAATCTAAAGAGATAACGAAAAACATATTAATTATGTTTTAATAAGGTAATGTGTGCAAATTATACATTAACCTGTGTTAAGGTGATTAATTATTTGTTAAAACTGGTAACTCAGTTCAATTCGACCCGATTCACCATAAGTTGGTCACCTAGTGAGTCAAACTCAATCTGATTTACTTATAGCGAGTTAAAAAAATATAAACACTACCATATCTATCATGGATTGGTGGGTTAAACTTCGTTTATTGACTCATTAATTACAATTTTTTTAATAAAAAATTTACATTTTTTTTGTAATTTAAATATAAATAAATTTCATATGTGAAACTTGAAAAACAATTCAAAAAAAATTATCATACAATCCAAATATAATTCAAAAGCAAAAACAAAAAACAAACAAATAAGTTTGATTATTTTTGTGTCACTTGTACATAATATTGAATAATGGATAAATTCATAATATTTTGTTCTCTTGAAACATCTTTTTCTTTATTACCATCTATAATACAATGAAAATAAGTGTTAATTAAATTAAGTGAGTTGGTGAGTCAACCTAGTTCTCCAGGCGAGTCGAGTTCTAAGTGAACCGGATTGAAAATTAATCCGTATAAAAAAATTCATTTTTTTCAAACCTGACCCGAACTTGTGATAGACCAAATTGATGTAGAGGTTGTAACCCATCTTAACAACATTAATTCTAATTATTGAACGTTTTATAGTAATTAATTGTATTTTAACATGACTTCTATAAAGATATAACGTTTTTAAATAGACGATTTATATGGCAAGTTTCTTATGCAAATATTTAAGAAAACTTATCATGATAGCAATGTTTTACAATGAATAAAAGAATTGATCATGATGGAAAGTACAACAGAAGAAATAAAAAAGAAAGTGGAGCATGGAAAGGATTGATAAGAAAAATTAGGCAGTGTTGCACTCTGTAGGAAGGCCCTGTGGAAATCTTTTGGCGTCGGTGCAATAGTTGTAGATCATGTAATTCTTCTGTACCCACTTCAGCCTCTCCTGGTTAGTAGAGTCCAATTCTTCCGAGAGCCAAGCATTGGGAGAAGAGACAGAGTTTGAACAAGAAGAAGTTCCAGAGGACACAGTGCAAGCATTGGCATTGAAGTTTCTGTATGAAGCCGTGAATGGAGCTTGGCTCCAATCGGTTTTAACAAGCCCTCCCCTTGTGGCCCAATCATCTGCATTCCAAAGGCTTGAGTATATCCTCATTGCTTGGTTTTTGGGGAATGGAACACCCTTTGACTCCATGTTCTTGAACTCCCTTATTGGAGTTCCATCCACAGAGAATCTGAAATCGAACAAAATTGACAAACAGACTCAACGCGTTGCTTTTATCACAAGTTTGAAACCAAAGCAAAACAGAACAAAACATGTAGTTGGGTGAAACCATCTAGAAAAAAAACTTACACAATACGTTGAGGGTTCCAGAGGATGGAATAGGTGTGAAAATCAGCAGTTGGGTCAAACCAGAGGTAGAATTGTTGCTCCCTATTACCCTTGCCTTGGCTAAACACGTTGGTGTGGAGAATGTAAGGATCACCGCTCAAATTCCCCAAGAATTCAAAGTCAATCTCATCCCACGTTGCTCCTTTTGAAGACAGCTGAAATTAAGCACCACAAGTATTTCCCATTAGCATTTCTAAAAAGATAAAACTTAGAAACAATATGAATGATAAATCGTAGGCTTATTACATAGTAGGCAGTGACGGTGCCAGCAGAGTTGCCGGGGACTAGTTTGAGTTGCATGTCAATTTTGCCAAAAAGGTATTCATTCTTTGACTGAAAGCCGGAGCCAGAGGCTTTGTCAAGAGACAAAGTAAGAAGGTCGCCATTGTTTAGTGTCTTGGCACGACCATCTCCCCAGGTTATTTCAAAATCTTGATAGAAATTGGATGCAGAGGCAATCAGAAAATACCCAACAATGCATGTTAACAGTAAAAGTCTTGAAAATGCCATGCAGAATTGTTTTGTGTGAAACTGAGTGAAATTGTTTTTGGTTATTTGTGAGAATGTTGGTTGATACTGCAAAGAATGGTATTTATAGGAGAAAAAAAGAGAGATTGGTAGATAAGAGGAAAGTGAGAAAAAGGTAGGTTGTGAACTTTTGAATTAGTTGTAGACAGCTGGTGAAGAATGAAAAAGTAGTAAGTTTTGTTGTTGTAAATGGACGCCCACACCAATCATTTCACGCGTTTCTGCATGAAATTTATATAAGGAGACACCGCCATACACAGTACATGGTTTCTATTATTTAATATTTTCAACAATCTTGTGTTTTTTTAATTAACTAATACTTTTATCGAAGATCAAAAACAATTTTCACAGGTTGGTGACCTGGAAATTCTCATTTCTCGATTCTCGATTTCCTGGGCTATTTTAGTTTCCTGCTTCTAGAACATTTAGTATAATTATTTTCTGAATTCTAACACTAGGAGTAGTTATACCAATTTCAATTATATAATCAACATATTATCTGAGAAGTTATTGTTGACAATAACTTAATTCATAAAACTGAAAAATAAAATAAAAATTAATAGCAAATGAAACTAAAACTAAATTTGACACTCTTTCTAGAACTATCGAGAGATCTAAAATAAATTTGAAAATGAAAAACTTTTTTATCATGATCTTATTTAAAATTTCTTTTTAAATTTTTTAAGACATTTTTTTATGTTTAATGTAATTAATACTAACATAAACTTTGAGATTTTTTTAAAATTTTAAATAAGGACTTTACCTATTTGGATTTTGAGTTCGTTTTGAGTATTTATTTACTTTGATCTTTTAACAGAAAACTTTGATACTGATTTAGATTATATACATCTTTTAAAGAATATATAAATTGCTAAGATAGTAGATAAAATATAATTACAAAAAAAAAATGCAGTGATGAATTTTACTAATAAAAAATGGCATATATTTATATTACCTTTCCTCATTATTTTTAACCATACACTCCATTATAAAGAAAAAAATAATAATAAGGTACCCCTATGTTAGTGGTTTATGAATTATTTGGTTTTAAGAAAAAAAAATGTTTTCTATTCTATTTTATTTTTTGTTGAATAGAAACAGAGCTGGTAAAACCAACCCAGTCTCCAGACCAACTTACCTAACAATTTTATACAGGGTTTGTTGAACTCCTTCTTTTAGTCTAAGGGTGAGGTCACTTCAACTAACTTTAAAATTAAAATTTAAAAGAAAAAATAAATAAATAAAAATAAAAAAACATACATTTTTAAAATTGAAGTTATGTTATTAAATTAGAAATTAGGTATAATAAATTGATATAAATAATAATGCATGTATGTATTTAAAAGATACAACTTCAATTTTAATATTTTTAAAATAGAATTATTATTTTATAAAAGTAAATTGGTTCATAAATGTATGAATCAGTCCTACTTAAATCAAATTTAAATTGCGGGTGAAATGAATTAAATAAAAATACTTGATTCAGTTTATTATAATCTTCCTTACCTCAACTTGATCTGTTTTAAAATTCATTTTTTACCAAATCTATTTTGACAATACTCCATTCCCAAAACAGTGAGCATAATTTTATTTTGACAGCTATAGAGAATTCAAACAGCGATATCGCAATCCCAAACACCCAGCATAATGTGCAGATAGATTAAAACTAGGTCGAAAACATACAAATGAAATTAATTAAATTTAAATTATTTTAATATAAGTTATTATCAATTAATAATATATTTTTAATTCCATAAATTATATTATCTAGTTTAATTCAAATAATTCTATTTAATTTAATTCCATAAATTATATTTAATTTAATTTATTATGAATAGATATATTTTTGAAGACTTCTGTAGGTAAGCATGAGAATATTCTAGAGAAAGAGATGAAAGGTAGTTTCCAAATTAATGTGGGGTTCTTGACATCATTAGAAGAGCTGGATACAGATGGCCGATGAAGATCATTTAAATTTTAGACACTGAAATGGTATTCTACCAACTCACACGGTGAACACTAGTAAAGGGTTAGATTTTTGCATTTGAATTTATCAAAAACGTGTCAAAATTATAATTATTAAAAATACTTTTAATTTCAATATGAATTATAAATTAAATTAAATATAATTTAATTCCCTTTAAAAAATTAACAATTTTTGTGAATTATAAATTTAATTTAATTTAATTTCCCGTAAAATTAACAATAACATAAGGCTAGTCTTGTTATCGATGTTTCCCACTCACCAGTTGTTAATTTGGTGTCATATTGTCAAATGTGTTTAATTGATATAGAAAAAAGAGTCACATTATATGCACAAACATTAAGACTGTTTCTATTGGAATATAATTTAAAGCTAAGTGATCTTTTTAAAGTGAAAGATGTTTTGTTTCTATCAATAAAATCTTATTTATATATAGTTGGAATCAAGCATTTTGATAACATACTTAAATATCATAATTATCTATCTGATCCAGAAATATAAAAAATAGTAGTTTCCACACTTGTATATTTCTAATTTTAAGAAAATAACTATTGCTATATTTTCTTTTACTTATTAGCATATATCATATCTTGATATTTGTTAGGTACTTGTTATTTAAGATCTCTTTGTTTTTTTTATAAAAAAATTAAAAAAAAAATAGAGCTTTTTTTATAAATTAAGATTACATAAATTTTTATAATTATTAACTAATTTTTACCATGCAAGTAGATTTTTTTGACAAATATAAATTTGTTGACAGTATTTACTGTGACATTCCAATATTATACTTCATGCAGGTATAAAAATTAAGACGTCAACATAGATGATAATAGAAAACAGTTAGAATAATAAAATAGCAAATAAGGTTCTAAGAAATTAAAATTTAAGGATTACAGTAATCCGGAATGTAGAAGAAATTTTAAAACGTGGAATACCAAAGTACTTCAAAATACAAGAACTGGAATTGTTCAGATACATGGAAAGCTATGGAATTCCTAGAGAGACTAAGAAGTTGCTTCCTCCTTCCCCTCCAGGACATTCTCCACTGAGGCCTCATTCTCCTCTGCTCACATCCAAGTGGATGATCATTGCAAAAGAAAAAGCATGCAACAAACACAAACACAAACAAGCAAGGGTGAGCTAATTATATAAAATCATGCAACTCAATTTAAGCATATACATACAAGAAATAACTCACACCAAATAATTTCAGAAATACAACCTAAGCATGTTAATTTCTAGACTTGACTCGTCCGAACTTTAAAATGATAGTCGGGCTATGGCGAGTCTTGCACCCGTGGTGACTTATGAAACTTGGGTTCCCCACCCTGCCACACTCACGAGGTTAGTTCGTTCCGCGCCTTGAGGCATACTGAGAGCCCCCAAGACTAAGGACCTCCTGCTACTCCTCACCACATGGTTCAACCTCTCTAAGTGAGTATGATTGACCATTGGAGCGTCAAAATGACTCCCAAGGCTGAGCCCCTACTTTTCATTTTAAAACACTAAGAATCTCACCAAGAGATTCTACATTTGAAACTATCATAAGCAACCATGAAATCATGTTTCAGTCTTTCCCAATTCACACACCTTTGAATTATAATCAAACCACATATTTAAGCCTTAAATATCAAATCATATATAACAAAACATGCTCCACAACCAATTTCAATCATCTCTAATAGACGATATTGTCATGTTATTACCAAACAGTAATATATACCAAACAGTAAGATAAAAATTATGAATTATATGTAAAAATAATAATAGCATAATCTCTGAAAACTAAAACAATTTTATCACTGCAAATTTAATATACTGAATGAAATAATAAATAAAAAAAAGAAAACGGCTTGCATCTTATTCTTTTGATAGATTCATAAAAATATAATATATATATATATATATATATATATATTAAGTTACCTATATATATTATATATATTATGTTAGTTATAATACATTATATATATAACGTTACCTATCTATATTATATATATATTACGTTACTATAAATATTTATATTTATAATATTAAACTAATATATATACATATATATATATATATTTATATATATATAATCTATACATTAATAATATAATATAATATCATACGTATTATCTCTAAATAATTTACAATGTTCCCTTAATTATGAAACTGCTTGCTAAATTTTTCATTACCACAAAATACTTGTTCTCCACTTCACATCGCTACCCAATTGGTCACCGGAGAGGGTTCAGATGTCTGAACGCATCAGACTCACCTTCGGTGCTAGCACATATGACTAGTCACAACTGACTGGGTCAGGCCAAGGCTGCTCTATGATCAGGGATGTGCCAACTCAGGTTTTTAAGTCCCCTCTATCCTACCAACAAAGAAAGACTCTCAACCAATTTTAATTAATTTATTTAAGTTACCTAAACTAATCTGTTGTGCTCTAAACCTCAATTGCCAATTATATATATATATATATATATATATTATTTCCTCTCACGGTAATCTAAAACAATGTTTGTATACCTACTTACTACCCATATCAATGCCATTACAGAATCTTACTCCAAACCCTCAAACCAGAACAATTTCAGCCAACCAACTCATTCGAAACAGATTAAAATAATCATATCACTGTTACCAATAAGGAGTATTGGTAAATCTTGAAGAAATTTGTTTTGATGATGCTACAAGAAGTTTTAGTTGAAGAAGATATTAGAATTAGTTAAAAGCAATTTGTAGAAATTAAATGTAGTAGGAAATTCTTGTAAACCTTGTAAACTTGCATTTTTAACTGAAATAATCGATTATGGAATGGCAATAATCGATTATCACAAAGTCATACAGGAATAATCGATTATCTCTTCATATAATCGATTATCACATTTTGAAAACCCTGTAACGGACTTGAATAATCGATTATCACTTACAATAATCGATTATTCATGGCAGTTGGGAGCTGACCTTTGGCATTCAGTGTACTTGGCTATATATTTTGATTTGGAGAAATCAGGAAAAAAAGTTGTTGAACAGAAGCTCTTGCAGAATACTGTTTGTCAGAGGAAGTTCTCAGAAGCTATAGTTCAAGTTCCCTTGCTTGGTCTCGTGAACAGGAGAGGCTCGTGTGTCGTGTGTCGATAGTCGGAGCAAGCTCTCTTCGAGTTAGCAAGGTGCTTTGCCTGGTCTCGTGAATAGGAGAAGCTCGCGTTTCGTTTGTCGATAGTCGGAGCGGTTCTCTTCGAGTTGGCAGAGTGTTCTTCTTCCGGTTCGTTCGTCGAAGGAAGGTTTATTTATCTGCTTTATTCACTATTTGTTGTAATCTGTGAAACCATTTTTAGTGAAAAAGGTTAATCACTATTTATAGTGATTAACGACTGGACGTAGAATCTTTTGATTCGAACCAGGATAAAAATTATGTGTTGATCTTCTTATTCCCTACACTCATTTTATTGTACGTACATCAACTGTTTGATAAATTTTCTCTAAGAAAATTGTTTTTCTAAAACGGACCATTAAACTTGATTTGTGACCGTAACACGTTTTCTAAGTATTTTATTCCGCTGCGCGACTCTATAACGGTACCGATTGTTCCAACTATTGGTATCAGAGCTTGCTTTGATATTTTTTCAAATTTTTTTCGAAAATGGCCGGTCATCAAACTCAAGTATATGCCGAGGGTGCTTCCATCAACAGACCACCACTCTTTACTGGTGATAACTATGCATTCTGGAAAGTCAGAATGGAAATTTTTATGGGGTCTGTTGACAGAGGCATCTGGGAAGCTGTACTAAATGGTCCCTATATTCCAAAAAGAACTATTGATGGTGTAGAAGTAGAAAAACCATACTTTAACTGGACTCCAGAGGAAAATAGAAGAGCTCAATTTGATATTAAGGCTCGTAATATTATTTCATCTGCTGTTGTGCTTGATGAATTTTATAGAATTTCTGTGTGTAAGACAGCACAGGAAATGTGGGAAGTTCTGAGAGTCACACATGAAGGAACAGAGGATGTGAAACGTGCAAGGAAGAACACTCTCATTCAGGAATATGAGATGTTCAGAATGCAACCTGGAGAAACAATTTCTGATGTCCAAAAGCGTTTCACTCACATAGTGAACCACTTGACAGGGTTGGGTAAGACTTTTGATACTGATGAATTGAATGTAAAAATTTTGAAATCATTGGACAGGTCGTGGCAACCAAAGGTAACTTCCATCTTTGAGTCTCAAAATCTCACTCAAATGTCAATGCCAATTTTGTTTGGGAAACTCCGTGAGCATGAGCTTGAGTTGAGAAGATTGACGGCTGAAGAAGATCAAGGCAAAAGAAAGACACTAGCCTTCAAGTCCGAAATCTCCAAAGTAAAGAAATCTAATAGGATTGAAGATGATGATTTTGATGATGAGGAGAACATGAGCCTCATGATAAAGAAATTTGCCAAGTTTATGAAGGCAAAAGGTAAGGACAAATTTCATAAAGAAAGGAGAGAAAATCAAGAATCTTCTTCAAGTGTTAAATGCTATGGATGTGGAGAAAAAGGACACATGAAAACTAAATGTCCAAAGAACAAGAAAAGTGAAGAAAAGAAAGAAAGGAAATTCCCAAAGAAGAAGAAAGCTTACATAGCTTGGGAAGACAATGCATCTAGCTCAACAAGCTCAAGTGATTCAGATGAAGAAGCCAATATTTGTCTAATGGCTGAATCAGAAGATACTGGAAGCCAAGTAAGTGATTCCAGCTTTGAATCTAGTGAATTTGATGTACAAAAGGCTTTTCTTGAATTGCTTGATGAATCTGAAAAATTGAATGTTGATCATAAAAATTTGAAAAAGGAATTTAAACAATTGCAAATTAAGTATGATAATGCATTAGATGAGGAAGTCATATTAAGAAACAAAGTTAGTAATCTTGAAACAAAATTGTCTGAATCTAATTCAAATGAAAAACCTGTTGAGTGTTTATCTTGTAAAAGTCACATGTTTGACATTGACATATTGGAAAATTTACTTTCTAAAGAAATCAAGCCTATCTCACATGTTCAAAATGTTTTTAGGAAGAGCAATCTTAGAAATATAAACATGCATCTTCATAAAAAGTCTAAAGTTAAGAGAACTCGTAGAGTTTGGGTTGAGAAAGGGACTTTTGTGAAAAACAAGGTGCATGATGTTTGTTGTTTTTATTGTATGAAAAAGGGACATACTTCTAACAAATGTAAAATTAAACATTTTGATGTTCCAAATGGAAAATATGCTTGGATTCCTGTTATAAAGTAAATTGTCTCTAACCTCAAAGGACCCAAATGAGATTATGGGGACCAAAACTCTATTGTTTTTACTTTGCAGGTTAAGTTTTCAAAAGGATAAGAGAGCTCTATGGTATTATGCTCTTTGAAGTGATGCTACAAACCAGGATGTAACTCCATCAAGTGGTATCCAAAAGCCTTCATTCAAGCACCAAGTAATTGAGCTAAGTGTTGTTTAAACTGTGGTGTTGCATCCTGTATTTACTTGATCTTCCATTATTTAGTTACTGTTATATTCATGCCTGGTTGAGAAAATGATATGTTGATCACTGTTTCATTCATCCTGTGGTATGTTCGTGTCTGTTTACACATTTTGATCAAGTGAATTCATTTATTTAAAATATTCAGGTGTTGAATTTCATTCATGTCATGTAAAGCCATGTGCATTGTTATTTCAGTGCTTTGTTGATAATTATCTATTGAATTTGTGTTTAACTGGCTTAGTATTCAATTTCATGAGTACTTTGAAGTTACTTTGGTGTAATCTCTGTCAAGCATCAAAAACTATGAAAAAGTCATTTAAATGAGTTGGCCGATAGATTTTCATTAGCAATTTTTAATGATTAAGATATGTGAAAATTAAATTGTCATTTCTATTTCAAAGTTGGTTCTGTGGAGATTTATTTTTAAGTTCAAATGCATAACGAATGAGCTATGATAATATACATTGAGAGCCTGGATGCAGAAAATGAACTTATCAAATTTGCATAATTTTGATGTAAATTATTTTGTTTAAAAAATGTTGAAAGATAGCACCTGAATCAGCTCTTGTGATTGAATTTTTTCATATGTTGTTTTGATATGCATAGTTGAATATATGAAGTTGAACAAATTGGGATATGAGAGTGCATGAATCATAGTTGGTGTTTGGGAAGTTGAAATTTGTGTTGTCAAAATTAGTTTCTGAACTGATTGTGCTAGCTGAAATGCTTTCTTGTTAAACCTGGAGATAGATTTTTTGAGCTTAGAAGAGAGTTAGGAGTGTTAGACATATCTTAGAATCAAAATCTATGCAAATTTTTGCATTTTTCGTAAACTTAACGCTTCATAATCGATTATCTCTAAGTTATAATCGATTATTCATGCATTAAAATCAATTCTGGAAAATCTTGAGCAGATAATCGATTATCATTATGCATAATCGATTATCATGCAATTCTGGGCAGTAATTATTGAACTGATAATCGATTATCACAAGCCATAATCGATTATCACACTGACAGGTTCAAAAATAGAGCCGTTGGAGCATCCCATAACGGCTATAAACGACCATAAACGGCTAGTTTGTCCATTCTTCTTATAATGTAATATTTATTTTCATAAATAAAATGATCTCTTGATTATATGCATCCTTTGATTAATTGAGGGGGAGATCATATTTAGGGGGAGCCTTCAACATCCGATCTTTTTGCTTCTGATCAAAAATGGGGAGAAGAATAATACAAGGGGAGAAGTATAAATTATTACAGGTATTGCTAACCTTGTTGTTGTTTGTTAGCTTGTATGTTTTGCAGGTAAGCCAAACTTGCTTTTAAAATTGAATTTTTGATCATCATCAAAAAGGGGGAGATTGTTACCAATAAGGAGTATTGGTAAATCTTGAAGAAATTTGTTTTGATGATGCTACAAGAAGTTTTAGTTGAAGAAGATATTAGAATTAGTTAAAAGCAATTTGTAGAAATTAAATGTAGTAGGAAATTCTTGTAAACCTTGTAAACTTGCATTTTTAACTGAAATAATCGATTATGGAATGACAATAATCGATTATCACAAAGTCATACAGGAATAATCGATTATCTCTTCATATAATCGATTATCACATTTTGAAAACCCTGTAACGGACTTGAATAATCGATTATCACTTACAATAATCGATTATTCATGGCAGTTGGGAGCTGACCTTTGGCATTCAGTGTACTTGGCTATATATTTTGATTTGGAGAAATCAGGAAAAAAAGTTGTTGAACAGAAGCTCTTGCAGAATACTGTTTGTCAGAGGAAGTTCTCAGAAGCTATAGTTCAAGTTCCCTTGCTTGGTCTCGTGAACAGGAGAGGCTCGTGTGTCGTGTGTCGATAGTCGGAGCAAGCTCTCTTCGAGTTAGCAAGGTGCTTTGCCTGGTCTCGTGAATAGGAGAAGCTCGCGTTTCGTTTGTCGATAGTCGGAGCGGTTCTCTTCGAGTTGGCAGAGTGTTCTTCTTCCGGTTCGTTCGTCGAAGGAAGGTTTATTTATCTGCTTTATTCACTATTTGTTGTAATCTGTGAAACCATTTTTAGTGAAAAAGGTTAATCACTATTTATAGTGATTAACGACTGGACGTAGAATCTTTTGATTCGAACCAGGATAAAAATTATGTGTTGATCTTCTTATTCCCTACACTCATTTTATTGTACGTACATCAACTGTTTGATAAATTTTCTCTAAGAAAATTGTTTTTCTAAAACGGACCATTAAACTTGATTTGTGACCGTAACACGTTTTCTAAGTATTTTATTCCGCTGCGCGACTCTATAACGGTACCGATTGTTCCAACAATCACAACATGCACAATTCCACAGTTTCAATTATAACACCCAATACAATAAAAGTTATAACACAGTTTCACAAGAGTACACCAGTTCAATTCAAACCATCCTATATACTAAAAATCCAAAATACCGTACAAAATCGCACGACAGTCCAAAATTCAACATGCATACATTTACAAATCAGATTCAAGCAATAAATTCAAAGAAAAATAATTAGCTCCCCTCACCTGGTGGGTTGCTCAACACAGTTCACAGATGCTCTAACAGTACCCCCTACACCGTGCGAAACTGTACAGAACCTATAAATCACCAAATAGGTGCTAGACTTTAGCTCTTTGAGTCGGAATAAACCGAGAATGAAAGACAAAATCACACAGGGCACAGGAAATCAGAAAATGGTACAACCTAGGACAAGAACAGTGAAGGGAAAGAGGGAAAATCTACTTACCCGCTGGAACGCAAAACCAATCGGATGGTTTCGTAGCTCTTGACTCCAGGAACAAGAAAACACCACCAAATTAGGATTCAATCGGTGGAAATGGCTGGAAACCTAGAGAGAAGTCAGAGCACTTGAGTTAGGGCAAGGTTTCTGTTCTAGAGAGAGAGGAATCTGTGAAATGAAATCTGACTTGCAAGGAAAGAGCCCATCCCAAGGTTCAAGTGTCCTTGGGTCAATGGGTCTGGCTTGTCAAATTAGGGCCCAATGGCTTTATAAGATCTTCAGACCATTACATTTACCAACAAATTTTAGGATTTAATTATTGATGGATATTTTTAGCGATAATTAATTTGCTAATAAAATTTATTGATAAGATTTATTACTAAACTATATTTCATTAACAAATATTTTCATCAAAAATTTATCTAAGGACAAATTTTGTCGATCAGTAGAATGAATAGTAAAAGGCTGATTAATTTTTTTAAAGGAATATGATGATAAGAAGAAGAGAAGAACAAAAAGAGGAGGAAGAGAAAATAGAATAGGAAAAATATGAGGAGGAGGAGGCATAATGACACTAGTGTAGAAAGGACATTTAATGTCTGTTATTTTGGCCTTTTATCGTCAGATCTAGATCCGACGTCTTTGTGGGTGACGTTAATCAGATGTCGGACTCCACAGGTTCGACGTCTTTATAGATGTCGGATATGCATTAATCGACGTCTAAGGGTTCTATAGATGTCGGACATGGCATTAATCGATGTCTATTGCAGCTCGTGTCTTTGGATAGCGTAGTAGCACCTTCTTCTTTTGCTAGTTTCGTCATAGTAAAGGTTGCGTCTTTTGGACCTCTTATGGCATTTCAATCGAAAACCGAATCTAGGTCCTTGCCTAGTTCCATTCCAACCGGCAATGAAAATGAATACGGTGACTTGAGAACTAGGCAAGGACCCAGGTTCGGTTTTGGGTTGAAACGCTATAAGACATCCAAAAGACGCAAGTTTTTCTTACGAGGAAACTAGCAAAGGGAGAATGTGCTACTACGCTACCCAAAGACACGAGAAAAACTGCATCAAAACACAACAAAAACTCACTTTAATCGGTTCAAATGGAAGATAATCAATCAAAGACTAATTTAATCAGAGTAAAAGTATGTTTAAACGGTTCAAAAGAAACAAAAACGCACCTAGAAATGTAATGTCGCAGAGAGAAAAGTCGAGAAGGAAGACGATGAAGTGCACGTAACCGCGGGTTCGATTTCTGATTTAACAGCAAACAAGACGTCGGATGCCTAAGGAACCAACGTCTATTCTCGCCTAGACGTCGGGGCCCTAACTAATATGACGTCCAAAACAACTTTTCACCTACCCTGTCAGGCCATTTAGACACCAGATGGCGGGATCCGACGTCTATATGGCGGGAAAAAAGAACTTTTCATCTACTTGTCAGACATATACACGTTTGTTAGGAGGGACACCGACGTCTATAATCGTATATAGACGTCGGGGAGGCGGGATCAAACGTCTATAAGGCGGAAAAAAGAACTTTTCATCTACCTGTCAAACATATATACGTCTATTAGGAAGGGCCCCAACGTCTATAATATTATAGACGTCGTGGCCCCTCCTAACAACGTCTATATGCCCAACTTATTTACGAAAATGCCACCGGTCAATAATTTACGTTGGTCATTTTGTGGTCCGACGTCTACGGGGTGACGTTAAAGGCCAATTCTGCACTGGTGTGACCGTAGTGACAATGTTGTGATAGTAGCTAGACAATAATGACCGTGGTGGCAAAGATATGGTAGTAGCTAGATGACGATGATGATGGAGTTGGATGAGAAAGGGGAAGAAAGAGGAGGAAGAAAAGGGAAAAAAATAGGAAGAGTTAGGACAACAACAATACACACTACGGTAGAAGCACGACAAGGAGAAGATGAGGAGAAAAAATAAAGAAAAAAGAAAAAGAAGAGGAAAAATACAACTCAATTAATAGATTTTAACAATGGTCAAAATTCATTAATAATTATCAACAAATATTTAAATATGAATATGTAGATGTTAGTAATTACAAACGGATTATACAATTCAAAGATAAAATTTATTGACAAGTATTTTATTAATGAATATTTAATCATTTGCAATTCGTCAGAAAAATTAAATTATTGACAAAATTTTATTACTATCAACATTTATAGAATTAATATTAAATTTATTATATATATATATATATATATATATATATATATATATATATATATATGTATAATCACAATAAAGTACATAAAATAACCATATGTGGATGTAAGTCGAAAAGTGATAAAAAACATGAATTTGACTAAAATCAGAACAATAAAAAAAGCATGGTATATACGTGAAGATCTAGACTATAATGATCTCAAACTTAAAAAATATGTGGTGATTCATCTTTGTTTTCAACTTACAACTATCAATGATTTATCCCAAACATAAAAAAAATATATATGTAAATTTATATTATTGGATACATATAATTAGTTGAAAATTGAAAACTAAAATCAATGTTTGACCAAAATCATGTTAAATTGATGGTATAATATTTGGTAAAATTTTGTTTGGAATTATTCATAAATTTTCATGATGATAAGCCTACAACGCTTAGTCTATTTTTGCCTTGCATGATATATTATAGTCGAGGATGAAAACTATTCATAAATTTGCATAATTTTATAGAATATAATTCTATAAATTTATGTAATTATAGACCTGCAAACGCTAGACAGTTATTCCAAATGCCAAAGTTTACCAAATTTCAAATTACATTATTTTCACTAATTCAAACAACAACATCTATAATATTTATCAAGCAATATTCCTAATTTCATCGTACAAGTAAGTTAATTTAAAAATTTAATTTTAATTCAACACCTCAGACTCAATCACACAATTAAATCATACATGCAAAACTCCATAAAAGCATATAATTAGCAATTACAAGATATCTATCGCATAAAGATTGTGTAATTAGCTTTCTTTACTTAAAAGACATATACAATTTCTCTAAGGAGTCTTAAGTCTTTAAGCTCACATGTCGTCTTATCTATACCTAAAAACAAATAAAAAACAAGTAGGACACACCATTAGAATCACTAATCAGTAGAGATTCATATAGAAGACTCCAATATTACATGCAAACCAAGATTATTCACACGCATAGGAAGAACATACAAACCAAGAAAAGCGTAGAAAACTGAACAAACAAAAATGGAGAGTTCATTGCAAGCATCACTCAAGCATTTTTTGATCTTCAAACAAATGAACGGAAAGTGAGAAAACTTAAATAGAAAGAAGAGATATCTAGGAGAAAGATTTTCAGAGAAAATATATATTTTTATATAATGAAACTTGTAACATCCTAGAAATATAGCACACAACTATATACAGGTGTCAACATTTAATAATATGATAGAACAGTTATTACAATAAGAAAGTCAAACTTACAGTTATTACAAAAATAACCATAAAATTTTTTCGAACTTTACAAGAGCTTCCTATACTACTACTGAACGTTCATCATATAACCGAACAGTTATATTTACAAAACAAAATTAGTGAACGGTCGGTTCACCAAAACTAACTATACTATATGACCGAACGGTCATCTCCTATTCAGCAGGAGTCTCACCGTCCAACTCTTGTTCCAACGTAAGCCCTTTCCCTTCTGCTCACATCCAACGAGGATGATCATTGCAATAGAAAACCGAACAGCAACATGGATAAAAACATAAAATAAGGGTAAGCTATTGTAATTCAATTAAGCATGCATTCGTACATGAAATAAAACTACAAATCATTACAGACCGAACGCTATAGCATACAAGAGCCAACATAGATATCACACATAACTTGAATATTATAATTCACGTACGACTAACACTTGACTTGACCATCCGGATTGTATGAATACGTAGCTTGAGGCTGTTCGTGCACTCGGGTGGTGTAGTAACTGGAAAACCATCAGCTGCCACCCGAGGTTAGTCCGTTATAACTCCCCCAACAACCTATGGGCTAGGACCTCCTGCCATTCTCACACAATGACTTACCCATCTCTACTTGAGAACTGATAATCATCAGAATATCAGGATAAACTCTGTGAATTTCACTATCCGTATTCATACTTTACCACAACATTATCCTTACAGTGAGACATTCCTCCCCGAAATTCTCTTTCACATTACTTGAAACATAAACTTTTACTTGAATACCAATAATATTTCACATACATAATAGATCATTGCTATAAATAAGCAACCAGCACCAATCCATAATATCAGCATTGAAAGATCAAACCACATTTCATATAAGAAGATCGAACGCTCAAATAACACCACCCTTAGTTACCAACGAACGTAAAGGATATAAACAACAGACGAATATAACTGAACGTTTATTTAATAGATATGACTTTGACATGAGCCGAACACAGCTTAAGAATAGAACACTCTAATTAAACCAAATACTTAATATAAGACTAAACCATATTTAACTATCCTCAATACTCGAACGAACGGTATTTCAATATCCTCAAAGTAATAACGAACGATATTCTACTATACTCAAAACAAGAACGAACGCTATTTCACTATCTGACAAAACCGAACGCTTAGAGCTTATATCGAACACTTATAACTACTGATCCTTGGTGTAAGACCGAACGGTATTTCACTTATTTGACAAAACCGAACGCCTAGAGCTTCTACCGAACACTTATAATTACTCCTACAAACTATTCATCAGACCTAGTACTTTTAAGGAAATCGAACGTTAAGACATTTTAGCTGAAATACCCATAAACTTGTATTTGATCATAAACGAACGTAATTTAAGCATAGTCCAAGTACGAAGTCTACTAATAATAATAATATATGAGCTATCACAAACTAAAATACCTAATCCAATAAGACTGATTATAAATGTATATAACCATCAACACTTAATATATTAATCACTTCCTATAAACCGAACTATTATACCCTGGTAAGGCTAGAATGCTAACTTTATTGATAACTTATTCTCTGACCATAACCGAACGGTTGAGGCCAAACACCCAACTATTCTACACAATTTTACAGAATCCTTATAGACTTATACAGAACCACCAAAAACCCAGAAACATGCATTTCATACACTCATATACAAATCATTAATCAATTCATTCCATACATACACAAAATCATCACATGCATAATTAAATTTAATAGTTTCCCTTACCTCTTACAGACCGATCGCTCACAATACCAACTTTGCACCACGACCAACACTCAACAGCCAAGATTCACTGTTTAAAGAAACGAACCAACCCAAGGACCGGAAATATGATCAGATTTGAAGGAAAAGAAGAAGACAACTACATGCAACCAGAAACTAAACTTGCATGTACCCAAAAACTAGATTTTCTTAGAAGTAAAAGAACCTACCAGTTCAAACCACTAAACGATCGGTTGAAAAGAGGATCCTTGCCACTAGCAACCTTACATACACTCTGATGGATTATCAGATGGAAGAAAACGTGAGAATTAATGGAGGAAAAGATGATAATTTTAGAGAGAAGTTAGAGAGAAGGAGGAGAAATGTGTTCAGAAGGTTTGGAGGAGGAGATTGCATGCAGAAAGTGGAACCAGCTTTTAAAATTTTAGATTATATATTTTCTCAGCAAACCGATCGTCCACTCTCCTGCAGCCACCTGTCTAGCCACCTGTCTTCCACTTCCTGAGTCTCATTCCCCTCTTGCAGACACATGTTTCCCACTAAAATGGGAAATTTAATGGTTCTGACAAAACTCATTTATAAAAATTCGATTTATACTTTAAACTTTTAAAATTAAAATAATCAAGTTTTACCATTTTAAACATACTATCAATTCTAAAACACGATTTTCCAAATTCTTATTATAATAATAGCAATAATATAATCTCATTTTATTTTAATATGATTTTATCAATTTTATTTATTTAAATAATAACTGACATTTTATTTTAACATAATTTACGCTGTCAATATTTTATTTTAAATATAAAAGTAAAGTTGTAATGTTACAATTTTACCAATTAAAATAGCTTTTAAAATCTATCAAACAAATCACATCACTTATAAACTTTCTTCTTATTTATCTTTATTTTCGCTATTTTTCCCTTAATCCAAATAGTTTCACTTCCACGTTTCTTTTCCCTTAAATCCAAACACAAGCTTATAGAGACAATGTTTTATTTGAACAACATTTATAATTTTGCAATTCTAGATCAATTATAAATTAGGTTTGTATTTATTTTTATACAATAAATTAATACAAGATTTCAAATCCTCTACTCATATATACATGTATATTTTAAGCGTAAAAAATATACTTTTGGATAATTAAATAATTGATAGAATGATAAACCCAAAAGATAACTATATGGTCTAAATAATTTAATTTCATCTTAAGAAATAAATTTTAAATAGATTACCTTTATCTACATTTTAATTTTTAAAAAGAAAATGTGAACACGTTGAACATCCTTTAACAATTTTCTCTGTTATAATAATTTATATTTTGATGAAAGTTTGAAGAATATTAATATTGAATCAATGTTTGATAAGACTTTCATAAAATTTATTTGAGAATGAAATTAAACAACTTCTCCAATATCAAGAAAATCCTCTAGTAAAACGATACCAATATTTTGCTGAGCTATGGAATAATAGGGTATGATGCTACCCAGTACACGAATGGGCGAAAGTATACACAACCCGTGTTGTTTACGCTTTAAAGAAAAACATTATTTTGCAGTAGTGTTTGACAAAAAGAAAAAACAGGTTGATAATAACCATCAAATTCCTTTCGTTTTATGAATTTGGACCTCATCATAACTTTTCTCAGTGTACATAAGAAAGGGCGAAGTTTCGAGTGAGTTCCATCACATTAACTTAACCACGCATACAGATGTGGAATTGTATATATTTTGTAGCATATAGTGTGAGAATGTTGAGAATGTGAGAAGTTGCTAGATAGATAGAAGCTATGTGCATGTCAGAGAATGAAACCAACCCCTCCCGCCGATGACTAGGCAAGCATAAAGGTCGCGTGGAAAGTACGAGAAACTACATTTTAAAATTCTCAACTTGTAGCACTTTGGATAATACTAAATCCTTAGAATAAACAAAACCATTGCAAGACATGAACCCAGGTTTGATTTGGTGGAACAAACCTAGGAACTCATAGCCTCTGCGCCGAATGTGTAAAATAAAAGAAGCACCACGTAATGGACCACTACAAACTATGATCATTGTGCTAATGAAACTTACTGCTCTACAGCTGTTGAATTCCCACATCATCCCACCAACCAACTTTCATTATTCAAACACATCCCCAAGCTTCCACAATCCCCATACACTAGTATAAATTGGAGGACGGAACCAATTTGCCTACTCATCACTTCTGTCTTACATACTATTACATTAATCACAAGCTCTGCAATGGTTGTTTTCTCTCACGTCAAGACAATGGTTGCCTTTGTCCTGGCCTTCCTTATTTCTGTGCCTTCCATGGTTGCCTATGCCGCCAATCTGTACCAAGATGTTGATGTCACTTGGGGAAATGGCAGGGGTAAGATTCTGAACAATGGTCAGCTTCTTACTCTGTCCCTTGACAGTGCCTCTGGCTCTGGCTTTCAGTCCAAGAACCAGTATCTCTATGGAAAGATTGACATGCAAATCAAACTTGTCCCTGGAAATTCCGCTGGCACAGTCACCGCTTATTACGTGAGTTCCAATAATCAATCTTATTCACCTGATTCAATAACTACATATCCAAAATAATTCACAACATTGAGTTTTCATGTAGCTAGTTCTAACTTTTTCTGACGTTTATAATTTCTGCATGATGCAGTTGCGTTCAGAAGGGTCATCTTGGGATGAGATAGACTTTGAGTTCCTGGGAAATCTGAGCGGTGACCCTTACATTGTTCATACTAATGTGTACACACAAGGCAAGGGTAACAGAGAGCAGCAATTCTATCTCTGGTTTGACCCAACTGCAGATTTCCACACATATTCCTTTCTCTGGAATCCTGCACACGTTGTGTGAGTTCATAAAATCTAAAAAACATACATGCTAGAATTAATACAGCCTTGCATGGAAATTGGAACATTATATATTGAACTGAATTCATGGATTGTTTTTGTTTTCAGATTCTATGTAGATGGTAGACCAATTAGGGAGTTCAAGAACTTGGAGGGTGCGGGTGTTGAATACCCAAAGAAGCAACCTATGAGGCTATATTCAAGCCTATGGAACGCTGATGATTGGGCAACAAGAGGAGGACTTGTGAAGACCGATTGGAGCCAAGCCCCATTCACTGCATCATTCAGGAACTTGAGAGTGAATGGATGCGTTTGGTCGAATGGAGCTTCTTCATGCAAATCGGGCTCTTCTGATAAAACTTGGCTATCTCAACAGCTTGATGCCACAAACCAGAAGATGCTAAAATGGGTGCAGAAGAATTACATGATTTACAATTACTGCACAGACATAAAACGATTCCCTCTGGGTCTCCCTCTGGAATGCACAGTTCGAACCAAGTCATCATAAGAATACAATCACTGCTCTTGCATATATGTGTGTGTGTCTATGTCATTCTTTCTGCAATTAATTTGAACTCTGAGGACGTGTTATGTAATCATTTTTATTAAAATAGAAAATAAATAAAGTGGGTATTTATTTTTAGCAATAAAAGCATTTTCTGGGAGTTTTAAACTTAGACCAACCAACACTCCTCTTACTTTTAGTGTTAGGGAATCATGAGGCATGAATTATAAACACTTGTGCTTTTGTTATAAACAGATAAGTTCTCTTTCAGAGGTTAATTAGATTCCAAAAATTCTTTAGAATACTACTTTTAAATTATATTTATCACATAAAATTATAAATACAAACTCTAATAATTTAATAGTTGAACATTTGTATAAATAACAACTTTATACTTCTTCCACCAAAACTAGAGTGTCTAAAAATGGGACAATATGTTAGAATTTACCTTTTGAAACTTTTTTCCTACTTCAAGAAAGGTAATATGTGAAGGAAAATCTGTTGCGTCAAGAAATAAAATATAGATACCCTTCATGAATTCGGAAAAAGTTCCAGAAAATTTTTGTATCTTCAATTTCAGTTTCATATTTTCCATTAGTAAACGCTTTAAGAACTAGTAATCTTGTGTTAAGATTACTCTGTAGGTAATTGATCTCTTGTAGATAAGTACTAAATTGACTGAAAAAGCTACTTAATGTGTATTGTTGTTGATGAATATTATTCAATTAAAAGGATGGGATGTACTTTCTTATAAGTTATAAAACAAGTTATAAAAGTGAATTAGTATAAACATTTTATTATGATTATTCTCACTTTTTTAAGAAAAGCTTTTGAATATATACATATAACTCTCCGATCATGATCCTGTGTTTAGGTTTTCCAGTAATAATATTAAGAATTCAGTGAAACTGCTTACGATAAAAAGGTGTTATTTTATATGTTTTGGTTTATTAGTCTGGCTATTCTTGAAAAAAAGTCTCTTTTACGACTTTAGTTCTAATAATATAGATATAGTTATAATATTTAAAAGCTAGTGAATTTGCTTATTTACAGCTTTGGTTCTAATAATAGAGTTATAATTATAATATTTAGAATTAAGTGAATTTATTTAGAATTCTTTTATCAATAAATATTAGTTGTTAGTATTTTATTAGTGAAAGAGTTGAACTCATAATTTTTTTTAACTCATCAAATTCACTTTATATATTATAAATGTTATATATCCTAAATATTAGTGAGTGAATTTGTTTAGGATGGAAGGTGTTTTTTATACGAAGGCTGATGTGTTTTGTTATTTTTGATTTTTGATTTCTCTTTTTACAACTTTTAGTTTTCATAATATAGTCCAAATGAATTGGGTATGTTTATTTATTGATTATGGTTTCTATTTATATTGGTAAGGGATGAAGACCTCACTCAGTGCTCTGCGGTTTGATTTTGGTGGGAGGATAGATATCTTAAGTTTTATAACCAATGTTTTTATAACTAAACCAAATATTAAATAGGTTAATACCAATTTAATGTTTAATAATTCTACTAAAATTGAACTAGTATTAAGTAATTAAATTAGTTTAATAATTAATTATATACGAAATATTTTTTAAAAAGTATATCGTAATGTTATGATACTCAAAGTTAAAATAAAGTTTAAATATATAGATTCTTAGCATCTAAAACATAGATAATGCCTTAAATGAATTGGGTATATTATATTTCAATTGAAACTTTTGAATAATATATAAGAATTTTATATCGAATATAAAAGAATATTAATATGTCAATTTGACTTATATTTTTAACAATAAAATTAAAACTAAAATTTATTAATTTTTTCATTGAAGGGATTTTGTACTCATTGACTTGGCTTAACCAATCCGATAAAGTTTTACTTGTTTAAATGAAAATTGATTAAATATATTATAATCTGAATATTAACAAATAAATTAAAATATATCTATTTTATTTTATATAAATAATAGTGAAAAAACGTTTTTTTTAATAAAAGAAATTATTATTTTATTGTAAATAGTTTTTGTTTATTTTGTAAGTAATTTTTAAATTAAAAATAATTATATTAAAAAATAATCAAATTGAAAAAATAATTAAATTAAACAAATGATTTTGGGTTGAGAAGGAAGATGAGTCATAAATTGCAAGTAGATATGTGAATGAGAGGTTTCATTCGAGTGTAGAGCAATTACCAAAAACCTTGGGAGAGGTTTTGATTATGACCTATGGTTTTAATTTCTTCACTATTTTTCCAATTTTGTAGATCTTAGGTTCTTCATCATAGAGAACTAAACCTATTTATTGATATTAGATGTAATAAATGTTGGAAGTCTCACATCGACTAAAGATAAAGCCAATTTAGAATATATAAGTGAGTGTAAATCTCACCTTACAAATTGGTTTTGTAGGGTTGAGTTAAGTTTAAAGTCCACTTCTTAACATGGTATATTGTTAGAGCTATGATTAGAGCATATCTTAGCGATATTTGTTGTTTGTTGGGCATATTGTTCCACTTCTTATCGGACTGTTATCAGACCACTCATTAATGTCTAGTCTCACGCTCGAGATGTATATACCTCTCAGCATGAGTGGGTGTGTTAGAAGTCTCACATCGACAAGGCCATAGGAAATAAGTGAATGTAATTTAGTCTTAACAATTGCAAATACTTTATGTTAAATTTTATTGCACACCAAATATTTGATAAAAATACAAAAGGTTTTTTTGTTGTGTTTGTGTGAACTTTGTTGTCTAATTGAGTGTGAATTGTAAAATTTATGAAATGTTGCACAAGTCTCTTACGAAAACGATATTTGAACTTTCCACTTTATTACTTATACCATTTGATACATTTGTTAATATCGTCACTTGTCGTGCCACATGGTAGTGTCATATGATGCCATATGACAATGTCAACACCACATGTCGGTGTTAGCACCACATATTAGTATCAGTGTTAAATGTCATCGTCTGATAATCATTTAAGTCTCTCTCTCTCTATATATATATATATATATATATATATATATATATATATATATAACTCATTGAGTCCCATTTTTGTTTAAAATGGAGAAATATACACTGTAATTCAGTTTACTTACCAATAAAAATCATTACTCAATTAAAAAAAGACACAAATAATATTTTAGTTGTTATTTTTGTTGAATTTGTTTAATTTAATCATAATTTTTTTATTTAATTAATTTCAATTTTTGTCAATTTTTATTAATTTAGTTTTTTTTATAACGTCTTTTAAATTGTTAACAAAATATTGAACACAGTGGCCCTAGTTTGTCTAATGGGACTTGTTTATCTTACCTGTCTCGTTTATTATTATAAGAAGACTTAAATAATTAAATCGGTTTAATAAAAATTAAAACTTAATTGAATAAATCCAACCAAAATTGGGACAAGAAATAATTTTAACCTAAATGTTAATCCCAATCCATCAAAATATAATAATGATTTATTATTTATCTAATAAAATTAGTTTTTCCGTTTTGTTTTAGTAACCATGTTCTAACGATGTAGGTTACAATAGCCAGTAAAGTTTAAAATTTTAACCTTACAATAGTACTTATCAGTTAATATCATATTACACTTTCATTAAATTCTTGTCGACCTCGGAATTTGAAATAAGAAACTTAGTTTTAACCATTGATCCATGACAGTTAAATAAGAAAAGTTTAAATAACCGAAAGAGATCAAAATCACATATATGATAAAATTTAAAGAAGAAAAAGAAAAACAACTCAACAATAATATGACATTTATATTTTCATGTACGTGGTTATGCTACATTAATTATTATTTGTGTGAAATAAATACATAGAATGAGAAAGAAAATGCTTTTATAAATATACTCCTCTCTCTCTTTTGTTTTCAAAATATATAAATTCATTTCATATTTAAAATTCAATTTTATCTTATAAATAAATTCTAGTTGTATCCTAATAAACTATTTTAACACAGAACTATTAAATATATGACTATAGTTAATTTTTTCATTTAAATAAATTAAATCGTTAAGCCAGTGATTTTCCAATTGCAAAATAAAGTGTAATGTATTTTAGAATCGAGTTTAGAATTTGTTGTTATTTAAACAATACTATTTCAGATAACTCATTCCATTAACTTATATTAAAGAAAAAAATATATATAAAGGATGAAATTATTATACAATAAAAGATCTGCAATTGAATATTACGTAAAATAACTGACAAATAAAATTTAAATAAACTTAAAGAGATCGTAATAAATGATTCCGATGATTTCATACTTTCAACTGGGCCAGTTTATATCGAGGAGCGCTTAAGTGTACTGGGCCTGAATATTTTATTAAAAATTACATTGATTTAATTTGAAACAATTGTTATCCACACCTTGAATTTTATTAATAGTGTTTTTTTTTTCCTCTAAAAGTGTCTCTTTTCTTTAGAAAGTCCTGTTTAATATGGATTAAAAATTTAATATTCTATATAAATATATAGAGATGTTGAAATTTCAATCGGTTATGAAAATAAATTTTGGAAGTGTTATAATTTACAATATTTTTAGGTTGAATACGTTTTTAGTTCTTAAATTTTAATCAAAATTATAATTTATTTTTATTTTAAATCTTAATATAATTTAGTCTTCAAACATAAAATAAATAATCAAACTCACTATATGTGTATAATATTCCACACCATTAAGCTTCACAATTACCAACTCATTTGAAAGTATTTATCTTGCTTAAATCATGTAGCTTAGTGGATCTTATTCCACCATGAGGTGATCAATGTTTCTATCTGGTTTAACAAGGAAAACAACAATATTAAAAGGGATGGTATTTATATGGCCACAATCAAAATCCAACATCTTCGTAAGCAAAGTATGTTTCCATGTTTTTTTTTCTTATTTTCTTAAATACTTGGTAGTGCTATCAAAACGGGTTACTTGGCCCAACTCGGTTTGACCCACCACGGGTTGGTCACTTAGTGAACCAATTCAACCCGACTTATTTATTAGCGAACCAAAAAAATTAGAATCCAACCCGGACCACCACAGATTGGTGGTTTAAACAGGTTGACTCACTTAATTACAAATTTTTTTTAAATAAAAAAAAATTATAATTTTTTTGTAATTCAAATTTAAATAATTTTACTCTAAAGCAAACCCAAAAAACGAATAAACAAGGCTATAATATTGATAACTTTTGTGTTATTTATCCATTTATAAAATAAGAGACTTGAATGGATAAATTTATAATATTTTACTCTTGAAACATTTTTTTATTTATTCTGATTTAAAATATAATAAAAAAAATGTTAACTAATAATATTAAAACACAAAATAATAAATAATTAAATTAAACTAGGTGGGTTGTTGAGCCAACCCGACTCATCACATATTCAACTCGGGTGAGCTGGGTTCTAAGTGAGTCGGGTTGAAAATTTGCCCGTATAAAAAAATTTATTTTTTCAAACCCAACCTGCCTTGAACCCGTGGTGGGCTAGGTTGACTCGCGAGTTCTAACCCATTTTGATAACTCTAATACTTGGTGTACGACAAGTACAACTAAAATGACTTTTTTTAATTATTTTCACTTTTTTTTTCTTTTTCACATTATTGCTCCACTTTTGATATAAAATCTCTTTTTAAATTTTTCTTTATGATGATGTTCACAACCATGATCACTAACATAACTACGACCACAAGTATGAAAATATGAATAAGATATTGTTGCATTCACTTTAAGGAATGGAGCAAAACAAATTGGAGGAGTCTCGTGATTTTTTGTATCAAAAACTTCATTGTTTTGTTTAGGCAGAAGAAGACTTGGAATAAACTCAATATTTTTGAAATCCTTTTCTATGATATTGTTGTTGCATGAGCAAATTAGTTGCTCAAATGTTTTATTTATTTCTTTAATAATATCACTAACGCCCATTGCATTTAAAAGTATTTTGGCATGTAATATTTAAGTAATTTTTTCTTGTAATATCAAGAGTCATAAAATTTAAATTTTGTAAGATTGGACATGTTTACGAGTAGCACATAAATATTAATAGTAATCATATTTCATGAATGAAACTTTAAAATTAATCAATAATATTAAATGTTAGAAAAATAATCAAATATAAATAATAATTATAATAATCATCATAATAATAATCATAATAAAAATAATAATAAAAAGACAAGGATTAAAATTGATAAAGCGTCAAATAATTCTTATTAAAATAAGAATGTAAGATAAAATGGTAAATAAGGAAAGGATTAGAAAGAGGCTCGATTAAGACATGTAGAGTGTTGTCCTTAAAGAGAAAACATTCTCACTATCTCATTTGGTTAGAATATCATGTTAGTAATGTGTTATAAAATAAAATCGATAATAAAGAGAAAAAGAATGAGGAATAAGAAAGCATAAGAGAAAATGTAGATTACTTTTTGTGTGCTTTATTATTAATAGAAAAATTATTGTTTATAGATAGAAAATGAAACTTAAAGATACAAATCAAATAATTAATCTAAATATTAAATCTTATAAAGAATAATCAATCAGTGAATAATTATAGCTTAAATATTAAATCTTATAAAGAATAATCAATCATGTGAATAATTATAGCAAATCAATCATATAAGTAACTATAATAAATTCATGAATGATTATTAATTCATAACTCAACACATAAATAGTTTTTTTAATATTATGATTTTGACTAAATCTTCACACTAGTGGAAAAAAAAGAATTATATGACTACTTATTACTTGTGAAATTCACTTATCATATTTTCGTAATAAAAATATGAGTTATTATGACGTAGTTTTGGACAAGTTTAGAAAGACCTATCATAGACCTTTTTTTATAACTTGACACTTGTTATAATACATGAGACACAATGACAAACTCGAAATTATGTTAAAAAAATATTATGATTGATCGTAAAGAAGTTGTTATAGAATTTCTTAAATCCTAATTTCACTTGCTCTCTTAACCTAGTTTTCATTATACTCAATCCCTAATTTATGCATCATCTCTTTTCTCAGTTCATGATTCTAATCACCATTGTATCCATGTTGTGTAAGAACATCACCGTGGTTGTTGACAACCTTGTCATGGTAGACAAAGAAGAGAGATCAATGGAATAGATTGAGTTCTTTAGAAGCATTTGGGAAGCGTTAAGTAACATATATATTATAAAAAAATCAGTGTGTTTTTTAACAATGAAGTCCAACATGACACCCTGAGGTTTTTTTTTAAGTCGTTACTTAAATGATAATTTATTTTGCTTATATATATATATATTAATTATAAAATTATAATTGATATTTAGAAAATAAAATAAAATGTATAAATTAAAATTACTGATATATATGACTAATTATTTTTTATAATTTTTTATAATTTTGTGATTTTTAATTATAATAATTTTATTTATAAAAATAATGTTTAAATGTTTAATTTTTGTTAAGATATATCTTTTAAGATGATCAATTTAAAATAATCTTTTAATTAATATTTTTGTTAAATGTGTGATCAAAGTGATATTAATATTTTGTATAGAAGGATAGAGTCAAAATTCTTCGACAGCTTATCCTACATATCAATCTTCTATTTTTTCGTGTAGTTTTTCTGTAACACGTAAGAAACCTAGAAAAGTAAATTACACTTAAATGACAACCTTTGAGAAAAACCAGAATTTAATTGAAGTTGTTGTAATATTGAGAAACTCGTTGAATAACGTATTTTTCTTGAAAGCAGCCACTTTAGTAATTTCGAATAAAAATTTCTCTATATATTGGTTAAAGAAGAAAAAGACATTTATACACCTATTATCAGAGATGAATCGTACTTCTGAATTGAAGGGACAATGTGTTGTTAATTCACTTGAAGATCCTACAACTTCTTCACAATTTTATAATTTATTTATTTTTAATATGTGAAAGAAAAAATATTAATCCAACTCAAAAGGCAGTTTTAGGAAATAAAAAAATGTAAGAAAAAACAGGGAGCTAGGTGTAGTTGTGAGAAGGGATTCAGTGCACTTTAGTTAGTTACACGTGTCGGCGTCTGTTTCACATTAATTGACCCAAGTGGCAGCCTTAGGCCACTTTCATTTCCGCTTTCCATCAATTCAGCACGTCCACGCTCCACACTAAGCCTATCAGAGATTTTAATGAGACAACAAAATGTTTACATTATGAAGTCAGTGAAAATCGGTTGGATAGCTAAATAAATACCACATATGTATAGTTTCCTCCATACATAATCAACCCTGTGCATGTTTAAAACTGGTTCATGACAAATTAAACATCTCTTTCCAGCTACTATTTTTCTCAAAAAGGAAAAAAAATGGTTGTAATTAATTAACCTTGGTGGTAAGAAAAGCTCAGACGCTAGAGTCTCATTGGCTTTAATTTTTCCATGGGCACATAGAATACCTTAAAACCATGCAACTGCAATGTGAGTGTATCAGTAGTTTTAAAAAGCACTTATTTGGGTCACAATAAGTACACAAAAATATAGCAACCCACCTACTAATCTAGTTGGGATAAGATGGGTAATAATAAGAGTTAGGTAATCGTTGATGGGGTCGATACACCCCACACTCGTGTATAGTTCTCAGCCAGAATTGTGATTCAACAAGTAAACTACAATTCCATAAATAAGCTGAAAGTGGAGCTAAAATTAAGAGCAAAGGACAGAATCGATTCGTCTGATCCAAAAAATGAAGTTGGGAATGGCGAGAGGGGAAGTCTGTCTAAGGTTATCGGTAATACTGTTTTTGGTATTAACTACATGCTTGGTTGCTTTTGATACTCAAACAAAGGTTGTGTTCTTGGGTATTCAGAAGAAGGCTACCTACAATGATTTGGATGCTCTCAGGTAAGACCTTCCTCTTCCTCTTCTTTTATGTGTATTCTCTTCCATTGCTGTGGCTTGATATTCTCTAAATCAGACCCAGGAATTTTATGTTTCTATAGGATGTTGGTGTATGTTACGTCTGCTGCTGCAGGTTATAACCTGCTTCAGTTATGCAAACACTCAACTTGCTCCAGAGGAAACTTGAAAGGGTCTGATATGTGCGTGGCTTGGATTTCTTTATTCTTGGATCAGGTACGCCAGTTATCTGCGAAATTGAATGTGTAGTGATTGGAGAAATATGAGCTTTTTGTGTTAAAATTTGTGAACAGATTGCGGCTTACATTACATTTGGGACAAACACGGCATCGGTTGGAGCATCGATGATAGCAGTGAAAGGGTCAGAAGCGTTTCAATGGTTGAAGGTATGTGACAAATTCACGAGATTCTGCATCCAAATAGGAGGAGCGTTCCTTTGCGGCTATGTAGCGTCCATCTTAATGGCTCTCATATCCACCATCTCAGCCTACAGAGTCTTCAGGATGTATTCTCCAAAATGGTTTCTGCGTTTGAAGAGCACGTGATCACTGTTATTGTTATTGTCAGTATCTTTCAATCGCTTTGGGAAGTTTTCAGCCTGAAGAAAAATATATATGACCAAACTTTGTGAAGAAAATCTCGTGCAATTTGGTGCCAGATGCTCTTAGGTTGGTGTATTCTCCTTCTCTTTCAACAGTTAAAGATGATAAGTGGCGTTTAAACTTTTGTCAATTCCATAAAATTATTTTTTCTTTATGTAACGTCTGTACTTATTTATATATTTTAAATTTAGAATATATAATTAAATGTAAATTTCATTTTATAAATTATTTATATGAAATTGTATTAAATTTAAAATTTATTTTTAATCTTTTTTCATTATATATATATATATATATATTGTTTTATTATATGATTAGTGCTTTTTTGATAAATTTAATAACAAATTGTAGATATGAAAGTAAAATATAAAACTACAAGGACTGAAATGAAAATAAATTAGAAAATAAAGAGAACCTAAACAGAGAAAAATCTTATATTATTGAAGCAAAATAATGATTTAAGCTTGTAAAAGTTAAACTTTCAAATATTATAATGATGATTTAAGCATGTAAAAGTTAAACTTTTAAATATTGTAAACATTATGATACAGTGTAACAACACGAATATATGATATATATATATATATATATATATATATATATATATATATATATATATATATATATATAGAGCTGTCAAAACGGGTCATCCGACTCGATCCGACCCGGCACACTATGGATTGGTTACTTAGTGAGCCAATCTAATCCGGCTCATTTATTAGCGAGCCAGAAAAATTCGAATCCGGCTCGATCCACCACGGGTTGGTGGGTAAACGGGTTGTCTCAGTGACTCACTTAATTACAATTTTTTTAAAATAAAAAGAAATTACAAATTTTCTATAATACAAATCTAAACAAATTTCACTCCCAAATTTGACTTCCAACATGGGTGTTTAATTAATTTTAAAAATAAGGAACTTAAATAATTTTTTCAAGCAAAAATAAAATAATAAATATTTTTTTATAAAATTAAAATTAAATTTTAATAAAATAAAATAAGGTAAGTGGGTTGGTGGGCCAACCCGATCCACCACGGGTTCAACCCGCATGAACCGGGTTTAAACGAACCGAGTTGAAATCTGACCCACATAAAAAAATACAATTTTTTCTAACCCAACCCGGCTCAAACCCGTGGTGGACTGGGTTGACTCGCGGATTGTGACCCATTTTGATAGCTATCTCTCTATATATATATATATATATTTATTTATTTAAAATAATAGGATACACGATATATAAATATATGTATATTAAAAACATAATAAACATACGATTGTAAAATATTACATATTATTAATATAAAAAATCATAAATCAATCATCATAAAAATATTATTATTTTATAAATTAGATATTTTATTCATAAATATCAATAAAATATATTAAAGTATCGGATATATATATATATATATAATCTAAATTAAAGTATCTTATAATACAAATGTATAATTAGGTAAAAAAATAAAAATTAAATATGCTATGAACACATCGAAGTCGTGTAATGACATATATTTATGAAATAAAGATAAAAGATGAGAAATTGGAAGAAAAAAAAAATCAAACATAAAGGAAGACAAGGTACCTAAACAAAGACATATGTTAATTCATGAAGATGAAGTGTTTTGTATCAGTATAGATAGAGTCTTATGGTATTTAAAATACTCTTGAAGTTTGTCACTTATTTTACGATCTTTTTTTTAAGAAAATGTATTTATAATTTTACCTTTAAAATGTTAAAATACAAATAAAATTTTACATAGAATAAAACAAGAGATGAACATAGATTTATATATACATAAAATACTTAGAAGACCTTTTAGCTTATACATGAAAACTTGATTCAAAATAGATGATATCTTACTAGTGTGAAAATCTATATGTATGTCTAATTTATCTACATAAAAATATATTCGAAATTAAAAGAAAAATATATATTTAAATTAAATTTTATCTCATTTAATAAATTTAGGGAGATTATTGAGCATTAAGAAATTAGTTTTTTTCCAACTATTGATAATGATTCTGTACGTATGTGTTTTTTTTTTGTTGCTTAATAATTTTTATTTTTCTTTATAAATTGAAGACAATTGAATCATTGTCTAACTTTGAATAAGTTCCATGTTTGGAATTTATATTTATAATTTGTTATTATTGCTAACCCATGCATTCATTTCAGGTAATGTTGTTTACTCTTCACCATTCAATTACAATGTTAGATGTTTACTTTTATAAAAATTAAATTAGATCAATATTTACTCTTTATATATTATTATTTTTATTATTATCATTATTTTCTTCTTGCCATTAAATAAAAGTGTTATGAATTTAAATATAAATTGAAAATTCTACATGAAACAAAAAAAAATAATGAATAATAAATCAATTTTGAAAGTTTATAGATTGACTCATAATTGATACTAATGTATCACCCTTTTAGAAAATATGCAAAGATCATAACAATTTATCTCCCTTTTCACTATAATAACGCTGAAAGAATAAATACAGTAGGAATAACAGACAGACTCGATTATATATTTGAGGGCTTTTCAAATCAAGAAAAGTCTAGAAAAATTCCTCCATATTTATTCAGAAAGACAAATAATAAATTGAAAAAAAGTATGGAGAAAGACGTTTTTATATTTTCATCTTTAGTTTGTTCCTTTTTTTTTAACATGTGGTTTTTCTATTAAAGCTATTGTCGGTCCATGAGTCATTTAGAATTGTTAAAATGAATCACAAACAACTCGACTACTAATTTAATCTATCACGAATTTGGGACAGGTTGGGTTTAAAAAGGTTATATTTGTTTATATAGGTCATATTTCAACCGACTCATTTAAGTCTAATTCATGCAGGTTGAATTCGTGGTGGGTCGGATTGGTCTACCAACTCATCTACCTATTTTTATTTTATTAAAATTTAATTTTAATTTTATTAAAAAATGTTTATTATTTTTTTGCTTGAAAAAATTATTTAATTTTCTTATTTTTAAAATTAATTAAATATCGTGAATTTGGAAATGAAATTTGAAAATAAAATTTAAATTATAAAAAATTTATAATTTTTTTATGTTAAAAGAATTGTAATTAATTGAATCAAATCAATTATTTTTGACTCACTAATAAATATATTACATTAAATTGACTAATCAATTCATAATGAACCAAACCGAGTCGGGCTGATTGACATGACATCTCTAAGTCTATTAATACTTTGTGAGAAAAGGTGGGCAGCGTGGTGTATGGAGTATGCGAGAACAGTGATATATTGTGGCCACCATTTTGATTGATCAACAGAAAGAGTTTCTTGTCATATCTTTCATTGTGATATTCATGATCGAGTCAAATCAAGTTGTTACTCTCGCATTTAATAATAATGAATTAAAAATATATTTTTTAGTAATCTTTGCATGACAGGGAAGATAAGCCAAATTTAAATTTAGACTAATAATAATATTTTAACACAGTTTGATTTTTAACATTCATTTAATATAGTATGGGATTCAGTTTACTAAATTTCAAATAATCACAATAAATAATTTTAAAATTTAATGATACTTAAAGTGTCAAATAAGTATTTTTGACACATTAGCATGTCAAGTACAGCTAATATTAGACTAAACACTCTTTTCTTTATTTTTTTTAGGTCCACTGAACTGTGCTTTCAATGCCGCTCAGAATAATGCACACATTTAATGTTTAGCCTTTTTTATGCATATATGTAGAGAGATAAAACGGAATAAAAATCTTTGAATTAAGTAGACATTAAAAATCTCATATTAGAAAAGGCAATTTCAACTCTTCAAATTAAGGTTGTTTAGTTTCCATTTTAGTCCATTATTTTTAGTCTTGTATCACATTTTAAAACTGTTTTTAAAAATTGAAGATTTAAATATTTGATATTATAACGGCTTACAGTTCCCTTTTTACAGTGATCATACTAGGATTAAATTATACTATACATCCAGTTTTTAATTTGAAAAAAAGCCCAAGAAAAGAATCCCACACTATATGTAGCTAACTGGGGGGGGTCCAATTGTTCCTTTTGAACAGTTATGAAATATTTTTTAATATTTCTTTACACACTTAAAAAATTCACCCTGAATCTCATTCTATATTATATGTGTATAATATACCCAATCAGGGAAAAATCCATAAAACAAGGTATAAATAATAATGTTTACCAGATAAATTAATTAGATTCATTAATATAATATTTATTATATGTGTAATTAATTACATTCACTAATGTAATATGTATTATATGTGTAATTAATCACATTCATTAATATAATATTTATTATTTATTTACATATATTTGATTTGAGTATTATAATGTCTTTTATAAATACAATCTTTTGAGTTTAGACTACTTGAATCTTTAAACATTTCAGTTTAAAAGTTGAAGAATATTGAAAAAAATTTCTTGTGGAATCTGTGCAGGGTATTTTCGATCCTATAAAAACATTTACAATTTATTTTAAAATGATTTAGGTGACTTTTTAAAAGAAAAAAAAAAACTAGTAATGTTGTATATAAATCTATCTAGGATATTTGGGTCTAACTTCATGACTTATTGGGCTATAGTACTCTGGCATTTAGCAGGGGTGTTTCTTATTGTACCTCTAACTTTTTTTCCTCCATTCTTATAAATTTTAAAAACTCAAGTTTACCCTTTATTAAGATATATTAAAAACACTAATTTAAAGGTGTATAGAAGTTTTTATTCCTTTCTTTCTCTCGTACTATTTCATGTCACTATCAAACCAAAACATAAATAACTTACAAAGGGCTGGAGATAGCGTGAATGAAGTGGAGAAGAAAAGAGAAATTGTGCATGAATGCCTTCCCAAACATAAAATCTAACATTCACATGATTTTCAATTGAGATGCCAATAAAGAGGAGAAGGAAATTTTGTAGGTATTAGCGAGTCGCGCAACGGAGTAAGAAAAACGATTAAAGAGCGTGTAACATTCAATAAACAAGATAAAATGGTTCCTTATAAAATTGTGATTTTCTTTTAAGACTTTCAACAAACAGTTTGTAAGCTAAAGAGTAAGGATTCAAGAAAATCAACTCACAAATTTTATCCTAATTCAAATCAAAAGATTCTACATCTAGTCGTTAATCACTGTGAATAGTGATTAACCTTTTTCACTAAAATATGGTTTGGAGATTACAATAAGATAATTAAAATAAGCAAAGAATATAAAACACCTTTCTTCGACAAACAAACGAAAGAACTTTCCTTTCAACAAACGAATGAAAGAACATGTTAAGCCAACTTGAAGAAAATCGCTTCAATTTTAGACCCACTAAGTGCGAGCTTCTCCTATTCACAATACTTGACTTAAACAACTTTATCACTTGAGAACTTTCTCAGACAACTTCTGTATTCTCAAAGGCATAGATCCCTTTTCACTCACAAGAGCTTCCCTTAGGCATACAACTCTAATACTCTCAAAATGAAAAGTTGCATTCTAAGAGTTGTGAAAAACACTATTTATAGCCCAAGATTCAGAAAATGAAAAGACAACTCCCAATTGCCAAATATAATCTATTATCATAAGTAATAATCGATTATTTGTGTCCGTTATGGTGTTTTCAAAAAGTGATAATCGATTATTTGCGCAATTTGGACAATATTAAATCAGACAATGATAATCGATTATTTGTACGAACAACTCTTTTCCAAATAGGCTTGTGATAATGATTATTACACAAAATAATCGATTATCTGCGTAAACATCTTCTAAATAGGAAAGCTTCTAAGTGTTCTTACATAAACAAAGTTATTCCTATACAATTGATTCTACAAAATGATTTTAAAGAAACTACAACAAAAGTCTTCAAGTCTTCATCTTGTAACATCATCAAAACTATAATATTTTCAAGAAACCAATGCTCCTCATTGGTAACAAATTTGGGAAGAAGAAAAATGGTACTGATCCATGTTAAATGGTTGAAGAAGGTTAATTTTGAGAAAAAGTTATCTGAGAGTATTAAAAATAAAATTTGAAATGTTGGGTCTGAAAATATCTTTGAAACACTTATTTTATAATTTTTTGTATTTCGAAATATCCAAAAGAAAATCAAAACAAACTCTTTTATATTCTAAATTAGTGTTTCAAAACAAAATAATTTTTGAAAAAAGTATTTCGGAAAATATTTCTATATCTAACAATGCATTTCAGAATCTTGTTTAAGAATTTTTTTTATTATTTCTAATTGGATGTTTTGGAAGACATTTCCAACTCAGAAAACATCTTTCCGACCATCTAATATGAAAAGTATAAAAATAAGGAAGTGTAAAGATTTTTATTATATTTTTAAAGAGAAATATTTTGGGAATTATAGCTTTTACCGGAGTTCAAGAAGAAAAAAGTGGAGTGCAGAAAGTATCAGCCTTTTAGCAGAGTTGGTCATTTATAATTTCATGGGATTTTACTTCATGTTTGGGGATTTGTTGTTCGCATCCTATAAAAGTTCTTTATTATTATTTATTTCAAAATGAATATTCCATAATAAAAATCCTCTAAAAATGAAACGAATTACCTCCAACTTTTATGGGATATACTCGAGAGCAACAAAGTAACATCAACATTCATATACGATGGCATAAATAAATTTAAGGTATTCTTTTATAATTTTCTAAAAAGAATACTTGTACGAGAATGCAGTAAAAAAAAAAAATAGAAAATTATGTATAATTAATCTAAATTCGTATTTTTAAGTTCTACGTAAGTTAATTTTAGCTTATAAAAAAAATATTTTGTTTATGAAACTTATGAAGAAATCTATATAAAAAAGGACTCTATACAATATAAAAACAGTTATGATTAAAAATTTGATTTAATCTTGACATAATCATCACTTAAAAGTTTAAATATCTTTCTGATTTAAAGTTAAATTTTATAATTTTATTTAATGAACATAATTGATCCCATATTAGTTTTATTTGTATGTATTTATTTGAAAATGAATGGGTGATAATTAGAAAACTAAACAGAGAATGGTGGAGATTAATTAATATATAATAGGTTTTTGACGGTTTAAGATTGTAAGCGATGATTGATGCAGAGAGCAAGAGCAGTGTGGATTAAACGAAAAAGGCAAAATGTGATGGAGAGGAAACCAAATCTTACAGGAAACGGAAGCAAAAAGAAAAAGGATAACCCAAATTCAGAAAGAGGAACATAATCGAGATTATGATCACATGAAGGAACATGGTTTCATGCAAACTAAATGATAATGACACACTAATGAAATTTAGTGGAATCACTTTGACATATTGCTTTAATTTGTTACTTGTTGGATACAGCTTTCTTTGCTCCAACACCACATTTGTGAAAGCCAAACTTTTATCAGTGTCCGTTACGTGTCAAATTGTTTCCTCCGTCTTTTTCACCCAACAGACTCAGTAAAAATCTATCACTGTCGCTCAAATCAAAACATTATCCCATACTAAATATCACTGCATATGATTTAATTTTACTGTTGAATTACATTTTTTTAAGGTTTATGTACTGTTTTGAAAGTTCGGGAAGAGTGGAGCATGGTTCAGACACCAAATTTGGAGAAAAAGAGTTTCTAATTTGATAGATAAATACATGAGAAAAAAAAAAGTATAATGAAAGATGAGCATGTTGACAGGAACGTTGAAAGAGAAAGTTTGTGTAGTAAGTGATTTAAAAAGGCTAAAGTCCAGAAGGCACTTGAAGGAGCAGCTTAACTGGAAGAAGAAAAAGAGTGAATTTGTTGCTTGATTTTAGGTGAACCGGTTAAAAAAAAGAAACACATCACAAACTGGACCTCTACCTTAAACAATGAAACGATGATAAGTGGTTGATTAAGCAAGTAACAACGATTATGGCCCACCATAAGGACTCATAGTCAAGGATGTATGGACCACAATGGAGATATAGATATAGATAATGATAATGATAAATGATCAATGATCAATATATATATATTATGTTTCTGTGCTACTTAGGAGCATGAACAGAAGAAGGATTACATTACAACCTTAAAGAGACACCTAACATGGCCCCTCACAACTCTATAACTTGGAATCATGGCCGACCGTATCCAACCCACTTACCTAGTTTTCAAAAGTACTTGGCAACAATCCCTGTCTGCTTTACTAATCATCCATCTAACTTCTACATTTGACATTTTAAGTCCCTCCACATATCTTTGCACCTTCCTTCCAATTCCATTTTCCTTTACCATTTTAAATAACTAATTATTACACCATTCGACCAAGTCTTTCCTTTCCATAACTAATCAACATTTTTTAAAACCTTCTTAATCATGTTCCATTCTTTTAACCTAATAATAATCTTCATTTTTATCTCTTCAAACCTCTTACTAGCTCTTCCTCATTTCAACAATATTATATACTCTACACCACTTTTACACAATTATAAGACAATCAAAACTGTTATTTTTCCTACTTAATTCTATTCACCATGAATATAATTTCCTACTTAGTTGGTTGCCTTAACTCGTCCCTGAGACCCACTACTCGACTCCTTCCATGTCGAGGTAATACTTTTTTAAAGCAGTGTTGAATGTAATTACATTCCATGCATGACACTCTTTCGAATATGAAATTTATTAAAAATATTTTTAAAAATTGTCGGTTTATAATTTATTTAATTATTTTTTCACCAATAAAAATATATATTAGAAAGAGTATACCAAAAAATACCTTTAATACATTCATCATAATGTATTTTATTAATTGCCTACACACTCTAGTTTCTTAACAATTTAATTTTTGTTGAAACAAAGAGAAAGAATATATTTTTAACGCATATATAACATATTTTATTCAGTGTTTTATAAAGTTAGAAAACTTTATTTTATCATAGTAATTAAGCATATATTAAGGAATTTAAAATAACTCACTTTATTCAACTAACTAGACTAGATCTTTTTTACTCTCTAGTGACAACTTGCACAAAAATTACGCATCCAAATGTAGAGTTTTTTACGTTAGAATATTTGGTTATTATAAAAAATAAAATATTAAATATAGGTACTATGTAGTAATCGCATGAGTAAAATCACAAAATCAATATGCCTTATTTAAATATCTATATGTAAAAGAAGAAATAAATACATATGAGATTGAATCTTACTTACACAAAAGGAATTTTTAAATATAAGTAGTTAGGTTTATTAAAATTATATCAAATTAGTACGGTGTTAGGATCGATGTAATAGATACATATATCAAACAAATAAGCCTTTCAAAATACTTTAAGCTCTTGTTCACTTGAATGAATGAATTTAGGGAAAAGTGATTGAATGAATTTGAAGGTAAATTTTTTTATTGTTGTTTATTTGAATGAATTTTAGAGATAAGTGAGAGTAGATTTGGAAGTAAAATTTTTAATATGTCACATCAATCAAATTCTACACTAATTGTCACAAACTTTACTTCCAAATCCACTCTCACTTACCTCCAAAATCCACTTAAATAAACAACAACAAATTTATTTTCAAATCCTCTCAAATCTATTTAATCACTCTCCCTCAAATCTATTTAATCACTCTCCCTCAAATCTATTCAAGTGAACAGGAGCTAGATAATAATTTTATATTCTGGAATACAATTTCTTTAAGTTTCTCTGAAATCATTCAATTAATATCATATATTAATCATTTGACCCAAAGAATACCATTCTTTATTTTTATTGGAGCTGAAATTTGTCGAAGTGATATTATGATTATCTTTTTTATTAAGTGCATTATTCTTAACTGAGATAGTTAAAAGGATTTTCTTATAATAGAGTTCTCCAAGATGTTGTAAGAGATCCCGTGAGTTTGAAGATTATGCGTTTTTTATTTTTGTTATAGATGCTTAGCAGAAACATGAGATTAATCGATAATTAGCTTAATCAAAATTATTAAAAAAACTGGATTTAGCTATCTTAGGAGGGTGGGAGAATATAATTTTTAATATTAATTTTTACTTATTTTTTAAAACTCATATCTAAATTAAATTCATTTATCGTTATGGAAGATTAAAAAGACATTGAAAAGAACATTGATGAATGTAGTTTTCATTAAAGTATATATTGATTGAGAGTTAACAACTTTCATTTAAAAATAAATTTTTTAAGTTTATATTTTAAAAACTTATTTCAATATCTTTTGTAAAATTTAAAAATAAAATACAAAAAATATTGTGTAGTAGGGTGAACTTTTTTTTAGTTGGGAAGGAAAATAAGAATGATAATTTAGAAACTAATTCCTTGATAGCTACAATATTGGTAGCTAATGTTAGAAACTGATTTAGATTATAATTTAGAAATAAATTATAATTTTATATTTATAATAAAAACTATTTTAAATACCAATAAATTGTAGTAAAATTTGTTGTTATTTAATAATTTTTTTACTGGTCATATTTGAACTTGTATAAAAAAATATAATTTATATGAAATTTTGTTAATTTTTAAAAAAATTAATAATTAATTATTTTAATATTCCATTAAACAAATCTTTAAAATTTTTCTAAAGTAGTTTTAATATATTTATTATTAAAGAATAACTTATATTTAAAATATTAACTCCTTCGTTCTACTATATTTTTCATTCTTAATTTTATTCTTTTATAATTTTTAATTACTTGATCATTTATAAATTATAATAACTTATATTAATTATTAATAATTTTCTATACTATTTTTTCCATTTTTAATTTTATCTCATTATAATTTATAATTATTTGGTCATTTAATAATGTTAAATTAAAAAAATAGATTTTACTTTTATTTCTTAAAATAATATATTTTTATTAAGGAATGCAAATTGTTTACGCTACCATATAAAAAAATATCTACCATAAATTCTCATCCTTAAATAATATTTTTAAATTAGTTTAATTTTTAAAATAAATTAACATCGTTGAATAAAATACTATATCTATTCATTTTAAAAGTTGAGGATAAAAAAGTTGAGGATAAAATGTATTAAAATTTTAAATGTGAACGAATTTTAATTTCATTTCTAACTTTAGAAATTAAAAACATATTTAACCACCAGTAATTATATTTATCATAAAATAAATTAAAAGATTTTACTTAATAGTTCATCTATATTGAGATTTAGTACATAAGTTTACAATATATATATATATATATATATATATATATATATATATATATATATATATATATATTTTATTATGTATATTAATTAAATGATTACAACAAAAAATATTAACAAAAAATATTAGTTTATATTTAATGTATTATTTTTTTCATTTTATCTTTTGTGATTTCTAATTATTTGGTCATTTAATAAAGTAAAATTTAGAAAAATATATTTTACTTTTATTTCTTAAAATAATATTATTTAAAAAAATAATATATATTTATTGATAATACAAATTATTCACACTGTAGTATAAATTCAGTTGTAATGTAATATTTTTTTATTAAAAATTACATTTATCTTTTTTATATTGATTTATGATAGAAATATTCTCATTCTTAAATATTTTTCATATTTTTAGGATGTAAAAATTAAACTTATATTATTTAATAAAAAAACTAACATTAATCATATGTATTTAGAAATTGATATAAGGTTTTAAATAAATATATTTATAACAAAATAAATTAAAATATTTTAAATATTTATAACAATAAGATCGAAATAAAAAGTAAAAACTAATAAATTAATTGTTTTAAAATATACTAGGAATGTATTTATATTGTCATTACTTGAGTCTAAAAATATATATTAGACGTACATTGATTAGATGAATCTAGCAACATACACTAGACAAATATAATAAAACATTATATGAGTCTAATAATATACATATTAAACAAGTTTGTACATATATTGATTAGACAAGTCTAACAATACACAATAAAGGAGTTTATATACATTGATTGAACAAGTCTAAGCATACACCGATTACGCGAAAATAACAAAAATATTTCCACACACAAATTAGATGAGTTTATTAATACACATTAGACAAGTCTTTTCATTCACTACTTAGGTGAATAATGCAATGCATATTAGATGAGTCTATCAATATATTGATTAGATGAGTCTAATAATATATATTAGACTGATAAAACAAGTTTTGCAACACATATTAGACAGATTTGTTTATCTACTCATTAGATCAATCTAACAATATCTGTTACATGAGTTTATAATTAAACACATATTAGATGAATATATTAATACATTAGACTAGTCTATCCATTTTGCAATATATATTAAATATTTTTGCATATCTTTATATTTTTAAGAGAATCAATAATATTTTTGTACATATTCAATTATTTGTATTTTTACAAAATCTACTATTTACATTTTTATAAATATATTAACTTTCTAAACCTATAAATTAGTTTAAAGGTTAATTCTATTCAAAATTTAATTATAAACTTAAAATTATTTATTATTTTTTTCTTCAGTCTCCAATTCTTTATTAATAAACACACAAATATAAATATTGAGTTTAGAAGTAATTTGGATTCAAAAATGGAAACGAGTTATTTTTTCTCAGAAAGCTCAATTTGTACGGCATGAGCAGAACCACAAATACATTGAAAGCAATGCAATAATGCAGCCTGCGCTCCAACGTGATGTAACGGAAGCACGTCCAGTGCACACGGATAAAACTTGTCACACTTGTTGAAGCACCAACTCTGCAACTTACGCGCACCAAAAAATACAATTTCAATATGCACATCACTAATTCATTTCATAATTGTTGTACCAATTTTCAACGCGTTATTTACCCTATCATTAAATTAAACTCCACTCTAACTCCCCAAATAAACACCAATTATTCCTTTATCTTCAACATAAGAAGCCCGTGATAGAGAGAGCCGTAGACTGCGCATGTGTTTGGTGAAGGACCAGACCAGAGACAACGATCATTGTTTTAGAACATCTTGTACACGTCTCTTCTATCTGACTAGTTTTACAGGTATACATAGATCTCATCTCAATTAGATTTTTCCTTTTTAAACATGTTCATTTGTTCAGGTCCATTTCAATGTCAGAAGACACTGAGAAGCTTGTTACAGTCATTTGTTTTCCCTTTCTTGTTAAGCCCTTGTTGGAGTAACCTTGATGGCGAAGCCAAGGAAAAATGATACATTTTCGTTTTTCAGATTGCACTTCAGGAACTATAGACGAATTTCTGAAGGAGACATTAGGAAGTATCAAATAATTTAATGCTCATAGAACTTTTAAAGAACTTATTTATTACACATTGGATACTTTGATTTCCCACCAACAAAAACATGTGAAATACTTTTAGAAACTGTATTATCGTGTTAAGAGTCCAGAAACTGCATAAAATCTCAAGGAAACTGATTCTACCTATGTATGCAGTACTGCAACATGATTCCATAACTATTTATGTGCATCTGGAACTCTTACATGTTTGAGAAATATTAACAAAAGAACAAGCAATGTGGCATGGAAATCCCTAAAAACATTGCATGGAATTTTAGACCATGGAAAATCGTAGCATGGTTTCTGATAATTAGTTACACTGCTAGTCTGGTGCAGTATTTGAATTTCACGATGCATTGGTCCGTTTTTCTTTATCAAACTTATTTTAATGTTAAAAAAAATGTGAAATTTGAATAATAGATATACTGCCATTCTTACAGTACAAAAAACGTACAAAAGTAAACCATAAAGATAGCCACAGTCACGAATATAGTAACCTATGTAACCTGAAATAAAGCTTCCTTTACCTTGTAAAGAAAAAAATGGCACTGGCACGTCCTGATCTTCTAAAAAGTGTCACTTCAAATTGTTACACGATTGATTCCCCCACAGACCCCTAACTAGATAGCCCCTCTTAGCTAGCTCGCGTATAACTGGGGCATTGTTTAACTTGCTACATTCATAATCAGAAATTAATTCAGAATGGTTCATAATATTCATCTCATCACTCATAGTCACAGAAGCAATCAGAGAGCTTCGCATATTAAAATTTCAAAGCCTCAACGACAAGTCAAGTTGGCCAATATCCTCCTGAACATGCTCAGAAGCATAACCCCTTGACCAGGAAGCCACTCCTTCCTTGCTTCCAAAGCTGTATTCTTTTCTTCCGCCGAGCCTCACATAGCTTTGTCCTTGGTTATCCACAACGTTAACCCCAAGAGCACGACCAAGATGGTGTGAAGGACTGAAGTTTGATCTTTGCTCCGGTGCTCCGTAAGACTGCATGGTTGAACTCATTTCCCTGCTCTTCTTGGCTAGAGTCCTCTCAAGCTTGTGAGCATTTTGGTGACCCCCTAGCGCTTGAGAGCTATAAAACTTTCTCTGGCAATAGTTGCATGAGAATATCCGCGGCTCAATGGGACTTATAGGTGAGGGAGAAGACGAAGAAGAAGAAGATGGCTCAAGAAGAAGATCTAGATTGAGGTGATTGATCTCATCATCGGATTGGCTTAGGTGAAGAGAAGTATTGGGATGGAAATTCATGGCCATAAGAGGGTGTAGAAGGTAGTGGCAGTGGTTCCTAGAATGAGTATGGAGCAAAGTAGTGTGGGAAAGAAAGCAATAGAGAGGAAAGGATATAGGGTGCGAAGTGGGGGGGGGTGAGAGAGGATGTTTATGTAATATAAGAGGCTGAAAGGTTCACTGTTCCTGCAGACAGAAATAGTAGTATATTGAGTGAAAGAGTGAGGGTATTGAGTGAGATAGAGGGACATGTATCTGCAAGATCAATGGAGAATCAAAGAGGTTGTCGCCTTCATTAATGGCAGAGTTTTGATCCTTTGTCGGTCGATGGCGAAAAAATAATGTTATGGGGTACCCCGTATGAAACCCACCAAGAAGATTAATCAGGTTTTTTTGTATTTTAACTTTGTTTCTGTCTCTTGAAAATGAGTGAACGTTCGCAATAAGCATGTAATGAGAAATTGTAACCAGCGTTGTTGTGAGCCCTTGTCAACAACGAGTTTAAACTCAAATCATGCAGTGTTCCATCAATGTTCCAATTTTGGAATTACAAAATGGGCAAGATAAACCATCTTGACTCGACTAAACAATGAACATGATTGGAGACTATTTTTACATTTTGTCTTAAATCAAGGGCGTGCTATATATACCTATGTTCCACTATGCCACTATCTGTCCATTCAGGATTGGACACCGAACCCATTTTAACGAAATCGGCGGCTTAGATTAATTAACCACTATTCAACAATTCGTATGAATTACTATCATCCACTCTATAAATTTCTGTACAATAATCTAGCTAGTAATTAATATAGAACCAATGCATATCTGTCTGCCCATATGTACATATAATAATCAGTACAAAGGCTACTCAATTTGGTTTTATTCAATCAATAATGGCAGACCAACCAATAATCCATATTTTCTCATCATGTTAATTGAATTTACACAAATCGGATTATTACCTTTCGTCCCAATGCAAAGCACGCAATGACATGCCATTGCCAGATATACCCCTTCACCAAAAAATAATCTTTTCAACTGTGTCAGGTGTATGTATTTTATTTATTTCACCCACCGTACACCCTCACTTTGAAAACAATCAAATAAATAAAAAAGGCAGGGTGACTTGTGCAAAATATTCCTACCTGTCGATATGTAGTGAATTTCGTACTGTTCCCTTTTGAATCCATCTCTCTGATTCTCTGTGTCGTTACAGCACAACTACTACTACTACTACTACTAAAAGTGACAGTTCCAGTCCTGATTCCTATTGAATCTGTATTGAATGCTTTGCCTTCAATTTCATCAACTATGGTCAATAGCCAGAATGGAGAAAGAAACAGATAGTTCTAGCTCTGTACTCTGGCTTTGGCACGGTGCCCTTATTAATTATGACCAAACTTCCTCTTCTATCTGTCTTTCTCTCTCCACTCCTTCCATTCTGGCTCAGAGATTTTACAAATGCGTTGACAGGGCCAAGCACATGGGGGAAGTAGTTATAAAATAAGATATTATGTTATGTAATTTGTTTGTGGAAAAAAGTGTTTGAGAAAGAGAGAAGTGTGTGATAATAAAGGTTATATATAAAATTGATGGGTAGCAGAGAAATAAAAATGGAAGCTTTCTCCCCAGAGAGGTATTCGTAATGGCACAAAATCCCCATCACGGAATAGGGTTGAATAGTTTAATGGTAAACCATGATTGAGGGATCATAATCTTGTCATCGGCTATCATTGCGGAAGGGGTTGTCTGCAAATCACAGACACAGAATGAACCAAGAAACTACGTCCTGTTGCCGTATCAGTCACTTGGTCTTAAGATTCCAACGCTAAGTAAACATTAATTCTTGTGCAAAACTAAACAATATCCACTCAGTCAAATGGGATGTTTCCCTTCGTACTTCAACAAACCTACATTAATGATAACTAGGTTCCATGTATACACAGGCTAATGTTAATTAAACTCACTAGAAAATACAATTATAAGGGATTGTCTGGTAGACACGTTACACAACTGCACTCATTTCTCAGTGTTCACTTGTTTAAATTAAGACACATACCATGATACCATGACCGTGATAACGAACCACTGTTATTGAGATGATGTCTACTGTACCAAAAAATGTGTGCTTCTCATATTTTTTTATCACTTCATGCGCTACCCACCATAACATAGCTTTTTAGGATTAATTATCATGGATATTAGTTTATTACCCAACTTAGAATAAAAATGAATGTGTGTCTATTGTTTAGTTTTTATCTGATAGACTAACCACTTTGATTTTTAGTTTAATCAGTCTTTCCGTTTAAAAATTAGGTCGTTTGGCTTATTCAAATGAGTTTATTAACAGAAATTACAAATATATTTGAACATTTTTTTTATAAATGCTTTTGGTAAAGAAAGATAAAAATTCACATTAGTTTATCTGTATATTAAAAAAATTTGTTTAACAAAGTAATATTTTTTTAAAACAATTCTGATAAATACAACATTTATATAAAAAAATTAGTGACTACTTTATTATACATTTAACATAATAAAATTGATAAAAATACATAATTAAAAATGAAAAAAAGATTAGTAAAATGTAGACGAAATAAACATAGTAAAATTTACGAAGTGATTACAATTTAGAGGTAAAATATGTAATTAAGATAAATACATTAAGTTAGAATTTAGATGAATATCAAAATATTAAAAATTAGATAAACTGAGGGATTTATTGAGAAACTTTAGAGAGAAAAAAACAGTGAAGAAAAATATTGTTTGTGTTATGGTCCATTTGTTTTATGCAAAATAAATCTAAAAATGCATCATCTATACGAACTCTCAAACAAAAGACTATATCTATATATACTTGATGTAGTGAAATTGCCTTTTATCAACTCTAGATTTTAAATTCATTCATAGAATTAATAAATACTAAGAGGATTTCTGACTTTGGCGTGGGCCTTATACAACTACTCCATTCTTCCAACAAAACAGCTCAATAGGAAAGTCCATCCACAAGATTGAGGTCGTAATTAATGTCTCAAAGCCAATGCTTAATAAGTTGGACATTCATCTCATATTTAGTTCCTTTTAAAGTAATCAAATGAAAAATAAAATATTTATATTATTTACAGTACAATTTATAAATATGCATATATATATATATATATATATATATATATATATATATATATATATATATATATATATATATATATTGGTAATTTGCTTAAGGTTTATTACAACATAAACATCGGAAACAAAGTATAGTATATGATATAGTGCTGTTAAAACTGATAATTCGGCTCGACCAATACGGGTTAACCATTTAGTGAGTCAATTCAACCCGACTCATTTTTATTAGTGAACCAAAAAATTCAAACCCAGTTTGACCTATCACGAGTTTACTCACTAACTCACTTAATTACAAGTTTCTTTTTCAAATAAAATAAATTATAATTTTTTAATTCAAAACTAAATAAATTTTACTCTAAAATGATATTAAACTTCAAAGATAATTCAAATTTTTAAATGTAATCCAAAAGCAAGCACAAAAGACGAATAAATAAGTTTATAATATTAATAATTTTTGTGTCACTTGTCCATTTATAAGGTTAGAGTCTTAAATGGATAAATCCATTATATTTTACTCTCTTGAAATATTTTCTTTTTCTCATCTATAATACAAAAAAAAAGTGTTAACTAATAATATTGAAACACAAAGTAATAAATAATTAAATTAAATTAGTGAATTGATCTTTGGCTCACATGAATTTAACTCGGGTTAGTCTGTATTAAAAAAATTTCATATTTTTCAAACCTAATCTAGAAAATTACATATTTTTCAAACCTAATCTAGTCCGAAACTGTGGTAGGCCGGATTGACCCGCGGATTCTAACGTATTTTGACAATACTAATATTATCATAAAATTTTGTAAAGAAAAATTAATAAGAATAACAAAATAACGCATGTAAAAATTAATTCTTTTGATTTTTATAAAATAATATTTTTATCTTTTTATGATCTCATGCATGTATTTAATAATTTTTATGGCAGGCTTTCTGAATAAATTTCCAAATGTGGTATCTCTTTTGTTTTATTTATTTCAATCTGAATAATTAAAAATTTACAAAGATGATTAAATGAAGTAATCTTGAAACCAATTTAAGTTCTAAGAGAACACTATAATTTTTTGGTGAAATTTTTTTTAATTTTTTTTTGTTGAAGTAGAGAACGTTAATTTGTTATTGATAGTCTCTCTTTGCTTTTCTTTCCAAGAATAACCGTATTGAAAAAGAATTTATAACAAATCAATTAACTGCCTATCTGAAGTATTGAATTATATTTATAGACTGATTGTTTTTAAATAAATAAAATATTATTAATAGTAATACAGCAGATAAGATGTTGAATTACTCAACTATAATAAAATTTAAAAAAAAAAACTTTATAACTAATAACTTTATAGATTAGGAAATTATAAAAAAAAAACAATGAATTATACTACATCAAGTCTCAATTGAAGATTCAGGCTTTCTATACTTCACAATTGGAGATTTTGTTTGGGAGAGAAAAGAACATCACTATAAAATATTTTTTTCACCTAAGAACAGATAAATTCAGAAGCATTTCCCACCTTCAGTTTATTTAGTGCCATTTCTTCACAGATAAGCATAGTAAAGTAGGTGTTTGACACCACCATCTTCTGAATGAAAGCTTTACTGTTCACTTTCTCTTGGCTATGGTGTCTGCACTGCACCATTGCCTGTCGGAGACATTGGTATCTCACGCACTTTAGCTTTAATCAGGAGAATCAGGACACAGATTGTTACAATCTCATACATTCCCTTTAATAAACTTCTGGATCCGTATATTTTTCTCATTTCAAAACGACAAATTGGAAATGTTGATGAAATGTATACTTTTTTCTGTGTATCAAGATATTTTCAATCAAAAGCAAGGGATTAATATTAATCATCCTTTATAATGTCTGATATATAGATATAACCGAAACCAGTACAAGTTCTCTCAGCCAAACCTTTATAAAAAGTATTCTTAATTTATTTGTTTTTGTTGCATATCGATTGACTGCTTTTTTACGCACCCTTTCGAAAAAATTAATCACCACCATCTAAGTTATAACTTTTTCTTTTCAATTAAAAAAAGAAATCCCTTCTCAATAAGCCCATGTTGGTAATGATTATAGGATTGAAGTGGGTGACAGAGACATGGAGAACTGCAAAGCCTAGTGACATACATTGATAAGATGGAAGCAAAGTCTTCTGTCTCATGCTTGGATATGGAATATATGCGAAAGGCAGACTCCGATAAGAGGTTGTGACAAACACGTTGGTTGTTTTTTCTGGCTTCTGTGTAAACGAAACTCATAAGTGAATGAGAATGTGAATAATGATTGATCCAGTTAGTAAGAATTGAGCTTATACTGATGTGAATTTGAATACTCCAACTGATATGATGATGACTTTATTAATGAATAATAACTTTAAAGATGATTAACAGTTGCTATGATCTTAAGGAGTTTTTTTGAGAGCACAGAAACATTTTTCTGCCTCCATGTGGATAATGACCTCTACTGTGGAGCTCCAATGGAAGTGACTCTTCTCTTTTTTCTGAATTAGTGATAAACATTTCTTTTGTCGTACACATTTCAGCTTTAGACTTTAGTTATGGCATATATGGTTGTGACTTGTTATGACATGATCGATCATTAAAGCTCCAAAATGAACATGTCTCATCACTTGCAAGTTGCAACTCCTCGGGTCTACGCATTTTCTTTTTCATGCTTCATTTTGTCGCATTGCCTATTGCGATATTCAACTAGGGTGAACCCATTTTACTAGGTCGCCCACTCTTCTTTTTTAGTCTAAATATGGAATTCGAGAGTGGAATATGAAAATCTATCATGTCACGGGCTAGAGTCAAAGGTTAACTATGTGGAGAGTTTCACACACATATTAACGTAAGGCTCCAAATATTTTTAATTTGGATCCTCTTCTATCTTCAATCAAAAACACTTATTAGACTGTGAGATTCACTAGTCCAATTACTTGACTTGCTGCTTAAATAGAGATTCTCTTAATGAACTAACTTTTAGGAATACATTATTTTATTATATTTAAGATTTTGTTACATCAGCAATAACTAATATAACATATAAATAAAGGAATGAAAGATTAACGAAGTTAGAAAATATATTCACTTAAATATTCTAAATATGTTTATGTTGTATTCATATAAACCTTATAATTTATAAGAGTAACATTAGGTTTTCCTTTTATAGATAATGTTTTTAATTATTTCAAATCAAATATTATAATAAGTATAAACGTAACTTTTTTATTCTAACTATTTCAACGAGGGATGTCAAAAAGGGTGTATAACATTCGTGACTAGTAGTTGATACTCACAAGTATTTACTATCCACGAGTTGTGGATAGCAAGTATTTTAATACCCGCTTATAAACAGATTGGATGCGGATATTAGGTTACCCGATCTACAGGTACCCGTTACCCAAAATAATAATTTAATTTATATTTTATTTAATTTATAAAAAATTAATTTGTATTTTATTATATTAAATTTAATTAAAATTAAATTTTAGTTTATATTTTATTTTATTTATATTAAAATTTATATATTTTTTCTGTAATTTTATTTAAATTTTATTTTAAACATGTAGAAAATATATATTTTTTAATATTTACGGATATCCGTGTGCATCTACGAATTTCAAAATATTCTTGAGTAATGTGTAACACTTAAATTTAAATTTATTTCTCTATTTACAAAATGTGTAATGTTTTTCTAAAAAATCACGTCACAAATAGAATAATCTTTACGGGATAAAAGTTAAAATTTAAAGCATATCAATACCTCTTGTAACTCAAATCAATAAAGAAAAATACATATATTTTACACCAGAGTCTATCCAAATCAATTTACATATTGGGTAGATATGTCACCATATATAAGCAGCACACAATAAGTTTAAACAAGTCTAAATAACTCCTCTAGAATAAAGTGAGCAAAAAGTAATTTCCTTTTCATAATTACTTCTTTTTAATAGATTTAAAATACAACTATTTTCTTTGAAAAAGAGACTACATAAACTTAACAAGATAATAACAAATAACAAAGTTGTTGTAGCAAGAGTTAGAATGAAAATAAAAAATAGTAGAATAATATGAGACGAGACCTTTGTTTTAAACTCATTTCTAAACTATTTTGAAACAAGTTAAATATAAGATTTTGATAAGAAAATGGTAAGATCTCATTTTAATAGTATATAACTATTAAAGAAAACATCTCACGGCCAGTTTAATATGAAAAGACAAATAACTCAAAAAAATATATATACATAATGTTATTAGAATTATCTTCAATATAACTATAATATATATATATATATATATATATATATATATATATAAAGGTTCTATTTGACTAAGAGATAATATTACACTTGTTTAAAGAGTATAATAATGTTTTTCAAAAACTAACATAAACATGAATCAAACCTACTAAAATTACATTTCAACACCACTCATGTCCTACAATGGATCTATCAGAACATCTTCATCTGCTCACATTATTAAGGTGATCATTACAAATAAAAATAAAAAATAAACAAACAAATAAAGAAGAAAATATAAGTTACTGTAACAAAAAGAGAAATCATACAACACCTACATAGATGTTAACATATATAGACATTTATATCAACAAGTTTTAACGCATGCAATCACTTATACTAAACTTGATCGTCCAAATACATGTATTGATATTAGACTCTTACAAGTTATGTACTTGTAGTGACTTCTACTGCTTTACAAAGCTACTGTGAATGAGTTTCAGATGTATTGAAATGATTTGGACAAAACTACTCTAGAATTCACTTTGAATTAAAAAATTAATTAGTACTAACCTTAATTCAGATTGAGCTTCATTAATGTAAACTTAATCAAGATAAAAGCTTCATTCCCTCTCACTCGTCCAAAAATGTGGAACCCAGTAGGCTTATGTGAACCAAAATGCTTCTAAAACATCTAGTGACGACAAACCCATAAATATTTTTGTTATATGTAATGATGATGTTGAATTGGATTTACCCAGAGATGATAAAGTACTAGATTTTGTTTTTGGTGCAGTTCAAAGTAGAAGTTTGCCTAGTCAACGAATATATATTTACACTTTGAAATTACCTTTATCTTCTTTAAAGGAGTTATTGCTTGAATTTTGTCTCTTATAGGATAGAATATATGGTTCTGTGTCCTTTTTATTTGGTGGGAAGAGGTGGATTTTGGTGATTTACAAGCTACAAAAGCTTTCAATTCAGATATTATTCAAGTTCCTTTTGGAAGAAAAAGGAACCTGATTTTGTGCCTATCATCTTGGAAGACTAAAGCAATCTCTGTATCAAACCAATACCCAAATTATATATATAATAAATTTTATGATATATATATATATATATATAAGTTGGAGAATAATCACAGTATTATTATAAATAAGTTGGAGAATGCTTTTAAAACTTTATTTTACTTTAATTATATCTCATCGTGTTATATTACTTTTAAGACTCTCTTTTTTTATGAATTGTTTATAGAAAATACTCACGTTCATACAATATTATACTCACATTTTATAACAATACTATTATTTTAAAAATAAAAAATTAAATATATTCCTATAATTTTTCATTTAGTTTCATTGAAAATATAAGTTATTGTTATGTTTGTTAATATTTTTTATAATTAATAAATATAATATTTTTATAATTTATTATGTTTATTAATATTCATAATTTATGAGTATTTTTATATTGTAACTATATAAATAAAATGTATGTATTTATAAAATAAAGTAAGATATTTTTTTAATTTGAAGAGTAAATTTCTTATCATTATAATATTATCTTCATAATGAAATAATTATTAAATATACATTAATAAAGAGGGTAAAGAAGATAATACTAAAAAGTAAATGTGGATGGTTTTTAATCAAGAATTGAATGTGTATATTATCCTATTGACCTGAAGAATCAATCTAAGATAAGATAGAACTTTAAGATTAAGAAGTAGTTGACAGTAAAAATAAATAAAAATTAAGAAGTAGTAGTACATGGATCTCTACTCATCAAATTATAAATACTTCTGCACAAAATTTGATATGAGCATATTTATGACTTTTTTGCCTCAAAATAAATATAATTAAATTATTTGAAACCATTTTAATAGTAAATAATAAATTTTATTTTTTTTAACCTATATTTAATATTTCAGTAGATAAATTATCTGAATTTGTTAAAAAGCAAATATTAGTATAATTTTTATTAGACAAATTAGAAAAAATAATTAAAAATTCAATAAAAATTAAGAACATTATTGAAATTAGAATTAAAAATAAAAAAAAATTCTATCCATTTAAAGTAAAAAAATACCGCAAGTTTAAATTTTGTATCTGTTTCCTCCCTCCTGCAAACGAGTGAGGGTTTAATGGTTGCATTGTTTTATTTATTTATTTAAAATACTGAATATAAAGTAATTGTGTGAGAGATATATTTATAGTATCTTATAGGCTTTTATAGAACACAATTCAATAATTTATTTTTTACTCAGGGTGATATAATTTTGAATAAATTTTAAATAAATTAAACAGTGACAGTATTACAAAGTATCACGAATTATTTAGCTATGAATTCACTTCCGTCAGTATATTTTTCTTTCCATCTCTATTGAAATTTGAACTATCAGTATAAACATTGTGAAGTTATACTAGATATGATATATTATAAACAATTTTGTTAATATAAATATTTATCAATATATTGATTTAATATTATTAGTATAATTAATATATGAGGATAGTTTTGGTTAAATAAATATTATATTTACGAAATCCATCTTAATACTTATCTTATAGTAAGTACATAATTTTATAGATTTGGATTCTTGTTCTTTTCTGTTGGTATGATGGATTGTGGTTTTGAATTGTTTCGGACAAGTTGAGATGATAAATTTGAATCTGATTGAATAAAGATTTCATATTATTATATGAGCGATAAAATTAAGGAGTCAATCTATTACATAATATATTATTTTGTTTTAAAAACAATATTTTAAAAAGAAATATTTTTTGAATAAGAATATATTAAGACAGAGCAGAATACTGTGTGATAAATATGAGAAAATATTTTTCACATTCCATTAAGGTGAGTAAGGACAAAATGTTTACACGAAGGCGATCCCTTATGTTTGCAATAAGGGTACAAATCGTATTCCTCAACTGTGCAAACATGGAGGATTCTGTACAAGTAACAGGATCCAACTGTTCTACGACCAAAACGACAAAGACATTTAACTTTTCTTTTTCATTCTCAACTATATAATAATATTAATGAGTACCTTTTATCTGCATAAAGGGGTGTATTTTTCGAATAAAGTAATATATGGGTATTGAGAACATGAATCCGAGGATTAAGTACCAGGAAACATCCTTAATTAGTAACACAGTAAAAGGATAAGCTTCGACTTTGTTGATAACAAGTAGTGAATTGATGAAATTATTTAAGCTTCGTAGGCCATGAAAACTCTTAGATTTGTATGAAATCTGAAACGTTTAATTTTGGTGTTGGGAGAAATATATATATGTGAGACATGCATCCATTAGCTTTATGCGAAAGGTATCTCTTTTAAACGTCTAATAATATGAGGAGGCATTGATGTGTCTCCATTACCCTCACTCTGTTTTTGACTAACTGAAGACACATTATGTGTATATTTTGGATTTAAATGGATGAATTTTTAGAAGGAGCAAAATAGGAAAATGATTAGGAAAAAAGTGTGGAGTGGTGGAGCATGTGTAGGTGTTTGTGGTAAGAGGTGTAGGTATTAGGGTATGTAAGGTGGAGATAGAGGTGGTGGTTGTGGTGATAGAATTAAAGGGAGATAAGGACAAAGGTGAAATGAAGATGGAAATAGGAGTAATTGTAAGCATATAATTGGTGGTAAACATATAAGAGTGATGTTAGTTGACCAAAACAGACTCACTCATCTTATAACATATTGGAAGATGATGTGTTACCACTTAGTCCATCTATCTTCCAACAACTGCAAGTGGCTATTACAAATTTATTTCAAATCTATACATAAATTTTAGTGCATGTATAAATTCACCCAATTTTATATTTTTTTAATTAATGTATTAGTGCAATAATAAAAAAAATTAACTACAAATTTAGTCTTTTTTAGTTGTGACATTAAATATGTATACAATTTGCCTTTTATTTCTACATTTGTATTTGACTTAATTTTATATATTAAGAGATGATGATTTGAGATATCGCAAAAGTTTTTATGCACATGTATATGAGATGATGTTTGCTGTGGTGCAGAGATTTTGTTGTATGTCGGTTTAATTAAGTTTCTATCATTGTTAGTGATGTTAAGGTTCGTGAATTTTAAAAAAATCAATAAGTGGATCGATAAGAGTTTTATATAATTGTTGATGTTATTGAATAAAATGTTTCTAAATGAAAATAAATTACATGTTCATAATTATGAGGCTAAGAAAATTCTCTGTCTAAAAGGATACATGTATGTCCCAATAATTGCATTTTGGTTCCAAGTGTGGGTTATGATTGTACAACCAAAAAAAATAACAGTAAAAATAGTGGTAAGATAAGAGAAAAGGATGACTCCACTTTGAAAGTAGTACGGTGTGACTAAAAATATGGGGTTGAAAGATATATATGAGTTCATAGATACCTGACTCACTCATTAAGACAATAAGTTTGATAACATCCAAGCATACGTCATCAAATACATTAAATAAAGAAAACAAATATATTTAATCTCTTATATTGCTTCACAAATATATTTTTTTAACTTTTAATTATAATTAATCATTTTAAGATATAATAATGAAGTTATTTTTAATTCAAATGTGATTAACCATTACTTCTAATTTTTCTTAAGGATAACGTTGTTATATATATATACATATATATATATATATCGAAGTGAAAAAAAATTAGAAATTACTTATACAAATATATAGTGCTGTCAAAATGGGTCATCTGGCCCAACACGGGTGTACCACTTAATGAGCCAACCCAATCCGGCTCATTTATTAGGAAGTCAAAAAAATTCGAACATAGTCCAGTCCATCACGGGTTGGTAGGTTAAACATGTTAGTTTTATTTACAAGTTTTTTTTTTAAATTAAAAAAGTTAAATTTTTTTATAATTCAAGTTTAAATAACTTCACTCTAAAATGATGTTAAACTTCAAAAGATAATTCAAAATAAAAAATTTAACATCCAGCTCAAATGTAGTTCAAAAACAAACCTAATAAGCGAATAAATAAGTTTATAATATTAATAATTTTTGTGTCACTTATTCATTTATAAGATTAGAGTCTTGAATGAATAAATTTATAATTGTTTCCTCTCTTTAAACATCTTTTTCTTTATTCTCATTTACAATACAATAAAAAAATGTTAATTAATAATAATATTGAAACACAAAATAATAAATAATTAAATTAAACTAAATGTTAATTAATAATAATATTGAAACACAATAATAAATAATTAAATTAAACTAGGTGGATTGGTGAGTCAATCCGGCTCACCACGAGTTCAAGGGTGAGTCGAGTTTTAAGTGAGTCAAGTTGAAAATTAGTTTGTATAAAAAAAATTTTCAAACTCAACCCGACCCGAACCCATAGTGAGTCGAATTGACCCACGGATTCTAACTCATGTTCACAGTATTACAAATTTTCATACATGAATCTAGTCATTCCAAAAATTCTTCATTAAAATAAGAACAAATTTAAATTCTTCATTAAATAAGAACAAATTCTTCATATTGCTTGTCATCTTAGTTTAAAGTTGAAATGAAGACTTCATATATAAATATGTATTGTTTTTAGTATTAAGACATTTGAAAAAAAAAAACTATAATTAAGATCTAAGATATACTAACACAATATTGACAAATAAATGTATGAAATTCAATAAAATAGTTATTCTTTCAAATATTAATATACATTTAATTTTCACTAAACTATATAAGAGAAATGTTGAAAACTAATATTTTCGTGCAGTGCTGACTATGACAGATACCTCTCTTGTTAATTCTTAATCAATTACTCGATTATTATAACTGCTATTTTTAAATATTTAATTATTATTATTATTATACTTTAAATAAGAATTTTTTTTAATCAAATCTCATACTATTTCATAAATATTGGTAATCTCTTACTATTATAATAGTTTAATAAATATGTATAACCGTTGAAGTAGGATTTTTTTTTAAAAAGAGTAATGTTATACACACTAAGCATTTTTTCTGAACTGTGTGGTGTTATGACCGAGACTTTTTGTACTCTAATCAAGAATCATTTCTGCTTGTACTGGTGCAATTTCATAAAGTCCTTAATCTTGAAAATGACCATCATTAAAATTAGGTTTAAACCCTTAACTCTATCACACCCTCTGCATTCAAGTTTTCTACTTTTCTTCTCACATTTAAGCTTACTGGTTCTCTTCACACCCAAAGCGCATCACTCCAATTTATCATCATTTCACCGATTGAGAATGTGTTGGGTGTTCTGTCAATGGAGAACCCTTTCTGCAGATTTTTATTGCATTTTGGATTATAAAAGTCGAAATGTATTTTTAAATTCAAAAATATATTTCAGATTCTGTAATCCAAAATATATTTTCAAATATACAAACATATTTTGGACACTGAAATTTGGTATTATTATTATTATTGTTGATTATAATCAATTTTAATATTAATATTAAACTAATAATAAAATATGAATATTTTTTTATTATTTAAATTTATTATATTTATTAGTAAAAATACTTCTCTAATATTATTATCAGTAATATTTCGGATCAGACAATGTCAGAAGAATCATTATTATCACATTTATAGGAGTGCATGAAGAAAAAAAAAGAGTGCAGTAAGAAATTGTCTTCATTAAGTAAAGACACGCAAGTTTTTATTCCATCTTAACCCAATCGAAGTTGCTCCCTCCACCACCTCAAGTATTTCTGCATCTCCTTCATATTTTACCTTTTTACTTCTCTTTTTTTATGAAAACCCTAATTTTTACATGTCATTTTTACTTTCACATCTGCGGAGCCCCACACCACCCAAACTCTCACTTTTTCTCTTTCTCTCTTCTCCATATCTGTTTTTCCCAATCCAATTTTCACCACATCCGTTTTCACTTATAATTTTTTCTTTCTCTCAATCTCTCACTCATAAAACACAGGGGCTCAACTTACGAAATTACATATTTTAGTATTAAAACAAATCTCCATCAACACACTCTCTTTCTATTTCATTAAACACTTAAACCCATTCTTCTCCACCTTTTTCTTTATTTATTTTTCACTCTAATAAGCCAAATCTCATTCTCGTAACCAACCTTCTCCATGCAAAAGTCCATCCTCTATCTACTACACTCTCTAATACCAACCCTAAAACGTTGTTTTCCTTCTCCCACTTAAACGAAAATGAGCTTCCCAAACCAACACTCACCTTCCTCTAGCACAACAGTCTCCCGTACAAAGCCTCCCCTCTCTCCCATGCAAAGGTTCTCACCTCTCTAACTACTTCCTCTCTCCCACGAACACACACTGATCATCTTTCTAGATTTCAAGAAAACCCTCAACCACAACCCCACGCTCCCTCTCCTTCTCTTATCACAAAATGTACCCACTCACTTTACTCTGATTTTCCTATTCACGCGAGAATGGAGAAAGACCACTCATATGAACATACAAAGCTCTCCTGCAGACAATTATTTTTTGACTCTAACCCCTTCCCACAAGCTTTCTTGCCTCTACATTTTTAACCACTCATCTCTCAGTATAACTACCAAAACACATCCTTCTACTAACTTTCTTCCTTCCACTCAAACCCTTACATCTCACCCATAACTCTTTTCAAAACCCAAACCCATTCTTCATCTTTGTAGTAGTACCTGCAACCTCTATTCTTCCTCCAACGTCACCTTCACTCCAAGCCCAACCCACATCACCAAGGCTTCGCTCTTCCCAACCCACCAAGAACCCCTTTTTTCATTGATTTCTCCCTCATCATTCACACTACTCTCTCTCTCTTCCATTCACCTAAATAAACATATACCCCTCTCATCATTTCAGTTTCACAGAACCACTAAATTCTTCTCAAACTCTCAATATAACTCTCCTACTCTCACTTAAACCTCTTCCATGCTTCACAACAACTTCAAACTCCTTTCATTAATCAAACACTTTACATATTCCATGCCCTAAAATCATCTCTTCCTCCTTCTTTCCTACGTAAAACGAGTTTCCGCCTCTTTCCTTATATCTCATCCTTAAAACCTAACCCTCACTCTACAAAACATTCATCTGTACCCTAACCACACGAAGCATGACCCTCTCCCATCAAAGACTTCCCTGCCCAGAACCCAACCTGCACACCCATATATATATATATATATATATATATATATATATATATATATATATATATATATATATATATATATATATATATATATAGCAATGTGTACCGTGTTTTAGTAGACAAAAATATCCTTATATATCATGGATTCTAAGTTTTAAGGTTAAGGGTATTTTAATAATTTTTATTCTCAAAACTAAAAAAAGAAACCCCCCAAACCCTTACTCACCTCTCTCATTCCTCTCAACCCTTTCTCTTTCATCTTTCTCATTAGAAACAATTGTCGTTAAACAATCTTACAAAAAAATGATTTTATAATGAGTTTTCATCTTATAATTTTTGTCTTATCTGATTTTATCCAATTTTCACAAGCATAAAGGAATTGGTAATTGACCTAGAAAAAATCAGAAATACTCGCTGTTAAACAATTTTTTACAAAATATGATTTTATAATGATTTTTTATTTTATAATTTTTGTCTTATCTAATTTTATCTAATTTTCACAAGCATAATGACATCAAAGGAATTGACAATTGGCCTGGAAAAAATCAGAAACACTTGTTAAACAATTTCTTACAAAAAATGACTTTATAATGAGTTTTCATTTTATAATTTTTGTCGTATATAATTTTATCTAGTTTTCACAAGCATAATGACATCCGAAAGAATTGGTAATTGGCCTGGAGGGTTTTTTTAGAGATGATGATTCAACATATGCAGATGATGAAATTAGAGAGGTTAATGAAGATGGTGAAATTGAAGAGATCTTGAATGAACCTTTACCTGAAGGTGAATATGTCAGTGACTCAACTCTTTACAAAGACAAATTGTTTAAAGGGAAGTGTTTCTGATTTTTTCAATTGGGGTTACAGTAGGGATGACAGAGTGAGAGAGATGAAAGAGAAAGGATTGAGAGGAATGAGGGAGGTGAGTAAGGGTTTGGGGGTTTCATTTTTATTTTTTTTTAAGTTTTGAGAATGAAAATTATTAAAATATCCTTAACCTTAAAACTTAGAGTCCATGATATATAAGGGTATTTTTGTCTACTAAAATCCGGTACACATTGCTAAAATGTACCAACTGAAAAACAGGCGTACGCGCGTTAGCAAACCCTATATATATATATATATATATATATATATATATATATATATATATATATATATATATATATATATATATATATATATATATATATATATATATATATATATATATATATATATATATATATATATATCAATTCTTTATTGGACGGATATCAACATCCGTTTCTCATTCAACGTATATCCGTTTAATACTTCAGCGCATACCCACGTCCGTTACAGTGTTAGACTTATATATTAAAAAACTTGTGAAGCTCGCGGACCACCTTCAACCACCACCAGACGAAGCTCTTCCACCACTGCACCTTCTTCTTCTTGCATCGCCACTTCCTCTAATTACTCACTGGAGTACCTTCTTGCACCGCAACGAACCAATGTTATCTCCAACCAAACACACCACCGTAACCCTAGAGACTACACCACCACACTTTCAGCAAACAAAAATTAGAGGAAGAAGAAGAGTGAGAGGATTTTCATTCAAGCGGAAGCAATGGACTGTTGGGGAGGTGCATTGATACAGTGATGGGACCATTAATAAAAGTGGTTGGTTGTTGGAGAAAAAAATAAAAACAAAAGTTAAATATTAGTTAAGGGTAAAAAAAGAAATAGGGAGGTGCAGGGAGCAAGGCGTGGTGGTAGAGGGAGTAACCATCTAACCCAATAGAGGTCTAACGAAAACGGCCCAATTTCTTTCTACAACCTTATTTACCTTATTGCACCCTCACAAAATATGATAACCTAATCCTTTATTAAAAAGTGATTCTTTTTGGATTATCTAATCCAGAATATATTTTCTGAATTTGAAAATATATTATAAATTAAGCAGAATGTATTTAAAAAATATATATTATATTTAAATTACTCGCTATAATATTAAAAGAATATCTCTACTAATAAATTCAATACAGTAAATCTATATATTAAATAGAAAATATTCATAGAACAATCCATAAACATTAGGTGAAAATATTCATAGAATTATTTTTAAATTCGAAAATACATTATAAACTATATAACATAATATAATAAAAAAACACATTTTTTATTTTACAATTCAGAATATATCTGAAATACACTTTTGAATCCAGAAATACATTCAAATTGTACCATCTAAAAAGTTTTTTTTTTCATCTTAAAAATTATACAATTCATAATGTATTTCTAAATTTAAAAATACATTTTAAATTACATAACTCAAATTACAATAAAAACTTCAAAAAAAAAACCTCATCCATTGACAAACACCTAATCTATCCCTCTCGGTAAAACGATGATAAATTGGGGTAGTGCACTTTTTTTGTCAAGAAATTGAGAAAGATTGAATGTGAAGGGTGCACGAGGGTGTGACGGAACAGGGTTAACGGTTTAAACCATATTTAATGAACGGTATTTTGGGATTAGGGATTTTAAAGGCTGCAGGAAGAAAAAGGGAGGTGTAGGAAGAAATGGCAAGAAAAATGTGGGCCTCTGTTCAGTACAGGCCCAATTCTCAAGCTCGAAACACTTCCGTCCATGGACTACTCAAACTCTGATGAATCATTCACCAACTCAATCTCCATTTTGTCATCAATAATTGAGTCAATAATCATATACCGTAAAGTAATTCCAACTTTGCATGAATCATGACCAAAAGTTTTTCATGCTATAAAAAATCTTTATTGAGAATTACAAGTTGTTCGAACTTAAGTTTTTCTTCCACCATGTTTTCATTTACTGAAATAGTCACAGTCAATTTTTTATTAAAATCATATCATAAACTATTTTGATTCCATTCCTCGAAAATTTCCACGCCATATATATGAATTTCGAAAATCAATTGCATTTGCTTGCTTCCCCGAAGGTTCAACGCTAGAGACCAAACTTTCAGTTGTAAGGCTTTTCTTGTGTGAGCGAAAGGAGAAGAAAAAAACTTCTATCCAAATTTGTTGTCGGTATTTTATAAAAGTGTAAGATAATTGGTCATAAAATACTGGTCATGTTTCAATTCTTGATTTATTAATTTATTTTCGCATTCCTCCAAAGGACAATAATTATTGGGTTCAGAATAATCGAAAATACACACAAAAGAAACAAAACAAAAAAAACATAACAATGTCAAATAAAGTTATAAGATCGTACACATATAGAGTTCATATCAACCACATACACAAAGTATCAATCACCACCGTATATTGCATAATTATATAATGGACACTGTCTTTTAGAACGTTTTCATAATTCTAATTTAAACAGACGCTAGATAAAAAGGTCAATATGTGAAATAAATAATACTTTACATAGTCATAACTGTAATGTATAATTATAAAATAATAATTTAAATAACTATGTATATAAAAAGAATAGGAAATGAAAAATTGTCCAAGAATTTTAATATCAGTTGGTTAATTTCAAGCTTCCATCATAGAAAACTTTTTATTTCTATCTTTCTCATCTAAGAATATCATGACACGGGGTGTGGATGGGATACGTGCTCTGCCCTTTCTCTCTTTGTTCTCTGCTCTTTTATTCTTGGGCCTTTCTCTTTGCTGCCTTTTCATCTTCAATAAAATAAAAAAACAATATCTAACCTCATTTTTTCTTTAATTAAAGGTAGAGGACACATTTTTACATTTGACACAAAGTATAAAAATAAAATAATCATAAAAATATAAACGTTTGTATTTTTTTTTTAAGAATAAAGAGAATAAAAAGTAAATAGAGATAAATATAAAAAATTTAAATGTGTTAAATAATCATTTTTTTTCTTTTCTCTTTCATAACTATTTTAATATACAAAAATTAGTTTCTCGATCGTTTGTTTTTTAATGTTACGGTACTTTCATACATTCAACTATCAAGTTCAATTCAAATTATAAAAAATTTAAACACATGTGGTGTTATTTTCTCCGCAATGATCAATTCTTTTTAATTCGGCAGTAATTCGATTTCCAAATTGCAACGACTTGGTGACTTTTGATTTGATCATGTTGTAATTCAGAGTCTGGTCTCCATATATATATATATATATATATATATATATATATATATACAACATGCATGCAACATCATACGTTACACATGAATAAACTTATACAACACAAACGATTGTTGAAAACGAGATGTAAAAATCGGAACAAAAACCACAAAAAAAAGAAGATTTGTGGTGTGTCACAAGGACCTAATTGGCCACCACCACACCTTCGTTAACTCTTGCACTTAGTACCTTCCTCAGAATTTTGCCTGAGGCTGCTTTAGGAATAGAGTCTGTGAAGAAAACCCGACCAATTCTCTTGTAAAACACCACCTGCCACAAAAACATTCTTATTACAACCACACAAATATAACTCACATAAATACTTCATTCACATGTTCGGTAAGAGAACCTGTTGTGAAATGTATTTCTTTATCTCATCTTCAGTGATCTCAGAACCTTTTGATCTTACTACAAATGCAACAGGAATTTCTCCCGCAGCTTCATCTTTCATGCTGAAACCAACAACCCTTCATATTAGTTACAAGTATATATTTACTGAAAATAATTGTAATGAGACAATAAAGCAAACATAAAACTTTACCAAAAGAAACATAAAACTGAGACTTGTCTTTTTTAGGGTTCGAAAGTTATTAGGTAACGAACTTACGGTACAACGGCAGCTTCAGAGATGTCTGGGTGAGCAATTAACAAAGCTTCGAGCTCAGCGGGAGGTACTTGGAACCCTTTGTATTTGATCAATTCCTTTAACCTATCAACAATGAAGAGTTCGTCATCATCGTCGATGTAACCAATATCTCCTGTGTGGAGCCATCCATCTTTGTCTATGGTTCTCTCTGTAGCCTCTGGGTCGTTTAGATATCCTACCAACCACATATTCAACATGCTAAGAAAAAATACAAGGTATTTTTTTAACATAGAGTTTTTTCTTTCTCAATTACAACCTTATATTCAGTTGAATAATAAACAAATGCATGTCGATCACCTACCTCGAAGTATCTATTTTCATGCCAAAGTTGATGTAACGCTATTTTGTAAGGCGTGGAGCATAATAAGTGGATTACACGTCGTACATGATTAAAATAATTGTGACTAGTTTTTGTTGCTGTTGAAAAGTAACTATGACCGGTTGGACCTTGTGATTTCGTCTCAGTGGGAAAATCAGGTAAATGGGGTAGGTGAAGATGTGGACTTCCAGACATTATTGCCCTCACTTTCCATTTCAACTTTCGCCTATAATTTTTCTGACCTATCAACTTGTTCGCTGAAATTCTTTAACACGCCTTCGAAAATATTGATAGGGTTTTTTCATGATTGTTTAAATATAAGTAACAACGATTAATTATTTTTACAGTAGAAACTGAGGTAAATATTCTGGTTCGAATTCTTAAGTTTATATGTAATATATTATAAAACTACAATCTTAAAATAGATAACTTGTTTAACCGAAAACTCGGCGACAAGAAACACTTGCTTAAGCAAAAACATACTGTAAATACCTTGGCAGAGTTTTTCTGAGCACGCAAAGGAAATTAAATAAAAAATTATAGAGATGGTTTCTTTAAATAGTAAAACTTAAAGACAGATTCAAATCAGGAAATTAATTTACTTGTACCAAAATACGTTGTGCCTAAAACAGAGTAAACGAGACGAAATAGGAAAAGAGCGAGTGGAAAAATGTTTGAAAGAAAAATTAAACTGTTGAAAAAACTAGCATGCAAGAGAGTGAGTGGGCACGTGAATACATATGATCAAAGTCTCCTTGAACGGAGTGGAAGAATCAGAATATGATGTCACTGTCAGAGTTACCAATTATATATAATAAATTAATTAAGCTCTCTAAAATCATTGCAAGGGTTTGGTAGCTGATAAAGCTATTTTTACGTGAGACGTTGAACTCGTGTGGAGTTTCCCAATTTGAAATTGTGTGGCCATATAAATATGATAATCATGGTGCTCATACCATTCAATTTGGCCACCCAATCTTTTCTTCCACCCAACTCAACCACCCCACTTACAGTACTTTTTAAGAAAAAAAAGAAAAAGAAAAGATAATATATTTAGCGAAATATTTTTTAATTTAAAAAAATTAACTTTAGCAAAATATATATATTTAGCATTACAAAGATTCAAATTTACACCCAAATCTTTAACCATTCTTACCAACTTGCATGAAAAGTTTTTTTGTTTAAACCTAATCTGTATCGAATAAGAGCGTCAACGAAGTTGGTCTTTCTTGGTTTACTATTACGACTAATTGTTGGAAAGTCTTTCTCTGTTTTCTATTCAGACTACTTGTTGGAATGTTTCACATGGCTAAATATTTCACCAATGATTTATGTAATTGAGTTAAAGTTATTAAAATTATGAGTTAGAATATATTTAGCAAAATTTATTATTTATTTATTATTAGATCATTTATTAATATCTAATTATATATATAGTTTTTGATATGTTCAAATAGTACGAATCACATCTTCTAAATTAATTTTGGAGGATTAAGTTAAACCTAATACTAATTAATTTTTCACTGTGTTAGCATTTTTTTTATTCATACTCTGTTTATATGATAGTGCGCATGATGAGTGTGTTTATAAATAAGTATATGCAGTAATACCTTTCATAACCTTTGTGCCTCTTATGCAAATTTCACCGGTTTCGTTTCTGGGAAGAGAAACACCAGTTTCTGTGTCGACGATTTTCATCTCAGCGTTTCTGACAACGGTTCCGCATGCACCAGGTTTTATCTTTGAGGGTTCTTTTGCAAATGCCATGCTAATCGCAAGTGGTCCTGCTTCTGTCATCCCATACCCCTGTACGTCAAAAATTATAACTGTTTCATTTTATTTTACTTTTCACTTTCAAATAAAGCCTTCATTGTGGTTTCAACGCCAGAATAAGAATAACAATAATATGGTACGACCACGAAGACAACACGCCGCTCATAACTTTCTATGTTCATTGAAAACCTTAAAGTACAATTTCTTTTTCATATATCTACGCGTGCGAGTAATCAAACCCAGTGTTTTAAATCAGCAACACAGTTTACCACTATCTAAATTTCACGTCAGCGTATGTACTAAATTAATAAACGGTTTGTTTCAATGCTTTCATTAAAATTATTTATACCCAAAATACATCATTAAAAGTTTTTACTGCTCTTGACCATTGAAACAAAAAAATAGTATTTTAAAAGAAGGCCAAGCTTTAATTGTTTGGAAAAAAAAATTATATATTTTGTACTACAGCTATCTTTTAAATAAAATATTGTTTACAAGAATAAAATAAATAAAAATTATTTTTTCATAAAATATGTAAAGAAAATTTTAACTTTTAAAAAGCTAGAACGAATAAACTACAGCTTAAATAACGCTTTGCACAAATAATATCTTTCCGAGTGCAAGGGTGATATTTTGTAAGATTTATTTATGAGATTCGCACGCGTGTATTTGTTATCCAAAACGAATGTGAGAAATATATATTTATATTTATTTAATATATATTATAAAGATTAAACCATCATAAAAAAGTAGTTTTTTATATTTAAAAATTAATAATGAAAAAATAAAGAAAAATAATATAAAAATTTTGTATGTATTAAAATATAATATTTTAATAAATATTTATGCTAAAAAGAAATCAGGAATTGATGAGAGAAATTAAAGTATTTTGCAGTTACTACCATAATAAAAGAAGCTATTGAAGAAAGTGCCACTGTTTCAGTGGCTTACGTCACTAAAATCTTCCTTGTTGTCAACGAATTTTTTTTTTTGTAGTGTGACTGAAGAAAATCAGGAAAACGTTTTAATTTTAATTTGGGTGTTGATTGAAGTTATATTTATTATTTTTGTAATGAAAATGAAACCTGTCCGAAAGTGGCGTGTGGTAGCCTTGATTCCACAGCTTCTTGTAGTTCCTTTCCCAAGGGTGCGGCGCCGGTGACGACGGCTCGAACGGACGAGAGGTCGTATCGGTGGGCCTCTCCGCTCTTAACCAACGCCAAAACGATGGGTGGCACAAACGACGCAACGGTTACCCTGTACTTCTGGATCAGCTCCAACAGAGTCGTCATCTCAAACTTCTGTACAATGAGAACGGCCGCACCGGATCGAATCCCGGAGAGTAAAATTGAATTTAGAGCATAGATATGAAACATAGGCAGCACGCAGAGGAGCACATCGTCGCTGTGAGTGTACTGGTGCGCGTTTTCGCCGTCAACTAACTGCGAGATAGTGGTGACCAAGTTTTTATGCGACAACATAACGCCCTTGGGGAGCCCCGAAGTGCCAGAAGAAAACGGAAGCGCGACGACGTCGTCAGGGCTAATCTTAACGGCGGGGGCTTCCGTTTCGTCGGCGTTAGTTAGCGTGGAGAAATGCAAAACGCCGTCGTTCTCAGGGGGACATGTATCGATGCACATGACCATGACGTCAGTGCTGTCGGCGAAGCTCTTGATTTTGTCCACGTACGCGGATTGTGTTATGACGAGCCTGGTTTTGGTGGCGGTGGCTTGCTTGGCCAGCTCCTGCGGAGTGTAGAAGGGGTTGGCAGTGGTGATGACGGCGCCGCGGTGGGAGGCGCCGAGGAAGGCGAGGGCGAATTGGGGGCAGTTGCGGAGGACGAGCATGACGACGTCACCCTGGCGGATGCCGATGTTGTGGAGACCGGCGGCGATGCGGCGGGCTGCGAGGTCGACTTCGGCGTAGGTGAGTGTTTCGCCGGTGTCGCCGTCGATAAGGCATGTTCGGTGATGGAATTGGGAGAGGTTTTGGAAGCAGTAAGAGTGTAGTGGAAGGTGCGTGGGAATGGGAATATCAGGAAGTGGGGATCTGAAGATGAATTCTTGTGGAGAAGGTTCCATTGTTGGTATTGGTGGCATAGGAAAATTTGCTAGTTTGCTTCAAAGTGAGGGTAGCATGTATTCATATATATGTGCGTGAGAAGCTTGTGGGTTACATCAAGAGTTGTTGAGACAGGGACAGCAACTTCACACGTATATAATTGGAAGTGTTTGTTTTCGTTGTTTAGGTAGAAACACTCGGAGCAAATAAGACTACTATTTCTGATGTTTTTCTCCAACATAATGGATATTTTATTTTTCGTGGATCAAAAATATTATTGTAACTAAATTCTAATTTAGGTAGAACGAGAAAAGATAATGACTTTTTTTTTTGTTTTTCCTTTCGAGCATGGATATTTATTTTATAATCTATCTACAAAATATTTTATACTTGTGCTTTTCTCACACATCATGAGTGTTTTATCTTTTACATTGAAACAAATTAAGTGTAACTTTCGTCCATCTTTTAAGAAAAGTTGAAATAAGATAAGGGTGTTGTTAAGTAATTCTTAAAAAGTACAAAGTATATGTTATTGTAATTTATTATTCTTCCTTTAATGTGAGATTTCCAATTATATAATTTAATGCCATTTAACAAAATCTAACGGTTTGTTCTAATACGACTTGGACTTGTTTCTTTCAATTTTATGACATGTCAGTGTGTACAAGACATGATTATAAAGATAATCAATATTATTTTAATTTTCGATTAATAAAAAAAAATATTTTTTCCTAGACAATTTTGAATTTTAACTTAAAATTGTTTTAACGAAGAGATATGACATTTTTAATTAGAGTATTGAGCATTTTGTCTTAATCTATATTTTGTTGGACTTATAATTTATTTTGTTAAAGTTAAACTTTTTACATATTTAATGTTTTGTTTTTCGTTTCACGTTATTATCGTTTATTCTTTTAGTCATGATTATTCTATCTTAGTATTTATATTAAGATTTGTTATATAACTTTTTATAATTGCTTTGTTATGAGATAAATGCATTTTAATTTATTTGCTGATATTTATATTTTATTATTTTTAATTAGTTTTGACTGATCGGAATTTTGTTTATAAGGAAACAATTAATGAATGAAACAAAAATAGAAATACGGCACAATATTTTTTATATATCCCTACCCTACGTCTTTTGTACAATACAACTCTCCATACCTTTTCGTAAAATCCTTATATTGGTTGCTTTTCTTGAATAGTTTTCCTATAAGGAAACTTTTTACAAAACTTTCCGACGATCTCAGAAGAAATGGAAATAATTAAATTAAATATAATGACTAAAAAATATTTATTTATTCTATTTAACCCATTACATTTTTTTGCTACAGTATTTAATTTATCTTTCTCCTATAAAATATACTGTGTTACAAATTTATATTATGAAAATAGCATTATCCTTTTTTCTATCCCTGTCTCACCAAACTTTTGCCTGCTGTTGCAAGATTCAAGTTTTTTTTTTTGGTCCATAAAACAGGGAAATGTAGTTAATAAAAAAACTTTTGGCTTTGATATGAACGAAAAACACAAAATCAAACAGAGACAATGAATTTCCACATCCACCTACCACCACCACTTTGGATGGTCCAGGTCAATCTCAATGTCATAGTAACGTCACTTTTTACGTCACATATAAGATTCTATTGAATTCAATTTGGGCCGTAATTAAAATGTAAGCCCAATAGTTATAGGATTGGGGTGGCTATTCTCCCCACCTTTTCTTGCTATTTTCACCCCTTACTTTTTATTCTATGTGAAGGAAAAACTTATTCGTATGAAATGAATTCATTGTATTAGGCCTCATTTTGAGAAGGGTTGGCCTCAAAGCCTTGCCATCATTTCTCTTCGCAAGATCTTTCCAGAGGCAGACTTTGGAATGGAGCCCACAAAGAAAACCCTGCTGATTCTTTTATAAAACACAACCTGCCACAAAGGAAAAGGCATATAATGTATATTATATAAACATTAAAGACATTTAAATTATTAATTCAAAGGAAAGTCAATCAAAATTCCTATATAAAAATATTTTTATTCTTTTAGTTTTATTTTATTTATATGAGTTTTGTAAATTTTAATATTTTCAATTAAATATCTTTCGTACAGTATATTAAGTATTACATTTTTTATATTTTTTAACTGAGTTTATTTTCTATTATTTTACTTTATCATCTCGCGTAAAAAAAAAAATTTTACATAATGTGAAGAAGAAACAACAATTTCGTTACGTAATATGTTTTAAATTAAAATTATGAAAATTATTTATTATTTTATATTAATCACAATATTAAATCATATTAATCACAAAAAAATTAATCATGATAAAATAAAATGATGCCAAAATAAAAAAATTAATAACAAAAATTTAATTTAAAAATATATATTTTTTAATTATTCCATATATAAATTAAAATTTAATAAGAATTCAGTTAAAATAAAATGGTCATTCCATTCTTTGACATTATTTATGCTAATAAATAAAAATGTAATTATCTCTCTTGATGAAATGTTATATTTTAATTCATAAAAGTATTCTTAACTCATCTAATACTACATTTTAATGGTAGATCAATATCATGAAATGACTATACCCTTAATCCGAGTAAATCGCCTTGTTTCATTTTTTCATCATCTGTATTTTGAGAAATAGAAAATATACTATAATAGAATCACAATATTTTTTGCAAAATATTAACAGTTAAATATTTAAAATCCAAAAGTGACTTTGATCTACTTAATTTCAAAATGTTTCTGTTTATTTGATTTCATTTATCTCTTCAAAAAAACATTAGTTAATTACCTGGTTTGAGATGTATTGCTTGATTTCTTGCTCAGATATATTAGAACCTTTTGATCTTACAACAAAAGCCACTGGAACTTCTCCTGCAACTTCATCCTTCATGCTGAAATAAAAAAAAAAAATCAGAGATAATTAAATTAAAAATTTTGTTATAAGAAAATAATTTATATAATAATAAGTAAAGAACTTACGATACAATAGCAGCATCTGAAATATTGGGGTGAGCAATTAGAATGGCTTCCAACTCCGCTGGAGCCACTTGAAATCCTTTGTATTTGATCAACTCCTTTAATCGATCAACGATGAAAAGTTCATCATCATCATCGATGTACCCAATATCACCCGTATGCAACCATCCCTCCTTATCTATTGTATTTTTTGTCGCCTCTTCGTCGTTTAGGTAACCTAACCAAATATCACAAACAATAACCCATTTCGTAAAACAATTGCATGTGCATAGTTTTTTTTTAATTAGTTTATATGATATCAATTTTAAAGTAGTATTACTTAAAATAGGGTAAAACAGTTTCAAAATTTAATGCAATGTTTTTCTTTTATAATTGAAAAACAATGGAGGAGATAACGTAATTCGAGCATTAGTTTCAAATTTTAGTTTATAATCCACATTACACTCATGTTTTTGCTTATCATATTCCCACAGGAATAATATTCTGAGAAACCTATTTCGTTTGCCTTTACGAAATCGGGGGTATTTATCACTAGTTTCTCCGTGTTTTGACTTACCATATCCATACAGCATTAAAGATAAAAATTAGAGAAAATTATTTAATACATGATTAACACAATTTGAATTTGATTATTCAGTTGTTAGATACCGAAACCCTAATAAAAAGATACAAAATATATATTAGACAAAATATATATCAGACCAATTAAAAATATTTTAGCACTTTGCTTCCCTTAATTAAATTTCCACTTCAAGAATACTTAAGTTCTAACTATTGATGCCATTAACACTTGCTGATAAGAAAAAATATTAATTATGTTTGTTCTTCCAATATAAAAAAATCTTTTACGGTAGGAACTAAATCGAGCAATTTAAACAATACATAATATGGCTTATGAAAAAAATAAAATAATTTCGTACTAAGTAGTCAACAAAACATTAAAAGGTGGAGTTTCTGGCATCTAATATAATTAATTGTTGAAGTATAATAATTAAAGAGTTTTTAATGATTTTTGAAATTGTGTTTATAAAGTACCTCAAATGTAGTTGTGCATAAATTTATAATGCAGTCAATATAGTTTTAACAATTTTTTAAATTTTAAAATATATGTTTACTTTATGTTACAGTCCACATAATTGACGATTTAAATTTTGTGGAATTAATTTTTTTTTTACAAAGAATGAAAAAGGATAAAAACATGAATTCATTATGGGAGAAAAGTGAAAGAAAAAAAAAACTATTATTATAACTCTTCGAATTAAAGTTGCAAGAAGAATAGTTTTTAAAAAAACATGTTTTGAAAGACTACTTTATATAGACATTAATTAATTTAACTATTTGTTTGTAAGTATTTATTTTAAATATAGTGCGGGTAACTAAGAGTAGAGTGACATTTCAATTCTATGTTGATAACTTTTTTTTATGTTATACTTTCTACTTTAATTATGAATAACCTTATTAATCTTTGAAATTATTGTTTTTATATTATATTTGTTACCAAATAGAATTAGAAAAGAGACATTTCGTGTCTCTTTGTACATTTTTTAGAAAAATAAAATTAAATAGTAAGTGGTTATACGGTTGAAAATTTTAAGTGATTTTCTAATGTAATAAAAATATGTGTAGTTTTTTTTTTTATCATGTTAGTTGTTAACATTAAATTGATTACTGTGTTAACGAAGAATTGAACTCGTAATCTATTATCAGTCACTCTTTAATCTTTATTACCAAACCAACTTTAATTAAATGAAAAAATATGTGTAGTAACTTTCAATACTTAAACTTTTCTTTTACTTTTTAATTTTAAAATATAATGAAAGATAATACAAAAATATAAATGTATACATTAGATAAAAAACACTCATTGGACCCTTTACTTAAAAGTTATGGAGAAATATATAGTTTGAAGTTATTTCAAAGTGGATTTTCTTGTGGTTTTTAATTTTTAATTTTTTATTGAATTATCAAGTTATTTAATTTAAATTAGAAACCGAAGTTATTTAATTTAAAGTGGTGATTATGGAAAGAGAAGAAATGTTTACCTTTCATGATCTGGTTGCCTCTGATGCAAATCTCACCTGCTTTATTCCTACGGAGCGAAGCTCCAGTGTGAGGGTGAACGATCTTCATCTCCGCGTTTCTTAGCACGCACCCGCTCGAACCTGATTTCATTTCCACTCCTTCCTTCGCAAAGGATAAGCAGAACGAAATCGCTAATGCCTCTGTCATCCCGTAACCCTGCATGCGTGTATTATAGAGGTCACTCCATCACAAGCGCACAATTCATCATAATCACTCATAGTTACCTGACCGAATATGGCGTTGGGTAGTTTCGCCCTCATACAATTCTCAACTTTCTCTCCCACTGGTGCTGCACCACATATAATCATTCGAATCGATGACAGGTCATATCGCTGCAAGTCTGGACTCTTCGCAATCGACAATACGATGGGTGGCACAAACGCCGCCACGCTTACCCTCTGTTTCTCAACCAACTCTATCAACTTAACAATGTCAAATTCGGGCATTATCAAAACGGTAGCCCCAACTCGAAGAGAACAGAGCAAAACACTGTTGAGGGCATAAATATGGAAAAGTGGAAGCACGCACAACACCACGTCCTCGCTCCGCATATACACATTCGGGTTCTCTCCGTCCACTTGTTGCGCCACGCTCGTAACCAACCCCTTGTGCGTTATCATCACTCCCTTCGGAATCCCCGTCGTTCCTGAAGAATACGGCAGCGCAACCACGTCGTCCGGGAATATTTTAACGCCGGGAATGTCTTTCTCGTTTGCCTCCGTCAACTCCGAGAAGTGAAGGTAACCTTCCGGCGCCGCATCGACGCACATCACTCTGACGTCGTTTTCCCTCGCGAAATCCTTCACTTTGTCCACGTAGGACGCCTGCGTTATGATGAGTTTGGCGTTGCAGGCCGCGGCTTGTTTGGCCACCTCCGCCGGAGTGTAGAAGGGGTTAGCGGTGGTGATGGTGGCGCCGCAGACGGAGGAGCCCAGAAATGCGAAGACGAACTGAGGGCAGTTCCGGAGGAGAAGGAGGATGACGTCGCCCTGGTGGATGCCGAGTTTGTTGAGGCCGGCGGCGACTCTGAGAGCGGTGAGTTGAACGTCGGCATAGGTGAAGCATTCTCCGGTGGCGGCGTTGATGAGGCAGGGTCGGTGGTTGAATTGGGAGATGTTTTGGAAGATGTAAGTGTGGAGAGGGAGGTGCGTGGGAATGCAGATGTCGGGGAGTTTGGAACGGAAAATGAAGTCATGGTTTTGGTGTTGTGTAGATTGTTGTTGTTCCATTTGGGTTGGTGGCAGGCAAATGTGTTTGTTTGTGGGTGTGAAAGGTCGAAGGGAGATGGAAGGAGAGCAACAGAAGCTTGGGTTTGTTATTTGGTTACAATGCTTATTTATATGCATGGGTACTGTGAATTATTTACAGTGTATTATTTAAAAAATTAAAAAAAAATGTTTTTTTTTGTCATTTTATTTTCTAAGAGTTAAATTATTTTTAATTAAAATTGCACTGTAATTTAAAGAAAATAAACTTAACAACGAGAATAGATGTAAAATAGTATATAATTTACGTTATATTGTGCGGTTAAAAGATGTGGATAATTTGTACTTTGTAGTGTTGTTATCTAGAGCCGATTATTTTCTACATTAGCTATGATTCTAATCCAGGCAAATTTATGGTCTTTAGGTTAAATATGATCTTACCATTTCAAATCTTCCTAATTCAAATGAAATTATGTTTTATTAGACCAAGATTTCATATGTCTAAATCCAATTAAACTTTCCTTATAAAAAGACAAAAAAATAATAATAAATGTATCAATCTAATAAAACGGTCACAAAGAACAAGACTTGTATTTAAAAGAGGAAGAAAAAAATGTACAAAATTTATTACATTTCATAAAAGAACTAGAAACATACAAAAATTAGGTAAGATCACACATAAGCTGCCGAATATGTTTGCACATGATTGCAGTCCCTAACCTTCCTAATTCCTAACTTCAATCGCGTACACCTCCTTACCTAATTGCCTATCGAAAATGCTTAATTAAGTTTGAAGTTTATGATAAATTTGATTTTTTTAATATGGTTTTTCTTAAATTTTGTATACATTGAGTACTAGAAAAATTATTAAATATAGTTTTGGTTCATTAAATTTTAGTAAAAAATAAAATTCGTTACTTTTTTTTAAAAAAACTTTGGCTTAATTTAGTCTTCAAATTTTAAATTAATGTATGAATTTAATTATTTTAATCAAAAATTGTTAAAATTATTTAACATTTCAAATATATTTTTAAACTGATACTGAAGAAAAATGTATCATATAAACAATTTGTCAGAATGGTGCAATGGAATGAATGGTTAACGCGTTCAACAAACTAGGAGGATGAATTGATTTATTATCGTAAATTGTTCTTTTAATAATTTTCTCACCTAAATATGAATTCCATAATACAATTTAAACAAATTAAAAAAGTAAGAAATATAGAAAATTACAAAAGGCATGAACACCTCCTCCGAATGTTTTATGAAGGATGAACACCTCCTTTGGATCTCCATAAAGGATGACATACTTTCAACTCAACAACACTCAATCACACTTCCCGTGAAACTTCTCACTCTACGCCAACACGCCTAGTTTTCAAAGCCACGACACAAGGGTTCAGCAAACTCTATAGATAAGACTTTCAAAAATACACTTTTTGTATATTTTCTATTGTCATATTTTAGAACGAGAGTCCAATCTAATTTATAGATACCTCCATATTCAAAATGAATTCATAACGCTACAGAACTTGCAAATTCAAAATTGATTATTAATTATTATAAGTTGATAATTAATTATCTTGAGTATAATTAAACTAAATTTTAACGTAACCTAAGACAAACAATACAGAGAATCAAAGATAAACCAGTAAAGATTTTCTTGCAACAAAAGCATTTAAGACTTGACTTTGAGACATCATCAAAACTTCTTTCATTCAACTTTATGCTAACACAATTCAATTGTTATAATAAAAGTTTCACAACTAACATTAAAACATAAATGTTTCGAAACTACATAAACAACTCAAATGATGTTATCATGAAACATGTTTGAAATGTCAAATAAACTTAATAAATTTTAATTAAAATGACTAAATTTTTTCAATATTTCCCAGAGATGACTAATTTTAATTTTTACTGAAAATTAAAGAACCACAAATATAATTAATCCTTTGAAAAATTATATTTTTCAATTGAATTTTCATAGTTTAATTTTTTTATTAATGGGATGACATAAGTGTTATATTGTTGAGTTATTTTACTTGATTTTATCTAAATATTATTTATTATAATATTAAATTATGTAGTTTTGTGGTTCTTTTTATTGTTGGATAAAAATAAACGAAATAATAGAAGGGTTAGAGTTATGCAAAATTTTTATGAAACCTACGAAATAAAGGTTGTTTTAGAAAAAAAAATCAACACCCGCAAATGGCGTGACGATGTAAACGTGCACAATACTACTCATTTGGCATGATAAGTTGTAAGCTCGAGTTGATCAAAACCAAAGGTAATAATCATGAAAAAAAATATTATATATCTTAATTGTGATCACACATCAAACTAACCAAACAAAGACTTTGATTTTCGAATAAACACGAGAGTAAAAAAAATGGCTTTTACGACATGACAAACGTATTGAGGGACCTAATTTCCAGCCTTCCAATCCCATATTTACATTTCATTTTAAAAGTCATATACTATATTAATCATATAATCGGTATATAAAAAAAATATAATATTTATATAAATATTTAATTTAGTCTTAATTTGAAAATCCACAAAATTGTTCAATTTTAAAGAAATAAATTAAATTAAACAAAAACAACAAACATAAAAACTAAGTTAAATATAAAATATTGACTTGTGATAATAATTTATAATATCGACACGTGTCATTGACCCAAATATGGCATTATTTGACATGTGAATATTTGTTTTAAGTTGAAAAATTTTTAAATTAAAAAAATTATAAACGTGATTTATACTATTCGGTATCTGTTACTTATTTATTTGACATTAATAAATATTACTAAATTAAATAAAATTGATAAAAATTAAAATTTTATTAAAAAAATATTAAAATTAAAATAAAAAAACTGATTCAAAATAAATACTAAGTTAGTATTTTAACTTAGAACTAAATAAAAATAAGTACAAAAGTCATAGTGTATGCGTTGAAAATTCTTTTACGTAAATAGACTGAAAATTTTGACTAATTTTGAAGAGTAAGTTTTTTATACTAAAGATTTAAGATTATTTTAATATAAAATTATACAATTTAATATTTATAGACTTTATTTTTTTATACAAAACTCAACTTTTTTTAACAAAAATAAATAAATTCTAACAAAGTGATTAATGGTCATGTGTCTGTGTCGAGAATGGTTCAATGTATATATGTACTTATAACAAAGGGTGTGTTCACATGAGATGATTTATGGGATATGATTTTGAGAGAGAGTAGTTGAATAGATTTGAGGGTAATATTTTTGTTGTTTTTTTAGTGGATTTGTAGATAATTGAGAGTGGATTTAGAAGTAAAGTTTATGAGAATTAGTGTAGAATTTGATTGATGTGATAGATTTAAAAAATTTGTTTAATGGGTAGAAATTAAAGATTACCAAAATGTCCCTAGGTATTAAAGTAATATAAAATGTTATTTATTAATGTTATATTTAATTGTAAAAATGTATATAAATAGACCAAAATTATAAATTATTATTATAATTATTTTTTTAAAACTAATTTTAAATTTTTTTAAAAATAATATTAAAGTAAAGTTAAATTATTATTTTAAAATATAATATTTTAAAATTTATCAGCTATAAAGGCTCTCGTTCATCAGTTTACTCTAGAATCACCATGTCTTTTGCTGACAACATAACCTAATAAAGGGTCCCAAAAATATTCATAGTTTATTCTTCATTTATAACCATTACATTATCACTGGGGTAACTTGGGCTAAATTAAAATGTTCACTGCAGAACTCTTCACTGTCATAAAGATGTTGACCACGAAGATGTTTTGGCACGTAAGTTTGTTCGCCAATGCCAAAGTTGACGATGGCCTTCAATAGAAAACAGTAATAGTTGGGATCCAAATTTTCCAGGCGTTTGATGAGTTTGAGGACAAAACTGATATTTTACCTTAAATCGTTCCAAATCTTCGCAATCGTACAAGTTAATAAAAAAGTAGAAATCCCACAAATCGTCTTCAATCCGTCTTTGCTTATCATTCAAGTGAATGTGAATCATCTCGCAAATCTGTCCTTACTCATCTTCATAAACAGTAAATTCTTGGCATGTAAACACACCCTAAAAGAGGATTTTTTATAACTGCAGTCCAAACTATGGAAGTTAGGTACCATGGTCAGGTCTGTATCCAAAGTTTTCGACGAGTCCGACAACATTTATTTATTAATAGAAACCATTTATTTTAAAAATATTTTCATTCAATATCTATGAAGAAAAAAAAAGCTTAAAAAATTTAAGAAAAACCACTTTTGCAATGTATAACATATATTTATAAAACATCTTTTATTAAAAAAATATTTTACCAGTAGAAAACATGCTTATCTAAATTTAAAAAAAAATATGAACTTTGAAAAAAAATCTTATAAACGAAGATAATAAAAATAAAAATAAACGGAAAAATTTGGATTAAGATATTTTGGAACGAATTTTCCACCGACCATTTTTCTGGTGATCTGAAAGAGGTTATGTTGTGAATAAGTTATCTTGAGATGAGAGGTTGGAATATGTGGTGATCCAAATTTGTTTAGTCTATCATTTATTCAGGTAGAACAACTTCGCAACAACTCGGGTGAGCATTTTGTGGCTAAGAAATTTTGGAGTTGTTTTAATAGCCACGTCAGCACAACTCTTTTTATAGATCTTAAAAAGGTTCTTATTTATAGGCTAGCTATCACTTGAACATTAGATTAGATTGACACATTTGTTAATATATTCTGCTTTATATGTCCATAGCTTTTTCTATCAAAATTCAATTAATGGGAGCAATTGTTCTCTTGGAACCTATCATTAACCATGATTGGTATAATTTATCATTACGTGATTGAATGCATTTTTTTTCAAATATCTTGGAAGCCTAATATGGTTGGATATTGGTTATTCTCATTCAACTTTTTAAGAACTAATATTTTAATTTTAATTTGTATAATAATGATTTAGGTATTGGAATTGATTATATTATTATAAATCAAGGAAATTAAAAAAAAATATATTTTAAGTTTACTAGCATATATTAGCTTGTAATAGTACTGAAAAAAAAAAATTATACTCGTTTTACCTTCCATACGAGTTTTAGAATAAAACGCATTGCTGTTTATACTAGTTAAACGTACAACTGATATAAAAAGTATTTCAAACAATGAAACTTTTCTTACTCAATTTCAAACAACTTTCAAGCATTTCACATAGTGGATTAATTAATTAGTTCAATTTATATGTATAATAGTCCAACACTACGCACTTGAAGAATTGATTTTCGTCACTTATTTTTTCACCATAACTTTCATGCATGATAAATACAACGTTAAGAAGAATTATTCAGAAGTCAATATAAATCCTAAAAACAATAAAAGACTGAAAAAAAAATCACCTTATAAACAAGTCTACAACCTCTTGTTATAATATGAGAAATTGTTTGTAGCTGCGATGTTTGCAAAAGTGTAAAAGGACACTTCAATGCCTTCTATGTCTTTTGAGAAAACCCCACGTAGTCTACTCTTTCCCCATTTTGTGGATGGTTGGCATGACATGAAGCTTTAATCTTCCTATTGTATTGCTCTTGATTGAAACGTGATGAACATTATATGCGGATTATATCAAGGAAAAAACCTTGACTGAAATGAGATGATGAAAGAGAAAGACACAAGAGCGAGAAAAGGAAAAGAGAAAAATGAAAGTTATACATTTGAAAGTCCTCTATTTACTAATAAAAAAAATAAAAAAATACTTTTTATACTAATTATAATTAGAATTGATATTAAATATTTTCTTATTAATTATAAAAATGTTACAATATTAATTTTTTATACTAGTATAAAAAAATTTCTTATTTATTTTAAAATTACACTACATCACTTTCTACTCGTTATAACTAAAATAATATAAAAAAATAGTTTTATTATAAAAATGTCATCGTATACCAGTTCATCCCTATACTACTTTTTATACTTAGTACATAATAATCATAATCACCACCGTTAGTCTCAAAATTCGGACCGATATCATGCAGAGTTAAAACATTTCTAAAACTCCACATGACATGTAATTTTAGTTTATTTGCAAATTAAATAGGAAACATTACATAAACACCCCAACCAATTCGGTCTTTATATTTTAACTCAAAGAACTCATAGGAGCTTCGCTCGTCTAGTAGCAGCTTGTTCTACACACATTTACAGAGATATAAAATAGCATTTTTTAGGTCTTCCAATTAAACTATTATTGGAATTAAATGTTTTTTTCTTCTAGTGCTTATAATTAGAGGGAGCACCATTAAGAAAAAATGACTCAATTAGGTCGTGCCCTATATTCACAATTCACAATGAAAGAAGACCATTTGCAAGCCTTGCCCTCAGTTCTCTTCGCAAGATCTTTCCAGAGGCTGCCTTCGGAATTGAACTCACAAAGAAAACTCTACTGATTCTTTTGTAAAACACAACCTGCCACAATTACACAGAAATTTTCTTCGCATAATTCAAAGACAAAAACAACAAAAGAAGGAGCATAAAGCATAATTGTTATAAGCTTTCGTAACATTTATAAAATTAATTTAAATGAAATTGAACACTATATATTGAATTTTTATTTCTTAGTTTATAGTAAAAATGAAGAAAATAAAACAAAAACGATAATAAACCTGCTTTGAGATGTACTGCTTGATTTCTTCCTCAGAGATCTTAGAACCATTTGATAGTACAACAAACGCAACCGGAACCTCTCCTGCAGCTTCATCCTTCATGCTGAAATCAACCTCATCATTAAACTCTGTGTCGAAAAAGAAAACTAAGCAAAAAAAGAGTCAGATTATATGGTAAATTCAGAACTCACGAGACAACGGCAGCATCAGAAATCTTTGGGTGCACAATTAGCATGGCTTCGAGCTCAGCAGGAGCAACCTGAAATCCTTTGTATTTGATCAACTCCTTCAACCGATCAACGATGAAAATCTGGTCATCATCGTCGATGTATCCAATATCACCCGTATGCAACCATCCTTCTTCGTCTATAGTTATTTTTGTGGCTTCTTCATCGTTTAGGTAACCTAATAACCAAAAAATGGATTAACTAAATATGCTTATGCAGTTTTCATAGACCTCTCTTTTTTTTTGTCAGCACTTAGTCCTCTAATTCATTTGTTACACATTGCTACAAACTAATTCATTCTGAAGTGATGCTTTCTAATGTAAAACTTTTCTATTTGTATAATTATATTAAAATTTGTGTGAATTTCAGTAAAAAAAATTAGCAATGGTAGAAAACCTAAATTATACCTTTCATGATCTGGTTGCCTCTGATGCAAATCTCACCAGCTTGATTTGTGTGAAGCGAAGCACCAGTGAGAGGGTCAACGATCTTCATCTCTGCATTTCTTACAACGGTCCCGCACGAACCTGATTTCACATGCCCTGCTTCCTTCGCAAACGCTAAGCACATTGAAAGCACTGGTCCTGCTTCTGTCATCCCATAACCCTGCATTTATATGCACCGCACAATCAATCACAATCTTCGCGTTTTTTCTTATCCTTCTCTCTATCTCTCTATTTTCTTTCTCACTAACGGTCAACAAGAAAAAGACTTTACAAAACACACATTATACTGCTGTTATTGTTACAATTCTGAGTAATGCTGAATAGGATCATCATAATTTTTTTACCACTGTTTTATTGGTTTATATATTTAAAATAAAACAATCATAAATTGTAAAAAAGGTTATTAAAGAAAGTTGCTACTAGATAATACTTTTTTATATTTTTTGTGACACAAACTTTTATATTTTTTTTAAAAAAGAAAAAAATTAAATTAAAAAACCATAATATCAAATAAATATAAAAAAATTGTATGTGAAAGTATTATTTTTCTATAATATTTTTTTTGTAGTTATGCAACTGTAGTTGCTTCCACACGGAACTGTCAAATTTCAAAATCATCTTTTGATGACTAAAACATTTTAAACAAACGTGTAATAACTTTTTCCAATGATAAAAATATTATATTTAGAAAATAGTAAATATAGATGAAATTTTTAAATGAAATGATAACATACTTAACTGCATGATAATTATATCCGTAATAAATATGTCAAAATATTAAATTATCCATTCAGTCTGATGGCCATACCTTCTTTAAATGAAAAACAACTACCATAAAAGTCAAGTCTGTTAGGTTTTATACACAATAGTTTATAATTACATGATAGGGCCTCTACTTAAAAAAGAGGTGTATTTATCAATTCGACTCTGTTTTTTTGTTCTGACAAAACGAAGGCCAACCTTACCCATACGAAGTTAAGACCATTTTCGTCAAAAAGAAAAAATAAAGTAGCATATATTATCTTCCACACGTGAGTTTTAAAATATAATAAATGAAAAAAAAATATATATATATATATATAATATTGAAAACTTTATTCAATTAAACTAAATTTAAACTATCACTGAATTTCAAAAAAATTAAGCTTTTTCATAAATAAATGTAATTAAAGATTAATTTGAAAATAACTAGTTATAAAATAACTAAACAAATTAACTTAACTAAAATGGTTAATATTTGAAAATTTAAGTATTTTACTTGTAACTTATTCATTCTGAAGTAAGTATAATTTTATTATTCAAAACAATTTAAATATTTTAATGTTCTTAATTTTAATTAAATATTAAATTATTCATTTTTTTTCAAATTAATTACACATATTTTTGACAAAAGTAATATATTTATTAAAAGACAGATATTATTTTATTAAACTACTTGAATAAGTGTCATATCTTATTATAAATTGAGGTTCCACCAATCTCACTTCATGTCGTGATAAATGACATTCACAATCCTTCTTGATTTTAAATGTTACTCACTTTCCCTTATTTTATTTAAAAATATCAATCAACCATTAATAAAACATTATTAAAATTAAAATCTTAAGTTTTAGAACATTAAAACTGAATAACTTTTATAACCAAAAATATAATAAATTAATTTTATAATTGACCAAGTGCCTATCATGCTATTATAAACAAACATAAATGTCATTTATTATTAAAAAAATAAATATTTTTTCCAAACTAGTGAGGTTCTCAATAAAAAATAACATATTATTCACAATATTTATTTAAATATCGTTATTTACTATTTATGATCAGAATAAGGATCAAAACTTTGATTTTCCACAAATTAAATTCTGACTTACTTTTTCAATTTACAAAACAATTATGGAAAATTTTATTTTTATATAAATTATTAGATAACTATTATTAATTACCTCATTGATATGTATTTTATTATTAATTATTAATAAATTTAAAAATTCATTTATCTATTTTTTCAATATTATTTATTTTTTTTAATTTAAATTTATGAATTTTCTTATCATTTTTCTAAAATGATATTTTTAATATTCATTCTAAATTTAATTTTTAATTAATAGACACGTTTTTTTAAAAAAACATAAATACACATTATTAAGAATAAGAAGATCTGTGTAAAATTAAAAATTACAGGTATTAGTAAATATCTAATTTATCATTAAAAGGGGTGTGAGTGAAAATTTAATACATCTTGAAGAACATAAATATTTTTTTCTTTACTATTATTCTTAATGACTTGAAAAAGAAATTGTAACGGATATAAGAGACCTAATCACAAATTACCATAGCTACGTAGCTAAGAATAAGATAATTAATACTTTATTATAAATCAAAACCCCGATAAATTTAGAAGAAAAAAAATATAAGAATTAAAATTTAAAATAAAAGAATGAAAATACATGCTTATTATAGTTAGATATCGATCTACAAGTACATAACTCCATAAAGTTGCTAGTACAGGTCATATTCTTTTTTTTTTCTCAAAATTTGATGTAATTCACCTTTTCTTTATCTCTCGTTTAAGAGTCTCTTCGTAAACTAATAAATACAGTATTTTATTTTGATAAAATATTTATAAATTTTTCTATTTTATCATTTTTCTTTGACATCTCACTAAATGAAAAATAACAATGATACGCAATTATTTATATTCATTGGGATGATGATATTTTAACTTAACAATTTTGAACAATAATATTACATGTCAAAAATTTATTGGTTCATTTTAAATATTTTTTAAAAAAATATTGTAAATGCATCAATGAAAAACTGTCAGTTAGATAACTGTCAAAATATTGTCATGCAAAAATGTTAAAAGAAAGTTTTCCTATTCATTGGACCATAGTCGGACTTTGGGAGACAGTACTTACTGTGGACTCACGACATCACATATGTGTCAGCTGTTTCTTCATGTAATTCAAAGAGCAAGGTGCCAAAAAGGCCGAAAAGGTAAACTAATTCCACTACTTTAGGTAAACGTGTAACTGGAAATAACGAAATCCTTGTTGCTATAAATGGCGGTGATAAGGTAACTTCAATCAAACAAAAAATGTCCATTCACAATTCTTAAAAATAATATTTTAATTATATAATTTTATTTTAATTATAATATATTATTATATTATCGAGGCAGAGGTTTGTTAAGAAAGGAGAAAATATTATTTTAAAATATAATATTTCAACACACACAAAAATTTTACATTATTTTTTCTTTTTTATTTTTTATTATGTGTGTTAGTATATCATTATTTTATTATTTTTCATCCTAAATAAATGGTAATAATTACCTGTCCAAGAATGGCGTTGGGAAGTTTGGCCCTGACAGAATTCTCAAGTTCCTTTCCCACAGGAGCGGCGCCAGACATAATCGCTCGAATCGACGACAGGTCGTATCGCTGCAAATCTTGACTCTTGGCAATGGCCAAAATGATGGGTGGCACAAACGGCGCCACGCTCACCTTGTGTTTTTCCACCAGCTCCATCAACTTAACTATATCGAATTTGGGCATTATCAAAACTGCAGCCCCAACTCGAAGGGAACAAAGCAAAACAGTGTTGAGGGAATAGATATGGAAAAGTGGAAGCACGCACAACACCACGTCCTCGCTGCGTATGTACAGATTAGGGTTCTCTCCGTCCACCTGTTGCGCCACGCTCGTAATCAGCCCTTTGTGCGTTAGCATCACTCCCTTCGGAAGCCCCGTCGTTCCAGAAGAATACGGCAGCGCAACCACGTCATCTGGGGATATTTTAACGCCGGGAATGTCATTCTCGTTTGCCTTCGTTAACTCCGAGAACTGAAGGTAACCTTCCAGCGGCGGCGCCCCGTCAACGCACATCACTCTGACGTCGTTTTCCCTCGCGAAATCCTTCACTTTGTCCACGTAGGACGCCTGTGTTATGATGAGTTTGGCGTTGGAGGCCGCGGCTTGCTTGGCCACCTCCGCCGGAGTGTAGAAGGGGTTAGCGGTGGTGACGGTGGCGCCGCAGAAGGAGGAGCCCAGGAATGCGAAGACGAACTGGGGGCAGTTCTGGAGCAGAAGGAGGATGACGTCGCCGTGTTGGATGCCGAGTTTGTTGAGGCCGGCGGCGACTCTGCGGGCGGTGAGTTGGACGTGGGCATAGGTGAAGCATTCTCCGGTGGCGGCGTTGATGAGACAGGGTCGGTGGTTGAATTGGGAGATGTTTTGGAAGATGTAAGTGTGGAGAGGGAGGTGCGTGGGAATGTAAATGTCGGGGAGTTTGGAACGGAAGATGAAGTCATGGTTGTGGTGTTGTGTAGATTGTTGTTGTTCCATTTTGGTTGTGGTTGCTACGTTGTTGGTTTGGGTGGTGGTGGAGAATGTGAATGGGAGTGAAGATGAGATGGTAGAGGGAAAAATAATGTGATGAGAAAGTTGTTGTTAAGTTACGTGTGTTGTAGTTTCTTGCGTGAGTATGCTTTGCCTGCTTTCGTTTCGCAGATTTTTGGTTTAGATCAGTTGGACATGCTAGTGCATTTAGAGTAGAACAGGTAGTTCTATGGTGGACTCGCCAGGAATTTGGATTCTCTGGTTTTTATGTTCTGGGGTTGTGCTTTTAAAATAATGATTATGATCTTTTAAAATATATTAAAAAAATAATAACATCGTATTTTTAATACTTGAAAGGAGAATACCAAAAAAAATCCAACAAAAGATCTAATTTTGCGATAAACAAAGTTTGAAAATGAAAAAAAAAATTGAGTCAATAGAGTTTGAAAAATGAAAAAGATTTCATTAATGCTATTTCATAAGAAAAATGATACGTGCACATATAAATCTTTTATAACTTTTTATTCTTTTTTTTTTCTTGTAAAAGTATAAAAAGTTATTCTTTTATAACTATTTTACTTTTTTATATCTATGTCAAATAAATATAAAAATTATTATTGTACCATTATTCTTTTCATAATTATCTAACACTTATTTATTAGTAAAATAATCATAAAAAATAATTTTTTTTATCTATAAAAATAAAAGGAAAGTAAAAAAATAGTGAAAAGAAATGTTAAATGGAAGTAAAAAATAAATTGGTTGTGAAAATTCCGTTCTCCTTGAAAATTAAAAAATTCACACGGAGAACAATATTACACACACGATGGCTATTTTAAAATTATAATAATATGTATGTCATTTTAAGTTAAAAAAAGTAATTAAAATATTAATATCTTAAGCTGATAGTTGTATTTTATTTGTTGGTGTTGAGATATCATCTTCCACTAAATTCATTACCTTGTTAACTTTTTTATTGTTTTTAAAAAATAAAAATTATGTTTGTTTGTGAGGTGAGTTATTCATCCACTTTATACTTTAAATTAGTTTTGTTATTATGTAACTTATACTTTAATCTAGTTTTGTTACTATGTAAGACTACTTATATTAGAGGTATATATACATTTTGTATACAGGACTTAGCATGAATAGGTGGTTTGATAGCAGATGAAATAATATGTCTAATAAATAATAATTTTTATAAGATAAACCTAAACCATAACTCTAATATCATATTAAAAGATAAACTTTAAGTTTAACTCTACCTACAAAATCAGTTTATAAATTGAGGTTTGCACTTACTTTATACTCTAAATTGATTTTATGTTGTTGTGAAACATAAAAAAAACACTTCCTAATTCACCTTAATCATATAATATAGATTAACATTTTAAATTATAAATAAAAATATAATTAACATATTAATATTTTAAATTATTAAACTAGTTTTTTTTTCTTTGGTATTAACCCATTATTTCTTTTTTCTTTTATTTGTCTTTGTTGAATATAGTAAAAAATATGTATGTGATTAATCTTCCATGTGATGATTATACACATAGAATCATCTATTTATAATAAAAGAAATATGGGCTAAACCCAAAATACAAATAAAAAATACTAACAAACTAACTAAATATAAAATAAAGATAACATATATAACACTCCTCCTCAAGTTACTGCATACAAATCATATGTACTAAGCTTGTTACTAATATAATCCATAAGGACTTAGTGAAAATATTTGTTTCTGCACTCGAGTAACACCAAATTACTAATGATTTGTATTGGAAGTCTCACATCGACTAGAGATAAGGTCAATTTAGAATACATAAATAGGTGCAAACTTCACCTTACAAACCGATTTTGTGGATTGAGTAAGACTTAAAATTCATCTCGTCCCACATCGACTAAAGATAAAATCCACTTCTCAACCGTCTTAAATTAATTCATGATAATTATAATTAGTAATTTATAGTATATATCTAATTATTTTGTTAAAGAATTGATAATTTAACTTTCATAGAAGTAATATCGACTTAATAATGAATACTTTAATATTCTATTTATGTTTTTTTTTTCATTTTCTTTAACTTAAACTATTAATATATATTATTATATTAGACAATATTTACTATATTTTCTTTTACTCTTAAATATGTAAAGGTATTTTTTTTTCTCTTTTATGTCTATAATATTCTCAAATAGGGAAATTGATTGTTTGTATATCCGCATTATTATTTTACTGTTTAATGTCTGTTTATATATCTATATATAAGTAAAATAATTAAGTACATTATTTATTGCATATTGTATTGAAGTCGATAATAAAAAAATAAAAACTAATAACTTAATTGTGTATAAAACGTGAACATTTTTTTTTCAATTTAGGCCAAAATGTCTTCTCACTAACTGGCGATTTCTTATTTCTCTCTTTTATGTTTTTTTACATTGATGCTCTTTTTATTATAAATTGCGTACTGTCAGATATTATTAAAAGTAAAATAAAAAATATAATTTGTGCATATCAAATTACAATTTTTCATCGTATGTTGATATAAATAATCATGAAATGGTGTTGTATAATGACTGCATCATATAACAATTGACTTTGTCAAGAGACATATAACAGTGTAGTTATAACTTTTGGTTTATAAATTAATTTACATAATTTCTGCATATATTGTAAGAAGCTCTTTAGATATCTTTTTGTTTACTGTTATTTATCTCTCCTACTTGTATTTATAGTTTTATAAATTTTAATAAATTTCATGACATTGTTGTCTTTCTTCTATGATTCAAATTCAATAACATTAATGCCGTATTTTAATGTTGGAAATTAATTTTTGGTTGTTAGATTTTAAACTAAGTTCATCTGACTTTTTTTGGCAAAACTTGAAGACTTTGAGTTCTTGTTGACTTGAATGGATTTGGAGAAGAGTAACCAAATGAATTTGGGAGAATTTGAAGGTAAATTTTTTCTTGTTTATTTTAGTGAATTTTGGAGGTAAGTGAGAGTGGATTTTGAAGTAAAGTTTGTGAGAATTAATGTAGATTTTGATTGATGTGACAAATTAAAAAATTTACTTCCAAATCCACCCTCACTTACCTCCAAAATACACTCAAATAAACAACAAAAAATTTACCTTCAAATCATCATCTCAAATTCATTCAATCACTCTCGCTCAAATTTATTTAAGTGAATAGGAACTAAGTGGGGTAGCATAGATTATATCACTTCCACATTAATGACCCTCGTGAGATAAAGAGCATAACTATTTATAGTTTTTACGAGATAAGATGGATTAGTATATAACTTTTGTTTTATAAATATTAAACAATCATCATAAGTTCGGGATTTTATGTTTCCTTCTGGGAGGATGTCTTCAATTACAACTTGAAAAGACTAAAGAAACAAATTTTAAGAATAAGATTCCAATTTAAGACACTATTAAGAAGGGAAATTTTAACAATGTTTTTCTCAACTTGAATAAAAATATTGTAAGAAAAGTATATTAAGAAAATGATTTTGTACAAACTAATAAAACAAGTGACGAAAATATAGAACAATATTTGAATTATAAAAATGTAAATGGAAAAAGTTGAATTAATTTGTAAGTCTTATAACGAAATTAACAACAATTAAATTCAAAAAAAGAGTTTCAGAAAATTTTGTTATAAAAATTACTCCTTTAAAAGAAAAAATATTTTCATTCTACCCAAAATCGTCTAAATAAACTTGATGAAAATTTAAAAGCAAGAGTAAAACTCAAAAGAATAAAATAGACTCAATTGGGTCAAGTCAATCATCAAATCGAATCAACAAAATGATACGTAGTTCATCCAAAACTATTAAAAATATTAGTACACATCTTAATCAATGGATTAAAATTTAAAATGAAATTAAAAAATTATGCAACGTGAATTTCAACACAACAATGGATTTGGGTAGAGCTGTTAAAACGGGTCACCCGGCTCAACCTGACCCGGCCCACCATGGGTTGGTCACTTAATGAGCCAATCCAACCTAACTCATTTATTAGCGAGGTAGAAAAATTCGAACCCGGACCGACCCACCACGGATTGGTAGAGGAGCGTATTTCCTGAGCATAATTGATGATTTTTCAAGAAGAGTATGAATTTATGTTCTGAAAAATAAATCTGAAACCTTTCAGAAATTCAAGGAGTGGCATACACAGACCGAGAACCAATTGGGGTATAGGCTGAAATATCTTAGAACTGATAATGGTCTGGAGTTTGTTTCAGATGAATTTAATAAGTTTTGCAAACATAAAGGGATAAGGAGGCACAAGATTGTGGTGGGAACTCCTCAACAGAATGATTTGGCTGAAACGATGAACAGAACAATTCTGGAGAGGGTTCGATGTATGCTGCTTGGATCAGGATTGTCAAAGGCTTTCTAGGGAGAGGCTGCCAATACAGCCGTATACCTGATTAACAAGAGTCCGTCTTCAGCCCTCAATTATAAAACACCAATGGAAGTTTGGAGTGGACGATCGACTGACTACTCACACTTGAGGGTGTTCGGTTCCATGGCGTTCGCTCATGCCAAAGGAGATAAGCTGGACTCCCGAGCGGTAAAAAGTGTATTTCTTGGATATGCTGAAGGAGTTAAGGGATACAGGTTGTGGAGGTTAGACTCGAAACCATCCAGGCTGATCATTAGTAGGGATGTCGTTTTCGATGAAACGAGAATGGCAATGCATGCTGAAAATCCTAGATGCGAGAAGAAAACGCTCGTTAAGGTGGAGCATACTACTGATGAGGACGTCCGGTCATTAACTGAGGAAGACCGACGGGTGAAGGGCAAGACGAAAGTGTTCGGTCATCAGAGGAAAATCGAACGGGTGAAATACGAACAGATCTTGGTGATGAAACAGATGGTATATCTGGCGATGTGAGTTATCCAAGAGGAGCTGGTGATGAATTGAGGAATTATCAGTTTGTTCGTGATAGAGAAAGGAGAATTTTTAAGCCAACCAAACGATTTGGAGAGGCAGAGTTAAATTGTTATGCCTTGAATGCTGCTGAAGATCTTGAAAGCTCGTGTGAACCGAGAAGTTACAAGGAGGCTCTTCACAGCAACGATCGACATCTTTGGCAGGGTGCTATGTAGGAAGAGCTAGAGGCGTTGAGGAAGAATAGCACCTGGAAATTGGTAGATCTGCCAAAGGGAAAAAAGGTTGTAGGTTCAAAATTGATCTTCAAGAAAAAGGAAGCTATACCAGGAGGTGAGAAAGCTATGTACAAAGCAAGACTTGTTGCTAAAGGCTTTACTCAGATTGAGGGTGTATATTATCATGAGATTTTTGCTCCTGTCGTGAAACACTGTTTGGTCAGAATTTTAATGGCGATAGTTACTCACCGAAATTTGTATCTAGAACAGTTGGATGTGAGAAATGCGTTTCTGCATGGAGACTTGGAGGAAACAATTTATATGAAGCAGCCAAAGGGATTTGCTGTGAATGAAAGAGTGTGTCCGTTACAGAAGTCTCTTTATGGCTTAAAGCAAAGTCCAAGACAAAAATTTGATGATTTTCTGATGAAACTGAAGTTCAAGCGGTTCAATTATGATGACTGCGTGTATATTTTGCATCGTCACAGTGAAGTTTTGTATCTTCTTCTATACGTGGATGATATTCTGATTTCCAGGAGTGACAGAAGCATGATTCATGAAATGAAAGCAAAATTGGGTGGTACTTTCGAAATGAAGGAGCTCGGAGAAGCAAGGAGGATTTGGGGCATTGAAATTAAGAGAGATAATCTGAAGGGAAATTTGTTTTTATCTCAAAAGAGTTACTTACAGAAGGTGATTTCAAGGTATCGGATGGCTGAATCCAAACCAGCTGGCACACCGATCGGTCAACACTTGAAATTCACCAAAGAGCAATGCCCGAAGACCGAGGCTGAAAGGAGGAAAATGAAATCGGTTCCATTTTCAAGTGGGATTGTGGAGCATCATGTATGGATGGTCTGCACTAGACCTGACCTAGCGCATGGGGTAAGTGTTCTCAGTCAGTTTATGATTGATCCTGGACAAAGTCACTGGGAAGCGTTGAAGTGGATGCTTAGATACGTACGGGGGTCTCTTGATGCTGGATTACTTTTTCAGAATAATTTTCATGATGGAGATTATACTGAAGGATTCCTTGATTCAGATTTTGTCGGGTGCTTGGACACAAGGAAATCCCGTTCGGGATATCTGTTTACACTGTTTGGTACTGCTGTAAGCTGGAAGTCAACATTGCAATCAGTTGTTGCCTTGTCAACCACTGAAGCTGAATATTGTGCGCTCGCTGAAGGGGTAAAGGAGGCACTATGGTTGAAAGGCTTGATTCAGGAATTGGGTATTGATCAAACGACTATTCAGGTTCATTGTGACAGTCAGAGCGCCATACATTTGGCGAACCATTAGATTTACCATTCTAGAACAAAGCATATTGACGTTAAGCTGCATTTTGTCAGGAGCATTGTGGAAGTGATGTCCAAATCTGCAAAATTGCATCTAAAAACAACCCTGCAGATATGCTGACTAAGCCGCTCGCTAAAGAGAAGTTTCTGAAGTTGTTGTCCAAGATTGGTTTTGTACCGCTCAATTTGTAATTTGTGTATCGTTCGGTAATTTTGTAATATTTGAGTCTAAGTGGAGATTTGTTAGTTAGACTCAGCTTTTACTTTTGACAGTTCGGTTTCTTGTTGTCAATCGTTCGGTTTTATGTCTGGTCGTTTGTGGCCAAACATTCTCTTCTTGAGCATTCGGTTATGAACGATCGTTCGGGTTTTTTAATGCTCGGTCTTGTTCGTTCTTTAGCGTTCGTCCTTTATGTTCTTTTCTTGGATTGGTTGTATATATTGTAGCTTATCTTGGTTTTCGATAATTAATTCAATACCGTAATATTCAAATAATTCCTCTCTATGTTTTTTTCTTTGTTCTCTCTCGTTTTTCTGATTCTCTGTTTCACACTCGAATATAATAGTGTCTTTGACAGGTACCCGCTCGGCTCGGAGGAAGGAGAACGTGTTAAAAGGTTAAACAGAAAACAGTTTTACAGAGTTAGATTTCAGACTTTGTATAAAAGCTTGTAATCTTTACATTTACATATAATAAAACAATTTACTGAAGTTTATACAGTCATACCTCTGTGTGCATGCCTTTCTCCTACTCTATAAGTGTGTGTCTTGATCTCCCGGTGAACGGGGTGTGTGTATGGTGATCTGAGGTGGAACCCTAGCAGAGCCTCAGCCCTCAGTCTCTTTCTTTAAGATTCTCGAACTCTCTCATCTGATTGAGCTTCTCTCTCTGGGTCACGTGTTTTTTCTCTTAAACATCAGAAATATCCTAGAAGGGGGTTTTACGATTCTGCCCCTGTCTTTATTTTCTATTAGAACGAACAACTTAGAACATGGGAAGATCAAGGTGGCCGTCCGGCCTTCAATGAATCCGTCCACCCCTCAACGTGTTCGTCCAGTCATCAAGAGTTGTCCAGTCTCGAAACCATCTCGAAATGTTTTAAGGGGTCTTCAACGTTTGTCTAATTCCCAATGGTAGCCCGCTTGGAGCAATGCCCGCTTAGTCTTCATCCTGCAAAACATTAAACAGTGTTCGTCTGTTCGATCTCTAACATCCACCTAGTCTTTAATACAATTAGAAGTGTTTTAGAAGTGTCAGACTAAACCCGACCGAAATAGTTCCTTAAATTTTATGAGACGCAAATTTGAGTGTCGCGTTGGCATGAAGCATATTCACATAAAATCCTTAGTTGGCTTCTAATTAGTGGCAGTGCGAGTCCTGTGCGTGGTGTTTTCATAGCCATGTGATTGTGTGTCCAACGTAACGCACCGCACTATTTCAACCATTTAATGCATTCGACCGCGTTCCACTGTTTTCCCTTTCCTAAAAAGACAATAAATCTTGTCACCGATCAAAAAGTCTATCCAATCACATCACATCTCCCATGATTAAGAAATGTCCACAACTTTTCACAACACTTAATCATCTAATTTACCCAATTAAAAAGGTAACTAACTTAATTCATGGTACTACATTTACACTTTTTCAATTTTAAAAAAACTATACAGTTAGAGATAATATATTTATTAGAAAAATATTATTGTTTAATACAAATATTTTAATGACGACATATTTATGTATATATACTAACACAAGATAAAAGTTGATAAAAGTTTCTGCATGATATTCATTTCTAAACTTACATTAAACAACTACTAGTTTTATAGAAAAAAAAAAGGCTACACAAAAAAATAGTGCGTTTAAATATAAAAAAAAAGTTAGTTTATTTCATCAATCACATTTACTTTTCAAAAAGTATATCATATTATATTTTCATCTTTGTTCCTACTTTAGTAATTAACAAAGTATTGCGTATCACATTTTCATCCCAATTTTACTTTACTCATAAATGCACATCACATCTTGTTACTCATACCTACTTTAGTCAGCAACAAAGTACATCACATTAAATCTCAGAAAAAAAAAGCAAAAAAAGAACATCACATTATATCTCAATTTATTTTAACAAATGGGTAAGGAAAAACTCATCAAATACACTTATTGCATAAAAAAACGAATTACTATGCCTTTTAACATATATTTACTAAGACGGGATGGAATAGACTCAAACTCAGCAAACATGTCATTAGTTTGCTTATGGTCCAAAACATGAGGTTACTCTCTGCACCACCCCCACGTTGCTTTCTGTACTATTATTATATTCTTAAAATTTCAAAATTATTTTTTATATTTTAAAATATCTTACATTTTCATTTCTTTTCTTTAATGAATTCGTTAAAGAAAATTCTTTTCAAATAGCATATCCGTTGAACTTTTATTTTTAATTTTTTTTAATTTTTAAGATTTTAATTTATTGTATTTTAAATTAATATATATTATTTAATTTTTTTAAAATTATTATTTAATTAATTATAAATTAATTTTATTTTATTTAATAAAATAATTATTATTAATTTAATTTATATATTATTATTTAAATAATAATTAAAATATTTTTTTATAACTGTATTAAAACGGACGGACGTGGCAATATCTGTTGAAGTTTTCTTTTTTTTGTTTTTGGTTTTAATTTTTTTAATTTATTATATTTTAAATTAATATATAAATATTATTTAATTTTTTAAAAATTATTACTTAATGGTTTATAAATTAAATTTATTTTATTTAATAAAATATTTATTATTAATTTAATTTATGTATTATTATTTATTTAAATAATAATTAAAATATGTTTTAAAAATTTATTACACATCCGTACGAATGTGACCGTTGAAGTTTTTCTACTTTTTAAGTTTTTAAATTATTAATTTTTTGTATTTTAAATGAATATATATATATTTTTAATTATTATTTAATTATTTATAAATTAATTTTATTTTATTTAATAAAATAATAATTATTAATTTAATTTATGTATTATTATTTAAATAATAATTAAAATATTTTTTAAAAATCTATTAAACGATCACAACCTGTTGAAGTTTTCTTTTTTTTTTAAATAAAAGTAATAAGATATAAAATATGTAAACGAATGTCAACATCGTTGAAAGTAAAATGAATGTTGACATCTGTTTTATTACAAAGATAAATTAGGTATGGATGATACAATAAGTATTTGTTGGTGGTAAGGGAGCAAGACTCGCAAAACATATATTCTTAGGCCCATGAGATTGTAAGCTGGCCCGCGTGTGAAAATTTTTTTGACAAAATTAGTTACACTTTTTTCAAGAACCATCATTTTATTATAAAATATTATTGAAGTAATTTAATTTTATAAAATTTTTGACTAGAAACATATATAATATGAAAAATTAATTGTGCATATATTATAAATAATATTTTAATTTGAGGAGGAGTGAAATTAAAAATATTAAAAAATTTAAATATAATTAGCAAAAGTTATATAAAAAGGTTATGTTTTCTGTTTACATAGACAAAATATACTATTTTTAATCATTTAATTTTCACCCACATTAGAAAAAGAGAAATTTAAGAAAAACAAATCTAAGAAGCTTAACATTTGAACACCTTTATTATTTTCAATGATAAATTGAAACATGTTTCTACATTTTATTTTCATTATGAATTGAAAAATAGTTCATAAAAATCAATATTTAATTGTATTGTTTTTTTTTCTTTTGTTCTGTGTGACAGAAGTATTAAGCTGTGGGTTTGGATCTTGAAATTTAGAAATAAACTTTTAAAAAATAAATGTTTTTATAAAATAAAACTCACTTTTAATAAAATTCTATTTATTTCTTGATTTTTTTAATAATAAAATATCTGAATATCGAAAGATTATTGCTACTCTTTAAGTATATTGGAAGTCTTACCAAAATAAATAAATTCGTCCGAATAAAAGGATAAAGCTTTAATTTCATATCATTAAATCAAATTATTATATAATTAGTAATGTTCATTGACAATCAACATAAACCTCTAACCAATATTTCATTGATAAATAATATAAATAGACCAAATATATAAACGAACCAAAGAAACAAAATCACAGTGATAATTTTCTTGACTAAAAAAAACTAAGAAATAGCAAATACTGAATATATATGTGTGTCTATATATATATATATATATATATATATATATATATATATATTGAGAGAAGAGGAAAGGAGCTTAAAGACATGATAAATAAGATTATTAATATAATATTATTTTGTATTATGATGAATATTTTGAAAATTTAGAAGAAGTCGTATTTATTTAACATTTTTACAAAACTATGTACTCAGCTATAAACCTAATAGAAGGTTTCAACAAAACATTTAGTATTTCAAAAATACAATTTAGACATATATATAAACAATAAATAAGTATATTTTTTTTTACAAAAGAAAGGGTCAAAATAAAACTTTAATTTCTTCTCGATGTTACTTTTGTATCTTCTCTTGTAGTTATATCAGGTCACCGAACTAGTTAAATCAATTTTCAAGAGGAGAAAAATGTATACGAAGAAAACATTTTAATTAGCCATTCACGAACAATATCATTCCATCAAATAAAAACATATAAAAATTATATAAGATCATCTATCCTAAGATTTTATGAAAAGTATAAATAACTTTCGTTATTTGTAATTCTTAACTTTAAAATGACTTGGAACTCAATTTAATATATACTCAAAAAATTTTAAAGTATAAAGCAAAGTCTTCATAACATAATAAATTTACTTTGTTTGAAATTTCATCGATTGAAAATTGTTTATTAGCTTTCCAACAATTGAAAGTGTTATCAGATTCTAAAATGGATGGACTTTAGAGAATGAAACTAGAGATAAATTAAAAATATTTAGAGAAAATAAAATTTAAATTTATTTTTTATATGTTTAAATAAATTGAAATGTGTGAATGTAATTAAATATTGTATAAAAAATTGAATATTGTGTGTTTTTTATTTAAAAAAATAAGTATTTTTATTTTACTTTTAGTGTTTGCAATTATGTTTTCTCCTAACCAAGCTAAAATAATTGAAAACATTTATATAAATTATGTTGGGGTATCATGAACATGAACTAGATAAATTAAAAAATTGTTAGACGAAATTAAAACAAAATCGGCAAGTTCAAATATCAAGTTAGTTTTTTAACACAATGCATCAATTTTTACAGGTTTGTGAGAATATAATTAACTGAAAGTTGAATAATTATATTACTTTTAACTTAAAATAAAAAGGAATTATGTAATTAGAGGGTGAAATTAAATTTTTGTTGAAGAAGTTTTCTTTTTCTCCTAAACTCCACTGAACTCTTCAATGTAATTGGGAAGTTTCTCCATGCATCTCCAACCATTTTTTTATACTGTATTTCCATATTTGTTTAAAATCTTAATATTATACTTCCTAAAAACAAATTAACTTAAAATTACTTTTTTTTAAAAGTTCTCTCTTCTTTGCAACTCAAAAAACATTTATACTCTCATTTTTTTTCTTTAATAAATTTCAAAATTCATTGAAGATTTTTTAAAATTTTTTAATAAATTTTAAAGTTTTTTATGTTAATAAAACCTTTAAATAAATTTTGAAATCTTTTAAATAATTTTTTGAAAGTTTTAATTTTTTGAAAATCTTTAATATATATTAACAGATTTCAAAACTCGTTTAAAATATTTTTTAAAATTTAAAATTTCAAAATATTTAATTTAATTCAATTTAATATTTTAATAAAATTTAATATATGTTAATATTTTAATATTTTAAAATTTATTTTTATTAAATTAAAACAAGTAAAAATATTTTAAAAAATTAAGAATGTTATAAAATAATTCTAAACAAATTTTGAAATTTTTTTTGAAATTTTAATGAATTTTGAAATTTGTTAAAAAATGTAATGGATTTTGAAAAAAAAAAAATTAAGGTTTTTTTAATTATTTTTTACAAAAGGACATTTTTATCTATGTAGGAAAAAGTTTTTGAAAGTGTAGGAAGAAACAGTAATATGACTTGATAAGTTTTCCTTTATTTGGGCCGCCTTACGGTATTTAAAAAAGGACATTGAAATATATTATATAACACTACATTTATATCTTTATGCCTTAGTTTAAATATTAATAGTTTTTGTAATTTTTAGTTATTCATCATTGTTGTCCCTAAAGTTATTCTTACATAATTTTGATATTTTAATTTTAATTGTCCCTAACTTTTGTTTAAATTTCAGTTTTTAAGAGCTATTAAATGACTGCCAAAATATGTTTAGTAATAACTTGTTACTATCTTCATCAGTCATTATATGTTCATGTCCAAAGTAACAAAAATGATTGAAAATTAAAATTTAAAATCAACGGATCAAATTGAGTCAAATAAATCCAAAAAAAAAAATTACAGATAATTAAAAATTAAGAAACTATAATTATGGAAGAACAAATCAAGTGCTAAAATTATAAATTTCATAAAATATAAAATGTACTATTGCAGTTAAACTTAATTATTGTTTAAAATAAAATTAAAATACGTTTTTTTTTTGGTAAAACAATCACAGTCACTTAAGTTTCACCAAATATATTTTTGGAATATTTATGAAATTTAAAGATAAAGCAATGTAACAGGAGAGTGTGTAGGACTATTACATCCACATAAAAGTTGTCTCCAACCTGGGACAACATTGTAATAACTTAATGGGTGTTTCTGTTCGGGTACAAACAAAAAGTGTTGACCATAATGTGTCTATGGTGTATTACTTGAATATTAAAAAGACTTCAATCGGATAAAAGAAAGGTTAGACATGAATTTATATATACATAAATACCTTCATTGGTAAAAAGTCTTTTGGAGTTGTACCAAAAGCAAATTCGTGAGGACTTGACCCAAAGCAGACAATATCTTACCAGTATGGAGATATGTATGTATATCGAATCTCCCCAACAATGGTATCAGAACCCATGGTTCAGGTCTGGTGACCGGGTTCAGACAAGTGCATCCCTCCATGATCAGGTGAGCCAGGCAGGTGGTCAGTGGCAAATCGCCAGTTAAATCATGAGAGGTGGAGAACAAGAGATGCTTAAGTTTGACCATGGTGTACTCGATGATTAAAAAAGACTTCCGCAATAGGGGGAGGAAGGAGAACCATAGTCCTTTGTTTGAGGAAGGATGTTAGGGTACAAACAAAGTTCCATATCGAATAAAATAATAGTTGGATATGAGTTTATATACGCATAGATACCTTCATTAATAAGAGACCTTTTGGAATGGTACCAAAAACAAATCCGTAAAGACTTAGCCCAAAGCAAACAATATCATATCAATATGGAGATATGTGTGTATATTGAATCTCTCCAATAGCTTTATTTGGAGTACTTTGTTGCATTGTTAGTTAGAGTGCGTACCTCTTAGTGATGTGCTGGTTGCATTGGTGGTAGGTGATTGTTGGGAAGTTAACAATTTATTTTTGTTTTAATTTGTTTCACTTGCATGAGAAATACATCAACATGTAATAGAATAGAAAAAAAAATTCACATGTGTATATAGATATTGAAATCCGATTTTACCTATATCAAATGTCAATATTTGATGTATTGTTTGTCGGATATCCATATCCGAATATTTGATATGTTTTGTTATATACAAATGTAGTTATATTAGTTATTTAATTATTTTATTTGTTTATAATTATTTTTAAATTTCTGTATCAATTTGTATAAACTTATAATTCAATTAGAAAAATTTTAATTATTAAAAGATATTTTTTATAAATTTGTTAGATTTAATAAAAGTATATTTGAAGAAATAAAATTCAAAATATGTATTGGATATAAAAATCTGAGTAAGAGATTATCGGATGTTGATATCCGATAAAATAGCAATCGGACATGCAGATCCCATTTTTTTATTAAAGTTTAATTTCAGGTACTTATTTAATTATTTTATTAGTTTATAATTATATATAAATTTATGTATAATTTTTATAAATTTATAATTTAATTAGATTATCTTTAATGGTTAAAAAATAATTTTTATAAATATTTTAGATTTAATATAAATATTATAGAAAAAATTAAACTGTAAAGATCCAAGAAAGTACTAATCGGTTGTCAATAAATGAAGTATCTGATATGTAGATCCCATTAATGTATATTTGCTGCTTTCTGTTTGCTGCATGCTGCTTAATTAATTTTTTTTTACATGTTTTTTACTTGCAGCTTACATTGCTTTATGTTTGCTGCATGCTTCTTTACTAATATTATTTAACAATAGATTTCTCTCATAAAAAAAATAAATAAAACTAGTTAACTTAATTTTTATAATAATTAAATTTTGTTAATATAAACAATTCATTTTAAATGTTTAATTTTTATAATATAAAAAATCACATTTATAGTTATTTAAATTATTTATAAATTGATTATATTATTTATAAATGTATAATTTATAGTATTAGTTTATGATTTTATAATTTAATTATAAATGTTTAATTTATTCTATTATTTTTCTTAATTTTATATAAAATAAATTATTAATTTTTCCTTTTTTATTACAAAATTTTGGTATTTAAAATTGATGTGAAATTTTTAATAATGAGATGGACTGTGTACTGAGAGTGTTGAATTGCGAGTGAGAAGAAAAAGGAGGAGAATATCTTTGCATACGGACAATTTTAAGAAAAAATAATCTTTGACTATTTTACTTTTTATTTTTTAAAATATTTAAAGCTTCTTAATTAAATGTATTTTAGGTTTTTATACGAAACTAGACAAATTTGAAATATAAATTATAAATCTTCAAATTACAAAAATAGGTAAGTTTTAAAGACCCAAACGACTTTAAATGAAAAAGTTGTGCCCTTTTACGATTTCATATTGACAGTGGTCAAAAGTAAAGTCGTGCACCCTCAAAACGATTTTAGGACATGATAATTGATTACCAAGTATTGTAATTAATTACCACACATTTTTTCATAAAAAAATTATAAAAAAATTTGAAGTCATAAGAGGGCTTACGACTACTCTTATTGAAGTCGTGCATCCCACACAATTTTACTTTTTTATTTTTTAATTTTTTTATTAATTAAAATTATATATAATTAATAATTAATTTTTTTTATATTATTAAATAAATAAATTTCATAATTTTAATTATTTTTGTAATTAAATTAAATTTCTTATTAGTGCTAGAAAGTGATAGAAACAAAAAAAAAAGGGAGGGGGGAAGAGATAAAGAAAAGGAAAGTGGGGGTGGGGTTGCAGAGAAAAAGAGAAAGAAAGTGAGGATATTAGCGCTCCAGTGTGAAAGTGAAAATGAGAAGTGGGGAAGGGATTAGAGTTTTAACATTATAAGTTAAAAAAGGTAAATAATAAATGTAAGAAAGGATAATTTTGGATTAAAAGAAAAAATGTGGACTTGCAGGGATTCATTTGGGGTGGTGGAGGGAGCAATTGTCGCACGACTTCAATAAGAGAAGTTGTCAGCCCTTCTACGACTTCAATTTTTTTATAAATTTTTATGAAAAGTGGCGTGGTAATCGATTACAACATTTGATAATCGACATGCCCTAAAATTGTTTTGGAGTGCACGACTTCATCTTTGACCATTGTGTCAGGGTGAAATCGTGCAGGAGACACGACTTCTTTATTTGAAGTCGTCTAGATCCCACTACTTGTCTATTTTTGAAATTTGAATTTATTTTGCTTAAATCGATAATTTATATTTCAAACTTGTCTAGTTTTGTGCAAAAATCAATATTTTAGGTATTTTAAAAAACTTTGGAGGTGTAGGATGAAGGGGTTGAAGGTAGGGTGAAACACCTAACCTAATATGAGAGTATGTAGGGCTAGCATTTTTTCTTCATGCACCCACTTTTCTCTAAACACCCCTTCAAACTCGTAATTCCTAAACCATCTTTCATAAAAATTATAAACTTTTCTGCACTTTTTTTATAATATTTGCAGGATATGTTATTTTAGAAGGTATTTTTGATATCTTTCGAAATACTCAATCTAAAATTATAAAAAAATATATTCGATACTTAAAAATATTCTAAAGATATAAAATCGTGTTTTAGAAAATTCACAAGTACGGTCTAAATAAATTAACATATAATTAACTTAAGCCTCATAGATTAATCAAAACCTCAATATGTGCTTCAAATGTGAAATAACTATTTGATGTTAACATGTTTTGAGACTGTGGAATGAAATTTTTATTTATTTTTCTCATCATTTTGATATTTTAATTAAGGTGATTTAAATGCTCAATAAAAGTAAAATACTTATGTTAACATATATACCTTGACTTAATAGATAAACAATTAAATCAATCAAAGGTATCACTTCGTTCGTTAAAATAACATAACTAAGTAATATATTATGTAAAATTGATCACAAAGTCTCATTTAACAAAAAATAAAAACTTACTTTTTATTATATTCTTAATCAATTGAGTGACATAAAGCAAGAAAACAACAAAAACAAAATTCAATCTTTCTATCTTATTTTTGCATGGAAATATTTTTTTCCTCACAACACTTAAAAAATTTTCAAATAATAATTATGATTTAGAATTTAGGATTTAAGTATTTCTTAAACGAGATTAATATACTCAAATCTCACGTCGCAATAATTTCAATTCAAGAATATCCTTCAAAATTAAATAGAAGATTCATTTGTGTTGAATTATCTCACCATTATATTACTTCAATAAACAACCTTTTGTTATCAATCCAACTATAATCATTCAACATTACAACAACCTTAACAAAAAATATATATAAAACTTTCTAAACTTATACCATGCATAAACCTACACATTTAATAAAGATTTAAATTCACTTTTAAATCCAATTCATTTATAAAAAGGTTATTAAAAAGATATAAAATAAATAATTTTTCTCAACTCATAAAATAAAAAATATAACATCTCATTGTAATAATATAATACTACTAAAGTAAAAATATTTCATTACAAATATTTAAAAATTAATTTACTTAAAATATATCTCATATTAATACAGTCATCCAATAAATAAAATGATAATAATATAGGACATATACATCTCACGCTTCTAACTATGATTCTATTACAAAAGTATATCTAACAAGTATAAAAATTATTAAATTGATTACATATTCAATGTTTCGTAATTAAGTTACGAAAAGTTAGTATACTCTGTAAATTTCTTAAAAATATTCCAGCATTGCATTAAATTATTTTGTTTACCTTGTCTCATTTTAATCTATTTTAGTAATTTTCACCATTCTTAAAGATTGGGTAGAGAATTACAGAAGCAATAAGACAAGCTCGGCCGGCCGCCACAAAACTAACAGCATCTCATTGGCAGCAAACTATGATTTCGTGTTGACCATATTACTAAACTCATTAAGGATATTACTGTTTATATTACTTTCTGCATTACATTTTCTGCTTTTTTTCTTTTTATTTTTCACAGCTAATATAAGTTCTAAAGATTAAAAAAAATCATTAACCCATTGAAAATTGTCTTGAAAGTGGTGATGATTATAGCAACCCTGCTGTAACTGGGTCTACCAACAAGCAAAGCTTGAATTGAAATGAGAAAAAAAATCAAACTTTGACCATGGATATATCTAATGAGACTAAGTTTTCAAAGTGTACACGGTTATCTATTTGTACACGAAATTTTCAGCATCCGTTTCCTTCCTCAATAATCCACCACGTTCTGCTTCAATAATATTTTAAATTGAAACAGCGCGTCATCATCCAGTTGTTATAAATATCTTTCACCAACGATAACAACTTTACGAAAACTATTATCTCATTTGTTTGCCCTTCAACAATGACCAACAATAACATGAACTCGCACAAAAAATCTCTACTGAGCCGCCTCAGAGTGGCCGTGAACAAGGTGAAGCTCCTGCTGAGCGCCACCGTGCTCAGCCACGCATGGCATGCGGCGAACATTCTCCGCCGCGTTTCTATGAGCAAACGCCAGATTAGTTTCAACGATCGACCGGGGTTGATGATGTGTGCTACTTCTTCTTCAGAGGAAACGGATTCGGAGGGTTTGATTTCTCCTCCTGCGCTAACCCTTCAGAGGACCATAAGCTGTCCCTCGGATGATGATATTGATAAGAGAGCAGAGATGTTCATAACCAATTTCAGACGGCAGCTTCAGATGGAGAGACAAATCTCACTGCAGCTACGTTATTGCAGGGAAAATAGTCTTGAATTGGTCTCTCCCTGATTAGTTCTTTGGATTTCTTTTAATGGAAAATCTCCATTTTTCACTTTGCGTTGATCGCCAGAGAAACGTGTACAAAAAAGTCTGCCTATTTTTTCCCCTTTCATTTGTAAAGTTTTGGATTCTTGAGATTGTTTTGATCCTTTTTTACGATTTACAGCAATTACAAGAACCTGGGAACATATGATGTTTTTGTTAATAGTTCCCTTTTCTCTTGTGTATTTCTTTCTTTCTCATTGTCTCTGTATAATAAAAATAAAATTTGTAAATTATATGAGGGGCTGTTTTTCTTCTTTTTCTTCTTCACCAAAAATGTACAAACTACCGATGATTTTGCAGAAGGTAATGACCTTTTCTTTAAATTGGATTTTACTGTAAAATTAAGATGAAATCTAATGTATGATTAGATAAAAGAAAAACTAAAATATAAGGTGTTTTTCAAATTTAGATTTATTTTTTAATACGTATAAACTGAAAAAAATAAATAAATAACATGATAGCCTGAGACAGAGAGACCACGTTTGTCCCTGTACTAATGCTAATTTTTTTGTCTGAGATAACATGTACGAGGATGGCAACGAGAACTGAAAAAAAAAAAAGTTAGAATATAATATGACTAAACTACGTTACAAATTTCTTTGGTTATATTCTTATAATATAAGTTTACAGCAATAGTTTAGTTTGATACCATAATATGTTATAAACTTCAAAGGTAAAATATTAATTGAGCACGTATCAGAAGGAACGGAGCTATCCAATTCCGATAAGGAAAACAGTTATGAAAATAATTTAAAACAATTTTTTTAATGCCAGAATGGCGATGTTTAGGTGAATATGGATTTGGATAATTTGATAATGTTTTAAATATAAGTTCGTGATTAAAACCTTATTATAAAAAAAAATAGGCACATTTTTTAAAATAAAATTTAGGTCTGTTAAATTATTTGTAAAAACTATAGGGATATCAAGCTTAAAACTAGAAAAATAACACTACCAGTTAGACTATTGCAGTATGATATCTTGTATTCTCCAGCTAAAAAAAAGGAAGATAGCATTTATGATAACTTTTTATTTAACTTATCCTCTGTTTTTATTTACTTCTATCACTCCCATTAGTTATTCTTCATTTTATTATAATCAAATAAGTTTAATTTATACTTTATTTTTCGTATATTTCTATCCATTCATTTATTTTATTTTATTTTCTTTATCAGAAAGTCCATAGTTTTGTCGCTATATTGTTTTATATTTTTATAAAATACGATACAAGAGAACTATGAATTTGAATTTGTAACTATCATAAAGCTGCCCACAAATTATTTTATGTATCCATTCATTTTTGTTTATTTTTTTCTTTATCAGAAAGTCTTGAGTTTAATCGTTTTTTTTTTGTATTTTATAGAATAAGATACAATAAATCCATTAATTTTAATTTTAACTAACACAAAACTTTTTGTTAGAAAGTGGATTTGAAACCTAACTCAACCCTCACAAAATCAAAGAAACAAGAAATATTACTAGAATAAGCTATAACCTTGACTCTGATATTATTTTAGAAATTGAGTTTTAAGCCTAACTCAATCCTCACAAAATCGGTTTGTATATTATAAATTGGTTTATCTCTTATTGGTGTGGGACTTTCAACATACTCATAAATTATATATGTAAGTACTGGAAAAAAAAATTGTTTCTTTTCCATTCGATGTCAAATTCTCCAATGTTAAACCATATTATCATTTATCATCTATCATATTTCGTTTTCCTTTAATTTTTCTAATTTATTTCTCACTAACATAATTTCTTATAAAAGGGTATAGTATTGTAGGATTTGTGTATGTTTTTTAAGTTAAATATGTAAGCAATTTTTATAATTTTAATTGAATGAAAATATATAAGAGGTTGAATTTCATAATTCTCACTTTTCTTACATACATAATAGAAAAAAATTTACTTGGATATATTGTATAGTTCTTTTTTCAATCAATTATTTTCTCTTCACTTACTTTTCTTATATATTTTCTTGATGATATATAAATTACGAAGGATGTCTCCTTCTATCAAAAATAACTGTTTTTCTGCCTTTATGAGAATATAACATTTTGTTCTAACTTTAAAAAAGTTTAACGTATTAATGAAAGTAAAACATGTTTTATGATATTTTATCAATTTTAATAAAATACCAAAATATTTTTTTGAGGTGAGAAGAGAAAAATTACTTTTAATAATTTTAAAATAATTCCTATAATTTTAATATATTTATATTCTAATAATCATCACATTAAAATATTTAGATTAAAGGTATTCTTTAAATTACATAAATCAATTATTAAATTAATATAATTTAACAAAATATTATGTAATAAAAGTTTACTAAAATAATGTACAGTTTTATTTTAAGTTAAATAGGTATTCACTAAAATTAAGTATTAGTCTTTAACTGGATATTCACTAAAGTTTCATGTTAAATAAAACATAAAGAAAGGATAATGGTATAAAATGAGTAGTTTATTTAACACTTACCATCATACCTGAATAAAAGTTTATTAGGTATACAGGGAATTTTATTACATATATGTTATTAAAAGATTTATAATTTTGTCTGAAAATTTATATTAAAAGATTTACTGTTGTTGTCAGAAAAAAAAATTACACGATAAGCTTTGTAATTTTTGTCATAAAAGTTCAATAGAAGGTTTATAATTCATTCCCGAAAAAATTATACGAAATATTTATAAATTTATGAAAATTACATAATAAGTAATAATATTTTTGTTAAGTATTTGTAAATGTAATTTTTGAGATACCTAAACATATTTATGGTATGTTTTTATTTAGATGTTAAACTCTTATTTACATATGTGTTTCTACTTAATGAAATTGTTTTCCTGTGCGTGATTCCTTAAGTGTTTTAATAAAATTCACAAATTTATTCTTACTAGATATTGAGTTTCCAATATGTTTTTACATTAATACATATGAACATTCATTAATTTCAAATACATTAAAAGCGTATTTATATATTCTAAATATGAATATTCATATTCATTTCATTACAACCAATTTAGTATGATGAAAATCATTAAACACAAAACTGTTAAGAAAATAAAAGAAGATGAAGTCTCATGTAACACCCAAAAAAAAAAATTTCTTAAACATCTCACACACAAATTATTTCATTAATAATAAAAACATCGCACAATATTACAATCATCCATTTAGAAGTAGCATAGTTCACACTAGAAATACATTATTATTTTTTTTTAAAACATCATTACAACACTCCTAAATTTATTTATTTAATTCTTTAATCTACTCTTCATTTTTCTGCCGCTTCCTCCTTCACTTGTATTGGTTCGGATGTCGTTCCGGCATCTGCTCCCGTATAACATAAACGTTATACGATCATTGCAAAAATAAGATTTTCCGGCACAAACAAACAAGTAAGGGTGAGCTACCATGCAAAATTCAAAGAAAAGCAATACCCTATTATTATACGTAATACATTCACCATAAATTCTTGTAAGATGCAATTGTCATACTAGACTCTAATATCCGGATATAATGTTGATGGAAGTCTCGGGTGGTCATGCACTTGTGGTGACATCTACAACACAGTTATGGCCAAATATAATATATCACATCACCCACAAGGTTAGTCCATTAACGTCTATGAACATAGACTAGGACCTCCTACTACTCTCACCATATAACACATCCTTCTCTAATTGAGACTGGACAATTATTAGAGTTTTAGGATAACCACCAACGACAGGACCCTCAACATCAACATATATACACTAATATCATACCAATATAGAATCTCTCCATGAGACTCATATCATGCTCATATTCCTCAACTCATATCATACCATTACAAAATCTCCTCATAATACTCATATCATGTTCAGATGCATAATTTCATATCAACATCATAAAATACATTCATCACATACAAGATAAATATATTACAAACAAATTAACAATAATAAAATATTACTATAAATGGTCACCGGAGAAGAATCAAATGTTTGACAATCATTAAAATAATCTTAATAAAAATTCTTGGGGAAACAAGAAGTTGAATCTGGCAGAGCCAGTTAGACAACTTATCATCCTTTCAGGAAGATGCAATAAAAATTAAATAGAACAGTAAAAGTTCTGGGGAAACAAGAAGTTGAATCTGGCAGAGCCGGTTAGACAACTTCTCATCCTTCTAGGAATACAATGTAATTAAATAATAAGAACAATAACAGGTCTGGGGAAATAAGAAGTTGAATCTGGCAGAGCCGGTTAGACAACTTCTAATCCTCTAATCCAGACTTAATTTTCTCCTCTGAAACCGTTCTCCGAAAACTTTCAGAATTTCTCCTCTATAACTAAAATTTCCTCCAACTCTCTTCTCTCACAAATTTTTCTAGAATTTTGGTGTAAGTTTCAACCTTCCCTCCCTTGCTATTTATAGCCAAAAAAATTTTACTATTCATTTTTTTACTATTTATTTTTACTATTCATTTACTATTACAAAAATATTATTTTAATCACCATTTGCTAAATTCTTATCTCTGATGATTCAATTCTACGTGGAGTGTTTATCTCTTCCACAATTTCATTTAATTTTTTTTTTTAACTATTCACTTTTTGCTATTCAATTTTTTTTAAACCCTCTAAAATTACTCCAATCCTTTATCTTAAATTGTTAATTTTTCTTATCATAAGTTTTATTATTAATCATATTTTCTACCTTTAAAATTATTACTACAAAAAAATACTTGATATGATTTATTACAATAGATAACATTTTTTTTTTGGACATTACATCTCAACTATGATGACTTTATTATTTTGAAGAATAAAATATTGATAGTGTTTTCTTTATTTTTAATTTGTACAAATTATATAAATGTACAATTTTCTTTTATAATTATATGATTTTTTAGAAACATAAGTAGGTTAGCTTGGAGCCTCAATTTGAGATTGAAAAATCTCGTAAATTCTCTGTTAAAAGATCAACAACAGTTGAAGAGAGTATGAGTATGAAGTTCTACATCACTTACAACAAATATTTTTTAGTTCAATTTGGGGTGTTCCATCCTTTGACTTGGACATCCACTTTTTTGTCTTTTAGTCTCTCATATATATATATATATATATATATATATATATATATATATATATATATATATATATATATATATATATATATATATATATATATATATATATATCCTTTCCTTCATCTACAACTCATATTTTGTGAATGGAAATTTAGTTGTTCTTGTGAAAATATTCTACTTATGTTTTGGGATCATTAAAGGAATAATTTTCCTATTTTCTTTTTTAAGTCATTTTTTGAGAGATCATCATACTAAGTTTTTCTCTTTATACCTTATGCAAGTTGGAGAAGAGTTCCATCATACCATGTGATAGGAAATTCAACTTGACCAGATAAAGAAAAAACTTTTTCCATAAAATAAAATTGTTTCAAGAAAGCATGTAATGGCGATAGAAAAGGTAATGACATCTCTTTCTTTGTCCATTCTCATAGCAAAAATAAATATAGTAGACTAAGTCCACACTTTGTAATAGTAAAAAAAAAAAACTAGACAAAGGTAAAAAATCATTTTTTATAACAACTTTTTGTATTAAGCACGAGAACTGCGTTTGAGAGTAGAAATGACAACGGGTCAGGTCAGACACTGATAATGCCTACTCGCAACCCGACCCGACAAAAAGAAATTCATTCGCTACCCGATACGCTACCCGCGAATATCCACTTAAAAAATACCTGCAGATATTTTAAAACTTGCGGATATCCGCGGATACCCATAAATATTTAAAAAAATATATTTTTATAAAATATTATAATAAAACTTAAATAAAATTACAAAATAAAATATAATATATAATATATATTAAATTAAATATAAAATAAAAATTTAACTTTAATTATATTTAATCTTATAAAATATAAATTAATGTTAATTTTAATTAAATTTAACTTAATAAAATATAAATAAATTTTTATTTTTATTTTTTGCAGGTAACAGATATCTGCGGATACGGATAGTATAATATCCGCATCCGACTCGTTTATAAGCGAGTATTATGAAACCCGCTACCCACAACCTGCAGATAATAATTATCCGTGTGTACCAACTATTTGTCGCAAATTTTATCTACAGATATTCGTAAACGTAGATTTTTTTACGCAAATTTTTTTGCTATCCGTGTTTGAGAGTGTACCTATTTGAGAGTGTAGTTACTACGACCATTGTGAGCGTATGAGAATAAGAAGACGATTGGATGATTTGTCACAGTTTCGTTGCTGGTGAGCCTTTCGACAAGGTGCTTAGTGTAAGGACCTCAATATTTTAAGGGGATGTTGATAATTGATGTGGTGGGGGCATCCTTTGATGATTGAAGGGGTAGGAAAGAGCTTCACGTGGGTAGCTACCTAACAAAAAAAAATTGGTGCTGCTGTTAGTGGTGAGGGGGCTCCATTCTTTCAGCAGCAGAAAAAAAAATGGGTGGTGGTGGGGAGCACCATTTTCTTCCTCCTTAAAGATAAAGGCCATGGATTCAAGGGGTATTGGATATGAATTTCGGGGAAGAGTAGAATTCTTACTGCCATGTCTCTGAGAGGGGTGTTCGGTGCTACATCTAGAGGAGTGAAAGGCTTGCTGCAAATCTGGGAGAGGAAACGTGGAGAGTTGTTGAAGTTTGAAGGAGATCAAATCTTTTGGAGAAAGATCCAAGGAAGTCTTCAAGAGGTAAGGGGAGTTAGATATATCATTTGATTGTGGAGTTTTATTGTCTTTGAAGCCATCTGGAAATTTGGAGGGTGAGAAATGGAGTTTTGTGGGGTTTCTAGAAAATCTGGAAATCTGCTGCGTTTCTGCAGAATTCTGCAGAACGCGCGTTCGTTCCAAATGGCTCGACCAAGTCGGCCAAATAGTATGAGCGTTCGTCCTAAATATAGAATTGAGCGTTCGTCTTAAATATAGAAGTGAGCGTTCGTCCTTAAAACATTGAATTGAGCGTTCGTCCTAAATATAGAATTGAGCGTTCGTCCTAAATATAGAAGTGAGCGTTCGTCCTTAAATATTGAAGTGAGCGTTCGTCCTTAAAACATTGAATTGAGCGTTCGTCCTAAATATAGAATTGAGCGTTCGTCTTAAATATAGAAGTGAGCGTTCGTCCTTAAAACATTGAATTGAGCGTTCGTCCTAAATATAGAATTGAGCGTTCGTCCTAAATATAGAAGTGAGTGTTCGTCCTTAAATATTGAAGTGAGCGTTCGTCCTTAAAACATTGAGTTGAGCGTTCGTCCTAAATATAGAAGTGAACGTTCGTCCTTAAATATTGAAGTGAGCGTTCGTCCTTAAAACATTGAGTTGAGCGTTCGTCCTGTTGAGTATAGCGTTCGGTCTTAATATGGAGTCTTAAAACGGTCGGTTTTGATGTTCTAGTGAAAATAACGTTCGGTCTTAGTAAATTAGTGCTTTTACGTTCGTTCAAACAGTATACGTTCGACCAAACAGTATGCGTTCGTCCAAATAGTATACGTTCGTTCAGACAGTGGTTATTCGCCCTCGTATTTGATCTATATAGCGTTCGTCCCAGTGAGCATCCCTAGGTATAGGCGAGCGTTCGTATTAGTAACAATCAGTTTTGGAACGTTCGTTCAATAAGTATTGAGAGTTAAATCTTTATATAACGTTCGGCCTTATTGTGTTTAATAAATAACGTCCGTCCAATAGTGTCCAGTGAATAATACTCGTCCAAATAGTACTTTACAAATATGTTGAATTTTAAGTTCCTTTGCGTTTGGGTTGAATTATGTGTACCAATGTTTGGAATATTGTATGTGACATGAAATATGTGAAAATATGTGAATGCATGAGATATGTTGGAATTGTTGTGATAATATGGTGGTATCTGATTATTCGTAATTGGGGTTAAGGTTCAAAGTAACAATATAATTTATGGACGTAATTCCATGATCCTCAAGGAGAGGATACATGGTGGTGATTTGGGGTGTACAGAATGATTACATGGTAGCTCAGTCTTGGGGGTTTTCCTGACGCTCCAATGGTCTTTCATTCTCAATTAGAGAGGATTGATCCATGTGGTGAGGAGTAGCAGGAGGTCCTAGTCTTGGAGGCTTCTAGGATGCTCCAGGGCGCGGAACGAACTAACCTCGTGAGGGTGGTATGGTGAAACCCATTGGCAATGGCTTTGCAAAACAGTAGAGGCCACCACGAGTGCATAACCCGCCATAGCTCGGTAATCATTCTAGTCCGGACAAGTCGGGGTATAAAGTAACAAGTCTTGTGATGTCAATTTACCATGTTTGGATGACTTTTACATGTTGTATGAGTGGGTGGAATTATGGTTTAATGAACATGCTCTAATTGTTCTTTTATACGAATCTAAGTATGATAACATTGAATTAACTGTGCTATCTGTATAACATGCTTTTTATATCTAGCTCACCCTTGCATTGTTTTTGTTATGTGCTGTTTGGGTATGTTTTTGGCGATGATCATCCACTTGGATGGGAGCAGACGTTGTCGAGGAGATTCCCTTGGAGCAAGAGCTGGAGGTTGTTGATATTGCGGAATAGTCTCCTTAGAATTTCTTGATTAAACACTTGTAGTGTTTAATCCTTTCAACTGTTCAAGTTTAAATTTTCAGTTTCTTTTATTTCTGGATGACTGTAATTTCACATTTAATTACACGTCATACTCCGACTGTTCTCTATATTTGGATGTTAACGTCTTTATTATATAATATTGGTTATTATATAATCGGGATGTTACACTTAGTACTTATTGTGAGTTTTCCTTTCATTATTTTTTTTATTAATGAAATTAGATGTATCAATAAATACAAGTTTGTTGTCTGGAGATATTTTTTATTTTTTATGTTTTGAAAAAAGACTCAAAATCTCTTACTATTATTTTTTCCTTTTATGTGGGTTAGGATATCCATAAATTTCAACCTATACTATTGATGTTCAAAATCATCTGACTGATTCAAATATTTGTGCTTAAACGTGAATGATGTGAACCAAATGAAAAGTAAAATGCAAAATACTTTCTATACTATTTGAGTTTAATTGATATAAAAAGATATACCTTTTATACAGTCTGTATGTATACCAATTTTGAAATGAATATTAAAGTTTTTTTTTTAACTAGTTAAAAAACTTTTCCAAAACTAGTGTATGGCCAACGGAAGTTTTGGTATGTAGAAGTACAAACGTGTAGGTGGCTTATATTTTGTGGCATTGCGGTGGCCTTGTATGAAATATATACTTTTGGCTAAGTTGGCTTTTACATTCTTTGCCAAAGTTGGCAATGTGAAATTTAAAAAATAAAATTATATATATATATATATATATATATATATATATATATATATATATATATATATATATATATATATATATATTTGAATATAATGTTTTTTACGAAGAGTGATAAATGTGTTTTTAAATTTGGATTAGTCACCTAAAACTTCGTATAATCTAAATTAGTTATCTTTTTATGCAAACTAGTATGGTATGATATATATAGAATCACAAATTTCAAATTTAAATATATTGTAATTGATTTAATCATGTCCTAACAGTAAATTTAACTAAATATTTACTCGAAAATAATAAAAAATTGTTAATATTTTTTTTTAAATATCAATATATTATTTTGTCATGTTATTTATTCATAGGTTGGGTTGTTTTGTGTTGATATACTTGTTTTAAAATTATTATAAACTAATAATTGTAGTATTTGTTTTAAATTCATAATTAATTTATCTGAATAAATTGAGTTTTAAAAAAAAGTTTTTATAATAAATGGCTTTTTAAATATTGTTAACAAAAATTTATTCTTGAATGATTTTAAGTCAACTATTAGTTCATAACCTATTTATAGATTATAGTACACATTTATTTAAGTCTTCATTTTATTATAGAGAATTTAGTAGAACTTATGAAATATTAGAAGTTATACAATTATGAAATATTTGGGATTATATAATTATGGAATATGATGGGTTATAAAAAAAACTATTAACCGAAATATGAGTAGTAAGTAACATACGAAACACAAAGATCAAGATCTCCGTCTGAATGATAGTTAATACTTGAAGATTATAGCTTTGTTGGAGTAATCCAAACAATAATTTATGCGAAGTATGGTCGACAATGCAGAGTTGATGAGAAAATTATTTTAAACTTAATCTATATTTTTTTACTTTCCAAATACGAATTAAGCGAGATATAATTTTAAGTAAATGTGAATTTAAGCAAATGTATATTGTATTTTGTACATTAATTATGTAACAAATCAATTTATGAATAACACATTTACAAATTATTGCATAAACAACGGAAGACTATTTCATCAATAATTTACTTAAAAAATTATGGATATTAACATTTATTCTCGCAAAACCGAAAATGCTTTTGTAAATCTGTTATATAATTTAATTAATTATGTTTAATTAGTCTTATTGTGTCTCATTATCTTTGATTACTCTTGGAGTGATCCAATATGTATTACTAAAAACACGTTATTAATGGTATTGGTGTTCACCTAAAAATGATATTTTTATTGGTTTAACTTCGAGCTTTTGGATTTCTAATGGTCCGATTTAGGTTGATGGGCTTGCCATCCTGTCATAAAAAAGCAATGCTACAACAACTCTTTTTGTTAATTCCTTACTCTGTAATATGTATGAATAGTTTTAATTTTTACGAACAATAATAATAATAAATCTCTGTTACATATCTGACTTACTTTAGTTATTGAATATAATTTATTAAATATATAATTTTTGGTTATTAAGTGTTAAATGTATGCATTTTCGTTTATATTCCTTTTTCTTCAAAAAGAATATTAAGAAAATGTTGTACAAGGACTTTTAAATTATGTCATTGGAAAATATTAAACTCGTTATATTTAAAGATCAGGGAAAATATATTCATAAAATCATGCTTTGTGATTATTTTAAACATCTTTTCCCATATTGTCCATATCAAGAAAATGGTTAGATTGACTTCACTTAGATTAAATATATTTGTTTCGAGTATATGTCGAGTAACTTCACAGAACAAACTTTTACAATTTACTCATTAGCTGCTAAAGTAACTCAATTTGTCTTTAGTCTAAGTCCTCTATTATTAATGTTCCAGACCGTTTGAGAATATTTGTCAAAGTACTCTGATGCTTAAGTCACTAATTAACTCGGACGGTAGTCAAAGCAAAATCTTAAATCCGCAATAAATGCAATCAACTATTAACATAACCTTAATCACGACCAAATATCAGCCCATTACATACTAATTAATATTTACTCTTAACCTTTGTTGTAGTATTTCTTAAGAAATGTTTTCTTATTGAGATTGTCTGTTCGACTCTTAACCATGTCCGGTCGAGCGACCATTATCTTATGTTATCCAAATTCGAAAGTTCAAACATGTTGACCGATCGCCTCTTCTTCATGGTTCTCCGCTCGATCTTACCTACATGGACACCAGACCATACAGTACAATATTATTGAATAATTTTTTTTTAAAAAAATAGCCATAATTCAATAAAACATGATAATTTAAATAATATGATTATAACTAAATGATGTTTTATCTTATTAAAGATATTTCACCATGTTATTAAATGTATTTTTATTTTATAAAATGATAGTTTGAATGGAAGTATTGAAGACCATCATTTAGCTGGTATTTATTAAAGCATGAATTTATAGATGCTATCAATTTTATGTCTTTCAAATGAGACCTTGTAGAGTTTAAGGTAAAAGAGAAGGTGTGTAATCATACGTTGGATAATTTAGAATAATTGATATATTGATCTTTTTAGATTTTAGTGAATTTGATTTACCTTTAAATTTTATAAATAGTAGGGACACTCCAATATTGAGTACTTTCTAATATTAAATATTGAAAAATTCAAAATCAAAATTTCCCCTTAAAACTGAATTTTGATTCCATTGTCCAAAATTGGATGATGAAAAGTTTGAATATGATGTTTTTTTATTTTATTTTAATCTAAACCGTTAATTTTCATGTTCAATATCACTGATTTTAGCGTTCAACATCATTAACGAGTTATATTTGATTAAAAAAGGACTAAACTCAGACTTCTACTCGTTCAATTAAGAAAGAATTAATGAAATTTTAATTAGTCATGATATTTGAATTATTTTATATAATCATATTATAATTAAGTATATAAGTATTTTATTTAAATATTTAGTTAGTATTATTATTATTATAGAATACAATATTTTATCATTTGAAAGGAGTTGTTAGATAATTATTAAAAAAAAAGGTTGTGAGCATTTTGTTTTCAACATTTATAAGGAATTGCTAAGCAAAACACGTAATTCCTTTTCATGCTGAAAAGGATCCTTCCTTTAACAATTAAGGGGTAACGGATCTGCCACCGTCACAAAAGTATTGTTTATTCCATTTTTCTTAACTACGCTGAAAAGGTGGAGTTTCATGAATTTCACGGCATGCCAGCACGAGGGAAACAATACTTCAAGCTGCTGCTGCTAGAAAACTTTTTTTTTTCTAACAACATTTTAAGAATTATAATATTCATTAAACACTCCTAAGACAACATTTTATTAGCTAACTTTTTTTTTATATTTCTTCTTTATCGTAATTAGCATCTAAAATCTATTGAATAAATAAAGACAATTTCTGATATTTGAACTCAGGAGCTTAAAGAATTATTTGGTAGTCAATGGCGTTACTTGCATCGTAATCAAGTATGGCGTGAATGATGCCGAAGCCACCTTTGTTCATGCAAATACGCCTAATTACGAAAAGTTGACCAAACCACTTTACCAAGCAAACCACATTCCACAACTCCACGCGCCCAACGTTCAGGCCCAACTCCACCATCGCAACACATCTTCAATCTAATTAATATTTCAACGTGCTCAATACTACCCATAAAAAAAAAAATCCTTACTATTCTAACCATCCTCTAACCAAAGTTTAAGTATGTTTTAAAGTTTAAGAATTAATTTAAAAGTAAAGATAATTATTAAAACTCGTTTTTCTATTTGCTTCAATAAACAAAAAAAAAGTGTGATGGATTTGAGTTACTCAAGATTTACTTTAGAAGAGGAGAAGTCAAAAGGGAAATCGTAGTAGCACGAAAATGTTCTCCCATGCGTTGCATCTAAGAAACTCCCTACACTACAAATGGCATTCCCTAAAGAAAATGCTAAACTTCACTTTCTTTTATGAAGCTTGAAAACACAATGGGTTCCAAGTCCTCAAAGCCCAACCGTGGGCGATTCGTCTGCTCTTGTTTCACGGTCATCTTCTTCCTCTGCTTGTTCGCAGCAATTAACGAAGTTCGATTCAGTAGCTTACCGAAGTTGGGTCGATGTGCTCTCTCAAACGAAACTGCACCCACAGGAAACCAATCAGAAGACCTTAGAATCCTGATCTCCGTTCTGACCCTCCCCGACCAGTACCTACGACGACACTTCCTGCGCCTCGTGTACGGCACGCAAACCTGGGAGGGAGCGAAAGTGGATGTGAAGTTCGTGTTCTGCAATCTCACAAAAGAGGACCAGAAAGTGATGGTGGCGATGGAGATCATGCTTCACGACGACATCATCATCCTGAACTGCACCGAGAACATGAACAGGGGCAAAACGTCGACGTTCTTCACAAGCCTGCCGGAGATGTTCAACGACACAAGCGGTGTGGGGCCCTACCCTCCCTACCACTACGTGATGAAAGCGGATGATGACACGTACGTGAGAATTCACAGTCTGGTGCGGTCATTGAGGCCGTTGCCGAGGGAGGATTTATACTATGGGTTCGTCATACCCTGTGGTAGCATGGACCCCTTCAAACACTACATGTCTGGGATGGGGTTTGTGGTGTCCTGGGACATCGTGGAGTGGATCCATGGCTCTGATATTCCGAAGAAACACGTGGAGGGCCCAGAGGATAAGGTGTTCGGAGATTGGATGCGATGGGGTCGCCGTGGAAAAAATAGGTACAATGCTAAGTGGTCTATGTACAACTACCCTGATCCAGCCTCCGTGTGTAGTCACGAGCTTTGGAACGACACTATTGCAGTTCATTTGTTGAAGAATCAAGAGAAGTGGATTCGGACTCTCTCCTTTTTCAACCACACCCATTCTTTGAAGCCGTCCAAGTTATATCATATACCTTAGTTTAGTGATCTTCGTTCTCAACATTTCGTTATTTTATTTTTTATATATATATATATTATGATAGTAATAATTAATGTTACAATATCTGATTTCATTTTTGGGGTCTTTATAAGCCATGTGGTGTTTTGTTGAAAAACAGAATAGAGGGAACGTTATTAACTTGCAAGGTGCGATTTTTTCTTGATTTGTTGTTTCTACATGCAATTTTGAACGTTCCTGGTCTATGATTGTTGTGCAACAGAGGGTGGTGGGTGAATTTGAGTTTTGAAGGATATTGTAATGGACCTAACAAGAGAAAGAAGTCAATTCAAATGGGGAAACAGAGTCGGTGAAGCCGATTGATTCGACTGCATCCATGCTTCTCTAACAATTCTAATGTCTACACTTGTGCTCCCTATTTCCTAACTATTACATTGATTAAAAAAGGCTCGTCCGAGTGTTGGACTTACTGTTGTCCAGTTAAAATTACCTTATTTTTCTATCATTTTCGTTATAATTATTGCTATCCCTATTAATAAGTTTTATTTATAGTTTTGGTGAAAAAATTTGTCCATCACATTTATTATTAATTACGGTTAAATATACATTTTCCTACTATATCTACATAGATATCATACTAAATCACATGACCAATCATTCAAGTTTAGCCATCATAATTAAATCAGTTAATTATATAATTAATCTAAATATATCAATAATCAAATTTAAAGAAATTTGAGTCGTGATTAAGTCCATATAGATAAAACTATAAATATAAATCAAATTGTTAATTTGAATTGATTTTAATATCGCAACACATTTAATATATTTAATGGATTGGTTGAATAACAGTTCATCCTAACACAAATAGGTTAGTATTGAAACAAACAATAAAAAAAGTGTTTAAGTAGACATTCAACCTTATATTTGAAACATCTGATATAAAAGTTGAAGAAAAAAAAACAACAAATATATGTAATAAGTTATATCATTATTAATTTTACTATCACTCCTATAATTATTAAAAATACGTCACTAATCCTATTAATATTTTTACTATTCACACACTATCGTAATTCTTTTTACTTTGTAGAGTTATTATGAATTTGTTAAAATAAAACTTTCTAAGAAGATGAAAAAAAAAAGTATGTTGGTTATTGTCTATTAATACTTCATTTATTTATTTATTTTTGTTAACTGTGATTTCTACTTTGACTTAATTATTTAACTAAATATCGGACACAAGACTTATTATATCATATATTGATTATTTTTATATCATAATTATAAGCTATATAAAAAATATTGTTTTTCCACAAAAAAAACGTTACAAATGTTAAACTTATATAAGAAATTTGTATAGACTCAACAAAGTAAATTCACTAAAACCACAGTCAAAACACTTATTTATATTTTTTTTTTAGATTTTTTAATCTCGTCTTTTATCTTCATTATCAAGTTTTCATAAATCTTTAATATTTCAACTCCAATTTGTAAGAGGAAATAAATGTCAGAAGACATTTTAACATTCAAATAAGTGATGATCAGTTATAACATTCAAATTTTAAATTTATAATAAATAAAATTATTTATTTTCTTATCTTAAATTTATATTTATAGATTTTAAGATGAATTTGAGATTAACACGTTCTAATCATAATTCAATACTTAGTAAATATGATTTACTGAAAATTTGATTATTAATGACAATTAAAGTTTTTTTAAAGTTTATGATCATTCGATCACTCCTAAAATACGATTGATTGGTCGTCGCAGCATGTTATAAGAGACATATACTCCTCATCCGTTATTCAAGTAACCTACTCGTTATCTCCCTCTTCATTTGTCCGTTGTTTTTCTCCACAAATTAAAATAACAAAGGATGTTATATTAAGTAATTTAAAAAAGAATGATTAAAAATTTTAATTCATCAAAAAATTATTTTTACTTCAAAAATTAATTTAAACTTACTTTTTTTTGGTTATGTCAATTGTTAGTTTCATTAGATTAGATTATAATACCAGTACCTGTGTTTGTGGGTGTCTCTTCTATTTCTGCCTTGGTTACCTTTTCCCTCGTTCATTCTGGGACGTTTTATTTTATTTTACGTTTGCCTCTTCTCGATCATATAAATATAGCATTTAAAATAAAAATAAAATATATTATAAAACAAATAAAAAAACACGTGTAAATGAAATAAAAACATTCACGTGTCTACCTCTATTTTCTCCTCCAGGTTTATTGGGGGTTTATATAGGAAAAAAATTGAATAAAAAAATAGTTAAATATAATTAAAGAAACAAGAGAAACAAAAATATATAAAAAAATACGTGGAAAGTTACTTATAATCGTCACGATTCACATCCCCTTTATCAAAATCTTTCTCTAAACACGCTTACTTATATCTGAACAAATTCACTTCTCATTTTCATTGCTCGTATTTTCTCTCATTTATCTCTTTTCAAGCACAAAAGAACTAGAATCATACAACAAAGTAAAACAACACGATATATAGTTTTAATCATTACTAAAACGCAGATTATCCAAATCCTAAATGCATATTTGGATACACGTAATATTCACAACACACAAGTTTCAAAATTTCGTTATGAGAAAAATTACCACTGTAAAAATCTTTTACAAAATCTGCTTGATATTCTAGTTTTACGCAAACTAAACTTAAATTGTTTTTTAAAATTTGTAAATAAATCCAAATTTAATTACAGAAAACCTTTAATTTCCACTCTTTAATCTAAACAATGACTAAAAGAAACATTTGGCAGAAGATTTTTTTTTTTATATTAATATCCAACAGTTATTAATCTTACGTTGAAATTTGTTATGTAGTAAGATACTCATTAAAATATCTTAAATATCTTAAACGGTTAAGATATTTATCAAGCCACTAACCACATTTTTAGGTAAGGTGGTTATTTTTATTTTGTTTATAAATACAATGACAAGACCAGAGTCCATGTACGTTATCTTTATGTCTATTTATGTCTAGAGACCCTAAATAATATTTCAGAGCAGTAATCACTCTCTTGAGAGCTGAGGTTCCATGACTCACATCTGACTTGAGCGTCGGAGTATCTTTGCATGTACCTCCCCCTCCTTTGGCGAATATGAACAACAACAATTGGAGAAGAGCAAGCGTCCCAGACAGCCAGGAGCAACAAAGACACACCGGACAACATTCACACCGAAACATTTTGGCGCCCACCGTGGGGCCGAGTGCCAACCCAAAGAAGCCGCAAGAAGAGCACTCAGCCTCAATGAATCACTTCCTCGGATAGAGCTACTCCATCAAATCGCTGCATCGCCACCAAGATTCTCCTCCGCGAGCCGTGACGCCACTGTCATTACCAGATCGAATGACGCCTCCAGCGGGTTTCTCTCCTTCTTCCCCCGTGAGCCATTAATGCCAGTAGACATCAGCGAAATCACACCCCCAAATCGGGTCCACCCATCAGCCTCCGCCGCGCCACCAGCCGCTGCTGTCACAGGAGCACCATTAGGTCACCTCCATCGTCTCCATGATTGCACAATCCGCAAATCAAAAAACCCTAAATTCCTAAATCACCTCCCAAACACTATCACGCTGATCCCACGACGGTGGTGGAGACCACGAAACTCCTATCCACGGTGTATCTCAACAAGAACAACCCACACCAGCACCTTCAACACCTGTTTCTTCGTTCTCTTTCTCTTCACGCTTTTTTGATTGTGCTGTCGATGTTTGCCATATTCAAGTACTGAATCTCGCTTATCTGACGAATTTGTGACCAAAACCTTGGGGGGCATCCGCCACCACGCCAGTACAGTCACAAGGTCACAACCGAGTCTGCGATTCTGCCAGGAGCTCAGTTCCAGTCACATGAGCAGACTCGCCGTTTGCGCGGAAGATTCCCACCCGAAAGATCCCCAAACAAATCGCAGACCCATTCTCCACGTCTTCCGCAACACTCGCGCCATCCACGCGTCGTTCGGTTCTGCCTCCACGTCATCCAACCCAGTTTCTATTCCCCAAACTCCAAACAGCCGGCGTTCGGCCTCGACCCTCGGATTCGAACGCTCGACGGTCAGGGTGTACGAGCGTCCAAACACCCGGGCGTTCGGCCTCGCCTTAGAATTCGAACGCTCGACAATCACTGTGTGCGAGCGTCCTTGCTGTCAGACGTTCGGCCTCGAAGATGTTCGACCATACTTCAACAAGAGCGCTCGTCAACCCATGTCAACGAGCGTCCAAATATCGCTCGTCAACCCATGTCAACGAGCGCTCGTCAAACCGATGTCATCGAGCGTTCAAATACCGCTCGTCAATCCATTTCAACGAGCGCTCGTCAACCCATGTCATCGAGCGTTCAAATACCGCTCGTCAATCCATTTCAACGAGCGCTCGTCAAACCCGGGCGTTCGGCCTCGCCTTAGAATTCGAACGCTTGACAATCACTGTGTGCGAGCGTCCTTGCTGTCGGACGTTCAACCTCGAAGATATTCGACCATACTTCAACATGAGCGCTCGTCAACCCATGTCAACGAGCGTGCAAATATCGCTCGTCAATCCATTTCCACGAGCGCTCGTCAAACCGATGTCATCGAGCGTTCAAATACCGCTCGTCAATCCATTTCAACAAGCGCTCGTCAAACCGATGTCATCGAGCGTTCAAATACCGCTCGTCAATCCATTTCAACGAGCGCTCGTCAAACCCGGGCGTTCGGCCTCGCCTTAGAATTCGAACGCTCGACAATCACTGCGTGCGAGCGTCCTTGCTGTCGGACGTTCGACCTCGAAGATATTCGACCATACTTCAACACGAGCGCTCGTCAACCCATGTCAACGAGCGTCCAAATATCGCTCGTCAATCTATTTCAACGAGCGCTCGTCAAACCCATGTCAACGAGCGTTCAAACAATGCTCGACAATCCCTTGGTACGAGCGTCCAAGCTGTTGGCCGTTCGGCCTCAAAGGTTTTCGCCCTTTCGGTTTCGAGGACGCTCGACATTCAACGGCTACACACACTCCTCGACGTATGTCACGTTCGTTCTCTCGGCCTCAACATTCGGCCATCCGTGGCCTCAACAATTCGATCACCAGTCTCAATAACGTTCGGCCATCTTTGGCCTCGACCGTTCGACCATCCGTCTCATCGACGTTCGGCAACTTGGCATGGACCGTACGGCCTTTCTTATAAACGTTCGGCCTTTCGGCTTCGAGGATGCTCGACAATTCACGGCTACGAGCGCTTCAACCTTCGGCCACTCGACGCCAACGACGTTCGTTCTCTTGGGGCAAATCGTTCGGCCATTAGATCTCACGGACGTTCGGCTTAAAGCGTTCGTCGCTTCGCCCAACATCGATGCCAAACAGTCGGCCGTTCGGCCTCATCCTTCGGATTCGAAGCGCCCAACACTCACTCTCCCTGACGTTCGGCCAACCCGCCTCAACGGTTCGACTTTCCGTGGCCTACAGCGTCCATCATTCTTCCCCATTGTCGTTCGCCACTTTCAAGGTCGACCATACTTCAACACGAACGGTCCAGCACTCGGCCTAACTCTTGTTCGACCTCCTGACGTTCGGCATCTTGGCTTCAACCGTTCGGCCAATCGCTTCATTAACGTTCGGCAATTCACGCAGGAAGCGTTCGGTCATTCGGACTCACTGGCGTTCGGTCAATCGATCTCCTTGACGTACGACCCCAAGCGTCCAGCATTCAGCCTAATGGACGTTCGGCCACCAGGTTTGCAACTTGACCAAACGGTCTACCTATATGCTTAATATTATTTCTTACAGTGCAGATAAGCATATCTTGTACATAAAAGCGGACACCTGAAAGCTGTTCATCCTGAAGCACTCCTAGACCCGGTAGATGTTCGCCCTAGAACACCCAGGTGCATTGAATAAAGGGATACCCTCCCGCTGGTAGATGTTCGCCCTAGAACACCCAGGTGCATTGAACAAAGGGACACACTCCCGCTGGTAGATGTTCGCCCTAGAACACCCAGGCCATCAAACCTAGGGGACCATCCTCTAGCCTAGCTTATGTTCGCCCAAGAACATAAAATTTTCAAAGATTTTGTCGCTCGACCATCAATGACAACGAACGTTCACACAGTCAGTCGTTCGGCCTTAACGCTCGACAGTCAAATGTCAACGAACGCTCACAAAGTCGGTCGTTCGGCCTCAGCGCCCAACCATCAATGTCAACGAGCGTCCACACATCGCTCAACAATTCATTTCAACGAGCGTTCAAGAACTACTCGTCACTCCATGTCAACGAGCGTCCGAACATCGCTCGACCATCCATTTCAACGAGCGTTCAAGAACCACTCGTCACTCCATGTCAACGAGCGTCCGAACATCGCTCGACCATCCATTTCAACGAGCGTTCAAGAACCGTTCATCAATCCATGTCAACGAGCGTCCAAACGTCGCTCGACGATCCATTTCAACGAGCGTTACAAAACCGCTCGTCAATTCATGTCAACGAGCGTTCAACCACCGCTCGTCAATTCACATCAACGAGCGTTCGAAAACGAGCGTTCAGACGTCGCTCGACGATCCATTTCAACGAGCGTTACAAAACCGCTCGTCAATTCATGTAAACGAGCATTAAACTACCGCTCGTCAATTCACATCAACGAGCGTTCGAAAACGAGCGCTCAGACACCGCTCGACAATCCATGTTTTCGAGCGTTCAGGAAGTTGCTCGTTCGGCCTCAAATTTGTTCGACCTTTTGGTTTCAACCACTCAGCCTCACATGCCACTCGGCGCCACTCAACCACTCGGTCATCCTTGTTTTAAAACGTTCAATCCACACATGAGCAGTAACCAGGAACACGTTCTCTAATACAGCGAAGACAGCCTCCCTCAAACTCATAAGTCCTATAGTTACCACGTCCATAAAACGGAACGGTTAACTCGGACTTGGGAGGCATGTTATGTAGTAAGATACTCATTAAAATATCTTAAATATCTTAAACGGTTAAGATATTTATCAAGCCACTAACCACATTTTTAGGTAAGGTGGTTATTTTTATTTTGTTTATAAATACAATGACAAGACCAGAGTCCAGGTACGTTCTCTTTATGTCTATTTATGTCTAGAGACCCTAAATAATATTTCAGAGCAGTAATCACTCTCTTGAGAGCTGAGGTTCCATGACTCACATCTGACTTGAGCGTCGAAGTATCTTTGCATGTACCTCCCCCTCCTTTGGCGAATATGAACAACAACAATTGGAGAAGAGCAAGCGTCCCAGACAGCCAGGAGCAACAAAGACACACCGGACAACATTCACACCGAAACAAAATTCATAAAAACCACTAAACCATATTTAGTTGGTCATAATCAAAATATTTACATAAGTTTTTGAAAAAATCACAAGTATTACTTTCATCAAAATATTTAATGTTTATCACGTTAAATGGTTTAATAAAAAAATCTTATATTTGTAATCACTTTGAAAATGGTTTAATGAGTTGTAGAAGTTTTGTGGATGATATTCCATTATTTTATTTTAAAAAATTATAAATAAAATTTATGTTAATTGAGTTTTATATTTTATAAAAAATATCATTTCTGATTTTTCTTCTTCTTAAGTTTCATTTATTTTCTTTTTATTTTTTGAATTTATATTTTGTCGATAGGAATTTATTAATGGATTGGTGAAGGAGAGATTTACATTTTTTATATTAAAATCTAAAATAGAGTAAATTTATCTTTTGTTTTAATTTTTAATTAGTTTAACATTTTGAGACTCGTGATTCTACGGTTTATGTGATTCGAAAATAATTTAAAGTGAATATTTGTTTAATTGTAATAGTTATACTTAAATTTATTATTCAATGTCTATGTAAGAAGTTAAAATATCTATTGTGTGTTATGCTGCAATTTGTTTATTTTTTGTGATCCTATAGTGTAATGGTAAGAGACAATGAAAGATAAACATGATAAAAGTTGAATAATAAGACATTAGTGTTTAGATATATTGTTTTTGGCTTATATGTATTATCTTAATCATATTTTAGAAATTTAATTTAGATTTTCTTGTGACGTATTATAAATATATTTTTTATACTTATGTTTATTTATGTTTTTTTATCAATGCTATAATTATAAAGGTAATTCTACAAAGTTGAGGTGTTATAGTATTAATTAGTAAACTATTTTACCTCTTTCAATGAAATATTTTCCGAGAAGAAAAAAAACTTGACTATAAATCATTTATAGATAACTTTGATTTTTTAACATTTTTTAAAAAAGTAAATAAAGCATTAAAAAACATATTTTCAACTTCATGGAAAACTATTAAATTGCCCGTAAAATCTTAAAAAATTTATTAATGACAAACACACATTTTTAACATTAATGAACTTGTTTTTAAAAGTACTTAATTTATCCATGCTGAAACGTAACTACGTGCTAATCTTCAGTTCTAACAAAACAGATTATATGTTTTAGTAACATGATTTTAAAAAATCGAAATAGAATAACAATAAAATTAAAAAATGAAAATTCTTTTAAACGAAATTATTAACAAAGCAAACAATTTTAAATATAAATCAATTAAGTCTTAATTATTTATAAACTTGAGTATTTTTAATTAAAGTTTATTAAATTTTGTTGATTTATTGAGCATTTAAAGTATTAAATTTTTCAGTTAATTTTTTTAAATTTTATTGCTATTGGAATAAGATTATTTTTATTTTACTTACTTGTTTTTATGAGTTAATAAAGTGAGATTTTATAATTTATATAAACAAGAACTCATTTTTATTAAGTCAAATTTAAAATAAAGTTAACAAAATGATATTCTAATATAATTTTTAACTAAATTAATAATAAATAAATTTTTACTTAACGTAAATTAAAATATATTTTTTTAGGAGAAGGATAAATAATTGTGGATGACAACCTGGATCAATGTGAGCAGACCAAAGCTAACTAGAGCCAACCAAAGTGGGACAAATTCCGAATGGGGCCATTCCTAACTAGTGGCGTCAAGAGCGAGGCCAAGTTAAAAAAAAAAAAAGAGAAAATTTTAAAAATGATGAGGTTTACAGTATTTTTTTTTAATTGTTTCAATTAAATAATTTTTTTATTTTTTATTCAAAAAGTGCAAATTGAGTTAGGGCATTCTCACCAACCAATGAGGTTTATAGTGATATTTCTTTTTTAAGGGGAGCTTGTGAGTAGGTAGGGCTAGGGAGGCCACGTCAGCACTGTTTGTGAGTTGTGTTGAGACCCAGAACATTGCGTTTTCTTCCGCAGCCCACACAGAGTTTGCACCAGTGCTGCTGCTTGTGAGAGAGAGACAACGACTCTCTTCCACTCTTTCTTTGGCGGCGGCGGCGCGTCGTTTTCTCTCGGCTTCACTCATAATTTCTTCTCTGTAAGGCTTCTGCATCATTATCTTGCAATCATTTCCTCCTATCATCATCACTTTTCAGATTTATTCCGTTTTTCCCCTACTCCTGATCTCTTGATATTGGTTTGCTTTCCACTCCGCGATCGTTTGTGCACGATACAGTTGTTTATTTTCGTTTGGGTATTTTGTCGAGCATCTGGTGCATATAAAATCAAAAGATGCGATGCGCAGTAGTTTGATTATGTAGTGTTTCTTAGCGAACTAGTGGAGTTTATGGAGAACCTGCAGTGCTTTATTTTAACATGGGCTGGTGGAGTATAGATTTTTTTCTTCTCTAGTTTGATTTTCGCGTGAAAATAACGCACTTGTTCTGCTCAAATTCACAATGTCAGTTTTGTGTGTCAAGTTTCTTCATATTAATTGCTTACGATAATATGAATGTCCTGGATTGGTTTTGTTGATTGTCCCGAAATTAACTTGGTGAGGCGAAACTGTCATCATATTGAAAAAAATAAACATCCCGTGGTTGCAGTGAAGGATTTAGGTGTCGCTTTTTCAATATAGCAGCGGTTAAGTTTGGGGTAGCTTGAAGGAGCCTAATGCTTTTCCACATGGGTAGTTTTCCAGTTTAGCATACCTCCGTTAAGTTTAGATTCCCGTCTAGTTTTCCAGTTTAGGTTCCAGCCTAAATGTATTCCATTTTGCCAATATCTTCCCACGTTAGGTATCTCTTGTGCTTTTTTAGGGTTCTTGGTGCCGAAATTCTTCGTCATCAGCAGGGCAACTATTCCCGTCTAAATGGATTGGTTCACCTTATGCAATTCTCGCGCAAGAGTTTAGGGAGGGATTCACGAGTATCCCAGCATTACGGTTGGGAGCAGACACTATCCCTCATCCTCAAGTAATTTTGGGTGAAAGGGTTGGTAGTGATGATCCAACTACTCGGTCAGAATACGATTGGGGCGGTCCAATTAGAGTACAGATTAAAATTCATGTGCATTTTCAGCGGCTTCAACTTTGTCCTAAATCCTAATTCATCACAGGGGATTGCTTAGAGCCTTTTTTATTTTTATATCTTTTCCTGGATCAATTTATTGATTATGTTCATGGGTTACACCTAAATGGACAAGTATGCAATAGTGCATAGTTGCATAAAGCTCATAGCTGATTCCACCACCCTTCCTGATAAACATCATATATTCATGGGAAGTCATAGGCATATGAAACATATATGAAACATGAATCGAACAAGAGCTGAATCTCATCCGTGTCTCAAGTCATGAATATATTGATGAAAGACTTAAATCCATGATTTTTTATACAAAGAATTAAGAACAAGAATAGAATTAGTATCCAGCACAAGAATAAAACTAGGATTCAAATACACCAAATAGAATGGAGCTAATAATAAACTAAACCGAACAAATTGAAATACAAGACATATGAACCTAGTAGAGAAGGAAACAACATAAATTATGAATAGAGTTGATTAAAGAAGAAAGTGACTGAGCAAGAACAACTAGTAAGAAATAATAACTCAAATAAATAAGGAAAAGATGGAGGAAAGTTAGATATGGAAGAAGCAAGGTGTGCTGCTTTGAATAAAATTCCATGCTCCTCTCCAAGATAAGCACCAAGGACGAATCACCACTTGACTTTCTAAGAATATAAGACTATCTAGAAATGGAATCGCACTTACAAGTGCCAAAAATCCTCTCAAGTGTTTCATATATCAAAATTGAGTTGCTAGAGGAGATGGTTATTACAAGTGAGTTATCCAAAAATGAAAATGAAATGTGAATCCTAATTCTAGACTAATATAATGTTTGGATGAGATTTTGAAATAGAAGTGGAGGGAAATTTGACCTTTGAAGGCTTGGCTGAAAATTGGAGGCATCTCCCATACCTTAGTTATGCTTTTCTTGCTCCTGTGTAGCACATGCCTTCCCTACGTCTTATTGCCTCTCCATATAGCTCAATTTGACCGGAAATTGTTGTCCACATGGGCTTCAATAGAAGCCCAACTACAAACACGAATGCTGATTCTACCTAAAATTTGCAAAGAATTAAATCCTAATTTATGAGTTCGTGACATAGGAAATAAGAAACTATTTTTACAAGCAAGAATATTTTATCTTGTTGTGCACCTGTTTCTTCCAATGGTGTATTCTTGTTATTTAAATTTTTCTTTTTCTTCATTCATACATTTATCACTTCCACGGTGATATTATGATCTGACTTGTTGAATAATTTTAATATTAATCTTGTGTTACGTACACAATATTGCATTTGGATGTTTGCATACAGTTATGCTACTCTAATTGGATTACGTTCTCTATTTTGTTTTTCAGTTTTATTTCTGAAATTAACAATGAAATACAAACAATAATTGTGTTTCACAGGGTTTGGTGCATTTCATTCTGATTCATTATGGCCAATGGTCCGGCTCCGTTTTCTGATATTGGAAAAAGGGCGAGAAGTAAGTTTGCATTTGGAATCATATGATGTTAATTTGTGTTATGCCATGTTGGATTTTTTTGCCAATGGCTCTAGGGTATTTGTTAAGGGAGGCCGGGAATGGCAACTCCACAGGCTGCAATGACATGAATATATGTTAGAATTTGACCTTCGGGCATCTGCCATTCATGACAAGGGAATCATATTATATTCATTTTTGTATGTCATTAAGCTGTAAATGATCTTGTTCCAATGTTAGTGAACAAGTTGTGTATAAAATCTAGATTGTTGGTTTCTCTATATTTCATATCAAGTCAAATCACATCTAAATTTTATAAAATATACCAGTGGCATTAAGTTGTAAATAATGTTGTTCCTATGCAGACCTTTTGTACAAGGATTACAACTTTGACCACAAGTTTAGCCTGTCAATTCCAAACTCCACTGGATTGGTAATGCATAACCCACTCTGCTATTATTTCTTTTTAATTACTTGAATTATTTTAGGGTTCAGCTTTTCACTGCAGTTGATGGTGATATAAAATTCATTTTGCTTGAATATGTTGTAGTCTTAATCACACGCACAGTCAGTGACATAATAAAATTTCATCACATCCTTCTTTCATATTTCTTTGTTATTCGAGTATTGAGTAAAATAAAGGAAGAGGAAGAATGAATAAATTTAGTATAATGCTTAGTTGACTGATGTGATGTCAATAAGTTATTAATTTGCATACCTTAAAAGCATTAATAATTGTGTATAGTTATTTTTAGAATTACATGTGTTTAGTCGCTAAATTTAGACACAAAATTAGAATTCATCCATGTCTCAAACTTTGATGCATTATGATCCACAAGCTTTAAAAATGAAAATGAATGAATATAGTTCTTTTAATCTAATGATAATAAATTTTTGGGCTTGTTAAATGGTGTTCTAGATTGACATTTGAGTTAGAACTTGTCAAATAATATAAACAACTCAAACACCAACATGAAACGTGTTTGACATGTCAAAAAAGTTTAACACAATTGGATTAAAAGAACTATATCTATTTAGTTTCAAAGTTTGAGACCAATGTATCAAAATTCCGAGTATGGACGAATTCTAATTCTGCATACAAGTTTAGGGACTAAAATGAAATTTAACCCTTATTTTTATTGCTATTCATATATCAAGAGTTGCAAGATAAAGTTAACCGCTGGATTCGTAGAGAACTATTATCTTTCATTGGGAATCATGCTTTACCTATCTAACATAACAAAAATATACACTAAATTCTGAAGATATTAAGGAAATCATTAATAACTAACCATGTGTACTTACAAAAATTTACTTCAGTGACAACTAAACTTCGTCCCAATAGGGAATTGTACTGCCAAATACAGTGCTGTGGGAGAGGATGAATATTGTTTTCTCCTTTCTTGAGCCAGTTGGGTTAAAAAAAGTCGGGAACTTACGTCTTGCAGTTCATGGTTTGTTTGCACATTCCTATGAGTGCTAAAGATGTTCACAACAAATGGAAACTTGTATTTTTCCAAATAGGCTTAAGTTACTGGAACCCTTAGTGCATCATTCTGTCTGTATTGCCTAATTTCAGATTTTTTTTTCCATTTGGCAGGGGCTTGTAGCAACAGGATTGAAGAAGGATCAAGTTTTTGTTGGTGACATAAGTACGCTCTACAAGAGTGGAAATACTACAGTGGATGTGAAAGTTGATACATACTCTAATGTAAGTAATAGAGTTCTACTTCTACTCATGTATATACATAATGTTGCTGCCATTGTTTTGACAATCGGACAGGATGAGTCGGTTGGACCAGGAACCATCGTAGTAATTCGTCCGGTCATTATATAAAACGGGAAAATTTTGTAACCCGTGAGAACTAGCCAAAACCCTATGCAGTGAACTAATTTGACCCGGTTAATTTAAAAAAGCATATTTTTTTAATCTTGAAAACTTTTAAAATTTAAAAGTTTATAATAAATAATAAGTCATATTTAATGAGATTTAAAAATTGATGAGTTATTTTATCCACTATTATTTTTTTGTTATAAAACATATAATTTAGTTATGTATATCAATTTATATTTTTAATATATTATTTTCTTATAATTTTATATTACATTGAAACTTATTATTGTTAATGAATATTATTGTATTTAATTAATTTAACATACTTATTATGATATTTTTTATTTAGATTTTGTTATTTATTTTGAATATTACGAATTAAACAGTGATATATTTTTAGTTTTTAACATAATAAAATTATTTTATTATATCTAATAATACTAATATATTATTTATTTAGAACCGGTTCAATTACGCTTAAACCATTGAGTTTTGAACAAGTGTCTTGATTTTAAAAACACTGGTTGCTACTTCTAATACTTTAAATTTGTTCACGACTAATTGTATCAAAAAGTTCAAGCTTTCTAAGATGTGATGTAAACTGAAAACAGTCGCTTGCATTGTTGAAATTGTGGGGTTTTAGGTACATTGGGACGAAGATAAATAAATCATAATATTTTGGATAGTATTGTATTGACTACTGCAATAAATAGCAGTATTTAAACTAATTATAATCCTATGTAAATAGGAATCGAATGACGAGATGAAAATATGGCAATCAACCTTGAGAGATATGACTAAGATATAACAATGTAGAGTATAATATTTTATATTTTCTAACTAGTTGAACCTACCGTGATGCTTTCTCTGATTTACCTTTCCAGGTATCCACAAAAGTTACTGTGAATGATATCTTGCATGGTACAAAAGCTGCTTTGAGCTTCAACATACCTGATCACAAGTCAGGGAAGGTGGGTATAATCTTGATTTCCCAGAGCTAGATAATGTTAATGCATGATTTACAAGACTGAATTAAGTAAAGCATTGCATTCTTTTACTCCTGAAAATATTTTAAATGTTACATTTGATCTTTACACTTTGGGGATTTCATAAATATAATGACTCTGCTAGAGCTTAAAGCATAGAAGAAGTAAGCCACGGAATTTATAGTAAAAGTTTCATCTAAATAACATTAGACAGCAAAAGGGAATGCATTCCTTATTGCGTTGAGTTATGCTGAAAATCATGTGGTTGGCATATTGTTCGATACAGTCTGTTGACTTGATTGAGATTGGTTCCGATTAGAAATATCAAGTTAATAAACTTGTGCACCAGGCCATCTAATTTTAAGGAAGAATTCTTTCTATTTTCTCTTTTGGGGGAGAGGTGTGGTAGAGAGGTTCTCTATTATCTTATGGTAACTATTTACCTTACCAGCAAGGATTTAGAGTGGTAACAAGGATAAGTTGATTTTATTTGGGAAGTAGCTTGGTAAAGCCTGTAAACGGCCGCTCCAGTTCATGGTGGGTCTGTGGCTATTAATGTTTGATTGTTTTTCCTTTCTAAACTCTGCAATAATGGGAGCCTCCTGCAATTGGCCATCCTTTTTTATGCTTGGCAATATGTAAGCAATGGATTCTTCTTATAACGCATCTTACCGTGCTATATTATCTCAGCTGGATGTGCAATACCTTCATCCTCATGCCGCCATTGATTCTAGTATTGGTTTGAATCCATCCCCTCTATTGGAGCTTTCAGCTGCAATTGGCAGCAAAGATCTTTGTCTGGGTGCTGAAATTGGATTTAATACAACTTCTGCTTCGTTCACAAAATATAATGCTGGAGTTACCTTCAATAAACCAGATTTCTCCGCAGCACTTATGCTGTAAGTAATGTTGTTGCCACATTTCCCGTGTTCAGTTTATGTTATAGTGTCTTGTTATTATGTCTTTCATTTACCTGCTTTTTTGTTTATTTCTTTCTCTGTTTTCTAACCTTATATGTGAAGACCTATCAGAAACCCTAGATAAAATTTTAAATATTATAAACATTGCAATAATTTATAGTTAGCGTTAGACATACAGTCACGTAATATTTTCTGAAATAATGTTTGTTATTTATTTATTTTGAGAAAGGAAAAAGTAAGCAAGAAAGGAGCAGCACATATAGGAGCAAACATGCATGTTGAACCTTTTGAGAATCTTCTCAATATACCTTCTTATTGTGAATTGTCACGTGACCTATCGTGATAAATATGAATGCCTAAAACATTTAATGAAGGTCCTTCATGTCAAAGTGGCTGTATATTATTAATTTTCTTAGCCAATAGGTTCAACAAATTGCTAGCAAGAAGAATGTCATGGATTTGTAAGATGGGAATTATGAAATTGTTCCCACTAATCTTCAAGTAAATGCGCTTGTCCACACCATTTTCCTTAAAGCTAAAAGAGGTGATGATCTAATCAAACCTCAGAAGTCATTGTCTGGTTGTTTGTTTTAGTCCTCATAATTTGTCCACCATTTAGATTCTTACAAAATTAGGGAAAAACTGAACATGACAACAGTAGGGAAACATAATATGATTTAAAGAGAAAGTTTAGTCAAAGAAAACCCCTAAGCAAAATAAGATGTAATATAACTTATATCACAGATATCCTAACAAACAAGTATACGATGCCAAAAATTGGTTAACTTAAGCGAAGGAAAGCATATTCTACAACAACAAATCACACTAACAACAATATATGGATAAAGAGTAATTATTATTAATGTAATATAAAAGTTTACAATAATCACTATAAAGATATGATATTTTATTGTTTAACTAATACTTAAATTCTTACTATTATACCAGGATAGATGCGTTAAAGTAATGGAAACTAAGAGAGATACACATCAGAGAATGATAATCTAAGCCATGCACAATTATGAAATATCCTCAAATTAATTCCTCAATTGAAGGATAATACTATGGAATTTTATGTTCACAAAAAAATAAATTAATATAGAGAGGAAATCACAACTTTCAAGCTCAAACCTAAAATTCCCATAACAAAGATTCCATAACAAATTGTGCTGGAACTGATGTGGAACTGGAATCATTTTACTCTGTGATAACGTATGTTTCATGCCGAAAAATTGTGTTGATCTTTGTTTTGTTATAACTCAAGATATATGATAAATCCAATGATTCCATAAGTAGTCACAAATTTGAGGTTCTAATCCTTATGAGGGTTTTATACCCTTAAGATTAGGGTTTTATACCATCGAGTCATTTAGCATACTTAAAATATAACCTTTTAAATTAATAAAGTTCGATGGTAAAAGATAATTCCTTTCACAAATTGCATATGAATTTCATAAAACAACGAAAGCTTTGTTTTTTTTTTTGTTTTAAAATAAGGGTTCATGATAAACTGTAGACTGTGTCTAAATGGTTCTCATATCAACTGATGGAATTTTATAAAACAATATTAACTGATAGTGTTTAGAATGTGAAAACAATGCAATTCTAGAATAATTGGTAATGAATGCATATCTGAAATCACATTCATCTCTATGAGCACTACGGAATCTTTGTTTTCCTTGAGGGTTTCTTGTCCAGCTTCTAAGGAGTTGTTGTAGAGATTGTCCCATTCAGATATTTGTATACATAGATAGGATAATAATCATATCTCAATTTATCAAGATGATGATTAAAGATAAAATGATGATGCTATAATGATAATTATATCTCTAATTGTAATATATTGACAAGGATAATATTTGATAATTATTCCATCATTAATTTAACGTTGTGTACTTTAAATTTCCTATGAACCTTGGGTTATTTCAATAGTTTATTGCTATGTCTACGATTTATGAGGTTGAAAAGACGGTGATTTTTAGTGATTTTTGAAGGCATGGGTATTTGTTAAATGATTAATTTATGTTTTCTTTTATTTACTTTTTTTCATTTTCGTTCGAAAGTGGAGAAGTATTTTTCTGGAAGCTACACGATATTATTCTAAACTCTAGTGTCCGAGTACAGTATATAAAATTCATTTATTAGTGACATTTAAATTTAATCTTTTTCGGGGAGTTCTTGATGGATACTATGGAAGATAGATTTGTTACTAAAAATAATGTACGGGTGGTATGGTATCCAAACTTGTATGTGCTTATGATTTTGTTCCAATCTTTCAGTCTCTTCTGCTTAGAGTTTGTGAATATGTCCTTCTGCAAAAGCTTTTTGTTCAGTTCAAGAAATATGTTCATCTGCTTTGTTAGGGTATATGTTTAACATCATGTCATTAACTCACTATGCAGGGCTGATAAAGGACAGACCCTGAAGACATCTTACATTCATTATGTTGATCGCCCAGATGGATTCACAGTTGCTGCTGAAATAACGCACAGGTTTTCCACCTTTGATAACAGATTTACTATTGGGAGCTCACAGTTAATAGATCCCAAGACAGTTTTGAAGACTCGGTTCAGTGACGATGGCAAAGCAGCCTTTCAATGTCAACGAACATGGAGGCCAAATTCACTTATAACTCTGTCTGCTGAATATGACTCCACGAAGATCTTTAGTTCATCCACCAAGTTCGGTCTTGCTCTTTCTCTGAAGCCTTAACTTGGCCATCCTATTAAATCTGATTCGGTGACTTAAACTTTTACCGCTATCATTTTTCATTGTTTCCAAAACCCGTAGTTGGTTGTTTTAAGCCCCCTATCATAAGGTAAACCAAAGAAACTAGTAATATTTGTGAATTCTAAAGCGGCACAGGGAAGGAGGACCCAGTTTTGAAATACTTACATAATGGCTAGAGGGTGTTGTAGCTGATTTGTGATACTACTACCATCCAGGATCTAGCATATGATTTTGGGGCCAAATTCTATAATTTGATATAGTGACTCATTTCATATTATTTTCGCAGTAATATCTTCTCAAATGGCACCCCTATTACCGTTCCATTTCGCCAGGTCCCTCATCTACCCTTGGGAATAAAAACTATAAGTGTTGCAAAACTATTTTTTTTGGCTATCCTGAGCAATTGAATCATTGCAAGTTAGATTAAATATAATTTCCGTGTCTAGGTTGAATTTAGCAAGAGGAATTAATAGTTGAAACGTTAAATTTTACATGTTCATTTATTTGGATTTTCATTTGTACTTTTTAAACCTTACCCGTTGAAATGCACAACATTCACTGTGAACAATGGAAATCAAACAAGTGAATGTTACCGTGGTGACAAATTTGAGAAGTGTTTAATTAATTTTATATAATATTACATTGACATAAGACTTGCTAGGATTACTAATTTTATTTCTTTTTGTCTTGCAACGATACCATTTCTAAGAAACCTAATAGTGACAAGTGTACTATCATTTTGTTTCTCATAAGTTTGATCTGAATAATAATTCTTTTCAAAATTAGTTCCACTTTTAGTTATACTGGCAAATAAATAAACAAGATATTGAAGTATAAAAATAAGAGAAGTAATGGATATAAGAAAAAATTACTAATAACTTTAATATATATCAGGAGTTTGATCACTATTATTTATGTGTATTATAACCGCAGATGGAAAAAAATAGAGAATGTCAGCCTTGATTCATATATAAATTAAAAAAAATTATGTAATCTGCTTGAGCATAGAAGCTTCGCTTATGCATTGAAAATAGACCGTGCGAAAAAACAAACAATAATTTTTTTTTAAAGAAAAATGACTGAAACTTAAGATCAAAGAAATGAAAAAGGAAAAGGAGTTTACTCGCAATAAAAACAAATCCAAATATAGCGCAAAGGCATTACTTGTTTCTGAATAAAAATATTCTTATTGGATCTCCCAATTATAAATAATTATATATAATAATAGTTAAACTTCTATAATAATGACTTCAAAATTTATACAAATATAATTTTATTATTTAGTTGTCACAAAAATGCTAACCATATTAATGAATTATACTGTAACACTTTATTCACTTGAATGAATTTGAGGAAGAATGATTGGATGAATTTGAAAAGATTTGAAGGTAAATTTTTTGTTGTTTATTTGAGTAGATTTGAAGATAACTAAGAGCGGATTTGGAAGTAAAGTTTGTGAGAATTAACGTAAAATTTGATTAATGTGACAAATTAAAAAAATTTACTTCCAAATTCACTTTCACTTACCTCCAAATCTACTCAAATAAACAACAACAAAAATTTACTCGTTGTTATTTATGTGAATGAAACAATAACTTAGTCCGTCTATCATTCATTAGATTTCTTCTACCTTTAAAAAAAGAAAGAAACAATAAATCACGTGTTTTTAAATTAAAATGTTTATATATTATCACTCAATCTTTTATTTGTATATAATTACTTCAAAAGTTCTCTAAAAACATTAATTACTTAATAGAGACAAAAAAATTAAGCTTATAAACAACTCATTATTTTTTGAGTTTGTAATGAAATATAATCTTATATCTTTCCTCGAAAAAAAAAATATAACACTTTATTATTAGCAGATAAAGAAAATAAAACTATTATTAGATCTCTCGTTTGCACACGAAAAGTGAATAAATATAAATACGCATTAAATACAGAATTACATTTGTTGAAAAAGAAGAAGAAAAGTGAGAAATGTAACGATAATAATAATAGTTTATATGAAGAAGAAAGATAAATGAAGAAGGAAAGAAGAGAATAAGTGCAGTGATCTTTGTGCGTGTGTTGTTATTGATCTTGGTTGGGTGTGAGTCTTGGGTGTGAAAATGTCGCACAGCGATACCATACCCCTTCACCCATCTTCCCAATCCGACATCGACGAGATCGAGAACCTCATCAATGCCAGCGTTCACCAATCAGTCCCTCCCGCACGCCCTCCAAGTCCCCCACGCGCCTCCATCCCGGTCTCCGTCTCCGCCGCCCCTTCCCCCTTCATTTCTTCCAACCTCCCTAGGCCGCCGACGGTCCCCAAATCCTCCTCTTCCGCTCCTCCCCCTCCCCCGCCTCCGCGTTCCGACATCTCCGGGTTCGGACCCGCCCCCAACACGCTCACAGAGCCCGTATGGGACACTGTGAAGCGCGATCTTTCGAGAATCGTGAGCAATCTGAAGCTGGTTGTCTTCCCTAATCCTTACCGCGAGGACCCTGGTAAGGCACTCAGAGATTGGGATCTGTGGGGCCCTTTCTTCTTCATCGTCTTTCTCGGCCTCACCCTCTCTTGGTCTGCCTCTGTCAAAAAGGTATATATCTATTTCTATCTTCGTTGTACTCTTTCTTCCTAATTGGTAGGGTTTGCAATTCAGATCGCAAATCGCACTTTGCTGATCTGTCGTCATCACCTTCTGATCTACTTTTAGTGGCTAGCTCAGCTGAAATTTTCGTGGTTGTTAAGAATGGCGTGTCTCTGGATAGAATCGTTGGGTAGAATTCACTTAGGAGTTTCACATTGTGCCTGATCTTGATCGTATTGCAAATTGTGTACTACAATCACTTGGCTTTAAGGCTTCAAGTATTGCTCTCTGTGTTTGATAGTAAATATTTGGCGGAAATATAGAATGAAGAGAGCGAATGTATGCATGTGTACGTTCTTTAGTGCCATTTCTGGTCTTTTATTTCTTTGCTGTGTAGTTTGATCCTTTCTTTTTGCTTACATTATTTTGCATTATGTTACAAATCGAATTGTGATTTATCCTTTCTTAATTTAAGTTGATGGTTGTGATTGTGCCTGTTGGGTTTCGGTCATCTCTGTTGATCGATTGAGTGAAAATAAATTTAAAAGTTAAGGGCCCCCATAATTTAAGGTGTTCTCCATTTAACAATGAATTGGTGCGGTATAAATCTAGTTTCTAAACATATTCTCGCAGTGGCACAGTACATTATTTTGGTGTTGCATTAAGCCAATGGTCATGAACCGTGGTGCTGTTGATTTGACATTCTCTAACCAGCATTTGTGTCTGTTGGTTTGCTGCACGTGTACAACATATGTGGCGTGGAGCAACATTTCTACCAAGTGTTTTTGTCTCCTAAATCATTCTGCTTCAGTTTTCCCAATTATAAATTCTTCATTACGATGGTAGAATTGGGCTTTACATAAATCATGAATTGGGATGTCTATTTTCCAAATCGTAATCAAATTGTACTGTTTATCTTAAGATTCATGACCAATGGCGGAAAAACATGACTCGTAGATCATTTTACCGTACAGAAACATGAAAAATCAATACACACGTTTATGCTGACATATAAACTTCGAGATATTTTTTATTTTATTTTCAAAATATCTTGATAAAATTAAATTTGATTATAATAATTATAGATTTCACTTTTTGTTTTATTTTTTCTGTATTTTGATTTGATTAAAAGAGATTAGAGAATCATGTGTGATTAGAGGGTCCAAGATATAATTCTGACCATCCAAAGTTGAAAAAAAGTCTGTCTTAAAACTATAACACAAAAGTTGCTTAAGTAAAGAAAAAGTACGTTTTTGTTACGGGTTAGGGTTATGAATAGGGCCGTCTTTCTTTTCTGATCCACTACAGCCGTGAGTGCAATAGAATGTGTAGAACTGCAGTGTGACATTATTTGCCTGCTGTAGGTGCTATTTTTTTTTTGGCTGTGAAAAGTATCATTAACCATTACGTCTTGATGTGGCACAATGACTCTTAGATAGAAAGGTGCCGCAGCCCGCTATGGAAGAATAGAAAAATTTGTATGGGAGATTTGATTCACACTATTCATGTGCTACTGAGGCACAGAACTAATTCAACCTACTATCTCTATCACCAAGCTGATGAAACATATTGTATCACTCAAATGTATCGAGAATCATTATCCAAAGTAAGGGTTGTCATTTGTGATTCCCTGAAGAGCTGAGGTAGTCATATGTTTGGGTTGATGAGGTTTCTAGTGAGCAAATGGCATGGAAGTTAGCAGTTTTTGTATTCAGGGGCTGCTTATTTTAGCTTACTTACTGTTTGTTATTCATAAAAACAGTAGCTGTGATAGATGCTAGTAAGAGCTGGTATTGGCTGTACAAGTCTGAGATATCATTAGACATGCTATTGGTATTAGAGAAGAGCATCGAACTTTTAGGATAGTGAGTGTTCAGTATGGCATAACTTTGTTAGTTGTTGGTGGTTTGAACTACATTTTGGTTTCTAGCAATAGAATTTTTCTCTTCCCAATAGTAAAATAATTTGTAATGATTTATTTTTCCTTTTTATGGCAACGAGTAGTTAAATTTCGGTTTGTAAATTATTAATTTATAGAGGGTGATGTTTTATTTACTGGTAAGTCCATGGAGCCAACAGTCATTTGTAAAAAAATATATGGCTGTTGGATTCAGTTAACTTTGTATCAGGGTTTAATTTCTTAACCCATTCCCTTAGTCATTTGAGCTATATGTTCTACCCATAATTGCATCTATAAAAATAATCTTTCTCTTCTCTATGACATGGTTGCAGTAGAGTGCTATTGCAGGAGTGTGGAGTGTCCTTTGTGCCACTATGGAATTCAATTAGTGGAGCAGTTTCAATAGTGACCAATGCAGCGTCTTTTTGTGTTCTATAACGGCACTGTCATGATATAGGCTTCGAAACCCCATTTTTACCCCTTGAATAGCATTGTTTGGGCTTTTTTTGGGTAAAATATATCTCAAAAACTTACTTCTATATTGTCCTCTATTCCTTCACACATAATTGGACTATCTTTAACTTGTCACATTCGTTCTTCTCCCTTTCAGACTTCACATTCTACAATTCTTTTTTATTGAATTTATTGTGTTCTTGCTCTATTAGTTTCACTAAGTTACTTCTGTTTTGACCTCTATTCTTTCGCACAATGAGATTTAATATTATAATTTTTTTTATCTAATTTGTAATGTTCTTTTTATATTTATTTCATAATCGTCTTCTAGTTTATTGGCTTCACTACTATTTCTTATTGCTCTTGGATTGATGGTGATTGTGTGTAGACTTTGACATTGTATTTCATGAATTCATATGCTTTGTTTTGCAATGAGTAATTGTGTGTAGTATGAATTATTTAGTTTGTATTATAATATTTAAAATAGTGGTCATCTTGCGTCTTGCTTTAGTGTTTTCAGACTTAGTCACTACATGCCTGCTGCAATCTGAGATTGATGACTGTGCTCCGTGATTCTAATAAAATATTCTTTTCCTTTTATAAGACTATTTGAAGTTTGATATCAGTTAAATTATGAATTTATTGAGGTGGATAATGTAATGATTAGTCCATGGAACCAATAGTTGTAAATTAAATTTTATGTCTGGATTTAGTTAATTTTGTATCGGGGATTCAAATTTCTTAGTCCGCTACTTGGTCCTCCGTTGTACCATGTGCTAACTTTGGTGCCTCTCTACTCTATATACGCTTCTTTTTTTGCCTGCGTTGTAGTTTGCATTAATGAAATCTTGGTACAATGGTAAATTATTATTATGGTTTGAATCGTAGCCACACTAAGTGGGAAGTTTGTGCACTCGATTGTCATTTATTTGCGTTGTATAATAAAGTGAATCTGATCAATGTTAGTCGTATTTTTTCTAACATCTTTTTATCTGATTATGTCTCAGTCTGAGGTTTTTGCTGTTGCATTTGCTTTACTTGCTGCCGGCGCTGTAATTTTGACATTGAATGTACTTCTTCTGGTAATTGCTTCTTTCTCTGTCTTCATGTGGTCATATTTTGAGTGTTAACTATGTAATGTTGAAGGGCGGTGGACCTGGCCATTCTGGAAAGTATAATGTGATGAATAAAGACAAACATTTGACTCTTTTTTTCATCTCTTCAAACTTTCAGGGTGGACACATTATTTTCTTTCAGAGTCTGAGTCTGTTGGGTTATTGCTTGTTTCCTCTGGATGTTGGTGCATTAATTTGTATGTTGAAGGACAATGTCATAGTGAAAGTGGTTGTGGTATGTGTGACATTGGCTTGGAGCTCTTGGGCTGCGTATCCTTTCATGAGTTCTGCCGTCAACCCAAGGAGAAAAGCCCTTGCACTCTACCCAGTTTTTCTCATGTATGTATCTGTTGGTTTTCTCATCATTGCCATTGACTAAATGCATCAATGCTTCTGATTTCTTCTTTCCGATAACCACCTGGAATCTGTTTCTAAATAGGAATTTTTGTTTAATGATCACCCTTTTCTTTTTAATTCTTTTCCGCCCTTCCTTTTTTTTCCGTTTAAAATTTGGTTAGATATATTTGAAGACAGACAGTTGTATAATATTACGTGGAAAGTATATGGTGGGATAAAGCTTGCTGCATAAGTATTGTTTTCTCTTTATATTGTGTATTATTTAATGTGCATGTGAATACTGATTGAAGGGCCCAAACAGAGAAAGAAATTGATCAAATGAATTATTTTATTTTAGGTGAATTACTCCAGTAGTTATCAAAATGCAAAACAAAACAAAACCAATCCTTATAAATAGTTTACTTTAAATTATAAGAACGAAAAACTTGGTTAATGAAGATAAAGGTGACATGATATTATATGATATAATAACTGTAATATGCTCTTCTATTATTTTGTTTGGCGACATGCTGACAACTTAACTGAGTATCTCACATTTTAATAATTTTTATTTTACAATAATATTTTGGTTGATCTGTTTTCAACACTTGTTCTTTGATTCTGTCACTTGAGAAAAGATATTTGAGATGTAAGCCATCATTAATGTATCTGTTTTCAACTTTGCGTAGAGTGCTTTCAATTTAATATTTTTCTGTTGCATGTACAGCACGCATGAGTTTAATAGTCAACATATTTATTTCATCACTTAGTAATTCGCCGTTTCGGATTGCAGAAATGGTGTAGAATTAGGGCGTAAAGAGAAACTATTAGGTGGGAAATAAAAACAAATGTGTTTGGGGAGATGAAAAGTAAAAATAAGGGTGTGAAAAGCTTGTGTATGATCGTAATAGAAATAATTGTTTTATATTAATATATTTAAAAATTATTTTTTTAAAATAATTTGATACAAGTTATTAATTTTTAAAACATACAAATTATATTTAAAATGGATTTCAAATTAAATAAAAACTTAATTTAATAGTAAAAATGCTATATTCAAAAGAAAAATATATACAGTCAAATGTATTTTTTTCTTTCTCTTATGACATGTCTTTCCTCTCCAATCATATAGTTCATAAGAAGAAAGCATACCCCGTCTCGGCTGATATTTCTTTTTAAATCACTGGAAACAAACTAAAGATTCGGATCATCGGTAATACAAACACAGGGAATAGAAGTGTAAGAGGATTGTAGTCTAAATTAAAAATATTATTTTTCTCATAATTTTATCAACTGGATATTATTATTTGTATGTGCTATAAATATTCCATTAAGTTATAGTTGTAATAAATATTTTTAATAAATGATTATTTTAAAATTACTAACCTAATAATTTAATTAAATTATAACCAAATTACGAGGAAAACAAAAGAATTTTTATTTTCCATCAACAAAAACTGATATTGAAAGTGCAATGGTTTATCCGTATTAAGTTTACTTGCATATGATTGGTTTTATCTTAGTTTACCTAAAATAAATACTACATTGATCTTATCCACAATGCTCTTTTAAGACAACTGGGCATTTCAATTATTGATTAACGAGAAAGAATGTGAGAGAAACTTAAAAAAATATCTATTTAAGTAACTGTGTGAAATAATGTGAGTCTATTACCCAAATAAAGAGGCGAATCCGTTGATTAGGCGAATGATGGTTGCTTTAAAATGAAAAGCCCTTGCATTGCAATCCGACAAGAATGATATAGATGTTGGAATCTGGTAACCGAAAAAGCTCAGAAGAAAAGCTTAAATAATTAGGATTAGTAGGTTAAGATTGAGACATTAGAGCATTCATTGTTTCCCTATTTCTAGATTGGTGGCGGCGTTACTTGCCCTATCTTTTCACCACTTATTACTTCCTACTAATACTTATTCAAATTTCCTTTCAGACTTGTTTTCATCTTTATTATGAATAGATTTGTAATTGAGTTTCTTCTCTCACATAGTCTAATGCAATTTCAACACGCTATTATACATAAATCGAATTTCTAAGATAAGCTTTGTATCCTATATATAAGTTGGTGTACGTAGGGTCAAATAATAAATATTTACTTGGCATGCTCTATAGATTCTTCTTAAAGTATCATCATTTCACTTCCTCAGCCTATCTAACTTAGTAGATTTACGCATTTTGATATGACCTCTTTTCAACGGATTCTAATCCTTTTTTTCTTCACATCTAATGGAAGATCGATGTTATCATATTAACTTGTGCTCTCTTCGACTTAATACTTTTAATTAATTTACTTTTTATTTTCACTCATCTTTCTATCAAGTGGAATATAAAGAATAAAAGTAAGTTCAGTTCACTTTGAATCATAAAAGGGCTAAAAATCATGAGTAATCTAAAGACTGCATGCTGTTTTTTATTAATTCAAACTGAATTTATCCGAAAGAAAAGAAATAAAATAAGTGAAAAATATTAAATAAAAATATGTGAGATTGAATGTAAGCCATAATGACCATCTTGACTAATGATTTATGAGAGTCCAAATAATATACTTATATTAAAGATAATTTTAATGTTTAATTTTTATATAAAAATATTTAGGATTAAATAATTAAGCTGTTACACGCATATTTATAAATATATCATATTAGAGGAGTATAACAATTTTGATGACCTCTATTCATATCAATTTTTTATTGACTTAAATGTTTAGTCTTTACAGATAAACTTTCTTTTATGACGATTCAAAATTCGGTTGCATGTCAATAATCAAACCAGTGTACCTCAAAAATTACTCGATAAGAACAATTAGTTTTTTAATGACTTTATTTTAAAAGAGAAAAGAAAAAAACTTCTTAAAATAACATATATAATAATAGAGCGGAACCAAAGCCACCCTCACTCTTGTAAGCTCATCCACATAAACAATGTTCTTTATTTTACAAGAAATAGAGAGAGAATGAAAAATATAAAATAAAAATATGAGTTACGCAATTTTAATTTTTGTCTCTCCTCATCTCTGTTCAGTCAAACATGTCAGTATTTATATTTTCTGTTAGTTTCTCTTATCACCACTGTATTTTTCTTCTATCATATACTGTTTATTTATTAACTGAAAAATAATAATATAATAAGAAATTGTGTGGTTCAGTCGATAAAAAGAATATCTAAGGTTTATCTTTGGGAATACTGCTCTCTTTTCTAATTAAATTTACTTTATAAGTTGGTATTGATTCTTTTAGTTTGATTCTTAATTGATTTAGGAGAAAGTAATGGAGAGGATTTGAAGGTAAATTTTTTTGTTATTTATTTGAGTGAATTTGAAGATAAATGAAAATAAATTTTGAAGTAAATTTTTTAATCAGTTATATCAATCAAATTCTACATTAACTCTCACAAACTTTACTTCCAAATTCATTTTCATTTACTTCCAAATCTATTCAAATAAACAATAACAAAATTTATTCTCAAATTCTCTCTATCACTCTCCTCAAATAAATAAGACCTTAATCTCTACAGTCCAAATCCGTCTATAAGATACTACAAATAGTGTCTTCAATAAGTAAAACAGGTAATTTTAAGTTTATGAACTAAAAGATAAAGATTGTAAGTAAAAATAATTTTACCTAGAGTTTAATATGTTTGTTCGAATCTAGAAGCAACTGACCATATTTTAAAAAATGGTAACGTGAAATTTGTTTTTAGCAACAGTTCCCGAAGTTGTGCATTCAAATTTCGTTGAAAAGAAGAAAAGTTATTTGGAATGGGAGGTGTATATGAAACAGTCAATTTCAAAGACTGAGAATTGATAATGAAGTTGAAATTCCCTACAGAAATTTATTCTTTTTTATTTTCTGATAGTTTCTCAATTAAAATTTTGGTCAAAAAACAATAAGCAATTGATTCGATACGAACGATATTAGTCGAAAGAAATTATAAAGCATCTCTAAAGTATAAGAAAGTGGAAGGTGGCTACAATTTCTTGATAGCTATTCTTCAATGAAAATAAAATAAAAGAAAGAAACTGAAAGTAATTTATTCTTATAACCTTATCCTGTCTTAATATTCCTCAGTAATGGAAGGCCATGAAAAATGGAAAACACGAAACCTGAATTTTCTAAATTTTGGCGATGAAAACTGTCTTAATATCGTTGTTGGCTTTGCTTTGCCATGGAAGTTTGCTTGCTAATACTTGCATTTTCATTTTTTTTATTGTGATTGTTTGTTGGAGAATTTAGTCATGACTTTGTATCAATATCCTATTTATTTTATTTACGTTGTGTTTTTTTAATACGTTGTAGTGGTAAAATAAGTTTGTGTTTTTTATACTTTTACAACATCTAAAAGCAAAATTAAAGTTTAGTTTACATAAAACATGTTGTAATGTCTACATAATATGATAAAATATTGACATAACTTTTTATCAAAAATTTTAAGACAATAAATTAATTAATTTTCAACTTTATATCATACAAAATTACTTATTTTGTGGTGATATTTCTTTTTCAATGTTTATTATTTTTTTTATCATTAAAAGGATGCTATTTTTATCAATAATTCACTGAGATTTATTTTTTAGTATTAACTAAAAAACTTTCTTCAATATTGATTAATATTGTTTAGCAATATCAATTGAAAATATTTGTCAACTGACAGAGAAATAAAAAAATAGACAAAAATTTCTTAACTCTTAACACCATAAAAATATTTTTGATTAATATTTTATATGAATAAAAATATTAAAATTTACTAAAATATTTAAAAATGAAATGATTAAAATAAAATTAATTCAAAGTTTAATATATTTAAATATTTTAGAAACTATAAAATATTCTATCAAAAATTTCAGTCATTCTTTTAGGCGGAAGGGAATGGCAGTGCCAGTCTATATATTATTATCCCTATCTAGAGCAAATAATCATCCCTATCTAAACTTAATTAAATCATACCAAATTAGATTACTAAGTTGATAAGAATGGATTTGCAGTGTTATAGATTCAAAACAGTTTTTGTTTTTAACGAGGAAGGGTTTGTGACTAACAATGTATAATTAAAATATTAATGTTTGAAATTATATTGCAGGTGATTCTTTTAGTAATAGGATTTTTTATTTGGAAAATTGTTTGGAAAAGGAGTGATAAGAAAAAAGTGGTAGAGATTGATATTAATGATAAAACTGTTTGATTTTGCATAGGAATGAACATATTGTAGGGTGCAGAGAAGTGATGAGACGCAGGCACTCATGACTGCGTCACTGTGGTCTGTGTACTGTAACCATCTATCTGGTTTTACGTGATGCTCATTTTCGTACCTCTGTCTCTGTCTCTTCCTGCCACACAGTCACACACATACAACACAGAGTTTTTGCTTTACGTAATGGCTTACCCTTTTTTAACTTTACCCACTTACATTGTCAAAATATACTCTTCATCTTTTTTTAATAATACTTTTCTAATTACCATCTATTTACCACATCCCCATCAACCAAAATGCCTCAGAGGTTCTCAGATAAACATCTCCTCACATAGATTCCAGTAGATTAAAATAACTTATCTACTCCACATATTTCAGCGAATTTAAGGAAAAAAAAAAACAAAATTATTTAGATTTTAAAAAATAATAAAAACTAAAAGATTTTGAAATCAAAGTTTATAAAAAGTAATGAATAATGTTATACTTTAATAATTTTTTAATTAATAAATATAAGGTTTAATTTTACCATGTTTCTTCACTCTTTTAAAAAAGTTTCACGTTTAAACTTATTTAAAATTATCAATTTCGTTCAAACATAATAAAAAAATGATTACTCTTCACATAAAACAATTTGTAACCACTTTTCACTACGTTCCATTCCATTTTTTATCAACTTATATATATCTTCTTCAAATAAAAAACAATGTTTTAATAATATAAAACGACAAAAACAATAAATATATATATATATATATATATATATATATATATATATTATTGTTTAAATATATCTAACAAAGTATTTTTTTTGTCAATTTCAAAAGAATATTAAATTAATAAAAATATTATAATAAAATTAAATAGAAATAGAATTTGTAAAACTAAATAGTATTTAAATAATTTTAATAAATAAAATAGAGAGAGAAAACGAGAGCTTATGGAAAAAAAAGTTAATTTTTTTATGAATGGTTAATCGGTAGTTTTCATTTTTTATAATATCTATTAGTGAGTTTTTTTTTTACTATCAACACAAATATTATTATTTATCAATATTTTTTTACTATCAACACAGACATTATTATTTATCAATAGTTTGTTTCAATCTTCGTAAATGTTGACTGAAAACAAAATTTAACAACATTAATTATGATTGTTTTATGTATGTCTTAATTAATTTAAACATTAATTAAGATTCAATTTCATGGTAACTTGTTCATAAGTAATAATTAATAATTTCACTGTAAATTGAGATGAGCAAATTCTTTATGAAATATATATTTTTCAATGTCTAAAAATGGTTAAAATTATAAAATTAACACGGAGAAATATTCTGCTGTATAAAACACAATAAATTGTTTAGTTCTTTAAAATTATAAATGTAAAATATTATACTCTTTCCTTTTTCACTTGATGGAAATAATTCAAAAGCTAATTGAGAGCATAGAAGACAATTGTAAGTCATTAAAAAAAATGACGTAAATTAAATCTTTAGATAAATAATGACACATTAAACAAGAAAATAGAAAATAACGGAATAAAATAAATAGTTGTGTTTTAATGATAAAGAGTTAAAGGGATAAGATAAAAGAGAATATTTCATATGAAATAACTGATTTTCTTTTCTTTTCCTAGTTAAAAGATTACTACAAAAAACATATACTTAAATTTAAGCAGGAGAAATAAAAAGGAGAGATTTTTTTTATAAAAAAATTATAATTGATACTTTTTAAAATACCATGTGTAAGAGCTAAAGGTGAAAATTAAATGTTAAAAGATGTTATTTTAAAAGGTGTTTAGAAATCAGAAGAGAGAAAGCTGCAAACACTAACAAAAGGCTGCATTTCACAAGAAAGCAATTAAACCTAAACATAAAAGATTACTACATTATATTTTATTATAAAAATAATTTAATATAAAATAAAACAAATCTTAATTATATTAACATAAAATGTAAGTTATCATTATTTTTTTATATCTATATATAGATGAGACTCTAATTTTTCTATTTATATTTGTTTTTCAATTCTACTTTTAAAATAATTTTTTAAAATTAAAATAATTATTTCATCAAATTTATCATTTTATTAACATAATAATTTTTTTAATTAAAAAATTTTGCACAAAAATAAATAAAAATTATTTATAATAAAATTATACAAATTATATATATATATATATAGAGTTTTCAATATATATATATATATATATATATATTTATATATATATATATATATATATATATATTTATATATATATATATATATATATATTTAAGTATATAACTAAATTAATAACAATAAAAATAATTCTAGTAGTTTTTATTATAGATATAAAAATAAACATATAGAGTTTTCACTAGTTACTATAATAATAACTATTTATTATTATTATTATTATTATAATTACTATTATAATTTTTATCATAATAATAATAATTCATAGAATTTTTTTTCCACATTTTTACATGTTTTAAATAATTCCTTTTAGTTAAAATAATTATTTTATCAATATTATTTTTAAATTATTGTTTATTTAAATTTGAAATTTTTTTCTATTTGACTGTTCTTTTAAACTTAATAATTTTTCAATTAAGAATTACGTACAAAATAAATAAAAATTATTTACAATAACATTATAAAAATAATTTATATTTTATTTTATAATTATAGTAATAATAATAAAAATACATTAGTATATTATATTAATTAATTTATAAGTATATAAATTATCACTAGTTATTTTTTTATCATAAAAAATAAACACACGAATAAATATATAAATTATCACTGGTTATTATAATTATTAATATTATTATAATAATAATAATTATTAATATTATAAAAGTAGTAATAATAATAATAATTTATTACTGTATATTACTTTAGTATATTATATTAATTAATTTATAATTATATATAGAGAGAGAGAATTATTTATTAATTTTATATATATATATATATATATATATATATATACTAATGTGTATATATATATAATGTCGAGAATCTATTTATATATAGAGAGAATTTATTTTTAATATATAGAAAGAATATAAGAATTTATTTTTTATACATATAATAATTGATTTTTTTATCATTCTCATCATCGATTTCAAATATGTTTTTTTAGCAACGTAATCTCTTCCAAATTCTAAGAATGGGATGATAATAATGTAATTGATGTAAAAATTAATTTTTATTTTCTCACCATATTTTTCAGTTTAGTGAAGTTCCTCTTTGGTTGTCAATATTGGCAAGTGTATTTCCATGCAAATTGTTTCATACAAATATGTTAGAATAATGATATTTTAACAATATTTTTTTGACAACATTTTAACATCATCTAGGTGTCATTTTATGATTGGTCCATGTTAGTGTTTATAATTATTATTATTGATTGTGGAGTAATTTTGGACCAATCACATAATGACACGTAGATGATGTTAAAATGTTGTCAAAAAAATGTTGTTAAAGTATCATTATCCAATATGTTATGCACATCTTTCTTTAGGACAATGATATTTGACAACATTTTTTGACAACATTTTAACATTCTTTACGTGTTCTTCTGTGATTGGTCTAAAATTACTCCACAATCAATAATAATAATGATAACCACAGAATGAGACATAGATGATGTTAAAATATTGTTAAAAAAATATTGTCAAAGTATCATTATCCATTTATTTCGTAAACAATATTTCAGTAATCAAAACAAAGGCTACTTCAGTATAACTTAAGTGTGATGAAAATGTAACTGTAAATACTTTCAATCACTTTATTTTGCTAAAATTATTGAATGAGGTATGAAATTATTTTCAACTAATACATACAAATGAAAAAAAAAATCATAAAATATGAAATCTGTCATAAATTGAGAAAAAGATTTCAAGCCAGGTATGCATACTAACTCACAAGTCTTGGAACCAATTCCAATATAGAATGAACTAATATTTTCAGCTACATATATTTTATGTAGAACAAACTAATTCAACCCATATATTGCATGTCAAATGTGGATTGGACCTCAACAAATCGAATTGACCCACATTACTTCTTCTGAATAAAATAATTAAAATTATTAATATAAAAATGAAATTACGCTTGTTTCTTTCTTGCATCAAGCATTTTTTTTTATGTTTTTTTTTCTCTCTTTCGTATCACATATTTCTTTCCTCCTTAGAATACATATATACTGACTGAAATTCATTTTTTTAATGAAGCACATTGTGGATTTTTGTACCTTTTTGGATAGGCATATAAAGTAAGATATAATAAAGAACAATAGGACAATGGATTTAGTTTAGAGATTCAAGAAGCATACTCTATTGTTCTTCGTACCCCCGTCCAACTAAAAACAAAACAACAAATTAGTCAAATGCACAAACCATCTTTCTCAGTAATCAATTTAAATTTAAATCAACTCTTTTTTCTTCTCTCTCCTGTCATATCTTATACACCTTTTTATCCATATTATTACTTCTCAATGACACCATTTTAATAAAATACTATTTGCTTTAAACTGCACTCTTTCAAATGAATACCATGATTTTGGTTGTTTTATTTTTTTTGAGATTCCCCTGTCAATCATTCACAAATTATTGTTTAAATCATTTTCACCGAGGATAAATAGTACTTGTCCATATCAGTTTAAATCAGTTTCACCAATGATTCTGTTGTTTCCATTCAATTTTATTCAAAATAACATACATGTGAAACACTCAAAATTATCTTAATTTTCTAAAGATGACCATTTTATCAAATTTGAAGTAAATCATGTACAGAGTGTGAGTGACTATTTGTTTAGAGGATGATATCTATAGGGAATCCTTCTCTGCAGGAAGCAATATGCGTGTGTCTACATTTAAACCAATAACATTTATCCATCTAGAATTGATGGAATATAAGACACTTTTTTGTTTTAAAATATAACCAATGAGCATCATTTCCTCTACATCCTTTTACGAAAACATTTGGATAGAAATTGTGGCTGTGTTTTTGTCGTATTTTTATAGAGAGGGAATAGCAAGAGAGAAAAAGGAAAGAAGTGTTTTAGTAGTACCAACAAACTATTCATAAGGTTGGCAGGTTGGACCCATTGTGAATTGGACACTTGTTATGGGTTGAGATTAAAGAAACCCTTCTTTTATGCTCCCCAAATGGCTTCGAATCCTTCCATATCGATTCCCTCGATTAACTACTTCCTCAATCTTTTCTCAACTGACAAGCAACCCCATTAATTTGTAGTCAGAAAATGTATGAAAGGAAAGATAATACTCCAAATCAAATAAATGTTTCAGAAACAAAAAAGAATAATTCGTTAGATAATTGTGTTTACATGTGAGAAAGAGTTTGGTGGTGGGGTCTTATTACTTGTAAATTTCAATCAATGCTTTAGCTATAGACAGGGGTCCCTATATTCTTATTAATCTTCTACTAATTGAAAGGAAATGAAATGAAATAAAATGACACATCCAATGTGCATATAGTTTCCACTGAGGCAGTACAATACAATAATTAAAAAGGACAGCATAGCCCAAACCCAGTGGTACATGATCTTCTCGGTTTTACTACTAATTAATTCCTGCAAAAACTCACATGCACATATGACATATCCCTATCAGCATCAGGATTCAGGTACGTGGGTAAGTGTTTTGAAATAATAACGATAATAGAAACAAGAAGGGTGTGTTGTGGTGTTTCTAATTATGTGATGTTTTTTTAACCCATAGTCGTTATTGACATGGGTGCAACCAGCTGTAAATCCTTCCTTTTTCAACATAGTAGCTTGTCCAATTGCAAAGAAAAGATATGGAAAGGGGGCATTCTGATAGCATTTCAGAGTGATGTTCAGCCATCCATCCATCTATCTCTGGCAGCAGCAAAGTTCAAAATAAAATTTCCACATTAGTGTAAAGGGAGAAAAAGAATCCTTTCAAAAGTGCTGTAGTGTAGCTTAAACACTCAACACAATACATTAGGCCCCATCTCTGATTTCTGCTTTCTTCCCAACCCAAAATTCCAAAACCCTTTTTGTTTCTTTCTCTCTCTCTCCTCTGTACTTAAATCCCCTTCCTTGGCCCACGCACTACTCTCTTCACATCACATTACCTTGCATTACATTACATTTCAAACCTCTTCGCTTCCTTTCTATTCTCTTCTTCCCTTTCACAACCCCTCACTCTCTCTATATATACACCCAACATCACTACCATCAAATTACAACCCGCCCTCATCTGTTACAAAGAGGGGAAAACAAAAAAAATGAGAGAATATTGGACCTCTCTCGCCTCACTTCTCGGTGTGTTTGCCTTCTGTCAAACCATCCTCCAAGCAGTCTTCCCCCCGGAACTCCGTTTTGCTTCCGTCAAACTCTTCAATCGGATCTTCCACTGCTTCTCCTCCTACTGCTACTTTGACATAACCGAGATCGACGGCGTCAACACCAACGAGCTCTACAACGCCGTGCAGCTCTATCTCAGCTCCTCCGTCTCCATCACCGGAAACCGCCTGAGTCTGACACGCGCCGTCAACTCCAGCGGCTTCACCTTCGGCCTCGCCAACAATGACAGCATCGTGGACACCTTCAACGGCGTCAACGTCCTCTGGGAACACGTGGTCACACAGAGGCAGGCCCAGACCTTCTCCTGGCGTCCTCTCCCCGACGAGAAGCGTGGCTTCACGCTCCGGATCAAGAAGAAAGACAAGTCCTTGGTCCTTAATTCCTACCTCGATTACATTATGGAGAAAGCCAGCGATATCAGAAGGAAGAACCAGGATCGTCTTTTGTACACCAATTCCAGAGGTGGTTCCTTGGATTCCCGGGGTCACCCTTGGGAATCCGTGCCCTTCAAGCACCCCAGCACCTTTGACACATTGGCCATGGACCCTCAGAAGAAGAAAGAGATCATGGAGGATCTTCAGGACTTCGCCAATGGACAATCTTTCTACCATAAAACTGGAAGGGCATGGAAGAGGGGTTACCTTCTCTATGGCCCGCCAGGGACTGGTAAATCTAGCATGATTGCGGCTATGGCCAATTACCTTGGCTATGATATCTATGATTTGGAGTTGACAGAGGTGCATAACAACTCTGAACTCCGGAAGCTTCTCATGAAAACCAGCTCCAAGTCTATCATAGTGATTGAGGACATCGATTGCTCTATCAACCTCACAAACAGAAACAACAACGGTAACACTTCGGTTTCGGCTTCGAGGAGTTACTATGATTCGGAGTTACGAGGTGGCGGCGGCGGTGGGTGCGGCGAGGAAGGTGGGAACACAATTACTCTGTCTGGGTTGTTGAATTTCACTGATGGGTTGTGGTCTTGTTGCGGGAGTGAGAGGATTTTCGTGTTTACCACCAACCACATTGAGAAGCTGGACCCTGCTCTGTTACGGAGTGGGAGAATGGATATGCATATTTTCATGAGTTACTGTTCGTTCCCGGCGCTGAAGATTCTGCTGAAAAACTACCTGGGGTGTGAAGAGTGCGAGATAGAGGAGACAATTTTGAAACAGTTGGAGGAGGTTGTGGACGTGGCTCGTATGACTCCAGCGGATATCAGCGAGTTATTGATCAAGAACAGGCGCAAGAAGGAGAAGGCGGTGGAGGAACTGTTGGAAACGCTGAAGGTGAGGGTGGAGATGAACGAGAAAAATGGGTTTCTGATGAGAGGGGAAAATGGGGTTGAAGAGGAAGAGCAAGAAAAAAGAGCTTTGGACAGTGAGAGCCCTAAGGAGGAGTCAGAAACTGAAGAGAACTGCAAGGAAGAAGATGAAGAAGAGAAGGTGAAGTGATATATAATGGTGATAATTATAATAATAATGTTGTTCAAGACTTGTTTGGATGTTTCCCAAAGAAGGAGAATAGAATGGAATGAATACATACAGTGTAATGTCCAATAGCCAGTAGCAGTAGTAGTAGTGGGTGGTGGTGGTGGTGGTACATGGTGAAGGAAATTTTTGAAGGGTGGAGAAGCTTAGCTAGGGCCTCTAATTTGAAAGATGTCACAGATTGGTGTGTGGTTTAGATTTGAATAATGGAGTGGTTTTACTATTTAGATATGTAGGGAAAGTCGATCTGCATCGTGATACAGTTTAAGATGTGTTTCATTGTTAGATTTGTTTGGGGTGTGGGTGGGACTTTACACCCTGACATGGCTGGGGAGCCAGCTGGGATGTTGGTGAACACCTGGGTGCACATGGCATGGGAAAGGTTGGTAACCTGATGGGACTTGTAGGGAATAATGGTAATAAGTAGGGTAGGACTATTGCCTAATGACAAATTTTAATCATGCAATCCAAAACTCTCTTTATTCTAAACCAACTCTCACCTTGTCAAATTTATTTATCATCACAATGCTGAATAGTAGTAAGCTTATGTTAATTCTGCTTCTTTATCATAACTTTCAGGTTAATCTCAGAACAACACTCCTTCCATTTATATTCTTTTTCCATTACTCTTTTCAGATTAGGAAGGAACATTGTTTCATATATTGAAAACAACATGTTTTTATATTCAAAGTAATTTGCTTTTTGGAAATACATTTTTACATATCCTTATTTTATAAATAAATTAAGAAATTTTTTTTTTTTTATCAGTCATCGTATTTAAGTTGTCTAAGTGAATGACTTCCAACTAAACCGTTCAAAGCCGAGTTTGAGTTACTATACCAGATGTTGCGCACGTTTAAGCAACACTTTTGTTACACTTATATTTTAGGATAAATTACCTATAAAAAAGTGTTATTTATTATATTTTGTTGTAATATTAAATATCAATTCGATTTCAGATTAGGTTATTTTAGTGTTAAACTATAATAATATTCACTAATCAATTCGATATTTAGACAAAAATCTAAACAATTTTTTTTTTACCTTTTTAATTATTAAATTATTTTATTTCAACAAATTCTTTTATAAGGAAACTTTAAGAAAGAAAATAAGAAAGGAAAATAAAATAACATTTTCTAAGTTAAAAGTAGTTTAATCTTTTATACAGGTTCTTTATATTTTTTTATTTCATTAGTCATGTATAAAATGTTGTAAAAACATTTTGTATATAAATTAATTTTAATTTACGAAAAATCTATTTCATTCCTTTAAACATCTCTCACTTTTTGACACTTTCTTTTTTTTCTTTAAGAAACAACACTTGAATTTTTCATCAAGAAATTTGGTATCAGCAAATAACCAAACTAAAATACAAAAAGTTACCTAGACAACATCTTTGAGAAAATTAAGAAGAATTAATAGCACTCGAGCCGTGCGCTATATTTCAACACTCACACAACCTTAAGCGATTCAGCAACTCCAAATTTAACAACATAAATAAGAAATGTGTTTGACATTTGAGGGATTAAAGTTTGGAGCGTGATAGAGTTACCTGGAGCATAAAAGTATTTACATTGTGAATTGGAGGGTGACAGGTGTGTGTGGGTGATTGGATGAGCAGAGTTGAAATTTGATTAAGATTTGGAAATGTTGAAATGAGTGTGGGGGTGGATAGGATTAGAATAAGAGGAGAGGTAATAGGTGGAAAAGAAGTGATGAATAGAGAGATTTTGTGTTCGGAAAAGGAGGGTATAGAGGCACAAAAGCAACTAGAAAGTCTTCTCATACAATGAGAAAAAGTTGACAATATTTGCTTCTTGATTTTGATATTGAGTTGTAAAGGCTATGAGGTTAGTGCTTTGTACTTTAAGAAAAAGGGAATGTACCAAAACCAAAAGCCTCAAGGCTAAGTTCCCACAACTCTCACATGCAACAACCTTTCAATTATTATCATTACATCAAATGAAAACACACTCATCTTATCTTCATTCCATTGCTAATATCAAATCTTTACTTTAATTATTAATCGTCTTTATCTCTATAATTAAAATCTATCTTTTGAAACACCATAAATAATTAAATTCTTGTTTATTAGACGCGTAAAATTAATTGTTTACTTCGAAGGCAAAACTTTTTTTTTTTTAATTTGCTTAAATAAGAGATTCATTAGTTAAAACATGGTCGATTTTTAATTGAAGAGATAAAATTCTTCTCAAAGATCAATTATTACGCACTTATAATTCTAAATTAAATATAGACTCGTTTTTTAAAACACGATCAATTATTACTTCCAGATAAAATCTTCATAAAGACATTCTTTACTTTTCTTAAAGATTGTTTTGTTTCTTCTCTTTCCATTCTAAACTTCAAGTTCTTATTATGCACATAACATGCATTCATGAGTATCAGAGGTAAGCACTTATCTATTCAATGTACATTTTGCTTTATTGTGCTTTTAAGATTTCTATGACCTTTTAATACATGTTTTTTTTAGTGAATGATATATATATCTTACCTCAATCAATTTATTCCTTATTTTAAATAATATCAAATTAATATCTTTTATTTTATTTAACATATAACCTACGCGATAATTCATATTTACGTTAATATTTTAAGCGATAATTACAATTCTTTACATCATCTGCAGTAAATGTTTCATTATTTGCATATATTATGCTTAGAATACGTAAAATGCTTTTCTTCCTTATTTAATTTTCTCATTCTTACTTAACTTTCAGAACCTTTACATACCACGTGCTGACATTAATATATATTTATTTAATTCCATGCATTCCAAATCAAAAAAAGATATATATATTTTTATTATAGTATCAAAAGGACACTTACAAACAAAAATTGAGTTTAGTTGGACTTTCTACCTTATCCTCTCCTCTTGTTGGTAGGTGAAGCTCGAACATAATGGTATTCTATAAGGTGGAAACTTTTCAAACCCAACCACTTAGGTTTATTTGATATGAATAAGAGAGAAAAATGCTAGCAACGATAGAAACACGACACCTTAACACTTAATATAGTAACTTGTTCACAAAGGTAACAAATTTAATAACTAACCAAAATAAAAAGACCAATGTGCTCGATCGATGCCTTTATTCACAGACCTATCACCTCCTATGTCTTCTTCCAATAAAAATGGATGTTTACTCATTAATAAACATTTCGCCCTTTAATACTATTTTTAATTTAATTGAATTTTCAAATAATATGTACATGCACTCAATTACCTTTTCGCCTCATTATTTATTTGTTTTATTCAATATATTATTCCTCTGCTAAAAAAATTCGATTAAATTTCCTTGTTTTAAAAGTGTAACAATACGACTCTTTCAATGTGCGAATAAGTTTCTGGTTTGTTTTTTTAAATACTACAATGTAACCCTTTTATGTGTTAAAAGTAATATTGTTAATTACTTTTTACCAATTTCTGGAAAAAGTGGTCACATTGTTGAGATCTTTAAAAGGTAAGAAACTTGATTGAATATTTTATTAATAGTGGAATCAGATTGGACAAAATAAATTAAAAATCAATTAAGTTTGTGGTTCTGATAAGCCATAAATGTTAAGTATCATACTGATGTACTATTATAAAGTACAACAATCCGTCTTGATATAAAAAGTTAATTAATGATGAATTTTTATATACTTTTGAATGGATGAATCCGTCTTGCTATATTGTTTTGCTCATTATGATATTATTAGTCAAAATTTCTCATTATGAAATAAAAGTGATATGATTAATATATGTATGTGTTATATTATATTTATATAGTGATTATTTAAAAATATTAGTTTAATGTTTCAAACTTCTAAATTTGTGGATTAGATTTTTTATTTTCCTTATTTTTAATCTTGAAAATATTTTTTCTCATTAATTAAATTGATAACTTAATTCAACCAGTTAAAGAGGTTGATTTGAATTAAATGATTTAAAAATAATTAATAACTCAATTAAGTTTGTTGTGGCTAATTAACTTAATTTTTAAAAATAATTCATAATCATTTGAGATTTAAAACTATAGTTTAGAGGAATTGAAAATTGTATCTATGATCGAAAATGTTTTGAATTAATATGTTTGATGTGAGGGTATTAGAAGATTGATTAATGATAAATATTTTAGTTTGATGAAGAATTTGTTTTTTTTCATTGTATATAAGGTTTAAATTATAAAATGATTTCATAAAAAAGATCATGATTTTTTTTTATAATTGATATTATTTATTATATATACAATGTAATTTTATTACGAGTATAGTTTTTTATATTTTTTTAATAAAATATTCATGTAATGATAATTATATTTACTATAAATTTATTTAAACTAATTAATTTAATTTTTTAATTAGATTAAACTTAATTCTAAAACTTGTTGTACCCCTTATTTGCGAGATAAGTTACTACCAATTATTTTTATATTATTACACAAAATTTAATTCATCGTACCTGTTCAAATTTATTTTAAAAGTACAAAATAAAATATTTTGGCTAGAAAGAACCTTTCTCACCATTGTCAAAATTCTAAGGTGTGTTTATGGCGGCGAAATTTTCCTCAACCAACAAAATATTACCCCCATATTCCTTACTTAGTGACTAAGAATAAATTCACTGAATAAATTTAATGAAAACAATTCAAAATACTTTACTGTTATTAGTACTTTCGTGTTCAACGTTCAAAAGATCAAAAGGCTCACCTGTTCTGATTCATTGTCAAATATTGATAAATTTTTATATTAAAAGTATCCGAAAAGCTAAATTCATCATAAAAACGTTCGCGATTCTTCCCTGGGTTGGGTCTATTTTCTATATTTGAAAACAGAGAAAAGTTTCTCTCTTTGTAACTATTTAAGGAATCTATTTCAGAACCTTTATGAAAATTAGTTAAATTAAATTATATTAATAAGTTTGCTAATATTTTTATTATTATTACATTATTACCAGATAAATATCTGTGATTGCTCATATTTTAAAACATATTATGACAGAAAAAAATTTATATCATTATTTTAATTTATTATATTCGTTCATCAAAATATGTAAACTGATTAGAGATATTTAAAAAAAAATTAACTTAACAGATAAATGTAAACTGATATCGTAAAATGTATAAGCATTTATATGAAAAAATCTTATTGATACGAAGAAGGAGTACGTAAGATAAAACTCGAGTTATATATATATATATATATATATATATATATATATATATATATATATATGTGTGTGTGTGTGTTTGTATATAAATGAGTAGGGTCGAGAAGCTGAATGGTGGGTATCTGTTAAAGAAACTTTGATGTTCAAATTAAATTTTATTCAAAAAATTTAATTCATAATTAAGTATCTAAACTCAATTTAATTAACTTTATCTTTGTAGCTTACCTCTCTATTATAGAGTTTATAATGGACTTTCAGTTAATGTCAGCCCAATACTATTAATATCCGTGTTGGATCAATTGCAGTCCAATACTACAAAGGCCATTTTTACTTGTTTAACTTATAATTTGACATATAGATCGATAGGTCCCGATTACCTGTAAAAGACGATTACTACATCGTATTTGTTGTCGATGATGACTTATTACGTAGGTTATCGATCAGATCATACACTGTACTATACAAAATATATATGTATGTATATATATATGTATATATATATATATATATATGTATACATGTATGTGTATATATGTATGTATATATGTATACATGTATATATATATATATATACATCTATATGTATATATGTGTATGTGTATGTTTTATTTCTTATTTTATTATTTAAGTAATAGTTTTAAAACAGTTTTATTAATTTTACTTTTCAACCATTCTCTTAAATACAACTTTTTTTATTTGATTTTTTCTAAATTTAACATTTGTAAAATTAAAATAATTATTTATAATAAAAAATTATGTGTAAAATAAATAAAAAATATTTAGCATAAAATTATAAAGTTTAATTATTTTTTATTATTATAAAAAAAGTCAACACATTCATATAAAAATAAATAAATACACATGCGCAGTATATTTTGAAGAGACCCATTTTTATAAAGTTTATCTCCCTTCCAATTAATATGTGGTTTAGAAACCAGTCGGCATTTAAAAAAAATAATCTAAAAATACTGTATTAAAATGTAAAATTTGACTAAATTTAAACTATCTTAAAATCCAACTTTAAACTCCTGATAAAAAAAATATCTATCCAAAATTATTATATAATTTATGTTGCCTAAAGATCATTTTTCTATTTCATAGTTACTTAATCTATAATTATATATTACATTAAAACATTATATCACACTTCAACAATTAGTAAACATAAAGTAGTTTGTATGCAAGTAAAGTTTATTTTTTAATTTTTTTATTCGGTGCAGAAAATGTATTCAAGAAAACAATTTAATATATATTTTTGTTTTACAATAACCACACTGAAACTAAAAACTTATCACCCAAGGTCTGTAAGTAAAGCAGTTGTATTGTTTCCCTTATAGCTGTTTCTGCAACCTGAAGATCTTGCAGGAATTGAATATGACTAAAAAGTGATGAAGTGAGGCATTGGTCTAAAGAGAGAGTAAGGTATTGCTGAATGAGTTTAAATGAAAGACGTCCACACACTCATATATGCAAGCAAAACACATGTAGATTTCAGAATTCTACTTTTTGGTGGTGTCCATTAGGAAGAAGGACGCTGCTATGCTAACAAGTCCTTTTTGCTTTTACTCACTCTCTTTCTTTCTCAGCGTTTTGGTGTCATTTTCTTGGTTTGAGATCGATGCAAAGATTTTTATTCTAATGGTTCCCCTTTGAGACATATAAGATGCCCCACCAAAACCAAATAGAATGGATGTGATTTCATTTTGGCTTTCTTGCTAACCCAACAAAGTTATCCGTACTTTCTCTCTTTCCATACAAAAAGTCCGAATAATTTCAACGGACCCGACTTATTCACATACAACAATGTTACTTTCAGATGCATTTAAGATTTTAGCTGAATCTTAGACCAAATAATGCAATCCCTCAATTTTCAATAATTTACATTACAATGTTCTTTCAGTATATGCTACGTTTTTTTTCTATCCATTTAGCTTAAAAGAAATGGTGGACACTGATTCTCTTCTCTGCAGAAAAGGAAGTGACGGTAGAATCAAAATACCTGATTCCTTCAAACTCCACAGAATCAGAACAAGTCAATTTGTTTTTTCACTATTGCAACCGTTGGATGCATTGATCGACCTCTTTGGTTGGGAGTACAAAGAATCAGATACTCTCGGGGACCATGCACCGATTGAATGGTGAACGTTTTGTAGAATGATAAAAGTATAAATGGAATTTTGAATAGAAAAACAGATACTGAAAATGAGTTATGCATGGTTGGCATTTTCAAAAATAATGGCAACCTGCCAAAAGAAAGGATTCTTCACCAGAAAGGACTGGGATCTTTTGGCGTGTAATGCAGTTTATCATATGTTTGTGTTTGTTTCAAATCTTTTTCTTATTATCTCACATTATTGTATAAAACAGATGTTGGTGCATCAATATGTGTTAACACCTGTTCCCTTCACAATGAAGATACTTATAATGGTAATTGATTAAATTGAAAGTTATGAAATATTCTATTTTTATTAATGAAACATATACAAAATGTATTTAAGCAAATCACTTAATAAAATTAATAAACCATATTAAAAATGTTATCTTAAATTTGAATATACTAATCTACGTTAAGATAAACAAAAAAATCACGTGTTAGAGACTATAGTGTGTTTTAAATAATCAGATTCGATTATTTTAATATTAAAAGTTTAAAGTATAAATAAATTTTTTATAAATAAGTTAAATTATATCATTTTTAAACTCCCTTCCTCTAAAGTTCTTTCATTTCTTTCTATAATTTCTAACCTTATGTATATTTGTTTGAAAATCGAAAATTGTAGGATGATCTTGGAGGTGAACTTTCTATTTAAATTCGATCAGTTTCTCCAATAAAGTAAGTTGGTTTTTTGCCATCTTTCTTAATTTGCACGTTTTTCTATTATATGTAGATGGTATTTACACGTGTGATTTGAGTTTTCTTTAAGAGTCTTTGCTTACTAGTGGTCCTAATAATGCGTTATGATCATGTTTATATATTGTTCATAGGGGCAGATAGAGATTTCGAAGCGTTTAAAGGTGTTTTTTTTTGTGGGAGGGGTGTTAGCTGTTTGGTTGTTTTAAGTAAGGGAAATTAATTACCTTGCTTTAAAAAGTATATATGTTTTGAGAATGTTGCATTGCAAGTTTAGTTTGCTTGAGATTGATTGATTTGCTGATGTTGGTTGTTTAAAATGTTATTTTTTTTATTTGGCTGAGTTGAGTTGAATTGAAAAAATGAACATCTAATCAATTGAGTCAATTGGTATGTTCTTTGACATTAAAAATTATATTTGAACAAAGTGCTAAGAAGGAAGTACCAATTTGATTAGTTGAAGGTTGAATTTTCACAAATCACTGAATTTTCATCTGTTGATATATGATATCGCGTTGAGCGATAACAAGTTGGCGTTAAGTGCCAATTCAGCAAGTTTGAGAGCCTTTTAGTTTCATCTCACTGAACGTCAAACTTTGACTGTTGAGCGTCATAAATTACAAATGTTTTGGCATTGAGTGGTGACAGGACACCATTAAGAGTCACTTTTCACTACAAGTTTAGGACAATTAAATTCTAGGTCGATGAGCAGTAGAAAGATGTTGTTGAACACAACGTTTTGTGAGAAAAATGGTACTAAACATTAGGACTGTTGTTGAACGCTATCTTTTACCAGTGATTTGACTGTAAGTGCTAGGACTCAATTGAGATAAAAAATATTTTTTAATTATATATTTCTTTTTATCCAGTATTTTTCGTGTTTGAACATGAAATCTTATTGAAAAATTTACAACAATATCATGATAAAATAACTTATTGAGGTCCATTCAAATTCACAATCAACACCTTAACCATTATCATTTGTCCAAGAGAAAAAAGAGAAACTCTGAAAGGATGGGGGACATTCTAAAAGCAGTTGGTGGGGTTGGATCCGTTGGTAAAAATGACATGTGTCCCTACAGCTTCTTCAAAAGACATTCATAAAAACGCACATCTTAATTTGTCCCTTTGAATTTTAAGATTTTTAATTGCTTTTTATGCAATTTTTATCCTATTTGTTTAAGTACACAGGTTAATGATTGAATAGTGTACATTCAGTTAATCATTGTAATTTTGTCATTTTTATAATATAAATTGTAACACTTATTGAGTAGAGCGTCAAGACAAATGCAATTATAGCTTTTCTTAAATTGACCCTCGTATAAAAAATTGCTCAACTGGTCTTAAAAACAATAAAAATACCGTAAATAATAATCTAAATATTAGAAGAACAAAAACTATCTGAAATTGATCTTTAAATTTTATCCGAATGACCAATCATAGGAATAAGTGGTGAATTCTTGGCACTTCAAATATTAGTTAAACAACTTTATTACTTTAGGAATTACTTAGAAGAAGATTAATAGTTTGCCACCAAAATCGTGGTTAATTTATTCAGACTTATTCATTTATATTCCTTTAATATTTGTCCATATTGTTCCTGTTAATTGTATTTTGTAGCTATTAACATATTCATTCTCGTTTGTTAAAATAGCTATTCCTATCTGTTGGAATAGATTTGTTTCGGAGAATGAGCGAAATTCCAGATGCTATGAATTACTTCTTGTATTTTCTTTATTAGTCGTATTATTATTTTTATTAACTTGATAAACTTAATTTTGGAAAATGTTAGATATTTTTTTTAAAAAAATTACCATAGAAATGCTTTACAAATTAAACCGCTTCCATAAGTTACTTCCCGACAAGTATTTTACATTCTATAATTGAAAATATTGTTTTTTTTTGTCATATTTTTCATAAATTAAAATTATAGAACATATTAAATAGTGTTAGGATTAAACTTAAAAGAAAAATAATTGTGGTGAAACCAAATAAATAAAAGTGCAAAAAAGGGGTCTGTCTAAATGACCCAGAAAAGATGGGCTACCAGAAAGGCCCACAAGCCCGTGAGCATAATTGATCAAGGCAGGTTTATATTTTTTCCTGCACTTTTATATAAAAAAAATAATTTGTTTTTTTTTATTTTTAGATTATTTACTGGAAGTTAATTATATGATTTAGAAACTAAAAATAATTTTTAGGTCGTGAAATTTAGAAGTCAAAAATATTTTTCAGAAATTGTAGAGTTAAAGAAATGAAATTTTAAATTACTTGATCAAAAAATTATTTTAAATTTTTAAATTGTTAGTTTAAAAGTATTTTTTTATTTCAATTCAGATTTTACTTTTAATTTCTATATTGCACAAAAGGGAAAATCATTTTTTTATTTGGAAGTGCAGGATGAAGGATGTAAAGGTGTAGGAAGAAGGTGATATGGATCAATGTTTATTGTTTTCCATTTTCTCAAAAAAATGTTGGTTGGTTTTATTACTTTGTAAGGTTAAATATGTTTTTAATCCTATAAAGTGAAATTGTTTTTAGTCTCTGTTTCAAAATAAAGTACATTTTACTCTTCTTCTTAAAAAAAATCTTAATTTTTTGTTCTCTCGGAAAGATAAAAAATTAACGTCTTTTTTAAATATAAAGACTAAAATGTATCTGATTTTGAAAGAGAAACTAAAAATAAATTCGTTTCATAATTTAGAGACTAAAAATATATTTAAATTTTACTTTTATTATCGTGGGTAGATTGTCTTCTAGTGCAGCGGCTCCATCGTAAGCTACTGTAACCTCATGGATCGAACGTTGAGTATGAATAGTATCTTTTAACCGTTGGATCAATTTATTTTTTTGAAGATGCCAGGGCAAAGGTTCAAATTGGCTACATTTTGTGCTTCGCTACTGTCAACAGCTCTTGCTCATTTTTTGCCGCTCAAATTCTGTTACTCGCTTTGTTGGCGGCTTCAGTTGGAAGAGAACGACGAAGTGAGCATCGTACTATTCTCTGACGCTAGCGCGATTTCTTTTGGAGCCTTTCGTGTCGTGGTAATATCTTGCTTGGATTCTAACCTTAATTTATGCATGTTTGGTTGCTGAATAATTGCTAGTCATCGTAGAAAATACGCATTCATTGTATAGAACGATTCGAACTACTGCCAAAGATTGCTGAAATTCATTTTCAACTTCGGTTATGCAGATATGAATCAGAATGTGATATTCAATTATTTCTAGTTCTATTGCCAGAAATACATCGTTATTTTCTCTTTCCTATTTTTGTGTTTCCCCCCTACTTTTATTTCAGCTAATCAGGTTTATATCGAAATGTTAATAGATATAAAGCATATAAACGAGGGGAAAATTAACTATGCAAGAATATGTTGAAATGAAAAATAAGTAGAAATTTAATTGTTTAAGTTTTAGGTTTCGTGTTTTAGCATTTTTTGACAAGATAGTGAATGATTGTGGTTTACAAATGCTGATGAGGAACTTCTGCTTAAATTACAATTATATTTTTGACTTGTGATTGGTGTCTTACTTCAAACTAGTCACTGCAGCTGCAGTCATGGATACTGACGAGGAGTGCTCAATTGTTCTTGAATTACCTGAAAGGGATCCTTTCTCTGACAAAAAGAAGGTAAAAATAAGAGTTTTTGCTTGTGTTTTTTGTTGAGGAGTTTCAAATATGTGAAGGATTTGGTAAGAAACTGCTCCATTTTCATGTGTAAAATTTAAAGGCAGCCCAACTGCACAATGATTAAGCTATCATGTTAATTTCTTCCTTTTACTTACCTATGAGTCCTAAGCCATTTGTACTTGCATGCCATCGTTTTTATCAGAAATTACTACAAAGTAAAGGTTTTGGTCCCAAAGAACGGATATACCTCAGGAGCTCTTCAAAACCTGACTGGATGAGTGCTACTGTGGAGGTGTTACTTCAGATTGCTCGGATCATACAATTAAATGAGGTTACTTCCTTTTAACGCTTTAATATATACTGAGTACATTTACTCATTATCAATATATCAATATTTGGATAGACTAGAGTTAAGGGATTGAAGTAGTCTTCGGATTTTTCACACATCTTTATGTAATAAGCTTATCTTCTCGGTCTATTTAACGAGGCAAACTGAAATAAATTACACCGTGTTTTTTTGGTCTTTTTCTACGCTCCTTTTCACTTTTAGGACTTTAACAAGTCATGAATTAACTGATTTATTGAATTGCAGCTGGAACTTTATTTTGCTGAAGAGGACGTATGCACGTCGATGGAATTTTACAGTCCCAGGAATGAGTTGGAGGCTCTCAATTCAATTGTTTTGCTCACTGACATATCACTTTCTAGTTGTTCACATCTCCATACAAATATCCTGCAAGGGTTACGCCAAACAATTCTTGATTTAATTACTGATGTGGGGGACAAAAACAGTGTGAAGGGGGGAGTAGTTCAAAAAGACCATAGTTGTGACCAAGAAGAACGCCTGATAGAATGGGGAGAAAGCAATGGCGTAAAGACACAGTTAAAAATAGCTTGTAAGTTTCAGTGTGACTTTCTTTCCTTTTGTACAAATATTACCTTTCCTTTTATTTTAACATCTATAATACAAATTTCTTTCCCCCTAAAATCTACACAGATATTGAAGGAGCTGGTCGAGGTGCAATAGCAAGGAAAGATCTAAAAGTTGGAGACATTGCTTTGGAAATTCCTGTGTCAATTATCATTTCTGAGGAGCTTATTCATGAAACTGAAATGGTATGTTTCCTTGTTGAAAAAAAAGGTGAAAATAGTTTATTTAAAACTTCTTTAAGAAACCTATGGTAGATTAATTTCCTTCGTTGCAAACAACTATTGAATGATAATAAATTATCCTTTACCTCCTTTGCATTCAACACGGTGCCACATTATTGAAGAGTTGAATATAAAAACCCATTTTATATCTGCATTTCATCAATCCCTGCTTTTGTAAAATAAGGTAATGTAGGATGCTAGTGATACTTAAAAATATAAAGCACTGAATTAGAGGTCAGGCTGCCTCCTCAGAAAAGGCAAGGTAAGAAATGAAATACTTTTTCGTTTCCCTCTCCAATGCACAGTAATAACATATAAGCTGATGACTCAAAATATTCTCTAGGACAGGTGGCACGCAGGCCAAATAACATAATAACAAATCCTAACCAACTCTTTCTAGAACTATGGAAAACCAACAGTATTGGACAAAAAGGTCAAACAGACGTAATCCACTAATGATGAATGAAATCATCCCAACCCAACGGTTTCTTAGACACCCTCTTGGGCCTAGAATCAGCTCCCTTACCAACTTGTGTATCAATACCTTCCCCTTCGACAAGGACCTTGTCCTCAAGGTCATAAATCAGTTTGAGTTCGTCCCACTTCTCCCAAGAAGTATCATCCGGAGATAGCCCGTGCCATTGAACCAAGGCCATACGCGTAGGGGTGCCATCTATGGGCACTGTTTTCAAATCCAGAACTGCTAGAGGGGTGATCAAGGGACTGCTATCCACTGAGTCAGGCGGAAGGAGGTCAAACTGAGTAGGAATTGGCCCTTCATGACGTTTCAGCATTGAACAGTGAAAAACGTTGTGTATTTTGGATGATGAAGGGAGCTCTAGTCTGTAAGCCACAGGTCCGATGCGTTCAATAACTTTATAAGGACCATAAAAGCGCTTGGCTAGCTTATGATACTTGTGACCAGAAATGGAAACCTGCTTATATGGCTGAAGTTTCAAATAAACCCATGTCCTTTCTTCAAAAACCACTTCCCTACGTTTCGAATCTGCTTGTTTCTTCATGCGACTTTGTGCCTTAAGCAAATTGCGACGTAAAAGGGACAAAATCTCTTCCCGAGAAGAAAGGACAACATCACAACCTGCATTTGATGAAGTACCTTCTATGTATGATGGCAAGGATGGGGGTGGCTTTCCATAGACCACTTCAAACGGAGTCACTCCTGACCCAAAATGCCAAGAAGTGTTGTAATGGTACTCTGCCCATGGAAGATACTTGAACCAAAGACTTGGCTTTTGATGAACAAAGGCACGCAGATATTGCTCAATAGTACGATTCATAACCTCAGTTTGCCCATCCGTTTGAGGATGATATGAGGAACTCATCCGAAGGAGCGTTCCACTGAACTTGAATAAATCAGACCAAAACCGGCTAATGAAAACCGGGTCTCTATCAGAAACGATGCTCTTTGGCAACCCATGATGTTTACACACCATAGAGACAAACAACTCTGCCACCTTGTAAGCTGTAAAGCCCAAATTAAGTGCCCCCAAATGGACTGCCTTCGAAAATCGGTCTACTACTACCAATAACACCGTGTAATCGTTAGATGGCGGAAGTTCGGTCACAAAATCTAGTGAGATGTCCTCCCACACTCCGGAAGGAATAGGCAAAGGATGCAAGAGTCCCCCAGGTCTTGCTGTGCTATACTTGGTCTGCTGGCAAGCGATGCACTGAGAAACAAACGCCTTAGTGTCCTTAGCCATGGATCCCCAAAAAAAATTAGCACTGATCCTCTTCAAAGTTTTGCTGACCCCCGCATGACCCCCAACAGGAGTCTCATGGAATTCTCGTAACAGTAAGGGAATAAATTTGGACTGATTGTTGATCCAAATCTTTCCACGATACAGAAGCAAATCGCCATTCCAACGAAAAAGAGGATAAGAGGAGGGATTCGACAGTACTTTATCCCTCATAAGAATGAATTCAGAGTCCAATAATTGTGATTCCTTCAACTCATTTAAGAACACAAACTGTGGGGTAGAGAGCATATGTAACTCACCCTGAAGTGGACAATCGGATCGCGAAAGTGCATCCGCCACCACGTTCAATCTCCCCGGTTTGTACTGAATCTCGTAGTCATAACCCAGCAACTTTACAAGATAGTGTTGTTGTTCCGGGGTCTGAATGACTTGCGTCAAGAGCTCTTTCAAACTCCTCTGATCAGTTTGAATGATGAAAAAGTGTCCCAACAAATACTGTCGCCATCGTTTCACTGCACTAGTGATGGCGTGGAGCTCTCGGACGTACGCGGAGGACTTAGACAATCGAGGACAGAACACCTTGCTAAAGTAAGCAATTTGTCGATTGTCTTGAGTCAAAACTGCACCCATGGCTGTCCCTGATGCATCTGTTTGGACATAAAAAGTCTTATCAAAATCCGGCAAAGCTAAGACTGTGATGCTGGTCATGGCAGATTTCAGAGAGTCGAAAGCCTTCTGAGCATGGGTAGACCACTGAAATTGCCCCTTTTTAAGTAGATCAGTCAGAGGTTGGGCTATGGCTGCATAATGACGAACGAATTTTCGGTAAAAACCGGTCAAACCCAAAAACCCACGTAGCCCTTTGGTGCAGGTAGGAACTGGCCATTTAACCATAGCCTCAATTTTTCCAGGATCGGGAGACACTCCCCCATTAGAAACTATATGCCCCAAGTATGCAATCTGTGTTTGAAAGAAGGAACACTTGTGAGGTTGCAAGAAGAAACTATTACTTGCCAAAATCTCGAATACCTGGTGCAGATGAGTCAAGTGTTGATCAAAGTCAGCACTGAATACCAAAATATCATCAAAGAAGACAATAACTGTCCTACGCAATAGAGGCCTGAAAATATCATTCATGGTAGATTGGAATGTTGCCGGGGCGTTGCACAATCCGAATGGCATTACACAATATTCGTAATGTCCATCGTGAGTCCGGAAGGCTGTCTTGGGAATATCAGAGGGTTGAAGGCGGATTTGATGGAAACCTGAAGTCAAATCCAGTTTCGAAAAGCATCGAGCAGAACCCAATTCATCCAACAACTCCTCTACCGTAGGAAGTGGGAAACGGTCCTTGACCGTAATGGCATTCAAAGCGCGGTAATCCACACACATACGCCAAGATCCATCTTTCTTCTTCAGAAGGAGAACTGGAGAAGAAAATGGACTTGAACTTGGCTGAATCCAACCAGAGGCAATCATTTTGGAAAGCTGTCTTTCAATCTCAAGTTTCTGAAAATGCTGATATTTGTAAGGCCGAACATTGACTGGTTGTGAATTAGGGAGCAACGGAATTGCATGATCAGTATTTCGGGGTGGAGGCAGAGAAGAGGGTTCAGAGAAAAGTGATGTGAAGGAAGAAAGTAAATCACGTACTTTAGGATTAGGATGATCTGGAAGTGTGTTTGAAGTAGAAGAAGGCCTTACCACCAATGAGAAAAACTGGGCTGTTGGATCTGCTCGAGCAACCCGTTTGAGTTGATGCAGGGAAAGAGAGGTGGGCTGCGGTCCAGAATCTCCCTTAAGCTCAATAATGGATTGGTTGAATACAAACTTCATAGTGAGTGCTTGATAGTCCATTAAGATGGGTCCTAATTGCTTTAACCATTGGGCCCCAAGAACCACATCGGATCCGCCCATATCAAGCACGTAAAGAGCAATGTGGAACGAATGCCCTTGGATCAATAACTCCACTGAAGGACAAACCTGTGTACACGCCAGTTCTTCCCCACTTCCAACCAAGACCTTAAGGGGGGCAGTAGGGGATTGGGCCAAGCTCAAACGAGTAGCTACTTCTTTTTGGATGAAATTGTGTGTGCTACCCCCGTCTACCAACACACGGATCGGGTGATGTGCAATGTGGCCCGTTAATCGGAGTGTCTCTGGAGCTCCAGTACCCAATAAAGCATGTAAACTGATTTGGGCTGGAGGGTCCAACAAGTCCACAGGTGAGGTATCCAATTCAGGGTCCCGATCTGAAAACGGTGGATCCGGAAGGGAGCCACTGACTGGGTCATCTTCCTCAGAAATAAAAAGGAAGAAACGAGCTGGGCACCAATGCAACCGTGAATACTTCTGATCGCAATTAAAGCACAACCCCTTCTCGCGGCGGTCTGCCATCTCAGCTTCAGTTAATTGGCGGTAACGAGTCTTGGGGGTAGGAGTAGGCAACAAGGGAGGAAAAGCTCGTGGTGGTTGTTGCGGTGGAGCAACGGTAACGGTGCGGGTCAACGGGGGAGAGGACCAAGAGTTGAGTGGCCTAGGTCGCTGCACCCTGGAGATATCCAACAACTTCTCCTCTTGTAACCGGGCCAAGCCCACCGCCGTGGACAGCGATTGAGGCTGTTGTGCCACCACCTCACGCTGGATCTCCGGCTTAAGACCGGAGAGGAAGCAACTCAGAAGGAAAGGCGGCGACAAACCCGTGACGCGATTCGCGGTGGCTTCGAACTCAGTGAGGTAAGAAGAAACAGAGGAAGTTTGGGACAGCTTAAAGAGCTTACCTCTAGGATCTTCAAACGCAGTGGGGGCGAATCTGGCTTCCAAAGCTTGTAAGAGGTGAGGCCATGAGAGGATCTGACCATTCCGATACATCCACTGGAACCAAGCTAAGGCAGCACCATCAAGGTAGAAGGAAGCCACGGTAATGCGTTCTTCTTCCGGAGTATTGTGATACTCGAAGAATTGAGAGATCTTGAATATCCACCCTACTGGATCTGTACCATCGAAGCGGGGAACATCTAGTTTCAAGAAGTGGCGCTGAGAAGAGGTATTATCGGAGGAGTGAGGATGGCGAGGGGAAGAAGGAGGAGTGGTATGCTGAGTTTCCAAAAGAGAGAGTCGATTATGCATATCGGTCATTTGAGTAGAAAAAAGTGACATCTGAGAAAGCAATTCATCGATTTTGTTAGAAAGGAGCGTGGAACGGGTACCCTCAGCCATAGAGAAAAAAACAATGAAAGCACCAAATGATACTTAAAAATATAAAGCACTGAATTCGAGGTCAGGCTGCCTCCTCAGAAAAGGCAAGGTAAGAAATGAAATACTTTTTCGTTTCCCTCTCCAATGCACAGTACAAACATATAAGCTGATGACTCAAAATATTCTCTAGGACAGGTGGCACGCAGGCCAAATAACATAATAACAAATCCTAACCAACTCTTTCTAGAACTATGGAAAACCAACAGTATTGGACAAAAAGGTCAAACAGACGTAATCCGCTAATGATGAATGAAATCATCCCAACCCAACGGTTTCTTAGACACCCTCTTGGGCCTAGAATCAGCTCCCTTACCAACTTGTGTATCAGCTAGTTAACGTGACCATCCTTTAATCGAAGCACTCTTTCTCTCTCTGTTGGAAAGACTGACAATATAGTTGAACTCCGACCTCTCTTATTTGATAAGACACATTGTAGTTGTAATTTTTTCTTAAAATAAATAGAAAGTAGGAAATGTCATATGTTCACCACTCTAATATGTTCTTAATATCTGATAATTGCCTTTATCTAATTCAGTATGGTGTCTTAAAAGAAATTGACGGCATATCATCTGAGACAATATTGCTATTATGGAGTATGAAAGACAAGTACAACAGTGATTCAAAATTCAAAATTTATTTTGACACACTCCCAGAAAAATTTAATACAGGTAATCTTACCTTATTATAATGTGCTTTATACACATACATGGATAGAAATTTTGTACAGGTCGGGTCCCCGAAATTGCAATTCATCGTGATGCACAACCTTTTATGCTTAAAAGCACTTACAAGTGGTTTTCTAGGACTTTGAACATTACCTGCAAACATTACCTTTATGGATTTCCAATTATGTAAGTTTTATTGAATTTCTGTATTGTCAGGTTTCTTATCAACCACATGGAAGTTTTTTGTTTTTATGGTGATAACTTTGCAAGAGTGATATACCTGTACATTCCTTATATTTTATTTTTTCACGAAGCATAGACCCTTTTAGCTCTAGGGCTGTAACTTTTGTATCTTTTGTATTGATCTCTACTTTTAGTAGCACTTGCCTATTTATTCCCTTCAAAGACAAGTGGGAGTCCACGTGTACAAGTGCCCTGGCTATTTCTTGGTATCCAGTAGGAAACACTTCTTATTTTCATATCCCTTTTGGCTTGGTTATGTCCAAATGGCTAATGTGGTAGTTTTATTTGTAGACGAAAAAGTTCACAAAAATGATAATAAATTACTTTACATTCACGAAAGGACAATTCTGTTATGAACTCAATTTTTTTGGACATAAGCTATGAGCTGAAATATGGGATATCCAATATGATGATGCTACTGTTATTCTAAAATAACAGTAATAGTCCGTGCAAGATACATGTTTAAACATGTATAAAAGTTCATAAAACACAATGAATATATAGCTGAAATTGGGCAAATCCATATTACAAACACATTGCCAAAATTAAAAAGTTATAAATTGTTGTCATCATAAATTCCTCTCTTTCATTTGCGTATAGGAATAACACTCTCTATCTCATTACTCTTTTAAAATAATACATAAAGAGAACAATTTTCGTCTTTGGTTTATGAAGAGATACACATACTTATATGTTTCTTGTAGTGTTATTGAATATAAATCCTTTAAAAGTTTGGACACTTCACCAACATGTATTCATGAAGTATTAAAAAATATCATTATAAGATTGTGAAACATATCGATGAAGTATTGGTATGGTATCTGATATGTATTAAACACAGATAATTGGAGCAAATTGAAGTATTTGTGCTTCATATAAGTATTTGACTTCTTTCTACCTTTCGAATGGAAATAGTAGAGTAGTAGTGATGGAAACCAAAAAAATACAGAAATAGAACAGAGAACACAGGTAATAGAAAAGTATACGATATTATTGAAAAGATAGGAAAATCAAAAGGAGTGAGACTCCCATTCCCAGAGCATAGCTCCTAAACAGAGAAACCAAGATGATTCTCTATACCCTAAAACCTTCCCCCCGTTTCTCTCTCTCTCTCAACATTCCCTATAATAGCATTCCTCTTTCTCTCACCCTAACAACCTCTAACAGTCTCAAGGGATTGACCCTACTACCCCTGCCAGCTCAGCACCTTACATAGTGCCTTTCTTCCTTCTTGTGATATACAAGAGTGGACCAATGGTTTTTTGGGCTTCATCTCCATACGGGCCTCATCAAGTAGCCAAAAACAAAATTTAGCAGTTGTCACTATGCCTACGCATTGTTTTCATGGGGTATTTGGTTTTGTCAAGTTTTAATCTTCATGCTTTGGTATGAGTTCTATAAGAAAAGAGAAAAAATGAGAGACATGTGATAGTAGATTACATATGGAGCTGAGCTATATAAACTTATAATAATTATATCTATGCAATTATCCTAATTGTAAACATTACAACTAATCTCGACATTATTTGCATGTTTTCTATGCCTTCTCAAGCTAGAGATACATGTCATATGCATCAAGCTTGTTGCATATGTACTTATATAAGGACCACTCAAAGACTAGCTTGTCATTAGAATTAATCAAGTGAATGGTGTTGCCTCTATAGACTATATTAGATATTTTCTATTGAAATGACAATTTATGTCAATGTTTTTGGTTCTCTCTCTCATGAACATTGATTGAAGGTTATATGCAGCATGAATGATTGCCAAAAATGAGTGTTTTTTGTATAATAAACACTTCAAATGAGTTCTTGAAATTATTGTTTGAGTTTAATAAGTTCATAAGTAACTAATACCATAGATAGAGTTGTCAATTTGGCTCAACCCAAAGGGCTTGGCCCTAACCTATGTAGTTTGGGATAAAAAAATCCCACAGGGCCAAAAGGCCCCCTAATTAAAAAATCCTACGGGCTCAAAAAGCACACAAAAGCCCTATGGGCTAGGGTCAACCCATGAGCTTTCATTTTAAACATGAAAAAAGAATTAACTTTTTAAACTATATTATTAAACCTTAGGTTTAAGTGGGCCTGTCTTAACCTTCAGTCTGAGTCGTCCCATCTTGACCATTGGCCCAAGCCTACTAGACTCCAATTTCAGCATAGGTCGGCCCAAGTCGACCTTCGACTTGAGTCGGGCAGATAAGTCTTAACCCTTGGCCTGAGCGACCCGTCTCAATTATTGATTTGATTCAGCCTATCTTGACATTCTACCTAGGCAAACCCTGTTATGACCTTTGGCTAAGGGTGGGGCCAAATTTGGGTTAGGGTTGACTCGGCGGAATTTCGGTTGGGCTGACTTGGCTGAATTTCGCCAAAGTTTTGGCTGGGGCAGACTTGGCCAAATTTGACAAAATTTTGGCTAGTTGACTTGGCCGAAATTTGGTTGGGACCGACTTAGCCGAATTTTGTCTAGGGTTGACTTGACTAAATTTCGTCCAAGGCTAACTCAACAAGAGCTGACTCAGTTGAAATTCGACCGGGAGAAATTTGACCGGGGTCGACTCCTCCAAAATTCAGTCGGGGTTGACTAAGCCGAAGTTCAATAGAGGTTGAATCCATTGAAATTCAGTCAGGACCGACTCGGTTAGGGCCGACTTGGCCGAATTTGGCCAACTTTCGGTTGGGCCAAACTCGGTCGAATTTCGATCAGGGCCGACTCAACCGAAATTGGGTTGAGACCAACAATGCTAAAATTTAGCCGGTGTTGACTTAGCCAAATTAATTTGGCTGGGTCTGACTCAAGCGAAATTTGGTCGGGACCTCCTCTTTCGAAATTCATTCAGGGCCAACTTGACCGGAATTCGGTCAGGGTTGACTTGGCTAAATTCGGCCAAATTTCGGCCTTATAGATTGATATTTTGCTTTAGCATTAAAAATGTGTATATATGATATACTGTTTTCAGTTCAATATAATCATTTTAAATTTGAACTAGATAAAAACAACTTAACCACAAGTCTCAATGAAATTATTAGTTATACATGAGTTTGCGGCGCCTCTTCTTGAATAATGGAAATGAAGCAATGAAATAGCCAAATAAAGTGCATGTATTAAATGAGTTGGTGACAAATAAAGTAGTGGAATGATCAAATAGAAAAGTGAGAAGTGCACCTTCAATTCCTTTTCATCTACCAATTTAAGCTTATATGAATTTTCAATTTCTTTCATGAGGTTTGACAAAAGAAAAATTACAATTAATAAATCGTTAAATTGAGTTTTGTATTGATGATAGGACATTGCACAAATTCATTAATTTAGTGCACCTCAGAAAGTCATTTGAGATCTTTCTAATAATACAAATAAATACTGAGCTAAATCGTAGAATTTGAAATGTGAACAAGATTATGATAATTATGCTTTGGCATTTAACATTGCAGGTTTGAGTTTCAGCATTGAAGCAATTACAGTGTTAGATGGAACCTTGCTGTTGGAAGAGATAATGCAAGCAAGACAGGTAATAAATTCCTAGTTTATGACATCTTTATTGATATGTGTTAGGATATAGGGTATTTGGATATAATGGGAAATGGGATTAGGATAGAAGGCAGAGGAATTGTATAAATAGGTTGATTGTATAGTTAGGAGGGACTTTTGGAGACTTTGATTGTTGACAGGCCTTAGACCTGTGAAGGGGATTATGCCCCTGTATGTTGATTGTACAGACTATTCTTTGTGAATAATACCAGATTCTTTTCATTCTTCTCTGTATCTTTGTTGTGAGAGGTTGAGAGGGAGTTCGTGATCAAGTTTCTTGTTCGGAAACCTATCAATTTGGTCCGACCTGCCGGATCCCTTAGAAGAGGCCGAGCGGTGAGGAAGAAGAAGAAGGGGACCGAACGGCTGAAGGTGGTGATCCTTTTCGAGAGATGGAGCGGAGAGTGGTGGCGGTAAAAGGTCAGTTGGAGGCTGTCGAAATTGCGATAGCGGAGACAAAGGCGGACATGGTAGCTTTGAGACAGGAGTCGGCGGCAATGCGCCAAGACATTCAGGCGATTTTGAGAATGCTGGAAGATCGTAATCACCACCCGAACGACCGACACCAAGATGGAAGTCAATCGTCGGTGAATGAGAACGACGGTAGACGCGACAGAGAGAGAGAAAGAAGAGGGGAACGGAACCAGGATGGACCGTCTAACTGGAGTAAACGGGTGGAATTACCCGTGTTTGAAGGAGGGGATCCATTGAATTGGATCAATCGGGCCGAAATTTTTTTCGAAGTGCAGAGAGTGGCCGAAGAAGAAAAATTGCAATTGGCCTTCATCAGCATGGAGGGATACGCGGGGTACTGGTTTCACTTTTGGAGGGAGAAAACCAAGAACAACTCTTGGGAAGGCTTGAAGAGCGCGATGGTGATTAGGTTCGAAGGGGGAACTCGAGGGTCGGTCTATGAGAGGATGGCGGCCATTAAACAGGTGAGGCCGGTGGACGATTACATTCGGGATTTTGAAGATTTGGTGGGACAGATTGGGGTGGTAGCGCGAGTCGAACACAGTCGCGATGTGCAGGGCGGAGGAGGGGTAGCGCGAGTCGAACACAGTCGCGATGTGCAGGGCCGAGGAGGGGTAGCGAAGAGTGTAGGATCAATGGATAAGGAGGCGACCCAGGGAAGCGGAATAGCGAAATCCAGTTTCGATGGTAGGGGGAGAAATATTCGAAACTTACCTTACTTGGAGTTCGTGAAGAGAAGGGAGGAGGGAAGGTGTTTTAGGTGCGGAGGGCCGTTTAGTCCAGGCTATTAATGCCCGGAGAAGGGATTACGAATGTTGATATTGGCCGAAGAAGAAGAGGAAGATTTGCCACCACCCAAGCCTCCTGACTTGAATTGGAGGGCATAGCCAATGGATTCCCTTCATATGGTGAACCCAACTTGAAACGAACACGAAACCTTCATATGGTAACCCAACGAGGAAGAGGAGCCATGAGATCAAGCTTCCCGATTCCAACCTTGAGGGCAAGGTTGTTCTGCAGCGGGGTGTAATGTTAGGATATAGGGTATTTGGATATAATGAGAAATGGGATTAAGATAGAAGGCAGAGGAATTGTATAAATAGGTTGATTGTATAGTTAGAAGGGACTTTTGGAGATTTTGATTGTTGACGGGCCTTAGACCTTTGAAGGGGATTATGCCCCTGTATGTTGATTGTACAGACTATTCTTTGTGAATAATACCAGATTCTTCTGTGTATCTTTGTTGTGAGAGGTTGAGAGGGAGTTCGTGATCAGGTTTCTTGTTTGGAAACTTATCAATATGCTTGTGTTTAGATAGAAGGTTATACTCTCCTTTGAGGTGTACTGAAACACTGAACTATTTTTATTAGTTTATTGAGGGTTTAAGTTGTTGATCGTGTTAAAGTTAAGGCTGTATCTGCCCCTTGTTAAATTGAGGGATCTCTTGGATTATGCTTGGGAGTTGAGTTTTGGAAGGAAAGGGAAGATTGGTCAAATTTTTCATTTCTAATAAATATTCTTTGTTTGATATGTTATTATTTATACGGGAAGAAATAAAACGATCAACGAAAACTTAATTTCCTGTTCTTTTTTTCACGACGTACTGTTGAAAGTTTCTGGCATGTAAAGAATGACAATTTTGTTTTTTTCTTTTCTGTGGCAGTTCCTGCATGCTCAATATGATGAGTTGTTCCCTGCTCTGTGCAATACTTTTCCTGATATATTTCCACCAGAGCTGTACACATGGGAGAAATTTTTATGGGCTTGTGAACTTTGGTACTCTAATAGCATGAAGATAATGTATTCCGATGGAAAGATAAAAACATGCTTGATCCCTATTGCTGGATTTCTCAATCATTCAGTACGTATATTCTCCATTTCTCATGTTTTGTCTTCGTGCTGCCTTTGCTATTGAATATTTAGATAAAAATTTGTGATCTTCAGATATTATGTTTTGATCATTGAATTTAATGAGTACACTAAGGGTAACGAAATTTGAAATACAAGGGTTGTAATTACGTTATTAAGAACGGCGTAACTGGGTTGACATTTCTTTTAGATTGATTTTACCTGCAAGTTGATATCAATTATTGCTGAGCTCGACTAAATAATTTGTTACTTTCTATACCTGAGTTAGCAGTTCTGTGATATCTAATGTTTGACAATTATTTACTTTGGTTCGTGACGTTTGTTGATTATACACAATTATTTAAGAAATACCGAGGTTTTGCATTGCAGCGTTTTACACGTACAAATGTTATTTCTCTTACTTCTGTTTTGGACCTCGACGACAGCTGTGCCCGCATGTTATGCACTATGGCCAAGTGGATCCTGCAAAAAATTCACTGAAATTTTGTCTATCAAGACCATGCAAATCTGGAGAAGAATGCTGCTTAAGCTACGGCAACTTCTCCAGCTCTCATCTAATTACCTTTTATGGTTTTTTACCACAAGGAGACAATCCATATGATGTTATTCCGTTAGGTAACGTTTCGCTCCGTTCTCTCATATTCCCTCTTGACCATAGATATCTCAAGTGACGTCCCTTCTTGAATTTGTTGCGCCTTACCTAGTCCTGTCTATCTGATTGATGTTCTAACTAATTGTCATTTACAGACATTGACGGTGCCGACGTTGATTCTGGTGACGATATACCCAAGTCCAACTGGACGAGTCACATGGTGCGTGGTACCTGGCTCTCCAGGGATCACAAGATATTCTACTATGGTCTTCCCTCTCCATTATTGGACCATCTTCGGAGATCTCGAAGTCCAATGCTGCGAACAAAGACCTTTGTATTTTTCATTCTCCTTTCCATCATATCTTGTTCTCAAACTTGTTTATTAGAAGTTTCTTACGCAATGCATAGTTTTACATCACTTCAGAGAAAGAGAACATCATATTCCCCTCTACTCCTTGCTAGAACGCGTTCCTCCTTCATGGTTAAGTTTAAATCTTCCTATTAAACACTTTTTAATACTTGTACTCATTAAATGTAGGTAAAATCGAGCACATTTTATATTTTCTGTTCCTGGATTAGGAATAAGTCTGAATTTCCTAGTGGACAATCCTCGGATGTAGATAGTTTTAATCCTTGAGATGATTATATGTTCTGTGGACTTGCTGTGATTAAAGTACACTTTCCTCCCTTTATCCATGGGTAAAATTGTGATAGAACCAAGTTTGAGCTTCAAAATGAACAGTAGTTTAAATGGAGGTGACCCTAACAGTGTCTATCACATTTGTGGTGGTCATAACATTTTGAAAACATTAAATTTATTTTTTCTATTTAATATTTTATTTATAAAGTACGGTTAAAGAATGAAAAGTAGAAAGTTCTTGTTAAAAAAACATGCACCACATTCATTATTCTTTCTACTTTCTAGTGTAGAGATCTCGCATCGTTTAAGTGATATGACCAAATTATGACATATAAGGAGGTGTAATTCTTATTTTATGATATTTTACCAAGTGGATTTTGTGAGGTTGAAGTGGACGTAAAAAGTCCTTGTTTTTTTAAGATACTGTGATGTTGGTCAAAATTTTACTAATTTACCTTTTTAATGTATATTGATTATTTTGTTTTGTAGTTGCAAGAAAACTTGGAAAATGAGCTGGAAGTTCTTGAAAATCTCAAAGATATCTTTGATGACATGATTGAAAATATGGGCGAAATCGATCTTAATGACAGGTGAAGGCATTAACCAGTTATTTGCGGAAATAAATCATGAGGTTTCATTTGGTGACATGGTATTCTTTTGTCGTCAGAGAAAACTGCTGTTGGGATGAAAAATTGGCTATGGATTTTAAAAGTACACAAAGACGAATTGCCTGTTCTGTTTCAACCTCGTGTCTCGCTGGTATGGATATGTTAAAGAACGAACTATGCAAGTGCATGGCTGAGGACATCCTAGGCTAATTGAACATGTTGGATCATTGTGCCTTTAAGAAGACGGTCGTTTGGACCTTGAAGCGTAACAATCATTTTGTACTATAAAACTCCGTCAATCTTTGCTGTCATTGGCTATGTGGTTGAACTTGGACGCTCCATTCTGACACAGACAGCACAGAATTTCTTCTTTAGGTGAAATGGATGGTTCCACTTCCTAAATTTTTTTTTTCAGGGAGAAGGAAGTTGTTTGGCGTAACTGCTGGCTCCACGTGTTTCTTTAGTGCTAACTAATGCAAAACCTACCATCCAAAATGCTTAAGAGGAAGATTCGCCTAAATAATGGTATGTGCATTTGCATTATCTTTAAAATATGCGGTCCAGAAAGTCCTATATAAATTAATTAAATCGGCAAGCATACTTACTATAAATTTATTTTGAATGACTTTTTGTTGATGTTCTGACACGTTTATATTTATTATTTTATAGTATTTATCAAATCATATAGTGATAAAAAAGACATACTATTAGCATATATTATGTGTATTAATTAATTAAAATTTTAAGCCTGAAGTGATGTTACGGTTATCATATAGTAGAGTAAATCTGTAAGTTTTATTGATTACTGACGCTAACTTTAACCGGTATTTTTATGTACAGAAGAACTATCAAGAACAGGTTTATGAATAGGATATTCTTAATAAATGATGAATCAAGAATCTTATTATGAATTGGAAAATACAATATGAATACAACATGATAACTTTAAGTACAAATAAATATATGACAAAAGATATTAAAAATAGGATTAAAGATACTTTTAGTTCTTAAAGGTAAAATTGAATTTTTTGAATTCAAATTTTTTATTTAATTTGATTTTTATATTTAAAAATTAAAAATAAATAAATATAATTTAAGTTTTTTCATATATCAAATGTTTTTGATTGATGTTTGAGTTATTTACCCCGTATAATATATTTTAGTTCAAATATCATTTTTGAAAACTGGTTAACAAATAAAAAAGTTAACATATTTGAATTAATAAAATTATATTAATTTATTTTTTAATTTGAAAAATCAAAATATATTACAATTTTGGATAGAAACAAAATTAATTTTATGTCTAAATTTAAAAATTAAAAATATATTTAACTATTAAAAATATTATAGTAATTTTCGTTATTTAAGAGTTTGACATATTAATTTCTTTTGTCTTTTATTTTCCTTTTCCTTTTCATCTATTCTATTATTGTCAATATATACTCGTTTCGTTTCAATTAGCATTTAGAACGCATTCTAGCAATCACCCTTTTCATTTTGTTGTCCGTGTCACTTTGTTTTATTTACTAAGTACACACATACTATATATACCAGATCAATTATATTAGTGTTGAAAAATAAAAAAACTCAATTTACACAGAAGTTGACGTTACTATGATCAAGCAATTTCAAAAATAAAATAAAACTCAGCGTACGTTAAAAGTTTGCGTTCAACTAAAATACAATATCCATTTCAAAATGAAATAGAGAAAAAAAAATTATCGTGCTAATCTCACTCATAACTTCAAACAAATGTGTTTGACTTTTTATCTGAATCATGTGATTTGAATCATATGATTCACGCATTGCTAGATTGGCTTCAACATCGGAGGTGACCGACAAAGATAGAAGAATATGCATATTTATATTATTTTTGTTTTGATCATAAGTCCAACTACTAAAATGAGAGACACAAACACTTCCTCTTAAATTTGGGTGTCCCATTAGTTTAAAAGGAACATGTGACAACCAAATATTTGGTGGAAATCACTAAAGTGGTCCAGTTAGTGAATAACTGGGTTCTTTAAAAAGGCAGGTAAGAGTTTGATTTCTGATCATAATATTAATATTATTTTTATATGTTTCTATATTATAATAGATAAATAATTAAAATTAAATTAAATTATTTCATGTTTATTAATATATTTTATATGGTTTTATATTGGGAAAATATATAATTAAAAGGTGATAAATGAAATAAAATCAATTAATTTAAAAATTCATATTTATTAAAGTAACTTATTTTAATATATTATTATTTTAAAATGTAACCCTTTTACTTATTAATGTTTAATATTATTTATTTCGTTTAATTCTTATTTTTTGAAAATGAATTTTTACATCAAATTATTTTTAATTTTTAAATATAAACTAAATATTTATTCATTACATCAATCATATGCCCGAGTAATATTTATTAATGGACATAATTGCACTTCTTTTTTGGACAAAATATTTAAGTATAATTTATTTTCCTTTTAATAATGTTTCCTCTTATAATCTTTTTTTATTTATTTTGAAAACTATATCAAATAATTTATTAGCATTGTATTTTAATCTTTTATTTCTATTTTAATACAATTTCCTCCTTATGTCAATTTGATTATAATTGATTTGAGAGTTAAACTCTGTAAAAAAAGGTTATTTAAAAAATACTACACAAGAAATTGTGAGTTCTAATAATTAACTTTTCTTTTTTCAAATTTTAATTATTTCAATTTTTTTAATAATTGTGTTATTAGGATGAAGTATCTTCCACTTTTTTTTTTCTTAATGAGAAACTTTCGTAGAAATCTGATTTATTACGAGAGAATCTTCTTTCCAAAAATATGTTTTTCTGTTGGATCAAGTTTAGTACCGATTGAACTAATTACTTGTTGATATTTTAATTTAATTTAATGTTGTTTGTAACATAATCGAATATTTTTTCACAATCAACCATAATTGTCTGAATCTGTAAGCATAATTTAGAAAATAAATAAATTACATCATCCAAACAAAATTTTGTGTGAATAAAAACTGTCGAATTTAGTTTCAATTTTTAAAACTCATTCAAGCACAACTAGATTAAATTAAAATATTATTATAATTTCATTGAAATTAAGTAAAAATATATGTTTAAATTTCAATATTATTTTTGATATGATAGTTTTTTGTTGAAATTTAATAGTTTATTACAATTTTTTTTTTACTAAATATCCAGTATATTCATATCATTTATTCAACACTAAAATAAAACTAAATTATTTTAATTTTTAAAGCTTGACTTAATATAAATTAAATCTGAAAATTTTATTTATATTAATCCGTAATCCGTATTCCAATTTATATCTGATGAGTGAAATGCTAAGGTGAATTCGGCAACCTTGATCAATCCCACTCTTGCTGACGGCCACTTTTCGAAAGTCCATATAGTTTATTTCCAAAATGGATTTTATCAAATAAAAGATCTTGTTTTTATCCACTTTGGTAGGTTTTATTTAATGGTTTTAAAATATTTCCAAAACTAAAAAATAAAATAAAATCAATAAACAACAAATAAACCTAAAGAAAACAAAATTTGGTTTGTGGCCACCAGAAAAAACAGGAAAGAAAAGAAAAAGGTTGGGAAGTGAAGTGTGACTAGGATGCATTTAGGTGGCAACTCTATTTTTACTTTCTTTCGCTGCTTTTGACATAATAATGGCATTATCAGAGCAGCCAAATCACAAGCCTAAAAAATCATATATTCAAACAATATTTTCTATATCACATACACTTAGAAAAAATAACAAAATATATACGGGCCCAAGAAAATAATAGAAATGGTTGTGACAGCCCTAATCATAGCCCTCCATGTTAACACTTATACCTTCCACGTGTACCCTTCGTACACGTGGCTGATAATCTTTGCTGGAAAGCATGGGGTATGGTGGAATTGCCAGCACCTGATCATGACCAACCGAAATAAGGGAACCGGAAAAACAAAACGTGGAGGATAAAAAAGAGAGAAGGGTCGTTTGAACGTCTCTCTCTCTCTCTCTCTCTCTCTGTTCGTTCGGAGGTATCTTTCTCTTTCTTCTCCCCTCGCTCGGTGTTCTGTCGCCGTAACACAAAGGGGAAGAAAGAGAAAGAACACGGTGGCATTTTGACCCACCCAATAGCTTTTGTTCTTCATCCAGACATAGCTTCTTGTGTGGGTTTCTTCCTTCCTGCTTGGAGGGATTCGACTTTCTGTCTTTTCCCTTTTCTGTCCGGTTTTCATTTGGGTCGTTTGGAGGTTTTGGGTGTTGCCGAAGATGCTGGTAGCTAATAGCTTTGATCTATGGCGAAAGGACGCTTTTTTCTCTGCGGCGGAAGAGGTGCAGGAATCGGCTGATGTGTACGTTCCCCGATTCGTCTCTTAGGTTGATTTAATCACGAGATTAGATGAATTCTATGGTTAAAAAACGCATCTTGTGGGTTGAGATCATGTTGGGTATGTGTGGGTTTTTTGGGTTCTGGTGGGTTGTTTTTCCAATCGCCGTGTTGTGTCTTTCGTTCTTCCTATTTCTTATTTGTTCTTTGCTCAGCTAAACTTTTTCTTTTAAAAAAAATTGGTAGATTTTTCTTTTCCTTTGGCGCTTGCATATGGAGTTTTTGGTAGTTGGGGTAAATAATAGAAACGAAGGGGAGGTATTGTTGCTTGGAAGAGAATCTAGACTATATTTTCCCTTGAATCAAATTTTGGAACTATTGCTAAGTTGATATTTATTTGATCTTATCCGGTGTGTAAATGATATGAATGGAAACTTACAGTAGATTCCCATCTTATCTGGGGTCAAAATACTTGAAGCTATTTGGATGATCTATGCACTGGCATGTCCTTTTTCGAGTCAGTCCTAATTTAGGATGGAGTTTGGGCATGTCTTCATTATCACTATAGTCTATAAATATATTGGACCATGGCATGCTGAAGAAAACAATTGGACTGTCATTTATGTCTGACATAAATTTCATGTCTCTCTTTACCCAGAATGGAATCTGCTTACAGGGCATGGTTGAGAGAAAAGAGAGAAAGGTCAACTCCTGCGGAATTAAATGAACTATGTAGGAAGCTACAAACTGCTTTAGGTACTGCAAAATGGCAGGTAAGTCAATATACTTTTCTTTCATATTGAATTCCTCTCCCTTTGTACCTTTTTTTACTATGTACTTTTGCAACAAAAATCTTTAGTTTTCATATTGTAGATTCTCTTATAAGTCAACTCTCTCCATTGTTTCTTGTCATATCCCTTGAGATTGAATATTCTTTGTTGTGTTAGTTAGAGGAGTTTGAGAAAGCTGTCAGGCTAAGCTACCGACATCATGGTGATGACAATTCAAGCGCTAGGCATAGGCAGTTTATTTCTGCCATTGAAAGCCAAATTACCCAAGTTGAAGAAGCACTAAGAGAATCTTTTATTGAGCAAGGCAAGCAACCCCTTCGGTGGGTAAATCTGGATGAAGAAGAGCGAGATGATCTGGCTGCGTTTCTATCCGGAACTTGTCAGACCATAAAAAGCACTGATGATGAATCCATGGAAGCTACCGCCACGAAGATAAGCTCACTTCAGCAGAAACAAGTCAAAAAAGAAGATAAAAATGTAGATATAAACACTTTCTGCAACCGGGATTTATCTGTTAGTGAAAAGTCTTCTAAGGATGTCATTTCTGCTAACAAGGATGCAAATTATGTGATAGAAATAAAAGCAGATGCTGTTTCCAGAAGTAATGATGAGATAGTTTCTCAAACAGATAGAACAAGTACAAGAAAGACTTGGAATCCACCTAATTACGGTGCTCTAAAAATTGTAATTCCTGACGAAGATGAGCCAAAAGATAATACTCCACGGACTGTTGATGCCACCCCTAAAGAAAAAGGATTCAAAAATCTATCTTGGAAACAAAAGTTTGAAGAATATCCTCAGGCCATGCGAGTAGTTCGTATGTTCAATCAGGTTAGATGAATAAGTGCATAAAGAGATAGGGAAATTTTCTTCTAGTTTTCTTTGCTTACAGTCAGATTTTTTGTACTGTGCAGCGTTTTGGACGCATTCGTATATGCCAGAGCCAGAGACAGTTTCAAAGGCCATTCCACCCACGATATGGGTGTTCTGTTCAAGTTACACTTGTTCTAATGCTGACCATTTTTCTCTTTGGTAAGCTTTCGGTTCCTGCTCATAAAGGATTCTCTAATTTCTGCTTATTTCAGCTCTACTTTCATGTTCCGATCAACAAAGTTAATATAATGCGTGAGCATTTTCTCTAACTGGGTTGTGACTTGTAACATATTGGTTAGCAGATTTTGAAACTTGTTAGTTCCTATGATCTTTGTTATGATGCTTATTAAAACACACAAATGGTTAAATATGTTACAATTGCTTGAGATTACTATTTTATTTTTTTTCTGTATCTGTTCTTAATTTCTGGGGTAGAAAGAAACAGAATGAGGACTGAGGCTTTTCAGATAGAATAATGGCATTATATGGGGAATGAATGATCAATCTTGTAATTGCTGTTGAAATTTTGGCGTCGCTAATTAAATGATATTTTCTTCCCTTTCTCTGCAGTTCCCTTTGTACTCTATTCATCTTGAGTTAAACGGCAGCTTCGCTCAACCATTTTACGAGGTATTTCCACAACCTTAGAACTTGACTAAAATAATGAAATCTGAAATTGTTGCAAGTATGTTTGAGGTGAAAGTTAGCAAGAAGAGATTTCCTTTCTACTTAAAACACGGTCGGAACAATGAAATATTCCATTAAAATATGCTGTAGTGGTTAAAATAATAAAACCTTTGCAAGTATATGTGTGGTGTAAGTTAACATGAAGAGGTTTCCTTCCTCCTTAAAACGTGTTTGGAACCAAGAAAGATCGCATTTCCTTTTTCGTCAGATAGTTTGTGGTGATCTGTATGGTTTTCTTGCAAGATAGTTTACTTATTCAAAAGTAGATTTAACCACACGCAACGTGTGCAGATTCAAACAGCTTCATCATCCCAAACATAGCATCATTTTTTCAACTCAAGTGAAAACTTGACTTCAAACAGTTATGGTCTGTATGAAAAATAGAGATGTGAATACTTGTGTCATGTTAATAGAGATTTGTACTGAATTTTTATTCAAGAACTCGGCTTTAATTGGAGGCATTATATATGCATGTTAATTTGAATTGGCGGGTGGCACTGTTATATGAATGAATGTTTTTTGGGTTTTGCAGGGCTTTACTTGTGGTGGTGGGTAGAGAAGGTGAGCGGTCAATCGAGATCTAAGGCAGTGCCTTTGATATATTTTGGTGGGACAGTGAAGAGAATCGGTGTGACCTTCTCTTTTGTCGTCGTTGAGATTAAGATGAATTTACCATTGTGTGGATACTGATAGGATAGCAACCAACCTCTGCGTCCTACAGGGACAGCTTCTATTTTAGTTTTTAAGGCATGTTAAAATGTATATACATTTATCCAATATTTAATGCAAGTTAAGCTACATTGCTTGCAACACTGTTACTGTCTCAATTCAATGCAACCGTCCATCCAAACTTAAATATGATGAGCTGGAACAAACAAACAAACACGTTTAATACTCTGTTGCGACCACTGCTTTTTATCACAAATTAATTATTGTTTTAACTACATAAATAAAAAGTTTTAAGTGTAAAACAAATGTAAATAAAGAGCCTTGGACGGAAGATTACGATGGCGAAATGCGTTTTTCAAGGATGGAACACAGGCTCCCATATTTCCCAAATGTTATATTAGTCTTAAAATATCAAAAACATTTTTGAACCGGTCCATTTCTTTTTCAGACAGAAAATAACATTCTTTTTATCTTTCTAAGGTTAATGTTAATAATACATAAAATCTCTCAAAAAATGGAAACACAAATATAGGGTTGACATTCCACACATGAAAAACTGTCGAGTAAAAATGATCCTCTTCATCCCAAATTCTCAACGCCATTCAAGAGCACACCAGGTCGCACTGTTGAAGACATGAATGATGTTACGTCATATCATTTGAAAAATACAACATTTTAATTAATTTATACAGCATTAAATAATTGAGGGGAAATTTAAATCAGTGAAAAAAAAATCTCGGAACGATAAGACTTTACGACACTAAGTAGGTAAGCAGTGATGGGCCGAGCCTATGGATATATCGGCCCAACATTATTGGTAAGGCAAAATGGAAAGAGAGGAAATGGTTGGACCCAAAAAAAAAAAACAGAGAGAGAGGAAGAAGGAAGAAAAGGAAAAGAGAAAGGAGAGCATTGGTGCCAGATTCCTGTAGCGAGTCCAATCAGTCCTCCACCACACTCAGATCTGCGAGTTTCGCTTTCTGTATGTGCTCTGTGTGTTGAGAGCAAATTGAATGTTCAATCCCCAATTTCCATTTTCGAGTTATCAGAATTTCAAATTTCCTAACTGAACGCGATCCCAATCTCAGATGTCTTGTCTAGCGCTTTCCTTACAACCCTCCAATGGATCCGACATACTTCTCCAGACGCGCGAGTGGTTCCCTCCCGCACGCGCCCTCGTCGCCCTCTCCGCGTTTCGCCAAACTCGCCGGGCCCTCGCTGCCAATAAGCACTCCACGCCGGACGACGCCTACGCAGCGGAATCAATCGGCGACGATCCCCTCGCGGCGTCGAGCGGCCAGGTCATCGTCGGGGTGGAGAGCCGCTACCGTGTGGTGTACCGCCTCGTGAACGGCATCTACGTGCTCGGCATAACCGTCGCGGACCATGACAACTCCGTCAACGTGTTCGAATGCATCCACATCGTAAACCAGGCCGTCAGTGTTGTCGTGACGGCGTGCCGGGGCGTCGATGTCACGCCGGAGAAGCTCAGCCGCAAGTACGCCGAGATCTACATGGCCCTTGACATTGTCCTCCGCGGCGTCAGCTACATCCGTCTCGCCGCCATGCTTTCCACCATGCACGGCGAGAGCATCGCCAAGATGGTCCACTCCGCCATTGACACCGAGAACAAGATCCGCGGCGCCGACACGTGGCTCACGGCGGAGGTGCATTCGCTCGAGCACCAGGCCTGCATCGACGCCTTATCCACCGCCTCCTTCGAGTTGCCGCCGGAGACGCTCGAGGCTGGCGAAGAGGTCGCCGCCAGCCTTGCCCCGGCCCAGCCCGAAACGCAGGAGGAGCCGCAGCAGAAGCCGGAAGAGTCTCAGGTGGAGGACCCTTTTGCAGCTAGTGATGCTATTAACAAGCCGCAGGAACTTGTTGAAGGTTTCAAGAAAACAAAGGACCCTGCTACCGATTTAACCTCAGCTTTGGAGGGGCTTGATGTCACCACATTGCCTCCTCCTGAGGCTACTCAATCCACGCAGATAAATGTGGAGGGTTTTGAAGGGAGTTACGGTGGAGTTGAGTTTGGGAATGAGCAAGCTTCTATTGGAGAAGCTTTTGAAGGTTTCAACGATGCTTGGGGTGGTGGACTGGATCCTTCCGAGTTTGTGGGCACAACCAAACCTCCCAAACCGGAAGGTCTTGGTGGGGTTGAATTGTTGCAAACTGGGCCTGATGCTGCTCCTAAAGCAGCTGCTGAAAGTGGTTCAGGAACTCCACTTGAAAACTTGTTGGTGAAGAAAACTGAGATGAAGGGTCCTGAGATGTATATCTCTGAGGTGATTAGTGCAGAGTTTAGGGAATCGTTGCTAGCACGAGTGGGGTTGATGGGTGTTGTTTACCTCAGAACTATACCACCCAAAACTGCTGGTGATAAGGAAACTGAATTCTCATTCCGAATTGAAGGAACCAGTGCTGTTAAGAGATTTGTTATTCAGAATTCGCGTGTTAGTAGTCTTGGTAATGGGTTGTTTCATGTGAGGACTGCGGCCTCTGAGGAGCCAATACCAATTATTAAGTATAGCTTAGTTCCTAGGTTGACGCCGTTGCCTTTGAGGATTCGACTTACGAAACGGCATACTGGGAGTTTGCTTTCTGTCATGATACAATATGCTTCAAACCCTGATTTGTTAGTCCCCTTGCATGATGTTACTTTCACTCTTAAACTGCCCGTTGATCCTACTCTGTTGAAGGTTTCTCCAAAAGCTGTGTTAAATAGGACCGAAAGAGAAATTAAATGGCTTGTGCCAGAAATTCCGTTGAAGGGCTCTCCTGGTAGGTTGAGAGTTCGGATGCCGGTAGATTCCAGTGAAGATGATGAGGAAATTGAGGTTGTTGGTTATGTGAAATTTTCAGAACAAGTAACCCAGTCATTGTCTGGAGTTTCTATACGGCCGGCTTCAGAGGGTAAGACAGACTTCTACGAGGTTAGTGACAGACTTGAGAGTGGGGTATACATGTGCGATTGATTTTGTAATCATAGATGATTAGCAGGAGCTGTACTTTTTCATTTTGTGTCCATGAGATTTATGATTTGGTTGTTTATAGCATTCTTGGATATTGATCATGTACCTTGAACTCTGGAATTATCTGAAAATATTTGTTTCTCTGTACTGTGGCTATGATTTTACTTCAATGAACTGTATTTCCTCTTTGCAATGTTACTTGCTAGTATTACCCCGTGCTCATTTTGGTGATTCTTATTTGCAATAATAATTCTATGTATCATTCTAGATGAACAGCAGGCAATATATTCTTAAAACTTGCTAATGTCTGCTGAAAATTTAACAATAACTAGGAATCAAGATCATCAACAGTAGATGGTAGCCTTTGGTTGTTATTAGAGAGGTTTAAACAAGTCAAGCCGAACCAAACTCTTAAAGTTTGGACTTGGCTTGTCAAAGGAGTTGATAGCTCAAGTTTGGTTAATTTATTGAATCAAGGTTAATTAAAAGTTTCAGCTTGAGTTATTTAGCTCATTTATAACTTAACTACGTTTGCTTTTATGAGCATTTTCTTATATTGTTTTTCTACTTTATCAATATAACATCTCAAATTATTTTGATACTAATCTACTAATAAAAAATATGTATCAAGTATTTCTCAGAAAAGTAATTAATATTAAAAGGAAGCTAATGTTTTGCACAAATACAACTCAATATTAGCTAATAGAACCTAAACTTCGAAATAATAATGCTAATATTCTAATAAAACATAAACTAATGAACTTTCTATTTTAAACTCACACACACATACACAAATGAGTTATTAGAGTCAAACTCTTAAAGTTTGGATTCAACTCATTTAAATAATCAAACGTACCAGAGAGATTGGGTATGTCTATATAACTTACAGACAAAATTAAACAAGTATTTAATAAGTCTAGTCTGAACAGTTCTGGAATAGTTTTGCTTGTTTACACTCGTAACAATGAGCAAAAAGATCACCATATACATGGTGGATGGTGTGACGGCCTATGGACAAAGCTGTGATGAATGATAAAAAGTGTACAAAATCTAAAGTGTAAATGGCAAAAATATATCAAAGAAACAGCAGAACCTTATGCTAAAATCCAATAAAATATCATTAGTCTCAAAAGAATGCTTTGGAGGCAATGACATTTCTCTATAAATGAAAAAAACTTGGGAACATCGTAGGTTTAATAAAAAAAGCATAGAACATTAAATTCTAAAAGACAACTAAATTCTGAGTTTCTAAAACAGAACTAAATCCTTAAAGTTTGATAAAACAGAGTGCAAACAGATGAAGAACAAGTATAGCCACACTTAAGTTGCCGTTGACTGGTGGTCACTAGAGAAGGTCTCCAGAGTTGCTTGCTTAGGTAGTTCCCAATAGAAAAGACAGGGTTTCACAGTTAAACACCAGGGAGAAAGAGTGAACACAAAAATGAAATGGGGGTCCGATATGTTTTAAAGAATAAAGTACCCCTTAAAAGGGATTTTAAAACTGAAAAAAAAAAAAACATGGGATGTTCTGCCATGGGTGTTGCAGTGCTGTGGCATTACAGGTGCCTTGGCAGATACCGCAGATGGTGCCATTCATTGGGAAATAACAGAGGATAAATGGCGAAGGGGTCCACAAACACCATGTTATGGTGTTATGGACATTACTAGGAATTATGGATTCCTGAAGAGCTGGTGTGAAGTACTGTTGCTCTTGTTAGTATTACCCCGTGCTGCATTTAGTAGTTCTTTTAAATGAGCAGTTCTGAGCCGTATATAGTGGGTACAAATTATTTCTCTAATGTTTAGATTGGTTAAGAAAGGTTCCAAAAACTCTTGACAGTACCAAGCAGGGTATGTTAAATTTGAAAGTAGACACTGTAATGGTCTGGTTCGTTGGAGGGGTGATAGTGGACAGAAGAGAGTGAATTTAATTAGGTATGTCTGGTAGGAAAGAAATAGGGAGGAGAGATAAATTTGAAAATAAACACAGTAGTTCGTTGGAGATGAGAGTAGAAACAGAGAGAATTTAATTAGGTATGCTTGTTAAGAAAGAAATAGGGAGGGGAGTATAGTCAGCCAGTTCACGCACCAGCCAAAGGAGATTCACTTAGGGGCTGCACTAAGAATTGTGTAATATCTAAAAGGGACTCCTGGCAAGGGTATTTGTTCAAATGATATGGAAATGTAAATCTCGATGTACAGATGCTGACTGTGTTGGATCAATTGTGGGCAGGAGATCAACTAGATATTGTACTTTCTTAGGTGGGAATCTTGTAACTTGGAAGAGTGAAAAGTAAATTGTGGTAGCAAAATTCAGTGCTGAAGCGGAGTTCTGGGCAATGGCTCAAGGGTTCTGTGAATTACCATTGTTGAAAATCATCTTGGAATACTTAAGAATAAAGTGGGATGAACCAATGCAACTTTACTGTGATAATAAATTTGCTATTGGCATAGCCCATAATCCGATTTAACATGATAAAACTAAACACTTTGAAATTGATCAGCATTTTATCAGAGATAAATTAGTGGTCAAATCTGCATTTCATGTCTCCTCTCCAAACAACCTTGCAGACCTTCTGACAAAGGGAATGGTAACGGAAAATGTATATTTACCAGCTTGAGGAGGAGTTTTAGCAATCATATTTTTCATTATTCCATATTTAGCATATTATAATTAACGTGCATAATGTAAATATCCCTAAATCATAGGATATTACATTTAGTGTTATTATATTTCCAATCTTTTATTTATATCTGATCTACTTTTAGCAACAAAATTATTCTACCCTAATATTTGAGAAGAACCATGTAGGCTATGAATAAGATGGTTCACTTCGAGATGTAGATATTGGGGTTAGATGTGGTAGTTTTGTCTGACGAGGAAGGAAAGGTGTGGGGTTGAGTTTGAAGAACGTAAGAGGAGGTTGTTTGAGAGGAGGGAGGAGACAGTGGAGATGGTCAGCGTGATTGTTAAGAGGGTATTAAGATCAAGTGATGAAGAACCTATGGTAAACGGATTAATCTAAAAGGGCAATGGTTTTCCATACACCATGGACAAATCCATTAAGGTGGTACACAATACATCAGTCTTTTATCAAAATGTCTTGCACACTTTAGAGACAAGCTCATTTTAGTAGACTCTTGCCCATTAAATTTTTTAAACCCCTTTCTATTTTTTCGATTGAATTAAGAATGTGAAATTGTGGTAACAGCAAAACATTTCCTCCCTGCGATTCACTTTTATAATTTGCTGCATAAAAATCAATTGTGCTTTGTAGTCTTTCTTTATCCTGTATTACCCATCTCATGTGATGGTATTCATATATATGGTGGAAATATAAAGATTTGTCAATAGCACGCTATAGAGGTGTAGTTGCCCTGGCCACCATATGCACTGCCGTAGTGTTCATTTCACTGTATTAGCCAAAATTGCAGCATTTTGTATTGTACTGATGGTGTTAAAAATCCCGTGAATGGCCTTCTATTCTATGTTAACTTGTTAGAGGGGGTATTTTATGGAGGTATTTTTTATATTATTTTGGGTATTAAAATGGTTTTAGCTTGTAGAAAACCCTTCAAAGTTTGTAACTATACCTCACGTTTCTCCTCTTCTACCTTGAGACTGTTGCACAAACCCAGTTCAACTCTGACAATCACTGTGTGACCCTCTGGTGACTCTCTCAGGCAACCGATGCTGCAGCTCGCTAGTTTTTTTAACTTCCATATCTCATTCTCATTTGTTTTTTCAGTTATATCTTGTAAACATGTTCTCTTATTCACATCAATCTTTGTCCCATCAGCCTGTTCTCTGTTTATTATTCTCTTTGTTCCATCAGTCTGTTCTTTGACCATCTATCGCCCAAAGACCCAAATCCATTCACTCTTTTCTCTCCCTTTGGTTAGTCATGGCATTCTTGGTTACTATTTGCTTGTATGTTTGCTTAGGAGCTTAGATCAATAACTGTTTATTTTTAATTATGAACATGTCAATATTTGAGGCTGTTTATTTTAAATTTTTTAATATTTATATGCATTTACTGTATTTAGTCTGAAACATATAAACTGTATAAAAGATTTCAAAATGCCCATCATCGTGCCATAACAATTTTTGTTATTAGTCTCTAAGTGCCATTATCTGGGATTGATTACTATGACTGAAGAAATTCTTTTGTCAAGGACTGTGGTGTTGAACCTAGGTTGCTTCACTTTTGAAGTATTATGTTTAGTTCGAATTTCTTATTATTTTAGACCTTGTACATGGTGTTTGAAAATTTCAGAGCAAGCCTTTTTCCCAAGTCCAGTCAATCAATGCATTAATGATAATGTGTCTAATTTCAAATTGTCCTGTCTTCCACAGACGAAGTTTGTGTTCCATGTCCCCACGTTCTTGGACAATTGATCTTTTCACTTTAATAAAGATATATTTTTCAAAATGGTGTTTAATCAATATACTCTCCGTGGGCCATTATATGGAAGAAATAGGTGTCATAACGATCCTCTTTCAACAGCAGCAGTTTTTACCTACAAAAATATCAGCAGTTGTCTTGTGAAGTATCTATCACCTATTGCATTTCAATAAGCTTCCACAATGATGGAGTGAATGTATTCTGAAGAGTAATTTTGCATACACAAATACATGAAAATTTACAAACAAAAACGCTAACACCACCAATGAAATGCATCAAAATATGACGTCAGAAATTGATAACTTTAAACTAGCGAAAATTTTGAAAGACAGTTGTTTGTAACTACACATGATGGTTAAGCTGCAAATGGTGTGATTTCATTTCATAATGCAATAGCAAATGTCAGGGACCAAAATACTGAAACAGGAAGGAAAGAGTGGAGTGTAGGAAGGTGGGGAGAAATTAATACTCTTTGTTATGTTTGACATTATTGAAAATTACAATTATATATTGGTCTCATTTCTAAATTAAGAGAGAGATCACTAAACGAGAAGTAGGATATACTGAAATTATTGTTTTTAATAAATTTTAATCAAAAGACAGTCTTACTAGTAACAAAACAAAGAGGACAGGGAAAATGGTATCAAGCAAAAACAGAGGAAATTAAAAACTTTGTTCTGTTGTAAGGGAGAGAAGCCATTTGAGGAGTATAATCACCTTAATTATGTGATTACAATTACAGTGGCAACATATTCATTCCTGCTCTCTTTCTCTTGAAATCTATTATCCTTGTATTTTTCATTTTGGGTTTTATCAGTAAACGAAATGGGTCAAGTCAAGTATTCCTGTGAACAAGGGCAAACCAGACGTACCAAAGTACGGCATCCAATGCCTCAGATGCAACATAACTTGGACTGCGTTGTTTTTGGGGATTACTTATGTTACTTAATATGCACAATTTTTTAATTATTTTAATCCTTTTAAAATATTTTCTTAAGTGTATGTAGTATTTATTTTATTTTTTTGGCTTTTGTTCTTTTAGTTACTTAGTGGACACTATACTCTTTTTTGGTTTTTTTAGGATCGATTGATTGAGGAGTGAAAATGAAAAAGTTAAAAGAAATAAACAAAGAGAAAACGGAAAAACAACATTGTTTATATTAAAAAAATAATTAAAAAGTGAAGAAAAATAAATAAAAAGTAATTTAATTGATCTGATAGAATAAAAAAAATTTAAGTGATATATTTATGAAATGACCAAACTGCACTATGTTATAATTGTATTATTTTAAATAATAAACTTAAATTAATGTAAATGTAATAGTTAAAAGCATAAAAGTAAATTAATATAGGTAGAAAATAGTCTATGGAGACATGTAAGAGAAAGAAATGTACTCTATGTCTAAAAAGATAGATAGTATATTACAATCCTGCAAAGAAAAATATGGAAGACAACAATCAAATAAAATTTAAATTACAATTATTTTTATTTAAAAAAAATTGGAAACAATATAAAAAGAAGTTATGCTTGTTCAAAGAGGTACTCTAATTGATAAAAGATTTCTTCAAAATCATCAATTATTTAAGGAATCTTGTCAATCGATAAACATTTAAATTTAAACACTTTAATTTTTGCTGCATTTTTTGAGTTCTACCCTAAAATTTCACAAACATATTAACGTCATGGTGAAATTTAAGTTGGAATCTAATAACTTTAATAGTGTCATCACCATTTGAAGAATCTTCATTGTCAAGATGTTGTTAATGATTTTGATTGAACCTGTTGAGACATTATTAACATTAATAATGGTGTGTGTAATAATAATGTCATAAACAATAACATAGACATAAGGGAGCATTTAATCATTAATATTCATATGGATTTTTAACAATCCAATGAATGTTATGGAACTAAAAGTTCAATTTGGATTTTTTTTTTAATTTTTTTTATTTGTTTGATTGTGTCTTTAAAATATAAAATATATTGATAGACATTAATTAGTATATTTTTAATACTTAGTAGAGGAAACACAAAAAAAATACAATAGAAAATCTGAATACATGACTGTTGTATTCCAAATATTTGAAGATGTGTGAAAAATGAAAGTTTTTGTCATCCATACTTGATATTAGCCACAATCAACATATCAAGACTTTATTTCTATTTTTGCTATATTAACCTCACCACAAGAGACTTGAAAATCATACATTTTCTAACTTTAAATAAAAGTCCTTGATCAAGTCTTTATAGTACAAAGTTGTGTGAGAGAAAAAGTATCTAACTCTGATATATATAAATAATGATAAACTTATAAGTCAAACCGAGCGAAGAATGAGAAGTTCATTAACTAGACAATAATTGTTATAGAACAAAATATCTAACATATTTAATCATTTAATCATGTTTTTCGAATAATCTTATATCTTTCCACCTAAATGTGTCTTACTTTTAAGAGAGAAAAAAAAAAACATAACTAGTACACTTAAAAATGTCAACTATATTAAAAAACACTTAATAAAATATTTAACATAAATAATATCATACATCAAATCAAATTATGCAAATCATATGCATTACAATGTGTGAAAATGAAAAAAATAATATTTCATTACAAAAACGTTGATTGATAAATTAGAAAATAAACATCGATCTGACTAAATAAAAATTCATATAAACTACTTATATGGATATACATAAAACAAAATATTCAATTTTCGATCTCAAATTATTAGTAAACAATATCATAAACTATGTATAAAAGACAAAATTGTTAGTAAAACAAAAATGGTCTTATTTATCCTAACCAAAAAAGTATACAAATAAATGTATATAAGAGGTTAGTAAAGAAAAATTTATAAACAAAAACAGCTTCAATAAATATATATATATATATATATATATATATATATATATTATTTACATAAAAATGTATATAAAAAATCAGTAAAGCAAAAATCCATATATATAAGAAAGACTTTTTCATAAGTATAGGTATTTAAAAATATATAGTTTTATATATCTTTTTACAATTCATATAAAAAACATGTTTTAACATAAATTATTTAAAAATCATTGAACAAAAATATACATAAACAAATACATATGCTATGTACTATCACGACAGATAATTTTGTTTGCGTAAGTATTATTTGAATTTGTTTTTGATTTTGAAAGAGAATCTTTAATAACTAGATACATATATGAATATGGAAAATACTCTTGACTTTTTTAATTGAAGATAAGATTAGTATGTATATATTTGTCTTATCCATGTCTCCGTAACTATTTTAATACCTATTTTACTTTCATCTTCGTCTTCTTTTAAATTATTAAAATAGTCATAATTTATTAAGTAATTTAATATATGTGTATAATCCTTATTTATCTTTCACCTACACTTTTTTTTTCTTATAATTGTTTGAAAAATTTATTCACATCTTCAAAATATTTTTTCTTCTATTATTATCTTTGTGCAACTATGTTCAAATAATATACGTTAATTAATATTTTTTATATCTCATATTTCAATATTTGTATTTCTTTTTTTATATTTTAATTTATTGTTTATTTTTTTTCACATAAGAATGATTAACTTTCTATTTAAGTATTAAATAGCATAAACTTTTAGCTTTAATTACTTATTTTGTTCTCAGTTTGGTTCAAGTGTGTCAAGTTGGTCCATCATTTTAAAAAAGTGTTAATTGCATCTTCAGTTGATAAAATTTGCTTTAGTCAAGTTCTTCCCGTTAAATACGCACAAACGACGTTTTTTTTTTCAACGTAATGCTATATAAAGATTTTTCAACGTAATTAATTTGTTTCCACACATGAAAAAGTATGAATATAAATCATAATTGATTGTAGTTGTTAACAGTTTATTAATAATTATGTTTTTAAGTAAATAATTAAAACTGTAAATAAAGTAAAAGTAATAATTAACTAATTTAAATTTAAATAATTTCTAAAGTAATTTATTTTAATAATAATTATTATTCTTATTATTATTATAATAATAAAATTGTTTCATAATACTAGTACAAATAAATTTACTTTTAAAAAAAATTCAACAGTAACTTTTAACTGAAATTATCTTTTTTATAAATAATTTTAATTTCAAAAATCTTCATAAAAAAATTACTTTATAAAATTATATGCATACATATATACAGGGCTACAATTTTTTTTATATTCTTATTAGTACTGATCCATTAATAAAAGCAATTAAATTTCGTACTAAAAAGAATTTTACTCACCAATATTTGCAAATATAATTTTTGCTGTCGTTTTATCATCCAAGAATTATGATTTATGTATCGTGGAAACATGTGTGACGTGTATAGGTAAGAATTAGTAAAATGAACCTTTTATATATATTTTCTCAAAACTATTCCATTTTTAAATTAATTAAATATTGATCAAAACGATGCACCATATGAGTTGTCTTCCTACTATAACATATAACACGAATTCTTTCTAATTACAACATTTGCACTAATTACAAAATTAATAAACATGAAAACTACAATAAAAGTTGTCAGAATAAAAAATTGTAGAAATTCAAGAGATAAATAACATATCATTCAACAAATTTTGATAAATGTCTTACTATCAATACAAGAAATAGAAAGTCGATTGTATGTATTGGAAAATTCATAGTTTGAAATATTTTTCAAGTTTAATTTGTAAAATTTTACACAAAATTCGGCTACAAATATTTTGAAAAATTCTACGTAAAAACGGGTACAAATATTTTGTAAAATTAAATTACTTTATGCGTAAACTTTTAAGCTTAATGCTTTTAAAATTGATATAAATTAATTTAAGATGAAAAATTATAGTTTATTTAAAATATCTTTTAAGGTTTGAGTGAATTAAATTATATCCTGAGTTTAATTTTAAATAGTTGTGAAAGCAAATTTTTTTTTAAAAGGATAAACCAACTTAACACATGATGGACAAAATAAGTAATTATGCCAAACTTTTATTTAGTAGGTAGTATAAAAAGATTTACCTTCTTTCTTCTTTTATTCTTAAAAGTTGTTTGATTTGAAGAACTCTTGAAACAATTTTCATCTCTCAATAGTTTGACTAATTTAATATCTGAAAAGTTTTCTTAGATTTCTAAAACATTTTTCATTTTATCATAGTACATTTATTTTTTCTTATTCAATTTCATTCAATAGATTATCAAATTGTTTTTAAGACACATTTGATTATGTTTATTGTTTTAATATTTATATTTGTTGTTTATTTTTATTATGTACAGTACTCTTTTTGATATTTTTATATAATTATTTTTAGTTTCTAATTAATTATCAAAAGTGTAATTTTATTATTTATAAATAAATTTTATTTACTATAATATAATAATATAATATGATTGTCATTAATCTTGTCTATCACTATCTAAGAAGTTCAAAATATAAAAGATCTATACTAAATTTTATTTATTATTAATTTAATCTTTGTTCTTTGTGTGATTTAATTCAAGTAGTGTATTATAATATTCATTAGTGTATAAAAAATATATTTCATTACAATTTAAAGAATAAAAGTGAAGAGATATTTAAAATATATTTTTAATTTGAATATATGTTTTCCTTTTATAATTTTCTTAAGATATTTTTAAATTTTATGAACTTTATTTTAATAACGTTTGTAAATTTAATAAATATTTTGATTATTGTAAAATTGTATTTGGTATTCTAGTTTTAGAATATATACAAATAATTTATTTCTAAATACTTTTTTATAGTGAAGAAACGATAATATCTTTTTTTGATATTGAATATATATGATAATATTATGTTTTTTTATGTAAATTTATTTCTATTTTATAAAAATTAATTTATTACTATTAAAATAATAAAAAATTGAGCATGAACATAAGATAAAATCTGTTATCCATTGAATTTGAATGTAGAAATAAGAATGAATTTTCTATTTAAAAATAAATATGAGATTTCATCCATTCTATTACAATACCAAATAAACATAAATTATAAATGGTAAAATAACATATTGTAATTACCACCATGTGATGTATATAATCTACTGTCGAGCTAATCATATAATCTACACTGCAGAAAAAAAAAAGAGAGAGATTTCAGAATAACGTTGATTTTGCCACCTCAGTCACAGACATAGCATCAGAAAATAGGAAAGTGTGTGTGTTTCTTTTGCTGCTTTGACCATTAAGAAAACAATCGATGTGTATTGGTTTGATTTGTAGACAGACGCTATAATATTGGTCGTCTTAATTATATATAGTGTCTTCATTACCTCTCAAGAATTGAACAGTCCCCAAACTTATCATAATTTACCTTTTATCATCTTCATTCTTCACCAAACTACTAATGCTGAATGAAATTTCAGACTTCAAAATCAATAATATCTATATGAATATGTCACTCTTCATCATCAACATAATTCTCTTATTTTTACCTCTCTTTTCTCACTTAACATAAACCTAATCTTTTGCTTTTTACTTAAAATAAAAACAAGAATGAAAACCCTAAATCTTTTAATTTAAGATAACTATAACAAAATGAAATTGGAAGACTCTTCGGTCTATAATTATTTTCAACGTATTTTAGTGTTTTCTATATTAAAAAAATCTATAAATGTATTGTTACTTATTATCATAGTGAATAGAAATAAGAATTTGAGAACACGCAATACCAATTGAAATAATAATAGTAATTATATGCTTCTTAGTTAACCCGAAGGCAATCATGGAATACCATGTTTGTCTCCCACTCCAACTTCCCAAAAGCCATACTACGCTCTATTACAATAATTCATACTCCAATTGCATTCAATAATTTCAAGATTACATTCTTTTTTGACTTAAAATGTTTTTCACGACGTAAAATTATTTATTTTCTTGAAACAGTTTATTGCCATAGTTGCAATTAAAATACATTCAAAATACTCGTTTTCCATCTTAAAATTAAGTCATTCCATGAAAGTAGACATGTTTCAGTGTCTTTGTAATTTAAAACTTCATTGGATTTAAAACAATTAAAATTTTGTACAAAATTAAAAAATTATTAAATACTCTCTATTTTAAAGTAAATGAAATTATATTATCATATAAACACGCACCCCTTTTTACTTAATTAATGCTCTCTGATTTATTTCATTAAAATGTCAGTTTACAGGAATAAAGTTAAAATTAAGTAATGCCCTCTTCCATAAATTATGAATAAGCAAACAAGGTATTTTGGGTCAAGCTTAGAATAACGTAAAGAGTCAAATAAGTAGGTTGATTACTGAAGCTTTTCGCCAATGATAATTTTGTGATAGTTGAATTCATCGTCAATGACTTTTATTGTATTTGAATTAATGTTAAACATAACTTACGTTTGATAAGATTAATTTTAGTCAAAACTGGTTTATAATCATATTTAATACAATCAAGACATGTGGAACATGATAATATTGGATCTGCTCCTAGTTAAATATATGTTGGCTTACATATATTTCGTTCATATCTATTCAATTAGGACGAGATCATGTTAATTAACTTGATAGTCAAGATAATCTATAATTAAGCTAAAAATAAAAGAATTAATCCAACATTAAAAAGTAATTGGGTCATGTAGCCTAGACTAGTGTAGGTAAGGACTCATAAATAATACTATAAAGAGTATATTTTACTAGATATGTTAATTATGTTTATTGAAGATCACATTTATTATTCATTAACTCACTGAGTTTAGCGTCAGGATATCTTCTCCAAGCACGATATCTTCTCCAAGCACAATCTCTATCCGGCTTGGAAAGGACAAGTATCCTTGAAAAAGAATGAATACTCCTAAAATTGAAGGCTTGAAATGTTTGAAGTGTTGCAAAGTTTTACAATATATATTGAAAGAACGATAAAAATTATATGATTTATATTTGAATACTATTATTATAAAGAAAATTAATAAAAAAAGTTCAATCTTAAATCACATAAGATATAACATTAGAATATGTTGTTTAGAATTACTCTATATGATGAACAAACTATAAAAATTCACTCATATATTCCATACGAGTTTTAATTTGCCTTACAAATATATTTATAAATTTAGGAATATAGTTTTGAAAGATCATTTGTTTTGTTTACATAGTGTATCATTGATGAAATAACTATATTAGTACAAGTTGATTATAATATTGATGTTGATATTTAATTATCTTTTAATTATTGGTTCAATTCATTTTTTCTGGGTCCTAAGAGCAAAATATTGATTGTCTATATCAATACTTGAAAAATATTCTCAATTTAGTTTAAATTTTTGAGATATTTTAAAATTGTTCAATTTATGGGACATACTACAAATAGGTATAATAAAATGGATCATAGCATGCAGGTTAATCCATCAAAATGGACGGTCGGATAGCAATTTTCATTGCATAAGTCTATTTTGGTTAAGTGTGTCTTACTCGTCTAATTAACGGGTGTTGCTCCCTCTTTTTATGCAGCGCCCCATTCATGTTTTATCCCTCTTTTTATTTTTCCATTCCTATTTTATACCCTTAGTAAAATTTTAGGCTTAATATTTTTTAACCTCTACCCACTCCAATCCTCTACATGTATGCAGCGCCAACTCTTCTTCCTCTTTATCGTTCGTCCCCTCATTGTTTCATTGTGTTCTTCTTTCTCTTTTTCACGTTCCACTTCTTCCTCTCATTCTTTATGATAGAATTGTGGTCTCAGAGTATGGTGGACTTTCATTAGCTGGTGTGCTTAGTGAGAGATTGCAAGTGGTGGTGGAAGCAATTGATCAGTCGTGCCAAGATCGGTGTGTGGTGGTGGTGTGGTGGTGGTGCTTGAAGGATTTGTCGTGAAGGTACGTAATAAATCCTAAAAAAATAAACGTATAATCTTTAAACGGATGTGAGCATCCCTTAGCGGATGTCAACATCCGTTTAAGGGAAAACGGATGTCGATATCCGTTTTGCCTTAAATTGACATCCGTTTAAAGTTACATGTTTATTTTTATTAGTTTATTTTTTTATATTAATTTTGAAGATATTTTAATAATGTAATTTATATGTTTTGATGTATTATTTTTGAATATATTTTTGATGTATTTTAATAATGTATTTTTGAAGATCTTTATTGTTATTAGTTTATATTTATATTTTTTTGTATTTTGCAATTATATATAATTAGTTTTTTGTTTTAATGTTTTTGTATAATATATTTTTTTTATATATGATTTTTGTATTCTTTAACAATTTTATAATTATATAAAAAATTATTTATTAGTTTAATTATATGAAATATATAATTTTATTATATTAATATTTTTGTAATTAAAACAAACGGATGTGGTGGAGTGGGGAGAATGTGAAAAGAGAGAGAAGGAGAGTTGGGAGGTGGGACTGAGAAAAAAGTAAAAATGCGTAAGAAGATAGGGTTTGAGTTTAAAATAAATAAATAGGATTAAAAGTAAAAAAAGGTTATTTTTGTAATTAAAATTTTTTTATAGAAGGTTGGCGAGGTGGAGGGGTGGTGGTGGAGGGAGCAACACCCCTAATTAACAAGCTGAAGGCTCCCTAGTCTGCTCTAGCCCACTAACCCATTTTTATTTTTTAATTAAAAATAAAACTAATTTAATGTATGTACTCTTCTACATCCAAGGATTAACATGAATATTGAAGCAACATAGCGTATCCAATAGTATATCAAGTTAGCTCAAGACTTGTACGAGAGATAATCAAATCAATTCTTTCTCTTTTAGAAAGTGTGAAAATGGTATATTGAGTTATATATATATATATATATATATATATATATATATATATATATATAATCTTCTTTGTTATAATAATTGTTTCGGCAGGATTTAGAATCCTAATCCAAAACATTCAACGTTGTCTGCTCCGATATTCAATTGTGCTGTCTTCTCTCCTCTCCTTGTCTAAGCCGCGGGGGAGGGTGCCTGCAAAAGACACTCTGACGCTCAAGTCAATGACCTCGCGTAGTAATCTTGTAATCAAGATTAGTTATCAGAACTCTAAGTTCAGTTTAAGTTAAAAGTTACCTGTCTCCTTTGCTAGAAATATATTTATAAATTATAATGAGCTTACCGTTAGGTCTGACTCATTAACCATCAATGAATGACAATATTAATTGTCAATAAATGACAATTATTTTCATTAACTCTCCGACAGTTATTACTATTGATTACCTTAACAACTCTTTTTACCGATCGGTTCATTGACCTGAGAGGTATCATCGGCCGACCGACTCTTCTACACCTTTACCGTTCGGTTGGTTGCGAGCCCATTTTACCGAGCGGTTAACTGTTTGTCCGCTCAGTTCATTTGCCTAGGAGGTACCATCGGTTGGCCATGAGCTCAAAATAACTTAGAGGCTCTCTCGCACCTTTACCGTTCGGTCAGCTATAAGCCCATAGTAACAATAATTTTTAATTAAGTATGATTTTTTATTTAATTTAACTATTAAATAATGATAATTCTATAATATTTTTTGTGCTTTATAAATATTTATTAAATTGAAGACACTTTTTAGAGTGTACAAACTCGAAGCATGATTCGATATGAACTAAAATTGTGAAGTCATAATTATTTAAAAACAGAAAGATGAAGAAGAAAACAAAATTATTTATTCTTATTAATTATAACATTAGACATGAGTCAGGTTTTGCTTTTCCACCATACAAACAGGGGGCACCTTCAAAATTCAGTAATGCTCAAGCAATTAGAATATTTATTCTTGGAAGAATATTGCCCAACATCAGTGAGCTCTTTGACTTTGGAGTCGTCTAACGAGAAGAACCCTTCTCAGCGATAGCCAAATCAGAGAACCTAATGTTTAGGTGGTGCCTGAAATTATAAGTGGTACCCGACATTGTATCAATGCACAAAACTTCCTCTTTTGAATTAATTCACACTTAGTAAACTTCTAAGTACTTAAAATTTCACTATTTTAACTCAAGTTAAGCTATATTACTTAATTAAAGAACCCATGGAACATTCCAACTCAAACAAAACCACAAAAACTCATTCTTTCAACATATTACAGAACATGCAAGTAACAAATATATATATATATATATATATATATATATATATATATCATATTAAGCAAAGTTCATATCATCTCAAATCACAGTTCAACACATATACATATAATGAATCAAGCAGTTCAACTTAAAACAAGTATAACTAGTTTCCCTCATTTATTAAACAATTTTATAACTCTAAAACACCATAGCTCTTTAACTTCATTTATGGTCTATATACACATAGAAACATCCAAAAAATGACCAGGTCATATCATTATGATCATTGATCAATAGAGACTCATATTATGACTCAAAGAGCACATAAGTGAAAAAAGTATTTGCATGCAAAGAGAGAAACCATATTGTACCTACAAAAAAGAAAAAAATAATGACTTACTTGAAGAAATTGATTAGATGAACTTAAAGAATTCACAAGGAGGAACACCTTGATGGACTCAAATCTTCAAAGAGATTAATAGAGAGTGAGAAAGCAAAAGGATGAGACAGAGAACTATAAAAAAGTAATTTATAGAGAGATTGTAATTTTATATAAAATAAAGGGTTAAATATGTTTTTAGTCCCTCAACTATCAAGCGATTTTGTTTTTCGTCCCTATTTCAAACTTTGTACGATTTAATCCCTCACCTTAAGGAAATCATAATTTTTGGTTCTCCAAAACAAACGGCGTTAAATTTAATCTGACGTGGCTAACGGTCTGCCACACATGATACCAGCTTTCACAGTAATCTTGTGCCACGTTCACGGTGTGCCACTATTCACCACCCTCTTCTCCTTCTCTCCTCCTCACCACCACCTTCCCCTTCAACTTCGTCCTCACGCAAGCCCGCCACCACCAACCTCTCGCGCAAGCCGCCATCGCCAACCATGACAAAACTCAACCCTAAATCGCGCTCTAGAGAAGAAACTCATTCACGAATATTACAACGCCATTGAAATTTACTACCTGAATTCACAGTTGTTCAAGCAACAAAACCTTCGCTCCAAACAACACCTACAAATCCAACCTCTCAACCCTCCTCTCGTCCCTATCTTCCCATGCCACCACTGCACTATTCTTCAACACCATATCGGTTGGTGGAGACGGCAAGGAAACCATTTATAGAGACATCCGGATAGAACCCAATTACATATCAGAATCACTAACAAGATAATAGAAGACAATAATTACTTGATGAATTTTCTCCCCCTTACCTTTCCAGCTTTTCTTTCAATTTGTTTATGTTTCTATAGATTCTTCCTCTTTCCCTGCCACAAAGGCAAGGTAACCCCAAATCCCTTTTTCGCCCTTTCCTCATAATGACAAATATAATTACAGGAATGCCAAACACATTTATTATATTGGAAATTTATTCAACAAGGAAAAGGCGGCATCCTTGACCTTAGTATCACCATCCGCAAGTAATATACATTCGTGGTATATGTTTTTCTTTTTCTTGGAGGGAGGAGAGATATTTTTCCTGGTCTTCAAAGGGTCTATAAGGAAGCTTGATGTTCAGATCTTCGGTGGATGGTGACGAAGATGTAAGGAAAGAGACAGTGTCGGTGAGAAGGGAGAGAAGCAGTTCAGAGGGACGCTCTGGATGAGTGTTTAAGCATTTTGAGTGTTGAGCGGCTGAATATCAAAGAGGTCGAGAGAAGAGAAGCATGAAAATATCACGTGGCACAGTACCGTTATCCACCTCACCTGATTTTTAACGCCGTTTATTTTGGAGGACCAAAAATTATGATTTCCTTAAGGTGAGGGATTAAATCGTACAAAGTTTGAAATAGGGACGAAAAACAAAATCGCTTGATAGTTAAGGGACTAAAAACATATTTAACCCTAAAATAAACTCTAGTTATTAAAAATCTATTTATAACTTAAACTTTTTATTATTAAAATATTTTAGTGTTCACTTTTTATATAAAAAAAAAACTATAAGATGCTCTTGATTCATTTTTCGGAAGGCAAAATTGAAAGTAAAAGGAGGACAAAAAATTAATTAATAATTTTTGAATAACTAAAAATATAGGAAACTTGTGGTAATTGAAAATTGTTAAAAAATAGACTTTAAGTCTAATTCAATTCTACAAAATTGGCTTTCTAAGATTGAATTAGACTTAAAATAAACTTCTTAACATGATATCAGAGTCTAGTTAAAACCTATCCTAGTGAAATAATTTTGTTTTATTCATTGAATTAAATATCATCTAGGTCTCATATTTGATTATTTCTACTCCTTGTAGTACTTTTATTTATAGATTTTTTAATAATGAAATATTTGACTTTATTAATTTCATGTATTTAATCGCATAAATCCTTCATTTATTAGGTAATTTAAAAAAAACTTATTTTTATTCTATTTAATTACTATTTTTTAAAAATTTGTAGAAATTTTTTTCCCCAAACAATTTTCAATATTTCTCAACGATTCAATTAGTTTGACATCGAAAATGTTTAGTCACATCTCCAATATATTTTTCGTTTTATTATATCCTATTAATAGTATATTTTCTTCTTTTATTCAATTATTTTGTATCAAATTGTTTATAAGGTAACACATTTGATTATCAAATTGACTTATAAAGAGATTATGGTTTTATATAAAGTAAACTCTAATTATTAAAAATCTATTTATAACTTAACATTTTTATTATTAAAATATTGTAGTGTTATTTTTCTATAAAAAAATCTACAAAATACTCTTAGTCCATTTTCTAGGAGACAAAATTGAAAGTAAAAAAATGACAAAAATTTAATTAATAATCTTTTCATAATTAAAAATACAGGAAAATTGTGGTAATTGAAAATCGTTAAAAGTGAATTTTAAGTTTAACTCGATCTCACAAAATTGGTTTTGTAGGATTGAGTTAAATTTAAAATCAACTTTTTAATATAATATTAGAGTCGGATTAGAGTTTATCCTAACAAAATTTATTATTTGTTGGATTTATTATTTTATTCATTATCAAGACTATTTATTAATATTCAGTCTTACACTCTGAGACATATATATCTAGACGTGAAGAAATGGATAAAAAATCTTACATAGATTAAAATAAAATAAATTTAAAATATATAAGTAGGTGTAAATATTACTTTATAAATTAATTTTAAAAATTGAATTAAATTTGAAGTTTTTTTTAAAGTGTAATTACTTAATAATGGAATTAATAGTTGAAAAATAGAGTAATGCAAACGTGGGTTATTCTTGATGAGCGAGAATGTGGCACTTGAGTTAATGGTAGGGCCATTACCATGTTTTGTTAGCACACGCAATATTCATACTCCGTTTAAAGCTTCTTTCATCAACTTCTCTGGCCCATCCCATCATAAAAGAAAATTGCTACAAATTAAAATAACTCAAAGGTCAAAAATTATATTTAATAATTAATAAATTTTTAAAATCTCATCCTTTTCTTTTTCTACTTTGATGTCCTCGTCTTCTCTCGTTCACAAATGACAAACTATGTCGGCGTCCTCGAATGTATATATTTGTCTTATTGTGTGATGGTTAAAAATCTGTTTTTCTTATTAATATCATCACATGAGATGTGAGGACGGAAAACAAAGAGAAAATAAAAACAAAATAAATAAGGAAGGTACTATATTTAAATTGTTGTATTTTAATATTTTATTTAGATGTTTATCTCCTTAATAACCTTGATCTTTAAAACTGACGCCATTAGATTGTGGAAAGACAAATAATTGCAAGGGGTTTTTGTACTTGCCTCATTGTCCTCTTTTAATTCTATTAATTAAGAATCATCCACTTAGTTAAACAAAAATATACTTGTAATCACATCAGTGACAGGACAGCATATTCTGGAGCAGCCAAAGGAGGTAAGACATTAAATTCATTAAATTTCTTCCACTATTATCTCCATATCATTTTAAAATATTATTTTTTATATAAAAAAAATCTAACACATGTTTAGACAAATTAGTTTTTTAAAATAAAAATAAATTTCCATATAATATATATCGGTGTAAATTAAAACTAAAAAATTATAAAATGAATATATAAAATATCTACAGATAAGTAATTTTAAGTTATAGATAAATTTGCATCAATATTTAGAAATATGAAATCGAAACATCCTTATAAGAAGATCTGTAATTAAATTGACATTGTTAATTAAAAGATGTGATGATGATTCAGCAGTTTAAAGGGAAAAAATAAGTTGCATTATATTTGAAAAAAAAAAAAGGATAGAAAACAATTACAAGCAGAGCAGGCATTCTCTGTGTGTGTGTGTTGTCGGGTTTCTCGTGATTGTCAGAGTCCCATAATGAGTAGCCACCAACCTAAAGAACAAAAATGAACTTAGAATTCACCAAAATAAATAAAGAAATCCTATAATCCACTCGGAGGAAGCATGGCCCTTTATGCATCAGTCCCCAACTGTACATATACCCCTTCTACGTGAAGTCAATATTATATTTTCCTTTCGCTCAAGCAACAATTCAATCACCATAATACCCCAACCCATCTCTAACTTTCACCCAACTCACAAGGCCAATCACGTCAATTCAACAATAAAAACTCTCCCTCACGTGACTTCCACCCTACGACGCTTGAGGCAATGGAAACGACGTCGTTACCGCCACGCTGCTGTGATCTTTGCAACTCAGTGCCTTCAGTATTCTCCACGACACCTTCCCCGGGCTACGATTCCCGCCCACCTTCTCCGCCGCAACAAACATCGTGCTCGATGCGTTCCGCCGAACCTGCCGATTCTTCATGTCGCTCAGCTCCATCTCAGTCGGCACCTTCATCGTCCCGAACATCAGAGAGTACCAGCGCGGCTTCGTCGCCTTCTTCGACGCAGCCTCCTGCAGCGCGCCGCTCCTGGCGGAGGAATTCCGGTCAACCTCCGGATTGGAGGACTCTCGTAGCCTATTGTAATCCAAACTCTTGCTGTTCCTCATCATGAGGCGGCGAGAGCCGATGCACGTGACACTGTTCGATCGCGTCACGGAGGAGAGAGACTCCGATCGCCGACGGCGCGCGGGAGATTTATCCTCTTCGACGATGAGGCTTTTGAGCGGAAGGAGTTTGCCGCAGAAAATGATGTCATCGGCGGGGCACATGTCGGAGCTGCTGCTGCTGCTGAAGCCGTTGAAAATCTCGGCGGCGTTATCGTGTAACGAGGAGGGTCGGAGTATTTTCTTAAGCGACGTTTCGTCGAAGCTTGGAGTTCTGGAATTGGGGTTAAGTGGAAGGTCGCAGAGCGAGAGTGCCTCCTCTTGCTCTTCTTCTTCGTCTTCTTCTCGAGATTCCATGTATTCGGCGTCTTTCATTATGTTCGTTTGCTTTTCTTCCATTGTTGAAAAAATTATGGGAACAATGGTTATATATATATATATATATATATATATGTATATATATAGACGTGTGCGGTTTTGAAGGATGCGGTAAAATGGGGTTTTACTTATTTTGTAAGGAGATTTGGGAGCGAAGTTAATAAAGTAGTTGCGAGTTTGAGTGAGAAGCTAAAAATGAAAAACCGTGATTATTGGAAAGGGAAAAAGAAAAGGAGCGGGGAAAAAACAAAGAAGGGTGAGGGGAATTATTAGTATCTATCACACTTTAATTTTTGGGTTGGAGTGTATATAACGAAATTTATCTTCTAGGTGCTCTGCTTTGTGATTATTTTGGCGATGGCTTCTAGAAATTTTATACGAAGAATAGTGCAGTGTCCATTTCTGCTAAAGAACAGGCCACTCTGTCCATATAAAATATTCCAAATTAATTTTAAGGTTTTTTTCTCAGTGGTTGCTATTAGGCCTTATTACTGGCTGCTTTCGTGATTTAGGCCCACATGAACCAAGCTCCTTTGCAAATACAATAACAACTATTCATGATTTGTCATTGCTCTTATTAATTACCAACATCAACATAAAATCCTCATTTCAAATTTCAAACCAACCAATTCTTTGCGGGCAGTTAAGGTTGTTAATTAGAACATAATGAGCATTAAGTATTAACGTCAAAACAGTGCATCTTGTTTCCTGTTTCCTGTTTCCAGTAGTGATTTTAGTTGGGATTAGTGATGAATTTTTATTTAGGCAGCGTATGATTCGCTGCACGTTTTGTCCTCACTTAAATACAGATACACACAAGCTCCTACTACATCCCAATTACAATCTCTTATAACCTACACAACAACAAACAATTATCGCACATCAAATTTTCAGATTACCACTTTGACTTTTATACTCCAATATTTTACAAGATAAATATGCTTTATCGTAATTACTTTTAATATTTTTTTGTTTTAAGTTTTCTATTTTAACTCTATTTCCACTTCATTTTAAATATTTCATTGTGTCTATTTAAAAGTATGTTATTTTTATTTTATTTTAAATTTAAATACAAATATGTGTAAGATGTAAGATTAATAACAAATATGCAAGATCAAAAACATATAATAACTGAAGGAAAATAAATATAATAAAATAATTTATCCAAAGGTACAATATATAACGAGTTTAAAATTAATTAAATATTTAAATAAAAAATAGATATACTTTACCAATAAAAATCAATGTTTATATAATAAAATTATTGTATAATCATACTTAACTATGTCTTTTTAAGTTTATAAGATAATTTTGTCAAAAAAATATAACTTAATCCCAATTATAATTTAGAGTTACTGACTTGAAGTTTTTAATTACTTTTTCATCTTTAAGCTACTTTTATTAAACAAAATCTAAAGTCACTCCAAAATCTTAATCAAATTAATTCATTTTGTACATTCCACATAATATTATCATACTAGTATATAACTACAACTATCTATATAAATAGGTAGATATAAACTATACTATCACCACGGTATATAAATATATATATATATATATATATATATATATATATATATATATATATATATATTCTTAAATTCAAAAGTTTTCAAAATGAAATGTACAACATACATTACATATGATGATATAAATATCATATATCAATTAGAAGTTTGCTCAGTTCCATTATCACTTACAATAGAGTATCTTATTAAGATCATAACACGTACACATACACTTAAACAATATAAGAATAAATTAAAATAAAATAAAACATAGGCTTAAAATGCTTACTTTATTTCCAAATTAAGAGATGAATTTCTGTTTAGTATCCGGTTTTAAAAATCTTCTATTTTATTCAAAAGTAGTGTAAATTGTATCAATTAGATCCTTTCCTTTAAATTGACATCAACGAAGTTAACCGTACTTTTTTTCTCTCTCTTCCGCATTTCATTCCATCTTTTTTTGTTCTTCTTTTTATTACTTTTTATTAATAAATTCTTATATTAAAAAAATAACTGAACAATAATTAATATGGTCTGGATCGAAATCTTTGACACTAAAATGGTAAGGATCAACAGATGAGAAACGAACCAAACCTAAGTTTAAAACAAATAACAAGGCCATGGAAGAGTGGGAAAAGTGAGAAACCTAAGAAAGAAAAGGAAACATAACAAGTTATCATGTCTGGGGAAGGAACATGAAAATATCTGGGTTGGATCCATACTCCTTTAAGATGACGGCTTTCAGGAATTATCATGTCGCACATACCACTAGAATGTGGAACTATAGTCTCCATGTAGAAATCGAATCATTGGCCTCTAATAAACCCTTTTGTCTATGCTCGTTCTTCAACTGAAAAATATTTTTACGTGTGTTGTAGTGGAATACTGATGAGGAGGGAGATTCATCTTTCGTCACAACCAAATGATACTGGTTCCATTGTCTGGTCTTGTCAGAAGCGTTGAAGGTAACAGACCATTCTCTCCATCCAAGAAATGAAATTCCTTCTTTTCATAAAACAAAGTTGTTTCTATTTTTCTGAATTTGAGCTCCAAAAAGGAGGACTTAGCCCATTGATCTTCCCCTTACAAAGCATGGAGAGTTGTAATTCAGTTTCACTGCGGTCAAGCACCACAACAATGCAATCTTCAGATGGAAGGTGCTGAGAATGCTGCAACATGGTCAAATGCGTCGGTTTAAGGACAATTTGGAAGCTCTATTTTTGCTCTTGAGAAGGGGCAGAAAAAGAACAATGAACCCTGCCCAAAGAGAACCAACCATCCTTCATACGAGGCAAGGCACCTTGCACCGTCAAGTTCTGGAAGGTTGATGGAGTAGCATTTGTTCTGGTGGCTTTGATGAAGCTGAAGACTCTGCGAGGCTTACGGAGGTTGAGGCGGAGATTGGGATTTAGGGTAGGCGGAGGAAGGAGATGGAGGGATGGGCAGCGGTGATGCGACGGATATAGGCTCAACAATTTTCATTATCTCTCAACAATTCAATAAGTTTAATATCTAAAAAATTTACTCACATCTCAAAGATACTTTTCATTTTATCACATCCTATTAATTGTACATTTTATTTCTTTATTCAATTATTGTTTATAGGATATCAAATTGTTTTAAGATAACATATTTGATTATTTATACTTTTTTTTCATATTTTTATTTGTTATTGTTTATCATATAGAATATTGTTTTAGTGATTTTTTATAAAAAAAAAATTATTTTTTAACACATTCTCATCAATGTAATTTTACAATCCAAATTATGTAAAACCTTTCATTTACTATAATGTAATAATTTATTTTCATTATGAAGTTAAAAAGATGAAACATCTTAAAATATAACATTTTATATATATTTCTACGTTTAATTTTTAAGTCTTTATGATTAACTAGTTAATTCTTATCTAATCAATATTAATTAAGATAATAAAGAATATCTTTAATTTTAAATCGTTTACTTTTATATAGAAGCGTAATTTAATTAAATATTATATTTATTATTTAAGAAATAATAAATATTTTAATGTTATTTTTAATTAAATCATTCACACATAAAATAGCAATTTTATTTAAATAATTATAATTTATTTTAAGAATATAATTTAGTTTTCATATATTCATTTTGATATTATAATTTCAACGAAGTTAAAATAATTTATTTTTTAATTTATCATAAAGGAGATTTTATTTCTAAATACAAAAATATGTTTTTATATTTAAAATTATTAACTATAATATATTAAAAATTATTATTGGGAATCATTCACTAGATGTTCAAGTCTTAATAGAGGTGTGTGTTCTAGATAGGTTAGGTTAGGGTGTTTCTTAGCATATGTAAAGCTAAGAATGACCCCTTAAATCAACCTTAATCAAATAATTAGCTCTTAATCAAATAATTAGAGAAAATTGTAAAACATAAGCATTTAATTTAATTGATATAACAATAACTAATTAGCTCTAATTGATTTAGTCTTTACATAATGAATTAATCTAACAAACCGATTAAAAATATAATTTATGCATTTAATCGATTAAATACTTAACATAATCAATTAATATATGTTTTTTTAGTTTGTGGAATTTGTAAAGAACATTTTAATCTATTAAAACTTTATATTAATCTATTAATCTTTGCAGTTACACTATTTGCTTTAAATATTGTATTTTCTCTCTCTTAAAAATAACATTTTCATAATTTAAGATCTAGACAACAAGAGTGAGAGAGTTTTGAACGTCTTAATACTACTAAAATCAATTTTGAGCAACAAAAGCAAAGATTAAGGGTTTTCTCTTTTGTTATAGGTTTTTTATTATGAAATCAGTATTCAAATTATATTTGTCTTGTTTCTTTGTTTTGTAATTTCATTGTTTGTATTGAAATTCACTTTTATAGTGATTTTATGAAGCATCGCCTGTTCTTTATATTTCTTGAATGAGTTCTTCAAGTGTTTGGTTGAATTTACAGTTTAGGTAATGTAGCAGATCTTATAATTTAACTATTAAATTTTTAGTGAAATTTCCAGCTCAGGTGGTTGAAAAAACTAAATATTTAATTGTTAAAGTCGAATTAATATAAATATTTAAGTGTATTGTGTTTTTCTTACTTTTAATTTCTCTCTTTGTGATTGGTTAAGTTATTAGTAATGCATCTCACTCCAAACTTTTCAAATGATTCACAAAAGACTTCATAAAATGTGTTTGAAACATCGAAAATTTTAAATTTTGCCTAAAACCAATTCAAACCTCTCGTCCCGCTCCCCCTTTTTTGGTTCGAATATTAGCTTGGTTCCTCTTTTAATATAATTATATATCTAATTCTTATCATTAGATTGTTAAGTATGTTTAGCTTGATTTTAAATCTTAAATATCTCTATTTCCATTCTATACCTAAAGTCCTTTTAGCCCAAAACATTTATAATTTTATTCTATGCCTAAAACATTTCTAGCTTGGATTCACATTAAGAACATCTTTAATTTGATTTCACGTCTTAAACACTTATTATTCCATAAATTTAAGATCTTTAACTTTATTTAGTACTTAAAACATCTCTAATTCGACCAATATATTAAGAGATTATTTACAAAATCAATGTTAATTCTAACAAATTAGTTATAAGATATAATATAGTACAATCATTTAAAAATGAATGATAAGTAATTGAAAATAAAGTATATGATACAACCACTGAAAGATAATTAATTAAGACTTGAAAACAACTGCTCAAAAAAGAGTAATATAAATTTAAAATTATAGACTATTAGTTTATCAAATATGTAAGCGGAAAAAATATGTCTAACCAAAACTTCAAATTAATGATTCTCAATTTCATGACAATAAAATCAAGTTTTTTACTTATTTATATTTCAAATTATGTTTAAACTAAAAACAAAAAAGTATAAAGCCTTCCAAAATCTTTTCACCTATATGCTTATTTTACTCAAATTTCAAACTGCAAACTTGTGTATATATCCTCAAAGAAATTGAATTGAACTTGAAGATTATCATATCAATTATCCAGAGGTACTTTGATTAAGAGCAATAAATTTTTATACTATATTACCAGCCTGCAAGAGAATTTTTTCAACGCAAAACATGAAAACGCTTCCACGATCAATTTTAATTTAATCTCAACAAAAATCAAACATAACAGAATTCTTCCACAACCTAATTATGTCATCCATGCTTTAACTACACTGGCAAACAGACTTGATTCAATAATAACACAGCCAGAAACACTTCCAATTGTAGCTGTAGGGTTCAAGAAAAGTTAAAAACCAGGAAGGGCTATATCAATACTTTTAATTTAGCGCTGGTTAGGTAACAAGAAAACACAAATACACAACGAATTTCCCTTCAAAACGTCCAATTCATTATTACTAAAATTAATAATTTTCAGCTACAACTCAAAGCTAAACAAGATCAATTCTTGAAAAACTAAGCAATATCGACAATGAAATTGAAATTGTAAGAAACCCTAATTTCCGAGGCATTGTAAAAATCCACAATTCTCTAACCACCGAAACCATAGAGGGTTCTGCCCTGCCTCTTGAGAGCGTAGACAACGTCCATGGCGGTGACGGTCTTGCGGCGAGCGTGCTCAGTGTACGTGACAGCGTCGCGGATAACGTTCTCGAGAAAGATCTTGAGAACACCACGAGTTTCTTCGTAGATAAGACCGCTGATACGTTTAACGCCACCACGTCTAGGGAGACGACGAATCGCGGGCTTAGTGATTCCCTGAATGTTATCCCTCAAAACCTTACGGTGTCGCTTGGCACCTCCCTTTCCGAGCCCCTTGCCACCCTTTCCTCTTCCAGACATGGCTGACGATTTTTCCTTTTTCTATGATACAGAACTGAATATGCAAGCAAACAACTTGGCGGGTTAGTGCGAGAATCCAGATATTTATATAGATACGGGAAAAGATCTTTGGCTGTTGGATTCATTAGCGATCCGTGTGAATAACTATTTGGCCGTTGGATTCATTAGCGATCCGTGTGAATAACTATTTAAAGATAATTAATAACTACTAGAAAATAAATTATACTATACAACTACTTAAAAATAAGAAACAATCATACAAAAATGAGTTGTATCTATGTTACTTTTAAATTATACAGTATTAGTTTATAAAATATGTAATTGAAAAAAATAAAGTTAAATATATTTTTAATACTAATGATGATAAATTATAATTAGTTTATATTCTAAAATTTGATATTTTTTGTTTTTTAAATTTAAAAAACGTATAAATATAATATTTTTAATATAATAATATTATTATTTTTTTGACTTATTAAATTATGTTTTAAGTTGACATTTCTTACATGTATGAAACTAGTGTAAACAATTCATCTAAAACATTCTATACATAAACAAATTTAAAACAATTAGATTATGAAAAAACATTTTTAAAGTTTTGAAATAAAAATTCAAAATAAATAAATTTTAATTTTATATTCCAAGTTTAAAACTAAAAACATATTTAAAAAAATATTTAACCCAAACGTAAAATTTATAAGCCTCAAACTTCATTTCTACTTATTTATATTTCAAATTATTTTTAAACTAAAAATAAAGAAGTATGAATCTCAAATTATTCACCCACCTACCTTATATGCCTATTTCACTCAAATTTCAAATTGAAAACTTGTGTACCTATCTTCAAAGAAATTGAATTTAACTTGAAGATTAACATATGAATTATCAATTATAAAAAGATGAAGTTAATTATGATAATATCAATTGTTAATTATATATAAAAAAAACGAAGTTAACTCCGATTATATCAATTAGTACAACTTCATCAATAAAAAATTATTTTATGATTGTTTATATTTATTGTCCTCCTAGAAAGGATTGATATAACTTAGGTTAGCATCTTTAGTGTGTTTGATATCAGCCAAACTCACTGTTCTATAATATTTTAATTATCATTAAAACTTCATTTAGAGGTGAACAATCTTTTGTAATTCAATCATATATTTAAAATGTTCTTTCTTCAGTAAAATTTAAAACTTCACCTATAAAACTCAGATTTCCTCTGATTGTGTAATCCACCAAAAGGGGTCATGCAAGCACTTGAAATAATGTCATTCATAAAATTATAACAATTTCTTTCGTGAACGGAGTTGACTAAAATTTCTTGCTAGTAATAAAAGATTAAACGTGTTACTAATACTCCTTCAGCCTGAAAGAAAGAATAAGTTGCGTGGTGTCAATAGTTTCCCCTCTGAAAACAACCATATCCTCAAGGTTGTAATAGTACCAGCAACTTTAACTGAGCACCAATTCATGACTGCAGGAAGACTTTGGTCTCAACCGAAACAAACTTTCATTAAACAGGTTGATACAAAGTGTTAAAAATAATTATTTTCCTAGTTCATCTAATATGTAAGTTGCTTAAATTATTTGGACTTTATATACAGCTTTATGAATGGACCTTGTGTTTCAAAATGATTAGTATATTTGTTTAAGAAATTAAAAAATAATATCGCTTAAATAAAAAAAAAACGTCTGCATTATAATTTACATATAAATTATTTAATATAAAAACAAAAATTAGTTTATTTATATTTTATCATTTAAATTTTTGGTTCTAAACTCAAGGCACATAAAATTTATAGTTATCTTCTCGATGGAGCTTAGGCTGTACCGTCACATCTTTCGCCTTTGTTGCGGGTATCAGCATTTTGTAACGGGCGACATGATTCATTTGAATGAATACATATAATCTCTAGAGTTGTGAAAAGGGCTACTGCGACCTGACGATTTAAAAAGAAAAAATAGAAATGGCAACCCAACCCAATTGTAACCAAGAGACAACTATAGAGAAATTGCAGCCATAAATTCAACTCTCTTTGTACCGAAAAGCAAACGTCATAGTAACGTAATTCTATTCAGTATTAGATGATAAAAAAACAAAAAGTACTTCAGAAACCTTTAAAATACAATAGAGACGTCTGTTCGAACAATAAAATGAGCATAGACATCCATAGATTCATTATAAGAGCCGCAAATTTGATTGCAATTTCAGCACCTAACAAGATAGAACATTCAACGCAAAAATTCAAAAACCAAAATGCTTTCTAAAATCAATCTTAAAATAACTCAAAAAATGAAACATAAAGGAATCCAGCCGATTATGACATTCATAACTTAACTACAGCGAATAACCCGAAAACTAATTCAATAATTAAAAAGCCAGAAACACTTCAAATTCTAGATGCAGTATTCAAGAAACAAGGAATAGATACACTAATGCATTTAATTTGTAATTTAGCACAAGCAGGGTAACAAGAAATTAAAATGCACAATGAATTTCCCTTGAAAAAGTCCAATACATTCTGATTCACATTAATAATTGTCAGGGCTACAACTCAAAGCCAAACAAGAACAGTTCTTGAAACACTGAGCAATATCAACAGGGAAATTAACATTATAAGAAACCCTAATTTCCAAAACATTGTAGAAATCCCCAATTCTCTAACCACCGAAACCGTAGAGAGTCCTGCCCTGCCTCTTGAGAGCGTAGACAACATCCATGGCAGTGACAGTCTTGCGGCGAGCATGCTCGGTGTAGGTGACAGCGTCTCGGATCACGTTCTCGAGAAAGATCTTGAGAACACCACGAGTTTCTTCGTAGATGAGACCACTGATACGTTTAACGCCACCACGTCTAGCGAGACGGCGAATCGCGGGCTTGGTTATTCCCTGAATGTTATCCCTCAGAACCTTACGGTGTCGCTTGGCACCTCCCTTTCCAAGCCCCTTGCCACCCTTTCCTCTTCCAGACATGGCTGACGGTTTTTCTTGTATGTCTGATGCAGAACTGAATATGCAAGCAAACAACTTGGCGGGTTAGTGGGAGAATCAAGAGGTTTATATAGATACGGGAAAAGATCTTTAGCCGTTGGATTAGTTAGCGATCCGTGTGTATAGATAATCACACCGTTGGATTCAAATGTTTGATTTTGATTGGCGGAAAGCGTGTGACGCGGATAGTGAGGTTTGAAATGTGTATTTCTTTCGTTTGTGTCTGTGAGAAAACACATCTTTTTTGCGCGAGTGGCAAGTGAATCCAATGGTGAGCGCAATTTAATTATGAAATTTTGAATGAAAATCTAATGCGCTCCATGTGAAAACGTAATCACATTTTGGATAATTTCGGATTTGGCTTTGCAACGCGGGAAAATGTAATTGTGATTTCTGACACTAACCTAATTGAAAATTTGTTCATCCCCAATCATAAAAAATAAAAATATTTCACTTGTCAATTCCTCGTAAGCAGAAAATTAAGAATATAAATTCCTTCAAAATTATGCAATCGAACAAGTCACACACGGCAACTAAATTGATAATGGAGCATTACTTTATTTTCATTTTTACTTAAGCAAACTATAATTTTTGTGATTATGATTATATATTATAAAAAAGTTATAAATTATTAATTTATCATTATAACTATATGTCGTAAAAAGTAAAATATAATAATATCTTATGTTGAGGGAACAAATATTATTTTGTACATAAATTAGTAGGAATAGAACCAGAATGTATCATGATTCAAACAGCAACCACTTGAAATTTATGCTAAATCCTTCTATATAGGCTAAACTAATTCTTCTATTATCAAATATTAAATTATGCTCAATCCCTGAGTATAGGCTAAAATATTTATTCTATTATATATATTTATATATATATCAAATATGGTCAACGAGTAATCTTTTTAATATGTGATGTAGCTAGGTGAATATATAAAGTTTTTTTATCAACAAAAGTAAATATATGTAAAAAATGAATAATTGATTTTCCTGACTTATGAGTTTTTTAAAATATGATATTACATATGTATTAGATAAATTAAACACGTATACTCAATGTTCAAATCAAAAATATTGAGATACAGTTACAAGGCTTATGAAATACTTAAGAGTTTTAATGGATTATGATGTTGAATATACTGAATTTTTCAGTGTACTAAAAGGATACAATGATGTTAGTTGAATCTCTGGTTTATATGAAACAAAATTTACTATTGGTTAGGTATTTACACTTGGGATGGTGTTATAAGATCGACAATGGAATCTGAGTTTGTTGCTCTTGAGATGACTGGTAGTGAGGCTGAGTGGTTGAAAAAATTTTTAGCGAACATTCCACTAGGAATTAAACTCATCTCATCGATGTTAATATACTGTGATTATCAATCAGCAGTAGTTATAACTAAAACACAATAATTACAATGGAAAAAATAAACATATACAGTTGAGACATGATTCAGTGAAACAACGGCTAAAAAGTGAAACTATTTTTATTGATTATGTGAAGTCATAGAGGAATTTAGCGGATCTCTTGACTAAACCATTGCAAATAAATATAACTTTAATCAATTATGTTCATTATTATGATATGTCTAAAAGTGCTAGAGACTATAATATTGAGAGGTTAAACTTTTTAATTAAAATTTTATGTGACGAAAGAATTTTAATTTAAACAAAGGTTTTAATGATCTTCATATCCTTTAAAGTGTTATATGATTTACAACATACACTTCATGAAATCATCTGTATGAATGTCAAGTGAGATCACTTGCAGATATTTGCAAGATCTCTATAGCGCTTAGGAATATCGGACACGCTCGTGGCCTAGTAAACGCAACACAACGATAACAACAAATATTGTAGGAGTGTATTGTGATCAATAAACCTTTAATACACGTTCAGTGTCCTTGATTCATATAGCTTTCTATATTAACTACACCGTATGTTAAGTTTATCAATATATGACTAGTTCATATATCTTGTTACATCAACTCTAATGCATCACATCTTGTGAAACTTAAGATATTTATTCTTTATCTTTTTCATTTTTTTTTATCTTTTACAATGTATGGGAATGTTATAAAAACCTGTATTGCAAAATCTGTTTTCAAAAGCATTAGAAGAACGTTGCTTAATAAGCGTCTATTTTCCCTGGTTAAATCCTCTTCGCAAGGCTCAAGAGTGGGATTACTTTTGTTGAAACCGTAAGGTGCAGTTTCTTTTGCAAGTTCTGGACCATGGTCATTCCTCGTCTCTTTTCAACTAACTATATAAATAGTGCATTTCTGATCATTTTAAAACACATTTTCTATCATTCTCTTATTCTCTTATTTTCTTCTTTATTTATTTTATTTTTTCTTTTATGTTATTATAGATTTATTACTTTACTCTTTTTAGAGTTCTTTATTTGTTTTTGGTATCTTATATATTTTTAAGTAGTTTCTATTATACTATAGTCTTAAGGACAATAGATCTACATGTCTAAAAAAAAAATTTGTTTGTAATTACTATCAGCATTATACAATAGGTTATAGGTATAACCGATATAGAAAATTTTCTATTTTCTTACTATTTAATCATTGCAAAAACTTTCTATATCAGTTTTAGGGGTCTAACATATGTAGAAAATGTTATATTGTATTACAATTTTGTGAATGTTATGATTTTTTATATTGATTATAACTTTGAAAGTTATAAAAAATCTTAAAATATTTACAATTATGTCATCATACCACTATTTATTTTGCATAGATTATAACTAGTATAAAAAATGGTTATAATTTTTTTTAACAACATGTCATATTTGAGCCTAAAAAAAGAGATAAAATAGGATGAATATTTTAGTCTACTAGTCTTGCATCTCTCGCATAATCTATACAAGCTAAAGAGTGGAAAAACTCATCCCAACACGAAGACCACACTAACTTTTTACTTTGTTGTTCTATATGATTATTTTTGTATTAAATATGATGAATATTTTCATTCACTATTTTATGAATATCGTATTTGTATGTCATTTTTTGTTGTTGAAATTTTACCACATTACGTAAATAATAAATTCATATTTAAGTTTGATGATTTGACTGCACTATAATTAATTACCAACTATTTTGACAGCAAAAAAGCAATGAACAATGCTAAAATCATCCACAAATTTTAAATGTAAATCAATACCCAAGTTAAAGTGACTTAAAAACTTTTAAAATAAACATAAAATATTTAAATGATAAGCTGTAGGCCAAATATTATTGTCTTATATTCAATTAAGTCTACATAATTTTATTAAATTCAATCTCAATTTGTTTTTAAATAAAATAATATTTTCACTCTCTATCAAATTTATTTTTAATATAATGTTATATTAATGCTTTTATTAAAATCGAAATTTTTATTAAATATTTTTTAGCTAACTCTAACTGTATTATTGAATTCCATAAAATCAAATTACTTTTTATTAATTAAAAATTGAGATTTTAGACAAAAAAATAGCTAAATACATATTTTCAAAATTTTGTGGAATTTTTTTAAAAATTTAAGTTCAAGAACTAAGGTTTGTGTTAGTATACATAGATTTAGTATTGACAATAATTGACGACGATAAATATGCGGGTGAATTTGACCTTCGTATCTAAGAATTTGCAAGTGAGGAAGAGCATTGATTTGTAAGAAAAGTTCGTGATACCATCTTCACAATTTAAAGGGTATGTGTGGGTGACTAAGGGTGTTTTACAATATTATCCTTGTGTGAAGGTCAGTTGTGAGTAAAGATAAAGAAGAAAAGGAAATAGGACTCGAATCAATTTCAAAATGATAAGAATTGATTTCACTAAGAAATTTTTTAAGGATAAGGGGATATGAAATTGATTCTAAAAAGATAGGAAACCGATTATAGTGAGAGAATATTTGTTTTTTATTATTTTTATTTTTTTATTATTAATATATTTTTCTTTTATTTTTAATAATGATAATAATAAATAATAATAATGTTAATAAATAATAATATTAATTATTATTAAATAATAGGCAAAATGGTAATATTTTTTTATCTATGAAAACTTTTTTAATCTATCACACAGGCTAAATCATTCAAAAACTTTTCCAAATTTTATTTTCTAATGCATTAAATTTCACATCAAAATCTCTTAAAATAGAAAATAGCACAAATTTTACTTTCAAATCCACCTAAATTCATTCACTTACTCTCTCTCAAATCCATCTTTATAATGCTACACTGACAATGTCATATGACACAATACTAATTTGCCATATGATTTAAAAAAAATAAAACTTAAAAAAATAAAAATAAAACTAAAAAAACTACTAATAACATTTATTCACTAGTGCAAAAAAGACCTTTAACGTCACCCTTTAGACGTCTGATCTGTATGGATTGGACGTCTATATAGACGATAGGTCCGACGTCTCATTAACGTCATCCATATAGACGTCAGACAGAGATCAGACGTTAAAAGTCAAAAATAACAAACGTCTAAAGTCTTTTTTGCACTAGTGATTTCACACAATTTGAATAATATTATAAAAATACATCATTACAAAATTTAATTGAGAAAAGTAAATATTTACTTATATTTCAACTAAAATTTGAATAAAACTACTAATTTAATCCAATATTTTTTATATATTGAACTTAGTCTTGTATTATGAGACTGTTGGTGTTTTTGTCTAGACAAAATTGAGGATCAGAATTTGCCTTGCTTTCTTATTTGGAAGCCATTATTACATTCACAATATCAAAATAATAATGGTAGCATGACATACCTTTACATTCATGTCACATATTATAAAAGTAAAATATTTATAAATGAGTGATTTTTTTATTTAAAAAGTAAAGAAAATAAAATAAAAAATATTAAATATATACAAAAAAAAATTATATGTCAAAATATCATTTCTCATATCAAAATAAAAAAAAAAAGTAAGTTTGAATTCAAAGTAATGATTTAATAACTACACTCATCAGAGTTTTCTAAATACTCTTTGGATAACGATAGGTTCAGACACCTACATTCATTTAACATAATTTTTATAATAGAAAAGTGACACTCATCCAACATAAATTTTATAATAGAAAAGTGGGAAACATGAGTGTGTTAAAAACTTTTTCGCACTATTTTTTTCCTCGTGTAATCTATTTGCTCATTTCCAAATTAATGCCAAAATTTGTTAAATTTTAGAGTCCCAGACAAAACAACCATATTTATTGTTCGATCTAAATAAGGATAAACAAAGAGAAGACGACTTGATAAAACTAATTAAGTCACAATTTTTTAGTATAACTTTTTGTTAAATAATTAATAATGAAAAATATCAATATTTTTCCTTCCCGTGTTTCTTCTTTTTCAGTTTGCTACACGTTTATTCCCATGTTTATACTAAGCAAGGCAGCAACATGATCTGCTAAATGCGTTTATGCTATACAGTGCAATTATAGTCCATTTGCTTTTATATCTGGGAAGTTGTTAAATGTTTTGGTATATGTCTCGCTTTTTGCACAAGGAGTTTTTCCTACGTTGGTATATTTTTTGGGGGGCCAACACAGTTTTTGAACCTATGATAGAAACGTTTCCTGCTACACTCACCGTTAATATTTAATAAATAATAATAATTTAGTTTTGCGTATCATAAACAAAAATAAGGATTTCTTAGTAAATTTTCCATTTTTTTGTTTGTACTATGCAATAAAAGAAATCCAAAATAAAAATCGGTCATGTGATTTACACAAATGCTATTTATACAACATCACTTTACATATCAAACGAAGTCTAAGACAAAAAGAATAATATTTCAAAGTTTCAATTCTCTTAGTTTTAAAATATTAAAAAATCATATACAAAAATTGAATCACGAAACAAAATTTAGTGGTTAAATACCGAGACAAATTACCATGTAAGCAAACAATTCAACAACTAAAAGGGACTAAGGGTGTGTTCACTTGGGGGAGAGGAATTGGGAAAGAGTGAGTGGATAAATTTGAGGGTCAATTAATTGTTGTTTGTTTGAGTGGATTTGAAAGTAAAGTTTATGAGAATTAGTGTAAGATTTGATTCATATAACATATAAAAAAAATTGTTTAATGGGTAAAAATTAAAGATTACCAAAATGCCCCTAGTTATTAATGTGATATAAAATGATAATTGTTAAAGTTATATTTAATTATAAAAATGTTTATAAAGAGTAAAATATAACGTGAATTATTATTATTATTATTATTAGAAGTAAAATATATAAGCAAAAAATATACAATAGATGAAAGTAAAAGAGAAATAAAGTAAAAAGTTGTTTTTGAATAATAGAAATAAGGACATGAAGAAAAGCTGGAACTACTGCATGGATAAACATCAACACATGGGGAAAGCATGGAGAGGTGTGCAGGCTCATGGAATTGGATAAATCACCATGGGAATCGAATAAAGGGTGGAAGGAACCGAATAAAGTTTGCGGAAACTGAAGACACATATCAGTTGTATTTGTTCTTTCTATTAGAACCCAATACTCAAAAGTGGGAACCGAATACAACACCATCAGAATCAAATACAACTTTTCTTCAACTCCTTCTTCAAGCTCTGTTATTCACCTTCTTCATCTTTAACGACTCTTCATCTTTAATACAGCAATAGCCATAAACCTTGAATCACTATAGACCAAACCTCCATTCTTGGTCATCATTTTCACCATCTGGAATCGAATTAATTGCATTTTTACGTGATATTTTACACTTGCATTTTTACGTGATATTTTACAAATAATGGAGGGCAAAGTTGAGATTTCAATCAATATCACCGCAAATCCAAACATATTAGCGGGATGATAAAAAGGTGCATATCCTGCAAATTCGTGCAATTCCATCGCTTTGTATCCACTGAAACGAACACGAATTCACTCGCAAATCAATCGTCGCATCTGCTCTTGAACAACATTATCCACTGAAATGAACACAGTGTAAAAGTTAGTTCATTTAAAAAATTCGGAAACTAAGAAAAAAAATGGAAGACAAAAAAGTTACAAATTCAAAGGAGTATAATATATTTAAGTTTAATTTATATATTGAAATATATTCATGTGCCACAATTTTTAAATACGTAAATAAATATACAACTTGTACAATATATTCAAATACCAGAAGTATTGTAGTAAAATTTAAATATAATTTTTTTTAAATGTAGGCTCTCTTATGTATTATGATTTTTGGTCAATCATATATTTAGTCAATAAATATTCTGCATAATATTTGGTGACATAATAAACTCAATTAACTTGATTAAGATATACTATTAATAACTCTCACACCATATTAAAATATTAAAATTTAATCTTACACCTCATCATCCACTTATATAATATATTAATTTGAAACCGATAAAAAGTCCAACACTGGTACTGATAAAGTTGGAAGGTTTGATATAATTAAATATGAAAGATATTGATATGTTGCTGTGAAGAATTCAACTGGTTATCATCTCCTCCTAAAAAAGAGATATGCACAAAAGAATCATACTCCCATTTTCTGTTATCTGTTGTGTGCCTGCAGCCAATTTGAAGTACTCAACCAAAGTTGGGATGGAGGACTTATCAGCAAACATAATAAAAGGTTTTGCCTATTATAAGCAAAACTGGCTTGAGGTGAAAAGCCCTTAAGTGGTGTCGTATAATAAATTTGACAGGTGATAAGTGGGCCATTGATGACTTTGTAAATTTTTTAAACCATGTGTGACGTTGATAGGCTGTTACTCTTATTGATACGATATACTATTGTTAGATAAAAAGTGTAAAAGTGAATAAAAAATATTTTTTCATATACTTAAATTTTTTATATTCAATTTCGTATTTTTTTACTTATTTTTTATTCTATTCTTTCTTCATAATTTTTAGACTATTTTATCCTTGTATATATTATGTACGGTTTTTTAAAGTTAAAGATAGTAATATTTTAACAACATTTTAATATATTTTTTTATGATTGGTCTAAAATTATTCCATAATCAATAATAATAATTATAAACACTATCATAAATCAATCACATAATACTATATAAGTATTATTAAAATATTATAAAAAAAATGTCGTTAAAGTGTGTTATCCTATAAAAAAATGTCGTTAAAGTGTGTTATCCTAGAGTTAAATGTGGTAACAAAAAAGCCTTGTAGTTGAGTGCAAAGGTGAAGTGAAGATAAGGACTGTACGATGACATGACTCAGTGCATGATAAGGCATTTTTAGCATCTCAAAACAATGGCAGCACGTGACAGAAGAACACAGTAAGATGCACAGAAATCATTGCAAAGTTTCCTGTGCTTTCAGAAAATAAGACAATGCATGCATGAGTGTGTGAACAGAATCGTTGCTCACGGGAGTGATTATGTCGCCACCTCATGCTCTTGATTTCTGATCCACTGACATCTCACATGTTTCGAAATAACACGCCTCCTTAGCTCCAAACTATGCTGAATATTAATGATTGAATTACTTCTTATATAACTAACATCAGCTTCAACTATCCCATTATTAATTGCCAATAATTATGACTGGTTTACCTTCGTGTTTGTTTGATTTATTTAAGTGTTGTGGTGGCACATGATTATGTCTGTCCCACTGTAATTTTCTCTGTTTGCACTGTTCTACCCCTCTTTGTAATTGTAACCACAAAAAGAGTGGCAGAGTGAGAGAGAGAGAGAGAAGTGATATAGACTTGATGGGTCCAGCGTAGTGGTGCAAAATCGGTATTAATAGATTCGGACCCTTCAAATATGCAGTTGTAGATTTGAAAGAAAAAGGACGGGTTGCATACTTGAATTCCTGCAGCTACCTCAAACCATGGCCAACCCTGATAGATTCCTCTCCATTACAAAGCCCATCACCCACGTCATTTTCGACATGGATGGTCTTTTGCTAGGTATTGCCATCTATCTTCAACAAATAATGCCATGCACACTTTGCTGGTTCTTTTTCAGACCACATGTCTATAACCATAATGGTCCTTTATTCATGATTATGGTACAATTTCTTTCTGCTGGGTCAAAATTGGAGTAACATTTGTGTCGTCAATTGGTTTTTGAAAGTCACTCACTTTTTTTTGTTTTTGTTTTAAGCAAAGTAGTAAATTTATATTTAGTGGGTGGAGTAATATTGTGCTGTATGAGTTGTTTGTGCACAGACACAGAGAAGTTCTGTAATGAAGTTCAGGAGATCATACTTGGTAGATACAACAAAAGCTTTGACTGGAACGTGAAAGTGAAGATGTTGGGGAAGAAAGCATTAGAGGCTGCAAGAATCTTTGTTGGTGAAACAGGAATTAGTGAATTTCTCAGTGCTGAGCAGTTCCTGATTGATAGGGAGGACATGCTGCAGGCTTTGTTTCCCAAAAGTGAGCTTATGCCAGGTACGTGGGTTGGACACCTTTACCTACTGAATTATCCTAAAATTAACCAAGCTCGTAGGTTGCTACAACTGCAGTGTTGTTGGAACAGGATCCCTCCATGAAGACAGGAGAATCTAAACCTCACGCTGTTAATTATTTTTAAAATTTAGTTTATGACTGAGATTCCTCTGGTTGAGAAAAAAACACGTGCGAGGATTGTAGACATGTGATGAGTGAGAGGGAGGAGCTTTGACCAGGCACCACAAACTGAAAGTTTTTTTAGCCCTAGAAGAGGGTGACCAAAAAGAGGCACACCCCACTCATTTTTTTTTTAAATTCAACCTACAAAAATTCACTATTTTATCATTATTTTATTTTTATAATATGTATAAATGAATATAGAAATATTTCACTTTATGACCACTCTTATCTAATTTTGAAGGGAAATTTTGGGGCAGAGAGGTTCGCCCTGCTCCTCAACTCAATGTATCACGTGTTCACTGCATAGGAATACTCTGCAATGGTCCAAAATTTTAAAATGAAACAAAAGCAAATTATATATTTGGTTTTGAAAAGCGATTCAACTAAATCCATATCTATGTTTTTATTAAGCTTTTATATCCTTCATCTGCACATTATTTATTTTTATATATTTATAGAATTATATCACAACTCTTCATCTTTTTAAAGAATATATATGATTAAATAGCGATATTTTTCCAGTGAATGCTTATTTGACTGTAACTATCAAATCCGAGATAAATTTTAAACACTGTATTTAAGGAAATTTACAACTATTAGATATATGATTTAATTGTGTGTGTGTTGTGCTGGAAAAAAACTACACATTGTACTTAAATTTTAAAGTAAAAGTACATGATAAAATGAGTAACATTAAGTCATCAAATGAAGTGATTTTTCGCTGAAAAAAATCCCAACATACCACCATGTTTATATATTGATGCCCCAGTGTGTCATCTTCATCTATCATAGGTGCTGGTCGTCTAATGAGGCATTTACATGCCAAAGGAATTCCAATTTGCTTAGCAACAAGGTACCCTTCAATCATCTTTTGTTTATAATATACTTATTTTGAAGGATTTATTCATGCAAAGTTGTTCTGACAATTTCTCTCACAGTTCTCACAAGCGACACTTTGAAGTAAAAACTCAAAGACATCGTGAACTATTTTCTTTGTTGCATCATGTTGTTCTTGGCGATGACTTTGAAGTTAAGCATGGCAAGCCTTCCCCAGATATATTTCTTGCAGCAGCCAAGAGATTTGAGGTGATGAAAGTGGTGCCTTTTTGCTGAAAAATAAGAAATTGTTTTGCTTTGCTTCGTTGTTATGTAATGATTTTCATTTGTCAACAGGATGGACAGATAGATCCTTGTAACATTCTCGTTTTTGAAGATTCACCCTCGGGAGTTCTTGCAGCTAAGAGAGCAGGAATGTAAGAGAATTGAAGCATTGAACAATGTAGTTTCATGTTTAAACATTGATGAATTAGAATATGATGTTGAATTGATAAATGTTTGGTGGTTAGGTCTGTTGTTATGGTCCCTGATCCAAGGCTGGATAAAGGTTTTCAGAAGTTATCGGATCAGGTTTTGAACTCACTGTTGGACTTCGACCCTGTGGAGTGGGGTTTGCCTCCTTTTTGAAGATACCAATGGGAGATGGATGAACTTTGAATTTTGTTACTGTTTTGCTTCGGTCACAGAATGTTTCATATAGTTTTTAGAACTGTTTTTATGATTTAATCATAATCTGTTCTAGTTGAATAATTGAACCCCGTTGACTAGTCCTTGAACATTGTGTTCGGGAAAGAGGTCTAACCTTAAGTGGGTCTCAAATGTTGCAGGTCTAATGAGAAAAATAATAATTTTCAAACGAGTTCAAATTCTTTCTCTTCCTTCAATTTTCTTTATTCCTGAAGCTTTGAGTTTTTATTGGAGTGTATGCGGCTTATTTCTGCTTTATGATAGTGTTTTTTTCTCTTTTCAAAAATTTTAAAAAAATTGATACTGATTTTTTTCTTGTATTTTAATATAGTATAAATGTCATTTGTTTATTGATTTATTATTATTATTATTCTAAATTTAATAAAATAATAATACTGTATTATGTTAACAAATGTTGTAAAAAAACTTTGGCCACATCTAAATAAGTAGATTAAAATTTATTTGGAATTCTCTTAATAATGGCACGGGACTTATTTAATTGGATATACAATCAAAGTGGGCCAAATAGTTCTATTGGACCATCAATGTGGGCCGAACAGTATAGGTTTAACATTCTCTTTGTGTTTTTCCATTTCAATCCCATTTTTTGTATTCTTTTGTCCATAATTCTTTCTTCTGCCTCTATTTTTATTCTGATTTGATTTTGGCCATATGCTTTGATATATCATTATATTATAATTATAATAATAATAATAAAATAACGCTATATTATAAGTATAACAATAAAAAAGAGAACATAATACGTAAAAAAAAAAGGATTTCTCATATTAACAGTAATAACTAGTTTAAAAATAATAAGCACAGATATATAAATATAACAAAAACATAAAATTTAGATTGGTACATGTATGATATATCCAACCCATCATTTTTTCAAAGGATAATAGTACCACTATGGAGATGGTGAATGTTCCTAAATAGCTTGGTGAATGTTCATGGTTATTCCTCGTCACAAAGTTGCAAGAAAACCAATTGAAATTTGGAGTTGCTCTTTAATCAACAGGACCAAGGTCTATATAACCAGAAAATTAGATTAACCAACAAAAACATAAATTCGTCCATACTTTGTTTGCACGAGAATGAATGATATAAGCAATGTTTTGTATGTTTTAAAATATAAAAAATAAAAAATATAACATTTTAATATTTAGCATAAGTCTATTTTTTCCTTCTAGACACAATTTATTATGATTTTTTTTTAAATATTTATATTTATGTTAGTTTTTTTTAATTGGTTATCTTTTTATCGTTTCCAAGGATTTTTTTTTAATCTTCCAAGGCTGCATGTATTAAAACGCAAAAAAAAGAAGTCATTTCAAAAAGTAAAATATATTTTAAAAATGATTTTATTTTACTTTTTAAAAAAGGTTATGTCTCACATAAAACTCGTTTTATTTTTATTTTTTTAATTAGGCTGTTTTAAAATTCATTTCAATTTTTTGAACATAAAAGTGTTTTCAAACACACTTTATGTTATATTTTATAAAATTAAAAGAAAATCAGTGTTTTAAAATGTATTTTTTATTAGCAATCGTATTTTAAAACAATTATTTTTTTAAACTAACTTTATCTATTTCAGCAATTAAAAAAAAAGTACTCTGAAAGCAAAAAGTTCCTGAAAAACTAAACTCTGAATAAATAGTTGGTCAGAATTTGATTCCCGGAATAACAAAAATTGAGATATTCCTATAGAAAGCAAATCAGGAATCACGATTTGAAACAGGGGTTGTAGATCGGAAGCTGGAGAAGAAGTTTGCACTGTTCCTTCAGCTTTTTCGAACAATGGCCAATCTTTCGGGTGCAGTCTCTGTTAGAAAGCCAATCACCCACGTCATTTTCGACATGGACGGTCTCTTGCTCGGTATTCCATCAATCTTTAACCCACATTCTGGTTTACCAACATAATTTCTTAAACACACATGAGTTTCAAGTTTTATTGTTTACTGACAGTGCTCTTGTTTTGTGATTTTTAAGTTGGATAAAATTTCTGCTGAAAACTTCTGTTGGTTTGGGAATTTGATTCTCTTGTAGACACTGAGAAGTTCTATACACAAGTCCAGGAAATGATACTTGCTAGATACAACAAAACCTTTGATTGGACCCTGAAGGCAAAGATGATGGGAAAGAAAGCAATAGAATCTGCTAGGATCTTTGTTGAAGAGACTGGAATTAGCAATTCGCTTAGTCCTGAGCAGTTTCTTGCAGAAAGAGAGGATATGCTGCAGTCTTTGTTTCCCACAAGTGATCTTATGCCAGGTATGTGGATTAACTAATGGAGATTAGACACCCTTATCTAATTAACTTAAAGATTGGTGTGGCTACAAACCACGGTCTGGTCTAATGGAAACAGAAACTGACATACATACATGGGAAGATGTAGCTTATGTATGTATCTCTTGTAGATACTTGGTTTGTTGTAACTTCTAAACATTAATTCTTGACGGAGGGGTGACCTGCTTATTTGTCAAAGGTTACTAATTTTTTTTTTTGTTTAAATGTACCAGTATGAATTAATAACCTGAAGTTTGAAAGTACAGAAATCTGTCTGATGATGATGATGATCATCATCTATTTAGTATGAATCCTATGAATGTTTTTGCTTATTTCTATAAACTTTTTCGTAATGTTTATCAAGATAAACCCTTTTCTTCTTCTTTCAACTCGTTTCATGACTAAATTTGTGTCATAAGCTCTCATGAGAGGTGTTTGGAATCAAAATAAGTTCTTTTTAACTTATTCTGATGAGTTTCAAGGCCAAATTTATGGCATAAACTCTTATGTGACTAGTTTATTGAATAACCACTCAATTAAATCTCTTATCGAAGCACATCCTAAACCTTAATTGAATAACTGTTTAATTAAGCTTATTTTCACAATTACACCCTGAATACTTAATTAAACATTTGAATATCTTAATGCCTTACAGAAAGCATTTGAAAAACAACTGATGCATGTATTATTATGTACCTTTGTCTTATTATTAAAGGAGTTCATCACATCACCTTTATTGATCACAGTAACTCATTCTAATATGTAGGTTCCACTAGTAGCTTGTCATTCTCAATGTAGAGAGACAAATAAAATGAGTTGATTTGTGTTTTACGATAGTCTTTTAGAAAATATAATTTTGGAAAACTGGAAATCATTTTTAGGTAGGAAAACTAGATTGCATCAAGGGATAACGTGAAGTTTTTGTCCTATAAACCATCTGACAGTGGACACACTTAAAGGATGACAGTATCCTATAAATCAGAGTTTATTATACACAAAACTATGTTTCCTTCATACACAGAGTAGGAACAGTAAAAGATATGCAGATAAAAAGAAGAAAAGGGGACACAAATTTGTTTACATTCGTTTGCCTCACTAACAGTACATTTAGTCCTTGGTCCACTACCAAATTTTACTATCCGGGTTACAAACAGTGTTTCCCAACACCCAAGTATTCTTTATACTTACCTCTTCAAAGTATTTTCTTATGCAAGCCTCTTAAGTTTTCGCACACTTACCAAAGTTAATACAATAAAAGATATCATCAGACTATTGATGAGTACAGCTATAATATATTATGAAGGTACATAAACTCAATATTTACAACAAGTTCAAAAAACATTTTTCTTAAATATTAGGAATAAATTTGAACAATAACTTTGGCAGCAATCGCTTTTCCTTTAGAGCAAATAGGATGTTTTTAGACTTGTAAAAATAGTTGTTGGAGGGAGTCTTCAATTCTTGAGAAGTGAGTTTTTTTTTTTTTTTTAATGTTGAAGGCCATCGAATGCAGGCTTTAAATGTTATCTCCTCACAACTGGATAGTCAAATGCATAAATAGGTTGTCTTAGAGAACTTCTTGTATTTTATCTGTGTATTAGGTAAACTTCCATTATGGTGAAATATATTCTTGCTTTCTGTGAGCAATTGTCTTGTCCACAATCACATTTATATGTTATCTAATTTTTTTCGGATCTTTCACTTTTTTGATGTAGTAAATAAGTAAAATTATCGGTTAGTTCTTCTAACTTGTTTCACCCTCTTGGTTTCAGTAGTTCACTTATCTTTCTTCAGTCTTTGATCAATTAAGCTGTTATGCATAAAGGTTCATAATTGGTCATCACCTTGCAGAATTGAACCTTTAAACTTGTAATTGTTCTTTGTTTAATTTATGCATCCTTGTTTAATATAATTGGGCATCTTCCATCCTTTTTATAGACACACGTGGTAAAAACTTGAAAAGATTCATCTCAAAATGGATCTACATGGGTTGGGATGCGAAGAAATTATGTAGGGATATATGTCTGCATCTCAAAATGGATCCTTGTTCAATATAATTGGGCATCTTCCATCCTTTTTATGGACACACATTGTAAAAACTTGAAAAGTTTCTTCTCAAAATGAATTTACTAGGAATGAGAAGAAATTATATAGTGATATATGTGGATTGAACGTCAGAACTTGTACCTTCTTTAGTGTAGTTATAAGTTTTGAATTCATAAAATTCTTATTAAATGTATTTCTATCATAATTTTTGTAGCTGGTGGATGCTTCTGTGTGCTACTGATATTACTGGCATCTTATTTCAGTCTTCAAGTAGATTTGTTTTAAAATGCTTGTATTGGTTTGATGGTTATGCTATTGAAAATCTGTTTTTAAGGATGGATACAATTCCTTCCTTGTGCCATTTTAGCTTCATTATGTTACTACACCTCAAGATATTCGGCATGGAAGTTCTTTTTCTCATGATATGTTCTTCATTTTCAATCGGAAGTGTACATACTTGTCATATAAAAGCTCCCAATTATTCAAGATTCAATTTTCTTGTTAGGCATGGGATCTCTAAGGGGGTTCCTCCACCCAACCCACCCACTTACTGCATAAATTTTTGTGTCATTGAACTATAATAATAGATCTCAAACTCAAACTCATAAACTTCCTTATGTGCTCAAAGATTATTGTTAACTAAACTAGTCATTTTATTGTGAAAGCCTTAATCTGTAGTAAACTTGTCAGCCTCAATAGACTAGGTATATATATATATGTACTTAAATATACGAGTTATGTGTTCTTTGCAATCATGTGTATTATTGATGTCATGCGCCATTTTTCTCTCTCATAGGTGCCAGCCGTTTAGTCAAACATCTACATGCAAACGGAGTTCCAATTGCTGTGGCAACTGGGTACACTTCAACCATCTCTTTTGTGTATTTGATTTTATTTGTTGTAAGCTATTTACCATTTATTGTATTTTTGTGGAGAGGGAGGGGTTAAGAAGGTATTTATTACCTGCTATGCTAATATCTGTTTCTAAGGATTTGTTATGCAAAGTGTTTTGACAATTTGCCCCACAGTTCTCACAGGCGACATTTTGAATTGAAAACTCAAAGACATCATGAAATCTTCTCTTTGATGCATCATATTGTCCTTGGTGATGATCCAGAAGTTAAACAAGGGAAACCTTCTCCGGATGGATTTCTTGCAGCAGCTAAGAGATTCGAGGTATACCAATTTATGAATGTGGTTTACTTCTTGACCAAATTGTCCGATGATTAAGAGATTACAAATGCCTTTTTTCTTTTCCTAGGTTGAATATGGGATTTGGTTTGTTTTACTACTGTATTTCTGACTTTGTTAAGTTTGTAGTCACACATGGTGATGTAGTTTATGTTGAATTGATGTTCAACAGGGTGGACCAGTTGATCCTTGTAACGTTCTTGTTTTTGAAGATGCACCCGCAGGTGTTCTTGCTGCTAAAAATGCTGGAATGTAAGTGGATGAAAGCATTGAATGATATTTTATATTGTCATATTTTTAAATTTAAATGCAACAGACTGTGGTTTCCAAAATACGTCAGCACATGATAGAATGGATAGATAATTTTGTGCAAGATTTAGCAGTTTCAGATCCTGCGTTATTACTCGCACGGAAGGTGGTTACAAATGTCTGCATGATATATATAGAAATATCAATGATCAGGCTGGAATTGATGAAATCTGTGTTTTCTGTACTCAAATTCTTCAAGCTAACAATTATGACAAATTGCATCTTTCTATTGTATATATGTTATTAGACTCTTTCCATTCTCACTCACTCTCTCGTATATTGTGTACATGACTCTGCACATATAATATCTTTATTACATTTGTGTTTGAGGAGTAAAAACCATAGCATATGAATATCGGAAGCTGGGTAACAGATTGCACTGTCTTTCATGTTCTTGTGATAGCTAAGTTTGAATGTTAATTAAATGCGAGTGGCAGTTGATAATGTTTACAAGCAAAATAGCCAGCGAAGCATGAATGCTCGTCACAATTTTCCAGTTAATAAAATGATATTCCTACCATTTATGCAACCTCTAGGTTTATTTTTGTCTATTAAATTTAACATTTACTAGGTTATAGACTATGGCTATCCTCTTATTCAAGGGTGATTGATTTTCCCCCTAAAAATCTCTCGCACTGTTTTGGTTCACTGATAGATAGAAATTAGCATAGAGATGTTAGAAAACTCAAAACTGGAGCTAGTTCACAACTTACTTTTGGATCTTATAACTTTCCTCACAATAACAAGTCATCAGTCTGACTGTGTTGAGCAATTAAATAATATTATTTGAAAATTGTAAATCATTAGTGACCAGACTCAACAGTGTGGTCCCTCATAACACCAAATGATGATGTTATTTACACGTTCCTATTTCTTATGACGCATTTGTTATCCATTAGTTGCATGTTATTATGATCAAACATGAATACTTTGTCCAATTCTAACATTATTTTCAATTTGTTAATCTTTTCTGGTTACGTATTATGCAGGTCTGCTGTTATGGTCCCTGATCCAAGGCTGGACAAATCATTTCACGATGCAGCAGACCAAGTTTTGAACTCACTGTTGGGTTTCAACCCTAGTGAGTGGGCTTTACCTCCTTTTGAAGATAATGCTAGCTAGCTAGCTGAACTTAGTTTTCTCTTACTTGCCGTCCATTTTTACAGCGAACAGAAAAGGCTGCATTTGTTTTGTACAACTAAATGACGAGTAATTAATCCATTCTCATAGATTATAGAACCTTTATGTTATTGTTCTGTGTGAATTACTAAATCAATATCGATTTGTGAGATCGTGAAAGTCGACATCATTTGCATATTTCTCTCGTGGCATGAAGCGTAAAACGTGATTGATTCGGTTTATTTAGAACGAGTACTTCTCCGTTGTTGTTTCATTGTCAAAATCAAATTGACGGTGATGTTATATTTTTCTTGCTTACCTTCACACTATTATTAATTACAGAAGACAACAAGTCGTTGTAGTTTTTAAAAATTTGTCCTATTTATATCACTACACATTTATGTATCGGTTCAAATATTCACAGTAAACCATTAAAAGTATAAAATAAAATAATTGATTGAAATTTCACTGTCAATATAATTATTAATACGGGAAACTCTAATTGCAAAGATAAAGCAGTTACACACTAAAATATGTTACTGACTAACTCAATGTGTAAGGAATTTCCACATTTTACTTTCATGAAACTGACAACTGACAATGTCCATGTTTATACTTGTCCCATTGCACGTGAATACCATATGCAAGCAATGAAAGGTGATTTCAGAAAAGGTTACTAAAATTCATGTCAACCAGGTCGATAAATACAAAGAATTTGTGTCCACAAACTTCCAATGAACACTCACATAAGAAAAATATAATAAGGGAAAATAAAGTAATTTTAAGAGGTAAAAATAATAATGTATGTCTTAACTATTAATTTTTTGTTGTGGGAGAAACTAAGAAGATTTTTTATATTAAAAAACTTATTTTACTTTATATATTTTTTTATGAACATTAAGTCTTAGAAAAATTGATTGCATTTGAGGAGTTTAATAATATCTGGAAATTTTAAGAAAAAAAAATCATGAAATAAAATTAGTTTATGCATAAGTTAATGGAATTTTTTTTCTCTTTTTCTAAAAAATTACAGATTATCAAAGCAGGTCCTGCTTTTCATATGGCACAAGAAAAAAATTAGGGTAACCATGAAAAGAAACTGGTTAATGAATAAAACCTTTGTGAAAGTAGATGAAAGGCCTCTGCAAATTGGAAGGTTAGTTTGAGTGTCCCTTTGACCAGTTTCAATTCAATGGAAATGAGTTTGTTTTCGTTTATGGTTGATTAGTTCTCTTTTGTCATACACTGTGTCTTCTTTTTAGCAAAATGAAGAACAAATTAACCAACCTAAATTTTTCTCCTACGACTTTTGGCCGCAATCAATTCTTCAACAGTTTAATGTATGTGTAGTCTTTTTTGGCTGATCATGAGGTTGGTCCTAATCAACTAGCTTTATTAGTTAGATGTTTAATTATACCAAAAGTTAATTAAACAAAAAGCCAGTGTCTTATATCTCTTTAGCTGACGTTTTACCGTTTGAATTTAAAGTTACTTTATCCTCTATGGGAGCAATTGCAACAGATAACAATATAGCAAAAGTGAATGTCCACAAACCTATAATCTACACCTAGTGAGAAACATAAAAGAGAATTATAGTAAAACATAGAAATTGTGAAAAGTGACAAATCTTGATCTAGTGTTCAGATAAATAAAATGTCCAAAAAAACATTGTTGTCATAAAGTAGAACAAAATATAATGAAAATCATTCATCAAATTTTATGAGATTAAATTAACTTCTGCTGGGAAATCATTAAAAATAATCCTTGTTATCCAATAACCTTTTAATCTTATATCTTTATTAGAAATGAAAAAGGTGAATGACACATGTTAACTGAATAGTAGTGTCAAAGAATAGTAGTGTCAAATTGAGTTTAGTATGCGTTTTTGTCGCCTAAAATCACTATTCATTAGAATTTGTTTACCAGTTTTTATGGTTTGTAAATTTGTTTTCAAAAAATGTCTTATTTATATTTTAAAACGAAAAATAAGGTCAAATATAATTATAAACATGTATTCAGTAATTAACAATAGGTTGAAAAGGTTAATTACATCAAATTTTACACACACAAGGGTATTTTGTAAATCATAATCAATTGCATTCTAAAACTACGTATGAGTTTTGTTTAAAAAAAATATAAAAAAGCTAAATTATGCTTATTCATTACGACTTTATTTTATAAAGAAATCATTATTAAGATAAACGACTTTTAATTTAACCTTTGAAGCTTGAGTCATGCAAAGATATTAATGTTAAAGTTTAAATAATAACTCTCAATTAATTACTTAATCAAAGTCATGCAAATAACATATTATCCTGACGAAAATATGACAAAATTGAAGTCAACTTAATCAACTGAAGTCGTGAAAAGTTTTAAACAACTTATTCCAATGTTGTTGAACAAAATCATTAAAGTGTGTGATGATTTTTCTTCTATTTATAATAAAGTCAGTATTCTATTTACAACAAAGTCATATTATAAAAGAAGACTTCAACTTTTTTATACCAAAGTCATATTTTGTATTAACGACTTCTACTTACAGTTTTATTCTTTTATTTTAACTTGTAGAAATTGTATTCACTTTTTTTATTCTTTATTATTTATATATTTTAAATTTTATAATTTTTATGTGTCTTTTAGATTTTTATATAAACACATCTTGTAATTTTAAACTTTATCTTAATAATAATGGTTTATCTTTTCTTAAATTCTTATACAATCATATAATATTTATATACTTTTTAATTTGTGATATTTGTTAAAAATTTAATTAATGAACTAAAAATGTTGTTTCTTTATTTCTTTTAATACTTACAATTTGTTATGTTTTTTTTTTAAAAAACGTAGTTTTTATTTTAAAATTTTAGATAATTTTATTATTAAAACTATATTTACAAAATTTATTTACCTCAATAAACAAATATATGTATATTTTCAATTTTAATTTACTAATCAATTTATTGTGAAAATATTATTATATAATTTTAATAATATATAAATTATTCATCGAACTATTAAAAATATGAAATTAAAATTTATCTTACCATAATTATATAATAATATTTTTTAATGATTTGATTAATAAATTAAAATAAAAAATACATATACTTATTTGTTAAAAAAATAAATTTTGGAAATATATTTTTAAAGATAAAATTATCTAAATTTTTTTAAATAAAAACATGTTTTTATAAACTAAAAGAAATAAAAAATATTATTTTTAATTCATTAAATAAATTATTAACAAATATTTCAAAATAAAGAACCTATAAAATATATATGATTATATAAAAATTTAAGAAAACATAAAAAAAAAATTGAAAGATATATTAAAAAAATAAGTTAAAATTTTTAAAAAAGAAAAGAATTATAAAATATAAAAAAAAAAATTAAAGTCCTATGATAACAGTACCACTTCTTTGAAATAAAAAATATATATATAACTATTAATATAAAAATTTGAGTGTAGTCGTGAGTGAAAAATGCACTTTTATATACTAAAGTCATCATCCATAAGTACGATTTTAATTCAAAAATCATCGCACTAAAATTGTCATTGGGAAACACGATTTCTTATACCGTCACCCAATTCCACGACTTTAGTGTTCTAAATTTGAAAGAAGTTTAATCCTCACAACTTCAGCTTTACCATATTTTCTCCAAATACACTTTCATTAAGTATAATTAATTAAGTTAAAGTCAATAATTCTTCCTCATGATTTTAACATTTTCATTAAAATTGTCATTTCTTTACACGACTTAAACTCCAAAGGTCAGAAGTGTCCATCCTTATGACAATTTTTATAGAAGGAAGTTAGTAGGTATGATTTAGCCTTCTTCATAATTTTTTTAAAACGGGACTCAAATATGTAATTTTAGATTGTAATTGATGCTGATTTGTAAAAGAAACCCACATATCAATCTTGTGCTTATGTAAAAATAATTAAAATTGTTTTATGAAAACCTACACTCGCACCAATTTATACCAAAATATTTTTTTCTCAGTGCTAAGAATGAAGAGTAGTTTTAGTCCATGATACCATGAATTGCTAACAGGGGCTTTTATTCGTACAACAACACAAAGACTTTACAAGTACTTCTACTTGGACTATTAGCCAGTAACCAGCATTTCTTGCTGACATTATCACACGTTCCTGATCTTAAAACACATTTTCTACTTTAAGTCCAATTTATTTCATTAGTTTCCATGTTTTTTTCCTATACATGCTCAAAACATCCCCCTATACCATAGTCGTAGGTTATCATCGCTTATGCTCCTGTTGAACCTTTTCTTGAGTTAGTCTTGGTTGGAATTATACGAATTCTCTTTGCCACACGTACAAAATCCCTAATTAATAATACATATGAATCAGTTGCTGCATAATAATTATAAGCAAGGATGAGTTTATATACTTTCTTGCTGTTTTTCCTGCAATCTGCATAGTTTTTAATGGAAATATCTATCTTGAAAAAAACTGATAAGATTTTAATTATAACTTGTAAACAACATAAACAGCGTCATCTAAAAACTGGTTAAAAATAAATGTTCATTTCCCTTATGTGGCCTACATAGTATTAATAAGGATGAAAGGTAATTGTAAATGAGAAACATAAAAAGACATAACTAAGGAAAAGAAGAAGTATTAGGGTAGCAATAATATTAATAAATATGTGCTTACTTCCAGCTAAGGTCACCGACTAGAAGAAGATCGTTCTCCATGTCTTCATAGGCAATAAGGTAGCCAGGAATGACATTCGAAAGGTCAAAATCATCACTGTCTCCAGCGTTTTCCACAAACATTTCGCGTAGGGCTTTGGCCAGACTTTGGTAGCTACCATGGCTATGGAGGCTGATGCGCTGGCAGATGGAACGACCCTCTAGCACAACTGTTACAGCGGGAACCACGGTGGAGACAAGATCATCGTCCTCAAGCCCAGGAAAGCCTTGGAATTTGTTGTCAGAATTGGTGGTGGTGGTGGTGTTACCGACATAGAAAGCCAAAGAAGAGGAAGTTGAAGCTGCGCCCGTGATCTGTCTTCTCTCTTGCCATCTCTGTTTCAACAAGTCTTGTCTTTGGGGGTCAAAGCTGTTCATTGTATCAGAAACTTATTTTTTTCTGTCGAGAAAAGAAGAAAGTATAATAATGAAGTTTATGAAAGAAAAAAGATGGTACTAGAATATATTATTTGTATGCTCGAAAAGACTGCAAATGGTTGGGTGTTAATGCAGCATGGGAGGGAGAAATGAAGGCCTTAAGGTGTAGAGTAGATCAAAAGTGAAAAGGGTTAACTTAAATGGAGTTTGGTAAAAGTTCAGATCATAAAGAGGTGGTGATCAAATCTGATGAAGTGTTGTTGAAAAATGAAATATATAGATATGCAAGAGAGAGAAAGAGAGATAGCACGAATGTCGGGAGAGGTCAGATAGGTGTCTAGAACCCACCCCAGCCTCGTGGCTTCGTTTTCCCTTTTCAAGACCATTTATTGGAGTCCCCTACCTCTTAAAACACTCTTTAATAATAACTTCTAACAATGTGTGTTGGACTGAAATTCATGCTTTCAATTTTCCCACTTAAGTAAATTGTTACTGTTATGTACATTTTTTCCTCCTGTGTTTTCATTTTTTCTTCATGAGTCACGAGAGAGAATTAAGTTAGATAAATGAGTGGTAGGAAAAGTACGTGATTGAAAAAAGGGTGGGGATGTTTGCTTGTGATTGCAAAATAAGTGTTACCATAGATTATTAAGTTCATCTCAACACAGTTGAGGAGTATTAAATATTAGTGTTGCATTTACATTTATGGTAGATCTTATTATCAAGATGAATTACAATAATACAACTTTTATGGGGATAGCCACAAAAAAATATTTTAAATGTGTCGACAAAAAGCAAACTTAGCTATGCCCACGAGATTCCTAAAGAAAGGTTAAAACAACATTGAAAGTTGCACTGTGCACGAGCAGTGGAGACGACCGCGCTACGGTAGCTGAACGGTTTGCTACATAGAAGAACCCAAGTTTTGAGTTTAATTTGCTCTCCATCACTGAAACCTTTGGAACAGAAACATAGAATTAGTATATAATCACTTTGAATGCATATATGTAGCACGAAAAATGATGAAATGGCATAATTTGCTTACTGAAGTACTCTATATAATTCACTCCCACTGTTTCATTAAATAGCATCGACTTATAATGTAAAATGGGAAGGGCCAAGTTCCAAGTTCCAAGGATTAGTATGATTTTGTTGACCTTAATCACTTTTAAGTGTAAAATGAGAAAGTCTGATTTGATTGAGTATTATTTTAGCAACATGGAGACTTGCCTTCAAACTTCAATGCTAAGCATATAGCTAGCAAATTTTGTCATGTTAAAGAAAATAATTCAATAAATAGCAGCTATTGTTTTAATAATTCTAACTTACATAGTTAACTCAGTGGCTCTCACATGTAGCATGCAATGAAAGAGAAAACATGAAACAATAATCATCATTGTAAGGATGGAACGATTAGATTGATAATTTCCATATTGAGTATTTTGAAAATTTGTTGGCGGGCACCAAAACCACATAGGAACACAAGTTTCGATTTTCGGGTGACAAATTGGCTTTATCAACCACGCAAGCAACCTCTTGTGCTGCAACTTGGGATCATAAATTCTTAACTTTGGGATTCGATGTTAAGCGGAGTTTCTGTCACTTGTCTCTGCAGAGACACTGGAGTGGTTGCATATGGATTTTTTCTTTCATATAAAAAAGCAAATTGTAAATTTTAATTAATTATTAAATAGTTTTATGTTAATTACAATATAAGTTGTGAAATATCAATATAGTGTGCGAATTCTGACATTTATAATTGTGCAAGCAATATTAACTTATGTTGATATTGTTATTTATTATCTATGATATATTGGTGTTGAGTTCAAGGTTGTTTTACCCCACAAATGATATTGTTTATTTCTTGAAAAAGTCCATATTTTATGCTATTAAAATTTCATAATTTGTGTGAATTTACTAAAAATATATGTGTACTACATTTCCAATTTGAATTATCCTACTAATCGTTTCGTTTAAAAATAAAAGGAGGTAATAGTGAAAGTCATTTGTACAAAATATTGAATTCTCCAATTGTACATTTTAAAATAATTCATAAAATTCTAAACAGTAGATTTGTAAGAGAAAAAAAATCACCTGTTACATTTATTACATTAACCTTCCAATATATCTTACATGTCCAAAAATGATCTTCCGACTGGGCCGAACCGAAGAGTAAAGGTATAACGGATCTGAATTATTAGTAAGTTATGTGCTTTTTTACTTAACTTAACCCATCTATCTTGTTGGTGTAGACCAGATTTGTCAGCTTTTGTTTTCTAAGTTTATACTAATATAATTTAAAACAAAAATTGAAACGATGATACTTGTTCTAATACTCCTTGTAATTTTCATGCCAAAATAATAATGTTTGAACGATACTATTCATTTTGGGTTTCAATTTTGAAAGCCCAATGAGAATTTGACTTGTCCCGGAAGGGCCAGTTCGCCAGCCGCAGGCATTATGGTGCCCGAATAAGAGAAAAGGCAAAGAGAAAGACATGGCTGATGATGAAGAAGAAATGAGCAAGTGTGAGATGGAGAAAAAAAAAGGTTAAAAGGAAAAGGAATATCAGGTGGAGAAAAAGGTAAAATAGGAAATGCAAATAAAAAATTATTCGATTTTGTTGTGTTTGGAATAGGTAAATGCTATTTTATTTCAATAAACAATTACTTATATAATGGATTAAAATTACAATCATTTTAGAAGTAATATTATGATAATTAAATTAAGTTGTGTTTTGGGATGTAGGATAAATTAGTTGTTTAATGTTATATAAGTCGTTTAGGGTTAAAAAGCTGTTTTTAAATCTAACTATTTTCGTCATTATTTGTTTAAATGATTTAGTAAATCTAAATTACTTCTCTTTCTACTTCATACTTATATTTATAGATTTTAAAGTAAATTTTTCATTAATAATGACTTACAGTCCAATTATGAATAATTATATCTTATTTTTAAGTTGATTAATATTAAAGTTAATTGTATTGATCATTAACTTATCAGTTTAATTTTTTGATCGTCTAGTTTTGATAATGACTCACTTAATGATCTGAATTAAAATTGATTATTTTATTAATAAGTAATTACTATATTTTAAATTTATAGATGCAAGTAAACCTTTTTGTTTTTCAGGATTTTGTTACAAACTTTATTACAAACACAAAAACTTATTTTGCAAACACTCATCTTAAAATTTAAATTGGATGTTGCTCCCTCCACCACACCAAGTCCCTACACCTCCTCGTTATTTTTTTTATTCCAGAAATATCCTACACCTCCCCATGTTGCAACCCTAGGTTTTGAAAGCTGATCAGAAACAATGGTGCAGAAATACCATACTGCAGCGTCTCAGTCTGATAATAAATCCATTCATGTCTGAAGATTCAAACTAAGTAAAATGAACGTGACTCAATATAAAGTCTAAAAGCATACGTAAAATGAATATCAGACTTTAGGTAGCTACTAGCATTTGTGACTGTAACAATCCAAATCCCATTAGTATATATGTATATACGTCGAATGAGTCATGTTGTAATATAAATTAAACTAATTAAACTTATTACTAACAAATTTGTTTTCTATTTTAATAACCTCTTATTCGTGCTCTGGTAAACCAACTTACCACCGGAGGTCTTAACGATCCTGTGCTGGTTTGATTTTGTGGATTTTGTTGCATAGCTATGGCGCTTGCGGTAGGTGAGACGTTGTACCATTGTTTCTGATCAGCATTCAAAACCTAGAGTTACTACATAAGGATAGGTAGGGTATTTCTGGAATAAAAAAAATTAATGAGGAGGTGTAGGGACTTGAGGTGGTGGAGGGAAACACCCATTTAAATTCTACATACTCCAATGTGAGAAAAAAAGGACACTTTAGTGAAAGATCGTATATAAGCCCAGTGGGCTGCTAAAAGGGCCTGAATCTGAATTTCGTTTTACACTTCGCTGGCCCGTGGTTCAAAACCCTAGTTACCAGTTTGTGCCCTCGCAGCTTCATAGTAGCAGGTTTCAGTTACGATCTCGTAGAGCATAGCATAACATTCTACTATGGCTGTGAGTACCTTCTCATTCCCTCTCTCGTTCATCATCTTCCATGCATTTCATTAACATAACCCGCATCTCCATAACTGAGCGTTTCCGATTTTACCTCTGCTTCTGGCACTAAGCCAATGTTGTTTGAGTATAGAAGATCACAGTGTGTGATTGATTGTGCCTTATTTTCTAATTTGTTTAAGTTTCATTTTTACTTCGTGTTTTGCAGACTGTACCAGTTAATCCCAAGCCTTTCTTGAATAATTTGACTGGGAAGCCAGTAATTGTGAAACTCAAATGGGGAATGGAGTACAAGGGTAAGTTGCTTTGTTAAGGATCATTTTTTCTACTGTTATTTCACTGCTAAACGCTTCGTTTCAGTGTGTATTCCTTAGGTCGTCAGATACTGCATGGATTTCATTTTGTTTATCATGTCTTCCATGTTTTTTTTTTCAGGGTATCTGGTTTCTGTTGATTCGTATATGAACTTGCAGGTATATATTTATGTTAAATTCCGAGGATTTTGTTCCCGTAAAATAATCATATTTTCAGCCTCTTGTCTTAGTTGATATATTTTTTTTAATCTCTTAATATCTGAATTTCTCTATAGCTGGCAAACACTGAGGAGTATATTGAGGGACAGTTTACTGGAAATTTGGGAGAAATTTTAATCAGGTAAATTCCCATTAACTATTCTTTATGCCTAGTGGTTTTTGTGTTTTGCTATTGCATAAGGGTTTGTTAGACCCCCTTCGATTTTGTTCATGGAATTGAGAATGTGAAATTGTGGTAACATGTCATGTTAGACTATAGAGGTCCTCAAGTCATGAGAATTGAAAGCTAACAGCAAAACATTTCTTCCCTGCAGTTCACTTTTATAATGTGCTGCATAAAATTATTTTTTGTCTTTGTCGTCTTTCTTTATCCTGTATTACGCATCTCATATGATGGTATTAATATATATGGTGGAAGTATAAAGATTTTTCAATAGCATGGTATAGAGGTGTAGTTGCTCTGGTCACCATATGCACTGCCGTCGTGTTACATTTCACTCTATCAGCCAAAGTTACAGCATTTTGTATTGTACTGATGGTGTTAATGATCCCGTGAATGGCCTTCTATGTTAACGTGTTAGAGGGGTATTTTATGGAGGTATTTTTTATTATTTTTTTGGGTACTAAAATGATTTCAGCTTATTGAATTTTCTTTCAAAGTTTATACCTATACCTCACTTGTCTCCTCTTCTACCTTGCGACTATTGCACAAACCCAGTGCAACTCTATGACAATTAGAGGTGTCATTTGAGCCCTTGATTCATAGGCTGGCCCTGGCTCCCTTTGAAACTAAACCCTATATTTTAGCCCACTCAACGGGGGGCTTTTCTAAAGTCCCATCCCCTTAAACCCCATGTAAAGTGGGTTGGGATAGAGATGGGTTGGGATAGAGTTAGGATGGGGCTGACCCTAAAACTAAATTCGTTATCTCTCTTTTGCTTCTTGTCGATCATGACTCACTTCTTGTCGATCATAACTCACTCCTTCTCGATCACAGCCCACTTCTTCTCGATCATAACTCACTGGTCCAAGTTTCATCGTGCTCTCTCTTCCAGGACAAAATGTATTTCTTTTTTGTCAATTGATTAACTAATACAATGTGATATTCATATGACTATGCTTAATTAGATTCATATAGGTTCGTATCACTCTGTATATTCTTAAACAAATTTTAAGAAAGTATTTCAAAATGTTTTTAGTACTACTAAATGTAATAATTAGACCTCCAAAACACAATGTTTATAGTTTTAATTAAAAAATATTTATATGGAAACTGATAATATGTTGATATAACGAAATTATTGATTGACATTACTCAATCATATCATCAATTAACATATTCAAACTAAGATAAAGTAATAAAAAAAATATAACAATGCCAACAAATATATTTAAATGTAATAAACTAAAAAATATATATATTTTGTAATCAATATAACATTTGAGTCTAACCGAAACAATAATTTTAACTTTTAAATATAATTAATTTTTTTTCTAATATGTTATTATAATAAATACTCCAATTCATCCATGAAAGACACTTACACTCACTAATAGGTCCTCACTATAATTTTCATGTAAATAAATATAAGTATTTATGTATCAAATGTAAAAAGTATATGAATTTGCTTATCAAATATCAAATACGCATAAATTACTTACATTATAAATTTTTTAAATATTTATTTTCATGAAGAATTTAATTAGCGATTTGATATTTACTACATGCAAGGTGATTTTTTTTTTCATTTATATCCTTTTCTTTCTTTCATCTTTATTTTTTTTCAAAATTATTGTATCTTAGGACACATCCATAACAAAGTAAGGGCCAACTCTTGTTCATCAACTCATTAAGCACAAGCGTTGTCTTTGGTGCGGCCAACAACATTACCCTAGCAACAAGTTAACCTTGTTATCTTAATGTTCATTCAATTTGAACGGCTTCATTCCGAACAGAGCAACAGTTGTAGGTCGCTCTTGTGGGTGAAGCAGTTACATGCATTCCTTTTGAAGGTGTCGTGGCTTCAGGATTAGGACTAGACCCTGTTTGTTGCAGTGCCCTTGTGACTGTTTATTCAAAACTTGGTGAACCTGAGTTAGATTTGTGAGCAATACAGAAAGGCGTGTTTGGAAGTTTATTTTTTGGTTGGCTTTATAGTATTAGTGGGAGGGTTGTTGCCATTAGGCTCATTTTTTTGTTAGTGGCCTGTGATTGCTTATAATTATCTATAGGAGTCTCTTGATTGATTAGCTTAGTTCTGCTGAAACTTTACTTGATAGAATGCTCTCTTCTTTATAAATTGCATGAGGCACAAAATCTTTTTGTTTTTTAATGTTCAAAGATATCAGTACTCATAACTGCTTAGTTCCATTGAGTAAGGAAAATAATTATATCTCAAACATATTTGATGATTCGTTGCAGCTTTAGTTGTTTATTTTCTCTTGTCCTTCTGAAGGACTACTGTTTGAGTTATTAATATGTTTTCTAAATGTTTACAAGAACAATGAGGCTAAATTGGAAAGCAGTGGATAAATCTTGTCTATGCTGTTTCTCTATTACACTTAATCTCAGTTAGTCTTGGTTTTTGTTAAATATACAAACTGTAATGATAATAGTTTATTATTATATTTTTTTCATGGTAAAAGAAAAGGCCCTGGTCCTAATCCATAGGGTCTTGTGGATATTTTCGTCCTATGAGTTTTTTCAATAACGACTTTTTAGTTTTTTGGACTTTTTTGGTCGCAATCTATGTGGGTCAAGGCCAAGTTGTATGAGATGGACCAAATTACTGACAATCACTGTGTGACCCTCTGGTAACTCTCAGGCAATCAATGCCGCAGTTTGCTAGTTTTTTTTTTTATCTTCCATGTTTCATTCTCATATTTTCAGTTATTTCTTGTAAACTTGTTCTTTTATTCTCATCAATCTTCGATTTTGCTCTTAATGCTCTCTTTGTTCCATCAATCTTCGGTTTTGCTCTTAATGTTCTTTGTCCCATCAAAATTTTGTTCTCTTTGTCTCTTAATGTTTATTTCTTGTAAACTTTCTCTTATTTCATTGTTTGTATTTGTAGATGTAACAATGTTCTCTACCTTCGAGGAGTGCCAGAGGATGAAGAAATCGAAGATGCAGCAGAAGACTAGATTGATAGAAATACTAATTGTGATGAGAAACAGAACTAACATTCACCTGCTTTTGTATCTTCGGTGTATGTTTTTGTAGTTATGTTTTTAAATCAATGATGATGCCCTCGTGAATATTGGGTGCTTTATGTGCAAGTTGTTAGCAATCCTTTAGGTGATTCTACATCAATCGGTTACTGCTCCATGCTTTTCATCCTATTAAAATACGAGTAAGGACTGGGCTTATATTTTAAAGAATCATTCAGCCCATTATTCTTATTATTATTATAGAAAAAGCTGACATTGTTTGTTGACTGGGATTAAGGGAGTTCATACATAATACATTATCACCAGGCACATCTATATAATCCAGATACAATATAATAATAAGTCAAAGTGAATTACAGTCTTTATGGTGGTAAAATCACGAATTTTCAAATTTTAAGATGATGACATCTGTGTTCCTAAGATGTAACTGGATTTGATTTTGTTCTCTGAAATTACAATATAATATTATGTAGTTCTTAAATTTAGAGCCTCTTTCATTATGGTTCTCGAACTAAAGACTAAGTATAAATACATTGATCAATTACATTTTTTCTTTTGAATGGAAAAATTGGGCATCATAAATTCATACTAATGCCAATCACTTCCCTTTTTCTCCTGAAAGCAAAATTGAATCTCATTGTAGAAGTGTTTATTAGCCGAAAAAATTTATGACAACTGAAAATATTAATTTCAAAAACCACATGAACGGAAAAAACTAAACTGATAAAAAAAAAACCTTGAAAAATCGGATTGTTTTAATTGAATTAAACCAGATTTGATGTAAGAAACTGACTCCATTTACAATCAACTTTTTTATTTATAATACTTGAATAAGTTTTGGATGATCAAATTTTATTTTAAGTATGTGATATTTCTTTCTTAAAATCGTGTTCATATAAATTAATAATTTTCCTTTTGTTTAAGTTTAATATTAAATTTCTTTCATTGTTAATATTAGCATTATATATCATTAAAGAATGCAAAAACGTATTGATTATGACAAACAAATATTAAAAAGACAAAAAAAAAAAATTAAACACGTTTTAAAGATTAATGCTACTCAATTGAAAAAAAAAATGAATGGTAACTTAACAAAAAAAAAGTGGTCCAAAATGTAACTTGAAACTTATTTAAGTGTTTACATTCATAAATTTATTACAATAACTTAGAGAAAAATCTTACTGTGAAACTTAACCCTTGACCTTTATTTAAAATTGACAAAAAAAATTCATTCCTCCTATTAAACTTACACAGATCTTTAATGATATATCGATAATTTTTGTATCACTTGTCCATTTATAATATTAGAATTTTGAATAGATAAATCTATAATATTTTTCTCTCTTGAAACATCTTTTTTTATCCCCATCTAGAATATAATAAAAAAAAATCTAATTAATAATATTGAAATAAAAAATAAAAAATAATTAAATTAAATTAAGTGGGTTGGTGAACCAACCCGGCTCACCACGAATTCAATCCAAATGAGCCAGGTTCTAAGTGAGCTAGGTTGAAAACTAATCCGTATAAAAAAATTACATTTTTTCAAACTCAACCCGACTCAAATCCGTGGTGCGCTAGATCGACTCACGAGTTAAATCCATTTTGACTAATTATATTAGGATGTTGTTCCCTCCACCTCCCCAACCTTCTGCAAAAAAAAATGTAATTATAAAAATAACCTTTTTTACTTTTAACCTTATTTATTTACTTTAAACTCAAATCGTATCTTTTTACCCATTTTTACTTTTCACTCAGCCCCACCTCCCAACTCTTCTTCTCTCTCTTTCTAGATTCTCACCCCGAACTCCACCACATCCGTTTGTTTTAATTACAAAAATATTAATATAATAAAATTATATATTTCATATAATTAAACTAATAAATAATTTTTTATATAATTATAAAATTGTTAAAGAATACAAAAACCATATATAAAAAATATATATTATACAAAAACATTAAAACAAAAAACTAATTATATATAACTGCAAAATACAAAAAAATATAAATATAAACTAATAACAATAAAGATCTTCAAAAATACATTATAAAAATACATAAAAAATATATTAAAAAATAATACATCAAAACATATAAATTACATTATTAAAATATCTCCAAAATTAATATAAAAAAATAAACTAATGAAAATAAACTGGAAAATCAACATGTAACTTTAAACGGATGTGAGCATCCATCAACGGATGTCAACATCCGTTTAAGGCAAAACGGATGTGAGCGTCGGTCAACGGATGTCAACATCCGTTTAAGGCAAAACGGATATCAACATCTGTTTTCCCTTAAACGGATGTTGACATCCGCTGAGGGATGCTCACATCCGTTTCAAGATTATACGTTTATTTTTTTAGGATTTATTACGCACCTTCACGACGAATCCTTCAAGCACCACCACACCACCACCACACACCGATCTTGGCACGGCTCATCAATTGCTTCCACCACCACTTGCAATCTCTTACTAAGCACACCAGCTAATGAAAGTCCACCACACTCTGAGACCACAATTCTATCAATATTAAAGAATGAGAGGAAGAAGTGGAACGTGAAAAAGAGGAAGAAGAGCACAATGAAACAATGAGGGGATGAACGATAAAGATAAAGAAGAGTTGTCGCTGCATATATGTAGAAGATTGGAGTTAGAGGTTAAAAAATATTAACCCTAAAATTTTACTAAAGGTAAAATAGGAATGTGAAAATAAAGAAAGAGATAAAACATGAATGAGGTGGTGGAGAGAGCAAGGAGTGGTGGTGGAGGGAGCAACACCCATTAGTGTATATTGGTATTAGACCAACTTAGTTTCTTTTGAAGATGTTACATTTATAAGTTTTGAATTTTTATTTTCTTGTATATATACTCTATTTCTCTAAGTGTATAAACGATACGTATTTATCTACATTTTTTTATATATTTCACGGATTCTTTTTATAGATATTGCAGGTTTTGCAATAAATAGAAAACGGAAACATTAAAAGCTAATTGGTAAAATAAGTTTTTAACAATATTTATATTGTGCTAAATTGATTTACAAGTTTCCTCTTATACAATTGTTTTGAATCCAGTTTTTATAAACTTTTCTCACACTACAATTAATCGAATACATTATGTATTAAATTTATCAAAGTTTATTCACTTTTATTTTATTAAATAAATATCAATCATATTTCTTCGATAGAATCAATATTTTTTCTTATTTATTTTGTAATTTTAATTTTAAAAAATTGTCTGGTATTTTATGTATTGACAACGTATTCATTATATCCACTCAAAATAAATTATATTAATATTTATATTCGTAACACTTGAGTGTAATGTATTCATCGAAATGTTAGATTATTTAATTTAATTGATTCCATAAATAATATTCAACGTCATTTACATGTACACCGAAAAAGTTATTTAGAGTCAAACATGGTATTACTCAATGTTTTTGTGTGAAAGAAGAAAATTAGAAAGTTGGGTGAATTGATGATAAATAATAGAGATGTTTAATAATAATAAAAAAAACTATTACTTATTGATAATTAACCTATCTACGTTTGCATAAGAAACAAAAAGTTTTTAATGTTTGGTAATTGTGGCTTAATTGGTTTTGTATGAAAATTTATCAAAGAGGCGAATAATAGTTTAGCAGAAAAATCCGATAAATCATGGTTAGGTGAAGATTAAGACCAATAACAACTTCCTAATGTGGACTTTCACGTCTCAACAAATATATATATATATATATATATATATATATATATATATATATATATATATATATATATATATATATATATATATATATATATATATATATATAAAGGAATGGACACACAGTTTGTGTTGTGTGGGTGAAATTTTGTATGAAAAAATTACAATAATAATAATAATAATATATTAAGTTTAATTATAAAAATAAAATACTAATTTAACATTTTAATCTATTAAAATGTTTATTTTATTTTATTATATTTATAAAATCTCTCACAAACTTTAATAAAGTTGATAAACTTTACTTTTAATTCAATTCATTGATATTTTCTCAAATTCATGGTTACAAATAAACGCACTTTAAAGTTGGGTAGCCACATGCTTCATGCATCACAAAATCTCTACCAACTTCCCCAGCTTTTCATACATTACAATAATGTGATGTGATATCATCTCTCATATCCTAATTAATGATATTTTAAACTTTAAAAAGTAATAATTAAATAAATAAAAAAACTCCTAAAATTTGTATCGTCATAAATATTCGAAAACGTTTTGGTATCTAATATACCGAAAACAGTTTAAGATTATATAAAATACCACCGATCTCAATTAAACTTAAAAAACGAAGCTTTTTGTCTGAAACATGAGCGAAGATCTCTTAAAATTAATTTTAAACTGGTTAATAATAATAAATAAATTAAAATAAAACTTCTACTCTCTCAAGAATGTTATATAAAGAAAGATATATTTATATATTTTAAATGAAATAATGTTCATAATTTTATATTTTACCAAATCCAAAGAAATATAAGTTTTTATTCAATTTGTAACCTTATGTTAAATGTAAAAACTAAATCTATTAACGTTTTTAACGGTCAAATGACAATCTGTCACACTTGTATTTGGTGTACATATATATACTATTTGTTAATGAGAAAAGCTCTCTCATTTTCTCTAGCTCACGTCCCATACTCTCTACCCATCTCTCTTTTCATTTCATTCTCTCATACACCTAGAAGTCTAATACCTTATTAGTTATAAATAGGAAAATCTTTCATTTCAAATACGGTTTTCCTTAATTTAATTACAAAAACAAAATTGAATTAAATTCACATTAAATGTTATTTTGATTTGATGGAACAAAACAGGACAAAGTATTTTATTTTGTATAACTACATAATTGTATATAAAACAGTTACCAGCTCAGCTCTATTTATAAGAATCAAAGTGTTACCAGCTCATATTACACTACAAAAAGATATTATGGTAAGAATAAAATTTAGTTACTCAAACTGTGTAGCACAATAAGTTGTTAGTTCTAGGAAATTTTATGTATATAAAGAATAAATATTGTTAACGTAAGGTTTGAGATTTAAAGACATTTAGTAACAGGATAAGATTTCTAAAAATAAGAAAAGCATATATCTGTTTATAGGCATACTATTAAAGGAGTTAATTATTACATATATTCTTTATCAATTTTGTTAGATGGGTGGGTGAATGAATATATGATAGTGGAAAAATTATATATGTGGATATGTGATTATGCATTGCAAGAACTTTTGTAGCATCTTGTATAGATATTGGTATGTTTTGTTATGTATAGTTTAATATTAGTATTTAGTAGGTCGATATGACTCAAAATATGGCATATCATTTAAGTGACGCTCAAATGGCATGCACTATTTATTATCGCTCGAACGACAATGTGAAATCTCAAAGGATAGGTTGTATATATTAAATAATGTTCAATACTATTCATGACTTATTAATGGATTATTTTATAACAATTTAATACTGTAGTATGAATAAATATAATGCTAAACATCGGTGAGAGATAATATTTGAAAAAGAATAAAATTGAGTGATGAGGAATATTTTATTCTTTAATGGATATCGAAATTTTCACTTCTTTAACATTGTAACTTCTATTAATATGATTTGTTGGAGTCAAATTTTAATTTTAATCAGAGAAAATTCATAAACGTAATCATTATGTAGTATTCACTTTTAATATTTTTTATTTAATATTAGATATGTTAAAATAATTTTGAATCCGTGATTTATTCTGATTTATCAAGGTTTGAGGAGGATTGGTTTAGATAATGTTTAGTTTTTTTTAAAGGTTAAAATTCTTATTTGGTTATTGTATTTATTTCAATTACTTAATTTATTTTTTTATTTTATTTTGATTCAATTAAGTTTTAATTTTTAAAAAATAATTTAATTAGTTTTTTATTGTTAAATTAACGTTAATTTTGTTTTCGCACATGTTATGTGTTAATATTTTAATTTTTTTATTTTTTAAACTTTTTTAATTTTTTTAAAGATTTTTGTCAGGTGTCAAAATTGTTGTGTAATGTCATGTCACACTATAGTTTTAAAATAAATAAAATTGGAACTTAAATAAGTTTAAGTCAAGTTTAAATAAGTGAATACTTTAATTTTAATAATGAGTTTAGCCAACATACTTTGATTGTAATATAATAAAAATATAAAGAATTTGAAAGAACAGACATCTTTCAGTGGATCAATGCAATTACTCACCAACTTATGGTGATCAAATTACAAATTTTTTAGCTTAAACAAAAATAAATTTAAACTCACTCGTTTTTACTCCATTCACAGGGAGTCAATAAGTAAGATTGACTCACTTGAACTCCATAATTCCATATAAATAAAGTAAGAAAACACGTATCCTATTCCATATTACATTTTAATGAAAAGAATGACTTTTAGATTATATAATATAAAAGTCACTCTCGGATTATTACCTTTTAGATTATATAACCTGAATTTTTCCTTACGTAGAAAGTAATTCTTTCATAATTCATGAGTAAAAAACAAGCACATTTTAAAATACACAATTCAAAAACTTTTTTTCATGCAAAAAACATTATTTCTAAGTTATGCAATTCGTAGTACCTTTTTATGTAAAAAAACAAATTTTAGATTATGTAATTCAGAAGTTAAAAGGACCAAATTACTCAATCCCAAAATTACATTTTAATATATAAAACAATTAATTTTAATGAAATAAAAAAGTATGAGAGTTCCAAAAGAAACCCTGAATTCGGAAATGAAAACTGAGAAGGGTCCAATTGTGAATTATATGAGATTATTGCTTTTTGGGACATTTAAAACTAATAACAGTTGCACAAAATAATTTCTTTACCTCCAAACATTTTGATAGTTCATACGATACAATACAAGGAATTGTCTGCGTCTGAGAACCTTTCTTTCAGGTTCATCATACATTACAAGAAAGCTAGAGTAAACACTTAATTCATAGTCTACTACTATAAACAGTATATAAATTACAGGAACCAAAAAGAATCCATTAGAAAAATATAATAAAAAAAAGAATTGTAGGAAATGTTGTGGTAGCAACAGGGACCCCCTCAATTTTGAGGGCACTAATGAAAGCTGGCGCAAATAAGGCCCTTTCAATAATATCTTATAGCCACAACTCTACGTTTACGCAATTTTTTATTATTATCTTTGTCGCCCCACGGCTTGCATTCAGATATCGTGATCACCATACATCGCGCAAATACCTGCCAGTTGTTTGTAGATTCTTTACCATGCTCTCGGCCTGGGAACTATCCAGAGAACCCTGATATCCAAGAAAACATGATTAGGACACAGAATCGTCGGTATCTTATGGAAAAGCAAAATTCATTATATTCACACAAGACAAATCCCGCCCTCCCGGAAGAGACAATCTCTAAAAGAGACATAATATCTAATGCTCTGGGTAACAAAGATATTTGGTATTATGTCCACCGCTTCAAACCCAATAAAAAATAAATAGCCACTTGTAGAAGCAGCTATATAGAAGACACCAAATTCGCAATCACCAATGGCATCGATTTAATGGAATTCAAGACTTCTGAATATCAAAAAATGTACCTGCTCTTGCAAAATGGTGTGCAGGGCGCGGTGCACATCCCTAGCCATGCCCTTGGCATCACCGCACACATATATGTAAGCTCCCTGAGATACCATACTCCAAATTTCCGAAGCCTGGCACATGAACCGTTGAGTAAGAGAAGGCACACATCTTTGGTTCGTAATTAATTAATCGTTCAAGAGAAAAGTACCTTCTCCATCATTTTATGTTGCACATATTCCTTGGTGGGTCCCTCCCGTGAGAAGGCAACAATGAGTTCAGAAAGTGCGCCAGTATTAATGAACCGATTCAACTCGTCTTCATAGATGTAGTCCTTTAATAAGATTATTAAAAAAATATTGGTAAGATGATCTAAATTATATTTAACTCATAAATCTGCATGATAGATAACATAACATAACTCACCATTTTACTGTTCCTGCACCCAAAGAATAAAACAGAGGGGCCAAGTTCAGCTCCTTCTTCTTTCAGAGCTAATCTTTCCTGAGGTGCATATAAAAAACCAACTAAATAATTGGAATAGATAGATGGGTGGAAAAAAGAATTAGGAGGTAAAATGTCAAGCAGATTATGTACCTGCAGGAAACCCCTGAAAGGAGCCAATCCGGTGCCAGGACCAATCATGATTATAGGCACTTTATTATCAGCAGGTAGTCTAAAGTTGGACGTCCTAACAAAGATAGGAGCCCAACTGCAGTCCGTGCTTTTCTCCAATGGCACAGAATTCTGGACATCAAACCAAGTGGTAAGTTTTTTTTTTTTTTTAAATGGAGAAATAACACTAACTTTATCACAGAAACAAACAGTCGCCAATCTTAAATAGTTTAACCATAATCTATGAAACAAATATAAGTACCTTCATCCACGTAGAACACACTCCTTTGTGAATCCTTCCGGTGGGCATTTTATCACATACTAATGCACAAGTAACATGAATTCTGTTTGGCGCCATTCTGTTAACAATTACAGCAAACAGCCAAACGTAAGTACGAGAACAAAAGTTTCTATGGTATCCTGACTGAGGAAGTAAAGAGAATAGAAAACTACATTGGCAGTTTTGAGACCAATGAAAACAGGCGCAGACTTAATGTAAGGGAAGATCAGGATTAAAATGGTTGGCTAAGAAATCAAGACACCACAAGACATTCCAAAATTGGTAGCTAAACATCCTCACAGGACACATACATGCCTACACATGTAGAGACAGTAATACAATGCAATGAAAATAAATTAACCTTGGAGATGAGGAGATTGAATAAAATCTTGGCTGCAGACGAGGAGCAACTGCCGCAAAAAAGACACCAATTGGAGGTTTGGCTGATGGAAATTCAGCCATGACCTCAAGGAGACTTCTCTGAGAGGCAATCACCCACTCTGAATATTCATCCTACAAAAGCAGAAAAAATTAATATACAAATGAGAAACATAAGTAGAAATAGTTACTTTAAATCCCCAAGGTATAAAATAAAAAAAATATATATATTAAACCTTTCCGGCAGGTGAGGCAAGATGCCTTAGACGATCAGCTTCAGATGAATCAGATGCATGAGCAGCTAAGGCAAGCAAGACAGACTGGAAAATATATTCAAAGAATTATTAACTGTTAGATAAAGTGAATTTCTCGAGAAGATAAAGAGATATGGTTGAAATTAAGGGTGTATCAAACCCAAAACAAGTACCTTTTTGGGTGAACTCAAAACATCCGCATATCGTGCAATTGCAGTTCTTAGAGTACAAGGTGGGAATGGAGGCGGCAAGGAGCTTCCGCTAAGTGGTTTCCCATCTTCACCATCAGCATGGATAGAGAAATATGTATCTGGTGACAAACCTATTAACCTTAATGCCTCTTCCACAGTTTCAGACAAATTCTCACAATAAACACCAACATGGTCCCCTGTTTCATATCTGTGTAATGAAACAGGCATAAGAACATGGAAAATGTAGGAAATTATATAAACAAGTGTGTATCACCGCAGGTTTATTCTCACAAGCAAATACTTACGCAACTCCAGTTCCTGAAATCTCAAATTCCAAATGAGTACAAGATCGATCAGATGCAGGAGTGTGAAGCTCCTTACGTACAGCCACATTTGCTCTGCACACGCATAGGAATTTATGTCAGTCAGATTATAGTAAGGCCTAACTTGTTTGCAACTGAATAACTATCTTAATAATGTACCTGACTGGATGTTGAGCATCCACAACAGCGTGACCATTTACATTATGCCACTTCTTTTCATCAACAGACACTTCCAATGGATCATGAATAACAATCCGGTACTCCAAAACAGCAGCAGTATAAGGCGTAGAGACAGTTGTATCATCCTCATCTCTAAGCAGTTCGTCCAATGCTGGCCACAGTTCTTCTTTCCTGCAATAGTAGTCATATTTAGGGGAGGAGAAAGACTATAAAAATAGGTTCGTGCACCAATATATTCAAGTCAACTTGATTATTTCAATACCATGCAGTAAAGTCATCCTCAATACATTGATCATCGTCTCCAAGACCCACTCGCAAAAGACGATTCCCACCTTCAATGGCAAAAGACAGGTCAGATCATATATGCATTGTAAGAAGTAGAATAAAAGTAAATAACATAAATTTGACAACTATAATATAATTAAGCTAGTAATGCATGAACTTTTCTGTGTAGAGTATTTATTTATATGACAACCCAAGCAGAAATCAAATTCATTAAAAAAGTTACCCACTTATGTTACAACACTTCTTTTGGTGCGTTAATTTAATTACCATTGAATCTGGAGAATGAACACAAAGGTATTTATCAACCCACAAAGTTTAATTATTAGCGGAATTCTTATTAAGTATAAAGATTTGGGATTGCAATCCCTTGTCAAGTTTGATGATCACGTGAAGAGAAAAAAGTAGAGAAAATAAAGTGTGTTAGGATTGCGGAGCCCTATAATTTAATACACCTATTACGTCTGAATATCTTCAAAAATAATTCACCAGTGAGATCTTCATGTGAGATCCAGATCCAAGAGCAATATTCATTTAAAAATAAGGCAAGGAGAGAGATTGCGCTATGCCCATGCAATTACAGTGTTAACTTTTTAAGAATTTCAACCTTTGGAAAACGATTACACAGAAGCGCAGAATACGAAATTGTTGAAAACCATGTGTATTTATAAAGAATTTTTTTTCTACTATTTAAAACGTCAATCGCCAACAACAGTGATTGTACAGCTTTACCAATCAAATTTAAATCTGCCAATTGACATGGAAATTCATCGAGGACTGATCAAGATAAAGAGGAATGAAGAGTATACCTTGCTCAGCAAACAATTCATCCACTTCTATAGCCACCTGCGTTAAATTCCCACAGCAACCAGCAACTCCGTGGTTAAAATCAAATTGAAACCTCAGAACAAAAAAAGTGTAGCAATTAAGTGCAAACCTTGTTAAAATGCTCATACTGCCTGTTTCCGAGGCCAAACACACCATAGTGAAGATTCTTAAGCCATCCTTCTCCTTTCTCACCCCCCTAATCAGAGTGACACTCAAAGTCAAAACATAATCCCATGATTTTACTCAACAATAATGCCACCGGAGTCAGTATCAAACTCACCTCCATAAACCATTTATAAAACCTTGCCGCATTATCAGTAGGCTCACCATCGCCATATCTACAACGACACCACAACATAATAAATTTCAAACTACACTGCGGAGAGAGAGACGAACAGAAACAAATCATAAACAAATAAATTTTTAAAAAATGGCAAAAATACTCACGTGGCTAAAAAGAAAAGAACGTGCGTTTCCTTCTTGAACCTTGCCTCGTACTCTTCGTCATCGGCCGCGTAATCATCCTGCTCGGAAAAATCCACAACGCGTAAGCATAAAACGGTGGTAAGAAACAAAACGGAAATAGAAGAACAGTGACAGTAATAATGGTACCAAATCGATGACTCTGAAAGTGGCCTTCTCGTATCGCGCTTTGGCCTCTTCCGCTACGGCCTGTTGTAACGCGAAATTCAATTTCGAGTGAGGTTCAGAAGAGACAGAGACCATTAATCAATTAAGTAATTGATTGATTGATTAATTAATAAGTTAACGAGTTTTGAGATGGATAGATTGAGAGATTACCTTGGCGAAGCCTTCGGCGGTGCCGGTCTGAGTGCCAAAGAAGATGGTGACCTTCTTGGTACCGTCGTCGAGCTCAATCTCAGGAAGCTTCTCGATGACGCGCTTGGGAGGCTCGAGAGGCTTGGGCTTGGGGGCGGAAGATCTCCGCCATACGAAGACGACGACGCAGCCGATGAGTACGGCGATGGAGGTGGTGAGGATCATGACGAACTGGCGGTTCTCAAGAAAGACGGTGGCAGCGGAGGCGTTGGTTGAGGAGATGTTGGAGGGGTCGAGCGTGCCCTTGATCATGGCGGACATGAGATCCAGAGGGGAAATCTTCATGGAGCTTGAATCTTCCATGGCGATGGCAAGGTGGATGAATGTGTTGAAGTAATTGAACGAAGGAAGGTAGAAAGAGAATGGTGAGTCTCTCGTCTCGGAAGTTGGTGCGTTGAATGCAAAGTAGTTGGGAGTTGAGAGAGAGACTCTGAAGAAGAAAATGCGTGGCTGAGGGGGTTATATTGTTGGGAGGGAAACAAAAACAACAACGACGCCCACCAACCCAGACCGGTCAAATCCACCTACCACACTTCCCCTTAACCTTAACCCTGGTTAATCATAATGCTACCTTTCTATTTTCCATTTTTCTTTTCTCACTGTTCCTTTCATAAATTTATATTTTAACGCATTACATTATCACCAACAAAAATTCACTACAATTCGCTAATGTCTGTAATTACCACTTTCTTCCATGACATTGACTCTAGTTTTTCTGATTTAATTATACAATTTATCATACTTAAGAGATTACTAATAACAATAAATTTATACTTTCTAAATAATTTTTATCATATAATTCTTCTCTCTTCTGATTATATATACTTTAGTCTATATATAATTTATTTAAGAAACGTAATAAATTTAGTTCTTTAAAAAGTAAACACTGTTTCTAATATGAATCCTGTAAATAAGAAATAGATGATAATATTTTCTATGACTTTTAATGAAATTAAAGTAATAGTTGGACCTTTGACTTTGTTATATTTTTTCTATTAATTTTATATTAAAAAATGTAATAGATAGTTGAGTTTATAGTTTTTTGTTGGCCCTTGATTTTATTAAAAATCATCAACAATTTTAGTTTCTGAATGTCTAAAGCATTATTAACCAACTTTAATAATTGCAGCAAGAAAATAAACTAACTTTCATAACTCAACTATAAAAAAATTACATCATCAGTGACCTAATTGTATATTTCCCGAATCACTTGTATCATGAAAGAGACAATGATGTTTGAATCTTATACAACTAATAGGAGAGACAAAAAAATTCTTCAAATGTTTAACTAAATTGTATTTTAAAAAGTTAAACTTGAAAACACTTTATTAAATTGATATAATATCACATCAAAAAAAGTAGCTTATTTTTATAATAATAATTTTAAAAGTCTGTAATTGCGTATAAAAACTGTTTACTTATTTAGAAGTAAATTCTCAAGTATTTTCAAAAAATACAAGTAGTTGAATGGTATTAGCACATTCCTAATCTCTATCAGAAATTTCAACATCGGTTTATGTATTTTGGTCTTACCTAATACGACCTATATATCACTTCCTTTTTCTGTCATTTGCCTCATACTGTTTGCTTTTTCTTGCTACTTCGTCTTTTCCATCATTGAAGAGAGAGATCACAGTTCAATCTAGGGTAGGCTCCACTTTTTTACACATAGCAAAAACTTAATTATGATTTTTAAATATTATTTCATTAATAATTAGATTAAATATAAAAATTAATGACTCATAATGGCAACATTTAGTTATGCCTAATCTTCTATGATAATGATATAATAAAATTAAACAACCTTAAAATGCCTTGTAAGAAGAAAGAACACATCGCTCTTACAAGTGATAAAGGAAAATAGTCTCACTGCTCATAGTTGCTACGTAAAAAAAAATATTAAATAATTAATCTGTTTTAATATATTTTGATTAAAGAGATCATAAACTATTATTATATTAATAAAATATATAAAATAATTTCCCACGTGCCTTGCGCTTTCCATCTTCCTAGCTACAATTCATTATTGTTCAGTTTACAGCGAAGCCTGTTTCATCCGGTGAGAACGCGAACACGTTTTGATTTCTGTTACCGGTAACTATGCCAACACGTGTATAACCAACTACTTAGCCGACAACACAAGGCAGAAAAGTTATGGGAAGAATGTTAACATCAACCCCAATGATCTATTTACGTAATGGAGATCATTAAAAGCTCTTTTTTTTTCTAAATAAAGTAAAAAAAATCTAGAAATATACGATATATACGAATATGAAATATTGTCTTGTTTCTGTTATCTATTGGAGTTTTGTTATAAGAGATTTTATCAATAAATACAATTTTAATAAGCTTTATAAACATTTTTTCTTAGAAAAATTTTCTTTAACTTTAAAAGTTTACATTTCTAAGAGTCATTAAAATATTATTTATTGTTTAAAATAACTATTTTTTTCGATAATTTTTGTAAAAGAAACTAGTTACATCTCGTATATTAATGATATCTTAATTGAATTAAATTTTATTGATACTTTAAAATTCATTTCAAAACGCTATTTTTTAAAAATAAATTTGTTATGATGGTGTAATAAAAGGTTATATATATATATATATATATATATATATATATATATATATATATATATATATATATATATATATATATATATATATATATTAAAGATGATTAGTATTTTTTTATATTTGTCAACCACAAAATTTGTTGATTTTTTTCTTATAGATGAGAACAAGGTGATAACTTATAATTATATTTTATTATTCTTGAATTATTTTCAACACACCATACATATTAAATTTAATAATTATATTTTATTTTTGGCAATACTACACATGCATAATGCACTCTCGTTCCTCTTTCTTTATTCTGGAAAAGACGCTGTGATAGATGCACTCTTATTTTCTTAAGAGTTGACATAAAATCATCATGTGAGGTGCACATGCTTATTTAATGTTAAGTGAATTTTTTAATATATATGTCAAAAAATATTAGAAATTACATACTCTTAATTAATTTTTAATGAATATGTGTGTGTGTGTGTGAATGGATGATTTATATAATAAAATTAAATATATAATAAGAGGTTGTATTTATCATGACATTAAAGATTTGATGAGATCTTCTCTACGATGAAAAATGTAGTGGTCCACTCAAAAATGATTTTTGTTACATGTACCAAAATTAGTTACACATTTTCAGTAAATAAATATATATTTTAATTTTTTTTTTGCGGCTATGAATGTCCAATTTGTAGCATCTGCATAAATTTGAATGAAACGTCTAAACAGTGAAATCTCGTGCTAAAATCAAGTGCAGGCAAACGAGCTGTAAGTTAAAATAAACGGTGATCGCTAGATGGATTATGGATATATAATTAATTTTTATAAAACCTGTTTAACTTGATAGTTTTTGCGTCAAAGGCAGCATAAAATGCTAATTTTGATTTAAAGAGTGGAAATTTTGTTTTATTTATTAAAAGCTGAAAGTGATATAAATCTTGAAATTTAATTAATTAGTTTTTGTCTCTAAATGTAGATTTTGTATTGCTCCACGGAATGAATGATTGAGGAGCAGCAGCTGAATATGATTTAAATTGAATGTGAAATTGAAATGTTTATTTGATAGTTTTTGTGTGGGGACAATGAAGGGAAATTGGACCATGGAAGTGGACAATGATGAGAAATAGGGATGGCAGGAAGGTCTGAGATTCACAAATTTGCTTTAGACATTATTATTTGAGACATATATAGGTTTGCATTGTGACCACAAATTACAAATGCTTTCTGGCTCTATTTGTCCATACTTCCTAACAAAAAGACAATCATCTCGAGCTGTTGGCACTCGTGAATTAGAAACTGCCCAATTTACTTCTTCTTCTACATTTTTCTTAGCATCAAAATTCCATACATTTTTTTTATAACTTTAAGAATAAATTGTAATAAATGGTACAAATAATCATTATATTTTGAGTTGGGTCCTTCTTATATGAAATGCTAACCAAACAAATGGTACACTGCATGTAGAACAAACACGTGAATGAATCCTGTATATTACATTTACAAAATCATTTTTTATGACTATATTGGTTGTCAAAGCACGGTAGAAAACAACGTGCTGTTTAATATGTGATGGGAGGTAGATTCTCACAAAAATTGTAATAATTAAAGTATTTTCTTATGATATAGAACAAATATATGGATGATGAAATTGTGAAGTAACATAAAAAAAGCTCATACACATTTTATGAGATAAATAATGAGAATAATAGTTAGATTGAATCCATCTAAAAAAAGGAATATTTATACTCAATAACATTGAGTGTCAGTGAAACTTAGTGACACATTGAAAGCATTAATAACTTCACCTTGTTTTTCTCTCAAAATCTGATAAAAAAAAATATAATTATATTCTAAAATCTACTTTGGGTTTCTTTCAATGTTATATATGCATTTTAAGCTTCTTTTTTCTTTTAATCAAAACTAGTTGTAAGTATGTTTCAGACACTACAAGAATGATTGAAATTACCGACGGTCATAATTCGTCGGTAATGTATAAAATTCGTTGGTAATTAGAATTTACCGACGGCTTACCGACAGCCAAAATACCGTCGGTAAAAACGTTGTCGGTAAACTTTACCGACAGATTTTTGGTCGTCGGTAATTACCGAAGGTTTTGGCCGTCGGTAAATCCTTCGGTAATTACCGAAGGCTTTTGGCCGTCGGTAAATGTCGCGACCTGGTTCATCTTCTTCCTCTTCCTTCGTCGCTGTGTAAATTTTCTACAATTCTCATATTTGTAAGATAAATGTTTCTAATCGTTTCAATGTGGTGGAAAGAACGGTGGTAGAGGGCAGCGGTGGTGGAGAGAACGGTGGTAGAGGACAGCGGTGGTGGAGGGAAGCGGTGGTTGAGGGCAGCGGCGGGAGGGCAGTGACGGTGGAGAGCAACGATGATGGAGAGCAGCGGTGGAAAGCAGCGGTGGTGGAGAGCAGCGGTGGTGGAGGGCAACGGTGGTGGAGGGCAGCGGCAGTGGAGGGCAATGACGGTGGAGAGCAGTGACGGTGGAGATTTCTTTACTGATTGAAATGAGAGGAGAAATACTTCTTTTACCCACATATATTGGCACTGGATGCGAAGCTGGTTTCGAAAAATTCTGATTTTTTACCGACGGCCAAAAGCCTTCGGTAAATCCGTCGGTAATGTCATCCACGAAATAATGGGCGGGAAAAATCCCGCTCTTTTTACCGACGGCCAAAAGCCTTCGGTAAATCTGTCGGGAATGTCATCCACGAAATAATGGGCGGGAAAAATCCCGCTCTTTTTACCGACGGCCAAAAGCCTTCGGTAAATCCGTCGGTAATGCACATAAAAATACCGTCGGTAATTCCGTCGGAAATTAAGATATATCGACGGATATTGATCCGTCGGTAAAAATCCGTCAGTAATATTAATATTTTTTGTAGTGAGATTTTTTTTTCATTTCATTAATCACGTTAATATTATCAAAAATATATTAAAGTTAATTATTAGGATAAAATATATTATCAAAGTAAATACACATGAGCAATATAAATATAAAAGAATTGTCTTGAAAATATTATAACATGTGAAAATAAGATTAATTTAAATATATATATATATATATATATAATTTTATTTCATTAGTTCATTTTTATGAAGAAAAGTTAAATTTAAAATTTACTTTTTAATTCTGCATTAATTAAAAATAAAACTAATTATATATATATATATATATATATATATATATATATATATATATATATATATATATTAGTGCAAATCTTATTTAATAAATCAATCTTATAAAACTGAATTGCGCTTAAATTAATTTATTATCATTGCTTGTTACTAGGCACTTTGACGATAAAAACTATAGGCAGTACAGAAAAGAGACTGTGTAAACACTAGGTAAGGAGTCGGATGATATTATAATAATGAATAAGAATTCAAAAACTCGACATCAGATAACTCAAACAAATATAAGAAATTTTGGAGAAAGGCATCAAATAAATAATATTTTTAGAATTTTTTAACTTTGAAATTTGAGCTGCAACCCCTCCCCCTCAAATCAAAAGGTTTTTGAGACAAAAAAAACTCGTAACCAGGAATATAAAAGGTTTAAACTTGACCTTCACAACAGCGTTAAGGAAAACCGAGTCTTGTAAATCACTTTGTTCAATTTGACTGATTATCTTAAACATCATTAGATGTATAGTATTTTAACATCTCTTAAAAATTCATGTTAACGTAATTTAAGCATACTTTTTTTTCAATTTTTTAGATATTTTTAAAAGATAAAACTATTATGAAAATTCAAATTTTAAAATGAATAATTTTTCAAATGTAATAACTAATAATTTTATCCTTAAAAAATAAGAAAAAGTTTTGTAGATATATTATGAATTACTGAAATAATTTAATTTTAGTATTATCTCAAACACATAATTTAAAACTTTATAAATTTATTTAAAAAAAGTAAACATTATTGAAGACTCACATCGAGTAGAGAAAAAACCAAATTATAATATATAAGTGGAGTGTAAATCTCACTTTACAAACTGTTTTTGTTAAAATGAGTTAGACTTAAAACTCATTTCTTGATAAACATTTCTATTGTTTCTTAAAATTGGAATATATTAAAACTTTACATGTCTCCTAATTACTTACTGTTTTATAATTTCGAACTTTGTTTTGAGAGACCAATGTAATAACAGTTTTCAAGTTCAGAGGTGGAGTTATTGTGTCTTGCAATTAATTTAGTGTAGGTTTGATTTGATGTTGGAAGTCTGATATTTATTTTTTTCCAAAAGAAAAAATATATTTAAAATAGTTTGAGTTTGATCATAAATTGTATTGATGGTAAAATAAGTGTAGGGTCAAATGTTTGTGAGTTGAGCACGTTGAATTTGGATTTTGTGACGATGGTGAAGTTGTCGCCAGCAGACGGAAGCATTGTGACACAAGGTTCACAAATTTGGTTTGGACATTATTATTTCAGCCATGGCTCTGCATTCTGCCCACAAAATAGTTAGTTTTCTGGCTCCACTTCCTGTTACTTCTTCGTAAGATGACATTAAATATGAGTGTTCACATTGAAATTTGTCCCTACATATACACTTCTCATATGCTTCGTTTTTCATATTTTCTTCACAGATACTGATTGCTACCACAAGCTATCAATTGGTGGCCACACATAGCTGCCAACACTAAATACAACTCTGATGTTGCAATTTTTAAAGAATCAAAATCTCTTTTATGATCGGTGTTTGTATTCGAAGTTAGCATCACAATTTCATCCAATAGCCTGAAAGATGGACCTTCAATCATGCTATTCATTGGTAGATCAACTTGATTATTATCATTTTTTATATTCATTGTCTTTAATTTTAATCTTGTCATAACTGATGTCTCTGACTTGCATGTTTTTATCTTTTGTAAACCTTAGGATAAGTTTTGTTAAAACAAGTGAATTATGTTGTCCATGCTCTTGTTAAGACCTCATATAGTGAAGTTCGTTATTCTATTCTCGTTTGTATTCACAATTTGATTTAAAATGAAACAATTATTTTTAGAACAAACAGTTCGTGAATTTTGATGTAATTTTACGTTGTTCTCATTTTGCTCAACGTTGCGAAAAAATAGTTATTTTAATCGGCGCGTCACGATTCCATGTTTATGTAAAAGTTACGATACATTACTGTAAAGGTGTCAAAATTTTCAATATAAAATTAAGACTTTGTGGAATAAGGTGGTGATCTCACATCATGGCATATGCAAATCCAATTGTACAGAATCTTATTTCTAGAAGAGAAATTATAGATAGGAACCCAACCTCCATTCAACATTTTAGTGGTATTAATTTTTTAAAATGACTAAAAAAAGAACAAAACAAAAATGCTAAGAAAATAATAAATAAAGATACCTATAAGGTAGATTTTATTGGATGGTTTGATAAAAATGAGTGCTAGATGTATCATCATCGTTCTTTATGAAGTTAGATTAGTTACTATCGGTGAAAGAAAGGTAATGTATAATTTAATATGAGAAGAGATAAATTGAGATGAATTAAATACATTTTTTTACTTTTTATAAAAAAATATATTTTATTATGTGATATATGTTCATATAAAATAATATATAGCAATTTCTTAAATTAAATTATAAATTTCAAAATAAGTTTTATATGACTGGTTCATCCAATAGATCTAGATAAAAAAAAAGTCAAACATGAAAAAAAAAAGAGAGATCTCTTATATTTGGGTACACCTTTCGTAACCATAAACATATCTACTGTTGTTTTATTTAAACTAATCCTATTTTAAAAATTGAGAACTTGACATACCATGAAAAAGAAAACATTATGTTATTTATGTAAATATGTTAATATTTAGATAATTTTTAGGTTTTTGTAGTAGTTGAAAAAAAAAACCATACTTACACTTTATCAAAATTTTCACAGTGTCTATTTGACAAAATTAGCTAATAACTTGTGGTTGATAAGTTTATTATGAATTGATGAACTCATAATCTATTAGTGTTGGCAAGCTAATAGTTAAATATTAATTGATGCACTCATAATCTAAAAGTTAACTTATAGTCGATAAGTTAATTATTAATTAGTTTGAGATACTAAATATGTTTATGATAGTGAAAAGAATTTATAAACTAATCAAATCAGTTAATAACTAACTTATTAATTTTATCAAAGAAATTAATAACAATCTGTTTTTTTAATGTGGATGTGATACTAAAACCGGTCCTACCCGGCTCATTAGCATCCCTCCACACGACCCGTCTCAATAAAACCTTGTATTAGGTCAAACTTAAACATATTGTTAGCTATTTTTAACATATAAAAGTTGAATAAACACATGCACGAGATATATATAATAATTTTATTTCCTTAATATGGTTCTTGATTTTTCTCTTCGAAAGTTCTCAAAGCAGACTTCATTTCATAAATTAAAAAGTTCAGCAAATTGCACCAATGTTGAAAAGGAAAATGGACTAGAGTCACAGGGTGACTATAATCTATTAAGGATTTGAAAATGTATTGGTCAAAGTCTTGACTATATAATTTAGATTGAACGAAACGAGAAGTGGCAAAGAAGAAAAAACCAAAATGCATGTTAGAAAATACCTTAATGTCAACACGTGCGTGCCACCTGCAGCTAGTAGTTCTTGGACGATGTCAAAACTCGTTAGAATGCAACAATATGTTATATTTTGGTGGGTTGAAAAAGAAAGCATATGATATTTTTTAGTAAATGGAAATAAACTTCCAATTGAAATTAAGAAATAAAAATAACTTAAATATATTAATTATTTTATTCTCATGTACCAGAATTGTATAATATCAACTTCTTTGACGTAATATCCTTATAGTCAATTACTGTATTTGTGATTTTGTCTGAAAATATATTTCAATATGATTTTGACTTATATAAGATTTTAAAGGTTGATTTTATATGTTTTTTTATTATAAAAAAAAAGAAAAGGTTTTAAAATATCATCACCTTTACTAACAAGATACTTAATAGATACAGATGTCTAATCTAAAAAAAAAACAAATGTATTACAAAGACAGCGCTAGATTATGAGCTGATTAATCAGAATTACCTATGTTATGCTTTCGTATGATTATATTTTGCAAAGACCAATTTATCATTAGATATACTAATCCCAAAAGCAGGAGTATGTTGGTAAATAACACCAAAAATGGAAATGATGAAAAATGGACCAATTAGTATTTAACCTAATGGTGAATTTTTTTTTAGTTCTATAGTAAATTTGAAATCTTAATTACGTCTAAACACATGTACAATAATAATCGACAATATAGTTTTATTCCACAATTAGTGTTTTGTTGTGTATATATTAAAATTTGAAAAAATGTCTTCTAATTTGCTATTTAAAGACAATGTAATTTGTAAGACCAGGTAGTCCTTGTCATTAGTATATTTCATATTTGTTTATACATTCAACAACATGAAGTACGTCCACCTTTAAAAAAGTTCAAAGTTTTGAATTCAAAAGAAGTACGACAGAAACAAAAAGACCATTTTCACCATATAATAACAAATCAATACATAGATGGAATATAAAAATCCCACTAATTTGACATTCAAACCAAATTCAGATTGTTGAAAGAGAATTTTTTGTTACGATCAATAACATTGACTTTTTTTTTGTACTGATCATTCTACAAATGTACATTTACACCTATGCTTAGAATCACATAGGAAAAAAAAGGAGACAGAATAAATGAGTTCACGAGTTATAAGAAAGGAAAAATACTTAATAGATGTTTCCTATAAAAGCAGTGTCTATGTGTTACTATTCAGGTATTGGTATATATTTTTAACATTTTTTTTCATCATAAATACTTGTTAATTAATAAGTTAGATAAAGAATATTATTTGTAAATAAATATCAGTGAATGAAAATCATGAATTTGAATTTTCGGTTGAGTTTTTTTTACTATCTCTCTAACCTGCTTTCCCAATATATAGATTGAGATTGATTTTAATGTTTTAAAATGCATTAAAAAATCAGTGCATTTTTTTGTTTTTATCAGAGAGGAGTTGAGGTAGCAATAAGTATTGAGCCTGTTACGTGCACAAATAATTTTATTCACTTTTTTTATAATTTAATTTAGGTTTAATTGCTTCCTTTGTCCCCAGTTTGGTTGAATTGTGTCAAATTCATCCTCATTTTTTAAAAAGTTTCATTGTCGTCCTCACGTGGTGTAAAAGTGTCAATTGAATCCAAACATAGAAAAAATTTGTGTCAAAGTAGTCATCTCCGTTAAATACACACTAACGGTGTTAAGTGGCTGATTATTTGGCATCCCTTCGTGGCACTGACCCCTCTGCTCATTCTTCCAGTTCAGAAACTTTCAAATCTTCCTCATTCTTCCAGTTCAGAAAGACATGAGACTCTCTATTCTTTCAGCTAGGAACTCCGACGAAGGATCGTCTCCCTGCGCGCATACGGCTGCCCCCACCAAACCGACCACCGCGAAGAGGCCCTCCGCCTGGTCCATGACGTCACTGGCGACCCCAAGCGCCACCAGGATCGCGGCTGGCCGCGGTGTCAGGTCCTCTCTCCTGCCCCCTTTCCGCGCGATAGAGGAGAAACTCTTTCAGTCCGACACCGGCCTCCGCTTGGGCACGTCCAGCCACCGGAGGCAGCGTTCAGGCCCTTCTCACCCTCCGATTCTGCGCGAGTTCTCTTCCTTCTCCATCGAACACCGCCAGTGCCACGAAACGCGGCCAAGGTCGCCGCCATTTACCGAACCCCGAACACCACCTCTGAGGCAACGAGCGAAACCCTACCGTCGACGAAGCTAGTCACCATCGTTCTCGCCGGAGTTCGTTTCGTCATCGACGCCACCGATGACGCCTCTCCCTCTCTTTTCTATCCTTTTTATTTACTGGTTGGTTTGGGATTTGGTTCTTGGAATGGTTGATGGATGATCCAGTGAGAAAAATGGGGATGAATTTGACGAATTCTAGAACGGAAAGGGTGGAAATCCGAGAGGGGCTGATCACGGGTGTTGGAGATGAAGGCCCCTGTTGGAGATGAAGGCCCATGAGGTAAGGAAGAAGATGAGAGTGATGAGCAGAGGGGTCAGTGCCACGAAGGGGTGCCAAATAATCAGCCACTTAACACCGTTAGTGTGTATTTAACGGAGATGACTACTTTGACACAAATTTTTTCTATGTTTGGATTCAATTGACACTTTTACACCACGTGAGGACGACAATGAAACTTTTTTAAAAATGAGGATGAATTTGACACAATTCAACCAAACTGGGGACAAAGGAAGCAATTAAATCTTTAATTTATTTTGATGTTGAAATGGGCCTATCTCGCTCAATCACTTTTTATCCTACGGGGCCGGGGCCTATCTCACTCAATCACTGTTTTGCTTTATGGGGCCTAGCTTACTCAATAACTTTGCTATTTACACCGGTCTATTTTACCCTCTTCGTGTTGTTGTTTTTTTTCTTAAAAGAGCTCCTTTGATAGAAATTAGTTTATGTAGTGTGGTTTGCTGTCAATTTCATTGTATTGTTAATATATTTTTTGAATTTTGGATTTAATCTTAATTTTTATCAAATAATGTAATGATTATTGTGAGTTTAATAGCTCAGTTTGATGAAATATTACTTAATTAAGTAAGCGTTTATTTTTTTATTTCTTTTGCAATTTTAATAATTGACTATATTGATACAATAAATATGGCGTGAAAATCTCAAACAATCAAAGTAAGTCAACACTAGAAGAAAAATACAGCACATTAAAAATTAAATAATTCAAATAATTCAACATTGGATATAAAATAATACAAATGATTATTAAGAACGTGTCTTCCCCTTTAATAAGCACGTTTTGTCATAATATTTAATTTTGTCAGTATGAAAGTGTGTGTATATTAATTATATTATGCAATCATCACTGCACTTGTTTAAACTATATTTAGTTTATTGTTTTTAGAAAGGTGTGTATATACTCTCAAAAAGACTCTTAGAAAGAGCATAGACATTTCTTTATAATGTTGATAAGTGATTAAGGTATTCGAGGATAATATGCATAATCTCAAGAAGCAAAAAGATTAGAAAAAAAAAACTTGCACTTGTTTATTTAACTTATATATCCAAAACAAATTAATGGAGTTGCAACATATCTATTCTGAACACCACAACAAATCTGCAAGTCTCTCCATGAAAAGCAACATGTGAACTGACTTAACATCTTATATAATTATATTTAATATTTCTAATGCGAGAAGACTTAACATCTTACATAAATATATTTAATGTTTCTAATGTTTTTGGTTGGATGTGAATGACATTTAATTCCATCTAACAAACTACTGATTTTTATTTATTTTTAATAACTGTAGAACATTCATTTTAATGACCAGTATGGTAGTTTATTCATTAATACTTCCAACATCTTAGTGTGTGTTTTTGTGAATTTTTGTCTTGAGCATCACTCTACGTTAGCGTAAATTTTTGTGAATTTCCAATTCTGTATTTTGTCATGAAGTGATTTTAATTGTGTTTATTATGAAATGTGATGTTCTTGGATTTATAACATGTTGATGGGTATATTTGGTAATTATGCGAAAGGAATTTCAATGAGAAGTTTATTGTAATGGTTCTAATCGTATATTTCAATGAGAAGTTTATTGTAATGGTTCTAATCGTATATGTATTGATGTATGAATTATGTATTGAGAGTTATCTTGACGTTTTAATAATTATCCAGATTTAAATAAAGAAAGGTGAGATATGTGATGAAAGGAGCAAGATGTTGTAGTTTAAGGGTTTTATTTTAGCAAAAAATATTAACGAACTAATCTTGTATATGGTAAGGTAAAACTCATAGGCAATAGTTCTTTAGGAAAACAAAAGTCCCCACAATTCCATAGCTCGTTAGAGTCTTATATCAATATAATATTAATCTTTATAAATGTTATATAAATGTTTTTTTTGGTATATTAGCTTACTTTTATCTATTTGTTTATATATTTGTCTTTCTTGTTTGCAATTATCACTTTGATAATACGAACACATGAGAATGTTTTAGTAGATCTAATGTAGGACGAGGATGACGTTGAAGAAATATGATATCTGTTTTTCCATTTATATCAATTTTTGAAAGATTTTGTTAAGTTTTATTAATAAGTGTAATATTACTTCTGTATGAAATCTTTTATATATATATATATATATATATATATATATATATATATTTGGTATTATAGTTATATTTAGAATAATTGTTGTAATATTTAATATATTTTGTTCAATTAACTTGTTTTTATATTGAATGTGATGACTACATTAGTAATTAAATATTATTAAAAATGAGATGTTATAATTTTATATTTTTTTTCCAACGATGGAAGTGAAGTCAGTGCAATACTTTTCAACAAAACAATTCCTATAACACAATATAAAATATTTTTCTTTTAGTCTTTTTGACTTAAAAATATGTATTTTATATTTTAAAATCAGTAAATATAGCAGAAAAAATGACATTCATTCGACACAAGACATTATAAAGCATTATAATAAATAATTATGGACCAATTCTTACGCAATCAGCATCGTGGTTTTGCTTAATCTTGGTAAGGATTCATGAATGCCACTTATTTGAGGTTGTGCTGTTGTTCCCTTGTCCTTAGACGTTTTTATGTCTTAGATCGGTTTATCATGTTACTTCTGTCCATATCTATCTACATCTCATTAAGATATATCATCATTTTGATATCAATAATTCATAAAAAGAGAAAGTAGACACCACATTCTAAAAAAAAAAAATGTTTTGCATATAAAAGAAATTTACCTGAATGATTTATTTTAAAACGTCACCATTTAATTAAATGTTGCCACCTACTTGAAAAAAAAAATCCCAGTTCTTAGATATTTTTATTTTCTTAATTCACCGTAAACCAATTCAAGAAAACAAAACACATTAAACACAAAGTTGAATGGCCATTAATTAAAGAATAATGTTTAGTAGGTGGTTTAAAGAGGGAGCTTTATTTATATTTAATTTTTTATAGTCATTGTATCGAAATTGATAGATTAATTACCTTTTTAATGTCGTGCCAATGTTAGAAAGAAAGAAGTGAGTTTATTTTTTAAATAACAAAGATTATATATTAATAACATTATTATTCGCAAGTAAATGTAATTTCATCAACCAAAGTCCAAAACACTACTTGATCAATACACTAATTGTGTCTTGACATTCTACATATCCTGAAAGTAACAAAAAATTTCTTATCTCAGCACAATATCTGTTACATATTACTACTGTGATTAAAAAAGAACAACTAATGACCTAGCACAATGATTTTCTAGGGACTCATGGTAAGTGTAATGAAGCAAATATAGATTATTGCCAACATTTTAATGAGATGGATGAATAAAAAAAGAAAAGACGTAGCTGGAGGAGTTAAGTGCGTTGGGACATAACAAAACAATGGACATTGATTATGAACGGAGAAGTATATATAACCCCAAAAATGTATCCCATAAACATTGATTATGAGATGAAAGTCGCATCTCAACCAACGAAAATAGAAAACAAAAACCTGCACGTCTAATTCAAGAGATGTTTGCTTTCACTTCATTTCTTCCCAAACCCAAAATCCAGAGTCAAAACGATTCTCTAGTTAGGCGCCATAATTCACAACCAAAAATAAAGTTCGCGATTGCCACCTTGCATCTTTCTACCCAATCAAGAACCGCCACGTCACTAATCTTTCAAAGAAAAAGTGCAGGTGAAGCCAGCTGTGAGGGTTTAATTGGAGGGTATAGAAACAAATATCCAGATCCGAGTACAGAGTATAATTCGGAGACATAGTCATAATTCAGAATTCAGCATCCCCAACCATAGCAACCGCTTTATTGATTGATTCCACTTCAAATTTGGGCACCGCTTAAAATCTCAGAATTTAGATCTAAAACTGATACTACTCTCACTCGAGTCACACGCAGAGCCCAGAAACACTTCTTTCTCACTCTAACAACAATGCCTCCCACTGAAGGAGACTTCGATCTTAGGGTAAAACTCCGAGAATCCCTATTTACGTTTTTGTTCGTCTCTATTTCTCTCACACTCTCTCTTTTCTCTGCAGCATCCGTCTCAATCTGCCTTCGCTGCCGGGTTAGTTTAGAACTTCAGAAAACCCTATGCTCTTCAATTTTTCTTCCACTGTAATCCATTCGGAGGGTTTTCGTTTTCCTTTCTTTGTTTCAGAGAGTACACGTTCGCCGATGTCGAGAATTTGGAGCATTGCGCTAAGTATCTCAACCAATCGCTCGTCACGTTCGGATTCCCTGCTTCGCTCGATCTCTTCGCAAATGACCCCGTGAGAATTTAACGGATCTTCACTTAACGTCGTTTTTTGCGCCAATGTGTGTTCGTGTGTTATGTGAATGGTGTTGTTTTGGAAAATGTGGTAGGTTTCCATTGCGAGGACTTGCAATTGCATTTACTTTCTGCTCCAACAGAGACAGCGCGATGTCGAATTTAGAGAGTCTGCTAATGATCAAAGACAACGGTAGTTCCTGTATGAACCATTGTTTAGTGTTTCCCTCGTGATGCATTATCTGAACGAGTTCAATGTGTTTTGCCTTTGCTGTTGTTGTAGACTGTTGTCTGACATCTCGAGGTTAGAAGCCAAAGTGGAGAGGCTCGAAGGTCAACTACAAGTCAAAGACAGGGAGATAGCGACTATTACTAGAACAGTAAGGAGATGCTTGGATTTTGGTTTTGACAAACGTAAAGCATATTATTGTCTTGCTTAAATGAAATTTTCAGAGGCGTGTCTCTATTGTGCAAGCGGAAAACAATTTCCTTATTTGTGCGCCGATGCCACCCGAATTTATTTGTTTATTTATTGTTTTATTTTAATTGGGATTGAGTTCCTGTGGTATAGGAAGCTAAAAACACGGCAGCTTTGAAGGCTCAAATTGAGAAGCTGCAGCAGGAGAGGGATGAGTTTCAGAGAATGGTTATTGGTAATCAGGTTAGAATTTGATCTACTTTGCTTATTTTGGCGTCTTGTTTGGATGTTCAAAATGGATAAGCCTCTGACTCTTGTCAATCTGACCAATGAATGGTGTTAAAGCAAGTAAAGACTCAACAACTGCATGAGATGAAGAAGAAGGAAAAGGAATACATAAAATTGCAGGTGAGATATCTTTGCTTTTCTATAGTTCGATAAGAAGGGAATTGGTGCTCTTGCGTCATAGGAACTTTGCCGATGCTTGATTGAATGATTTCACAGTTTATCAGATTTTGGAAATGAAGGGCTGGTATTTTGTATTTGCAGGAGAGACTAAACCAAGTTTTAATGGAGAAGAAGAAAGAGTCTAGGTCGGGCATGGAGATAATGAATTTGCTTCAGGTGCGAGCTGTCCATTTAGTTTGGACTTGGAAGATATTCAGTTTCATGATGCTTTTGGTTTTTATAATGTGTGTAAACAGAAGGAAGGGAGGCAACGAGGAACATGGAATGGGAAGAAAGCTGACAATGATTTTTACAAGAAGATTGTATGCTGAATAATAAGCTTTCACCTTGTTTTTATAGTTTTTTGCATTCTGGAAACATCATCATCTCGTACCCTTTAATTTAATATTGAAAGGTGGATGCTTATGAGGCAAAAAATCAAGAACTGATGGCAGAGAATACTGATTTAAGAGCATTGTTGAGATCAATGCAGGTAGGTTCTTGATTTGTAATTATTGTTATATGCTGAAATTTCTACTTGCAGTTATTTATGAATGCAAACTGTTTCATGTTTTCCCATTTCACTGATTCTCCGTGATGTAATTTTGTATCTTTCATAAACTTTTGCTTTGTTATAATTCAGTCACAATATGCTTCCTTCTTGAATGTTTTCATCTTGCCTTCAGTTTTAGAGAGGTCTCTAATATTCCCTTTCTTCCCAAGTGAATATCTATGAGTGAATGTGTGTACACACCTCTGCTGTACATTAATGGGCTTGCCTGTTTCATTCTATTGTTTTTTTCATTATTAAAAGTTTTATGTCTTTGGTTTGGTCACAAAAATCAGTAATATAAAAAATTTGATGGGTTATGGGAATCAATTATTTTTTCATGCAAAGTACAAAATGATGGATGGTCATTTTAACTAAACGGGAAATGGAAGAAGATTCACATGGTAGTGTATTTGTGATATTGGTGGCTTTCAGCAAATTTCTTTTCTGATTTCATCCAATATTCTAAATTCTGTCTCCTACAGTCTTTACTTGCCCCTGTATAAAGGCCTTTATTCTGTGATGCACCCCTCTAAAGCAGGTTGCTCAACCTAGATTATGAGATTTGTGAGTATACTGATTACAGGTGGATATGCGTGATTTCTTAAATGCGCCTAACGGACTACCTAAGCAGTCTCTCACAGGCAATGAAAGAGTTGAAAGTGATCCTTCACAATCTCCATTGGTTGGGAAAATGGTAAAAAGCTTATTAAATTTTCATACTTGGTTCCGCTTTCCAACTGCCTTTTGATATTGTTAATGAGTTTGATACTTGCAGGACGTATTTGACCTACCTTTTCATATGGCCAGAGATCAAATAGAAGAAAGCCTTCGTAACAAAATGGCTTCTATAAAGGTACTTACTGATTTTTTTCTTCAAGTATTTACATACATGAACTGTTTGTCTACGATTGTTAAGTGTTTGAAAATTGAAATATGAAGGAGCGCATGGTTCAATTGCAAGATGCTCAAAAGGGAGCAGAAGTTACTTCGGAGGCTACTGAGAGGGAACTTGAACTCGAAGCTCAGCTTGTTGAAGCAAGAAGCATCATACAGGAGCAGGTAATGTTTTGTGTTTTTCGAGGTAGGTCACAGGCATTTAGAGCCTGTTTGATGCTTTGACTGTGATGTAAACCAAAAAAAGCCGTTTTTTAGTCAAAGAAGCTCTTCTTTGTTATGTTTCGTAGTGTTTAGCCAAAATACAAAATGATCTTTAAAATGACAGGTGGAATAAACAGATGTGTTAGAAGAAGCAAGAATAGGTGCTTCGCTTGTGTACATAGCCAGAAAAATGGAGGGAAAATAGAAAGAAAGGCAACACTGCTGTTTTGAGTGTTTTTGTCTACATATATGCTAGGTTAATTGAAATTTCAAGATACTCTAAAATCAACTTTTGGTATGACTTAATATTGTTTTGTCTGTTGTCTGCTAAAGAAAGTCTATATCTGCTACTATTATCATAAAACTACTAATTTAAAGGCTTAAATCCACTTCTGGTTCCCATAGTTGTGAATGTGCAATTTTGGTTCCTATAAAATTTTAGTGGCACGTTCCATTCCCTAATTTTCCAAAATTAAGCAATTTTGGTCCACTGCTAATACATTATGAATCTCTAAAATTCTCTAGTAATAATAGTTTGTTACTTATTCACACAAGATAGTCATAGTAATCTTTAATAACAAGTTTTAATATCTTTTATCACTTAAAACACACAAGTAGTTTTGTTAGGATAGATTATGTATTTATGTTGGACCAAAATTGCTTAATTTTGGAAAACTGTAGGACCAAATGTGCTATTAAATATTTTTTAGAGACCTAAATTGCACATTGACTTCATTATGGAGATTGAAATTGGATTTAAGCATAATTTAAATCTGTGTAACTTCTATTCTTCATTAACTGAAAGTTGAAAAGCACGTGGATCAATATATATGTGGACTCTATAGTTTTTCTTCTTTTTTTTTTCTGGGGGAGGGGGTGTCACACTAAACGAGTATCTCAATTCAAACACTTCTCTCTTTCTATAAATCCAAGTAGTTTTCCTTTTAATCATGTTTTTCAAATAATTGCCTGACAGTATTTTTTTAGCATTGGTTTGTGTTAATTTGACTCTGCATTACAAATTTTTTAATGGATTAATGTGATAATGCGTCTTATCGCAGGCATCAATTATGTCTAAACATCTTTCAAAATCTGATAGGCCAAGGTACTCTATATATTTGATTTGTTAAGAACTATCTAATTATGAAAAGATGCAGTATGTTTAAATGCTTTTCAACCTTTACAGGGATTCTATCATTCCAGCACCGGCTGAGGTATGTATTTATTATGTCTATGTTGTTTCGGCCAAGTATTTGTTACGTCCATTTAGCAGTCAAACTCGTTTCATATAATAGTTTTGAGTATTGTCATTGGATTTGTGGTAATTGGTTGGTAAGTAGCTTTGGAAAATTTTTTGTAGTGAGGTATACTTTATTTTGTAAAGTTATTATGGCCTTAAACTATCTTCAGGAAATTCTCATTGCTTGAATATCCAATCTGGGTCTTAGTTTCTTGAATTTCTGATCGAGATAGTTTATAGTTCTCATGTGTGATATAACATCTGACATTTGTATATCCAAAAGTTCTCCCGTATGAACTTTACAATGCTGAAAGTATCTTCAAAATGCATTCTGTCTAAAGCCCACCGGTTTACCTGTTGTGGGATTAACTCGTTGACCTTTGAAGACACCTGGTTTTGAAGACAAGACTGGTCTGTTCCTTAAATTATGAAGCTAAGTTGTTAGTACTGAGAATTGTAGAAATATAAAGGATAGTAGAAAAGGATTTCCATCATACTTATGCGGCTACTGGCTGCGGAAGGGAATCAAAATATTAGCGTTGGCATGCTCTTGTGTGCCTTTGTGGTGTTAGCAGGTGTTGGTGTGGAAAGAGGGGTTTGGTGGTGATTTAGAATCAACCAATTTTGTGGTCTTCGCTTGAAATGTTGATTAACATATGAGTTAGGATTCGATCATAAAGTCGACATCATTATCTTGCATAGTTATACTGGTAATTGGCAGGTTCCAATATGAAATGAGGTAATACAGTTGTGTTCATGGTGTCACTTTTAGCTCTATAGATTTATTGTTACTTATTGGTCACATTGATGGCGCCAGTGTTGTGAACTTGTTCTTTCTTGATTTGCAGGCAGTATGTAATTAACAAAACCGAGGCTACTCATATTTGATGCATCGCATGATCAACTGAGTTGGTTCTGCACTGCAGTATAACAGGCACGGGCATCGTTCTTTTAGACTATTTAACTAATCTTGCTTGTTCATCCTGCACTGCCGTAGTTTATGTTAACAGGCAGAGTATGGTTGAACGTCTTTGTAATTACTAGAAGGATGTTGTAATTAGTGTTATTGTACCCTTGAAACTGGTAGGAGAAAAATTAAATATTATTTATGTCACAACTTCACAAGGACCATTCAAACTACGTAGCATTTAAAATCGACAGCTAAAGTAGAGATTTTATGATACCACTTTTGTGTCTTCCAAAATTCGTTTTCTCATTTATTCAGAGGAAATACACAGTTCACGTAGATTTTTTGAAGAAGTGGTGGTGGTAGTTTTCAAAGATGAATGCAGAGGTAGTAGTTGGGGACCAGTGCTCCACAGAGCCAATAATTACTAGAAAACAATTCCATTTTAGGATCTTTCGTGACCCCCCCCCCCCCCCCCCCCCCCCCCCCCCCCCCCGGACCCCTAAAGCATTAAAAGCTATTTAAATGATTTTTATTTAGAGTTATTAATTTATTTGCGAAAATGATTTACATTTGAAGTGTTGAGTAATTATTTTCGGTGGCATATAGTTTTTTATTGGATTGGGTTGGGGGTGGAAAGAGAAAGAAGGAAGAGTTAAAAAAATGAAATTGTTTGGATGGAAGAAAGTGAATAGATTTCTTTAGAAAATGAGATGATGTGATTGAAAAAATGTAAAAGCTACAAAAGAAGTTTTTGGGAAAATTTTATTAAAAATATCCATAAACTAAATTTGAATAGTTATTTTAAAACAGAAGAAAAAACCAATTAATGCCGTAGCAAAATCAAATCTGTTTATGCATGAACCAAACTCATGTCAGCAACATTTTTTGCAATGTAACTGGATGAGGTGTCCACTCCACTGATTTTGCATGCAACCTCAAATGTTGATTGATATAATTTATTATCATTTGTATTTTGGTTGCACGTTTTGGCGTTGCTATAATTATTGTATTAAACCAAATTAAGTGTGGTTTAAATGATAAATTGAATGATTGAATGGTGGGAACTCAGAACCAAACTTTTGAGGATTAATACCCAATTCAAAGACAAATGTGTAACTGTATCTCCATCAGCTCAATTCTCTTCATGGGTGGAGGCAAAAGAACACAGCTTATTGATGACGCTTTTGAAGGTATGTATGTATTATCAACTGAACAATAATAGTTCACTTTAAATTTGAGTTTTTGCAGATGCAATTTTGGTAGGGGGGATTTTGTCTATAGAGTAAATTTGTAATATGCGCGACAAATTAGTAAATTAATCAAAATTAAAAAAGAATATATGTAAGTAAAAAGGAGAAATGCCGAGCTACATGTTTCTCTAAGTTTAGGTATTATAAATCAATAATTTTCAACTATAGAGATTAATGAAATTGTAATACAAAATATGCAAGTTGAATGACTCTAATCAAGAAAAATATAAAGAGTTGCTCGTGATCACAAAGTACCTAAGTTATTGAGAGTTTTAATTTAGTTTTTTATTTGCTTATATTACGTTGGGTTATATATTCCATGACATGAATCTGTCAAGAAAAATGTCATCTTAAATAGTTTTCAAGAGTTGGTGTATTACCCAGTTGCATGACCTGGGGTGATGTATGTAACAGACCTTGCTTAATAACACTCTAACTGATATTTTGAATTTGTTTTTTTTAATGAAGGATTTCGATGAATGACAGCTGATTGAGTGAACATGTGAAATTTCGTACAGCTATACATTTATAAATAGTACTTATATATTTTTTAGCAGGACTTTCCTTTGCAAGTAGTACGAGTTCATTAGGCTTATTTCAGTAGACAGGCTTGGCAAGCGTTGTTTCCGGCATGTAGGCCCAAAAGGCTTTTAAATGTGTGGTGTCATAGAACATGGACTGTCGAAAACACTAACTCCAAGTTACTTGTTTTTGAAGAGTGATGATGAGGGTGATAGGTTGCAGGTTATAGTTACAACTAACCAGGCCTACTATGGCTTACCAAGACACATTTTCCATCTTATCCATCATGAATGTGATAGCTTTTGGGTTTATGATGAAGGGGAGTGGAATGTGCAAAAGTTTGGTGCCCCATCTTACGAGTCTACTACTCTGCTTCACACAAAATCGACTTTAACGAATGCTTCCCAAACAGTTCTTCTCAAAGTTTTTACTCTTACTCCCACCACTTTATAACTCAAGACATGCATTCTGTGTCTTTGTCACAGGTACGCGATTTTATTGACCAATGAAATATGTTGATAAAACATATATTATATATGAATTTTAAAATTTTAATTATCGATAAAATTAAAAATAGAATAATTGATCGTCATTTAATTATAATTTTTATCATTGATATTTATCAAAATTGTTTTTAATTTATAATATATATTATTGATGAAATTTCTGTCAAAAAAATAAATTTTATTGGTAAAATAGATATTAAAGTTCTTGTTTTTAGTTTTGATTATATTGTAATAAAATCAGTTGATTATAGATTTTTCTTAAAATTTGTCGATAAATTCATTAGTAACTTTTTTTTAATTTGTTGGTAAATTCATTGATAGTTGAATTTTTTAATAATTCATTAATAAATCAATCAACAAATGTACTTTTTTAAAATCAATTAGTAATGTAATAGTGGTGCAACAAAATTATTAGTTTGTTAACAATAAACTAAGAGGAGTGAATTTATTTCTTTTTATAAATGTATCTTTTAAAATAAGGAGAAAGAAAAAAAAAGGAAGAAAAAGAAAAAAAAAAGAGGATAAGAAAGAAGTTAAGAGATGTTTTCCCATAGATTTTTATTGATGATTTTTTATGATTTTGATTATTGATAATTCAATCAAATTTGTTTATTTATGGGTAAAATTTATTAACAAACATTTTATGGACAATTTTTGTTATCATAGGTATGTTGTTAGTGATTTTAATTTATTGAGGAATTTTGATGATTACCAATAAATTTTGACAAATTTCATTACTTATCAAGAGTTAAGATTGTATATGGTAAGCTTTTCTCATACTATATTGTATATGAAGGGTTATTATTTTATTTATTTTATTTTCAAAATATTTATTTCTCAATGAATTATTCAATTCAAATTTATTTTTTATTATTTATTTTTTATTTTCATTTATTCAATTTCTTTTAAAATATCAAGTTGAGCTAAATTCAATATCCTTCAAATTTAACATTATATAAATATAAATGTGGATGGAAAAAATGTAATTGGGAGAAAGAGTGGTTCGAAATCTCACATTAAGTATAGAGATAAAGGAAATTTACATTATATAAGTGAAAATAAATCCTTTTTTAAAAGTAAATATTGGAAAGTTAAGTTAGGTTTAAAGTTAATTTTCTAAATATGTTATCTCAGTTATCCGAAACCTATTTTAATAAAGGTTATTTTTTTTAGACTTATTGATGTGAATGATCTTTAAAAATCCATTTTTTTAAAATTAAATTAGATTTAAAATTCATATCTTAAATCTTAAAATGATATGGATTAAAGTCTTTTATAAAAAAAATTGTTTGTTACACCTATTAACAGAAAATGTGTGTTAAAACTTAGTATAGATAAACAAATTTACAATACATAAAGTAGTCGTAAATCTCGTATATTGGTTTTCTAAAATTGATTTTCTTAAAAGTGATCTCTTGTAACAAAATTACACTATATATTTCATAAAAAATGCAAATCTTCTGTGTGCATGAATCAAAATGAAAAACTAGAGCCAGTTATCTTTCAAGTTTTCCTAACCAGAGTGAGCGAATTTTTTACATGATCGTCATGAAGTAAAGAATAACAATGTATATGTCCTCGTCACAGCAGCTGAAGTGGCTGCATTAGACTTTCCCCAGAGGCTCTGATCAGATAAAATTATTCTTAGATGAGGAACTTTTTACAAAATGAAAAAACATGTGAGTGTGTGCGAGAGAATATACCATGCTAAAGTAAACAGAATTAGCAGAACTAACTCCATATACACAGTGTTACACATTTCAATCACGCCTTGCAACAGAAACAAAAACTCTGCTAACATGCATGGGGAAGCAACCAAAGCTCAAAGGCTTTCCATACACTTCTTTCATATTAGTCGTAGTAGGACTCTTCACGAATGACACAGACGACCAAGAAGAGAAACTCGAGCCACGCGAGGATGCCACAGACTCAGAATCGGAGCTGCAATCGAATCTTGCAAACATGTCCAAACCGATAACATCTTCTTCGTGGAAACAATCTTGGGATGACATTTTGCTTTTTCCCTGCTTAACCCTTTTCTTCCAAAACCTTAGCCTTGACGGTGATGAAGATTTGGAGTCTGGAACGCATGGTTTGGGTAGCCCCAGGCTGAGAAGTGCTGGTGGGGGACTCAGCGGAGGAAGATCATCTTTTGGTCGTTCCTTTGCAACCCCTGGTTGCATTTCCCACTTGAATGGAACCCCTTCCCCACTCCTATAGTAAGAGTTACGAGAGGAGCACCCCAGAGAGGATCTCCTTGAAAGAATTTTGCCCAATGACATCTTCTCATACTCAAAATCCATCATAACTTTTCCAATAAACAAAGTTAGACCTTGTTGTGTTTATATAGGATGAAGTGTGGAGTGTTCGGTATACTATTGTTTATATACGTAAACACTGTTTTTGACCATACAGACAGACACTCATAATTAATCCTTTTGTTAATTAGATTGATTGGTCGTAGGTTGTTACTTCTAGTTTGAGTGACTCAAAGCCTTTTTGTATTGACAAGGAAACAAATAGTGAAGCAAAAGATGGGTATGCAGTTACTGTCGTTGTTTCTAAGGCTGCTGCAAACCAATTATTATTGTAAGTTGGCCGGCCACTGTTGCATGTGCCATGACCATACTGTAGGACTTAGTCACCATCTTAGCTTCTGAGACTACTTTTGCAGCATTTTTATATGAATTAGGGTTTTCGATCACTCAGATTATTATATTTGCTTTGTGTTATATGTGAGGCACATGTCAGGGTTGCAGTTGAAAGTAAGCCAGGGCTTTTTCTGCTTGAATTAAGTAAAACGATATATTAATATGTCTGACAACTAAGGGCCATCAACTTATCTTCTCAATTGCTAAGAAAGCAAAGTCCATTACTTGGAAATTACCTAAGGTTTCATTCATTGAATTTGAACCGATGCAGAGATGCCACTAGCTAGCTACTATTTCATTATTAAGAGAATGAAGAGGACTTTTGACAATAAGTTATTTTAATTGTCTGCCATATACCCTCTAGTTTTATAATTATAACTTCTTAAAGAGTATGATTTGGAACTGTTAACCCAACTGTGGAAGATCATTTTGGCCCAGCACTTCAAATATTATTCTATGTATATGCATGACTTAGGAGACAAGGTCACGTTTTGTTCACACCGACTTCATCAAAACTCTTTCGTTACTGAGCTTCACTGTTATGAATTATACATGAGAACTATTATATGTTAATAATTTTTTTAATAAGTTTTTCACAATAAACTATATTCACTATTTTATTGGTTCGTAATCAATCACAACATATATTGTAAAAAAATTGTCGAACAAAATTGTTAAAATATTTTTCTTGTAGCTTGTATATCCACAATGACCACACCCTTTTACTTGGTCCAGCTCTGTAGTGCAGCTGAATGGTAAAGTTTCTAAATTTACCCAAACAACATCTTTCTTGTACTGGGTTTGGTTTCTTTTAATATTATATTTCTTTTTGACAATGCATTGGATATGGATGTATCATTGTATATGAATACGACGTTTACATGTTTTCTAATCCTAAAACATTAGGTACCTTTTGCCGAACAGCCTATATAAGGCAGAGCAATTATACTGCGCAGGATCCGTTTGGTCTATATTTTCGTGTAGAAATGATCTTTATAGAGTTGGTTTTTAACCATTAAATGATGTGTTTTTAAGTAAATTTTAAACATAACTTTATGTGGAGTTGAAAGTATTTCAATTTTTTTATCGGTTCGAGTTGTTAAAATACCAATGAAAAGTGTATGATGATTTTCAAATTTTAAATTGGCATATGCTATCTCTCTTTCAAAATTGGTGTTTTATTAAGAAGTGCTGTTTTCTTGATTTGATATTTCTCTTTGTCTCTTTGTTTATAAATCTTTTTTTTTGTGGCTTAAACAATTAGGTATGATTTGTTATCTTTTACGTTTTAATCATGGGTTTTTTTAGAATTGCTACAATTTTATTAGTAGTATTATTATTATTATTAGATCCATATATCTCCAACTATAAAAAAATATATGGACGGTTAATAACTTTTTTTAATAATTTTTTAATAATAAATTATGTATTATTATTTTATTGGTTCATATATTTAAAATAGATCAATCACAAATAACCACGAAACAATTGTAAAAAAGTTGTTAAAAAAATTATTAAAAAAATATTTTCCTAAATAATATGATAATATTCCAATATATCACAATTTTAATTTATCATTGATTCTCCTTTGGTTGAAAATTGGATTCACTTCCACTTGGGAAAAAGTTGGCAGTGGGAAAAGGAATGAGACTCGTTTGCCATCAGATAGCTGACTCTCTCACTTCCGACCATACCTTCTCTTTCACGCTTCCAAAAAGCTAAATGTATTTTTTTTCTCTTTTTCAAGTAAGACCAATGAATAAAACCGTATCGATCGAATTTGAAAATATATGAAGTAAATTTAAACATATAATTGGATTGAAATAAATAGAGAATATTAAATAAATAAAGTTGAGTAACATGGATAATTGTAGTTGAGTTTGAATAGTAATTGATATTTTATAAATACTTGACTCAACTCAAATTTTTATTTTAATATTTATATATTTATAAATATATTTTAAATTTTATTTTTAATGTGATACTATTTTGTTAACCTTTACTATAAAGTTATATAAAATACTAGTTCAATATAATATTTATTATTAAAATTATACATGTTATTTTTTAGTTAAAAATTTACTATATTTATGTTATTTATTAACAAATTAAAATTATTAAAAAATTTAATTTGGTATAAATTCACAATTTAAAAAAATCTAATCAAAATAGTTCGCAACACAAACAACTTTGACTAATATTACTGTAAATAATCAGATATGAGTTTTATAACATTAAATTCATATTATATTTAATGTCTTAAGTTGGATTGATCCAATTCGATTGATGCTCACTCGTACTTATCGAAGTTTCATAAGATCATCGTTTTGTTGGCTTGTTTCACATGGTAATTGGATCTAGCGATTTCTTCGACAGTGTTAAAGGTGCTAGCTAGACACAAAGCAATTAATAACATATATGTTAACATGTAAAGTGATATCATATGAGAGACGATGAATGAAGACATGTAAAGACTGCATCAAACACATGTTTAAAAAAATGAACATTAAAGGAATCGCCACAAACACTTAGAAAGAATGAATGTAGTTCTTAATTCTTTCCTTAAATTAATATTAACACCTTTTGAAAGATGACAGTGTATTAATCCGAGAGATGACAATGAAGGTCATCCACCCAACATTTGATCTGCAAAAGAGGCAAGTTAAGTCACTCACCTCACATAAGAAATACAAACTAATTTTTGTGATCCGTCATGCATAATATTTGGCTCACAACATCCATAAAAAATTATTTATATTATATATTCTTTTTTAAATGCTAGGATGCATGATATTAAAATCGATGAAGACTCAAACTTATCCACAAAGTATAAATTGTATGTTGAAATTAATGGAAGAAGATAATATTAAGTTTGTGGATCTCGCGGTACGAAAAACCGCAGATAAAATTAGTAGCGAATAGTTATTATTTGCGAATATTTATTATCTGTAGATATCAGATAGCGGGTATTTTAATTTCTAAACAGATGTAGATATTAAACTATCTGTCATGTGGGTATTCATTATTCACAAAAAATAATATAAAATATTAATTTTTAAATTAAATTTAATTAAAAATAAAATAAATTTATATTTTATCAGATTAAATTTAATTAAAATTGTTAATTTACTTTATTTTATATTATATATATATATATATTTTTTATAATTTTATTTAAAAATATATAAAATATATTTTTATAATTTTTTTCGGATATTAGCATATTTTAAAATACCCGCGCAGTATTCTCTAAAACAAACAGGTTGCAGATCGATTTTTTTTCTTTGGTCGGGTTATCCAACCCGTTGCCATAATGATTTTGTTATGTCTTGAAAATATTCTTGATAGTGTTAAGTCTCGTGACAAAAATGTTGATTAAATTTAATATCTTGTTATATAAAACCATTAAATTTAATGCAACCAATTAAAATATCTAAAATATAATATAAATTCGTCTCGGAAAAAACCATACGTAATTTCTAAAGTTTATCATAAGTAATTTGAAACTAGATAGTTTATCATAAGTAATTTGAAACTAGATAGTTTATCCAAAATTCATTTCGTTTACTTTATTAATTTAATATGTATTTTTTCAAAGAGCTTAGAGTTTATATTTTTCTAGTAAATCCGATTATTCCCATATTTATACTCTTAAATTGTAGTATATATTTATTTAAATATTAATTATTTTTAAAGTAAGTAAATATATTCATTCGCCATATACCTGGTCCATAAACCTGCTAATTTGAAAATTCTTTCACGCGCTCGACCTTTGCCGCGCTCTCGGTTCCCAATCTCAAGCTATCTTTATCGGAACCTTAGGTTCGTCTCTCTCCTTTCTAGGGTTTTTGTTTCTTAGTTTTTTTCTGTAGGGTTTGATTCCTTTGTTTTTGCCATATCTTTCTCTGTTTCTGCCCTGGATTGTTAAATTCTGTGTTGGACTGCTGGCTGTTACTGATTTCTCGGATGATTGAGTGATTGAGTATTTACTCTTCTAGGTGATTTTCATTGGTGTTCAGAGCATTCGAAGAAAATTAGAAAAAATGCGTATTATGCATTTGGGCACAGATATATGTACACCTGAGTATGTCTGAATCCTGAATGCGCAAATCTCACAATTAATCAGTCTGGAAAACTAAAATTTAATGATCTACCGTTAACGTGATCAATTTGGTTCATTCATTCGGTGGATGTCTAAACAACTGAAAAGAACACAAAAATAGAACAATAGTTGATTGACTCTGTTCCAAGACTATCACAATTAATTTGTTGAATCACAAATTTGATTTGAAGGGTTGAAAATAAAGAAGACCAATTTATTGCTGTCCACCAGAATGAAGAAATGCTAACTGTATCTAATACACCTATTTATCTGTAACATTCTAAATTCCACTCCATGACAATGGTGGCATCCTGTGTTGCCTTTTTCGGATGGTGAGTATGTGAGTATCGTAGGGTCCGAAGATGTGAGTAAAGCAATGTTTTATATTCAATGTTACAAAACTTCTGTTTTTCTAGATTCACAGTTGGAGATTTCTTGGAAAGACTAATTTTCCTTGGTTCAGATTTTGAGTTGTTGGTTTCTTAGATTCCTACTACCTCTCTACCACTTAATGAGCTTCTGATTTGTTTCTCAGTTCTCACCTCTCTACCATATTCTACTTGTGGGTGGCTATCTAGATTCTGAAGTATCAAACTCCACTTATTTTCTTTTGCCACTGTACTGTCTTCTGATAAATATTCAGCAATTGACTCGTTTCAAATTTAGATGTCCTGGTTGTCATATAACTTATTGATTGTTATTTCTAATTTCTACTAATGATTTATGTTGTTGTTCAAAGATATTACATGATTTTATCTACTAATAGTAGAATTGGAAGTTTTTATCTTCTATTTAGCATATATTATTTAATGGTAACTTACTGAGGTTTTGGCTTTCTTTTTCGAGAATTTTATTTGCTATTCACTGTTCTGCTGCAGAAATGGAGATAGATGTGCTATGGTTATTTATTTGATTATTTTAATGATGCAGTGGGCATTTTTTATATGCTCTCATGTGTTCCTTAACAGTTCTTATACATCAAATTGTTTGCATTCGTATTTAGTTAGAATCCTTTGTTATGTTTCCTAAAATAGTTTAAAGGGTGGATCTCTCACCTTTTCCATCACAGGCTTCTTATGTAACAATTTTCTACCTTTCGAACATTTAGTCACTCATATGGTTACCATCCTTTGTGTTCTCTTTTTTAAACAAGCTTTGTTTTATATTAGTTCAATTATATTTTTCTTTTTTTCTCCAATTAGTCTCGTCCCATTTTTTTCTGTTAAAATCGTTTAGTTTCTCTTCATTTCGTCCCCAAACAATCGCAAGTGATTTGGTTAATTTTTTTCAGTGGATGATGTAAACCAGCCACATAGCCACGACATGTTATACTGTTTTGTTGACATTAAGTCACCAAGAATAAGGCAAATAAAACATTTATCTATTCCTACATTTTTTTTTTGGGTTAAAAGGGAAGAAACGTTCAGAAAAACCATATTTTACCCAACAACGGCTGGGTCATACATGTAAGCATCCAAAATAAAAAAGTGGTGGAATTATAAACTCCGGTTTGAGCTGTACCGGCTCCATCTCCTGGTAGACCAATTTTTCAAGGGTTGTTTGGTAAACCATTTTTTTGTTTTTATTTTATAAAGACAATTTCTAGGAAGAAGTAAACTGAAATCATGGGGGGAAACCAGCTTTTGCATTTCCATAATAATATTAATAGTAAAAACTAAACAGAAAGGGCTCTTTATATATGTATTTTTCAGTTACAGTACGCACACCAAATTTTGAAATTTGTGTATGCATATCGATTCTACAAGTGAAGAAGCATGTATTCGAGTTCGAGCCAGTTCGACGGCAACGCAGCCTTCTCTGGAGGCGGATTTATGCCTTCTCAGGCCACTCAGGCCACTGATCCTTCATTGGTTACCTCCAAGGTCTCTTCTCCTTTCTTTTTCCTTTTTATCATACTCACAACCACATTCACCACTAATAAATCCCTAGGGTTTTGCTCTTCTTTTAATTAGAAGTTTTTTAGAAAATGATGTGGTTTGAAGTCGTATTTTATGATTTATTATTGTTTTTGTAGAATCGCGATGCTCAGTCCTTGCTTCCTCTAACAGTGAAGCAAATATACGATGCGCTTCAAACAAACGATGATAAAGCCAATTTGATTGTTGACGGTGTGGACGTTAATAATGTACGTTCTCCTTGAATCTGTGTTGGTTAATTTGGTTAAAGTTTGGAGGTTCTGACAATTGGAGTCCAGGTTACTCTTATAGGAAGGGTGTGCAACAAAGCCGAACGAGTTACTGATGTTACTTTTGTGCTTGATGATGGTACTGGGAAGATTGAGTGTAATAAATGGTAATTGTCGTTAAATTTGTTATGTCTAGATCATAATTATTGTTTTAGTCTTTTTTTCTTTTGCGCCATTTCTTTTGGCAATGACGAGTTTTTGTTCATGTGCAGGTTTCATGAAGCTGCTGATACAAATGAAGCAGAGGCTATCTTGTATGCTACTGCAATATTGTATTGGCTGTGTAGATTTTCATTTTGTATTTAGGTTCTGTTCGAATAAAATTCTCAAAAAATACTTATAGGAAAATAAAATAAAAAAGATGAAATTAATTGAATTTCTTTTATGATTTTAAATTAATTTTTGTGTACGCTAATTTAAGAAAGGTTCTTTAATTTTTAACTTTTTCAAAAACTAATTTTGGTTTATTAAAGAAGTTTAATTCATTTTACTTTCTTATTTTATACTCTTATCTGTGTTTACTGATAATTTATTCAAATAAGGTCTTAATAACCTGTTCGATTTTTAACTTTTATATGTAATTATAATAATGGTTTTAATCACTCCGTTTTTCCAATAGAATCTTCTTCTCGATACTATAAGTGTTTACTTGTTTAATTCAGAAAGGAAATGGCATGTTTTGAATTACATGTTACTGCTGAAATAAAAAAAAAAAGGTACAGAAATATGTCCATCTTATTTATTCTGCTGCAAGAAAATTAACAGCAGATACACTCAACTGATCATTTTGTTCATGTTTTGTAGTATTGTTATTTGTTGTCACACGTATATGTTTGTCTTTTGTTTTTCAGACAATTCATTTCATATAGTATGTAGTAATGTTCTAGTTTCATTCTTAGGGAAGGAATGTATGCGAGGCTCCATGGACACTTGAAAAACTTCCAGGGTAAAAGGACCTTAAATATTTTCCATTTCAGGTGTGGTACTAAGTTTGCATATCACTTCTTGTTTTAGCAGTTCAATATTTTTAAATTGTATCGGATATCTATCATTATCTTTGTTAAGGATGGGTATCTTCTTTATCAGTGATTTGAGACGGACCTATTACTGCTTACAGTTCAATATTTAACCCACTCCACTGCATCATTTTCAGGCCTGTGACTGACTTTAACGAGGTTGCGAGTCATTTCATAGATTGCATACATGTGCATCTCCACAATTCCAGGATTCGGGTATTTGATACGCTATTGTAATATTTTTTTTTTTGGAGTTTGACATAAGTGGATATATCGCTACGAATACCATACGTACATGTGTATTCTAAAGTTGCACGTGGTAACATCTTCAGAGTAGTGTCCTTAATCAGCAACATGGAATGAATTCTACGCCAATTACTCCCACAATGGGCTATCAAGCTCAAGTTTTTCCATCAACAAATCACGTAAGAGAGTGAACCATACTTTTCTGCTTTTGTTACATTTTTATTCTATATCAGTCTTTTGCTACTTTTCATATGTAGTTCTCCGATCAACATGTCAATGGCCAGAAGAGTGCTGAAAATATGATCTTAGATTTTCTGCATCTTCCCGCCAACAGGTACGTTATAAGTGATTTATTTATTTTTTACCTATTTGGTTGTAATTAAACATGTAATCAACTATTTCGTTTTTCTGAATGTTGGTTTTATCCTGATTTATGTGTATGCGTATCCAAAATACCTTTCTTAAATAGTGCCAAACTTCTGCATTGTCTGCTGCAGAAGTAGAACACGGAGTTTTGTAATAGTTCAATTCGGAGCAAGGTTATAAACAGATTTTTTAGGCTAAATTAGTTTTTATTCTTTTGTTCAGCTTTTTTTTTTCTATTGTGAAAATGCTCAGTGTGGTCCTCTAATTGTCAAAAAATATGCAATGTAACTCTTTTCATCTATTATCCCAATGTCCCAACATTAGTATGATAGTCACGTGTCTGTTTTTCATTAGATTATTAGGTTAACATTGTTAGTGAGAAAATAGGCAGAAAGTACCACATTGCAGTTATTGGCAATTAAAAGCAGTATGTAAAAATGAAGACTGAAAGACTTATTGACTTTAAGGTTATTATGAATTGATTATAGTGTCTTGATTTCTTATATGGTTTGTTTACGGTGGTACTAAATCTTCCCAGCTTTTCCTCTCTCAAAAACCTAACATGAACATAATCATATGTTTCCCTTCGTATCTTGTGCTTATAAAGCAAGATTCATGTCATGATTCACTGGTGTTGCGCAATGTATCCTCGTATACTATTATGATCAAAATAAAAATCCAAGAATGTCGGATGTTCTTTGTTAGTTTTCTGTTTTGAAAAGTATTGGGAGACTTATTTGAGATCACAATGTACCTAACACAAAAAGGGGAGTGTTATTATGCTACTGTAATCTAGTTATACTCTGGGAAAGTAAATGTCATTGCTTAAAAGGAACAACGAGATAAAAGGTGTGTGGAAGTAGCGAAATGAAAATATTCAAATAGATGTCTTAACTCATAAGAAAAGTTCAATTACAAAATAGTTGTATACGATGAGATATTGACGTGGCCTCAATTAGGAATGTGATATCAAATCAATGAAGTTGGTTTTGCACACATACATAGAAGGTTGTAGAAAAATCTGACAAGAGAATTCCCTAGAGATGAAGAATTGGTAAAAGTTAGGGTTAAAAGTAAGACCTCCTCTTTAATATTTGTAGAACAATGTTTCTTGAATCACTGTATATCCAATTCGTTTATGCTGGGTCAATTTTTTTCTAATCTATCGTTAGTTCAATTAATCATATTTGAGATGGATGAATCTGCTAATTTAGAAAACAAATGTTACAAACACTAATTAAAGCACATAGAATAAGGAAACTTCTCCTAGAACCTCAATGTGATCTTAATGCGAGATCCACTTTCTTGCTGGAAAATTTCTAATCTCTTGCTTTGACTCCGAGAAAAGGAAAATGAACTCTTTGAATTGTAAGTATACGATCTGAATGATTGTTTAAGATTTGAACCCATTTGTAGAAGAAGAAATATGAATGTTTTGTCGTAAGTATCACAAACATTCATGCAATAGTAATAACAAGCAACCTTATGAATTATTTGCTAAGTACAAGTTCATCTTGAAGATGCAGAAGACAAATGTTTTGACGTGTTCAACCAAGGTTACCAAAAGAACTAGTGAGAAACGAAAATTGCATGAATTTTAGTCCTATGAAAACGGAGAACGGAGAATGAATTGGAGTTATAAAAAACCATCACACGACCCTAGTTATAATAATAATAATAAAGCCTGCACTTGTTCTTTTAAATTCATGTGTTGAATATTGTTTGGTATTCATGCCTTAATGTTCTGATATTGATGTTTCAGGTCAAGGAATGAGGGAGTCCATCGCGATCATATTGCACAGCATCTTCAAATTTCTTTAGAGAAGCTCACGTCTCTCTCTATCTATCTATCCCTTTCTCTTATCTCTGCTCTCTAATATAGTATCCAAATCTTGTTGATTCTTATTGAATTTCCTCTGCAGGCTGGCTATGAAAAGTCTTATCGATGAAGGTGCCGTTTATGAAACCATAGGTGATCACTATAAATCAATCATCAATGGTTGATATATTGTTGGACAATGACATCAATTTTGTCAGAGTACGCTTAACTCTGCATATGCATTATAGAGATGCAACACACAGGCAAACAGCAGTTCTGCTACATTTTGATAAAGTCGTCTTTGTTTCTCACGAATATACCGGTAATAGCTGACAAATTGAACTTGATATAGAACGTATCTATTGTGCGAAGTGTTGTTTTTTATTGACGAAGATTAACCAGTTTCAATTGTTATCGTTACTGTAGTGGCCCGTAGTTGTAAGTAGTGTGATGCTCTAGAGAAAGGAGCTAATGGGCTTCATTGCAAGATGTTACTGTTAGAAAGTTTTTGTTAAAATCTGAATATGGGTCTACTATTGGGCCCTTCTTGACACGACTACGAATGGTGTTTTCCTTTTAGCTAAGCTTTAAAACTCGTACACTGGTATAAAAAATATATAAATACTTACAGTTATACACCTGTCTGTGAAGCCTAATTGTTTAATCCAATTTCATAAATAACGAGTTAATCTTGGTTTGGAATTTTTTAAGTTAACAATAGATGTATAACGTAATGTTTTAAAAATAACGATTTAATCTTGGTTTGGAAAACGAGTAGCAAGAAGTAAAGTAACAAGTAGAATAATTCAAGAAATATATATATAGATTAAGGTGAGAATCTAGTTAAAGTTAGGAATGCAGAAGTCGTGAATATAGAAGGATGTAAATTATAAAGTGGAAGTAGCAGATTACGATGAGCACCAGCATCACGTGTGGTTCACTCCAGCACAACTTCCACCGCCCTCGCGGTCTTGTGCCTGAAATGGCACGTGGAAACAGAGCTTTTTTCTCAAGTCACGTGCTGTGATGGTGGTGGATCATTTTTCAGCATAGGGCAGACCTCTCAAGACGCCACGTGCAATTTGACCCTCATATCATGTGGATGCACCGATTTCACACTGCCTCCTTAATTATTGCTTTTAGTTTTATAGTATCACTCATATTCTCCAAATTCAGACACTCAATCCACTTTATGTGTTAAATTCATAATAAGAAAGCATGTGTCTTAGTTTAATTCATTCTAGAACTTGAAAAACGCCAAAAGAAAATATTGTTGGCTTAAAATTGGAGGTAAGGGACTAACAACCCCTTGATACACTTGTGATATCTTTTATTTTGTAAGAGAATCGTAATCTTCATGTCTGAAATCACGTAGAACGAGACACCGGACCTTTCTCCAATCCAAGAATGTAAGAACAATAATTTAAGCAACACAGCTAAACGAAGCAAAAGAGAATTGGGAGACTTGAGATGATGAAGCAATAATAGTAATAAAATAGAAATGAAGATACAGCAACGAACGTGAGAAATGATTCGTTTCTCTGACCCCAAACTACAGTCTGCAATGGCTTTCTACAACAAAGTTTGACTGTGTTCGGGAAAGCATTGTGGTTGGAATTAAAGAAATTGGCTTGTAGTAGCCAGCTGTCCACATTGGTTACTTTATGATAGAAATTGTGTATGTTAGTGGGTGTTTTTTTTTAAGTCCCCAATTATTAGTTTAATTAGTCCCTTTTCCTTTTACTGCAGATTTGAAGGGAATAATCAACCCTCAGTGGCAACACTCTCCCACTCCCGCCGAACTCTCTGCCAATCTCAAACACCCTTTACTCTTTCTTTAACCATTTTCTCTTTATTTTCTACGCCTTTCTGCATTCTCATTGCTTAGTGTAAAAGCATTTTTAACTCTTATACGTGTTTTGAGGACTACTCTGTCTGCTGCTTCTCACATTTGCAGTGTTTTCACTACCTAATCTCTTCGCCATCTCCTTTGTCCTTTTCTGACATGTGCAATGTGAACGTGAGCTTTGCTTGGTTTGCAATCTGGATTGGTGGTTTAGCTGAGTCACTATAAGACACATATTTTTGGTTCCGATTGAGACAAGTGTCCGCATGGTCCGGGGTCAAACTGTCCTTTCGGAAGCCAGCCACCATATTTGTTGCACAATCCTGCTTCCCTCATTCTATAATTGCCATATTTTAATCCTTTGGTTTAAAAGTACTGCTATCTTAATCTCAATTTTCTTCACTCACCCTTCCCCTTCCTCAAGTGACATTTATGTCATGTCATGTCCTTATCATATGCATGCCAACTGAAACCTCTCTCATTCATTTGCTTCCATATTTTTTACTTATTTAATTATCTCCCTTCTGTCTCTTCTTTTCAATGTCAAATCTCACCACAAAACTCTCAACACCATTTATACTAAAATAAAGTCCTAACATCATAGTGTAAGACTTCAATACTCAATCCTACCAAGCTTATGATTATCATTTCTGAAGGATACGCGTTTTTTATACCGAACAAGAAAACGTCTACAATCTTTTATTCTTTCTATAAAATCCTAATAATAAACAACGTAACACGATGATAACGAGTCGGGTTGGTTCAGGTACGGACAGTGCATTCGATCAACAAGAAAAAATTTTGATCCTTTATCTTTCCACTATGTCTGGTTAGAAAATATATACAAATATTTTAAAACTTATGGGTATCCGTAGATATCCGAAAAAATTAAAAAGTAATATTTTATATATTTTTAAAATAAATTTTAAATAAAATTATAAAAAATATATATAATATAATACAAATTAAATTAAATATAAATTAAAATTTAATTTTAATTAGATTTAACCTAATAAAATATAAATAAAATATATTTTTTATTAAATTTAATTTTAAAATAATAATATTTTTTTATTATGTTTTATGGATAGAGCAGTAGTTTAGTATATCTGCATTCGATTTATTTAGAAGCGGATATTAAAATACCTGAGAATAATAAATATCTGCATATTTTACTCACAGATATCCGTATTTGTATATTTTTTTGTCATCCCTAAATATAATATATTGTATTTTTGATACTCGTAGTATACAAAATATAGACTAAGAAATAAGAATAAATTGTTAAAATATTATAATAAAACACGCTAGAGAGTTTAACTAGTTTGAACACTAGTAGACATTTTTTACTAGATGTTTTCTGTTCAGATTAAATCGAATTTGTTAAATGATTTGGAGAGACTCGACACATTTTTATTATTATATTTAAGGTACTACCTAATCTTCCAATTGAAGTTCTTATGAAAGTTTAATTATGTCAATTTTTAGGGTTTAAATGTGGAATCATGCACCTAATTCTAATAATGGATTGGAAGTAGTGAAGTGGTTATAGAAAAGCTATGGCTGCAAACATGTGGAACTGATAATGAAACTTTAGTGAAAATTGAGATGGAAGAAGAGAAATGCGTGGTTTGGTTCTTTGACCCTGTGATGACTAAATATTGTGACGAAAAAAATAAAAATCGGCTGGAAGGGAATGGCACTCCATTCAGACAATTATTTTTTGTCTTCATTAAATAATTCTTTTAAATATATACAGAAAAGAAAACTACGAAAGAAATAAATTAAAATTAGTTTATGTATAAATTAAAACATTCAATAATAAAACATAACGTGTTTATATTTTTTTTCTGGATGATAGTTCTTTTTAGGAATGATAATTACAAACTAATTATGCATAAGTTTCACATGCTCATAAGAAAAAAAAAAAAGATAAGTTGAATATTTTAACTCGGTTACCCATTTAGATTAATTTCACATAACCTGTAATTCGTGTAGGTAAATGAAGAGGTGAGGTAAGTTGAGTGTTACAATCCTCATTGTGTAGATTTATCGTAAAATATATTTGCTTATAATGTATTTACTTGTATGAGTAAAATGAAGATTTTTAAATCATTAAGTTTGGTTTTAGGAGATCTTTCATCACTTTTTGAATTTTATTGAAGGTATTTAGTTATTGAAATCTAGTTTCAGTTGATCTTTTACTTATATATATTCTATCAAATTTTCAAAATACTTCTACTTAAAAAATATTATAACTTTCAATCTGACAACAATCAGATCACATATCTTTCAATTGAAATCGTTAATATAATTATACGACTGAATATTTGATTAATATAATCCAACAGAATTTAATTGGGAAGTATCTCTTTACTTTTGTATTATTTTAATAGGTTTGTATTTAAAAGAGTTATGAAATTTATATTAATTTTTTCTAAAATCATTGTTGAGATAATAAATCTGATCAATTAAATTATAAATTTATAATAGTAGTATAAAATATTTTACAATCAGAACTTCTTTAATTTAGATTTGTGTAAATTAAATACTATAAGAACAAAGTATCTTTATATATATAAATATATAAATGAAAAAAATAAAACAAATTATATTTTTTAATTTGAAAGTTTATTCTAATAAAGATTGATCTATCATGTTATTTATGATCAGTACTTTATCATATCACTTACAAAGATGAATTCACAGTATTTAAGTGGTAGCGGTAATATTACCATTTTATAATTTAAATGATATTTATATTATATCTTTTATTATATATTACAATTTAATATGATGTTTTTCTTTATTTTTTCTTCTCTTTATATTGTATACCAAATTACATTTAAATATTGTATAATACAGCATTTGTATATGAATTGAAAGATGTATTACTACAAAAGTGTATTTAATTTATTCCTAAAGAAAAAGAGATAGTAAATAGTAATGAAAATAGTGTGTAAAAATTATGTTGTGAGTACCATTGTCCTTATCTTTAATATTAGTCAATAGTAAGTGATCAAAATTCAGAGTTGTTATGGTTTTAAATTAAATGTGTTTTGATTCTTAATTTCAGTCCTTATAAAATAGGTTTTGAAGGAAAAGAATTAGAAACATATTACATGACTTAGAGTTTTACATAATAAGATGTTAGGATCGATACTTCTATTTACTAATAGTATGCACACGAATTTTATGTTATGATCGTAAAGGAGGACTATGTGGTTTTATTTGATGATGATATATATTATTATAGCCTAAAATAATACTTAGATATAAGAAAAGGAAAAAAAAAAACTCCCCTAACAAAATTAATTAATATTTGCATGTGGACAAGGCATCGTCAATATTTTCCACTTCTGGCATGATCCTGTCGGTACATTCCGAGTTTTTCTTTGGTGTTCTGTTCATTTGTTTGGTGTGTTTTTTGTGATTGTTTCTTAGTGTTGAAGAAATATTTTAGGTGGAGAAGGAGAAGTCTCTCACGTAATTTTGTTTAGACAATAATGTCATTAACTGTGAACATTTACGTCATGCAGCTAATAATAGAAACCATCTTCAATTTATCCAATAATGCTATCTCTCAACACGTGCACTTTTCATGCCTATCACTTATTATTCATATTCCCCCTTCTAATAATTCAAAAACATTTTACTACTTCAAACGCAATATGATAAGCGAATTAAGCTATTCAAAAATAACCCTTATCATATTTCAAAAAACCTCATTCATTTCAATTTATTCTAAAATCATACCTATCTAAAACAAAACTGTTATCATTGTTTATCTGAAACTCGAACAAAAAGACAAAGCCACAATCAACCCGGTGAATGCATGTTACTTATTACCACGTGCGCTTAAATTTTTAAATATTAATTACAACATAATTTAATTTACTAAGTTTGTCTTATTAAGACAGCCATGAAATTATTTTCTTTCAATCAAGAATTACATGATCACCTAATTTCCCATCAGAAAACTTCGACCTTCTTTGGGTGTTTTTAGTTAAGTCTAATCGAAATTAGACATTAGCGAAATGAGCTGAAAACAAGTTTAGATTAATTTCAGTTGAAAATTTTAAAATTCAAACCCGGTTTTTAACTCGATGCATTAAAAATAATTTTAAAATTTGTTACTAAACAGATATTATATATATTTTGTTATAATTATATACATTATTTATTGTACGTGTTACTAAACAGATATTAAATAATAGAAATATTCTGTTATTACTATGCTTACTAACAAATTTGTTAGTAAGAACTTTCAAAAATATAATTCATTTTTCGTAATTTGAGTTTATATAAACTTATATCACAATTAAAATTTATAAAATGTGAAAAGATCTCTTGTAGGTTTTTGGAATCATTAAAAGTTACACGAGGTAATGACTTTTCTATCTTTCATTAACTACTGATTAATTTTTATGTACTTCTAGATATATTTTTTGTACATTTTTTAAAATTATATTATTCTTTCATACGCTATCAGATAAAAATTTGTCTCGTGATTTAATTACAAATTTATTAAAATGACAAAATTTCGCCGCCACATAATGTATAAAATTTTCAAGACCTTGTATGCTCATATGAGACTATAATTACATTTAACATGGTTATTACTTTCCAAGTAAACCAATGATACTCAAGACATATTCTTTTCATTTTTTTCCAATTAACCATGCATTTTAAAATAATCGTCGTTCAAATGCTCAATATCTGACAGGTAAGAATGTTACTACAATCTTTCTCAATGTATAATTTCAACCCTTTTCTATTATAAAAAGTAATTTTTTTTAACCTTTAGATTCTTGTAGATATTTGGATTTTGGAAAACATATTGAAATACTCCAGAAACATTGTTTGATCATTTCAAACTTGAAACTCTAAAAATTAATATCTCATAATCAATCTCTAACTCTACATTTTAATAAAAGTTTAATAAAAGAAGAGCTTACATATTCACACTTCCAAATAATCAGACTATTGCTTCCATTGAATATTGTATCGATGCTCCAAGTAAGGTAAACCCTGCTTTTTATTAATAAAATCAGAATGAATTTTTATTTGACAATAAATATACTGAATTAAAATTAAAAAATAATACTTTAAAAAACGAATTCATTTAATAGTCTCACGCATGCTTCAAGAAACCATTTAAGTTTCATAAAACATGTTTTCATATTTATTTTGACATGTGTCACTTATCTAATGACAATTTATTGTCGAAGGTCTATGACTAGTAATGACTCTGTCACTACCAGTGATGTTTTTCGTTTGCATTCTCTATCAACTACTCCCTTACTTCATTTTATTTTTTCTATCATATTTTACGCGTTTTATAGATTTTCAACATATATTTATTATGTTAGATGGAGAGAAACGAGTAAAATAACAGGTGGACAATTATTTTATTGAAGTCAAGAAAAAAATTATAATTTTTACTTTTGCAAAGTAATATTAAGTAAGAATGACAACGGATCGGATCGAACACGAATAGAGTTTACTCATAATCTAATCCGACAAAAAAAGAGTCTATCTATTACCTGAGGATACTCATTTAAAAGATACCTACAAATATTTTAAAACCCGCTGATACCTACAAATATTTAAAAATATATATTTTTATAAAATTTAAATAAATTTACAAAAAATATATGAAATATAATATAAATCAAATTAAATATAAATTAAAATTTAATTTAATTTAATTTAACTTTATAAAATATAAGTTAATGTTAATTTTAATTAAATTTAACTTAATAAAATATAAATTAAAATTTTATTTTTATTTTTTATGGGTAACAGATATCCGCGGATACAGATAGTATAATACCCACACCCGACCCATTTATAAACGAGTATTAAAATACTCACTACCCTAACCCACAAGTAGTAAATGTTTGCATATATCAACTATTCGTCATGAGTTTTATCTACGTGGTGCGATTATTTTGTGATCCTAATTTTAAGTGTATCACTTTGTTGGTGGGAAAATAAACTTCCAAATATATCTTCAAAAGCATTTTTTATTATTATTTACGTTTTAAGAGAAAAAACGCGTTGAGAATTTCTTTAAGAACACTCGTAGAAAATAGAAAATGCAAAAGGTACCAAGCTACATCTTCTCCCTCGTTGACCAACACATGCATGATGCATCTAACAATTTTTCTTCATACGAATTATGAGAAGAAATGAATCTCAAGTATATATACAAGATATCGATCTTGTGCAGTTTAATCTCTCTACAACCACAATATTTCAAATTCAGAACTATTGATTGATTAATATCATAATAAATAATAAAGAGGAATCAGATTAATGTCATTATTTTTGTCACTGAAAAAAATTGTGCTGCATAGACAATAGATGATCCCTGTTATATTATTAATATTTTAGTATACATGATACATATTTATTTTATATAATTAAAATTTCTAATAAAAAATAGATTATATAGTTATTTACGTTTTGCTTATTTTTAATTAGAATATTCGGAGTCAATAACATTATACAGAATCGGATTAAGTCAACAAATCTACAATTTGTTAGAAGTTTGGATTGTTGAATATTCGTTCTATGTTCAGAATTTTGTCTGGGGCGAATGACCTTATACCGTTTTTTTAACATATAAATAACTTTTAAACGAATATTAAAATACAATTTTAAATAATATCTATATATACTTCTAAAATATACTAAAATAAAAATATTATTTGCAATAAATATTTATTTTATACAAAAAAATATAAGATATATGTAAATAATAAAACGTATTATTTAATATTATATAATTTTTAATCACGTAAGTTTATATTTTAATCTGAATTTGATAACTAAGTTAAAATTAATAACGAAGTTTTCTTCCCAAATTAAAATTATTATTGTACATAGAATAAAAAATGGAAAATATTGGCATAGCTTCATATGCAAAAGTTAAAATTTTCTTTAGTCTAAACATTAAAATATTGAGTAGGCGTCTATAAAGTTACATGCACAAAACAGTGTACGGCTGTTCTAAATATACGATACAACTACTCTTATTTTATACGATCCCATTTTTTGTATGTTCTAAATAACATTAATCACGAACCTAATTAAATTAATATTTTTATAATAGCTTAAAATCAAGTTTATTATTCATATTTTATAGACAAAATAAAGTTATGTGATTGATAAAACGCTCGTTTTCTCTACTGTAATTTGATTTCACTCAAATATTTATATAGAGTATACATGAATTACATACTCATTTTATACAATATTTTTAGTTCTTATTTTTTTTTACTCTTTTATAATTTTCCCGTATTTAGATTTCCTGTTTATTCGTCTAAAACAGTTATTGTTCTAGTTATATGTAAGTTACCAATTCATTAACAGTTAATGTTGGACTTTGGAACTATAGAAAGCAAAAAAAAAATCTCAATTAATATAAATTTAACTAATTTTTTGTCACTAAAATATTGTGTTAGTTTGTCCTTTTTGTTTCTAAGAGAAAAACTGAGAAGATATATTCATATAAGCTTTATTTACAAGGCATTTCACAAAAGATATTAATGTCGGTTAAAATTTTGTTAGACTTATAGGGTTGTGTGTCTTAAAAGTTTGGACGTAAAATGTTTGTGATTTTGAACGGAGTGCTTTAAATTATGGTGAAGAAAGTTCTGAAAAGGAAAAATGTGAAATTGATATAAAGATTGGTAAAAAACGAAAGTAGTAGGGTTTGAGAGGAGTATGGGCGGGAAGACGGGACAATGAAGGAGTCAAAAGAAAAGGTTGTGTTGTGTTGGTGCGCTTTATAAATTCAGAGAAAGAAACACGCGAGTTTATGTTCCCATAAGCCACCATGTTTTATCATTAATTTGGCTTAATTTACAGAGATGGCTTAAGATTTCTGTAAGAGAAATAAATGAATAGAGAGAGAGACCAAGCATGTTCAAATCGAAATGGTTGATGGGTCACCGTGTCCCCCCTTCTTCCCTCTTGCTTCCCTACAATCATACACTAAACATTACTTACACAAAATGGTGCATCATCTCTTATACACATGTCTATCATCAATCTTTTTATTACTTCATTTTTTACTATATGATCTTCCTCTATATTCTAACTTAATTCAGCCATAAATATCTCTATTATACCCATACTTTTATTGCGTAGTACTAGCATTTCCATCTCTATCCCAACCGATGCTTTTTCAATATTGGGACCGCCCATTCTTCCTGTAAAAACCATCCACTTTGCCTTCCTACGCTATATTTTAATCTTTTCTCTCCCTCCTCCTTAATTTCCTCTTCAAATTCAATTTAATAACCTCCTTCCTACTACTAATAAAATGCACCAACCGGTGGAGATCAAATCAAAATTTAAATAAAATAAAATATGCCTTTTTTTCTTCTTCGCAGTATCAGACATGATCATATAATAACATGATACCGTATGCATATTGACACAATTTTGAACAGGGATAGATATTTGTCGGTTGCGGGAGTGAAGATTATTTTATGGATATGTTAGGAAAAGATATATATGCACACATGCACGGGAGGCATGGGCATTTTATGCATTCATGGATCATATTTAAACATATTTGTTATTATTAGAACGTAATAGTAATAAAAAAAAGATTAATATATTTATAAAATGATAGCATAGAAATGTCACTGTTGTGTGGCATATCTATCTACAGCCATCCTAAGAGAAAGAACCTCGTTTTTGGTGAACCCTAAGAAGCAGCTGAGTTGAGTTGAGTTGAGTCTCTCTCTCTCTCTTAGACCACCTCTATATCTGTGTCATAATCTAACCCCTTTCTTCTTCAACCTTTCTCCTTCTCTCTCTCGAATAGATTCTATAAGATCGCAGTTTCCAAAGAACCCAACTGAAGTTCAAACCCCATAATCTCTCTTTCACGTTCATCGAAGACAACACAACACACAAACATGGACTCTTCTTCATCACCGCCAAACAACAACAACTCCCTCGCTTTCTCTCTTTCCAATCACTTCCCAAACCCCTCTTCCTCTCACTCTACCTCTCCTCTCTCCCTTTTCCACTCCTTCGCCTCTTATCCAGCTCTCACACTCACAGGTTCCCTTCTCTCTCTCTACTCCTTAATATTTTTTTTCCTCTCACTTTAAATAAATTCTCCCTAAAATATCTTATTTATATTAATATTCTACAAACTTCAGGCAGCAGCACCGTGGATGCACCACCGGAGGCAGCAGGCCTCGGAGGGGCCACCAACCTCTCCATATTCACCGCTGCTCCCAAGTTTGAGGACTTTCTTGGCAGTTCCGCCACAGCAGACACCACCGCCACGGGTGCACCGCCACAACTTCCGCAGTTCTCCACTGACAACAACCTATACGAATCGGAGCTGAAGACAACAATAGCCGCCTGCTTTCCTCGCGGCTTCGCCGCCGAAGCAAGCACCGAACCTCAAAAGCCCTCTCCGAAGAAAACCGTGGACACCTTCGGCCAACGTACTTCCATCTACCGTGGCGTCACCCGGTATCTTTTTCATCGCCACCTTTTATTTCACCGTCATTGTTTTATTTTTAAATAGTTTTTGTTTATTTATCTTTTTTTCGTTGTTTTTTTTTCAGGCACAGATGGACCGGAAGATATGAAGCTCATCTATGGGACAATAGTTGTAGAAGGGAAGGACAGAGTAGGAAAGGAAGACAAGGTAAAACTACTATTACATGCTAGTTTTAGGTATTATTTATTACTGTTAGAGAGGGGTTGTGTGTAACGTGCACCGGGGAGGGTGCAGGCTCGAACCGGGTCCACGAGATCTGGGACCGAGTGTGAAACGTTCCACTGAATGTGACCGGAATAAATGGGAGTAAAAGAATGTGGCTCACCATGTATAATCCCAACGAAAACCCTTCTCAATGGTTCAGATTGCTCTGCCAGCCTCGCAGGAGCATTAGATTGCTGAGTTTGTGTGTTTAGTAACAGTGCGACGAGTGTCATGTCTGTCTAGGTTTTACGAAGTGAAACAGTGAGTGGCACAGTGCGTGCTTCTTTTTCTTTTTGATTAGTTCATTAGTGATATTAATAATATTATTTTTTGTGTGATGACTGATGTAAGTGAATGGGAGGTGCTGGTGTTAAAGATTCTGACCGTGCTTTCTTTTGTTTCTTTGCGTGGCTTTTGTACCTGGGGAATGATTGCTGACTCGCGGGATCTTTTGCTCATTATGTGGTTTCAGTTTATTTGGGTGAGTATGATTATTACTTTGCAGCATTACATGGCTTGGTTTAGACATTGACCTCATCATTTTGTTTTACCGTCACAGCACATATTCTCTTCCATCTCCTGTTCATTTATGATCATGAGTTTGATTGCGCATTTCTTAGATTCAGATTCTTCCCAAGGATACTAATCATTTTAGTCAAAAAATGACTTTTTTGTTTCTTCCTCCTTTCTGTGTTTAGGTGGTTATGACAAAGAAGATAAGGCAGCTAGAGCTTACGATCTCGCTGCTCTCAAGTACTGGGGTCCAACCACCACCACCAACTTTCCGGTTAGTAGAGGGATATACCTTTCATTTCAGACATGGTTTCATTTTTACCTCTATTATGTATTACTATGCACCCCTTAGCTCTGGTGTTATTCAAACTTTTCTATAGTTGATAATCTTTATTGATTACTTTATTCTGAATTTCACAGATTTCCAACTATGAGAAGGAGCTGGGAGAGATGAAGAACATGACGAGGCAGGAGTTTGTTGCTTCTCTACGAAGGTAAAATTACTTATTTTTATTAAAATCCGAGCTAGGAGAATAGTTTTATGGACATGTTTAATTTATTTTGGCTCTCTCCATGTTACAGGAAGAGCAGTGGTTTCTCTAGGGGGGCCTCTATATACAGAGGAGTGACGAGGTATTTGTCTATCTTGTACTTTTAGGTTTTAACGTTTTGTGGCCTCATTTTCATTCCTTTTGACCGCTAGCGGATATCTATTGATTCTGAATGAATAAAATAATTTGATTCAGACACCACCAGCATGGCCGATGGCAGGCGAGAATAGGCAGAGTTGCCGGAAACAAAGACCTCTACCTTGGCACTTTCAGTGAGTCATCAATATCTTCCTTATATTCACATCAATTATTGTCTTTTTTCTTGCTTTACATTCCTCTATACATGTCCTTTTTTGAAAAGGAAACAACTTCCTGATTTTTTGTACACATACACAAGATGCTGCTGCCAATGAGGTGTTTGTTAAACTACCCAAATGGCCAAATCTCTTGCCACTTGCCCAGTTTCATATTTATATATTTTTTTCAGTTTATGATTTGTTACTAACAAAAAGGAGTAATTTTCTTAAAAAAATTAGGCACTCAAGAGGAAGCTGCCGAGGCCTATGACATTGCAGCTATAAAATTCAGGGGGTTAAATGCAGTCACAAACTTCGACATGAGTCGCTACGACGTGAAGAGCATTGCAAACAGCACACTTCCCATTGGGGGTTTGTCTAGCAAGAACAAGACATCCGCGGATTCGGCATCTGAGAGCAAAAGCCACGAGGCAAGCCGATCGGACGAACGAGATCCGTCATCAGCTTCATCCGTGACCTTTGGATCACAGCAGCAGCCTTCCAGCTCTACCTTAAGCTTTGCCATCCCTATCAAGCAAGACCCTTCAGATTACTGGTCCATCTTGGGGTACCACAATCCTACTCTCGACAACAGTGGGGTCAGGAACACTGCTAGTGTTACTACAACTTCACCCTTCCAAATGGACCTCTCAAGTGCCCCCTCAAATACCGGCAGTGAAAACAACGCCGCGTTTTTCAGTGGAGGAGGCATCTTTGTTCAGCAGCAAAGTGGTCATGGAAATGGGAATGGTCATGGTCATGGAAATGGAAGCGGTGGTTCTTTAAGCTGTTCAATCCCATTCGCCTCGCCCATCTTTTCTCTAAATAGCAATACTAGTTATGAGAGCAGTGCTGGTTACTGCAACTGGATTGGACCTACTCTGCACGCATTCCAATCCCATGCAAAACCAAGTCTCTTTCAAACCCCGATATTTGGCATGGAATGAGCTCATGCACGAGGTAGGATGAGAATCTGTGCATATAATGATGAAAGGGGAAGGAAAGTAGCGGTGATGGTGTTTTAGCATGCAACACAACGCAAGGACAAACGGACTAGTCTCTTTAGCTGATGCACCATTTGAATGAGTTGGACTGACAGTCATAATTCATCAGAACCGTAGCTAGACCTAGCTGACACTGTACTAACTCAAACTTCCTTTGTTGTGTTTTGTATCTTTTTTTTTCTTTTTTTTTCTTTTACGCCTTTAGCTTTTTGTCCCTGTTAATATACTGACATGATTTCATGAGTATAATGGGAAGGAAATCCTTTTGTGTAATCCCTTTCATCTGATTTATTTGTTAGTAATCACTTTACCCTCCATGCGAAAGGCATTCAATGCTTACATATATTGCAGGACCTTTAACACAATGTCTTTTTTACTATTTTGGGTAAATTCGCATCAAACGTGAGGAGTGGTTTAATTTTCTGGTTTCTAAATAATTGAAAATAAAAAATTGACCAAGTATTGGAACAAAATGACCAGGGACATATGTTTATCCGCTTTAGTGTTTTTTTGTCCATCGGGTGCGACCAGTGTGCTACGGAAAAAGCTGAGAATATATTCGTTGAGTTAGCCTCGGAAGAATTTGAAACCTGGCGTTTATCGTGAGTGCTTCTTTCTCTTTCGGCTAGACTTGTTTCACATGCAGCCACCCTCTCTCTGTACTTTATATAGTCAGTCATTTGCTTTTACTTTTTACTAGGAACAAAATTTTAATGATATTTTTTTTTGGAAGAGTGCATATTTCTTCACTTCTTCATTTTTGTTAAAGGTGTGATTTATTTTACTTTAAAAATTTGATTCTAAATATTCATCAAAGTCTAAGATAACGAACATTAAAAACTTCATCTCTTGCGCCTGATTCATGATGATAATCTGATACATATTAGTTGTTCTTCAGAAAATAAATTCCAGAATATGACGGTGCATAGTTGCGTATGTTTTTATTCAATTTAAACGTCTCGGTTTGATAACAGTTAGCCAACAAAATCGACGCAACAAGTTTTTAGAACAGAGTCATCGTTTGATGTTTCAATGATTAATATACTTTTCTTATATTTATGTGTTAAAATGTTATTGTTGTTAGTAGTGGATTTTAAGCCTAATTCAATCCTCGACGAGACTTTCAACAATTGTCGTGTTTGTTTTATGTTGAAAGCTATTGTTGTGTTTGTTTTATGTTGAAAGGGAGCTGAGGTATTAGCTGGTTGTGTTTTTGGGTCTCCTTCTCTTATAAAACCATTTCTATTTTGAAGATCCTAACGGGGCGAAGAGCGGAAGAAATAGCAAAGAGAAACTGTGTAGGAGAAGGTAATAATTGGTCCTATATAGTTGTGTACTAGTTACACTAGAAAGGTAAGTCCGGGGCCACTAATTATGAGGGAGCACAATTTTGACCAAAAGTTGGATAATCGAAATTCAAAAGTGAAAAAATAAAGTATAACTAGCAAAGATCATGATACACATAGGACAGAAACAAAAACCATAATATTGTTAGTGTTGTTGTGAACTTTTTGCAATGGGTCCCTTCCTTTTAGACTAGTTACAACTGGACATTAGTTTGGAGACAGAAGTTCAAAATTGAAAGAAAAATGGAAGGAGAAAAAGGAGGGAATAGAAGAAAAGGGAAAAAATAAAAATAAAATAAATAAAAATAATGTCTTTTGGTGTCCCTTGAAGGGTGATTGATGATCAGTGTCCTGTGTACCTTTCGGCGCTTATTAGATCCTTCCCCACCATGCCCTCATCTTTGACCATTGCTTTGACTATTGCATCTTTTTGTTTGATGCACTACGTTATATGGAAGTGTACTGAAAATGGAACCTATAACACCAATACAGCATTCTTCGGAGTAATGCCATGTCCAACATTAAATTCCAACCCCTTCACCTGAACATGTCTTCTATCTTTTGCCGTGAACCATAACCAAAACAGACAAGAATATTCTAAAGTTCTCTCTCTCTCTCTCTCTCTTCGTGATACCATGCATGACCACGAGGGCACTCTCATCTTCTCACTGCCCAGGTTGAACACAAGTACAAAAACCTAACCAAATAGTAAAACCTTATTAATTTACCTTTAATGATGCATAAATTACTGACAACGTGTGATCGCCTTCTATAATGTCTTTGCTATCATCTATGCCTCTTTTTAACTATCATAATCTTTCTCTCACTATGTCTGTCTCCACTTTCACAGTTTTTGTTTCCTCAAAATATTTTTCATTTTCAAAATTAAGAAACAACTATTTCTTCTTCTTCCAATCAGTGCTTTCACTTGTTAGTGTATTCCACCTAATGTTTTTAAAACTTATGCGAATTTACAATTATATTCTAGCTCTTGTAAAGTAGTGCTATTTTTGTTATCAAAACATTTCACTAGAGAAAATTATGTTGTTAATATATTTTTAAGCTTCCAGTACCACACAGTTTGAGTAATAGATCAACAAGATGGACCGGTTCCTACAAAAGTTTAATTTTTTATTAAGAAAGCCGTTTTATATTTCTTCTCTCGTAATGTTTCGAATTGTTTATATCGTAAGATGATATAAATAATATGAGACGAAGGAATGTTACGTTCTAATTTTGAAGCATCCGGAAAATAATTTATATCTGGATCTTCTTTTAATCCAGAAAGCAAGCTGAAAATATTTGAAAATGGAAAAAGGTTAGAATAAAATGAGAATTTTGTAAATTAAAGGTCAAAATTGACAACGGAAAAGGAAATAAAAATAGGGAAAAACGCTAAATACACCTTGCGTAAAAAATAACACGACTTTAAATACAAAATCAGTATAGATGATTAGGAAAGTAATAAAAGACTTTCATAAGAAAAACAACAAAAAAGTTGAAATGCGTACTTTTTTTTTTCATGAAACAAGGAGTCTTTGATGTGCAATGCTTAATTAATAGCTGTTACAGTAATATTCAGTGAGAGTGTTTCAATGACCAAACAAAAATACAATTCCTATTTATAAATCCAATGATTATTCATCCATTAATTATGTATAAACTTCAAAGAAAAATACAATTAACCGATGAACTTTTCTCAATCATTCAGTAACATCAATGTATAACAAATGGTTATTCATTAACAAATGTTATGTTTTTCAAAATATTCATATTCAGTATCTTATATTAGGAATTGACACTTGACACATCTTAAACGTTCATGTATGCAAATCTTGACTTCATAAATATTTAAGACATCCATATCTAGAAATATAAACATTCCAAATGTGCAATAAAATCTCCTTCAACTTTTCACTATTTGAAATTTTAATCTATGTAATTTAAACATCATTAAAGTTAAAAATATCTCTATGCATAGATCATTGTATTCAATATACACATTTAAAAAGAGTTCATACGTGTGTAGTTCCAACGGAAAAAATCAAAAACACTCATCTAACTTTACTCCACCTTTCTCACTTATCCTAATTGTTTCTTTCTCAATTTCATACTCTCTCTTACCCACACACAACAACTCGCGATACCGCAATTTGTTGCTCTTGCTCTGTTCGTTCATTTATTTTTCAATTTAATAACAAAATAATTGATGATGTTGATTTTTGATTGGAGGGTTGTGTTATATCTTTTTACTTATGATTGTAATTAAATTTGTAAAAAACTAAAGTCTACAATAATTTCAATAATTTCAATAATATCAAAACTAAAAAAAACAAGAAACCGTCCACGAAAAAACGTTAGCATCAACCTATAATAGTTGCAAAGCATTTAGTTTCTTAATACCAATTTTGATAAAATCATAGAAATGAAAGGAGTAGAAGTTAAACTATGAACGTGATTGATAACAAATTTATTAAGTTTTAATTCCAATTTGAAATTCATTACGTTCTGTTTTTCTTAATTTCACTTCTGCGACAAATGATAAATCAGAATGACAACATCATGTTTATAATAATTTTAATAAAATCATAGAAATGAAATGAGTAGAAGTTAAATTATGAGCGTGATGGTAACAATTTTATTAAGTTTAAATTCAAATTTGAAATTCAATACGTTTTTGTTTTTCTTAATTTCACTTATGCGGCAAATGATAAATCATAATGACAACATCATGTTTATATTGACCAAACAAGTTGGAGATGCGAATTGTTTAAGATAAACTTACATGATGTGATTTACTTTGGAATGTAATTTTTTGGTCCAACTCAAAGCTAACAAGTTCATTATGACTAGTATATTAATTTTTGGTTGATTTTTAATTAGTTGGTATATTAATGCAATTTTTCTTGAAAACTACTTAACATTTTGCAATCTGCTCAAATATAGAAGATATGTAATTTGTTAGAATATTTTTATTCTTTTTACAAAAATGAAATGAAAATATGTTTATCAATATGAAACATTCGAGAGGGAATGAGCACTAACCTCTTTTCTGAATAAGGAGACAGAGTCAACAACAATATTTTTCTCTGTTCATAACTCTCTTAAATAATTTGTTCCGGTTAAATCATTTAGTACGATGTGCAAAAATTTCATTTTTTTTGTTGTGTTTTGAGGTTGGTTATATGTACGAAGGTGAAAAGTAAATTTTATTTTCTGGACAATAACTTACCCCTTCCGAAATTCACTTTAAGGGTTTTTCTCTTCTGGAAAATATTTCTGGACAACTTAATAGTCAAAATATCAAATCTCCCTGGAGATAAATTATTAATTCTAAAATTTAAAATCACAAAATTTAATAACAATCAGAAGAGAAAAGATATAACACAACCCTTCAATAAAAAATCAACATTAACATCATCAATTATTTTGTTATTAAAGTGAAAAACAAATGAACGAAACAAATTGCGGTGTTGCGGGTTGTAGTGTGTAGGTGAGAGAGAGTGTGGAGTTGAGGGAGAAACAAATATGATAAGTGAGGAAGGTGGATTATGATTGAACGATTGTTTTTTTATTTTTTTCATTAGGACTACAGTAGGGATGACAAAAAAAAAGTTAGAGTGAGAGATAAAAGAGAAATAATCGAGAGAAATGAGGGATGTTAGTAAGGGTTATATATATATATATTCATAAACATGATATTTAAATCGTTATAACATTCCATCACATCATACATAATTTAAATCATAATATTCACAAGCATTGCTTAATTCTCACAAATCGAAAATTTACGTTTAAAAAATATATATATTTTGTTGAGAAAAATTCTAGCAAAAAGAAAACTCATTTTTTTCACTGTTTAAAATTGTCAAGCAATATTTAGACAAAGGATATTAAGATTCATCCGATAAATTATACAAAAGATACACAATTTTTTAAAATCTCAACTCTGCCAATACTTAAAAATTTACACATCTAACTATTTTTAGTAAGTTTAAAAACTTCATATTGACCACATATCATGTTTTATTAATTTTAACTTAAAAAGACAATTCAAAATACAATATATCATTCACTTTCATCATTGAATCACACAGACTCGTATTACAATTTTTTAAAATCAAATTAGTTACTTAATTTCATCAATCAAACTGAGACTATGTTCACTTTAGAAGATAGATTTGAAAAAAAGAGTGAATGGATTTGAGAGGATTTGAAAATGAATTGATTGTTTTCTAAGAAATTTGAAAATAAATGAGAATGAATTTAAAAGTAATGTTTGTAAAAATTAATATAGAATTTACTTGATATAACAGATAAAAAATTGATTTAATTAATAAAAATTAAAAATTATAAAAATACCCATGGTAATAAAAATAATATAAAATAGTATTATAATTAATAATATTATTATTTTTGTTATTATTATCATTATTATCATTGTTATTATTATTAATATTATAGGAAAGAAAATTAAAATTAATTATGAAGAGATAGATAGAAGCTTTCTTCTGCAGCTTTGTTTCAAACCTGCAAACATGAGAAGCACCAAATTGGAATCTAATAAAATAAAAGATGTATCCTAGGGATTATGAATTGTGGCAAGGGTAAATATAAGAATTACCTATAAATTCCTGTAAATCATGCCTCTTACGAGATGATTGAAAAAAAATAAATACCGTATTCATTCGCTTTTCTTTTCCTTCTTCGGTAACCTATCCAAACAAATACGTATTTTAATTTTAATCTGTTTGTGCAAATTTGTTTGAACAAAACTTTCTTTAAAAACTAACAGAATCTAAAAGAGAATCATAATCCAACATGCACAAAATTTCAACTAGTCATCATCTATAAAAGCACTCTCAAAATCTTAGTTACATACATATAAGTCATATTCAAATTTCATTGGAACTAAATTTTGAATCTAATTTATTAAAAAATCATAATTTTCCTCACTTTGATTCTCGTTCTCTTCAAGCAATTGCTCTGAAACTCGGAAAACTAGAGAAGTCTCTTAACTTACTTTGAAGATGCTTGATATACAAACCAAACTTATGACTATATACTTAATCTTACAAAAATTCATTTATTTGATTCTGATTTCACAAGTGGTAACAGGACCCTTACATGCAATCAATATAAGAAAAAAATAACTTGAAGTCACACAAGAAAAAACATTAATTTGGTTGAAATTTAAATGTCATAAATGATCTCACTTAACCATTATTTTGTCTACACTCTCTAATCATGAAAGGGCTAAAAATCAATTCAGAAAAATTAGACAAAAATAAGTGAAAAATTAAAGATATTAGAAATAAATGATTAAAGAATTAAAATTTTAAATTATGTACTCAACCTAAAATAAAATTTAAACTCTTATTTTCCTTTTAAAGAAACATATTTATCTAATTAAAATCTGAGCCACATTACATATATTTATAAAGATAGTGACATTTTTGCTTCAAAATTATATTATCAATTATGGGTAAGATGAGTTGACATAATTACTGATTTTTTAGTTAGGCATAATTCATTTTATTGTTCTTATTTTTCAAAAAAAGAAAAAGAAAAAAAAAATAAAATATATATATATATATATATATATATATATATATATATATATATATATATATATATATATAGAGAGAGAGAGAGAGAGAGAGAGAGAGAGAGAGAGAGAGAGAGAGAGAGAAACGTATATTTATTTGCTCATAAATTTTGTGGTGTGTTTACTATATGCTCCATCTTTCATGTACTGGTTGACTATATGCTGTGCAGAGTTGCCTGCATTAATTAAACAAGAAAATTAGTTAAAAGATATGAGTGAACTCTAAGTTCTAACCTATATAGTTAATATCAGTATCAGCATTTTTCAGGGAATTTTTTGTCAGTTAGTTTGAGTCGTATACAATTATATGTAATATTGTAAATGTTTGCGCTCACCAATCTTACGTTGTCTCTGGAAATAAGCCCTTATCAGTCATTATATTACATTTAATCTTCTATAAAAGTTACTTCCAAATTGCATTATTTGAACTTAGCTACCTATGGTGACTAGAATCTACCCAAATACGAAACAAAGTCCCAGGTATTTGTTAACGTTGTTGGCCACAGTAATTAAGCTCTTCCACATGTTCACCTAATGCAACCTTTGTTTGCTCAAAGCCTTGTCTTCAAATTTTAAAATAATTTAATTCCAAGGAAAAACCACACCCACCAAAGAAAAAAAAAATCTTTACCAAACATTTGTTAATAAAAGTTGCATTGAATAAAAAAGTGAATAAAATTATTAATACATAAATATAAAAATGCATAAATTGATTGTTTTAAAGGTTTTTATTAAAATAAAACTTTGTATTAAGATAAAAATATATTGATCTGACTTGAGCTTAGCTCAGTTGAGAGAAGGTTGTTGAATTTGGCAGAAAAAAAACTGAGTGATAATTAATTAGGTGGTAATGGTAGTTTATGTGAAGATAGGTAGGGTGATTAAATTATGTGTTGAAAGGAAGTTGACAGGCACATGCGATTTGAAAAGGCTACGCTTTGAAAGGGAACAAAATGAATAACGATAGTCAAATGTAAAACTGCAAAAAGCTCCTAACTTTTTCTTTTTTCTGTTTTCTTTCTGTAATGCTTTTTTTTTTCTTCTCTCTTTTGAGTGAGTTAAGTCGCAATCTATGTTCCCCATATGTTTTGTCCGAAAACAAGTTATGTCGGCCATAGGATAATGCAAACATCCACCTTAACTTTATTCATTTATTCCTAATAACTAATTAATTACGTTTTCTTCTCTCTTTGGTTTGACCGAGCAACCAAACCAACCCACTATTTCTTTTGTTTGTTTGATTGTGTTTTCCTTTTACGTTAACTTATAATGATGAATGGTTTAGAGGAACAGTGGCTTTTGGGATGCCAACAAGAAATGGCATAATTAAGAAATTGTGCTTGTTAAGTTTGTTGGACACTTCTTTCGAAAATATAATAATCATTTCTTAACATTGTGATTGTGATAATCATGCGTGGACGAACCCTCACGTGCTTATCTGACCGCAGTGCTCCCGCGAAGCGTGCGGTTTAACGTCAGAATTAGATTTCATAAATCTTATTTATTCCTCTCTCTCACTTTATATATTTCCCACTTCATTGGTTGAATAATTAAACTTATTTTTTTAAGTAGAAATTAACACATGCTAATGCATGCACTCTGTTACTTAGAATTACTTAATAATTAAACTTAATTTATAATTAGTAATACTCTATTTCGAAAGTAATTTATTGAAAGCACTATCGGTTGTAATTGTGAAAACATCTTCTAATGATAGTGTAAAATTATATATATTATAATTGAATCAAATAAAAGATAGTCTATAGGCATAGGACAGTCTCTAGATTTTTTACTATTCTAGAATCACATAGTACAATACCATTTATTTCAATGCTGCAGTGAAAGTAATGTAGTACACTAATAAGCATAAAAACAAAAAATTATTTAGTGGAAATAAAATATCGCCTTTGAAACAAAATATTCTTAAATAATTGAGAAGAAATGTAGGAGATGGTGGTAGAGCAGTACAAACAGCTTTTATTAAGTTAGGAACTAAGGTAGCTGCACTACTATACTATACTATGGTGAAATGAAAAGACATAAATAAATAAATGCAGATTTATGAGGAACAGCAATGAAATATGTAGGGGATTAGAATCTATGAAGTTTTAATGACAAACTTTTTATGACGTGATTGCATTTCCTCAGTTCAGCCATAGGTTTTATGACCTATCTTCTTTTAACAGTATTCTCATTCATATGTAACAGACCTCTTCTGGGCCAATTCTAGGTAGCCCATAAAGCCCAACTTAAAGTCTCATCCACCAAAACAAGTTAAGGAATGATGGATTTATAATTTCCATAACTAAATCCATTAAAATTATAGTTGTGAAGTGTTAATAAATGATAATAGTTGTCAGGGCATTCATCAAGAAATTAAAATTTGACTTCTTTATTAAAAAATATTATTAATATACTCTCCTACCACGTTTTTTAAAACTTTAGTAAAAACATTATTATTAATATTTTAACTGATATGCCGAGGGTAATACTGCACATCTAAGTCTCTCACCATACCTATTTATTTACTTAAGATTGTTAAAAATAAATATGATATCATTAATGATATATCTCTCAAGTGAACCTCTTCCTCCAGCCAATACACATTCACTCACGATTAAAAAAATTATAGTTTTTTATATAAACCCAAAATCTAAAAAGTTAAAAGTTATTTAAAAATTATTTTTTTCTCATTTCAGACAATAAATAAATGACTTATTTAAAAAACCAAATCGTAATTTTAAATAAATTTAGGTTATACTTTACTATCTTTCCCCCAAAATTTAAAAAAGAAAATTAATTGACTTAAGTTAGACTCTTAAGTAAGAATGATATGAAGTTTTTTTATCCTTTTATATATGTATATATATGAGTTGGTGAATCAACTGAAATTTTAAAATTTATTTTAATATAATTCGAGATGAGAAAAATTGACTTACATATTTAAACCCATTTTAACGGCTCTTCTTATAAGCACAAAAAAAATTAAAAGATCCAATCCCAACAGTCTAAAGTAACATGCAATACGTAGCAAATAGTTGTCAGTTTCTTCCTGCACCCACCGTAACTGTTTTCCTGCGTCCTTATAATTCCTTTGTCGTTTTATTCTTTTTGAATTATAGAATCTAAAAGTTTAAAATGACTTTCACGTTATGAAATTCGGAAATTGTCTTTTTCCTTAGAAAAGCCTTTTAAGTTACATAATTGAAAAGTCAAAAATAACGAGAAAAAAAATTATGGGAGTGCAAAGAAAAAGTTATTAAAGTAGAGGAAGAAACTGTCCAAATAGTACAATGATAGCCATGTAATGTTTGAGTTGGACTAGATCAAGAAAGGACACAGGTCCAAAGAGAACAGATAATTAAAAATGACAGGTTCTTCATGTACCTTCCTAATTTCAACATACACCTCCATAATTTTATTTTTTTTGTATTTTAAACTATACAATCGGAACATAATGTTTTATATTTTGAACTATATATTTCAAAATACAAAATGCAAAATACATTACGAAGTACACCATCCGATAGATATTTATATTTCAGGTTGTGTATTTTGGAATAAAAAAAGTTATACCGTGAATTAAAATAATTTGATAATCTGAAATTAAAATTAAAAACAATTACAGAAGTGCAAACTGAAATTACGGAGATGCAGGAAAAGGTTGTCTTAAAAATAGGTATTGTTTGTTTGTTTGTTTCAATGGGACTAGGCCCATATCTAAAACTATATTGTGGACAAGGCCGTATCACATTTTTAAACCACAATGTCTTGGATAAAAAAAAGTAGTCCAAACGTTGAGAGTTGTAATCTGAATGAAGAACAAGATTGTTGAGGTTTTGTTAGAAACAGTTAGCTATGCGAAGAAAGTTGTGGAAGTTCCAAGTTGTCTGAAATGGCAGACATTATTTGCATAATCTTTTATTGATGTTAACTTGAAAGTAAAAACTTAGGAAAAAAACAATTGGAAAACTTGATAATGACAATACGAGGAGGAGAGTGTATATATCTGAAGTATAAAGGCAATTTCACGTGAATAGTTGGTGATTGTGTTGTTGGCATCAAGAAACTTGACTCCAATGTCTTCATCTTAGCCTTTTTTTTTTTGGCTTTATTCTACTTCTAGTGACCAACTCATTTACAGTGATGGTATCTCAAATCGCACTAACTAATAAATACTATTTTTTTCACATTCAAGCAGATCCTCTATTTCACACATCAAACAACAATGCACAATTTCTTAGGTACACAATTTTAGTAGACCAAATTGAGAGCATTATTTTTTATTTTAGTTTTTAAAAAATGAGTATTACTTTCACCAGTGCTCGAATTAAAAGTTTAATTTTTTATTTTTAAGATTATGAGTAAAATAAAAGAAAGGAGTGAGTTTAATTTGAAGTTGTAGCGGGGAGGGCACAGAAATATAAGGAGGGATCTAGCATTGAATTCAGTGAATTAGGTATACGATAGAAATCGTCCAATCCAATGAAAAATAAAAAGTTTGATGAAAATGAATCGGTTTCTTTAACTTACTTTTGTGAATAGGAAGTGGTGTTACTTTTTGTTACAAGCATGCATGCATTGCACGCTGGTTATCACTGAAAACCAAAAAGTACTACACTTTTTGTTACCAATATTTTACTGCAAAAGTGCTTATCCTCAACTTCCTATTTTACTTAGAAACAGGACAACTACAATCGAACACTCTTCACCAGACACACAGGTTTCTTTTTAGTACTGCTTCCACGTCAATGCTACCAAGTACTCAACACACCCACAATCGTGTTCCAACACCGGAACAGAGTAGATAAATTAAATGATGATAGCAATATTTGGGAGTAATTATTTTAATTAAATTAAATCGATTGTAGTGAAGGTTGTTTCACTTTTTTTTTCTTTTTTTTATCAATCATTGTTGAAGGACATTAAAAGCAAATACTCTCGTGAGTTCACTCACAGACAATGTAGGTAAGGAGAAAGGGACATAACCCTTTTAAGTTTTAACAATAACACATGTGTTAGGTTGTCCAAGGGCTCCTCGGCACGAGGGGAATAGTACTACACTCTCGTTTCGCTTTTTTATATATTTATAAACATTACATGTATCTATGCATGTATAGCTTTACATTTCTACCTGGTGCTATACATCAACCATATTTATATGTATATAATAAAAATTAAAATAAAAACTAAATTATAAAAAAAAATACTAGTATATTAATACGTTGTTAGCTAATTACCTTACATCGACCTTGAAATATGAGTGTTACGACGAGTATTTTGTCTCAAAACTTAAATTGTTACTTCGATGTATTTTTTCTAAAGAAACAATTTTGATGTTTTTCTTGTTGGGTTTATTGAAGAAGGGAATTCACTCAAATTAAATTTATATATCATTGATGTTTTGTACCATCAAATAAAATAAAATGACATTTTCAAACTTTTTTTTATACAATGCGTCTAAACGTAACCCATGTCATATGGCAACCGCCAACCCCAATGAATGCTTTTTATTATCATTGAATAGCCATTCAATTAATTTCACTTTAGTTTTTGCTGCTTTGCCTGCAATCACACACTACTTAGGCAAATTGGAGAGAGGAAAAGTAGATGCAGACAAAAGAAGGTAGCTGGACTTGACCTAATTTTTATCATACTTGGACTTTTCTCACAACATTTCATTCAACACAAACGCACCTAAAAAGTGTAACTACAACACCATTCTCCCACTGTACCTGTGAAATCTTTTCACCACATCCAAAACCTGCTGCTGAGCTACCCAATCAGAGCCTGGGTTAGTAACCACCACACTATTCATAGATGCTTTTCATTTTTTTAATTACCCTTTTATATTATGGACCGACTAAGACCTCAATTTCTCATTTTCATTTTTAACAATATTAAATTCTACTAAATAACTAATGCAATTCTAGTTTAAATAAAATAAATTCCAACAAATTAAATTCAATTAAATTTACTATTGAAAATATTTGTCACTAATCACATAAATTTGATAATAAAACAAAATTACCGATAGTTTATCAATAAATTTTATTGATAAATAAAAAATTTTGTAGTCAACCGTAAGTATCTTTCAATATATATATATATATATATATATATATATATATATATATTTGATCGATAATTAATGATGAATTTATATTTTTATCAATCGATAAATTTTACAATTTAATCTTCTTCTTTTTATTCTTCTTTTTCCTTCACTATTTCATTTTCTTATTCTTTTTCTTTCTCTTTTTTCCGCCACCATGTAACCATTATTGTCATTGTCATTATTGTGTTAATCATTTTTAATTCTTTCTTTTCCTCTTCCTCTTCATAGTTGTTGTATTGTTGTTGTTAATGTAGTTATTGTTGTCATCATCGTCTTGATCAGTGTCTCATCCTCTTCATATTCTCTCTTCTTTTCATTCTTCTTCTTTATTTCTCTTTAACTTCTTCGATTATAACAAATATTTCATTAGATTTAGTAGGAAAATTGACATCCATTTTACTAATAAAATTATTAACAAAATTTAAAAATTCAATTATCCAAATTTATCATAAATTTTCAAAAAATTTAATTACCAATGTATTTTAAAAAAATCAAAATAATTTATCGACATATTTTATCAACATGATCAAAACCTAACATGAATTTTAACAATGATTTTACTATAAAGTTTACTGCAGAGAAACATTTGTCAATAATAAAAATTCTAAATTATTTATAATTTATCAATAAATTTCTATTACAAATATTTTTATTGAAAATTAAAACCTTAAATTTGTTGGATAAATTTTATTTTATTTTCATTAATAAATATTACTTTATCAATGGTCTTTTCCTGTAAACAAAATTCCATTAATAATATGTATTTTCGTGTAGTGGCCCACAAGAACTCTCTTTTGATAAAACTATACTAATAATGCTAGAAAACTGTTATATATATATATATATATATATATATATATATATATATATATATATATATACTTTTTCTTCTATTCCATCATTATACATACTTGAGAAAATGGAGTGCAGGTAGACAAATTGTTTCGAATCATCATTGATAATCAATATGTTAGGAGTGAGATAATTTGAAGAATGGAGAAAGGTCTAAAGTTTCAACAAAAATAACTAAATTGTTTATCTTTTAATTAAAAGTTCAAAAGTTTGAATAGACAAGGATTGCTCTTTTTAACGTAATCTTTCCAATCTTTTTGTTTTACTTTCACACACAAAGATACAAATTGCTTTCCGTAGTTTCCCCACCGTTGCTAGAAATTCCATGGAAGAATATAAATATATTTCTAGTGTTTATATAAATTTTCTTTACCTTTTCCTTCACTTAAAAACTAATAAAAAATAAAGCAATTAACACACGATAAATGAATTATTTTTATTTCATACAAATAAAGTAACAGATTTTGTATATTTTTCTTGTCCTGTGATTATCTTTTATCACTTTTCAGATCATATTAGACTTACATGTGTACAGTTTTCAAGATAAAAGTTTCTAAAAAATTGTAAAATATTTCATAAAAGTTTAAGTCAATTTTGTACCTTTCACTATTTACAATTTTTCTTTTTGTGATTTGTTCTCTAATACAAAATTCCTGTGATAGTCAGATTTTAATTAATGTTTTATTGGATTGCTCGCATAAATATTTGTGTTCGAGATAGAAAAATACTTTTTTTATTTTTATGATCTAGGGTCTTAAATTTTATGTCAGCATACTTTAATGGAGGGGTTTTATGAAACTCAAATATTAAACTTATGACCCTCTCATCATAACCCATGCAACAAAAATGTCTTCAAAAGTTAGAATGAAGTGCAAAAATGCTAACAATCATACCAACTCATTAATGAGATAATGAAAGTTCATCAATTTAAGCACCTCATTAAGAGGTTGTAATAATGTAATTTTGGCCATAAAAGATTTTTTGAGTTGTTTTATTTCTTTAACTTGTCTTAGATGCTTATTGAAGAAAACTTTGAAGTAAATGAGAACTACAAAGTTTTCTTAGAAGCGTGAATCTTTAATTTTTTATTGGAGTGTTCTTATATTAAAGTGAATAATATTTCAAATGGTGATCTTTTATGGCTTTCTTATAGTGTTCTTATTGATAATATCTCATGTAATAATCTTCATGATATTATTTATCTCTTGGCTAAATATGACAAATAATTCTTAAAGAGTTATTATCATTATTTCAAGTAATGATCCTCATTCTCTAATAAATTAATAGTTCCAAGATTTTGTAACTTCTAAAATACATGTTTATTTATTTTGTAGTAGTTTGACATAATCAATATAAAATTTCTTAAGAGATAATATTTTTTTTTTACATAAAAGGAAAATGTTGTTAACATTTCTTAGAGACTATTAGGATCAAATTAATTAACTTGCTCCCTAACACTGACAACTCTTTTATCAAACAATACTTTTTAAACAAACACACTTTACAAAGAAGAAGAAAATCAACACATGTTATTTATATCATTATATAATTATACGACAAAGAAGAATTATATTTTATCGTAAAAACTATTTATGTTTACATTTGTAATTATAATTTTATTATTTCATGTTACTATATAAAAATGAACACGTGTGTTTTGACTAGTATGAATAAAAAAATAAGTAGATATAAAAAAGAAAAGAAAGTGATCATAAACATATATTTATGTTTTATTTATGACCATAAAGAAATCTTACTATATTTGTTATTAATTGAATTAACATAATAAATATCCAGTATGATAAATCTTACTTATTATATTGGTTGAAATAATAATTAATAAAAGAAGTTGTACATAATTACTGTCTTATTTATTATTATAGGAAAAATTAAAACTATCATAATAAGTTTTCATTAACTGTATTTTGCTTCTATTAACATAAATTAATCTCAGCTTATCAAACATTTTAAAGTCTTAGGAACAAGAAAATATATTGTTACTAAGTTTACACACAAAATCCTCAACCACCGAGTGGAAAATTATATATGACCCTTTTAATATGGTAATGTCACAAATTAATGGGCAAATAGCTTTTACTTTATTAGCAATTCTAACAATCTGGAACAACTTTGACTTTGACTATTTCAAGTTTTTTATTTTCTTTGTTTTTTTCTATATATATGTTCTACCAACTCTAGATTAGTTCGATTTTACATTTGATCCCACTACAAGACATGACTTCACTTGTTGTACATTCATACTCAACGTTTCTATTAATAAAATGCTCCTATCATCAGAACAATTAATCTATAGACCCACTTCTCATTTCAGCAAATGTAATTTGCATTTATTTATAGCCAAAATTTGTAATTATATTCAGATTGTGCGACAGGAAAACCATCTTTATAAATCCAACATAATTCACGGAACATCATAGATGAAGTTAAAATTTGAAGTTAAGTGAGGTAAAAAAAAATTAAACTTAATTTAACTTTAAATTTTTTTACATTATTTATATATTATAAATTAATTTTATATCTACATTTGATTTTTAAAAAGAACAGTGTATAGTGTGTTGTATATATATAAGTATTGAAGTCAAAACTTCCTCCTTAGAATTGTTTCTTTCATTGAATTATTGTGTTGTAGGAATCATAATTGTTTGGTGTTCAGAAGAACCTTGACGCAGTAGCAGCACCTTTTTTGTGGCTAATTATTTGAAAGTTTAATTTAGAGTAGTAACATCGTTTATGAACAATGAAAGTTAAGCGATGATATAGAATGCAATGATTTTCATGTCATCATTGATAAGAAGAAGGACCACCCAAATAAAAAAAAAAAGAGAATGAAAGAAGGACCACAAAAGGATAATAATAATTGTTGGTGAACGATGGCCACTAATAGAAAATTCTTTATGAAACAGCAACACCAATAATAGCTTATAATTAATTACAACACCACTAATAATTATTCCCAATCGTTGCTATGCAATGTATCCAAGCCTTTCCAATAGACACGAACAAGATAATATTCCTTTCATATATTTTAATTCAATTCATGGAGATGCACAAACATTATATAAATAGGTTCTTTCTTACCCACTTCCAACGCTAATTTTTCTTTTTTAATCTTCTTTCAAACCAGTTCTAATAACTTCAATTTCATGGGATTACATAAATTATCTTTTCATCATCATTTTTACATAATACTATCGTAAATCTTTATACTTAAAAAAATAAATGGACAGAGTATACTGTATTTGTTGTAAAAAATCAAATAAACTGTTGGCTTCATAATGATATCGTAACAACTTTTTAACAACAGATTATGTGTCATTATTTTATTGTTTGATATATTTAAAATAGATAAATTACATACTATTACCTAAGTTATCGTAGAAAGGTTGTCAAAAATAGTTATTGAAGAGAAATTTTTCTAAAATTTTCTCTCCTCTTATCAGAGTTGGGAGTTGGGATAGTAAGCACGTGGGGACACGTGGCACTTTTACGATGCCGTTGGATTGTTACTTCTTTGTGCATACGTAGAAACCATAGAAAAAAAATAATAATACTCAAAAGTAAATAAATAGAAGTGGATCTGGAAACAGACAACGTGATGTTTATGACTTACATCAACAACACGTTTGAAACCACTGAAGCAAATCTTATACCTTCATATGTTTGTATGTCTTCAGATCTAACTTTTGTAAAAGGATAAATATTTGATATTAATTATTGTAATATGAGAAGTTTTATGTTAGATCTTTGAGTGAGTTTGGAGTCACCCATTTTATAATTTTTTTCTTACAATAATAATAATAATAATAAATTATAATAATATACTTGGTTGAATGATCTATCAGATAGATGATTCTACAAATCTTTTGCTAATCACACAAACTTCTCTCATGGCCATAATCATAACAAAACAAAAATCCCATAAAGACAACTTTAACATCCTTTTGTAGAAAACAATCAATGTCTTATTCTAGGAAATTGGAAATCAATAGGCATTTATGATAAAATATCTCTTCCTCCTTGTTAATACATGCAACACTATTAGAATATATATATATATATATATATATATATATATATATATATATATATATATATATATATATATATATATATATATATATATATATATATATATATATATATATATATACACACACAAATAAATTACACATGATGAAACAACATGTTCCTTACGTTAGAGTCAATGGCTGAACTTAGCCACGAGGAAGTTACTGAAAAAAGTAAAAAAATACCATCGTTGAATTATCTTATTATAACGTGACAAATGAATACACATTTCCTCCCTATGATACGTTCTGTCACCCTTAATAGTTATAATTTTAAATTTATTGTAAGATCAAAGTATAACTTGATCTCAAGATTTAAATCTTATACTAAATAAATTATAGAGCAGATAACTTGTCCCAGATACTCGATAACTACGTTTCATGTTTAATATTTAAAATCAAATAGCGTCAGTTGTGTAATTGATCTGTACGAATTCATATTTCTTATTCAGAGTAGTTGGATAAAAGAAAAAAATAATAAGCACCTCTGCAGCATTATTTGTTTAATGCTGCTGCATGAAATACAAAAGAAAAATATTAAAGATGATTAATTTAAATCACATTTTTTTTGCAGTAAAGCCTTCGTTAAAAACCTTATTGAAAAAGCAAGTCAAGTCGAAGAATATGATAAATTAGTTTGATTATTTTGTAAAAAAATGAGATCCGATAAGAAAAGAATAAAAATTGTAAAATAAAAAAAGAAAAGCAGAAAGAAACAAGGTTTTCCATCCCATCATTTGTAAGCATTGGTTGGTACCCATAATTTTTATTTCGTCGGCGCTCTATGCGGCACCTCCTTATCTCTGCCACTCTTTTGTTTAGGCAAACGTCCTTTTCATTTCAACTATAAATAATTCACTTTATCTTTTCCTTTTCTCTCTACCATTCATAACGCGCCAGGCCTTTTAAATATCATTTATATAGTCTGTTATTCGGTTGAGATCTCCCACATTTTACCCCTATCCATTTTTTTTCTTATTCTTTTATAATATATTATGCTCTTTATTTTCTCCATTAATTAAAACAGTAATAAGAAGTGTCCTTTTATTTTTTTCTATTCACATAACCATAAATTTGCTTAAAGCAGTAGTATCTTTTAAGTACTATACCACATATAGAAGAAAACCAACCACCATACAGCATGATTGATGGTCATGTCATGCAATTTATACAACTTTTAAGTGTAATAGAAAGCAAACACGAGCTGCATTATAAGCCTAACCAATCGCAAAAGCGAGTGGCCTCGGATGGGAAAGGATCACTGCGCAACATCTCATTGTACAAAAATATAATTTAACGTGAATAATTTCGCTTTTATATATATAATGTACTCTCTGGAAAGGAGTAATTTGATTGGTTAAGTAGATGGATAAGCTGTGTAAATTAAAAAAAAAATGTGTACTTTTCTTTCTGGAGTAATTTTGTGGGGGCAATTAATGTTAAATGACTATACTACCCCTAATTGACCCTGATCATCCATCACCCATGTGTGTTCCTTCCCGTACTGTCAACAACAAAATTTAACACTCCCACCCGTTATTCAAACCTAAGCATTGGCATGGATAGTTTTGTACATCTGTCAGAAAAATAATAATAAATGTCTATACATAGTTGTTGATAATATATATATATATATATATATATATATATATATATTAATTGAAATTATGATAATTATAACTTTCAAGATTTAACTTATCTTATTTTACATTGTAATCCGAGCACTGCTGGTTAAAATTTGAGTATGAAATGAAATAAAGTTAGAGGAATTTAGATTTTAGTTGTGCATGAGTGATAATATATATGAAAAAGGTGTGAAAAATGACAATGAATGGAGATGGAGAGAAATAGACAAGACATAGGTAAAATATTGTCCTAGAATGCAATGCCATGTCACACCAGAACACTCCCTTTCATATGGGTATGATGTATGAATTTATGGTGCAGGTTAGTGATGGGATATGGTGTATGTGGATGCTATACTATTTGGGATGCACCACAGAATAAATGCATTCTCGCCTAATTCATTCGGTTATATAATATTATCCTCATCCGCCACCAGAAATCAATTCAATATGGGAATTTTTTTACGTAAATTATGTTATTAAGGAATATGGAAACCACTGATTTTCTTCAAAAATATCTCATTCATATTTTTTTTGTGAATTTTCTTTTTATACAAATTTTTTATTTCCATATACATATCTTCTCTACCCACAATTCTTGTTGGTTAATTTTAGAAAAAAAACTCAATTTATTTTTTATGTGTAATCATATTAAATAGTTAAAATAATATTTTTTTAACAAACTTGTGTGAAGTGGAAGGAGATACGGCTGTTGAAGGGTAGTTTGGTAATTTGGTAAGTTGGACTGTTCCAAATTCCAACCGAACCAACGCTGAAATGTAAAAATGTCTCGAGTGAGTGAGAATCGCAATAGCAATAGCAACAGAGCCTGCAGCTGTTTTATTTATTATTTTTTATTTTTTATCAAACAAACAAAGCAAACTCTTCTCTCTTTCTCTCTCACTCTTTTCTCTATACAACTTGGGAGCTTTCTCTCTCTAAAAGCAAGGTCCTCCGTCACCACCACCACCTCCAATCTCCCTCTTTTACACGCGCAGAGAAACTGTGTCTGAGACTAATTTTTCTGTTAATTGATTCCTTTTTTCTTCTACAATTCCAAGCATCTATTTTTGGTACTTGTTATTCCATTCCCTCTCTCTTAATATTTTCGGTTCTCATATTTTTTTTCCCTTTAATTTATCATTTTTTTGGTTTATGAACGGCGACCCATGATGCGGGTTGGATTTTGTGTCGTGCAGGTTCGATCAAGTTTTGGGCTTTTGGCGGTAATGTGGTGGATTGAGTGATTCCTTCTTGTTGCATATCTATGGCTACAGATTCGTCTTTTGAGGGTGAATTGCTTATTTGTCCCTCTGTTTCTTCTAATTTTCATATATAGTGCTCACTTTTCTGTTCTGTTGAAACTGGGGTGATTGAATTCTCTCAATAATTCTTTATCTGCGCTATGTTCCGGCTCATGAGATTTACTTTCCGCTTAATTTGACGATCCACGTAGATTAATCTGTATGGTGCTATTTTAGCATTGTGGATTCTCTTATTTTCCTGAGGTTTGATTTAATTTATCGTGATCTCTTCCTGTGTGCCTTTTCTGAATATTGGGTGGTGATTACCTTTTTATTTATTTTTTAGTTCATCATGATAGAGGTGTTTATGCTTGTTTTTGTTTCTTTATTTGATTTTATTTTTGTTTTTATTTTTTTTTATTTTTGTTTTTGTGATTGCGTATTTGACGTCGTAGAACTGGCTTCGTGAGAAGTGCAAAATACTTTATTGTAGTATTATAAGGGAGGAAGTATGGTTAGTCAGTTTGTAATTTGGTGTACGATGGGCCAGCTAATAAATCAGCGGGTCTATGGGTTCTATATTAGGAGAATGGAGTCTCCAATAAAGGTCAAAGAAGATTATGTCCAACTGCTTAATTGTCTTACTTGACTAGTCCCTTGCACGACGTCTCCTATGTTTTTATTTCTTACAGTGTTTCAAATGGTTGGTATGTCCTTGTGGTGCAAAGTCAACTGGTTCCAGTTGTATACCTTTCGTTATATTACTTGTTTTGGCCTTCTTGGCAATATTTTTTAAGTAGTCAATGTTTTATACTATAACTAAATTGAGGCCATAACCTGGCTGATAACTTACCGATTTATTACGTATGTAGAACGATAATTGCAATAATAATTCATTTATTCTCAAGAAATTTGAAAAAAAAAATTATGATGACATGAGTATCTGTGGATCTAGCTTGTCTCCTTCACTACTTGGATGTTTTGATAATGATATATGTTTTCTTTTGCTTAACCTCAGGTCTTGCTCTTGATCCTTCCAAGTGCAGTAAATTGAGTATGGAGGAAAAAAGAGAACTTGTATATGAAGTATCTAAGTGGTCGCATGGTGCATCTGAGATACTGCAGTCATGGAGCCGTCAGGAGATTTTGCAAATATTGTGTGCAGAGATGGGAAAAGAGAGAAAGTATACTGGGTTGACGAAGTTGAAAATTATAGAAAATCTTCTTAAAATTGTTTCTGAAAAGAAATCAGGGGGGCATGAAACTGCGACAGACCCTGAACCACATTCTTCGCCTGCATCTGGTCAGAAACCTGCTAAAAGGCAGAGAAAATCTGAGAATCCTTCTCAGTTACCTGTTCCTGTGACCAGCATTTCAGTCAATAATGGTAGTGATTCTGTTAATACTACATACTGCAAGAACTCAGCCTGCAAAGCTACCATGAATCAAACAGATGCATTTTGTAAAAGATGTTCATGCTGCATTTGTCATCAATACGATGATAACAAAGACCCTAGCCTGTGGTTAATATGTAGTTCTGAGAATCCATTTCCTGGTGTTTCATGTGGCTTGTCATGCCACCTTGAGTGTGCTTTGAAACATGATGGTTCTGGAATTGTCAAAGATGGGGATCGTCCCAAGCTTGATGGAGGCTTCTACTGTGTTGCTTGTGGGAAAGTAAATGATTTACTCGGGTAATCATACTTATGCTTTTCAATTTCTTTAATGAAATCATTTATTGATTTAAAAATTCTGCTTCTTTTTTCCCTCTGTCTATCTTGGAGTGTTTTACTACACATGCAAATAATTAATATGTAACAGGGTTTTAAAAAATTATATCAATTTTCCTGGAGTGTTTTTCTACACTTGCAAATAAATAAAATATGTAACAGGGTTCTAGAAAATTGTATTGAGTCATTTGCTGTTTGCAAAATGCATCAAAAGAATTTCAGAATAGACAAAAGTTGGGATAAAAAAGTCAATTGAGTAGTCTTAGAATACCTTTCATGCTAAAGTTCACATCTGGTCCAACTGTATAAAATGAGTCAATGATATTAAGGTGTAGGTTATCTCTTCCCATTTTAAGAAAAAAATTCTTCCTCCCTTTTTTTTGAGTTCATAAAGCTCTAGGTTATGTATTACAGCAGATTGGATCATCGCTTTATTTAGTGCGTAATTTGCTTTAAACATGGATAGGGCTGATATTTCAGGAAAACTTAGGCTATGCTTTAAATTGGATCAGTTTTCTGAAAGAGAGAGATTGATTATTTGTTGAATGTTATTTTTGATTGCTTAGCTATGGTAAGACACTCTACTCAACATTATGGCAAAGACACTACTCTATCAAAATATGGTAAAGTTATTTTTACTGTGTGGTGTATGTGCCAAATTACTCTTAGGATGAAATTCTGGCAATGTGTAAGGTTAGATCAATCTCATCTGGGCTTGTTTATCAAAATATATTAGATGCTGGAGAAAACAACTGATGGTAGCAAAGGATACTAGACGTGTAGATATACTCTGTTATCGTGTCTCCTTAAGCCAGAGACTTTTACAAGGAACTGAAAAGTATGACGAACTTTATAAAATTGTTGATGAAGCAGTGAAGAAACTTGAACCTGAAGTGGGCCCACTCACTGGCTCACCGGTGAAGATTGGTAGGGGAATTGTGAACAGGCTTTCATCAGGACCCGAGGTTCAGAAACAATGTGGTTTTGCTCTTGAATCGCTTGATTCACTGCTTTCGAAAAGGATCTTGCCATCATCACCCAATCCAACAACTCAAGGTTGTTATTTTTTTTCTCAATTTCTATATCATTTGCAATTTCCCTTGTGATTTGTTTTATATGGAAGTAACTTCTTATGGCTTTCATTTAATTTATCTTAATTTTTAGATCTTGTTTGGGTCATTGGTAAGATATTAAAACACTTGAGTGTAAAGAAGAAATAATTTTATAAGAATGAGATTTCTGTGTTGGAATGATCTCCCAAAAGTAATTTTTGGATAATTGGAGGGGATACCATGATTACTTTTGGGCAGATGTAATAATGTTAATTTGCTTTTTGTGACCCAAAACTATTTCTGGGATCAGCCGCCTAAACACGAGACATGACCGACTTCAAAGGTCATTCTTTTGCATTTTTGTTTCAAAGCACATGAACAAGGTATTGGATGCAAATACTGTGCAGTTATAGGTAGATTAATGTTTTTGTCACTGGGTTTAGATTCTCGAATAATGTTATAAGATTGATCTCTGTGTATACATCACATTTTCAGATGCACATCTGGTGGCTCCTAATATGGTGAGGTTTGAAGATGTCAGTGCTACATCCCTGACTATTATTTTGGGTTCCGAAGAACCCTCTGGTGAAAACATCGCTGCTTACACCATGTGGTATCGCAAAGCTGATGAAGTGGACTATCCGATGGAGCCGACATGCACCTCGCTGGTACCAAATAGAAGGTTCAGTGTCAGGGGTCTACTTCCAGGTACAGAATACAGATTCAAAGTTGTTTCAAATGATTCGAGGGTATCAGGTGTGTGCGAAGTTCAAATCTCAACAGAGCTTGGGGAGGATGAAGTCCCTAATTGCTCTGCAACAGAGAGAAGTCAGAGCCCAGTAACCAACTGTAGCAGCCTTTCCAATCCGTCATCAGTAGAAGATGAAACTAATAACTGCAATCCATACAGTGACCTGACCAATAACCGAGCTGGTCATTATCCATCTTTTCGCAAGGAAAGCGACCAGCTTGCTTCTGGAAATTTATCTAATGATGGTGTTAACTGTTCCAACATAGATGTTGTGGGTCTTCCTCCTGATGCAGATTCTTTGTCAGACAAGCAGCATGCTGTAGGAATGACTGCCTCCATACCCAGTTCTGATGTGCTAAAGCTGGAAGACAAGCACTCGCCGGAGGAACAAGTGACTGAGGACATCATGAGCATTGACGATGGTTTGAATTCCCCAGTTGTAACGGGTAGGGAATGTGTGCCGTGGGTAGGTAGCTCGGAAGGAGGGTTGCCAAATACTCCATGCAAGTTGGAAAGCCTTAAGGATGGAGCAGGAAGGAGTGGAAGATCGAAGTCGAGTGCGAAAGATCAAGAAAATGGATCAGGGAAAAGGGAGGGACCCCAGGATGGAAGCACATCCAAGAAGAGAAGCGGAGAAAGGCAAGATGAGGGCCGCTTGACCAATGGATTTTCGGAGCGTGATTTTGAGTATTATGTGAAGGTGATTAGGTGGTTAGAATGTGAAGGGCACATAGAGAAGAACTTCAGGCAGAAATTTCTGACTTGGTACAGCTTAAGAGCCACCCCTCAAGAAGTTAGGATTGTGAAAATATACATTGATACATTTCTTGAAGATCCAGCATCTCTTGCAGAGCAACTTGTGGACACCTTCTCAGAATGTATATCCAGCAAGAGAATATCAGTGGTGCCATCGGGGTTCTGCATGAAGCTTTGGCATTGACCAGTTTTGTAGGTCCTGCTACTACCCTCAAGCTTCAACCCCCTCCTCCTCTCTCACTCAGTAATTCTTTAGATTTTAAATTAATATTCTTCATTTAGACAGAGTTCAAATACATATATTTATAAATTATAATTTATTTCAACATTATCATTCATATTATCATGTAAGTAAGAATTTTAGATTTACTTTTATTATACAGTTACTATTCCAGATTCACATTTTTCGTCGCGCTTTTTGGTGGGTCGCATTGAAGGATTTATGCTCAAATTAGTATTTCTATAGGTTTTTTGGTCTTTTCAAGGTGACGTGAGGCTCTCATTTAGTTAACAGTGTTCGGACTAGTGGATGGAAGATCTATTGTCAGCCTGCAACTTTAATTTCTACCATTTTGATTGTACAGGAGATATTTTGGTGTTGACAGAGACATCGTGAAGATTAAGTGAACGTGTATAGACACATTGTTCGTAAACAATCGTTAACAATAATTGTAGCTAATCATTGGTAGAGCAATAATTAGCAATAGTTAACCGTAATTGGTGCTAATCATTGGTTCAGTAATAACTAGTAAATGTTTTGTCCATAAAGGCAGACCTCAATTTTGCTAGTGCTTTAACTCTTTCGATTCTGCTTAAAGCATTTCACTGACTTTGTTAGCGAATTAGAATTTATCAGCTGTAAGTTGAGTTCTTTTGTCAAGCATGCATGAAACTGTACAAGTTAGTGATTGCGTGTTTGACCAAACTTTCTGCAAGAGTATCAATATCATGCTTTGTTGGGCCAACCTCGTCCGTGAGTATTGCATGAATTGGTTAATGAAAACACGAACTTTGATTTTTTGTTGTTGTTTCCCAAGATATCTTCCCATTGATGACTAAATCCTTTTCAAAACAAGCAACTTCACTGAACTAAGTACGTCTTCAAAGATTTTTACACATAAAGTTAAGAAGAGAATCTTGATTACGAGCTATCTATCATCATGTGTTGAGCCTTGTTGGTCTTGGATTTATTTGTACAAGCTGTGTTTTCGTGTGAGAACACAATTTAAAAAGTGATAAGGATGTGAGCACATATAATTTGAAAAGTGTAAAGATATGAAGAACAACAACAAATTGAAGAATAAAAAGTTTGAAGGCTTCAATAAATAGCAAAACGAGACTTTTTCCCTTGTTTACATTATAAAAAGACAACCTCAAAGAAATGTTAGTAGAGGATGAATATCAAGGACAAAAAAATGTAGTGATTTGGAACATGTAGAGCATATTTTAAAGTCTAGATTGGAAGAGGCAAATGAGACCATAGAGGAATAAGATAAGCAACTTTTTTGTTGCAACATGTTTTGCTATGCCTAATAACACTTCTTATGATTCATGCATGATAGACAATAATTGCACAAATCTCATGACCAACAACTAGAAATCCCTTATATAGTTGGTCAAATTCATTGTTTTCTAATTAAAAATTGGAAATAGTAATCTCATTTCATTCATGAGCAAATGAGTTTATGCTATTGAAAGTTAGGAAAATAAAAGACATTTTAATATATTATGTGTCTAATATTGTCCAAAATCTGATCAATGTTTTACAACTTGTAAAAAAGGGTTTTAAGGTTGTATATGATACTAATTTACTTTTTTAGATTATTACATGTAAGAGAAGTTATATGAGTTTTAAATAAAAGTGGAAAAGACCTTATACGGTCTTAGACAAACTCTAAAAACCTAATATAACAAGATAAATAATCATCTTTTAAATATTGAATTTGTCAAAAATTCAAGTGAAGCTACATTATATATGTTAAGTTTGTTTAGACTTTATAGTTTAAAGTTTATTAAAGTTTCATCATTATTTTTATTTATGTTGATGATCTACTTATGATAAGAAGTTACGAGAAACTTAAAGAGAAGTTCAACATTGTGATGCTTAAAGTGTTTAAAATGAGACTTAATAATTTATATGAATTGAAAAATGCATATAATATTTTTCAAACAAATTTAGAATCAAGAGAAAAATCATGGTGTACATGGTGATTCAATGTTTCAGATAGGAAGACAATAATTCAATGAAAATTGTTATTGACCAGGAATTTAATCTAAATAAATTATGGAATAACTCAAGTATAAATTTTCTCCAAAAGTACATAACAAACAAATAGGGTATAAATATATTTTTATTTCTTAATTTTTATCGAAAATTGAAATAAGTTCTCTTTTAAAACTTTGAACCAATTTAATTCTTTAACTTTAAAAGTTAATGAAGTTAATTCTCGAAACGAAACAACTTTAAAATATTGTTGCCAGTTTTTAACAACATGGATATGCTGCGAGAGGCTCACAAAAGGAAAGATGAAAAAAAAAACATTTTTAAAGTCTTTATTATAACAATAACATTTTATTATAGTTTTATTTCGAAGACTAAATTTACTGATTTACGAAGTTGAAGAATTAAGTTGACTCAAAATTTCAAAGATACATTAATTTTAATGTTTGATAAAAATTAAAAGATAAAAAACATATTTAACCTGAAAAACAATTAATCATGAAAATAGAAGAGTGTATAAACTATAATAAACATAAGATCAAACAGATAAATAATCACACAAGTAACATGGTTGAATAAAAATGTTAATGAACTTACAACAATAATTCACTATTGCACAAATATTACAACAAGATTACCTAGACTAATAGGAAGGACATGTGGACAATATTTTTTGTTATTAAGCTAGAATGTCACTTAGTTTTTTTTAGATGTACCAAGTCTCATTAGACACTAAAGGAGCAAATGAGCTACTGAGACTGTCTATCACATATTCTAGATATGACATATCATCTGGTGAAGTTAGACGGTTTAGGAAACTTGTACAAGATTTTATTGAGGCAAACTTCACAAATCTTCACTTTGGTTCAACACAATCTTTCCAACTATTTACAAAGTGAAAAAAAATTGAATTAAAATCTCCCATGTCCTCATAGAAATATAGGATCTCAACATTTGCTTTCTTTTCATATTTAACGTGTTAAATGTGAGACAGGCTCTCTCTCATGTGTGACTAGGGAAAGAGTATGAGTGACCTAGGGTTTCTATTGGATTTGGATTACCCAAATTTTGCTACATTTAGCCCTAATTACATCCTACTCTCTCTGTGTAAGCCCATACAAGGAAAATTAATTTACTGCCAAAGTACAGAGGTGAAGATTATCTTACCAAACTTATTCCAACAGGAAAAAATTCGTTAAACATGTGCCCCTAACAACTTGAGATATTCCCTAGTTTGAAAGGATCTGTTCACTCTTGTTTATATAATACAATATGCATAGACTTTCATAGAACTTGATCAAACCGTCCACAATTTTGAGGTAGGCTGTACAAGAAAAGCTCCAGAATTGCATTATAACAAACGCTGCACATTGTTTATTTTATTATAATTTGAAGTAGTGTACAATTTCTTTGACAGATAATTCAGAGTCACCAAACATGTTAATCAGTGTGCTGTGGTGTAAATTGATGAAGTCGTTCCAAATTTTGGCAGTAGAGAACGTGAGTCATTCTAAAATATTCTTAAAAATGAGTTATTGCATCTAGTTATAAAAACTATTTTCCTTATTTTATTTCAACTTGATGGTAAAAGTTTTCCAGCACCAGAAATTGGAGGGCCCCAGCCTCCACTCATCAAGTTTCAATAGAATGAAGTGTCGATGAAACCAAATCCTACTTTGCACCGTCTGCATATACTACTTTGCACATTATTTCAGGATCTCCAAATCCTATTTTCTTCCTCCTTTTGTCTGACCACAAGCCTCATTCAAGATCAAACACTGCATAACCTTTGTTTTCCATTCAAAACTTCATTCACTTGAGTAAAATGTCTGCTGAAACTTTTTCAGCTCAGGTTGCTGGGGCTGCCTTTGTTGGCTTGAAGTCCAACTCATCAAGTCTTTGCCAAAGTACAGCATCTATAACATGGAAAAGGAAGATTGCTTCCAACTCTTCTAAGACTTACTGCATGAAGGTGAAGTGATCAAATCACTTATATATATATATATATGATGTGTTTGTGTATATTGTGTTTAAACTTGTGACAGACATGGAATCCCATCAACAACAAGAAGTTCGAAACACTGTCCTACCTGCCACCTCTTTCAGATGAATCCATTGCAAAGGAGGTTGACTACATGATCAAAAAGGGATGGATTCCTTGCCTTGAATTTGATGAGGTTAGTAACATAAATTAGATTAACAATAATTAGGTTTATGAGTATTTATTAGAAAAAGTAAAGATGGTAATTGGAAGATGGAAACAGTTGGGGCATATTTGTAGGGAAAACAGGCATATGCCAGGATACTATGATGGGAGGTATTGGACATTGTGGAAGCTTCCAATGTTTGGTTGCAGTGATTCTAGTGAAGTTCTGAAGGAGATCCATGAATGCAGAGAGGCATATCCAAATGCGTATATACGTTGCTTAGCATTTGACAACAAGCGTCACATGCAGTCTATGGCTTTTATCATACACAAACCTTCTACCACTTGACCCTTTTTTCTTCTCTTTCTCTTTCTATCATTCACTCGCTCTCTTAAATGTAATATCAACTTTATAAGTTTGCTCATCAGACAGCTTGCAATTGTTTCTTTGAAATTATAGTAGACACTCAAATATGGTTTGAATCTTAAGTTATAATTTACCACGCATTTAGTGTAATTAAATAGCATCGTGGTGTACTTTTTTAGTTGCGTACTGCAAACGCGAGTGTTGAAATTGAAGGTGGGATGTGAACCTTGAAACATGCTCAACAAAACGCAGTGTATTTCTTATCAACATCTTTTGGTTTGAATTAAATTGATTTTGGATTCTTCATATCAAATATTGTAAAAGAAAAGACGTGATTTAGAAGGAGAATCTGATAAATAAAATAAGTTCATTTTAAAGAATGTTTAAAACCATGGCAGGCACAAATGATCTGGTCTTTGAATATGCTCCACACACATTTTGGATTCCGTGTGTAAGGGGTTCAGGAATGGATTTTTTTCGCCAAGAAGGATCGAGGTATTTTTATTGAATAATGATTAATTTGTCCAGATATTATATCTTGGTATTATATTATTTCTTTAAATTACTGAAACTTTTTTCAAAATTTATTTCACTTCTTTCACTTTCTTTTTATTTTGATCTATAGTCTAAAAACTTAAATGATAATAATAATAATAATTTATACCTATATATAAAGAATACTTTCTTTTCATATTTACTCTGCAAATTTACCTTTTAAATATTTTTTTAAAATAAAAAAACACATTTTATTAATATTATAACCGTTTGGTTAAATTTAACCATTTTGTTAAATTTAACTATCTTTTTAATAAGCAGATCATCTACAAAATAAATAAAAATTACTTACAATAAAATTATAAAATTTATATTTAATTTTATAATTATAATAAAACAATATTAATAATTTTATTATTTTTATTATCATAAAAAATGGCGTTTTCACTATTACTAATAATAATAATAATAATATATGTTTGGGGATTAAAAGGGACAACAAAAATTAAATGAATTTTTTTCTAAAAAAATAAGAACTGTGTAATTTTTTATTGATTTCAGGAACTAACATAACAATGAGTTTTTTTTGGCAAAACCAGCCCATAGATTTAAAGTGTGTTAAGTTTTTGAGATGTATTATTGGTGATGAGAAAGAAGAATAAGTGGAGTTAGTGGGTTAGAGAAATGATGGATTTAGCCCCTGCTTTCGTAGAATGTGGACCTGCTCAACACATGGAAGCAATGACACAAGCAAATCACCATTAAACTATCAATTATATATAACACTATGTGCTTTAGTGCCAAATCAACGGTGGATCACACGTACGACTATAACTTATAAAATATACTTTATTATAATTAACGTTTTTATGTTGTGATGCGATAAGAGTCGTTATAAGATTCACATGAAACAAGAATGCTCAACAATAACTCTGCGACTCCTCTATCATATGCTTCTCAACTTTTGCTGCATAACATCTTATCATCAAATTTACCATAGAACCAATTCCAGACGTCGTATAGTCAGTATGGCGCCAAAACATGTCACTTCGGTCAACACCACTTTCATGATTTTTCACACTAAATGGATCTTAATTTTGATAACTTTTTTAGAAGGCTAGTTAACTAAAATTTTAGACATGATAATTACTTACTACCTTTTCAAATCTCTCTCCTAAACTTTTCCTTAGTTTATATCATTTTATGACCTCGATAACTAATTTTCTCATTCCATTTGATTTTAATACTTCACTAGTGTAAATAAAGTTTGCGTTTCAAATAATGTCATCAACTTCAAACTTTCATCTAAATATTTTTATTATCTATAAGGTCACAATCGACGGTAAATGTTGAAAAAAGAAAATTCAAAATGTTCACCTAAATTCAATGGTCTCACAACATTTATCTGTCAAGTTATAGTAAATATAAACGTGTACCATACCCGTATATACTAAAACTAAATAGATTAGCAGAGCGGAGTTGGCACACTCGCAAATCACTGGTCATGCATTAATTATATTGAAATCCAGAATCACTCACTTAATAACATAAAGCATGTGCATCGCCCGTGTTAAGGCATGCCGCAAAAATATAGATACCGCATGAAAATTTGACAAATTCTATGAATTTAAGGTAAAGACAAACATGCCTACAAAGGGTATCGAGCTGAGAGTAGCACGGGATATCATACAAACTTTCATTTTGAGTTCCGCCTACCGTTTCTGGCTCCAATATTTCATAACACAATTGAACCACCACCAAAGGATATTACTCATCTGCAATGAACAAATGCAAAGTCGTTTAGGCAAACCAAAATGCGGAGTAGTGAGAAAGATGTTTCAGAGCAAGTAAACGGAGAGATCTGCGTTTTGCACTTTTTAAATGAAAATGAAAAAAGAAATTGCTAAATGGAGGGTTGCCTGATTGGTTAACTGAATGCCTATAACAAACAATATTGTAGAAATCACACCACTCTTAAGCAAGATAAGCAGCTACACGAACAGAATCCCGGTGACTGTGACTTGTTACAACAGAAAAGACATCCAACCAACACTGTCGTGCATAGACAAGACAGAAATATGAATGCAGGGAAATTAACCTTAGATGTTTCAAAGTCTAGAAACACCAATTACACAAACTAAGAATGTAATAGAACATTTTTATCAGATACTAAGATAACTAGGAGCACATGTTAATGTCAAGGGGAAGGAACAAGGCCTAATCACAGAGAAGATTAAAGAGAACTAAATAACAGGAAGAATAAAAAGAAGAAACACCCCTGTCAACAGAAAAGAGAAGGGAAGCTAAGAAATGAGATAACGGAACACTCTAATTGTAGGTTTTCTCCTTTCTCCTATTTTCACAAATCCAAACCACCAAGAAAGGGGTCGTTTCATTTTAAAACAACCCACAGCTAAACTTGTCATCTCAGTCCTGAACTCGTTAGATTGGTCAAGTTCACAACAAGCCGACCGGGTTTACCACAAAATTACTCTACAACTGATATAACTAGAAAAGGGGTAATGAGCTCGTGATCTAGTGCGATTTAACAAGTTAGATTGCAAGTTTAATAACCATGATTGACATGGCTTATCACTTTCAGAAGCTAACATACTGACTAATCTTTTGTTCAACAAAAGTGATACAAACAAAAAAGAGCAGTCGAGCCACGAGCTCAATTACATAAAATATGCTTTATCAGAGCATATATATAGTTATCACTAATAAGCCCAATCAGAATTCAAAACTTATGTCATAAGCACCCAAGCATTTGGGAAACCCTTCCTTAAAAGGTAATTTTCAAGGGGGGAAAACAAAGCCACTTAAGTACTTCACCAAGCATCTCATACAACTCAATCTAGAACTTGGCACCCTACAATACCCAAGTCCTAAAGCCCTATAACGCCTAGAATCTAACCAGTAGTAGTTGCAATATAGCCTACAATATTCAATCTTAAACAAGGCTTTCAAAAAGACAAGGTTATTCTATAATGAGCCATAAAAAACATCACATTCCCATGGTTCAAAATTCACAACTTCCACTCACAGGCCTGTCAATTCTTTGATCAATTGCCTTATAGCAAAATGCATTACTAAAATGATAGAATTGTGAGCTTCGTGATTATCACTGATGAGTCTTGGAACAAAGAAGAATAGATAGAATTGTAATTAATTTGCATTCTTCAGTCCTCACCTCTCGTTTCAAACTGTTCTTCTCCCTATGGTTTGTACACACGTCTAGCATCTATCACTAGGACGCATGAACATTAAATCACCAACCAGCCTAGCTTATAACAACTAAATATTCCAGTGAGTTTGACATGAACTTAACAGTTGGTTTGGTATTCTAAAATTGGAATCCATTTTGGAATATACATGAAAGCTATTAGATGGAGCATCAACCTGGATTAGGAAACTCAGGTTGAAGATTCAAAACCAAAAGACACCCTCTGACTTAAGCACAAGACTTGGGATAGTCCAAATATTTTTCTCTAAACAGTCATTAAAAACTATGCCATCATATTGGAAGAGAGATTCAAACTACAAGAGTATATCAATACTACCCTCGCCTCTCACATTCCTCTATGATTATATCAATGTTTTCTATATGTTGAAATTAAATAAACCGACTCTAAAAAACAATAGTTCAATATGAAAATATAAATTCAAAAATATCATAGAGGGTAGGCAGTTTGTCTAAAAGGGTACAACATAGGAAGGGTAAGAGTAATTTACTTACTCTAAGGTAAGCTTGATTGGAGAGTGTTTAGGTATGGATGTGCGGGACTGAGAGATTAACCTTGTTGACATGTCTCTGCCGCCTTTGAACGTCTATGCCGCCTTTGAACGTCTATGCGCCTTTGAACGTCTATGCCGCCTTTGAACGTCTATGCCGCTCGCTTTCGTGCAATATGGACCGCTCGCTTGTCCTCTGATGGGTCGCTCGCGCTCCTTCAGTTTGCATCGTTCATTCTCCTTCACCAGCAGAGGGGATGTACTTGCAGAAGGCACTCTGACGCTCAAGTTAGACGTAGGTTATGGAGACTTAGCTCTCAAGAAAGTGATTTCGTTATCACTGGAGTATTTTCAAGTGTGAGTAGAACGTACCTGGCTTTTAGCCTTGGCCCTGTACTTATGGGTTATTACAAGCCTAATAAAATATAAACAGACTTACCTTAAACAGTTTTACCTTAAAATCCGGTCGGTTGCTTATAAACAGTTTTATGAATATCTTTAATCAGATATCTTTGAATATTTTATCCTCTACTAGAATATTAGCCTAATAACTTAAATTATGGCCCAACACCTTTTAACCTGGTTTGCCCTGGTTGACGAGCGTTGTGGCCCAAGAACACCCAGCACATCAAATCTAGGGGACCACCCCCCTAGTCTAGGCCATGTTCGCCCAGGAACACCTAGCGCACGCTAGCATAAAGGCAATCTACCTATTACGGAACCAGGCGGGGGGTACAAACTCTACCGGACGGTCATAAGCACATCAAGGCAACAACAACGCTCAATAACAGGTAATTACCAAATACATGTCTTAAAACGCAAAAGGATCAACGCATAAGTCGTTGACATAACAAGTACAAAGTAATTCAAACAAATTCAAAGTGCGAATAAAAAGCAAGTCAAAGTGTTCAAATTGGCAGCACATTAAAGCTATCCTATCAAGGGTTTACAATGTCAACAACAATGCTAGAGGGGGCCGCCGGATCCTCCTCCCGAACATCCTCACAGATAGTTGTTTCCACTGCAACTTCTTCATTTCCAGTCTCAGTTGATTGGGCAGGTTCGACCTCCAAGAGAGCGCCTTCAGGAATGTCCTTTATTTATACCAGATGCCCCTGATAGACATCCTTTCTCGGGTCAAAATCAACACCTTCAGTTGATACATTTAGGAGGTGAGACACTTGTCTCAGGGACTTCTTAAATCCTCGGGTATGCTCTTCAACGATTGCCCTGCCCATCAACTCCTTATCTTCACGGTCTTTAGGCGCAGAGCGTCCCTCTCTTCTCGGGCCTCCTTCTCTGCAGCTTTCAATGAAGCAATGGCAGTTAAAAGCTTCCTTCTTCAGCAACTCTAACTCAGCAGCAAAATGATCACGTTCTTTCTTCAATTCAGCACCGGACCTCTGCATATTTCCCATCACGATACGACCATCGGCCATCAGTTCCTCAGACTGTTTATGTTTCTGTTCACATTGAGAATGAGCAGCCACAACATCGTTCAGTTGTGTCTGAACTTTTTGCAGCTCGGTCCTCAAAACGCCTCTATCAGAAGCGTACGCCAGGTGCCACGTAGCCATAGTCGCTCATCATGTGAACTTAAGAGGGTCCTGGGTCCAATAAAGAGGGAACCTAAGGCTATTATCCTCGTAGAAAAAGAAGGGGCAACCTAGGTCGGTGATCACTACCTTAAAAAATTTGTCCTTAAATCCTCTAAAGGATTGGGAATATAGTTGCAGTATAGCATTCTCTGGCTCCGAAATCAGGGAAATCCAACCCCTCTTTGCAACCGAACGGGTTCTAAAGAAATACAATAAAAGGGCTGGAGTCGGTTTAATAGCCAAAACCTGGCACAAAGCGGCAAAAGCCTGGATATATCCCCAACTATTCGGGTGCAACTGAGAGGAGGCAACGTTTAGTGTTTTCAACACATCCATTTGGAATACGGTAAAAGGCAACCTAACGTACATATCATAGAACAAGCAAAAATAAACATAAAAGAAAGCAGCAGCGGAGTTCTCTTTACCATGAAAAACCCTCTCATTCTCCCTGCAAGCACTCAGTTTTATGCAAGAGTTATGACCTAGGGTCCTGAGGATACAACTATTCTCTATCCAATCATGTAATACGGGTCTGCTATTAAACAAACTATGAAAGTCGCTTACATCGCGAGAAGCCCAATCGTAGCCGCTAACACTAGGAGACGATGAAAATGGCGTTTCTGGGTTTTCAGTGGCGACGTTACCGTATAAAAAAGCGTTTTCACCACTGAGTATAGTGGTGATGTCGCGGCAAACTCCAACTGATGAAGTCCCCGAAGCCTCGACGTTGCCACCTTGCCCCCTTTCTTCCATGGATTTTGGCGAACATTCTAAAACAGTAGCAGAATACATCGTTACCTGAAGAGAGGTGCGAGAGAAGACTAGAAGATTGATAGAAGGGAGGTTGGCGCAGAAATGAAAAATGACGGTTGAGTAGACCAGGGTTTTCAAAAATCCTTTCGCATTAATGAGGGAACTGGCGCAGCCGCAAGCAAGGTGCATCGTAGGATCAGCTTAATCTTGCGGTCCTGTTTTCGGGACTCTGCAACTGCCTCAGAGGCGGGAAATCTAAATGACTATTGGGAAAATCATTCGTCTACATCAAACGGTTCACAGTAAAGGATCTCCACGCCAAACGTCACTTTAAAGTCCTATAGTTAACCCTTCCATAAAACCGAACGGTTAACTCGGACTTGGGGGGCATTATGTATAGTATGATATATAGGCCGAACGGTTACCATCCAAGACCGATCGGTCTACCTACTGTAACAGGGCTCGTCAACCAGGTCAAACCAGGTTGGGCCACAACGCTCGTCAACCAGGGCAAACCAGGTTAAAAGGTGTTGGGCCACAATTGGGCCAAAATTTAAGTTATTAGGCTAATATTCCAGAGGATAAAATAATCAAAGATATCTGATTAAAGATATTCATAAAGCTGTTTATGAGCAACCGACCAGATTTTAAGGTAAAACTGTTTAAGGTAAGTCTGTTTATATTTTATTAGGCTTGTGATAACCCATAAGTACAGGGCCAAGGCTAAAAGCCAGGTACGTTCTACTCACACTCGAAAATACTCCAATGATAACAAAATCACTTCCTTGAGAGCTAAGTCTCCATAACCTACACCTAACTTGAGCGTCGAAGTGTCTTCTGCAGGTACATCCTCCCACTGCTGATGAAGGAGAACGAACGGTGCGAACTGAAGGAGCGTGAGCGACCCATCGAAGGACAAGCAAGGGTCCATATTGCAGGAAAGCAAGCGGCATAGACGTCCAAAGGCGGCAGAGACACGTCAGCAAGGTTAATCTCTCGGTCCCGCACATCCATACAGAAACAGAGAGTAACAAGGATTAATTTTTAAGGGAGTAGAGTTTTACTAATTGTTGTGGCCATGTTTGCTAAGGAAAAAATACAAGTAAACAATAAGATCAATTCACAATATATTATTGGGTGCAAATCTCACCTTACAAAATCAACTTATAATGTGAAGTCTGCACCTACTTATATATTGTGAATTAGTTTTCTAGTCAATGAGGAACTTATATTGTGAATTAGTTTTCTAACATTTTTTTTAAACTACTTATAAATAATTTTAAAGATAAGTGTTCATAACTCTTCTAGATTGCAGGTACCAAAAACATAATAATGGACCACCCAGAACAAAATATTGTTCCATTATATTACAAAGGTGTTTTATAAAATTCAAACACAACTAAAGTTTCATAATATGAATAAATTTGCTCTGCTCTTTGTCTACTCCCAATGTGATGACATCTCCTGCCCTTAATCCATTCATACTGCAGAATTGCTTCCATCCAGATGTCAGATAGCACTCAGATTTAGTTCTTCCTGGCCATCTAATGGAACAGGACCAGTATGCTACATTTGAAGCTGCCAACAGATAGCGTTTTCACTTCTTCATTTTCACCAAAACTACATTCCAAGTACAATGAGGAACATGTAACCTCATATTTTGATAGTCTTCACCATTGAATGATGATAGTTTTCTGATTCATACTCATAAAAAACTATATCATTGTGATTATCATGGTCATTTCCATCCCTATTGTCAGAGAAATGTTGATTATAACTAAGTTCGATGCTAGATACTGAAAAAACCCTAAACTGGAATATGTTATGTACAATGAAATTTAGATGAAGGACATGGTTGCCCTGCAAATTACAGGACAATATCATTTGTAAAAGATGACCATACAAGAAAAACTTGTTGGTCTAACTCTTTTGAAGAACAAACATATGTTCTTCAATGTGAAGTCGACTTTAAATTTAACTCAATCTTACAAAATCAGTTTTTAAGATGATATTTGCATCCACTTATATATTGCGAATGGACCTTACTTTTAGTCGATGTGAGATTTTCAATACAACCCCCTGAGACATATGCATTTTGTGTGGAAGACTATACATTAATAGGTAGAACAATAAACTTAGCAAATAACAAATTTCGCTAAGATAAGCTCTAACTTATTACTCTAATACCATGTTAAGAAGCAGACTTTAAGCCTATAAAGATTAAAAACAAAGAGAAGAGGATGTATATGTTTTGGAGGGCTTGAATAACCCCTCTTAAGATCTTCTATTATGATAGAAATTTGATACAAGAGAAGATGGAAGATCAAAAGTCTCCACTAGACACCTAGGTACAAAGCTAGTTACAGCTGGAAGAGATTCCCAACACACTACTCCCTACTTAGATTTAATAATTACTATAACATTCTCATATTTAATAATTACTCTACCATACTTCCTACCCAACATTTAATACTTATTCTAACAGGGTGAAAGAGGAGAAAACCGAGAAGTATTTTAGGAGTTATATATTGGGACAGGTCACACAGATAAAACACTAAGACAACACGATTTTGACAAAACACGCTAGCATCACAAGTGAACTATGTAACCACAACAAAATCGAGCTAAACTCGCGCTAACCATAAGCACTAAACTGCAGAACGTATAACACAATAATAACGACACACTCCATCAAACAACACAAATAACAGCTATCATCACAAATCCACACAGAGTCGCTAATTTACTATTAACCGTCACCGTCTGGAACACGAAAAAAATCCAAATTTCAATCATATGCTGACCTAAGCTAAATTCGAGTCTAATTGCAAGCGGCAACCATCAAATTCTAACATAACCCTAATATATCTGTTCCAAATGGAAAGAAAATTAAACAAACCTGAAAAAATAAAAAACCTAGCGATTCCTCTCAGCAGGCAATGGACGATTGAAGCCACCGCGGCGGTTCATGTACTGGCGCGGTTGGCGCTTGGTGACAGCTCTGACACCGCTGACGTCAGCACCGGGAACCGGTTTCCCCTTGGTGGAGTCAAATCCGACGGGAATCCCTAGCATCTTCATCATCTCCACTTCGTCCTCGTTGCCCTCAGCTTCTCCTCCATTGTCCTTCTGTTTCTGCTGCTGCTCCTTGGCGATACCGTCCACAAAGTCCGACACCGCTTTCTTCGTCTCCTTGTGCTCCTCCTCCACGGACTCTCTCCGGTGGCGCTTCCTCGGCTGATCGGGGGTGGGAGTCCGGTGGTGGCGCCGCCGGTGGGAGCGCTCGCTGGGAGACGGCGAGCGCGCGTGGCGGGAGCGCCCACGGTCAGGCGAACGCGAACGAGATCTCTTGCTATGCACTCTGTCACGGTCACGTTCACGTTCCCGATCGCGGTCATCCTTTTCTCGTTCTCGTTCGCGGTCACGGTCGTCCTTGTCTCGCTCACGGTCGCGGTCGCCTTTGTCTCGCTCACGGTCGCGGTCGCCTTTGTCTCGCTCACGGTCGCGGTCGCCTTTGTCTCGCTCGCGGTCGCGGTCGCGGTCGTCCTTGTCTCGTCTTCGTTTTCTTTCTCTGTCCCGAGTTCGGTCACGGTCACGCTCACGTTCACGCTCACGGTCCGTCATGGTGCAGAGAGGGGGCTGAGGTTCATGGTTGGCTCTGGCAAAACCCTATAATAAATAAACAAGCACATCCTCTCGAACCAACAAGGGGTGCTATTGCTAATTGTTGTGCACCGGATCCTACTTCACTATGAGATTAAAGAATTATCTTAAACCCAAAGAAAAATTGCATTTATTAACACATATGAAAGATGTAACAGTAAAACAATCGCTATTTTTAAAAGTTTTAATTCTTTAATTAAGGTATTAGTGTATTCACTTTGTTTTTATGGTAGATAATTTATTCAATTTAAAAAATTAATTGATTTAAATAATGTAATGTCTTGTTTAATAGTATAAAAATATTAAATAAAACATTATAAAAATAATATATCAAAACAAAAAGTTAATATATATATATATATATATATATAATATTAATATAGTTATCTAAAATAATACTTATAATATATATATATATATATATAAACCAAATAATATAATGCAAGTTTTCCAAAAAGGAAAGCTCATGTATAAAACCACAACAAAAAAGTTATACAATTATTATGTCATATTCTTATCTTCCACCACCAAAGATGTATTATTACTTATTTAAACTATAAAAAAGCTTACATGTGAAATAGATCATAAAAAAGCAACAAAACACAAAAAAAAAATAACAAGGTAAGTTACTATGCAAAAGAAATGTTTTGAATTATTTAAATTATATCAATTATAAACAATAATTCACATTAGACTCAATTATATGGATACATAATTTGATATAGGACTTTACGGTATACGTATATTTGTAGTAATATTTATATTTTACGAAGCTATAAACATAGTTAGGGATGATCATCCTACTACTCACAATGTTAGTCTCATTTACACATAAGACCAAATAGTCTCATCGATATGATCTCCAGACATTCTCTTCCTCCACCATTTTTCTCTATGAGTTGAATGGTTAGTAGAATATGAGTTAAATTGTTGCTCAATTGCTTAAATTTTATGTTCTCTCAATCACACAAACTTAAACAACAATTAACATAAAACAATCATCCAAATCACAGCAATCAATTTGATAATCTATATATATCATATTCATCAATATGCAAAACATTAAATTTATTAAACTCATGCACATCAAAAACAACTAATTTCATTTACTTTAACAAAGCTTGCTGACGACTTATAAGCCAAAATGTCTTATAACTCATAATCAAACAATCTCCTTCTACACCTAGAAACAACATAAACATGATCAAAGTATGTCATTAGAATCATTGATCAACAAATAATCTTACAAAATGACTTTAAAAAAAACATGTAAGCTAGATTTTGACCACATACAAAGGAGGAACCAACTTGATGAAAAGAGGTAGAAAAACAACTTACTCAAATTCATAAATTGAACGTTCAAGAATGGAGAGCTCATCATGAAAATGGTCTTAAATCTTCAAACAAATATACAATAAGTTAGATAATTTAGAGAGAGAAAAACAAATTTAAAAACAAAAAAACTTATAACGTGTTTTTGAATTTTTGTATAGTAAAATAATTGAGTCTCACAATTTTAATCAATATTTTAACACACTATCACTATTAAATCACAATTTTCTAAACTCTCACAAATAAATTTTATTTAAAAAGATAAAATAATAAAATAATTATTTTTATTTAAAAAATAATTAAATTAAAATTAAAAATCACTTAAAAAAATATAACTATTTTAATTTAAATTAACTGTTATATAAAAAGATAAAATTAGAAAGGAAATTTCATACAAATGATAAAAAAAAATTAATATATAGGTATAAATGTTAAATCCTTTGTCCATGCAAATAATTACAACAGATAATTAAGATGTAATTTTTTTTTTTATTTTAAAAATTTAAAGAGTGGATAGTAATATCTAATTATTGCTTTTAAAAATAAAATATAAATATTTCTGCTTTCTTCAGTAGAAAAATTGAGAATAAAAATGATGAAAAAGTGATAATGATTTCTATTTGTTTTGATTGAAAAAAGAAACATGATTAATTCGCATTTATTTTCTTTTCATTAACTGATAAAGAAAATATAAAAAAATGTGATACAGGTGAATATGAATAATATTTTTGACATGATCAACAATATTCCCGTATAATCATTTCCAAATTTAAAGGCCAACTTTTTTAAAGACAACTAAAACTAAAACAAAAACATTCTTTACAAAGGTTTTCATTTTATCTTTTAATTTGTGTTTGTTTTGTAAGATAAATTTATGACAGTGGAATTGAGAGAGAAAAACTGTCAAAGTGAAAAGAAGACTAAATATTTTTTCCATTAAAAATAATAATCTTTAGTTTTGTAATTAATTAAAAATTTAAGTCTCTCTGTTTTTTATGGAACTTGGATGAACAAAATCTAAATAATAATTTAATGTAAAATGCAGGCCTCATCTAATGAAATCTCATTTTCATGACAATTATATTTATTTTGAAGTTAAGCAAATTCAAACTTTACTCACATATTCCGACTCTTTATAACTGAATATTTGCCTTCATTTTAGAAAAAGAACAAATAATTAAATAAAAGAGAGTACCTAACGTACTATTCTTTTCATGCATGGTGAGAAAGAGATCCCTATGTATACTTGAATAAATTATTACACATATCTATTAAAATATAACCTCTCATAATTTTGCTCATAATTATTTATTAACTTAAATATGATTTTTATTTATATGTTTGTGTGTTTCCTTGGTTGCATTTGGAAATTTTATTTTATTTTCAATCTATTTAAAATTGAAGTCTTATAAAATATATAACTTTTGTTTATAGTTATTGTGAAAATATGCATATATCTTCTTAAATTAAAATAATTTAAACAACACTTTTGTTTTAAGTTAATGCATGGTTTTTAAATTTGTATCCGTAATAACCCAATAGCATATTTATCTAGTAGAACCATTTCACTACATAATAAAAAAAGTATTTAATCGTTGGCATCAATAAATTATTGGTGAAAAAATAACAATTTAACACGTCACTATTTTCAAGTCTTAACAAGCACGTCATTTTGTTTAGATAAATCTCTAAAAATAGTACAAATACTTCCTTTATAACACATTTTATCTTTCATAGTAGATTTTTCACCGTCTATTTTTCTTTTATGAACTGAATGTCTACAAATATTTTTAAAAATATAAATATAATTTGAAACATAGTACAAATATGTAAAAATATAAAAAAATATGTAATAGTAAAGATACGAAATTTAGAAAATAGTAAAAGAAATTAATAAAATGGGTAAAGTTCATGTTACAAATAATTAATAGATTTTGGTATATCAATATAATTGGGATGTCAAAATTTATAATAATATCTACCATAATTTTATTTGAAATAAAATGAGTAAAGTGAATGATACACTGAATTAAAAAAAATTAGAACGAATGCAAAGTAGTGAAAAGATATAAAATACTTTAAAATAGTTGAAAACATTATAGTAATTCTGTCATTCGTTATCAATAACTTAAAACTTATAACAATTTCAAAAACATTTATTACTAAATAATGTATATTATTTATACAACACAAATCATAAATACCTATAACTTTCATTAATATTTATTATTAATTATGATATTTCATTTCTAATTATCCCAAATAAGATTATATTAGGCATCACAACAAATTTAACACGAACATCCTAAAATTTATCAATCATTTATTATTATACCAAAATTTATTAAAAGAAAAAAATAAAAGAATATAAAGTATCTTATTAAACTCATGATAAAAATTATACTAAAAAAAACATAAATAAATTATATTTATGAAAAAATTATAAATAAATGTATAATGATAAAACATTAAATTACTTATATGGTTATTTGTGAATCAAGGATAAATTAGCTAATTTATCATATATATTTGTTTTCACGAAAAAACATAAAAAACTCTGAAATGCATATACTTAAAAAAATGTAAGCACGAGTGTTATCTCCTTCTAAGATTTTAAAGAACTATAAGTTGATCTAATCAAAATCTTTATGTTTTCCTTTTAAACATGATCCAAACATAAATGATAATCATAAAGTCAATATAAATATAAGTCCTCACTCCTAAAAAGGCTGAAAAACTACTTACATTCATCCCAACTTTTTCTAAAAATACTGGTACATGAAGCCAAACTATAATAGTATCTAGTTGCACCATCAATATTCATCTTGAACCAATTAGTAGACGAAATTTGTCATATTATGTTCATAAATGAAACTATCTTACACTCCCTAATTTAAATATTGAAAATTTTCAATATCGAAAAATATTATTCGTATGCTTCTTAGATTTATTGAGACACATGCATTAATTCTTTAATTTGAAAAATAAGATAATGAAATAATGGAAACTACTTTGATCGCTTTAAGTAAATGACCATAAGGACACCTTGTAATTAAACAATCAAATTCAATGAATAAAACTTCAAATACAAAAAAAAAAACTTTTTTCAATCTATTTTTAACCGTATAATCATAAAATGGTGAAAGAACAAATAACAAGAAATTTTAACATTATTACTACATAAATAAACACATAGAACATATAATCACTTATTTCTTTTAAACCTCTAAATCAATAGATAAACAATATATAACAACTTTCAATCAGTCAAAATTTTAATAACGGACATATTATTTAATCAAATCAACTTCCCCCATCTACCCATCTACACATTCCAATGACGTGAACTAAAATAAGATGGCGCTAGCCATGCATGCAAGTTTATTGAGTCCACCAAATCAATGTTTTGATTTTGTGTTAGATAAGTAATTTTGGATTCATGTTTTATATTTAATTTGAAATTATTTAAATTTGTTTATATTTGAAACATAACTTCTGCTCATAAAAAAATTGAAACATAACTTATGCTGATAAAAAAAATTGAAACATAACTTCTGCTGATAAAAAAAATTGAAACATAACTTCTAGACTACAAACATATAAGAAGCTAATTTGAATTAAAAGAACATTAACGAATTCGTTATTGGAAGTGGTTGTAACTTCATTTTCTTTTAACGTCTTTTTTTCTTCTTATGTTTTTATTAGTTAAAGTATATGAGACCATATCATCAATTTGGATTTGAATTAAATTTTCAATTATTTATAAAATGTCATAGTTAACATTGATGGCTACAAAATATAAGTAAATCAGCCCAAAGAATAAAAAAAACTAACCTTCCAGAAGCCACCTACAAATAAATTAGTTTTGACCTTTTCATCTTCATTATCCATTTTTTCCTGACAGCGTAATTAAAAGGTACAGCTGCAAATTAAAAATCAAGTAACGTCTAATATACAGAACTCCTGATAGTGGCTGCTTTGAAATCATTTTCATAAGTATGATTATAATTCCTATAATATCATATATATAGTACTGTATAAAATTCTTCCTAGAAACAAACACAAGGCAATGAGAAAAACCATGAAAGGGTTCTGTTTTCAGAATTAAAAAATAAAACAAATAAGAAAATAGAACAAAAGTTTAAGATTTTTTATTATTATTTTTTAAAATATACATATTATCAATATGAAAAATGAAACTGAGGTGAGGAATTACAAGACAATATAAATTATAATTGAAAATATATAAAAACATTCAAAATATGTTCAGCAAACATTAAAAGGTTATGGAATTAATTTTAATTTCACTAATTTGAATTTTTATATAATTTTGAAAACTGATTCAAACTAAATTATACATATAAGTTAGGTAAGTGGAATCAGCTAGTAATAAGACTGGTCAAGAGGACTCTTCTTACATACAAAATAAATAATTAGAGTAACTAAAGATAAATTTTCTAAGCAGTTATAGGGACAGTGTGTGAGAATACGTGTATAAATAATAGAATATAAAATATTAAATAAATATAAACGTAGATAGAAATATAAAACTTAATTTGTATTAATTTTTAAAATTATTTTTAAAATTCAAATTAGTGAAGTTAAAAGTTTCAGTTTCTTTTATTTTTTCTGTTTAAAATTTTTATTTATTTTGTTTTATATCAATTCATAATATTTGAATACATAAGTATTTGATGATGAAATTATAATTTTAAATATTTATACTTTCGATGTCTGGGTTTTACTCAGCTTTAATATCATTTTCGAAATTCACATTTGGTAAAATTTTAATGTAAAGTTCATTCACGTCTTTCTTAATTTTATCTGGCCTTTAAATTGAAACTTAAACATTTATGTGAAAATTTTTATTCTACAAATTAATTTTCTATTGTATTGACTAAAACATGTTATTTGTGCATAATGATTTTTATAGTGGAGAATTAGCCTTCCATATTTATTACTTTGCAGTGAGTAATATTTTGGTTGTATTTGTATTTGTAAATAAAAGAATAATATAAAGATACTCAATCTTTTAATTTTTTTCATTGAAAATCAAATATTTAGGAAACAAATGATTAACATTTAGTTTTCTGTTTACACTAAAGATGTTTGGTTCTCTTTAATATTTTCTTATACTTGTAATTTGTTAAATTCAACTATAAATAATTATATTTTATTGAGTTAATTTTATAAGATTGAATTAAATTTAAATTTTAATATTTTAACATAACATTAAAATTATTCAAATAATCTATCATAGTCAAAATTAGTTGGCTTAGTATGTAACTTGAATCTCCATGTGGATATTTCACATTAGTTTTAGTTAAAAATATGTCTAAAATTTTGAATTATTAAACCAATTTTGTGAATTAGAGTTAGATTTGAATTTTACCACTTTAACTTTTATTTATACTATAATTTCAAATTTTAGAACACATTAAATTTTAGAACACATTATTAGTAAGAGTATTCTAATATGTCATTGTAGTGAATGTTAACCCTTTAGCAATAATTATACGATTTTGAAACGTGTAAAGTCAATACTAGTATTGTTTTTTATAATATAAAATATAATAGAAGGTTCTATAAAGAAGAACTAAGTTACACGTTAAAAATGCGTTTTATTCTCGTCAATCTAATAAAAAACTTATTTAAGCTTTAAAGATATTTGTCCAAATAAATACTATATTATAACATATATCAAAGGAGAGATGAAATATATTTATATTATTAAACTTAAATAATAATAAAATATTTATTAGAAAAAATGACGAGAGTTATATTATGGTATCTAATACACATGTACTGTACTGATATAATTAAAGCATATGTCATCATAAGCTAGAAAGATATCTGTAAGATTATTAACTCAATTAATCACATTAAGAACTCATTTTCTATATTATCCAATTAAATCCGTGTATATCCATTAAAACTGAATATCCAACATCTTTGCCTCTTGTTCCAAGTATATGACAATAAATACAATTAGAAAAAACTATCCATAACTCTAATACTGTACTAATATAATAAAATTTAAATTTGATTCAACCTTAAATTAATTTATGTCTTTGACTATTTATATAATATAAATTTGATTGATTTTATCCACGAGATCTTTAACAAAAATGAGAGCCTGGAATTCATATTAATTATATATAAGAAATAAAATAATTATGAATTTTTATTTTAAAATAAACAAGACAATCATGAATTGATAGTTTTGTAAGCAAATTTTGGGAGGCGAGTTAGGCCGAAAGTAACCTAACGATGCACAAAGATAGATGTTTGTTTGAGTGTTTAACTCTGATATCCAATAGTACAGTCGAGCAGCAGTGACAATTACAATATTGTGTCATTCCTCACTCCATAAAACTGTATTCTGTTACGAATTTAGATACTCTCTGGCCTGCCAGTTTGACCAACAAAAGAGAAGTGGAAAATGAAAAAACAAAACTGGTTGGCAGGGATGGAAAGAGACTTAAAAAATAACAAACAAAAGTTTCTTAATTTTTTAAAATTATATTAATCCCGCGTCATTCAAAAACATCAGTAACATGATTTTAAAAAAATGTTTGTAAAAATAGTTGTAAAAATATCACGTCTATTATGAAAGTTGGATTGCTTGTTCTCACTCTACCATTCATCCCACCTGAATCCTCAATCAAATCACTTAGTTGGACTTGAACAACTAAGTGATACCTTCAGAGAAATTAAACATGTTAGTTTGTATCCACCTTCTTAGAATTTCATGTTAAAAATACTAAATTTACTGTTTCATATGTAGTTTCATCCCTGTGATATAACAATTTCATTATAAATTAAAGTTGACATTATTCAAATAATGAAGGCTCTCTGTTCCAAAAAGTGTGCATACTGGCACAGCATGAAGAATTGTGCATCGAATTGATTAAATGGTGGTCACAAACATTTCTTGCACGCGTAAGGGAGTTTCTGATATTTGTTGGGTTATTTTGATGAACGCAACAAGCCCGAATATTGGGTACAACACCAAAGTGTAAAGCTGGTGAGCCATATTTATTCATCCAACGCTTTCCAACACCACCAAATTATTTTATTCAAAATTCATTATTTTATATCACTCCTTGTCTTCAGCCAATCATATTTTCACCACGTTACAAAGGCCATCTTATAAATGGAAACAAACAAATGAAAGACAAAATTCACACTTTTACGCCCCCTAAAGTGTAATATATTGTGCATTGATGTCATCCTAGTTTGTTCTTATTCTTCACATTTGAAGTATCTTATTTAAAGATAGTGTGTGATATGGATTTTTTATCATTTTCAATTTTGGGGTCTCTCAAATTTTTGTTTTTGGGACTAAAATAGACCTATGCAGAAGGTACCTAGTGAGGGAAAGTATGTGAAGCTCGTGAATAGAAAAGAGCATATCATATAGCTTGCCTTGTTGTTTCTGTTGAAATTTTCATTGGAGATTGTTCGTGTGCATCTAGCTAAGAAACTTTAATGGCCAAAGGGTGACCACACAATCATTTTTACATATATGTAGTTGGCCAGAAAAGGACTTTGTCGCTTCCAACTCCCAACATCATGGTAAAAGAAAACCCAAAAGTATCACCATTTATATATTCACCATAGTGGTCCTGTCATGCACATATATAATAGATGTATTTCTGATAGTAGATATGTCAAAGCCTCGTGATTGAATTAATTTCAAATTAAATATCACTCATAGTTTAACATGACAATTCTCTCTAGCTTGTTCAAAAAAAAAAATTCACAAAAAAAATTATAAAGATTGAAATCGTAATGAGAGAAAATGCAGAACTACAATTGTCTATTTCAGAAAACCATATGTTACAGTTTATTTCAGCCATCAACTTCAAATTTAAGAAAACCGTGTTCACAAAGTAACCTTTCATAATCTAGGATAGTTTTGGTGCCTTGAAAACGACTTAAGGAGATAACATTATAACCTTAATTAACTCAAGGTTGACCAAAGTTTCAAGAAATAAGAGATGTATCAGTATCAGTGCTTAGTGACTAATATTAATATTTATGGTGAAAATTCTTGACATTTTTAGATGTTTATGTGTGTTCTTGAAGTGCCTTCGCTTGTCTCTATAGCCTCTCTGCATAACTGAGTCATGACGAATCTTTACATGTCCTGGCATAACTAGAAAAAAATATTAATGAAAATAAATCGCATCACCATATATATTATGTGCCTAAACCACTGAACAGAAAAAAAAAATATCAATGCATATCCATTTGTCTTATTATAGTATTAAAGTAAAATCACGGGAAGTTCAAATGATTTAGTGATGTTGCCTGTTGTATATATAAGACATCATCAACATCAAGAGGGTATAGATTAGATAATTTGGTTAATGATAAACAAATGACATGTTCTTTTGTTACTTGAAAGGAGCACATGCATTGCCAAGAACGTACTATATCCAGTGCTGTTATTAGCTAATGATGATCATGTAGAATCTTTTAGTTTGGTGGTAGTGCGATTACTTTGATTATTCTGTAACACTGCTGAGTTTAAGAAGGAAAAAAGGATCTTTGATTTAACTGCTTCACATCTAAAGGGATTAGGTGTTTATTCATCTACTGTTTAAATACACTCAACGACTCAGATTTTCTGGTTTATTTATGTTTCTTTGTGAAGATGGTTTAATATATACACCAGAGGGTACGAGTTCTTCATCCCAAAACAAGATTGTACAGTTTCTTCATGTAGCATTAGTTTCGTTTTTGGATTAATAATTTGTCACATGCTCTTAAGACCCACCTAATTATGGACCGTGGCACATGGAACCGTTACATTATCAACATCAATTTTCCAGTTTTCAAAAGAGCTAAAAACATCCAAATCCAAACAGTAGTGAACTAACTCCTCCGGTGGAATTCATTATAGGATAACCTACCTTTTGTGATTCTTCAATGTGATATGAATTTAAAGAATTTATTAAAAAAAGTTTTACTTTGATTTCTGATTCACCTTGGGTAGATTCTACTTTTATACTTACTGCACCATTAAGAACGGTTCTTAATGGTCTTGTAAAAAACAAAATTTCTACTTAGCATTCAACTCACCTTTCTGTAATGAAAGAAATTTGAAAATTTCAAAAGTATGTATAATGAAGTCAATATTTTCTACTAGTTTTTTTGTTGTTGTGCTGTAATACTGAACATTAAAAATACATTATACTGATATTTTAAAAGTTCTTTTAATATATTTCAAAATTTCAAAATTAATGACTATAAGTATATTTAGAAGGCATAATAGAGCAATAACACAGAAAAACTTAAGATTTCATTCCTGATGGCACAGACATCAATCCTTTTTGAGTTTATAAAGTGAATTTTACGTTTTAAATGACAATTAATTTTAATCCCGTTTGGACTAATCTCATTGTAGGGTTCACATTTCAGAAAATGGAGTTATGGAGCGGTGACACAATAAATATAGCTTTTAACATAAACGTGGTCTGAAAATAATTTGACATAATAAAAACTACTTTTTCATTAGAACTCGTTTTCCATCATAAATGCAAAGTAGTTTTACCTGAACCAAATGCCTTAGTTGGATGTGGCCATCTACTGTAGCACCAATAGTAGCACACTCAGAGCTGACACATGGAATGAGGGTTCCCTCCAAATTTTCCTTTTTTAATATAAAAACATGAATGTATAAGGAAAATAAATCACAAGAAAAATATAAAGGCGAAATTCCATTAGATGCACAGATACATTTAATTATGTTATCCTTAACTAGTTCTTAACTTGAGTTGGAGAAATTATTTAAGAAATTCACTTTCATTACATCAGCAATGGAAGAAATAGTCATGGAACACGCATGTCTAACTTCTAGATGGGATTAAGAATGACAGAGATATTTGATAAACTTATGTTACTATTACATTTGTGAAAAGCACGGGTCACTACTGGTGGCAATTAATTAGGTGAATTAACAAGATTCAAAGCAAATTAAGCAGAGAGGAAAGATAATAGGGGTGAGGCTATCCTATAAGAACCAAAATCGCAACCTCTTTATTCAATCCATATTTTTCTTTCTTCGTACTCTTCTCTCCACAGTTTAAGTTTTCTTGCCATTTGTATCTACAAAAGTTATCATAGCATAGCATGGATGGTATTGGAGAAAAAGCATTTCAGCTTCTCTAATGGTCCCTCCCTAGTACAAGGCACTTCTTCACACCACAACTTTTCCGAAGAAAACAAAACCTAGGAGAGCGCTTGTGGTCTCTCTATGTATGTGAGACCCAAACGTGGAGTTGCTTCTCTTGTTCTCTGTTTTCAATTGCTCTGCTCTGCATGAAACAGAGTACCCTGTTGGATTGTTTTTTGCAATGAGGTATATTCGGAGCAACAGCTTCAAGAGGTTCTTCTCCTTTGGAAGACGTAGTTCAAGGGAGCAAGTTCTGAGTCCTAATGGTGGAGAAAGTCACGAGACTCTTCCGTCTAAAGAAGAGCCTTCTGGAAGACCCTCTTGGAAGTGCTTCTCTTATGATGATTTGTTTGATGCCACAAATGGCTTCAGCTCAGGTAATTCAGGTTTGGTTTGAAAAATTAAGTACCTTTTTTTTTTTGCTTTGTTAAAGTTTTTTTTTTTATTCTTGTGGCAGAAAATTTGGTTGGAAAGGGAGGGTATGCGGAAGTGTACAAGGGGACAATGAATGGGGGAGAAGAAATTGCTGTGAAGAGACTCACAAGAACTTCGAGGGACGAGAGAAAGGAGAAAGAGTTTTTGACAGAGATTGGTACAATTGGTCATGTGAACCATTCCAATGTGTTGCCTCTTCTGGGGTGTTGTATTGACAATGGCCTTTACCTTGTTTTTGAGTTATCTTCTAGAGGTTCTGTTGCATCCCTTCTTCACGGTAATTCCTAAACCAACATCAGCCATAAACAAATATTTTGTTTTCTCATAAAGATTGAAATTTTGGCAGCAAAAAATTGAATGCATTCTGGGTTTAACGAAATAAAAATAAGGGTTTTTACCGGTGGATGGGTTTTCTTTGTAGATGAAAAGTTGCCCCCTTTAGATTGGAAAACGAGGCACAAGATAGCCATTGGAACTGCTCGCGGCCTCCACTACTTGCATAAGGGCTGCAAAAGGAGGATAATCCACCGGGACATTAAGGCATCAAACATTTTGTTAACAAAGGATTTTGAGCCACAGGTCCTTTTTTAATCTGTATTATAGTCACTTTTTCCATTTTAGTTGAATCAATATTTCAAACAAAGTTGTTTTATGGGTTTATTTTTACCGAAAGTATTGATGATGTTTTATGACCGTGGCAGATATCTGATTTTGGACTAGCAAAATGGCTTCCATCTCAGTGGACTCATCATTCCATTGCCCCAATAGAAGGGACATTTGGGTACTCATCTTTCCATGGACCCTTCAATGATAAACATGATGGATAGTATATTTTAAATAAAATACATGAATGGTTTGAAAATGGATATTTTTTGAACCTTTTGCAGACATTTGGCCCCAGAGTACTACTTGCATGGAGTTGTGGATGAGAAGACAGATGTGTTTGCCTTTGGTGTGTTCTTGCTGGAAGTAATCTCTGGCAGAAAACCAGTGGATGGGTCACACCAAAGCTTACACAGCTGGGTAAGTAATCCCTCTTTTTTCCTTTGTGACTTTGTTCTGTGGTTATGAACTTGGCGTGTTACAAGAGAAATGCCTTTTGGTTTGTTTGGTCTGATGGTGGTTAAGTCACTATTAATTAACGCTATTATCGGTAAACATGCATTTTGAACAAATAGGCCAAACCAATTTTGAACAAGGGTGGGATTGAAGAGTTGGTAGATCCAAGGCTTGAAGGGACTTATGATGTTACACAGTTAAAAAGATTTTCCTTTGCTGCATCTCTCTGCATTCGAGCTTCTTCGACTTGGCGACCCACCATGACTGAGGTACCTTACACTTCTTTCTTTCCCTTCTTTTACCACAACAATACACACATTAACAAATCATTAATAAAACAACTTACTGCTGTTGATATTTATTCATATTACATCTTAAATAATTCAATTTTATTACAAATTATAAAAAACACAAACAGACTTTATTTAATGAAAGCTAAGAGAAAGCACTTTTTGTTTTTTTAATATTTTTTAAATAATAATAAAGGGTATATTTTAAAGATCCCTTTCTTATTTATTTTTTTTGTTTTTTATTTCTTTATATAGTATCTCTGGAGGCATATGTTTTAACATATTTTATATTGTTTATTTTGAAAAGGACAAGAATCTTTTTAAAAAATCGTTTTAATAGTTGTAAAATATTTCCTGAGCGTACTTTTTTAAGACTTATTTCCTCAAAATAGTAAAAAATGCTTAGTGGACTTATACATTATTTCGTTATTAAAATAGATAAAAAAAGATTAAGAATTAAACAAATGTTAATATTTTTTTGAAAAACAATCTCATTAAATAATAACTCTTTTTGAATCTCTTTTGAATCTTGTGCAAGATAATCATGAACACCAGTAAAGAAGTATTTAATATACCATACTAAATGATTTCAATTGCTTAAAGTTATTAAATATGTTTTATATTATTTATAATAAAATAAACATTTTCAAAATGCTTTTTATATTTAGTTTTCTCAACAACATCTTAAAGACGATCCATAACATTTGCAAATAAATTGGTATCTTGGTTGTTCTTTTCATCAATGACTGGTATAACCACCACGATGTTTTGCACAAGTGAAACACATTTGATGTGTAGCAAAATTATATTGATAAGTGACACTTGTCATTTTCTTTTTTATTATTTGCCAAGTCAAATTTTATTTTGACGTGATATTTTCTGTAGTACTAACAACGCTTCCAAGTAATTGAAAAAAAGTATTATTATTGTTTAATAATTTTATAGCGACTGTTATTCCTTTCAAGTAATATTATTATATATTGTGTAGGGTTTATTAATTATTATTATTATTATTTGATAAGCAACTATTTATTTATTGTTTAATTTTCTCAACGGCTGAATTTCTTGGTTGGGTTGAGTTAACCTTGGGAAGGATTGTGAAATTGTCACGTTATCTATTATTAGCACGTGTAGCGTGTTCACCAGTCTCATTATTGCGTTTTAGATAAGCCAGTTTCCAAGTTAGCAATAAACTATGCATATAAAGAACAGTTTCCTGGCTTGAAAGTTCAAACAATCAATTAACAAAAATATAATAATACCCTTTTTCATTTATTTAATTACGATGGCTTTCATCGTCATTCTCGGATAGATTCATCATAATTTTCTTCCATGCAAATTCATCAATCACTTGATGTTCTCTTCTACCTAATTTTATCCCTTTATGCTAACACCGCGACAACACACATAATATATGCCAATTCATATAATGAAAATGTGTAACAGAAATCGATATATATGTGTAGCTGAAATTAAAAGAGAAAATAAATGCGTAGTTCTATTAGGTTCCGTGTCAAATTCATTGCAATTGTGGGCCACTTGTTCTTATTGTGAATCACGCACACAGCAATGATAGTTGGCCGTATGCATTACTGTCAGAATTGAGAAAAGTTTTTGCATAGCTTATGTGAACAATGAGTCTGCTGTTGGATGCCCATTGAAAGTAGAGCACACTGACATCTATTATGTATGATAAATTTATGAGCTTTTAGAAGTTATTGTAAAAGTTGTTGCACATGATTGATGGTGTAGAAATATTGAAAAGAGTTATTTATGAATTGACAGGTATTAGAGATAATGGAAGAGGGAGAAACAGATATGGAAAAGTGGAAAATGCCAGAAGAAGAAGAGGAGGAGGAAGAAGAAGAATTCTGGGGATTTGAGGATCTGGAATATGAATACGATAGCTCATTTTCTATGTCATTACTTGATTCCATTGGAAGCACTGGTTAGGAATTAGACGGTTGTTTGAAGTGTTTGTATATATAGAAATTTGATGGGTATTTGATAGTAATTGAATGTCGGCAACTGGAGAGGAAAATGACAGAGAAGGTTGTTCTGATGCAGTAATCAGTTTCAATGATATGGTAGTTTTGTGAAACAAGGTATGATGATTGGGTCCAAAATGTCTACTCGCTGCAATTTTTTCCACATGATGTGACTGAACTATCAATAATATGAGGTTTTAAGCCGTTTAGACAGAGACATTCGAAAAAGATTGAGCTTGAAATGATGCTTCATGCTGTTCCAGGAAGGAGAGGCCGTGATTTCGTGGATGATTTCAATTTGCATCTTAATCATATTTTCATTCCTTTTATATATATATATATATATATATAGACCTTGAATTAAAATCACCATGTTAGTAGCTCCAACATGCGGAAACTAGTGATTGTATTTCATCTTCTAACATAATAATCCAGGAGAATTTATAAGCTTTTCTTAATCGTTAATATTTTATATTATAATAAAGTAAATAATTAAAATACAAATAAATTATAATAATGAATAAGATAAGATGATATAAATTTTGGTATTTATGAAACAACTTTTGATGTAAAATATAATTCTTTTATTAAAATTTTTTAATGATCGTTCTCATTTTAAGGTAAAATTTATTTTAATTCTAATTTATATTTACAAAATTTATTTTATAAAATTACTATGTTAACACGAAAAAAATATTATTTTATAAAAGCTTGATTAAGTTTCTTAAGTTTATCGTTGATTTTTAATCGAGCCTTTATTATCATGTACTTAAAATTGTTGTAATTCTCAATTGAGTTATTGCTAATAATATTTTTATTGATTTGGGTGGTTCTTATTTTATTCTTTCATCTTCTTACATAAGAAATTTGAGATTTTATAATTAATAATACAATATTGGGATTAATGTAAGACGATAATTGGAAAAATATTTCATTTTTTAATATATGAAGACAATGAAATGACACAAATCAATAAAATAAGAACCATGTTATCCAATTAACGAAAAAAATAAATGATAAAAATATAATTAAATATAAAATTTAAATACCTAATAAAAAAATTAATAGAACTCAATTAAAATTATACAAATTAATAATCATTTTAATTAAATCTTTTATAAATAGTACATAATATATGATGAAGCCGTCTATTAAGATGAATCATAGATATTAAATATTTTTTAATATTTAATTATATTTTATATTTATTATAATCATACTTTATTATTTTTAAATATATTAGTTAAAAAATTATTTAATTACATCTATCAAATTACTTAGCAACTTTTTATTCACTTCTCCCTGTTCTTTTTTTGAAAAATCACTAAACTTTTATTCTTTCACTTCTCCCTGTTCTTTTTTTGAAAAATCACTAAACTTTTATTCTTTCACTTCCTTCCCTTTTTACTCATTTATCCAAACAAATCATACCAAAAAAAAACATTATCATGTCACAAGGCCATTTGAAATCATATACAAAATCCAAACTCTATGGTTAATATTAATAATGTAGGAAATTAAAATTAGGCCAAACGTCTAATCACTTTGGACAAATTGCATAATTAAAAATACACTTTGGCCAGAAAAACTAATGATTAAGAAGAAACAAAGTAATCTCTCGGTCTCAAAATTTCATATATAGCAATTCTATGTATATTGTAACCTTAATATGATTATCACTAACTATATAATTTCTTTTATATTTCTCTTATAATGTTATCTTCTAACATGGGAAATATTTTAATAGAAATGATATATGTCTGCTACTTAATATTAAAGAATTATTGATGGAATAAACATAGTTTTTGACTCCAACTAGCTTAGTCTTTCAGAACCAAGAAAATTTCTTTTTTTAGAATGAATGATTCAAGCATGATAAAGAACATAGGAAGAATAGGTTTCATTCATGGATTTATTTGCTGTCATGCAAGTTGTCATATGCAGAATGGCACAATTCCCCATTTTGAGAATTGGAATAGCTGTCATGTACTCGTGGATGCAAATGGTGTTATTAATTATTATAGTAAATATGAATATATCAATGGGGCATTTGAATTTGAATGAGTGTAATCTGAACAAATCCATAGACAACAGAGTATGATGTATTTTTGGTTGCATCCACAGTTTACATTTCAGCCAAAAACAAATTTTGGTTTTTAAGAAACATATGTTTGATGTTAGTGGTAAGGAATTTTCACAGGAGAAGATGCTTTTTTGTTTCTATTTAAATGCTATCTTTAAAAAGAAATTTTTAAATCTCCCCATATTATCATTGTTTTAGTTGTCCTATTTAAGAAACATATAAACACTTAATATTAAATATTTTTATGCATACGACATATTAACTAAATGCATTTATTTTTAATTTAATATATTCGTGTAAGAATATAAAATATTATGTTTTAAAATTGAAAATATGTTTAAAATAATGAGATCTGGTTATTTTAATATTTAAAGTATATAAATGAGTTTTATTATTTTAAAACATGTTTTTTTTATAATTTTAAAGAACTTTTTCTTCCTTTTAAAATATATTTTACAATCTCTTTATTTTTTTGAAGACCAAATTGTAGAATTTTTTTTAGTAGTGAACTCGTCAAAATCAACTGAACATTTTTTTAATAGAATAAGTTAGTTTTTTTTTCTCTCTTTTAGTCTATTGGTTGTTCTTATGCATGTGGCCCTTTTTTGGCTCACATGTGATGTTTGTATTTTTTTTTGTTAGTCTTTGTTGATTAGTGATTTTAATGATGTTTCTTGATTGTATATGCATTGTTCATAGGGACATTTTGAGTTACCTTGCGTTTAAGAGTACTTTAAGAGTTTTTGAGTTGTTGGTTGTCTTTTAGGTAAGAGAAGCTAATTGCTTTAGTGCATGTGAGTTGGATATGTTGACTTAAAATGATATGTGCTGAATTTGATTGATATTACATTTGGAATTGAATTGATTGGTTTGAAAATTGAATTGAGTTTTTTTTTTATTGTGGTTTGACTCTTGTGATTGATAACCGAAGAGCTAAACAATTGTTCAAATTGGTATGAGTTTAAGGTATACAAATTGTGTTGAACCATTTCTTTGGAAAAGAAATACCAACTTGAGTAATTAATCAGGTCTCATTTCACTTAAATCACAAATCTGAGTGTTTTGAAATTTGGTATGACGTTGAGCGATACTGGTGTGGTACTAAGCGCAAGTTTTATTGTGCAAGTCTAGAAGGATTTTTGCTCTAGACCACTGAACGACCATTTTTACGGATGCTTTGACACTAAGTAGTAGTAAGGCATCACTGAAACCGTTGAGCGCCAAGATGTTGAACGACAAAAGAGTGTTGTTAAGGGCAACATTTTGTGAGAAGAATAATATTGAGCGTCAAGTCTACCCATATAACATTTAAGAGTGTTAGGGGTTTTCAAGTTGTTGATTGTCTTTTTGGTAAAAGAAGCTAATTGCTTTAGTGTGTGTAAATTACATGTCGATTTAAAATAGTATATGCTGAATTTGATTGATATTACATTTAGAATTGAATTGAGTTTTTTTTATTGTGGTTTGAAATTTTAGATGCATGAAAATTAAAAGAAAAAAAAGTTTATAATGCCCATAAATGTTATTTAACTATTTTACACAGATAAAAAGATATTAATTTGAAATTTTTATAGTTGAAAAACATTTTTTTATATATTTATAACAATAGTTTATGTGATTAATATTTTTTTTAAAAGAGTACGCATTATCACAAGAAAAATAATACGAGAAAAAAAGGTTTATTTTAAAAAAATTCAGTGCTTGCTTTGTATTATTAATCTAAAGCATTGATCAAAGTTTATTTAAAACTTACTTTTTAAAAAAAAATATTAAAACTTGCATATTATATTCCATTAACACCCAATAAAAAATATGACAATGTAAAATAAAAAGGAAAATTGTAATCAGTAGGGTAAGTTTTAAGAATTCTTATTAAAGAATCAAATATTATTTCTTCACATATAAAAAATGCTACTGACACGTTTATATGCTGAACAAAAAAAAACTAACACATTTATGTACTAATTCTTTAAGGAATACTGTTAAAACACCGATAGGCAAAATTTCACAAAATAAAATATATTGCATACAAAAATTAATGCTAAAAGAGCAGCAGTTGACGGTAATTGATGGTGCCTTATGCCTTCGGATAAAAATTTATATTATTTTAAAGTTAGATTAAGAAATCAAAACATTGCATTTATGGTATGTGTTAGTTGAACGTTGCCCCCAAACATCCTAAAAAGTCGTTGGGAAAGCAAGAAAGAATCTTAGACAAATTATGAAAATATCTTTTAGTTTTCAATGCTACTATTGAAGTGAATGTTGTTTAACGTAAGAAAAGACTAAGAGGAATTTGGTTAGTATTTTTATGATATTGGTGGTAGGTTACATGGAACGAAAGTGTTTTTCGTGCTGAAGCATGTAATTTTCAAAAGAGAATGCCAGAAGCTACCCACAAACATGTCCTACATTTAGGAAACGTAAACAGAAAGAAACACATAAGAAGTATTTTAAGAAATTATTCAATTATAAGATGCCAACAAATTACTATAGTTTTTCCCTTATAATCGTTGAATAACATTATGTCAAAGAGAAGGGATGTCACGCAAAGCAATCACTTTTTAGTTGAATAAGTTAAAGAGCTTATATAAATTGTTTAGGATATCATTGTTGAGTTTCTATGAATAAGAAAATGGATTTGTATTGTATTGTATTGCAGATAAAGTGGACAAATTTAAAAGTAAAAAATAGGAAATATCAACTATTTATTAATGAATTTTATGTTATTTTGTTATTTTAGAATTGAAACTTAATTTTCTTAACACTTAATTTATTTAGTAGTTATATTTCAATTGCGAAATTTGCAGATTGGCCTGTATGGTACATAGGTTTTGTATTGCGATTGTAGTTTCTAAAAAATAAGATGGTTTAAAATACGAACTATACAAATGAATTATTTGCAATACACAGATATTAGTTATCCTTTCACGTAGACCAATGCATGGTAGTGATTTCTTATCCACCTCGTCAGTTGCTACCAAAATGATGAAACAGTTAATTCAGAATCAATTCCATTCTATATGCATAGCTTGCACTTAACGAATGAAGAACTGGGCACAAGTAAGCCATACTGAAATGGAGTGATAGTATTAAAGAAAAAAATAATAAATACATACATTTTCTTGGTTTTATCAATTTCTGACGTGCTTTCTTAAACAATTAAACCTATGTTATAATCTGTGACAGTCGTTTGCTGTAATGAATCTTTTTCGTCCTCCCTTTGTACTTTCCATTGTTCATCCACTCATTTATCAACAAGGTACGCGGTCCTGCTATGAAATAAATACATCACAAAAAGGCTTTCTTTTTAATAAAGTGCTGCTGTCTTAGACACATTGAGGGGGAAATACAATCAAAATATATTTGAAATTAGTTTTTAATATTTCTTCTTCGATAACTAAAAATGGTTACAGTATCAAATTTTTTTTTCAATAAATACTCAATGCGCAGGCGATATTGTACAGGTTCCTAATAGCTCACCAACTGGATGGTGAGCTATTAGGTTAAAATGAATAAGCAATAAAGAGGGCAAAACTGGATTATCACTATGTATTTAGGATCAGAATTCCTAACATTTAGACGTAAGAAATAAGCACCGTAGCTTCTACAGCATTCGCAGCTATACTACCTAGACTCGTTTGAACGATTACAAGCATACAACATGGCTAAACTGCAAACTAACACCATTCATTACTCTCAAAAATTTGACCTCATCCAAAAACTTATAACCAAAGAATATATAAATTAAAAAGGTCACACTAGCAAGGCAAAATCGGTGTTGCAAGGTGGATCTGAGGCAACAACTTAAAAGCCGAAATCTTTTGTTGTCCCATCTTTTCCTGCATCAGCTAATTTCATTCATCATGTGAAAATGGCAAATTGCTAATGCCAGACCGAACCTGCAGAGGGTGGAAGGTAGTGCTTGGACCAGTCTTGAAGGGCACATACAAAATATCTTAAAGCCCGGTCTTTATGTCTCTTGAGCTCCGCTGAGTGACGTCAAAGAAAAATATAATCCACTGACGGTTTCGTGTATGTAGTGTGTCATTCTACAGTCGTTGTCCTTTTCTCCAACAAGGACTCCAAAAATTCCGAGCACAATTTGGTGAGGGGAGGCAACGAATGGGATGATCCACTAAATATGGTCTCCCAGGGCCTCTCGGAAGCAGCAGATGGAATTGGTGAAGCTATGTTCCTTTTCAAATCAAACTTGGGTAGCTCTCCATAAATTGACGTGTATCCAGATTGTCCTGAAATTCAGGCCATAAAATGCAATCTATTTATGAAAGACTTCTTTAAAGTACAAGCTACCTCATTGCTAAAATGAACAATTAATATTTAAGTCGAGACAACAAAAGGAATGTGAAATTTGTTTAACAATACAACCAATTTAATTCTTTCTTTCTTTATGGCACGTTTCGAATATGAGTGTTAGAGGTGTCAATTTAGGCTCTACATAATTAAACATTAATGTTGAAGATCATTTCAAATAAAACCAGACTTAACCATTCATTTTAATCGTATGGCCATGATTTGCTCTTCTCACTTTCATCTTATGGGTTAGAACTTGAACGTATGACCTTTTGTCCTCGTCCCTAAACATCAAGTAGAAAAGTATAAAACCAAACAGAACACAATAAAAGTCATCACACCTGTTTCTTCAAACACACGATCTTCGTGCCCGGTGATACTAAGCTCACGGGCTTCTTTGCCATATGGATGAAAGATGACATATTCACGATCTCCGTTTATATATACAAGCAGCGGCTGTGATGCTCTCCCGTCAGTAATTGCTGATTCAGATGGATCTCCTTTGAGAAAAGCAAGTCCCCCTCCCTTGGCCTGAATGAGATAAACAAGACAGGAAGAACATGCAAAGCAACATAATTGTCAAGCAAACGAGAGAAAAGCAAGCCCCCTCCCCTATATCAAACATTTATTATGTTGGCACTAGCACCAGAGCTGCAGCACTGCAGATATTGGATGAATGGTAATTTGCCACCAATGGCGTGGCACATCTTGCCATTTTACTTTGTGCAAACCTAAAATAGCCATGGTAGATATTGGTGGTTTGGGATTGATTGAATTTTATATATATTTAGGCCTTAAAAAAATTAATTATAGGGATTTGGTAACGGGAATTTAAATCCCGAAATTTCTTTGTTCCAAACTTCATATTTACTTTCTAGTTTCTATTTTTATAACATAGCCTATTTCTTGTCTATTAACATGCCTGTGATATAGACCGCTATGGTTAGTTATTTTTTCACAATACAAAATCCAAAAGGCTAAGTAGATTTTTGCTTTTCAATGATGGACCACCATGTGCGAATGATAACACTGCTTTTGTTGGTCAAAACTGTGATGCTGTTCAGGGTAAATGCAGTTTCACTAAATTATGCACTGTAATAACCCATATTTGGTAACACGAAAATAAAATAAAATATATTTCTTCGTTTAATAGAAGTTAAATAGAAATTAACGCCCTGAGGGTACTAGAAATGTGCATTAAAACCACTGAATAGTTTATACTCTATTTTTTAACTGCAGTTAAAATTTCACAGGTGTAATAGATTTGTACCTTGCTTACAGACCAGGAAGCCACAGGAACAGGATCTTTCACGTTGAATAACAAGATAATCCCATCACCTTTAAATGTACAATCATTCGATTCCGGAAGGAGAACAAGGGCAGCAAAATATGACAAATCTATTGCAAAGGAGACAGCTGCAAAAATATGCATCATAATTCTGTCAGATCAACACAACTCTCATCACGTAATCGCAAATTTATAAAGATAAAACGGTATCCACTAAATGGAAGAACATGCATGAAAAATATCAACCAATGATTTAGACAGTTCTACTGATTGCAAGACGGACAAGAATTCAAATGATACATGATTTCTAAAATTGAATACAAGAGACATATAGTCAGTGTATCATAAGGAAAAGAAATAAAATCGTCAAACCTTCTATTTGGAGTCTGTATGACCAAGATGCAGCTAACTTTGACATACTCCAAACAGAAAGCTGCGGTTTTGAACCATGTGATACGGACAGAAGATAATCTGAGCTTCCAGCAAAGACAAGCCTCGTGATAGGCTAGTGAAAAATACAACAAATTAGAGATAATGGGGGATGAGGTACTTCGTGAATCCTAAAGCAATATCATAGCTATGCACACTCAAATACAACAAATGGAAATTATTTTCTCGCCTGATTTCTTATTCTTGGATAAAATAATTGGCTGCATGTCCTGTCAGTGAATTATTATGGGGCTTCTAAAACTAACAAAGTTTGAGGACTAAAATGAAATTTATCCATAATTCCAATGAACAAAAACATATTTAAGCCTCTTTATTTTTATTTTTTCTTAGTCTAATGGTCCATAATTTGATGTTTTGATGCATACTGCTAGATACAGACCAAACACAATTGCAGGCTGTTCTGCCTCCTATACCAGGCCTTAAATCGTTAAGAAAAGTCAACAGTTAAACACATAACACAAGTGCTAGCAAATAGTCAAATTATAAACTTCACATATTACATCAGTATGTTTTATTTATAAACAAGAACACGCTTATAATGTGTTTAGAATCAAAGGCATGATAATAATAGTAATAAAAAAATAATATGACCAGGGTTCAAGAAGATTACCATCGGAGTTTCCCCTATAACAGCAACAAGGACATTATTATTAGGATCCCACAATGTAATAACAGTGTCTGCTGCAACAGCCAGCACAGAACCATCAGCTGAAAAAGCAGCAGCTCTCATGGCTTTATTTCTGCAGAGGCGTGATGTATCCACATCATAAAAATCAGTCAGTTGTATAATCAACTTATTTCAAACAGAAGACAACAGCTAAATCATATTCTGATCATCCTGAGGAAGACTATAATTATATTCTTAATTTTTCAAATCAGTAAGTAATCCTCTTGAAGTGCTGCCAAGGGCCAAATTACAACATTATGCAATACTTCAAGCGGAAAAACCAACAAAGTAATAAAACAGCTGCACACAATAAGGCATTCAGCAAGGAATCTCTGGAACCCAACGAGAACTCCATGCCACTATTAATCATCTTCATTGTATTTAAAAATAAATGTAGGAGAAAGACTTTGTTCTTATCGGATATCCATAGCCAGTGACCCATCCAATATTTAAATGATAACTAATATGTTCAATAATGTTATCCCCTTTATTACAAATTTAGGGCTCATTAGAATAACAAACATTTTGGTAGGTGTTTTCCATAAAGTCTATAGCCTAAAAAACAATTGAGTTAATTATAATATAATGCAATTATATACTTGTATGACCCAACAGCATGACACATCCAACCAGAAGTCTGAAGCATCTGGCCTTTGTGCTCAATTTCTTCCTTGCAGACCCATACCTGAAACATGTAGAAGAAAACTAAATAAGCACCAGAAACTAATACTAAGCATGAATAATTAACTATCCATAATTACCTTGAAATCTCCACCATACGATGAGCTTACAGCCATGTGTCGAGTTGGATGGAAAGCAACAGCAGAAATATGAGCGTCCCTATCAATAAGAAGATATGCGTCAACTCCATTTTCTAATATATCTAAAGGCACTAGCCGCTCAAAGTTCAGCAAGTTAGAAGTGCAGTTATAGAAGAGTTTGTAGAATAGTTTTAAAAAACCAATCACAACATTTAAAAACATTGAATACGCCATACTATTACATTATGAGGGCCATTGATATAACCATGATACAGCTTTGAGATTTTCAATTTTTATCAATGAAAAAATCCATGTACAAACCTGTGAGGTTCATAAATAAGGGTGGATACTGAAAATCTCTGGTTATCATCCAAATCCCAGAACTTCAAACAAACAAGACCTCCTATTCCATCTTCAGGAAGTTTGATTTCCACTGTACCCATCATAGAGCCATCGATGGACAGCTCCACCAAGCTCACCACCAGCTGTAACCACAATATTCCTTTTAACAAATTAATCATCAATCAAATCCTTTATAAACCGAGACAAAATGTCACAATAAGATTGTGAATTTATAAAATCAAATTAGAAGAATTACATGTAACAAGCACATACCGTGATCTCATCAACTGGTTGATGGTTTCTTTCACATACTTGAACCTGCAGAAAAACAAATTCCAACATTATAAATTTGACATGGCTAATTTAGAAAGAAAAAGCAAATAAGGTACTACCTCATAAACTCCCCGATTAGCAAACAAGCTGTAGAATTGGATGCGATAGTTTTCTGTCTGTACAGCCACTGAGCCAGAAGTGCAGTCAAAGGAAACTCGGCTAGAAAGACCTTCACATATATCTTGAGAAGACAAAGGGGGCTGCACACACAAAAAAAAAGTAAAGGTAAATGCAAGCACATGGCTAAATACTAATAAACTGACATAAATGAAAGTTGTTCCCATCCGGATTTTTTTTAGAAAGAAAAGATGTCCAAGCATGGAAATTTTTATATTTTCTCAGAAAAGGATAATAGAGAGAAAACTTTAAAGATATGAAAGGTAAACTGTGTTCTTGAAAAGTCAAACAAAATGGGATTCATATAGCCAATAAAAAATGTAAACTAACAGACTAACAAACTGACCTATCATAACAAAGTAACCGAGTAACTAACTATAACAAATAGACATATAACAACAAACTGACTCAGTACCGAAAATTATCAAGATTACAAACTACTCTAATACTCAGAAAAGTTTGAGGTGGAAATGAGTTAAAAAATTAACCTCATAAAAATAAAATATTTTCTTTAAACTAGCCATGATGTTTCAAGCTTACAAGCCCGAGTTTAGGAGAAACTTAAATGGTTGATCGTTTAACTTTCCAATTAACAATAATTTCTAAAATGAAGCTATATAATCAAAATCAATGAAGCTATATAAGGAATGACTAGTACATGTTGACCAGAAAAATATGAATACAAAGAGAACAATCATAGCAACTAACCTTGATACCAGAAATAGACTTTATTATTTCCATTGAAGGCATTTTCAATATATGGATTTGATTATCTGCACAAGATAACTGCAGGCCTTTAATTAGTTAAACAATTTAAAGAAGTAGTTGTCAGGACAGACCACGAGACTTCTAATTCTATATGTTCAACTAAATATTAGTAATCCTTACTGCGGAGAGGGATGAATCAGGAGAATCTACAAAATAAAGAAGTGGAGACCCAATTCTTGGTAAAGATTTCTTGTTTCCTGTGTCTAACTGCCAAAGCATAAGAACCCCTTCCTTCCCACCTGATATCAAATGAAGTCATATAAACAATAAATTACATGCTCGACATGCATAACAAAGTTCGAACATATATATGACCCAGTTCAATGACTCCTTTCATTTACTTTAGGCAATATAATTTTACCTGAGTAGAGGTAGGCTCCATCTGAAGAGAAAGATAAATGACTCACTCCAGAAGAGTGCCAATGCCACGTGCAACATGATTCAGCATCATCATTTTCCCTCACCCCAGGTTTATCATCGTTATATGTCGGTCTTCCATTCACTAATACACTACTGTTGAGGAATTTCTGAGCTCCAAATCCTCTCCAAATTAAAATTCTTCCAGTTACATCACCGGCAGCCACAATTCTCTCTGTAGGGTGGAATGCAAGAACTGTAAAGGTCTTTGTGTGATGCAGGGTAATCTTCTTAGACACAGCAGAATCAGAATCCATTTTAGGAACTTTCCATATATGAAGTTTTCGCTTGTCTTTTATACCCAAAAATTTTCCCGAGGGACTAATGGTTAGAGATTCTGGTTGTTCAGTCTGTCAAAAAGTGAGAAAGCATGGATGTACTTAAGAAAGAAGAAAAAATGTTAATAATTAAAGTGCATTCTCATACATATTGACTGACGACGTCCAAGGATGAACCAATGAACAGAAATCACACCATTTCTGATTCAAGGGCATATTACTACAAGTAGACATTGTTTAGAAAACCACAACCTTCAGGGGGGGGGGGTTCAATTACAATGTTCCCGAATAACAAATATAAAATAAGCAGTCCAAATGAAGTAAAATTTGACTATAGCTCGTTCGCCTCCTTCCCCCTCCATTATTTTTCCTTAAAAATGCCCTTAATTCACGGGTGTTGTTCCACAATAAGAAATAAAAAGAAACAAATACTCCCACAAACAACGAACAAGCTGTCCACACATTATTAAAAGCAAATACATGAAAATGCACACGATTGATTGAAATATGTGCGCAGAATGCGCTCATTGAGGTTGAGTTTTTCACAGTCCAACCTTTCATAATGCAATCATTCATTCTTAAGAAAAAAATCACCTCTCTCAATATTAGGCTGCTAACAGTATGAAAGTTGGTCAAATTACACTTCCTGATCTGTCCAAAACGTGGCTTGGGGCGATTGTCCTGTGCATTTATACTTTCAACAGACACGTAAGCAATAACATTGGGCGACGACTTGGCGTCTTTTTCTTCCCTAGTGGACAATGCCGAAGGCACCACCTGTATAGGATATACAATGTATCAAAACTAAACACTAGTTTCCTTTACTCGCATTTAAATTCTGAATAGGCACCAAGAATTAATAAATGAATGTTTTACCAAGGAGAAAATGGGAAAGCGAAGGTCAAGAATCTTGACGCATTCCGGAACGGAGTAATCCCATTGGCGAATTGTTCCGTCGACAGAGGCAGTCCAACAGTATGATAGCAACGAGGCAGTGGTGGGAACCACGACGACGGCGGTAACGAGGGCGGTGTGACCTTGGAGTGAGGAAACGAGGGAGCCGGTGGCGGTGCTGAAGACGGAGACGGAAGTGCCGCTGCAAACGAAAAGGCGCTTCCCGTCCTTAGAAAAGGCAGGAGCGGAAGAAACATAGTTTAGCCCTCCGCGTATCATGCTGCCGAAACGCTGAGTTATAGGCTGCAACTGGAACAGTGAGGGAGAAAGAAGAAAAGAGAAGAGAATAGAAACGAAGGTAGAAGAAGAGAAGAGAGCCGGCACCACCTTTACTAGGGTTTTTGGGCCCTGATTTCGATTTTAAGCAAGGTTTTAGTTGCCTCGCGCCATGTTTATTCAGTTTTTTTTTTCATAATTATATAAATAAAAGGTTGAATATTATTTTTATATTTAAATTATTTTTAAAATAATTATATTGTATTTTTAAATTAAACTATATATTTATCTGATCAGTATTTATACCTATATATCTATGATTCTTTTGTTATCCACGTTTATTTTTCAATTTTATCTTTTAAACGACTTTTTTAATTAAAATAATTATTTTAAGTAATTATTTATTTAAATTTAACTTTTTTTTAATGTGATCACTATTTTAAATTTAATTATTTCATTTAATTAAAAAATTACCTATAAAATAAAAAAATTATTTATAATAAAATTATTAAAATTATTTCTATTTAATTTAATAGTTATAATAATAACAACAATAATAATTTTGTGATCTTTTATTATCATAAAAAAATAACATTCATGTATGTAATGCATGTATTTTCATTAATATTTTATAGAAATAATATAAAGTTTTTTTCTATAAATTTTATGTACAAATTTATTATGAAATATAACGTTATCATTTATAAAAGGGTTAAATATGTAAAAAATAATATTTTTTTTATAAAACTATTATAAAAGAAAAACAAAATAAAATTGAGAAGAGAAGAAAGAAACTGAAGCCGCAGAGAGGATTGGGTGTAGAAGTCAGGAAATGTATTGACCATAAGGGTTGAAGACGGAGAAGAAAAGAGAGTGTCGGTAGAACCAAAAAAAAAGAAATTCAGGTTTTACCATACAATTTAATATTTTTTCTTTTAATTTTAATTAGAGTCAAAAATAAAATTTGAATTGACCAACTTCCACATGACACACTGTTAACCAAGTTACATAAAAATTAACACAGTTAATTATGTCGAACGAAAAAAATACAGTTTTTTTATAGATAAAGATTAAAATATACAAAATTTAAGTTTAAGTGGAAGATTAAAAATAAAAACGATTAATAGTTGATGACTAAAATCCTTTATAAAAAATATATTCAAATAAGTATATAATTTGATTTAAATAGTTTATGAATGAAACTCATATTTAATCTTAGTTCATGATGAAAGAGGTATAGGGTGACAATTGCTTCCTGCTATCAATGCCTTCAATTTCTTTCTATATCCCGTCAACATAAGAAAAATACATAAATATGACGCCCGCACTTCCAGAGCCACTGTCACTCACTGATACCGCCACCACCGGACAGAAGAAAAAAAGAAAATACTGAGAGAATCCATTCCGAAAAGATTTTTCCAAAAAAATATTTCGTATTTTCTGAGAAGCTCTTTTCACAACTCATTTCAATGTTCTGGAAAATTCATTTTGGAAAATATTATACATGATCCAGATGATACATTCTGGAAATTTGTTCAGAATAATGTGTTCCAAAATGTATTTCAAATGTTCCAAAAAATTTATTCTGAAAATCTCGATAATTTTCTTCTGGAAATTCTGTTTCGGAAATGTTATTCGGAAAATTCCGGAATTCAATCCGATTTTAAAAATAGATGGGTGCAGGAAGCAATATCCCAGACTGGCAAAAACTTATTCGAATGGGGAAAGTGTTGGGCCTTATGAAGGATTGGGTCAGGGCACCTTTTTTGAGTGGCCCAAATCACAATGAACTGTGCTTGATACGCACCATTAATGAAAAATAGAATTTCTCGTCACAAAATATGAAAAAAAGTAGTCACTTTTCGTACAATGTAATTAATATACTGAAATACATTCTCAATATTAAGCAATTTTGAACAACCTCTACAGCTTAGAAACTTATATTTAATTTTACTAACTAAAACCTACATTTATAACTCAAAAATGACGTCAAGAACAAATAAAAAATAGTTGAACTAAACCTACTTTTGTTTAGATTTGAATAAAAATAGTTTAACTTTTTGTGTGTATATATATATATATATGTTTGCTAACGCACGTACGTTTGTTTTTCAGTTGGTACATTTTAGTAATGTATATCGAGTTTTAGTAGACAAAAATACCCTTATATATCATGGATTCTAAGGTTAAGGTTCATCACTTTCACTCCAACCTTTTCTCTGTTATCCCTATTGTAGCCCCAATTGAAAAGAAAAAAATCAGAAAGACTTGCATTTAAACAATTTGTCTTCGTAAAGAGTTGAGTCATTGACATAAACAATTTGTCTTTGTAAAGAGTTGAGTCATTGACATATTCACCTTGAGGCAAAGGTTCATTCAAGATATCTTGAATTTCATCATCTTCACTAACCTCTCTAATTTCATCATCTTCACTAACCTCTCTAATTTCATCATCTTCACTAACCTCTCTAATTTCATCATCTCCATATATTGAATCATCATCTCTAAAAAAAAACCCTCCAGGCCAATTATCAATTCTTTCGTCATTATGCTTGTGAAAATTAGATAAAATTATATACGACAAAAATTATAAAATGAAAACTCATTATAAAATTATTTTTTGTAAGAAATTGTTTAACAACGAGTGTTTCTGATTTTTTCCAGCCTAATTACCAATTCCTTTGATGTCATTATGCTTGTGAAAATTAGATAAGTTAGATAAGACAAAAATTATAAAATGAAAACTCATTATAAAATCATTTTTTGTAAGAAATTGTTTAACGAGTATTTCTGATTTTTTCCAGGTCAATTATCAATTCCTTTATGCTTATGAAAATTAGATAAAATTATATAAGACAAAAATTATAAAATGAAAACTCATTATAAAATCATTTTTTGTAAGATTGTTTAACATGTTTCTGATTTTTTCAATTCGGGCTAGAGTAGGGATGACAGAGAAAATTATTAAATGAAAGAGAAAGGGTTGAGAGGGATGAGAGAGGTGAGTAAAGGTTTGGGGGTTTCTTTTTTTAGTTTTGAGAATAAAAATTATTAAAATACCCTTAAACTTAAAACTTAGAATCCATGATATATAAGAGTATTTTTGTCTACTAAAACCCGATACACATTACTAAAATATACCAACTGAAAAATAAGGACTTGTTAGCAAATCCGTTATATATATATATATATATATAGTACTTAATTTCAATTAATTATCTCTTAAATTAAGTTTTTTAATATCCCAAATTCCGGATACCAATCTCCACTCCTGCGTTTTAATAACTATAAGATTCTCCGCACACAGGATCCCAACATAAACCCTTTATGCATACACCTTTATGATCTTTAAACGGTGAGATGAAAACTAGTTAACTACGGATAACTAATGGTTTTTCTTTTCAATATCTAATAATCAGTATGCTTGCATAGGGTTTTCGCAGAGTTTACTCCAAAACAGGGCAAATAAAATGCTTACGAGACAACCCTGCCATCAAGAGAAGCCCAAAAACATGACCCAGACGACAACACAAAAACAAAACATTTGCCCCAGAAAATAACTTGGTAATTAGATTACAGGTAGCAGAGACTGTCCAATCAGACTCAACTGGCAGCAGTTGGAAAATAACCATTGAATCATATCAATGGATCTTGATCGAATAACTTTGATATATCAGACCCATTCATTCTACTCCACATGTAAATACAAAGGTATAAATATACTCAAAGTAAGTGTCTTCACACCTCACTTTGAAATAATCCTGCATAATGATACGAATCATCAAGTTAAAAGGAATTATGCATACAATTCAAGGATAAATAAATTGCCAAATTAAGATAGTCCTTCTTACCACCGACTCTAGGCATGTCAGACATTCTGTAGTTTGCTCGATACCTCTTTCATTTTGATGTCTCCTTTTTCCTACAGTCAAAATCTCTATTTGTTAGAAGTGAGAAAAAGAAACTCACATTGCTTATTGTGCAGGTCAGATGAGAATTCACTTATGCTATTGAAACAAGGAGCCATATCGTATATAATGAAAATGTATCAGAAAATCTTGTGTTTGCTTACAAAGAGGGAGTGATCATTGGCACTGGATAACAATAAATTTATTTAGAATTAAAATAAAAATGCTCATTCCTCAGAATGAAAAGGCACCATACTCCCAATCAGAAAGGTCAAACTCCCAGATTGTTTTCCATAATTATACAACACCATAGCATATTGCATTGTAAGGCATATTGACTAGTTCATACATTTAGAGATGAAGGAAATCCACGTAAAAAGTCTATAACAGAATCCATAGTAAAATTGTGGCATAAAGGGCCTTTACATTGAGAGAAGTAACACAGAAGGGGTCCATTATCTCTCTCAACCTCTTCTTTTCTCAGGACACTTTTCACCGGACTCCAAATTGTACTTCCCTAAGTATCAATTTTGGTTGTTAAAACTGAAACTGGACACTTCCTCCTAACTTTCACGAGATTAAATCATAGATCAATTAGCAAAATAAAATGGTATGAAAATACTTACTACTCAATCGCAAAGAACCAGAGATGGCACCACGCGTTTTTAAGTTGAGTATAATTGATTTTTGACACAATTACTATTGTACTGTTAAACGTAATTTGGACGCGTCCACATAAATTTCAGCCAGATACATTATATTGAAACATGTGTCATAGTGGGAGGAAATTATTTTGGTGGTTTGCTAAATAGGCACAAAAAGGTCTTTAGTTAACATGTCTATTTTAGCTTTGACAGTAGATTCTACATTAACTCACAAAAAATATGCTGCCAAAAGGCAGACTTAATTCTGTTAAATGCCTTTTATCTTTGACAAACTCAAACCAAAGACCCTTCTAAATGTTTTCTACATTAAGTATCATAGCGGAGTACGAAATCCATGATATGATAAATAGCAATCATCCCTAAATATTGAAACCACACGCAACATCTTAAAACTTCAACTCAAAATCGAAAACAAAGAACATAGGCCGCCTGTAAGATTAAGTCTCATGCGACTCCATTAAAAACCTTGCATAATAATCCCTCTTACTAGCAAGTCAATGCAGCACAGCACCTATAATACTGATGCTCTCCGATGCTCAAACACAACTTAACAATATCCAACTTTAATAGTTGTTTGAAATTTATTTTTTACCGCACGCAACGAGGAACTTATACTTTTAAGATTAAACAGACTTCCTGAAAAAAGATTGTACAAGTACAACTATTCAAGCATTGCTGATGCTTATAAATAGTTTAAAAGCGAGGTAAATGGCACATTACCAGGACATAACATAAAACTAACTAACCCCTGTCCATATCTACTGGATATATCAGAAGTCCAACAAGAAAAAGGTTCTTGTTGAAATAAAAGTCCAACTAGTATATTAGCATATCAGAAGTCTTAAAACAAGTGATGTTAGCATATCAACATAACAGGTCAAATCATAATTACCTGATACACAATACTCTTCAGTGTGGGTACAGGTACCAGGTCAGGTATCTGGTATGCAGCAAGCTACTATGTCAAATATATGACATGTGGGGGATACACTTAGTTCGTACATTTGGCTTTTCAACAATTTTATACTTACATAAGGTAATGTAATATTTATTTGGTTTAATAGGTTCGGAGGTCCTTATATTTGTGGGTTCGTTTCAATTGGGTCCTCCAATTTTGAAAGTGATCAATTTGATCCCTAATTTAAAAAAATTGAGTCAATAATACCCTTTCCGTTAAATATAATCGACGGTGTTAACTTTTTAAACATGTGGCATGTTGAGGCATCCTTTTATTTGCAGGTGGCACAGTTTTATTTGAAGGATGCTTCAACATACCAGATGTTTAAAAAGTTAATGACTTCCATTGCATTTAACGGAAAGGGTATTATTGACTCAATTTTGTTAAATTAGGGACCAAATTGATCACTTTCAAAATTGGAGGACCCAATTGAAACGAACCCACAAATATAGGTACCTCCGAACCTATTAAACCTATTTATTTTATCAATCATAATTACATAACATAAACTTATTCATGATTTACTTTAGTTATTAGTATAACACTTTTTTTTTAGAAAAAGTGAAATCCTTTCGACTGATAAACTCACGAACAATTCAATTGAGGAGTAATTAACCATTTATAACAGTTTTACAATTTTTACCGTTTATTATTTCAACTACAGCCCCATTTAGTCTCCCTAGGAAACTCTGGAGTGGAGTCATCACATTTCTTTTTATAAGGCAAATGGAATCATCGCAGTTATTGAGAGACAGTACAGTACATTTCCACTCTCCTCATCTCGCTACCTCGTCCATTTAGTAGGTGAAATTCAGCTTTACAGGACATGGGGTCCTGGTCACAAGATACATCTTCTCCTATTCTTTCTCCTTCTCATCCTTCCACATCGGTGTTTTCCATCCACCCCAAAAGTCAAACTAGCAAATTCCAAACCCAAAGTCTCCATTGGAGGCTCCACCACCCTACATCCTCTGCCTCAACTTTGGCTCAACATGTTTAATGTATCAAATTGCAAATTAGAAAAACCCAATTCACAAATGAACCGTGAATAGGCAGCCATGAACCAATTTGGGGTTCTCAGATGAAACCACCAAATTTGGTGGTAACAATGATCTAAATTAAACAACCAAAGGGAGCCACATCAAAAACAAGAAAAAGAATATCCAATTATAAAAGGACACAGACACTGATCTTGCAAATATTAGTACCACGCAATTGCTTACCATTCCCTTGCTCTCATAATAATCATCAAGAGCCCACTGATATTTTGACTGATTTAATCCAAACCAACGTGCCACATGGTCATCCAAACTTGAGTGAGCTGTAAAAGGAAAGTCCATGGGTATTGTAAGATAATAGTAGCGGTTCTCAGAATAAACAAGACAAGGAAAAGCCTCAATCAAAGACCTATTGTATTATAGGATCTGAAATCAAAATAAAAAAGGAGGGAAATACATGTTGATTCATACATTTTTATGCAATGAAAAATAACATTATAAATAGAGAGTGCACTACACCAACCATACTGAAAAGCAATACACAAATAGGCACAACCAGTTAGAGCCATTTACTTCTTTTACTAGAATAAGGAAAACATCATTTGCAGAGTTACCATAAAATGCTCAGCCACAGTTTCCACTGCCATGGCCGTTCTTGAAATTACTTAATCCATGGCATGTTTGTTTTCACTTCAGCAAACCAGAGAAATGCAAAACAAAGGACCCACCCACGGTTATCTCCAATCACTATGTAACCAAGTCACCAAATACTCCAGTTTTCTTACCCCCCAAACAATACACGTTTTGTAAAGAAACACCAAACTTCCAGGCGGTATTTGGTAGGAGTCTTAACAAAACTGAACAAAAGAAGAAGAAGATGTGTTTTGTCCAAAATAGTAAACAAAACACCAACAAGAATGCCAAGACCCAAAAAGATTCCCACAAGACTAGGTCATACATTAGAATAACTCTGGAGTCGCACGCATAATATATATTTCTGGTATCAAATCAAGGTGTTTCTAAAAGTAGATGGAATTATGATTAAACCATTTACCAAAAATAAATGTTCACAACAGTCACACTCTTTTAAACAACTCAATTCAAATTCCAAATAACCCAAAAACAGCTTTAACTTACCAACTTTAGGCCTTACTTATAATTTTAATTTTTTATTTTATAAATGTTTGACACATTGTGTTTTCGTCGACACAGAATCTAACCTAACATAAGAGCTGAAAAGAGTAAAGTACGTACCGGTTTGAACCTTGGTAACGGCATTTCTGAAGATGCCAAAAAGGGAATCGTCGGAACCGGACACGGGTTTGGGGGAAGGAACGGTTTTAGGAATCTGAGGCGGCGGAGGGGCGATCTTGGTGGCGGTAGAGGGGTCTTCGGAGGGTTTTGGTGTCGACGGCGGCGTCATGAAAACAGTGTAAGGACCGATTTTTCCGATGACCGGCGGCGGCGTAGATTCCGCGTTAATCGGCATTTTGGTCGGAGAGAGAGTGTGGAAGTAATGTTAGTTGAAAGAGGGAGTGTTGTGTGTGATATGTTGGATCTCTTGTCTTCCTATCTTAGTTGTACTTCACAAGTTCTTTTTTTTTTTTCATTCTTTTCTTTCTCTCAACTCCACATTTATTTATTTAGTTTATTACTGTAATGCATTAAAGTAATTAACTTTTTAATGATAAAGGTTCATAAAGTGGAAATGTAATGCAAAAACTTCAGTGGCAATTTCTCTATGCTTTTCAATAATAAACCTTTTATGAGATGCTTCTTGGGTAAACCTTTTATCATTTATTCAAGGAATTTCTCTATACGTTTAATCTAACAATACCAAAAAAAACACTTATTGCCACTGTAAAATTATAAACGACTTTAGATGTACTGGAGTTAAATTGATTTTTTGCAATTAAAGTAATTACCATGCAATAAAAAAAAACTGTTTCAATTTATCCAAAAAAGTTTCCACGATTAAATTGGTGTTAAATTATAAGAAATAGTTAAAGATGCTAGCATTAACACAGGCGTGTTTAATAAAATTTATTTAAAAAAAACATTGTAATAAATATTAAAATAAAAGTATGACTAAATTTATATTGAAAGAATAAATAATTTAATATAAAAATAACTAACATAGTAGGAAGATGGATGAGCAGAGGTTCGAGCTCGACCTATGATATAACAATTAATAATTTATTTGTTTTCCATCACATCCTCTAAATTATGCATGAAAGAGATTGTGATAATCGATAGGAAAAGTATAAATTGTGTTATTTTTTTGTTTTTGTTATGTAAAGATTTAATTACATACGTGGAAATATAGGCGTTTACGGTAAAAAAAAAATTATAATGATATTTGAAATTGTTTGTTATCATATAGTTAAAAATCATAAAGTTATTTGATAATAATAATAATAAATATAAATATAAATAATTAAGTATTGTAATGTTATTAAAATAAAAAATAGCAAATTTTATTTTGAAATGATAAAAATTTAAAATTAAAAAAATATAAAATGTATATATTGAAAAAATAATTATAAAAAGGTTAAATAGTTCTTTTATAAATAATAAAATAAATGAAACGACTCATATTTGTAAGAATAAAATGTTTAATAATATGTACTACCCTAGTGATTAGAAAAATAATCCTTTGTAATAGTTATACATAAATCACGCATCAAGTTTCAAACAAATCGTGGGTAACAATATGATTGCCATTTTACTTCAATTCATTGTACATTCAATAATGTTTTTTCAATAGAAAAATGGAGAAACTGTCATTTTAAAATTGATATCACAAAGAACAGTCTTCAGAAAGAAAAAATAATCACATGAGAATCTACATCATAATACAAAAAATAGGACTTAAATCTTAATTAGAATTAATTTCAGTCACCTATCTTATTTTAGATCAAAGCCCTTCTGTTTCCACAATCCAACAAAATTTGTCCTATTAATTTACTTATACTTTTAATCTTGTGTCTAGATATTCAGAGCTTTGAAATAAACTTGAGATATTAAAAAAATAGAAATCCATAAATTAATGTAAAATTAATATTTTCTTAAGAATGTGTAGATTGTGGGATTATAAATTTTAAATATTCTATTTTAAGTAAATTTGGAATAAATACTAATTAAAATAATTCGATCACTGTATTTTGTAGAGAGAGAGAGAAGGTGGAGAATTTAGGTAAAATGATTTTAATTGACTGAAATATATACAATGTAAATTTTGTGCAGTTTGGCATCAATCAACATGTATTACAAATACAATTTAACTTATTTAGTACCCTTTTAAAAAAAATTCTCACTCAATTAAATATATATAATTCACAGTAGAAACTAAAAACATACTTAATTTTAATAATAATAATTGGAATTAACATCCTTTTTACCATTAATATTCTTCTCAGTAACAATATTTTTTGTTAATATGGTTTTTTATACTGTTAATTAATCGGATATAATTTTAAAATCATTTTAAAAGGTTATAAACATTAAAATTCTAGTAGTTTGTGATTGAATGACGATGGACAGTTGTTTTATACTTTAGTTTAAACAGTGGTGTGTGTGCTCTCACTTTGGGCTTGGGCCTTAATTTTTATGCTTTGTTTCGAGTATATCGCCTTAGTGCTTGGGCCTTAATTTTTATGCTTTGTTTCGAGTATATCGCCTTAGTGCTGCTGAGCCATTAAAACAAAAGTTTTTCTCTTTCTACACTTCCATTATTATTTTATTAGCGACACACATTGATAGAAGAGTAAAATATTATTTATTAGTGTAACAGATGTCATTATCATTGTCACCATCTTTACTTCTCTGTTGTTGTAATTAAATTTGAGATTTAATTTGTAAAATTATAACATTTTATGATTTTATATAGTATTTTCGACTCCGATTTCACTCTTGATATGGTATGAAAAAATTGTTAGAATAGTTAAATAAAATCATATAAAGTGCTTGTTGAAATAAAATTTTAAATTTAATTAAAAATTAATGTAATTCAAATTTATCTTATTATGAATTTTAATTAAAATCAAATTCAAATTCAATTAACAATTATGGGTATTGTGTGTTTTCTGCTATACCCCTTCTTAATTTCAATTAAAATAAAATTTAACATATATATATATATAATATTTTATAAAATGTAAAATATATTATTTGTGTTACAATTTTAAGAAGTAAGATTTCTTGAACATCCTACTATAATATTTATTTTAACTATTTCATTCCTTTATGGTTCAATTTTTACTATAATATTTGAATTGAGGTAAATTCATTTCAAAGAATTCTTATTGAAAGTAATCATTTATTAAATGTTATTAGAATTAATGGTTAGTTTTTGTGATTGATTTAAACAAATAAAACATAGTTCATGTATGGAAAGTCTTCCTAATTAAAGATACATGTAAGCGTTTTCCATAGAATGAACGTGATATAGAAATTGATACTTGTGAAGAAGTGTATGAATATGGAAGTGACTCACTTTTTTAGAGGAAGATTGAGAATCCAAGTGTGAATCTAAATTTCACATTAGATAAAAATAAGAAAGTAAAGCATCATAGAAAAATAAAAACCTATTAACTTATTGTCTAAAGGTTTTAGATTGAAAATAATATCAAGATTTTAGATTAAGAATTATATCAATTCCTTGTGTGATAACTCATATCTCATTTATGTTATGTTTTCTTAGTGAATCATCTTCCTTGATAAACTTCACACGAATTTAAAAACTTATTAAATGTTTCATATTTTCAAAAACCTTATACTAAAAATCCTAATATGAAAATTCTATTGCAGAAACCATGAAAATTCATGAAATTCGTTCTAGATTTCTAAAACAAACAATCGAGAAGACACTTTTACAAAGTGTAAAACAGGCCTTCTAAAAATGACAGGTGCAATTAGAAATTATAGAAGTGTTAGAAGAAAAGCCTAAACAAGAAACACTGTGCCCAAAATTATGTCCTTTCTAATGGTCTAAACAGAAAGAAAATGAAAGAAGAAAATTCTTGACTCATCCTGACCATTCACATTGTATCATGTATTGTACAAACAGAACAAACAAGAAAGGGGTAACAATTTAGGTGTGGTGTCACTTATCACGGTTCAATTTATTATTTTCTAATATATATTTAATTTTAAATGTTTATCCAACAAGTAAAATAAATTTCGTTTTAGATAATAAAGTACAATGATGTTAATGATAAAGAAAATCACCATAACGTCAATAATAAAAACATAAAATATAGTAAGAATATGTCTCTAATATATAAATACAAAATATCACATGTCTTGTTAAATTTAAAAGAAAAAGTCTCTTAGGAACTCGACAGAAAGATGTTTAGATCTCTTTACGTTTCTTGCTTCCTTAATTTCAATTGCTGAAAGCTGCAGCAAGGGTCACTATTGGAGGTTTGGAAACTTTTCATTTGCATTATTGTACTGTTTTCTGACCTTAAAGAAAAACCTCGTTTTCTCATTTATTAATTAAGATTTTACAATTTCTTATGTGTAGCGGTCAAAACAAGATAAGATACGGGTCAGACTGAAAGAAAGAAACACATAAATGGCTAGACAATAACGAGGTATTGCGCAAGATTCAATTGTGTGCAAGCTGTTCGATGCAATTACTATTGAACAAATCAATCCAAGCTATTGCTTTGTTTGAAAAATAGAAGAAATCTCCTTGCATATTATATTGTGTTGGAAATCTATTTATAATAAAAATATTGATAGTTATCCAGTTCAATTTTTTTTAATTGTTGATTCAATTATTTTTAATTTAAGTGTAAAAGCTTAATTTTGAACTTTTGTTGTTGTTATTTGATTTTTAAAATTTCAGATTTGTAGAGTTCAATTTTGACAAATAGTTTTTTTAGATAAAAAGTACACGGGCTAGCTTTTAGTTTCTTTATAGTTTCCTGTAGTTAATCAGGGTTTTAGTTTTATTTTACTGTTTTAAAGTTTTAAGAATTGTTTTGTTGTACTGTTTTGAGTTTTTTTATAGGTTCACATAGTCATATTTTGTCTCTTTAGTTCTTTTGAGTACATAAGGATAGTTTAAGGTTGGTTTGATGAATTAGAATTTGTTGGTATAACTATTTTACTGTTTTGGTAGTATTAAGAGTAGATATTAAATTAGTTGTATGTTTCTAGTTCATTTTTATTAGTTTTTTAGCACATTTTTAGGGTTTCAGTAGTGAATTTTTAAACTTTTTTATATTTTTGTAGCTTTTGGTTTTGTTTTGAGGTCTCTTTTTCCATCCAAAACTTTTTTAAACAATTAGATTGCATTTTACTTTTCCAGTTTAATACAATTTTAGAGTTTAGCTAGTAGTCAATATGCTATTTTTTCAGGTTTGTCCATGTGAAATTTATAATTTTATATAATTTCGTTAGTTTTCTTTGTTTCTAGTTTTAGTTAATTGTTTAAAACTCGTAAGAACTAATTTAGATAGACTCTGATTTGTATATGATGTTATCGTTAGTGTCATTGTTGGACTCCTCTTTGATTTTGGGATCAATCGAGCGAGACACAAATTCAATCGGTAGTGTGGCCAATGTCGATACAAATAAGGTCACACTTGCCAACGATACTGAGGTCGATATTGCATTAGACATTATGACAAATGAGAAGGATGTGATTGCTTAATCGCTTCTAGTCCTTGTGGGTTATGACTAGGCGTCTCGAGAGATAGAGGAGTACGTCACCTACTTTCACATGGGACGACAACTGGTGGATTGAGAGACTTTGTCCAATACAAAAAAATGCCAAGTATTTTCAACCTCGTCGTTTTTAAGGGAACAAATAGGTTTTTCATGGGAAGGAGATGGCCCTAATGACTTCTTCTTCTTCATGTACGTTTGTTTTTCAAAGACCTGCTCGTTCGTATTCTCTTTGACAATTTTCAGATGGGTGTGTTCAGGGAGCTTAATTTGGTACCAACTCAGCTGCACCCGAACAACTAGACTTTTATACAAGTGTTTGAGGTGCTTTGCTTAGTTTTTGACCTCACTCTCACTCCCTCCATATTTATGCATTACTTCTGCACACGTCCAAACGCTAAAAAGGGCCGAGTCTTCCTTATATCCAGAAGGGGAGGATGTTATTTACCTTGTACAACTCTTCCTTTGAGGAAATTTAGACTAAATAATTCAAGGTTGGTATAAAAAAGGTCGGTCAACCTAAGTATTTTTATGAGGTCGGTCGATCCAAGTTTCCTTCATATTGGACTAAGAGTCCTAGAAAAATAACTTTGTGGCATAAGTTGATAATGACACTTGACAAAGTGAAGTAGTGGATACAATTGATCAACTACCCCACTGCTTCCTATCAATATTCGTTCTCACGGTAGACGCCAAAATTTTTCAGAGTGTAAGGTCAATGTCAATGGTCCAATGTCCACTAGTGTGTCTAATAGTCAAAAGTTGTCTTCAACTCTAATGTTGTGTTCACTTGGGAGTGATTGGGGGAGATGATTTGGGGGAGAGTGATTGAATGAATTTGAGGGTAAATTTTTGTGTGTTTATTTGAGTGGATTTGGAGGTAATTGAGAGTGGAATTAGAGGTAAAGTTTGTGAGAATTAGTGTAGGATTTGATTGATGTGACAATTTTAAAAAAATTGTTTAATTGGTAAAAATTGAAGATTACCAAAATGCCCCTAATTATTAAAGTAATATAAAATGATAATTGTTAATGTTATATTTAATTATAAAAATGTTTATAAAGACTAAAAAATTAGAAATAATTATTAAAATTAATTTTTAAAAAGTAAAAAAATTATAATTTAGTAAAACGAATTTGTTTTATTATTATTTTTATTTTTATTATCATTATTTATTATTATTATTATTACTATTATTTTTTATTTTTGTTATTATTATTATTATTATTATTATTATTACTATCATTATTTTTATTAGTTATTATTATTATTATTATTATTATTTGTTATTATTATTTATTATTGTTATTATTAGGATTAGGATTATTATTATTAATATTAAGATTATTATTAGTACTTAGCCAAATCCTGCAAATTAGGCTCTTGGATATTTCAAAAATTGAAACTCAATCTCACTTTTCTCTACCATTTTTCTACTGCAATACTCCACTTACAAAAACCTTCAGAATGGAACTCATTAATAATACTCCTAGCTGGAAATGAAATCACCGCCGGCAAACCCGACCAAACACGCAGGCAAGTTTTCGACCACAACTTTCCATGTTAATTGACCTCATTCTATATGGCTCAACACCAACAACCACCATTGGTTTCTCGATTCACCACCCCTTCAACCCACCACCACAACAACAACACCATCACAACCCTCAGGAGCCCTTTTACGACCCACACTTCTTTCAAAGCGTGTCCTTCGCTTCCTTCTCGCCACCACCTTCGGTGCTCTCACTTAACCCATCATGCTGGAATCGAATACCATATTTTGGGAACCAAATACATAATGTTTGGAACCAAATAAAAGGAAGTAGGAAACGAATACAGGTTCCATATAAATTCCTCATATGTCTGGAACCGAATACGCGTGGTCTGGGAACCGAATACACCTCCAACAAATCACTGTTCTTCATCTTCTTCGGCTTCAAAAGTCATCTTCATCTTTCAACCAGTTTGTTCTTGATTGTGAGACTATAGTGACCATATAAATCACTATTCTTCTCATGTTTTTATTATTAATCAAAATCTTGGACTGAGTTCTTTGTAATTAGAACAAAATATGTGTGATAATTGGAACTGGAATTATAAATTATGCAGAAGGTAAATGAAACTTTGTACAACCAATCCCTCCAAATCTTTTCAAACCGTTCCTTCCATTTCTTTTCAAGTGAACACAAAAATCACTTCATTTCTTCGCTCTCAATCACATCTGAACAGTAAATTATGTTCAAGTGAACACAACATAAGTATTTTTGTAACCGTATAAAAAGTACCTGTAGAAGACACTAAGATGTCAAAGTCAACTTAACGTTTGATATTTCGTATATTAATGATGTAATAAATACATATTACATACCTCCTTACCTCAAACTTATATTTATAAATTTTGAAGTGAATTTTTTACTATGACATAATTACGACCCAATTAATAGTAGGTTTAATCATTTTGGACATCCCTATTTGTGCAGAATCATCTCAAATAGGTCATCGTATTTTAATTGATCTCAATTAGGTCCATTTTTGTGAAAAATTGAATCAATTTGGACCTTGCCGTTAAGTGGGCTAGACGCGTTAAAAATTGTGTCGTGGCTTACTGATTGAACAATTTTTAATTATGTTGCACAGTGTGGTGGAATTTATTTTATTTTAAGTTTTAAATAAAATCTCAATTTCAAACAAATTGTATTAAGTGTCCCGTTTGGATATTGTTACCTCTCTCACTCTCTCTCCGGTGCCATGAAAACCAGTAGCCCCCAAAGTTGTTTTCTCTTCCTCCTCCTTCGCTCTTCCAGTGTCGAACTCACAGTGGCCGGATAAAATAAAATAAAAAAGAAAAAGAGAAAGATGAAGATGAGTAAGATTGTGGGTGTGTCTGAATGTGCCAAAAAAAAACTTAGCTAAAAGCATGCTAACTGTTCTTTCATCACTGCACTCATTATTAGCTCAAAAGCAAGCATAACTAGTTTATTCATGGTAGGTGCTTCACAGGCTCTTTCGATGTTTTTGCTGGAGCGAAATGATTGTTTCAGCTAACTTACATTCCACAAATATTGTTCTAAGGGTTAAATTTTTGTAAGAGTTAACAAAGTCTTAAGGGGACAGAAAATAGTAACAAAACAATTCTACCTCCCTTGACAAATCACAACCCAGTTCCTTCCTACCTTCATTCATCAAAGTAAAGTTTGCTCATATAAACTCTCATAGGAATTTCGAAGAGGATCTCTCTGAAAAATAGGATAAATTACAACCTTGTTACTCAATTCAAAACTTTACATGACCCTAAACAAAAACGAGAGTAAAGAGAAGCATTCAGATACCTCCGGTTATCTCTGAGCTAGAGTTAGAAACTAATTTCTCAGGACATTTTCTTCCAGATACCCTTCTATACACACAGAACACTAAAATCCCAACCCAAGAGATAACTTGGAATAAGGAATCCATCAATCATCTACCCTCGATCAGATCAACAATCTCCCCAATGAACTTCCCAAATTTAGAAACCAAAAAACTGAAATAAAAAAGGAAAGGAAACGCCAACACTCTAACATCACATCACATCACCAAAGTAACCAAATTGAAGATTGTAACAACAAGAAGCGCACACTCTGGTTCAACCTACAACTCACCAGGCTTGTAAAAAATGGACAATCCGAAATCGGTAGCTTTTAGCTTAGCATCCTCATCAATAACCCTCACGGACTAGAACATTGCGAACAAAACCCAAAAAAGAAATTCCCCAAACTCAATACCTTAACATTCTCAACCTGAACCCTAACCCCAATATTACAATAGGGAAACTTCAAAACGCATTTCAATCTACAGAAAAGAAGCACAACAACCATCCCAATTCGCAAAAATCAGATAACGAACAGTAACCCCTAAAACCCAATCAAAATCAGAAAAGGAAGAGGGGAAGGAAGCTTCCTCCTCGCCCCGTGAATCAGAACGGAGGGAAGAAGAAGAAACGCGCCCTTGCGCCCTCGTCGCGTCTTGTCGCGCCTCTGCCACACTTTCGCCAAGCTCTCGTCTCCTCCGCCGTCAACCACTGGCTACGCCCTTGTCGCGCCGTCGGAAATTATCTGCTGAGTCTAATTCATGATAACTCTGATGAAATAGAGGTTTTATTTAAAACTTAAAATAAAATAAATTTCAGCACATTGTGTCATCTGATTAAAAATTGTATAGTCAACAAGTCAATATACACAAATTTTAACGTTGTCCACTGAATTTAATAACAAAGTCAAAATTGACTCAATTTTAAAAAAAATGGATCTAATTGAGATAAAAAAAAAAACCTATTTAAGACGATTATGTATAAACAGGGACCTCCGATAATTAAATCTTAATAGTAATCATACTTAGATTCTTCCACAGTTTGATTTTGATAATAATTTACTTATGCATCTCAAATGACAACTTATCGTCCGAATGCCTAACCGAATTATTACTGTACATATAAAAAAGTTAAAACAGAAAAGTGTGAGGAGTTATTAGGGAAGTTAGAAAATCAATGGCTTAATACCTAATAGACATTTCAGTTTTAGCATGAGCTTCTGTATATGTTATGTATTAATTATAGTGCATGCAATTAAATGAAGGCATTTAATAACATTGAAAAACTCTCTCTTTATGTGACTCTATCACCTATTCTTTATAGAGTTTATTAATTAGTATTTTAAAAAGTAAAAAAAATTGAACAAGAAACAAATGAAGGGTACTAAATCAAGAGTTAAAGGTCGAGAAAGCATCTTGAGTCACAGTGAGAAACTTGATTGTTGCGATCCATTCTCACACACAATCAAAGAAAATGACAAAGAAAGTGACAGCGAAAGTTTTGAGAATAAGGAGAGTTCTTTGACGTCACGTCCAAGGATAATAATTTTGCCTTATGTTGATGTTTTTGTTTTAGTTGATAGTTATAATTCATAAAAATTAATCAGATATTTTTGATGAATAAATTGCGTGAAAACATTAAACATATTTTACTTAAGAAAACATGTTATCTATATTTTAATGTAATAATTTTTGTTTTCAACTTTTCCACAACATAATTTACTCATATAATTTTGTCCTCTGTTTATACATTTTCTATTTTCTTTTACTTTTTTAACTTTATGATAAAAACAATTGGCACTTCAATTATAAATTTTGTTCAACAAGTTTTATGTATAATTCACTAACAAACTACTATGTATATAATCTTTAAATAATCAATGAAGATATAGTAAAGTTTATGACGTAGACGTAAAGCTAATTTGAAATATGCTTATATCTAAACATATGTATAGAAAAATCTAGACATCAAATTAGACACAAGACGTTGTTACACGTGACATGAGAATGGATCCGTTTTCTTTAAATGGATTAAATTTCATGGATCCGTTTTCTTTAATTGGATTAAAATTCGTGATTAAGTTTAGTTAAAGAAATTATAAATTTTAGTATAGAATAAAAATGAATTCGGTTCACAAAAAATTTGGTTTATTTTGACTTAAATTTTTGATGAAATTGAATTACTTTAAATATTAAATTATATTAAAATAAAATTTTAAATGTTTTCTTATTTTTAAATATATTTAAATTGTATTTGGAGTTTAAAAACATTTTGAATTATGTTTAAATTATATTTTATTTAGATTTTAATTAAAAAATATTTATAATTTTTCGAGATTGAAAAGAAAAATTCTAAATAATTAAACTAATCCATTAACTTGTTTTAAATTAGATTCAATTTTTTTAAATTTATTAATAACTGAACCAGATTAAATGAATTTATTAACTTTAATAATTTAGAGCCATATCATATTTATTGAATATATAGTATTAGGTTAGGGTTGGAGATAGAAGAAAAGGCGAGGTGCAATGCTCCTTGATATTGTTGGGTTTGTTGATTGAGAATCCACGTGATATGCCACGTGACATCTTAGTTTAGATTCTTTCAATGGTAAAGTTTACGTGAACAGAGAGCGCGTTATGAAAAAATAAATAAATCTATTTTGGTAGTATGTGCTCAGACTACAGTAGGAGCGACAAAACTGAAAAATACATAACACCTGATATATCTATTAAAATATTCTTATTATATTTTATAATTAAAAAAATTAAGAAAAATATTTATAATCCATTAAATATAAAAATTTAATCTTAATGAACTTAAATTAATCAAATAAAAATAAACTAAACATAATAAATTTAATTAAATATAAAAATAAAACATAATCAAATAAATTAATGTAATAGAAATTAAATTATTTAAATATAAAAAAACATGTCACAAATTAAAATTAAATATAATGTAATATGATTATTGTAAAATATAAACTAAAATTAACTATTATGTAATATTATGTTATATTTTTAATTTTAATATGATTATTGTAAAATATAATTTAAAATTTTATTTTTTACTTAAGTAAAAGTTTAATTTATACTTTATTTTTATATCTAACAAAACTTTAATTTATTATTTAAAAAATATAGATTCAAAGTATAAAATTTGTAATTTTCTGTTCAAGAATTTAAGAGTAAAATAAATGAAAATATAAAAGTGGTTCAATTAAAAAAACAAAACATAATAATTATATAATTATCTAATAAATCGTATATAGATTTAAATTTAAATTAAAAAATATTTGAATTAAATTTTAGTTTGACATAAAAAAAATATGTAAAACTTAAGAAAAAACAGAATTTAATAAAATATTAAATTATTAATATAATTAAATTATAGATATAATTGTGAAAATAGTCTTATGTTTTTCACTTTTTTTCTTTGCAAAGCTGCAACGCTTAGCAGCTCGCGCCCACCGCTTCTGAAAACTGGGCCTAGAGAAGTGGTTGTATTTTCTCCACTGCGTCCGACAACCGGGCCTGTCTGGTCCAGAGAAGGGTGTCTGCAACCGAGTCTTTCACTCCGACGAGTGTCCGCAACGCATCGGGAGCGGGGCGTGTAGGAGCTTCATAGGCAGTGTGTTTGGGTTCATGTAACTCAAAATCCACCTTATTCAAGGTATACATGGATTCAGTGCTTTTTCGATGTCTGCCTCATGCTTCTTCTCACACCGCTGGTATTTTTTTCTCTATCTCTGTGTTTTTTCTTTTGAGGCAAATTTTGATCTGTTTTCCGACATCTAACAGCAACCGTTTGTAGTGACAGGTGGAGATTTCTGTAGGACTAGACATTGTGCTGCCATCTCCTATGCAAGTAAGTTTGATAATCAGATACCCTTTTTTTTTTCTCCCAATTATTATTGTAATTATTAATATGGAAAACACCACTGACTTTTTTTTTTTCAAAAGAAAAAAAAAAGAGATTAAAAAAAAAACGACACTATTCTTGGAAGTTAGGTGGGACCTTACTGAGATAAAAATTAGGTTTGGAAGTGTGAGTTATTTACTGTTACTTCTATGTCATTGAGAAGATAGCTTTGTCCATCTATATATTTTGAGAACTGTATACGTCTTGGTAGAGCGGTGTATAATTTTTCCTTTTCAGTAAGTTTGGATAGTGATTGTAAAACTCTCCCGGTACATTTTTTTGGTTCATCCTAAAACAGGAAATTATTTTTGTTTTGTACTATGCATGATTACTGGTACTAACATCTGATATTTGGTAGTCTAGGTTCTTATGGGCCAAATGCTTCGTGCAACCAAAGGAAAGTCCAAAATGAATATAGTTGTTTGAGACTTCGGAAGCCAAGTTTGAACCATCATTACAAAGGCATTGGGGGAGGGTATACGTTTCAAAAATATGACATAAAATTTGTTGTGAAAGCCACCTCTGAAAAATCTTTTGGGTCGGAATCTCAAGCTTTTGATCCAAAAAGCGTTTTGGACTCTGTCAAAAATTCCTTGGATGCTTTCTACAGGTTTTCAAGGCCACATACAGTTATTGGCACAGTTAAGTTCAAGCTTTTGTAAAATATATCTTGGAACTATTTCTCGAATGCTTAATACAATGAGTTTGCACTTCAAGATAATTCTAATATTCTGAAGGTTTTAAAATGGTTCTCTTTTTCTGTGCTTGGACAGGCATTAAGCATAATTTCTGTGTCTCTCCTTGCCGTTGAGAAAATATCAGACATATCGCCATTATTTTTTACTGGTGTGTTGGAGGTGAGACTCCAAATATGTTGTTTTCCTTTAAATAGCTAATTGCTCCTCCCTTCTAGCTTCACCGATACTTTTTGACTTCTTTTATATGTTTCAGGCTGTGGTTGCTGCCTTGTTTATGAATATTTATATCGTTGGTTTGAATCAATTATCTGATGTTGAAATCGACAAGGTATGAAACTTACTAATAGATATAAATAATTGAGATAGCTCATGAATTACTATTTTTCCACTGTCTTCCAGGCTTCTCAATTTTTTCTGCATGTTAAAGTAGTGAAAACTAGGTATAGGGTTAATTCCCCTTGTGTAGAAAATACACATAGGGTGAATATTTATAATGAAGAATAATGAAGAAAATATAGGCTAAGCCCAGATACACATAATATTGTAACTAACAATATCTAACACTTTACAAGCAATGTATTTATTATACTGACAGAAATCTTTATCTAAATTTGGATGGATATTAAGATTCCTACAGACTAAAGTGCATACAAGAGTCTCTCTGCTCACATGAACAATTTGAGCAGTTTATATAATTTTGACCATTGAATGTGGTTAAAACATTATTTTGTTAAGCTAAGCTTTGAATGTGACTAAAAGTTGCAACCTTTTACAGCTTGAAAAGTTTCAGGGGAACTACCATATGGATTGTATTATTATTCATCCATGCTGTGAAAAATTGACTCAGTAATATGTCCCTTGTGGCTTCATAAGAAAGCTAACGTTTGAGTTGAACATTTGAGTGAGAGTTGCTAAGAGAGAAACCTCTGAGTTGTAATCTCTGATATAGTGAATTCCTCTGTGGACATAGCCTGGAGTTCGTTAATACTTCAATCGAACTACATTAACTTTTGTATGTTTACCATTCTTTCTCTTCCTCTATTTACCTCCTATCATTTCCAACACTTGGGATTTATCTCTGTTTTCTAGTTTGTTTGTGTGGTAAGACATTTATGAGTGAATTTGTTAGCTATTCCATAACACATGCTTTGTGTTCTGTTCCAGATAAACAAGCCATATCTTCCATTGGCATCTGGGGAATATTCCTTTGGAACTGGTGTTGCTATTGTTTCATCCTTTTCAATTTTGGTACCATATCGATTCGTTTCTTTTTCAATGATATTGGTCAAGACAAAATGTATTGACTGGGTGGAAGGAAGTTTATTGTTTTAATTTTTTTCTGCAGAGTTTCTGGCTTGGCTGGATAGTAGGTTCATGGCCATTATTTTGGGCGCTTTTCGTAAGTTTTGTGCTAGGGACTGCTTATTCAATCAATGTGAGTTATTTTGGACGGCGTTCAATCTCCTTTTCCCCGCTCATATTAAAAGCATAGTTAAGAGTCATGGTATGTCTAAATTCTAAGATCGTACCTGTTCTTGGTCTTGCACAGTACTTGCATTGTTAAATTACATGGCAATAAATGTCAAATATTATCCTTTTTTTTTCCTTTTGAAAATAAAATCAATTCAAACTAAAGGTAGGATTTTTGAGTTGAAATTGGTTAGCATTGTGATTCAAATTTTAGAAATGGCAATTAATAATATGGAAAATTAAGAGGACAATAATAGTCGTGCTGTCTGATATTGATTTTTCTCATAAAAATATTGACTGCGTTTATACTTGTATTGTAACTGAGTGCTGACAACATTATTTACAAATTTTGTCGTTTTGAAAAACTTCAGGTGCCTCTATTGAGATGGAAGAGATTTGCAGTCCTTGCAGCTATGTGCATTCTTGCTGTTCGGGCTGTAATAGTTCAACTTGCATTTTTCCTTCACATGCAGGTTATGTCCTATAGCTATCGGTTCATTTTAATGACTTCTCGTTTTGAATTAACATGCATTATCTTTTTTCATGATAACTCATCTTTATCCCAAATTTTTATGTTTTTGCTGTGCTGGATTCGTGATAAACTATTTGGAACTCCCGTCAATTTGAATTAATCGATCTTCACCATCGTGTCCTAGTGAGGCCTATATTCTCTAATTACTGTTATTACATTACGACAAAAGGAATAAAAGATGGAAGGAACCAATGCATTTTCCCAACATAGTGTTATAGTATCTAACTATTATGTCATAACTTTCCTTACAACAAATCAATATCCCACGGAAGTTTGATGTTTTTGGTTGCTAATTCTTGTAACAACGTCCAGACTCACGTGTACAAGAGGCCACCTGTCTTTTCAAGACCACTGATTTTTGCTACTGCATTCATGAGCTTCTTCTCTGTAGTTATAGCACTGTTTAAGGTAAAGACCTTTAATTTCTTATGGAATACGTTTGTTTTCACTGTCAAATTTTTTGTTCTCTGTGTGTCCTAATGTAAAACTCTGGGTTCAATTTTTAGGATATTCCTGACATTGAAGGGGATAAAATATTTGGCATCCAATCCTTTTCAGTACGGTTAGGTCAGAAGCCGGTATGTTATACCATCTCAGCAGAATTGCTTCTGCCCTCTTACATCTCTTTTTTGTACCTAACTAGCCTTTTTGCAGGTATTCTGGACTTGTGTATCTCTCCTTGAAATAGCTTACGGGGTGGCCCTCCTGGTGGGAGCTTCATCTCCCTGTCTTTGGAGCAAAATTTTCACGGTATTTTACTTATTAGTGATTACATGTATACACCTGCAGTTATGGGTGTGCTGGATCCTGCTTCTATTTAAGCAGTTATATCTTTGGTTCTAGGGTGAGGGGGATGAGTTGTGATTGTGATTCGTTAGATATCAAGTTGGCAAGAGCTTGATCTATATGCTTGCCTCCCTTCTCGTGCAGTACTTTTATTGTATGGGAGTTGTCTAATATCAACATTCGGCAAACTTGCTTCCCATCTCGTGCTGCATTTTTTTACTGTATGTTGGATACGTAACATTGACCTTGTGACCCGGATGTCACAGGTTCAAATCTTGAAGTAGCCTCTCCATTTGGAGAAAGGGCGAGGCTATCTTCATCTACCCTCACCAGATCCCACTGGGTGGGTAGTCTTGTGCTTTTTTGCAATTGTCTTCTGAATTACTAAACCGAGGTGCTGCTTCACAGTTGCAAATTCAGCATATACTGGAATAAGGAAATATATTTTTAGGATAGCTGTCCGTTATTGTTGCACACTTCAAATTTTTAATCGTTATTAACGTCAAAGGTAAAACTTTCAGAAGCAATCTTAGGTCTATTGTTGTTTAGAATGATGTCAAGTGAATGTAAACTTCTTTACAATATTTGAATTTTACTCTCTGCCAATGTGTTAGGGTCTTGGACACGCTGTTTTGGCTGCAATTCTCTGGTATCAAGCCAAATCTGTAGATTTGAAAAGCAAAGCTTCGATAACATCCTTCTATATGTTTATTTGGAAGGTAATCGCCAACCTTAAAAGACTTTATCATTCTATTAGGTCGTTATTCAAAAGAAATAAGGAATAGCTATCTGATTACTTTCCCCGTTTTTAAAAATAATGATTGTTTGATTTCTACTATTAACACCTGGGTAAGTTACTACAGTGAAATTATTTCTATCTAAATTGGTGAACATAGTCAAGAAATTGGTCGAATTTTATCTTCTGGTGAAATGCTAATTTGTTCAAAGCAAGTGACAATAGAGACATGAATGATTTCCAGCTTATTTGTATAATATTTAATTTCAAATTGTTTACTCAATCTTGTACTGATGTCTTGTTTCTTATTGCAGCTATTTTACGCAGAGTACTTACTCATTCCTTTTGTTAGATGAGGATGCAGAGGCATTGTTGTTGACTTCAGAAAAAGTTTTGTTTAAATGGAGCTACCTTTGACCCCGGCCAGCTTGGATTTAATGGGACTCCATTAGTTTTAAGTGTTTTATTGCTAATTTAAATGAATTTCTGATGGATTTTTCATTTTTGTGTATTGCTCTGCATTCGGTGGTTTCTCTTATGATTTTTCTACCTGTTACTATTAGAAAATAAAGGAAAACTGAACCTTGTGCGCTTCACATTTCTTTTGTCTATAAACATGTGATTCACTGGTATCCTAAAGTTTCATAGTAAAATCTGGAAAATTTGTTCTTTCTTTTTAAGGTTGTCATTTTTATCAGAATTACCCACTTTTGGATACAAAATGTTTTTGAAAGCTTTTTTCATTAATATATATATATATATATATATATATATATATATATATATATATATATATATATATATATATATATAAAAGTTCAAATTGTTATTTGAGATGAGAAGATATACAATTTATATTGACTTTATTTATGAGAATTATTATTTAATCAGTGATTCAAATGTTTATTTTGCATTGCAAAAGTTTTCAATTAATAAATTAAACTGAACATATGAATTTTATTATAATTTATAATACATTATATTTTGAATATATAAATCAAATTTTAGATATATGATAAACAATTTATATTCCCAGAAATCGTTAATTATCGATAACTCTAGAAATTTTAATATAAAACTTATAAATCTGAAAAGGATAAATTTGAAATTTAAAATACAATTTGAAATGTTGGAAAACTTCTAAAAATGCTCAAATTGAATTATGTTTCAAAACATTTTTATTTAGATAACTATTATAAGTCATATTTAGAGGATAATGAAGGTTGCATTACATTAAATAAAAATTTAATTAGAAAATATTGTTTACTATTTAAGAAGGAATTAAAATTTATTTTCAAATGTTGAAAATCTGCTATACTCTAATTGAATAATGTTTAAGTTTGTATTAAAATTAATTATTCTAATTTATACTTAGATGATAATAAAGATCATACTACAATAAATAAGAATAAAATAGTTACATAGTTAATTAAAATAAAATAATGAATAAATTATGAAGAAGAAATTTGAATTAAAATATATTATAACTGCGTCTATTAATTCATATAGTTTAATAAAGTTTAAAAAATAATTTTTCAAAACGAGATCGATCAAATTTACGCCCACAAATTAATTTCAGAACACAAGTAATGCATTTTCCAGAACAAGCTCTCTCTTCTTCCTATGTAACTTTGAAGACATAGGAACAGTGAGAGATGATATTTTAACCTTTTTTTTTCTCTTAGTATAAGGTGCATTTAGTAATAATGATTTTGTTTTTCTCTTAGTATAGGTTGCAGTTAGTAATAGCCAGTGTAGGCCTTGCTGAAAAACCTATCCTCTAAAGCAATTTGGGCTTAATTGTGGCCCAGATTTAGAACAGCATGATTGAATTGAATGAGAGAAATAGTTATTGTTTGGTAAAAAGGGTGGTGTGCATGGACATAAAATAAAAGTTGGTGAAAGCAAAGTGAGATGAGCATGCTCCATGATGCAACACTTCATAATTGGGATAGAGAAAGCTCTTCATATCAGGTCCTACAAATCCAAAATATAAATTAGAGTAATGAAAAAAAGAGTAGCTGAAAAAATAGTAAATAAAAATTGCGCGTGCTTATCTCAACACAGCTCAGTGCTCTCATTTATAATTTTTTCTATTTCAAATGGCTTATCAACTTTAATTTCCAATAAGCTTATTTTATTCAATAGTGAAATGAGATTATACAAATAATTTGTATTATAATTTTTATAATATTTGATATTTTGGTTAGAGAGAGACATGTTAAGGATTTTTACGTTCAAAAAACTATAAACTAGTGATTAAGTTATTCTACTATCTTAGTTAAATAAATTTGTGGTTTAGTAAAATAAACGTTAACACTAACTTATACTTAGTCAAACACACATTTTACATGATGAGACAAAGGAAAATCATATTATAAAATTAAAAATTGTTGACCTTTATATATTATTTTTCTTAAAAAGTCAGTTAAATTATCTTACCTTTTCCTTGGTCTATGACATAACTGGCCTGGACCATTCTTATAATGAACCAAGAAGTTATTTCTGTTCAGTTTTAGCAAAATTAAAAATGAAATATACTTTTAAAAAAAATGAAAAATAGACGTTAAAAAATGTAAGTTACAGAAATAAAATTAATTTTAATTTTAAATGCAGCAAGCTGATATAAAATACTAAATATTTTATTAAAATAATATTTCTTTCTAATTATTAATTTGAAAAATAGATTGGTCGAATTTAAATGAATTAAACTAATGAAATGAAAATTGATTAGAATGAACATATTATTATTTTTTTCATTCTAACCTAACTCGTTTTAATTAACTATCAGGTTTGGTCAATTGTAGTGAGCGTTGCCCTTTAAACGGTTAAAAAAAAAAAAATACGTGAATGGAGTTTAACCAATAACCGTATAGCATTTGTTGCATTAGCACCATAATTCCTAAGCTTGAAAATCTGGTGGACCCGAGAATCTTTGATAATATTGATACCTAACTGTGTTTCCACGGATTGGTCACAAGAGTTGGGTAATAGTTTTTTCTTTTCATTCCCATTTGAAAGAAAAAACAAAGGTAGTGTAAGATCTACATGGCATCATTAAAGGACAATGAAGAAAATAGGTCATCTCAAAAAGTCTATCTATGACCATCTCCTTTACCTTCCAAAATCTATTAACTATAGTTAATTTCAATCTCATTATTATTTTTTCATTTTAAATAATTTCAACACTTCTTACCTTGAAAATGTATATTTATCAAGGTTTTATGTGTAGTAAATAGTGAATGATGTGATAATTTTACAAGTTTTGATAAATTAGAAAATAAAAATGAAAAGTGTATGTAGTGAAATGAAAAGTGGGCAGTGAAATGACTCAAAAGCAATAGAGAAGGACAAAGATGAGTGTATGCAGACAAATGCATCAAATTCCTTTTGGATATGGTCTTCTCTTTTGGGGCAATATCTTACTCTTTCCTTTGCTTTTTCTTTAATGCATTCATTTTTTATGTGATGCTTCGTAAGTTAGGTTTAGAATGGAACAGACAAGTAATTAGGTGGAACAAAGGTACAAAAAACAAAAGTACATTGGCTCGAAGTACATAATATCTTAAAAAAATTAAAAAATGATATTTTGATACATACAACTTTTTTACTTTTTTTTATTTTTTATTCTCTCTTTCTTAAAAAATGTAAAAATTTACCTTTTTTTATAATTATTTTATCTTTATACTGTAGATTAAATGAAAAAATTGTGTTATTTTACCATTATTTTAAGAGGAAAGAACACTTATGGTTATGGATAACACAACATTTGATGTTGTTCTCCATATGAAGGGCAACCCATGTGTGACTTCTCGCGTACCCAACGGGTAATTTTAAGGGAGACTCAAAGGACACTCACCTTTCATTGGTAAAATGCTCATCAACATGGGAACACATCATTCCACATCAACCAAAATAAAATTCATGCCTTTTGCTCACCACAAAAAGGACAAAAAGTGAAGAAAAAAAGTCCCTCATACTTGTACGGATTTCCAAGGAACTTTCAGACCAATTTTTTTTACTATTATTCGTCGTGCCCATTAAATAATTTGTTTTTTTAAGAGTGAGAGATACTCATGTTCCATTATTAATAAAAATTATTAGTAATTATTCTGACTATAAATCTTAAAGAAATGACCTCTGCTGCAATAACGACACCGTCTTGTATATTTAGATGCATTGCCTCATTTAAGAACATGTTGAGATGAAAAAAGTCGGTGGTGAGAATTTGAGCTGCGAAATCGACCTAATATGATCAGTCAAATCAAATAGTTTGAAAAAATATGTTGAAAAAATTGAACCTGAATTAAATCTTAAGAATAATTTTCATATTAAAATTATCTGGATTTAGAGTTATTCTAATAGCGTCAAAAAGGAATGTATAGTGGACATAGATTAAACTAGGCCTAAAAATCGTAATCTAATTGTCATATGATTGAATTAGGTTGTCACATTTTTTTGTTTAGCCTATAATAATTCATGTATGGGACCCAGTTTAACATTTGCTGTTTTAACTAAAAAAAATACCCTCATCTCTTTACCTTTTATATAAGATTATTTATAATTTTTTTTATATATAGGAATTAATTAAGTCATACTGAAATTAATTGTTGTGATTAATGAGTTGTCTCCGCACATGGTTACAGGTTAATTAGTGTGTATGTTGAACTGTTTTACATGCAATGGAGCATTATTTCATGCGCCAGTCTCGGAGATTTAGCAAGAGTCAAATTGTCTTTCACTACCGAAAAACCGTTGTGCTACAACAGAAGGTCACATTAATGGTGTTCCAAATAAGGTTGAAGAATAAGCTTCTACGTAACCATTCACTTCAATGGTTTACCCTGAATAACACGTGAATGAGCTATTTTCGAAACATATGTACATGCATGCATAGCCGACCAAACCAATAAAGCTTCGGTCTGACAGAATCATTAGCAAATTATGCGTTCATTTTTTCTATGTCACTTCGCTGTAATCTGTCACACTTGTTTAGCTTTAGCCATGTTGGAACATGTGGAGCAGATCATTGATTTGGTGTGCAAATGAATTGAATTATCTTCATTTTTGTCTTATAATATACTTACATGCTACGCGAGTCGATTGTGCGCATAGGTACTTATAATTTTAACCTAACAGAAATTCGGTCCGATTTTAAAAGAGATTTTGGAACCCTTATATGTGAGTCAACTATCTCGAGTGAAAACATGTTTATAATGGTTTGAAAGTCAAACTTTGTCTGTGTTATAATTAGGCACATAAAAGTTCACCCAGTATTCCAGCGCCAACATCGTGATCTCGACCAACACGCCACCACCTTCGAGGTGCCGACATGTTACGTTTAGCGCACCAGAGCACTTCAAATCAATATGAATGAGAAAGTCGGGATGCATGCACATCATCGACGCGCTCAACAAGTTCGAGTTGTCCTTCTCGATGAATTATTATGGCAGCTGCTTTGCGTTTCCGGCAGTGATGGATGCTGCCAGAGAGATTTGGGATGGGACGGGGACGCCCGCAACGAGTTTGAGTTTGTGATTATGGTGCTTCAAGAGTTACTTGTGCAAATTTGGTGTTTTAACTTGTATATGTTTTGATTTAAAAGAAAAAATCAAAATATATAATAACGCGGTGATACTTTTGAAATTTTCAAAAATTTATAGGTCTCAAAAAGCAAAAAAATTAAAACATATACAGTTTTTAACAATGATTAACTGAGAATGGAGACCTAAAAGTGTATCTTTTAAAAATTACATTATTTATTTCAGCTTGACCAAGATGGGTTTGATGTAGTTGAACCAATATAAGATTCAGTTTGGTCAAGGTTAATACAACTCGAACAAGGTCACGGTTTTTTTTTTCAATAGGACATATGACTTTGGTTATTTTGCCAATCGATATCATATCCATTTTTTGCTTCATTTTTTCATATAATTGAGAGCAAAATGTTGATTAAAATACATTCTTTAGTAGCAACTAAAGATATATCATTCCTATTACCCTGTTACTAATCACAATAACATTAATCCATCACAAAAAAATGTTCATACTTATCTCATTCACATTCATTAGAGATGCGAATTTATCCATTTATATCATACAACTTTTGTACAAATTAAACGCTAAAGGTTGGCTCCTCATCCATCCAACTCAATCATATTTATTCATCATTCACAGTTTGACAATAATATATTTCCACAACCTTCTCTATAACTTAGATTCTAACCCTCAAATCTCTCTTTATATGCTACTAAATTCTTGTTCTCTCTTCACAACTTTTACTTCAATAATGAAAAACTTCATTTTCTCACCCCTATTTATAGTTGAAGTTAGAGTTATTGTAATAGCACTGTAACTATACTACATTGTTACTGTAGCAGTACTACATTGTTACTGTAGCAGTATTATAGTTGTACTATATTATTACTGTAGCAGTGCTATATTTTACTGTAAAAAGTAGATACGACTGTGGTTGTTCAAATAAACAAGTCATATGTCTTGTTTATATAAATAAAAAATAAAAAATAGCAGGACTTTTGAAAAATTGTGAAAATTTTGGCACACCTTTCAACTTAGATTCTTGATTAAATGATGTCAAAAGTGGTATATGCTTCGATTATTTTAGGGTTAAATATGTTTTTAGTCCCTCAACTATAAAATGTTTTTGGGTTTAGTTCCTCATCAAAGTTTGCTTCATTTTCATCATTCTTCTTAATGAAATTGTAATTTTTAGTCCTTCATGACTAACGACGTGGAAGACCAATTCTAATTTTATTTCTGACTATAATTAAAATTAAAAGAAAAAACATTAAATTGGAGGGTCAAAATTGAAATTCATTTTCTTCTTCGTTCAAGGGTTTACACATTCTTTTCTTCTCCATCTTCAACCAGCCATGGTGTCAAATGTGCAACGTTAGTTGAGTTAACCTGTTTGGGAAACAAAGAAGAATTGAAGGAAACTACGCTATCAGTTAAAAGAGGAAATTAAAAGAGAAAGAGAGAGATGAATTGTGTACAGAGAAGATGAACCTGAATTTGAACCTGAAGAATTGTGTGCAATCACTCTCCCTTTTTATTGCTGCAGCAGTAGGACAAATTTTCCGAGAATGGGCACTTTTAGTCGGAGATAAATGGAGATTGCCAATGCTTGATCTAGGCTCCTCAAGGAAAAGACGGGATCTGAAGAAACTAGAGACAGAGAAGTTCGTAGTCCTTCACCTCCTTGTGACTGTTGTCATGGAGGGTGTATGATTTTGCGACAAACGCATCAGTTTTTGTTAAAACCTGGTGACCATACCCAACAAAAAATATTTAGTTTCTAAACAGCTACACCTATTCTTTGTTACAGTTAAAGGAACTTGAAAAAAATCATAGTCTGCCAAACAATTCACCTTCTTCAGGTTCATCTTCTCTACACACAATTCATCTCTTTCTTTCTCTTTTAATTTCCTTTTTTCACTGATTCGTTCTCACATCCTTCAACTCTTCTATGTTTCCCAAACAGGTGACGCCATGGCTGGTTGAAGACGGAAAAGAAAGAAGATAAACCCTTGAAGGAAGAAGAAAAGAGATTCCAATTTTGACCCTCTAATTTAATGCTTTTTCTTTTAGTTTTAATTATAATTAGAAACAAAATTAGAATAGGTTTTACATGTGGCATACGGTTAGCCACGCCATAAAAAAAATTAAAGTCGTTGGTTAGGAGGACTAAAATTATAGTTTATTAAGGAGAAGATGAAAATGAAACAAACTTTGAAAGAAAGACTAAACCCAAAAACGTTTAATAGTTGAAGAACTAAAAACATATTTAACCCATTATTTTACAACCAAGATTTATAAATTTTAAAAAATTTTAAAAATGTTATCGCGTCGTTATAGGTTTCAATTTGTTCAAACTCAAAATATATTATGCGAGTTAATACACTAAATTTACACCGGTGATTAATTTACTTTTAAACAAGTTTTATTATTAGGATTGAAAGATTATCCAAGACTAATTATGAATAATAAGATATAAATACTAAAAATAAAGTGGAGTGTATTTGTCTCGCATAAATATAAATATAGAATGTTATCACAATGTAATTAAAATAAATATATAATTGGAAATAAATATAAAAGATAATATAATAAATATCAATAAAAATAATGAGAATCTAAACAATCTTTAATAAACAAATAATTATCAAAATAAGACAAATAAATAAGGATAAAAAAAAGATTGACTAAATTAAACATATTAAGTGCTCTCTCAGAGATTCTCACATCTCTTGATTAAAATTGTCCAAATTTTTATATAAACTTTTGATATTCCAATTAAAGCATTCAATTTTTTTTTTATTTTGAACTGAGACGTATTATAGCTTTATTTTGTTCTTTATACAGTGTCCTTTTAAGAAAACTTTACATGAGAATTTTATGTATGTTTTTTAACCTTAAAATTCAGCCATATGATATATACATGTTATCCAAGAGACTAACTCAGAGCATTAAGTTTTCTAAGCACACCTTAAATTATTAATACAGTCCCATAAAAGAATCAATTATCTGATCATTCAATAATTGTTATAAATTGTCTAAAATTAATAAATCATAGGTTGACCTCCAATATTATCATCCACTTCAATTTCAAATAATTCAATGAAAAGGCTAAAGTCGTCTGTACACAACAATTCCAATGAGATAGATTATAATAAAGATTGAAAAAAAATATTAACTGATAAGATAAAGCTTTAGGAATGGGTTGGTGAATGATTAGTACAAATTATTCTTTTGGAAAAATACATTCAAATACGTTGACCATGAGAATGCCAATACCAAAAACAATTGTATAAAGGCGAAGCTAGTAATTTGCTAAATCACTAACAAAACTCCACAGATAAAAATAGTTATCTTTGTTGAAATTGCAGCAGTATTTGCAAACAACTGCTTAAAAACCCTCTTGCGGACAAAATGTGATAACTAATTCCTCATGTGATTGAAAAGAACCACACATCCACAAAGAACGCCGAAAATTCTCATTTCTTCGTGAAGAAATATGTTATAAGACACATGTTAATCGGTCCTCTTAAAATGTTTTAAAATAAAGTCTCTAGTTGTATAATGCCAAAAAAAAATTTACAATTTATTATTGTAACCCGCGAGTCAACCTAGTCCACCACGGATTTGAGTCGGGTTGAGTTTGAAAAAAATATAATTTTTTTATACGGATTAATTTTCAACCTGGCTCACTTAGAACCCGACTCATCCGGATTGAACCCGTGGTGGACCGAGGTGGCTCACCAACTCACCTAATTTAATTTAATTATTTATTATTTTTGTGTTTCAATATTATTAGTTAGCATTTTTTATTACATTGTAGGTGAGATAAAAAAAATGTTTCAAGAAAGAAAAATATTATAGATTTATCTATTCAAGACTGTAATATTATAGAGGGAAGAATGATACAAAAATTATCAATATTAAAAACTTATTTGTTCACCTTTTGTGCTTGTTTTTGGATTACGCTTTATGATATATATTTTTTTTATTTTGAATTGTCTTTGCTATTAGAGTGAAATTTATTTAGATTTGAATAAAAAAAATTATAAATTTTTTATTTAAAAAAAAATTTATAATTAAGTGAGCCAATAAGCTAACTCGTTTAACCCACCAACCTGTAATAGGTCGGGTCGGGAGTTCGAATTTTTTCAGCTCGCTAATAAGTGAGCCGAGTTAGATTGGCTCACTAAGTGACCAACCTATGGTGAGCCGGATCAAGTTGAGTCGAATTACTTTTTTAACAACTCTAATTTTCTTGTTCCAGAAACGTAGGTTTACAACTACTTTTGAGTTGTCCTAAGGTCCATTTTAGATAATTTTTTATAAGATAAAATTAACTTATAATGAAAAAAATATAAGAAAATTAACACATTTTTATCTATTCATAAAACAATTTTAACATGTGACAAAATTTATTCATTTTTAAAAGGTTTTATGTTTTCAGTTTGTTCCAAAAGTGGATTTCAATTCTGACCAAGGATTTCACACTGATATTTTATTAAACAAAGATTTGGAAGGATAAACTAAACGTGCCATTTACGATTTGCAGCTCTCGTTTCGGACATTAACTATACCTGGACAACATAGTCAAACAACATCCTAAAGTTCAATTCATAGCTACACATATAACAATAACCTTGTAAATAACATGTTACAGAAATAAAATAAATAAATATATCCAATTCAACATTGTGGAACTCATTTCTCAATAAAAACGACAGAATATGGTACATGTTAGTAAAAGCTTATCCATTTAAGAGATATATGTTAAAATATGTAACTAGGGTTATTTAAAGGTGGATTAACGAGTTAACATAATGGGAATAGTATGTACTATTATAATGATACGAGAAACAATTTTCGATACACACACACACATATATATATATATATTACTTCATTAGGATTTCATGAAATAGTCTGTGAGTGCATATGTTTTTATTTATTTTTTAGTAACGTTAATTCTATTAAAAAATCAAATCAGTAATTAATTGAATATGAATTTTGTCTGTTGAATAACATTTAAATGAATTATTGGTTTTAAAATAGTAGTTTTTTGATACACCGATCAATAAATAATTAATTAACATAGATTTCAATAAAAATACATTTAAATATTAATTAATAAATAATAATTTATATTATATAATACTTATTTTAACCTCGTTTTACATTATCATAAAAAAAATACATAAAAAACTAAAAAATACTCACTCAAAAGAATAAAAACTGATGGTAAGGTTTTGTTCACTTGGAGGAGGAGATAATTTGGGGAGAGTGAGTGGATGCATTTGAGAGTAAATTTTTTGTTGTTTATTTGAGTAAATTTGAAGGTAACTAAAAGTGAATTTGGAAGTAAAGTTTGTAAAAGTTAATGTAAAACTTGATTGATGTGACAGATAAAAAAAGTTGTTTAAGTGGTAGAAATTAAAGATTATCAAAATGTCATAGTCATTAAAGTAATAAAAAAAGTAATTGTTAATATTATATTTAATTGTAAAAATATTTATAAAGAATAAAAAATTAACGTTAATTATTATTATTATTATTATTATAATAATAATAATAATAATAATAATAATAATAATAATAATAATAATAATAATAATAATAATAATAATAATAATAATAATAATAATAATAATAATAATAATAATAATAATAATAATAATAATAATAATAATAATAATAATAATAACAGGGGTGATATTGTAAGATTTACTAATTCCCTTCAAATCTCTTATTATGAGAGATGAGAGTAGATACTCATCCCGTAATTCCATCAGCTGCATCACCTCAACTTCATTTCAAACGAACAAAAAAAGTTTTCTATTTCCATCTTCTTAAATCTCTGAATATAGGAGAACAGACTCAAGTGAACAGAGCCTACTAGTTGATCAGTATCTTCACTCATTCACAACCAAAAATCTATCTTCTATAAACAATGGTGTTTTGGATCTATAATATCTCACCTATTATACAAATAATTATTACTTAATTAAAAAATATATTTTTTTAAAAATTAATCATAACTCACACATATTATATATATATATATATATATATATATATATATATATATATTACATCTGTAATTATTTATTGTACATTACAAAAATATATATTTTGTATAATATTAAAAAAATAAATATCATCTTAATGAACTCAAAATGCAATAAAAAATAAAATCAACGTCCAATACAAATAATGAGGTTTAAGATTACACTTACGGCTTAATATTACACTTTCAACCAAGAGACTCAATTTCATTTTATCATCAATATATATTTGTGGTATATGAACATTAAAAATTACTTTAGAATTAGGTAATTAAGTAATTTTCACTAATATTTGTATAATCATAATTATTTTTTCACTAATATTTATATAATCATAATTATTTTTTCAGGATAATATTAATCATTTATCAACCTTATAAAAGAAATATATTTTCACAGGCTAACTTTAGTGATGCTGAACAAGTCTCAAGTTTAACCTATAAATATTCTAGTTTAGAACGTTGTTATAAACTATTTAGATGTTCACATACTTGGTACATATTTTCTTAAATCTCACTATAGTATATATTTCATATGCAATATACCAAATTGTGATTTTCCAAACACAAATAGTCTTTGATTTGATCTCAACTCACTAAAATCAAGACTAAGGCTCTTTCTCAGTTGACATATTCTTGAACATTTTCAAGAATCACAAAATGTAATGATTATCAAAATATGTCATTTTTTCTTAACCAATAATTTATAGACAAAAAGTATAAAAATAATAATATAAGATATAGATAAACTTATGTTGTCCAAATCCACTCAATAAAAAAAATATTTACTTTTACTTTATTTTTTATTATATTATATATATTTCGTTCAATTATAAATGAATAATGTCTAAATAATACAGCAAAATAAAATAAAATAAGACTCAACTCAACACTTTAAATAAATAAAAGTTTAATAAAATTATGATAAGTTTATTAATATAAAAAGATATTATTTTCACTCTTCCTCAATTTCTTTTACCTTGGGTGACACATTAGTCATACTTTTAAATGATTAAAATCTTTTAACTCTAAATAAGGTTATGTTAGGTATCACTGGGAAAGTTGACATCTTAGTTATACTGATACTTCAAAATTCAATAATCATTTGTCATCATATAAAAATTTATTAACAAATAAAATAAAATAATACAAAACGTGGGAGAATATGACAAAAATTACACTTAACGAAACATATGACAATTATACCTATGAAAAAAGAATACCATAAATGAAGACCTTCTGCTACTGCTTACCACATAATCTTCTTCTCTATCTGAGATGGAGCAATTATTGCAGTGTCAAGATAAATTCCTATGTTGAGTCTCTACATGAATACATTACTCTACTTGGAACCACCATTCAGAATTTGACGTTAGAAATTCTTTTCAAACCATACTTCAATACATACATCAACATATGTATAAATAATCATTAATATTCCATATTTATCACCAAACAAATCTTATAGTATCAATATAAGAAATAAAAGAAAATAGCCCTAGCGTTCAGCATTAGACATGCTTTATCACCAAACAAATCTTATAGTATCAATATAAGAAATAAAAGAAAATAGCCCTAGCGTTCAGCGTTAGACATGCACTAGGCAAGTGGCGCTCAACGCACCAGTACACCGCTTAATGCCTAGAAGTCAGAGAGCTCACTGACATCGTTACGCTCAACATCCTAAAGTCTAAGGCTCTTGGGTTTGATAGTATTGAGCGTCACACATGACTGCTCAACGTCAAACTTGATGAAAACAACTTATTTTTCTGGTTTAGGTGCACCTAAGACCTATCCAAGAGATTAAATTGGTTTCTTAAAAATAGGATTAATGCAAAAATATGTTTATGGTTAAAATTGAGTACCATTTTTCTCATTTGGTTAAAAACTAGATCCACCAACTCAACAACTCAAAAACACCTGATTATGATTCAAAATAGTCATTAAATACTTTAACCAATTCCAATTCACAAGCATAAAATGTAATACACATCAAATTTCAATAAACAAGCATTCAACGATATATCAGTACCGATAGACAATAATTCATCATATACCAACTTCAAATTTCAGAACATTCCAAGCACACACAAAGTTGATCAAAACATCTACAACATCTAAAGTAATAATTAGTTACCTAGTTGGAAAACTTAGACAACTCTAAAAAACAAACTACCATTGTCTCAACTCAAACAACTCTATATGTACCTACAGTCTGTATAATTATGATAGGGTAGGTCCTTAAGATCACTTATCGACAAAGAACTAAGAAAAAAAGATTGAATGACATGCGTTCAATCTATTTGCATGTGCCTTAAATTGAAAATCAAAATAAGAAAAATGAGTAGAAACTAACTTACTTCATAATAAAAGCTAATCGGTTAAAGGTGAAGAGCTCATTGTCGTGGTCACCTAAGAATCTCATTATCGTCAAATAGATGTTTCAAAAGTTATAACTCTTAGAAAGAAGTGAAAAAGCTTAAAGAATAAGTTGTAAATAGATAATGAATGTCTTAAATAATAAGATTATTTATAAAATTTTATTTATATTATTAAATTATTTTATCATTCTAGTCGGTCTCATTATTTTAAAAGACTTAACAATACTAATAATCTAATTTTTATGTTATTACATCATATGTTATAATATTTAAGTATTAAAAATTCGTACTAAATACTTTTTCTACAGAAACAAAATATTCTTAATTATTTTAATTAATTTAAAATTAAATAACGGCTAAGATTCATAAACATTTTTAATTTGTTTTTAAAGTAAATAAATAGTTTCTTTTTACTACATAAAATTTGTTTATAAAAGAGGACCTTCCATTTATAACCATAGAAAGAAATGAAAAATTGCAGTGATACATCTTTTATCAATGAAACTTTCATGTGACGAATTCAGGAGATGAGATGATGAGGATGACATCTCATGATAATTACAAAACTAGGGGATAGCACCGTCACAATTACAACAGAGATGGAGATTGGGAGAAACAACGGTCGAGATGTTACGTGGCGAAAGGATTTGAGATTATATGCTGTCATCTCACGTGATAGAGGTGAGATCGCAGTATCGGATAAAGTAATAGAGTTGACCTTCAGTGTATGAAATCAAATGTTATAATACATGGCCCACATACTCATTAGTGAACATTGAAACTCTGAATAGTTGCAGACGACTATGGCTATCATTTTAAGGAAACCGATAAACTTAACTGAAATTTTTTTATAAATAAAATTTATTTATAGCAGTTTTTTTCTGGTAAAAATAATATTTATTTAAATTGTCTTATTTATTTATTATCTTATAATTCCTTTTAAATATAAATAAATTTTGACTACATTTATTTTCTGCTTATAAAAGTATGTACATGTATACATATGTAAGTTTTTTCATATGATAATAAAAGCATAATTATTTATAATAATTATTAAAATAAAAATATTACCAAAATTTATATTAAAGTTATGAATGAATTTTTTTCCAAGAACAAATAAAAAAATTATTTTCATTATTTTCTTATAATTTTATAAAAAAATAGCTCATTAATTTTGGAAGAGGAAAAAAAAATATGCACATAAAAGAAACTGAACATATAGAATAAACTTATAACACCTTATAGAAATTTAAAAATCTGTTACAAAGAGAAAGTATAAATAATGATATTTTATAACACTTTCATTCTAATTTAAATTAATGCCACGTTTTTAGTTAATTATTATTATATGTGTTTTTTATTTTACAATATTAATAATAAATATGTTTGAAGAAAAATAAAATAAATTAGTATAATTTAATATATTTAACTTATTTTCTTAATATTTATAAGTTTAATTATTTTTATAAATGAAATAATGAAATTATATATTCATTTTAAATTATTTAATTTATTTCAATATGACAAATGTTAATAAGTGAATTGTAATTATTTAAAAAATAAAAGAAAGTAGGAAATAAGGTTTTAAGATGTATTTATTGCAATGCATTTTTCTATTTTATCAGAGACAAAACTTGTATTAATACCTCAATTATAATCATTAATTCTATAAATCTTGTCACATAAATCACTTTAATAGATTCTAATTTATATCCACTTGTTAAATTTGTTTTAATATATGATTTTTTTTTAAAGATATAACTTAAGAGAGTTTAAATTACACTTTTTTTAATGTTTTGAAAAAGATTGATTGAAGGATATTATTTAGTAGGAGAGAAAATTAGTTCAATTTTATATTTGTTCAAGTGATTAATCATTCTTTGAATGATATTTTAATAAAAGAAGAGATAATTTTTTTTAACATCTTTTATGTTAAACTTATATTTTTAATTTGGAATAGTCATACTTGAGCATTACAAAAATATACCACTTATCACTTATTTATTGTTAGTGATTCATTTCTTTTTAACCACATATTAGGTGAATATGTGTTTATGTTTTGTGTGATAGTAAAAAATAATAAAATTATTATTATTGTTATTATTTTGATTATGAAATTAAATACAAATATTTTTATAATTTTATTATTATTATTATTTTTGTTTTGTAGGTAATATTTTAACTAAAAATGGATTAAATTCAAAAAATATCATTTAAATTGTAAAATAATTATTATAATTGATTTTTTTATTTAAACAATGAAATAAAAAAGAAAAGAAGTATAAACATCAAAACGAAAAATCCTTTTTATATATAAATATAGATGAATTATACTTTTATAATATAGCACAAACTAAAAGTACTTTATTTATGTTATTATTAAGAAATCAAATATATCAAACAAAGACACCACCATATATTTCATCAACAAAATTAGCTTTTTTAAAATTATTACACTAAATTTTAGACAACCTATAAAAAAAGAAAAAAAAAATAGTAAAACTCGACCTAAAAAAAATCAAAATCCTACTTTGATAAAAGTTTTTTCTTTCATAACAATAAATAAAAAAATTATCTTTTCATATATATATATATATATATATATATATATAACATATTTAATGAGTGTTATTCTATCATTTAAAGTCAGTCTAAACTATTTTTAGTATTTTCCATATTTAGTACTGTTATTGAAAAACAATTCACACACTTTTGAAAAAAAAAATATTAGCATTAGTGCATGGATGACATTATACATGAAATCTCTGTTAATCACCAAGAGAATGAAAAGACTAAACAAATAACAGTTGTTTTAATTCATTACCTTAAATATGGATGTCAGTTCCAAACACATTAACACATATATAATTATTTATTTCTTTTTCCTATATTTGTTTTTTCATGTTTTTGAAAAGAAATATATATTACTTCAAATTTCATTTTAGTTACTATTCAAATTTAAATTTAAAAGTAATATTATGTTCACAAAGTTTATTATTTGTTATTATTAATTTAAAAATAATATTTTAAAAGTGAAACTTAATTATTTTAATATTAAAATATTTTAGTTTAAATAGTTTTATTATGAATGAGTTTATTATTTTAAAACACATTTTTTTATAAATATTTTTTTAAAGTTTTCTAACTTCTTTTAACAGTTTTTTTTTATTTATTGAAAAATTTAAACGGTAGAATTAATTCTTGCTGACAAACTCTTCCAATTGAATTGATTTATTATAAGTTAAATTTCAGTCTTTACGATTATAGTGTATATGTAAGTATATTGATGATATAATGTATATCCATTGTTGATAATTATGTAATGAAAAAATATGTTGCATGTGTGGATTTGGACCAGTCTAAGTGTGTACACTAGCTACTTAAAGATGAGTTAATAGGTGAAAGCTTCATGTGTGGACAAAGGTCATATAGAAATATTCTCTCTTACCAAGAAGAAGAATATTGCTCAAGCATGATCACATTCAAACAATATAATGTTTTATACACTTGTATTTAGATCATTTATATTGCAATTCTCTTACTTGTAGCTTTGTTTTAAGAAACTTTTATGATAATCTAACCATTAAATAAGAGTATATTTAATATCTTATATTCTTAAACATATTGTCATAAATGTATACAAAATTGAAAAATTGGATTATAAAAATCTTTAAAGGATAAAGTCAAACTTGCTGGAGAAGCAAATTTTAAAGCTCAGTATGAATTGTTTGATGTCTATTTTAATAATAATTTTGAGATCCATAAATATTCAAACTCAGATTTAAGAAAAAAAAAAATTCTAAAAGTAACGAGTGGACAATTGAGCTTATGTTAAATTTATAAGATTATTTATGTATTAAAAGATATTTGAATAGAAAACTTTTAAAAGTTTTGGTTAGGGAGTGATTATTCTATGTGTTATGTTGATTTATTAAATTAATGAGTGGATCTTCAGACATAAGTGTTTCTATTTTTGTAAAATTATATAATTTAAAGTTTTTTTTTTGTGAAGAAAACCACTATGTTAATAATTTAATTAATTTAATTTTGATTTATATAAATATTATAACTAGTTTAATTATTTATTTCCATATATTTATTTAGATTCTTTTATAATAAATATAGTTTACATGTATCGTGAATGGTAATTTTTATTGTGAGTTTAATGTGGTATTCATTTTTTAATTTAAATATTAATAAATATATTTTCGAGCGTCAGTATAACTAATATGTTAAATTCACACCTAACATTACTTTATTTAGAGTGGATAATTGAAAATTTTCTCTTTTACTTTTGTGACTCCTCATTCTATTTTTTTTTCATTTTTTGTATTATTTATTTTTCTTCTTTCATCTACGTAAACCTTTCCCCCCTAAATTTGAATGTAACTATACCAACTCTCTCTATGTATATTATTGATATTGATATATATATATATATACATATATATATATATATATATATATATATATATATATAAGAATTCTAAAGCTAAGTTTTTATTTTATTTAAGGTGAAACATTTAATAACTAATTTATCTAGAATTGGATCACTCTCAATAATTAGTTATTTTTATACATGCATTAACAAATTAATAGAGTTACGCGTGCAATAGTTTTTCACTTATCTTAATTACTAAATTGAACAAAACGTGTAATATTTTAATTTTTGAAATAGAATCTAAACATCTTTTGAAAAAATATACTTTAAACGAAATAGATGACAGAAGTTATAAATCACAAAGTACCTAATTTAAGATCAAAATATAAGGTATGGGGGCAAATTGGAAAAATTAGAACACTAAAACTTAGCAAAATTATTTGATCGGATTAAGAAACATCTACACTGCAACGACTTTACTCAATTAGTAATTAATATTTTCTTTTTGGTAACTAAACATTTGAGCAAATTTTAATCAAACCAAGTCGTGTTTCCACCGCAATTAAAAAACATATACACTTAAATTATCATGAATATGTTTACTTTTAATTAAAATATAAAACCTGTCAGTATAAAATGTATTTTTTGGTAGAAATTTACTGCATCATAAAAAATTATTATTTTGACTGTACAATGGAACAAAAAATAGTACGAGTTTTAACTATTTGTTCCCATCGTCTAAGAATGTGACAACAATATGGTCAAGGTTCTGTCAATAAATGCCTTAAAAAATTAGTGAATTAGTATTTGATTTACATCTTATTAATTATTAATTTTTAATTAATTTATAAAACAAATGTAATTAATTTTGAATAATATATTCCTAAAAATCTTTATAACATTTATGCTAATCCTTGATGTAATTTATTTAATACTCATGAATTAATGACAGAATATTTAAATTTTTACAATAGCATACAAAAAAACAAACTCTTTGACCATTAATAAAAGCTAAGAGTGTGATAGGAAATAATCGTTGATATCTTTGTTAAATTTCTTAATATATTTACATATCTTAATAAGTATAAAATTTGTATTCATAAAATTGTTACACACACACACACACAATTCCTACTGATAAAACATGCTTTTTTTTTAAGATAGCTATTATAAAAGTTAATAAATTTATTGAATATGGTCATTCAATTATAAATATATGTTAATAAATTTTTATCATGGCTATTACAAAAGCTAAATAGGAAATTTATTATAATGACACTTTATGATTAGAAATGTAGATTATTTACACATTATTATTTATATATTACAGGGTTATCTAATTTTTTCTATATTATCTTTATTATAAATATTACTGCATAAGATAATTTGTGAGTAGATATTTATGTTTGGCCTACTTCAGTTATTTTTTTTACAGAAAATATATATGAAATTAGAAAGTTTAAGAAAGTGATAAAGAAAAGAGAATATAAAAAGAAAAGAAAATAGTATTATTTTATAGTGAGGGGTGTTGAAGTCCAAGGCACATCAGCGCGGTCAACATCATAATTGTGTGGGAGAAGTCTTAATTGTGATACCATCCATGGGTGAGTTTTTTTGGGTATAAAACGCATACCACTCGTCTCTTCGTATTCCATTCTCATCTCTCACCCTTCTCTTTGCTTCTCTCATTAGGGTGAGTTTCGGGGTGTAGATCTCTCTCTTCTGCGCTGCTCTGTGGCTCTTTCTTCTCAAACATGGCTGCTGACAAAGCAGCAATCACCCTCGACCAAATCAAGAACGAGACTGTTGATCTGGTATGTCTTCTCACCCACCGCACTTTTTCTTTATGTTCTTCCGTCTTCTACTGTTTCTCTTCTTAAGATCCCGTTTTTCAAATTGGGCCTCTTCGATTACTCTTTCCCTTTCAGATTTCTTTGCAATGACAGCATAATGCTAAACGTACAACCAATTTTTTTTTTACCACATTATTGCATTCTCTCTCTGTATTCACTTTGTTTCTCATCCCCTTTTTTCCTCTGCTGTACTCCTAAAGTGAGGTGTAGGTTGCGTAACACATTTGCATTCAAATCCTCCGTCTTCTCATCTTACTTGAATTAAATATATTTTCATTTAAAAATATCTTTCTTCTTTTTTTTCAAACAAAAGTTGAATTAAATACATTCTTTTTGGAGATATTGATCTAACACGAGAAGAGTAAACAAGTTGTAATTTTTACATATTTTTGCATATATTTTTTCTATTTGATTGATGAGAAAAATTAGGGAATGATTTATAGAGTGCTACAAGTTTAGGTGAGGCAACATGCTCCGAAAGGGACGTGGTACGATTCCAAAAGCAACCCGCAATTATGGGATTTTTGGGATTCTATTTTTTTTTTCCAGAAAAACCTCTCCACTTTTTTTTTTTGTTATCAAACACGTGAATTTCGCATAATTTCTTTAAGCAAAGGATTACGCTGTTTTAAATTACATCTATCTAGAATTGCGAATGTTTTATTCTGCCTGTAAGTTTTCTAAAGATAAAATATAATTTTTAAAAAATTATCACCGAATCTCGTGTCTTTTTTTTATATTTTCTGTGAATAATTTAATACTAAAACCGTGTTTCCATTGTTTACTCTCAGATAGTTTTGTAAAGTTAAAACATCAACTTTATTTTTTTAAACAACTTTATAGCGGAATCTTGTGTCAGTATTTTTATACAAAGATATACAAAATCATATATATTTGGAGGATCATTTTTTTTTTAAATTCATCCAAATATTTAACGATTTATATAATAATCCAGTGAGCTTTTAAGTCTTTCAAAAGCTTACGTAATAGAATTTTTCATAATTTGAAAGCTCAATCTTTTATTCTAATGGATCTAACGTGTCAGAGGCAAAAAAAAGATAAATTGTTCAACATGCTCTATAAGTCTACTTTTCGACATATTTTTTTCTCCGCGTTGATGGTGCGTAAATAACAGTTAATGTGGTAATATTTTTTATGATTTTAGTCTGTATATTTTAAAAATTGATTAATTGTTAATTTTTAATTTTTTATTATAACAGTAAAAAACTGTCACTAAATATAAAAGTTAAAGTTAAAAACAAATATTAAAAAACCATACTTTTCTCATAATTAATTACTGCATTGATTTATATGCCTATTATGTATTATCTGTCTCTTTCTATGCGCCGTGTGTGGTCTGAAGGAATTTTAAGTACTTTTCCGTGGTACTTTGAGCTTTTTCATTTTTTAATTTTTCTTTTCTGTACATTCAGACCCACCTGCTTAACCGTAGCTTTCACATTTATGGTGCCATGATCCTTAGCCCTGACACACCAGGGTCCACAGCTTCTATATTTATTTTATTTTCTACAACTACAACACCCTTTCACAATTTTCAACACGATAATTTAAAATATAAATTTAAATAACGATGAGAAATTAAAATCAAAGGAATCACTTTGTTATTTAAATTCAGAGTTATTTTTCACATTAAATTGTACCAGTAATTTACTGTTACTAGGTAGAGCAATTTGGTCTTGTTGAAGTTATTGGTGAGATGTGAACAGAAAATTGAATTGAATAACGTGGAAGGCGGTGCAAGGTGTTACACATGGAGGATAGTTGTTCTGTCCTCTCTGACACAAACACTTTCTTGGGCGGTGTTCAGTCAACGCTTTTGTGATTACTGCACCTACTGACTTTGGTTACAGCCCCCTGTGCCCCGTTTGGTTCACTTTTTTAAAATTAACCGTTCTTCGCTTCACACTGCTAAAATTTGGCGTCAAAGTCAACGTAGAAACAGAAAGTTGTTTCTAATTTTATTAAAAAAGTCTGTTTCTTGAGTATTTTGTAAAATATTGCCTAACCAGAAGCACATACCCATGCATGAACGAATAAAATTAAATAATTGCGTTCATAAATCTTTGAAAAGCAAAAGCAAACAATTGCTAAATAGTATTCAAGAAGCGACTAAATTTACAGTTACCTGTTGAGGGGGGAGATGATGCATGTGGCGTATGTGCTAAGGAATCAATTATTCTAACATGATTTGTTAATTCACAGGAACGTATTCCTATTGAGGAAGTGTTCCAGCAGCTGAAATGTTCCAGAGAAGGATTGTCCTCGGAAGAAGGAGCCAGTCGGCTTCAGATATTTGGGCCAAACAAGCTAGAGGAGAAAAAGGTTCCTTTCATTATAATATACAATTATAATACATTTGGCTAATATATCTCTATGGTACAGTTGTTAAATGCAAATGCTGATCGGTAACATTTTTATTGATGTAGGAAAGCAAATTACTCAAGTTTCTTGGGTTCATGTGGAACCCTCTCTCATGGGTGATGGAAGCTGCTGCTATTATGGCAATTGCTCTTGCAAATGGGGATGGGAGACCCCCAGATTGGCAAGATTTTGTGGGTATCGTCTGCTTGCTGGTGATCAACTCCACCATAAGTTTCATTGAAGAAAATAATGCCGGTAATGCAGCTGCTGCTCTTATGGCTGGTCTTGCCCCCAAGACAAAGGTAGCGAATCGAAGTTTAATGAGAATTCGAACTTCTCATTGTTTAAAAATGAAACTAAATCGTTATGAACTATAATGTCTCTGTTTTACTTACATACTATTTTGAACTGTTTGTGCAATTCGAAGAAGAAACAAGTTTAAGCATGTTTTAGTGGCTGGCTGAATTTTCATTGTTGTAGGTTCTAAGAGATGGTAAATGGACTGAGCAAGAAGCTGCTATTTTAGTTCCTGGAGACATCATAAGCATCAAACTAGGTGATATAATTCCTGCTGATGCTCGTCTTCTCGAGGGTGATGCTTTGAAGGTTGATCAATCCGCCTTGACTGGAGAGTCACTTCCTGCTACCAAGGGTCCTGGAGATGAAGTTTTCTCTGGCTCAACTTGTAAGCAAGGTGAAATTGAAGCTGTTGTCATTGCAACCGGTGTCCACACATTTTTTGGGAAAGCAGCTCACCTCGTGGATAGTACCAACCAAGTTGGCCACTTCCAGAAAGTGCTTACAGCAATTGGAAACTTCTGTATTTGTTCCATTGCAGTTGGTATGTTGGCTGAGATCATAGTCATGTACCCGATTCAGCACCGCAAGTACAGAGATGGAATTGACAATCTTCTGGTCCTCTTGATTGGAGGAATTCCCATTGCTATGCCCACTGTGTTGTCAGTGACAATGGCCATTGGTTCTCACAGGCTTTCTCAGCAGGGTGCTATAACGAAGAGAATGACAGCCATTGAAGAAATGGCCGGTATGGATGTTCTTTGCAGTGACAAAACAGGTACACTGACCCTTAACAAATTGAGTGTAGACAAGAACTTGATTGAGGTCTTTGCAAAGGGTGTCGACAAGGATCATGTGATCCTTCTTGCGGCAAGGGCTTCCAGGACTGAAAACCAGGACGCAATAGATGCTGCCATTGTTGGAATGCTTGCTGATCCAAAAGAGGTTTTAACTTATCTTCATTTGCATCAGTTTTTATACTTCAGTTAATTGTTAAAAAAATTATGTGACGGCTTATGATGAACAATTTTGTGCTTCTGTAGGCAAGGGCTGGGGTAAGAGAAGTGCATTTCTTGCCATTTAATCCTGTTGACAAGAGAACTGCTTTGACTTACATTGATGCCGATGGAAATTGGCACCGTGCAAGCAAAGGTGCTCCCGAGCAGGTAATCTCATGACTCAATTTGTTCAGAAATGGTGAGATTTCTTGTTACTCCAATGATGATGCTAATGTAATTTATTTTTTGAACAGATCATGACCCTATGTAACCTCAGGGAAGATGCAAAGAAGAAGGTTCACAGTATTATTGACAAGTTTGCAGAGAGAGGGCTTCGTTCACTTGCTGTTGCTAGACAGGTTTTCATAGCATCTTCACGTTTGAAGTTTGTGTTGAAACTATGCATTTCCTTTTACCAATCCCTCTTGGTCCTTCTGTGCTACTTCTGCAGGAAGTTCCTGAGAAAACAAAAGAAAGCGCTGGTAGTCCATGGCAGTTTGTTGGTTTGTTGTCACTGTTCGACCCTCCCAGACATGACAGTGCTGAAACTATCCGTAGAGCTCTGCATCTTGGTGTAAATGTCAAGATGATTACTGGTAATTAATCTAATTCATTACAACCCAAGTATTTTTCTCTTCAAAGAGTCTGTTGAATGAAATGGTATTTATTGCCAAGAATGCTCAACTCAATGTCCTGTGTCCTGTATGTTATACTCCCTAGGGGATCAACTTGCCATAGCTAAGGAGACTGGACGAAGACTTGGGATGGGAACTAATATGTACCCATCCGCTTCCTTGCTCGGTCAAGACAAAGATGCTAGTATAGCTGCTCTTCCAGTAGAAGAGCTTATTGAGAAGGCAGATGGTTTTGCAGGAGTGTTTCCAGGTTTACACTCTTTACCAGTTGACCCAGATGATTTTCTTTTCACCTTAATTTCTTCTCCTGAATGTTACACATTGTTATCATCAACACCTTTTTATATCTGCAGAGCACAAGTACGAAATTGTCAAGAAGTTGCAAGATAGGAAGCACATCTGTGGAATGACTGGAGATGGTGTCAATGACGCTCCTGCTTTGAAGAAGGCCGATATTGGAATCGCTGTTGCTGATGCAACTGATGCTGCAAGAAGCGCTTCTGATATTGTATTGACAGAACCTGGTTTGAGTGTTATTATTAGTGCCGTCTTAACCAGCAGGGCTATTTTCCAGAGAATGAAAAACTATACGGTTGGTTGCTATCTGTTTTGTTCATAAAAATTTTCTTTTGTGCTTGTTGTTTCTAAATTAACATTGTTTGCTATATATTCTTTGTATTTCAGATATATGCAGTATCTATCACTATCCGAATAGTGGTAAGTGGATAGTAATGTTATGATTTTATGTAATCGTCACGATAAAGAATGAGTGCATATCAATAAGTTTGGGTTCTCTCTTGTTTTGATTGCAGTTTGGCTTTATGTTCATAGCATTGATCTGGAAGTTCGATTTCTCTCCTTTCATGGTTTTGATCATTGCCATTCTAAATGATGGTAAAGTTGTTAGGATTTTGGCAGATAATCCTCTGAATTAGACTTGATTTCTCTTCATTACTATGCTGATTGACATGAGAGGTCTGACACACTAATTGGCTTACTATTAGGAACAATCATGACAATTTCCAAGGACAGAGTGAAGCCATCTCCGTTGCCCGACAGCTGGAAACTGCAAGAAATATTTGCTACTGGGGTTGTGCTTGGAAGTTACTTAGCACTGATGACTATCATATTTTTCTGGGCAATGGAACAAACTAATTTCTTCCCTGTAAGAATTATTCAACTGAAATAATTTCAAGACTTTTTCCTGGATCAAACAAATAACACCCCTTTGACTGTTCTTGCAGGAAAAATTCGGAGTTAGACACCTGACTCATGATGAAATGATGTCTGCTTTGTATTTGCAAGTCAGTATAGTCAGCCAGGCTCTGATATTTGTTACGCGTTCTCGAAGCTGGTCCTTTGTTGAACGCCCTGGAATGCTGTTAGTTATTGCTTTCGTTATTGCTCAGCTGGTAAGCATGGTGCTCCTTTTGATCTCCCAGAGTTGTTAGTAGGCACGCTACGAGATGAGAGGGGGATGGAACAATATTTTGACCAAATTGTCTGTCTTTTTGCAGATTGCTACAATCATAGCAGTGTATGCTGACTGGAGCTTTGCAAAGGTGAAAGGAATTGGTTGGGGTTGGGCAGGAGTCATCTGGCTATACAGTATTGTCTTCTACTTTCCCCTTGACCTCATGAAGTTTGCCATCCGTTACATATTGAGTGGCAAGGCTTGGCTAAACCTCCTAGAAAACAAGGTATATATCTATTCATATGTTAGCTTTCTTTCTATAATGGTGAAAGCTTTCATGGCATTGATTTGAATTGGTTGTTTCAAAATCTGTCAGACTGCCTTCACAACCAAGAAAGACTACGGTAAGGAGGAGAGGGAAGCTCAGTGGGCTCATGCTCAGAGGACCCTACATGGACTTCAACCACCAGAAACTACTAGCATTTTCAATGAGAAAAACAGTTACAGAGAACTCTCAGAGATTGCTGAGCAGGCCAGGAAAAGAGCTGAAGTTGCAAGGTAAGCCAACCACACCTTTGTGTCCTTAAACTGGTGAAATCTATACAAATATGAGTAAAATAGTCTATAATGTTGAATTATTTTACAAGACATTCAATCACAATTTGGTATGCATGGTAGGTACATTGAATTTTACAACAATCAGAGGTCATACCTGACATGATTCTTATTAGTTTATGGTGTAAAAAATTCATAGTACTACATAGAAATTATTCTCTATAAATATTTATGATTCTATAATCTCTTTGTCTTTATTACTAATTCATTATGTTTACAGGCTTCGCGAGCTTCACACTCTGAAAGGACATGTTGAGTCTGTGGTGAAGCTGAAGGGTTTGGACATTGATACTATCCAGCAGCACTACACCGTGTGAGACACCACCGAAAAATTGTAGATAAGAAAAGTGCACAAATCCAGTGGCATGTCTGAAACAAAAAGAGAGGATGTCTTCCTTCGCCTGTCATGTAGCTTTAGCAATCTACTTTTCCTTTTCCATGTAATTTTTGGTTCTTGCTAAATGGTTGTCTTCACCTTTTTTTTCTTATGATAGAGACGAAGTGTTAGTTTCTATAGTCCTTGTTTATCCGCTTTCGTATTACTTTTGGGGCTTCTTCATTTCTGTTCTCACTCACCATTTGTATTCTCATAGCTGTGTCAACATTGTGATTTTTCAAGATAAAAAGGTTCTTCCAGCATCATACAAAACGTAAAATCATTAAACACGTTAGTGAAGATAATAATTAAGTATGTAGGCACTGATTAATTGCTTAAGAAATTAATCTACTAAATAAAGAATTAACAATTTTTAGTGAAAATCAAGTTGGTGGTATATTAATAATGTAATTTAGGTTTAAACAAGTTTTTTGAATTTAATTATTACCCTTACAGATGACAAATGAATCTATGGGTATTATTTAAATATGTCTCTATTGTTTCTTTACTAGTTCTCATCTTCATACTCAATTCCGTTTTGAATTAATAAACTTATATTAATTTTTATTTAGTTTTTACTTTTGTAAATTATTTCTAAGATTAAAATTTGATAATTTTTACTCTCTTTTTTTTATAATTATTTTGTATTTGTACATTTATAATGTCTTTCTTTATATATGACATTGGAGAAAAAAATGTATATACTTTTGACGGTAAATAGTTAATAATGTTTTTCTTGATATGATATTTATTTTTTTGTAAAAAAATATTTAACTAAATTTGAAAATTTTAAATTTAAAATAATTTTTCTATCAAACTTAAACCAAAACTTTTGTAATTTATAATTTATCAAATTTTCAGTTTAAAAAAAATAATTATTGGATAGACTTGTCAACATGATGAACATTTGTAGATGAGGGTTGGTGTAATTGGGAAAACTAGTCTTCCACTACAAATCAATGCTATTTAGTGTATTGATATGTAGATACGGAGTGCATAAAGAGATAATTATATTCCAATTGACGAAAGCATGATTTAAAAGTGCATAATTAAATAGATTTGTAAGACGGGTAAGAACATTATTTAGTCATAAATAATCAAAGAGATATAATAATTAAGATATTCAAATACTATTTCGAATAGGAGACACATGTGATTCTTTTCAAGTATGTTAGGTTTTCTTGATTGTATGTACCGGAAAAAAGAAAAATTGTTTAGTAAATAGGAAAGGACAATCCATTGGAATGATCATGAAAAATCTAGATTAAACTTGAAATTGTGATGTTATTTGACATACCATCTTTAGTAATTTAGATTTAAAATAATAACTTTAACCATACTAGCTTTTTTAACACATTAAATGTGTTTAGTAAGGTCTGAAACAAGTTTCTATTATATAATTCGAAGTGGATAGATTCTAACATGGTATTTATCCAAAATAGTCAATATTTGTAAAAATAACTCATCTTAAAGTTAGAAAAAATAAATTAACAATAACTATGTTTTATCATATTTAATACTATTGACAACTATTATGATATATGTAGAGGTGGACAAAGTGCACACTGCACTATAAATTTTTATAGTTAATTATAAAACAATTTAAGAAAACTGAACTGAACTAAAAATAAGTTCAGAGTAATTGAACTGAACTGTTTTTTAGTTCAGTTATAATACAGTGTAGTTTAGTAAACTATTTTTCAGTTTACTATAGTTTAGTTCAGTTACTTATAGTTCAGTTTAATGCAAAGCAAATCCAGTTACAAATGCATCTTGCTTTTCAAAATCCTTAGTTCAAAGGTGGTGCAGAAGCAACTAAAATCTGTCCAAAAAAAGTACAACAATGATATAAACAGTGATTAAATAAAATATTTATACAAGCTTCTTTCAAACTAGTAAGTTATGCTATGATCTTATACATACCCAAATGTAGAATAAACACATTTTCCATAGCCTGAAGAGAAAAGAAAAACAGAAGTTCAGGATGATTTCTCTTTCAACATCAGTATGAACAACATTATCAACATACACTAATATTAAAATTCCGCTCATTTGAAAATTATTAATGTTTCAACATTCAAATATTCTACACTTAATTTCCCAAAAGCATTCTGTAAAGCATTATGTAAATATTGCGTAACATGTACTCATTATGATAACATCAGGAATATAATCCAAAGTATGAAGCTACTTTCCTATATATATATATATATATATATATATATATATATATATATATATACCAACTCAGCATAATTGGTTATTCAAAAGTAAGTGTTCTGGTATCTTCTAAAAGAATATCACATCTCATAGTTAAAAAAACCTGTAGCAGTTTTTCAAAGAAAACAAACTAATTTGATCTTAAAGTTTAAAGGAACTAGAATAATGCAAATGCATAAAAAGAAAGCACCCATACAAAAAGTAAATGGTTTGATTGGATGGAATTGCAGTTGCTTAAGTTAAGCACCTGTCTTTTCAACACCTCACAACATTCTCAGGCAAAAAGTTCCATAAATGTTTGACATTATTCATCAGCATATGTAAATGTATTCATATTTATATATTTATATTCATCAATCACACAAGTAGTGTTATTCATTATTACATTCTAAATCATTATGGTACCAAAAGTGAAAGGATGCTACATAGATAATTAACTTGGAACATAATTAACCTAGAACCCTCTAAATCACTCTCAGAACACTTAACATAATTAACCTAACGAGATAAACATTTTGACTTACTAGGGTCACGTTTGGTCAAAGTAGCAATGCCTCAAAAATTGTATGCAATATCGAAATTCCCATTTGTCTGATAGTAGCTATTGAAAGCATAGGAAGCATGAGAAACAAGTGTGTCTGGTTCAAAACATGGTCCACCTTGCTTAGATATGAATTTGCAGCTAAGTAAAATCTTACAATTGGATCAAACTTACAAAGACTGCTTTCAAATTGTGCATATACTGCTTAGGATTCTCAACTTCACCACACCTCCATCTCTCATAAAACATGTAGAACATCACTACTTCATGGCTAGGACCAAGAACTTTCCCGCTGGACATGCAATCTCCAATATCTCTTGAAGACACATTCTTTCAGTTGGCTTGAGAGAAGTCACTAATGGCTTGCAGAATGTTAGCTGCACATCTTTTAGTTGCATGAATTATTTGGGGATTGCTCCTTGCATTTCCTGTATACAAATGAAGCAATTCTTCCTGTGCATTGCTGACCTTCAAATTCAGGAAATGAAAGATCATTTTTCACAGTACAATCACATTTGCAGATAATACAAATAGTAGAATCACCGCAAACAAGAGTGTTGTGTGGTCCAAGTCCATCAACATTTAGTTTTTCAAGTAGAAAAGCAAGTGCCCTTCCTTTTCCAGTAGCTTGGGCTAATACATCCAAAGCAATACCATTGCTATAAATTATTTTCACATCTAACTAGAAAAGAGAAAAAATTAATATAAATATATAATGAAATTGTAGCATGTCAATAAAATATCAGATCAAGACAAATCCAATCAACTAGGTATCTATGTATACTTATCAGTTGTTTGTTCTTACAGATGAGAAAGGATGGCAGAGGGTCTTACCCGCCTATAAAAAAATTCCCAGGCAAAGTTTTCAAATGAAGTAGACAAATTTCTGCTATTAAGTTTATTATGAACTATAATCTCATCATTTCATTTTTAATTTGCATGAACGCCATGAATCCTATCCTAGACTGTATGAGATGCTAATCAACAAATCTGAACACTAGAAGCTACTCATAACTTATGTGTCGTTGTTTTGTCAACATCCGAACAGAGAAGTTTTTGGTTGTCTCCTCTATCCAATAATTTCTCAAAGTCTTAAATAGGTTGTTGTGGACTCAGAAGAACATTTTATATCTTATAGATCACTTTCATATCAAAGTTCTTACTTATTTGTCATCAACCTCTCTCTTTAACAATGTTAGAGAATCTACCCTTAGGGCAAATAAAATCAAATTTATCCCTTTTGAAAGGGGAAGGAAAAAAAATGCGTACCTTTGGTTGCAGAGTGATATGCCTTTGCTTCTAGCTAAAGGAAGAGTGTTCTCAGAACCTTCGACGATGGTGGTAGAGCCTTCGACAGTTCGACGACGGCAGAGTGCGGCATAGCCTTCGACAACGAGCCTTCGACAACAACGAGCCTTCAACAGCGGCGAGCCTTGGCGAACCTTCCACAGTGGCGAGCCTTAAGAGCGACGAGCCTTCAACCGGAACATAATCTTTAACAATACTGAGAAAGGGATGTAACGAGACAGGGAAAAAATTTAGATCGCAAATATACCTAAACCATAGTAGAGTACAGTTAACTGTATTAAAAATAAAATAAGTTCAGTATATTTAAACTGAAACAGTTAACTAGGTTTCAGTAAAAATAGTTTAAGTTTTGTTAAGTACAAAATAATATAGATAAACTATAGTTTATAGTTTTTAAATAAACTGTGTCCAGCCTACAAGAAACTAATAGCTCAATATATCAAAGAATATAAATTCCTCCATCATTTCCATTCCTTTATTGTAGTTATAAGTTGTGCCAACCAGATTATCATCTAATACAATGCAAAATGCATAATTATAAATAGAAATTACAAGGTGTAACAAATCCATCAAAATAAAAACAAACATATTGGGATTCAAGACTAATATAAGAGTAAGGAGCGAGATACAATTAAAGTAAGAGAGTGAAGTGTAGCTAGAGCAACGAGAATAAGACTAAAGAAAAAAAGAGAAGAACAAAATTAAATATATAATATCAGTTAAAAATAATAATAAAGTTTATAATGTAACTTTATTTAATAATTATCTCAGACTAAGTTACTGGTAAAATTTAAAATTATTACAAATATTTTTAAAAAAATATTAATTTATTAATATTTCATGATAATAATAATAGACAATAACTTATAAAAATTTATAAAAATTCCTTCAATATTTTTATTGAAATTTACATGTAATAAATTTGAACCCACACTAAATTGGCGGAACTAATTAAATCAATTTGGCAATAACAAAATTAGCGTGATTGAAGTTTTGGTTGAATTTTGTGTGTAACTAAATGTAAATCTGTATGTGAAAGCATAGATGAACAATTTGTTGGTGTTCATGACATGCATAATTTGCTATGCATTAAATGAAGCCATAAAGATAATTAGGGTCCACCTGTTTCTCCTATTGACTTGTCAAAGACTTCCATTGCTACTTTGGTGATTGTGTTTGGTTTAGCCAAGCATGCACTTGTCTTTTATTTTCTGCATAAAAATTAAATAATTTATTTTATTTATGCTAAAATATTATTACTACATTGTGTTAATTGTAACATCCCAAATTCTCACATTAATGTAACAACCCAACTTTTTACATTAATGTAACATCCCAAATTTTCACACTTGATAATTAACATTACATTTACGGTAACATTCCGTAATCTCACCCTTTAAAATTTCCTAGTTAATATAAGTCTATACATGTAAAAAGATTCTAATTATAGTTCTTCTACTCCTCCCTTTCCTTGGCACTATGTGAGGCGACATTCCTTCATCTGCTCCCGTATAACGAATTATACGATCATCGCACATACCCAAACACAAAACACAAACAAGTAGGGTGAGCTAACATGCAACAAATCATTTATAAGACATGCATAATTACTTCGATACAAACATCATATAATAATTATGTCAGACACCCTCATACCATCGTACCACAATTCCTATTGAACACTCGTCCCACAATACCCAATAAACACCAAAATACCCAATAAACACCAAAATACCCAATGGACACTCATTCCATAATACCCAATAAACACTCATTGAACACTCGTCCCACAATACCCAATAAACACCAAAGTACCCAATAAACACCAAAATACCCAATAGACACTCATTCCATAATACCCAATAAACACTCATTGAACACTCGTCCCACAATACCCAATAAACACCAAAATACCCAATAAACACCACTATACCCAATAGACACTCATTCCACAATACCCAATAGGCACTTATCCCAACGATATTCAATAGGCACTTATCCCAACGATATTCCATAGGCACTTATCCCAACGATATGTTGATGAGCGATACAACGGAAGGTTTTTCACTTGTGATGTCATTCTTAGTCCCCTCACTATGTCCAAAACCGGCACATAGACCAGGACATTCTGCCCTCCATACCATTCATAATGTTAGTCCCCTCACTATGTCCTAAACTGGCACATAGACCAGAACATTCTGCCCTCCATACCATTCACAAGGTTAGTCCCCTCACTATGTCCTAAACCGGCACATAGACCAGGACCTCCTGCCCCTCTCACCACATAATTCATCATTCTCTACTTGAGACTGATTGATTATTAGAGTATCAGGATAACCTCCAACTTCATGACCCTCAACATCAACATATACGCACATACCATGTCATTACAGAATCTCTCCACGAAACTCATACAATGCTCACATTCCTTAACTCATATTATACCATTACGAAATCTACCCATAATCCTCATACACATACCATGACATTACAGAATCTCTCCGCGAGACTCATACCATACTCACATTCCTCGACTCATATTATACCCTTACGACATTTCCCCATAATACTCATACATGTTCAGATGCATAAATTCAAATCAAATAAACTTCAATCATTTCAGAAATCATACAAACTGAATATATTCCAACAAGATATATTACATGATAATTTAACAGTACATAATCTGTACACAAGATTTAAGTTAAAAACTTGTCGAGGAGACTTCCAGGAAAGAGAGGTGCGTCACAATGGACAACTTAAGTACCAAGTCTTTCCTTAGCCAAAGTGTTCATCAACTAGTTTTTAACAAATTTCTTATTAACAGATTCAAAACAACAGCATATAATATTTACACCGAATATCAATATAGATAAACATACAGTAAGCATTAACAATATTCATACATAATTTCAAGACATGAATAGTAATAAAACAGTACTAAATCATAATATAAAAGCTTAGAAAGATTAGCTCCCCTACCTCTATTCCAGATTCCTCTTGATCTGAATTTATTTCCCCGAAACCCTTCAGAACCTCTACTCTTCTTGCAACTAAAAATTTCTCCCTAGCTCTTTCTTCTCTATTTCTCAAGCTCTCACTTGATTCCTCTTTTCTTGGTGCAAAATACCCTTCCCTCCCATGGCTATTTATAGTTAAAAAAATTTACTATTCATTAATATTTTAATATTATTTATTATTTTAATATTATTTAAAATAATATTTCAATCATTTTCTCACCAAATCTGATTCTAATTTCTACCTACTACTTTCTTCCATGCTAAGGAATCTTAATGCTGAAAATTTATTTTTACTATTTACTTTTTACTATTTACTATTCACTTTTTACTATTTACTATTCACTTTTTACTATTCACTATTCATTTTTTTTTTACTATTCGATTTTCTAAAAAAAAAAATACTAAATAAGTTATCAAAAATTTTAACCTCTCCTTCTAAAATTACTATAATTTTATATTCAAAATATATATTTTTCTATCCATTAAAATTATTATTACTAATAAAATGCTAAAATTTACTATTATAAATATTTTTTTTTTCATGGGTCTTACATTAATTATTTTATATTTTCTTTTTGTAAAATTATTATTAATCAATAGTCATAATAATTTATAATTATATATAGGCACGTATAAATATGTAGTTGTTTTAATTACCAGTTATAATAGGAAAATATAAATTTATTTTGTTAAATTATAATATTATTAACGTCAATTTAGTTGACTTTAATGTAATGTAAATAATTAACTTAAAATTTTTTAAAAGAAACTATTTTTTTAACAAAAAATATATTTGAGTTAATATCAATTAGTTCGGTTTAACTGACATTAAGTTTAATTGATTTTAAAGAAAGTTAAAAAGTGTAAAAAAATATAATTTTTTATTAAATAGATATTGTGTTATTATCGATTTAATGAACACTAAATAAGATAAATTTTATAAAAATATAACGTCAATTTAGCAGACATGTTAATTTTATTAATTTGTAGTATTTTATTGATGAATTAAATATATTTTTAATTTTTAAATTTTGATACTAAATTAAATCTTTTATATAAATTTTGATATAATTTAATTTTTAAATTTGAAAAATAATAAATATAATTTTTTAATCTAATTATATTAATTTTTTATGTATTATATTTAATTTTTTATTTATTTAAGTTAATATTCCAATATTAAATTATATATTATAAATATGTATGCGTATTTTAAATTTAATTATGTAAATCAAATCAAAGTATTAAATTTTAAAAAAACTGAAATAATATAAAAATTTCTTGCCCAGTTATAAAAATTTAAAAAATACAAATTTTCTATTTTAATCGATTACTTTTTTTTTTCAATCAACGTTTAATAATTTTATTGATTTAATTGTGAACAACAAGACAAATATTTGAAATTTTAGGAAAAGAGAGAAGAGATATAAATAGAAAACATATACTGTTCCATGTAGAAAATATGTGAGGGATTAAAAGAAGAAAAAGTGTGAGGGATTAAAAGAAGTAGAAGGAATGTCCATTTAAAATATTAAGAAAAGAGAAGAAAAGAAAAGGAGATAAATAAAAAACATCTTGTTCTTCACATGATATTTCATGTATACAAATGTGCGAAAGTCAAGGAAAACCGTATTATTATCTTTCAGCTTACTTATAATTAATAATATTTTTTTAAAATTATTTTATTTTTTTGTTAAAAAAATTTAAATAATAAATCTCTAATATAATTAATGTTTTGATTTTTATATTTAGATTTATAATCATGTATTTATATATATATATATATATATATTAAAATATTAATTTATATAATTTCACAAATAAATAAATTGAATATTCAAATGATTTAAATATTATTAAAAAACATTTTAATATTTTAAAAATCAAATTATCTAATTAATAATTATAATAAAAAATATATAAAAAATAATAAAAAATATATAATAAATAATAAAATAATAATAAATAGTTGTTGATGGTGAATTATCAATCAATCAAGTTTAAATTAGTTTAATCCGTGAATTAACCCTATATTGAATAAATAATATAGCTTAATTCAAATTCATATGAACCAAATTAACTTATAACTTTAAATTTATTTTGACATCTTTAATATATAATATTAAAAAAGTTGTTTAATGAATTTCAACCTTCTTTATATAATTTCAAACCATAACAATGCATTATAAATTAAAATAATGAAAATGTAACAAATACAAGATATTAACATTTCTTTCGAAAATGAGAATGATTGATAACAAATTTAAGGTCTATGTGTTTGATTTTATTTAACTTTGAAGAAACTCTCCTCTCTTTTTCCGTCAATTTTCTAATAAAATAATTCTTTAAACAAACTATTTTAAAAAATAAGTATTTCAAATTTGCAATATAATATATTTTTCAAATTGGGATTCAAAAGTGATTCTCATTCCTAATATATATATATATATATATATATATATATATATATATATATATATATATATATATATATATATATATATATATATATATACTTGCAAATGGAAATAGTAAAATATCTAAACAGTATATTACAGAAAACAATATTTAACATAGCTTCTATAAAAATTTTCGGTCAACTTGCAAGTTTTATCAAAATAGCAACAATTTTCCTGTGTAAAACACTGTGACAGGTAGATGAAATAATATAAACTTTAAAAATCAATAGTGTATAATTTGTAACAGAAGATAACTGACTGTAAGTACTTCATACTAAGAGAGGATTCAATAACATCAACAGTTGAGAAATAAAGGGAGAATAAGTACATGTTCAAAGATTTATATTTTAATCCCAAAGAAAATGACACCCATAAAGAAAAAAAAAAGAATAAAATTGAGAAATAAACTAAATTAATTAAACATGTTACGTTTTCCTCACACACATATACATGTATTATATATCAATAAAATAATATATAACAATAATATTTAAATAATTAATTTCAGTTTATACTGATTTGTGTAAAGTTAATCAAACTAACAAATTTAAAAAATCTAAAAAATTTCTTATCCAGTTCCAAAAATTAAAAATAAATTAATCTATTCTTTTATAGTAATCAATTATATTTACTTTTTTTCAATTAACTTTTAATACTGTTCATTGATTTAATTTTGAACAATAATAGAGAAATGCTTGAAATTTTAGAAAAAGAGAGAAGAGAGATAAATAGAAAATATATGATCATTCATGGACTATTTTTGTGTAGAATAAATGAGGGGGAATGAATTAAAAAGAAGTATAAGGAATGTCTATTTAAAAATTAGGAAAAGAGAGAAGAGAGATAAATAGAAAATATGTCATTCTTCATATGATATTTCATGTAGAAGAAGTAAATGTGGGAAAGAAACTTTCATTTAAAAAACAAGCAGATTTTGGAGCCACACAATTATGTTACAGCGTATCTACATCTAATAATATTTTCTTAAGAAAATCTGTATTTTTTTTTGTCAAGATCCTTAAATAATATATATAATTATTTTATTTTATTCTTCTTTTATTTATTTTTTCTTTTCTTACTCCAAATTTTGCCACATTTATACTTTTAAGAATTAGATCTTGTAAAAACTTTACTATTTTTGACATGAGAATAAAGTTAAGATGTTTAGTTACATTGTGACTCTGCATTGGTTATGTGTTTAATATTAATATATATATATATATATATATATATATATATATATATTTTATTATTTATTATGGATAACATATGTAATTTAAATATGGTTTTAAAACATCTGAAAATAAGATGATTAAGTGAGAAACATAAGATTCCCCTGGAACATTAGGGGTAGTAGGATGGTTGTATTGGAAATATGATAGATGTCTGCCTAAGATATTTAAGGAGGCACACATGCGGATATTGCCACTTCAATCATCTTCGTCTAAAATATTTTTTACTTCTTACTCTTCACTTTCTCTCCTGTCCTTTTCAATAACCTTTCATTTCTAAATAATATTTAGTAAAATAAAATAAATGTGTGTACCTACAAAAATACCTCAAACAAAGGGTGGAGCCCTTCTGAATGGGAGGGCGTGGATCAATTTCTGCCTATGAAATCATCCTATATATATCTCAATGCCTTTCAGTTTAACATACAATATGCTGCACTTTAATGTAAACTAAATGCTTTCCGCTCTGCACGTGATCAAACTAAATGCTCCCTCTGCTGTCCCTCAAAATCCAACCATATCTTCCCATTTTTTTTTTTAACTTTATAAATATTCAAAGCCACAAATTATGCCATCTTCATTTCAAACACTCATATTTAAATAAAATAAAATCACACTCTTATATATCACAATAAAACTCTCTTTCTCTCTCTTTGACCGGTTACTATTTATTTGTACGAATATAAGCTCGGATACATTTATCTTAAACGATGTACCTCTTGTCATAATATCTTATATCCCATTTTATTAGGAGAATTTCTTAATTTTATGGTACTTTTAAGCTTAGATGCTCTTCAATTTATGAGTTTTACAACGGAAGGAGGATTTTTAAAAAATATTTTCCTTTAAATTAAGTGATTTAGTTAATTCATACTTAGTATGTACTTTTTCTTTTTAAATACCATTACTTGAACTTAGATAGAAAAGTGATCTACAATTGAACACTCGAAGCTGCAAATCGTACGACAACAACGTCCACCATAACCATTCACATTCATGTATTGCATAACAAAATCACCATAACGTTTAAAATATGCTGTACAGTCTCAACGATTAGGTTCAAAAACTTATTATGTGTTTTCTTCAAGAGGTGATTTGTGGAATTGAAAAAAAAAAAATCTTATCTTCACATATAAGAGAAAATTTAGGACGAAAAGTTTGGATTTATTATCAAATCATTTACATATTTCACTCTAAATCCATTTATTTTTATTTTCGAATTTCTTAAAAGAAACAATAAAAATATCATCTTTAAATTTATTCAAATTCATTTTTTTTTTCAAATTCATCCTTAAATAGATACACGTCCTTAATATAGAAAAAATCGTTAGACAAAAGAATTTTCAATGTTGGTGGCGACAACAACATTGCATAACCTTCTTAACATTTGAAATTGTTAAAAGCCAAATCCACACACGACAAACTCATTGACCCAAAACTTACAAAAAGTATCTCGTTTAAATTGTTAAACATAAACCAATCATTAAAATAAATTTAATCACATTTTATTTTCTACACACAAATACTAATCTTGCTCTCTTTGCTAGAGTTGAAAGAGCAAAGGAAAAGGAAGCTCGGGTACAAGAGGTTTAAAGAGGGTAAAAAAGGTTAGTAGATGGTTTGCGTGTATTAAACAATCTGTTTTCCACGAGTGAAACCGTGTTTCACATTCATTTATTTAGCTTTCGTATAGTACAAAGTAAAATATGTTATTAATGAGTATTGAATGAAAATAAAGGTAGTGACATCCGAAAGCTACTTTATAAGTGCAATGTTTCAACCGAAAAAACTACTGTAGTACTACTCTCTTTCATCCAGAACCCATTGACATGATTTTTTGTATTAAAAAATTGTGATGGTGCCAGGTTCTGAGGATATAATTTTCCTTACGTATATTCACACGTTTAAATTGACAGAGAGAGATTTGCTTGGAAGTGGGTGTTGTGTCGAGTGAGAAATACTACGTTGCTATCTGTCCATCCTCACAATTCACGAAGGGTAGCGTAAAACAATGAATGACATAGGCTCTGACAATTTGACGAACCCGTTAATTGTGTATGACTCGTCAATGCAATCTCTCATGTAGACCACTACCACTATACTCCAACATATTCAACTCCATTCAATCAATGTTAGTGCCTTATTTCTCTTGTAGCTACCGTGGCTAATTCATCCTTGCTTTTCAAATGGCCCTACCCAACACACATATCCGCTATGTTGTGTTTTGTCATCCATTCCATACCCTCACCACTGTTTCTGCCTCAGGTAGGATATTTATCATATATTACCACTAACGTAGTAACAATTATTAACTACCACAATCCCAACCGTACCTTACACTAATTACCTGACTTCTCAGACTCTTCACATGCACACTTGTCCCACAAACTTCAAACGGTGGTTGGCATTTAGTTTTACTTTAGACTTCCAATATCTCTACTACTATAGGATCCTCTCAAACCATAAAGCTAACCAACTCTTCATCCTCTTCTTCTATTTCAACTTCTTCCTTTTCTCATCTTTTTATTTATTATATATATTCTCTTAGGATGACTGTGTATATAATAAGCAAGAAGGTGATAAAGGATTTTATCAAGGTTCCACCATGATGAACCTTTTTGTTTTTTGTTTTTCTAATGAACAAAACATTTTGGACTTATTTATATACACAAGACACCAACTTTTGTCATTGTTGGTTTATAATATAATAATGATCCCATAGCAGGAATTATATATATATATATATATATATATATATATATATATATATATATATATATATATATATATTCTGAGTTGTTATGGTATTGAGAGAAATTGAATAAAGAAATGATGAATGTGATTGCATAGTGAAAAATGATAATGAGAAGAGAAGAGAAAAATTGATTGAGTAGAAATGCTCCCTCCCACATAGGAGTAGGAGTAGGATGAGCTGGTTGATTTGAAATGAGGGGAAAAGGTTTTGTAATTAGGGAGACCCTGGAGGAGCAAAGGGAAAGAGTACCAGTTAAAGAGGTGGAGTCATGTGAGGGCATTTATAGTGGGGTTTTGGTGTCTTTGTTTTCTAGTGCACATGGGAGAGACTCCGTTCTGTGGGCAGTTGTGGAAAGCAAGAACCATGTGAGTCCATGTGCCATTCTAAATAAGTAGACCACTCCCAACATTTTGCACACAAATCTCTCACTTTCTTCCTCTTCTTTCTCTGCTTTTCCTTCAATCTATCTATCTCCTTCCTATCATTCCAACTATTTCTTCATAACTTCACTTACTCACCCATTATACCTTCATCAACTTCCTTCCTTTCCTTACTTTGTTATTCTTCTTCTTCTTATTACTTTGCTTTCCCTTTGCCCCTTTCTCCTACTACTCTCACCAACCATCTCTCCACATCATCATCTTCTCTCTAATCCCTTTTGCCAGTTCAATTTTTTTGCTCAACAAAACCGTCTTTCAATTCTGATTTCGTCACCCCCGCTTCTCTTTCTCTTGCTGGAACCATTGTTTCCTAGATAAATGGAAGGGCAAGTGGCTAAACGCAGACGTGTATACTCTGTGGAGCCAAACCAAATAGTGCAATCTATATTTACTAGGAATTATTTGAACCATTTAGTTCCAGCGTTGGTGAATATAAAGGAGAAGACCTCCGTAGAAGATACCAGCCATTGTGATATTAACCGTGCTGTCAAGTATGAGGTGGACATGGCAATGGTGTTATCAGCACAAGGTTTTGCATGGAGTAACGGCCTCAAAGTCAAGCTTCGAAACGATCGTGGTCGTGTCAATGCAGCTAAAAGCTCTACGTTTCTTGAAAATGCGGTTGGTGAAGGTTCATCAAGTGCTTGTGAGAAAAATGAGGTTGTCCCAATGGAATTCTCTTCAAACCCTAGCTCGAAGCCTAAGGCTGAGGCTTTAGGGAGCAAGTCTAAGTGCAAGGAGGTGTCAGAAATGAAAAGGGATTTGGCGAGAGAAGATGATAATGCAGATGAGGACATCGACGAGCAGTGGAAGAGGCTGAGAAGGTTGATACCTGGAGGAGAAGAGATGTGTGATGAACAAATGACTAAAGAGCTTGAGAGTTACATTAGCTGTTTGCAAATGCAGGTGAACGCTCTTCAGTTTCTGCTGCCACAGACGCGTTAATTTAATTTGTATCTCGTGCATTTCAACAAATTTAGCCATAAACTATGTTCAATTCAACATATTGTTCTATATTTCCTCTCGCTGTTGATGTAATTTGAATATGATTATTGCACATATATATTTTTCAAAGAGCAACTAAACACTTCATTTTTTTAACACCTGGTTATCATTTATAATTTTTCTGTCACGTTCTATAATTTATCATATATTTTTTTTTCAGTTTTATCTCTCACTCATTATGTGTGAACTAGTATTTTTGGGTTTGAAAATATTATTTTTCCTTTCCAAAACTGTTCGGGACAGAAAAGAATGGTACCAAAAGGTTCAAAGAAAGTGGTGGTGCAATTAACAAAAGTTGTTTCTATAATATTGTCTCCAAAGCAATGAAGTTATTCTTCTCTTCATCACATTCACAGACTTGGGAATGCAAGATAGATGAAAATGCAGTTTGGTTAATTGGAGTGTTTATCTGAGAGTTAAACGAGGCAGTGGGTGAGTTGTTGATGTTTCTGATTTGTGTGTTAATTAGAAAAAGGTATTATTGTGTTGATATATTGATATAAGATATGGTAGTTTGTTTTTGGCACTACCACCTAGCTATTCGAACACTTACTTTGGCCTTGTTTGCGCATTCTACGAAGTGTTTTTTTAGGACCAGCAAAGTGATGCATCATTAAGAGCTTTGGCAGCAGGTAAAAAACAATGATACAACTGGCTTGCTTTTTTATGAGGTGCTCAAGTGATCAACATTTTCTCAAGACCCCTTATAAAGGAACAAACTCCTATCATTAATAATAAATAGTACTATACAATTTTTTCCATTCCGAGATTGAGGGGGACTACACTTAGGATTTTTGGTTTTACATTATACACACATTTTTAAATTTTAAATTTAAGGATTGGAGAATCACATATTTGCGATTTCAAAGAGTTAAACGGAGGGAGTCATATATCTTCATTCAATCAGGAAAAAGAAAAAAATTAATTCAGCATTTAAATAATAAGTGTAATTTTAATCATATCATTAATACTCAAGTACTAGGCAAATTTTTTCATTACGAGAGGGATTACACTTAGGATTTTGGGTTTTGCAATTTAGACACATTTTTAAGTTTTAACTCAAAGGATAGGAGAAGCACATACACATTCACCCCACTCGTAAAGGTTTTGGATTTCAACAAGTTATGGAGGGAGCCATATATTTTCATTCAATCAGGAAAAAGAAAAAGAAATAGTTTTGATTAATTCAACATTTAAATAATAAATGTAATTTTTGTTTTTTTGTTTTTTCTTCCTTTTTCATTTTTTGGTGGTATATAAATACGATCCAACTCTCCCATCCAATCAAGAAATCCATGTCTGGATTCTAATTAAGAATCTGATCTTGCCTTGATTTTGAAGGGATCATGGGAAGCCAATATTTTTATCAAACATCTCATTGATGTGAGCTCTCTTAATTACATTTGTGTCTTTCCCACCAATTACTATGCAATTATAATACCTTATAATTCATTAACATGATAGACAACTATTATATCCGTACAACGTGCGTAACCCATATGGTGTTAGTACGTATACGTATATGGTACGGAATAAACAACTTTCTAATTAAGATTTAGCATTTGTTGAGTGCATGCTTGTTACTGGTGTTCAATTTTTATAACAGATTAAATGTTTTCCTATAAAGCAAGGACGTAATAATTCGTATAAAGTAAGGACGTAAGTGTTTCTTAATTATACTGAGATTCAAATGAGTGAAACATTTCCAACATATAAAATAAGTAATTTTAATGTAATAAAAAATAGACCCAAAAACTTCAAATTTGTAAATTAACATTAAATGTTGGTGAAAAAAATAATATAAAATTGAGAGTTTATAAATATAAATAGATTACAAATTTCACTATATATACATTTATGTTGGATGTACATGTAAAATATCTCGTCGATTTTCTCTTGGGAGACATGAGAGGGAGATCTGAAAAGAAAAGAAAAAAGCAAATCTTTTTTTAATTAAAGAGATAATTGAAAAATAAAGTTTACATATAAAATGTATATTAATTGATCCTTTAATTGTATTTATAAAAAATATAAAATTTAAAGAATATTTATGAAAAAAATCAGCATTTTATTTCACTTTCATTTTCTCTTTGAAATTAAATTCTCAATCATACACTGGAGTTAATTAATGGATAATGATATTGTCTTATTAAAAAAAAATCATTTGGTCGTTTAAGATTCTGTAAGTTTATTATTTAATAAAATAAAATTAAAATACTTCGAGTATTAATTCTTGTTCAAGTGAACTCTGCATTTTGTTAATTATGCCTACTTTCAAAATCTTAAATTATAATTAAATTAATTGGTGAATAAATATTTATAAGTTATTCATTAACATGGTCATTCATTCTAGGAGACATTTGTTTCACCTCATATTTCTTTATGTTTGAAAATACGAAAAATAAAAGTGTATTTTCATGTTTGTTTGAAGGTAATGAAAATAATTTTATTAATAATCTAATGTTGGGAACGTCACATGTTTTCATGTTTTTTTTATTTCAATGAAGAGAAAATCAATATCTAATATTCCAACTTTATTCTTCCTCAATTTTTTTTTTCAATTTCAATTAACTAATTTTTTCCATAAAATTAGTAAATACTAATCAAACATATCCATAAAAAAACAAAAGTAATATTCTAAGTACAATGTTTTGAGAAAATTTGATTTCTGAAAATGCAAGATTTTTAATTAGTTCAGAAGGAAAATATAAAGGGTTCGTTTAAATTATTAATATATGCTAATTAAATTCTAATAATTTAGATAAGAATTGGAAAAAAAATTTAGTTAAAAAATTTAAAAATATATGTTATGAAGTAAAACACATTTGGCATTGTAAAAGTGGTTGCTAAATATAAAATAAAATAATAAATATTTACAAGATACAGGTTGGATAAAATTATAATATATGAGAACATAGTGTTTGAAAAATATTAACAAACTAGTGAGATAAATTTATTTGTTAAACATGTATAATCCAGAAAAGCTATTGGCAATTGAATGCATATTCCTAAAAAGAAAACTTATAGCCTTATTTATTTCTTTCCTAAAAAAGTTCATACTATTAAAGTAAATTTCTTCGTAAAAAATAAAAGAAAAAGATTATGATAGATGGAAATGAATGAAATTCAATATAAATAGGTAAATATTTGGTGAAAAAAAAGTGTTTATTTTTAAAATAAACGTAAAGTGATAAATAGAAAAATAAAAGAAATAAAAATTGAATGAAGATTAATAAATGACAGTTTCTTTAAAAAAAATCTTATTTTTCTTATATAAAAGTACTCGTTTTAATTTTATTTTTCACCTGTTTATTTTGCCTCTTTCATATGAAACAAGAGAAACTTCACATACATAAATGTATGAATGCTGGTAATGAGTAAAATTTGATCAGAAAACAAACTAAACAATGCTAAAATATTTTACCTACATAATTAAATATTGGAAAAAGGAAATGCTACACAGTTATATATATATATATATATATATATATATATATATATATATATATATATATATATATATATATATCTTAATTATATAAGATTTTTAAAATCAAAAATATTCTTTAACACACCTAAATTTTTTACATTCATTTGACATTATCTTTCTCTACCTTTTACTGTTTTGTTTCTTGAAAAAATATAAAAGTTTACACTTCCATAATTATTTTACTCTTATATTTTGTGTCAAATAAATGTAAAAGTATATCTTAATACCATTACTCTTTCAAAATATTTCCTACGAAAAAGTCTCAGGTTCGCTAATGACCACTTTTCATAATAAAACATAATCGTAGATATTAGACAATAAAATAAGCATACATAATGTTATAAAATCAAAACATAAATTAACTTTATTTTCGTCGGGGAGTTTAGTAGAAAGAAACTAATAATCTTTCACAATATCATAAATTAGATTTTTAATCACTCTTAAAAAATATGCTTTATATTTAATAAGCATTGAATAAGATTATCTTTCATAATAATTGTCAAATTATAATAGAGAAGCTCTCACAACAATGATTTCATCTTGAATAATGATACTTTAATAACATTTTTTTATAATATTTTAATATCATTTACGTGTTATTATGTGATTGGTCCATGTTACTGTTTATGATTATTATTATTGATTGTGAAATAATTTTAGACCAATCATAGAATGATATGTAGATGATGTTAAAATATTGTCAAAAAAATATTGTTAAAGTATCGTTATTCTTTCGTCTTTACACAACATTAATCAACCTGAAGCTTTTCACCAAAGCCCTTGACTGTGACAATAACAGGGGTAGTGCCGTCAAAATGGGTTGAAACCCGTGAGCCAACCTGGCTCACCACGGGTTTGAGCCGGGTTGGGTTGGAAAAAAATGCAAAATTTTTTATGCGAGCCAATTTTGACCTGGCTCACTAAGAACCTGGTTCACACGGGTTGAACCCGTGGTGGGTCTGGTTGGCTCACCAACCCACCTATTTTTTTTAATTAAATTAAATTAATTATTCAAATCCTATTTTTTTATTGAAATCAAATTAATTATTAAAAATGCACAATCTTTACTTAGCAATAGAGTCTTTCGCGCTGCTGTCTTTCCAAAAGTTCCCCTCTGCAAATAAAATCCTAAGATTATAGATTGGATAATATCATAGATGGAGATAAAGAAGAAGATGCTTCAAGAGAGCATAATACTATGTATTTATCCATTCAGGAATCCAATTTAATAGATGGATAATATTATAGATTGAATAATTCAGGAATATATCATTTGTTTTATCTTGTTTTTAGACTTATCTATAAGCATGGCAATTTTATCTTGTGGTATATATTTTTGTTAACGTCTATATGTAGTTTCTTGTATGTCTCATTAAATTAAAATTGACAATTTTATGCTTGATAGCTTAGAATATATATAACAATATATTTCTTTTGTTTCATTTTCTTTTATATCAATTGGTCCAATTATTACTGTTTCAATTTGATCGATCAAAGTAACATGTTATAAGAATATGAGAAGAAGAGAGTGAAAAAAAAGTTAATTAAGCGAGCCAATGAGTCAACCCGTTTAACCCACCAACCCATGGTGGGTCGGGTCGAGTTCGAATTTTTTTGGCTCGCTAATAAATGAGCCGGGTTGGGTCGGGCCGGGTTACCCGTTTTGACAGCTCTAAACAGGGGGGGGGTGTTGCTCCCTCCACCACCACACCTTTCTCCCTCCACCTCCCCTTTACTATTTTGCCCCTCAGTAAAATTTTATTTTTAGGGTTATTATTTTTAATTTTATCCATTCACAACCTATTTCACTAATAACCTATTCTAGTTCCATACATGAGTAAAATAATTTTCTTTCATTTTAACATTATATATTTTCTTCTCTTTCTTTCGTCATTGTGAGATACTACAAGTTGTAAAGGTTGTTGGTGATGGAAAGAATTATCAAGCAGTCTCCTTCTCGTGGTGCAGTGTCGCTTTCGTGGTGCAGTGCGTGTCGTGCTTCCTCCAGGTGCGTATTCAAATAAACCTTGAAATAAAACCCTAAAATAAAAAACGTAACAGAGGTGACATCCTTCAACGGATGTCAACATCCTTCAACGGATGTCAACATTCGTTTAAGGAAAAACGGTTGTCAACACCCGTTTAAGGTAAAACGGATGTTGACATCCGTTGAAGATGTCACCTCCGTTGATGTATACTTCCTCACGCTGGTTGATGCTCTGGACGCTCCTCGATGTTCCTCCACACCACGGCGGCGACGCTCCTTCACACCATGGCGGTAATGGAAGCTTTCAAACCAAAAAAAAAACTGGGAAGAAAAAGGAATGGAAGTGCGGGAGATGGGGAGGTGAAACGGAAATGGGGAAAGGGAAGAGAGTTCCATGGGTGGGTGCTGGGAAAGTAAAATTAGGGTTTCAAATTATTTAAAATAGAGTAAAAGTAAAAAAAAATTTAACTTAAGGATATAATTGTATTTAAAATAATGTGGGGAGGTGGAGGAAGTATAGGGTGGTGGTGAACAGGGAGATGGTTTACAAACTGTGACTATCAAATTTCTTCTTGCACCCCATCAAATTTCTTCTTCCACTCAGCATTGCCGTCAAACTACAATAGTAACCTTATGGGTTATTTAATTTAACCCTAACTGTTTCCGGACATGATTTAGTCTTCGGCATGGTTATTTGTTATCTGTACTTATCCAATTGATCCCTGGAAGTGACTAAGTAATACTTTTTATGAAGAAAAAAAGTTTATTCATCATTTTAGATAAATAATTCACATAGTATTAATAATATTAAAAATAGTATATTTACATATAATATTCATCATGATTTTATATATAAAAAGAACTTAATTGATTTAGTGGTAGCAGTTCATTTCAATAATAATAATAATAATAATAATAATAATAATAATAATAATAATTATTGTAGGATAACGATAATTTTGACAAATTCTTTTGATAATATTTTAACATCATTTATGTGTCATTCTATACAATCAACAATAATAATCATAAACATCAACATGGATCAATCACGTAATAATATATAAATAATATTAAAATATTATAAAAAAATATTGTAAAATATCTTTATCAATAATAATAATAATAATAATAATAATTAAAAAAGAAGAAAGCATATATGATGCCGCGTGGCAAGTGGAGAACCACGAAAATGATGAGCATCGATACAAATCAGACAGAAACTAAAAATATCAGAGGATAGTGAGTTTGGTTAACGATAAAAAAGGTTGGTCGGAGCAGAACACGAAAACAGAATCATATCCACATAAGAACATTGACATACATAAATCTTGGGTGATTCCAGAAATGTTGACCACCATACCCTCCTCACACCACACCTTCCTCACCAACAACCCAAAGTTCAGGGCAAGGGCAAGGACTGTTTCCACCCCTTCACTCAAAACCACTGTCCGCTGCTCTTCCTCAGAACATCACCAATCTCCAAGGTAATCATCCCTATTGCATCTTCCAATTTCACTCAATTGCTCATAACTTTTAATGTCTGTGTTGTGTTAACAGGAACAAGAATGAAAACGAGTTAGCAAAGTTAGCACTGGTTGCACTCGCCGCTGGGGTTTTAACACTTGGGTCGGTTCAGGATGCATCTGCTGCCAAGACTGGTGGTAGAATCGGTGGCCAGGCCTTCAAATCATCAGCTCCACGCTCCTCGCCGAGAATCAACAATTCCAGGTTTCGACTACAATCATCACTGCTTCTTTTCATTGCTGTCATATAAATCCACTTTATTTGATTCTGCTCCATTTTTTCACTTTTGTATACGCACAAATAGTAGAGGTAGCAAATTAAGATCATGCTTGGATAAAATTTTAGGGAGTATTTATAAGAAAATAAAAGGGTAAAATGAATTACGCTTTTCTTATAAGTTAGAATAAACTTCTGCTCTATACTTTTACAGAACTTCTTCTATTCAAGTTCTTAGTTGATTTTAATTTTTGGGAGAATCCCAATACTTATATACATTTTGTCTTCTGTTTTTCTTTTCTTTACAAGTGTTTACGGAAATTCATGTGAACAAGACTTAATTTGATTTGGTAATGCCTGTGTCTCTGTAGTAATCTTTTCTTTCTCTCTTTGCATATAACGTGTTTTACCCCGGAAACTCTAGCAGAAATTTATTTGAAGGCTTCCACCGAAAAATACAAAAGAGTTCAGTGCTGTGGTGGAAGTAGATAGAATCCATTTTGTTAAAGTTGATGAAATTGAAAGAAAAGAAATGTCTTTTATTATTGGATGGACCTTGTTAGGTAATCTCATATTGTGTAACTACATAAACATGTAAGATATAACCTGATTTAAGTTGGCAATGTTGTTTCTGAAATTTATGCCAATTGACAGGACCAATATCTATATCAATCCTGGAGTGGCACCTCCACTTGTTGGTGGTTATGGGTATGGTTATGGTGTGCCATATGGCGGCTGGGGATGGTCTCCATTTTCATTCTTTGCACCAGGTCCCAGTGTAGCTGTAGGCATTGGAGGTGGATTTGACACTCTTCTTCTGTTTATGTTTCTTGGTGCTGCTGCTGCAGTTGTGAGAAGATTCTTTGGGTCAAGAAATGAAGAGGATGATGACTACTAGCGCTATAAAAAGGATTTCAAAGAGTGTCAAATTAAATCCATGCATAGAACAATGGCAGAGTGACCAATTCATTAGTTTGATGCATTTTGAGATATGGTATTGTGCTTTCTAATGCATTGGTTTAGAAGCTTGTTACACAGTATATATCTCATGAAGCAATAGATGTACATCATACTCCATCACTCAGTTTTCACTTACACTAATTTGAATATAATCAAGAAAATATGTAAGGTTTTACAGATTCACTACCTTTTTAACTTGATGATTTTTTTCATATACTCAAATTGAAACTAAGCTATGTCCAGAGACACTTTTCCCCTTTCCCTCTGTTTCTTTACGTTATTTTTAAAAATTATTTTCCTTTCATGGATTTACCATACCATTAGTTTTGTTGGACCCCTGATCCGCTAGATCATATTGCTGCAAAAAGGTCAATATAGAAATCAGCTTCCAAACCCCATGAATTTATTTATGTAAAACATTATTAGTTTGCCTTAGACCACCACATGCTCTGTATTTAATTTTTGAATTTAAAATAAAATAGTTAATGATATTTAATCGTGTTTGCATTAACTATATAGATTAGATAATGGTTCATGATCACTTAATTTCACCTTTATAAATGTAATATAGTAAGGCGAAATAATGGTCAAGATGCTACTGGTACTTGCATTTTTGTTTCAGATTTCATTTATGTTATGATTTAGTTAATCATAACAATTAAATTTGTATCTCAACAGGTTAACCCAATCTTTTCTCAGAGGTGATGAAACCTTAATCTAATTAATATTATATTTAGATAAACATTTACATCAAGTAAAGACTAATTAAAGCTGGTGATATATTAACTAGAATCAGACTATTTATTTTAATATTAGTATTTTGAACTTTCAATTCCGAGAAGTTTAACTTTGATGGTATTAGGCCCATGACGTGACAACTTCTTTGGGTCTGATTTTATTCTCACTTGGCATCTTCTTTCTGTATCTCCATATATTTCTTCTTCCACTTTCATAATTTTGCATTATAGATTTCTATAATTTAGATTGTAAAAAATTATATTCCAAATTATATATTTAGAATATAAAAATATATGGTAGTTTGCACGTGGAAATTATGAAGGTGTAGGAAGAAATAACTATTATATTCCAAAGTGAATTTATATAATTTTAAGTATCTGTATTATATTAGAATATCCTATTAAGAAATTTTATAAAATCTAAAAGCTATGTGACACTTCTTTAAATAAATTCATATTAACATATAATATGATTTTCTAAAATATAAGTATACTTTGACTGGTATAATACTGTCTAATTTATTTAAAATTTGGTATACACAAGTTTTGTGACATATTTAAGAAAAATACTCAACAGTGGGTATATTAAACTTTAATTATTTGTTGAGAAGTAACTTTCACCTTAGAAACACATATTTTTCCTATGAAAAATATATATATAAAAAAATCTCTAACCCTATTTTTACTTAATTATAACAATAATACTGAATCGTTGGATTATTTTTTAATAAAAAAATATTGAGCAAAGTGACTTTGTTTAAAATTTCTCGAAAATATTAAAATAACCTGATATTCAATTTACTTGACTTGTTAAGGAACTATAAAAACATAACTGATTTCTCTTGTTAAAATTCATCTATTCAAATTTAAATTTAAACTTTTAATTTCTTTTGTTCTCTTAGATAAAAGGAGAAAAGTTATCATATATAATAAAGACTCTGATAACAATTTAAATATACTTTCAGTGCTTATAGAATATTTGAGATTTATCTTTGTACCGTAACAATGCAACAAACCTAATTCTTAAACATACAATTCTTTCCGAAAATCAACTCCAAAAAGAATAAAAAAAATAAAAAGAAATTTATTCAAAAACAACTTTTAATCGGATAAAATATTTTATTCTTAAGGATCTATAATATGAAATCTGATCTACGAAACAATAAACAACATTTTTATAAATATAGAGAAGATAAAAAAAACATTTTAGAAATATTGTTTTCTTAAATAAAATTTGAATAATTAATTTTTTATTTATAAACTTTTAAATTAATTAATAAAATATTATACCTAATTAAATCACTTCTACTTAAACACATCAAATGGCTCCTTACGTTTCTAATCTATATAGTTTGTAATTTTCTTATAAAAGAAAAACATTTAATAAATTATTTCAATATTATATAAACATAATGAACTTTTTTTTTATTAACCCTAAAGAATAATAAACCAATATCCATATGGATAAAATAAATAAGTAAAAGTAAAATGCTTATAATGATTTTGTTTATGTACAACATTAACTTTTTAAATGTGATTTTAGGATTATTTTTTCTCATTATAAGTAAATACAATCGTGTTAAATTCTTGAATAGATAAATAAGAAGAAATATCTTTCTCTGTTAAATTTTTTAAGGTAAATGTAACAATCTTAAAAATAAAATAATTCTATCACTGGTAATATATATTAGTTATAATCCGTAATGTTAAAGGTTTTTCAAAAACAAGTTAATTTTTTATATAACTTAGTACCAAAATAAAAAAAAATGATACAACACAATATATTATATATTATGTTTGTATACATTAAACAAAATTCAAAAAGCCCCGTATATATCAAACCATTATTTATAAGGTATAGTTTCCCTCTCACCGCTGTCATAGTAAAAACATCATGGTAAAATAGAACATAACAAACCAACACATAAAAAAAAGCTAATGAAAATTTTAAACATACTTAATTCATAAATTTGTATAATATATTCTCTACTAACATTAAACAAAAGTAGATACTTATTTCTACAAACAACATACAATAAGATTCATACATATAACTATTCTAAATTCATATTTAGATTTATACATTGGATATTATAAGTCATGTAACTAATATGAGATGACAAAGTTAATTCTTTTATGACTTAGTTAGAAAAGAGGTTTTCTACCTTACATCTTGCCATAGAAACTTTCTTCAACTATTTCTACCTTTACTTCATCCTTTATATGAGTTTGTGAGTCTAGTAGAGTTTATGATGACTTCACAAAGCCTAGTTACTTGTTTTGCAAAGTTCAATTACTTTCTCAACGAGCCCCGTTACTCTTAGCAAATTCAGTTAGTCTCTCACTAGCTCAGTTACTCTCTTAGCGAATTGCCTCTAAAAGGGCACTCTCCGAACGACTAATGGTTCACCCAATGAATCGAGTACCAGAGAAAAAATGCAAATTTATTTGTCTAGCAAAAGTAGATTCATCTGACAACCATTCTCCTATTCCCCGATTCTATGCTAAACTCGAGTTTGACTTTAACTTAATAAAGAAAGGGCTTACCCAGTGAGTCTTTACGAAGTATGCACATATATACACAATAAAGAGTATCCTAACTTTTAATAATATCAAGTCATAAACAACATCAACTCAATACTTGTTAAAAGTCATACCATTACTTCACTATTCACTTCAAATTTTAAAATTAAAATATCAAACATACAATACAATTTCTCATTCATTTCATTCTCACACATTCAACCCAAAGAGTAAAACCACCTCAAAATGAATAAAAAGTGAATTTACTTTTTCATATTTTTAATTGAGTGGATGTGTTGATTTTATTACTAAAAACACTTATATGGATTATTATATTAAAAATATGGAAATTGAGATAAAAAATCTAAAAAGAAAGAATAAAAAAAAATTAAAAGAATATATAAATAAATTATGATTTTTATAAAATGAACTTCAATAAAATCTATTTATAATTTAAATTTTTTATTATTAAAACATTATAATATTCTCTTTTATAAACTGCGTCTAGATATCTTTTATTTCTCACCTATAATATTATTGGCTTATAAATTATTACGAAAATGAAGGGCCAGTAAGAAAAGAAAAAAAAAAGTGAAAAAAGTAGTTTGACAGCAATCATTGAAGGGATTAAATTACTTAGGAAGGATGAGAAAAATAAATAATATGAATAAATGATATGAAGAAGCATTAGAATAACTTGAGAAAGAAGAGAATATAGTATTATTATGATATAAAATGATAATGAAGAAAGAGATTGACAAGGCAATGGATCCAAAGAAGAGAAGAGATAAGACTTCAAAATCCAGATGGAAAGATTCCCTTTTATCTTTAAATATCCATTTCGTGTTTTGTTTTTGGGTATCTTAATGGTGGAAACACAAAATTAATTATCAGAATCAGATGCACTGAATGTGCCAACTTAATTGGGTGATTTTTTTTTTCTTTTTTTCCTCTTCAGTTTTTCTAGAAAGAATTCTGAAATTCTTTTCTGTTATTTGTTAAATATAAAATATTTAATCTTAGGTTTCTATTATACTTATTTTTTATTTAATATTTTTTGAAATATTGAAAAAATTAAAAATATATAACATTTCTGTGCTGGTTTTTATAAGTTTAAAGTATTAATTTATTTAGGGTTATTACAGATAAACTAAATTAATTTTTATTCAATCATTAAAATTATTTTAATAGTTAATTATTATTCTTAAATTATTAGTTGGCCTTTCCCCAAATTTTAAATATATAAATAAAAAGTAGTAATTTCTTATCAAGGGAGAAAATATTGATTTAAAATTGTAATGAATACATCTTTTCATAATAAAATTATAATTTTAATCGGTTTTAAATTCGGCTAATGTTATCACTTTTATTTATTTATTTGTTTATTTACAGGGTTTCTGAGTTGGAAAAGGAAAAAAAAAGCTAAGTAGTTAAAAAAGGTATAAAATAAAAAATTTATCATTTATACCTAAATTTTTAATGTAGTTTTTTGTAATATATTTTATTATTATTTTTAACATGTATAATCTAGAATATATTATTTTGGTACATACATTTTTTTGCTTTCTATTTTACCCATTTAATTATTATTATTATTATTATTATTATTATTATTATTATTATTATTATTATTATTATTATTATTATCTTACACTTTTATTTGTGCCTTCTAAATTACTTACATCCTTCAATAGCATAACACATCATCACATACTATTTATTATGTAACTACTATATTATCAATTTTTGTATTTTATAAAAAACATAGAGTCCATTTTTACTAGTTTTAATATTAAAAAATTTCGATATTTTTCAGAAGTTTAATTCAAGAAACGTTTTAATATCCTTAAAATTTTATGATTAGCTGAGAAAGTAATATAAATAGTATTATAAGAATAAAATATTTCTAGGAATGCTAATTTATAAATAAGAGAGAATAACCTTTCTCATCTCCTTCACAGGCAGGAATAAAACTTTTCTAAGATATTTGAGTGCAATTAAAATTACTAAAAGTTTAATTATAAATAAAAATAAAAATATTATTTGTTTAGTAGTATCATTTCTATAAATTGAGATTTCAGGCAAGTAGGTTTCATTTCGTATATTAATCTTCATTTTATTCTTCTAATTTAACAAGTTGTAAAGTTATTAATAAAAAGTTACAAAATGAGACTTTTTTAGAATAATTGAAAGTGCATATTAATTTATATATTGGATAAATAGTTTAAATTATAATAATGAAACAAAAAGTTTAAATTACACTGTTTAGTTCTTTGGTTTTTAACGTTTATATTATTCATTGATATTTAAGAATTATTTACATGAAAATGTATTTGACATTTTAACATACATTATTTAAAATATAAGTGTAAATAGATGTTTTTTTTCTGAAAAAAAATAAGCCATGCAATATCCCACTAATAATTACATTATGAAATAAATAAATAAATATATATTTAATGTTCATATTATATCAAAATCTTTAAAAAATGTCTATGTTCATATAATTATGTACAGAATATATCCTCAGTTTTTCATCTTGATATATATATATATATATATATATATATATATATATATATATATATATATATATATATATATATATATATATATATATATATTGGATAATACACCATCGTTATAATTTGAAAAACAACATAGAAATACGCAAAATAAGATATTCATTAAATTAAATTTATAGATTTTGTATTTGTTATTTTCCTTAGTCCTCTAAGTTGTCAAATAACAAAAAGATATATATTATAAACACATTAGTTCATTTAACAATGAATCTCTATAATTTATTAAACACATTTCTTTTTCATATAGCAAATTAAGTTAGAACTTTTTTCGACTCTTATAATCTAATATATTTCTTTATGTCAATACATTATCTAAGATATCTCTTCCAAAATTTCAAATTTGATATATAACCTCATCATAATATATATATATATATATATATATATATATATATATATATATATATATATATATATATTTTAAAAATCCTGTGTACAAAGCACCACATACCATACCATAACCTTAACATTATATATTCTTATTTCCATTCAATTTAAATAATAATAAAATTTCAATCATTCATCACATACAACACATAAATAAAAAAAGTAAAAATATAATGAAATATAAACAATTATAACATTTAATTTTTTTTCAAAGTTTAAAAAACACCATCTCACTTAACCAGCATTTTGCCCATTTGCCGAAATAAAGAGATATTTTATGAGTGACTAAACCTAATGAGTTTTCAAATAATAAAAAAAAAATATAATTGAATTGATTAGTTAATTGCAAAGTATGAGATGTCGTTGTTTAAGAACTATTATATTGGATCATAAAGCAGTCATGATGGTTATCGGATTGATCAAGATGAAGCAATCCTTTGTCCCGAATGAATCAGTGAAAAGGAAAAAAGGGTTTAACCTAACATGCTTGAATGGAAAGCTGTGAATGTAGAGTCAATTGCTTCCTAAATCAGCAAAGTAAAGGCATCTCCCTTGGAAAATGGCTAAACAACAAATGACTCCAAAAGAGACCATTAGATCCTCTCAATCTCCTTCAACCCAGAAACAACATGATAAGAGTACTAAGAAATCACAACCATTTACATGGTTGGGTTTCTTACACGCGTCACCACCGTACATCTTGGACCCCATATCTCGCACAACATTTTCTGGCCATACCTTATCACAACCCATCTGTCAATGTGACATTCTTATGAATCTATCGATCATGACTGCACTTAATGTGCTACCCATTCGTTCAAACCCAGGTAACTAATTTCAACTCACCAATTATATTTTTATTTAGTTAATAATTAGTGTAACTTTTTTAACCCTGCTCTTTCTTATGCTTGAGAACATAATTAATTAAATTAAATTAATCAGTCCATAACAGGGATGGGGACAGATAGAGGGCAGACAAAGACCCGCCTCTGGGTACGATAATGGAAAAATAGTTAAGACTTATTAATATAGAAAATTGACAAGACTTAAAGGTATTAAGAATGGTGAACTAATTCAGATAGAAGCCAAGAAAAGAAAATAAAAGAACAAAACAGCAATTTGGTGATGAGAAAGGCTTATGCGTGAAGCGACTGTGTAGTTGTTTGGATTTATCTCCAGAAAGGAATCTATTATGGGTTTTTATGATAATGATTGATGAGATAAGTCTAATAAATAAAAGGATACATAACTAACATTTACATCCAATTATTGTAAAAGGTTAAAAAGGCCAAGATTGGTCAACGCGTTGGCACAGTAAAGTTAGAGTTGTGGGAATGGAAGTGAAATTAAAGGACATGTGGATAAGTGTGGTGGTGGGTCTCTTCTCTTAGCCTTGTGCCTTGGTGGGGCTACAACGCGTGCATTTCATCCAAGTTCAAGGAAGCTATAGGACACACTGTTCCTTAATCATGCATTCATTCTCTTTCCATCATTTTCTTATGTTATGCATCACTTTATCTTCTCTAGTAACACCAAAATCAGGGTTTACTTCTAACTTGGTAAAATCAACTCCAAAAAAAAGGTTGTTCCAGTTATTTATGGGTAGGTCAGATGTTATTCGACCAAAACATCATAAAAGGAATAATGTTTGGAAAACAACAAAGGAAACGTAAACCTAACTAATCCACCAATAACAGAGTTCAAGGAGACGATTCCTGATTTGCGATAGTTATAGAAAACCAAACAGGCCTTAAAATAATACGGAATAGTAATTATTGCAAATTAAAATTATTTTTTTAATTTTAAAATATATTTTCTTTTTAGTTTAATAATAAACGTAAGAATATTTTACATTACGAGTAAACAGTAAAAAGACAATATATTTTGTATATTTATTTAAAAAATAGAGTTTTTTTCTTGTTGACGTTGACAAAATATATTTTTGAGAAGAAACTCATTTAAGTCAAGCTGCATATAAAACTCATCTTTGATTCTGACAACTTTCGATGCCTACCACCAGTTTGTGTCTGCTATCAGATCTTTCTGGTGGTGTAAAGAGAATAATGATAACAGATAATTTTAATAGAAAAAGGACAATATAATCACATAGGTAACAATGTAACTTCACTCTTCAACCACATAGAAAGCAATCTCACATTTTTTTCAGTTGGGGCGTTTTGTAGAATAAACAAGATTCTGTGAGCTCATTTTTTCAGAGGAATCACTTTCCTATTTGAATAAATTTCATAAGTTAAATACAGTAAACATTTTTTTTTATAAATAATAAATATTTTATTTTTTTATTATGTGAAATAGATTAAAGAGAAAATATTTATAAAATTGAGGCAACAAAACTACGATGGCGACCATTTCCCGAAATTTTGATCAATGTTTTCCCATTCAATTTTCTCCCAGACAAGATAGGGGATTATGGGTCGTATATTATTAATTGTCACGCGTGTTCTTCATCTATTTGGCAAACCTATTTTTTGCATTTATGGCTACAGTATTTGATGATACTAGAGCAATCAGACAGAAACTTAACAAATAAGAGACAAAGACAGGCATGCCCACATATACGATGAAAGGAGATTTTAAGTACCAAAATCTATGCATTGCTTAATAATCAGACTTATGATTTCGACAAACAGACACGTGTGTGGTTCGATTTTTCAGGATCAGAATTTTGAAGGTTGTAAAGTTTAGGTGTGCTGTATTTCTTGCCCTTCACCTTTTTAGGGGGAAATTGATATACCAGAATTCTCATATATCAGAGTCTTAAGTCCTAACTGCACTGTTTTGTTTTAATTTTTATTCACAACTTGTTAACAAATTTTCTTTGTTCACTTTGAAGATCAGATCAGATTGATCATAGATTAATGGTTTTTTAATAACAAGAACACTGAGAATTAAAAAGTGACGCGAAATGCATAGAATCATTAGATATTGTTAACTCTGACATTATAAAGGTTTATATGACTTGATATAATAATAATGATACTGGGTTGTTTGATGTGATAATATATTATAGTATAGCTCTTTTTTGACAAAAGATCCACGTGTTTTAACAAGAAAATAATAACTAATCTTTAACTTGTAGGACAACTACAGAAGAGGGGACATCCATTGAATGCATTATTAGACCACTTTCTGTTTACACTATTAAATTAATGCATCTTTTTTTCAAGGTATTAGTATACAATATCGTTATGACCAGACACATAAAGTTATCGATGACTTTAATTTTCAATCAAGGTATTATTTCTTGCTTTGTTCTTCCAGAGGAAATATAACAAAATCACTGGAATTTAGCTTTCTGATCATGAAAATCCAAAATCAGTGGAATTTTCCGCCACCCAGAGACCATGTTGAAGACTGAAACTTATCTTTGAGAGTAAGAAAAAATTTGCAGAGAAAATTTTGGCAGGCAGAGAGAAGAAAAATGTGTATGATAATACCAGGAAATAGGCGAAATTGGTTTCTAATGAAATCCGAAACACAAGATATGGCTGTTCAGCATGTACGGAAAGAATAATGAAATCCCAGTATAGTTGAATTTCAGAAACCAAAAAAGGTTAAAGAGAAAGAAGTTCTTGGTGGTATAGTAAATAAGCACTAACTTTCATTGGTCATGCATATCTTGATTAAGTCCTGCAAGACCTTGTCTGGAATATCTTGTTCCCTGGCCTACATTGGCTCATGTTGAGTGTCATTTGTTTTTATTATTATACATCTTTGTGGTCCCATTCTCTTCTATATATCCTTTCCCACATTACAGTAAAGCAACGACGATATGTACAAAATACAATCAACTACAGTAATTGTTAATATTATACAAATACAAAATCGTTTCTATATTATAATATGAACATACATCTCTCTCTCTCTCTAAATATCACATAGTCACTCATACAGAAACAGACACATTGCTACTCCAGCTTTTCTCTTGCCTCCTTGCCTCACAGCCTGTCAATCCTGAATTATTAAACTCATGATTACAGTTTTAAGTTTGAGCTGTTATTGCTTTGTTGTTTCTTTGTAAAGGGTTGAATGGTTCTCATATGCCAAGAGATTTGATGCTGTCAATGAGCTTTCTTCTGATTCCCCAGGTGCTGCACTCTTTGGATTGATCCGTCCTTTGCCTTGGGAATGATTCAAGGAGACTCGTGACACAATTGGCCCTTTCTAATGTTAGAATTGGTCTTACTTCTAAGGCTCATTCATGGGTATAAAGGCTTCCATGAGAGAACAACATGTTCAATGACCTTCATCACAGAAAGCTGCTATTTTGGTACTTCTTATTACAGGTACAGGTACTAGACAGCAGCACACAGATATGTTTCCACTAACATGAATTAGGTACAAAATTCTAATGAGTTTACTTATTCATATATTTTCTTTGTGTGTTGTCTCCAAAGATGGTGGGAGAAGGTCTAGTGTTGCAGTTCTGACTTCTGAGATTCAATGAGTATTTATTTCATCACGTTCAAGTCCATTTCTTTTGTTAGTTTAAAAATTTTAATTGCCATGGAAGTGATTTCAATTATCCAACGTTGGTGGTACATCAAAACTTTCCAGAATAACATAAAAAGGAAAATAAGTTGACTGCTTTGCACATGTCAGTGGCATGTAAACTCCTCTTTGAGTTTTAGTGAATTCTTTCTAGTTCCTATTTACTTTAGCTTCACTGTATATAAAGTTTGGTTGCTGTCTTCAGAATAGCTCAAAAGAGGCTAGCTTTAAAAGAAACAAGAGTAATTGGACACTTTTCTGAGGCCAGGATATCTAGGAGTAGGGAAGGAAAACCACTGTTATAGACCTCATGGCTAGTGATGCTTTCATCATACAATCACAGACCCACATATTAGTTGGTTTCACTGTTGCCTTGTTCATGTTACACGCTGCATCAGTGTCCCAGCAATGTTTGATTGCACGTTTGAACATTTCAATGCAAAATTCTCTTGGTCCCCTCTCTCTCTCTCTCTCTCTCTCTCTCTCTCTCTCTCTCTCTCTCTCTCTCTCTCTCTCTCTCTCTCTCTCTCTCTCTCCCCACTTTTGCTTACTAAAGTGAGAGTCCCTATTTTGACAAATTATCTCACAACATAAACCAGAATCTTCCCTATATATTGCCTGCATATGTGCACCAAAAAGGGCAGTGACAGAATCTTTCAGGATAATGTCAGCTTATCATGACTGGGCAATCCTGTTGAATTTTCATTTCAATTTCTTGCCATGTGTCAGGTATGGTTGCCTACAAATGTGGGTTTGCAGTTTCAACCAACCTTTGCCGTTTAGATATTAAATTAAATTCTCCAGCCTCGGCATAATTGAATTTTGTCCCCACCTTCACATTTTAGCTTGAGAGATCGTAAGCGCATTGCTTAGCCTAAAAAGCAGAGAAAGGAACAAGACATGTTTTATTCATTATTACTTCTCTCAATGATTTTCTCATTAAAAGGAAAATTTCTAATTGTTGACTTTGAGGCATAAGGTGTGATAGAAGAAAATTGGAAAAAAATTAAACTTTCTTTCTTTTTTCAGGCATGGGAACCAAAATTGAATATTCCATAAATCTTCTAGCAACCATAGTAGACAGCACCAACTTAGCTGTGGGTGGAGTGGATGTCTGGGAGAATTATCAGAACAAGAATCAAAGGACTGGAATCAGAAAACTGCAAGGTCCCATGGATAGGATGCTTGACAGAAACAGTGTAGAGTCCATCAAAAAGACAATGCAGATGCATGAGGACATCTTCAAACACCAGGTATTCTGATGATGTTATATGATTGAACTTTTCATCTTAACAAATACGAAATTCATGTTGCGACAAAGCTGCCTTTCTTGAAAACCATAATCATGTGGTCAACCAAGTGTATTAGGCTTGAATTCAAGAGCATTAGAGATCGAAGGAGAGAGCCTTTCCATTTCACTGGCCTTTCTTTTTCTTTATCTTTGGAGGCCGCAGCACTGCATTTTGACTGTAAAATGACAATAGAATGATACTGCTATGAAACTGAGCATACTGGTGTCAAAATTAGTGTATGATGAGATCCTTCTTCCATGGAATCTTATCTATCATCAATTGTTATTACTCTGAAACTTCATTTATTATTTATTACAAATTCCAAGAAGCCACTGTATGTGAAAGTGAAATATTAGTACAAATGCTGTTGAAAGGGCATGATGATCAGCAAGAGTTGAATCTCTGACTTGTTGGCAATTATGAGAATTTGGTATTTGCAGGTAAGAGAGCTACACCGGGTATACAGTGTGCAAAAGATGTTGATGGATGAGCTCGAAATCGAAACTAGACAGCAGAAATTATGGAAGCAAAGGAATGAGATAGATGTAAGCCATCCACATCTCATTAAACCGCAACATCAAACGACACAGATTTCACAGAAGCCTGATTTCCGTGTTGGAAATTTGAGAGAGGATGTTTGGTCAAGAGAAAATATTAGAAGCTGGTCAGACACCATACAGATGCAAAAGGGTTTTGACCTTGAAAGGCCTGCAGAGGAGGACATTTTTTCTCAAGGGCATGGCTTTGATGAAGGTGAGGCAGGGCCTAGCTCCTACGCAACAGCATTTCAGAGTTGTAAAATAAGTACTAGCGGCTATGATGAAGACATGGAAGTGGATTTGACACTAAGCATAGGAGGTAGTCAAGTTAACAAGAGTTCTCAATTACCTCAACTAGCATGCTCAAACTCAACCAGTGGGAAAACTAGGAAGCTGAATTCATATGCCTCTTTCAAATCAGATAGAACAGGAGAATACAGTGACCCCACCACCCCAATCAGTAGCACCACTGTGACATTTACTCAGGAAGGGAAGGGGCCACATTGGCTTTCTCAAGGTCTAAAGCTTAAATAGCACTATAACTTGTTTGGATCCTTTCAACCATACATGGACCACCGAATTTATGTGGTTCATGCATTCAGATTCCTAGATTACTTTCTACTTTATTCCAATGCTTCTAAAACTATTTTCGTTCTCAACATTCTAACCCAATTATGCTATTGTAAATGCTGAAGTTCATACCACTGGATGCACTGAGTATTTAAGTATAGCATAATATGCATTCTCAATCAATAGACTGATAAACTCAGAAAAGGATACAATAATTATGAGCATCACATGGCAGTCACATAATTAATGGCCATGATTCTGTCTCTTTCAAACAGAGCAGTCTCCATATGCAGTTGGATTCATGATTTTGTCTGCTCAGAAGTTGTATCTTACGAAAGATAGTGTGATTCTAATGTCAGTATCAGTTAGAAACTGTCTTAGTAGTGGTTTGATCTAGGTATCAGAGTCCTTATGGAATTACAACAGTATACTTTTTTAGAGAAGAAATTAAAAGTGCACACCCTTTTTCTTTGTAAACATGCAACCTTTTTTGTTTGAATATGTAATGCCCAAAAATTCGCAGAAATTATTGTCATAAATAAAAAAGCAACACAGCTAGGTGGTGAAAGTTTTTGGTTGAAATACTAGCTAGAGCAAGTTCGCATGATGATAATAAGTTTCGCATTAGAAGAGAATAGACAAAGTTGGGAAATCATGAGGGAAAAGAACCACAGATTTTCAGTTTTGAAAATTCAAGCGTGAATTCCAGTTAAATATGTGAGCAAATAAGCGTAATTTATTCGAGGACTGGAGTAATTTGTGCAGCGGCTGTGTTCTTGATGATACTTTTGATATTTCAATTCATTCATTAAAATTAAAAAGATTTTTTGAAGTTCAGTCTGATGCTCAAAAACTAAGTTATGTGGGGTGAAAATATTGTGATGTGTAGTGGTTAGGTTGTAGTCTTCAACGTCTATGGGCCCTTCACACAACATGCTCCATATAATGAATTGAAAACGTTTTCCGTACCGATATGGGGCTCAGACTGAGGGGTGACACTTTAAGCGTCCACTATAATTTTGTGCACTTTGGTATTTAAAAAAAAACAAATTATATACTTTCATTTTATCTTTCTAACTCAAATTACTATTTTTATTTATCCATTTATTGTAGGGGAAGTAAAGAAGATTGATTTTGGGAAGAGTAACCCAATAAATTTAAATAAATTTAAGAGGATTTAAAAATGAATTAAATATTATTTTTTAAGGAGATTTGGAAGTAATTAGAATATATTTTGAAATAAAATTTATAAAAATTAACGTAAAATTTGATCATGTAACAAATAAAAAAATTAATTAATTAGTAAAAATTAAATATTAATAAATATTTTTAGTAGTAAAAATAATATAAAATTATAATTATGAATATTATATATAATTGTAAAAATTATTATAAAAAAATTAATTTTTAATTTGAAAAATATTATATTATTATTATTATTAAGGTTATTTAGTAATTTTATTTCTTATCCTTCAAATCTTTAGGAAGGATTGTTTTTAACCTTTATTTTTCAAATCCTCACTCACAAATCCACACAAATTAAATGAAGTAAACATCTTGAATTTTTCATTTTCCTTCCTCACAAACGGATCACTCAAAATAAACACAGTATAAGACTTAATAAGATGAGGTTGATAAACTTTTAACTCATTCAAATATATTGAAAGTAAATAAAAATACAATAAAAAAATCTCACTTAAATATAGCAGTTAATATAGTGTTATAAATATTAGAAATTTATATCGTAATTACATTTTTATGTAAATACTTACAAAAAATAATGAAAAATGTACGAAATAAGGATTGCGTTTCCACCACTTATTAGATCGTTTTAGTCATTAGAATGAATTTGTTTTATGAAGAAAAAAAATACTTCTTTAAATCAATAGTTGATCTTAAGGATTACAGCTGAGATTATACATTGAGTTAGAACTTTCTCATACTTTAATTTTTTTTTAATTTTACGAATATTTTCATTTTAAAAAGTTTTTGTATAACTGTTTAAAAATATTGATCTTAACTAATTTTTGTGGATAAGATCATATTCCTTGTTTTACTTAAAAAATATAGTTGAAACCAATTTGATTATAAGGGAAAGCCAATTTTAAAACCAATGATAGGTCTTAAGAATTAAGTCTAAATTAAAAAAAAAATGAATTTAATCATTTCATTGTTCTGATCATTTTTCAACTATAAAATGAATTTATTTTCTAAATTATTTTTATTAACAGTGTAATCTAATCTTATTTTCCAACTAAAACATCTAATTTTTATTATATTATTTTACAATAAATGAATTTTATCACTAATCTCTCCTTAATTTTACTTAATTTTTTTATAATGGTCAATTTATTTATTTCATTATATCTACATAAAAGAAATTCACCATATTTTATTATTAAATATATACTTATTTATTTTAAAACTAAAATAACTACTTAACCATCAATTTAGTAGGATGAGATAACATAATCAATTAATATTTTACGATATATCCGTCTATGTTAAATATGACGGATTAATTGAACATATTTTTTATGAGTTAAAGTCTAAACTGAATTTAAACTAGTCGAACTAACCCATTTTGTTATTTTTAGTTTTTATTGAATATGATGAATTGTCCAAATATATTGGTTCATTTATGAACCCACATTAGGACAAAATTTGTAAAGGCAACAAACTTAAGACTTATTTTTATAATCAAATTTAATGATATGGGTATTATTCTAATATTGGTTTAATAAATTATATGCTCATAATATACAAAATATTTCTTAAAGAACGTAAAAGGCATACATAGAAACATGATAATATATAAATATTTTTTTTTCTATTCCTAATTATTAATAGTAGAATAATTATCATGTTAAATTTTATTTTATTTACTTTATGTATGGTATATGGGATAAACCCAATGGTCAAACATTCGCAACTGTTTAGTATGTTACTTTTGTCAATGGTCAAAACAGATCAAATGTTGGACCGACGTTTAAGTTATTAATGTTGGGTCATCGCTTAAGTTATTGTAATTAGGCCAATAGTTTTGGCAAATAAACAACTAATAAATTAAGTAAAGATATGGATAACTGATTGCAGGATAAGAAAACAATTTATGAATAATAGACCGAATTTAAAGGTAGGTTCGTTGGATTTATGCCAGTTTAGAATCCATGAAATAACTTATAAATAGAAGGCTAAGCCGCAAAGGTAAGGAGGTTGAACTAATTCTGAGTACTTATTCTCTATTGAATATTATTACTATTATCACGCAAAATCATTGACTTAAGCGCGTCAGGATGTTTTTTATAGATATCCTTCCACACAGATTAGAGAAGGAGGAGAGAGAGCAAATAACACAACTTGAATAACAAAACACCATTAAGAAACTCATTTAGTCTTCAGATCAATTTTAAATCATTTGAATAAGGGATCTCAACCCTAACCCGAAACACTTTATAATTTTTAATTCAAATAATATCAAAACATGTGTACAAGACGAAATTATCTTTAAAAGTCTACTTATTTTGAGCGAACTTAACTTCAAACTTCCATGATTTTGACTTTTATATGTTTCTTGCGATTAATATATGTCTCTTAATTGATAATCTCATTAAAAAAATATACTATCAATATTCTTTTTGACTATAGCATTAAAAAAATTAAAACATTATCTTACCCCACCACCATCATCCCAATTTAATAATTCATTTGACTTTACTAACCCGTTAAACAATAATTCCTTCAAAAAATAAAAAACTCTTAAAAGATAATAATTTAAATAACAGAATACCCGTTTGACATAATTTGGATAAAGTTTATTTTTTAGAAGTGTAAACTCTTAAAAATTGTCCTGGAGAAATGAACAATATAAAACTAACCTATTTAACCCAAAACACTATTATCCGAAGGGTTATAATTGGATGAAAGAAAAAAAAAAAAACAAGAAGTCGGTTTGTTTAAGTTTTTTTTACTATATCTAATGAATCACTTTGTTTCGAATAATAATTATTTTGTGTTACAACGAAACATCAGGAATGTTAACAAGATGTTATTTAAACCTTTTTTTTTCATAAAAACAATTATTTTCTTATAAAATGAATTTTCTGATCGTAAATAAACATACATGAAACTTTTTTAAAATCTATAATATATAATCACTAAAATATTTTATTCTAGAATAACATTTTTTCTATCTTCAACAAATCAATCAAACCTAAAGGGGTGCTTCTATTTTATTGAAAAGAAAAAGAAAATAAAAAAGAATTTACTCAATATTTTTATTCTCTAAAAACATTATGCATTAATTATACAATGATCATGTAAGTCGATACAATGAATGGGGCTTTGAGAACTCCATTAATTATTAGCACAATAATGAGTTATCAAATATACATAATTGAACAAACTCAAACTCAAGCCGTTGTAGACTAAAGATACTCATGCAAACTCTAAAAGGGAACAATGCTGCTGCAGCTGCTGCTGATGATAATAGCATAGTTGTACTTTTTCTAGTTTGACCTGGTGCAATCAAACCTAATTTCACCTTGCTTTCCCGTTTTAACACCAACCCTTCCCAACTTGGTAATTGCATCAATAAAAGCTTTCTGAAAAGTTCTTTCATCTGATGCAAACGAGTTGACTGTAGCCTTTGACCTTTCATCTGTAAACAGCACCTGATCAGAGGTGAAGAGACCCTGTCCATTCTGCAGATTCTTGAAGTATTGGTTGTCAAACTTCTGAGGCGTCACAGGGTCCATGTTTATGGCAATTCTAGGATCAACCTTTAAAGGGCACATCTGTCTAAGCTGAAAAGCATATTGTAAATCCAGCGTTGGATCGATTCTGTTTTTGGGGCTGAAGTTGTAGATTCGTTTCGAGAAGCGGTTGCAGTGAGAGAACCCAATTGTGTGTGCACCTAACATATATAAGATTCTTTAGTCTCTTACTTTAAAAAGTATGACTGCATAAAAAAAAAAGCACCTTTTTTTGTCAGTGAAGAAAATACCTGATAATGCAATCATATCTGTCTGAGATAGGCCATTGAAGTTGAACATGGAATTGAGCTGATCCAAATTGAAATCAGGGTGAGGAAGATGGCGTTGAACACTTGCAATAGTAGATATTCTACCATCACGCCTTCCCAATTCAACATCGTAAAATGGTCCCCCAGCCTACAATATTATGCACTTGTTACTGTTTGAAAATGCAATGTCACACAGTGTAAAACTCTTAATCTGCATGCATGGCCGGTATTGGATCAAACGGTTTAGAGATAAAGTGATAGAATTGTTTGCCAATAATGCAACTATAAAGAAATTGCAATCATACCAAATTTACAACATCCCTAGTAGCCAGAGCGAGTATATCAGCACAAGAGACTTTGTTCCGGCACTTGGGGTCACTATCAACAGCTTCCTTGGCTTTAATCACTGTGTCAAAGCCATCCCCAGCAAGAGATATGTCATCAGGATGATCCTTTTCTGAGTTACTATTTGCGAGCAGAATTGAAGCATCACAACCCTGTGTGCACAACAACAAATTTGTTTATATATAGTTTTGATTTCACCAGAAAAATGTTCTTAAACTGATGGCATATACTAATTGTATAAAGCATATATATAGTTTTTTGCAGGTTCCCGAATGCAAAACTATGCACACATAATTTTCGTTTTAGTGAACTGATATGGTTAGTAATTAGAGGTATTTGCGAAATCAAAGCAAGCTAAGTTAAGAAAACGATGAAGTGATGAAGAAGGTGCACACACCCTCACAAAGCAATCATGGAAGTAGAGTCGAAGAGTGGCAGGAGCAGTGACAAAAGTCTGCTGGAACTTGAGTGCAACAGCAGAGCGTACCAACTGCTCCACATTGGGGCATACATTGTTGTAGAAGCCAGGAGTGAGTTCAGCTGAGCTTATAGTTGTACTAGTCAAGAGAAGCAGCAAGGAGAAGAAGACAAAGTTAGGAGTTTCCATGTTACTGACTCTTGTATTTTGCTTCTTCGATTTGGTTCCAACATCTATGTTGTGTATCCACTTATATATACTCAACATGGCCCCCACTTGAGCATGAGCAACAAAAAAATATGTAGTTCATAAATAAATAGTTAAACAAGAAGATAAAATATATAATTGGGGAATGATTGATGAGAGAAACAACAGACATCTGTTTCACAACAGTCTGGCAATTTGATATGAGAAACTGTGATATTGACTCTGAGAATGCTTTAAAAATGGAGGCTAATTATAAGTTGCGTGAAGCATCTTGTGTTTAGTAATCTGCGGATGGATGAGGCTGTTATATATTATTATATTAGTATCAATTTTATAATCACAATAAGAATAGTAGGTGTGCACGACCATGGATAAGCATGTTACTATGGAAGAAAGAGTTTTAGTTTATGAACTGATATGGAAAAAACTTTTGTTTTCTATAGATTTATGTCAAAGAGACATTCATCTTGATACTATTTATTCCTCAAACAATTTTTGAAGTTTTATTACACAAACTACTGAAATGAAAATCTAATTTTAATGGAAAAATGATGGTAAAAAATACTTAAAGTAATGCAGCACTTTTTTGTTATCTTATCTCTTGTCTCTGAAATGAATCAGATTTAGATGGTAAATGTTCGTTTACTTTAAGAGAATGTCTAGCTTGTTGTTTGGCATTACGACATAGCCAACTCAATTGCATGTGACCATATGCGTATAGACTCATCTTGCCTAACAACTCTTCTTAGTTGTTAAATATTTTTTCCTTAGGAAAAGATCCCTTCTTTCAAAGTTCAAACCAAACAACTTTTTATTTATTGTTTCTTTTAAAACAGCCAATCCCTACAGTTACATCTGTCAATCCCTGCAAAACCAATCACATTTACTAAAAGCTAAATAATTCTACTTACATTAATTTCTGCAAAAAAAAAGTGAACTTGTTTGCCAGTATATATGATATTTTTGTATAATTTTGTTCTTTTTACAACATTATAGTGGTCAAAATATCATTTTTTTCTGTCTTTCTATTAATGTATTATTGGCAGCATCACCAGAAAAGAACAGTAAAATACAGTGACATCACTCGCTGCACACCATCCAAAGAGACAGAAATACATACGAAAATCAAATTGTATTTAACATGCTTTCCATGTCTAAAAATTGCAAGATGCTAATTATAGCTTCAATTTGCTATATTATTTTTGTAGTTTTGCTGTTATTTTTCATTTTTCAACGTTATGGGGCTTATTCAATATTCAGCACGTACTTTTTTTTCATATTTCTTTCTTCCACGCTAGTATCACATACATGTTTCTTGAGAATAGTTTCCTATATCAACGCCTGAATCTCTCTTTTAAAAACACCAACAAGTAAAAGAATAGCAAATAAAACCATTTTTGTTTTCTAAGTCAAAGTTTTCCAAGGTCCAAAATGCAGCTCGACTTAAGAGACGACTTTAAGAGATTTGATTTGTTTCGTCAAGTAGAATTTAATTTATCGTTTTTATAATATGCCATCTTGAACATTATTTACTTGGTATTAGTAAGTACTGGTACCAGCTAGATTATTATTATTATTATTACTATTATGTATCGAAGAAAGTAAGCGTGTTATTAAATCAATATTGAGTTTCATCTGTTATTGTAAGAGAGAGTAGCAAAGAGAATTATTTTTAAGAAAAATTTATGTGAAAAGGGTAATTTTTTTTCTATGGTTTTAAGCAATAAAATATAGATTACTTTTTCTGATTGATTACATTTTTATTGAAAATAATTTCATCACAGGTTAACGTTCAAAACAAAATTACAGCATAATTCTCATTGTCAAAAGTTACACTGATTTTAATTAATTTTTTCTTATATAAAGTTTTTCATGATTCATTTTTGCAACTTATAATTGATAAAATAAAATAAAACAAAATATATTATCCTAAAATATATATAGAAAAACTAAGAATAACTTGAAGTTTTTGAAAACTCTTATATGAAATAACTTAGACATTAAAAAATATTATTCCATAACATGAGACGATATATGTATTAATATCTACCTCTCATCTATTCACATTAATAATGTGACTATCATAAAATAAACAAAAGAAAATTACAAGAAACAATAAAATAAGCTAGTGTACAAACAAATTATTTTGAGAAAATTAAATCATATCAAATATAAATTAAACTTGGATTAAATACAATAAATTATATGTATTTCCCCTCAACATATTTCAGTTCCTTATTCTTTTCGAACTTTCCCACAAAGCTACATCAAACCCCATTTTGAAGACTCAAACTCAAATAACCACGACCCTGAACGCACATCCTCAACATCATAGAGAAAATAAAACCAGTTTAGAAACTAACTTCACCTTCAAAATGCACTCTTCATTTTCGTTGATTGATAGAAGAATCTCACAACTCAGCTGGTCTCAATTTTGATTTCAACAAAAAACCCTAATTCACCCTAATTTCAAGTCCAAAAATTAAAGCTTTTTTTTTCGTTAATTTTCGAATACTAGATCACGATTTCGTTAAAACAGATGTTATACGGTTGGTTACGTAAAAAGTGTTAGTCACATAAAAGAAAAACTACGGACGTTTATCACTAAATCCAAAACTTTCTAAAAGAGAAAGAAAAATTTATCAAAGTTTTGCAAGAAATAAACAAAAATTGCATAATAGTTTAAAAACCAAAAACATATAATTCTATTTTTTTTATTAAATAACAGTTATACAAATATAATTTAAAAAGTTGTTAAAAAATAATTTTAAACTAAGAAAAATAGAAGTGAAAGATAAAATTAAAAAAAAGCAAAAAAATAGAGGTGAGAAAAAATTAAAATTAATACTTTTTAAATATCAATTACTCCTTAAAAAATTAGCATTAATAATGGTTAGAAGGTGACTAAGGATATATATATATATATATATATATATATATATATATATATATATATATATATATATATATATATATATATATATATATATATATATATATATATCCCATCCTTTTATCGTATTAACACGCTAGTCTCTAATTCTTTATCTTACTGTTGCTCCGCCTAATTCTGCTGCACTGTCTTGATGCAAATCTTCACAGCCAAATTTGACTTGTCCTGCAAAGTTCTCTCCCATCATAATCATTGTATTTCAATCAACATGGAAACATACAATGATCTATCTATCTCAAACTAACATAAACTCATGTTTGAGTGATTTTCTGCCCCCACACCGTTCCTCCTACCTAACCACCTTCACTTCTTAATTGGTGGAATTTGTTATCACTTTTGGTTGGTTTAATCAGTACTGCCATCTACCTCAAAAATTAGCTTTAAAATAATTTGATGCCCAAAAAGCAGAATTCGTGCTCTGATCGTTTGACAGCAATCAAGTCTATTTTACCAACAAAAATGAATGGTCAGAGGTCGCAAAATACATCTATAACATAAATAAGAAAAACATAAAAACAAGCACCAAAAAATAACGTTTGACGAAATAAGCTATATATATTTCACATAACTAACGGAAACCACATTTCTCAAACCTATATAATATACATGATAGGATATGTTTACATTGCTACAAGTTGCACGACCACAAAAACAAGTTGATATGATATATTACATAATTAAAATAACAATTCTAAATTTAATGAACATCTTACTTTATTAGTTGAATATGTAGATTGCGGCAACGTATGACATACAGTTCAACTTGTAGCGTTGTAAAATGACCCTGTTAAAAGTAATTTCACTGGTCTGGGCCATTCAACCCAACATGAAAATCTATTAAAATTGGGGTTGTAATTTTGGTTTTGGATAAACAACTATGGACTCTTCCACTTGCACGTCAATTATGACAGAACTAGTCTTCCGTTAAAACATATTATTTAGCAAAACTCCATACATGAGTTCATTCTTCCAACAAGAAGGGGGAAAATTGCTCGGAGAAACTTTCCTTTCGTCGTTCATCGCTATGGCAACAAGTCACCTGCAGATGTGTTTTCTAAATAGTCAGTGAAACCTTGTACTGGATCAAAAATGTTATATGTATGAAACCTAAGCACACTGACAAAAACAATTGTGGAATGACGGGGGCATGCATGTTGGTATGAACTTTCTTGCTGATGAAATTCTCTCTGTTCTTCTGATCTTCTCTAGAATTTCCTTCTTATTCATATTCAGGTGTGACTGTTGCACTTCTCAGCTGGAATTATATTGTCATTCCTTTTAATTGTATTTCTCATTGTTGTTTAGATATGGGGTGAATGAGTGATTGTTCTTCATCCTGGATAAAATAATTACATATACAGAGGATATTCTGTCTTTTTTTGGAGATTGTGGTTAGACGTATATTATCAAATTCTGCACTGTTTCACTATATCTGATCAATCAGGTCAATTATCAACCATAGGAAACAAATTTGGTATATATAAAAAAGCCAAATTTGATTCATTAAGGTGAAAAATTAGGACCCCATCATGTACAAATAACTAATAAATTCCAAACATAAATAAGAAAACATGAGCTATAAAAATTCTATTTCTTAAACCTCCGTAGTTTCATGATACAAAAAAAAAACGGGATAGAAAGAATCATTTCACATGAAAAAAATGTAGAATTGTTTCTCCTCAAACCCTGGTAGAAGCAATGTACACAGCACAGTGCTGTGCCGCCCTTTCTATTTTCTAATATATTCAGAATTCCAAGGTAGAAGAGAACAATGTAACAGGTGAATATGAGATTCATTTTGTAGGATAATATAGACGATGGAAAGTAAAAACTGTCAACGTGCAATTTATTACCTGTCAGGACATAAAACGCAATAATGACTTTTCAGCTTCCATGAATAACTTTTCGGGGATCAAGCTGTCCACTACGATAACTAGAAGGAACAGTTGAAAGTTCGAGTCTTCCCTTCCATTCCTCGCCAGGTTTCAAAGTAATAGGCTTTTCAATAGCAGCAGCCTCTACACAAAGCATATGCTTATACTCATCATCACCGAAATCAGGCATAGACTTTGCTTTCTTATCCCAAGGATTCCACACCACTGCATAGATAAATGAGAAGAAAGCAACATTTTTATACCAAAGGACAGTGAAAATTATTCTTGTTCAATTCAAAAGCATCACAAACGTTAATATACCAACAACGGAAGGATTCTTATATAGGGGATGGAATGTTACTACCTGGTAAGAAAAAGGTTTATTTAAAAGGAAGAATTAAGACATCAAAATTAAGACAGGTGAGAACTTTAAGTTATATTCTACTGAGAAAATTGGTTTTTAACCCTATTTCATTGCATTCTTAAACTACAAAGAGCAATTTTTTATTCTTAAGTTACGTAGCTTTGAATAAAATAGTCCCACTGCCACCAGTAAACTTTATCAATGTAACATCAAGTAAACAAGATGGTGAGTTTGTTAATGATCACCAGAATCAGCAAGCCCATCTTTACGTAATACAAATGTCCTCTTCTTCTCATGATCAAGAATTGCAATCTTTGTAGGAGTGCTGAGATATATCCTGTCAACCTATAATACAACGAAAGGGTGAAGTGTCAGTTTCAACTCATCAAAGCATGTGAAAGCCAGTACATAAGGACAGGTAACAAACATCAGGCAGTTGTTACGTATCACTACAAATTGGGAACAACGATTACAAACTACGTGGATGTTTCCTTTTTATTATACTTTTTGGTGCAGATATGCTTCATGTAAGGCTAAGTGCAGTAGTCAAATCTACACCAATATACGAAAATGTATACACATATTAGCAGTTGCCACCCACCCGTGCTACAGGAAAGGTAAAAAAAGAGAAAAAGTGGGAAGCAACTGTTCAATAGTTTGTCAATAAAGAATAGTATACAACTTCCAAAAATGTTAGATACTGGCAACTGCCTCTCTTCATTCGCACACACAGAAAAAGCAACAATCAAATGGAAAATGTTCTTTTGGCATTGGTTCTTATTACGTTACGCCTTACTTGAAATGAGTCACAAGAAAAAAAAATTCAAGATCTATTAAATTGGTCTGATATATAACAGGCTCCATTTCACAGAAACTGACATATTTCATTGCTTACTGTTCAATAGTTTGTCAATAAAGAATAGTATACAACTTCCAAAAATGTTAGATACTGGCAACTGCCTCTCTTCATTCGCACACACAGAAAAAGCAACAATCAAATGGAAAATGTTCTTTTGGCATTGGTTCTTATTACGTTACGCCTTACTTGAAATGAGTCACAAGAAAAAAAAATTCAAGATCTATTAAATTGGTCTGATATATAACAGGCTCCATTTCACAGAAACTGACATATTTCATTGCTTACTGCATAGTTACTACATGTGTGTTCTAAAGCAAAGTTGAAAGGTTAATGATCTTACTTCTGATTCAAATGTTAAAGCATCCCCTTGTTCAGTAAAGCGTTTCCTTTTCTGCAAGTTGTCAAGATAATCCAACGTCTCTAACCCCTCCACCCGTACCTCACTGAATACAAGCCAACAAACTAATTAAATGGAATTAACACTGCAGCCTAAAACTATTTCCCTAACAAAAAAATAAAATAATAAATAAGAACTGACAATAAGCCAAAATATAAAAACAAGAGTTCAATAGGTTACATAAAATGAAGAAAACAAAAAAAAATATTAATTTAACCAAAACCTGAATATTTCACCACATCAAAGGAAGATTTTATCTATTGACATGCATCTAAAAAGGTATCTGGATAACGTGACAGAATCTGCATGCCATTTTAACTCTAGAAAATACGCTTGCAGTTAACTATATTTCTCTTGGAAGAGTAGGAAAATTTGAGTCCTCACTTTGCACCTTTAGATACAAAATACAAAAACCCACAGTTGTCCAAAAGGCCTCTTACCAATAGAGGTATCTATGTGTATATAAACCCATGTCCAACTCTTCTTTTATCCGATGTGAGACTTTGTTTGTACTCCAACAGAGACAACTTATAACTAAAGATATGCACAATAATACAAAATTTCACATTGAAGTGTGAGATAAAAACATGTTTCAATTTTCAAGCACTTGCCTTATGTCTGACACAGAGAAATATGTATGATAAGCAAATGTGAATGAAAATGGCTTCCCATCATTGTTAGTGTTCCTGATTCGAGATGTCAACATTAGCTCTCCTCCATGTCCAAGAGCTACTCTAAGACGAAACTCGAAACTAATCCAAAAGGAATGGTATATGATATTAGAAAGAAATATAATATGAACAATTCAAACAATGAAATAACAAGTAGTAAAAAAAACACAGTAAAAAGTATTTGCCAAGAGAATGTTACCTAAATAGAGGCTAAAAGCTTTAAGTGTTACTACCCATACCTGTGAGGCCAAATCTTGATGTCGTCCCCGGAGGGTTTAAGAATCAAATCAACAAAGGCTTTGCTCGAAGTATTTGTTGGAAATGGTGGAGGATTATCATCAATGGTCCAGAACCGGTTTCGAGCAAATCCATGTGAATCAAGAGGACCAAGGTTTGAAAACTACAAAGAGAGAGTCAGTATACTTGTATAACTAACCTGGAATTTAATTAGAGTAACATTTAGGAAGGAGGAATTCAGAAATTGCAATGACATTAAAAACAACTTATAACTTTCTTATTCTCATTAGTATCTCTGACTGCATATTATGTGTGATTGAGGGCAGTAAATATACAAGGCTCAAACAAAGAATCTCTTCCTTTTGGGATCACTTTTAATTATGCAACTGATGCCAACAGTCCAAGACCAAAACTATTTTGCTGCATGGGGTATTGGTGTACGTTGTTTTGTCTTGTTGTCTATTTAGAGACCAGTTATTTAGCTTGGGCCTTAATTGCAGTGTACTAGTATCCATATATAAAAAAAGACATAAGGATTTTGTGGGTTATGGCTGAAAATTAATCTTTTCTTAGTAGTACAATGCAATCAAATGTAACGCTGATTAGGTTTCTTCCCTTTGCCATCTCAAACTCTACAGTGTTTTTGGTTTATCTTAATTCCACTTTGCCGTGATCAATTTTCTTGGCAATCAGCTTTAAAAAATTATCCTATCACAAGCAAATTGTTTGGTTGGAATACCTGCTTGAATATGTCCTAAAACTCATCAAATTCAAAACCACATCATACAGCTGGGGCAAATAACCATTATTTAAAGTTCCCCCTCCCCAAGTTTTGCTATCTTTGATCTGACATCTTTACCCCAATATACGAACTTGTAACACTTTAGGTGTCCAACATCATGGTCACGTTGGGATATGGCTAATATCAGAGTTTCTCATAATCTAGAATTCAGTTTTGTACGGCCTTGCATAATTTTATCCTTCAATTGGAAATGAAATTTCATGAGTTATGATACTAGGCTTTTATTGCTCTAACAGAAATATAAGATAAGGTTTATCTTCACAACATTCTAATTTAAGATAAGGTTTCTGATCACACTGAGATATGAAATCTTTCCCACAACCACATGCTTTGCTCTCCTCTTCCTTCTCCAATTTCTACCTATTTTCCTTCCAGAGCAATATTATCACAATGAAAGCAACTATGGAAAACAGAAATATTAACATTAGAAGTACATACTTGAGGAAAACATAGTGGAATCCCTCCACGAATTGCCTTTGGAGGCTTAAATATAGCCTGCAAAAGCGCACCATGTTAATAAACCAAACCAAGACGAATCAGCGCTTATGAACCTCATAATTGGAGTTTAAAATTTTCGAAAGTATAATTACATTGATTAGAGCGTATTAAAATAATTTTCACTAACTCCAGTTATCCCAGAGAAAAAACCTCCCTTTTGAGCTGCAAAGACTAACTGTTATCGAGTGACTAATAAGAGGTACTCAAACATTTAATATTTGAAATCGTAAGCAAAATACAAAGCAGGAAATATGAATTTCAAGCCAACCTAGGAACCCAAATCCTTTAGGTAGTAGATTCACTCCAACATATAAACCAAGAATGAATAAGTATTAAATTAATAAGTGATTCCAAAATCAAAATGTCAGTTTTAAAAAAAAATCTCAAAACAGCTGACTCATTAAGATTGAAAAATATACTTCAGTTAAACCATTTTCTTTCCATGGAATTGTTCAGTTAAATCTAGCATTTGACCTATGAATGTTTTCAGAGGGAACTGATATTGACAACTGAATTGAGGTCTCATGTTAATCAGATTTCCCCGCTCGTCAGCCAACTGAGAAACACTGAGAACTTAATTCGATTATGTTTCACATTGTACCTTGCTGCTGAGAAAAAGCAATTCCTCGGCTTGGTCATTCTTCCAAGAAGTCACTTGACCACCGTACAAGTACACCTGAAAATCACAAAGACAGAAATGAAACCTAATCAGATCCAACTCCACCACAAACTGCACAAGCGATTTGCTACTTCAAAACCGATGCAAAAGCGGTAAAGTCAAACACCAAACGCACTCGAAGACTATATTTCACCGGAAATTAGCCTACAAGGTAAATCAAACTGCTTAGGAATAGTGTTTTCAGATCAAAATTCTTCAGTTGACAACAAATCTCGATCCAGTAAAAGCTAACGAGATCAGCACTCTACAACCGACAATGGGGACAAAACTCAACGTGGCAAAACCAAAATGACACTAACAAAACTTAAAAGCTTCAGAATCTAAAGGTGAATACGAATCCAAGCTAAATCGTGAAATCGAGAAGCGGATCAAGCAGTATCTGCTTCGAATAACATAGGAAGACAAACAATTAAAGACATTAATGAAACATAGGAAGATATAGAGATGCATGGAAGAAGTAGGAGGAAAGCAACCTCGGCAGAGCTTCCACGAGCATGGCGAAGAATAACCTTGTCGAGGCCATTGAATCCCTTCCTCACCTCGTAGCTACTGGAAGTAGTGGAAGAAGAAGACGAAGAAGCAGAAGCTGGCGATCCAGTAAAAGCTATAGAGATCAGCACTCCCCAACCGACAATGGCGACAAAAACCGACTTGGCAAATCCAAAACGACTCTAACAAAACTAAAAAGCTTCAGAATATAAAGGTGGATACGAATACAAGCTAAATCGTGAAATCAAGAAGCGGATCAAGCAGTATCTGCTTCGAATCACATAGGAAGACAAACAATTGCAGACATTACTGAAACAGAGGAAGATATAGAGATGCATGGAAGAAGTACGAGGAAAACAACCTCGGCAGAGCTTCCACGAGCATCGCGAAGAATAACCTTGTCGAGGCCATTGAATCCCTTGCTCACCTCATAGTTACTGGAAGTAGTGGACGAAGAAGACGAAGAAACAGAAGCTTGCGAAGGAATCTTTTCGGTACTCATTGTAACTCGATATTGTTATCTCTTTCTTCTCTGTTTCACTACCGCCACAATTTTTATATATATCTCATAATTAGCAACCTTCCAATTCTTTCTCAGACAAACGCGTCTCTGCAACTTCAACTTCTTCTATTTGTCTTTCTCTCTCTCTCTTTCCTAAATGACTTTCTGTTTACCTTTTTTCTAACAATTTACTCTTATTAATTTCGGGATTCTTTTGACGCGAAGTGAACTGCAAACGTGTTCAACGTGTAGTTCTGCCACTGATGATAAATTCATATAATATTCTTTCTCTGAATAACAGCTTTTCGGAAATTTTCCTTATTAACAATGCGTAAATACTATTGTAAGAAAGATCAATAGACGTAGGGAAATATAATTGAAGATCTCCCAAATCCCAATGACGTAACAGGTGTTTGGTGAGGTGAGTGTGGCATACTAACACTTTTCTACAACATACTATTCGTATGGACGATGTTATTTTTGGAATGAGATACTAATCAGAAATCATTAAAAGTAATTAAAATTTTGAAATATTTAAAATATTTTATCATAAAATACGTTTTTGTAGTAAGTATCTTCATAGAAAATTCAAAATATCTTTATACACAACTCGTTATATGGTTTATATCATAAAATTTTAAAAGAAATTAACATTTTAAAAATAAAATTCTAAAAATTAATACAAACAATTTGATTATTTGAAATTTTACCCAAGAAATAATAACTATAAACTTTTATATTTTTTTCGTTGTTCATTTCTTGTAATTTTCTCTTTCGTATCATGTTAAATTGACTTGCCTCTCCTCACTTCAATTTTGGTTGAAACATAGTTGATTTAGCTGAAAGTGAAATTATATTAATTTGGTTAAAGGTAAAGCATTGTTAACTTAATATCATTTTTCCATTGATGATGACATATTTTTATTTTAATTTAAAATTTATTGTAACTACTTCTAACCAATACTTTCAAGGTTAGTTTTTTGTCATTGTAAATTATTGTTATTTTTTTTAGTCATTGTTATCTATAATTTTCATTCCTAGATATCAACAATATCAAATAGGTTTTTTCTTGTTGTTATTGATGACCAATTTTACCAGTGTTATTAGAGTATTACTCTTTGGTATATAAGAGTTTTTCTTATTTAACATTTATCAAACTATTTTTTAATTAATATTAGTAATTGATTATAAAAATTTTGTAATCGATTATGAGAATTATTTATAAAAAAAATTAACTATACTTTCCAACTAGAACAATAGTAATTTCCATTATGGTTTTTGTTGTGTTTTTTTAAAAAATTTCATTTTTTGATATGGATGAGTTAGTTCAATATTATTAATATTATTAGGTGTGTTCCTTGCACCAATAATAAAGTTAGACCATTGATTTCTTAAAAAAAAAATGTTCATTTAGATAATTTGTTTGAGATGAATGACTATTGTTTCTTAGTTGAAGGCCTGATAAAGAATTTAAAATATAAGTAAAAATAAACCAAATTCTAATATATTTTTTCTATAAATAATTAAAAAGTAAAAGTAAAAAAAAAAATTCTAACCTAAGTTTATAAAAAAAATAAAATATAAATCAAAATTCGATTTTTCGAAAACCGAATTTTGACCTAAGAAAAAATTGTGCTATATGTATAAATATAAAACACAGTATGTTATCTTCTCGTAAATTAAAATACAATTTGTGCTATAAATTTGTGTTATATGAAAAAAAAATCACAAAAATTGAGTAATAAGGGAGGGGGAATCACACTTTATTTCCAGAATAAATAACTTGTTGGGTGGCTTTTACACTGTACTGTACAAACTTCGTAATTATTGAAACAACCTAAGTAATCTATTCCCCCAGAATAAAGAAAGAACCTAAATATCTTTATTTAATTTCTTCCTTTCGCTAGATAAAAGAAAACTCATGCTGTCCTCTTCCATATTTTCAATTTCTTACTGCAAAAAACAGATACCAAACTCCCTGAGATATGAAAAGAAAGTCAAATGCACGGAGCAGACACAAGGTGAAGTGCACTTTAAGAATCAGAATAAGCGAACTGCCATCTTGAGTTTGTTCTGTTTCCATTTTGGTAACTTGTAAAATTCATTCTTATCCATCCCTAATTTCTCTTGGAACTCGGCAGGTGACAAATAAGCCTGTTCATGAAGCTCGAACAAGTCAGGACTAAAATGAAAGAAAGCTTGGTTATATGTGAAATTTCGAAAGTATGAAGGGGGGAAAAGAGATGAGAAAAAACGCAAGATGCAACACTAAATCTAGTTGTTTTAATTTACCTCTCGTTTAGTAACGTCAATATCTGTTATAGGATCTGTAGAATCTGTGTTAATGCGATCATATGGGTGAACTGGGAAACTTTCATCATCTTCAGCTTCACCCTCTTGCACATCCTCCTTTATGGTAAGAGATTCTATTCTCTTGCTCATAGAAACCTCATTGTCAATTGTCTCTGGGTTTGATATGGTGGTAACTGAACCCACTTCAAATCATAACAAACCAAAAAGAGAAATGGCATTTTGTATCAGAAATATTTTAACACAAACGTTAAATATCAATGCACTCATCTACTGCATACCTTTTTGGGACCGAGGAATCAAATTTTCTCGAGCTGATGGTAGTTCAAAACTAGAAGTAAGATGAGATATGGCTGAAAATTTAGATGCCGGTTTCGCTGTATCCTGTGCCCCAGATTTTGGGTACAATTTTCTAACCATTGGAGGTGGAGTTGAAAGGTTCCTTGTATTTGTGTTCTCAAAATTAGCTGCTAGAGCATTAAAGGCCGGAGATCTGCCCCTCACACGAACACGATCAGGACTGACAGACATGCTACGGGAACGCTGAGATTTATCTGGCACACCACCGGACCTTCCCCCATAAGATACTGATGCTCTTCGCTTATGTTTCTGATAATGTATTAGATATTCAATAACCATACCGATATACTTTTTTATATCTATAACAATCTATTGCCAACTAAGACCCCTACCCCTGTGAAGGATCAGCACCAATTCCACATCCTTAAAATGTTGAATTCAGCAGTAAAAATTCAATATATAGTTCAGTCAACCAGGTCCAGTAGTTCACTTCATAACTTAATTTTATTGAATGTAGCTACAAAAGATCTCGTGTTTACAAGTTTATTGAAGGTTTGAAGCCATAAAATGAGGTTAGGCCACAGTGGTAGAAAATAGCAACAAATTATGTTCCTTCTTCAATTATAAGAAATCTAACCTCATTTACAGATATATTAGTTATTTATTTTTTATATCCTTAATTTATTGTAAAGTTTATTAGCAGCATAAGTCACATTCATTGATGAAAAAATTACTTTATTGAATTACAGAGAATATCATTAAATAACAACTACTTCGTATAATTAGTACTTTTAAAATAAAATTTAAGTTTGACATTATTAATGAAAATTAATTCATTTATGGTGTAAAGTAGTTATTTATTTTTTGTAGAGAACCAAAAGTAGTACCATTAGTTTCCAGCATTGGTTCTTGGTAGACTCATTTCAAAAGCTTATACCACTCTTTTGTTTATCATTATTTTAATTTTACGACAGGAGGTCCTTCAAACATTTGTCTTCTCCAAGTCTAAACTTTAGCCCTCTCCTTGGGAGTAGAACTGGATTCAGAAATTATGGGACCTTAAGACAAACCTTATGTCTATTCTAATCTAAATGTCATTCACCAATCTTTCCTCTTTTTTCTCAACAGTAAAGTAATGGATAATATGTATAAGCTAGTAAATCTAACATTTCAATCCATAATTAAAATAACTAGTCTATGCAATTTATCTTCAAACATTAAACATTACGTGGTAAAGTAGTTCACCAGCCCACCACTAATTTGGTATGTGGAGTTATTACTTTGAGTTCGCTTTCACTTGGGAGAATTTACTATTTGTGAGGAAGATATGTGTTCACTTGGGAGAATTTACTATTTGTGAGGAAGATATAGAGAGATTGAGAATGTTCATTTCATGTGATTTGTGTAGATTTGTGGATGAGGATTTGAGAGACGAGGATTAAAACCAATCTCTCTTTAGATGAGAGGATTTGAAGGATGAAAAATAAAATTACAAAAATAACCCTTAATAATAATAACAATAAAATAAAAAAATAAACAATAATAATATAATTTTTTTCATGTTAAAAATTAATTTTTATTTTTTTTCTCTTCTTATAATAATTTTTATAATTATATAAAATATTAACAATTACAATTTTATATTACTTTTACTATCAAAGATATTTTGATAATTTTTAATTTTTATTAATTAAACAATTTTTTTATTTGTTACATAAGTCAAATTCTACACTAATTTTCATAAATTTTATTTTCAAAATTCACTCTCACCTCCAAATCTCTTTAAACAAAACAATCAATTTACTCTCAAATCACTTCAAATCCATCAACTCATTCTTCCCCAAATTAATCAAGTAAACACATCCTAACACATTTTGGTCTGACAACTCTTTTCATTATTAACAATTAAAATAAAGTTAATAATTTAAAAGATTAATTATTTTGCATTGTATTATTTGAAGAATAAAAATATGTAATAATATTGTAACTCGTTATTAACCTTTATAATTTAAATTTAAATTATTAACAATAATAAAATAATTTAATATATAAACATAATTTTTTTAATTTATCTAATTATAAATGTTAGTTAATCAATTAACTACTTACAAAACATTTATATAATGAACTATGTCTTAATAAAAAAAATATCAAACTAGCTTGCCAACCTGTTCAACTATGACTAGTAGTTAGTTCACCCTCATCGTCTTTTGGTAGACCAAGTTAAAACTATTTGGATTGACCCGTTGTATCAAGTAGTAATTTATTTATTTTCTTTTAAATACCTTTATTCATGGAAATAAATCAAGATCACTAATATTACCAAACCTTTAAAAACTTTGCCAGATTAATAATTTTTTTAATTCATGCTCATCCAAAGTTTTAAATTTCTGTGATTCAAAAAGAAGCCTAATCCAAAAATAGAAACATTAGAATAATATACAGTTAAGTGTGTCCTTATTTCCACTTATTGTGAAAAAGTAATAATTTTTTACCCTTCATTTTAGAGAGCTTTTGAGAAAAATATATTATTTTTCAAATATTAAGCTAAAACAAGCACGGACTAAGAAAGTTTTGTGATAAATGGTTAGAAAATATAACTTGACAAGAAAAATTATATCAATGAGATAAATTTTTAATATAAAATTGAAATTTTGATAAAAATTGTTCAGCTGAAGCACTAGTTCTTTCCCACTAAGTCTATTAGTGGTGTGAGATTTAGATGGATTTGCAAAAAGTTTTGGTTCAAACTCAGACACCGCCTTTGTATATCAAATGAGGGAGGGGGGGAGCCCTGCTACCAAGGAACAATGGGATAAACAGACAGTATTCTCTCGTTGGATAAAATTATCTCACTCGTGACATCTAATGTTCCCTCTTTCTTCAGAAAAAAGGTTATTCTGTAATAAAGGAAGCAAATAAAAAATTACTTACAAGTACGAGTGCCGCTCCCCCATTTTTGAGGATTGCAAGCTTCCTTTGAAACGAGTTTCCCAGCATCTACCATAAACAAGGAATTATTATAGTAGCCAAAAGTATAGGACTATTTCAGGCTATACGTATACATCGAGAAACTTACAGCAGATTTCGCAGACTCCCATTTAAAGAAGCGAGTGAAGAAAGGAGGCTCACTGCCTTCCATGACAATATATATTGGAGCTTCACGAGATAAATTTTCTAGAAGAAAGTCACGCTCAAGAAATTTCTGTATAATTCCAAAGAATAAGTTAAAAATTGTACACCTGGTTTCAGAAATACTAGAACGTAAAATACTTTGAAACTGCTTTATGGTATTCTAATAATGATAGGAGTTGTCATAGTTAAACTTAAATCCATATTAAAAATGAAAAACCTAGAAGAACATTAACTTAGTGGAGAGAATTTTGATTTATAACGTAACTCAAATATTAGACAACTAGTCACTAAATTAATCTAGAATGTTTTTAGCTTCCAGGAAAAGCAAAACCAGTTATACCTCACCAATTGTTAGAGCCTGTATTTTACTCTTTGGGTCAACCTGCTGGCCAACCCAGACGAAGATTTCAGAGTGACAATCCAAGATGCAAATATCTTCTGTCATCAAATCATCCTGGGAAAAGTTGTATATCTCTTTCACCTGCAAAAGTGCTTTAGATTAATGCACCGCAGAACAAATCCAAATATTTGCATCTTCACAAGCAAAGCATACGACATAGCAATGAGATTTTATTGGGGATGAAATCACACCCTAGTTTAATTCACCATCTAGATCTATCTTAAATGCACCTTCACTTACTAGAAAAGTGATCAATAGCACACTGACCAGTCTTTCTGTAAGCATTCCACATCCACAGTTATATGATGGCCAAAACCACTTTGTAGAAAGATTATGTCCTAGGTCCTATATGATGCTTTTATATGGATCAGATTATTTCGTTCTATTTTGCCAATTATAATGTCAACTACCCGCTATATAAGTTTGACCAGTTTGCTGTCTGCTGTTTATCATTCAAGTTTTAACCACGTGACATCTAATTCAGCGCTCAGATTAATGAAAACCAAAGAAATAATCTTTCTAGCCTAAGATTTGAGTAACAGAAATGTGGTTGTTAAAAAGTGTCTTCCAAAACTGTATATTATCCCAGTTTTGTAACCTTTCACTGGCCATCATTCTTGCTGGTTTTCCTAGCTTGTTTTTCAATCCTGTTGAATCACTGTTGAAAATGGACCCTGTCATTGACTTTTTAAATAATAGAAGCAACTTAAAAGTTAAAATGTTGTAAATAAAATATTGACATAGGCAAAAACTTCTTTAACATGCCTTCACACCATAACTCGGAATATTCCAAAATCATATCAGCGGGGTGTACACACCTTTAAAGTTCCTGCATAGGGAAAGAAGCCATCACAAACAAGTCAGTCATTTGCCTTTACGAAGAGAAGTAACTGGGGATGAAGATTAGATAAATCTCTTCGGTCAACAAAAAAATTAGTTCTTACCTTTTGAGAAGTCGCAAGAAAATAGGTGAGGGTCGCTTTCTTCATCCCTCTCGATCTTTTGACTGGGATGTTCTGATTTTCCTCCCAACAAATCCCAAAACAATTCCGATTCTACGCCTTCCTTATGTGATTTGCATGGTAAATCCGGCTACACTCAATTGCCAAGCATATGCTTTAATTAATAAACAGTGATATATATTTTTTATATAGACATAGTTCGCAGGATGAATTGGACGATAACGCCTGCCTGGATCAGAACCCAGGACCTGAACTAAGAGGTATTATAGGTAACGCCAAGTTTATAAATAAACTTCACAGTTAACCGTTTCAACATGAAAATACATCCCATTTTTAAGAAAAATAATTCTTTGACACACCTAAACTTTTTATATTCATTTGATACTATCTTTACTTACTTTTTATTTTCTTTCTTTTTTGAAAAAGTACAAAACTTTAAATGAATGGAAAAGTGTGTTATGGTAGCATTACTCCATTTTTAACTGCTAGTCCAACATGAATATGTTTACCAAAAGAACCTTTTGGTCTTTGATTTGAACGAATCAAATTTTAAGTATTAAACATTTCAGAACATAACGGACCTTAATCAAATCCAGCATTCTGTCAACAAGCTCTTGATCATCTGAAGTTGCTAAACCTCCAGACCACGTAAAAACAGTTGAATCACTATGAAGTATGTAGCAGTAAGTGGAATTCAAGGAGGAAGCAACCTGGTTGACAAAAAGGAATACGAAAAGAATTATTTTAAAGAGATGGTAATTTTACAACTAATTTAGTTTGTGTAGTTGTACAAAATTTATCTTTCGGTCCCTATAATAAAAAATTATTTATTATAGTCACAATAAATATTATTTTAATCTTTTAAGTCTATATACATACTATTTTTAGTCTTCCTCCAACACTTAAAGTTATAGGAATTAAAAGAGATTAAATAGTAGCATACATAAGAAAAGGTATGAGTTTTAAGTATAGGGACCAAAAGATAAAATTGGTTTATAGGGTTCAAATCAGTAATTTTAACTTTAAATAAAATCAGTATAATTTTAAAGAAAAATTGAAATGCCCGTAAATGTAGAATTGCTATGAACAGACAAAATGACATACTGGTTCAACTTGTATAGCTTGCATATTGTCTGGCCCAAAACCCTGGATGCGGAATAATGCAAGACCATCCTCACTGTATGTCTCATCTGGAATTTCCTTCTCTGCAATGTAATTCTTGTATCCATCACTAAGTCCACCCTGGTAGGTAGATGACCAGTATTAAACAAAACAAATATATTCATAAAAAAGAAGATTTTTTTTTCTTAGTTAACCCAATACCAGAATCCCACAAACCTTGAAGACAATACAGCTTTGGAGGATGGCATGGAATTGAATTGGTTCACTGCCTTCATAGATACGAACCTTCAATTAATTACACACGGATACTGTCAATAGGGATACAAGCAACAAACACAAACATCTATCAGCAAATTGAACATAACACATTCGTAGAAAAATTACCTGGCAAGGAAGAAACTTCATTGACTCAACCATTTTGTTTGCCAGTGAAAGAGCTGAAGCCCTCTCTTCCTAATTTCAACAAAAGAAAGCTTCTGTAAGGAATGGAGGCAAACACATTTATGCAAGGCCTTTCTGGTCCCAAAAGTTACCAATGTTGTGTACAGTGTAATGAAATGTATAAGTAGTGATTCACTAATACAGTTTCAATTCCATTAGAATATTTTGCAGTCAGATTTTCTGATTTGCTTACATGACAGATAACATGATAAACACACATGTGAAAAAAGAAATAGAATAAAGCTCTTTAAATTTTTCACCTCAATACTGGTCTTTCCAACCCATGTTCCTATAAGATGTTCTTCCTTATCTTCTCCAGGATATGAATATTGAAAGATGTAGCAATCTCCACTATACAATTTTGACTGATCAGTGGCTGGAAGAAGAATCTTTTCCTTGCTATTAACACGCCAAACCTGTGTGATTATGATAAAGATATTCTTAACAACACAAACAAATAAGCAAGACAAATCTAGGACACTGAAATTGCAATTAGTCCAACCAAATAGGGAGAAGTACAAACAAATCGTTTGAAACTCTCACAGGATACCATCTATCACATGTTTAAGAAACAAAAGAAAATATTGGACAGCATATCAACTACAATCATTCATAAACTTCGGAAAATACTTTCACCTTGTTGCCCAAGTATCAACCATAATTTGAACGTAAATTTCATAAACTCTGTAAAAGGATTAGTACTGCTGTAGTTAGGCCATGGTCCTAAGTATGGAACCTATATTCCAAAAATTGAAAAAGAGAGACACATGGACAATGGAGAACAGAAAGTGGGAGAGGTCGTTACGCTAAGAAAAAGCGTGAATGTGATCCATAAGGAGGCTGCAGATAAGGTGATTATGATTAATTACAAGAGAGAAGGAATTGGGAGCTCGGACAATTTTGAGAAGGAATAGATGGAAGTTTATTCCACAGCTGTTTCTCTTTGCTTTCCTCTTATCTTTGGTTATATTTAAAAATTTGTTCCTCATGAAATTGTTTTTATGTTCTTAATTGAGAAACTGTACATTTTGGTCCCTACATGGAAAAATGTTTACAAATCGGTCCTTACCATTTGCAAAATTCATCACAAGACTAAATGTTTATTAAGTTGGCAAACGTTTTGTTGTATCGATTCCTAATACCATATAAGACAAAAGTTTGACAAGTCAGCAAACATCCCACACCATTATGGCTTCAGAAAATAGCAGGAAACTATTCATAAAAACATTTTTCATGTAGGACTCAAAATGTAGAATTTTTCATATAGGCACTAAAACGAAATATGATGTTGAGTATAGGTACCCAAATTTTAACATAATATTTTCCATATTTTTCTATACATTCATTGTTTCTGATATAGTTGTAAGTTTTTACATTGGTCTTAGTAGATAATAGCTCATATTTCACTCAATGGGACTTTACTGGTCTGTATTCTTTTCCATTAAACCCTAAATCTTAACAGTGGAATGTGGGAAATTTCTTGTACTCGTTAACACAAAAATGTATTATGGTGAAGTGCTTTTTCCAATGCAAAAAAGAGAAAAAGAAATCATTTTACAGTTGATCTAATTAAATTTTTAAGAAAATGGTCTAAATAAGATTTTGGTCCCTGATGTTTCTATCTATTTGAGATTTGGTCCATCAAGGATCAATATGCCTTAGTAAAAAGAAACTATAGGAGGAACCAAATCTTCATGGGAAATAGGGATCCCTAGCCTAATGAGTAGAAAATATAGGACAAAAACTCAAATGAGAGGAAAATATAAGAACTTTGACTTTCATGACAAGGATCAAAACCCAAAACATCAACAAGATTAGCAAAATCCCTAATTTATTTCATCCTTACTGATTCTTCTATAATTTATCTACAATATATACTTGAATAGATTTGAATAGCTGAATTACTTGTTTTATTTCATTAATTGACAAATTTGAATTGCTATAGATTAGTTATGTATTGGGCAACCTCCAAGTTTTATTGCTCAAGGAAAGTCTTTTAAATTGGAACGTCGTTTCCGCAAATCCTCAAGCAATCTCTTAAGGCTTCGTTCAACAAATTAGCATTGTTGCTCAACAATGTGGCATAGCTTACAATGAGACAAATCATTCAGTATTTTATCATCACTCGAATGCTAGGTTTATCACCACGGCATCTCATAGTCACTTTCATACCAAAAACCTTGGCAAACTCATATTTCTAGAGGATTGAGGTAGCACAATCCAATAATGGAATAGTTATTTCTCAAAGGAAGTATGGATTGGATATTTGAAGGAAACTAGGCTAATGAATTCAAAGTTTGTTGACACAACCATGCATCCTAGTGCCAAACTCCTCCCTAATCAAAGGGAGCCCCTCTCAAATCTTGAGAAGTATAGAAGATTAGCTGGAAAAGTGAGCCATCTTATAGTTACTCACCTTGACATTTATTTTGGAGTCAATGTGGTGAGTTAATTTCCTAATTATCTGTGTGAAAATCATTGGAATGTTGTGATTCGTATATTGAAGTACATTAAAGGTTCTCTTAGAAAAGGTTTGATATAGGGACACAAATCACACCTATGTTGTATGTCAATTGGGTAGGCTCTCCTTCTAATAAGAGATCCACTTCTGACTATTGTGTCTCCGTTGATGATAATTTGATCTCTTGGAAGAGCAAGAAACAAAATGTTGTAACAAGACTATCTACTTGTGAGCTTAAATGGCTTAAACAATTACTTAAAGAATTGTAATTTAGAGAGGTCACTCAAATGGCACTTATATGTGACAATGAAGTTGTTTTCCATATTAGCTCAAATCTAGTCTTTCATGAAGGTATCAAACATATTGAGATTGATTGTTGTCATTTTATTTGAGAAAAATTGTATCTGGAGACCGGTGGAGTATTATGGATACAGTGATTGTGATTCAAAAAGATTCTTTCAATATAAGAAATCAATTAGATAAAGGATGCAAGACCACAGAGAATTTAAAAAGAATACCAACAAAATTTACATCAAGAAATTTAAATTTTCGATAATTGTTTATTGTATACAAACCAGTAGAGAGTACCTGCAAATGTCCTGTGCAATCTATATAGGGTTGAGGTTCTTCTTTTACAGGTTCAGATTTTAAGAGACCCTTGACATCCAATCCTTGACGTTTTAGAAGTGCTAGAAAGTGACAAAAAAAGGTAGAGAATTACAAGAACATAATGAAGGCCCGGGCAATGGAACTGACAAAATCATTTTAAAGGTGTGAAAAATATTCGGTCCAATGACAAGCATAAAATTTAATTAAAACTACCTGCTACCTTGCCACGACCATCTTCAGACATCACTTGAGATGCCCGAGGCCAAGAATCAAACTTGGACTTGAACATTACTGTTTCAAATCCTTCAATTACACGAACTATATGGGACTTTGGTCGACCAGTGCCACTGACTAACTTCTGTTTTTTCGTCCACAAAGATTCAGAAGTCATTCAAAATCACAAAATATACTCAACAATACAAAGAAAGAAACAAGAGATGTACATCTGCAGCTCCACTTGCACTTTTTCTTTCATCAAGAGATGTGTTTCTTCCCATCCATACATACACCTCCAACCCACAATCTAAAATATAGCATTTGTTTGTCTCCAGCAATTCCTTTCTCAAGGAATCAGTTTCAACAGGTTCTGTCTTCCCCTTGCCAACACTGGAAAAGTTATAATTTCACAATAACTAGAGCAACATAGAGTTTTACATTTCAGTATAATAAATGAATTTCATCTATTCAGAATTACATACAACTTTGGTTGAAGGAATATTAAATTTATAACAGTCTTACATTGATAAACACCATAGTTTTAAAAAAGGGGAATAAAAACAATGGGTAAACAATTAAAAAATAAAATTTAACATAAGCAAACCGCATCCAGGTATCGTTTGGTAAAAAAAGTGAAAGGAATATACTGACTGCAACTATAAATGAAAAAACCAGTGGGAAAACTGGAAAAACATATTACCAAAGTAGTTCTGGAGGATGAGAATCAGCAAACTTATCATCATCACTGACTGTTCTCCGTGGAAGAGGAGCAAAGCCCCCGAAGCAAGCCCAGAATTCTCCACTTTCAGAATCAGACATCAACTTTCCATCCTCTGCAAGAAACTCGAGCATTTATATCCAATTAGTGATACCAAGCAATCAGGTTTGAATCTGTAAAATATACTTACACTTACCAACGGAAGCTATCTCACATTTCCCATCATGGTAGGTATCCTTAATAAACTGTACAACCTCCAATGCTTTGGCCCTTTCTTGAATACATGAGTTGGAACCATTAAATTGGAAAATTTTGGACTCAGTATCCAGAATAAAAACATCATCGTGGTTTAGCGAAGATCGAGCAAATGGAACCTATAACCAACACAAATAGCTAATCAACAAGTAGAAAATAATGTTTACATATGTGGTGTGGCATACAGTATGCACAATAATAATATACAAGACTCAAACATCAACGAGCCGTTGGCAGAGGAATAAGGTCAAACTTGCCTCTTTGACATGTACCACATGTTTCCCTTTGCATACAAACAACCGTGTCTTATGTTTTTCGGCCTCCACATGTTTAAAACCAGAGGCAGCTCCACCTTCTTGAGGTATGATGCATGGTTTGAAATAAGAGAGGAACTTTTCAGTTTCGTGGCCTTGTACTTCACGATACTGAACAGCCCGTCCTCCCAGAGCTGCATCCAACTCGACTGTCTTGATGGCTGCAGCACCAGCCTCATCCTATTTTAAAGTTGTGATCATCAGTGAGAAAATGAACCGAGGGAGACGATATCAAATATTAAACCAAAAACTACTGGAAGGGGTAGCAATATATAAACAGCAACACTTACCTGACTGGTCTCTTTACCAAGCCAATAATGGATATCATAACGCAGAGCACCACTTTTTGAAGCAGTTGTCTACATGGAGAGGATAAGAAAAAAGAAATATAAGATACTCATGGAAAGACATTAATGCATACCTAATGCAGGAAGAAAAATAAAATCTACCGGACTAATATTTATCTGCAAAAAGTAAAATAATGAAGAATAACATAAATCCAACACGAAAGTTATACCAAGGAAGATATTGAGACTCGAACAAAGATCTTAAATTTATATTTTGGCGGGAGGAAAACGAATCTTATATGGTAAATTCAACAATCTCTTTTTAGAGAAAACCCCATTCTTATACATATGTGAGCATGTAAATCTCTAAGCTTCCTGTTTTCCCATCCTATGCATGTATCTCTCTAGCTAAAATTGGAATTGCTAACTATCCCAACAAAGAGAAGAAAAAGACATCAAACATAAACATGCTCACATTTTAGTGCAGCGAATGGTTCATGTAAACTAACATTTGTGTGTTCATAATTAGAAAAAACTTCATAACCAGAACTTTATCAACAAGGCAGCATCAGTTAGGATTTTTATTTAGCATTAGATGGATGGTGTTATCGATCACTTTGTCTTATACAAGGCAACAATCATCTTGAGTCTGACTAAGCTCATGATAAACTTTGTCTAATTCTTCTAGCCATGCAGAACTATAAACTAAGGTGTTACAATGTGAAATGGTAAAATAATAACAAAATTTAAATTATTTAGATTTACCATAAGCAAGAGAGCTACACACACAGTTGTAATAAATATATAATATTTTATAAGATACATAACCCTGCCTAGACCCCATGATAGTGGGAGCCTCATGCACAGGACCTGATTATTCACATGAATCCTGACACCATGTTTACATCTGCAGGTATTTAAAGCATGGAGTTTACATTTTTATATCGGTAAATGTTAGTAATTAATGCTACCTATTCAATTTTATTACCAAGACAACCTTATATATCTGTCAAAACATAGAGTTCACATGATGCATGTTTTATAAAGAAAATAAAAATAAAAACACCAAAATCAACCTTGTATAGTATTGTGAATTATTGATATCTAACATCGACTAGATATTTAATCAATGTAGTCCTTATAAGACTGACAGTCCTAATATTATAAGCTTATTTTTTTAAAATCTAGTTATGCTTCAAGCGCAAATTCTAATGTGGTATTAAAACCTATCCAAAATTCTAAGACATCTCATTATGGGAACGATAGGTAAGTCCATATAATACAGAAATAAAAAGAAATACTAGCTTCTTGAAACAAGGTTTAGAGGCTGGCATTCTATGAATGAGTAATCATTTGGACAATGTTACTTACCTTCAAGATCATATAGGAATCCCCAGTGAAAAACTTTCCATGAGATGACTGAGGGATAGGAACTGGATTAAAATTCTCGATACGCCATATTTCAAGTCCACTGTATATGGTTAAGGAGAATGCATTGCCAGGATGAAAATATGATAATTGTTAAACAGAATGATATATTATTGTTAGCTAGTGCAGGATACTCCTTTTGGCCAACTCCCTTGAAAGCTGGATCCAAATCTCTCATAGAAACAGACATACTGTTCTTCTACTATTTGGTCTTCCACAACCTAGCTTGAATATAGAAAACAATTACCCTGAAAGAAAGCCCTGTAGAAAGGAAAATATATAATTCATCCATGGTGGGTGTAAGAAAAGCACATGAAAAGGCTTCCACTGACTTTTTCAACTAGGAAAATCTGGCTCAGAATAACTATATGAAGACGGATTGATTTAGATACAAGTGGTTACATTTAATGTGCTCAGCGCAAGATTAACCATTCATTCACAAAACTCAAAAAATTAACTTAAATATATTCATGTTCCACAAATTTTGACATGTGTGGGAACACTTCTTAAGCGTGTCAGCAATTACTTACTCACTAATAGCTGTTTAAAATGAAAAAATGAGTATACAAATAAATAATCAAATCCCATATGCTTGTTGCTGGTAAAAACAGCCATATCCTAATATCTCGTAGGTATAACCTCGTCAAATGCCAAAGTGTTCCGATCCTATTTTCCTTGTCGATTATCTTACCTCATTTTTTTCAAGGGCCTTTAACTTTAGAAATTGCATTTTCAGTGATCACAAAATAATTCCTCGTTAACGCTGACTGACTTAAAATATTTAGTATCACGTTTATTCAAAAGAGAACACACGCACAAATCTTCAGGGCACATGCAGTAAAGACAATGTACAGAATTTGCCTAAAACACCAAACCTTGAAAGAGAATGTCACTCAAAGGAACAGTGGTTTCAAGAAATTTTTCAGCTATTAATAATATCAACTAAAAGAGGGAGATATCTGAAAATACATAAATTCATCACGAGTTTCGTATGAATGCAAGCAAAGAAGTCACAACAAGCTAAAATCAACAAATATATCAAATATCCTTACTTAAATTCACCTGTTTTATCCATAAAGCTTCCCCAATGTGCAATGTTAGTACTTACAAATTTTTTATCCCAGATTTCATCCTCCAACTTTTTAAAATTAAGCATTTTTTGTTCACTATTAAATGATATATTGACAGCAGGCCCAAATGATTTAATTTTAGAAAACTTAAGTCTAATTCTGCCATTACAATTTATAGGAATCAAAACTGCATATTCTCTAAAACAGATATCCTTACAATTTTCAAACCTCGAAATTCTCTATTTGAATAACAATGAAAAAGCAAAATCCAGGAAAAAAAAACCAATATACACTGAAAGCAGTGAAACAAACAATGAATCGCGTTCCGGTTTCCAGGCCTTATTCCTGGAATTTCAAAAATTCATGAAACTAAGTGGGAGAAAAAAAAAACAATCAAAACCCGATGTGAAGGGAACCAAAGAGACCAGAAAAAATTATCAGTTCAATTCAATTTCATTGACACAAAAAGTCCCTTGTCCTTGACCTCTTTCAAGTAACCATTTTCTGGCCTTCAATTATTGTTCAAGAAAAATGTCAATGCCTTCAAACGTCATCAACATGTAATTAGATTAACTGCGAGGCGAGAATTGAGAATTTGAACGGAATGCAAATTGTAAATTGCGCAGTCGTAAATGAAACACGGTTTCAAAATATATTAACGAGAGCACTAAATGGAATTCCAAATGCGGGGGCGAGGCGAAGGTGAAAATTGAACACAAGTACCTTGTTGTTACCAAGCAATCACCTAGGCGAGAAAGTTCATTCTCTCTTTTCTTCTTCTTCTTCTCTGGTTTCAGTGGGTAAATAGCGAGCATGCATGTAAACTAGTTTGTTTCTTTTCCATTTTCTGTTTCTCTGAGTCGGTTCTAGATCTATTTTTCTAAAAAAATGAGGATAGTGAAGTTTAATTTTGTTATTTATTTTTTATTTAATTTTAATTTTAAGGAGAGGAGATAATAGGGTAAAGAAAAGAAAGAAAAGGGATGGTGCGAGAAAGACTGGTGAATGGCTGGTGATGCAGCAACCTTGACCTCCGCATTGTGAGGCTTGCGCGCGGAAAAGAGACAAAACTGGAAAACTTGAGTTATCATCACCCTATTCCAATGCAAATCATATTACTGCTGTGTTATTCATTCATGCAAACTATGCTACAGTGTGTAATATATAATACTATTTTAGCACGCATTGCAAAATTCTAATATTTATTTTTATATAACTCATTTATTAAAAAAATAAGTGATCTTAGATTTATAATTATGTCATAGTTAAGTTTTCTTTTTTAAACTATATGATATATTAAGAATCTCGATGCAGAAACCTAACGTATTTACAATTAATACTTATGGATAGAAAATTCTTCACTAAAAATAAGAGAATAACATTGTAATTTGTGTAATCACATTGCGATAAGTAATTTGGAAAAATCGTACCAGAAAAGATAATTAATGAAATTGGAAACTCAGGCCTTACATTTCTATGTTTTCAATATGAATATGAAGTTTAACTATTTTACTCTCCAAATTGGGAACTTTAATTTATAATATCAGTATGAAGTATTGATAGTGTGAGATAATTTTTTTTTCAGCAATATTTACGGTAAAAAAATTAAAATTTACTTTTTTATAAATTAAAACTAATTTATGCAGAAATTTAAAATCATGATTATGTAAGAAAATTTAATAGTCTACATAGTAGCTCATAAGTTTTTTTTTTATTTACCTGTAGCTACTCATTAAATTCTCCCAAACTTAATTTTAAAGGTACAGTTATGAATTAAATTAGCGTGCTCAAATAGTTACTAGAGTTGTAAACTATTAACTAAATTAGTTTTTGAAATGATGATGATTGGTCATAGTATTTCCAACTTAAATAATAAAAAAAAAACTCTAAAAAGTTAAGTAATCAATCAGAGTAGTTCATTATTATTAGTTGGTATCGTTTAACAATATTGAATAGACTAGATTCCTAAACACGCTTACTTAATCAAAAGGGTTTAGTCTCAAATTAATTACGCATTTTTCATGATTTTAAAGGATTACAGTAGTAACATTTTCTCATTGGTAGATAAAAAAAATAAACTAATGAAAAGAAAAAAAATAATGATTTTACAATATTCCAATTACTTTTAGCTATAAGAAGCTAATAACCAATCCAATTGTTTCGGTTGCGAGATTGAGTCACTAAACATCTTCACAATTTGTTGTCAGGTCGAGTCACCAAACACTTTCACAATTTGCTATCTTTCATTGTTCGGTTTCGCTCTTCCATCCCGAGGTGTACCTGTTAAAGGTTCTCCAGTGTTCAAGTCAGTTTCGACAATTCAATATAATAGTAATAAATACACAGTAAATTCAATATAATAGTTTCGTTCCAATGACTTTAATCGCTGCTTACCTTAATCTTTACATAAATAACTACATAATTTTTACGATTGTTCACTCTTAACCGTCCGGTCAGAGCGAAAATAATTCTATGGTTGTTCGGCCAGATTAACCAGCCTTATCATTATGATCGTCATACTCATCCCGATACACCAAATATGCCAACCAAACACTTAACATATAAATTCGACCCTTAACTATTAATAACGATTTAACCAAATAGACGTATCGATAATTTAAAGTTTCAGAAATTATTTGATATTTTCTTAATTTAAAGATCAACGTGACCTATTATTTCAATTTTAAGACTAAATAACCGATCATTAATAATTATAATGTTTTTAGTTCAAAACAACAGAAAAAAAATTACCGACAATTATTTGCTGGCCATTTTTTTCTATAGCTAGCCAGAAAATGCATTATTTGATTACAAATTTTAATGACTAATTTATATTATCGAACGGTAAAATAGCTATGTAGATTTATTATCAACTCCCATATTTAGTTGGTCAAATTTCCTTTGAGGACCTTCTAGAGTTTTTGTTTTTACTTTGAATCACTCTGAGGATTGTATTAAAATCACTTAATTAATCGACTGCCACCAAAAGTCATTGTAGTGGTTATTTTACTAATTTCATGTACCAATTTAACAGCTATTGCAATTTTAAGAATTAAATTGGTGATTCAACTATATATACATTTTAAACTTCTTAATATATCACGTGCTTTTACCACAATTTAGGCCTCCAGAAACATACTTAGGTTAGTGCTTTAGTCGTTTAAAACATTTAATGATTAAAACTAATATTTTTGCTGGTACTTTAATTTTAGAAAATTGTCAAAAGTACTTCCTAAATATTAGTGTTGTCAATACAATATCTCAATAATTTCTTTTACCACATAGTCATTTGGTAGTATTTTAATTAATTGACTAATTTGATATATTTGCATCATTTTAATAATAATTTAATAGTAAAATATATACGGATTAAATGTATTTTTAGTTTATAAACGTAAAATTAAAACTTATTAATATTCGAAACTTTGATACATTAAATTTAAAAATAATTAATTTTTTTTGACAATGTGTTTTGGGATTTGATAAGTTTCAACTGAAATGTTAGCACGGAATACAGTTTTAAAAAATTCAAAAGAAAAATGTTTTCTTAAAAGGATTATATACATTTATTTTTAATATGTATAAAATTTATAATGAATTACACTTTTTAGTCTAAATTTAGATATTAAAAACATATTTAATCATTAAATATTAATATTGATAATATGCTATACGTAAAATATAATTTGTGATAAAAATTTATATAAAAATTAACTTAATACATAATCGGAAAATATAAAAATTAACTTAATGCAAAACGAGATGAATATACTTTATCTTGGAAAAATGAAAAAGGAGATAGAAGGAAAAAGTGACAAGGTCGTGCCTTATTTAGGTTATGCTAAGTTCCGAAGCTGTTCTATTTCAGCTGAGATAGGCTGAGGCGTTCCCACGAGTCTTATGCAAGGTCCTCGTAAAAATGCTTCTTAAATGCATCAAGATGCAGCACTTGCAGACCTATACAAACGAGTATAGAGCCATCCTCATCAGGATCAGGAAGAAGCACGAAATCTCCATCGAAGTCATGTGTTGCTGGACTCATTAGAACCTCCTTCCCCCACCCAAAATCAATGCCGTAGAAAGGTAACCTCAACCAACTCACCACAGACAAATTCGGGTTCCCAAAGAAAGGCTCCTTCTCTCTCCGTTCTTCGTGAAGATCTTGATGAAACCTTCTTATATTCTCCTGATTCTTCAAGAACTCAATCCCCGACCTCACGTACTCATCGCTCACCCTCTCAATCGCCTCCCTTATTCTACTCGCCGTATACCCCAAAGGCTCCGACACCAAATCACCCGCAAGGCTACATGCAACACTATCCAAATTGGCATTCCCGAAGTACCCTTCTGGCAAAGGAGGTTTCATGCGACCCCTTGAGTCAACTATAACAGTAAGAACGGTAGGTTGGTTCTCTTTGTGCTCCCTTGCCTTGCTTGCACATCTCCATATGTGACCAGTCACGCTCTCATAACGGGAATAACCACGATCATTTCTAGGCCTTGGCGAACTCTCATTTGCTCTCTTTTGCAATCTTTCAATTTGAGTTTTGCTTATTTTAACGAAATCCATCGTGGTTTCCTTCTCCCTTTCCTCCCTGTTATCAGTTCGGCCCAGCAAGAAGGGCGGATCATTGAACTCCGTGTGAACGTGACATTTTGTTAGTGGCACCAAAGGAGGCTCCCCAGCACGCAAAATTTTCCGGTCAAGGAATGGCACCGTACGCAGAGGCTCGCCCCGTGAAAGCCTTGCCCACTCACATACGAAGTGCAGTGCACTTGGTCCATCCACAACTGCGTGCGAAAGTGTTACGCCAATACAAATGCCACCGCACTTGAACTTCGTCAGCTGAACCAGAACCAACGGCAACTCGTGAATTGGTAGGGAGTAGTAGTCCACAGCAGGGACAAGGTAGTGGTGTTCCGAACAAGATGAAAAATCAGCTAAATGTTGTAAGGTTGATGATGATTCGGCTTCAATGAATCGAACGCCGGTGGCATTGCAATCAATTTCTAAACGTCCATTGTTTGTCCAATGCAAACGACCGGCAAGTGGATAAAACGGCACCAGGACTCGGCTTAATGAGTCCTTCAAGGTGGAAGCAATGGTGTTGTATTGAGAGAGGCAGTTTTGTGGAAGACGGTAGAAGTAGATAAAGGGCACGTGGGTTACTTTGCCTGTTTGATCCCATTCAGATAAAGCTACGCGTCCGCACCATGTTGCCTCTATTGGCCTCACAGTGCAGCATGCTTTCACGGTTACGGACATGTTTGGCTTCTCTCAGACAAGATAAAAGGTTTTCGAGGGTGAATCAACGATGGAAGAGGTTCATTTGAAGTGTTTCTGACAGTGCATGCTAATATATCAATGCGATCATAGCCCTAGTATTTTCTTTTTCTCTATCTCAAAATCACACACTCAGAAGCAGCAGAAAAGAGAGGATGGGGTTGGCTGAAATTTGATGCTTGATAGTCACATACACCGTGCCCATTTATAGGCATTTGATTACAGTATAGAAAAAACCTGAGAAGGTAACTTCATCAATTTGTAAAGACAATTTATAATTACTATTTGCAGGTGTTAATTACTCTGTAAGCCACTTTTAGGGTCCAAATAGAAAAGGTGGGCCCACGTCCACAAGGCAACTTGTTGCTCTAAATATCTCCATCTAGATGGATTTAATCACTCACATTGCCTCTTTTCATTACTTTATAAGCATCTTTTTAATTGTTAAACACAGCTCAACTTTTAAAGATTTCCAAAAAGTTATAATATAAGAAAATTAGTCAACATTTCTTTTTAACGGTAAGCAATACTTAATAAATAAATAAATAACACAAATATATATATAGCATAAAAAATAGAAATACATGATAATTAGTAATGATATGATGACACACTTTATATTTATTTGACACATAGTATAAAGATAAATTGATCACAAAAATGTAATCTTTTGTATTTTTTTTAAGAAAGCAGAAAATAAAAGTAAAAAGGAATAATGTTAAATAAATATAAAAAATTTAACCGTGTGAAAGAATATTTTTCATATCTGATTGGCTATTCACGATTTTAAGGGGCACGATACGAAATGTGTCATCGGCAGGACACTTTGTTGGATGAGTATTGAAGCCCTCTAGTCGTAACATGTTATCAACCACTAGCGATACAAGCACCTGAAAATGGCATAGAATCAAACGTTGAAAACCAATCACAAAACAAATCAATAAAAAATTCTCCTAGCCGTGGCCTATAACAATAAAATATGACATTGACCTATTTTTAGTGATTAATGATAAGTTGACATATATTTATATTTATATTTATTTGATATTTATTATAAGAGTAAAATAATTATATAAATATTTTTTGTATTTTTAAGAAAAAATAAATAAATAAAAAAAGATAGTGTCAAATAAATAAACAAGTGTGTATGTCAAAATATTATTTTTCATTTTTAACCCTAAAGGACACATGACAGTATAAAGTTGTTATATTAGTTAAGACAATCCTCTTGTCTTTCTTTATTACTAATATTACTATTATAATTTATTATTATTATTATTATTATTATTATTTTCCTTTTTTGTAATAATTATTATGATTGTCATTTTTATAATTGGTATTGTTATTATTGTCATTATTGTTATCTTGTTTTTGTTATATCATTATTTTTATTATTATTAATATTATTATTACAATATCATGGTATTTGATGGTTCATTTTTGTTGTTGTGTTTGTTATTATTGACTTTGTTCTTTAACCAATTTTTTTTCACTCAAACGAAAATAGAGTTGAAAATAATCTTACTCTTTGTCATATTTTTCTCAAGCAAAGAACTTTTACACTTAAGTGAAAGTAACACTACAACTTAATTTATGAAATTATCCAATTTTTGCTAAACAAGTACATTTTCGTTTAAGCGGACATATTTTCATTCAAACGAGTCTATTTTAATTCAAACTAAAAAAATACAACCTTTTAATTAGTTAAATATAAATATTTTTATAAATGTAAAAATGAATAATAAAATTTTGTATTTGATTTATTTATAGTCTTCCATACTTTTGGTCATTGAAAATATTTCAAAGTGTTTATGTTTGTCTTTATCTTCACTTGTTGAGTCATCATTATCTAAACTTTCAAATTTTCATTCAGTGTTAGACAAACCTCTATCAGGTACATCTTTAACTACTTCCTTTGACTTTCGGCTAAAAGATCCACTTGGTCCAAAGACATATTCTTCACCAATTCCTACTTCAACTTTGACATTACCTTCCTAAAATTTTCCTTCCGCTTCATCTCCATAAATACTAACATCCACTCTCAAAACCTGCCCTTTGAACTTGTTTCAACTACTCAGATCAAAGTCATCCTAACCCTTACCATTACCCTCCTCCTCCCCTCCACATCAAATTCAATTTCATCCTCCCCCTTCACATGAACTTCATCCTCACCTTCCGCATTCACATGAACTTCATCCTCCCCCTCCCCCTCCCCCTCCACATCAACTTCATGCTCACATTCATCTTCACCTCTAACCTCATCCATACAACTACCCTTATTACCATCACCCTCATGAGGAAAATATTCCAAGTTATTTATTATTTGAGGTTTGGACACTATGTGTACAACATAACAGTTGAGTGTGACAATGTTCACCATACGACATGCACATTTGTCATCAAAGAGAAATTTCAATCTTCCTTCCAACATAAAACCTCCACTTACTAAATACCACATCTCCTTTACATTTACATAATCCATCTCCTTCGCATTGAAATAACTAATCTCCTTCAAAATTGACAAATTCTCAAAGTAGCCCAATCTGCCTGGATCACCTGACAAAATATTAGTTTCTCCAACATATTTCAGTGACCCATTATTCACAAACTTTTCACCATTGTAAAACACAACTTCAAAAACCAACTCATACATTTCAACTAATATATCTATATAAATAATCCTGAAAATATGAAAATGCCCAAAGAATAAAAGAGATATTACATTACATACCACCAACATACTGAAAAACAAATTTAAAATAAGGAACCACAACCTCAACACATTTAGACATAATGGTAGACAACCACTGTTAACTAATTCCATAAACAACTACTCACTCAATCATGTCACATAAAGAACTACAAGAAGCATAACATTGAAAGACAAAAAACATAAAAAACACTAACTTTAAACATAACCATGATCGCAACAACACAATAGTGACAAAAACCCAAAATTAACACATACAATGGTACATAGTCAAGACATATGCACCTTCAATTGAAAATCTAGCCCACTTTGTTGTATATTGAAGTTTGATTTTTTACTTTCACTTACAAATAGCAAGGAATCTCCAAATCGTCTTTTCGTCGTCTTCTCACAGATAGAGAAAGTCTTTATTCCAATTTGGTTTTTAATTTTCTTATTTTTCTCCCAAATTTCAACATCACAAAATATTCATGTGTCACGTCTACATAAATTGTCACTAGACCATGTTTAATTAGGCAACATTAACTATTTTAACAATGTCAAATGGGGATTTGATTAATGCACATTAAAGAATTTGAGAACAAAATTGACGTAAACTTAAAAGCTGGACCAAATTGAAATTTTCTACCAAAATGGGGATAATCCGAGTTATTAAGCCTTAAAAATATTATCGTAACAAAAAGCTATGTTTTAATAACTTGAGTTAATAATAAGCAATATAAAAAGTAGAGTTGTCAACTTGATCTATGATTCAACTCTAGGTCACCTTTGAAAATTCCCTTTTTAGAATGTCTCTTCAAGTGGGGGCCAAAAAAAGCTCCAACTTTCAAAGTCTTTTCTTAAGTGGCGTGAGTGTCATGGTTAAGATGATTTAATCTAATTACAAGACTTTAATTAACTCTTAGAAACAATATCATTTATATATGCATATATATTATATTAATTATAATAAAATTGACACTAAAGTTTTTTATAATTACTAAATATATATTTGTTATATATATATATATATATATATATTATTAAAGAAAAATAAATAATTGATAGAATTTAAGTATAAATTTAAGTATACAATAATAAAAAAACAATAACATATAATAAAAATTTCCATAAACTTATTATTCATAAATTCATTATTTTAAACTTTCAAGTTTTATTTAGTTTTTATTTAGATCTTGATTTTTCCGCACAAAAAAATTAAATAATTATTTTATATACTTTTAAAATATATTTAGTCAAACAAGAAAAATTAAACATGTTTAGTCAAATAAAAAAAATTAAACATGTTTAGTCAATTAAGAATTTTAACATTTTATATATTGTTGTATGAATTTTTTTTATAAGCAAGCAACCACTCTATTGAAATCTCTTATAAAATCTATTTAGTTTGGTTAAAATATTTGTATATAATTCTTTGATAAATTAAAAATATTTAAATTTATGACAAGAATTAATAACATTTTGTTTTGTATTCAAAATTAATATTTTTTTTAAAAGAAAGTTCAAAAGGCTAGTCTTCGCTCACTTTTTGTGGATATTTTGAGCGTAAACTTTTTATTATAAGACTTTTTGACTTTGTGAATATTTATAGTGCTAATCCATGTAAGTGAGAATAAAATCATGTGAAGGATTTGATGAACCTAGTAAAGAGTCAAGACCATATATAATTAGTGAGCAAATACCACTATTAAAATTGTTTGAATAATTGCACATATTTGAATAATTGTATAATATTTGAATCTTTTGCAAATAAATTATAACTATAACTATATTGTGTGTACATAATTTTTTAAATATTTATAATATTATAATAGTAGGTGATGATATTATAATATTATTAAGTTAATTATATGAAATAAATGAATATTTATTAAATTATATTTCACCCTAATTTACGTACTGTTATAGATAATTATTTCAATTTTAAAAGTAATAGTTAAAAAGATAAATTTGAAAAAAAAAGTATGCATAATTATAAATAAAATAAATTTTAGTTATTGAAATAAAGAAATATTGTAAATAAAAGTGTGTAAATAATAAAATTTTTATTACGAGCAATTGTTTAAATTTAAAACAGTAGTTACTAAAATGGAAAAAATATAAATAATTATTTTATAGAAAGTAATTATTTGAATAAAAAATTGTACTAAAATGATAAAACTGAAAATAGTATTCTTATTATGAATAATTATTTAAAAGTAAAAATTAAGAAGATAAAATTGAAAAAATAAAAGAAAGACACTAAATATATCTTCTTTATATATATATATATATTATATATATATATATACATATATGTGTATATATATATATATATATATATATATGTAATTTTTCAAATTCAATTAATTTAGTTTATAAAAAATAAAATAAGATGCTATTTTTTTTTAATAATAATAAATAATTAGTGAAATTATTGGAAAAAATACATTTTTTTAGAGATGCAAAATTTCACTACCATCTAATTTAACCTTAACAATTATATTTGTCTTTAATAAATAAAATAAAAATTATATTATTAAAAATAAAATAGAAAAGTAAAAGTGTAATGTATTTTTTATTTATTTCAAAACTACTTAATAATAAAGTTCAGAAAATGAAAAAATTGGTGAATTGTGTGTTAAGCACCATCTTTAACATGTTCACTCTATTTATCTCTTATTTTTAATTAAAATATAGTTTAAAATTATAAAATCATGACTATAATAAAAGAATAAAATCTAAACTTTTTCGAAATTTTAATTAATAAAAAAATATGGTGATTTTCCTATTTCTCTATTTATTATTTAATAAATAATAAAGTGCAATATATGTGTGAAAGTGAATACATAATAATGGAGTAGTGGTGGTGTGTGGGTTTTAGGGTTTTTGGAGTTGTGAAAGAATGGCGTCCAGACCAGAGGTGATTGCGCCGCCGGAGTTATTCTACGACGATTCCGAAGCTCGAAAGTATACCTCTTCTTCCCGAATTGTTCAAATTCAGGTTTTTTCCTTTCTTCTCCTTCTTCTCCTTCTTCTCATCCTCAATTGTAGTTGATTTTCTCTTTTTATGAAATTTATTTGTTAATTTATCTGTGCCAAAAAGGCAACGTTGTCAGAGAGAGCCCTTGAATTACTTGCTTTACCTGATGATGGCATTCCAAAATTACTCCTTGATATAGGTAATTTAATCTTATTTAATTTAATTCAATTTGATTATTCTCTGGGGTTTTTGTCAAAGTTTTATGATTTGTGAATGTAGGTTGCGGTTCGGGACTTAGCGGCGAGACACTCACGGAGAATGGACACCATTGGATAGGGCTTGACATTTCAGCATCGATGCTTAGTATGTTATGTTTGTTCTTCCTTTATTTTTTTCTTTAAATATTATTTTTTTGATCCTATATGTTTTGCATTTTTGTTATTTTTTTGATAATTTTATTAATTATATTAAACCGGTAGATGTTGCGGTGGAGCGGGAGGTTGAGGGTGACCTTTTACTTGGTGACATGGGTCAGGTATGATAATTGTTTCTTTTTTTTTTCTTACATTTTTTCCGTGTATGTATTCCTTCATGATGCTTGTTTGCTGCAATATGATGCATGCCTGCTTCTCACTTTACATGTTTTTTTTTCGTCCGTGTATTTGGTTTCAGGGTTTAGGGGTTCGTCCTGGAGTCGTTGACGGGGCCATCAGTATATCTGCTGTTCAGGTGTGCTCTAAAAAAATGAATAATTCAAACTAAAATTATGTGGAAATTCAAGACCTTTCTAGTTTGGGCCGAGCTTTTACTGGGTGAAGGAGATCATACTCTGTTATAACTTATGATATATGAAATCTACAGTTATATATTTTGAATGCCTGGATCATGCATTTTCATTTTTATTTTTTTGGGGTAAGGCCTACTTTTATTTGAATAGGTACTACTTCTCTAAAAAGTTTAATTGGGCGGAGCATTTTATTTCATTCTTAATCCTGTGGATATTTGTATGACAATGCAAACTTTGATATGATAATGCAGTGGTTATGCAATGCTGATAAGTCCTCTCACAACCCTCGATTAAGATTGAAGTATGTACCTTTACTTGTTCATTGTGCTGCTTTTCATTATTCTAATCTTTTGTATTTTGGCTTCTCAAGCTAAGCATACAGTGAATTGGAGTTCCATTTTCTTTGAATCTCACTACAGAGAGATTCAATTATTCTGGAACCTATCTCCTTTTCCCTGTTCTAATAATATATAATCTCATTTTTTTTTGTGCAGGGCATTTTTTACATCTTTATATAAATGCTTATCCAATGGAGCCAGAGCAGTGTTTCAAGTATATCCTGAAAATATAGACCAGCGTGAATTGATTTTAAATGCTGCAATGCATGCTGGATTTGCTGGTGGCATAGTGGTGGATTTTCCACACAGGTACGAAGAAACATACGGCTGTGTGAATTTGTTTCATAAAAGAATGTGTTGGAAAATTATTCTATATATTATAGTGTTTTACAAGTCAGCACAAATTTTAACTTGTTTTCTTGGGTTTGGTAAGTGCTATAATTATTGTTTCTGGTAATTGTAGTCATGTTACACTCGAATCTGTTGAAATATATTTGACCTTATACTGTGAAAAAGTAGAAGAAGCTCAACTTATATTCCTTTCCCTTGTTCTATTGTCTCTCCTTGTTTTAGGGTTTAGGGGTTTAGCATTACCTTGTGAGAATCAGCTGAAATTTATTGCATATCTTAAAATGAACCATCTTAAGCTGTATACATTAAAATATATTCGATCCCTGATTGGGGTTGGAGCCATGGAATATTTATTGAAGTGGCCAAATTATAAGATCAATGCAAGTCTCCAAAATAATGAATACATAACAATATCAAAGAAAAGTTAAGTTTGTCAACGTTTCCAATATCAAAAAGAAATTTCGATAGACAATCACATTTATCTTGGCTTATTAAAAGAAATCGTTTCCCCTAGCCATAATGTGGCTCCATCACTGGCCTCTATCATATGCTATAGACAAAGTTGGGGGAAGGATGAACAGAAATGTGTAATATATCTGAACACACATTAGTGCATAGTTGAATCTCTCCTTGCTTTATATAGTTATAGATTTATTACCAATTATATACACTCCTAGAGAAAAACGGTCATGCTTGATTACGAGGTGTACTGTCTTGTTTGATTTGTTTTCTAGAAGCTATGTTTCTTTTTTAAAGAATCATTACCTAGCCTTCTTGAGCATGGTGTTTCACTAATTGGAGAACATCTGACTTATGGTAGTTCTAAGAGGAGAAAAGAGTTCCTTGTTCTCACGTGTGGTCAACGTTCAGTAAATTCATCCGTGGCCAAAGGTAAAAATGAAGATGGGGAGAGTTGCTCTGACGAGGACAGTGAGGATGAAGAAAATCAGACAGTGAGTATTACCATATTTATTATTGCTTGAGTATTATCCTTATGAGTGGATTTATTACTTATTAATAAAAAAACAAAACAACATCAGGTATGCATCTCAGATAGGCATAGACCGCGGAAGAAACAGAAAAAGAACAATAAGAGTGGGAAGGGAAAGGAATGGATACTAAGGAAGAAGGAGCAGATGAGAAGAAGAGGAAATGCCGTCCCTCAGGATAGCAAGTACACAGGTCGGAAAAGGAAGGACAGATTTTGATCTTGTCTGGCATTTGCCTCTGTACCAAGTCTTTTTTCGATGGAGAGCCTTAAAGGATATTTATGAAGAATGTCCGAATATCAATTTTGTTTTTTTTTTTTGTGGTTCTTGTGCAATTTAGGATTATGATTTTGTATTTGTTTTTAATTATAAAAACAGGTAAATATCATTGTCTCATTAGTTGTTTGTATTATTTGGCAACCGTATGCATTTAATTGTTGATGCTCACAATTCCAGAGTACAACTATCGTTTCAATTATATTATAGTTTTGACTTACAGAATCTGACTAATATTTATGGGTTCATATTTATCGCATTTCATACTTCTGTAGCTATTTTCATGTTCATACTTCTGTAGCTATTTTTAATTTATCATAGCAAGCAGCATTTGAAAGTTAAAATCGACCGAAATATCAAAGTAAAACGAGTAAAATTTGAAATTTATGTTCAAGTGCTTAATTTGAAAAGTTTTTCACGTCTTTGGTTCACCCTTACATACACACGGGTAAATTGTGTATGTACGCATGAACTTCAGTTATTTTTATTGCATCAATAGATCATATGAACTTAAGTTATTTGATCAAATTATCAATTGAGTTTTAAGCGTAAAACTGAAAACTTAGTACACGTCAAGCTCGCAGCTCATGTCGAGCTCTAATAAATTCAAAGGTTAAATCCTGAACAATATTCACCTGAGCAAAATGATCATAGAAGATAATCAAAATCTTAAGATGAAAATGAAATCATTCCAGCATAAACTTAATGCATACTTTTGATTTTATCTGAAGTGCGTTCAAGCACCAATAATAATTTTGGGTATAACGCCATTTCTTTAAATCTAGCACAAGTAGGCAACTTCACCTGTTAACGACAACACCCTAATATCAACAAGCATCCTCCTTCGGACAAATGGAGTATTAAAACAGCCACCAATTAGCTTAACCGTGCTCAATTAAATCAATACTCAAACCCTAAGGAAGAGGGAATATTAAGGAGAGACAAACACTTGGTCGAGCCCAGTTCTTTCCTATAGACAATCACTGTAAAGCAGAGAAGATCCAGTAAATTTACATCACGAAAGATTTCTCCTTCCAACTGATTATACTCAAGCAATAATACAAACCAATCCCTTAAATAACGTAATTACATTAAGTGCACAACATATATGCATACACAAACATTTGAAGTCATGAATATCGGAACTATCCAGGGGCAGCATATATGAAGACACAGTAGCATTCATTTATTCAATAGGAAGCCCAAAGATCAATATCTCATCTATCTCCTGTGATAGAGAAATACATGTTAGTTGTTATGTTTGCAGGCCACATACGCATTGTACAAGACCCTTGCTTGTCATCAAGGCCCAGGACTTTGGTTCTCTGCACGTAAAGTATAGGGATAAGAAAGCATAAAAGATGTACTCTTACACATTGATTGCTACAGAGGAAAGAAGAGAGAACAAAATTAGGCAATAAAAAACTTGAGATTAAAACAGAAAAATATATTTCTAGAGGGCTATATTGAGATCTCTCTCACAATCTTCTATTTATAATAAAGAACGGTTTCACTCATAAGTTTACATGTTAGTGCTATATTCAACTTCAGCAGTTGATCAAGCTACTACATTTTGTTTTTTACTTTTCCATGAAATAATGTTTACTTCCAGGAAAACACAATATCCAGTAGTATACTTTCTATCAATAGGCGAACGTATCGCATGAACTAACTAACCACTCCAACTGCAAAAAGATAGATTCAGCCTTGTAATAATGAGATAAATCAGTTTTCCAACCAGCCTCCTATACCTCTCTGGATCAGAGAATAATTCACCTTCTTCTATCGTTAATTTCTATTAAGGGACAAAGAGAGAGGAGAATAATTCACCCTATGTGACTTTCTACAAGGGTGGCTTCTGAGCTGATTGAAATGAAGTTTTGAGGGTCAAATAAGAGAGAGGAGGGTCTAAAACAAGTATGGAGGTGGTGCGGTGACATTCTGACAAGAAGAAGGCGGCGCATTAACTGTATGCACCTAGGTGCAGCGGACAAAGACGGTGCTCGTGGCAGCCCATGGCAAAGAATTTGACCTCGACACCGGCGAGGTTGGTCGGAGAGACAGTCTAGATCTGGTGGTCACCGAACAAAGCTGCAACGATGAACAATGGCGAATAGCGACGGACAGCAGTGAAACGGAAAAGAACAATGGATGACAGTGTTGGATAGCTTCAAACGACAGTGGAAAGTTGCAGATAAGGACTGGACAACCACATACAGCGGCAAACGACACCGGACAGATGCGGACAACAATAACTAATGCCAATGGATAAGACGAGATAGAAACCAAAGCGGAATCGACCCGCTTTAATACAACTTGAGATTAAAACAGAAAAATATATTTTTAGAGAGCTATATTGAGATCCCTCTCACAATCTTCTATTTATAATAAAGAATTGATACAAAAGTACATGAAAGATTAAGAGACTATACTATACACCTAGGTACATAACTAGGTACCACTATAGGTACAACTAATAAATATCTAGCACACTACACCCTACTTAGGCTTAATGATGATACATAGATCTAATTATTCTAACAAAAAAAACATTTTCTCTCCTTTGGTTAAGGTGAATCCCACTCTTCTTCCCTCCTTATGTTTTTAAAACTAAATTCGTTATCAAACTAGTTAAAGTACTCATTCAAGATTTACTTACTCAACTCTTGTTAAATCGGAATAAATAAATAATAATTATTAACTAATATTTAAAATATAATATCATAATTTTATAGAATGGAACTAAAAATAAAGCATTTAATTTATTAACTTTCTAAGTACATGCAAGTTCAAGGGATAACACACGTCAACTTATCACATCGGAGAAGTTAGCCAATATATAGCTCCAACGTTATTCAATGTTCGTATTCCAATAATGATGTATTCTAATCAACATTGGTATAAAAGTTCTTAAAGTAAAAGAATCATAAAAATGCAACTGAAGAATTCATGTAGTGTCTGACAAGGATACATATCGGAACTTCTACCAAGAAGTGCCTGTGGTTCTTATAGAATATTATTTAGAATTTTGGCATGCTCAAGTAGCAATACGTTTTGTTAAATACTGTCATCATCATCAGTTGAAGATAACATTTACATGTTAAGAAGAAATGCAAATGTTGAAGACAATAACATCCATGAGGATAATCCTAAACGCTTTGAAGAGATGCATGCGTTCAATCCAAAAGTTCATCAACTCTTCTACTGGATTATATTACCCCTAACCAGAAAGATTAAACACTATTCCTTTATTACACTATTTAGTCCTTCAACATTCGAAAAATGAGTCAGCACCACCTAGCAAAGCTCAAGCACATTTTCTCCGGTACTACCTACCTCATTACATATTCCTTGAAGAATGCAATCATGTCTCGTGTAAACAAACCAGGATTTGGTTATAATACTAAAAGAATGTGATCATAATTTGTGTAAACAAACCACAACCCGTGTATTGTCAATCAAGCTAAACCAAAGTACTAGGTGTACACACCTTCCCCAAGTAGCTGTTCAAACCGAGCCACAATGTGTTTTCCATAAGTGTATTTCTTCAAAGCATGAGCATGAAGCCTTATGCGAGAAAGTAACACCGCTCTTTGACTTTCAGAACAGATCTCAAGAATCCTCTGGATCACATAATTTGCAAATTGATCTTTCATCATTGTCTACAATTAAATCAAGCATGGGATAGTAAGCAAGCGTACAAACCCCAAAAAATTATAGCATAATTTACATCGCATGTAGTGCTCAAGAACACTCTACCGTTGTAATAATTTAGAAGATCTCAAGAATACTAAATGCCAGCATAATAATAATAATAATCATATATGGAAAAATCAATAATTCCAGCTCATCATTAGAATAGAAAAGGGATCTTAGAGTAGTTTTAGTGCCTCAAATCAACTAAAAAAATGCAACTTGAAAGATTCTAGATTAGTCAAATAAAACAACGAAATACAACAGCCCTAAAACCTCTGGTATGGTTATTGTATCAGTTATAGGTAAAACATTAAAAAACTAGTGATGGGAATATTAGTCCCTCCTTTTACCATAACTCTTACTAACCAGAAGACAGACAGTTTAAGCAGATTTGTTTGGGGTAGGTATCAGGATCGCATTGATTATATATGAGCTAAACATTATAATAAACAGTCAGACAGTCTAGTAGCCTACAAAAAGTAAAGGAATCCTAGTTCCTGGTCACTGCATTTTAATATTTCAACTTTATAATAGCATGTGAGCAAAAAGTTTGGCGTGAACTTCGAGGTGCATGTTATATATCAAACAACACAATGTTAAATGTTATTTTTGTTTCTGCAAAACAGTAGCAATCACAAGGAATAATAAATTGATAACATGATTCTCTAAAGAAAAATTACTGAAACCTCAGATGTAAGGTTCAGTTAAACCATAGAATAATGTCTCTTTTCCTTCCCTGTTTCTTTGCATTTGTTTACTTCAGTTCCTGGTAAGTGTTATAACTTGCCATGAGCATCAGTTAACAAGCCCCCAGCACCAAATTTCAAACTAACTTCAACCCATTAACACTCATTTCAAGCAATTAACACTCATTTCATTGATTCTGCAGGTGACTGTTGTCATTTTAGAATGTTATATGCACAAGTGTACGCCATTTTAACAAGCTAGGTGAAAAAGGTATCATGTCCACAAATTTAATACTCAGATGTGCAATAATATGCATGCTTGAAAAGTTAATGCTCACCAACAAATTATCATGTGGTTTGTCATGTCCAACAATCTCTGTTATTAGCAGCTGTCGTTCAGTGGAATCACCATACTCCAAGCATTTCTCAACAACATTTGATGCAAATTTATGCTGGCTTAATTGAACAATATGTCCCGAAAGCTTGCTAATAATTTGACTCCTTTCCTGAGGCCTTCCTTTCTCCAACACATGCTGTAAAGGTAAAAGCATAGCATCATAAAGATACCCCATGTGCAAAATGCAAATAGGTATGTAAACCCCAGAATTTATCCATATCATTCAAAGCTTATAGATAAAGCTATTTGAAAAGGCATTATAAATCAACACAACTATAAAAAACAAGTATGAAAGGCCAAAGAAAGCATAAGAGTACCGAGAACATTCCTAAAACACAAGAATTTAAGTGACTTGAGAATTAAACTGTAAAATAATTCTAGAGGGCTTAATTGATCCCTCTCACAATCTTCTATTTATAAGAATAAATTGATACACAAGTACATGATAAATAAGGTAACCTTAGACACAATATAATCATGATAAATAGGATAATCCTAGACACAATATAATCATGATAAATAGGGTAACCCTTGACACACTATAATGATGATAAAATAGGATAAATATCCTAACACTCCCCCTCAAGCTGGAGCATACAAATTGTATGTACCAAGCTTGGAACAAATAAACTCAATCCGAGGACCCCTTAATGACTTGGTCAATACATCTGCGAGTTGATCGTTTGACCCAATAAACTCAGTACATATTTCTTTGGTCAACAACTTTTTATGAACAAAATGACAATCAATTTTTATATGTTTAGTCCTCTCGTGAAACACTGGATTTGATGCAATGTGAAGAACAACTTGATTGTCGCAATACATCTTCATAGTATGGATGTCACAAAATTTAACCTCTTGAAGGAATTGTTTCACCCATATAAGTTCACATGTTAGTGATGTCATTGCCCTATACTCGGCTTCCGCGATTGATCGAGCTACTACATTCTGTTTCTTACTTTTTCATGAAATAATGTTTCCTCCCAGAAAAACACAATATCCTGTAGTAGACCGTCTATCAATAGGTGAACCTGCTCAATCTGCATCACAATACCCAGAGACCTGAATGCTTCCTTTGTCTTCATATAACAATCCTTGCCCGGGAGCCTTCTATACATACCTTAGAATGCAAATGAGAGCATTCCAATGGTCAACACATGGAGCCTGCATGAACTGACTAACCACTCCAACTGCAAAGGATAGATCTGGCCTTGTAATAGTGAGATAAATCAGTTTTCCAACCAGCCTCCTATACCTCTTTGGATCGGAGAATAATTCACCTTCTTCTGTCCTTAATTTCTGGTTTGGGTCCATGGGACTGTCTACCGGTCTACAATCAATCATGCCTGTTTCTTGTAATATATCAAGAGCATACTTCCTTTGAGAGATTACAACTCCATCTTTTGATTGCGCTACTTCAATGCCTAAGAAGTATTTGAGACTTCCAAGATCCTTGGTTTGAAAATGTCTACACAAGTACTCTTGCATCATTTCCTGTAATGACAATATCATCAACATATACTATTAAGTAAACACATTTCCCAAGAGAAGAATGACAATAAAAAACTGAATGGTCTGCTTCACTGCGTTTTAGCCCAAATTTTTGAACAATGGAGCTAAACTTTCCAAACCAAGCACGTGGGGATTGCTTGAGGCCATATAGAGATCGATGCAATTTGCATACCATACCAGACTCCCCTGAGCAACAAACCCAGGAGGTTGCTCCATATAAACTTCTTCCTCAAGATCACCATGTAGGAAGACATTCTTGATATCCAATTGATGAAGTGGCCAGTGACGAATGGCTGCCATGGCCATGGCAAAGAAGAGACGAATAGTAGTCATCTTGGCTACAGAAGAGAAAGTGTCACAATAATCAAGACCATAAACCTAAGTGTAACCTTTTGCAACAAGCCGAGCTTTGAGCTGATCAATTTCACCATCAGGGCGAACTTTAATTGCATACACCCATCGACAACCAACCGCCTTTTTTCCCGGGGGAAGGGGCACCAGCTCCCAAGTATTATTGTGGTCAAGAGCCTGCATTTCTGCAATCATAGCTTGTCGCCATCCAGGATGATCAAGTGCTTCTTTCACATTCTTGGGTATAACAACAGAGGACACTGAGGATAAAAGAGAAAAATAGGAGGACGACAATCGATAATAGCTTAGAAAATTATAAATGGGATGAGGGTTTCGAGTGGAACGAGGACCTTTTCTGAGGGCAATAGGCCATGCTGAATCATTTGCACCAGGAGACGTGGGAGGAGGTGACAAGGGAGAAGAATCTGAAGTAGGAGATTCACCATTGTCTTGGGGAGGTGGACTATCCATTGGGGCCCTGTGTGGGATGATCTCAGTATGTGGAGAAACAGGTGTAGAAGAATTGTGATCAAGACTTGGAATGACAGAGACAGTGGAGCTATTTGACTCAGCCATTGGAATAGGAAGGACCTGCTGGAGGATAGAAACATCCTGAACAGATGGAGAGAAGTAAGGAGTCTGTTCAAAGAATAGGATACCATACCAGAATAGGATAACCCTTAACACACTATAATGATGATAAAATAGGATAAATATCCTAACACAATCTAACAAAATCAACTTGTTTAAAATGTCGAGATAATAGACGTGGTAACTTTGGCTTCGAACAAGATACACATATGCTTCATACCATCGAGAAAGAATGTCTATAAACCAAATTGAACTCACAATCCAGCATAGCCAAAGAAACTCTTCTTGAAATATAGGACTCGTCTTCAAGAGTGTGCTGCAAACCGATGATAATGGTCAACGGATAGCAAAAGTGCAAAAACACAGATTGACAAACAACTCACAACAGCTTATGGAGAATAATATTGGCCATCAGTGGACAACCACAGACCTTCAACTAACACTACAAAACTTCAACAAGCATGACTTTGATAAATGAGATTTCCATTAAAAGTGGATGACAACCAACAATAGTAGACAACGACAAACTGTAGGGACTAAAATACCATCACTGACTGATGGGGCCTATAATGGCTGGAAGCGACAAAACTACAGGGACTGCCATCACTGACTGACGAGGTGATGGGGCCTACAGTGGCTGAATGGGACATGCAGTGGCTGGAAACATACTCCCCCTCACGACAAACGACGTAAAGGACGACGCGCCAATGACAAATCGTGAAGATGGAAGATCATAATGGGCTCATTTATTCATCAAAGGATCCAAAAACAAATCTGACAAGGGACTAGTGAAATTGTTTGGCTAAGATTCTGAATCTTGATAGAAATAGACTCCCCTCATGCCATGAGGAACCTTCAACCTATGACTTTGGTGTTGATATTCCTTTAACCAACTAATAGCACTGACTCTCCTTGAAGACTTGTAAATAGAGTAAAATGTTGAAACAGAAAGTTTTTCTTTTTTTTTATTTGGACGAGCGAGACGAACGGCAGTGACGCGATGTGATTCCGATAGCGGGAAGGTGGCATGTGACAAACAAGCGCCGGATACTTATTGGAGAGAAGTCGTGCGTGACAGCGTGTGTGGATGAGAATGAGGCAACGACTAGGGATGGGTCACCCTCCTCGATGCACACAAAACCCCTAACTTCGTCAGAGAAAACAAGACGGCAGCGGCGACAGAGGTTGAACAGATGTGGCGCACGTGGCGGTGCTTGGATGAGAACTAGCCCTTGACAGAGGCAGGGTTGACCATGGCTCAAGAAGGCAATCCAGATCCATTGGTCGCTAGACTGAACTGTGGTGGTGGTCGGTGGCGGGCATTAGCGGACGGCAGGAAACAGAGGTTGATGGTGACAAACTTATGTGAACAGCTCCTCACAGTGGAAAAATAGTGCCAACAGTAAATGGCACCCAACAGCGACAAACGACACCAGACAGCGGCAAACCGTGCCAGACAGCGGCAAATAATGTTGGACAATTGCGGACAACAACTAGGGTTTGGAGACTAGATAAAAACCAGAACAGGACTGCTCATTGAGGTATTTAAGAAAAGATTAAATTTTTAAGGCCACTGGTGGCAGTGGCCACAGCCACTGGCGGCAACGGTAGAAAAGATTCAGACAACCTGCTCTGATACCAACTTGAGAATTAAACTGTAAAATAATTCTAGAGGACTTAATTAATCCCTCTCACAATCTTCTATTTATAAGAAAAAATTGATACACAAGTACATGATAAATAGGGTAACCCTAGACACAATATAATCATGATAAATAGGGTAATCCTAGACACAATATAATCATGATAAATAGGGTAATCCTTGACACACTATAATGATGATAAAATAGGATAAATATCCTAACAAAGTGCACAGAGAAAATATGTACAAAATTTAATTTGAAGAACGAATAGGGTCGTTCCCTCATGAAACCTCAAAAAAGCCTTTGTACAATTTTACTAACTCAAGCATCAGTACTTCCCTATCTCACATACAATGTAGTGAGTTCATAATAGAGAACCACTGCCAATTCACAACGTCCAGCACACATAAAAATGAATCAATTCTTTTCTTAATAAATGTACTGTCCTCTGCAGTTGGAACAATATAAAATTATTTGCCTGTAAATTTACGAAACTGATACTACAATAGTTGCACATGCCCATCAAGTGAAAAAAATATGAACCATCCTGGAGGAAAAGTGAGCGAGAGTGGGCTCCATACATGTTTATCTAGAGCTCTCGTGTACATTACGGTGAGCATGCATAAGTATATTTTTTTTATACATAAAAAATTGCAGAATCGTTTAATTTAATACCTAAAGTGACATCCCCAGTGTACCAAACCACTTGGTTAAAAGACACAAGTCACTACCACTTGTGCAAGTTTAAGACCACTTTGTAATAATATTTTGAAAGACAATATTTTGGAAAAACAATACAAAGGCCACCCTGTAGAATACCGTTTGAGTTTGTGATTTAGAACCCAATTCATATTTAACAGATATATCTAAATAGAATTAGCCAAATTCATATCCATCAGCTCAACTAACAGGTGCTTTATGGCTTTCTTGATAGTCAATAGAGAACATGTCAAAGCAAGACCAGCTAACTTCCCTTGCCCAAAACAATCCTCAAAGCACAAAAGCTTTATAAATTATATGGAATTTCTTTGAAATAGGATACTGCTTAAATGAGGTGAAATACAAATAAGATGAACAAGAAATTATAGAAATATATGAAATCAACAGAAAAAAAATTCAGACAGAAAAAACATGTTGCTATTTATAATTGTATAAATGATAGAAAGGCCATGTCTATACCTCCAATTTTATTCAGTTTCTACCATGCAACACAACGCACTACCCACTGCTAAAAATCAATATTACAATTAAATGCATGAGACAGATAGTAACTAACCTGAGCAACATAATTACCATACTGGTCCTGAGCAAGAGTAAAAACTGACTCCAAGATTTCATCCACAATGAACTGACATTGAACCTCGTCCGAACAATGCTCTAAAACTCTCTACAAGAAATATTATCATGGGACTAAATGCACTATCGAAGAAGCATCAAGTCCTTTACGGGAAAGGTAACTGCAATAAATAACCTTACCTGTATGACTCGGCAACCATAAGGATGCATAGATAGAATAGCAACTTGACCACGAAATGCAGATATTATAAAGTCAATGTTTTTAGTTGGAATAGATTCAATGCACTTCTGTATTACATGATTCCCATTTTGGTCACGGACACATCTCATGACATTTCCATCTAGCTCATGAACAAGCTGAACTTTCTGTTCAAGATTGATAACCTCAAGAGCCTGCACAGGCACCAAAATTGAGATAAATATGAAATGATAATTCAGTCTGACACACGGAATAATTTGGAAAAACTTGTATTTCCAAATATAGGGAAAATGAATGAAAAGAAACAAATCTCATTACTCCAAGAACTAAGAGCCTAAGTCACAATGGCCAGATTCCACATCTTGACTTCTCCTTCCCCCCTATCCTCCAGTCTCTTTCTCTGTAACAAACCCCTCCCCTCCATTCCCTTAACTAACTCTTCTCCCCACTTTATTCTCCTTGTGATCCATGCTTGCTTCTACTGTAAATCAGTAAAATCCTAGGCCCATTAACACGGTCAACCAATTGGCCCACATCCCTATTAGCATAAGTTCCCAACTCAGGTATTAATCTGAATCTATAACTTTTATCTATTTTCAACTTCTTCCGTAACACAAATAAAACTTCAGAATTTAGGAGCATTAACTGAACACCAAGTACAAGCAATCTAAGACTCGTGCAATAGTAGATAAAAAGGTTAAGACAGTCTAAAGATTGTTGGAAATTATATTAGAAAGAAATAAGAACAAATGAATTTTACAGGCTAAACAACTCCACTCAGTATTAGTGACAGAAAACTAGAGAATTAAAATGATACAGTGGAAACTCTCCTCTCTAACTCCCAGGTATTTAAACTTGAGTGACCTGGTTCTCTCCCTAACAATTTCTTCTCAAAACTCTAAACTAATTCCCAACTAACTCTCCCTATACCCTTTTATTACTAATGCAGGAAGTTTATCTAGTTTATTTGTGTTGGAATAATTATTAAGTCTACTTATGCTAGTGTAGTTAGTAGGACTAAAGTAGGGAGTAGTGTGTTGAGTTATCTCTACTTATTGTACCTAGTTCTGTACCTAGCAATCTAGGGCAGTCGTTTGATCTTCCATCTGCCTATTGTATCAACTCTATCAATATAAATAGAAGAACATGAGAAGGGTCCTTCAAGCCCTCTAAACATATATTTTCTCTGTTTTTAATCTTAAGTATTTATTATTAACAGAATTAGGTTATGATCCCCTACTAAACCTTGTACCATACCGAACTAAAATCCCTTGAAAAAAGAAAACATGATCTTATCATGGCATTTTTCTTCTAAAACTTCTTACTTCCTTCCTTTTACAATCCATTTAGGGGAAGGGGAGAGCTTGTATTGAAAAAAAAAACATTAAATAAATATTCAGTTTTCCTCTTCTCCAAGTGAGAGTATCTATGTAGAAAGGGAGCACAAAGAACATGCTCAAATCATGGTATTTTTCTTCTAAAACCTCTTACTTCCTTCTTTTTACAATCCATTGTTTACACATGATAAACTCATGTTGACACTGATTCACCAATCCCCCCTGCAGATATGTGAAAAAGTTGCCCTTCAAAAACCAGAGTTTCTAACAATAGGAAATTATGTAAATCGTATTTGACATGGAAAACAAATAGCAGACCGTATGTTTTAATCTTTGTCTATTGCAAACAAACTGATTTTGTCAGTTACGCCAGGAGCTACACCTTGGTTACAAGAAGGAAAGATTAAATTCTGAGATAAGCAGCCCCATTTTCAGATTGTAATTTGCAAAAAGCCAGACTTCTTGCAAACTCTTTAGTAGGATCTTCAATTATTTAGATCATTAATAAATCTCAATAAGAGATCCTAAGCCTCACACACTGAATAAAATCCATGAGCATATCTTGTAACCATATTGCAATAGATTTCAAGACAAACAACTGATATAAATATAGACCAATGTCTTACTGTTATATGAGAATCATTACAAATTACACACCTTTTGAATTACACGACAGCCATACATCTGAAGACTTAAAGGCAGTATCTGACCAAGAAGACAATTTGCAAGTTCTTTCCTCTGCTCAGGGCTTCCATACTCAAAAAACTATGCACAGGAGAGGAAAACAGACAAATTAGAGCATAACAGATTGCTGACAACCATAAAGTAGTTAATAACAATGTACATAACTTTAAAACACACCTTTTGAATTACGTAATTGCCAAAAACATCAGTCATTAATTTAGAAGTATGTGGAAGAACCTCTTTGAACACTAACTCCTTCTCTTCAACACCACAGTTTTCCAACTTCTGCTGTATAAAACGACTCCCATGTTGATCAGTGCTGGAGTTAAAAACCACAATGAACTTAGTTTCCAAAGGCAAGGAATAATAGGTAAAACGATCACTGAAAATATTACTTGCCTAAATTCAACTATGTGTCCAATGATGTCAGATAGCTCAAATCTGCGACCTTTGCCAGATTTTAACTCTTCAAGAAAAATTGCAATTTTTGGGTTGGGAGCACTGTCTAAGGCTCTTTGACTTTGCCATCCAGATAATAAACCTCCGTTTTTGCCAGAAGCTGGAGAGGGTCTCCTTTCATTCCTTCCACCTGGAAGGCCAGAACTACTTTCTGGGTATCCAGACAAGACTGGTCTAGAAAGTGGAGAACTTGGATACTGGGTTGCGTAAGCCATGTTTGAAGGGTGTCCAAAGTAACCAGGATGCATTATCCCACCTCTATTAGAATTCAAATTAGCACCACTTCTCGGATTATGTAATTTTTTTTCATCCAAGTAAGCACCACTATCACTATTGGGCCTTTTTTGGGAATCATAAGGACCAATTTGGCCACCAACACTGGCTCTAGGTGTCAGCAGATGACCAGGTATACTGTATCCCTCCACAAAAGGTTGTTGATGATATTGCATGTAAAAAGGCTCACCAAAAGAAGGCTGCAGAGGAAATCCAAATTGTCCAAAAACCTTGTTTGCATGTATCATTTCAGCACCATGTGAAATGTTTCCTACAATAGAAGAAACCCCTGCTGCTTCGGGAGTAAAACTAGTACCAGTAGCCCCATCAACAAGTGGTACAGAACCATGAGGAGGGTATGCAGCAATATACGGAGGAACAGCTGTGGGACTAAAGGGATATGCACCTAGATACGGTGGAGAATATATACCTGAAGCCTGAAAATTAGTGTAAAAAGGATTTGTTGAGGTCATATAAGCTGCTGCTGTAGCATATAGTGGAGGTGTATACCCAGATGATTGCAGTACAGATAATACAGGCTCAGATGAGAACTTGCTTGAACTGTGAAGAGGCTGCTCCATACCAATATATGCACATTTTTCACTTTGAGAATTGTTAGGAATTTCACATGGATAGTTTTGTTGGTGACGTTGCTGCATCAAACTATTCTGTACGCTGTTCTTCCATTTATCTTCATAACTCTGACTTTCTGAATTTGGTAGATTAGATACAGTAAGAGCCCTCAATTGAGATTCTACAACTGTAACATCTAAATCATTAAAACCCATGCTTCCACTGGAATTGAGAGATGATGAGCTTGTGACAGGGGCAGAGTAATCAACATATGATGATACCCTTATATCATCTCCACCTATGGTAGGTTTTATGGCATCCATTGTAGAGACAGAAGGGTCATAAGAAGAATTTGAACCAGTATCTACATCAATTAGTTCATCCACCACTCCGAGAGACTTATTATATACAGGTGACATGGCATGCGGAAGATCTTCCTGAAAGTTTGAATTTTAATAGAGAACAAAAAAGTCATGCATTCATACAAAACATTATGGAGGCAAAAAAGGAAAAAGGTCAAGTGATTGGCTACAGACAAATGTTGGACTCAAAAACTTACAAAAAATAGTAAAAGAAAGAAGTTGATATCACAATAATCACCAGTACTAATTTTTTGTGCTTAGATGATGTTGAAGCCACATCTTGTCTATGCCATTTTCCACTAGCCTTATCTAACTCATTATCATAAATCTGTTGGGTTGAATCATCCTCAGCTTCCTCCTTGTGTGTTGCAAGTGTTTTTCGTGACAAATGAAAGGACCCTTTACCGCTATCATCTGCAGAACACGATTACCAATTGCTGTTAAAAGCCTAGAATTAGAAATATGGTTCTATTTCCCATACTATAAGTTGGTGAGAAAATCCAGTGTTTAAGTTGACAATGGAACAGTCAAATAAGCAAAATCAGCTGGTAACTGGTCATCAGACTCACATTTTTGCACAGCTCTGTTGAGAGATCCCAACCTTGCATTTCTAGTGGTGTTTTGGGATAATAAGTTTTCTATGGCAAGAAATGAGCCTTCCATGCTTGGAGGCGCACTGCCACTACGATTGGGTACCACATCTCTTCCACTGCCGTGGAACCTATGGCCATTCAAAAAGATACCCAGATCCTCTGTTGCCATATGATGAGATGGTGAACCAAACGTTGCAGCTTCCTTAAGAGTAGGCCATTTGCCCCCAGCTTCAGAGATCCTGATTGGACTCTCAGTTGCCATACTACTGGAAGATTACTTTATCCCATCTTTTGTAATGGAAACCAGAAATGTCATGTTTCCTCCTAAAGTGCACCCACAAAGTGTTGCGTCAGCGTAAACTTCCAACGAAAAAATAAATTCATTACACCAGAAATGCACGCAAGCAGAGAACAAGAAACAAGAACACGAACGAAATATCACAGTGAACAGCTGACAAAAAAAAACTCACGATAGACTACTTCAAGTGAAAGTGCACAGGTGTAACGAAAAAAACTCCCATGCAAATTCAGAGTCAAGTCACGATACAAAATACAGAGAGAGTTAAATTATGCTATTGTAATGTTCCTTAAAGTCATAGCACGCTTACTGTTCAAAATTTTATTTCAAGCGGAACGTCTTCTTGTTCAACTTTGTCAGTATCCAAACAAGGAGAGACCTATGTAGCCACGATCACAAAACAAGTCTCACTAGCAAGCACAACAAGAATCAAGTAGAATCACCTCGTATAAATTACCAATTCATAATAACATGAAGAATAAGAAAAAAAACAAGAGTGAAATTGAGAAGATATGAGTAAAAGGGTGAAAAACGAATGCAAAAGAGAAAAGACGAAAAGAAAAGGGAATAAGTAGTTGGAGGATGAAGAAAAGGAACCTTAGGTTGCTGGTTTGGGAGTTTCCCTTTAGGAGGTGAAGAATGAGTGTGTATGAAAACCCTAGATTCCTTATCGAAGCGGAAATTGGAAAGAGAAGGATGAGGATGAGTGTGACTGAATTGATATGTTTTTGTTTATTATTTATTTATTGATAGTGAATACTGTTATGGGTCAAGTAAGTTGAATGCAGTGCAGTGGAGAAAGGGACGAAGATTTTAAAAGTGCGTTTCGTACTTTGTATGTACATGAAGAGAGAGAAGTTTACTTGCACTCTCCGTTTTGCTATTCTCACTGTGCTGTCGCGTTTGTGTTTGGGACTTTTGTCACCCGTCAAAGGGGGACAAACAAAGAACCAACCAACAGAATTCTGTTTTCATTTTTTTTTTCTTAATGTACATTTCACACGTGACAAAAATGTTTTATCTTTCAACCCTCTTCTAAACTATCATCTTCTTATTTTTATTTTTATATTTCATCTTTTATCTTTTAATTTCTTTTAACACTTTTTTCATCTTTATCTTTAAATTAAATTTTGAATAATTTTTTTATTAAAAGTAATTTAAAATCATCTCGTAATGTAATTTAAATCATTTATTATAAATTACAATTTAATTTATGCATTTTAAAAGTTTTGTTTTTATACTTTTAAGTTATATCAAAATAAATACTCGTTCAACTTTATTCTCGACTTGAAAATCATCTGAACCTGATTATCAACCAGTAAAATCTATATCAGTTTAGTTTTTCTTTTAAAAAAATTAGAATAATTTTTTTATATTACTATTTAAACATTCATAAAATGTTATTACTTAAATACTTGTTTAACAAACTTATGTGAAAATAAAATAAATTCCTTCATCACAATTAGTTTATGCATAATTAAGAATTATATTTTAAACAAGTTAATATGAAACAAAGGTATAAATAACTTATCTAAAAAACAACTTTAACTTATAGAGAAATATATTTGTTTTTTTGTATAATTTTATTTTTTTTAATTGTTTTAAATAATTGTATAAAAATTAAAGAAAAGGTTAAGTGACAGTCTATATGCATAGAAATTTTAATTTAATTTATATTGCTCTCTTAATTTTTTTTATGGATATCTATTGTGCTTGATTTAAATGACTTATTAGATTTTATTTATTTTCTAACATATTTTATGTTTTTTCTTCATAAAAACGGTTAAAAATAATTGCTATTTTTAAAAAAATTATCGAATAATTCCAATTTTATAACGTCTGGAAACACATATATTCAGTCAAAGTGTAAAAAAAATACATCATCATTTAATTATAACATGTTAGAAAAAAAAAACATTATGGATTGAATTGAATATTAAATTTGTTTATTTTTACAAGTGGTTGCTATTGTTTTTAAGGCTTAATTGTTTGGTTTGTTTTCAGTTTGGTTGAAGTGTCTCAAACTTGTCTCATCTTTTAAAAAGTTATTATTTCATTCACATGTGGTTTTAAATTGTTAATTTTGTCCAAAATTAATAAAATTTGTCTCAAGTCTTCCGTTAAATATACAGAAACAATATCAATTTTTTTTTTTTTTCTCTTTTGCTCATCTGCATACTTTTCAATATTTTAAAATTCATGTTAAACTCAACCACACAATCATAAGTAATAAATTTGAAATATATTATAATATCACTGGATAATATGTTTTGTCACTACTACATATATAATAATCATTCAATTATACAGGAATTCGACCCATTCAATTTATTTTATAATTATATCAAGGTCAGTATTTCCAAAATTATTTTCGATGAATCGGTGAAGTTGGATTTTATGCAATTAGAATTGAAATTAATGGTTTTTGGCTTAATTTGATTTTCTTAAAAGTTCTACCTCACGTGTGAATCCACTGAAAGATTTTCTTCACTGTTAATAATGTTTTATAAGTCTAGTTAGCATATTTAATTAAATATATATTTTATTACTTTATTTAATTAGTTAGACATTTTAAAAGACGAATCCCCACCTTTATTTAATTAGTTAGACATTTTAAAAGACAATCTTAATAAAAAGTTGATTGTTTGAAATTGAAATTAAATATGTTAAATATGTTTTTGTTTTGTAAAATTTTGATTTGAAATTAAAATTTATTTATATATTAAGTTTTGATAAAATTTGCTTTTAAACTTAAAAAATAATAAATACATATATTTTTAAACTAACATATTAATTTTTTTAATGATATTTTAGATTAATATTTAAATTAAAATATATTAAATAATATAAAAAAATTGATTATTCATCTAAAATGATGTTTAACACAAAAAGATATAACACAGTTGATTTTTAAATAAATAAATAAAACGAAATAACTTAAATTAATTCGTTTGTGTTATCACGAGGGAATGATGAATCAACGCACTTTTTTTCAATTTATTATATAACTTTTTCTAATGGTTTGGTTTTTGTGGTCATAGTTATGTATTTATTTATTTTTGTTTTTAAAATAAATTATAGTGTTTTTATTCTATTATACATGAGGAGACCTTTAGTTGATACACAAATATTAAAAATAAAAAATAAAAAATCTATTGTATTTTAAACTTTTTGTTATTTTGGTTAACAATTTTGTCTTTTTCTTTTCACTTATTCTAATCCATAATGTTGTTCACAAGAAAAAAAGTATAAATTACTTCTTAAAAGAGATATGTAAGGTTTTGTCTTTTACATGATTTGTCAATCAACATCATGTCATCTTAATAATACTGACAAAGGACTGTTAGGTTGCACAAAGGACTGTTAGGTTGCACAGATAAACAGAAGAGGGAAAAAAAAAAAGTTAACGTCGTTTCTGTGTATTTAACCGAAGGAATTTGATTGAGGCAAACTTTATTACATTTGAATAAAATTGAAACTTTTAAACCACATTTAGACGAAATTGAAACTTTTTTAAAAAGAAGAACAAATTTGACACCTCCACCTAAACCATGACAAAAAAAAGCAATTAAACCTATTTTTAACTAACTAATATAACTTTTTATGTTATCACACATAAAAAAAAAATACTCTTATTATTTATAAATTTAATTTTAAGTAAAGTCTCTTGTTTTTACAACTTATTGAAAAACAAAAGCAAAATCCATTTTTTAAAAACAGGCCCATGTTTTCAAAAACAGGCCCATTTAAAAGAAAATGAAAAGAAATAAATAAATGAGACACAAAAGCAGGGACATGAACCCTAAGCTAAACCCGGAGGAATATTTGATTTTGATGTATGGCGGAATTTAACACTCTGGTGGTGCGTAAGCCATGTTTTGGTCTTCCAACTGGTTGCCCTGAATGTCTCTCTGCATATATCTATCTCAAATTCGCTAAAATTCCCTTCCACTTGGATTTCCACCTCAATAACCCTCATACCGGTAAACCCCTTTTGTAATCTCTCTCAGGATTATGGTTTCACATTTCCATCTCATATTTTTATTCATTTTTTACTTTGTTTGCTTATGGTTATGCACTTTTTGTTTTGTTTAGATCAAATTCCCTACTTTGAGTTTGGTGACTGTGTGGCTTATAACAACGAGAGAGAGGGTATCGTTGAGTGCTTGAAGAAAGATGTTGGGGTTGTTGATTTGGACAGTGGGTTTTCTACAGTCCCTGAGTGGATTTCAACCAAAGCAATTCTCACCACTTGGCTTGCTGATGCACTTGCCTATGAACTCTGGTTAGGGGGTGAAGGTTCCTCTGCTTATAGCATCTATTACTCTGATCTTCCATGGCCATTGGGGAAGATTCTATATTGGAAGAAAGCTCATTGGGTAAAGCTGAAACATGGGATTACTAATGACAATGCTGAAGTAAAGAAAGAAGAGGTCAGTTTATTTTTCTTTCCTTATGTAACTACGTTCGTTAATTTCATATTTGGGAAATTTGTGTTTTTGGTCTCTATACTTCCGACCAAACATGATCATGGTCCGTATTGTTTCATATCAATGAATTTGGTCATTAAACTTTAAAAAATGTTGATTTGGCCTCTCCTCCATAAGAATACATTTTAAAGGTAAGAGGGACTAAATCCAAATGTATTGTTTTTTTTTTTTATGAAATTTTGAGGAAGTAATTCGTCAATATGACAGCATAAGGGTCTTGATCATGTTTGACCCAAAGTATAGGGTTTCCTTCGTTTGTGTGATTATGTTAGTAAGCAGATTTATTATTTTGCGTGATTTTCTCTTTAATTTGGCATCTATGCTTAGTTATTAGTGATGGACAGATTTACGAGAGAGCAAACTCTGGATATGATGCCTTGTCTACTTACTTAGGCGAACAGAATTACTTACATGAAAACAGGTGATTTTCTCGGGTTGAGCTGTACATGAAGTCGTAAGCTTATATTTTGTTAGAGCATTTTGTGGGGAGACTTTGGTTTGTTTTTCATTTTTAGAGAATTTATTAACTTCCACCTCCAGGTGATGTATTCATATGCTTTATTTGGTTTATCCAGGCCATCAAGCTTAGATGCTATTTTTCTTGCACATGGACTAGTTGTTCTTCAAACTTTACCTGTAAGTATTAATATCAATTAACAGTGTTTCTATTGTTTGTTTTGAGATGGTTATGGATACTCTAGTGGCAGCTTGGTTTATACTGGCCAATTAAATTGGACAAGGATTGTTATGGAGGTTACATTTTACACTTTGAAACTATCATAAATGTGGTTAGATTCTCAATATAAGAATAAATGTTTTTGGCATTCTATAGAAGCAATGTAGCACTTTAGTCTAATAGTTAGGCGAAAGAGGGATATGAAAGTATGAAGTGTTTGTAAATGTTTATATGCATTTGGCAGATTGAATGACGATTGACTAAGATTGTTCTCAAGGAATTGTAGTCGATATTTAAAAGATTTTATCCTAAAAATAAGAGTATTAAATCTGGCTAAAATCGGTTCCATATTTGGAAATAAACAGCCATCGTCAATTTCACCATTCTTGTTAGACCTACTAATAGTAAGAGATGTTTTATGCTGTGATGTGGTGTATTTGGGGCTTTATGATCATAAATACTTCTCTTTACCTCTTTGGTGTAAGAAGCATGGGAGTTTGTATAACAATAGACTTAGAAATAATATAATAATTGCAATGAAGTGCACTAGGTGGACAACTTGTAACTTTGACTTGTTATAGTGAGATGGCTGAGCAAATGAGAGATTGCAGATTTGGGATTCCTGGTTTTCTTATGGAGAAACATGTTTTATAATCCTAATCCGATATTAGGCAATAAACTAATCTTTGACACAAAAGCCTTGTAAGCTTATGTACTAGGTTTCCTTACATTCTTCTACCTATGAGATTCCTGGCCTTTCTTAAGTAAGGTCAGATATATAATTTTTTACTTTTTCCTTTTAGTCTGGTTGCTTATTAGAATCACTCAGAGACAGTTGTTTTGAGAAAACTTTAAGCCCCACATCTTTCATTGTTGTACCATCAGGAATCTTCAGTTCTGCGAATCAAGCTTTCAGAGCATGCTAATTTGCTTAGGTATGTGCAACAACGTCAAACAGAGATTCTAGAAGCTGCTCCATCTCCATCCTCTGTTCCACAATTTCATGCTGGTTCATCATCATATGCTTCCAGAAGTCAATCAGGTACATGATATGTTATGGACTTTGTAATTTGACACTTCAGCTTTGTTTGATGAGATTTCTTGGAGAGGCATACCTTTTTATGGAGGGGAAGGGGTATAGATAACTAAAACAGAATCCTTCTCCCTCTCTCTAATTGGTGGGGTAGTATAAAAAAACATCTCTGTTTTCCAGGTTATTAACAAAATTCTATACATGGGTTGGAGTATTCTGAAATTCATAGATTTCCATTGACACGAGAATTATGGGATAGGTGAAATTAACAAATAAAATAATGTCAATCTTTCAGCGTTTTTTAAGATGAAATTTCCTGCTAACTTGTTATTTCTTTTCACTATTATATAAAAATCTGGTACACTCGAGTGAAACAAACGCTATGTTCCAATCTTGTGTAAATTCCTTTTCCCTTCAAATCCATGCCGTTGTGTCATCGATCAATTAACTGAATCCATGTTCTATATCTACTGTTATTGTTACATATTTAAATTAAATTCAAATTTTATTTTTAAGTAATGATTTCATGTTAATGATAAAATAAATTCCACCCTTGGATCTATAGTAAGTTAATTATTCTCATTTTATAATATATAAATTAACTCAAACATCTATTACATCATTGAATGAAGAAATAATTGTTTAATTTTTAAATTATATTTCAAACATGCGTTCATCACTGCTCGTAGAACATTGCATATGATATGGTTAGATTGGTGTTCAGTTCGCTGTGTAAAAAATAACAATTGAGATTGACTTGACCGATGTTTCCTTAGATTAGATTTGCGACCATGTTACCTCATCTTGTGCTTTTGTGTGATAAAACAAAAAGTTTAAATATATTTTTAGTCAATGTAAAATTAACGATTTTAATTTTATTTTTTATAAGAACAGTTCTTTGGTTTTCGTCCCAAAGAGAATGAAGTTTCTTTTATGGGAACTAAAATTCAATTAAAAATAAGGCTCTTAGTAATTGTCTCCTAATTCCTATATCTTGGTCTGCCTTTTAAATTTCATCATGTGGTCATATATAGATCATGGGAAAAAAATGTATTATCATTATACAGTAAATTAATAATTATGTGAAAATGTCTATTTGCTAATTTAAACTCTCATGTCCTGTTATTCTTCAAAAAGCTTGATTTGTTATTTTTTTTTAATTAGGTTCGAAGCCTAAGAATAAACCCAAAAAGGAGAAAACACAGGAGGAGAAAACCTTCAAAAGGAAGGCCAAATATTTTGTGGTAGCACAGTTGGTTGCAGTTGTTGTGTTCCTCACACTAATGACAACGTATGATGATGCTGAACTGGAGTTAGATGATGGTGGTCTTGATTACGATGAATGAAATTGCCTTTGTTCGTATATCTTTCTTCAATGACAAAGACAAAGCTGCCACCAACCTTAATAAAACAAGTATCTCCTACTTTGTTAGCATGCAAAATTGGAAAATTACCATTCATTATAATTTTCTAGTTATGAGGCCCATTGTTGTATACACGAGTGTTAAACAGATTGATAATGGGAAGTTGCCATTGTCTATTGAGTTGTCGGAAATGAATGATGCCAAGGGGTGGATAAGCGTACGGCTCTTTTATTAGGCTAGATTTGTGAAATCCGCATGTTCAATTGATTTGATAATATTATCAAAAATACTTTCGTAGGCTTGTATTGTTTTCTAAAGGTCCACAATAAACAGATTGGTTCGTGGGTCTAAATAGAAATTTGAAAAAAAAAATTAAAATTTACCCGTTTCAAATAAATTTATTTATTTATTTTCTTTTATTTTGTTGAGATAAAATTTATTAAATTAAAATCTATTACCAATAATAATCTGTTATCAATAAAAATAGGCACAATTTTGTTGTTCTCTCCTTCATTTTCTCTTGAAATTTTATTAATTGATCATGCAAAAATGAATGATGAACTTGATCTGTTTTAAATGCAAAAGCAGCATTCACAATTTTGTGTACATGTGTCTGAAAGAAAGTATTGCTAACGCTCTTTGTTACTCTTCGTTATTATGACCCGAAGTCCACTTTGTATGCTCGTTTAAGTGTTGAATTTTCAACTTTTGGGTTGTATCTTTTGTTAATGGTTAAAGTTTTTAGAATCTCAATTCAGTTTTCAGACTTTAAGTAATTTTAAGTAGATCTTCTTTTTAAATATATAATAAATAAGTCATTTATGTTAATTTGACTTAAATGCCATGAAGTTTTGATGAACTAGAATATATTTCATTGACGTGTTTAATCCACTCCTTTTACATGTCGCCTTCTTAATATGCACTTCCTTCTCCATCTCCATGTATTTCTCGTTCTGCAAGATTCCCATCATCTTCTTTTAGTAGCCTTCACCATCTCCAAAGACCACTGAAACTTCCTATTCATCGACTTGAACTAGGATTGTCAAAATTGTTAGACTTTGGTCCTCCAAACCTTCCTATTTCACTGAAGTTTTCATGGCTAGATCGGAGTTATTATAACCAGCAGAACTGGAATTTCCATAACTAGATCAGCCAAATCCAGAAAGCCGGAAACAAAGTCAGGGTTGGTGAGTCATTGGATCAAAACTGATATGAATAAACTTTTTCTTTAAATGAGATATGAAAACAGCATAAGCCCGACAGCTAATGAGATATCGCAATAGTAACTCTATATAGAATCTGCAAAACAATGACTTTGCAGATATTGCAGAGAAACAAGGGATTTCACTCCCTTCTAACCAAATATGAAATTGCTTTAGCGTTATGTAGAAAAAAGGAGACCTCAGTCTCTGTATATGCAGAAACGATATTATACTTCTAACAAAAAACTGCACTAGGGTGAGTGATCGAAAACACCTTTTAAGATGAAAGACAAAGACAGAGGAGTCAAATTAACAAATCAATTGTCATAAACCTCTAAACCTCTAAACACCGTTCATGATAAATTGCTTTGACGTCTGCATGTGGGTTAGTAGTAATACTTCAAGGACCAACATATTCAACAACCTAAAGAGAGTTTAAATCCCCTAATAACAACACCAAATCCAGACATTCCTGGATTGAGTTCCGTATGAATTGAGTTTAAGAAGACATATTCAGTGGATAACTTAGTTAGCATTCGAACTTATTATTCAGATTCCCTTTTATAATACTTTAAATTACAACTTCGCTCAAGAGAAACTAAATCTACAATGTGAAAGTAGTTTAGAAAACTGTTTTTTAAAACCAAAAGTAGGAAAGCAAACGAACTTAACTATAATAACTTTCCTCTCTTGTTTGAGTATTTAAGATCCCCAAATTAGAGAACTTCAAAATGTTCTTAAAATCTTAAAAAAAAGAGGGTCGATCTTGAGCATTACATTGAAAATTCTCATTCCCCTCTCCAAACTACAAAAATTGTCTAACAGTGGTGAGAGATTGGCATAAAATTTTTCCCTCCCCTTTTCCTTTCATCTAAATTTATCCTTCCACTGAAACCCCTTGCTAAACTATTTAAATGAATAAAAAAATGTAAGCCACCTCTATCTATATCTATGTATCAGTTCCACAAGAAATCTGCTGCAAGTTCACATTCTCCCATTTCTTAACAATTTCATTGTATCCCTCAGCATAATCAACAGAAAACTCTGCCATTGAGCTCATAGCAGTTGACATACCAGCACAGAGCACCTCAATAGCAACTTCAGCCAATTTCTCAGTACTCATCACTTCTTCAACATGACAAACTTCCACCATTTTCATATTCTCATCGTGTTCTTTTGATCCAACTTGATTTCTTCGAGTTTCTTCTCTTGATTGTTGTACATAGAAGGACCCTATTCCTGCTGCAAAATAGTCTATGCCATCAAGTACTGCAGTTTCTTGAAGGACATCTAGACGCCTTGACCACTGAACACAAAGTCCAAATAATGGATGAGTGCCACTAGACCTACGAGGAGAGCATGCTAGCTTTGATGGATCATGCTCACATCTCACACACCTTAGAAGCCAGCCAGTTAGACCATGGATATATGATCTTTGAGAACTGATCCACGATGCAAAGGTGTTTCGCCAATGTCTCAGTTCAGTTTCAAGACTGGAGACAGAACGAGCAAGCCTTTGTCGATCAGTTAGTGATTTGGCACACTGTTTTCTCGCATCAGTGTCAACAAGAAGAATCTTGGCTTCATCTAAGGTTCTCTGCTGTGCCTGATGGCATTCTGCCATCACTTTCCACATCTTGGCAAGCCTGTTAGTTTGTACGTTAAATCAGCATACAAGATACTTTATTTGTAATTACATGCATTTGATACGTTGCACAAAAAGCGTTCTTGTATGCATAGCCATACGAGCCCGTGATCAAAGTTTTTACATAAAAATGGATTTATAATCTTATGGCCTACTACTGCATAGACAAAGTTAAGTACATGCTCGGTAAACTTGAGAGCTCTAATATACAGAGTATCGTAAAATTAATTATAAGTAGAACTTTTTAACTCTAACTAACTGTACTATTACCAGACAAAGACTAGCATTATTAGCATAGAGAATGAACATACAGGACAAATTGGAATATTCACAGTGAAAATCCTTTGAATTGTGGCAGAAGTGAGTTTTATACGTACCCTTGCACCAGTTCAAACAGCTGGGGATGCAACTCCTCATCCCTTAGAGTTTCAATTCTCCTGGAAATAGATTCAACTGAGTGTATTGAAACTGTTATCTGGGTATGTAGATCTCTAATGGCTGCCCTTGTTTTATCAATGGAAGAGGGTTCCTCTCCATTTACATCATGATTCCTGAGTTGCTGACATTTTTTTTCATATGCAATTCGAACACGTTCTCCAGACTATTGGAGAAGAAAGTGAGCATAGCATTAAGTTTCCCATTATAAAATTGTATAAAATCATAAGCAACATGACCTTTAACAATAATCATCTAAAAAATTCAACTAAATGAGAGATTGAAAAAAATTATTGAATTAAATAAATTAAAGGCCTCCACTGTGATTTCTTTTCAAATACCTATTAAACATCTATAGGAAAATGTATACTTGTCAATTAGAGGCATTAAATAAGTACTTTGAAATCTTATTTAAATGTAATGTTTATAGATGGATTGACAAAAATTATGAGTGAATACTTATTGTTTCATACCCAAACGATTCTCTACATAGCAGCTTAGTGATAATTGAACAATGGCCAGTAAAAGGTTTAGAAAATTTGTATTGACGACCAGATGGAGGAGTTATTAGTTTTAACAGGCTATATTTCAAGCACCAATTATCTTTACCAAAGCATGTCATCTGAGAATTTTATTGAAATAATTTTACAATGAATATGGGTTTAATAATAGTTCAAGGATAGATGTTAAGTAATAAATGAAAAATTCAGTAATATACCCTGACTTCCTCGTAGAGTTTCTTCTCCCACGCATATAACCTGTCTAACGTTGACTGATGACTAACAGAAAACAAACAATCTTCCTCGGATGGATCATCGGTGCCTTCGAAATCCTCATTCGTAGTGTCTGAAGAATTCGCTAAAATTCTTGATGAGGATGTTCGTAAGGAAGCTGAGCGGAACAGTGCTATTGGGTTCAACATTTTTGATGCTGCAAAAGGAAAATAAGTCAAATTTATATTCTTGAAAATTTCCCAAATAGGTATGAGCGAAAGAAAAATGATGCACAAAAATCAAATGAAAACTTGGAAACAAGTAACATTATTTTTCTATGCAAGGCAAATACATTTTCTATATTATGGTAGATTGACTTTTGAAATGGGAAATGAAAAGAAAATTGCAAGCTTGAGAAATCAAACGTTATTAATGTTCTCAAGCATTGCCAAATATTTGGTTCCTACAACATAACAGAGCAAATATGAAAGTTATTATTGAAACTTGAGGCTCGACATACAAACCAGAATACCGAAATGGAGCATGCCATAACAATAATACTTGAAACAAAGTCAAAATATAAATTGAATACTTCCATCAAACCTGACAGTTCATTTGGTGCTGCCAGATTCTGAGTTTTCTTGGCCTCTAACAATGCGGAGACATCAGTAGCCGCATTGCAGATTGTTGTGAATTGAGCTTCAAGATCCCTTATCACTTCAGCCATGCTTGTTGGTCTTTGGTTTACATAAACAGTAAAACCAGGAGTGTCTTCCTTGGCTTCTTGATTACCAGTTTCCATTTCCTGACCAGCAGTTTGAGCTTTAGATACCTGTAAACATTCACCGCCATTGGCTTGTTCTGTGACTTCATTCACAGTTCCAGTTTCAGCAGCCGTTCCCTCCACTTCCTTCTTGTGTTCATCAACATCTTCAACCGTGACTTGTTCTTTAGACGAGTTTACATCAATTTTGCCTCTTACTTCTGCTACATTTCCCTTTTCATCAAAATCCTCTTGTTCAGTTCCATCTTGTTCCAGGTCTGGTATTCCTTCTTCTTCTCGGACCTGCCTCAGTCCTCCGATCTCATTATCCATCCCAGTCTGGCCAAAACTAATTTGGTTGGGGTAACCATAATAGTCCAATGCTGAAAAAGGGTTCCAAAATGATTCCCATAGGGAAGATTGAGGTGAAGGAGGAGGGATATTAGGCCTATTATTGGGAGAATAAGCAAAAATTGAGGAATTCACAGGTGGGGATTGCATAGGAAAGAAATCATCAATGCCAAACTGGTGCATTGGATAATATGTTTCGACCCGAACCACTTCCGGCGACTGAGGCCTTTCCTCAACTGAAATTGCTGGAGTACCACCCGGCCTTAAGTAATTCACCTTCAAAGTTGATTTGGGATCAAAATCAATTGTTGTTGGGCTGAAGGATTTTGATGATAAGGGAATGAAGCTAAGAGGACTGGTTTTCTTCACAGGTGTGGAAGGTGGGCTTATGAATGAATCTAACGGCAAATGGTGCGACTCATCGCCTTCAAAGTAATCTAGCAGTGCTGCTGAAACCCTTTTCAGACACTGAATGTATGCCACATGCTCAGTAGCAAATTGAGCTCTTTGCTCAACAGCCTGTTTGATGAAACGTTTTCTATCTTTGCAAAGCTTGACTGCCTCTTCATCATCCAACCTTGATTGAGAACATCCCATCTCTTCTCTATGCCTTTCCTATGAATATATCAGGATTGCGTTAAAATGAATATGAATATCAAAGGATTTAGATTTTTATCTATCGCAAATCTGTCCACAGAAACAGGAAAATTCAACATATACATCGAATGCCATAAAAATTGAATTGGAGTGAAAAAAAACAATAAGAAAGTAAATTCAACATTATTATAACCAAAAGAAATGCATCAGGGTAAATAAAGTTAGATGCTTTTCTTTGCTATCAAGACTAAATAGGGCAAGCAATGTAAATATAGATTTGACCAATTGAAACAAGTAATGGAGATTCCTCTATGCTTTCCGTTGGACACAATGCCGAGACAATAATAAAGCATAGAACTTTTTATTTGGGAACCTTTGTTTTGGGCAAAGGTGAGAAATAAACACCCTATATTTTCAACATAAACACGTCTTGAAGTGAAATTAATAAAGGGTGGACATTAAAACAATCCTCAATCATCTGAAGAGGAGGAAAAACCTTATTCAGATCACAAACTAGGGGGCAAACAATGGTGTTAAAGATTTACATAAATACTATTACGGAAATTGCAGAAACGGTGTCAAGAACATCTGCAACGAGGAAATATGACACCAGAGATGGAAGGTACCGATTTCACCAAAAACTGAATGCAGCTTCACTCACTCTCTTGCTGTGAAGAGTTGAGAAATGCAGAACCAAAAAAATGCTAAGGAGGGTTTGATTAAGTGTACAGATGAACAGTGTGAAGCATTGAACTGAGGAGCATACCTCACAATGGAGACGTTGAACTCTGTGTGGGAGAGAGAGAGAGAGAGGGAGAGAGAGACGTTGAGAAAACAACGGTCAAAACATGCAGAACTAGAATGAGAGAGAGAAACAGTATTGTGTGGGGAACACAAAAAGAAACAGTTTAAAGAGCAATGACTGAAAAGGTGACACCTAAGTGCACTGCCCTTCGTGTTGTATTTAATTTCTTCACTGCCACAAATGGGAAATGTCAATAGAAATGGGAAAAAAACTCTACTCTGCTTATCTTTTGAATTGAATTTTCAGTTATTTTAAATCAAAGACAAATATACTATAGTTGTAGGTTTCAAAATATTTTTAAATTATAATTAATGTTCAGTTTATAATGACTTTTAGTTTTTAAGATTTTTAAATTTTTGGTTTCGATCACTTTTAACTTAAATATAATTTTTAAAATTTCTAGTGTTAAAATAAATTAGTAGAACTCAAAACAATGACCTAGTGAGCCTGACCAAATTAAAAAATAATAATTTCAAACCATGAAAGAGTCATGTTTAAAAAGAAATTATGTCAATGTGGTTTAACTCGTTGAATTATAACTATGTTGATTGATGTGTAAAATTTTAGAAGAAAAAAATAGTAAATGACAATTTGTAATTAAATTTGCAAAGAATATTTTTCATAAAATAAATAAAAAATGACAAATAATAAGAATAACTTGATTTTTGTATAAATAAATCTAATGATATTTTTATGAATAAAGTAAAATAAAATTCATACAAAGATATTCGGTTTGCACCCACTTGTAAATGAGCATACCATGTTAGAAGTGAACTTTAAACCTGACTCAACCCAATAAAATTGATCTATGGTGGTGAGGTTTACACCTACTTATAAATTATGAATTGGTTTTATCTTTAATCGATGTCGGATTTCCAACAATTATACTTCTATGACATTTGTAAATTTTAAAGACAATTCGTTTGGAAACTAAAACAATTATTTGTAACTATTAATTTAAAATATAGTTCAATGTTTTAATGCCTAAAATAAATAAAAACTACTGCAATACTAATTAACAATTTGAAATTAGTTACAGAACATTTAGGTCTATAACTTTATGTAGATAATTGTTTATAATTCTATATATAATCGTATATATAATTATGTCCTATAAATAAAATACACGCTAGTGAGTCTTTGACACCTCTGTTAAAAGAGACAACAAATATTTGACATATTTTTTCTCCAACATGTGTTACATATTTATATGCACACAATCACACATGTAAAAAACAATCTTACAATCTTTACCAAGTGCATTTTCTAGACCTATACATTTGGTGAATCATTACTATTAATTGTTAACTTTATTTCAAATACCAACGTAATCTTTTCTTTATTTTATGGATAATGATATTTTCTCAACATTTTTTTAACAACATTTTAACATTATTTACGTGTTATTCTGTGATTGGTCTATGTTGGTATTTATAATTATTATTATTAGTTGTGGAATAATTTTGAATCAATTACAGAATGACACGTAGATAATGTTAAAATGTTGTCAAAAAAATATTGTCAAAGTATCATTATATATAGGTTTTCTAATATATTATTGAAACTATTGTTACAAAAACCTCAATTTTATATTGTATGAATAAATATGAAAAAAAAGTGCAATTAGGTCTCACATGCATCAATTACACGTTTATTTGGATTAATTTTTGTTATATATTGTGTGAATAAATATGAAAAAAAAGTGCAATTAGGTTTCACATGCATCAATTAGACGTTTATTTGGATTAATTTTTGTTAATTATAATTGTGAACCTGTTAAGAATTAAGACAGAATTGATTCACACCATGTAAATTTTTTATACTTATACTATGTATTTTAAAGTTTTGGTTATTTTATTGTTTTCAGACTTTGTTATTTTATAATTTTAATCTACAATTGTATAAATTTCAAATAATAAAATTAATTTATTTTTCAACATCATTCTTATTTATTTTATCTCGTTTTTATATATTGCAAGTATTTACATTGACCTATTTTTAGTTTTAAAAAATTATTTAATAATGTTTTGACTGTAATTTGGAAATGATTATTTCCAAACAAAAAATACCAAACATAATGAGATAAAGGTTTTTATTTCACATAAATATTTTATAAAGTAGTAATATATCAAATTTTTTGCATCATCTTCTCTTAGTTTCTTATGATATTGTATTCATAATCAATAGTAATAATGATATTAGTAAATATTGTTCTTGTATGGAGAAAATTTCTCCTATATGTTGGTACTAGGAAATTGATCACCAGAAACAGTACTTATTCTAATTTTGACTGCTTGAACATAAATAGGTTGCAATATCCGTGTACCTTGATTTTTGTTCATCTCTAATGAATAAAAGGTCAGCGCCGCAACAGAAGGAACGACAAAGATTCTATATAACGTTACACCACACATGCTTCAATCCCACTCCCACACCAACATAATCACATGACTGCAATCCTTATCTAATTTTTTTTTTTCGTATATAGTTACTGCAATCCTGGTCACGCTTTTAGATGGACCTTCACTCGTCATAAATATTATTCTTGTTATTATAATTATTCATTTTCTTTAATATGTGTTCATTTTTTTTATAAATAAAGTAATACTTTGAAAATTTTATAGAGATATTCTTTTAAAATAATTAAAAAAATCATTAAAAACATTAAATATTGGATAGTGCTCACTAAGACTTGTCTTGATAAGTTATGAGATGGTTTGTTTTTGTACGTTTTAATATTTATCTTGTCCACGGTTTAAACTATCAAAATATTAATACTATATTAAATATTATATATATATATATATATATATATATATATATTATTTCCGTAATAATTAATTTCATTATATTTAAATAATTGTTATGCATCATATTTAATTATTTTTATTTTTTTTTAATTTTTAATTTTTTATGTTTGACTCTCTTAATTTAAAGTGTTTAACAGCGTTTCATTTACTAAATAATATAAAAACTATATTGGTTCTATTTAATTTTAATTTTTGTTTGATTTGTAGACTCTCTTTTTCTCAAACAATTTTTAATATCTCTCAATAGTTAACTAGTTCAATATCTATTTTTTTTCTCAAATCTCTAAGTTTTAAGGTGAAGGGTATTTTAATAATTTTCATTCTCAAAACTTAAAAAAAAAAGAAACCCCCAAACCCTTACTGACCTCTCTCATTCCTCTCAATCCTTTCTCTTTCATCTTTCTCACTCTAATCTTTTCTCTGTCATCCCTACTGTAGCCCCAATTGAAAAAATCAAAAATTTCTCTCAACCCTTTCTCTTTTATCTTTCTCACTCCAATCTTTTCTCTGTCATTCTACTGTAGCCCCAATTGAAAAAATCAAAAACACTTGCCGTTAAACAATCTTACAAAAAAATGATTTTATAATGAGTTTTCATCTTATAATTTTTGTCTTATCTAATTTTATCCAATTTTCACAAACATAAAGGAATTGGTAATTGACCTGAAAAAAATCAGAAATACTCGTTGTTAAACAATTTCTTACAAAAAATGATTTTATAATTTTTGTCTTATCTAATTTTATCTAATTTTCAGAAGCATAATGACATCAAAAGAATTGGTAATTGGCCTGGAAAAAATCAGAAACACTCATTGTTAAACAATTTCTTACAAAAAATGACTTTATAATGAGTTTTCATTTTATAATTTTTGTCGTATATAATTTTATCTAATTTTCACAAACATAATGACATCCAAAAGAATTGGTAATTGACCTGGAGGGAGGGTTTTTCTAGAGATGATGATTCAACATATGCAGACAATGAAATTAGAGAGGTTAATGAAGATGGTGAAATTGAAGAGATCTTAAATGAACCTTTGCCTGAAGATGAATATGTTAATGACTCAACTCTTTACAAAGGCAAATTGTTTAAAGACAAATGTTTCTGATTTTTTCAATTGGAACTATAGTATGGATGACAGAGAAAAGGTTGGAGTGAGAGAGATGAAAGAGAAAGAATTGAGAGGAATGAGAGAGGTGAGTAAGGGTTTGGGTTTTTTTTTTTTTTTTTTTTAAGTTTTGAGAATGAAAATTATTAAAATACCCTTAACCTTAAAACTTAGAATCCATGATATATAAGGGTATTTTTGTCTACTAAAATCCGTTACACATTGTTAAAATGTACCAACTGAAAAACTGAAAAACAGGCGTAGGCGCGTTAATTTTTGTTTGATTTGTAGACTCTCTTTTTCTCAAACAATTTTTAATATCTCTCAATAGTTAACTAGTTCAATATCTATTTTTTTTTCTCAAATCTTTAACGTGTTTTCTATTTTATCATGCGCTTAATTATATATATATATATATATATATATATATATATATATATATATATATATATTTATTTGTGCAATTTTCATTTAATTTAATGATGTATCAAATCCTTTGTAACACATATTTCAGTTTTACTTTTTTGAATATTTTTATTTATTGTTTTTTATCATTAAGCATATTGTTTTAATGATTTTTTATTTAATTACTTTTATTAATTATTTTTATTTTCTAATCCATTCTCATAAATGTAATTTTATAACAAAAAATGTTTTATTTATTATAATATAACAATTTAATATCATTACATTTAAAAAATGAAATATTTAAGTCTAAGTTTGAGTTATTATTAGTTTAATCTTTTTTTCTATATGCGAATTATAATATTTATTAATGTATAAAAATAAGATTTGATTGTAATTTAGAGAAAGAAAATAAAAAAAAATTAAAATACTTTTAAACTTAATTTTATATATATTTTTTAAAGATTTTTAACTCTATCAATTTTGTATCATTAATGTTTTTAAAATCAATAGATGTTTTGGTCTTTATGAAATCTCATTTATGTGTAATTACTCTAAAATTTTATATAACTTTTTTTATCAAAATTTCATTTGCTACTTTGTTTTAAAATTTATACAATTATCATTTATCTCTAAATATTTGACATTGAATATGTTCTTTTGATATAATTTTTAGAGACTTTTTATAAATATTAATTAATTGATATTAAAATAATAAAAAAAATGTGAATAAAAGTTTTGTTCATGTTGAATATCTGAACGACAGTTTTACTTCAAATGATGATAAATGTGATGGGATAACAAAAAGTTGTCTTATCCATCCACATTGTCATTGTTAGAAATTTTTAGGAGTTATAAAGATATAAGATATATAACTTATATAACATATATGTTATATAAAGGAACTTATTGTTATATTTTATTCACCTACTTTGTATATAAAGTAAAATGAAATATAATATCAAATATAAAATATTTACAATATCTCAATCATAATCTAAAATAATAACTAATTTTTAAAATTGAAAAAAAAACTTTTAAAACTGAAATATATTCTAAAAACTAATTTAAACAAGAAGGATGGTAAGTAAATATTTTTAGCATTCCTCCTTACTTAATATCTATCTATTTGAACTTTAAATTTTCATATTTATTCTCCTTCTTTGGTACTTAACTTTTTCCTTTTCTGTTTTTTCTCTTTCTTACGTGGGATCACATATTTTTTCAATTTGACATTTTTCATTGTAATTCTTATTTACCAACATCATCTTCTTTGTCAAAGGTAAATTAATGGCAGTGATAGTGAATATTTAATGAATATTAGATTGCGGACTTTCATTTATTTTCTTCACTTAGACATGTAATTTCTTGAAGAGATATTCACTTTTCTTTTATTATTTCTTTTTATTTTCTTCATTTGTAGTCAATTACTTCTCCATCAAATCCAAAACAGATCTTTCGTCTTTTTTATAAACTTTGAATAATTTTAGGTTATTAATATTTAATCACACAAAATTTATTTGCAAAGAATATCTTATAATATTTTTCAAATATTTGAAAGACATTTAATCGATTTTGAGTAATCTTAAGAACATATAAGACTTTAAAAATTAATTTGATACATAAATGATTTTAATTGAAATTGTTCTTCATTCCCAATTCATATTTTAAAAGTATCTAATTTGTTTAGTTCATTGAAAACTTGTTGGAAATATCCTTGATCTTTTCAAGACATGTATCACTTCATCATCACCAAAATTTTCTCAGCAATTTATTTGAGTATTCTTTATTTGTCTTAGACTCTTTTATTCTTAAAACATACCAAAATCATTTGTGAAACATATGCAAACAAGCATGACTTTACTTTTGCCTTATTTTTTTTTCTCTTGTGCATTTTGATTTGAGCCACAACATCTTATAAATTGAGTACCTAGATAAGTTTACATTCTTACCACTTATAGACCACAATTTTCACCATCAAAAAGTGGAATAACAACTTTGACAAATATCACTAATGGTTTATATATATATATATATATATATATATATATATATATATATATATATATATATATATATATATATATATATATATATATATGATTCGTTGAGTTTTATTATACGACACATGAGTTTAATTACACATAAAATATTTTAGATCATTTTAAATACAAAATTTTAAAATAATGAATTTATGGTCTTTTATCTTTATACTTTTTAAATAATATGAAACTTTGTATTATTCTCGAGGATGAATTCTTTTAGTATGGTATCTTTCCCCTTAAGTATATGATAATGTTTACTTATACATGTTGGTATTTTATATTTTATAAAGGAGTGTCATTCTCAATAAGACTATTACTTTCTACACTCTATCATTCCAGATTTTATTTTCCGGAAGGCATTAGATCATTTCTGGAAAAGAATTTTCCAGAAGACACTTATTCACTTTTTCGGAGGATACACACCTACTCCTATTCCGAAAAAAAAAATTGATGGGTGCAGGAAGTAACACCCTCTGAATAAAGACCATTTAAAACCCAATAAATCCTGAATAGCGAATCGGCCAATCTGCACACCGGCCCAAATTTTCTATCTTTCACTGGGCTGTATCACCAACACCCCAACTTTTTGAAACGGTAGCTACGTTTATTTTGTTAAAAAATAATTTCAGCATGCAAAATCAATATTACATTTACACTGTAATTAAATCATAAATTATTGCTGACATTATCAAATATTCCGGATATAATTTTTGAAGGTTGAATTAAACTTTAAATAAGTTTTGAATTTATGTATTCTTAATTGAGTATTTATTAAATACTTTTATTTTATTAAGTGTTTAAAATATTTTTTATTTTTGTTAAAATCTTATACTATTTGAATTTTTCTTATTAATGAAATGGTGTGACTCTTACTCTTTCTTTTCATCTACATCTTCTTAATGACAAAAATTAAACTGGCAAAATTATTTTGTACATTTAATAAAATTAAAAATTAAGAACTAATTATATATGGTAATCTATTTTTGAATAAAAGTGTAAAAACATGTTAATTTACTAAACACATTCCAACGTGAGTAGTGCATGTGTGCATAAATAATCATCTCTATTTTTCTAAAAAAAGAAAAATAGTGAATTAGGCACTGTTAAAAAATGGACTTTAAGTTTAATTCAATCATACAAAATCAGTTTGTAAGATGATGTTTACTTATATATTATAAATTGGGTTCCAACACACCTCTTGGTATATATATATATATATATATATATATATATATATATATATATATATATATATATATATATATATATATATATATATATATATATATATATATATATATCGAGCGTGAAGTTAACATTAATTGGTAATTCGATAATGTCCAATAATAAGTAAAATAATACTATTAGAATAAACTTTAACATAGTTCTGATACCTAATTCAATCTTACAAAATTAGTTTGTAAGATAAAATTTGCGATGAAATTATAATTTGATTTCTAAAAAACAGTGAAGAAGCAATTATATGAATTGGTTTTGGTTCTGTGTCTGTGATATTAATATGATGACAGTGATTGTGAAGTGAAAGTGTTGTTTGGTTGGGAATAAAAAGCAGGGAGCATTATCGAGTGTGGAACAAATAATTATGGATGAGGTATGAGAATGGAGAGTTGATTCAGCATAATGCACCATGTTACGTGACGTGCTTCTCTCTACACATCACTTTTATTGGATTCTAGTCTTCTAATCCCACACACTTATATCAACTCCACCATCTTATAAAAGGACACACTCACCATTATAAGTCTATGCTTTTTTTGTCGGACTAAATTAAATATATACCCATTTATCATTCGCATTTAAGTTTAAATTACTTTAAAAATAATTTTCATTTTTCATATTTAAAACGTAAATATAAAATTTTCAACACCAAAAAGAGGAAAAGGTTCTACTGTTAATTTTTTTTATAATGGTGCAGATTGATCTTGACATGTTGACCATGTTGTGTCTTTTAGCAACGAAAGCAGAAATTTACATGAAAAAGGTGGTGGATTGGTGACGCTTGTGCACTACGCAATGTTGAACAATTGTCACGTGGCCCACTCACTATCCACGTGCAGTACTGCCACTAATTTTAATGCCTACCTTTAACAAAGCCACATTTTCTAACTTTCGTTTGTGGATTTTGACCCCTACAGTTTTAGACAAACTGCATGACTCCGGTTTTTCATTTTATTATTTTATTATGATTGAATTTTAATTCTATTTAAAAATAATTAACAATGTTTTTTTTTCAGTTAAATTAGTTAATTAACAAAGTTTATTTCAGTTAAAGTTTAGAGTTATTTATCTTTCTTGTGTATCCAATAACGTTTCAAGGTTGGGTTCACGGTATATTTTCTTGTGTACTTGTGCCTATTTGTATTGTGAATACTTTTTTGTAAAGCTAACAAAAAATGGACGAAGTTGTTGTTAATAATAAAGTTTGTTCCTTTTGTTAATAATACCTTTTTAAAAAACATATCTATTGAAACTAATAAGGATATGAATGACACAAAACTTTCTTTGGAGACCTTAAAATAGACATAGAACTTTAAAAAAAATTGACATCACTTTCCTCAACTTTTACTTTTACTTTATTTTAATTTTAATAAATTATGTGCACAGTAATAAATATTTCTATATTTATCTTTGAATGAACCTTCAACACACCATTTTATACCGAGTCTTAAACTCTGTAATGGTTTTGTGTCTCATTTCTCAACAACTTTATTTTTAATGGCAAAAATTTTTAGTATTGAATTGTATTATATCTTAACATTTAGTCGGTTAGTGCTAAACAAACCAATCTTAAATTGTTTATTGCATGTGTGAATATTTATATCTTGTCGTTATAGATGTTTTTATCACCCAAGATTGTAGATTCTCTTCGAATCTACTTTAGAATCCTCTACGGGTTAAGGTATTATTCCCACCCACTTTTCTTATTATTTTTAACTACTTGTCATAATTTTGCATTTAGTTTCTTATTTTCATCACACAAAATTAAATTATTCATTTACAAGAAGTTGCTCATCTAGATCACACTGTGATTGGTCATTGGATCACTTAACCAAGAAAAAAAAAATCAAAAACATCTTTCTCATTGAGATTTTTACGAAAATCTTATCTTAACTCATCACCCTACAAATAGTGGCTGATCTTGACGAGAAATGAAGGGGCCTTGTTCCCTCAACTTTTTTTATATATGTATAAATTAATACATAAATAAAAGTAATTTATTTTAATTTTAGCATATTATATATATTCGACACTTCCACAATTTTTAAACACTCGCAACAAAATTTTTGAAACTCCAGAATATTTTTCAAAGATATGTCACTGAATAAGGAACCTTGAGAGTCTTATCAAATATATTTTAAATGTGATTTTAATTTTAGAACTTGAATCCCTGAATTTTATATTTTCCTTTAACGATTGATTTGGATTTTAAAACATTAACTTCAAACATTGATTTGTCTCAACAAAAAATTACACGACACGAATAATTCAACTATAATTAGATTAAAACATTGTGATTTGGCTAAAGAACAGGTAAAAGATTGGTATATCTTTACCAAAATACATTAGTTGATTCCGGATAAATCCATGGAATAGTGTTCATCCACTAAACCCACTACTACACTATAAAATTAATTTAAGATAGCAATATACTTATACCTTCTTCTTCCACAAATTTCTTCTCATGCAATAATATATATTTTTCCAACCAATTAGGGTTTTCCATTAACTCATCCATTTTAATATCAAGCACAGTAATTTATCCACAAAATTGATAACCTAAAAAATTACAAAATAAAATAAATTCAAAAACCATAAAAAAAACATTTTATCAGTTCTAAACTAAACAGAATTGTTATAAAATATTAACATTAAATTTAAAATTACTTTCTCTTTCAAGCTAATATGACCGATCCTTATTTATAATGCATATGAGAATACGCTTTTACCCATTTTTTTTAATCATGTTACGTGTTTTTAACCCTAACATGTAATGCATATGGTTATATATTTTATCCACAAATTTTTTTAATCTCAATTTTAGTGCAAAGCTACTCAAAAGTCACGACGTGACAAAAGTCGAGATATCGTGCATCTTTCTCCTTTATCTGGTATGTTAGTTAAGTCATTATTGTATATATTTATATTTATTATTATTTTTAATATTATAAGTAATAAATTATTTAATTTAGCATTTGTCAAAAGAAATGATTAATTACTTTGAACTATATTTAATCGAATTTGAACAGTAAAAATAAATCCAAAAGCTAATTAAACAGCAAAATAAAAATCAATAACTTGTTCCAAACGATACTGGATTTATCTCGTTAAATAAATATTATATAAGACAAAAATTATAATTAATTAATTTAAACTTTGATGCTGAGCATATCAATTACATATTACCGAAAATAGAATATAAAAACTAAATGAAAAGCTATCCTTGACCACAAACACTCCTACACCTTTACGGATAAATAAATGCCACCAAGAATTAGACCAGCGTGGAGACAGATTTGAATTATTTAAATAAAACGGGCCAATAAAATAAATTCAAACATTGTTATGATTATCATACCAAAGGGAATCAATCTCACACAATAAATTAAATATATTATCTTGAGCATATGGAAGATCTTCCAACTTTAGCCACTAAAAAATACTATTGCTATCTGTTTATCTTTCTTCCTTTAACAAGGAGCATGCACCCTTAATTATTATATGGAAGAAATGAAGCTCCAATCATAACTTACAAATATTTTTTTTAAGAGGAAGACAGATTTGGCCATGAAAATAATAAAAAAAAAAGATGACACGTGTGTGTTGTGTTTGGCATGGTGAGTACATGAACTAAGGATGTTTCCTTCGTGCAGGCAGAGGAGCAAATAAGAATTGAAATAGTAAACATATATATTATGCTATGTTGGGTTTTAAGAAACCATTACAACTCAACTTATTATCAGTCTCTGTGATAAGTTATCTCGGCTTTAAAGGTACGATCACTTATATTTTTTATTTTTTTTCATTTTTACCAGTTTAATTAAGTTCCGCTTATTTATGTATTTATTTTTGTTTATTTACTAGAAACAAACTTTCGGTAAATTTTCTTATAAATTGAAAGAAATTTTAATAGATTGTTTTTAGAAACTATAAAATATTCTGTTTCTAATTAAAAACAGAAAAAACAATAATTTATGTGTGAATCTGATTGAAATTATAAGAATATAATAATTGTGAAGTATGAAATAGTTTGACCTATGGGAGACGTTGTCATAATGTGGGGGTGAGTGTTATTCTGATGGCACTTGATCCGTAGAAATAATGAAGGTTATATTATAGGTAAAGATAAAGAATAGATGAAAATATATGCATAATTGAAGTGAGGAAGAAAAGATGTCCACTGAAGATATGCCAAAGATAGTGGATTGCTAAGTGAAGTCCACTATGAGCAGTTTTATGCAATCATAGAAGCATATATTATTATTCTTTTATGGAGTTAGTGCTACAAACCAGGTGGACTTAGGGAGCTCCTATGACAAAGTGGATCCTAAAGGTATTAATAATATACTTTCAAGGGAGAAAATATTAATATACATTTGTGAGAGTTTGTTTCTCGGTATTTACTATTTTTTCCTTTAACTTTGCTTTATTCAAGAATTATAATTTTGCGATGCGAGACACGTTTTATTATTTATATTTATTATAAAGAAAAAATTATCTATATAATCATATTTATATTTAACTAATACAATATTTTTGTCCCATCTTCATTTTCATTATATAACGATGATACTTGTGTCTTACTTTTTCCATATTAATTAATTAATTAAGTTTTATAAAAAATAAAAAATTATGACAAAACATGATATTAAGTATTCAATATCAAAATAAGTATTATTGTTTCTTCAATATCAAATATTTAAAAATAAATTAAAATTGTATATATTTTAAATTAAAGTATCAATTACAATTTTATTATAATCAAAATATTTATGGATTTTGTACACATTAATTAAACAAAATTGATAAAATTTAAAAATATTTAAAAGTTATAAAAGAAAAAAGTATTAAAGTTTAAAAGTATTTTAAACCGTATGTTTACTTCCTATCTCTAAATTATAATAAAATATTTTTTTTATACATTCATAAAAATTATAACACACCATTTAAAATTATTATATTATCTATGCCTATATATAAAGAAGATTGCCTTTTTTGGTAGCCATATTTGTTTTCCAAATTTATCCTTTTTTAATTATAATAATTATTTTATTATTTTATCAATACCCTCCTTTTAAGTAATTGCTTCTTTAAATTTAATTGTTTATTTTTTACTTGACTATTTTTTTAAACTTAACCAATTTTTTAATTATAAAACTATCTACAAAATAAATAAATATTATTTACAATAAAGCTATAAAAATTATATATCTAATTTTATAATTACAACAGATAATAATAGTAATAATTTTATTATTTTTTATTATCATAAAAAAAAGTGAACACATAGCACATGTGTTTTCAGTAGTAGTAAATGAGGCATCGTCATACAATGCGATGATAAAATTATGATAATGAGTTATAAAATAAAAAATATATATATAAATGATAAAAAATATTATTCTACATAATAATAAAAATGAATATCATATAAAAACATTAAACAAATGTAAAAGTGATCAAATGTTTGCTTTAGAAACAATTTGATACACAATTGAAGAAATTACACAAAAGAAAACAAATGTATAACTAATGGTATGATAAGATGAAAAATGTAACACTCTCTGTTTTATGCTAATTATATTTAAATTTTCTATATTAGTATGAAGTAATTTTATGATTTCATAAGTAAATTGAAAAAAAAGGTTTTATAAAAATTAAAAGATAATTTTGAGGTACTGACTAATATCTATTCTTAAATTATCTTAGTAAAATTGTTATCACTATTTCATAAATTATTGGATTAAACTATAATTTTTACAAAATATTATTGAAATAGGTTATCCAACATAACCGATCAAATTTGAAGATTTAATTTACAATTGAAAATTTATGTTAAGAGAAATAATTTTTGCATCTTAATTAGTGTAAAAGTTAGGTTTCTACTACATACTGTGTAGTTCTTAGTTGCTTCGGTAAAAATTTCACACCATTTCGTTAACTGTAGGATTAGGATGAAAATTTTATCAAAAATTCTTAAAACATTTTTACTCATTCCATGAATGATGAATTGTGAATTGGATAACTATTAAGTTCTGGAGAAATAAATTTATGTTACTTAATAGATAAATTCACTAAATGTGTGGGGATCATTCGGTGTCATACAATTAAATGATAAATATAGAGACAATATTATCTTTAGGAATGTACCTCATGCAATCAAAATGCCAGAACAAAAGCAAACGTCTTTTGTAGTTAAGGAACTAATTAATAGTTTTTTAAATGGTGGCTTGATGTTATAATCTTGAAGATAGTGGAACATGGAAATCAATGGGTGGAAGATCGTTTCCTGGCAAAACGCAACCACACACCTTTCAACTAATTGCTTATGTCAACTCAAGTGTTTTCTCCTTTCATTATTCTGTCTTGAAAAATATTATTTTTAAAATATTATACATTTATCTAATTAAAATATAAATTACCTAATTTATAATTTTACATTTTATAATTTTATAATTTTATATTTTAAAAGTTTATAGGTTTGTAATTTGTTAATTTTATAATTTAATAGTTTTATGTTTCAAAAATTTTAAGTTATATATTTATATATTTATAAAAAAATTTAATTTTAAATTTTTTTAGTTAGTAATTTTAATAAAAATTTATAATAAATATAATAAATTCTTTATGAAGATTGCATAATTATAATATCTTGTAACAAAATATTATGTATAACATTTAAACATAATAACAGTATAAAATAATTATCATATCATTTAAACAACTTACAATAAAGATTTTGTAACATCCCAAAAATACAGTGTAAAATCATATAAAGAATAATCACATGTTAACAATACTACAGATTAGTTCAACACTCGGCTAAATACAATTACGACCGAACGGCCTTACATAACAGTAGAGAAATAAAAAAAACAACGCTGGTTACTACTAGACCAATCGTTTAACAAAATACACTAATACCGTACGGTCTTTACAAAAATAAAGTCAACACCAGACCGAACGCTCTCAAGGTTCGGCCATCACTTCCGTTGCGTCTTCCAATACTTCTTCAAGCAGCTCTTCTCCTTCTGCTCACATCCACACGGATGATCATTGCAACAGGACAACGACAGAACGTACAACACAACCAAAAATGATAAACAAGGTAAACTTATGTAATTTAATTTATTCAATCACAACATACAACATATAACAAAACCAACAACGACCACATCATAATTCATACATCCATGCATGCAAATAACGACCACATGAATCTGACTGTCCGGATTGTATGAATCCTATGTAGCTACGACGTTCGTGCACCCGGGTGATGTAGTAACTGAGATACCCTCAACAGCTGCCACCCGAGGTTGATCCATTCCGTCCAAGTTAACCTTATGGACTAGGACCTCCTGCCATTCCCACACGTGACTTACTCCTCTCTACATGAGAACGAGTAATCATGGAATATCAGGATGAACGCCCGTTAAGCTTTGCCCACATTCATACTTTACCAATCAATAACCACTTTCTGAGATATTCCTCCCTGGAATACTCGTTCATAATCAACTATTTCATACACACCACATCTCAATTTTCCTCATACTTAATCATCCACATATTCAAATGAAATAAGATCATACGTTCTTATCATAGCCCAAGTACGTCTGGAATAACGCTTCTTAGAAACTAACGAGACTGAGCTCTACTCATCTACTTCAATAAACAGACTCCTAAGAACCGGACGCCACGAAGCCTAGGCCGAGTACTAAAACTCTAGGCCGAACACCTTTTAAAGACCAACACTGATTTACATTAAAAACTAATACTGACGAGAAACTATGGAATAATGAACGCTATCTAGTTTGAATAAAGACTCTGATTTTAAGCATAGTAATACTATATTACAGAAAACAAGACCCAGCGCTTGGTTTAAGACCCAACGCTTGGTTTAAGACCAAGCCCTGTAGAAGCCGAACACTATTGAACGAGCGTTGGTCAAAGACCAAGTGCTTATCAGGAACGAGCGCTATTGAGACTGAAAGATTGGTCCAAGACCGATCGCTAATATGATAGACGTCCGCGCCCTCCCAGGACAGACGTTCAAGTGGCTGACATGGGGAGTTGAAACGTTCAGTGTTCAGCCTAGTGAACGTCCGCCCCCCTCCCACAGATATCTATAATATTATAGATGTCCGCGCCCTCCCAGGACGGACGTTCACTAGGCTGAAAACTGAACGTTTCAACTCCCCATGTCAGCCACTTGAACGTCCGTCCTGGGAGGGCGCGGACGTCTATAACAGTATTAATATTGTAAACGCGAACCAGTGAGCAGTTACGCTCGTCTTCCCCCCGCGAACGCTGTCTGCGCCATTGATTTTCCAGGTGCGTTTTCACTCTTTTGAACCGTTTAAATTGACTTTCAATCCGATTACATTGCTCTGTGATGAAATACCTTTGATTTGAACCGATTAAAAATCGTTTTCGGTACGTTTTTTTGTAGTCTCTTGCGTGTTCTTGGGCGAATTCTTTGACTGTTTTTGGGCTACGTTTTATGTCGTTCCCTCCTCGATTTCCCTCCCTTTGACTGTTTTTGGGCTACATTCTTAGGCCGTTCTGGCAGTGCACAAACGGACGTCCAACCCCCTAACCCCTACCACTAACAATACAGCCAAGTAGACGTCTAGGGTCGAGGCGCCGGACGTCTATATGGACGTCCGAGTGTTCACATCGGACGTCTATATAGACGTCCGGCCTGACACAACGGACGTTTATATAGACGTCCGGGCTGACACAACGGACGTTTACATAGACGTCACTCGCAAAGACGTCGGGGGAACGTCAGACGTCAAAAGGTTCAAAGAACATACGTCTAAAGCCCTTTCACTAGTGAATTCTTTCATAAAATATTTAGATCGCATTAGAATTGGAAAGATACAATTTTTTTTAAAAAATAAATTTTTTTTTTAAATTTTACGGTAAAATTAGATCTGATAAACTCATCAGGAATCAAGTTTGTATTGAGTTGATTGGATGATTTGATTTTGAGAATTGTTTAAAAATCAAATAAAACATATTTGAAAATTTTGACCGATAAATCTTTATTTTAATTTAAAATTTAATCAAACTAAGTTATTAATATCCTTATATTTTTCTCAAATATTTGTATTAAATAAAATTCAATAATTTCTTATCTCCAATTTCAACAGGAGAGATTTTTTTCTCTAGGAGCAAAATTAGTTTTAGAAACCAAAAGGTCAATATACTGGACAAGAACAACTGATCAATCTGAGGCATGTCTATTCGATGGTACGAAAGGACCAAGATATAGTGTGTATATGTATATATATATATATATATATATATATATATATATATATATATATATATATATATATATATATATATATGTATATATATATATATATATATATATATGTATATATATATATATGTATATATATATATATATATATATATATATATATATATATATATGAGAATATACTTTCTTTTAAAACAATAATTTTATTTAATTTTTTAATAATTTTATTTAATTTATAAAACAAATAGGAAAGGTATAAATAAAAAGGTATAGAACATATATAAAATAAAACAAACTAAATTATGTTATTGGTGGATAAAAATTAAAAAAAAGAGTAAAATATTTTGTATCACTTACTTAGATGGAGCAAAAAATATATAAAAATATTTTATATTAGTTAAAATGGTTTAAATTAATCTATTTTCTCTCTCTTTTTTCATAAAATAAATGATTTATTAATTTAACACTGTAAAATATTTAATAAACTAAAGAGAGAGGCATCTTCTTTTTGATGCCTTCTTAATGTGTGAGGTAGAGTATATTTATTGTGGTCCCACAGAACAAAAATCTTCTCCTTCTTATTTTTATTATGAAACAAATAGAATGTGTTTATATCCATCTTTTATTATTTTCTTAGATTTTATTTGTCCTGAAAAAAACAGTGAACAGAAAAGAAGAAGAAAAAAATATAGTGTGTTGACGTTATGTTATGGATTTAGTCATTGTTGTAATGATTGTTTGCCTTAATAAGAAATAGACCAAACAAAGGTTTCCAGTAAAATGTGATTGGAATAAGGTGTGCCCAAACATGTGCAGCACATTCACTCATTAATGACATGCTGTCTGAAATTTCTTTAATAAAATCAATTCGTCCAAATGAGACATAAGATTTTGAGTTTGACAATTCAATTAAGCAATATTGCCTTGACCTCTTCTAATGTGTCCTACCCATCAAAATTTTTCTTCAAAGGATAGATTTTGTTTTGTCAATAGGTGTAATTCAACCCTCTACTCCTCAATTCATTAATCCTTTTTATTTATTTTCTTAGCATACATTTAATGTTTTTAACTTACTAATTTTAAGCCATATTTAAAAACTATATTAATGAAAAAAAATGACAAATTCAATCTAGTTTAAAAAATTAAATAAGTTAGAAAAGTTAATTTTAAATCTAAATTAATTCTGTAAAATCGTAAGATTTATATTGCACTCTATAAACTTATCTTTTTTTAGTTAATATGAAACTTTTTCAATAAAAATAAATAAATTTATGTATATTGTTATTTTTTTTTCTTTCACTCATACATCCCTCTTCTACTCACATCATACGCATGTAAACTCACACCCAACAACACACACACACACATATATATATATATATAACATACATTAATCCACACTCACATCCACATATATGCATTACATTTACGTGTATCCAGATATACATATGTCCATACACATAATAGATACATAAAATATGAATAATTAAATATAAATTATGTATATGAATATGAATGTGAATGAGAAATTGCATTCTAATGTATGGATTGTTGTGTTGGTTAATTTGGTTGTTAGATTATTGTTATAGATTTTTATGTTATAAATGTATATGTATGTTTAAGTTATTATTAGGTTATCCTTCTTTGTCTATTAGAAAGTGAGTTTATGCCTAACTCAACCCCACAAAACCGGTTTGGAAGGTGAGGTTTGCACCTCATTTATATATTATAATTTGGCCTTATCTCTAGTCGATGTGGGACTTCCAACACACCCCCTTCACGCCGAGGTATAGACATCTCGTGCGTGATAGTAGAAATTGGGTGGTCCGATAACGGCCCGATAGCGGGTGGAATAGAAGAATAGAATGTCCATTTAGAACTCGTTAGGATAGGCTCTAACTTGGCTCTGATACCATATTAGAAAGTGAGTTTATATCAAATGATAATATATAATTGAGGTGCAAACCTCACCTTACAAGCCGATTTTGTGGGGATGAGTTAGGCATAAACTCACTTTCTAATATGGTATCAGAGCCATGATTAGAGCCTATCCTAGCGAGTTCTAAGTGGGCATTCTATTCTTCTCTTCCACCCGCAATCGGGCCGCTATCGGACCACCCAATTTCTACTATCACGCACGAGATGTCTATACCTCGGCATGAAAGGGGTGTGTTGGAAGTCCCACATCGACTAGAGATAAGGCCAAATGATAATATATAATTGAGGTGCAAACCTCACCTTACAAGCCGGTTTTGTGGGGATGAGTTAGGCATAAACTCACTTTCTAATATGTTGGAAGTCCCACATCGACTAGAGATAAGGCCAAATTATAATATATAAATGAGGTGCAAACCTCACCTTCCAAGCCGGTTTTATGGGGTTGAGTTAGGCATAAACTCACTTTCTAATATGGTATCAGAGCCATGGTTAGAGCCTATCCTAGCGAGTTCTAAGTGGGCATTCTATTCTTCTCTTCCACCCGCAATCGGGCCGCTATCAGACCACCCAATTTCTACTATCACGCACGAGATGTCTATACCTCGGCGTGAAGGGGGTGTGTTGGAAGTCCCACATCGACTAGAGATAAGGCCGGTTTTGTGGGGTTGAGTTAGGCATAAACTCACTTTCTAATATTGTCTTTGGAATGATTGTTTCTATTATGTGAGTATATTAGATTATAGATAAAGGTGATTGAGTTATGTTTGAAGTTCTATGTTTTGGAGTGATGTACATGAATATAGAGTATGAAATATGATGTAGTTACTTATTTTTTTCAATATTGTAATTATTCAATTAGTAGTGTACATTTATTAAATTGCGATGTTAAGCAATAAATTATAAAATATAAAATTTGTGATTCAAATAAAATATGAAATTTTATTTCAATAACAAGAACAGATACAATTAATTCACACTCGTCTCACTACTAAATGCATAATAGAACTCACATAAAAGAATAAAGAAAAATACTAAACATCATTTTATTACTAATTCATGAAAAAAGAAGTCGATTTGACTTTGAAAGAAAAGGTGACGTGATAAAAAAAATGGTTGTGTATAGAATTCCTACGGAAAAAGTAGAATATCTGTTGATGCAGGTAATGCGGCTTAGTGATGTTGGGCCTATTGGATTACAGTCATCTTGTTATCATCAAATATAAATGGACTCCAACATTTTCGGGTCGCTACACTAAGGAAATGGTTGTGAATTAATTTGTGAGGGTCCACCAAAATTATATAAAAAAAAAGTGTTTCCTACAAAAGTCAAGGTTTACATTTTCCAATAAGTTATTTCTGTAAATAATATTTAATAAAGTAATGGATATTCTATATAACCAAGACGTTGTAAATGTAACGCCAAAGTAAAACTAATAAATAAAATAATAGATCACCGTTATACTTACATTAGCTAAAACACATGTCTGCAGACGCGTCTATCTTCAGTTTTATCTTATCATAATAAAAAGATAAAAACTATTTTTTCTAATTTTTAATTATTATTAAAATAAAAAATGTTATTAAATTTATAAAACATATATTTTTTTTAAAATAATTATAAGAATACAAAAGTGTTTCGGTACAGATGTTTTCTGGTGTGTCTTTGTTGCTTCTAGATGTCCGGGACGCTCACTTCTCTTCAATTGTTGTCGATCGCGCTCCTTCAACTCTTATCGCTCGTCCACTTTCAAGTCAGGCATGAGTTATGGAACCTCAACTCTTAATAAAGTGATTATAATATCACCCTAGAATATTATCTAGAGTCTGTAGAACGTAGAGGGAACCCCCTAGACTTTTTCCTTGTTATTGTATTTATAAGTGAAAAAACAACCTTACCTGAAAACTTGGTTAGTTAATCATAAGTATCTTAAAATATCTAAGATATTTTATCCAATAAATATCTTACTATACAAAATGATAAATAATTAATAAACTAATTTACATTAATAAGAGTAAAAATGTTAATGAAATGTGTATATTAAAAAATTGGTATTAAAATCAATTCTTTTTACTAATAGATAGATATATAGATTAAGTTTTGTATCTTATTCAACGTAGATACATATTTAAGATTTGAACTCAAATTCCTCAGTTAAGTTAGGGTAATCTTTCTTGAGTTTATTCGGTGTTCAGTATTTAATATCTATCCTTTACAATGTATTTTAAACATTATCATAAAAAAATACTATAATAAAATAAATTAAACTAAATTTTTTATTAACATATTTTAGTTTTTGTGTAAGTTTTGTCCCTCGGTATTAAAATAGTCCCAATTTTTTTCAAAATTATGAATTTCAGTGTACTGATTCAAATTAAAACTATGAAATCTAAAATTAGACTATATTGATCTACACGTCCTACACTTTAATTTGTGTTTTTTATACTTGTTACAAAAATTAACAATTTAATTGACTATAACTTAATGTTTTAAAATAAGCTAATTAGTTATCATAAAATAAATAAATAATTTTAATTTATTTTATGTTACATGGAAAATTATTAATATCGTAACAATCTAAATTAGCGTACAATTACACTACTAATTTCATCATAATATAATAACATAACACACATTATATACATATACATTGTATTTTATAATACAAAGGTGTAATATTTTATAAGTACATTTTAATTATATTTTCACAACTTATAGAATAAACTTTATACCCATTGTCCTCGTTAGTCCTTTGCTCATGTATAATATAACATCCCGTAATCTCACACTTGATAATTCATAATTGATATATTGTAGCATTACATTTAAGGTAACATCCCTTAATCTCACGCTTGATAATTCATAGTTGATATATATATATATATATATATATATATATATATATATATATATATATATATATATATATATATATATATATATATATATATATATATATATATATATATATATATATATATATATATTATATGTTTTAAACTCAGATTTCAACTATAAACTCATAAATATAACTCGAATTCTTCTAATTTATTCTTCTATCTCTTTTTTCATTGGCATTGAATCAGACGACATTCCTTCATCTACTCCCGTATAACGAATTATACGATCATCGCACATACACAAACACAAACAAGTAGGGTGAGCTAACATGCAACTAATCATTTATAAAACATGCATAATTACTTTGATACACTCCAACAAACATCATATAATAATTATGTCAGACACCCTTATACCATCATACAACAATCGCATCATAGATACTCATCCCACAATACCACAATTACTAATAGACACTCGTCCTACAATACTTAATAGACACTCGTTCCACAATACTCAATAGACACTCGTTCCACAATACCCAATGGACACTCATTCCACAATACCCAATAGACATTCATCCCACAATATCCAATAGACACTCATCCGGATGATACGTTGATGAGCGGTCACGGGAGGTTATGCACTTGTGATGACTTTCACTTTTTCTTACAAATACACTTCCAAAATACTCCATACCATCCACAAGGTTAGTCCTCAACACTATGTCCAAAACCGGCACATAGACCAGGACCTCCTGCCCCTCTCACCACATAATTCATCCTTCTCTACTTGAGACTGGATGATTATTAGAGTATCAGGATAACCTCCAACTACAGGACCCTCAACATCAACATATACACAAATACCATATCATTATTGAATCTCTCCACGAGACTCATACCATGCTCATATTCCTCAACTCACATTATACCCTTACAAAATCTTTCCACAATACTCATATCATGTTCAGATGCATAAATTCAAATCCAATAAAATCCAATCATCGCAGAAATCATACAAAATGAATATATCACAAAATAAATTAACAATACTAAAATATCACCATAAATGGTCACCAGAGAAGAATCAAATGTTTGACGAATCAAACTCACCATAAACGCCAGTACATATGACTAGTCACAACTTACTGGATTTGACCAGGGCTGCTTTATGATCAGGATGTACCAACTCCGGTTTTTAAGATTCCTCTATCCTACCATCACAATTATAATTCATAATTCCATATCTACCACAATAACATGAATTCATCAGAAATTTTCATTCCAACAAGATATATTGCACAATAATTTGACAGTACATAATCTGTTCAACAAGATTTAAGTTAAAAATTTGTCGAGTAGACTTCCAGGAAAGGGAGGTGCGTCACAATGGACAACTTAAGTACCAAGTCTTTCCTTAGCCAAAGTGTTCCTCAACTAGTTTTAACAAATTTCTTATTTACAGATTCAAAACAACAACATATAATATTAGCACAGAAATTCACTATAGATAGATATACAATAAGCACCTATGTTTTTCATTAACAGTATTCACACAAAATTTCAAGACATGAATAGTAATAAAACAATACTAAATCATAATATAAAAGCTTAGAAAGGTTAGCTCCCCTACCTCTATTTCAGACTTAATCTCTTGCTCAGAATTTGTTTCCTCGAAAACCTTCCAAAACCTCTACTCTTCTTGCAACTAAAAATTTCTTCGTAACTCTTTGTTCTCTATTTCTCAAGCTTTCTCACTTGATTCTTCCTCTCTTTGTGCAGAATAGCCTCCTCTCTCATGGCTATTTATAGTCCAAAAATTTTATTATTTGTTCTTTATCCACTATCAATATTTTATTTTTCTTAAACAAAAAGGTAGAAAAGAGTTTGAACCCATGTTCTTGAAATCCCCACAAATTTCTACCATTTAAGCTACCAAAATTTCTTATTTAACTTTTCACAGTTTATAAACTTATTATATTTTTTATTCACAAAGAAATTTATTACTACCAATAATAAAATTGTTACTATTAAGGTAAATATTTTTCATGAATCTTACATGTATAAAAAAAGGCCACGGACAATCTACAAACATTACAGAAAACAAAAGGCCAATCTACAAACACTACAAAAAAACAAAAGACAAGTTAGTGAAAATTGAACAATACTACATAATTAACATATTCAAACCAAAATCGAGCAACACGATCATACAAGTTTAATCTCTCACCCTTTTATCATATTCTCTCAATCTCTATCATAAATTTTGATTCAACAACAATAATTACTTTGCAAACAAAAATTCATCATCAACTCTAAATCATCTATTATAGTTTTAATAAAAACAAGTTTAATGATTATTTTGTCCGAAAATCAATTTTAATTTATATTTATTTCTAATCTATTATTTCTAAAGAATATATAAATATTGATTTTATAAAAAGTTATTCAAAACAATTTTTTAATTATAATAATATTTTAGATACATAATTTCATTATTTAAAAAAAATAAAAATATAATATATATTAAATTTATTTAAAGTAATTTTGAAAGAAAAAAATATTTAAAGTAAGTAATTTTTTATAAGTCCAAAAATTACTTATATTTGATACAATTGTAAAAACATATTTTCTTTTAAAATTTGTGTGCTTTTAAAATTTTTATGAATTTATTTTGATAAAATATTTTTAAAATATTACATATAAATAAGCTTTTAACTCATTTTTAGTTTTGACATCTAAAATACAATTTAAAAAAATGTTTTTTTTAAAAAAAAAATTATCTATAAAAAAAGAAAATAAATTATTGTTTTTATAAAATAATGCTAATATAACATAAAAGTTTTCATATATTAAAATTTAATAAAAATAAAGATAATTTTATTAAATGAAAAAATATACTAATATAATTGCATAATTTGATCGGGAAAGATAGTGGATATGATTGAATTACAATGTCATTAGACCAAAATAGTTAAAGTGTTAAAAAAATTCATAAACTGACTTTAGCTCATAAAACTTTATAAATATTTGATCTATAAATTTTTTTAATAAATGATTTTTTTTATTCTGTAAGTTTTTTTGTTTCAATTCATGAGTTAGGACCAAATTTTATCAAATAGATTAATTTTACAAGTTTAATAACTAATACCTTCAGTTAAAATATCTATACACTGTTAGCTATAAAGAAATTATGATATATAATAATAGTTAAAACATCTATCATAAAAGTAAACCTCAGTTTATAATTTAAGATTTATCTACACTCTTGTTATTATTGTGTTTGTACATACATAAGAAAGCGCATTGGGTGTTATTTTTTACTATAAATTCACTGATCTCATTAAATCCAGCTTAAATACCTGTTCCTATTGGAATTGATAAAACAGTGACATGAAGAGAGTGTGCTAATATATTATGTGCATAAAGGTGTAAAAGATGACATGAACAGAAGACCACGCCTAAAGTTTTATATTTTAAGTATGCGTTTTGCTATTCAAAGTATTGTGAGGGTAACTGTAAGACCCATAAAAAAAATATTTACCTTAATAGTAATAAATTTCTTTGTCAATGGAAAATATAATAAGTTTATAAAATGTGGAAAGATTAATAAGAAATTTTGGTAGCTTAATTTGTAAGACTCATGAAAAATATTTATAATAGTAAATTTTAGCATTTTATTAGTAATAATAATTTTAATGGATAGAAAAATGTAAATTTTGGATATAAAATTATAGTAATTTTAGAAGGAGAGGTTCAAATTTTTGGTAACTTATTTAGTAAATTTTTAAATTGAATAGTAAAAAGTGAATAGTAAATAGTAAAAAGTGAATAGAAAATAGTAAAAAGTGAATAGTAAAAATAAATTTTCACCATGAGGATTTCTTAGCATGGAAGAAAGTAGTAGGTAGAAACTAGGATCAGATTTGGTGAGTAAATGGTTAAAATATTATTTTTTAAATAATATTAAAATAATAAATAATATTAAAATATTAATGAATAGTAAATTTTTTTACCTATAAATAGCCATGGGAGGGAAGGGTATTTTGCACCAAGAAAAGAGGAATCAAGTGAGAGCTTGAGAAATAGAGAAGAAAGAGCTAGGGAGAAATTTTTAGTTGCAAGAAGAGTAGAGGTTCTGAAGGGTTTCGGGGAAATAAATTCAACTTTTCTAAGCTTTTATATTATGATTTAGTACTGTTTTATTTCTATTCGTGTCTTGAAATTATGTATGAATATTGTTAATGCTTACTGTATGTTTATCTATATTGATATTCGGTGTAAATATTATATGCTGTTGTTTTGAATCTGTTAATAAGAAATTTGTTAAAAACTAGTTGAGGAACACTTTGGCTAAGGAAAGACTTGGTACTTAAGTTGTCCATTGTGACGCACCTCTCTTTCCTGGAAGTTTACTCGACAAGTTTTTAACTTAAATCTTGTGTACAGATTATGTATTGTTAAATTATCATGTAATATATCTTGTTGGAATATATTCAGTTTGTATGATTTATGAAATGATTGAAGTTTATTTGATTTGAATTTATGCATCTAAACATGTATGAGTATTACGGGGAAATGTCGTAAGGGTATAATATGAGTCGAGGAATGTGAGTATGGTATGAGTCTCGCGGAGAGATTCTGTAATGTCATGGTATGTGTATGAGGATTATGGGTAGATTTCGTAATGGTATAATATGAGTTAAGGAATATGAGCATGGTATGAGTTTAGTGGAGAGATTCTGTAATGTCATGGTATGTGCGTATATGTTGATGTTGAGGGTCATGAAGTTGGAGGTTATCCTGATACTCTAATAATCATTCAGTCTCAAGTAGAGAATGATGAATTATGTGGTGAGAGGGGTAGGAGGTCCTGGTCTATGTGCCGGTTTAGGACATAGTGAGGGGACTAACCTTGTGAATGGTATGGAGGGCGGAATGTCCTGGTCTATGTGCCGGTTTAGGACATAGTGAGGGGACTAACCTTATGAATGGTATGGAGGGCAGAATGTCCTGGTCTATGTGCCGGTTTTGGACATAGTGAGGGGACTAAGAATGACATCACAAGTGAAAAACCTTCCGTTGTATCGCTCATCAACATATCGTTGGGATAAGTGTCTATTGAATATCGTGGGGATAAGTGCCTATTGGGTATTGTGGAATGAGTGTTTATTTGGGTATTGTGGGATGAGTATCTATTGGGTATTGTGGGATGAGTGTCTATTGGGTATTGTGGGATGAGTGTCTATTAGGTATTGTGATGTTTATTAGGTATTACGGGACGAGTGTCTAATAGGAATTGTGGTATGATGGTATGAGGGTGTCTGACATAATTTATATGATGTTTGTAACGAAGTAATTATGCATGATTTGTTGCATGTTAGCTCACCCTACTTGTTTGTGTTTGTGTATGTGCGATGATCGTATAATTCGTTATACGGGAGTAGATGAAGGAATGTCGTTTGATCCAGTGACGATGTTTGACGTTGCCGCTTAGTCGTTTTAGGAGTTCTATTTGTCATTAGTACGTTAAAATACTCTGCTACGTTTAAGTTTAAAATTCTGTAGCTAATTTGAGGATGACTGTAATCCTTAATACTCTTAACTGCTTTCACATATTATGCATGATGACGTCCTTTCTATATATGCATGACGTATATTTTTAGGACGTTACAGTAACATATTCTTAAATTAATTTAATAATTTAATAATGTGATTATGTAATTTAATAGTTTGACTTTAATTAGAGTGGATCAAATGTGAGGATTATTGGTCTAATACATGAAATAATTGGAGGAGGTTATTTGGTAAAATTTCTCTCTTCTTTAAAAAATATTATAATTATAATATAGCAGGTTTTTCGAAATTAAAATCCACGTAACTTAATTTTGATTAAAAATAAATCTTTTGACCAAAGAAGAAGGAAAGAAGAGAAAAGTAGAACTGTCAAAATGGGTCACAACCCGCGAGCCAATCCGATCCACCACGGATTTGAGTCGGGTTGGATTAAAAAAAATTGTATTTTTTTTATGTGAGTCAGATTTCAACCCAGCTCGTTTAAACTCAGTTCATACGGGTTGAACCCGTGGTGGGCCGGGTTGGCCCACCAACCCACTTACCTAATTTTATTTTATTAAAATTTAATTTTAATTTTATAAAAAAATATTTATTATTTTGTTTTTGCTTGAAAAAATTATTTAAATTTCTTATTTTCAAAATTAATTAAACACCCATTTTGGGAGTTAGATTTGAGAGTGAAATTTGTTTAGATTTGTATTATAGAAAATTTGTAATTTCTTTTTATTTTAAAAAAGTTGTAATTAAGTGAGCCAGTGAGCCAACCTGTTTACCCACCAACCCGTGGTGGGTCGAGCTGGGTTCGAATTTTTCTGGCTCGCTAATAAATGAGTCGGGTTGGGATGACTCACTAAGTGACCAACCCGTGATGGGCCGAGTCGGGTCGGGCCAGATTGCCCGTTTTGACAGCTATAGAGAAAAGCATAGAAAATTACATAACATTAAATCATAAATCCAAATAAATCTTTTTCTTCACAATTATATATGAAAATTTGTGAAAATCATAAAAATCAAAATAATGTATAATTTTATTAAATTGAAATATAAAATTGTTACCATCTATATAAGTGGTTCGAAAGGAAGTGAAACAATATATTCAACAAATAACAAATCTGGTTAGGATGAGCTCTAACCATAGTTCTGATACGATGTGAACTTTAAACTTAACTTAACTCTTATAAAACTAACTTGTAAAATTAGATTTGTACACATTCATCTACTTTCAATTCACCTTATCTACGAGATTTTCAACAAATTCAAACCACGTATACCAAAACATTTTATTGGAGCAGCCGCCGTGAACACATATACCACAAAAACCCGAAACGCATCCCAAATATGAAAACAAAACGCACTTGAAAATAAAAATCCTACTATAAAAATCCTACTGAAATTAAAATTAGTAAGATTAGTTATAAAATATAATAAGTAATTTATATTATATTGTGTTTTTTAAGCGATTTGTATAGTGTTGAACTGTTGAAGCGTGTGTGGGTAGTTACTTTTAATATTTAGATAATTTATTTCTATTTTTATTTTTTATTTATAAAAAAAAATTAAAGATAAAATAAAAATATAAAATATGCATATCAAATGGAACCTTTACATATTATCACATAAGCACTTAAGTGTCTCTGTATATTTTAAAGAAACAAAATAAAATTAATGAGTGATAGAAAAAGGGGGATTACACTTAGTATTTGCATATATATAATTTTTTTATTTTAAAATATAATTTAAAGTAAGTTAGAAATATTAAATATGTATCTCCTTTATATATTGATTTTTTTTTTGTAATTTTAAAAATAAAATAGAAATATAAAAAATATATTCTCTTTATATGTTATTATATATTTTTCTAATTTCAGAAAAATGATTAAGAATAAAATAAGATATAAAGTGTGTATGCTAAAAATATAATTCTTACTATATTTATAAATTTAAAATAGAAATAAAAATATAAAGTTTGATATAAAATTAGAAATCTCATCATATGTTACTATAGTAGCGCATGTTTACTTTCTTTTTTACGATAGCAAAAAAATAGTAAAATCATAATTATAAATGTAAATAGGAACAAATTTTATTTGTTTTGTGAATAAAACTTTCATTATAAATAGTCATTTTAATTTAAAAATGATTAATTTAAAAAAAATCAAATAAAAAAAATCAGTTAAAAGATAAAATTGCAAGATAATACTATATAGTATTTAGAATTGCCTATATATGTCCACTGAAACGTTGAATTTCCTTTATATAATACTATATTTAGAGTATGAATTATAAACATGCTATCATTTTGGCATCTTTTCTTTAAAAATTATTTTCCCCTGTTTTATTCGATACAAATTACAATTTTAATCTTTCAATATTTAAAAAAGTTATATAATCAATTAATTTTAGAAATATAAAATGTAATTTTTCCACTCAAACGTTATTTTACGAATATTACATATATTATAATTTAATGGTTTTAAAACAGTGATAATTATAATAATAGAAAGAGATTAAAAAAGATAACTTTAACCACCTAATTATCATTATTAGTCTTGCAAATGGTTCTAACACAATTATATTAACGTTTGTTATCCTGCAGGCAAAGCATATACCCTAAATATAATGCATAAAACATATGTCTTCATGTTTTCAAACACACACAAATGCATATATATATATATATATATATATATATATATATATATATATATATATATATATATATATATATATATATATATATATATATATATATATATATATATATATTGTCTATTGGATTGTTTGAATGGAACTCTGATTAATATTGGTTCTTTCCTGCAAAACCCTAACCCTTCCATCTGATTAACAGCTATTCAGCCAAAGTTATATATAATTCTCATTAACCCTTTTACCCATTTGAGTTTGATGATCAAAGTTAAGTAGAATTAACTGCTTCACACAGCATTAGTGTTGCAACGGCTGCTTCATTGTTTTCTTGCCAGGCAATGGCTGATGAACACAAACCGTTCTCTGAGTTCCATAGATGCCAGCAATGTCGATGGAGGTGTCAAAGGTTGGTACCAATTACGACTTCAACTAATATAAGATAAATCCTTCATTACCTTTATCATTTTAAAAATTCTACCGTGACTCTGAAATTTTGTCTGATATATAATGATCGATCAGCTTGTTTATCCTGATTTCATTCTATCATTTGAGATGAAATTGTATATAGTCTCATTTAATCTAAATACATATATAACTAAATATTCACCAATAAATACTATCTATACATCTAATGAGTAAGGATTCTTTTTAAGTATGACTTCTTTTATCTGAATCATTCATCAAGACTTAATCATCAATCTTGAAATGTCTATAAAAAAAAATTATTAGAAAGATATAACATTAATAAAAGACATAAATTTAAACCATATAAGGATTAATATCACTTTAAAAAAAAAATCTTAAGACAAAAAAATTATGAATTTTTTTATATATATTTAGTGTTAAACTTTTATAAATGTGAGACTTCCACTGACATCATTTTGTATTTATCATAACAATTACATATATATAATATATATAATGTAGCATTTTATTCAATTTTAATGTATGAAAATGTTTATGCTATATTAATATTGTTTTATAATAATAATATTTAATTTTTTTGAGAAAAATTATTTTCTTTTAAATTGAAATGCGCTTATTATATTTTAGATGTTAAAACTAAATATAAGTTAAAATTTTATTTATATATAATTTTTCTAAATAGCTTATTAAAATAAATTTATAAAAACTTTCAAAATAAGAAAAAAATTAAAATATGTTTTTACAATTGTTTTCAAATATAAGTAAAGTTTAGACTTAAAAAAAATTATTTTGAACATTTTCTTTTCTTTTCAAAAGTATCTTATTTTTAAGCTTAAATAAACTTAACATATATTATAATTTTAACTTTTCAAAATAATAAAATTATGTATTTAAAATATGATTATAATTAAAAAAATATTTTGAATTATTTTTTATAAAATCAATATTTATATATTTATATTTTAAGAAAAAAGATATTAGTAAAAGATTACTTTATTTTTAACCTTAAACAAACTCAAAATATATTATATTTTAAACTTTTCAAAATATATTATTTTTAACCTTAAATTTATATATCTAAGATATATTACAATTAAAAAATCATTTTAAATAGCTTTTTATAACATAACATTTATATATTTATATTGAAAGAAAAATTATATCAGTAAAAAATCACTTTATATAAACTTAAACAAACTCAATAAATATATATATATATATATATATATATATATATATATATATATATATATTTTTAACTTTTCAAAATATGAAATTATATATTTAAAATATAGTTACAATTAAAAAATTATTTTAAATAGTTTTTGATAAAATCAATATTTATATATTTGTATTTAATTTAGAAGGATATTAGTAAATTATCATGGAAAATTTAGAAATTATTGAACATGCAAAGTAAATTAAAAAAATTAAAAATGCATTAGAAAGGACTTAATTTAGTTTAGTTCTAATTCTATCCTAATTCCATCCCAATTCACTTTAGAGTGTTTCTCCCTGCATCATCACATCCTTCTTCCATTACCTCCCCATTCTCCATTTACCCTTGGCAAAAATTTAAAGTTAGTGGTTAAAAAAAATTGTTTTTCATCAACATTGAACAACTTCATTTAAAGTTAATCTAAAATCACTATATAAACATGTTCCCCACACCACGGAAATCACATTTCGTCTTTTTTCTTCTTCACTGTGTTATCCTTCATCTCGTGGTGGTGCTTCTTTGTGATGGTGTGTTATTGTGCCGTGTTTTTTTAGAGGCCAAATGGATCTTTCATTTCTGTTTTGGCTTTCGGGGTTTTCCTTAATCGTTTTTTGCCTCAATCGTTGCGCACATAACATACAACATACCACTGCACAACACATACAAAAGCTAAATACCAAACGAAACAACCATATGAAATATGAAAAGGGGGAAAATAGGATTAGGGTTTTAGATTAAAAAAGGTAAAAGTAAAATAAAAATTACTAAACGTTAGTTTTGGAATAAAAAAAATTGGAGAAGTGCAAGGAGAAGAAAGTGGCGGTGTAGGGAGAAACATTCCTCACTTTATGTGAGACTTTGAAGGTTGGAGCTTTTAAAAAATCTCTTATTAAGTGGACTAAAAAAATAGGGTTTAATTTTAGAAAGAGTTAGGGTCAACCCATGAACTAGAGACTCAAACGACACCTCTACTTTATATATAAAATATCAATTTAAAAATTCTACAGATAATATAACATCTCCAAGTACTATAAGTAAAATCACTTTAATTACCTATTTCAAATACCTAATGTTATAACATTAATTAATTTTATACTTCTTAAAACATGCTTTAAACTTTCAACAAGTAAAAATATGCATACCCCTTTGTTTTTAACAGTATTTTTGCCTAGTTGTAATAATGATGTATCATAAAAACTTTTTTTAAAATATTTTAAATTAATTCACCAAGCTTGTCACACCACTTGCTACCCACTTAGGATTATATTCTTTTAGCACAATATCTTTAGTATATTCAATATGAAAGAGAATTTATAGAGAATAAAAAAAACTTTAAAAATTATGGAATTTCTAATAAAATGAGTAATAAATACATATAATTTAATTACAGCCTTTATATAATTTATTTATTTAAAATTTGTTTCTTAGTAACATTTGGAGTAAATTAAATAAAATTAATTTAAACGGATGAATAGTGTTTATTCAGAATAAGAAGTAAATTATGATGAAAAGAAGTGCGTTCCAAGAGTTGGACTCTGACTTTTACGTATTATCCCGTTAAATGACAAATTCAAAATTTACTTAATTTTTCTTTCAAGAAAACGTCTGTGTGCAGGAGTTGAGTAACTTAATTTAAAAAACCAAAACGACTAATTCAGAAAATAATAAGTAAAATATACCAAAAGTTTAATAACGATTATTTACAATGACATAAAGAATAAGCAATAAAATGACAATTCTTAAGAAAATTTATAATTTGAAAAGGGAAAATAAATATTTTTTTAACCCACATCAAATTGTAAACTAAGCGAATGTGACCATATAACTAAATATAAAAAATTAATGAATATTTTAATAATTAAACACCAACATTTCCTATTTAAGATATTCTGTAATATACTATATGTTTTAGAAATATAAAAAATATAATAATCAATTACGTTATTGTCTTGCTTATTTTATATTTTTTTTATAGATTTGTATGAAAAAGATAACACTCAATGAATCTCCTCTTAAACTTTATAATTTTACCTTCTTTTCTATTCAATTAAATTATAGTTTTTTTTTCAATTTTTACTCCAGCTTTCCCATTCATTTCATCATTTTCTATCCAACTAATAAATCCTTATTTTTCTTTCAACAGTCACTCTCTCCCTTGCATCAAAACTAAACCATGATAAAGTTGGATGTTCATGACAAATCAAATGAAAGGCAAGAAACAGAGAGATAAGTTTGAAAGAACATAGTAAAGAAAAAAAAATTGAACAATAAATATGTTAAATTATGAATTATAGATCAATAATTAATAAACAATAAAATCTTTTATTTCATAAAATAGTTTCCAATCATATTTGTAGAACATATATCTTTGATTTTCTCTTGATTTATTTTAATGAAGATGAAGAGAAAGAAAAAAAATAATGAATAAGACCACGATCTTTTATTAACTTCTCTCTATTTTTTTAATTTTAATATTTTAATTTAACTCCTATCAATTAAATATTATTTATAATCTTTATACAATAATATTTTCATAATATATATATATATATATATATATATATATATATATATATATATATATATATATATATATATATATAAATTATCTAAACTGCTAATAAAATAGACTCATATAAAAAAATTACTTTTCTCTTTGATGTATATGATACCATTTTCATGTTTCTTTAACTGGCTTCTCTCTCTTCCTTTTCTAACTTTGGTCTTAAACAATTAAACCAAATTGTCATGGAGAAATTTAAAAGCAATTGACTATTCCATTTTTATTTATTTTTGGAGAGTTCATTGTGTTACTCTCCCCATTGAATAATGTTTGATTAAAACAGAAGAAAGAAGAAGACGGAGTTAGTGACTTGTAAGTCACACTCACATCTTGATTATCCCACGTTTTTGTCGTTGTTATCTAATCACGCCACTGTTTTTATTATTTAAAACAAATCTCTTTCCTTATATCACTTTAATTAATCTTTACAATTTATATATACTGATTATCACTTCATTCAATAATTTTATTTTAAATTGATTAATTAAAAGATTTTAACTAGTATTTAAAAATATCTCGACTAGATTCTCATTGGAAGGGTTTTTAATTTAACTTTTGTGAATTTTCCTTTGTCAAATATGTGAAGCCATTTCAAGAATAAAAAAGACACACGAATAAACAACCTGACAGACACATGAATAATACAACACATAAAATAGTAAAACTGACAAAAATAACATAAGAAACCTAAAACAAAACTATTAGAATATTAAGTTCTCAGTTTCGAGAAAATCCCGTTGGACACTCTAAACAAGAATAATCATGGATTTAAAAACAAAACTTATTAAACCTAAAATTCGTCAAAAGTTTTATTTTATATTTTTAAAAAGGACGCGAAAAACTTTTGTTGGTAAATATTATATATAGCTATACAATTTCTAACACTATAACACACTTTCTAACACATTATAAAAATATTAATCTTTAATATAAGAATTTTTATATTTTAATTGACTATTATGTCATTTGTAATGACTTTTTATTTATAAATATAAATGTCATCTGATAATTTAAAATAGTATGACCAGAGAATTGAACACATTACTTATTATAGTATACTCTTCCTTTGTCTGTCTACTAAATTTGTCCCTCACTACTGATATAAATTTTTTATAGTGTCTCACCAAAAATAGAAGAAGAAATTATGGTTAGATTTTGATGGATTACACTCCGTAGTTAAAGTGGCATGGCAACTACAAATTATTATATTTTATTATATTTTCTTTGTAAAAATATATATATTCTTAATGCTCATGGTTTGCTACTATTCTATCGTTTTGTTGAATCTGAATTGGTGCTCAGAGATATTGCCATGATAACTAAAATTTAGATTCATTTATCTTTAATTAATTATATACGTAATTTACATATACTTAGATAACAATATGAAAAAGGAACAACTTAATCTGAAATAGCCAATAAATTATAACAGCAGAATGTATTGGAATCAGTGTTTGAATAGGCATGCATTAACTACTAGCAAAAGTCATAGATAAAGGGTAGGAAAAAGAGGACATTAACACACTAACAAGCACCATAAAATTCATCCTTAGGTAAGTTAATGAACATGTTTTTATTTTTTTTATGGCTTCATCATTAATTTGATTTCTATATTTATATTTGTATTTATAGTTTATTTTGGTTTTTATTTCTTTTTTTTATTTAATTGAATTCTGATATGTTTTAAATACTTAATTTAATTTTTTTATTAAATTAGTGTTAATATGATTTAAAAATCTCATATATCAAAATCTTAAAGATGTCATTCTGTTTAAAAAAAATATTAGAATTCAATTAAATAAAAAAAACATACAAATTAAAATGAACTTTAAGTCAAAATATATTAACGAAATTACTATTACAGTTTTTTAATAAATTAGTTCAAATGCATGTTTTTATATAATTTATACTAAATTTAGAACTAATTTTAATTTATAAGAAAACTAAATTTTCTTTTTTTTTTCAAATGCTTATGAAAGAGGATATTTTCTCCAACTAAATGCTTGAGAATTTCTAATAATAATAAATAATTATTTTTAATTAAAATCATGTCACGGTAACATATAAACGTGTCCTCTTATAAATAAATTGATTCAAATGCATGCTTATATTTAATTAGAAAATTGCATTTATCGATATTAAATTAAAACATCACAAACTTTTATTAATTTAATTTAGAGATAAATTTATTTCAAGTTTTGATCCCAGAAGTGTAAAAGGTCTATCTAGGATTGAAGGAATCAGGATAAAGTTAGTGGTTCGAAACCAAAACAGGAGTTATATATTTATCATACAAGAGTTTAAATAATCTGATAAATCAAGGTTTAACTTTTTTTGTTAGAACAAACAAAAAAACACAACTTTCTCGTGTTTATCTGCTGGCACATGAAGCTTCAGTTATAAACTTAATTATTCTGTCAATTAACTAGTCATAACATTACAAACATGAGTTAATTGATATAATTCTAAAACAATTATCTCTTACTTTTTTATATAGTTTTTCCTTGACGAAACTCATTGTTATCATTAATAAAGCTAATTTAATTACAGTTTGTAGTCATTCTAAACAACGTTACAAAATTAATGTCCCCATGTGAATGTAGCTCCTGAAATAAGAAAAGATCATGCTTTGTGATGATGTTTTTGGGTTGAATGTTTAAACCCAATGTACTAAAACATAAAAAGAAAGGGTGGATTCATAGGTGGATTCCATTAATCTTGTTGATTCTCCACTACACACTTGTCTCATCCCTCCCTAAAAAATTAAAAAATAATAATTGAAGTTTGATGAGTAATTGATGCTTAATTAATTAACTTTTAAATTAGTTTATTTTCTGTAGAAGTAAAACTAGGGTCCAATCATATTGCATGTTTTATTCTTTATTTCTTTCCGAAATCCCCACTCAGAGTTTGCCTACATAAACTCCCATTCCTCGCACCGCTTCACACCATTACCATCACCACCATATTCTTCTTCTCTCTCCTCAAAACAAGGTGGTTTTCTTTATCTCTCTGTCTCTTACCTGTTTCTCTTCCAAAGTTTGGACCATGTTTTTTTATCTTGTTATTGATCTCACGCATGATACCTGGTTCCTTGCTTTCTTTGTTTAACGGTTTGGTTTAACAGATGAATTAGTAACGGACATTTCTTCATTTTGTGGTCCCTCAAGCATCACCTCTACGTTTTATTTCACTGCATGTGTTTTTTTTTTTTTTTGCTTTTTTGATTTGGTTAATGAATCCGAAAGGACTTTCGTTTGGTAGGTGTTTTGATCAAGGCTTTTGGAATTTGATCTTGTGATGGAGAAGAGTAAAAAATTGCAGAAGAGCTACTTTGATGTGTTGGGTCTGTGCTGCTCCTCTGAAGTACCACTCATTGAAAACATCTTAAAGCCACTTGAAGGAATCAAAGAGGTTTCTGTCATAGTTCCTTCACGAACTGTCATTGTTCTGCATGACACTCTTGTCATTTCGCAACTTCAAATCGGTACATTATTCTCTCTTCTAATTTTCATCGTCTTCTTTCTTATTCTCTACTCTCACTCACAAGCCTCACCACCATACACTATTTTGTGGAGAGACAATTTTTTTTATTTAAAATATAAAATATTTAGAAGTATTTTTTATTTTGAAATTAATAGTTTTCCTTTCTTTATTATTATCATTTATTAAAACTCAAACTAATTTCTAAATTTTAATGCAAATAACCTCTGTATAATTGATTGGACCACTCCACATTGGATCGCATCTCTTGAAGATAAAGGTGGACATATAGGATTACCTAACTTTTTGTAATGGTTTATGGAATGGGGGTAAAAGATTCTTTTTCTATGTTAAGAGGAGTTGATCATGAAAATGAATTTATGGTACTTGTGCTTTATTAATTTGGAGAAATAGTTTCTTTTATATATAATTGTGTGGAATTCAGAATTAGTTAAAAAAAAAAAACGAGATAACTATTTTTCTTTAATAATTGCCATGCTTGTATTTGCCATGGTAAAAGGTGAAACAAAAGAAGTTTGCTTTGCCGAATGATCTTGCGTATTTGAGCATCTTTTTTCCACAAAATGAGAGCACACCGTTATCATCTTTATCACAAAGTTTCTTTTTCTCAAAACCTAACGTATTGGTGTTAAAGATGATGCATTAGCAATTAAAAAGGGAATTGCCTCCTTATCTCAACTTTTCCATTTGGAAAGAAACTATGACCAAAACAGTTTCTTTAGATTAGAGTCCACAAATCTCATGTTTGCAGGGAGTGCAATAGAAACACAAATTTTGCTTGTTTCAGAGTTCATTGTTCTTAAGATTAATTCATTAGCCAGCATTTGTTTTTTAATTTTAATTAAATAGAATTCATCCAGTGACACAGACCCACAAATTTTTTTTAAAAAATATATTTATATTTTCAAGACTATCAGTGACACTATTAAAAATGAAAATTCTATGAGGAATATTTTTTCTCAAATTCCGACAAGTGAAAATGATTATAAGATGAGACAAACTCAAATTCTAAACACTGACATTTTTTAAAACATAATTACAATATACGAAGAAACTGCAAGTTAGGTACATATGTATTATGAATTAATGTTTGATTAGTAGATCTGAAAAAAAAAGAGGTGAAAGTGGAAGTGTAAAGTAGTTATGTGGAATAAGAGTATTATTCGTGTGTGTATATACATAGCATTTTGTACCCTATGAATAAAGTTAGGCTGTTAACTTTATCTTTTTTGATGCAAAAAGATATGATTTTGTTGCAAAAGAAAGTGATAAATGAATAAAAGTTTGTGATGACAGTTAAGGCATTGAATCAAGCGAGATTAGAAGCTAATATCAGAGTACATGGAGATCAAAATCATGGAAAAAGATGGCCAAGCCCTTATTCAATTGTTTCGGGTGTTTTACTTTTGGTTTCTTTTCTGAAATTTGTGTACCCTCCTTTCAAGTATGTAGCACTTGGTGCAGTTGCTGCTGGTATTTACCCTATCGTCCTAAAGGCCTTTGTCTCCATTCGTAATGTTAGGGTTGACATTAGCATTCTCATGATCATAGCAGGTAATTTGCTTAATTTCACTTCATTTTTCAGACATATGATTCTCTCTTACATGTTTGGTGCTGTTCCTCTTTCTTTAAAATATATTGATTTATTGAAATATATCAAAAACTCTTTTAATATATTAAAATTAATATATTTTGAAGACCCACTGCAAGTCCTGAAGTGTTTTTTTATAACAATTTCTTTGCTTCTTATTAAGTTGCTTGACATAATTCAAATAGAGAACTTCCAAGTAGAAGAACTGGAAAAAGGTTGACAGGCTGTATTAATCATGACACATTTTGGATTATATATTATCATATTCTATTTGAATAAAAGCTGTAACTTTTTAATCATAATTTTCTAGTTGTTTTTAGATAAACTTTTAAAAACCATCTTTGCCATATTTTCACATTTTTCCCCACTCCTTAACTTTTAAGGAGTATTAATTGTTTTTTTTAAATCATCTTAAGGAGTATTAATTGTGTTTTTTTAAATCATCTTATTTTTTTTCTTAATAATAGATTGAGTATTTTTAGTATACATTTTTTTTAAATAATATACAACATTACAGTGCTTGTTCATAAATTAACTATTTATAATTTTGTTAATTCACTTAAAAAAAATATATTTAAGAGAGTTATTGTCAGCATTTATGCTGATTTTAACACTGGTTATTAGTCATAATTGAGAACAATCTCTAGAAATTGAAAACAAATTAAAACCTATAAAGTTCCAAGATTTAAACTGCCTTAAATTCTCAGTTTTTAAATTGTTAAACTTTGAGTAAATTGTTTTTTTTTTAACTTACTAAACTGCACAAAATTGTTCTTTCTTATATAATTTTATATTTTAACTTGTTAAATTGTGAATATTTATTTTTAAACTAACCATTTAAGTTTTTAGAAGATTGTGTTTTCTTTTATAATTTTATATTTAACAGAAATTTAAAAATAACCTTACGCGACACCTGCTAGTTTTTAATAAAGCAAAAAGAAATTATTGGTTCTCTCATTAAATTCAAATTAACCCAAACCAACTCCTGAAAAACAAAAGTCCCCAAAACAACTCCTGAAAACCAAAAATCCTGAATCCGGCACCCACAGATTCTCCCATGTATAAAATATCTTCAATTGTTTTTCCACCTGATATAATCAGATCAAGAATCAAATGAGAATATTCTGACATCCTTGTAACTCATGATTCTCTTTGAATGATTGAAACTTTAATGGCTTCATATATTCTTCCCACCCCAAGTAGTAAACAACAAATCTTTAAAAAATATATGAAATTTGCATATGACAAGGTTTTGGAAATACATTCAGAACTCATTTTGGAAATACATTCATAATTCAGATGTTGGAAATACATTCAGAATTCAGTTTATCACGCACGCTACTGCAACTCACATGTGAAAAACCTCAGAAAATGTGACAGCTGAGGTGCAACCAACCAAACATACTGAAAATCTGCTACCTGTAACAAACAAACAAACATCACCTCTTGATCATAAATTTAAAATAACATTTTTTTTCTACTAACTAGCAAACATTTGATAGAAAGAAACAACATATATACATGCTAACGTCTCATATGTCTGTACAAGACGTGATGGAATCAAACTATGTAACTTTTTAGATTATTTATGATTTAGTCACTTTGTCTGTATATATGATTTACCTTAAAGAAACACTTTTTGATTCATGTAATCGTTTCGTCCAGTGAGAAAGAAGATTATTAGTTTTAAATTATAATTAATTTCTGATTATCTGAAAAATATTATTATAAGATTTACGCATCTCTTTTTTTTTTTTTTCTTTTTATTTGACAGTTATTGGGACAATTGCTATGGATGATTATTTGGAAGCTGGCACCATCGTTTTCCTCTTCTCAATTGCAGAATGGCTAGAATCAAGGGCAAGCCACAAGGTATTGATTTTTTATTTTATTTTTTTGGAAGGTACTTATTTTACTTGTATATCATGTTTTTCACTGTTTCAAGTATTAATGTTTTATTCTTGAATTATTAAAATAAATTAGTGGATCCGGATTCTATTGTGGTTCATATTTCATTATTGAAGTCTGGACTGTTCAAACCCACAGATACACATTCCTTATAGTTATACTGTATATTTAAACTTATACACTCTTGAATGTAAGAAAACGACCTGGGTAATTGCACTGTTGATTACACAAAATTATAAAAAAATGAGGGATTTAAGACTTAAGTATTATTAACATAGTTAATAGTTGATGAAGAAAACTGAATTCCATGTAAAGTGACAAACTTTTTGTGATATATATTTCTCCATAGAAAACAAAAGCAGGGTTCTCTGTTTCAATTTTGACTGTAAGTTAAACTTGTAAATTGCAAAAATGTTTGGATTCAGGCAACTGCAGCAATGTCGTCTTTGATGAACATAGCCCCTCAAAAAGCAGTCATAGCTGAAACGGGAGAGGTTGTGGATGCTGATGAGGTGAAAGTAAATACCATTTTAGCTGTTAAAGCAGGTGAGGTGATACCCATTGATGGAGTTGTTCTAGATGGAACCTGTGAAGTTGACGAGAAAACTTTGACTGGGGAATCATTCCCTGTGGCAAAACAAAAGGATTCTATTGTATGGGCTGGCACCATCAATTTGAATGGTAAATTCATAGTTCTTATATGTAAAGTGTCATTGCTAATATAGAAAATATGACAAGTAAAATAGTTGGCAATTAGTTTTTTCCTAGACCAATTTGGTGAAGCTAATACTTGTTTTCTTGATCGATTAAAAGGTTATATCAGTCTGAAAACTACTGCACTGGCTGAAGATTGTGTGGTGGCTAAAATGACAAAACTTGTGGAAGAAGCTCAAAACAGCAAAACAAACGTTCAGACATTGATTGATAAATTTGTCAAGTTTTATACCCCAGGTTAGACTAAATCTCCAGTTTTTGTTTTTTTTTTCACTTTTGAATTGTTACATTGGATTTGAACTACTTTCTTGTCAAATGTTAATTCTACAAATAATGGTAATTTTTACTTGCTTTTCTGCACTCTTTGGGTGCCTGCAATTGGATTGAAATGATGAAAATTGATAAGATGTAATGCTTATAGGTTCCATTCTTTAAAATAAAATACGAAAAGGACATCTATATCTTGTTTTTCTTATCCTCAAATGCTAGAGATGCCACAATATTAGAATGAGTATCCCAAATTCATAAAAAGAGACATACTATATTTTTCTATAGACTCTCCTGAGACATATTATATATCTCTCTCGAACGACGAATGATTAATCATAATAATGTCATTATACAGATTTAGGATCAAAACCTTAACGTGATAACGAACTTCTAAAAAAATAATTAATATCTTAAGTTCTCTATTGGAGAGATGAACCGTCCTTCCTCTTATATCTCGATTAATAGACTTACGTGTTTATCACTTAGAAATAGAGATAAAAAACAATTGTATAAAATTGTGATTCTTACAATGTCTTGAAAATGTGGTAATTGATAATGATAAGAAGATGCATCTTTCCTTGACCTCTCCATGTGAAACTATTGGATATAGTAGAAAGACTTACAAAACCCGTTTTTTTTCCTAGTTCTTTCGATCACAGAATATCTAAACATAAAAATGGTAGCATTAGTTCATTTCATGCTATTCAACCCATCATTTGATTCTGTTTCTCGTTTTCAATTCTGACTGTTATTTTGCAGAATGTAATTGTTCAGTTATTGGTTTCATGCCTGCATTCAGTTTCACCGGCCTTACTTTTTGTGTTAATGTTTTCAGCCGTTGTAATCATATCAACCCTTGTAGCAGTGATTCCACTTGCGTTAAAATCACGGAGAGAGAACTACTGGTTTCACTCAGCGCTGGTTGTTTTAGTGAGTGCATGCCCATGTGCACTCATCCTTTCAACTCCAGTTGCAACCTTTTGTGCTTACAACAGAGCAGCCACATCAGGTCTTCTCATCAAAGGGGGTCATCATCTTGAAACACTTGCAAAAATCAAGGTCATGGCCTTTGACAAAACAGGTACCATAACGAAGGGTGATTTTGTGGTCACAGAGTTTCAATCTCTTTCAGATGACTTGGATTTCAACACATTGCTTTACTGGTAAGGGCACCCCTCGTTTCCCCTACAGTGCTATTTCTCTCCATCTTTCTTTTGAAATGTAGTATTGTTAAAAAAAAGGTCTGATTCACATGCACTATGAATGGAAAATATTTTAATTATAGTTCATTTAAGAAAATTACAGTAAAAAGGAAAAACTTGATTAATATATGTATGACAATATGTGACTCAAGGAGTGTTAGTTTATAAACTATTTACTAAAAAGAGAAACATATTAATGGAAGAAACATACAAGCAGATGATAGTGGTAGAGTTTCTAGTGTGTATAGCAGATATAACATAATCTTGTTAGGAAATTTCAGAAGCCTATTTAGAATAAAGACTAAATAAATTGTTGAATTATGAGATCAATGCGTTTAGGTTCAACTTTTCAGGGTGTCAAGTGTAGAGAGCAAGTCAAGCCATCCACTGGCATCTGCCGTTGTTGATTATGGAAGGTCTCTCTCCGTTGAACCAGAGCCAGAAAAGGTGACAGAATTTGAAAACTTTCCTGGGGAAGGAATTAGTGGAAAAATGGATGACAGAGTTATTTACATCGGAAATAAAAAAATTGCCGCAAGAGCCGGATCTGAAACAGGTGAGTGCTTTTTCCATTGAGGTGTAACCTTATAACATAGTTTTAGTTTCTATGCCTTATTTCAATATCTCTTAGAATTTACCTTATGCTCTCCAGAGGCTGATATTTAGTTTTTCTTCTGTTTTGTAGTTCCAATATTACAAGGAGAAAATGTAAGAGGAAAAACCACTGGATACATATACTTAGGAGCAACCCCAGTTGGATTTTTCTCTCTGTCAGATGTTTGCAGGTTAGGTGTTGAGGAAGCAATTGGGCAGTTGAAGTTAATGGGAATCAAAACAGCCATGCTCACTGGAGACAGTGAATCTGCTGCAATGCAAGCACAGGAGCAGGTGTGTAATGTTATATGATCAAACCTTGTTGAATACAAAATTTGTAGCACGCTGTCAGAGTGATTTTGAATATACTAAATATTTTACATTCATTTCATATTATCATTTCTTACTTTTTATTCTTTTTTTTTCTTGAAAAAAATATAAAGATTCATTCTTTTCTGATTATTCTATATTTATAGGTAAAAGTGTGTCACCTTCCCATTCTTTCATGATTATTCTAGTATCAAATTCTCTAGTTTCAAGGTTAATTTCTTTGATGAGTAAACTTATTTTTTTAATGCTATAAGATGACAGTAGGCCATTAAATATGCTATGTTATTAACATTAACTTGCCATGGTTAGCTAAGTACTCATGGAAACAATACTTCAACTACAGTTGGGACATTCTCTGGAATTAGTCCATGCAGAACTGTTGCCAGAGGACAAGGTGAAAATCATCTCAGAATTTAAGAAAGAAGGTCCGACAGCCATGATCGGTGATGGTATAAACGATGCGCCGGCATTAGCTTCAGCTGATATTGGAATCTCAATGGGCATTTCAGGTTCTGCACTTGCAAGTGAAACCGGCAATATAATTCTTATGTCAAATGACATTAAGAAGATACCTGAAGCCATTAAGCTTGCAAGAAAAACACGATGGAAAGTGCTTCAGAATATTATTTTGTCGATCACAACCAAGGCTGCGATTATTGGTTTGGCCATTGGTGGTTATCCATATGTTTGGGCAGCAGTGGTTGCTGATGTTGGAACGTGTCTAGTGGTTATCTTCAACAGTATGTTACTTCTTCCAAGAGGCCATAAACATGGAGGAAAATCTTGCAGATCTTCAACTAAGTCTCATAACCACAAAAGTGGGTGTGGTGGCACTCATGACCATGATCATGCTCACCACCAACATCAACATTGTCATGATCACCATCACCATCAACACAAGCTTGAGCATGATCACCACCATCAACATAAGCATGAGCATGATCACCACCATCAACACAAGCATGAGCATGATCACCACCATCAACATAAGCATGAGCATGAGCATGATCTTCATCAACATCAACATGATCATGAGCATGATCACCACCATCAACATAAGCATGAGCATGATCACGACCATCAACATAAGCATGAGCATGATCACCACCATCAACATAAGCATGAGCATGATCACGATCATCAACATAAGCATGAGCATGATCACCACCATCAACATAAGCATGAGCATGAGCATGAGCATGATCTTCATCAACATCAACATGGTCATGAGCATGATCACCACCAGCGTCAAGATGAGCATGATCACCATTACCACACCGATAACCACTGCCACCCTATCCCTGGTTGTGAAAACCTGAAAGACCATAAATGCAGAAGTGTTTTACATTGCAATCAAGACATGAATCATAACAAGTCAGTTTGTCATCCAAACAATGAGAAGAATGGGACAGGTGAAATATCCGTTGGCATCATCGTTGAACATGTTGAATCAGCTCCAATGAACGGTTGTTCAAGTTTGGCAGAAAAAGAGAAAGGTTCCTGTTGTGAAGGCTGCTCAGACACATGCGAGAATTTGGTTATTGTGTGTGGCTGTGAGAGTTCAAAAGAGGGAGAAGACCGTGCATGTTGCAGAAATGAATGCTCTTCAAAAGCATGCAACGAATCTTCAATTATTCATGGTTGTGTTGGTTTGGATAAGAGAGAATATGGTGGATGTTGCAAGAGTTACATGAACGAATGCTGTGGCAAACTTGGACACTCAAGAACTGGTTTTGTTGGAGGTTTGTCAGAAATTATGACAGAATAGATGTGACAGCGTAAGATGTCATGCTTGTTCTTGCAAAATTATATTTTAAGTAGCAGGTTCTTGGTGGTACATAGTTTCAGGTGTTAATTGAAATGAACCAAAATGATGTTTGCGACCTCCATTTTACCAGACAGGTCTGCGGGAGCTTGATATCATCAGTTAGATGTTTCAGTAAATCTCATATGTGTTTTAATTTGGGGAAGGAATTTTGATTTCTTCTTAAAGTTGTTTATGTACATGTTCAGGGTCTTTTTTTTTTTTTCCTTTTCTACTTTAAAATAAGAACTTGACTGATTTCAATCCAATTGATAACCACACCTTACAATCTCATACATTTTTTTATTAGTATTTTTTTTTATTTCTCAATAATTATTTAAAAGTGTGTTTTTAAATCATTCTAAAATATTTCTTGCTTATCATTCTAAAATATTTCTTGCTTTCTTCAGGACTTTTTTTGAACTTTATCCCAACATATTTTCCACACAGAACGACACATTTGGCAACTTCTTTTTCCACCTCCGTCCAGAAACTTTAAAATTTTAAATTTGCTCCCCAATTTATAACTATTATTTTTATCTGGATTGTTTGATCGGAAGATGGTATGGATTGTTAATTTGGAAATACAACTTTTATATTTTGAGCTGTACAATTTAAAATATATATAAAGAAATTCTAGAAATAAAAATAAAGAAAAAATATTCTGAATTAATATTCTAGAAATAAAAATAAAGAAAGAAGAAGATGAAAAGTGAGAGAAAAAAAGGTGGGAACTAGTGTAAGAAAAAGAGGAAGAAGAAAATATAAGAACAAATGTCATTTTACCATATGAGAATGCATGTTGAGATGGAGGTGTAGAAAGAAACATTAGTCTTATTGAGCCACGTATTACCTAATTAATGTTTTATTGGGCTTAAGATTTAAATCTTAAACACTAGTCTTATTGAGCCACGTATTACCTAATTGTCTATGCCACAATGATTACTCTCAGTTGTTGTTATGATTAAGTATTAATAGACCGTTGTAATAATCTTTTAATAATAATGAATCAATTGTTAATAATCTCGCTATAATCTTTGTGATTAAGGGATATTTGCTTGGGCAAAGTTGATTTTAGTGATCGTATTTGATTTTTCCGAGGTGGTCCTTTTACCACTACTCAGTATAATTTGATTGAACTTAAATATACTTCCATCTAATTATTTGTTGATAAAGTATTTAGCAACCATTTGTGACTTCTAAAGAATATATCCATGATGAGTAACGTGTGTGGATGGAGAATTTTAAAAAGGATAATTGATTTATTGGAGAATTTGAAATCTTTTAAAAAACACATTGTTTGGATAAAAAATAGATCACTTAAAATAAACAGTATTGTACCGTACGATTTCTCAGGGACGACTGACCATCCAAACCGAATGGCTTATCTCAAGTCGAACGGTTTTTCTTAGGCCGACCATCAGATCTACAACTCTGGCCGACCACATGGTTGGGCTATCTCATTAAAGCCCCTAATGGAGGTTAAGGCGTGATTGGGTCGTCATCAATCCCACGAAAGGTAAAAACTCATTACAACCAGTATAAATAAAGGTCTCAGGTATGACTTCGATCAGAGGTTGCATAATACATGCTCTACTTGCTATAATAACCGCTCGGTCACTTTACTGACTTGAGGTCGAAGTACATGTCCAGTCCTCAACAAAACAGGTAATCATCCGGTCATCAAGGTCTATCCTGTCTTCGGCATAACATGGAGTGTTTTGAGCGTGGGACGTTTCCAAACCTTATACCCGAAACAATTACCTTTAAAGTTTTTAAAAGCAAATAGATTACTCAAAATAGAGAATTTGAAATTTCTCAAATTTATGTGTCTTTTCATTGTATTATCTCTTCAGTTTGATTTTGATGAAAACCCATAAACACGACCCAAATATTATTGAGATAATTAATTTTAATTAATATAAAATAAGTTATAGCGTAACAAATAAGCAATGGGTTTGGCAAGAAATTGAGAGAGCCGTGAATACGATTCTATTCCAATCCATTTCCCACGCCTCAAAAACACAAAGTCTCGTCTTTTATAGAATTGTAGTGGCACGTCATGGCAGCTATCAGAAGTTGAGGGCTTCTATCATTGTATGTAAATGGGTGAGATGACAACAATCTCAACCGTTTGTTCCAAATGTTTTATTCAGAGATTAAGTAAATAAAAAAATAATGATATTGGATTACAATTAAACCAGTTTTGTTTAGATATTTAATACAAAATTTATTAAACCAAGATAAGAAGGTAAATAATGATATTTATTGAATATTTAAAACTTAACTATAATTACTAATCGGTAATACGAAACTAATTGAACATTAAAGTAGTTTTAACATGTATCTATCTATCGCTCGGATTTGGAACATACAGAAAGAAAGCAATTGCATTTTGAAGAAAAACAACCTAAGTTGATACCTTAGACAAGAGTAAATTATAAAAGTGTGAGTGTGGTTATCGATTCTACTTATTAAAACAGTTATGGTGATGCATGCAGGTTTTAATGAGAGGTTTTTGATTGAAGAAGAAAGAAACTGAATTTTGGGAGAGGTGTAGGTTAAAGCAGAGACATCTCACACATGCCACCCATGAAAGCAGCGCTCCGCACATGTCAATCCCTAAACTATTATCTGCTCTCTACTTTTCAGCCTTTTAAATGGAAAACAGAGGTATTAAATTACTCTTTTTAATAATCATTTAACCTTTTTTAATGTGTTGAATACCTCAGTAATTAATCACTCCATTTAAACTAAGAAATAATTTCATTTACGCATAATGTAAAACCTTTTATCTCATCAGGCGAAATATCTTTTACATGGTATGTAGAAAATTAATTTTAATTTTCCTCTAAAATTAAAATTTATATATTTTTTATTCTAGTTATAATTAATGGTGAAAACACATGTACATAATATGTATCTATTTTTATTTTATGATAATAGAAAAATAAAATTAATTTTATTATAAATTTATAAAAAATTTATTCATGAAAAGTAATCAATTGAATAAATATTTTTTTATAGACTTATCACGGGTAACTTTTTATCAGAGGTAGTCAATTCAATTAGAAAAATAGTTTTAAAACATAAAAGATAAAATAATAAAAATATTGATAAAGTAAAATTCATAGTAAAATAATAATTTTTACACAAGAACTAATTTTTCACATATGAAAAAATTTAATTTTTCTCCTCTATATCCAAATATACTTCATCTTATATATATATATATATATATATATATATATATATATATATATATAAGGTTACAATAAAGATCACATTACAATTCAACAAAATAATATGACCTTGTGAATAAATCGAACTTATTTTTATATAGTTTTATGGCATAGATGTGTTATTGTCATATATTTTTATAATAATTTTGAAAAAATTAAAATAATATATTCAAAATTTATATATTTAACAATTTTCATAATATAACAAAAACAAATACATATTTTTTTATAAAAGTAACTATAAAAGAAATCATATATGTATATGTATAAAAGAATGTTCTTCGTTTTTTAAACTTTTGAATTAAAATTAAAATTCTCAGTTATTTCTTCATTATGTTTTTAATGTATTTGATATAAATTCTTCTAATTTTATCTTTTTTATTCATTTAATATTTTATATTTAAGAACGTTTTTTTAATCACGTTTTAAAGAATTAATATGAAATTCCTTATTTTTAATTTATTAAATTTTAAGAAAGAACTAGTCTAATTGAATCATCACACATCATTATTATCATGCTTAATATGTAGAAATTGGATTGTGTTGTTTTTATATTTACATGTAACTTTCTTTTTATAAAATAATCTCTTATTTTATTCTTTATCAAAATGCTTATTTAAAAATAAGTTTAAAATTAAAAAATAAATTATTAAAATTTAATTAAATATTGACGAAAGTAATTAATTGAATTTTCCTATGCTTATAAAAAGTTACTGTACAAAATACATTAAGATACAAAAATATATGAAATATCACAAAATAGAATTACTATTTTTTTCTTCAAGAGTAAAACAATATGAGTGAAAAATAAAAGTAAAAATAATTAATTTTTGTTTATCTTTTTTTTTTCTTTGACAAACAAATGAAACATGTAGAAAGAATAATAGATAAACACGAACAATTAATAACTTAAGAGAAAAAATAAGAGAAAATAAAAAACATCTTAGTAGATTTTTTATTCTTTATTATATTTAGTTTTACGTTTATCATTTATTTACATTAAATTACCTACTTTATAAAATAAATTAAAAATTTACCTTATTTAATTTTTATTAAACATACACAAAATTTTGAGTTTGAGAGATGGATACACCTTTCAGCCTAAGAAGATCCGTTCTGTACTAAGTAATAACCTAACTGTATTCTCCCGTTAGATATCACCGAATAAGAAAGACATTGAAAACAAAATATAATATGTTAGGATCCAGTGAATAATATCTTGCACGAATGTGGCAAGTGTTTTTGTTTTAGGATAATGTGTAAGGCAAGTTTATAACAGTTGATTAATTTTCAATCAATCAATTCAAATATTTACTAATTTTAATTGTATAAATGAACCAAATTCATGTCTTAAAATAGTATTTATCAATTAAAAGTAAATAGAATAATAAATAATAATATATAAATATACTAAAAAGCACATTGTAAATTATTATATCATATATCTTATAAATCACTTTCTGTCTTTTTCTTTAAGTACAAACTAGATGCAGATCACCATTGTTTTCATTTTCTGTTTTCTATTGGAGCAGATACTCATTAAAATATTATCTGATTGAAATTCGCATAAGACTTAACATTATTTTTAATTTAAAACTTTAAAACACTAAATTTATGATATTTTGTATATAGTGTGTAATTTTATTATTTTAAACTAACGTGAATCTTAAATTTATACTGAAATCATACTAAACTGTTTTGACCATAGGAAAGATTCCTTTTAAAATAATCTCAAAGAACAAATATGTATAGTCTTAATTAAGGACTTGAACACAGATTTAATTAGAAATGAATGGACATGAAATTTGTAGGTGGGATATGATATAAATATTTTAGGAGTGATTGGACAGTGCATGGAAAGAGGTGGAAGAAGATTTAGTTAAGGAAATTAAAAGCAGGCATAGAGCAATGAAAATGCATGCAAGGAGGGTGTGAGAATGAATTCAAAAATGAATGATATTTTGTTGTAGATGATTCATGGATGATCTCACAGGAAGAGGTGTTGAGATTAAAAAATGAAGGGAATAACGTGGATAGACGCATAGAGTTGCACGTGTCCCTTTCCTTATGTGGCTGTCTTCCATAAAGCATTATCCTGATATAGAAAATCGGTGACTCAGAGTGATCTCAGATAGATGCCGCTCTGAGTTCAATATAATATATGTTTATCTGTTTCTCTTCTTCTGCTATATATACAGCCACATGCACCACCCACACTCACACCCATGAAGGTAGCTTAAGGTTCTCTCAACTCACAATAAGAGGCAGAAAGTAGAGTGCAGCCAAGGATGACTTGCCGGCAGTTATGTACTTACATATTTACTCTTCTTCTTCCGATCTTTCACGCCGACGCCGGCAAGTTGTTTTTGGCTACATTTTGCTCTCTTCTTCTGCTGTGATGCTTTGAGGACTCCTGCAAATACAGTTCATGTATTCATGGATCCAGAACTACAACTTTTAAATTTTTATTTAAATATGTGTCTGTGTTTGGTTATTTAGTTTGTTTGATTCGATTTTACTAGGTTTAATCTGGTGATGTTCTGCTTCTTCTGCAAAGAACAAAATTAAGATGGGAGTTCCAACAGTTGTTATGAGATCTAATTTAATCATTAAGAGGTTTTTCCCTCATTTATGCTTGTTTTTTGTTTTCTCTTTTCATAAAATATATTTTTCCTTTTACCCAGTTATGATTTTTTTTTTCTTTTTTACTTGTTTAATCCTATTCTAAACATGTAGCATTTAACATCTTTAATAAGATTGATCAGGATTGAATTGAAAATCCTGAAATTAATTTGGCAGCATTGTTTTTTCAGATTTCAGATGAATTAACATTTCACGTATATGGATATATATTAAGATTGGGATGAAATTGTAATAGAAAATCCAAATGTTTTATGAAATTTCATTATTATAAAATTCATTTCAAAGAAGTATAATGTTATTTTTACTTTATATTTTTTTCAAGTTGCTTTAAAAGTTTATGTCAATTTTTTTTTGGTAGAATGATATTTTAATGTTATTTGTACTTCAGATATTTTTTCCAAGATTCTTTTAGTCTCTTTATTCGCATCCTTTGTGATATTTTATATTTTACTTTGTCTTCGCTCTTCTATAACCATATAATCCATTTTATATATCCAATTTTTGGTATAAATTATTCTGAAAATTTTAAATAAAATATTAAATAAATATTTTTATGTTAGTACATACGATGGCTTTAAAAAGGTTGTTTTAAATTAAAAATATTATATACGTACGATGCCTTTTGAAAAGGCCGTTTTAAACAATTTAGATATATATCTGTTTATTCTTTAAACAATTTGCTATTAAACAAATAGAGATTATAAATTGAGTGTACTGGTTGTATAAGAATATAAATTACTTTTGCTTTTTACTAGTTATTCTTTAAACAATTTGCTTAAGAAATTTTATCAAATAAATAAAGATTATAAATTGAAGTCTTCATTAAACAAATAAATATTATTGAACTTTATTTGAATGTTTAAGTGGAAAGTACTAATTTGATTTGATTTGATTCTTCTTACATTCTTTACTTTTAGGAAAACAATGTACAATATCACAGCTTCAATTGTAAAGTTCAATTGTATTTCCTTAAATAAATAACTTGTAATTAAATATAATTGCAATGTTTTCTTAAATTAATAGTCATAATACTGTTGTGTCATAAAATGTAATTTAAACATATATGTTAATAGAATTATTTCAAATGCTTAATTTTATTTAGAAAATATTTCATGATTATATTTTATTAAACAGTATTAAACTGAGCTAACGTTTCATATAGGTTGAAGGTGACTTTACTAGGAGTTAAGTTAAAAAGGAATCATGAATTAAAAATAATCAGTTTAATCTAACTTATTTTTTTAATCAAAATGCAACTTGTTTTTTTGTAAGTCAAAATGTAACTTGGCTTACCCTACTACAAATTGGGGTTAAGAGTTTACTATTTAGGATATTATATTCTTTTGATTTATTTTATATGTTTTCTTACACTATAATCAAAATAAGTGATTTAGAAATTTATGGAAAGAGTAAAAAATTGTTAATAAGTTATAACTCAATTCATTTTCAACATAACTCGAATTTCTTTAATATAATATGTACATTAAAGAAATCAAGTTTAATTTGATCAACTTTTAAAAGAATTGAATATTTTTAAACTTAACTATATTCAAATCTTTGTGAGCCAAGTTAAGTAATGCTTGAAGCTCATTTTATATCTCTAACTTGAATTGAACAAGTTCATTACATCGGATATTAATCTATTAATGACACTTAGAAATTTTATTTTCATCATTATGATTGAATGTCTAGTGGAAACTAAAGATTAAATAATTTATAGTTCCAACATTTTAATTTTGTTTACTTGATAAAAATAAAAGTATTAACAAAAAAGAAATTATAGCAAAATCTTTCCTACAGAGTGTATTAAATATTTGTGTGCTAAATACGTTAAAGTGAATAAGGAATAAGGAGCTAAAGGGTCAGTGTCATATGTCCCTGGAAACGGGGGCAGAATTTGGTGCCCCTAAAAATGTGATCCTTAGCTTACAACATGCTTCCCTGTTCAATCTTAATTTCTTAAGTCACATGCCAACTTCATTTTTCTTCTTTTTCTATTATTTTTCTTCCATTCTTATTCCATAAATATCAGTTGAAAGTTTATTATCAGTGAATTTCTGTTATTAAGTTAAAAGAGGCTCAAATAATTAATTGAAATTGTTCCGATTGGGTTTAGTAGGACTCTACTAAAATACTCCTAATTGTATTGAGAACTGGGTGGATGCTAGAGATCGGATGGACGAACTCTGTTCAACGCGCTGCAGGATGAAGACCGGGCAGGCTCTGCTCCAAGTGGGCTACCATTGGGAACTGGACGAACGTTGAAGACCCCTTAAAACATTCTGAGATGGTTTTGAAGCCGGACAGTTCATGATGACTGGACGGACACATTGAGGGGTAGACGAATTCGTGGGCGTCCTCCATGCTCTTGGTTGAAGACCAATCGAGCGTCGCTTCACGGATTTTCGGTGGACGTCCTCCTCCTTCTTCTTTATGGTGGGCGAGCGGACACCTGTCAAAGACACTCCAACACTCAAATTAGTAATGTAACCGAGCGGTAAGTAATGCATGTATTTAGTGCATCCTGGTCCGAAGTCATACCTGAGACCTTTATTTATACTGGTTGTAATGAGTTTTTACCTTTCGCCGGCCTAATGACGGCCCAATCACACCTTAATCTCTATTAGGGGCTTTAATGAATTTTTACTGTTTATAATCTAATCATGCAGTCTGTTTGACTGAGATGGTCGGTCAATATGAGTAGTTAGCCTGGTCAGTTGGGATAGTTGGCCTGATCAACCGTTCGGTCTGAACCATGTGATCGACCAAAATGATTGATCTAATGGTTGGCTTGGACGGTGGGCTCGAAAGGAAACCTTACTGTACACGGTACAAAAATAAATTAAAAAAATTATTTATTAGAATTAAAAGTACACAATATAAATCATCTTCATCAGCAATTGCTTGAATCTCGTGTACTCAGCTACCATTATTGATTCTTGAAAAAGATTATTGCATCGAAGGAAGTTATCTTGGGAGTAGACGAATTTGCGCACACGTTTTCATTACTTTTTCTTTTTCTTAATAATAGAGAATGTGATTGAAAAATTGGTTTAATAATATAAACACGATCATTTAGATTATACAAATACTTATATGGTTCGTATTTTTTCTTGTTCCTCACTTTTAGTTTTCAAATATATTCTTTAAAGATTATATTTGCCACTAATTTATAGAAATCGAATTCTATCCATCATAACGTTTTGATAACTTTGAAAATAATATTGCATGCAGTTCAAGAGTTTGATCGTTTTGTCATCATAAAAGTCATTTTGAAAATATTATTTTTATTAATTCATATTTGTGAGATTTATATTAAAATATCACTTGTCTGATAAATATCATGTATAAAGTTTTAAATATTTAAATATTTCATTTATAAATAGTTTTCTTAAGAATATGTTGGCCTGGCGTGTGGCTATCTGTGATGCTCCTTAATTGTAATAACTTTACAGTAGTTTCTATTGAGACTTCACAAATGAACCAAAGTGGAATATGAATAGTTTTTCCTCTTCATCATATAAAAAACAAGTAAATATATTTTTATATAAGAATAGCCACGATATGTTTAATATATGGCATAATGTCATATATGACAGTGTTTATACCTTGAGTAGATTATTGAGATATGCTAAGATGAAAATATAGCGTTTATGTAATAAATAGACCATCTAGTGTTTAAACGTTGTTGTAAGACATCGTTTATGGTTTATATATTAGATATAGACGAAACAAGACTCACAGCAGACTGCAAATTGTTTATATATATAGTAACAAATGTTCTGTGAATGTAAATATAATTTAATACTTTTCTTTTCAATATAGATATTTATTGTATAAGTGAAAGATATCCTATGAAATAAAATAAAAAATTAAATTTGTGAAATACATTAATGACATTTAATACATCATAAAAAAAATTCATATATCAAAGTCGCTTTCAGTCCACTTTGCAAACATCTAAGCTGTCCATGTCAAAGTCGCTTCCACATTCATATATCAAAGCAAAGGTTCTCCAAAAGATCAACAGTTTTGTTCTAAATCTGTTTTGTTCATTGTTTTCTTGTCTAGTTGTGTTTGTATTGTGTAAACTGTTCATAATTGTTTCTCTTTTAAATTTGGTTCAAATAACAAACAAAGTTTTACATTGAATAAAAGAAGAGATAGATATGAGTTTATATACACATACATACCTTCAATTGATAAGAGGTCTTTTGGAGTGATACTAAAAGTAAATATATGAGAGTTTGATCCAAAACAGAAAATAGCTTACAAAATATATAACTAAAAAGGCAATTCTTATGGAAATACAAAATATTTTGAACATATAAAATCCTATAGATGGAGAACAAGTTGAATTGATTATAACAAATAAGACTAGATAATTAATTATTACAACTACTAAAATTAACTAAAATTGAATTTGTTCATGGATGTAAAACCTTACATACTATAAAAATTTAATAATTAGTAGCGAAATTTTACTGATGAGAAATAATTAATCGTTAAAACGTTTGTTATCAAAGAATTTTAGATTTTTTTATTAACTTTAAAGCATAATGTTACTTTTATAATTGAAAAAGTTTATTTTATGTTGTAAAATTTCGTAAAGAAATGAAGTCGACGTGCTTTTCCAATATAATAGGATGTAATATACATAATTTGATTGAAGTTGCTGTGCCGTTTCACATAGAGAATAAATACATAACTGGTTGATTATACATTCGGGTGCATATGTGTTTTTACTCTAATAATATATTGTCTAAACCTCAGATTATTTTATATGAAAAAATATAAAAATATATTATTTTATCAGTCCTAATTATGTGATTATTATATTAATGTTTATTGAGATTAATGTTACTATTATACACCACTTATAGGTTTGTTATCAATATAAAAAATAATAAGATTTATTTAAAAGGTTATAGATATAGTTAGGATGAAAATTACATAGTTTTAGGAATTTATAAGTTAGATAAAGGAAGGAATGATGAATAAATGTTTGGATATTAGTTCAAAACTTGATATGAATTAAAAACAAAATTTTCAAATTATTACTGGTGTCTTATGTCAAATAATATGTATTCAATATGTTCTAAAATAGCTTAAAAATGGGTTAAAAACAAGAATCTTATCTCTTATATATTTTATTACATTTTATTTGTTGCTATGTTTTTTAGGCATCATGGAATCATCAGGAAGAAGGAATTTTGAAAAGAAAACTATCTCTTGTAAATTTTATTAAAAAAATGATGTTTTAGGAGAGTAATTTCGATATGAAAATTTAGTGATACAAATCTAGTGTTGTATATAAAATGTGAAATCTATCCAATAGTCTTATTTTCGATTCGAGTAAAGTCCAAAATAATATATATATATATAATATTTTGGGTTACTAGAGATGATAAAATATATCATAATACTATTTTTATGTTATGGGAGTTGGATTTTGTTTGTATGTATCATTTTTTTAAAAGAGAATATAGTATTTAAAAGTTTTATATTCGCATTTTCAGTATATTTTTATATTTTTTAACACGACATGAGTCCTTGATAATATCTCATTTATATATTTGTTATTGGTGATAAAAATCACTGTTATACTGTTATTAATATGTTGGTTGACGTGACACATTTTGTGTTAGTTTTCTATTAAAAGCAAAATCCATATTGATTTAAGATTTTGAAACATATACCTATTTTTAACCATTTTACAGTGTAGCGTGGCTGAAACTACAGATACAACATAATCTCTCTTCTCTGTCAGAGGAATCAACGGAAATTGGAATAGATCAAAAGTATTTTGGCTATTCAAAGTAACACACAGGATCGCACGTGTATTTCTTAATACAATTTTTTATTATACTGTACATGTTACAATCCAGGTTATACTTAAAAGACAAGTTCACCAACAAATTATCTTACAGTAAAATAAATGTTGTGAATCGTCTTTCCGGTAACTTATTCGCGTTGAATAATGATAGCATTTTTCTTTGACTAAATAAAAGAAAAGTGAGTTTTTGAGATGTGGGAATGGATTATCGACAAATTATTGACCAAAATCCATGATATCATACCTGCTAACCACTGTTTCCATTAGAAAGTGGGCAAGGAAGATCACAAGGTTTACACGTGCAAAGAATGGATAAAGGAAAAGCAAATTCTTCTTGCCAAAGAAAAAGAGAAGGAATCATACTGTTGTGCCTTAGACTGATGCAGTGCATGTCCCCGTGGGAGAATGATTCGTTCAAAAACAATCCAGAATCAAGGGAATCCTATAATTAACCTCTATAATTAAAGTCAAAATGTAATCAGAACTTCTTTTCTGATCAGCTAAATTTCCGAGAACAAATTCTCATTGACAGTGCTAAATCAGAAACATGGGGCAGTGATCTCTATCCAAACTTGCTTATATATATATATATATATATATATATATATATATATATATATATATATATTCTATTCCCATACAATGAATTAATGAAGGTACACAGTTTTGGGAAGACAACGAGCTAAGTCAACATTTGCTTGATTCCAAATGATAATGGTTTTGGATAAGAGCAGCATGAAAAAAATTCATAGGTAGGTGGGGCAAGTTGCTACTGTAGTACTCTGAGTTATGTCGTTTGAGTTTGAGATGGTGTGGTTATAAATAGGGTTGAATGAGTGTGAAGATTAGACAGGATAATAGATAGTGTGTGGTGAATGAAGGTGAAGAAGGAAGTGTTGCTCTCAAGTGTCTTGCATGAAGGTAGAGAGAGTAGATGTGAGCCGGGATGGCTTGCCGGCATATATATATATATATATATATATATATATATATATATATATATATATATATATATATATATATATATATATATATATATATATATATATATATATATATATATATATATATATATATATATATATATATATGTGTGTGTGTGTGTGCTTAAATGCAAACATCCCTCTGTGGGTATTGCTGGGAGCCATCCTGGCTCATGTTTCCTTTCTTTACACTCTCATGTCAGATCTTGCAAAGAGCATTTTAAACTCAACATCCATTTTTTGGACTTTGTTTCGGTTGCAAGGAGATTTTGAAGAAGTGACATTATTAAATTTTGAACTCATTCATATTATATTGTGTGTGTGTGTGTGAATAAGTTGTTTTTTGGCATTTTTTATTGCACAAATCTAAGTTACCATGTGCTAAAAACCAGCAAATATCTGATACAATCTGAAACTTGTTCTAAATATGAACTTATGTATAACAGATGCATAAGCTGACAATGAGCTTTTCATACCAGTATCTCACAACCTTACAATTTCTTCAAAAGCCAGGATTTTTCTGCATTACATAGAAGCAGATTGTTCAACTCAAACTCCTTGTTAATGTAAAACCTTTAGAAAAACAAATTTTGAATTTGTTGAGGTTTTGTGATCGAAAGGTACACACATCTTCAAAAAAGGTGCACCTCGTTAGCAGGTTCACATGAAGAGCCTAGATAAAGGCATCAGAAATATATCATAGGAAGACTTCTACGTTGAAGACATCAGAAAGGGTCAATTAGAAAATGATTTTCATAATCAAAGTAGATTCTCACTCTTTTTTATCCAAACTTTAGAATGGGTTTACCAACCTTCTTCTCTTTTCTTTTATTACACATGTTATTTATGCTTTTACTCTTCATCCAAAACCACTCCAAAATATCTCCAAGCGTGACATGACAGACATGTATGCCTCAAATTGTGGGTAATGTTACATGAAGAGACTCTTCCATTCATCAATATATGTTATTTGTGATTCTATTATAACAAGTTGTTATCTTAATAGTAACTAACTATTTTTTAGAATTTTTAACCTATTTTTTTTATTATATTCATCATTATTAATTTTGATACTAATGTGAGAATTTTTTGAGAAAACATTCTAGGAGAGAAAATACTAATTAGACGTAATGTATGCCAAATTTTCGAAAATTTTCAAAATTCTTGTAATGTTTTCAATTATTTTATCAAAAAAGAAAGAGATTTGGTTTCGGTTATTAAAAAATTAAAAATATATAATTTTTTTGACTTTTGGTTATCAAATAATTAAGATAGAAGAAAGGTACGTATATCAAAATTTTCAAAAATTTTCAAAAGTTTTACTACTTTTTTTAATTATTTTATTTGAATGAGGGGATTTGACTTGAATTTTTTACTAACTGAATATATACCTTCTGTTCCAGTTTTTAAAGAATCGAATCCAAAAGATTCATCAACATTTTAAAATTGTCACTTTTTCTATTTTAATTATTTTGTCTGAACATTTTGTCTTGATTTTTCAATAGTTGAAGCCATGTATATCTTTTGTTTGGGTTTTTAGTAACCTGAAGTTAAAAATCGATGAAAATTTCAAAATTTCTCTTAAAATTTATAATTTTTTATTTTATTAATAGTTTCTTTGATTTTATAAATAAATGAAGCATATTAATATTTAGGTTTCAGTTTCTCAAATAATGAGGCTAAAATGTTATTGGAAGGATTAGAATTCATGAAAGATTAACTGTGACCACTTCATTGCTACAATTTTCTTCATCTGTCCTCCTTTGCAACTGCGTTGTTGTGTGTTTTTCTTATTCCATCTCCATAGCCTTCGTTTGCTTTAGCCACCATGAACGTCGTCATCATCTCCCATTTCTCCATTAACGAACTCATGTCTCATCTGTCATCTCTCCATTCGTTCTTCTTCTTGGGAATGCGAAAAGAGATTTTGAAGCTTCCACGCCACTGCAGGAGCATCACAATTATGGCAGTAGATCTGCAGGAGCATCACAAAAAATTGGCTACACGTGCAAAAGACAATGGAGAAATGAAAAGCAAATTCTTGTTCAGATAAGAAAGGAGAAAAATATTCTCTAATACACATAATTTTTTTATTTTTACTTACTTTTTATTTTCTTTTTTTTTAAAATATAAAAATTTATATTTTTTTACTATTTTATTCTTATACTTTATATAAAAAATAACGTAAAAGTGTGCTAGGATATCATTATTCAACGAAGAATTCGCATTATTTGCCTTTTTTTTCGTGCGGACGTTCTGATTCGGAAACCAACTAAAGTCAACCTTCTTTCAGATATGCAAAATTTTTAAGAACAAATTCCCATTTGAGAATGCCAAATCAGAAACATATGGGATAACCACTACTCCTCTTTCGCAACTTTCTTTCTTCATATATGTTCTATTTCACAACAGTCAATTACCCATCGTAAGTTCGAGGAACAGAATCATCTAAGTCAACTTTCTCTTCATTCCATACTGCTTTTGGACAACAAACAACGTCAAAAAAATCGTTGCCAGGTAACCTATGTGTAGTTTTTTTTATTACAAAGTCACATTTTTTTATCGAAAAGAGATACTTTAACACCCAATAAAATAAAAACATTCAGTTCATAACTCATTTTAATAATATAATAATATATTAAAAAATTTATTAAGTTGTTAAATAGTTGTTTTTACTTTGGTTAGTCAAAATTTCATGCTTTATTTGTGTATTTACAAAAGTTAGAAATGGAAGCCACATTTCATCAGGTTTCGGTAGTCGGCTCCCCACTATCAAGTCACTAACTTTCTTTGACACACCACCAACATAAATTGATGCGCATGTGTAAAAATTTACTAATTTACAAAGCTTATTTCTAACGTAGGTTTGATAAGTATATAGTATGCTTCTAACGTAGGTGCGCAGGAGAGAGCTTCCCAGCTGCTCTGTCCCAACAACAGTTAAGCAGAATTAAAGTGTAACTAATATTACAATGGTAGTTAAGACAGGTATTAATGACTATTAAGAAATAAATTAATTGGTCAGATTCTTATAAACTTTATAAATAGAAATTTAATTTCGAAATAATGTTTACGCTTTGATAATCGCATTACTTTAAACCTCGAGAAAAAATTTCTGACTTAAACATTGAAATGTATTCTGCACATCACCTCCCAACCGATCGGTTATCAGAGGAGAGAACACTTTGTAGATCTCTTCTAAACAAGAAGAGACTACACTCAACGCTATAGATTATTGAAATTCAGTCATGTTAATGGACATCGTTTTTATTTTTCAACATCAATTAATACTTGATGTTTTTTCGGGCGTTAAATATCAAAAATAACAAATATCAAAACTCATTTTTATACTAATAGTCATATACTACTTTAAGGTATTTTTTTTGAAAAAATTTAACAACAATAGTGATAAATCTATTTTTTATTGAACTCTCTCATTAGTATCTTTTATAATTTTGTTTTACAATTTATCCATCAATAAATCTGATTTTTTTTTATTGTTGTGACTTATCTTAAAATACAATTAAAAAATTTAAATATAACTTATTAACACACAAAAATATATACATATGCAATTTTTAAATGAGTACGATATAGATAGGGATAAGATAGGGACGTACATATTTATTCAATCCTTGTACTTGTTTCATTTTAAATTACTATAGCACTTTTACTTTATATTGAAATATTATCATTGGTTATTTATTTTATTATTAATTAAATATATTTTTTTAGTTTATTTATAAACATAATTATGATACTATTTGATGAACATTAAGAGTGATATGTTGACCTGAATTTAGGTGAGTGTTCAGTGGTATGCATATATATTAGTGATCAATAAATTTTCTTACAAAATTTATCATAATATTAAAATTGAAATTTATTATTTATTAGACCTATTGTTTCATACGAGATCATTCATTAATATTTAACTCAATATCAATAGATATATGTTTATATGTAAGAAGTGTGTTAAAAATCTCAAGTAAAAAGATAAAATAAATTTAAAAGATATAAGTAGATTTAAATTCCATCTTATAAGTTTGGAGTTGAAATAGATTTTAAAGGTCACTTTTTAATATAATTTACTATATAATCCAAAAAAAAATTATATTAATTTTCTTTAATCTTTAATTTGGCAATTTAGTTATAAGACGATACTTTTATTTTTTTTATAATTATTTAATTTTATAGCTAACAAATACATATAAAGATAAAAATAAACTTGTAGTTGGGACATAAAGATAAGATATTGAGATTCCACTCAACCCACCCATTCCAGTGACCAGCTAGTTGAAGAATGAATACAGTCTGCTTAAATTCCTAAAAAATGCAAAAGTGTAAATAAATGGTGGTCTAAAAATTGTTCTTATGTTCATAAAGTGCTACCCTTATGTTTCTAGAAATGTTATTCTAGTTAGATAAAGACGATAGCCTTTTTGTTGATGGACTCTCAACAAACAAGACACTTTACAAATACGCTAATCACTGTTTCTTTAGGAATTCATACTGTTGTGCCTTAGACTGATACAGTGTATTCATTATTCTTTCAAAGCAATCTAGTATCAAATGAATCTTAATTAATTAACCTCTGTGCCCATACTGATACAAAAACCAATTAAAGTCAAAATATGATCAGAACTTCTTTTTTCAGCTGAGAACAAATTCTCATTGTGCCAAATCAGAAACATGGAGCAGGGATCTCTATCCAAACCTTGCTTTTATATATATATATATTCTATTCCCATACAGTGAATTAATGAAGGTTTTGAAAAGAGAACGAGCTAAGCCAACATTTGCTTGATTCCAGACAATGATAATGGTTTTGGTACAAAATCTTTTAAAGAAGTTGCAAAATAATTTTAATTTTTGGAAAGTTGAACAGATTATTTTTAAGTAAAGAAGACGTTGTTTGCTTAAGTGTTATAATCAAAGAATATTTTTTCAAAATAATGCTCTTTTTTAATTTGTTACACGGCTTTTTAAAAGAATAAAATTAAAATTAAAAAAAAACATATAATAATTATTTTTATAAGAAAATCATACTGTAATCAGAAACTATTATAGAATCAATTAGTTATTGAAAAAATAGTAATATAAACAAATATGAATTAACTTGAACTTTTTAAAATCCCAAAATTTATAAAACTAAATCCTGTGTGGCTTGTTTATAATCCTAAACAAACTTAAACTATAAAATTGAATTGTTTCCATTTTATTATTAATTTTTTGTTTGTTTAAGTAATTTTTATTTCTCAATTCTTCATTTTCTTATTTTTGTGTTTCAGTTGATTGAGTGTATCTGCTAAAATATAATTTATGAAATGGCTTAATAAGAAGAAGAAAAAGAATAAGACATAAAGTTCAAAATTTTGTGTGTGATGAACCTAGATTTAGACAAGTTTCGAAAGTTTTAGTGAAGTGTGACGCAAGGACTTATTCTCGGCCATCAACTATGTTAAAAACGTCAATGGTCACAATGTAGCAAAAGCCGTCCATTTTGTGATTTGCCTTCTCAATTGCTAATTGTTTATTTTTTTAGGAATCATGAAAACCTTGACTTTAGTACTATTTCGATAAATTTAAGTTTTTCTAATTACCATGTTATTAAATATTTTTATTATATTGAATGCTCAAAATATTTTTTAAGCATTTATTTGACTTTTGTCATTACTTATAGAATAATTGATATACAAAGTATGACGGCAAAGTGAAAACATGTTTTTTTGACAATAAAGGTAAAAAGCAGAGTATTTAAATAAAGAAATATTATTTAAGCAGTAAAAACTCAATAAAAAATATTTAAATATATACAGAATTTAAAACTTAATTACATTTCATTTTTACTCAAAAAAGTGATATTCAAAATCTATACTTTCATCCCACAACCATGTTCATTAAAAGCAGTGTATAGTCTTGTTTTCCACATAAGCATTTATAAGAAAAAACCATAAATTAAAATTATTTTATGAATTGATATCGACTTGTACGACTTAATTTAAAAAAAAAAGTAAGATGAAAAATTCTAAAAATATGAACAAGAAAACACTATTCCCTATATAAAATCGGCTACGCGAATCGTATTATGTAATTCTAGTTAAAAATAAAAGTTTCATCTACAAAACTAAAACGTTTAAATCTACTGTAACTTGAAGAAAAAATATCAGTTACTTTTTCTTTTTATCCTTAAATATATTATATAGTTGTGAATAATTATTTTCTTTATCCTAATCATTATGCTGGTGAATCCAAACATATCTGTCCAAATTTATTCTCTTAAAAAATTATATAATTTACTATTGTAAACAACCATCAAGGGTTGTAAAGATGTACTTTTGATACTAATTGTGATCGTCTGTTTTTGTTCAAGTAAATATCAGTGCAAGATTATTTCAAAATTAGAATTACACTTCCTCAAGGTAAATTTCAAATTCAATACTTATGTAAGACTCAATACTAACGTAACTTACATCTGAAAAACGCTGACAAAGAGACTACAAAATTTCATCAAAGAGATACGCACAAGAATGGACAAATGAATTTCTGAATGAACAGTAAGGTGTTTTCAACTAAAAAACTAGCATGTTTTACAAAGATGAACAACCATAATGAGTTGATATGATTCCTCCAAAATCTATCATGTAAAATATAACCGAAATGGAAGGAAAAAAAATAAGCCGTCCATCCCAAAGGAAGGAACACTGAATCGTTAGCCTCCTGTTCTGTCCATGTTAAGCCACCGAACTCCATGGCCAGTTCACCTTGCACTCAATATATGCGGCTGCCAGGCGATCAGACCTCAATAATGCTGCAATTTACAAGTCTCATGTCATATGAGAAACCAAGATGGGGGCCGAAAGTAACAACTTTTCGACCAAAGAATAGATCAAAATAGCTGGCTCATGGTGCTGAATAATTGGAAAATAGATGCAACAAATTATCCAGTGTTTCAGGAGTGAATTTCCTAGCAAATAAGTAACATGGCTTCTGAATCCCGTTCCATAAGCAAGGCCAGCTTTGCACTTCTCTCTGTGGAAACACAAGATAATTCATCAAGCTGGTTAACTCATCCTCTATAAAACAGATCAGTAAAGCTATCTTGTATCATACCTTCTCATCACTGGTTACGTGCACGCTAACATCGATGGACTGCAGAAATAAAATTATTGTTAATATCAATGTACTAAACTTGAAAACAAAATAAACAAAGACAATGCTAATTTGCAAGAGGTTAACTGCTACATCACACTTGCTAAACAAAAATACTACGAAGAAAGGGAAACCGCCGCACCCGTATGTTTGTTTTACTTTCCCTTAAAAGTCTGATTGTGCGTTTTTACTATAACTTAAAGATAGGGAGAGCATTGTCAATACGCAGAGAGAGCACTCTGACGCATTGCACTACTTTTAAGGAATTTTATTTCAAATTTTCTTATGCATGACCATTTAAATTCAGTTTTCATTCAAGTTTAGATTTCCATTCCATAACATGGATTGTGTCAATTAGGATGCAATCAATGCCATAAGGTTTTAATCCAATCCATTTAACACATCTTAAGATATCCAAACAGATAAAGACTGGGAAGTGATGACGATACCAGAGGTTTAACCTCGGCAACCCTTCTCGTCTACACAGTTGCTCACAGAAAAGAATGAGTATGTATTGTAAAATTTAGAGTTTTAGCAGAACTATACCGTGATATTCTTCAAAAGTTCATGAGTTACATCCTGAGGCCTATAAGACTTCGGGTGCCATTTTCTCTCAGACCAGTCAACATGAGTTAATGACCAGTTTGCAATTCCACCAGGATCAACCATCTAAAACCAGAGACATAAGCTACTTAGCTTAAGAATGAAAAATCTTAAAACAGCATTACAATTCAAACTCACCTGGAAGAAGGTCGGCAAGTAATGCTCATCAGCAATGCAATTCCGCCCCTCCAAACCGGGCTGGAAAAATAACAAATTTCACATCAATACTGAAGGTAGTATATAATACTAACTCTGTTTATTTCTCCTACCCTCCCTTTATGAAGTAAACAAGACTATTCTCCCTCCGGTCCTATTTTCTATCCTCCCCTTTCATTAAAAGCCTGCCCCTCTACTCCTTTAGACCTAATGCTGTAGTAACCAAGTGACCCACAACACCAGTGCACAATACGACTCCATACATAGCATTTGCGTATCATCTCTATGTTACCCGGGTCAATAAGGTGTTTCTTTTCTAGCTTACACGGCAGTACATTTATGGAATTTAAAATTCTAAATTATTAGAACATATATGGTCCAATCACCTTAATCACTAAACAACACTGGCATGCAAGATAAGACCAACAATATCAGGGGTGCCAACACCTTTTTGGCATTCTACATTGTCATTCTCTTTCAGATTTTTGCGACACCCCATACCTGTAAATTGCAGGGGCATACACAGCAGTGGCCATGCACTCTTACAATGGACAGACGCTTTTCTTATATATGAAAACAACTTTACCTGACAGTAAGACCGGAATTTTGAATAATACAGGCTATCAGCCATGACTATAATTGCATGCTGCCGTTTCATCGCAAACCACTGCAAGAGAAGATAAATAATAAAGCAGAGACATAAATGGGTTATACATAAATGTGTGTGTGTGTGTGTGTTTGCATTTTCTTAGCTGCCAAAAACTCGGACTATTGCTGAACAAAATCGTAAAGGAATAGGTGTGGTGATAATGAATGACAATTTAGGACACTGATTGGGTGACCATAGATAAAGTATTATTCTTGTTATTGACGATACCACCAAGTTTCTATGACAAAACTCAATTCTGTAGTGTGTTAAGTATAGCCTATTGATAGAAATCACACGAGGGTATGAAACAATGGAAAATTCCAATTATCCAGTTGGTATCTTGTGAAAAGTGCAATTGTTAAATAAAGTAGACAAAATACTTTATTCCAATTAAAAATTCATTGTATGTAGATACGCAATATTTCTATTTTAAATGTTGAATCCCAAGCTCCATCGAGACTTTAGCAAGAATATACCTGTGCACCCTTTCTAAAGTCCTTCACCTCAACTTCAGGAAGCATGCGATCTGAATACCTGCCATTGCCGTGAGGACCAGGATCCTTAAAGCTAATAAGAGAGGAAAAGTTCACATTAGTACAAATATGTCAAATAGACAGCAGAAACCACAAAGAAGAATGGCTATTATCTTGATAAAAACCCAGAGGAGAAAGATTGTCATACCAGTCAACAAAGCTGATATTTGTATGCATCAGATAGTTGTAAATATAATCAAAATGATACAGAGGCACACAGCTGCAAAATCAATATACACAAATCAGAAATTGATAAAACCTATAAAACTGAGTAAAATATACTTTTAATTCCTAAAAATATGATTTAAAGTGGTTTTGGTCCCCTGTTTTTTTTCTTTTGTCAATTTTAGTCGTTGTAAAATTTAAATTATTTACAGACCTCTTGGATCCTGCGATGGAAAGTTGGAAGCGGGTAAAAGAGAAGAAAGTATTAAATACTGGGGTACACAATCATTGGAAAAACATAAATTTCAAGAAAAAGGAAAAACACTCTTCATATAAGTGTGAAGATTTATGCAGAATCATAGGTATAATTGATTATTTTAGGCTGAAAACATAATGGATTATGCCTTTGTATATATCTTATATATTGAGACATAATCCATTATGTCGTTAGTATTTACATATTTATTTATTTATTATAATAAAACAAATAATTAATATAATATTATTAAAATAAATAATTATTTTCAATTAAATCTATTTTTTTACTCAAATTCAGCCGCTTTCTTTTAATTCAAAGAATTTCATTTTCTACACCTTTTTCTTTTCCTTTCTTTCTTTTTCCACTCTCACCTCTGTCCAAATAAAGCTAGGAAAACATCCAAGCATCAATCATGTCATGTCACCTCAATATGGACCTATAATGACATGATTAGACATATATGCCATATCACTGCTATGTAATTTTCAAAAGATTTTAAATTTGGATAATGATATTTTGACAACATTTTTTTAACATTTTAACATCATTTACGTGTCATTATGTGATTGATCCATGTTGATGTTTATGATTATTATTATTAATTATGGAGTAATTTTGGACCAATCACAGAATGATACGACGATATCAAATTGTTGTCAAAGTATCATTATCCTTAAAATTTAGAAGGACAAAAACCACCGGAGAAAAATTTACGGACAAAAAACAAATGAAATCATACTTTTGGGAACAAAAAACATGTTAATTCTAAAACTAATTAATCAGTAAGAACATAATTAAAAGAAAACTCATAACACATTAAAAGTTTACCTATCAGACAGTAGAACAAATTGCTGGTTGTCAGGATCTTGAAGGGCATTCCCTAATAGCCGTCTCTCTGCATCAACCATAGAAATTTTACCCCAAATCACCTGCCACAGCACTTCTGATTAAAAGAATTGTTCACAACAAAACCACAGACTATTGGACAACAACACGCAAATACACTTGTTGTCACTATCCCTATAATTAAAACAGAAACACCCGAATTTTAAAAGCCCATTCACCAGCCCAAAAAAACACATTCAGAATGATTTAAAGAAAATACCAAATAATTTTAACCAGATGCAACATTGCTTAACTAAAATAAGTTCAGAGAGTTCAGTTCGACTTCTCCACTTATTCCACCCAATAAAACAGATACTTTATCTTATTTAACAAGAATGAAAGTGTGCAACAGAACTTTGTGCTTTCATTTTGGGTTACCACTACAAAATTTGAGATCTCATGAGGCCAGGCATAGGGCTACTATTTCTTCTTTCAGCTCTGGATTAAGTAAAATGTCTATGATGTGAAACTCTTCCAGCATTGTATTTCCAAATCATGAATTAAATAGTTAAATAATCCGCTAATCTCTCAACTCAAAGTCAACAATAACATAACATTCTAGTTCCCTAAAATCAGAAGTGGTGCGTTCAATAGAAGATGTGAAAACATTAAGGCAAGTACATTTAACTTTTGTTTGTTTAAGCATAAAAATAAAATGGAAAATTACCCTAGTCTTCACTGGAATCTTGTTAAATGACGCTACAATTCCCCTAAATTTTACATAAAGACTCATCTTTCCTATGTTTATCATACCTCCTATCTTATTTAATAAAGCGACACATACACTTCTTTATTACTCTACCAGATCTTCTAAGGGCTGTTTTCAATGTTCAAGAACATTTATTATTTTTTTTCTCAATCACAGCCTTACTTTCCACCTAATTTAAACTAATGTACACATTTATTGAAAAAGTGCAAATGAAAAACAACTCATCCATTTATGTTAGATTATAAATTAAAATCAATTAAAAACAGTAAACTAGAAAATTCTATAACTATTTAATTAGAAAGTAGAAATTTATTCTTTTCCTAGATATGTGTATAAAAACCTTAAGTGCACACTTAAAGAAATAAAGGTAATACAATCTAAGGGACTTGAGTGTTTGATAGAATCTAGTAGAGGTGTCATTGTCACTTAAGGACACTTCAGGACAAGTAAGTACAATTTCCCCAAATACAAGTCATTTTTTGACATAGCTGTGTCATAAGGTGTTTTAAGGTATTTTCTTACACAATTATTATGATTTCTTTAAGCATGTCTAATGATTAAAAAATCCATTTTTTCTTTACGTAAGAAGTTAAAAACAAATAGTCGATGGAAATATGATTCACATAAGAGAATATGTATTTACTGTAACAGCTAATTAAGACAGTACAATTCATAAACGATAGTAAACTGAACAGTAACAAGAAAATATGTACCTGGTCACTGCGTACATCCCGATTAACAAAATATCGACTCACATGAATTGGTTTTGTCTTGGATGCATGCACATAAACAGAGAACTTTCCTTCGTGACCCTGCAAAAAAGGAGTAAAGCATCTTCCAGGTAAACACAAACCTCAAGATAAACAGGATTCAAAAGAAAGCAAACCAACTACCAACCAAGGAAATTACAGAAACAAACTATGGATGCATGTGCATTACAATCCATTATGAGGAGTCTATTATCAATTAGCTATTACAAGTGTAAAACATATTTTGCCTCTTGCGTTGTAAAATACTGAATCAAAAATACAGACCATTTTAACTATTTAAATCGTGCAACAGTCTCCTTAGGCCATCATCCCCAAAAAAAAGAGAGACCGCAAATAATTTTCATGCAAAACACCGGTGCCAGCTAAAGGTGCTACAATAAGCAGTTTTTCTTTTCTAATAATTCCAATACAGTTTTCTGACTGAAGGAATGAAATCCTCAGATTCTCCAAAGTCCTGACAATTTGATGTTTCTTCTAGCAGTCACTTGTAATAAAAGAATCACCAAATACAATAAGGGAGTTGCAATCATAGAAAAATTCATAGTGTCATCAACAAGCTAATTTTCTAATAGATAAAAGAATGCAGGATATATATACACTACCAAACTGACTATCTTCTTTGTCATAAAATGTGTCACAAATACAATTCAAAGAATAAAATTGACCCTCTTCCAATGTGAGAATTGAAAAACAACAGCTTGGACATATAAGATTAGACAGGTACAAATCTTACTTGGAAAAATTTGTCCCATAATTTTTCGAATGGTAGAGAGCCAGGTGACAAAAACATGAAGGCAACTTTTGATTTTGTTGAAACAATTGCCGGTGAGTTCAAAATATCCTTAATCACAACACGTGAAGCAATCTCCTCATCGGTGTATTCTCTTGCGGGCATAGGTGGAAGCCAATCAACAAAACCCTTGCACCCTCTGGAAGAAAAGACATAGCAGGCCGACTTGCTTTTTGGTGGGTAGATATAAGCGCAGATTAGAAAGACACAAACAAACAACACCAAGATAATAATCCACATGGGCTTCTTCATGGGAGGACGGTGGCGAGACCCAGGCAGTATCTGCATATCACCCACGCTGTCCAAACGCCAACCTTTTTCTGTCTTCATCTATGCAAATGCATCACACTGTTCACCTCCAGCAAATCTCTTTATCATCCACGTGCTCCCCCACTCCAACCCACAGAAACAAAGAGCCTATACCCTACAACTAACTGACAGATTGATGCAGAGAAATCTGAAAACAAAAACGAGTGTATTAGCGAACAACAAACAAGTCAACCCTTTTATCCACTCAATCCTTCACAGTAATCCACACCTGACAAATGAATAACAACCCTCAAGATATATTCAAAAGAGAGATAAAGCTAGAGGATTCTTCTAATTTTACTAAATATTTCACAACTCTAATAAACAAATGAAGATAAAGAAAAAAATACTCACAACAAGAAAAAAGTCGAAGGATTAATCACTCACGCCACAGAATATTCACAAAATCTTAACTGCAGGACAGGGGCAGGGACTAATGTATTTCATGTTTCGAAGCATCGAAACAGCTAAAACAACAATAATATTCACAAAAACACAAATGCCAAAACAAACTTAATAATCTCAACAAACAGAAATTTGAGTTTAAAATTCAAACAGCCGTCGAAAGCAACAACCCAGGGGTCAAAATCAAAAAGACATTCAAAGCCCTGTCTGGTAGTAGGAGTGTGTAACAAAAATAACTTGCAAGACAACTAAACAATCTCACCTAATTTATTTACAAGAAAAACAAAAACAACTGTTTATTCGCCGATAAACCCCCAAAGATTAAGCGAAGATATTAATTTGAAAAAAAGAAAAGAGAGAGAAAAAGAAATGAGAGGAGTACCCGAAAATGGTGGAGTTGAGGGATGGAAAAAAAGAAGGATATGGATTAAGGTAAACCAAATCCAATGATTGAGAGAGAAAGATCTAGGGCAAAGGAAAGAAGAATCAGAACAGTGTGGGCAAAAAAAGGATTGCAAATGGCAACCTTCTCTCAATTAATTAATTTAATAAAAAAAATTGGACTCAGTTCCCTCTGTGTGAGCACTTTCCGAACAAACACAAACACAACCACAACCGACTCTTCTTTCTCTGTTTCCCTTCCTCTCATCCATTGGTTGGCGCTGCCTTTTTCTTCCTTTTCATAGTTTACTTTTATATTTAAATTGCAATTCATCTTATCTTTTAAAAAAATAGAATATATTTATTTTATACATTTAAGTTTATAAAAATATAATTAAAATTTAATGCAGATATTTATTTTATAAAATTTAATAATGATATTTTAATAATTTTATTGTGGAATGTATTTATATTATTTATATATTTTTTAATATAATATATTCCATCATATAACTATTTTAAGTAATAGAATCAATCAAAATAAAAAAAATATTAAATTTAAATTAAATTTAATGATTGTTAAGAAAATTATTTACAACATATTTGAAAATAATAATTTATAAATAATACATTTTATAAATTATTTTTAAAATAAATAATTAAAATTATAAAATATGGAATAAAAATATTTTTTTACTAAATATTTAACTTAATCTATACCATTATATTAAGATATTCTCTGTACATATTTTCTTTTTCGTTTTACCTCTCAAATAACAAGTTTTTCAAATTAAAATAATTACATTATTAATTTTACTTTTTATATTTCCGTTTTTTCTTCATTTTAGATATTTTTCTCTATTTGACCTTTTTTATAAAATTAACTTATTTGGATATTACAGATAATATAACATAAATTTATAATATATAAATAAATGTAGATGGAGATTTAAAGTTAATTTCTTAAAATAATATTAAAATCATAAATTTAAATCTATTTTAATGAGATTTTTTTTAAGTTTCAGAAATTTATATATATATATATATATATATATATATATATATAAATTAATAATTTTAATTCTAAAATAAGTTTTAATTAAAAAAAATCATATCTATAGATTAAATTATATATAGAAAGAGAGGATATATAAATAAATTAATAATTTTAATTCTAAAATAAGTTTTAATTTAAAAAAAAAACATATCTATATATTAAATTATATAGAAAGAGAGAAATTATTCATATTTATACATTATGGTAAAGAAAATGATAAAAGAAATGAATTAAAATTAATTTAAGATAATATTTTAAATATAATACTTTTAAAAAAAATTTGGATGTGTTTTCTAAAAAGCACTAAAATAAATATTGTATTAAGTGCATGACATAATACATTTGATTTACCAAAGCATTGCATTTAAAACTAATGCTAAATAATTGTTTTTACATGAAAATAATTGTTTTTGCATATTACAAAATATAACTATTCAAATCTTACTCTACTCACTTATCAATTTTAATATAATTTTTAATGTCCTTAGAGATAAACCACCTTCTATTGGGTGAAAAATTGTTACATTTATTTTAATTTGAAAAATAATGTCAATGCTAAGTGTTTCATATTTAAAATAATATTTTTCACATTATTCTTGATCATCTGACTTCCTTACCTGCATGTCAATTTATATAAAGTAGTAAATAAATTGTAGTTATAAAAAAATATTACAATAAGAACTAATTGATAGTATAAAAGGATAACAAATCCTCCAGTTACGTAATTTACAATTATGCTAACAACTACAAAATTCAGAAAAAATGAAGCACTTAAAATTAGACTATACAAACTTTGAAATAGTTTAGACAACAAACAATATTGTATTCTTAAAAAATTGCTTTGCAGTGCAAACACATGAAACACTTGAATGTTTTATTTTGCAAAATTCTTCATTCTCACAAATATATCCTTCAAACATTGAACTTTTACTTATTTGCAAATAAAAAATTTAATTACTAAGACAGTTTCAATTTAAATCTCCACAAAATAGAAAAGTTTTAACTTTTGGTTCTTAAAATCAGACCTCTAATATGTTTATACCTTTTTTATGTTTCACTTTTTTTAAGAATATGTTGTATTAATGTGTCCTGAGTAATATTATTTCATTAAACCCTCTTGGATTGAAAACACGTTATTGAAATTAAATCCTACTTAAAATACAACAATCAAACCCCAAAAATACTGTTGAAGTCATCCAATGTTAAATTAATTAAATATGCACACTAATAAAAAGAACTACAATATGAATTCGTTTACCCTTAACCTTGGGTTATATTCAACTCAAATATCCGTTGTAGGATTTATTGAAGAGTGTGGTAGTGTGTATAAAAAAAAGCCAATAATCTTAGTTAATGAATCCTATAAAAAGAAGTTCATGACGGATTAGATATATAACAAATAACTTTTTACTCTAAAAAAATATCTCTACAACATGAATAGAGGAACCATTCTTAGTATGCTTGCAAAGTTCTTATACATCCCTCAAATATTAAACTTTAAAACTGACATTTTATCTCTTTAAATATTTCAATTTTTAGTTTTAGATTTAATTTCAATAATTTTGTTCAGGTTTAATTAGTAAGTTATTTATTTTAAATCTATAATTTGATCTTTATATTTTTTTTTATTTAATTGAATCCCAATTTTAGTAAATACAATTAATTTAGTCATTCGTTAAATTTCTATGTTTTTTTTTCATCTTTTATTTTTCATTTTTTAGAAAATAAAACACCGCGACGAAAGGAACTATTTGTACAATTCAAAAAACAAAATTCTCATCATAGCAAGATGACAAACTTTAAGATTTCAATTTTTTTTGTACACTTAATAATAATTTAAAATGTTAAAGTGTGCCAAGAGGTAGAAAGAAGATAAAGGTGATGAAAGACAAATTTTAACATTGACACTCCAAACAACATTAGCATCAATTAAAAAAATATTAAATTGAATTTATTTAATAAATTTTGAATAAGTTAAAAAATATAAATATAAAGATGAAAGTGTGTCATTGATGAAAATATTGGGACGAAATGATGAATTCAGTATTTAAGAATTTTATTTATCATAACTGGAAAAGGTAATGATTAGTAATAATAGAAATACAAGAATTACACTCAATTATCTTTATAATTCAACTTTTGTTAGTATAAAACATTTTAATAGAGATTCTCTCAAATACTTGTCAAAACGTATGAAATATTTTGGTCGTATATCTTTATTATTTTTTAAATTACAATAGTTGCGGCCACGCCGAATAGAAACGCGTTGGCTTCTTCCATTCCAACCAAAGCTTCTGGAATAGCACCAATCAGCGGCACTTTTGCTGTGTAATGGGTTCCATTCTATTCAACAAAGTCAAATTTGTTCTTCATTAACTTGTCATCACACGCTGCTTCATTTAATGCAAATTAATATTAGGTTTAATACCCAATTTTGTCCTCACTTTAGTTCGGAAATCTCAATTTAGTCTCTTTTTATTGAAATCTCAATTTAGTCTCTTTTTATAAAACTTAGTGTAATGGTTCCTTACTTGTAATTATGTGAATCAAATTAGTCTCTTCCGTTAAATAGAGGCAAACGGAGTTAATGGGCTGATGATGTGGCAGTAGTCACTGATTAGGTGTTAACACATAATTGTGTGGGTGCTTACGTGGTGTTAGTACAGCTGATTTTAAAATTGGGTTTATTTAATTGGGTTTATCTACAACACCATCTCCCCAATCTCTCGCCTCCCTCAGCAACAGCAGACAAATCCAAATGCTCAAGCTTCCAACAATTCTCCCCAATCTCTCGCGGAACAACCCCACTAACTGATTAAACGAAAGATACACTCCTCTTAGCCTCCCAACAAAACCAGGCACAGAACCATTCAATCCATTACCAGCCAAATTCAAAACCTCCAAACTCTCAAGAGACGAAATTGAACCAGGAATCTCCCCCACAATCTTATTAAACCCAAGATTCAAAACCCTAAACTTCCTCAAATTGCTTCGGGAATGTCCCCCTCCAACGCGTTGAAGGGGAGAGACAAAACCCTAAGCTCCGTGAGCACACTGATGAAATTAAAAGAAGAAACGTTTCCAAAGAGAGAACCTTTACTACCTTCGCACGTTCGCCGAACTCTGAATCCGTAAAGAGGGAATTGAGAGAAACCTTTGCACGGGTGAGAGGTTCCGTTGCGGCGGTTGCCACCGTTTCCGGTGACGTTGACGGCGACCACCCGGGAGTTCGCGTTGCAGAGGACACCAGACCAAGAGCAGTAGCCAGAGTCAGTGCCGGCTGCGGAGGTCCATGTGGTGACGAAATTGAAAACGATGCCTTCAGACGAAGGAGAGCAAATTCGTCCGAATCCCCCAATACTGCGTCGCTTGGCGACAAGAACAGAACCACAAAGAAGAGAAACTTCACTATGCAACTCCATTTGATCACTGAACTGCAATGAGAAGAAGAAGAAAACATCTCACAGTGAAAGAAAACCGAATCGCACGAAAAACCCCTTCTTCCCCGTTGTAGGAGTGACGTCGAAGAGAAGAAGAAAGGGTTTTTGAAAACCCTAATCCTGTGATATGGAAGAAAAAAGACAATGGAAAATGATGGGGAAGAAGGAGAAACAAGACTCGAACTCAGCTGTCCTAACACCACGTAAGCACCCACACAATTACGTGTTAGACACCTAACCAGTAACTACTGCCACATCATCAGCCCATTAACTCCGTTTGCCTATATTTAACGGAAGGGACTAATTTGACTCACATAATTACAAGTAAGGATCCATTACAATTAGTTTTATAAAGAGGGACAAAATTGGGTATTAAACCTTAATATTACTAATACTAAATTAGGAAGAAGAAAAAATCGTTTGTCGAAATAAAAATGATGATTTCTGTGAATTTTTTTACTTGATTTGAAAAATCTATCATTTAAAATATTCTGCTCTACACTCAATTACTTCATTTTTAAAAATAGGATTTCATGGTAAAAATATAAATGTTTAAATAGAATTAAACAAATCATTAAGAAAATTTTAGTTGACTAAAGGTAAAAAAAAAAATACAAATGTACCGTTCTTTTTTCTATTTATTGAAAATAAAATGAAACTGTGGAGAAAAATAATACCGAGAAACATCAAAATAATTTCAGAAAAAAACTTGATAAATAATTTATATTAAATTAACTTGATCAATGTGGGAAACACTTAATTGATATGAAGTTATTGACTAAGTTAGGGTATCTGATGTTTTGTTTTGTTTAACAGAGACACTTTTATATTGAGTAACTTAGTGAGAAAATAGGTGGAGATACTCCTAAATAAATTGGTCATTAGGTCAATGGACTCATAAATGTGATCTATATGGAGACTCATGGTCAGCAAAATATATGTATAAATATTACTATAATTGTACTTTGACTTCATTTTTTTACATTAATCTAAATTTGACCAAAATCTCTTACTAAATATTAACTTTAGCATTAGAGGATCTTATGTAAGCACCCCACCATTCAGTAGAGGACAAAGGAGAATTAGAGGACAAATATCGGATAGTAAAGAGTTCATGCAATAGAAAAAAACTTTGTAGGGTACGTTCAGTTTTGCAAGAACAACTAGTACCCACCATGGGACGGGTATTTTTTTTAAGAAAAATTAGTTATGTCAAGAAACAGAGTTCACATGTATGGTTTCCACAAGAACGCGAGATGCTGGAGAGGTTGGTCGTTCTACGACCAACATCGTTGTGATCTTGGAAAATCGGGTGAGGATGTAACAAGAGTTTATATATTTTTGTAAGAAAAGCGTTGAGGAGATGAACGCCCTAAAGGAGGAAAAAGTCAAGTGGAAGCTTGAGGTTGATGTTTTGGTCGAGAAGGAGAAGGAGGTCGCTGATAGCAAGGCGTATGTGCTGAGGATCCCTTGCACCCACCTTGCTCAAGAGATGGAAAGTGAGTATTGTTTTGTGTCGCGGTCTCACTATTGAGGGGCACCATCAACATGATCTCTGGACAAGTATCGAGTAGTGAAGAGTTCGTGGAGTAGAAAGAGACTTTGCAAGGTAGTTCAATTCTGTACGAATGAGAATGAAATTGGTGTGTTGGTGATTTGAATGAAGCATGAAATGATTTCTTATAAAGATTAATTGTCTAAAATGAAAATTTAATTGTTTATGTTATGCAAACTCGTTGGGTGAGCCTTCTTCTCATTGAGCAAATGCCAAAATTGGGTTTAGTAGAGTTAAGGGAGGCTTGCTCGTTGGACAAGTAAACTCTCGCTGAGTGAAACCCAAACTCGAGTTTAGTAGAGAGTTAAGGGATGAGGTCTCACTGAATGATACTACTATTGTTGGGTGAATAAATCTACATTTTTGTTCTAATACTTGACTCGTTAAACAAGACATTTAGTCATTGAACAAGTTCCTTTTAGAGGAACTCACTGTCTCGCTGAGCAAGTTTTCCAATTTTAGTTGATAGTTTTTAGCTTGAATTGGAAAGAAGTTGTCAGTGAAATTTTGTTTTATGAAGATGTGATGCTATTGGGAGTACGAAGTGAATGAATGAGATGAAAAGATAGAAATTATTGAATTATATGTTTGTTGATGATTTTTCAAGTGCAAATCCTGATGTATTATGCATTGATTAAAAGTACTTGTTGATCAGAAGTTGTCTTAAACTTTACTAGATTTACAAACTCACATAAAGTATTGCAAGATAAATGGTGAGAATTTAAAGATATTCTTATAACATGTCTAAGAGTAAAATTTTTTTGGCGAAACCATAAATTAATTTATCCTAAAAGAAGCCATGATAAAATTTGATCATCTTGTTAAACCAAAAGGAAGATGAAAAACTTCTTGTATCAAATTCAATATATAATTTAAATATTGAATATAAATTTGTTATTTCATCATGAATAATATTTTGTATTGTTTATAAAAAAAATTGTATTAATTACTAGTTAACAAGAATTACATTCTTATAAAAATTCAGATATATATATATATTTAAAATTATCATTAATTAACTTTTTTTGTTTGTTTATGTTTTTTTTGTCAGTGCTATAAATAATTACGTGAATAAACGAGCCTTTAGATAGAAATGAGAATACATCACAGGGGATTTGTTTGATGCGAAAGGTTTTAATTGATTTTAGTTTATCTACATAACCTTTTATATTTGTGTAGTCCTGTGTGTTATTTTTCACAAGTTATGTAGAAATGAACTCCTTTTTCACCACTTTGTTATGAGGAATTGTTTACGTATGATTTGTACATTTCTCTAATAAGATTTGATTAATATTACATGTGTATGGATTCCAGAGAATATAAATTATCTATTTTTGAGGCTGTTATAATTTAATTTGTATAGAGAATAATAAACGTAAAGAAAAACAGGTGGCTAAAATACAAAAGGATGATGGTTAGTAGTTGATTTTGCGTTTCAGAAAAAGAAAATAGGGAATGAGAATGGTTGAAAGGGTCAACGATAAAGAATACCAACACATTTACTGCCAAATTCCAACTTTCATTTGTCCTTTTTAACTTGAGATTCACACGCATCTTTTATTTTATTTTTTATTTTTATTTTATTTCAAATGAAAGTCAAGAAAGTATTGAATCAAAAGTTCAGCAAACAATGATAAGTAATTAATGTAGGAAATTATTTTTATTTTTATTTGCTTCTCAGTTGCAGGTATATGGATTCAAAATGTTAGTTAACTATACCAAAAAACAGGTTGCCAAGTTGACGCACAAGATCATTAATTTTGTTTATATATATATTAAAAAATATTTAAATTTTTTAATAATTAATAGTAAATAATGTCCAAGCATGTGTTCCGCATACCAATTAAAAAAGTGTAAAGCGTAAAATAAAATTATTGCAAATGGAAAATAAGAATTGAAGATTAAATGGAAAGGTATAAAGAAAATGCATACTACTTACATCAAGTTATATGTTTGTCTCTTTACAAGCCGATTAACTGAATTTAAAATAATCATCAATCATCTTATATGTTCACTGTATATAATCTTGTAAAATAATTTATGTAAGAATTTAATTTTTAAAGACAATAAATGCAAGTTGAAATAAAATTAATATAAAAATGTATAATTCTAAATTAAGAAAAATATAAGATAATCATCATCAAGTTCATATTTATCAACTTATGATTAGTGCTGTTAAAATTGATTATAACACGTGAGTCAACCCATAGGTTTGAGCCGAGTTGGGTTTGAAAAAAATATAATTTTTTATGTCAACCCGGCTTAACAACCCACCTAATTTAATTTAATTATTTATTATTTTGTATTTTAATATTATTAGTTAATATTTTTTTTATTATATTGTAAATGGGGATAAAAAATAAGATGTTTAAAGAGAGAAAAATATTATAGATTTAACTATTCAAAATTCTAATATTATAAATGGACATATAATACAAAAATCATCAATTTTAAAAACTTATTTGTTCACCTTTTGTGCTTGTTTTTTTTATTACAATTAGATTGTATGATATATATATATATATATATATATATATATATATATATATATATATATATTTAATTGTTTTTAGAATTGAACATCATTTTAGAGTAAAATTTATTTAGATTTGAATTAAAAAATATAATTTTTTTATTTAAAAAAACTTATAATTACAACCTGTTTAACCCACCAATCCGTGATGAGTCGAACCGGGTTCGAATTTTTTTAGCTCGCTAATAAATAAGTTAGGTTAGGTTGGCTTACTAAGTGACCAACCTGTGATGGATCAGATCGGATCGAGCCGGGTTACCCATTTTGACAAACTCTAACCCATTTAGAATTTTATAACACCTATGATATTATTTTACAACCCATTTATAATTTTATAGACAGTTTATAAAATTCATTTCTTTTATCATTTTATAGTTCATTGGGTTGAATAACTTAATGCAATTGGACCCAAATTAATTGAGTTATGTCAAAAGTATGGCTCAACACAATTTGGTCCAATCTCTTTTGATAAAGAATTTTATACGGTGAACTCACGACTCAATTCAATTTGTTTGTTTGAAATTGTTAAATAATAACATATAAATATTTTTTTAAAACATTAAATTATTCACTTTTTTAATAATTAAATAATAGAGTATATTTTTTGAAAAGTTATTCTAAAAAATCTAACGAAAAAAGGTTTTAAAACTACAAATTTTACCACAAAAAGAATTTAAACTTGAGACTAACTCGAACCAATTCAATTAAGTGTAGTTAGATTGGATTAGATGTAATAAAAAAACTAACACATCTAATTCAACATTTGATTATGTTGGGGATGAATTTGTAGATATTCTACCCATATACATCTCTACAATTTTTCATTAAAACTACATAAAAAAACATTTTACCATGTACAATTGATTATGTCATAAGCATAGACTATCATGGGTAGTGCTATGAACGTGAATAACTCCACGTTACAATAAAATAATTAACAATTAAAAGCCACAACAAAATTTACTTGTATTTTATAATCTTTTATTATATTTTAACAATTAAAAACCTCTACAAAATATATTATATTTTATTATCATTTAACATTTATTAAAGATTTAAAATCGTCACAAGTTATTTAAAATAATTTTTTAAAATTGTAATTATTAATTATTTTTCAAAAAATAATAATAAATAATTAAATTACTTATTTTACTTGAAATTTTTTCATAGCTGCAACAAGCATGAAATAGTTAGGTAAGTAACAAGATAGATTAGAATAGTTATGTGTTCCAAAGAGGCTAACAATAGATTAGAATATGGTGTGCTCAGCTTCAGTCAATAAACATGTTTTTTTTATCTTGTAATTCTATTTTCCTGTAACTTGTTCAGAAGAACTCAGGGCGTTACCGTGTATGTATATTATAACGACTTGGTAATTATTATGAAAAAACTTTAATTATTAAAAAATTCTAATATTTAACATGATAATCATAATTTTTTAAGTTTTAGATAAATAAAAATTTTAAGTATCAAGTAACTCCAAAACTTAATATAATAATAAATAATTTATAATGTAATTATAAATCTTTTTGTAATTTTATAATTTTATTTAATATAATTAATATATATGAGAAATATAGAACACCAAAAATAAAACTTTTGGGAGTATGAAAAAGGTTATAAAATAAGAATAGTAGAATACCAAAATAAGCCTTAGCCCAAAATAAAAGAATATTACTAAATTTAACATGTGAACTTACGTACTTATAAAGATAAAATAAATATATATTAACAAAAGTATGCACCAAAATATAATATTATTTATTATTATTATTATTGTTGTGATCCGATAAAAATATTACAGAAAAATGGAAACAAAGGCTATTTTGGGCCCCTAACCCAAATATTGATCTTTCAAAAATAACAAAAGATGTTTCTTTCTGCACTTCTCATTTTTTTGTCCTCACCCATAAAACCAATAAATTCCAATAGTTCATCATTATTGCTCACCAATAGCACACACATATTTCATCACCTTCATTCCCCAATCCCCAACCATTCTAACTTTGGGTTTATAAGGGAAAATTCTCCTCAGATATATTTGTTGGCATAGCCCAATTCAACAATGGAGAAGGGCATGAATAAATTGACTACCTATATTTCTTAATAGCATCATGGGGACTTAACCAAAAGTAAGGTTTGTTTAAAAAATAAGTTGACCATTGGGCCTTACGATCAATGTGTTCTTAAGCTGTGGTATTCGAATTGGTTTATGATTAATGAGGTAATCCTATAAATAGTTTATTAATAATAATTTGATTTTTAGTTTTTGATATTTAATTAAGATTTGACCTAAACTATTTGACCATGTGTTGATTTGAGTTTTGAAAAAATCTTTTACAGACACAGGTTCAGAAAGTATGTGAAACTTACCTTCTCAGAATATACTTTACTATACAAAAATAATTTTGATTTAAAAATAATTCATTATCTACAATACATTGTAAAAGTATTTGGAATATAATATTGTGTTCCATTTTCACCTATTTACTATTCATAAAGATGAATTTGCGAGGAGTTTCATGTTCTTTTCAAATGATTTGTGGATGTTTAAGGATAATGATTTGCAGAATGTAAGATCTCGCCACAACGAGAAAATGTAAAAGTAATTGCTATTTATATATGATGTTTTTATTGAAATATCCTAATTTATCTGAAAATTTGTTTGCAAGGCAAATGTTCTTCTCTTTTGGTAATCTTATCTTTTATCTATTTTTTTTATTACGTCACTCAAGTTAAAATTTAACTTATATTCATTTCTAAATTCTTTAAAACAAACAAGAAAATTTTCACATTCAAATTCATTTATTCAATTGTCTTCACATTCACCATCTCAAAAAATTAAAACAATGATTCTTAATTTTATATCGAGTAAAAATAAAAAAAATTAAAAATTATTTAAGAAAAAAAATTCGTAAATTCAAGTTTTGGATTAGATTAATGTCAATCTTTGTTTTGTGTAGAGTAAAAATAATTTAACAAATTAAACTAACATGGTTTATTTATATACTATATCCCTATCAAAATTATATATAATCAGATAAATATAAAATTATATTTTAGTATAAATTATTATATATATATATATATAATTGAAGATAAATTATATTAATAGAATATAATTTTACAAAGAAATATCTATCTATTACTTCTAGTTATAAAATAAATATACTTTTACTTTAAAAAATATAAAACACCAGATTGAATTAAGTGGACTCAAAATATAATCCTCATTCTTTTTAAACATAAATGAAGTTTACTTTTGTATTGAATGACTTGCAAACAACATGTACCTTTTAGAGAGCCGCCAAGTCGGTACTAAAGAACGATAAATAACGGTAACGGAAAGGAAGCGTAGTCTAAGGTTGACAAATGAAAACAACACAAAAAGGAAGATAAGAATTTTGAGGTTTGAGAATTGAGGAAGAAAAAGACAGAGAAGCAATGTAACTACTATTACTAATCAACCAAACAAAAAAACGAGTTTGAATTTTGCATTCTGAATGCACTTTTTCTACTAACATTAAATAAATAAAAGTCAACTCAAACACACACTTGCCCACCTTCACTTGCCCACCTTCGCACACCGACGACAAACACATTCAAAAAAAACAAAAACGTTTTTCCAAAAGTCATGTGAGTAACACATTAATAATTCAACTTATTATAACTTAACTTGCCATATTACAATAATCGTTCAACTTCAACACATTAATATTTGATTAAATGGAGTATTAATAAAATTAAACCAATGTTTTGAACTCAAATTAACTATTAAACCCTTTAGTTCAAAGTCTGAACTTTTTTTGCCACCACGCTTCCCAATTCACTTCAACACAGACTGATTTTGCTAGCAACTTTGAGATGTTTGTTGATCCGACATATTTATATACACACAAGTTTTTTCACTGCATAAACTGTCGCCACAACAGCTAAACGCTTGTGAGTTCATATAAAACTGAACCTTAAAAGTAATACTAAAAATAATAGTTAAGTGGATATAAAATAATATTAAAGAAAATATATTATAATTCTTTTAAACATAAATGTTCGACACAGTTAAATTACACACTTCCTCCATCATTAAATATAAAATATTGAACACTAATTTACACGATGATTAATTTTATTAGTATCTTTATATTTGGTTGTAATTGCAATATTTTTAAAACATATTTAGTGGATGAATAAAATATGGGTTTATTTAAGAGAGAGAACTGTAAACATGGATCAAAATAAATAAAAGAAAAAGCGTGTTCTGGCATCGTATTCCAGGTATTTAAGATAAATTGTTTAGGTTGAAAGGACATTATTTAAAGTGTGGGGACAAGCTTACTTGAAAATAATTTTATCAAAACTAGAAAAAAGATAGAGATTAGAGAGTTGCAACTGGGGCAAGTGGCAGAGTCTCGTTATTATTGGACTTTGTCTCTTCATGCACTATTAATATGGGTTGCAATTTGGGTGTTTCAACTCTTCAATCTAATCAACCTCATGCAACTTTAATAGGGGATAAATCTAAGATACAAGTACTATAACATATTTCTGATTATTAATATCTTTTAAGTTATAAAAAATTAAAATGTAAAAAAAAAAATTAAAGTAAGAGTTTTGTATATTTTTTCGTAATACAAATGATAAAATAAAACAATTTTAAAGTAAATGATCTGCCGGTGACTTTACATTGATAAGACCTAAAAATTAAAACGACACGCCAAATTAAGCAATTAAGTAGGCAATGGGGACCGTGGACCATGTTTCATGTTTCTCACGGTTAGGTTTGAAATTTTGTTACTTGAAAACAACGTAAGTAAGCTTTCTGAATTAATTTAAACGAATTCTATGAATTAAAACATTGGTGGCTGCATGTGTATTTCTCCTTTGGTGCCAATGATGCAGCAAGTTGATTAATATAATACTAACAACTTGGTCAGAAAAAGGTTCAGTTTCGTTTCCAAAAGGTTCAACATACGTACACTTATCCATTTACCATTTAAATCATCAAAAGTCAATCCCCGTTTATTTATTGCAGAGAGAGAGAGAGAGACATACATAAACACTATAATACTATTTATACCTGTTAATAGAAGTAGTTCTTCATTAGCGTATTGGGAGTGGTTGATCAAGAGAGAAGCTGAGAATGGGGGCTTGTTTTTCTTGTGACTCATCCTTCATATTGAAGCATATCCGTGTGGTTCATATGAATGGTTATGTAGAGGATTTTGAGCAACCGATTTCAGTGAGGCAAGTGATTGGGCACCCTTCAAAACACTTTCTTTGCACTTCCACCCAGCTTCTTTCCGCTTCCTCAAAATCAATGACCAGAGAAACACACCTCCAACCTGGGCAAGTGTATTTCATGCTGCCATACTCGGTACTACAAGCTGATGTTTCTCCGGTGGACCTGGCTGCCCTTGTAAAGAGACTCAGCGCAGTAGCCAAAGCAAGTCCTTTGTCGAGCCAAAATCAAACACTTTGGTCTTCACCTTCTACGAGTCCTATCAGAGGTGGTCCGGCAGAGCAATATGGTGTTGGTAAGATGAACATCGGTGGAAGAAGCCCTTGCAAAGTACAACCTTGGAAACCTGTCTTGGACTCCATATCAGAGAAGCCATGTCATAGGAGGAGTGAATCGGATTGGCAAGAAAGTTATTGATGGTTGGATAACACCAAGACATATGCAGATTGGTGTGCTCTGATCGTTAAAAAGATCGAGAAGGATGTTTCAGTTTGCCGAAACATTCGTGTTGGGGGGAATTGGACTTGCATAATGTATTTTAGAGTTTTTTTTTTTATCTGATTCTCCTGAGTCGTACTTACGAATGTCTCCGAGGACATGTTATTTATCGAGCACCACCGGATATTGTAAATTTCTAATCGAGATGGTGTTTAAGCTAAAAGTGAGTTAAGATACAATAAAGCTAACTTATATGAGTGCATCGTTCTGAATAGATAACGAGAGTGTGATAGAATTATTGCTCTCCGTAACAAACATATTGATATATTTATGGATGATTTGTATGGTATAAGATTCTGTTTTGAGTTTTAAAACGTACAGAATTAGTGATAAAAGCGGAATAACTTTTTTGGTAACTGCTCTGAAACATACAGATACAGTTCTGGCAAATTACAAGGTGACAATTGGAGCGTGAGGGACAGGCTTTTTGATGGGTGAACAGTTCCAACCCTCTTCTTTGCTGTAAGACACCACGAAGTGTTTCGGGGTCCAATTTTCCCCCTTTGCCTCTCTTTCTCTCAGAAGCTCCCTCTGTCTTTCCTCCACAATTTTCTTTGCTTCTCTTGCTTTCTCCCAGTCTTTGTTCAAGATGGCTTCGCTTAACTCACCCCAAACAACGGCTGTTTCTGTTGGCCACACACTCTGATAATGTACAACACAATTTCATTCAGGAACACGGCATATTCAAATTTCAGCAAGACAAATTCAAAAAAGATTAATTCTTTAAATTATTTTTAATATCATAGTTACGGAAAGTGCTGTATACCACTCAGCATTCTTCCTTGACTTCATAAAGGAAGGATCACACAAGCAAGTGAAAAATACATGGTTTTTACCTCTGGATTCACCACAATAGGAGCTTGAAGCCCTGAAATAACTTCTCTTGCATCATATATCACTCTTTCTTCAGCGTTAGATGTACTTTTTACGGTTACAGTTCTGTCCCAATGACCTTCAACTTTGTGTAGAATCTTCTTAGACAATGAATCATAAATTTTTCCTTTAATCTGTCTTCGACCTCCCCCAAATCCAAAGAAAGATTGGCTCATGTAGTTTAATTCTGCCACAAGGCCTGTTTCTGGGCACCTTATACTGAGATTGCCGACCCATTCAGTCCCAGGGATGGGAAGAATTCTGATAAGTAGATTAGGAGAATTCATTTCATAGGTCTCTCCGTGATTGTGAAGCTTCAACTGTCGTTTGCCATGCACCTTAGTTTCTATTGAAGTACCTGGAGAGAACATTGAATTGAAGCAAAATGAAGAAAGAAAAGATGTGATATAATAAAAAGAATTATACCATGGAACTTTGAAACCGGAGAGTGGCACCATGTGATGTCAATGTTTTCGTTGTGATCAGTGGCATAGAGGGCAGATACAGGAGGGTGGTGCGAAACCTGCTCCATTAAGAGATTGAGATTTCGTTTGGAAACATGATGAGTCTCACCAAGAGTGGGATTGTAGGGTGCAACTCCAAAGCTTAGAGGGCGTGTGGTAGAAATGGTCCATGCCACAACGAGTACAAGTCTATCTAGTGGAGTCTTCCCACTGTTAATGTTGCTCAACAAATCTGATGCTGTACAGTATATAGATTCTGCATAGCACTGTAGTTGTGACTTTGGCATGTTCAGCACAGGTGGCAGCTGTCGTCCAATACACATTCAACAACCAAATCCAACTATCATTTTCGATTACTTTTCATTTTTATATTAAAATACACCTCTTTCTTTATTTCTACTTATCTATCTATTTATCTATTTATTTATGCTTGACACCGAATCAATGAAAATACTAATGTTAAGTTTTTTTAATTTAAATTCACAAACTCTATGAGACAATCTCTTAAAATAATTTTCAGTTTATATTTCAAAAATTACATAATAAATTTATTTATAAAAACACAAGTTAACAAAATCTTAATTTTGTGATTTTAAAATAATTTTAAAATATAATATTTAAATAACTATTTTTAAGATAATTTAAAGATAAAATATCATAACTTGTTAAATAAATTACTTTTCCATGATAGCATTTTTTATTGTTTTATTTTTGTAAGTCATAATATATATATATATATATATATATATATATATATATATATATATATAGTGATTTCTCTAATTAAGAATGTCAACTTACTTATTTAAACTCCACACTTATATTTTTTATTGAGTTTATTTAGTTTAGAATAAACACTAAAAGAAAGTATTTTGAGACTTTATATCTTTCAAGAAAGTAAAATAAAATAATGATGGTTATATAAAAAATTTGATATAAATATTTTTACTGTGTAGTTATTTTGCATATAAATTATATTAATTTACTTTTTTCGTAATTTTAAAATATAATTAAGAAAACAAAAATATAAAATATGTACACTAAAACAGAAAAGGATAATTATTTATATATTATTGTAAATAAATAAATAAAATAAATAAGAAATGATATGAAAGCAAATAAATATATAAGAAATAAAATTGAAAAATTGCTTATTTAATAGAATAAAAATATATAAAAAAGTAGAGAACAAATATTTCAAAAAAAAATTGTAATTTTATTAATTTCATATGAAATAAATTATTTAAATTGTATTTATAATCTTTTATATCACTCGCTTTATTCATAGTCTTCTATACGCTCTCATACTTCCTACCAAATCAATGAATTTAATTAGCATAATCATACTATACACAACCTCAAATAGACTCTTTTACTAAAATCCTTATTTTAATTATCAATGAATCTTATTTTTTAATCATTTAATTTCTGTATGTTTTTTGAAGTGATGTAGAACCCTAAACTTGCCTTGAAGCATGAGAGATCAGATCCTTGGCGCATATTCTTGAAGAGACTTAATATGCGTTGCAGAATATTTGGAGTTTCGCAATGCTCATCTGAGTTTGTTTCGCCTTCAAGTGTTAATGGTTTTGACAGCACGATTTTTGTCTCCTACAGAGATATAATAACTTTCATTAGTATAAATTAGTAAAATGACTTAATAAAATTATTATTATTATAAAAATAAAAATAAATATTTTTTATTTATTTTTTAGATGATTTTATTTATTTAGTAAATTATTCGTATTTATTTCATTTTAAAAGATAATTAAATGGAAATAATTGAAGAATTGAAATTAAAAAGAAGAAATGGACACACAAAAAAATCCATTTATATATAAATTAAAAGTCTAAAATTAGTGGCTAACGTGAACTTATAAAGCGATGTAATAGAATTAGAAGACGTGTATATATGGTTCACATCAATCTTAATAATGCATTAAAATGAATGTTCCCCAACCCAACCCCACACGAAGGTACTATGTTGAAATCATAGTTAAATATAAAGTCTTCATAAACATTAATGAGCTTCTTAGTTTTTGGTAACAAATAATTTCTCACATTGGATCACGTATAAAACTTGTCATGTGCTTGCATGGAGTAACCAACAACAACAATAATATATTATTATTCAGTTAATACGTGCCTCTATTAATGGATAGTCGTTTAAAGAAAAAACTAAAACCATGTCTTAACTAATCATTTATAGAATCACTACAGCATGCTGATAATTTTGTATTATATTTTTATCACATCGTTAAAATATACTGATTGTGATATATTTTTAAAAAAGTAATATAATTTAAAAAAAAATCAATATACGTCAGTATATTTTGAAAAACACCTAAAACGAAGAATCCAAACTCAAAGTATATTCCTCTGAAAATATATAGTATTTCTATATTCACCCTAATGTCATGAATCTACATGAACCTTGAACTTTCTATTGTTACACCAAAAAATGAAAGAAAGGAGAATAGGAACATCTGAGTCAACTCATTAGTGAGATCTAAAATTAAATTTTGAGATATTTTATTTTAACATGCTGAATTTCTTTTAGTGAAATATATAGTTTATTTAACTCTATACATAATAAATATCTTTTTATTCGTGAGTCTCAAAAATAAAAACTTTAATAAGAACCATGGATTTTAGTGACATATTAGAGAATATGAAGTTCAATTGCAAATTAAGATATTCTCACGTTAATTAAGAAGAACTATTCCTTCCCTTTTTTTTTATCTGTATCTTTTAGGCTATTTTTGGTGGAACCAAGAAATATAATGATTTTTTATTTTAGAAATAGTTGCACACTTTTTTTTTTTTTTACTCATCTCTCTCCGTCTCTCATAAAAAAATGAATGTCTAAATTATTGTGAAAAATATAATAGAAAAAATATTTATTTTATACGACAAATTTAAAAAGGATTTTTTTAAATAGATAAAAAGAAATAGAGGAAATGTATTTATCTCTACACAAAAGTAAAAGAAAAATCATATTTAATACATATAAGCAAATTTTAAATCTTATTTAATGTTATTATTTAGAAATTACTTTTATGTTTAAACCTAACATCCTCCGTGACTATAATTTAGGAAAAATTATAAATGTATTGAATGATACAAGTTAAATAATCCTTTAACTTTTATTTTGAATCTGTATGAAATTGTAGTACCTCTGTATCTAGTTATAAGAAAAATTTTTCACTTTCATTTAATATTCTTATTTTCACATAATAAAGATTTTTTAGAATAACCCTCAAGTTATACTTATTGACAATTATGTTTAAGTTTAAAGATAAATTATTTTTTATTAATAACATTTAAATACAGTTTAAAAAAATTAAATTTACTAATATTTAAGTGCACAAGAGTTAAATCTTTGATTTTGCTTATAGGAGTATTCAAATTCAAAGGTAGTACAACTTTTGAAAAGAAAAATAATTGAAATAGTCTAATTTCATCAATGAATGCATTACTTTAAATGAGAAAGACAGAATTAAATTGAGGACAAATCAAGAAGGAAAATTTAATAATTTATTGAAATGTAAATATACCGATTAATTTGACTTTTTACATGATTAAACATATACCGATTATCAAAAGCAAACCGTAAATCCCTTCCAATCTTTTCTACACACACAAAACTCTCATTTTCCTTTATTCCTCAAATCATCTCTCACAAATATTATCATTTTCATTTCATTTCATAGAAGTTACTCTTTTCTCTATCTTCTCAAATAATAAATTTGTAGAAGTGAATACATGTTATAATTACATCTTTGACTCTTTTCTTGTACTAGCATCTCATAATAAAATATGTCCAACCACTGTGTCGGTATAAGTTTTTTTCACCAAAATAAATAAATAAATATTAGATTTTAATATAATTTTGAAGAATTTATTTGTTATATTTTTTAATTGTTTCTCCAACTATTTTTTATGTGTAATAAAAAAGAAATTGAGTATAGTTGAAAAATATATATACATTATCTTAAAATTTTAAAAACAACGTGAAGTTAATTATTAAAAAGTTATCAATAAGTTACAAGTATTCAATAAAGTCTTCTATTTTAATTGAAATGATTTAAATATTAATTAACATTTAGAAAAAAAATTTAAGTCAATAATTAGATAAATAAGGAAATGCATTATTTTCATGTAAACTTTAAAAGGTATACTGTTACAAAACAAATATCACATGTAAGTACATAACAAAGTAAAGCATATTTTTTTCCTTTTTAAAATGATAACTAAATTCGGCTATGAATATATAATAAAGAAAAATATAACATGAAAATACTGGTGTCTCCAAATAAGAACGGAAAAAGGACAGATAGTGAGAGAAACATTGAACACTTCCAAAGTGTGGGACATGTATTAATGAGTGATGATTTTTTTTTTTCAAATTACTAATAGTATATAACATGTTAAATCAACCATAAAAAAATATCTAATAAAAAAGTACGACTATCATACAATTCCTCGGTAATAATACATGTAACATTGAAGTGTTTGGTTAATATAAGTAGGTTCTTGAATATTGAATTTTTCCTAGTTTAATAATTTTCACTTTTTCTCTAGAAATTATTATATTTTAATAAATATTAATTTATTTGAGTGTCAGATGGAAGTATTGGTGTCAAAATATTAATGTTCAAGCCAAAATTAAAGTCTGAGTGTAAGAGAATTTCTGAAAATCTGTGCCCAATGCATGCTTTTTATGCTTTTGGTCTGACAAGTTGCAATTCTATGGCTTTGGAAGCTTATGATGGTTTTGGAAGCTTATAGGTGTCTGTAATTTAAGTTTTTTTTTCCTTAGATTACAATAATAAATATATCTACATATCTGCTAAGACGATTTAATTTCTCTTAAATAATTAATTTAAAGATTAATTAAAAATGAAATTAATATTTAATATTGGAAAGTAAAAATGTCTTTCAATTAAAGATTAAAATTAAAACTCGCTATCTTTAGAACCGTGATTGTCTTAAAGTCTCTTAAAACCTCTATACAATAATATTCCATGGATTTTGTATAAGTTAAAATGCACATGAATATTATTTTTGGATCATGTTTGATAGATGAATTAAGGTTATATATTTGGTGTTTTTAAGAAAATTTTATCATCTACCTTATTATGGCGATTTAAACTAAAATTAATTTCTCTTCTCTCTACTATTGTTTTCTCTCTTCTCAATAGAAGAATAGTTTTACTTTTGGTCTATTTTTTCTTTGTTAAACAAAACATTATTTAGAGAGACTGGTTTGTAAATTTTTTAGTGTTCAATAGAGTTTTTAATATATTTGAAGTCACAATTAATAGATCATTTTCAAGAGAAGATGTTTCTTTTTTATCTTCATACATAATTAATTGGTTTAGTTTCTCAAAATTGAGGTGACACAGCACAGTTTTTAATAAATTTTTGCTCTATCCAGGTATGGCTGGAAGTCCCACCCAACTACCATTAGCGAACTTAAGAAAAGGATATGAAAAAAAAAACCTAGAGAAAGAAGAGATGATTATTTTGAGTATATATATCGCTAATTTTGATTATTATTTATGAATAATATATAATTGGGATACTGTGTAGTTCTGTTAATTTTGAAAAACTTAGCATGAATATATGAATGTATACGAAGTTATGGAGATGCGAGAAAAAAATAGAAAGAGATTAAGTGAGAATATACGTACCATTTATCTGAAACTTGATGAACTAAACTGAAACGAACAGCAAAATGAAACAGAAACTTTTCTTTTCTTTTATCAAAGTTGGTGTGTGAATATAAGAGGAGATCTTGTTCGGTGGAACAAGCTAGAACTCTGAGTTCTTTCTGAGAGAAAATTAATACAGAAACCAGCCAAGATTTAATAGAATTTTATAATCATCATTTTTTCTTTTTCTTTTTCTCATTTTATCAACATAAATTGAATAAATAGAATAATTTAGAATGGGGTCCTAATAATAAATCAAGAGGATGTTCATACAAAGACTGATCATTTAATAAAAGGACTGTAGTAGTTGGTAGTTGAAGATTAATTAATTGGATTTACTGTCAATGCAGCAGTAAAATTGGATGAACTTCTTGCTGTTACATGCATCAGGACAGAGAAAAATAAAATTATATATATATATATATATATATATATATATTCTCTTGAGAACAACAATTATTAATCGAAAATTTTATTAGACATCTTTATTAATTAAAAATAAAAATAATATATAGTATATAAATAAATATAAAATTTATTTTATAAATTAAATTTCATAAATTTAAGTTATATTTAAAATCTATTTTATATCATATATCAAAATTATATAGAAAGATAGTTTATAACATATAAATAAATAAAACTCTCCTCTTTGAAAATATTTAATTTTAAACTATTCAAAAAAATTAGCATGGAATTAGCTTGTAGGAGATATATGACTCTCAAATAAATGAAGAAAATATTAATATTGCCCTAAAAAAAGTATGTAGGTAAGGTTTAAGGAATACAATTTCACAATAGAAAAGATATTTTTATTTATGGTTAGATAATTTATGTTGAAACATATATTTTTTTTTTCCTTATTCTTTTAATTCATATTTTAAGTTTCTTTGATCTAATTCAGAAAATAAATTTAGTTTAAAAAAAAAATAGATGATAAAAAGTCTTTAAGTGATAAGAAATTTAGGACAAATTCTCTTTAATAAAGAGAGTACTGTAGAGAACTATCTCCTGAAACATATACGAGAAGAACTCAAAGAAGAATATTTGTAATTCAAAATATTTATGACTAAGATAAAATATCAAAACACATTTCTTTGAATCTTATAATGTTTCAGGAACAAAGTAATTTAAAGAACATGAACATAATTAAAGAATAATTTAGAAAATTAAATAAGTTGTAATTTTATTTTAAAATTGCAGACAATTTGTTTTTGTAAGACCCATGAAAAATATTTATAGTAAATTTTAGTATTTTATTAGTAATAATAATTTTAATGGATAGAAAAATATAAATTTTGGATATAAAATTATAGTAATTTTATAAGGAGAGGTTAAAATTTTTGATAACTTATTTAGTATTTTTTTTTTTTAAGAAAATCGAATAGTAAAAAGTGAATAGTGAATAGTAAATAGTAAAAAGTAAATAGTAAATAGTAAAAAGTAAATAGTAAAAATAAATTTTCAGCATTTGGATTCCTTAGCATGGAAGAAAGTAGTAGGTAGAAATTAGGATCAGATTTAGTGAGAAAGTGATTGAAATATTATTTTTAAATAATATTAAAATAATAAATAATATTAAAATATTAAGGAATAGTAAATTTTTTTTACTATAAATAGCCATGGGAGGGAAGGGTATTTGGCACCAAGAGAAGAGGAATCAAGTGAGAGCTTGAGAAATAGAGAAGAAAGAGTTAGGGAGAAATTTTTAGTTGCAAGAAGAGTAGAGGTTCTGAAAGGTTTCGGGGGAAACAAATTCGGAGCAGGAGATTAAGTCTGGAATAGAGGTAAGGGGAGCTAATCCTTCTTGTATATGATTTTTATCCATGTTATGATAATGAATATGAGTTGTGAGTATGTTAAAATTTTGGTAATGGTAGTTATCTATTCACTTATATAAATTTAGTTTTTATGATTATAATTTTCTTATTTTCGAGTTAGTATGGTAAAACTTTTCTTTTAATTATTTTGACCGTTGGATTTAGCTACAATTTTAATATATGAATCCTAAGACCTATTTCTTCACTTTGACCGTTGGGATTTGTAATTAGAAGTCTATACTTAGAGAAATAAATCCTGCATGTTGGAGTAAATTAATTACACCTATAGATCTGTTACTGAGTCATCTCGGTAAAATATATATTACGACTTATTTGACCGTTAGATCAACTTGAAATTTTTATATATGATTCCTAAGATATATTAATACACTTTGATCGATCGGATTATAAATTGAAAGTCTATGTTTAGAGAAAATAATTTTTAAGTTTTTGAAAAATCTGATGAACACTATATTTCTGTTCTTAAGTTATCATGGTAAACATTTCCTATATATTTTATTTACCGTTAGATTGAGCCCAAAATTTAGTATGTAATTCATAAGACATATTAAGTCATTTTGACCGTTCAGATTTGTAAGTAAATGTCTGTGCTTAGGAAAATTAGTTCCGCATTTTGAGTATAACCAAAAACCACTTAAAATTCTGCACCTGAGTTACCTCGGTAAAACCTCAATATCTATCTAGTTAACCGTTGGATCAACCTGAAATTTTAATATGTAGTTTATAACAAATAGTGAATTATTGTGACCATTCAGATTTGAAATCGGAATTACAGATTTATAGATATTAATTTCGTATCTTCTCAGGGATCTCAATATTGCTTAATTTCTATTTTTTTTTATATATCTATATTAAATTTCGGTGTTAATATTATATGCTGTTGTTTTAAATCTGTAAATAAGAAATTTGTTAAAAACTAGTTGAGGAACGCTTTGGCTAAGGAAAGATTTGGTACTTAAGTTGTCCATTGTGACGCACCTCTCTTTCCTGGAAGTTTACTCGACAAGTTTTTAACTTAAATCCTATTGAACAGATTATGTACTGTTAAATTATTGTGCAATATATCTGGTTGGAATGGAAATGTCTGATGAATTCATGTTATTGTGGTAGATATGGAATTATGAATTATAATTGTGATGATTGCATTTTATTATATTGGATTTGAATTTATGCATCTGAACATGTATGAGTATTACAGGGAGATGTCGTAAGGGTATAATATGAGTTGAGGAATGTGAGTATGGTATGAGTCTCGCGGAGAGATTTTGTAATGTCATGGTATGTGTATGAGGATTGTGGTGAGATTTCGTAATGAGTTAAGGAATGTGAGCATGGTATGAGTTTCGTGGAGAGATTCAGTTATGGTATTTATGTATATGTTGATGTTGAGGGTCCCGTAGTTGGAGGTTATCCTGATACTCTAATAATGATTCAGTCTCAAGTAGAGAATGATGAATTATGTGGTGAGAGGGGCAGGAGGTCCTGGTCTTTGTGCCGGTTTAGGACATAGTGAGGGGACTAACCTTGTGAATAGTATGGAGGGCAGAATGTCTTGGTCTATGTGCCGGTTTTGGACATAGTGAGGGGACTAAGAATGACATCACAAGTGCGGAACCTCCCGTGATCGCTCATCAACATATCGTTGGGATAAGTGCCTATTGAATATCGTGGGGATAAGTGCCTATTGGGTATTGGAATGAGTGTTTATTTGGGTATTGTGGGATGAGTGTTTATTGGGTATTGTGGAATGAGTGTTTATTGGGTATTGTGGGATGAGTGTTTATTGGGTATTATGGAATGAATGTCTATTGAGTATTATGGTATTTATTGGGTATTGTGGGACGAGTGTCTAATAGGAATTGGGGTACGATGGTATGAGGGTGTCTGACATAATTATTATATGATGTTTGTATCGAAGTAATTATGCATGTCTTATAAATGATTTGTTGCATGTTAGCTCACCCTACTTGTTTGTGTTTTGTGTTTGGGTATGTGCGATGATCGTATAATTCGTTATACGGGAGCAGATGAAGGAATGTCGCCTCACATAGTACCAAGGAAAGAGGAGTCGAAAAACTATAATTAGAATCTTTTTACATGTATAGACTTATATCAACTAGGAAATTTTAAAGGGTGAGATTACGGAATGTTACCGTAAATGTAATGTTAATTATCAAGTGTGAAAATTTGGGATGTTACATTAATGTGAAAAGTTGAGATGTTACATTAATGTGAGAATTTGGGATGTTACAGTTTTTGTCTTTAATTTTTCAAGTTATTTTTGAATCCGATGTTTTTGGACTTTCTTTTATGGTTTTTTAGATGTTTGAAACATTTGTGTCTGTATATTAGGACATTAAATACATATGTAGACATTTTTGAGTCATAATATATACATTTACATTTTTTAGAGAGGATTCTTATGGTTATTGGATTAGAATTTTCAATTTTATCATAAATTCACATTTTTATGATAAATCTTCACTTGACTTATCAATCTGCTAGATTGTGACGTCCTTATATCTTTGTCTTGTTCCATATTATTCTTTAATTTATTTTTGTTGTGTTTTTATTTTTGTTATACTTATTGAGTATTCAAACTGAAAAAAGATTATACTCTTTTATAAATAGGATCATATCATTTAGTCATTTAAATTATGGTATTAACCAAGAAGATTATTAATTTTCACCATCTTATCTTATGTTGCATGAAATTTATTTATTCGAGGAAAATAATATTTTCACACCTACATATTTTCTAGAAAACTATTTGATTTTTTTTAATAATAAAATATTATATTTAGATGATGATGATAAATATAAATAAATTTTAAAATGAAATAATTAAATACATATGGTGAATTCTATAAAATATAAAGTTGAAGATATCATATTTCTTTTGATTAAATATAGTGATGATGATGGTTTTAATATTGGCTTTCACCTAAAAGTATGTTCTTTTGTGACAACAAATTGAAGTAGCTAAGCATGGGTTAGAATGTGTTTTTAACATTAATATTTTTTATTCGAAAGTCTTAATTTAAACATTTAGACTAAAATTCTAGATCTCGAAAAGATTAAGAAAATCAAATATCTCTTTTTAAAAAATAGAATGATAAATTTTTTAGATTAATAAAATATAAAAAATAAAGATTGCATTAACCTTTGATTAAGGTTATATTTTTACAATTTTTTCATAAAAATGTATAAGAAAAACATTAAAAAAAATGAAATTAACTTCGCATTAGTTAAAAATGAAATTTTAGAAAAACAATATGAAAACATTTACAATTTAAAATTCTTAATAAAAACCTTATATTGGTCCAATAGAATTTTTACAAAAGTTTATATTTAAACTAATTTCAGTAAGTAGTGTTATGTGGTAAAGTTTGTTAAAGAAACCTGATTGATAGAGTGTTTAGAACACGTGGAACTTATTAGTATGGGAAATAGAAGCTACGTGGAACTTTCTTCAATCTCACATTTTCAATATTTCACATTAATTCTTCACCTTCCTTCAGTGTGAAAGTTGCATATTCACGTGCCATGCATGTGCCTTCATCTTCTCCCATTTCCAACACTAATCTCATCACACAGACATTATTCTTTCAATTATTTTTCTTCTTTCTGTACCAAATTGGACAGTTCATTGTTGATTTCATGGCAAGAATTCAAAAGCAGTGTCTGCTTCACTTATTGCTTTTCATAACAACCATGGATAGATGACTTTCACAATATCAAACCACCTTGTTTTAATACGACGTTGTTTCTCGGAAAAGGTGGTAACAGTTTCGAAACATAAAAAATGTTTACAAGGAGATGATAGGGGCATTTTGGACCGAATTTTCAATTGGGGAACAGTTCCAACCCTTCTCTTTGCTGTAAGACACCGTAAAGTGTTTAGGAACCCAATTTTCTCCCTTTGATTCTCTTTCTCTGCGAAGCTCTCTCTGTCTTTCTTCTATACTTTTCTTTGCTTCTTTTGCTTTTCCCCACTCTTTGCTTAAGATGGCTTCGCTCAACTCACTCCAAACATGAGCCGTTTCCGCTGGCCACACACTCTGCATATACAATGTACAACACAATCTCATAGTAAGAAAACTATTCCACATGAAAGTTTTAAAAAATGATATTTTCTTACATATACGTGATACATGATAAAAATAAATTTGGGTTTATTTCTAATTTTGTTTTAATTTTATTTTTTGTTGTTGTTGGGTTTGGGTTCTTTAGTTGTAGTGTTTATGTTTTTTTTCATATGTTGTTGCATATGTTTCTATTTATATTGTTCTTGGCCAGTATATTATACTCGGTCAGTATTATTCTGTTTTTGGTTTTATTTTTCTTTGTAACGAGTTCTGCTGCACAACTATTTAAAGGTCTGGGCAATTCAATGTAACTTGATAAGGCTGATCACATTATAAAGTAGTGTCGGACTGAAAAAAAGAAGGAGAAAACTTTTCTTATTGAAGATGACAAAGAGATAGGAATTCTGATGTCAAGGAGCTTGAACATCGAGTTGGAGAATGGATGTCGAGTTGGGACCGGGCTATATACGAGGAGACCGAATACTGAGCTTAGCCTAGGTTGTAGGATGACGATAGATACTAGAAGCCGAGCTAAATCTGAACTGCATGACATAAAAGAGACCAAAGCCAGGTTGTGCTTGAGATCAGAAGCTGAGCTCTTAAACAACTCGGCCTGGTACCTAGACACATGGGCGAGTAACCATATATGCAGAGATGAGAGTTTTTCAAAGAACTCTCCAAGGTTGAGGGCAGGTTTTCCAAAGACAGCTGAGTACCAATTAGAGGAACAACTCGGATTGATACGTAACGACCTGTGTACTGATCACTCCTGATTCATTCAACGATAACAAGTATTTTGTTTCTTTTGTAGATGATTTTTCTTGGCAAACTTTGGTGTATTCAACGATAAGAAACAAACAAACACATTGTTCAGTTTCACTTTATCCGAAAAAAGTAAAGAAAGGAAGCGTGGAGCTTGAATCATTAATATGTTCACAAAGTTATTCTCTGGAGTCTCAGGAGTGCAGAAAGTTGATCGTGATAAAAGATGAAAAAATGTAAGTTTAAAGAAGATTTTTGTTGGAATAAACTTAAATTTGGATTTTATTTGTAATTTTTTTTAGTTTTATTTTTCTGTTTTTCCGTTGCCGGATTCTGGTTCTGGTTTTTTCGTTTTTCTGTTTTCGTATATGTTTCTGTTTTTATTGTACCCAACCAATATATTATACTCGGCCAGCAAGATATTTCTGATTGTCTGTCGTATTTTACACACACACACACACACACACACACACACATATATATATATATATATATATATATATATATATATATATATATATATATATATATTGTACTTCCTGGGCTAACACAAGGAAGTGAAATATATATGATATTTGTTACCTCTGGATCCTTGACAATAGGAGGTTGGAGTCCTGATATAACTTGTTTTGCATCATAGATCACTCTTACTTCTGCACTGTCTGTATTCTTCACTGTTACAGTACTGCAATAACCCATTTATGGGAATCATTGGATTAGCGACACATCACAAAAAGTAGGTGCAAGGAAGGTACGTAGGTTTTGATTTCTGATCACATACAGATAATTAGTTAATAAAACTTCAGAGTGGGATACCTACCTTTCCCAATGACCTTCGATTTTATACAGAATTTTCTTAGATAATGAATCAAAGATTTTCCCTTTAACCAGTCTCCGATTGGTCCCAAATCCAAAGAAAGACTGGCTAACGTAGCTTAATTCTGCCACGAGGCCTGTTTCTATGCACCGGATAGTGACATTTCCAATCCAATCAACTCCGGGTACTGGGAAAATTCTGATAAGGAGATTAGGAGAATTCATTTCATAGGTCTCTCCATGATTGTGGAGCTTCGACTGTCGTATGCCATGCACATGAACTTCTACTGAAGTACCTGCATGATTCATTTTGTTATGCACATATAAGTCTTTCTTTACTAATTTTAATTCAAAGATTTTAGTCATTGCAAAATTTAAGAAAGACAAAGAATTCCAATTATTATGTAAATTGACATTTATTTTACAAAATAACATATATACGTTGAAGAAGTTAAATTACCAGTGAATTTTGGAGCAGTAGAGTTGCACCATATAATTTCTATATTCTCCTTATAATCAGTTGCATGGAGAGCAGACACGGGAGGGTGATGTGAAACCTGTGAGAACAAAACATGTGTGTATGGAGATTTGTTGCCACAGGGTGATCAAGATAATAAGGTGAGAATGAAAAAACACAGTGAGTATATATATATATATATATATATATATATATACAGTACCTGTTCCAGTAAGACATTGAGGGTTCCTTTGGAAACATGGTGAGTCTCACCAAGAGTGGGGTTGTAGGGTGCAACACCAACCCAAAAGGGACGCACTAGAAATGGTCCATCCTACAACATTTATGAGTCTATCCAATGGCGTGTTGCCACCGTTGAGGTTGCTTAGGATGTCTAATGCTGTGGAATATACTGACTCTGCATAGCACTGAAGTTCTGACTTGGGCATGTTGAACTCAGGTGGAAGCTGCACCGATCAAGTACAATAATCAAAAATGAAAATTACTTCTCAAACATGTTATCTAATATACTATTTACAACTTTCCATTACATCATTAGATTTCAAATTAAAAAGCTTTTTTTATAATGAGTTATATGGAACTAAGGATCTTGCCCAAGCAATCTAAACAATGGCCATTGTGCAATCCTAGCTAATCTCAATCAATCTTCATTTAACAGTACAGAAAAGGTTTAAGCTTCCCAAAAATGGCCAATAAAATAGAACTAACTTATATGACATGACAGATATGAGAACTGATGAAGCATATATTTTGAAACTTTTATTCAATCATTTGTGAAGGACTAGCCAAGTTTGATGAGATGAACAAACTAAGGACATGTTTCTCTCTCTCTCTCTCTCTCTCTCTATATATATATATATATATATATATATGTATGTATTAAATGATGATGTAGCTTACCTTGAAGCAAGAGACATCGGATCCTGGGCGGACATTCTTAAAGAGACTAAGTATGCGGCGCAAAATGTGTGGAGCTTTAGGGTTTGTTTCCTCATCTGATTGCCTCTCCGATGAGAATGGCCTTGTGAGGACTATTTTTTTCTCCTACACCAACACATGCCCAGAAAACAAAACGTAACACACTATAATTTGTGAATGAGAGAAATAAATCTGTGTACTTACTTACCATGTATATGTATGTTTGTATCTTCAACAACTTGTCTTGCAGATTTCAGAAGCTAGCTAAGCTGAACCTGATGAAGCTTGAGCTGAATAGATATGTTGATTGAACAAGTGGTAGCTAGCTACTCTACTTGCTGTTTTTATTTATATCATACGTACACTCTCTGGAAAACCCTTAATTTGCCCTCTCCTCTACGCTACCTACTGCTTAATAATTCCTCACCACCATTCTCTGCAAATATCAGTATATGCTGCCCATCTCCATTTTTATGAAAAAAATTATTGCATAAATAACTCATATTTTACTTCTTAAGTATCTAAATATTGCAATTTATTCATTAAATTACTTCTTAAACTTTATAACCTAATATCAAATTAGTATTTCACATACTTTAGTAATGACATTGTCTCACAAAATTTAATGGTAAAATGTTGAATAATCATCGATTTATAATCATGAACAAGAAAATTGAATTTGTCACTCGCTTTAACAATCTGTCGGTGTTATATATGTAGTTCATCCGTTTTTTTTGTATTTTAGTGCTATTTTACAGGAAATAATAAATATAAAAAAAATTATTTTAATAAAACAATTGTATTCTATTTTACTTTTTTTTCTCTATTTTACACTATACATATATATGTGTAAACTATTTAAAAATTAGAATTATTATAAATGATGAAGATATATACTAGAAAGAATAATAAATATGGTTATCAAAATTTTAAAAAAAGAACAGATAAAAAGAAGAATGACTCTTGCTAAGGTCGCATTCATCTTTTATTTTGTATATTAAGTCTTTTATGCTTCTCAAGATGAGATCAAATCTAATAACGACGTGGTTTTATGTTAATTAAAAATTAATGAAACTGGAAATTAACACTTTATAAAAGTTATCGAAACCTTTTTACTAATAGTAGTAGATATTTTAGTTAAAAACCTGGACTTTGAAAGCTACAATATATTTAACCCATCTAAAACAAATAATTGATTTCGATGTTCTTGAAGAAAAATAAATAAAACTACAACGTTTTCAATCGTGTTCACATGTTGCATCATGGATTGACAGAGATCGAGCACGTTTAACATGTCCAAAGCTATGGTTGTGACGATAAAGACTATTCCACTCCCATCGTTTTCCGCCGAGGATTACTCTCTACACCACCCCACAATGCTTCCTGTTTCACTACATTTTTTAAAAATTTCAAAACTATCCTTTATATTTTAAAATATCATACATTCATTAAGTTTTCTTTTTCATTTTAGTTTTTAGTTTATTAATATATTATAATTTAAATTAATATATAAATATTATTTAATTTTTTAAAATTTATTACATAATTATATATAAATTAATTTTATTTTATTTAATAAAATAATAATTATTAAATTAATTTATATATTATTATTTAATTAATTATTATAATATATTATATATTAATAGTTAAACGAAGATGTAGCGACATTCGTTAAGACTATTTTTTAAGTTTATTAATACGTTATAATTTAAATTAATATATAAATATTATTTAATTTTTTAAAATTTATTACATAATTATATATAAAATAATTATTATTAAATTAATTTATATATTATTATTTAATTAATTATTATAATATATTATATATTAATAATTAAACGGATATGTCACATCCGTTAAGGCTTTTTCTTATTTTTAATTTACGGATGTGATGTGATCAAATTCATTGACGGATATCAATATCTATTAATGTTGATATTCGTTTTATTAAAAAGATAAATTAGGTATGTGTAGGTGTAGGAAGTGTTTGATGGTGGTGAAGAGAGCGATACTCTTTTTTGTTTTTGTTATATCTTTTTGGTCCTTCCATTTTATTTTTTGGTTTTCACTATTTTAATTGTGAAACATCAATCTATTGATAAACGAGATGTTTCATATTTATTAAAAAAGCCTGTTAATATAACATGTTCCTGGATATTTATGGCAACACGTTTACTGTAAAATTTTTAATATTAAAATAATTGATAATACAAAAGTACTGAATTTTAAAATGAAAATTACTAATAACAATAAATAAATTAGGGAGCTATAATAGGGGCTAAAGGGACCCATTTATGAATGGGTGAACAGTTCCATTCTCTCGTGTCTTTGCTGTAGGACACCCTAAAATTCTTAGGAACCCAACTTTCTCCTTTCATACCTCTTTCTCTCACCATCTTCTTCTCTCTTTCTTCCACACCTTCCTTTTCTTCTCTTGCTTTCTCCCATTCATTCTTCATTATGGCTTCACTCAACTCGCCCCAAACAACAGCTGATTCACTTGTCAACACACCCTGCATATGACAATTACAACAACAATAAAACCTTTTGATGGTCAAATTATCTAACATCGAGTAAAATTTAAATTATTAACTCTATTGATAGTATATTAATTCATGCTGACAATTGTTGGTCGTTTCTGTAAAGTACCAAACTTATGACGTATGATTAATTGTTAGTGTTAACTAAACCCATCTGAATTTTAACTTTGCATAATGACCGAGATTATTAATGTACATCTGTATCTGCTTGGGTAGCTATGCAGAAGTCTTTCCTACAGTACATGTGTTTGAAAAGGGACGTGTGCTCTGAATTACAGAGTAATATTTTCTCCCAACCAAACCAATGCCAACACGTCTATACAATTAAATGATTGATGTGATATGTTAACAAAATTATACTTCTATAAAAAAAATCAAAATAAGATAAGAAGAAGATATTGTTAATGATTATCGATTGCTGTAGGACTCACTAAAACTGAAGCACATAATGATGTTATGTGAGGAGGTGCTCTACCGTATTTAATTGTTTTTTATGTGTTGCTATCATTTGAGTTTCTTTTTCATTGTCATATGGAAAAAAGAGCAACAATCTATCACTTCTTTTTTAAGTTTCAAAAGGATAAACTGATGAGGACATACAAAATAATACTGTTTGACTGTAAAATTTACCAACTATTAAAAACTTAGAACCAAATTACAACCATAATTACTTTTAAATTTTGACAATCTAATAGTTAGATTAAATTTTTTTATCAAATAAGTAAGCCTGCAGGTTTTTATAATTATTTGATAGTCATCAAATAAAATTTGATATCTATCCGGTCAACCAAAAGCCGAATGGTTAACTACCCAAGTCGGCGGCAATTACCAAACCAGACAGTAACTAGCAGATCAGAAAGCAAGTCATCAACTCGAACGGTCAACTACCAAACCGGCAACAAATCAACAAATTGAACGGTTAAACAATAGATTGGACAACTAATTACCAAACCGAACGGTCATAAACCACTATTTATAAATTTTGCGATGAACTTTTATTAAGATTGACTTAATTAGAACCCAAACATAACTAATCATGTTTTAATCTTAAGCAAAAAGGCTTTGGAGTTGATCTACTTTGATTCTGTTTAGACTATCTGGTTTGGTGATTGGCCATTTGATCTGTTTTCTGGCCGTCCAACCTTATGATTTGCCGCGAGCTTAGTAGTTAACCGTGTCGATTGATGACTTGTAGTCCGGTCTATTAGTTGACCATCTGAGTTAGTAAATGTCACCGGCTTGGTAATTGTCACTGGCTTGGTAGTGGACTGTCCAGGTTGATAATTTGCCATCCAAGTTGGTAGTTGCTGGACTTGATAGTTGACTGTCTGGCTTGTAGTTGACCAGACAGTCAGTAACTCTTTTGGATTAACTTGTTTCTCTCTTTAATACAATTTTACTTGTGTTTATATTCTATTGAAAAGAACAATTTTTTTCTTTAAAGGGGATGATTTATCTAGAGCACATTCTTCTAGTTACTAATCAGAAAAGGCTTCTGCAGGCCATGGCAGGAAGATTAGTTGATAAATATCACGGATGTATAAAATATAACTAACTAAAGTTCACAAGCAAATGGATACAGAACAGAGGTTAATTACCTCTGCATTCTTGATGATAGGTGTTTTGAGACCTGAAATGACTTCTTTTGCATCATATATCACCCTGATTTCTCCACTTTTTGTATCCTTCACTTGAACGGTCCTGCATAATTTAATTTCATAAGAAACGTGTCACCTATAATCATCATGTGTAGCATAATATCTTCAAAAACCAAGTCATCTGAAATTATTATTTTTCTACACAAAACTTAGAGAATTGTAGAAAAGAATTCTATGAAATAAATAAATTTTAAATCATAGAGATGGAAGAAAAATAAATGAATGTTGGAGGGACTATACACTTACTTATCCCAATGACCATCAACTTCGTAGAGAACTTTGAATAATGATGGGTCAAGGATCTTCCCTTTGATCAATTTGCGATTTCCCCCAAATCCTAAAAGCGAGTAACTTGATGTGTACGATATTTCAGCAACAAGACCTGTCTCAGGGCACCGTATATTAACATTGCCAACCCAGTCCATCCGAGGAACCGGAAGAATTCTAATTGAAAGGCGAGGACAATTCATTTCATATGTTTCCCCATGATTTAGGAGCTTCAGCATCCGTTTACCATGCACTTCTGTTTCAATGGATGTGCCTGCATATTTAGTTTGAAATACTCTCATGAATTTACAGAACATGGCTGCCGAATAAGGAGCTAGCATTTACTTCCAGAACAGGCTCACTAAAGTACTTGTTCGAGATCGTTGTGGACCAATATAAGCAATGTTTTGCGTGGATTCAACCATGGCATAAGTCAGAAGAACATGTAAAGATTCCACACCCAATTTGCCCATCTAGAGGAAGACTACAAATTGTACTAGTGACATCTGAATGAAATGCAGCACTTGATAGAATGCATGGTGGAACTACTTTTACCCCATGCTATGTCATAAATAAAAGCATCTTTCTAACACTCCCAGCCATTTCATTAGTTAAAATTCAGCAGAAATTACGGAATGATGAGTGTGACTCAACAAATACGAAGTGAAACTCCCACACATTTATGATTTGTAATTGAGTTTAAAAAATGTGAAGAGTGTACTGCGAACATATGTTCCTTTGTTAAATCTTTCTTATATCTCATAATTGGTCTATGAATGAACCACAAAAATTAGCTGCATGCCGAAAACTGAAAGCTACCACAACCATTCTGGAAGTTCATTGTCGAGACCTTAAGTAGGAATTGAAGAAGAATTGTATAGCAATGGTACATTTCAGTTTCTAAACTGTTAGTGTAGATTTGAGTTACTAATGATCCTAGAAAAAAAGGTGAAAGATACCACGAAATTTTGGAACAGGTTGCTGCCACCATATCATTTCAATGTTTTCCTTCTCATCTGTTGCATGGAGGGCAGACACAGGAGGGTTGACTGAAACCTGCAGACACAAGAAGGAGATAATGTTATTGTATTGTATCTAACACGTTGAATGAAGAGAGAGTCCAAATTTGAGCATAATGTGACTATAGTGTTGATGACAAGTTGAGAAGCAACTAGTACCTGCTCCAGTAGGACATTGAGATAGCCCTTAGAAACATGGTGTGTCTCTCCAAGAATAGGATTATAAGGAGCCACACCAAAAGATGAAGGGCGTGTGGTAGATATGCTCCATGCTACCACAGATGTGAACCTGTCCACTGGACTCTGCTCACTGTTGCATTTGCTCAGCAAGTTGGAAGATGTGCAATACACTGATTCACCATAGCATTGGAGTTGAGATTTTGGCAAATTAAACACAGGCGGCAGCTGTACACAACACAAAATACATCAATCTACTAGACAGTCATCATTAATTTTTGCTAAAAATTTAGCTTTAAAATTGTATTCACAATTATAATTTTCAGTCTTTCTTATTGCACAACATTATAGGCAAAGGTAATTAATTGATATATCGAAGTTTTAAGAAATGTGTCTAAATAGATTCATAGAATAGAATATGTCGAGCGATTAAAACTTCAGTAATCTCCTTGAAGCATTTTATGTAAATTGGGTAGGTCTAGATGAAGCTGAAAGTTAGTGTAAGAGAGAACATGCCTGGAAGTTTGTGAGATCTGATCCTGGCCGCACGTTCTTGAGTAAACTTAACAAGCGACGTAGGAGATTGGGAGCTCTATAAAACGGCTCTGCGTCAGATTCGCCTTCTATTGAGAAGGGTTTGGTCAAAACAATTTTTTTAGCTTCCTTCCCTTTCGCAACCTCCATTTCCCACCTAACCTTAAACATTTACCATTCTCTATGTATAGATTAAATTAAAAATACATTTAGAGTTATTTAAAAATATTAATAATTCAAAATATGAGCAAATAATGGTAACCTTTATAATTTTTAGCAACGATATTAAATTATTTTTTAAAAACTGATAATAGAAGAGAGTTTCTGACAGCATTCGTTTGTTGTCTTTTATTCTCTTTTATTTTAATTTCTTCATTTTAAAAAACCTATAATTTTAGTTCAATCCTTTATTTTTATATTTTAATTAACTTCTTTAAGAATATCAAACAAATAACTTGTTTTTCTACTTTTGAAAATTGTGACCAGAGTTGGTACCAAAAATATTCTACAGTATTGTGTGATGAGAGAACAGATACCAACCTTCTTTTTTTTTGTTCCTCGTTTCGTTTTCACGTGCCTTAAGGTGACATGACAACAAGCGCATAGAATATTATAATAGCATTATGTTGCGTGATTAACCAAAATGTCTACAAACAATGTAGTGTGCATTCATATGAATACCACTAAACCACCCTTTGGAGGTGCCGGAAAACAGCCATAGAAAACCAACCTTATAAGAATCGAAACTTATTTCAATCTAAAACAGTTATCAGCACGCAATCACACGTGGAAATAGTTGAGAAACACAGGACATACCTTGCACCGGTTGAGATTGAGTTTATCAAGAAGATGAAGAAGAAGCGGAATTTAGCAGTAGATTGGATGGATGAAGTGAGATGTGAGAAAAACTATGTAAGAACTCAAACTTTTGCTTCTTTGAGAATTTGATTGAATACGGAAACAAACTTTGTTGTTCGGGCCAATGGTGGAAGTATTGAGAGTGGGGGGTTTTCTTCCTGCACCTCCAATATTGTTTTTGGAATGAATTTTTAAAATCCTCCTCCCCTTTTCATTCCCTTGTGACCTGTTTTTTATTATCATTGTTTTAACAAAATATGTCATGCTTCTAAAGGGTGTTGTTCCCTCCACCATCCCAAATACTTCTGCACCTCCTTACTATTTTCTTTTATTCTAAAAATACTCTACATTTTCCCACTATTTTTTTCTATTTCAAAAATACTCTACACCTCCCACTATCCTCAACAATCTTTTTCTTTCTCTCTGCATTAATGGATCATTGTCTTTCTCTTTCTCTCTCTACATTAATGAAGCATTCATATGGCTTAGATTTAAACTTGTGATATATTGCAAAATATAAAATTGAGAAGAAACTTCAATATTAGTGCTTCTACCACTTCCATTTTATAAACTTAAAGGTTAGATGCAAATACAAAATAATAAACATAATAATAGTAAATAATATATTATTATTATTATTATTATTATATTTTATAAACTTAAAGGTTAGATGCAAATACAAAATAATAAACATAATATTAATAGTAAATAATATATTATTATTATTATTATTATTATATACTAACTTTATAATGACGAAAGAACTAAATAAATATCAAATCTTTAACAAATAACTTTTCTTTTATATTTTAAGTATTTAATAATATTTTTATATTATTTATCTAATAAATTAAATACTTTATTTAAGTTATTTGAGTCAAACATGTCGATAAGTTAAAACATAATATAATGTCAAAAATTATAGATATTAAATGTAAAAAAAACACACATATATATAAATATTTTTCTAGAAATTTAGAACAAAATTTTACCATTTATTAAGTGATTTGAAGAAGAAAAAAAATATATTGAACAGTGAAAATAAGATTGAATCAAGCTTATTTAAGGAAAAGTGTAAACAAAATTTTGTAATATATCACAAGTTTAAATCTGAATCATGTGAATGCTCCATTAATGTGTAGAGAGAAAGAGAAAGATTATTAAATATAGTGGGGAGGTGTAGGGTAATTTTGGAATAAAAGAAAATAGTGGGGAGGAGTAGAGTATTTTTGGAATAAGTGGTGGAGGGAGTAACACCCCTCTCCAAAGGGTGTTACTCCCTCCACCACCACACTTTGGTCCCACCACCACCCCATTCCTCCTTTTACCTCTCTCTTTATTTTTCCATTCCTATTTTATCCTTAATAAAATTTTAGGGTTAATATCTTTTAACCTCTAACCAATCTAATCTTTTTTAACCTCTATCCACTCTAATCCTCCAAATCCTCCACGCAGTGGGAACTCTTCTTCCTCCTCTTTTTATTTCATGTTCTTCTTCTTTTTCACACTTCTTCTTCTTATTCTAATTATGGTCTGAGAGTATGGTGGACTTTCATTAGTTAGTGTGCGAGATTGTAAGTGGTGGTGGAAGCAATTGATCAACGTGCAAGATCGGTGTGGTTGGATGGGGTGGTGTGAGAAGATTCGTCGTGAAGGAGGTGCGTAATAAACCCAAAATAATAATCGTATAATCTTTAAACGAATGTGACCATCCGTCAACGGATGTCAACATCCGTTTAAGGGAAAACGAATGTCGATATCCGTTTTGCCTTAAACGGATGTTGACATCCGTTGACGGATGGTCACATCCGTTTAAAGATTATACGTTTATTTTCCAATTATTTTTATTAGTTCATTTTTTATATTAATTTTAAAAATATTTTAATAATGTAATTTTTATGTTTTGATGTATTATTTTTTAGAAGACGGATGTGGTGGACTTGGGGGGTGAGAATTTAAAAGAAAGAGAAGAAGAGTTGGTGGTGGGGCTGAGTGAAAAGTGAGTGGGTAGAAAAATAGGATTTAAATTAAAAATAAATAAATATGATTAAAAATAAAATAAAGGTTATTTTTGTAATTAAAAAATGTTATTTTTGTAATTAAAATTTTTTTGAAGAAAGTTGGGGAGGTGGAGGGAGAAGTGGTAGTGGTGGAGGGAGTAACACCCCTCTCCAAATTGCCAAAAACGTGTTGAGGGAAGAACAAAACACCACATTCCATTGTAACATGTGCCTAGAAAAAAAAAGTGGACCCGTGAAGCCCAAATAAAAAAAACAAAGAAATAAAAAAAATGGCCAAATAATTTTTAATTATTTTTTTCATTTTTTTTAATTTCATTTATGCATTTTTTAAATTTCTAACTAATTTGAAAAACCAATTTATTTCTTCATTAATTTTCTTTAATTAGAAAACTTTACATTGTACTCTTTATAATTATATTATTTTTTATTATTAATATTTTTTCATTATATTTTTATTTTTTATCTGGAGGAATTTGGTGTTGACAAATATGTTTAGTAAAAATATTACATTGTAGTAAATAATAATTACCACTTATCTAATTAATTTAACATATTATATATATATATATATATATATATATATATATATATATATATATATATATATATATATATATATTGAAAGAGACATTTGAAATCCCAGTAAAATTTGGAGGTGCAGCAAAATAAATGGAGGTGGAGGAATAAAGCCCTGAAAGAGTTGGAGTTGCTACTATATATTTATTTATACATGTTTTAAATAGAAACTTCAATTAGTTATCCAAATATTCCTTAAACTGCTAAACATATACATTTGCTTGTGGAGTTGGAGTTGCTACTATTGTGTCACTGATTAAACCACTCAGAAGTCTATCATTAAAAACATGTCTTAGGATTCAGCCACCTTAAATTGTTATTTTCAGCAATCCAATTAACTCCAAAAGATTCCCGTACGTCACATACACACCTACAAGCAGCAAGTGTGGTGGACCACTGGTAGGCATAGTAGTAAATAAAAGGAGAAAACGTACCCAGTTAGGACATTCTTGGTGGAACATAATAATACTAAAAAAACAAAAATGCAAGAAGTCAATAATCATGTCCTTTAACCAGGTCTACTAACAATCATATTGTATTCAAAGAAAGACGTAATTTGCTTTCAAATTATGACTACTGCTGAAATAAGAGCCAGGGACTTGAACTTGCCAACAGCTTTGGTAAAATTTACGCTGTGCCATTGATACTTTATGTTATACTACTAATTATTTCATGTATTACACATGCAGTAAGCAAGATACTTCTGGGGAATGAGACAGATACAGGGAAAAACTTATGATGAAGCATTACAACAAATTACTAGACCACATAAGCAAAACTTTATATGTGGAAGAAACTAGGAGTCACCCCTTACACCTGCTTACCTTTACATTACATTACACCTATTCATGATTTAATATTATATATATAATTTAGACGAATAAATGTAGCGCCGTACCTTATTCCCCACAAGTTACAAAGAATATTACAAGCAACACTGCTTTCCTTTGCTGACCAAACTAAGCTATGACATCTATCTTCGGTATCCATTGGCCAGAACAGGAATCCTCACCTTGTGCCCTCTGTTCCCTTTCATCAAAACCTCTCCAAAACTATAGGTTCCTCTCACTGACCGAACTGTCAGTGTCACTGAAAACTGTCGTGATGCACCTGCTTTGATAGTCATTGCCGGAGGATTGACTTCAATGGCAACAGCCGGCTCCATTCTGGCTGTGATCACATAGGTTTCTTCTTCAGCGACATTTGTGACCGTGCGTGTGACAACTTGAGTTCTCACCAGATGGGAAATTGTGATAGAAGGGGTGTTTAAATTTGATGGCTTGCCCATGGTGGTGTTACATGGTGTGTGAGTGTAGTTCCTTATCTCATGAATGTCAATGCCCGGTGTTGTACACAAGAAGCCCAGATAGTCCTCGTATCCTGCAATATTGATTAAGCAAATTTCTTAGATATAATTGAAATACGCTGAGTAAAAGTTGTTTACACTGTTATCCAGTCATGGACTGCTATTTAAGTGAAAATTGAGTTTTGTAATAATGATCTTTTTTTAATGTATTGTAATGACTTTCATATTTAAGGTGATTTTACATATCATAACTACTATCCCTATACTTTGGTTGTTCCCGTTGTTTTAATACTACTATTTATTTCAGGCTCCTATTGTTTGAGTAAATAGACAACTGCAGAAAGTCCCAGCTGTGGTTAAAGAAATTTAACAATCGATTTTAATTACAATTCTATCCATGTCATTTTTTTTCTTCATTTTATAGAGATTCTTTCAAGTAAACTTCTCTTGAACAACTGAACCAGCCAAAAAATGGCTTCAAGTTCATGGAGTTTTACCAGGATTAATCAAATACGTGTATATAAGTTAAACTTGCTAAGACAGAAATAATTATACTGGGGAAGAAGAAATCATACCTGCATCAAAGATGAGTCCAGGATCCAAGGCAGCTGTCGGATCAACATGTCCACTCCCATAATCAAAAGGAGTAGCTTTGACCAGCTTCAGAGCTTCTGATTCAGATGTTTGCTGGGCTAGAAGAGGATTCCCTGCTCTGTCTAGAGTTGTTGATGTTGTCATCAAGGCTGATTTAATGGCAGCAGGGCTCCAATGAGGATGCTTCTGCTTTATAAGAGCAGCTATTCCAGCTATATGTGGTGCAGACATACTAGTTCCAGAGATCATGGCAAACCCCTCACCTGCACAAGAAAAAAAACTGCTATCAATTTATATGATATATAATATATTACCAAGTTTTTCTTCTAGTTTTGTCACACCTCAACAGAACCAGGCTCTCATACCATAACAAAGAAATATGCAGGCGAAGAAAAAGAGAAAAATCTCAATGCATACTGCCTTACTTTATTACTGTGGCCAAAAGCCAAATATATACACGAGCAAAGAAGAGAGAGAAAAGGTAAAGAAGGCAGTTGCAACAGAAAGCGTAAAACCAAAAAGTAAAACCAAATAACAAATTATTCTTGAGAAATGCGAGGGAATCCAAACACATTTTCCCATAATTTAGAGCATCAATTAATAGGAATTAAAATTATCTACAAGTAATATCAAAACAAAGAGAAACCCTAAACATCAGTATCTAATATTCCTATGTAGAGCATATTAGTTTGACAGGTTTTATTGTACAATGTACATGTTCTTTTCTTTTTACCAAGAGGCTCTCTTTTCCAGGTCATGGGGTTGAAATGTATAATTGTAGGTAGAAGTTTTCAAGCAACCACACACAGAAAACAAACTTTAGTCAAGTCATTACTTACCGACATAATTTGGCTCATCAGTTCCATTTGGACACCAAGCAGCCCAAATCAATGAACCAGGAGCTAATATATCTGGTTTGAGAAGATCTGCCTCTTGGAAACTGAAATCCTTTATATTTGGTCCTCTTGCAGAGAATAATGCCACCTGTGGTGCAGATTTATGCAGAATAGGCATTAAACCATCACCAATTTTACCTGTACCTTCAAACCTCTTTACCCGTCCAGTCCAATCTCTTGGTGTAGTGATATTATAATAATTTATAAGCTCCTGAAAAATAACAATTTGAAAGTACTAAATCACGTGATAAATAGTGTGTACTTTATGATCATAAACAAACAACTATTATTGATGAAAACGTAGAAAAATAAGATAAAAATCAGTGGTAACTGAGATAAGTACTAGACTGTGGAATAAATTTTAGGCAAAGAGAAAATCAACTTAGCATCGAACTGAGTCTAAACCTACATAGATATACCAGTACAGATGAATTTGATTACCTTAGAATAGCTGGCATCGGTGATAAGAATCCCAGGAAGGCCGACAGGGACTGGATCAAATTTTGTTCCTGGGGAAACATTTTCAACACAAAGAACAAACCCAACTGCACCAAGGGCTTTTGCTGTTTCTGAGACTTTCTTGATTGATGCAGTGCCAACAACAAAATTGAAGGAATAACCACAGAGAAGAATATTTCCCTTTATCAAGTTCTTGTTTAAAAGTTCTGGTCTCTGGCAATCTGTGGGGCTGTACCTCATAACTGAAGAATCTAGCAACACATCATTTGCAGCAACCAATGTGTATGTTTCGTTCAAATGTGTGGAAGCTGTAGAAGCCATTATGCATATTTTAGCAACATAGATTTGGTACTGAATATTTAAATTTTACATGGGGATCAAAACAATAAATCAAATGTGAACATCGGTATCTGATTTGCCAATGCCATGTAAGCGTACATTAACATAAAACTGGAGAGGCCTTATTTCTTGATGAAGAACTCTCGAAATTTACTTTGCAACCTACGTTGCATTGATAGCTAAACCCTAATACAACAAAACAAACCTAATGTGTATACAACTCTGCCAATTTCATATTATAAAGTAAACAATAAATTTTAAACAATAACTTTATAAAATCACAAACAATAACTTATTATATCCTTAGGAAGTACGCACTGCTTCTGCAGAAAACTAGTACATTAGGAACATATACATCCTCAGTCACCAAAAGATATGTTGAAAAGAAGCAGAACACCTAGCAATGTCAGTAGAATTTACCTAGGGTATTAAATATTTTATATAGTATCTTTAACTTAGATTGAAAATTAATTTACAAAGCAAATAACAGAACATGTTTTGTTGCACGCAATTTTAATTAAGGGATGAGACTTGTCTCACTAAAATGCATTGAGCCATTTAAGGTGAAAGATAATCAGGAATCAACATATCTGATCATTTAATAAACCAAACTTCATTGAAGGAATACTAACATAAAACAATTTCATTCTGACTACTACTCTAACTTAACAATTAAAGCTAGCTAGTAAATGCATTTTTCCAATTAAAGTAAAGCTGGGATATGCCATACCTAAGTCCCAAGGAAGACATTTCTACACTTAGAAATAATTGATGTTACACACAGGAAAAAGCCAAGACAATTTTATCTTGTCCTTTCATTCTTTTATAGTGGTACTGAAGAAAACAAAGCTAAAGATAAAGTGAAGCAATAAAAGAAAAAAGATGAGATTTCTTGAAAACGTGTTTTTTTTTTCAAATTCAGAAAGGTAAACTTATTTTTGTGTTCCCTCGACTAAAAAGGAATTTTTTTTTCTAAAATCGTCCATATTATACCTCTCACAAGTCTTGATAATCAATCCATACCATAACTCCTGACTCTCAATATCAATCCATCAAAAAGAATAATAATCTGAAAAAACATAGCCAGAATTCATAAAACTCACGTGACAACCCAATTCCAGCTAAGATTTTTCCATTTCCAAGCATCAAATGATTTTTATATCTACGATCATCAATTGCAGCTGCTACCGATGCTATCCATGGACTATATGAAACCATTGTCTTCGGAAAAGGACCACCATTTCCAGCAGCCTGTGCAACAAATACACCAGCTTTCACAGCTCCAAGAAGTGTAGCATCAAAAGGGTTCAAAAAGGTAGTTCTGGTGGCTGCTGGAGGACTGTTGGGTCCAACTGAAAGGCTGAGTATATCCACTCCATCATATACAGCCTGTAGATATTCAAATTATGTAAATTATAATTTTTGAGATAGAAAACAAACAGTAAGAAACCAGATTTCTGGGACAAGATATTGAATTTTATGTTGAATGTTGAGATTTACAGCAAAATAAAAAGTGCAGCTCCAAGTTGCAATAATATCCACTCATAACCAATCTAGTGGGAGGTACGGACTATTTCATGAATTCTTAAGCCCAATTTGTGTGTGTGTATAATATTCTTGTATACCTGATCAATTGCAGCAACTACATCTGCAATATACCCTCCAAACAGTCTATAAAGTGCCTTGTACACAGCAATCCTGAAAAACATACACCAAATGTATAGTGCAGCAGAACGAATTGTAGTTTCCAGTTTTAAAATAACCAAGGGTATTATTGTTCCTCACCTAGCACGAGGTGCCATCCCGCTGGCTCTCCCAAATTCATGTCCATGCATTCTCACAGGAATTCCATTATTTCCAGCTGCAATAGAGGCCGTATGACTTCCAGGAAACAACAAAGAAAAAACAGAAAATAATTAAAAAAAGTTATCAAACCAATATGTATAGCTGTAAGCATAATGTTGTCAAAGAAAAAGAATGAAGAACTAATGTTACTTTCTTATGATTTGCTCATAAAAGGGATTGAAGAAAATGACACGATTTGATATCTTTCAATCTTGTAGAAAGGGTAAATAAGTAGAATTCCAAGGAAAGAAGTTAATAAAGAAAAAAGGTGGCAGAGCCTAACCTTCCATGCCCATCACCATCTAGAGGAGACGCAAAATCAATTATAGGGTTAAATGCCCCAGCAGCTATTGCAGCCTGAGCAAAATGTTGTGCTCCAACAATCTTGCCGTTGCAGTAACTTCTTTTAGTATCCGGATCAGCTTCACATTTTCCTCTATATTTTGGAACTGGCCCATATGGCTCAGCATTATGAGTTGCAAAACTTGGGTGATGAGGATAGATCCCTGAGTCCACAAATCCAATGACAATGTCTTCTCCAGCCCTATCAAAGCCACCTCCAGTTGGCCAAACCCCAGTTGGAAGCCCTAAAAATTGTGGGGTATGTGTTGTATGTTTCCTCACTTTCCAGTCCCTCTCAACAGATTTCACTCCCGGAGCACGTCTTAGAGTTTCTGCCTACTAATATAAAGGGATAACATATCGAAATTAGAGTAAGGAAATGAATCCAAAATATGTTATTCAGCTGGATAAAGAATAATAAAAGAATAAAAGAAGACTTCACCTGTTCCGGTGAAATATGAACAGCAAACCCATTTATAAGATGTCGATAGCTATAGAGTTTCTGGTATGTCCCTTCCTCAAACAGCAAACCAAGAAGCATGTCATGTTTTTTCTCAAGATGGCGAGCATATGAAGTAACCAATTCACTGGAAGAAGTTTTAAGTAGTATAAAAGGTCAGCAACCTGATATGAATGACTGAAACACAAACACACTATCCAACATCCATTTCTTGGTTCATTACATACTAGAGGACAAAAATAACAGCCAATATTATTTTTTTTTGGTAAAATGAAAATTACTGCTCAAAACAGAGTGGGGTGGTGATCATTGCATTATTTTCCTCAAAAACGAGAGAAAAAAGGCACCATCTATGAACAAATTGTTCGCAATCACACGTTAGCCTACACAAGAAAGATAAATTTCTCTACTTCTCAAATACTTCAGGTTTCCAATAAAAACTTCATATGAGCAATAGTTGAACAGTTAAACCATTTACTTTACTGTTCATACTTCTTAAGAGGGTCAAAACTAAATTTATTCATGAAGAAACGTAAATTAGACTCTTAATCTATTGACAGTTTCACCTCGGCTAACAACACGTTCAGGCTCAAAAGGTTATTTTATTGAAGAAAGAAACAAGTCAAAGGAACGCCTCTAACTAGTAATTACAAAGAAGAGCAGAGAGGAGAGGAACGTATACAAGTACCTTTCGGTATCAATCTTATCATCAGATTCCACTGCAGTAGCTTCAAACCCACTAATACCTCCAGTGTAACTTATGATAGGCTCACCTTCAACAGTTACTATGTAAATCTCAGCATCCCCAGAAATCAGAAGTGCAGATACAACAACCAACACACACCCAAACTCCAACAATCTCATTTTAACCAACCAATCCCAACTCCAATAGCTTACAAGATCTGTGTCAAGTCCGGTCAATGCCAACCAGTTAAACAAAATGGTAACTAAAAAATTATTAAATAGAAATCACAAGCTGCAAATTTGGGCTCAAAGCAACAAACTTTACCAATGACCACTCACTCTGATCAAAGTAGCCAGCAGTTTTTCACTCACATAAACTGGAAGCAGAGAAAAAAAAAACATGAGTTGGGAAATCAAACAAAATAAGAATAAGAATGAAGAGTAATGAAGAAGAGGAAGCAAAGAATCATTGTGAGGGAGAAAAGCAGAAGAAGATGGAATCAAAGAAAAGTGAAAGGACATGGTTTGCACACCTACTTGACTTGATTCACATACACGTCAATGCACTCACTCATTCATTTACATTGCGGTGATCAGTGATCTAACGGTCAGTGTTGAACCTGAAAGCCATAGAAGAAGAAGAAGAAGAAGAAGAAGAAGAAGAAGAAGAAGAAGAAGAAGAAGAAGAAGAAGAAGAAGAAGAAGAAGGTAGTGGTGAGTGAAGAGTGAGTGTTAGGGTTTGGTTTATTTGTTTAATTGAATGTCAATGGAGTGAAGTAAGAGCATCATGGCTGATCTTGAATCTTGATGCAAGGAAGTAATATTAATATTGATGTTAGTATTATTAACAATTACCTTTCATTGTTTATCATTATTATTGGAATCATTTTGTTTTCGTTGCTCTGATTTTAATGAATTTAATAAATAAATAAAAACAATGTGAGTGTGAGTGTTTTTATTTTTTTACATCTAGGAAAATTGTGAGGTTGCCGTTCTGCTTTGTTCACAAATTAATAGTATTAAATAAAAGGTGAGAAAGGGGACATTCGCGCGCAGGCTGTCGGAGGCAGTTGAGATGAAAGGACGATATTGCCCTTCATGTTTGGTGGCGTTTACGCGTGTCCGAAATCACAGGGATGGGAAATGGGGTGCAGACTCATTATCACTTCTATTATTATTATCATTGTTATTATTGAAATTTTGCATTTCTATTATTACACTGACGTACCCATTTATTAAGTATGGAATTTTTGTATTGTGTTAGAATGGAAAATTGAGTAATTTATTAGAAATTTTAAGTTCAAAGAGTATTGTTTTAGTAGTACAAAATTGTTCTAATGAATACATAATTGAGAGAATTATGATAAGAAAATGAACTGTTTATCATTTTCAACCAAAAAATTTATTCCTCATTAATGAAATAATTTCGTCCTATTTGCAGTTACTTCAATTAAAAATATTAATTTCATAATTTAAGCACAGATTACATTAATGATTCTTGCATCAGGGCGAGACACTTAAAATATGTTTGAATATAGATATTTGAAAGGATAGATTATCAAATAGAGAATTTTAATTATTTTAAAATAAAAAATATTAATTCAGTAAAAAAGTATTTTTTTAAGAAATAATCAGAGTACTCCAAAGTAAATAATTTAAAATTTCATGTAAAAATTAAAAAGTTTACATACTTTCAAACTAATGTGTTTTTCTTCATAATTTCTTATAAACTTGGTTTTGATTGAAAAACTATTAATTTTACTATAAAGAAAATATTATTGGAATATCTACTTTTTAATTGATGGCTATTAGTTTTTTTTATATTAATAGAAAATAATTTTGTATTGAAATTGTTAAGATTATTACTTTTTACTTATTAATGGTTTGGATTTTATTATCAAATATCAGATTATAGATTATTTTTGAAAGGATGTGATTTGTCAAAATAAGCAATACAACTTATCTGAATTAGGTGATCAAAAATTGAACTAAAAATAAGTTAATTTAACTTAATTTACCTTTTAGGGAGTTATATATATTTTTAACTTAACTTCACCCACCATAATTATTATATTGGATCAATTAAACAATATTTTAATATTTAAAAACATTAAACTGTCAATCTATATAATTAGAATTAATAAATAGCTATGATGAAAAAATGATAAATTAAATTAAGATAAATAGTTAGTTTAGTAGGACAAAGTATTAAAATATTCCTTTTTTGTAAAATACAGGAAAAAAATTAATTTAGCACAAAACTTTTAATTTTGTTAGTTTCTCAAATGTTGAAGTAAATAAGCATGTTGGTATTTAGTAATTACCATATATATTCATCAAAGAGAAAAATAATATTATATAATTAATCTTATGATTTTCTCAACTCCATGCACATGTATTCTAAGTTTTGGGTGCATATTAAGATAAGAATGACTTGACGTTAATGACCTCAATCATTACCAAAATTCAAATAAAATTAACAAAATTAAAATTTGTACTAAGATTATTTTTTAATTGTACTGAAATAAAATATGTCAATGTATGTTGTATTAAATCAAATTTTTATTCAAAAAATTATAAATGGTTGTTGTTTGTGAATTACACATCAATCCATCTCCAATTTAACTCTAATTTATTTAACTCTCGTGCAGATTAAGCTAATTAGATTAGTTTGATACACTTTAAAAAATTAGTTAACATTTAAATATTTTTTATATTTACTAATAATTAAAATTCAATAAATTTGAACTGATTAATTTGAAATAAAATATTTAAAAATTATTAATTAGAACAAGAGTAATTCAAATTTAATATATTTAAATATTTTGTAAATTACAAAATTATTTATCTAAATATAAAGTCAACATTAAAATATTAAAATATTAAATTATGAATAAATTTATATAAAAATTATTATTCATTTAAAATAGTTGTAGATTTTTTCCTCATATTACATTTTTTTTTCAGCCCATATAAAACTCAATCTCATATTAATTTCAAGTCCTGTCATTAATATTCATATTTTTTTCTTACTTTGAAATGTTTAATGTTGTAGTGTGTATACAGAGATTAAAATCATCAAGAAAAACAGATATATAAAAGTGGTTTTTTTTCTCCACTTTCATAATTAAACTTTTTCAAAAATTTAACATTGAATCCCAATGAGATTTATTCTGTCTAACTAAAAGCATTATTTTATCTTGATATTGTTGCTTTTAGTGATAGTTTATAGTAATCTTACTTTAATCAGTCATTAGTCATACTCCTGCTCATCTCATCTGACTTCATCATTTCATTACCGCGTACATGAATTCCCTTTAAATCGATGACAAACATTAATTAATATAAAAAAAGGTCCTAGCTCCAAATCGTAGCACCTTAATAAATAAATTGGGAATTTTTAATTTTGACATACTATAATATGATTTTGATTACGTTGGTGACTTTGCAAATTAAACAATGAGCAGTGTAATCATGGTGTATATTATCTAACTTTGTGCATGTGAAGGATTCATGAATATTTATTATTTGATAATGTTGAGAGTCAAAAGGAGAGTTTAGGTGAGTGGACTGAAATAAAACTTTAATCATGAATATGGAAAAAGATACCAACAATTCAATGAGGTATAAATGTGTGTGATGTTAGCTTGAGAATATAAGAAAATTGAATGAAAGAAGGAAAAATGAAGAAAAAAATTATATGGTGTATATGGTGAGGAAAAGGCGAAACTTTTTGGAAGCAACGAGGATGGTGACATATGGAACAGTTCCTAAGTGCCATCTTGCCTTGTCATGCACATGTATCTCGTTTATATCTGCTATGCTTTTTATTTTTTTTCTGTCTTCTTCTCGCCGGTATGTTTACATTTTTAAGAAAAAATATAAAATATTATTGTTATATTTTAGATCGTAAAAGTAAACATTGAAGGATATGGAAAGGTTGATTATTAATTGGGTGGAATATCCATCTGTAAAATATATTTTTTTATGTTCAAATTAGTAAAAACACAATATATGAAATGATAGATGAGAAATTAAGTTCGTACTGAGAATGTGCCGTATTATATGTAAATGTTGAAGAAATATAACAATAAATATTTTGAAAAGCAAATGTTGAAGAAATTTGTGAAATTAGTCTTGAAAGATATTTCTTTAACGAGTAAAAACAATGTTCATTGTATATTATGTATATTGCTTTGAACTTATGATTGATTCTCAAATTTTATATTGAAGGAATACGTGGATTGATTTGTCAAATGATCACGTGATATTGGACTTTGCATGAAATCTAAGTAAAATTAATCTTTTAGAATGTACGATTTTCTTAGTTACTGTCAAGAAATTAACTTAAAGATTGATTCGATTTTCATATTTAGAACTTCGTAGGGCATTTTTTTATACTTTTTCGTGACTCACATTTTGCATTGGAATTTAAAATTTAATATTATACTATATAATAAATTTAAATTTAGTTATATGTGCATAACATGCGAAGTGACGATTGTCATATCAATTTATTTGTTTTATTTATTTAAAAAGAATTTCATTAAACATATGTTATACATGTAAATAACAGTGGTTAAAAATCATGAGCATGTAGTAAAAAGAAAAATCAATATTAAAATTTTTGAAATGTATAACAATTTAGATTTAGAAATGCACGGAAGTTATGAAAATTCTGAAAACCATATCATTCTGGTATGACGAAAACACTTTTCCGATAAATTATTTGTCTGCAAAAAACTATAACATAGGTAAATGAGTTAATCGAAGTTTTAATTATTGGTAATGCATAAATAATTGAAATTTAAGTTTCTTTGAATGAGTTTTAAGCTATGCAAAACAAGACACGTAAAAGATGAAGTGAAGATTATAGGTGAGGATTGGTTTGTGCAGTGCACATGTGGAGAGACCCACTAGCCTTGTCTCCATGCTCATACACCACATGTGACCAAACATGCCCTTACTGATAAGAGATAAAACCAAAGTGATGAATTGGTGTAATGTCGTGGGATTGATGAATAAAAAAAACACAATTTTATTATTTGATGGATCACATTGGAGTGAATGTACGTGTAATCTTACATATTCATTAACATCTAGTCAAAGATCACCAAACCACAATCACAATGTCCTTATCATTGCAATGTAATCAGTACAAATATACACACCCTAATATCTGTTACTATTAATAGCCATCACTACCTCATCATAACTTGCTTTATTATCCCATCTTTATCAACTTTAACATAATCAATGTCCACCATTCTCTAAATGGAAAGAATAAAATTCCAAAATCATTGCATCTATTTAATTTCACACATCATCGTCTAATAAACATATTATGTACTTTCTGTCTTTCTAAAGTATCTTACATTAAATACCAAAAAAACAACATAATACTAAGTATGTCTTATGAAAAAAAAATTAATGTTTAATTGCGCCTAAACATATTTATCTTCCTTCAGTTGCAAAATGAGGTGAATGGTTAATGCAGCAAGGCCGTGTCTTGTTTTCTATTCCTCTTACCAGACCATGAAACGCTTGAAACTTATCCTTAACTTCATTTATAATCCAAACAAAGTGTTAATTAGTGAACACGGCAAAGATTACTCTGACCCAAAAGAAAGTAGAAAGGTAGAAAAGAAAAAGTTATGATTTTACTATTATTCATTCGCACTTAATTCATAGATAAAATAATTAGTTATCAAAATTCAGAAGAATATGATTAAGAAAACAAAAAAGTGAAATAATCAGCCATTGAAATTAAGAATAATAACGAGTTGAGTCGGCAGCAATAGTACTTGTTTTCATGACAAAATAATTTATTTGGTACTCGTGTTATTATTCTATAGATATTAATTTAAAAAATATTTATAATTATTTAAAATTCTTAAATATAGGTGAATACTTAAATATATTTTAAAAAGAAAATTATAAAAAAATGTATAATATAAATTAAATTAAATTTAGCTTAATAAAATATAAATTAATTTAATTTTAGTTAAATTAAATATAAATTAAATTTTAATTTTAGTTAAATTAAATATAAATTAAATTTTAATTTTAATTTTTTATAAATATAAATAATATGATATACATTTATCTATTTATTTATAAATAGATAAAATATTTTATCAGATAATAAATATCCACGTATATTATAATTATTAATTATTCGTGGATTTTATGTATGAATACCTAGAGTTCGTAGTTGAAAGTTGATGGTAAAACATTTTGTGTAAGAATTGTTTGTTTGTAGGCATGTGTTGGTTTGAAAAGGACATGCACTTGTTATGAATGGGACAAAAGTGGTTGTCAGTGTGAGAAAAGTGACTGGACTTTTTGATGCCAGTTAAGGACACATAATCACCCCAAATCATAGTCTATCTCACTTTTTCAACACATTTTACCCTTTTTAGGTTTTTTCACAAGTCGTGATTCTTATCTCTCTTCATTCACCCATTGGATTTCTTAATGCAATATCCCTATGCAGCTAGTGGTAGCACCTATTCAAAATTTTAAACCTTTTTTTATTCTTTGGTCCATGCTTAGAGAGTTGTGATCATTATTAATCCTTGCCATCCATCATGGGAGAGGTGGGCTCTCAATTTCATTATTTTAATTTCAAACAATCACGGACAAACTTCTGTTTTATCTTTTGCCTTTATCCTTCACTTCCAATTACCCTAAAACATCTACCAAAGCTGCACTGGAATTAGTGCCTTCTATCATCCTTCATTCTAATATTTCACCACCTAAACATCAACATACTACTAGGTCAAAATCTTCTTCCTTTCTTTTACAAAACTATCAATGTTATTTCTACCCCTTTTTCTTTTTCTTACTCTGCATCTTTCCTTGGGAAAATAATTATTTCTCAGAAAATATCTAAACAGATCAAGGGAATGGATCTCCCCAACCTATTGCTTTCTCAACTATTTTGCTAAAAGGCATTTCAAGCAACTGATAGTGAGGGGTGTGTGTAGAAGTCTTGAAATTAAACTTTGTGTCGGCCCAATATGTCGCTTAGGTGAGGGTCTTATCAAATTTAGGCTTATAAACATATGAGGCCCAACTATGTCATTCTAACTGAGGGAAGGGGATTTCTTTGTGCAAATCCATGTTTTCTTCCTGCAACTCCATGTGTTCTTCCTGCATTCCCACCTTTTTTTTCTTGCATCCCCATAGTTTTATTCTTGCATCTCATAGTTTTAGTGAAATGTCTTATTCACCCCTAATTAAAAAAATTGCATCTTATGTTATTTTCTAAATTTACATTATAGGTTGTACAATGTAAATTTTGTCAGACTTCATTAAAAACGCACCCAAAAATCCTCTGAACGGACGTCAGGTGTTAAGCGGAGGGGATCCGGAAATCAGATAGTGGAATGCAGGTGTCGGCAGATGAGTGGACGCTCGTTTGACGTTGTAAGCAAAACTGATTTTTCAGAAATTACGTCATACTCTCTGCATGCACCTTCTTCTCCAAACTCTGAAATTCTCATTTCTCTCTCCCTTCTCTCTACCAAATCTCACCTTTCTCTTCTCTTATCATCATTCAGGCACCGTAGAAGCACTTTCGGTGTCAAGAGCTTCAGTTTGAACCGATCGGTTTCGGGTTCTGAACTGGTAAGTTCTTCTTCTCCTTTAGACGTTCGTTTTCTGGCACATGCAAACCAAGTTCTGGTTGCATGATTTCATCTTGTCTGAGCCATTGTTGGTCTTCTGTTTGGTTTAGTTTGAAGAATTGTTGAGCGTTGAGGGTAGAAGGAATTGTAGTCAGGCGAGCCGTATTCTGTCTCTAGGAACGTTCGTTCACGCTCAGAGGTAAGGGAAACTTATCTAATTTAATTGGTATGTTGTTGTGATGCATGAACGTTCGTCGAATTGACTGAATTAATATAATATATGATGGTTGATATGTTTGGATTGTATGAAGTATGAAAATTGACTATGATATGAATGTATGAACTTATGTAGATAAATGTTGAGAAATTGAATTGAGATAAATGATTTTTAAGTATGAAATTCCCCTATGAAAGTGTACGTTCGTCACTGAACGGTCCTTGATCGTTCGATTTTTCTAGTGAATTTGGTTGGAATTGAATTCTTTCATTTAGAAAGAATCCTAGTTGAGGACGAACATCTTCGTTTCGAAATACTATGCATGAGAGTTACACCAAGTATAGTTGTTTCTTAGTATTCGGTTATAAACTTAAGCATATATATATATATATATATATATATATATATATATATATATATATTTGTATATATATATATATATATATATATATATATATATATATATTTGTATATGTCCGTTGGTTCTTAAACACTACTCCAAATGGTATCTTATTATATTTATAAATCCTTTTACTTTAAGTTTAGTAGTGCTCGGTCTTACACCAAGCACTCGTACTAAGTAGTGCTCGATCTTACACCAAGCGCTCATCCTCTTTTCTTTTTATAATCTATCTTGATGAAAATAGAGTTCGTCCAAATTCAATAGAGTTCTCTCTCTACCGTGTTCGGTCATTGACTAACATTCAGTTTTCTTGATGCTAAACTCAAATAAGCTAAGTTTTCATAAGCGTTCGGTTTCTTCATGTGAATCCTTTCTAAGTATTATTCTTTGAATGTCTTGAAGTTTTTGCATCCATTGGTTCCGGCCTAGAGTCTTAGTACTTGGCATGGTTTTTCGGTGTTCGGTTGGAGCTCTCAAGAGTCAGTTCATCTAATTGGCTCATTTTGTAATGAACGTTCGTTCCATTCGTTTCTTGCGATATCTATTGCCCTCGGTTTCTTTCTCAACCTGATAGTAAATCTTCCGGCCTTAGTTTGTTCTGGAACGAAAGACCTCTCGGTCACACTCCAAGTGTTCGGTCTATTTAAAGGTGAAAGTTGAACATTCGATATTTGGTACCCTTAGTGATCCTTGTTCAAATGGTTAAATTGAGATGATTGATAATGAAAGATGAAGAGAATGTGATATGGATGAAATGTGTTGGATTATGGACGAGCGTTCCGGGGAAGAATGACTCATGAATGAATATTGAAATTGGTAAAGTACGAATGTAGGCATGCTAAGCTGGCGGTTCATCCTGATGTTCTGTGAGTACTCGTCCTCACGTAGAGGATGGTAGGTCATGTGTGGGAATGACAGGAGGTCCTAGTCCTTATGGTTAATTTGGATAGATAGGACTAACCTCGGGTGGCAGCTGTTGAGGGTATCCCAGTTACTACATCACCCGGGTGCATGAACGTCGTAGCTACACAGATTTCATACAGTCCGGACAATCAGTCTAGTATTAGGCTTTGTATGAAACGAATGATGATTTATCTTGTTTGGTTGATTGTGTGAAATATATGTTTATACATGAATTAAATTACATAAGCTTACCCTGTGTTTCTTGTCTTGTCTGTTTTGTACGTTCGTCTTTGTCATTGCAATGATCATCCGTGTGGATGTGAGCAGAAGGAGACGAGCTGCTGGAAGAGGCGCTGGAGGAAGAAAGCTTAGTAGAGGTAGAAGTTAAGACTGAACAGTATGACGTTCGGTCAGTACTTTAGTTTGATTGTAAGGTAGTCGTTCGATCACCTTTCCCCTTTGTTTTGGTATGACCGTTCGGTCAGACTTGCTTATACTGTACCGTTTAAATTTGTAACTCTTTCTGTAAGGCCGTTCGGCCATAACCGTACGCTCTCTTTTAGTGTAAGACTGATCTAAATCATTATTAAATGTGATTATTCTACTATATAGTTTTAAACTGTATTTTTGGGATGTTACAAATTTACATTATAATTATACAATCTAAAATGTATTTTACATTATGGTTTGTCTTCTAAATATGTATTATGAATTATTCACTCTCAAAAATAAATTTATATATAGATTACACAGTGTAGTTTATATTTTGGGTTGCCTTCCAAACTTGATCACAGATTGTACAATAATTTGTACTACGAATTGTATATCTGGAATGTAATTTATATTATGAATTATCTTTCAAATTTATTTCAAAATGTATTTTCTGAGTTACAAAAAGTTTATTTCGGAAAGCTAATTCCAGAAGACATCTTATATATTTAAGAAAAGTTTATTTTAGAAAGTTGATTCTAAAATACATTTCATATGTTCTAAAAAACTTGTTTTCATGTTCCAGAAATTTTATTTTATAAATTATATTCCAAAAGTTATACTCTAAAAATTCAAAAACAATTGATTCCGAAGTTATTATTACTAATAGCCAAATGGTTATTTTAAAAATTTTAGGATGCGGTTACAAATTTTGGGAGTGCTGGAAGAAAAAGACCACAACTCTTTTACACTAGATGTCAGGCGAAAATCCATTTGTGGCCTGCATGCAAATTCATGGATACCCATTTTATCAATTGCATACGGGTTTACAAAAAATCTGCAAATGCATATTCATGAACAATATTCTTTATCCCAATTAAAAATTGTATAATTTTGAATTGATTTATTAAATAAAAACATACAACTAATATTTATATAAGTCATATCACAATTGTGTGTATCAGTATTTATAAGAAATAATAAGAGTGGGTATTTATTATATTTAATTATAATATGTATTATATTTAATTATAATATGTAAGTATGGTATAAATTTATAAAAAAAAAACTTAAAGGTTGTATTTTTTAATATGTTTATTGATCAAATAAAAAGAATTGATTTCAAGGTGTAAAATATGTGAACATTAATGTACAAATAGATTAATTACAACTAAAACAGGTAACTTAAGCTTGTCTGATTGGTTTTAAATTTCAGTCAATCTGCTATTAAATTCCCTAAGAATGTGTAATACAACTACTAATATTGATATAATAAGGTATTTATTATATTGGTGGTGGGATAAAAACTAATCATGAATGGAGGGCAAGAAATGTGAAAGGAAATTAAAAACTGTGAAATGTGTGAGGCCAGCTCTTTTCTTGGTAAAGAAAAAACTATTTATCATAATGAGTGAGTGATTCAGTGATATAATACCACTCATGCTCTTGTTTTTTTAAATGCATATTTTTCTATCCTTTCAATCTACAATAATTGTTTAAATTTTTATGTTTTAAAATTCACAACTTTTTTCTTTAATTACTTATTAGTATGTTATTTTAAATAATATAAGATAAATAAGTATCACTAAGTTCCATTTTATTAAAAAACATGTGAAATGTTAATTTTTTTCTTAAATAAAAAGAAATATATGATTACCATATGATTAAAATTTAAAAGAGGGTTAAAGGTTTGTTTTCATATTAGAAGTTGATGCCATCTAAAGTTCTAATGGGAAGAATGGGTATTTTTATTTTTATTTTTTAAAATGCGTCGTGTTGTTTACAATACATTAATTATTAACTTTGCGTTCTTAATTAATCTTCAATATTTTTTAAAGAATATATATTTAAGAATTAACAACATTTAGACTTAGGACATTGATTTGTGTTTGGAAAATATAAGTTATAAAAAGTTTAGTTTAGCGAGTGAATGTGACATGTGAGTCACTCAATCACTAAGAAGTTTTTGTAGCCTTCCCTTCGTATAAGTGCTTTTGGAAACTAGTTTGAGCAAGATTCAAACCTATTATTCTAAAAGACTAATTTTCTATATATTTTATTTAATAAATTTTACTCATAATTTTATATTTTTTAATGAATACATTAGAAAAATATATATTGTTCACGTTTCTTTTATTATCATTTCTCTAATTAGTTTCTCTTTTTATTTTTTATGTAATAAATTCAGCTTACTCATGATTTTAATTGTATAAATTGTTTAACAGCTTATTAAATTGATATTTAAGACATCTCCAGCACCATGGATCTTAATTTACATTTTGCATGTACTTCTACATCATCTTATTTTTAAAACACAATGTAATATTCATATTAATTACACTTTAACTTAAAAATATTTAATTTTTGTTATTGGTTACATTGATGATTCCTTTTATTATCGATGTAGATTATTTTACTTAAGACCTTAAATCTTAAATTTATTATTATATCAATATATTTCAATGAAAAGTTTTAGGAAGTTTAAATCTTAAACTCATGATTCTGTCTTATACATTAAAAATATTATAATAATTCTAAAATAGCTATCAAGAGAATAAGTGAACCAAATTTACCAATAAAAACCAAACGTTTATATATATCTATATATATATATATATATATATATATATTTATTTTTTGTTATAAAATATTATACTTTACTATAAATTCAATAAAAGATTTGTACAGAATATATATAATTTTCAAATATAAATTAAATATATCGAATCATGTATGTATATATAACTACGAATTTTATAGAATCATAATTATAATTTTAAGTAAAATTCTAATATTTTTCAAATGTTATTCTTATACATATATTTATATTTATTTATGTTGAACCCCATATGTCATAACACAATAACTACAAGAATAAATTATTGAAACAAATTTTTAGCTTATATTAAAAAGAAACATTTTAATTAACAAATCACAATAATTTAATTTCATTCAATTACCAACATTTAACCATCATACAAACTTACATTAATACATACAAAATATATTTAACAAGTACATCAAATTCACAAAATTTATATTAAATGTATTCTATTACAAGTAGAGTGTTTAATTGCAATCAAGCCACGCGTTTCATTGTGTGAAACAAAAAATACTCACTTTCTGGTCGCTTTATGTCTTAGTTTGTAATATAAATAATAAATGAAATAAGAAAACACTTAATACATATTACAACATAAATGTATGTCAATATTTGATACACAAACTAAACAAAATGCAGATAGTTTTTACGTTGATATCTAATAACAAAGTAACAATATATCCAAGTTTATAAATTTGTTAACTTTTATAATAATTATTGTGTAAAAGATCACGTCCATCATAATTTCTAAGTAATTAATAAAATAAAATTCTACATGAAAATACAAAAAAAGTACAATTTTATTAGAAAAATAAAGGTACTCTTGGATTGCCATAGTAGGTGTAAACAATTGTAAATTCATAATTTTAAATATTTAAGATATACACACATTATGTCTTGTTTATATTTGATTAAAATTTAAATATATTTTTAATTTTTAAACTTTAACGTAAAATTATAATTTGTTAATATCTAAAAATTTGATGATAGTAATATTTTAGATTGATAATTAAATTATTTATACGGGTTAATATATTTTAGTTTAAATGTCATTTCAAAAGAATATCTAACACAAAAAATATTAAGATTATTAAATTAAAAAGACTAAACCTATTAATTTTAAAAATTAAGAAAAAAATACATAAAAGTTATATATATTAATGAATTTTAATTTGACGTAAAGTTTAAAAGAAAAAACATATTTAACATTTTTTTTAATTTTTTAATCAAGAAGGATTATCTTTTTGTATAAAAGAGAGGGAAAGTAATTATGGTTGACTAAAGGTGAAAGGAAAAAAAATAGAAATTCTTAGTGAAAAGACTAAAAAAGAAAATGAAAAAAAAAAAAAAGCACAACTCAATTGACCCGGAATCCAATCCATGGTAACTTACTTCGGAACACATCTGCGCCATTGTCTTTTCCTTCTTTCTTTTTCTTTATTCCCATTTAATTCCTCTGCTCTGGACCAACAAACTTCCTGTTCTCTTCTTCTCTATTATCTGTCTCTTCCCATAAATGAAGAAACAAATAAAACAGAGACATTGAGAAGCAGAGAATCTCTGCACAAACACATCCAACTTTCTTCCTTATTTTCCCTTCTCCGCTCCACTCTCATCTCCCTGTTCACCCTTTTCCCCTCCACTTCCCATTTTCTCTCCTCAATTAGCCCCCACAATAAAATCCCGCTTATCATCCCACCCCAGCCTGTTGTGCGCCTTGAAATTTTCAATTTTTTGATTTCAGCCAAAAGATCAATTCGGCTAAATTGTTACCTTCTGCCGAGACCCGCTTCAAAACTTGGACCAACTTTCGTTGATTTTTCCCGTTTGTCTGGATTCTCGTTGGTTTTGAGCATCTGGGTCGGTGAGGGGTAGCCGGTTAATCATGCCGCCGGCTGTGATGGATCCACCATTGCCGGAATCATCGTCGGTGCTGTCTTTTTCCTCCGACATCGTTTTTCCGGGAACGGAGCCGGATAATCGGCGATTCGGGAATCTTAGAGGTCTACAGTGGCGTATAAATCTTGGGGTATTGCCATCTTCTTCCATTGATGATCTTCGTCGAGCCACTGCTAATTCTAGAAGGAGGTAAGTGGCCAGTTTAATGATCATTCCTTATTAGTTTTTTTTTTTTTTTTTTATGATGTTGCAATTTTTTTTTAATCCAATGTTTGGTGTTTGTATAATTGTATCCCTCAAGGTAGATGCCTATTTGAGAGGTTTGTTGTTAGTGGTAGGTATTCTAGCCAAAATTATACCGAGTTTGAGATTACTTCCTTGGTGTTGATGATAAACTTAGCGTCTAGCTATGTGATATTATATTTTTATTGTCACTATGTGTAATTTCCCCTTTCAACTCTTAATAACAACAAGGGAAGGGTGAACCTTACATTTTTTTACAATGGGGACATATGCATAGGAAAATTACAGGACATTTTGGCAAGTTTCATTCGAGAATGCTTACATACGTGTTTGGGCCAATTAGTTTAGATACTATCTTTTTTTTTTGTTCCCCCTGTCAGGCTTATATAATCTTGTATCGAAGTATTGTTTTGTTGGCTGAAATGAAAAGAAAATCAAGCTGTTTCTTCGGTTGGCATTGATGGTTGTGGCATAAATATGGATTTGGCGCTTGACTGCCCATACATCTAGTACAGTGTTCCCAGGACTGAGTTTTGGATCCACCTGTTTCTTGATGTCTGTCATAATTGTGCATTAAAAGCAACTGCATATTTGTTCAGTTAATTCCTATTGTTTGGGGGTGTACTTCTTTAACATGAACTGTTAAAATCTTGTCAGGTATGCCAGTTTGAGAGGGCGCCTTTTGGTTGATCCTCATGTTGTAAAGGATGAAAGTAGTTTGCCCAATCTTGTCATGGATAACCCACTTTCACAAAATCCAGGTAAACCAAAGCTTGTCATGGATATTCTCTCTCCCCGTTCCTGCACTTTACTTGTAGTTAAATCTATGTCTGATTACAATCCGTGATTTAACCCATATACTTTCATAAATTCCTCTATATTAAGTAGAGAGAAAATTAGATATCTTAATGCTAATGTACAATATTTTCTTCCACCTTTCCTGAGATTGGTTTAATAAGAGTTTCATCCTATGGTATCCTTTTATTTTATTTGTTGACAGATCATATATAGCAATGTTCCCTTCTCATTTCAAACTCATGAAAATGTTAAGCTAAAAAAATAATGACAGTCATTAAACTGTTGAGGTGAAGAGAGAGCAGACAGAAAAAGCCAAGCTGATAAAGTGTTTCATATTTTGTCATAATGTTGTCTCAAACTATTGAAATATACATTACTGATATGAGTAGATTTTTTGGTTCTCTGTCTAACCCTATTAGTCTCTTGCCATTCGAACTCTGTCTGTGTTGACGTTATGTAAAATTTTCCCATTTGCAGACAGTACATGGAGTCGCTTTTTTCGCAATGCAGAAATAGAGAGGATGATTGATCAGGATTTGTCTCGTTTATACCCAGAACATGGCAACTATTTCCAGACGCCAGGATGCCAAGGCATATTGAGACGAATTTTATTACTATGGTGTCACAGACACCCAGAGTGTGGTTACAGACAAGGTAAATTCTTCTGCCATGCAATATTTGTTGACAATATGTTGAATTGAAGAGAACATGTTGGGATGGTTGTCTTGTTTTGCCTTCCAACTCCATGTGAGAAGCTAGCAGAAATAACACTTATCTTCTCCTATAGTTATGCTAAATCACAGTTCCACCTTCTTTAGTTTTAAGATAAACACTCATTCTTTTTAAGCTTTTAATAAAATAACAATCATACATCCTTTACTTTTTAAATGGCACTTAGCTCGCTCCTCATCTTTTTAATAAAGTGATAATCATACTTATTATATTCTTAATAAAGTGTTACTCACATATCTTATTTTATCTAAAAATATCGTCTTGGCTAAAAAGTAAATAAAAAAACTATGAAAATTAAAAGTTAAAGTTTTATGATAGAAAGATTTAAGAGTTTTATAGAAAGTTATATTGTCTCTCAATTATAAAAGTTAAAGTTTATAAAACAATTAAACAATTTAATTATCATATTTTAACAAGATCTAAAAAGTTATATCGTCTCGCAATTGTAAATTGTCATATAAAAATATAAAAAATTATATTTTTGAGAAAACAATGTTTTAATATAAAAAATATATGTAGTTATAAAATGTAAGATTAAATCTATTAACTTATTATTATATTTAAATATAATTTTAATTCAAGTATAAATATATGTTATAAGAAAATACAAGTATAAATATAAATAAATAAGGAATATGACTGTTATCTTATTAATAACATAAATAATGCAAATGTGTATTTTAAAACTAGACAAAGTATCAATGTCATAAAAAAAATCTCAATAGGGGTGGATGGAATTTTCCAATAATTAAATCAATTGATTTTTATTTATAAAAAAATATTTAATTTTTATATTTTAAAAAATTAATTTTAAATTTTCATAATTTTTAATTATAAAATTTTAGCCAATATGTTATTTAAGAAAAAAAATAGGGAAGTGAGTGATACTTGCTAAAAACATAAGAGACTAATGTCATTTTTGTTGAAAACATTTTTTCTGTCTCAAGTAAGCCTTCTTTATCATGAGTGTCTCACCTTCCAGCCTCATATAGTTAAACAATGGCACATGTAATTGAATGAAAACTTGACTATACTTATCACAAAAAGGTACATCATACGGTTTGCTCATACACAGTTTTGTGTTCACTGGCAATGATCATTAATTATCTATCATACATATTTTTTGAAAGACCCATCAGTTTGTAACTACTTTTGCATTGATTCCTATTCCATTATCTGCATGTATACTGAACATTATCTTCTCTATTGCAAGATTAAATTTTTGGAAATCTTTTAACTGGTAAATTATAAATTCTTAGTATGACTGAGGTTCCCCTTAACTTGTTTTGATTTATTCTTAGTAAATTATAAATTCTAAAATCTTTCATTCATTTATTTTGTAGGAATGCATGAATTACTTGCTCCGGTGCTTTATGTACTCCAATATGATGTGGAGTGTCTTTTAGAAGTTCGAAAGCTTTATGAAGATCACTTCACTGACAGATTTGATGACCTCCTTTGTCAAGAAAATGATCTTTCTTATAACTTTGATTTTAGAAAATCTTCTGACTCGATGGAGGATGGAATTGACTCCAATGGAAATGCAATGAAAATCAAGAGTCTTGATGAGCTTGACCCCAAGATACAGAACATTGTGTTGCTAAGTGACGCTTATGGGGCAGAAGGTGAACTGGGCATTGTTTTATCTGAGAAATTCATCGAACATGATGCTTATTGTATGTTTGATGCTTTGATGAATGGGGCTCGTGGTTCAATTTCAATGATCGATTTCTTCTCCTATTCCCCTTTGCCTGGGTCCCATACTGGCTTGCCTCCTGTAATTGAAGCTTCTGCTGCATTGTATCATTTGTTGTCTCATGTGGATTCATCTCTGCATGCCCATCTTGTTGATCTCGGGGTTGAACCTCAGTACTTTGCTCTCCGCTGGTTGCGAGTTTTATTTGGACGAGAATTTTCACTCAGCAACCTTCTAATAATCTGGGATGAAATCTTTTTATCAGATAATAGTAAAGTGGAAAAACATGTCGAGGACAATGCAGACTCTGGTTTTAGGATCTTCAATTCGTTTCGTGGAGCATTTATCTCTGCTATGGCAGTAGCAATGATGCTTCATTTAAGATCTTCACTTCTTGCTGCAGAAAATCCTACAACCTGTCTTCAGAGATTATTAAACTTCCCTGAGAACACGGATATTGAAAAACTAATAGAGAAGGCTAAATCCTTGCAGGCTCTTGCATTAAGTACTGAGATTTCATCGTCAATGCCTTCATTCGTAGAGTATCATAACCAGGCCAAACCAGTTATTGCAAGATCTCACACCCTTTCATCTGAATCAATCTCTCCGAAAACTCCTGTGAATTCGGTACCTGAGAGCTACTGGGAAAAAAAGTGGAGAGTTGTCCACAAGGCTGAAGAACTCAAACAAGATGGGGTGGAAAAACAGGTTCCATCTCGGAAGAAGGGATGGACAGAAAAGGTGAAGTTCAGTTTGAGAAGAACAGAATCTGACCCCTCTTCACCAAGGTCTAGGAGTGGTAAAAAGGAATCCAAGTCACCAGTTAGACGCAATTTGTTAGAAGATCTATCTAAGGAACTTGGCTTTGAGGAAGATACTGAAAAACTCAACAGTCATGATAATCTACCTGTAACAGTTGAAGCGGAGCAACGGGAAGACGGTTCGGCATGCAGCAACTGTTGTTCTCCTGCAGATAGATGTCTAAGTCAAAACACAAGTAGTGTGGAAAACTCACCTGCTATGTCTTGCTCAGCTAGCCCTCGTAACGAGGCTAATGATCTCAAAAATGACTGTGAGAAGAGTAGTGTTGGATCTAATTTATCCCTTGATGGAACTAGTGAAGCCTCACTTAGTAGTCCCTTTGATTCACGTCTTCCAATCCCTGATCATCCTGAGAACGTATCAAACACAACAGGAAGAGATAATAATATTTCTGCTGGAAATTCAACCGCCCATTCCAAGGAGAGAAAATTGAACAAATTTCAGTGGCTATGGAAGCTTGGACGGAATAATGGTGAGTTTACTTTAGAGAAAGGAAGTGATGCTTCTGAGGCAGTAAAACCTGCCAACAGTTGTGATGATCAAAGCAATACAGTACCCTCTTCTACAGCCAATACGCATTGTAGTCCTCTCGGTTACAAAGGGGAATCTACAGAGCAGAATATGACGGACACTATGAGGAATATTGGGCAGTCAATGCTTGAGCATATCCAGGTATACTTATTTCTCATTGTCACAATCAAAATAAGTTAGTTAGTGAGTGAAAACTTACAATCTAAAGACTGGTTTAAATCTAGATTCTATAAAACAGTTATAGTAATTGTCAACAGAGAATCACCTTTTCCGATGCACCAAAATAAGAAGTAATATCTTGTAGTTTAGCTTTGAATCTGAACTGGAAGAAACAGTTTTATTTACATGAGTTTTGTGTGGCAGGTGATAGAGAAAGCTTTCCAACAGTGGGGAGAGGGAGCACCATTGGATAACATGTCTGAAAATGTTGTGTTGGGTGAAGAGCAGGTTACTCCCATGTCAGCTCTGAAGGAGCTACGTAAAATCAGCAATCTTTTGTCTGAGATATGAGCCCAATCTTACATTCACCTGTTCTGTGTGTGTTGTGTGTGTGTATATATTTATGTATATTGTAATTATAATTTTTTAGTGGCAATTAAGTAAATGAGATTCTTCTGCTTCACTTCTATATATACCTCACGAATACCATAGATTTGCAGTGATGGACTTGTAAATACCAATATTGCAGTTACCATCAAATAAAGTAAGGTGTTTCGTTCCTGTTTATCATTATAATTTTGCTTCGTTGCATGGCATACCTTGGTTTGCATTTTACTGCACCGTTGCAAAAGCAGTTCCAAACTAAATTGTGGTCAAGTCTGGATACCCTCAAAATTTTAATATATAAAATGAATAAAACATGTATTCAATCATATTTAAATTCTGGAATGATTTTATATTTTATATTTGAAAAAATATATGTTGACAACCCTAGAAGTTATATACGTGATTGTTTCAACAAAGGAAAAAAAGTAAAAAATAAATTTGTAATTAACCATGTAAAAAGTTATTAAAATAATAAAATTATAGGTTCTTTAATGGGTGTAAAACAAAAGTGCAGTGTGTAGGTATCAAGGAGTTTTTAACTTCTCTATTTTAAAAATCTTTACCAAATACCTATGTTTTAATAATTTCACTGTTTTTAAAAATTATGTTATAATACAAAATGTCTTCATCATTTATATTTCACTGTATTTTCCCTTTTTCGTAGATTTGAACTTTTGTTTATTTTTCTTTATAATCATCGTCATTCTTAGTTTTTAAACTTCTATACTGCAGCTTTTTCATATTTTATTGGCATTAGTTTGGCACGTTTTTGTTTATATTTTTTTAAAACATCAAGCTTTTGTCCATAAATTTGAAACTTTTTGAATAAATTTCAAACTTTTCACATTTATAATCATATTTTAACTTTCACTTTTATTTTTATTTCTCCACTTTTTTTTTCTGTTTTTTTACATAATACTATACTTTGATATTTTTATTATTTTAAAAAGGACGTTACCATATAGAAAGAGTTTACAATTTTTCTGGCCTTTTAAAATTAATCATATTTTTCACCTTCGAATTTATGTTAAACTTTTGTTTACATTTTTTAAAATCGTTTCTCTTTTATTTTGTAACTTTTATTTGTTTTTCTTTTAATTTCAAGATATCTTCTTCACTTTTTTTAACCATTTACTTTTTCCCATTCATATTAATTCGTACTATTTTCTACAAATTTGATATTATTTTCAATACTCCATTTTTTCTAATTTTTACAAAACATTTATATTTTAATATTTTATCATTTTCAAATTGTCATAAATTTTAACTATACAAAATAATGAATAATTATATATGAAACTCAATTTTAGTTTAGTAAAGATATTTTCAAAACAAATAAAGATTAAAAGTTTATTTTATGTTAAATATATAATGTATATTTTAAATATTTATTTATTTATTTTGAAATAACATAATCTCTTTAAATATTTTTCCTCAAATTTTCTCTAATTTTTTGGAATTGATTCTCTGTTATTTTTTCACTCAACTTCCACCTCAGGGGTTGTCTGGTGTTGATATAACAACAACCTTAAGATACTTAAGTAAAATCTTAAGAAAACTCATGAAATCTGTGATTATGTAATTATGGTACGAAGATCCATACATTTTTATTAGGTTTAATACATTATTTGGTCCTATCTTTAGGGGTTTGGTTTAAAGTAATCATACCTTTTAAAAATTTTCATTAAGACCCCATATTTCGTTAAAAAGTGATCAATCGCGTCCTTTTCGCTCACGTCGTTGGAAACATAACGGTGCAAATACCACCGTGACATCTCATAAGCAAGTGGCACGCAAAGACGTTAATAGGTAGACTTAAATGATTTTTTAATTTAAAAAAAGTTTTAAAAAGTCCCTGCCACATTACCACTCTGACACGTTATCATCACCATCTCCAGACAAATCCTAATTTCTCTCCAATAAATCCTAGTCGTCGCACCATCCAGCACCGTTACCGCCATCCTCGCCGGCAGCCGTCCTCTCCAACGCATCACGCACCACCACCTTCTCCCTTCTGTTGCACCTACATCACCTTTGCATCTTACCTTCGTTCTCGCGCCACCACCCAACACGATCACAGCTCAGTCAGGTTTGACCACGGTGGCATTTGCACCGTTATGTTTTTAATAGCATGAGCGAAAATGACCAAATTGAACATTTTTTAACAAAACATGAGACCTTTCTGAACTTTTTTAAAAGGTACTTTGAACCAAATCCTTAAAAGTAGAGACCAAAATAATGTATTAAACCTTTTTATTATTATACTAAACGAATTATGAATAGTACCGTATAAAAAAAATTATTTAATTAATGACTGATTAATGTAATACAAAATCGCTTAAATACTAATTTCATTTTAGTTAAATTTATTCAATTTAGTTTTAATATTTTTTGTGTTGAATTCACTTAAAGTTATCTTCATTTTTTTAATTTAATTCTTTTTTTGGTTAATGTTGTTTAAATAGTTAAGTGAATATTATCTATCATGTCTGAGTTGATGATTTATTTTATTGTTTTTTTTTTAATTTTAAAAATTAGATTAGTATTACGTGATAGTGTGTATAATAAATATTATTTAATTTGATCTCTATATTACTATTTTTGCTTAATTTAAATTGAATAACTTTATCTCTCTCATACCAAATTTTATATTTTAGTCTCAATTTGAAAAAAAATAAATGTTTTATTTTTAAAAAATAAATAATTAAATTAAATAAAAATAAATCATATTCGTCTATTGTCGTCGTCTATCGATACTACTCTCGGAGTTTCAATTTCAAGTGACGATCACACAATTTTATAGTCTTGATCAGACTACTGTGTCATCACGACGCCTTTATCAGAGCTTTTACGCGCTTTTAGTACTTTTTGAAATTTTGAATATGTTCATTTTTTCGTCATGCATGGTGACACGTCTTGCAGTGATTCAGAGCGTCGAGATTGATCTTTTTTCTCTTTCAGGTTATTCGTGTGTTGTCGCACGTCACGTTTCCTCTTAGACAGTTATTTAGAACATCAATGTTGCTATTTTTCCTTTTTCAAGTTTTTTGATTGGAGAATATTGATTTTTAAAGGTTTCTTTCTTCTATTCATCCAAAACTTCTTTCACTACACTTGCCGCTGCCAGTAGTGACGCCATCTACCACTGTTGTTTGTTGTCTACCACTACCACTATCGTAGTTCCAATTTCGTCTTACGATCATACGATTTTGATCGTCCTGGCTAGGCGACCACCATACCATCAACGACGCCTTCATCGGAGCTCTTACGCGTTTTTTAGCGTCTTTTGAAGTTGTTGATCTACTCCCTTTTCCGTCGTGCATGATGGCACATCCCGTAGCAATTCAGAGCGACGAGGTCACTCTATTTCCTCTTTTAGTTCTTTTCGTCTCCTCTTAGATAACTATTAAGAGTATCGATTTTGTTCTTTTTCATTTTTCAGGTGCCTTGATTAGAGAATATTGGATTTTTAAGGGTTATCTCTTCTGTTCATTCAAGACTTCTTTTGTTGTTGTCTCTTTTGACATATCTTTTGTCACAATTGTGTTTTACCTGTATATGCTTTTTATTCAATGACAAAGATGAATTTTTTTTGTTTATGTCTCGTGTTTATCCATGACTTCTTTTTATCTTTTTTGACCTCCCTTTTGTCAACATTGGATTTGATCCATTCATATATGTTTTTTCTATTGTGATAAAGATGGGGTTTGTTAGTTTATTAATAGCCGTGATAACTCTTCAACAATGACCTATTTATCTACTACTCTTTATGTACTGGATGTCAATAATGCATTCCTTAACCACGACTTGTAAAAAGAGATTTACATGGAGAAACCTCTATGATTTATTGCTCAAAGGAGTCTTCTTGAATAATATTTTGTATTCGCAAATCATTAACAAATTTAGTATTTTTCGAATCCTATTTTCACTAATTCTTTTAGATATACTATCTTTATTTTATATTTAGCTTTTATTTTTAGTTAATTTATTATTAAAAAATTAAAATTAAATTAAATAAAGTTGATAAAAATTGAAACTAAATTAAGAAATTTATTATTAAATTAAATATACGAAACAAATCATTATTTAAGCCTAAAAAGAATATACTAACTTGAAATCGATAATATTTAGACAGAAAAAGAATTAATATAATGGTATTGTTAGGTTCGTTGAAAAGGAGGAGCGCATCTGGTTTTGTCCGATAGGAATTGATATGATGGCCAGGTTCATCTCCAAGTCCAAGACGCTGCTTCGTCATTCCCAATCCCCCAAGGTCCTGATTGTGTGCCACCGCTACCGATCTTCGGAAGCCATGAAATCGAAGTGGGTGGAGATTGAAGGGGTGAAGTTGCTGGAGGACCATGCCCACCGTGTTATGGTCATGAAGGCCACACCCGATTGGCTTCCCTTCCTTCCCGGTTCCTCCTTCTGGGTCCCTCCTCCTCCCTCCCCCTTTCTCCCCAAATTCTCCATTCCCACTCAACCCTTCTTACTTCAAGGTTCTCTTTTTTTCCACTCACTCTTTTTCTCAATTCCTTCAATGTTAGATGAAGATTCTGGGAATGCTATTATCACAAACTTGTAAAAATAGTAACTTTCGATATTATGATTGACTAGATTGATTTATAGGGTAACTGTGGTCTTGACACGGAATTCATCGTATGCTCTATTTGTTTTTCTCTCTCAACAGCTGTTGCCACCCCACGAGGGACGGAACTTACTGTGCAACTTAAGGTTATGGCGCCCACTGAAAACGTGGCCCTCTCTGAAGACGAGGAAGGATGATCATGATAGTAAGCAATATTAATAGTAATGCATGCCTGTTTGTGTCCGCTTTCAACAATTCAAGTGTTGTTACGCAGTTTCAACTGCTGTTATGCAACAGAAATGTCTTTGGATTGGACTTGTTTGATATTCCGCTGAGACCAAATAGTGAATAGTTTTCAGGGTTGCAACCTTTGTTCGATGAGAGGGTCGGGGTGCAAAAAAAGTAATCTGTTTGAAGATCACGGAGCTTGGTTGCATAGAAGACAGTTCATGAAAATGGGAATTCTTTAACAGGTGAAGTACTACCGGTTGCTTTGGTATTAACTCTTCTCACGTTTTTTGGTCTCTGTTATTTGTATATAGTTTGGGTCCTGACCAAGCACTAAGCAATCGGTTTCTGTAGATTTTTCTTTTCAATGGTGTCATGTTGAATATTTTACATTGGATTATGTATGTATTTGTGTAACTAATAAAGCAAAAGCTTCTTTGACCATTCCTCTGAATAATGAATATGAGTATTCGTGTAGATAAAATAACTGCAGTAGACTTTATAAGGGGGTAAAAGCTTTGCACTGTCTCTAGTTGCTTGATTATTACTATAGAATTGCGTAGTTTCTATTGAGTTCTATAATTGAAGCCTTATTTCCCATTGAAAGGCTGAAGAGCGTTCCATTGTAGAAGCGAACTTGCCTTTTGTCGCTAATGTACGTGAAATCCTTCTTTTAATAAAAAGGGTCGATGGATGTTTATGTCAAGAAAAGAAAGAGATTATTCATAGATCTATTCAATTCTAACTAATAAAAAAAAGTGCTAGAATTTTGAATGTTAAAAAATGTCCGAGTAGACTTGGGATGGATCGGTAAGACTTATAAATTTTTCTAGTTTTGCCAGCCTCTCTGGTGACTGTGTCAATTCCTCTAATATGATTTAGGATTTGGATGCTCTCGTGTTATAGTTGGAAAAGTTGGGACTCTCTTCTCTCTCTGTCATAAAGTTTGATGTGCAAAGAACATTATTGTAATTGAAAAGAGATACATACAGTTTTAATTTTGGTATGAACTTACTGCGATGAGTCTTCAGATTTGCGAATTACATTCAGAAGACATTTTAAATTAATTGATACATATCGGTCAACCGTTCTTCTATTTGACTCGAGAGCCATTTGATATTGTGGAAAGAGTGTAGTGTGAAATCTAAACTGAAAACTCAGCTTGAAATATTCAAAGACATACATCCGTGCAGGATCCTAAATTATTAATGCTGAATAAGACATAGATCACGCTTGCTGAGAGGAAAGAGATAGAATAAGATTAATTTTCTAATTCATCAGTTCAATTTTAGTTTTTAATCTACTCATATTAACCTGATCACTTGTCATTTGTCTAGTTTGGTTTGCGGTACATGACTTACAAAGTGAAAACCAGTTCTGGTTCTGGTCAAATTCACAATTCATGTAATGTCATTTATATTTCTTCAGTTAGTTGACATTTTCAAGGGGCACAGTGAACACAATAAACCTGACTACGGGCATACATGGGTAAATATACATTGCTAGTTATAGACGATTTTGAGTTATATTGCGGGTTATATCCTTTTTGTGAGATTAATTCTTCCTAGAGCATCTATGACCCTGGTTATAAAGTTCTCTGAATGGGCTCTGAACTGCAAGTACAATACAGTCACGTTGACTTCAGTTTTCCAGATTGTTCTGATAAGAAAGATAAATGAATCATTAAACTTGGAATAATAGTAGTCAATTACATGTGTTTACTATCTTGATTTCTCAGTTGAATAATAATCAATGAGGCGTGTTTTCTGCCTAGATTACCCAGCTCCAAACTTTGGACTACCGCTCTGGCAACTTTAATTTTAAAATGCACCATTTGTTTCAACTTGAAAGGGTGTACCCCTAGAATGGCCTACGGAAAATGGACCATTGATGAATGAAATTTTGATCAAGAAAGTTAGTGTTATTCTGCTTAACAAAGAATAAATCCTTTTTGGTCAAAGGATTGAGGAGAGAAAAAAGAGGATTAAGTAGAAGAGAAGCTGAACTCTATATTAAATTGTAGTTCCCTTGATGATTCATGGAATTATAAGCATGGGTGGGCACGGGTAAGGGGTCCTCAAATGGATTAGAAGAACCCATGACTGGCATTTGTTGATGGTATTGAGTCTGTGGATACTGGTAATGGCCCATCATCCTATTATGTTGTTGATGTTGCTGGAACATCAGTTGTTGTTGCTGTCGCTGAGCCATGAATGCCATTTGCACATTGGTTGGAGGTGCTATGTTGTTGGACACCGCAAATGGATCTTGCTGATTATGATGATTGAATGGGTTACGTGTATCCATTTCCCCATATCCATAGCCTGCATTTCGGAGTTGAAGTTGTCTCCTAGCCTTTTCATCTTCATACAAACTGTCTAGTAATAGCTTGTCAAACCCACCAGCCTGACTCAACAAACGAGGGAGAAAAGAACAATAGTGTTGTTAGCTTTTAGATTCAAAGGACAAACCATAGCGTCATTTAGCGTGTGTGAAATTGTACCTATAGCCAAATATGTGAGATGAATGTCACAATAATCGTTTTGGGCCGCATTGGTTATATCGTTTGCATGTAACATGTTCATATATTGATTGGCATGTCTCGTATTTACATGATCTACTAAGTATGACAAGCAGGTAAAAACTGACCATTTTTCGATCTGGCGCTTGGCTTGTATGGTTACTTGGTGTTGTAACCAGTGCAAGTTCCCAACCAGAAGTTCCATTTGTGTAAGCCAAATCAAGACTGCTTGAGTTATTTCCTACATAAAATCGCAGAGTCTTAGAATTGAATCGATCAAAGATGGACCCGATTGAGGTTTTTTTTATTAATACAAGTTTGTTTGGATTAAGTCCTGGTAATGATGTACCTGAATGACTACGTGAGCAAGGAATGGCAATGGCACAGTTATTCCCTATGGGTTTAGATGAGATTATCTCCCATTTCTCCAATTAGTTTGTGGAGTAAACCAAAAGAAAAGTCTCTGGTTCGACAAGTTTTTTCCTCATTAGTTTTGGATTTCCCTACGGACTAGTCATACATTCTCGTTTCTATTTTCAAAATCTAACAAGCATTACATGTGTGTATGTGTGTGTATATATATATATATATATATATATATATATATATAAATTCTGATTCTTTGTTTAGTGAAGCAAATTCCAACCTCCATTCTTATGCATGCACTATAGAGTTAACTTCGTTAATTATCAATTACTCTTACCTCCGGCTGGTACAATTGCTAGCGCCAAAGCATTGCTTTCTTCTAGTTCCCGGGCTTTTGGATTTATTTCGTTTAGACCCTGCAAAGGTGACAAATATATTATATATTTTCCGTCAAAACAATCTCTCAAAACATTCATACGATCCACATAACCAAAAACACACCAGCAAATCATCAGTAGAATCAGTTGATATCAAAGGAGGAAGTTCCACTTCCTCCTCCTTAGGCTCTGGTTCGTCCTCATGCACCTGTTCCTCCTCTTTGTTTTCTTCATCGGGTTTTTCGGTTGCTTGAGTCTCTTCAGATTCTTTAGGTTCTGCTTCCTTTTTAGGTGATTGACCATTTTCGTGATACTCCTGATGTTGCATGACATTTATTAACGAACCATGACAAACAAATATGTTGTGGGCGTACACAGATGTTTAATAACAATTGACATTGAACCACTTTTAAGAAAAATAACCCTTTTTCCCATTACGGTGATTTCCCCCGGATACCATTAACAATAAAGGCAGAAACTTCAGTCCAAATATGCCATAACTAGAACCAGAACATAGATGCAAAGTTGTTGAGTTATATCTAATAATGAAATGAAGTTATCGTAGTCAATCTCCAATTCTCCATATCAATCGGGGTGCCAAAATTGACTCCAGAACCCAATGCAAAATATATAAGCGAGTCTTACAGCTATTCTATCAATTGCTAAGTTGTTTTAGAGGTATTGGCCCTAAACTTTATTCTACGCACAAGAAAATAAAAGTTCTACACATCAGACTGGTCTGGGAAATCTTTGGCTCGTTCTAAAAGTCATTAGGCTCTTCCACTCTCTGACGAAGTGGCTTGAACTTCATTTGCCATATTGCATGTAATAAGTCCTTTATTAGTTTAGAAAGTCAAGCATATTGGTTCGTGGAACATAAACAAATCGCATATAAGGCGCAGGCTTTCTCGAATAAATTTGCATATCACTCTTTCTTACCAGTCTATTAGATGCATTCAAGGGTGCTTCTTTAACGTATTCTTCCATCGTGGCAAGAAAAGAAGCAGGTGGCTGTTTATTGGGGGAAATATCTCAGTGAGAAACTGTATACGATATCAAATTAAATATTGTTATTAATGAGCAAGAACCTGTCTCAAGATTGGAAATTGAAAATTCCTAGCAAGGTCCAATCTCTTGCAGTATTCATAGAACTCGGCAAGATGATCAGCCTGCACATTATAGAATGATCATCAATTCAACTCGTATGACCCATTAGGAGGCCTCATTGAGGACAAGAAAGAATTCAAATTGAACAACAAAGAATGGATCTGAAGGAAAGCAAAGCACTATTGTACACCTGTTGGCTAGCCCTTTTATAAACGTGTAACGCCTTGATTGCATCATACTTTGGCATATCAAAGAACTGCAATTTTCATTACTTAGTACAGTTCCACATTTAAGAGTTAAACTGAAATAACATGTTAAACTGAAATAGACGTTACCACATCCACAAGATTTATGATTCCATCATTCAGGGCACAATATATTTTGAAGCTCTCTTTCAATACCTGAGATATTTTCGGAAGCGGAAAAGTAAAGTTAGACCATTATCCCTCTCAGTGAATGGATTTCTGGAAGGGAAGAAAGTTAGTGTTTCCTTTTCTGTGTTAGGATTGGATTCCTCTGAAATTAATTATTTAACTTCGGGAAAAAAAGAGAGTGAAACATGCCAACTGTTAACAAAAGAAAAATTAACAGTAGATTTTGACAATCCATTATTTGTCATAATAATGTTAACCTTGATTGTTTACGAATAGAAATTTCTCACTTCTGTCTGAAATGAGAGCTTATTTTAAATAAGTAATTCTTTTTAATGAAAGTGAAACAGGAGATACGGATGAATCAAGCATAAACAATTTTGTATTATAGGAAATCAATCCATGAGTATTGCAGCAATTGAGCTCTCTAGCACCTGAAGTCATATCTATTGTAAGGATCATTTTGAGATTTTAATAATTTTTTTTTTGGTTTCACCGTATCACATTACTATCTTTTTGCAACTTTTACTTCAATGCAACCATCTTATAAGACCCAAGCTTTAAATAATATTTTATTTAGTTGTTTATCAAAAATATATATTTCTAAGATAGAAAAGATATTTGTTTATTCTTATGATCAAGGTCTTAATTCATGATCTTTAAACTGTCATATTAGTACTCCAACTGAATAAAATATGTTCGACTAATTTTATTCAGTTATACAATTGATACAAAACATATCAGATAATACTTAAAAGTGCTATTGTGTGAAAAGTACAAATTAAACAAGCATACCAAGGCCAGTGCATATTGTATTAGGTAACTGCTGACAGCCAAACCTTCAGGCTGCAGGAAATTAAAGAAAACTAAATGTTATTATCTAAGGGAAATAAAATGCAGTCATTTCAGTGGCAAGAGATATAGCATAACAGATACAAAGCATGAAGATACCAAATCAAAGTTTTCTCCACAAATTCTTACCTGACAACCAACTAGGCGGTATAGAAGTTGCTGCAGTGCAGGCAGCTGCTCCAATAGCCCTTCTTTAGTCAACGACCGTGTTCTGCTATGTCCCTGTCAAAGCTAAAAGTTACTAATTTTCTAAACGCAGTAATGAAAGCCGCATGGAACAATTAATGTGTGAATAAAATTGAAAGGCAAAGCACCACCTTAGTTATAACGGGTGATGGTTTTGATAAACGCTCAGCCTCGATGTCATATTTAAGGATTCTAAAACATTCAAGCCTTTCTTCTAAAAATAGTGCATAGGTTCGAACCCATGCAGAACAATCCCAAGCTGCGTTGAGAAGTACAGTTAATAAGCATGAAATGAAAGAAAATTCAGATAACAAGAGGGTCTCACTAATCTATCTACCTTGAGGACTTGAGTCATCTTTGAAATTGGATATTTGAAGAAAACGTCCCCTACGCGCATAGTTTATGAGGTCTTCTTTGAAAGTAGGATCACCCTCTCTTAATATTCTATGAATGACTATCAATGTCTTTACAGCAACCTATCATGTGACATGTCGTTATTCAGTTAAAAACAATGTCAAGAAAGTTTGGAAAAATTATCGTCATGGAGTATAATTGTACGCAAATTACATTAATTCCCTCTCACTTGTTTTCACTGAACAACTTAAGCTTTTAGAATGGTTGATTCATGACAATTATACAGTTCCCATTTCCCTTTTTTCTTACATATGCTAATGTTTGTTATTTTCATGCAGAAATCAAGCATAACATCTTTATGAACCCTGTTAAAAAAAATAACATTTTACCATATACGGACAAGAAAAACAAAATGAGCACTGATTGTTTATTATACGTTCTGATGTTTGTTAAGTACTTTTATTTCTAAAGCACCATTCGAACCCTTCCTTCTTCATGTTGTGTCATGAAATTCGGAAATGTAAATTGAAATTATCAAAACCACGTTTTCAAATTTTATCCAAACACAATTTTAATGCATTCAGACAGTTAGTTACACAGAGGACTCACTATCCAATTCCGTGTCTTTGCAAGCCTCCTAGCAAGTGTGTGTATGCAGTAAGCCACATCTGCCCGTGGTTGGTGTGCCGAAGTTGCAGAGAAAATCTCTGCAAAGAAGAGCAAAGACAGAACTAATAAATATCCCACTCTGGCATTATTGATCCGATATCATTTATAATTTCTTTCGATGCAAGAAACAAGATCTATGGAATAAACCATGCATAATGCATCGAAAATTAATGATTCAAACCCTGACGGCACTAATCTCACAATGAAAATAGAAAAAAAAAGGCATAATTTTAATTTATATATAAGTATTCAACAAAATCTGAGAACTCACTTCTGACATGACGTTCCTTTGGAGGATATTCTACATGACTGGTAGCCTTCACAATAGCAACATCCAAATCCTTACATAAATAAAAAAGAACATGATCAAAATAGAGAAAATCTGAGAAATCAAATCTGGAGAAAAATGTATAAATAGATCGATGAAAAGTTAGAAAGAGATATGAAAAAATGAACCTTGTATTCGCTATGGACCTTGGCTAGGCCAACCTTGGTAGAGTCTTTGAGAGCACCGTAGGCCTTTCTTAAGGTACGGAACGTTCCCATTCACCAACGAATTGAATTTGACAGAAATACTGAAGGAAGAAGAGGAACCACGTTTTCCTCCTCCTCCTTCTTCTTCTTCTTTCAAACTCTGTCATGTGTTCCAACTTCCAACGACAAAAAGAAGGAAGCAACGACCAAAGGGTATTTTCGTAGTTTCAGCTCTTGATATACTAGGTGTTGCATGGATTCTGTTAACTAACTTGGACCAATAATTATAATTTTTAATATTATAAAAATAAAATAAAAATGGTGTAAAATTTTGACTTTCTATTCCATTCTTAGTATAGATAAATACATCAAAAGCTAAAAATATATTAACCTTCTCTTTGAAATTAAGAGTAAATTTGAACGATTTTATTTTTAAAATATTTATTCGATAGATGATTTTGACATAATAATTATTCTTTAGACAAAAAGATCATATAGACAAAACTTCACCTTGTAAGGAACGTTTTTATTGAAATAAAACTTTTGGGATGGATTGGCAATTGCTTTCCACATCCCATCAATTTCTTTCTGCACCTCTTCAATTTTTTAAAATGTCTATTTTATCCTTGTAGAAAAGACTTCTGGGTTATTCATTTTGGAATATACTTTCCAGAATGCATGTAACATTGAAATAAATTTTTCGGAATATCCTTTTATATAAAATAGAATACACAATTCCCACATTTATATAAAGAAAAAGGTAATTACTTTCTGCACTTTATCATTTTCTTCCTAGGACCTATCACTTTTGGAATTTACTTTCTGAAAACATAATGAATAATTGTGTAAAAAAAAGATCAGAAATCAACCTCCTTTCGACGAAAACTTGATAAGAAATTTGATGGAGTGCAGAAAGCAATTGGCAAAGAAAAATTCTGAAGTGATTTTAGTTTATTTTAATTTGTGTGAAAGGGCATAACACGTGACGCAGAAAGCTAAAGCCGTCAACAACACATGCAATTGTACACATTAAACTAACATTAGAATTTTTTTTTTTTAACAAAGCATTTATCAATGAGATCTTCAAGGAGAAAAACTTCACTTGGTATTACTTTTACTTCATCAAAATATTTTCCTCTTCGACAAAAGCTTAACCAATAAACATCAATTCATTCGGATTGAACTAGTTGGTTTACTAACTCACTTAATTTAATTTAATTATTTATTATTTTGTTTCAATATTATTAGATAATATCTTTTTATTATATTATAGATAAGGATAAAAAAAATGTTTCAAGACAGAAAAACATTATAGATTTATCTATTCAATACTCTAATATTATAAAAGGATAAGTGATAGAAAAATTATCAATATTAAAAACTGTGATAGAAAAATTATCAATATTAAAAATTTATTTGTTCGCCTTTTGTACTGGTTTTGGATTACGTTTGCATTGTATGATATTTTTCTTTTTATTTTTGAATTATCTTTAGAGTTTAACATATTTTAGAGTGAAATTTATTTAGATTTGAATTAAAAAATATAATTTTTTTTATTAAAAAAAAACTTATAATTAAATGAGTCAGTAAGTCAATTCGTTAGTGGACTGAATCGGATCGATCCGAGTTATCCATTTTGATATATATATATATATATATATATATATATATATATATATATATATATATATATCTTAAAAAAAAAAACTCAAAGTGATATGAATAAAATAAAGTTTTAAAAAATAATAATATTGTGCTTTGTTATCCTTAGTGATTGGATTTTCATTTGAAAAAAAAGGAAGGTGGGAGGATTAGAGTGGATAATTCAAGAAGCATGTCATGTACATACATATCACGTCATCTCATCCGTTTCATCTTCTATTTTTTTTTTCCAATACTTAATTATTTAAAAATAACTTATACATAAATTTAAGTATTGTTCAAAATAATTCTATATAACGATACAAATATATTTTTTCATTTAATTTTGTTATTAATGAGATTACAAAATTATTACTTTTCTATAATTTTTAATTTATTTTTAATTTTTTTTAAAAATATATAAGTTTAAAGTAGTAAAAAAGAAAAATAACTTCAAACCTGTGACTTTAAAAGTTTTAGAATTAATATTTTATGTAAGTTAAATCTCCTTTATTCGTGTATCATTGTTGTTTTTTTTTTCAAATCCTCCTTAGTGATATTATAATCAATTACTCATCTTCATAACTTGTTTAAATAATTCTTTTTAACGAAAACTCCGAAACCCAATTTAAAATATTTAAATTTATAAAATACTTAAAATGTAAGTAAGTCCATCAGAATTAAAAAAATTCATTTGATTTCTCTTTCCTTAATTTCTGTTATAGCAATATGATCTCTAAAAACTCTAATATAAAATCACTAGTAAAGTTTAGCGGTGGTTCTCAACTAATTTTGTTGAATTATTGTAAAATAAAAATAGTTGGTAGGATTATATACAAGTCAAATAGATACACAATTCTAATAGTCTTTTCAATACAATGGCAATTAAAATGTTTTATGTGAAAGTTAACATTAATATATACTAACTAATGTCTTGGATAGAATAGTTAAACTAAATCCACAAGTTTTAATAAATTAAATATATTTATTTTAATGAAGTAAATAGTTTAAATTATGAATTTTAAAAAAATAAAGGGATGAAAAATATAATTTATATTATGATGTAAAATCGTGGTCCTTATTCTTGCACAACAGAATGACTTTTTAAGCAAATTTTGCCAAGTGTCACGCTGATGTTGATTAAAACAAATGTTTTTTTTTCTTTTACCACCATACTAGGAATGTTGGATTATTTGGATAGTGAACAAAATATTCGAATTTCATCCTATAATTCGTCTGCAAGTGCATTGGTGTAGTTGGTATTAGTTTTTCAATTAAAAGTCAAAAACTAATATGCTAAAACTATAAAGAATTTGACCTCTCCTAATTTATATTCTTTTTTATCATACGAGAAACAATATAATCAATCTTGTTATCACATGTTGTAGTAGGAAACATCTAATACCGATATTTAAATTCGGGTAGTTATATTTTAACTATAGGTTTTGTTAATAGATAGAAGTTGGGATATAACCATGTTCGTTTTTTTCTACATTAGCATTGTTTTTAATCATTGGATTAATTGTAGGTTTATTGAACAGTATTAACTATAGAAATCAACATTGCATTGATTTAAGTATAATGGTAGATATTCATTTTGAACTTTATAATAATTTATGATATACATGAGCTTATTATGAATTAATGAGTCGGCTGAAATTGAAATGGAGACTTTGTGAGGGACTAATTGTTAATGGAAAAAATTGGAGAATAATATATCTATACTTGTATGTTTTTATAAATCAAAAGTATTACAATATAATAAACTATATTTAATGTAAATGTTATTATTTATTTATAGTATAAATGTAAATATTAAAACTGTTTAATCAACTTTTACTTAATATTTTATGGATTTTAGTATTTTATGTCACTCCTTAGTCACGAGAAAAATCTCTGAATAGATTTCATATTAATAAATGATGAATAAATTTATATTATGATTATGATACTATTTTTATCTCAAAATTTTAAGAAAATTAGGTTGTAGGACTTTTTTCTTATTCAACTTTGCCATTTTTTCACAAATATCAATTTTGAATAAGATTTTTGTTCTTAATGTTTAATACCATTATATTCATAACTAATATTAAAACTATTGGCTAAGTGAAAATAATATTAGATAAATATTCGGGAAGGAATTAAGCCTTTTATTCATAATATATTAAAATAAAATTATAAAGAATGGTTTATACTAAATCAAGATTTGTAAGATACAGATAGTAATGTTTTAAGAATGAAACGTTTGTTGTATTTAGTATATTTCAGAAAAGAAAAAAATTAAACACTTTTGGTTATGTTAAAGTAGCTTTTAAGAGATATTTTAGTAAACTTCCAATGATTAATTGGCCTATACAAAAATAATATTAAATAAAAAAAAAGTTTGTCACAAATAACGTTAAATATACCTAATTAACTAAAATTTGTTTGATAAAAATGATTTCACAACAAACATCTAGAATGGTATTCTCTTTATCATGAATGACATCGACTTCAAATTAATTGACAGCAACAACATGTTGTAAAAAACGAGAGATAAATGAAATAAAAACATGATTCAAAAAACATAAATAAAATCGAAATTGCTGTTGCCTACTTCCATTTTAATTTCGGTAACATTATTATGTACCAATTTGATTGATGCAAACATAGTCTGACAGTAAATTAAATCAGTAATTTCTTTCTGCTAAACTAAATCTATCAGGAGATCACAAAAAGATTCATGCTCTCATTGCATATAACCAAGCACTTTTGCTTCCTTTGTTCATTGACGAGTTGAGACACATTGGCTACACACAAAAGGCAACAATGCCTATGATTCACCACAGAATCTGATTTTTTTTTTTCTGAAGACTATATCAATATTATTTTGTTCCTCGTTTCAGATTCTGCCACAATTACTTGTGAAATAAAACCACACGCAAAGAGAGAAAAGAGAAAGAAAGAGAGACAGAGAGATTCATATAATGAATGGGAATGGCAACATAACAAGAAGCTAACCGTTGTGGCGCTTGGGGTAGCTATTGACGGCGACTGGTTTCATCAATCAACATTGGGAATCTCAGACCCAATTTCAAATTCAAACCAATCTCTCAATTAAACTCCACCCATTCAATCCCTGCAACTCCTGCACTGTCACCATGTTCACACCCTTTCAGGGCCTTACAAAGTTCTGATCTTTCACTATATTCCTCTTCCTTCACAGGTTTGTTTTGTTTCTTTTGCTTCAAACTCTTGTGGGGTTAGACATTTGGATTCAAAGTCAAGGTCTTGAGGCTCGTGGTGTATTGGCCGTTTTGAGTACTTGGGGTATTTCGTGTGTTCTTCTGCTTATCACAAGTGCTTTTTTTCTCTCGATTTGAATAACTAACGATGACTTATTTGTGATTCTAACAATCATGTCTCAAACATCGTATATTGACTTTCTTTATTTTGCTGAACTAGTCAAGTAATTCATGATTCAATGTTCTCTCGACGAGTAATACTCATACTCATCTAATGCTCCACTGTTTTTGCCCGTTTCATATAATGTTTGGCCTTGTTCCATCCTGCTTTGATTTCAAGAATTTGATCATTTGTAATGCTCATTTTTTAACTTGATCAATGGATAGCGAGCAACTTAGTATGCATTAACAAGACCAATTTCTGTGAAATCGTTGTCTTTGTTTTCGCAAGATTCATGTTTTGTGCTGAAATTTCAGGATTTAACATATCAATATGCGGGACAGTGTGAAGAAGTCAAACGACAAAGGATCTAAAAAATCTGGTCATTTGAAGGCACGTACAAAAGGGAAGAAGGATAAAGTGAAAGTGGAATCAAAATCTCACACAAAAAATGTTGGCACTGACGTATCAAAGAAGAGAGTTATCTCTTCCCTCAAGATCAAAGGACCTCGTAAGGATTCTTCAGATAAGAAATTGACTACTGGACAGAAATTGCCTTTGAAGAACAGAAAATCTTCACAGAAGCCATCCTCAAAGTTACCAGGCAAAAAAGCTTCTCTTAGCTCTAGAAAAGAGGGGAAAGATGCTGATGGGGAGGTAAAGCTTCAAAAAATGAAGAGAAAGAGAACAAAGAAAAGACAAAGGAATAACTTGGATCTTGATGATCCTTCACGCCTGCAGAGGAGAGCACGGTATCTTTTAATCAAAATGAAGCTAGAGCAGAACCTTATTGATGCTTACTCTGGAGAAGGTTGGAAAGGTCAGAGGTATGGTATAAGTTTTCCTATAGCTTTCTTTTTGTTGCAAAAGGTTGGGTGAATAACAAGCATATTTTACCTTTTAATTGATTTAGTTAGGAGGTGTTCCTTTTAATTGATTTTTGTTACTGTTATTCTTAGAGGTGCATGCTCTATGTCACTTGAAATATTTAGGAGATTAAATTATTCAAGGGAAATGTAAATAGATAAATGACTGGTTTATTGAGTTACACTTCCATTGAATTTGGTGATAGCTGGAGTTTTCACGTATCCACTTAAGCTGAATTTATGTTTTGCATGAAAAATTTAGTATGATTATGCTGTACCGTTGATTATAAACCAGAATGGATTGGTGTCTCCAAACATTCGTCTTGGTCAACAGCTTATGGCAATGCAGTGCGATCTTAATCTGAAAACAATTATTAGCTATTTTCATCAACGCTAGCCCTTGACAAATAGCAGTGTGGCTTATCATTATTCCATTTCTTGAACTGATGGAAACTCCTTTAACAGTCGAGAAAAGATTAGGCCAGAAAAGGAGCTACAACGAGCAAGGAAGCAAATTTTAAAATGTAGACTTGGTATTCGTGATGCCATTCGCCAATTGGATTCCCTTGGTTCATTGAGTTGCATTGAAGATTCGGCAATTGCTCCAGGTGGATCTGGTTGTCAGGAACATGTGAGCAAGTATCAACACTTCATTGCATTAAATGATTCTCTATTCTTTCCATTTAATACTTGTGAACCAGCTTCATACCTTCTCTTATTTTGCTAACGTTGAGCCATCTCTCATGCCTTTTCTGAAGTCAAGTTGTATCATGTATCATGTATGGAATGACAAGGCACATTTTAAAAACTTTATATTCAGTCTTCTATTTTTCTCAATCTAGATATTCTGTGCTAAGTGCAAAATGCGTGAAGAACCTCCACATAATGATGTTATACGATGCTATGGTACATGCAAGCGTGCGTTTCACCAAAAATGTGTGGACCCTTCTTTAGACACTGAAAATGGTAAGTTCCATTATATGATGATAACAAGTTGTGCTTTTGGTTGCAACTTCCTCTGTTTTGATTTCATGAAATAAATCATTTGTTTAATTATATATTACAGTTCCTCCTGGAGGGCAGGACTGGTTTTGTAATTTTTGTGAATGCAAGATGGAAATACTGGAAGCTATGAATGCTCATCTTGGAACTCACTTCTCCTTGCACAGTGCTTGGCAGGTTTTTAATCTTATAATCTCTTAACACCATTTATTTTTCTGTTTTCATCTCTCTCTACATATATAATCAATTTAGAATTTTATGTACATACCAGACGAAAATGTACTCCCTTAAATTTTTTCTTTCATTGCTGTTTGTTAGACTTTCCTCTTAAAAAGTACTCGTCACTTTAAGGAATCCAAATCCATATATTCCTACTGGTTCACCTAATAATTCCTTTCTGGCATAATTAAAGGATGTATTCAAAGAAGAGGCTGCTATCCCTGATGGTGAGACTACATTACTGAATCCTGAAGAAGAATGGCCGTCAGATGATTCTGAAGATGATGATTATGACCCAGAGAGGAAAGAAGACAGCCACAATATCAACATGGAAGGAACTAATGATAGTGCGTCTGATGATTTAAGCAGTTCTACCAGTCTGTGTTATTCTGATGATGAACATTCTCCAGTACATGGTGTCAGTCATGAATATCTTTTTGCCAATACCAGCATAGATTCTGATGAGTCTGAGGACAAAGCCTGTGGGCGTAGGCAGCGAAAAGCTGTTGACTACAAGAAGCTTTATGATGTAAGTATATGAAGTTGTCCCTGATTTGTTTGCTGTCCTATAATGGAAAAGAAGTTTCATCTGAGTTCTTTTTTCTCAGGAAATGTTTGGGAAGGAAGCTCCTGCATATGAACAATTGAGTGAAGATGAAGACTGGGGTCCTGGCAAAAGAAAGCGAAGAGAAAAGGAGTGTGATGCTGTTGATTCTCTTATGACGTTGCATGAAAGTGAGAATATGCACCCCAATAATGAGCACAACAACATGACAAAAATAATTTCTTCAGGCACAAATATCAGAAGGCATTGTTTTAGGATTCCACGTGATTCAGTTGAGGTACTAGCAGAAACACTTGGTCAATTTATTTATAAAAGGGTTATATGTGCTTTAATTTTTTCCCCTTTCATCTTATTATGAAATGAGCCAGAAGCTTCGCCAAGTTTTTGCTGTGAATGAACTTCCTCCAAGATCTATTAGAGAGGATCTTTCAAAAGAGCTAGGACTTGACACTGAGAAGGTGCCGACTTACTTTATATCTATCTTCCATTCGAATTTGCTTTTGAAGTTTTTTCTCTTGATGCACAATTTCTTGATCCCCTGTGGTTATTCCAATTAGTTCCACTCTGTTTGCATGCCTATAAACACTTTATTTGTTCAAACTTTCTGCTACTAACTTGTGCTAGAAAATGCAGGTCAGCAAATGGTTCAAAAATGCACGTTACTTGGCGCTTAAAAGTAGAAAGGTAAGACACACTTTAATATCTCATTGTTCAATCAATGCAAGTCTATTTTGTCTTCCTTTTGTTATGAACAATTCTTGCACTAGTAGCTCTTTTTATAACTCTCACAATCTTTACGGTAGTGTTTACATTTCATTTCTTTTGCTTATGAAATTGATTTTGAACAAATGTCAAGCTTTGTAATTTTAGATTAGTATAATTAAAATCATATAATAGGATTACTCAATGACTGAAAACAGAGAGAATTCTAGGAAATCATATGATGAAAATTCTTGTCTTAATGAGAAGACCAAGAGAGTAGTCTTAGCATTTTTTTTTGTAGATTTACGACTTCCTTTTGTGTCAGACAGTCAAATTTTGTAGTCCTTTGGAATTTGCAATGAACTCTAATGTGATTGGATTTTGTTCAGCATCAAGCAGAAGGAGCAGCAAATCAACATAAGGGAATCACTTCCACAAAGAACTCCATATTACAAAATCAGGAGAAAACTGATCTTTTGAAACCAAAGACCTTGAAAATTACTACAAGTCATTCCCAGAAGGATGTTAAAAATGTCAGTGGAAGAAAGAAAATTAAGTTTTCTAGCAAGAAAAGACAACCAGAAATTCCTCCACCTCCTGGAGAAAATGGCAACAAGGTGCTTTTCTAATAGTTTCATGTTTTAAAGCATTGTATGTTTGAGAAGTAGTAACACATCCATAAACCAGGCAAATCAGAGTTTCAAATAGAGCATTTTTTTTTTCTTACGATTACTTGAAGAAATGATGAACTGGTAATTCTATAACAAGTTTTCACTGCTTTTTCCCCTTCAGGACTCAATGGAGATGAGTGATGATGTGAGCTTGAAGAAACTATTGAAGAAAAAAAAGAAGAGGTTGGTAAATTTTACATTTGCAGGAGATTCTCAGACGGCAGAGTTGGAATTCGAAAGATTGTGCAAATTGAAGCAAAAGCTAATTAGTATGAAGCAAAAATTAACAAGAATTCAAAGGTTGGATGCAAAGGGTTCAGATGAAGCCCATTGTAATGAAGCATCCATTGTATATGTACCCACAGCTGTGTTAAGGGAAAAAACTGAATGATAACTTTTATTGGAAAATTTATGAAAGCAGTTAATTCCTTTCTCCTTGTATTACTTCCAAGTTAACCATATTAATTAATACCAGTTTCCTCACCATACCAATTCTTTTTCACGTCCCTAATATTAGTGATGATACCTCAAGCCAAATATTCTTATTCTCTACATACAAAACCACACATCTCATGTTCAATGATATGCATTGCAAACATCATTATAAAGGCCTACACAGAGGTTGTTTTTCAATAACATTGTACGTGTCGGGCATTCGGTGTAGGAACCAAAACGTGAAAAAAAAATATATATATATATTACGTCTTGTATCTTCGATTGAATGCAAAAGCAGATTTATTAAGAAAGTTGTTTTTTGCATCCTGTTGTTAGTGAAAAGAAAGAAGAAGAAAGTAAACATGAAAGTTGTAAAATAACGCATATTATCCTTCAATCTACTATGCAAATATCTGTTGTAATTTTTAAATAAGCTATAAAGATATAAAATATATTAAATAAAAATTATGTGTCATTTTATATTTATGTTTTTTAAATAGGTGTTTTTTTATTGAAATTAAATATAAAAAATAAAATTAATTTGAATATTTAACTGAAATGATTTGATGTATAAATTTTAAAAAATCGTTTTAACATAGATATATATAAATTATAATTAAGCTTATTTATTAATTTATTTTGTGTGACATCAACGTTAGCACGTAATACTAATAGATTAATACATGGCATATAAAAACCAAACAAAATTAAAATAATACGATAACTTACTTGAATATTTCAAACCAATAAGAAGAACAAAAAAAATTAACTTAACGATTTTATGTAAAATAATAAAAGTAAAGTTATTAAAATAATAATAAAATTATAAATAATTGCAATAATAAAATTAAAAAAAGTACTAGTAATAATAATAATAATAAAATTATAAAATAATAATAGAAATATTGACAATAATACTAATATCATAAACTAATTATAAAATAATAATAGAAATATTGATAATAATACTAATATCATAAACTAATTATAAAAATATTATTAATAACAGTAATAAAAAATAAAAAAAAATATTACTAATAATAAAATTAAAAATAGGAATAATATAAAAATTGATAAAATAATAATACGTTTATGTTTAATTAAAATTAATTTATAATAATAAAGATAATTTGGTCATTTTATAAATAGATTATTTTTTTTTAAGTTTGTAGTTGACTTTCTTTACATATCATGAAGGACAAATATCAATTTTCTTTTCCTTATCATCAAAAGTGTGAATTTATTATTTTATTTATTTATTTGGTAAATTTATCGTTGAGCTTCTTCACATGTCATCAAACACAATACTCAATCTTTATCACCTTTTGTTGTGCGCCTACTTTTCTTTTCTTTAAAATAAACATAATGTTAATTCAAACCAGTTTAATCTTTACTACTTTTCTTTTCTTTTTTTTTACTAAAACAAAAGATATTGGGAATAGATAATGAGAAATTTAACACGCACAAAAGAACAAAAGTATGGGTAAGTTAAGCTTCTACTAGCTATTCCATTTAATGAATGGCTAACTCATGCTTCCTATATCCACTCTTTCTTTGGGCTTAAATTTATTTTGATTTCTTAAATTTGGTCATGAAATTATTTTCTTTTCTAAATTTTAATACATTTTTGTTTTTAAATTTTAAAAATAATATATATTATTTTTAATCCAACAACATTAATTCTATTACATTTTGGTTTTTAAATTTTAAAAATGAATATATATTATTTTCAATTCAATAATATTAATTTTCTTATTTAGAGGGTGTTTCAAGTTATGTTAAATGATGTAAATAGTTTAAACTTAATTTGAACTGTAGTTTAAGATGTAAAAATAATTCTACACAGAAATGGCTATATTTATCTATTTTCAAACATTGATAATCAAACTCTATCAAAATTTAAAATAAAGATAAATCTTCTTTTTTATTTGTCCAAATTTATGAACTAAAAATATATTTAAAAAGTAAATAATTAGAAAAAAAAATTATCCAATATTTTACTTAAAAAATTTTATTTCAATTTTCAATCACTTTTTATTTTTCTTTAGTTCCTACCGTGTATTGTTCTATAACTTATATATTTGTCAGTGAGGAAAACGAAAACATTTTTTATTTTACTTTTGTAGATGATAAATCTAATAAATATGTTCATATTAGTTTTTGTCTTTGTTTTTACTACATTTAATAGTTTCACATAGTTTAAAAACAATGATGAATCATTCCTCTTAGACTTTAGCTAGGGAACTTATGTTCCTACCACTCTACGTCACTTAAGAGTCAATATCTAAGATAGTTTAAGTACTCCTTCCACTTTCTAAGGTGCCTTTTAAGGACAAAATTATGATGAAGCTCCAACGATTGTGTTGAGTTTATCGATGGAGGAGTTCACTGAAGAGACACAATACCAATGAAATATGAGTTCAACCATATAAATGATTGACATCATTCTTTACCCAAAACCTTAAGGCAATGAGTTAATAGATCTTTCACCTTAATACAATACTTTACTTTCTTATTTCTATCCAATGTGGGACTTAGACTCACACTTGAATTTGCAACAGATTGATCCTAACGATGATATTTATTACTACTTGTATTTATAGGATTAACATGGACAAACTATTTATTTGATGCTCTAAAGCAATCAATTTTTCTAGCAAGTATACTAGGTAATTTGTTTTATAAGAAGTGTCCTATCCACAAGGATTTGACATAAAACAAAACATCCTAAACTAGCTTGACTTTGAATAAAATAGTAAAACGATGCACCAGGTGTGGAAACATATTTGATTTAAGAAGATAAGGTCAATTCTACAAATTAACATGTTATGAAACAATTTTAAATTAAAAAGGCATGTAGAAGTTAAATTTTACCACTTTATCCCTATCTTGTAAAGATTCAGTTATTATTTATAAAGACGCAATTAATCATATCTTTAGAGTTCTCTTTAAAATAACTTTAAGTCCATTCCTGACACCTAAAGCCTAAGATCACCAGATTTTAGTATGATTCTCCAATGACTGTTTGAATTGATCGCTTACGTTATGGTTAAGACTTTATAACATGTTTTTGATGTTAACCCTTAAGATAACTTCTTAGAAAAAGAGTTTTCATAGCTTAGCCTTAGGTCCAATGTTTGAAGTTTTTCTCAACTGTGAATTTATTCATATAACTCAAATCTTAAGATTGCTTCTCAATCATATTAAAATTAAGTTGGTTCATAATTGTTTGGATTTTCTCCATTTCAATTTTATTTTATGTAATCATTAAAACTCACAAAAACAAGTGAAATTATGGTGATTTTTACCTATGTTTAACATAATCAAAAGAATATAAATGTCAAATTATATCAAAACTAACTTATACTAAATATTTATCACTGTTTCAAAATGAAAAACTTTAATAGACCTTGTTGGTAAGCATCGTGTTCAATATATATTATTATTTTTTTTTTTCATTTTATCTCTCTCAACTTTTATCTTTATTTAAGATTTTATTGTTTATCGAAATCTTTAAAATGACTACCCTTGTTAATTAATTAAATACCGTGTTAGTGTTGAGTAGGACTAAACATATTTGTTTAAAAATTATTTTATTTAAAGGAAAAATAAATAAATCAATGTGATATAGAAAATACTTTTTCCATTAAGATTTGCAACCTCTTTTTCTGTTTTTTTTTTCTTTTTAATAGTGTGACCAAAAAAAGATAGAGAATAACAAAAAACATATACATATTGATTTTTATCTTCTTTGAATTTCACCTTTAAATAGAGAATACTGAAAAAAAAAGTAAGAAATACAAATCCTTATAAGTAAAACAACATTATATTCATCACGTTGATTTATTCTTTTTTATTTAAAAAACGTAATTAAGAGAATACACACGAGTCCTGCTGATGCAGTGACTTAATGAACACTAATTACTTTTAAAATGCCAATAAGCAACATAAACCATAAAATTTGAATTAAAAACCAAAATAAAATATTATTGAAGACAAGAAAAATAGAAGGTACAAAACTATAAACAGGCTTATCTATCAACGTGCTACTCTAATTAATTATTAAGGGTGCTTCTTCTTGTACCCTCCCTGTTTGTTTTCTTGTACTCTCACAAAAAAGAGGTATTCTCTAAATTACCCCTCTTATCAAATATAATAAAAATCCATATATCTTCTTATTTTTAATATTTTATGGATTGGATGTTTTGAAAGATAATTTCAGATGGAAAAATATCTTCCGGTTACCAGTGTCTTTAGAGTCGAACTAATCTAGCTTAACCACGAAATAAATGAAGTCTGGTCGGATAACCAAAAAATCTTATTAAAACTAAAAGTAAAATTAAATCTCTTGTTAAAATACCAATTACATTCATGTAAGAAACCTCACTCTAAAACAATAGCAAGACAATAATGGAGTACATATTTACTGTGTAGAACTGTTAAATTGTAAGGTAGATAAATAATATATGTATACTCTTAATATTATAGGCTGAATGAGCCCATCCCCCAAAAGAAAGTTTAAATAGTAATTCTTACTATGCTATTCGATCTCCTTTATCAATTAGACCATAACTACGAATATCGTGTACAATAAAAAGGAAACTCACTGCACCTTCCAGAAACTAAAAAATATTTAACAAAAATGAATAGCTTCAATTCCATTTTGCAACTAGTTTGAACCTCCAGTAAGAATAAGTTAGAATGACAAAATGTGATTCATCTTTCTAGTAATTGGTAGAGCAGATTCCCAGTTCATAACAGATACTATATCAGCAACTGTAACAAATATTAGAAGACAAAATAGAAATTCAAACCAATGGATTAGTAACAAACAACTTTCAGCTTTACATAACCAACCTTGTACACAGAAATGACGGAAACCAACCTGGTGATATACAGATTACACTTCATGTCTGACGTGCTAAAGGCCTGTGTGGCTTTGGAGCTGAGAAGAAATAGAAAGAGCATAAGTATTATTTATTAACATGGGCTATATGAACCACATATCAACAATATCATAAAGCTTTAGAAGGTTTTGTGTGCTAGTGAGAAAGGACCAAAGTAACTTGCCATTCGGATTTCCTTGCTCATAGAATGTTCGAAAGAGAAGGACAGCTTCTGATGCCATTATACCTCCAGTACATTTGAAATTCTTTCCTGATGGAACTTCACTGTTTATAAGAAAAATAAGAATTATTTGTTTACATACGTTAGTGGATGTAGCAGACAGATGTAAGAAAGATAGACAATAAACAACAATTAATAATTTTCCTGACAAAGTAAAAATAATAACAGTAAATGACATGCACCTACAAAATAATAATGAATAATTATAATAATAGTAATAGTAATGATAGAATAGATCGAGACAAGGCTTGCGTAGATGGTGCTGAGTTAAGAGACATACTTATTGACTGGTGTGGTGTTACTTGAATGCAAGGACAGTATCGATCCACAGCCTCCAAATTTATCATTTGAACAGCCATAAAATACCTCCTTTATACCTGAAATAATACACAAACCAATGAATTAGAAATGACAAAATAAAGAGTGCAACTGTAATGGATTGTTCAACTGAAGACTAGCAGAAGCATACCTAAAATTGATAAAGCAGATGCGCACATTATGCACGGTTCACAGGTAACATAAAGACTGCAGTTTGAGAATTTTTCAGCAACTTCAGACATTGAATGTCCATTTTTCTGCCACTGCCCAAGAAGCACGTCTATAGCTTCCATTTCTGCATGCCTTGTAGCCTGATAATAACAAATGCATGAATGATAAAACGATTACAGTAATGAAGAACACCCAAAGAAAAGTATGAATAAAGAATTGCATAAAGCTTTTGGTGAGAAACTATAAATAATTGTTAATAACTTGTGTAGGAAAAAATGAAAGCTTTTTGTTTACCATTATTTGATTGATAACAAAAAATTGACAAGAACAATCAAATATTTTTTCTTTATGACTAAAAATAGAAGTACTTAACTAAGAATCACATATGGGTAAGGGGGCCATGAAGGACTAAGTGAAAACAAATATTAACAAGTTGTGCGACCACTCCCCCAAGTCAATAAAAACTAGTAGCAGACTGCAAAAAGACACGTAAATTGCAAATATGAACAAATTATCACTGGAAGCAAATGTATAAGCTCACATATTATCAAATTTTGGATGTTTTCTGTCACTTGAAGAGTGCACTGTGTGCTTAGTAGAAATTAATATTTTATTGTGTTTAAGGCCAGAGTAGGAGGGCCAAATCAGTTCTCACTAGGTACATGCTTTTTATAACTATAAAGTTAATAGCGTGTTCAATTGTTATAAATATACTCTACAAATTTCCATTCACGCAAATAAATATTGGGCATTAAAATCACAGAAATTATGCCATTCATGTACAGATGCACATGAGCCAAGCTTCATATTTCTCACTTTTCTGTATAAATTTTCGTTCTCATGCTACTATTCACAACAGTTGAGTGAATACCCAGTAAATACTTATTTTAACTCTCCCATTTTTGTCATGCTATAACAAATGAGAGTTCTTCACTACTTTCAGAACCATACAATTTTAAAATTTCACTTGCTATCTAAGAAAAATAAACTTACAGAAACCAAATCTAATTAAGTTTTCAGCAGAAAAGCATAACATTCAAAAGTAATCCACAGTTATAAACAACAAATAGATTATTAAAGGAACAGATAAATATAAACCAAAGGATCGACAATATATGCATGAAAACAAAAAAGAGATCATTGATCAAATTACATTTCGTGTCTCAGTAGTTCGGTTTCTGCCTGTGGCTATTACCTTGCCATCCTCAACAATTACACATCTGCCAACAAATACCGCAGTTTACATAAAAAGAGTAAACCAAAACAATAATGATCCAATGAAATGATAGACATAATCTCTCCAATTGATTCAATACAGAATACAATCAAGATGACTAATGAACAAAGATTTACTTCAGCCAATTTTACACTCAACAAATGATAGGAAGCATACCAGGAATTACAAGAAAATGTTAAATGCTCCATGTTCTCAAGGTTACTATGATGTTAAAGGAGAAAACAACAAGCCATTATTACTAAATAAATTAATCTCTGACTATACATGCTAATCCAATGTTCGATGCCAATAGTTCAATTTTTTTTTCCTATTTTTTCTCCAAAATAAAAAGACAAATGAAAATGGGCATTCATATCTAAATTCAAAAAGCAGTCCAACGGATTGGATTTGGTACAATGCATAAGAGATCAATGATATTCAAACATTCCCGCTCAGAACAGATTGATTTGACCAATCCCGTAGCATGTTTCCAGTTAGGACTTAAAGCACAAGAGGAGAGTTCAATCGAAATGATTAGTAGTCCATTAAGTGAGAGAGCCTAAAGGTTTACGTATCAAATCAAATAGTTTAGCCTACTCAATGTGGGCACCTTACACTACATCCCCTTTAAGGGCTGATGTCCACGAAGACTTCATTCTATCAACATTGACCCGATGGTACCTTTTATCCCTATAAGGGATTTAATCACCTATCAGTATTCAGTTTGCACCTAATTCCAACCCGTAGGTAGCCCTTTTCATAATCCAACTCTTAATAAAAACACCAACTACTAGGATTTAAGTACAAGAGGACAGTCCAACCCAAAAGACGAATTCACTAATGGGAAAACCTTAAAGCTTAAGTATCACATCAAGTAGCTTGTCCTACTCAATATGAGACTCCTCCTAACAATTTCAGTTGAGAGTCATTACACCTGTTTTTGATTCATTAAATCCCATTGGTATTGACTTGAAATGACTTTAGAAACTGATGCATATAATTAACTTTCTGTTTAATCAGTACCTTGCCTTTTAAATAGGAGTCATGCAAGTCTTCTCACATTTCCAAAATCCAATTAAAAGTTTGAGCAACTTCTTATTACATCCTTTTTTGCCACGTATACAGTCATCACAGCACCGACACCCATTTAGCTCACACTCTCCTATGCACTTCTTTAGCTATATTTATTTATGGTTCAAGGAGGACAGTCATCTTCAACATTAAAATCAGTATAACCCTCTTCTTCTTCCTGAGCCATTAGAGAAAAAAACTAAAATATTTTCTGATTTCAACTATCTAACCAAATATCCTATTACCATAGAATGGATTTCATTGTCTTAATGCAATCAACCAGCACCAGTGATGAATGTGAACGACGGTCAACACCCTTGCCTAACACTTTCGAATCCTAACAACACCTTTATCAATTACAAGTTACACTTCCAATGATATTCAAGTAACATGAAATTGTGAAGGTAACTTACCCAACAGGCACTTCAAGAGCATCCAAAGCTAACCTCGCCTGTCACATAAACCAGAGTAATTAAAAGAAATAAAAACAGTTAAATCTAATGCCATGGTAATAATGATAACAACAACGACAAAACTAGTGTTCCACAATGCTAGAGGGCTCCTCGCTATGAAAAGGTACAAGGGAGTGTCACTGTATGCAACCTTACCGCTGTGTTAAGGCTCGCCTTCATATAAATAATAATAATAATAATAATAATAATAATAAAAGGGCGAGAATATACATTTCCGCATAGATTACATGGTGAATGTAAGGATAGCATAATCAACATAGTCAGGGAGATAGATGGCTTAAATTGTCAGTTTGAACGCAACAACTGCTGTCATGAAGAAGACAAACACTGTGTTCCACAAAAAGCTAGCTACATAAATATTACTCAACTGCCTACCATCATTTCCAATTTGATGAGTCATAAAGATCAATAAGCAAAGAAACTACATAAGCAACTATTGAATATACAGTTAATTTCTGAAAAAATTATGAATGGTGTTTATCACCTACAGAAAAGAAAACAACCCTACCTACAGGAGGCATACTTGCAGAAATGAATGGTGCGTGTAAAAATGTTCGCAAAGCATTACCTGATGTATGGCTAGCTCCATGAACGAAAGGGTCTCGGGAGAGGTCATCATGAGCCAATGCAGAGAACAGGGATTCGAAGGAAGAAGAAAAGAGAGGCACAACGCTTAGTCACTCACTTCACACCTTCTCTCTCAACTGTGACAGAGGAGAACGAGTGATTACTGACTTAGATGTAAAGTATCTATTCGGCACAAAGAGAATATATATATTATGTAAGATAAAACAGTTTTAGCCTGAACGTTGGTTACATGTAGTGTACCAAATATATTATTAATATCCTACATCGTCCATCTATAAAGACTCTTTAACTAAATAAGTTGTCATTTTTAAAAACTTATTTTTTTCTTAAAAAAAAAAACAGAAACTATACAAAAGAAATAAAATTTTTTTTTTTAATTGTTGGGTTATTAGTCTTACTTACTCTTATATATTTCCATTTAAAATGAAAATTTATATGAAAAGTTCTTCAAAAAATGACTTTTTAAAAAGATAAATACGACAATATTTTCATTTACAATAGATGTTGATTTTTAATTTTTGAAAATTTTACATTCTTAATCTTATGATATTTTAAAATTATTTGAAAAGTGAGGGTAACGTGAGCTACTAAAGACAAAAAATTGAAAAGTATTTTTTAAATTTTAATAATATTATTATTTTTAAGAAAACAAAAAAAGTGTATGTGAAGAATTGGAGTATCAAGAAGCAAGTGTTAGAAATATAAGATAAAGGTCCTAAAAGAAAAGTGAGAAGAATTAAAAAATGGAAGTGTATGCGAGAAAATGAGTGTAGTGGTAATTGCGCTGGGGGTGCACCATGTAAACACGGGTGTGCGCGATGTAAAGGTCCAAAAACAAAATGAGTAAAGAGAGCTAAACATATTACAGGCCCAATCCCGTAAAAGAGGTGTGTGAGGGCAATGACTAATCCAGCCTTAATTTCTTCTTAATCAAGGGGTAACTATCTTCCTCGACACCCAAGACTCCTTTCTCTCCTCCCCACACTCCAGCATCCGCAGCCCCCATCGAGCCTCCACCTCACCGCGCCGCTCGGAACCGTCACGGCCCCGCTGTTACCGTCGAAGTTTTCGCCGGCCAACACGATGTAAACGCCGGAACTATCGTGGGTGTCACAGGATGCGTGGGCAACGTTATCATCACTAGCGCCGCCATTCTCCTTTTTTTCATGTGTAAAACTGTGTGCGTGAAGAATGATTAGGGATGTTTGGGTTTGTGTTGGTCTTGGTGCGGTGAGCATGGGTGGTGTTTATGTAGAAAGTGTTGTGCAGATTGAAGATGATGGTGTTGTGACTGGGTTGAGATGGGGGTGTCGTAGTGTTGTGTTTTTGTGGTGCGTGTTGGATAAGATGAAAAATTTAGAAAAGATGGTGAAGGCGCAGTATACGTGATGGAGAGTAGAAATCTGGTTAGGTATGGTATTGAATAACAAAGACGGGGTTGTGAAAGAGGCAATGTGGTGTCTGATGGGACTGTTGGGTGTTCAACAATTACCGGACAAAGACGAAAGAAAACATACATTTCACAGAGAATCATAGTTTAACAATATTTTTTTATAATATTTTAACATCAGTATTATTATATGATTTGTCCATTTTATTATTATTATTATTATTATTATTATTATTAATTAATTAATTGTAGAGTAATTTTAAACCAATAAATAATGTTAAAATGTTATAAAAATATCTTCTCAATCTTTCGTTATCCTTCTCAAAAACAAAAACATGCATACATGAATGAATAAGTGCTAGAAAACAGAATCACACTAAACATACCAGTCCGACTCGCTGGTTCTGTAAACTTTGGAAAGTAGAGACAAAACCACTGTGGATGCTGAGGCTCTCATCCTTCTTTCTCAATTGAATCTCCTTGTACTCTCTCCTTTCTTTTTGTTATAAAACCTATTTTTTCTGTTTTCTCTTTTTGAACCTTGACTGTGCAACAAAAATGTTTCACCCTCATCCCTTTTTTTTTCTTCTTTTTCTCTCTTCTTTTTTATTTTTTATTTTTTAATTTTTCTTTAAAAATAAATTTTCCAAGCTTTTACTAATAAAACTTTTTAATTTTTGAGATAATTAACCTAATTAATATATATATATATATATATATATATATCTTTTGAAAAAAAAAGTATATCTTTTTTGAAAAAAATTATATATTTTTCTTTTAAATTATTTTAATATTGAAATCTTTTGGATAGAGGAAAGACAAAGAGTGAGTTTTATTTATATCATACTCAAAATATAAAAAAACTCATATTTATTCACACTCATATATTTAATGGTATAATTATTTCTTTTCATCTTCATCCATAATGGAATTTTATAATTTTCTAAAATTACAAAAATATTATTTGTAAAATTTTAAAATAATAACATATAGTAACTTGTCTTAGGACTTTTTATATACATATTACTTATTGAAGTAACTTGGTATGTTATGTAGAGAGTTTTTTTTTTTTTTTTTGAGTTTTACTTATTGAAATAACTTAGTGTCTATTCTGTAAGGCTTTTTATGGGTGTTACTTGTTGGAGTAACTTGGTGTAAGGCTTGAAGGATTTTTTTATGAATGTTACTTGTTAAACTTGATGCCTTTTTATGAGCATTATTTGTTGAAGTAACATGATGCATCATCTAGAGGGCTTTTTGATGAATGTTATTTGTTGAATAATTTGGTGTCTTGCTTGAAGGGATTTTGATGAATTATAGTAACTTTGTGTATGATATTTAGCTCACCTCGGAAGTTTTCTTTATTGTGTTCTTCGTCAAAGTGTTGTAGTCTTCAGGAAGCCTTGTCGAGTTATGTTGGTACCTCAGTGTCATAGGCTAAATAAAAGGATGTTTCATTTGTTGACGATTGTAGGGTGCATCGTAACCTTGTAATATGGCTGGTGTCTCCTTAACCTAAAGACCCTTGGCTTTTTTCTAACTTCTTTCTTAGTTTGGTAAGGATGACTTTGTTGGTGGCTTTGACCTACCAATTTGATTGGGGGTGCTCCATTGATGAGAGCCTATGTTTTATGCTGAGTTAGTTGAAGAGATGTTCAAAGTTGACATTGATGAATTGTTGACTTTTATCAATGATTATGGTGTATGGTAGTTTATGTGGTTATGCATTCTGCCAACTTGGGTTTATGCAAAATTTGCTTGATGAAAACTCAAATTGAAGTTGTTGAAGTAGTGGTGTAGTCATCGGACAAAAAAGATTAGAGTGTGGTATCACTCTTCTGAAATATATCATTTATTGCTTCTTTCATTTCTTCATTATGAGGATTGAGCTTATCATCAAGTGTGACACTGCCAGGTACAAAGCCATTTGGCTAGAGACTGTTAAGGACATGGAGTGTTGCAACTTCCCTCTTTAGTTGTTGAAACATGGTTTCACACTCTTCGCTCTGATTGTAGGTCTTAGTTCCTTCTAAGATCTTGAATAAGGGTTTTGCCTTCTCTGCTAAGCATGACAAGTAACAAGTTAAAGAGACTAGTCTGTCATTTAAACTTTGGACCTCTTTCAGGTTGGTTAGGCTTCTCATGCAAGGTATAACTTCACACTTATTTGAGTTAACCTTCATCTCTTATGGAGTTATCATGAAGACAAGAAATTTGTCAATAAGAGAGTTTGGATACATGTGAGTAAATATGTCAGAATGTGTATGAGATTGAGTGAGTATTACTTACGAATACCAGTTGTATTTATAATATTAACATAGATCGTAAACTTATGTTATAATACAAAAATAATATTTACCTTATACAAATAATAATAACAAAGTAATAGTTTATTGTAAATAATAATCATGGCAAGATTGGTATAAATATGTAAATATGTGAATTTTTTTTAATAGATATATTTTGGATTATTTTAAGATGAAGAATCTCAATAAATTTTATTGGACTGTACTCTTTAACATATTTATGGGATCGAGTATGTATATAGTATTTTATTTAAATTTAAAATTTATTTTATCAATCAAACAATCTTTTGTAAGTTTTATAATAAATTATAAAAATGTTGTTTTCATTTAAGTTAAGTTATTTTAGTATAAGGTTTACTTTTTATTATTATATTTTCCATGTGTATTATATCAGTGTTGTTACACTTAAAACATTTATTATCAAATTTACTAATCTTGATATATTCCAGTAATAATAATAAAAATAATGGAATAAAACATGCAATGGTTAAAGTAAGTAATATATTATAACATAATGAATAAATAAATATCTCATTTATCAATTTCTATAATGTTAGAAATACTAAAATAAATATTGTAAGATAAAAAAAATAATTGTGGAAACATATAGTGTAAGATAAAAAAACATTTAAACGTAATAATAAAATAAAATAAATTTATTAATTGTCATTGTCAAATATAGATGTCAAATGAATTTGTTTTTATTAAAGTTATTTTATTTTAACTGAAAATATTCATATAATATTAATTAGATGTGAGTAAGAATAATATCAAAATTTTAAAATTGAGAGAGAAAGAAATAAGTACATACATATATGTTCCCCTTTTTGATTTTATACATACTAACCTAAAATATTTATGTTAAAGTTTTTCTCTTCATTAATTTTATAATTTTTATAATTTGTTTATAAGACGTTTTTACTCTTTTTTATAATTATTAAAATTTTATTCAATTGTTATTTTTTATTTATTTAATTATAACTTATTTCTTAATAGTTAACATTATAGAAAAAAAAGTCTATATCATTGTGAAATTGAATAATTTATTATATCATACTTATTTTTGTAAAAATTATTTTATTATTATTTATACCACCAAGGACATAAATGAATATATCATGTTATCACATACAAACGAGAGTGAGACAAAAAGTTGTATGCCTATGTATAAAATTAAATTAAATTTTTATTTTAAAAATAAGAATGAGAAAGTGAAATTTGCACCTATCTCATTATCATCTCTTGCCAATATCTTATCAATAAAAGGTAAAAAAATATAAAATCTTATATTGTATGAATAAGGTAAAGGTAATGAAGTAGACATCATTAAATAAAAAAGGAGAAATCAAATTAATTGCGATAGATTATTTTAATTGAGATTGAATTAATGATAACAAATTTCTTTCTATGTACAAAAATATATTTTTATTTTATCTCGCTAAATCAATACAAAATGAAAGTGCCATGTTAGATTTATAACAAAGAAAGAAGAGGAAGATTGAAGTTAAAGAAGTGGAGGTTTCCCAACAGGTAAGGAATCAGAAATAAAGTGTAATTTTCCTTCTTTTTTTCTCTAAGTTGCAGATGCCTTTACTCAATAACCATGACCAACCTTCAAATACGGTATCACATTAGGATGACTATGAAATAAGGTTTGGTATAACATATGCAATTTGGCCCAAAGTATCACATTAGGATGACTATGAAATAAGGTTTGGTATAACATATGTAATTTGGCCCAAAGTAAGATTAAGTAAGAGTGTTGTTCTCTCCATCATCATCAAATATTCTCTGCACCACCCCATACCTAATTTAAGTAATAATTTAAAAAATTAAATAATATTTATATATTAATTTAAAATACAATAAATTAAAAAACTAGAAACTAAAAAGAAAAAAAAAACTTGAATGGATGTCGCTACATCTGTTAACAGATGTTGCACATCCGTATTAATAAATTTTTAAAAAATATTTTAATTATTATTTAAATAATAATACATAAATTAAATTAATAATAATTATTTTATTAAATAAAATAAAATTAATTTATAAATAATTAAGTAATAATTTTCAAAAAATTAAATAATATTTATATATTAATTTAAAATACAATAAATTAAAAAAAAAAAAAAAAACTTCAACGGATGTCACCACATTCGTTTTAATAGATTTATAAAAAATATTTTAATTATTATTTAAATAATAATACATAAATTAAATTAATAATTATTATTTTATTAAATAAAATAAAATAAATTTATAAATAATTAAGTAATAATTTTAAAAAATTTAAATAATATTTATATACTAATTTAAAATACAATAAATTAAAAAACTAAAAACTAAAAAAAAAACCTCAACGGATCCATTGAAGAAAATTCTTCAACCGACATCCATTAAAAAATAAAGGTGGGGTGTAGAATATTTTAAAATATAAAGGATAGTTTTGAAATTTTAAAAAAATGTAGTGGTGCAAGAAACAATGTAGGGTGGTGTAAGGAGTAATCCTCATTAAGTAATGATTAAACGAATTCTTCCGTAAATATTTTCTAGGATAAAAAGAAAATGTAATTATTTATTTATAAATTGAAAATTAGTTAAAAAAATCATATTTATTTAAAATCTATGTTTAATTTACATTTAGAATATTTTTTTTCAGTTTTATTTATGGAAAAACTCATTAAAACATATTTTGAAACACATTCATATGTATGGTCTCCAGATTAAATTAGAGAAACAAGAAAAGTGGAATTGAAATATTGAATTCAGGATGAGACATTTAATAGGAACCAAGAAGTTAAAATTTGCTGTGGCCATGATTCTATTATAGTAGATGGTTACAATCCTTAATTATGAGGTACTGGAATAAAGCAACATTGCCTGAATTGACAAGGTTTAACACCCACAGAAAAGTTGATAATGAATGTGTTGAAATTAAAAATGATATATATCTCGATAGATAGCCAACTCAACGTTCAAGGTGATTTCCTTTTACTTTCATATGTCAAATCATCATCATTAACATTAATAAATCTGTAAAGTCGATGATTGAAAAGAATAACAAAATCACCGTTAACTTTCTTCTTTCTAAATTTGTTAGCTTTACCTAAACGGAAACCACTCTTGACCACAAAGGGATGGGATATGAAACGCCAAGAGAATTTTATGTGTAATAGAATCTTAGGCAATTTGTTTCGACTACTTCGTTACTTATTTCATACAGCATCAATGCAGGAACTATGAAGAACCCCAAAAGTAAAAGGGCTAAAGGGATTAAAAGAGTAAAGGTTACAAAAATATAGATAAACTCTCTTTCCTTTTCTTTCTTTCTTTTTTTTTTACTTTTTTTTATTGATTTTAAACAAAGGGTCCCAAAAAGCTTGTTCTTTACTGCTACGTGCTACTACATACAAAATCATCTGTGTGCATTTGAGCTAGAATTGAGCCTCCTAACAAATCGCCCCTGCCACATCACAAACAAGTTAGACTTGCTATCTCAAATGCATCTGTCTGTCAAACATAAATGAAACCATAATTTAATTTCTTAAGAAAACCATCCATTGTCCCCTTCTCCTTTTTTAAGTCTGGTTTTGGTATGAAATTTTCGTCCTAGTTAGGCTACCTTGTTCAACCAACCATCATCACAGTAGAATTATGGTGTCCAATAAAAATGAAGGCCGACCAAATCTGCTGTTGACATAGGAATGTATATATATATACATACACACACATGTGTTCATTTTCATACGATACAAGAATGTAGACCAAACATATTTTATTTATTTATATAAGGAGAGAGAGAGAGAGAGAGAGAGAGAGAGAGTGATATAATATGATGAAAGAATCTAAAGTGAATATTGTGATAGGAATGAAAAGTGGAGGAGATGCATGCGTCAGGAGCTGTTGGTGAAATTAAGAATATAAACCTAAACATTGGCATTGGCAGTCGGAGGGTATCAAACTAAGGTGAAATAGATAGATCCTCAAAAGTTGGACAAAGTGACCAACCACCGTAACTGGGTCCACTCTCCATAACAAAAATAAACTGTGACGCAGGCACAAACCTCATTATCCAAAATTATCATCGCCAAATCATAAACCACATTTCCTCTTTTCTTTTAAATCAAAATTCTCCAACTGTCCTCAACTCACTCGTACCTTCATTCTGGGCCGTCGATCTGCGTTGACCTTCCTCACCTGGTATCTGATCTTCTTCGAGAACAGTCGCGTTCGCCGCTTCTCTTTGTAGCGCTGCACGCTAGCTTCTCTCACTCCGCCATTGTCCCACCACAAATCAATTTGCGACAGCCGCGCCTGTCCCCCACAACCCACAAAACACAATTCCGTTAATTATTCACTACTACAGCACCACACCCTCCCCTACCATGTACCCTCGCACTTAAGTTTTTCAAGTAAAGCCACACACAATAACATGTACCGGCTACCGGCATCATCACAGATTTTAATAATGCAAGACAGATGTAATTAAAACTAAAAATAATAATAATAATAATAATAGATGAAAATCGTAGTAGTACCAAACCATAAAAGATGCTTTTACTTTTAACCTTTTTCCGGTATAACATACCCAAATTGAAATTGAAATCCATTAAATATTGCAGTAGAACTTTATTTTTTAAAGATTAGCGTGAAAAGTAAAGTAAAGAGGGACGAAGCAAGAGATGCATGAAATCCTTTACTATGTCAGTTTTAGAAAGTTGGATTACCATAGTCCGTGATTAAAAAGGCTAACCGTGGAGTCAATCTCCAAACTTTATTAGCTTAAATTTTAAAATGATTAGATTAAAATAAAGCTTCTTGCTAAACACGCTGTTATTTCCTCGTAAACCTCGCAATCAACAGAGTATTAGCTACTGTTACTTAGTGGAACTTACAGTGACGTCAGTTTCCGGCAAGTCGGCCAGGGGGCTATCGTCCGCGAACGGGGTCCCACGGTCGGACCAAGCGCCCCGAACGTCGTCGTAATTCAATTTCAACATCAAACCTTGTTTCGGTTTGGGCAATTCCGCGTTCTTCAACTCCACCACGGCCGGTTTCTCGGCCGCCGCAATCGCTGTCACCCTTTTCTTCTTCATCTTCTTCTCGGCGGTCACCGGAGGAGGCTTGGTGTTAATTTTGGGAGATATCTGATGAATATCGACGGCCGGAAAATTCCACCAGTTTCCGTTGTCGACGTGTCGGAGAGCGCTGACACGGGGTCTGGGGAAGTCCGATTTCCCGCCAAAAGGCATTATCCAGGGAAAGTTATTGACGGCGTCGTTGGAGATTTCTTGGACCCTGCTCCCCATGATGCTATCGATTCCTTCTTCAATTTCCTCGTCGAGAATCGATTCCGCGTCGAGGCTCTCTTCGCAATCGTCGTTCAATTCGAGGTAATTGAAATTCACTACGGAGCTTATCTCCCCGGGGCTCCCACACGCCTTCTCCTGCACGCTCACCACTTTGGGCCTCTCCACGGGCTTGGGGCCCGGTTGGTCCAGAAGGAAACACGAAGACGATCCGTCCAAAACCCTGAACGGCAAAAACAGCTCCGAAGAGTCAAAATCGAAATTCTCCGATGCGGGCTTTGCGAATTTCCCCTGCGTTTTGAGGTTCTTTGTAGAGAAGAGGTTCGGGTAGGCCGTGGATAGAAGTGCCGCTGCTTCATTGTAGGTTTGGTTCGGTCGCTTTCTCGGCGTTCTGGGTTTCTTGGTGGAGATTGCGAGCGCAGCCGAATTGCTCGATTCGGAGATTGTTGAAGAAGGCGAAGAAGAGGTGTGTGAGGTTCTGGTGGAGGAAGACGGAGATTTAACAAATTCGAAATCGAATCCGTAGGTTCTTCCTCCAGCTCCGGTCAAACACGAAGACATTGTTTGTATGTGAGTGGCACAATTTATGCAATGATATTCAGAATTGAAGAGGCGTGGAGTGGAACATAGGCTTGTGTGTTTTTTTCAGAGGGGGCGCAAAACCCTAAACCCAAAAAGTACAAGCAACAAAATCCCCTGCCTTATTTAAAATAAAAAGGAAATGAAGAAAAGGCCAAGAGGTTTTGGGAATATTAGAGTGGAAGAAATAGTGATAACAGAGGAGAGGAAAAATAAAATAAAAATCTGAGAACTGCTAATATAGTTGGAAGTGTGCGAAAAAGGTTGCGCTAGGGTAGGAAAAGCAGGAGTGTAGAAACAGGGCATTCATTGATTGATCGATTCCAAAACCCGAAAAGATGAGCCGAATTCGGTGTCGGATGAGGAAAAGGAAGTACTGTTGGTGTGAATAAGGGAAAGCTGGCCAATAAAAAGGGATTGAAGTGTAAGAAAGGTGAGTGGTGTTAAATTCAGTAACAGAGTATGAGAGAGAGAGAGAGAGAGAGAGAGAGAGAGAAATGAGACAGGGCAGAGGGTCACGAGGTGAAGCAGATAAAAGGCAAAGAACCGTTGGGGTCCTGTATGTATATGCAATTGGCAGGGGTATAAGCCCACCCACTGTCTCACTTGGTGGGAGAGAGAGAAAGAGAAGTTGGGAAAGAAGTCTGAGAGAGTGAATGTGTGTGTGTGTGAGTGTTGACACTTGCAGTGGAGGAGGTCGAGCAATGAAGACGAGAACAACGAAGGAAGAGACAATGCTCAGTTTCTCTGTTGTTCCTATTGTGGGGACCATTCATATTAAGCTCCTATTACTTCTCTCTCTTTTACCTCTTCAATTATTTTACCTTGTTCTTTTACTATAATATCCCTCTCCCCTCTTCCTCAAATCTTTTTCTCACTTTTTCATTTTTAACATCACTCAATTATCATTTTTCATTCTAAATTTTAAAACTTAATACAATATAAAACTAAAACTTTTTTTTTTGGTATAGAGCCGGCCATTACTTAACTGTTACCATTATTTGCATTAAAACACATTGTTGTGCTCTCACAATTCATAAATAAATGCATTAAAATGAAACATTTTTTTCGAAATTAGCAAAGCGAATGAATATTATTAAACAATATCTTTTTGTTGTCTTTTTAGAAGAAAAATAATATACATGATTTGTTTGTTGTTGGAGATGATAATTTTACATGGAGATGGGGCAATATGGTAATTGGGTAATGAAAATCTTACTAAGTATGGCCGTGACAGAGAGACGTGGATGTGTAGGTACAGGATTATTCGGTTTCCATACCTTACCTGCTGCAAAAGCTTATATAAGGTATATGGAAAAAGGGTCTTATCTGGTGACGTGGCAAAATATGATTGGAGGTGTAAGATTTTCTGGCTTACGTGGCCTGCCTTTTATGGGTAAGCTGGTGCACAGTTATTCACGTGTAGGAGGAAAAAAGAGGTGGGCTTTTGGATGTGTTATGAGACCAACCAGATTCCACCACTTTTGGTGTCTTCTGCGTTGCATCTGTGGCACTTAAACGTGCTACGTTCCCCTTAATACCTTCAATAACTCCTCATTACACATTACCAATTCAAAATCTTTCTTTTTCTTTCACTTGCCACATTCACACACACTATACACTCTACTTCTGCTGTCTACACATCCAACTGTCCATTTTTTCATCCTTCCTTATAAGATATTTAGAGACATTCCAGTAGCATCCACTTTCCTCGTTTCTCAAATATCTCATCTTACTCAGAGTTAGTACTTCACAAAACTGACACCAGATTTATGACAAAAATTGTAATGTGTGACTAGATAAAAGTGTGTTAATCCTTAAATTAGTTTTTTCTTTAGTTGATAAATTTATTTCGATTAAGTTATATATTTTAACACACTCTTTTTTATTCAACTATTTCAAATTATATTTCTTCTGTAGAGCAAAAAAATACAGCTCAATTCAATTTAGTAAAATTATTTTCTAAAACAAAAATCTATAACTATCAAGTTAACGTTTAAAATGCATTATTTTTTCATTTCATGGTTTAATTATCTTGGTGAATTCCTTTAATATGAGAAAAAAACATTTTCACATTCGTTCTTTCTGAAAAATAATTTAGCAATGTTATTATTAACAGATCTAAAATAGTTCATGATCAGTTTAGTATGTGTTTTTAGAAGAATAATTTCTGACCTTTTATTAATTAATATAAAAGATTTTTTTTTATTTCTTACAATCTATCCCAAAATATAAATATATTCTCAGAAGTATAGACTTCGTTTGTATATTTTTATCTCATCTAAAATAACTTTTAACAAATTTAGATCTAACAATTAAAACTACTATGATGTATTTAAAATTTTTAAAATAATTATGTATCAATAATATATGTTTTTTTCATATGTAATTTTTAATATAACCTACTAAGATATTATATTTATATTAATTTCACTTATGTTAAAATATCTTGTAAAACAATCTTCATTATAATTGTATATTTCTTTAATTATTTAATTATATAATTACTTTTAAACTTGTGTCATGAGTTAATACTTGTTTGTGTGTTTATTAAAAGAGATTTAGATGTTGAAGAAAAAAAGAATAAATATTTTTAAATTTATAAAATCAAAAAATGATTTATAGCAATGTCTCAATAAAGAAAATATAAATAATAGAATTTCCAAAAATACAAAGGATAAAATATGTGCAAAAATATAGAACAGACTCTTTAAAAATATAAATGATGTGTGAAAAATATGTAAAAAAATAAGCTCACTAAAAATATAATTAATGTATGAATATACTAATATAATGTGTATTGTTAGAACAATTTAATAAGTACATTGATAAACTAATTTAATATGTATTGTTAGACTAGTTTAAACAATATATGAATTACTCATTTAATGTGTAATTTTAGATTAGTCTTATCAGTATATGAACAAACTTGTACAATGTATGTTACAAGATTCGTTTAATCATATAATGGATAAAATATTATAATATATTAATACACTTGTTTAATGTGTGTATGAAGAAACTTGTCTAACATATATTGTTAGACTCATCTAATTAGTGTATGAATAAATTTATCTAATGCGTATTGTTATACTAATTTAATGTTTTTTACTATATTCATTATGAATCATATTGTCTAACGTATATTGCAATATTTATCTAATAAGTGAATGAACAAATTTATCTAATGTGTAGTAATAAACTTGTATAATTTGTCTGTGAAAATACTTATATTATGTAACTGTTATAATCGTCTAGTCAATATATAAATAATTTATGTAATGTTTATTTCTAGACTCGTCTAATTAAGACATTGACTAATGTTTTACAAATATAAATATAAAAATATATTTAACAATAAGAATATTTATATTATAATTTGATATAAAAAAATAAATGTAATTTTTTGTTAGACAATTTTTTTAAGACAAAATTATTATGACATTATAAACAATTTGTGTTATCAATAAAAATATATTATTTTCAAATAATATTATTTTAAGAAATAAAAATAAAATATATATTTTTTAAAATTTAATTTTAATAAATGACCAAGTGATTAAATATCATAAAAAAATAGAATTAGGGTTTAATTACTTTGATGATCTCCACTTTGGTAGGAGTGTGTCAAGTTGATCATCCTTTTAAAAAGGTTTGTCATAAATAGGGATGGCAAAAAAATTCGCGCCCGCGGATATCCGCGGATAAAATCCGCGACGGATAGTTGATATCCGCGGATATTTACTACTCACAACCCGCGAATAGCGGATATTTTAATACCCGCTTATAGACGGGTCGGGTACAAGTCTTATACTATCCGTACCCGCTACCCGCTACCCGCAAAAAATAAAAATAAAAATATAATTTATATTTTATTAAGTTAAATTTAATTAAAATTAACATTAATTTATATTGCACAAGAATAAATTTAATTAAAATTGAATTTAAATTTAAATTTAATTTAATTTATATTATATTTTATATATTTTTTGTAATTTTATTTAAATTATTTTAATAATTTATTAAAATATATTGTTTTTTTAAATATTTGTGAATATCCGCGGATATCCACGGGTATCCGCGGGTTTTAAAATACCCACGAATATTTTTTAAACGGATATCCGTGCAGGTAGTGAGTCGGATAGCGGGTGAATTTTTTTTTGTCGAATCGGGTTACGGATAGGCACTATCCATGTCCGACCTGACCCGTTGCCATCCCTAGTCATAAACTTTGAAAAAGTGTGTCAATTCTAAAAAATAAAATTACTAACCGTATTAATTTTGTGTCATGTGTAAATCTGTTATTTTTTTAATTTTCTATTTTTTGTATAAATTTTTATTCTCATATGTCAAACTCAAATATAACTCATGAAATTATTAGTGGCACGTGACAAGATACTTTCACGTGTTAATGTTAGTGTTAGATGTCATTGTGTTTGATTTCAATATATTTAATCTAGATATATGTCTTATTGTTTCAATTTAGAATAGATATATGTCTCATTGTTAGATTTTTCTATTAAATATATGTATAATATATATTTTTAAACTCTTACGATAACCATATAAATCCATTAATTTAAGACAATTAATTTTGTTAGTTTTTATTTTGTTTATTTTACATATGATTAGTTAGTGTAGTTATTTATTATATAATATTAATTTAAATTTCACATATTAAAATATGTATTCCATAATAAAAATGTCAATATTATAATTTAATATAAATATGTTTTATCTTGAAATTTTTTTAAGATAAAATTATTATTGTATTTTTAAGTAATAGTATTTTACAAAATAAAATTAAAAAATACTTTTAAAATTTAAATTTATTAAATGACTAAGTAATAAAATATCATAAAAGAAAAAATAATAATAAAAGAATTAATTGATTTAAATAATATTATTTTATGAAATAAAAAATATTAAATAATCAAATAATTAATAATTTAAATATAAATCATGAGTAAAAATATATATTACATACTCTGAAAACATGTGACAAAAAATATAAAAAGAAAAAATTTAAAATATTAAATGACTAAAAAACTAAGGAAATTTGTCCGCAAAATGATTTATAGTAGATTTATATATATAATACTAATTATTAAAGTATAGATTAATCCATTCATATAAACCTAATTCTTTAGATGATAAATATTTATAAAATATTTTTTTTATTCTTTCATACATTACAAATTTAAGAATAAGCTAAGAGTCTGAAAATATAAATGAAAAAGTTAAATGACATATATAAAAAAACATAAACATTAAATTTAATTAAAATTTTATATGAAATATTATGCCATGATTATATGAAATTTCTTAATTTATGGGTGATGAATATTCTCAATCATTTTCTTCTTATCGTTGTGAATCCATGATGGTTATCTTTAAACTCTTTTTTCTAAAACAAGTTTGTTCTTATTTAATTTTATATCACTTACTCTTTTACGGATTATATATGTTATCATTTTTCTTTTATTATTATTATTATTATTTTCTTTATATTGTTTTTTATTTGTTAGGTTATGAAGGGAGAGAGCGGATGAACCTTGTTTATGGAGATATGCGGGTGTGGACTTGGGAGAGAGAGGTTTTAATCCATCCTGACTGAGATAAAAATATTTGAAGGGTTGAAAAGTAAATTTACCAAATGATCCTCGTGTGGGTGTGGACTGTGGTGCCTGGATTGTAGAAGTGATGAAAGAGGTTGGTAAAGATGAAGAAGCTGAAAAAAAGTGTAGGCCGGAGGTTTCCATAGATGTACAGGTGTAGGAAAAGATTGACTTTATGGACGGTTGAAGATGACAGCTGTATAACATGCTTAATTATAATAATAATAATAATTATTATTATTTTTAATTTTAAATAACAATTTAATTTTATTTTAATATAGTTTTTATTATTTATATTTAAATTTATATCACATTTATTCTGTAAAATAGTAATTACCGAATTTTATTTATGAAAATGTTTTTTAATTTATTACACTCATGAGAATAAAAATATAAATTTTTATAAACTTATTTTAAAATCTTATTATCTTTTTCTTAGTGTAAACAATATCATAATTTTCCTTTTATCTCATCAAATTTATTTACTTATTCTCATAATAATTGTTCAGTTCTTCAATAGACATAAAAAAAATTAGTACGGTGGAAAACACTTTTCACTGCGATGCCATTAGGCCTACCAAGATATTTTTTGAATGATTACTGTTAATAAAGAAGATAAAGTTATTATTTTGTATGATGTCCAAAGCAAATATTGCACCTGATATTTAGTCTTAAAGTTTTGGTTTATAAAATAGTTGCAAAAGTATATTAGTTATTTATTCCGTTTAGAAATGTTGTAAGCCAAGCTATAATGATTTTAAAATCAAATTAATCACAAAAAAATCAATTAAGTTTAGTATTGACATGAAAATGATTCATTTCAAACTATATTTCTACCATTGATTTATAATAATTGATTATCTAATCAATTAAAACATAATACATAACACATTTACAGGTTTTCAAAGCTGAAGACCATCAATTGATTACGTTATTTTCATAACTGATTAATATTATTAGTAAACAAATTTCTTTTTGAAAATCAACTTCATTCTTTTAATTACAATTTTTGAAATAAAAAAAAGAAAGAAACATCTAAGAATTCATTGAAGGATTGACATGATTATTAAAATTTCCATAAAGATTTAAAGAAGAATTGATTGGTTATAAAGTTTTCTTGTTTGGCTTATGATTGAAATGTAAAATATGCATATAATATAGGTGTATTTGTTTCATATATTTTGTTTGTTGTTCTTCTATATTTCTTTCACCGTGTAAGTGATATGTTAGGATAATTAAGTGTGGCATTACATTGGTTGAAAATCTTGAAATGTATTTCAAGTTCTTATATATATAGTGTAAGTTTTACGTAGACGAATCTTGTAATCCTAACTCTTGATATTTTAGTAGAATTCTGGCTAAGGATTATAGAAGCTGGATGTAGATTCTTAAAGAATTGAACTAGTATAAAATTTGGTGTTTCTTACTCTTTCTTTCATCATTTTTTAGTATCTTGATAATTGTAAAGGTTCCAAAAGCTAAGCATTTTATCATATACATGTTAATTGACTAAAAATGTTTCGACTCTAGTTTTAAAATTATTAAAAAACCAATTCACCCCTATTGGTTGGGAAATTAGTTGTAACTATTTTAACAAATGTTATTATTTCAATGATTATCAAAGGTCATATCAAATCACGACAGATACAAACCGTCTGTAAAAGCTTAGGAAACCATAATAGTTTATATAGAGACATCATTAAAAAGCTAACAAAATCTCAAGGCTTAACACTGGACAAGCGAAATCACTTTGTTGAGTTGACACTGACAATAAGAAACGATAGTTGGGAAAGTGAGTAAAATTAAACATCCTAGTAGTCCTAGCCATAAACGATGGTAAGTAGGCATTATGTGAATCGACCCGTGCAATGTTGTAACTAATACATTCAGCATCTCGCCTAGGGTGTAAATTCACAAGAATGAAACTCAAAGGAATTGACGGGGAGACAAATTATAAATCACTAGCAAAACGTATCATGAACTATGATTGCTACTTGAATTTTTATAAAGATTCATTCCATCGTTAACAAGTATACCCCTTAACTTCCTTGATTCATTTTTGAATTCAGGGTATTCTTTATCAATGTTCTCACATTTGCACATAATCAACTGGATGACAAAGTAGTCCATCACATTTCTGCTCTCCCACATGACATATAAGATTTTTTATATCATTTGGATACCAAACTACCTTCACACTAGGGTTATGCTTTGTCACCTCATAAACATTCTCACGATCATTATCTTTGACCTTATAATATGACAATTCATACTTAGGATAACTTTTCAACTCTACAAACTCATTTTTATATAAAATACAATCATTATGACACAAATGATTTTTTTTATATTTCGTACCCATTAGATAAAGTATCTTCTTTGTCTCATAATTTTGATTAGGTAGTGTATTATTTTTTGAAAGCAATTCTTCTAACAACTAAAACAGTTTTGTGAAGCTTTTATCAGTCAATTCATTTAATGCTTTCAAAATCATCAACCTTAACATTGTTCATAATTGTGTGAAGTTAGTTGAACTAGGATATAACGAAATTGTTGCATCAATAAACATATTTTCATTCACTGCTTCAACAGATGATAGTACTCTAAGATCATACTTATCATGTCCTTTAAATTATCATTTGTTGTCCAATAAATAGATTCATGTGTTTCACACACATTTGGCATGCCTAACAATTCACCATGTCATGTCCATCTTGTATAATTCTTCAAAAATCCATCATACAAAAGATGTTCTTTAATTTCGGAAACATTTAATCTTCTACGATTCAAATAATTCACACAAAGAGACATCATTATTACTTAGTTTTCTACACTTCCAATATTATATTGAGCGAACTATATAAATTTGTTCACCCTCTTTCATAATGGTCACTTGTGGTGAATTAATAAAACTTTGATCCATATATAATGTTTCGTAGATACAAGATTAAAATTAGTTTTCTATCAGTACATGCAAAAATCACTTTTTTTTATGTATATGACGCTATCCCATTAGTAAAGATTTTATTTTAATATAATTGAATAATACATAAATTATAATTATCATCCATTATATTTTATAAAATTTTGACAGCATTTCACATTGGTATTTAGGTGAGATGAAATAAAATGTGACACAAAATCTTCATATTGAAACATGTATATAAAAATCAATACAAAATGCAATAAACCAAAATTAAGTAAAATATATAAAATATAAATTATAATTCATGTACTAATTAATTAATAAAATGTGGTTATGTTCAACCAAACAATTCAAAATTTATATAATTATTGTGAGTATAACTTCCTTTGTTTTTTTATATAAAGTTTAAATTAACATATGACGATTAAAATTGGAAGAGCACAACACAAATCAATATATTAATTTCCAATAATAAACTAAAAACTATTAATGAGCAAGTGTAAGAGATAAAAATTAATAAAATATTGGATCGAACAATTTTGAACTAAATACGAACACATTCAACAACAAAAAATATTTTTAATAATATGTAATATAATTTAATGAAATTGAGAGAGTATATAACAATACATCCAATACAACAAATATATCTAATCAGTAAAATATAATAAAATATAATTTTATAAATAATAAACACTATAAAAAATTAAAATAAAAAAAATTATCTAGATTGAGACTAACACAAAAAAGTGCTTCATACTTATGATAATTTAGGCTTTTTACCAAGAAATATGAATGGATGATGAAGAGTGCAGTGAAAATGAACACGAAAATATGAAAAGACATGAGGCTTAATCTTGGACGATAATTATACATTATTTTTTGAAAGTCACCTGTGGGAAAATGAAGACAGTTCCTTCCATAAACTTCAGTTAAAAGTTCATTATAAGCACGGTTTTGATACATTTATTGTTAAAAATCAATAGTTTATTACAAGTTCTTCAGAGCAACTTTTTTTCACTGGTAATTAAAAATATTTAAATCTAATAGACCATAAATTAATCCATATTTTTAATATATCAACTTAAAACTCATTCTAAAATAAAAATGTGTGGTGCCCAAATGTGATAGTATAATAATCAAATGATATATTAATATTTATTTATCATAATGATATTATTATTATTAATAATTCACCCTTTTATTATTTATAAATTCTTATAATTATATTTTTCGCACAAACCATTCCATATGATGTAAAGTTCCACATTATATATATATATATATATATATATATATATATATATATATATATATATATATATATATATATAACCAAACACTAAATCAGTTTTATCATCATCTTTACATTAAATTTCAACAGTATTATGTTAAAAATAGAATGTGAATAAAATAGTTTTATCACAACTTAAATATTTATTATTGTACATTAGAATATACATCTTATTTATAATCTTGGCGTTAAGAAGTTTATTTATGACCAAACTTTTAGATCCATATATTATTTTCTTAGTAATTACGATTTTCATGTACAAGTGATGTGACAAAGACTAAATAAAATTACTATTTTATTGAATTGCACAAACAAATGTTACTTATATGAACGTATTTAGCGTGTAAAACTTTCCTTCCTTCGTATATAAAATAGTATTTTAGATTTCGTATATAATAAAAGATTGAGTGCTGCATCTTTTTGTTTGCATTTAGGAGTCGAGTGTCCTTTTCTGATTAAGATATTTTGAAGAAAAATATCTGATCGTATATTTCCTGTCGAAGCTAATATTTTTCAAATTCATTTTATATATTCTATAAATATTTCCAGAATGAAATTGAAGAAAACCTTTTTCATCGTACACTTTTTCACATATATTATTGCACAAATTATTAAATTCTGTCAATTACTTTTAAATTAATTATATTACCATCATATAGCTATTTCATTTTCACTTAAACTACGACAAACATATGCCACAATATTAGGCTTGAATCCATAATGTATTTGTATAAGAGATATAAGATTAAATTGATAAAAAAAAAACATTATGCATGTTTAAATAACATAATTACAGTTTCATAAAAAAAACAGGAGAGTAGAATAATTCCAAAGAAAGTTATTTTGAAATAGGTAGTCATGTGATGGAGTGAGAGTTGATATTTGGCAGCATCTTATCGTAGGAAGGGAGTGACTTGGAGATTGGAGAGCCATTGAAATTGGATAAGCTATGAAGTGTAAGATAATATAAGGTAGAGATTTCATCAAAACATGTGATTCTACATATGTTTTGCCAACACCAATTAATTTCATGTTATCAAAATATTATCCTCAACTTACATAATCCTTTCAACGAGTGGATTGTAGGTAGCCACAGCTTAGCATAATCTGATTTTTCGGATTTCACACTTTTAAGCTAATGGAACTACCGTTGCCCATTTATTATGCATATAATAACAATCATAATTGATGTAACAGTGGGTGAAATGACACTATCTTCATACTCTGTACAAATAATTGATACCATAGATTGAAGTGAACACGTAGCTGCTAAATAATCCTTAAAAAATACAAAAACATCAAACTTTATTAGTTTGTTCTTTGTTGTGTTTTTGGCCAAAGCTTATAGAAAGTTGAAATGAAAAACCAAGTTGCCGACAGATGAGATAACGGTTAAGAAATTATAGTTTTGAAAAGTGATATTATTTTTGACAGAAAGTACTGATATTAATTACTGGATGTTATGTATGCATGGTTTGCGAATTGAAAGGTCCTTGGAAGAGAGGGGTTGTTTTGAAAGTTTAGGAGAAGGAAGGGGGTTTAGAAGGTTGGTGTCACTGTCTTGTAGGGAGAGCTAGTTGATAAACAAAACAAAGAAGATGCTAAGAAAAAGGACGCATGTTGGGGACCATATATTCCATCCTCCACAAGTTCTTCACAAGCATGGACACAATCTTCATTGCTCCTTTAATTCCATAACACATCTCACCTCTAAATGCTTATAGTGTTGTTCTTTCATACATACTCCTGGAGAGGGACAAATAGCAACTTGGTTTAAAACGTTCATAACCCAAACCCAAATATCACTCTTATGAGACTCAGACCAAACATAACGAATAAGTTATTAGTTACTGCTTGTTTCTTTTATTCCTATTACAAATATACTTTATTGTAGTTACCAATTATTTTAGTGTCTAATTTCATATTTTGTAAACACATTTGTTTCAACCATAACCAATAATTTTACATAATTTTATAAATATTTCTTTTCTTTTTGTCCTCCAAAACATCTTCTAAAAACAAAACCGTAACGGACAAAACTTTAAAAGAACAACACTTTAGATATACTGACTTTAACCATGTCAGAGATCAAAACAATATATTCTCTATAAGACTGATAATTGAATATTCAATTTCTTAAACTCTCCATAATGATTCGTCATCAACCATAATTTACATATTCTTTCTACTTTTCAATATGTTTTTTAAAAACAAAACGTGTAACAATTTCATACAAATTTACCAGAATTTTATACTTGATAGAAATATTAAATTATAATATATGAATGAATATCAAATTTATTTATTTTAAATTAATTTGTTGATACTGAATAAAGTTTATATTTTAATACAGTGTTACACTTTTTTTTTTCTAATAATTTATCGCGTTGTTTGAGCTCAGACATGTATTTTTGTCATTTTATAAAGAAAATATCCTTTTAGGTCCAAAAATGAAAGTTTAACTATTTTTTCCCTTCTATATCATTTCTTCCTTTTTTTTTCGAAGTTTGGTAAGATTATTAGCATTATTTGAAACCTGACATTCTTTTTTACGAGCTATAATTTCACAACACAGATACATACGACAAACATTCTTTCGCAAGATTCATCCGAAATAAAGAAATATATATATTTAGAAGCTTTATTTTAATGTGTAAAGAAATATAACTTTTGGAAGTAAATTCTAGGATATATACACTTATAACAGACCGTTTAATTTCAGAACATAAAAAAAAATCTATGCGTAAAAAATAGATCTAGAAGCGACATCCTTAATTCTCTTGTTGGAGTTAAAATTTGAAAAATAAACTACTAAAGTAGAAAAGGAATTCAATAAATAATATTTAAAATAACAAGTAATAGATAGTAATAAAAACATATTAATAACAAAGAAACTTATTCAACTTTTTTTTATCTAGATAATTTCTCTTACTACTCATTCACACCATCCCAAGCAAACATTAAACACTCAACCTATATGTATGTAAAAACACTATAGGTATGTTTTATATAAAAAAAACTTTGATTACGAACAGAAAAAAAGATCGCTACAAAAAGTAAGCCTTATTCTATACTAGGCGTGTAGTTTCCAGTAATCTCTCTTCTTCATTTGGGCCTCGAGATTGATTTTGGATTGGGCTAAAATATGTAGGTCATCTTGAATTTGGGAGATAATTAAATCTTTATTGAAAATATTACTCAAATAATAAAAGTTCAAACGATTCACTTGATAATGCATTTTTTAAATCGCAAACCCCTTTTTTTTCCTGTCTAGTTTGTTTTTCTCACATAATTCCGTCAACTGATTTTAGTTTTATCAGATTGATTTAATTTATTTAATTTTTAAGAGATAAATGTGTTTACGTTAAGCACATTTTTCTTTTAGCTGTACATCAGTTTTGGATTAGGGAAACTAACAGACTAATTGATCTCTATAATAATTTAAAATACTTCATGGTAAAATGGCTGGTTTGGATTCAAAATTTAAATAGTAACTGAAATTTTCATTTTCACCAGGTATTTTAATAAATTTACATGCTAGAATTCAAAATTAAATATGAAATTGTGCAATTTTTCATGTGTAATAACTTTTGAAAATGTACCCAACCTCTCCTTGTGAAAACAAATACATTTAAAACATGAGCAAATGGCATATTTTTATTACTAAAACTCCATAACTTTTTACAGTGGACGACTTGTACAACATCAAATTCATTGTGCTTAGTGCAGAAAGATCAACTAGTCTTTAATGACCCTTTTAATACATTATTTAAATCAATCACACGTTAACATTTTTTAAATAAAACAAAAAAAATACATTTTTAAATTTTATTTCACATAAGTAGTATATGATATACATTGAAGTAACACTTTAAACAAATATCATAATGTATAAGTTGACAATTGAATGGATGCATCATGTCAAGACATGACATTATAATTATCTAATATTATCATAACATTCTGGTGAAGTCATCACTATTAGAGTTAACCACAGATATACAAAATTTAAAATGTGTTCGGTGTTGGGCTCAGCCTATTTATAAAGAAGGAGATCACGCGAGGAGCACGTGAGGAATGGCGGTTTATAGAGGGAATAGCGAAGAATAAACTTGAGGTGGTAGTTAGTAAGTAGTAGTGTTCACAAATTGAGAGCTTCCATAGACACAAGGAAAAACCTGAACCCAACGAATCAACGAACCAACCCCATAAACCCTAACTTCCATCTTTCTTCTTCAATGGCCACCCTCGACCCAATCCAAAACGGCACAGCCAATCCCCTACTATCGGACAATCCCGACCCCGCCGAACCTCCCTCCACCACCGCCGACGATCCCACTTCCGAGGTCGCGACCGAGAAGCGGTGGCCGGGATGGCCCGGCCTCTGCGTGTTCCGGCTCATCGTTCCGGTCCTCAAAGTCGGAAGCATCATTGGCCGCAAGGGGGAGCTCATCAAGAAGACTTGCGAGGAAACGAAAGCTCGCATTCGAGTCCTCGACGGCGCGGTTGGCACGCCCGATCGAATCGTTAGTGTTTCCTATTTCATTTCTAGGGTTTCTTCGTTTATATTTTTTGCTAGGTTTTATAATGTTCCGTCATTTCTCACTGAATATTTGAGTACTGCTTGTACAGTACTAGTATGGATTTTTATTTTCACTGCCTGGAGGTTACTAGTTGGATTCTCTGTGCTGCTGTGTTGATTTGAGCTCGTTGCGTTATTTCCCTTATCTTCCAACTTACATTTTTATTCTAGTTTCATTAATTTTACGATGCTTTTCCAATCCAGGTATAGTTACTGGGAGTGTTTTATAGTATTCGTGGGGTGGTTTCTCTGTTAAATTTGTACATGCTAACGCGAGGCACATGATAGTCGTGGTATCAATGGTTGTAACTTCACCTGTACTGTTAGAGTTTGAATCTCTAGGACCACGGTTAGTAATCCCCCGGAAAATGCGTCTGGGTGGTATGGCCGTATGTACTATTGTCATGTTGCGTAGGTTCCGATGTTTTTTTATTTGAATTATAAGTGAGGCCACCTTGTCTGTTCAGTTCGGGATAATCTTTTCACATGCACATTATAACGATGTTGAGTTTTTTAATTTGTGTATCTAGTTCTGTTTTGTCATTATATGGTTTGAATTTTGTCTTTAGGTACTCATATCAGGGAAAGAAGAGCCAGAGACACCACTTTCTCCTGCAATGGATGCTGTCATAAGGATTTTTAAACGTATCTCCGGGTTGTCTGAAATTGATGGCGAAAACAAAGCAGCAGGGCTTGCGTTTTGTTCTGTTCGTTTATTGGTGGCCTCAACGCAGGCTATCAATTTGATTGGAAAACAGGGTTCATTAATTAAATCTATACAAGAAAATACCAGTGCATCTGTTAGAGTACTATCTGGAGGTGTGCTTGCTGTCCCTGTTATCTGATAATGTGGCATATGTCATCTATGATTTTCTCCCCGCCTTGATAGCATCCTTTTATTTTGCTTATCTTTCCTTATATTGACTGATGTCATATAAAGTGTGCTGAATCATATATTTAATTACTGACATGACATTTGGTTTACCTAGCTTCTATGGATGATTCTTGAGATTAGGTGGTTTTATCTTTTCAGTGTTTTTACCATTTAGATAGTGGCTAGAATCTAAATGAACTAAAGATGTATTCATAACCTTTATTCAAAGTTCACTGTGGTCTGAGGTCACTGAAATTCAAGAATCCCTTCGTCCTTGCTAAATTTAAAAATCTCACTTTAGAGGAGCCTTTTCCAGTTGCCATTGTTGTCATTTTTAACATTTGTGCTCCTAACGAGAAAGAACTTTTTATTGGTTTTCTTTCAATGTATTTTTTTGTTCAACGTTGGAAGTGATTTTGAAGCCAAATCATTTTCCTGATAGATGAGGTTCCCTTTTATGCTGCTGCGGATGAGAGGATTGTTGAGCTGCAGGGAGAAGCCATGAAGGTCCTTAAGGCTCTGGAAGCAGTAGTTGGGCACCTGAGGAAGTTTTTGGTTGACCCCAGTGTTCTTCCTTTATTTGAGAAAAGTGTAAGTTTCATATTTTTCAATTATGCCGAAACTACCAATACCAGTGTGTATCATTTACTTTTAATGCTATTTTATTTAGTTCCCATGGTGAATATCATGTACTTAAACTAAGATGTGTGTTTATTTTGTTCAAGTACAATGCAACAATCTCCCAAGAGCGCCAAGTAGATACTACTTGGGTTGACAAACCATCACTGCATAGTGCTTCACAGCCTAGCATTGCAAATGACATTCCTCTTTCATCAAAAAGGGATTCTCTGTATGCTGACCGTGAAAGCCATTTGGATTCATTGCTCCCTCCTTCCACAATGTCAGTATATGGTCAAGATTCTTCACTTTCTAGTCTTCGGTCTTCAGCCCTCGGTCGTTCCAGTGCTCCTCCTATTGTTACCACGGTTAGTAATTTCAAGCATCCACAAATATCAATGTTCTATTTGATTGGGCAATTTCCTTTGAAACCTGTCAATACCATTGTTGGTTTTTTTCTTTTTTCCATCTGTCTAAAATAGTTAAGGCTTAATTACTTAGTCCCTGTATTTATTTGATTTATTTCAGTCTCTTTTACTAGAAGGTTCAATTCAGTTCCATAATTGAAAAAATCGCTGTATCACAGACCATCTGTTGAATTGAACTGGCACTGTTAATCTTGTGATTTATGACAGTTTTTGCTTACAATTACTGGTGGTTTTTAAATTCAAAACATTAGTATTATATTAAAAATAAAACATAAAATACATTAAATGTAGCTTAAAAGTAAAACTAAAAAATGTTTGAAACCATTCTATCTGTAACTTTCACTTCATAGTTTGCAAATCGCTACACAATGATGATGGGAGGCTATTAAATTGATGCAATAGAATTAAAGGAGATACAATTTGAATTCATTCATGAGAGAGATGTTAGAAATTTCTGTTACAAAAGATACTTATCTACATGGCTTATTCTAACTATCTAGCACTGCAAGGTTCAACATGAAAAACTTATAACACAACTACAGCTGTCAATTGACATCTCTGTAACTATCCTAACAAACAACAGAAAAGGCAGTTGTCAGTTGACAGCTGTGTGTAATCATCCTTATAAACAGAGAGGCCGCGTTCAGTTGATATCCGTGTGACCATAGGTTTATACAGATGTAATATACTCAAACAGGAGGCAGCCAAAATGCCAACATATCTTTTCCCCTACCCCCCATTTACAACCAAACCCCAAAACCCACTCACTGCTCTCTTCCCCTTCATTCTTGTTCTGTGCTGATGATGAGTGTTGAGCTTGGGGTTTCACTTCAGCTGTGAGATGATGAGTTTTTATGTGTGGTGTCACTGAGGCGGAAGAGGAAGAAGCATCAGTGAAATAATATTGTTTTTCGTAATTATATTTGTTTTTTCAAATGGTTAAATAATACCAAATATAATGATAGTTTTTAACCACCCATATAAATAATCACAAAACTAACAGTGTTGATCCCAATTAAACGAAAGGGCAGCAAATTGCTGCCTTTTATTGATTTAAGAGACTTAATCGAACCTTTTTATTAAAATATAGACTAAATTTAATCAAATAAATAGAGGAACCAAATAGGTAATTTAGCCAAAAAGTAATCATTATTACTAGTTTTTTATGTAAGAGCTTTTATACATTTTGATTCGTGTTGTCCAAATTTTAAATCAAGGTACATTAATTTCTGATTTGTTATACGTGTATTTTTGTACCTATTATTCTCATGATGATCTGGGGAGGGCCAAGCTTTTAAAGCACTGTATGATTTTTGCCACTTTACTGTGAACCAAAGGCCTTCTTTCTTTTCCACTTCTACATATTTGCTTATGTAAATCATTCTTCTTTGTATTTCTTTATTTTAGTGTTCGTCGGTGATGGTAACTGCCACCTTCATTTACTGTTTCCACTTATTAGGTAATACAAACAATGCAAATACCACTGTCCTACGCAGAGGACATAATTGGTATACAAGGGACTAATATTGATTACATTCGCCGCACCAGTGGAGCTATATTGACCGTGCAGGAGAGCCGGGTGCCTGATGAAATCATTGTGGAAATAAAAGGCACCTCATCTCAGGTTCAGACAGCACAGCAATTGATTCAGGTACGAGACTCAGGCCTATGGAAGTCATGCTTTTGTGGTCCTGTTACTTTTGTATGACAGATATGCAATGGGTTTATGTGTTTGGTCGGGTACATTTTCTTTAAGTTTAGATCTATATAGAGGATTCCTCTTACATATTCATTGTATAGTCTGTCACTTTTTGTCTGCATTAAATCTTCACTAGTTAAAATGCTTGGTTGATATCCATTCCTCATGTTGACTGAAACATTTATTCTACTTACAATTTTAGATCATTTGATTGGATAATTGAAGAACATTAAAAGAAACTATGAGAAATGAGACAAAAGTGAATTTAATCTATTTTTATTAAGAGGGAAAGTAGGACATGAAAAAAATGAAGATGGTTTGCTTAGTTTGGTATTCTTGTTCATTAATTGTTGGTAGGGGGTGGGAGGAAAAAGAAGTGTCAGTTTTCTATTTTCATAAAATCATCTACAAACTAATCTAGAGCATTAAGTGAGTAGATCTGAACCTATCAAATAGTCGCAAGTCAAAGCATATGACCATTGCATGATTTTGTTTAAGGTACATATGATTGCGATTGGATGTGTATTAGTTGGGCTTTCCCTTACTAGACATGAACAAATCAATCCGTTTTGGGGTGATGGGATTGTGCATAAGATTTGAGAACTTCATCTTTATTCTTGATTTTTTTTATAAATTCATTTATTATCAAATGATATCAGACTTGTCAGTTTCTATGTATTACTTTTAAATTTTGTTGCAAGCACCTTGTATTTATCATATCCTGGCTTCCTCCTCTTTAGGACTGTTTTACTAATTGTGGAATAAAGGGTTGGCATGATTACAACGTTAATTCATTTCTGGTTTTACGCTGCATGTTTCATTCATTCAATTTTCACGCTGATTAGTGATTTTTTATTGGATAATAGCCATCACCGATCGAATTCATGCCCAAAGAATAGACTTAGGAGGGATGACAATGGTGTGCCTATTCACTTCCATTTAAAAGAAAAATTGCCCCTTTACCTGTCCCACTACGAAAAAATATAGATGCCCCCATATATCTTTTTAATTTTAAATAAAATTATTCTTTAAAAGTTCTTCGAAATATAAACACAAATAATTAATTATAAAGTATAACTAAAATAAAATTGTGTGATAAAGTAGTTTAAAGAGATATGATCTTTTAATAAAACAAAGTTAAATAAGTTGTACAGTTTTATTGGTCTATATATATATATATATATATATATATATATATATATATATATATATATATATATATATATATATATATATATATATATATATATATATATATATATATATATATATATATATTGCTAGCTTCAATAAGTGGGTATTTAAAATACTGTCCATTAGTTTTTGTTGTAGACTTTACCCATACATCGGCTATTTTTTTGGAGTGACTGTAGACTACTTTGTTTGGTTATACTGATAGAGATGCGTTGTATTACAGGAAGTTATAAGTAATCACAGAGAACCTGTGGCTAGTAATTACAGCAGCAGGTTAGATACAGGTCTGAGGTCTTCTTACCCTCAGCTGGGCAGTTCGTCTTATTCGTCATCTTCCTTGTCGCAACCCTACAGCAGTTATGGATCTTCTGGTCTAGGAGGAGGCTATAGTACTTTCAGACTTTGAATTGCCGTCTCACAATGACTTCATTTTGAGCCAAATTGTTTCTAATTGGGCCTGATTAGGGAGAGTAAGTGCCATATGTAATTTGGTAATCTTTGATGTGGTCGAGAGTTGAGCAGTGCCATAGAAAATGTAATGAAATATTAACCATTTTCAGGAGGATGTTTAGTTTTTTAGTGTAAATGTGCATTGAATTAAAGTATAATTATGGGATCTATATTTTATTTTATCCTTGGAATGCTAACTATTCTTACATCCACCTATCATTGGTATAGTTGTGGATGTGTTTAACTGGCTATAGATTCTACTATAGCGGTTACTGTCCAACCGGATCCTCTCCTGCAAACTTCTATAGTATAGATTTTCCCAGTCTATCATTGGACAAATCTAATGGTTCAGATCAAATTCCCAGTGAAACCTTGTTTTTGAAATTTTAAACTATTTTTTCCAGTCACTTTAAATACTTGAAAATAAAAAATATTTAGTTAAAAATACAATATTTTCCATTTTATATATTAAAACTTTAAATTTCGTACAGTATCAAAAAAATTTAATTAATGTGCTTGTTTATTAAAGATTCCCAGTTTAATGAAATAAATCACTAGATATAAGAAATTTCAAATTTTTAAATTTGATTTAGTAATATAATGTCTTAACATTTTCTTATTTTTATTTGGTTACCGAACTTAAAATTATATTAGAGACATTGGTGAGATTAGTATTATATTATAGACACTATTGAGTATTAATTGGAATTATCATGATGCATAAACAATAAAAACTGGTTATTATAGTACAAAATTAAAATAATAATATTCAATTTTAAAGGAAACAAAAATATATTTTTATAATAAGTAAAATTATAAAACTCAATACCACATATTACTGGGATAAAGAAAAAAAAGTATATTTGGAAAAAAGAAATAAGAACAAGATAAATAAGATTTTTTAACTGAATATAAAGAAATTCATGCAAACTAAAATAGAAAAAGAAAATTGAAATATTAATGGATAGAAATATATTTAACGGTGGTTCGAAATTAGTTGGTGATTGATATATATATATATATATATATATATATATATATATATATACTGGAGTGAAGAAATGATGTTCGTATCAGAGAGATAAGTTATCCCAAAGCCACTCACTGGTGCGTATTGCAGCAATGCCTACTTTGAATCTCTTCACAAATGTGCCTGTTGACACCGTCGTTGCTTCTGACATCCTCAGAGATGCCACAAAAGCTGTTGCAAAGATCATTGGAAAACCCGAATCCGTTAAGTCCGCTTCTATTCTCTATTCTTTCCTTTTACACACTCTCTTTCAACACTGTTCACCACTTGTTTGATCAAATTACTCTATAAAAATATCAAAACTTTACCTAACCCATGCCATGAAATTTATTAATGGTACTATTTACCTTGAAGACTGGACAAAAGTGCTGTCTGATTTTCCTGTTTAGTTTTTCGGTAATTTGATGTTCCACAGTTGAATAATTGTTTTGCTACATTATGTTTAGTATCATTTGACATGGCCTTTTGTGCCTTTTTTCGTATGCCGGATTGTATTTCAGTATGTGATGATTTTGGTGAATGGGGGAGTGCCCATAGAATTTGCTGGAACTGAAGAGCCGGCTGCTTATGGAGAATTGATCTCAATTGGGGGCCTTGGTCCAAGTGTAAATGGAAAATTGAGTTCTACCATTGCAGAAATTCTTCAAACTAAGCTTTACATTGACAGTTCCCGATTTTATATCAAGTTTTATGATGTTCAGGTAAATTGCTGCTTTGTTCGATGTTGACATGTGTGATTCTGAGAATATTGCTAATTGATAATGGTTACCACTGTTTGGTATTGTCTGGACTTTTGAAATATTTGTATGTGGTGTGAAGTGATTTCGTTCATCTATCTTTTTTAATTCTCTGACATAATATATTGAAGCTCTTTTGGTTCTTTAAACATAGAGGTTTGTTTTGTAACCATGCAAATCTATAGAGATTCTTAGAATGTTTGTTGGAGGAAGCAAAAACTGGAATTGAATTAGTGCTGTTTTTCAGGGAACGCCATGCTAATAACACAACACAAGTTGTTTAAGTAGAAATTGATGTCGGATGTTGTTTAGCCATATTTTGTCTGTAGTAAGTGTTTGCAGATTTATGTTTTCTGTTTTCGAGATTAGTGATTTATTTATGATTAAATAAAAAATAATCTGCTGACTGGTTCTTTAGGGAGAGAGGGAGTTAAAATCTAGTTTTCATCTTGTTAGGTAACCGCCCCATGAATTTAGGTATAGTGGGGCAGTTTCTTTTCACATTTTTCATTTATATTGATGTAATTATTTCAATTCAAGAGATTTACAGATTCAAGAGAAAACCTTACCTTCATATGGGCTTGAATCAGAAATTATTGTGAGTGCGTGAAGCACCTGGAGAGTTCTGCACAGGAAAAAAACTGGGTTGGGAGAGTGATACACCAGTGGGCTTTGAGTGTTTAGAGGTATCATTTAGAAATGGCTGAATCAATCAAATACGCTCAACCTGCCATTCCCAAATTTGATGGACACTATAATCATTGGGCAAAGCTGATGGAGAACTGCCTTCGTTTCAAGGAGTCTTGGTACTTTGTGGAACATGGGATTGATGTTGTACCAGACAAGGTGAATGCCTCAAAAATAGATATCATAAGGATGGAAGAACAACAGCTTAAGGATTTAAAGATAATAAATTATCTCTATCAAGCAATTGACAGAAATTCTGGACACCATTTTAAATGACAAGACGTCTAAAAATATATGGGACTTTATGAAGCAAAAATTCCAAGGTTCCACAAGGTCAAACGAGCACAACTACAAGCCTTACCCAAGGACTTTGAAACATTGCAAATGAAGGAGGGAGAATCAGTAAATTCATACTTTGCTTGGACTTTGAAGATAGCCAAAAGTATGAAAGCAGTTGGGGAGAATATGCAAGAGAATGTCACAACTACAAAATTCCTGCCGTCTATGACAGCCGAGTTCAACTGTGTGGTGTGCTCCATTCAAGAATCCAATAACATGGACACTATGACTATAGACGAATTGCAAAGTAGTCTATTAGGTCATGACTAGAGAATAGGAGCAAGTTATGCAAACTGTGGTTGATGACCAAACTCAAGGAAAATGGAGAAATTGACAAATTTAAAGCAAGACTAGTAGCAAAAGGCTATGCACAACACTACGGAGTGGATTACATTGCACCAATTACCAAGCTAGACACCATTCGTATAATACTTTCAATGGCTGCACAGAATAACTTGATCATATTTCAGTTGGATGTGAAAAGTGCATTTTTTCAAGGGAAGCGGAAGGAAGAAATATATGTACAACAACCAGATGCATATGTAAAGGGGCAAAAAGATAAAGTGTATAAGTTGAGAAAAGCACTCTATGGGCTCAAACAAGCACATTGAGCATGGTACAACAAAATAGAAGCATATTTCTTACACAATAGCTTTGAAAGGTGTTTTTTGTGAAGATACATTGTTTACAAAGTCAGCTAGGTGAGATAAAATTCTAATTGTTAGTCTAAAGTGAATGATTTAATTTACACAGGAAATGATAGAAGTATATGTAATGATTTTAAGAATTCCATGATGTCGTTATCTGATATGACAGACTTAGGGAAGATGAGGTATTTTTTAGGAATTGAAATTCTATTAGAGTGCACATGGAATTTTCATATGCCAAAGAAAGTATGCATTTGGTATGATGAAGTTTAATGCAGTGAAAAATCTGATTGTTTGAGGAACCAAATTGTCTGGAAATGATGCAGGAACTAAGGTAGATGCTACTATTTTCAAGCAAGTAGTTGGAAGCCTTATATATTTAACTGCAACTAGACCTGACTTGATGTATGGAGTTAGCTTGATTAGCATATTTATGGCTAACCCTTCAGAGACTCACTGGTTTGCAGCCAAGCGAATCTTAAGGTACCTGAATTTGGAATATTCTACAAGAAAGGAGAAGACACAACATTGGGGCTTTATACTAGTGATTTTGTTATGATAGGAAAAGCACGTTAGGACTTGTATTCTCATTAGGGACTGGAGCAATTTCATGGTCTTCCAAGAAGCCGCAAATAGTGATATTATCCACACTAGAATCATAATACATAGCTGCTACATCATGTGCATGTCAATGCATCTAGATCATGAGAATTTTGGAGACTATTGGTTTTAAAGAACAGAAACACATCTTGGTTTTATGTGATAGTAATTCAGCTATTAAGTTATTTGAAAATCTAGTATTTCATGGCAGGAGTAAACATATTGATGTTAGATTCCATTTCTTAGGAGATCTTGTTAGAGAAGGAAGGATCAAGTTGAGCAACTGCAACACTCAAAATCGAGTAGTTGAAATTGGAGCAATTTGTGAATATCAGAAGTATGTTGGACATGGCTGAAGCATCATAAATAAACTAAAAGCTTTCCTAAGCCTTTAGTTTAAGGGAGGGTTTGTTAGCAAATTTATGTTCTGTTTTTTAGATTAGTGGTTTATTTATGATTAAAAAAAAAAAACAGGTGATCTGCTGACCGATTCTTTAGGGAGAGAGGGAACTGAAATCTAGTTCTCATCTTGTTAGGTAACCGCCCCATGAATTTAGGCATAGTAGGACAGTTTCTTTTCGCATTTTTTTCATTTATATTGATATAATTCATTTCAATTCAATAACGCAGAGAGATTTATAGATTCAAGGGAAAACCTTGCCCATTTGTGTGCACAATAGGTATGCTACGACAAAAAAAAAGATCTGTGTTAACTTTATCATGTCCTAATATGCTCCTCTATTCCTTGTATTGTTTTGTCTCGTAAAGAAGTTATTTCTATCTCGTTTTTTTTTTCCGTTGTTTTGAACTTGCTGAAGCACATTTATGAGTCAAGAAATAGCTTCCCGTCGATACCATGAATATCATACATAGTCTCAACTTTTATGTTCATTACTTCCTATCCTCATTATATTCGTTTTCTGATGCAGCGCTCATTCTTTGGGTTCAATGGCTCAACCTTTTGATTTAACTTTCTTTCTAGGCGCATATATTTGTGGAGTTTCACGGGGAAAAAATCATCTTCCTTTGGATTATTGTAATTCTGTATGCATGTTTGTATTAATGAATACAGTAGTTTATTAAAAGGGAAAAAGCGTCTTCCTTTGTTCCCCATTTTTATGCTTTAGCGATTCATGCCTGCAATTTATTTATCTTCATGTTGGCTCTGAATCTTAATGAGCTTCATAAACCATATAGTGGTTAACGGAAACGGATTCCACTGTTGCCAATATTGTGAGTGTAGCTTTGCTGCATTTTGTCGGAAATGTTAACAACTCTAACCATGTCAAGAAGAAAATTGCAGTGAATACACTCTTGACATTTTCTCTTCTGCGTTCTTCTATTATACACGTAAAATAGTATGTTGTCTCACTAATAGAGTGGAGTCGGATCATTTCATGGGATTGGCATAGAATTTCACTAAATAAAAATTAAAAGTACATTACTAGTATCTCTAAAATAAATTATGTTAGTTTCACAAATCATCATCATGCGCCTTTTCTATTTTATCGTTCTTCATATTGCGTGCAAAATTTTCTTTTATCCCAATTAAGATTTATTATCTCTTTCTAAAACAAAGATTATAAATGTTGTTTTTCCCTCTTTATTTCCCAAAATGAAATTTATCGTTTTGCAAAGTGGTTAGACATCACCTTCAAATCTAGAATGCTCAATGATAATTGCATGGTAATACTTTGGTGGTATTTTAGAAACATTATATTATTGTATGAATAAAAATCAAGTAAATGTTGACGATAAAATTTATCGACATTAATAAATCTACATATTTTTTCAAAGATTATAACAACTTTTCAAAAGTTTTGCTCAACCAAAATTACATTCTTATAAAAGATTATTACAAACCTAAAACAAAAATCTTAAGATAATTGAAAATGTTATCAATCACATCGCGACGTACACTTTTCTGGAAACCCCATCATAACAAAGACAACTTTTAGTTTTAAGATAGCATTTTGTTTAGTTGGACATTTGTATCAAGAAAGAAACAAAAACAACTAAAAAGTTCTTAAACAAAAATCTTTTTTACTGAGTACAAGTTTCAAAATATATTCCATGAAAATCAATTAGAAAAAAAAATCCAATCTATAGAGAAGTTGAAAAAAAAAACAGATCAAATAGTACTTATGTTGCTCTTATTAGGACATTTGATCTTACACTCAACTTGTAACTAATTAAACGCGTATGATTTGTTTTATGCTAACCAAGGATAAAAGAACAAATGACAGATAACATTTTTAAAAATGGTCTCTACAAGAAGTTAAAGAAAGAAATGTGATTTTTTTGTCACAAGAAAGTGTGCCGTATAAAATCTACTGTCTATATAGATAGAAATACACAATTTGCATTGAAAAACGGAGCAAATGTACAGATGTACTACAATGGAACATGAAAATTTCCACTGCCATTTAAGTGAAGTGTTTTCAGTATCATCGTCCCAAATCACCAGCCATATTTTGCTTGCGTTTCAGCTTTGGTAAGCATGCCTTTTGCACGCCGCTCAGCTAGTTTCATTTCATTTTGTTTCATATCAAAGAACAATGAACCAATTTGATGCTTCCTCTTATGCAGCTTTGAAGGCTTGCCCTTTGTCGAAGCAGGCTACAAGAATAAATTTGGTAAGCACAATGTAACTGATGGAAACATCCCCTTTAGGGAGTAGAAGGAAAATTATACGAGTTGTACAATGTAGACTAACAGCCCAGTGACCAAGATTTCCTATTTCTTGAACTATTTGAATATGTACTGACACATGGGTAAAATCCTAAATTCTTTCTATGCAACAATAAGCATTAATCTTTTTATTTGTTACCATTACTGGCAGCTCAGTATTTCTATGGTCCTAAACAGTAGTAAAAATGGTTCAAATGGAAAGAAAAACAACCCTCTTGGCTATCTTTCACAAATCTTACATCCAAAAAAATAAACGATAACAAGAAGATCACTTCTTAACATTTAAAATATAATAAGTTAAAATAACACAGAAAATGTCTAGTTTTTTTCATTTTTTATCAATAATAAGAGAGGTAAAAACACAAGTTGCTAAGCAGTACATCAACATGCAAATAGTCATAACTATAATGTGATGAATGGTTATACTAACATAGGATCTAAATGAAGTATGGCTCAACTTAAAATGTAATTAATATTTTTAATTTTAGAGGATAATTTCTAGTTTAGTTAGTTACAGCAGAAGATGAGGCTCCAATAATTCCTTTAACTAAATATTAGGGAAAGACACAAAAGCACACCCCTATGTGAAAGATATCTTTTGTTATATAAGGACACAAAGAAAAAGACATAATTCCTTTTAATTTTGTTATTCAAAATTAAAAAAAAAAACAAAAAAAAAAAAACTCATTCTGATGTAAAAAAAATTATAATGTACAGATGTGTGCACAAACAGTCAAAATTCACATGATTTCACTAAACAACAATCATACACTTCTATATTTACATGACCCTTTTATATGGAATGCAGAGAGAAATTCATGGTCAGCTTTTCTCCAGCTTCCCTTTGTTTCCATAAAAGGAAGATGAGATATATTTCATACACATATAAGCAATATGGCTCAGTGACCTGCGAGAAAAGGTTTTGTAGAGTTTGTACACACCTACATACCCTCATTAGTAGTCTTAATTATAATTGAACTACAGACTAAATTCATCTTATACATTTAAATTACAATGCCAACCCAGTCTACGTGTATGACCCTGCAAGTTCCTAGTAAGATGTGCACCATCATTAATAGGGATTGAAAATTATGGTGGACGGTCAAAAATCCACCAAATACTGTGGGGCCACTATAGTTGGCCTCCCTTTGCAAATTGCTGATGGCTGAGGGGTCAAAAAACACCACATTATTGCCTTATGTTGGTGCTATAAAGTTATTTGACATTAGATGGCAATAATATTAAAGTCCCGTTTTAACTTCATAAATAGAGAGTGGCATCTAACGATACATCACTATTTAAGTAGCGGGAATTTTAATGATTTGACATTATGTAACAATGATCAGAATTACCATCTAACTAATCTCTTTACTTTATAGGAATACAAGCCACGGAACATATTACCCATGTATAGTTCAAGTTTTAGTTTCTTGATATATGAGCATACTAACTAAAACAAATGAGGATGATGTCTCGTTGACTCACTTCAACAAGGACAAGCATTATACAATCTCACTCGATCAAGGGTCTTGAAAACACCATTCTAATTATGTAGAAGGAATAAATCTTATTTAAGTCACCCTACTTCCTCCAAGTTATTGTTAATAGGTTGAATGATTAACTTTAAAACCACCTGACCTGACACAAAAGATGCTTGGCAATATAAAAACATATAGAACCTCAGGTAAGCAACTGCAATGAGAAGTGATCTCCAAAAAAAGAACCGCACACCATTGCCACTTGGGAACTGCATATGACACCATTCACACATGCAGTATTCTCAAGGTGAGTGAATATTCTTGTAATGTGAATTAATGTTAAAGACTCAGCCATATTCATGACTGATGAGATAATGTATGCACTTGCTAGTCTCTGCGTTTATTGTTGTCCAAATTGACAATAAAACTTGAGCACGGACATTTAAAAATAGTGTTCACAATTTAATCAATATAACAAAGCTATTTATGCACGTTATATCTGTTCCCATAAAGTTCTTGGGAGAATAATGACCAAGAGGGTTCGATAAAAAAACAGCTATGGCTATCTATAAAAATCTTTCAATAACCTATATTCACTGAGGAACTCCACTGGAAGGGATTAACTGGTCATCAATCTCTCTCAATAATTAATCTCCCAAGGTTAATGAGTTAATCTATGAAAACCCCCTTCTACCCAATATTTGTTCGGGAACTAGAGAGAGGAATTAATGTGTTAGTAGGTAAAGAGAGGGCCTCTTGCATGCAATTACTATAGAACTGTTATTCCATGTCCCTTAAGCTATCGGAATAGGTCAACAACCATATTCTAGGAACTGTACCCAATAAACTTTTCACTAATTTTCAACATAACAAAATCCAAGACTACACTCATCTCTCAATTTAACTGGGGGCTTTAAAAAAACTTCCTCGACAGAGATTGACAATCAAACATATCCAATTTCCCAATGCCTTAGAATAATATCTCTATTGGGATATTATAAACAACTTCGTAGATGTCTGAGTATATTGTGTTTCTTCCAGCCAAATGCAATAAAACTCTCACAGACCAAAATTTTTCAGGTCTACTATTCTTTTCTGTTTATTTTGAAAGTCATGAATTTACTCTGCTGCTAACAAAAATGTGAGACACTGATTTTAAAGCCTTCTACTACCCCGATCACTGCCTCTAGAACCCATATAAGTATCAGTACTTTACACTACACGTGATCCAGTAGGCTATTGAATCTCCTACTATCTAGATATATTTTCACGTCAAGCAGGCTAAATTATCTCACAAACCACTCCAAACATATTTTCTTGCAACAACTTTCAACCCCCCAGCCAGCAGTCACCCATGCACTATACTAAAAGGGCACTACATAACTAGCAAAAAAAATTAATACCCAGTCTTACAGCCAACTAAAACAACTGCTCAACATGTAAAAACACAAATTCAGAAATGAGAATACCTGATAAGTTGGTCCGAAAGCAATCCCAGTTAGCTTCACCTGGTCCTCTCTCGGCCGATTCTTAATCAACTCATCTTGCTTCACCTCTATAATTTCCGCGGGAACCTCGTGCCTCCCTCTCTTCCCAGGAATCTTCACCACACTGTCACCAATCCCAGAAGCTTCCGGCACCGGTGCCGCTGAAACTTCACCCCAATTGTTCCCATACTGTCCATAATCCCCATAGGCCTCACCATAATTCCCATACTGTTCAGTTCCATAAGCAGCAGCCCCAGCCTCAGGGTCGGAACCCGATCCATAATTGCCGTAATAACCAGCATACTGGTCAGTGGCATATTGGTAATTCTCATAATTTTCGTAATCCCCTCCACTCTGATCCACGCTGAGACTGCTCGTACCGCCAGAATTCGACGCCGTTTCAAGTGCCGGTGATTCGGTTTCGATGATGGATCTCCGACCAGAGCCGGAACTCGCTTGAACACCGAGAGTGGTAGCGTTCCTTGGCGCCGGAATACTGGCAAGGAAGGATTTCACCGAGGAGGTTTGCGTGGAGGACAGTGACCTTTTCTTTCTTCTCTCTCGTTCTTCTTCTTCTTCGTCGTCGTCGTCGTCGAGGAGTTGGGTAGGGTTTGGGAGAGGGATGATCGGGGGCCTGAATTGCACGACGCGTTTGGGTTGTGGTTCTGGGATTTGGGGTTTAGGTTTAGGGTTGGCGGTTTCGCTGGAAGTGGCGAGGGAAGGTTTTTTGGGCGGAGAAAGAGATTGAAAGAGAGAAGAAGACGATGATTTGGGTTGAGGAAGAGATTGAAAGAGAGAAGACGACGATTTTGGTTGTGGAAGAGATTGAAAGAGCGACGATTTAGGTTGAGGAAGAGAGGAAAACGACGTCGTCGTTTTGGGTGGGGTTGGCTGTTGCTGTTCTTCCTCTTCATCTGAAGAGGCGTAGTTTGCTAGTAGAGAATCCATTACAACAACGACAAGGAACAATTGCGAATTGAGAGTACAACAACAACAACACCTTATTACCTATTTTCCTCAAACCCTGCCCAACCCAAACCTCAATATTACATAAATCTCTTCAGCTTCGCTTCAATTTTTTACATTTAATTTCCAGAATATAAATTTTCATTATTCACCCAGAACAAACAAAATCATAAAAATTACCGTAAAAATCAAAGCAATTATTTAAAAAAAAATACTTGAGAGAAAAAAAAAACAGTTTATTAGTTGTTATGTCGTTGTGTATGTAAGGCAATATTTATTTAGAGAGGTTTTTAATCAATTTTTCAACTTCAAAAAATCATTTATTTGAGAATTTTATGTGGTAGGACAATTATTATTTTTTATTTAACTTAAGAAAAAAAAATTCTACAAAAAAAAATATAAACTCCTGAATAAAATTAAGTAAACATCATATACATTTTAAAGAGTGTTTTAATGTTTTCTTTATTAAAATTAAACTGGAAATGCATTTTTTTTAAAATGATGTGACGATAGAGAGATATAAAAAAAAATACTGTGGAAAATTGTAGAAATTAGTTTAACAAATTTTTATAACTAATCTTGCTAGAGAAACATATTTCGGCCAAATGGACATTAAATGACTTGTGTCTTATATTCATTACTTTTGTTAAAACATGCGTCAAAAAATAGAAATAGTTAATATGTAAAATTCAATTAAAAATTTAGCTCTTATTTTCTTCTCTTTTAAGTTAAGAAAAAAAAAGTAATATTTTTACGTTTTTACGAATGTTGGAGATTTATGCTCGTCAATAGTGTTTGTCATTTTTTCAGTAATAAGTAATTTGTACTAATACAATGGTTAAATTTATTAAATTTGTGTTTAAAGTAATTGGTTTTAAAGTTCTTTTGATAAATTAATGAAAAATATTTTCTTTTAAGTAGAGTGGATCAAATATCAATAATTTCTTTAATTTATACAAGAGCAGGAGAAAATAGTGTTTGGGCCACAGAATGAAACATGAAAGGATTAAACAACAGGAATTGCTTCCCGCACCACTAGAATTTCCTCATGCACTCATCATTGATGTGAAATTCCAATGTAATCCTATTTTTTTCATCCACCTTCTTCACTCTGCAGCTGTTGTGATTCTGTTTTTTAATGGTGTGAGTTGTGCTTTTAGCTTCAACCAGATATGCTTCTGTCAATAGAAAGGTTTATTCCGGAATACAAATTTTGGAATGGAGTGATGGCTGAAATTGCGATAAGATAATAAATAAGGGAATTAAAAAACATGATAGGGTGTAGGAAGAAATTTATGGGGCGAAAAAGTAATTCTCTAAAACAACAATAGGATGTGCTGAGCTCAGATAGCCGAAAGAATAACAGTTTTGCTAATCTTTTATTTTTCTTCTTATTATGGTGGGTTAATGTTTAATATTTCACCCTGCAGTTCCAATCATTTTACTCTGTATTTTTAATTTTTCTTTTAAATTCAAAATTGTCTTTACAGTTTAAAAATTTCTATACTTCATTTTTTGTGCTTCATCAGATTTGATGAAAATTTTTTTTTATTAAATTTCAAAATTCAATTAAAGATTTTTTATTTTTTTCATCGAATTTTAAAATTCCACAAAAGATTTTTCATTTTCTTCGTTGAATTTCAAAATTTAATATAGAAAAATATAAAATTATTTTTGGAAATTAGAGATGCAGGATAAAATTATCGGAGATGAAAAATGAAACATCCATGTTTAAAGAAGCAGCCACTAAGAAAAGTGGGAAAAGTCTCCCCAATCGAATTAGTTGTGAGTAAAAATAAAGAAATAAATGTGGGTCTTGGTTGGGTTCTCAGAACTCTTAAAATTCTGTTTCTTTATTTTTATTGTCAAACTCTAAACAATCAAAGTGACAAAAGTTAAACAGTTTATCAAATGGGTACTCAAATAATTATTTTCCGCTCTTCAATTTGCCTGTTTTATTTTTATAGAGAAAGAAAAACTAAAGTCATTTATCAATACTATTAAGTAATTGAAAATTTGGAAAAAAAAATGCTGTGATGAAAAGCATTAATTATAATGTTGTGCATTTTAAACAATTAATTTAATTAATTTGATTTCAATAAAAAAGAAAAGATTTGAATAATTAATTTAATTTAATTTAAAAAATAGGTGGATTGATGAGGCAACCCGATCCACCACGAATTCAACCCGTGTGAATCGGGGGTTCTTAATAAGCCGGGTCAAAATTGGCTCGCATAAAAATTTTGACATTTTTTTCTAATTCAACTCGCCTCAAACCTATAATGAGCCGGATTGGCTCACAGATTTCAACCCATTTTGACAACACTAACCATAACGACTTAACAATAAAATAATAAACAAATAAGAAAAAGATTCAATATTATTTTCACAAAGCACATAAATCATAACACAATGTTTAAATAACTATTAGTAAAATTTAATTACTTATTTTAACTCTTTAAGAAGTCTTAAAAATTTATTAATTTCTTTTATAATACTATTTTGCAAATTGTTTAGATAGAAGAATCATATATTTCCTACATATTTTCACAAATTTCTTAAGAAAAACAATAGTCAAACTAATCATTAACAAGGTACACATGCTGAGGACATAGCAATGTAATAATTATGTAACTTTTATTTATTAATTAAATTAAGGAGAGGATAACGACTTAACAATAAAATAATAAACAAATAAGAAAAAGATTCAATATTATTTTCACAAAGCACATAAATCATAACACAATGTTTAAATAACTATTAGTAAAATTTAATTACTTATTTTAACTCTTTAAGAAGTCTTAAAAATTTATTAATTTCTTTTATAATACTATTTTGCAAATTGTTTAGATAGAAGAATCATATATTTCCTACATATTTTCACAAATTTCTTAAGAAAAACAATAGTCAAACTAATCATTAACAAGGTACACATGCTGAGGACATAGCAATGTAATAATTATGTAACTTTTATTTATTAATTAAATTAAGGAGAGGGAATGCCATGCCAAAACATGTTAAATGCGAGACTTTGTCATCCTCCATTCATTAATAAATGTATTGAGACTCATTACTTAACTTAATCTAAACATTAGGTTATTAATAAAATAATCATGATTAGTAGCAGTCAGTGTATAAATTCAGTAAATAATTTATTTATTCTTTTTGTACCTATTTATAATACCGTTTCAATTAATTCACATTTTTAAAAGATCAATTGAATTAGATGAAAACAATAAATTAGTCAATGTTGTTTTTCAAAATCAATCTCATTATATTTAAATTAAAATAGCCAAGTGAGATATTTATATTCTCAAATAAACGAGATAAATTTATATAATTTATTTTAAATATTTATTTCTTCAATAATATTTTAGAAATTTTATTGAAATAGCATTGAAAGCTAATTTAAGTGGAAAATATGAAAATTGGATTCCATTGAAGGCAATGTGCGTAAAGCCTTACAGCGTCAGAGGCTATCAGCATACAGAAAATGAAAAAGAAGAAAATTGATAACTAGAAAAAGACACCCGACAGAACATTTTAAGCTTTGATCGAACTCGTTTTCATTAGAATCAGATACTCATAGGGCTATGAGGACCATTCAGAGCTGAAATTGCTGTCTGAATTTTTATCTGCAAAAACATCTTTCTCTTCTTCATCAGCCTGCAAAACATATCAAACAATTAAAAAAACAACTCAAAACGGAATGATAAGTGTCAAATTTGAACACATCAAACATCAATCTTTCCATTGATCTACTTGATAAGCTTTAATAATCAATATGGTGAAGATAAAGGTCTAAGAACGTTTTCAATTAATGATAGGCTTTTGCATTGGATTCGACCAATTCTTAACTTAACTTTTATTAATTCTTAACTTAATTTGCATTAGTATTTGCTTATACGGGGTGGTGCATATTTTAAAGATAGCTATAATAATGAAAATATACAAATAAATCAATTATGCAGTAAGCTTAATTAAGTATTGACATCAGATTCGAGAAGTGATAAAGATAAACAAACAATCTCATAATTACATTTGGATTTCTATGTTGGACTTTTATCCTTTAAAGTTTAAATAAGAACACTAAAAAAAATTGTATTTTTCTTTTATAAAATAATTGCCTAGACAGATTTTTTTTCCTTTAAGAGAGAAGTAAAAGAAACATTATTTTTTTTGAGTTAAATTAATTAATAGAAAAAATATATATAATTGTTTAAATTTTTATTTGTTACATGACAAGAGTTAATTTTAATTAACGAAAGATTTCATTTTTCAAAAATTGCTATCGTAAAAATGTTGAGGAAGAAATGGTTGGAATTAGTTCCACCAACAGGCAACCCTAAAATGAATATTTAGGGCTCTCATTCGATCTTCAGTGAAATTAAAACGATAAAGTTAAGTTGAGAGGATCCATTTCATAAACGGAATGATGATCAGTGTGAATCCCTACCGCTCTATATGTCATCGCAATCATTTTATGTTGAAAATGGGAAGAAAAAGAAGATCATCAAACGTTTTAGCATCTGAAAATTGACGAGAAATGATGGAGATTTGAGACCCTAATATAGGATACGAATTATTCCTAAAATCAAATCAACAGTGTTATTTCAAATAAACGTGCTGAAAATTGTACTGCGTGATGACTTGCGAGGAAGACGCTCTCATTTTCTTTTCAGAATGCAAAGCACGTTTTCAATTCTTGGTCTTTTTTCTTATTACGGGCACTGCATCTACCAACCAAATATTATTCTAAAGTTGGAATTTGTCTTCTTCAACTCGTACTATTATAAAAACAGGAAAAACAAAACACATCTGTTTCCTGTTTTTCCCACCTAGAAATTTCGGAGAAACTGAATCTGGCTGGTGGGGAAGTGAGAACTTCCTGAATATGTTCTCTTTCTCTTACTAGGTAGAAGGAGAAATAGATTATTTGCATTTGAAGAAAAATGCAAAGAACGACTGGTCCAGTCCAGATACAATGTAACAAAACAGACAGCAATGTTTCATCATAATCATTCTGGAATGCGTTGTTGCTCCAAATTTTCAGAGTAATGGGGCCACTTTGATTCTTTTTATACTTCTTACCTCTCCTATACATCAGTTTTTGTACCTAGATCAAGTGTGATTACTATTCTGAATTATAAGAATTTTCTTGAAAGGTATACGATTTAAATTTTATTCGATTGGGTCAAGTATTCTAATAAGATAAATCTTAAAATAAATTTTATATATATAGTGGCTATTGCATGATTCAGATTTCATTACGTAAAAGTGAAAGTTAAAACTAGGTCAGGCATCACTGCCTCAACACAGAACCCTACAACAGGAAAAAACGGAAAGGATGAATTGATTTTCAAAAGCATGCACAGTACAGTGCCTTTTGTTTTTCTTCTTTTGTCTTTTTAATTTCACCAAAAGTAATGGATGAGAAACAAAATATATGTATATTAAACACTGTGAAGAAAAAACATCTTCTCCAACAAAGGAAAATCCTATGATAATCTACCAAATCCAAAGAGCCAAACTTAATTTTTCTATCACCAACTGCCAGTAAGTATATAGAAATACAGAAACAAAAACATTATATAATTTGTTAGTGGACACTTTTTACTATATTACGTTATTTTAATGAATTAAAGTTTATATTAATTTAATTTATCTGTTAGAATATATATATATATATATATATATATATATATATATTATTTTGTTTATATTTGAAGTGTATTTTATGGTTTGAAGAATAATAATATTGGAGAAATAACATAAACTACGAAATTGTATAAAAAGACAAGAAGTGTAAGTGTATACTGAGGTAGTAATTTGTGTAACTATTTTTAATGTATTAATAGTTTATTTTCAATATTTTTTCTTCTTTATTTTATGTATGAATATTTTAAAGGTTAACATTTTACAATTTAAAAATATGAAATATATAACCATATAGACATCCGCCACTTATCTCCGTTCGGGGATAAAATCCTGCGCCGCTAATCAACTTATTAGTTGCTAATTGTCACTTCTGTTTTGACTGCTAGTTGTCACTTCTGTTTTGACTTAATTTTAATAAAACGCTAATTTTGTGCTATTTTCTAAAATCAATGTAGTTCTACTGCAGTGAGATATTTTGAAATTATTAAATAACCCATAATTATATACAATTCCTTATATTTTATCCTAATATTAGAAAAAAAATAGTTAAGGAAGAGACAAAAATGACAAAGACAGTATTAGACGTGTTGTTAAATGAGAATTAATAGAACATAAATTAGTTGACACTGAATTTATGTAAGGAAGAAAAAGTTCCTCCTCCAATAGTCTTTCTGATGAACACCAATTCTTAGTTTAGTTTTTTTTTTAAGTTGTTAACTATCAAGGTAGTCTTCAAAGAGTTTTAAAGACCAAATTAGTTAGTTCTTCAAAGACATTTTACCATTACTTTAACATTTTTTATTAAAAACACTAGACTCAAAGATTAATTTGATCCATCAAATTTTTTTATGTTATCACTACAGCTCTCCAAAAAAATAAATATGGTGATATTTCAAAATTTTAATTGATTATAACTTATTATAGATTTAATAGTTAAAGGAATGACTTAGAAAAAAAACTTCAAAATGTTAACATTGTGATAATTTAAAGTTTCAAGTGGTTAATTTGAAAATTATTTTTTGGAAAGATTGAAGAAAAAAAATGCTTGCCTCTAAAAAATGAGCTAGGCTGAAACTTTTAAATTCATAAGGTTCAAACTTAAATATTAAAAGGACTAAATTTCTTGCATTACTTCCTTTTCTCGATAACAATAAGATGATAAAATATCCAGCTTATCCTTGACCTTGAGAAGACAATCATAATGGTGGATTTACTACGTGAATATTAATATAATTTTTCCTATTGTTTTATTATTATTTTATTTGTCTTTTTTTTACAAGTTTAAAATAATATATATCTATTATATATTATTTTTTTTCTTTTATCCCAGACACCTCAGATTGGGAGAACATCGCGTTAAACACATTAAAGTTGGCACAACAGATAGTATGAATAGGTGAGAGAAGATATTCACTTATTAATGCTTCCTTCCTTGCTTTTGCATCATCCACTGTCAAACACAGGTCCTTACATTACAGTTACAATCATTGTCCCTAAAATACTCTGCGGCTTTTCCAATTTACTAAAGTGGTTCATTTCCCAATAATCAGTACATTATGCATGCTGATTGAGACGATAAACACGATTACTATTGGTTAAAATAAGTCAGACCAATAATATGTATAAGCAGAAAGATTATAACAGACTAAATCTTAAGGTATTTGGCTTAAGCTTTTAGGTTGGAATTGGTTTAAAATCTATAAGCTTATCGTTTAGGATTTATTTAAATAAAATTTTCTGGATTAATGTATTCAGAAAGTTATGAGATAAGTGATATTGAAATTTAGCAAAAGGGAAAAGTGGGAGACTAACCTCAATGAAGACTGTCTTCAAAAGTGTTCCTGAAAAAGAAGTGATATTGGCTGCAATGATCTTCAGCTTTAAAGATTCGAAAACCTGACACAGTTTTACCATTGTGTCTATCCTTTTACTACATGTCAAGCTCACCACAAACGTCTTGTCTCCCATGTATGCAACCCTCAGCTGTCATTCACCATCTCAATGAGTTTATAACACATGAGTGAGTATGAAATGCAGAAAAGAGTGATGAGCTATACCTCGATTACTTCAATTGGGGAATTTCTTGAAGTGGCAGAATCAAATAGCTGTTCCGTTCTCTTCTTCTTAGACCTGAGGAGAATAGGCAGGTCGTGATCAAATTCATAGGTTGGGTTCTTGAGCTTCCCAGATTCCAGATCCAAAATCTCTGCTTCGATTCTCTTCTCTTGCTCATGCAAGTGCTGGATGTATTCAATAGCATCCTTAATGATAGAAGCTTTGTCCATCTGTAAAAATTCGCCATCAACAACCAAATTAATACGTGTCTGCCACCTATCTCCTATACTAGCTAGCTGCTAGATGCTTATTACTTTTTCTGAAAGCGAAATGAACAACACTAAGTTATATAGGTGGGGTTTGTCAACACTGTTAGCATATATACCTTACTGATGTTGGGGACCACGGCTCTAAGCGCAAAGAGCCTTTCGTTCAGCTTCTTCCTCCTATTCCTCTCCGAAACAATGTTCTTTGATGCCATCGATGAAGCACCACCGTCCGGAGAGCTTGAATCATAGTACCCGGACATCGCCGCCTCATCCATTGCCCAGCTGCATGTCCAATCACCAAATTCTTTTAATTAGTAATTCAATATCCCTTATGTTTATATATACCAACATGATGAACGGTTGATTAACTGCTTTATGGAGAATAAGGAAAATCTTGTGAGTTGTGATTACCTATCAAGCTCTTGGTTTTGGAAGAAGGTGTCCCAGAAATGGTTGTACTCCCCACCCATATTTTCCATGGTTGGAAAGTTTGAGGTTGTAACGGACAGAAGGAGGAAGGTTTTGATCCTTTTCTTTCTTTCCCTTCTTTTATGGTGTGTTTTCACCTAATGTTTTTCTGTGCTAGATGGGTGCAGGGTGGGATACAACATTCACACGAATATGCATATATATATATATATATATATATGGAGAGGAGAGGAAGCGATGGAGATGAGAATGTTTGTTTCCTAGTTTGCTGCTTCCCAGAAACAGCGACCGAGACCGTCAAACAATGTGTGTCTCTGAGGCCGCGTTATTCACATTAATAATTAATCATGGATTCAACCACAAAATATATATTATTTATTATATTAGGAAAACTCTTCACAGATCTTACGTCATCACACTGTATCGTATCCCGTGCGTTTACATTTTATATTTTATGTGGAAATATGTTTATTAATATTTCAAATGGGATGAAATATAGTCAATTTTTTTTTAATTTTAAATGTGTACATTCTCTTGTTATCTAAATAAGTGAAATTAGTTATTCTTAATATATATTTTTGTTTTAGATTAATGATTCGGACTAATTAGATATTGTATTTTAAAATATTAATTTAATTGAATTGAATTTTAGCTTTTTCGTAAATTTAAGTATTTTTAATTAAGTTTTTTATAAAAATTGTGTTTTATTAAGTATCAAGTCTTTAATTCAGTCCTCACATATAAAAACAAAAAAAAACAATTTAATTTTAAATCTTGCATAAATTTTACTATTTTGAATAGATTATTCATTAAAAAAATTGTTGTATTGAGTTTTTAATTTTTTTCTATTAGATTATGTTTATCAGTTGTATGACCATTTGATTTTATAATTCCAAACAAAAATAAAATAAAATTGCAATATGATTTTATTCAGTTCAGTTTGAAAAAAAAATAAATAAATTTTTTGGTACAACATGAACGACTTTTCTTAAGTTCATAATAATCTTTGTGCACCTTTCCTAATAAAAAGTTTGTTTGGACGTGAAGGACTTGTGTATTGTATGACTAGTCAACGATCAGGCGGTCGACCTTCCAACAAGGGAATGACAGATCCATCTGGAATAGTCAATAATAAGAATTAGTCTGAGCAATAATAGTTACTAATGGGCAACTAATGAGAATAATAGTCATTGATTGACAATTAATAAGAATAATATCATTTGTTATATATTGACAGGTAATTAACTTTGATTACTTATTCTTATTATAGAATTATTGAGTAAACCACTAACTTGAGTGTCAGAGTGTCTTTGACAGGTAACTCCCATAGTTTGGACAAGGGAGAGAGAAAAAGTGAACAATACAATTTGGATAATGCAAGATCTTCAAGAAGTTCATCTAGGTGAAAATGTTTTGAGTAAGAGATCTCAACATCTTACCCGAAACAGATCTTATTTTGAATCATTTAGATAAAATAAATTCATATTCATAATACTCTTAAGATAATGAAATATATATTTTAGTTTTGTCCAATGTTGTTTTTTAGGTGAAAAACTATATTTTACTTAACAAATTTACAACAAAAACTATATTAGGTCAAGTAATTATAAATGGAGAAGATTTTCATTCTTTTCTTAGAGTCTAAAAGGACCTTTATCAACGTATGATGGCCTAACAACATTAGAATGCATAGACATGACTTATCTATATAAACTCTCTTAAGTACTTTTATTATATAAGCTTCTTAATATATAAAAAAGAACACATTTATTTAAATACTTAATTTATAACCCCAAACTAAAATTCCTGTCAATAATAATAATAATATATTAATATATATTAGAGTTGGGTTTGATTTAAGTCGTTTTTAAAAATTCAAATAACATCAAATTGAACAGCTCAACTCTTACAAAACAGAATCAAAAATTTTTCAGACTTATTCACTTATAGATTATATGGATTGGTTTTTAGTTTTTCTCCTTTTATTTGATTTTAAACACCTCTATACTTCCCTTAAGTCCACACTCAACCCATATCCCCTTAATGACTCTCGGAAAATGATAAAAAATGGAATCTCCCCATTTCAACATCTCTGCCATTTTCCGAATTATAAAATGTCTCAACATCTCTGTGAAGTTAAATGCTTATTATATTATTTTAGAAATATCACGTGTAATGAAAATAAAATTAATTTATAGTATAAATAGGTATAAACTTCATTAATAAATTAATTTGATAAAATTTAAAATTAGAAGTGCTCTAGCTCATCTTAATGGACATATAAACTCATATCGACAATACTTTCGTAAAACAAATGACAAATGTTTATCAATCATTGTGGCAGAAGAGCACACGCAAAAATTTATTTTTGTTTCTAATTTTTTGCTTTTGCTTAAACCAGTAACAAAAGTAGATTTTGCTTGGGTTCCTTGTTAAGATTGATAATAGTGTATTTTGTCAACGCTTCTGTTTCTGTACCGTAGTCATTCTTTTTAACAAAAATCATTTCAATACATTAATCTCTCTGTTTACAAATAGCAGCGTAACTATGACATAAAGTGGTTTATCATTAACTAGTTATTCACTTGAATGAATTTAAAAAAGAGATGAAATGAATTTATGAATTTGAAAGGATTTGAAACTAATTTTTTTTTTGTTTATTTGAATGGATTTTGAAGTTAAGTGAGAGTGGATTTGGAAGTATATTTTTTTAATCTGTCATATCAATCAAATTTTACACTAATTTTCATAAACTTTATTTTTAAAATTTATTTTCACTTACTTTTAAAATCTTTTCAAATAAACAACAAAAAATTTACATTCAAATCTTTTCAAATTCATTCAATCACTTTCCTTCAAATTTATTCAAATAAACAAAAACCTGTAGGAAAGAAAATAAATATTCTGAAAACTATTTTTATGTTATTTATTTATTTTGGTATTGGTTCGAAGAGAAGGTATTGTTTTTGTTGTACACTTTAAATGCTGTTATCTAATCATATGAGTAAATTCTAGGAAGGTTCTAGTGGATGCTCCTATTTTGTACTAAGTAAAACTATGTTTCTGCAGTGAACACTGTTGTAGTTTGTGAACGTCGCAGCGATAGATTTCAACCTCGTAAGTAGACAGTGGCAGATCCAGAATTTTTTTGTTAGGAGACACAATAAATAATAATTTATTATAGTTTTACTAAAATAAAATATTCATATATATTTTACAAAATATATATAATACTTCTTAAAAAAACATGATATCATGACAAGGAAAAACTCTAAAATGCTTATATTTGTATACTTTGAAAATATTCTACAATTTTTTCCTTGTCAATACTATAAAAAGATAGATATTTTTTTATATATGTAACTAAACAATCATTTAACTATTTATCTCACGTGTGATTATACATTTTATTTTTTTTAAAAAATCATTTATTGCTAATTTAATTGAAAGTTTATATTTTATGTTATACAAAAATGGATACTCTTGTTTGAAAATGTTTTCGTTAGAAAAAAAAGTGTATTAATATAAAAGGAAGTCACTTTTGAAATACTATTAAAGATTAATATGTAAGTATAAATCTTACATTGAATTAAAATAGAAAATTACAATAATGAATGCAATAAAGTTTTAAATTGGAAATAGTATTACTCTTTTATGTGAGTTGATTTAAAATTTTATTGATATTATTTGTCTTGTGAGTTAATATATCGATATAGACCCATCATAAACATTTTTTTTAAAGTGTTGTAATTACCATAACTAAAATTAAAATTAATTTTAGACCATCATATAATATTCATTTTAGTTTGTATCAACATTTTTTTGACAAAGATAAAACAATTTCATTAAATGGGACATGTAACAAGACAATGACTAATATATATTGTTAACGAGACATGTGAAACACTATTATTAATATAGTCATATTTGTCATTTAAACAAAATTAAGAGTAAATTTTTGTTTGTGTGTATGTAATAGAACTTTTTATAATTTTTTCACTACAAAAATTATTAATATTATCGACGGATTTTTATCGACGAATATATTTTTATCGGTAAATTTTCATTATCGACAGTATTACCGACGAATTTTGAATTTTATTTATCAACGGCCAAAAGTCTTCGGTAAATCTGTCGATAACTGACATACACATTACCGACAGACATGTTCCATCGGTAAATCCATCGGTAATGTCAATGTCACTTATCGACGATTTTACCGAAGGCTTTTGACCGTCGGTAAAAAAAGCGGGAATTTTCCCGTTCATTATTTCACTTACCGACATTACCGACGAATTTACCGAAGGTCCATGTTCGTTGGTAAAAAGAGCGAGAATTTTCCCGCCCAAATTCTGCCTCAAGTGTCAATATATGTGGCAAAGACGCTCATTTCTCCTTATTTTCTTTACCAACTCAGTTTCACACCACCACTACTCATTTCTCTTTACCGTCTTGTGGCTTCAGCTCTCTACCATTGCGGGTTGCTCTCCACCATCGCAGGATAGTCTCCACCATCACGGGATGCTTTGAACTTTTCCGGCGAGCTCCACTTTTCCGACAAACTCAAGTTTTCTGGTGGGCTGTTGTAGAGTTCATTTGTGCGATTAGAAACATTACCGGTATTAAACTTTTCCGATGAGCTCAACTCTACATGATAAAATGACACAACATCACTGGTCCTAAACCGGTCCTAAATTTTTCCGGCGAGCTCAACTCTCTATGATAAAATGACACAACATCACCGGTCCTAAACTTTTCCAGCGAGCTCAACTCTCCATGATTCCCTATGGTTATTCGCGTGATGCCATTTTGGTGGCGGAGTTCGTGGAAATGAAAAAAAAAATTGACACAGGAACGAAGGAAGAAGAAGAAGATGAACCAGGTCACGACATTTACCGACGGATTTATCGAAGGCCTAGATCTTTTGATAATTACCGAAGGCTTTACTAACGACCAAAAGTCTTCGGTAATTACCGACGGACGAAAGATCTGTCGGTAAAGTTTACCGACAACGTTTTTATCGACGGTATGTTGGCCATCGATAAGTCGTCGATAAATGCTAATTATCGACGGATTTTATACATTACCGACGAATTATGACCGTCGGTAATCTTAAAGTATTTCAAACCCTTGTTTATCAAATTTGTCTTTCACTTATGTGAAATAAAAATAAGTGTAAATATGAGGTTAGTATAATAAATAATAAATATCTAAAATTTAACTTATTTCTCAATTTCATTTTATTTATTTTAACTAAATTTATTAAGTTTATTTATATTTCAAACGTTTTATTTAATATTTTAAATACATAAGAAAAACATTTTGAATTATTGATTCATTATCCATATGACTTAGAATCAATAAGAATCAACAGTTCATCAGGTAAATAATTTTTTCTCTTTTAATATTTTATTTAAAAATTATCAATATTTATCAAATATATTTTTATCTAACAAAACAAAACGTTATTAAAGCAAATGATAAAGAAAATTTGAGTTATTTACAGTAAGACACATTTTTATTTTTAACTGATAAATATATTTGAAACATTAAATAAATTTAATAAAATATATTTAACTAAAAAAAGTTAAATTTACATATTTCTATGAAAGATTAAATTATTCTAAAGTTAAAAAAAAATACTAATTTTAATTTTTACTAAAGATAAAAGTATATTTAATCATAATATTCAACATTATCTAATGAAAACTTTAATTAGATGTACATACGTAATACTGTTATTTTATTTTTATTTATATCTTAAAAATAAAAAACTGTATAATGTAAGACCCATGAAAAAAAAAATATTTATAATAGTAAATTTTAGCATTTTATTAGTAATAATAATTTTAATGGATAGAAAAATATATATTTTGAATATAAAATTATAGTAATTTTAGAAGGAGAGGTTAAAATTTTTGATAACTTGTTTAGTATTTTTTTTTAAGAAAATCGAATAGAAAAAAAATGAATAGTGAATAGTAAAAAGTGAATAGTAAATAGTAAAAAGTGAATAGTAAATAGTAAAAAAATAAATAGTAAAAATAAATTTTCAGCATTAAGATTCCTTAGCATGGAAGAAAGTAGTAGGTAGAAATTAGGATCAGATTTGGTGAGAAAATGATTGAAATATTATTTTTAAATAATATTAAAATAATAAATAATATTAAAATATTAATGAATAGTAAATTTTTTTTACTATAAATAGCCATGGGAGGGAAGGGCATTTTGCACCAAGAGAAGAGGAATCAAGTGAGAGCTTGAGAAATAGAGAAGAAAGAGTTAGGGAGAAATTTTTAGTTGCAAGAAGAGTAGAGGTTCTGAAGGGTTTCGGGGGAAACAAATTCGGAGCAGGAGATTAAGTCTGGAATAGAGGTAGGGGAGCTAACTTTTCTAAGCTTTTATATTATGATTTAGTACTGTTTTATTTCTATTCATGTTTTGAAATTATGTATGAATATTGTTAATGCTTACTGTATGTTTATCTATATTGATATTCGGTGTAAATATTATATGTTGTTGTTTTGAATCTGTTAATAAGAAATTTGTTAAAAACTAGTTGAGAAATACTTTGGCTAAGGAAAGACTTGGTACTTAAGTTGTCCCTTGTGACGCACCTCTCTTTCCTGGAAGTCTACTCGACAGGTTTTTAACTTAAATCTTGTGTACAGATTATGTACTGTTAAATTATCATGTAATATATCTTGTTGGAATATATTCAGTTTGTATGATTTCTGAAATGATTGAAGTTTATTTGATTTGAATTTATGCATCTGAACATGTATGAGTATTATGGGGAAATGTCGTAAGGGTATAATATGAGTCGAGGAATGTGAGTATGGTATGAGTCTCGCGGAGAGATTCTGTAATGTCATGGTATGTGTATGAGGATTATGGGTAGATTTCGTAATAGTATAATATGAGTTAAGGAATGTGAGCATTGTATGAGTTTCGTGGAGAGATTTTGTAATGACATGGTATGTGCGTGTATGTTGATGTTGAGGGTCATGAAGTTGGAGGTTATCCTGATACTCTAATAATCAATCAGTCTCAAGTAGAGAATGATGAATTATGTGGTGAGAGGGGCAGGAGGTCCTGGTCTATGTGCCGGTTTAGGACATAGTGAGGGGACTAACCTTGTGAATGGTATGGAGGGCAGAATGTCCTGGTCTATGTGCCGGTTTAGGACATAGTGAGGGGACTAACATTATGAATGGTATGGAGGGCAGAATGTCCTGGTCTATGTGCCGGTTTTGGACATAGTGAGGGGACTAAGAATGACATCACAAGTGAAAAACCTTCCGTTGTATCGCTCATCAACATATCGTTGGGATAAGTGCCTATGGAATATCGTTGGGATAAGTGCCTATTGAATATCGTTGGGATAAGTGCCTATTGGGTATTATGGAATGAGTGTCTATTGGGTATTTTGGTGTTTATTGGGTATTTTGGTGTTTATTGGGTATTGTGGGACGAGTGTTCAATGAGTGTTTATTGGGTATTATGGAATGAGTGTCCATTGGGTATTTTGGTGTTTATTGGGTATTTTGGTGTTTATTGGGTATTGTGGGACGAGTGTTCAATAGGAATTGTGGTACGATGGTATGAGGGTGTCTGACATAATTATTATACGATGTTTGTATCGAAGTAATTATGCATGTCTTATAAATGATTTGTTGCATGTTAGCTCACCCTACTTGTTTGTGTTTTGTGTTTGGGTATGTGCGATGATCGTATAATTCGTTATACGGGAGCAGATGAAGGAATGTCGCCTCACATAGTGCCAAGGAAAGGGAGGAGTAGAAGAACTATAATTAGAATCTTTTTACATGTATAGACTTATATTAACTAGAAAATTTTAAAGGGTGAGATTACGGAATGTTACCGTAAATGTAATGTTAATTATCAAGTGTGAAAATTTGGGATGTTACATTAATGTAAAAAGTTGGGTTGTTACATTAATGTGAGAATTTGGGATGTTACATATAAAGTAACGATATGATAAAAGTACTATCAGAACACATAAATTACTAACGTCTACCATATTACAACTGCTATAAATCAGTTATTATCTATATAAAGATCACTTTTTTTTTCTTAAAAAGTACAGATGCACATCGTTTCTTTTTCTTAATATTAATATAATAAAATTAATATTTATTATTTATTTATTTTTAATTGATTTAATTGTTATTTTAAGCCACATGATTATTATTTTTTATTGTTATCATTCATTGAAAATTAAAAACAACATAATTAAATTTGTAGTCTTTCATAAATTTATATTTTTTTTATTAAATTACTATTGAGAATGTCTAAGTGTTCTAAATATTTTATATTTTTTTAATTGAATTCTTACTATCAACTGAAGTTTGATTTTACAATCTCAAACACAACACTACAGACTTGAAAAAGTATGTCTACATTGTTACTTTGTGTTTTTTTTAATATTTAATTTGAAAAATGAAACTATGACACTTTCTTACAAAGATAATTAAGATTTTAACTATTTATTGTCATTAAGTTTGTGATATTGTTCTTGAAACTATAAAATTAAACTGTTATCTTTGTCATTTTTTTTTCTATCTTGAAACATGTTAATTGATGATAAAATTAATGAAATTGAATTAAAAATATAAAACTTTTAGACACTCAATAAAACATTTTTATAAATATCTAAATTAAAAAATACTTAAAATTTAATTAGTTTTAAAGATGCATAATGTGTCTTTTTTTATTAATAGAGACATAATATTAATATTTATTAATTATTTTTTAATTTGTATATTGTTCTTATCGACTTTCTAGAAACGAAGATAGTATGATTTTAGTAAATCTATAAGTTGTCTTCTCAAATATGCAGAGTCTAAGATAGTGATGGGTGACAATGGAAAAATTTACTTGATTCTTCAACATTTAAATTATTAACAATTATTAAATATAAAAAAGATTAAATAAAATAATTGATAACTAACATTAATATATATTTATAAGCTTTTAACTCCCATAAATAAATCCTAAACAATAAAAAGGCCAAGTTTGTTTACAGTGCCTAAATATGTTAGTTTAATACTCATCTGATTGATAATCATACCCGAATATCAACTATTTACAATAATTGTTTATATATATATTAAGTTGTTATAAATATATTTCTTTTATTATATTATATTACGACCATATCTCCAAGTTTCTATATATTATATTTAGTCATACACACATAATAGAGATTTTGCATGACAAGTTTTGCTTTGTGAAATACGGTAGTTAGGCGTACAGATCAAGCTCTTCAACCTATTGCGGCGCTAACCATGGTCAAACCGTTTATACACGATGGTACTCTGCACAGATGCAATTTAACCATAGTCAAACCGTTTATACACGATGGTACTCTGCACAGATGCAATTTAACCATGGTCAAATAATTTATACGCGATGGTACTATGCAAATGGTCAAACCGTTTATATTTTTAGTGTAACTCTTAAATTCAATTATATTTTAGCTTAATAGTTTTTTTTAATGTGTGTGAGGTTTACTTGATATAATTTATTACTTTTTTAATTTATTCTTTATTAAAAATGTATTAAAACAGTGTTAATTCTATTTAAAGTTAAGAAATGCATTAGTGACTTGTTTTTTTTATGTTTTTTTTCCTTTTACTTCTTATTACTCTTTCCTTTTTCTTTTTCATTTCTATACTGTTTTCCGGAGAACAAAAAGTTCTTTTCAAACCCCACGTGTGAAAACAGTCTTTCAAGAATATTTCAACATCTTATTTTCCAACAGGTTTTAACACCACTTTAACAAAATATCACGTTGAATTATTTTAAATAAAATAAAAACTACACTAAAAATACAAAAAAAAAGACTGAAGAATTGTTTATTAAATTTCATAAATATTTTATAAAAATTAATAAACAATTTTATTTATATTTGAAAATTTCTGATTTATTTTTTTTAAAAAAAAATGTTCAACCATACACGTAAGTCTTCACAATAGATATTATCCGTTTTAGATCAAATCTTACAGATTTGTTTTTGGTACCACTCCACAGATAGATCTCTTACAATTTTTGGTTTTATACCCTACTTACTACCTCTTACTTTCCACTATCCTTGATTAGACTCGTCAATTTGGTTCCTCATACATGATTTCATCCGGACCCACGTGGGTTGGGATAAAAAAACACATAAAATCAAAAAACTCTCCATAAAAAAAAGTTCACATAATCAAAATATTTACAAAAACCTTGTGAGACAAGATTAACTCGTGATTTTTTTTAGAAAAAAATGTTTATTTTAAATATAAAAAAATGTAATTACTTTTATGATTACATTCTCGTTTGATATAAGTACAAACAATACTTATATTCTAGTATTATGAGTTTTTATAAATTATTTTGATTAGCTTATAAGATTGGAATATAAGTACTTTATACAAAAGTTCATTACAGGAGGTTATGTCTTTTTTTTTCATATGTTTCAAAAAGAGCATTTAGTTTGCAAGTATTATTACTAAACGCATTTCCTTAACGAAATTCATCACTTATTATTTTATTTAATGTTATAATATTTACTTTAATAAAATTCAACTTATAATATTTTAATTATTATTCTATTGTATATTACTTTTTTTTATCAAGGAACAAAAAACGACAAGAAATTCAAGAAAAGTCCCAACTATAATTATCTATACACAATTTTATTAACAAGAATAATAAAACAAATAAATACAGTATAAACTTATTCTTTTATCTCATTTTACGCATGTTAATTGGTTTCATCAAATACTTCAAAGAAAAAAACTAACTTAATAACCTCTCATTATTTTTCTTTTAACAAACTATTTATCTTCTGAATAAACATCTAATCAATTTTAGGGTGCTCAAGTTGGTTACAAAGGTGAGTGTGGGAGCACATTATTTCTCAAGTTGATTCCCTAACTATGAACAAATTAATTCTTCAAGTATTGTAGTTACTTAACAAGTTCACCAGAAAATAATAATAATAATAATAATAATAGTAATCCAATTTAACGATGCTCAACCCTGTTGTATTAACAAAGACATTTATTAAATTATGAGATAACTATATATTTTATTTAATAACATAATAATAAGTGTGATATAAAAATATTAATTTAAATATAATAAAATTACAATATATTAAATTGTTTAATAAAATATATAATTATATATATATATATATATATATATATATATATATATATATATATATATATATATATATATATATATATATATATATATATATATAAATGATATTGTTTTTAAAAGTTAATTAAAGTTTTATAGTGGGTTAAATTCATCTTAACTCTGGCCTTATCCACTTAAGAGGAAGTTTTGGAGGTTGAAGTTTTTTTTTATCTGCACTTGAGGGACTTTCTAAAATGAGGCTTTGTCAATAGTAGATTAAGACTAGTCTATGGATTATGGATCAAGTTGACAACTCTACTCATGATTCATCTAGTTATTTACCATGAAAGATTGTACTTGTCTTGTCATTAAGATTAATTATATGCTCAAATGCTAATTATAAGAAAATTCAACACATAGATCTTCACAATACTATTATCCTAACACTTTCTTCATGTACATTAAAAATAAACATATCAAATAAATGATTTATTTTTAAAACAACCAATAATATGTTTGAAAAGTATTTTCTTTGAAAATGTTTGAAAGGAGATTCTTATCATAGATATAGATTCATGTCTAAGTTCTATAATCATCACCTTATGAGCCCTCATACATTCATAATATTTTATGTTAAGATGATATTCAAATATCACGCCATCATGGCATTATCAATACGTCACACAACTAATGTTTGACATTATATTACATTAAGAGAAAAAAGTTATATATTTATGACATTAAAAGAAAAAAGTTATATATTTAATAATATGGTTGTTAACAAAATGTCAACAGTAAAAGTAATGGATGATTATTGAATATAGTTAGTGATAAAAATAGAGGAAATTAAAGCGTAATATAATATCAGTCTAACAAATACGGGATTAACAAAAATAATGACAAGTAATATTTTGATTGTTCTGTCTGAATCGCGACGAAGTCCCAATTTTGAAATTCTTTTTGTCTAAATATAAATTGAAATTTGGTTCCCACGAAGTCTATGGTATGAGTCTATGAGTGTCACGTTTGGTGGCATTGACTTTATTGACAAATAATTGACAACGGTTGGCTTTATTTCCACCGGCCACCTGTGCTTGAATCACTCTCAACAAAACCATAAGCTGCCTGACTAGTTTAGTAATACTGTAACATTATTTGAAAACTAACGACAAAACAAATTTCATTTAAATAATAAATACATTTTCATGAATTCAGTTTCTATATTATTTCTTTAAAATACATTGATATTTAAAAAATAATAAAAATAATATATATCTTAAATAATGACAACACAAAAAACAATCCAAATTCGACTTCCCTTTTTAACATGACATAATGGTACTTATGCTAAATATTTCTCACGTTCACACTCCACGCTTGTGTGAAAATTTTATGATCCTTCTGTCAGAACACAACACTAATTTTTCTCTATAAAACAAAAAAGATAACTCCAGGATGTCTTATAATTCAATCTGCATCCATAATATGCTGATTTAGTAAAGAAAAAACAAATTAATAATGATTGTTACCGTACTTGTATATGAATAAAGATACAAAATTATGACATTTTAATGTCTAATCAAATAATTTGTATCACCATTGTTGAATCACGCCCAGTCAAATAAATTACAAAAGAAAGTGGGAAATGGTATTGAATTCAAATCTATAGGAAGAAAACATAAAAATATATCTTTACAGTTTGATCAATGTCAAATGTGCAATCGATGAAGAATCAAATCGATGAAGAATCAAATCAAGCATACTTCAAATTTAATTTGGATTTTTATCCGCTGCACACTTTTTTATTTTTTTATTTTTATTTAATATAAAGTTTTTTCTTCCAACCTACATTATAATAGAATCACAACATAACTTCATAAGAGTAAATATATACATATTATATCCATCATGATTAATCAGAAGTGTATTGTATGACTACTACAACACATCCTAATCTAGATAAACTAATAAACAACAATAAATTATACTTGATTCATAATTTATGGCTACAGTAATCTTCAATTATTTTTTGTATCATCATACTATAATTTTACATATTATAAAAAAGTTGATTTAAGTATATTTTATCATAAAACATGAGATAATGTTGATGATTTGTCTTGATGACCAACTCAGACAAATATAATGATTTTTATTATTTTATTATTGTTATTGTTCTTCTTATTATTAACAATTTCTTCTTCTACAACCTCTTCATCTTTTTATGGAGAAATTGCTATGTAGCACATGTTTTGAACAACTTCTTCTCTAGCGTAAGATTAGTACATAGGTCTTTAGCTCAAGATTACAATACATGTTTTCAACAACTTCTTCTCTGGTGCAAGATTATAATATAGGTCTTTATTGTTCTTCTTCTGCAACCCACAAGATTACCATAAATATTGCAGAGTGACACTTAGGAGAATTAATTTTTGTAAAATGAGAGTAAGGAGAATCAATTCTCCAAACACTTGTGCCACTAAGAATCTATTCTATTTGGTGGCGAAGTCGAGAATTCAATTTTTATCTTACCAAAATAGGAGCACCCATGTTAATTCATAGAATGGTGACTTGACTTTCCCTCCTCTCTTCTCATCCAGCCGAAGAGACTCTCCCCACTTCCTCTTGCATACCCATCATTGCAAATCCACTTAAATGACTCAAAATAAATGTCAACAACTCAATTTAGAGTGTCTTTGTGATTAATAATAATAGTAACTATTGAAAAATGAAGCAGACGATGAAGTTAATAATAGTTTTATGTGTAAAATTAAAAAAAAAAAGAAGAAAAATTGGTAAAGAAAAGGTAGTAATTGATTATGTAGACTATGAGGAGGAGGGAAACAGTTGGTTGAATGAAAGGTGTAACTCTGAAGGAAACACGAGCCGTCTAATTAACTCTGTATACTTGAATTTCCCATTTTGAATAATTGTGAGTCAGATTGAATAATGAATGAAATGGTAAGATTGTCGAGCTGCAACACGCTTTACTCACACTCACATTTTTCGTTGACTTAGATCTCTGCCTGCGTCTCCATCGTTCCGGAAAACACGTCCAATCCATCCTCTTCACCACTTCAAACATTATGGAATCTCATATCACTTTTTTTTTTCTTTAAAGTAATACGTGGAAGTGACGCGTAAAATGACGCTTAGGTTTACGCGCAATCTTTTCTTTTGCCTAATTTCTATCATTATCCAACCTACACTTTCTACTTTCTATTTCTTCCATACCTCTCATCGACACATACCATGCTAAATCATTTTAAATTACTTCTCTTTACCAATTCTCTTCACCGTTTAATTTATATTTTTTTTTATAGCAAATCATTTCATACATTTTATATACATTCAAATTACTGTATGGCCATATGGTCATGACGTAGAACTAACCGGACGAGGTTTTTAAGGAAGAACGATCACCCCAGGATACAATCAAGTGTTACGCAACTTATATAAATAATATGCTAATCACACGGTTATAAAAGAGTAAAGAACGAACAAACGATCATTCTTCGTAAATATTAATTCTAACCAAAATTACTGGTAAATGTTATTAACGATCAATTGATCACTATTGGAACGTAATTAAGTTTTTATTAATTTTAAATCCATTTTAAAACTTATAAATAAACGTTAAAAATAAGAAAATAGAGATTAAAAACAAAATGATAAATAATTATATTTATTATGAATTTAAAATTTTATTGTGATCCAATTAGATTAATCATTAACTTAATCATTAGAACATAGATATTAAAGCATAATCAAGATTTCTTTTTTAACACAAACATTCAGAATTACTTAAACATGGAGTGTTTTGTGGAAAATCCTGAGCCTATACCGAAACATTGTAATATAAATATATAAACTAATTATCTTATCATTTATGTTTACTTTTAATATATAAATAAATCGGTATGACTTTGTTACGACATTTCTTTAGTATCAGTTCTCATTATTAGAACACTTCAGTATAAAATGTAATACTAAATAATAATTGCATACTTACAAAATAATTATAGAAAGGAGTATATAATTATATACAAGTGAATTTTACGATAATCATAAATTTGTGTGTTTTGGAAACAGTTTCGTTAAATAAAATTAAGATTTCTGTTTCTTAAGATATAACAATTATCATTTAAAAAAATTAAATATTAGTTATAGACACATTTATATATCCAATCAGAGTATTCTTCTATCAAAATCATAACATATCTAGATATATCTCCATATACAAATTTATTTGTCATTCTTAATCAAATTTCTTCTTCTCAAACACAATTAAAAGAGGGAAAATTATATTTTGATACCCATCTTTTATAGTTTACTTTACAATTTTTCATAACAATAATAAAAGATTATATTCGATTAATAAAAATGAATAAAATAATTGTTTTTAAGATAACTTAATGGGGGTATCAACATAATATAGTCCTTAAAAGAATCCTTAAATATTATTATCATAGTTCAACCACCCAAATTCTACATTAGTGATATTGAAATCCATAGTAAGTGGGCCATTTCAATGGACTTCCTAAGTAAACGGGCTTTCCAAATTGGTGCAGGGTGACCTATTTTTTTAGAGTGTTGCTCTTTCCACCACCATCAAATACTCCATGCACCATTCCATACTTAATTTGGTCTTGCTGTAAAACGGATGTCAACATCCCTTTCGCCTTCAACGAATATAGACATCCGTGAACAGATGTTGACATCCGTTTACATATTTTATATTTTATTTTATTGTTTTATTTAAAAAAAAATAAAACTTCAACGGATGTGACCCATCCGTTTAATAAATTTTTAAAAAATATTTTAATTATTATTTAAATAATAATACATAAATTAAATTAATAATAATTATTTTATTAAATAAAATAATATTAATTTAAAAATAATTAAGTAATAATTATAAAGAAATTATATATATATATATAAATTTAAAATAGAATAAACTAAAAAACTAAAAATTAAAAAAAAAAAACTTCAATGGATGTGGCATATTCATTTTAATAAATTTTAAAAAAAATTAATTATTATTTAAATAATAATACATAAATTAAATTTAATAATAAATATTTTATTAAATAAAATAAAATTGATTTATAAATAATTAAGTAATAATTTTAAAAAAATTAAATAATATTTATATATTAATTTAAAATATAATAAATTAAAAAACTAAAAACTAAAAGAAAAACTCAACGGATGTGGCACATCCGTTGAAGATTTTTTTTTTCTTCAACGAATGTCGACATCCGTTTAAGAAAAGAAGTGAAAGTATAAAATATTTAAAAAAAATAAAGTGGTGCAAGAAGCAACGTGCAGGGAGTAATCCTCATTCTTTTTATAACCATATAATAGGACAAATCCAGTGTCAGACTAACATCATGTTGATCCTCGTATAACTCACAACTTACTAATTACATATCTAAAATATAATCTATATATTAAAAATATTTATATATTGTGAATTATATTTGTAAAAAAGTTATACACTTAAAAACATTTATCCACAAATAATTTAATTATGTAAATAAATATTAATTTAGGTCAAGAAGTAGAATTGTATAATGTTTCAAATTTTAAATGATAAAAATAATGTTATTAATGAATTTAAATTGATATTATGTTATTTTAAGCCTATTAAATCATATTATCTCTAAAATGATACAAATATGATTTCAAATCCTTACATTTTTTTTAATATTAATTTAGTTTTGAAAATTTTAATAATTTAATTTAATTATTTATTTATATTATTCTATAAGAAATATATTTTTTCTAAACTGTAAAAAATTAATCACGAAGACAATTTCATATGTAAATATTCATATTGGCAGTAAATAAAGTTTTTATATAAAAATATGAATATTTATACTATTAAAAAAAGAATAAAGATTCTAAAAATATACTTGATTATAATTTATGTTTAAAATTCTTGGATTAGAACAAAATAATAATACAGTAATAAATTTTTAACACGTTTAACGTTTTATTAAATGGTAAATATGGATGAAATAAGGTAATTGAAAAGGTACTAGTGGGAAAATATGTTAAATTATTTATAAGAAAAGCATTTAAAAATTGAAATTAAAAAAAATGAATTAAGTGAAGGTTGAGAATGATGAAGACAAAGAGTGATGTAAAAGAGAGGGGAAGGTTGAAAATATCCTCCGACATTTACTGCGTCCTATTTTTACGTTGAGGTTACAACTTACGCATGCATTTGCACCATCACCCATTACAAATGATATCTTTCTTATCATTCTTTCTCTTCCAATAACACACTATTAATGCTTCATCTCTTTCTCCCACTCATTTTTTTCTTCTGGGTTCATTCAACATTCTCAAACAAATGGGTAAAAAGTCTTCTTATTCATCTTCCTCCATCTCTGCATGGAGGTATTTGCAACCTCGTTATTACATTAAGAGACCTAAACGACTCGCAATGGTCCTTATCGTCTGCGTTTCACTTACATGGCTACTCTATGACCGCAAATCACTCAGCAGTGGACAGCAGGTTCTTTCATTTTCTTTTCTCATCTTCTCCTAAATTAACCAAGAAATTTCCATTTTCATTATAAATCCTACATGACTTTTTTTCATCTTTTATATTAATTGCATTGGTTGTTGTCTTGTAAAAGAAATAAGTTCTGATGTTAAAAGGGATGGAAGGGGTGCCATCTTGCTTTGTATTCTTGTCTCATCTCATCCCTTGTTAGTGTTTTCGATTTGAATAGTCTATTTGATCATGGTTAATAATGTGTTGATTTACGTATTTTAATCTTGGTTATGTAATCTTTTGAAAGTTTGGTTCTTGAAATATTCTTTAAACTGTTTTCTTTTTCTTTGTCTGGTGCTAGGATGACATTTTGAAATTGAAAGAAGAGGTTACACGCTTGCAGAATTCAGTAAGATGTGCAGATTTTTGTTATCTACAGGGTTCTTTGTTATACTTTCAAATTTTTGTTTTTGTGCCTTCGTGGTAATTGACTTGGTTTGAGTTATTTGAAATTGCAGATAGAAGATATAAAAGGCCACATGAAAGACTCGGCAGAAAGTATTCAGAATGAGGAGGAAGTCAATAAATTCGCTAAGGATATTTATGTTGAAGAAGATCCTATCAGCAAACAACGAAGAGATAAAATAAAAGATGCCATGCTTCATGCTTGGACATCTTATGAAACGTATGCGTGGGGAAAGGATGAACTTAAGGTTTTTCATAATATTTTCTTAACCTTTTACTTAATCCACTACTTGATATGATGAGTGTTATATGCTTGTTGCTTGAGGAGGAGGCAACCCTTTTGGATAAGCCATTGAACTTTGAAAAATAGGTATTTCTTTGACATAATAATAAATGACACTTCATTCAAATTTTGATCAACGAAGGACAGAATAATATATGCAAATTCTTTCTACAACTGAAATTTACCTATTATACACATTAGGAGAAGCAATAACAAAGTGTGTCTGCATGTTCCTTTCTAAATCCATTTATGTTTTATGCTATAATATCATACAGTTTAGAATAGTCAAATTAAAACTATGCAACTAATTAGTTTGCTATTCCTTGAACAGCCACAATCAATGAATGGTGTTGACAGTTTTGGCGGTCTAGGGGCAACTATAGTAGATTCACTTGACACATTATTTGTGATGGGTCTTGATGATCAATTTAATAGAGCTAGAGAGTGAGTTGTATTTTATTTTTAGTACATTTGATTTTGCAATCCACTGTGTCTGCTTGAAAGTGTTTGTTCTTTTCTACTTTTGCTACAAGTTGAATTGGAAAAAAAAAGGAAAAAGAGAAAGGATCGTTTTTGTAGTAAAGAATCGAACACATTATAAGCATCTAATGAGATAAATAATGCAGGTGGGTTGCTGAATCATTGTCTTTCGAGAAGAACATTGAAGTTAGTGTGTTCGAGACAACCATAAGGTTGAATTAGAAGGTTCAATCTTAGTTTTGTTGAAATGCTAATTTCCTCCCCCACCTAACAGTTGTTGTAGCTTTGTAAATTGCAACAGTTTTTCTTTGTAATTCATTTTGTCTCATTTATCTATCATTTTGGTTTAGAGTGATGGGTGGCCTTCTTAGTGCTTATGATCTCTCTGGTGACAAAGTTTTCCTAGAGAAGGCCAGAGAAATTGCAGATAAGTTGTTGCCTGCATGGAATACAGCTTCAGGAATCCCCTACAATAGAATTAACTTGGCATTTGGCAATACAAATAACCCTGCATGGGCGCGGGTATGTTTTGTCATCACTATGTTACTTCATTTATTTGTCTAGAGTTAATGTCATAACACAGAATCGCAGCTTTCTATCAAAATCATTTCTAATCACTGATAATATTCTGTTACTAGATATTTATAACATGACTTGAGTTTTGTTTTTTTTCAATTGTTGTTTGACTTGAATATTTGGATCATGTTCACCTCCATCATCACTGACTGATAAGGCATTCTTTGATTGCCTGATGATCATATCAATGTCTTTTGTTTTGGTCTTGAAAATTTACTGTCCTTCTATAGAACTCTCATTCTGCGTTTGGTAATACAACATATCATATGGTGTGTTGTCTTGCAAATTTTAGTTGCATCTCATTGTTACATATATTGTGATTTATTGTAGATTGTTTTATGTTCTTGATTGGTCGTTCTTTATTACTAGGGAAACAGTATTCTTGCGGATTCTGGTTCCGAACAACTCGAATTCATTGCTCTCTCTCAAAGGACAAAAGACCCCAAGTACCAAGAAAAGGTGACATTTTACTGCTTTTCCTTCATATTACTAAACATTTTTTATCAGTGGAATTCAAACCCACAACATAACTAAAAATTACTAAGCATATTGATTTCAAGAATGTCATAATAATAATTTCAGGCAGAAAAGGTCATCAAGGGGCTTCATAAAGATTTTCCGGATGATGGGTTACTTCCTATATACCTTAATCCACTTACTGGAACTCAAACAGGTGGATCAGTTACATTTGGTGCCATGGGTGACAGGTATGAGACTTACAAAATTTGCTAACATCATTATTGCATTATGATCTTGTAATTGTTGGCCACTTAAGTCTTCAAGTAAAATTCAATTCCAATTTTGTGTAAGTTTCTGCTAAACTCTTGATATTCATGTGCTATGTTTTTTGGGAACGTGGAATAAATATAAACATGCTTAACCTTCATTGGGTTACAGTCTGCTTGACATTTTTCTATCATTTTATTGTTCACATGCTTAATAAGGTTACCCATTTATATGTTGCAGCTTTTATGAGTACCTACTCAAGGCCTGGATACAAGGAAATAAAACTGAAGCTGTAGCATTTTACAGGTAATGAGCTTTCAATGTTGATTTTTCTTACAAAGTATACCTAACTCTAGTTCACCATGTACATATTTTGTTGCCATAGACTTTTGGAAGAAGCCAAAGTATTATGGAATACCTTTCATCCATAATGCATATTCTACAAAAACACACATTTAGCAAACCACTTTAATATGAAAGTTCAAACTTTTGAGCTAAGAGACACACATAGAACCATATTTGAAATGTGTGAGCTAATGGTGGATCAGGGAAATGTGGGAGAAATCAATGATAGGTCTTCAAAGCTTGATTAAAAAGTCAACACCTTCGTCTTTTGCATACATATCCGAGAAGCTTGGAAATGCAGTCTTTGATAAGGTGTTATTTGAAAAAGATATTTATTTTAGTCTTAGCTGAGTACGACATTAAAAGAATATTTGACTTGGTGTCCTTTTCAGATGGACGAGTTAGCTTGTTTTGTTCCTGGAATGTTGGCTTTGGGATCTTCAACCTATGGCCCTGGAGAAGCTGAAAAATATCTGTCACTTGCAGAGGAGGTGACCCTCTTTTTTTCTTCCTAGAAATATAATACCAGAGTACTTATTCTCTTAAAAGCTTAAGCTATTAAATTTATGTGCTGCTGATTCTTCCGAAAATCAACATCACACTTTTTCTTGCCTCTTCACTTGGAATTGGAAACATTATTCAGAACATAATGAAGAACCATGTTGTATTTGTATTTTCTCTTTCAACCAAAGAATCATACACCCAAGGTTTCAGTTTTGACGGAATATTAAATAATTTTTCCCAAAGAAATAACTTCTATTGTGACGATAATTACTAATTTATGCTTAAAATATAGGTTTGAGCTTCCATTTTTCTTTCAAACTTACGATGAATTCCGATTCTTCTTCTTGTTGCTCGCAGCTTGTATGGACTTGTTACAACTTTTACCAATCAACACCAACTAAATTGGCAGGAGAGAACTATTACTTTCGCGATGGAGAGGTTTGAACCTTAAATTCTAACATTGTTTGTGAAATTCCAAAGACGTTTTGTTCTAAGGTTATGAAACTGTAGGATATGAGTGTTGGTACCACGTGGAATATCCAAAGGCCTGAAACAATTGAGTCATTATTCTACCTCTGGCGTTTCACTGGAAACAAAACATACCAGGAATGGGGTTGGAATATTTTCCAAGCATTTGAAAACAATACTCGGATCGAAACAGGATATGTCGGACTCAAAGATGTAAGAAATTCATAACTCTTCAATATTTATCCTACATGATTTACTCTCACGCTTGGAGAAGTTGTGCATGCATCTGTTAACTTTTCTCACTTTGCTGTTATTTAGTTTGACATATATAGTTGTCATAATAATCATAAGTTATGAATGTTGTATCAAACTCGATCATACTCATACTTTTTTCTTTAATTTTCTTCAATGCATAGAATTTATAAAGCAAATGAGTACATAGAAGCATTTAGCTGTTTTATGCATGGTGCACTGCTAAACAAACTGTGACTAAATGCTTAGGTGACTACTGGGCAGAAAGATAATATGATGCAGAGCTACTTCCTTTCAGAAACACTAAAGTATCTTTATCTGTTGTTTTCGCCTTCATCAGTCATTTCCCTGGATGAATGGGTGTTCAACACGGAGGCTCATCCTTTAAGAATTGTGACTAGAGTTGCTAATGAAGAGAGTGGTAACCCAGAAGAGGTATTTCCACGTCATTTGCATGGTAGAAAAGAAGGTCGAATTGAATATAAGTAGCTAAGAGTTGTTGCTTTGAGATTATTGTAAGCATATCCTGAAGCATAGTTCCTAACGTACTTTCAAGTTAGATCCATCTTTACATGACAATTTTTCATCAGCCAGATTAACGATAGCTAGCACAAGGATCTACTTCTCCTGCCTGTCTATGGTGGACGATATTTGGAAGCTTTGTTTATGGTGTAATTAGTAGGATAAATGTGGGTGTAAATTCTTAGGTAGAAACAGAGATCGCTCTACTTTATATTCGACCTCTTTTTTGCATAGTTCTAAATGCTTGTGTATTAGTTGCAACTATGAGATGTAAGACATCCATGTTTGAAAACTGAGGACTTCTTTTCTCTTCTAATACAAAATTTACTGATATCAATGTTTTAGAGAGGAAATTTAGTTCAGTAACACTCAAAAGAAAAGGATAACTCACACCAGTTCTAAATTTTTTTTAATGCATTGCCAACTGTACCGTATGCTCGGTTAGCAGTTGACTGGGCGGCCAACCTTCACATCCAGAGATAACTTCCGAAAATCAGAGAGTCATTGATAAAAGTCATTGGCTGATCAATGAATTTCTTAATATTGATTAAATATAAATTAAGTACATTTACAAATAAGGTATGTTTATCAACTCTTGGATCTTATTAGGCAAATTTTAATTAAAAATTCATTTCGAAACCTATAAATACAGGTTTAAGGTAAGAAGTTAGGTAATTGTATGATCGAGAATTAACTTTAATTATCAAACAGTCATTATTGACTTAAGCATAGGAGTACCTTTTGCAGGTAATCCCACCACATGATGTGATGTAAAGGAGTAAAGGATTGAAGACTTGAATCACAAGACGGCTTAGAGATTGTTTGGAGTTTGATTGGAATTTAGTGTGCAAGAGAGTTGACCTCGACTTCACTACTTAAACACCAACAAATATGTTCCTTGATACTTGTTTGTGTGATTTGTCAAGTCTTCTGATAGATATTAAATGCTTCTTGGTTGAGTTATTTAAATATCTATTATACAGTGGGATACAAATTTTGATAATATTAACTAACAAGGTTAGGTGAATGTTGCTGGTACAACAAGATGAATACATAGAGAAAAACAATATATTCAAATGCACCCCAACAAGAATTACAACATTTAACATTACAGGAATCTCATCTGGAATGCATGAGTTGTTGTATATTTAGTACAAAACTAGGCACTTAAAATCCAACAGATAATAACTTAAAAGGTATTAATGCGTGTTTAGTTTCGAGATGAATCAAGTTAAATGTGGATACATGGTTCATATATTTAAATAACTTTTATTTTTATACTTAAAATGCAAATTCGAGACTCTAATAAATAGAGTTAACTATTGAAATCCACATCATTAAATTAATGTGGTAATCACACATTTAATGTCAAAAGATTAAATTAACAATATTGGCTTAATGAAAGAAGAAACATCCCATATGGCAGGATCTTTAATTATGCTTCACTGCTCAATTGTTCTTTTTCAGAATCATGTTCTAGGTCCATTAACAGAAGATAAAAACTGTTAAACCCTTATAACTAAAACATATAAATTCAGAACCATAGAGTGATAAATGTTGATAAATTTTATATGGGTGACAGATAAAAATGGGCCAAGGACAACTAAAAAGAGCACTGCTATCCTTCTAAATTCTAAGGTACATCAAAACGTTTATATTTTCCTACTTCTGCACATTTTAGCCTGATTTTTATACTCTTTCTTTGCACTCATAACACGATGATATTTTATGTTTTAGCTCGCGATTTCTTTTTAAGTGTTTTCAGATAAACATATATAAACTGAATGATTTTATATTTGAAAACTTCTATCTCAAAAATAATGAAGTTGGGTGCTGTAAAAAAATGCACACGAATATTTGGAGTTGCTGACAAAACATTTAGCAGTCACCAAAGTTGAGGTAAAGCAGAACACATATTTTTTTTTTTCCATTTTATGAAGAATCTCATGCATGGTGTTTGAGTCAAGATCCATCTTTGGGAAACTGAGAGAGTGGAGGCCAAGTGGCCCAGTATGAAATTGTGTAAATGGTAAATGAGAGAAGGAAAATAAAAGGTAAATGTAATGTTATTTATGGTCATGGTGAAGGGCACGCTTAACTGGTATAAAGGTAAGAAAAAGGAGGGTAATGTGCAGTGAGTACATTATATGAATAGAATATTATATTGAAGAGGAAAGCAGTTAGTGAGAGGTCTATTCGTTAACCAGCATTCTGTGAACCCAAATGCATTATTTCTGAAGAAACAAGTGATGTTTTTGAAAGGTCTATTTTCAGGCCAGCAGGGACAAACATGCAGAGTTTGTTTGTTCTGAGTCATCCCCGACCTATTTTGTTACCTTATATAGATATAGATGGCATAGCTAGGTTTTGTTTTGTTGTCTTGTGTTTTCTTGCTCATATATGTTATTCAAGTGCTACCCGATACCTGCCAATTTCTCCATCAATCAATGTTATGGGCAACTGAGCCCAGAGAAAACTTTTTATGCATTATCACACTTATGTGTGACCATCTTTGGTCTAACTGTCTCAGCAAAAGGTTGCAGGAGGAATCACCCTAAAGAGAATAAAACCTCTATGCTGATGTTGATTTGGTTTTGAAGTATAATATTCCTAAAAAATTATCGTCTGTTGCCAGAAATCTGGGAACTTAATTTGTTGGTTCAGTGTTTAGTTCTGAATTAGACTGTCTTACTCATGTATAAAAAATGTTTTATAAGGAACTTATTTAAAAACAAGAAAAGAAACTGTGCAAGAAACAAGCGATTGAATCAGAAGTATTGGTTGGATTACTTGGCTGTGATGTACAGATTCAGATAAAACAGCCAGAAAAGCCAATACATAGCTTTGACTTGGGACCAGTTGATTGTGATGTATTCAAGCCATGTGACTGTCTCCCCTTTTGGATTTAGGTTCATCAAAATTTAAGAAGAAAACAAACAAAATTCAAATTAAGAAACAGAAGCTGAAAAGAAACCATTTGGAGATGCAGGGGATCGAACCCTGTACCTCTCGCATGCAAAGCGAGCGCTCTACCATTTGAGCTACATCCCCACAATGAATATATATGGATTTGTATATAACATAAACCTATGGAATTTCTCTCAATTGGGTCATCCAAGTTCTAAAAGAAGTAATGTTTGTTCCTGAACATCTCAACTTAGTAAGAAAGACAGGCAAATTAGAAACGAGAAATATATCATCTAAGTAATTAACAAATTGTTATTAGTTTTAACGTGAATGGATGAAATATCATATATTTAAGGATTTTTTGTGTTGAAATTTCTTGGACAAGAGTTTCAAATAAGCGAATATTGTTGTGATAAAAAAAATGGTAATACATGGTCATTGTTATTTGTGAGGAAGTATATGAAAAAGTGAAAGAAACTTTATACTTGAAGAAGGGATTGTCAGAATTTTAAATGTGAATCTCATACTTAGAAGAAATAAGCAAGATCAACAATATATAAAATTAAATATATACAAACCGATTAACTTGTAGATAAAAGAAAATACAAATACATTATCTTGAGATTTTATATTAAAGTGGTGTCTTCCATCTCATGTATAGGTTGGGCTAATTAAATCACTGACTTGCTAAACTCAACAAAACAAAATTCTTTCCCAAGAAAAAAAGAGATACTTGTAATAATTTAAATTAGTTGTAAAATTATTTAGGTGTTTAATGTACTCGATAATGTATGTTTTAGAATATAATTTTATTTGAATTTCTATATTAGAAAGAGTAACTTTTAGATATTTTCAATATTTTAATGTTTTTCATAAATATATCCAAATTTCTATAGTTATATTTTATGAAAGAACACAATTTGTGAATTTTTATATGGGTATGACAATTGAAAAAGTATTAAAATGATTATTTTTATTTTTATATTACGTGCATGTCATAATATTATACTTTTATTCTATATTTTCTATTTTGGAAAAACATGTACATGGGCATTCATACTGGAAAATAAAACTAGAAAGTCCGCGAACTATTTTGTAAGAGATACTCATGTAAGGAAAATGATGAATTTCTATGTGATGAAACAAGTAAGGGGATTACTATACCAATGTTAGCTGTTCCTGTTGTCTCTGTCCAAGAGCATCATAATTTATTATTGTTGAGTTTTTTATAATTTTTTTTCTAAGTGAAGTAGAGTTACAAGGTTTATAATTGGAACGAATGTGAGGCTCCTTTAGTACAAGTCTAATTAATAATTTATTTTCTATATTTAGATTTATGATTTAATTTTATTTTTATATATATTTTGGATTAAATATGTTTTTAATCCTCTAATTTTAGATAAAAATTAAAATTAGACATTTTCCAAATTTTATCCTAATTTAATCTCTAAAATTTAAAAATACATGAATTTAGTTTTTTATCCAAATTTTATTAAGTTTATTTGATTTTTTCAAACACTTTTCATGATAACATTTGAACTGTTTATACTATTTGACACATTTGTACTTCAATATTAATTAAGAAATGTGTTTAAAATGTTAAATAATTTTAACAAAATTTGGTTAAAAACTAAATTAATGTATTTTAAAAAAGGAGAGACTAAATTGGGTTAAACTTTCAAAGAAAGACTAATTCCAATTTTTTTAACTCTATTTCTTTTTACTTAATTGAGTATCAAAATAAACTTAAAAATAAAAACTGACTGAGAAGAGGAAGTTTGAGAACAATGTAGATGATAAAAGGGAAGAAAGAGAGTAGTTGGTGATGAATAGAGAGATAGATGATGGAACTAATTGCTAAAAAATAATTTATTAGAGAAGATAAAATAGTTGGGATTAACATGTGATCATTTTCTACTATTAACGTTATTAACTTTATTTAAAAGAATATAAGAATGCAGTTAGAAAGTATATTGAAAAATAATTACATTAATAATTAAGCCTTTTATACAAGTATTGTTTTTTTATGGAACGAATGTCTATAATAATTTAAAAATAAAGAAAAGTTGTAAGCTTAAAATCAATATAAAAAATGAGTCCGAGGAAGATATATTTAGGTTGAATTTGTACATGAGATAGCTAGAATTGATGTATGAGAAAGGAAGGGTGAAGGTGGAGCATGGTTACTTAACTCAGAATTATACATTAGGTGCCATATAATGCCTTTTTATATTATATTGATATGTAGAGGTTGAGACAATATGGAAAGACATGTTGGATCATTCTCACCAACAAATCTTTCTATTCTTAATTCTAGACAGCTTTTGTGATTAAACACAGCCGCTTTAATTTATTGATTTGTTTATGCATTCTTTAGCAAAAGGAGTGTCTGTGACAAAACAAAGAGAAAGAAAGAAAGAGATCGATGACATTTTTATGGGGATTAGTGAACAAAGAGAGTGGCAGCAATGATGATTTAGGTTGTCATCGTTTTGCATGCAATATAGAAAGATGAGCAGAGAAAGAAAGGAACATACTTTCGTCACTTTCCCTTTCACTTTCTTTGCTTTACTTCCCTCCTTTGCTTTAATCACTCTCTTAGATTTCAGTAACAAAAGCTTCCTCCTCCTTTATCCTTTCTCCTTTACTTCCTTACTTTCACTTTCCATACTCTCTCTCTCTCATTACAACCTTAGCTTAATCTTGTTACTTATTTATCTAAAAATCACTGATATTTTCCACTCAAAAATAATTTTATTTGAATAGATAACAAATTCTATTATGTACCATCAAACAAATTCTACGTAAAAATGCTCTCAATCTAATCTCATAATGGTGAGCGAATAACTTGTTCGATATTGATTGCATAACTACATAATTGTTCATGTTTGAGTTGCATTGAGTTTAAGATGAATTACAAATGAAGTTGTTAGTATGAGAATGAAGGATGTAGGTAGGCCTTTTTGAATGTCAGGTTAATCATTGTGTCGCCTGACATCACAAACCATTGTGCCACAAAAAACAAAAGCCAACATGTAATTTTAAGAATTGTATATTCCACTGAGAAACGCATAGCCTAAAGAAATAAAACTGTAGCCAGGAGACAAGTTTGTGTGTCACGATCACGGAGATGTACATATTTTTTATCAAATACTGTGTGTGTTTTAGGGAATAAAGGCTCAGGAAGGAAAAAGAGGCTTACACATATTTTTCTCTGCTGCTTTTGGACATACACAGATGTAGAAAACACATATGTTAAATCTGAAATATAAATAAATTTAGGTATTGGTATTGCACATATATTTTTAAATTTACGTAACTTTCAAAGAATAAAATTAAAAAAAAAGTATTATCAGTTTAAAATATAATGCAAATGTATTACTAGTTTAAAAATGAAACAACTTACAATGTGTAGATTAATTTCATATAATGTATATGTTTAAATAGTATACAAAGCAAGCAGTTAAAATTACATATTACCTCCATCTGAACACATATATGCATGCATGAGAGTATAAAAGAGAGAATATGATATATTAAATGACAGAGGATAATGGGTGGGGAAAATGTATAAAGTTGCACGCTAGGCCTTCTTTTTCACCTCCTAAAAAAATGTCTACATACTAACTTTTTTGAGTCAGGAATGTGGTTACTTATAGAGATCAGAGAACTACATCTCAGAATCAAAGCCTCTATGCTACTACTTTGTGGGTTCCACTGTCCTTCTCTTTATGCCTCCCACCTACACACATTCCATTTCCTTTTTCTTTCTTCTTTCAACGCACCTTATACTTAATCATTTTATTTCTTACATACAATTGCTCTCACCTCACCCACATTAAACTACAATCTTGTACTTATATTTCTTCATCATATCCAGATTGAAGCTTCTCAATCCTAGTATCAACAACACTAGCTGTTGTTAAATCTAAAACTTTAATTTTACCAGCGTGTCAACATGGTAAATTAACTAGAATACGTCTATTTTATATATCTATAAGATTATATCCGGTTGAAAACTTTTGGTTAACTGTTCTTGACAAGGGAGCTGATCAAATACTACTTTCTGTTTTTTTATCTGATTTATTCCTTTGATCTTCGCAAATGCATGCAGAAAAAAAGATTGAATGAATAGATTAATGCACATCGTGATTAATGATTTCAGTAACCAACCTATCATCACTGGAAAAATTATCAGTCGTGGTTTAATGAAAGTACATGAGCTTGTCTTTTCTGTCAAACAAAGCTATAGGAGGAGTTCCTATATAGCTGTGAAATAAGTGCTACGTAACCCTAGGAGTAGGAGCTGTCAACCACAATTCATCACACACAGTTCTTTTTTTTTCTTCTTTCTTTTTAGGAAAAATGAATAATTATAATGACCCTTTTCACAATAAAAGCTGTACAGATCATATCTGGAATTGCTTCATGTTTATTGTTTAATCTGCCTAATCATGTAACTTGTGGTAAAACGATGTAATTACTTGGTAGTCAATAAACCCTTTGGAATACACGTGGGCCTGATCTGTCTCTTGATGAAGCCTGGGTTTTTCTTTAATGCTTTGTTGAAAATCTGTTAGTGAACATGCAAACCAAATCATTGGATTGAAGGATTGATTTTTGTATATGAAGGAGGATGGTTAAGGTTCACATTGGCAATTAATCCATAAAGGGATCCTTTTCTTGCAACTGGAGAAATCCTATTGTCTTCCTCACTTTTTCGAACTTTTAAATATAATGTTCCAATGATTTGAGCTCCCCCTTTCAATCAAAACCACCCCTTTTTGTTTTGTTAAAAGGGTTTGCCATTGATGGCACCAAAATGATCAGTGAGCCTCAGCAGCTCATAATTACCTACTTAGTGCTGCCTTTGTCTTTAATCAGAACAAAACCCTAATCACGCATACTGTGATATTCTATTTATATAAACAAATGTTTTGTATGAAATATGTATGCGAGTGACATTTGTGTCGAGAATATATGTTCTGACTATAAAATTTACCACTGATTTCTTTTATTCTTATTTTTATGTGTTTTTCTTATGATTATTCAAGATACATAATAGATTCCTAAATCCCAACCATTATGACTGTACGTCCAATTCTTCCGAGTCCAAAATGAACTACATAGAGTATCCAACCCCAATAAATACAGATTCTAAGATACCTGAGCTTTCATATATCATTATATATGTTAAGTCGTTATTCAGAGGCTAAACAACCCTATATATGCTATATAACATCTAGAAAGTATTCACTTAATTCACAAATTTAATCATACTATCTACTTATTAATTAACTATAGGAGAGTCTTCTGCATTTAAATCTTATATCAGAGTGTACTCGAAGCTCGATTCAGATTATTTAATTAAGTGTAAGAGAATCTTCTGTATGTAATTTTTATATCAGAGTGTAGTCGAAGCTCGATCCAGATTGTTCAAAAGCAACAACTCGACAACGACCCAACATTATTCCATAGTTTCAACTCCTCTCAAATACTTCTTGGTGAATTTTGATAAGCACAATGACCAACTTTCTCTCATTAATATGTTGATATTGTTTAATCAATTATAGCTATTATTCATCCTAAAAACTTATTTTTGATATTGAGTTTTGTCCTAAGGATTTTAAAAAGGTCTCTTTTCCATATAGTGAACTATATCTTCTCACTAGATTGATTTATCTCTTGGTTGATTAATATAAACTTGATAGTTTCATATATAAACTTTAAAATAAATAAAATATACAACTTTATAGTATGATATTTACTTGTACTTAAAATATGAGATAAACAAATGGGACTGGTGAAAATCAAATATTGCAATCAACATAACTATTTAAAAATCAACATATTTTTGTATTATAATAATAATTAAAACACACTATTGTCGTCAATCTCACGTAAAGAAAGTTTTTTTTTTCTCTCATGGTATATATGTCTTACATATAGTGATGAAGCCTCCAATCTCGTGATGATAAATGTAAGAGTGACAGGTATCAGTATCAGTATCACTCAGCTACATATATTCGATAGACTTTTACAAAGTAATAACTTAATGGATACATATCTGTGTCTTTGACTGCAAAATAGATGCTCAATGTTAACCTCAAAAATTTGAACGCTCTAGGGCAACTGTTTACTATTCTACTGTGCTCTAAACGAAAAGTATTTACAAGGTGATTAATTTGCATAGTTTTATATAAATTGCATTGCAACCGTTCAATAAAATACATTTATCTACTGTGCTTGGTGCTCAATTTTAAATTTAAGTACATCATTGGTACTCACAAGCTTTTCAATTTTTTTTATGTACTTTCCATTCCACTCACTTCCAACAGAAACACTTCTTATAGTTTTATATATATACATAAGCCATATCAACGGATTTTCCATCCTTCTTTTTGGTGTAATGGAGAATAAGGAAGTTACACAATTAGAATATTATGCTTCTATTCCATTTTTATTTTTTTTCTCTTTTTCGTTTCCTTTTTCTTGAACCTACCTTAAACTCTTGAACAGATAGTAGTCTCGGAATTCCCGCGATGCAATGAAGCTCTCCCTCTCGGTCCTAGTCCTTTTCAAGATTTGTTATATTCTTTCATTTTCTTTAGGGAATTATTAACATAAAAGTAAAGGCTACAATGATTCATTTTTCTTATGATAAGAATCATGCTTCGAATCTTGCAAGGGTCAAATTAAGGTGACTACGTGAGGACCCATATGCTTCCTTCATGTACAGTTTGGTCAAAGTTATGTCTAATCCTGCCTCTCTCAGTTACTATTTTGCATGGGAAGACGTCACAACGAAACTAGTGTCAATGTAGTTTCAAAAGGTGACAATCCAAGAAACTACATACAAACGTACATTCATTTATACATATTTATAAGGATATGGCTTATCAGTACAAGTAATACAACCTCAATTTTCACACTTTTTCTTTTATTTCTGTCTTCTATCTTCCTCACATCATCCATATTTACCATTACCATGTTTCCTTTGCCTTATTCTCTCTCTCTTCGTCTATATATGAATAGTGTATATACAGTGGTGTCCCTTATGCTATATGTATATAATCTCGAGATCTACCTGATCATATATATTCCTTTCATACATCTCAATAAGAATCTAGTCTAGCATAGATAAAATAAAACCTGCAAAAGAAATAGCTGGATTAAGAAAGCAAGAGAGAAAAGACAAACGTAAATGAATGGAATTAATGGTGAGGGGTAAAATATTAGACGAAAATAGTAAAATGGTTGTGTTTTAAGGCTTCCAAGAAAGCACAATGTGAAAATTGAATAAACGAGACGGGAACAAAAATGGGTGTCCAATTTCTGTAACAGTATGGAGAATAGATCAGTTTTCGTTGCTTTATATGGTAAAACAAAAGGTTGGTTTAAGTGGGTGGTTGGAATGGGAGATGAGATTAAGACAAAAGGTGATTGCAGTTTGCAGAGGAGAGAGAAGTGAGGCTGAAAAAGAACCAATAATGCTAACAGGGGATAGCAGACAGAGGGTTGCTTTTTGGGTACTTGGGGAATAAATTACTGTCTCTCTGCGAGGATTGGCGTCAAAAGAGAGACCCCAACTTAGCTACCTAATATTAATGTTGTAGCAGTATAATTCAACAATTAATGTAAAACTTAACCTCTTTTGCATGTTAAGTTTGAATCAATTCTATCTTCTAAACTTAGTTTCTAAAACTCAACTTTGAGCTTTAATGTCTAAATCGTAATGGCTTGAATTTCAAAGCCTCTTTAAGGCATATGTAATGCAAACTATACTTGATATCATGTCAGAAAGCTCAACATTATCACCAAACCCATGAGTTTATTCAGACAAGGGTATTTGAAGGAGGTTAAATAGTAAAACTAAACATAACCTAGTTATGTTTATTTTATATAAATTGAAAAAAAAATGTTTAAAGATTATAAGAAAAATGTAGTTTACCGCTTTGCTTTTAAAAAGAAAATCTTTCATGCCACTGATTTCTTTTCCCTTTAGTAACTTTTTTTGAATTTCTGCTGGCCTTGTCTGTCTATTCAAAAGATGACGTGGAAAAGGGTGGGTGGGAAGCTCTATGAATCCGAGTAAAAATTTTGAATTGCGGGTCCACATCACTGCACTCTCTAATTTCCTGTGCTACTTTATTTCTTACAAATAATGCAGCAGAAAATAACACTACAATTTATCATAGTTCCTTTAGTCATTTGTATTATGATAACAATGATTAACCATGATAAAAAGAAAATGCATGCATGCACATTGTTAATGCAGGTAGCAGTTAGATGAGTAGCCTAAGATCACTAAAGCCTCAGCCTTTCATACTTTTATAAATGCATGATTACAATGCTTCTCACACATGCATTTTTTCACCAAGTTAATTAACTTAGTAGAACATACATAATAAGCTATTACTTAAAGATGTTCAACATAAGTTAATAACAACTGGTTGTACATAAACATTGTTTAATATCTTTCCTTCATTCAAACTTCTACGGATATGAGCAAGCTGTATTATTGTTGTATGCAATAGTAATCTTGGACAACTAGTATATGGAGAGAAAAAAAAAACAGAAAAGATATAGAAATTTAGATGTTTTTATATATTATCATTCTTATTAATACTACAAATAATATGAACGCCCAAAATCCAGTATTATAAGATCACCAGAAAGAAAAAAATATAGATTCAAATGACATCTACAGAGAGAAAAAAATATATAAATTTGTAAGGGTATTATAATATGATAGGAAAAAAATAAAATAGAAAAAGGTTATAAAGTGTTGATGAGTGATGATATTGTAGTGATAACTGTAAACTGGAGGGGATGAGAGAGAATAAAGGTGATGAAGTAGAATTGGTGAAATAATAAATAAAGACAAGAAAAAGCTGCCTCTTTAAACTAAAACGAAAGGAGAGAGTTAAAGAAAAAGAAAAGAATAAAAATGATGAGTAACGAGAAGTATAAAGAAGGCGGTGAGGCATATAGTTGAGGTATTTCTAAAGCCTAACGACTCTCACTAGAGCTCATTTCTCCCTCTCTGTTTTTGTCTGAGCTTACACTTGTTGCGTCGAAAGTGATTTGAGCATAGAAAGAAAGAGTTTATAGGGGTGGTGTATAGTTGGAGAGAAAGAGAAGGATAAGAAGAAGAGAAGAAAAGTGTGGTTGAAAAGAAAAAGGTTGAGCAACAAAGGGGGTGGTGAGGGGGGTGGTGTTTGGCCAAGTGATGCGCTCAGGAGTTTGTGCATTACAGCAGACCCTCACAGCTGAGGCTGCTTCAGTGTTGAAGCACTCTCTGGGGTTGGCTCGGAGGAGGGGCCATGCACAGGTCACTCCTCTGCATGTGGCTGCCACTTTGCTCAGCCTAAGAGGCAGTTCCTTGAGAAGGGCTTGTCTCAAGTCTCAGCCTCACCAAACTTCTCATCCTCTTCAATGCAGGGCTCTTGAGCTTTGCTTCAATGTGGCTCTCAACAGGCTCCCAACAGCACCTGCTCCCTTGATCCACACTCAGCCCTCTCTCTCCAATGCTCTCATTGCTGCTTTGAAGAGAGCTCAGGCTCACCAGAGAAGGGGCTGCATAGAGCAACAGCAACAACAGCCTCTTCTTACCATCAAGGTTGAGCTTGAACACCTCATAACATCAATCCTTGATGACCCTAGTGTTAGCAGGGTTATGAGAGAGGCTGGTTTCTCCAGCACTGCTGTTAAGAACAACATAGAGGATTCTTCACCCCATTCTGTTTTCCAGTGTTACAATAGCTCTGGTGGTGTCTTTTCTTCTCCTTGCTCTCCCTCTTCCAGTGAGAACCACAGGGAAACTACCACCAACCTTGCCAACTTCAGGCAGACTCATCATTTCTTAACTTCTTATGCTTCTGAGTTCCACCCTTCACTTCTCTTTTCTCCGCTGAAGAGTGCACCAGCGTGTTCCTTCTCTGGTGCAGCTTCTTCCAGTAAGGATGATATCAAGGTTGTTCTGGATATTCTCCTGAGGAAGAAGAAAAAGAACACTGTGATTGTAGGTGACTCTGTGTCCTTAGCCGAGGGCCTTGTGGGAGAGTTAATGAGAAGGGTGGAAAGGACAGAAGTGCCTGATGAGTTAAAGTCAACCCATTTTATCAAATTCCAGATTTCACCTGTTTCTTTGAGTTGCATGAAGAGAGATGAAGTTGAAATGAAACTCTTGGAACTAAAAAGGAAGGTGAATTCCGTTGCATCAGGAGAAGGGGGTGGCATTTTTTACATTGGAGACCTGAAGTGGACCGTGGAGGAGGCAAGTCTCAGTGACAAAGAGGAAGGATCCCCAGAAGGAGAAGTTTCTGGTTACAATCCAGTTGATCATTTGGTTTCAGAAATTGGAAAGTTATTCTGTGACTGTGGAACCTCAAATAATGCTAAGGTGTGGCTCATGGCCACTTCTAGTTACCAAACATACATGAGATGTCAAATGAGGCAACCCCCTCTTGAGAAGCAGTGGGCTCTTCAGGCTGTTCCTGTTCCATCAGGTGGACTTGACTTGAGTCTTCATGCTCCCAGGTAATCATTTGCTTAATAATTAGTTTAATGCCAAAAACACTAGTCAATTACAGAAAATGTCTTGCTTGTTTTGTTTAATTTAATGCAGAAAGAAGAAAAAAAACTCCATGTATGACAAGTAAAAATTAAATAAAAAGGAAAAAAACTAAAAGAGAGGAAAACATAAGTACATAAAAGTTATTCAGGCATGATGGTTTGTTGAAAGCTTAGTTTGTTTTACATTTTGTTGAGGAGTGCGTACGGTCACTGAGCTATGCCAGAACCATTGTGAAAAGCATGGTTGGTTGGTTGGTAAGGCAGATGTGAAGCAGAGCCTTTCTGTTTCTGGTTCTGCCTCACTTTAGTTTGTCAGTATATAACCAACCTCTTACACATACGCATGCACATGATATTGAGCTGGAAAAACTGAAACTAGACTTTACCAAAAGGAAAAATATATTCACATATTTTTGTAAATATGCCATATTGCACCCAGTGGGAATAATTCAGAGCTATTGTGATGTTAAGTGAAAAGAATGGAAGCCACATATTGTAAACTCAACGGTGACTATTTGTTTAATTTTGGATGTTAACTTTATGAATATTTTTTCTCAACTTACAGTGTCCTTGATTCAAAGATGACCATCTCCCAAAATCAATCTCATGTGCCTGAAACAAAGCCCTTTGGTAACACGGAGCAGCAGGATAGGCTGAACTGTTGTGAAGAATGTGCCTCAAATTATGAAAAAGAAGCCCAATTTCTTATGTCAGATCAAAAGAAAATGATGCCGTTCTGGCTTCAGTCTCATAGCACAGAAGACCATAATAAGGTAGAACATTATTAAGTTCAAAACTGAAAGTCAAGTTAATTTTCTGGTTATATATTTATAATCAAACAACTGTGGAAGGACTCTATTTTTCTTCTCAACATGCATGCTCTTGATCCCTTTAGTTTAGATTTGAAAAATTGTAATGACTCATGACTTATACTATGTAACAATCGAACATTTTCAGGATGAATTAGTCAAGTTGAAAAGAAAATGGAATAGACTGTGCCACTGTCTCCATCAAAGCAAACAGCTTCATAACCCATTGAACTGGAACAACAGTTATAATTCAGCAAGCTCCATATCTTTTGCGAACAATGCGACACATTGCTCCACCTCCAAACTTGTTCCTCGGTTCCGGCGCCAACAATCATGCATCATTGAGTTCAATTTCGGCGACAAAAGGAAAGCAACAGAGCGAGTCTTAGATTCCCCGGAGGGCATGGAAGGTAAAGAAGTAAAGACTACTCTTGCTCTTGGCAATGGCGGTTCAGGTGAGACGGTGGGGGATATAACTGATGATAGAACACTGCAAAGAGCTCATATTTGTAAACTATTGCAGGAGAATGTGCCATGGCAGTCTGAGACTGTTCCTTCAATAGCAGAAGCCTTGATCCATTCCAAATCAGCAAAGCAAAATAACAGTATTACTTGGTTACTTGTGAAAGGCAATGACACCATTGGGAAAAGAAGGTTGGCACTTGCAGTTGCAGAATCAGTTTTTGGCTCAACTGATGTGCTCCTTCAATTTGACATGCTAAAGAAAGAGACTTCAGTAGCCCCATTTTCTGAGATGCTGGCAGGAGCGCTGAAAACCCACCAACAGCTTGTGGTGCTAATAGAAAATGTTGACTTTGCCGATGCCCCGTTCAAGAAATTCCTCTCAGATGGGTTTGAAACAGGAAAGTTTGGAAATTCCACAGAAGAGAACTCAAGCCAAGTGATACTCATTTTGACAAGTGGTGGATTCACTAACATTGAGGAGAAGAACGAGGATTCGGTTATCAAGTTGTTATGGGAGGTTAGTGAAAGCAAGCCAAACTTAGAGACTGAATCCGTCACAACTAGGATAATAGAGCCTTGTTTGGGCAACAAAAGAAGAGCTGAACTTGATTTGTTTTCTCACACAAAGAGTTTTGAAGGGAGCAAGAAGAAAGTGGGTTCGAGACAGACGAGCTTTAACACTCTTGATCTGAACATGAAAGCCGATGAAGAGGGTGATGGGGAGGGTAAAGCAGCAGAAAGTAGTACTATTTCAAGTGATTTGACTGGGGAAAGTATAGCAGATCCAGTGAGAAAAAAGGGATTTCTTGAGTCGATTGAAAACCGGTTTGAGTTGAACAAAAATCCTGTTAAAGAGAGAGAGATGGCAGAGTTGTTTTTGTGGAAGATAAAAGGGTCTTTTGAGGAGGTTCGTGGTTGGGAGAAATTAAGTGTAGATGAGAGGGTGATTGAGGATGTGTGTTTTGGGTGTGGTTATTTTAGCGAGAAGGTGTTTGAGAAATGGCTGAAAAAGGTATTCCAAAGCAGCTTAAAAACAGTTAAGTTTGGAGGGAAGGAGGGTATAGTTTTTAGACTTTGTTGGGGTGGTAAAGGAGATACAAAAGCAGATAGTGGCTTCATGAGTTCTTCTCTGCCCAAGAGTATCCAACTTAATTACTTCATAGAGTGATCAATTTTGGCTACCAAGGGCTTCTTCTTGTAAAATCGAATAGTTTCTGTAACACTTCATTTTCATAATAGCATGGCTTTCTTTTCATTCTCTTAATTACTTCATCGCTTTTCATTTATTACACATTTTAATTTCAGTTTAGCGTTCTATTATTCAATCAGTGGGGCTTCCATGCACAAACATATAAAGGAAGTTATGCTCCCAACAGAGGAAAATCAAAACGACAAATAATAATAGCAATTGAGAAATGCGTATGCCTTCGCTACAAGACAATCTTGGAGCTTTCTGGTTCCGATTTAAATATACAAATGCATCATTGCTTTGACCACCATGAGTGTGTCCCTTCTTTCTTCTTTACAAAACCATTGATTCGTTGTGTTCTGGGAAGTCATGATAGTCAAATTTTGCATTGCGTTATGTTACAATAACTTGATGTTTTAATTGTGTAAAGTTGTTCTATGATAGGTGAATGATAAAAAATCATATTCTCTCGTTGAACCATTCTTCATAATAATTGACCATCTCGAGGAACAAAAATTGCATGTGGATAAATGAACCATGACACTTTATGAAATTTATTAACTAATTTTATTAAAAATTTAAATTAATTATAGATAATCAAAGTATAATAAATAAATTATTAACAAACTTTTTATAAATTAAAAGAGTCATGAATCTTTTTATTAAAGAGTGTAATTAGGTTTGATTATATATACGTGTGTGTTACATTTTGATTCACTTCTCGTTCAATGAGTTTATAAGTCTTTTATCATATTTAATTATGACATTTTTATCCAATATAAAATTTTAACTTATACTTTAGATTATTCCCAATAAGTAGATTTAAAAGTTATGTTTTAAGTTGTTATTGAATATTACACTAATGATATTTAAAAAAAGTATTATAATTACATGTATTTAAGGAGTATAAACAAAATTTACACTACAATAATTTTATTATTTTCTGAAAGAAAATAACTTAGGAGAACAAATTAACAAGTGAAGTGATAAAAATAAATATATATAAAAAAGAAAAACAAAGATGAAGTGATAAAAATAAATATATATAAAAAAGAAAAACAAAGATAAAGAGAGATAAAAGTATGAAGAAATTCAAGCTAGGTTTCATAAAATTACTCGTATAAATAATTATAGTTATTTATTTTAATAAATCTCAATTATATCATCACCTTTTAGTTCCGAAAATAAATGAACTTAAATTGGTTTATTATAATCTTAATTTAATTTTAATTATAATCGATTCAACATATCAAATTAAGAGTTTAAATATATTTTTCAGTTTGAGGTTTAAAAGCTCTTTTCAATGTGAATCAAATTTCAATTCAACAAATAAACTGATTAAACTCAAAGAAAAGAGCAATACAATTTAAATAGATTTTGATAAATTCAAAATTTACATAAGTTCGGATTTCATACTTTCAAGGTTAAAAAAACATAACTTAGTCACTCTTGTTCTAATTTTCGATTGGTAAAAGTTGATCTCCAATAAATGTTTAGAAAAATGTTTTGTAGTTGTTACTTTAAAAGAGTTATGTATTTAATCAGCCAAAAGTAATGAAACATTTCTCCATATATCAGGCCTTTATTTATAAGAATTTGTATTGAACACAAAAGAAAGTACTAAATTTATGAACAAAGATAAAATAAAAAATGACACTTTAAAAGAATTAATTCAAAATAATAAAAATCTAAAATAGGTTCAATCATCAATAGACAAAATTGACCATGGCATTGATAAAGTGTTGACATATAATTTGACTTTAATTTAACAAGTGTGAGAATAATTGAAGATTAAAATGTAGTAATTGCTACTGAATAAGTGAATATAAATGAAGAAAAGTATGAATAAGATACCTTGTTTGCACATTCTTTATTGTTGGATGAATAAAATAAAATACCTTATATCCTAAAGTGAAGAATGTTTTGAAAAATGTTGTGAAAAAGAATGTTTTGAAACAATCTAGTAAATCTGGGGAGTCTAACGTCTTAACTTTTGTTTACGTGCCCATGATCTGGCTGCCACTTTCTTGGCAATCTAGCTTCACCATGTGCAAATAAACAAAGAAATTTTGATTTTTTTTTTTTATTTCTCCAAAAAGGCATGTCCCCGATTAAGGTTTCTTTCGAGGAACTCCAATTTGGTTCTTTTGATGTTAGAGCTGGCAAGTAAGGTTACTTGTTGAATTAACTTTTTTATTGGAAAAATATTTGTAATTCGAATAATTTATGAAAATGTAACGTGAAATATTAAAATACGTCTTTTTATGAATAAAATTTAACAATAATTTAAAAAATTAAATAAATTATAATTTTATTTTAATTTTACAAAATATTAAATTAGTTAGACAAGTAAGTTTGTGTTAGCTAAACAACTAGATCTAGCTAAGTGAAAGTCTATAATTTTGGTTTTCATATGTTTTGGGTTTAAAGCTTTATTTTAAAGTTTATAGATTTTCTTAAATTTATGTGTTTATATACAGAAGCGCTAACATAAACAATTTAAAGTTATATTATATGTATTTCCATTATTTGAAAGAAAATTATTTTGGTTTTTGAATTACAACTTTGATTTATTAACAATTTTATGATGAATTTTCACTTTACTTATTTGTTAGATTGTAGTGTTTTTCATCTCTGTCCTCTTCTGTATACTTTTCTGATTTCTATTGTACCTTTTGAGGATCCAAATTAGAAAACAATAGTACTTTTTTCTAAGCAGAATTATATCAATTTATATGAAAAATTTAAATATAAAATTTGAAATTCTACGTTTGAAGATGAAAAAGATGAAATATATATAAAAAGATGTTTTACATTTGAAGTTATATTAAATTTTGAGTTAATTCATGATGATTCATCTTATTTAAATTATTGCTATATTTTCATCAAAAGAAGAATCCACAATTTTAATATTTAACAAAATAAGGTGTCATATTTATTAGGTCAGTTGATTCTTGTATACACTTTCTTGATGGCGTCATTAAAGTTACTCATTTGATTTTAAATTATTAAACACTTGCTTAGTAAAAATAATAAAAATAAAAATAAAAATAAATCAACTTCTTTATGAGTTAAATTAACATTTATGTAATTCTCACATGGAAGCAATATGGGAGAATTATTATATCTGATACAACTCTAAAAGAGTAAGTGAATATGATATAGACACGTGACATCATAATTTTTCTTTTTACAAGACCACGATATTTAGTTTGTTTAATTAATACTTTTGTTAAATTAATAGGTTAATTTTATCTCTAAAATCTAAATAAATAGTGTGAAATTGGTGTAAAGACAGTAAAGAGATGGAAAGTTGGTAGTTGAATGCTATTGGATGATGAAAAACTGGATTATGGATGATTGCTGTAGCTTTTTCCTTCTAAAAAAAAAGATTTCAGTTACGGCCCAATTTCTGTTTCATTCACTTTCAGCACAAGAACCATAGCTTTTACTTCTTGCACCCCATAATTTCTTCATAGGAAGCAATGGGTGTTGCTCCCTCCACCACCACCCTATACTTCCTCCACCTCCCCACATTATTTTAAATACAATTATATCCTTAAGTTAAAAAGATTTTTACTTTTACTTTTCCAGCACCCACCCACGGAACTCTCTTTCCCTTTCTCCATTTCCGTTTCACCTCCCGCACTTCAATTCCTTTTTCTTCCCAATTTTTTTTGGTTTGAAAGCTTCCATTGCCGCCGTGGTGTGAAGGAGCGTCGCCGTTGTAGTGTGGAGGAACATCGAGGAGCGTCCAGAGCATCAACCAGCGTGAAAAACAAAACCTAAAATAAAAAACGTAACCTTTAAACAGAGGTGACATCTTCAACGGATGTCAACATTCTTTTAAGGTAAAACGGATGTCGACATCTGTTTTTCCTTAAACGGATGTTGACATCCGTTGAAGGATGTCACTTCCTTTTAAAGGTTACGTTTTTTATTTTAGGGTTTTATTTCAAGGTTTATTCGAATACGCACATGGAGGAAGCACGACAGCATTGCACACTCCACACACTGCACCACGAGAGCGACATTGCACTACGAGAGCGAGACTGCTTGATAATTCTTTCCATCACCACCAACCTCTTTGCAACTTGTAGTATTTCACAAAAGAAAGAGAGAAAGAAATATAATATTGAAATGAAAGAAAAATATTTTACTCATGTACGAGACTAGAATAGGTTATTAATGAAATAGATTGTGAATGGATAAAATTAAAAAATAATAACCTTAAAATTAGTGAGGGACAAAATAATAAAGAAAAGATAAAAAGAGAAAGGTGTGGTGGTGAAGAGAGTAACCCCCGAAAGCAATAGTCAAGAACCACTACCCAAACCCAAAACAAAACCCTTTTAACTTCTGGCTCCAGCAAAAAATATAACGAACAGAACAGTTTAAACTTACTTTCTTCTTCTGTTTTCCTCTTTTCTCAACTTTCAACGGTCTAAATTTAAAATTGATTTTTTTTTTTAGTCTGTTTGATTTGAAAAATGTTTATTTCAATCCTTTTTCTTCAATATTGTTAACGTTTTGCTTAAATAATTATCAATAAAAGGTTGTTTAAATGAAAATTTCTATTTTACATTCTTATCATCAGATATTCAACTACATACTTATTTTCCTTTTAAATTATTTATCTTGACAACGTTCATATATAAATACATATGGATCACTAATATTTCGTTAGTTGGAATGACAATAAAGTTTTACTAAAAATGATCAGTTAAGTTTGCTGACAAAAATAATGAATATTTGGAATTAGTTAACATAGTTAAAAAATAAATAAAACCAAGGAATTGATTTTTTATTAGATACACCAAAAATTTGAAAGACAAAACAAAATTCTAAAATATATTTAACCGTTTTTTTTTTCTGTATTTTTAATTTAAGAGTATGGTTTTACAATATGTTCACAATAGGATTTATTATTTATAAGATCTTGCATCGAAGCCAAGAATAAGATTTTCGGTATGGTTATAATTAATTTACAAAAGTTCTCAATATCTTTACAACAATAAAAAATTTATATTCTTAATTTGTTTTCTAAAAAAATATGTAGACTTGAAAAGCTACCTAAAATCTTAAAGTAAAAATTAATATTTGAGCAAAATTGAAATAAAATTTTAAATTGTAAATAAAATGAAGGAATTTACCCAGTATAAAATATTAAAATAAAATCGTCTACTAAAAGTACTTTAACTGACATTAAATATTTTATAGATTTTTTCTTCCATAAACCTTGATATTTTTATTAAGCTCATCAGTTATTTCTCATCATAAAAAATTATTAAAACAAATAAGTAAAATAAAAGAACACAAACATATGATAATATTATACTAAACTTATAATAAAAAGTTATATTTCACAAAATATTGTCAAATTATACCTATTATAAAAAATATATAAATAAATACATGAAAATAAAACATTAAATTATGTATATAATTTCTTATAAATAAAAATTAAATTATTTAATTTATTACACAATGAATTTTATTCATAAAAAAAATTAAAAACTTTAAACAAATGCATGCAACAAAAAAAAACCCATATGCAAATAGATTCTCAAGTATTCAAAAGAATGACAACAATCCTTATATATTATATAATATATTATGGTAGAAGTAAAAACTATATATATATATATATATATATATATATATATATATATATATATATCAGATGTTAATGGTTGATATTGATAAGAATAAATGTTTGGTTTCATTTATTTTTCGATTAAGAAATAGATATAGTAATACTTTGTTTAAATATTTAATAAATAATTAAAAAAAATAAAAGAAACAATATATTTTATCAAAAATTTAATATCAAAATAATATATATTTTTTCTTTTAATATCAAACAACAATAAAAATTAGAATAAATAGTGAGATATATTTTATATTTTATTTTTAACAGAGTAAAAAAATTTAAATCTAAATACAAAAACTTTAATCTCATTGATTTTGTTAGAATTTCAGTAATTGTTAAGATAATTATTAGATATTTAATAATGGTTAAGTGTGTTTCTATCAGAGTAAAAATTCGCGTTAACATGAAATTAATCTTCAAATAACTTTTTGTTTTGTTTCATTCTAAATTTAAAATCTCTATCAATTACAATTCTTAAATATTAATAAAATTTAAACAAAACCAATGAAATTAAATTTTTATGTTAAGATTATAATTTTGTGTTATATTAAAAGTGAAATATATTAATATTTATTATATAAAATCGACTATTTATTAAGAAATATAATTACATAAGTTTAAAAATAAAAATATTAAAAAAATTAAAAAAATAAAACAATAATATAAAAATAAGAACTAAAATAAGAAAAAATATGTATACATATTTATCATGATCTTTCATCTCTCTAAAAGGTTAAATGGTATTTATATTCGTATACGGAATCAATTTGATGTCAGAACACGTTCAAACAATAGCTACTTATATAAATTTATTTATCATTCCTACCTCACTTCTTCAAATATTATTTCACAGTAAAACTTGATTAGGATGTTTTTCAAAACCACTCTTAAAATACGTTTCAAATTTAAAAGCAATATTTGCAGGTAAAATTTTACAAATATCAGTGGGTATAAATCAAACAATATGGTAAGTTAGTTTTACAATTTCTCCTTACATATATATTTAAGAATAAATAATTTATTCTAATATGTAATCACTAAATGTAACTGTAATAACTGTAATAACTAATTTATCAATTAGTTGTAATATGTAATCAAACGAGTTTATATAAAAAAAATATACTAAATGATTTTTTAAATACATCTTCTAAAATAAAGCCATGTTTCTATATTAATTACTAGATGTGTCGAAAACTAGTTTCTATGTAACATTTAACTAATTCGAAAAACTTATTTCTAAAATTAATTTCTGGAAACTAAAATACATATATTACATTAACGGTTTCTTAAAAAAATTACAATGTTACTTGGAAGTTTATTTTTTAAAATATTATATGTATGGTAATTTTGTTTTTTAAGATGGATTTAGAGAATGAATTTAAGAGGAAAGAGATGTTAAAGTCATATTGTTTAAATAAAAAAGATGTGAAAAAAATTTAAAGAATTTGACTTGAAATTTTATGAATGTTACTAAATAATAAGACGAGTTTGATAATTAAAAATATTTTAATTAATAAAATTAGTAAATTACCATTCTACCTGGAATAATTATATTATTATTTATTTTATTATTATTATTATCAATGTTTTATTACATTTCAACGTGTTTCCTCAAAAAAAAAATTCTAATTTGCGAAGAAAGTTAACCTTAAAATATTTGTCTTGCACTTTATTTTAATTATTTTTTTATTTATTGTATTTAGTGTTTTTTCCTCATTTTATAGTTTTCATCTGTATTCATAAATATGTGGTTTGAAATAAGCACACTGTTAGTTTGTGTTTGTGTCCACTTAAATATTATTTACTCAAATGAATTTGTAAGTGAGTGACTTATTTGTTTTTGTATATTTACAAACATTTGAAGACGTGAAAAAACGGTAATTTGAGTTTTCCATGTCCTTATTCAAATACAAAGTTTTGCAAGAAAAAACCGTCTGAGTAAATAACCTTATGTTTTTTATGATTTCATAGGTTCGAAAGAAACTTGAAGTGTTATAGGTGGTTGGATGACAATAATTGTGAGAGAAAAGTTAAATATAAAGTTAATCATAAAGTTTAATAATAATAATAATAATAATTTATGATCAAGGTAAAATATAAATCTTTCATTTTTATCAATTAAATTATTTTTAAATTTATCAAACCTATCACATTATTACACTTAACTATCATAAACTTTACTTTTATCTCAGATATTTTATTTTTCACTATTTTTCTTATTGAAAACAATCTCAATTTTATTTTTATTTCTTCTCAAATTCATTTAAAAAAAATGAGCTTAAGTTGATGTGAGTGAAAAAGTTGAAATCTCTCTAATCTAATCTAACTAGCACATGGAGTGTCTGTGTCATTATTACTCAAATAGCCAAAACTAAAGCGTTTTAGGTTCTTCTCATAATGTCCTCCGGTTTGGACTACTCTACACATAAAACTAAAGATGTTATATTTCTCTAATTAAGAGTCACAAATGTAGATTATTTCACCTTCCCATCTATTCCATGCTCCTACCTTATCCTTATTCAAATTCACCAAACCAGCAATCCAACGTCTTCAGAAAAAAAAAACTTACACATGATTTGATTAATATAATAAAATAAATTTAGTTCTATATTAATATATTTATAAAAAAGTTAAAAATTTTAATATGAAAATAAATTTTAAAATTATTATATTTTTTAATAATAAAAATACATTAAAATAAGTTTTTATACTGAAATTTAAATTAATTAATTTTATTTATTTATAATTTTAATTATTTATTTATAAATAAAGTTATTAATAACACTAATTTCATTAAAAAAATGTAATCTAATAATCGAAACAGTATAATATATAATAAATATAATATGATATTTAGAAAGATAATTGGCCATGTTTATAATTGATTATGTATATAAATATTATATATGAATTTTTGCAGTATTTTTTTCTCATTATTTCAAATGGAAATTAATAATGTTTTTCTCTTCTATTTTCATATCTATTCTTTATTTTCAGTGTTTTCTCTTTTTGATATTTTTTCAAAATATTAACAAACATGACTATTGATTTTTTAGTTTAAAATTGGTGAATTGATTGCCCAAAAGTAATAGTGACCATGAAAGGAAAGGCATGGGACATTGACATGGTGACCAACCAAGTGTCCATTGGAACTTATAAGTTTCTTGTAGTGGTGGGGTTGGTTGGTTCACCCACTCCCTGGGTCCCACTCACCAACCCAACTAACCTACCACACTTCTCTCCCTCTTTCTATTTCTTTCAACTCACATTCCACACAGCTACACACAACAATGGCACCGGAACCATCATCGGAGGTTCCCCCAAACTTCTGGGGCCACATGCCCGAAGAGGAATACTACACCTCCCAAGGCGTCCGCAACACCAAGTCCCATTTCCAAACCCCCAATGCCAAAATCTTTACGCAATCCTTCCTCCCTCTCCACCAACCCATCAAAGCCACCGTCTTTATGACCCACGGTTACGGCTCCGACACCGGCTGGCTCTTCCAGAAAATATGTATCAGCTTCGCTAACTGGGGCTACGCCGTCTTCGCCGCCGACCTCCTCGGCCACGGCCGCTCCGAAGGCCTCCGCTGCTACCTCGGCGACATGGAGACCGTCGCTGCCACGTCCCTCTCCTTCTTCCTCGACGTACGCCGCAGCGAGCCGTACAAAACCCTCCCCGCATTCCTCTTTGGCGAGTCAATGGGGGGTTTGGCGACTCTCCTGATGTACTTCCAATCAGATCCGGGGACGTGGACGGGCCTGATTTTCTCGGCGCCGCTATTTGTTATTCCTGAGGATATGAAACCGAGCAAGGTGCATTTGTTCATGTACGGTCTGTTGTTCGGTTTGGCTGACACGTGGGCAGCGATGCCTGATAACAAGATGGTGGGAAAGGCGATTAGGGATCCTGAGAAATTGAAGGTTATAGCGTCGAACCCGAGGAGGTACACGGGCCCACCTAGGGTGGGAACCATGCGAGAGCTTCTGAGAGTGACGCAGTATGTACAGGATAATTTCTCCAAAGTGACGGCACCGTTTTTCACCGCTCACGGAACTGCTGACGGCGTTACGTGCCCTTCGTCGTCCAAGCTGCTTTACGAGAAGGCTTCGAGTGAGGATAAGACGTTGAAGCTCTATGATGGGATGTATCATTCCTTGATCCAGGGCGAGCCTGATGAGTCTGCCAACCTTGTGTTGGGAGACATGAGAGAATGGATTGATGACAGGGTTCGAAGATATGGTTCCCAATAGATTAAGGAAATTTATGGAATGGTTGTTATTATGGATAATGTGACATAAAAATTGGATAAATTTGAGAAAAAATTGCTTGAGTTGATATATTAAATGGTTATTATTTTAGCGGAGGTTATCTTCTTTTACTTATTCTTCTTTTCAACCCAATCTTATAACTAATCTTATAACTTGTAGTGAAAAAGTGTAACCTACAATTTCTCTTATATTCTCTGCACAACTTCTATTCTAAATGATAAAATATCGGTTATGATACAATTAATTTTTTTTTCAAGAATACTTATAATAGAGTAATTTATAAAATTTAAGAAATAATAAGTAAAAGGCATTAATTTTTTGAAGCTTTTGGCTTTTGACTATTCAAATGCATACCCAATTAAAACTAAAACAGTAAATATACTATAAGATAGCAAAGATAAAAGTAATTAAAATAATAAAACTACTTGAGCAAATAATTAAATTACATATAGTAAAGTTATTTAGTAATTTATTTTTGTAATAAATAAATTAAGACTTATAAAAGGAATCAGGGAGGTTACAAAAAAAGAAGTATAACCTTATCTCATGCATGAGCCTACAACAAATTGTTGCTTGTTTAGACTCTTTTCAAACACATTAGTATATATATATAAGTGGATTAACCCAAGCAATATGGGACAAAACTTTTTAAAATGCTTTAGAATAGCCAAAAACAAACACGACCAAAAGAAAGAATAACAGCAAAGAAATATTCCAATAATCAGTTTTAACCCACTGCGCATCGCAAGATGGAATAATTGGCGAAGAAAAAAAAAAATTCCATCTCCAAACAAGAAATTACCAAGTAGGAATAACTTTCTATACGAGGTTCCCTCGGATTTACATTTGTCACAATATACAAAAGAATGACACAAGCAAAAACTAATCTAAAAGATACATTTCTTTGGACGCATATACAAAAAGGGCGGCAAAATTAATTTGGATGTGTTCTATAAGAATCTTTTGGAGAACAAAAAGTCGAACCTGGTAAATCTATTGAAGTTTCAAGGTCGAGCAAAGGCTTTAGTCTTCTATGAACCTCATTACTCAGAAAATTGATTTCCTCAACGGTCATGAGAAAAGCAGATTTGCAAGTCTCCTCATCTTTGAACGCCAATGTCCATCTGCCATCTACCGAAGCTCTTGTTTTCTTTTTCCGAAAGTCTTTGAAGTGGACAGGATCTATAAAGGGTAAAGAAGAAGCCCGAATCCGCAAGTGTAACCACATCGCATGATTGTCCTCAATCCTGGGCTATACAAAAAGTGGACAACTTTGATAAGAAGGTTATTATATAATCAGGGTAAAAATAATAATAAATTTTCAGAATACATCCATGGTTTGGCTTTGTATCATCACCACCAGAATAAATTGAGAAAACGAAGAAAACAAAAAGAATTTTGACACAATATTTCAAGTTTAAAACACCAGTCTATAATATAGGTAATGAAGTTAAAAACAGTAATTCATCAATCAATTGAGAATCATTTATCCCAAGCTGAAAATAATTATCCAAGAATTTTTTTTATTCTATTTTTTTTAAATGACTTTGCTTCATAATTGTCAGACTTAAAAGAAATGTTTTAAACCAAATGAAATTAACTCAAGACTAAGATTCAAAGGAAGAAAAGTATACATACATTGCACCCAGCCAAAGGGGCAACGGCCCGAACCACTCCATGAGACTTCTTCAGTGGCAATTCTTCTGCAACGACAAGCCATCCAGAAATTCCTAAAGATATTGCTAGAAAGTAAACATGAAGCTCTTTTCCCCTCTCGAAAGCTATCCTACAAGGCACGGCATGGCCTGCAAATGGTAAATGAATAAGAGAATTTTAACAAATTAATTTATTGCAGACTAAAGATAATAGCCTGATGTAGCTCCATAGATCACAAAGGAATAACATGTAACAGAAACTAACAGAAGAAAACCACCAAATACATATACAATCAAAAAGACCCACCAAGAAAAGAAAAAAAAAACACTAAAGAAAATTGTAATTAGTGATAATTATTATTTAGAAGAGACCAGCATTTTCTTCAATCTTCAAATAGGTGGAATTTACATAGTAGCTGCCTGCTGTCAGGTTTATTGCCAGAAATCAAAAAATATGTGGTTTAAGTAACCCTTTTAATATGTGATCATGACATGAAGGCTTGCAATATATTTTTCCACTTTAGTTTCAAAATCATCCCTTCAACCTAATACTTTGTAACACAATCAGTTCCTATATGCACTGTACCACTACAGCCTACAGATATGCCCATATTCAGAAGTACAGAAGAGAGAAAATTCTTTCACACATCATGGCCAATGTCAATTTTAGACACTTCAAAACAAGCCAGTAAGACAATGTTAGTTTAACTTGATACAATAGAATTTATTAAGAAAGACAAGGAGATATAAAACAACAGGATAAGGTATCCTCAAAAACTAAACAAAGAAAAGAAAAAGAGAAAATCAGAGACTAAGCATGAAACACCAAACACTGCACACCAGTCTCTCCAAGTCCCTCATGACTGCCTACACCAGCTTTCTCTCTTTGTTGTCACTTGTCTTTTCATTAATTGGTATAAAGTTGGTACTTGTTACATTTTGATTGATTAGACTATTCAGTTTGGCAATGTATTTGGATTGGGTTCTCAGAAAATTCTTTGCAGCTGAGATTACAACTGAGATGTTTTTCTCCTCATTCTTTTCTTTCTACCCTCCCCTTTTACCTCCTTATTCTCTTCTTCGTTTTTGTTCTTCTGTTCATCCTAAAGCAAAGAATAAATCTCAAATTAAGTAAAACCATTGTAGAGAGTAGAAGAAACTGCAGTTCAGATCACTGACCAAGGCTGACTTCAGTTCCTGCCTTTGGGCCTGACACATCAAGCCCAGAACCTTGGGCACGGCAATTTGCAGGGAGATCACCAGGAGGGTAAATCAGTGGTTGCTCTGTTAGAGTTCTGCCAAGAGTGAATATTTGAAGTTGGTGCAGTAGTACAAATACCTAAATGGAAAAAATGACAACAAAAAGCTCTTCATATATAAAGGTACATTAAAACACAACCCAGGAAGAGACAGAATTGAGAACTCCAATTCACATTTTTATGCCGCACTGCACTTATAAAAAAGTCTGTCGGGGGAGGGAGCATAGAAAAAGAGGTACAAACCTTCACCAACTCATGCATTCTTTTACCAGCAGCAAAAGATGATCCCTCTGGAATATGACCTGCAGTGACAAGAATCATAGGGATCACTTAAAGGGCTTCTCACTCTTCCCTCCGTAAGAAAAAATAGAAACAGATACAAGCTTACCTCCTGAAGAAATCTTCCATGGTAGCAAAAGTATGCAATTTGGTTCTTTCCGAGGAGATGATGACTCCATTGCTACAGGTAGGAAAAAAATTGTTCAAGAACATAAGTACAACCATCACACAATCAAAAGCAGAACAACGTGGTAGAAAAATTCACCTCTTTTGCACTTTCTCCATTCATCACAGAGAACAGAAATAAGTAAGTCGGACCAAATACCTCTAACCTCCTCTACAAGAGCAGAAGCATAACTCTTGTATGAAACCTGTATAGAAAAGAATATTGATATGATTGCATTAGGAGATCAAAATAGTGCAGATGATACTAGTAGGACAGACAGCCATTTTCATATTCCATTACGATTGTTTCTACTAGATCATCTCTTTTGCATTCTCGGTACCTATTCTATTCATTAATTTCATCAATCATAGCCTACTAATGTGACTATTCATGAACAAGGCATGATTTACCAAAAAGTACAATCTTTCAAACAACACATTTATTATTTCTGCAAATATTTGTACTGATATCTTATCTCCAATTACTCAGCTTTCTTAAAATGTCTACTAAATTGATACTGATAAAAACCATTGACTGAATGATGTAAATGGTTCAAATGAGGAATGACTATTGGACCTGGATTTTACCGAGGCATCTAAATGGAAAATATACTCTAGAAGGAGGTGAGAATAGTGTTGGAATTTTCTGTAACTGAAATTTTGCGACATGCCATGGTTATAGAGGGCATAATGAGAGAAGGGTACAAGAAGGGTGAAGAGTCTGGGGGAGGGGATAAGCACTAATTTTGAGGACTGACAATAGTATTTTAGAGAAGAGCTACCTTCTCGGTTGGCATTAATAAAATCATTTCAAACATGTGCACTTCCATTTGTAAACACTACATGATCACAAGAGAATGTATTCAGTTCTCAAGGGTGTTGCTAGAAAAGCCTCATCTGTTCTTACTTTCAGTAATTCAAGGTGACGCCTGTTGAATTCTGAGACACTGTAAGGAAGCAACTGACGCAAAAGCCAACCACCGTCCCATAGTATCTCTGCAGATATATTAGTGCGACAACTGAGGTTCACTAATGCATCAATCACCTGAAAAAACAGAGGATTCATAATTAATAAATCAACCATAACAAACTGCAAATAAGCATTTAGCGAATAGAGTATTGGACAATGCTTGCAGCACCAAAACATGGATTTTTAAGTATTACTAAGAAGAAAATGGAAATGATGCCAATGACATTTCATCCTTTAAGGCCCACACAAGAAATAGTTTTAACCCCAAACACATACATTTGGTATGAAGTCTTCTGAAATTCACACTAATATAGAAGGGAAATCCAGCACATGAGGCTACCACTTAGTGTAGTGCGGGAAGGTTAGATCCTTAGACACACAACCTTACTCCACCAAGGAGAGACTATTTCCAGGATTTGAATTCAGGACCTTGAAGTCATAAGACAATATTTCCATTGTGCTAAGACTCTACCACGGATAATTCTTATTACATGGTAAATTAAGTTCGATGAAAATTATCAAACTAAATTACTTCACAAAAAACATAAATGTATGCATGTATTTGCACACTAACGTATATACAATAACCACTTATCCTGAGTAAACAGTAAAAAGTCTGGTAACTCCAGTTTTACATGATAGGCTAAAAGTTTTTCACATTAAACTTTTAGAGAATAATTTCGAAAAAGTATAAAAATGTTTCATAAACTGCTTTGGTTTTGATCTATTGAACACATATTCATAACACAATTATGGGTTTAGGCAAAGAAGATAGTGGAAAAATGTATTGCTAACTAAATTTCGAATAACAAATTGTTTGTGAAGAATAACTCAATACACTTTCCTCTACTTGCCTAAAATTAAGAAATACGTTCTGGAGAAGGTATATCTCTGCTCCTATGAGACAAGGAGGAAACTTTGGGAGGCAAGTATCCCAAGAACATGGACCTCCTTATAACACACAAGGAGGGAAATCGACAGGCTCAATTTTACACCTCAACATCTTGTGCACGAGCCCTCCAACACACTTTAAAGGTATAAGAAGTGTGTTGCTATATAAACCCTTGAAAGAGATTGAACTTGTTGGAAACCCAAAATATAGTTATAGTAGAAATGACAACTCACACAGAAAGGAATAAATCTTAGTATTATTGAATGGAAAAACGGAAGGAAAACTACAGAAATTAGATTCTGTCCGCAGAGCCTAGCTCCAACAGAGAGCAATAGCTCTCTATCCATAACAAACTTCCAATACCCAAAAGATACCCTCTCTCTCTTCACCCTCCCCAATATAACTGAAAATCTCGTGCACAACACACTCCCGTGCCAGCTCACCATTCTCTCACCCTCCTATTCCTCCTCTCATACACTCTCCAAATAATGGGCCTATTATCCAAGCCTGTTTGGGCTGCTATCAATGCTGCTCTCTTGAGAATCAGTCTTGTCCTCAAGACTGAAATCTGGAGATTGGTTTCTAATGAAAAACTCTTCTTCCCAAGTGGCCCCTTCAGCTGGTCTCCCTTGCCAATGGACCAACAACTGTTTAACCTAATCCCCTTTAAGAGAAATTATGCGAGTAGCCAACACTGCAGCAGGTACAGCATTTCCCGCAGTCTCCAAGGTGTCTAGCTTCTCCATGATCAACGCACTTTTAGCTAGAATCGCTTCAACCATCAACTTAAAGCTGGCCACATCAGCCTCCAGCATGTTCACTTTTGCTTCCATTTGCTTCGATTTAGGTGGCATTCACACCCCGTTTGAATCCGACAAGTCGGACCAAATTGTTGGAAACCCATAATATAGTTATAGTAGAAAGGATAATTCACATAGAAAAGAATAGATCTGAATATTATTAAATGGAAAAACGGAAGGAAAATTACAGAAATCAGATTGTGTCCTCTTTCCATTTAGCCTAGCTCTAGCTCTCTATCCATAGCAAACTTCCAATACCCAAAAGATACCCTATCTCTCTTCACCCTCTCCAATATAACTGAAAATCTCGTGCACAACACAATCCGGTGCCATCTCATCATTCTCTCACCCTCCTATTCCTCCTCACATACACTCTCCAAATAATGGGCCTATTATCCAATTGCCTATTTGGACTGCCATCAGAACTAGGCAGTGTGGAACTTTTGCTTTTCTGAAGACACACAAAAACTACAACAATAATCAACTGACCTTGTTTTCCCACCATTGAGCCTAACAGTTATGGTTCCATTATTTTAAATGAAAAGACAAGCCTGCTAACTGCAATGCAATCATGGACTTTCAAGAGGTATAGTGAAACTATAACAAAAAAATAGCATATCAACAAGACTCCACTATATACAAAAATTTACTTGAAATCTATGTATACGAGGACTTATTCCCACATCAGAAGGCAGAAAAGATACTCCATATTGCTCCTGTAAAACATGGTAAACTTAAGAAAGTCAACCTTCAAGCAACATAGATTCCAAAATCTAAATAGATATTAGTTGTTAATATTAAATAAATCAACAATTGCTGTTGAAGAGATGGAAGTAAAAACCTTGATCTTTATATGATAGACATTGATATCAGTACCAATGCCATCCCTATTACTTTTGGATGAAAAAAGTTGTTCTTCGCCAGAACTCTCTCCAACTAAAGCTTGCTGCACCAAAAATGCAAAGCCAATTCACCAGAAATGAATTGATGAGCTTCACGGTTTTTCTCCTATAATAAGTTATCTCTATAAAAAGCCTAGCACATGTGACTTGTGTATGATCCAACTTGAAGGAAAGTGCTTGAAACGTATACTGTTTTTTGTGCATTTAGTATAAATTTCTAGGTTCAATGTATAAAGAAAATATTGTTGCAATTAAAAAATGGTCTATTTATTATATTCATTGTATAAATATCAAGTTGGTGTTGTAGTTGAAACAAATGGTTTCACAAGAACCCATCCCCAAAACTATGTACAAAAGCACACCATCAAATATTCATAAAATGAAAAGGATCAAAAATGGAAGAATACAGCTTACCAATAACAATTTTTTATGTTGTTTTCGTTGTGGAAGAATTCCAAGCCCATCTAGCATTGATTCATCAAGTTCTACAGAACAATAAATACTACGTAAACAGAAAACAGTGCAACAGTAGGACACACAAAAATTCAATGAGACAACCTTTAGTTTGCAGCAGAATAGCAAGCACACTCAAAGAACCCAAAACTAGGACATCACTTCCTTTTGTTACATAAGCAAGCAGAACCTCCCTACATCAATCATAAAAGTCATTAGGAAAAACATGCAAAAGACTTCCTGTAAACAAAGTTTAACTCTCAAGTTAAAGTAGAACAAACACAAAAACACTATTATAAGACATCAAAAATATCAATTCAAGCCTACACAAACACCAAGTTACTACCTATTTGAGCATAGTTTTACTACTATTGTAAATATACCTTTCCTTTTCAGTTAAGTTATTGACAGCTATACTCTGTAACTAACTTACAGATATTCTTCTTAGACAGTTACATTCTGCTAGTCTCTCCAGATCAGCTATACATAGCTGACTTCACTCTCTTGAACTGTGGCTTTTGATTCTCAAAAATAATACAGTTTCTCTTTATTCTAAAATGCTATCAGAGCAACATCATAACATTCTGATACTTCGGTTTTTGTTTTTTAATAATAAAATGATAAAACATAATTTTACTCCAATACTACCAAATATTTTATGAAACATTTTCAATTCTGAGATAGCATCGAAAGGATGTACACAAGGAGCCAAGGACTGTCATTTTCTTTTCTTTTTTGGATAGCAAACAGTATTACATATTTCGCTTGAATAACTTTTAGTTTAAGCTGGCATGACATATTGATTAATGTTTCCAATTCTGATGACTGACAGAAATACAAAAAGAAACTAATATATCTAACTTATTACATGTAGAAAGAAAAAACACAAGCTATGTAACAAAAAATGGGGCTTTTACCTTAAAGACAAATTTGAACTGGTACAATCATTTTGCACTAGAACACCATCTGAATGAAAACCTGAAGAACTAAAAGAATATGGAATATTAAACATTGTGTGTCTTGTATCCCACTTTGTGAGATTATCACTATCTAACCCTTGGCATTCAGATGTGAAATCATGATCAGATATGAAGCAATTGAAATTACCCTGAGAACTCTTTGTAAAGGCCTCTGAGGGATAAAAAAGAGAACCAGCAATGGTGTTTGCCAAATCTTTGATTTTTACAATCCTCAGGATGCAACAAAGTAAGTATAGAGAAGGGGCAGCACCATCTTGCATGTCCTACAATAATGTATATCAAACAATGATATGTTGCACAATAAGAATCAAAATCTGTCCGGAACTTTTTAAGACCCTTGAAACAAGGACAAAAGTATATTAAAAAAAACTGACAAGGCCATAAAGTGAAGTTTCATACATTATTGGGCATGACCCTTAGGGAAGGAAGAAGTAATGGGAATATCAAAACCATCATAATGCTATCAGTAATGAGTCTCCCAACATCAGGAATTCCAGCAGAGACAACATCACTGAAGTAGTACAGATTATCCTCAATTTCATCTGTAGCAGCAATAATTGCCGACATTGAATCTGGGCCCGGATTTCTGTCTCAGATTCAGGAACCACAATTGCCTTTTCAGGGTGCAAGGGCATATTAATGTATAGTTCAAACAAAAGAGAAAACAAATTGCTTACAGCTGTGTATCAGAAAGCAGTTTATTAAAATCCAAGCTCTGCTTCCTAAAGAATGAAACCAGGTTTGCGAAGTAATCTTTGTGAGGAGTGCTAGTTATATATCTATTGACAGAGTCATCTCCAACTGAAAATTGTTCATTAGAAAATTATAATTTTTGTCAGCATAAAAATTGAGTTCATGTTTTCCTGGAGATAACGATAGGGAGAAAAAGAATTACGGAAGAGGGCTTATGTAAAATAATAAAATCTCACCATGGTAGACATTAAGAGTTATAGCACGTACTGCAGTGCGAACCATGCTCTCCTCATGAAAAGCAAAGCGTATGGCCTCTACATAAAGTGGAAATGAAACTACTTCGTCCTAAACACATAGAAGATACAGTGAACACATTTGGATAGCCCAAAACTAAAAGCAGAATAACATCCTCCACTGCCAAAAGAACAACAAAAACTATACTTAAAAGTTAAAAGAATAACTACATACAAATGATCAAAGTATGAATATGAGAAAAACATTAATGATCTCATAATATTTGATCAATAAAGATGAACAACTCTCCGACAGGCTTCCCTGTCCAAGTCATCCACTTGGAATATACAACGGATTTTTACTGTATTTAAGCCTCTCTTCCTTCTTATCTTTCTCCTAATCAAGAAATTTTAATGAATTTCTGTTCAAAGTACAAAAGCAGTATTATTTATCCACCTTATAAAATCAACATTGGAGAGCAAACGCCTAGAAAACCCCACTACTATATTTGCAATCCCAATGTCAAGAACATCAGGCCCACTAACCAATGGTTTTACAGACAACCTTTAAAAATACCTTAAGGACTATATTCAAAAACATTAGAATAAGAAAGAGAACATCAAACTTACACCATGAGTCTTCACAAGCAGTGAAACTGTATTCTTGTTCAATTTTCCACTTATTGCCCTTCAATAACCAAAAGACATGTAACAGAAAACTGATAAGAAATATTATAGAAAGGAGATGAGAAGTGAACAAAAGCAAATATATATTGCCACCACAAAACAGATTCTATGAGTGCAATCATCAACCACCAATCACCAGTTCAATAAATAAAATAACTTAGAGGTCAGAACGAACCTTAAAAAGGATATGTAGTACGACAGCAGCTCTTCATTTCGAAAGTCAAACGGATAAGTTATCAGGTAATTTATATATTCATTACTGAACATATAGTCTGCCAAAAAACACCCAAAGAAATTAGTTAACCCGCAACATTTGTACACCTCATTGAGAAACTAACGAAAGTCTAAATTCAATTTGGTTTTCAACTAACATATAGCATGTTCACTTTTTAGGTTCTGGACCATAATGCTCACTGTTTGCAGCAACTGAAGTGGAACACTCACAGTCCTGGTAAGTTTCAGAACACGTATAAATTCACCCATGACTTGCTTTTCCATGAAGAATCTGTCACAAGCTAGGACACAATAAACTTCCGGCAAAACAAAAATTATACCAATAAAAAGCATGAGCACCGAAGAACCTCACTCAAAATAACTCGGGTCATGTTGGTCACCATATGTTATCAACTCCGCAATTGATCTCAGTGCCTCAATTACAAAACCCTTCCACACATAGCACAATTAAGAAAATTGGGAAAACCATGAAGAACATATCAAGGAAAGTTGACAGCAGAGACGAGCTAATCACATTCTTACCTTATTAACCTCACTAATAATTTGTACCTTCGTCAATTGATCGGTTAAGTACCTTAACAGTGAAAACAAAGAAAAAACAGTAATCAATAATCAATGGTGATAACTTGGGGAAATTTGAACGAAATGAAATGAGTCAACATAGAGTGATGACCTGAGTTGGTCCAGGGAGAAACGATCCCTTGATCTCCAGAAGGAATTCCACATGATTGAAGAATTAGACCTCGAAATAAAGCTTAATTGAACTTGAATTTGAATGCATTGTACATCGAAACTGAAACTGCACGATACTTCGGAGCATCATCAGAAGAAATGAGTGAATGCTGTTTGTTTGTAGAGACTAGGGTTCTTCCAAGATCGTGACTTACCAAACACTTGATTTTGGATTTTGGAAGTACTTTCAGCACAACCGAACACTCGCTCAGCAATACTGAAGAAGAGGACTATACCTTCCTTACCAAAGTTACCGTAGGTATTCATATCTAATATTTCTTTTTCATTTTTATATTGCATTGTAAAACTCCAAATATAATTAAAGAATAATACCTACAAATATCATATTAATAATTAATAATGGTAATACAAGAGCAGCTTTTTTTTGACAAATTTCAGCATAAATATATCAATAAACTTGAAAGATAAATTCATAAACTAAAAGTAGACTATGTACAAATTAAAATATAATTTTTTTACAAAATAATTAATAAAGTGTTCATCTCTTCTTTTTTTCTCTAAACAATATTTATAGAGAATCCGGTCTCTAACTTACTAAGTTGCTTCTACTTTTCTGTAAATTTTTCATTGATCTCGTCTTTTTATTATTAAAATAGGTTTCTTAGCCGCTTAATTGTTAATACTTTTCATTATATCTCTTTATGAAAATGATGAATATATTTGAATATTATGTAAGATACGAATTTTGAAAGTAAAGGTATGAATTGAAAAATTACTGAGTATAAATAATAAAGTTGAATAATATATTAAAAAAATATTTTTTAATTTTTAAAATTGGAGAGAAATCATGATCTTTTAATAGTTTGTTCGTGATTTGTTAATATTAAAATTTCTCGGTATATCTCTTAAAAATATCCTAATGAATTCTGATGCTTGAAGAAAAATTTAAAAAGTCAAATTGAGGAGCAATCATTAATTTTTTTTTTATTTCTAAATGAAGATTTTCAGTTAGTAATTTGCTAAGATAATTACAAGGAAAAAAGTTGCACTATTACATTAATAAAGAGGTTTCTTAAATTTATGGCCATGTTAGAAGTGTTATTGATATTATAAAACTAAACTCACATAGATTCTACTTTAAAAATTGAAAGCATTTAATATAGATTAATGATCAAAGGAAAATACCATTCTAGACTTTGTTATCATCATTATGGACATTTAAATAGGATTATAAAGTTTCTCGACTAGAAAGAAATGGCCACACGTTTTTCAAACGTTTGTGAAAGGTGTGTTGTTAGCAAAAAGTTTGAGTTATTACTCTTTTATGGTCCAATAAAACCTTTGTTGAATGCAAGTAAATATTGTTTAATTATTTTTCTTAATGATTATAGTGAGAAAATACAACTCTATTTTTATAAGATAAATCCAAAGTCTTTGGTGCATTTAAATTTTTTATATCAAAAGCTAAAAAAAATTATAAAAACACTATGAATAGTATGAATTGTGCTCAAAATGAGTTTCTTTATCTAGAACATGACACTAAAAAGAGTTTATATATCAAAAAATCAAATTCCAAAGTCACGAATTCAAAAAGGTTGCAAATTGGAGTGTTCATGTTTTAAATAGAAGAGTTTAATCATTGTCGAGGTTCCTAATTTTGATGAAAAGTCTCAAATAGGTTTTTACTTTTGTTTTTCTCAATTAGGTCCCTATTTTTGAAAAATTAAAGCAATTAGGTCTTTGTCACCGTTAAAGAATGTGTCATGTGTTAGTTTGTGATTTTTTTTATTTTTAATTTTTTAAATTTTTTTTAAAATTTTGTTTTTAAATGTCACATGTCAAACTGACATTGTGCCATGTGGCAATGACAGTGTGACATGACACTAACAATGTCACATGTCATTGCATTAGTCTCAATTTAGTTCTTGTATTTTTTTGTGTTAATTTGATTTCTGTATTTTTATTTTGTCTCAATTTAATCCTAATTTTAAAAATTAAACAATTTTGTCTCTCTCCAAATTCAAACAAAATTTAATTTGTATTTTTATTAAATATTTTTAACAAGATTAAGTTTGTTTATATTTTTATTTAATTAATTATATAAATGTTAATTATGTTCTTTAAATATACCTATAAGAGTTAAAAGAAAACAGTGACATGACATGGTAATGTGAATTTTTCAAATGATTTAGCTCATTGAACAAATTATTAATGTGAATTTTCACTTTTTAAAAAAAAAATTGGAGAAAGTTTTCGTGAAAAGAGTAATTAAAGGTAGTTTATTCTTTCGTTATATTCCATGAAAACTTTCTCCATCATGTTATGTTATTCTTTTTTTAAACCCTTATACATAATTAACATTTATATAATTAATTAAATATAAATATAAATAAACTTAATCTTGTTAAAAATATTTAATAAAAATATCATTTTAATAAAAATATTTGTTAAAATTTATATACAATTTAAATTTTGTTTGAATTTGAGGAGAGACCAAATTGTTTAATTTTTAAAATTAAGACTAAATTGAGACAAAATAAAAATACATGCATCAAATTGAAACACAATAAAAATACAAGGACCAAATTGAGACTAATGCAATGACACGTGGTCTGACAATGACACTTGACACTATCAATGTCATGTCACACTGTCATTGCCATGTGGCACGATATAAGTTTGACACATGACATTTTTATTTCATTTAAAAAAAATTAAAAAAAATAATAATAATTAAAAAAATAAAAAAAAAAACACAAACTGATACATGACACCTCCTTTAGTGGTGTTAATAGGGAACTAACGACAATGATCCAATTATTTTAATTTTTCGAAAATAGAAACCCTTGAGAGAAAAAAAAGTAAGTAAGAACTTTTTTGAAACTTCTCAGAAAAATTAAGAAAGTGGAAAATAATTGAAGCTAAGTAGAAGTGACTTTTATTTTTCAAAACATAACATTAGAAGAAAATGCTTCAAATGGAATGAAATCAATAGTAGATTTTTTACATTTTTTTATCAAAAGAGAAGAAAAATAAATGACAAAGGAGAAAAATACATTTTTCTCTTATCATAGTAGACAAAATAAAAGCATATTGTAACGTGTCCACATTATATACATAACTGTTATTTGATTAAAATATTTGAATTATATATATTTTTCAATAAAATCATCACATAACTTCATATGTATATTAATATTTGAAATCACTGTAAATGTTTATAGTATATTTCAAAAATATATATTGTGAATATTAAGAGTTATACATCATAATAAAATATTATTTATATATTAAATATTTCTTAAAGATATAAATTATCTGAGTCAATCTAAAAAATATCTCATGATAACTTTTCGAACAATTTTGATTTAGCATACTCTTTTTTAATAGTATAACATATACACATAAAAGAAAAACATGAAAAGAGTAAGATTTTTATAAACTTTGAATATAAATCTTAATAAATTATTTTTTGCTGCTTATAATTGCATCTACAATATTTCATCTTGATATATATTTTGTACATCAAAAAGTTATTTTGAAAACTAATTAGATGATTGAGTATTTTTCATAAAAATATTTGTACAATCATAATTATTTATTTCTCAATAACATCAATCATTTATTAACTTACAAAAGGATATATATTTACTAGTTAACTTTTGTGATGTTAAACAAGTATCGGATAATCTAAATTTTGACCTGTGAATATTCTAGTTCAGAACGATATTCTAGAGTATCAAGATATTCACCTACTTTGTAACTTTTTTAGACCCTATCATGGTCTTTGTCTTTCATCCATATATGACTTTCCAATACAAACACATTTACATTGGTTTGATCACAACTCATTGAAACTAAACTTAAGACTCTTTCTCAAGTGACATTCTTAAACATTTCTCACAAAATGTGATGATTATCCATATGTATCTGTTTCTCTTTACCAATAATATATTCATCATCTAGATAAATACAACTCAGTATAAAATAATAGTAAAACATATGAGTAATTTTCTTTTATCCAAGTTCACTAAATAAAAAAATATTTAGTTTTACTTTATTTTTTATTATATATATATATATATATATAATAATCTTTTAAAATAATATAAAAAAATCGTTAACTTTAAACAAATAAATGTGGATCAGAATGTTAAAGAAATATAATAACAAAAATATAAATTAATATAAAGAATCCGTGCGTAATTAGAAATAAATTAAATAAAATAAATAAAAAAGTGCAGAGATAAATTAAATTAAATAAATAAATAAAACTGATGCGTAATTTAAATAAATGAAATGAAATAAATAAAATAAGAACTATAGGTAAATTAAATTAAATAGATAAATAGGACTAACATAATTGAAGATAATTTAAATTAAAAAATAAACAAATGAGTGTGTAACTAAAAATAAATAAATAAAGAGGATAATAACCGAAAATAAATTAAATGGAAGTAAATAATATAATATATAATTGAAAATAAATAAATATTGATAAAATGCACATGAATTTATTAAGATTAACATAAAAAATAAGTTATAAGAGAATTGGTTTTAGAATTTGGATACAAACAATCTAAACAATAACTACAATTTAATTCTGATGGTAATAATGATAATGATTTGCATGAATGGAGACAAAAGTCAACCAAGCAAGTATACAGTCAGCAACAACAATTGAGTGTTTTCAACAAAAGAAAAGAAACATGATGAAGACTTTTATGGTAAAGATAATTAATGAATAGAAAATTATTCAACTTGATTTGTTTGCAAATTGTGATTCCATAATTTTGTAGTGCAATTGAAGAAGAAAGTGAAGAAAAGCAATGGATAATGAAATTAATTCCATTGAAAAGACTAAGACTTGTATAGGTCAGAAAATCATTGGTGTATAATGGATTTTCAAAACAAAAAAAAAAATAAAGATAGTGGTGTAGATAAATACGTATAAAAAATGGTACAGTCAATGTTACATGATTGACTATATTTTCTCTTGTTATAAGACATAGTGACGGATCTTCAGAAAATATTTTAGAGTGCCAAAATTTATATTGGAGATGCCAAATATATAAATATAATAAAATTAAAACAAATTGTTTTTACTCATGTATTAATTTATATATTCATAAAAAAAAATAGGAGTTTAAAGCGTCTCTCAAACACAATAGAGCTCAATCATTGATAAGACATGACTCAATCTATTTTATGATTATATATTAATAGCGCAAAATTTCGTATGAATCTTCCAATTACATGTCGAACCAACCATAAGATAGGATAATGATACTTTGACAACATTTTAATATCATCTACGTGTCATTCTGTGATTGATTCAAAATTACTCCACAATCAATAATAATAATCATAAACACCAACATGAACCAATCACAGAATTAGTCGTAAATAGTGTTAAAATATTGACAAAAACATATTGTCAAAGTATCATTATCCCACGAGATATTATAACAAAAAGTATATATTCAACAACCAATATATATATTAAGGTTGTAAATGAAAATAATGTTTATATATTAAAGAAAACAATTTAACCTAAGAAAAAGATAGTAAGGTAGGTGTGTGTGTGGGAAAGATTCTCAACACGTCTCACTATTTTTAAGATTTTTAGCTAAATTTTACTTTTTTTAAAAGCAAATTCATATTTAACAAAAAAATAACAACTAAATATAGTTTGAATGATAAAACTAAGTTGATATAAAATTGAAAAAATTATTATAATAAAAAACTAAAAAAAAACTATTAAACCTAATTTTATTGATGCTAAATTCCAAAAAGATCGAGACTCTGCATTTATAAACCAGATGTAACATTCCCATCGAGTATTGATATATTTCCACACTATGAGATAGAAAAAAAAAACACTGAGGTCTTGAACTGGGCCATTTAAAGTAGTCCAAATCTCAAATAATAGACGGGCTTTTGTTTTCTGCACCTCTTTATCACTATCTATACCCCCATAATTTTTGAAATGATTAATGATTTATTTCAATGGTGTTAGTGAGTACTTATAAAAATTAATGATTTATTATAATTATTTAAAGTATTCCATTTAAAGTACTTCTTAAAAGACAATTATTAAACATATTATTCTTTTCACGAACATATCGATAAACAGTTCTGCATAAACATGAAAAAAAAATTGACGGTGAAATTTATTTATTTATTTATTTTTAAAGTGTTTGTTTTTTTTTGTCAAATAGACTTAGAATTTGTCAGCTGTTCCAAAGACACAAATTTTCTGTCCCCACCTCGTCTCCAATCCTGTGTCTGTGATTAGAATTTTACACGTTAATTAACATATTGTATATATATACTTAAACTTTCGTATGTGCGTACGCATCTTAAAAATGTTATTTCAACTTACAAAAAAAAAAAAACTATATATTTTAATATCATTGTTCTGGGTGTCTTTTTGTCTATGTTTTCTATTCTTAAGCGTATAAGAGGAAGAAAAATATATAGAAATTAAGATCACACAATATAAATATAAAGTTATTAGATAAGGAACATTAAAAAAATTCTATGAATTAGAAATAAATAAATAAAGACAAAGATAATTATAAAAATAATATATGGACAGTAGACAACTTATTCTTTGTTTTGAAGGGGCGGTCTGTGCCTTAATTAGATGGCCTTTCGATGAAATATATAGCCACTGGAGTGAGGTGGCAATATCCATAAATAAGGACCCATTTCTTTTTTATACTGATAAAATTATTTTCTTTATATTCCACATACACTTCAACAGAGAATTTATTATTAATGTTAATTCAAATGTATATGCAATTTTTTTGTCAGCAGCACATGTACCCAAAATATAAATAATGATATAAACTTAATTTTGTTGAAATAAAAAACAGGTGGAAAGGATAACTAAGTTATTCATCACATTCTATTGAATAATAATTAATTACGTTATTCGTAAAGAAATTTAATTTAACGTGTAAAATTCATGGTTATTTTTATGTCTAAAACAAATTGGAATATCTGTGAAAGGCAAAATGAAAAATTTCTATATTGATTTTATCGAATTTGGCTGACTAAATTTCAAAATGAATTAACGAGTATTCCAGCTTCAAATCATCAGACCAAAAATTAACCTATAATAATTCTGACGCTTAAATCAATATATTTTGAGTGAGTGTAATAATTATTTTATTATGTACTTTATGTTTTTGTATATATTTAAGTAGGATTGAGAGATATTTTTCTGTCTTAGTCTTCTTGTCTTTTGACCTCTGAATTTTCTGCTCCAAGCAAATCAAGTTCAGACGGGAAGATAACTACAAAAAACACTCTGACGCTCAAGTCTAATTAATGATTTTTTTTCTCACTATGAATTATCAAAACTCAATTAGACTCACTTACATTTGTGGCTTAGTCTTCTATTTATAAGTTATTTCATGGATCCTAAAGCGACATAGCTCCATTGGCCCAATAACAATATCTTAAATGCTGACCCAATTACGGGTCAACATCAATCACTTAAGTGCTGACCTAACATTTAAATCTGCTTGATCATTTACAAAAGAAATAAATTAAACGGTTATTACCCATTTTTATATTTATTGAACTATTTTAAATTTGACAATGATAATATAACTCAGGCCGAATAGGTACTATACAATTTTAAACCAATCAAACCTAACTATTTTTACTAAGTTTTAATTCTCAAATTAATCTTGTTTAATACTTTTAGTATACTCATAAGTATATAACAACGCAAACCATTTATGATTATCCAAAGATTAATCTAAAACATATATAAAATCAGTACTCATAATTAAATACACTAATTAATCATTTAAAAAATTATAAAATATTTATATAATTAATATATTTATAAAAAAATTATAATTAGATTATATATATATATATATATATATTAAAAAAAAGTATACATATGAGTAAGTTATATTTTGGAAGCATGATTTCAAAAAGAATAATATTTTTTAATTTTTTACAAAAATCATATTTTTGATACACAACTTTAATTTTTTATTATTTTTATGAAAATACTTATTATACACTTATAACTAAAAATTAATAATATTTTAAAGCATCATTGGAGTAAAATAATAATCCAAGTTGTCTAATAAAGTATTTCCTCTCTTAGTCTAACCTCCCCCATAGTTCCATTTCCATGTTGAAGCCTAGTAAAAGCAACGTCGTTCTTTCATCATAATAGTTTTCTATGTACAATTATCGTTTCGTTCGTTTGAATTCGTACAAGAAAGCAATTGGGATATTCTCACGTCAGCTTTTGAAATTCTTTTGTATTAATAGAATACCACATTAAGAATTTATCCACTGTTTTTTTATCAGTAACAAATTTCTGTCAAAAATTAATCTACCAAGTGAAATCTAAAGTTTTACTTAACATTTTGAGTTATTTACTCTTATTTTATATTATAGATTATTTTTAATTCTACATTATTTAAAAGTTGAGATTTAAAATAATTCAAATATTATTTATTTATTTTTATTCTCTGAAATATTTTTAAAAATAAAATTATGACAAAGTTTTATATTTTAAAACAAATAATAATGATTAATCTAATAATGTAACTCCACAAACTTAGAATATTAACATTTATCGTACGGTTTAGATTTTGACTAAAAATTTATGTTTTTATTGTATTCACGTTCCAAAAACTAACAATAATTAAAATTATGTTCATTGAAAGACTTATTTGAAGATATTGATTAGTACCGAGAAAGTTTGATACAATGGATTAATCATGTAGAGTTTTTAAGCAAACATTTTTTTAGGATGATATGTTAATAATTTTTTTAATAATTTTTTATAATAGATTACATGTTACTGTTTTATTAGTTTGTATATTTAAAATAGATCAATAACATGTTATCAGATAGTTGTAAAAAAGTTATAAAAAAATTATTAAAAAACAATTTTTTTTATTACGTAAGCGTAAGAAGCATGCATGCAGGAATTTTGAAGAGGACACCCACATGGTACTGGAGACAAGGCAACGAGATTCGTGGACATCTGTTACAGATAAATCACACAACAAATTCACTATCAAACACGCTTTTTGTTTTGCTTTACCTTAACATTTTTCAAGAGTTCAAGTAAATCCTAAACAAGGAAAAACCATCATCGTGCAAGTTTACAAATTCTTTAACCACTAATTATTTCAAACTTTAGGTGCGCCAGCACTTGATGATCTGCTTATTTTGTATAATAATTTCTAACTGAAAATAACAACAATAATAATAAAAACTAGTTGTTGAAGATTTTCGTGTACATGTACATAATATGCCAAAAATAAAATTGGATGGTATAATGTCTGATTCGACTGATAAGTTAAGTAATAAGTCAACATCGATGACAAATATAATATATTAACCGAATGATATATATTCATGGTCGTTTGGTATATTTTTTAAGTTAATAGTTAAGCAAGCGAAATGGGTATGTTATTGTGTGTAATTGGGTCAGCGCAAACATTAATGTTATGAATGTTTCATCCTACACCTTCATTATCTCATCCTACACTTCAAAAAATTACAGTTTTAACCTTTTAACATCTCATCTACACCTTTAACTTTTTCAAAAATTTCATTTTTGGTGTTTTACCCTGCACCTCCAACACTTCATTCTACCCTTTTAATTTTTTTAAAAAATTTCTTTTTTAGCCTTAGTAGATATTTTTTTAATTTTTTCTCTTTTTAATTAAAGTAATCATACACCTCTTTAACACTCCATCCCTCTAACAAATTTTTAAAACTTTGTTTTTTATTTATAATTTAATAACTATTTAATTTAATTTAAAAATCTAATATAATTTATTATTTTTTCATATTTTAATAATTATTAAAATATAATTTGTATTATTATAATAATTATATTAAAATAATTATAATTAAAATAAAAGTAATAAAAATAAAAATAATAAAAAATAAAAAATATGATTTAATATATATAAAAATATTAAATTATATTAAATTATTATTAAATTTTAAATAGAAAATAAAATTTTTTAAAAAATAATCATCGGATATCCGATAACATACGGATTTCCAATTCCGAAAATAAAGTTTTTAAAAATCTGTTTTTTATTTAGAAATTATTAACTATTTAATTTAATTAAAAAATTTAATATTATTTAATACATTTTATATTTAAATAAGTATTAAAATATAATTTATATTATTATAATAATAATATTAAAAAATTAAAATTAAAGTAGTAATAATTAAAAAATCTAAAAATTTCGAAATCTTATTTCATTAATTTAATATTTTAATATAATTTAATATATTTATATATATTAAATCAGATTTTATATTATTGTTTTTATTTCTTTATTTTTATTATTATTACTTTTATTTTAATTTTAACTTTAAATTTTTTAATATAACTATTATAATAATACAAATTATATTTTAATAATTATTAAAATATGAAAATATATTAAATAATATTAGATTTTAAATTAAATTACATATTTATTAAATTATAAATAAAAAACAAAGTTTTAAAATTTTTTATTAAAAGAGTGTAGAGTTAAAAGGGTACAGGATTACTTTAATAAGAAAGAGAACAAATTAAAAAATATTTACTAAGGTTAAGAAAAGATTTTTTGAAAAAGTTGAAGGTGGAGATGAAACATTGTAGTGTTAATTGGGCCAACATCAATTTTAGGTCCACCAAATACCTATAAATATAAGGATAAGTTACAAAAGTAATGTTAGCTTAATTGAGTTTTGATACTTACTTATGAATTAAGTTTATTCAGTAAAATTTAACTTGAGTGTCGGAGTGTCTTTAGCATGTATCTACCGTTAGGTTTGGATTTGAAAAAGTTAAAACAAGTAATTCAAAAAGAAGAAAAAAGAAAAGATAGTGTTTCCCGATCTTGCTCGTTTATATATAAAAACAATAATAAAACACTATAAAATACTGAAATATATTAATTTTAAATATAAAAAAATCATATTATATCATAATTTACATTATCAAGCTGTCTTGATTAACATATATAAGACTCTCACAGTGATTTAAAAATTTAGATATTAATAAAAGAATATTATACTATGGAATTGAAAATGGGAAATAAAATTATTTTATTTAAAACTTGAATAATTATAAAACTATAAGATCACGTTATACTATAGAAATAATTAATTGGTGTTTTATACTTTACATAAATACTTTAAGAATCAAAATTAATGTAATGTGTGTTTGTACAAATGGAAGATGTTAAAATATCAGTATTATGTCTTTCTATGAATTTTAAGTGTCAAAATTAATATAATAATATTATGATATTAAGATTTAAGATTTTGGAGTTAAATACCCACTAATTAAATATTTCATTATTATGAGTACTTCGTAAACTATTCATTAATTAAATAAAAACATTCACATTCAAATGAGTTTAAGAGACCACAAATATTTTTTGTTTTTTAATTTAAGCGAAAATTTATTTGTTTAAGCGAGAATAAGGTTGAAAACAAGGTTATTTTAACTCCATTTTCACTTTAGAAAAATCACCGCTTGAGCAAATGTGTTAGAGAATCAACCTCAACAACATCAAGCCATATTTAAAAAATAATTCAAAAAATCTTTTAATAAGACAAGTTTTACACAATTCAAATGATTAATTCAAACCATAATTTGTTAAAGAATTATTCTTTATTCATTTCAAATCAAGCTCAATCTCTTAACTTAAAGTATGCATGTTTAGGCTCATGTCTAATAAACTATAATAATCAAAACTATAAAAATACTTTACTTATCATATTCAAAACTCAATTTAATGAAAGTTTATACTTCATATGGATAATATAGTCACTAGATTTACTCATTAATAACAATGTTCAGTTTAGAACATTACAAATAATCTTTTATCAAACCCAACAACACATAAGTTCAAACATTCAAACAGATTTTCAACCTTATGATTTTATCAAAATCATAAATAGTTTTTCTATTCCAATTAAATATCTTGCTAAAACACAAACTTACTCAAAATATATGAATCTAAAACAATGTGTTTAAGTATAATTAAATTTAAGTACATAGCATAATAAGTTGAAAGGATTTTTTTCTCAACTACCTCCGTCAATATTAATGATAAAAACATACTATAATCCCTTAACTAACAAATAACAATAATATTTATACATTTTCTAAATATATGAGAAGCTTTTTGAAATTGTTACTTTGTTTACAGGTAAAATATCTTCATAGGTCCCTATTTCTGTGGATTGTATCAATTGGGTCCTCATATTCTCAAAGTTCTCAATTGGATTCCTATTTTGGTAAAATTAACTCAATAAAGTCCTTGCCGTTAATTGTTGTGGAAGGCGTTAAATTTCTTGTGTTGTGGCATGCTGAGGTAGCATTTAATAACCACGTGACACAGTAACAACTCATTACGTGGATTTAAATAATTTGGTGGTCGACCACTCGACCTGGTGGTCGGCCTGGTGGTCAGCCACTCGACCCGGTGGTCGGCCTGGTGGTCGATCACTCGGTCTAGTGGTCGGCCATTCAGTCTGGTGGTCGGCCTGATGGTTTGTTATGTAACAAGACATTGATGACTGTTCGGTTTCTGTTCGATCAGTCTCAATACTATGAACGGTCATCAACGTCATCAATGTCTTGTTAAGGAACAAACTGAATGGTCTTTTAACATAGACCGAACGGTCATCAATGTCTTGCTAAGTAACAAACCATTAGGCTGACCACCGGACCGAGTGACCGACCACCAGGCCGACCACCGGGCCGAGTGGCTGACCACCAGGCCGAGTGGCCGACCACTAGGCCGACCACCAAATTATTTAAATCCACGTAATGAGTTGTTACTGTGCCACATGGTTATTAAATGCTACCTCAGCATGCCACAACACAAGAAATTTAACGCCTTCCACAACACTTAACGACAAGGGCTTTATTAAGTCAATTTTATCAAAATAGGGACTCGATTGAGAACTTTGAGAATACGATGACCCAATTGATACAAATCCACATAAATAGAGACCTCCGAAGACATTTTACCTTGTTTATAACAACTCATCTTATTGGGGATGGACGACTACTATTTGAAGTGTTTTTTTTTAAATAGCAATAACGTGAGTAATATGAATTAAATGGGGAACAATCGCGTTGTATGTTCGATTGCCCATTGCATATGCGGTGGTAGAAGGAGAAAACCCTTGATTTTTTGTTCTTCTGTCATTATTATTCTTCTGCTCTTTGCTGCTTACTCACTCTTTCTTCTAATGTTTAGAGTGATTCTTTCTACCATTTTCTTTTCTTGTACGTGGATTTCTGCTAATAGGGTTAGTCGGAAAGGGAAAAGAGGAAAATTTCTTTGGATTTTGAAGTCTCTGGTTTTATGTTTGTTTCTAAAGTATAGCTTGTGAGGTTTTTTCTTTTTATGAGTGGAGCGGGTGCGGGACGGGTTTCAACTTATCAAAATTCAAGAACGAGCCTTGCAAAATCAGGGGTTGGAGAAAGACAGGGAAAATTTTGATCTTTTTGGGTGCAGATAAACAACTTTTGCTGTTACCCATTTAAGTTGAAAGTCTTAATTCACATTAATTGGTGTTTATGAGTGATAAAAGCTATTAAAGTGAAAAGATTGATTTTTTGATAACGTCTTAACACTTTGGTTGTTTATGCAGTTGTTTACTTCAAATTTTTTGGCCGATGGAACACAGTTAGAAAAGAAAGTCTCCAGAAAATGAAGACTTTTTACACTTGAATGACTTTTCTCTGGATGACCTTAATGAAGATCTCTTAGAGAGGGAGGGTGCTTTCATGGCTACCAACTTCCTCCTTCTTCCGCCATACTTCTGTTTGCAAGAGATGGAAGTCAGCTGCTGCTTCTGTGAGTTTCAAGCTTGCCTGCTCACAGAAGCCCTAAAAAGTTTTAATTTTTCCACCTTTGCCCTTCACTCCATCTAGTATCACCTCTCTCCTTAATTTTTTTTAAAACAAAAATCAATTTTAATGCCACATGTCAATATACATTTAAGTGAGCATGCCACGTTACCAATTATTAAACGACCATCTGTTGAATTTGACGGCAGACCTCTAATTGAATCAAATTAACAATAAAAAGGACCCAATTGATATCCCAAAAAAAAATCTATTTAAGATTTTAGACAAAAAAAAAGGACTTCTGATGACATTAAACCTAAAAAAAAAGATGACTAGGCTAGGTTCACTCCAAGTCATTTAAAAAGGAAAAAAGGGTCAAACCTAAAACTACACGTTAGATATAATAAATCTATTTCTTAAAGAAATAGCCCCTAAAATTTTTGAAAAGAGAAATTAAAAGGACTACAAGTCTAATTCCAGCAAAGATGTCCATCTACCATGCCATTATTAACCAATGCATGTGCTATCATAGAGTAATAAATATAAAATTAATGAAAAACAGTGTAAAAAAACATTTAAAAGGTAGTAAGCTGAAAAAAAAATATATAATGAAACATAAAAATAATAATTATAGTAGCATTACCTTTTTTTTTAACTCGTAAGAAAAAAAAACCCGTAAATTTCACTTATTTTATTTCCTATCTTTTTATTTACTTCCTTTATTCTTTTTTATAAAAATACAATATGGTTTAAAATAAATCAACCTAATTCATTCGAGTTGACTCATTAAAAATAGTTTTTTTAACTCCCTTTTTAGTAAATTGAAAATTTTATAATCGAATTCAATTAATCATATATTGATAAATTAATATGTTAATTGATTTACAAATATTCTTTTATAATTTATTTTATATATTTATTGTAATATAATAAAAATAAATTGACTTAATTCATATTTTTATAATAAAGAAATCAAATATATTATCTAATTCGTCAAATATTATAAAAATAATAATTGACTATCAGAGTCTTAACATAGATAACTTAAACAATATTTTAATATTTAAAAAATCAAATGATAAATCTACATAATTAAAAAATAAATGATTTTATTAAAATAATTTATAAAAAATATTGTTATTAATAAATTAGGAGTCAATCTGCTTTCAATTTTTCTTTTTGTGAATTGAGTAAACCAAACTCACTTCAATCCACGTTAAAAGCAAAAAAAAGAAACTAAAAATAATTTATCCGATACTAGATCAGATTGAGTTAAGAGTTAAAACTCACTTTGAACTCTCTAAAGATTATCCTCCCTTTATTTATTTATTGTAAGATAAAAAGGAACATTAACTGATTTCCTTAAATGCTAATTTAATAGAGAACACAAAACAAAGTCCACTATTCATTACAAATACACCATTGAACAACATTTCATCATCATACACAATGATATCATGATCTAAATGCACAACCATTAGTCATAAAATATTGTAAATTCGTGATTCTAAAAGAATTGAGAAGCATTAGGGAAGAAAGATAAATATAAGTTATGAATGAAAAGTTACGCAAGGGGTGATGTCTCAGCCCACTGTTTCTGCTATGTTAATAAGGGGGAAAACATGGGAAGCTGATTTAGCATCAGTATCCGCAAGAAAACAACCTTAGCCGTTTGTCTATAAATACGACCGACCGAGCCAGCTGCGTTATACTACTTCGCCCTTAACTTTTACAAATTCTAGATTTGGACGTTCCCTTGCTTCCGCTGTCCCACAAGGAAACTCTGTTAAGGTCCAAGTTGCCCAAGGGAACTGGTGGTAGTAATTGTTGCTGTTGCAGGAGAAAAATGTGGTTCGTGTACGTTTGCGAAGAGGAAGAGAAGGAACTCGGAAGACAACAAGCCCCTGGTTCCTGTCCCTACTGTGGAGCCAAAGTTCAAGCCATGGATGTTGAGATCCAGTCCAAGCTCTGCTTCTTGCCCCTCTGCTTCAAGATCAAGAGAAAGTACTTCTGTACCCACTGCGCCAGGCGTTTAGAGCTCTATTACTGAACCCAAACCAAATCCTCAATCCTCAACACTCCCTTGAACAACAACTTCTTGTAAATATACATATATAAGTCTAGATTAGGTGCTACTAATCTTAGTTTTCTTTCCTTTTTTTAATATGTTTGCTGAGGATTTTTGGGTGAGAGATGCTATCTCATATTTGGTCATTGAATCAGTTCAAGATTAAATCTTTTTTCTATTTTTGCCTGTTTTTCTCTCTCTTTCTGCATCATTTAAAGTTTCAATATTTTTTAAATAACTGGGTATGCCTTGAACGATATACAGAGGCTTGATTTGTGAAACTGTACAATGGATATAGGAGTGTTGATGGGTGATGGGTACTGGTTTGTTTTTCTTTTTTGTTAGAATTTCTTGTTTTTTTTTTTCTGGGTGGGTACAAATCAGAGTATGCAAATGTCAATCAAATCCTCATGTCCCAGCTCAGCACTTTTGAGATGGTGTTTTGTCTGAAAATTTAATAAATGGTTGAGTTTGAAATTGCTGGGTCAGATGACTGCAGCTAAAAGGTTTGAAAATTAATGGCATAAATGCATAGTGCCTCCCCTGGTTTATCACTTCTCTTTCATTTTCTTATTTTATGCCTTTTATCTCTCTTTCGTTTTCTTTGTCTTTTTTGATTAATTTTCTGATATACACCAATCCCTCGGAAAGTGACTCCTGCAAAGATGATTCATGAGGACATCATACTTTCTTAAAACAGTGGAGGTTTTCTCAGTCTTCAAAAGCTTCGTTTTATGGTAAATATTAAGAACCCTTGTGGTCTAAAATTATGTTTAATATGTAAATGTCGATAAAAATAAGTTTAACATAATCAAATTTGATTTTTTGTTGAAGACATAACTATTCCGGTAAGATGTGCTGGAATTTCTATGCGTTAAGGTGGAATTTTTAACCTAATTTTTATCTTTTCTAATCTTTTATCTTGCGTTAAACTTTTCTCCTATTTCTTTACTTCTTAACCTTGTCTTGTAAATTATACTCGTATTCGTTGAGTTTGAAGAAAAATAAATAGAGATTAAAAGAAAAAATTAAAAAAATTAATTATTTAGTAGAGTAGAAAAAAGTAAAAATAAATATAATTTGATTTATTTCATACAAATAAAAAGTATACAATAAAAATATATTTTTATTATTTTTTATTCTTGCTAAGGAGATAAATATTAATTAGCTTTCTCTGCTTTCTTCACTATGCAACAAACGATAAAACACATTTATTTTGGGGTGATGGGGAGCTGCACCACCACCACATCCAGTTTCGGAAATTCAGAACTGTCCCTTCTGAATCAGAAAACAGCCTTTTCTATTTCAGAGAGGAGTTTGGACTTATATCGAAAATAAAACAAAAAAAATCCCATTCACCATTTATTTATTTTTGACTTTATATTTTTCTACAATGTCCATTAGTTCAACCTCAAATCATGTTTTGTCCTAAAGTGTTAATATCACAAATATTTTACACTCAAATTTTACAAATAAAATGTTTCAGATGATATAAAACATTTGAATTAATTTGATTTTTTTATACAATAAATGAAATTTGACTTTAAAAAAAGAGTACAAAACATCACTTTAATTATTTTTATTTTTTATATGAAAGATGAAATTTGAAATTTAGAAACATTAATGTTTTGAGATGGTAAGAATTAGGCTTGTAGACAGTGTTCAAAACCATTGATAATTTTCAACGTATTTGTTCTTATCATTCGAGTGTCTTTGTATTTTGTGGTTGGACGGGTGTTGATTGTAAACTGTTTAACTTCTATATAGTTCAGAGTTTGTTTGAATGATATCTACAAGAAATATTCTAATTTTAAAGTTAATATATAATCGATCGTTTAACAAGTAATGTAATTATGTATGTTATGTATATGTGTATGAAACTCATTTTAAAACTTTATTTATAAGGGTTATTATGGGTTTTGTATATTTTTTATCATCTAATCATTGTCTAATCATATCTTAATTAGCATTAACAAGTTGACTCATCATTATCATTGTTAATATAATCATTCTGTAATCAATTGACCGGGATGGTTGACTATGAGGTGATGTCCAAGAGGTTGGCCCTAAGTGGTCAGTCAAGAGTGATCGATTCACAAGCATTCGACCTTGAAGAACTTTGTCCATAGGAATTCAGCCTAAAACAATTAGTCCCAAGGAGTTAGGCTTAAAATGACATATACAAAGAAACTCCGACCAAAAAAGCTTGACTTAGAATGATTGATTCAAAAAGTTTATTAAAAACTGATTTTTAAGATTAATTCAACTCCACAAAACCAACTTATAAAATAATACTAATGGGGTGCAAACCTCACCTTACAAACCGATTTTGTAAAATTGAGTTAAACTTAAAGTCCACCTCTAATAAAATTATCTATGTTTAGAGTTAAATTATTAAATTCATGATTGACCATGCAAAAAAAATGAACATGCAATACAATTAAAATCATAATCATTACTCTTTTCTTACCAGAAGTAAAAGTATATATATATATATATATATATATATATATATATATATATATATATATATATATATATATATATATATATATATATATATATATATATATATTTCTCATTTCCTAAAAAACAGTAATACTTAAACATATAATATATAATATTTTATTTAATTATTTTTTATTATTTATAAAATTCAATTATATTTAATTTATATTAACGTACCGGCATTGATGAACGTAGACTACATATCAATACATCTATTTCAGTTACACGTTGTTGTTGTCCTTGTTCTCATCTCATATGGTCCACCTAAGCACTAATATATTAAAATGAACAGAAATTTGAAAAGTACTTAGGAGAATTAGTGAAAGTAATGTTATTTTCATTCAGTACCTAACTTTTGAAAGATACTCGAGTTCATGCTCAACATTATTGTGATTAAATTAAGGGTTAATTTGATGAACTTCTCATTCACATATACTTAGTACATACATACACTGTAAATACGTATAATCGGAGGTACAGCAAAGGAGGAAGAGAACCAGTAAAAAAGAAGAAGACAAAAGAGAATGGTTGTTTGCCAGATATGCAGTTTTGTCCTCTCATGTAGTTTTTTTTTTCCGGTGTTGTTTGTGTTGAGTTTTGTTGTCTGGTTTGTGGCATCTGGTGTGTGTTCACGGATGGATTGAAAAGAGGTTTATGGATAGATATATAGCAGAATGTAAAGAGAGAGTGATGCAGGAGTAGCAGGGACCCCAACACATGCATTAACTGTACAATTGTACCTTCTTTCCACATGCATACTCCCTCTCTTCTCTCTTTCTCCACTTTTCTCCTTATCAATGGTCAACTTTCTTATACTTTCACCACTTTATTAAAATAGAAATAGACCTTCAAACTTTTACATTTATTATTAAATTATTATTATTTTGCAAAAATATAACTAAGAATTATTATAATATTTTAGTTTTTTTCATATTTTGTTTGTTTTTTTATATGTCTTTTCTGTTGTACATAAAAAATTGATGACGAAGATGGAAGAAACTATAATACTTAAGTTAATATATGTATAAATAAAAAGTTATATGATAAACCTGTAACAATAAAAAAAGCATATTTTAAAAATCTTATCTATTAACTTCTATACTCAATTTGTGAAACATATACTGTCACTATAGTATAGGTCATTTAGCCGTTCTTTGTTTATAGCAATTTTTTTTAGGGATTGATGGATCATCATCATTGATTTATAGGTTGTTTTAGGTAAAATGTGAAGATTTGGAAAAGTGAATTATGTGTATTTGATCTACAATCCAATGGCAAAAGACTCAAGGAAAGTCACACTAACATGGAGAAATATATCATTCATATGTTATGAGTTTTTTTTGTGTGATGTTTACAAAGTAATTATTTTTTCTTTTGTGGGTTGTGTTAATTGTGTGTTAATTTTATAAATTGATTTAAATATAATGATTGTATTTGGTGAATGTAAAGGTTAAAAAGACATTACTTTTTTTTATATAAATAATGAATCCTAATTTCAAAATATGGATGACGTAAAAGTAATAAATGCATAAGATTTGGATGTGTGTGTGAGTTGCTTTCAGTAGTAGCTTTCAATGATTCGGCATAATAGCTGGCATCACTGCTGTGTGTGGTAAGAAGCCATTGAAAGATGGAAAAAAACTGAACTGAAGTGTACATGTGCTGGTGGCCAATAGTTGCAGCTACTGAAACTACACACTTTTCTACTTCAGTAAGCATCGTTCATTGTTTTTCCACTTCTGCAATATGAAAATGACCTCATAACATATTCAGCTTAAAAACCTTCACCATACAAATCATACATGCTTTCTTTTACTCGAATAAGGAGAAGAAATAGTTTTAACGATTAACTTACTTGCAGCTGTGTCCATCAATGTATATATAGATTTATATTTTTTTAATCAAATTAGGTTACACTAACTTAATCATTCATTAAAAACAATTAAGTCAATTCATTATGGCAAAATTTGCAAGTTAGCTAGGCTTTGCCTGTTATTTTGTTTTTTAAAATATATAAAAACCCTGTGTTTAAAAAAAAAGAATATGTTTTCTATTTTTAAAATTCAATTTCCAAAACCATGTCATACTTGTAGTGAAAAGAAAAAAAAAAAGTATCTTGTACTTAATAACCTCCGTGGACATACCTTGATCTTATCTTTGTTAATTATGGCAATAAACTTGTTTTTCCAATTTTGGAATTTTGAATTCCTTTGAAAATGAGAATAATAATAACAAGCTCACTTTTTGTCACTTTAAATATAATGATGATGGAAACTTCTTGTCCTGGGTTATTATTGTCTTGTCCAAACAACATCCAACTATTGATTATTTTCCTCAATTAAAAATAAGGTTTTTTTATAAGATAAAATTATGTTTTTCTTTTTGAACAAGTAATCACTGTGACTCGTGTCTTTTTCTATAATAATATCAATTGAACGTGATTCCATATTAAAAAGTAAAATAAATATATATATAATTGATCATAATGAGTCCAGTCTAGTAATTTAATTATTTAACTTTTAATCAGTGTGTCTCCCTCTTATCTTATTAGACACGATGATTACAAGGAATGTATATTATACTTTCACAACTCAAATTCTATCAATTAATTTAATTGAACTTATGAAAAAAATATATTAGTTCATACTGTGTCCCAATTTAATAAAAGCATAGATACCGCGTTAGAAAACTGAATAAAAAATGTTTTTAACAAATATTTTATTTAAACAATATTGACAGAGTTTTTCTTTTGAACTCATGCTTAAATACCACCATTTAATTTATTCATTGGAAAATATTTTTTTATCAACTTTTTTTTGACAACTTTTATACAACAATTTATGTGATAGTTTGTGATTAGTCCGTTTCAAATATATAAACCAATAAAATAATGATAAATAATCTGTTATCAAAAAATTGTTAAAATATCATGATCTTTATTCATTGTTGTCAAATAAACAGTTTGAGTATGATTGATTATTAAAAAAATGTATTTAAGACTATTGAAAATGTTAGGATTAATACTAAATAAATAGAAATTATTCATCTTTAGTAATTAATAATTATATAATTATCAGTTTAGTTTAACATTATTGTATTTTGACGATTTATAACAATATCAAACTCCGATTAAAAATATACAATGTACTAATTTATATATTATTTACAGAATATTCCAAATATTACATTTAAAATTTAAAAGTTTTTACAATAAAATCATATAAAACTATAGATATTTGGAGAGTTCATTTGGATATTTTTTATTACAAAATTATGTGATATCATTTCTTTTTATATCGAAACAAGATCAAAATATATTAAACAATAAGCCAGCTATAATATGTATATAATAATTTATTGTTTCAGTTGTTCAATCCATGATATTCATTTCACTTATTTCATAGACTCAGCATAATTTATATAATTACAAACACTTTATGAAGAAATACACTCCGTATCGAAGGTTAGAGATTACTATCTATCAATATAATACTATATGTTTAACTATTAAGTATTTTTTTTTCATTGTATTTACTGGTAGTTTAAAATATTAGTATATGGTTATTGTATTGTTTATGGTTGAGTGTTCGTTTGCAATAATATTGATCTTAGAACAATATAGATTAGATTATAACTAAGTATGTTTTGAGTGTTCGCATCTAAACAAGTCTAATTTGTATGATATGGAATTATCACTAGGCAGTTTGACCAATTATCTATTTATCTATACACACTATTTTATTATCATAATATGATTAAACAATTGTTTATATAAGGTAAATGCGTCATTGGGTCAAAATCCAAATGCATCCATTAAGAATTCACAAACACAAGAAATTATATTATATTATATTATATTATATATATATATATATATATATATATATATTACAATTGTCGAGGTATTTTATTTATGTTTTCATTAATTACACGTTTAATATTTTGTTGACGTGAGAGATTGACTTAAATGTTAGATTGTCTTTTGTAGACATAACTCTTATTCATTTTATGGAAGACAAATACACGAGAAGATTGAAAGTTGAAGAAGTTATTTAAATAAAATTTAATGTAAAATACAAATATAAATAAATTAATCTTATTAAGAACATTTGTATAATATTTATATAAAAAATAAATTTCATTTCAATTTAAAGAGAGATGAAATTGTTTAAAATAAAAATACAAGTAGAGTTATCAACTTGACCCATGGTTTATGGTCAGTCATAACCCATCATTGAAAAAATCTCCTTTTAGGAGACCCTTCAAGTGAGACAAAAAAAAATAGTCTCCAAAGCCCCATCTCAAGTAAATTAGGATTAGGTTTAAAGTGAGTTTAGCCTTATTACAAAACATTAATTAACTTTTAAAAATAATTTTATTTATGTACATATACGAAATTATATATCTTATTAGATAGAATAATATGTTGTAATTTTATTATATTTAAATCATTATTTTTATATAATATTTACTATTATGTTATTAAATAAAATATATAATATAGTTTAATACAATTATTGACTATAATCTAATTATTAATTTTATCAATTTCTTAGAGAATAAAATTTAGAATAATTAATAAAACAGTACATAGTACATTGTGATAAAGTTTCAAACACAATAGAAGAAACATGGAGTCTAACCAAAATGTTAGAATATTAGATTAATTATAATAAAATCCGCACTAGAGTTTTTTATAATTACTAAATATTATATATATATATATATATATATATATATAGGTTTAATTCCTTGCTTTGTCACCAGTTTCGTTGAAGTGTGTTAAGTTCCTCCATCCTTTTAAAAAAACTGCAATTTCGTCTACACATGGTTTAAAAGTGTCAATTGCATCCAAACGTAGAAAAATTTGTCTCAATCAAGTCCTCTTCGTTAAATAGACAGAAACGACGTTAACTTTCTGTACATATATACCCTTCTTTAAATAAAAAACAATGTTTTAATAATATAAAAGGACAAAAACAATATATGTATTATTGTGTAAATATATCTAACCAAAATATATGTTTTTTTTGTTTGACAACCCGTTTCAAAAGAATATTAAATTAATAAAAATATTATAATAAAGTTAAATACAAATAGAATTTGTAAAATTCAATAGTATTTAAATAAATTTAATAAATAAAAATAAAATATAGACGAAAAGAGAGAAAACAAGAACTTATGAAAAAAAAAAGTTAATTTTTGTATGAATTGTTAGTTTGCAGTTTTTTTTAATATCTAGTGTGTTTTCTTTTTACTGTCAACAGAAATATTATTATTTATTAATAATTTGTTTCAATTTTTGTAAATGTTGACTAAACAACAACATTAATTTTGATTGTTTTACTTTTTGATTGTTTTACTTTTAAATAATTGTATGTATTAGTAATTGAAATATTTCATCCAAATAAAAATATTCAAATTTAAATTTACTTATCAAATAATGAAAAATAAAATAATTTAAACTAATATCAATTTAAACTCAATATATTTAAATATACCCTTGAAAAATCTCTATATCAAAGCAAAGTAAAATTAAACAAAATACTTACAATTTACATGTACCAATTGTCAGAAAGTTTCAATTCAAAAGTCTATTTAAAATTTCTCTATTTTCTTTCCTAATTTAAACATAAAAATGTTTGTTTCTGAATTCTGTTAATTGAAGTTTAATGTATGTTTCTGTAAATGTTTCTTCTACATTTTTTAATTTACGAAACTTAAAAATTAAATTGCTAATATAAGTTAAAAGAACTCTGGTTAATTTATTTGTTTGTAAGATAAATAGATTTAATATTTATTTTTTAGGAAAAGATATGTATATAGTGTAACGAGATAACTGTCTGACCATAATGTTTTTTCCAAACAAACAAAATAAAGATAAAAAATAAATTGTTATGATGGTAGGATTAACAATCTTTAATAATTGTTTAATATTGAACAAAGTAAGTGAGAGGAACTAACACTTTTCACTAATTGAATGATTAAACCTTCTCTCTCCAACTCTTGAAGTGCACAAAAAATGTTATCCATGAATATTATAATATATTATTTTTAATAAATTATTTAAAATTTATTGCTTATGACTATGTGGCTGACACACATACAAATTTTTAAAATATTGAAGGGTGTTCTGACAAAAAACTATTGTATTAAGGCCTTGTTCACTTGAGTGGATTTGAGGGAGACTAATTGAGGGGATTTGAAAATAATTTTTGTTGTTGTTTATTTGAGTCAATTTGGAGGTAAGTGAGAATGAATTTGGAAGTAAAGTTTGTGAGAATTAGTGTAGGATTTGATTGACGTGACAAATTAAAAAAATTTACTTCCAAATCCAATCTCATTTACCTCTAAATTCACTCAAATAATCAACAAAAAAATTTATTTTCAAATCCTCTCAAATCCCCTCAATTACTCTCCCTCAAATTCACTCAAATGAACAAGGCTTAAGAGAAGCATAAGAGAAGAAAGAAAAAGTTAACGTTGTTTCTGTTTATTTAACGGAAGGGACATGATTGAAGCAAATTTTTCTACGTTTGGATGGATGCAATTGACACTTTTAAATCATGTGTGGACGAAATTGCAACTTTTAAAAAAAGATGAACGAACTTGACACACTTCAACTAAACTAGGGACAATATAAACAATTAAACCATATATATATTACTAAAGAGAAATAAGTAATTGGTAGAATTTACATATAAGTTTAAGTCATATATTACAAAAATAGCAAAAAAAGACCACATACAATAATAAAATTCATAAACTTATTATTCATAAATTCATTATTTTAATTTGAAATGTCTTATTTAGTTTTTAGTCGGATCTAGATAATCTTTTTGCACAAAATAATTAAGCGATTGTCTTTCATACTTACAAAGTATATTTAGTCAATGAAGAAAAAACTAAATATATTTAGCACGTGAAGGATTTTAATAATTTATGTTGTTGCACAATTTTGTTATATAAGCAAGCAATTAAGTTTATTAAAATCTCTTACAAAATATATGTTACTCTGATTAAAAAATTTGTATATGATTTTTTGATAAATTAAAAGCAATTAAATTTATTATAGATTAGGAGTTAATTATATTTTTTTGTATTCAAAATTAATATTATTTCTAAAGAAAGTCCATTGACGGACTCTTATCCTTAGGATTAATGACAAACTTTTTGGTCTTGTAAGTTTTTTTTGTCTAAGTAATTATGTGAATGAACCAAATTAATAGTCTAAAGACATAAAATAAATTGAGACTAAGATAATAATATTTGAAGTGACAATTATATGTGACATGATCACTACCATATCAGAATGTCATTGTCACATGATACAACATTAATTTAACACGAAATTATATTTTAAATTTTTTAAATAAAAGTAAAATTAATTAAAAAATTAGAAAAGAAACTATGTAACATCCCAAAAATATAGCTTGAAACTATAGTTAACGGTCCTTACATTTATAATAAAATAGATCAGTTACAGGAATAAAATTTAACTTACAGTTAAACTAAAATAACCATAAATTTAAAACTTTGAAGAAACCTATACTGCTACTATTACCAGTACAAACCGAACGTTCATACAAGCATCGTATTAGACCGAACGATCTTAAACTATTACAGAAATAGGTACAAGACCGAATAGAAACCAACCTCTTCTGCCAGTGCTCGCTCCAGAATACCTTCTGCACACTCTGCTCACACCCACATGGTGATCATTGCAAGGACAAAATGACCGAACGAACAACATGACAAGACAGGAAAATACGGGTAAGCTAGTGTAATTTAATTGACTATGTTAACATACAATTCAGATACCCACATAATACAATTATACATATACAGAAATCATAAAACATGTTATAACCGACCACTTTACACTAACTGTCCGGACTAGTATGAATATGAGCTATGGTCGTTCGTGCACTCGTGGGTGGTAATCTGGAAAACCATCAGTATTACCGCAGCACGGAAAAAACCCTTGAGCTTGCCACACGAGGTTAACCCGTTATACCTCACTTTAGGTCAAGGAATACATACCGCCCAAGCTAGGGTCTCCTACTATTCTCACCACATGCATCATCATTCTCTACTTGAGACTCAATGACCACTAGAATTTCAAGATGAACGCCAATACTAAGCTTTCCCTATTCATACTTTTACCACAATACAACCAATCACTGAGACATTCCTCATTGGAATTCTCTTTTAGATCCATAATATAATTTTCACATCATACTTTCTCATCCATCCCATCTTTAAATAAATATCACACGAAACAGTAAAACAATAACCCCACCTTTGAACACGACCGAACGTGAAAGATCAACATAACCTATGAACAAGACCGAACGGGAGAGCACTCCCAATACGAGAACATGACCGAACGATCATTTAGAGAATAAGACTCGAGCAGGAGTCGAACACTTAGACTTATATTAAGCACTTATGATTTAGAACGAACAATATTGTCTTAGACCAAACACTATTAACTTAGTACAAGTACGATATTAAGCACTAGTATAAGAACGAGCGCTCATAAGAGACCACACAACTCGATAATATCGATTGCTAACACTATCATAAACACTAGTACAAAACCGAGCACTATATCGAACGAGCGTTGGTCCAAAACCAAGCACTTACCAAGAACGAGCGCTAGTACAAGACTGAGCACTACCGAGCGCTAGTACAGAACAAGCACTACCAAGACAGTACATGACCGAGCGCTATCACTAGCATAATGGCTAGTACAAGACCGAGCGCTATCACTAGCTTAACGGCTAGTACAAGACCGAGCGCTAGCACTAGCCTAACGGCTAGTACAAGACCGAGCGCTAGCACTATGATAAATAATAGTATAAAACCGAGAATTATATTGAACGAGCGCTACTGAGACCGAACGCTTAGTCCAAGACCAAGCACTACTAAACTTAAATAAACATGAAGATATATATATATATATATATATATATATATATATATATATATATATATACACACACACACACACACACAATTACACCACACTTATTTTTAATGAAAAATAACGATAACATCTATGACTTTACGTATTATAAATACATTAACTAAACTGTTTAGGAAATATAAAGAAGAATTATACTTAGACCGAACTCTTACTATTAAACCGAACAACACATAACCAAATTATCACTACGAAGCCTAATACCGCTAAGCCCAAATATATGACCAGACCGAGCATTCTATACCGATCGATTTCCTACAAAACTTGCAGAACTTCTCAACCACTTCACAAATTTCATCCAAACCCAGAATATTGCATATAACAGTCCACACCCAAAATCACCGAACATCAAATAATTCAATTTCACTTACATGCATGATCATCAAACAACAGTTTCATACATCAAAACTAAGTAATTAAATTAGCTAGCTTCCCTTACCTTTAAGCGTAGCCGAACGTTCACAATTTGAACAGAATAGCTCACCGCTACTAAGAATCTTAGAGTTCGAGGATCACACTTTATAAACTAAACCAAACAGGAAAAACCAGAAATACTCATAACAAAGCGACCCCTTCATGCAACCAGAAATTTGGGTATGCATGTGAAATAAAACGAACGTTCTGAGGAAAAAATAACTCACCGGCTTAGAACCGCAACTTGATCGGTTCAACTGAAAGCCCTTGACACCAGGAGAGTAGAAATGGTGCCTGAGTGGTGATCGAAAGAAGAAAAGAGTAAGATTTCTTATAGAGAAGTAAGAGCTTTTTAGAGAGAAGGAGGAGAAAATAGAAGTTTCAGAATATGGGGAAGAAAGGTTACATGTAGAAAGTGGCTCAAAGTTTGAAATTTGGCATTAACTGCTGCTGTCACTAAAAACAAACAGCCACTCTCCTGCAGCCACCTATTTTTCACTATCCGAAATTTTGACTCTCTCTATCCTTCACACTTGACTTCCACTATTTGGGATTTTTAAGTGCGTTTTAATGGATCCTGACAAACTACAGTAACGTATGACATTTTTTTTACTGATGTTAGTACAATACTAATAAAAAATACTTAATTACATATTTCTTAAATAATACTAAATTAAAATGATTTTAAAAACTAAATAAATAAAAGTAAAAGAATCGAATCGAGACTTTAATATAAAAATTAGACAGATAAAATGATTTAACCTAAATAAATTTAACTACATACACTCCTTGACATAAATTTCTTTTAATTTCTCGGTTCGACCCTGTAGGACATCTTGAAAAACAATAACGTCAGTTTATATTAATAAAAATCGTTTCGACCTATCACAATCTATTAAAAAATACACGAAATAAATCGTAAAATTATTTGATTGAAGTGATATTGGATACCCGTATTCATTTGTTTTTTTATCCGTGCATTTAAATCAACACACAGTAATTTCTAAACTACCATAATATATAATTTTCTATATAAAAAACAAAGAAAACATATTTGAAATTGTTGGAGTATACTTTTATTTAACATTATCATATTTCTATCTTGCTTGAAAAACGAAATTAAAAAAGTTATGACAACTCATTATTAACCAAAAAAAGGTATTAGTTTAAAGAATTTATAACAATAAGATTAAAATTAAATATCAAGTTTCAAATTTCTGTAACTAAATTGTGTATATATTGAAAGTTATTAACTTTTGACGGTAAGAGATAGGAGATCTTCCTTATACCAATTGATTTCGTTTTTTTTAAATTAAGACCTTAGCTCACAGTCTTAATTTAAAAGAAAAAGAAAACTAAAAAGATCTAAATCATGTAAGGATAAAATATTAGGTTCAATCTTTTCACTGTCTTGATTTATAATATTTAGAAAAAAAAATCTAATATTCTTGAAATGATAAATCAATCTGTTTGTCTGTTGACAATGATAGATGTTAATTAGTTACAATGCATTGTGACAAGTTAAAAACCATAATTTGTCCTCAACATTGAATCAAAATATTTCATGCTAATTGCTTCTTCACAATTTAATAAATATAATAAAAAATTATTGTCTAAAGAGGTTATTTAAGCTTCTTTGTTCTTTGTCATGTAAAAACCTAAACTGATATTTATTTAAACCATATTTTAAATTTTAATAATTTAATTGATTATTTATTATTTATTATTATATTTATTATTTATTATATTGTTACTGTAAGGACCTAGTCTTGTTTTTTTATATATTATTTTAAGATTGGATGGGGGAAACGCTAGCTGCCATAGGGAGAAGTAGGTTTTGTTTTATTTGGAAAATTGGGGGAAGCAATTAGGGAGTCACGGGTTGCCATGAAAAAGGGGAGAATTTGGTTTTATTTGGAAGTGGGGAGCAAAGACGTCCGGATTTTACTCTCCTTGCTGGCACCATCCAACAACGTGGAAGATATAAGGGGGTGCTGGGTTCTGAAATGAGAGAGGAAACCCTTGCTGCAAAATTGGTGAAGGAGGTGAAGTTCAGAGTTGCTGGAGTGAGAAAGAAACCTTGGCACTGGAAGTCTTGGAGAAGATAGATTCAAAGATTTAGCAAAGGAAGTCTTCAAGAGGTAAGGGGAGCTAGATTTTTCGTTTTGATTAGTTAATTTTACTATTTTTGTAGAAACCTAAAAGCTTTAGAGTTAAAAATGGAGGTTTTTCTGGTTTTCTGGAAAACCTGTGATTCTGCAGAATCTGCAGAATCGCGTTCGTCCAATTTGGTTTCAAATTGAACGTTCGTCCAAGTCGCTCGTAGGCAGAAATGGTATGAGCATTCGGTTAGGATGTTCTAAGGTAACGAGCGTTCGCGGTCATGTTAGGAATTTTAGACGTTCGTCCAAACTGTGAATTAGTAATTTAGACGTTCGTCCTCAAATTGTATTCTGATGAAGTAATCCCGAACGTTCGGTCTTTGTATATTAGTGTGAACATTCGTTCTTATATTGGTAAAATTTAATTTCAATCCTGAGCGTTCGTCCCTAAATCAGTAATTACAGAGAGTGATCTTGAGCGTTCGGTATTGGATATTAGTGATTGCAGTCGTTCGTCCTTGATATGAATTCTTAGGTTTCAAATTTAAAAGGTTCGGTTTTAGTGGATTAATGAGCGTTCGGTCTTGTTTCTGTATTAGCAATTCTGAGTGTTCGGTTTTGAGGTTTCAGTGATTTAAGCGTGCGATCTAAATTTGATATTCTTAGGTGTAAATCTGGAACGTTCGGCCTTTGGGTGTATTAGTATAATTTTATATTCTTAGTTTAAAAGCTTGAACGTCCGTTTTGGTGGAGTAGTAAGTGTAGCTTTCGGTCTTCATTTGAAATTCTAAGTTTGAATCTTAAACTTTTGGCTTTGGTGTATTAGACAGTATAAGCGTTCGTTCTTAATTTAGTATTCTTAGGTTTTCCTCTTGAGCGTTCGACATTGGTATGGTTGTGATGTGAGCGTTCGTCCTTGGTGTTGATGTGATTATGAGCGTTCGACCTAGGATCTGATAACGTCCGTTCTTATAGTATTCAGGCAGAGAGCGTTCGGTCAGTTTTTGTTAGCGTCCGTCCAAATAGCATAGTGGTGTTCGACAGTTGTGTTCGGCATAATAGCTGTCAGCAGATAGCGTTCGTCCAGATCGATTTATGATGTTCGTCCAAATCAATTTGGTGACGTTCGGCCTAGTGCTCGGTAATAACGTTCGTCCAAATAGAGTTCGTCCCAGTGTTTTTGCCGTTCGTCCAAACAGTGTCCGCCCAAGGGCTTTTGGCGCTCGTCCAAATAGTGTTCGTCCCAGTGGTGATATTTTCTGTTATGTGTTATATTATTTAAATATTTCGGTTACAATTTATGAATGCATCTTCATGTGATCCAGATTGGTTGAAAGTGTATGGTTGTAAGTGGTTTATGATGTACATTGTTGATCCAAAAGAAATATCATGAGATTTAAAGTGGTCGGATTGAATGTGAAATTAAGATCTCTCGGTGGGATCGGTTAGTGTATTGAATGAATGTAAGAGGCTTCCATATGGGGGGTTATCCCTAACACTCCAACGGTCTTTCATTCTCACTTAGAGAGGATTGACGCGTGTGGTGGGAGTAGTGGGAGGTCCTAGGGTAGACGCTATCACTGGAGGTCTATTCCGCGGCAACGGACTAGCCTTGTGTATGGTCGGGTGGAACCCCTCGGCAATGGCTTTGCAAAGCAGTAGAGGCCATCACAAGTGCACAACCCGCCCTAGCTCTACATACATTCTATGTCCGGACGTGTCTAGAGTCTTAACATGATAAGATGTTTGTCTTGATGAGTTTTATGAAATAAATGCTATATTGATTTAAAATGAATTGTATGATTGTCTGAGACCTAGCTCACCCTTGCATTTGTATGTGTTGCATGTGTTTGCTTTCCCCCTCGCGATGATCATCCAATCCTTTGGATGTGAGCAGTAGGTGATGATGTACCTTTGGAGCGAGCTTTGGAAGTTGAGGAAGACCCAGCTCCTAGTGCTTAGGATTTCTACTAGTTATTATGTTTAATGGCTCTTTATTTTGAAAGACTTCTAGTCTTCACGTTATCTTAATTTGTGTTTTGGAGAATTGTGATCTTGTACTTAAGTTTTAAAAGTTTTCTAGCCAGACTTGGATAACTGTACTCCTTAATTCAATCTATTGTGTACTCTTAACTGCTTTCTATTATTATAATCGATGCATTCTACGTATATACATTGTTATATATTTTGGGATGTCACAATTACTGTATTTATAAGGTAAGTAAATTTTTTAATAAAAACATAAATTCATGATTACATATTCATCTTATAAATATATAAGTTTCTTTTAAAAAAAAATCACTATCTCATAAACACTAATACAGTCAATTTATGCAAAAGTCCAAATTTTCTTATTGAGTGTTAAGAAGTGGACTTTAAGTCAACTTCAACCTCACAAAATCGGTTTTTAAGGTGAGGTTTGCATCAACTTATATACTCTAAATTGACCTTATCTCTAGTCGATGTAGGACTTCCAACACCCTCCTCACCTTACAAGCCGATTTTGTAGGGTTGTGTTAGACTTAAAGTCCACATCTTAACATGGTATCAGAGTCAGGTTAAAGCCTATGCTAGCGATATTTATTGTTTGTTGGGTATATTTTTTCACCCACTATCGGATCACCCATTAATGTTTAGTCTCATGCTTGAGATGTACATACCTTGGCATGATGAGTGTGTTGGAAATCCCACGTCGACTAGAGATAAGGACAATTTAGAGTATATGAGTAAGTGTAAACCTCACCTTACAAACCCGTTTTGTGGGATTGAATTATACTTAAAGTCTACTCCTTAACAACTTGATCGTCGAAAAAATCTTTTATAAGTAAATCAGTTTTTCTCAACAACAAAAAATCATTCTTTAAACGACGAGAACAACTAAAATCACATATAGAATCTTACCATTTATTTACAAATCCACGTTCAATATCCAAAACACTATTTTTTTTAATAATCAATTAGTCATTATGGTAAATCAGTCCATCTATACACAATATTTTATATCTTTTAATTTTCCAAGCTAAAACAATCTTTAAACTAACCAAAAACAACTTTCCAATTTAAAAAAAGTGAAATACTTATCAAACTCAATAATTTAGTTAATCTACCAATTTTTTTTCCAAATCTCAGGCATCCAAACTTTTAATCTCAACTCGTAATTATGATCACAATCAGTACAACATTTTTTATTGCACAATTTTATTATATTATTATCATCTATTGAGAAGTTTCAATTAGGTTCTCAATTATTTTTTTTCTTGATTAGGTCCCTATTTTCGACAAATTAAAGAATTAGGTCCTTGTCGTTAGTTTTGTGCTAACGCCATTAAAAGAGATGTCACGTGTCAATTCTTGATGTGTTTGAAATTTTGAATTATTTTTATTTTTATTTTTATTTTATTTTTATTTTTTTAAAAATAAAATAAAAATGCCACGTGTTGATATTGTACCACGTGGCAATGACAGTGTGACATGACACTGTCAGTGCCACGTGTCATTATCAAGCCACTTGTCTTTGCATTAGTCTCAATTTGGTCCCTGTATTTTTATTGTGTCTCAATTTGAACCTTGTATTTTTATTTTGTCTCAATTTAGTCTTAATTTTAAATTTTAAACGATTTTTTCCCTTCTCAAATCCAAACAAAATTTAAATTGTATATAAATCTTAACAAGATTAAGTTTAGTTATATTTATATTTACTTAATTATATAAATGTTAATTATGTTATTTAAATATATGTATAAGGGTTTAAGAAAAGAGTGACAATTGCTGTGAATTTTCGTGGAGAAAGTTTTCATGAAAAAAATCATGAAAGAGAAGAAACTACCTTTAATTACTGTTTTCACAAAAAATTTCTCCAATTTTTTATTTAAAAAAAAAGTGAAATTTCACGTCAATAATTTGTTCTTTTAACTCTTATAAGTATATTTAAAAAACATAATTAACATTTATATAATTAAATAAATAAAAATATAAACAAACTTAATATTGTTAAAAATATGTAATACAAATATCAAAATTTAAATTTTGTTTGAATTGGAGAGGGACAAAATTGTTTAATTTTTAAAATTAGAACTAAATTGAGACAAAATAAAAATAGAGGGACCAAATTAAGACAAAATAAAAATACAAGACCAAATTGAGACTAATAAAATGACATGTGACCTGAGAGTGACACGTGGCACTGTTAGTGCCATGTCACACTAACATTGTCATGTGGCATAATATCAATTTGACATGTGACATTTTTTTTTAAAATTAAAAATAAATAAAAAATATAAAAATATAATTAGAAAATAATTAAAAAAACCAGGAACTAACACAAACACTTCCTTTAATAATGGTAGTACGGAACTAAGAAAAGAATCTAATAGCTCTAATTTTTAAAAAATGTAGACTGAGAAAAAAAAAATAATTTAAAACCTAATTGAGACTTTACAATAAAATTAAGGACCTTGATTAAACTTTTCAATAATTTCCATCGGCGTGTTCGGTTCTTATGTTATAACCATAATTTTTTACCAAGTTCTTTGTTTGAGTATCTTTCTTTTAAATAATATTTAAGTTTCTTATTCTTTTATTACTTGAGCCATGAGTAAATTACTTGAGCGAAATGATTTTGATAGAAATAAAATTAATACTAATTATTGGCACTTAAGTATGTGAGTGGTTATTTGAGTAATAAACATTCTAATAAAGGTATTAATTCTATTAACATCTCTCTTTCTAAAAATATTTGTAGATTTATTTAACACTTTGGTCAAGGTAATTATTTAGTTGTTTTTTAATATTTTTTTAATCATTTGAATTCTAAATTTATTTAAAAACATACAATATTAACCTTTACGTCCGTAGGTGAATGATTTTTTCAATCATTTATCTCTATCCTCTTCCCTTACATGTAAGAAAAAAAAAAGAGATTTATGAAAAAAAATAAAGCTTACTCAAAAGTAAAATATCATAGCAATTATGTGTTATTGATCTAGTCTTTACTATCTTCCAAATCATACAAAAATAATTAAAAATAAATTCAAAGATGTAAAGAGTTAGATATAGTATATTAAAAAAAACAAATATTTTATATTTAAAAAATAATTGATTTTATATTATATATAATTTTTTAAATAATAAAGTATTTATTTCCCATTTAAATTTAATTTTCTCATTTAAATATATAAAACTGGTGCTTATAAAATATTTTTATCTACTTTTTCATTTTAAAAAATTACTGTAATTAATCTTTAAATTAATTAAATTAAATAATATATAATCTATTTTATTGGATGAATTTTGTTAATGTTCTCCTACTGACTTATATCACAATCAACTTTCAAGGAAAAATATAATTTTTACAAATGGAAAAATAAAAATTCATGACTAATAACCTTTTTGGAATGTAACTACTCATATATGGGTTTATTGGTCCAATAAAATACTCTTAGCAGGAAAAGGGTTTTGAAACCCTAATTGAACCCTTCCTCTGTAGTTGTGTGGCGGTTGCAGGGACTAGTTTCGTTACTACTCTGTTTTCGCATGCCTGCAACTCCACCGTGTAACAAAGGAAGTTCTACCGTATTCGTTTTCACTCCTCGCCAAGTTTTGTTAAGCAACCAAACCATGAAGAACACTGCGCAGAATGGAACTCTAAACTCCAAGCGGGAATCCACACTTCTCCTTCACCATGCCATTGCCCGTTACTTGGAACTCTCTGGCTTCTCCAAGACGCTCAAAAAATTCCGCTCCGAAGCGCAACTCGAGGTCGGTTACGTAGCCGAGTTGGAACTTCATTATGTTGAACCCTAATTCTGTGTTTGAACACCTTTTTCCTCAATGTTCTATGTTTTTTATTCCGTATGACTGACGTATTTCATGTGACTGGATCTTGCGTTTTTACTTTGCTGTCATGTTTGTGATGCAGAAAAATGATTTTGAGGAATCGCGGCTTGATCTAGAAGAAATGCACCTGAAGTATTTAGAAATATGGTAAGACTAGTATGATATTGTTAGTTTTGCATTGTGAATTATTTTACTTCACATTCTCAATATTATGAGAACTGGTTTTATTATGATAGTTGGTTTTTTTCACCAGAAATATAAATGAAGAGGACTTGTGTTTTTATATTTTTCAGAATGGGTGCTCGACTTTGAAAGCCATGTTTAAACTGTCTGTGGCGTGCAACATTCTTAACAAGGATTTTAATTTAGGGCACCTTTAAGGATATAACTGTAAACCAATTAAGATATCATTATGCTAATGTAATATTGTTGCTTTTGAAGAATATAACCAGTGTTTTATTGTTTGAATGTTTTCTTCATTAAAAAATGTTTGAAGAAGGCCCTTTTTGTTAAAATTCTGTTTCACCCACATGATTTTTCCCTGTTGATTTTAGTGAGATTTTCTAAAATACTTCCTATATTATTTGAAAATATTAGCAGGAGAAAGTAAATTGTGACTGTCATATATCTTCCAATGCATAAAAAGTAAAAGAAGGCATAGAATCAAGCTGCCAATGAAAAATGTGTATTATTGGTTACTTGTTAGAACAGATGCCCCTAAAAAACTGCCTAAGTCCAAACTATTTCTCCTGGGAGAAGATGTTAGCCAAATCATATATCTTGTGTGAGGGCATAGAGATGCCCCCATGAAGATGCTGTCATTCTGCTTCATTTAAATACACTGCTGAATGCAATGAACTGTAGATTCACTCATTATGTTTCATTATTATAGTGAAAACTCTCTAAGTATACAATGCAAAACTACTCCTAATATTCTTTGTAATACTGAAGCTGGCCACTGTAAGATCTTACCTGTGAGAATCCATGTTTTGAATAAATGTGGTTTTTACTAGATAGAATGGTTGAACAAATAATTTGAAGAGGCAGTGCCACTCTCTTTGATGCCCCAATTAGTATCTGCATGAATGATATTTTGTATATTCAACTATCATTTCTGTGTCATTTGTATGTTAATTGAGTTTTCCTTGTTTTTTTTTGTCTCTTTGCAGTGGTAAAGATGCTAAGGCAAATATCAATGATCAAAATGAGCAAGGTAAGCTTAAATTAGTTTAAACTTTTTCTTGTCTTCGTTACTTCCTTGACAGCTAAAATTTTTTCATTGACTTAGAGGCCATGGTAAATATTGGAAATGGTTTTCTTTACTAGCAAGGGTATGGTTATGTACCCTTGTAAACTCGACCACAAGAGAGCTTTGGGCTCTGGTACACCCTCTTATTGTCATAACTTTAAATGCCTTCGTATTTCATTACGTTACTTCCTAAGCTCTGGCAATTAAATCTTGACATTGCCTCTTCTGCTTCTGGATAGTTGCAGATGTGCCGGACAAAAACAAAGAGGGTAAATCCAAGGAAAAGAAGAAAAAGAAAAGCAAGTTAGTCTCTGAGTCTCTCGCTAATAGTGTGCAAGGCAATCAATTGGAGTCTGTTACTACTGTTGCAGATAATAAAGTAAGCGCTGATGTTTCTACAGATGTTAAAGTTATTAATGGTTCTGAGACGCAGAAAAAATCCAAGTCTAAGTCGAAAAAGAAAGACAAGCGAAGTGGTCAAAGTGATGAAATAGCACATACTGAAGATCCCAATGAAACTGTTTTGAAGGAAGAGAATATTGAATTCTCAAGCAAAGAGAAGACAAGTGAGGAGAAAAAAGATTCTAAGAAAAGAAAAAGAACAATTTCTGAAGAAAATGGTCAAGAGGTTGCAGATGTAAAGGCAGATGAAGAAAACAAACGCAGAAAAATAGAAAATATAAATGCATCTAAGGAGTCAACCAAGGAAAACATTGAGAACACTGCAGAGAAATCTTCTGTACAGAGGTCTCAGAAGAAACAGCAAAAGGAATCAGTTGAGGTATGCTTTAACTAATGGTTATTCTCTATATATGTCACTTTCTGCTTGCTAATAAATAAAGCTCCTCTGAATGAAACTCCAATCTTATTTTTGTATTGTTTTAAGATAGAATAAACCTTTTCTTTCTTTTATACTGGCCTTCGCCAATGCCATTGGTTTGAGTTGAGTTAGCCTTCATTATTTTTGTTGAGGAAATATACGTTGTTGATAAAGAATCACATCATCAATCAATGCTATGAATACTCTATTAGACTAATAGAGTTTTGTCAAAATGCCCGTAGTTTACTACGTTTCCCATATCTGCTATTGTCTGTCCTTTTTAGGTTGTTTGCAATGCTTAGTTTATGATTTCTTTCATTCTTTGCCGACGATTACTGTAGTCTCCAATGTTGCTTTATTTAGTTATATGAACCTGAAATATTAGTTTCTTTGATGAAGCTAACATGGTGGAATTCATGTTTCTGATAACTGTAATTGCAGAAACCAGTCAAGACGGCATTTCAGCGAGTACAAGTTGACAAGATACAGTTTACGGATGAAAGGCTCCAGGATAACTCTTACTGGGCAAAGGTGTGATAAATTGATAGTTTTTCACTTCTTTTATTTATTGCATTTGGTGTTGTAAAATTCTCCTTTTTTGCATTCTCCAACAAATTGTTACTGGTGTATCTGTCTGTAGGATGGTGCCGAGAATGGTTATGGTGCTAAAGCAGCAGAAATTCTTGACCAAGTTAGAGGAAGGTTTGTAATTTCACGAGTAGCAATATTTTACTCGCAAGTTTAGCGCTTTTACGGACAGTATAAATTATTCGCATGGTTGTATTAGCTCAATTTTAGTCTACTTTCAAGGGAAAATCGTTGTTTAGGGGCAATTCAGATCTTACCTTAGCTTAGATTTCCATGTTATGCATTTGTATATTTAAAGTTGTTATTCAATTCTAAATTTTTGTTCAGCTCACTCAATATAATTGTTTAAAATACAGAGCACGTACAATATCTTTAACATACACATTCTACAACTGTCCTCTTTTTTGTGTGTATTGACATGAAATTTTTTTCTCTGATTCAGGGGTTTTCGTCATGAGAAAACCAAGAAGAAACGTGGAAGCTATCGGGGAGGCCAAATTGATTTGCAATCTCACTCAGTAAAGTTTAATTATTCTGACGAGGAATGACTGGGAAGCATCTAGAATTTTTTTGCCTCAATATATGCATGTTGTCTTTGTCTTTTATGACTGATAGATGTTCCCGAAGGAACGAAAATTTTTGTTGGCAAAATGAAGAATCCTTTTGTCTGAAATTGTGATAGTGGATAGATGAAATCTGTATTGATTTTCTATATGTGGTTGGTGGAGTGTTTCTGCAGGTCAACCGTGATATTAGCTTGAGATGGAAGTGTATCCGTAACATTATTTTGTTTGTGCGTGTGAAACCGTGATGCTAGGCGAACTTCAATTTTAAATTATGGTTCAACCATTTTTAACAATTTATTTTTAATTGTAAAAGTAATATCATTAAAAAGGTACTGTACGCAATATACTGTATGGAATAATCTATTCTAGGTTTAAGTAGTGTTTTTAATACTTTAAAGTATATTTTTAAAATTTTAATGAAATAAATGTATTTTTTAAAGATTGTATTTTGTTTTTAAATTAAATTATAAAATATTTGGTTCTTATATTTTATAGAAGTAATGTATGAAAGAAAAACAGATGATATTTGAAAAGAAAATAATGCATAATAATTAAAAATAAATGGAAATATAAAGTCGGTATTCCTTTAGAATGCCTATTTTCTCCACCCATTCTATTGGCATGTATCTGCTTTTATTTATTTAAATTTAAACCATTATTAACAGTTGATAAAGTTAATTTTTTGGGTTAAATATATATATGGTCCTTAATTTTAAGTGAAGAATAAATTAGATTTTTTTTAAAGTTTTGGATTAATCTAATTCTTCATCTTTAAAACTACATCGAGTTAACAAAATTTTATGTTTATTTTATTCAAATCTTATTATGAAAATGTTATCATAAAGCACATTTTTCATTTTTAAAGTTGAAGATTGAATTGGATAAAAAATGATTAATTCTAATTTTTACTTAAAATTAAAGATAAAAAATGTATTTAACTCAATTTTTTTAACAGTGAGGTGGCATAATAGACTATTTTTATTTATTTCAAAACCATGCTTGCAAATCTGAAGCACTAAATGCTTCGGACCAAGTTCTAAGTTCTAACTTCAAGGTTCCATAATTTCCTACAAAAGATAACAAGAAACAAAAAAAAATCTTTTTATTTAATTTGAGAAAAGTTCATAGTTAAGATACAATTAACTACTGCTGTGTCAGTAAATTTTGATAAGAAAACAGCTAATTACATGAGATACCATAACAAGAGGTGTAAACAATCATCTTTCGTAATTCAAATCCTGGATATCAATTTTCACAGCACAACAAGAACTCGATAAGACAAGAACTGAAAGTAGCTTGATCTTTTGACAGAGAAAGTATATGGTCAAATTTGTTTTCATATTCTATTGTTTAAAATATTGAGAAAATTATATAAAGTAAGCTTTAGAAATTGACATGATGACCTTTATATGCGTATATCTTTTATTGCCTATGAAGGATCATGTTACTTAACGTTGGTTGGTTTTTAATAGGTGATGAAAAGAGAAAGGATTAACATATGAAGAAATGAAAGATGACTGAGTGGTAGTTTGAATAAGTGCATATGTGGAAAAAAATATGAAAAAGGCGTGAGAGAATACTTTCAGTGTTTCTGCAAAAGAAAAATTATCTAAAAATATAACATAATTGACTATATTGCTAAAATCATGGAGAAAAACATACTTCTTTTTATATGAAATAATAGATTATGTAACCCCCATAATCAAATATGAGACTTTATAACCAATTATGGTAATCCGAAATAGATCATGGATGTATTTTTTAATTTTTTTATTGCAATAATAAATAATTTAAAAATATAAATGAATAGATAAAATTAATAATAACAACAACAATAATAAATAAATAATATTTTTATTTAATGTTTTTGTGAACCAATATTTATTTTATTTTTTCTCTACCTAAGAAAGCATTAAATAGTATTTCTAGTTTTGTGCATATTGCTTAACATGTGTTTCACTCCAAATGTGGTTTGTGGAAAAAAGAAAAGAGACAAAATTAATTGAATAAAAGTGGAATGAAGAGTGTGCTAAAAGCTAGTTCTTTTGCTTTGGAAAATATTTTTCAATGTTGACTTCATATTTGTGAAGTCTAGTTTTTCTATATATTTAATTCTATACTATATTTTCTTATAGAAATGTGTAACTTTGCTTTCATCAATTGTGCTAACATTGTGAGAATATTGATAATACTAGACTAATTAAAGCTATGCTTTACTCAACTTTTTACGGTAGTAGTTTAATAGAAGCGGTTTGATATATTTAATGTATTTTTTAAAAATTAAATATTTAATGTCTCTATCGTAGAGCACTTAGTTTTGATTGATTACAATTAAATGAAAGGATTAATTTATACAAAATTATTTTAATTTAATAAGTATATAGGTGCATCAAATATTTAAACAAAGTTTAATCATATGGTTATGCGTGACATTAGTAGGACAATATTTAGTGGATGATTTTTGTGATTCAAAATCTAATTTCATCTTTCTTTTCTTTTATAAAAGATAATAAGTTTCTTAATTTTTTAAGATTTTTTATTTCAATTCAGTTTTTTTTAAGGAAAAGAAGAAAATAAATCGGACAAATAGTACATCCCAAGAAAAGTCTCAGTCAAAGTCTCTTCTTTGTTACAGATGGATGAATGAAGTGTTATAATTGAGATTAAATCTACTTTTTTAATTTGAATTTATGCAATTGAAAAATGAATTTTAAGTATAATCATAGATAAAAAAATAGTTTTAAAATCTTAATAAACATTCAACCGTCTAGTTGGACAAGTCTCACCAAATAATTTAATTTGTTAATTTTTACTAAAAAGGTATATGTGTCAAAATTTAATGATAAGTTACTTATACGTTTGAATGCATGTTCTCACAGCATTCTAACATGTCTCTTGTGCTTAAGGAAAAAGTAAATTTTTTATAGTTGGTACAACAAACAATTTAATAAACTTTTGGATGCTTTAATAATTTATTTGTTTTATTAATTTGAATTGAACATTTTATTTACGAAATGCACACAATCCAATTATAAAAATAAACAACTTTAATAAATTATAATTGTTTATCATAATTGCGATATTGTTTTATTTGTTTCATTAAGTAAAAAAAACATTTTTTTTTAAAATATCATATTAGAACTTTCCATATAAAGTGTCTTAGGCTAAAAAATGAAAATACATGTCTCATAATCAAATTATACAAGAATAATTATTCGTTGATCTAGAGTTTTAAATATTCTGTTAAAAGAGTACATTAATACACATTTTGCATATACTAAAAATACCACATATAAGACACATGAAAAATATTTACCTTAATAGTAATAATTTTATTACTAGTAGTAATAAGTTTCTTTGTAAATGGAAAATATAATAAGTTTATAAAATGTGGAAAGCTGAATAAGAAATTTTGGTAACTTAAATGGTAGAAAATTGTGGGAATTTCAAGAACATGGGTTCAAACTCTTTTCTACCTTTTTCTTTAAAAAAAATTAAAAAAAAAGAATTAAAATATTGATAGTGGATAAAGCACTCAGATTTTAAGGTATTATCGAGAGATCCAATATGTCAAGTGGTGATTAAAATATTAATATAATAAATAATATTAAAATAATAAATAATATTAGGTTTAATCATTCACTAAGTCCCTATTTTCGCATGAAATCTCAATTTCGTCCCTTTCTTTCTGAAAATATCAATTGGGTCCCAATTTTATGAAAATTGCAACAAATGGATCCTTTCCGTTAAATAGTGTCAAACGACGTTAAGTGTTGTATGACCTGGTATGCTGACAGTGTTATTTTTAACACACGTGTCATTAGGAACGTGGTGAAATTATATTATTTTGGTATCGTCTTTCTTCAGTTCTCCTAAGTTATTCGCCAATTTGACATCGAAAGTGTTGTGTGAAACTGAGACTGCGATGAGTCCAACCTCTATACTCGACAGTAAGCCTTTGTCTGGCTTGAAAAACCCTTTCAGGTCAGAAACAAACAGCCCCAGAACCCCAGTTGGCGAACACAAGCGTTATTGGGATAAATTGGATTCAAAGGGTCTTGTTGATGCTCTTGTTGACGACAATAGACCTGGGGAAGTAACATCAAAGTCACAAAGCAGAATGATTCTCTTTGGATCCCAGCTTAAGATTCAGAATCCTCCACTGTCTCATCCGACAGTGTCTCCTCAATCACCTAAATCTGTGTTTGGTTCCGCCAATTCAACCCTCGAACCCTCCAAATCTTCGAGAATTTTCACGCTCATCTTCTGTCTGCGTTGTCGAGCTAGGTTGCTTTGCGGGATCACCGGAGACTCCAAACGCTGCCGTTTCTGCTGGGGCTGCTCCGGGGAGCGGAGCTGCGGGAGGCGGAGAAAGGGGGTGGGATGGTATTGGGGAAGAATTTGAAAGGTTGAGAGGGTTCGATTTTAGGGACAAGGATTTTTGGAGGCTATGCGGTTTGCGGAATTAGGGTTGGGTCGTCAGTCCGCGAAAATGGGAAGGGTTGAGAGGGGAGTGGCTGTAGACTGGTGCCGGAAAACATGGGGTCCAAGAGGAGACGTCGCCGGAATACATTATCATTGCAGAGAGAATGGGATTCTGTAATTGAATTGCCAACTTTGCCCTAATTGAATTTCCCCTATTTTAATTTAATTTTTAATTCAAAATTTAAAATAATAAAATTTATCCACGTAATGACACGTGTGTTAAAAATAACACTGTCAGCATACCAGGTCATACAACACTTAACGCCGTTTGACACTATTTAACGGAAAGGATCCATTTGTTGCAATTTTCATAAAATTGGGACCCAATTGATATTTTCAGAAAGAAAGGGACGAAATTGAGATTCCATGCGAAAATAGGGACTTAGTGAATGATTAAACCATAATATTAAAAAATTGGTGAATAGTAAAATTTTTGGACTATAAATAGCCATGAGAGGGGAGACTATTCTGCACAAAGAGAGGAAGAATGAAGTGAGAAAGCTTGAGAAATAGAGAAGAAAGAGTTAGAAAGAAATTTTTAGTTGCAAGAAGAGTAGAGGTTCTGGAGGGTTTTCGGGGAAACAAATTCTGAGCAAGAGATTAAGTCTGAAATAGAGGTAAAGGAGCTAACCTTTCTAAGCTTTTATATTATGATTTAGTATTGTTTTATTACTATTCATGTCTTGAAATTATGTGTGAATACTGTTAATGAAAAACATAAGTACTTACTGTATATCTATCTATAGTGAATTTGTGTGCTAATATTATATGTTGTTGTTTTGAATCTGCAAATAAGAAATTTGTTAAAACTAGTTGAGGAACACTTTGGCTAAGGAAAGACTTGGTACTTAAGTTGTTCATTATGACGCACCTCTCTTTCCTGGAAGTCTACTCGACGATTTTTTAACTTCAATTTTGTTGTACAGATTATGTACTGTTAAATTATTGTGCAATATATATTGTTGGAATGAAAATTTATGATGAATTCATGTTATTCTGGTAGATATGGAATTATGAATTATAATTGTGATGGTAGGATAGAGGAATCTTAAAAACCGGAGTTGGTACATCCCTGATCATAGAGCAGCCCTAGTCAAATCCAGTAAGTTGTGACTAGTCATATGTACTGGCGTTTATGGTGAGTTTGATTCGTCAAACATTTGATTCTTCTCCGATGACTGATAATGACCAATTTTACTTCATTATCCAACATCAAATTGATGGAATTTGTCAACTCTTCCTTTACTTTTAGTCTTGTTTAATTCAATTTCTTGTTATTTGTAAGTGATTACATTATAAGTTGTAATTAGCCCTTTTGATGGCTAATCCCCATTCAAAGAAGCTGGGAGAAGCTACCCACCAAAGAACATTGCCAAAACCCAAGAAATGAGAGAAAAGTAGCTGAAAAGATGAAGAACCCAGGCTGCTGCAGAGAGTCACGCCGGGCGCCTACTGACCTAGGCGGCGCCGGGCGTGACAATGCTGACCGAGAGCGCGCCTGGCGCCTGTCTGTCGGGCCGTCGGGCGCCACTTTTGCTGATGTGGCAGAAACAGCTTATTTAGTTCTGGAACGCGAAGGGGTTGAGATTTTTGGCATCCCAGACACAAATTCTCTCAATTGGAGCGTCCAGAGGCGAGCTAGGAGCTGTGGGAACAACCCTTCTTCATCCTTGGGTCCTCCTCCTTCTTCCATTTCCACCATTGTTGTAAGCTCAAGCTCTCCATTCATGGAGAGCTAGTTTCATTCTTGTTGGGGATTGATGTAACCACGAATCTCTTATGTAATTACAGTTGTTTTGAATGATTATATGCCTCTTTCATTGATTGTTAGTGTTTAATTCCTCTACTTAAAGCTTGTATGAGTAATTCAACCATATCATGATTTTAGGGTTTGCTTGATATTAGGAAATATTGGGTGAATCTAGAACTGGATTAAACACCTAAAGGAAATTGTATCTAGGGATAGAACTAGGACCTTTGGTTGTCTTGAATCTCAATTCTTAAAGCGGATGATCTTGTTAGGTTTTCCAAGGGATTGGAGTTTAAGAAGTAAGTCTAGGCTCTCTCTACCAAGGGATTGGGTTTGAGTAAATTAGAAGATTGACATTGGCTAATTAATGAAGAGGAAGTGATTTTCTATACATAAGAGTGAAGTAGGTGAAATCATCCCCCAACAATATCATTCCATAGCATTTCTAATCTTTCCATTCCTAAGTGTTTGCGTTATCAAAGATCACTTTTACAATTTATGTTTTATCTTTAATTCAATTGCATGAAAACCACAAAAACATGGAATCATTCTTTAGTCTAAATTAGTTAGATATTATACGATTGTCTAGGACACGAGTCTCTTGGGAAACGATATCCGGTCTTACCGGTTTTATTACTTGAACGATTTGGTACACTTGCCAAAGTCACAACAAGTTTTTGGCGCCGCTGCCGGGGACCCGTGTTAAACTAGACTTTTGTGTGATTTTTAACCGATTTAGGCTTTATCTTTTTGTGTATAATTTTCTATTTTGTTGTAATTATTCTCTTTATTTTTGGGCTAACTTGTGGCACGAGTTTGGTTGTTTTCTAGTGTATGCAGGGAAACATCCGTACAAGGAGGACGGTGTCATCTGAACCACTCCTTGTGGATCCTGAGATCGAGAAAACAGCTCGTAGAAACAATAGTGACACAAGGAGACAGCGAGCTCTTAGTCAACAAGCTGCCCCTCAATCCTCATTTCCTTTCAACAATCAAGAAATAGAATCTTTTGATTCTTCTTCTGTGAACGGGATGGCTGGCGCAGGACCACCTCCAAGGAGAACCATAGGGGACTCAATAACCTACACAAGCCCGAGGAATTTCTCAAGCATTGTGAGGCCCACTATGAGTGACAAGCTGGCAGAAATGAAGCCTGCTCTACTCCAGCTCATCAGTTCAAACCAATTTTCTGGCTTGGACAATGAAGACCCTCATGCGCATTTGGTCACCTTCTATGAGTTGTGTGGCACTATGGGTGTACAAGGGGAGGATGAAGAAGCATTGTACATGAGACTCTTCCCATTCTCACTGAATGGCAAAGCAAAGGCTTGGCTCCAGTCACAGCCTAATCAAAGTCTTACGAGCTGGGAGGATGTGGAATATAAATTTTTAGCACGCTTCTTCCCACCATCAAAGAGCACAGAGGTGAAGGCTGCCATTGCTACTTTCGTACAAGGAGTAGAGGAACCACTATGTGAAGCCTGGGAAAGATTCAAGTCTTTATTGAGAAAGTGTCCCAGTCATGGATTTAGTCTAGAGATGCAAGTGCAGACCTTCTGTAATGGTTTGCAACCTCATACTAAGATGATTCTAGACGCATCTTTTGGTGGTTCAGTACTTTTTAAGACTGCTGATGAAGCCATTGCTGTGATAGAAAATATGGCTTCCACTGATTTGAGGAGCCAACATGGGAGAAATCCAGCACAGAGGAGAGGAGTGTATGAACTGAGTGCCCAGGATGCTTTACTTGCACAAAATAAGATTTTGGCCCAACAGATGGAACTCCTAACTCAACATATGGCCAAACTACCTCAACAGTTACAAGCAATGCAAGTGATGAGGCCCAATTTAACTTGTTAGCCGTTGCTAGGACTCGGGTTCAATCCCCAAATCCTTGGCAACGGCACTAAAACTTGTTAGCTCAAAAAATACGTGTTGGGCTCGATTTCGGCAAGTGCACCGAATCGTTCAAGTAATAAACCGGTAAGACCGGGTATCGTTTTCCCAAGAGACTCGTAATACTAGAGAATTGTGCGATTAACAACTCACATAGACTCAATAACATAACATCAATATACAAAACAAGTGCAGGAATGTAAATTCATACATAATTACAAAGTTGGACTTTGGTATTGAAGGCACTTGAAAATGGAAAAGACTAGAAATGGTATGAAATGACATTGCTAAGGTTAGTTTTCACCAATGCACTCTTGTGTATGACTAATTTCGTCTCCTCTCTATCAATTTACTAAAGTCAATCCACTAAAGCACTCTAGCCCTAATTCCTTAGATGAAAGAGCCTAGGTTTTCCTTATCAAACCCCAATTCCTTGGCAATCTAACAAGCAAAACCCGCATTAAAGAGCTGGGATCTAAGACAACATGTGAATCATCTTCCATTCCTAGAATCAATGACCCACAAGGACTCCTATTTCAGTTCAAGATTTCATCTTACGTTCCCATAATCCATGAAACCCCAAAATCAAGCCATGAACGTTCCCATTACATGCAAGCTTTAAGATTGGAAACAAGAATACTAGCAATTGATAGAAAAGGCATATATATAATCAAATCATTCAACAATTACACAAGAATTCAAAGGGTACAAATAATCCCAACAAGATGGGTTTGGTTCTCCATTTCCATGGAGAACCCTAAAGCTTACAACATGGAAGATGGAAGAAGAAGGAGAACCCAAGAGGAAGAAGGGAGTGTTCCCACGAACCCTAGCAGCCCTCCAAGCTCTCCTCTCAGTGAAATCGCGCCTCCAAATGACCAAAGACCCCGAGCCCTTCGCGTTCCAGGGTTAAATAAAGCGTTTCTGCCACATCAGCAAAAAGTCGCGCCCGGCGGCCCGACAGACCGGCGCCCGGCGCGCCATGGGTCAGCTACCTCACGCCCGGCGCCGCCCAGGTCAGAAGGCGCCCGGCGTGAGTCTTTGCAGCAGCATTGTGTTTTCTTCTATTTTGTGCAGATCTGCTTGCTTCTGTGGTTAGTTCAGCTTTATACTTTTCGTGGAGGTTCTTCCAATCATTGTATTACTACAAAATAAAGGGATTATAGATGAAATCTCATCAATATAGCCTAAAACACATTTATTCATGAAACTAAGATAAAAGAGAGGATTTAGCGAGTTACAAGCTAGAAAGGAGTTGATTTTGCTCTTAAATTCATGCTTAGATAATGGTAAGAATTAGCATTATCAGCAAGCTCAACCTCAACCACATCATCAAGTAATGAGATGTGATTTCTGTGGAGATAACCATCCCAACGGTCATTGTCAAAGTCCTAGTATGTCCCAACCTGAAGAAGTTAACTATATGGGAAATCAAGGACGACAACACTTCTTCAACAATCATTTCCCTAATCCTTCCAATCAAGGGTGGAGACAAAATCAAGAAGCTTCTAGCAGTAAAAATCCGTATCAACCTGCTCAACACTATCCATCTCAAAACGATCGGACGTCAAAGCTAGAAGATACCTTGCAAATGTTCATCCAGCAGTCCATCCAAAACCAGAAAAACACTGATGCATCTATAAAGAATCTGGAAGTGCAAGTTGGTCAACTGGCTAAGCAATTAGCAAACCAACAAGGTGGACAATTTACTGCAAATACGCAAGTCAATCCCAAGGAAGAATGTAATGTCATATTCACTAGAAGTGGGAAAGTGGTTGGAAGAAAAGAAGAAGAAGAAGAAAAGCCAGAAGAAGAAAATCAAAAAGAAAATAAAGTAGAAGAAGAGATTGTTGAAAGAGAAGAAGAAAATAAAAAAACTGAAAAAGAGAAAAACCAAAAAGAGAAGGAGATAGTGAAACAACTCCCTTACCCAAAAATCCCATGTACTAAAGGGAAGGAGAAACAATTGGCTCGGTTTAAGCAAATATTTGATCAACTTGAGATTACCATGCCATTGACCGAAGCACTACAACAAATTCCTGCCTATGCAAAGTACATGAAGCAAATCCTCAACAAAAAGAATAAGTATTTAGATGAGGAAACAATTGAAGTGCAAGGGAATTGTAGTGCCATCATGCAGAAAACCCTTCCTCCCAAATTTAAAGATCCGGGAAGTTTTACCATTCCATGCACTATTGGAAATCATGATATAGGTAGAGCTCTCGTTGACTTGGGAGCTAGCATCAATCTGATACCTTTATCCATGCTTAAGAAGATTGGTGGTCTTGAAGTCAAGCCTACAAGAATGATGCTGCAGCTGGCAGATAGATCCATCAAATACCCTTATGGTGTAGTGGAAGATGTGGTGGTCAACATAGACAAACTCCAATTCCCAGTGGACTTTGTAGTTATGGACATGGAGGAATCTGCAGATGTACCACTCATCCTTGGAAGACCTTTCATGAAGACAGCCAAGGTTGTCATTCATGTGGAAGAAGGAACAGTGAAATTGAAAGACCAAGATGAGGAGGTGACTTTCAACGTCTTTGGGGTTGAGCAGCAAAATCATGAAAAAGAGACTAGTCTTGAAGCTACAGATGAACTTCTATCAATTACTAGTCTAACAGAGCAAGCTGCCAAGTTGGTAAAGAGGAGCCTTAGTTGTTTATCTCCAAGAGTAAAGGAAGAAGAAGAAGAAAAGGAAGAGGAACTAGTTCACCAAAATCCTGTGATGGCAAGCGATGAGCCCAAACCTGGCAAACCAGTGAGATTCAAGAATAGGTTATGGGTCATCAAGAACATAAAGATAAATGGAGTGCTTGAGATAGAGGCTCCATATTCTAGGAGAGTCAAGGTGGTGACTAGGAAATTGCTGAGAGGATGTTGGTGTCATGACAAGAAGAAGCATTCCAACATCAAAAATCAAACTTGAGCTTAATGGTGTCAAGCTAATGACGTTAAACAAGCGCTTACTGGGAGGCAACCCAGCTTTCTAACCTTTTCTCTTGTTTGTTTTTAATTTTTGAGTGTTGTTTGATTGTATGTTTTAATGTGTAGTGTGTTGTCTTTGTTTTGAACCATGCTTGTGTGAAGAACAACCAAGGTGAATTTTTGAGTTGATTGTTAGATTGTTGAAGGATATAGTGCATTGATGTGAATTAGAGATGTGAAACTGTTTTGGCTATTTTCTGGGCTGTTTTAACATGTTTTCAAAGTGCCTTTCTTAAGCCAATAGCCAAAAATGTTGCCTAACTTGTGGAATTTCAAAACTTTGAAAGAATGACTTCAATTTGCAACTTGAGTGCTCCAATTCAATTCCTTGGGTTTTGAACAAGTTTGTTTAATGATAATATAAGATTCTGGAGCATCTCAAGTGATTTGAAGTTCAAATTCACAAAAACCCGAGTTAGGTAGCTTGGAAATCAGTTTCTGCATAATTCTGCAGAAACTCACGCCCGGCGCCTCCTACACTAGAGGGCGCCTAGCGCCAGCTTGTCCAGCCTGACCATTCCTTCTCTGATTCTGCATTTGGCTGGGTCACAACACCACGCCGGGCGTCGCATGACCCATGAGGCGCCGGGCGCAACTTCTGCAGCTAATTTTCTGAGTGCACAGTTGAGTGGCCCAATTCAAATAACCTAACCCTAAACCCATCCCCACTCACTCACGCACATTCTCACGCACTCCCCTTTCTCTCCACTTCACGTTTTTCACTCTTCTCCACTCCAATTCACCTAAATCAACTTCCTTCTCACAAATTTCCAGCCCACACACCACATTGCTGCTGCCACCACCGTTTGAACCCCTTCATTCTTTCTTTGCTCACTCTCGGTCCATCTCCACCCAAGCACTCTCCCAATTCAAAAATCCACACACCAACCTAATCACATTCTCTGTGCATCAAGTAAGCTTTTCACTCTTTTCTATTGTTTATTCCTTCACAATGCTTAGCCTTGGTTGTTCATCATGAACATGGTTTGAATTTGACCTAGGGTAGTTTAATTTCAGTTCAATTAGAGTGTTATATGTGATAGCTGCTGGTTAGGACTCAACTTCTTGCTTTCATAGACAGATTCGAACACACACACACAATCACAGTGGCTGGAATGCAAAATCTGGGTTTGCCCCAATTTTGCATGTCGCGCCAGGCGCCTGCTGGCTGGTGCGGCGCCGGGCGCGACTCCCTCTGCCCAAGTTTGGAACTTTGTTGTGGTGTGTCCTGCAGCTTTTGTTTGTTGTTTAAATGTTGTTTTTGATGAATTTTTGACTGAGCTGTGATTATATCTGAGTTTGACCTATATTAAAGTAGCAAAAGTGTGTTGATTCATGGAGTTTTGCTTGTGCCTTGGCTATTGATGATTTGTTTTCACTGAGTTATGCATCATTACATCATCTAAACTTAATCTCATACACTCAAACTGAGCCAGCAGCTGAGAAGCCAAAAAGCTAGAATCTGCATAAAATGCTGTCACGCCCGGCGCCTACTGACTTGTGCGGCGCCCGACGTGACCACCCCTGACAGCAACCAGAATTTTTGTTGTTTTGCTGCTTTGGCTTCATTTCTTTACTGATCAGGGCTTTTCTTTGATATGTTTTGACTGTGTGGTTTGTGTGCATACCATTGAAAGCATTTGGTACATCATGATGTAAGCTAATGATGAATTTACTCATGAATCTAAACACATTTATCTTCTTGATCCTACCTTATTTTGCAGATATGGCTTCTTCATCTGGGTCCAAGAGGATTAAGACCACTGCTGGTCTAAGGGAAAACAGAAGGAAAGAGAAGATATACTCTGATATCTTCTTAACCAAGGACCATAAGAAGCACTTCTCCAATGTCCAGAACAGAAAACTTTTGATGGAGAGGAAAGTCACCCTTCTACCTCAAGATGTGCCAGACTTCTCCAATGAGATTATGGAGAGGCAATGGAGCCATTTAACCACATACCCAGAACCTGCTAATATAGCCATTGTCCAGGAATTCTATGCCAACGCCAAATCCTTCTCTCCGGACACAGAACCCTTCTGGAGCTATGTGCGTGGTCAGCGGATTTCATTCAATGCTGACACTATAAATGAGTTCCTCAACACGGAGTGGGAAGATGATGATGAGATATGTGGCTACGCCGAGCTGATGGCGACTGAGCTAGACCATGAGGAGATTGAACAAGCCTTATGTATTACAGGAGGCACATTTCAAAGAAATAGGCAGCAACAACCTCTTCATATCAAGAGGGTACACCTCAGTTCCCTCAGCCGTCTATGGATGCCTCTTGTGCATTCCAACATTTCACCGTGCACGCATGTCTCTGATGTCACAGTTAACAGAGCTGTCATCTTATATGCCATTTTAACTGGACGTTCTGTAAACCTGGGGAAACTAATAGCTAATGAGATACGCAACTGTGCGAATTCAACCAAAGCTCCCCTTGGACATCCATCTCTGATCACACATCTCTGCAAGCAAGAAGGAGTAGACACTACTATTCCACCGTTCGAGCATCCCAGGAAACCGATTGATATGGGGTATTATACCCAATTTTGTTTGGATGCAGATGATGGAGTTGCCAGTCCACCACCCAGATCGCCGAGGAGACATGCCAGACAGCAACCTATTCCAAGACGTCCTCCGCCACCACCATCACCTCCAGCTGATCCTTCACAGATGACAGACTTGAGCCTTGCATTGATTAATGCAAAGTTGGAGGCGGTAAATCGGATTGGCCAGGCGCATGCAGAGATGATGAGGCATGTTTATGCAGCATCCCATCCAGGTTTCATGACATCTGACCAGTACAGCACCTTCGTTGCTTGGCCTGGGGACCAGTCCTTCCCTGCTGGGGGGGGGGGGTAGACCTCAGGATGGCACTGCTGCTATGGATGAGGATGATGATGACGACGAGGAGGAGGACGATGACGAGGCAGATGAGGAGGAGGACTCAGACTGATTGATGACCATCACAGCAGTAGTCAACTTTCTTTTTTTTTCCTTTCTTTTTCAGTCTTTATTTTACGTTTAGGATCTTTTAATTTTTGAAGTTTTTATGTTTGCCCCTTTTCATAAACATCTTCTTTGCATTTGGTTTGACAGTATGAGTTAATGATGTGTGAAAATCTGGTTGTTATGCTTTCTTTATGCGATTGAATGTGTGGAAATAGTTGAGTTAATTGAGCATTGATAGTGGATGTTTTCACTGAGTTATGCTAATGCTTAGGGAATCAATTGCAGCCAATATTCATGACATTGTGTTTAGCAAAGTATGGAATCTTGATTAACAGGGTGAGAACTTGTGCCTCAGATTTTTCTTCTTTTATGTGCGAATGCTATCATGCTAGATCACAATTGACTTTGCCTGAGTTTCTATGATTTGAACTATCTACTTGCTTGTTGAATTTGATCAAGGCATTCTTTTCTCACCTTACATACACATTAGCCAGTCAACCATAAATATAAAAAGATCTTTCCTCTTTGTACCTTAAGCTTATTGAAAATTCCCTGCACTTTTCTACCTTGAGCTGAATAGAACATGCATCTGCATTACAGGAGAATAGTCCAAGTTTGGGGGGAAAATATGATGTATTGAGAAAAAGACAAAGATGGAAAAGTAAGAAAAAGAGAATAAGAAAAGAGCTTAATGAAAAACAGTTGGGTATAAGTTTGAAATTGGTTATAGTACATGAGGAGCAAAAAGAGAAGTTTATATGCATGAAGTGAATTACTTAATCTCTCAGCTCAAGATCCCTTGAATTCCAGAAAAACCATGATTCTTTCTTAGCCCAACCACAATACAAGCCAAATAAAGTCCTTGTGTTATCAACTTGCTTGTGATGTGTTTAATTTGATTGAAACGAAAGGCAAAGTTAAATTGTGTGATATTATGACTGCAGAGTGAGCTTTATACACCCCTATACACCATTGCTTTAGAGCGAAACACTTTCCAGGTGAGGATTGATTCCATACATCTTGTGAAACACTCTGTCATGTTTGTTGATTTCTTTTACACCCTTTGCATTGTGATCATAATTGTTGATAGGTGAGCAACACTGTTGTGCTTGATTGATGAAAGCTGTATATATCCATTTTGTTCTTTCCATTAGATGCAAACACAGGATTTTTACTTCATGAGCTTAAAGGATATCTCAAATTTGAAACCAATGCACTTGAATGATTTTTTTTAGGATTGTTTACCTTTTTCTTGAGGACAAGCAAGGTTCTAAGTTTGGGGGAGTTGATAATGACCAATTTTACTTCATTATCCAACATCAAATTGATGGAATTTGTCAACTCTTCCTTTACTTTTAGTCTTGTTTAATTCAATTTCTTGTTATTTGTAAGTGATTACATTATAAGTTGTAATTAGCCCTTTTGATGGCTAATCCCCATTCAAAGAAGCTGGGAGAAGCTACCCACCAAAGAACATTGCCAAAACCCAAGAAATGAGAGAAAAGTAGCTGAAAAGATGAAGAACCCAGGCTGCTGCAGAGAGTCACGCCGGGCGCCTACTGACCTAGGCGGCGCCGGGCGTGACAATGCTGACCGAGAGCGCGTCTGGCGCCTGTCTGTCGGGCCGCCGGGCGCCACTTTTGCTGATGTGGCAGAAACAGCTTATTTAGTTCTGGAACGCGAAGGGGTTGAGATTTTTGGCATCCCAGACACAAATTCTCTCAATTGGAGCGTCCAGAGGCGAGCTAGGAGCTGTGGGAACAGCCCTTCTTCATCCTTGGGTCCTCCTCCTTCTTCCATTTCCACCATTGTTGTAAGCTCAAGCTCTCCATTCATGGAGAGCTAGTTTCATTCTTGTTGGGGATTGATGTAACCACGAATCTCTTATGTAATTACAGTTGTTTTGAATGATTATATGCCTCTTTCATTGATTGTTAGTGTTTAATTCCTCTACTTAAAGCTTGTATGAGTAATTCAACCATATCATGATTTTAGGGTTTGCTTGATATTGGGAAATATTGGGTGAATCTAGAACTGGATTAAACACCTAAAGGAAATTGTATCTAGGGATAGAACTAGGACCTTTGGTTGTCTTGAATCTCAATTCTTAAAGCGGATGATCTTGTTAGGTTTTCCAAGGGATTGGAGTTTAAGAAGTAAGTCTAGGCTCTCTCTACCAAGGGATTGGGTTTGAGTAAATTAGAAGATTGACATTGGCTAATTAATGAAGAGGAAGTGATTTTCTATACATAAGAGTGAAGTAGGTGAAATCATCCCCCAACAATATCATTCCATAGCATTTCTAATCTTTCCATTCCTAAGTGTTTGCGTTATCAAAGATCACTTTTACAATTTATGTTTTATCTTTAATTCAATTGCATGAAAACCACAAAAACATGGAATCATTCTTTAGTCTAAATTAGTTAGATATTATACGATTGTCTAGGACACGAGTCTCTTGGGAAACGATATCCGGTCTTACCGGTTTTATTACTTGAACGATTTGGTACACTTGCCAAAGTCACAACAATGACCATTTATGGTGATATTTTAGTATTGTTAATTTATTGTGATATATTCATTTTGTATGATTTTTGCGATGATTGGATTTTATTATATTGGATTTGAATTTATGCATCTGAACATGATATGAGTATTATGGGGAGATTTTGTAAGGGTATAATGTGAGTTGAGGAATATGAGTATGTATGAGTCTCGAGAAGAGATTCAGTAATGATATGATATTTGTGTATATGTTGATGTTGAGGGTCCTGTAGTGGGAGGTTATCCTGATACTCTAATAATCATCCAGTCTCAAGTAGAGAAGGATGAATTATGTGGTGAGAGGGGAAGGAGGTCCTGGTCTATGTGCCGGTTTTGGACATAGTGTTGAGGACTAACCTTGTGGATGGTATGGAGTATTTTGGAAGTGTATTTGTAAGAGGAAGTAGAAGGCATCACAAGTGCATAACCTCCCGTGACCGCTCATCAACATATCATCAGAATGAGTGTCTATTGAGTATTGTGGAATGAGTGTCTATTGGGTATTGTGGAATGAGTGTCTATTGGGTATTGTGGAATGAGTGTCTATTTAGTATTGTGGAACGAGTGTCTATTAAGTATTGTGAGATGAATGTCTATTAGTAATTGTGGTATTGTGTGATGAGTATCTACGATGCAATTGTTCTATGATGGTATGAGTATCTATGATGCAATTGTTATATGATGATATGAGGGTGTCTGACATAATTATTATATGAGGTTTGTTGAGTGTATCAAAGTAATGGCTGAGTATCTATGATGCGATTGTTGTATGATGATATGAGTATCTATGATGCGATTGTTGTATGATGGTATGAGGGTGTCTGACATAATTATTATATGAGGTTTGTTGAGTGTATCAAAGTAATTAGGCATGTTTTATGAATGATTGGTTGCATGTTAGCTCACCCTACTTGTTTGTGTTTGTGTATGTGCGATGATCGTATAATTCGTTATACGGGAGCAGATGGAGGAATGTCGTCTGATTCAGTGTTAATGAAGAAAGAGATAGAAGAATAAATTAGAAGAATTCGAGTTATATTTATGAATTTATAGTTGAAATCTGAGTTTAAAACATATATATATCAACTATAAATTATCAAGTGTGAGATTATGTGATGTTACACCACAAACTCGACCCTCTATCCGTGACATATCTCGTTATCAATTTTTTTCTATTTTTTTCATTTATAATTTTTTTTTAACATGAAAGGCTAAAGTTTTTTAATTTTTATTTAGATTTATGAGATAAAAGAGGCAAACAATCCAAAAAGACGATATTGATCAATGAATAGGAGATAAACTAACAAAAGTAATGATCACGTAATCTTCTTAAGAACAAAATTAAACAATAAGATATTTTAATAAAAATAAAATATATAACACTCAATAAAATGATTTTTTTAATATATATAATATTTTGAAAATTTAATTAAACCTAATAATAAAATTTATAATTAATAACAATGTTGATAACGAAGAGAAAACTTTCCATTATTCTAATAATAAAAGTGAAAATAGTTCTTATTACCATAATTATGTGATGCTTTTCCGACGAATTTTCTAACAAATATGCCATAGACTAGAGAAGTGATCTGTATGAAAGAAATTGTAACCAAAAAAGAAAAAAAAGAGTACAAGCACATATTAATAGTGAAAGTGCCATCACAATATCACTGAAAGTGCTCACAAACGACCACAAAAGACTATAACAAATGATATACAAAAGTGAAAAATGCCTATTTTATCTTTTTCTCTTCTAACATTATCTTTAATAAAATAAATATACAACACTGATATAATATAATCAATGTATTAGAAAAATTAAAAATTAAAAAAATCGATTAGGATACCTATCCTATTATTATATTTGTCTACCTGATGATTATTTATGATATCCTCTAGAATGAAATTATTAATAATAATAATAAACAATTAAAGACGACTTAGAATATCAAAGCTGGTGTGTATATATTGCCATTAACTTTCAGAAGTCATTTGTCAAATTACCACGAATTTTCAGTGGAAGCAATTTTCCTCTTCGAAAATAGAATACATAATATAATATAGCTACTTTCTTCTGCCATCTGCATCAAACCATTTATGAATACAAAGGAAATATGAGTGAGCATTTATCTTACTATGTGAATTGGATAATATTCTTAGAATTAATGTGTATTCTTGTTTTTTTTGGGTTAGACTATTCTTTTTAATTTAATTATCTTATTTTTGGGAAAACAAACTTTAAATTTAATTAAATATTACAAAATTAGTTTGTAAAATAAAATTTATTTACATCCATAAAACACTCATTCATTATAAATATTTTTGAGTATGAAAATTAAGGAAACTTGATAACAAGTGATAAAGTGATATGATATGTCCAACTAATATTAATAAAATAAAACAGTAATGAGTTCTGATAATATTTTTAAATAAAATTTAAATTTAGCTCAATTTTATAATAATAATTTATAAAATAAAACTTACATTTGTTAATATAGTATAATTTTATTTTATCATTGATGTGAATTATTCAATACCTTCATTCATACGGAAATTAAATATTTTAAACATACAACTAAAAAACGTACGATAATAAAGATGTAAGATCCACGTGTAAAAATAAAAACATTATCCTCAATGTTTGATTAATATTCGATTAGCTATTTTAATTTCAGTTAGATAAAAAAAAATGTTGATTATCATATAATTCATATGATAATACTTTACAATTTTATCAAGTCTCTAGTAGAATTGGATATTCTAAGATGTGTGTAATGTACATAAAGTTGTTAATATTCATATATGTTGTACTCCCTTTACATGTTGTGTTTAAAACAACATTAAATAATGCTTTACATTGATCTAGCAAGACTGGTTCTAATATGTTATTAATATATAGTTTAGAGTCAAAATCTTTCTTACAATATTAGGTTCAAAGCGAAGATGGTTCTTTCCTACATATTTTTCTTCGTACATTGGTTTTTCAATGATAATGTGCTCCTATGTTAACGACAAGAGTATAATGAATTTGAAAAATTCTAGTAACCTTTGTTAACATAGGAGATTAATTTGGTTGAAAATGAAGTTGAGATCAAATTGAAATAAAAATATTAAAATAAAAAAAGGCTAAAAATAATTGGATATGGGCTCGGAAATTGCCAAGAATTTTCAGTGTTGTACGAGCTTGTCAGTATTAGTTTCACATGGGGTGTCCTCTTTCCGTAAATGCTCAAGCATCCTATGAAAATAAAAACGTCGAAGAGATGAAAATAATTCCAGTTTTCTTTATAATACGATTTAGAGCTCCAAGATATTAAAATGTACCGTATTTAAATAGCTTGCAATTAAATTACTTAATTTTTTAAATATTTTGGATAGACAGAGAAATTAAAATATATTTTAATCCTATTATTTGGATAAAGTAAGTTAGAGTTAATTTTTAAAAAACTATTAGTTAAATTTAAACATTACAAATAATATAATTTTGTAATATATATATATATATATATATATATATATATATATATATATTAATTAGTGTTGTCAAATAATAGGTTAAAACTTGTAAATCATTCCAGCTCATCACGGGTTCGGATTGGATTAGATTGAATTTTATTTCTTTTTTAAATTTTGATACAAGTCAATTTTGAACCCGACTCATTCGAGTCGAATCCGTGTGATGAGTCGGGTTAGCTAACCAATTCACCTAATTTTTTAAATAAGTATTTTTCGTTGGATTAATCATTTTAAAAAATATTAAAAGAAAGACTCGCATGAAATTATTTTTACATAGAATAATTAGACAACATGAAAAATCAAGAATCTATACTTAATAACTCAATTTTTATAAAAAAAAATTTGAATCACTATGAAGCGACTACAAATTTTAAAAATCGTAATTAAGTAAGACATTCCATTTAACCCAGCATTACTAAGTAGCTAGATTGGTTAACTCACTAAGTAGTCAACCTGTGGTGGGTCGAACCGGATTAACCTGTATGGCCCGTTTTGACAACACTAACACATATATATAATACTTACCATTCCATTTAGTTAATACATTTAGTTCAATAGCCCAAGTCAAGTCGAACCAAAGTTTTGTCGAGTCTCTCCAACCCAACTTAATTTGAGTTAGTTTGTGCCTTGGTTGACTCAAGTCATCTTTAGGAGAGGTTGAAGTGAGGCAGTCCAGACCCAAGTTTAGTCAAGTGAACAAAATCTAAATATGAGTCAACTTGAGTCTAGGTTTGTCCGAGTCTAGGTGTAACCAAGTCAACTTGAGACTAAGATCGAACTTAATCATCGAGTCTAAGTGAAGTCAAGTTGACTCATATCCAAACTAAGCCTAATCAACTTAAACCTATGTTTAGTAAAATCGAATCGACTTGTGTCTAATAGACCTAAGAGTCAGGTCTAATAGGCTTAATTGTCAAGTCTATTAGATCAATCTCATTGAATTAAATCTAATTGGCAAAATAAATTTAAATTATAAATTCAATTTAATTTATTAGATTTAAAATTTTGAAAAAATCAATTGATTCACACCTTTCTTAATTTCGAGAAGAGAGAAAGGATACTCGAACAAAAAAAGGTGAACGTCATTTTAGTGTTTTGTGGTCAATATATTAGATTTCTTTCCTTACACAAGTAAGTACATCTTTTTATTTTTGGACTAAGTATGTTTTTCATGAGCGAACTCTGACTATAAATATACTTAATTTTTTTTTGAACTTTTTCAATTTTTTTAACACTTTTTCAGTCTTAGTAAACATAGTAAAAATTAACAAAATTATCGTACAAATAGTTTACTTTATGTGATATTTGAGAATCAATAATTGCACGAACATGTATAAGCATAAAAATAAGAAAAATAAAAAATAGAGTAGGCATATATACCCCACTTAAATTTCCAAGAAGTTTCGTTTTTTTCCAGGAAGTGGTATATTTTATTGCAAAGATGCTGTAGTGCTTAAAACTTCAAGATGACTGCAAAGAATAAGCAGATTCAAAACTTGGGGTGAGAGCAGAGAGAATATTGCGTTTTCTTCGTCACTTCCTGTTTCTGTTCACTTTCATCCATGGATCTATCTATCCCTTTTCCTTTTTTCTGCTGCACTGAAGGTATGATGCCTACTATTCCATTCCATTCGTCATACATATATTATTGTCAGCAGATTATGTGCTGTTTTACTCACCACTTTTAGTCCCTTAATTAGGGTTCAAGGCAAGTACTTAGCTTTATAATTATAATAATGATACTAATTACTTTTATAAATTAAACCCTTCTCACGATGCTAAAGTATGATTTCAATTCTTAGTTCTTGTATATGTTCTTTTTAGTTTGATGGGAAGTGGAGGGACGTACTGTGGAAGGAAAGAAAATATACTAATTAATAATTTTTCGTTGTTTGGGAGCATTCCCAAGTAACCAAGTAAATAAAAAAATAAATTAATTATTAGTCGCTTAATTTATTATTTATATATAAAATTAGAATTCGTTTTTTATTTAAATCTGATTCTTATATTTTGTTAATGCATAAGATACATCCTCAAGAAGAGCCAATACATATTAAATTTTAGTCGATGTGTCTAATGATTATGCTGGATGAATTAAAGATCTGAATATGTGACTGAGATATTAATAACACGTGTAATTTATTTATTTATTTATTTTTTCTCTTTTTTCTTTTACATTTTTTTTTCTTTTCCTTCTTCATTTTCTTCTGCGTGACCCTCAACCCCAACAGAAGGGTTTCATCACTGCATCTCCTTCATCCAACCAAATTCATCTCCTCCTCCTTCTTCACTCGTGTATTGGAGAGGGTTTATTCGTGCGAGACCATTGTCAACAGCAACTAAAGAAAACATGTTTTAATCACTCTAGTCAGATGCAAAACTCAAACTGAGCTTCCATACTTTTGTATAATCAGGCCAAACAAATACGTAGCCAAAGATCAAAACCTAATTAATCAATGTGGTAATACCATAAAAAAACATAAATTAATCATAATAAAGTTCCAAAATGAGTAATGTCTTGAAATTTATACTTAAAAATATCACAAAAACAGTCTTTAAAATTGAATTGATCCCCAAAACAGAGCAAGTGCAATGATCATGGAGCTCTGAAAGGTGAAAGATTTAACATAACCTAAAGCATGGTCTTGGACAAAGACGAGACTGAGGTGGAGCACGCGACGTGAGTCTTGTTGTTGACAGTGGTCTCGCACAAAAATCTTTACTCCCACGTTTAAATCTTTTAATCCATTCAGTATGACTCTTAAACACATCAATTAAAGGTTAACTTCACTTATTCTAAAGGATAAATTTTATACATTAATGATGTATGATGATCCGTTTTATATGAATTTTTCAATTTGAATGAATTTCAATTTTATATTTAAGTTTATTTACGAAAAATATAATTAAATTTATACTTTTTATTTTTAAAATTTTACTGATTAATTATGTAGAACAACATATTTTGGGTTTATATATATTTATGCATTTATCCGTTAAAGTTGATATATTTATGCATTTATCCACTAAAGTTGTGCTTTGAGTTTAAAAGGAGAAAAAAATTACCTCAAGGTTAGTAGGGAGATAAGAGCAAAGTTTGATTTATAGTTTTTTAATCATATAAATTAAACGAATAATTGTAAATAGTTTTTAAAAAAATATGTTATACATTTATTATTAAAATTAAGAATATAAAAGCTTAAAGAAAAAGACCTATGACATGATGAGTGTTTTTTTAAAATCTCTGTCTTTAGTATAATGTTTGTTTCGTTATGACATCTACCAAAAAATTAAAGAGATAAAAAAAATGTAATAGAGACTAAATAGTTATTTAAATCAATTTTGTAAAATTTATACACTAACCAAAATACCTTACGATTTTGTAAAGGCCATTTTGCAGCTACTCCGCAGTTCATTTTGATCCATAATTTTAATTTTTATTAATTATAATCTACACATTTTAAAGACAGATAATTTTAGCAGTGATTTTAACTTTTCAATTTTTGTTCATACATCTGATAAATATATGATTTTAATCTATTATTAAGTTTTATCATCTAATTATTAACTATGTGCTAATGCGATAAATTCACAAAAATATTAAATAAGTCAAAATAAATTTAAATTTGTAAATTAACTTGACTTACCACTTATTGAATTTGGGATTTGGTTGAAAAAAAAAATATTTTTTAATGTGAGTCAAATTGAATTTGGTTCACTTAATCTCTGTGATAAATGGATTTGAGTTAGATAGAAGATGATCAACCTGTAACAATAGTTTATTAAACTTTTTATCATTGTTTATAAAAATTTTATTATAATTATTTATTATTTCTAATTGTGTATGTTGACAAATTAATATTTTTAAATATTAAAATAATATTTAATAATGTTTGAATAGTTTTTATTTTTAATTATTTTTGTTTGTATAGTTATATAAGTTATATACTTTAATTTTTAATTATTATTTTGATATTAATATTTGATAAAATAAGTAAAAACTTGGAAATGTTATAAAATAATATCTTAAGTAAATCCATATATTATAATAAAATTATAAAATAAATTGAAAGAATAAAATATGGACGAATTCATTAATCCACTAACTCCTTGATGAATCAAATTAGATTGTAAAATTTTTAATTAATGAAAAAGTTTTGTAATAAATAAATTTGTGAGAGTGGGACTGACTCATTTGACATAACTGATACGTGATGTAATAAATAAAATTGTGATAGTGGGACTGACTCAGTAAGTTAATAGTATTTCAAAATCCTCTATCTAATAAACTAAAAAAAAATAAAAAAAATCAAAGGCATAACTGTCTTAATTTTTTGTAGCGATAGTGAACAATATTTATAACGTTATAATAATATTAATGGTAGTAGGAAATTGATCACTTGCCCCGATAAATAATATGATTAGATTTATTTTAATCTTTATTCTGTTACCTCTTCCAAATTAAATCAACTCAACAACTTTTTTGTTACACTTCTATTTTAGATAAATGTTAAATTGAGAGAATAACATTTTACAAAGATAGAACTTTTAAAAGGAATAAAGTTTATAGTTCTTTTTTCTATAAATTTTCTTTCATTTATTCTTTCAAAAATTATATTTATTAAAATTTCACATGGAGAATATATTTTAAAACATGAATATCCATCTTCATAAATATATGTTTGATCTTAGAGATATAGTTAACAACTTTTTTATGTATATCTTTTTGTCTGTTATGATTTTATTTTTAAAAGTAGTGGTTATAAAATGGGTCATCTGACCATTATAGATTGACTATTCAGTGAACTAATTTAACTCAACTCACTTATTAGTGAGTCAAAAAAATTCGAAATCCTGACTCACTTATTAGCAAGTTAAAATTTTTTGAATCTAATCCATTTCACCACAGGTTGGTGGGTTAAACTCACTGACTCACTTAATTATAAGTTTTTTTTTTCAATTCCAAATCTTTTTTTCCTAATTCAAATCTAAAAAAATTTCAATTCAAAAAGATCTTAAATTCTAAAGACACAATTCAAAATAAAAAAGCAATACAATATAATTTAAATACAATCCAAAATTATCTTAAACTATAATAAAAGAACAAACACAAAAAACAAAATTAGGTCATTAATCCAGTCCACCACATGTTTAATTCGAGTTCTTAGTAGATTAGTGACCCGTATTAAAATTTTAAATATTTTTCAACTCAATCTAATCCGAGTCCGTAGTAGATTAGATTGGCTTAGAAGTTTCAACTTATTTTGTAAACACTAATTAAAAGACACCCCGAAATGTAAAAGGAAAAAAACAATATAATTCATTTTAGATCTCTACTTCTAAATAATGAGGTTATTGAGTATGGTAGGAACCGCAATTGATTATACTGTGTGAGACTATTAGATAAGATATAACTATTATAAACATTTATTTATTTAATATCGATATTTTAAAAATTTATTTAGCATAATACTTTTTAACCAACAACATGCTCGAACGATGTGAAACAACTAAATTATGCATATTAGAAGTTAATTCTGGACGGGTGAACGATAAAAAGAGAGGAAACTATCAGTTACACAATACCTTTAAAAACGAGAAAAAAAGAGCATTTTTAGTTTTCCCAGAAGGAGAAGGCATGTTCGGGCCCATTACGTCAGTATTCTTTAGTACCTTTCTTGATCCTATAAACAAATTTATTGAGTAATAGAAGTTTCAAGGAAAGTGCGATATACTATAAGGCACCATTTGCCGAACCAACAAATAAAATTTGCACTCTGCAACTGCATTTTTCAAATACTTCCACCCTTCATTTCATGCATGGTGAAATGAATATCAAACTCTGATAGCAGCTAACATTCTTTGCTGAAGATAAACTAAGGTGTTCATTTGTGACGAGAAGATATGATATCTTGCAAGGAGTTGCAGATTTGTTCTGACTGCAAATGATGTGAACACACTGCTCCAGAATAAATAGTTCGAGCCAGCATCATTCTGTAAAGGTAATAATCTCTCTTAAACAATCTTTTACTTCTATCTGTCTCTTAAATTCAACTTTTTTTATTTATTTATGAAATAATAAGCTCTTCCAGAAATGAATTTTACTCCAAATTCTTATCCCCATATCGACGCCTATTTCAAGTTTCATCCAACTAAAATGTTTGTCTTTTTTGTTTTTGGAGGGACAATGTCACGGGAAATAAGGAAACGTTTGTTTGTTTCTTCTATGTATTCAAGTGTTTGGCTTAATTAACAAAATAGGTGCTTTTAGATAACATAATCAATAGATAATGTTATTTTCTGTTTTAGTTTTACTGAATTCAATTATAAATATTAAATAATGAATTTTAAGTCTATTTCAATTCTATATAATAAAATGAAATTTATATTTATTTATATTTTCAAAATTAATCTGGATATAAATATTTTCACAGATAAATATTAAAATAAGTGTGTGAATCTGATTTCCTCGTTCATATCTGTGGTGGACATTCAGAACTGATGTAATGATCCTCTTTTAATTTTATATTTTTTTAATAATAAAAAATAATTTTAAAACGACTAAGTTAAAGTTTAAATGAAAAGAGAAGTCAATTGTATAGTCTGAAAGTATTAAAATGTATTATATTAATTATTAATTATTTATTGGTGAATAATTTGGAAAAAATTAATAAATTATAATTAAATAAAAGTTGAGATAGATACATTATTAACATTAGAAATTTATGATTTCCGTGTTGGAATTCCAATTTGTGACCAGAACGGCGTGCATTCGGCCATGATGCACGGAGATATGCTCTTCACTTACAGTGACCGGTGGAAAAAACCTATGATCTACTTAATTAAGTACACATCAATTCACATAAAAACAATTGTCAGCTAGCATCTTTATTCACAAATATTTATTATATTCAATAACTTTCTCTATTATAATAATAACAAATAGGCTAAAATATCAATATAATATTAAATTAATAAATACAATTATTAAAAGTAAATAAATCATCAAAGAGTAATTTTACTTTCCAATTAATGTTTTCTCTTTCCTTTCATTTTTAATTAATTGTTTTCGAAACTTTAAAAACAAAAACGAAGAAAAAGTTTATTTTCTTTTTTTAATTGTGTTCTCGATCAGTCGTTTTGCTTTCTTTCAAACTCATTCTTAAAAGCAGTTTTCGAAAATTAATTACTGAAATTGTTTTTAAAAAGTAAAAAGAAAACTAAATGAATCCGAAATTGAAGTCTTTTAACCTTCAAATTATTCTCGGCGCGTTCAACAAGATTTGCATAGCTGTGTTACAGAAAAAGAAGAATGCAAGAGCGTATTTTATTGCCTGCCAGCAGTGCCTAACCCAAACAAGTATGGAATATAAGCGTAAGCGAGTTTACGCCCTTGCATTATTGAAAGTTTGTTTGTGTGCGATTTCACTGAATCAACTGAGAAATGCAAACACAGAGAGTAACGTTCCATTGAATATTTTATGACGGTACTGTTCGTATTATTCACATGCCATTGTTCATTTCCACGCCTGAACTCTGAAGCATCCAATCTCACGAATTGCATCAGTGAGTGCTCACTTGTCGCTTTTGATTTGTGCCACAAGTTAGTTATTCGTCTCTTTCAACCATTATTTCCATACTTCTGCTTCCTGCATCATATGTCAAAACTTACTTTGCATTAACTAAACATATTCAGTTTATTTGTCATTGTCGTTTCCAAAAGTGAAGGTTCTGATTTGTCGTGAAAAAAGAGGTTCTGATTCTCGTGCTGTTGTGGCTATTAAATGGACTGAATCAAACCGAACCACTTTCCACTACAGGAAATGTTGCGTTTATCAACTGATGCACGAAAAAGCTCTATTAGGAATTGCAAAAAAGGCTGATTCAACAATCTTGGAAATGAGAAAACAAAAAGTGAAAGAGAATATAATTTAGGCGCGTAAACTGTATACTGCACTTAAATCGTGAAACGAAATTTCCTCGAAAGAGGGGAAGATGCGTATATATTCTATTAATGAGGATTCTTTTGCATGAGGTGGAAATCTCGTGAACGGAAATGGAAATTAATTTTATTGTTGTTTTAAATGCTGTTGCGTTATTTATTCGTATAACAACAGTGTTCGTTTCCTTCTCTGAAGGGTTTCAGGTTACATAGGAAGAGATAGAGGAAGACGAAGACGATAATACCGCTATCGGCACCAGACTACTAATATAGTCTCTTTACTTTCCCAGTAAGTCCACGGGCTACTATGCTTATTGCTACATAAGAAAGTGATACTCATTATGCACTATATAAGCCTAATGTAATGGTGCGTATATATATATAGAGAGGTTTTAGGGGTCTTGATTTTCTAGAGATATGTGTTTTACTGTGCAATTGAAAGTGATTGATTTGAATTTAGGGATCAGTGATAAGTGAACTGCGACTTTGAATAATAATGAAACGACAAATCAGTTGAAATTTGAAGGGTGGAGATTTGAACTGCTTTCTTTTCTTTTGTCGAACATGCTTTGGATTGTGATGCTTAATTCCGAAGTAGAAAAACTTAATTTAGGTTTTCTTGTGATACGGTGAGGTTTGTTCCGAGAGTGGAGGTAGAGTTAATAAAAACGGTTATTAATGATATACTGTGAAGTAGTAGTAGTAAGGGATACTAGGTAGTGACGGTGTCATCTTTCCTGCGACAGTTTTCGGAAGCATGAGCTTCTCCAAGGGTTATCCTGGCAGCCAGACGCTGGGTGATATTGAGGCCGGGTCTCCCACTGGCTGCTCTGATGATTTTGGTGACGGAGACTTTTCTGCTGATCCATTTGATGTTACCAGAACAAAGAATGCTCCGGTTCAACGCCTCAGGCGCTGGCGGGTATGTGTCAACATTATTTCTAATCCACTCTATTGCTGTTACTATCTTATGTCATATTATTTTCAATAATACGACTAATACATTTTGTCTGTTTTGAATTTGTACTGAATACATATATTATTCCCCATGGCATGTGTTGCTATTTCAATGAAGCTGGTTAAAACTATTTGCCGTTTTGACCTGTCCAATAATCTTGTAGGGGTTGGGCATTTGTTGGTTTCCCTAGCATGCTATCGATGTCTTGTCTTCTGGGATTTTGGGTGCCGTCCCCGTACATGGGTGGGGAGGGATTCACTTGTTGAGCCAATATATTTTTCCAAACTTTACTGTGAACATATTTGGTTCAATTCCCCTACAAACACTTTTGGGAAAAGAAATTTAGAAGAAAGGATGAAATAAACTTCTCCATAAACTAAAGTTAATTTACGTATGAATTAAAAATCATCATATAGAAAAAGTAATATGGAAGATTTTTTACAGATTTGCCTAAGCATGAGTTATTTTAGTTTCTAGAGAAATTCATTTCATTTTTAATTCTTATTTTTCTCCTTTAGAAGTGCTTATTAATTTTTTTTTTTAAACAAACTCTAGATGACGCAAACATAAACAGATATAGGGAGGGAGAGAGAGTGCTTCCTATCATTTTAATAGTCTACAAAATCTAAATTAAGAGCCGCAGAAGGGGAATGAATCCTCTTAGTCAGTTATTTCATGTGTTAGGGCGATGTGAAGAGAGAGAGAAAGACATGGAGAAAATAGGGCCTCATCTGGGGTGTTGTTTAGGGTCTCTTGAACTCACATGAGAATATCCATTCCTTAAATGAAGTGAGATCAGGGGCTAGGGAAATACTGGATTGACAGTATGGTTTCTAGAAGACATGTTTGAAAAGACAAGTGGATAGTAAATGGCTCAAAAATACCAAGTTCATGTGCTGACTGATTGTTTTTTGCAATATAAATTTGAATCTTATTTCATTTAAAGGTCTATATGGAAAAATTTCCCCTGCTAATGCAATATTTTAGCATTCATGCACCTTACCTGTACTCAATGACGCAAATATTTGAACATGTACCAGTTCAGCATTACTACTCAAATGCTGTCAAACCGGAGTAACTTTTCTATTGTGGGCTTTAGGACAAGTTTATACAACCTGTTTCTTATAGATATACCGTTTATTTAGAGGTCCAAAATTATAGAATTTTGAATTATGAGACTAAACAAGGTTCTTTCTATGGAGCGGACGGATACAAATATACAATATTAGTATAAAGACAAGGAGCTGATTGAATTTTTGTTGCCAAAGACTCAACATTTCTAACAACAGTTTTTAGTGGATTATTAGAGTATTGAAGACAACACAGTACACATTCCAATTAGCACAGTTTTGGGATCTTCAGTATTGTTTTGAACATCTTGTGAATCTCTTCCAAAACACAGTATTCCAAAGTGTGTCATTGGAAGTATTACTTTGAATACCTTTCTGTACTTGCAAATAACATATTTGAGGTATTGTCAGGACTACCAGCGGCAGTTCAGGATTCTTACTATCTATAAACAGCAACATCAAAAAGCTCAGTTCTTAATCTTTCTAGAGAACCTCGGTAGTGAGGGTTTAACCCCACCTCATATGTTTGGAAAAAGTACTTGAGAGGCAGAAAGACCTGCTTTGAGTCTTTGATTTTGTGCACGAACGCCAGCTGTGCTTGGTAGCATAATATATTGATTGAAGATTATATTGCATCCATTTCAAATTTTTATCAACAACCACTGATATGTATGGAGGGAGTCAAAGAGGGAGGACATATTTTTGTTATTATTTAGACACTTATGGTTGAAGACAAATTGGATCCCTTGTTTTCTGGTCGCTAGATAATGGGAACAATAGCCAATTTGGAAGCTACATTGGGATCAGTCCTTATGTTTCTTGTAAAGGTTATAGAAGGATAAAGTGCTTATGCCCTTATTGGGAGATCCAGTCTGAAAATTTTGGTTTAATTCATTTTGATCTGAAATGCCTTCCTTGTGTTTCCCAAATTCTAATTTTTTCTTAGGTGGACAGTTTAAGAAGACTTGGATTAGACTTAGGGTTTTGAGATTCTGTTAGGGTAATAAATTTGAACTCCAAATGACTAATGCAAATTGCTGGGTTTCTATATTTTTGCCCATTGCAAAATATAGATGGATAAATATAACTTTTATTAATGGGACAAAAGAACGGTAATATTTAATGAAATCTTTATAGTTAATTTTCAATTCTTCTGGCATTTGAAATTTTCAGATGTTGCAGGAGTAAAGAAATCATTCAATTAATAGAAGGGTTTAACATTTCACGGGGGAAAAAAGTTCTGTTTGGACAAGATAATAAGTATTACTATCACTACAGTTCTGGTAGTTTGGTCGTAATAGACACTTAATGATTGTCTTTTTCATGCTGGTTTGAACATTCAAGATATATTTTATTTACAATGGCTCAAGACACAATACAGCGCATTTTCTTGATCTTGCACCAGGGATTTGAAGCCTCCTTTGTTCACTGTTTCTGCAGTATTAGAGTTCTATTTTATAATAACTGTGTTAGCATCAATTGCTACTTGTATATGGCTATTTTTGACATGCATTTAATTTTTATCCTTGGGACCCAATGTTTTGTTCAATGACGAGACGAATAATTCCTTTGGTGTTTCAGCAAGCGGCACTGGTGCTCAATGCTTCTCGCCGATTTCGGTACACCTTGGACTTAAAGAAAGAAGAAGAAAAGAAGAGAGTATTAAGAATTGTTATAGTGCATACACGGGCCATTCAAGTTCGATTCTTCAATTGACTTCTTTATTATTTCTCATGTTACATGTGTTAAGTATACTAATTAACTAATTTACTCTATTAGGCTGCATATCGATTCAAGGAAGCTGGGCAATTGAATGGTGAGTCACTAGATTGTTTTCACTATTATGTGTAAAAATTGTAGTGCACTAGTAATTCACAGTAGTTTTCCAATTTAGAACTTACTCTGTCTCCTATATTGTTAAAAACACTTGTTGTAAATATATTTCATTCTTGTTCTGCAATTTATAAAATTTACTCTCAATGTTTTTACTTATCTTGTGTATCATTTTCTTTGATTTCTTGTTCTGCTAATATGCATGAGTTCTGTATTCAGTCAGTTTGGCCATGAATGTTGCCTGTTCTAGTAGTTTGTGAACAAAATCAATAGGGTTTGTACCTTTGTACTACTTTTGCTCATAAAGAAAGGTTGCTTTAGTCTGGTTTACTATCACCTGATTAGCAGCATAATGGTATGGAAAAAGTCTGAAATAATATGTGCCGGGTATCACTGGTCTCTCTTGATAAGCCCTTTTAACGTTAATGGCCTAATATTCATGCCAGTTGCTACGTGTGTCTGAAAAACCTTTAGCTTAGAAGTCAAGTACGGAAATATTTTTGACATATATGGTTTTAACCGATAATCATTCTAAGTATTGTGTCTGACATTTTGTTTAATGTGAACCAATTATCCTTTTAGCAGATCAACTTCCTTTAGGACGTCAATTGTAGTTTTATGACTTGTCCATTCCCTTTTATGTTGTTTTGTTGCTATACATTATTTGCATGTTAGTTTTAAGCATAGGTAATGTTTAAAGATTACTATTACAGAGATTTGTAATGGTCTTACCAATTTATGATTATAAAAAGTGTGTATTATTACCTTAATTCTAAATTGTTTGCTTGATATATCCAATTATTTTTGTGATTATCAAGCCTTGGACATATATATCATTTGGAGATTCTAGTGCTATCCTATTTCACAATGATAAAAGGTGTTTATAATATTATCTTAATTCTAAACTTAAATACCAAAGTTGAAAATGCTTTGATGTGGTGCTGGTGCTTGATGCTCCCTAGATCTTTGCTAAATCATTTTTACAGTGAGTTTACCCTTGGTATACTAAAATTGTAGACACTATTTTCTTTCCAATATCAATGCTCGGTGCTTTTAACTGCTAGGACTTGGAACTATAAAACCTCATTTGAACTCCACTGGAGAATTTTCAATTGGACAAGAACAACTTTCTTCAATTTCAAGGGACCGAGACACTACTACTCTGCGGGAATGTGAAGGGGTAAGTGTAATAAGAATGATTTTCTTTTATATGTAATTATATTGATTAGAGTCATCATATTCACTTGATTCTTCTGAATCACTTAATAAGGTTGTAGGGTTATCAAATTTATTGAAAAGCAATTTAGAGAAGGGAATTCGAGGTGATGATGCTGACTTGTTAATACGGAGGAATGCATTTGGTTCCAACAACTACCCTCGAAAGTCTGGAAGAAATTTTTTGGTAAATTTTGTGCACATTAAGCATTTGATAACACCTCTTTTTATTGGAGGGTTGTTGTACTGATGTTGTTGTTTTTGTTGCCTTAGTCGTTTATGTGGGATGCTTGCAAGGATTTGACCTTGATTATTCTAATGGTAGCTGCAATGGCTTCATTAGCACTGGGGATAAAATCTGAGGTGAGATTGGTTGTGAAAGTGATATGATCTTAATGGGGCTGATGTTATTTTGGTTTTCTTTGTAATTTTTATTATGTTTTTTTTTATTAAGTGGTTGAATGGTCACGTGAGAAGGATGTGAAATTTAAAGGGTCTTACATAATTTAGCCTATAAAAGGACATACTTGTAATTCAATGAGGGAAATTTTGAATTCTGAAAAAAAATTTTCCTTTGTGAGAATTTATGGAGTTCTGAGGTATGAGTACCCAAATTTGATCTTATTAGGATAACTTGCAGCATTTGACTCCATGACTAATTACTCACCTTCTCATCTTTCTTGAGTGTGACGGTCAATAACTTTCTCCAAACTGAATATTAGAATGATTCTCGTTCTGTTTTCTCATCAATATTTACGCTTAATGTAATCTTTTATCTTGCCATGTGACCATTCAACCACTTAACTAATAACAATAAAAATAACCAAGAGAACCTAAAATTATGTTGAACCCTTCAAGATCATATCAAAAGTTGTGAAACAATTCTGTGCTTTTATGTGATGATAAAGTTTTAGTAGTTTGTCCTTTCAGGTAGAGTAGACAGTCTGATTCCAAACTTACACTGTTTTTCATTAAAAAATGCATGGAATTATTAATGTCCTGTACTATCAGTCACTAATTACTGTAGTTTCCTGCCTTCATTAATTCAGCCTGCTAACAAAAATTAATCCTCCCACTGCGTGCTGTCATATTGCCCATTTCATTGTAATTCTTCCTTTTTGGTATTGTTTGATAGTGTCAGTTGCATGCTAGATAGTTTTCGTTTCCTTTTTGTTCAATATATTGATTTCTGGTGTACAAACTTTCTGTTAGCTTAGTAGCTCTTATGCTAGTAACATGATATCATCTATATGCCAGGCTCATCTGCTTTTTATTTGATTAATGTATTGTTGTGCCAACAACAAATTCTTTTGACCTTTAGTGTTCCTTTTTTTTATTTATCATTTCATTCATTCCTTCATAATTCGGTATTACTAGTATTTTTCTGTTAATGCTAAGAATTAGGTTCATCTTCAGAATTAATTGTTTCAGGGTATCCAGGAAGGATGGTATGATGGGGGAAGCATTGCTTTTGCAGTTATTCTTGTTATTCTTGTTACAGGTATTGAGATTCTGCTTCTGAATTTTCCATTTTATATAAATGCATTTGTTGACCATGATCAACTTTGTCATTTGTTATGGTTGTTTATCATAATAGCTATAATATTCCCCTTTGATGTGCAAAATATCCTTGTTTGTTTCTCCTCCTCTTTTGTAGCTATAAGTGATTATAAGCAGTCTCTTCAGTTTCAAGATCTAAATGAGCACAAGAGAAACATTCATTTGGAGGTATATTTCTGGCATAGACGTACTTTATTATTATTATTACTATTGTTATCATAAATATCATATATCTTTAAATTTGGGTTTTGATTTGTTCTCGAAAAGGTCATTCGAGATGGTAGAAGAGTTGAGATCTCCATATATGATGTTGTTGTTGGTGATGTTATACCCCTTAACATTGGTAACCAGGTATTTCTTTTCCCATTTTTGCATAATCTCACACCTAACCTAATAGTTTCATTTCTTGTTATTTAGTTCTTAACTGATCTTTTCTAGGTCCCCGCTGATGGAGTTTTGATCTCTGGTCACTCTCTTGCAATTGATGAATCAAGTATGACCGGGGAGAGCAAAATTGTTAGTGTTTATTTCTATCTTGTGGAGAATAAGTTTAGTTACTGCTCAGTTCTTCCTAAGTGGATAATAATTTTTTTCAGGTCGAAAAAAATTCTAACGATCCTTTTCTGATTTCTGGATGTAAAGTTGCAGATGGCAATGGAACTATGCTGGTAAATTTTGGACTTTCATTTTCCCTTCTATATTTTGCAATTGTCCTGTCTTGATTTTATTTACAAAAGTAAGGAGTCTCCAAAGTGTTGTTGATATAATTAATATATAACCAAAAAGTGGTCCTTAGATGGGGAATTGTCCCCAAGGGCCCAAAAACATTTGAAACACCATTTTGGTCTTTGAAAGGTTTGAGGTGGACCATACCAGTCCTTGAAAAAATGAAAAATGGATGGATTTAGTCTTTTTTTTTACATCAATTTAATTGCTAAAAAGAACAAAGTTGATTCTCATTTTCATCTTTTAAGGTTCCATAATTACTTCAAATTTTTCATAAACTAAAATGGTGTTTAACCAAAATGGTAGAAGCTTTTCCTAGTTGGATCTATAAGTAAATTTTTCATTTTTCTTTTTCTGGAGAAGTCACTCTGAAATGGTGTCAATTGTTCATCTAGTGCATACTGGTCAGGAAGAGATTCTAGCCTCTGTTTATTTTTGAAAACAACAGGCAGAGGGAAATTAGATTGGTGAAACATGGATTAAATTGTAGTGCACTTCTTTCAATAATTGATTTTTTTTTAGATTCAGTCATCTATTTTATTGATTAACGATTTTTTTCTATTTTTCTTTTTGTTGGTTGCTTTCCTTCCTCAGGTAACGGCTGTTGGTATTAATACTGAATGGGGGCTTCTGATGGCTAGCATTTCAGAAGACAATGGTGAAGAAACACCTTTGCAGGTCCCTTTTTTACATGCAGTTTGTTTTTAGTTCCTGCTTCCAATATTATGTTTACCTGTATAAAGTTCTCAATGTAGGTACGCTTAAATGGTCTCGCTACCTTAATTGGTATTGTTGGACTCTCTGTGGCTGTTATCGTTCTGATAGTACTACTGGCCAGGTTTCTATATGTTCCTTTCTATGATCTAAATGTGTTTTAGTTTAAATCGATTTTCTTTAAGGCTGACCCTTTATCGAATTTTGTTAACATTCTTGGAATTTCAAATTAACCTACTTAAAACTTCAATGTCCGTCTTCTTCTCTTCTAACTCATTTGGATAAAAGTCAAAGTTTGGAAATACGGGAAATTTTCTATTTATTGAGTTAATTATTGAAATTTATTATTTTCTATTGAAAGTTATATCATGTTGATTGTCGACTGTGAAAGGGCAGGGCTATTTGCCAAACGGTAAAAGTTGAAGTGGATAATTTGCACTTTATCATAGTTTTATTTTTTAAACTTTTTTATTTTTTACATGTCCCTGAATGGCAACATGCAAACACAGGTATTTCTCTGGGCATACTAGAAACCCAGATGGAAGTGTTCAATTTATAGCGGGCAAAACCAAAGTTGGTGATGCTATTGATGGAGTGATCAAGATATTCACTGTTGCGGTATGTGCATTTAGAATTACTAAAATGGCTGATCGTGTGTGATCGATTTATAGATAAATATTCGCATCCTTTCACAGAATTTAATGTTGATAACTATAAGGTGATTGTAATGTGTTGAATATGTAGGTCACCATTGTAGTGGTTGCAGTGCCTGAAGGGTTGCCTTTAGCCGTTACCTTAACGTAAGTCTCATTTTACCCACTTTTAATGGATATGATTTAAAGTACTTTAATTTGATTTATAGATTTTATCCTTATTTCTTTAAATTATTGTGCCAAATATTGGTCCAATGTAGATTTTCTGTCTTATGGTTTTTTAATTTTAATTTAAATATTATTTTCTTATCATTATATGATGCTTTCATTATCTCCATTCTATCCATTTTACATTTTCAATGTGCTCTTTCGTATTTTAATGAGGTGTTACTCTTTCTCATCAACTATTTTACAGACTTGCCTACTCAATGAAAAAAATGATGGCGGATAAAGCTTTGGTATGCCAATTTTTGTTTGTTCTATTGAATTTCAGTATCTATTTGAAAATGCTGTATAATATAACACATTGATTTGCAGGTGAGGAGGCTCTCTGCCTGTGAGACAATGGGGTCGGCCACAACCATCTGCAGTGATAAGACTGGAACATTGACTATGAATCAGGTTAGTTGTTATTCAGTGCTTAAACCTTTTTTATAATATTTGTTCTAAGTAAATTATACTTGCTGGAGAGCACTTGTTGCAATATTTTAATTCTATTCTGGCGTATCTGTTTCCCAGCTTATGTCAAGTAGGAAACACAACATGTAAGATTAGGAGTTAAAAATAAATTTAACGAACAAGAATATAAACTATGGTGTGTGTGAAGGTTGACCAGTGGCTATATATTTTGGGTGAATATTTCGAAATAGTTTATGATGAAAATAATAATGTGTCCAACAAATTTTAATTTCACCAAATTTCTGAGATAGATGACTGTGGTTGAGGCTTGCATTGGTGGGAAGATAACTCCTGATCATACACCAGACCAGTTGTCTGGTATGCTACGGTCTTTGCTGTTTGAAGGTGTTGTGCAGAACACTAATGGAAGTGTTTATGTCCCTGAGGTATGATAAAGAGGTTTTACTTTGTTGAGTTCCCTTCCAATAATAATTTCATAACTGACTGGTTCTACTAATTTTTGAATAATTCTATTTGTGATAGAGTGGTAATGATATTGAGATTTCTGGATCACCAACAGAAAGGGCAATTTTAGAGTGGGGAATTAAGGTCTGTTTTGAAACTTAAAATTTGGACTTCATTTTAATGAGCGTTATGCAATTATATCTAGTTAACTCTTAGATCAAATTTCAGCTTGGGATGCATTTTGATGATGTCAGATCACAATCATCAGTTGTCCATGTCTTCCCCTTTAATTCAGACAAAAAGCGAGGAGGAGTTGCAATACAGATGGTAATAATTTATTGGCATTTTAATTTAAATGCGTACACTTTTTCTTCTGTTCTAAACTGATATGTTATTTGGTAGCTAATATACCATATGCCGATGTTTATATGTTGTTTTTCATCCAGACCACTCCGCAGACAGACTCTGAAATCCATATACATTGGAAAGGTGCGGCTGAGATAGTCCTTGGATGCTGTACAGGGTATATTGATGTTAATGATCAACTGGTGGAGATGGATGAAGAGAAGGTTTGAGTAAATAATTAAATATTTAGATCCGTATTTAAGCAAAGGCATTGGTTATTCCTCCCAATTAAAATTTTCTTTTGGAAACCTTATCTGATTACCATTTTTGTGCTAAGTTTTTCAATTCTGTATCCAGTTTTTCCCTATCTTTTATTGTAACATACACTAATGAAACGACAGCTGGTACAACTATTAGATGAACTGTTGGATGCCATTTGATACTTGTTTTTGACTGATTTTGATAATGTTCTTAAGTAAAATTTTCCTGGCTCGCAGATGTCATATTTTAAAAAGGTTATTGAACATATGGCTGCTGATAGTCTACGGTGTATTGCGATTGCATTTAGATCATTTGAAAGGGAGAATGTTCCAACTGGTGAAGAACTTGCTCACTGGTCATTACCAGAGGATGATCTTTTTTTATTGGCTATTATTGGCCTGAAGGTAATATTTCCACTAGAAATTAGATTGTCATGGAGTTGCGAGCCCACGAATGAGAGAGTGTACAGAAAGAATGAAAGAAATAATGGAAAGGAGCTGTTATTGGTATATGAAACTTAATGAACAAGGAGAAATCCTCCTTCTAGGGGTTTCCTCTTTCACAATAGAGCTACTGATCCGTTCATAAATGTTATCTTCTCAGAACGATCCTCTTCCCTTGCATTCCCCTATGTATTTTTCTTACTAACTTATGTACCTGTCAAAACTAGATATTTTGTCTATCCTCCCCTCATTCTTCCAAGCAAAATACCCTTCGGTCGTAATGCATTGTCATCTTTGTCTTGTTTCCAGTATTATAACATCCTGATTGTATTCTTGACTTATATGTTATTACTCACATATTTTTAGTTGTGTTGAATGACGGTACAGCTATTATCTATAATTTGCTCAATTTGTCATTCTTTATCTGGTATATCTTGTTTAGAGTCATAGTAATTCTTAAAGGGCCTACACTTTGTTGCATGACTTCTACATGTTGATTTCTATCTTTTCAGTATTTTCTTACAATTTGTTTTATGCCAATTATGCGTTGAAATGCAGGATCCTTGTCGACCTGGGGTCAAAGATGCAGTGCAGCTTTGCCAAAAGGCTGGGGTTAAGGTATATCTATACATGCTTTTGATGTGGAAAGTCATTTTGTTCCATTAAGAGGCTTAGGTCGTTGAGACAATTATAACATGTTACAGGACCCTATTTGTGCTGCTAAGTGGCCAATGTTTCACCCACTGATGACTTTTATAGAGACAATGATTTATTTTGCAAAAAATAAAATTCATTCCTCAGGATAAATTCTGCGAAAACTATTTAGTTTTTACTAAAAATAATCTATTCTAAAGGGGAGTTTGTAAGAGCTTATTTCAATAAGCTTCATAGAGAAATGTATAAAAATAAGCTCTTTTTAGCTTATTTTAGCAAAGTTCACAGTCAACCTAATGCATTAATTATTAGATAGAGGCAAAAAGATGGATTAAGATGTCTTCTGTGACTTGATTTGTTTTAATATATAAAACCATATCGTTGCTTTTGGTATGACAAAAATGTGTTGGCCAATTTTTCTATTATAGGTTCATCTAAACTTCCCTATCCTGCAAAATCAACACTATTTAGGTTAAGAAATGGAGTATGCAAGGCATGTGCAGTTTTCTCCTTATGGGAAGTACTAATTTGCTTGGTTGGATCTTTAATCCCAGGTAAAAATGGTCACTGGTGACAATGTCAAAACTGCAAAAGCAATAGCTGTGGAATGTGGAATTCTTGGTTCAGTCTCTGAAGCTACAGAGCCAATCATCATTGAAGGAAAAAGATTTCGTGCCTTGACAGATGAAGGGAGAGCACAAATTGTTGACAGCATATTGGTAGAATCCAACAACTATAATAGCCTTAGTGGGGTAACTGTTTTGTCTGTAAGATTGAGTGTATATTGATGTTATAGGTTATGGGACGGTCATCTCCTAATGACAAGCTTTTGCTTGTGCAAGCATTGAGGAGGAAGGGGCATGTTGTGGCTGTAACTGGAGATGGAACAAATGATGCTCCCGCACTACACGAGGTTTGAAAGGCGTTTCTTATGTTTTTGGGGCATATGCTTATACTTTTATCATAGATACATGTTAAGATGATGGCAGTAATTATAGTAATACAATATAACTGTTGCCAAAATTGTTGCTATGTCAGTTTTATATTCAAATAGGCTATATTGTTCTGAGGCAAATTTTTGTTTAAATTATATAATCTAGTTTTTGTTTTCATAGTTGTGTTCGTGACTCTATTTTTGTATTTTTAGGCCGATATTGGTCTTTCAATGGGTATACAAGGAACAGAAGTTGCTAAAGAGAGCTCCGATATCATTATTTTGGATGACAATTTTGCTTCGGTTGTGAAGGTTAGTCCTCATTTCTTATTTGAGAGATGTTGGAAGTATTCTCACTCAATGATGCATGCTTAAGGCATCCCTCTTGAAGGACTATTTCTGGTTCTAATTGAAATGCATAGTTATAATTTTTTGATGCTGTTGTGAGAGATTTTTTTAGTATTAAGGTGCATTCCACAGCCTCATTATTTCGTGTAAGCTGATTACGAATAGATGTTTGAATCATGAGTGGTACCACCTTTCAATATCTCTCGCCAATTCAGGTTGTCAAATGGGGGCGGTCTGTATATGCAAATATTCAGAAATTTATCCAGTTTCAGCTTACAGTCAATATAGCTGCACTTGCTATAAATGTTGTTGCTGCATTTTCCACAGGTGACATCCCACTAAATACAGTACAGGTTCGTTTTCTGTTTGTCACTAACTGCTTGGCGCTCCCTCATTTATTTAGGAGGCCAACCTTATGAACAAGTCCTTCCTTAATTTCTTAACAGCTTCTCTGGGTAAATCTTATCATGGATACTCTTGGAGCATTGGCCTTGGCAACTGAACCACCAACTGATTCCCTAATGGGTCAGCTTCCAATGGGAAGACGGTAATTTTTCTTTGTTCTTAGTATTTGTTTAGTGGAAGAAAGAAAATTAAAGATAGAACAAAGTACAAGGTCAAAGTTATATATCATTCACAAAATACCAAAACATCAGGGTGCATATACAGTAAGTAAAAACACATTGTTGCGGTAAAAGGCTTTGTGAATCACTGTGAAAATAATCACCAAAAGCTATAAAGATCCTACTGATTGCTGAATTTATCATCCTTGCATGGATTTCAAATAAATGCACTTATGTACAATGAATGGACCTACTGTTAAACTCCATTATGGGAAGAGCAGATGTAGTGTATTTTTTTTTTATGGTTTGTGTTATAAAATTGACAGTATCTGTTTTTTGCACAGTGAACCGCTTGTATCAAATATTATGTGGAGGAATCTGCTGATACAGGTGAATTCTGTTTCTCATGTAGTGACACTCCTGTTGCATTGAAGCTGGCAGGGATTTTAAATTTATGTGAACCAAGCCGCAAACAACTAACTGATGAATGCTAAAAATATAATGCATTACTTATGCCATATTATTTCTGCTGTCTCTGAATAGTCGGTAATGTTTGGAAACTTTCAGGCAATTTATCAAGTTTCTGTGTTGCTTATTCTTAATTTCCAAGGTGTGAAATTACTGGGTTTGAGGAATGAACCCAACCGCCCTGCAATCAAAGTGAAGAACTCTCTGATATTCAATGCTTTTGTTTTTTGTCAAGTAAGTCCTTATCATCACCAATTAATAGGAATTTACAAAGTTCTAAGCTTCAGTGGCTGGTAGCTACGTTTAATATATTTAAGTTTTTTTTTAAAGTGCTGGGTTGATAATATTGTTGAAACGCTTTATTAGATTGAAATCTGCAGAAATGCTTATAACTTAATTGTAAAAAATAATTATAGATATATAGAAAATTTTAAAAATAATATTTTCCATACAAACCTAATTATAAAAGATGACAATTATCGTCATCATTTTCTATCATAGATGTGATTAAGCTCTTCCTTGTACAATCTTTATTATTCTCAAATGGCTTCCGGTGTGTTTATGGTGTATAGCACTCAATACGTCTTGAAAGAGTGTAGAGTTCATAATAGATAAGGAATTGCTTAATTTTCAATAGTTTTTAGTGATGTGTTCACTGTAACTTTTATGTTTTGGGAGAAACACATTAATCCACGTAGTTTATGCCAATGAACGGGGGTCCAAGGCAATTTTACATGGCTTCCCTCTGCCATAGAGTAACTCCAGTGATGCTTGATTGTTGCTGGACATATTCTTGCCCTAATGACTTTTGATAGTAGAGCACTCATTAAGGTGTACGTGAGGAAAGATAGAGAGGCATGGAGGGAGCAATTGTAAACAGTGTTATAGATGAAGAGGCGAATAAGGGATTTAGTCACTTGAGGAGTTGTTGAAGGTAGAACCTCGTGACTTCCGTGAATGGCCTTATTAGTGATGAAAAAATATGGCACGTGAAGATTGAATGGATGATAGACTTACAGTGCATTAAATTAGATTACATTTAAGTGGCATGGAGAGAAGAACAAAATCATTGAATGGGAAGGCAAACTAGTTTAATTGGACCTAAAAGGTGCTGTTGGAGTCACCTCAAAGAACTCCGGTAACTGTTGGGTGCGATTCAACGTCACGAGGTCATGGTTCTAGTTGACTGTTGATCATCTTGTAATCTCATTGCTTAAGAAACAGTGACAGCTTCGGGTTTTCCCCATGCTAGACACAGCACAATATTGGGTCGAAGTAGGAGATGAACATGGGGCAAAAAACTAGGACTTTGCACGGTGTGAGGTGCCATTGCAAGGGCTACCCATTCACAAAATCTGTATTTATTCTAGATAGATGGGGTGGATGTAGTATTGGCTATGAGAAAACAAAAGTCCAATTTCAAAGAACCCCACAAGGAACTAACAATAATTTATTTTATTAGATCAATCCCTACTTTAGCGGGACTTAAATCTAATTAAACTGATCAAGTTATTAGATCATTCCAAGGAAAAACCCTAAAAGGCTATGTCTGATTTTGTGATTTGAATTTCTTTTGTTCAAATTTAGAATTTTTAATGTTAATGTTCAACTTCTAGTTCTTCCTTGACATATAGGACCATTTAAATAAGAACCAATCAAACTCATAAGCATGAAGAATATCTAAATTGGAATTGAAATATATTTAGCGTAAACAAATGAGGGAAATACAAAAGAAATTGTCAATCCCTTATTCGACTACCCTAATCCCTAGAAACAAAGAACTACTTACCTATAGTGTTTATCAGGAAATAACTCGTCAAAAAGTACAAGAAAAGCATAAAAAAAGAAAAATGATACTTTAACACATAATTTCTTTTATGTTCATTTGACACTATCTTTTTTTATTTTTTACTTTCTTCTTTTTTGAAAAGCTACAAAAATTAACTTTTTTAAAACCATTTTACACTCGTTAGGTGTGTCAAATGAATGTCAATGTGTGTCATATTACCCTTACTCTAAAAAAAAGGATAGGAAGAACTTTATTTTCTAATCTCTAAATATTTGCATTTTTTATTGGATCATCATTCACCTTGCACTCTAATATTTCCAGCTTTAGTTCTTGATCTCCAAATGCAAGATGGTTAAGCACAAGACTTATGTTAATGTGTGTCAAATGAATGTCAATGTATGTTATACTACCCTTACTCTAAACTAAAAAGGATAGGAAGAACTTTATTTTCTAATCTCTAAATATTTGCATTTTTTGTTGGATCGTCATTCACCTTGCACTCAAATATTTCCAACTTTAGTTCTTGATCTCCAAATGCAAGATGGTTAAGCACAAGACTTCTGCAAAGGATGAGGCTCCCTCTCTAAACTTGATTGTTTCTGGGCCTAATGGTTGAGAACATAGTGATTCGTGCTTAAGCCCAATGGATTTAATTTGCCTATCCTAAATAACAAAAATAGTTAATTGAACAAAAACAGTGATTAAATTCCTAGAAATCTAAATGAAAATACAAACTCCTAATCCAATGAAATTTTACCTAAAATGTTAGTTTCACGCACATCATAGGAAGCAAGATCGTGCTATAAGCTTCAAGGAACCTACATTCCTAAATTGATTTCCCTTGTTCCAGCCCTATCATATCATTTTGTGTAGATTATATGGAACTATATAAGATTAAAGTTCCATATAAATTCCCTATCTCTATGATTGAAGTAGTGCTGGATGAATTGGCTGACGCTGCAATGTTTTCGAAATTGGATTTGAAAGTTGGATCTCAAAAAGTGAAGGATGAGGATTTCCAATAACAACTTCCTTGATTAACGAGGGACTGAACGAGTTCCTTGTATGCCATTTGGACTCATGCTGCTTTCTATACTTTTCTATGCTTGATGAGTGAAGCTCTAAGAACCTACTCATTAGGAAGTAAATGAGGAAAGATAAAGGGTGATGCAGAGAATTCTGTAGACAGAGTAATATAAATAAAAAGTGAATAGGATAGGGAGTTAGTTGAGGAGCTGTTGAGGGAGAGTCTTGGCCTTCGGGACCTTCATGAATGACTGGAAGCGTTCATTGACAGAAATAAAGTCTACCACATTTTGTTTTACATTTTCATGTTACTCTCTTCAATGTTGGATTCCTTTGTTTTTATTTTCCGCTATACGCTTTTGATGCAGAAGAAGGTTATTCATACCCAATTTATTCTCACCTTGTATTTGCACTACATTCTTTTGATTTTTTATTCAAATGATGACAAAGAAAATGTCCTTCCAAATCTGCAGGTCTTTAATGAATTTAATGCCCGAAAGCCATATAGCTTCAACATTTTCAAGGGAGTCACGAGAAACTACCTCTTTATGGGGATAGTGTTAATAACTGTTGTGCTCCAGGTTAGCAATAGATACTACTGATGTTACCACACAGATAGTAGGAAAATTGCAGAGGACAAAGTAGTAGTAGAAAATTTAGATGTAGAAAGGTAAAAGAAAAACTCCCCGTGGAATTATTAACCCCAAACAATACCTAAATGACGGTACACCCCCTCCACCACCCTCCATTCCCTTCGTATTCCCCGGCCCCGATATTGCTGCATCATTCTCTCCGAATGCCTGCTGCCCAGTGTCCTTTCTGTTTGAGACATGCATTACATTGTCCTCTACCCCGTTTCCCAAACTAGCCCTACTCTCCCTTCGAGGGTATACTTTAATTGGGAGGGCATGGTGTTCAGGCACATCAGTTAGTCGTGTTAAAGTCTTCAGTTGTTTGCTTTTATTTATGACATATTGGTAGGGCTATCATAACTTGGTTACTGTTTTGCAGATTGTCATCATTGAATTTCTTGGAAAGTTCACTAAAACAGTCAAGCTTAATTGGAAGCTGTGGCTCATTTCTGTTATTATAGCATTTATCAGGTCAGTTGGTGATCACACGTACTAGAATTCATAATGTATCTTGGTCTTTGAATATGCTGTTTTCTTCTCCTATGAGTTGCTGTTGGAGATTGACTTTGATGAATGCTTGGGAGCGAGCCTTGATTGTTTTTAATACTGTGCCCATATGTACTACTCGAAAGACAATTATATGCATTTATGCTAATCCATGTTCCATGCGCGAATGCTAACTGTAATTATTCCTCTGCTTCCTCTTCCCTTTTCCCTTTTCCCTTTTCCCTTTTCCCATTCTCTCAGCTGGCCTCTTGCTGTGGTTGGGAAGCTGATACCAGTACCGAAAGCTCAACTCAGTAACGGTGTTCGAACATTCTTTGAAAAATTTAAGAAGACGGAATCTTAGGCCTCTCAACGGAGATAAAAATAGGCTTCTCAACAGAGTCAAATCCAGCTTGCCTTCGCTCCGTCTCGTTTATTGATGGGTTTACCTACATTCTTCCGACGATGATAAGTTATATAATATTTGTACAGAGATTCTACAGATCTAAAAAAGTGGATTTGTTTTATACGTAGGTTCTAACCAGGTTAGGTTTGTTATATACGGAAATTTAGCTAGTCTTCATTTTTTTTGCCACCAGTGTATTTTCTATTTGAGAGGCTGATTTATAATTTCATGTTTGAAAAGTTATAGAGATTTATATCATAGTTCCGATTCATTGTTTAAATACAATTTCTTTCTTATTTGTATTTTACGTGTATATCTTAGGTTTCTTAAATGAAAAAAAAAAAAAAAAATATATATATATATATATATATATATATATATATATATATATATATATATATATATATATATATAATTACATATCGCGTAAGTATAGATCAAGACTACAGTGCATACAGTCCCAACCATGTAATAATTTTGCGTAGCAGAGAGGAGTTTACTTTGTAAGGTTTTCATAGAGCAGACAATGAAAATGGTGCATGGCCAGCTCAACCGTTGGAGCATATCTGCCGACCGAATATGCTGGGGACTGGAGACCTTTCTGGACACCTTCACACAACACCACATCTTCTAGCTGCGCATCAACCACCAAATATGGGTATATATTCCAGCAGAGGAAAATATCTAATCAAGCCTGGAAAACCAATGCTTTTTTACCTGCACTTTCTCACTATCTTGTAAACTTTTTTCTACGAAATCTGTGTCATTCTGCTCAGTCAAAGAGAAAGCATGTCAGTGTTTTAAATTGACTGCAATTGTTTTAACAAGTATTTATTTATTTATTTTATAACCCCGGTGATTTGTGGTGAGAAGACCCACAAACTAACACACTCCATCCATCCTTTAATATGAAGATTTCTGAATTGATTTCTAAAGTGTAAAAGAACGTCTCGAGACTTCACTATATTTTTACACAAAAACCACCAAACGTATATCATAGGTGTGGTTTTAGTATAATATTACTATCATAATAAAAATAATTTAAAGTATGAGGGCAAAGATCTGAACTTCTCATTTCCTAACATTTCATACCCTGGTCATTAATCAAAAACTCTTTCTGCCTAAAGTCCCTAACGGTGGCTAAGTTTCTTAAAATCTAATTTCATGAACTGTAGTTACAAAACTATCAGCACAAGGTTCATTGTAATACATTGAAAGAGTATATTTTTTTTTATGCCAATTTGAGTAGAATCTGATTATTGCCTACATAACTAGAAGTTACCTTCAGAGAGCGTTCAAGATAGTAGTCAAATATTACTTGACATTTGTTGGGTCCTAGTGGAACCACAAGATTGGTGTCCATCCAAGGTCCGTACCTATGAAAGCCAACAAGCACCCCAAGTTCTAAAACATGCTAATTCGCAAAACAAATACATTGAATGTATCAAAATTTCTTGTTTAAATGAATACGACTAAAAAAATTATCTACCATGCCTAAACAACAATAAAGCAAGCACCTATTAATCATGAAGTTTGGGTAAATAAAAGCATATATAGCTTTTCTTCCAAGTCGATCATAATTCTCTTCACTTTTCTCTGAGCTGCCTTCACAACTTTGGATGCTAACCTTTTCAAACATCTGTTGTCTCGTTCATAAACCATCCTTTTAGTCATAAGCAATCAGATGTGTAACAAAAAAAAATGAAAATCCAGTGCCAAAAGTATCATATTTTAGCTCACTTTAGCAGATTATTTTAGATAGTAGACTGATAAATATAATTATTTATTCTGGTTGCAGAAAAGGATGAAAAATCATGTAGCAAGGGTTCCAAAAAACCATCTACATGACTCAATATCATGCTACAGTACAATAGCATGTAAAATGAGAAGACTTTTTTGTAGACATCAAAGAATCTTACAGTGATAGAATAGGAATCCATCTTAAGACCAGAAGCAAGGCCTTTATGTGCATACGGCACATGATAGCCACCATCTAAGTAGTTATCACAGAATACCTGCATAAAAAGACACTGAAATTGCTAAAGTCCTACCAATTCCTTGAATCATACAAACAAAATTGTTGATATAATAAAAGCTGATGCTTAAAATTTCTTGTAGAGAACGTTCGCTGGAGAGATAAAGCAAACAAATTTACCTATTATACGTAAGAGTGAAGTTTCATAAACCAGGTAAAATATCTGATCACATAACTATAAAGAAAATGAAACTGTACCTCAAGTAATAAACGTAATTTCCAGTAAAAAGAATCAATTGAATCAAATAGTCAATTCACACCTTCCAATTGCATTCAATTGTGTATTCACGTCTGCATACATAACTTAGTGAAGAATCAATTCCACTGGAACTCAGTACTTCTGAACAGCTACCCAGCCATGCCTTTGACACATTATGACTATCAACTTCCTTCTGAGAAAGATTCTCTTTTTCCAAATTGAGAAGAATAAAAGGTCCCCATGTAGCTACTTTGATTGGTAAAAGGCCAAAATCCTACCATTCATGGTGACAGAGAAATCAGTTGACCTTTCCCTCCGAAAGATATATAATACAAGTAACTTATCAAAGAACACATCTGCATACATTTACATTGAAATTTCGCATTCCTGATATTCTAGTGGCCTTTAGAAGTGCTCCATTGAAACCATAAGTCCACCCCTGCAGAAATCATAGTATTTTCATATCTCAGTTTCAAAAACAAAGAAAAGAAAGGAAGTAAAAATAGAAACCTACAATGAGAAAGTATCAGATCATGATAACTGAGTAACAGCCATTATCTATGAAGGAAAGCTTGACAATTATGTTTTCAATTTCACAAAGATCAGAATATAAAAAGGAAGGAGGTCTATAGAGAAGAGAATCAAAATAAGTATGCTAATAATATGCATATTTATCACTGTTGGTAAACTCACATGATAAGGACAGACAAAGCAGGATTTCTTTCCACTTCCATAAGCAAGAAGAGAAGCATGATGACGACAGACATTGTGAAAGGCACGGAGCATGCCACTGTCATCACGACAGACCAAATATTCAACATCTCCTAGTCTGCAATATTTAGTCACCACCTGATTCTCAGAAATTTGGAAGAAAAGAAAATGAATAGAGTGCAATACTCATTAACTCACTCCTAAATATTCTTTTCCTCTTCTAAGAACCAAATGGAGCTACAATTGGAAAACTTTGTCATTAACATATGCAAATACCACAGATTATGAAATGAACTCAAGTCAACGAATTTCTATTGAAGACAAAATACATGGATTAGAAAAGAAAACCTTCCGGTGAAATAGTCACGAGGATCCTTTATCTGCTCCGTGGATCCTGTAATAAAAATTCAGTGAAGCTAGAGAACTTTTGGCGGACAACAGATGTCGTAGGTAAAAAATAAAAGACATAAATGAAACTTGAAATGGCTTCTTTAGACAAACTCTTTTGTAAAGACTTGTAAAAGAGAAAAAAAAAAGTTTATGCGTAAACTAATATGTAATTTTTTTTTACATAATTTCTTTAAATTTTTACTTTTGATTTAGGTATAAATTACTTTTGACTTATTTCGAGGATCATATTTCATATTAGTGCAAACAGAGATACTGGTTTGCATAAAAATTAAAATAATTTTCTTCTTTTCAATCATCGAAACTATTTATCGGATTGAAATTCTACATATACAATTTGTTTTCCTCTGTATTCCCCTGCAGGGTCAAGAAAGCAAAACGAAAATACCCAATAAAAGAAGGGGGAAAAGGTTGAATCTTTGGGCAGAATAAAACTGACCCACTACTTGCCAGCCTCTGTAGAAGACGCGATCGAGCTCAAGGTGGAAGAAAGAGGGGTCAGTGTACCATGATGTTGGGGGGGTAATGGCTTCCTCTATGGGAGTCTTCGGATTGAAGTGGTGGACTAGTCTTTGAGTCTGAGATGTTTGGACGTCTGAATTGTGAATAAGGCAACGAGAGAGTATTGAACTTCTGTTTGAAAAATTAAGGTTCATGAGTTGTCCTTGTCGAGGAGTAGAGATAAAGGGTATCAGCTGCATGATCATTGCCATTTTCATCTTCCTTACAGTTCAATGGTTTTCCTTTGTTTATGCACTGCTCACGCTTCCACCAATCACGACAAATAAAAGGTCCATTAAATTAATAAATAAAAAATATTTTTTTAATGAGCATATATATAATAAAATGAAATAAGTAATTCCCCCATATTCTTTAATAAAATCAATAATTTTTTCTTAATTTATATTCAAAATTTAACTTTTCTTTTTACAAATAAGTTCATGGAACTTTAATTCTTATATTTTCCTATTTTTTAAAGGAACACCGAAAATTTTAAATTTATACTAAATAATATTAAAATTTATTAATTTTCATAAATATTTTCTGTTCAAATTAAATTTTATATTAAATGTCAGTGATTTATTATTTTTTCTTTTTTTTTAGTACAATTCGTTTATATATATATATATAATAATAAAAATAAGACTTAAAAATTAATAAAATAATTAAATGCCTAATCTCTTTGCAATTTTTATTCAAAGGTTTATGTGTTGAGTCTAACGAGGGAATGTTCACTGGAGAGACACAAACATTATTATCTACCCAAAGCTTCAAGGCAATGGGTCTTTCATGATGTTTTACTTTCTCGTTTCTATTCAATGTGTGATTTTGATTCACACTTAGATTTCCAACAATCTTCACCTCAAAGGTGAGTTCCTTCCACATAAATACACTCCCCCTCCAGCAAAAACATTCCCAACCAACCACAACCACGAGTAGTCATTTCCAACTGCCGTTCACCTTAACGGGACTTGCTTACCTTAATACTCTTTGTCAGGAAGACTTTCGGTATATGGATCATTATACTCGTTTGAGTCGGTCACCAAGACAAACCATTAGTTCTAATACCATTGTTGGGTCTATCGAGAGGAAGGTTCATTAGAAAGATACAAACACCAATGACATATGAACTCAATCATATAAGGGATTGACACCACTCTATGCCAAAAACCTTGAGGTAATAAATTAATGAGTCTTTCACTTTTATATAATATTCTACTTTTTCATTTCTATCCAATATATAAGATAGACTCGTACTTATATACCCAATATTATGTTTCAATGAAATTGCATTCTGGAAATACATGTTCAGTGGACTAAAGAAAAACACAATCTTGTAGATTTATAAATCCTACCGTTATTTTTTTTTCTGTATAAATGAGTCAGAGTAAATTTTTTAACATTATATAATTAACACAAATTAACATAATTTTTAATAAAAGCAATATAGTAATCATTAAATTCAATAGTTATAAATTGTGAGTTTAATTTTTCACTATCAATCAATTAAAGATGTCGTTAGTATGATTTCGAAAAGAATTATAATAAAATACATACTTTTCTTATATATAATATAATGATTTTTAAACATCAAAACGTGATAAAATTAAGGATTAAAATTTAAAGCAAGCTTTCTTTTCATTTTGTTTGTATATAGTAGTTTATCGTTGATGAGAATTAAAAAAAATGGAGAAATAAACTTTTGTAAATGGTTTGCTTGAATAGATATGAAGTTATAGGAAAAAAAAACAATATTTTATTTTTTTTATCGGAGATCCTACGTTTATTAGATATAAAATAAATTAAAATTATATAAAGTTTAGTTTATTAAAATTTGTTATTTATTAAGTTTGTAGTGTCACTGTTATATCACTATTACTATCTATTCTGTTGAATTGAAAATCTTTCATTAAACAAAGATAAAATAAATTTATATAATATAAATCGATGTGAGTATTGTTATTTTGAATAATCAATTATTCACATCTTACTTTAAGATAAATTTATAATATATAAATAAATGTAAATTTTATTTTATAAACAATTTTTTAAGATTGGGTTTAAATTTAATAATATTTTAAAATGATTTAAATATGAATATTTGAGATAAAAGTTGTCGTGAAACTCCTCAAAATGTATCTTACCATAAATACAATTAAAGTATCTTCCGGAATGTTCAATAGTAACATATTAAATACAATTTTTTCTGAATTTATACGATAACCTAATACTAAAATTAAAAGGAATGATGAGCATTTCAAAAATAAGATATCGCATCCTTTGGATATCGTCCATACAATAATAATGTAAAGTTATGCATTTATTGATAAATACATATATGTCATTAATATTGAGATAATGCATGGATTTATTTTAGGACTGAAACTAATAGATGGTGTAATCGATTACGTGGCTACAATACACCATAAAAATGAACAAATTTCATCCTTGATTGTATAGGTTAGTTAGATTAAATATGAACATATATTAAGTGAGAATTCTAATTGTTACTCGAGAGTTGGTTGATCAGGTATTACTATGACTTGACTCGAATGAACCGATCGACTGGGATACGAAAGAGTACCTCACAACTGATCGAGTACAAGAGTAGTTGAACAGAGTTAAAACGTAATCGATACGGTAACTGTTATTGATGAGTGATTAATGTTGGTATTAATGATCATTAAAAGGTAAATTAATAGATTCGATTATTTTAAACTTTATAAATAGAGGTTTAATTTTGAGGTAAAGACATTTTTTTTCATAATTGAATTACTTTAGACCTTCATAGAAAAATTGTGACTTGAGCCTCCAAGTGTCTTCAGCATATCAAGCAGTCACCCAAAGCAGAGTGGAAGTAAACTTTCGTCCAAACAAAAGTGTTAATCATCCTCGTCCAATCCAGCATAGACAGAAATAAACATGGTTAACTATAATGGATTATGCACACATTTTAAATACAAATTCAACCAAAAATTGAGTAAAAAAAACATTATTTATATTTTTTAATATATTATTTGAATGTAAAGGCAATATGGTCATTGCCTAAAATACCAGCTATAGTCAATTTCATATAAATTATAAGTTTACAAACTTTCTACTCAGTTACCATCTCTTTACTCTAATACAAACATTTTGAGTTCTCACTCTAATTCTCTAGTTATATTTTTTTATATTTTTAAAATCTTGCTTTTTATTGTTATATTTTATTATATAAAATTTTCTTGTAAAAAGGAAAAATAAAAATAATAGATTATTTATATTTAATGTAAATGATTTAACTTTAAGATGTAAAAAAATTACTTAATATTTTTTAGAAGTCTTGAAAATCAATTACGATAACATGAACATTTTAAGTGTTTATTTACACAAATATAAATAAAATTAAGGATCAAATAAAATAAAATTCAAGTCGATGATGTCTTTTTTATAAATAAAATAAAGTTTGAGAATGTAGGGTTTTTATTTCCAAAAATGGTAAAAATTTTAAGTTGGCGTGAATTGGAAAAATGATTTCCATTATGATTAAGACACATTTCTAGAATAAAACAAAAAAAATAGTTACAATTATATTTATAAACACCCTTCAATGAAATGTTTACATTGAAGAAGAAAATAAGTGCGAAATGAAATAAATTTCTTTGACAACTAGTATTAATTTATAAATACTCTATTTTGTTAAGTTATTTTGGTATTAATATAAAAATATTTACTTTTTTTTTACCAATAATTAGTCCCATTTTAAAAAAATATATCTCATAATAGCTTAACATAAAAATTCTTTTAATTTAGATAAATAAACGCAGAACATTAAACGATTAATTTAAAATTTATGATTTTGGATCTGAGAATTGAATTTCAATAACTAGTTTTCCATCGATGAAGATCAAAGAACACAAAACACAAAAAATAAATAAAACAAGAAAACGTAATTTTAAAATTGAGAGAAAAAGAAATGAAGAGATGAGTTTTAAATTTAAAAAGAAAAAACTAAACAAATGAAATCAGTATATGAAAATAGAGTTCATTTAATTTATATATAAGTTATCTAATAATGTGTATGCATGGACCTAATTTTAGTTCTAATTAAATCTATTAACTCAATTACAGAATATAAACTAAAATAATAAAAATTAATTTTAAATAGGTTTTAATATACAAATACAACAAATCTGTTTTAAATTAAAAAATATAAAAAATAATAAAAGACTCCAAATCCAAAATTGTATAAATTTATTTTAAAGTTCATGTAGAATCCAATACGGAATCAACAAAAAAAAAACATTTACTGAAAAAGTCATCAAAAGAGCAAGTAAATATCATATTAGATAAAAATACAAAGTTAAAATAATTTGTATATTAAGTCTAATTTATTATGAATAAAAAAAACAAAAAAAATCTTATTAAAATTATTTCCAATATACCGTAAAACTAGGTATACATAAAATATGCGTGATCTTTGCTCAGAATTGTTTTTTTGAATTTCCGATCATCGATAAACATTTCACTGACCAGAAAATGACAGTCCTATTGTTCCCACCCATTTCAAACGTGAGTGCTGGAAATGTTAAAAGCCCCACAATTGAGTTAGCATTGTGAAACTGAAAGCCAAATATTTTCCTCATCACACATCTGAAACTGAAAGTTTAAACTACTAATGTGGTCTATCAAACTATTCAATGTTAAAATAATCTCTGTCCTTCTACTGTTTGACTTATTTTGTGCTTCAAATATATGGATTTTGCTTTTCACTTCAACCCAACTACAACCAGGATTTGGTTTAAGACCTTTGTCTTTCATTAATTTTCGCACTCGTGCAGCCTCATTCCACCAACCAACTCTTCCATAGAGATTCGCCAGCTGCTGAAGTGTAGCTGAACACCCTGGTTCCAACAACAGCCTATTCTCTGCTGCATGGATGCCAATCTGAACATTTCCATGAAGCCTAGAGGAAGACAACAGTGAACCCCATATTACAGCATTGGGAAAAACAGGCATATTTTGAACGAAATCACGAGCCTCCAGAAGTAAACCAGCTCGACCAAGAAGATCTACAATACAAGAATAATGATCTAGTTCTGGCTGCACACCATGCTCAATCATGGAATTAAAGTAAACTTGGCCTTCTTTGACAAGCCCGCCATGTCTGCATGAGGATAAGACACCAAGGTAAGTAACAGCATCAGGATGAATACCTTGCTTTATCATCTCTTCGAAGAGACTAATTGCCTCTTGGGCAAGCCCATGCTGCGCATACCCGCTAATCATGGTATTCCATGTGACAACATCCCTACCCTCCATATTTTCAAATATGTACAAGGCCTCGTCAATTGCCCCGCATTTTGAATACATAGCAACTAGAGCATTATCAATGTGGAGGTAAGAGTGAAAACCCAGGTGAATTATTTGACAATGAGCACATCTCCCATATTCCAGTGCTCCACTGCCCATACAAGCACTTAGAAGACTAGTGTACGTAAAATAATTTGGTCTCAAATCTGATCCCCTCATTTGATGCAAGAGCTCCAAACACATGTCAACACGCCATGCTTGTGCAAACCCAGAAATAATTGCCGTCCATGAAACTACATTCCTAACAGGCATTTCTTCAAACACAAGGCATGCATCGTCCAATAAGGCACATCTGCTGTACAAACTTATCAAAGAACTTCCAACATAAACATTGGCAATGAACCCAGTTGTTATTGCTAAGCAGTGATACTGAATTCCTCCCCAAAGGTCACGCTTGGACCCACATGAGCTCACAGCTTGTGACAAGGAGTGCACATAAACTTCCATCTGTAGAACAGAGGAGTGAATATCCATTTCAGTTGTAGTCCTAAGAGTAGGTGAATTGTGACCAAGAGGAATGGTTACGGTTGCATTGTTTTCCAACATGTTCTCAATGAGCCTCAGATGGCTTTGGCGACTCTTAACATCAGCACCACGTTTTTGGGGGGATACAAGGTTCAGGACTCTTAGTGCATTGGCTAAACCTTTGTTTGATAACAATTTATGGGAAGAGAAAGGCCTAAAATTTTGATTCCTAAGACAAAATGATGGATTTCTTGTGAGTAATGCATTCATTGATTCAAATTGAATCCTTAGATGGAACAATTTTGTGGCCATTCTTATCGATTGAGGCCTCCTGCTGGCGACAAAATATGTCCATGTGCAGAAAAAACATGACAGTGTGTATGTATCGATGTATGTAATGAGCTTAACCTAAAATTCATAAATTTACGATATTTATAGTTCTCGGTCCACTTATTTAAGTGATTCAATAATTTTATTTCAATTGAAAAATCATTGTTAATAAATTATTTAAGTAAAAAAAATTTTTTTAAACATTTACATTATCTTTTCTATATTCAATAAAGAAGATAAGCAATTCATAAAAAAAAATCATTTATATAAACAGTTTCCTACAATTTTAAATAACACAAAATCTATGTTGAATAAAAAGTAACATTTTATTCATAAATAACTCTTAACAATTAAGCAATTTTCATCATAAAAAAAGTTTGTCTCATGTGTAAAGTGTACAAATATAAGTTTTTATAAGTTGCATACTTATTTTGTTTTTGTTTTTCTTTTAATATTAGAATTGAAGATTAATCGAGTATCCATGACTCTTAACTTAAAAGCAGGAAAAAGAAAAATATTAAATAATAATAAAATTTAATATGTTTTTTTAATTCTTAAACTTAAACATAAAATTTGAAATTTATTTAAACTTTAATACATTTCTATCTTTAAACTTAAATATTAATTTTCTTTTTACATGCTAAACAGTGTTCAAAAGTTAAAATGTGTTTAAAGATAAGTTAAAAATATTATTTAATACACTAAATTTTTTTCGCATAATATATTTATATATTTATTTTAGAATTTAAATATTAAAAGGTATTCCAATTTGAAACAGAAATAAGTTTCAATTTTTGATTTAAATTTAAAAATTAAAAATATATTCAACTCATAAAAATAAAAAAAATACTCCAAAAACACAAATTACATAATCAATTATAACTATTCCATGTCGAGCCTGTAATTAGATTTGATGTCTTTTTTGTTGCATATAAAAAAAAGGGTTGTTGAATATGGAGAAAAACATTTAAACAACAACAGATTAAAAGTAAAAAAGAAAATTGAGTTGATGGTGAAAATGAAAAAGAAAAGATTGTACATCATTGAATTGAAAGCATGAACAATTGAGCAGCCCTTTCTGTTAATTTCTTCCTCAACTCATAAAGCGACACCATAAACTGTTCCAACTCACGTTCACTCGTCTCATCAATGGGATCCTCCCACCACCTTCTGCTCAAACCCTTAACCATTTTTTCAGTTTCTATCAGATTCTTCTTTTCCAACGCCAAATTCTTCACTGCCTCCTCGTATTGCATGTTGCTTTCTTCATATGACCCTCTTCTCTCTGATGCTACCAACACTTTCTCTCCCTTCAGGTACCTTCCAACAATGCCTTCCACGTCTGGATGCCCAAAGCAGAACAACTTTTCAGCAGGAGAAAACACTATTATGGCTATGTTAACATTACACAGAATGCACAGTTCACTCGCTTTTTTGAACAACCCTGCTCTTCTTTTCGAGAATGTCACTTGCTTGTTGCTAGATTTCTCAATCTTCTTTATCACAATCTTCTTCCTCCCTGTGTTTTTCTTCTTCTGTGGCTGCTTTAACCTATCCATGGCTACGGCAAAATCAGGGTTATCCATGGTTACAGGAACAATATGTTTTTCCATTTACCTCTCATCAAATGATTTATGCATATGTATATTTATATTCATTATTCCTTATTGCCAACAAATCCTACTTTTACGCCTTCTCTTAGATTATCTATTTGCAAATATTTGTAATTACAATAATTGAAGATTCATCATTGATTTATTCTCCTAATAAAATCCTACAATTACGTATGTCTCAGCTTATAATTCAATTACGTAATAATGTATGTATATATTTTCCCTCAAAATGAAAAACAAAATTATAGATCCTTCGTTCCAATTTTCAACATAATTCAAGTAATGAAAGGTAAATTGACAAATCAACTTGAGGTTTTATTTTGGAAGAAAATATATTCGTATTTATGGAAAACAAGTTCTGATTCCGTTTTCTTCTCCTTTTCATACGCGGCGCATGCATATGCATAAATATATAAGACTGTATTTAAATATTTTTTTATTTTAAAAGAGGTAATAAGATAACATTATACGATAATACTTATACGCTGTTAAAATTAAAGCAGTAAAAATAAAATATAATATAGATAACTCAAGTCAACCACAAATATTTTTTAAAATAATAATGGACATATTTAAGGCTCCTGTAATTCGAGGTCCAAGCACCAATCATTTGCCTATCGATTTATTCTTGTATTACAAATCAGAATATACAATTTAATGAGTAAGATTCTCTCAATTATATATGATTATTTTTTACAATATACATTTCACATACATGGGTTTGCTAAGACAAGTAAGTCTTTTTGTTTTAGTTGGTACATGTGTATCGAAAGTAGAGTGTACCGAGTTTTAGTAAATAAAAATGTCAGTAATTTTCATTCTCAAAATTAAAAAAAAAAAACCTAAGAAATCTCCAAATCCTTACTGATCTCTCTCATCCCTCATTCCTCTCAACATTTTCTCTTTCATCTCTCTCACTCCAACCTTCTCTTTTTCTCCAATTGAAAAAATCAGAAACACTCACCTAACTCTAATACACATTTCTCACTTATCTAATTTGTTTCTCTCTCATCTCCATCCTCTCTCTCACCCACAACAACCTATGACACTGCAATTTGTTGCTCTTTATCTGTTCGTTCATTTATTTTTCACCTTAATAACAAAATAATTGATGATGTTGATTTTTGATTGAAGAATTGTGTTATATCTTTTTTCTTCGGATTGTTATTGAATTTGTAAAAAATTAAAATTTACAATAATTTCAAAACTAAAAGAAGAAACAAGAAACCCCTACGAAAAGATGTTAGCATATATCCATAATAGTTGCAAAACATTTAGTTTCTTAATATTAATTTTGATAAAATCATAGAAATGAAAGGAGTATATGTTAAACTATGAGCGTGATGGTAACGAATTTGTTAAGTTTAAATTCCAATTTAAAATTCAGTGCGTTTTGTTTTTCTTAATTTTACATGATGTGATTTGCTTTGGAAAGTAATTTTCAGGTTTAACTGAGAGCTAACAGGTTCATTATGACTAATTTACTAATTTTTGGTTGATTTTTAATTAGTTGGTATATCAATGGAGTTCTTCTTGGAAACTACTTAATATACTGTAATCTGCTCAAATCTAGAAGATGTGCAATTTGTTATAATATTTTTATTCTTTTTACAAAAATGAAATGAAAATATGCTTATATGAAACATTCAAAAGGGAACGAGTAGTGCTTTGTCCTCACTCGCACACTTTCCGGGAAAACTTCCCGGAATGTCACTCATCCCAGAATTGCTCCAGGAGTTCTTATGAGTCAGGCTACCGAAAAGCAAATGCATTTTGGTGATATGAGTAGTCAAATCAATTCCTTTAAGCTATCCTTCAACTGTATAGTCCCATACCTATACAGTCTCCAGATCCCTCTCATTCCGGTGTATGTTCGATTCGTCCATGTACCCCTTCCACCCGAAGCTGCCAGGAGCCGCTCCTTGTCTGTGCCCCCTGCACCATGCTTCTTGCACCGGCGTCACTCCCCGCCCTCGTCAGTGCCCGGATGTCACACAAGAAGGTAAAAAGTATATTTCAAAATATTATTTTCAACGAAAAATATGTTTTTTTAGAATTATTTTTAAGAGCTGACTTCAAAAATCCATTTTCTAGACAATGACTTACCTCTTCCGGAATCCTCTTTCCACATAACAATTTTTCTCTTCTTAAAAATATTTTTGGACAACTTAATAGTCAAAATATCAAATCTCCCTAAACATAAACTACTAATTCTAAAATATAAAAAACGAAATTTAATAACAATCCGAAGGGAAAAAAATATAACACAACCTTTTAATCAAAAATCAATATCAACATCATCAATTATTTTGTTATTAAAGTGGAAAACAAATGAACGAATAGAGCATGAACAACAAATTACGGTTCCCGGGTTATTGTATGTGGGTGAGAGAGGATGAAAATGAAAGAAAAACAAATTGGATAAGTGAGAAAGGTGAATTAAGGTTAAGTGAGTGTTTCGAATTTTTTCAGTTGGGACTACTATAAGGATGACAAAGAGAAGGTTAGGGTGAGAGAGATGAAAGAGAAATGGGTGAGAGGATGAGGGATGAGAGAGGAGTGAGTAAGGGTTTTCTTGTTTTTTTTAGTTTTCAGAATTAAAATTATTAAATACTTGACCTTAAAACTTATAATTCATAATATAAGGGTATTTTTGTTTACTAAAATTCGGTACAGTTTGTTAAAATATACCAACTAAAAAAAACTTACATATGTTAGCAAATCTCATTTATATATATATATATATATATATATATATATATATATATATATATATATATATATATATATATATATATATATATATATATATATATATATATATATAAAAGCGATATTAGGGTACCTCACCTTATTTATAAAAAAAAATTATATGAATTTTACTTAGACTTATATATCAAAACCCCTCTAATCAATAGAAAACTATTTTTCGCTCCAAATTGTTTACACAAACAAAATGATGTGTGTTATAGTTTATGCGTGTACTTCATCTTTTTAATCGAAAAGAATGAAAATGATGAAAAAAAAGTAGAAAGGTTAGTTTGTTTTTTTTCAATGAAAAAAAATCTAATTTCTTCTGTTTTACCTATACATTTAATTGATTTTTAAGAATATTTTGAAAACAGTTAAAAATATATTATCACATTTTAAATTAATATACCGTATATTTCAATATAGCAAATATATCTTTTATAATATAAATTTTAGTAAATTATTTATTTAGGAAATAACTACTTATCATGTGCGAAATAAAAATTGTCGTGTGGGTACGTGGCTGGAAAATATTTTTCCCTAGCTATAACCAACATAACAATCATTTCAAACAATCAATTTTCATTGATTTCCATATTTAATTCAGTCAACAATTTAATAGCAAAAGAATAATTCTTTTGATTTACAACTTGTTTTTTACACCAAAAGTTTAAGCAATATTTATTAACTTAAAATGTGAATACATAAAAGTTTTAGGTTCAAATACATAAAAAAAACAATTATTTAAAGTTCTTAATAAAAAGAAGATTAAATTAAATACCTAAAAAAAAAATTCAATTTTTAAAATATTAAAATAACCATATAAAGGCTAAAACTATACTATTTCAGAAAATTAATTTTAAAAGAATTGAAAAAATATTATAATTCACTTGTAATAAACTGAAAAAAATAAACACATGTAATAATCCAATCTAAGAGAATAGCGCCAGCTATGACAACTTATTATGTACATAGTGTGATGATGTGGAGGAAGATGGAAGGAAGTACGTGATTTCTTTACCCACTTAAATTTTATCAAATAATAGAAAAAGGCTTTATGAGGTTTTTTTTTTTTAAATACTAACCACTTGGTTAAATTTTATATCTATAATGCTTTCATACAATTTTTTTTTATCCTCATACTTCAAACATCCTAATTGCACTATGGACCATTTAGAAGTAACTTTTTATATTATAGAACAAATCTACCCACTTCTTCTTGTTGGTTGGTCTTTTCATATTAGAAAATGAAATGTCGGGGATGCTATTATTATCTTTGTTATATTTTTTCAATTTAATATTTTATTAATTAATTAACGAAGTCAACTTGTCGGGAAAACAATCACTAGAATTACTGTAACGCAACTACAGTTCGGTAATGATTTTTTATTCAATATTTTATAGGGTACAAAAAGACAGAAAAATAGAAGATAAATAGCTATGCAATTAACAAAATTCACGATAATTTAAAACAAGAATAATATTATTAAATTTATTTTTGTTTTCTTTTCACTAATCGGTACCTTGAAGTCTCGCCATCACGATTACACATTTGATATAATTTGATAACTACAGCTAGTGATCTGAAACTTGAACCGAATTACCCGTCACTCTTCATGCTTTAAATATTGAAATCGCATTAATCAATAAACTTGAAAAGCTTTTTATGAAGGATACTTTCAACTGTCTTTCATGATTTCTTTCAAAGGTTTTCATATCCAACAACAACTTTATCTTATCAAAAATTAAAATTAAATATTAAATATATAATACCATAAACTATATATTTTTTATTTTAGATTTTTTCCTTTTATATTTGTTGGTATATTTTGTCGAAGTCTTTCTTAATCTATTATGAGACATCTTCAGTCTCCAACCACACCATATCGGGTAAGTCTTTTTATCAAGGATGGAGTACATTTAGGGGTCAGAGTTTGGAGAGGGAAGATGACATATTTATTTTAAAAAATAAGACAAATTATTGACTTTATATTATTCACCATTTACATTATTAACAATAAAAAATATTAAATTAGAGTATATTTGATAAAATATGAAAAATTTATTTTAAAAAAACACTACACTCTTATATGTAATGTTAAATTTAATTTGAGGAAACTAAAATAGAATACTTTAAAATTGATCTTTTTTATGTTTTTTACGTGATATAATTACTTTTAATGTTTAAAAATTACACAAGATATAGAAGCACACAAAAAAAATATATTATTAAATAAATAGATATTAAATTTTGATTATGTAATATCGCGGAAAAATAAATACCTCTACTATTTCATTTCATTACATGATTAAATATAAAACATATATAAAATAATAGTAATAGTCACAGTATTTTACAATTAAGTTTATTTAAAATCCTCTATAAACATCTCCATTTTTACATAAAAGATCATCGGGAGACTATGAACTATACTAAATTTTTTATATTAGATACATCCATTAAACCAAGAAAAAATACTATCTCAAACGCATCCATTCATTCTAACTAGTTCCTAAAACATTTTCTACTAACGCCAAAATAATAAACATTGCAAAGGAAGAGAAAAACACACAAATGCAAACAAAAGAGGATAAGTTAATGGTAATATGAACATACATAAACAATTTATAACTCAATATCTTAACCAATTTAAATTATAACATTTAATTATCCAGTTATCAAACCATTAATAAAAACATAAACACAATATATTATTAGACTCAATATCGAAATTTATGTATTGACTTAGACACGATAAGTATTGCTTTTATCATAAAACTTCTTAATAGATTTCAACTAGAGCTCTAGCTTCACTTAGTCTAACAAAAGGATCAAATTCTTCTAGATAAATTAACTTACAACATCAACGAGAGAGATCGCAACAAAAGATTTTAATATAAATTATTTTTGATACTGTACTTTAATTCTCAAAGAAAAGATAAAATTTTTTTTTACTTCGATCCTGAATTGAAACATTAAGTTTAACATTAAATTTAGTTAGTATCCAAAACTAAAATCTAAAATAATAAAAAATTATAAGAATAAATAAATAAAAAAATAAACTTCAATTCTGAAAAATAATGGAACCTTATTTAACTATACACTTTAGTTCCTTAAACAACTTCAACTTATTGTAATTTTTTTTTTCAAATATTTTCATTGAGGAACTTCTATATTATATTAAAAAACTTAAAAAATGTAACGAGACACAAAATTAACATCTAGCTCTCATGTTTAAAAAATAACACGAAAAATTCTTACGAAAAAAACTTTAAATCGTCACTTTCTATTCTTTCTTAACGGTAATGCCTAAGTAATATTAAAAAAGAAAATTCCTTTTTATACGATCAGCTTCAAGCTTAAATTGACTTTTTAAAAACCTTTCTGACAAAAGTAATGAGATTTTGTAACCAGTGGAGACATATTAGATTATATAAATAATGCATAAAACAAGAATAAAATAGTATTTATTAATGTTAAACAAAAATAAAAATTAATAAATAAAAATAAAGGAGTTGAGAAAAGAAAAAAAAAGTATTTTATATTGTGAAAATATAAGAAAAGAGTTTTAAAATTGTTTAATTTGATTAATTTAATAAAAAAATACAATGTATAAAAAGTAATATAATAGATCTTAATAATTTCTAAAACTAGTTTTTTTCTTCTCCCTACATCAATCAACAAAATTAATTATCGCTGGACCCCTAGTTCTCCTAGTTTCCATCAATCAACCATATCAGATAATACTAAAGCTAGAGTCAAAGTCATGGCAATAGCCCTAACCTCTAACTTATATATACATACACACAATAAATAAATAAATATATATATATATATATATATATATATATATATATATATATATTATATAGTCAACTTTAGATGATCCAAATTATAATAAAAAAACTATGTCAAGTATAATAAGACTAAATGCGGTGAGATATTGTATTTTTAACCCTATAAAAAGGTGTGGCAAATAAATTAGTGTTGAACAAAATCCTTGTATATATGAGTGGAATTATTACGAAGATATTGTGTTCCATATTCAACTACCAACAGACGTTTTCCGGATTCTGAAAGTGATGTTTATACAATTTTCTAACAAATATAGTCACAAAAAGAGACGATTATTCCAATGGAAATATCTTATTATTAAAAATATTAATTTATATTATGACTATTAATTCAGAAGGGATATGTACCACAATAATTATTTTCCACTTATAAAAAAGAATAAGCTGGTCAAAATATGTTTTTCACATGTCATTTCACATATTTATTGTGGTTGAGAGTATTAAATAGTGAGTTTAAATTTAATTTATTATTATAAATTATTTCATAAAAGAAATATTGTTTTTTTATTGAGATATATCTTGTGAGATTGGATAGATGGTATTGCATAGAAAATTAAAGAATAATGACATTGGAATTGATTTTCATTTAGATTAGATGAGAAGTTCCAAACCATTGACATTGGCCGTGATTCGAGGTGGCGTGAGGAGACTTTGAATTGTCCTTTCCCTGACAAGCCAAATATAGTTGTGCTTCTTTTTCTAGAAATAAACAATGTTGAAAATTTTGGAGTAAATAAGATTAAGCTTTCTATACCAACTATTTTTACTTTTGACTCTTTAGTATTTTTTAAAATTGATATTTAACAAAGTAGATATTTTGGTGCAATTTTTTACTACTTATATTAATTTTATTGTTTATGTATCAATTAAATTGACACATGTTTAATACAAAGTGTTAGAGAATAATGTAAAAAAAAAAAAATTATGTTACATAATACACACATACATCATTATATGATCAGAATATTTTTATTATAGAAAATAAGTTCAAAGACGAGAGATTTTAAAATAGTTTAAGATTAAATAAAGAGCAACATAATATTATAAATTACATACAACTAAATATTTTTATTTCAAAGACTTAAACCAAATCTTGGTAATTTACTAAGTTTTTACTTTTGAAAAACTAATTATGGATACTAAAAAAATACATTGGGGCTTGAGACTCATCCAACTCATGATTGTTTTATATAGGTAAAATATTTTTTTTATAGAAAAATAAAGAGGGGTAGTTATTCTCATTAAAGTTAATTAAAAATGTCTTATAAAACAAAACTATTTGAGACACTGATTGATAGAATTACCTACTAGTTATTGACACAAATGATTGAGAAACTCCCTCTGAAATTAAGTGATGTAATTTTGAAAGGTGATTTTAGGTTGACGTATATTTTTATATCTATTTAATATATATTATAAAAAAAATTATAAAAGAAATAAAGATTTTATTAAAAGTGAAAAGTAAAGAAAGATAATATTAAATGGATATAAAAGAATTGTGTGTGTTAAATTATAAAATATTTTTTAATACTTTATTACGAATAATTTTCACCGAAGAAATTTTATTTCAATTTTGTAAAGGCAGAAAAAATTACTGATACTTCCAAAAAAAGATTTGTATATTTATTTATTATTTTATTTTCCAGAAGAACTGTTAAATCTCTACTCAGACCAAATGTTAAATTAGATCAGTAAGAGCCAAACTACTTTTTACCTTTTTTAACACATGAAATGAACGTAAGAATATATTATCAAGCAATACTCTAACAAAGTATAATATACACTATTTTGTGATTGAAATTAGTTTCCTCAATAATTAAAATTAGTAAGAATTATTGTGATAGAGGTAAACTAGATGGACCATCATCGATTTATGTTATTCAACTAACTCGAATTGACATAAGAAAAAAAAATGGATTGATTTCACGAGATTTGATTGAAATTGATTTGTATAAACCTAAATAAGTCGGATTGATGAGCATCGCGTTTATCACACCTAACGCAATTATACACATAAAAATATTCATTTCCTTATTCAACAAAAAACACTATTTTATTACAATAACTTATTATTTTTAAATTATTATTATTTTTATTATAAAAAAAAATATTATGACTCGTCCTAATAGAAATATATCATGCTTGGGCCAGGTTAATATTTAAAAGAATATTTTTTTTTTCACCAACTCATTTTTAGAGATATTTTGGTTATTAGAAAAGTTAATTCTTGTATTTGAAAAGAAAGAGAAATGTTGGAGGTAAAATAATAAATATAAAGAGTGTGTAAAAAAAGTTTAGATATTTTAAAGTCATAGAACCACTAGTGCAGTAAAGATAAATGATAGTGGTTATTTTTACTTATATGTGGTGATTCATCAACCGAGTAATAATCAAGAAAGACAAAACAAATAGAGTTTTTACCTTGTTTCTCAATTCAAATGTAACCAAGACAAATAATGGTGTATTTTCTTTATCAGACTTTTGGCTTCTGTTGTCTCTTAAACTAAGGCAGTAAAATGGGATTTTCTGCCTTAGTTGAGGTTGAATCGAAACAGTAAATTATATATTTTTTTTGTCAAACTTTATGTTTCTATTGTGGCGAGAACCAATGTTATAAAAGACATACTATCTCAGTTGTAGTCACAATCGATACCTATTTTACATTTTTTTTCTTTAAAAACATGTTTGTTTATGCAACCTAGAAACATACCTTACTAATGTATGTTTTTTATTTCTTTCATAATTTTCTCAATTTTGTCCTTTTAAATAAAAAAAATATTAACGTTTATTCTTTTTTGTGGGTTTGTGAAATTGTGGAAGTGTAATAGAAAGAGAGATATGAGAAAAAGAAAAGTGTGTTGTTGACTCGATCAAAGTCAAGAACGTGGCCACGCAAACCTAAGCATATACATACATACGGTTGCTGTACTTTCATTATACGTCACTTACATGTGGCCCGCACTCTCCGCTCTTCTCTTCCTTCTCCTCCGTACATCCTCTTTCCTTTCTCCATATAAACCCAACCACTCCCTTCTTTTTTCCACCCTTCAATCCATTCCCTTCCCCCATTCTCTCTCTTTCTTTTCAGGCCTACCATTTCATATTGAAAAACAAAACAACACAACACAGATTTTAGTATCTACTCTGTTGCTGTATTTCATTTATTTGGTGGTACAAGATGATGTACGAGCAACAGCAACGTTTTCAGCAGCCCATGTCTGTGAAGGTCGATTTGAGAAAGAAAACCGAGAGAAGGAAAGCCGTAGAGGAAGAGAGGCTTGAAATAGTAGACTTGAGTGGCATGTCCTTGGATTCCCTTCCCAACCCCTCTCTTAATTTAGCCACCATTTGCAAGTTGGACCTCTCTAATAACAATCTTCAGGTAATCACATGCATGCATACAGCTTTTTCAGACCTTATATATACTTCTTAATTATAACCCTTTCTTTTCTGGCTCTTTCCACACCTTCATTTTTCTGCAGAAATGGCAACTTTAAAAATAATATCAACGTTTCATGGCACAGATATTATATACATCGGCTTGTTTTGATATAAGTTAATACCACCTTTCTCCAACTATATAGTTATAGTACTACGGAAAATGTAGAGGGTCAATACAACTTGGTTTTCATTTTCACGTATAATCCCTTTCTTTTCCTCAAGGTACAGATGATCATAAAAGGAGAAGCTACTTATCAGATATTACATATACATACATATTATATATACATACATACATACATATATATATATATATATATATATATGTATATAATATTGTGTTGATGTCTATTACACTCAAACGCGTACGTGCTGTCGTACATTAATAGATGTCTGGTCATGTACTCGAATAAAAACAAACGATAACAAGTTGTATTAGGCAGTAATATTATTTAATTTTGTATTGATTTAGATTGAGACTTTTGAACAATTATTATTAATAACAATATAATTATAAATTATACACTTTATTTTATCAACGAAAAATCCAACTTGTTATTTAATTTTGTCTTTAACTTTAATGAGTCTTAGTAGTTATATATAGTTTTACCTTCCTTACGGTACCCTATGGCTGCCGCTGTATACTAGTTAATTAATTAGCTAGCCGACATGAATTTATTAATGAATCCTATATGCGAGTGTCTTCATGTTGTTTAAGAAATAATGGTGTAATTTATTTTTAATTAACATTTGGTTTTGAATATGTTGTGACAGAATATACCAGAGTCCTTAACAGCGAGACTGCTGAACATGGTGGTGTTGGACGTGCACTCCAATCAGCTTAGGTACCTTCCCAACTCCATTGGTTGCCTCTCAAAGCTCAAGGTTTTGAATGTCTCTGGCAACCTCATCGAATACCTTCCCAAAACAATTGAAAATTGCAGGTTCATCTCTTAACATCTCTTTCTACGTTTCCTAACAAATTAATTAATTCTATACATTTTTCTTCATAGGTACAAGAAACATGTATATTATCAAGTCCGTGTTTTAATTAAAACCAATAATTGATTATGTGTATGTTTTCAATTTAAATATTGTATTAGTCAAATCTAATAACAGTTTAATAATAAATTTAACTAATTAATTCTGGACACAAACGTCTTGATGATTCCATTTTAGTTTGAGTCATACACTTGCTTTCCACCTTTACGTTAGTCAAACAACACATAGTGCACAAAACAGTTCTAAAGCACTTCAGTAACTTGCTTTCCCTGCTATGATGAAGTTTAATTTCTGTTGTATGTGTGTTTTTATTTTATTTTATTTTACCTGTTCTTGATACTACTGGCTAGGGCATCAAGGATATGTGTAAGAATAATGAAATTCCACGTCAGGAGTAGATTTGAAAGCGTTATAAATAATTGATTATTAATGTCTACTGATTAAAAATATACCTACCCATTTAATAAAATATATGTGAAGATAATATAAGGGGAAAAAAGTGTAGCCTTAAATATATTTAAACTTTATTCAACGTACACGAGTCGTTATTCTATTTAGAAAATCAATCGTAAAAAATAGAATTTCTAAGCATTCATTGTGGGCCGTTGTCACAAATAGCGGGCAAAAATCAAAATCCTTCGTTTTCTTTGGGTGTCATTATTACCTAATTGACTAGCTTAAAAACAACAAAAGGTGGAGGACACAGGCCAATACAAAATTCTTAAAACAACGGGAGAGAAAGTCAATCAATAAGTGATAATTCCGTGGAAAACCATTATTCTTCCAACAAGTTTCTAAAACAATAGTATTCGCTCAAACATCGTTTTCCTAGTTACAAGAATCCACCGGACATCATCACCAAACGACAAATAGACAATAGATATTTGCATACCCTCGTTCAAATGAAAGCACAATCCAATCAACACATCAACAACCACATAATACTCTTATCCTTCAAAACCTAACATTATCAATTACGTTGTAATTTTTGGAGACATGCATGCATGAGTTACGCGAGTATATATGTAGTTATTGACCAAACTAGAGTAAGGAGCGCTACAAACAAAATCAAAATCAACGACCAACAGGCATCAGTGATATGTATATATTTCACAGACAACCTTAAATGTGCAGTTAACTGTTTGGTACTTATGGAAAACATTTTTGTTAAGAAAGGTTAAGAAAATTGTGATTACCATTTTCTGTGGCTAATACATTATGACTTTTGAATTAGCAGAAGCTTAGAAGAACTGAATGCGAACTTCAACAAGTTGATCCAGCTTCCAGAGAACATAGGGTACGAGCTGATAAACCTGAAGAAGCTATCGGTGAACTCTAACAAGCTGGTGTTCCTTCCTCGCTCGACCTCTCATCTGACCGCTCTGAAGATTCTGGACGTGCGTTTGAACTGCCTGAGATCTCTCCCAGAAGATCTCGAGAACCTGATAAACCTAGAAACTCTGAATGTGAGCCAGAACTTCCAGTACCTGGATTCTCTACCCTACTCGGTGGGGCTCCTCCTATCCCTGGTGGAACTAGACGTCAGCTACAACAAGATCAGATCATTGCCGGACTCCGTTGGGTGCCTGAAGAAGTTGCACAAGCTGAGCGTGGAAGGGAACCCTCTGAGTTCGCCGCCGCCGGAAGTGATGGAGCAGGGATTGCATGCGGTGAAGGAGTACCTGTGCCAGAAGATGAACGCGGGCCATCAGAGCCCCACGAAGAAGAAGTCGTGGATGGGGAAGCTGGTGAGGTATAGCACCTTCAATGGACTCAACAGCAGAGGTGTGGGCCGCGAGGAACGTGAATCCTTCATCATGCCTGATTATAGACCCATCAATAGCCTCGCCTCGCCGCGCTACACCGGCATGTTCTCACCTCGTCGCCTCTTCTCACCCCGCAATTACTTCAGCGCCTGAGTTCAACGTCGCCGTTTTGCGTTCTGAGTAAGATCACCAGTTTTGATTGATTTCACTGCATTGTTATGTTTACGTTCCACCGACTTGGGAACCGTACGTGGTGGGCTGTTCCGACTGTGCAGTAGGTCCCTTTTGCTTCGTGGATGGACAAGATCTATTAGATTTAGTTCAAGACTATTAAGCAACTACTGCATATATATATAAATATATATGCACACACATATATATGTAATGGCTATAACCTCGCTCTGGTCTGTAAATAAACTTTGTGACCAATGTGTTAGTGTGTGTTTGCTTTATTTGCACCACACTTTCTGGTACATTTCAACCCAAAAGCATATCTCACATTAATTGGAGTGCCAACTCTCTAAATTTGCCTCCAAAACATATTTTAGCATACGTATGTCAATTCTCATCAAAATAAAGATAAAAAACTCTCAAAATCTATACATCAAAAAATACCAAAAAACAAAATCGGACAAAAAAAAGGCACATTTCTAATTTCTAATAATTTTAAAAATCTCACTACTTCAATATACATATTACGTTTTTTTAATATTATTATAGTTTATGTTTGTAGTAATTTCATATATTTGTAATATTAGAGACTTTTTAATAATTTGAATTTTTAAACTTTATCATTATTACAATACATGCATGTATGTGGACGAGAGATAAAGTTAATCACATCAATGAGTGAGTAACTTATTTTATAGGTTGATTTTGCAAAATTTAGTTAAGTTTAAAATTTACATTTTAAAATGGTTAGAATTTATTTTAACAAATAACAAAGTTTATTGTTTATTAGGAGGTTTGATGTTTCATTCGCTATTGAGTCACTACTAGTACTAACACAAAAAAGACTTTAATATATATTATTTTAAGTTTTTGAGGTTTGTTAAAGGTATGATGTCATAACGAGATATATTAAATTGACATATGTTATCTCTGGACAGACGTTAATTAACATATGTTATATTTATAACATATGTTAATTGACGTTTATTGTAGGAACAATAGACATCAATTTCTGGGTTTGTTTTTATTTTAATTTTTTGTTAATATTTTCTTCACTAAAACAATGAAAAATCAATCTACAATACAAGAATGCATTACAAAAGTTTCAACAATTTTAGAAGTAGCATGTGTATCTAAATTAGAAGTATAGAATATAGAAAAATGGTTGAAAAATACTATAATAAAATAAAAATCATACATTAAACTAAGGATTTTTTAAATTTCATAACATTCTAGAAAAAGAAAAATACCTTAAACGATGGTTAATATATTTGTCACACCATTTCCAACAACTTTCATTTTTAGAGCATCTCCGTTCGTGATTCATATCAAAAGTTATGACAATTTGAAGTTTATTAATCTAAAGGTTAAACTAAAAACAAAACAAAAATGAAACTTTTATAGTATATAACCTTGGTTAGTAAATGAAAATATCAACTTTAATGAAAATTGTATATGGGAAGAATGAAAACTTCAGTACAAACAAGCACCACAATGAAAAGATAAAGTGAATTGGATTCAAGAACTTGCTTATACAAGTTTAGTTCGTCACTGTACTTTAGTGGAAAACTTCATGCAAATGTGAAAAAGAAAGATGAGGACGCTAACATTGTTTTGTTTATAAAATTTTAGAAGGAAAATTGACATTAAATACCCTCACAATATATATCTATTTACATTTTAACGTTGATCTTAGGGTCAACGGATGTTAAGTGACGTTGGACATTTAGGTAGTCTGATTTCATAATTTTATAACATTATAAATTAACATTAGTTGTGAATTTGTCCAAATTAATTTGGACAAAATATTTGCAAAAATATCACCCCCACAAACTTACCAAATAGACATGGTGATGTTACAAACGCTTCTTGCACAAATATAATCCAATCATATCTCACTTAAAATTCACCTCTTAACCTAATTAAAAAATATCAATGTCATTGATTCATGACATGTCTAATAAAAGAAATATCATCATCATTAGTTCAACTACATTCACTAAAAACTATATAAATTCCTTCAATAGTGAACATATGGTTCCAATATTCTCGTAAGCATATCCTTTAAAGTTGTGATGAGTATATCTGTCTACTATTTCCATATGTACTTTTTAAAAGTACTGACATGGTATAGATACGTATTTTAAGAATACACAAACGTACCAGTTTTAAATATACATCCTTGACACATCTGTTGGATTCAAGAATATATATGGTTGCATCACAAGGATGTATTTCTCTTTTCTATTGCTAAGATGATTTGTGTCATATCCTTTTATACTGAATTAATGGATTGAAGTCACATTACGGACACAAGTCACATAAACGACATTGCTTGCATGTTTATTTAGGTTCACGTTTACCCATGAACATAAGAAACTGACTGCCCTCAGTTTGTGCAAGCCAAATCTGCAATGCTGGAAATGTTATAAGTATTTCCCCAATAGTGAAGCTAGTGAAAGCCAAATATATTTTTCTCCTCACACATATGAGAACGAAGGTTTAAAACAATCGAGTTATGTGGTACATCAAACTATTCATCATCAAAAGAATTTCTGTCATTATGTTATTTGGCTTATCTTGTGCTTCAAAAGACTTTACATTCAACTTCAACCTAACTGAAACGAAGATTTGGCTGTAGACCTTTGTCTTTCATTAATTTTGAAACTTGTGTTACCTGATTCCACCAACCAACTCTTGCATACAGATTCCCAAGCTGTTGAAGTGTTGCTGAGCATAGCCACTCATGGTGTTCCATGTGATAGCCTAAAATATTTTCAAATATGTTGAAGGCATCATCAATTGCCCCCACATTTGGAATACAAGGAAATGAGAGCATTATCATTGTGGAGGTGATAATGAAAACCCATGTGAATTATTTGACAATGAGCACATGTCCCATGTCCCCATGCTCCCATTCAAGCACTTAGAAGACTAGAGTGTATGTAAAATGATTTGGTCTGAAATATGAACCCCTCATTTGACAAAAAAAACTCCAAACACATGTCAACATGCCACTCTTCCACAAACCCGGCAATAATGAACTCACAAGAATTTATTCAAACATGCGGTATGCATCACCCGACAAGGCACGCCAACTTATCAGAGGTTCATCAAGAACATAGCAATAAACCATATGTTATTGTAATGCAGTGATGTTGAATTTCTCAACAAAGGTCACTCTTGGAGCCTGAAATAAGAAAATAAGAAGAATGTATAAGAAAAGTATGTTTTTACTATAATAATAAAAATGGACTTCTGATAGGTTTGAAATCCAGGAATCTACTTGCCAAGCATGGGTAACCGTGGATAGAATGGTTACACAAAACCCAAAGTAAAAAAATGTGGAATATATATATATATATATATATATATATATATATATATATATATCATTTTGGTTAAACTGTAAATTTGTTTCTATTTTAAATATTTATATGAGATTTTGTTAATTTTTCTTATTTTAATCTTTACATTGTAGAAATCTTTAAATTTGATTGCACTCTTAATTTTTCCATTTATATTTTAGTTTAGTTTAATTGAGCTTTACATCTAACAGATTCAATTAATGGGCGTTTAGTTAAATTTTTTCATACAAAATTACAATTCTTATCATTTCTATCATCACGTGCACTTTTGTGTAGTTTTTACTTGTGAACTTTTATATGTTGAGTCTCTTTAGAATGAATAACATTTAATAATTCATTGTAAGAAATAATTGAAGAAAATTAATATGATATTTCGATGAAGAAATTTTTTAATTTTAATTTGAAAAAATATATATTCACATATTCTCTCGTAAAAGTATTCATGAGAAACTTAGTTAAAATAATTTTCAGAAACATTATTTTTTAATATTAATGTTATTTTAGAAAATTAAAATATATCTGTCCAACTTTCCATTTGTAGGAAAATAAAAGTAATCCTGTATTAATAGCTGCCTAAAATATATTTAAAAACAATCTTTTATAACTATTTTGGCGGATCATAAAACAAATACACTAATATTTAATTACTATTATAAATAAAATAAAAAAATAAGTACATAATTTAGTATAATTACAACTATAAAAAAATCACACATATATATTTTTTGTTTTTTCAGATTTTTGAATTAATCAATAAATCAGAATTAAAATTTTCAGTTATTTCTTGTTCAGTGTAAATAATTTATCTTTCATTTTATTAGATAATCTTATTTTTGATGATATTCATTAATATAAAGTAAACTGTCAATAAAAAAATGTTGGTTACTTTTTTTTCTTGCAAAAAATTGACATAATTAGAATCTCTCTGGAAGTTTTAATTGATATGGAATCTATTTTAAATAAACTCTTCGAATTTTATATCTTTTGACTTATTAAATATTTTCATATTTGAAGGTAATTTTCTGAATCACGTTCTAGAATTAATATGAAACTCTAATTCTTTTAAATTTTAAAAAAGAGCTCATCTAATTAAACAATTGAATAATTAATATAATGCTTTAAAACATATGAAAAAGTTAAATCTATCTTGTTTTCGGGTTCACCAATAACTTTCCTATTACAATTTTTTTAAAAAATCTATTATTTTATTTTACAACAAGATACTTTTTTTTAAAAAAAAAACACAACTTTTAAGACCAAAAGACAATTTATCATAATGTAATAAAAAAATTGAATGATGTGATTACTAAAAAATTATAATAATCAAATCACAGTTAAAAACTGATTATAAAAAAAATTAATAAAACATAACTTTTCCTTCCATATTTATAAAAATAATATAAAAAAAACTCATCAAATTAAGAAAATGTTAACTATAAAACTAATAATTTAATAACAAGTAAGTTATATTTAAAAAAAAATAAAAATAAACATATAAAAAGTGAAAGCATAGATAATGAGTTTATATTAACTTTAACAAAAGAAAACACATAAAAACGAATGATTACTATAATAGATGAGAAACTAAAAGATAATTGAAAAAAATATATTAATAATTATTTATTTATTTTTTATTATATTGAATTTTCTGTTATGTTGTTTATTATTATTAAATGTTGTGGTTTATAAAAAAAAATATCCAATTTAATTTTCACAGATTTTCAATATATAACATATATAAAAAATTTCAAACATATAATTTAAAAAATTTGGAGAGATGGCATCTCCTATTATCCTCCGCCACTGACTACCAATTAAGAAACGTAACCGATAGGGTTTGAAATTTGAAATTTAGGAATCTACTTGCCAAGCACGAGTAAAGGTGGATAGAATAAGCTAGACAAAATCCAAAATAAAAATGAGGAAGGGAAATATTCATTTTAGCAAACATATATATAAAAAATAGATAGAACACATTTTAAACCAATACATTATTTTGCTTAAACTGTAAATTTGTTTCTCTTTTAAATATTTATCTGAGTTTTTGTTTTCTTTCTTATTTTAATCTTTATATATTAGAAATCTTTAAATTTGATCGCACTTTTAATTTTGCATTTATTTTTTAATTTAGTTTAATTGAGTTTTACATCTAACAGATTCATTTAATGGGCGTTAGGTTAAATTTTTTTCATACAAAAATCAGGATTCCTGTTATTTATACATATCAAGAAATCTAAAATAAAGTTAGTTAATGGAAGTAGTCTTGAAAATCTTTACATCAATTTTCAGAGATAAGAATAATGTGTTATTCTTGAAAAAGAAAAGTATGGAGAATGTCGTTGGTAAAGTGTTTGCTGAATGACCTTTGCCGTCACATTGATGGGTATATGGGACGACACCGTTTCTGTCATATAAACATCAGAACAAGGTTAAATGTCTTGTCATGTGAAAGGTATTAAGGGGTCGCCGACAGCTGCCATTCTCCGCCATCACCGGCACAATCCACGTGTCAATCACCTTTTTCCCCAAACTTTTGTCTCTTCTGTTCACCTTCTCCATTCTATTCATTCTTCCTCTCCGAAAGCAAGTGCCACTGCTACTTCGTCTCTTACTTTGCCTCCCCCGTTTCCCTTCTCAGTATTACCCTCTTCTCAAAATGTTCAATTTCTTACTTATAAAAGACGAACGAAAGATTCTCAAGCGCAAAGATAGCGATGCCGGGGAAAGAGGTACTCTATGCATTCTACATTCCTTTCTTTCTTACATTATTTCAGTTTCTCGATGCTTCGGGTTTATCAATTACTGGTTTAGATTGGACAGTGTAAATATGTTGCATCGGATTATACTCTCCATCAACTTTTCATTGTTTACAGCAACTCTGAGCCTTTTCAGAACACTTAACTTCTTACACTGTGAACTCTATTTTCACATTCATTGAAGAGTAGCCACGTTGAAAAATGGGTCTGGGTATGGAACTTCCATTTTTGTATGACTTTTTGGTCATTTTCAATTTTAGTGATCATCAGAATACAAAACACTTGTACCTCAATTTACATCAAGCATGTTCATGGATACTTTTTTAATGCAAGCAGGCTAAGTATTATCCAATTTGTAATTTTTTTTTTGTGAAAAATAAATTTAATTACGTGAGACATATAATATAGAATAGAAACACGGAATCATTCTGCATAAATTTACCAAAAATTAAAAGTTGTTGCCTTTATAGTATATTTTTTAAATGATAGGAAGGAATTTATGATGAAAATGATTATGATCTTTGTTTCCAATAATGTTAAAAAAATACATTATTAATTTAGATTTGCATAAATACAATTATATATTTATTATACTTTATGAATTTTTATGCTTACATAGATATGACATAGACACACGGAAGCATTGTCCATGAGGAAGCAAAAATAAAAATTGTTCCCCATTCATACGATTTGGACAAAAGAATGTGATTTATAATACTATTCTTATAAGTAATGAGAAGGAATTTATGATGATAATGATTTCTGATTTTGGTTTTTAATAATGTTCAAAAATACATTCTTAATTTGTATTTACAGAATTGTAAATATATATAATGTATCTTCTCATATCGTTACACCAGACGTATATGGATACCGTATCGGTACATCATAGTCATACACATAGGCCTTTGTTAGAGTACTATAAATAATTTTGTTTTAGAATTTTGTGCTTGGTTGGATTCAGGTTGAATCATCCAAAATGAACTGAAATATTAGTTTAAGTGATTTTGTAAATGTATATATGGTCACATTTTGGCCACTGGGTGAGAAATAGATTTTAAGTTTCAAATTGTTTTTGATTAAAGTTAATATGTTGGAATGTTTTTACTTTAAAAACAAGCTAGGAGTAAGACAGGGTGTAAAATTTTTATCCAACACGATTTACTTAAAATTGCTTCAACTTAAAATCAGGTTTGATCAAGAATTGATTATGTTGGACTAAACACATGAAGATTTACTCAACATTGAAATGTCATTAATATAGTTCAAGTAACATAATAAAAAATTATATTAAGTTTATTGCTAACTCCTTTAGAATAAAAACATTTAAACATAAATTATTTTTCTTTAAAATCAATTTTGAAAGCAGTCCATCGAAACACAGATTGATTCTTGTTTCTTTCCAGCCTAGTCTCTGCACCTACTTGTATATACTAACTTTGAACATTCAAAATTTATTCAAGCTTATGTCTTATTCAGCCAACTCTGAATTGGTGAATTTTCCTTGGCCATTCTTGATATATTAGAATGTGAATCTGATGCATACTTAGTTTATGCTTTACTCTGTATCTCCATAAGAAACTTCCCTAATACCTCCTATTAACTTTTATTTGTCATTGCAGGAAGAGCACTGGAAGACCTGAGAGGCTCATTGTTTAATGAATTTCGTTCCCCTGAAGGTGCAAAACGACATCAACATCGCACATGTGGTCCAGCTGCAGCACTTGCCTTCAATTTTGTAGTCGCAATTAGTATTATCTTCATGAACAAAATGGTTTGTTTACTTTCCTTTCTGTCTGGTTGGACTGTGTTGTGTGTGGAAGTTTCAAATAACCATGCATCTAGATTTTGATTTCTTTGACTTTTCTTTTCAGGTTCTTCAAACTGTTAAATTCAAATTCCCTATTCTTCTCTCACTAATTCACTACGTAGTGAGCTGGTTCTTTATGGCTGTACTAAATGTGTTCTCTTTGCTTCCTGCTTGTCCCTCCTCAAAGTCAACTAAACAGTCTGCTTTATTTACTCTTGGATTTGTCATGTCTCTATCTACTGGCCTTGCTAATGTCAGCTTGAAGTATAATAGGTAACACAACTATGATGTTTTTATTTAAAATATTTGTTTCGTTCTCTGAATTTAATATCTATATCTTCAGTATTGGTTTCTATCAGATGGCAAAGATTGCAGTAACACCTTCAATAGTTATGGCAGAATTTGTATTGTATAGGAAGAAAGTTTCTTGGCCCAGGGTAAATACATTAACTTTGGCTGGGCATATAAATTGGATGGGAATAATTAAGAGTGTTAAGGGGCTTGTAGAAATAAGAGTGTTTTTTTTTTTATTACTATTGATTTGAGTTATATGCACATTTTGTGCTATGGTGATCTCCTATAGCTTAACGTAAAATAACAGACTTCAAGTAGTTAACTTCGCCCTTTCATTGCGAAGTGCGTAACCAAAGCGTGTCTCTTGTCATTATCTGTGCTTCTGAGGACCTATAAATGCAGTCAAAATTGTAGTTGAAAATAAAAGTCCAGTAACTACGACTATTATTTTTTAAGTTTATCATTTTACTCGTTTGTTGATCTTTAACATCATGCCAGTTGAACAAAACTGATTCAATCAGTAAACCTTTAGCTACAATGATGCTTGTATTCTATGTTTCAGAAGTAATCGATGTGTAATTCTCCACAATTGATTCTAGATTTCAGAATTTTCATACGTATCTCATTTGTTTATTTTGTTTTATTATTATTGAAACGCTAACTGAGTTGATATGAAACTTTACAGGCTTTAGCATTAACGGTAGTATCTATTGGTGTTGCTGTGGCTACAGTGACAGATCTGCAGTTCCATTTCTTTGGTGCCTGTGTCGCATTAGCGTGGATTGTACCTAGTGCTATAAACAAAATCCTCTGGTCCAGATTGCAGCAGCTAGAAAACTGGACTGCTTTGGCGTGAGTAATTTGTTTATTCTTTTGGTCATTAATAAGTATTTATTATCTCTTTATAGTTTATATTATGTAATGACTGCCTCTTCCAATTCCAAGTGCTGATTTACATACCAATATTTGTGGATTATTCAACAGGTTAATGTGGAAAACAACACCTATTACTTTAATTTTTCTGGCTGTTATGTTACCCTGCTTAGACCCTCCTGGTGTACTTTCCTTTGATTGGAACTTCATTAACACATTGGTGATACTCACATCAGCCATTCTTGGATTTTTGCTTCAGTTATCTGGGGCCTTAGCACTAGGGTAAGGCACATGCATTACCCTCTTCAATTGTTGAATATTTTGCCTGTGAAAAGATATCGAATTTCAGTTTTGGTAAACGGTAGGTGGGTCACTTGTTTAATACTTTACTAGGGGGTTTTCATCAAATTAAATGATCATTTAGTAATGACCTGAACTCCAATGTGTCAAACATAAATAGTTCAATTTGGTTTCTCTTAGCTTCCTTTCATGATATTACTTGTTCTCTTGGGTTGGGTATCAAGTATGCTGGTCAGCATTTCTATTTTAAATGTTTCATTGTTTGAGGAGGTATAAGGTTATTTGTTCAGGTGACAGAGTTGTGTCAAGAAGCCTTTAGTGGCATCTGATACCATCTTTGTTTCTGATGTGAGTATAATTTGCATTTCCCTATCTGACCATAATTCGGAATAATAGTGTTTTGAATGAATAAAGTATAAATTATCTCATCTAGGATTCAATGCCATTTGATACCATCGAATCCTATTTGTTCCACTAGCATGTTTTATTTTTAGCAAACATTCCTTTAACATGCTATAATTAATACTACAACAGTGACCCTGTGTACTGAGAATTTCAACATAAGTTTATAGATATGGCAAACTTTGATGGTTATGTGCTAAGGCTAATACTGATGGTACTTTACGGCCAGATGTACAAGTAAACAAGTGTGAAAAGTTTGTGACAATGTTAGTGTTTGGTCATTTAAGATTTGTCCTAACCAGACCATTATTGAAGTTCATTAAATTGTATATCTGTTTCTATTTTACATTGTTGTTTAGTTAACTTCTACTGGCTAGTTTCTTCATGTATTTTTTCCTTGTAATTTACAGTGCTACGTCTGCGGTCTCGCATGTTGTTCTTGGGCAGTTTAAGACATGCATTATCCTTTTGGGAAACTATTATCTCTTTGGATCCAATCCTGGCATAATCAGTGTCTTTGGAGCATTTACAGCTATTGTTGGTATGTCTGTTTACACTTGCCTTAATCTGAAGCAGCAAACAGCCAAGATATTTCCTCATCAGACCTCCCTTTTACCAAAATCTAAACTAAGCAAAGAAAATGGCAGTTCCCATAATGGACATTACAATACAGAAAATGTCTAGCAAAATTCCTAATACTGCATTGCATGAGATGATAATTAGTCAATCATTGTTTTTCCTTGCTGTGATTTCTAGATTCCAATAATTGTTTATGTTCAAATATAAAAATATGCATACTAGGATTCAATGCTTCTATCATGGCAAGTTGGAACCCTATCTACTCTGTAAATGAATTATTTGGTGGTTTCTTATCCTGAGTTACGAGTTTTTTCTTCGGTATAGAATAGGAGCTACTGTTTCATTTTGTAATAGTGACAGAAATCAGAAAACAGAATTACATTTTTTTTATTATACTCAGAATAAAAATTGTCTATTCTGAATCTTGTTGACAGGGGCATTGGAAATCATGGAGGGATTATTAATTTTATTATAAAAAAATTATTTTTTGTTCTTTAACAGACCTCCGAAATTAATTAGCAGTGCCTTAATTTGAGTTTGATTGACTTAGTGAAAAAGGTTTTGTGTTGTGAATCAATCATAAATAGTTGATGGTATTTAGGATTAGTAATATATTCTTTAGGATAGTTAAACTGTTTGGATAGAAGAGGATGCAAAGAAAATTGGAATATAATGATAATGTTTTATTATTTTATTTTATTTTACATTTTTATTGTCTAAACTTAATTTCCTCTCAATAGAAATTTGGTCTCATTTCTCGTTGCAACATCTTTTTTATGAACAATAACAAATATATTAAAAAAATATTTAGATTACTCTAACTCATAAATATAAATATCAATCTATATATATAATATCATCTTATTAAATCTTCCTTAAACCCTCCAAACCCTTACTCACCTCCCTCATTCCTCTCAACCCTTTATCTTCCATCTCTCTCACTTCAACATTTTCTTTGTCATCATATGGTAGCCAAACTAAAAAAAATCAGAAAAATTGGCTCTTAAACAATCTTACAAAAAATGATTTTATAATGAATTTTCATTTTATAATTTTTGTCTTATCTAATTTTATCCAATTTTCACAAACATAAAGGAATTGATAATTGACCTGGAAAAAATAAAAAATACTAGTTGTTAAACAATTTCTTACAAAAAAATGATTTTATAATGAGTTTTCATTTTATAAATTTTGTCTTATCTAATTTTCACAAGCATAATGACATAAAAAGAATTGGTAATTGACCTGGAAAAAATCAGAAACACTCGTTGTTAAACAATTTCTTGCAAAAAATATTTTATAATGAGTTTTCATTTTATAATGAGTTTTCATTTTATAATTTTTGTCGTATATAATTTTATCTAATTTTCACAAGTATAATGACATCCGAAGGAATTGATAATTGGTCTGGAGAGTTTGTTTTAGAGATGATGATACATATGCAAATGATGAAATTAGAGAGGTTAGTGAAGATGGTGAAATTGAAGAGATCTTGAAGATGGTGATAATTGGTCAATGACTCAACTCTTTACAAAGGCAAATTGTTTAAGGGCAAGTGTTTATGATTTTTTCAATTGGGGCTAAACTTCATGTATTTTTTATTGAAGTTCATTAAAGTGTATTCTTTATTGAAGAGATCTTCATGTATTCTTTATTGAAGTTCATTAAAGTGTTTATGATTTTTTCAATTGTATTTTTTCATTTGTTTGGTCAATGATTTTTATTATACTTTTACTTTTATGAAAAAATAATATATAGTTCAAAAAATGATTTTTTGACCACCTTTTTGTGGTTTCTAAGTACTTCACTAGTTATCAAATGATTCAACTTCTCGAGATTATTTATGGTTTACCTGTTTTACACTTGAAACATTGGATCCGGTTATTTCTTTCTAGTCAAATGCGTTGTGTGAGTATGTTTATTTATTTTTAATTTATATTATATATAAATAGGATTAATTTTTTTTTCTTGTATATATATTTTTTAATTTTAATTTTTAAATAATTATTATTTTAAATAAAAATAATTTCATTTTTTATTTTTATATTTTAAATTACCGTTATCTAAATTTAATTATTTTATAAATTAAAAAAGATTATTTAGCCATTCTATTCTTTTAATAATAAATAACCTTTTAAATTTAAATAATTATTTATAATAACAAAATTAAAAATATAAATTATTTATTTTTATAATTAATTTTAATAAAAAATATTTCATAATTTAATAAATTTTTATTAAAATAAAAAATGTGAATACATGTGACGTGTTATTAAATTTAAAAATATTCTTTAAGCCCTTGTTCACTTGAATGGATTTGGAGGAGAGTAATTCACTGGATTTGAGAGGATTTGAAGGTAAATTTTTATTGTTTATTTGAGTCGATTTTGGAGGTAAGTGAGAATGGATTTGGAAGTAAATTTTTTTAATCTGTCACATTGTTGGGTGGTTCGACAAGTGCACCGAATCACTTCAAGTAATAAACCGTGGTAAGACTAATTATCTTTTTCCCAAGAGACTCGTAATACTAGAGAATTGTGCGATTAACAACTCATCTAGACTCAATAGAACATCATTCATTTACAAACATGTGCAAAGAGATAAATTCACAAATATACAATGGTTGCACTACAAAAAAGAAGGGCATTACCGAAGGCCAGAAGCCCTCGGAAACAGCCCAAAACCGTCGGTAAAAGGTAATTACCGAAGGCTTATCGACGGCCAAAGAGCCCTCGGTAAATCGCTTGTGGCTAACATTTACCGAGGGCTTTTGACCTTCGGTAATTACCGAGGGCCAAAAGCCTTCGGTAATTACCGAGGGCCAAAAGCCTTCGGTAATTACCGAATAGCTGAAAAAAAAAGTATAATGGAGGGTACTCAATCAAGGGTCTGGTAATCGTTTACACCAACCCTGTAAACGATTACCCGAGAGAAAATTGGAATTTGTACAGAAAGTCCAACACAGGTACTCAGTCAGGTGAACAGGGGTCACCATTGAAAAAAAAGTGACTTTTAGGCACTTTTGCACTTGTCTTAGGCTGTTCCTTGTGTTTCAGTGGTGGGAGAGGGAGGTTAGTGATGTGATTATGTCCCAATGATGGAGGAAAGTGATGTTTTGGCACCCCATGATGGAGGAAAGAAACAATGTTTATGAGATGAGCAACTTGAGTGAGATAACATGCTGTCAACTTTGACCTTTGCTGGCTATTTTACTGATAACTTTTCCCACCGACCTCCAAATGATGTGATTCTTTTTTTATTAGAAACTAGACTCAAAAGTCTTTCCAATGACTACTAATTTGTAATTTTTGGACATTTGAGTTGGTACAGTTTATTGTTTCAAGTTAGCGTTTCATATATTTTTGCAACTCTGACCTTTGCTTGTTCTTTTGCTCATAACTTTCTCCACCGAACTCCAAATGAGTTGATTCTTGTTTTGTTGGAATCTATACTCAAAGACCTTTCAAATTATGCCTTAGAAATCAAATTTACACCTTCTTTGACACTGTAATCGATTACAAGGACACTATAAACGATTACCCGAGAGAAAATTGGATTTTGTACAGAAATTCCAACACAGGTACTCAGTCAGGTGAACAGGGGTCACCATTGTTAAAAGAAGTGAGTTTTAAGCACTTTTGATCTTGTCTTAGGCTGGTCCTGGTGTTTTAGTGGAGGAAAGTGATGTTTTGGCACCCCATGATGGAGGAAAGAAACAATGTTTATGAGATGAGCAACTTGGGTGAGATAACATGTTGTCAACTTTGACCTTTGCTGGCTAGGTAATTCTTTGCTTTTGACAAGTTTCCTAGCTTCATTCCACTAGTTTAGACATGTTAGGATGTTCACATACCTTAGAATGAGTCTACATTAGGTGAAATGACAATTTGTCACCTTATAAGTACACTTTTTAGGTACTAAATACTCAAACTTTAAGTTTTAGGTTATTGTTTTGCTTTTTATGGATTTTTTACAATGTTTTAGTCATATCCTTACATTTGGAAACATAAACCTGCACATAAAATTGGGTTTTTCTGGTTTTTTTGGGTTTTTCTGGTTTTGGACTTTTCAAAACTGGATTGCAGGGGTGTATTTGGTTGAGTTTATGATTTGTTTTCACTTGTAGAATCATTCAAAATTGTTTGAAACCACTTCAAGCAACTTTATATGCTTAAATTGAAGGGATTCAAACTGTGAAACAGCAATGAAAACTGCCACAGTAAAATAGGATAGGACCACTTACTATATTGAACCCTAAGTAGTAAGATGTAATTTGGTGAAATGGTGCAAAATTGACCAAAGGAACAGTTAAGATGAACTTTGACGCACCAAATATATGTATAGAAACAACCAAATTGTGCCAAAATCTACTGAATCACACTATCACTTGTTGAGTTCCAAATTTCAAGCAAAAATGGGAAGTCAAACTATGATTTGGCAGATTTAATGAAAATGGACCAAGGAAACAGTTGAAACAAGTTTCAAATGGTCTAAAACACTTGCACAAATGTTTAAACTGGTCTGAAATAGGCAGAGTCACCAAAACACGGTTGCAGTTGGTAAAAGTGCAAAAAAATGAACTAAAACTATTGCAGATTTGAGAAAGCAGTGCATTCAAAGCTGGATAGCTCAATTAAAGACTCAAACAATGCCTAAAAACACTACATCTAACTACAGATAAACCTACTGCTATGGATGACTTGAGAGGCAATTTTTCACAACTATGGTTAGACACCTAATTTGATGATTGGAGCAACTTTGTATGCATTATTTGAAGGTGTTTAAACTGTCAAACAACAAGGATATATGCAGCAGCAGAAATTGAGTAGTTCACTTCCAATTTCAACAAAATGTGATGCTTGGAATGATGATTTTGCATATGGACTGAAAATTGACCAATTGAACAGTAAGAACAAGTTTGAAATGGTCAATTGTATGTGCACAAACATTCAAACACCACAGAAGCACACAGAGTCTCAATATCACTCTTAAAAGTTGCCAAATTATGTTGAAAATTAATGAAAACTGCAGCAGTTTGGAAAATACTGGAAGCAAAGCTGGATTGATCAAACAAGTGATTATGAATGTCCTAAATCTATCTATCTGCAGAAATAGTTAAGACAAATGGATTTGAGTGGATGCACATGAAGTCAAAATAGCTTTGGCCTAAAGACAATTCTGCACTATATTTCAAGTGCTGAAAATTCCATTTTGCCTAATCTGAATGCATTAAACAACAGACAGGACACTGATTTTATTGAGCTTGGCTTGGCTTAAGGGTGAAAGGGAGTGGAAAACAGGCTACTCTTAGAGCACCTAGTGAGGACTAATGTGTTTATTTCAAACTTCCTAGTACTAATGTGTTTATTTCAATTCCACCAAGTTGTGAGCACAAGTGTTATTCTTGCACTCCATCTGAAGCTATTCAAGTTCCCAGCATCAACAACAAAAAAAGTCATTTGAGTTTGCAGTACTCAAATTATGAGCCAGAGAGTTGGAAATCATGGTTTCAAATTTGGTGATTCCTAAATTGTACATCACAGGATTGGAAAAGCTAGCAATAAAGTTTCCCTTAAACATACATTTTCCAATAACCAAATCAAAGGGATTTGATGGAGGGTTCCAAAGCAAAGCTACTGGAAATCTACCATAGTATTTAACTTGTCTATAACTATATCATCAACTTCAACTCAACACAATCAAACACACATTGGATTACAGAGACGGTATGAAAACACAGAATAACCAACTAATAAAACCAGAAAGATGATAAAATTATCATTTAACAACGTTGCAACAATCACAATTTACAACTTACCTCCACGGCAGCCCCCTCCAATAGCCTCCCTAGAGATAATGGAACACCTCCTCACGTAGCAGCAGGCGCGGAGTCACGTAGCAGCAGGCACAGAGTCACGCAACGATAATGGATGCCCTCGTCACACACCGACAGCCGCTTGGTCTCGCGATAATGGCGATAGCCCCATCGTCAGGCAACCACCTCCAATACTCTCGCCACAATAGCTCACCTGAACCACCAGATTGCTCACGAGCCCGCAATGCGACTACCATGGAGGACCGCGACTAAAGAGCAACGATAATGGAGGATTGGAGAATAAGGGTTTGAAAAGAAACCGTACACTGAAGATTGGGGAACGGCGGTATGCAATGGTGGATTAGGGAACAACGCCGGTCACGATTGGGGTTAGGGTAGGGGTAGTACAGAGTGAGATTAGTAATGAGAGCTCTGCTGTTTTGGGGAAGAAGTGTTTTCGCGAAATGCAATTACAGGAGGGAAAACCCAAATGTTATTTCATATACCTGAACCACTTACCGAGGGGCATAGGCCTTCGGTAATTAACCACTTACCGAAGGCCTTTAAGCCTTCGGTAATGTACCGTCGGTAATAACAACTTTTCTTGTAGTGTTGGACTTTGGTCATTAAAGGGACTTAGATATGGACAAGACTAGAAATGGTATGAAATGATATTGCTAAGGTTAGTTTTCACCTATTTCACTCTTGTGTTTACCCAATTTCATCTCCTCTCCATCAATTTACTAAAGTTAATCCACAAAAACACTCTAGCCCTAATCCCTTAGATGAAAGAGCCTAGGTTTTCCCTATTAAACTTCAATCCCTTGGAAAATCTAACTAGCAAACCCGCATTAAAGAGCTAGGATCTTAAGACAACATGTGAATCATCTTTCATCCCCATAATCAATGAAACCCCAAAATCAAGTCATGAAGATTCCTATTTCATGCAAGCTTTAAGATTGGAAACAAAAATACTAACAATTGATAGAAAAGGCATATATAAATACTGATCAATCATCCATTACACAAGAATTCATAGGTTACAACAATCCCTAACAAGATGAATCTGGTTCTTCACTTCCATGGAGAACCCTAAAGCTTACAAAATGGAAGATGGAAGAAGAAGAAGACCCAAAGGAAGAAGAGGAGATGTTCCCACAAGCTCCTCACGGCCTCCATGAACTCCAACAGTGAAATCGCGCCTCCAAAGAACCAAAGACCCGAAGCTCTTCGTGTTTCTGAGTTAAATAGAGCAAATCTATCATGTCAGCAAAAATGGCGCTCAAGCGCCCCTAAAGAGAGGGGGCCCGGGCGCGCGTCAGTCAAACTCAGCAGCTGGTGCACTGGCGCTCAAGCCCCCATGGAAAAAGGGGGCCCGAGCCTGACTCTTGTAGTGCTTCTTTTTCTGGTTTTTTTTGCAGATTTACTTGCCTTTGTGGTTGGTTCAGTTCTTTACATTGTTGGAGATTCTTCCAAGCCCATTATTAGCTACAAAATAAAGGGATTATAGATGAAATTACATCAAAGTAGCCCAAAACACAATTACTCAAAAAACTAAGATAAAAGAGAGGATTAAGCAAGTTACAAGCTAAAAAAGAGTTGATTTTGCTATTAAATTCATGCTTAGAGAATGGTAAAACTTAGCATTATCACACATCAATCAAATTCTACACTAATTCTCACAAACTTTACTTCCAAATTCACTTTCACTTACCTCCAAAATCCACTCAAATAAACAACAAAAAATTTATCTTCAAATCTTCTCAAATCCATTCAATCACTCTCCCCCAAATCCATTCAAGTGAACAAAGCCTAAAAGATAAAATTGATAAAATAATTTTTTTAATTTTAAAAAATAACTACTAAGAGAAATTTTGGATACCAGTGCATCAAAAGAAAACATTTTTTTATTAGTGTAATACTTTTTTTTCGTGCGATTTTGTTCAATATATCTTTAATGGTGTATAAGAAAAAGAGATTAATAAAGAGAGATTTGAAATATTTTTAAATTTGACTATCTTTTACTTTTATAATTTTTAAAAACTATTTTTTAAATTTATCAATATTAATGATTGCAAAATTTATGTTAAAATGTAAGGATTAATAAGAGAGGTATGATATTAAAAAATGATTTTAGCCTTCTTGAAAAAATTATGGTGTTTTAAAATTGTTTTAAATGAATTTTTTAAATTTTCAAAGATTTTATCAAATAATAAGTAAAGCAAATAGATCAAGATACACAAGATTTTATATTAGTTCAACTTTAATCGAGTTTACATCTAGTCTTTTTCTAAACAACCTAAGTTGGAAGGAAATCCATTATAAGAAAGTTGAAATTACAAGATTTTCTATGCAATTTAAATCTCCAATCAAACAAGAATAATTGCTAATGGTGAGGCTAGACACATTCACCTTAAGAACCTAGCCTAAACAATAAAGGATATCGTGATAATTAGAATTTACAGAAAAAGTAAAAGAAACAAACACCCCTAGTGCATATTTTACATAGAAAACTGAAAATTGTCACTCCTTAGTTCTTTTCACTCATTCTTGTAAGCTTGTAGTCTTGATTTTATTCGATTAATGTTCTTGCTCTCCAAAAATATTTGAAGGATGTTCTTTCTCAACAAATGAATGCTCTAACAATGTATTCCGTGCTTTGAAAAAGAAATCAGACTCACTTATATACAAAAACACATTACTGACAATTTTAATCGATTATGTAATTAACGTAATTGATTAAAAGAGCTAACATTTTCTGACATACATATTAACATATTTAACAATAAGTTAAGAACCCAGTTCCTACAATACATGCATTTTAATAGATTTAGCAGTTAGTTAATTTCATAAAGAACATTTAAACATCATCAAAAATACTTTAATCATATTTGGAACATCATCAAGAATATTTGTCTACTCGGGTTAGCTCCCCTGTCAACAATATTTTCCTAAAAGCAACTAAAGCACTAGGTTTATAGTATCCAAGAGGTATGAATATATTACTTGTGGGGTATATTGATTCAGATTTTGGAGATTGTAAGGCGATGGAAAGAGTACTATTGACATATGTCACTACTAGGTTGTTCCTTAGTCTTATGACACTAAAAAAACAAGCTTATATAGCATTATCCACAACTAAAGTTGAGTATATTGCAACTAATAGTTGTTATGTTCAATCAATATGGATAAAAAGCTAATTGAAAAACTATGGTATCTACTCAGATCAAATACTTCTTAAGTGTGACAATACAAGTGTTATAAATCTAACTAAAAATCCTATTATTCACTTCAAGATTAAGTATATAGAGATTAGGTAAAGGATTATGTTTCAAAAGAAAAGTGTAAAATTAAATACATTAATATTATTCATCAATTAGTTGATATCTTTACTAAACTACTTTCTAAAGATAAATTCTACACTATTAAAAATGAATTAAACATCTTAAATGTTGCATGTTGATCCTAATAAAATAAAAATTACCTGCTCTGTCTATATTAACTGTAATCGATTAATTCTGAATGAAGATAAATTTTTATTTTGAAAAGTGTCGGACAACCCCGCTCCATTTCGATACCTAAGGGTGGTATAGTTGTTATTATTTTATCATTTTACTTTATTGTGTCTCTGTATGTTAGATTTTGTAATTAATATGAAATAGTATTATAATATAAAATGACAATCATCTTTTATTATTTTAATATTATTTTATATTACTCAGAGAATCTCTATTTCTTAATCATAAAGACAAGAAATTAAGATAATAAAATAATAAAATTACATCATCTATAATGAAAAAGTTAAATTATAAAGACTTAATTAAAAATAAATAAAAATAATTTAGTGTCCAATAAACAAAAAAAATTAAAAATACACTAATTTATAAAATTTATAAAAGACTTAAAACTTAATTAAGTCTAAATAAAATGTAATGGATAAAATAGTGTAATATACAATTTTTTTTATCCTACAACTACATTTATGAGATCTCAACAAACATTGAATGATAAATAAGAACAACCTGTGTCTTTTTTTTTTCATAAAGTGATTCAAAGATTAATTCCTGAAGATTTCAAATAGAGTGCATCTCCGAAATTCTTCTTCATTATGTAATGATTTAATTTAACTTCTATATTTTAGGTTATTCTTATGAGCATACAAATACATTTATTTTCCGTTCCATCTCCTAGATTAATCATAGTATTTTTTTTAATATCAAATTAATAGATTCATAAAATCTGAAATTTCATGCTTTTAAATAAAATCAATTAGAAGTTTTAAGTTTCATTTGCTTAAAAAAAAGTGAGTAGAAATCGAATAACCTTTTTCCCACTAGGTCTACCTCATCTTTAAGTGTTCAACTTTCCTTTAAAAAAATACAATTCCTTCAATATATATTCTTGAAGTTCTTACAAATATGATAATAATACTTGTCCTAAATAAAAATAAATGAATGGGATTAAACCATCTTATCGTAAATGATTAATATAACTAATACTTACAAAAATTACATCAATAATTCATGACGAGGTTGTTGAGATAATTTTATTTAAAGATAACTTAAACCATCTGTTTGAACTGAAGAAAGAAGAGTCATATTTGAAAAATTGAATATGTATATATTCAAGGCGCGGTGCATTTGTCTGCTGCAAATTTTATGTGTTGATTACTTTAATCATAATAATAACAACATCTTGGATATGATGAAATGCACCTTCTAAATTAGCTTAGTCCTTGAAAAAGTAAACATTGCTGCACTTATTCAGAAGCACAAAGAATGCAATTCACTTGGTCTAAAATTGATTTACATAACACACAAACAAAGAAACACCCACAGACCAACAAATAAACCAATTAGGGTTTCCCCATTTAGGTGAGGGCTCTCGCTGTCATTGGATGCATTATGTTCTCTCCACTGTCTACACAAACTGTTCAAATCCTTATTTTATTCAACAAATGTCTGAAAGGTTCCACCAACTGGGACAACCTTCATGTGCAACACTGCCAATTTCCAATATGTTAGTTTCCACATTGAAAATAACCGAGACAAGACACCCCTTTGGACTTCCACGTGATTAGTGACCAAGACAAAGTGTTAATCTCAAAATAAACTAATACGGAAAACCACTTCTTCTTAATCTACACCATTACGGTGCTTGTATGTTTCTTAAACCCTATCGTGGCACACGCACAGGATGACCTTAATAGTATCATTTCATCAAATTATAAGGAACCTCAGCACATGCCATGTTTCTGATCTAATCTCATTAGTTTCATTAATGGATTTTTCTTGTCATATTTCAAATACAAACCATTCTTTTCATTCCTCTCATAAATTCATCACAATCTACTCGGGATTATGATTTTTAATCAAAATTGTCAGATGACATGGCTCTATGTGCTGTCTGCAATTTCCAAGAAACTCAGCCAAGTAATATGCTCAAATTTAGCGAGCAGACTCCTTTTATTACTTTTTCTTCCAATGAGTATTTAAGTAATAAATTGACGAACATGTACCTAGCTTATTTTTTTATAGATGTAAAAAAGTTAATAAGAATAATGTTAGATCCATAGCATCTATGCTACTCTTTGTATATAGTAGAAGAAATTCTTCACGACTCTGATACTAGCTAGAGTCATAATAAGTATAATTATAACGAAGTTGATTACTTTAATCGCCAAAGTTGTCGGGGCCTATATCATTCATTGCATGCATCATTAACTGTGACATGAATAATGGCTCTCCGAACAAGACAATTCATTGAAACTTTAATAAAATGAAACTGTTGGTATATGTGTCAAACATGTGAAGTTTTCAGTATTTATTATGTTGAACAGGATCCCAACGACAGTAACCAAACTTTTTTGGAAAAGGCAACCATTGGAACGATGCACTGAAGCCACCCTGCTTTTGATCTTCAATCTACTCATCAATTTTACTACTAGTAGTTTATTTATACATAGTACATATATATATATATATATATTTATATATATATATATTTATATGTTCGTTCAGATATAGTAAACAATACTGAAAAAGCCAGCATTACCATGCGTATATAATGCTTTAATCGTATTGATCCTTCCTCGATACATGCAACGTTATATATAATTTTCTCGTAAAACTTATACTAAAAAAATCAGAATATATTCATGTAGTATGTGATGATCAGTATGTATTTATTGCTTGCAAATAGAGTCTATATGCTTTTAGTAATTTGCTGATGAGGAACGTTTCCAAATAAGCAATTTCTGCAATCGTTTGAATCTTCAATTGAAAATATTTTATTAAATTGAAAAGAAAATTTCCTGATCAATGAAGGAATTTGAAAGTCAACTCTCCGAAAATTAAATCCTCAGATACCTAATGTGTTTCTTTTCTGTGCGGTTGAAAGGGAGCATAAATGCTAGCTCATTCAGAAGTTCCCTTGTTTAAAAAGCCGAAAGTGTAATTTTAAAGTTGCCCCACTGATATTAGTGTCCCCAAAAACAACATAAAAAAATTGATCTATCTCGCGTCTCGTAGGTTGTATCTCTTGCTTTCCTACCTAACTAAAAGATTTTTCCATTAACAAATAGAGAGAATTCAGAGTGAGTAAGAAATTTGGAAGAAATCAAACCCAAACTTTCATACGAATCATAAATAATTAATATATATAGCATTCTACTATATACTATATATAATTTCTCTTTCCCTCTCTAACATCTAAAATCAAATATCTTCTACGTTTCTTCATCCACCGCGCTTGAGCGTGGTGACCTTGGCTTTACGTAGTACGTACAGTTACAGCATCATAATTCTCTTCCTCGCAAGATAGATTAGAGTCCAAGCAGCACGTAGTAGAGTATGGTTATGGGCAATGCAATCAGCATTCCAAATATAACCCTGCACAATTTGCAAACTCCTCTTTAATTTATAATCATAAATTTTCTTTACAATCTTCTTAACGCCAATCTTACATTGAAAATTAAAAAAGGGGGGCAATTTTCAAAAAATGAAACATTTATCAGATCAGGAATATTGAAATCATTTATTTAACCAAATAAGAAACATAAAAAAGACACTTACGCAGTACTAAGAATATCTGCATGGAGATTGTATTCTTTGGCAAACACAAAGGGAACGATACCTTGGGGAAGGGCAGCCTGCAATATATAGGCCATATCATAAACAACTTAGAATTATAGACTTTGATTGTAATAGATTGTTGATTAAAGAAAGTTTCATAATTCATTTCACCTGGACAATTGCAACATGCAAAAGAACTCCACGGAGTCCAATGCCTATGGAGGTTGCAGCAATAACCGCTGGACCTGTCAAGAACCTAACAGCCATAGAAAATGCTGCAACAGATTTTCCACAGGCAATGATCTTGGGTTGTAATGCCATGAACAGACCTGATTGCAATTAAGATTCCCATATATAATTTACCCTTTTTTTCAAACAATCGTATATATGATATAGTGCAGACAGAAAGGAGAAAAAAATTAATAAAGGGTTCATAACAGGTACCTAGACTGAACATGGCCATTCCTAGACCAGCATCGGACAGTATTGAGATGGAACCTTTTACAATAGTTGGCATTTCAATGTGCCACCTGCATGCATGCACATGAGCAAAATTAAACGATTTAGAGTGACAGCAACAGCGACAGGTAAACGTTTTTTTCTTTTTACTTTGAAATTCCTGTGTACCTAAATGATACGAGAGACCATGTGAGTCCCAGAAGACTGGAGTAGGTATTGGGATTTCTTATTAGTTTTCTCCAAACCATGATGAGGATGAGTCTTGTCATGACACTAGCCGGTGGCATCTGTTGGTTTTTGTTTGCATTGCCTTCTATGTCCACCTTCTTCTGGCAGGTGTATGGAGATCCACTTGTGGGATATTTCGCTCCCTCATCCATTTCAAGCTCCTTCTCTCCACTCCCTCTACGACCAGGACTCATGTTCTCAATCAATTCTTGAACAGCTGCATACAAAATCGCACATTTAAAATCAATAAACAAATCAGTCCTAGAAGGATGTTTCACTAATCACAAATACCGCCACTTTCTGACAATTTTAAGGATGTTTTCGGTATGCACATATATTTGAAATTTACTGATGAAATGAAAATATTTATATTGTTGTGAGTGTTTGAGATATTTTGATATGTATGATGTTTGGGGTTACCTTTGGAAGCAATAGTTTCGTGTGGAACAGCCTTGGAAGGATCAACTGTTCCAAAGTCGGTAGAGGCAGCTCTGTTAACTGCATGCCTCAAATTCCCCTCAGAAACCGGCGATGCGCTTGAACTCCAAACAAACATGTGTAACTCCTTGTTAGGTGCAGCACTGCCACCAGTGCTATCTTTCTTTTTGAGGCCACCAGCACTTGTGGACCCTGAAAACATTGGATTCGGAGGTGGGTAAGAAGAAACCAAACCTCCATTAAACAACTCTCCACTCATGCTTCTCCCTCCTCTCTTTTTGTGCATCTTCAACATCTCCTCTTCAAAATTAGAAGTCCTTGGTGTTGCCCCCTTGGAAGATTGCAACGAGTAAACATCACCAATACCACTATTACTCTGGAAACTGTTTGTGTAGCCATGCTTTGGACTCGGTGCCTTGCTTGCAAACATGGCATAAAAGTCTGTTTGATTGAAACTAGAAGCTCTTGGGGTTGGTTCTCTTGATGACTGAACGGAATAGATCTCTACCCCAGTGAGATTAGATGCTCTAGGAGTCATAGAAGTTAAATGGGATTTGTTGAAGGAAGATATCATAGAAGAAGCTGCTGATCTCTTAACCACCACATGGAGCTTTCCATCTTCTCCTATCTCAGCATCAGTTTGCAGTGGCTCTCTACCGTTGAGTGAAACAACATCTGAGTCAACCCTGAAGGAGGTGATGGAGCCTGCAGTCTCAGGGAACTGTTCTGTGATGAGGAGTTTGGCACCTCTATATTCAAACAAGAACAACATGAGAGTGTACCATATGACACTTTGCAGCACCACAATTTGAACCATGAGGCTCCCTGAAAAGTCGCCGTACATGGCCTTCAATAGAGGGATCCCCATGACAAGGGTGTTTGGAAGAGTGGAAAGAGAGAACAGGGTGATGGTCCAGTCTAGGCTGCCATGTTTTGTGAAGGTGTTCCATAGAAAGAGAGCACCCAGAATGACAACTTTCTGAAGAGAATCAGCTGCTATGAAGTGGTAGTTCATAGCATAAGGGTCATTGGAGGAGATGAAGTGGAAACTAAGCAGTGGAACTGCAAAGACCGCAACAAAGCGGTTTATACCAGAACATTGATCAGGTGTGAAAATTTTCCACCACCGAACTGAACCATATGCTAATATCATAGCCACGTACAGGGGCACAATAGCCGCGAAAACATCATAAATATCCTTAATGGTTATCATGGTTAACGCAGAGTAGGGTTGTAACTAGGTCAATGTGGACAGAAAGAGAGTTGTGAAAGGTTTTGTAGGGTAGCGTTTAAGCTGGAAAAGAGGGAAACATGACTGAAACTAAGCACCTCTCACACCACAAACAAGGCCAATAGGCTTAAACCTTCACTGGTAGTCCTCTCTTATAGACACGTCTAGGTTGCTAATTTTTTAAAAAGTGCCACCAATATAAAAAGCAAGAAAAGTGTCACCTAGATCAATAATTAATTTGATGCTATTTATTTTATATGATTTCTGAAATGAATAGAGGTGATTCTCCCACAGAACCCAAAAACTGGTTATTTACAGAGAATCGTAAAATATATTTCTTAGAAAGATTAAATCTGGTAATTAAAAAGAAAAGTTCAAGTGGGTTAAATGTAGTGAGAATTAAAGGGTTTTGGATTTTGTACGAAGTGTGTGTGAATTTCATTATATGCCTAACTTAGCGCCATTGTAGTCGTTGATGCACATGTAAATTAGGCCGTATTCAGTGATCTGCGGTAGCAGCAAAGATCTTTGAGAGAGAAGAGTATTTTTTTAATGGTAGTGGGATGTGAAGAAGATTCAGACATAAATGAGCTTAATCCTTTTTGGATGTTACAAAGAAGCCAACGGTTCAATCAGTATGCTGCCAAAAACAAACGAGTTCAAACCATGTGACGAAACATTAAAAAAATATTTTTTTAACAATTTTTTTTTACGATCACTTACGTGCTATCTTATCTTATGATTGATCCATTTTAAATATACTAACCAATAAAACAGTAATATATAATTTATTCTCAAAAAAATTATGGAAAAAAATTGTTAACATCCAAAACATTGCCTGAATGACTTCATTTTACTGTACTTTTGCTGCTTCTCAAAAGTTAGATGCTTTCTATTTCGTTCGGTAACGTGTGTATGTGTGTGTGATCTTATTGTTTTATTGTTTTAATATGATAAAAATCTCATTGCTGAATTTACAATGCTATTATATTATTAGTTGATCAAATATAGTTAGTTTTTATAAATTTTATGTAGGAGATGTCTAACTTTTGTTTGGAGAAGGATATGCTCATATTAATTATAAATATATTTAAACAGGGATATATATTTTGTTTTATGATATATCTTGTAAAGATGTTTTTCTACTTTCTGTGTACACCTTTAAATTATCTTACACCTTCATGCCGAAATGTCAAAAGAACTCGTCTCTCCTAAAACGAATAGGGGCATGCAGATAGTAATAATACAGTAATAATAACAAAACTATTAATTACGTACTAAATAATGCTATTTATATTAAATATTAGGTTTATGGACATTTTTTAAATGTTTGACCCATGAAAATAATTATCAGAAATAATTTATTTAATAATAAAATAGTTTAACTTTTTTTATCTTGCTCGTAATGAAGAAATGACAAAATCGACATGATTTCAGTCATAAGGATAGCGTAACTCGACTATCACTAAATTGACATAATTTCGGCTCTAGTTAAGTCGACATAATATCATCTCTTATATGATATACTAGTGTCGCAATCGGAAAAAAATCGCGACGGGACGACGATCCAAAAAAGATAAATAAATTTTGATTAAAGAGATTGGAGTCGCCACCATAGTTTATTCTGGAAAACTACGAAAAAACCATAAAATGATAAGGCATGGTCTATTAGAACCAGATTCTTGGTTCGGGAGTCGGTTACGTGTAGGGAAGGTATCAACACCCTACAACGCCTGCCTTAAGGCAGTACCTTTAACTAAATACGCAAATATGATGTGGTTTTCAAAATGTTTAACTTTCCCTTAAAATAAAACTCTAAAGAAACAAACAATATTTTTTAGTTTTTTGAGCCCGACAAGGATTGACCTTGCTCCTACGTATTCCCATTCAGAATGAGAAATCAGGGTTCCGTAGTTCATTTAGAAAACTGCTTGAAATTTTGTTTAGGAAATTGTTTGAGAATTTGTTATGGATAAATTTGGATTTTTGGGAGAGTGAACCTGACAAGGACTAGCCTTGCTCCTACGTATCTCCACTTTTGATGGAGAATCAAGGATCACGTAGTTCTAGCAAGAAAGATTGTTTGTTTCCTTGAAAGTGTTGATGTTTTTGGTTTTTTGAAGATTTTATATTTTTTTGGTATTTCTATGTAATATTTAGATTTTTTGCGTAATGAGTACTAGGCTGATGCGTACGATCGCACGAGCACTCACACGGCTTTTTCTTTGTTTTTATTGTTTTGCGTAATGAGCACTAGGCTGATGCGTACGATCGCACGAGCACTCACACGGCTTTTTCCTTATTTTTTATTGTTTTGCGTAATGAGCACTAGGCTGATGCGTACGATCGCACGAGCACTCATACGGCTTTTTTTGTTTTTTTTTATATTTTGGGTAACGAGTACTAGGCTGATGCGTACGATCGCACGAGTACTCATACCGATATTTATTATTACATGTTTTTTAAAGTTTTATATTTTTTTATTAAGAAAGAGAGGTGAGTTGAAATATCTATGACGTAAAAATATCAAAAAGCATAGGATAAAATTGTGGTAGAAAATAGGATAAATTTATAAACTAAAAAATGATCAAAATGAATATAAGTAGAATGAAAAGAAAATGTGTACCTTGTTAAAGATTTGAAAGATGAAGTAAGACTTTACTTGTAATAAGTTGTGAGAAGAGGTAGATTGATGGTGAAGAAGATGAATTTGTAGTAGAAATGTGGTATGGGATTTATTATGTATATAGAGATAGTAAAATGTGAGAGAAAAATGAAGTAGAGTTTTGGGATGGAATGAAGAGATTTTTAGAGAAAAGAGATGGATATTATGTAATTTTGTGTGTGAAGAAAATGTGGGTATTTATAGAGTTAAGGATGAAGAAAGTTGATGAATAAAATAAATATAATAAGTTAGTGGAAAATTTAGATGAAATAAAATATAATAAAAAAAAAGATGAATAGAAAAAGTTAATGTGGAAAATAAGTGAAAGAAATAATATAAAAAGTTGGTGGAGAAATTAGGTATGGAAATTAAGTGAAAGAAATAATATAAAAAGTTGGTGGAGAAAGTAGGTAAAATAAAATATAGTGAATAGTAAAAGTTAATGTGGAAAATAAGTGAAAGAAATAATATAAAAAGTGGGTGGAAAAATAAGGTGGAGAAAAATGGATAATAAAAAATGTTGATGGAGAAGATATAATTAAAAAATGTAAGTGGAATAATTAGAAAAGTTGATATATAAAATTAATATGGAAATGATGTGGAAAAAGTAAATGAAAAAGGTAGATGATGTGGAGGGTGAGGTGGATGGTGAAATGGAGAATGGGGTGTGATAAGAAAAGATGGGTGGTGAGGAAGTAAAAAAAGTGAGATTATTTTGGGCCATTGGATTAAGTGTTTAAAAGAAAATTTAGGGGTGCAAAAAGTAAAATAAATAGTTTTTTTCATTTTGGTTTATTTTTGATTATTTTTTTTTATTATTTTTTTTTTTTGATAAATTATATTTATCCGGACGAAATTGGGTGTTGACAGCTGCCCCTCTTTACTTAGATATTACTGGATAATATGAAAATTTGATATTTTTGTATTATCGGAGTAAAAGCTAAGTAAAGAAAGAAACACTAATTTCGTCTGGATTTCAAAATGGACAATGAACAACAGGAAAGTGAATGAGGTGTCATAACCTCGTGGAGGGTGTCGTAACCCTATGGAAGTGAATGAGGTGTCATAACCTCGTGGAGGGTGATCGTAACCCTGTAGAAGTGAATGAGGTGTCATAACCTCGTGGAGGGTGTCGTAACCCTGTGGAAGTGAATGAGGTGTCGTAACCTCGTGGAGGGTGATCGTAACCCTGTAGAAGTGAATGAGGTGTCGTAACCTCGTGGAGGGTGATCGTAACCCTGTAGAAGTGAATGAGGTGTCGTAACCTCGTGGCGGGTGTCGTAACCCTATGGAAGTGAATGAGGTGTCGTAACCTCGTGGAGAGTGATCGTAACCCTGTAGAAGTGAATGATGACAGAAAGTAAAAATTTATGATTGTTTTGAATTTGAAATTTGGATTTTGTTGAAATTTTGAGATGTTGAAATTTTTTATTTTGATTTTTTTTATTTTGATTTTGATTGATTTTTTTTTTTTGATTTTTTATTTCTTGAGATAGAAATGAGTGTCCATATATATTTTTTTTGAAATGAGAAACATAATTGATGTAAATTTGGAAATTACAGGAGAAAGCTTTGATGCATGTTGATTTTTTTTGTCTTTTTGAAAGAAGAAGATTTGATGAATATTCACGAAAATAAATTCAAAGTTGATGAAAATATGTACATGATATTGACTCTGATGTTTTTTTTTTTGAAAGTTTTGAAATCAATAAACAAAGTGTTGCATTTTTGTACAAGTATTTGGATTTTGAAACCTCGATATGCAAAAGAAACATGGTTGATGTAAATTTTGAAATTTGGAGAAGAAAACTTTGATGCATGTTGAATTTTTTTGTCTTTTTGAAGAAAGAAGATTTGATGTAATTTTGAAATTGGAGGAGAAAACGTTGATGCAATTTGATGTTTTTTTTTTTTGAAGATTTGATGAACATTCATGAAAATGTGTACATGATGTTGACTCTTGATCCGTGATGGAAGATTATGAAACTATGACACTTTTTACTGAGTCAAGTTGTTTTTCTTTGAAATCATCCGGTCTATGAAGATTTAGACTTTTATCATTTTTTTTTGGATGTCAAATTCTAAAGTTAAATGTTCAAAATGAAGCTTTTGTGCTGGATATTTCTTGGTGAAATACTAGCGTGTACATGCTTGATGTCAAGGGTTGGGACAAATATGTGGAAGGATTTGGAAGGTACCGGGTTGGCTACTTGGGCCTCTTACTCCTTAAAACAGTTACACATGCCAATGTAAGGTAGTAGATACTCAGAAGCTACTCCAGTTTGGGGCATGGTAAAAAGATAGGTATGGACAAATGTATCTGTGAGTTGCGAGGGAATAAGTCATGAATCAGGGAGTGAGAATATCATGTGAGATTTACAAATTGCCCCAATTTTGGTGGTGATGGATTTATGAAATTCAGGGCGAACCAAAATCATGCGAGGCCCAACAAGGGATGCCCCAGTCTTTGTATGAGCTTTGAATATTCAGATGAAAAAATTTGAGATTTAACAAAGTTGCTCAATATTTTGAATGGGCCAAAAACACATGAAATTCATAAAGTTGCCCAAAATTGCCCCCTAGTTTGGGAATCGGGGGAAGAGTTTGAATGGGATATGGATTTGAGATGGATATGGAAATGATTGGCTTGAAAGGATTGCCCCAATTAGCTTGATTTTCCTTTGTATAATCTTGATCAATAGGGAGTTCCCTTCTTCCGAGGACAATTGTTTTCATCATCATTTTTTTTTACAACTGCATTGTTAGTCATTTTTGTCTTGTCTAAAAATTAAGCTTTATGAAAATTTAAGCAACCATTATTCAATTTGTGTGGACTTTTATTGGGCTTGTAATGTGGCTTGGGCTGAAGGGTATTGAAAGAAATGATATAAAGGCTCAAATAAATTTTTGTGGGTTATTTGAAACAAAAGTTACCATCTGCACCTTGTATCAGTCATTCGTCAACACTGTTGACTTTCTTTGCTAATTTGCAAATTTCACTCTTTGTTTGTCATCACTTTGTGATTCTTTCCGTTTTACTTCAATTTTGAGGAATTCTCTTCATTTGATCACTAAGTGCGTTCCTTTGCAATTTGAGTTGACTTCTACTGTGATGGTAACCCTTGTTTGGGTAAAATTTGAAAAGAAATTTCTTATTGGCTCAAATTTGGTATCAAAGGATATATTTTTGTTTTTTTTTTTTGGATGAAGAAAGATGGCCACACATCATTTCAAATTTTGGTTGTTTCATTTTCGAAAGATTAATTAGGAGACAAGACTAAACGATCTCAACAGGAGTCATTTTTTACTGCCCTTTTTTCTTTTTTTTTTATAACGGATTTCAGGATCTCCCAAATGAAAGCCAGTAAAGGTAATGGAAAATCTGCCCCAGTGTAAAACTTGGTGTTTATTATTTGGGCTCAAGAACATGATTGAGCCAATCTCTTGGTATAGCGAGGGCTGAAGGATGATGTTTCCAAGCAATGCACACACAGATATCTCTTAAGAATATGTGACTTAAACATTTGACTACAGGAGATTATGACATCCATTACATTTTTTTGAAATCTCATAAAATGGATGATTTGCATCGAAAACAATTTACTCAACTTTTGCGTTTTGTTTTTATGCATGAAGAAGAGTAAAATGAAATGACAATGATGATGCTAGTTGAAAAAACAGATTTTTTTTTTGGCGTTGTTTTTGTTTTTTTTTTTTTTTTTTTTTTTTGAAAATTGGGCTTTTGCGGACCAGCCTAGAAACTGGACCTTGCGGGCCGATATGGGAAATAGGCTTTGTGAGCCATTGGGAAAATTGGGATTTCTTGGCCAATGGAAACTGGGACCTACGGGTCAGCATGGAAGCTGGGCTTTGCAAGCCAGTATGGGAAATGGGCTTTGAGAGCTATTGTGGAAATTGAGATTTCTCAGCCAATGTGGAAACTAGGCCTTGCGGGTCAGCATAGAAGCTGGGCTTTGCAAGCCAGTATGGGAAATGGGCTTTGAGAGATATTGTGGAAATTGGGATTTCTCAGCCAATGTGGAATCTGGGCCTTGCGGGTCAGCATGGAAGTTGGGCTTTGCAAGCCAGTATGAGAAATGGGTTTTCTGGGCCAATGTGGAATCTGAGATTTTTCGGCCAATGTGGAAACTGGGCCTTGCGAACCAGCATGGAAACTGGGCTTTGCAAGCCAGTATAGGAAATGGGCTTTCTGGGCCAATGTGGAATCTGAGATTTTTCGGCCAATGTGGAAACTGGGCCTTGCGAACCAGCATGGAAACTGGGCTTTGCAAGCCAGTATAGGAAATGGGCTTTTCTGGGCCAATTTGAAAATTGAGATTTTTCGACCAATGTGGAAACTGGGCTTTTTTAATTCTTATTTTTTTTTTGACAACAAATTCCAAGAAAATCATGCTGATAATTTGGAAGACTGTACTAAAACACATTGTTAACAATTTGTATCTTTCACACTTATGCTGTTTTTTTTATTTGACAAATATATTACTGAAGGAAAATTATGCAATTTACGGAAAGAAATCTTTTTGTATTTTTTTTTTTGACAGAGAAGGACAATTGGACTCAATGGGCTCCGAACCGATCTTTTTTTTTTACTTTCCGACATGGGAAAATCCAGATCGGATCGGACCTGAGGAGAAGTAACATAGAAGGAAGTTGGACTTACCAGGCACATTGACCCAATGTATCAGATGACCTGAGCCGTTGAACTTGACACAAGAAGATGACAAAGAAAACATTTTTTTTTCATTTTTCATAGTTTATGGAACAAGCTAAAAGAAATTCATTTTTTTAATTTTTTTGTTATGAGAGGATCTCACAAGATTGAACTAGAGGAAATTTTGCAACACAACTAGACTCAATGGGCCCAACATTATTCTTTTTACAACCATGACAAAATCTTCAGACAAAGGTCTGAATTCCTTTATTTTTTATTTTTTTGCACAAATACTTATCCACACAAATGAAAAGGGAAAATTTGAATTGAAAACATAAAATCTACATAAACATGCATTTTTTATTTTTCAGAAATTCAGATGCACTGGTTCAAGAGAAACCACATATGACAAGGGGGCCTAATGGGCTCAAAAACTGTTCATCTTTCATTTTAAGATTTTCACTACAAATTCAAAGAAAATGACAACTTGGAAGATTGTACTCTAAAGACATTGTTGAAAATTTGCACTTCAATACTTTTTTGAGATTTTTGGATTGACTTTTATTTTACAAGGCTACAAAGAAAACTAGGTCAAACTTGGACCTGAAGAAAAATCGAACCAAATGCAAAGCAGTCTGAGCTTAACGGGCCAGACGTACCCAAATGTGAGTGCGACACAAGGAATTGAAAATATTTTCATTTTTTTTTGTTTTAAAGTGAAGTTTGACATTATGTGAAAATTATGAAACATGATGAGGGAAATATTTTTTTATTTTATTTTATTTTATTTTTTTGAGAAAACAAAACTAAGGAAAACATTACACTGAAAATGGGCCCAGATGGGCTCAACGATAACTATTCCTACTATCACACTGAAAAAATTGAAATCTAACTTGAATGTTTTTTTTTGACAAATCTCAGAATGATACATCATTTAACAGCAAAAATGTGAAAACTAAATATTTTTGACATATTTTCAAAAGAAGTAGACTCGAGAGAAAACCACGAAGGCCATTGGGCCTAATGGGCTCGAGTACTGTTTTTTTTTTCAGATTTTTTTCTTTTAACTACAAATTCAAAGAAAATCACACAGGACAATTTGAACAAATGTACAAAACATCATTCAACAGCAAAAATGTGAAAACAAAATATTTTTGACATATTTTCAAAAGAAGTTGACTCAAGAGAAAACCACGAAGGCCAATGGGCCTAATGGGCTCGAGCACTGTTCCTTATTATTTTTTTTAGATTTTCAAAATGTAGAAGAAGAAGGGATAAAAACAAAATGGTGTTATGTGAAATTACAAATATGCCAAAATAATTCTTCACTTCAGAAGAATTAGGTTCAAAGAAGGTTAACCTGACAAATGAGGCCCAATGAACCTGAAAAATGTCCTTTATCATGCAAATAAAAAACAATTTTGAACACTTCAAATTTTACATCACTCCATTTATTACTTTTTGAAAATTTTCTATTTATCACATTTTTTATATTTTGTTTTATTATTTTTTTGTGAAATCGGATCATCCAAGAAGTCTTGTATTGGGCCGGATCAACCCGACAAAACCCTACCCGTTTTCAGATTTTCAAAATTATTATTATTTTTTTTTTAAAAAAACTCAGAAAGAAGTCAGACCGACACCAGACGGTTGCAGCGACCGGAACTGTAGCCACAGTGGATTTGCTCAGCTATAAAACGGGTATCCCTTCGGCGTCTGAGCGGCATTTTCCCGATCTCGCTCTCTCTCTATCCTTCTCTTTCTCCCTCTTCTCTCTCTTCTCTCTCTTCCTTGAGCGTCTGGATTTCTGCGAGGAGCCTCTGCCCCCGTGTGCTTTCGGAGGCGTTCGACTCCTGCGACCAGCTTCTGCAAGCCCTTCTGCTTCCAGGTAAGTCCTCTTAATCCTCTTTCTTTCCTTTAAGTCTTCTTTTTCGTTCTTCCTTTTTCCTTCTTCCCTCTTTCACCTTTCTGTTCTTCTTTCGATCTTTCCCTCTCTCTCTTTTTTCGTTTTTTTTCCTTTATGCTTTCTGTTTTATTTTTTACTCTCTAGCTTTCTGCTTCTGCTTTTCTTTTATGCTTTCGCTTTCCAGTTTTGCTTTCCTTTCCCTCTCCCCTTTATGTTTTTTCTTTTTTTGCTTTCCTTTCCCGCAAGCTCTTCTATTCTTCCTTTTGATTTGTCTGCTTTTATTTCCGTCTCGCCTTTCTCTGCATTTCCTTCTGAATCTTCTTTCTTCCTCTTTTTTTTAAATTTTCAAAACATAAAACACTTAAAAACATAACTGTCTTAAACTTAAGGGGTATATAGGCTGGAAACCAGACGTTAATCTCCCTTCGATTGAAGGTATGGCAGAGACAATCGGGTAGAACAACGCCACGTACCCCATAAAAACAGAAAACTTAAAAAGAGAATTTTATTTGTATGAACCGGACATGGACAATATGGACAGAAGATTTTACTTGTATGAACTCGACATGGACAATATGGACATAGATCCGTTTAGGAACCTTCTGCAAGGACCGTGAAACAGATCCAAGACCAGACACTAAAATAACAAAGACTGACCGGACAAAATAAACTAAAGGGAAACAAAAACGAATAAAGAAAACACTGAAAATACTTTTTGTTTTATGCTTTTGATATGTTTTTGTTCTTTTTATTTTATATTTTTTTTTGTTTCAGAAAATTTAGAGAGGAAAGATGAGCGAGATGGAGATGGATAGGTACACCAGTCAGCGGTGGCGACCTACTGACGATCAGGTCAAAATGATGACCAATATCTACAACCATGGGGTCACACACCCAAGCAGAGCGTAAGTCGTCGAGATTGCATCTCGACTAAGGGTTTTCGCAGAAGCCACCGAATACAACGTGCACTGCTGGTTCAACAACCACGGCAATCGGATCAGGCGTTGGCAAGCGGAGATGGACCCCACTGGCACCCTCTTCTCGCAACTGCCACTATACATGTATGGTAAGCATTCTGATCACCTCCATCCCTTTTTTTCTTTTTTTGTTTCAATTTTTTTTTCTTCTTCTATTATTAACACAATTTTTTTTTTTTTGAAGAATATGGCTGGGTAATTATGAGGGCGCCGAGGCTGCTGGACTTGTTCCCCGTTCCGATCATCATCGACGACGACAGGGACGAACGCCAAATCCCTCTACCCATGCCCCTCGCATTCCGAACCAGAGCTCCCTCGACGGAGCTCTCTCTTAGACCACCGCAACCAGCTCGGGAATTTTTTCGTTGAAATTGTTTTTATTTTATTTTTATTATTTTTTTTTTGGTCTGTAATATTAACGATCAACATTGATCGAACTCTAAACATCCTTTATTTGCTTTTGTTTTTTTTATTTTTATTTTTATTTTCTTTCTTTGTTTTTTTTTTACGGTCAGTGGTCGAACTTGGATGAATTTCGTAATATGTATGTTTAATGTTTCCTTTATTATTATGTGTTTTTTTTTTTTGTATTTTTGTTGTTTGAGATCTAACAAGTTTTGTGCAGACTTTCTTCTTACAAAACTCGAGAATACCGGCAGAAGACAAGAACTCCATAGATCTGCAAACATATTTTTTTGTTTTTTTTTTTGTAATTTTCTTTCTTAATTATTTATTTTTTTGTAATTTGGTTTTTATGTTTCGGCCTCCTGAAGGCCTTTATTTGTAGTAATGCAAAATTAAATGTATATTTTTTTTGTTTTACGTACATGTTCAAAAATATACACAAATTAATTTACACATATTATGCAATCTGGGTTCATGGAACTCTTCTCAAAATTTTCCTCTGCTTTTACTTGGTCCGAAAGAAAAACAATTAATTTATCATTGAATTTGAAAAAACATCTGAATAATCACGTATAAAATTGTTCAAGATTTTAAAAATGCTTCAACATTTTTTTTTGGTAAACAGACATGAACACGAATTTGCCCCTAATCTGGAAAAGCTTATGCACCCAGAGACTAAAAATTGACCAATATGAACTCACAGACAGACGCGGAAATATGCCCCTTCACAAACATGACTTGAATGGATGTAAATGGAAAATCAGATTGACACTTAACGACCATGAAAATAAATAACACATGTTAATGAGAGCCAAAATAGGCTTAGACAGAGAGAGGTTTAAAAACAAAAAATTAGGCTTGACGTGGCTGGATTAGAATACGGACACGATAACGATTTGGACAGTGTTTAGGCTTAGGCACAGATGATGGGCCGAACATGACAAGGTTTAGGTTAAGACAGGGAGATTAAGACTGACAGTGGATTACGATTTGGGCTTCAACAGGATAAACAAGGTTTAAGATAATAAACGTTTCTGCACCTAAAACATGAAGAAAGGGAACCAGTATGACAAATACATCGGATGACAAAGGAATATGGGGTACAAACTGAGAAAATGCCCCTGACACGGTGAACAAACTATAAATTTGATGGACTCTTGAAAAGTGATGATCATTGAGAAAACAATCCAAAAATGGCCCACAAGCAAATCTATTAACACTTTTTTTTTAGGGCAACTTATTACACATTTAAACATTTTCCTCTGAGTTAAAAAACTTTAGAGAACAAACAACCAATCTATAATGTGTGCGAATTTTATTAAATTTGTGAAATAACTAAAAATGGATTGAATTACTTAAAAAATTGTTGACAAAATTTCATCTAAATATGCTTCATTTTTTTAAATATTTTTCGATAACATTTTCTTTGCATTGCAAAAATCAAAATAATGTCCTCGTTCAAAGTAATTTGAAATATTTTCTATTATTTTTTTTTATGCCCTTTTTTTTTATTTTTGACCCTAAACTGGATTACAAAAGATGATATAATTTCCAGTAGCAGAGGAATATATTTTCAATCATTTCAAATTATCATCATTTATTTTCCAGATGGTTTAATGAAAAACAAAATTCAGCCGTGACTAATTTTCACGAATTATTTTAACAAAACTGGAACATTTTTTTTCATTTTCTTTTAATAAAATCACTACCAAAAGACGATACAATTTTACAAAACAAGTTCGCACATAAATCGTGGTTGTTTTATTTCTAAACATCTTAAATTACAAGAAAAATTTACAAAACATTGCCCCTATTTTTATTTTTTATTTACTTTGGTGAGAATTGCTTGCGATCATTTACGAATAAAACCCCTTATCTGATGATTCCTCTCTTACAAACGAAAATGGGCGATGGATCAGTGGTCAAACGATGATCTTGAACATTTTCATATCATGAAAGCCGGATGAACATTTCAAATCAATGATAAAATTGAATTGAACGATTGGACCAAAAAATCTTTGTTTTGCTTCAAAAGCATTTTTTATTTGACAATTTTATTGTTATTTTCTTGAGAATTATTCCATGAACTCGATAACAAGATAAATGCGAAACAAAATACATATGAATCAGAACATATACATTTTTATTGCTCTTAAATTTTTTTACGTTTTTTTTTTAGGTACATTTATTTGTTGTATACAAAGAAAAGATGAAAAAGAAATGACAAAACGATCTCCCTTTCGTGTCTTAATCGAAGGATGATACTTAAAGTTCTAAGACCACATACATGCACTCACCAGGATGGCTTCCTAATTCTTAAATCAAGGCCACCAGAGCTATGGCTCTTTCCACTGTCTCTCCACAACAGTCAGAGTAATCAACTAGATGTGGAGACACAAATGAAGAGAACAGACTCTAGCTGGAGTTCTCACGATAGCCAGACAGGAAGTACATCCCAGAGTGACACCGCTACACAACCCCTCTATTTCTAAGTTGCACTCAGACCCGGGTATAGGGCCTCACTCATGATATGCATATTGTGTGGAGGGAGATTATATTGTAAAACAACAATTGCAAAAATAAACACAGATAAGTAGAAACAATTATTTCAAACATAAATAAAAAGTAAAAGAAACTCATATGCAATTATTCCAAATATTAAACATAGATAAAGACAAAGGGAATAAAAACATAAAGAAAAACCACATCGAATTCGCTTATCTAATTAAATGGCCTGACTCTCTGACGTCCCCAGTGGAGTCGCCATCTGTCGCAACCGGAAAAAAATCGCGACGGGACGACGATCCAAAAAAGATAAATAAATTTTGATTAAAGAGATTGGAGTCGCCACCATAGTTTATTCTGGAAAACTACGAAAAAACCATAAAATGATAAGGCATGGTCTATTAGAACCAGATTCTTGGTTCGGGAGTCGGTTACGTGTAGGGAAGGTATCAACACCCTACAACGCCTGCCTTAAGGCAGTACCTTTAACTAAATACGCAAATATGATGTGGTTTTCAAAATGTTTAACTTTCCCTTAAAATAAAACTCTAAAGAAACAAACAATATTTTTTAGTTTTTTGAGCCCGACAAGGATTGACCTTGCTCCTACGTATTCCCATTCAGAATGAGAAATCAGGGTTCCGTAGTTCATTTAGAAAACTGCTTGAAATTTTGTTTAGGAAATTGTTTGAGAATTTGTTATGGATAAATTTGGATTTTTGGGAGAGTGAACCTGACAAGGACTAGCCTTGCTCCTACGTATCTCCACTTTTGATGGAGAATCAAGGATCATGTAGTTCTAGCAAGAAAGATTGTTTGTTTCCTTGAAAGTGTTGATGTTTTTGGTTTTTTGAAGATTTTATATTTTTTTGGTATTTCTATGTAATATTTAGATTTTTTGCGTAATGAGTACTAGGCTGATGCGTACGATCGCACGAGCACTCACACGGCTTTTTCTTTGTTTTTATTGTTTTGCGTAATGAGCACTAGGCTGATGCGTACGATCGCACGAGCACTCACACGGCTTTTTCCTTATTTTTTATTGTTTTGCGTAATGAGCACTAGGCTGGCTGATGCGTACGATCGCACGAGCACTCATACGGCTTTTTTTGTTTTTTTTTATATTTTGGGTAACGAGTACTAGGCTGATGCGTACGATCGCACGAGTACTCATACCGATATTTATTATTACATGTTTTTTAAAGTTTTATATTTTTTTATTAAGAAAGAGAGGTGAGTTGAAATATCTATGACGTAAAAATATCAAAAAGCATAGGATAAAATTGTGGTAGAAAATAGGATAAATTTATAAACTAAAAAATGATCAAAATGAATATAAGTAGAATGAAAAGAAAATGTGTACCTTGTTAAAGATTTGAAAGATGAAGTAAGACTTTACTTGTAATAAGTTGTGAGAAGAGATAGATTGATGGTGAAGAAGATGAATTTGTAGTAGAAATGTGGTATGGGATTTATTATGTATATAGAGATAGTAAAATGTGAGAGAAAAATGAAGTAGAGTTTTGGGATGGAATGAAGAGATTTTTAGAGAAAAGAGATGGATATTATGTAATTTTGTGTGTGAAGAAAATGTGGGTATTTATAGAGTTAAGGATGAAGAAAGTTGATGAATAAAATAAATATAATAAGTTAGTGGAAAATTTAGATGAAATAAAATATAATAAAAAAAAAGATGAATAGAAAAAGTTAATGTGGAAAATAAGTGAAAGAAATAATATAAAAAGTTGGTGGAGAAATTAGGTATGGAAATTAAGTGAAAGAAATAATATAAAAAGTTGGTGGAGAAAGTAGGTAAAATAAAATATAGTGAATAGTAAAAGTTAATGTGGAAAATAAGTGAAAGAAATAATATAAAAAGTGGGTGGAAAAATAAGGTGGAGAAAAATGGATAATAAAAAATGTTGATGGAGAAGATATAATTAAAAAATGTAAGTGGAATAATTAGAAAAGTTGATATATAAAATTAATATGGAAATGATGTGGAAAAAGTAAATGAAAAAGGTAGATGATGTGGAGGGTGAGGTGGATGGTGAAATGGAGAATGGGGTGTGATAAGAAAAGATGGGTGGTGAGGAAGTAAAAAAAGTGAGATTATTTTGGGCCATTGGATTAAGTGTTTAAAAGAAAATTTAGGGGTGCAAAAAGTAAAATAAATAGTTTTTTTCATTTTGGTTTATTTTTGATTATTTTTTTTTATTATTATTTTTTTTTTGATAAATTATATTTATCCGGACGAAATTGGGTGTTGACAACTAGGAATAAGAGCATGCATGCTACATTTATTAAGACTGAAAATGATCTCAGTATATTTAACTAAAGTGATATTTGAACACAACTTTTTAAGGTCTTAAGATACCACTACAGATCAAGATGATCTCATATATATACATTTATTAAACCAAATGTCAATATAATTTCAAATATATTATAAATTCATCTTCTAAAATTAAGTTAGACTTACACTAAAAAAACACGTGATCTTATTATCAAATCATTTGATAATTTTTTCTATAAAATAGTATTTTCTTAACAAATCATTTATAGTTAATTAAATGTTTAATAGCCTATTTTTTTTTTCAGTTTTATTAAATAATGTCAATTCAGTCCCTTATTTTAAAAGTATGTAAAATTAGTTTCCTTTAATAAATTTTGTTAATGTCGTCTCTTCTCTTAAATAGCATAATCGATATTAACTTTTTCTTTCTCCTTCTTCTACTTTTTAAAATTTTTCTAAACACAACAATATTTTCTATTTATTAAATATATTTTAAATCTAAAAATCAAATTGTATTGATTCATCGTATTGTTATCAGCTTAATATGAAAAACTATTTTTTTTATGAGTACTATTGTTTTGACAATCCGTTGGTGGTGTCAAAAAAATATTTTTCTTTTTTAAATATGAAAAAAAGTTAAAAACTAAAATATAAGAAATATATTATGTTTTTCAACTATTAAATCATTAACGGAAAAAATCTTAAATTTTTTCGGTTGTCTAACCTGGAATAAAATTAAAAAATATATATATACAGTAGCCATAAATATTCAAATACTTATTTATGTAAATATAAAGGTTGATTAAACTAACAAATACAAAAATTATACTATAAATATGTTTGAACAAGCTTTTCTATAAATATTTGTAGGATAAAAGAGTAATATTATCTTTTATATAAAATAATTTACAAAACGATTTTATTATTTTAAATTCTTTTAGGTTATGTATAAACTAGTTTTATTTAATAAAAGCTATTTTTATTTTCTCCTTTAGAAGTATTAATTAATGAAAATGCTTATCCAAACATATCTCATACAATACTAAGTTCTCATTTGTAAGAACTAACTTAAATATAAGTTTTACTCTAAAAACAGTATAACTTTAAGGTAGGTCATTAATTTGACTTAAAATTAAGTCAAACACAATTTCATGATGTTAAAATCAATTTAAATTATTTATATTTTTCATATATGAAATGTAAACTATACTTAAATCATTAAACACATATATAAATAATTTTTGTTAGAATAATATACCATTAAATACTTCAATAAATTACTTAAGGCTGTTTTAACTTAACCATATCATTTAATTTCAAGACTGATTTATAGAATTGTGTTAAATATTGAAAAAAAAAATATTGTTGACAATAGTATTAAGTATTAAATATTCAAATCTAATGTTACTCATAGCAAAGAATATTTATGCTCTATAAGAAAAAACAAATATGATTATGATTTTGACAAGACTAAATTAAGTTTTAAGTAAATTATAAATTTGATAATTTTAATTGAGTTGTTATTGAATAACAGAATATTTTAGACAAAGAAATCTTTAAACATTTAATAAAATTAAAAATATTTTAAATTTGTGATACTTAAAACTTAATTAAATATTTTAAAAAAGTCAAATTAAGTTTAATATAAAATTAAGAAAGATACAATATTTTTCTAACAAAAACTCTGTAGGATTAAATAATTACTGTTGATAAGAGAACAATTTGATTTTTAAATTTAAAATGTATTTAACAAATAGAAAATGCTTGTTGTATTAAGAGGAATTCAGATGAACATAAGAAAGAGAAAGAAAAGGTTAATAGTGTTTATGCGTATTTAACGAAGGTATGACGTTGACACAAAATTCACAACTAGGAAGAAAATAGGCTATTAAATCTTAATTAAACTTTATTAAAACCTGTAAAACGAAACAAAATATCTTTAAAGAAAAAAATAACCCTTAACAAATTGTAATTTTAAATAAATATCAGTAAATTTTGTATACTTTTTTTCTAAAAGCGTGTTGGTCGATTTCTTTTCGCCATATTCAACGGACTAACTCATTAGGATTAAGACGTTAGTTAATTAATTAATTAGACGCATTAAATTTATCCTAAATTTGTATGTTTTCAAAATTACTTCCAATATATTTATTTATTTCAAATACTTTTATTCGTCTTAATTTTTTTAATATTTCTCATTTTTTATTTTAAAAATGAACTTTTATTGACATATTTCTTTTTGCTTTTCATTTGTTATGCAAACGAACAGACAAACTAAAATTCAAAAGCACTCTTTGTAAAAAAAATAAAAATGAATAAACTTTCAAAATAATGGTTGAAAAAAGAAAATCATTTTTTTTCATATAACATTCTACAGTGTACTCTCATCCCAAAACCTCTTGAAATGGCATACCCCCTAATTGAAAATATTTTTTTCCTATAAACTATAGAATTTATGTATGCTTAAATTGATTTATTTTGTATAAAAAGATCATTCGTACTAAGAAAATTTCTTTATTTATTTTGTTTAAAGATACAGTTTTTCTAATAATACAAATTGTGTCTTGCCGTTAAAATGTAATAATTTGTCACTCTGTCCTTAGAAACATTTAAAACAGCCGTATATCTCTCTCTCAAATAAAATTATTAATACCACTGTATACCAAATACTCAGACTTAAAATCAATTATTAAACTAAAACAATCTCACGCTAATTAATTTATATGTTTCGTACATTATTGAAACCAAGATAAATCACACGTTCAAAACCTTATGTTAGAGACTGTTTAGATTAAAAAAAAAATAGAAGAAGTTCTAGGAGTATCTATTTAAAAATATCTATGCTTCAATAAATAAAAGATCTCTTGAAAACATTTCTAACTATTAAAACACACCCGTAGATTAACATATTTTATTAATTGTTTGAAGCGGAAAGTATAAGGAAAAAAAGGGAATGGTTAAGTTCAAAGTTTTCGTTCAGAACCATAATGAATTGGGCTGGAATTGAGAAATTTGCAAATCAGTCCAATCAATTTAGCTCCATAGTAAAATGGATATTTTAATGAAGCTCAAGTTTGCTTAGTGGGCATTTCTTCCTGCAACACCTCTTTTCTAGCAGTACTCCCAAAAAACTTGCAATTTTCAACTTATCCTTTATTTAAAATATAATAAAAATCCTTCTAACTCTTTCTCTTAATTTTTTCAGATTGGATGTTTCGAAAAATATTTTTGAATCTAAAAATATTTTTTTTCAAATACTTAATCCAGAATATATTTTTAACAGATTTCAAAATATGTATTTCGAAAGATATTTTTGAATTTGAAAATACTTTTCAAAATATTCAATTCAAAAAATATAAAAACTTTTAAATTGGGTGTTTCAGAAAAAAAATAGATTTGAAAATAGCTGGTAGAACATCTAATTAAAAAAAACATATTTTAAAATAAATATTCTAAAAAATATTTTTGAATTTGAAAATACAACTTTGGAAATATCCAATTTAAAAAATATTTTCTTTTAGTTTTAAAAATTGTTTTCTAAATATTTATTGGGGAATGGTCAATCTGGAACATTTGGACCCAACTATTTTCGTAGAAGAGTTGAAGCTTTTGAGCACAGTGTTGGGAATGGCCACAGGAACAACAATGTTGGAGGCAGAAAGAGATCCAAGAACATCAATGTTGGAGGGGTTCACTTGAGAAACCTAGTATCAGTCTAACTATATAAAAGATTGACACCGTTCTCTACCCAAAACTTTAAGACAATGATTTAATGAATCTTTAATTTTTATACAGTGTTTTAGTTTCTCGTTTATATTCAATGTAGAACTTGGACTAATAACTAAATTTTCAACAAAAAAGTTGACATCAAAGAGGGGTGGAAGGAGGGGAGAAGCCATGGTGGGCCAATTGATCCCAACAGCTGCAACCAGACAGCCGAAGTGGAAGTGGTGGTGATGAGGAAGGTGAGTAGAAGGAGGTAAGAAGTGGAAGGAATTTGGGTGGGTCTGAGTTGTGATGTTTGAGGAAGCTGGAATATAAGTAAAAATGCAATCTCTGTCACTATGAGTGCCACCTTTGGTTGGGGGAGAAACAAGGTAAACATTGAGGGAAATATGATTTTAGGATTTTCAATATATTTTCAATGAAGGTAAAAACCAAAATATTAATTTAAATAAGAAGCATTTTAGTGGATTAACACCTTATTTTGCATTAACTTTTTTGTTGTGCTGACTACATAGATTGTTTTAAAGTTTACACCTTCGTATACATCTATATAGAATATCTTTAAAAATGACATTTGTAATTTATTTTGATGAGTTTTGTTTACCATTTAAAAATAATATTTTCGGAAAATTAGGTTTTTACTCAAATTTAAAAAAAAAACATCTTCACGAAAGAGGTAATGCTCTAACGTTTTTAAATTTAAAATAAAAGGTTATTTAAAATTACCATATTTTTTTAATTAAATCATATAATATTAGTAACAACTTAAAAACTATAATAGAAGTATTAAAAAATCGATCGATAACAATTTGTATGATGTTTTGAGTTATGCTTTTTTTTTTCATTTATAACACTTAAATTTGAGATGGGGACGTTATATCAGTTTTAGTTAGAGGGTGTGAGTTTGATCAAACTTTGAAAAGAGATCTTTATCATATAACACTTTCGATAACGAGGTTCAACTATTGAAATTAATATCATTTCTGAAAAGGAAGTTATTAACCATTGACTGTGAGGTGCAGCCATTGTCTGTTTTTTTTTTTTCTTTCTTTCTTTCTTTCTGACCTAAGTGTGAATGTAAACCTATAGAATGAGTGAGGTACCAAACTTCACTTATGGCGCTTTGAATACTCTTCCCACGTGTTGAGATTTTCGTTGAAACTATAAATTCTATTTGGGCATTATAGTCATTTACTCTTCCTTTATTCAATGTTTTTCGAGTACATCAAAATTAAATTAATTTTAGGGAAGCGAAGTTGAAAAAAATATTCAACATAAGTTTCGTTAAAATATCATTAATATTTAGAAATATAAAATATTTTTATTTCCCTTTTCTCTGTGATAAAAAGTGTGCGTATATATATTATATTCTTAGGAAAATTACTTTCTACTAACAATTAGTTTATTAGCATGTTTTATAACCCAATTACAATTATTTTATAATTTTATTATTTTCGCAAAGTTTTTATTATTTTTTCAGTGTTTATGTATTTTTCATCTATTAAATGTCTAACAACATGCTGCCATGTTATATTTTATTAAATGCATAATTATCAAAATGATATCACTTTACAAGAATAAATATAAAAAACATCATTTTTCACTATTTTTAATTTTTTTACATGTAACATGTCATTACACATTTAGCACACGAGTAAAAGGTAAAATAAAAAAAAGGATACTAAAATAGAATGAAAACACTTATATGGTAAATTTGGAAAATATATTTTATATGCAATTAAATCTATAAACTTTCTATCTTCACTTCATTTTTTATATATTTACTTTTTTCACGCATTTTCATTAAAAATACCTTTCAGATTATTAAATATCAATTAAGTATATTAATGGAAATAGTATTTTGAAACGTGATTTTTTTTTTAAGAATGTACAGTATTATATTTAAAACAGACTTTCTATTTGAAATCTTGTATCGTAGGTCAACCACCGTACGATGAAGCCATAAATGGTGGTCCATGTTAAGAAACCAGGAATTGAGGAAAGCACAAAGGTTTAGTTTTCTCCAAGGTTGCAAGAAATGATGAACAAAACACTGGCTAATGGTTGTACAAAAAACGTTGAAAACAATATTGTAGCATATATTAAAACAACGATCGTAAATGTCAACCAAACTTTAATGAAGTTTTGTACGTTGGGCTTCACCTTCTCACCACCAACACGGACTCTGGCTACTTAGATGCCATCTTGTTGACCAAAAAACAAAAGTTAGATGCCATCTCCCACCTCTCAATTATTAGCGTTTTCTTTTATTTAATAAAATGGAGATAGTGTACATGTGCGCATGAAAGCATATTAATTATTAGCATAGAATAGAAATATTATCATAGAATAAATTCCTATTAAATATCAACTCTCCAGATCAAATCAAATCAAATAATGTGTATTACTTTCTACGGTGTTAATCCGCGTATTTTAAAACCATCAAGAAAAAATATTTCTATTATATTCCCATATGCGTTGAATTAGAGTGACAAAGAGATTCGGACATGATTTTTTTAGGGTAAACACCATGATAATGTTTATATTCCTGGGTGTTGTGGCTGACCAAAGTAGGCATTGACCTAACACAAGGAATCAAGTTGAGTAAGCTTTCTTACTTTTTTTTCTTCTTTATTGAAACTACACGCATTACTTTTTTCATCGTATTGGGAATCCACGTTAAAATTCAAAATTAAAGTTCCATTCAGTTGCGATCACCATAGATGGATGGTCAACCATTCACAAAAGGACAAAATGGAAAAGGTGAAGGGCGAAACTTCCGAGGAGATCGACATAACTTTATAATATATTTTATCAGTGGAATACACGCGGTGGTATTATGGTATACGTATACGGTAACTAATTAATGCCAAAGTCTACGGAAGTCAACAAGAAAATAGCCTCTTCACTTTTGAAGGAACAATCTTGATTTTCGTTAAACCTCAAAAGCCAAATTCAGAAAACTAATAAACGTAAGTGATTTATAGTAGAACTCAAATAGCCAAATATTTGCATCAGTTTCCTTTCTGTGTGCTAAGCAGGACACTAAAGTCAAAACTCATCACAAACCTGTCGTAATAATAACAATGAAGTGGTAGATATGAAATAACATCTAAGTTGTTTTCAATATTAATACAGTATAGTCAGTGCATGAATGCGCTTGAAAATGACAAGATTCTACACACAAGTGCGGCCTTTACATAAACTAATGGTATGCTTAGCCAAAGAGAGAAATAAAGAAAAAACAAAACAAAAGAAGATAATAGCCAAAACAAAAAAAATAATTTTTTTCTATACTTCATTGTCTTCCCCCACAGTTTCAACTTTCCAATACAGTGAAAGTTGATGGGCATAGTTATGTTTAAAAGATAAACGAGATATTAAAATGAAAAAATAAATAATTTGTTTTCCCTCTCTTGATTGAGGAAAGTAGGAAAGTAGTAAGTAAAAACAGTAGATGCAATGGCGTTGACCAGGTTGGTTGGTTGCTTGGGTTGGGGAAATACTTGAAGACATTAATCTGTTTGTATAAAGGAAGTTGGTGCCTTGACGGTGATGATTTTTTTTTCTGCATTTTAATTTAAAATTTGTATGGTGAAGATTGGTTGAATGGTTTGGGAATTTCCATGGGGGCTTCCAAAGCAAGAAGTGGTGGGACACAGCACCCAGTCCTCCTTTGGAGCTTTACAGTGAGTAAACATTGTGTTTTGTCGCGGCACGCCTTTTTGTGTTATTATTAACAATAGTAATAAATAATGGCATCGGTGGAATAAAAAAGTGATTTCTAAACAACATTATTCTGGCCATTACTTCAATTTGCATGCAAAAGCAAAGTCCAACCAATATCCACGCTTCCATTGACGAAGCTTCGTTGACTTTCTCATCCGCCCTCTCTTTTATAACCAACCCCCTTCCCCTCTTCTTTCTTCCATCCAAACCAAACCCACACAAAAAACCAAACCAACGCCAACGTAGTCTCTCTCTCTCCAACCCTCCATGGCAGTAGATCTGGCAGGTGTTGCCAAGATTAGGATGGAAGAACAGATAGCCATCCAAGAAGCAGCTTCCGCTGGATTGAAAAGTATGGAGCATCTCATTCGTGTTCTTTCCTCCCAAATCCCTTCCTCTTCTGCTTCTGCCTCTGCCTCTGCCTCCTCCTCTTCTTCCACACACCACCACCGTCTTAATCTCAACCACCTTGACTGCACCGAAATCACCGACTTCACTGTCTCCAAGTTCAAACAAGTCATCAACTTGTTGAATCGCACTGGTCACGCTCGCTTTCGCCGCGCACCTTCTCATTCCTCCCCCTCCCCCTCTCTTCCTTCTCCGCCGCAGCCACACGCTCAAAAACTCACTCTTCATTTTGCAAACCCCAAGGTCAAGTCAAATCCCAATCCCAACCCCAACCCCAACCCTTCTTTCACGGATTTGTCGGTTTCTCAATATTCCAAGACCAAAGACACCACCTTTAGCATATCTCCTCCCATCTCCACCACCACCTCCTCCTTCATGTCCTCTGTCACGGCAGACGGCAGCGTTTCCGACGGCAAGATCGGCCCCGCCATCCTCGCGTCCGGGAAGCCTCCTCTCTCCTCATCCCACCGTAAAAGGTGTCACGACGCCACCCTCTCGGCCGGGAAAACCTCATCCTCCGCCCACTGTCATTGCTCCAAGAGAAGGTAAAATTCATTTCACATCCGCTTCAATCAATTTCAAACTAAAGGAAAAAATTAATTTTTTTCGCCTTTCAACAGGAAATCTCGTATGAAACGAATGATTCGAGTGCCGGCGATAAGTTCGAAGATCGCCGATATCCCTGCGGATGAGTACTCGTGGAGAAAGTATGGTCAAAAACCCATCAAGGGGTCACCCTACCCACGGTATTTTTCTATTCTTATCCTTATGTAGAATTGAATCCGTCAAAGTCAAACATTAGTTTCCACGCCTTTGAACTTTGGAACCCTCGAATGATAGTATTATTTTATTTCTAAGTTTGTCGGAGATTAATTAATTTGTTTTTGGTAATGGCAGAGGGTACTACAAGTGCAGTAGCGTGCGAGGGTGTCCGGCCAGAAAGCACGTGGAGCGAGCCCAGGATGACCCTAACATGCTCATCGTTACCTACGAGGGAGAGCACCGTCATCCGCAGCCGCGTCTGCCGGAAGCTGGCGTGCCCGGCCCCGTGGCTTTCGGTGCTCAGGCTGTTTAAGCGACGGGTAGATCGTGAAAGTGTGAGACCGACAGTGATGAGTGATAAGCGCTGTTTGCAATTAACTGAGGAAGTTGTAACGGTGTGTTGTAACAGTGAGAGAAAAAGAAAGGAAGTTCTTGCAAGCAAGGGAAAGTAAAGAAAAGAAGCAAAGTCAACTTTTGCTTTGTTGGTTGTGACCTTTGTGGACCAGAAGAGTCCTCTAGCAGAGGATAAGCACTTTTGTGTAAATTTGACAAAAAATTATGAAATATACTTGTTTTTTTTAATCTTTTGAATTTAATTAATCGACATAGTTTATGCGCTCTGGACCAATGAAGAAATTAATCTTAATATTCATAAAAATGGAATTTTTTTGATTGTATTTAGAAAATAGTATTATTATATTGTTGGGTAGGTGCGTGATGTAATGTAATGAAACCCAAGTTGAAAGAAAAGTATAGATTCGATTGGGTTGAAAAGGAGGACGGGGATGAAAGAAAAAGTCAAAGGTGAAGTGAGAAATGGAGAATCTGTGTAACTCATTCGTGGAGTATGGTGCCACTGGGTCCCACACCACCAGATTCCAATCTAAGTCTTCTGCTTTCCTTCATTTCAAGATATTTCATTCAAATATAACAAAACAAAATATCAGGGATAAATATGTTTTTCTTCGAATAAGTTTTTTCATTTTTGTTTTTTTATTTAGTTTTTATTCTTTAATAAATTATGTCAATTTAAGTTATTTAGCCATTTTTTTAGGTAATTTCTTTTCTGAACATTTAATTTGAATATTGAAAATAGCATCATGAATTATATGAATTTTGTTATTTTCTTTTTCGTTTTTTAAGTATAAAAAAGGAGCTGTTAAATATGACATTTAAACATAAAAAAATTAAAATAACGCGTTTTCAAAAAATATTAAACTCATTGTTTAGAAATATTTTATTCCTTTCGAATTAAAATATCTTATGAATAAAATATAGTTTCAATAATAATATATATATATACATATATATATATATATATATATATATATATAGTATAACCAATTCATGCGAAAATATACCATGTTAGAAAATACACAATATAAAAAAGACGAATTTTAACCTTTTTTTATTCAAATATATTTTCCGTCCTGTAATTGAAAATATATTTTTTTTTACAGTGAAAATTTTACTTTTGTCGAGTTATAAATATTTCCAGTAACAAATTAGGTATTTTTTTAAGTTAAAACTAGTTTTAAACGCTTATTTACATACAAGTTGATGTTTGTGTATGTGTTTATAAAGAGATTTAGATGTTAAAGAAAAAATAATAAAAACTTTTAAATTTATAATTATGTTTTTTTTAAGTATAATCAAAGTGAAAATTGATTTGTAGGTTTAAAAAATTAATATATTTGTAAAATTTATAGTTATATTTTAAGTATAATCAACGTGTAAAGGTTCATTTGATGTATATTATTAGACTCATCTATCTAATACATCAACAAACTCATCTAATATGTATTGTTAGACTAGTCTAATCAATATATGAATATACCTGTATAATGTGTATGACTAGACTTGTCTAATGAGTGTATGTTCAAATTCTTGTAATATGTATTGTCATACTCATTTGATCAATGAATGAACAAACTCGTTTAATATGTATTAACAGACTTGTTTAATCAGTATAAACATCCTTGTTTAGTGATTGATGTTACACATGTTTAATTAGTGTTTGAATAGAGTAATCTAATCAAGGTATACATAGACTTATTTAATGTGCATTGTAAAATTTGTTTAATCAGTAAATGGACAGACTCGTCTAATGTGTATTAGTAGATTCATATGATTTATGTATGAATAAACTTATGCAATGTATATTGTCAGGTTTATTTTATCAGTGTATGAACAGACTCGTCTAATGTTTGTTGTTATATTCGTCTAATTAATGTATGGACAAATTCATCTAATTATTCCTAAACTCGTCTAATCAATGTGCGAAATACATTATTCGTCTAATGTCTTTTGCTATACTTGTCTAATAATTGCGTGGATAGACTCGTCTAATATGTATTATTACATTAGTATAATAAGTGTATTGACAAACTCGTTTAATATTTTCTGCTATACTCATGTATTTAGTGTATACTTATACTCGTCTAATCAATATATAGAATGACTCATCTAATATTTTTTGTAATACTCATATAGTTAGTTTATGGATAGACTTGTTTATTGTGTATTGTTAGACTCCTCTAAAGGTTTTTGTTATATTCTTCTAATAAGTGTATACATAGATTCGTCTAATGTGAATATAGTTAGACTCATCTAATGTTTTTTTTCCTACATTTATCTAATGCATTATTAGATCAATTTAATAAATGTACGTCTAATATATATTTTTATACTCATATAATGACAATATAAATACATTAGTAGTGTATTTTAAAACAATTATTTTATTAGTTTTTTTCTCTTATTTTGATCTTCAAAATTTACATTTTCAAGTTAAAATATTAAAAAATAAATTTAAAAATATATAAAAAGTTTATAATATTAAAAAGTGTGATTTTCTGTTTACACATATAACCTTAGTATTTTAATTTAAAAAATAATTATTTAAAATCTTATATCAATTTATAGGTGCATATGATTAATACTAGTTCTTTTTATTATTAAATAATATGAATTTAAGTTTTACATACTAAAATTATAGAAAATATTCAACAATAAGAATGTTTATATTATAATTTAATATGAAAAAGATATATATATATATATATATATTTTGTTGTCAATTCTGTGAAGACAAAATTATTACCTAACAAATTCTTTTATATGACACAGTAAACAATTTGATTTATCAATAAATATATATTTTTTTTTATTAATATTATTTTAAGAAATAGAAGTAATATATACTTTTCTAAATTTAATTTTATGAAATGACTAAGTAATAAAAAACCATAGAGAAAAAAATATGAAAATAAATAGTATAAAAAAATTAATATTTCAAATATAAGTTACTTTTGTCTAATATTTTTGTTATATATTCATATGTGGTTAAATTGATCTAAAATATATTTATAATATATATACTTAGATATAATAACAAAATATAAATACATTAGTAATATATTTTTATAACAATTAGTTTAATAGTTTTTACTTTTTGTTTTAATCTTATCAAAGTCACAAATTCCAACAATTTAAAAAAAGTTTGAAATAGTAACATATAAATTCAATGTATAGTATTAAGAAATTTGATTTTCTTTTATTATAAATATATATTTTAAAACTTTGAAATGAACTATTAAATAGAATCTTTTAAATTTACTTTGTAACAAAAATAATATTTAAAATATTATATGAGTTCTATGTATATATTATTTATGATAATTTTTATTAAATAATATTAATTTGATTTTTACATAACAAAAATATGAAAAATATTCAACAATAATAATATTTATGTAATAATCTAACATAAAAAAATGAATATAATTTTTTATTCATAATTGTTTGTGAGGTAAAATTATTACATGTCAAACTTTTTACTGTAAATAATTTATATTATTAAAAAATGTATATTATTTATGAAATTGAAATAGAGATTTTAAATTTGAAAAATATTTAAGAAGTAAGATAATTATTAGAAATTAAATGATAAATTTGAAATATATTTCAATTTTATTATAAATCAGTTTAAAAAAATGAAATTGATAAAAGAGTAAAATAAATTGTTAGAGAGACCATGTTTTATGGGACAGTGAAAACAATTGTATTATTAATAAATATATATGATTTTATAAATAATACTATTTTAAGAAATAAAAGTAAAATATATTTTTTTAAATTTAATTTTGTTAAATGATTAAATAATTAAAAATCATAAAAGATAGTTTTTGGAAAAACTGTCAAAATAATTCGGCTGGATCCTGCCCAACCCACAATGGGTTAGTCATTTAGTGAGTCAATCCAACTTGACTCACTTATTAGCGAGCTGAAAAAATTCGAACCCGACCTGATCCATTACGGGTTGATGGATTAAACGGGTTGACGCACTTAATTATAAGTTTTTTTTTAAATAAAAAGAATTATATATATTTTTTATTCTAAATAAATTTCACTCTAAAATGATGTTAAACTCTAAAGATAATTCAAAATAAATAAAAAAGTATCATACAATCCCAGCGTAATCCAAAATCAAGCAGACGAACAAATAAGTTTTTAATATTAATAAATTTTTTATTGCTTGTCCATTTATAACATTAGAATCTTGAATAGATAAATGTATAATATTTTTCTCTCTTGAAACATCTTTTTTTATTCCCATCTACGATATAATAAAAAAAATGCTAACTAATAATTTTGAAACACAAAATAATAAATAATTAAATTAAATTAGGTGGGTTAGTGAGTTGAGTTGAAAACTAACCCGCATAAAAAAAATTACATTTTCTTCAAATCCAACCCGGCTCAAACCTGTGGTGGACCAGGTTGACTCGCGGGTTACAACCTATTTTGACAGCACTAGTTTATGGACACTTGTCAATATAACATCTTATATTGATAGTTTTAACACTAGTTAGGACACTATCACATGTTCAATAATCAAGAACAGTTAACTAAAAACATAAAATTTCAATTTATAGTCATATAAACATAACCATATACTCAAAACTTTGTACACCACGAGCATCAAGAAACTACTAGATTGTATTCATAAGATTAATTGGCCAATGACTCAGTTCATACAAACCAACTACCTTTGTAACCCTAAATAGTTTTAAGCATACTAAAGACCCAATTTCAATAAGACAAGTGGCTAACTAAATCCTAAATGACCTAAAAACAGACTCCAAACATCATGTTCATTCAATATATCACTCCCACAAAATATCACATGTCAAAACCTCCCTATTTAAACCAAAAACTAGTGTCGTCAAAATGGGTTGAAACCCATGAGCCAACCCGGCTCACCACGGGTTTGAGCCGGGTTTGGTTGAAAAAAAATGTGAAAATTTTGATGCGAGCCAATTTTGACCCGGCTCGCTCGAGTTGAACCTGTGGTGAGTCGAGTTGGCTCACCAACCCACCTATTTTTCTTATTGAAATCAAATTAATTAAATTAATTATTCAAATCCTATTTTTTTATTGAAATCAAATTAATTAAATTAATTATTCAAAACACACAACCTTTACTTCGTAGTAGAGCTTTTCGTGTTGCGTTGTGTTGTTGTTTATCCAAAAGTTCCCCTTTGCTATATATTTTTGTTAACGGCTATATGTAGTTTCTTGGTCAAACGGTTGTGTATGTCTCATTAAACTAAATTGGCAAAATTTTATGCTTGATAGCTTAGAATATAAAACAATAGAATTCTTTTGTTTCATTTTCTTTTATATCAATTGATTCAATTATTACTGTTTCAATTTGATCGATCAAAGTAACATGTTATAAGAATCTCAAAAGAAGAGGGTGAAAAAAAGTTAAGTGAGCCAATGAGCCAACCCGTTTAACCTACCAACCCGTGGTGGATCGGGTCGGGTTCAAATTTTTTCAACTCGCTAATAAATGAGTCGGGTTGGGTTGGCTCACTAAGTGGCCAACCTGTGGTGGGTCGGGTTGGGTCAGGCTGGATTATCCGTTTTGACAGCTGTACCAAAAACAAAAGAGAGGATAGATGGTACTTAGAGAAACGATAAGACTTTGTTCACTTGAATGGATTTGCGGGAGAGTGATTGAATGAATTTGAGAGGATTTGAAGGTAAATTTTTTGTTGTTTATTTGAGTGGATTTGGAGGTAAGTGAGAGTGGATTTAGAAGTAAATCTTTTTAATCTATCACGTCAATCAAATCCTACACTAATTCTCACAAACTTTAGTTCCAAATCCACTCTCAATTACTTCCAAATTCACTCAAATAAACAACAAAAAATTTACCTTCAAATCCTCTCAAATTCATTTAATCACTCACCCCCAAATTCATTTAATCACTCTCCCCCAAATTCATTCAAGTGAACAAAGTGTAAGTGTTTCATGTAATGAGACTCATTAACAAAATTCTATTTATAATTTTATCCTTTTAATATTCAAATAATAGAGTCCCATCATTTAATCCATGTTATCATCTCTATTATTCTATTTTCTAGACTCTCACAGTCAACAAAATAAATGTAGATAATAAAATAAAATTTTCTAGATATTATTTTCTTATGTTAAGATTTTAAGTTTAATACTTACTTTGATCCTTAAGTTTAGTCATAATGTTCAAAGTGGTTCTACCTTTTTTTTCAAATGGTCATAAATGTTCCATATTTTTGTAAAAACGATTTAAGTTGGTCTTTTTTGCTTAAAACATTACAAAAATGAATGTATCAGAAAAGGTAGGACCACTTTGACCAAATTAATGGACCAAAATAAGTATTAAACATAGATTTTATTAGATGACTAAATACTTAAAAATTATAAAAAGATAAAATTAAGAATGAAAAAAAATATAAAAAATACATTTTTATTTTTAAGGCAAATATGTTTAAAAATAAAACAAGAGTAAAATAACAAAAATAACTTCTAAGTTTGTGTGACACCAAATTATATATATATATATATATATATATATGTATATATAATATATATATATATATATATATATATATATATAATATATATATATATATATAATAATAATATAAAGTGACTAAAATACTAATTTTTTTAATATTTATCAACAAAATAAATAAGGGTAAATTTTTTACTGTATTGTTTTATTATGTTATAATAGATTTTTTTAAATATTTATAAAGTAAAGGTATTTATGATTTGAACTGAATGCGATTTGAGAAAAAATATCTTTTTAATTTAATTAAAACAAATCTCCCTCTCGTCAAGATTTTGCATTTTTTTATTATACTTGTTTAAACTCAATTCACTCTTAACTCTTAATAAAATTGGATTAAGTTGGGAATTGAATCACAACTCGTTGCATTTACAATTTAAACAATAATTTTGTAAAAAAGTATAAACAATTGACCTAGTCACAAAAATATTATATATAAAATGAATTTATTAATATTTGTAACAAACATTAAAAATCATATCTATTAGAATATTTTATTTATACTTTTTTAACGTTGGAAATAGATATGTTAAATACTAAAAGGAATTGTTTACTTAGGGTTGTTCTTGTCTTTGACTGCTATACATATAGTGGGAAGTCAAAAGTTGAACTGAATTGAGATTTTCAACCTCAAACACTATTGTCACACTTATAACAACATTCAATTTCACATTGCAATGTTAATGTTACACTTCAAAGTTTGAAGTCTTCAAAACAAATTTCAAATACACATTATCAGTCTTCTTGTGGTCCCTCTTTCTTTAAAATCTGGAAAGTAACACCAGTTTGCTTTGAATTACATTACCTTTTGTGCACGCCTGCTACTAATTTCAACACTAACACGTGTTTTTAGTTTTCATAAATGTTGTTCTGTTTAATTCAGTTTTGCAATCTTTTTTTTCATCACTTTTAGTCTTTAAACCCTAAATTTCACTCTCTTAATAAAGCAAATTATTTAAATAACTATATGGACATATATTCATTTTTACTTTAAACTATTAAATTAAAGGTACTTATTGGTAGGTGATGTTTATAATTTTAAAAAAAAATGTAACCATTGATTATAGAATTACATATCTACAAATGTGTGATTTTTCTAAAAATTTATATACATTTTGTTGAGTAAGTATTAAATTTATTTGTTAATGTAAAGACACAATGAAAAAATATAAATCTTCATATCCAATTCCAATGTTTTAAAAGATTAACAGAAACAATTTTAAATAAACAAAATATATTTCAAAACTATATAGGATAAGATATTTTCTAACAGTGAAAATTAAATTCAAAATATTATCAGAGGAAAAATTATAAAAGAAACACATATCAAGATAATCTATTAAGAACACAGGTAACGACAACATTAAGAAGTGGATTTTAAATCTAATTCAACCCCACAAAACCAGATTTTAAGGTGAGTTTTGCACCCACTTATTATTTTAAATTGGTTTTACCTCTAGTCGATGTGAGACTTCCAACACACCCCCTCACACCAAGGTATAGACATCATATCGAGCGTTAGAGTAGACATTAATGGATAGTCCGATAACGGCGCGGGTGAAACAACATGCCTAACAAACAACAAATATTGTTATGATAGGCTTTAACCATAACTCTAATATCATGTTAAGAAGTGAACTTTAAGTATAATTCAATCCCACAAAACCGATTTTTAAGATGAGATTTGCATCCACTTATATATTATAAATTGGTCTTATCTCTAGTTGACGTAGGACTTCCAACAAATAATATAAATTAAATTAGATCACCCTAAAGTCACAAACTCAATAGAGGAAGGCAACACGACGATGGTGAAACTATTGAATAATGACATATTTGCAATGAATAACCCTAAGATGATAAATTCAAGGTGGAAAAAAATCAAGAAAAAAAAGAAAGAGAGAAAAATTAAAGAACATGAAGATTAAATGTATGCAACTATTTATATATATAAAGACTATAGAATGAAAATTAAAAAAAAATCTCTAATTACATTTAAAACATTAATTACACAAAAAACACAATTATATATATATATATATATATATATATATATATATATATATATATATATATATATATATATATATGGATAATGTTAGTTGTATATATATTTAGATGTGTTGTTAGCTGTTAGTATTTATTTATGAGATAATAATAATAATAATAATAATAATAATAATAATAATAATAATAATAATAATGAAGTAATTTACACGTTTGTTACTTGAAAAATTGAAATCTAAATGATGATAGTATTTAAGAGGAATTGGAGTGAAGACCATTTCTTATTGGTTTTGGATATTGGCCCTGATCTGATAGAAATAAAAGTTTGGGCCGTTGGAGTATATATGGACTTGGGGCTCCTGGAACCGAAAAACACATTTTGACAGCAATCTCTTTTTGCACTCCATAATTTCTTTCTACGCTCCATATTTTTCACATTACCTATTATGTTCTTTGTCATTTATATGGGAATGAACTTCTCAAGGCACCATTTTCTTTTTCTTCTTCTCCATTCCTTTTGCTGCTAAGTACTAGTTTTTGTTGGAATTAAAAAGTTTTGGCAAAGGAATTAATTGAACGTAAAAGTTTTGTAAAGCTTGACAGTGGATAACTAATTTAATGGGTAGATTTATTTTCATGGTTTTCGAACCTATGAATTGTACATTCATGAATTTTTCTAGATAATCCAATTTGGAAAGCCTTCTATATTGACCAACTCATAAGTAAATATTTGAACTAGTTTAAAAATTTGGAAATATAGTATTTTGGATTATATGATATGGAATATAAACTTTACGTTTTAAAATGGGGGAACTTAGAAGGTTAAATTTGTAATTGATGGTTATATGTGATTCAAATTGTTAATCTTGATTATCTTTCACAAAATTGGATTCAAAATTTTGGAGTAAAATGAAATTTATAGGTTATTCAATTTTTTTTATATCGTGAAATTTGAGTCAACCATAGATGAATTAGTTTAAAGAAATTGTGTTAGAGTTTAAAAATGTGATAAGGGACATCTTAATGTTGTAACGTATTTGGAATGTGAGATGACTTATTTTAATTAGTTTGTGATATAGCATTTAAAGTAGGATTCGTCATTGTGATTTTGTTGCTAGGTTGTGAAAAAAAAAGTGAAAAATACAGGAATTAGAAAAAGAATGTAAGAAAATATGATTGTCTGTTTAAATTAATATCTAATGAGATGGTGAACCGTGAAGATAATACATGTAAAATTTATAATAATGAGATGATCGATATGTTGAAATTTCTACGTCGATTAAAGATAAGATTTATAATATATAAGTGGATGTAAATCTCGTGAGATTGAGTTAGGTTTAAGGTTTAAGTTCATTTCTTAACATAGTATCATAGTCATCTTGACTTAATGGAAACTTGGAGAATAAGAGACAAGAACCGTGCATTCTCCAACAGAAGAAACTGACCATAATGGTTTTAAGTTTATAAGTAGGTAACGAACTGAGTGAGTCCTTAAAACTGTATCAGACACTTTGGCTATAACCTAGCAAAGCCACAAACCACATATATATTTTCAAAACTCAGTGTAAGAGTGTTGAATTATCAAAGCAAGGTCTATGATTTTCTGTTATATATATCAGAATGATAAGGACAGAGGTAATTAAGAGTAACAACAAGGCAAGCATGTCAACGAGCTTTTGTATGATAATCGGTTCAAGCCTTTAAAACTTAAGTATGATATTAATACTTGAGAGACTGTATCTCAAGCTAGCTGTATATTGTTTTTTTTTTTCCTTATCTACCTAAGTAGTTGTTGCAACTACAAACACCAGTGCAGTCGGCAAGGAGTAAATGATTTCAACACTGTTAAACCCACCATGCATGGTGCCATGAGTTATTCAACAAGCTTAATGAACCAGACGAATCTATCAACTCCATGTTTAGCCAAAAATAGCTATGCAGAGTATTTGGCTAAACAATCCCTTGCGTGAGAATATATAAATATGTGTATGCATATGTATGAATTAAGACACATTGATCAACAATAATGGAAAACCATCTTCATGCAGAACCACACATCACCATTTGTGTTGGTAGATATTTTGTCGAAATGATCTTATTAGTGTTGATATATACTTTAATGGATAAGTTTTAGTGATTGATTTAATAAAATGATGAAAATTTTGAAGCAAAAATATCGTTCATGATAATTGATCTTGTTATATATATGCATATTAGAAGAAAACTAATTTGCATAGTTATATGCATTGATTAATAAGGTTCAAAATATCAACTGTTTTCAATAAAAGAATCAACTTTTCTGGAGCGGTTAGTATACAGTTGTTAAGAATGACAACTAACAATCTAACATATTTATTCCTGTTGAAATATGAAAATAAATATATGGCCATACAGAAACAGGGTTGAAGCATGTGAGAGCTATCTGGGAAGAAGATGGCCCACAAAAATCAATGTCATTTATTAAATTAGGAGTGCTTAAGTGTGAATGCATGTGAGGAGTTTGAAAGACAAGACAAATAAAACACAAGAATATATATACTACGTAGGCAAATGGAAGCATCTAATCTTAATAGCACATAATGACAAACTTCATAGGATACCTTGTTTGTTAGACTTGTTGATGTTGTAAATTATGATCAACTTCAAAATCACAAATTCCTCTTCTATCTTGTTGATTGTAGTCTCACGTCTCTGATAATGAGTTAGTTAGACTGCGATGTGTGGCCTACCCATACACTCTATATATTCATTTGCACATTGGATGCTTATCCGTGACGCATGACATGGACTTCAAACCAGCCACATATCCCACTTTTGGATTTACACCTTCTAATACTTTCAATTAACTTGTTTTACCCAAAATAGTTACGTTCATTTTACCCGTGCTGTGCATGCACGTTGGATATAAATAAAGTCTCATATCGAATAAAATAAGAGATGAACATAAATTTATATACACATAAAATACCTCAATTAGTAAGAGACCTTTTGGAGTGATATAAAAAACAAATCCATGAAAACTTGACCCAAAACGAACAATGTCTTACTAGTCAAAGGTACACAGAATTTTAAAGGGCTTTGTGATATCAATCACAGAATTTAAAACCAGTCAAAAACAACAAAAGGGCTTTGTGATATCAACCACATAATTTAAAACCAGTAAAAAACAACAAGGCTTGCTTTCGAGTTTTTTTTATAATTTTACTGGAAAAATGAAGGAAGCATCAATGCTTCTGTTCACTACTACCTCTCATGAATAATTAATAATCAATTATATAAACTTCGCCTTTTTGGAGTGATATCAAAAACAAATCCATGAAAACTTGACCCAAAACGAACAATGTCTTACTAGTCAAAGGTACACAGAATTTTAAAGGGCTTTGTGATATTAACCACAGAATTTAAAACCAGTCAAAAACAACAAAAGGGCTTTGTGATATCAACCACAGAATTTAAAACCAGTAAAAAACAACAAGGCTTGCTTTCGAGTTTTTTTTATAATTTTACTGGAAAAATGAAGAAAGCATCAATGCTTCTGTTTACTACTACCTCTCATGAATAATTAATAATCAATTATATAAACTTAGCCTTTTTGGTCTTTTTTCTTCTTACATATATCTAAGGATCATGCTTCCTCTCATGTTTTCTGTTATTTCATTCGACTGAAGTTAAAGTTTCTTTAAACATGGATGACTGAACAATTTTTAATCTTAATTTGAAGTTGGTCAAAATAAATTTATTTGGTAGATGATTGATTAAGTTTAAAAATGAAATTTGAGAGAGGGAATTCTCTCTCATTTGACAACATTTTCCTTAAACATGTATAAGCCAAATCTGGTCACATTCACTTTCTGATTCCATTTTCTTCCAAATTAAGCAAACAACATCTTCACCAAAGAGGTTGACAATTAGGTTCTCATTACTCAAATATTTGTCGTTGTGTTTAAGACAAATATATGTATTGATTAACTTTTAACGACCCACAAAACTATGTTTCTTAATGGACAAAATAATCATATGCTCTAGGCACCCTTTGCTTCTTAATACGGTTTTTGATGATTTGATTTGGAGATCTAAAACAAAGCTTTTGTCATTTGGATTGTAATGGGTAACACTACTCTATAGTCTAGTAGGAAGGAAATGGGAATACATCTTTTGTTGGTTTTCTCTTTTCCTCTCATTTAGAACGTTACATGCATGCATGAAAGGACAAAGTTTTCAATGGCAAATAAGGAATTGGTGACTATATGTTACAGGTCATGAATTATATTATATATGGTGGCCACAACGTTTAATGGAGAGACTTCTTGTACTCAGTCATAACAGCCTTTAATATTTCAGTGAGGTGTCTTTAGTGCTGTAAAATGTAGATTATGCAGATGTAGAGAAATAGATTTTCTCCTTATTTGTGTGTGATATACACAATACTACAATTAAAATCTTACACATTATGTATACTGAGGTTGGACGAGGATCATATGATCACAAAATTTGTTGTTATGTGGTAGATTGATATACTTGAGTTTGGTTTGAAACTTGATTTGATTTGTTTTGGAGGTGTGGCCGAGTATGTATATTTAGAAACAATTAATGAAGAGAACGAAGCTACTTTATAGCAGGGGTGATCTAGGGCTACATCAATCACATGATGAACAAAAACAAATCAGATGTTTTAGCTAAGTTTATATGGCTATCTTTGGATAATGCCTAGCCTCTAGCAGGTTATATCTCATTTTGGTAGGAGAGAATTAAATTGGAAAGTGTTAGTTAGTGTCTTTAAAAGTAAAAGCTTTTTGTAATGAAAAAATATTTGTTATATTAAAATTATAAAAATTTAATATATAATTTTTAATTAAATTGTTAAAAATTAAATGTATTTTTATTATATGATCTTATTAAGATATTTTTGTTTTGAAATTCGGTATTCGCCATCCCATGCTTACTAATATGATAAGGAAAAAGTAGGAAACTGCCGTAATAATGAAGAGTTATAATTTGAATAACTTCTATGAATGTAGATGAATTTGAGTAATTATGAGTCAGATTTACAATTATTGTATACCGAAAATCTATTTTTTAGTTAAATTAGCTTATTTCATTAAAATTTTGAAAAATTAGTGCTTGAATTAGTTAATAAATATAAAATAAGACGTATTAATAATTTTCTTACAGTGTAAACAAACATTTTCTTTTGGTTCATTATAAATTTTGTTTAACAAGTTTTTATCTCTGATAGTTTTTGTTTAAAAGGAGATATATAATTACTATGAGAAGAATAAACTGATTGAAAATAACAGTATATTATGAAAAGGAGACGATGGAGAAAGATTTCACCATAGTATAAAAATTGAAAAAAAAAAATGTTATATATAAACTTAAACATGTTTTTAAATAGCGCATAAAAATATTGTTTTGGGTGAGATATCTTTGTGCCAGAGGTTAATCACTAATACTCAAAGTATTGATATTTGGAACATTAAAATTAGTTTCATAACTATTTTCTTATTTTAATTTTACTTAAATAAGTTTGAGTATTAATTTGATTTAAGTAGTCTGGTGCTTTATTTGTCGTGTTTATCCTCTCATTAAAATCTTTTATAAGGATGTTAAATTTTACAATTAATTTTCTCACAATGTAGTAGGTTGCCCTGCCTCACTGACAAATTTAAATTAGTTATGAGTTGGACGGTGGAGACATAAAGGAAAAGATGGTGGGTGAGCTGAGTAAAACATTGTATTGTGGGTTGAATTTATTCATACTTATGTTGAAATATTAATCAGTGTTTTGGGCATTTCTTTTATTCTGTAAAAATAAAAATATATATTTTTTATGTGACGAACTTATTCCAGATTTAACTGTGTTCGAATTGAAAAACGATACTATCTCTTTTGTTTGTTCATTGTCAATTGTCTTTAAGTAATTGTATTTAAAATAACGTAGTAATTTTTTTAAAATACAATTAGTAAATTTTACTCTTGTATTTTTCAATGATTGTGTCTATTTTGTTTTTTTTTTTTGGGAGTTATTAAGAGTAATTTTCTCTCACGACATGAAAATTCTTTGACGTGACGAACCTTGCTTCTGCGTTTGCATTGCTTGACCGATGTTGTCAAAGCTTGAACGAACTTCGTCTTTCCTGATAAAGGCTTGGTTTTATTGAAGAGTCTTTGGATTTAGGTTGTTCAAAGATAGTTAATGACACTTTAACTTTGTTGTTCATTTTTTAGTATGGTTGTTTGTATTTTAATAATATTTTTAATTCAAATTTTGTAATTATTTATAGAAATATATGGTAGAAATTTATTTTAATAAAAATATAAATTAGCACTTTACATATTATATATATATATATATATATATATATATATATATATATATATATATATATATATATATATATATATATATATATTAAAAAAGCATTTGTTAAATGATTGTTTAGGAAAACATTGCCACGAAAATTTTAAATATATGTAAAAGAACCTTATTAGGAATAACACATGTCAAGTAAAATCGTAGAATATTATAACACACTTTTTAGTAATATATATTAAAAGTTAAATAAAACTTCAGTAAAGAAAAGTCATTTAAGTTAAATTCAGAAATAATATTAAAGTTAGATTTTAGTTAATGTAAATTATTTTTTATTTTTAAACAATTATTTGATTATATTTATAATTGAGCTTATGTATTAAGTGTTTATATTCCTTTGTGGTATTTGATATGTATTGAATAGAGTGGTATTGAATAATAAAGTGTAATATTTTTAGTAAAGTATACTGTTAAACTTTTTGAAGATCGAATTTAGATATTAAGTTGTTGGCAAATTTTCATTAGATTTGTGTAATGTACTGTGTTGAGTGAATTAATATGATTTTTCATTAGATATCGTGTGAGATATAATATAAAGTTTCAGTACATAGATATCCGGTAATTACAAATTAATATGATTTTTTTTATATATTTTAGTTTATTTAATATATTCTGAAATACTAATAATTTTTCTTTTTAGTGATATTAGTTTATTTTAGATTTATAGTAAGGTATTTAGTTCTTCATTAAAAATATTGTAATGATGTTTATAAGTTTATATATACTGAAGTGTTTTTGCCTTTTAATAATGACGAGTCATGGAACATAAAAATTACTAAAGAGAGATTCGCAAAATGAACGGGTAATATTGTATTATTTATGGCTAGAATTACATGTGTGTTTTAACCAATGGGTAATTTAGTTTTGATTAATATGGTTAAATTAATTAATTTTGATTTATCCTTAACATTTAAATCTTGACGTAATTAAACAAAAATTTTATATTTATTATCATGTTGAAATTTATTTTTTTGACAATTACGTATGGTTACAATTTTAAATTGAGAAACACACAAAATAGAATAGCTATAATATGTGAATCTTCTAATAATTTCAGATCATAATGAGTGCAACTTTGCTTGTGTGAGGACACACAACATTATTTAATATCCACAAATCAATGTTATATATTTCACTATCTCAACAAAAACAGAAAATATCTGAAGTAAGTTTTAAACCAATGTTAAAAATTAACTTAGGCAAAATATAATAATATTATAATAATGACAACAATGTATTTATTTTGACGCAACCTAAATATAATATAACAATAAAAAGTCATAAATGATTTAAAATGAAATATCGAATGAAAAATTGTAGTAAAGTGAGGAGCAAGTTGTTGAGTTTCCCTCTTATCTCTCTTATACATGTCTCTCTTTAAGCACCTCCCATCATCACCATCTCCATTTCTCTCTCCACGCCTTCCCTCCAACAAACAAACAAAGAAATATTCTCCCACTGAAAAACCAACCCATAATAATTACATATATTTGCTACCACTATCATAACACTCAATTTCTCAAACTCTTCTTCCCTTTACGGCCAACACATGGGCCTCGAAGTCTTTGACGACTTTCGCCCAATCATGTCCGTACCAACCCTTCCTACGCTCAGAACCTTCAGCCATCGCCCAGAGGTTGTTCAGACATGGTCCAAGGACGACCAAGATTGCCACACACCCACTTCACAACCTCCAACGTTGGTCTGTCCGCCGCCTCCCAAGAAACCACGACTCTCTGTCTCTGTCTCAACAACAACAACAATAACAACAACCACTTTTCCTTCTCAACCCTTCTTCCAAGTACCTCACGACCTCGCTTCTGTCTTTCTGCTTCGCGCTAAACCTTCCTCATCTGAGCAACCCCTTTGCTAGCTACCTACCTACCATACCATCTCTTCTCTTATCTTCTCTTCGCCACTCCCAACATATATATTACTTAATATATCACTATATACTTTCAATAAATTAAGCCCCACGTCGCATTGTGAACACCTGTTCTTCACTTTATTTTCTTTCCTTTTCTCTTGTTCTCTTTTTCGCATATCATTACAAATAAATAAATAACCTGCTTCTTCACCAACATTATTTTACAGTTTTCATTCATCATCATGTTTTAAAGGTTCGACTTCTGTCTTCTATAGCTTTCGTTTTCTCCTGCTTTTATCATCGTTATGATTCTGTTGCTATTTTGAATATTTGAAGGCTAGGAATTAATTCTAGTTGTGGATCCATGGTGCATGGTACCATCCATTAATCTCTGTTAAACCATAAACGCATGCATCTAACTGAAACACCCCTTTGTGTTTAGTCTCTTTCTCACACTCACACACACACAATAAAATGGTGCTAGATGGATATGGAGCTTGCTAGAAATCATGAATATATATATATATATATATATATATATATATATATATATATATATATATATATATATATATATATATATACACACACACACTTGTTGGAAGATTGAAGAAACATTATTAACTGGATTGAGAGCTCGACGGCTATGAAGTGAACGGGGCCTATAATACAAAAATCACTTCAAAAGGCTGTTTGGAATGTTTTGTTATTTATTTTCTCTCTATTTCAATTAGCTTAACCTTTCGTTCTCCAAAATAAAAAATAAAAAAAATAAAAGCAATGATACAAAAGGAAGTTAATGTTTTACTTGGATTGCTCAGAAAACCAGAAGATGGAATGTGATTTATAACATCGTCAATGTCTTAGAATTTTTTAAGGAAAGCAGAAAATTCACCACACGTGTATGTGTATATATATAGATGCCTAGACTGCGGTTCTAAATCCTCATAGTTAGTTCGATCCTTAGGTTTCAAAAAAATTTATAATTTTAATTTTGTAGTTTTTCTTCGTCTGGTTCCATTATTGATTAATCTTCCTCCTTTTCTTCAATAGATGCCCTATTTTATGGCTCAAAATAGTGTTAATTTTAATTTAGTCCTTATAAATATTAAATTTTTATACTTTTACTTTATTTTAATTTATTTTATTAATTATGAATACTTGTCAAACAAAACAAGCAAGAAAAATATATAATTTAACCTCTGTTATTCTCTAGATAAGCCAAGGGGACAATAGTAGTTTAAATATATAATTTAAAAAGAAAAAGAAACTGTTTTCACCATGCCAATAAATTGACGAGGAGATACATTTGATGTAAAACTAATCGTAAATATATTCTGTGAACTCTAGCACGTTCCATTGAGAGAGATAGATTAAGTACATAAAAATAATAATTTAGGAGTCACGTGTGTAAATTACAGTAAATATTTTAATATTTGAGTTTGATACCTTTCAATGAATAAAAAACGGATAAAAAGAGATGGTTCCTTTAATAAGCGAAATACCCTCCAAACTTAATTAAATATAAAACAAAAATAACTAATTCAACTAATTAAAAAATGTCATTTAAGTTAATTTTTTATTTTACGAAAACAAAGCATTATATCTTATAAAACACCGTTAGTCATTTCTGTCAAAACTGGTGCTCGAAAATAATTTATAAACTATAATAACGTTAAATAATTTTGAATTAATTTAATTTTCAACTACGAGGAGTACAACATTGGGATGAGATGATTCACACAATAAAAGAAGTACTTCTCGAAGATTCTTATATAATGATGAATTATAGTAATAAAAAAATATATGTTTAGAGATTAATTTCTTAATTAGAAATTAATATTTTGTTAGTAAAAATCTTGATAAATAATATTAGTGACCAATTTAAAATGTTGAAAGAAAAATTGTTATTTATCTACTGTAACTTAAAACAAAAAATAACAAATTAACAGATTATATGACAAACTAATATACTGTAACTTAATAACAAAAAATATTAATCTTTTCTCAGAATATTTATTTTCAAATATATTTTTTTAAAATGTATTTTAGATCTTATAATTTTAAAAATATTTTTAAATTAAGAAATATATTTTGAATTATATAATTCAAAAAGTATTTTGTTAATATATTGCAGATTATGTAATTTAGAAAGTATTTTTAGATTTGAAAATATGTCAGAAATATAGAATCTATTTCTTTTAAAATGTATTTCTGTAATTCAAAACTTATTTTCATGTCTTGAAATATGTTTTAGAATGTACAATTTAAAATACCTTAATAAACATATTTTTAAATCTAAAAATACCTTCTAAATTATACCATCTCAAAGTGTAACTTTTACCTTTTTATTATAATTTTAATAAGTAATTTGAAATTTATGAAATTTATGGAGGTGTAGGAAGAAAAAAAAGAGACAGAGGAACAAACAGCCGGTATGCACAATAAATATAGCCCATTGGATGCATCCTTTTCCTGTATTTGACCCGAATTAAAAAAAAATGACTTACAAGGACTAGTTAGACCAATACAGATAAAAATAAATAAAATATAGAGAGTAAAAGTAAAGTGAAAAGTAGCGAGAGAAAATATTGTAGGATTGGAACTACAAAGTTAATTAATTCTATATTGATTTATAATATTCTATCTAGATTTATCATATTTCATCTTTATTAGAAGAAATAAGATCAAATTTAAATAGTGAACGATATTCACAATAATTGTAACCTTCAAGTTTTTTATGTGAAAAAACTTATCTTTAGAATTTTCTATCCAATAAAGCGATACTAACTTGATAGCGAAAATTTTAAAAAAAATGGTTTAATTAACATTTTAGTTTTTATAGGATCAACAGTTTGATTATCTATATATTTTTTTCCAAAATCTATTATTAACATTTTATGTTAACTATGATGAGGTAATTATGATGTTATGATATGTTCAAAAGAAAATTATATAACTTCTGAAAAAATTTGGCAATTTCATCACTTTTAAACAAATTTTTAAAAATAAAATCGAAAAATTTAAAAAGGTTGATTTTTTTTTAAATTGATAAAGAGTGACACAATTAATATAAATATGATTTTTTAGTTTAATCTGACCTGTTTTACATATTTGAGCAAGAAAAATATGTCTAACATGTCCAACGAACATAGTCTTTTTGAAAAATATTTAAACAATAAACTTCCAATCATCATAATCTTTATGAAGAAATAAATATAGTCTAGATATAAGATACATTATTTTTTATTTAAATTATAATTACACCATGATTTCTAAAAGAAGTAACGAATAGTTGAAAAAATATAGATGTTAACCAATTTTTATTTCCAGTGTATCTATCCTTATTTGTTAATAATTATAGTAAAACAATTAAGCATTTTGAAAATATGACACTTTTCATTTTACTGCATTATAAATATTATTTTTATTCCTTATGTTAATTTTAATTTTAGTTTCTTACAAATTTTCAAGCCCCAAAAAATAAATTATTTTTTTACTTTAGTCTTCATTAATATTTTTTTTTAGTCCATTGAATATCACTTTTTTATTTTATTTTATAATAATGTTATATGATAATAAATGAATAGGTTTTCACATTAGTCAATTTCTAAATTTAAACGAATGTCAAACTGAATACAACACAACTCTAATAAAAGTCATTTTGACCACAAGTGAAAATATCACTCTAAAATTATTTTCTTTATTATAACGAAAGTCCTTTATTTCCAACTTTGCTTTAAATATTTAAGTTATTTTTTTTTTATTTCAACAGGAACACTCATTTATTTTTCAATGCTCTCTTGTCTTGATACAACTTCACTAACTCCAAATTATGGTTTTTATATGTAAAGATTTCATCTCCTCTTACATGTTTTTATACAATTTGTCTTTCTTTTCATCTAACATAACTTATTTATATCTTTCAAGCTCTATCCTACCAACTAACAAAACAAACTTATTAGAGAAATATTTTTATGAAGGATGATTCTTTGTAGTAGATCATCTCAATTGAGGCTCAATAGGCGGAAATAATTTAGTTAGTTTATTGACTTGAATACAAGATATGTCAATTACATTTTCTAAATCTACATTTATATCTTCCCCATGATCAACAACTTTAACAACTTTGCAACAGGTTTTAACTCATCTTCATGTATCTAGGAGTAACTTCTCACGTCTATCAACATTTTTATTTTCAAAGTCAATCAACATTTTGACTATGATGTTTTTACTGTAATGTTAGTATTTTAGTTAGTATTTTAACCGACGTTAAAGGTCGAAGATAACGTCAAAATTCTTTTTTTATTAATGCCTTAAGAAAAATAAAATATTTGTTTCTAACAATTTTATCATCAATTAGATCTTAAAATTTATAACTGAAATAATCACAATTATAACTTAAGATAATTGTTTCGAGTTTCCATCAAGCTTAAATCTTTCATATATAGGGATGTGAACAAGTGTTTTGCATCCAAACACCCTCGTATATATGTAGGAAACATAGCTCCCTTCACACAAGGACATCACTATCAAAAATAACACAAAAAGACAGGTTAACCAAGTTCGTTAGAGTTCTTAATGTCTCACCCTATAAAGCTTTAGGCACTTTTGCATGAGAGAACATGCATCTAATTTACATTGATTGTCTAGTTCATTCTATATTGCTACCCAACATGACAATCTGAACAAGTTTCAATACGTACAACCTTTATCTTGCAAGAGTAGCAAGACCCTTTTCATCGACAAAGTTGTTTATGTTGAAAGATCCTCAGATGCATTCACTTGATGTGTAGAGAAATTTGTTAATTTCCAATAAATTTCTTTACTTTTTCTACATCAATGTGCACTTCCTTTAGGACACATTCTTTAAGCCACATAATGGACTTCTAGCTCATAAGAAAATACCTTTTTTAGCGCGGGCTGCCCAGGTAACATTTGCATGTGTTGTTATTATATACAAGCTCAACTCTACTCGGCACCACTACAGCAGAGGCACTTTAGCTATATGCTCTTCAACTCCACAATGCATCAGCTGCAAAGGAATATAGTGCCGATGGGTTCAATTCAATTGACCACCATCTGGCTGATCGCGTTGTTGAACTACCTGGGAACGATTAACACGTCTTCTGTTATAACTGTTGTCAGATGGTTTCTCATTAGCTGCTTCAATCTGTTCCAATCTTTCAAGAACTTCTTTCATTGATGGCCTCACTTTGGCTTCTGTTCGGATGCATTTGAGAGCTAGTTGAGCTACCTCTAAAGCTAAGTTGGTTGGATACTTTCTTTCCAACTTTGCATCCATATTCATTCTTATTTTCCCTCTATTTAGTATATTTGATTTGAGCCAATCCGTCAAGGACTTTTGCTTCAGCAATCGCCATATATCTTGCATTCTTTTCCCTGTCAGCACCTCCATCAAAACAATTCCAAATGCATACACGTCACTTTTCACTTTCAAACGACCTACACAACAGACATGTGAAGATTTAGTATCTGGTCACGTTTCTACAAAAGGTTTATGAAGTGTTTAAGAGAAATTTTTTGGATATCACCTGTTGCTATATACTCAGGAGCAGCATAGCCTCCTGTTCCCATAACTCGTGTTGTTACGTGAGTCTGATCAAGCGAAGAAAAAGATTTGGCTAACCCAAAGTCTGATAACTTTGCCGTAAATGCCTGTCAGAAAAGCAAAAAGCTAAAGATTTTTTCTTTCACTGACTTGAATTCTTCAATAGCATGCAAGCACTACGTTGAGAAACGAAGAAAAATTATACAAACAAGTCCAAAATAAAACTTACCTCGTCAAGTAGTATATTTGAGGGTTTAAAATCTCTATGTACAATTTTCATTTCCATGGAATGAAGGAGATTCAGTCCCCTAGCTGCGTCAATCATAACCTTCAGCCTTGTATCCCATGAAAGTGGCCGAACATTTGCACCTCCTGCATGCAGAAGAGAAATCATGTGCATAAATCAGAGAAAATGACAAATCAATTCAGCATAATTGGTATGCATGCTGCTAGCACCAGCAGCATTTCTTACTTCCAAATAGATGGTTATCCAAGGAACCACGATGCATGAATTCATACACCAGGCACAGCTCACTATCCTCTCGCCGAAATCCCAACAGCTTAACAAGGTTGGGATGAGAAAGCCTCCCTAAGAAATTCACCTCTGACTGCATAAAGAAGATAATCAAACAAAAGTTTTGAATCCTAATTTTAGAATGACATTAATGCTTACCTGCCATTCCGCAACTCCTTGCAAGCTTTCGGGATTCCTTTTCTTGATGGCAATAGTCAATCCCTCACCTCTAATCAAACCCTTGTATACTCTACCAAACCCCCCCTCTCCTATCACACTGCCAGCTCCGAAATATTTGGTGGCAGCCCTCAATTCTGCAAAAGTAAATACTCTCAGGTTTGGAGCGTTCAAGATCTCACCATGAGGAAACTCCCCTCCATCTCTGACTCCAGAGGTGTGGCTATTCTCAGAGCCCCAAAACGACGTGCTAGTGTTATTTCCTGATATGTGATTATTACTACTATTTGGCCCAAACAGACTGCCGGTTCCTCCAAAGTGACTGCTACACCCACGAGAAGAAGAATTGTCATTCTGTATTAGTCTTCTGTTGCTGAGACCAGCAGAGAACTGATTCCTCCCTGAGACATCGTCACAGCAATACAAACTTTGTCATCTAAAGTAGAAAAACCATGTCAAGGATTGCCTTGCATGTTTGCGATAATTGGGAATTTCCTGGTGATGATCTTAACTATAATGATGCACCTATGTTTGCAATTAGCAATTAAAGAAACAAAAATAACCATAATGCCAAAAGGTATCGTATTTGGTTTACCTAAATGGTTCTTTGCGTTGGGATGATCATCGCCATTAGAACCTGATGAAAAACTGCAACAGTTCCCCATTGACTTGTTTATGCTCTTTCCTTGGCGTAAAATCAGAGAAATAACTAGAGCAATGTTGATAATAGTATCTGAGTCACAATATAATGCGAATTGGTTAGAAAAGTATCGAAAAAACAGTTGCATGTGTCCTTTTGAAGAGGAATTAATGTCAGAGAAAGAGACAAAAAGCAACTTGCATGTGACGGGACAAAGGAAGCCTCCAAGAATACTCCAAGTAAATGCAATGTTATTGCTAATCATGTTAGATTGGACTTCAAGAGCTAGTTCTGAATAAAACACCGAAAATGAAAAATAGCATAATTCCACTTTCCATTTGACCCTACCCCAGATACTTCTATTTCCAAACAAATCTAAACTGAATGGATAAAAATTTACCATAGGTGCATTTATGTTATCATGAAAACTTCTAAATTAGGTGCCAGAAAGAATGAAGGACAGGGTCCTGAGGTTAGTTGAAAAAATGAAACCGTGAGACACTTTGAGACGTAGTCCATGTTGAATTTTTAGCAGGAGTTGAAATTTTGTAAGACTTCCAACTTTGAGATACGATCAAAACGGGAAATAGAAGAGAACAGTTTAAGCAGAAACCAGTCAATAACTTAAAAGCTAAGTTTTTGCCTCTATAATCCTCACACAGATGTATAATAATAATTTTACATTTGACATCCATTTCTCTTGCTATTTGAGTAATAAAAGATAAAATGAAAAGGCTTTTATATACAATAGCGGAATTATTTTTCCCATGTATGTCTGGATATTTTTATTGTTTAGTTTCAAATTTATATATTTATTTAAATAAAAATATACGTATTATTATTTTTTATATTTGATTTGTAATTTATAATTTGAATCAAAATAATAATGTTGGAGAATTCACTTTCAATAATTATTATATTTAAATAATTCACTTTCAAATTCACTCTCCTTAACCCATCCTATAATCCAATTAAATAATAAGTGCACATAGAAACCATTTATAGGGTCGAGAAAAAAAAAGGAAACGCACCAAACAACATTCTAAATGTACCTGCTACAGTAATAATTTATTATTTGTTGTATAGGATCACATAAACAAAGATAAAAGAAAGAAAAAAAAAAGAATTTCTTAGTCACATACACTCTTCAAGGACCGTAAAGTAGCCCAAGATGAAAGGGAGAGGTGAGACCTATTTACTGTCACAAAGTAACTCAAAAAAATTTAAGTAAAATGTTAAATGGTGCAATGTCAAACAAAACTATAACTTTAGTTGCTACAGCAGGAAGTTGAGTTCATATTGAACAATTATTTCTATTCAAGTTTCTACCCATCTAAACCATTTAAAAAATTGAAATAATTACAGAAAGATTAAATATTAACATTCATTCATACATTCAATTCAAACTCCAAAGAACAAATAAGTGGAAAAATTAATGGAAAAGGAGCACCTTCTTCATTATCAATACGAGGGAAATTTGAACTCTTTGTCTTAGTTTTGGGGTGCCCATAACAAGTCTCACAGGCTTTTAACCCTGGAAGATACCCTCAAGCCTTCACCCTCAGGCCTAATACAACCTCCGATCCTTTTTTTGCACTGGAGCGAAGACACTTTTTTTAGCAATATGTTCTTCAAGTCCACAATCCATCAGCTTCAAGGGAATATGAAAATGATGGGTTCAGTTCAATTAGCCACCATCTGGACGACCATGTTGTTGAACAACCCGAGGACGGTTAACCCGTCTTCTGTTATCAGCCGGCTTTTCATTGGCTGATTCAATCTGCTCCAATCTTTCAAGAACTTCTTTCATTGATGGCCTTACTTTGGGCTCTATTTGAATGCATTTGAGAGCTAGTTGAGCCGTTTGTAAAGCTAAGTTTGATGGATACTTGCCTTCCAACTTTGCATCCATAGTGTTTCTTATATACCCTCTATTTAAAAGATTTCTTTTGACCCAATCCCTCAACGGCGTTTCCCCACATAGTTGCATTATACCACTAATCCTCTTGCCAGTCAGCAGCTCCACCAAAAAAATTCCAAATCCATACACATCACTTTTCACGTACAAATGACCTACACCATTTAATTTAATTACTGTCATCTCAGGTTTACACAAGAGGTTTATGAAGGGAAATTAACAGATAATACCTGTTGCAATGTACTCAGGAGCAGCATAGCCGTGTGTTCCCATAATACGTGTTGATATGTGACTGTGATCGGGCGAAGTGATAGATTTGGCTAAGCCAAAATCTGATAACTTAGCCACATATTTCTGTTAAAAAATAAAAAATTATAAAGATTTTTCTTTCATTTCCATGAATACTTCAATAGCATGCACAGTGAGCAAAATGTGATCATGGGAATTCCAAGCCCCAAGGATATAACGAAACTTACTGAGTCGAGGAGAATATTTGAGGGCTTAAAATCCCTATATATAATGGCATTCTCCAAGCTGTGAAGGAAATGAAGCCCCCTAGCTGCTCCAATCATAATTGTTAGCCTTGTGTCCCAAGAAAGTGGCCGAACATTTGCACCTCCTGCAGAAGCAAAATAAAATGCATAGATTTTCCCCAATTAGTACTCACTGTGGGTGTGCTAGGATTTAACAATGTGATGAAGAGCATGTTGGGAAAAACGTGACTCACATAAATAATAATACTCTTCAATTCATTGGGGTTATTTTTCATTCAACCTTGACAATCTTTAAATAGGTGCAAACAGGACTATAGTACAAATAATAAAAACTAACAATAGAATATGAACTAACTTAAAATAAAATCTACCTAATCTATCTCTATTTTATATTAATAAAATAAAATAATACTCTCCTAAATAAAAGGAAAATCAAAACTACCTATATCTATGAAAATTAAATCAAATATTACTACATCCAAAACTAATAAAATAAGATTTTAATGAATTCCTAAAATTTAAGTTTATCAAATTAGCATGCACTTACTTCCAAATAATTGGTTATCCAAGCTCCCACGAGGCATAAATTCATACACCAGAAACAGTTCACTATCCTCCCTCCCAAATCCCAGCAACTTAACAAGGTTGGGATGAGAAAGCCTCCCTAAGAAATTAACCTCTGACTGCACAAAAAGAAAAAGCATCAGTATCAGTATACATATGTAATATTAGCCACATACTAATTTTGAAGTGTTATTAATTCCGATACCTGCCATTCCGAAACTCCTTGCTTGCTTCCAGAAGTCAACTTCTTGATGGCAATAGCCAACCCCTCAGCTCTAATCAAACCCTTGTATACTTTACCAAATCCCCCCTCTCCTAACAGAGTCTCTGCTCTGAAATTTTTGGTGGCTGCTTTCAGTTCTGCCAAAGTAAATACTCTCAGATCTGCAACATCCAATATTTGCCCCCTCTCCTCTTCATCCCTCACTCGAGAGGCTTGGCTATTCTCAGAGCCCCAAAAGGACGTGCTGGTGTTATTTCCTGTTGAGTAATTATTACTACTACTTGGTCCAAAGAACCTGCTGAATCCTCCGGAGTGGCTGCTGTGCCCGACAGAAATAGAATTACTGCTCTGTATTAATCTATTATTGCTTGTACCAGCAGAAAACTGAATACTCCCTGAACCATTGTAACAAAGAAAGCAAAAAATTGTCATATAAAGCAACAAATCTGGTTTAGAACCTGAATAGACAAGATCAAGCACTTCGTAGTGAATTATTGCAAATAACAAGGAGTGTCTTTTATGTTTCATTCAAATTACATGGCTTTTAGGAATTGGGGATAGATTGGCTGCAAGTTCTGGTTGACTTTTCTGCTTGACTGGATGAAATGATTTTGTACTTATAGCATGAAGCGTTTATATAATTTTAAGAATCAAAGAAGGAGAGTGTTGTTGGTTTACCTGATCGATTGTTGGGGTTGGGGGCAGTAATGGAGTTGCGGTGATTGACAGCAGAAGCTGATTGAAAACTCCAACAGTTCCCCATTAAGTTGTTTATGGTGTTACCTCCGCAGAAAAGCAGAGAAAGAATGAGAAAGAAATGGTGAGAGGCGTCTCTGACTTTTATTTATAGTGAAAGAACTGAAAAGAGTACAAAGAAAATATTACCTGCCACGTGTTCTTTTAAGAGCAGTATCTGTCTGTCACACAGTACCATTGGTACCTTTCTACTTGTCGGAAACTAAGGAAGCTTCCAAGAATACTCCAAGAAAATGCAGTGATAATAATGTGAACTGAATACTCATTTTCTAGCTGGTTTGGCCAATGACATAGGTAGCTTGTTCAATTCTAAACATGGCAGCAAGAATTAGAGAAGAGAATTCAAGAATAGTCACAACAAGCTTTATGCTATGTACTTAGACATAATTTACAATTTGTGGGAATGGATTTAGAGATAATTTGTGAGGACTGTTTGTATTTGGTTAAGTTGATTTGGGAGGATTTGTCATAATTAGAGAATGATTTTAAAGAGAAAATAAAATGTGAAATGAGAAGAAAGGGGTGAATTTGTGAAAATTGTTTGCTAAATTACTAATTTATTCCTTTATCTAGAAGTGTTAAAATATGTTTAAAATCAGTTAACTTGACTCACTGTTAAGTTTTGAAAAAAATTCAGTTTTTCAAAACATAGGTTAAATTTCCTTCATTTAATTCATGAGTTAAATGAATTTAAACTGGATTGAAAATAAGTTGACTCATAAACTACAAATAAATACTTTTTTATTAATTTTTTTCATTTTTTTATCACTTTTTCATTATAATTGTTTATTATTTATAGTTAATATGTTAATGATTTTATCTTTTTACATATTAAAATATTATCTAATAATATTTGAATATTATTTTGTATTTAATTATATAAAATGATATATTTTAATGAGTTAAAATTTTGTAACCTGACATTATAAAAAATAATGAGTTTACTTATTTAAACATATTGTATTCTTTCAACTTATTTTATATATTTAATAAGTAAACAAAGTAAATTAAATTGATTCATCTATTTATAGTACTAAAATAAAAATATTTATCTATTTATCAAACATTATTATTATAATATAATAAGTGAAAACTTTAAATGTTAACCCATATAATTTGATAAACAAATACTTAAACATTTATATGATTTAAACATTATTAAGAAATAATCTAGTATTAAAAAAATCAAATTGTTAATTTAGATATAGTAAAATTGTTATGGCATGTAATTGACTAATGTTACACAGTATAGTAAAATACGAATTGAGTGCATTTATATAGGAAAAGAAAGTAGTGACGGAACTATAGAGAAAAGTTATGGCATGTAATTGACTAATGAGGTACTGTGGACCATATAACAATTTCACAGAAATTTAGTGAAAATATTTTTTGCAAACCAAATGATATTTGAGTTGCATTGCATCATACCTTACGACACTTTGGTTCGGTTTGTCAAAAATATTTGCTGGCATAGCTTTTGCTTTTATCTCTTTTCTTATCCATCAATCTTCCAGATAAACTGCATTTCAATCAGGTGTTATCAGTAATCATGTATTCTCTTCTCTTACAAAATTTCTTTAAAATATTTTTATACAAAATTGTTAAGGAAATAGTTGTAATTTTATAAAATAAAAAATAATTTATTCTATAATAATAATACTGTCAAATTCACTTTTAATTAAAATCAATTTTATAAATTATCAAAACTAAAAATTATGGATAAGCATCGCAAATCTTAAAAGCAGCACAACTTTTTCTGTCTAATTAACTTATACTGTCTAATTTTAATAATAATAATAGTAATAATAATAATAATTAATAATAATCAATAATAATTAGCAATAATAATAATAATAAAATTTTAAAAATTAATTTATATTTTTTTCTCTTTTTATAATAATTTTTATAATTATATAATATTAACAATTATAATTTTATATTACTTTTATTACTAAAGATATTTTGGTAATTTTCAATTTATACCAATTAAATCATTTTTTTATTTGTTTCATCTGTTAAATTCTACACAAACTTTATTCCAAAATTCATCCTCAGCTCCAAATCTCTTAAAATAACAACAATTAATTTACTTTCAAATCTCTTCAAATTCATTCACTCATTTTTCTAAATCAATTTTTTAAAGTAAAGATTATACTCATAGTATTTAATGTACTTAAAATTATTACTTTAAAGTTGGAAGATTATGTATTAATGTTGATGGAATCAAATCTTAATGATGTGAAAAAAACTAAAGGCTTAGTTTGCTACAATCAGGTAGAACAATTGAAATGATTTTACAAGTTTTAGGTACAAAAGTAACTGAAATGATTTTATAGTATAGAGACAAGACTCCTTCAGTTTAATAACCGCTTGCTCACATCTGGTTCTCTCCATGTACTATCATTATGCATAACATCACATGTCGATCACAACTTATCTTATTACATTTCTATTAGAAAAGAGTACAACATTAAAAGATCCATTCAGATCTTTCATTAAATAATGTTTTACCAAGTACGTTAGATTTCTTCTAATGATAAAGTTCGTCCAACGTTTTAACAAGTGGTTTTTGAACGAAGAAAACTTTATATTTGCAACTGCGAATCCCACAAATTCTGTGTTTGAGTACAAGGGAGTGAAATTCCTTAGCTCTTTGTACAAGAATCCCCATGAGTGAACGTTATAATAAATGTCTAAAAAAGCAAAACAAAGCACAGAAAAAATTATGGACAAAGTTCTGTTCAATTTACAAAAGCGGTCAGATTTAATTTACCAAACATCCCAGGCAAAAAAAAAAAAAACAGACTAAAAAGTAGAAGGAAAAGAAACAACAAATGTTCAAAATCATTCAACTATTTGTCCCGTTAATGTAAGCCAATTACTCAGAAGACTGAGAACTACAAGAAATAAAAAGAAATGGAAAAACACCACACTGTCATTTCAGCCACCCATCCCCCGAGTTTCTCTTTTTGACCATTGAAATCAGTTCTTTGCCTTCACAGAGTTATTCTCCTTGATCCTTGCCCGGTTATCCAGCTTAACAAAACGTTTTAGATTGTCATAAGCTAGTGTTTCAATATTCTTCCTTCGCAGTTCACTAAGTGCCGGGCGTTCTCTTACAACTTGAAGTATGAATATAACTATATCATTCCTCTCCTTTCCCAACCCCACACCTCCAAAACATTAATCTTTTGTACATTTTGAAGGAAATCTACCAAAAGTCAGTGGGCATGAATACATCAGCAATATCTGCATTCTATCCAAAAGCATGACCATTTAATAATGTCATCTCACTGTGTGTTTGATTCAGTGAGGAATAATTGCTTATCTTCCGAACTATTACGAGAATAATAGCTTGACTATTTATATGAAAGGACTGTGCAGGAGATAACATTGAAATACCATGAAGAGATTTTGAATTTCAAGCTAAGTATCATATTCCCGTCTAAATACTTAAAAAACAATTATCATAATGTCATGATATTGTTTGTGGGAGGTAATAATAGAGTGGGAGACAAACATGCAGAGAAATGTACAGAACCATAAAAATCCACACAGCAAAGTATACATGTTTTAGCTGGATCCAACAGTCACAAGTTACCACAGGAGCACTCAGCACTCAGACCTATTCTCTACTTAGGCAAGACTGTTCTAGTGCAAGTAACAGAATATATCCAAATTAACCGTCCTTGGTTAGTAATTCCTCCATCAGCTCTCTGAAATTCCACTTCCCAGTTCCCACGATCCACCACAGCCAGAAATTTATTTCTTACCATAAAAAACATTAACATTTTAACTTGATTATCATTCATTTTTCTATAACAAATTTAAAGCAGAAAAACCAGAAAACACACAATTAACAATGTCATCAATCCTTCACGCCCAAACCTAATATAAATTAAAGAAATCAAAACACTGAGAAGAACATACAACCCTCACATCACAGAGAATCAACTTTTCAAACATCGATGCCGGAAAATAGGGGATAAGGGAGAAAATGGAACACGAATCGACAAAGGTGTACTATGAATCCGAAGCAAATTTAAACCTAACCCTAACATAGAGTCACATCAAGATGAATAGATATTAATAAAGCAAAATTAAAGATAGATTAAGGAAAGAACCTGAAAGAGACCCTTAAGCTATGGTTAATACATGAATGAATGGGAATTTAGTTTATGTACAGTACATTGAGGACAGAAGAGGGACAAAGGGACTGTCCCAAATGTACTATATAGAAACAAATACTATAATTACAAAAATAAAAAAATTAATTAATTAAAGTATCATAATTTAAAGTTTAATTGAAGTATATACTTTAATGAATAATTTTTCTACTGATATACTTTAATGAATACTTTTTCTACTGATATACTTTAAAGTTTATTATATACTTTAATGAATAATTTTTCTACTGATAAAAATCACTGTATATAACTGCGCAAATATATATACTTTTGGGTTATTAATATTCTTCAAAAATTTTAGGGTTAAATATGGTTGTAGTCCCTAAACTATTGGTTGTTTATGGTTTTAGTCCCTCTTTCAAAATAAAGTACAATTTGGTCCTCATTCTTTTCGAAACTTTGATTTTAGTCCTCTAAAACTAACACCGTTAAAAATTAACTGACGTGGCTAACGGTAGACTGACACACTATTTTTTTTTCAAATGTTTCTCACCATTTCTCCCTCTCTCTCTTCCTTCCATCTTCCACCCAGAATATTATATCTTCATTTCTAGATATTGAGACATAGAGAACTAATTTTCTTGATTATAACCTCCAAAATTTTATTGGTTGGAAGAAAGTGTTCATGAACTCAAGCTACTGAGTACAAAAACAATGTAATAAAAGAATTTATATTATGAAAGAATTTACAAAATATGATGGGCCAAACAGCTACTGACATACAATATTTTTATAAAGCTGATATGCTTTAAACTTGCAGAGATAGGAGGGAATATTTAGATATTGCGAGATTTAAAGACCCAGTGTAAGCACCATTTTTATTGGATTATCCTTTCCATTTGGAACAATTTTAAAACTCTGCAGCTTATGTAAGCACCATTATCATGCAGAAAAAATAAGCTCTGGCCAACATTTGCTTAATAATGGTACATGCATGTATCCAGCAATCGGGTTGTGGAAAGAGTTTCATCTGGGCTGTGAGACCACCAATCGGGTTCGACATAAATTCGGAGTTCAGAGAAGATGAATGGTTGCCGAAGGGTTTTGTCGAGAGGGTTCAAGAATCGGGGAAGGGTTTGGTGGTTCGCGATTTCGGTGTTTCTGAATCATTGCGGGTGGAACTCGGTGCTGGAATCACTGAGTCAGGCGGTGCCTATTCTGGGATGGCCGACGGCGGCGGAGCAGTTTTACAACTGCAAGTTGTTGGAGGAAGAGGTTGGGATATGCGTGAAGGTTGCAAGAGGGAAGAGTTGTGAAGTTAAGTGTCATGATATTGGGGAAAAAATTGCTTTGGTGATGGAGGAGACAAAGAAAGGGATTGCCATTTCCATGAGAAAGAAAGCTGGTTACGTTAGAGATGTGACCAGGGATGCTTTAGTCATGTGTCAGTTTACCGTTAGCCACGTCAGCTAATTTTTAACGATGTTAGTTTTAAAGGACTAAAACCAAAGTTTCGAAAAGAATGAGGACCAAATTGTACCTTATTCTGAAAAGAGACTAAAACCAAAAACGACCAATAGTTTAGTGACTAAAAATATATTTAACCCAAAATTTTATAAAGAAATAGTTGGTTTTGTATTTTGAAAGGGTTGTCTTTTTCATATATAAAAAAAAATGAATGTTAAATTTAGGCTTGATTAACAAGACAATTTAGGTTACTGAGTTTTTATAAATTTATTTTCTCTCAGAACTAAGTCATCCCACAATAGGTTCTGGAGTAAAAATCACAGTGATACCAAATTGACACAGTGAAAATCATGTGAATTGAATATTCAGTTTTTGGCTACTGTTGGTCAATGACATAGCTGTTCCCTTCAATTCTCAGCATGGCAGCAAATATTAAAGAGGAGAATAATGATCACAACAAGTTTTATAGCAGTGAAATATCATTTAATTATTGGTGGGTGCATGTATATTGGAAAAAACTAGTGAGGGAAATGTAGAAAAAACTTATATCAACAAGTTCAGTTTAAGATAAAATGGTATTTCAGTTACCTGTACAGTCTAGTTCAATTAGGGTGCGAGAAGATTTGAAAAAGAAAGAATACATAAGTTGATTTAAGACTACATTTTATATTAATTTTTTTAAAGAATTTAGAAATGATTATTTACAAGTTAAATTTTATAAAAATTTGTGTGGGATTTAATTTATATAATAAATTAAAAAAGTATTTTAATTGATGAAAAATGAAGGTTATTAAATTACTTTAATGATAATAAATATTATAAAATGGTATTTATAAATAAGTAAAAATTATTTTAAATAGTAGAATAAAAAAGTTAAATAATTAATACAATATTTATAAAAAGAATATTTTAGTAAGTTAAAATTAATTTATATACATATTAGAAAGTAAAAATTTAAATAAAATAATTTTAAAAACTATGAATTAACTTATATATAAACAAATTGTATTTTATAAAAATAATTTTTTAATTTTTTTCTTCTAATATTTTTTCTCAAATATTTATGATAAAATTCATGTATTTGAATTATAGACCATAAATAACATCTCTAGTCTAAATAAGTTTAGATATTTTTTCAATTATATAAAGAAAATGTTGGAATCGGTTACACTTGGTGATAGAATGAGTTACACATAATTCATCCTCTTTTGAAGTTTTCGTTAGAATTCAATTATTCAACTTGTATCATGAATTGATTACAGGTGGAATAGTTCTTGATTCATCTTTAAGCTCATATTGATCTTTATATGGATCATTTGTTCATTTTTAACCTTGAGTTCTTCTTTATTTGGAAGATCATGACGACCTTAGATTATGCGAGAAGACTCTCTCAACCACTGCGAAACCCTAATAATTTTATATTCTTCTTTAATATATTTTTTTCTAGGACAAAAAAGTTTTCTTCCTAAAATACCCTTAAATCTTAGTCCATAAAAAAATGAAAATTCATTAGCACATAGAATGTGAATTTTCCTTCCTGGGGAACACAGCCTTAAATATTGTTGTCATAACTTTTGTTTTTTTTTTCTTACACATCAATCTTATAGATAAACTAAATTCTAATTACTTGTTATCAATTCTAATGATTTGTTATCATAAATCAATAGTAATTATTATTATCCTCTTACAAATTTTTTAAAATACTTATATATTATTTTATAAGAAATTATTAAGAAAAATAATTGTAATTTTATAAAATAAAAAGTGATCATTTTATAATAAAAATAATTTTTCATTTCACTTTTAACTAAAATCAATTTTATAAATTACCAAAACTAAAAATTCATGCAAAACTTTTTTTCTCTAATTAACTTTTTGTACGCTGTTAAAAAACTAAAACTTGATAATTAGTTTATAAATATCTTTTTTATCAGATATAATTAAATTAAATTATATTTATATTTATATACAAAATATTTTTTTTATTTATGTTTTTTTTTTAATTTTATCTTTTAGATATCTATTTTAAATCAAAATAATTATTTCTTCAATATTTTGTTTAGTGAATTTTTCATTAAATTTAATCAACTTGATATTTTTTAAACTTAACTATTTTTAATTAAAATATTATTTAAAAAATAAATAAATTTTTTTTAATAAAATTATAAAAATTATATAGATTTAATTTAATAATTATAATAACAACAATAATAATTTTATTATTTTTTAATACAATAAAAAACTAACACTTTGTGTAAAGTGTTTTTTTAATGTTTCTAAATACTGTGTGCAATACATCCGTGGTATGATTTAAACAATAATATTACAATTTTTTTTTTAATTTAGGTAACATTTAGTTGTACGAACACAATGTAACATAAAATATACATGAACTTGGTTTAACTCAATAAACTAAAACCATTATTTTCAAATCAAGCTAGAAAATACACAATTCATCAAACCAAACAATACTGGCTTAGTTTGGTGCATTGTGTTCCAAAATTCGAACTAAACTATTTATGACTACTGAGAAGCATGCAATGACCATAAGGATACAATGTGAAAAACTCTTATGAGAATAGGGATTTTAGATTTATGTTTTTTTGTAAGTGTTGTTAAACTGTATTTTTTGAAGTTTTCATTTTGGGATTTAGGATTGTTAATAGTAAAAAGGATTAAGTGAAAAAAAAATACTATTAATAAACATTAGAGAAAAAAAAGGGGTTAAATATGTTTTTCGTCTTTTAAGTATCACACGATTTTGGTTTTAGTCCCTACTCGAAACTTTGATGGTTTTTAATCCTTATAGTTTTGAAACTCTTACTATTAGTCCTTAAAATTGAACGGCGTTAACTTTTAGTAGATGTGGCAAACGACGAGACCACGTTTTATCCAAGCTGTCCTCTCCCCTATCTGTCACGTTGGTTTTCTTTTTATTTATTGTACTTTCTGATATTTGCAGGATGCGCTTAATTGGCTGGATCCACACTTGCCAGCTTTATTATATTCAATGGCAAGAATGACCATTTCGCAGGAATACTCCCCTCTGGTTCTGACTTGAAATCTTTGGCCCCGCTGCTCCCAAACAAATATGGGGTCCAGGTTCAGCAAATGCGAAGGAAGGCGAAGGAGGGATATCAGGGAAGAAATAAATAGAGGGGAAGTCCTGTCCTCTCTGCTATCTATCTTTTCCCCAATCTAATTTATCTCTATCTCTTTCTCCGTTCGTTTCTGAAAACCTGGTGGCCAATAGGAAGCGTTGCGACACCAACGATGTAGTTTCGGACGGCGGTGCCAAGAGGAAGAACGCGACACGCGACATGGGTCCGACCACTGCATTGGCCCTCACACGTCACGAGTTTGGGGAGCACGGCGGCGTCAACCTGTCCATTGAGGCCTCTGTCGCGTTCACAGACATGGAGCCGGAAATCCTTCGCCGAAATCTTCGACTAAAACTACTTTTCCCCAATTGAAAAAAAAATCTCCCTTATTCAAGATGGTTAGGAATTTCGCTATTCAACGCTTAATCATCTCCCTTAATGTTAGGATTTTCTTTCCTTTTTTTATTTTTTTAAATTTATTTTTATACTTCCTTTCAATTTTCATTTTCGGGTTTGCAAAAGTTGTACACTTAGGATTGGGGGTGTGTTTGAAGGAAAGAGCAGATTTTGAATCTGGATTTTTGTTGGATGGTGGAGAATATGGATATAGAAAAGGGTCTCTGATTCCGCTTTTGGTGACGGCTGATAATGCTAATTCTTACCATTATCTAAGCATCATTTTAGTAGCAAAATCAACTCTTCTTTAGCTTATTACTTGCTTAAATCCTCTCTTTTATTTAGTTTTAGTATTTATCTATATTTTGGGCTACATTACGTAAATAATACTCTAATCCCTTGTTTTTTGATCTATTTCGATGTTAGGAAGATCCTGCATTACATTGAAGAGCCTCGGTGATCCAGGAAGTCATTGCTGAAAAAGTCATTTTCGCTTAAGCGAGAATAATTTAGCTTAAGCGAGAATGACTATCTTCTCCAACAAGTTCATTTTCGCTTAAGCGAGAATAATTTAGCTTAAGCGAGAATTCGGGCAGTATATATACTCACGAGGCAGAAAGAAAAAAGGGTCTTTGGTTCTTTGGAGGTGCGATTTCACGTCTGGAGCTCATGGAGGGCACGAGGAGCTTGTGGGAACATCTCCTCCTCTTCCTTTGGGTCTCCTTCTTCTTCCATCTTCCATGTTTGTAAGCTTTAGGGTTCTCCATAGATTCATCTTGTTAGGGTTAGATGTAGCCTATGAACTCTTGTGTAATGAATGATTGTTTCGTATTTATAAATGCCTTTTCTATCTATTACTAGTATTCTTGTTTCCGATCTTAAAGCTTGCATGTAATGGGGACGTTCATGACTTGATTTTGGGGTTTCATTGAGCCAGGGATGGGATATGAAATCTTGAACTGAAACAAGAGTCCTTGTGGGTCATTGAGCCAGGGATGGGATATGATTCACATGTTGTCTTAGATCCTAGTTCTTAATGCGGGTTTGCTTGTTAGATTGTCCAAGGGATTGGAGTTTGATAAGGAAAACCTAGGCTCTTTCACCTAAGGGATTAGGGTTAGAGTGTTTTAGTGGATTGACTTTAGTAAATTGATAGAGAGGAGATGAAATTGGTTATACACAAGAGTGCATTGGTGAAAACTAACCTTAACAATGTCATTTCATACCATTTCTAGTCTTTTCCATTTCCAAGTGCCTTCAATACCAAAGTCCAACCTTGTAATTACTTGTGAATTTATCTTTTTGCACATATTCTTAAATGATGAGTTGTTCTTGAGTCTAGATGAGTTGTTAATCGCACAATTTTCTAGTATTACGAGTCTCTTGGGAAAACGATACCTGGTCTTACCACGGTTTATTACTTGAACGATTTGGTGCACTTGCCAAAGAGTTTAACAAGTTTTTGGCGCCGTTGCCGGGGACTCGTGTCAATACTAGACTTTTGTGAGGTTTCCAACTTATGTAGACTTGATTTTGTATATAGAACTAACTCTTTTGTTGTAAATAGATTTTCACTTTTATTTAGGCTAATTTGTGGCTTTAGCCTAGTTGTGTCTAAGTGTATGCAGGGAGATGTTCACATAAGGAGGACTGCAGCCTCCAAAGCATCATGTAGACCCTAAGGGTGAAGGAACTATAGGACACAAGGAGACAACTAGCTTGAGCATCACAAACTGCCCCAAATTCTCCCTTTCTTGTGTATGCTCCAAGTACTAAGTGAAAGTAGAAGAAGAAAGGGAGAAACAAAAGAGAAAGACTAGTCACCACCACCATTTGATGAGTATTTAAAGATGTCAAGGTAGTGGAAGGGTTACAATGAAGATTCTTATGCTATGAGAGTTGATTTGGTGACTAGAACGTGATTCAAGAAGAGTTGGTGAAAGGAGCACACCAACAACAACATTTGCACTTCATTGAGTAAATCGTCAAGCTAATGACGTTAAACAAGCGCTTTTGGGAGGCAACCCAATTTTCTTACCCTTTTTACTTATGTTTGTGTCATTTTTGTGTCATTTGCATTATTGGTTTATGTTATGTATGTTGTGTTTGGTTGCATTTTCGTGATTTTTGAGTTGTAATGTTGTTTTTGTGGTTTGTATAAGTGTATTATGTTAGTTTTAGCTTGTTTTGTGTGTAAGTGCATTGAATGAAGGTGTAGAAAAAAAAAATCATAGGGTGAGTGGCCAATCTCGCAAGAATCTGCATTATTTTCGCCTAGGCTAAACTTTCTCGCTTGGGCGAGATATGCAGAGAACTGGAAAATAAGTTTTGCTGATATTTTCGCTTAGGCTAAAGAAGATTCGCTTAGGCGAGAACTGAATTTGAAATTAAGGTGCTCACTGGAATAGTTTCGCTTAAGCTAAAACTAAATCGCCTGGGCGAGATTTAGGCTAAAAATTGGGGTACCCACTGGAACAAGTTCGCTTAAGCGAAAATATTGTAGCTTGGGCGAAAATTTCTACTGCAAATCTAGCTTAAGCGAAATAATTTTAGCTTAAGCGAAACATGTTTAGCTTAAGCGAAAAAGTTTTAGCTTAAGCTAAAATCTGATTTGGTGCCCCCAATACTGGTTCTACACATTTGTTTTTGTTGATTGATTTTGAGTTTTCTCTTGCTTTGCACTCTTTCACACACTTCTTTTGATGTGTTTTTAAACCTTTTTGTGTTGTTGTACCTTTGGGAAGCTTAATTTTAAGACTTCCCTCTATGTTCATGTACTTTTGTCTTTGTTTGTTTTGACTTTCATTGTTTTGTTTCTTTGCTTTCTTTTGCACATTTCTTTTAGTATGTTTCTGGACCTTTCTCTTCAATTGTTGACTATGAGATACTAATTTTACTTTGAGCTTTCTTGTTACAGGATAAGATCTTCCTTAGGAATTAAAGAGTTCAAAACCACCATTGGTCAACCTTTGAGGCATGCCTGAGCTGAGAAACATATGACTTGAAGATTTTGCTGCTCGTGCAGCATGGCCTGGGGGCCAGGCCCCTACTGATGGGGGAGGTGGAGCAGTTGCGGAGTATAAGCTACTGGAGGAGGAAGATGTTACATATGAAAAGTGAAGCTAGTGTTCTACACTGTTGGAGCTGCAAAGAGTCCATTTTGATCGGTTTTTCAGTTTTAATTTCTAGTTCTTATTTACTTTCAGTTTTTGTGTTTTTGATTTCTTTTTTACTTGCCTAGTGGATAGTTCTTTTGCAATTGGTTTGGTGATTCGAGTGAATCATATGTTATGCTTGAATTGAATACAAATCTTTTGTGCTTGCTCTTTATCTATGAAAATTTCTTTGAAAATTTAATTGAGATTATGTGGTTAAGTTTGTTGAATAGAGGTTGTGGTTGCTTGTATATGTTTAGATGGATGCTTGGTTTTAATTGTGATCAATATTCTTGGCATGATGTTTATCAAACTTTGGAACCCTGAGTAAACCTGTGAGATGTTGTGCCTAGAGTTTATTGTTGAGTGCTATCACTTTGAAATCACAGTTGATTTTGCCTAAGTTTCTCTATTTAAACTATTTGCTTGCTTGTTACAAATGATCAAGGCCATCTTGTTCTTCAACCTCTTCTACATTTTTAAGCCTAAAAGCCAATGCAAAACACTTGAACCTTGAAGAAAAACTTTCTCACCCTTGGAACCTTAAGCTTATTGAAAAATCCCTAACCTCCTTACCTTGAGTTGAGATGAACATATATGTTAGGATGAGGATAATGGTTTAAGTTTGGGGGAGTTTTTGAAATAAGGAAGCATTGAGAAAATAACAAAATGAGTCAAAAAGAAAGAAAAAAAAAAGAAGAAAGAAGAAGAAGAGAAAGAAAAATGAATTCATTGAAAAAGAATTGGGAAATAAGTTGAGAAGTGGTTTATCCAATTGTGAAGCAAAGAGAGAGACTAATGCTATATCATGAAGTAAATTGTTTTATCTCTTAGCTCAAGGTGCTTTGTTGTCCAGAAAAACTAATTTTTCTTCTTAGCCCAACCACATTACAAGCCTTAAAAAGTCCTTGTGATACTAACTTGCTTGTGAATGTGTTTGATATTGCGAAACGAACGGCAAATTTAATTTGTATAACATTGTGATAGTTGAGAGTTAGACACACATCCTTATACACCATTGTGCTTGAGTGAAACACTTTCCTTGGTGAAGGATGGTTCCATGCATTCAATGAAAACATTTTGCCATGTTTATTGATCTATCAATTACATCTATCTTGTGATTTTAAATTGTGAGCACCATGATTGAAGTTTAGCTTGCTAAGGCCATTTTATCTCTTGAATGTAATTTCTAAGTTGAGCAAGCATGATTGATTTTGTTTATTTGATTGAAACTATGCTTGAGTTGCTAGACTGTCGTGATTGAATCGTTTACTACGTGAAGTACTTTTGCTTGAGGACAAGCAAAGTTGTAAGTTTGGGGGAGTTTGATAATGCTAATTCTTACCATTATCTAAGCATCATTTTAGTAGCAAAATCAACTCTTCTTTAGCTTATTACTTGCTTAAATCCTCTCTTTTATTTAGTTTTAGTATTTATCTATATTTTGGTCTACATTACGTAAATAATACTCTAATCCCTTGTTTTTTGATCTATTTCGATGTTAGGAAGATCCTGCATTACATTGAAGAGCCTCGGTGATCCAGGAAGTCATTGTTGAAAAAGTCATTTTCGCTTAAGCGAGAATAATTTAGCTTAAGCGAGAATGACTATCTTCTCCAACAAGTTCATTTTCGCTTAAGCGAGAATAATTTAGTTTAAGCGAGAATTCGGGCAGTATATATACTCACGAGGCAGAAAGAAAAAAGGGTCTTTGTTTCTTTGGAGGTGCGATTTCACGTCTGGAGCTCATGGAGGGCGCGAGGAGCTTGTGGGAACATCTCCTCCTCTTCCTTTAGGTCTCCTTCTTCTTCCATCTTCCATGTTTGTAAGCTTTAGGGTTCTCCATGGAAATGGAGAACCAGATTCATCTTGTTAGGGTTAGATGTAGCCTATGAACTCTTGTGTAATGAATGATTGTTTCGTATTTATAAATGCCTTTTCTATTTATTACTAGTATTCTTGTTTCCGATCTTAAAGCTTGCATGTAATGGGGACGTTCATGACTTGATTTTGGGGTTTCATTGAGCCAGGGATGGGATATGAAATCTTGAACTGAAACAAGAGTCCTTGTGGGTCATTGAGCCAGGGATGGGATATGATTCACATGTTGTCTTAGATCCTAGTTCTTAATGCGAGTTTGCTTGTTAGATTGTCCAAGGGATTGGAGTTTGATAAGGAAAACCTAGGCTCTTTCACCTAAGGGATTAGGGCTAGAGTGTTTTAGTGGATTGACTTTAGTAAATTGATAGAGAGGAGATGAAATTGGTTATACACAAGAGTGCATTGGTGAAAACTAACCTTAACAATGTCATTTCATACCATTTCTAGTCTTTTCCATTTCCAAGTGCCTTCAATACCAAAGTCCAACCTTGTAATTACTTGTGAATTTATCTTTTTGCACATATTCTTAAATGATGAGTTGTTCTTGAGTCTAGATGAGTTGTTAATCGCACAATTTTCTAGTATTACGAGTCTCTTGGGAAAACGATACCTGGTCTTACCACGGTTTATTACTTGAACGATTTGGTGCACTTGCCAAAGAGTTTAACAACGGCCACTATTAGGTTTGGTCTTAGTGAAACCAATGCTTCTGTAGTTGCCAATGCACTGCTGGCTTGGATGAAAAGGGAGACTCAAAGAGGGAACAGTGGTTAGCCACCTCATACAAAAATTTAACGCCGTTTAATTTTAAGAACTAATTATAATAGTTTCAAAACTAAAATGACTAAAAACCATCAAAGTTTCGAGTAGGAATTAAAACAAAAATCGTGTGATACTTAAGGGACGAAAAACATATTTAACCCAAAAAAAAGAGATAAATATTTTTTTTCACAAAAGTATTATATAAAATTGAAAATATCCATTGCCAAAATTTTGACATTTAAAAATATTTGCTTTAGTTCCTATTTTTCAGTTGAATCAAAATTTATCCTACATAACAAATAGTACTTCAACTCAGCATCCAATGCAGCAATAAAAAACAGTAACAGACGTCTAACCAATTCAAGAACAAAGATGTTGATAAAGGTCAAACATGTGTTGTTTTCTTTATTTTTAATCAAAGGTCAAACATGTGTTGTTTTCTTTATTTTTAATCAAATAATTTTAGAAAATAACTTGGTGATTAAATAAAAAAAACTGCTTTAACTTTCATATTCCTTCATTTTTTTCAAAAGGTTCCATGGTCTTCAACCTTCATTCCTATATCCTCAAGGTTCAATTTTCACCTTCGTCCAGAAAACAAAAGCTCCATTACCATATACATCCCATCATCACCCAACTCACTACATCTCATCACCATCTTCCAACCTTCATCACATTTCATCATCTTTTTCACCACTTTTCTTCCAAAAATATTCCAGCACAGCACATGACTAAACCCTCAATCCCTTCAAATACCTACACATTTCTAATTTTATATTATAGAACTAAAAACATATTTATTTCTAAAAAAAAACAAAAGAATAAAAGAAATTATAAAGCTGGGTAATTTCAGACTATATAATTATAGGAGATTCAATCACTAGATGACTGAAAATGATGCAAAATTTTAATACAAGAGTAATTGTGTTTCATTATTCACTAAAACTCTATGAACAACTCTAATCTTGACATTGAGTATTCCAAGGACACAACAAACTAAGAAATGAAAAAAAAAATTCAACAGAAAAGAAACCTCATGAAAATAGGGTAAAAGCTCATTTAAAACACTTCCTTAGAAAAAATTGTTTGGTTATGTCAACATTTTCAAAATTCATTATCAGTGAATGAAATATAACAATTTACATTATAGGAAAAGTTATATTGGAAGTTATTTGTTTCACTCAGTGAAACAGAAGTGCACTATGTTACACGTATTAGAAGAATAACCATGACAAATACGCATGTCATCACAAACATCACAAGCCATGTTAGACAAGAAGTCTTGGAACTCTCTGAATAGATTGCCGTTGCTCGCACATTGGCCCGACCGGTGCTTGCCAAACTATGCTCAATGGCCTTCTCAGTAGAATCAAGTATCTGCAAGCCAGCACAATCAATTTATTAGGTTCACGCCTCGCCATTTCAACAAGGTTGAGTAATGACTATTGAATCAACATAACATGTAGAAGTAATATTACAGCACTGCTATAGCCATACTCTGCAGTACAAAAATAAATCTAAGCCGAACTTTCAAGAAGATGAAAACTAGACTAATGTAATAATGTAACCACCATACATAGAATATTCAATCGTGAATTGGATTGGCTTTCATTTCATATATATTCAAATCAGGAGGATCGAAAACACCAGGGATCTATATTGTAACTCACTCCTATCAAGATCACCTTTCAGAAAAGATACATTTCAATTGTAAAACAATAAGATAAAACTTTATTGAATATAAAAGAAGATTTTCTTCTAATAAACTTTGTCCTGGATGACATTAGTCAGTATCACCACGGCCACAAAGTGAGGTATTAACAAAAAATCCCCTTCCTTCACTCTCACCATGCTATAATATGATACATTTAGTGAGCATCACCATCTTGCACAACCATTTAGCGGTGGGATTGAATAAAAATATAAGAATCGAACCTTTTCAGTATTTTGCAGGCTCTGGCTCATCATGAGACTACTCTCTTTGAGTTGTTTTGCCAACACCACCATCTCATCAGTCAAATCTTCTTGAAGCATTCTAGAGTATAAAAGTGGACAATAAAACAATGGAGTGAAAACAAAAGGAAATGCACAATAAATGCAAAGTATATAAACAGTGAACTTAAAATATAAAAGGAATTGATCTAATATATTTGCATAAATAATTTTAAAGCAATTGTCTAAGGTATGATAATTATAGTCACTCAGAAACATGCCAAGGACCCGTCAATGATGACCAGATAAACTCCCAAATATAAATGACCTTAGTAATCCCCCATATAAAGGCAGTAGTATGTGGTAACAGTTAACCAGTTACCAATGATGTAACAATTGACATGAATATATCAGTGCTTGACCTGAAGAAAAATATACTTTGCTGTTGTGGACAAGTCAAATTAATGAACACAAGGATTGCAAGTTTAGGATTCTTCACCAAAGCAGTACAGAGTCCATTGACCCACCGCTACATAAACTTTAAATAACAACTCAAGTAAACTGTACCTGTGCTTTTCAATGTGTGCGTGTGCACTAGCATCCAGTTTGACAGGTGATGTATTGTCAGTCTCAGCAAGGTCGTGTACTTTATCTTCTGTGTATGATGTGGGTCTGTCCATTGAAACAGATGAGCAACAGTAAAACAGTCTACAAAATATGTATAGTAAGAAAGCCAAACTATAGCTTACACAGGTCTTCTTCTCAACCCAGACGAAAGGGGTATCTGCTTTTTTTCCTCAATTTCAGAAGAGTTTTCTTCAACAAAACTCCTCTCAAAAGCCTTCTCGGATACTTGTTGGTCAGTCTGGGTTAAGAAAACTGTGGTTAAATGATTGCACCTATTTGGCCAAAAAAAACTAAAACACAGATAAGGAAAAACCAAAAAGGAACAAATTTTCACCAGATCCAGTAAAAAAAATTAAATCCATAAACCTTAACTTTTTAGTCATTTGGCTTAAAGACTTTTTCACACTTTAACATCTCTCAAGGATACATTAATTCACAAATACATACCACGTGGTTAACTAATTTGGAAGCAATGGCTTCAACCTTCTCTGAGTACTCAATCAACGTAGCCTTTGAAATCCTGCATTAGCAGAGCAGAGCGAATACACACACAAATGAATGCACATGCATAACAAGTAGGGGGAATATAATAGCTTTAATTTATTTATAAGTTACAAAAATGAAGATAACGGACTATCTAGGGAAGGAAAAGGAATCAACTAAGTTAGTTTTTAAAGAAATATAATATAATCTTTTCTGTGTGTATATTGTACTGAGTGAGTTTTTGGCTAATTCAGTCCAGCCAACTGGCATGTGACAATCGCTGTAACTGTCCATAACTGTTTTGATTCCTTGTAGGGTAACCAGTAAGTTCAGTCCAGGCAGCTGGTATGTGATAAGTTGGCTATAACGGTTTATGTTCCATAAAGAGCAAGCTACTTGTAGCTATATAATCTTTGTTGTAACAAAATTCTAAATGATATGAGAAATAAAACTTTCTTGCTTCAATTCTCGTCTTCTATCTTTTCACAGTAAAATCTAACAATTTATACAAATCGTAGATTTTATCAAAGGCTTACTTAGAAGGTCAAGAAGTATATAGCTTACGTTCAACATGAGTAATATCTTAGAGAGAACTCATTGTCAATCATAAAATAACTCCATTCTTTTATTGCATAGTCTGCTGGACCTATATTTATCCTTTAAATATAAGGATAAATTATTGTGGTAGTCTCCTTTTAGTTAAGTATGTTATTGGACTGAGCTTATACCAATTGCTCAATACCAGCAGATAATTATTGTGGTAGTCTCCCATTAGTTAAGTATGTTATTGGACTGAGCTTATACCAATTGCTCAATACTAGCTCTTGACCTAGAATATTTTCTGAATAAAAGTCTTAAATTATTATTTTACATTACAACATCACTCTTCTCCTCTTTTTTTTTTCATTTAATTCCCTAAAATTTTAATAAGTAATAGTTTCTAGCATTCAGCTGTTTAAACCCAAACAATGCCCATTAGATAGAAAAACCTACTGTACTAATAGTTGCATATCTTGATTAAAAAATTGGGGTGGCCATATGATGTTCAGATTGTGTTTAGGGTAAACTATATCTAATTTCTTCTTTTACATTTTTCTATTCCACGAAACTTTTAAACTTGGGCAGCCACCTTCCCGCACCCCATTCCATACCCTGTGAAGACCCACCTCCGCCACTTACAGCTTATTAAAATTAAGGGTAAGATTTCCAAGAATAAAAACTACCCCATGATTGTGTTGTCATTTAGAAACAAAAACTGATGTTATGTCGTTTCACTTATAATTCCATGACATCTATGTGTATTAAATGGTAAATAAAGAGACACCAATACCTTGGTAAGCCCTCTGGTGTCTTTTCTTCACCCAATTGCTCCAATTGTTCACGTAAAGTAGCAACATACTGTAGAATGTCAGAATCAACAAAGGATTAACTATGTCTTCTAAAGTTAACAAATGACTAAATAAAACATATAGGTCAAGAAAATTAGAAAAATATTATTAACATAATGTTTTTAACTCTAAAATTAATAATACAAAAAAATCTTCAGACTTACATGCACCAGTTTTGCCTGGTTTTGCTGTTGAGGAGCAGCTGCAAGCAACCTCCTTAAGTTTACTTCTGTTTTACTGATTCCCATATCTATAGTGTTCAGAAGTTATATAAATGATCTATAAATTAAACATCATTAAGCAAACAAACAAAGGCGATTATGTATCACTCTGAAAACAATTATCGCTTATCGGTAAAGCCTATCCGGTCAAGTTACCCAAATTAAACTCAACCAGAAGTCCTAAATATCAACGAAACCATTTCAACAAGTTTAAAGTTGAGAAATAAACTTTGCTTCCAAACATGGGCATACCGGTGCATCTTTTTGCAGCAGTAAACTATACTTTTACATAATACAGATTAAATAAATCAATTAATGCCAATTTCTAGTGATATATACACTGTAATTAAAATTAAAACTAGAACGTTCCATTGAACAAAGACCAAAGCTTCTATTAGATTAAGAGTGAAACAAAAAGGAAAAGTACAAAGAAGGAAGAAATATAATTGTCCATCGGTAAAATAATCAAACCCACGATTTACAAGCTCAGCATCGTGGGTGGTTATATAACATGATCTAAGACTTATCTGCATATCCCTAAAGAGAACTACAGCAACCAATGATTTGACTGAATTAAAAGGGAAAATAAAACCTAGTTTATATCTCATGACAACCAACATGCTTTCGCAGTAGATCACATTGAAGTTGAAAGAGCAAAAGGTAGACAACTTACCCTATGGACGATGAAGTTCTATCGCATATCCTACTCTTGATTTTTGATCACTTTACACGCGTACCCTAGAATCTATTTTGGTCACCGTTCAACTCCCCCGCGCGTGACTCTAGTGCCAACGTTCGACTCCCATAAGCTTCTCCAAATGTCTGTTCGAAGCGAGAAAGAACAAACTTCAGTCGCGATTTGGAATTTGGGCAATGTGGTGGTTTTCAGTTGTTAGGGCTTTGGAAAAATTGGAGAATTCTGGAAATATATTCGGAGTTTGAATAAGGAGTTTCAGAGTTTGATTAAGTAAAGGAAGTTAAGAACGTTAAGGGTCCGTGAATTTTTCTTTTCACCATGATTCAGAATGATATTACCTAACACCCGAACCCAGATAAGTAGTAAATCTTATTACTTTTTAATTAAGTGATTCTTTTATGATTTCTTATTTCAAAAGTATTTGTATTTATTTATTTTATTACTTTATTTATTTATAAAATTCAAATTTGCAAATATGTTTGAAAAAAATAATAGAAAAAACATGAAAAATGCTTATTAAAAAAAATGAAAGTAAAAAGTAACAAACGGTTCTGTCCGTCGGCGAGAAGAATGGAGAAGAAGAAGAATCATAGAATTAAGAGAAAAAGGAACGAAAAACCCTCGGCGCGTGAACTTCACCGTCCTCGTTCCTCGGATGCCAATGCCATTTTCGCTCAGTTACTCGCATCACTCTGCAGCAGACCCAACTCTGTTATCTTCATCAACAAATGCTTATTCAAACTTCGCCGTTCGGTTCTCATCTCGCAGACCTCGCTGACGTCCACTTTGGCGTTGCTCCCAACCCTACTCCGCTCCACGCGGGTGGAAATCGTGTGCCTCGCTGCAGACATTATCGGCGCCGCCTCGCTCGTTTCCTTCGACGCCAACGAGGAAATCGCTTCTGATTCTGAAACCGTCAAGGGACTAATCTCGCTGTTGCACAGTCGCAAGAGGAAGGTTTTGTTATCTGCCTGCAATGCCATTTTAGACTTTTCCACTACCACCTGCGCCCGACGACAATTGCTCAATTTTTCTGCGTTGAACAAATTGATGTAAGCATTTACGCCGTGTGTCGTTTTACTTTTTTTTTTTCTTTCAAGTTTATTAAATTAAGCATGTGATGGGTGACTGAACAATTGAATTGACATTACTTAGGTTTGTGTTTCTTCAGATTTTCGATGGTTTGGAATGCGTCTGTTTATGGTCTGACGGTGATGGAAGTTTTTGCTCTCTTAAGATTGGGATTAAGGAAGATAAACTGTCACTGGTTTTTCTCACTGCAACTGTTGTTCTTATCAATGCCTGTGAAGCTGAGCAGCTACAGGGTATCCCACAAAGTCTTTCTGGAGCATTTCTGGTAATTTTGAAACAGATAAGGGTGAGAGTGAGTGATCAAGAGGTGATCAAAGGTGCTGGGAAGTGGAATGAAGAAGGGCATCTTTGTAAGAGTAGCATTACAGTTAGTAATCTTGCAGAATGCATCTTTAGGCTCTCCATTAATGCTTCTCAACTTACTGGCCTTTTGTCTTTTGAAGTGGTTCAAAGAGGTCTTTTTGGTGCGAGTGATACTAGTTTTAAAGATTTTATATCAAATTACTGGGAGGTTTCCCCTTTTCTGCTGGCGAGGACCATGAGGGATCCAGACATGCATGATATGTTTGGTGCATTTGTTCAGTCTTTGAGCTGGAAAGGGAGCGTTCCTTCTCTTCTTTCCTCAATTCTTCAAAGATTAGTGGCTTGTTTTCCTATTGCCTCAGATGAACAAAACATACTTAATTTTCTGGATGAGGCAAAAGGTAAACTTGGCTGTCCTATAGTCTACCAGCAGGATATACGTGTTGTCAAAACAGAGAGGCAATCAACAAAAGAAATGCATTACTTTCGGGACTTTAACTCAAGCTGCGTTAAGGAACCTCAGTACTTTACTTTTCATGAGATCTTAAAATGTGGGCAAGCATATAACGAGGGGTATACTGTTGCTCTGCGTGGTCTGGAGTTTCGATATCAGAGCATTTCGGCTATTGCAGATACTTTGGCACTTATGTTTGGTCAACCTTCAGTTGGTGCTAACTTGTACTTAACCCCCCCTAATTCCCAGGGTTTGGCTTGTCACTTTGATGACCACTGTGTATTTGTATGCCAGATTTTTGGTTCCAAGCAGTGGACTGTATACTCTCCACCCAGTCAGCTGTTACCTCGCTTGTATGATAATTTACTTGGTTCTGTTGTTGACTATACAAAAGCTGGTAGACGAGAGTTCATTCTCAGGGAAGGTGATATATTATACATTCCCAGAGGTTTTCCGCACAAAGCATGTACAGAATCTGGTGTTGGTGATGGTTCTCCTGGGTTCTCATTGCACCTTACCCTTAGTATTGAGGTTGAACCTCCTTTTGAGTAAGTAAAAGTTAACTTCAACTAACCTTTTATTGTTTCAAATACATTAACTTTTTTATAAAGCTTCCTTTGTTCATTTGCTGCTACAACTTTATTAATTTTATTATGGCCTTCTATATATTATTTCATTTTATCCTTTGCTTTTTCTGTTCCTTTTGTCTTTTTTATTTAACATTGTGGTTATAAATTCTGTTATTTGTTGTTTCCTTCATGTAATGAAATTGACAATATTTAACTAGCTGATGGTCATATGTCATGTGGTAAAGTAAAGGTAATTACTTATTGATTAATAGGGGATATCTACCAATGAGAATCACACGAGTTTCTGATATTTTGAGTGGTCTGGTCAACTCCTTGCAACTTTCTAATTCTTAGAAAGTCCCTCAACAATATCCCATTAACAGATTTGCAGCTTGACAGAAAACTACCCTTAATTGGGCATCAAGCTATCTCCTAAAATACACTTGCTTAATCACAAGGCTGCTATCAATACTCTCCCAAGGTTTTTACCTGGTCCTCAAGGGGAAATGAGGGAAAGCTGTTCTGGATGGCTACAAATTGTTCGCATGAATCCTCACAGGAAGGAAGAACCTCGCGGTGAAGAGGAACTTCTGTTGCACATTGATCTCCATACCTAATAGCTAACACATCTTCTGGTTGGGGTTTTAACTCCAATTCCTCAATCAGTACTGGTGGTAGAGTGGCCCAAATGTTCATGCAATGCGTTCTCTCAAATTTAGAAAGAATAATATATTTCTTTTGTATTTCAATAATGAGGCCATTAGTCCTATTAATTAATACTAGTTGTAAATATAAAGAGCTAATTCTAGGGAAACAAATCCCGGTAATTATGTGGTTGTCTTTAAATACATTATCCTTGCTTTAATAGCAAGATGCAACTCTAATGAAGAATAAAATTACAGAAAGGATAAAATAAAAAACCTTCCTAAAATACATAATGAGCAACATGGTTTTGACACTTCCCCTTAAACTGGTGAGTAAGTGTTCTTTGATCCCAGCTTGGATATAATTCTTTTAAAGTGAATGCAATTTGGTCCTTTGGTGAGTATGTCTACAAGTTGATTTTGAGTGGACACATGGGATGCTAATCAAGCCACTGTCTAGCTTTTCCTTGATAAAATGTTTGTCCACCTCAATATGTTTAATTTTATCATGTCGCACTGGTTTGTGAGCTATACTACTCGTAGATTTATTATTGCAATATGATTTTTAGTGAACACATGGGATGCTAATCAAGCCACTGTCTAGCTTTTCATTGATAAAATGTTTGTCCACCTCAATATATTTAATTCTATCATGTTGCACCAGGTTGTGAGTTATACAACTCGCAGATTTATTCTCACAATATGACCTCATTGGTTCATCCCACTTCTTTCAATATAATCTTCAGTCATAGAAGTTCACATATTCTTTGGGCCATAACTTGAAATTCTGTTTCAGCACTTGATCTCACTACTACATTTTGTTTTTTTCTCCTCTAAGTCACTGGGTTTCCACCAAGAAAGGTGCAATATCTAGCAGTTGATCTTGTATCCACAACTAACCCTGCATAATCTGCATCTATATATGCTTGAAGAATTGCACTATTGTTTCATTTAAATAAAACCCGTCTTCTTGGAGTCCTTTTTAAATACTGAATAATTCTAAGAGTTGCTTGTAAATGAGTCTCCTTTTGTTGGTGCGTGAATTGGCTTACTAGACTCAGAAAAGGCAATGTCTGGCCTAGTGAATGAAAATTTCCTCAAAAATGGGCTCAACACGTCGTGCACAAAGGATTAAAAGGTAGGTGCCTTCTTAAGGCCAAATTTGGTGGTATCGTAATTTAAGGCCGAACTTGGAAAAAATGGTTTCCCCTACTAATTCATCATGTAACAAATCTATCACCAGTGTAGGGGGGGTTTATCAGGAATAGTCATAGTATTAAGACTATTTGCAATCAATACAAAATTACCAACTTCCATCCTTCTTTTGTACCAAAATGATAGGACTTGAGAATGCTCAGTCTAATGATTCCTGCATGCAACATCTGACTGACTAGTTTCTCAGTTTCAGTTTTCTCATAGTGTGGATACCTGTATGGTCTCAGGTTTAGAATTGAAGCTCCTTCCTTCAAGGTAATGGCATGATTTTGTCTTGAAGGAGACAGCCATTGAGGCTCCTCAAAAACCTCTGCAAACTCCTGCAACAACTGCTACACAGTCTCTGGACATGGCTCCTATGGTTGCTTTTTTTGATTCGGCCATAGAAACAATTCATTAAACACCTGTGTTGTAACTCCATCATTTTTACCATTGCTTGAACTGAAACAGAAGCCTCTAGAGAGATGGATCCCCTCTAAGCACCACTTCTTTATGAGCTCATTGAAGTTGGCTTTGATCTCTGGCAATTCCTCTAACCGTTCCAACCTGAACACTATCTGTTAGGTACCTGGGTTTGAGACCTAACTTTTCTCTCAACACCCACTCACGCCAAAGCAAATAAACAAGAGAAAACAAAGGAAATGTGTATAATCCCTGTAATTGTATATATTCACTGTAAAACGAAAACAATAACAACTCGGGAGCCTAATCCCCCTCAACAAGGTCCGAGACCTGTTTACAAAACATAAGAAATGTCTACCTCTCAATAGAGTCACAGAAGGTTTATTTATACTCTCTCGCTCCCCCTAGCAACCTAACAAACTTTCCCGCCCTTTTTATTCATCCTCTACCGTTCGGTATTATCAACCTTATACCGTTCGGCCCTTCACTCCATCCCCCCTTGCATCTACCGAACGGTATTAGTATAGACACCGTTCGGTGCTTCACTCCTTCCTCCCTTGTAGCCACCGTTCGGTTTATACTTCCCTACTCCCTCTTTGGCTACCGCTCGGCATCTACTTCCCTCCTCCTTCCAGTTACTGTTCGGTACTTCCCTCCTTCCTTCTGGCTACTGCTCGGCCTCTGCTTCCATCCTTCCTTCCAGCTACCGTTCAGTAGTTCCCTCCTTCCTTCCGGCTACGTTCGGTATTCCTTCTTTATTCCTCCGCTCATATATTTTTAACTTCCTAACACTATCACTCCATGTAAGTCAAACAAATAAAAGTTTTGCTGAATCTCTAGTCCTTGTAATTGAAGCTTCATTTCAGAGCACATCCCCTTCTCCTCTCCTTATAGCCATCTCCTAACGTAACCCAATAATAGAGGTTTTTAAATAGGGACCCTCATGTTTTTCACTAGGGTTTGTGAGATAAAATATTGAGTGGCACCACTGTCTATAAGGACAGTTACTTGTTGGTTACCAAGATTTCCTCATAATTTAAGAGCCTTTTAGGGTGTGAGGCCAGCCATATTTGAAGGTCCAGCCAGCTGCACATGTCCACTTGTGTATCCATTGTTTCTTCTATGATGTCAATTTTTTCATCATTTTTTAAATATTCCATTCCCTTCTCCATCACTTCAAACCACTGCTTGTCCAGGTGTTGTTCCTCATCATGATGTTGCTGCATCTCCATTTTTAATTCAAGTTCTTTGTTTGACACCATGATGAGTCCACCAATTTCTGAGCAAGAAAACTCCAAGAATCTGCCACAACTAACACCTGCAATTCCCAGATCAACTGTTTTATATACCAATTGATAGAATTCTTGACAAAGAGAGAAGGAAATCTAATTCTTTATTGATTAGTGGGGAATATCTCTCTTAGAATGGCGCAAGTTCTAGATATTTTGAGAGGTTTGCTCTGCTCCTTACAACTTTCTAATTCTCAAGAACCCTCCGAAGTATCCCATTGAACCCTTTTATTGTAACAGATTTATGGTTTATAACAAAAAACTACCCTTAAATGGACCCATCCAGTTGTGGCCCAACTACTTTCTCCTAAAATACACTTGTTTAATCAGAGCTCTGCTATCATAATGTTAAATCTATACCTGCCCCTTTCTCTTGTATTCCACTAAAGGAATGCAGTTGTGGTAGGGAAAAACATATTTGAGTAAAAAAAGGAAGATATATCATTTTACACGTCTCATATAGCATAGCATTTGCACAACTATGCCATAATTGCATGATGTCACGTGCATTATTTGTATGTAAAACAAAACTTTAAAGCATATATTTCCAATAACAAATAAGCTATAGGTACACACACAGTTATACTTATCTATTGGTTAAATCCCAGCTTCTCAGGATGTAGAGTGCAAGTACGCAAAATCAAGCTGTATAGAACGTTGATTAGGTATACTCCATTTTATTTCGTGATGACTGATGCATCCATTTAAATGTGAGAACTTCAAATACAAAAGGCAAATAACTCACAAGTCACAAATATAAGCATAGAATCTGAAATCTGAATCAAAAAAGAATTCCTTATGCAAAAATTATGGATAAAACCCAAGAGAATAATTTAGCAGAAACATTTTCTGTTGAACATATTTATAGGCCCTTTTTCTAATAAGTTAGATGGTCTACATCTAGATATTCAAGCACTTATGTGCATCCACCAGAGGAAGGAGGCCTATGCCAGGAATTAGCGGTTGGATCAAGTGGCCTGTGACCAATGGGTATCTCCCATTAGCAGTGAATTGAAAACAAACACATGGTGAATGACTGACAGTAAAAATGAGGATGATGTATGTTTCCAAGGATTATGAATCTGGTTGATAGCTTGAATTTGTTTTCAAAGTACTACTTTTCAAAATAGAAAATCATGAAAAAGAATTACTGCAAAAATAGGATAGGGGAAACATAGAGGTAATCCTTCCAAAGTTATTGCTGCATCTTAGATATTTCTTTTATACCTGCCGCAATTTCCTCCATATGGTGTGATTTTATATTTTCTCTTTTTCTCTGGCCACTTCAATAGTTCATTGTATTTACTGTCAGAGAGTTGTTACTAGAATTGAGCTTAGTTCAGTTTATTATGTTGTAACAAACTCCTGTATCACCATTCTCTAGTCCAGTAGGTTTGGTGCTAGGAAGAAAATGGCTCACATGCAATCTCCCATGCCCATGGATGAATGTCATATTTGTACCGTCAAATATAACGTGTCTGTTCTGTTGATATACAGATGCTGTTAATTGATGTTTTTAATGCTTATAGTGATCAAATTATATGATACAACATATGATTTCAGTAATACTTGATAATATCATTGTCGATTCTTTATCTTTTTTCAATGGGAAATTAGAAGTTTCGTTCTGAAAAAGAAAAACATTATCTACATCAACAATTATACATTTAACAGTCCTGGTCCACTTTCGTTGGCAAACATGCTTGTTTTAAAAAATTCTGAATCAATAAGCCGTTATAATAGTGGTCAGATCTTGATGCTATCATTCCTGTCCAGTCAAATCTGGTCCATCTTTGACTAAATGGAACCAGTAGGCCATTCCGTCCGATAACAATGGCGATAAGCATGGGCCTACATCCATGGGGAGGGGCCAGCTATTTCCCCATAAATTAATTATTTTTCTAGTTTTATTTAAATATGCAATAAAGAGATTACTGATATTAAATATTTATACTATTTGTGTTTTTAAGTAAGTGTTGCTGTTTTGCTCCTGACCTTAAGTTCCATCGGTTAGTTATCAAATTCTACAGGAGCACAGGACAACCTATTGAATATTGATTGAACCACTAACACTTATAGAGTTTGGTCTGTTGTAACATCACAAAATATTGCTTGCAGCAACATCATCTAACACCTCTTGTTCCTTAGCAATTAATTCTCATGATTTCCATTGATGTTAAGTATTATGAATGCATTTATTTTCTTTATTAGTTATTTTTTGTTCCTTCAAGTTGAAGATGTATATTGCTCTATATTGACTGATTAAAAATTGTGATAGATGTTGTTTCTGAAGCAGAAGACTGAAGCAATGCATGTGGAATGACCCACACTAAAATCAATTATTAAAATTAGACAAGTCTGCAGGACATATGGGCAGGCTTTTAGACACATGTCTTTGGAAAGCTGGTTCATGGACCATTTTTTCTAGTATTTTATGTAATAATGATGCCTGTGTGAATTATTACTCTATTGATAAGGATGAGTATTCAATTTTTCAACCTTTCATCTTCTGGTTGGTCTGTCCTCTATACCACATGAAGATTGAAAGTGGGATTTACTATGTTTGGTTAATATGAGATATGTTATAACTTGATTTCTTTTCTTTGGGAAGATCATTTAATCATTAGGTCTTCCTATTTATTCATGATTATTTTCCTAATTTATTTAAAATTTCCTTTTCCTTTGATTGTGCGTGATTGCTGGATTTTAGGTTATATTTGTGCCCCATATTGATTACTTGAAAATGATTGAAGAGACTATAAGCACTGTGGATGACAATCCGGTGCAGTTCTCAAAGAACTGCAATGATCTAAACCCTTATTTTAACGTTCAATTCTGTGATTAAAAAGAATAAGAAACTTGGTTTGATAAATATTGAGTTGAAGGAGAGCTTACTATCAATCATATTAGAAATCTTGCAGATTTTTGTCCATGGCTCTGTGCACTCTGTTACTGATGCAAACGGCATCACATTACAAATGAAAGATTTCTCTTGCTACTTTAGGGTTCAAAATATTGTAGCCATGAAGCTTGTTATCTTTGATGGTCTAAATATCTTAGTTAACTCGTTGTGTTTTTGTCATGAAACAGGTGGGGAGGAGTAGCTCATTTTGCACTTCACCACTGGAGTGAAAACCAGAAAAGACTGTTTTATGATGGCTCAAATATTTTGTCTCAAAAACTTGTTCTAGTGTCTGTGAATCTATTACATGTTGCCATTGGGATCATTAGCAATTTGGATCCTTGCTTTAGGAAAGCATGCTTGACTGCTGCAGTTTCCTTGTCGCCAGTTGTTTATGAAAGTCTTTTTCAGAGTCAGAGGAACACTTTTTTCTACTTAATTGATAAAATCTGTACTGAATCTAGATTCATGGAAGTCATAAGCAGCATAGAGGTTGCTGTTCACAAAAATGAAGATCCATTCCAGCAAATCCGATGGCTTTGGGTTTTTTGTATGGAAAAAGAAACCAACAGTGAATACAACACCAATAAATCTTTCACGAGTGAAGATATACTTTCTTTGTGTGCCCAACACAAGGATAAATTAGAAGCTCTTTTTCTGAATGTGAAGTCAAGGTTTTGTAGTGAGGTGATATTTGAAGAAGTTGTAACTAGTCACAGGATGCTGCTCCAGAAATATAGAAGTACCAGAAAGCAATATATTAATGGAATGATTTCACTTCATGATAAATTATAAAACTACTGTTTTATTTGTGTTTAACTTTACTGCTTCTGCGTAGAATGTATGAGATCATTTTCATCTGGTGGAATGGCTGATCTGATATCAAAATGCAATAGTGTCTAAGCAGTTACTGTAGGCTGTGGCTTACAAGTTTTGTGCAATGTATTGGGCAAACTACACAAGCAATATAATAATGCATCATGTAATCAGCTTAAGTATGTATGTAAACAAAACTTTTTTTTTTCTCTCGCACACAACGCATTTCATTTATATATTGATGATAAGAACCAGAATACATATATGAATAAAATCTCTTGTGATGCAAAACTAAAGTTGCAAGACTATGGTTTGGGATGTTTAGGAGTTGGATGGGTTGTTACTCCGTGGTAATCTATATGATAGACAAGATCATGGGGACCATAACTGTTGCCGATATAATCTGGTATCGTGGAATCTTTGTTTACTGAGGTACTTTCCGTTGCCTTATCAACTCCCTGCATTTTATACTGCCAAGTACCAGGAATGAGTTGAAACAATGAGAAAACAAATGCAAGAGCATATTTTTATGAGTAGTAGTAGAAGGAAAAGGGATAAAACTTGTAGAGGGAAGCTTGGTTTATGCCCTTTAGGAATGTGTCCTGTAGATTTAGTTAGAGGAATAACGTACCTGTGTTTTGTGATCGTGGAGTGGGGCTGGCATGCTCAACTTGCGTGTTGTGGTAGCATCTAGAGAGTAGCCTGTGTGTTGGGAGAGGGAATATAAAGAGAATACGAGAAGGCAGCATAGAAGGAAGATTGAAGAACTCATTATGTAATCAATCTGAAAATTGAAAATAAGGAAGATTGGTCACTTGAAACATTTTATATAGAAGAGCATGGAAGTGCATGTATTGTCAGAAGAAGGAAGTGATGGGGGGAGAGAGAAGGAGAAAGTGTATGCAATTATTGATCTGGGAGATGAGGAAACATGTTTAAACCTACGTGCCCACGGTTCTAGTGCTTATGTTGGACTACTCTTATTCTCTCTCTCTCTCTCTCATGACATTAAAATAGTGAAAGAGGCCTATTCTCTCCTTTTGCAATTTGAATTTTTTGACAAAGGGAAGTTCTCCTCCTTAGTGAAGAAAGAAGAGATGTTTAGTTCACGTGTATGTCTCATGCCAAATGAAACCACACTGTAACATCATCAACTCATGTTTTGTCCTCAACAATAAAGACTGGTTGTGATATGTCATCCTTTGGCTGCTATCTTTCTATGATATCTTACCCTTTCTCAATATCTTGCAGATTTTGTAGGCATCCCAAGGCACTTGTTGGTTGCAGTAATTTAGTCAAGGCCTACTCAATCAACTCTGAATCTCCTATCATTTCGTCTCCTTCTTGTTGTACATTGGACCAACCTCTTTGTTGCAACATGACTGTCTTCGTTTTTTTGGGTTTATCGCTTCAGGGTATATACTCCACCATTTCAACTAACCTCTACATTTTTCACTTCCACTTAGTCTCATGTCACTTGCAACAAACTCATGTACAAACTTCTCCCTCCATTTCCTTCAAACTAATCACTTCTTCTTTCTCCTTTTAAATTACAAATAACCAGTACGTCTTTTTTTATCGACAATGATTGCTTTACCAAGGCTGTGTTTGAACTTAGCTTCATTTCATTTTCAAGAGGATCGAGTGCTTCATTTCATTTTCAAGAGGATCGAGTGCTTCATTTCCTTTTCAGGAAGATGAGTGTCTGGTGTCCAACATGTCAATTCTAACCTTTCTGACTAATTATAGAAACGAATACTTTGCTTTGGTCATTCGTTTAGTTTCATCAAAACAAATGTAAGTCCAAGAACCAAATTAACCCAAGAGTTCAAGCAAATGAATGTACTTTGTCTTTAAGAAAATGTTCACACATTATCAATTTAAGTATATCATGTATGTAAAGATTGACACAAAAGTTTATGACTAGGTATATCCATCCCCAGAGGGATATATGTAATCCACAACCAGTGGAACGTAAGCTTTGGAAGGCAACGTTATAAGTGAAAATTGAAACTTGGAGACATGAGTTGTACAATTTGGGTCTACACCACATGGACCAGATTAAGAGTCTGTTACCTAACATGGACTGAGTACCAAAACATCACCTACTTTTATAACACCATTAGTGTATCATTTGGCAGAAATATTATAGTTATAGCATCTTCAACATTCCTGTGCTGGGACTATTAGCAAGGAGTTAAAGTGTTAAAATCATTGAAATGTTGTCAGCTTTTATTCACTAGAATATGGCATGTACCATGGCTTTGTCAATTAGGTTTTCGAAATTTTTGCCTAATGATATAGGCCATCAATTTGAAACTAACTGTAGCATGAAATACTTAATTTATGTTCTCTTTAATCTTTAAACTATAAATATCTAATGTCTTAACACACTTAGTATGAAAAACTCCTTCAGGTGGTAATTTTTGTTATCATGGTGCTCAGGAGAATCTACATCATGTTTACAACTTCTTGATCTTTAATATTTGAATGATCCATTTTTATGTTATCAGTACTTTCAATGAAAATTTTGAAATAAAGTTATAAGATTAGCAATAAATTTTAGGAAATAATGAAGCTACAGCTATACTTTTGAAACTCGAGTTGGTAACAGCTCCATTAAAGATACTGAATCAGTTGATTATTCATGGAAAAAATAAATAGTTAGTTGAATTGCAATAATTAATATATTGATTTAAAAGAGTTATTATGCTTAATCCTTTCAGCAAGATTTAGGACAAGAAATGATTAAGTAATTAGAATTATTATACTTTTATGTTTTCGATGAATATTGTATCCTGTAAAATTAACTTAATCCGCAAGTAGACTAATCACAAATTATAAAATATGAAAAGGTTGGCATAAAATTTAATTGACATTATATGCATATTTTGAATTTTTGACAGTAAAACAACACGTTTTGATGACAGTAGGTACCAGTCAGTTAGGCAGCACTACCACATACAAATTTTCAAATATAAAATTTTCAACACTAATGTGCATTTTCAAATTGTACTTGCCAATATGCATAACTACAATTCTTTGTAACACTTTTTCTTTCTATTTTATTATTTGATATTATTAGATAATGATTAAAAAAGAGTTTTGTTTCGGTGTACATTTTCCTATGTGTCTCTGTTGCTCCTGGATGTCTGGAATGCTTGCATTTCTTCAATTGTTGTCCTTCATACTCGTCAAAGGAGGGGGAGGTACCTGCAAAGATACTCCGACACTCAAGTCAGATATGAGTTATGGAGCTGAAGCTCAGAAGAGAGTAATTGGATACTGCTCTGAAGTATTATTCAGGATCTCTAGAGCCTAAAGAGAACGTACCTGGACTTTGGTCCTGTCACTGTATTTATAAGCAAAATAAAAATAACCACCTTACCTAAAAATGTGGTTAGTGGCTTTGACAAATATCTAAGATATTTATGTTATTACATAAATATCCTTACTACATAACAAGTTTAATACATTTTTAATCTATATAAACACCTTTTTAAAATAAAGTTTCAGTTCAGAAATAAAAATTTGACAATCTTGAACTTTGAAATTATTTTCTGTTAAAATTCTAAACTGTCATTAAAGGTATTTTTCCTAAGATTAGTTCAAAAGTTAGCTCAAAGATATCAAAAAACTACTACCAGCAAGTTGATAGCAAAATTGACAAGTATAAAACCATAGATTCAAATAACTGATTAGTATAAAATAGTAACCGTAGATGTGTTAATTTTAGATTTTTGTAACATTATATTTTAATTTTAATTATTATATGTTTTATACTATGTATTTTATTATTTATCTTGTGTTATGTTTAAAAATACTTTTCAGTTATAAATTTAAAATAAAGTAAAATTTTATACTTCTAAATAGATAACATTATATTTCAATTATATGAATTAATATACTCGTTAACAAAAGTGTAATATTAAAAATATGATATAATATCTCAAAATTTAATGTAAAAAAAATACTATAAATAGTATAATATATACCTTTTAGTGAAAAGGATTAGTTTTTGCTATAATCTTATAATAATTTATTTTTAGTGTAAATATTTTAAAATTAAATTAATTACTTATAATAAAATTATAATTTTATTTTATATTTTTTTAATAATTATTATAAAATTTATTTTTTTTGTCATGATAATAAAATAAATAAATATTGTAGGCAGCATGTATTTTTTACAAATGGTTATTATAAATATCATAGTATAAGAATTAATAAAAAATTAATTATTATCTATATACAAAATATATATACATCTATAACTATCTATACCTATATATATGAGCTTACATATTTCTTTCACATACACATCTACTTTTTTTCACATATATATATATATATATATATATATATATATATATATATATATATATATATATATATATTATAAATTAAAGTATTTTAAAATGTAACTTTCTCTCCAGGATGAGTCTCAAGGAGTTTTGGCTTAATATTTATTTTAGTTATTATTTTTATAATTTTTATTCATAGTGATCTTCGATTTTTTTATGTGGTTTCTTTTTTTTCTAATTTTTGTTTAATTTAATCTTTTTGCTAACAAAGTTTAAATAGTTAACTACACAGTTTCCATGTGAGCCTTAGTAAATGATGTGACTAAACATTTTGTCTGATGTAATTATCTATGACAGTGAAACAATTATGGTTTTCTGGTTTTCCATGGTAGTGAAGCAGTTAGAGTTTTCTAGTTTCTCATGATAATGAAACAATTAGGGTTTTTGATTGTAGGTTGTTATTTCGCGGTGGTTCATGGTGGTTCTACATTGCAGGTGCGTGGAGGAGACACGACTTTTGTGGTGGTCTTCTCTAGTGAAGCTACGAAGCATCAAACTCGCGATTTAAGATTTTCTGGTCTGATTTTTTTTCGATTCGTAGATTGCTCATGTTAGAGAAGATGACAAAGGACGTTGTGTGTGAACTATGGTGGTGCGAACTGGCATTGCAATTTGGGATTGTAGGTTCGAGATGTAATTTGTAATTTGGGATGCTCGCAATTTTGTGGTTTTGATTTCTTTTTCGATTTGGAGCATTCTGATGTAGGTTGCGATTTCGAACAATGGTGACTTGCGGTGGCTTTGTGTTGCTATGTGGTGATTGACAAAGATGGAGGGTGCAAGAATGATGAATCGTTAATGACGATTGAAGGATACCATGATAATCTAGTGGTGAGAGGTTGAAGATGATGCGGTGGAAAGAGACATGAACAACCACGTCAGAAAAAATGGGTCATGTCATTCACTGATGACTCACATGGACACTGTGTCATTAAGAATGTAGACGTAAAAAAATAATTAAATTAAACAAAAATTAGAATCACTTTGAATGCTAAAAAAAGTCCAGGATCATTTTGAACAAAAATTACGAAAATAGAGACTAAAATAAGTATTAAGCCTAAACTTAAAAAATCACTTATAAACATTTTACGCACAATCATTTCAAATAACACTGCCATCTTTTTTCTTACCGCAATTTTTATCACAAATTAACCGGTGTTTATTTTCTAATACTCCAAATAAAAAAGTTTATGAGCAGTAGACCTTCTATCTTCATGCGACATTACTCCATCAAGCTTTTGTCCATTACAAAAAATTCTCTATTGTTACCTCTCATAGAAGTTTAGGTTGTGTTATTAAGCTAAAAAGTTTTTAAACTAATAATTCAGAGTTATAACTAATTGAAAAATGACATTAAAAATAATCTAATTTAATAATGATATAATCATACTAACTATTAGTCAATAATAACATTTTCATATAAAACATTTTTATTTCTTTAATTATTTTTTTATAAGTGTTAATCTCTTGTACCTTTTAGTTTCTCAGTAAAATTTTAAACCGTTTTAGTGTCTAAATTAGGTTTGATATTATTTTTTAGTTTTTTATCTCATAAAATTGTGATCTTTTTTTTTTATTATTTTAAATGCTTTTAATACTTTTTGATTGATCAATATAATTATTTCGTCAAATTTGTGGTAACGACATTACTCTAATGTTTGAGTAACATTTGTCATGTCACCTATTACTTTTATCAACAAATAAGTTTTGACGGATAACACTTAATTCATGTGTTATTATTGTGACAGCATTATTGTTAATTTATGAAAATTACAATATTAATTCATTAAAAAATAAATAAATTCAAAATAATAAAATAATTTTCAAAAAATCTACTTAAAATTACGATAAATAATCTATCTATCAATAATTTTAATATGTATATCGTGTTAAACTGAGTGATCACCATGTGTTGTAATAATTATTTGATATAACAATTATATTTATCACATAATTAATTTTGAAACATATTTTAATAATTTTATAAGAAACTATAATTTTATGATTAATTTTCGTATTATATATTGTTTTTTTTTTCAAAATTTTAAAATATCGTTTTTAATGTCTCAAAACGGATAGAAAATATATAAAAGTAAGAATTATTTGATGATTTGATTATGAAACTAATCTAAAAAAATTTCCTAAAATAGTAGAAATAATAATTAAGAAATGGATTATATTAGATAGATGGTGGTTGCAAAGTTAGAAGTATCTATGGAGAGTCGTTTCCCAAGTGGGCTCGGACAGAACAAACAAATAAATGTTTTCCTTCCACACCACTTTGCCTTTGCTTTCAGGAATAACAACACCATCTTCATCGTATATCTATATATCTTTAATATTCCGCATTTGACTTTACGCTAGATTTCTATCCAACCTTATAATAATTACCAAATTAATACCATCTAATAAAATCTCTAATCTTTGATAGATGTAACGAATTTTTTTATCAAAAATATTATTTTAGTATGATTCTTTTAAATATAAATTTCTCAAAATTAAAGACGTTGATTATATAAATTAGTGATCATTGTGATAATAAAAAATAATAAACTTATTATTAGAAAATTAAATTAAATAGTTATTCTAATTTTAAAAAAAAAATTTAAAAAAAAATATAGATATCGAAAAGAAAAATTCTCATTGATATAAATATATGTAGAAAATATAAATAACTCTTATAAAACTTATATTTGTGAAAAATATATTAAATTAATATTTTTATTGATAAAAAAATCATGTAATACAGATGCAATATAATTAATCAGCTATCATAATTCACACTAATTAATGCTGGCAGGTGTAAATCGATTGAATTATTTGTCAATTATTTGAGTATCTAATCTTTTTCTAACCACTTGCATACAGAGCATTTGACTTTCTCAAGAAAATATTCGACATTTTTGCAATTTTTGGTCATTTAAGTTGAGTTAGATATGAGTCTAATTTTGACTCAATATATATACAACTTAATCTCACTTAAATTTTGGCTACCTTTTCATCTTATCTCTGTGCTAAAAAAACAAAACTGTAGAGCAAAAATAATATTTTTCTTAGAAATGTTTTTACAGTAATCGAACTCTAATATTCTTTCACAATAAATAACGAGATTATTTAGTTTTTGATAAATAGTTATTTTTTTTTTAGTATAAAAAATATAAATTTAATATAAAAACTTTAATTCTAGTTAAGGTAGACGAATATATGTTTGTATTTAGTAACTTTAATTCTACATTAATACAGAGTTAATTTTGAAGGAATCTTTGAAGCTTTAGTATTAGTAAACGTAATTAACAATTACTAAAAGTCAACTCGTGTTTGTATTAAATTACCTTAATTATTAAGTTCAAATAAAATTAATAAAAGCAATTTATTTTTATTATACTAAAATTAAAATATATTTTATTATTATAAAATTACGAATTGTCCATACTTATTCTATTAAATTCAAATTCAATACCCATCTTTATTATTTCCCCCTTGTCGAAATACATGTGTTATTGCATCGTATTTTTTAACTATTTATATTATAATATAAGTTACTAATATTTGTAAACTGATTAAATTGATAAGTAAAGTAAATTTTTATTTGTTAACAAAATTAAATATATCTTTACAAATATGATGAACAAATAAAAAACAGAAAAAAAAAAAAGAACTTATGACAGTTTTTGTAATATCTCATTTTAATAATATAAAGTTACTAAAATGAAAAGTTACATAGATGCTAAAAGAACAACCGGGTATAAAACAAACTTTTCACAGACAATATATTTATTTATGTAGATTTATCTACCAACTCATCTACCCTGCCCTCATCTTTCGCTGAAACAACTTAAAATAATGTATCTCTAAGCTCACACCATTTAATGATCATCGCAACAGAAAAAACAACACACAACACATAACACAAAGGCAAGGATAAGCTAGATACAAGAAAAGTCATCATAAACTATAAACATTTCATATGAAGAAGGTGTCATATAAATCAAACCAAACATCTTAACATACAATAACCTAGACTAGACTGTCTGGACTTATAATGAATGTTGAGTTATGGCGGTTTATGCACTTGTGGTGACTTCTACTGCTTTGCAAAGTCATTGCCAATGAGTTTCATCCTACCACACTCACAAGGTTAGTCCGTTATCACTCACCTTAGATCATACTTGAAGCACCCAAAACTAAGATCTCTTACTACTCTCACCTATCAAACTTCTCTACTTAAGAATCATTAAAATTTTAACAGAATCAATTAAATTAATTGTTTTTTATATACGTAAAAATATTATATTAAAGCAAATATGGGAGTAAATATTAATTTCAAACCAAAATTTTAGGCCATAGACTTAAACGAATAGTAAAGATGTTTTTAAAGCATGCATTAACTATGTTTCAGAAATGTGTGTAGTATAATCTCTTTAGTTAGAGTTAATGTCAAATTGTCAGTTGCCACACCATTAACTCCAAATGAATGTCAATCCTTTTACCAAAATGCCCCTCGTAGACTAATGAATAGTCCCATTACGTGATTTATTATTTACACAGTTCGTTCTTCCTTTATTTTGGTTCAATTTTGTTAGTTACGTATTTTCAATTACAAAACTATGGGAACAAATATTATTTTACATTGGTTGGTAGGATTATAATTTCTGAACCCACGCAGAAAATATAGCAATCCAATATCAATTGTTTCAGTATTGATTATTAACTGAAATAAATAAATAAATAATATTTATTTTATATTGATTATTTGCTTGACGTTGAATTATTTTGAATATAAAATTTATCCCGTAGTAAAACAAAGTTTGTGTAGCAGCAGAGTATAAAAGTTTTTCAACGTACGATGAATGTGAATGTTGGAACCCACCTGTGAAGACAAGGCAAATCATAGGAAAGTGCTGGGAAAGATACGATGAGCTGACTCGAACAGGGTTGGAATTCGCAGAAAGAAAAAAAAAAGAGAGAGAGAGAGAAAATTTTCAAATAATAGTATATGATTAAGAAAAAAAATTGGTTTCCTAAGAGGGGTCACAATCCTATTGCATGCTTTTACTCATTTTCAATTTTTTATTGTCACATTTAATATGGAGTCGTCATTAGTATCATAATTATTCTATATTAATAATTTTATATATTTCTAAAATGAAACCAAGTAGCCATATATAATAACTCATTGAAATTGAATTTCTAAGACCAAGACCAAACTCAACAATAAAATCTGTATTAAATCCACCTCTTTCATAAATCCAACTTTCCCTTTTGACTATACTTCATCATACAATTCTCCAACCCCTTCTCTCTATCTCTCTCCCTCTGGAAATGGAAGACGCTGAAGAATGCATCACTGGGCTATGTTTGGGACTTGGAATGGGAGGGTATGTCCCCAAAAAAGGTAATCAGAAAGAGAACAGGCCCGTGGTAGACTTAGCGTTTGAGCTTTGTCCAAAAGGGGAAGCCATTAACTTGAATCATGATAAGGTAGAGAGCACTGATTCTGATAACAGCAACAACAACAACAACGGATGCAGAAAAAAACTCAGGCTTTCCAAGGACCAATCATCCATGCTTGAGAACAGCTTCAAACTGCATAGCACTCTTAATCCGGTATATTCACCTTTTCTCCTTCTGATTTTTATATTTATCTAAAAACTTTTATATGTGTTGGGTTTTAAATTAATTCTATGATTGTTTCGTTATTAAATTGCATGCCACAAGTGGTTAATATGTATGGCACATACACCTAACGCTACCGATGATGATTTTGCTGTCTAAACATGATCATTTGTGTCATACATATTTATCAGTTAATTGCGTTCTTGTATTTTGTACCTCAAGGTGAGAGGTTTATGCGTTGGTTTTGGTTTCACATGCAGGTCCAAAAACAAACACTGGCTGATCAATTGAATTTAAAGACTAGACAAGTCGAAGTTTGGTTTCAGAACAGAAGAGCAAGGTACGTTAATTAACGTGTGTGTGTGTGTGTATAGCTTCCGTTTCTTTGATATAGCTTTGTTTGATCTTGATGAATTGCTTTGCATCAAATATGTGAGTTTTTTCAAAGGTCGATGTTTAGGGGAGTAGAGATGAAAAGTGAGAAAAGAAAAGGGAGAGTTTTCAGTTTTCCACGGTTTTATTTTGTTTATTTAATAAATTGTTAATTGTGTTGACTATATCGACCTATGGAGTGCATTAAATTTGAGAGATGTTATTTTAATGTTTAAATATAATAATTAATAATGAAGTTTTGTTCAGGACCAAACTGAAGCAGACAGAAGTGGACCGTGAGTGGTTGAAAAAACAGTGTCAAAATCTAAGCGATGAGAACAAAAGATTGAAGAAGGAATTGCAGGAACTACGTGCACTTAAGGTTGGACCATCGCCTCTGTGCATTCAACTATCCAAAACGGCAACTCTGACTATGTGCTCTTCGTGCGAGAAACTAGTAAAACTGAACGAAGGAAAGAACAATATAGAGTTAAAGGGTACAAATTGATACATTGGAATATCATCAAGCACCTGTTGCAATACGTAACTCAAAAAAACCTTTCTAATTATGATTAGAATGAAAAACAGTACATATCCTATATATTATATAATTCCTCGGTCCCCACATCGAAGAGAGAGGAAACTGGGGCGGCTTAGATAGATACGTAGTTAGTAATCAGGTGTTTCTTCTCTTGTATATTTATTCAATTTATAAACTAATTAATCAAAATTATTTATTTCTCAATTTGTTTCTGCATTATTTGTGTGTATGTGTATGTACGTATATGTTGTACGGATAAGGAATAAGGTTTTGAATGGCTGAAACTCAAAGAAAAACAATTCCCTAAGTGAGACCACTAATCAGAGATTAGGGCTTAAAGTTGGAATATTAAATCTGTGCTAGATATGATTTTGTTTTATTGCGATCCATGACGTGAAACGTTGGCATTTTCATGAAAAGAATAAAAAACCATATATATACAATAAATGAGGGATGTCGTTTGTTGATATCATTGTAATATCGAGAGGAAGGTATTGATATATTTGTATATTATATATTGGTGGGTGGTCCAAGGAAATGGTAGGGAAATTTCAGTAGAATTTTTGAAAAAACTGGATGAGGGTTTAGTGCGTGATGTGTGTGGAGAAGGCAGGTATATTTAATAATGAAGAATTGTGTGTGTGTGTGTGTTTCTTTGAGTGTTGAGGTGGTTCTTGAACGAACCCACAAGACAAGACAGAAGTAGGTTGCATTTCACAATAGGGCAAATTTCCATTGAGAGAAAATGCATGGAATTTGCTAAGTCATAATCCTAACAACATTCAAATCTAAAGAAAATCATTACTAAGAGACAGTGCGTTGCCCTTATGATGCCACCACACACACTAACATGGTTTTAGACAAACTTTATACCGTCTTTTAAGGGATCGCAAATGAATTCAAACACACTGTTTTCACAAATCCAATGCTTCTTCAATCAATCTTCATTGTAGTGAGTAAGGTATTTTTTCCATCAAATAATATAGTGCAACCTTTTACCACAAGTAAAATTTTATTGTAGGCATGCTGTTCTTCATAGCACATGGGAATACTAGTTCTATATACTATATATCTAACCTACCAGTGTTTGCATAATACTTTTGGGTCTGTTTCTTTCAATTATAAAATGTTCATTTCTACTTAGATATATCACTTGTTCATTTTTTTTAACTTGTTAAAATTATAGAAAATATGGTTTCTATATATATATGAAAAGATTTTACAATATTGTCAGTTCATTGAAACCAATACACCATAAATTTATGGATTTTTATGAGAACAGTCTTAAAAAATCATGTCAGCTACATTTTTTTTATTAATTTTTTTTCGCACTATCTAAATGTGCATACAAATTAAATTCAACAGAAGTCACGCCCGTGACGAAAACTATCTCTTGAATTACTTCTTGTGTACAAAATTAAACTCAATATAAGTCACACTCGTCAACGAAAGAGAGTTATTGTTTAAACAATTTATTCTATCAATATTTTTAGAATTAAAAAATAAGTTTATATATAATACTACTATGATGAACTGTAATTCTTTTCAATCTAAATGAATTAACTATTTATTTTTATACAAATGATTAATAAAGCATGTATTTTATTTCATGGAAACACTTTAAAAAGTTCATAGTCGCTTTTAATTTAATTAAAAAGATATTTGCAATACTTTATAAAATTATTAGGAATCGAATTATCTGGTTCAATATTTTCTTCATTTAAATTACTTGTTTTAGTCAATATTAGAGACTAATAACCATGCTCCTAAGATAATCTTTAAAATATTTTTGAAGGAAGAAAACATTGCATTTGTCTGCGAAAAGGTTTCATAATTACCAAGTTGACAAGCATACTTAGTTTCAACTTCCAACCACTAAACATTACTATGTCACACCTATCACCCAAAGAAAGTAATAAGCCACCATCAATTAATTTATATATAAATAGATAATTAATTAGTTTTTAAGAAAATCATGGAAAATTACTGCCAACAATTTTTCCACGTTTTGTCTGCTTGAGAACGTATTTTTACATGTCTATCAACTTACGTCATTATGAATTTAATTGTATACATTGTTAGAGTGTAAAGATATTTTTTCACACCGTTAACTAATTATAATATACAATAAATATAATATACGAGTATGGTAATCTATAATTGGTCGAAAAAGTAAAAGGAAAACTGAAAAATATATTAGGATAAATTACTTTCTATTCAAAAAATCTGTATACTATCTTCTAGCAAATTTGTTTCATTTTAGGTATTATGTACTGGAGTTCAATTAAAATGTGCAGGCAATTTTATATTTACCGTACATGATCAAAATTAAAATAATACATACTCAATGATTGAATACAAAAAATTATCCAATTTTATATAAAACAAACTAGTGATTAAGTATTATTTACATAAAATTTGGAAACAATTAATTGACGAAAACGTTGAACAAGAATTCCTGTAGAAGTACAAACACGACCGTACAATACGATTATGTATACTAATTAATAAGTCAAATTATGGAAATAATGGATTCTTCAAACATAATTACGTGGGTCCCAATTGCCCACTGAGCAAGATTCTTGCCACTTAAGCAAACTCTGTTTTTGATTAACACTTGTTTTCTTTAAAAATAAAATTTGACTTCTGCTCATGATTTATAAATTTATTTACGAAATTGTATTTTGGATTTTGAGAGAAAAAGAATGGAAGGAAGCATAAGCAATGATCTTAGTCACACCAATCATTTGGTCATTCCTTTGATCAACCTCCACCAACTCCATTTCATAGCAATTGAATAATACTACCATTGTTAGCAAAGTGGTGTGAAAAGAGCCACGACTTCATAGACATTAAACTAACAAATAAATAATGAATTGTACAATGTAATCTCGAAGGTTGTCCTTGTTGAATACGTCAGCTTATAAAACTTAACCCTAGGAAGGATACTACCAATTTCCTTGTTCATTTCAATTGCACAAATTTCAAGAAATGTGATATATCTATTTATTAATTTATTATATATAATAAATAAATAAAAGAGAGTGACCACTGCACCAAGAAAGGTCAACTGTGTGAAAACAAAACCATGAATCAAAATAGGCCCACCCAATTCAGATTTGGGTCCCAAAAATTGCCTACTACTCCTCTTTGCACCGCCACAAAAGCAATTCAAAGAAGCCGTCACATATGCCCAAATGTTCGTAATATTAATGCAACAAATTCAATTTATCAATGGGTGATATGCTTCATGTGCACGGAAGCAAATTGATTTCAGTTAGTGGTTTAAAGTATTATAAGTAATATGACCTTACGTACACTTAAATTTTTTTTATTATTTATTTTTTAATTTTTTTTATTTGAATAATTTGTTCTTCAACTAATAAGGTGTATTGTTAAAGACACTCTAATATTTAAGTTAATTTGGGTTTGGTTGGTTAAGTAATTAATGTTGTAATAAATGCTTAGTAAAAAGTCTTAACAATTATACGTTGCCTTTATATTTATAGTTTTCTTCATGAACCTCTAATTAGGATTGACTTAATTCTGTTTAAAATTGATTATTTACCTATTTAGATTAACTAAATGATTAGCTAATTTTGATCCTAATCGATCAGTCTCCTCTAGTTTGGACGATCGATTATGGCATTTAGACATGTGTGTACCAGTTGATATACATACACTAACAAGCCACCCAAGCCTTGAGCTTGAATTAACACCCCAAGTAAAAAGGATTTACTATTGCTCAGGTTATCCTTAGAAATATGACCCATAATGGAAGGTTGTGAGTACTTTGTGAATTGTGCCAATAGTTCACGAATAGCTATATCCACTCGGCTCGCCCTTGAAAATATGATTGTTGGTGATGGAGGATTGCATCATTCCATAGTTTTTTCTTCTAGGACTACACATCAAACTCCATGGATGAGGTGAACTTTTGCCTGAGCATTCCTTCTTCACGAATTACTTTAAGTGGCCAACTCTGATGAGCTCCTCAATTTTATATCTTAAGGTCGAACATTCTTCAATAGTATGACCGAGGTTTTTGTGATAAAGGAAATCCTTGTTTCCATCGACATTGGGTGGGATCAGCTTCTTCTTGGGAACGGACAATAAGTCAGCACTGAGTGTCTCTTCCATCACTTTGGTCCGAGGCACACTCAACGGGGTGTAATTGCTGAAGCGGGGACCCATTGGTCTTTCTTTGCCCACATATAGTTTCTAGTCCATCCATTTCTTTTCTCCTCTTGATGATTCTTTACGCATCTGCTTTCGAAAGTCCTTCATATCTTCCACCTCCATGTACTATGTCGCTCTCTGTCTTAGGTCGTTCATGTTCTCAGCAAGCCTCATGCATAAATTGTCGGCGAATAGTCTTGATCATAACTCCGTGATCAAATTGTGCATGGCCACATCTGGGTTGAAGTTTTGGATTTGTAAAGACACATTTTCGAACCTTTCCATGAAGGCTCACATGGACTCTTCTTTCTCTTTCCTAACATTGACCGGAGTGGTCGATGTCGGGTGATGTCGTCAGCTTATTGCTAACTTGGCTCTGAATCTCGCTCAGATGGTCACAAAACAATTTATGGAGTTAGCCAACAACATAGAAAACCAGGCCATGGTTTCCCCTTTCGGAGAGGTAGAGAAAACTAGACATCATATGACATTACTTGTAGTGTACAATGTCATTTGATTCATGAAGATCTAAATGTTATTATTCGGGTTCGTAGATTCATCATACTTGTCGAACATTGACATCCTCCAATTATCGGGCAAAGGGGTCTCCATGATATATACGATAAATTGTAGCAGACCGACCATGTTAATAGTTGCAAGGAGTGATGGTGTTTACTCATGAATAAACTACTTGCTTGGATCGTTCGGTTTGACTCCTCCTAGGGTTGCTTAGCTGGTCCTTGAAGAGTTGGGGGTGGATGGCACATGACCTTTATCATCCTTCTCTCGTCGAATGATTTCATTATTAGCCCTTAATGCTTTTATTTCTTCCTCATATTTGCTCTACATCTAATCCATTTGCCTCTGCATTCTCCTCATCATTTCTATCGGGTCCATTTGGTCGTTAACGATTTCCTTTGGTGCTAGGTTGCTTACCATGTTTCTTATGGTTACCATGCGGGCTTCAGAAGTTTTCGCTCGGTCCCAAATGGGTACCAAAATGTTTTGTGTGTAGAATCAAACGTTTACTTAAAACAATTTCCCTGTCGCTTACTGTTCAATTTTCCTCTTTCTATTTAGATAATTTGTTCTCCAACCGATCGGGTGTACTTCGTAAAATGAGTTCGGATTCAATATGTTAAATAATTAATGTTGTAATAAATGTACAAGTAAAAAGTCTCAACAACTATACCTTTCACTTGTATTTGTAATTTTTTCTTTCATGATCTTCTACTTAGAATAAGTCTAATAACGACTCAATTTCGTTTAAACTTAATAACTTATTTTTTAAAATTAATTAAATAATTAACTGATAGTAACCTATTGATGTTCTCTAAGCTTGAACAATTAATTATATACCAATAGACATGTACACTATATTAAGGTTTTAAAATAAGATAAGCAAATGGTTAATTAATTTATTATAAATAATGTTAAAGCCATTTAAATGTTTTATCGTATCTTATAATTGACATAAAATTTTTGTATGTTGAAACTGATTCAAATATTATAAAAAATATTTTTTTAATAAAATGGTTAACAATTTAAAAACGAAAAGAAACATGAAGAACACAAACTTATCTCCAATATTTTTCTCAGGTCATATACAATGTTACTATACAAATATATTTTAAAAATATTTATATATTCTAATTATAAATTTTTACTGTGAATTAGTTTCGATTTATATGAAAATAACTTTTTCAAAAAAATTTAAGTTTGAATTTGGTAAATAAAAAGATATAATTGTAAAAGAAAGAAATACTTCCCTAGATTGAATTAATCAGATCATTTGCTGATAATATTTATGAATGATATTAATACAATTAATAAAAAAGTCTTTAGGCTAAATATTTGTTTTCATCTTTTAATTTTTTAAAAAATTCAATTAAATCCATAATTTTTATTTTATTCAATTAAGTCTCTAGATTTTAAAAATATTTAATTTAATTATTTTCATTAGATTGACTTTAAGTTAATCTTTTTTCATGTCATGCCATATGTCACATGTCATGCCATATGTCACATGTCATGCCATATGCCACGGTTTGTGGTATTTTCAAATTTTGTCCTATATACAGTTCAATACACCCCGAAGAATAACCCCACAATAGCATCACTAATTTTTATATTAACTTCTTACCTGATTATGTGCAATAAAGTACAGTTTTCCAAACTACCCGAATAACTAACTCATGATAATTCCCAAAGGGTACTACCACAGGGGGAAGAAGTTCCGTAGTTTTCAATGACCTCCTAAATGTGAGCCCAGGCCAAAGAAATTCTGTTTTCTCTTTTGTTCTCCCTTCTTTTGCCGCATAAAAAAGCAAACTCCTAGAAAGAAGAATGATGTAAGTCAATTCCTTTTTGTTTGTTGAAAAACGAGGGTGGCATAAATTAACTCATTCCATGCATCAGGGACCCCGGGAAGACACCAATGGCTGCAGTCTTGCTTCCTTGTAGGGACTTTCTTGCCATAGACAGATGGGTGGCCATCCTTCCGGAAATTGGTCAGTTTTGTGATATTTAGTAACTTCACTGGAACCTTCATTCCCTGGATCACTTCTTCCACTATCTTCATTTTCAAAGGATAGTTGTTCAGGATGGAACCATTAAAAGCTGGTTCAGTTTCACCGTTGCATGATCCGCCTGAGTCCCAGTCCCCACCCCTGTCAAATGTTCATTAGCAATGTTATTTGATTGAGAGCAAGTAGTGGTGGCGTAGAATTGGTTTCTTCTATTATTCTTTTCTCCATCTTTATGACGTCGATTAAAGCAATAGGTTTCCTATTTCTTTTACGCAGACATGATCCTCAGTATTAATAGACTGGAAAGAGAAGGGGCCAAGGATTTTGGTCAATAAATATATGTGAAAAAACAATAATACCTGAAATGGGCATTAGAATATCCGCGATAGTAGACAATCTGTTTACGTGGATTGATATTATTATCGATCCATTTTCCCCAGGTCTCCATAGCCTTTTTGTAAGCCTCCACTGCATCAAATTTTGGATATAGATAATCACCTTCTTTAAAGTAATTTATCCTGCAAAAATCAGACACTATCACCTTTAAGGAATGAAAGACAAACCAATTAGCAACTGGTAGCAGTGAATAGTGAATAAAAACTAATAAGAAAAAAGGGACAAAAGAGTGACAATTCAAATTTTCTTAATTCATAGCTTTTGATACTATAGTACACATCAATCTTCCATGTTGCCAAGAGCAGTTTAGAACATTAGGGCAGCATTCTTGTGCAGAAAATGCTAGGATGAATCATTTAATTACTTAACCAAGCTAGAGTTCAATATACATGAGGAAAGAAAAACACAGTTTCCAAAAATTTAATGCATAAAATCAATGCATATATTAATCAAAGTATGAAATTAAAATAATTGCATCCTAACCCTCGAGCAGTTTTTCCATGAGTCCACCAGTGTCCAGTATTGAAGACAAGAATATCAGCCTTCTTCCAACGACCAGATGTCTTGTCAATCCGATCTATTGACAATGTAGGATTTGAGCTCCCTTGTGCATTAAGACGAATTCCTTCCTTCACAAGGAAATGAGATCTCACAAATATCACCGAGCAGTTATAGTCCTGTCCAAGTATTCCAAAATCTCAGCACAACATACTGCAGTCTGTCCATACACATCTTCTTGATACAGCAAAATAAAAATGTCCAGCTTCTTGATCATTTCATATACAAATTTCACATAATAATACAAATATTGTACTTAATAGGAAGTTATGAAGTTTTAACTCAAAAAGCTGAATTCATTTTCTGGAAGAGGAAACAAATCTACAGCATAAGCTGGATTTATACTTGCCAACAATTTTGATTCAAGTCAACTGGACCTTGAAGAGAAAAATTTACTAAGAAATTGAATAGACAAAAAATAATCTAAGAGAAAACAATAATATAAAGCAGATGATAGTATTAGTGCATATAAGTTAGAAGAAACTAAATATGCAAAATAAACTTTTACCACAAATTTAAAAACAAAGTAGCCCCTTCCTTTTGTTATTTTGTGTCCGTGTATCTCATACATTCTGCTCTTATTTTGCAGGCCCTCACGTAGTACGCATAGAATCGACTCAAATTGGTTTCGGTTCATAGAATCTCCAACCAGCATTATTCTTTTACCCTTCAGTCTTAACAGGAAGTCCGTGGCATTAAACCTTCAAGTAGAATATGAAAGAAATTAATGAAGCATATATGAATAGTTAACTTTTAAACTACTAAAAGATGCAGAACAAAGGGTAACTGTTCAAAAACACTTTAGTATATGTAATTAACTGTTACATCACGCTATATTGTATATGAGATGCCTTTTGTCAACAGAAAATCATAAGTTGAACACTGGAAGAGATAAATTTGTTTTATTAAGCTTTCATCTATCAACAGAAAATCAAAAGTTGAACATCTGATGAGAAAGAAAGGTCAAACCGTTTCTAACAGGCCACCCAATAACAACAGTTTCTATATGTATGCATGTTGTGTTTATAAGTTGACTGATATATTAACAGTTCAAGTATATATAATAAACTGGGAAAGGAGAAAAAAAATCTTTTGCAATGGCTAATTTACATTACAAGATTAAAAAAAAGAATAGGATGCGCATTACGCGTGCTTGCTTCTTTGTATGTCAAGTTAAGTTTCCACACACCACCAAGTGAACAACTGTTTGAATCTTTTTAGAAATGTTCCCACGACCATTTTCATTAAAAATACAGATCCCATAACCTGAAAGCATTGCTCGTGCATGCTTCTTTGGGAACATCCCCATCAAGTTTATGCAAGAGAAGCATGTTTACTCACACTCTCTAAAGTTTCATAAAGTTCCTCATACTTGAACACATAAAACAATCATTCTGAAACAGACCTCTATCTATTATGATCCTCATCGGAATAAAGGCATAAAATGCAACAGGCAACTGCAATTTTGTCACATGAAAGGTAGCGGCAATATATCCACTGGCACTAAAATTCCACATGACAAGAGAATTTCTTATCCGTCACTTTCCATAATTAGTCACATTTGTATGAAACTCCACTTGAGTAATATCTATGAAAACAGAAATAGATAAAAAATGTTCACGCTATTAAATAATTTTATTTGGTACGCTGCAAGAGGATTGATTCCGCATAAGTGCCTATGAAAATTAACTAAACACAAAAGCATCACAAATTGGCAGATGAAGAAGAAGCAGCAAGAGTTTGTATGCGACCCCAAAATCAAGCAAAAATACCTGAAACCTGTTTAGCAACAAGCGTAAAAAAAAATGAAAATGCAACAGAGAGAGTACCTGGGAAGATCACACGCATCCGGTTTCCAGCGCCATTTGGTGTAGAGCGTGTCGGTCCTTCCGTTAACTTTGCAGTCATAAGCCTCGTCCACGTAAGGGCACGAACCTGGTTGGTAAATCGGGTAGCTATCATCCCTCACCCACGTTCCCGTGAACAAATCGCACTCCTTCACATTCAACGCCGCATCGTCGCCAACAGTTTCATTTATTTCCGTTACCGGTTGGGCATCAGATTCAGCGTCGGTGACATTGTCTGTGTAACCGACGGTGAGGGTTTGAGTGGTGGCAGGGGAGGAGAGTGGGGGCGGAGGAGAAGGAGGAGGTGGAGGAGGTGGTGGTGGTGGTGGTGGAGGAGGAGGAGGAGGGGAAATAGGTTGGACGCGGATGTAGAGATCTGGGTGAATGGGGGAAGCGGTGTGAAGAGTGGTTCTGGTGGAGAAGAAGACAATGACAGAAATGAGGAACAAGGCGAGGAAGAAGAGAGTGGGTACAGTGTAAGGCCTCTTCTGGGAAACCATCTTCCTTCACTCTCAAACATACCAACACCTTCCGACAACATACATGCCCAATCCTTTCCTCATTCAATCACGTTTTCCATTATTCTAATTACAAAACACTTTTTGTAACATAGATTCTATGTATAACCAACTATTTTGGTTGTGATAATAATTGATAGGTCAATAACAGGTTCTAACTACAATGTTGTTATCGAATGGCATACTTATAAAGAAAATTTAGTAGTAATATTAGCCTAAAATATCTAAAGGGTATCTTGGTTTTCCAATAGATTTCAAACATAAGTGTTATATAAAGACCGCAACAAACTTTCAGTGTTCTAGATAATGTTTATGCGTACTACAAAACTTTAAATTAAAACATAGATTACTAATCTGTTTGTAATAAGAATATTTTTTATCATAATATTTATCATATTCATAGACATAAAAGTTATTAGTTGTCTTAATAACTTAAGAATCTTCCTACTGAAATTATAAAATCATACTATTGGTCTAATCTTTCAATCAGAACAATACAAACATTAGGATATGAAGGGTGTTACTCGTAATTATAATGTAGGAAAGAGTTTAGAAGCCTAGACATTGTCAAAGAGCTTTATGCCGGTATGTTTCAAAAAATTTCCTTGTATGAGAACTGTCCTCTTCTTTAATGGACTTTTAAAAATTGAAACACTTAAAATATCTGAAAATAGACTATTTGGTTTGGACTTTTAAAAATAGAAACCCTTAAATTGTCTAAATATAGACTATTTAAGTACCTATAAAAAGACTTGTTCCTTTTCTTTACATACTTCCCTTAAGCTGCCTAAAAGTGAGTCGTTTAAGCATTCATGGAAAACTTTTTTTGTTATCTACAGTTAAATTATTCCATCATGGATAGCCTCTCTCATCCACTTATCTGAAGTTATATGTTTTTTTGCTGTAGCTTATCATGTACAATCAGAAATTTTTCAACTTGAAATCATTCTCTGTAGCACTACTAGTTGAACAAAAGATCCACTGTATAACACTAGCATATAATATAATGGTTTTGTATTGTATATGTACCGAACTGATATTGTGCAAATTGAGAGAAAACTTATCGACATTAATTAGATTCATCTAATAATTCAATTAAGCTGAACATATTTGTACCAAGGAGTGCCGGGCGCCGTACAAAGGACGCCCGTGAGAAAGGCCGTCCACCCGGTTCGGCGCCCACGCCACATCCAGAGGGATAAATGCTCGACCGCCCAAATAGATACGGATTGAACCTAGACTCCGTATAAACTCTCCTACACTAGCAAGTGTCGGGCGTCGTACGTAAGGACGCCCACGAATAAGGTCGTCCGCCCGTCTCGGTGCCCACGTCGCCCAAAGGGATAAGGGCCCGCCCACCCAAATGGGCAGAACCTCTGTTTGTAAGAGAAACTTTGAAGAACTCACATGGAATTCCATCACCACGGGACAGCCCCGCACTCTTTACACTCACAAAAAGTGTTCTACAGGAAAATGCTGAGAGACGAAACGTCTGGTACCAGGGAGTGCCGAACGACCGCGTAGAGGATCGTCCGCCCAATTTAGTGCCCGAGTCATCCATAGGTAAGGCGGACGCCCGTATCATTTGGGCAGACGCCCATATCACACTGACCGGCCAAATCACTAATCAGTGTGGCTTAAGTAAACTAACCTGATTTAAAGGTAAGTAGAAATTAGAAGCTATTGGGCTGTTGGGCCGTGATTAACTTTTCACTAATCCCAAGCCCATAGCGAAAACTATAAATACAGGTTCACGGTGAGTGGTAGATAGGTTACATTGAATGCACATTTATTGCTATTCCCTGAGAAAAGCCATTGATCTGAAACTGACTTTGGCATCAGAGAATCTTTTGTAGGTCTCCACCCCTCCGGATCAAGAGGAGAGTCAAAGCTCGAGAAGAAGATCCGCCGCTGAGACAAGATCGCAGGAGAACTTGAAGGTTTGGAACAGCACCGCCCTACACATCCAAAACATTTGGCGCCCACCGTGGGGCCGTGTGATTTCAAAAACCCAATGGTGACCACGAGAAACATGAGCATGGACGACCCCGTTGAGATGATTCGCGCATTGCAGCAGAAAATGGACGAGATGCAGCAGCGCCACGAGGACGAGATGGCGACCGTAAAGGCCGACTGCGAAGTCCGGATAGCCCGGGAGGTTGGACGAATAGACGGGGGAGAGCGAGTAAAGGATAAAGGAAAGGAGGTGGCAGGAGAGCGCCCGCCCCCAGATACCGAGTGTGATAGGACTTGGAGGCCCACCGGATCTGAAGCAGAAGGAAGAAAGGCTAAATTGGTGCATGCGGAGAGCGCTGCCGAGGACGGGCGGATGGTAGTCAAGTCGGAGCCTTCATCCGCCTTATTGCTTCCATTCACCCAGAACATAATGAATGTCCAAATCTCGGAGCAATTTGTGGCTCCGCAGTTCAAAATGTATAACGGGACAACGGATCCTGCGTCCCATATCCAGACGTTCTCGAACGCAATGGCGTTCCGAACGGGCAATGATGCCATTTGGTGCCGAGCGTTCTCGCTCTCATTGGAGGACGAAGCATTGGAATGGTTCAATACCCTCCCCCCTAATTCAATAGAAAACTTTACCGGGTTAAAGCAGCTATTCATTAAACAATTCGCGGCCAGCAGTACCCAAGACTTGACCGTATTCGAATTAATGACCCTCAAGCAGGGGAAGGATGAAGCGCTGCGGACGTTTATGGACATGTATCAGAAGACCGTCCGGCGCGTGAAAAGCCTGACGCCAGAGCTCGCCCTTCACTATATCCTGCCGGCTCTAAAGCCGGGGCCGTTTAAGGATAGCGTCTGCAGACAAGCGCCCAAAACAATGGAAGAGTTGAGGGAACGAGTGGCAGAAAAGATAAGGGTGGAGGAGATGAGGCTCTCCTACAAAAAAGAAAATCAAGAAGCCAGGGAACCAAGGACGGACGGTAATAAGCCCGGCTCGTCGACGGGAAAAACGTCTAGTCCTAGGCCTAGAGAGCAGAGAAAGGGACCTCGCTTCCCACAGTATACACTTCTAAACGCCTCGAGGGAGAAAATTCTCCGAGAGGCCCTGAGTGCAGAATCGATACCGGAGCGGGAGGGAAACCCAACTCCGAAGAACGCTGATTGGAGCAAGCACTGTGCATACCATAAAAATATAGGTCATACCACCGAGGAGTGTTGGACCCTCAGGGATAAAATAGAGGAGCTCATCCGGGCAGGAAAGCTTAAGAAATACGTCCGTGATGAGCGCCCGCTGCAATCAACCGATCGGCCTGCTCAAAGGTCGGCGTACCGAAAAGATAAGCCGAGGAGCACGAGAGCGGAGCGACCCCGCTCAGAGAGGCGACCGAACCGAAGTCGAAGCCGCAGCCGGGAACGCCCCTTGAGAGGACATATCAACACTATTTCTGGAGGATTCGCGGGAGGAGGATCGTCCTCCTCCGCCCGTAAACGCCATGTTCGAGCCCTCCAGTCCGTGCATTTAGTAGACAAGCCACGCCGCTCCATGCCGCCCATCACCTTTTCGGATTAAGATTTTCACGCCCCTGATCCTGACCAGGACGACCCAATGGTCATAACGGCAGAGATAGCGCGGTACGGAATCAGCAAAGTTCTAGTTGACCAGGGAAGTTCGGTCAACATCCTCTACTGGAAGACCTTCCTGCAGATGGATATCTCAGAGGACCTCATCGTTCCTTATGATGGGCAGATAGTAGGCTTTGCAGGAGAAAGGGTAGACACTAGGGGGTACGTAGAATTGAGAACAAGGTTGGGAACCGGACGTTCTAGCGAAGAGAAGAGGGTCCGGTATCTGCTGGTAGAGGCTAACACGTCGTACAACGTACTGCTCGGAAGGCCGTGCCTAAACGCGTTTGGGGCAATCGTCTCTACCCCTCACCTCACGATGAAGTACCCCTCCGGAAAGGGAACTGTCTGCACGGTCCGGGCGGACCAGAAGACGGCCCGAGAATGCTACGCGGCGGGGTTGAAGCTGCACGTTCGACCAGTAAAGAGGCGGGCGGCCGGCTCTGAGGTCGCCATGGCAGACCTCGACCCAAGGACAAATACCGAGGACCGTCTGGAGCCTATTGGAGAAACCCAACCTATCTTGATAGGAAGGGAGCCCGCTCAGACCACCCTCATCGCCAGGGAGCTGAACCCTGAGGTGGAAAAGGAGCTGAGGGCACTCCTATGGAAGAACCGGGATCTATTTGCGTGGACGGCAGCTGACATGTCGGGCATCCATCCCGCAGTGATGTGCCATAAGCTCTCGCTTTTCCAAAACGCCCGCCCAGTCGCTCAGAAAAAGCAAAGAATGGGCGAGGAGAAACGACAAGCTGTGGAGGAGGAAGTAGGGAAGCTGAAGAAAACTGGTTTTGTTCGGGAAGTCACGTACACCACGTGGCTAGCTAACGTGGTTATGGTGAAAAAGGCTAGTGGAAAATGGCGCATGTGCACTGACTACACGGACCTGAACAAAGCCTGCCCGAAAGATTCGCACCCCCTACCCAGTATAGACGCCCTTGTGGACGGCGCTTCTGGGCATCGAGTATTAAGCTTTTTGGATGCATATTCCGGATACAACCAGATACCCATGTATGGGCCGGACGTCGAGAAGACGGCATTCATAACGGAGAAGTCCAACTTCTGTTATGAGGTCATGCCATTCGGCCTGAAGAATGCCGGGGCGACGTACCAGCGCTTAATGGACAGGATTTTCCGGGAACAAATAGGCCGGTGCATGGACGTATATGTGGACGACATGGTAGTCCGGTCCGCGGATGGAGATGGGCACCTTAGAGACCTTGAGGAGGTGTTTCGACAAGTGAGGAAGTTCGGCATGCGCCTAAACCCCGCCAAATGTACATTTGGGGTAGCTGCCGGAAAGTTCTTGGGATTCATGTTGACATCCAGGGGGATCGAGGCCAACCCGGACAAGTGTGAAGCGATACTACAAATGCAAAGTCCGACCACCCTTAAGGAAATCCAAAGACTGGTCGGACGCCTCACCGCTTTGTCCCGCTTTATCCCCAACCTGGCGGATAGGATGAGGCCGGTCCTGCGAAAATTGAAAAAAGGGGTCGGCCCGCCCTGGGACGACGAGTGCGAACGAGCGTTTCAGGACGTAAAAACCATCCTTGTTAACCCACCGGTCATGAACCGCCCGGTCCCAGGAGGAGATCTGCATATTTTCCTGGGAGTGTCAGAGACGGCCATCAGTGTCGTGCTAATGCAAGAACGGCCTCAACCGATGTTAATTTATTTTGTGAGTCACACGCTCCTAGACGCCGAAACCCGATACCAACGGGTAGAGAAGGTGGCCTTAGCTTTGTTGCACGCCTCCCGAAGGCTTCGCCCTTACTTCCAAAGCCATCAAGTGATAATGAGGATCGATTTCCCTATCTCCAAGATCCTCAGGAAGCCGGACTTAGCCGGACGGATGGTGGCCTGGGCGGTTGAGCTCTCAGAGTTCGGTTTACGGTATGAGCCGAGAGGATCGGTCAAAGGCCAACACTTAGCAGATTTCGCGGCCGAGTTACCACCGTCCGGCCAGGACGAGTGGAGCTTGTATGTGGACGGAGCGTCCGGTCGATCGATCAGCGGGGCCGACATCGTACTTGAGGGCCCCAACGGATTCTTGTTGGAACATTCCTTGATCTTCAAGTTCAAGGTATCCAACAATCAGGCCGAGTATGAGGCCCTGATGGCCGGCCTCGAGCTGGCAAAAGACATGGGAGCAAGAAGAATCACCTACCGGACGGACTCAGAGCTGGTGGTGGGTCAAATGAACGGCAACTTCCAAGTCCGAGAGGAACGTTTATTGCGATATTTCCAACGAGCAACGGACCTCGCAAAAGCGTTCGATAAAGTTGACATACAGCACATTCCCAGGGAACAAAACACGAGGGCGGACGTTCTGTCTAAGCTTAGTTCGGGAAAAGAAAAGGGACAGTTAACTACTGTCGTGCGGCATGTTCTACTTCAGCCTTCAGTAGAATGTTCGGCGGTATCCGACGGGGGAAAGGATTGACGAATAGAAATCAGAGAAATCATGACTCGCCAAGATGAAGGGCGGACGGTAGGACCGAGCGAAGCTAAGAAGGTCGCCCGGTATCTTGTGGTGGGGGACGACCTATATCGCAGAGGATTCTCCTCCCCTCTCCTTAAATGCTTGGGAGAGGCAGAAGCCCATTACGTTATGGACGAGCTCCATAATGGTATTTGCGGCCTTCACACAGGTTGACGAACGCTAAAAGCCCAGCTACTGAGAGCCGGATATTACTGGCCTACTGTGGAAGCGGACACAAGGGCGTTCGTCCAAAGATGCGTTCGCTGCCAAGAGCATTCCAACAACTCCCACCTACCGCCGCACGCCCTCCACTCAATGTTATCCCCGTGGCCGTTCGCCCAATGGGGTATGGACATCGTAGGACCGTTCCCGGTAGGACAGGCATAGAAGAAATTCCTCTTGGTAGCGGTGGATTACTTTACCAAATGGGTAGAGGCCGAACCACTGGCAACCATCACGGCCGCCCAAGTTCAGAAGTTCTGCTGGAAATTGATATGTCGCTTCAGCCTCCCTCGATCGATCATCACAAATAACGGCCGGTAGTTTATTGACAAGAAACTGGCCGAATTCTTCAAAGGGTTGAGGATTAAGCACGTCACTAGCTCGGTAGAACACCCCCAGACGAACGGACAAGCGGAAGCAATGAATAAGACCATAGTCTCGGAGCTTAAGCGGCGCTTGGAAGAAAAGAAGGGAGCGTGGGTGGACGAGCTACCCGAGGTCCTATGGGCGTACAGATGCACGCCTCATGGAACCACAGGCGAAACCCCTTTCAACCTAACTTATGGTACTGATGCCATGTTACCGGTAGAACTGGGGGAACCGTCCCTAAGGCGGCAAGTCGAAGACCTGAACCTCAACGACCAAGAGCTGAGAATCGAGTTGGATTCCCTAGATGAACGACGAGACCGGGCGGCATTGAGGGCCGAAGCATGCAAGCGCATGGTTGAAAGAAAATACAACTCCAAGGTCCGGCCAAGAAGCTTCCAGGAGGGGGATCTAGTGTGGAGAAAAGCGGGCGACGCCCGCCGAAACCCAGCACATGGGAAGTTTGCGGCCAAGTGGGAAAGGCCATTCCGTATAGTGGAGACCCTAGGAAACGGGGCCTACAGGCTAGAACGCATGGACGGACATCCCATCCCCAACACTTGGAACACCACGCATTTAAAGTTTTACTTCAGTTAATTTCCATGACTTGATGTAATGTACCCCCACGATTAATGAATCAAGATATCCATTTTCTCCTGTGAAGCTAACTTCATTTTGTAGACATCTAATCGAGAAAGAGTGTTCCAACGAGAACAACTCTCAGCTTGGCCGGGCAAGAAAGCGAAGGACCGTCCATCCCAGTAAGACCAAGCTGGTGAAAAAGAGTGTTCCAACGAGAACAACTCTCAACTTGGCCGGGCAAGAAAGCGAAGGACCGTCCATCCCAGTAAGACCAAGCTGGTGAAAAAGAGTGTTCCAACGAGAACAACTCTCAGCTTGGCCGGGCAAGAAAGCGAAGGACCGTCCATCCCAGTAAGACCAAGCTGGTGAAAAAGAGTGTTCCAACGAGAACAACTCTCAGCTTGGCCGGGCAAGAAAGCGAAGGACCGTCCATCCCAGTAAGACCAAGCTGGTGAAAAAGAGTGTTCCAACGAGAACAACTCTCAGCTTGGCCGGACAAGAAAGCGAAGGACCGTCCATCCCAGTAAGACCAAGCTGGTGAAAAAGAGTGTTCCAACGAGAACAACTCTCAGCTTGGCCGGGCAAGAAAGCGAGGGACCGACCGTCCCATTAAGACCAGACCGGTGAGGAAGGGTTCCTTCGGGGACCACTCCCAATTCGTTTGAGTAATGGAGCGAAAAGCTAAAAATCCAAAAGCTAAAGCATTAACGTCCGCCCGGGAAAAGTAAGGGCAATCCCCACCCCGGCCGGACCATTATTAAAACTTGGTAAGAGTAAAGGCGCATAAAAAGAGACATGCCAAATTAGAGGAGATAACTGTGTATTAATCATTCGCGCTAAAAGGCGCCCAGATTTACAAAAAGACCGCCCGGCCAACATCTGGGCAATTCGAGACGTTGGACGGACGGCCGAATGATACACATCAAAAAATCAAAAGAAAAAGAAATCCTAATTGTTTCCCCCGGCAGCGGCCTCCACGGTCGGCTCGTCTTCCTCGGCGGCATTCAGATCCACCAGGACGCCGTCGAAAACGTCCTTCTCTATATCCACGCCAAGAGAAAACGGATCCTGGACGCCCGCCAGAAGAGTTACTTGACGAAGGGCTTTGTTGAAGCCTTCCTCATGTTCAAACAAGATTGTCGACTCCAACTCAGCAATTTGCTCCTTGGCCTTGGCAAATTCAAGAGTGAGCTCCTCATTAGCCTTGGCACGATCCGATCCGGCCTCCCTTATGCGGGCTACCTCCGCCTTCAGCTGGCGACCTTCCTCCGCCAAGCGCTCCTGTTCGCCCCGGGCGGCTGCCAAACCTTCCGCGGCCTCCCTCCTGGTCTTCTCTAGATCGGCCTCCAGCTGCTCGATCTTCTTGTCATATTCATCTTGGTTGAGGACCATCTCTTCCAAGGTCTGCTGAAGGGAGGCCGAGTTTTTCTTCTCTATGTCGAGTTCGACATGAATCTCCGCCACTCCGGGGCGGTCAGCGAACTCCCTAAGATACCAGGCCAAGGCGGACGTCCGGGTAGACATCTCCAGCATAGCATTGGTCAGCTCCAACTCAGAAAGAGGCTCGATGAGCGCCCGTTGGGAGGAGCTCATATGAAACTTAGCCCGGTCGCTCATGCTAAAGGCGGGGCTAAAAATGCCGCCCGGTAGAGGGACGGCCGGGGTCTTCCCCCGATCTTTCTCCTTGTCTTTGCCCTTCCGGGCCTTCTTCGAAGCCGAACGAGACGACGAGCCCTCCTTGTCTCTACGCCCCTCCGCAGCGGGATCTTTCCTCTTGCGCTTTAAGGGATCAGCAGAAACCGTGGCCGCCTCAGACAATGGGTCCACTTGGACGGCCGCCAATTCTGGTTGAGGATTGGGAGGCGACACCTTGATGTTGGAACCCCCAGTCTTGTTAGCAGTGGGGGACTCCTACCTTAGGAGTAATACGAACAGTCGTCTGGCGGCCGCCCAAAGGAGGAGGACGGGGCACGTTCGGAACACTAGTTGGCCGGGCGGTCGACGAGCTGGCCCCGGACTTCTTCCTGTTGGCGAAGAAGTTGGATTTGCGGGAGCCCGGGGTCGTCATTAGTTCTGCAAAAAACAAAAAAATTCAGAAAAATTAACGTCAGTATGCGAAAAACAAACACACCCAATGTGACAAGACCATACCGAACGCCTTTGGTCCACAATCCTCGAGACTAAGGCATTCGACCAAGTGACGGGCGGAGATCCGGCGGGGGAGGGCGTTAATGGTGCGCACGGCCTCTAGGTCGGGTGCTGTCAAGGCCCCTATAGAAGTCGCCCTTATTCGTCGAGGATCTCTCGTCCAATAGAATGGGAACAACGGCCTCCCTTCACCATCAGAAAATTCGTGGAGGCCGGCTTTGTTAATGATCATTTTAAAGTAATGTTGCTTAAAATTTTTGAAGGAATCAGAGAAGGGGCGGAAAAGGGTCTTGTCCCGCACCGACGTAAAAGATACCCAACCGCCAGAAGGAGAAGGGCGGACTTCGAAATAATAAAAGAAGACCGGGATGGTGGGAGTGACGCCTACTGCTAAACACATCGCCAGAAACGCCTGCACGGCCGCCCATGAATTGGGGTGCAGCTGCGTGGGAGCCACATTAACTTCCCGAAGAACGGCCGTTTGAAACTTAGTAAAAGGCACCCGGATAAAAAGATGGGTGAAGAAGGTCACGTACATGAAGAAGAAATCATACGGACTAGACCGCCCATCATGAAAGACCCTCTCGTTTAACAAAGTCACCCCAGCACGAATTAACCTCGAGTCTTCCACATCCCGGACGATATGGGTATGGCGGACCCTCCATTCTAACTCCTTGCGGTAAGCATAGCAGGAAGCATATCGGCTAGGAACGAGGGGAGCCAACTCAGACACCATCGCCCCTTGACCGTCCGGTTCGAAGGGGGACCCGACTACACGAACACCGCCTTTGAGCAGGAATAGAGGCACGCCGTGGAAGATCCGGTCGTTCGTCGAGACCGGTGACTCAGGGTCCGCCCCGGAAGACCCAACCGCCTCCTCCAAAAAATGAGAAGAAACTGAGCTAAGAGAATCGCTGCTGTCGCCCCGCGCCGACCCCTCCCGGACTCCGCCCGACGACCTAGAACCTGACTCAATGGATACAGATGCCATTTATTACCTGAGGGAAAAAGAATCTTGAACTCTTGAGTAATGAGGATAAGTGAAAATGACCTCGTCTAATCCGCTATTTATAGGAAAAAGTTAGTAACCGTTGGGTGTATCCTGGCCGTCTGGATTTAGCACGACCAATGCTCCGGATTTGGCGACGCTTCACCTTCCGTCAATGGGAACGCGCCACGTGTTTTCCCGCCTAAAATCCAAACTCAAAAAAGCCCACTGGATAAAGCCCAATTGCGGGTTCCTGACCCGACGCGCGCCGTATCCAAAATCCTACGTTCACTATGTGCACTAGGACTTGGGGGGCTTGTGTACCAGGGAGTGCCGGGCGCCGTACAAAGGACGCCCGTGAGAAAGGTCGTCCGCCCGGTTCGGCGCCCACGCCACACCCAGAGGGATAAATGCTCGACCGCCCAAATAGATACGGATTGAACCTAGACTCCGTATAAACTCTCCTACACTAGCAAGTGTCGGGCGTCGTACGTAAGGACGCCCACGAATAAGGCCGTCCGCCCGTCTCGGTGCCCACGTCGCCCAAAGGGATAAGGGCCCGCCCGCCCAAATGGGCAGAACCTCTGTTTGTAAGAGAAACTTTGAAGAACTCACATGGAATTTCATCACCACGGGACAGCCCCGTACTCTCTACACTCACAAAAAGTGTTCTACAGGAAAATGCTGAGAGACGAAACGTCTGGTACCAGGGAGTGCCGAACGACCGCGTAGAGGATCATCCGCCCAATTTAGTGCCCGAGTCATCCATAGGTAAGGCGGACGCCCGTATCATTTGGGCAGACGCCCATATCACACTGACCGGCCAAATCACTAATCAGTGCGGCTTAAGTAAACTAACCTGGTTTAAAGGTAAGTAGAAATTAGAAGCTATTGGGCTGTTGGGCCGTGATTAACTTTTCACTAATCCCAAGCCCATAGCGAAAACTATAAATACAGGTTCACGGTGAGTGGTAGATAGGTTACATTGAATGCACATTTATTGCTATTCCCTGAGAAAAGCCATTGATCTGAAACTGACTTTGGCATCGGAGAATCTTTTGTAGGTCTCCACCCCTCCGGATCAAGAGGAAAGTCAAAGCTCGAGAAGAAGATCCGCCGCTAAGACAAGATCGCAGGAGAACTTGAAGGTTTAGAACAGCACAGCCCTACACATCCGAAACAATATTAATAACTATGTTTAATAGAATTGAACTATGATTAAGTCGAACCTAATCAGAAATGTATGAAAAAATCTATAAATAGAAAGTAAAATTATAATTGTTAAGACTTTTGAGAAACATATTTATTATAACATTTATTATAACGTTAATGGTTAAACAATTTATTTTCTAACCAATTTAAGTATCAAAATATTTTCAACAAGTATACTCGATCAGTTGAAAAATACAAACAATAAGGGAATGAAAGAAGGAATGAAAACGATTAGAAGTGAAAACTCGAATCTATATACACCCGAAATAATTTTATTTTGTTTCTATACACAACAACCATACAATATACCAAATCCTCACCTCCTCGTTGTTCATGAAGCAGAAAACATACTGCAAAAAAATGTGCCAAAGGCTTCTTTGGAGTTGTGTTGAAAACTTAAACCATGAGTAACACCTATGCCTAGGGTATGTGAATGTTATTCAAATGCAGAGAACAATTGTTTCAATGATTCCTCTTCACCAAGGATACTAAATCTCATCCAACCTTCACAAAATAGCTTATAGTGAGCAACAATGATACCAAATCTCATTTAACCCAAATAAAATATCTTGTAGTATATTTAAATAGGAAATTTGTATAATTTTAAGATGGATTTATATGTCACTTTTATAGACACAAAATCAACTTGTAGTATATTTACCTGCCACTTGTCATTAGATATTTTCTACCACACAACTTTTATGGGTCAATTACATACTACACTATTGGTAACTACAATTGTCTATACGTACATTATATCAATTTCAAAACTATATAAATCAATGCAACATTCATAATTCTTTGCTTTTAAAACTTAAATACAAACAAAATCATTTGAATTATTCCTTTATATATCTATATAATTCAATTTAATATTATCCAATCATATATTATAAATATAATATATTACACCTATTTACATATCAATAAATAAAATTATATATATATATATATTTTATTGTGTGATGATATCGTATATACTTTTTTATCAACAAAAAGTATTATATCTATACTAGAGTACTAGGAATGTTCAAACATGTATACCTTAGAAGTTTACATATATTTAGATGTGTGTTCTTGCCACTCCTAGTATCAAACCTTCACAACAAAATTTTGATTGTTTAGCGACTATCTGCATCATATATTTACAAAAATTGTGAGTCTTATAACTATGTCTGCTAGTAATGAGGCAGCATGACACCAACCAATCCTAACCTTTAGTTGTAAACTGTGACTTGGAAGCAGTTTCTTCAAAACCTGCTTTATGTATTGTCACAAAGATTTGTTATTTCATTAAATGTGCATAAACCATGTTATCACAAAAAAAAAAAAAAACATGAGCTAAATATTGTTGTTTATCACAATTTTTTCATTAAATGTGCATAAACCACTGGTTGAATACTAATAATTGTGTATTCAAAATGATGTAACATCATGCTTTGGACAAAATACATCAACTCATTGGTTTGGAAAAATATTATCTTAAATCATATTTAACCAATTATAGAAATCTGAGTTGAATAACCTCACTTGACAAACTTTTGCAGCACTGGTGAACCATTAACCCCTGAAAGATATGACAGTATTACAAATTAGAAAGCAACATATTTTTTACTTAAATAATTTTTGTAGCCTTCAAATAATTTTGACTGAAACAATAATATAAATAAATGGTGCAGTTGGGGAAAACAACATTATTTCACACAACAATTTCTAGGTCTTCATCTTTATTTAACTAGCATATATATGCAGATAAGGTGTTTGGGCCCATTACAATATGCAGCTTTATAACCATGGAGAGTCATGTAACATATGATTCAAGATGGTTGTTGAATAAAATCAACATATCATAGATGGAACTCAATGCCGCAATTGATAATGTCATATTGAAAATAGACATATATATATATATATATATATATATATATATATATATATATATATATATATAAACATGTAACCCCTGCTTGGAAGGAGGTGTTAGAAATCTCTCAATTAAAGTAAGAAAGTGAGTATGAATGTTGTTACTCATCTTCCAACAAAAGGTTCCAACAATATATTGATAAGTTGATATAGTGTGCATACTTGATATGCTTTTGGAAGAGTTAGCATGAAGATGTGGGAACACATTTGAATTTGAGTTGTGTTTATCATCCTAGAAAGGATGCTGTATATAGAACTATATTGTATTGGTATCAAATAGAAAAGCATGTTACTAAGATTCAAATTTCTACAGCAAACTAATGAAAAGGTATAACAAACAAGATGCAAATAACATGGAATAAACATAAGTTATATGCATATTGGAGAACACGAGTATTAAAGTTTAAAATTGGAGATCACATATATTTCTGTCAGTCACACTAAATGTATTAAAAAGGTGATAAAATAGAAAAAGTATATATATATATATATATATATATATATATATATATATATATATATATATTAAGTCTCACTTATGTAAAACCAGATAAGATCACTAGTATAGAAAGGGCATTTAACGTTTGTTATTTTGACCTTTTAACGTCAGATCTAGATCCGACATATTTGTGGGTGACGTTAATCAGACGTCAGACTCCACAGGTCCGACGTCTTTATAGACGTCGGATATGCATTAACCGACTTCTAAGGGCTCTATAGACGTCGGACATGGCATTAACCGACATCTACTGCATCTCGTGTTTTTGGGTAGCTTAGTAGCACATTCTTCCTTTGCTAGTTTCGTCATAGTAAAGGTTGCGCCTTTTTGACCTCTTTTGGCATTTCAACCGAAAACCGAATCTAGGTCTTTGCCTAGTTCCATTCCAACCGGCAATGAAAACGAATACGGTGACTTGAGAACTAGGCAAGGACCCAGGTTCGGTTTTGGGTTGAAACGCTATAAGACGTCCAAAAGACGCAAGCTTTTCTTATGAGAAAACTAGCAAAGGGAGAATGTGTTACTACGCTACCCAAAGACATCAGAAAAATTACACCAAAACACAACAAAAACTCACTTTAATCGGTTCAAATGGAAGATAATCAATCAAAGACTAATTTAATCGGAGTAAAAGTATGTTTAAACGGTTCAAAAGATACAAAAACACACCTAGAAATGCAATGCCGCAGAGAGAAAAACCGAGAAGGAAGACAATGAAATGCGCATAACCGCGGGTTCGATTTCTAATTTAACAGCAAACAAGACGTCGGACACCTAGGGAACCAACATCTATTCTCGCCTAGACGTCGGGGCCCTCACTAATATGACGTCTAAAACAACTTTTCACCTACCCTGTCAGGCTATTTAGACGTCGGATGATGGGATCCGAGGTCTATATGACAAAAAAAAAGAACTTCTCATCTACCTGTTAGGCATATACACGTCCGCTAGGAGGGGCACCGACATCTATAATCATATATAGACGTCGGGATTGGGGATCATACGTTTATAAGGCAGAAAAGAAGAATTTTTCATCTACCTGTCATACATATAGACGTCTGTTCGGAGGGGCCCCGACATCTCCAAACAGATGTCTATATGCCCACTTATTTACGAAAATGTCACCGATCAATAATTTACGTTGCTTATTTTGTGGTCCAACATTTACGAGTGATGTTAAAGGCTAATTTTGTACTAATGGATAAAGTTTGAAGAGAGTTATCCTACAAGAAGTCTACTGTAAATTAAATATAAAAGATTTAAACAAATAAAAGACAAAATTTAAATTCGATGAAAATAACATGAGATGAAGTAATTGTAAATGTGACTTGAGAATTAGACAATATCATAAGAACCTCTCATGCTCATTTATTTATTTGTTGGATAATAAATTTTTGAAGATAATTTTTTTTAATTAGAAAAAAGGAATCACTAATCATAAACTATTAAATTAAGTTTATATATATATATATATATATATTTGAAATTTTTTACTTAATTTATTAGAATAATATTTTAAACAAATAATTACAAACAAACTTATCCATTTTTTGTAATTTTATTTCATTTCATTCTTTTACGCTGTGACACTCCTAGAAAGAGTGAAATCAGGAAAATAATATATAACAACAGTGATGGAAGATAATTTTTGAGGTTGAATCAGATAAAGTGTGAAAAAAAATTAACATTATTATCCCCTCATTTTATAATGTGAAAAAATGTAATATAAATTAATAAAAACATTTTTAATAGAAAATGAGAGAAGAATTATTTAAAACAAAAGGTTAATCTCCATTTTTGTACATGAATATTAATAGAATATTAACTGTGTAATTTATGTATAAAATATAATTTATTATATAAATATTAATAAAATATTATAATATAACTAGTTATATTAAATATTAATAATGTATTCATAATATAGTTAATTATATTAAATATAAATAGTATATTTATAATATAATTGATTGTGTAATATATATATATATATATATATATATATATATATATATATATATATATTAATAAAATATTTACTATTAGTGGAAATATAAATAATTGATTATATAGTTTTTAGACAATTTTTTATATTTGTGTGGAAGACTTAATTTGCATATATATACTTTTTAACTTTATATTTTTTGTGTTTCTCTTTTGTTTACTTACCTTCCCATCTTTCATGTTTGGAAATGGATAAGGTGTAAAAATAAAATGCAAATGAATACTAAAGATAAAAACATAATTTTGTAGTTGTTATTAAAATAAATTATTCAATTTGTTTATATATATATATATATATATATATATATATATATAAATAATTAACTCATCATACTACTTTTCTTTTTTCTTTTTCTTTTACTTTGTTTACATTAAATAAGGAAATATACACAAATAAGTCTAATGAATCCATATTTTAAAATAATTTCATTCTTGTACTTGAACATTTAGTTTTTGATTTTTTTTAGGATAATGTCTTGTTTTAGCATAGTAAGATAAGTATATGAATGTTTCGTTTTGTAACATCCCAAAATACAGTAATAACCATAATCAGAATTAATTACATTTAACAGTAAAACAGTGCAGTCTTTACAAAAATTTACGAGGTTCAAAACGTTGAACGGCTTAAAGTACAGAATGTAATATAGTCCAGCGGTATTCCAAGGTTCTAAGACTCATGTTTATACAAACATCAACTGAACTTTCATAAGCTAAACAAAATAATAAAGGCTACCCCATGTCGAGCACTCTAGTGCTCGACCTTAACCTCTACTTCAACAGGATTGGCATCTTCCAAAATCTCTTCTCCCAGCGTCTCTTTCAGCGTCTCTTCCATCAGATCACTTCCATCTGCTCCCATCCACATGGATGATCATCGCAAGGACAAGACGGACGTACAATGACGATCGACAATACAAGGAAAACGAGTGCAGGGTAAGCTTATCGAATTTAATTCAAGTAAAATACACATTTCATAAACATAACAATCATGTCGATACTTCACAACATATAATTTAACTCATTCAATTACTCAACCAATTCCTGATACTAGACTGACTGTCCGGACTGTATGAATCTTGTGTAGCTACTACGTTTCTTGCACCCGGGTGATGTGATAACTGAATTTCTCCTCAGCTGCCACCCGAGGTTAGTCCGTTCCGTCCAAAGTAACCCTAAAGACTAGGACCTCCTGCCGTTCCCACACATGATGTACCCCCTCTACGTGAGGACGAGTACTCACGGAACATCAGGATGAAACGTCGGCCAAGCTTTATCCACATTCATACATTACAAATCACAACTTTCATTCTAGAGTCGTTCCTCCCTGGAACGCTCGTTCAACTTCCACAACCGTTTATTCATCACATATATTGTTCATCATTTATAATCTCTCACTTTATTTTTTTGTTTTTGTCTTCCAGTACACGTACATAAAATCACAACAGTTCAGCCCTCTTTATAACGAGGACAAACGTGAGGAACGAGACCTAAGAATTTCCCCCGTTCCAAAACAGAATAGGACCGACTACAAGATAGATGGACGACCTATATTATCATGGGTGATCAACATGGTCGGTCGACACAAATGAACGACCTATATTAACAAGGGTGCTCGACATGGTCAGTCGACACAGATGGATGATCTGTATTATCATGGTGATCAACATGGTCGGTCGACACAGATGGTCGACCTGTATTAACAATGATACTCGACACGGTCGGTCGACCCAGATGGACGACCTGTATTAAGAAGGTTGCTCGACATGGTCGGTCGACACATATGAAGGATCTGTATTATCAAGGACTCTCGACACTGTTGGTCGACACAGATGAAGGATCTGTATTATCAAGGACTCTCGACACTGTTGGTCGACACAGATGAAAGATCTGTATTATCAAGGACTCTCGACACTGTTGGTCGACACAGATGAAGGATCTGTATTATCAAGGACTCTCGACACTGTTCATTATGAACTATTCGTAAAAGACCTACATAGCTCATGCTCGACCAGAATCCTTCCCAAATGAAAGTATTCCAATTCAAAGAAGTTTACTGGAACACCAAACGGTCGAGAACCGTTTAATGTCGGACATACGTTATCCTAGAAAATTTGATATTCAAGTTTCACTTCTTCTAAGCATATATATTTCATATTCACACGTATCACTCATATCATACATTTCAACCAACATATACCATGTTCATGTAGTACAACCACGTTCGATCATGCATACTCAACCAATATACACCTCATACTTATGATCATATACCAACAATCAAATAACACAGTTCATACTTCATGCGACATACGTAATATTCATACAGTACAGGACAAACATAAGGATTAAATTTAATAAGCTTCCCTTACCTGGATAGCAGTGTACGCCCTAAAAGTATGACTTTCACACGTTCGACTACAGCTCTTTTCTATACTCAACAGCCACTTAAGTTTCTTCCACTAAATCTAGCCAAAGGAATGTAGAAAAAAATATCAACTCCTACCCTTGCATGCAACAGAATCTGGGTTCGCAGGAATATCCAGAAACGATACCTAAGTTGGAAGACTTACCGTTTTCAGAACTGAGATTGGTTCGGTCCAAAATGAAGATCACAGCAGGACGAACACTCCTACGGTGCTGCAAACGTGATCGGAGAAGAGATGTGAGTTTTACAGTAGAGAGAAGTTAAGAGTTTTTAGAGAGAAGTTGGAGAAGATGAAAGGGTGAGTTCTGAGGAAGAAGATTAGTGGTGCAGGTGAGAGAGAGTTTTCAAAAAAATTCTATTTTTGTTAAACTCACGTTCGTTCAGACGAACGTGTCCCAAGCTGACACCTGCACGCCAAACTATGAATTGGAAACTTCTCTCGTGACACGTGACGTGCGTGCATGTGGTGCAAAGTGCGTTTTTAATGCACTGAACGTGTGGCGCGGTGCATTTAAGGAAGCAGCCAGGTGACTCAGCAGTGCAATAATGACAGATTTGACATTAATTAAGATTTTAATTTTTCGAGATCTCACATTCCACCTATCTACAAAAATTTTCGACCTCGAAAATTAAAGACTCACCCGGAAATAGATTAGGGTATAAGTCCTTCATGGCGCTCTCAACTTCCCACGTTGAATCACCAGTCTTAGTGTCCCACACCATCTTCACCAAACGAACGCCCTTGCCTTTGTAGTACTTGGTGCGGGTATCCTCTATACGGACTGGTTGCAGCTCCAACGTTCGGTCTGGACGAAGTTGAACATCTTCTAACTCCAGTACGTGTGATGGGTTTGCTATATACTTCCGAAGTTGGGAAACGTGGAAGACGGGGTGAAGGTTCGACAGTTGAGGCGGTAGTGCAAGTTCGTAAGCTACTGGTCCGATTTTCCTCAGAATTTGATAGGGTCCGACGAACTTCGGGGATAATTTCTTTGGTCGCATAGCTCTGCCGACTCCTGTGGTTGGATTTAGTCTAAGGAATACGTGATCGCCAGCTTGAAATTCTAACGGCCTTCTTCTCTTGTCGGCATAGGACTTCTGCCTGCTCCTCGACGTCTTCAACCTCTCCTGGATTAACTTCACTTTCTCGGTCGTTTGTTGGATAAGTTCAGGTCCAGTTAGCACGTTCTCTCCTTCCTTGAACCAACAAAGTGGCGTTCGGCACTTCCTCCCATAAAGTGCTTCAAATGGTGTCATTCCAATGCTCGCCTGGAAACTGTTGTTATACGTGAACTCCACTAGCGGCAGGACCTCATCCCAGGCGCCTAAGTGATCTAGGATGCACGTCCTCAGTAAATCTTCCAGCGTCTGTATGGTCCGTTCAGACTAGCCGTCCGTCTGAGGGTGATAAGCTGAACTCATCTGCAACTTGCTTCCCAACTCAACTTGCAAGGATTGCCAAAACCGAGATGTGAACCTCGTGTCTCGGTCAGAAATTATGCTCGACGGCACTCCATGCAGACGAACAATTTCCTGAATGTAGAGTTTGGCCAGATTGGTCATCGACATCTTCAAGTTAACGGCCAGGAAGTGGGCGCTCTTCGTTAGTCTATCCGCGATCACCCAAATCGAGTCGTGATTTCTGACCGTGCGTGGTAGATGGGTCACGAAATCCATGGATATGCTATCCCACTTCCATTCGGGAATCTCCAGCTGTTGAAGTAATCCGCCAGGTCTTTGGTGCTCCGCCTTCGCTCGTTGACAGGTTAGACATGATGCCACAAAACGAGCGACATCACTCTTCATTCCAGGCCACCAGAAAGACTTCCTAAGGTCTTGATACATCTTGGTCATGCCAGGATGCATGCTAAGACGGCTATGATGACCTTCCTCCAGAATAATTCTCTTTAGCTCGCCATCATTAGGAACGCACGTCCGACCCATGTAACGTAGCATGCCGTCCGTTTCAGTGTTGAAAAATCTAGTTTGATCTGTACCGAGCGCGCTTAAAATCTTCACCAACTCTTCATCCTCCATTTGCTTGATCCTGATCCGGTCGAACACGTCACTTGCTATTCTGAGGTTGCAGCATTTGATACTGTTCGGCTCAAATTCAAACTGCAATCTCAGATCTCTAAAGCTCTCCACCAGATTGAGTTCTCTCACCATCATAACTGAAATGTGAACAGATTTCCTGCTTAAGGCGTCCGCCACTACATTAGCCTTCCCTGGATGGTAGAGTAACTCAAACTCATAATCCTTTAGGAACTCAAGCCACCTCCTCTGCCTCATGTTTAACTCCTTTTGATCGAAAAGGTACTTGAGACTCTTGTGATCGCTGAAAACCTGAAAGGTGGCTCCGTACAGATGATGTCTCCAAATCTTCAAAGCAAAGACGACCGCCGCCAGCTCCAGGTCGTGTGTCGGATAGTTCTTCTCGTGAATCTTCAATTGTCGAGAAGCGTACGCCACTACTCATTTCTCTTGCATCAGCACACAGCCTAAACCTTGATGAGAGGCATCACAGTAGACTTCAAATGGTTTGGCAGTGTCTGGAATCACTAAAACCGGAGTGCTCGTCAACTTCCGCTTAAGCTCTTGAAAACTCTCTTCACACCGATCGGTCCAAGCGAACGGGTGATCCTTGCGCGTAAGCTGCGTCAGTGGTGCGACTATCTTAGAAAAACCTTCAATGAAACGCCTGTAGTAGCCCGCTAGGCCAACAAAGCTACGCACCTCGGTGACTGAACGCGGACTCTCCCATTCCAGTACCGCTTGAATTTTAGCTGGATCCATAGAGATGCCTCCAGCCGACACCACATGCCCCAAAAACTGAATTTCCTTCATCCAGAATTCACATTTAGACAAATTGGCATATAACTCCTTCTCCCGTAACACTCCAAGTACAAGTCTAAGATGCTTCTCATGCTCGTCTTCGGTCTTTGAATAGATGAGAATATCATCTATGAAGACGACCACAAACTTATCCAAATAAGGCCTGAATACGCGATTCATATACTCCATGAACACTGCTGGAGCGTTCGTTACTCCAAAAGGCATCACCACGTATTCATAATGCCCATAGCGAGACCTGAATGCTGTCTTCTGAATATCATCCTCCTTAACTCTGATTTGATGATAACCGGATCTTAAATCAATCTTCGAGAATACTGCAGCCCCATGCAGTTGATCCAGTAAGTCATCTATCCTTGGCAACGGGTACTTGTTCTTAATGGTCAGCTTATTCAATTGTCTGTAGTCTATACATAACCGCGAGCTGTCATCCTTCTTCTTCACTAAAAGCACAGGCGCTCCCTAGGGTGATACGCTCGGCCTGATGAATTGTTTATCCATTAGCTCCTCAATCTGCCTCTTAAGTTCGGCCAACTCTGCAGGCGCCATACGATACGGTTGAACAGAGATGGGTGCGGCTGTCGTCACCAAATCAATCGTGAATTCCACTTCACGTACGGGAGGCAATCCGGGCACTTCGTCCGGAAAGACATCCGGGAATTCGTCCACAACCGATCGTTCTTTACTGTGCTTATTGTCGGACGATCGCTCAAAATTTCCACCTCCTAACTCCCTGTCTTCGTGCGTCATGATGAGAAAACAACTAGCGCCCTCCATGATGTCTTCTTTCAGCTGCCCGAGCGTCACGGACAACTCTTCTTCATCTTCTTCAGGAAAGATTAACTCCTTAGCACCACAGTCTATGAGAATGTGATTGGTAGTCAGCCAATCCATTCCCAGAATTATTTCTAACTCCATCAAAGGTAAACAGATCAAGTTCACCTTATAACTACGCCCCTCAACCACAATAGGACATCTAATGCATACGGTAGATGTCTTAAGCTCTCCAGTCGTTGGGGTTGATACCACCAAGTCGAACTGCATATCTCTCACAGCTATCCCCAGTTTTTCAACACACGCCTTCGAGATGAAGGAGTGAGTCGCCCCCGAATCATACAGTACACGACATGGCATTCCATACAGCAAGCATTCACCAGTTATAAGATTACCTGAGCCTGCTGCCTCCGCGCCTGTTATAGCGTACACACGTCCGACTGCTTGGGCTCTGCCACCTCTTGGTTGATTCCTTCCAGCGTTTGGTGGCCTCATTACTGCTCAACCTCCCATATAGCACTCACTCTCCAAGTGACCGTTTCTTCTGCAACGATTGCAATACTTCTCTCCCACCAACTGAGGGCATGAAGACTTGTAGTGAGGTCCCCCACACCTAAAACACTTGACCGCCCCCTGTTGCCCAGACTGTCCGGCAACCACCATAGATTGCGACCCACTGCGAGGTTGATTTGGACGATCGTAAGGGGACTTCCTCATATTAGCATTATTTCTGGTCATGGTCGGCCCCCTAACCCCCTGTTGTTGTTTCTTCTGTCGTTCTACTTCTGCCATATTCTTCTCCAGTACCTTAGCCCTCTCGACCATTGAAGGGAAAGACTTAATACAGTGGCTGGATATCAGCACCTTCAAATCACTCCTCAACCCATTCTCAAATTTCCGGCACTGCCATTCTTCATTAGCGGCCACGGTATTGAACCTCAACAGATGCTTGAACGTACTGGTATACTCCGACACAGACTTCCCTCCTTGTACCAGTTGAAGAAATTCAACTTCCTTGGCGTAACGAACGCTGTCTGGGAAATACTCTTCATAAAATTTGTTCCTGAAAACTTCCCAAGTGATGGGAGCATGAGCGTCTGTTAGGATAGTCTTCACGCTCGCCCACCAGTGGCTGGCCTCACCAGTCAACAGGTATTCAGTAAACGCCAATCTGTTGTCGTCCGGGCACCTCTTTGCATTATAGATCTTCTCCATGTCCCGCAGCCATTGATCTGCCTCATCAGGAAGGCATTTTCCATTAAACTTGGCGGGATGATGTTGGAGAAAGCTCTCCAAACTCCATTCAGCATGTTGGGTAGCGTTAGAAGAGGACGCTCCCGGTGTACTTCTGGTAGCGGCAAGGATATCCATTAACTGCCTCTGTGTCGCTTCAGAGTTGGCGCGAGCAGCTTCCAAACTCTGCAACGCACTCTGGTTCTGCTGCATCAGAGTGGCGTTCTGCTCCATCAGTGTGTTATTCTGTTGTTGCAGTCTATCAACTATCGTTTCCAACAACCTAGCGTTGTTGGACGCATCAGGGTCAGTAGGTTGCGGTGGAGGAGGAAGTCTAGGTGCCATTTGTTCTCTGTACACAGAGAAAAATGAACGTTAGTCATAACTAAGAGTTAAAACAATAACTCATCAATCACACAATAAGCACACAGCAAAAACGCAATGCACTCATAACCTACAGCGTCCTTAAGAGAACAAAACTGCTCTGATACCACTAATGTAACATCCCAAAATACAGTAATAACCATAATCAGAATTAATTACATTTAACAGTAAAACAGTGCAGTCTTTACAAAAATTTACGAGGTTCAAAACGTCGAAAGGCTTAAAGTACAGAATGTAATATAGTCCAGCGGTATTCCAAGGTTCTAAGACTCATGTTTATACAAACATCAACTGAACTTTCATAAGCTAAACAAAATAATAAAGGCTACCCCATGTCGAGCACTCTAGTGCTCGACCTTAACCTCTACTTCAACAGGATTGGCATCTTCCAAAATCTCTTCTCCCAGCGTCTCTTCCAGCGTCTCTTCCATCAGATCACTTCCATCTGCTCCCATCCACATGGATGATCATCGCAAGGACAAGACGGACGTACAATGACGATCGACAATACAAGGAAAACGAGTGCAGGGTAAGTTTATCGAATTTAATTCAAGTAAAATACACATTTCATAAACATAACAATCATGTCGATACTTCACAACATATAATTTAACTCATTCAATTACTCAACCAATTCCTGATACTAGACTGACTGTCCGGACTGTATGAATCTTGTGTAGCTACTACGTTTCTTGCACCCGGGTGATGTGATAACTGAATTTCTCCTCAGCTGCCACCCGAGGTTAGTCTGTTCCGTCCAAAGTAACCCTAAGGACTAGGACCTCCTGCCGTTCCCACACATGATGTACCCCCTCTACGTGAGGACGAGTACTCACGGAACATCAGGATGAAACGTCGGCCAAGCTTTATCCACATTCATACATTACAAATCACAACTTTCATTCTAGAGTCGTTCCTCCCTGGAACGCTCGTTCAACTTCCACAACCGTTTATTCATCACATATACTGTTCATCATTTATAATCTCTCACTTTATTTTTTTGTTTTTGTCTTCCAGTACACGTACATAAAATCACAACAGTTCAGCCCTCTTTATAACGAGGACAAACGTGAGGAACGAGACCTAAGAATTTCCCCCGTTCCAAAACAGAATAGGACCGACTACAAGATAGATGGACGACCTATATTATCATGGGTGATCAACATGGTCGGTCGACACAAATGAACGACCTATATTAACAAGGGTGCTCGACATGGTCAGTCGACACAGATGGATGATCTGTATTATCATGGTGATCAACATGGTCGGTCGACACAGATGGTCGACCTGTATTAACAATGATACTCGACACGGTCGGTCGACCCAGATGGACGACCTGTATTAAGAAGGTTGCTCGACATGGTCGGTCGACACATATGAAGGATCTGTATTATCAAGGACTCTCGACACTGTTGGTCGACACAGATGAAAGATCTGTATTATCAAGGACTCTCGACACTGTTGGTCGACACAGATGAAGGATCTGTATTATCAAGGACTCTTGACACTGTTGGTCGACACAGATGAAGGATCTGTATTATCAAGGACTCTCGACACTGTTCAGTATGAACTATTCGTAAAAGACCTACATAGCTCATGCTCGACCAGAATCCTTCCCAAATGAAAGTATTCCAATTCAAAGAAGTTGACTGGAACACCAAACGGTCGAGAACCGTTTAATGTCGGACATACGTTATCCTAGAAAATTTGATATTCAAGTTTCACTTCTTCTAAGCATATATATTTCATATTCACACGTATCACTCATATCATACATTTCAACCAACATATACCATGTTCATGTAGTACAACCACGTTCGATCATGCATAATCAACCAATATACACCTCATACTTATAATCATATACCAACAATCAAATAACACAGTTCATACTTCATGCGACATACGTAATATTCATACAGTACAGGACAAACATAAGGATTAAATTTAATAAGCTTCCCTTACCTGGATAGCAGTGTACGCCCTAAAAGTATGACTTTCACACGTTCGACTACAGCTCTTTTCTATACTCAACAGCCACTTAAGTTTCTTCCACTAAATCTAGCCAAAGGAATGTAGAAAAAAATATCAACTCCTACCCTTGCATGCAACAGAATCTGGGTTCGTAGGAATATCCAGAAACGATACCTAAGTTGGAAGACTTACCGTTTTCAGAACTGAGATTGGTTCGGTCCAAAATGAAGATCACAGCAGGACGAACACTCCTACGGTGCTGCAAACGTGATCGGAGAAGAGATGTGAGTTTTATAGTAGAGAGAAGTTAAGAGTTTTTAGAGAGAAGTTGGAGAAGATGAAAGGGTGAGTTCTGAGGAAGAAGATTAGTGGTGCAGGTGAGAGAGAGTTTTCAAAAAAATTCTATTTTTATTAAACTCACGTTCGTTCAGACGAACGTGTCCCAAGCTGACACCTACACGCCAAACTATGAATTGGAAACTTCTCTCGTGACACGTGGCGTGCGTGCATGTGGTGCAAAGTGCGTTTTTAATGCACTGAACGTGTGGCGCGGTGCATTTAAGGAAGCAGCCAGGTGACTCAGCAGTACAATAATGACAGATTTAACATTAATTAAGATTTTAATTTTTCGAGATCTCACACGTTTTGTGGATATATCATTGGATAAAATTTTGATTTAATGAGTGGATACATGCAGAAGTATATGCAATTAAGTGTAGAATGATATATCATAGGATAAGATTTTGTTTTAATATAACAGCACAACATGCAAGTATGTGCACAGAAGTACATAGTATACATTTTCTAATTCTTTGAGATTCAAAGACAGAATTGCTTTCTAGGGTGGGTTGGGTCTACTGACTTCTTCTAATTTATTTATATATAACAAATGGTTAAAAGAAATTAAAATAAATATTTATATTTTAATAATAATATTTAATAATGATATTTTTTATACGTTTAATTTTTCGATCACAATAAAGTATCGATTCTGTAAGTACTCGTAGACATGCAATGTACCTCTTTCTTTAATTGTCCATGATTTCCGTATAGATTTGTCTACGGAACGGTAGAAAGTTAGGGAACAGAACAGAAACTATCTCACCATCTTATCTTATGATATCACCTTCACCCATTATGGGTCACATCACATTGTTTCCAGCTGACCTCTGCACCTTTTTCTGTGTATGTACCCTTTCAATGTGATATGAGAACATGCATTGCATAAGGCATGTCCCATGCATGCATGCATGTATCAACCATAAGCATTGGACAACATAACACAGTATATAGCTAACTAACCAACCTTTATCTTTTAACAGAAAAGGCTGCCTTTAATGAATCCCCAACTGTCCTTTCATTACTCCGGAGTTTCCATTAACCTATTCCCAGGTTGTCTCTGTCTCTGTTCATATTGTTACTGTTACCACACAACAACCTCAAATATTATACTAATACACATCCATGTAAAGTCTAACACAACACCAACCAGCAGCAGCACAAACACTTTTTTGCAACTTGCAACTCAACATCAGTTCCATCATTCATTCAATCAAAACGCTCAACCGAGATGTATAGAAGAAGACGTGCTTCAAAAGCAAAGAAAATGGCATTGATCAATTCAATGCATGCTACAGTCAAAATTAAACCACCAACCATTTAATTTCCCTGCAACTTCCTTTTTATCAATGAGTGTCAGCTTTTCAAGTATGGTCCTCAAACCTATCGGCACGTGGTGAAGCGCCACCCCGAGAAGAATTTCTCTAATCCCAAGTGTGTGTTTAGATTAGAGGTGTGTGTCTTTTGTTATTCTTAGGGTCTAGGTTACCACTGTCTAAAAAACAGAATGTTGTGCTTTTGCCACCATATTTTAACCATCATTTATGTTCAAATTCCATTTGGTTTGAATAAGCTACACATTGTCAAGCAGAATTGAAGTCAATTAATGAGGTTTGGTGAAGTTTCTGACCACATAGATGTGATGTATCAAATTCAAAGTCTTTTACTGCATATCCTAGGTACCATACTTAATATCCCATTCCTTGCTACAAACCCTCTCCTATTATACTCACCTCCCTTCCCCTCTTTCCCTACCTTATTCCCTAGTAATAATATCACCAACACCTCCTCCTTTTCCTCCTCTTCATTCCCTCATTTCCTCTCCTCACTTTTTCTTTCTCTTTTGCCTCCTCTTCTCACTCAAACACCCCTTTTTCAATTAAGCTCAATTACTTTGGTAAGATGAGAATAGGGGAGCTCATACTTGTGTGTTTTGTTTTGTTGTGGGCTTGTATAGGCTCCAACACAGTCGCAAGGAAGACAGTTTTTGTTAGCAACTTTTTTGACGGAGCAAAGAAGAAGACTAACACTGTATCATATGCAGATAGTGCTCACAAATGCAACGGCAACAGACATTTGTCTTGCTATGGCAACAACATCACTGTAGAAGACAAAAGACTCGTTCCCACTGGTCCCAATCCTTTGCACAACAGATAGAGCTGGGTAGAAGTAGAACCAGAACAGTCTGCTATCAACACCAAGACATCATCAATCAATCATGATCTCTTTCCCATCAAGTCATATTATTTCTAATATTGTTATATTTCTTATGAAATTTTACTTTCTATCCCAATTCCCAGTTGAATTTCATTTCCCTTTTTGCTTTTGGTTTCCTTTTCTATTTTGTTTTGTAAATGAATTATTATTAAAAGATTTATATTGTTCCAGCATCTCCAATGGCTATCTTAAATTATTGTTTTTTTATCATTGGTCCCATGGAAAAAAGATCCCTTGCATGTTAATGATACAACATTTTTCGTGTTTGTTTTGAGTGTTCAAAGTTCAATATTGTCCAAAAATGTTGATATATATTTCTTTATCCATTTTCTTTAATGAGGGAGTACAACATTTTCTATTTTCTTTCAATTTATGAAATGCAAAATTGGTGTGAAGGGAAATAGAATTATGAGAAAATGACATAGCAGAACTTAGAACAGATAGCCAGTACAATTTGGATGGGACCCTGGTATGATTCATATTTTTTAAACAGAGACAAGGGCATGTGATATGACCCATGACCTGCATTACTAATCAATAATAGGCTTTAAGTTAAAGCCAAATCGTGCAAATAGGTTGTCTTTTAAGACAACTTTTGTAACCTTAAATATGTTGGGTCTATATAGATTAATGGGTTAACATACACAAAGTCATAATGATGATTAAGGAGATATATTTAATTGATTAGAGATGAGTCAAAATGGATAGAAAAAGACATATAATTTGACAGATCCGTTGATTTTGCAGGTAAAGAGATCAATGAATCCGTTTAATAGTGATATGTCGTAGGGTGCGTACCGAGGCTACATTGAATGGGTGTCGGGAAAGAATTGAATGTGGTGCCTGTGACACTGTGGTTATCTTATCTGCCATGCACTATTAATTGGAATAGCAAACATAACACACATACATATATAAAAGTCGTTTTTCTTTTGTCTTTGTCTCCCTGTTTCTTTCACACCAAAAGCTACTTTTTGACACAAACCATGGTGTCTTTCCACTCTTGTTTATAGTCTCTTTCTCTCGTTGTATATCTCGAGGTTAAGTATATGTTATTTTATATTTGTTCATAGAGTTGCATGTATGTATCATCTCATCCCTTTTGGCAATTCAAAAGAGTCAAAACACTGAACCATGAGTGTGGAGAAAGAATAGCTGGTCAAAGAGAATGGAAAAAGTGCTTCTATGTATTCTTTCTTTCTTTTTGTCTCTCTCACTCGGAATTTCTTGCCACACAGAGACACAACATGTCGTGATTGTTGTTTTGCAAAGTTTTAGAAGAGGAAGAGACAGGACTAGACTTAAAAAGATGTCATTTGGAATACTAGAGAATGATTTGGTTATTGTCTTTATTCAACCAATATGTGCTTTTTAAAATAAACGTACACTTAAAGTATACATTACATTAATTTAAAGAAAAATAATATCTATATAGAAAAAATATGATGTTGAACTATGATTTTGTACATTTTATTATTGTGTTGTAACATAGTCTAATTGTGATTTTAAACATAGTATAGTATGAAAATTTTGATTCAATTAGTTCATTGTTTACAAAAATTTGTTTTCATCTTTAATTTCATTATCTAATAAAAATATTATTTAATTTATTATATTGTTTTAGGAAAAAATAAGACTAGTCTATTTTAGTTAATTAAAACTAAAAGAGTTATATGTTTCAAAAATTGTAGTATGGATATTCTCAGTAAAGTGGGTTTTTTCAAACTGAAATAATAAATTATAGGTATAATATTAAAAAAAATTCACTAATCCAAGAAATAATTAATAGTTTCTCTAAATACAAAGAAAATAATAACATTTTTTATTAAAATTATACAATTATTTGAAAATTTTAAAAGACAAACAATTTTTTTCTTAAATTATCTGCTTAATTATTAAACAAAGAAAAAATAATAGAAAAATATAATTTTAAAAAGTTTAACAAGCCTTCCTATATATATATATTAAAATGTGGAAAAACCTGTATTTAAATTAAGCTATGTGAGACTTCCACTGACATTAAGTTTAAACGTATGAATTCAAGGTTTTGGATAAATTTTCTGAAATTAAAATTATTTTATATAAATTAATTTATAACAATTCTTCAAGTAATTTTTCTATATTTTTTATTTTTTTAATTTGTATAAATTAAGGTTAAAAAGGTTATTCTGTTTTTTTAATTTTCATGAAAGTTAATCCAAAAATATTAGATAAAAGAAATGATAATGACTAATTAAGTTTTAACTCATGGATAAAGTCTAACCTTTATAGGAAAACACACAATTATTAAAAGTCAGTTTTTTTTTCTTTTATCCTGCTATGATATGGTTAAAAATAATTTATAAACATTAAATTTTATAAAAGTTCATTACATTAAATAAATTTTGGCCTCAATAATGATTAATGTATTTTTACTTTATGTAAAGGATAAAAATATTTATAAGTATTATACAGTTATAGTTGATAATTTATTTGATATACACAAAAAAAAAAGTTTTAAAAAAATTAAATAATAAAATAACTTTAATACTATTGTACCAATTTTTTTTCTTTTTAACCGTTTCTCTTTCATTTTAATGTTGTTAAAAATTTAAATATAACTAAACCTAATTTTTTTTAATGAACAGAGAAAACAACAAACGAAAATAAATAAATAAAAAGTAAGCAACTCAGTATATCAACTATCAAGTAATAAAGTGTTAAACATCTAAAAATAAAATAAAAAATTTAAAATATGAATTTGAGATTTCATTAAATTTCTTTCTTTGAATTCTCGACAATCTTATGTAACATTCCTGTTAACTTAACAAAATCTCATGACACACAATATTTTAATATTTTAAATTATTAATTATAAAGACATAAAGCTAGTAATATAAGAAATTTAATTTAATAGATAAGTGAAGAATGAAACATTACATTCTTATATAATTAATTTTTGTCCAACATGTATTCTTAATATTTATTAATCTATCTATTATAATAATAGATCACTAAAAAATAATAAATAAGAAAAAATAAAATTAATAATAATAATAATAATTAGATATATTCGCGTTTCACTTTTTTTTATCTATTTTAAATAATTTCTAAATAAGTTAGCCATAACTTCTATTACATGAAGCTTTTATTAAAAAGGAAAAAAAAACATTTTCACTTTTTTATTTTTATTTTTCATTTTTACTTACTTTTCATCCTCCAATTCAATACAAAAATATTTGTTTATTACATTTCCTAGTAGTGGAGAGGAAAACAAATAAAGCTTCTTTGGTATGTGTAAGAAAATAAATATCATTTTTAAAGACAAGTTATATATTCAAAAGCAACTTCTTCTAATAAATATATCAGAACTATATTTCAGTCCATACTATAAGTAAATACTTCTGTCTGCATAGGAAGAGATAGCTACAAAATTTGCAATTAACACGAGTAGATTGATTTTAGAATGATAACTAATATATATACAACTAAAGTGAAGGAAATCCATACATAGTTTCTGGGAGTTGTTTTTCCTTCTTCTAAGGAAATGGTATCTTATTTGACTTTTTAAGTGTGTTCTACAATGATGCCACTGCAGTTGTGGAAGGTTCGGAGGAGGATATGGCTCCCCAAGAGTGGTTCTCATCATCCATTACGCGCCTCCTGTGAACGAAGGTTGGCCTGATCGGCTTGGCAACCATTTCAACTTTGAATGTCAGCAATGCTACGATTTCTGACATCGCAGGTCTCAAATCCGCATGTGGCTGAAGGCACGATAAGGCCACGTGAAATGCTTGCATAACATCCTTTTCCTCCATGCCATGTTCTCGCAGCCTTGGATCCACTATTTCCATCAACATTGACTTCTCGTAAACTTTCCATGCCTGAAAGTAATTAACATTAATTTATACAAGCATCTCGGTCTCGGAGAATAATACGGTAGTTATAACAAGCTGAGAGATTACATATTCAGGGAGGTACTGCATTTCTGATGGTAAAGTGAGGTCTGTGTTTTTCCTGCAACAGATGATTTCAAGCACAAGAACTCCGAAACTATAGATGTCTGCCTTTTCGGACAACTCTCCTCTAATGGCATACTCAGGAGCTGTATAACCTCTGACAAAAAATGACAAGAAAGTCAAGAATGATGTTCATTAAAAACCTCAAAGAGTTTTAGATGTTCAATACAAAAGTATGCTGCCAAATGATACGTTAAAGTGATGATCAATGCTCTAGAGGAGTTTCATTTGAATAAAAATGTCACGACTTTATAGTAAGCTGGTTTTTATCTTCTAGTTGATGTTAGGTGAAGTTACCTAACGCACATACGTAAGTTGTGTTCCAAGAATTTAGGCCGACAATTAATGTGGTACCTTCAAACATAGAGGACTTACAATGTTCCTGCGAACTGAGTGCTAAGATAAGCTTGGTCTTCAGGGAAGAACCTAGCTAGCCCAAAGTCTCCAATCCTAGGCTGAAACTTCTCGTCAAGAAGAATGTTGCTAGCTTTGATGTCTCGGTGAACAATTCTTAAATGCGAATCCTCATGGAGGTATTGCAATCCCCGTGCTACACCAAGAATAATTTGGAATCTAGTGTTCCAATTCAGAAATTGATCACTCCCTCCTGATCAAACAGACATCCAAAGTCCGAGTTATTTTTTAAAAACTTCAGACTATTCAGTTGTTTCAAATGCTCATGACCCATTGGATATGGTATACACACACTACATGCACGGGTTCAAGGAAAGTACTTTCACCAATAACTGTGACGGACTTCATTTTCTATATAATAAACACACCATGCTGACAGTAATAAAGCAGAGATACCATAAATTATGAGGTCCAAACTTCTGTTCTTCATATATTCGTACACGAGTATCTTTTGAGGCCCATCTGTGCAGCATCCGAGAAGGCGAACCAGATTTTTGTGTTGGATGCTTGTGATCATTCTCACTTCTGCCAGAAATTCTTTTTCTCCTTGTTGAGACTTGTCAAGAGACAATGTCTTTACTGCAACAAGCCTTCCATCTGCCAACTTGCCCTGTCAAAACAATTGAATTTCAGAATACTAATCACACAAGAGCAGCGGTACACTCATTTATGCAAGCCTCAACCACCAAACACGATTTCTCTAACACCCCCATTATTATGAATTCCAACAAGTTGTCCACTGCCTTATTAAAATTTGAATCCATAACAGAGAGAAAAATATTAACGAGTGCTTTTAGTGCCCTTCATAAATGACTCAGAACTGAAAAGCTCTCGAGGAGAGTGTTACTTACACAATCTCTATTAAAACTTCTCTATTTATTATTAGTTATTCAAGCCTTCAGCACTCACATATTAACAGTTGAATCATGATTAAGAGATCATGTTCCGAAAACTAACAAATGAAATTGTGTATCAAAGCAAATGACACAAGATTTAGTACCTATACCTGATAGACAGGCCCAAATCCACCACTTCCAAGCAGATTTCGAGGGTGGAAATTCTTAGTGGCTCTACTCAATGTCCGGAAGTCAAAGTAGCTAATTGTCCGAAGGTTTCCACTAATGAACTCCATCTGTCCTGTGTACACAAACGAACTTCAATAGAATCATTACAGTGCTGCACTCTATACATAAATATATTTCACATTTTATGTTTTCTTTTGAATACCTGGTTTAATATTTGGGACCATCATCTTCATCACCTCACGCGGTTCAATATATTTCCCTTTGGTAAGTGCCAAGAACAAATAACAGAAGTATCATCATTATAAGCACACTGTCAAAAAAATTAACCAAATATGTTGCAGGTATGTAGATAACTTTTGCTTTGTATATGTTATGATTTCTTCAACTTACCATGTTGTTGACATGTTAGAGTTGTGTTCACCTTTGCTGGCCCTTTAGTACGCCTCCAAAATATAAACAGAAGAATGAGCAATATGATGAGCAACACAGTCCCCCCAAGAAAGAAGAAGATTCCAGGGTCGTAGCGTGAAACGGAGGCTTTCAAAGCCACAGAGGATGAAGGAGGTTCCTGTGCAGTCACTGTGTCAAAGGATTTCATCGTTGTTAAAAAGAACTTGAAAAATTTAAGAAAGCTAAAGCAACCCTTTTATGCATCCTATTCCAAATGCAATATTAACAACCTTTTATGCAATATTAAACTCCATTTGTAATACCTATTCTCAAGCTTATATTGAAATGTATATGCACATAATTCATGAATATACATTATGTCATGCAGTTGAAAATGTATGGAAAATGAAATAACTAATTTTCCGAAGGTGGTAAATACAATTTGAGATCATAAAGTGAAACCTTGAAGTACTCTCCGAGGCATTCCTTGGGGCAGAAGAAAGCATTCTGATTCAACAGTTTTGGTCAATAATGTCATGGCCAAATATGAAGGGTTAAGTTCAACAACTGGCAACAGCAACCATTTTCCGATGGTTTTTAACTTTTCCAATCTGGTTTTGTATATAGCAATTTTTTGTTTTTGTTGTTGTTATTGTATCGAATTGTTATGTTAAAAAACAAAAGAGAAGGTTGGAGAAGCATTGTATAGTTTGCAAGGGCGTCCCATAGAATTGATGGAAACAATGCAACAGTAAGAGTAAAATTTTGTCAGACATTTGAATTGGAGGCATATACAAATAGATGCGGTCGAATGCAGAGATTGAATGAAAAAATATGTGTACTGTGTGATTGTTAAGTAATGAATAAATAATAAGAATGAGAGGGATTTTCTCTTATTTTCTCCATCACAATGACAGCTTGTGGCAGCTCTACTCATTTCACAGTTCACTTTGAAAGCTTCTCAATTATATTTTTATGTGTAACATTCTCACTCCTTCTTTGTTCACTTCTAATGCCGTCTTGCGTTTCCACTTGTCACTTTGTGTCCGTGGTTTCTTCTTCCCAGTTACCACCTCTGGACTCAAACCTCCCACCATGTCTTTATTTAATTGAAAGAAAATTACTTTTTATTTACTTTTCGGTTTTAGCTCATTGCTCAATCCCTTCTAGCCTTCTTTCTTGATTTAGACTCTTATAATATTTTGCATTACAAATTTTTTACATAATAATTCATTTGTATTGGACGGAAGTTAAAATGTTCTATAACTAAATATTTTATTTGGGTACAAAATTTTAAAAAAAAAATTAATTATAAAAATTTATATTATAACTTAATTACTTAAAATTATGAAAAATTTCAAATTCCATAAAGAAGTAAAAATTTGAAATTATTTGTTTTCTTTTATCTCAAATTATAACCAAACAGGATCTACTTCATGGTCTGAATTCTCTGAACCCATTTCTCGAGTTCAATTGAGGTTTTGTCAATCAAACTCTAGTAAGAATTTTATTATTTAGACTTTGATCAGTGTTGTTGGGTCGTACTCGGTTAAAATGTTGTCAACTTGGCTTACTAGGACAGGGCATCATTGCCTTATTTTTTGATTCAGATTTTATTGATCTTTGTGAGACTATTTTGTAATTGATGAAGTTAAACAAATTTCAACCGACATCAACTGTTATTCACCATGTTTGAATTACGTTTCTATCAATTTAGGGTTATTTATCAATCTGTTAGCCGTACTTTCTTTTTCAATATTGATTAAGTTCTTTTTAAATATGTCGAGAAAAATTATTTTTAGTTCATATTGGTTAGAATTATTTTTTACTTTGTCATGATATTTTTTAATTTAAATTATTTGTGTTGTTTTTGTTAAGATTTTATCACAATTTTTCTACGTACTGTCAACTTGACTTTTCTTTTTAAAAAAAAAAACTTGTTAAAATTATGAAAATCTTTATCAATATAGAGTTAGTGTGTTAACAGAAAACAATCTTGTGTTTAGATAAATAATTTCATAATTTTCAAGAAATTCAAATACATTGAATTTGAATTATTTTCAATTTAATTTAATTTATTTTTTAACTGTTTTGTTTGGATATAGGTGTTACAGAAGAATGAATGATTTAACTAGAGCAATAGGACCAATTTGTTTGAAAAAAAAATCAAAATGATTTTTCTTTCATCAAAATCTTTTTAAAACAATTTTATGTGAAAACCATAACGCAATCAAATTTGTAAATTAAGATTGATACAAGATTTTATATCTACACAATTAAAGAAGATAAACAAAGACAAAGATTACTAAGAGTTTATACTAATTCAAATAAAATTGATCATATATCTAATTTCATTTATTCAAAATTAGAATCATCAGTTCACTGACAAAATCAAGTTTGTACAAAACATCATGTAATTAAAAACTTTACTACAACCATTAACTCTTGAACACGAATGTTAACTCTGTCTACTCTTGATCTCACAATATGTCTTGTCAACTTTTGATTCAACAACCACAAAACAATACTAAAATACTTTATAAAAAAAAACCTGAAAGAATTTGCCAAATATTTATCTTACAAATTAATTGAATTATCAAAAACTTTATCATATCACTCGTTTATATTTAATTTCACGTTTAAAATATACATGTCTCGATATAAAATAATATTATAAATTTTATATCGAGTAAAATAAAATTAATTTATAATATATAAATAATGTTCAAAACTCATTTTATTAATATGAATATTTATTTAAAATGATTGGTATCTTATAACAATTTTTTAACATACACATTAATATATATATATATATATATATATATATATATATATATATATATATATATATATATATATGAAACATACGAGTTATTGATTTAATTGTTTCATTTTCTAAAGTGAGTTAATTGTGATCTTATGAATATTTATTTAAAGTGATTGATATCTCATAATAAAAAAATTTGTAACATACACACTAAAATAGAATAAAAAATTACATTGATATTTCTTTTATATGAAACACATACAAGCTATATATTGGTTTAATTGTTTTGTTACCACTAAAGTTTATACTTTCAGGAATTTTGTCACTGAATTTTGAACTTACTGATTACACCATTTAAGTTGAAAGATATGAAAAGTATTTTACAAATTAATCCATTAGGTTGCCAATTATCTCACGTCATGATAACGTGACCAATAAAATAAGTTGGAAAGTTCATGACGATTCGTTTCAAATGATGCTGCCACTATTTTTTCTTAAACATTACAAACTAACATCGTCATTTTATATTTATCTTCAAATAGTATATGGACATGAGCTTGTTTGATTCTAGTAGAAGGGTAAACGTAATTTTGACAAATATAGTGTGAAAAAGGAAGCTTCCCTAACATGGAAAGAACAAAGTAAGTACATTGGTGTCGGTTTGATAAAAATCCGTTCATGTAAATGTCTCCTGTAATTTTATACTATATATCCATAATTTATTTTCTTCTATTGACCGGTGGTTTTGAATGGTTATGATGTTTTCACATTGGAAATATTTTTTTTTCACAAATATGAATTAACCATTCTAAATCTAACTTTGATTAGGGTTTACATTAGAGATTTTCAAAAGTGTTTTTTAAGTTTCTTAACTTTGATTAAGATGATACATTAACATCATAAAGGTTATAAAAAAGTATGGAATATCAATGATTGGACACACCTACAAAACTTAATCTACTAGGTGAGGATTAAAAGCATTAAATTATGTTAAAGATGGATGTAAAAAAAAATAAGAACAGCCTTTGATAGTGGAAGATGAATGGATTCCAACTCGAGAGTGAAGTGGATTGCTTCAAGTTGTATGAAGAGAATAATTGAAGAGAGAATTTTGGCAATATGCATGCCTAACTCCTTCAAGTATGCATGCTTTGACTCCAATAATAATTGGGTCATATGCTTTGACTTTCACCGTATGCAACTGTTGCCAAAGATAAGCATAAACTCTAGTTTACGAGTGACCCCTCACCGAGCAATCTTTTAGTTAAGAACAACCACTTCCATTCAAATTATATTATGCATATGAGTTACAAAGCATAAAAACTACTATTAGTTTATTAATCAATCCACACAATTGTGACAACTTTTGTTTTATTTTTATTTACTTTCGTTCCGTCTAGTGTGATTAATTAAAGTTTGATTTTGATTCCCACGATATTTATTACTAAAACGTCGTTAATGCTTCCAAACTTTAAATTATAAATTAAAGCCTTTTTTTTATGTTATTATTTCTTTTCTACACCGGTTTATAGAAGGAGAAATGAGTTCTTTTTTGTTAAATTTTAGTTTTCTTATCCGGTCTAATGAACATATTCAAGAACGCGGTCCAATAAAGTTCATTAAGTCTCTTCGTTTTAGATTAATCTAAATTTATGTCTATTGAAACAATATCCACGTATCATAATTAATTTTGATAGTTTAATATTATAATTTTATTAACTACACTTTTATTGTATACTTGAGATAATTATTCTTTCAATCAAAATATAGGTCCACATTCATGTTGATCTTATAAATACAACTAGTATTTATTAAGAGATACTCACTTTATAATCATTCATACTCATTATATTCATAATATAAATTTTTATACCAACTTCAACATCAAAATCTTTTTATACATGAATTACCTCCCTCTAAACAATAAAGAATTTCATTTCAATCAATAAACACTTCCCAGGATCTTATCGTCTCTTCACAAATTCACATTCAAAATTTTTGATAAGATCACATACTTGATGTGTTTATTTATTTTTAATCAATATTTATTTCAGGAAACATCCTCATTTAAAGTATGTGATAACGTGATATAACACTTTTCTTATAAAAAAAATTATATGAAAATAAAATAAATAATCAATTTTTTAAAATAATTATTATTATATTTTATTTTTAATATAGTACAAAATTAAAATACAAAATATTTTTATTTAAACCATTAAGATGATTAAACATAATTAATTATTAAAAAATTAACATTAATATATAATTAGTTTTATAAATTTAAATTTTTTTAGTAATTTTTTAAAAAAATTTAAAAAGTTTAAACATAAGCAATAAAATTAAAATTTATATGTGTAAGTTTTTCTTTCATTATACTAAAAATCAAACATTTGTACCGGTTATTTATCAGTAAAATTATTATTATAATTAAAATAAATAAAGTGATTAATATTTCAAAAACATTAATTATATTATCGAATTTGTTTCGAGTGTTTAAAAGTGTTTTAAACTCCTTAAAACATATTTTCTCATCATCATGTATTAAAATTAAAGTATCTCAACCATTCACATAGACCTATAAAAGAATAGAAAGCTTCGTAAACGATAAACATGAAAATAAACCAACTTAAATATAAATAATAGAAAGAAATAGAAAAAAGATAGTGGTTATAACAAAATCACGTGGCCCAATAAAAAAACTTCTAAATATACTTCAATTAAAACAATGTTGAAATCATTGTCTTTCTAACCCAATTGTATATGTTTTTACTGTTTTGGTTTTCTTTCTCTCTTATCACTTCAGCCAACCAATGATTCTTGCCAAATAGTGAAAATAATTTTCTATTCTTTTTAAGAAGCAGATTCATATGAAAAATCCACCCCAACTTTGTATTCAGTAATCGTACCTTACGCTATAATAATTTCACACGACAACTTAAGAATCATAAATAAACTTTTCTTACTATGGAAACATTTTTTAAAGTAAAACTTGTGAGATTTGTTACAGAGTGAACATTTTATCCTAGAAATATTAAAACACGTAAAATCATGAGTTCAAGTCTCAATATTCAACTTACATGATGAAAGGTGAATCTAATATATTACCTAGCTTTATCAAGTAAACAATGTAAAAAGTGAAATTATTTGTTCTTTTTAACTTCGTATTTGTTGAATAATATCCATATTAGAACTATTAAATAATTTACCCTCACTTTTATATTTTATAAAGTTATTTTATTTTTAATTAATATGAAATCTCTAATATATATTATTAAGATATGTATTTAAAATTAAATATTAATAAATAGTTAAATAATGATATTATGTTCCGATACTATGATATGATATTATGATAAGAAATAAATTTTAAAGTTAATTCAATTTTACTAATAAAAGAATTATATATATATATATATAAATTATTCTTTGGTTTTACTTTTATAGAAAAATTAGAAGATTTGTCATGTTTTTGTTGGGGGAGATTAATGAATAAAAACATGTGTGTTTTAAATGGAAGACAGCAATATTTGTGATAGCAACCAATGCCGATGTGACTGAATCGAATCCATAATGTTTTTCTATTTAGAAAGTTGGAGTGGGAGAGTTATCTTTTTACAAGGTTATGATGGAATAGACTATCCAACTTCATCATCAGAACAAAACTCCAAACTCCAACTATTCTTTTACAGATAATGTTAATATCCCAGTAAGACCTAATTAATAAACAAAAGTAGCTCTTCATTTGATCTAATTATTTATTATATAATCAAAAACAAAAAAATTTAAATTAATATATGAAGTTGTGTATATATAATTTTATAATTTTATAATTTTTTATTTTTAAAATTTTTTAGTTTTAGTTAAATTTAAAAACAATTTTCGTTAAACACAGTACATCATCTATGAACATCTTGTCACTGTGGTTTATTTTACCAAAATATTATATGACATATAGTATGACCGTGTAAATTAATTGTATATAACAAATTCAACAAAAATTTCTAACTACAGGAACTTAATTTGAAATGCTCTAAAATTTTGAGGACTCGATGAATCACTCACAAATATTTAATAGATACTCAATTGAAAATTTTGAAATTTATCAAAAACTCAAGACATAGTTAAGTTAATAATAATAAGTAGCTAATATTAAAGATCAATTTAAACTCTTATTTAAAAACCAATTATAATCTTTTATAGATAACTAAGATGTTAATAATTTTTTGTTTATAAAATACTATTTAATTTAGTCAATATAATTAATAATTATCTTTTGTTTCTAAATTAGTTATTATTTAATAATTTTTTTCTACTATACGCGATATACTAGACCATGTAAACCTACTCACTAGTAAGTAAGAAAAGTATGACACGAATTGAATATTATAGTTTGTTGATATGATTAAGCCCATCTGACATCATTCACAACCTATACACAAACCGACAATCAGATGGAAAGGTTGACCCGTATAATCCAAAAAAAAAGTTTATCATATTTTAATCTCTAAGTCATACAAAATTCTTCTATTTTATTATTGCTTACATTTAATATTAATTAATTGTTATATATATTTTTTCTTTTATAGTTTAGATAGTTATTTATTTTTATGTTTCATCTTTTACGAAAGGTTTAACTTGATCTTAATATTATGTTTACTTATTTTATTTTAATTTTATTGTTATGGTAGATCGGATGCAACAAAAATGTGAAACATTAAAATAAAATTATTATTATTACATTTGTATAATTTTTTTCAGATTTTATTTGTGAGTTAATCATTATGTAGGATGAATTAACAAAACTAACATACAAATCTTATATAGAACTAACCTGTCTGATACATCTTTTGCAAGTCAAATATGAGTGAACCAAAGCGAAATAAACTAGTATGTATTGTCGTCTCTTATACCAAACGAATTCATTATTATATATTTAAAAAGAAAAATAAAATAATATATATATATATATATATATATATATATATATATATATATATATATATATATATGGATTCATTGGTTCAGAAGCTCAATGATCAATTTACTTATAAAAAATTGTATCTATTTTTTTCGAAATTATCTAACACAAGAATATAGGTAACAAATGGAAGTAGATACTAGTAAGTAGTATCTTGACCTAATGAGGAACGTGTTTATCAAAGAATGATTATAGTCTTCAATTTAAAAATATAATATTTGGTACTTAGTATTTAACACTCATTAATGAATATTGAATATATCTCTTGAATAGTTTAATTTTTAGTATTCAATTATCCTTCACAAAATATCCAATGATGATCTTGTTAATATTTTAAGTAACTTACTTAAAAACTAAAATTGATAAAGTTGAGAAATCTTCAGTCACATACAATATTAAGAATAAAATATATTTTTTTATCTCAATCTCTTCTTAATTTTCGTTGACTAGATCTTTTTTCCAGACATATTAATTCTAAACATGTAATCTCAAATATTAATTTTGAAAATTGTGATGTTAAATTTAGATGATTTGACTGTGGTGGTGCGGAATTATTAATTAGTTGATCAGATGATTATTTATTAGAAAGATAGTTAGAAGAGATTATAACATCTGGGCACGGCAAAGATGATCATTTCCTCTTAAGAAAGGGAAAAATCATTACAATTTACTAAAAAACTATTTGAGAAGTATAAAGAATATGATGCACAAAATTAAAATGGAAGCACCTTTTCCTTGTGGTCCTCTCTTCTCTATAGTCCATGCCATTAGTGTCACAGAACCTAATATTGCCCATTTTCTTTGTACATATTCGATGCATTTGAAATGACCCAGCAATCCTTTTATTGCCATTTCAAACGTGACTCGAATTTACTTTTAGGATTTTTAATTTTATTTTGGAGAGATCCAAGTATATTTCTATTTTTTTTATTGGCTGAAATATATATATATATATATATATATATATATATATATATATATAAGTCTAACTTTTACCAGTGTGAAATTATTATTTTTTTATAAAAAGTAAAGTTGGTTGATTGAATGGTTGAATTATAGTTTTATATTATCATAATATATATGTCCAATTTTATTAAAATTAAATAATAAAAAATAATAAAGTAACTTATATGTGATCTTATTTAAAAGAATAAAAAACATAAAAGTGATTTTAAATTTAAATATCTAGAAATTTAATATTATTTAAAAATATTAAAATAAGTTTAAATTTTTGAACCAATCTCTTTTACTAAAAGTTCGAATAGGATTGATTTGAAAAAGATTTTTCATTTTAAATATAGATTGAATTGAAGTTAATTCATTTAAGAATTAAATAGATTCAATTCGGATAATTTATGTATTTATTAAATTATTTAAGTTATATTACAATTTTTAACAAGTGTATCTATAATAATAATTAAAAAAAATGTTTTAATTGTATGATTATACAAAAATGAATCGAGTACATTTATTTTGATCTATAAAATAAATTATAAGAATAAAATATCCAGAGAGTTAATTTATTTAATCCATTAATTTATAGTGAGTGAAGTCATAATATAATTTTGTTTCTTATTGTTGGAAATTCAAGTGAGTCAAAGTCTCACATTGGGTAGGAATATATGAAAGACTTATTAACTCATTGTCTTTAAGGTTTTAGATAAAGAGTGGTGTCAATCTTTTATATGAACTCAGATTTTATTGATGATTGTGTCTCCTCAGTGAATCTTCTTCTTGATAGATTCAACAGATGACATTAAAATTAAAAATCTTAATTGTATAATAATTCATAATTATTAAAAAAAAAAAAAACAAGCCTTTCTAGTATAAAAGAGTATATTTGATAAATCTCAAGGTATATCACAAGACAATATTTAAATTACAAGATAACTCTTTTAGAAGGTTTGTTTGTGCTGTATTTTTTTAATAAACTAAGTAAACTTCTGTTTTCTATTTGTGTGTCTAATATATCTATTTTAAAAATAAGCATTTGAAATGAGTGCCTTGATTGAGAAGGTAAAATAAAATGAAAAAAGACAAGTTGATTAAATCAGAATTTGACAAGAACATTAGAGAAGAAGCAATTGGTCTAAGGCTAAGGAAGCGGATGCCATATTCCACTTCTCATAAATACATTTTACTACCTTCATAACCAGCTATGCACGAAAGCAACATTTGACCCACGAAAGACCCATTTTTGGCAGAAAGCTTGCATGATTAAACAAGTAACAACTCATTTCTCTACCTTCTCCAGCCTCTTAAATATATTAACTCCAAAGTCCATAATGCTCCAGTGATTCCTTTTATACTCCAATCAATATCCACCATTCAACAACTGTTTCAGTCCAAAAAATAACCCTCTTCACACTTACCATTATTTCAAATTTACCCATACCATCACTTATTCTAAAACTTTATGACATAATACCAATACCACTTTTCAAAACTCATTATTTTTCTTAGTTAATTTGCTCTGAAATCTTAGCTAGTGGCCTAACTGTTATCTAAATTTCACTTTATCAATTGACAATAACAGGGATCATCTCCCAAAAGCTTTGTGTATCTCAAATCATGTATGTTCTGATTTTGGGATAAAGTTATTAGTCTCACCAAATCCAAACAAATTTGATTTAGATAAAAAGGTGTTAATTGAGGCAGTACTACTTCTTCCAACTGGCAGAAAAGGAACCATTATTTAATATTAGTACCTAGTAATTAGTAGATTCTGTGGAACTATTAACTAAAACAATACCAGCACCATAACCTAGACAGCTGCCATTTGATTTGAGGTTTGAAAACCAAAGTTTTCAAGTGCAATTATGTGTACATTCAATTTATAGTAGTAATAAAAACTGCTTTGGGTTTAGGACCCATATAATTGGAGAACATTTGGATATACATATCAGCCCTCATTAGCTGTCATGGTCCCACACGAAGCTAGCCCTCATCAAAGACAAGTCAACCCTATTGCACTCTACACGTTTGTAATTTTTTCCCAACCACTTCCACCACCTCCAAAAACCCAATGACCATAATTGCCTCCTCTTAAAAGCACTCCCTATATATAGTTTGATAACTTTGCATGCACTACCACCCTCACCAGATACTTTTTCTCTTGGCCTTTTCTGCCCCTCTTTCTCTTGCTCAACATTTTCCAACCAAATTAATTAAAACCAAACTTAGGCACCACTTCTTGGAATGACAAATAAGATATTTCTTGCCCTTCTTTTCCTAGGCTATGTGGTTGCGGTCTCTGCTGGTAACTTCAACCAAGACTTTGAGATAACTTGGGGTGATGGTCGTGCCAAAATCCTCAACAATGGAGAACTTCTCACTCTGTCCCTAGACAAGGCCTCTGGCTCTGGATTTCGTTCCAGGAATGAATACTTGTTTGGAAAAATTGACATGCAGCTAAAGCTCGTTCCTGGTAACTCTGCAGGCACAGTCACAGCTTATTATGTAAGTGTCCTAACTTTCATGCTGTTCTTCATTAATTAATATAACTCTTTATTGGTTTTACCACATCATCAGCTACATGTGTTGAATATTTTGCATGAGATCAGTGCAAACTTGGTATTATACATATAAAGAAAGATATTAACTATATACTTGCTTGCTGCAGCTATCTTCTCTTGGAAATGTTCATGATGAAATAGATTTTGAATTTCTGGGCAACTTGAGTGGTGATCCTTATATTCTTCATACAAATGTATTCACACAAGGGAAAGGTAACAGGGAACAACAGTTCTATCTGTGGTTCGACCCCACCAAAGACTTCCACACATATTCCATTCTTTGGAATCCTCAGAGCATCATGTAAAAATACATGCATATCTCTTTTCTCTCTTTATGTCCTACTTACAAAAAACATGCAAACTATATCCTAGTTTTTAATTTAAGAATCAAAGATAAAACTGTTGTTAGATACAGATTTTAAAATAAGTACTATAAAATTAAAAAAAAAAAAGTACTTAACAAAGATATTCATCCTTGAATGACAGATATCTTTCTTACACTATATATCTGTTTGAGAAGCTAAATAAACAAAAACCAGAAGCTGCTGTAATAATTTATGATTAACCTTTTCTTGTTATTCTCATGTTAGATTCTCTGTGGATGGGACACCCATAAGGGAATTCAAGAATCTTGAATCAAAAGGGGTTTCTTTTCCCAAAAACCAAGCCATGAGGATATATTCAAGCCTTTGGAATGCTGATGACTGGGCCACAAGAGGAGGTTTAGTGAAAACTGATTGGAGTCAAGCCCCATTCACAGCCTCTTACAGGAACTTCAATGCTCAAGCATGTGTTTGGACTTCTTCTTCAGGCTCATCTTGTTCATCTAACAATCCATCATCAAACCAATCATGGATGAAGCAATCAATGGATGCAACAGGGCAAGCCAGAATTCAGTGGGTGCAAAAGAACTACATGATATACAACTACTGCACAGATACCAAGCGATTCCCACAAGGTCTTCCTCCTGAATGCACAATCGCATGAGAACGAAGCTAACCCTCTCACACCTCGCGAGTTCAATTTTTTTTTCATGTTTGTGTAAATTAGTAAAAACACTGTTGGGTCCTCTGGTTTATACTTCAATCTGCATCCTATTGTCTGTGAAATAGTGTGCAAATGAGATTCGTTGTAATTTTGGTTATAATAAATTTGTTGGAGAGTTATAGATTAAAAGAATAAATTAAGGTTGATTTTCATTATCTTCTTCTTCCAATGGTCAGAGGTCAAATAAAAATCTAAGAAAAACCAGAATGTTCCAGCATAATATAAAAGAATAATAAATTTTTGATGAATTCAAATATAAAAGTTATCTTCACTCGGTCATACTTTAAAAAATGAGAATAAGTTTTATGTTTTTGCTGGGTCAATAAAAATCTAGATTGAGGTTGATTAAGTAAAAGGCTTAGCTGGTGGGATTTATTTTCTGTCGTCTTTGTTTAATTTTTTATCTATACATATTACCAATTCAGTAAAGGTTGTAAACATCGACCATTGAAGATTTTTATTTCATAAAATTATATTGAATGAAAATGCTTTTGAAATTACGCAATTATAATAGAAATAGTTTTATACCATAAAATATGTAAAATAATATGAGATAAATAATAAAGGTGCTACATAATCTAACTGTGCAAATATATTGAAAAACGTTAATAAAATAAGGGATAAATAAGTTAATACAACAATTACAAAAATATTTCATATAAGAACAATATTTACATATTCAGTATAAAAAGTTAATAATTATATTAGTTTTATTTAATCTTCTTGATTAATTTCTTTCCTTAACAAAATTAAAAAAAAATGTCATAGATCTATAATTTGTTTTTTATTATAATTAAGACAATATATAAATACATATAGGACTGAATTAATTATTTATTCCAAAATAATTGTCTATATTAATCGAATATTTGATTTTCTATTTTTTTTTTTATGTATGGTGAAAGTTATTGTTTTTTCTTAAAATTATTGTGGTACACTACTAGTATGGTTGAATGAGAGGTTGAAAGGTAGTAGCGTGAACTCAACAATATCGAGAAGGAATAAGTATGGTAAAGCCGCTGCTACGCCTTCAAACTTTAATCTCTCTTGTTCCGTTCTGCTATAATAAGATTGCACCCAAAACATGAATATCTATAAATTAAATTATAATTAGCTAAATTAACATTTAAAACTAGTATATCATTTATTCTACTGAGTCAAAGATATAAATTTAAGATACGAGTCTTATTATACATATATAATGTAATACGAAATTCAAATAAGATCTTGCATAAAAAGACCCACATAATATATATATATATATATATATATATATATATATATATATATATATATATATATATATATATATATATATATTTAAATCCTTTAGTTGTCCCTATTTAGGTGGGGTTTTTCCATTTTGATCTCCTTCTTATTAGAATTCCCAATTGAGTTCTTAAAAGTGTTAATTTGAATCAATTGAGCCACTGCCGTTAAATTTACTTAACGGGGTTAAGTTTGTGCACAAGTGGCAGGTTGATGTGTCTATTTTTTAAGACGTGGCATAGTGAAAGTTGAAACGTGGCATGGTGAGACCTGGAATTTGGTAAAATGTAATAATTTAATATTTATGTGGGTGAATGAAGAAAAATTATCTTTCCCAAGAGCAGAAACCATTTTCAATGCAGAAAAATCCAACAGGAGAGCTCTTTTGCCGGAAGAGATTGGAGCAATTCTTGGCACCCATTTTAGATTGAAGAGGATTCTCATAAGCCATGGAGTTCACCACATCAAAAGAGTCACCAAAAGCATTGTCAGAAACACTGGAAGAACCATTTAACATTCAGATCAAACTGATCCGCCCATAAATTCTCTATCCTAAACAAACCCAACAACCCCATTTAACATTCAAATCAAAAACCACAAAATTGTTCTTCTTCAAGACATTCTCAACAAAAACAGTTAACTTTTTTCTTCTAATTTGTATTTTAATCCACTCACATTGGTTCCAAATCTCCTACCATGCCTATTGTCCTTCTTTGTTTTAATTTTCTCTAACTAATGCTAATTTTAAAAAAAGATACCCTCTTTAACATGAATCGATTGAAAAATTGGAACCAAAGGTAAACGAAAAATGATACCTTGGAGTTGAAGGGCATTAAAGTAGAAGGTAAAGATGTCAGTTTCAGTGTTGCAGTGACTGAGAAATTATAAGAATGGATATTGATTTTGTTGTTGGATTGTTGATGATGAGAACCACCATAAGAATATTCATTGAGGCGCGTCGGGTTGCTGCACGAGACTGATTTCGGCTCGGATCTCGTTATAGGCGTATTCGATACCGGAATCTGGCCGAAGCGCCAGAGTTTCAGCGGTCGTGACCTGGGGCCTGTTCCTGCCAAGTGGAAGGGCGAGTGCGTCGCCGGGAAGAGCTTCCCGGCTACCTCATGCAACCGAAAAATCATTAGAGCCAGGTACTTCTCCGAAGGGTACGAGGCCACCAACGGGAAGTTGAACGAGACCGTCCACCTTTTTTTAAAAATAAAATCCTAGCTAATTAATTTCAAAGACTTTCGTTTATGTGTGGATGGAAACTCAATTTAAGGAGATGATGGGTTTGGATCCTTCCAAACAGATATGTATCAAGCAGTTGTTGTTGTTGGGGAGATGAGGGGTTTGGATCCTTCCAAACAGCATTCTGCTTCCATACTTCAATTTCAACAACCGCAGAATTTCCCAAACAGGACAACTGCTTTTGTGCAGGTCCAGATGTCGCAGCAGCCACAACATCAGCAGATTTCTGGAAATAATCAAGAGAATCAACATTCACCACAATCTCAGCTGCAAACTCAGGCTCATCTTCAGCAAGCTATCTCTTCCTTGTGCCAACAACAAAACTTTTCTGATTCGAATGGGAACTCTAAGCCTACTATTGTTTCTCCCCTGCACAGTATCTTGGGTTCATTCTCGCCGCGTTCGACGCTGCCGTGGCCGACGATGTCGACATGGTGTCGCTTAGGGTCGGAGGAGTGGTGGTGTCGTACCACCTCGACGAGATTGCGATTGGCGCCTTCGGCGCCACCTTGGCTGGCGTTTTTGTTCCTTCTCAGCTGGCAATGGCGGTCCAGGTGCCCTCACAGTGACGAATGTGGCGTCGTGGGTTACCACCGTAGACCACTAAACTCCTTCAACATTGAGGCACGAGATGGTGGATGCGTGAAGAAGGTGGCAGTGCAACGAAGGCGATACTGGCGTTCTCACGATGGCTTCAATGTTGCAGCATAGCAAGGTGGTAACGGCGAGACTGAAGGCTTTGCAGCGACTTTACGATGACAATTATTAGGGTAATTAGGTTTGTACTGTTGAAAAAGATGACTTTGACATATTATGAGTGATGTGGCAAAAAATGACCACATCAATGTTCTAACCTGTGCACAAACTTAACCCCGTTAAATAAATTTAACGGCAGAGACTCCATTGATTCAAATTAGCACTTTTAGGGCCTGTTCTTTTGAGTGGATTTGAGGGGATTTGAGAGGATTTGAAGATAATTTTTTTTGTCGTTTTTTTGAGCGAATTTGAAAGTAAATAAAAATGAATTTGAAAATAATTTTTTTTAATTTGTCACGCCAATACAATTCTATATTAATTCTCACAAATTTTATTTTCAAATTCATTCTCATTTACCTCCAAATTCGTTCAAAAAAACGACAAAAAAAATTATCTTCAAATTCTCTCAAATCCCCTCAAATCCACTCAAAAGAACAGGCCCTTAAGGACTCAATTAGAGATTCTAATAAGAAGGGGATCAAAATAGAAAAAACCCACGAACAATTAAATGGTTTAAATATATATATATATATATATATATATATATATATATATATATATATATATATATATATATATTACGCAAATTTTAGGAAAAGATGAATTCAAATTTAACTAATTTTTCTGACAGTCTCAATAGCCCGAGTTAAAATAGAATTTAATTTAATTTCATCAAAATACATCGTATACTAATTTAAATCAATTCCCTAAAATGCATCAACCATATTCTACTGAAGAGAAAAAAGAGATATGACAAGTTAGCTTTGTAAGTAAAATTATTAATGTAAATGTTTATAGTGTCAATTATTAAGAGAAAAATTATAAATTAATAAATAATTATTAAAAATATATACTAACTTATTATCGAAGGACAATAAAAATATACGGTATTGACAACCTTATATTAGGTACTGTAATTGAATTATATTAAATGCTTGAAAAGTGACTGCACTTTGATGTCAATTTGCTTGCGTCAAGACCATTAATTTTCAGCACCGTAACAAAATAAAGTACCATGAAACCACTTTGGGGTAATGAGCTGTCATTACAATCACAAGTCAACCTAAAAACCTTAGGAAGTTAATCAACCCACTCAATAGCCCTTGAAAACGAAATCGAAACCTTATCAAATCATATGATTCGAAGGTGAACTCTACATTCGTTACAACGTTCCCAAAGAAAATCAACAATTTTCACGGGAATGTAAAAGAATGACTTTCCCAGAGAACATATCCATACTCAAACTTTGACTATGAAATCAATATCATGCTTTAACAAAATGCAACTCTTCAAAGGCCATACATGACAAAATTTACTAGTTTTATAAGGAAAAGAAAAATTACAAGTTTCATACAAACGTGATCCTATCTTCACCCACCATAAAACCAACGCAACGAACTAAACAGGGGGTCATTGAGTTCAACATTGAGAATTTTATATAAAACAATAGCCCTAGAACAACGATAGAGAATCGAAAGTAATTGATATAAGCTTTTATTGCGTCAAAAACTTCATGTTCTACTGCACCGAAAACCCAAAAAGTATATATTTTTTTTTTCCTACGATGGCCTATCTGTATTATGTACACAAACAGAATTAGAAAAGCATATAAAAAAATAGCAAAATTAACTCACAAAATGTCTCAAAAATTCACCAGGAGGCTTGAGTACCGCAGATCCATAACGCCTAGTATTCCTCCCTTGTTTTCTTAACACATCACGCGAGGTGTGAACGGGTTGATTGTCATCATGTTACCAGTGCACCGCCAATGTCAAAGAACCTATAGACTTGCCTGTTAATAACCAGAAGTGAGGTATCACTCTAATGACTCCAACACAGTGCAAAACAATGAACCATCGTTCTCAACTTCTTATCCGCCTTAAAATATCAGCAGGTACACCTACTGCTGATACAAAACTCACAAGCCTTCTTTTCATTATCAAAAGAAAGGCAAATCCTCTACTTGCTACCCATATCTTACAAATTGGCACCAAAAAAGCTATAGAGATTCTTTGTGATGGTTTGAAATGAATAATCCTATCACACTTCTCAAATATAGCACACTGATGTCTAAGCATTAGTTGAAACTACTATGAAGACAGTCCCACAGTTCAAGGGCGAGGAATTAGAGGAAATGTTTAAGAAATCATATCCTCAGTGTTATCATTTTCAGCCACACAAAAGGCAATCATCAAGCATTTAAAAGTTTTTTCATCACATCATAGCAAGGAGCTGTGGATAAATACAGAACTACAAGACAAATTGCTTTTCAATTGGTGCAGCAGAAATGAATTATCACAATAAACTTCCAAAAATTTCATAAAAATAACTAAAACTGTATGACAAAAACAAGACATGGAAACACAACACCCTAACAAGGTTCAGGAAATCAAATCATTCATGCAGCACGCAGTTTTAATTTCTTCAGGCGTTTGACAGATGGAGAAACACCTTTAATTGCCTTCCTGGCCTTCTTCATTTTTTGCTTTTTCATAGGAGGTGGCATCTCCCTGATGGGACCCGGAGGCACACCCTTTTTGAGTGCACTTCCTCTGGGTGTCGCAGAGGGAGGCAACCTCAAACTCTGAGGAGGTAAAGGACTGTGTGGTTTCCACACCAAGTTATTTTTCATTGAAAATCTTACCTTCTTTGCACTCTTTTCTCCACTCTTTGCCACGGCACTCTCTTTACCAACAACGCCATTCAAATCAGCTGAATCCTGGGAGGCCTTCCCTTTCAAACTCTTTGTCCTCTTCCTCTTCTTAGACACAGTTTTGGAGGTAGCAGACACAACCTCAGGCGATTCAGACACACTTGCAGCTTCTTCATCCAAACCCGTCTCCTCAGCCACTTTCTCAAACTGCTTTTGCAGGTTAGCAATCACAGTGTCACTGAACATCATCGCGTTTCCATCATTAGCATTATCACCATTCTCACTAGCCACATTCTCCTTGCCACTCTGCGCAGCACCAGCGAGATCAGACGAATCACCCTTCTTCTTCTTCTTCTTCCTCCTCCTCTCCGTACTCTCGCCCCCATTAACATTCACCTCCTTAACCTTCTCACACTTCTTCAACACTTCACCATTACCAACAACCTCTGCGGGCCCTAATGGAACCAATTCCGGCACTTCCTCTTCATCAACAACATCAGGAATCAGGATCTGAACCCCCGAATTCACAGCCTCCTTCTCCAACTTCAAAAACTCAGAATGCAGCGCAAACAGCACCTTCCTATTTCCCTGCCAGCACTCAGCAGAAGAACCCATTTCATATAACCTCCCGGAAAACCCCATAGTCAAGGCAACAGTTCCAAGAACGACAACCTCGTCACTAGAATCAGCAATCTCGTCCCCACTCTTCTTAACCCCCAACAACGCTTTCCCATTCTTAAGCAACAAACCAAACACGCCAGACCTAATCTTGCCCACCAACACCTTATCGTGGACCCTCCCCAAAGCGGAAATAAACGGCTTCAACAACACTTCCAGAACCTGCTGCTTAAGTGGTAGAAAAGAGCGAAGCTCCTCAAGAAAAACAGTGGCAATGTGGTAATTAACACCGTTGCCGTGGGCCTTACTCTCCTGAGCGGAGAAAGTCCCCTCGTCGAAAACACCCATTAAGCTCTCCACAAGTTGGAGATCCCAGGAATTGGTTTTCAGTAGAGAGAAGAACTTGGAGACGAACCTGCGGATGAGAAGGTAGAACTTGTCGAGTCGAAGGGCATCGATTCCGGACCACTCGCGGCGCATGGTGAGAAGGAAGATGGAAAAGTACTGGACGGCGAGAGGGAGGTGGAGGGACAGGAGAAGAGATGATAAGCGATCGACAAGGTCGGCTTGGACGAGGGGCTTGTCGGAGTGCCACATGCAGTAGAAAAGTCCCTTCCAGAGCTTCTTGGCGTCGTCGTTTGAGAGGGGTTGTGACTGCGAAGGAAGCCACGATTTGAGGAGGAGGCGAAGAGTTTTCTCTCTGGTGGTTTTGTTACAGCACGCCAGCTGCTTGATCAGAGACCGACCCACCTGGGACGCCTGCTCCTCCTCCATTCCCAAACACAAACCCTAGTTGCTGCTGCGTTCACCGTCGCAACGCCTTTGGAGTTCTTTTAACAAAACCCTAACAGGTACGGCGGTAGCAGCCCGCTGCGGGTTTTAACAATCTGATTTTTAGAAAAAAAAATTCCTGTAATAATATTTTTTAAAAATAACTGACCTAATTAAACTCAATTCTATTTTATTTATCAAAGTTGACGGGTTTAGAATTCCATTTCATGGGTCGAAATTCAGTTATCTCAAAACGGATTTTCGATTTGATTTTTCTTTTTTTCAAATCTGCAAAATAAGAATTTAGTGAAGAAAAATATATAATAAAATATTTTAAAATAATGAATAAAATTTTAAAAACTTAAATAATATTATACGGTTTTATTATAAATAAGTTTGTTATAAACGAGTTTGACTATTTTAAAACGTATCATGTCTCTAGAAACCACTTTTCTAGGTTCTCTACCTTCTCTATAAGAGTTCTAACTTTTGAGTCATTTCTTTGAGGATCAGGAGGTATCTAATCGACCATGACAACAAGGTCTACAAATCTAACTGTTTCTTCAATAGAGCAAGTAAATTTCGACTCCCTTTTTCCCCTTCTGTTTCCAAATCTGTTTTAGAGAAATTTAATACCGTTGCATGTGAAATCATGCATCTCCTATACGTTCTTGATTTATCTAGAGTTCTAAGGACTCTATCCGTTTTCAATTTGGTGTTTCCTAGGTTCGTCTAGGTATTCCTTACGGTTTAAGTAATCGGCGGAGGGTTTTTAGAGTTGGGCAGTTTCTTTGAGAGGTAAGGGAAACTAGTTAGCTCTTTTGAAATTTGTAATATGTTGTGTGAATTTGAGAGTTATTATAAATAAGTTGTTTAAGTTGAAAAGTGTGATTTTGTAGGTAGAAATTGGATGAATGCATGCTTTGTATGTTGATTGATGTTGATAATGTGTGGAATTTGTTATATGTGTTATGATGTCATAGTTGATGTTCTTGAGCTGAATTGTACCAAAATGGGAATCTTATATAGAAGAGTAATCTTGGTTGTTGGTGGTTTGGTATAAAATAAAGGTTTAAGATAGTAAAAAAGGTGAGAAAGGGTTGTTGAACTGAATTAGTGGAATTGAGGTTGTTTATGAACTGATTTGGATTTTGTTTAACATTTGGAATGTTAGAGAATTGGGAGTAGAGTGTATTGGTAATGAGGTAGAGTTCTACTTGTGTTAGAACTCAATTTGGAGGAAGTGGGGTAGTGAAAACTTGAGTTTGAAGTTTTGTGTGCAAAGGGTCAGTTTGGAAAGTCTTGGTAAGTCATTTGGGACTTGTTAGAGTCCCTAAGTTGTTTGGAATTATGCCACAAATAGCCAAATTCAATTTGAGTCTCTAAGTTGAATTTTTGTAAGTTTTTGGGAAAGATCTTGAGGTTACTTGTTTAGATTGATGTTAGAAGAGTTTAAACACCCTTGGTTGAGTATATTTGAATGTATAACACAATTTAAGAAGGTTAGAAGTTGGGAAAATTATATCAAATTGGTTTAGGGCAGTTTGGGGTGATAATTCTGCAGTTTTCGTGCTGCAGAATTATGCAGACTCGCTGAATGAATGGATTTGCTCAGCGAAAGGTCAAAAGTTTGGTTTGTTGTCAGAGGAATTTTGCTTAGCGAATGGTGTGCGCTGAGCGAATTGTTGAGGTCTGGGAGTATTGTCAGTTTTACCCTTGTTTTTGTTTTTGTGTTGTCTGTTGTGTGTTGTTTCTCTTTTGCGATGATCACCTTAATGGTGTGAGCTTAGGAATACAATCTTTCAGTTGACTCAGCGGGAGGTTGGGAGTGAAGCTTGCAGTTTAGGTTGTATTTTTATTCTTCAAGTGAAGAATTTTATTTATAGTATATTTGTAGTGCTTGTTATATCATTATCCATGTAATGTTCATTTTAGTGGTCTTATATTACTAAATTGGGATGCTACAAATATTCATTGACATTATTTAATTTATTTTGTAATATAAATTATTATTGTTAATAATGATTTATATAAAAAAGGAAAGTAATTACATTATATTTTAATTATTCTTCATAAAAAATAAATATTTAAAAAATAACTAAAAAGCACATTTAAAAAAATTAAAGAAAGAGTTTCAAATTGTATTAATTATAATTTAATTATTTATAACAATATTAAAATATAAGGTATGTTAATAAAAATTTAAAATTTATTATTAGTTGTATAAATTAAAAAATTAGTTGGAAAATTTTTGCTTTAAATATTAAAAAGTATAAATTTATAATTAATATAAATTTAATTGAGATAAAAGAGTTGTTTGAATTAGATAATTATATATTTATATTTATAAAAGTATAATAGATTCAACTCATTATTTCAAAGATTAATTTTAAAACATGTTAAATAATATTTAATGATGAAACATTTAAATATAATAAAAAATAAAAATGTATATTTAGAATTTAGGGTTTAGTGTTTAGGGTTTGGGGTTTAAGGTTTGAGGTATACAATTAGGGTATAGGTTTAGGGCTCATGGTTTAGAGCTTAGGGTTTGGGGCTTAGGGTTTAGGGCTTACGGGTTAATGCGTAGGGTTTATGGTTTACGGTTTAAGGATTAAGGTTTATGGTTTAGGGTATGGGGTTTCAGGTATGAGGTTTGAGGTTTGGGGGTTAGGATTTAGGGTCTAGGGTTTAGGGTATTGGGGTTAGGGTCTAGGGTATATGGTCTAGGGTCTATGATTTATGGTATTGGGTTTAGGGTATTAGGTTTAGGGTACTGGTTTTAGAGTTTAGGGTTTATGATTTATAGTTTATGGTTTAGGGTTTATGGTTTAGGGTATATGGTTTAGGTTTTAGGGTTTAAGGTTTATGGTATTGGGTTTAGGGTATTAGGTTTAGGGTATTGGGTTTAGAGTTTAGGGTTTATGGTTTAGGGTTTATGGTTTACGATTTATGGTTTATGGTTTAGGGTATATGGTTTAGGTTTTAGGGTATAAGGTTTAAGGTTTAGGGTATTGGGTTTAGGATATTGGGTTTAGGGTTTAGAGTTTATGGTTTATGCTTTAGGGTTTAAGGTTTAGGGTTTAGGGTTTGTGATTTAGGGTTTATGGTTTAAGTTGTAGTGCTTAGGGTTTAGAGTTTAGGGCTTAGGGTATTGGGTTTGAGGTTTAGGGTAGGGTTTAGGGTTTATAGTTTAGAGTTTAGGGTTTAGTGTTTAAGGTTTAGGGTTTAAGGTTTAGAGTTTATGAGTTAGCGTTTAGGGTTTATGGTTTAGGGTTTACGGGTTAGGGTTTATGGTTTATGGTTTTGGGTTTAAGGTTTATGGTTTAGGGTTTAGGATTTAGAGTTTATGGTTTAGGGGTTATGGTTTAGGGTTTAAGGATTATGGTTTAGGGTTTACGATTTGGGATTTAGGGTTTATGGTTTATAGTTTATGGTTTATGGTTTAGGGATTGAGGTTTAAGGTTTAGGGTTTTGTGTTTAGGGTTTAGGGTTTGTGGTTTAGGGTTTAGGGTTTATGGTGTAGGGTTTATGGTGTAGGGTTTATGGTTTATGGTTTATGATATTGTGTTTAGTGTTTTGGGTATAGGGTTTGGGTATAGGTTTAGGGTTTTGGGTTTAGGGATTTGTGTTTAGCGTTTATGGTTTAGGGTTTAAGGTTTAAGGTATTTGGTTTAGGGTTTATTGTTTAAGGTTTATGGTTTTGGATTTAAGGTTTAGGGTTTAAGGTTAGGGTTTAGGGTATTGTGTTTATGGTTTAGGGTTTCGGGTTTAAGGTATTGGGTTCAAGGTTTATGGTCTAGGGTTTAGGGATTAGGGTTTATGATTTAGGGTTTATGGTTTATGGTTTTGGGTTTAGAGTTTTGAGTTTTGGGTTTAGGATTTAGGGTTTTGAGTTTTGGGTTTAGGGTTATGGTGTAGGGTTTAGGATATTGGGTTTATGGTTTATGATTCATGGTTTAGGGTTTATGATTTTTTATAAGTTAAAGGTGTATAAGGATAAACAAGTGACATTGAAATACCTTAAATATAATTGAAATGAAACATGTAAGCATGAAGAAAAGCTAAAAAAACGCTAAATGGGTTGATTTTATGATTTGGATAATAGATAGTGCTGTCAAAACGAGTCATCCAGTCCAACACGGATTGACCACTTAGTGAGTCGGCCCAATCCGGGTAATTTTTTATCGAGTCAAAATTTTTTTAACCCGGCTCAGTCCACAACGGGTTTGAGGTTAAATGGATTGACTTACTAGCTCTCTTAATTATAAGTTTTTTTTAGTTCAAAAAAATTATAATTTGTTTGTAATTCAAATTTAAATAATTTCACTCTAAAATGATGTTAAACTCGAGAAACAATTCAAAATAAAAAATTAACATACAACTCAAGTATAATTCAAAGGCAAATCAAAAAGAAAATAAATAAGTTTATAATATTGATAATTTTGTGTTCACTTATGCATTTATAAGATTAAAGTTTTGAATGGATATATTTATAATATTTAAGTTTATTGAAACATCTTTTCTTATATTCTCATTTACCCTACAATAAAAAAAATTAATTAATAATATTAAAACATAAAATAATAAATAATTTAATTAAACAATATGGATTGATGAACCAACCCGATTCATCACCACATATTCAATCTAAATTAATCAATTATAAGTAAGCTGGATTGAAAATTAGGAGTCTAATATTTGTTTCCTCATAATAGTGTTTCCCAGCAAATCAATATCTGTTTCCTTTTCTCAAAATTGCAATCCTTAAACCCCTAGTTCCATTCTTCTTTCTTTGCCACTAAATCCCCATGTTGTAAAAGATTCACCATCACCAATGACCAAGTTTGTAAATGCCTTGTTTTTGCCTCCCCGATTTGGTCTTGTCGAAGAAGATTTTCCCCAAACAGAAGCACCTCTCTTGGTTGATGACACTCTTGTGCTGCTCCAGAGGTTGGATGCAGGTGGTGGTGCAATACGTCCCCATCTATAGTGTTATTGTTATCCAAGAAGACATGAAAATGTTCGCATCAAGAAGCTCACGAACTAGCACAACTGTGAACATAGATGGAAGAAGATGGTTGTGGCTAGGTGTGGATTTTTGAGTTCCAGAACACCAACTCCAAAACTTTTATTTTTTAATCAAAATATACCTGATGGAAACCCCTTTAGGGACTTCCCATCCAAAGAAGTATCAACTTTACTCTAAGACCAAGAAAGGGAAGTTGAATAAAGGACTTAATCTTTTCTTTCTAAGTCTTAGAATGTTCTCTTTAACTAAATACATTTACCTTGTTTTGTAGGTCACTAATAAGAGTGGAAAACCATAGCCAATCAACCAAAGAAGCTTGGTGAGCAAAGGGAAGCAAAGGAGGTAAAGAAGTGCTTTTTGGATTGGAAAAGCAAAGCTGATATACAGCATACGGCCAACCAAGCAAACCAGCGTTTCCACTTTCTTTTAAAGCATGTTTTCAATGTTTACCGTATGGAACATGTGGCCAGCTGTATAGCTTCTCCTGCACACTTCTTATAGAGCTTCATGTACATTGCTAATATGTCCAGTAGCTTGCTAGGCACGTTTCTTTTCATCTATAAAAGAGATGTCAAATCACTTGTAAATGTAACTTGAATTGTATAAAGAAATGCTGTTGAATTGGTTCCAGCCACTTCTTCTTCAAGTTCACTGACTTGTGCCTTCTTAGCACACTTATCTCTAGCTTCCTTCCCTCTTGGAAGGCCGTCTGAGCTAGAACCTCTGCCTACACACTCCAAAACCGCACCAGATAATTCATCAAACACCTTCCGTGCGCCTCCAACTGCGTCTGCGTTTTCCAATTCTGTTGCCACCTCTGGTCCGAGAAGTTGCTCATTCTTGAAGAGTGAAGCTGCTTCCATCATTTGGCATCAAGAGCCAGGTCTTCCGCGCAAGTCTCCAAGAGATAAGTCACGTTTTCATTCATCTTTCACTTCCGTCATGTGCTGTTCCAGTTTTGTCACTGTTTGATTTTTTTTTCCTCACTTTTGTGGTTTCATTTCGTGTTTGTTGTGGATGTTTGTGTTCATTCACTGTTCCTTAGTGTTTGTTCTTCATTTTAATCGGTGCACTTTGTTTGTTTGAGTTCAAATCAAGCTTTATAAATCAATTTCAGTTTCTATCAAGTCTTGTGCAAATGTTTTTGCCGTTTTCATGCTGTCAAGTGTTTAAATCTGTTCCAACTTTATTTCTTCGTTGTTGATTGAGTCCAGTGCCTTTGCTAGCTATATGTTGATCATATAAGCAATGGCATCATGTCCAGTTTTGATCATTGGAGCTAAAAGCAATGCAAGCTTTGTTTTCCAGTAGCCAACTCTGCACAACAACTCATTTTCTGGTTTAATCTTCTATAATCTGTGTTGGCTAAGTTTTTCTGATTCTGAAGCTTTGCATAAGTTGTTTGATGTGTTTAACCATTTCTCAAATCCTCATAATTCCTGTAAAGTGCATAATTCCAAAAAATGAGTGGTTGAGTTCATCCAAAACTGTTGGCAACTTCAGCATCAAATATTCAAATATGTTTTAATCTGTGCAAGCTGTTTCTGTCCAGATTTTTGTCTCTGAACCTTGGTGCATGTTTATTTGAAGTTTCTACACATGTTTAAAGTTGTATCAACTCAGATTAACCACTGTTTTGTGAAAATCATATATGAGTTTATTCAAATTTCAATAAAACAGTGTTGTCACAGTATTTGTCCAGCTTTGCACCGTGCTGTAATCCTTGTCGTGTTTTAGGCCATTTTAAATCTGCTAGTTCACATTTCCAAGCTAGATTTAGTTGCTTAGGACTTTTCCTACATGTTTCTTGAACCATCCAGCTTTGCTTCCACTGATTTTTTAATTCTGGTTCAGATTTGCTTCAAATTTCTGCATAATTAGCAACTCAACCTGTGATTTGGAGCATCTGGCTGTTTCTATGCATTATGAACAATTGAGCAAGTGTATGTTGTCATTTGAAACTTGTGTGCAGTTTTCAAATGGTCATTAAGAAGCCTATATGCAGATTTCTTCTTTAAACCACCCTATTTTGCTGCAAATTTTGCTACAACAGAGGTGATTTGGTGACTCTGGTTGTTTCTGTGCAGTTTAAACATATGTGCAAGTGTATTTTACCATTTGAAACCTGTGTGAACTGTTCATTTGGTCACTTTTGAACCATTGTGCAAAATCACTTCCTAAACCATCAATTTTACCTAAATTTGGAAGTGCACTAGTGATTTTCTGCTGCAGTATGATTCTTTGCTGTTTCAGTGTTTAAACATCTTTAATTTGATGATACAAAGTTGCCCCAAACATCAAATTTTGTTTCCAAAAGTGTTTATGCAGAATCACTCATTAATCCATCAAATTTGTTCAATTTTGGGAAGTGAACTAGTGATATTTTGTTGTGGTTACTTTCTTTGCTGCTTAAGTGATTGCACACATTCAATTTCATAATATAAACTTGCTGGAACTATCAATTAAGCATTAACCACAGTAGCATTCAAGTTGATCACTGCTGTTTCCATTTTTCCAGCATTTGTTTCTGGTGCAGTCACAATTTCTTTGTTGTTTGGCATTAGTCATATTCTAATTTTCATTTTTGGATTGGCAAAAGCTGGGTTTAAGTTTCCAAATACATTTATATGCTTATCCAAGTGTATAGTAATCATAAAAAGCAATTTAATTTAAACCCTGCAATCCAGATTTGAAAGGTCAAAAACCAGAAAACACCAAAACATCATCTCTTTGTGGCATTTCATCAAACAGTTTTGAGTTTTATCAAACAGTTTCGAAGCACACAATTTCATCACTGTTTTGAGTCTTTTCTTGCTTGTTTAATCTATTCTAGTGCCTCTCCTAGGTTCCTTTTGTGTCCCTTCTGTTATTCCAAGCTTAAATTCACTTGAATTCAACTTGTTTGCCTTCTACTTTGTGCCCAAAATCTGTACTGCGAAAATTAAATTTCTGGTACAGCAGCTGGTTTTTGTTGACAGTTTGGTGTTGGTTTTGGGTGCTGTGACGAATTGGTGCAGCTGTTTTACCTCAGATTCCTTGATCCAAGGGGGTAGCATCTTAGGAAGTGGATGAGGTGTTAAAAGGGCCACAAGCTTGGACTCCAAGTGCAGTTTTTTCTTGCTGTTCCAGCTCCAATTTCAGCAGTAGTTTCAGCAACCATACCACCTTTTTGCTCATGATTTTGGACCAGCACTTTGTGAAATAGCATCCACACTTGGCTTTGCTACTTTTGTAAAAATTTTACTTGTAATTTTGGCTTAGTATCACGGAACCTTTGTAAATCTTTCAATTTTGTGTTCATTTTCAACTTAAAGTGACTTGGAAAAATGCTTTTCAAGCAATTCCAAGTGCACCATCAAACATTGTAATAGGTTAGTTTCCACTTCTTAGTGTGAAAGTGTGTCAAGTGGCTCCAAGTGTCACTTGCACTTTCACTTAGGGCCGTGTCTCATTCATTTCCATTTGCTTTACTTTACATTGCTTGTTGACTTTTATGTTTTAAGTCTCCGTGGTACTTAGGAGCGCGTTTCATTTAGATAAACCTTCATTTGGTTTCTAGGTGCATATCATTCTTGCATTTAAAAGTTTTGAAAGATTTCTACCTAGACACTAAGGTAAGAAACAACCAAAGACACTCTGGCTAGGAAGGACAAGGTTCTTAAGCTTGTCCATTTGTGACTCACCTCTCCTTCCTGGGAGCTATTTGGTTGATTTTACCTCTAGAATCTTTCTAGAAATCCTTCACAAAAATCAAAAAAAAAAAAAAAGTTTTTGATGTCTTGTTATACTTCCTATCCGTCTTCTTGTTCATATAGGTCCTCTTGGTCTTCTAGTTTTGATCAATCCATTAGTTTCAAAGAAATTAAAAGAAAACTTGATGAAGCTAGAAGAAGGACTTGTTCCTTTCATGAATTTGATCGGATTGAGGGTGAATTGTATAAACAAGCTAGGGCAAATATTCCATACTTTGGTGCGGATATTGGTGCATTGACATACCTAGCTTGGGAAAAGGACATTAATGACATGCATCCATTTATTGCTAGAAAAAGTAAACCTGAATCCTATTTTCATTCTAGCAATAGTGAATCTTATGTCCTTAGTCTCTACACATCTAGATTTGAAATGCAAGTAAGAGAGTGGTGGGATGAGAGACAATATCATGTTAGGATAGGTAGAAAATCTCCCATTCATAATTGGTTTGAATTAAAATCTTGCATGAGAAAAGAGTTTGTACCTTCAACTATTAAGAGAAACCTCCAATTCTTGAGAGATTACATTGAAGAAGGAAAAATATTTCTTGAAAGCTTAAATGATAATGGTTTCCTTATTAGAGAACTAGAATTTAAGATTAACCTTAAGGAGCTGCAAGCTAAGCAAATAGAATTAAAGCTAAAAAGAGATGTTGAGAGACAAGAAAGAGAGAGAGAAGAAGAAGAGAGTAAGGAAAGAGAGACAAGGAAAGAGGAAAAGAAAAGAAAAGAAGAAAAGAAGAAAGCAGAGGAAAGTAAAGAGAATGAGCTCTTGCTAATGCTGGCAACTCCTACTCTTACCATCACCATGGAACCTAAAAGGGAAGGGTTCTCATTCTTTACTTCTTTTCCATTTATTATGCACTCTTCCATTATTCATTTTTCTTTTAAATCAATTGTCATCCCATATTTTGTGCAATCCTTTTCAAAATATGGCAATTCAAACCTTGAGTTAATGTTACCTTTGTGTAAACAAGTAACTCAAGATAAAAATCCAATAACTTGGGACTATGGAATTTTCCATTTTTCCAAGCCTAAATTTCTGAAAAACTTTTTCAAAAATACAAGACTTTTCTTTTGTCTTCTTATCTTTGTTTACATCTTCTTCATCATACTCATTTTTGCAATCTTTTGTAGATATATTTTTGATCCCGGAGGAACATAAAAACCAAAGTTGTGCTTCTTTCTTTCTTCCCGATTTGAGGACAAATCGTTTTTAAAGAGGGAGGGAATGATGGAAACCCCTTTAGGGACTTCCCATCCAAAGAAGTATCAACTTTACTCTAAGACCAAGAAAGGGAAGTTGAATAAAGGACTTAATCTTTTCTTTCTAAGTCTTAGAATGTTCTCTTTAACTAAATACATTTACCTTGTTTTGTAGGTCACTAATAAGAGTGGAAAACCATAGCCAATCAACCAAAGAAGCTTGGTGAGCTAAGGGAAGCAAAGGAGGTAAAGAAAGGAAGAAAGGAAGTGCTTTTTGGATTGGAAAAGCAAAGCTGATATACAGCATACGGCCAACCAAGCAAACCAGCGTTTCCACTTTCTTTTAAAGCATGTTTTCAATGTTTACCGTATGGAACATGTGGCCAGCTGTATAGCTTCTCCTGCACACTTCTTATAGAGCTTCATGTACATTGCTAATATGTCCAGTAGCTTGCTAGGCACGTTTCTCTTCATCTCTAAAAGAGATGCCAAATCACTTGTGTCGCAACCGGAATCGCGATGGGACGACGATCCAATAAAAGAAGAATAAATATTGAAAAGAGATTTTGGAGTCGCCACCATAGTTTATTCTGGAAAACTACGGAAAAACCATAAAATGATAAGGCATGGTCAAATTGAACCAGATTCTTGGTTCGGGAGTCGGTTACGTGTAGGGAAGGTATTAGCACCCTACAACGCCTGCCCTAAGGCAGTACCTTTAACTAAATGTGCGAATGTGGATGTGGTTTTCAAAGTATTTAACTTCCCCTTAAAATAAAACTCTAAAGAAACAAACAATATTTTTTTAGTTTTTTGGGCCCGACAAGGATTGACCTTGCTCCTACGTATTCTCATTCAGAATGAGAAATCAGGGTTCCGTAGTTCATTTGAAAACTGCTTGAGAAAATTGTTTGAAAAATTGTTTGAAAACTGTTTGAAAATTTGTTATGGATAATTTGGATTTTTGGGAGAATGAGCCTGACAAGGATTGGCCTTGCTCCTACGTATCTCCACTTTTGATGGAGAATCAAGGATCACGTAGTTCTGCCAGGCGATATTGTTTGTAGTTTGAAAATGTGAATGTTTTTTTAGTTTTTGAAGATTTTATATTTTTTGTATATATATTTTTTTTTGAAACAAGCAGAAAAGGTTTTTAGCACAAGGACGATGCGTGCGATCACACATGTGCCTAAACCTTTGAAACATATTTTTGGTATTTTTTGAATAAAGAGAAAAGGTTTTTGGCACAAGGACGATGCGTGCGATCACACATGTGCCTAAACCTTTAAAACATGTTTTTGTAATTTAATAATTTTTTATTTTGTATTTTTCTTATTGTTTGCGTAATGAGCACTAGGCTGATGCGTACGATCGCACGAGCACTCACACGGCTTTTTTTTATTTGTTTGCGTAATGAGTACTAGGCTGATGCGTACGATCGCACGAGCACTCACACGACTTTTTATTATTACATGTTTTTAAAGTTTTTTAAGTTTTATATATTTTTTATTATTTACAACTTTTTTATAATTTTTATACAAAACAACACAAACAAGTTTACCAAATATAAATAAAACCAAGGGGTGAAGGTTACTGTACAAGGGGTTACATTTAGTGAGAAGAATAAAAAAAACATAAAAATAAAGCAAGAAAACAAAGCCCAACATGAATAGGGGGGTAGAGATCAAACAGAGAGGAGTGTGAAAAGGGAAGCAAAGGGGGTGCATGAGTGAAATACGGGGTGTGCAGGTGAAAAATGGGGGTGCCAAGGGGAAGATATTTTGTTGTTTATGACTTGGTCCAACTTCTTTTATTCTCTTTTTTTTTTATATGTTACGGTGCAAAAATCTGAAAATAGGGGTGTATTTTGTTTACGGTGGCTTGTGAGTGGCGGTTTGGGTTTCTGATGTGGGCGTGATGGTTGCCGGTTTTCACGATGGGGTTGAGTTGGACAACGGGTTTGAAGGGTGTTTCCAAGGGTGGTGCGTGGAGGTTTCCGGTGAAAGGGGCGTACGAGACAAGGAATAGAGGAGAACGAATGATGATTGAAGATTGGGTGGCGGAGGTGATGTGTTGGAGATAAAAATGCAGAAGATTAAGAATGAAGTTTGGGGTGTCCGGTCCTGGAGATCAAGTGATGGGTGGATGATGATCAAAAGGTTATTTTCAGTGGTAGAGAATGGAAAGGGGATTGGGCGGATGCTATCCGGAGAGTGAGCAGGTGAATAGAAGTGATATTGGCACTTGGGCGATGGGAGCAGAGGGGTTAAGATCAGTGATGGCTGGGAAGATGAAGGTTGTTGAAAGGTGAATGAACGGATGATGAGAGTGAGAAGTATAAGGGTGATAGGTGTTTGGCCGTGTCAAGATGGCTGTGATAGTGAGTAAATACGGAGGATGGGCGGTTACTAATAGCAGTGGGCGTAGGGATGAGGAGATAGATGTTGGGTGAGGTAATAAAGAAGATGATGAAGTTGGTAATCTGTAAGGTGGCTGTGGCAGCGGGTGGACACAAATTATAGAAGTTTGGGTGTGGGAATAAGTGTTTAGAGATAAAAATGAAGATGAAGAAGGATGAAGATAAAAATGATGGCCGTGAGGTGCTAGATGTGAGAGTGATGAAGTTGGTTGTGTATAAGGGTTAAAGGTTCAGTGTTGGAACAGTATTGGAAACGGAAGTGATGATGTAGTATTGGAAACGGAAATGATGATATTGGCCGTATGGCAACGATGAAGATGGATGTTGGCCTTCATAGCCGTGGGCGTCAAGATGATCGTGCAGTAAGAACAGACATGTACAAATATTCACAACACTAAGCATCTATTTAACAGCAACATGCAAAACTCAGCAACCAAAGAGACATATTCAAAGACAACGTAACAGAGGCATATTCAAGGTCAATTAAACAAAATCAGAAAAACATGGAGTGGAAGGCATTACTTACCTCTCGGAGCTCCTTTCCGATGGTCTCCTCCTCTCTCTCTGGCTTTCTTTTTTTTTCAACGAGTTCCTTCCCCAGTTCTTCAAGTGATGTGCCTCCTCCTCTTTTGGATTGACCTCCCCCTTTCCTTTACTTTTTGTGATCGCAGGTGTTAAGATGATGGACGTTGGCTGTGAGGTCCTTTTGAAGGGATGAAGATGTTGTTGCGGAATGATGAGGGAAAGGACGATGGTGAGGGGTTTTATGGGATGGTTCTTTTAGGAGCAGGGTGAGGTCGAACTGGAAGTTTGAGCTGGATTTTGATGAGTGAAAAGGAAGCACTGGAAAATAGAAGGATTCTCTGAATCTGTGGAGTGATCAAAAGCCCAAAAAAGATGTTTTCCCCCGCCCTTTTTTCCCTCTGCTGCTTGCTTTCTTTTATAGCCAAATCTCAGAACCCGTGAGCCTCCCAATCTGTTCAGAATTCCTCCCGTGATCCTCTTTTCTTTGCATGCTGAGCTACAGTTTTTTGGCCGTGAGAAAATAGGGTGAGGGCCCCTCAATCTTGTCTTCTTCTTCATACTGTGGACACCCTGTGCGTGGGGTTGCTTCCTCTTCTGTGCATGCTGGATGGTGATGCTGGAGATGGGAACCCTTGGTGGAAAGCTTAGACCAATTTTAAAATGTAGCCACCAACTTTATGGACGCTCGGTCAATAACGCAAACAAACGACCGTTCACAAAATAAACGAGCGCTCACAGTCTGAATCAAACCGAACGCTCACAATCAGTAATACAGAACCAAGAGCGAGCGTTAAAAACACACATGACCAAGACCGGACGTCCAGACAAAGAGCGAACGTTCATTAATACAAACGCTTAAACACCTGGGGGTCACACATGAAAGGCCGAACGGTTGAATAGTCAACTGCGGACGAGCGGCAGAAGAGCAGGACGAGCGGTAGATGAGGTAGTGATCGTCACTGAGAATGGACGAACGGTTGCATGCAGGGTAGGAGACGAACGTCAGAGGACGAACGCTTGATCTAAGAGGACGAACGCTCGCAAGCTTGAATACTGGCCGAACGGTTAAGTTGAGGTCGAACGGTTGAAACTGAGGACGAACGTCCTAAATTAACACATGGCCGAACGGCCGAATAGTGAACGCTTGAGGATGAGAATTGCCGAACGTTAATGATACTAAATGGCCGAACGTCTGAGGACGAGCGGTTGACTCTTGGCATGACCGAACGTCTTTAACACTTGAGGCCCAGGATGACCGAACGGTTGAACATTAGAAATGTCGAACGTCCAAATGGCATGAATGGCCGAACGGTCGAGCTGAGTTGCCGAACGGCTGCTATTGCTCAAGAACGAACGGTTTCATGTAGAGGATGGAAACGAACGCTGGCCGCACGATCGTCCAAAAGGCATGAATAGCCGAACGGTTGAATAGTCACTTATGGACGAGCGGCAGAAGAGCAGGACGAACGCTCATAGCTGGAAAGCTGAACGATTGGAAACGAGCGATCGGTTTGAGCACAGTGGGCGAGCGTCATTTGAGACGCATCGTAGAGGACGATCGCAATCAGTGGAGGACGAACTCTTCAAAGCTGGAACGATCAGGACGAGCGTTTGGGACCGAGAAATGCCGAACGTCCTCCCTTCCTCTTTTTTTTTTTTTTTTTTTTTGAAAGTAAATTTATTAATCAACCCGGACGAAATTGAGTGTTGACAGCTTGTAAATGTAACTTGAATTGTATAAAGAAATGCTGTTGAATTGGTTCCAACCACTTCTTCTTCAAGTTCACTGACTTGTGCCTTCTTAGCACACTTATCTCTAGCTTCCTTCCCTCTTGGAAGGCCGTCTGAGCTAGAACCTCTGCCTACACACTCCAAAACCGCACCAGACAATTCATCAAACACCTTCCGTGCGCCTCCAACTGCGTCTGCGTTTTCCAATTCCGCTGCCACCTCTGGTCCGAGAAGCTGCTCATTCTTGAAGAGTGAAGCTGCTTCCATCAATACCTTTCAAAACACTAAATTTGAAAAATATAAAATAGTACATTTCAAATTAAATATTTTAAAAAGTAATTTTTTAATTTGGAAATATTTTCTAAAACACCCAATCAGAAATAGAATTTTTTGTTAATAGATATTTCGAAAAATATTTTTAGATTTAGAAATATTTTTTGAAATATTCAATCTAAAATACTTTTTTTTTTATATTTTTCGGATTGAGTGTTTCAAAAAATATATCAATATTTCTGCATTCCAATCCAGAAAATTTAAAACGAAAAGAGGAGTAAGATTTTTATTATATTTTCGTTGGGAATTATAAATTTTATGGGGTGTAGGAAGATAAATGGGGTGCAGGAAGAAGCAACCCTCGATTTAAGACCACAGCAGTCCAACGTTACTTATGCTAGTTCCTTGAACTTCATTAGCAAGAGTTGTAAGCTAGACATTATGAACATTAGTGGTTTGTGTCAGTTTAGACAATTGTGTTATGGGACATTCATAGGTGGAGATCGAAATTCCATTTCAAGAACACGTATAGAAGCAACCCACGAATGAAGGAGATTGGTGCAAGTAAGAACAACCGACCCACCTCTTTGACTATATACGAATGACAACAATAGTTAAACGATGATCATCCGACATAATAACAGAAGAATTGTTCTGCTCTAAAGATCCATTGAAGGTTGACTCTAACCTTTCAAACTAAATAACATTCTTCATCTTTCTTTTCCACATTCTCTTAAGCAACTCTTTAATATCGGTCAAGTGAAGTGATTATTTTGTGTATTGAGTTTTTTTTTCTCCTTTCTGTCCATCTCTAGTTGTCTCATTTACCCTGCTTTGCATGTCATCAATAAGCTTTCTTCCATATAAGATTGGCATACTCCGGATGATCAACAAAAGGATTCCGATTATGCTGATAAAATTTGCAGATCCTCTCATTTCTCAATTTTTCTTCCCTTGAAGGTGGATCAACCTCATTCCATTTTAATAAAGTGGTAAGGAGACCCATCTCTCTGTTTTCTGCATTCAATATTTTTTTCATTAAGTTGTCATCAAATTGTGGTTGAGATTCATGTCAATTTGGGATGATAAAATTACTACTAAAAAATATATAATCAGGAGATAAAATGAATTGTCCAATAAACAATTGAAATTAAAGTAAGATAGCTCATAATAATTTGAGGATTATTAAGCAAGGCATGTTCCCCCTAAGGGTTTCTGCCAAAATTCCAAATATACTGTGAATGAGAACTTCCATAGCTAAAGTGTTGAAGTTCAACATACCAATGTTAGGGGTATCCGAGAGTTGAAGACCTGGACTTTCCCCTGGTTGCCGGAAACCATAACAAACTGCCATGTACATTAATGCCCTTGCTATATCTCCTCTAACCTGAGATTAGTTTAACTTCAATAAATTTTATACTCACAATTGTCCAAATGAAGAAACATAAAATCTAATCACAAATAGATGAAGTACAATATCAATACTTTCATCATCTATCTCATTCCTTTAATTATTGTTATTAGTTTGCAACTACAAGTTAGTTGTGAAAATCAGATGTATTTGGACAATTGTTTTTTAATTTAGAATTTAAAATGTTTCATGAAAATATATATTGTTTATATATATATATATATATATATATATATATATATATATATTTTTTTTTTTTTTATTTTAGGAAAATATTTGAATTGTTTGAAAGTTATGTATAATTAAAAGAAGTAAGAATTTAAATTTCAAGCAAGACCAAATATCAAATATGAAGGTCTGAAACTGATAATTTTGAAAAGAGGACAGAAAGTATGACCTGCACAGGTGGTGCCCAGCTCTGCTTGTCTGTTTCAGTGTCGAAAGCAGCTTCTTTGTTAGCTGGCCTCAAACATTTGGTTGAGCTAGTAACGCATTCACCATAGTACTTGTTCCCCCTTGATGAATTGACTGAGAGATACTTGGTGCATCAGCAACTGAAATTGCAATCTTGACTTGGAAATGAGGGAGCAGTGGCTTTCCTTACCATTTGCATCAGCAGGCCGAATGTTATGTAAGTCAGTCAAAGATGGACCTTTGGTCAGCCCATAAGAACGAGGCCATAGATGTTCCCCTGTGAAACAAAATTACTTAACTAAGTTTCTTATATTTCTACACTATGTATCTTCAAACATTTTGTATATTCACCCTTTATATACAAATTTATGAGCACAGAATGACCATGTTAGAAAACTAGCAAGAAAGCAAATGTAAAAAAAGTTTATGATAGTAAAGGAGAAACTAACATCTAAATCACGGTAAGTCTAACAAATTGATTAGTTTACTCACTGTTCCATCCCTCTGGTTTTCCTGATAACCGTTTTGGGACAACTCTCAAGGAGTAAATTTCAACTCTGCACATCGTGATCATTAGTTACCTAAAATCAAGCTAAGGCAATTAAAAGCCATGGCAAGTCTATACATTTCAGACGAAGCTTCTGGGTTATTAACATCCGCAGCATCAAGAACCTTAAGGGCATCCCACACCTGTTTCTACACAAACATTTCAATTCAGCTTGAAGATATAAATACAAATGGACAAAGCGTGTATATTTAAACCCCCAGTGACCTCTCGGTAGGACAAGGAATGGTGTGGGGCAATGATGCTATTCAATTGTCTCTTTAGTGCTTCACCAGTTAATCCTAAATTCTTTACGGGAGTATAGTAATTGCTAATGTCCTCACAGGGATAAGTAGAGGGAGTTGGATAATCAGAGGCTGCAGCAGCCAGATTCAGAGATAGCAAGTAAAAGGAAACAAGTCTAGAGAGCCATTTGCACAACATATCAAAACATGTCCTGAAGAAAAGGAAATAGTTCTTAGCTTCACATATCACAACCATGACAATACGGATCATTACCCGACACCATAAAACGTAAACACAGACACACACACCTCTCGTTGACGCTGCCATAAATTGCAATCGGAGATTTCTGACGGCTTGAACTGACGACCCAATTGCGGCGGCGGCTCGGCGGCACTGGTCCGGCGGGTATGTGAAGTTGAAGTATTGGGAAGTGGCGGCGGCGACATGAAAAGAACGGGGTTGGGATCAGCTCCGTCGAGCCTAGCCTCATATTTGAAATGAGTGAATAAACTATTATCCACATCACAGCAGATCTGATATCAACTTTTTTATTCTGGGATGAAAGTAATTTCTCCATAACGTAAAAAAGAATAACCACTTAACTTTGTCAAAAACGTATCAAATGAATATACCTTGGTGTGAGAAAAGTAGGTAAAATTGTTAAAGTTTGATGGAAAATTTTTATGGTCATTGTTTTTAGCTGAACACTCAGTATGCTTAAATCATTTTTAATAGTATTAAGTTTATTCATGGTCGTATGTTAATTTCGAAAAGTTACTTTAATTTTATTACGTAACGTTCGTGCAATTCATTTATTTTTTTAAGGTGGCCTAATTAATATATTTGTTAAAAACATGCATGCATTGATTTTCGAGCGATATGAAAGTAATTAAAGAATCGTAAAGAATGTTGACTAAGAGATTATTCGAATTTAACTGTCTGATTTGAATTGAATAGGCGAAAAATTTATTAATGCAATTTATTATAGTCTTATTAAGTTTAAATAAAATTAGAAAAGAATTAAATAAATAGAGTAACTCCAATTAGACAGCAAAGAATGTGTATTTGAATTTATTTAAAATGAGTAACTGGTTGAATAATTTATAAGCCATTAAATACGAACATTATTATTAAGGGGAAGAGTAAATAGAGAAGAGGGTGGTGAGTGGTGAAAGTGACAAGAGGAGCCTAAGTGGAAAGAAAAGAAGGAAAAGAAAGAGAGGCAAATCCAAAAGAAAACACACAGAAGGAAACAAAACATATCATACATACGAACAGAGTACTTGAAGTATTAGCAGCGATACGATAGCAGGGGGGCCTTGTGGAATGTAGCAACACGAGACGCTTGGCACTTGCATAAACCAACGTGTTATGGATTTCGGTGCCTCTCTCTTTTCCAATTAAATAAACCCCTTTTCTTCATATATATCCTTCTCTTCTTCTTCGTATTCTTTCAAATAAACTACCATTAATCTTATTCTATGCCTCATTTCTCTGTTCACTTCACACATGGGTTGGTGGCATAAGATCACAAAAACTTGGACTGCACTCTCTGCTCGTATCAAGCTTCGAAAATCAAGTGGGTCCTTTCTACCCTTCTAAATTTCTCTTTTAAATATTCATTCTTTATAATCGGTTTTACCTTATACCAGGGATTTCCGGTGGCCGAGTTGCTGGAACCGGTGAATACACCAGTGATTGTGGGGGAATCAGTGGGGGGTTGTTGAAGCTTCGTGATGATGTGCAAATGTGTGGGTACAGAGATGTTGAGGTGATGTGGAACATGTTGAACATAAGTCTTCAGCATGACCAAATGGAAGCGGCGAGAAGCTCCAACAACTCAGAATTTCGCAAGCGTGGGTACAAGCAAAGATCTATTTCCAGGGTTTTGTTCTGGACTAGCCATTCAGTAAATTGAACGAATGATCAGGTTTTGGAAAAGAATTAATGTGAACGTATTGTACATGCCAATGAATGAAACCTTATTTCATGATTATGTGAATAATAGAAGAAGTTTCTGTTCTGGTATGTTATATATTATGCATGTAAACCCTTCAATTTGTCCCTCTCTGCTCAGATAAGGGGAAAGGCAAGGAAAATCTGTGTGTTTGTTGCCAATTAGGAACCGCTATATGGAAGATGTAGTGTTTTGTTTCAACTTTTCTTCACAGGTAACAAAGATAAACACGGCTTAAAATTTGTAACTGAAGTTCTGCATTGAGTATAGTGACAGGTTTGAATGGAACGAGTGGTGAGGTTGCATCAATTGATGATCAATCGGTGTCACAATACATGCATTTGAAGTGTTTGATGGTTGTTTTCGCTGATTTTTGTGACGTGTATTGGTTGAAGTGTTTTGAGTAGTAGTTATTAGCCGAACAGAGCGAATATATAGAGATTGAAGAGTTGAATTTTGAAGATCTATTTTGCGGCTTTTTCTTTAGGACTTGGCATAATAATTCTTCAATCACATCTTAGCATAGTTGCACGCATTGCGGATCTAGCTAAAAGCATTCGGTTTCCTTTTGTCTACATGTACGGAAGAAATTATTGTTAGTGTGGTTGCAAATCTGTAGGGCCACAGAGAATGATTAAATCTTAGGGTATAAAATGCAATTATCGAATAGTATAGTTTTAAAAGTGATATCTACTATTATTTTTAATGAGTTGGTAAAGTAAAATATTTACACTAATATATCCAACACAACTTTCTGATCATTTCGAACTTATAGATGAAAATGAAAACAAATACAAATATCATCAATTAGTCAAAATTCAAGAGCACTAGTATTTACGTGTGGCAGGCTACTGGCGTGTCCATTTTCATCGTTATCACCTTCTACATGAGCAAAAACATATAATATGCCTATTAAAAAAATCAATTATATAATTATTTGTAACAACAAAAAGCCAATAATAAAATAGATAAAGTTAATTATAAAAGGTAAACTAATGAAAATATTTATGTCATTTAAAATTTTCAAGCACTCATCAAGATTATAGCAATTTTTGTAGCATATTCAATACCAAAAACAAATTATTCATATTTAATATCTTTTATTTAAATTAGATTGTAATTATTAATTACTTTTATTTAATTAAGTTGAACTGATAATGGGAAAAATTTGTAATTTTAGAGATTCTTCTTAAACATATTTGAATAAATCAATGTAATAAGGCAGTTGCTCCCTCCACCGCCACCGAATGCTTCCTGCACCCCATACCAATTTTGCCCTTCTCTAAAACGGATGTCAACATCCGTTTCACCTTCAACGGATGTTGACATCCGTCCGTTCATATATTTTATATTTTAATTTATTTATTTTATTTAAAAAGAAAAAAAAATCTTCAACGGATGTGACGACATCCGTTAACGGATTACCACATCCGTTTTAATAATGTTTTTAAAACTATTTGATTATTATTTAAATACTAATATATAAAATAAATTAATAATTATTATTTTATTAAATAAATTAATAATTATTATTTAAAACTATTTGATTATTATTTAAATACTAATATATAAAATAAATTAATAATTATTATTTTATTAAATAAAATAAAATTAATTCATAAATAATTAAATAATAATTTTAAATTAATTAAATAATATTTATATATTAATTTAAAATATAATAAATTAAAAACTAAAAATTTAAAAAGAAAAAACTTCATGTTACGACTGTTTTAATAAATTTTTAAAAACTATTTTATTATTTAAATAATAATACATAAATTAAATTAATAATAATTATTTTATTAAATAAAATAAAATTAATTTATAATTAATTAAATAATAATTTTAACAAAATTAAATAATATTTATATATTAATTTAAAATATAATAAAATAAAAAACTAAAAACTTTAAAAAAAAAACTTCATGGATTTAATAAATTTTTAAAAAGTATTTTAATTATTATTTAAAATAATAATATATAAATTAAATTAATAATAATTATTTTATTAAATAAAATAAAATTAATTTATAAATAATTAAGTAATAATTTTAATAAAATAAAATAAAATTAATTTATAAATAATTAAGTAATAGTTTTAAAAAAATTAAATAAAATTTATATATTAATTTAAAAACTTAAAAAAAAAACTTAAAGAAAAAAAAAAAAAACTAAACGGATGTGGCACATCCGTTGAAGAATTTTTTTCTTCAACGGATGTCGACATCCGTGCAAGAGAAAAGGAGGAGGTGTAGGATATTTTAAAATATAAAGGATAGTTTTGGAATTTAAAAAAAATGTGGTGGTGTAGGGAACAATGTGTGGTGGTGTAGGGAGTAACCCCCATGTAATAAACTACCTATAGGTTGTGTGGCATGTAAGGAGTCTTTGGTCTGGTTTGATCTATTTATTTATTACAGAAGTCAAGTTAAGATCATAAACAATCATAAGCAAACCAAGAGTTTCTTAAAATCATTATTCAAACTACGTCTAAGTTTAGTTCTTGGTGTTAGCTCCCTCCACCACCACAGCCTTCTCCCTCCACCTCCCCTTTACTATTTTGCCCCTCAGTAAAATTTTATTTTTAGAATTATTGTTTTTTAATTTTACTCATTTATAACATATTTCACTGATAACCTACGTAGTTCCTTGTATGAGTAAAATATTTTTCTGCAAAGCTCAGTGATTGTGAAAAGAATTATCAAGCAATCTTCCTCTTGCTTTCGGTGCAGTACGTGGTGCAGTGCGTTTGTGGTGTAGTGTGCTTGTCGTGGTTCCTCTCCAGGTACGTAGTCATAATCCTTCCAATAATCCTAAACCCTAAACCCTTCCAATAATCCTTCCAATAATCTTTCCAATAATCCTTTAACCCTAAAACGTAAAATGAAAACGAAGCCTAAACTGATGACATCCTTCAACGGATGTCAATATCCGTTTAAGGCAAAACGGATGTCGACATCCGTTTCGCCTTAAACGGATGTTGACATCCGTTGAAGGATGTCATCCGTTTACGCTTTGTTTTAATTTTATGTTTCTGTTATTATTTTATTAGATATTTTAATATTTTGATTTATTATTTTTGAATATCTTTTTAATGTATTTTAATAATGTATATTTATATTAGTTTATATTTAAATATTAAAATATTAAAATAATAAAATAATAAAAATAAAAAGTTTTAACTTTAAGGATATAATTGGAATTAAAGATAATTGGGGAGGTGGAGGGAGAAGGCTATGGAGGTGGAGGGAGCAACACCCTTAGTTCTTGGGATAGTGGGCCGATCCGGAAATGGGCCTAAGGAGTGAGGAAAAAGCCCAAAATTGGTCTCCCACGAAAGCATTTTTTTCAGTACCACCTGGGAACGAGTGTTGTCATTCGGAGGTGGAGGAAGAGTGGAAGGAAGTAGTAGCAATTAGCGATGGCGTACATGAGCATGGGAGAAGCTCACAGAAGGATGACAGAATATCTGAATCGCTTTTCCGACGCCGTTTCGTCGCAAGATGGAAGTTCGTTCAAGTCTCTCTTTGCTCTCTCCTCCAATTCCCCTTACCTTCTCTCTCTCGCCGACGCTCTCAACCTCTTCCAAGACGCCAACAGACTCATCAAACAATCGGAAAACTATTCTCAGTTCGCCGACATCCTCGTTCCCCTCTTCCGATCCCTCCAAAACTACCGCCAGAACAACTTGCTCGAGGCCTATAACGCTTTCGAAAAAACCGCCAAGTAACTTTACTTCCGCCCCCCCCCCCCCCCCCCCCCCCCCCCCCCCCCCCCCCCCTTTTTTTTTCTACTTCTTCTTCTTATTGTTATTTGAATTGTTTCAATTGAGTTTAATTCTTTCCTGTATTTAAATTGGAACCTCGGAGTTCAGTGCGTTTATCCAGGAGTTTCGCAATTGGGAATCCGCGTGGGCTCTGGAAGCTTTGTACGTCATTGTTTACGATATTAGGGTTCTTGCGGAGAAGGTAATTTTTGTACTTCGCTATGATATTTTCTCTTTTTCTGGAACTTTGGTTGGGTTGTGTGATTTTTTTTTTTTAATTTTAGGCTGATAAAGAATTGGCTTCCAATGGGAAGTCTCCTGAGAAGCTGAAAGGCGCTGGTTCCGTCCTTATGAAAGTTTTTGGCACCCTTGCGGTATGTGATTGTTTTCGTCAACTCGTTTTCATTTAAAATCAAGTTATATTTTCAAATTTAGTTTGGTACCGATAATTTGAAATCCAAGTTTGTGTCATTGAAGCCTTTATTAAACTCTCGCAGACGATTATTGTAGCTAGGTTTAGTATTTTGCTCTCTCTCTCTCTCTCTTAATTTATTTATTTTTCTGGCTGCGAAGCCCATAAATAGTGCTGTTGATTTTATATCTTCCGGGAAACTTAGATATAGAAGATAAACACTAGCCATTACCAATATACATGTTTTCGTAAAACATTAGTATGCTTGTTGCTGATAATTTGTCATAATTCAATTTCTTGTCTATTAGAACTAGGTGGAAGAGGAGATAATGGGATTAACACTCATCAAACACGTGAAATTTAGCCGTTGATAACATTTAAATTAAACATAAAAAATGTTTGTTATATATTTCCACTTTATTATAGTATTATATTTGGCCATCTTAGAACCTAATTGTTCGTGTAGCACTCACAAAACGAATTCTTCGAAGGAAAACAAATTGTCCATGCTTTGTGTTTTCTTTGCGCAACTTATACTTCTATGCTGATTGATTGCTAACTGCTTCAAGTGACAGTGTAGAATTTTTCTTTCAGAGGTATTATACTAAATCATAACTCAATTCCGTTCCAGGGAAAAGGCTCTAAGCGTGTTGGAGCGTTATATGTAACTTGTCAATTATTTAAGATTTACTTTAAGGTATTTGTTGCTGTTTTTTCTTCCCTTTTTAACGGTTCATACTTTATGATCTCATTTGTTGATATGCAATGGCACTAATATGAACTTGTATATTGGAGTAATCGTATGTGTGACATGTCCATTGGGATCAGGGAAGGTTGGCTCGGACAGGGATGGCATGGCATTTGTGGTTGAAAATTGAAATTAGAGTTTGATTTTTATTCTATGAATGTCTTTCAGCTTGGCACAGTTCACCTTTGTCGTAGCGTGATAAGAAGCATTGAAACTGCACGTATATTTGATTTTGAGGAATTTCCCAAAAGAGACAAGGTTAGAAATGAATTAATTTGTATGAGTTTAATTTTTATGCTGTGTTAATTTGAAGATTTTTGTACTACCAACCAATTAAAAAATTATTTTAGGTACGTAATTCAAAATAGTTGGGTAAAACTCAAGTCAATAACTCTACCATGCACTGACAACCTATGATTGGATGAACTTGTAAAATTTTATACACTTAGTGTATTTTTATTAAATTCAATTTATTATACACATATTTTCTGGATTATCTATCTTTGTGATGTATTTCAGGTTACTTACATGTACTATACAGGTCGTCTCGAAGTATTCAATGAAAATTTTTCTGCTGTAAGTAATCATTATTTCTCATAATTGAACTTATGACCTGCTTCTGTACTATGTTTGGACACATTCTGTAATTTTGGGTAACAGTACCTTGTTCAAATTCCTTTTTAGTTGATCTACTTTCAATAGAGAACTGTTTCCTATATGGTTGCAAGCAAAACTGAATTGAAATATTACTTCTTGTTTTAAGTATATTATCATTACTAATTTTTTGAAGGATATTACCCCAGTCTTGTATCAGCCTTTTAAAGAAAAAAGGGGACAAAATAGTAAAATAACCACATTGTCACTATTTTTAAGTTATTAACCTTTGGATGATTGAAAATAACTCTTTAGGCAATTTAATAAAAGAGTTGAAGAACTAAGCACTATAATGAACACATTTTCTTTCATAAAAAAAGTTAAAAGTGAATGCGACTTTCTTGTATGCTGATTGTTGTTGTTATTCTCTCATGGGTGTTTCATCTCCAATTTTACCTGAATTGTATTTATCCAGCAACAGCAAATAACATTGAAAATATAACCTTTGGAATTTTATTAAATTATTTATACAGTTTATATTTCTAATTTGACAGGCTGATTATAAATTATCGTATGCCCTGAAGTATTGCAATCCTCAAAGTACAGCCAATATAAGGTTTGGTTCAGGTGTGCCAACTGTGTACATTGCATTTGCATGAAATGATTAATGAGTTGGTTGTATGTATATATTTTACTTGCAATTATACTTATACATACACTATAAATATGTCTATTTTTGCGGACACATCTATGACCAAGCTTTAACTCAATCTTTTTCATATATTTATCTGTTAAATACTGTTATTTTTACTAAGCCAATAAAAGAAATATCTGAGTAAGTTAAATGAATGGGTACCTGTTAGGGGTTGAATAGCTTTGGTCGATAAGATTTTTCATCTCATAGTTAAAGGAATGTAATAAAAGAAAGCCATATAAACTATCTTTTCGAGTATAAGGTGTATGACTTAATGTGTTTTTGGGCATAGGATGATACTTAAACATCTAATTCCAGTGAAGCTTTCGATAGGTATATTACCTAAAAGCAGTCTCTTGGAGAAGTACAATTTACTTGAGGTATGTTAGGTTCTTTCTTGAGAATTTTTACTTTTCATCTTTCTCTGTGTTACTATAAATACTTTTGTCTTATTTTTATTAATTGTAAACCTTTTAGATGCGATAGGTGTCAAATCTGTTATTTTCCTTACAAGCCATAACCCTTAGGGCTTGTTTGAATATAACTCTTTCATTAACACTTGTAGTAGAAGAAAATAAGAAAGAAAAATAAGTTAAAATTAGTTTCTACATAAATTACTTTGCAAAAAATTTCTTATATTAACTTTCCCAAAAGCTGATTTTTAACTTATCCACAACCAAATTTGAGCTCACAGATTTTTTTTTTTTTCATTTTCCATATTTTCTTCTTTTATTTTTGCTTCTCAATAAATTTATGAATTAGTGACTGAACTACCTTAGACAAGTCAGAATGAAATAAATGAAACTGATTATGATTCAAGTGTAAGTTAGCTGGCCATATACCCCTTGAAGTTCCTGATTGGAACTCATCTTTTTACAAGATTTTTTTAATAAAGATACTTTGTAATAGAATAATTGATGTTCAAAATATGATCATCCTGGTACTGATGATGGTTATTATGTTTACGCTTCTGCTACAATTAGTAATGTGATATGGTATATACCCGTTTGTTAGAATTTCATGAATCATGATACCTATTTTCAGAATGGTTACTTTTCTAGGAAATTTGGTCATTTTATTCAAAGGAAAATTTTTGAAAAACATTTCGTTATCATCAAGCTCTGGGAAAAATGTGTAGTGCCTGTTTATGTTGCAGAATAATTTTCCTGAGAAGAAATGCATCGGCGTTATTGCATTTGGTAGTTGACATTTACAGTATTTACATCTTTATGTGCCTTGAAATGTTAATTTTAGTATTCGTTTTTACTTTGGACAGTATATTAATATTGTACAAGCTCTAAGAAGGGGTGACCTTCGGCTTCTTCGACGTGCACTCCAAGATCATGAAGATCGGTATAATTGCCCATCATTCTTTCATTACTGTGATTCGTTGTTTCTATGTTTAATCAAGAGGGCATAATAGAATTCACTTCTTGTAGGTTCTTGAGATCAGGCGTTTATCTTGTCCTGGAGAAGTTAGAACTTCAAGTTTACCAGAGATTAGTAAAGAAGATGTAAGAATCCAGTATCACCTTTTCACCCTCTTATTCCAAAGTATATCAGGATTGATAAATGATTTGGCTATTTACTGAAATCACTATTTTCATTTTATTATTACTGGGTTGTTATATGGCAGTTACATCATTCAAAAGCAGAAGGACCCAAACAGAGCTCACCAGGTGAAGTTAGATGTTATTGTTAAAGCGTTGAAATGGCTTGAAATTGATATGGACGTGGATGAGGTAACTTTTTAAAAGTTCCTCCGTGCTTTATAATACTTACAAATTGTTCTTTCAAATATAAATGAGGGAAGATATGTTTTTAGTAATATTTTGTTTTATGGTATGTGATGCTTTTGCAGGTAGAGTGTATAATGGCCATACTGATATTTAAGAATCTTATGAAAGGTTACTTTGCCCACAAAAGCAAAGTGGTTGTATTGAGCAAGCAAGATCCTTTCCCTAAATTAAATGGAAAACCTGTCAATTCTTAGGGACAATGTCATTCATTCATGACTAAAATTCAGAGGGGGTGAGAAGCATGCTAATGACTGGGTGACTTTGTGACAGTTTTTTCAACCGTAAGCTATTGTATTGAATGCTTGAGAATTATCCCAAACATTTGGTCATCAAAATATCACAGCGCTGCTTCGCTTTCAAAGCAAATTCATCATTATTTTGTTTAGACGATGATAACTACCACACATTGTATTGTAGTTTAGCTTCCACTTGTTTGCTGCAAAGATGCTATCGGTGGAAATAAACTGTTGAAGATGCTGACCTAGTTGCAATAACCTAACCTTTTGTCCTGGGGTTATGGATCTGTCGATGCTGGACATACAAAATTGTGATCTATCATGTGTGTTTGCTTTCTACTCTGCCTAATCATCACTGATAAATTCTTCGTTAAAGCTGCTGCTGGTTATTTTTTGTCTTAATGTCCCAATATCTTCTCTGTTTTCTGAAAACGTCGAGATATTTTCGAAGTGTTGCAGCTGTATGTGTTGGATGATACTCGAATTCTTTTTCCTACTGTAACAAAAAACTAGTTTTGTGTCGAAGATCCCAGAGATATATTATCAGACATTGAAGTCGTGATTCGTGTGATCCACTGATAAAAGCATACCATGATCTTGTTGCAATTGATCGAAGATATTACGATAATATTTTTTCTGGCAGTTTTTGTATTAGGGCTAGCAATGTGAGCTCATCCGTTCCGATTTGGCTTATTTCATATTTGGTTGGGATAGAATAACCTGTATTTACCTTTGGGCTAGCAAACTGGCACCCATAAATTTTGAAAAAGTTAAAAAAGAAAAGAGTCAACAAAGCCTCTCTTTTTTAATTGTTTAATTTTAAATTTAAATATCTTATAAAATTAAAGAAATTCTACAAGTAAAATAATTAAAAAAATAAATATTAATAACTTATTATTTATTATAAGTTAATGAAGAAACATACTGAAAACAAAAAGTAAATCAAGTAATAAAGTATATATTAAATATATTATATTAACAAAATAATTATATTCAATACATAAAAAAATTTTATCTAACCAAATATTTAAAAGAATTTGAGCCGTCCAGACTATCAGGTTATAGGGCATTTCTTGGTGCACCACATACAACCACCCACTTTCTTTTTTCCTGCACCGTATAAACCTGCCATTCTCAAACTTTCTGTCATTAAAATTATAATAAATTTTTTTAATCTCTTTTCTAATATTTTTCGGATTAAGTGTTTGAAAAATATTTTTAAATCTGAAAATTATCTTTTGGAATACTCGATCTATATTCTAGATTAAATGTTTTGAAAATTATTTTTAAATTTTAAAATATCTCTAGAAATATAAAAATATGTTTTGGAAAATATTTTCAGATTTAAAAAGTATGTTTTGAAATATTCAATCCGAAATGGATGTTTTTTTTCCTAAGTACACCGCTTCAAAATTAAGTTTTTTAAGATATATTTCAGAGAGTATATCCAGATCCGGATTTATCTTTCGGAATGTTCATTCCAAAATGCATCTATAAAAATTCTAGAACAGTGGAAAAAAAATATTCATTTTAATAATATTTTTTTGAACTTTATATTGAATAAATTATTTACCAATAATATTGGATTAGTTTTACATTTTAAGATAATTAGTGAACTTCAAATATAAATCATTATATACATTTTTACAGGTCTAATATTTATTTCGTGTGCAAAAGTGGTTTTTTAATTGAAATAAATTAATATATTGTTAAATAAAGTTAAGTTATATTATTAAATTGTTTTTAAAGTAAAAACTTTGTAAAATTTAATCGAATTTAATTATTTTTATACAATTTCCTTCAAAATTATTTTTACAAATAACTTTTTGATGACTATGTTCTACCGAAACTGATAATAAAATGATGTCTTCCTCTTAAATTTTAACTAAAAAAAGGGTGAGATTATTTTTAGGAAAATTTGCATTAGAAATTTAATCCCTTAATTATTAATAAATCCTGAAATGTAGAGAAGGTACAGACTTTAGGTGAAAAGAAGGTCATTCAGATAGTTTTACATTAGACGGTTCCAACACTATAACATTTCTTAGAGTGATATATTCGAAGTTGGTTGTGTGAATGAGGCAATTTTACACGCACGAACTTATCAGTGCCACCATTGAACAGATAATATAATTTCTTAATGGAGGTGAGGAAAGCACGTAATGAATTTTAAATTTAATTCATGAATATATGAACAAACAGATCATTTTTTGATACCTCTTAAATACGTTCCCAACACTTTTTTTTATGCATCATAATTAAATTTTTTAACATAAGAACTTTTTTCGACACATCTTAAAAGACCTCACAACACAGTTTGAACATGAGTAAAAAAAAGTAAATCAACATCTCTTTATCAAACCATCCCTAGATACTATTATCATAAAAAGTAAAAAGAACAAAAACAATTTTAGAAATTTTCGTAACATTTTTTCCGGTTTTTACTACAAGATTTAACTAGCTGTTGAAATATATGGTTTTTTAATTAGAATTTGATTATAGAGGATGTCATTAGTATAAAACTGTAGCGATTTTGCTTTTATAATATAAATTACATCATTTTAATTTTAAGCTACTTGTCATTCACATTTTTCTTCATTCTATTCAGATTGTGATAATCAGACATCACAAAAACAAGGAATAATCCATTTTTTTGTGTGCAATTTAATCGCCCAAAGTTAGAACCTATTACTTGATACATACCATTCTAATCTTCCATCACTAGACCAATCCTAATGAATTCTGGTCCCAAGTTAAACCTACAAAGAATGCTTCTTTTGTCATTGATTTTAATTTCTTTTTCCTTCGGAAATCTCGCACGAATGTAGCACATTGATTGTTTTACAATTAACATTTTATGGTCATGCAGTGGGGAAAGTAAGGGTAAATTCAAACGATCCATGTATTATTGGAATAATGTGTGAACAGAAGAAAAACCATGTGGTGACTGACAGGCTTTGATATTTGAATTACTGCTACATGACAATTAGTACGTAAGATCAATATGGTCCAGGCACTGTAAAGAGAAAATTCAATGAGACAAGAACTGCATATGGTGGCCAAAACTGAGCCAAATGAGACAAACCCTCTTCTCTAGATTTCCGTTTTGGATGAGGGCTCAAGCAAAAACTAGCATAATGCAAAGTCCTGTATACTATTGGTTAAACAGTGGCTTAACAGTTCGGATTTTCAACCAAATTGCTAAATAGAGAAGGATAAAGAACCATGGGTGGCTTTTACGTTACTACATGAGTTGCTAAATAAAGAAGGAAAAAGTCCTTCACTTACTTTTGGCCAAATCCAACATTCATGAAGCCAATGGCCAGGTCAAGAGGCACCAATTAATTCTACCATCGTCCGCTACCATGAAGGTGTCATGCTGCCATAAGCATGCGTATTTATTTTCAATACGATATATCTAAAAGCATTTCATGGTCAGTTAACAACTGCAAGTGTCAACCATAAAATTAATAGTAATATGAAAAATTGATCACTCAGAACATGCATCATCAACGGCTGGCTATAAACCGAAGTGGCAGCAATACATTGGAGACCATTATGGCCACCTGAAGCAAGTAGATCCCAAAACGACACACACTCAATTGATTATGCACACAGTCCCACTTGAAGGACATCGGTGATTTACCATTTTTATGTGACAAGTTTGTCGCACAAGCAACTTAAATGGAGAACAAGGCCATATGTATAGTCACAATCTGCTGCTAAAATCACTATCATCTCTTCTGTCCTCTTTTCCATATACTCTTTTCGTCCCCCACATTTCGAAGAATTTATTCATTAGAGTAATAACTGGCATGTAGCCCTTTCATACAGGTCAATATCATAACCATTAGAGATATCACATTTAAGAGAACGAATACAATTGACAAGTAGAGATCCGGTAGTAGGGTATAACAGTTCCCCTTTTTCAATGATATTTGTTGATGTACCAACTCAATAATATTCTTGCATAATATCCTTTGTTTGATGTAAACGAGACGAAGGATACAGCTATCCCATACCAACTGCCCAGCTGCCATGCACAGCTGACAGGATACCAATTTTTCTAAAACTAATGTAATGCTATTAACTCATTATCCACCAAAAAAAATGGAATTGGGAAGAGAAGAGTCTGTCAAATTCACACGCCTATCCGTTGCATTGAAACTATTTAATCAGTCAGTGATGTGATGTTAGAGCACGAGAGTTAAAGTTAAAACTTTGGTATTGACTTTGCTCGCAGGAACTGCTTAAGAATGGCCTTTTCTTCATCAATTTGTTTTTTCTCTACAGGGTTCTTAGGTTTCTGTTTTCTTTTCTCTTCCAGCATCCACTGGAAAATTTCACGTTGTAGTTCTTCAGGGATAGGAGCCTGCATTTGCTCAGGTGTCGTGACAGGCAAAATGCAATCATCGTAATTTAAATCAATTGAACTTGTGACGGGTTCAGGAGGAACTTCAACACTAGCTTTTCCCTTGTGAGATTTTTGTGCTGTTCTTCTAGTAATCTCCCCTGAATCTCTTCGTTTTGCACTTGCAAATAGAAAAGCTGCAATCAAATGTCATAGAAAAGAAAAGAAACAAATACCGATCAGTATATTTTAAATGATCCTCTAACTGAAAGCCAACAGGCGCATGCTAGGATTCGACTCTACTAAATTGGGAGAATGCACCTTAGAGGATAAAGCTCAATTACAATTGTTGATTAGAAATCCAACAGTTTAAAATTTTGGTAAAATAAAAATATATTTAATAAAATCTATAATTAAATTATAACACTTTATCCTTTAAAAGGAGTTAAATTCCAAAGCTAAGGCATACATCTAATTTTTTTTCTTCTTAATATCAAACACAAGCGATTTTTTACCTATATGCAACATCAAGTGACAAATATAAGAATAGCCATGAATACTATATGTCAAACTGATTATTTACGTATCATAATTTTTAAATTATAAAACACGATCTTATTGAAAAGAATGTCCTAAATACATTAAATATTTCATCAAGGGAATAAATAATTAGTAATGACATGTATGCCTTAAGTTTGTAATTGACATAACTCAAGTGGCCAATAGCTTAGTATGGTAGAACTATTGACCATAGAAATTTCATCAAACTGCAAAATACAAAGGTGCTATTTAAAAAATAAAAGGTATCAATCACTAAACTGTCATTTTCTCACATTTCCATCAATATAACCAAGAAACGAAAAGAGAAAAAGAGATCAGTACCACTCATTTTTAGACATACGTCTTACAACCTGAACCACCGTGATCCTAATTTTACATGCTTTTTGAGCAAGTTGTACTGTACTAACAGAAAAATCATGTTACACAAATCCAAAAAGTACCAGTTCTCCCGTCACAACATGCAGTTACGTAATAAAAGCGTTCATTTACCAATAAAAGTGATTAAAATCCAAAACCCACCAGCAATGATAACCATTAAGATGCGCCAATTATTGCACTTAAACCCTCCCTCCAATGCCCCCCCAAAACACCCAAATAGACTCTAATTTTGGATTTAAGGAGCTCCTTTCTTAAATGCCATTCAAATACAAAAAGAAAAAAATCCCCGCATTACATTCACACCTTGATATCAGTGATAAAACCAAAGACAATCAGTAGCATTTCCCAGTACGGACATCCATCATAACCAATAAGAACAAAATTATGATAAACCAAAGTAAAAATACATAAAATTTTCAGCATAGTAAAGCAGTTTATCGTGAATGTCGTCATCTCCACATGAACAACATACTTAAATTGATATCTACAGTAATCAAGCCAGTCAACAAAAACACCTCAATCAAATATGTCTTTCTTACTGTTTCAATGTTAGTTATTACCCTAATCCTCAATCAGATAGTTCTGCTTGATCAGGTAAGATTATTACGGGTGAAAAAAACTTTCCCTTTCGAGTATAAAAAAAGCATAGAATTCAATGAAGTGAAGCACGTGCACGTGGAAGTTCAAGTGCACAAGACATGAAGGAATCTTGTTCGAAATAAAAAAAAAAGAAAGCAAGTCAATCTTGTTAAGCAATGTGTCGAACACCTGAAAGGCAAACACTGAAGAGGACAATCTAACCGACGATAAGAATAAGAAGCAAGAACCGACTATCGGTAATAAGTAAATGAAGGAATGAAGCATAATAATGGATGCAGAAAGGGACACAAAGAGACCTCCAAGAGCAAGGTTAGAGAGCAGCAAAAGGCGCCAAATGAACTTGCAGCGCTTCATAAGCAACCCAGTTGGAGGTGCAGGTGGGGGACTCTCACCCATTGTCATTTCTTCAAACAGAATGATGATCACTCTGCACTCTGATCTGCTACACAACAAACCTCAGATGTTCACGTTCTCGATCTTCTCACATCACGAGTCATCGCAACGCCATTTTCCTTTGTCTCTTCTCTTGTCAACTTTTCCAACATTAAGTCATGTTGGATTTTGACCTTTTATTTAGGGCCCATTCTCTTACACAAAATGGGTCATTATACGGCCCGATCATAAACCCTTCCGATTCCCAATCTTAACGGAATCTATCATTTCTTACCCTTTTCTATCGGAAGAGAGAGGAAAAACACGTTATTATCACTGTTCCAGTAAGATAAAATTAATACATACCATTTTTTAATATAATTATATGTTATTTTTTTTTGTTAAAATAAAGTTTTTTATTTAAAGCATGTAAGAGAATATATGTAAGCAATATAAACATTGACTTTACTAAACTACTCCCAAAAATAGGATTGACTATACAAAATTCTTAGACATTGTAGCAACTCAAAATTCATGTTCCTTTCCAAATTAAGTCAACAGACATACTTGAAAAGGCAAGTCTCCAATCAACAATCACTGAGTTATATAAAGATGAAAGTGATCATAAAATGCACAAAATTAAAGAAAACTCTTTCCTATTAAAACTATATTCATAAACTATTCCTTGGAGAACACACTCTATTTGCTAATATTAGAGATGAAGGTAAATTGTTCCGCTTTTGCTTGTGTTAGTGATTTTATTTTTATTGAAAATTAGGACTTCAATAAATTTATAATGAATGAATATGAAATGATTAATCTTAATTTAATTCATTAATTTATGATTATAGAACTGCTTTATTTATCTAAGGTCAAATACAAGAAAAACAAGGTAAAAGTTTTTCTTTTCTGTAACTTTCTATAATATCGTGTGAAGAAATTTATTAAAACCACCCATAATCAAATTCAATAATCAATTATGGAAAGACAGTTTTCAGAAATAAAAAAAAAATTATAACTAATATACATATATATTAAAACAAGTAAATAATTAAAATAAATATATTAACATAATAAATAAAATAATTTAAATTTTGATAATTTATTTCAATATACTTTTATTATAAAACATGGTTATTTTATTAATTAAAATTTTGTAATAATTTTTTATTTTAACTTAAATTTGATTTTAACTTTAAATTTTTTAAAATTCATTTTTACATTAACTTTTTTTTAAAAATATTTTATAAATTATTTCTAAATATGTTAATATACAATAAAATTTATTTTATCACATCAATCTAAATTACGTAAATTTACTTTTTCTTAATCAAAACAATCTTAACTTTTTATTATTTTTTCTTATTTTTTTGTACTCTCTCCTCAAATTCATTTCCTAATCCAGCCCTTAAGAGAGAAAAGGCTAAGAAAATAATTTTTTTTAAGCTATTAAGTTGTTTAGGAAGTCTCAGACAATTTTTTACTCTAACTCCAAATAATTGAACTATTCCACTATTCATTGTTTCCTAAATTTTAAAAAATTAATTTTAAATTTTATATTAAGAATAATATTGTTCATAATTTTATGACGGTGAACTATTCAATGGAGAGGATATCATTATTTTTTTAGTACATATAAACACATTTTTCACATTTTGGTTGCTTTGCTTTCTTTAAAATAATAATTTACTCTTTATTTTCATTTGATTTTGTGAATTCAATCTTAATTTTTTTATTTAATAAGACCTTAATTTTCATCAATATGGTTTAATTTAATCTTTTATGGTATCACAATTTAAATAATCAAAGGAATTTTGTATGTCATGTGTTAGTTTGTAATTTTTTTACTTTTTAACTTTTTTTAAAAAAAAATTAATTTAAAAAATAAATTTCTACTAAACAAATCAATATCGTGTCAACGTGATGATAATAGTGACATATGTCATGGTCAATAACACATGTCAGTATCAATGTTAAGTGTTAGTGTTTTGTATTCAATTTTATCTTTATATTTGTTATTTTATTTAATTCAGTCTCATTTTTTTTTTAAATTAGAATAATTTTCTTCATTTTTAAATTGAGACTAAATTTTTTTATATATAAATGTTATATTGATATTTTTATTAAAATTCACATTTTTATTAAATATTTCTAATTTATGATTAAAGTTGGTTTAAAATTAGAATGAAAATTTTAGAAATAGGAAACTAACACACCTTAGTTTAAAATTTTAAGAGGTTAAAAATCACATAAAGTATTAAATAGTTTATGTGATTTTTAGGTTAAAAATCAATTAAATAGTTTAACCTAAAAATCAATATAACATTTATATAAAAATTAAATTTGGTTTCAAGTTGGAAAGAGATAAAATTGTTCCATTAAAAAAATGGGTCTGAATTGAACAAAATAACAAATATAAGAACCAAATTGAATAGAAAGGAGAACTTAAGAAATTGGCTTATCACACTTAAGATAATTAAATTTTTCAACTAGTTTTCTATATTGTTGAATTGTGTCACTTCAGTACTCAAGAAATATCTAAGTTTGCAATCATGTTAATAAGTGGGCTTTAAGGCTAACTCAACCCTACAAAATTAACTTAAAAATGATATTTGTATCCACTTATATACTATAAATTGGTCTTATTACTAGTCGATGTGTGATTTCCAACACACCTCCCTCATGCCGAGGTATAATCATCACGAGCGTGTGATTAGACATTAATGGATGGTTCGATAGAGGGTGAAACAATATGTCTGGATGGAACAATTTGCCGTTAATATAAATGAATTTGATATCGTGTTCAATATCGTAAAAAAACTATGTATGACACTAATATACGATTTTGTTGAATATACATATAGGATACTACTATGTTTATAATAAAAAAATATGAATTAAACCCAAAATATAAATAACGAATAATAATAAACTAACTAAAAATAAAATACATATTGATACAAAATATATTTTCCTAAATCCTTGATCGTCATTTAATTGAGAGATTAGTATGCCTTACCAACACAAGGTCAAATATTACTTTTGTCGTGCAACAACTTAGCTTATTTGTTTCATCTCCTCGACAACCTCGTATGTGACAAGCTATGAGAATTATAAAATACTTGAAAAGTGCTCCAACCTTTTATATGTTGCTAACAATTCCCTTAGAGTTTATATTTACTTTGATTCAAATTGGGCAACTTAAGCCACCACAAGACATTCAGTGTCTGAGTTTTGTGTTTCTATTGGGAAAATCCTTGTTGCCTAGAAGTCAAAGAAGCAAACTATTATGTCCAGATTATCATCTGAAGCTGAATAAATCTCTAGCTTCTTGTGAGATACAAGACTTCAATATTTGTTCAAGCATCTGCATGTTCATGTTTCTACCCCTTATTTTATCTTTTTGTGAGAATAACTGCCATTCACTTTTGCAAAGAAATCCTTCATTTTATAAGAGAACAAAATATATAAAAATTTATAAAACAAAATATATAGAAATTAATTATCACTAGAATATTATTGAAGGTCTCATCAAGCTTCTTCATATTCCTTCCACCAACCAAATTGTTAACATTTTTACAAAATCTCTTCATCCTTATGTTATTAGAACTAATATTCATGTTTACATTAAGGGAGGGTGACAGAAATATCATATATATCTTCTTCCCTTATTTTTCAGTTTTTTTTTACCCTTTTATTATAATTAGTTGGGTCAATTGAGTTCTCTTTTAGTCACAACACCTTGTATATAACGATCTTGGTTATTCTCTTTGCACTGTGTAATCTTTTTCTCTTCAATAATAATGAAAAATATTTTCTTATGCATTCTATCGACCACTCACACCACTCTTCCTTGCATGGTATGAAGAGTGAAGGCAAGCTGCTCATAAGTTAAAAACTTTTTGAAGCAGACAAAGTCCAAATCAAGAGCACAACCCACAGGTCTCCGGGACACAAAAAGCTGCATCCCAGACATGAATTATCACTATCATGATTGAGAACCCCGTCAGGTCAATGTGGAATAATTAATAGCTTTTTAAGTGAGCCGTGGGAAAAGCCTCTATAGAGGACCCTAACCAACGTGGGAAGCAAAGAAATAAAGTAGTTCTGTTGCTTTCTAATCTCGAACCACGTATATATCCAAGTGCCTACATCCATACATTCTGCTTAACTTCTCTCTCTAAACAACACTTATTGAACTATTCCAATTCATTAAATAAACTGATCTCACACTGTTAATCACAATATATATAAAAACCCTTGTAAATTTTATTGAATTTGTTGCGATAAAATGAGACATGCTTCAAGAAGAGACCCACACTTTTTGGTCGTCAACTTGCTCAAACCAAACATTATATGACAAAGTACATAAGATCGCCCACAACCATGTAACTTTATTATCCCTCCCATTTCCTAACTAACTTACAACCCCTTCTCGCACATATAACTCAAACCACTGATCTCACACAATAATAAAAAACTAGCCAGTCGTAAACAGCTACAAGAAACCTACTTAACGTTCTGAAATGAAGCGATGAAAATTAACCGTTGAAATTCATCCGTGAACAAGGCCATAAGATAAAGCCATGAGAAGGATCGCAGCCTCCTTCTCGTCCTGAGGGAAAACTTGATGCATAGCCAAGCTCTTTCTTAGGCGTAATGTCAAATCCTCAAAACCAAACTTGTTTCTGCTTTGAGATGGCTTTGCTCCAACTCCATGCTTGCGCTTCTTTTTCATCTGTGGTGCACCCTGAGTTCTTGCCTTCTTCTCTTTCTTCTGCAACTTGTTTCCCTTCACAGACTTCTCAGTTTCAAAAATCACTGTTCCATTTCCCGATGCTGCAGCTGCCATGGCTCGTCTCGCCTTCCTCTGTCGAATTCCACAGGCGTTGCATAGTGACTGTCACAAAAAATTTAATTTAATTTCAACATAATATATAACAATATTCTAGTTAATTCTACTTATTGAGTAGTAAAGAGCTGAATGATTAGTTGGGTACTGGTGTGATTAAACTAAAAATTGATAAAAAAGGGTAGTGATATTTAGTTCGAAAATAGTTAAGTACGGATCCAATATTGGGATTTGTGTTTTAAGATAAGGTGTACCTTGGGGCCTCTTGGTCCACTCCTCCAAAGAGGGGTCTTAGTGGTGTGGCAATCAGCACAAACCCTAACAGTGTTGTTACTGTGGTTTGAACAGTTGTTGCTGCTGCTGTTATCAGTTCCAAGCGGTGATAATGGTTGCTTCTCATCTTCAAACTTATTCACAGTGCTGTCTTCTATATATGCACCAGTTTGATCGGACCCCATCATCTTCTGCATCATTCTCATCTTTGAAGACATCAACTTCACCGAACCATCCTCAGCAGCTGCTTCGTGATCTTCACTCCTCTCTTTCTGCTTGCAAACTGTCACCTTGAGCTCACTTTGTGCAACCGAGTGATCCCATGATCCCATGGTAGGGTTAATCTTCTCAGCCTAGATAAAGATGGCATGATCAAAATTAACAAGATATAATACAATATCATACTGATCATAAAGATTATAAATATATATATGAATCTCAATTAGTACAAGTATGTCTCACCTCTTCATGACCTGATAAGTGCTTTGTTGGTTCCCAGGAGTGTGATCCATCTTCTTGATCTGGAGGGCTGAAGAGGACGGGATATGATGAAGATAGATAAGAAAAAGAAGGGTAAGCATGATAAGTGGGAGTGAAGAGCTCATGGTTTTGATCTTCATTAAGATCCAGAGGAATCACAGAAGAGTGGCGATAGGCTGGAATCATGCTGGAAGCTCACATAAAAAACAGGCACACACGACAAACCAAGCCACAAAGAAATCCAAGGGGGAGAGAGAAAGAGAAAGGGATCAGCGCAATCTGCAAACTGAAACGGTTTTCCTTTTGTCCAATACAAAGGTGGAAGAGGATTTAGAGAGAGAGAGAGAGAGAGAGAGAGAGAGAGAGAGAGAGAGAGAGAGAGAGAGAGAGAGAGAGAGAGAGAGAGAGAGAGAGAGAGAGAGAGAGAGAGAGAGAGAGAGAGAGAGAAGAAAGAGAGAAAGGAAATGGCGAACAGTTCCTAACGCTACTCTTATAAAGAACGGAAACCACAGGGATAAGTTTACATCATCATATACTACTTGAATGTATACCATATATGATCTTTTATTGTTCACCATATTTTTTGTTTTCTTTTGTAATACTAAATTAAATGGATACAATTCAATTAAGTATTTGCATCTTATTTTATATTATTATTTTAACTCCACTCATTCATAAACTAATCTTCGTATATTTGACTCATTAAGTTGTCACAATCAGTAGAAAATAACATAATTTCTCGTTTTTGTTCCGCAAATTTAATCTAATTTTCCAAATATACACTTTTACTGTTTTAATAATATAATTTTGCTTAATTTATCCATTATATCTAGTCTTGATTTTCGAGTGAGAATGAGATACTTTATACTTTAGAGAAACTTAACCACTCCTTTCAAAAACATTCATAAATTAAATCAAAACTATGTCCTCTCACAAATTTATGTATGTTGCAAATTGACACACTCATTGGATGCCATGACACACCATTATTACTACAGTTTGTCCAGTTAATGGACGAATTGAGATTACACAATCAAAATAATAAGAATATTAAAAACACATAATATATGAAAATTTTACTCCTGGCTAGGTTTTCCGATATACCTTTCGTTAGAAGACATTACTAGATAATTCTAAATTACAATATTTGTAAATTTATAATGATACATAGCTAAAAGTAACTTTTTTTATAATTGCAAAACTTAAATGTATGGTATAAGTATTAATATTGAAAATTATGAATTAAAAACTATGAGGTAAAAGGAAAGATTAAACTTAGAAGGACGGTAAGAAATTAAAACCATCGCTATAAGAAGTTCACGTGACTTCATGACACCTAAAGAGACAAAGTTAAAGAGACAAAAAAAAATGGAGTGTGTGAAATGCTACATACGGTGACCCCATAGGTATGACAGAACCTTATCTGCAGAAAGTTTTTACCAATAAGAAAGGAGTATTTGCTTTAGATAGTTGGATCAGAATATAGTAACCTTCAGCCTCTATTTTTTTCTTGATTGGAGCTGGAACAAGGTGAAAGAAAGAAAGAAAAATGATGCATGAGAAGTGAGACACTTCTTTGCATGTGCATTGCCAAAAAGCATTGAATGCTGGTGCAGGCAAATGGACAGAACCCAACACAAAATGAGAATATTTTTTGGGAGGCACACTCCCGTTTCAACACTGTCTAGCGCCGTCTCCCTTTTTTCTCCTATAGACAACACAAATCATCAACTGTGGCATCACACCATGCTCATCACTGTGCAAAGTATAAATGCTTCCTTCTCTTCATACAGATCACAAGTCAAAGTTTTAACCAATCTAAGTAAATGGTGAACAATCATTCACACGGTGACGCACTTAGGATTCTTTAAAATATCACGAGCTGACCTAGTGGAAAAACACACGTGAAGACTTTGATCTAGGCTAATTTTCATTCAACCGATACCTCTTTAACAAATCTACTTACATTCTTTTCTAAGTGAAAAGGTTCGTTTATCAGTCCTTTAGCTTTAGAGTAAGTATAATATTTGAGTTTTAAAAAAATACTAATGTAAGAAGAAAATTTTGTAGCAAAGTTGAGATTTAATAATTTAATGTTATTCACTTAAATAAAATATATTATAATATTAAAAATTAAAAATAATTAATAAATTAGAGTTTCAAAATATAGAAAATAGTATTTTTAATCTTTGGCGTTATGGTATGTATTAAAAAAGAACAGTTAAAATTGTCAGATTTAAAACTGTAAAAAAATCTAACAATGTCTAAGAAAGACGTAGTCGTATAGAAATTAAAATATTTTTAAACTGATTTCTTAAATATTTATTACACAAATAAATAACTTTTTTTTAATTGACAAATGTTAGTAGTTAGTTTGATTAATGAGAAAGTTAAATTCAAAATCTCTCTCATCCGCATTTTCAAAATTCTTTAAACTAATTTATTTTTTAAATGTTAATAGAGAGTTAAACTTACAATCTCTCAAACCCTTTTTTCTAACTTTGTATCACTAGATCAATCTTAACTTTCACAAATAAATAGTCTTATTCTTCATATGAATTAAGATTGATACTAAAATTTGAGTTTAAAATTTTGAGTAAGCCACTTCGTTAAACATTGAATAAGAATTTTTTGCAACTTACAATAATCTACCTAACTTAACCACGATTCTCGTTGTGACAAGTATTTGTTGTTTCCAAAAAAAAAATATTTTTCCCTAATTGATGCTAATGTAAATATTGTTGTCATATATATCATGTGAGATTGAAAAAAAAATAAAGACCTTAAGTGAATTACTTTTTAATGATTGGTCTTAAAACATTTGAAGTAAAACCCTAATTGCGGGTTGTATTGAAGAAGTACTGAAGGAAGGAGAAAAATATCAGAGAGAGAAAGTCTGAAATGAAGGTTGAACACAAGAGTTTTTGTGTGAAATGAAGAATAATTTGAGTGTGAATAATAAGATTGTAATATGTACGATGAGGAAGTAGGCTACGTATGGGGGTTGTAAATCACTCCTGTAAACGTTTGATGGTTGTGGCAATGCTGTCCCTGACAGAGACTTCCTTGCAAATTATCATATATTTCCTGTCTGTTATACGAAGTAAGTCCAATCTTATAGTACTTTTCAAAATTCCAAAGGGGGCCATCACTTTTCAGCTCCACCATCTATGGTACGAGTAAGGCTAAGGAGAAACTAAACATTCATTAATATAATTTTCTGTAACCTAATTCAATGGTTACCATTGTGATCATGTATAGCTACAAGACAAAAATAATTCATTTCACTTATTTCCTTATACAGAATACTTTTACATAATTTAAGGTAGTTTTATATAATTTAGGAATGGAAATTAATATCTTCTTTAGATTTTAAAAATTCTTTTTAAAAAAAATCATAAAGAAGTTTCATATTTTAAAACGGGATAATACTTTCCTAGCAATCGTTAACTATAATAATGTTATCAATAAAAACTAAAAATTTATTAACCCTTAATGAGGGATTTACTCTATGACACTCAATAATTTATATCCGTCATAGAAATTTTAGAATCGAAATCTGTAACGGAAATTTTAGATTCAAAAACAGATAATACATTAAATACATTGAACAACGAAAAAATAGAATTAATTTATTAAATTAAATATATTTTTAATTTGTAAATTTAAACATAAATTTTTGTTTTGTAAACTTAGATATATATTGATCTTCAAACTTTAAAATTAAAATTAATTCTGTGACTCATCTTAAAATTCAGATATACTTAACAGAAATGTTAGATGGTAAAAGAGATAATACCATAAAAAAATACCCAATCTTAAATACACTAAAAGAAAAATTAGAATTGGTTGATTAAATTGAATATAAATATTTTGTTAACAGGTGATAGTTTTGACGTTGGGTATTTGAAAGTAAGAATTGAAAAGGAAGTTTTGACGGGAGTAGTTTGTAACAGAGAACTTTTTGAGAGCAGTTGAAGGATTAGTTGATGGTTTTCTGATGCGAATGTACGGTTGCCCTGTAAATTCCAACTCACACTCATCATCACTTCAGTTTGGTAATGGTTAACTGTATAAACTAGATCGTCCTTGCATAGTTGCACGTTGGCTTTCAGTTCGAGCACTATGTGATGACTCGTTATATATTTTGCCCTCTATAGATTGAGATAGGCTTTTCTTTTAGGTTCTGTGCTCATACACTCTGCCTGCAATGGCTATTCTCCTAACCTAATCACCCATCATCAATGTTTCTAATTCACAAAACATTTCTTCAATTTTAGATTCTTTAATTGTTAGAAGGTGAGATTAAGTCTAACTCAACCCTACAAAATTATAATTTGTAGGGTGAGGTTTACACCCACTTATAAATTATAATTTGATCTTATCTTTAGTCGATGTGGAACTTCCAACATTAATTTTTAAAATATCTTTTATTGGATTGAAAAGAATTGAGTTTTAATTTTTGGAATTGAATATTTTTATTATTTATGTACGGTATGAGAGTATGGTGAAAATATTTGCTTATTTATTGAGCAGTCCACGTTTCTAAGAGAACAAAGATTTTCCCAAACCCAAAGTAATATTTTATTTCGACCAATTTATCATTGTTTCTATAGAGAACCGATCGGTGGTACATATTTTAATCATTATTACAAATTCAACATGTTTAACAAGATAAAATATGTTTATGGACTCTTGAGTCTTAATTGGACCAGCTCTAAAAGTTTACTTCAAAACTTATAAATACATAAATAAAATAAAAAAGTACGTGACTGTATTTATTGCAAAATTAAAATTTTATTGTGATAACCCATCTAATTTATTTACTAACTTGAACATCATTAATTAACTTGAGCAAGAGAATATATTTGCAAATACACAACCTTCTGTACGAGGAGTAAAAAAAGAAGACAAAAAAAATCATTTGTAACACAAATCCAAATTAAAATTAAAGAGCTTAGAAAAAAATATGAAAAAGTAATATATAATTACGAATTGTAATCTAATACTCAAATATTAAACATGTAAAAGTTTATCTAAAGTTTATGATCTAAAAAATTGAATCTAAATTCGTATTTAATTTAAATATAATTATTTAAAAGACATCTTAATGTTATTATCTTTTGTTATTATTTTTAAAAAAATTATATTTTTTCTCTGTTATTTTTGTTTTTATTTTTGCAATTGAAACATTTTCTTATTTTTGAGAAAGAAAAGTTTACTTATAAATAAAATATTAATTAGAAAAAAAAAACTATTTTGGTCGTCATTTACTTTCGATTGAGAAATTTTTTCATATTTTTTTTGTTTTCAGTAAGAGATGCTCAATTTTTTTTGTTGGAATACTATAAAATATAATTTATGTATACATAAATAAAAAATAACTATTACAAATTTTAATAAAAAAAAATGGATTCATATAGACCGAAAAATAGTCTTATCCGTGAACAAAATATTCTTGCAAACATCAACTCACCAATAATCCTAATTTTCACTAAAACAATGTCAAGTGAAATGTAACTTCTATCACTGAAATATTCACGACTTGCATAAACTAAATATAGTTTCATTGATATAGATAAAAAAAAAGTTTGTCTAACGTAGACAACAAAATAATTATGTTAATATTACTGAAAGTAAGTTTGATTAATGTTGATTGACAGATAACCTTGACCAACGTCGTAATTGATGTTGATTGAAAAATAATTTCTACTTATATAAACTCAAAATAATTATAATTGAAATTAACAAAAAAATATTCTATTTAACAACATCTAGAAAATATTATTGATGCTAACATAAAATATTTAATATAAAAGAAAATTGTTAACAACAATAATAAAATAATTAATTTTTAGAGGAACCTCATCGATATTATAAAAAAACAATGTCATCTTAACATTGTTCCAACCTTAACTAAATCCACGACATCTCCAATCAAAATTGAATCAACAATACCCAAATTATGGTTGAATCAATAAAATAATTTAAAAGAAAAAAAAAACATAGATTCACGATAAAAAGGAATGTAAAAATTTCTAAACGTTTATATTTTAAGTAAAATTATTTCATGTAAAGTAATTAAATTACTTTCACAAACTTCTAAAAATTGAATATCTTTATAAGATTTGATCTAAATAGCATGTTTATAATAAAATATTTTAAATTCTCTTAAATAATACTATTTGAAAGATTTTTGTTTGGGTTAATGGCTGACACGTGGATTGAAGAAGTGAAATGGGTGGGAAAAAAATGTTATGGTGGAGAATAAGAGTAACGTGATTCCGTGACCAATATTCATGAAAGGAGCTGATTGGTTATTACGAATTAGTTGTAGCATCAACATTTGGCTGTTGTGCCCCGCCACCTTCCGCCGCGACCACAAACATGACAGTGATATAGACTGGGATGCCCACGTCCACAACACACCTCTTCTATGGAGTTTTCTTCCACCAACTCCAACTTTTCTTCTTTTTCTGCACATCTAAGTTTTACTGTCGTAACACAAATCACCTTTAGTAAAATATATATATAATAAAAAATTAAGTAAACAATAATTTCTGTTTATCAAAATGCATTTACGGTAACGTTGCACCCCCAAATCTTCAAAAAAAAATTCCTGTCTCGTCTCACTGGTGGTTCTCTCGTGTGATGGTATGGTTTCAGAAGCTCTTCAACTCTCACTTTTGCATCCAACAATCTTCACATATCCGTAGAAGTAGTATATTCAACAAGACACAACAAGAGGCGCCTGAGACATACTCTTACTATTGATTTTCACAACCATCATTATATAGGTCTTTTAATCAACTATTTGGAGACAACAACATTGTCTTAGCTAAGTTCTAACTGACATGTTTTCAAAGTTATTTAAATATTTAGGATTTCCATCGGACATAATTGTCCCACTGTAAAAAAAAAATGTAGCCACATGTACATGTCATCTAATGTAACGGTTATATTACCAATAGAGATATGGAAAGTAGTGTTATCCAACAAATGATAATATCAAATCTTCATCAACCATACATCAAACTGAAATTCATCACAAAAATTTTAACAATCAAACATGTTTAAAATTTGTTTAATTTTTTTCTATGCGACACCAACTTGATCTTCCTTCGATCATAGACAAAAAGATATCATATAAAGTTCAAACAACTCTTCAAACATCAAAATTAAAAAAATATATATTTAACTACTTTACTAGTATGATTTTGCTATAGCGTGAATCTAACATGATGACATAACTCATCAAAAGTGATGTATCATGTCAATATGCAAATCTACTTACTTCATGTTTTTTTTGAAAAAGATAATTGTGTTGTATAAAGTGATGTTGTAGTCTTTTTTTTTGTCAAGACAACCACTTCTACCACATATTTTTTCCTTTTCTATAACAAACAAATTCATAAAAAATTAAATCAATAAACATAAAAAATAACTAATTTAAAGAGAATAAATAAAGAAAATAACAACACACACAAAACTAAAATTAAATAAAATAACAAAACCATTACCAATTAAAAAATTTAAAATTAAAAAATTATAATATATGTATTAAACATTTATAAACAAATATAAGCGAAAAAAATGTAAACGAAAAGGAATGCACTTTAGTGAGAAAGAGTGGAAGATAGGAATTGTGGTGGTGCAAAGGTGGAGACGAAAGTAAGAGAGGAAGGAGAAAGCAGATGCGAAGGCTAGGTTTAGGTTAGAAAAAGTGTGAAAGTAAAAGTGGATGAGTGGAGTAATTATAGAAGAATAAAAACAATGTTTACCTTGTCATAAAGATAGTTTACGAATTTAAAAAACTTTTGAAGTACAGGACGAAAACTTAGAGGTACAAGAAGAAACTCCCCTCTTCTACCCAAGTACCCACCAGGTTGGACCATGATACAAGACCCTTTTCTAAACCCTCTCAAGCCCAAATTCAAAAGAAGGCCCAATAAGTATAAATTCTACCAGGCCCATCTTCTTGGACCATCTAGTGCATTTTGCACAGCTATCTGATTCAAATTCAGTATATTAATAACTCAAATTAATGTACATTGTATAATAATAACTAGATTATTTATTGTTGCAGAGAATAATTTCTAAAGTTTAGGTCTATGATGAGATATTCCATTATCCATTATTGACAGCTTAGTTAGTTTATAATTTGCACGATTCCAGTGGTTTGTGGGTTGGATTATGATTATTATATTAATGAATCAGACCCATCAAATCGTAACAGAAAATCTCAACCACCCACTCTTTGACAAGTACACCTTTCTTTAGCTTCTTCTAACTTTCGTTTTAAATCATATCAGTAACTTTAGCATTACTCCATGGTAAAGTGGCAAAGCAAGAACAACACTAGCTTGCAAATAAATAAAATAAATACGACATCGATCACATCTTTATTCACTAAGCTAACTTAGGTAAATCGACAAAGTTATTTTTGAAGTTAGACTTATATTTAAATTCTCTAGATTTACTTGCAATATATTTTATATTAAGTTTAGACATCAGATAGAATAAATTTTGTGTATATAAATAAATATACAAATCTTATTTTACAAGTTTTTATAAAATTAAGTTAAATTTAAAGTTTAATTCTTAAATTAGCATTATACCTATTTAAAAGTTTATTCTAATGAACTTTGGTATTTATTAGTTATATAGTTTCATTCATTATCATAATCTTATACTTGAAATATAAATACTTGATGTAAGTATATATATTAGATATCTCACATTAACTATAACCAAGATAAATTTAAATTTTATAAAACCAAATTGAAGATTATCATATTTTTTATACTTGATAGATAACAATTCCACTCTCATGTCATTTTCAATGTGTAGGTTCTTAGATTTGGAATGAATGGAATTTATGACGAGGGGAGTCGATATGGTTATATTTTATGATAAATTTTCTAAAAGAGTATAGCTTTACGTATATATTTATTTAGGATTTTGGTAAACTGTGGTCGAAATGAAATTAGTTATTTATTGTTGAATTTAGGATTAAACAAAGGCATATGATAGCCATTGCCATTTCCATTTAAATTGGTAGTTGCATTTAATTGCAATAAATAGGATGTTCACAACTTGCAAATGGCTTATTGTTTGTGGTCCTCACATGTGACGTTTGAGATTGTTCTATCTGCATACTATATTTGCAAAGTATTCAATAATTTTAATTAATTAGCACTATGCATGTGGAGGAATAATAAGGTATATGTTTAACCAACCTTTTATTTTAATGTTTTTATTATAAATTATTTATAGCAAAATCTGATCTTTGATTTTTCTAGAATGAGTTTGAAAAATGTTTTGAAAAGCGTTAAAATAAACTAATAAGAACCTTGAATATGAAGCTATGTCACATGATTATGTCCGTTCACGCATCTTCGTCTCGCATGGAGCAGTAACAAACCCTGATTCACCATTCTTTGCTTCATATTTGGGAAAATTTTGAAGATTAATAGAATTTTGATTGGAGAGAAAGCAAGCTACTTTATAGCTTTATATTATGATTTTTAATAGGACTTTCTAAATTATTTTTTAATTATTATGTTTAATTAGAATATATACTGTTAAATTTCTTATAATAAAAATTCCACAGTACATAATGTATACCGTATGTATTATTGAGAATCTTTCGATTCTCTTAACTGTTTTTGGTTGGACAGTCTTTTACTGTTTTGTTTGAACAGTGGGTTGTTTTTCGTTTTTCCTATTTTTCGTTCTCGCTCTCCCTCTTTGGAACTCTATATATACAGAGTTCCTTTCCCCTTTCCCGGGCTAAGAATGTATACACTTTGTATATTTGAATGTACTCACAAATAATAAAAGAAGAGGTTTTTCTTACTCACCGTTTCAAGATCTCCAACTTTGTCTACTGTACCGAGAGCAACCGCCGCCGTATCGGAGCTCCTCCGGCCACCGACGTCTGCCTCTTTCTCTTCTTTTCATCAGAGAAAGTCTCTAACGTTTCTCTCTCCATTTTCACCTTACTTTACGCAAATGCCACGCAGACATTCACTTTCAGCTTATCTTCCAATCTGATGGGCCGAATGCAGATTGGGCTTCTAAGTGCACAGTGCCTGACCCAAATTAATATGGTATCAGAGCAGGTCTAGTACCTGCTCTGCTTCCGTTGCCACCGCTGCTGTTTCTTGGGTCTTCTTGGGCTGGTTTCTTGGGTCTTCTTTTTGCTGGGTTCTTGGAGCCACTTTGCTGCCATGGATCAATCTGATCAGTCTTCCAATCCCGCCAGCCCATTCTATCTACACCCGGGAGAAAACCCAGGTTTGACTTTGATTACACAAACTCTCAACGAGAATAACTACTCGTCCTGGAGCAGAGCCATGAGGAGGGCTCTGCTTTCGAAAAACAAAATTAAATTCATAGACGGGTCCATAAAGAGACCCCAGAAAACTGATGCTGCCTATGACACCTGGGAAAGGTGTAATGTGATGATCCTGTCATGGATGACAAAGACCTTATCTCCACATATCGCAGAGAGCGTCATCTACGTCGAAGAAGCAAAGGAGCTATGGGATGAGCTTAAGGAGAGGTTTTCCAAAGGATATTATTTCAAAATCTCAGATTTACTACAAGACATACACTCGATTAAGCAAGGGAAACGAGGAGTCAGTCAATTTTTCACTGATCTGAAGATATTATGGGAAGAATTAGAGTCTTTAAGACCCATTCCTGTTTGCACTTGTGAGACTCCATGCAACTGTGACATGTCCAAGGTTATGTTGAAATATAGGGAAATGGAGCATGTAATTTGCTTCTTGAAAGGATTGAATGATTCTTACAATACTGTTAGAACGCAGATCCTCTTAATGGATCCTTTACCCAATGTTAACCGTGTTTTCTCTTTGATCATTCAACAAGAAAGACAAGAAAAGCAATGTATTACAGAAACCAGAATTCTGGCAAATGTTGCCGATAAAAACAATCACTGGAAACCAGAACAAAACTGGAGGAATCAAGGACGTTTTGCTGGAACTCGTGCACAAGGCAGAGGTAGGGGCAGAAACCCGAATTATGGAAGGTAATGCTCTTATTGTAATAAGATGAATCACACTGTTGATGAGTGATATTCTAAGCACGGATACCCCCCATGGTACAAGAAAGAAGAAAGGAAGAGTGATTGGAACTCTGTTAATGTTAGTCAAAGCAACACTGACTCTGAAGGCAATTTGAAGATACAACAACAGACCAGCAGTAGCAATAATACCAATTCTTTCACGCCAGAACAGATGCAGAGACTTCTAAAAATGATTGATAAGGCTGAAGACTCATCCATTCACAAAGTTAATCAAGTTCAGAGGAAAGAGACTAAGAATAAACCAGGTAATTCTTCCTGAATTATCGACACGGGAGCTACTGATCATGTTACACATGACAAATCCAATTTTATTGTTTTTCACAAAATTAAACCCATTTCCATAAAATTACCAAATAAAACTACCATCACTGCTGAATATGCTGGAACTGTCCAGTTTGCTGAGAATTTTATCATTTTCAATGTCCTTTACATACCTAATTTTTGTTTCAATCTAATCTCTGTTCAAAGCCTTATCAAAGACTTGGATTGCAATCTAACTTTTTCCTATGAGAATTGTCAGATAAGGAAGAATCGTTCATTGAAGACGATTGGATGTGCTAAACCATGGAATGGTCTCTATTACTTACAAGATTTCTCTAAACCAGAACAAAGAGATATTGCCAAGACTGCTTTCTCTTTTAAAAAGACTGATGTTAATCTGTGGCATCTTAGACTAGGACACCCTGGACATCATGTTGTAAAACACATATGTGAAATGTTTCCTTATGTCAAGACTAATACTGATATTGTTTGTGACACTTGCCATTATGCAAAACAACACAAGTTGCCTTTTACAAAAAGCTTATCTGTTACTACTGAATGTTTTTAGGTTATTCATTGTGATATTTGGGGGCCGTTGAATATTGTTTCTGTTCATGGGCATAGGTATTTTCTTAGTATAGTTGATGATTACAGCAGACACACATGGGTTTTTCTAATGAGTAATAAAGGACAAACCAAAGACTTACTACAAAATTTTGTCATTAAAATCAAGAATCAGTTTAACAAGATGATAAAAATCATTAGGTCCGACAATGGGCCATAATTTAACTGTGTCAGTTTTTATGATATGCATGGAATTATTCATCAGAAGAGTTGTGTTGAGACACCAGAACAGAATTCTGTAGTTGAAAGAAAACATCAACATATACTTAACGTGACACGAAGTCTTCTTTTTCATTCCAACATACCTAAAGTTTACTGGTCTTATGCTATTGGACATGTTGTTTACTTGATAAATAGATTGCCTTCTTTTAGTCTAGGACATAAGACTCCCTATGATATGCCTTACAATCTACCACCTACTTACTTAGACCTCAAAGTCTTTGGATGTTTATGTTTTGCTTCTACACTTGAAAATAATAGAAACAAGTTGGATCCTAGGGCTAGAAAAGGAGTGTTCCTAGGGTATAAAAGTGGTGTCAAAGGCTATATTGTATTAGACATAAATACCAAAGAGCTCTTTGTTAGCAGAAATGTCATGTTTCATGAAGAAGTGTTGCCCTATAAGAACTTTCAAGGTAATCAGCAAAGCAAAGACAATGAGAAGGATGAAAATGAGTTCTTAACTGATTTCTCCAAAGACTACTATCCTACTAATGAAGACCGTTTTGATGAGCAAGAAGAAATTAATCAGGAGGAAGAACTGCAGAATCCTACTGTCACAAATAACAGTCAGGAAAACTACAGACACAGAAGACCAGAAAGGGTTAGAAGGACTCCTGCCTATCTAGAAGATTACATCCACCAGGTGAATCAATCCTTGACTGTTAAAAACAATTTCAAAACTCCCTATCCGATAACTAATCTACTATGTTGTGATAATTTGTCAGAGAAACACTCCAAATATATCATGGTTGTCACTGAAAATAAGGAGCCTCGGACTTACAATGAAGCTAAAGACAAAAGGGAATGGATAGAAGCAATGCAGAGAGAAATTAAAGCCTTGCAGGACAACAATACTTGGTTTTTAACTCAACTGCCATCAGGAAAAACTCCTATAGGGTGCAAGTGGGTATATAAAACAAAATTTAGAGCTGATGGAAGCATTGAAAGGCATAAGGCTAGGTTAGTGGCAAAAGGATATTCCCAACAAGAAGGGATAGATTACTTAGACACATTTTCCCCTGTTGCGAAACTCACCACTGTTAGACTTTTGATAGCACTAGCTGCTTCAAATAATTGGTTCTTACACCAGTTAGATGTGGACAATGTGTTTCTTCACGGTGACCTCAATGAAGAGATTTATATGCAACCTCCTCCAGGACTAAGTATTCATACAAAGGGACAGGTTTGCAAATTAATTAAATCCTTATATGGCTTGAAGCAAGCAAGCAGACAATGGTTTGAAAAATTGTCCTCTTATCTAATCTCTGTTAAATATAAACAATCTAAGTCTGATCACTCATTGTTCACCAAAAGAACTGGTGCATATTTCACTGCATTACTTGTATATGTGGATGACATTGTGTTGGCAGGAAATTCCTTGGAAGAAATCAATTGTATCAAAGAGCTCCTACATAATAAATTTCGCATAAAGAATCTTGGAGAACTCAAGTACTTTCTCGGACTTGAAGTGGCTAGGTCTAAAAAGGGAATTCACTTGTGTCAAAGAAAATATGCATTAGACATACTTGAGGAAACAGGAATGGAGGGATGCAAACCCTCTACTACACCCTTTCTTAGAGACACAAATCCATTATACAAATTGGACAGCCAACTTGATGATCCTGGACCCTACAGAAGATTGATAGGGAAGATTGATGATCCTGACCTATGTTATACTATCAATTTACTTAGCCAGTTTATGCAATTTCCTACAGAACACCATTATAGGGCTGCTCAGCATGTGCTCAGATACATCAAATCTACCCCTAATGAAGGATTGTTTTTCGCTGCTGACTCTCCTATGCACCTGAAAGGTTTTAGTGATTCTGATTGGGCTAGTTGTCCTAACACTAGAAGGTCAACTACAGGATTTTGTGTCTTTATCGGGACATCACTTGTTTCCTGGAAGTCTAAGAAACAAAAGACCGTTTCCAGATCATCTACTGAGGCTGAATACAGAGCCCTTGCTGCCACTGTATGTGAAATACAGTGGCTCCACTATTTACTTAAAGATCTTCAAATTGAAGAATCTGGAGTGCCTATCCTATACTGTGACAACAAGTCTGCTCGCCACATTGCTCATAACCAGAGTTTTCACGAATGGACCAAGCACATTGAGCTTGACTGTCACGTTGTTCGTGAAAAGATCCAGGAAGGGCTACTACATCTTCTTCCTGTGCGATCCGATGAACAGCTGGCCGACGTCTTCACCAAATTTCCGCATCGCGTCAGCTTCAAACATATCATTCCCAAGCTTGGACTGGTCAATACATAGTCCAGCTTGAGGGGAGGGTATTGAGAATCTTTCGATTCTCTTAACTGTTTTTGGTTGGACAGTTCTTCATTGTTATGTTTGAACAATGGGTTGTTTTTCGTTTTCCCTGTTTTTCGTTCTCGCTCTCCCTCTTTGGAACTCTATATATACAGAGTTCCTTTCCCCTTTCCCGGGCTAAGAATGTATACACTTTGTATATTTGAATGTACTCACAAATAATAAAAGAAGAGGTTTTTCTTACTCACCGTTTCAAGATCTCCAACTTTGTCTTCTGTACCAAGAGCAACCGCCGCCGTATCGGAGCTCCTCCGGCTACCGACGTCCGCCTCTTTCTCTTCTTTTCATCAGAGAAAGTCTCTAACGTTTCTCTCTCCATTTTCACCTTACTTTACGCAAATGCCACGCAGACATTCACTTTCAGCTTATCTTCCAATCTGATGGGCCGAATGCAGATTGGGCTTCTAAGTGGACAGTGTCTGACCCAAATTAATATGTATAAAATGGATACATAACTTGTTCTTCTATGCAAGAAAAATATATGACATCAATATGTTTGGTTGGTTCGTAAGGAGCTTAATATCCTTTACCAAAATCTTATTGTACTTCATTTTTTTTATTGTGTTGGCCAATACAACTTTTATATTTTAAGAGATTCAATTTTAAACACATCATTTCATATGATTTGAAAAAATAACATCAGACAATCCAAATAGTCTAACTTCAATACGAGAGACACTTCAAAACCTACAGTGATATACGGTTTTGTATTGTTTTATAATATAAATATATGTTATAAAATAGTACCTCTAAGTTTATAGTTTCCATATTTAAAACCATATGTTTTCAACAAGGGTGTAAACAAGTACACTAGGTTAAATTTTTTTTCCCAAATTAATCCTACTACTCAATAAAAAAAACATAAATTGAATTATGTTGAGTTTCTATATTTTTTTTACTACACACAATCTAAGTCGAATTATATTGAATGATGTTTACTTTTTTTCTAAAATTTGTAGTGTGAACAGATTTTTTTTTAAAAAAATAAACTATAATACAAAATATTTAAATCATTGAATAATTTAATATCTCATAATTATATACTTAATTAATATACTAATAAAGTATATTAAATAATAATTATATTAATATTATTTAGTAACGTGAGTTAGATGATATTGAGTTGAACATGCAATATATCTCACTCAAATTAGTGTTGTCAAAATGAGCTAGAACTCACATACCAATTTTTTTAACGAGTCAATTTTCAACTCGACTCATCTGGGTTGAACTCGTGGTGAGTTGGGTTGGCTCACCAACCCACCTAGTTTAATTTAATTATTTATTATTGTGTGTTTCAATATTATTAGTTAACATTTTTTTATTGTATTGTAAATGGAATTAAAGAAAGATATGTTTCAAGAGAGCAAAATATTATAAATTTATTCATTCAAGACTCTACTCTTATAAATAGATAAGTGACATAAAAATTATCAATATTATAAACTTATTTATTCACTTTTTTAGGTTTGCTTTTGGATTACATTTGAGTTTATGTTAATTTTTTTTATTTTGAATTGTTTTTGGAGGTCAACATCATTTTATAATGAAATGACTTAAATTTGAATTACAAAATCAATTTAACCCACCAACTCGTGGTGGATCGGATCGAGTTTAAATTTTTCGATTCACTATCCAGACCGAATTTAAATTTTTCCGGTTCACTGAGCTCATTAAGTTGGCTCACTAAGTGATCAACCCGTAGTGGATCAGACTGGATTGGGCCAAGTTGCCCGTTTTGACAGCACTTCTCTAAATATTAAAAATTTGATTAAAAGTTATATTTTATCTAATAATAAAAATAACTTAATTCAATTAATTAAAATTAAATTATCAAACCCATAAACATTCGTGTTATTATTAATGTACAAGTGTGCCATATTATTAGATATTCGTTTGAAGCAACGTGTTAATCATTTTGACAGATTGGCAATGATGATGATGATGATGATGATGATGATGATGATGATGATGATGATGATGATGATGATGATGATGATGATGATGATGATGATGATGATGATGATGATGATGATGATGATGATGATGATGATGATGATGATGATGATGATGATGATGATGATGATGATGATGATGATGATGATGATGATGATGATGATGATGATGATGATGATGATGATGATGATGATGATGATGATGATGATGATGATGATGATGATGATGATGATGATGATGATGATGATGATGATGATGATGATGATGATGATGATGATGATGATGATGATGATGATGATGATGATGATGATGATGATGATGATGATGATGATGATGATGATGATGATGATGATGATGATGATGATGATGATGATGATGATGATGATGATGATGATGATGATGATGATGATGATGATGATGATGATGATGATGATGATGATGATGATGATGATGATGATGATGATGATGATGATGATGATGATGATGATGATGATGATGATGATGATGATGATGATGATGATGATGATGATGATGATGATGATGATGATGATGATGATGATGATGATGATGATGATGATGATGATGATGATGATGATGATGATGATGATGATGATGATGATGATGATGATGATGATGATGATGATGATGATGATGATGATGATGATGATGATGATGATGATGATGATGATGATGATGATGATGATGATGATGATGATGATGATGATGATGATGATGATGATGATGATGATGATGATGATGATGATGATGATGATGATGATGATGATGATGATGATGATGATGATGATGATGATGATGATGATGATGATGATGATGATGATGATGATGATGATGATGATGATGATGATGATGATGATGATGATGATGATGATGATGATGATGATGATGATGATGATGATGATGATGATGATGATGATGATGATGATGATGATGATGATGATGATGATGATGATGATGATGATGATGATGATGATGATGATGATGATGATGATGATGATGATGATGATGATGATGATGATGATGATGATGATGATGATGATGATGATGATGATGATGATGATGATGATGATGATGATGATGATGATGATGATGATGATGATGATGATGATGATGATGATGATGATGATGATGATGATGATGATGATGATGATGATGATGATGAATAATAATAATAATAATAATAATAATAATAATAATAATAATAATAATAATAATAATAATAATAATAATAATAATAATAATAATAATAATAATAATAATAATAATAATAATAATAATAATAATAATAATAATAATAATAATAATAATAATAATAATAATAATAATAATAATAATAATAATAATAATAATAATAATAATAATAATAATAATAATAATAATAATAATAATAATAATAATAATAATAATAATAATAATAATAATAATAATAATAATAATAATGGAAAAAAATGGAACTAAACTTCCATTTACTTTTATTATTGAATAACGGAACTTAATGTTGAAAATCAAATTGAAGACAATATCACGATTGGAAATGGTAATATTAGAAACAGAGTTGTATGAACTAGTGTGAAGTTGTTTCATTCAATTTTTGTTTTCAGTACCTACCTGCATGCATTAAAACATTACAAAAAAATATTAAGTGAGAAAAAAATAATTTAGTAAATGAATATATATCTCACGGATTTAGTAGATGAATCTATAGTTCATTAAATAATTTATTATATAAAGTTTCACGTGAAGCCTTAATAAATTTGTTTTTAGTATGATTCTAAAAGATATTTTACAAATATATACAAAATTAATATTCATTTCTTATTTTATCTTATGTAAAACTTTGTTTTATCAAACAAATTTAATTTCATAAAGTCAAATTAAGTTTTAAGTATGCTTTTTAACAAAATAAATATAAGATCAAATTATATTTTATTTTAATAATTTCTCTACTTTCCAAATTATTTTTCACGTCGTAAGTTGTAAAAGAGAAAAAATACGAAATCAAGCCTTAATGATATTTTATAGTGTGGAATATTGGTTTCCTCCGTGCAATGGATGAAGCTAAAAAGAGGATGATATTTATTTGTGCGAGAAGAGAATAAGAATGGGATTGGATTCAAAGTAGCTTAACATAACGTACTTGAAACTTTGGAATCTTCCTTTATGAGGAAGAAGAGCAACATGATAGAGTGAAAGTAGCCCAAAGTAGCTCCTTTTTTACGCCAATTATCACACTTGTATTTTATGTGCACTCACAGTCACAACAAAGGAAATTGAGATACATTTACCAAACCCCAACGCAAACCCTTAATATTGCTTTTCTACTTCCTTTTGGACAAGATTTTAAATCCTGCTCACTCTCACTCTCTGCTTTTATCATATTCTTCAACATTCTAAGGAATTGCAAACAAATGTAGCTAATGCCACCATAATTGTGTTGTCGGGACACATTTTAAACTTTTTTGTGTTGTGACTGAAATTCTGGTGTGGTGAACTGTGTTTAAAAAAGTTGAATAAATGGATTTATTCACCATTATAATTTCATTTTTTTAAGATTCCGAAGTTTTTTATTTTTCTCATTAAATAATGTAATTAATTAAATAATAAATAACCATCATCATACAAATTGCATACACAATTGTTATTACAACAATTTATAAAATATAATTAAATATTCAAACAAAATGAAAATAGACATGGTTGAAACTCTACTATAATAGTTCAATAAAATATCCACTCACTCAACGATTAGTACCTCAAGATCCACTCGTCTAGTGACTAGACTCCTCACCTAACAACACTAGCACTAAAACTCACAAAGATTAAATCACTCGTAATTTGTTTAGCGAACAACTTTCACTTCCAATAATGACTAAGTCAGTGAATTCTATGACTATAATGTCTCTTAGTGAGAATATCCTCGCCTAGTGACTTTCAGGTTAATGATTCTTTGACCTTGGTCTCGCCTAGCGAGTATGTATATCACAAATATGCATATTTATGTTATTCTATACAGGTTAAATTATTCAATTTATTACCATAATCTCTATTCAACATATAAAACTCATCACACAGATCATTTGATGTAGACATCAAAGCCCAACACACATGATGAGGATCATTAAGACGATGATTAGGACTCAATTCAAGACTTACATGGACCCATGACAAAATGAAGGCTTAAAAAGGCCTAAGAGACATTGCAACGCAATATAAATCATCTTTTGGAGCCCAATTGAAGATTCCACATCTTGAACAGGCCAATTTGATTACATATATTACATGGTTGGATTATTAAAAAAAAATATATCAACATTATAGTTATAATCATTATTTGAACCTAAAACCATTTAAAATGTGTCAACATGACCATTATAACATATTATCTTTTCTTAAAAGTGAGGGATTGTAATTTTCTTTTATTTACTTGCAAATGAAGCAAAACCTACAACTTAATTTATATTTTTAAAATTTTTGGAATTCATAATAAAGCAGAACATTGTTGCCAAAAAATAAAACTAGGTTATTTCTATTGTGGTTTTCCCTACATATTGTGATCTTATTAAGAATTTCCCAATTCTTGTGGTGCTCCTCCCTATGTTTATCAAACATTGGTTTTTGGTGTTTTTTTCTCTATCTAAGTATTCTCTATTTTATTTAAAATTTTCAATTTTATGTTCTTAAGTGTCCTGATCCCTGAATCTTTGCTTATTTAGAATCATATCATTATTTGTCCTGATCCCTGAATATTTACTTATTTGGAATCATATCATTATTTAATCAGACAAATCACATTACAATCATCTAATTAGTAATTTTAACATTTTTATAATTTAGAGATAATGCAATTTGTTTCCATTATCTGTGACTAAGCTTAAACAACTTTAAAACCTCAAAAACTTTTTAACTCCATAAGATGTTCTATATACACATATAAACATTATAAGAACCATCATGACATAATGTTCTTATGATTATTAATTGAAAAAAACTTATATTGATAACTTAAACTACGCATGTAACAAAAAAATAACCATATGTAACAACAAAACAAATTGGACTAAGAGAAAAGAAGTAGAAAACTATCTTAGAGAAACTTATCGGTCCAACGTGTGTGCTTGTCACGAGCATCACCTAAATAGTTTCAAATATTGAAATAGACAAATAAAGAGTGAGAACTAAAAAAAAAAGTTTAAAAACTTTTAAAAAGTAATTTTTTCTGGAGAGATAATGTATTTTAAAATAATAAAACTCATTTATAACAAACTATTTATATTAAATATTTTTAATATTAAAATAATAGAGTCTCACTTTAATTACCATCCATTCTAAAATTTCAATTTTTTTAGTTTTTACAATAAAATTCATCCTTTTAATAAATTGATATTTTAATTATTAAATTTAATAAATACTATTTTATTCAAATAAAATCACTAAATTAATAGTAAAAGCTAAGTCATACATTAATTTTTGACTTGTAAAATTATATACATACACACACATATATATATATATATATATGAATAAATATTAATATATCTATATAAAAAGTTTTAAAATTATTATCCTCATCCAAAAATATATTTTATATGCAGAAATTATAGAGAAAGTTATGTTATGCATCTAATTATACTCTAATTATTAAATTTAATAAATAAAATAGTTACTATGATTTAAATAAATTAATCAAATTAACAGCAACCTTGATACAGTAATATCTGTCTAATAAAAGTATTAATATAATATTTCTATATTTAGAAATTGTGATGAAAAGTTATATGTTTAATAAACTTTTATTGAATTATTATATTTAATAAGTACAATAATTAGTATTATTTAAATAAAGGTCCTTAACTAAACATCAAGTGATACAATAATGTCTAGATAACAAATATCATGATCTAAATTGTTTAATTCTTTACTAAATTTAATTTAAGACATGTTTAGTTGATTCAATATTTTAGATTAAAGTCTTATTTTATTTTATATTAGTCTCATGTTTAAAATACTTTTTTTGCAAATTTTGTTTATATGCATTGTTTCATAAAATACGCCCTTTTATACTTTTATATTTACGATTTAATATAAATATAACTTTTTAAAATACTTTTTTTTATAATTTAAGATTTTTATTTTTATAAATATCTTCATTTTTTTTCTACAATCTTATTTACACTTCTTAAATTACTAACTTCTTATTCTATTTCTAATACATCAGATATCATCCCTAACCATTATTATTATTATTATTATTATTATTATCATCATTATTATTATTAATATTATTACTATTATTATTATTATTATTATTATTTTATTATTATTGTTTGGTATTATGGTTTTATTACAATATGTTGAACTCTGTTTTACACGTGGATATCTGATATGGATAATTTGTTCCATAAACATCTGCAGAATAGTGAATCAGAGGGAGAAAATGGGACCCAGTTGTTGCTAGACTCCAAAGTGTAGTAGTAGCTTGGATTTTCAAATGTATATAAAGGAGTTGCAGCCTTCTCAAACTGCACAAACCCACCAAAACTGCTCCACAACCAAATTACCTTTGATATATTAAAGTCTTTGTTTGCCATCTCCTTTCAACCTCAAAAGCATCAAAATACATTGTGAGGAAACATCAGAAGCGTGTTTCTCTTGTCCCCTTCTTCTCATTTGGACTTTCAGTTTTTGTTTTTTAAATGTGTGAAGGACACTGACGGGTTCACGGGTTCTTATGGAGAATTTACCAAAGGGTTTTTTTTATACCCTGCTGTTATTTTTGTGGGTTTGTGCAGTCACAGCCTCTGTGACCTATGATCACAAAGCCATTATTGTTAATGGGCAGAGAAGAATTTTGATCTCAGGCTCCATCCACTATCCAAGAAGCACACCTGAGGTACTTGCTTTTTATTATTTTGAAATCACCAAAGACTTTTCATTTTTCACACTGAAAACCTTTTTTTTCCACCATTCTAATTGGTTGTTGTAGATGTGGCCAGACCTTATTCAAAAGGCCAAAGATGGAGGCTTAGATGTCATTCAAACATATGTGTTTTGGAATGGACACGAACCTTCTCCTGGAAAGGTAGTTATGCAAATGTTATATTCATATTTTTAAATATATCATTTCCACATGTCAAAAAGTTGATAGAAAGCTCACTCCTTTTTCTTTTATATGAAATTTGGGTAACTGAAAATTCAGTATTATTTCGAGGATAGATACGACCTGGTTAAGTTCATCAAGGTGGTGCAGCAGGCTGGTCTCTATCTTCATCTCCGTATTGGTCCCTTCGTATGTGCTGAGTGGAACTTTGGGTAATGATTTTGATAACCTGTCTTATAATTCTACATAACATAATATGTATATTCAGAGGATAATTTGTTTTGGAAAAGAACAACACTGTTTAGCAATGTTTAAAGGTCTTTTCTTTCTGTTTGATATTCAGGGGGTTTCCTGTTTGGCTCAAGTATGTTCCGGGAATTGCTTTCAGAACAGACAATGAACCTTTTAAGGTTGGAATTTTCAATTTTGCTCGGTTATTATTGTTATGGTTTAATTATGAAATCCTGATCATTTTGTAAGCAATCGTTCAATTTGGGTAATGATGTAGGCGGCAATGCGAAATTTTACTGAGAAGATTGTGAACATGATGAAGGCGGAGAAATTGTTCCAGACTCAGGGAGGTCCTATAATTATGTCACAGGCAAGGAAGTGGGATTTGAATAAGATATTTATTCTTAGGATTGCTTTCAAGTTTCAACTTTGCATTTTGTGATGTTATTTTATTATGACTGAAGTTTTATTAGTTAGGCCAACCAATCAATTACAATAATGACCATTTATTGATGGCATTCTGTTTGGCCAAAAATTGAATGTGACAGATAGAAAACGAATTTGGACCAGTGGAGTGGGAAATTGGTGCTCCTGGAAAAGCTTATGCCCAATGGGCTGCTCAAATGGCTGTGGGTTTAGATACTGGTGTCCCCTGGATTATGTGCAAGCAAGAAGATGCTCCGGATCCTGTTGTAAGACCCTTTTGCTCAAACCCTTTTAAGAAAAATAAAAAAGAAACATTTGGAGAATAATTCTTATCGTCTTCCCATAAATTTGTGTGCCCCACCTTCGTTGATTTGTTTCTTTTAGGTACAGTCTTCAGTAATGTTTTGGTTGTTTTGTTGCATTAGGTTTGATATTTTGATGTAGGTTCATTGGCCCATTTGTCCTTCTCTGTTGTTGCTTTTCTCTTATAGTTTGTTCTAACTTATAGTTAACGTACCTCTCTCTGTGTCATCCACCCATTTCTGTCTTTTTTCATTGGAAAATTGACTGAACTCCCTTGCATCTTTCTCGATAGATTAACACCTGCAATGGATACTACTGTGAAAACTTCACTCCTAACAAGGAGTACAAACCCAAAATGTGGACAGAGAACTGGAGTGGCTGGTATGTTCGACAAATAAATTATAGTAATAACTGGTCTGGATCCTGTATTCAGTTTATGTTTCGTGTTCTGCAGGTACACTGAGTTTGGTGGCGCGGTTCCTCGTAGACCTGCAGAAGACATGGCCTTCTCAGTTGCAAGATTCGTACAGAATGGTGGTTCATTTGTTAATTACTACATGGTAGGTTAGAACATTGCATTTACGGTCTATCTGTTGGCCAATGTCAATAGATTCTTCCCACCTTTTTATGTAATATGTATTCATGCATTGGAAACTTTGATTTGAGTCTAAAATGTATCATTTTTGGATCCAGTTCCATGGAGGAACTAACTTTGATCGGACATCAGGTGGCCCCTTTATTGCCACCAGCTATGACTATGATGGTCTCCTTGATGAATACGGTAGGCTGAGACATTTGGTTGATTTGTTGACATGATTTGAATGATGACACCATGCAAATTTAAATCTATTTAAAAAAATGTTTTTTAATTACTTGCTTATGTTGATGCTTGGGGTGAATATTAATCACTATGCTTTTGCAAATTGTACATATTCATATTAGTCTGAAGCTTGTTTAACTATGTCAGGACTTTTAAATGAGCCAAAATGGGGGCATTTGAGGGATTTGCATAAAGCAATAAAGCTGTGTGAGCCAGCTTTAGTGTCTGTAGATCCCAATGTGACATGGCCTGGTCAAAACCTTGAGGTAAGGACCCTAAACACGGACGTGACTTGTGAAAAATACTTAACAGAATTGTTGAAATTTTTTTTGCCGTTTGTCTTAATTTTACTTTAGGTACATGTGTTCAAGACTTCTGGTACTTGTGCTGCATTCCTAGGAAACTATGACACCAAATCTTCCGCTACAGTTACATTTGGAAATGGAAAATATGACCTACCACCTTGGTCTATCAGCATCCTTCCTGATTGCAAAACTGAAGTTTTCAACACTGCAAGAGTAAGACAATACTTTTTATCAAGCTTATTTTATTTTATGAAGGAGTGTACCCGGAAATTATTTGTGCAGAACTTTTCTGTCACTAACATATTTCTCATACGAATTGTAATGTTCAGTACTTCTTCTGTTGTTCAAGAACAGAAACATTAGACAGACTTTTAGCAGAAAATCTCTGTATTCATATTGGTTTTTTTTCCAAGTATGAATATTCATGTTATCAATGCTATGTATGTAAACAGGTTGGTGCTCAAAGCTCTCTGCTGAAGATGACTGCTGTGAACACTGCATTTGATTGGCAGTCATACAATGAAGAGCCAGCATCGTCCAATGAAGATGATCCCTTAACAGCATATGCACTCTGGGAGCAGATTAATATCACCCGAGATTCCACAGATTATTTGTGGTATATGACAGAGTAAGTATCTTTCAATTGATCATGTATCTGACTTCTAAAAAACTAATAATGGAAATGTTCAACTTCCTGACACTTACTATTCGTATCCTCGCTCCATCTAATAAATTATTGTCCCTTGTCCAGTGTCAATATTGATGCAAATGAAGGTTTTATAAAGAGAGGACAATCTCCTGTTCTTACCGTGATGTCAGCTGGCCATGCTTTGCATGTTTTCATCAATGGTCAACTTTCAGGTAATGATATATTTTCAATCCATTTTTTTGTTATGATAATATCTGCTCGTACTTATCCATTTTCTGTATAAATGCAGGTACTGTGTATGGAGGATTGGAGTTCCCTAAATTAACATATAGTGACAGAGTGAAGCTGAGGGTTGGCAATAATAAGCTATCTTTACTAAGTATTGCCGTCGGTCTCCCGGTTAGTTATCTAATTTTGTTTTTTATTTCTACAAATATAAATTATTTCAAGATTCTTTTCCTCTTCCTATCTTATGCCAATGTTTCAATGATGCCAGAATGTTGGGATTCACTTTGAGACATGGAATGCTGGGGTGTTAGGCCCAGTCACACTAAATGGTCTAAATGAGGGGACTAGAGACTTGTCTAAACAGAAATGGTCTTACAAGGTTTGTCATCTACTATTGTTTTGCTCAGTTGCAACATTGAAAGGTTTCATCATAATTATGTGTGTGTCACTAAGAAATAAGAGATTACTCATCTGCATTTTGTTGGCAGATTGGTCTCAAGGGAGAAGCCTTAAACCTTAACACTGTAAGTGGGAGTAGCTCAGTTGAATGGGTAGAAGGATCATTATTGGCTAAAAAACAGCCTTTGACATGGTACAAGGTAAGATTGAATTTCAACAAGTCTTGCATTTATTATGTGCTTGATCACGGAAGTAAGAATATCTATTTCTTCTGACACATTTATGCTGTAATGTCAATAGACAACTTTTAGCACACCAGCAGGCAATGATCCATTGGCTCTGGACATGATTAGCATGGGAAAGGGCCAAGTATGGATAAATGGTAAAAGCATTGGACGCCATTGGCCTGGATATATAGCACGCGGTGGTTGTGGGGAATGTTCCTACGCTGGAACTTACACTGAGAAAAAATGCCAGACAAACTGTGGAGAGCCCTCCCAGAGATGGTAAGAGCTGATACAAGTTATTTTTCTGCAGTGAATGGTGTAAGTAACTTGAACATCATCATGATTCATGACATTGACAACATATTGTTGGCATTGGACAGGTACCATTTTCCTCGGTCGTGGCTGAACCCAAGTGGGAACTACCTGGTTGTGTTTGAAGAATGGGGAGGAGACCCTAGTGGAATTTCTTTGGTGAAAAGAACAACAGCAAGTGTTTGTTCTGATATATATGAAGGGCAACCAACTCTTAAGAACAGGCAGATGCTGGCCAGTGGCAAAATTAATAGACCCAAGGCTCACTTGTGGTGTCCACCTGGGCTAAAGATTTCCCAGATTAAATTTGCTAGTTATGGATTGCCTCAGGGAACTTGTGGAAACTATAGAGAGGGAAGCTGCCATGCTCACAGATCATATGATGCTCCTGAAAAGGTACCACAATCAGCTTGACCCTTTACAATTTAGATTTGTATTGATGCATACTGGTGCTGCTTCTGATGCTTCTGTCACACAATTTCACCCAGTTCTCCTCTGAATTTTCTACCATGGTCATTAATACTAGTAAATTTTGTATAAGTAGGCACCCTTTTTGTTTCATCTGCTCACTTAATCCTTGGTGACATCTACAACCAGTAATTGCTGGATAATTAGTCATTTGGTTCTGAATGATTAGCTCTACCATGTTATGCTCATGCATCTTTTGCTTATTATCAGTGCTACCTTTTTCTTCTGCTACTTTGTACTATGTATTGTTGGTATTATTTGTAGAACTGCATTGGCAAGCAATCTTGCTCTGTGACTGTAGCTGCTGAAGTTTTTGGGGGAGACCCATGTCCGGGAACTCCAAAGAAGTTGTCCCTTGAGGCACTATGCAGCTAGATCATGTTATTCAATACAACAATCAGAGAAAAAACATGGAGCAGATTTATTAGGTTTAGCACAGAGAAAAAGTATTTGAAGTCCAATACATACAGAATCCAAATCATGCACCAGCTTCCCCAAAACAAATGTAGATAAAAAGAAATTAGCTGAAAGTGTTACATAATCAGGCTATTCATACACATTCTTTCAATAAACTAGAAGTTGGAACTTGGATAATAATTCTCAATTACATAGTCAACCAATAACGTTTATTTATAGAAAAACTCATTTCAAAATCATGACTTGGGCCTCCTGTATAACCTTAACGGGCCTCTGCGTATCGGGCTACTGGTTGAAACCCAAAAGATTCAGCTTCCTATCACGTTGTTTTATGGATTGAAAACCACTTGCTTTATCTCATTATCCTTACTCTTTACATATTATGTCTCTTAAATTGGACATAATGTTAAATAATAATTCAGCTATGTAGTTTATGAAACTTATTTTATTTTTTGTTGTTCATGGATTAGTTATGCTATTCATCAACTGTATCCTATAAAAGAATAATCCAAAAAGATTTCTCTTTTTTAATGGATTCACTTTATTATATATATTTGTTAATTTTATTTTTTAACATATATGAGCTGTGATATTTGTACTATAATTATTTTCATAATTGGGTTCAATACCTTAGGACAAAATTAAACTATAATAAAACAACATTAAACTCTAAAATAAAATTATTTTAAATAATGTTACTATTCAACAATAAAAATTTAGTGAACTTAAAATTTATCATAAACTAATCACACATATTTAATAGATAGAAAAATTACAATATTTAAGTTTGTTTGATGAGAGCAAAGCAATATAAAAATTATTTTATACAAATATACTTAATGTCTTTCATTTTCTCACAAATTATTGGCGTTTAACGTGACTTGATAACCTTTTAACACATCATTCAAGTCCGGTAATTGTTTATTTCATTTTATAAAAAAAAAGACTATTAAGAAAGTGAACAATAATATAATAAAAAAATTGAGGATTGAAAACTGTTAGAGGAGGTATTGTTATATTTAATACTTAAAGCAATGTTGTGTTACAAAAAATGGTGAATTGAGGTCCAATAAATGAAGCATTTTAATCATATTTGACCTCCAAAACTGATTTAACTTTACTTGCTTGTACTTAATTGAAAAAGAAAACAAGCTTTATGGATATAAAGTTCAATTTTAAGAAAGAAGTGAGGACCACCTTCCACTAATTAAGCTTTAGAAGACATAAACACGATTACTCCTCCTTTTTCCTCCACAAAGTAAAAGGAAAACTACTTTCAATGTATTTATTTTTCCAATATCCATTTGTTGTCTATTCATCATTGGTTGTTGCTAATCTCAAAAGGATTTCAAATACTAACTAAACAATTAACGTAGTTTCTAAAACACTTTTCAACATAATTTCTCTTTTCTTTTCTTTCCTATGTAAACTAAACATACCCTAAAAGGATATAGCTATCAACCCAATAGCTAAAATGACGAAGTTGTATTTATATAAATGTTTGTCTTTTTAAGATAAGTAATTTAATATGGAGAAAATTATAAAAATCTTTTTTATAAATATAATATAATGTCTCAGTGTAAATTTTAAATGTCCAACTTAGGTTTATAAATTTTCCATCTTGTTCGTTCTCATCATTAGCTACACAAAAATTAAGAAAAAGTTGTGTGGAAAAAAAGAAAAAAGAAAAGAGAAGGGTCAAGAGTCATAGAGACTACTACACAAGTGTCTATTCATCTTTTAAGTCTGCGAGAAAAAGAAGGAAAAGTGAGTTATGATAAAGAAGTTGGATACGCAAAGTTAAAGGAGTGTTAATTTGCCTAAAGGTAAAGGTGATAGGAACACACTTTTGAGAAGGTATATAGTTTAAATGAAAATTCTGTTTTCAATTTACATCATCTTACAAAATTAATTTAAAACAAATATTAATTTTAGATGAAATGGATTTTGTTTCGATAATAAATATTAAAAACTAATGTTAACTCATAATACTACTTGAAAAATTACACTTAAAATTTATTTTGGGTGTAATTAACAAAATGAATATTTTTCACGAATATATTTTAATGTAAATATTTCTTTTATAATATATTATATTTTCTATGGTTATATAAACTTATAGTTTATTTTATAAAATGTTTTTATCTCAATCTTCTTCCTCAAGTTGATATAGAGATGTTATACATTTCTAATTTTTCTAATAATCTTTCAAAAATATGCTCTACCAGAATTTTGATAAAATCATCTGTGAATTGGTATTCATATTTAATATTTGGTAATTTTAAATGTTTTTATTATTTTTTTCTGAATGGAAAAGCTATTAACATTTACATCACCATGTTGAATAATGTTGTGAGTAATGTTATATACAACTTTATTATCACAATACAATTAAATAAAACTCCTATGTGCATAACTTAAATATTGGAGAAGTGCTTAAAAACATTCAAGAACTATTTCTAAGTTTGCATCTAGTTATAACTTTTCACTTTTTACTTCTTTATGTAATTACCTCTTATAAATATGAAATATTTATAAATATAAAATATTTATAAATATAAAATATTGACAAGTTAATTTTGTATCATAAAAAATACTTGTCCAATTATAAATCATAATATTTTTATAATTAGAATTGTTATGGAAGAAGAACAACTTTTATGTACCTTAAAATTTGTGTGATAATAATATGTGTGTTTTTTTCACCTAGATCGATTTCTACATTGCATCTAGCACAACTTTGCATTTTTTACTCTATGTAATAAAATTATCTCTTACAAATGTGAAGTATTAACAAGTTGATTTTGTATCATCAAAAGCACTTGCCCGACTTACATTAATATAAATCATCATATCTTTATAATTGAAATTGTTATTGAACACAATTCTCTTTCCAAGAGCAACTTTTATGTACCCTAAAATTTGTGTAACAATACCCATGTATTTTTTGTTATTATTTATTAATATAATATTGCAAAAGTTGTGGATGCCATAAGTTGCGAAAGATTTTTTATGAGCTTGGACGCAAGTGTTGCTTCCAACATTTTGATTTGGAGATATTTTCTAAACTTCACGCCGTCAACGTTCTTATTTTATTTGCAACGTTCCTATTGTATTAAAAAAAATCATTTTTTAGCATATGTTTTTCTAGATATTTTGGATCTTTTTAAGTCATGGGTCTGATCCATGAACTCTATAAATAGAACACTTCCTTCACTCCAAAACACATAATCAGAAATCATTATTCTCTCATTCTCTCTTCTCTTGGTTTCATAGTTTCTCTTTTCTTCTTTTCCTGAAAATATTCTGGATTTATTTTATTCTCTTTTTAGAAATCATTGATAGTTCCGAAATCCTAAAAAATTCTGAGAAGTTCGTGTTGTATCCTGTGGGACTTGCACAATACACCACAGATAAGTTCTTAAAGACAGTGATTTACACACCTTAGAAAATTCTTTGTTTGTGATCTTTATTCTTTTATTATCAGTTTTTACAACATTTTTTCACCTAGATTGTGCATGAATTGACTAATTATACTAAGAATATAAGTTGAATTTGATATGATGAGAGAAAGATACATTAATCTCTCAACGAGTTTATGATATCTTTCCTTGTTAATTGGAGTTTAGTCTTTAATACACAACTTCAATCTCCTTTATTTGAAGAATTGATTCATTTGTATGTTGTCAACAACCAATCAATGTCAATATTTATAATTAGACACAATAATACTCACATTGTGTTAACTTTGGCTATAAGAGCGAATTTCACACACTTGTGTATATTTCTTTACAATTAATTTAACTTTGAATCTTTCAATTATACCCTTTGCATTAAATTTCATAATATACATTCATCGATATCATTCTAACTTTTTTTTTCTAATTCTCATGTTTCATCTCTCTTCATGCATATCATCTTTCAACTTGGATTAAGTTAAAACTTTTTATTAGAAAAAAAAGACAATATATAACTGACTTATAATAGTAACATTTGAGCTAGATAAGTTTTGATTACAAATGTATAATTCCTCATAAGGTATCTAGTATCATGGTCATGAGTAGGTTTAGATTTTTAAAAATAAGATATTATTATAGTTGGTATTGTAATTGCATTAAGATTTTGTTTTAATGAGTTGGGGTTTAGAATTTGATGGGGGACAAAGAAATTATGGGGGCAAGTACGCTGCACACCGTGCTCTGATTGAAAGAAAACAAACGTGCATCAATAATATGACTTTTGAATTTACACTTTGCAACACAATCTCTCTTCCTCCCACCTTTCGTCCTTTCAGTGGTCCTTCCACTCTTCTCTCCAACTAAACCTTCACCACCTATATATGGCATCAATTATCTCTCATAAATACCATCATTATCTGCATAATACAATTCGATATCATCACTCACATTCCATCCAATAATTGAGACATCAATTTCTTTTACTCATAACAGACCAAACATGTTGCGGCCAAGTATCATAGCCATGATCAAAGCCAAAAAGCTCTTCTTGTCAAAATTAACTCCTTTCAAATTTCGAATTGACATTGTCATTGTCATTATTTTTTTAACCTTTTGTTTACAAGTCAAAATATATATTTGAAAATAATACATGCTGTAACAAAAAGAATTAAATTTCACATTGCGTAAATGCATTGTTTAGTACAAGATACGAAAGAAATTGTTAAGCGTGTACTATTCAGAATTGTTCGTTTACGTGTCAGACAAAGATCTATTACGTAAAGCAATGGTTTGTGATGTCCGATCCTTACTTAATGTGTGATCGAGGCACACAAGAAAACAGGACGAGACAGCAAGTGGGACATTACTGTTTTTTTCTGATTTATTTCGGTAGCTCATTTTAGTACTTATCATTTTTATTATTTTATTTTTGGAAGGGAATTTTCATCAAATAAAGTAAAAACAAAACAAGTTTTATTTGTAGAACAACAAAAAAGTAGAAATAAAATTTCTCATTTTTGTTCTTTTATTTTTGGAAGGGAGTTTTCATTTTCATCCATTCAAATTTTCATGTCTGTTCCTCTTGGATTTCTTCTCTCGACAATATCTAAAAGCAAATTAAAACAAGTATCAAGCTTGGATGATTTGCTTTGCAAAAAAATCCAACGTTAGCACCAATAGTTATTGCTTGGTAGGCCACATGTTGGAGTATTGTCTGTAGAAAACTCTTGTGAGTTAAAGCTTGCACAAAAACGGCATTGGATAAAGAAAATAAAAACAAAACGATAAGCATAAATGATTGGGATGAAATAGATAATGGTTTTTATTCGTTGTTTTACCGATTTTAAACTAATCTTTAATAATACTCAGATTTTCTTTTATACTATTATGATAAAGATAAATAAATAATGTGAAAAATATATCTTTAGATTTGTTAGGGTTTAAGAGGAATAGATGGTATGCACGTAGTAATGTACTCTGCAGAGGTTGGATGGGATGGGACGTTTGATATTGATGAATCCTGGAAAAGAGAAAAAATGAAAAATGAGTTGAAAGTAGAGTGATGTGAATTTTGGCACTACTACACCTTTGTCTCATTGTTAACGTTAAAGGACATTGTGGTTGGATACTGCTCTCCTTCACCCATGGGACCCTGTCGTTCGACGTCCCTCAATTACCATCATTCGCTTTTTTCTATCACATCAAACCTCTATTTCAATTTTTCATTTTTCTTTTCAAATTTTACAAAATATTGTGTTTTTCTAATATTATTTTTCACACCTAAATATATTATTTTTTATATATTAAATAATTATCTAAATTAATATTTGAATTGAAACATATCTTATGGTAATTATATTTATTTATTTTTAATATTTGGAATAAAATGATATTAAGAATTATTATATTGATAAAATTTAATTTAATGTTAAAATTTAAGAACTAAAAGTATATTTAATTTTCATACTTAATTAATTTTTATTTATATTTTCTTTCATTATTCTACTTGTTTTATTTCTTTTTCTCTTATCTTTGAGTATACAATGATTAATATTGAACATCTTTTTGTTTATTTTCACAGTTTCATGGTCATAATACTCATCATCTTTTATTTTTCACTTTTTATGATCCAAAAATATATAAATTTATGTTAATATCTTATTTTACATGTGCTTGCCAACTTCAACTTATCACGTGATATGGACAAATAAGATCCATTAGGATCTTGATTTATGTATTCCAACCCTCTCTTACTAGACTGTTGTTCCTTGTGGTTCTGGCATGAAAGGTTGAAACAAAATAAAATGGAAGAATTTATTAGTTGATGGAAAGATATTTTGTAGATACGAAAAGCAAATCGAGGTGACAAGTGCGAAAGTTCACGTTATTAAATTTGTACAATAGGAGGATGTGTGCTTATTTGTACAACTATATGACTGTTTGGCCGAAAGGAGGATTTTTTTACTGTCACGGAAAGTGCATTGTGCAATGTTTTATTCCCAATTGCGGCGAACTAAAGTTAAAACGTAAAGACCATCAATTATTGTTCCAAGTAAAACTCTGATCTGACTCAAATAGATGAGTTATTTCCAGTTTCCTGTTCAAACAGAGGCTATTAAATTACTTTCTATTCAAAAACGGATACGTAGGTGAGTTGAAAGACCCGGCTTTACCGGATCCTTTCCTCTGGGGTAAACCAGAAAATACACATCAAACAGTGTTTATAGTTAGTTCCCCCCCTGTTCATTTGTTCAAAATTAATGATGTCTCAAAAGAAATCTATAGTTTTCAAAAATCTAAAACAGTTTTGTTAAGGCCAGGTTGGTGTTTCAAAATTTAAATTTAAGAACATTATGCGTTTGTTTTAATGATTTAAAGAAGATGAAGCAAAAAGAAACTGCACCAAAAAGTTTAAAACAAAGTAATATGGGGATTAATTGGCTACTCTGGCTTTCCCTATCTTGCCACTTCTAATCTCAATTTTTGGCAATCGGTTACTAATCTTCCCCAAAGACAAACTAAGAATATTATCATATGAACTAATGATACAAATTTTAAAAGGGGAGAAAATAAAAAAGAGGTTGTTATATTATAAATCTTAACATGATGAATAATGTTGAATAAGCCTATTGGCTTCCCTAAGACCACTGAAGTAAGCTCCATGAGTTGTGGAATAGTGGGTTCTGTGGGTTGCTTCCCCTGCAAACAAGATTTGAAGTGGTGGTGAAGCAGAAGGGTGACTGCTGCTGCTGCTGCATTTTGGCAAAGGTTCTGCCATTTTATCAAAATCATCTCCACTTGATCCAACTGCCACATGACTGTATGAGCCTAAAAATAAAGGATCTGTTCCCCATTGGCTCTTCAACACTTTACTGAATTTTACCTTATATTCTTGGGAGTGCTTTTCAGAATTCCCATTCCCGTTGCAAAACTCAACTGAATGTGACAGGAAACATGAAACTGTGTCCGAAACCCCTTTAATGATCTCTTCATCTTTGAGTGACTCGAGTGCCAGAGCTTCTTCCCCAGCAAACCAAGATAAGAGGACACTAGAATTGTTGTAGATAGGACAAAGAGTAGCAGTCCTTCTCATCCACCAGGGTATTTTCTTCTGCCTCAACTCAGAGTTAGGTGAATGGAAAACCATTTGCAAGAAGGGGAACCCTCTGGAGTGCTCGTCTCTTGTTCCATGAGGAGGACTCAATTGCATGAACAACTTATTAACAACACCAAAACCAAGCCTTGAAATAGCCTCAGCCTTAAAGGATGGTAGAGGGGGATGGAACATTGACATACCTGAATCATCATCACGGATAGAAGCCTTCAACACTCCCAGTGAAACCGTGACAATGACGTGATCCGCAGACATAACAGAGCCATCAGAGAAATGTAGCACCACGGGCCTAGAACGTGTTCCATTTTCCATATTCATCGCCTCGTGTCTCTCGGGTTGCCATTCGATTCTTGTGACTTTTCTTCCCAACTTAACCGAACCAGGTGGTAGCACAGATGCTAACGATTCGATTATGCTTGAGTAGCCTTTACCAATTGTGATTTCTTCCCCCGGGAACATCTGGTATTCACTTTCTGCGTCATAATCCAAAGTCAACAAGTCAGCAACAGATGTACAAGTCCTCTGCGTGTTCTCATGCATGGCAAAGATTGCTTCATCAAGCAACTTCCTACTCCACTTTCCGAACCCTTTGAGCTCCTTTTCCTCTTTTGATGAACCCCAATAAGCATCGAGGCCTTGTCTGAGAAAAGAACCGATACTGAGGATTCCGCTCTCACCCTTGGTTGTTGCTGTTGACATCCTTCCCTGAGCATGGTCCATGAGATTGTTGAAAAGCTCGGTGATGGGGTGAACAAAGGAAGGGTTTAGCACAAAGCCACCTTCAGCAATGGTGGTAGCCTTGTTGTCGTTCCCATCCATGCACTCCCAAGGCTGGTCAGACTCAAGTGCATGGATTTGTTGAGCTATTTTGTGAATTGGACTTCCTTCAATTCCATGGATCCAAGTAGCACCCATCTCAATCCGGTCACCACCAAACTCTGAAGTGTTGATTCTCCCACCAATCCTGTTTCCACCTTCCACAACACACACCTCAAACAAGTTCTTTGAGGCACTCACACTGTGAAGCCTGTTGGCAGCAGTGATGCCCGCCATTCCTGCTCCAACGATCACAATTCGTGCCTTCTTCACCGCCATGGTTGCCACCTAGCTTTGCTTTTTGTCACACCAATGAATAAAGATTAGAGGAGGGAAAACAAGCGGTGTGTATGAGTGTGAAGGTGAGATTTGAGTAACTGGCAATGAATTTATAAGTGGGTGATTTGTTGTGTTGTTAAGATTCAAAAGTACTTCTCGAAGAAAATGTTACGAGCCAAAATGAAATCGAAGTGACATACTATGTTTCAAAAACAAGTTTAAAGAACAGACACGTAATCATTTACCTTTTTCTAGTGACTTCTTTCCGCACACTATAATTTATTATGCCCTAATAAAGACACGGCGCTACTTTTGCTTTTTCTCTCTGTAAGACTACAGTTACTTTGAAAATGTTACTTTTATTCAAGTCATTTTCTTTCACCAATTCTTCTTTGATTATAATTGAAGGTTCATTTTACGAATTTTATCGCACTTTAAAATTTATTGATGTAATAATAATGTAGGGAAAGGGGGCCATGTTGAATGTTTTGAAGTGAATAAATGTGGAGAAGTAGAAATGGTAAAAAAGTAAATATGGAGCAGAAGTTAGAGTAATAATTCAAAGACAGGTAGTACTGTGGTCAGCACTGAGCCACATAACCTGTGGCCCTCTTCACACCGCCCAGAACAAACAAATTCAGTTGTACAATGCAGAGACAATTTTTAGAGAAAGGAGAAAACAAAATTTCTAAGCTCAACTTCTGCTTTGTTTGAAAAGGAGTGGGATCAAAAACAAAAAAAGAAAAAAGAAAATTGTTACATCAATATAATCTCAACTTAGAATCATTTACAGACAAACGAATTAATTCGGTGGAAGAGGAGTAGATTCACATTAAAGACTTATTCTGGAGGTACTGTAATGTGTAGTGCATTTGTTGATCATATATATATATTTTCTATATTTCAAATGTTTTTCTTTTGCTTTCTTTGCAGCACGTCCAATATCTAATTTCATAATCTTATTTTTTACTTTTTCTTTCACCTCTACAACAATTGATGATGTTTGTAACATAATGCACTTTGAGTTTGTTCATTCAATCCAACAAGCTCATACAAGTTCCTTTCACATCTTTTTTAGCAACTAGTTGCTAATTAATTTCATTCACAGACAAATGTAGAAGGCGAAACATTTGTGTCTTTTTGTGTGGTTTGCTACTTCACCTCATTCGTGATATTCTTCCTACAAAATAAAACATTAACATTATTATATTATTAAAAAATTTCAAACATCATGAATTGATGATACAAAAATCAACAAGTTTACTTTAGGAGACAATTAAAATCAATGAAACAATGACTAACATAAGGAAACAATGATAGAATTGGTGCAACACATACTCAACTCATGTACACGAGCTATAACATGAAAAGACAATAGTAAAAACTTGTTAAACAATAATCACATATTGAGAGTCACAACTGTAAAGTCTAAATATTTTGTAAAGTTTCAAAAAAAAATTTAATTTCTCATTAATTTTGTTTTCTAATAAGTTTTTCAATAAATTATTTTTTTTACTAAAGTGAAATTCTTGATTGATTATTTCAAAGTATTGTAAGTATGAATATAGAAAGTTCAGTCTTAGAGCTCATCTTAACATTCTAATGGTTATCCATTTTCAAGTAGAGAGAGGTGAGACATGTCATGAGAATAACAGGAAGTCTTAGTCTAGAGGTTCTACTTTGGCCTAAGACGAGTGATAATGAACTAACCTTGTATCATACCACGGCAAGTGCACAAGATGTCATAGTTCGATATTCATATTAATCTGGATAGTCCAATCTAAGTCTTGGCATGTTTAAGATCTTTTGACTTACTTGTGATGTTTGAGATTTTAACTTTTTATATGGATTGTTTTTTTTGTATTTATAGCTTACCTTTTTGTTTGTGTAATGTTTGTATGTACTTGTGCTTTAATCTTGACTATGATCATCCGGTGGACGTGAACAGAGGGTAATGAGGTATCAGTGGAGCAGACTATAGATGAAGGACTCCTAGATATTTTGTCTTTTGGTTTAGACTATATGAATGTATATAATTTTGGTTTAGTTTGGTTTGTATATAAATTTCTTTTATGGTTATTTAGTTGACTATAATAACTTTATATTTTTTCTGTTTTGTTGACTAATTTATTTTATTAAAATTGTGTTAACTCTTTTATAGTATTTATATTATATTTTGGAATGTTATAGTTTGAACTTGTAATATTATCTACTTTTGTATTATCATCATAATATAAACAATCACGTAAAAGAATAGTTAACTTAAATAAATAACAATTATACTATATAGAAGTATTTATTAATAAATTTCAACATTAACACATTTATATTTTATTAATAATAATAATCAATTTACACAACCTCGCAACATATTTCTTATCATAACAAAAGGTTAAGTACCTGTACTACATTATTGAAAAGTCTATTATAAAATCTTCAAGTATAACAATATGTAATCAAAGCATTTTCTTTATACATATTCTTTATATGTTCTACTCCTTCCAGTAATTGCATAAATATTAAATACCACAAAAAAAAATCAAATTAGGTAAGATTATAAGTTTAAGTAATCTATATTTTAATCAACAAAAAGTTCTTATCTAATAATAATAAATAAATATGTATTCATAAATATTACGTGGATTGATCTTGTTTTTATGAGAATTTCTACGTTAGCTAATTTTTAAGTTATGTTTGATAACGAGTATGTATATATTCATATCATTCTCATATTCGTATTTTATTTACATTACTAAAACATTTTTAGTTTATCATGTAAGCAAAATGTATATAAACAAAAGGACACATATTTTATAATATCAAATTTCAAGAATAAAATTATAATGGTATAAATCAGAAGATGGAGTAATAAGTGACAATTACAATTATAAATATAATTACATATAATTAAAATTTAATAAAGATAACCATATCTACTATTTTTGTAATATTAAAAGAAAAAATAGTTTACAAATGAGAAAACTTTATATATAGAGCGAATTAAATTGTCAAAAGAGATATTATATAATATAAAAATGGATAAAACAAACATAATAAATTAGAAATATAAAATTAATTAATTATAGAGGTTTGCTAACAGTAACATCTTAAAGTGTACTAAATTTTAATTGACAAAAATACCTTTGTATATTATAAATTTTAAACTTTAAGTATTTAAATAATTTCTAATTCTTTTTATTTTTTTTATTTTAAATTAAAAATAAAAATTATTAAGATACTCCTGTATTTAAAATATGTTTTTTTTATGAATTGGGATTTTTTTTTAACTAAAATTTGGTATACTTACAATTTTTTTTAACTAAAAATTGGTATACTTACCTATATATATATATATATATATATATATATATATGATTATTATAATATTTTAAATTTTAATTTCACTTGAATTTAAAATAATAATAACTATAAGTATTGTAATCATTGTTACATGATTTGTGATGTGGAGTGAATCACAAATAAATTCGTTTTTTATTTATTTTTGGAAGTATAAATGAGAGGGTGTGAGAAATGATACTTGAATTGTTTAGAATATCTTTGGTTGTTTGTAGTTTTGTTAAAAAAGAGAGACATGATTGAGAGTGTGTCTGGACTGAGTTTGACAGACAGTGATTAATCTAAGAATGCCAACAAAAGTGGCAAACCATTTTTCCACTCACTAAAATCTGTCACCCATATTACTACGAACACTACGAACACATTCACATATATTAATATTTTTGATTGAATTTTTCAAGTATTTTAAAGTTTTGTTAAGAAAAATGTGATATTTAACCAATATTTTCAAATGTTAAATTCTTTTATACTATTCAGTTAAGGCTATCATGATTTTCTTTTAGTAGGCAATAAAATAGGAAAGTTTTCATTACGATTTTAATAGATTATTCTATTGATTTTTATTTTTAATTTTGGATGATTTTTTTTTCATTTCTATTCATAAGTAGTATTCCCATGATATAATCCCACTCAAATATGTGGCATTTTTCTAATTCTAATCTTATTTAGGTTTTTCTCCATTTCAACAATGATACATATATATGTAGTTTATCTAGCTATTCTAAACGTGTGACTTTTATCTTTTCATATCAGTTTTTTTTTTCTACATCTATATATTTGTTGTTTTTTTTATTGTTCTAGATTATTTATAATAAATTTTAATTATTACTACATAGGCTCTATTATTTTCCATAAATTGTTTACTATTCTATTATTTTAATAATAATAATAATAATAATTTTGGTATTATAATATAAAATTTTATACATTTATTCAACTTGAATTTGTTCTTTTATCACTTGATTCTTTTTTTAATTCTTACTGTCTTTAACTTATATATATATATATATATATATATATATATATATATATATATATATATATATATATATATATATATATATTTATTTATTTATTTTGACACATTCATACATAAAAGGTTAGAAACAAATAAATGAGATTTGAACTATTTAAAAACAAATAAGTCATGATAACCAAACTTTTGTTGTGATTAGAGATCTCATGGATAAGTCAGTCATAGTTTTGATTAGGATTAAATTGATTTTAATTAACATGTTTATTTTATGGTGTGCGAAAGTATTAGGGGTTATATTACGAGAAGTTAAACTTTGTTATTAAAATTTTATATGGTGAAATAATTTTAGGTTAAATAAAGTTTTTAATAATTTTCATATCTTTATAGGTGGTGTATGATTTGCAATATACATTTAATGAAATCAGCCATATAATGTGGTTTGCATGAAATTTTGACATTATCTTTAGAACACTCATGAATATTGGCACGCGCATGCCCTAACAAGCGCAACACTCATGAAAAATAAGAAGGACTTGGATAAAAAAAAAACCCTATAATTTTTATTATGTTAATTTAAATTAATACTGTTTTAATTTTTAATTTCTTAAATACTTTGTTTAGAGAAAATAATTTAAATTTATTAAATTTAATTTTTTTACTTACATAAAATATTTTAATTATTGCTAAATTTAAAAATATTTAAATATTAAACAATTATTTATAATTTAGAAATATTAATATTGGTTATTATTTAAGAAATTTTAACTGTTACTTTTTTTTTTCCAAAATTCTTGAACCAATTGATAAGTCAGTTGGATATTTCTTTTAGTTGACTTTTTAATCGATATTGAAATTTTTTCACACATTTATGAAAAAAAGTTTTAATTATTATTGACTAAAAATTTTTCGGTCAACCTTAAAAAAATTACAAGAAACTATTGAAAGAAAACAATATTGATGTTATTAATAAAGAAAACTAGAAGATCTAATCACTACATCACCAAAACTAAAAAATAATCACAATACATATCAACCGAAAAAGTTTAGTTTCACACTAAAAAAATAAGCTTCATTGGAGAAAATTCTAAATTATAATATCTAGAAAGTAAGATCAGTTATTTATGGAAATAAAAATAATCACAACAATATAGGGATTTCCTTTTTTTGTTGTACACATCTATTTTCTAATTTTATTCTTTAAATATATTTTTTAATTTAAAATAATTATTTTATTAATTTTACTGTCTTTTTAAATTTAACTCTTTTTTTTCGATTTGGCTGATTTTTTAAATTTAATAACTTTTTTAATTACCAAACTACCTACAAACTAAATAAAAACTATTTACCATAAAATTATAAAAATTATTTATATTTAATTCTATAATTATAATAATAAATTATTTATATTTAATTTTCTAATTGTAGTAATAATGATTTTATTATTTTTTATTATTATAAGAAAAAGTGAACACATGTAATAAATAATAAATAATTCTGCTTACATTGGCTAATAAAATCATAATTAACATTGATTAAAAATAAATCAAACACATGTAACAAACAACTCAAACTGGATAAAGATGAAAAATAATCTAATTATGTTAAAAAATAATTTATTAAAAAATAACTTGAACTTAATATTAACAATAAAATAACTCTAATTATGTTAACAAAAGAACAGACACTATCCACAGTTTGAAAGAATTCTTCAACATTTAGCAAAATAAATGTTAAGATTATAATACTGGGCTAAGTTAACAGTGTTGATTGTAACATTTTTTTTTTCTGCTTTTTTTTTTTTAATCTGCGATTGTAATCAAAGTGATGAAACCTTGACTAGAAACAAATTAAAGAGAACAATAATAAATTTATAGAAACAAGAGTTTCAATTAAATTTAAAATTCTCTAATTTAACTAATGTATAATTTTAATTTCTTTTAAAATTTCTTAAATTTTTTACAAAATGAATTACCCTCTTAAAAAATTATCAAAAGACTAATTTTTAGTGGCAAGAAAATTCGAATAACCACTTGCACTTTTCGTCGAGAGCCCAAGCCTAAATGCACACTCAAAACCAACCAAACTATCCATTCAGATGTACGCTGTTTATACTATCAACCATGACGTTCATCAGCATTCAGTATATAGAAATGTAATCCAGATTCAAGTTTAAAAACTATCCTCATATATCATAATCTTCTTGAGCATTACACATAACCAACATTGTCATTGATAGATCAAGAACATAACTTTTAGTCATATAAAACTATTTGCTTCACAAAATTTTCATCCAATTCAATGTTTAATTAGACATAAACGCCACAAGCAATTAAGAGGAACAAGGACCCAAAACCCTGCGAAGAAAATACACACATTAGCATAAGTTTACTGTACCATACCAGTACAACGGCAAAAAGTGATTGAACAAAAAATCCATACCAAGAAGACTGATGCAACTGCTCCAGTTGTCAGCTCCTGAACAAGTGAACGAGTTTTCCTAGAAGAGGTTGCTTCATAACTGCAAATAATCATCCATTTATTTTACGACTAAAGAAGAATATAGATACCATGATAGCAGTTAGTGTGGTATGAATATTCAAAGTTCATGATACTTGATCTAACAGGAGACGGGGAAATTCCTAATGATTTTAAGATTAAAAACAGTTATATACCACAAAATACAAGACAATAAAAGTCCAAGCCGGACACACACCTACAACTAATTACTAATTGGTCACAATAATATCATTCAGCTATGAGGTCAGATTTCATATATATAAGCATGTGCCACATACAAAAGTTCTTCCGTTGAACACCAATCACATTTTTTGCACAAGATAACACGAAGCCAGACACAGATTGAGGATGTCAAATCCAGCCATTTTAACATAGAAACTATCTATATATCTTAAAATGTGGATTTAACTCTAAATCGATTTCATAAAACCAACTTATAAAATAATGTTCTAACTCCATTTTAACCACATCACTATTTGATGTGGAACTAAATCACCACCTTTGAGATCGCAATTAAAGCAATCCTAAAAGAGTCTACTACTAAGGTGAATTAGGGCTAACCACAAATAAAGTGGATTTCCAACAATATGTCTAACCCAGGTATGACACAGACTCAACTACTATTTTGGAGTGTCTATACTTCCTTGCACATCATCTCATTTAGGTGGTTAAATAACAAATGGGCAAAAAGGGCCAATGTTAGAGTCACACGTAAAAATTTAACATCTTGAGCAGGATGCCTGCCTAGAAGATTGTAGCTCAGCAAGATCCTTTGTTAGTCTAAATTAAACCCTATGTTAAATTTACTCGTGCACAAAATCTCTCACCCAAGCAGCCAATTCCATACCTACAAGCAAGAGAAATCTACGTTCCACCAATGACAAGCACTTATCAAGAGCACAAAACTTGCTTAATTATTTTTGTTATTGTTTTCGGATTAGAATTGGAGGTTTCGCCTTACTAACCTAGCTAACCATTAAACCTTATTACGCAAATGACTGGTGTGAAACTCCAATTCTGAACTTCGTGCTCTCATCTCAGAAAACTTGCCCTGCGTTGACTCCGTATTTGCTATCACTTACGGAGATCAAGGTAGCAACACAACGATAGCATTTTCCAACAAACTCAGATTAATGAAATCCAGCGTTGTTACAGTTGAGTAAAATTCCAAAGATTCATAAATCCACCGAAACCTTCTCATAATTTGCAAGCAAATTGAAACTTGGAGATCGAAATCGGAAAGAAAGATCGAGAGGAACTCACATGAAGAAAGATGCGGTTAAGACGAGGCCGATGGCGAGGGTAAATACGGAGAGTGTGGGGTACCACGAATCGGGCACAGGACTCGTAATCGGTTTTGGAGCCTTTCACAGAAATTAAAACACAAGATTAGGAAATCGAAGTTGAAATTGAGAAGAGAGAAGGAAAACGAAATTGAATTACCATTAGAGAATGCAGAGATAACAGCACTGGATCTTGCAAGGTCCGAAGTGCCAGATGCAGAGTACAAACCCCTTCTTTCTTGCTGACTCTACTCTATATTTCACCGTCAGCGTTAGTCACCTCACCTTACACTTACACCAAGCCCAACTTAGCATTTCGATTCTCTATGGCCCAATTTATCAGGCCCAAACTCCAACATTGGGTTACAAATTGACCCAAGGAGCGCTTCTATTTCCACCCCAATTTGTGGGTTGCAAATTATCTAGTAATTGACTCAAGGCTGTTGCTCCCAACACCACCACCGAATGCTCCATGCACCATCCCATATCAATTTTGCCCCCTTTAAAATGGATGTCAACATCCATTTGACATCTGTCCATTCACATATCTTATATTTTAATTTATTGTTTTTATTTAAAAAAAAAAATCATCAAAGGATGTGACGACATCCGTTAACGGATTGCCACATCCGTTAACGGATTGCCACATCCATTTCAATAAAATTTTTAAAACTATTTTGATTATTATTTAAATAATAATATATAAATTAAATTAATAATAATTATTTTATTAAATAAAATAAAATTAATTCATAAATAATTAAGTAATAATTTTAAATTAATTAAATAATATTTATATATTAATTTAAAATATAATAAATTAAAAACTAAAAATTTAAAAAGAAAAAACTTCATGGATGTTGCCCACATCCATTTTAATAAATTTTTAAAAACTATTTTATTATTTAAATAATAATACATAAATTAAATTAATAATAATGATTTTATTAAATAAAATAAAATAAATTTATAATTAATTAAATAATATTTATATATTAATTTAAAATATAATAAAATAAAAAACTAAAAACTTTAAAAAGAAAAAAACTTCACGGATGTGATAACATCCGTTTTAATTAATTTTTAAAAAGTATTTTAATTATTATTTAAAATAATAATATATAAATTAAATTATAATAATTATTTTATTAAATAAAATAAAACTAATTTATAAATAATTAAGTAATAATTTTAAAAAAGTTAAATAATATTTTAAAATATAAAGAATAGTTTTGAATTTAAAAAAAGTGTGGTGGTGCAGGGAACAATGTATGGTGTAGGGAGTAACCCTCTTGACTCAATCTTTCTTTCGTTTTTCAATTTGGGGTTTTGTCTCGTATAAACAAAAAGGATTTTTTTTAGAAATATTCTGTGTTTTATTCATTTTTTTCAACTTTTTATAAATGGAACTTTTTTATATTTAGTAAATAATTTTATTCCGTCTCACCGTTTTTCCCATTTATCTCCTTATTATTATACAAACAGAAAGGTTTAACTGAAAATTTTAATTATAAGTTCCCACATAAAAAAAGTGTTGATACGAATGGTTAAACCACTTCATTAAATTTTTTTTATTGTGAATCTGACTTTAAATCTCACCGTGTATTTAGATAAAAAAAAAAGTTGAACGCCACGTGTATAAATTTATTATTGGAAGATTTTGAATTAAAGTAATGTATTTTTTTTACGTGTAATCGTAATGGTGAAATGATCCATCAATTTTGAAACTCAGATTTATGTAAATAAATTTTAACTTTTCAAGGCAGATTGGCATTGCTTCCTCGTAATGGTAACAGTTAGTATTTTTGCAGCAGCAAAGCATGCTGATACTCCCAAGTTAAGCCTAGTAAGACTCTCAAGCTGAGTGCATGCCTCTTGCAATGTTAGGATTATGAACTGCATATTAACAAATCCGGATAGTGCAAGTCACAACTTAAAAAAAATGCAATTTCTTTTTGGGAATCTGATCATAAGGTTAACATATTCTTCGGGTTCTCAGAGGACCAATGATCCAGACTCCACCCTGCTAAATCTGGCTGATGAACTCAGCAGTTCTGATGCTTCCAAGCCTCTTTCAATATCAGGCACAGAATCAAAGTTAGTAACTGGGAATTGGCTTTGGAATACTAGCAGAAGGTGTTGCACTTGGAACTGTTCAAATATTCAGAAGAAGAGCAAATGTGTATCAAATACCAATTGAAAGCGGCTCTGGAAGTTCAAGTTATAGCAATAAACAGGACAAGACTTTTATAAATACCCGGTGAAAATGGCCCTGCCAGGTGACTCTTATTGCCATGCATACTATCAACATTTTTATCTTCAAATACTAAGTTATAATTTAGATATTAATATAATTTGTGCACCTATCGTTCTTTTAATAGAAAAAGAACCTTGTATGTATATGTATATATATATATATATGGTATTCTACTCTTTGAAATAATACATTAGAATTATTTTTTAAACCTTTTAATATGGTATTAGAGTTATGGCTAGAGTCTATTCTAATGATATTTATTGTTTGTTGAGCATGTTGTTCCACCTGCTATCGGACCACCCATTAATGTCTAGTCTCATACTCGAGATTTATAAACCTCAGTGTGAAGGGGTGTGTTGGAAGTCTCACATCGACTAGAGATAAGGGCAATTTATAATATATAAGTAGGTGCAAACCTCATCTTACAAGCTGATTTTGTAGGATTGAGTTAAGCTTAAAGGAAAAGGAAATGACCAAGATGATATATTTCTAGTCATCTCGATTTGTGAAGAAACAACTTGGAAACTTCAAATATTTTTTGGATATTGAAGTAGCTAGATCAAAAACATGATATTTTTCTATACCAAAGAAAATATACTATTGACTTACCATCAGAAACTGAGCTGCTTGGGAGTAAACCAGCTGATACACCAATTGAACAAAATCATAAACTCTTTCAATGCTCAAATTCAACAAGCATAGACAAAGGGAGAAACCAAAGACTAGTAGGAAAATTAATTTATTTGTTTCATACACGTCCAAATATCACCTATGTAGTGAGTGTTATTAGTCAATTTATGCATGACCCACGAAAGCTTCATATAGATGTTGTTGAAACGATTTTGAGATATTTGAAGTCTGCTCCTAGAAAAGGAATTTTGTTCTCAAATCATGGAAACTTAAAAGTAGAAGGGTATACTGATGTAGATTGGACAGGTTTAAAAGATTATAGAAGATCAACTTCTGGATACTTTATTTTTGTAGGAGGGAATCTTGTAACTTGGACGAGTAAAAAACAGCCTGTACTAGCAAGATATAGTGCTGAAACAGATTTCAGATGCATGACACTAGGTGTATGTGAACTTTTGTGGATTAAAAACGTGCTATCGGATTTGAGCTCTAAACCAAATAAAATTATGAGTTTGTAAGAGTGTTAAGATATGTCAAATATTATACTAGCGGATATTAGACAATCAAATTTTGTGTTAGATTCCTTTAATAGATGAAGAATTAAAATATCCTCATATATATATATATATATATATATATATATATATATATATATATATATATATATATATATATATATATATATATATATATATATATATATATATGTGTGTGTGTGTGTGTGTGTGTGGTACTCTACTCTTTCAAATAATACATGAGAATTATTCTTTAAACCTTTTAATATGTTTCAATATATAAGTGTTAATTGTAAATTAATTAGAAGTTAAAAAAAGAGTGTGAGAAAACAGATAATGTAATGAAGTTGATGTTATCTCTTTACCAAGTCTTGTGTATATTCATGTTCGTCTAAGTCTTATGTATACTGATGTTTGTCTTCAGTTACCATTCATTTTTCAAATAGTCCGTAAAGGTTACTTTCAAATGCCAAAATGAATAAAGATTCGAAAAGTTTAATAGTTAATGTGTAATAAATGCAATCACTTACATTTTTACATCAAATTTTTATTTATAAATTTGAAGATGAGCTTTGGATTACGACCTAATTGTGACCCAATTGGTATTAGTCATATTTTATCATAAATTAATCTTCACCAAACTTAATAGTTGCTTAAGAATAATAGTTTGGTATGTATGGTACAATTATTCAATCTTTAGGTGATTTCTTTACCGTTCTTATTGTGAGGACAGTTCGATCATAGGTTAACTGCATGACTCTCCACTACATTAATTAAAAAAAATCTATGTACAAAGAAAGAAAAGAAAAGAAAAGATGGGAACACAACGCAAGAGGACAAGAAGAAAGTGATAAAAGGTTGAAAGAAAGTGAAATTCGATGGCTAACTATTTTATCTCCGACTTAAAAAAATAACAAATCCTTGATTGTTCTATTTGGATTGTAGTTAGTAGTGAGGGCACTAGCCTTAAGAGTGAAGACAAGAACACACAGGTGGTGTGCAAACCTTGTTGTCATAGCCAACCTCAACAGTTTTGTTTACATGGAGTTTTTTATTTTTTTTATTATTATTATTATTATTATTAAAGTATGTCAGTTATCGACCAAATCAATAAATACTGTCCATTTTTATTTAAAAAGAAATCCACAAAACTATATCTAGTGCAAACTTTACCAAAATCAATTTTTTTATTTTGTTTTCGTAAAGAATTCTTTGTCCCAACATTTAGAGTGATGTTCCCTCCATCAATCTCATCTTCTCCCTACACCTTTTCAATTTTTTTAAATTCTAAATTTATCTGTTTTAATTTTATCAATTTTATTTTTTATTTTTTAAAACCCTAATCCTAATTTCCTCTCACTTTCAGCAGTAAGCCCCCATCCCACTATCACTTTATATCTTTCTCTTAATTTTCACTTTCATTAACACAAAATTGGATAGAAAAAGCAAATTTTGAATGGTATAAATTTAAAACATTTATAACTTCTTATGAGTTTTGAAGTATCATGATTCCACAATATAATCTGCTAAAAATTTATTCCCCACTTCCTTGTCTTTAAATAACCAAACTTGAAAATCTATACTTAAAATTACATTCGTGCTTACAATGGTGCAATGAAAGAGAAGTATGTTGAGTACAAAATAAAAAGTGAATAAAAGAAAAAATAGTTAGTTCACTTTATTTTCTTGTTCATGTTATTCATGCAGAATTTGCTTTTTTTGTCATATTTTATATTAATAGAAGTGAAAATTAAAAAAAAAAAGAAAGTAATAGTGGGAGGTAGTGACTTGCTGCTGAAAGGGAAATTGAAAATGAGAGGGGATTGGAATTAGGATTTTAAAAATTTAAAAGTAAAATTGGTAAAAAATAAAAAATAAAAAAGGTAAATTTAGAATTTTAAAAAAAAACTAGAAAGGTACATGGAGAAGATGGGGTGGTGAAGGGAGCATCGCTCCAACCTTTAACAAGGCATATAGTTCTATTTAATATACCCGTAACTTATTTTTATTGCTTTCTGCAACTCACGACTACTAACGGAAGCCCCACACTAACAGAAAAAGACTAATTATCTTTCATCATTGCACACCGTCACTACTATCATCGCCGTTGTAGCAAAGGAGGAAGAGAGCACGAAAAAAATATCTTTCGAAACATATTTCATGATGTTCCAAGAAATTTATTCCGTAAGGTATCATATATGTTTTGAAAAGTTTGTTTAAAAAATCGTTTCGGAAAAATTATTTCATAATTTATTTCTTGCGTCCGGAAAATTCTGTTCCAAAAATTTATTTTGTAAATTTTGGACAACTTGTTTGAATAAAATTTTAGAATATATAATCTGGAAGTGGGAGGATAAAAGGATCATTTTTATGAGGATAAAAAAAAGAAACAAGATTTTGAGATTTCTTTTAACACCTTCAATTTTCTTGAAACACCGCCTATGCATATGGAGATTCGAATGAGCTTTCTGAAATATAAAAAAATATTCCGAAAAACTAATTTGAATTGCATAGAAGGTGCTGGAGAAAGTTGTGGGATGCAAAAGGTTGGAACCCGATTTTATAAGAACTACAAACTTTATTAACATCCACCCTGAGTAGATTCTAAGATAGAGTTGAAGTAAATTTTTAGATACTGACCAAATTTTTTTACACTACGAATGAAAGAGGTATATGATAATTTTGAGACTCAAAAATTTGTTAGTGTTTTTTAATTTTATTTTTTAAGACTTATAATATTTTTTATTAGTTGTAGACATAAAGTGTGAATTTTAGTAATTTTATCTTTTTAGTTCTCTAAAAAAACTTTACTCAAGCAACAAATAATGTGAAGGTTATACAGTCTATGAATTTGACTTGGGTGCCGGTCAAAATTTTTTTAAAGGAAACTCCCATGCCAATCAACTAAAAGAATGCAGAATTATATTATTTGTTTATGTTTAAACTAAATTACATTTTTCATTTTATTTTCTACTTTTAGTTGATAACGATATTTACTTTTAAAAATTAGGTTTAACTGCACATTTTAACAACTATTATTATTTTACAAATTATATAAATTAGGATTGAAACTTCATAAACTTTTTTAAAGACTGTTTGGATAAGAAAATATTTGATATTTTAAGTTTTAGTTAATTTCTTATTTTTAAATTTACAAATAAAGTAATTGAGGAAAAACAATGGTTAAAAGCTTTCAATTTTCAGCTCAAATTTCGTGAACATTTACAACTTTGTAATATTTTCATAAAAAATTATAAAACTCAATTCCTATCTATTTTTAAGACATTAAAACTTCAATATTCGGCTGTGTTTTGAATTGTTGAAATTGTTAAGACATTAAGAATCTGATTAAAAGAAACAAAAATCTTGTAATTTAATAGATTTTTCATTTTCATTTAAGAAAAGGCCCCTTTTATATTTTGACCTAGAGTCCCTAGTTATATTACGAATCGGACTTATCTTGCCCATTATTAAACACAAGCTTTTGCAGGCCAAACCAATCTACATTCCACTCCTAAGTGCATAGAAATCTTGCCTTCACGGAAATGTTGCATGCAAAATTCTGAGAATGAAATTGGAAAGAGAGTTGCTCCCTACGCCACCACACATTGCTCTCTGCACCACCACACTTTTTTTAAATTCCAAAACTATTCTTTATATTTTAAAATATCCTACACCTCCTCCTTTTCTTTTCAACATATGTCGACATCCATTGAAGAAAAAATTCTTCAACGGATGTACCACATCCGTTTAGTCTGGAAGTTTTTCATGTATTCTGTTTGTCAAATGTTGGTAGTGAACGTTTTAGGTATTTTAACCTTTCTAAATGAGTTGTTTTAAATTGTAGGTAATTCAACTCATGTTGCAGTGCAATTTTTGTACGAACACGCTAACCTATTTTGAGAAATGTTAAAGTATGCATTCTTCTCATGACGTGTGCTAAAGTTAATTTTAAATCCATTTTTTATTCCTACTTTGTGCTTTTCATGTATGGTTAGTCAACTTTCTTCTATGACTAAGAACTATCACTAATGCTGAGATGGTTAACTGCTCCCTTCTCTCACAACATCATGCTTATTGCTTAATGTAATCTATTCATGAAACAATGTTTTTTTTCTTCCTTGTGATGTTTGTAGGAACTTGGTGGAATTAGCACTGGCATGGAACGACAAAAGACTTTGCTGCAGGAACGGACGGATGTTGACATCTGTTGGAGGTGAAACGGATGTTGACATCCGTTTTAGAGAAAAGTAAAATTAGTATGGGGTGGTGCAAGAAGTATTCGGTGGTGGTGCAGGGAGCAACTGCCAATTGGAAATTATTGGTGACGGGATTGTACGGTTCCGCCCTTTCATCTAACACCCATTATCACTAGATCAAAATGAACATTTAATGTGAATTCAAATCATATATTATATATAACTTAAATGGAAAACCAAATTATATTTATTCATTAGTGTAGAACAAACAACATAAACATAAACTACTCTGTCGAGCTTTTATTTTGTAAAATTCCATTAACTAATTCCCAATAACTGCGGAAATTAAAGATTTTAGTTGGTACATTTTTTTTATATTTGTATTGATTAAATTTCTTTATATTATTAATTAAATTCTTTCAAGTGGTTATCAAAACCGATTTGGTTTAACTCGATCATTTAGACTTGATCTCATCTTATACCTCAGTTTTAAAAATCCTATTTTTGTTGTGGTGATTAGAGAAAGTTCTATACAGAGAATTCTTACCCTCAACTTTTACACTTAATATCACTAAATTTGTTATGTATATGTATATATATGAAGTTGAATTAATTATAAAAAAAGGTAGAATCGAGCTTTGGGAAAATACAGAGTATACAAATCCGAAAGATCCCTACATTAAATAAAAGGATACTTACTACTGACTACCTGAAAGTTGAAGCAAGTCTCCTCTCACCCTCTCTATCTCCCTGCCTCTCGAAACAAATACGAATACTCTGTCAATTACGAGCAGGCAGCTCCTCTGCTTTCTGACTAACGCGCACAAATAGCCGGAGTTATAGAATATCAAACTCCGTTCGGCGATTCTTTGCCTGAAAATATAGAATAGCAAGGTTGAGACGTTTTGTAATGTGCATATAACATCTCACAAAAAATAGCAATGCAAATTTAGGAAAGGAAAGTGATGCTTACCACAGAAGCTGCCGACAGAAAAAGGTTACCAGTTAACATCCATCATGACCAACAAATCTCCTAAGCACCAATTCATAGGTAAAAGCGAACTACTATAAGATCAGGTTGTTCAATAAACAAGTAAACAGGTCGATGATTATCAAATTAAACAAGAAGGCACCTTTTCGTTTAGCATTGAATACTGAATCAATCACGACATATAACTGAAAGATGAACAAGGAATCCCCATAACCATGATGACTTCGGAGTAAATTCAGAATCCAGTGCATGAACAATTAGCAGTTTGGATCATATTCTTGAAATCGACTCTTGAAATTTTCAACAATTTTCATTTCCTCATCTTTGCTATGTCTGTGACTCCTCCAATCTGCATTATCTGCCATATTGAGCAACCCAGCCATGACCTAAGTCACGTTTACAGGTATTAACTCTCGCTGATAAATACAAAGAGTTGCAATCTTAACCAAAGCATGCTACCATTGATGACCTCTTTCTGAAAAAGAAATTTTTAAGAAATATATTGATATGATTTGTTTATTCAGTGCATCAATATTAGAAGGCTACCTCCCGGCCGAACTGGACAGGAAATTTCTCGTTCTTTTCAACATGATGCAGCAGAATTTTGCCTCCTGGAACCTGAGCATAGAACAATCCTGAACCCCCACCAATTTGAGTCTTCAAAAACTTCCTTCCATCAGAAATGCTATCAACTGTGTTGCAATAAAGAACATAAGCAGAAGACCAAAAACACCCTCCCAGAACCAGCCAAAATAATAAATAACAAATGTAAAGCATTTTCAGAATACATAAATCAAAGTCCATTGTTTCAAGTCAGGTAATTAGTGCCCTACAATTGATATATAGAGCCAAGGAAAAACAAGGAAGTTAAGGGGGAAAAAGAGATAAAAAATTAATGGATCCAGGTCTGACTCAGATCATGTAGGCAATGAAATATGAAGCATAATCTGAAGAATAATACTTACATGTCTTGGCCACAAATTCAAATCCCAACTTTTGTGCAGCTAAATTGAACACTTTTTCAACCATAACTGCTTTGGAAGATGGAATGGGAATGGCCTACATCAAAAGGGTGAAAATTCAATTAAAGAGCAAATCTAAAACAGTCAATCAAAAATTAAAAAGGAAATAATATAATCTTCCACGAAGAGAAAACAACGAAACTTCATAAACAAACTGCTATTGATAGAGCTCAAAACAGCTAACCAGAAAAATTAAGAGATTGGCCATGCAACGTGGAATTAAGCAAATTATAAAAAGGGAAAGTGGACAGGGAAGAAGTAAAAGTAAACTATATCGTTAACTATCAACAGAAACTTCTACCTGAAGATTGGCATGAGTGCGACGCAAGGAGGCCCACTCAAAAAATATCACTTCCTTTTCTTGGCCCCTGCAGTAACTCTTGAGACTGTTCTGGAACCTAGAGAGCTCAGTTTCAGATTCAGAAGACATAGATAAGGTATTAAACCCATGCTCAACGGGTATTATCAGTGCATGGTCCTCAACAAGTGGACCTTTAGCCAGTGCCAAGTAATAATTCTCCCCAATGCTAACGATTAAATGTGTCTTCACATTTGGGCTTGACAAGCAAAACCAACATTCTTTTGAGCTGCAGCCATATTTAGGATAGATGTGTCAAAGACTAAATGCCTAAATGTTAGAGACAACAATGAAGAAGCAAATAAACAAACACGAGGAATAACTCACTTGCAAAATCAATTTTTTATTGCATTAATATTAGTATTAACAAAATAACATAACTCTAAAACTTACAAATGAAGTATTACTGACTAACAGAATGCACATTGATTATAGAACATAGTAAGTCCGAAGACAAACCTGCCAGATCCGGACCTCCTAGAAGGATCCCTGTCACCTTCATCCAGCAAGTTGTGCTTAAAATTGCAGTCTGGGCCCCTTTCACATTTTCCCTTAATCAAAAAATCTAAACAAACACCTCTCTTACACTGCTCCCTTGCATCTGTATCATGACGAAAATGGCACTTCTCTCCACGTGGACAAGATCCAGAAGAGACAAATTTGAAACACGTCTTATCAGCTTGTCCAGTTTCATGTTTTTGTCGCTTTTGAGAAACATCATATCTCCAATATTGAGACTCAGAGATAGAATCACTGGATCTCTTCGTGGAATCCATAGGAGGTGTTCTTTTCTCCACAAATGTGTAAGGTGATAAGGTGGTATTTGTGGTTTTCATAGCAATCTCAGTTGAAGACATGGTCGAAGAAGGTGTGGGAGAGATTGCATGAATAAATTTCTGGAATGCAGAAGCAAGTACAACGTCAGAGCACTGAAAAGCTATTAATCTTTTAGGGACCGAAAAAACAGTATGTTAATTTTGTTGATAAGAAAAATAAAGTACTATCTGAAATCAGATTTATCAATAGCACGCTATAGCAGCATAGGAGTGCACATATGAATTGTCATAGCTTCATACATCATCATAGTGGCTGCAAAAGGCATTTTACTCTGGCACTGGTATCCTGATGGTATCCAAAATCCTGAGAATAGCATTGATCTCCAATAAAACAGTAGAAAGGCCTTTTGTGAGGCTAATTTTGAGATTTGGGTGGAACTGTTTCACCTTCCAGAAAATGCTCATATTTCATAGCAATTATGTTTCACTTGTAAATGCTCCTATCCTCTTCAATGAAATGTGTTTATTCGAGCGTGTGTGTGTGTGTGTGTGGAGAGAGAGATCAAATGACACTACACCACATCAACTATGAAACCTTCAATATCTTCTAATTATAAACTTTTTTTCCTAAAAAATCAATGTTGGAGTGAAAGTCTTAAATCATGTCTACAAAAGAAATATTAATCTAAAATTACGAGATATCCCATCTATATGCATCAAAATCACATAATATAAAATTCTTGAAATATACACCAATATGAACTATTTTATTAGCATCTTATTGTTGTTCATTTTTTCTAAAATTTGACACACAATCAAGGTAAATTGTAATTCAACATGTTGATTTTGATAAAGAGTTATTGAAGGTGCCATAGTTAATGTAACTTATACCGGTATCAATTCATTCCTCCCCTACACACACATACACATATGAGGGATCAATTGATTCCAAGGGTAATTTTAAAAAAGCTACTCCTCATCCTCACTATTCAATTCTTTGTAATCTTGGTTCAACATAGTAACTCATATTAACCATTGGTTTAAAATATGATTCATCGTTTATGAACCATTCGATAGTGATTGTTGATCCAGTCTGTCCACTTCATTATTTTTGTTCATATAATAGGGCAGGTTTGATATATTTATGCATGAATGAATTGGGTGGCTGATGAATAAATGGATGCAATTGTCACCCCTACTATTACCGCATGAAAATGTTAAAGTATCTGCTAATTCAAAATTTTCAGTTAAATAAATAAACAAAATACTCAAAGAAGAACGATAAAGACCAAAAAACAAACCTGTTTATTTCTATTTCCAACAGATGCAAGCCCTATGAAACGGGTGATATGCACAGCGTCAACATTGGTATATGGTTCACGGGCATAGTACATACCTTTTGTGCCTGCAATGTGATAACTAACCCCAAAAATAACCATGAGAAAATAACTGCAATGATCAGAATCAGGCCTACAAATGCCACAAGAAAGACTACAAAAGCCACATTCGCCCTACCAAATTCCTCCAGAATACTCTACAAATCCCGATCTTATAGTTCCCCCTTTAAATTTAAAAATTTTAATTAATCTTTCTCCCAACCAAATACCATTTTCTTTTACCACTCGTGAGACTGTCACTCCCAATAACAAGAATTGCAAATACAATACTAAGTTTTACCGTCCTACAACAAGTACAATAAACATGATAGAACACAAAAGTCACTCAAGTGAACAAGGAACCACAGACCTAACCCTATCAACTCTCATGTGCACGATCCAATTCCAAGCAAATAATGTGAAATGAGGCTTAAGCATGCAATACCATTTGTCAAATATAAAATGCATAGGCTGTTGACAATTTAGGTAGTTTGCACAGAAAACAAATAACAATTACCGTGGCTTGATCTCCTGTACTAACTCCGATATGGTTGAATCACTGCCTACAACATCAGAGGCTCCAGCAGGAATGTCCGAAGCAGCTGCTCCATTGGTGATGCCACTGGGCCATTCATTAGTAATAATGAATCAAGGAAGTGAACACAGAGAATCCTCTTAGCTTATATTAAATGCAATGTGAGAAGTAACAAGCATGTAACTAACTAACTCTGTCTCTACATGAGATAATGCACAACAATTGAAGGATATGTCAAGAACAGATCAATAATTTCTGGTTCCTCTGCAATAGCTCGCAAAGCATCAACGTCATCTTCGGTATAAGTTCCAAACTGTTGAACACTAGACGACTTCCTACCAGATAAATAGGCCACGGATAACCCTACATGCAACTGCAACATTTAAGACACCGAATTCGCAAGTCCTTATCGAATTCGCAAAGCAAAAGAAAAAGTCGGTACCGAAGAGGGGGAATTTGCCACTGCCTTTCAACCAATATAAGTTGTGGCAAACCTTGAAGCCGTCCATCATGAAGCCGCGGTTGGCGGAGTCCTTGGAAGCTTGCAAGAGAAATTTAGGGGCGGCGACGCCGTAATCTCCGATGAAGTAAGTCGGAAGCGGAATCTGTGATCCACCTTCAATGTAGGCGGTGAATTCATCCAGTTGCTCCGGTGAGTCCGGGAAGAACTGGCCTACGCACAAGAGCGCATCGAATGGACCTGCAGATTTGCTCACCTGCAGCAACCACATGAAAACAATGTTCCGAGAGAGTAACGATAGAAACAAACCCTAGATTAGAAACAACAAAAGATAGGGTGAGACTCACTGAAGAGACGCGCTTGAAGAGTTGGCTGAGGCGACCTAAAACGTCGCCGCATAGAAGGATTCTCGGAGCCATAATGAAACCACCAACACAGAAACACACTTGACGCACTCAATTTCACAGTGTAACTCTTCACTCAGGGCAGCGACCTGGGTTTGGTTCTATTCAATCTCAAGAAGGCTATACCCATTTGAATTTACGTTATTTACATGGGGATGAGAAATTGCTATGCACATTTTAAAAAATATATACTTACTACACAAATTCAAATTTATGAAAATATAATTAAAATTTAATATAAGCATTATATTTTATAAAACTGAAGGATAAACCTTTACTGTTTTTATTATGGAGATGTATTTCAATTCTTCATGGAATAATTTTAATAAAATATATTTTATCATACAATTGTTTTAAATAATATTTAAAATATAAATTTAAATAATAAACGGTTAATAATTTCACGAAAATAATTGATAAAATATTGTTTTAGATACTTAAAAGTAAAATAATCTTACAAATTTAAATAAAGCTAGAAGTAAATTTTAATAATTAAATAACTTTAATTTTTTATTTTTTCTTAATAAAAAGTAAAACAAATTAACTTAAATTATAATTAAATAAAATGTACAAATCCGGTATTCTTGACATTTGTAATTTTAAAAATTTTTTATTTGACTATGATTTTAGTTTCATTATATTAATTAAAACTACTTAAAATAATATAAAATAAGTATTTTGACCAGTAATTTGAAAGAATAATAAAATAACATGTGTTAACTGAACATAATCTCTTTCTGTAACATCCCAAATTCTCACATTAATATAACATCCTAACTTTTCACATTAATGTAACATCACAAATTTTCACACTTGATAATTAACATTACATTTACGGTAACATTCCGTAATCTCACCCTTTAAAATTTCCTAGTTGATATAAGTCTATACATGTAAAAAGATTCTAATTATAGTTCTTCTACTCCTTCCTTTCCTTGGTACTATGTGAGGCGACATTCATCTGCTCCCGTATAACGAATTATACGATCATCGCACATACCCAAACACAAAACACAAACAAGTAGGGTGAGCTAACATGCAACAAATCATTTATAAGACATGCATAATTACTTCGATACAAACATCATATAATAATTATGTCAGACACCCTCATACCATCGTACCACAATTCCTATTGAACACTCGTCCCACAATACCCAATAAACACCAAAATACCCAATAAACACCAAAATACCCAATGGACACTCATTCCATAATACCCAATAAACACTCATTGAACACTCGTCCCACAATACCCAATAAACACCAAAATACCCAATAAACACCAAAATACCCAATAGACACTCATTCCATAATACCCAATAAACACTCATTGAACACTCGTCCCACAATACCCAATAAACACCAAAATACCCAATAAACACCACTATACCCAATAGACACTCATTCCACAATACCCAATAGGCACTTATCCCAACGATATTCAATAGGCACTTATCCCAACGATATTCCATAGGCACTTATCCCAACGATATGTTGATGAGCGATACAACGGAAGGTTTTTCACTTGTGATGTCATTCTTAGTCCCCTCACTATGTCCAAAACCGGCACATAGACCAGGACATTCTGCCCTCCATACCATTCATAATGTTAGTCCCCTCACTATGTCCTAAATCGGCACATAGACCAGGACATTCTGCCCTCCATACCATTCACAAGGTTAGTCCCCTCACTATGTCCTAAACCGGCACATAGACCAGGACCTCCTTCCCCTCTCACCACATAATTCATCATTCTCTACTTGAGACTGAATGATTATTAGAGTATCAGGATAACCTCCAACTTCATGACCCTCAACATCAACATATACGCACATACCATGACATTACAGAATCTCTCCACGAAACTCATACCATGCTCACATTCCTTAACTCATATTATACCATTACGAAATCTACCCATAATCCTCATACACATACCATGACATTACAGAATCTCTCCGCGATACTCATATCATACTCACATTCCTCGACTCATATTATACCCTTACGACATTTCCCCGTAATACTCATACATGTTTAGATGCATAAATTCAAATCAAATAAACTTCAATCATTTCAGAAATCATACAAACTGAATATATTCCAACAAGATATATTACATGATAATTTAACAGTACATAATCTGTACACAAGATTTAAGTTAAAAACCTGTCGAGTAGACTTCCAGGAAAGAGAGGTGCGTCACAATGGACAACTTAAGTACCAAGTCTTTCCTTAGCCAAAGTGTTCCTCAACTAGTTTTTAACAAATTTCTTATTAACAGATTCAAAACAACAACATATAATATTTACACCGAATATCAATATAGATAAACATACAGTAAGCATTAACAATATTCATACATAATTTCAAGACATGAATAGTAATAAAACAGTACTAAATCATAATATAAAAAGCTTAGAAAAGTTAGCTCTCCTACCTCTATTCCAGACTTAATCTCCTGCTCCGAATTTGTTTCCCCGAAAACTCTTCAGAACCTCTACTCTTCTTGCAACTAAAAATTTCTCCCTAACTATTTCTTCTCTATTTCTCAAGCTCTCACTTGATTCCTCTTCTCTTGGTGCAAAATACCCTTCCCTCCCATGGCTATTTATAGTAAAAAAAATTTACTATTCCTTAATATTTTAATATTATTTATTATTTTAATATTATTTAAAAATAATATTTCAATCATTTTCTCACCAAATCTGATCCTAATTTCTACCTACTACTTACTTCCATGCTAAGGAATCCAAATGCTGAAAATTTATTTTTACTATTTACTTTTTACTATTTACTATTCCCTTTTTACTATTTACTATTCACTATTCATTTTTTTTTTACTATTCGATTTTCTAAAAAAAAAATACTAAATAAGTTATCAAAAATTTTAACCTCTCCTTCTAAAATTACTATAATTTTATATTCAAAATATATATTTTTCTATCCATTAAAATTATTATTACTAATAAAATGCTAAAATTTACTATTATAAATATTTTTTTTCATGGGTCTTACACTTTCCACCCCAATAGTTATTCGTTCATTGATTTAAATCATTATTTATGAATAGAATATGAAGTGCTCCTATTGCCATGTTCAATAAGTGGTCCTTTCTATCATATGCATTACTTTGAATGATTATTCAATGAAGTAAAATTATGTTACTTATTCATTGATGAAAAATTATGCTTTGGAGATGATGAATTTTTATTTCGTTTAAATACATTTTATTATTCTGATGGTGGTTAGGATTTTGGGTGGTGAAAAGTTAAAAACGATTACGTAGTTACATTTAATTATCGTGTTTTTTATGTTATCTTTTTTTTAAGTCGTCATATATGTCAAAAAGTTATACTAATGACGATTCACCTTAACACTGTGTCGTTAAGATTTAGGCATCATTATAAAATATAAATAAATTAAACAAAAGTTAAGATTTTTTTGAAAAAATTTGATGTTTATTTGTGATTTTTGGATAAGATGCACATTTATTAATTTGATCATGTTTTTTGCAATTCATCATGGCTTACAATAAATCTTCCATCCATTCTCGTGACACGCTCTCATATATATATATATATATATATATATATTATCTATATAAGAGGTATAGCTCAAAATTCTTTAGTCATGATATTCTTCAACCTAACTACTTTTATTATGGCTTACAATGATTTAGATACTACAATATCTTAAAAAAGATAATAACTTTTGAAAAGTGTCTCAAGGAGACATACATAAAAATTAAATTAAAATCAAAACATCGATACTATGTACTAACCCATAGTAGTACTTTCTCAATATCATATATTATACTAGAAACTTTACACATAACAACAAAAAAATTTAGAAAAAAGTTTTAAAAATTAAAAATAAACACACATTGACACGTATATTATTCTTTAAAGTAAAAACATTATTTGATAAGTTAAAACACAATTGGAATTCTCTTAAAAGCAAAAATTAATTTAATATCATTCCAGTAAAGTGAAGAACATTTAAAAAAGAAATTAGATAATATAAGTTCGTCCATTAGTTTTGTGAGAGATCACTATTGAATTTCAATGTTAGAATTAAAATGACATCCGTGATTTTTTTTCTTGAGAAAAATTCATAATTTTCTTAATTTTTTAAATAAAAAAAATCAATTAAAACTAAAACAAAATGACGTGACTTTTATTGAAAAAAAGTTACCTAGTCTTTAGTGTAACACCCTAATATTTTAAAGGGTATTACTGATAGTAGAGACTAAATTAATTTGATATCTCATATAAACAATCAAACTTTATTTCAATTACTCCAAAGTACAATACCAAACTTACAAACTTTAAACAATATAGTCTTCACCATTGAAATTTCAACTTATAAGTTTTACACAACATAATCTTCCCAATACAAATTTATTCTTTTTACAAAAATCCCTGAAAGTTTTTCCCCGCATCTCTCTCATCTCTAAGCTTTTTCAACCGCATCTGCAACATTATCTAATCACATATAACATGAGTTATATGATCATAGTACAAACAAATAAGGGTAAGCCAACCATATCATAAAATCATTAAACTTGTAATAAAAATATTATAATCATGTATTTCTGCAATTGATAAAATATCATTATTCCGATGTCATTAATTCATCATTATCAAAATCATCTTTCCCATTTCCATAAATCTTACAAGTGTACCATGCTTACTCATGAAGCCTTATGGTCAGACCGCTCTCTGCCTGCTTCCTTAAGCCTCACTTATATACTATGTCTTACTTTCTGAAGCCTTATGGTCAGACCCCTCTCTGCCTGCTTCTATATAACTTACGAATCATATGTTTATGTCAAAGCCTTATGGTCAGACCACTTTCTGCCTGCTTTCATAAACCTCAGGTGTTACTTTGCTCATACCAAACTCTCATGGTATAACTCGAACATACTACTCCCGGTAGTAAACATCATTTCATAAGTAATGATTTCTCATATCCACTCCAACATTTCATAAAACCAACAATTCATACCCTCTTATCCACCTAACTCAATCATGTTCATTCTTTAATCATGAATTCATAATAACCCGTTTTGGTATCAATAAATTAAACATATTGCCATATATCATGCTTCATATTATAAACTCATTTTGCCCATAACGAGTATAACTCAACATATTTTCACCAAACAAAGATCATGGATCAACCAAAATATATCAACATATCGTAGGAACTACATATTAAAGTCTGGGCTCAATGTAATGATAAATAAAATATATATGAAATTTTTACCATGATAATATTATGCATCTACAATCAACTTGTTTTATTTTATTTTCATCCTAGTAGAGATTTTTCTTTACCCCAATTGGTCACCGGAGAGGACCCAGATGTCTGAACGCATCAAACTCACCTTCGACGCCAGCACATATGACTAGTCACAACTGACTGGACCAGGCCAGGGCTGCTCTATGATCAGGGATGTGCCAACTCAGGTTTTTAAGGTTCCTCTATCCTACCAACAAAGGGAGGCCCTCAATAATTAATCAATTTATTTATTTAATTTATCTACCTTGTTGTCTTATGCACTAAATCTAAAATGCCTAATTTTAATATTTTTACTTCCTCTCACAACAACCTCAAACAGTATCTGTATATCTATTTAATACTCATATATAAGCTATTACAGAACCCTTACTCCAGACCTTCCAACAAGATCAATTTCAGCCAACAAACTCATTCAATAAATTCATCACATCACAACATGTACAATTTAACAGTTTCAGTTATAACACCCAATATAATAAAAGTCATAAAACAATTTCGCAAGAGAACACCAGTTCAACATTCGTATATTTATAAATTCATACAAAAATAATTAGTTGCCCTTACCATCAAAATAATATTAATATAAAAATTCAGGGGAAACAAGAAGTTGAATCTGGCAGAGCCGGTTAGACAACTTCTCATCCTTCCACAAAGATGCAATAAAAAGAATAGATAAAACAATAAAATTTCTGGGGAAACAAGAAGTTGAATCTGGCAGAGCCGGTTAGACAACTTCACATCCTTCCAAAAATACAATATAAAGATATAAAAAAAAACAACAAAAGCTTTGGGGAAACAAGAAGTTGAATCTGGCAGAGCCGGTTAGACAACTTCTCGTCCTTCCAAAAATACAATATAAAGATATAAGAAACAACCAAAGTTTTGGGGAAACAAGAAGTTGAATCTGGCAGAGCCGGTTAGACAACTTCTCGTCCTTCCAAAAATACCGTATAAAGATATAAGAAACAACCAAAGTTTTGGGGAAACAAGAAGTTGAATCTGGCAGAGCCGGTTAGACAACTTCTCGTCCTCTATTACAGACTTAATCTCCTCGCTCTCTGAAAACTTCCAGAATATCCCCTTTGCAATTAGAAATTCTTCCAACTCTCTTCTCTCAACATTTTTCTAAGTTCTTTGGTGTAAATTTTCAGCCTCCCCCCTTGGCTATTTATAGAAAAAAATTTACTATTCATGTTTACTATTCATTTTTACTATTCATTTGTACTATTCATTTTTTTATTCATTTTACTATTACAAAAATAATTTTTTATTTGCAAATTGGTGAATTCTGATCTCAAAGCTACGTGTAACACTTATCCTTTCCAAAAATAATTTTTTTTTGTTTTTTTTTTTTTTTACTATTCACTTTTTACTATTCACAAATTACTATTCACTATTTTTTTTAAAATTTTTTTTTTTATCTAGTATCTAACTTACAAATATTTTCAAGGATCTTACATTTAGACAACCAATTTTCTCTTTCTCCATACTATTGGTGGGACCCACAAAAAATTATTTAGTTAAAATATAAAATAAAGAAATATTTTGATTAAAAAATTCAAAATTACAAATTTATATTTAAAATAAGTATTGAAAAATTATGTAAGAAAAATATATTTTAATTGTTTTATTTATTTCGACATATATATGATGTGTTACCATAAATCTATTACTGAATTTAAATATTGAAATTTTTTCTTTAAACACCTTGATTTTTTTCAACTCTAAAAGTATGACATTCTTTTCCAATGATAACACACTCTTACATTTTTAAGTAAAATTAAATTTGTACCAATTACGTATCTTTTTGAGTTCAACCTTTTAAGTCTACATCATAATTATATATATTTTAATATTGTGAATGAAAATACGACAACACACCTTCATTCATCACTAAAGTTTTATTTCTTTTGTGTGATAGTGAGTTGAGGAAGAAAGAAAACGACTGGTTGGTCTTGGTCTTCATTTCTGATGCCAATGCTTAAAGTTGATTAAATAATTTACTTCAACGTCAACAAATTTTGAATATGATTTGTAGAATATTGAACGTCACTTTATTTTCAAGAAATTTTTAAGGGACGAAATTAGTCGTTTATCACTAAAAACAAATTGTATTTGAGAAGATTATTTAGCCAAGCTTAATATAACCCATAATGGTTTTAAGTAAGGGAGATATGTGGAACTCTCTTAATTGCTAATAAGTTTATTTTTAAATCTTAGAAAATTAATCTACATTTATTTCAAATTCCAACAAAAGTATATAATGAAATAATTTTTGAATATTTTTATAATAAAAAATTAAAAAAAACTAATTTTAATAAATTCCATTCTTGTTTTTTTTACTATATTTTTACTAAACTATTGGGTTTGCTCTCCCTTTTAAACCCTTAGTCTAGCTCTCTCAAAGGATTCACGTACCTCAATCCTTCGTCATGTATCGCATCAGACTTGCGTCGCATCGCTGTACTTGCACTACAACATTGGAACCTGTATAGTATGATATCTAGGCCAAACGGTTAGCGTTTAAGACCGATTGGTCTATCTACTGTAGCAGCGTTCGTCAATTCTACTGTAGTAGCGCTCATCAACAAACTAGGTTAAAGGATGTTGGGCCACAGCGCTCGTCAACCAGGTCAAACCAGATTAAAAGGTGGTGGGTCACAATCGGGCCATCATTTAAACTATTGGATAAAATATCTTATTAAATATACTCAAAAAGCTGTTTATGAACAACCGACCGGATTTTAAGGTACCTCTCCCCAGAACGACATCCAGAGTCCAAGCGAGCGGAACACTCGATTCCAACGTCAGAAAGCAGGCAAGCCACGTCAGGATGGTGAGTCTCTGTCCCACAAAATATCTACCAAAACAGAACCGCTTTGTTACACCGACATCGCAATGCACACTGTCGTTGCGCCTAGAACTTCATCGTTAAGCCTAATAATTGTGGAGATTAGAATTTGATTTGGTTTAAGTTAGGTTTTTAAATTTGTTGCCTTACGGGTTATATGGTTCCATTTTATTTCACATCGAAAATTAAATTTCAATTTACTCAAAACTTTGATGCTCCCTACTCTCAAGGTTTCATTCCTTCCATATTGTCTTTAAAAATATAACTAGTCATAATGATATTTCCAGCAAATGCATGGAGTACTTTTTCTCCTTTCATAACTTCTTAAAAATATTCTAATATATGCCTAAGCATTCTTCTGAATCTCTCTCTCGATGATATAGAAAATGAGCATGTCAAATAACAGAGATTATGCTCTCTTTTTATAGAAAAATATTGTGCTATTTCAACTCTCAAGAAAGTGTTGATGAATCATGAAATTTTCTTCTAAGTAAATTATATATTAATTTATGGTTATATAACTTAAAAATACTTGTTTTTCATATTTGTTTGAAATTTTTAAATATATCTTCGTATTTTATTTGGTCTCAATTAAGTTTCTATTTTTTAAAATATGTAATAATTATGTCTCGTATTATATAATCTTTATCTGTTATTTTAATTCAATTTAGTTTTATTTTTTTAATTGAATACTTTTTTTGTCTTTCTTTAAAATAAACATTATAATAATATTTTGATTAAATATTTCTAACAATATTAAATTTATTTAATTTATATTTTTCATTAAACTTTATTTAAATATTGTTTTAAAATTTTAAATATATTTATTTTAAATTTTTATTAAATCGTTTTAAAATTTTACATTTGAATTTATAAAATTATTATTTTTAGACCAATTCTAACATCTGTATAAAAATTATTGATATATGATATTATACAAATATTTGAAATATAAAGTTATAAATCTATATAAATTTATATGCAATTATTTGAATTACAAATTCAAATAAAAAACAATATTAAAGTTTGATGTAATGAAATATCAACACAAATATATTTAAAATTTTAAAACAAGTTTTAAATACATTTCAGTGTAAAATATAAATTTAAATAAATTTAATTTTATTAAAAATATTTAATAAAAATATCAATTTTATAAAAATATCAATGTTACAATTATATGATAATTAAATATGGTCTTTGGACAGAAATTAAAAAATAGAATTTAATTAAATTAAAATAAAAAATATAAAAATGAAATTGAGATTCAACAATTTGATATGTTACACAACACTGACTTAACACATACACAAAATTAAAAACAAAAAAAATTCACATGTATAACACATATTTAATGTTATTGGGATAACAGTAAAAAAAATCTAATTAAGACTCATCAAAATTTGAGACCTATTTAAAATTTTAAATAAATACGTTGACCACTTGAGTATTTTAACTATTATAACATTAAAATGTTAAATATTTTTAATTTTCTTAATTTAATTATTAATTCTATTTTCAATTATTTATTATACTCTTTTTTTTCACTTTTAATCAACCATTATGTAAAAATTTTATAGTCCTTGATTTTTTGTTGTAAGTGATCAGTATTAAATTTCATAATATTCTTTTGTGCCCTCAAAACCTTATTAAACGTCTCTTATCTTTATAAAGGATGAAGATGTAATAGATTGACTTGTTTAGTCATTATATAATATACAACTATTTTTTTTTCTATCAATATCATTAATTTATATCTATATTATCATTTACAAAAATCTCATTTTATCAACTGTTTTTTATATAAGTACTTATTATTTTACTATTTATAACAATTTTCTTAAACCAAATTAACACTCAATAAAAATTATCGTAAGTTATTAATTATTATAATACTTATATCTTTATTAACGTAGCAGGTACGTGTTTTTATCCATGAATATAAATTATTTACTTTTGAAAGAATTTTATATTCATGAATATTTATATATATATATATATATATATTTAAAATTAAATAAAATTATTTAGAAAAAATATATTTAAAATATAAAATTAAATAAAAAATAATAAATTTTCAGTCCAATTCAAATTAAATGAATAAATAAAATATTGATACAAATAAATTTAGTTTTTCTAAAAAGACAAATTTAAATAAGTTGCATAAAGATACAAGTTTATAAAAAAAATCATCTTTTACAAATATCTTCGTGTCATAAGTTTATATAAAAATATATATAAATAAATAAAGTCAAATTTTAAACAATTATTCTATGATTAATATTTTTTTTATTGATAATTTTATTATAATTACTTGAATTTTAATCACTCAAATAAAATTTATTAATAACTATTAACGGGTAAATAATGAATGTGTATGGATCAAATATTATGATATTAGTATTTGTCACATTTAATAAACGAGTAATTAAACATACTTAAAATGTAAGATCCTTGTTTTTATCTTTATTTTATTTAATTAATTTTGTTAAAAAAAAATATAATAATAAATAAATAAAAATGAGAGCAGCCGTCTATATTCTACTTGAAAGTTGGTGTCCCCATGTTCATGCAAGAGAATAGTGATATGCCACTCCGTGAACATTATTGTAGTTCACATGCCACCATTACATTTTTATGATTATCTTCTCTTCACGGGGGGATCAATGTTTGGTGGTGGGATCATGTGCAAAAGAAATTAAAAAGACAAGGAGGCTAGGGAGAAGGGGAGCTGCTGCGAAGAAGAAAGGGAGGAGAAAGCTCTGAACACATCACAACGGTAAGAAGAAGAGATACAAGATCAAATCTTTTAAAGCTACGGAGGTACTCTTCCCGTCTTAACATATCAGTCTTATGAGGCATGCTTCTCCTTTATGTTATATACGTAAATCATTTGCATAGTAATTGATCATAGATATCGAACCACAATCCCTGCATATCTAATGTCTAATACAGAAAAGATATATCAAAATCAAATTCTACTTTCTTCCTATTCTTCCTTCAATCCAATCAATAAAGCTCCCATATGCCACCATGACTGCTGTCGTCACTGGTCCTCCTCACCGACCACGGTAGTCGCCGGTCACCCTCACACCGAACCATCTACTTCATCACAGTCTCATTATGACTTGCCAGCCCAATTTCTTTCAACATGAAGGCTGTCCGAACTTAATCTTCCACTGTTTCATATCCCTGGGCAAGAAAGATGTCCACGGACCGCATCTAAGCTCGTCATCATCTTTCCCCTGCACAAGCACAATACAAACAGATTAACCAGAACCCATGCGAACAACCCAAGCTAACCGTGAACCACGTTCTCTCCGCACTCACCGCCACTCAGCTTCCCACTCATCATCACTGCCATCGCGTGACCACAACCCGCAGGAGACCTTGGCTTCTCTTCGGTCTGGCCTCCACGAGCCAGTCACATTCCAATCGAACCCATATTCACCATCGCGAGCCACCCTCTTCGTCGTGCGACCCTTATCCGCCACCACCGCAACATTCTCCTCCACCGCGGACACTACCCAGCTCGACGCTTCTCCTTCGGATCTCCGCCGTCAGCACTGCCTTCGTCAACCGTCACTGCTGCGACGATCCCTGTGACCACGAGCCATCCTCCTTGCCTCCGTCGTTCTCTTTTAATCGGACGCTGCCGCCGCTCTGGGGTTGTCGCTTCTCTCACGTTTCCTCACCTTCAACATCGCGCCACCGCGACAAAGTCGGTTACCCTCATTCGCGCCTCCACCTCCCTGAGCCGCAAACTCGCTGCCACCCAGACACTAACGCCGTCGCCTCTAAGCTGCTGTCGTAGCTGCCGAGCGAAAGAGAAGGAAAGGGTTGCTCTGGTGAAAACCCTTTCCTGTGTGGTCATCACATCTCAACAAAAATGGAAGTGGAGACCCCTTTCCTTAGTTGGACCGAAAAAGAAAATCAAAGAGCTGATTGGGCTTTAAGCCCACTTCTGTACTAAAGGATTACACCCCCTGCCTTAAGTCATCCAGGACTGATCAGGAAATACCTTGGGCCATTTTGCCTTCTCACACCCTCAATCTTTTTATGTGCACCCCTTACAGTTGGGCTTAGATCAGAAAAACCCCGTTCTTCCTCTCTTTGGCCCATTTCGTGAGCCTGTTAATAAATTAAAAATTTATAAATTCATAAAAGTTTAAAATATTCAGAAAATTCCAAATGTATCAATTCTCATCATTTAATTTAAGCCAGAACTACGTAGGCCTTGATTCTCCACCGAAAATGGAGATACGTAGGAGCAAGGCAATGCCTTGTCAGGTTCTTTCCTCACAAATATCTAAATGTTTCCTCAACATCTAAATCATGATCTCTGTTGTACTCGTGATGTACTAGTGTTCTTCTAGAGCTTATAACATTCGGTCTGTGTAAGTCAGAGTGTTTGTGGTTTACTCATTAAGTGTTCGATTGATGTTTTATTCATGCCAGTATACTATTTTAATTGATTATTCTACGTGGCTTTAAGAGTGTATGTATGCATTATCATTGTTGGCATTATAGTGAAAGGGTATGTGATTCAAAGCGATGAAAGTGTATGGTTATAAGTGGTTTATGATGAACATGGTTCCAAAAGAAATATCATGAGATTTAAAATGGTGGGATTAAATCGGAAATTAAGATCTCTCGGTGGGATCGGTTAGTGTATTGAATGAATGTAAGAGGCTTCCATATGGGGGGTTATCCCTACACTCCAACGGTCTTTCATTCTGACTTAGAGAGGATTGACGCGTGTGGTGGGAGTAGAGGGAGGTCCCAGGGTAGACGCTATCACTGGAGGTCTATTCCGCGGTAACGGACTAACCTTGTGTATGGTCGGGTGAAACCCCTCGGCAATGGCTTTGCAAAGCAGTAGGGTCCATCACAAGTGCACAACCCGCCCCAACTCTACATTCATTCTAGTCCGGACGAGTCTGTCTATGAAGTAACGAGTCGGTCTATAAAGTAACAAGTCTTTAGATGTCAATTTACCATGTTTGGATGACTTTTGCATGTTGTATGAGTGGGTGGAATTATGGTTTAATGAATATGCTCTAATTGTTCTTTTATACGAATCTAAGTATGATAACATGAGTTAACTGTGCTATATGTATAATATGCTTTTTATATCTAGCTCACCCTTACACTGCTTTTGTTATGTGCTGTTTGGGTATGTTTCTTTGGCGATGATCATCCACTTGGATGGGAGCAGACGTTGTCGAGGAGATTTCCCTTGGAGCAATAGCTGGAGGTTGTTGATATTGCAGAGTAATCTTCTTAGAATTTCTTGATTAAACACTTGTAGTGTTTAATCCTTTCAACTGTTTAAGTTTAAATTTTCAGTTTCTTTTATTTCTGGATGACTGTAATATCACATTTAATTACACGTCATACTCCGACTGTTCTCTATATTTGAATGTTAACGTCCTTATTATATAATATTGATTATTATATAATCGGGATGTTACATAAAACACGTGAATATTTACTAAAGATATTTATCACAAGTTTTATCTGTGAATATCTGTCAGTACAGTTTTCTTTTGTCGTCTTTATTAACTAGTTAGAGTGATGTGATGTTCAAAGTTTTTATTTTTAATATTAGTTTTTAAAATTTAAAAAAAAAAGTGCGGATAACATTAAATTATAGTTAAAACAAAATTTTGAAATCTTATCTTTAAGGAAAGTGGAATCTTTGTGACTTTTCTGGGTCAGGTGAGTCATTGATGTACATTCGATCTGAACATTATGAAGAATTATTAGCACTTTACAAAAATAAAGTAGTGGAATAATAAAAAAGACTTTTCAAACTCATAAATGGAGAAATGGATGTGCAATTCCAATACAAACTTTTAGCTTTGTAATTTAAAATTTAAAAAAAAAAGTGCGGATAACATTAAATTATAGTTAAAACAAAATTTTGAAATCTTATCTTTAAGGAAAGTGGAATCTTTGTGACTTTTCTGGGTCAGGTGAGTCATTGATGTACATTCGATCTGAACATTATGAAGAATTATTAGCACTTTACAAAAATAAAGTAGTGGAATAATAAAAAAGACTTTTCAAACTCATAAATGGAGAAATGGATGTGCAATTCCAATACAAACTTTTAGCTTTGTAATTTTTTCATTGACTTGTCCCGGCAACTCGCAGGGACCATCGACTGGTCCCACAGATCACCACAAGGCTTTATAGTGTGCTTTGTCCTCACTCGCACACTTTCCGGTCCTCACTCGCACACTTTCCGGGAAAACTTCCCAGAAGGTCACCCATCCCAGAATTACTCCAAGCTAAGCACGCTTAACCATGGAGTTCTTATGGGTCAGGCTACCGAAAAGTAAATGCATTTTTTGGTGATATGAGTAGCCCAATCAATCCCTTTAAGCTATCCTTCAACCGTATAGTCCCATACCTATACAGTCTCCAGATCCCTCTCATTCCGGTGTATGAAGCACCATGCTTCTTGCACCGGCGTCACTCCCCGCCCTCGTCTCCGTGCCCGGGTGTCACATGAGCACCAGCTTCTGTCTGGTTCGTCCTCGAACCACACCGTACTGGGAGAGGCTAGGCTCTGATACCATCTGTAACGTCCCGACAACTCGCAGGGACCATCGACTGCCCCCACAGATCACCACCAGGCTTTCCAGTGTGCTTTGTCCCCACTCGCACACTTTCCGGGAAAACTTCCCAGAAGGTCACCCATCCCAGAATTACTCCAAGCTAAGCACGCTTAAACATGGAGTTCTTATGGGTCAGGCTACCGAAAAGTAAATGCATTTTTTGGTGATATGAGTAGCCCAATCAATCCCTTTAAGATATCCTTCAACCGTATAGTCCCATACCTATACAGTCTCCAGATCCCTCTCATTCCGGTGTATGTTCGATTCGTCCATGTACCCCTTCCACCCGAAGCTGCCAGGAGCCACTCCTTGTCTGTGCCCCCTGCACCATGCTTCTTGCACCGGCGTCACTCCCCGCCCTCATCTCCGTGCCCGGGTGTCACAGTATACAACTTAGTATAAGTACTTTTAATACCTCTATGATATTGATTAATGGAAAATTCACAAAAAAAAAACATTTGTGTTTTTTATAGTAGTGGTGGGTGTGGAAAATGAGAAAACTCGAAAACTGAAAAAAGTGTAGTGGATTTAATCTCATAACTTATGCATCATTCCTTTCAAATAATTCATCAACTTAATAATTATTACTGTGTAAAGTTCACTGTTGGCAAACTTTTTTTATTCAAATAGTTGTTGCTAAAATTGGAATTAAACCTAATATGAGCATATAATAAAGATATTGAATATTTGAATAGTTATTTAGCATCTTTAAAAATGGTTTTAACTTTTTATTTAACAGTCACTAATATGTCTTTCGGTAGTTTTACTAATTTTATTTATTTAAGGGTCATGGTAAAAAATAATTAAAATATATATATTTTTAAGTGTTGATATTATTTTAAAAATAAAATTGTAATGAAATTATAATATTTAGAGTGGGTAATTTTTTAAATACAATTATACCTTAAATTCAACTCTAAAATTATCATAATAACTTAACATTAGAAGAATTTGAGTCAGAATAATCAACTTATAATATTATTACAGAATAACTTTTAAAGAAAAAAATGCAACAATTACAGAGCACGTCTAACCTTGCTTTTATTTTATTACCCATCTTGCATTGGCCATAATTTATTCAAAAACTATAAATAAGATTCTAGGTTTCGCAAAGTTAATATTAACATTAACGTTTGGTTGACGTTAATATTGTAGTAATAAAACACATCCAAATACTTCACTATAACACTATTTATTTTATCCAGGCAACTACAAATTCATGCCGATAGCTATCTTAATTATGATAAAATTAAATCAAATTAACTATCAATCATGATCATATACCTCCATAATTAAATGACTTTTGTCAAATGTTCTACTAACAAAAATTTCATGATTTTTAAATCTCAGTTCATTAAATCGATAAATTGAATAATAATAATAATAATAATTGAGTTTGAGTAGTGAATTACAATATTTTAGATTTCCAACCAAATTAAAAGTAAAGTTTAATATTTATGAACATATTTAAATCTTAAATTTTATTTTTGGTATGATATTTTTATTTAAAATTTAACAATAAACTATATAAAATTATTGTTCATAATTAAAATAATTAGTAAAATCACATGTGTAAAATGAAAGTTACATTTATTTAAAAGTAAAATGAAAGTTTTTTAGAAAAGAAATTATTCAAAATGAACCCACTGTAGTAAATTGTGCTGACAAAAACTTGAACCGCTATTTCCTGAGGCGTGTAGATTCACTGTCCTTAAGGACTTATCCGCGGTGTATGCGCAAGTCCCCCAGGATACAACAGGAACTTCTCGAATAATATTCGAGGATCACAGAACTAGCAAGAAACTCTCTAGTTTATACTCAGGATAGTTTTGGAGAGGAAAATTGAGAGAAAGAATGAGAGAATGAGAGAAGAGAATTTTTATGATGATTATTATGAATGAAAATGGTTGTTCTATTTATAGAACAAATATATAATGCCGTTGGAAAGCCAAATGAACGTTGCCAACCAAAAGTGGATTTTGCACCGTTGCAAAAGGAATGGAACGTTGCCAAAAGAAAAATAAAGTAATGTTTGCATGTGGCAAAATGAGAAACCGAACTCTCTGCCAACGTTCAAAAACAAACGTTTCTTTTGCAATAATATTAATATTTTACAACAATCCCCCACATATTGCAAAAGAAAATGAAATGTCTTTGACCCAAATAGTTCTGTCTCAAAAGTGATTTCTCATTTTTGCAGGTAATCCTTTTTCAAAAGAAAGGTATGTCATCTTTGTGTAAACTTGGAAAATGATTGTATAAAGCAATAGCGCAAATCTTTGTTCTGATGAATAATCAAAGATTAAAATAAGATAAGAGTATTTATATCCTGAGTCTCATAAGATGTAATGCATCAGAGCTGGTATAGCAAGCTATATGAACCAGTCTTAGATCGAGAAACTTAACACTCAGTGTAGTTGGTATAGCAAGCTATATGAACCAAAAACACTTGACGTGTGTTAGAGGTTTATCAATCACAATACACCCCCACAATTCTTGCTGTTATCGCTGTGTTGCGCTAATTAGGCCATGCGCGTGCCCGGTATTCATGAGTGCTCTAGAGATCATGCCAAGATCTCATGCAAGCGGCCCCACTTGACACTCATATAGGTGATTTCATCAAGTGTATGCTGCAAATCATACACCACCCATAAGGGATATGAAAATCATTAAAAACTTTGTTTAGGCTAAAATTCTTTCACCATAAAGAATTTTAATGACAAAGTTTAACCTCTCAAAATGCAGTCTCTAGCACTTTCTCATACACCATAGGAATGGACATAATTGATTAAAATCAATTTAGTGCCATCAGAACTAACAAGTGACTTGTTTTTACCCATATGAACCTTATTCATGGGATCTCCAATCACAAAGGTTGGGTTACCATCACTTGTTTGTTTGCCAGTGGCTTAAGTCCCATTCCCCTCGATGTTTCTAAGATCATATTTCTTCCCAAGGGTTTTGTCAGAGGATCTGCTAGATTCCTTTCTGACTTCACATAGTCAATGGAAATTGTTCCACTCTTTAGCAGCTGCTTCACCAAATTGTGTCTCAATTGAACATGTCTATTCTTTCCATTGTAATTTTTATTTTTAGCTATAGCTATTGCCGATTGGCAATCACAGTGTATAGATACCGATGGGGTTGGTTTCATTCCTAATGGAATGTTCGCTAAGAAGTTTTTCAACCACTCAGCCTCACTACCAGCCATCTCAAGAGCGACAAACTCAGATTCCATTGTTGATCTTGCAATAATGGTTTGTCTGGCTGATCTCCATGTAATCGCACCACCCCCAAGTGTGAATACATAACCACTAGTGGATTTTGTCTCATCTGAATCAGAAATCCAGTTAGCATCACTATACCCTTCTAGTACAGCGGGAAATCCACTATATTCAATGGCATAATCCGTTGAACCTCTTAAATATCTCATAAGCCTAGCAAGTGCATCCCAATGTTCCTGGTTTGGACATTGAGTGTACCTACTCAATCTACCTACTGCATAAGCAATATCAGGTCTTGAAAAACTCATTAAATGCAGTAAACTCCCAATTATTTGGGCATACAGAGGTTGAGATACAGATTCTCCTTTATTTTTCATTAATTTAGAATTAGCATCATAAGGGGTACTCACTGGTTTCAGATCATAAAACCCAAACTTCTTAAGAAGTTTCTCAATGTATTGTTCTTGGGATAGTAATATACTATCTCCTTTCCTTATGATTCTAATACCTAAAATTACATTGGCTTCACCCATATCTTTCATTTCAAAATTCGATCCTAGAAACAGTTTAGTTCTAGCAACAATTTCATTGCATGTACCAAAAATTAACATGTCATCCACATACAAACATATAATGACACAATCACTATTTTCAAATTTAGAGTACACACATTTATCAGCATCATTAGGTGAAAAACCATCACAAATTAAAACATTATCAAGTTTTTCATGCCACTGTTTTGGTGCTTGTTTCAAACCATACAAAGATTTTAAAAGTTTACAAACTTTATTCTCTTGACCTGGTACAACACATCCTTCAGGTTGAGTCATATAAATTTCCTCCTCTAAATCACCATTCAAAAAGGCAGTTTTAACATCCATTTGATGTATCACTAGTTTATGGATAGCTGCTAAGGCTAACAAAACTCGAATAGAGGAAATCCTAGTCACAGGGGCAAAAGTATCAAAGTAATCTATGTTGGGTTTTTGAGTAAAACCTTTAGCTACTAATCTTGCCTTATACTTTTCTACGGATCCATCAGGATGATACTTTTTCTTAAAGATCCACTTACAACCAATGGGTTTTGCTCCTTTAGGCAGATCTTCTAAAGTCCAAGTATTGTTTTTCTGAATTGATTCAATTTCAGTCCTAATGGCCTTATCCCATTGTTTTGCATCAGGAGCACTAATGGCTTCTACAAAGCTACTAGGATCATTATCAACTAGATAGGTATAAAAATCATTACCAAATGAAGTTTCCTTCCTCTGTCTTTTACTTCTTCTTAATTCCTCACACAAAGCATCACTATTTGTATTATCTACAGGTTGAGACGTCTCACTAACCTTTAAAGGAAAAACATGTTCAAAAAACTCAGCATTTTTTGTCTCCATTATAGTGTTACGCTCAATCAGATCACTTCTGAGAACCAGAAATCTATAAGTAGCACTATGTTCGGCATATCCTAAGAACATACAATCAGAGGTTTTAGAACCTATTTTCCTTTTCTTAGGATCGGGTAACATCACCTTAGCTAGACACCCCCACACTTTTAAATATTTAAGGTTAGGTTGATATCCTTTCCACAGCTCATAGGGAGTTTTACCAGTTTTCTTATGAGGTATTCTATTTTGTAAAAAACATGCAGTAAGTAAGGCTTCTCCCCAAAGGTTTTCAGGTGCACCAGAACTAATAAGCATAGCATTCATCATTTCCTTAAGGGTTCTATTCTTTCTCTCAGCTACTCCATTAGACTCAGGTGAATATGGTGGAGTTACCTCATGGATGATACCTTCCTTAACACAAAATTCATTAAACAGTACATATTCTCCACCTCTATCTGATCTAATCCTCTTAATCTTCTTATTTAATTGATTTTCTACTTCTGCTTTATAGGTTAAGAACACATCAAAGGCTTCATCTTTATGTTTGATTAAGTACACCTTAGTGTATCTAGAATAATCATCTATAAAGGTCACAAAATAATTTTTACCTCCTCTAGACATGGTTTGTTTCAAATCAGCTAGATCAGTATGAATTAATCCTAAGAGTTCAGTTTGACGTTCTACGGTATAACATGTTTTCTTAGTCATTTAGATTCTACACATATATCACATTTACTACTCTGTTTATCATGCATATTTATTAATCCTAATCGTTGTAATTTTAAGACATACAAAGAATTTACATGTCCTAATCTAGCATGCCATATATCATACGAGTCAACAATATAAGCAGAAGAAGTTGATTCATTCATAATTTCAGAAATGTTAAGTACAAAGAGACCTTGATCACAATATCCTTTCCCCACAAAAACATTATTCTTTGTCATAATGATCTTGTCAGACTCAAATGACACTTTAACCCCAGCTTTTCCCAGTATTGATACCGAGATTAAATTAACTCTGATAGAAGGAACATGCAGGACATCATTCAAGGCCAGAGTCTTCCCAGATGTGAGTTTAAGAAGAACCTTTCCTTTTCCTAGGACAGGAGTTGTCCTGGAATCACCGAGATAAACTTGTTCTTCTCCTTCTCTTACACTGATGTAAGAGGTAAAGGCACTTCTGTTTGCACAGATATACCTGGTAGCCCCAGAGTCTACCACCCAATTACTCACATTGGACATCAAATTTGCTTGTGAAACGACCGCAGCTATAATGTCATCTCCTTCGGCTATATTGGCCTTAGGAGGATTGTCGTTTCTTGCTCTGCGCCTGCACTGTGGTGCATGATGTCCCGGTTTTCCACACACAAAGCAATTTCCTTTCTTCTTAAAGGTGGGGTTAAATCCATTTGGACGGGATTTTCGAAAATGGTTTTTCCTATTGTGATCAGGTTTGTGTTCGTACCTTTTGGGAGCAGGTCTATCCTCTACCACATTTGCTTTTGCAGACAAGGTTTTGGCTCTTGCAGCGGCACATTCTTTCCTGTTGGTATCTTCAACAATTATGTGAGTGATGAGCTCTGAGAGTGGCATCTGCTTGTGTCTGTGTTTCAGTTGTTGCTTGTAATCAGTCCAAGAAGGCGGCAGTTTCTCGATCAGCAGTTCCGAAACAAATTCATCTGGTAGAAGGATGTTCTCCGCTTTGATATCTTCGAGCAGCTTGTGGTACTCATTGATTTGCGACTTCATATCCTTATCTTCAATCATCTCCCAGCGGTAGTAATTTCCTATAACGAACCTTTGTCTGACGACATCTTCGGCAGTATATTTGAGAATCAACGAATCCCAAATGTCTTTCGCTTCCTTGTAGGAACAATACACATCGAACAAATCATTAGAAAGCGCACTAAGCAAAGTGTGTCGGCATACCTTGTTCGCGTAAGTCCATTCTTCAACTAGTTTTGAGTTTGAAGGAAGACTGGAGTCCGGTTTCGGAGATGAAAGAGCAGTTGCAACTCCATACATGTCAAGCAGGGTGGACACACGTTCTTGCCAGCGTCGGAAGTTCTGTCCGGAGAAGATCTCGATTTTTGACACGTCCGGAAGAGATTTTGCGAAGACCGTCTGGGTTCCGGAAGCAATATTTTGAGTCTCCAGGATTGAGCTGTTGTTGTTGTCAGCCATAAGTCCTTAAGATTGTAGTAAATTGTGCTGACAAAAACTTGAACCGCTATTTCCTGAGGCGTGTAGATTCACTGTCCTTAAGGACTTATCCGCGGTGTATGCGCAAGTCCCCCAGGATACAACAGGAACTTCTCGAATAATATTCGAGGATCACAGAACTAGCAAGAAACTCTCTAGTTTATACTCAGGATAGTTTTGGAGAGGAAAATTGAGAGAAAGAATGAGAGAATGAGAGAAGAGAATTTTTATGATGATTATTATGAATGAAAATGGTTGTTCTATTTATAGAACAAATATATAATGCCGTTGGAAAGCCAAATGAACGTTGCCAACCAAAAGTGGATTTTGCACCGTTGCAAAAGGAATGAAACGTTGCCAAAAGAAAAATAAAGTAATGTTTGCATGTGGCAAAATGAGAAACCGAACTCTCTGCCAACGTTCAAAAACAAACGTTTCTTTTGCAATAATATTAATATTTTACAACACCCACGACCCATAATCCAGCTAAATTAGCTTGCAATCCAAAATTTAATAAATTAAATAGTCAAATATAAAAATTAAATTCTAAAGTTAGTAACGGTTCTCGCATTCGGAACGGTATTTCCGGTATTTAACGCACTGCAGTCCTCAATCATCTCTGCAACACTTTTTCATTCTTAAGAACTCAAATTTTCCATCTGCATCAATTTCATCCTAATTATAGCTAGGTGTGTTTTTATTTATTTTTGCTCTAATTTTTTCATTTTTTTTCTTTTCTAACTTTTTTGTGTTTTCAACTCTTGCTGTGGGTTGATTTTGAATGAAATTATAACAGTTTCATCTTATACTTGCCATATACTTAAATGATACAAATCTATCAATAACTTAAGGATAACGATATTTTGACATTATTTTTTTGACAATATTTTAACACTATATATGTGTCATTTTGTGATTGATTCATGTTGGTGTTTATGATTATTATTATTGATTATAGAGTAATTTTGGATAAATCACAGAATGACACGTAAATGATTTTAAAATGTTGTAAAGAAAAATGTTGTCAAAGTATGATTATTCCTAACTTAATTGACAATGGTAATATTTGAACGTCTATCACATGTTATTGTTTCAAAAGTAATTGTTCTTTTTAATATGAAAGATATACAAATACAAATCTCGTGGTTGCATGTGATTTTAGTATGTGCTTTAAATGTGTTGTCATTTGTTGTTGGAAACCATCTCTTCATGATGCTAAGATTTTTATCAATACACTTTGGAACCCAATTTTAAAGCTTCCTTTTCATTCAAGATAAAAGAATTTATGCCTTAGAATTATTTTAATTTACATCATGAGAGTATTTTTACAATTATTAGTACTTATTCATTTTATTATTGCTAAATATTATCTTGTTGACTCAAGATATTCGTCATTCATCTTTTTTTCTTGGAAACTTATAAAAACATGAAATATTATTTTTAACACTTTAGATGTCGTGCTCCAAATTTGATCCAAAGATGAAATATTTAATTTTCATAATTATACTGTTGAGATAAACTTAAATTTTAAGATTTTATTGATAATTTTATTAAATCTTATTTTGTTAGTTTTGGGTCTGATAGTATTTAATTTGATTTGATAGAGATAAAATAAATTCAATTTTAGAAAAATATTTAAGTATGTGTATAGTTAGATTCTCTTAACATATAGCTCAATCGAAATAATTATAAAAAAACAAGATTGACAATATTGAAATAAATGATTACTTTTGTCTTAAAGTACTTCTTTTATTTTATGTTTCAATTTTATCTCCCTTGGCATAAGTAATAGATGTGAAAAAAATATTAACAAAAAAATGTTAGATTATCAATAATAACCGAATAATAAATTTTACAATTAATTAAACAATTCTCAATATATCATAAAATAGTAAGTAGTGTAGCGAATAACGCAAATAAAAGGTATTTAATATTCTAAATGTAAATAACATTAGGTTTTCTTTGATTTTATCTTTTGCTTACATATAGATATTATAATTCCTTTATGTAACATTTTTCAATTACATTCTCTAAAAATTAATATTTTTAAATGGACCCGTCATTAAATTATAATGTTACTTATGATATTTACACCGTTAATATATTTCATGACATATATATATATTTTTAATCATGTATATAATTAATTATATCACTTTAATATGTTAGTAACAATATAATGGTTCTAACATATTTAACTATATATATATATATATTTAACACTTGTTATTTTAATTGAGAGATATTAGAGTCCCTAAGGCTTTGTTCAATTGAATAAATTTGGAGAAGAGTAATTGATTTGATTTGAGAGGATTTGAAGATGAATTTTGTTGTTGTTTATTTGAGTAAATTTGGAGGTAAGTGAGAGTTGATTTAGAAATCATTTTTTTAATTTGTCACATCAATCAAATCCTACACTAATTCTCACAAATGTTGCTTCCAAATTCACTCTCATTTATCTCCAAATTCACTCAAATAAACAACCAAAAAATTTATCTTCAAATTCTCTCAAATCTACTCTATCACTCTCTCCCAAATCCATTCAAGTGAAGAAAGGGTAAGAGAATGATGTTAATACAGGGTCAAAATCCATGCATTCAATTAGGGGCAAAACTTAATTATAAATTGAAAATGCTCTTATTTCAATTGTAAGATTATGCATCTAAACAAATAATGATTCTCCTTGCACCTTTCTTTCTTATTCTTGCACCTCTAAAATTAAATTATATATATATATATATATATATATATATATATATATATATATATATATATATATATATATATATATATATAACCTTTAACATTTTTTTATTTTTTATTTTACTTTTCTCTTATTTTTTTTGCGATGGTCTTAATCGCTGCATCCCTTTTATTCCTTGTGTTAGGTTTCTTTCTTAAATGTATTTCAAAATACATTTATTTTTTAAACGTATTTCGAATTACGTTTCTTTCTTAATCAATTTTTGAAAACTAGTTAAGAGTTTGTCTCGAAAATCAGTTAAGAATTCACCTCGAATGTTAATTAAGAAAAAAACGTATTTAAAATCTTAATTGTTTTTCGAAAGTGGTTGAACTCCTAATATTTTTGGAAAGTCGGTTAAGAAATAAAAGAAGTGTAGTGAAAGAGAGCGTCGCAGAAAATGAAAAGAAAAGTAAAAAAATAATAAAAAATTAAAGATTATATATGCAATTTTAGAGGTTGTAAAGAAGAAAGGAGAGTCAAGGGAAAATCACTCCAAAACAAATCAATAAAAAAATAAGCAAAAACCCAACAGTTAATTGAACCAATACTCCATAAAACAATATCTCATAAAATAATACGGGGAAACGTACTTGAATTGACTATTGAAAACAACATAGATAAAAAATATCTAATATTTCTACTATAGAATATTTTAGATTTCCTTCTTATTACGATGAAGAAAAAGAAACATAAATAAGTGTATGTGCTTATTTTAGAAACCATTACCCTTTTATAAAATATTTATTGATTATTTTTTTTCTAAAATTCAATATATTTAATTTAATCATTCATTAAATTAGAATATTATATTTAATATTTATATAATTAATATTTCATGATATATATAATTAAATAAATAAATTTAATGTTTTAACTAATAATATAAGAATCTTTTAACGCATTCAATTATTTTCTGTATTAAAAAGCCTTATAGTCAGTCAACTCTTAATTCTTGAGAAGTGAGGTCAGTTCAGTACTTCACACCCAAAATTCCAGTAGTTCACACCCAACACTGCAGATTTCACATGAACTGTTATATTTATTGTTGTGGGACCTTTCCTATCCTTGTTTTTTTTCTTACCACCCAACCAACTTCATATCTACTTTTCTTTATGTTACTTTTTTTTTTAATGTTTTCTAACAACATATGTACTTTTTGACATTTTCTTTTACTTACATCGATATAATTTTTTCACTTGAGTTAGAGATTTCTATTATTGACACGAAACACGCATTTATTAACTTCGGTGTTTTAAAAGTTCATTTTAAAACGTGTACTTTATAAACGCACGTGCTGTGAACTAACATTTACAATTTCTAATATGTCATGGCATTGCACAAGAGAGCCAAACCGAATAATTTGCACTTTTAATTTCACAAAAAGCTAAAATGTGAAAACAAGAAAAGTCGTATGTTATGGATAGGAACTACTCGATCCGTCGGATAAAATTGTATCCGTTATCCGAATCGTTATCCGCCGGATACCCGTTTAAAAAATTATTTTTTTTATTTTTTCAAAAAAAATTATTTTTTTGAAATTATTTTTTTTTTAATTTTTCGCGGGTAGCGGGTAGTATATTACCCGTACTCGACCCGTTTAGAAGCGGATATTAAAATATCCGCTACCCGCAGGTAATAAATATCCGCGGATAATTACTACCCGCCGCGGATTTTACCCACGGATACCCGTTCCCGCAGGTAAAATTGCCATCTCTAGTTATGGAAAATGCTTCTTTAACACGCAACAATGATATAACACAAGACTTTGATTTAAATCTAAATCTGATTGTTTTAAATTCATAATTATTTAAAAATACTATATGTACTGTATGGTTACTTGTCAGTCAAGGATGGAACCATTGATCATTCAGTGAAGAAATAATCGACTGATTTAAAACTGTTATTAATTGATAATTAATCTAAAAATAACAGCTATTAATGACAGTTAATGAGAACAATAGTCATTGATTCACAATTAATAAGAATAATGTCATTTATTAGTAATTAATGGATCAAACCTAAGGGTAAACTAAATATAATATTTATAGATATATTTTTGAAGGGGATCAGGTAATCAATTTTGATTAATTATCTTTATTGTACTATTATTACGTAAAGTCAGTAACTTCCCCCACACGAGGAAGCTCATCCAATCTTCAAAAACAATGAGTGTTTTGAATAAGTAATTTCAACACTTTGCCCCCAAATACTAGAATTGAAATAGTTTAGTTTAATTCTCATTTTTTATACATATTTCACTGAAATTTATAGTGTTCCAGTACATCTAATTATTCTATATAGTTTAGGAAGGGATAATATAATTAATTTTCTTTCTTTAATTTTTTAAATTAAAATTATGACAAAATTTCATATTTTAAAACAAATAATGTCTTAAATGTAGTAATTAATATTATCAAATTTGAGTTTGGAACATATAATCTATATTACTTTTTGTAATGGTTTCAAATACAATGATGTATTGATGTAGAAACTCAATCTTGAAATTTATCCCGACGCTCCAATAATTATTTCATGCTAGATAGAGAAGTAAATTATATGGTGAGGAGTAGCATGAGATTGTCCATAGGTGATAGACAAATTAATCTCGTATGGTAGCTTGGAGTGAGTCAGTTGTTTTTTAGTGTAAAAATTTGTCAGTCCAACATCAATACATATATTCGAATTGGTCGAGTCTATAAATAATTTGTATGTTGAGATTTGGAAATGAAACATATTGTATGATATTTATAATTGCATGAATGAATTTCTTTTAAAATGTTAGCTTATCTTTTTGTAGTATTTTGATTTGTTGAGTTTGTTGTATGTTTTTGTATCATGTGAATATAGGAAAACAATACTTCTTTAGAATAGGTTTTGGACAGTGAAGGAAGAGATGCTTAGTCATACTTAGAGTAATTAATAATCTGTCTTTTGTTTATATGTCAAGAAACCTTTTCGTAAATGAATAAATAGTTTTGATCGAAATATATATATATATATATATATTTTCTTAGTAACTTTCTAGTTTTATTGAAAGTGTAATATTTCTTAATAGTTGTTTATTATTATTTAAATGAGATGTTATATTTTTTTTTATATTTAAATATTTTTGGAATGAAAATTTTATAAAAGATGTTTTTGGTGTCTCTAAATTTGACTTGAAGTGTTGTTATAATAAAATTAAATAGATAAAAGAATGTTTACTTACCCATAAATAATATTTCTATATTTAAACAAGCAAAATAACCAATAAAATATAAGTATGAAATTGAAATTGAATTTAATTTAGTCTCTTTAGCATATAATTATATTTTTTATATAATACATGAAATAAAAGATAATGATATATATAATATATTAAATTTATGATTTTAAGAATTTTAGATTTTAAAATAAATAATACGTCAAATGTAATAATTGATCTAATCGAATTTAATCATATAGTCTATACTGTTGCTATTTTCATGTTTTAAACTAAGAATTCATGTAAGATCGATTGTTACACTATTATGTTCAAATTTGTATCAACTCTTAATAATAAAATATATATGATAAAATTCATCTTCTCATATTAAAAAAACTTAATTAAAAATATATAAATAATTATGTAAAAGAGAAAAAACCAAAAACAATTCAATTTCAAATACACAATTGTCATAATTAAATTCAGTTTCTAAAAATCTATACTAATAATATATTAATACCCAATATAATTTCTAGAAAATCTATGCTAATATGTTAAAATCAAGAATGTATTATTACACTTAAAACGAAGTATCCTTACAGCTTAGTAACATGTATGAAGCTTCAAAATCTATAATATTTAGTAGTTCAAAGTTCTCAGTTTTCCTTATCATTATATTATATTATAGATGGTATGCCCAGATATCATAGTTGTGACTCATTCGCATCTGAACACAATAAACGAAGCTCTTGCAATATTATCATACATATACATGCTCTTCTTACATACTAACTCATATATTAATAATATACACACCATCGGATGATATTTATACCCTCCTTACACCAACCTATATATATGAGAAGAATGTTTTTCTATTCTTCTATAAAAAAATGGGTCGCACTCCAACTATATTTTATCTATTTTTTACTATTGATAAAAAAATATTAGATTATTCTTTTTTTGATAAAGGATTTATTTTAATATTTTTCTCTTTAAACATTATCGTTTTAATCTCACTGCAAGCGAAATACACAACGCTAATTTTAACAAATATTCTGTCATTAGTTAAAAATTATTGTTGTTTCTTACCTTTTATTTAATAATTGATGATGAAAGCACAATTTTCCGTAGTTATCACAATTTAATATAAAAAATTAATTCATTAAGTGTTAATTACGAACTAAAAGACGAAATAAAAGATTCAAGGAGAAGAAATCGTGACGGAAAATAAGAGAAAAGATTAATTAAGATGAAATTAATATAAGAAACTTGCAGAATTAGATATCATACCAAAATTGTTTTTTGTTAATTTTAATTTTCTATCTACATACTAGTTTTGTTTTTTAAGATAAATTAACTTGAGATAACTTTTGTTTCCTCTGTAGCAATAAAGATGTATCAACTTGAATTGCGATTTACTCTCATGTAATAAGATATAACACATTAATAAACCAAATTTACTTGCGATATTTTTAATTTTCAACAAATATTAATTAATAAGAAGACATATTAAAAGAATATACATGAGATGTTATACATGTTAACACTATTCTTATTAAAACAGTGATTGAATGACTATACGTGTTGAAAAATAATTAGCAGGTTGATCTGCCATGAATTAAATTATATTTTTAACAAAATTCAAAATTGGAAGTTTATATTTTAAGCTAAAATTTTAATTTATAATAATACTTAAATACCTATTTTCGGGGAATAAAATATTATCCTTATCAACATCACTTTGGTGGTTTTTTTTTTTCTTTTTCATCTATGATTTATTTTATCTGCAAACTTTTCTTTTTTACCCTTGAATTGCGTTGCTGCATTTCTCTTTCTGCATAATAAAATAATGGGTGTATTATTGTGTAACATGGCCGTTTACTGAATTGATTGAGAGTAAAGGTTGGAGGATAGCGGTGGAACGTGGAGGGCTTTGGAGAAGAAAGAAAAGGACAAAGTTGAAGGGAAGTAAACGTCAACCATAAAGCAGCTACAGTATGTCATATCTCTGTATTTACATCGCACAAGACACAGCATACTGCACAGAGAGTTTTGGAGCTCAGTAAACTCTCAGCAATGGCAGACCCAGCAAGTTTCATTGCCAGCTGGTTAACACCCTCTTCTCTCTTCATCTTCGTCAACCTCGTCATAGGAACAATAGCAATCACTTCTCGCTTCACTCCCAAAAACCACCACCACCACCACCCTCATCTCGCTCCTTCACCCTCCCTTCTACAACGAGTCAGCTCCTTCAATCTCACTCACTACTATACCCATCATCACCACCCAGACCCAGATTTCACTCACCCCCAACTCGTTCCAACACCCTCATTGTTGCAGCGAGTCAAGTCCTTCAATCTCTCCTTCCGCAAACACGAACCCACACATGCAGAAACACACCACCTCCAACCCCAACACGCCCAATCTACAAACCCGGAACTGGTTCGGACACCCTCCCTGTTGGATCGCCTCACGTCTTTCGATCTTTCTCTTAAGAATCAAGAACCCACGAATGCACAAACACAACACGCGCAACCCGAACCAGAACCTGAACAGCCGGAACTGGTTCGGAGTCCCTCGCTCTTGCAGCGGCTACAGTCCATAAACTTGTCGCGTCTGTATAGATCGGAGCCCGTACACGGAGAGGATCCGAGTGGCGGGTCGGGTAAGGCGGAGATGAGGAAATCGGCGAGCGAGAGAAGGGGCTCGATAGAACGCGAAGAGGAAGAGGAGGTGGAGAGACGGAGACCACAAACGGCGAGGGTTGAAGCGACGTCATGTAGAGAAGACGAAGAGGTGGACGCGAAAGCTGATGATTTCATCAACAGGTTCAAGAAGCAGTTGAGGCTGCAGAGGATTGACTCTCTTCTCCGTTACAGAGCTGGTAGCGGATAGATTATCCGTGGAAGAACAATAACAGGGCACAGACGTGACTGAATCTACGTCGTCGTTTCATCACCTTTGTTGTTACTTTGTAGTATTATTATTAGTATAATACTAGTTTGTATTAAGAAACCATGACTTGGTCAGTTTGCCAAAGTTCTTGTTACAAGATCTTTTTATTATTTTATATTTGCATGTGTGCTATAGTAATGTTAAAAATATAATAAATATTCATTCTAAAGTGCACCTTGTTAACGAAAAGTAGCTGCTTATAGAATTATGAATAGGATTTATTATACAGTACGTAATATTATAACATGAATACCAATTAAAAGGTTTGGGCATTAAACTGGGAAAATGATACGAATTGGAAGGTGTTTCCCAAGGTCCTATTCTCGTTTACTTTTCATTGTTGATCTTGAACGTAGACATGTGAATAAGTAAAAAAAATAAAAATTAACAGTGGTTTGAATGCTTTTAATTATCATAATAAAATTAATTGCTATTTGGAGATGAAGATAAAAGAATTTGAATATTTTATGAATACAGTAATATGAATAATTATAAAATAAGTATTTTTAAATAATATTAATTGTATTTATAGATCATAACAAATTATGAATTTATTTCATGAATTTTATGACAATTACTTTTAGTATGTGGATTGAACTAGATAGAAACATTTTTTTAATTCTTTAATCGATTATCCATTCATCCACAGAATATGTACGTATCTCTGAATTAATTAAGTGTAAACAAGATTCATAGTTTTTATTTATTTATTTGGATGAGTTTTTCTTAACTCGCGTGGTAGTACATATAATTTTATTTATTTATGTTGTAATTTATTTAATTAAACTAAAAGACTTAGAGTGTATTTAAATGCTTCAAAATAATTGATTATATATCACTCAAATGTTATTATAACTTTATCTCTTTAGAAATAAAAAACAACTAGTAATTCATATAATGTTTAAACTAAAGAAATTTAATTATTATTCGTTTTTTCAAACATTCATATATCAAATTTTCTCATGTGATATTGCTCATGTGTTCAGATTCATTATATTAAATATGAATTCAAAGAAAAAGTTTATTTATTAAATATGAATTGAAAGGAAAAATAACATGTTACAAATGAACAACGATTTAAAGTTTATAAGTTAAATATCAAAATAATTTATATTGAAGGTCAATAATTATATATAAAATCAAGAAGATAATTATATTTACTTAAATTAAATACAAAAGAAAGAAGATAATCATTTGCAGTCTTATGTGTATAAAAAACCTATAATATATATAAAAGAGTCTCTTAACAAGATTCATATTGATGTTTTTTAAGATTATTTTTTTAGATTTATCTGAGAGTCTTCTCTTATATTGTTGTCATCTTATTTTCATGTTAAATCAAATTTTTTTAGTCTTCTTTAAGCTACTTCTTAGAAACATTTCTAATTTTTCTCATTCCTTCTTTAAGTTATAATTCGATATGTGTTTTAGTAACAAAATCACTCTCCTCTTACTTCTCATAATTAAGATCATATGAATTTATGAGTAGTTTTAGAAATACAATCTATTTAAAAACAAGACATATTTACACTAATACATCGTTAATATAAATTAGTATCACTGATTAATCTCTCATTTATCAAGAATTTTAAGCATTCATAATAATGACTAATTGAATGTGATTGATGAATATATTTTGTGATGCTATGCTCAACTTAAATATATGGTGATTTGGTAACAACTAAAATGATGGTACTGTCATATGTATATATCATATTCCAAGAGAAAAATGCACAATTAGAAAATATAGTGTAATCAATGCTTATTTGTATTTTAGTTTGTTCTGTTATAGTTATGTATTGATATATCTGAAAAAAAAACAATAATAGTAATTGTAACGCCCCGACAACTCACAGGGACAATCGACTGCCTTCACCCATCCCAGAATTACTCCAAACTAAGCACGCTTAACTATGAAGTTCTTATGAGTCAGGCTACCGAAAAGCAAATGCATTTTGGTGATATGAGTAGCCAAATCAATCCCTTTAAGCTATCCTTCAACCGTATAGTCCCATACCTATACAGTCTCTAGATCCCTCTCATTCCGGTGTATGTTCGATTCGTCCATGTACCCCTTCCACCCGAAGCTGCCAGGAGCCGTTCCTTGTCTATGCCCCCTGCACCATGCCTCTTGCACCGGCGTCACTCCCCGCCCTCGTCAGTGCCCGGATGTCACATTAATTAAATTACTTTGATAACTATAACATTTATTGATCTTATCCACCCATTGAGGGGCTGATTGGGACTTGTGATTAAGTTTTGGTTCAATGTTTGAAAGGAGGATGACTTTTGGTTAAGATTAAAGTAGTTTTTCTGAAAAAGCAATGTATTGGTTATTGACTACCTAGTCTTTCTATGTCCAGAGACATAATTTCTGACTGAAATTCTGGTAGAGATATAGGCATTTAGTTGGAAAATAAATTATTGGAGTAGGATAAAATTATTATAATTGAATATTAATGTATCCGTATATTTATATTATTTTCTGGAAAATCCGTTCACATTCATAGGTGATTTTTTGTGTGTATATGTTAAAATTTAGAGTGATTTGTTTCTACGTTAATATTCTCGATGCCTATTTGTTTCTGCATTAATATTTTTAAGAGAAGTTGTAAAATTAGAGTGAAAATTTTATCATATTTTTCTTGTTCTGAGTTTAAATATGAATGGAAAGTATGAAAAGAGTAAAAAGTAAAATTTGTGATTTGAAGGAGGATGATTATGGCATAGAAATTGTTGAAATGGTAGGTTCACCTGCCACATGCTAAAAATGCAGTTAAAATGGCAAATCCAAAAAGTGAGGTCCAAGGATCCAAAGTCTAGTCTCCGTCGGATGACAGATAAAACAAATTATATATATATATATATATATATATATATATATATATATATATATATATATATATATATATATATATATATATATATATATTAGTAATATTATTGAGAACCTAATTTTGTACCCAATCCTTTCTAAACTAAATTGTTCAGTTTACTTCTATTTATGTTTATTTTTTCTATTGCTATTCCAATATTTCATCATAGAAGAATATTTCAATTTAAAAATTGTTCTGATTATGATTTTTTTTTCTTTTCTAGTTATAAGTTATAAGTGACACACAAGTTTTACAGTCCTGCTATACAGAAAAATGTTAAATGAAAAGATTAAATTAAACATAGGTCAAACATTGTTGCTAAATGACATTTTTCTGAAATCTTTACCCTACAGTTCTAAATGGATAGTTTATTCACCTCCAAACTCTATTCTATATGGATAGTTTTCTTAAAATTGTCAAAGGAAATTGACTTTAAGTGATACTATATGTTACAGGTTTATAAACAAATATTCTCTGGAGAGCGAAACGAATTATTTAAAGGTTCATTTATGATTAATAAAATGAAGAATTTTGGTTCTAATTATCTGGTATACGTAACAGATAAATTAATACCTATATATTAATTTCTTATGTATAGGGCCTAAAGAAATGAAATCATTGCACCATAGACAATGTGGAAAAACTAACAAGGAACCTAATCGATAAATCATTTCATTCGACAATAGTGAAATAAAAGTAAAGAGTCAATAACATAATATTGATGATTTAAAGTGAGAAAGGGTAATATGAATAATTGTAATGATACTAGTCACATTGAGAAATCAAGGTCCCAGATGAAGAAAAGAACAAAAACGAATCACTAGCTGTTGAATAAAATATGTCAATAAATATAAAAATATGTCACTAAATTAAAATCATCGATGAATAGAATATCTTGTTGATATCAAAATTTATCGACATATCAATAATTATTAATGGTAGATAATTATTGATGAATTTTTAAATAATGTGATATTTGTCTGTTTTTTGCTTTTTCTCTTCTTTATCGTTTTTTTTTTCTTTCAGACGTAAATTTAGATGTGGTAAAGATTGGAATTGAAGGTTAGGATTACAAAATTAAAATGATGAGTTTAGAAAAAAAAAACAGAATGCAGTTCAGTTAATTAAGAAAGATGATAAAGAAACTAATACCATAATTTACGGACATAATTTATTTATGAAACTATTTGCTGATAATAAATATTATAACTTATCAATAAATTTTATCGGAAGAATCCATCCAATAGATACTTCCGCTAGTAATAAAAGTTTCCATTTATTGATAGATTTTATTCATAAATTTATTACTTTTTCATTAAGGGTAAGTTGGACATTTTAGCACCCGTATGGAGGTTCAGATTGAAATGACGAGGATGCAGAAAGATTTTGCCACCTCTGAATGGTATGTTAGTGTTCGGGCCTTATTATTAGGCTAGCTTTGTTTGGGCACCCCAATAACAAAAGCCATTATTCATATAATTTATTATCGAGAAAAAATAATTTACAGGATGGTAGTGAGTACAACGATTCTCTGAAATCCCATTCAAGAGCATAAAGATATGAACTCTGATATGTTAATAATTTTTCATAACAACTTTTTAATAATAAATTACATGTTACTAATTTATTGATTGATCCGTTTGAATTTATTTTTAATATAATATTTGAAACGGATTAATAGAAAGTAACACGTGAACGTTAAAAAATAATTTTCTAAATATATCCTCTAAGTATATTTTAACTTTAAAATCACATTCAACTTTATTCGTTGTTAAGACTCACTGACGGTGGTAGAACTGTACTAGAAATATCTTTTGCAATCTTAAATGGGCCACGGAGGTATTCCCATTAAGGGTTATGGTCCAAGTCAGAAGTCTGGTTCAACTCTCGAGAACTTTGTCCACACAATGAGATACACGAGTGATATATATGACCACAGATACTCATCAAACCATTTCGTGTATCATGTTTCTCACCTCTTCTGTGACCAATGTGAAACTCTTTTTCTTCCCAAAGTTGGAAGAAATTCATAGTTCATCACATGGAGCAAGCGGTATGCTGTTGATCAGTATGCACAAAATAATTCCATCATTTTTAATCACATTCTTCAAACTCACAAAAACGTTTCCGACATATATACGTGATGAAGTGTAAAGGGTAGATCTATATGTTACTTCACGTTGCAGCACAAAGAAAAAGAACCCTAACCTAAAAGGCGGTTGTGTTATCTATTAATTCAAAGTCAATGAAACACACAAATATATATATTATGCATACTAAGAAGTGTGTTAATGGAGGTACACTAACAACGTAGGTGCTTACATAATAAACTTCACACTGATGATATCATATTGAGCAAGTGTGGACTTTAATCATTGTCAACACATGAGTTTTCGTTTTTCTGATATTGTGTCAGAGAGGTTTTCCGGCACAGAATTGTTGTAAGATATATACATAACTGATTTGCATGTACAGAAAATTCCTCCTTGCGTATCAGATAATTAATATTGCTAGGTCAACTGCTAGTTAATTATTGGTTGACCACGACAAATTCTCACACGTAATACCGATTATTAAATGAAATTAGTGTAAAGTCTCCCATCTCCAAATGTAAATAAAGGAAAAAACAAAGCTCGACCTTCAACATTTGACCACAATTTTATAAACTCCGTCCAAGGACTAGTTTATGACGTGATCGGCAAAAAGATAATGCTGCTAAACAAGTAGATGAAAATCGAAGTTTCTGCAGCCTAAAGCGTGCAAATGAAAAAGGAAATTTACGTATAAATCTAAGCAACAACAATACACAATATTATAGTAGACCACGACGTCGTTGCATTCGCCAAAAATCATCTTCTTTTCTCTTCTTTCCTATATATACATGTAACTAAACAAGAGCACTTTCATAGCCAAATTCAAAACAACAGTGCATTAACCAAATTATCAAGTCCCTCGTCTCTTCCAAAATGGGAAGTTATTTTAGATTTTCAAAAGCTTTTGTTGTGCTAGGGGTAGCCTTCACAGTGCTGTCACAGGCACAATCACAACCTTGGTCGTTACTCCAAGCACCAAAAGACCTAATCCTGAAGCTTATTCGTGATCCTGTGACCCTTTCACTGGCCTCAACCGACTTTGGCCACATAGTTCATGACAACCCTTTTGCGATTTTTTCGCCATCGTCCATCAGTGACATCTCTCTGTTGATAAATTTCTCGAATTCTCTTGCCATCCCTTTCACCATAGCTCCCAGAGGGCAAGCACATTCGGTGAATGGACAAGCCATGGCAAATGATGGGGTTGTGGTAAACATGACCGAGTTGAATGGGTTCAGAAACGGTGCTGGGATTGTAGTAGTGTCTGATGGCAGAACAAATGCTCCATATGCTGATGTGGGTGGAGAACAAATTTGGATTGATGTGTTGCATGCAACACTTGAGCATGGACTCACACCACTCTCTTGGACTGATTATTTGTTCTTATCGGTTGGTGGAACTCTCTCCAATGCTGGGATTAGTGGCCAATCCTTCAGGTTTGGTCCTCAGATTTCCAATGTTCATGAATTGGATGTTGTTACAGGTATGGATTATTACATATATTCTCTTCCCCAGCTAATATCTATTCCAGATTAATTTACATTAAAGTTCATCACCATTCACACAAAGATGAATTCAAAGTTTTATAATCTTAAATTGTTTAATATACTTCATTGACAAAATCTGTCTTATGTGTGTGTATATATATATATTACTATGCAGTCTTGACTGCATTGATTTTAATTTATTAAAATGTGATATATCTTTTTAAACTTTTATATGAATTATTGTTATTTAATTTCTTTGCTGTCTGATTTGTATGTACATGATTTTTTTATAATAATTGTAACTCAATGGTGAGAGCGATGAAAAATCGTATTTTTTATTGTTAAATAAAATAATACTGTCAACGTACTGATAGACTCATCTTCTCTGTCCTTTTATTTCTGCATCATCAACATTAAAATTTGAGGAAGGATCAAACAAAACGTCAAGAATAGTGAAAGACATACGTACGAAATAGTTGTTCTATATGAGTATCCGTTTTTGTTTATTAAATTTCATGAGTACATCCATTAAACTAAGACCCCTTGAACATCTTGGGTATATTATATATTAACAAAAAAAGTCAGATGAATGGGTTTTATTAATCAACTCAGAATTCAATGAAGCATGTTGATTAAGCTAACTTGATTGGTCACATCATATCTTTACAGAAGATTTTAATCTTGTCTCTTTATGATGTACGAATTGACCATCCATTAAACAATTGATGCAGGTTATATGAGATTTAGCAGTTCTTTCGGAATTGGCTAGGTTCAAAATCTTTTGGTTGAAGCTTATATCTTTGATTTACAACTTAGATTATGTCCACCGTCAAAGTTAATTAAAATATGTATACTGATAAAGAATTTTAAAAACTGTCTATTTTTCTTGACAATTTTTTTTTTTGAAAAAAGAGGATTCTGGGGATTGATCTTCGGTTTATATTATAATAAAAAAAGAACAGAAAAATGTTCTTGTGTTTTTTATTCTTTACCATTATTGTAATATAAAAAATTTCTGTGTGCTACTAAATCCGTTTGTGATTGATTCGTGAACAGTCTTATGAAATGAAACGAAGAATTATAAAACTAATTAAAGGGAATGTAATTGTCACGTGACTTCATCATATATTTAGCAAGATTCCATAGCAATCAATGATTAGATATGAAAGATAGACTGCGGAAGGAAAGACTACACTGTTTGTTTTCCTATTCGACCGGCTTGGATTGAATACGCTAACATTTTCAGTGGACCAATCTTTTGGTCTTAAATAAGTCCTCACCCAACAAGATGTCAGCACGCACACTTGTTTCTCTTTCTCAAATATTTCCCATAAAATTAGCAATTGCAGTTGCATAATTTTGGCAAAATCACTTTGACAAATACAAGTCAACTCTCTTCAAGGAAACTATGAAAAGATCTTCTCCTGAATTTTCGACTTTTGCCATTTGCTACTCTGGCAACTTTACATAGTATTCATCATTCAATTATTCTACTATTACATATTTAACGAGTGAGGCAAGCAATTGAGCATGATTTTCAAGCTGTAAATAAATAATGGTATTGAAGTTTATGCGAGTTTGGTGATTTAATTCATCTAAATTTTTTACTGAATATACAAGGGATGCTGTTTTTTTTTATAAACATCAGTAACTAGATTTGTTTTTGGAAGCAGAAAAGACATTTATTACAGGTGATTTTACACACTGGTTTTCATATATCTCTAAAATTTGTACACTTTTTCATTGGACACACTTGACACACATGTTTACACCTCGCTTCGACAGGGAAAGGAGACCTAGTGACATGTTCTTCGGAGAAAAATTCAGAGTTGTTTTACGCCGTTCTAGGAGGATTAGGTCAATTTGGAATTATAACTAGGGCAAGAATAGCTCTTGGACCCGCACCAACTAGGGCAAGTATCTCTTCTTTTTTATTTATTTGTTTATTTTGTAAGTCAGATCTTGTTAGAAAAATGTTTACAATAAACACTTAACATTCTTCAATATCATGCTTAGTTAATGAAAAGTCATTTGCTTAATCTTTGCAGGTGAAGTGGCTCCGTTTGCTTTACAACGATTTCTCTGCATTTTCTGCAGACCAAGAACACTTGATCTCGTTGAATGGAAGAAACGACACCATTGCTGCTGATTATGTAGAAGGTTTCCTTCTGCTAAATCAGCCACCACTGGATCTTTCTTCTTTTCCAGCACCCGATCAACCTCGTATAACTTCCCTGCTGACACAATACGGCATTATCTATATCATAGAGCTTGTGAAATATTACGACAACAGTACACAACAACATGTTGACGAGGTAATAACGTATATAAGTTTAGGAACTAAAATTTTATGAAAGACTTAAGGTAGTTATTAACTTATTACGTTTTTATATGTTTGAATAGGATGTAAAAGTTTTGGTGGAGGGGTTGAAGTTTGTTCCCACGTTTATGTTCGAAAAAGATGCATCATACGAAGAGTTCCTGAACAGAGTTCATACCGACGAGCTTTTCCTAACATCACAAGGACTTTGGGATGTTCCTCATCCTTGGCTAAACCTCTTTGTTCCAGGATCTCGAATCTCAGATTTCGATGAAGGTGTGTTCAAGGGCATTATTCTGAAGCAAAATATCACAGCAGGAGTTGCGATAATCTACCCGATGAATCGATCCAAGTAAGTTATAAGAAATTAAGTTTGTTTGGTTTGGTATGCATATGGAATAATTAGCAAATATAATTAATGTAAATGCATATAATTAATCCACAGGTGGAATGATAAGATGTCAGCAGTTACACCTAATGAAGATGTTTTCTATACTGTGTCACTTCTTCATTCAACTGGGTTTGATAAAGTGGAGGAATTTCAAGCTCAAAACCAACGAATATTAAAGTTCTGTGAGGATGCTGGTATTAAGATCAAGCAGTATCTTCCCCAAAACAAAACAAGGAATGAATGGATCAAACAGTTTGGCTCCAAATGGAAAACATTCCAAGTAAGAAAAAATCAATTTGATCCCAACAGAATATTGTCACCTGGACAGAGGATTTTCAATTAAATATGAAATAATCAACGATGCAATTTACCATACTATAGTCTACCACTGTTGTACAGGTGTTACGGAATCAATTTATACTAATGCAGCATTAATATATATTAATAAGAATAAATGTTGTATGTTCTAATGGTAAGAATTCGTCTCTTCGCTTTTACTTTCTTCTTATCACAATGTCATTCTTCTTCCTTTTTTTTTATTAAGACAAAACTTCTTGTTTTCTACCGTCACTCTCCACGAAGCCACCACCGTTCACTTCTGCAAGAAAAAACCTACTCTTACTTTCCCATAACCCCTTCGTTGCATGTTGAGTCTCCGTTATGCCATCGATTAAACCCACCATCCTTACTTTTAAGAAGCTATTACTTTGTAACTTTGAGTTGATATTATGTATATACATTATTTTCATAACAAATAAAATAGTCGAGGCCTTAAAATAACTTTGTTTGATGGAAGAACACAACTTTTTTTTTATGATTTATTGATCAATTTTTATTTATTTTTTTAGTTTTGAGGACATAGTTCGTATAATGAATTCTTATTTCATTTTTCTTGTGATTTAGTAACACGATTTTAGAAGAATTGTTGTGCTCACACTTCATTTATATCTTTATAATTTTATCATATTATTTATTGATCTAAGAGAAATTTTTTAATTGTTTTAATTGAAAGGTGACATTTTACTGTGTACAAATTTTTACAGCTATACAAGTGAGATCTAGAGTAAATAAAATTATTACTACTATGAAAAAAAAACTCTTTTACATTGATTTTTGGCTACAAAACGATATAAAAAGTGGCTTACTATTGATAATGGAATGAATCAATGTGATATATGCATTTTCTACATCCATTTTAATCATTATCAATGAAAAAAAAAAATCTTTTGGTATTGTATTTGAGTGTGAGATATGTAATATCAATTTTAAAAACCAATTGATATAATATGTTAGCCTTTTACATTCTTTAACAACTAACGTAAAAATTCCTTCATATCAATTATATTGTATAATCAATATAAAAAGTCTAACATATATAAAATGTGTTTTTTTTGTAATTAAAGCATAAGAAATATATATAACGTAAAACATATTATTTTCTTAAAAAGTGCTTAACTTATTTGAAACACATTTTCATTAAATAATGAACTAGGAATGTGAAGGACATTATAGCTCTCTTGTGGGTTTGAGTTATTTGTAAAAGCAAATGATGTTTCTACTTACTAACTAATTTCCGATTAAATAATTAACTAGTAATTATGGTGGAGGTTTTTATTTTAATTATACATATATATATATATATATATATATATATATATATATATATATATATATATATATATATATATATATATATATATATATATATATATATATATATGAGTTTGCTAACTTGTTTACGTTTTTTTTTCAGTTGGTACATTTTAGCAATGTGTATCGGATTTTAGTAGACAAAAATATTTTCATATACTATGGATTCTAAGTTTTAAAGTAAAGAGTATTTGAATGATTTTCATTCTCAAAACTAAAAAAATAATAAGAAACCCCTAAACCCTTACTCACCTCCCTCATTCCTCTCAACCATTTCTCTTTCATTTCTCTCATTCCAACATTTTCTCTATCATCCCTACAGTAGCCTCAACTGAAAAAAAAATCAGAAACTCGCTGTTAAACAATTTCTTACAAAAAAAAATGATTTAAAATGAATTTTCATTTTATATTTTTTGTCTTATCTAATTTTATCTAATTTTCACAAGCATAATCACATCCGAAGGAATTAGTAATTGACTTGAAGGGTTTTTTTAGAGATGCCGCTGATGATGAGATTAGAGAGGTTAATTAGTGAATATGATGAAATTGAAGAGATCTTGAATAAACCTTTGCCTGAAGACAATTATGTCAATGTCTCAACTCTTTACAAAGACAAATTGTTTAACAACGAGTGTTTCTGATTTTTTCAGATGGGGCTACAGTAGGGATGACAGAAAAAATGTTAGAGTGAGAGATGAAAGAGAAAGGGTTGAGAGGTATGAAGGAGGTGAGTAAGAGTTTGAGAGTTTTTTGTTTTTTGTTTTGAGAATGAAAATTATTCAAATACCCTTGACCTTAAAGCTTATAATCCATAACATGAGAGTATTTTTGTCTACTAAAATCCGATATATATTATTAAAATGTACCGACGAACAAAAGAACGTACGCAAATTAACAAACTCACACATGTATATATATATATATATATATATATATATATATATATATATATATATATATATATATATATATATATATATATATATATATATATATATATATATATATATATATATATATATATATACTTGATTTTTAATAGATAAAGCAATTTGTAAACCCTAAACCCTAAGAATTAATGAAGTATAATGAATTTAATTAATGAAGTATAATGAATTTTTTATTGCCTTCTGATCACGGTTGCTCTAATGAGATAGCTGCGATAAAGTTTACACATAGCAATCCTCTTTTGTTTCACTTTAAATTAAAAAAATAGGAGGGTTACTACAAAAAAGAGAAAGCAAGGAGAAAATTAAGAAAAAGAGATATGATGAGGACATATTTTAGGATTAGAAAGAGTGGAAAAAGGAAAGGAAAGTAAGTAATTATGATTAGGTGGTACATGATGATGCTCTTTTCTATCCATTGTCAACATAGTATGATTCACAGCGTGTGAATCATGGGATTCTGTCATGGATTTTCCACAACATTTAGACATGAATCTGTTAAAGCAAATCTAGTTTATTTACAATGGAGGCACCAAAAAAGTCAAAAAAAGAGGACAAGGAATTTAATTTAATTGCTGGGACATCTCATAACTTTTCTTGTCTCCAGTTTGCCTGCAAGCTGGAATTAAGTGTTGCAACATAATTATGCACCCTCCCAATAAATTATTAGTTACTTCTAAACCATTATTTCTAATCACACCTTTTGTCTCTCAACTGTTCAAACAAAATTTTAGTTTTCATATATTAAACAACATGAAGACATCATAAGTAAGTATTGGATCTTGTCTGGTTTAAAATGTGAATAAAAAGCCTCATTTTTGTGATTAAGATCAGACAGGTTTTATTAAGAAAACCTTTCTATAGTTAATTAAAATGATAAGAATGACAACTAGATCATCAGTTTATGCTTTAATTTAAATGATATTTTGATTAGTAGATGAAGTCATTGCTTTATGCTTTTGTGACAACAAAGGCCCTCGTGGGTCTATCTGAATCAAAAAGTCAAAAATTATTCCTATGCGAGAACGACAAAATATAAGCCAACCCTGAAAGTTTTAAGTTGATGTGACTGAATGGAAAAATGGTTAATGTGATATTCTTTCTGATATCCACCATTCCAACTCATTATCAAATTCGTCTTTTGTTTTCTCAAAAAGAAGCTATTTAATAAAGTCACCACTACTAATTTAGTCCAATTAGCATTATTCTATTTTAATAATCAAGTTTATCACATTTAAAATGGGTTCTAACAAATATCCAAAACCCTGTATTCCTCTTATGTTATCTAACAAAATTGAATAAAAAATAACAAAAAGTGTATCTAACACTCACTTATACATTACCAACCACCTTTTAATAAAGTTTTCATTATTCTTCTTTAAGTATGTCGAATTGTTATAACGTTCTTGTTCTTCCTATTGCTTCTGATATAAACCTCATTTGGGGTATACATAGTTTCATTTTTCTATATAATAATATTCTTTGCTTTTTTTTGTTTGTTTGATTTTTTGTGATAATTTGATTTAAGATGGCATCATATATATGGATATAATCTGTGTTTTCCGGATTATAATCATACCTTAGAGCGGTAGAGACATTAGTAGCAATCAGGCACTCCTGTTCGAGAAGTTTTCCCTTTTTTGAATAAAATTTTATTAACAGATAAAAAAAAACTTCAACCATATACATAATTTTGAAAAAGGCCAGAAATGTTTGTAAAATCTACAAGAATATGAATGTCAATTTTTCATTATAATATCTTCTTTAAGACACCAAAAGTATGCAAAAGTTGTGAAATTGTGCTTGAACACGTACGTCGAACTAAAGGATTGAACATATTATAATTATTTGTTAATGTTTATCCTTGTGTTACATGTTCTTTGGTGTTTTACTTATTAGATATATACTCCCACTTGCAATATGTTTGAACCTAAATCTCTGAATAGTATTCTTTAATTAATTTTTTTGTGTGATTTTATTAATAAATTTTATCCTGGCTTCAAAGATAAAAAATGTGAAAATAGAATCTGAAACTTCAAATTAAATTAAAGCACTTTCAGAACAACTTATGCTTTGGAGTATAGTGGTGAATAATTTTTTCATATAGACGGTGTCATTAGGAGAAGTTATATATATATATATATATATATATATATATATATATATATATATATATATAAACAAAATTATATAAAGAAATTAATACAGAATCGTTACACATTTAATGGAGGACCAGAACTCCTTATAACATCTCCAGCACATTTTCTCCACACTAGCAGGTTTAGTGACAGACAGTGGTGAGAGACAACTTGTGCTTCTTGTACATAAGACTGTGCCAACCTATAATCTATCTAAAGTACATAGCATAATTTAGATGTCAAAGTAATGCTGAATTTAATACCCCACCTTAATTTCTCTAGAAAAGAAATACAAAAGTCATTTTGGTTTCGATCATCATAGTATGTACACCAGTCCCTCCATGAACACTTAGGTTTTTTTTTTTTTTTTTCATTGGGGGAATATTTAAAACGCTGGTTGTAATTGTTTGTGGAAGATTTTTTGGCCGGGTGATAGAATCATTTTTGGATCAAACTGGTGTTTTCTTTCCAAGAATTTCATCCATTTGGCACCGAAATGGTTTGTCCAATCTTCCTGTGTGCTGTGATTAGGAAGATATTGCTTGAGCTTAATGCCAGCATCCCTACAGAATTCCAAAATTTCTCTGTTTTGAGCATCATATGCCTTCCAAGAATCAAACCCACTTGAGTGCAAAAATCCAACTGTGTAGAACACATCCTCGTCTGGTATAGATGCTGACATCCTATCGTCCCATCTGGAATAAAATTTCATAGTATTATTAGTGACTGTTCTCTTCTGAATTTCACTGCAAAAAAAAAATGATGGGATCGAATTAAAAAAAAAATTGCATCATTCAAGGCTTACTTGTTTCTATTCATAGGGTAAACCAGGACTGGTCCAGAAGAGATGTTTCTTTTAAGAATTATATCTCTGAATACTCCAGAATTAAAATCCAAGATCTGAGATTTTGGTATAAACAAATTAAGCCAAGGGTGAGGAACCTCCCACAGTCCTTGTGACTGAAGCTTCAACTCTCCACTTCGAACTCTATTCAAGAACTCAACGTATGAGACATTTTTCTCATAATAAAATCCGGGGATATAGGCCAGCCCTTGGAGCAAAACTTGAATTTCCTAGAGACAAAGAAAAGAAAAATATTACTACCATTTATTAAATAATTAAAATTTATGTTATATATAAAGATTTAGCATCTTGGTTATGCAGGTGTAAATCCAAGAATCACAACATATATACCTAGGCATTTGCTTTTGACTAGTCACGGACAGTGGTTTTTTTTTTTTTTTTTTTTTTGAAAAGAAATGTGATCTAACTAGAACATGATATGACCGGAGAGGATACCTTGTCCACATTTTTCTCGGTTTGGTCGTCATAATATTTAGCCACTTCAAGACAGTAGAGGATGGTGTGCTCAGTTATTAAAGAAGCTATTCTGGGATGGTCAGATAGAGGGAAGAAAGAGGATCTCCAATTATTTATGGGGCCTTGGTTCATCAGCAGCATCCCTTCCAGAAAATCCAATGCATTCTTTTGTTTCCTTCCATTGATTGAGATTAATCGTTCCTGGTCTTCGGTAAAAGCAGAAAAGTCACTATAAAGTAGTCTGACCCACTTAACCTGCATGCCAACAAAAATTCACCATTAACACTGTCTTATACCAGTAAACTTACACTAACCAAATAGAATATAATAAAATGAAATACACGAGAGAGAGACACGTATTTATGGATGTATGTATGTATGAATGGATGTGCACGAGCTCACACCACTGGTCCAATCAAAAATTTGAAAGATAAACAAAAGATTACGGCTGTAACATGTGGTGGCCATAAAATATCCGCATTCTTCATGTGTTATAGCTTGAAAGTGTCATGGAATGTATCTTGAAGGTCTTTTCAGAAAGAGCACTTGTTGTTTGGTTTGACAAAGTAGATAAGGTTTTAATTAAGTCATGGAAAGAATGTGATCATAATAATACTTGAATTTTTCTAATTCTATTGGTTCAGAGCTTAGGATCTAAGACTGTTTTTCAAACTCGTATTATGTATGCTTTCAATTTCAAATCCACATTAAGTGGTTCAAACTCTTACGTACGAATAACTCGTCTTGTTTTCATTTGTGTATGTTTTTATCATGGATGACTAATACACCAACATAAGATGAAATGAACAGTACGTACGTGGGTGCCAACTGCCACTAGGTAGATATGTATATATACAAAATGACTATTCACCCTTAAAAAAATGACAATTCGATTTGGCGTCACTATGAATTGGTGGTGGAAAAGCTACAAGACAAAATTCTAGTCAATTCTTATGGACGTACCCTTTTGGGTGCTGCCTCAAGAGCAATTCTCGCCCTTGCTATCACTCCAAATTGTCCCAAGCCTCCAAGAACCGCGTTGAATAACTCCAAGTTCTTCTGGGTAGAGCAGGTTACGAACTCTCCTTTTCCTGTAACCAAGTAGACGACAAAAATTATTTAATAAATTGCACAATTAATTAAATGCATGCATGCATCAATTGTTAGAGTAACATTTTCCGTAGGTTGGTAATTAATTAAGTCTTTTCATATGAATGAATTGACCAATGTAAACGATTTGACCAACATTAAGTTAATACAAAACTATGACCGTGGACCTGGTTACTGATTAACCCATCGCTCACCCATATTGTAGACAAAGACCATTCCTGTTCTAGAGTTCACCAACCACATTAACAGGTTTTATAAGACGTGTTCAACAAAATCATTTCTTATACTTTTTGCAGAACATCTACGACGACACACCATGTCATATATCATAACAGACAAAATTGGAACAGCTCAAGAAGACTTCGCCTTTCTCGTTTTTTCAAAGTTTCGACATGAACACGTTCTCTCAAGAAAACTGGGCAATAAATTTGAAAAACTTACATACAATGACAGGTACGGTTGCCATTGTCTCTGATTTTGGCCACTAAAATGAAAACAGTAATAATTACCGAGACAAGATGTATGAGAAATTGCGGAGAAACTTCGGAGAAACTGCATACCTGTGATAACATCCATTTCATGAACCTTGCTGATTTGAGGTCCATAGCGGAAACTCTGGCCACTAATTCCAGCGTTGGAAAGTGTTCCTCCCACGGTCAAGTACAAATAATCAGTCCAAGAAACGGGTGCAAGTCCATGTTCTAGTGAGGCATGTAGCACATCAATCCAGAGTTGTTCCCCTCCAACATCAGCATAGTGACCTATCAAAGGGTCTTTAGAGACACTGATAGAAACCCCGTTTCCTTGTTTTCTCAGTGTGGCCATGTCAACCACTACCCCATCACGAGCCATGGCTTGTCCTTGGGTGGAGTGGCCTTGGCCCCTCGCTGCTATGTGAAAGGGGACAAAACTGTTGTACGAGGTTTTTATCAAGGTGGCTATGTCATCTATGGAAGATGGATGAAACACAGCTGCCGGGAGCTCATGCACGATATGGCCGTAGTCCGTAGAAGCCATCTGAATGGTTTCGGGGTCATCACGAAGCTTATGGAATATATTTTCAATGTCAAGATCTGGAAGAATCAGAGGTTTCTGTTGCTCGGTTTTGCCCACTGTGTATATCAAACGGGTTATGGTTACTAGAAGTAGTATGAAGCAGGTTGAAGAAGGGTAATTCAGAGGCATTTTTGGAGAGAGAGAGAGAGAGAGAGAGAGAGTAGTAGTTGTGTAGAAGAAGAAGATGATCAGAAGAAAAGTTTGGTGTCGTGGTGTGGTGTGGTAGTGGGTGAAGGGAGCTGCTATAAATAGAAAGAGGGAGCTTGCATGAGAAAAAGAGGGTTTGGAAATAGAAAAATGGTTTTACACAGTTATTGGGGCTGTATACATATACGGGGATGGATCGTGGAAAACAGAAATAAGAAAGAAAGTGAGAAAAAGTGTACAGGTGATGTGGTCTAGAAGAAAGAAAGAAAAAGCTTAAAAATATAGCGCAGGTAATTGCGCAAAGAGAGTGTGAAAAATATTATAGGTTACATCTTTAGGATGTGAAGGGAAATTAGAAATTATATTGCGCAGAGAATGGGGTGGAAAAGTGTCAAATTCAAAGGTATGTATGATGGAAATGGAAGCTGATAATAGAGTGTGAAGGTTCATGTGAATTGTGAGGAAAGTATTAAAAGGAAAATAATTAATTAATTAAGATTTGCGTACGTGTTTGTTGTTTGTGAATAATGATGATGGATGAGGAAGATTCCCAGCAATGGAACATTTGAACCCACAGATTTGTAGGATTTTTTTTATTAGCACTTGGTATTGGTGTATTTCCTATTTTAAGGATGAAAGTGAGTCAAAATTAGGTAATTATCAAAAGGATCTCTTAAGATATGTTTTGGGGATCAGAGAAGTAGTGATTGATGAAACTGTTTTGCATCCAACTTTTGTGGGTCGTGGAGGGGTACTAAGAATGGGAACGGAGGGAGACATAACACCGGATTTTCTTCAGGCCAAGATTTTGTCTGTGACCATCCAAACCAACATGTAATCAATGAAAAGTCAAGCAGGGAACTCAAACTATAATTATACCCACCAATCTTTCTCTCTCACTACACTTACAATTCACTTAACACCTTTCCATCGTATTATTCCAAATTAAAATAACTTTCTCCCATTATTAATTACATTAATTGCTAATTATTACAACAATCTTCATTATCATTAATAATTACTTCTCCCCCGGTCTAAATATACCTAACTCACCACTTGTTCTTCTCCTGTCTTTTACATTTTATAAAAAATACTACAATCCCTCGCATGCATCCTATAATTAAGTAATAAAAATATGGTAAGAAAAACGGCATGCCATGCACATGCATGATGGCTAGTAATTTAATTTCGCTTCTCCCTTATAATTTGTTATGAGATAATTTATACATATATGATAACAAAAGGGGACAAAAGTAAATACTGTGTTGAGAGAATGTCAGGATACTATGAACCATATATAAAGAATATATATGTATGCATCAAATTGGTCTTTGTTGAGTAGCAGCTGAATTAATTAAACAAATTAGACAAAGACAAGTAAGAGATCTGAGTTCCTAAACAAAGAATTGTATAAGGAAATTTGACTAACAACTAAAAGGCGTTCAATGAACAATCTTTGACTTGTAGATCACGCAGGTAAGAGGAGCTATCAGCTGATAACAAGACCTTCCACCATGCAAGTCTCTGTGGAACCATATTCTACTAATGCTTCCAATTCAAGATTGTAATCTTTGACGATGAATGCTACATGCATGACCAATAACCAAAACATAAGAAAAGTTGCAAGGCACAGAGCCACTATACTCACATTCTTGAATTGATCAAAATACACAACTTTCATCGTGTTCAAACAGTAGTACTTACTTGTTAGGTTCTACCTAATGAAAGAAAAAGAGTGAAAAGAAAGAGTTGGTCTTGGTATACATAATAAAATCCTACTGTTTTTAACACTTGTATATAGATATAAGAAAGAATTTTATATAGTAGAATGTTTTGCATCTTTTGAAATGTTTGGTGAAATTGATATTGAAGTTAACGAGAAATGCAATATCCTTATACTTTAACAGAGTTATTGTAGTACCATGAGTGATGAGAATATGCAATGAAGGTAAGCTTTCATGCCAATATTTCCGTTTCTGATAGATCCTTGTAAATGAGAGATGTAAAGGCATATGACAGAGATACACATATCTTCACGAATTATACATAGACAAATATGAAAAGGGGAGAGGGGGCTGTTCCTTGTCGTTTAGTTTCAAAGTGGTTTTAAAATTTTACCAGTTGTTGTTTTGCGGGTTCAGTACAAAGAAAGACACAAGTTTTTGGCATGGCAGTTAATGCTAATAGAAGGAATGAAACAAAGTAAGACAATGCCGTGCACTGCAATGGGAAGTAGAGGGGGGACTGTTTCTTAGATATTCAAGATCTTTTTGGAGATCTATCACGTGGTCCCAAAAACAAACGCAACGAGAAAACAATAACATTTCAAACAAAAATATTCATTTCACATTTCCAACCATATCATCTCATAGATTCTGAATCCTGGTTCAAACCAACCTTATCATCAAAACCGTATCTTCTTCCAGATCATCACTGAACCGGTTAATCGCTCACTCACTTTTTTTAGAGACACATAAGGTAAAAAAAATCAAAACAAATCATACTACACTGTCAACTTTCTACATATATAAATAATCAAACTTGCTGCAGTAACTTCCTCTGATATGATTTGCTTCTTTTGAAAAACCTCTTCAAATTTTAGTTTTATTTTCATTCTAGTTCAAAGAAATGAAATTTACATTAAATTCTGGTAAGAAAAATCATCATAGAAAATATAATATATGTGTATACTAGTGGGAGGGAGGGACCTACTGTTCTCATTTCTTGCACATGTTACTTTCAATTTTGATTTTGGATAGATTATGAAAATAGAAAAACAAAAAGCTGATAGTAGTAGTAGTAGTGTACGTTCTACATGGTGCAATTTTGTATCACAATATATATCTCTCATCTTGACTCACTCCATAACTCATAATAAAGTTGTTGACAAAAAAAAAAAAAGAAAAAGTCAATACTTATACTCCAAAGTCGCCACATTGTAATTAGATTTCACTTTCATGTCAAGAATATTAAAGAGTTAGTGCGATGTATTCACTAAAAAAATTATAAATTTGATACTTTTAGGGTTAGGGCCATTCTTTTATATGATAACGTACGTCTTAAATCAGTTTTCCTTAACAGGGTGTTTAGAAGTTTATCGTTCATATATTGAGTTACATATTCATTTTCATTTTATCTTTAGTTCTTTTAATCTTAGTTTTAAATTTAATAAACACTGAAAAAAAAAATAATCTTGATGATTTCAAACAATTTCTTATTTATATATATATATATATATATATATAGTTCTCTTGATTATAAGAACGAGCTTAGTGGACTAATAGTTTTATATAGGATATGAATTCCAGGATTTGATTCAACCTTTCTTCTCTTAAGATTTTGTCTACATGATTTCTTGTATCTTTTCTCTTTTTCATATACCTTTTCATGTGCGTTTTGCGCATTAAAAATAATTCTCTTTGATCGCTTATTATTTGCTATGTATGCTTTATGTGTATTTCTTAAAGAAATCTCATGTTTTTTAAAAATTGCACTGATTAAAAATAATCTTATTTCACAATTATTATCATAAATATAAAATATAACTTATATGCTTAAAAAAATTATTTATTATGATTTTGTCTTATAGTATAATTTATATATTTAAGAATTGTTATCTTATTGATCGTATAAACTAAAATACTAAAACTATAAACGAAGACTTAGTCAAAAGGTTTAATTAGAAAAAAGTTATCTCAATGGCATTCTAAAGTAAATGAAAAAAATATTCGTTTTATTGTAGTAATGTGAGGCTCCATTATTTATAAAATTATTAACTTTTTAATAATTAGAGTAAAAACTTATCTATAAAATCTGTTTTCTTAATTAGAAGCTATATATGGATTATGTGTATATATACATGAATTATTGAGAAAGATTATTCAAGATGAGCAGGAGGTTTAGTGTAATATCTTTTATATGTGATTATATTAATAATCATAATATGTGAAAAGTCAACACTAAAATACTTTTTTAATCTATCTTTTTCGAGGCCATCATCAATACATATACTCTTGTTTTTTCTTTTTTTTTTCCTTTAGGGCTTTTAGGTCTTGTTAAGTTTCCTAACCAGTGTTGTAGTTTTTATTTTAAAATTTACTATAAAAACTTAAACTCAAATCACATAAACCACTCACCACATATCTTTCAAAGAGAATTTTCTTTTTATTTTATCAATTTCCAAGCCAATAAGAGTATTGTGGTGAGAACGTTATATGTGAACTCTTACTTGAGTTACATAGACTCTAAGTGAACTCTTAGGCCCTGTTCTTTTGAGTGGATTTGAGAGGATAGATTTGAGGGGATTTGAGAGGATTTGAAGATAATTTTTTTTGTCGTTTATTTGAGTGAATTTGGAGGTAAATGAGAGTGAATTTGGAAATAAAATTTGTGAGAATTAGTTTAGAATTGTATTGACATGACAAATTAAAAAAAATTATTTCCAAATTCACTCTCATTTACCTTCAAATTTACTCAAATAAACGACAAAAAAAATTATCTTCAAATCCCCTCAAATCCATCCTCTCAAATCCACTCAAAAGAACAGAGCCTTAGAGTTTGTCATTCGATGAGGAACGTTCTTCGTGAACTCTCATCAGAGTCTCTTAAATCTAGGGAACGTTTTAAGTGAACTCTTAGAGTTTGTCGCTCGGTGAGGAACGTTCTTCGTGAACTCTCACCTGAGTCTTTTAGACCTAAGGAATGTGAACTCCTAAAGTTTGTCACTAGGTGAGCAATGTTTTTCATGAACTCTCATCCGAGTTTCTTCGACTTAGGGAACGTTCTAAGTAAACTCATATAGTCCGTCGCTCGGTATAGAGATGAATGAAGACTTAAAACACATCAGAAATAAACTCCCTAACACAACGTGAAGGGCTTTCTTAAGCTCGTAATAATTCCTGCGCACCTCTTTCAATGAAGAGCTTGTTTGGGCTTGAAGGACCTGTGTACTGAATGAATACCTCTCAAGCTAATAGATCGGGCACACAAGCAATTAACAACTAGTAAAGACAACCATTGATTGACACTTAATGAGAATAATAACCGTTTATTGTTAATGGATCAGATTTAAGGGTAAACCCATTTTAATATATATATATATATATATATATATATATATATATATATATATATATATATATATATATATATATATATAAATATATGTTTGACAGGGAGGTCAGATAACTAATTTTGAGTACTCATTTTTTATTAAACATTATTACACAAAGTCACTAACTTGAGCGTCAGAGTGTCGGAGTACCTTTGATAGGTACCTCTCACACAACTTAGAGAAGGAGGAGAGAGAGCGAACAATGTAATTTAGATAATGAAAGATCATCACGAAGTCCATCCAATCTACTAGACAACTTTAAATGCTTTGAATAATAAATCTCAACCCCTACTCAAAACAATATATACAATAGGTTACATGAGTTAGCAAAATATATATATATATATATATATATATATATAATAATAATTTATTTTATTTTTATAATGACTATTTTGAAAGTTATATCTTGCAAACTTTGTTTATCTGTAAATTTTTTGTTTCGTGATATAGGTTGAAATACTTCATGTCCTTACATATTAATTCTGTTTTTTTAGTGATAAAAAAAAAAAGTAAACTTTGCTTATCTATATTAAGAATACATAGAAATTAAATCCTAAACTGAAATATTCAAAATTTCCAAACGTATGATAATGAAACTGCGAAAAGCCTTCAGTTAATTGATACATGTATTTTGGTTTGACCATGTATATCCATTAAGTAAACCTGCCATCAAGCACTTGGAGGTTAGAAGAAGCATCACATAAGACATATTTATATGCCTGTAAATGTAACCACAGAAGTTTCAATATTAAAAATTGTCATTTACCTTGTATTAAAATCTTGATTTTAAATATATATGATTTCTATTGATAAAGTACGATTTTTTTTTCACAATCAACGTTTTTTTTTTTGTTACGTTTAAGCAATTAATTTTTTAAGGACAAGATTAATTGTTAAAGTATAAATTCGGATAGAGAAACGCAATACTCATAAATTTAAGAATTAAATGAAAAGTTATTGCAAATTTCAAGAAGTGTTTGCCTGGCCTCATCATGTGTGTGGTTGAAAATAAATAATTTCATATTTAGTTGTATATTTTCATATGGTAAAGTTATGTTTTTTCTTCCATGTTTTAAGCAATTTTATTGTCATGAAAAGAAAAACCAGTATATATATTTTTTTATTTATGATAATTGAAAATGGATCTTAGGATTTCTCAATAACTCACATAAAACAATTATTTATATTCTGATAAGAATATAATCTATCTTTTATTTTTATTTTTATTTTTTAATTAAATAATTTTTAACGTTTTAAAAAAATTATTAAATATAAACAAACCCAAATATATCTATAAAAAATATAACAGGCAGGTAACATATTCCTAAAATATAATTATTTTGAAATATAAAATTATACTATGATGCCAATTCATTGCCGATTAAAAATACAACTCAAACAATAATCAGTGTTTGATTATTAAATCATGTTCAAAAGTTTTTGCTGTTGTAAAATAAACAATTCTTGAAGAGATTTTGTTGGACAGGACGTATAAATTTAAAGAGTGAATAGACTTTTAGAAGTGATTCGTCAGTTAAACTACATTTGATTTAAATTAAAATTAAAATTATTTTAAAGGACATTTTCTAATCTCAGAAATTGTAATTCAATTCAGTTTAGAAGCAGTTCCTCTTTCAGAAACTGAATTGAAATAAGCATTCGGTGTAATTTTTAAATATAGATTTTTCTATACAGCGATTAATTTGGTTTAATCTTGTTTTAACTATTAATGTGGTTCCAAGTAATTATTCTTGAGTCTTGACAGTGAGATATTATCTAAAAAAGAATGTTTGAAGAGATGGAATTTGTTTAAGATTGATTAATGCAAATGCATGTAAACTAATGCACCTAATGTAATGATTAGAGGTGAATTTCAGTATCTTAATGAGTCTTGGACAATATGATTATAACTGACCAGTTCGGTGTGTCTTTAAGCAAGCATTCACTTTTAAACTCTCAATTTTCTTGCTTCCAACTCACTCTTTGGGATGGGATATTAATAAGATACAAAACACCAAATCAATAAGGTCATATTCTTCCATGCCTAAGGGCCCTGCCATTGAATTTCTTACCCAGACACTTCATACTCAACTAGTTAACTGGTGCATGCATCCATATAACAACCAAAAAAAGGTGCTGCAATGTATTTTATATGTAATTATATGTATGTGAATGCAACATCTATGGGTGAAATGTGTAATTTAATAGGAATGATGAGCTTGAGAAGATGAAAGGTGTAATTTAGTAGGAGTGATTATATGTTACATTGATTTGAGGAGATTAATAAACAATGACACCTAAATTAAATATACATTATGAATTGATATCATCTTCAATTAACAATCTTAAAACAATAAATTTATGAATTTTTTTATATGTTATTTATTTTTTTATTTAATATGAAATTTAAATTTATTTATATTTAAATCCATAAGAAAATATAATAAGAATTATGTTACGAGGGACCATCGACTGCCCTCACATATCATCACGAGGCTTTCCAATGTGCGAGTCCCAGAAGGTCACCCATCCCAGAATTACTCCAAGCTAAACACGTTTAACCATGGAGTTCTTATGAGTTAGGCTACCGAAAAGCAAATGCATTTGGTGATATGAGTAGCCAAATCAATCCCTTTAAGCTATCCTTCAACTGTATAGTCCCATACCTACACAGTCTCCAGATCCCTCTCATTCCGGTGTATGTTTGATTCGTCCATATACCCCTTCCACTCGAAGCCTGCCAGGAGCCGCTCCTTGTCTGTGCCCCTGCACCATGCCTCTTGCACCGGCGTCACTCCCCGCCCTCGTCAGTGCCCGGATGTCACATCATGAAAGTAAAAAGAACACAAACTTTTTTTATGAACATATTTTTTAAAAGAAAAACATCCTAAACAAAAAAAAGAGACATTGATAAAAATTCACAATTAAGTTTCGTAATAAATACTTAGGCTCACAAATGAAAATTGAAAAACTAACAAAAAAAAACTTCATAAAACGAAACAAATTAAAGTTAACAAAAGATGCAAAAATGAATCTTCAAACCACCACCATTTCGTCACTGGAGATCAAATCGTAACTCCCAAAAGAGGTTTAATTGCTTTCAAGCAATGAAAAATGAGGAAGGACCCTGATTCTGATATATAAAAGAAAATTACGTCATATAATAGGATATCTAATGTAAATCGCTTTCAGTTATTTACAACTGTATTTTTTATGTGAATTTTCTTACTCAGATACGCAAATTACATTAATACAAAAATTTCATACAATGTTGAATATTTTAGGTTTTTAACAGTGAATTTGCAAACCACGTCATATAAGGAGACGTTAAATTGACTTCGAATTTACAAAATTTGACGTTAAATTAATGTTGAACTTTGTTAATAAACTATACGATCTTAATTTTTTTTTTGTTTTCTTTAATTAATTGTTATTCGACGAGACCTACAGAAAAATAATAAATTTAAGTTTTTGGTATTTTATAAAGCATGAATTAAACAACAACAAGAAACAAATTCAATCAAAGAACAACAAACAAATTCAACCAAATAACAACAACAAACAAGTTTAACAAAAAACAACAAACAAGTTCAACAAAAAGCAACAAACAAGTTTAACAAATAAGTTCTTCAAAACGAAAACGGAAACTAACCTTCAAAAGGTGCGTTCGTCGGAATAAAGTGTTGCCACCCCTAAGAAAGAAAACATAATGCGCCTATGAAGGATAAGAGCACGAAAATAATCGGTCAAAACAAACGAAAATCATATATAAAGTAGTTAATTAACATACATTTGTATCAAATGAAAGAAAGATTATATGTGATGGTCGTCAAACTCCGTTCGAGAAAAGTTTGAGAAGAGAAGAAGGTTTCGCGTGGTAAGATAAGGTGAATGAATTTTCAATCTCTCGCTCAAATTTTTATTGAATTCACTAACCTTTTGACTATAACGGTGCAACATTCCACGTTTTATATCCTTTTACGTCGAATTACAATTCTAAACGTCGTTTAATAATTCCATTTATTTACAAAAATGTCACTGATCATTTTTAACGTTGGCTATTCAGTAGTTGGACGTTGAACGCATGATGTTATACGCTGATTTTGCATTAGTGTTACGTGATGTAAATATGTAATTTTTTTAATGAATATGAGTGGATAATTAAGATGAAGAATAATAGATGTATGATTAGAAATTTTCTAGTTAGAATGAAACATTGTATATGGTGACAAGTTTTTATTTAATTTTTCTTAATATACATATATTTTCAATATATTTATATATTTGTAACTATTAATTAAAAATTATTTATTTTTCATATGAGGAGAAATAATTATATATCATTTGTATCTAGTTATACATATGTGCATGACTCATAATTTTTCTTACACAATCTCATACTTAAGTATTAAGTGTGACATCAAATTCTATACAAATAATTTTTATCATTAAAAAGAAACTTTCAACTTCCTATAAACTCTTAGGCTTTGTTGTTTTGAGTCATTGTACTCTTTACAAAGAGTAGCACAAATGGATTAAGGATTGTATTTATTAGAGCTGTCAAAATGGATCACAACCAGTGGGCCAACCTGGCTCACCACAGGTTCGAGCTGGGTTGGGTTTGAAAAAATTATATTTTTTTATGCGGGTTAGATTTCAACCCGGCTCATTTAAACTCGACTCATGCGGGTTAAACCCGTGGTAGGCTGGGTTGACCCACCAACCCACCTACCTAATTTTATTTTATTAAAATTTAATTTTAATTTTATAAACAAAATATTTATTATTGTTTTTTGCTTGAAAAAATTATTTAAATTCCTTATTTTCAAAATTAATTAAACACCCATGTTGGGAATGAAATTTGTAAGTGAAATTTGTTTAGATTTGAATTATAGAAAATTTGTAAATTTTTTTTATTTAAAAAAATTGTAATTAAGTGAGCTAGTGAGCCAATCCGTTTACCCACCAACCCGTGATGGGTTGGGCCGGGTTCAAATTTTTTTGGCTCGTTAATAAATGAACCGGGTTGGACTGGCTCACTAAGTGACCAACCTGTAGTGGGCTGGGTCGGGTTGGACCAGATGACTCGTTTTGACAACTCTAATATTTATGTTTATTTGAACGTATTTGGAAGAAAAAAAGAGTTGATTTGGGAGATAAATAATTTTTTCCATTTTTGTTGTACATGATAGATTTGAGAGTACTTGGATTTGCCTTTTGAAACAATGGTTTCATGAAGAGCTAATTTTTTTTCAAATTTATTTTATTTTCATAATTAATTTTGACTTTTTTCCCTCTTATAATTTTTTTACAAAATTTATATTCTTAAAACATTAATAATAATAATAATAATACAATTGTTTTCATATGAAAAAAGTTAATTTTTATTTTTTTCTCTTCTTATAATAATTTTTACAATTATATATAATATTAACAATTACAATTTTATATTATTTTTACTATTAAGGGTATTTTGGTAATCTTTAATTTCTATCAATTAAACAATTTTTTTTATTTGTCCATCGATCAAATTCTATGCTAATTTCCACAAACTTTACTTTCAAATCCACTTTCACTCACTTCCAAATTTATTCAAAAAAACAACAATCAATTCACCCTCAAATTCATTCACACACTCTCTCAAATCAATATTCTAAAACGAATATAACCTTACTCTTGTATATTTTCTATCCAAGCACCCAAAGTCTTGCTCCTCTTATGCTTGGAATAATTTACTAATTTTTATTTTCTACCTCTCCCTTGCCAATTTTGTTCAAAGTTTAGTCTTTAACATATCTCCTAGTCTTTCATGAATTATTTTGTTATACTATTTAAGCCTCTTCGGTCGTCGACCAAGTTTTGCTATTTTTAGTATCAAAATATTTCTTTTCCCGATCTTCATATTTTGGTAGCAAAACCCTATTAATTATAAGGAGTTTTATATTGAGATTGAAATATCCATCTCTATATTTCTATAAGATCTCGTTGAATTTTTTTTTTCACACTTCATCTCCCATACCCCTTACAATTCATACTTCTTCACAGCTAGTATAGTGTATTTTCTTTTGATCAGGTCTCCTTATTTCAAATTTCTCCTCGTTGTTAATTCATTTGTTGGTTCCATTTATGAGTATTGCTACTAAATTAAAATTTAGGCACTCTTGAATTCAAGTAATCTATTTTTCAGAGAAACCTAATTTTCCAATAATGTAAGAAAAATATTTCAATTCATGGGATTATGTCTTTTGATGATCAACTTTAAAAACCAAACATCTTTTACTCTCTCTCTTCACCTAATCTAGTTCATAAGGAACAAATAACAGTCTGTAACAGATATCTTTCTCTCAATAATGTAATTCTGTCTTGAAAAATGAGCTAAAATACGACAATGTTTCCTCCAAGTAATGTCTCACTTTTGAAATTAAGATTTGGAGAATAAAATTATGGTCAAGCACCAAGTTCAATATTAAAAAACATGCATCACAGTAAAGCATAGCTGTCGGCAATTACTAGTTGTTTAGCAAGTTGTTTTTAAGTAATCCGTACACACTTGAATAGGCTACTTATTAGAAATTTTCTATTGAAATGTACATAGATTTTAGGTGATTGTAGAAAATAAAAATTAATTTTCTAAATATTCAAAATATTTATTTGTTTTAATTTTCAAAGTGCACTTCACACTTTCATTTATTCTACTACAATAAGATATATTTTTGTCATTAATTTATCATATCACATTTTCATTGAATCTATTGTTGGGTTATATTTTTTTCCATTTAAGTTGGACATCAAGAGAAATCATCCTTCTAATATTCATTGTTGAAACTCTTTTTATTAAGAAAAACGAGAAAGATTGATCACTTCCGAAAAATGATTTAATCATATAAAAGACTTCACATCACATTTGACATAAAACCTTAAGATTATGTTTTTTTTTGTGTGGATGACATAAAACCTTAAGGTTATGTTTTTTTTTCGTGGATGATTCTATTAGTGTTTAGCTGTGAGGATGATGAGTGAGTATGTAGCTCGTTTGGTTATCGTGATTTGTAACGATTTGAAAAAACGAATTTGTTAGAGTATAGTTTTATCCATTCACACATCATGCAAGAGACATGGGAATGTACGATCGAAGATTTAATGAAAGACCAAAATACGCTTGCCTAACATGAGATTTGGGAAAATGTACTTTACATATACAAATGTTTTTGAGGAACGAAAATCAATTATGTTGATATGAAATCAATTTTGAGTAATTTAAAAAAAGTAAAATCAATTCTTCAATATTAAAATTGATTTTGATTCATTTATATATATATATATGTTATTAATCATTAAAATAGTTATAATTATAATTATAATATTTTTGTAATTTTGAATATCAATTTCAAATTTATTTCAACATATTTTTATTAAAGGTAAAATGACAATTATTTAATTTTATCTATTAAAATATATTTTTAATTTATCATACACATTTTTTTATAAATTTTTTCTTTAAATCTTTTCGTTCATCCCTTCAAATATTGAATCTTAAACAATATCACAATCTTTTCTCCATCTCTTCAAATTCATCCACTCACTTTCTCTCAAATTCTCTCTGCAATCCAAACATAAAGGTTTAATGTTTATACATTATTTAAATATTATATGATTTTCTCATTTTTTCAAAAGACTTTCAATTCATACTTATATTTCTAACCTTTTTTTTAAACTTTATTTAACTGGTTATTTTCTCACCTTTTACATTTATTTTTCTCCAATATTTCTCTTCTTCCATTGTCCAACTAAATGAGTTCAAGTTCTCACTTTGTTCTTAATTATTATGAATGCTCGAAAACCTAAAGCTATCAATTATAAGTACCCTCAAGCAAGATTTTAATTGAAGTTATAAATTCTCAATCGAAATGAACTACAGATGTGAACAATCATTTACTTCTGTTATAATTCTCTATTGTATTTATATTAATATAATATATAGTAAAATAATGGTTTAAGTTTTACTTTTCAACTTAACTTTGAAGTTCTATAAAAGAATTGGATGTATGAAATTGTTAATCCATGTACCTTGAATAAAAACATTTAATATATTTGATTTACATTGATTGAATTGATAAAATGCTTATTAGTGTTTTTGTTATCCATTTATATAAACTAATAAGATGGTAAGTAAAAAACAACTTTAGGTTTTAATCAACGAGTCAATTTGTTTTAAAAATCATTAATTTAGATTTTTTTTAAAAAAAAATTTCTGAAAAAAATCATCATGCTCGTGTACGACTTTAAATGATGGAAATGAAATCATCAAAACATATAATTATTTTTTATATAAATTAAAGTTTTGAATTGAAATCGTTAAATGATCATATCAGTATAATCGATTTTGAATGAAAATTATTATTTATATAACAATTTCAATATACTTAACTTTGAATCAAAGTGATTAATTTAGAAAAAAAAAGGCATATAAATAATTTTGAAAAGAAATGGACTCTGTTAGATAAAAAAACCAAACAACTGTCGCTTCTTTAAATTAAGATTAAAAATACTCAAACTCAAATTCTAAAAAAGTATTGTAATCTATCAAAACAATTGCTTTTGGTTGGACCTAGCAAAAAAATCTACTGTTAAACTAATCGTAGAAGTTTAAGAACGATGTGTTACGAATCTTAGGTCTGGCAGTAAAATCACAAAAATAAAATATATAAATTGTGGAAAGAGTTTTCGATGTTAAACTAGTACTTAAATTGAAATTCAAGGAGTGTTAATATTTTAAAGCAAATAAAAATTCTAGGACGTTAATGTGTTGATTTGACATTCTTCGTATTAGTTATTTAAACTGATTTGGTAAATTCATTTTTAATCTAATAATTTTTTAATATTATCAGACTAACTAATTTTATATTTTTTGTAAAAATTATTTTTTAAACGTTTTATTTTTAAGAATAGATTATATTACTTAACATTTTAGAAAAAATATTTAATTAATTTAATAATATTTATATTATTACCGTTTAATAATTTGAATGAGAGGTCTAAATTTAGTAGAGAGAAGCATCAGGTAATCTAGAAAAGATTGTAAAATATTAGATAGGATCGGATGCAATCTAATAAAATAATTGAATTGAATCTATTTATAGATACATTGAGTTAAGTTTATAAATGTGGTTGAAAGAGTAGTTAAAATTTTGGAGGAAGATAAAAAAGGAAAGTAATCAGTCACTTCCCTTTGGAATTTTGCGGCAGAAAACGTACAAGTTCCGTCAGAAAACTTTAGTATATCGCTTTATTCAAAGTCCAAAAGCTCCCCACGATGCTTACGGTAAACGATTAGAGACGGTAAAATGTCTACATAATTGATTGTTGTATCGTGGAAAACATCAAATTTCAGATTTATGATGTCGGATTTAAACTTAAATTGTAACATTAAAGGTAGATTTTATAATTGAGTAAATAGTTATAGAAAAATATATTAATAGAAAAGTGTATTAATAGAAAAGTATAGTGAGAATAAGTATAGATTTTATAAAAGGAATGTATGATAAATAGAAAGATGTAATGTCAATTCGAAGGTAAAGGCTATATGTGGGTATCTGTTTCCCAGTGGCCTGCCTATTCCCCTCCCAACGACCAAAGGGTGACGGGTGAAATTTCCTAGTAGCATCCACCAACAGATCTTCTACCATTGCCAAGTCACATCACATTACCATTCCACTATTCATCTTTTCATCATTAAAACAAAGTTCATTAACACTTCACTAAATCAAATTATAAATATCTTCAAATCATCAACTCTCATGTATTCCTCTTAAATGTATTTTTGTTTTTTTTTATTTATAGACAGATGATAGATTGATCAAAAAGGTAAAATGGAAAAGGTAATAGATGAAGAAGAAAATATAAACGAAACTTTTGCAAGAATGTAATTTATATTAAAATAAATTATTAATGTTAGAATAAAAGTTGGAAAAGAAAATCAATGAAAATAGTAACTTAAATTACTACTACCAATATTAGATTAGTCATTTGTTTTTGACGTTTTCATAACATTTGAAATTTATATTTATAATTTGTTACTCTTAATTTATATTTAAACTATCTATTTATGACAATTACAATACTAATTAAAGAAAAGAAAAATTACATAAAATATAGTAATTGTTTTAAATCTCTTACATTATGCTAAGTGTATCTATTTTTTTTTATGTTTTGTAGTAATTATTATAAGTAACTCTCTCCTAGACAATTATACTTTTCTCAATGTTTTTCTTTTTTTCTTCGATCATGCTTGTTTTGACAACTTGACAACATTTTCTTTTTCTTTTGATCTTTTGTCTCTCAAACACAATTTTCTTTCTCTTTCACTCTTTTAAGGCTTTGTTTATTTGAATGGATTTGGAGGAGAATGATTGAATGAATTTGAGAGGAAAATAAATTAAATCCAATATCCCCCTTAAGCTGCAACATATATATCCTTAATGCTTAGCTTGGACAACAAAGATTGAAATTATGCTGGATACAAAACTTTAGTATAAATGTCTGCAAGTTGTGCTGAAGTAGGAATGGGCAGGAGCTTAATTACACTAGCTTGAACTTTATCTCTTATGAGATGACAATCAATTTCAATATGCTTTGTCCTCTCATGCATGGCTGAATTCTGTGCAATTTGTATAACAAATTGATTGTCACAAAACAGAGAAACTGGTTGTGATAGAGGCTGTTTCAAATCATGGAGCAAATACAGAAGCCATTGAATTTCACATGCTGTGGAAGCTAAGGCTCTATATTCTGCTTCAGTTGATGATCTAGATATAGTACCTTGCTTCTTGGATTTCCACCTGATTAATGATGCACCATAGAACACATTAAAACCAGTCACAGACCTTATAATGTCAGGGCAAGCAGCCAGAATCACTAAAAGCCTTGAGAGCATGTTCTATGTTGGAGGGAAAGAATAATCCTTGTCCTGGATTGTTCTTGATATATCTCAGGATCCTTGTTGCTGCTCCATAGTGATCTTCCAAAGGATTGGAAAGAAATTGACTGAGAGTACTAACAGTGAAACATAAATCTGGTCTTGTGTTGGTTAGATATCCTGCCATGATGTGTGAATAAAGTGTAAATGCATTCATATATTAGTTTAGGCCATTTGCATACATAATTGCATTAATTGAATGATTTCATCATACATTATACTGGTTTCGGATCATACATGGGGATTTTGTGTTTTTCTTGTAGATTGGTGATTCTAAGTGTCAAAATCACAACTTGGGATGAATTGAGGTACAAAATGCAGATGCAAAACAGAGAGTTCCACAACCTGGCTGTGGACAGTTCCACAACTGTGGATTTTGCTCCAAAATGCATATACAAAACAGAGAGTTCCACAACCTGGCTGTGGACAATTCCACAACATGTGGATTTTGCTTCAGGAAGTACAAAATGGAATCCAGATAAGAGCACAAGCAAATACTGGATTTTTCCATGAGCTGTGAAATTTTTCAGAGCAGTTTCTAAACCTCTTTTATGACGTGGATTTAAAGAGATTTAAATTAAATAGAAATTAAGGATAGTTACTTAGGAAGAGTAATTCCTCTCTTAAAAAGAGGAATAAGGGAGGAGGGGGATTGAAAACGTAAAGGGAGGAGGAAAAACGCACGGAGACAGAGGAAAAAGCTTCAACCCTTCTTCTTCTTCTTTTGGTTTACATTTTTGAATTTTACATTATGTAGAACTAAATTTCCTTTTGTTAGAGGATTGATGTAGTACTTTTGATTATAATTTCTGAACCTTTTCAATTGATGTTTTGTTAATTTTAATTGTCTCAGTGTTCTATTTATGTTATAATATCTATTCTATGAACAGTTTCACAATTGGGAAATTGGGGATTGTTTGCGATTATAAATAGAACAGATTAGATGTTATCACAATTGGGAAATTGGGCACAACTAATTAGTTTGCAATTGAGAATAATTGTTCTTCATGATTTTATTGAATTGTGTAACTGACATAAGGGATTGGGGGTTCGAATTCAATAGATAAGTTTATTTATCTAAGGAATTAGGGGTAAATAAGCTCTTAATAAACTCAAGTGGATAATTATAATTCACACATCAATTGAAAAGGGTAGGAATTTATATGAAAATGCATGAAATCAATTCTCTAACATTGTTTATATTATTTGAATTTCAATCACTTGTTTATGTTCATCATTTAACTTGATATTTTTGTTGCTCAAAATTACGTAAATTAGGAATCTAGTACTCGAATCATTCAATCTCAGAGGACGATATTTTATTACTACAATAACGATTGGTACACTTGCCAGACATTCATTAGTCTTCTATAGGCATGCACATCTGAATAGGATTTTCCTTGTGTCTTGGAAAATTTTGTGCCTGGCTGTATGGGAGTAGAAACAGGTTGACATCCCAACAATCCTGCATCTTCTAGTAACTCTAAAGCATACTTCCTTTGTGTCAAATTAATGCCCTGTTGAGATCTTACAATTTCTAAGCCCAGAAAATACTTGAGTTGGCCTAGGTCTTTAATCTTGAACTTTGCATTCAATAAAGGCTTCACAGTTTGGATTTCCAGGATGTCATCACCTGCCAAAACTATATCATCTACATAAACAAGTAAGATGGTAATATGAGCACAATCACTTTTGACAAAAAGTGAATAATCTGATTTTGATTGTATGTAGCCCAAAGAGAGTAAAATAGTTGTTAAGAGTTGGACTTAAGCCTAACTCAACCCCACAAAACTGGCTTTTAGGATGAGGTTTGCATCCACTTATAAACTAAAAATTGACCTTATCTCTAGTCGATGTGGAACTTCCAACACACCCCTTTCACGCCGAGGTATAGACATCTCGTGCATGATAGTAGAAATTGGGTGGTCCGATAACGGTCCTATAGCGGGTGGAATAGAAGAATAAAATACCCACTTAAAACTCACTAGGATAGGCTCCAACCATGCCTCTGATACCATGTTATGAGAAAACAAAGGATGAAAATTGTATTTCTTATTCCATGATCAAAAGAGAGTACAATTTACATATATATAATTGTTTGAAATAATATAAAAACAGAATATAGATATAAACACATAATATAAATACATGAACAGAAAATAAATTAAATCCAATAATTCAGGTGGAAACATTTAGTTTCATGTAGCATGCGGTTGTCATTAGCATATGTCATAAGCATGATGATTTTTTGGCTAAATAAGACACCAAGTTTGGAAAATGGTAACCATCATAACGCAAACATTATATCAATACATTAAAATTATTATTTCAAAATCTGATCCCATAAGTTACTGATAGATGAACCTCTGAAATTGGTGACAAACTAATGAACGGACCCATGCGCAGGAGCCTAAGAGCTTGTCACCTTCCATAGGAGGCGTGCCCTTTTTCAACCACAAAATTAGTCTAGCTTTTGCCTTTTCGTTTTAAATATACCAAAGATCTAAAACTGTAGAAATACAGCAAAAAAGTTTCAACACAAAAAGTGGCACCACAATCTTACTTTCCAATCACTTAAACATTTCCAACTGGACTTTAGAATCACTACATGCGTCTGAAAACTATAGAACAAAAGCAAAGTGGTTGTCATTTTGCGTTCACTTGTACATAGGAGCACGTACTTGTTTTTTGCTTCTTTTAAAGTTGGAGGGAGCTAGTTAAAATTGAACGTATCACATCAAATGTCTGAGTGTAGTAATTATTTTGTCGAGAGGGAGTACACTCTATTAGGTTTATGTGTAAAGAAAGTGGCATGAGAATATTTGTGGTAATGATATCAAAAGATTCTAAAGATGATCTCGCATGCACGAGTGGAGAAAGATACAAAATTGATGCTATCATAATTAAGTAGGAACAGAAACAAAAACACCAACATGGTTACGGTAATTTTCCTTCGCTCTCCTTTCATGCTAAAGCAATATTCATTAGTAGAGAAACCCTTTTTCCATGTGAACATGAAAGGTTTTCAAAATACAAAAAGAGAGTGCATTCACATTGGTTACTATATCATAACGTTATTTCAGAAACAAAGTTTATACGAGAATGTGGACCACGCTACATATATATAGAGAATAGGTCATCAAAAATATATGGTGGAGGACAGTCAGTTGCTAGCAAATCGATTCTCCAAACATTTTCTTATTAATATATATACCACCTTTCATATCTTAAATTTCTCCATTTTTCACGTGATCGATCACTATGTTTCCTTATCTTACCTTTCTTTATCAAAATCACGTATCTATTCAGACAACCTTATTTGAATCAGACAAGATAGTTGTGAACAATATATAAAGTTCAAGTCCATTATATATATATATATATATATATATATATATATATATATATATATATATATATATATATATATATATATATATATATATATATTCACAAATTATAAATTTCAAGTTATTACTTACTGTAAATTTTGTTTTTCACAATATAAGAACAGTGTGGTTGATATTTCTAATTGAATTCTTATTAATGTTTTTTATTTATTAAGTAGATGATTATTATATTTTTAAATTGAGTTATTACAGTTTAATTTTTCCATTAATGAGATCATGTTTTTTTTTTCATTATCTTATTTACTTGTTTAGATACAACATTTCTTTTTTGTTAATATATGGAAAAATTAAATTGCATAAACGTAATTAAAGAGTATACAATTTTTAAGTATTGAACAAATAAAAAATTAATAAAAACATAATTAAAAATATTTAAATTTAATTAAATAGTCATGATGATACCTATTGAGAGGTTCAACATACACATAAATCTAAGATATTGTCCACTTTGGGTCAAGTCCTCACAGATTTACTTTTAGTACCACTCCGAAAAACCTCTTAGAACTGGAGGTATCTTATGTGTATATAAACTTATGTCTATCTCTTATCTTATCTTACGTGAGACTTTGTTTGTACCCAATAGGATGCCAAGTAATTCAGGGCTTGCATTGATGATTATTTTTTCTTCATGAAGTGTATTATTGCAAACTTAGTTGAAACCTATATATGTATTATTGAAGTTATAACTTGCGTATCTTTTTAAAGTTATGTATTATGAATTATGAAGAAAAGAAAAACTGAGCAAGATATATAAGATAACACTGATTGTGAAAGATCGAGTCACTCATCTTTTTGTCGATTGTATAAATTGATAAGAATTTTGGCTACAAAAGGTGTTGCATGTGATCAATCTTTATCAAACACATGGCTGACTATGAAATTAACTACATTTTCCTTTCAAAAAGATATCTTAAATCGTGCTGGAAATATGATAATTGCATTTACATGTTTTTTAATATTTTAATTGTACTTTTAGGATATTTGACTGATAATATAAATTAATTTTATTTATTAAATTAACATATATATCTGGCTGTCACTTTCTTAATATCAATTTCTACCATTTATTTTTCTTCTTATTTCGAACTTCTTAGCTTTTAAACATCTAATAAATCATTTTTTTTTCATTAATTTAATCTAGTGCCGATAACAACTTGTATCCTTTTATTTTGGTTTAAAATCTTTGTTTCGTTTTCTTCTTCTGACTTTCAAATACTCAACAAGATTGTTCTTAATTCATCGTCTTCTTCTTCATACATGCTTATTAACAAAAATCACATCCATTAAAGTTTTTCTTCATTATTTCAAAACATCTTTCTTTTCTTCAATAAAATCAACTAATGAAAAACTACTACTCCCACATTGCAAATATGCTAACACAATACTCTTAAAGCTTTTATAGCCTATTGGAATAAATATTACTCCATCTAAACTTAAATACAAATAAAAGTGTTTATGTTCGATAAATTTGATAAATTAATTTTCACAAACTTAATCTTATTCAATGTCATTTATTTTACAACATATTTAAATTTCCAAATCATCTATGATTAAGGTTAATTTGAAAAATATATTTATAAGATTAAGAAAAGTTTATAATTAATAAAGTTGTCGGTTAGAAACATGGCTTCTCCCTTTTAAACCAAAAGCTTGTGTTAGACAGCTCTATTATTCATTTCACGGGATAAATTTATTAAAACATAATCTTTTAACAATTTTTTATTCTCTTAATAAAATATTACTAAAACGAATAAACTAAGATAATTATTAAATGAAAAGTGATATCTATATTGAAGTTGATATTTTTTCCTAAATTTCAACCAATAATATGAACAGTTTTTCAATTCCTCTTTTTTTATTCTCAAACAAACAGGAAACCTAAAACCCCACCCAACGTTGGTTCAGAGTATTTGAAGTCTTAGGTAAAAATTGTATTAGGGCTTGTTTGGTTTTCCACGTTATCTTTCGAAATGCTTGAGGCATGATTAAATATTATTCAATAAAGATTCAACTTGTTATTGTTTTGAGGAGACTAGTCGACACTAGCTTACGTACACATCATACCTAAATACGTTAGTACATTAGACTAATTTGATATATATGTTGAATTTATAAAATTTTAAAACTTATTTGAAATTTGTTCTCCTTACATTTTTCCTGCCAAAATTAGTACATTAGAACATATACAGTATGTTTGGGTGAATAAACACAAAATGTTGATAGAAACATGATTTTATAAATTATTTATAATTAAAGTTGAAGTAATTTGTATTCAGATGTTTTTATGTTAAAAAACAAGTTTGAGGTAAAATTTAATAGAAAACATTTAATCTATCAGAAAAAAGTTACCTTTTATCATTTCTTTAAATGAAAATTAGAATATCATATATCTTTATTAAAATAAAGTTTCATACAACAAATCCAATTTGAATACTTCCACACCTTAAAACCAAACATGAATATAAAGTAGCTTGTGTTAGGTTAAAAATATACACAAAATCTTACACCAAATCTATTTTCAAAGTAAAAATCTAAATACAATTTGAAGTGTATGTTAAAGAGCTTAACCTCTAGCTTTTATTTTCTTTTAAAGTTGGAAGCCAATCAGAGAATAAATACAGAACGAACTTATTTTTACTTTATTATTAAGAGGATATGACTTTTCAACATTGTGGTAGGAAAATGTGGAAAGATACTTTTTACGCATTAGAGAAATTATATTAAAACTCGAATGATAAAGGTTCAATCTTTAGTTCTTGCAAATTAAAGAATGTTGTAGAGGAATGAGGGTTTGATGGTTGATCATAAAGCAGATGAGATTTTGAGTGGTGAAAACATTTTTAAACTAAAGTGATTTTACATGAGAAAATTGAAAATGAAGTTTTATATGTTTTGAAAAGTTTAAATGAGTTAACTCTGGATAATAAATAATTAACATTAGAATAAATGAGATAAAAATAATACATTTAAAATTAAAACAAATAGTCTATCTGAAACAGAAATTTCATGTAAAAATCATATTGCAATAATGTTTTTATTTATAAAAAAGTGTGATAAGAAACTTTGGATATAGATGGTATAAATCTTTGCATAAAAAATAATATGGGAAATCAGGCACACTGTATAACATATGATTGGGATAAATGGGACAAGTTTCATTAGTTCCTATAATGATTATGGAGAAGCAAGAAGCAGGATTTGGTTTTGGATGATCGAAAGGCCAAACAGTATAATAGGCGCTGCACCATATGAATTTGGCAGCATCAACCATCACACACCTGAACTGCTCATGTCACAACAGCATCTTATTTGGCACCACTCCACTCTCCCATCAACCAAATCTTTTCTCCCTTCTTTTTCACTATCTCCAATCATATCATTTCCTTCTTAAAATTTATTTTGCACAAATTTAAAATCAAGCCTTCATAGATTCTCATACTAGTACACCACTCATCTTCTTATAACTCAATAATCATATGGTGCAAAAACGGGAAGACTTCCGGAATATGTAATCCGAAAGTTTCTTTTTTTTTGGGGAAGTAAAATGGTATATGACTGTTTTTTAAGTTTTATGGGGTGCGTAAAGAAACTTTGAAGGTTCAGGAAGTAAAAGCCCTGTCACGAATGTGACAACTATGGCTTACATATTGGGGGCTTGTCGGCCCAAGTGGCTACATTTTTGTCAAAACAGCACAAAACAAAAATCCTCGGAGTATGTTACAGATGAAGAGGTTTTGTGCACTGGATGATAGAGTAACTATGCCATGGCGCTTCAACCAATTCCATTGAATTGTTCATCCTCCACACTGTGTCGCTCTTCTTCTCTGCATTCTCTGTTTTTCCAACCCCATACTCTTGTCACTATCAAATTCAGAGTTTCTTGTTCGAACCAGACTGCGGGAGTTCAGACTCAACAACAAGTGAAGACAGTGAAGAAGAAAAAGAAGACCAATCACAGACCAAGCTTCTTTCATCAAATTCAAGATAAATGGTCTCATAAATTGGGGTCCCAAAGAGAAAAATTTCCATGGCAAGAATTGCAAGACGAGGAGGAACAACGACACCAACACGAACAACGACAACAGCCACCGAAAGAAGAAAGGCATGAGAAGTTGCAGAATACGGAAAAGCCTACAAAATCGAATTTTCAGTTTCCGAAGCGATTCTCGCCGTGGCCGCAAGCAGTGAACCCGAGCAATGCACGGTTTGCTTCTGAATCCTATGATTCCGAGGAGGAGAATGACACCGAGGGTGTCAAAGGTTCTGGCGGTGAAGAGAGAGAGGGAATGGTGCGTAAGGCTTGGAATGTATCAGAGGGAGTGAATGGGGAGAGGAAAAAAAGAAGAAGCAACACGGTGCTGGCGGAGAGGACGATTCCTGAACATGAATTGCGGAGGCTGAGAAAGATTGCGCTGAGGATGATGGAGAGGTTCAATGTTGGAGTGAAGGGCATCACGCAGGAGTTGGTGGCTTCCGTTCACGAAAAGTGGAGGGATAGTGAAGTTGTGAAGTTCAAGTTTGGTATTCCTCTTTCTACTCACATGAAAAAGGCTCATCAACTCCTTGAGGTATTTCTCTCCTTTCATTTCTTTGCTTATCTTTATGCTTCACTTGAAAACCTCATAAAAGACAATGCACTCTTCATTTTCAATCTAGGCCTGATTGTATGAAACTCTCTTTAAGCATCATAAAAAGGTAGAATAAATTGAACTTTAACGTCTTTCATAGGTTAAAATTAACTTATTCATTTAACCTTTCGTAGAAACTCTTTTTAACTTCTTCAAAAGCTAAAATTGCTTAAATTGATTTAACTTATAGAAGGTCACTTTATTTTGCCTTCTTATTTTTTTAATAAATGTTTATGGAGAAATTTATATCAGGGCCTTAGTGTAATATGTTTTTGTCAGATAAACAGTCTCTAGTCACAAATTATGAACAAGACAAGACTCTGTAAATAGGCTATATTTTTCAATTAATAGTAAGAGTGCATTGGTAGCATTGTTCTGGCTTTTATGGATTGTCTTTTATCTTGTATTGGTTTTAACTGCTAGTTATTTTTCTTTTTTTCTCAATGCTGTCTTCGTGCTTGATCAGAGTAAAATTGGGGGCATAGTGATATGGCGATCGGGCAGTTCCATAGTATTGTATCGGGGTATGACCTACAAGTTTCCCTGCGTTGAATTGTATAAGGAAGTGAATGATGCCAAGGAGAATGCTGTGAATAACTCACTACATGTTGGAAGTGGAAATAATGGTGAAGCAAATGTCCGAGAAACAGTTGGAATTACAGAGTCATTTATCCAAGACTCTGAAGAGTGTTTGAAGGACATGAGTGAAAAAGAATTGATGGAAATGTGTGACCTCAACCATTTGTTAGATGAATTGGGTCCACGTTTCATAGATTGGACAGGCCGTCAACCATTGCCTGTTGATGCGGACTTGTTGCCTGCTGTGGTTCCAGGATATAAGACCCCATTCAGACTTCTTCCCTATGGATTACGGCCTTCTTTAACTAACAAGGAAATGACCAACTTCCGTAGGCTTGCAAGAACAACAGCTCCACACTTTGCCCTTGGTATGCAAGAAACTATCTAGTTAAATTCATGTGTTGCAAACATCTCTTTCCAACCGGTACTATCCGTTTATTGCTGCAGGCAGAAACAGAGATTTACAAGGTCTAGCTAGTGCTCTGGTCAAGCTGTGGGAAACAAGTGCTATTGCAAAAATAGCCATCAAACGAGGTGTGCCCTTTACAAATAATGACAGGATGGCTGAAGAACTTGTGGTAATTCTCATAAACAGAGCTGGAATTGTTTCAACACTACTGTTTGATTTAATTGAAGTGAAATTTTATTGTGAAAAAGAAAGTATATAAATCTACTCATCTGCTTGACCTTTGAATAATGTTACAAACTCTTATAAATGGAATTGAGGAATGCTAGGAACATTTTCTTTCTGGCACTTTGAAATTATCTCTTTATTATTGATTGAAATTTGTTGGAAACAACCATTTTGGTGGGTCTCAATTCACATTTAATGGCTCTCTCTCATAATTTAGAAGTTGGACCGACCAAGATTGGTGCTTTCAAATAAATTTCGACCAATCATGAGGGAGAGTTTCAGAAAGAGAATGTCATTAGCATTCTTCAAAATTTATATTCTCTAATGGTTTTTTGATAGTGTCTTTCTAATGTGCCTCCAAACTTCCATTCATTTTGATATTTTAAAATATATTAAAAGTATTTTTAATATATCAAAATCAGTGTTTTTCATTTAGAAAACATTAGGAATGAGAATATGATCCTAAACCCATAAAAAATGAGGCATGTCATGATGACTTAAAGAAAGTATGCATTGTATTATTTTCATCCTGAAACAGTAAAGGTCAAACAACCGTTAAATTTTCTCTAAATGTTTCTTAACCTTTGCTCTACCTACCAACAAATGAATTTAAAGTTTAGGGAATTGCCTGAGTGACTACGCCACCCACCTAATAATGAGTTAATAGGAAATGAGAGGTGCAGGTGAGTTGACTAAATAATTAACCAATGACCATGACATCTTTCTGTGATAAATTAACCATATTGTATCATAAGATTGATAAGTTTGTTAACATTTCCTCAGTTGGGATTTTCATTTGAAGTCCATAAAACAAGAAAATTGCTGAATGTCTTCATTTTGTTGTTAATCTCTAGACATGCGTTTGCTATTTGTCCTCATCATTACATTGGCTAAAATCAGATGGTTTTCATCCGTGGAGACTGAACAACTTGATATGTGTGATTGTCACGGCATTTGCCTTTGTTTTGGATCAGATACATTGGAGATATTGTTTTCTCTATACCATCATTGGGGCTAAAATGCACACACATCTTTCCATCTAAATGCAGAAAACTATCCCATGCTTCAAATCTAGCTACCCAACTCCTCGAACTTACCAAACCTTGCACGTTACTGTAGAAAATCCCCTTTTGAGTTTAGATAAATTCAAGGAGTCAAGTTATTAGGGTTTGTACCACAAGTGGTTATCTGCAATTGATCCATAGTTCTTGCCTTTTGGCCCATTCTATTCTTTCTTTAAATAGTTCCTGATCGTAGAAAAAAAACTCATGCTCTTAATAGTCTGAACCTGCATTTGTTGTAATGCTCACGGTTTACACTTTTTGTAGGCTTACCACCATATTTGTTAAAATCTTGTAAGGTTGTACGGATTGTTAGAATTTGAAACTTGTATAACTTGACAGCTGAGGTTCCTAATTTTCCCTCTGGCATACTCAAGTGAAGTAATTATTCCTTATCATGCATGCAGAAATTGACTGGAGGAATTCTACTTTCCAGAAATAAAGAATATATTGTACTTTACAGAGGCAATGACTTCTTGCCTCCTGCTGTCACAAATACACTGAATGAGAGACAGAAACAAACCCTCCTCCAACAAGAAGAGGAAGAGAAAGCTCGGCAAATTGCTTCATCTATTACTCTGTCAAAAACCAAAGCAGCTCAAGTGCCATTAATTGCTGGCACCCTTGCTGAGACTAGGGCTGCAACCTCCAACTGGGGACACCAACTGAATAAGCAAGAAATTGAGAACATGTTGAGAGATTCTGCCATGAGTAAACTTTCTGCTTTAATAAAAAACCATGAGAAGAGACTAGCTTTAGTAAGTTTTGAAGGTATAAAGTGAAATAACTTACCAAAAATGATCTGTTACTAAATCTATCTAGCTTTTAATGGTCGTAGGCAAAAGCAAAGTTCAGGAAGGCTGAGAAGGCTTTAGAAAAGGTTCAGCGTGATATGGACCCAGCTGACATTCCTACTGATTTGGAAACATTAACTAATGAAGAGAGGTTTTTATTTAGGAAGATTGGTATGAGCATGAAACCATATTTACTTTTAGGTAAGATGAACAAATTTATTATAGCTTTGTGATTGGCTGTTTTTGTATAAGGGTTAATGGCTTACACAAGAAAGGTTAGAAGCATGGAATTTTTATTTCAGGGAGGCGAGATGTTTATGCTGGCACCATAGAAAACATGCACCTACACTGGAAATATCGTGAGGTGGTAAAGCTAATTCTGAAAGGAAGAAATGCAGCCCAAGTCAAGCATATCGCAATATCTTTAGAAGCTGAGAGCGGAGGGGTGCTAGTGTCTGTGGACAAGGACAACAGAGGTCACCATATCATTATTGTGTATCGTGGGAAGAACTATTGCAGTCCACATGTTGTGAGACCCAAAAGCATGTTGACACGAAGACAGGCAATGGCTCGATCTGTTGAGCTTCAAAGACGTGAGGTAGTAAAGCTATGACTTGACTTGTGGTAAACTTGGATCTTTACTAGTACTTTTATCTCATAAAGTTCTAATATATCCAGGCTCTTAAACATCATATCCTAGACTTAGAGGAGAGAATTGGGTTGCTGAAATCTGAGCTGGTATGATTTTGTGTCACTTTTATGTAATCCTGCAGTTGCTTATTTTAAGTAGCTTATAAGTTCATTCTGAAGTTTTTGTTGCTGATTTCAGGAGGATATGAAGAATGGGAAGGAGATTGATGATAGCAAAACTCTGCACTCAACACTGGACAATCCTGTTTCCTCCGACAATGACTTGGAAGAGGTAAATATTTTCTTTCAGTACACAAATACCGAATACTTGTATTTAAAGGGTAGATTTGCCAATAGCAATTTTAGAAGTACCCATAAGAAGTGACTAACTGTACTCTTTTCTTATGTTTGTGCCATGCTACTTTCTTTGGTAAAATAGATTGAATGGAGTGAGATTTATTTTAGCGAAGATGACAGTGATGATGAGGATAAGAAACGTCAAAATACTTAACTAGGTAAACTAGCACTGCATTGCAATAGGTGACAAAGAAGGTGAAGAAAAATGTGAAGCACCGAAGCTTAAGCCTCTCACCCCTCACTGAAATATTTTTGTAGATGGTAGCAGGCACAGATTATTATTGCTGCCCCCTTGTGAGCACCATTTATGCGGGAATTCTATCTTACCTGGAAATGGTAGGCTACCTATAACATCATGTGAAATGGTTAATTCAGTTGCATGAATGTAAATTGCATTACACGAGTTTGATAACGGTTAATTCCATTAGGGTAGTATGACCTTTCATTGTAGGATTTCTTTAGAACTGTTGTTCCACAAAATAATATTTATTTTGGGGTCAAAAGTATATTGTAATTTATATTTGACCTCCATCCTTAACTATTGACCAGTTTGAGTAAGAGTCGACATTTTTATTCTTTGGATTACCAAACTTGTATATATCATATATGTGTGAGATTATAAGAACTGGTATTTCATTAAATTGAAAAATTGAATTATTTTCATTTATATATTTTTGTATACAGATATTTTGTTTTTATCACATTTTTCTCCTATGAATCAAGATTAAATTAATAAAGTTTTGATTATATAATATTTTGTATTGTTATACAAACCTATAATTTAGTTAAATGAATATCTTCCTCTCATTCCTCCCCTGGAGTTGGTAATGGATGTCATACATCCTCAACTTGTCTAATCATTTCTAAACTTTGTCATAACTTTAGTAAGAGTATTTGCAAGTTGTTTTTCAGATCGAATATTTGACAATTTTATAATATTTTTATCAACCTTTTCCTTGATGAAAAAACTATCAATCTCCATGTTTCATTTGGTCATGTTGGAAATCCTTGAGAGATAGTCTGAGGCACAAACCTTCACAAAGTAAAAAGTCATTCTTCAGTTCAACAATTTTTGTATTGGATCTTGTTACAACTTTTTGCTTCTTGTTTTTACATTACAAGATTATCTTCTACTGTGAAATATCTAGGAATTAATATTCTATTATTAAGAGCACTTGTCCAATATATTAGTATAAATTATCACATCCTTATAGTTAGAGTTCTTCTTAAATAAAACAACTTTTTCCAAGAGTATCCCTTAAAATCTATGTAACAATCTTATGTTTTTCACTTGAATTGTGTATGAACTAAATAACCTAAGAACACAAGTTAAATCTAGTCTAGTGTGTGTGAGATACATCAATCTCTTTCATAACTCTATTATATTATCCTATTGCTTGGTAGAGTTTCATCTTCTTCAATACACAATTTTAATCCCTTTCAATTGGAGAATTTGCTAAGTTTTCATTCTAATTTCTTTCAATAAATTCAATGCATATTTTCACCATGAGAAAAAAAATACTTAATTTTGATTCCAAGAAAAAAGGTTCAAGATCCTTCATCTCGAATTTCATACTCTTTCAATGCCTTGTGTTCCTTTAAAAAAGTATTTATAAATCATTTCTCATAGTTATTATGTCATCATCATAAACAATAAAAATTGTAATCTTTTCATTCTTTTTTTTCTTTAGAAACAAGGTATGATCTTTGTTTCTATTTAAAAAGTAAGCATTAGTGAATTTACTTAACTACATTTGTGGCGATTGCTTTAATTCATACAATGTATTCTACAATAATATTGAATATTCTTATTTATTAAATATCAAATATTTATAAGAAAATTATAACTATATAATATTTAAATTAAAATACCAAATAAAATATCACGAGACAAACATTTGTTAAATTTTCAAAATTAATAAAACAAAGTTGATAAAAATTTATAAATATTTTTAAAAAATTACAAAAAATAAAATAGATAATCAGATTTTAAAATATTTTAAAAAGTCTTTTTATTCCCATACTTAAATTCTAATGAAATATTTTTTATATAAAAATTATAATACTACTTGAATGAAACAATTTTTTTTTTGTTTTGCAGCACATACTTTTTGATTTATAACAAACTCAAGTAGTTCATCACTTCTATCATAAAATGCGTTTAACAAAGCATTTCAAGAAAGGACAATGGCTAAATAAAGATACATTTTCATGATTTATGACTTCATAGACATTAATAACCATCTTTTTACTTTTTAGTTTTCAGTAGCATTTTTCATATCTCTCATATACCTTTGTTGAAGGCTTCACCTTCCTACGGATGTAAGATCATTTTCTCTTTACAATGTGCATATCCATTAATTGTGATCATAAATTATAATTGGATTTATTTAGAGTAATACCTATGTTAAAATCACCTTTAGATTGAATTATCATTAGTTTCTTTGTCACATATCCAACTAAGATTTTAAAAAATTCATAAAAAAAAATCTAAACTCTGATGCCAAATTGAAAAATAGAAATGATTATATAAATTTATAATTTAACTAATCAAATATTTTCATTTCAACACATTACATAACTAATCATGCTCTCTTTATAAGTAATCTGTAACTGTGATGATTAAAATTATATAAGCCATCTACTCTCTCATCTATTTTCCTTACACACGCTTGCAAAACATCAATTGTATTTATCCTTTATTATTTGTCCATTTGTTGAGGAGGACTTTTTATCTGGTTAAAATGATAAATAGAAAATGGTCTGTTGTTATCCTTTTGATCCGTTTTATTAATTATTAATTGCTGCTTACCTCTACTTATTTTTCTTCGTATCATTTCTTACTATTTAACTTCACATATTCATAAAATAACATGATATGGTAAAAGTATAATGACTATCCTCAACCTTATTTCTCATTTAATATACATACACACATAAATAAGGGTACAGGTTTAGAAATTTAAAATCATAAAGTTTTTATTGTAATTCACATTTGTCTGTAAATATTACTGCCACATTGTGCAATGGAACAAAACTAAAGCTCTCCATGAGCAGAGTCCTCAGATGTCCCACGCTGCAAATTACAGTAGTGCATCATGAAGCATGTCCATCAGGGAGCTGCAAATGCAAGTTTGTTACGGATCGCACTTTCAAATTTCAATTGACTAAAAGCAGCAAGATTGATCATCACCATTATTACTTTTAGAAAAACTAAAGATTTTAAAATATAAAAAGCTATTATTCAGGCCAAGATAGGTAGATATATACCTAACTGGCATTAAGAAGGTCCATTTGCAAGGTTTCCTTTATAACATGCACCACAAAGGACGCTAATTCAGCTTGATGATCCGTATATACATGATCAGCTCCTTCAATGATGTGTAACTTGTGATTAGGTAGAACCTTACCAAACTCAACTGCAGCTACAACCGGGATTATGGTGTCTGTTCCACCATGAACGGTAAAGACCCTGTCACATTATGCAACCATGCATTATGGAAATTTCATTAACCTCATTAAAAACTGTCCTCTTTTGTAAAAAATACTATAATTGAAGTTGAATTTCTTTAAATTCCATTTCGTGATAATCGTTATATTCCGAACTTCTAGTCCATAATCAATGCAGACACAAACATGTCATAAATTTTGGAAGCATTTGCTAAGCATCAGTTACTTACAAAGATATTCACCAGAAAAGAAGATACGTATAAATATGATCTCCTCCACTAAGTTTCAAGAGTTAACACTTGTAATATTTTCACACATACTTTCAAGTGTCAAAATACAAAAAACAAAACTTCTGATGTCAAAATATAATTCTTCTGTCATTATAATGAAACTCTTTAACGAAGAATGAAAGGAAGAAGGGAGGGGAACTATTAGACAGCTTTTCGCTCACCTGCATTCTTTGTCAATATACAAGCATTCTTCAAGCATAATTATGTTTAACCGATCCTTCAAACTTTCTCCAGTTACACGATGATCAATACCTCCTACAAAAGTAGACGTCATGTGATATCCTCTAGAAGAAGAGAACCTATGTATACAAACGCACACGCAAACATCGGTGCATATATTATTTCACATTCAAAAGAAGAGTTACGGCAGAGAAAGATCATAGCCTGATGCTGATGGAGCATTGCATCAAAGATTGGAAGAGAAAAGAAAGAAGCTTACCAAAGGAAAACAAAATCGAGGAAATGCTCTGGGCTAGCTCATTTCAGCAAAAGCAACTAATAGAAAGTTTAAAGTAGAGAAACAAGTATATGGACCTGAGATTTCAAAAAATCATCTTTGAAAAGCATGCTTCTACACCAATTTGAATTTAAGCATTTGATTGTTTTAACACAAGGCTGATGAAGTGGCTGGATTACCTGCTGACTCTGCCTTTAACTCAATGAAACCTTCCTTCCTGAGTCTTTCCATAAAATCTTTACCAAAACGATATTCAAGGCCTATCTTCAAATCAGGGCTGCCAGATAGGTTGACAATTGTTTTAATGTCGTGATATTTTGATGCATAAAGAAGCGCTGCATTAGCTCCTGCATCAATATACATAAACTATTCAGAACAATTTTAACATAGATATAAACTTTCTAATCTACAGTGACAGAATTCTTTGACTTGTCCTTTATGTGCTTGAATCCGTACTTCTCATATCATAGAGAAACTGAGGCTACTAAATTTTAAATTAGGTAGTTGTAATGCTGCATAAGGTATGACAGTTACAGTGTGTAACAGATTTGTAGAAGGCAGTTAAGATGACATTTTTCTGGTGTTTTGGAGGAGGGAACGCCATGTAGGTGGAAACCCTGCTTTTGTTGATGCTTGTACTCAAATTTAGCTTAAGATAAAATATTCTCCATTAATATTAAGGGTTGAGCGTGTTGAACTCAAGTCTAACAAAAACTCAAAAACCACGTATCCATGGAAGATGTTATCAATTTTTTCCTAGGCATGAAATATTGTTTTAAAACCAAGCACAAATATGCAGCAACTTGACATGTATTTATTCCTATCCAGTGGATACAGATTAACACAGACATCACAGTAAACTTCAATTTAAAGTTTAAGGCAAGTGATAAAATTTCTCATAAATCCTCTTTAAACATATCAAGATAAAAACTACTCAGTTTATTTTAGTGCTTCTGCTGGCTAGCTCAGCAGATTAAGAGACAGAGTTTTATTCATAGTATGAACTATAAATACATACAGACACGCTTTTATTTTCAGTGAGAGTGAGTAATAATCTAGAGATAGGAAAAAATTATTATGTAAGAAACTGTGCAGTTCTTGTCCTATTGCTTCATTCTGAGATTTTTGCCCCAGCCAAATCGTTGCTGACCAGAAATTACTTATATCATGGTTATTAGAAAAATATTGACAAAATCAATTGCCTCAGTATTACCTGGACGCTTGTTACTACGAACTTGTCAGTTCGTAGAATTACACATATGCATGTATGGATATCAATATAATACAACAAACCTTTACTGTGCCCAACAATTGCAATAACTGTACGGTTTGTTTCTTGAAAGTGTTGAGCTACAGCACGTATATCCTCAGCTTCCCTCCAGTAGCTACCAAACTCAAATGAACCTTCACTTTCCCTATAAGAAAAACTTAACAACTAAATCAAAATGAAACAGTCAAGCAATACTAATGGTCAGGTTTAGGTATCCGAAGTTTCATAGAACATGGCATAAACGGAGGAACTAGTGGTTCTATCTTTTGATGGTCAAAATTACAAACATAAACAAGTTCAGGGTTTTGATTTGTAACAAGAGATTTACCCATTTCCAGTGAAGTCAAAGCGGAAAGAACTGATTCCTGCATTCTCTAGAACAGCAGCTAGATTTGTCATGATAAAGTTTTCCTGGAGATAAGAAAAAGTAATTAAACAATGAGAGTAACTGAATCCAGGTATTATGTGTACATGGATTGTGGAATCAGATGTCATTCATTTCGAATAACTCAATGCATTATAACAAAAATTGGCGGGTTCATAATTTATAAAACAGGAAAGTAACCTTGTTAGCTCGAAGACCATGGCATAGGATAACAATCTCTTGGGTTCCAGATTCATGTAGTATGCCCACTAGTTTATTGCCATGTTTGTTCGGGATTATGACTCTCTGCTGCTGAAATGCTGAGAAAATAACCAACAGTTTGAAGTCAATTTCTTTTTTAATTGATTGAATATTCAGTATGCCACTCAGGTTTCATTTCAAATACCGCAATAAATGCTTCTGAAATACTCAACACCGTTATACTATACTTTTCATATGCCACTTTGGATACTTCCATTTCATGTTATTTCCATTTCCATAGGAAAAACAGTGTAAATCATGGAATATGAAATCCTGTTTATGAGTTAAACTTTGGGCGATACAGTTAAAGAGAACATAAAATAAATTAGGTTTATATGATACGGAGAGATAAAATTCAAAACTGGAATTAGAATCTTCAGTTTTGGCAAGATTTGGCAACACTATTTGATGGAGATAGAAAAAAATGGAGACCAGAACAGGGAAGTTAAGAAACCCAGTAATTTGGGTATCATGATAGTGTGCTGTTCCCAACATGTCACAGCCAAATTCTTTTTAAATAAAGAGTCTTGAAGAGTTAAAGACAACCCAGAAACTTCAAAATACAAACTCTGGAACTCCTCCGGAACAAACTATTGTAGTTTCTATTCAATCAAGAAAGTAGAAACTGCTAACTTAAGAAAGTACAGAACATAATCCAAAACATAATTTGAACCTATGAACAATTTAGAAGCATTTCAGTCAGACAAGACACTTAAAATGAGTAATGAGGTTGACTTATATTTATGTACTTTTTGCAGTGAAAGGAATAAGCCATTGGTATCGGAAGTCATGACATGAAGTTCATATAAATAACTCACAAGGGCTTTTTTGTGCATCTCCGGCCATCTTCAAGTTGTGAAAACGTCAACTACTTTCAATAATTCAACTTCTGAGTGTGGCAGGTAACCTTGTCATCTCTTTCCATATAATTATATACATTTGGTCTTACTCTTATTCAATACTTATTTTTATATTCTTAATAATATAAATTGTTTTATGTATTAATTAAATTTTTATACTGTAATTTTTCATTTTCTCTTTTCAGTGAAAGAATATTTTTATTGTATTCTTTGCGACTTTACCATTGTTAAGTGTTTAATCAAAACATCCCAAATTTCAATTTCAAATATTTGTATTTCTCTAATATTTGATTTCTCCTCGAATCTTAACCATTTTACTTTAAAAAAATTATATTCTTCTAAAACTGAAACTTTTTTTTTATTATTTAAATTAGAACAATACTTACATACAAGAGTAACTTGCTAATAACATACCTTAAACAAATTATTAAAGAATTTAAACTTAATTTAATGCTAATTAATGTAATCATAACATTTGGAAGTGTTTTTTTACAGTTAGTAGTTTGAATTCAAGTCCATTGAAATTGCTCAACTTTGTCATCAAATATGTAAAATTCGGTACGTTTGTTTAATTTTTTTTCTGAATTTTTTAAATAGAATAATGACTTATTATGATTTTGAATATATTTGAGTATATTTTTTGAAAAAGTAGAAAAAGAAAAAAAGTCTTCAGTTTTTTTTAAAGTAATTTTTTGATGTTATTTTTCATAAAAAATATGCGCTTAAATAGAGAAAACTTTAAAAAAGCTTTTACCATACATAAAACACATATCAATTTTTACTTTATATCCTTCAAACAATATTTTTTTTTTAAAACAAACCACCTAAAATAAATCACCAATGTTTTTCTTATACAAACAAACGCACCATTCAATGAAGCAAAATTTATCAATCTTGTGACAAATTCCAAATACAACGTAAGATGAAAAATCATTTCTTTCAAAAACAATGTGCTTAAAAGTAAATTTAACACATTTATTTAATATAAATAAAAAGATGATATCCCAACCCACCCTTTATTTTATGTTTGAAATTTCTTGATAAATATAGAATAAAAACATCCCAATATTCAGGCTTCTACGTAAATACTTCAAGAAATAAGAAAAACAAAAATAATTGATAAATTAAAATTAATCTATACATAAATTATAAATATTTTCTTAAAATGTACATAAAAGAGTTTTTACAAATTCACTTATATACAAACTAATTTTAGTTTCTTTAAATCTATTTTATACCATTAGTCAAAATCAACTTTACATTAATTAATTCAAATCATATTTTCAGTTTCACTTCTATGCCACATGTTTTGTTTGAGAACAATTTCTCAAGTCCTCCACAATCTTCCCAGAAATCGAATACATAAATAATTTCATAATTTTTAAAAGCTATTGCTCACTTGTGTCTCAGACACTACTGAAGAATGTAAAAATAAGAAATCCTTTTAATATATTTATTTTAGTTCTTTAACTACTGTCCCTCCAAGACTAGTTATCATTGCTTCAAAGATGTGGCAACTAAGAAGTCTTTACCATAAGGTTTTCTTACCTTTTTCTTTTACAATTCCATGCTTTGTTCTAACATTCTTCAAATGTGATATTAACTCCTCACCGAGGCTTATGCCCTGTTCACAATAAGCTAACTTGAGAAAACTGTTTGCACTGTCATAAATAATTGAACTCTCCATCATTTTAACCATGATGAGAGATTCACTAATTCAATAAGTACAATCCAGAAAAGTTCAACACGTCTTGTGGAACATCATAGGCAGGTTCATCCATAGCAGAAAATTTGCTCATCAGTGGCGGATTGAACTGGCTTAACACTGCAACATCTACCACAAATATATCATTAGATAAACGAATGTCCAACATAAAATGTTGAGTTCAAATGCAGCCAACAAAGATAGATAGATAGATACCTAGCTAGAAGCACCCTTATCCTTGCTCAAGGTTTCGTTTATGAAGTTCACAACAACTGAGGCTAATTCATCTTGGTGATCACTATACACATGATCAGCTCCCTCTATGATATGAAACTTGTGATTAGGAAGGATCTTGTCAAACTCAACTGCAGCCAAAGCTGGGATTTGGATGTCTGCACTACCATGAACTGTAAAGAACCTGTCATTTATCTACAACCATTCAATATGGAAATTTCACAACTTCACAAATAAAAACTATCATTTTTCCTCACAAATTAATGTTCCGGTTCTTTAAATCCATTACTAATTACTAGTCCATACTCCATATAGACATAAACCTATTAACTTGCATATTGGAAGCATGAACCAAACATCAAATTACATGGATAAAGATTATCTCCTTCACTGACTAAGATGAGAACTAATGAATATAGGAAGTAAAACCATGCATTGCCAACATCACTAGTTCTTTTCAGATTGAATGACTTACATGCAAATTTCGAAACTGAAATGTTTGGAAGGTTATGCCTTTCACTTTTGGTCAAATTTTCCATAGTTACTGACGCAATAAAAACTGATACTTTTGAAGAAAGGATAATGAGAAAACTAAGCATTAAAATAGTGCAAGTTATAAATTCCATTTCCTGTCTCATTTATTCTTGCAAATATGACAGATTTTGATTTTGTATCCTTCAAATATTTTATTGTTTTAATCTTTGTAATTTTTACTTTTTTAAAATGGTCTCTATTACTGATTGGTGATGAGTTAACATGCATGTAGACAAGTCATGTAAGCGATCACTTTAAGAACAATATAACATAGTAAATTTAGATCGAATCACTATCATCCTCACAAACTATTTCGTTATTTTTCATATTTATTCTTCATTGTTAACTTACAAACAAAAATGTTTCAAATAAAAATTTCTAACATGAAAAAATAATGAGGATTTTGTTTAATTTTAAAATTTGGCAGAGGCATGCTCTTGAAGGAAAAACACTTACACAGTTAAAAATTACATGCATTAACTGCTGAGAGATTCGGGTGTGTGGATCATTGTAATAAAACTCTGTAATGAAGATGAAAGGGTGAAGAAGAGTGTCACCTGCATTCTTTATCAATATGCAGACATTCTTCAAGCATACTTATGTTTAACCGGTCCTTCAAACTTTCTTCAGTTATACGATAATTGATGCCTCCTGCCAAAGTACATGTCATGAGATGTCCTCAACTGAAGATAACAGGTGATAATAATTTTTCCAAATTTGTCAAGAAATCGAAGTTTGACATTGTGAGAACTTATAGCAAAGCAAGATGACAAGAAAAATGCAGTTGGAACATTGTATCAAAGATCAGAGACCAAAAGAAAGAGCTCCAATTGGTTTGAAGAACAAAGGAAGTTTTGTTTCGAAAAAGAGTGAAGAGGAAAAACACATCATTTTAGAAAATGCAATAAATAGCAAGTTAAAAGCAGAGAAACAAGCATATGAAATATAAGTATTGAAATAAATGCTGATTTAGTGGTCAGTTACCTGGTTCTGCCTCCAACTCAATGAAACCTTCCTTCCTTATTCTTTCCAGAAATTCTTTTCCATAACGACTTACAAGGCTTACCTTCAAATCATGAGTACCAGAGAGGTTCACAATTGTTTTAACATCATTATATTTTGATGCATAAAGAATGGCTGCATTAGCTCCTGCACCAATATACATAAACCATTCAGAACAATTTCAACATGCATAGAAACTCTCTAATACACAGTGACAGAATTTGTTGACTTCTTGATACTGGTAGAAGATCTTGGAAAGTTTTGCGAAGGGATGAAATAATGTTTTAAGCCCTATCACGAATATGCAGCAACTTGACAAGTATTTGTTCCTTTGTAGTGGATACAGATTAACACAGTCATCATAGTAGACTTCACATTAAAGTTGAAGGTAAGTAATAAAATTTATAAATCCTGGTTTAGCATACCAATATAAAACCGACTCAAGTTTCACTTTGATACTTCTGCTGACTAGCTCAGAGTATGAAATATAAACACATGCAAACATGCTTTAATTACATCAATACAACAAACCTTTACTGTGGCCAACAATAGCAATAACTGTCCGGTTTGCTTTGAGAAAATGTTGTGCTACAGCATGTATATCATCAGCTTCCCTCCAGAAACCGCCAATCTCAAATGAACCTTCACTTTCCCTGGAAGGAAAGAATCAACAGGTAAATCAAAGTGAAACAGTCAAACAGAAACAGTAATAGTCAGAATTCGATAGCAGAAGATTAATATAAACATAGCAGAAATGGAGGAAGGAACAAGTGGTTTATATATTGAATTGAACACGAGAATATAAGGATAAAATACTCTCGGTTTTGATATGTAAAACGAGAAATTTACCCATTTCCAGTGAAGTCAAACCGGAAAGAACTGATTCCTGCATTCTCTAGAGCAGCTGCAAGATTTGTCATGATAAAGTTTTCCTGGAGATAGAAAAAAATAACTAAACAATGACAGAAACTGAATCAAGGCTTTCATATTATGGAATCAGATGTCATATTAATTTCTAATAACATTTGCATCGTAATAGAAAAAATTGTGAGTTCATAATTTACAAATCAGGAAAAGTAACCTTCGAAGCTCGACCCCCATGGCATAGGAGAACAATCTCTTCGGTTCCAGATTCATGTAAGATGCCCACTAGTTTATAGCCATACTTATTCTGTATTATGACTTTTTTCTGCAGAAATGCTGAGAAAATAATTTAACAGTTGGAAGTCAATTTCTCTTACATTAATTGAATATTCAATATGCTACTGTTTTTAACCATTGCAATTAATTACCAATACCACACAACGATCGTTAGCAGCTCACTCTCTAACACAATCTTCCTGACATATTCTCTACTAAATGATGAACTTTATTAAAAGTTATAAAATCATTAATGGTAGCAAAACAACAAAGATTCTACTAAAAAATTTTGTAATTTGCAATAAATTGTCAAAGAACATGTTAAAAAATATTATTTTGGTATGCCAAAAGTACTAATCATTTGAGTCGAGATCTGCAGTTTATAAAACTCTCTTTAATCACCGAGTTGTCTGAAACACAAAACATAGACAGAGTGATTGTGAATATTTCCATTCCATTGCATGTTATTTCTTTTGGTATGTGAAGGCTAATACTTGGCTTAAAATTAGCTCAAATAACGGAATGAAAGGTGGTTCTAAGGACGGCTGACTGCTACAGTGAGGTGAACAAGGGAGAAGTCCCTTTACTGTGAACAAAAAATAAATTTGTTTTATACCGTATACAGTGTGATAAGAATTGGGAGACAATCTTAAATAAACTAAAGATTGAACATGCAAATAAGAAAAATTCAAACTTGAAACGTGAGAAAGACTTGGCAAGAATGCAATTGATAAGAAAAGACAGGTTGGGTAAGATGGTGTGACGCTTCCAACATCTCACAGGTAATTTGCTTCCATACACAGTGTTTTCTTTGTAAATTATATAAAAAGGAGTTCTTGAAGAGTTAAAGAACACCCACAAACTCTCAACATCAAGCTCTTATCAAATAAAATTCAAAAGAAATAACTCACATGGGTTTTGTGCCATCTTCAAGTTCTGGGATGCGAAATTGCTGGCATGCTTGCTTGCGAAACCTCTCTTGAATTTGAGTTTACAGTGCCACAAAGCCTGCTTTTTTTATAATTCAACCTCCGTGTGTAATGTGAGGGCATTCTTGTCTGATGGAATCGCCCACTTAATGACAAATTATCCAATATTACTCCCTCTTTTGTAAAAATTAAAACTTTAACTAATATCGTAAAAATTAATTAAGACTACCTCTTTGTTGGTTTAAATTTATTAAGGGTTACTACATAGATATTAAACTCAACACCAAAACTAATGATATTTAATCAATTTGGCATTTAAATAGGATCAGTTACATATAATATTAGAAGATTACTTATAACAGGGTTCATGTTCAGTTAAACTATTCTAACGGTTCAATCAGTTACTACTTGGAACATTAATTACTGATCCCATTTACATAACATTAATTTCAACAATAAAAAAGTGAATGTTCGAAGAAAAGTTGCTAAAAAGAAATTATTCCTATTTTTCATTAACAAAATTAAAACACAAATAAATTAAAAAAATAGTTAAATATAATTTTAGTACTAAATTGATGTGAAATTGAAATTGATTTTGTCTGAAACTTTAATATATTTTTATTTCCGAACTTTAATATAGATATAGTTTTTTTAATCTAATAATATTAAATTTTGTTACATATTAAATATATTCTTCCGTTAATGTTGAATTTAACACATATTTAACATGTGAGTTTAGAAAATACATTTTACATATGAAAAAAAGGTTAAATATAATTAAATTAAAAAGATTATATTTATATATTTTTAAATTTTTAAGATGAAAATGTATTAAAATTTTAGATACACAAATTTTAATTTTATTTTAAAGTTAAAAAATTTAAAACATATTTAATCCTTAAAAAAATAAAATAAATTTTTTTAATGCGCAATAAACTATTTTGTTTAAATTTAAAATAAATATTTATGAAGTACATATTTTTTGTAAATAATTACTTAATCAATATATATATATATATATATAAAAATTGCTTATTAAAAACTATAAAACTGTCTCCTTAAGAAATTAATGTCTATAACTTTGTTTTTCTCCTTAAATTAGTTACAGAAATTAATGTCTATAAAAATATTAAAAAAAACATTAAAAGAATAATACTAAGACGACTTTTAAAAAATGTTGTATATGTTAACAAAAATCAATTTTAATCCCTAAATAGTCTAATATACGAGGTTGATTATCAACTTATGTATCACACTAACTTAATCAACTTGGCAGTATCATCACAAATTATGAAACAATTTAAATAAAAAAGTGGACCTTTTTAAAATTAAGGACCAAACCAAACTTGAACTAAAAGTTCAGATAAGAGGCAACTTTAGCCACAAAAATATAATGAACTCATTGTTACTATGTAAATGTTACTCGTATTTCTACTTGTATGTTTTTTGTATCAGAGTGTAAGAATACAAATACTTTCAACATTTTTAAGATACTCAAACTGGTGACCACATTCTACACGCCATAGGCTTTCGTTACACTCTTTTATATAAATACCAAACCCTTGAAATGTGGGACTAACCCCCACTAACGCTACAATATGTCACCATAACAACTGTTTGCATATTGCATTTCATAATATATATATAATGCCAAAATGCCTTTGTACATCTAATCAGAGACCAATAGCAGTAGCAGATATTTCTCTCGCCATTATTTTCACCACGATGCAATATTCACAATTTTTTTTAACTGCAATTTCATAAACAGGTTCATCCGTAATAGAGATTTTGTCACCTTGAGCAATTTTAGGTGGCTCAAAACTGCAAGATCTACCACAATTGCACATTTTAGAAAAATAGATGTCAAACAAATTAAAGTTCAGATAGATGGCACTGGCAAAGGTAGATACCTAGCCAGATGTAACCCTATCCTGGAGCAAGGTTTCCTTTATGCAGTTCACAACAACAGAGGCCAATTCATCTTGATGATTAGTGTATGAATGATCAGCTCCCTCTATGATATGCAGCTTATGGTTTGGTAAAATCTTGGCAAACTCATATGCATCTTCAACGGGGATAACTGGGTCTGAAGAACCATGAATTGTGAAGACCCTGTCATCCATTATGTGATTTGAGATTAGCAATTATATGGATGTATGTGATACAGCCCAAATATCTGTTGGGCCAAACAATATATTGGACAAAGAAACAAAAGAGCAAAGGAAATGCGGACAAGTTTATAGCAGGAGAAAAAAATAAAGGGGCTGAGGTGGACAGAATTAGTTAGAGAGAGAGAATTGGAGGATCCTAGAAGATTTCCTTTTTCGTTATTACCTTTATAGTGTGAGGGGAGTGTGTGGGGGTGAAGATTCTTTTTTATGAACAAAATTAGAGTGGAGAGTACCGTTTTGGTCTCTTAAGGAGCCTAGCTTTGGGCAGTAGGTTATTCCTTCTGTTTTTGCCTTGATTTCAATGAAACAGGATCTGTGATCCTTTCTATATTCTCTTTTCCTCTTATTTTATTACTTGTCCTGTGGTTTCCTAACATTTCTGGTCCGACCTGCCGAATAACTTCATTAGAGGGTGAATGGTTAACACTCGAGCAGACAGCAGAAAACAAGGGGAACCAGTGATTTCGGGAACAATGGAGGATAGGATTGGGTATGTTGAAGAAGTTATTCGAATGAAAGCGATCATGGAAGAGTTGTGTCTGCAAGCATCTCAGAATCATTCAGCACTAGAAGAGATGAGAAAAGAAGCTGCAGAAAATCAAACAAAAATGGAGTTGATGACGAGGAGTTTTGAAAAGAGGATTAATGAAGAGGGTGAAGGTTCGGTGGGAAACAAAAAAATAGAGACTAAGGAAAACACCAAGGTTTGAGCGAGCCTGACAGCCCTAGAAGGGGATGCTCTGGCGGAGTTTCGACAATCAGTAAAAAGGATTGAGTTACCAACATTCAATGGCGATGACCTGTGGGATGGATTTCGAGAGCGGAGATTTACTTCAAGGTTCAGGAGACCAGCGAGATGGTGAAAGTAAATCTGGCTCATTTGTGCATGGAAGGAGGAACAATCCACTTTTTCAACTCGTTAAACGATTATGAGGTGCTGTAGGATGGGGAGTTGGTGGAGATTATTACAGCACTGAAAGAGGGAAGAGTTGAGAGTAAGTATGCAGGATTCAGCTATCAACAAGGTGTACTGCAGTATAAAGGCAGGTTAGTTATTTCATCTCAATCACCTTGGATTCCTGAATTGTTGAAAGAGTTGCATGCATCTCCCCAATCAGGACATTCTGGTTTCTACCGGACCTATAGAAGGGCTACTGCGAACTTATACTGGAAGGGGATGAAGGGGGATATCATGAAATTTGTTCAAGAATGTGACACATGTCAACGTCAGAAATATGTAACTACTGCCCCAGGAGGATTGTTACAGCCAATGCCAATTCCGGAAGAAGTATGGGAGGACATAAGCTTAGATTTTATTACAAGCTTACCAAAATCAAAGGGTTTTGATACGGTATTGGTGGTGGTTGATAGACTTACAAAATATAGTCATTTCATTCCAGTAAAACATCCTTTTACTGCTAAGAGTATCGCTGAGATTTTTATCAGAGAAGTGGTTCGTTTACATGGGGTACCTAAATCAGTGGTCAGTGACAAAAATCCTACATTTATAAGTGCTTTTTGGAGGGAATTTTTCAGGCTACAGGGGACCAAGTTAAGGATGAGTTCAGCGTATCACCCACAAACAGATGGTCAAACGAAAGTGACCAATCGATGCTTGGAGACATACCTACGTTGTTTCATCACTGATCAACCGAAAGTGTGGATTAATTGGCTGCCATGGGTAGAATTGTGGTTGAACACCACTTACTATGAATCCATAGGAACTACACCCTTTGAGGCAGTTTATGGGAGGCCTCCTCCAAGAATTATCCCAGTTGTAAGAGGAGAGGTGAAAGTAGAGGCAGTTCAGCGTGAATTAATTGATAGGGATGAAGCTATTCGTCAGTTGAAGGGACACTTGGTGCGTTCCCAGGATTGTATGAAGGCACAAGCAAACAAACATTGAAAGGAGAGAAGTTTTGAGATAGGGGACATGGTGTTTCTTAAACTGAAACCTCACAGGCAACACTCTGTTATTTCGCGCATCAGTCCTAAGCTTAGTGCAAGGTACTACGGACCTTTTGAAGTCATTGAAAGGGTTGGAGAAGTAGCTTATCGGTTGCAGTTACCACCCAATTCAAAAATACACCCTGTGTTTCATGTTTCGTTGCTCAAGAAGGCCATTGGGGAGTATAAAACAGCAGAAGGATTCCCAACAGGGCTAGAAGAGGACCAATCAGAGATGTGGTTACCCCAGAACGTGTTGGCTACTAGAAGCATACTCAAGGAGAGAGAAAGGGTTAACCAATGGCTGGTGCATTGGCTGGGAAAAACAGCAGAAGAAGCAACGTGGGAGGATGAGATGTCAATGAAGGTCCAATTTCCAACTTTTAGTCTTGAGGACAAGACTATCTTTCAAGAGGGCGGTATTGATACAGCCCAAATATCTGTTGGGCCAAACAATATATTGGACAAAGAAACAAAAGAGCAAAGGAAATGGGAACAAGTTTATAGCAGGAGAAAAAAATAAAGGGGCTGAGGTGGACAGAATTAGTTAGAGAGAGAGAATTGGAGGATCCTAGAAGATTTTCTTTTTCGTTATTACCTTTATAGTGTCAGGGGAGTGTGTGGGGGTGAAGATTCTTTTTTTTGAACAAAATTAGAGTGGAGAGTACCGTTTTGGTCTCTTAAGGAGCCTAGCTCTGGGCAGTAGGTTATTCCTTTTGCTTTTGCCTTGATTTCAATGAAACAGGATCTGTGATCCTTTCTAACATTATGTGATGAATTTGTAGCTTTATTAAGAATATTGTTCACAAGACCACCCTACTACCTTCATCATCATCTCTCACTACTGTAAACTCCCTTTGCTCAAAATCACTACTCTAAGAACTATTAAATAAGAATTCCTCAATTAAATACAAAAGTATTCATAAATTTGTGCATGTAATGGTTTCCCCTGCTTGACTAGAGAGTAAATCAAAACCTGAAACTAAACAATTCTATTTCAAATATCAAGAGTGGATATTAAATCTTGTAAATTTCCTCCTCTGATTTCGTAATTTTCAGCACCTGTGAAATAATTAGAGGGACATCTCTCGTATCAAGTTTAGAGAAGGCAAAACAACGGACATTTCAAGAAATTAATGTGTTAATACAGCATTATGGAGCCAAGTTATATAGACAAAAAACAATAACCCTTATATAAAAATGACTTTGTCACTAGATACGCCCCCTATATAACCCTTATATAAGATAAGAACTCTTGGTCATTGTGATAAATATAAACATATAATTACAATCACTAGGTTAAAAATAACGGTTTAAATAGTGTATTCTACAAATTCTACATAATTTTCGATTACAAAGGGGAAAAATCACATTCTTTAAAAAATTATCACTGGTTTTAACTTTAGTTTTTACACAAACTCTGTAAACTCCATGCTCATTCTTCGTAAACAAAAAAGATACAAAGGGTGACGCAAAAAGAGATCAGACAAAAAATTGTGTTCACCTGCATTCTTTATCAATCTGAAGGCATGCTTCATGCATGTTTGTATCTAAGCGATCCATCAAACTTTCCAAAGTTACACGGTAATCAAAACTTCCTGCAATGAGATGTCCTCAAATGGTCGTATAATAATGTAAAAAAGTGTGTGCCTATGTTAGACAACTAGAAACAGAGAATGTCATGTAATGTGTCGGATTACGTATGAAGGCTGCCAACAAATCTTGAAGTATAATTATTGCCTAAAATTTTCTTTTTCTTTTCCTTTTTGGGGTTTCTTTTGTTATCAGACATTTAAGAGAATGAACTGTGGCAAATAAAAGTACTGCAGCAAGAACTTTGTGCTTAAAAAGATAGAATATTCCCCAATTATAATTTTGGTATAAAATGTATAGCAAAAGCAAAAAGCCGTGTTTATTGACTTAATGGTTTTAACAAATATGCATAATAAATCTGATGTAGGGAACTAGTAATTAATGGACACTGAATTTATTCAAACTATCTCTAACAAAGTGCGGTAAGAGGCGTGTAAATGTTTTGTCGTTAAATGAAAAGTTACCTGACCGCATCACATCAATGAAACCATCCTTCCTAATTCTTTCCAAATAATCCTTTCCAAGGCGTTCTTCAATTCCTGCCTTCAGATCATAGCGTCCAGAGATGTTGATAACTGTTTTAATGTCACGATACTTAGAAGCATAAAGAAGCACCACGCCACCTCCTGTATCAGGATACAAGTAACAAAATTTCACATAAACCCACTTTATACTTTTATTAAGTTTTATTACTAAAGCTGTTCATAGGCTGATAGATAAGATAAAAATTACTACAGTTTCGGTTTAGAACTTCCACAGCCTAACTCAGTACATTAAGAATAAAAGTTTTGTATTTAGAGTATGGACTAACACAGGATTAAAACTTTAGTGCTTGATCATCTGCAAAATTATATCTGCACGTAAGGATGTAAACAACAAACCTTTACTGTGTCCAATAATTGCAGTAACTATACGGTTTGCTCTATGAAAGTGTTGAATGACATCATGTAGATCATCAACCTCCCTCCAATAGTGACCAAACTCAAATGAACCATCACTTTCCCTAAAAGGAAAACTCAACGACTAAATAAAAAATGAAACAGCTAAACAATACTAGTGATCAAGATTAGGTAGAAGAAGTTTCATAGATCATGGTGGAGCAGCTAGTGGTGATTCATCACGAAATGGTTTTAACTTTTCTATTGTCAAAGGAAATAATTACTTTGTTAAAACTAGAAAAAAAGTAAAAGTATGTGTCCAAATTCCCTTGTAAGGCGGAACTGATGTTTTAATCATGTTTTTGCATAAAATACTAAATATATATTATCAATGACCTCTAATGTGTTATTTTTTGGTAAAACAGATAATTTTTTTATATCTTGACAGTTGAGAAATTTATATTCCAAGAATAAATAACTCAGTAACAATTAACATAATGTTAAGTAGCGTTTGCATATACACTATACCGATGCATATGTGAATATATAAATATCCAGTATCTGTTTCCTTAAAGAGAAAATCATATCATATGCTTCACAATTGTTACTAACGTATGCCAACAACTGCACAAAATAAGTAAAACCTTAGAACATCTTGCATTGCAGAATCTCTGAAGATTTTTAGCTTGGAACTTTTAGAATAGTTTTGAATCTAGTAACATTGATATTCACAAAAAAAGTGAAGCTGGTTGCATAATTTGAATACAAAAACAAATAGGTTCACAATTTATCCTGTAATACAAGATATCTACCCATTTCCACTGAAGTCAACGCGGAAAGAACTGACTCCTGCATTCTCTAGAGCAGAAGCAAGATTTATCATGATAGTATCTTCCTGGAGATAGAAAATTTTAATTAAACAATGAAAAAAATTAATCAAGTTATTTAATACGTATGGATAATGGGATGAGATGTCATTAATTGTTAATAGTATTTACATAATAATAAAAAAAGTGAGCTCACAATTTATTAAAAGGGAAAATTAACCTTGGTGGATCGAAGACCATGGCATAAGATGACAATCTCTTCGGTTCCACATTCATGAAGAATGCCAACCAGCTTACTGTCATTCTTTTTAGTAATTATGATTTTCTGCTGCCGAGCTGAAAAAAGTAATTCAAGAGTGGGAAGTCATTTTCTTTGTAATTGATTTAATACTCAGCACGCAAGTCAGATTAACCATTGTCACTCTTTACCACTTTGGATACTTTATTTGCATGATATTTATATTAGCATAGCAATAAATAATAAATCATGGAATGTATGAAATCATGTTTCCAAGGACAGCAGATATCTACGATGAGGTGAACTCTGGATGTGATACAGTTAAAGGGGAGAGGTCCTTGACAATGAACATAAAATCAATTTGATTTATACATATGGAAAGCAGTGTGAGAAAAATTGAGACATTCTTCAACACGTCTGAAACTGAGGAAGATGTAGAAGCAAATTTTGACAAAAAAGAAAAATGGTGGAATTAGAAGCTTAACTTTAAGCTGGATTTGGTAACACTATCTAATTGGTAGGGAATAGGAAGATAAAGAAGAACCAATGGTGTTCAACTGCCTATCAATTTGTGTAAGCGTGAAAGGTGTTGTGGCTCCAACAACCCAGAATTGTTACTTGAATAAAATGTGTTTTCTTGCAAAATTTTTAAACAAAATAACATTTGAGAGGAAGACAACCCAAAAAACTTTGAACATAAAACTATGGAACCCATTTAAAACTGTTATTTTAACATGTAAATTTACATTGTAATTCCAGGTAAAATGCAGACAAGCGCACGATCTCAGTGCCACAAATGTACAGAACCTGTAAACAACTTAAAAGCATTCAGCCAACCATTTCTGGACTATTTTAACAATGGATTAAATTGGTAGCTTCAAAATAAACCACAGGAAGCTGTTTCGAGTACTTAAAGGTGAAGTTTTGCTAGCCAATGATTGTAGGCAGAGTCACTTATGTCATCGATTCTCATATAAAGTATCAAACACCAGAAAATTAACTCACATGGGTTTTGGGAAGGTTGGGCCATCTTCAAGCTCAGGGTTTTTCTTGAAATGCGAATCGGCTTGCGAGAAATACCAGAAAAGATTGGTGGTGAAAGCTTCCTGAATTCAACAAACCTGGGAGACAAATTTACGACAGGACCCGTGAACACAGTAAGCATATCATGTGATCATGAATTACAATGATCCAAATTCCTTTACCATAATTTGTAAAGTTTTTTTAATTTAATTACATTAATTTTTTTTTAATATGTATGAAAGGTAGTCATGTCAAAACAGGTTGCAACGGCGAGCCCGGTCCACCATATGTCTGATAACTATTAGGTTTAAAAAAAATGTAATTTTTTATGCGAGTTAATTTTTAATTAATTTCAACTTGTGGTGATTCGGATTAGTTCATCAATCTATCTAATTTAATTTAATTATTTATTATTTTGTATTTCAATATTATTAATTAGCATTTCTTTTATTATACTGTAGATGGGATATACAAAAAAGATATTTCTCAGGAGAGAAAAATATTATAAATTTATTTATTCAAAACTTTAATATTATAGATGGACAATTGATACAAAAATTATCAACACTAAAAACTTATTTGTTTGTTTTTTTATTACGTTGGAATTGTATGATATTTTTTTTATTTTGAATTATTTCTGGAGTTTAACATCATTTTAGAGTGAAATTTATTTAGATTTAAATTAAAAAAAATTATAACTTTTTTTATTAAAAACTTATAATTAAGTAAGTCAATGAGTTAACCCGTTTAATCTATCAACCTGTCGTGGATTGAGTCGGGTTCGAATGTTTTCAGCTTGATAATAAGTGAGACGGGTTGGATTGACTCTCTAAGTGACTAACCCATAAGGGACCAGGGTGGGTCAAGCCAGGTTACCGTTTTAACAGCTCTCAAGTATTTTATAATGAATATTAAATGAAAATGTGTCAAATATAAATAATTTATATATTAACATGAAATATATTTAACATGTTAAAAACAATTATAAACAGAACTTAATTTTAATTTTACATTAAAATTAAGAAATTAAAAATATAGTTAATCTTTTTAAATATTTATAAATTATTTAAATTTTAAAAATAATTATGTAAAATTAAAAAAAAAACAATATATATATATATAATTATACATAAAATAAATTTTAGTTATTAAAATAAAAATTACTATCAATAATTTTTTTATTATGAATAATTATCTAAACTTAAAAAAATAATTACTAAAATAACAAAATAATAAATAATCATTTTATAATAAGTAATTATTTAAATAAAAGAATAGTTATTAAAATAATAAAACTATAAAAAAATATTATAAATAATTATTTAAATTTAAAAAATAATAATTAAAAGGAAAAAATTAAAAAAAAACAAAGAGATTATATATATATATAATTACAGATCATAGATCATTGAAAAATATCGTAAATTATGCTGGACTTTACGACGTTGTACAAATTTGACGAAAACTGTGTTGCAAAGCCAACACGTGATTTTCCTAAACTGTTTTTATTTTAAAGTTTTTTAATATTTATCCGATATTTGTTTATGTATAATAATAATAATTATACTATATGATTGGATTTTTTTATTACTAAAAATAACCAATTAAAAATATATTTTGTGTTAAACTTCCCTCTACATCAATGACATGTCATAACGATTTTAGATTCATTTTTCACATCAAAGGGGTTGTAAAACAGTTAACAACCATGTCAAATCTTCTTTCTGATAAAATCTCATTAACATTTCTTTCTGCATTTCTATAATTTCAATCTGCACCTTCATAAATTTTTAGATTATATATTTCAAATTACATAATTTAAAATACATTTGTAATTCATAATATCATTTTATACTTTAGATCATACATTTTGTAACATCCCAAAAATACAGTGTAAAACCATATAATAGAATGATCACATATAATAATATTACAGCTCAGTTCTTACAAAAGATAGGACGTACGGTTAAGGCCGAACGACCTTACAAAAATAGCAGAGAGTTAAAATTGTACAAATGACTACAAATATAGAACGAACAGCTTATAACCCTTCCTATGCTGAACGGTCAATTCAAAAGATAAAGTAAACGAATGACCGAATACTCCTACAAAAGAGTAGGCCAACAACTGACCGAGCGTCCTAAGGTTCAACATTCACGTCCATCTCTTCCAATGTTTTTTTCCAGCAACTCTTCTCCTTCTGCTCCCACCCACAGGGTGATCATCGCAATGACAAGGACGAACGAACGGGAATACATGACATGACAGGAAATAGGGTAAGCTTATGTAATTTAATTCAAGTATCAACATATATTTCACACAATCAACTAAACAAGATAAATCATTAACTCTTTCATGCAAAGCCTAATACTAGACTTTGACTGTTCGGACTGTATGAATTATGTGTAACTACGACGTTCGTGCACCTGGGTGATGTAGTAACTGGGATACCCTCAACAGTTGTCACCCGAGGTTAGTCCTATCTATCCAAATTAACCATAAGGACTAGGACCTCCTGTCATTCTCACACATGACTTACCCTTCTCTACGTGAGAACGAGTAATCACGGAATATCAGGATGAACCGCCAGCTTAGCTTTATCCACATTCATACTTTACCAATTCCAATATCCATTCATGAGATATTCCTCCCCGGAATACTCTTTCATAACCAAAGTCATTTCATCCATATCATATTCCATCATCTTTCATTATTAAAACCTCAACTTAACCAATTTGAATGAAGATCCCGTAGGATACCAAATACCGAACGTTAGTTTTTAACCCAGAACAAGACTGAAAACTTGGAGTGAGACTGAGATGTCTCCAACTCAAAACAGATCAAATCGAGAGAGTTACTCACTTGTTGTGAAAGGGACCGAATACTTCTCAGAGACTAATAGAATCGAACGTTATTTTCCAAGTAAGTCAATTTAATGAACTGACTCTTGAGAGTTCAAACCGAACACCGTAAAGCCTAGGCCGAGTACTAAGACTCTAGGCCGAACCCAATTAAGACAGATATTGTAGGACATCAAATAATAGTACTTGACGGAATCATATGAAGAAACCGAACGTCAATAATACTTAGCTTCTTAATGAGTTAAACATCAAGGAAACTGAATGCCAGTCAAAGACCGGATACTGTAGAGAGCGAACGCTATTGAGTTTGGACGAACGCTCTGATTATAAAGATAAATTTCGGAAATGAGAACGAGGGTCTGGTGTAAGACAGAGCACTTACTTAGTACGAGTGCTTAGTGTAAGACCGATCACTACTTAGTAAGAGCGCTTGGTGTAAGACCGAGCACTACTTAACTTATAGAATAAAGGCTTGATAAATATAAGATATCATTTAACTAATGTTCAAGAACGAACGAAATATACAAATACATATAGATATACTGAAGTTTATAATCAAATACCAAGGAACGAATATCCTTGGTTGAATGCTTAAGTACAAATATTACAAAACGAAACGAAGACGCTAGTCTTCAACTAGAATTCTCTCCAAATGAAAGAATTCAGTTCCAACCGAGTCCACAAGAAAACCGAACACTATATCGAACGAGCGCTGGTTTAATACCAAACACTTATTAAGAACGAACACTACTGAGAACGAACGCTTGTATAATTGAATGGTCAATACTGACTCTCGACAACATGGTATAATACCAAACACTTATTGAGAACGAATGCTTGTATAATTGAATGGTCAATACTGACTCTCGACAACAGGGTCTAATACCAAACACTTATTAAAACGCTACTGAGAACGAACAGTTGTATAATTGAATGGTCAATACTGACTCTCGACAACATGGTCTAATACCAAACACTTATTAAGAACGAACGCTTGTATAATTGAATGGTCAATACTGACTCTCGAGAACATCCCTACCCATTTCATGGCTTTCATTAATCATCAATACTTTTAAACAACATACCATATTTCATCATCAACCAAATCATCAAACACAATATCATTCCAGTTTCTCATCTCTTAGATTCATATACTCATACAGCCAACAATGCAGTAACAACCATATTTCATATTCATTCAACAATCAACGAACATGCATCCATTCAAAGCAACAAAATAAATCAAATTATATAAGCTTCTCTTACCTCTTAAGGTGACCGAACGCTCACAGATATGGTTACTGGTTCACCTCTACCAATCCTTCTACCCTCAACGCTCGACAACTTCCGAAACTAAATCAAGTAAAGATTAAAACACTATCAGAATCACTCTTTTTAGAAGAGTGATCAACACATGAAACCAGAACTTGGATTGCATGTCCAGGAAACCACATGGCTGAGGGAGAGATGAACTTACCAACTCGGAATCGAAAACTGATCGGTTCAAACGAACGCCCTCGACGCCGGGAATGCTCGGGTGTGGTTTGTTTGATGATCGGAGGAAGAAAAGAGTAAGATTTCGTAGAGAGAAAATGAAGAAATCTTAGAGAGGAGGAGGAGAAGAATGGAGTTTCAGAAGGTTAAAGAAGATGGTTGCATGCAGAGAGTGGTGTGAATTTTTGAAAACTTAGAGTTTTACTCCTACCGTCAAAATCGAACGGCCACTCCACTGCTCACACCTGTCTTCCACTTTCTGTTTTCCAGCTCTCCTTCCTCGACACTTGTCTTCCATTCAGTTGGGGTTTTGGGTGAATTTTTAATGGGTCTAACACATTTCAAAATATAAAATTGTATTTTAAATTATATGTTCTAAAATGTAAGATTTATATTTATAATTACACATCCAAAATATAAGAATTTATTTGAATGCTGGAAGAAGCTGCCACTAGTCAAATGATCAATACTGCATGCAAATGGGAAGTAAGTTTCTTATCTTGAGTCAACTTTTGACTTGAATTAAACCATAACTCAAATTTAAGATAGTATTAATATATGTATTGTTATTGAATCAATTAAGCCGGTATAAAACATTCACAAATATTTAATCTTTCTTATCTCAATTAAAATGTGCAATTTTCAATGTAAAGATAATGTATTAAAATTTACACATTTCCTAATAACCAAAATAATGTATATAAAAAAGAGCAACTCTTACATCGTGTTAAATTAAGTTCAAAACTCATTCTAATATACCAAAAACTCATTCTAGTAGCTGTTGTTCATTCAATTATCAGCAAATATACAATCTTCGATAGGAGAGCTTATTTTGAGATTAAACTAAGTTCAAATCCAAATTTGCATCGTCATAATTGATAATGTCAAAATAACCCAGTACATCTGATCATGTAGATAACAAGGACAGACATTGGTCTTGCCATTATTTTCACTCTGATGCAAGTTCACTGATTTAATAACCAAAAGTTAGAAGGCTAATATATATTGTAGAACATTATAGGCAGATTCATCCATGTGAAAAAATTTGTCATCAGTAGTAAATTCAACTGGCTTGAAACTGCAAGAAAAAGGAAGTTCAAATGCTTCTAGCAAAGACAAAAATACCTAGCTAGCAGTACCCCTATCCTGGTGCAAGGTTTCCTTTATGAAGTTCACAACAACAGATGCTAATTCATCTCGATGACCAGTGAATGAATGATCAGCTCCTTCTATTATATGTAGCTTGTGGTTTGGTATAATCTTGGCAAATTTAGATGCATCTTCAGCAGGGACAACTTTGTCCGAAGAACCATGAACAGTTAGGACCCTGTAATACATTATATGACTTGAGATTAGAACTTATGTTCATGATGGAAAATTCATATAAACACCCTCTACTCAAAATATTTACTCTTTGCACTTTCGAGTTTTGAATCATATGTTCCTAAATTTAATGCCATCATAAATTATCCTATGGTTTATTGCTTCCCAATTATATTTTCTTTATATAAACTATGTAATTTCTACATGCATACTTTACCATCAAAAAGATGCAAAAGGGTTAATCAAAAGGAACAGGACAAAATATTTTCTCACCTGCATTCTTTATCAATCTGAAGACAAGCTTCATGCATATTTGTATCTAAGCGATCCATCAAACTTTCCAATGTCACACGGTACTCAAAATTTCCTGCAAAGTAGATGTACCCAACCCCAAATGGTCATTAATTAAAATAACTCAATATTGTGTCTGGTTAAACAAACTAAAACAGAAAATCCGTGTCATCAGTCAGATTACCTGTGATGGCTAACCGCCAATCAATCTTCAATGGTCCAAGTATTAAAAACAGTTGCAGATAATTATTTTATCGCCCAGATTTTTCATTTTTTCCTTCTGTGTCTTCCCCTCTCCATGATTCTTTTTTCGTTTTGTTTGATTATCAATTTAAGAGAATGAAATGCAACAAAAAAGAAGTACTGCAGCAAGAACTTTGTGCTTATAGGATAGAATAATACAATAAGACCGAGTTTATTAGGTTAAGAGATATGATTTCAAAATTTAATGGAGAATGAAGATGTCTTGCAAAAAATGTCTGTAAATAAATTCAAAACAATTAACTCTTCACTTATTCTAAATTTCATCTTTCTGAATTCCTAAATATTTTACCCTCTCTCTAAGATTCTTGGTTGATCATCCATCTTTTCCACAATCTCATTACATCAATAATGAAGCAGCAACGAGATTGATCAAAATCTTGATCTAGGTAAGTTCGTATTTTCCCATTAGTACTATCCCTTCCTAATTTTCTTGAGTCAATGGAAGTTCATACTCCATCTATTAAAATCAACTGAAAAATAGGATTGTACTAATAATTGGACCAAGTGAAGACGTTGATTGTATAGGATGAAACTTGGGAGGTTCTATCAGATTTCTTTGAAAACATTTCAATTTTGGAAGTTGTTTTTCTTGCAAGGCTAGCTATCTCCAGGTAAAGGGAGCTAAGAGCTTACATCTAATCATTTAATTTGATTTAGATGCGTTAAAATGTGATGAATGTTGTTGATTGGAGTTCCGTTTTCTTTGAATTGGAAATATATAGAGTTATGGTTTAATTGGTGTATACCTATGTTGAATTGAATTGGAGTTTGGATTCCTCAATTTTAGTTTGAGTTAGCTTATTGGAAGGTTCGGTTACATTATAGCTATATTTTTTATGATTGAATTGAGTGAGGATGGTTAAGATTGCTTAAGTTGGGTTGCTGTATCTATAATGAAATTGCTTATGATATGGGTTTTGTCTCTATCTTGCTTGAGTGATGCTAAGGTAGTGGTAATCATTGCATCCACCAAGAATTGTTTCTCAAGCACCACACTAGTGAGAAGCTGAAGAAAGTTCTTGCCCTAGACTTTATATAGTAGGTGTAAAGAACCACCCTAACATAGGAAATTGGGATTGAATTAACAATAGTACTTCTAATGGATCAGTTGTTGTTATGAGGTACGACATACTTAATACAAGTTTCTAGGAAGGTGTCAAATGTCACAAATTACCCTAATATCATAGAAAATACAATTAAGGATTTATGTAATCTTAGATTGTGAATTGGGTGTAATTTGTTGTTATTATGGTTCTCCAAGATAAGATATATGTGATTATATTGTTCTTGGGATTGAGATTGTTGTGGTAATTTGAATGATATATATGCCAACAATATTATATCACGAGAGATGTGAATGTTTAAAACATTAGCTCACCTTGATGTTCTGTATTGTGCTACTAGTATGATTGTACTTTTTACGGAAACAAATGTTGTTATAGTTAGGGAAAGCATTCCAAGCAGAGCTAGGATCATGATTTAATATATTCCTAGAACGTTAAGACTTTATATATGTATTTTAAGAGCTTAAAGTTCTAAGATAATACATGAAAACTTGGTCTGTATAGTTTCTGAGTATAAATATCTACAAAACTAGTATAGATGTACATATTTTGGAGCGTTTCAAATACCAATTCCAAATTACAAGAGCATGGCAAAAGCAAGACAAACCGTAATTCCAGGCTTGCTAATTTCAGAAAATACACTTGTACCATAACTTCAAAATGGAAAAACAAGTAATTGATAGTCACTCAAATTGTTCACACTATCTCTTACAACATGCTGTAAAGTCTAACACTATCATTGAAACTAGTGTCCTTAAATGACAAGTTACCTGATCTCTCCACATCAATGAAACCATCCTTCTTAATTCTTTCTAAGTGATCTTTTCCGAGGCGTTCTTCAATTCCTGCCTTTAGATCATAGCGTCCAGATAGGTTGACAACTGTTTTAATGTCATGATATTTAGAAGCATAAAGAAGCACCACGCCACCTCCTGCACCAATAGCCGTAAATGACTAATTTTAGTCCAATTAGCATGCAATTTCAGAGAAGCAATTTGAGAAGATGTATGAGGCAAAGCTGAACTAATAAGTTAAGTTTCACTGAGTACGAATGAAAAAAAAAAAAATTGACCATCAATAAAGATTAGAAGTCAAGGAACTTTTCATCAATTTTACCTATTACTATAATATACCTAGTTTAAGAACTATATAACCCGCATTCCACATACCTATTGTTCTATAATCCTAATTCACAAACACTATGTTTAGATAAAAGATGCTTCTCAATTTCCTCTATAGCAGGCTTTTTTGGCAAGCAGCCCAGAAATTACATTTTAATATGTTGCATTAGCTCATAATAGAAGACAAGAAAGTTATTAAGTACCAAGTAGTGATGAGCTGATTCTGGTTCTATGCCAGAAACAACATAATTCTCTTCATGCTGCATCATTCATGGTTTCTACCTTTACAGTCAAGCCAGTAGGAACTCATAACATTATCAATTACTGGGAAATGATTATTAAATCAACCCGAGTGTTATCTGACTTATCTTTCACGACCTTTTTCTTGTTGGTAGAGATACTTGCAAGATGGAATTGAAGAAAATAATTTAAAATACCTTTACTGTGCCCAACAATGGCACTAACTCCACGGTTTGATTCATGAAAATGTTGAATTACAGCACGTAAATCTTCAGCCTCCCTCCAATAGTAACCATACTGAAAGGAGCCATCACTTTCCCTAGAAGGAAAATCCAACACTAAATTAAAGGAAACATAGAATGAAGCAAAACTATGATAAAGACCAAATGGCAGAAATTGCACTTCATGTAACACAGTAAATGGAGAGAGAAACTACCAGAGTTTTCAACCTATCATTCAATGTGTTAGAGGCTGGAAGGTTTATGTGAGAAGGAAGAAGAGAGAGTAGAGGAGTAGAATTCCTAACTGCATCGGCAGTTAGGAAAAGGCGGGGAATATGAGTATAAAAGGAAATAAGCATTGTATTGTTTTGATTCAGAGAATTACATACTTTGTATAGGCCGGTATTAGACCCGGTGGAGGGAGGTTAGGCTCTCGATAGACACGTGTTTTACACATGTCAGTAAACAATATATACATTCTTGATTCATCTTTTCGGTGGAGAGTTTATAACAGTGAGTGAGAGAGTCGGTTAGGATTTATCACTGAGATTCCTAACACAATGTGATGTGGCAAAGTATCAGGAATATATATGCTTCAAAAGTATTGAATTGAAGATTGCTTAATTGTTAGGACTTAAGCATAAGAGGAGAGATCAACCCAAAAAAACTAATCAATCACGTGGAAGAGCCCTAAGGCGTAAGTATCTCATCCTACTTATGTGGGACTTCAAACATTAATCCAACAGGCAGTGAAGATAGCAATCCTGTCACATATAATTAGTTTACCGATAAATCTCTCCATTGGAAAATTCACATCCCATACCATATTAGTAATCCCCAAGTCTACTGTTGCTAAGAAGTTTGGGTCAACGGTGGTGCCTGTTGTTAAGAAGCTTGCTTGGTTCACTGGTTTCTTTGGAGCTGTTATTACTAAGAACTTGTATGGATAAACTTTCCCACAAGACTTTTAGGAAACAAAAATAAGAAGAAAAAAATGTAATAAACTTCTCTATAACTTAAAATTAGTTTATACATAAACTAATTCATAAAATCTTTCTCATAGTTTCTCTAAATTTTTGCTTTTTAACTTGTAAGTTAATTTTAACTTGTGAAGAAACTAATTTCATTTTTTCTTGTTTTTCTCTCTTGGAAATCCTTAGGTAGAAGTTGGTCAAAACAAATCTTTAAGACTGTCTTTACACTGTTGAAGAGCCCCAATATGACTCTAAAGGTTGCATTGCCTTAAATTATATCAACTAGGCATAACATACCCTTACCCATTATTCATCTAATCTAATACATTCCTCTTCTTTTCTTTTACAATAGGAACCCAACCTTAAAGCTTTCAAATATTGATGAGTTTAATTCAAAAATTCAAACCTTAAAAAGGCCAGTTCTTTTTTATCACATCAATGCTCATAATGCTAATAAAGTAACAAACAACTTGAATCTTTAGGATTTATGACTGTGTTTTGTACTACTTTTAAACTTACCCATTTCCAGAAAAGTCAAAGCGGAAAGAACTCAATCTGGCATTTTCCAAAGCAGCAGCAAGATTCACTAAGGTATTTGTTTGCTGAACATTAGGAAATTAAAGCGATGAAACTTATTGGGTAAAATGGGTTTACAAGTGAAAGCTTAAAATATGAAAAAAGCTAACTTTTGAAGAGCGAAAACCATGGCACAAGATTACAATCTCCCTGCTTCCAGATTCATGTAATATGCCCACTAGATTCTCACCGTGCTTGTTGGGTATTATCACCCTGTGTTGCTCAACAGCTAAAAGGCAGTTAACACATCAATTGTATCAGTTTTCTTTCTTTGCACTTTATTGAAGATTCAATTTTGCAATGAAAAGTACAACAAATATCACCTGGGGTGTGTGCCATGCTCAAGATGAAAGTCCTTCTGGCTCTGGGTTTGTGATTATATGGGACGGAAAAGCGAACCTGGTAATGGGAAACTTTAGGCATGGTAGGAAGTGATGAATTGAAGAAAACTGAAGAAGCATTTTGCAAAAAGGATTCCATTGGGAGTGACCAATGACATGCACAGGCATTTCATTTGAACACGATCCATTTACCTATTCCTCACTCGCTCCTTGTCTGTTCCTGGTCCTCACTCACTCAGCCTCCGATTAAGATTTAGAGTTCTTGATATAAGCAACCTTTTTAATTTTAAAATATAAACAATTGATATAAATCCTCCCTGCACCTCACCATTTATTACTCAACCACTCATTGTCCTTCGTTTATTAAAATCAAATAAAAATTAATGATGAGTTAATAATTTCGTAATTACCAACAATCTTAAATCTTATTTTGTTTCTCCTTTTCTTTTTTATTTTTTGATTTTAAAATAAAATAACAAACAAATCAAAAGATGAAAAGATATTTCAAAAACATATTAAATATTATTTAATCATAAAATATAACATAAAAATAAAATTTACAAAATATATAAATATAAAATATTAACAAAAAAACTATATAAAATATTAACCAAAATAAATTAAATATACTAACATAATATTTCATACATATATTTTTCAAAACAAATTTAATACTATAAATAAATATCAAAAATACTAAATAATATAAAGAAATACAATTTATAAATTTTAAACAAATTTAATTAAATATAATAAAAAAAATAAAGTAATAAAAGAAATCCTAAAAAAACAAGCGGCGGAGCTCCAAGTGCGGCCACCATAAACCACAGGTAGAAGTGCGGCTAGTCTCATCTGTAGTTTCAAGTGCAGCTGCACACAAAGGTACAAACGTCAACCGCAAGTCCAACTGCGGCAACCCGTCAACCGCAGCTCCAAGTGCAGTTCTCATTCCTCCCAACCGCACTTCCATGTGCGGCGGCCGTAGTTTCATATGCAGCGACACCTGATCTGCAATTCCAAGTGCAGTTTAAGGCCCCAGAGATCAAATAAGAGAGATAAAAACGAAACAAGCACAGATTTTATCACACTCGATGCATGACCTTAAGGAAATCTACCCTTGAAGTTAACTCTCTGAGAAGAAGAAAATCTACATTGTTGCACCAGAAGAACTTAAAAACAAATGAAGTTGATGATGAGGGAGGAGGAGAGGAGTGCGGGAGGAAAAAAATGTGAGCTTCAAATGAAATACGACAAGGAGAGACAAGGAGGAGGAAGGGGTGTAGGGTTTACAAAATAATCTGAGATGCGTAAAGGCTGAACTCAGTTAAAAAGGAGTGTAGGATTGCTACTTCAATTTAATCATTAAATGGATCAGCTTTTTTAAAATAAAATATTATTTCTGAGAAGAGTAGAGTTGTAAGTAAAAAAAAGAAAGAAGGTGCAGGATGGTATTGGTGAGATGTAGGAAAAACCTCTCATTAGTTTTCATTTCAGTGTACATTCTAATTTATTTTGGGTAAATCACACTTAAATCTATGACTAGCTATTAATTTAGATTTTAAAAAATAAAATCATTGTTCAATTGTGTGTACAACTACTAGTTAAACCTTAGAATTATAACTTAACAGCAGAATGGATGGTTGATAAATCTGCATTCGGATATTATTTATTCTAATTTTTGATTAAAAATATTAATATTAATTTACTATGAATAATATCCAACTTTTAAAATCAGATATGACACGTGATGGGTATTAAACATTTATTTCCATTCTCGTATTTATTTTAGATTTAAATATTAAAATATTTTTAATTTAAATAAAGGTTTAATTCATTTTATCTTCACTCAGTTAATTAAAATTAAAGACAATTTTAATTATAATATTTTAGTAATATTTTACTTTCTTCATATAACAATTTTAGTTATATTTTTTTACATGATTTGGCTCACAATTTACTCCAAGACTTATTATGAACTAAATTATAATGTTTTTAAAGAAAAGATAAAATTGTTAGATAAGTAAATTGAGTAACTTATTTATTGTTAGTTAAAATCTCAGTATTAGTATGACGCTAAAAGATATTATAGAACTGGAGAACATTATGTTAAAAATTAAATTTAAAGAGCTCTTGGTACATGACACTAGGTCCCACTTAAGAACTCTCATGATTTATTGTGATTTAAGATCATAGAAAGCTTTAGGTATATGGCATTAGACGCTTCACGATATTATCGGGCACAAGATCATAGAAAGCACTAAGTACTAAGTAGTTTTTTTGGGTGCCATGTGTGGTTGTTTGGCGTTAGTCTATTTTAGAAGGGTTCAAATTGGAACTTAGATTCGAGGAACCTTTGTGTTGCTTTCGCTAGGTAGAAATAGACTAGTGTTAGGTGCTAACAACGATATTTGATGAATTATCATGCTTAATAATTTACAATTATGCACATGTGTAGATCAATTGGTAATAATAGGTTTAAATGTAATAAATATAATGACTAAATTGTGGGAATGATAAAGATAGTTTGTAAATTATTTAAATGTTGATATGATGAAAGTGTATTAATGAAAGTACTTCAATTAGAAGACATTATCTTGATTATGATAATATCTAATTTACATAAAGAAAAATACTTAAGAGAACAATAAAGGTTCTTATAATATAGTGTTTTGTATGAAATAGGATTGAACCATGCAGATATATAAAAAATTTATCTTGTCATATTTGAGAAAAACATTAATTTTAGTTATTACTTTGTGAGAGTGGACTCCTTGGGAGTAGAAGATGGTATGACAAGGACAAAATATCTGAATGTACTCAATGAACATGTCTTTTAGAAATAGAGTTAAATGTTTAAGTATTATGAGTCATGAATTATAATTCTTCTTATATTAGTATGAACATGTTTTTGTAGACATTTGATTGTTTTTTAAAGTTTGTGATGGTTGAATTTAAAGAAATTTAAATTCATCATAACATGATATATTATAAATAATATGATTTATTATAATTACACTAACTTATTATGTTGTTTATCATGTTATGATCTATCTACTTGTTATAATAGTATATTATACATAATAATGTAAGTGAGAGTACTGGGAAACACTAAGATTGTTGATGGTATTCTTAAAAGAGAGTAGATGTAATGTAAGTATATAATTTTTGCATTCTATAGATTCTCTTAGATAAAAAATTAACTATATTTTGAAAGTTAAACTTTGATTTTCTCATAAAGAAACGTATATACCTCTTATATACTTATGTTTATTCATACTTTTTATCAAATATATAATATTAATACCTCTTATTATATACTTTTTATCAAATATATAATATTTTAATTACTAGGATGATTCTCCTTATAGTCAACAAAGAAACACTCTTAAAAGAGCATAGTTACATTAATTTCGCAATGTGAAGATTTGAAATGATTATCGCTCATCTACCAACAAATAACACTATTTGATTACTATAAAATTGTTAGGGTAATAACCCATAGTGCAAGTGAGGTCTACATGAATCTGTTTCATATAGATCTATTTCTTCTCTTTGTACAACTACATTGAATAACATCAGTTTCTTTTATGCTCTCTTTCTTTTCATCTTTTGCTATGAAAGCTTACAAGAATAGAAAGAATGTAAATTGTTGTTGTGTTTAACTTCAATTCAATATCTCTATGTAGATTATAAATAAACTTTGAAAGATAACTATATATTGAAGCTTTGTATATGTTGATCTTTAATCCTCCTTGATCTTCATATGAACTTTAATATGTATCTGTATCTTTGTTGTTTTGAACACTCAATTAGGAAAGATTCAATTGGATTATTCCAAGCATTCTCGTTTTTATTTTGCTTAAGAAAACTATTCAAAGATAAACATATTTAAATATATGATAATTAATTGTGATTAAAACATAATTGCATAAACTCTCTTGTTAAAATGTTAAAAAAATTAAATCACATTCAAACACATAAAACATCTAGAGTATTTAGTATAATCAAACTTATAGACGGCCTACTTGTATTAAATCATCCAACCAAATGAACAGGCTCTCTGATGGGGTTTAAAAAATAAACCATCTGAGATCTGAATAGTGTATATTTCAGTATATGAACAACACAGTTTTTTTTTTAAGAAATTACATATTAAGGAAGACAAATAAATATGTTCTTACATATATATTTTTTTAATTTATCCTAAATATAACAAAAGAAATTTCATCATTAATTATGAATATTGTCAACATCCAATTTCGTCTGCATAAGTAAATAAATAAAAATAAAGAATAAAAGAATAATAATTAATGATGGGTAAAAAAAAGGAAAAAAGAAAATAATAAAATAAATTTTCTTAATGCAAGACAACTCTGCCAAAAAAAACTATCAAAGAAGAACCGGAGAATACTTAAAGCTATGTCATCTTTGCACTATTTTCCTTCTCTTTTTATTGTATTTTGAAGGTTTTTGTTAAAAGATTTTATTTTTTTTTACTCTACAACAATAATGCTTTTTTTCATAAAAAATAATATATTTTTGCATTTCTTTTGGTATTGGTTATACCTCCCACATAATATTTTTTTTTTATTTTACTTAAAAAATAAATAATAAATAAACAATTTCAAAAAAAATATATTTCTTATCACGTATTTTCCTTTAAAAAAATATCAAATCATAAAATAAAGGGTATGGGTATGCGTCGGCTTATGGTTGATTTATTTCCTTTTCTTTTTTCTTCTCACCATTTTTTTTCAAATAGAAGAATACAAAAATCTTTAAAAAAAGAACAATGTCAATCATTGTCGGGTTCATAAAACAAAAAATATTTTTTTGATTCTTATTAATTTCTTTATATAATTATTTTTAAGGGAAATTAAATATTTCGAAAAAATCATGTCAATTTTATACATTTAATTAAAGGTACTGTCTTGAGATAGGCGCAGTAGGTGCTAACACCTTCCTTACGCGTAACCGATTCTCAAATCTAAAATAGTTTTCGTAGACCATATCTTATTTTATGGTTTTCATAATTTTTTCATAATAAATTATGATGTTGACTCCCAAAATCTTCTCTCAATCCCGTTTGTTTTTGGCTATTTAACTTTTAAAATTAAGTAAAAAAACATTCATTCTTCTTACTTTTTATTTTATTTTAAATTATTAAACCACCTTTAATGTTGTTGTTAGTTATTTTTTTAGTTTTATGATTAGTAAAAATCAATTAGTATAATAAATATTAAAAGAATTTTAATTGTATAATTAACATAATTTATAAAATAAGTATTTTTTTATAGTTTTTATTTTATTTTATTTTATAATATTTTGTTTATGTTTTGGTAATTATTTTTCATAGAGGTAAATGATTTAACATTTGGCGTGGTACAATGCAACGTTGATTGGGATACTACCTCAATAATATTCAGCCTGAAAGGTTAATTCTTTAAATCTGTTGAGATTATCGATGGAAAATAAATAAAACTTAAAAATGAGGTTGTTTTGAAGGAGAGATTATGTTTTAAAATTTTAAAGTATAACAAAATTTATTGGTAATCAAAATTTTATGAATAAAAGTTCATCCATAACCTATCATTTTTGTAAAATTAGTTTGAAGTTATTGATTCTTATTTTTTTTCTTTAGATTGACATTACATAACGCAGTTATCATCACCTGTAGTTATAGTCATATGACATATGCAGTCATAGTCATCCTTTCTTGATTTTTTCTATCTTTTATTCTTCTTTTCTCACTTATTTTTAATCTTCTTTTCTCACTTATTTTTAATTAATTCACAATAAATATTATTTTATATTTTATCAACGAAATTATATATAGAAATTTTCAAAAACTTTAATTATCAATAAATTAAAAAAAATTACTGATACATTAAAAATTAATTATTAACAAATGACAAAAAGATCAAATCCAAAACACAAAATATTGACACCTTACTAACAAATAATAAAGCTTTTAAATTATTAACAAAATTTAATAGTAATAAAAATTTTAATTTATTAACCAATTTTACAAATACATTTTTCGTTCATAATCAAAATTTATTAATAAATTTTGATTTATAGAATTTATTTTCTATTAGCAAAATTTTATCAAGAAATTCTTATAGTGAAGTTTGTAGTGGGTTGTTAAACATTCCAAGACTTTACACAATCAACACCTATCCAATGATTCTACTCTCCTTTCTCAATTGATTAAGATAACTAAAATGAAGAACTTTACACATATAAAACAAAAAAGAATATGATAAAATCAACTGCAAGTACAAAAAATTACTTTAATTAAGATTTTGATAAGCTCAGCTTGATCTATCTAATGTTGCATTCTAGTAATATATATTATTGCTTAATCTAGAAATTTAAAGAGAAGATAAAGAAAATTAATTGAGAAATGAAATGCTAGTTAAAGTGAAGAATAAATATTACTTTAAACTTTTGTATAAATTTTTTTATTTTCTTTAAAATAATTTCTCTAATATTAACTCAAATCATACATTATACAATTAAATAGAAAAAAAATAAGCATATTTTCTTAGCCCTAAAGTTTGTACATTCGATTTATCAATTTTATTGGTTACTAAAGACTTTTAGAAATCTATAATAAATATGATATATATGTTAATTTAAAAAATCATATTAATTGTGTCATAAAACTCTGTAAAAATAAAATAATTTATGTTAATTGTTAAACAGGGTTTTAAGAAAGGTAATCAACAATTATTTAGATGCATATAATTAGTTTAAAAAGGTAAAAAACAATAATATATTTTGAATATGTCGCAACCGAGATCGCGACGGGACGACGATCCGTAAAAACGTAAATAAATTTTGATTAAAGAGATTGGAGTCGCCACCATAGTTTATTCTGGAAAACTACGGAAAAACCATAAAATGATAAGGCAATGGTCTACGAACATGAGATTCGAAGTTCGGGGGTCGGTTACGTGTAGGGAAGGTATTAGCACCCTACAACGCCTGCCTGAAGGCAGTACCTTTAATTAAACGTGCAAAGTCGATGTGGTTTTTAAAATGATTATTATTCCCCGAAAATAAAATTACAAGACAATGCAAAGAAAAAAAATATTTTTTATTTTTTAGGAAGCCCGACAAGGATTGACCTTGTTCCTACGTATTCTCATGTGAGAAATCAGGGGTACGTAGTTCTTTTAAAAACTGCTTGAGAAAATTGTTTGAGAGATTTGTTTTGAAATTGTTTGAAAATTTGTTTAATTGATTATGGATAAATTTGGATTTTTGGGAGAGTGAGCCTGACAAGGTCTGGCCTTGCTCCTACGTATCTCCACTTTTGATGGAGAATCAAGGATCACGTAGTTCTGGCTAGCAATATTGATTGTTGTTTGAAAATGTGGATGTTTTTAGTTTTTGAAGATTTTTATATTTTTTGGTATTTTTTGATGTAATATTTAGATTTTTTTTGCGTAATGAGCACTAGGCTGATGCGTACGATCGCACGAGCACTCACACGGATTTTTCTTTGTTTTTTATTGTTTTGCGTAATGAGTACTAGGCTGATGCGTACGATCGCACGAGCACTCATACAGCTTTTTTTTTATTTTTTATTGTTTTGCGTAATGAGTACTAGGATGATGCGTACGATCGCACGAGCACTCATACAACTTTTTTTGTTTTTTTTATATTTTGGGTAACGAGTACTAGGCTGATGCGTACGATCGCACGAGTACTCATACCGATATTTATTATTACATGTTTTTTAAAGTTTTATATTTTTTTATTAAGAAAGAGAGGTGAGTTGAAATATCTATGACGTAAAAATATCAAAAAGCATAGGATAAAATTGTGGTAGAAAATAGGATAAATTTATAAACTAAAAAATGATCAAAATGAATATAAGTAGAATGAAAAGAAAATGTGTACCTTGTTAAAGATTTGAAAGATGAAGTAAGACTTTGCTTGTAATAAGTTGTGAGAAGAGGTAGATTGATGGTGAAGAAGATGAATTTGTAGTAGAAATGTGGTATGAGATTTTATATGTATAGAGAGATAGTAAAATGTGAGAGAAAAATGAAGTAGAGTTTTAGGATGAAGAGGTTTGGTGTGTGAGAGAAAGAAGATGGATATTATGTAACTTTTGTGTGTGTGAAGTGAAGAGAATGTAGGTATTTATAGAGTTAAGGATGAAGAAAGTTGATGAATAAAAATAATATAATAAGTTGGTGGAAAATTTAGATGAAATAAAATATAATAAAAAAAAAGATGAATAGAAAAAGTTAATGTGGAAAATAAGTGAAAGAAATAATATAAAAAGTTTGTGGAAAAATTAGGTGAAATAAAATATAGTGAATAGTAAAAGTTAATGTGGAAAATAAGTGAAAGAAATAATATAAAAAGTTGGTGGAGAAATTAGGTATGGAAATTAAGTGAAAGAAATAATATAAAAAGGTGGTGGAGAAATTAGGTATGGAAATTAAGTGAAAGAAATAATATAAAAAGTTGGTGGAGAAAGTAGGTAAAATAAAATATAGTGAATAGTAAAAGTTAATGTGGAAAATAAGTGAAAGAAATAATATAAAAAGTTGGTGGAGAAATTAGGTATGGAAATTAAGTGAAAGAAATAATATAAAAAGGTGGTGGAGAAATTAGGTATGAAAATTAAGTGAAAGAAATAATATAAAAAGTTGGTGGAGAAAATAGGTAAAATAAAATATAGTGAATAGTAAAAGTTAATGTGGAAAATAAGTGAAAGAAATAATATAAAAAGTGGGTGGAAAAATAAGGTGGAGAAAAATGGATAATAAAAAATGTTGATGGAGAAGATATAATTAAAAAAATGTAAGTGGAATAATTAGAAAAGTTGATATATAAAATTAATATGGAAATGATGTGGAAAAAGTAAATGAAAAAGGTAGATGATGTGGAGGGTGAGGTGGATGGTGATGTGGAGAATGGGGTGTGATAAGAAAAGATGGGTGGTGAGGAAGTAAAAAAAGTGAGATTATTTTGGGCCATTGGATTAAGTGTTTAAAAGAAAATTTAGGGGTGCAAAAAGTAAAATAAATAGTTTTTTCATTTTGGTTTATTTTTGATTATTTTTTTTTATTATTATTTTTTTGATAAATTATATTTATCCGGACGAAATTGGGTGTTGACAGTTGCCCCTCTTTACTTAGATATTACTGGATAATATGAAAATTTGATATTTTTGTATTATCGGAGTAAAAGCTAAGTAAAGAAAGAAACACTAATTTCGTCTGGATTTCAAAATGGACAATGAACAACAGGAAAGTGAATGAGGTGTCATAACCTCGTGGAGGGTGTCGTAACCCTATGGAAGTGAATGAGGTGTCATAACCTCGTGGAGGGTGATCGTAACCCTGTAGAAGTGAATGAGGTGTCATAACCTCGTGGAGGGTGTCAATTTGATATTTTTTGTTTTACTGGAAGATTATGAAACTATGACACACTTTTTTTTTTTGAGTCAATTTGTTTTCTTTGAAATCATCAAATTTATGAAGATTTAGACCTTCATTTTATTTTTACGATGGATGTTAAATTCTAAAAGTCAAATGTTCAAACTTGTGCGTTCAACATTTTCTTTTGAAACATCAGTGTATGCATGCCTGATATCAAGGGTTGGGACAAATGTGTGGAAGCATTTGGAGAGTACCGGGTTGGCTACTTGGGCCTCTTACTCCTTAAAGCAGTTATAAATGCCAATGTGAGGTTGTAGATACTCAGTTGCTGCTCCAGTTTGGAGCATGGTAAAAAGATAGGTATGGACAAATGTATCTGGGAATTGTGAGGGAATAAGTCATGAATCAGGGAGTGAGAATATCATGTGAGATTTACAAATTGCCCCAATTTTGGTGATGATGGATTTTTGAAGTTCGGGGCGAACCAAAATCATGCGAGGCCTGTCGCAACCGGAATCGCGACGGGACGACGATCCAATAAAAGAAGAAATATATTGAAAAGGAGATTTTGGAGTCGCCACCATAGTTTATTCTGGAAAACTACGAAAAAACCATAAAATGATAAGGCATGGTCAAATTGAACCAGATTCTTGGTTCGGGAGTCGGTTACGCGTAGGGAAGGTATTAGCACCCTACAACGCCTGCCCTAAGGCAATACCTTTAACTAAATGTGCGAATGTGGATGTGGTTTTCAAAGTATTTAACTTCCCCTTAAAATAAAACGCTGAAGGAAACAAACAATATTTTTTAGCTTTTTAGGCCCGACAAGGATTGACCTTGCTCCTACGTATTCTCATGCAGAATGAGAAATCAGGGTTACGTAGTTCGTTTGGAAAACTGCTTGAGAAAATTTGCTTGAAAACTGTTTGAGGATTTGTTTGAAAAATAATTTGGATTTTGAGGGAAATGAGCCTGACAAGGACTGGCCTTGCTCCTACGTATCTCCACTTTTGATGGAGAATCAAGGATCACGTAGTTCTGGCAAGCAATATTGTTTGTTGTTTGAAATTGTTGATGTTATTAGTTTTTGATGATTTTATATTTTTTTTGATATTTTTTATTTAGGAGAATGAAAAGGTTTTTAGCACAAGGACGATGCGTGCGATCACACATGTGCCTAAACCTTTAAAACATATTTTTGTAATTTTATTTAAAAGAGAGAAAAGGTTTTTAGCACAAGGACGATGCGTGCGATCACACATGTGCTTAAACCTTTGAATCGTATTTTTGGCATTTTTTGAAGAAAAAGAAAAGGTTTTTGGCACAAGGACGATGCGTGCGATCACACATGTGCCTAAACCTTTAAAACGTATTTTTGACATATTTTGAAGAAAAAGAAAAGGTTTTTGGCACAAGGACGATGCGTGCGATCACACATGTGCCTAAACCTTTAAAACGTATTTTTGACATTTTTTGAAGAAAAAGAAAAGGTTTTTGGCACAAGGAGGATGCGTGCGATCACACATGTGCTTAAACCTTTAAAACATATTTTTGTAATTTTTAAATTTTTTATTTTGTATTTTTCTTTTTATCTTTAATTTTTATATATTTTGTAATTTTTTATGTAAAACGAAACAAACAAGTTAAAACAAAAGGATGGGGAAACTATACAAAGGGAAAATACAGACAATAAAAACCAACTAAGAAAATAAGAGCAAAAACAACCAACAAGAATAGGGGTACAGAGATAAAAACCAGTGTTGCGTGCGGAATAAAAATTGAAGTTCCTTGTTTGGGCCCAAAACTCCTTTTTTCAACTTTTATATCTGCCAGGGGTGCATAGATGAAAATTGGGGGTGCATTGAGTATACACTTGTCAGGCCCAATTCTTTTTCTTCTCCTTATTCTTTTACTTTATTAGGAAGAGTGGGCTTAAACCCAAATGAAAATGGAGTGTGAAGTATGAAACAAAGGGGTGCAGAGAAAGTTCTCCTTTTTTATTTGTTTTAGGGTTCGAAGCCCCTTTCAAACTTAATCAGAATCCCTTAAGGGTCATCCCCTCCATTCCAACACTTCAACTTACTCCTCCAGAGACCCAAGGTCTCTTTTCCTCCGAAGATTCGCCGCCGCTACACTACAAATTGGCCACCGTGACACCGCCTCCTACCAGCTCTGAAAACGCCGACGACAACAGGTACAACCGCAGCGCTGGCCGCGGTGTCTAGCTCCTCCCCATACTCATCTCTGCGTGTGGGAGAGAAGAACCACTACGACCAAGTCTAGCCGCCACCGGTGTCTCCCGTGTTCGACTCTAACTTCCGCCGGTGCAACTCTCGACCACCGTCACTGGTGTGTGAAGATGACTGTCCAATCTTTTATCTCTGTATTTGGGTTGTTGGAAATGGATGAAGATTGAAGATTGGGTGGTGGCCGTGAGGTGTGGTTGATTGGTCACAGGTTGGGAGATGGAATGAGAGTTGGTCCTGAGGTGGTATAAGGATGAAGATGTTGATGTTGAATGGAGAGGAAAAGGACCAATGATGATGGGTTCTATGGGATAGGTTTCAGGAGCATAGTGATGGCTGGAGTGGAAATAATGTGTTGGAGATGGCTATGGCAGTGGGTGTTTGGCCGTGTATGAGTGATGATGGTCGTGAGGGGCAAAGGCCCTGGTTGTGGCACTGGTGAATATGGGTGTTAGGCTGTGGGATAAGGTTGATCGTGGCATGGGGTTTGGGATGTTGGGGTTGAAAATGAGGAAGAAAGGGATGTTGGAATGGAGATGAGGATGGCTTTGGTGGCGGACCCGTGAGGAAGACAGGTTTGAAGATGATGATGTTGGTCGTGTACAAGGAGTTGGTGTTGATGGGGATATAAGGATGAAAATGATCAGAGAGGGGTCAGTGGTGCCATGAAGGGATCGTCGTGAGAGGCAAAGGACCTAGTCAGAGGTGGATGATGAATGAATAGTAAAATGGTCGTGAGGGAAAGAGGGAAGGGATCAGTGGGCGTGTTGATGATGCTGGAGATGGTGTTTGAGATGGAAGAGATGAATGTAATGGAACATGTCGGGAGTGGTGAGCCGAGAGGTGGAAGATGGTGTGTTGGAGGCCGTGAAGTGTTAACAATGGCCGTGGATGTCAAGATGGTTGGATGTGAGGATGGTTCGGTAGTAATATACACGTAGAGATATTTACAACAACATCTATTCAAAAGCAACACATGCTAACATAACACATGCAAACATAGTAACCACACAACAGAGACATACTTAACACATGCAGACTTAGTAACCACATAACATAAACATACGCAACAGAGACATCTCGAGGGCAAAAATAACCAATTCACTAAAACCTGGTGTAAGGCATCACTTACCTCTTGAGGCTCCTTTCCGATGGTCTCCTCCTCTCTCTCTCTGGCTTTCTTTTTTTTTTTCAACGAGTTCCTTCCCCAGTTCTTCAAGTGATGTGCCTCCTCCTCTTTTGGATTGACCTCCCCTTTTCCTTTACTTTTTGTGATCGCAGGTGTTAAGATGATGGACGTTGGCTGCGAGGTCCCTTTTGAAGGGATGAAGATGTTGTTGCGGAATGATGAGGGAAAGGACGATGGTGAGGGGTTCTATGGGATGGTTCCTTTAGGAGCAGAGTGAGGTCGAACTGGAAGTTTGAGCTGGATTTTGATGAGTGAGAAGGAAACACCGGAAAATAGAAGGATTCTCTGAATCTGTGGAGTGATCAAGAGCCCAAAAAAAGATGTTTTCCTGCGCCCCCCTTTTCCTCTGCTGCTTGCTTTCTTTTATAGCCAAATCTCATAACCCGTGAGCCTCCCAATCTGTTCAGAATTCTTCCCGTGATCCTCTTTTCTTTGCATGCTGAGCTACAGTTTTTTGGCCGTGAGAAAATAGGGTGAGGGCCTCCCAATCTTGTCTTCTTCTTCATACGGTGGACACCCTGTGCGTGTGGTTGCTTCCCTTTGCATTATTTCTGATTTCTTCATTTTTTACTTCATTATTGCTGCATGTGGGACACTTCAATATGTGCTCATTGACTGCCTTCTTGTCAAGTGGTTCTTCCATGTCATCAAAACACCATTTTATTCTCCTTCTTCCATGTCCCTCCACCTTCACGTGCATGTGCTGACCAAACTGCATCCACTTACACATGTGTTCCTGGGAAAATCTGCTTACTGCTGTGTGTGTCTTAGAGCTGTTGCTCTAGACGTGAAAGAGTTGGAGCATGGAGGTTAATGATGATAGGTGGGAACCTCTGCTGTCAGACCAATAAAAACGTTTGGACGCACGGTCAAATACGGGGCCAGCTACCAAAACGAACGACCATTACAAAGATGAACGAATGCTCATATTACATGACCGAACGCTTAGAATCTGATACAGACCGAACGCTCGGCATGGACGCTCGCTAAACCGAGAACCAACCACATTAAGAACGAACGTTCAAATAGTGGAGACCGAACGTTCACAAGGTAAAACAACTGGTCCAGGTCTAACGCTAACCAAAACAATGAACCGAACGCTCGCAGTCTAAATCGAACGCTCACAATACAGAACCAAGATCGAACGTTAAAACTCAATTTCCGAGAATAAAAAGATTAAGGACGAACGTGTAAAATGAACAAATGGCCGAACGGTTGATGACGAACGTCCAGAGGAAATGCCGAACGGTTGAACAGTGCAAAGGACGAACGGTCACTGTTTGGACGAGCGGCCACAGCAACAGTGGGGAAGGACGAACGGTCACTGTTTGGACGAGCGGCCACAGTAACAGTGGGGAAGGACGAACGGTCACTGTTTGGACGAGCGTCCACAGTAACAGTGGGGAAGGACGAACGGTTACTGTTTGGACGAGCGGCCACAGTGGGGAAGGACGAACGGTCACTGTTTGGACGAGCGGCCACAGTGACAGTGGGGAAGGACGAACGGTTTCAGCAACAGTGAGAAAGGACGAATGGTCACTGTTTGGACGAGCGGTAACAGTGGGGAAGGACGAACGGTCACTGTTTGGACGAGCGCGAGATCATAGGGGACGAACGTCTGATCCCTTTTTTTTTTTTTTTTTTTTTTTATTATATATATATATATATATATATTTTTTTTTTTTATACACACATTTTTTTAATTTTTCCTTTTATGAGGATAAAACAATAAAACAAATTATTTAGTCAATCCGGACGAAATTGAGTGTTGACAAGGCCCAACAAGGGATGCCCAAGTCTTTGTATGAGCTTTGAATATTCAGATGAAAGGTTAACAAAGACGCCCAATATTTTGAATGGGTCAAAACACATGAAACTCACAGAGTTGTTCCTAGTTTTGGGTATGAGTCAATTAAGTGAGGTTCAAAAAAAGGTTGCCCCCCACTTTGGGTTTACGAATTATGAGATGGACTCAAAAATCATACAAAGCCCCAAAGTGTCTGCCCCTGTTTTGAGGGTGTATCCATGAATTTCAGTGCGGACCAATCTGAGAGGCCCAACAAGGGATGCCCCGGTCTTGGTACGAACTTTGAATATGCAGATGAAACAAATGTGAGATTAACAAAGTTGCCCAATATTTTGAATGGGCCAAAAACACATGAAATTCATAAAGTTGCCCAAAATTGCCCCCTAGTTTGGGAATCGGGGGAAGAGTTTGAATGGGATATGGATTTGAGATGGATATGGAAATGATTGGCTTGAAAGGATTGCCCCAATTGGCTTGATTTTCCTTTGTATAATCTCAATCAAAAGGGAGTCCCCTTCATCCAAGGACATTTATTCTTCATCATCATTTTTTTTACAACTGCATTGTTAGTCATTTTTGTCTTGTCTGAAAATTAAGCTTCATGAAAAATTAAGCAACCATTATTCAATCTGTGTGGACTTTTATTGGGCTTGTAATGTGTCTTAGGCTGAAGGGTATTGAAAGAAAAGATATAAAGGCCCAAATAAATGTTTGCGGGTTATTTGAAACAAAAGTTACCATCTGCACCTTGTATCAGTTATTCGACAAATCTGTTTTGACTTTCCTTGCTAATTTGCAAACTTCACTCTTTGATTGTCATCACTTTGTGATTCTTTCTATTTTTGCTTTACTTTTGATGAACTCTCTTCATTTGATCACTAAGTGTGTTTCTTCATTGTTTGCAATTTGAGTTGACTTCTATGCTGATGGTAACCCTTGTTTAGGAAAATTTTGAAAAGAAATTTCTTATCAGCTCAAATATGGTATCAATGGATATTTTTTTGTTTTTGGATAAAGAAAGATGGCCACACATCATTTCAAATTTTGATTGATTTATTTTCACAAGATTAATTAGGAGACAAGATTAAATGATCTCAACAAGAGTCATTTTTCTTTTTCACTCTTTTTTTTTTGTTTTTGTTTTGTCCTAACGGATTCAGGAATCTCCCAAATGAACGCTAGTGGAGGTAAAGGAAAATCTGCCCTAGTGTAAAACTTGGTATTTATCATTTGGGCTCAAAGACATGATTGGGCCAATCTATTGGTATAGTGAAGGCTAAAGGATGATGTTTTCAAGCAATGCACACACAGATATCTCTTGAGAATATGTGATTTAAACATTTGACTACAGGAGATTATGACATCCATTACATTTTATTTGAAATTTCATAAAATAGATGATTTGCATCGAAAATAATTGACTCAACTTTTGCGTATATTTTTTTTTATGCATGAAGAAAAGTAAAATGAAATGAAAATGATGATACCAGTTGAAAAACAGATTTTTTTTTATTTTTGTTTTTGTATTTTTTTTTTTTGAAAATTGGGCTTTACGGACCAGCCTAGAAACTGGACCTTGTAGGCCGATATGGGAAATAGGCTTTGTGAGCCATTGGGGAAATTGGGATTTCTTGGCCAATGGAAACTGGGCCTTGCGGGTCAGCATGGAAGCTGGGCTTTGCAAGCCAGTATGGGAAATGGGCTTTGAGAGCTATTGTGGAAAATGGGATTTCTCGGCCAATGTGGAAATTGAGATTTTTTTTTGGCCTTTGTGGAAACTGGGCGTTGCGAACCAGCATGGAAACTGGGCTTTGCAAGCCAGTATGGGAAATAGGCTTTTTGGACCAATGTGGAATTTGAGATTTTTCTGCCATTGTGGAATTTGGGCCTTACGAGCCAGCATGAAAACTGGGCTTTGCAAGCCATTATGAAAAATGAACTTTTTGGGCCAATGTGGAAATTGAGATTTTTTTTTGGCCTTTGTGGAAACTGGGCGTTGCGAACTAGCATGGAAACTGGGCTTTGCAAGCCAGTATGGGAAATAGGCTTTTTGGACCAATGTGGAATTTGAGATTTTTCTGCCATTGTGGAATTTGGGCCTTACGAGCCAGCATGAAAACTGGGCTTTGCAAGCCATTATGAAAAATGCACTTTTTGGGCCAATGTGGAAAATAGGCTTTGTGAGCCATTGGGTAAATGGGATTTCTTGGCCAATGGAAACTGGGCCTTTAAAGACAGTATAGGAAATGGGATTTTCTGGGCCCATGTGAAAATTGAGATTTTTCGGCCAATGTGGAAACTGGGCTTTTGTGGGCCAGTGTAGGAACTGGGCTTTTATGGACCAGTGTAGGAACTGGGCTTTTTTAATTCTTATTTTTTTTTTGACACAAATTCCAAGAAAATCATGCTGATAATTTGGAAGACTGTACTAAAACACATTGTTAACAATTTGTATCTTTCACACTTATGCTGTTTTATTTGACAAATATATTACTGAAGGAAAATTATGCAATTTACGGAAAGAAATCTTTTTGTATTTTTTTTTGACAGAGAAGGACAATTGGACTCAATGGGCTCCAAACCGATCTTTTTTTTTTTTTTACTTTCCGACACCGGAAATCCATATCGGATCGGACCTGAGGAGAAGTAACATAGAAGGAAGTTGGACTTACCAGGCACATTGACCCAATGGATCAGATGACCTGAGCCGTGTGAACTTGATACAAGAAGATGACCAAGAAAACATTTTTTTTATATCTTTCAGTTTATGGAACAAGCTAAAAGAAATTCATTTTTTCATCATTTTTTTTTTGAGGATTTCACAAGATTGAACTAAAGAAAATTTTGCAACACTACTAGACTCAATGGGCCCAACACTATTCTTGTTACAACCATGACAAAATCTTCAGACAAGGGTTTGAATTCCTTTACTTTATTTTTTTTATTTTTTTATTTTTGCACAAATACTCGCTCACACATATGAAAAGGGAAATTATGAATTGAAAACACAAAATCTACATAAACATGCATTTTTTATTTTTCAGAAATTTCGATGGACTGGTTCAAGAGAAACCACATATGCCAAAAGGGCCTAATGGGCTCAAAAACTGTTCATTTTTGATTCTCAGATTTTTTATTACAAATTCAAAGAAAATCACAGATAACAACTTGGAAGATTGTACTTTAAAGACATTGTTGAAAATTTGCACTTTGATACTTTTTGAGATTTTTGGATTGACTTTTATTTTACAAGACTACAAAGAAAACTAGGTCAAACTTGGACCTGAAGAAAAATCGAACCAAATGCAAAGCAGTCTGAGCTTAACGGGCCGGACGTACCCAAATGTGAGTGCGACACAAGGAATTGAAAATATTTTTATTTTTATTTTTTTTGTTTTAAAGTGAAGTTTGACATTATGTGAAAATTATGAAACATGATGAGGGAAATATTTTTTATTTTATTTTATTTTATTTTTTTGAGAAAACAAAACTAAGGAAAACATTACACTGAAAATGGGCCCAGATGGGCTCAACGATAACTATTCCTACTATCACACTGAAAAAATTGAAATCTAACTTGAATTTTTTTTTGACAAATCTCAGAATGATACATCATTTAACAGCAAAAATGTGAAAACAAAATATTTTTGACATATTTTCAAAAGAAGTAGACTCGAGAGAAAACCACGAAGGCCATTGGGCCTAATGGGCTCGAGCACTGTTCCCTTTTTTCAATATTTTTTAGATTTATTCAAAATGTAGAAGAAGGAATAAAATCAGACAAAATGGTGTGATATGAAATTACAAACATGCCAAAATAATTCTTCACTCAAATTTATATTTCAGAAGAATTTGGTTCAAAGAAGGTTAACATGACAATGAGGCCCAATGAACCTGAAAAATGTCCTTTATCATGCAAATGAAAAACAATTTTGAACACTTCAAATTTTACATCACTCCATTTATTATTTTTTTGAAAATTTTCTATTAATCATATTTTTTATATTTTGTTTTATTATTTTTTGGTGAAATCGGATCATCTAAGAAGTCTTGTATTGGGCCGGATCGACCCAACAAAACCCTACCCGTTTTCAAATTTTCAATTTTTTTTATTTTTTATTTTTTGAACTCAGAAAGAAATCAGACCGACACCAGACGGTTGCAGCGACCGGAACTGTAGCCACAGTGGATTTGCTCAGCTATAAAACGGGTATCCCTTCGGCGTCTGAGCGGCATTTTCCCGATCTCTCTCTCTCTATCCTTCTCTTTCTCCCTCTTCTCTCTCTTCTCTCTCTTCCTTGAGCGTCTGGATTTCTGCGAGGAGCCTCTGCCCCCGTGTGCTTTCGGAGGCGTTCGACTCCTGCGACCAGCTTCTGCAAGCCCTTCTGCTTCCAGGTAAGTCCTCTAAGATCTTAATCCTCTTTCTTTCCTTTAAGTTTTTTTTTCGTTCTTCCTTTTTCCTTTCCTCCTCCCCTTTCAGCTTTCTGTTCTTCTTTTCCTCTTCCCTTTGATGCTTTCTTTTCCTTTTAACTCTTTAGCTTTCTGTTTCTGCTTTCCTTCTCCTTTTCGCTTTCTCTGCCTTTCTTTCCCTCTTCCCTTTCTCTGTTGTTTTTTTTTTTTTTACGCTTTCTGTTCTTTGCTTCTTTCTTTCCGTTATGCTGTTCAGTTGTTCTTTTAAGCTTTTCTGCTCTCCTTTTCCTTGTTTTCTTTTATGCTTTCCTTTTCCTTATTTCCTGCTCGCTTCTTTATTTTCAATTTTTATTCGCTTTCCTCTTCACCTTCTATTTTTCTTTCTTAACTTTAAAAACAAGAACACACTGTCTTAAACTAAGGGGTATATAGGCTGGAAACCAGACGTTAATCTCCCTTCGATTGAAGGTATGGCAGAGACAATCGGGTAGAACAACGCCACGTACCCCATAAAAACAGAAAACTTAAAAAGAGAATTTTATTTGTATGAACCGGACATGGACAATATGAACATAGATCCGTTTAGGAACCTTTGCGAGGACCATGAAACAGATCACAAATTGGACAATAAGACTCGAAAGACCCAATACAAAGAACAAAATTAGCTTAAAAGAAACACAATGGAAGAAGACATTAGACTATGAACATAATATTTTTGTTATTTATGGTTTGTTTTGTTTTGTTTTTGTTCTTTTTATTTTATATTTTTTTTATTTTTACGCTTTAGAATACTTCAAGAGGAAGTATGAGTGAGATGGAAATAGAGAGGTACACCAGTCCGCGGTGGCGTCCTACTGACGATCAAATCAAGATGATGACCAACATCTATAATTACGGGGTCACACATCCCAGCAGAGCCCAAGTCGTCGAGATTACGTCTCGACTAAGGGCTTTCGGAGATGCCAGCGAATATAACGTGCACTGCTGGTTCAACAACCATGGCAATCGGGTCAGGCGCTGGCAAGCGGAGATAGACCCCACTGGCACTCACTTTTCACAACTGCCGCTATACATGTATGGTAAGAAACCTGATCACCTCTATTTTTTGAATTTTACTCTTCCGTCTCTATTATTGACACAAAGCTTTTTTTTTTTTTGAAAGAATACGACTGGGTAATTATGAGGGCGCCGAGGCTGCTGGACTTGTTCCCCGTTCCGATCATCATCGACGACGACAGAGACGAACGAAAAATCGCTCCACCCATGCTTCTCACCTTCCGAACCAGAGCTCCTTCGACGGAGCTCTCCCTTAGACCACCATAACCAGCTCGGGAATTTTTTCGTTGAAAATTTTATTTATTAATTTTCTTATGGTCTGTAACTTAACGATCACTCGTGATCGAACCACGAACATTGCTTATTATGCTTTATTTTATTTGCTTTCTTTTTTTTTTTTTTTTTTTACGGTCAGTGGTCGAACTTGGACGAATTCCGTAATATGTACGTTTAATGCTTCCTTTATTACGATGCGTTTTTTTTTGTTATATTTTTGTTTTTTTTTTTTACCTAATAAGTTTTGTGCAGACTTTCATCTTACAAAACTCGAGAATACCGGCAGAAGACAAGAACTCCATAGATCTGCAAACATTATTTTTTGTAATTTTCCTTTCTTATTTATTTATTTTTTGTTGTTTTTTTTTTGTAATTTGGTTTTTTATGTTTCGGCCACCTGAAGACCTTTATTTGTAGTAATGTAAATTTAAATGTATTTTTTTTGTTTTACGTACATGTTCAAAAATATACACAAATTAATTTACACATATTATGCAATCTGGGTTCATGGAACTCTTCTCAAAATTTTCCTTTGTTTTTAATTGGTCTAAAAGAAAAACAATTAATTTATCATTGAATTGGAAAAAAAAAATCTGAATAATCATGTATAAAATTGTTCAAGATTTTAAAAATGCTTCAACATTTTTTTTTCGATAAACAGACATGAACACGAATTTGCCCCTAATTTGCCCCTAAGTGAAAGAAATAATATAAAAAGTTGGTGGAGAAAATAGGTAAAATAAAATATAGTGAATAGTAAAAGTTAATGTGGAAAATAAGTGAAAGAAATAATATAAAAAGTGGGTGGAAAAATAAGGTGGAGAAAAATGGATAATAAAAAATGTTGATGGAGAAGATATAATTAAAAAAATGTAAGTGGAATAATTAGAAAAGTTGATATATAAAATTAATATGGAAATGATGTGGAAAAAGTAAATGAAAAAGGTAGATGATGTGGAGGGTGAGGTGGATGGTGATGTGGAGAATGGGGTGTGATAAGAAAAGATGGGTGGTGAGGAAGTAAAAAAAGTGAGATTATTTTGGGCCATTGGATTAAGTGTTTAAAAGAAAATTTAGGGGTGCAAAAAGTAAAATAAATAGTTTTTTCATTTTGGTTTATTTTTGATTATTTTTTTTTATTATTTTTTTTTTATAAATTATATTTATCCGGACGAAATTGGGTATTGACAGAATAGTTTGCCTCAAAATGAGAACAACTTCCACTCTTATAAAACAATAATGAGAACAAAACAAATTTAAAACTAGAAAAATCAAATAGAACACGGAAACAGTAACATAGAAAAATTTAGTTGATATATTGCAATATTTAGTCAATGTCTCATTTACAGATATTAACAAATATCTTTCAATTCCAAAAAGAATTTGCAAAAATAGTAATAAACACAAATGGTTCCATCTCTAATCTTCACAAGTTGTGAACACAGAAATGTCTAAAACCATGAACTGAGAAATTGGAATATATTTGTGAACAAGAGATGATAAGTATGGACCACTACTCATACTCCATTTTCTCGTCTCATCCAAAACAGAATCACATACTAAGACACATATGTTTCCAAAAGAAAAGACATGTTTTTCAAATCAGAAACAGCCAACCATCAACCACAAACCGGTGGAGAAAGAAAACACAGTGTTTTCTAATTACTTCATTACCACGTAAATAATTTTGGTTACGTGACAGAAGGAAGAACATGTGACAATATTTAAAAAATATCAATGATTTTGGCCCCGTGAGAGAAGAGATAGGCTCTTGAAGATGTGTTATTTAAAAAATAAAAATAATAGTTAAATTATGCATAATTTATTTTAATTTTAGTTATATTTTATGTTTTTTATATTTCAAACTTCAAAATCGTAATATAATTTTGTTTTCTTTATATTTCAACAAGTGAAAACACATGCCTCTCATGTATGTTTATTTTTTTTTATGATAATAGAAAATGATTAAATTATTATTATTGTTAATATTATAATTATAAAATTGAATAATTTTTATAATTTTTTATATTGTTCACTTTTTTTTCTCCACTTTTACCATTCAAATTATTGTTTTATTTAAATTTAACCATTTTCTTAAATTTAACTATTTTTTAAAACTAAATAAATAAAAATCTACAAAATAAATACAAATCATCTACAAAATAAATAAAAACTATATATAATTAAATTGTAAAAATTATTTATATTATTTTTTGTAATTGTAATTTTATTATGTTTTATTATCATAAAAAAAATTAACACACGCATAATGAATGTGTTTACAATAATATATTTAAAATATATCCTATTACACTAATTTACTGACTCTGAAACATGTTAACTAATTAAGGGTTTGTGGTAAAAATTGCCAAAATTTATATCATCAAGTTTAATATTTGTGATTAGAGGAACTGTAATTTTGGTCTCTATATTTTATAAAAGTTATAGTTTTAATCTTAAACTTTTTTTATCATAATTTTAGTTTTAAAATTTTTAATTATCTTTAAATTTGAGCTATAATTGTTTTTCATTCAATTTTCATTTCTTAATTAACCTTAATTAATTTTTAATTTTAAAAATAGATCAAAATTTTAATTATTCTTTTCAAACTTGAAGAAAGTTATAAGTTGCCAGTTTTTCAATTTATAACCAATAAGTGACTTATGAATGAAGCTTTTAAAATCAAGCTAAAGTCTATAAAATATTTTTATTGTATTTCGTAAAATTTAATTGAGTAGTTTAATTGAATCACACTATATGATGGTCTATTCAGAGCAATGGAAGCAGATGGATTTGACCTAGTTTCCTGAAAAGTTTGGCAGAAGGTTCCTATGATTCCACATTTGTCAGAAAAGCAATTGCAGTTTTTGAACCTTCTATCCACTATAAATAGAAATAAGTTTATAGTACAGAAATAAAAATAAATATTAATTATATAAAGTTGATTTAGATTTAAAATTTATGTTTTAGCACAGTAATTATAGTAATTGGATGTCTTTCTATATTAATTTTTTTTATTTTTTAATAATCTATAAAATAAATTAAAATCTCACTTTATAAAAGTTCCAATATTTTTGCATGATTGCCATTATGGAAAGCAAAAGGGAAATAAGTCTTCAAAGTCTCACTGGGTACAAGACAATTCATTCGCTGTCTACAAGGGAACTAATGTGTAGCCCATAATCTTCCAATTTAATGCACACGTTTTCAAAGAACTACTTATATTTTTGATAATATTTATCAAAATCTTTGACATTTTATTCTAAAAATATATCAATAATTTAATTTAGAAAATAGAAAAATAAAATAGGAAATTATTATTGCTTTTCCCTTCACACATACAAATCAGGAATTTTATCCATCATAAAGATAAGGTTGAGAAGTATAATGATTGAGACTATGCATAATAATATAAGTAGTAATACAAACATATTCATCATCATGCAAAACCTTTAATTAGCAACATGGATGCTGTTTTTTCCCTCTCTCAAGCTTCCAGAGCTCATTTTCTCCGTTCTCTCATCCAATATTTTGGCTGCACTTACGTTTCTCTTTGGCAACACTCACTTTTATCCAAGTATATATCTCTCTTTATATTTTCTTAGCTTCTACTCTTCACTAGCTATCATTTTTATTTACTTTTCTTTCCACAGTCGTTTGTTCTTCCTTGATGGTTTCTACAATGCTCTCAACAACAAACCAACTTCTTCTCAAAGCCTTTTTCATCAGTATGGGGCTTTAACGTTTGATGTCAGTGATGAGTAAGTGCTGCATTATTCATCACCATCATTCATAATCTTTTTTTCTGGAAAACGCTTTTACCTTTTCCTTTTTTACCACTTTAGGTGTGTTCCAGGACTTGCTTTCAAGAATCAACTTCCCTACATACAACTCAAACTCTCTGATCTCCTACCACTCACATCCACCCAAATTCAAGCACAATTCTTTCAAGTAATTAATCATTTTACAAATTATATATATTTTGAATTAGAGTGTCATTTAGTAGAAAACAAGTTAACAAAGAATTCTGATAGTCTTAATGTTATACAGGAAGCAGGGATTGAGGTATACGTTTTTATCGGAAACAAAAACTCCAAACCTTTTATCGGTAATCATTTCCTAAATTGTAATGAACATTTATATTTATTACAGATGTTGTTGATCGCAGATGGCTGTTTTCATGGGGTGCAAAGAGGGAGAAATCGAACTTGGCTTCTCCAACATTCCTGAAGTAAGAAAACTACACTCTCATGATATCGATGCGTCAATGGTTTAATCATTGTTTCATCAAGTTGGCATCTCATAAACTATTAACTTGTGTACTATTCAGGCTGACATTGAGACAGCACTTAAGAATTTATTCCCAGAAGATTTCTATATGCGTTTCCAATCAATTGATCAGAATCCATATTCATGGTCATCCTCTTCTTTTATAAGATCATCTACAAATACCTTTAATCAATCAATCAATGTTCCGGGAACTTCCCACTCCAACTTCCCTGATGCCCTCGGTGTGGGTCCCACACAACCGATTTCTCACCAACCATTGTCTCAAGTCATTCCATTTCCAAGCCATTTACCGACACCAGAGGGTGAACATCAAGAAATAGTAAGAGCATTAATCCGAGTCCTGTCTTCAACTTCTCAGCAGCAGCTTTCCCATCAAGTTTTGCCTCATAATTCTGTAAAACACCCTGGAGCTGCTGATGTCGTGAGATATATACCAGATTCAAATATAAACCCACACATGGAGTCCAACTTTAGCAGGCGAAACCTGCAGAATACATCATTTCCATTGCTTAAGAACTTAAATTCAAAGAGAATGAGAGAACGCCATACTATTAAACCAACCCACCCCATTAGTTCCCAGAAGTACTATCACACGGTATCCGAAAGAAAACGTCGTGAAAAACTCAATGTGTGTTTTCAGGAACTCAGCGCACTTCTTCCTCTTGGAACAAAGGTATATATACCAAAATTTCAATTCACAAAGCAACGTCATGGTTAACTAGGATTAAGTTTATATTTATCTGTGATGATGCTATATTAATGATGCGTTAACATAATTTTTAATCAGTAATTAATGCATTTAGCACTTGGATTTGAACTTTGGTGATCTAGAAAAACAAAAGGTGGGTTCTTACAGCAGCAAAGGAGACGATGAGATCTTTGATGGTTGAAATTGAAGAGCTTAAGATGAGAAATGAGCAGCTGATGAGAGTTTTGTCAGGCAAAGAAGTTGGTAGTAGTAGGGAGGAAGACAGAGGCAGGTCCTATAATGAAAGATTGAATGTTCGGGTTTTGCATGCATCAGAATCAAGTTCATCAGAAGAGCAAATGGTGAACTTGGAAGTGACGGTGAGAGAACAAAGCAGTGAAGTTAATGTATTGGTTCGAATATTGGAGTTCTTAGAAAGGGTTCAGAACGTAACCTTGATTTCCACGAACACAAACCTCCATATTACAGAAGGAGGGACAGCCATTAATGTATTAACCTTCAGGCTGAGGATTATTGAGGTATGTTCCAAGAAACATTCCACGACGTAACATGTTCAGACATTTGCTTTGTCATTTGTGTGTGTACAGGGTTTTCATATCTCTACATGATCCAAATGTGAGTAATTTTATGAACCTCTAATGCTCGTAAAACCTAAACATATAAATAAATAAATATAAAACCGTCAATGAACGTTATGAACATCTCAACCGTAATTACAACCACCGGATCTTCGGTCTCCACCTTAATGGAGACGGCAGCTATGGAGTAGGGTTTCGCAGCAATGGTCAGGAAATATAATTTGCACAAGTAAAAACCCAGATCATAAAAGCTACAAAGTTTTAACTTTTATGATGCAAAATTTACACAAACTTATTAATATATTATATATGACTTGTAAATATTAACTGGTTGTAATCATATCCAGTATTTATTTTTATTCAACAAAAGAATTTCTTATTTTTATCTCTATTTTAAAAACTTAACGTACGGTAAATATCAAACTATCCATATCATAGACATATACGAAGATAAATGGTATTTTTATAACTTATTTCAATACATAACCCATTCCCACCCACAACTTTTTGCATTAATATGAATTATAAAATTTGAATGAAGTTTTAACTGATAATTAATATAAAAAGGTATTGGGAAGAATAAGAATAATGGTGTGTATTTTCAGGGTAGTGAATGGGACGAGGTTGGCTTCGAGGAAGCAGTAAGAAGAGTGGTTGCTGACATAACACATCGTGAATTCCACCCATAAATCTACGCAACACTCTTGATTTGACATGATTTCTAGAACTTCAATGTTTTCTGTAACAGTTTCCTTTTCGTTTCCCTTTTATATTTATACTTTGAAATATACAGAAAATGACAAAAACAAAATATTAAAAGAGAGAGGTTGCTGATGTTACGTAGTCATCTCTTTGTCGCCAATGCTTCATTCTTAGGAAATTCATTCTTTTCATTATTGGTTTCTTTTTATTGTTCGTTCCATGTTCCACTGTACCATTTCTTTAAACTTTTGTTTATTTAACTATATATCATTTTCAAACTTTACAATAATATTATTTTTATTTCACTTTAGTTATATATCTCTGTCTGTGTTGTGGTATATATGAATACGGAATGGGATTAGCTAAAGTAAAAAATTTCCTTTCCTTATCTTATATCTAAAAAAAGCGTAAAATAAATTAATATTACAATAACTATTTTAGTTTTGGCTAGTATGGATCAGATAGGTTGTGAAATTGTTGAGTCAAATGACATTCTCCAATACTTAGAGAGAGGTTTAGGCAACAGAGTTAGTTAAGGAAGGTGTCAAAATTTTTAGAGTGCTATCTTAAGATAAGATGAACCAGAACAAATATAAGTAAAACTAAGTTCAATTAGATATATAAGAAAAGAAATTCCATATTATTGGAAAACCAATAACTTACAATTATGGTCGGTTTAAGAATCAAGCAAATAAAATACTTTTTTAGGTCCATTAAAAAAAACTCTAGGAGATTGGTTTGTTATATGTGTTCTCTTACTAATAATCATGATTTTTTTTTCTTTTCTTTTTCTATTCTACTACTTTGCCTCCTTATTTTTTTTCTTCAACATTGTTTTAGTATTTCGAATCACATTAGTCAATATAACTATCTATATGCTTTACAGAGGTACCAAGGTTTTCTTATGAGCTCTCCACCTTCTCTACATAATAATTTGGACACTCCACTTGGTTGATCGACTAATCTAACTATGTACGTCTCACCAATTACACTGATCTGACCTCATGCTCCACTGAGTTCTTCACATGTTCTACCGAATTCTTCACATGCTCCACCGAGCTCTTCACATGTTCCATCGAGCTCTACATATGCTTCATCAATCAGTGAGTTACTAAATTGGATTTTGAAATCTCATGCATTTTCTAAAGTTAGTTGGTGGAGCATGAAAACTCAGTGAACCACTAGTAGAGCCCGACGAAGCATGAGGAGAGCTCAATGAACCATTAATAGAACTCATTTCTGGAGGAATACTGTATATAAAAGACAAGTATCATATATCTTTTTTATTTACCGTGTTCACCTTCTTGTAACTTTTAGGTTTTCTTAGTTTTTCTCATGTTTCCTTCCCTTTATCTTTCATCAACTATCCTTGTTTTTCTTATTTGTTCTCCTTTTTCCTTCTCTTGGTCTTTCATCAGACATTATTTAGTTGTTGTTGATGCTCTTTCCTTTCCGTTTCCTTTTTACTGACTTTATTTGACTAAGAAGTTCGACAATATAAAAGTGATTGATGATAAAAAGAAAACACTAAAACTTAGGATTAAAATCTAACTACTTGTGATATGCTAAAAACAAAAATAAAAACAAGCATCTCGAAATGATTCTTATAAATGGTTAAGTACATATGATTTTTCAATTTTCTTACTGTGGGTATTTCAGGCTGGATTGAACTACCGAAAGGTCAAGCTACTAACTGTCGGACTGCTAGGCAGCCAAGCTGCCTATTGTCAACCGTTTCCTAAAATCAATTTACTGAAACATAAGGACAATTTGGTGGTGATGTGAAAAACTTGATGAGTGCTTCTCCCTACACCACCACACCTTTCTCCCTACACCACCACACCCTTCTCTCTAATTTTTTTTATTCCAAAAGTAAACTTCAGTAATTATTTTTTTACTTTTACCTTATTTAATCTAAAACCCTAATCTTCTCTTCTCTCCCTTTCATTGTGCTGCTTACCCCACACCTCACAGAATCTCATTTCTCTCATTCTCTCTTCTTCCTACTCTCCTCATCTTACTCTCCCTTTTTGTGAATTTCGTTTCGTCTCCCTCCATTATTGTATGGTTGTTGTTTTGGTTGAGGTTGGGATCTTGTGAGTTGATCTCTTTGAGTGTTCCTTTTCATGCATTATGGTTGGTGTTTATGAGTCTCAGTTTTGGTTATGGTGCATGGATATATGATGTTGTTACACGTATGAGGCCTTGTGTTAATGAATTCTAGAATTCGTATGGTATTAGGGTATTTGTTACATTGTCATATGAGTCTCTCTTGGGTTGAGAATGCTTGGGTTACGAGGTAGCTAACCGTGGATATGTAGTAGACTAAGGGCATAAGCTCATGAGTAGATTCGTGTGGTTTTCAGCGTGAAAAATGCAAGAGTTTTGTTTGAGAAAGAGAAAAGTAGAGTTACCCTAGTGACGGTTGCAATTTGATTCTCCATATTTGTTTAAAAAACCAAAATAAAATAAAAATGGTTGTAGGCAGGAACGGGGATCCGTTAACGGATTCTCCATTTCCGTGGGGTGGGGGTGCATGTTTATATATTGGTAAAAAACAAAATTTTTTAACCACCAACTTTAAATGTGTGTCAAGGGTAAATTGGAGATGTGGTGGTACGGAAAGAAACTCTCAAACTTGATAGAGCATCAGTATAGAGCCCAATGCACCATGAGAACCATTATTAACAAAATAATAATTATAATAATAATAAACAACCAGTGCGTAGTTGTGGTTGAAAATTAACTCTAGAAATGAATATGATACTTTATAGTGGGGAATGGAAAGCAGAAAAAAGACCACTTGACAGAACTTCCTGGAAGGTCTGACAGAGGTTTTCTTTCAATTGAAATTGTCAACTAAAGGGTAATATATGTAGAAGGTTTAGATTATGATTATCAAGAACAAAAAGGAAGAATGCAAAGAATTCAAAATTCATGAATAATGTAAAAATACAAAACATAAATATATGTGCATTATATATTATAACTATTCAGGTCTACAAAATAAAATAAAAGATATATATTTATAATACTTATAAAAAAATTAGGACGTATATCTTTTATTCTTTTATAATTTTATGAAAAGGTTAGCACATATACACAACTATGATAATAAAATTAATATCTTAACAAAGGGTGATAGCATGGCTGTGTTGAGTTAGAATTTTCTAAGTGTTCTGAAACAAAAAACCATTTTGGAGTAGACCAAATTTTGGTTTCTTAAAATATATTTTGAAGTTGACCATTTTGGAGTTGACCAAATACAGTAATACTTACGCTTTGTATACATCACAGGGAAGTGGACGAGAATAAAAATGGGATTTTTTGATTCGAGGAAAAAAATAGTCAAAAACTGATAATAAATATTATTAATGTAATAGAATAACTTATTGGTATATATTTAAAATATATATTAAAGTGTAAATAAATTTTAAATAAAAATAAAAAATATATGTCGAAAAAGCAATATATTAAAATATTATTTTAGAAAGTCTCACAATTTAGATAAATCAATTTTATTCCATTTATTATGTTAACTATTTATTTATTATAATATAGAAACGTACATATGAATAAAATATTAAACTATTTTATTTTATGTATTACTTCAATGATTTTATTCTAATTATTACCCTTTTATGATATGGAAATATATACTTATAAAATATTAAATTATTTTATTTTATTTATTATAATATAAAATATATTAATAACATAACATCAGAAAAAAATTCTTATGATATGATAAGTAACCATGAGGAACAAAATTATAATATAAAAATAATTATATGTATCATAAATTATTTATTCTCTTTTATACATAAATCTCTCCTTTGCAGTATACAAAAAAAGGTTAATTCAATTTAATTTGAGAAAAGAACGAATATTAATTTAAAAGGTTTAAAGATTAAAATAATATTTAATTTGTGTGTTTTTTTTTCTGCTTTTCGTCAAAATACAACGAAGTTGCCTAAAGGAAACAGACAATAGAAATAAAAGAAATCTGATTGGAGTTGGTGGTGTGAAGATTGTTGAAGTTTTGAAATGAGAATTTTGACGGTGGCACTGTTAAGTGGATATGACTGGTTGGGAAGGAAAGTAGATAAAATGGAAAAAGATTTCAACAAGTGGATATGGCTGGTTGGGAAGGAAAGTAGACAAAATGGAAAAAGATTTCAACAAATTGCAAATGCAGCCTTCCAAACCAACAGCGCCTTCCCTGACGTACTCAACAACATTTATATTAAACATTTATTCTAGAGTAATGATATGATCATTATTACACAGTACAAAAATAAATTAATTATAAAATTTCGACTTAATATTTTTGATAGTCCTTATTTTTGTTAGGTGTGTTCGATTTGGTTTCAGTTTTTTTTTTTCTGTTCAATGTTGTTTTAAAGAATGTAATTTTTGTTCAATTTAGTCATTTTTGCAAATGACATTTAAATAGTTAACGGCAGAGAGTCCAGGTGTACATAAGACTAATGAGATGTCATTTAACTTCTGTCACGTCATCATCTTCTTCAACCTTCAACCCAAAATTAGGGTTATGCATTTGGGGGAAACCTTCCTGCGTCTACGCCGCGAGAAGAAGGAAAACGCTGCTCGTGGTTTTCCTTCAATGAATGATGATTTCGCGAATTGTGCGGCTCATGGTAGCATGAAGAAGACGAACCTAATTGTGTAAGAAAGCACTCATGGTGGCCGGTGGAGGCAAGCAACGAGTTTCTTTGATTTGGGATTTTTCTGGATTTCGTTGTGGTTCTCTGCAGGTTGGAGAAGATGATGGCCCTGGAGCTTTGCGCGACGGCAACAAGGATTGTCGGACTAACGATGAAGCTCTCAATTTGGATCATTCATGGCTGATGTGCGAGAATGAAGATTCAAATGGAGTTCGAGATTATGGCTTGCGACATTATTGACGGTGAAGACTTAGCAGTTTGGGTGGTGCGATTCAGCTTTCTCTGTTTTGGGTGCTTGTGTTTGATTTGCAGGTACGAGATGCTGGCAGTGGCGGCTTGAGAAAATCCTGTGATGGCGGAGGCGCGGAGGTGATCTGGGTAGTGCGGTGGCCTAAGGAGAGTTTCGTGATTTGGGGGAGATCGCGACTTTGATGGTGGTGGCCATGGAGGTTGCGCGTGATGGCTGCCATGGTTCTCTGCAGACGCGGCTTCACGGCGGCATGATGACTTTGGACGAGGTTTGTGGCAGCGGTGGTGTTAAGGTTCGGTGGTGACGCTAGGGTAGGGTTTCAGTATCTGTTTGGGCAGAAGGATGAAGAAGATGGTGACGTGACAGTAGTTAAATGTCATCTCATTAGTCTTGTGCACACCTCGACTGTCTGTTGTTAACGATTTAAACATCGTTTGCAAAAAGGACTAAATTGAACAAAAATTACATTTTTTAGGATAACATTGAACATAAAAAGAAACTGGGAACAAATCGAACACACCTAACGAAAATAGGGACTATCAGGTTATTAAGCCTAAAATTTCTCACACACACACACATATATATATATATATATATATATATATATTGGTACATTTTAGCAATGTGTATCGGGTTTTAGTAGACAAAAATATCCTTATATATCATAGATTCTAAGTTTTAAGGTTAAGGGTATTTTAATAATTTTCATTCTCAAAATTAAAAAAAAAAAAAAAAAAACCCCGAAACCCTTGCTCACCTCTCTCATTCCTCTCAACCCTTTCTCTTTCATCTCTCTCACTACAACCTTTTCTCTGTCATCCCTATTATAGCCCCAATTGAAAAAAATCAGAAACACTTGCCGTTAAACAATTTGCCTTTGTAAAGAGTTGAGTCATTGACATATTCATCTTCAGGCAAAGGTTCATTCAAGATCTCTTCAATTTTACCATCTTCACTAACCTCTCTAATTTCATCATCATGTTGAATCATCATCTCTAAAAAAATCCCTCCAGGCCAATTACCAATTCCTTCGGATGCCATTATGACTGTGAAAATTAGATAAAATTATATACGACAAAAATTATAAAATGAAAACTCATTATAAAGTCATTTTTTGTAAGAAATTATTTAACGAGTGTTTCTAATTTTTTCCAGACCAATTACCAATTCCTTTGATGTCATTATGCTTGTGAAAATTAGATAAAATTAGATAAAAAAAAATTATAAAATGAAAACTCATTATAAAATCATTTTTTGTAAAAATTGTTTAACCGCGAGTATTTCTGATTTTTTCCAGGTCAATTACCAATTCCTTTATGCTTGTGAAAATTGGATAAAATTAGATAAGACAAAAATTATAAAATGAAAACTCATTATAAAATCATTTTGTGTAAGATTGTTTAACGGCATATGTTTATGATTTTTTCAATTGAAGCTAGAGAAAAAGTTGGAGTGAGAAAGATGGAAGAGAAAGGATTGAGAGGAATGAGAGAGAAGTCACTAAGGGTTTGTGGGTTTTTTTTTTTTTAAAATGAAAATTATTAAAATACCCTTAAAACTTAGAATCCATAATATATAAGGGTATTTTTGTCTACTAAAATTTGATACATATTGCTAAAATGTACCAACTAAAAAACAAGCGTATGCATATTAGCAAACCCATATATATATATATATATAAGATCCATAAGATCCGTCACTGCTTAAATATATAAGCATAATGTGTCTAAATATTAGGTCAAACCATGATTTAAAAATTATATATTTAGCAAATGATCATTTTATTACGGTAAAAATATATTATTTTATTAGATTTTGTCTATTATAAAATGATGTTTTACTGGCTAATGTTCATTTGTAAAAAAAAAAAAAGAGCTGTAAGAAGTTTATTAATTATCATTTTATTAGGAAAATCATAAACAAATTGTGGAGTAACGAACTTTGTCTTTTGAGAGAAAATTTTAAAATATTAATTCATTTTTTCAAGAGATTTGCATTGCTAAACTGGTTTTTAAAATGATGATTTTACTACATTGATTTAGTTTTAGGAAAAATGGGCATTAGTTTATGCCTTTAAAGTATTGTTTAACAAAACTAAATAACGATAATTTGTTGAGGTCACATATAGAACTTTTATTCCAAATTATCAATGTTTTATAAACTAAACAATCTTTTTTTTACCAATGTAATTAGGTCTTTGTAGCTTTCCGCTTCCTAACACGGAGACACTTGAAAATCTCATAATAATAATAATAATAATAATAATAATAATAATAATAATAATAATAATAATAATAATATTTGCTAGTAATAATCTTAAACTAAATTATTTTTTAAAGTCATTTTACATATAAAGATATTAAATTGTAGTATATGTTTGCCGTACAGTTTCGTTGATTAATTATATAGATTATTCAATAAAAGCTGTCCAATTGCGTCGTAATTTATAATGTTCTTTTTGACAACTCCAGAAAAAGAAAGTGTATACGTACTTTACCTCAAACTTTCAATTAGTGTTTTTTTATAAAAAAATATATAATTTGATATACATAAGTTTTTTATATTCATTTAATATTATTTTTTTATTTTATTTTTTCTTGATATAAAAAATAATTTTTTTTATAATTATTTTATTTTTATATTATATCTTAAATAAACGTAAAAATATGTGATTCTATCATTATTTATTTCTTTATTATACGCAGAAATAATGATGCTGCTTTAAAGAAACAATAATGATATTCACACGTTTCTATCCACATCCTGTGTCTGTCTCCTCAATTTTTCTCCTTTTAGGAATGAGTTCTTCCATAGTAAGAATTTTGTTTTTTCTCTCTTCCTTATGTTTCCTTAATATTAAAAATTGAATTGCAAACAAACAATTCTCACACCTGTCTTAAGCAAGATGAAGAATTAGTCCACCTTGCCCTCATTTTCTTCATTTGTTCTGGTCAAAGACTTTTCCAAACGTACTTTTACAATAAAAAATATTTTTTTAACAACTTTTTATAATTTTATGTAATAAATTCATTTCAAATATTTTTCTAAAAATAAATTTAAACGAATCAATAAAATAATAACACATAATTTATTATCAAAAAATTATTATAAAAAATTATTAATATCTCATTATCTTTTTAATATATATATTTATTTATTTATTTATGAGTCTTTGAAGGAGTCCGTAGCAAGAGGACAATTGTCTTAAGGTAACAACGACAAGTAATTATACATTAATTGTCTTTTCTTCCAGTTCACACATGCATTCATTGCTTCAACCAAACTACCTCTCTCCATACTTTTCAAAATTCCACCTTCTCTACGAGTCATTTCCCACGCTCCCATTCATTTCTATAAATCACACATTTCGATTTTATCAATCTAAATGTATATATAGATAGATAGAAGAGTATGTTAACAAGTATAATGATTGAGACGATGCATAATAATATAAGTAGTAATACAAACATAATCATCATCATGCAAAACCCTTAATTAGCAACATGGATGCTGTCTTTGCCCTCTCTCAAGCTTCCAGAGCTCATTTTCTCCGTTCTCTCATCCAATCTTTTGGCTGCACTTACGTTTCTCTATGGCAACACTCACTTTTATCCAATTATATATCTCTCTTTATATTTTCTTAGCTTCTACTCTTCACTAGCTATCATTTTTATTTACTTTTCTTTCCACAGTCGTTTGTTCTTCCTTGATGGTTTCTACAATGCTCTCAACAACAAACCAACTTCTTCTCAAAGCCTTTTTCACCAGTATAGGACTTTAACGGTTTGATGTCAGTGATGAGTAAGTGCTGCATTATTCATCACCATCATTCATAATCTTTCTTTCTGGAAAACGCTTTTACCTTTTCCTTTTTTACCACTTTAGGTGTGTTCCAGGACTTGCTTTCAAGAATCAACTTCCCTACATACAACTCAAACTCTCTGATCTCCTACCACTCACATCCACCCAAATTCAAGCACAATTCTTTCAAGTAATTAATCATTTTACAAATTATATATATTTTGAATTAGAGTGTCATTTAGTAGAAAACAAGTTAACAAAGAATGGACCGATTGTCTTAAATGTTTATACAGGAAGCAGGGATTGAGGTATACGTTCATCGGAAACAAATACTCCAAAACTTTTATCGGTAACCATTTCCTAAAGTGTAACGAACATTTATATTTATTACAGATGTTGTTGATCGCAGATGGCTGTCTTCATGGGGTGCAAAGAGGGAGAAATCGAACTTGGCTTCTCCAACATTCCTCAAGTAAGCAAACTATACACTCTCATGATATCGATGCGTCAATGGTTTTGGCATCTCATAAACTATAACTTGTATACTATTCAGGATGACATTGAGACAGCCCTTAAGAATTTATTCCCAGAAGATTTCTATATGCGTTTCCAATCAATTGATCAGAATCCATATTCATCGTCATCATCTTCTTTTATAATATCATCTACAAATACCTTTAATCAATCAATCAATGTTCCGGGAACTTCCCACTCCAACTTCCCTGATGTCCTCGGTGTGGCTTCCACACAACCGATTTCTCACCAACCATTGTCTCAAGTCATTCCATTTCCAAGCCATTTACCGACACCAGAGGGTGAACATCAAGAAATGGTAAGAGCATTAATCCGAGTCCTGTCTTCAACTTCTCAGCAGCAGCTTTCCCATCAAGTTTTGCCTCATAATTCTGTAAAACACCCTGGAGCTGCCGATGTCGTGAGATATATACCAGATATGACAAACCCAAATATAGAACCCCACACAGATTTCAATTTTCGCAGGCAAAACCTGAAGAATACATCACTAGTGAGAGAACGCAATAGTACTGTTCAAGCAACCGATCACATCAGTACCCTGCAGCATCACTTTCGTATGATATCGGAGAGAAGAAGGCGTGAAATACTCAAAGTGAGTTTTGAGGCACTTAGAGCAATTCTTCCTCCGGAAACTAAGGTATGTTATAATTTAGCAATGCCAAGCATGTAGCTTTTTCATTCATGAAAAGAATAAATTATGAAGTCATAGAAACTATGGATACACCAATCTCACAAGATGGTGATATTTATATACTTTTTTCCATACGATACAAATAAACCTGAGATAAAACATTTAAGTGCATATTTCAGGGGAATGATTAAAAAATGTCATATTTCTAAAAGTTAGGAATTAGGTTTCTCTGGTGGGATATTTCTTGTGTCAAGCCTTTATTTTAAGTTTAAATTAATTATTAACTGTGTTTTGCTTCTACCATGCTAACATAATGTAGTATACTGCATTAATTTTGATGATACTATTGATAACTTGTTAATAGTATAATACATTATATTAGCAGATAACTTTCTTATATAAACGTGATGCCTTCAGTTTCATCAACAATATATATGGATGAAAATGTAAGTTCAAAATCAAACAATATATATGGATGAAAATGTAAGAGATTTGAATTTGGGTGGTTCAGAAAAGTAAAGCGATGATCCTGACAACAGCAAAGGAGAGAATAATATCTTTGATGGCTGACATTGAAAAGCTTAACATGAGAAAGCAGCAGCTTAGGAAAGATTTGTCAGGTGTTATGAGTGAAGAAAACAAAGGTAGGACCCCTGATGAAAGCTTGAATGTTCGAGTTTGGCATGTACCAGAATCAAGTTCGTCAGAAGAGAAAATGGTGGACTTAGAAGTGACAGTGAGAGAACAAAGCTGCGAAAATGTATTGATTCTCATATTGAAATTCTTAGAAAGGATTCAGAACTTAACCTTGATTTCCACGAAAACAAACCTCCATACTACAGAAGGAGGGACAACCATTAATGTATTAACCTTCAGGCTGAGGATTATTGAGGTATGCATACCAAATTAGTACATGTTCAAACCTTTATATATATATATATATATATATATATATATATATATATATATATATATATATATATATATATATATATATATATATATATATATATATATATATATGTAGTAACATGTGTGTGTGTAACTTGATAATGAACACTTATCAGTGTAAGGGATTAAGTATTTGATTTGTCTGTCGTAGTATAACTTCTATGGGGTAGAAATTAAAACTACAAATACAGTGTGAAAAACTTATACTGATGCATTATAGAAATTGATAATTATATAATAATAGTAATGATTTAGATTTTATCGAACATATAAAAAAAACAAACTCAACATTTAGTATTTGTAAATTAACATATTGTCCTTTTTTTGTTATAATATATGTAGGATATACATTTTATTTTTAAATAAAATGTGTGAAAATTTTGAAAATTTTAATCTTTTTTATACTTTATCTAGCAAATAATATAATTTGCTTCCCATTTTTTAAATAATACATTATGCTTTAAAATAAAGCTGGGATGCAGTAATGCAACTAGCTTTGTATGAAATTTTATATCTATTATATACAGACTTATTATTAATTAACGGTTAGATTACTTATATTTATATTTTGTATTATTATTATCATTCAATAAATAATGATTTTGGTTTATAAGCAAATGGATGTTAATATAGTATTTTTATTTTAAATTACTATTTTTGTTTAATCTTTAAAGTGGAAAAGGTATTAATTATATATTTTTTAAAACATTACGAGACCATTTTATCAATTTCATATTTAAGGACTGATACTGTATAAATTATGAATTTAATTATAAAATAATTTAAAATAAATAATTAACTTAAATTTAAAAATATATATACTAAATGTGAAATAAAGGTATGAAAATCACCACTAAACTTTTTCCCATTTAAAAAAGAGGAGGAATAATTAATGGTGTCTATTATTTATTTGCAGGATAACAAATGGGATGAAAGTGAGTTCGAGGAAGCAATTAGAAAGACTTGTATCTGACCTAATACATTGTCAACTCCACCAATAAATCCACGTCATCATTTCATCTTTAAAGTTGTGTTTTGAAGGAGACTTAACGAATGAATTTGAAAATTTTGAGAATGAATTTATGGTTGTTTTTTAAGAGATTTGGAGACTAATGAGAATGAATTTGGATGTAAAATTTATGAAAATTAGTGTAGAATATAAATAATGTAACAAATAAAAAAATTTGTTTAATTAGTAAAAATGGATAAAAAATTAATAAAATAGTAGTAAAAGTAATATAAAATTATATAAGAAGAGAAATTATTATTATTAATTATTAATTATTAATTATTAATTATTAATTATTAATTATTAATTATTAATTATTAATTATTAATTATTAATTATTAATTATTAATTATTAATTATTAATTATTAATTATTAATTATTAATTATTAATTATTAATTATTAATTATTAATTATTAATTATTAATTATTAATTATTAATTATTAATTATTAATTATTAATTATTAATTATTAATTATTAATTATTAATTATTAATTATTAATTATTAATTATTAATTATTAATTATTAATTATTAATTATTAATTATTAATTATTAATTATTAATTATTAATTATTAATTATTAATTATTAATTATTAATTATTAATTATTAATTATTAATTATTAATTATTAATTATTAATTATTAATTATTAATTATTAATTATTAATTATTAATTATTAATTATTAATTATTAATTATTAATTATTAATTATTAATTATTAATTATTAATTATTAATTATTAATTATTAATTATTAATTATTAATTATTAATTATTAATTATTAATTATTAATTATTAATTATTAATTATTAATTATTAATTATTAATTATTAATTATTAATTATTACTCCATGTTAAGAGGTTAATTTGTGTTTAGTATCCGGTTTTAAATACGGCCACATCAGCATGGACTTAACGTCGTTGCTGTCAACTTAACGGATAGGACCTTATATTCATACACTTCTCATAACATCTTCATTTTTAAAACTGGATACTAAACAGAAATTCATCTCTTTAACATGAGGACGAAGTAAGCATTTAAACCTATAATAAAACTAACATTTATCCTTCAAATCTCTCATGTGAGAGATGAGAGTAGATGAATAATCTTTCTTTTCCATTCCTAACATCATTCCATATCATCTTAAATGAACATAAAAAAATCGTATTTTTTCATCTTCTCAAAATTTTATCTAAAGGAGAATAGGTTCCAACGAACCAAACATAAGATTTTAATAAAAAAAATTATAAAAGATAAAAATATAGATAAAGTACGAAATTAATTTTTTTATAAGTGGCTTGTGAATAAGTTAATTTAACATTTTTAAAATATCTATAAAAAATTATTGTTCAGATAAATTTAAAGATTTATGCTTATTATTATCAAAAATTTTGAATTAGGATTGAGAGAATTTAAGAATATATTTATTTAAAAATATAAAATGTTTTGTGCTTAATTCATGTATTCAATCTTGTAATTTTGTATCGAAGTTTGAATAAATATTTTGATAACTTTGTAGAGTAGTAGAATATTCTAAGATAACTTGCAACTTAACTATTTTTCTGTGGAAAATGCTTACGTATGTGGTAGTGATGTCACAAATTAACAAGGTCAAACTATTAAATGGGATTCGAAACTGGAGTTGAATAAGTCAAAAGTAAACTAACAAGTGGCCACCATTTGTTAGTTAAGTAATTCTAGGAAGTTTCAAGATGATATTTTTTTAACACATTTTTATAATACATATTTTTCGTTTTAATATTAGTTAAAATATTAAATTTATTAAAACTTTATAAAACCAAGCCATAATTCATTCTATGGTTTCATTTAAAAAATAGGGTTTCAAAACTATTCATTAATGGTATTTACAACGAATATTTTTTTTAAAATGAGTTTACTTTTACAATAAACTGCATTCAAGTTGAGCAATTCGCTGTGTGTAATAATACTACACAGTATTTCTTTTTTTCTTTTTTGTAAAGATTTATTTTTTATTATGACGTTGTGATATGAGAGAAGGGTCATAATTTTAAATTAAATTGAAGAGAAAATTGGACATAGTATCTCAAATTTATGGATTGATTTTGGTAAGAGATAATGCAATCTTTCATTAAATAATTACAGAAAAAATAAGTATTAATTAAAATTTAAGGTTAGACACAATCAAAATTTATATAAAATGATTATAAATAAATAAAGATATTAAGTTATACATAGTCAATTAATTCTATATTTATTATTATATAAGTTGAGATTGAAGTGTACGGGCTCACAGTTCTCCTCAATAAATTTTCTAAAAGACAATTCTGATATAATTAAAAAAACAGGTCTACAACAAGAACAAGACATATTGACAAATAAAAATTAGACCTTTACAAAAGTTCAATAAATAATAATGATAGTATTTAAGGCTTACTATTTTATTATTATTATTATCGTAACTTTAATATCTTTGTAGAGTACAATTATGGAATTTTTGTATGCATACATTTACGTTATTTTTTATATGTACATTTATGATTTTCTTTCAATTAAAATTTATGACTTTTTTCTCTACTTTTGACTTATTTTTTATATAAATTTTGTTTAGAAAAATATGGAGTTTATTCAATGTTCATTATTACACTTCTGCACAAAAATATAGGATGGTGGGTACAAAATGGATAGCAGTTAAACTTTCTATTTCAAGTTCTACACTACAAAATTTGAAATTTCTAAGGAGATTTTGGGAGTTGACTAGGAAATTAATTACGTAGACAAAAACATTTGATGAGTAGTATATTTCAATAAGAAAGATATAAGCATATGAACATGAATTAAATAAGATTTCAATCTTTTCAAGAAATAATCACATGAAATATGTTCAGAGTGAATTATTATTAGAATAAGAACAACACAATAAAATATTAAATTACGTCAGAATAAGAAAAACGCAAGTTTTAATCTATTGAACTAAGAAAGAAATAAAAAAAAAGAAAAGAAAACACCTAGGAATAATGGAACAATGACATGTTATTTTCGTCACATACTCATGGTCAAGATTATTCTTTAATTTCAATTTATCAAAAGTGATTTTACAAAGAATAAAGAAAGATATTTATAAAAGCATATCATCCACAAATTTACATATCTAAATTTAAGAAAAATATTTAATAAATCAAATTCAAACGTCAATTTAAAAAAAAAAGAGGTTTTTTAGTAAAAAATGAAAAGACATAGACATAGTTGACCATATTTTCCGTACCACTTGTTCTAGAGATGAATTTTCTTTGGAGTTTTTCTCTTGATCTATACTCCTTTTTGGAGTTGGAATAATCCAACAAAAATCGTTCTTATTATTAAAACGTGTTACTACTACTAAATAATGGTTGTATACAATACAAGAAACCCAGAAAAGAAAAGAAAAAGTCTTTATAGTTGTCAAATCTTCAAATCATTCCTTAAAAATTTCTCTCTTGACTAGTCTCATTTTTGGGACCACATGGAATAATAGTCCCCTCTTTTGTTTTTTACAAGGATACTATTACTTTGACTATATGCTAACACGTGCAATGAAAAACTTAGGTTTTTTTTTCTTTATTTTAATGTCATTGGCTACTTTTCTCAAGAAATGTAAGTCAAACTTTGTAACTAAGTTTTATGTCTGCTCGAATACATGTTAAAAGTGCTTTTGAGAATTTTTATTTTTCGCAGAAATATTTCTATATTTTTAATAATTTTTAAAAAGCTCTTTAAACTTGTATTTAAACATATTTTTGTGGAAAGTGACATGTTATAAAATAAACCAAGTTGTTTTTATATTTTTCTTCATAAAAATTTTGAGTGGATAAACCTTTGGAAGAATTAGTCAAGAGGAATGTTCTTATTATAAAAAAAGTAAAATATAAATTAGTTGACGTATTTCTCACAGTTTGCGAAAAGTATAAAGACTTTTTTTTTTCTTTTCTGGGTTTCTTATATTGTATACAACCATTATTTTATAGTAACACGTTTTAATAATAAGAGAGAATTTTATATTTTATTAACTAAAGATGGAATAGGTAAAAACGAAAACAAACTTAATTATTTTTATAAATTAAAAAACTAAGTCTAGCATAAGACGTTTACGAAATACATCTTATACCAAAGTTTATTGGGAAATATGTAAATAAAAATTGTAAAATATTTAAATAGTACGAAAATATGCAGAACAGCTTATCTTCATGTTCAATTCCCCTTTTCGTTTAAAACTTGTTTGCAGCCATTTGTTTTATTTAATAATTTTTTTATATAATGTTTTACTCTTTATTTTGTTCACGTTATTAGAAGACTTCAAACAAAATGATAAGTGACATCTTGTACTCTTTTTTTTACTGTGTTCACGTATTAGAGGATTTCAAACAAGGAATCCAAAGCTAAAGTTATCTTCAAGAAAATTAGATTTTTCAAAGGTGGATACTCACTGTATGAGAGGGATTCTGTCAAAAGTTAATTACAGAAATTTATCATATCGATTTTTTTAAAGAAAAATGAATAAGGAAATCCTTGTATAAATTTCAAGCCGTTGAATTCATGCTCTCACTGACAATCCCTAGAATAGCAAAATTATATTTCAACATGCCACTGTATATATAGTAGACGTGAGAAGATCTCCCGAGTGTTTCTATATTATTTAAGAAAATAAAATTAATAATAATAATTACGCAAAAGTGATAAATAATTTGTAGTGGGTTGTTATTAAAATATATCATAACTTTAGTATTTAAACAATATATTTTTATATTTTAATTTTAAAATATAATTAAAAGATGGAGGGTGAAATGCAAAAAACACGATGAATATCATAAGTGTTTAAGATAATAAAAACTATGTATGAGATTAATTTCTCTTGTGTAATTTTAAAATATAATTAAAAGATGGAGGGTGAAATGCAAAAAACACGATAAATATCATGAGTGTTGAAGATAATGAAAACTATGAATGAAATTAATTTTTCTTGTGTAGAATATACACACAGGGTCCTCTATTTATAATAGAGGAAATATGAACTAAGTCTAAAATACAAATAAGAAATAATAACAAATTAACTAAAGATAAAAGATAAAGATAAATATAAATATAAAATAAAGATAATATATCTAACACTTCCCATGAAGTTAGTGCATACAAATCTAATGTATTAAGTTTGTTACTAATATAATTCATAAAAAATCAGGAAAAATATCTTTTTTTGCACTTGAGTAACACCAAACTACTAATGATTTGCAAGACGTAATACCAATCTAGAAGACTCCCTGAGCAACAAATATGGAAAATTGCTCCATGTAAATCTTTTTTGCAAATCGCCGTTGAGGAACGCAACTGGTGGATAAAGAGGTAATTGTTGAAAAACCACCACGACTATAAATAAACTAACAAAAATCATCTTTTCCATGAAAAAAAAAACATATATGAACAAGTCAAATGTAATAGTGACAAAAGAGAGGCAAAAGAGACAACAGCGAAAGAAATCATGGAAGAATATGAGAGAGAAATCTTTAAAAAAATCCAAGATTCTCCAAAGGCACCTAAAAAAGGAAAAAAAAAAAAGCAACATCAATACTCTGAATAACTGTCTAGAGATGAGACGTGTGACAACACTGATGAATGCGTCATTGATGGCATAATGGTCGCCTGACCGAGACAATCAAAATCATGTGATCGTCAATCGAAAATAGAATTCCAATAATGACAATAGACAATAGTGATAGATGATGGCGCCAGCAACAGTAGATGGCGCCACTGCCATAGCAACAGATGTAGCGACAGAGACACCAAAAACCTTTTCCTCAAAAAAACTTAGCTCTAGATATCATGTTAAAAATAAAAAGAACTATGTATAGAATTAATTTTCCTTATGTTGAATATACAGAGTCTTCTATTTATAATAGAAGAAATATAGACTAAGTCCAAAATACAAATAAAAAATAATAACAAACTAACTAAAGATAAAAGATAAATATAAAATAAAAATAATATATCTAACAAAAAAATATATATGCATTATCATACATGTAGCATAGTAAAATCATTACAAGTGACCATTTTAGGGCCAATTCACCAAGCTACATGCATAAATGACAGGGTAGAGATTGAGGCAGGGAAAAACGAGTGAGCATTCACAAAATCATGCTCCTACAACAGCTGTTTCTTCAACAGTAGAATCAACTGAGGCAATTTCTTCGGTAACATCTCCATTAATTACATCTGGTTCTTGTGTCTGTTCTGTTTCAACATTAAGAACCTTTTCTCTGAGCTTAGTTTCAAGTTCTTCTAATGCGCTACAATTCTCAGCTAGGAAATTCTTCAGGGCATCCTTACCACGGAAATTCTGTTCGTTATAGTAATACATTGCACCAGCCTTTAAGATTAGTCTGTGTTGTACACTTAGATCAATAACCTCTGTTTCTTTACATATCCCCTTGCCAAATTCAAGCTCAAACTCAGCAGTTTTAAATGGAGGGGCAAGCTTGTTCTTCACAACCTTGACAAGAACCTGACTTCCTAAAATCTGTACCAATAAAAAGGCTTAAAGGATAAAAATATTCATACCAGAAACTAGACCAAATGAAATCAGTGCAATATTAAGATCCTAAAAATATTGAACAAACAGGTAACGTACAGAGGATTAAATGCAAGAAGAAAAAAGTTTATCCGAGATAGAAAATGAAAATCTCTAACTTCTATAAAGGAAGTCATCACATCTAGAATCCACTGAACAAACAAGTAACATGTTCTTTTTATCTACACACATATATTCACCATCCTAAAGGTAGGTACTGCAGGGATGACAAAAATACCACAAACATATTCAATGCATTGTCATCCACAAATAACGCTTACTCAAAGAAAAACAACAAAAAACCAGTACTTTTCACAACCAGTTTTGTATGAAAAGTGAATTCATGATGACAAATGCCTTCACCTCAAAATTAACAAGCTTGGTCTCGAATTAATAATGCTAATGCTAATATATTTTCTTCAGTGCTGGCAGTACACCCCTTGTACATTATAATACACTCTAACACGAACCGTTTTAACACAGTCTTCACTATTGGCTAAAATTTATTGGAAATTACGTAATCATGAATGAAATTTATTAGCTGGAAGTGGGTATAATAAAATTATGTGATTTCCAATTAATTTCAATTAATTAGTGTGTTAGAGCATTTCTCTTTTTCTTTTTAATTATACTCCGTACTAAAGGCCAACATCTACTTTGCTACAGGATATGGAATACACTGACTATTAACCATAAATAAGCAAGCAACTTCAATTAATTTATATCTTCTGCTTTATTCGGCACGGATCAGAACTGCTGTTTATCAAGACTGCAATAAGTGCAATGAGTTCAAAAGCTTTACACCTACACGACTCACGTCCAAAGTATATTAAGAAAGGAAGTAACTTGGAATCTAGATTTAAAGGAAGGCCTACTTCAGAACAGAACATTGTTGATTCCATTAAACTGAAGCAGATTTTATCTTTTGAAACAAACATTTGAACAGGGATCCCAATACTACAGCAGGAAACATGGCAGAAAAAGAATCAATATATGATTACCTCTTCACCCTTCTTGACAAATCCTGTTCTCTTGATATTTAGACGCACGGAAGCATAGAATTTCAATGCATTACCACCACAAGTAACTTCAGTAGGTCCACTAAATCCACCAAAGGTTGAAATCTTTGACCTCACCTGGAGGATACAACAGAATTCTTGTTACTAAAAGACAAACACATCCCAAGGTAATTTGAAGAAAGTACTTCCACATCCACCCAAAAGAAAATGGATACATTACAGAATGTAGTAAAAAACAATACCTTCCAAGCCATTTAACATTCCTTTGGATATAAAACTATATACAAAACACATCAAACAGCAAGATCAACCCACCCATAAGTTTAAAAATAGGCCCATTGATACATGTCTGACATATGTATGGCCAATGCATAATTAGAAATTTCAATAAATTGAAAGAATTTGGAAAGCAAAATAACATCAACATATTCCGTTCAACATGTCCTGATAAATTGCTAAATAATCTTTTGAGGGCTTCTCTACCGGAAAATAAAACTATATATATTCCCCATAGAGAAGCTCTCAGATGCTCTTCTATCTTTATATCCCAACAGACCTTTAATCTTTTCAGTTTAGAGCCTATGGCTCTGATATTTACCCCAGCAATGAACCCCGATTATGTTGTCCCTTGATATTATTTATAACAGTGCAAGTAACATAAACTATACCATACTCCTCTATTGTCAAAATTTATTTAAAACTACGAAATGATAAGTGAATTCATCAAATTAAGGATGGGGACCCCCAATGCTGCTAACACATCTATTTGTTATTATTTTCTTCATAATCTGAAAAGAATACTGATGTATTTCCAGAAATTAATAGCTTTTCGTATTTAAGATTCACACATGAAATTATACCCTAATTTTTGCATTCAAGCAGCTTTACATGCATAAAAAAGACAGCGAATTCACTCTGAATGATTACACTAAAGCCGAAGACAGCAGCAGAACAAGGTCAGAGAGGCTGAAAGGATCAAATTAGCACCAGACACACTAATCCAAACAAAAGTTTCATATACACACTAACTTTCTCAGGTTCAAACTAAAATATATTCATAATATGACCAAAGTAAAATTAAGAACATAGCTGCTGTTTTGAGGGGAGGCTGTTTGGAATGTATGGACAGCAAGGTATTTGTGCGTACTCCAGGGGTATAAAGCTAAAAGAGATATGATCCTAAGGGAAATTACTCTTCATTATTGAGCATGGATTAAAGTGTTCATGAAGGAATTTCTATATTATTTTTCTAGATAGCAAACAAATCCAAGGTCGCACAGTCTATCTAACGAGGCTCAATAATTATGATAATTACTATCATTTTCTGAAGGAGGTAGAGAGATATGGTATGTCTGTGCAGTGGTTATTATTAAACTTGGGGCTATTTCTTTATGATATCAGTATTTATGATTGTTGGTTCTGCAAAAGAGGGTATTAGATACACAAGTAACTAAGTTGTGGACTGCAATTCTAATTTTGGTGATTTATTAAAGTTATAAAGTATTTTTAAGAGTTGGGGCATAAATACTTACTAACCAACTGGTACGAGGTTTAGTTGTGAGGAGTTTTACAATCCTGGTTAAAGGTTTTGTTGTACGTGTATTATGGTATCACTGGTACCTTTAGCAATGAAAACTCTTGTTTGCCTATCAAAAACAAATTGACAACAGACAACATAGCTAATAACAATTTAGCTGATACCTGATTTATAAAAATTAATATACTTTGAGAAAGTGATAAGGCATGGCTCAATTTTCGAAGTGCCTGACTCATCAACCTAGCCTGCATTGCCATGTGAGCATCACCCATTTCACCATCAAGCTCACCTTTAGGAACAAGTGCAGCCACCTATTATGAAGAGACTGCAAAATGTTAGTTGGCAATTGACGTGCATTTAAACTAATTAAACAAGATTTTGATGACATTGTATAAACCATACAGAAGAAAAAACTACACAAAAAGGGAGAAATACAGAGAAAGTTCAAAGAGGAACACTAAAATTCCTTTCATTATTTCCATTGGAAAACCAAACTCAACAAGTCTACAAATGAGGGTTTAAGATGATAAAATCCAAAAATTAAAAATAATTTTACTGAAAAGCTTCTAAATATTGGATGAGTCAATGTATGAAATACTCAAGCACTAGGGAAACTCACTCTCAAAAGCTAGCTATTGAGGGGGGAAACCAAATGCTTAAATAATCCACTTCAATCAACTCCCTCGTTGGTTAGAATCCTTAATAGGTAGCCCTTTCTGAGACATTGACAACCAGCTCTAATATAAATTGATAAGTACCTAAACACTTGGAGAACCCACCCTCAAAAGCTAAGAAAGAGAATCAAACACTTATATACTCCACCAAACATTGCATACAACTCAATCTAAGACTTAGGCACCCCATAATAACCAAGTTCCTATAACACTGTAACAAATGCATCCCTTCCGGAACAATTCCAGTTTCCACATTACATATCTCACCCTCCCCTGAACTTATATTAAAACCAATCACACCGATTCCTACATAATATTGGAAGCCAGAAATATCTCTAGGTGATAAGCATCACCAAAAGAAGATTTATATACAAGGATCTACCTACGCACAAAAACATAATACTTACACCAATAAATAACTTTTATAGGATGAGTATTTTACAATGACTAGATCTAATTCAAGGGTGATTGGTTAAAATCACTTTCCTACGATAAGTTATTAGATGGCCGTGAAAGTATGCCACTTGATACACCGGTTTAATGAATCTACTAAGAGATAAACATATCAGTAGAATTACCACTTACTATATAATCTTAAATGAGTTACTATGGAAACAGGGAAAGCATTGAGAGAAACAAAAGCAATCATGCTTCACACTTACACTGTCAACAACAATTACATCAACTGAACCACTACGGATTAAGGTATCCACAAGACTGAGAGCTTGTTCACCACAATCAGGTTGGGAGAGAAGCAAGTTTTCTGTATTCACCCCAATAGACTCTGCAAGTCTCTTGTCAAGGGCATGCTCAGCATCAACAAAGACACAATAACCTGTATCAAATAATCATATCATCGTCTAGATAAGCAACAAGCTACAAAATTATAAACAAGTAAATCATATAATTGTGTGGGTAGACCTCCTCAACTTGATTATTAATTTTTTTATAATTATAGTTCAAATAAAACTAATGGAATGGAAGAACACATCTGAAACAGGGAAACTACTAGCACCAAATTTAGACATTGAGAAACCAAATTAGATTTGCAGCTGGGAAACTGCTAAAACTAGCAGTCTAGCACCAAAAAGTTGTTGGCGGAGTATTGAGATTGAAGCAGGAATTTCAGACCATGAGAAACCATGTGTAGAATCAAACATCCAATTTGTCATTTCCAAAAAATATTCGTCAAAGGGTACTCTAAGAAACAAATTCATTCATTAAGAAATCAAGGAAAAAAACAACACAATTATCACTAGCAAACATAAAGAGCAGGGGCAGGGATATTAAATCGTCTGATCTGATTCTGTAACAGCCATAATTATGATGAGGTCATGGTCACATCTACAGATATTAGAAGTGTGAATCTATTACAACCAAAAGAAATAGACATTACAATTGTCATTGTTGAAGTATTATATGAATATAACCTCCTTGCTTCTGTGCTTCTGCAATCACATGTAAAGCAAGGGTTGTTTTTCCAGAAGCCTCTGGCCCGTATATTTCCACAACACGTCCCTATGGACACAAATTGGGGGAAAACAAGAAAGTTTGTCATCAGTATCCAGAAGTTTGTGTATTAGAAATGGTTCAGAGTTTATTCACATATAACAAATAAGTAAGAAACCTCTTCATGCAAGGATCAAAGCATACCTTCGGAAGACCACCAATTCCTAGTGCTATATCAAGAGCAAAAGAACCTGTAGACACAACAGGCACATTTTTTGGTGAGACAGAGCGACCAAGCCACATGATGGATCCCTTTCCAAATGCAGAAGTGATTTGGTCCAGAGCTTGCTGAAGGGCCAACTCTTTCTTGGACATGTTTTCTTCACCAGAGTCACTTCCATCAGATTTGGAGCGCCTTCTACCTTTAGGTATATAGGAATGAAAAATGTTGTCAAGTTCAAATATATTCGAACTTCAAACATCAGAGATAATAGGAAACTGGAGGATAATGATCTGCAACACTATACTATTTTCTATAAATTGTAACTTATATGCAGCGAACAGGTATAAACTTTCGTTTTGGTTTGATTCAGCACATGAATACAAAGAACTTGAATGTAAAAATTATAAAGAACCTAAACAATTCCCTCGTCGAGCCTCATTATGAGGATTCACCAAAAGTATCATGAGCTTAACTGGACTTACCGAGCCCAATCCATAGCATGATTGCTATAATTTGTTTACAGTATAAGCCTTATAAGGCGATTACCCCAGCAATAAAGACTTGGTTTCAAGAATATATCTAAAATTTTCAAAAGAATGTGATAATCTATTTTCGGCGTTGATTGGCGTACATAACCTTTCAGCATAAATAAACTACTGCAACTGATTAACTTTTGGATTCAGATGAAGGGAAGGAAAGAAAGCAAGAGAACTTGGACAGACCTTTAGATGAAAAGCTCAAAATCTGAGAAGTGCCAAATAATCCCGGCTCAAATCTCTGCAAATGAAAGCAAGAACTGATTATTCGGCAAAATAGCGTCAATCAGAAACGTAGGAAGAAGATGCAAAAAGCGAGGGAAACGGTTGGTTATATGCATATTCATGACCATGACTGACAAAACGGCCAATGCTAGTTCTTTTTCCTTACCTTTTGTTAGAGGGCAAATATTCCTCTGACTTCGGTCCCCATGAATGCACGTATTACTTTAAAAATGCATAAATAACAAAAGAAATTAAAAAGTGACAGAAAAAGGTCATCAGAATCCATAAAACGAGAATAATGCATAAAACAAAAGAAAAAAGATAAAACTGTAACATGTCTTTGGTGACAACAATTTATCAAAAACAAACGATCAAAGAGCATAAACAAAATCATGAGATAGTTAAAAAAAAGGCGCGTAGGAACAAACCTTAGGGACGAATAGCGAGCGTGTGAGAAGGGAAGTGTTACGAAGCAGCCTCGCCATGGAAGCAACTTTGGGAGGTTCAAAGGAAGAGAGGAATTCCAATAAAAATGGAATGGGACGTCATGGAACGAAAGTGAGTCACACAGCACAACACAAAAGTTTTTTTCTGTTTTTAGGGTTTTATTTGTTTTGTTTGATTTCCCTCCCTTTTTGGTTCCATTCCATTCCACCACAGTCAGAAGAGTGAGGATCGTTAGTGTTGTTGAGGCAGAGCTGAGAAGAAAGAAGAAAGGGCATTTCTCCCTGCACCTCCAACCATTTTTCCCCGCACTTCCAAATCTTTTTAGTAGGGCTCTTTCTTCCTGCACCCCATGGTTTCCTAATGCACTTCCTAAGGTATAGAAAAATTTAAAAGTACCTCTCCACGCAATTTTGTTGGAAAACTCCAAATTTAGTTAAAAGTTTTGGTGTTACATTTTAGACTGTATATTTTCTTTTTATTTATTTTTAATATTTTGAATTTTATAATCTAAAATATTAATTATTGTTGAAAGTAAATAATATTAAATTACGTAATTTAAAATGTAACAAAAAAATTAATTTATGTTTTATTATAATCCAAGATTAAGTTTTTTCACTTTAAATTAATCCGAAACTTTCTTTTCTTTTAGAAAATTTTTAGTTGGGAAGTGTTTTTATAATTCAAGAATTATATATAAACACAGTGGAACAGTGGGAGGAAAAATTAATACAGCGTTTTGGAATAAGCTTTTCAAAATATGATTTTTATAACAAGTTTTTTTTAAATATATGATAGTAGTTTTCAAAAATTAATACAGCATTTTGGAATAAGCTTTTCATCTTTATAGTAGTTTTCGGTCTCACAAATGATATTGATGATTCATTTTTAAAATCATTTCTCTATTTTTTTTAAATAAAAATTCATCTTTAAACCTCATTTTTACTGTATAGTCTTATTACATAAAATTCAATATATAGGATCTCCCAAAATAGGAGTAAGTACATATCAATTAAATCCACAATTAAAGATATTATTTACTTCAATACAACTTTATAATACGGTAGAGGAATCTGAAAAAGTCTAAAAATATTTCAAAATTAAGATAATTAAAATATTATATTAAGTATAATTAACTCTACTATAAATCATAGTTTTCAGTTTATATCTTAAAATAGTACTATGATATTGACACATAAATGACTATTATCTATTAATTAACACTTAAATTATATAGATGCATTTCTTTTGACAAAAACCAGTAAAATTATTAAAGATATCAGTATTAATTGTATTTTTTTTATTCCCTCTTTTCTCTTATTAGGAATTAGTAATAAGAATAGTAGCCTAAACAGCCTAACTCTTCATCGAACATGCATATATAAAATTATTCAGCTTGGAGAAAATAGAAAACCGCAATAATGGACATCCATTATTTTATTGCATAATAATAGAGAAATAAAAAATAAATATTTTATTTTTTGGGCCTATTATTGATTAGGTTTTGTAAGCTGGGCCTATTATACCTCAGGAAGATGAAGCTGGTTGGGCCCCCATAAAGCGTTCCGACAAAGTGAGAAAAGAAAAAGAAAAAAAGAGGAAGCCCTAGGCAATAAATAGAGAGCATATTCAAGTTGAGAAAAGAAGGAGAGGAAAAGAGGATTGGAGGGTGGCCACGTTTAGCAACAACCAAACCCTCTCTGCTTTTTCTTCTTCTTCATCAGTTTCTTCTCTAGGGTTTTAGCTTCTTCTCATTCAACTACGCTTTTGTTTCGTCTCTGCAATGAGCAACGACAAAGATACCTTCAACGTCGCCGATCTCTCCTCTGGTACTCCATCCATTTCTCTCTTCTTTTTATTTTTTAATTTATTCGTGGTTCACGCGTTTGATATTTTATTGTTCTTAATTTCCCCCCGAAGTTCTCAACGAGGAAAATCGAGCAGACCTTGTCAATGCTCTTAAGGTTAGTATTATCCTTTTTCTCACTACTGCAGTTGCTACTAATAATCCTATTATTATATCTCAAGCTGAAATTAAGGTTTGAATTTCTCGAGTTTTACATGCTGAATATGGCTATTTTTATTGTTTCTGAAATTTTTAATGTTTAATTTTGCTCAGAGCAAGATACAGAGTTTGGCTGGGCAGCACTCCGACATTCTCGAGTCGTTGTCACCTAACGTCAGGAAGCGTGTTGAGGTTCTTAGAGAAATCCAGGTATAATAGCTTGCTCGAGGCATAGGTTGTTTGAATTTTTTGTTCCTGTTATATGTTAATTGTAGTTCTTGATCGAAATGTCCTTGCCTGGGGTTGGTGGGAAGTGTTGTTATTTGCATTTAAGGTTTAGTGTTCATTGACGAGATAACTTTTCGGTGTTTTGGAGTTTCCTCCTTATTGTGTGTGCTTGATTTTTTATTTGGGATTATTATTTTTTCTGAATTTTACAGGGTCAACATGATGAATTAGAGGCTAAATTTTTTGAGGAGAGAGCAGCTCTCGAGGCCAAATACCAAAAATTGTATCAACCATTGTACACAAAGGTGAAATTTACCAAGAGTTGCATTTAGGGTATTATCATGTGCGTTGACGTGTAGCTTGAATGCGTTTCATAATCTGCTACTTAAACTGTGCAACTGTCTTCTAATCAAATTTATAATTGAAAATCATTATTTCTGAGCTCTAAGACTGTTGATGTAATTATAAAAATATTTATCTCTCCCCTTATCTTGGTTGACTCCAGCGGTATGACATAGTAAATGGTGTTACCGAAGTGGAAGAAGCGGCAGTGAATGAAACAACACCCGATGGTGGGGACGATGAAGGTGATAATACAAATGCATGAATTTTTCCTTCTAATCGTGTCTCAACTCCTTGATACTTGATAGAAGTATTTGCCTATGCAGAGAAAGGAGTGCCTGCGTTTTGGCTCACTGCAATGAAAAACAATGAAGTGTTAGCTGAGGAGGTTAGTTCATTTGGTTCAGCAGTTGACTTTTTTATAATATACATTTTTGCGACGAAGTTTCATTTTAGTAGTCTTCTCTTTGCTCCCTTGTGAAAAAGTAGATTTCAGAGCGTGATGAAGGTGCTCTCAAGTTTCTCAAAGATATCAAGTGGAGCAGGATAGAAAATCCTAAAGGATTCAAGCTTGAGTTTTTCTTTGATACCAATCCTTATTTTACCAATACTGTCTTGACCAAAACATATCATATGATTGATGAGGATGAACCAATTTTGGAGAAAGCAATTGGGTAAGATTTGTTCATAGTATATTATCACTGCTGCTGTTACTATTACTGTAAAGTATAATGCTACGTCACTTGTACCTAGCTAGTAGGTCTATTCTTGAATAAGTTTTGCTTGCTGATTTTTGTTTTTTAATTTATAGGACTGAAATTCAATGGCACCCAGGAAAATGCCTGACACAGAAGATTCTCAAGAAAAAGCCCAAGAAGGGTTCAAAGAATGCTAAACCAATTACCAAAACTGAAAATTGTGAAAGTTTCTTCAATTTCTTCAATCCACCTCAAGTTCCTGAAGATGATGAAGACATCGATGAAGATGCGGTATTGATGTTGAATTTAGATAAATGCAGAAGTAGAAACAAAAACCAGTTAATTTGAATTTTTATGACGTTGCTATGTGCGACGCGATTCTTTTTTTTAGTTTTGATTAATGCTTTTTTTTGTTCACAGGCTGAGGAGCTTCAGAATCAGATGGAACAAGACTATGACATTGGGTGAGCGTGATTGCCTTTTAGACGTGTTTGTATGTATCAGGTTTCCAACATGTTACACATCTTCCGATAGAGTGTAATTGTTGACTTTGGTGCAAAACGTGAATCTTTTTGTATTTTGTAATCTTGATGGAACATGGCTAAGATCTTTGGTTTATTGAAATCTTGATTTCTGAATTATTCTTGTCTTGAATCTCGTTGTCATTCATGTTTAGGTCAACAATAAGAGACAAGATTATTCCCCATGCTGTGTCATGGTTTACTGGAGAGGCCATCCAGGGAGATGAATTTGGAGAACTAGAGGAGGACGAGGATGATGAAGATATCGAAGAGGACGACGATGAGGAAGACGATGAAGAGGAGGACGATGATGAAGATGAGGAAGAAAGCAAGACTAAAAAGAGGGTATAATTTGTGATTTCATTAAAGTGTACTGGGTTTGTTTTCTGTCTTGAATTTTGAATCTTATAAAATATTGTTTTTGTGGGATCTCCCCCTTCGGTGTCAACTTATCTTTTCGTGTAATCTCGCTGCAGTCATCAGCATCCAAGGTACGGAACTTGTGATATAAGTTGAGATATAGATTGTTTTTTCCCTTCGAACTCCTGCAACTTACATGACAGTTCCGTGTTTACTTCAGAAGAGTGGAAGAGCACAGCTTGGTGAGGGTCAGCAGGGTGAGCGACCTCCAGAGTGCAAGCAGCAGTAGACGCATATTTCTGTGGAGATTTATTTACGATGTTGAGTTTTGTTGGTGTTGGAGAATATCTGATGTGAAAGTGGGTTTAATACTTTTTTAATGTTTAATTGATTTTCCTCCCTAAATCTTGGTAGTCTCTATTTGTTTAAAAGGCCCTTCTCTTATTTTGCACTCGGTACAGATAATGAAGTAATATTATAACAAAAAGCTGTTACACCAATTACCGTGCGAACACTTGTCATGCATGCAGATGATCACCGACAACACTGACGCAGTAACCGAACGAACCGCATGGACCGTAATCGTAACCGTTACATTTATCTATATACACTCTTTAGGTATTTTTGTTCTCTTCTTTAATAAAGAAGCACCTGCAATACGAGAAAAAGGTAAAATATAAAAATTGGAATCTATCTCTTTGTAAAATAACTTAAATTTAACAATGCTGCTTATGATATTATTTTATTTCATTAATTTTTATATATATCAATTCATTAGTGACAAGATTTGTCCGCAAGCGAAAATGGATTTCATCTTATCAAAAGGATTAAGGGATCTTAATGTGTTCATAGCTTTTTTATGAATTCCCCTGCAAAACTTTAGTTGAGTGTCTAAAGTTGTATTAATATTTTATTAATATATAATGATCTTAAAATCCATCTAAATGCTCTGAAGTACTACAATGTTATGTATAAAATTGAAGTAATGTGAATATATTATAGGATCTTTTATGTCCATATTATGGAATAGTACCTATAAATTAAAGTATAAATACTTAAGAATTTAAAATAATATTTTTAGTAGTATTATTTTATTTTTAAGCTAAAATTCTAAGACATACCTACATTATTATGATGAATTAGAAGATAGGTGTATTCTTTTAAAGGACGTACTGAAGAAACGGTGTGAGACACGTAAGACGACGATAAGGCGATAAGATGATTTTAGTTTTCGAAAATTATAATTTATTTGGATGTAAGCAGGACTATTTCCGTACAAGTGGCAAGAAAGTAAGAGTCATGAAAACGTGGCTGTCGAACGGAGTTTCCTAAAATGGACAGTGATAGAGATACGCTACTCCATCACCCTCTTCTCTTCTGATTAAAATACTCTAGCACTCTTTTCCCACTCTCTATAAATGGAACACACAACACTTGTGTCAAAGCAAACACTTCAATTCCTCACACTCCTTCGCAACTATTCAACGCTTGCCAAAGCAAACTCACGCCTCAAACTTCAAATCTCCCAAGAGTGAACAACTTCCACCACTCAAAGCAGAGATGTTCGACGACAGCGAAAGCCATCACCACCACGACGTTTTCAGCGAGAGCAAGGACTCCGGAGTGACGGAAGAAGCAACGGCGGTTCACGTCAAAGAAGAGATGGATGACGGTGCCTTTAACGGTTTCATGGATAACAACCCGAAACCGATGGAAGGCTTGCATGAGATGGGTCCCCCTCCGTTCCTCAAGAAGACCTTTGATATGGTGGAGGACCCTAACACTGACCCCGTTGTGTCATGGAGTCAAACTCGCAACAGTTTCGTAGTTTGGGACTCTCATCAATTCTCCAAAACCCTTCTTCCCAAATACTTCAAGCACAGCAATTTCTCCAGCTTCATTCGCCAGCTCAACACCTATGTCAGTCAAATCTTCCACAATCTCAACCTTTTCTTCCATGTCTCCTTAATTTTCTCTGACATTAACCTTCTGTTCTATCTCTCTGTCTTCTTCTTTCTTAAAAATACTGCTCACACTATCATAAATCAAAATTCTATTTTCTTAACAATTTTATGGATTAGGATCAAATATTCAAATCTAAAAGATAACCTTTCATTTATATCAACCAACGCCAGTTATTCTTCCTGATTAATCTGTTAAACGAAAGTTTTCTAATCTGTATAAATTGAACATTTTATTAATATATTCTGATTTCAGAATTTTACTAACCAGTTTGATGAATTTTTTGTAACATTTAATAATATTTTAGCCTTTAGTCTGATTGCGTATACAGTAAAGGGTTCTGTGTGAAGTAATTGGATTCATCTGTTTTTATATATAATATCTTTATTGCGATGTAAATAAAGGATTTATGGTGTAACGGGTACAGGGCTTCAGGAAGGTTGATTCAGACCGTTGGGAGTTTGCGAATGAAGGATTCCAAGGAGGGAAGAGGCATTTGCTGAAGAACATTAGGAGGAGGGGTAAGTACAACAGACTGCATCAGGGAGCTTTCAATATGATGAAGCCAGGCTTGGAGGCTGAAGTGGAGAAACTTAAGAAGGACCAGAACATTTTGAAGGTGGAAATTCTGAAACTGAGGCAGCAACAGGAGAATTCGCATGTTCAGCTCACTAATGCTCAGGAGAGAGTTCGGTGTGCAGAGATGAAGCAGTATCAGATGATGTTTTTCCTCACTAGAATGGCTAGAAGACCCGCGTTTGTTGAGCAGTTAATCCAAAAGATTAGGAGGAAAAGAGAGTTTGATGCTAACGACATGGTTAAGAGGCCTAGATTGATGGTGAACCCCTGCTATGTACCCTTCCCAAAGACCACGGAGACAACCCCTGATGTTGATTACAGACATCAAAGTCATAAACAATTCGCTTCAATGCAATCCGAGCTCGACGGATTTCTGTCTGAAACTGTGGACATCAACAAGATGGAGCACCCAACTCCCTCTCCCTTGGAAGATGAATTGTGTAAACCTGTGCAAGGGTCAAGGGCCCATGGTTGTTCCAGCGCAAATGCGCCAGATGCTTCTTCTGCTTATCATGTTATGTCAGAAAAACTAATGCGGGAAAATTCTGTAGTTGATGAAGAACTAGATGTGAATGACTCTAATATCTATCTTGAATTAGAGGATTTGATCACTAAGCCATCGGATTGGTCTCTTGGATCTGCTAGTGGATTGGTGGAACAAAGTAGTTGAAGTGATCTCACTAGTGTGGTTTTCCTTGTAATGGTAATCTTCCTCTCCAACTCTTTAAATGTTTAGTTTTGAACGATCTGGTCCTTAATATTGTAGGGTGCAATTTCAGGTTGCAGGATGTGTGAGAAGATGCTCTGCTGCTACGTAAGATGAAGAACTGAATATTATATGGCTCTTCAATTACCAGCTCTGAAAGTGCAGGACCCAGTTGCTCGCCCCAGCTTTTTATACGATGAAGCGAGAATTTTCATGTTCTGTTTGGTCGGGTCCAAATTTATCATATGTTGTACAGCCCTTTCCTCCCTTCGTGTTCCTTTCCTTGACATAGGCTCTTAAGTCATACATCAGCATGGCCATAGCTAAGACTTTTATGATGCAGTAATGAATTGTGTAGGTTGGAAATTTGTATTAACATCGTTTGTAGTTCAGCTTTTATTTAATGTAATCTTCTTCATCTCCTAGAATTTGTAGTCATCAGCCTCGTCAATCACTTTAATGTTTTCGTAAGGATAGGAGGATTTTAATTAACTTAAATGTCTTAAGAAGTCCATAAAACAGAAGATAGTGGAAATATGTTGAAGTTTTCTATACTGATATCAAGTCATTGTTCGAAATATTTTCTGGGATAAAAAACAAAGAAATAGTTCAAGACTCAAGAGAACACTTTTAACATAAAAGAAGATTTTATTTAATCTTCAAAAGCGTATTTTACAAAAAAAAAAATGTGAACACAAGAAAAAGTTTTAAATTTGAACACAAAACTTATGATAACATATAGTATGACTGTTTTATTTTAGAAAAGATACAAAATTGCTCACGCATTACTTATTTACTATAGAAACTGTGTCAAATTATTTATTTTTACTACATAGCAGTGTTAGTTTCAACACAACATACATAATTCATGTAGCAACACTTAGAAATGTTGTTAGATTATACAAAATTTATTATTTAAGAGGAAGAGGAAAGGTGCAGACGAATTATTAAAATCATGTTCCCATGAAAAGCGTTGAATTGCAATATCCATTGTTTTTTTTATCATACATTGAAGTGCTCAGATTTGAAGGAAATTAACAGAAATTGTCATCTTTACCCTAGCCTAATTTTATAATTACCAAATTTCACAGGAAATATAAAGTATTAAATCAGCAAGTAACCGATTCCACTTCTAATCGAAATCGATTCCAACGTTAATATAACCTATTCTACCTAAACATTCTATTTCATTTAGACAAAATATATATAGAGTACATACTTTTACTTCAAACATTACTTTTATTTAACTTACTCTGTTCATTTACTTTTCATAACCATTGGTTTTCATTTAACCAACTATTGTTTCCAGATATTATATTTAAATTATTTGGTCGTGAGAGAAAATAAAAATAATAAAAAGACTCATTTTTCTTTTTTTACTATTTATTATCTATTTTAGTTCATCTTTTTATATTTATCATTATTTTCTAACAAAATTATGCCACAAAATAAATAAACATCCATAACTTTTTTAAATGTCAAAAGTTGATAAACTAAAGAAAAGCTCATGTAAAAAAGTTTCCTTGTAAGAATTAGTTGAAAGAAATAAGAAAAAAAAAGAGGAAAAAAATTTAGTTGTATTTTTTTACTTATATTTCATGTTAAAATAATACCATAGTTGATTATGTAGTTTTTTAAAAAAATTGTTACATATTTTTAAAGTAATAATAATTTGACTTTACTTAAATAAATTTTATTTTAATTTTTTATTAATTTTAATTTTATTTTACTAGTTAATTTTTTTTACCAATAAATATGTTATTAATAAATATAATTTTTATATTTCTTTTATCACTAAAAATATTTTTGTAATCTTCAATTTCTATATATTAAAACATTTTTTTATTTATTACATGGGTGAAATTTTACACAAATTTTACTTCTAAATTTACTCTCAATCACCTTCAAATTCCTTAAAATAACAACACACAATATACTTTCAAATCTCTTCAAATTCATCCAATATCTCTCTATAAGTTAACACATCTTAAATGAGTTTAGCAACATTTCTAATATACAATAATTAGTCATATTTAAAAAATGTTAACAATTTATAAATTTTGAAGTTTATAAATTTTGAAAAAGCATAATGCTATTCTAACTAAATATTACTTTTTATTATATTGATTATTGTAGAATATGTGTGTTTGGCATTCTTGTACGTACATGTATTAGAGAAAGTCTTTTTTAAGTAATTACATTTTTTTCATATATTCTATATAATTTTATTTTATTTTACTTCCAGTAGTTAAATTTGTTCCCTTATTAACTCACAAACCAATTAACTAAGATATTAATAAGCAATGCCAAAATACCACCACAAAATAATATCTCATCACATCATATAAACGATCGAGCTCGAGAAATTAATATATATATCATCCAAATCGATCATTTATTTCAGTAAGTTATTGATTACTCAAACACAATAACACAAAACACATAAAACCAACAAATTAAATCGTGTTTGCCATAATATTTAAACCAAGAGCCTATAACTCTTAACACTACCACAAACTCTCATTAACAGTAATATGAGCCAACAATAATTAAACTAGGTATAGGTCCAAGGATAAAGTAAAAGTTCATAGAAAATACTATAGACTTAAACAACCTAGGTCAGTTATAAAATTAGTTAAAAACAACATTTATTATTATCTTTAACCTCACCCGATTTGAATCTGATAATGTTTTTACATGTATCAGACCCCATGAAGATCAAACATGCTTACCCAAACGAACAAATGCAATACACCTAATAATCTAACCAAAACAACCCCACAATAAAATAATAAAGTTATATTAAGAGATAGGGATAGTCCTAATAAACATTTATAAGAACAAATTTAATATAGGAAAAGATATGATACAATCATAAATGTTATCAAAATAAATATCCTTCATATACAGTAGAAAATGAAGTTAAACTTAATTTATCCTGAATTAAATAAAATATTAATCAATTTTGTCTTTAACTCATAAAATCTGGCATCTTCTTAATATTTAAATCCTGTATCCTGATGTGGTAGAATGTAGCTAACATGTCTCACTTTATTCACACATGTTACTTTTGGTTTATGACCGATTGGTAATGTTTATCAATAGTCTGTGAAATCTGATCAACACTGGGAAAGCAAGAAAAATTGGGCCCACTCTCTCATTCCAGTCTGAGAGTCGTATATGTGCAGTGACAAATTTCTTATAAGGCTAACTTTGAGTGAAGTTGTTATGTAGCAAAAAAATGTCAGAACTCGTAAATACTTGCCACGTTATTTGCAATAAGTCCAACTGATTACTATCACAATCATAAATTATAACATTCACAATAACATCAAACGACATGTCTCTTGTTTACTTACATGTGGCCGGTCACCACCACCACCACCGATCACCTTTCTAAGTCCCATTTTTTCTAACCACACAATCCCTAGCTATTTTCCTTCTAAAATTAATATTATAACATAGTATTTTGTACTACGTTGTCATGAGATAAGTATTTTAGATTCATGAATAGAGTTTTAGTGCACCGTTTAAAATATCTCTCACATTCAATGTTTTTTTTAAGTCAGGCCTTTTTTTTGGAACATTTTACATAAAGACAGTTCTCAATTTTTGTATAAAAAAAAGGTGTGGATAGGTACTGTTTTTCTTTTGTCTAACGAATATTTATCAAACTGCATAAATTTGTTGCACCAATTAGCCGTGCCAACACTTGTAATGCATGCAGCCGATGACCGACAACACTGACGCAGTAACCGAACCGCATGGACCGTAACAGTAGCATTTATCGGTTTGCATTCTTTTGCTATTTTTGTTCTCTTCTTTAATAAATAAGCACGTGCCGTAACGTTACTTAAGAAAGTATTTTAAAGTTAAACTAATACCAAGCATATATACATAAAAAAAAATTAGAGAAAGGATTGAGAAAACTTAACTTCTTTAGTTAATCTTATTAGAACACCAGTCTCTCAAATTTGAAGAAGAACAATAGATAAAGAGTTATCATAATGATGGTATATATTGGGATGAGATAGAATTTTGGCAAGATTTGTAATAACTATGTGAAGTTAAGAATTTAAAAAGTGTTGGTCTTATAGGAGTTCAATGGGATTGGTCTTATAGGGTATACATATTTTGTGATAAAAAAAATCCCTATAAAATATAACTTGCAATTGCTTAGTTATGAATTGGTTTGGTTGATGTATTTATTTTTGTTGTTAGAAAAGAAACGGTAAGAGATAAGGAGTGAGATGATTTTGGTGTTGGAAAATTAGATTTGATATGGACCTGAGGAAGACTATTTCCGTACAAGTGGCAAGAAAGTAAGAGTCATGAAAACGTGGCTGTCCAAAGGAGTTTCCTAAAATGGACACTCACAAAGATACGCTATCCACCATCTTCTTCTCTTCTTCCCATTAAAATACTCTTTTTCCTTCTTTTCACACTCTCTATAAATGGAACACACAACACAACACACTTGTGTCAAAACACAACACTCCCATTCCTCACACTGCTTCGCAACTATTCAACGCTTCAAACTTCAAATCACTGCCATGGGAGAACAACTGCCGCCACTCAAAGCAGAGATGTTTGACGACAGCGAAAGTCATCGCTACGACGACGTTTTCAGCGACAGCAAGGACTCCGGACTGACTGAAGAGCCAACGGCGGTTCACATCAAAGAAGAGCTGGATGACGGCGCCGTTAACGGTTTCATGGATAAGATGCCGAAACCGATGGAAGGCTTGCACGAGATGGGGCCCCCACCGTTCCTGAAGAAGACCTTCGATATGGTGGAGGACCCTAAGACTGACCCCATTGTGTCATGGAGTCAAACTCGCGATAGTTTCGTCGTTTGGGACTCCCATGAATTCTCCAAAACCCTTCTTCCCAAATACTTCAAGCACAGCAATTTCTCCAGCTTCGTTCGCCAGCTCAACACCTATGTCAGTCAAATTTTCTGCATTCTCACCTTTCCTTCTATGTCTCCTTAATTTTCTCTCACCTTACCCTTCTATTGTACCTCTCTGTCCTCTTCTTTCTCAAAAATACTGATACATCAAAATTCTAATTTTTTAATAATTTTATGAATTAGGATCAAATATTCAAATCTATAAAATAACCTTTGATTTAGATCCACTGACGCCATTTATTCTTCCGTAATCTGTATAAATTGAACATTTGATTAATAAATTCTGATTTCAGAATTTTACTTACCATTTTGATAAATTTCTTGCAACATTTAATAATAGTTTAGCTTTCAGTCTGCTTGCGTATACAGTAAAGAGTGTAATTGGATTCATTTGTTTTTATATATAATATCATTTTTGCGATGTAAACGGAGTGTTTATGGTGTAACGGAAACAGGGCTTCAGGAAGGTTGATTCAGACCGCTGGGAGTTTGCGAATGAAGGATTCCAAGGAGGGAAGAGGCATTTGTTAAAGAACATAAGGAGGAGGGGTAAGTACAACAGACTGCATCAGGGAGCTTTCAATATGATGAAGCCAGGCGTGGAGGCTGAAGTGGAGAAACTGAAGAAGGACCAGAACATTTTGAAGGTGGAAATTCTGAAACTGAGGCAGCAGCAGGAGAATTCACATGTTCAGCTCACTAATGCTCAGGAGAGAGTTCGGCATGCAGAGATGAAGCAGTATCAGATGATGTTTTTCCTCACAAGAATGGCTAGAAGGCCCGCGTTTGTTGAGCAGTTAATCCAAAAGGTTAGGAGGAAAAGAGAGCTCGATGGTAACGACATGGTTAAGAGGCCTAGATTAATGGGAAACCCCTGCTATGTACCCTTCCCAAAGACCATGGAGACAACCCCTGATGTTGATTATAGACCCCAAAATCATAAACAATTCCCTTCTATGCAAACCGAGCTCGGTGGATTTCTGTCTGAAACTGTGAACACCAGCAAGATGGAGCACCCAACTCCCACTCCCTTGGAAGATGAATTGTGTAACCCTGTGCAAGGGTCAAGGGCCAATGGTTGTTCTAGCGCAAATGCGCCAGATGCTTCTTCTGCCTATCATGTTATGTCAGAAAAACTAATGCGGGAAAATTCTGTAGTTGATGAAGAACTAGATGTGAATGACTCTAATATCTATCTTGAATTAGAGGATTTGATCACTAAGCCGTCGGATTGGTCTCTTGGATCTGCAAATGGATTGGTGGAACAAACTAGTTGAAGTGATCTCACTAGTGTTGTTGTCCCTTGTAGTGGTAATCTTCCTCTCCAATTCTCAAAATGTTTAGTTTTGAACAATCTGGTCCTTAATGTTGCATTTGGCAATTTATGCAGGGTGCAATTTCAGGTTGCAGGAGTGTGTGTGTGACGCTCTGCTGCTAGTAAGATGAAGAGCTGAATATTATATGGCTCTTCAATTACCAGCTTTGAAAGTGCAGGACCTAGTTGCTCGCCCCAGCTTTTTATATGACGAAGCGAGAGTTTTCATGTTTCAGTTTGTTTGTGTCAAAATTGTTCATATGTTGTACAGCCCTTTCCTCCCTTGGCGTTCCTTTCCTTAACTTAGGGTCTTAAGTCATATCAGCATGGTCCTTGGTGTAGTAATTAACTATGTAGGTTGTAAATTTGTATTACAGAACATGGTTTATAGTTCAATACTTGGGGTGTATAATTACGTTACTGTTCCGTTTCAGCCTTTGTCTAATGTAGCCTGTCCTTTCCTTTGTCTCCTAGAATTTGTAGTCATCAGCTTCCTGAATCACTTTCAGGTTTAGGCTTTCATGATAATTTTGGAGACGTCTCTGTCTTCAGAGCTGTTATAATCTGTCTTTTTCCTTGTCTCAGATTTTCCTGAATCACACTTTTCAGCTTGGAAAATGAGAAATGTTGTTTGGATAATTGGAAAATTATAACGATGAGGTTATTCAGATACTATCAATACATGATTAAAAGGGTATATTGCACAGAACTTTTGTAGTTATAAAATCCTTCAAACCATTTGGAATATATTGGTGAATAAGTGAAGTTCTGGAGAAGAACTTGATGAAAAGTGAGAAGAAGTTTGTGAAGAACAAGTGGCACAGGAAATACAAAAATAGGTTAAGAAAATTAGTGAAATTAGAAATATAAAAAGTGATTAAGGAAATTAATGAGATTAAAAATAGAAAAATGGATTAAGGAAATTAATGAAATTATAATACGTTAAGAGACCATTTATCATCAGAAAATGAATTAAGAAATGAATGGAACAGAATATCATTATTTTTGTCTAATAAATTTTAAAGAATAAGTATAGAGAAAAACTAAAGCCGAATACTCCTAATACTTTTAAAAATGTCTTAAGATTTCAAAGTAAACTCAATAATTTCACTTAAGAATAAAGAAAAAAAAATTAATATTCTTAATACTTTTAAAAATCTCTTATAAGAAATATATTTTTTTTCAATCTTCGAAAGTAAAAGTCAATAATTTCATTTAAGATTAAAGAAAATAATGAATATTATGTGTCTTCCAGATAATTGTTTTCAATCTTCAAAAGTAAATTAACAATTTCATTCAAGAAAAACGTGCGATTTTAAATGTGAATATAAAAGTAATAATAACAAGTTTAATTAAACTAAAAATTACACTTATATCTTACGAATAAGATTTACGTCATGTTTAATCTTGGTTAAAACTTTTTTATTTTAGAAGAAACATGTAGGTAGTGGGTAGTTGTATGTGAGGAAGTTATAATAATTTGAAAGAGATATATTAAAGTTAAAATTAAAATTTATTGAGAGATATATATGAAATAGTTATCACAAATTTATTGAGAGATATATATATATATATGAAATAGTTATCATGTATTGAAAGTAACATGTGAAACTAGTTATATATGAAAATGAAAGTGTATTTAAAAGTAATATATGGAAATGAAAGTGTTATTTTTATGTGTTCTTTATGTCTCAATCAAATCATCTATATAACTCTAAAATATTATGGAATGTTTTATATTTTCTAAATATTTTAATTTATATTATTTCTTTATATTTTTTCAACTTTTTTCTTTTCTTTTCTTATAAAACTATATTATAATTATCTCTTTTTTTCTTGTTTTTTTTTTCTCTTTCATCTTCAACAAGCTCTTTTTTATCTTAATTTAGATCAAAATAAAAAGTAAAACATGTTATTTTAATTTAGATCAAAATAAAAAGTAAAACATGTTATTTTTGTAATGGAAGAGAAAATGTTATTGTAATCTTAACCATATATTTATGTATATTATTTGATAATTAGTAGAGCTCTATAATGATCAATGTTACCATCAGGTTCGGCTTTGAAAGCATATAACCACTAACACCTTACAATTGATTTTCTAACTAAGAAAACTCAGTTAACAAATACCACTATTCACACTTCCCTTCAATCATAACTTTGTAACAATTGAATAGTACTTATAAGTTTAACAAATTTATTATCTAAATATGAATTACCAACTTTCCCCACTAAAATAATGTTATTAAGGGATGGACGTGTTGCACACCGTTTAAGAAAGTTAATCAAATGTGACTATAAATGAATCAACTAAAAATACAGGAATAATAAATGACTAAACAATGGAAGTTGAATAGTTAAACTCATTTATAGAACTGTGAAAATACAATTTTGAAAATATATATCATGTTAAAGTATAAGAAAGAGAAAAATATTAACAAAATGAATATTTATAATAATAACAAGTACATATATAATTTGGTTAAAATAATTTATCGATAAACTCTAAATTGTTGTTCTTATTGCTAAGAAACATATCGTTACAATGTGAGTGCGGTTTTACTGATTATTAATCATATTATATGTTCATGAGGTAATCATTCTGAACTTAGTCTATATTTTTTTGCACAAAATAATAGATTATGAAATTCAAGTTATTCAACTCCAACAAAATTTGAAGTTGCTAACATTCTAAAAATCTTTCTCCTTCAAAATTAACATGAATTTAAAAATATTTATATATAAAGAAACTATAATTAATTTTGTAAAAAAATAGTTAGTTTTATATTTTGTTAGAACCTTTGTAAAAAAAAAATCAATTTTATTTATGTACAAATATGGACGAATGTAAATGTATTCATTCTTCTTTTTTATCTCTTCTCTATGTTTATTGTTCTTTATATTTTCTTATAAGTCTTCTAACATAGTAAAAGAAACTTATTTATTCATTGATATTAAACTTTCATATAAGAGGACAAGACAAACATCAAAATTTATAATTTACTGTGTTAGATAGTCTTTTATCTAAAATATAAGTATTAAAATAACTCTTTCTCACATTTATCTATTATTCACACATTCTTACTTTTTCTCTGTAGTTACCTAGACTATGCTAGTGTGTGTAAAGATTAAGTCTTCAGTTCTATGTGTTTACTACCAAAATAGAGTTGACTGATTTATGTTTTAAGTTCAGTTATTAAAAGATGGTGATACTTCAAATACTGAACCTTATTTCCATTCTTCAGTATGTTTCTAATACCAACAGAACAAGAAAAAAAATATGACCCATAGCCTTTGATTATAATAAAATAATGTAAATAACACGCAAAAATGAGTTATTCTCTCTATATTTCATCGTGTATTATGTCAACTATTTAAGGTAATATAATTATATTAGTATAAATTTTATTAAATATTATACTATTAACAATTGTATATGTTTTTTATTCAACTATTGCATTATAATTTTATAAGTTCATTATTACTTTTATTAAAATAAAAATAAGGTAAATAAATTATTTTTTATTTTAATATATTTAAATAATGTATATATATATAGAGAGAGATTTAAATAAATGAAATATGAAATAACTTTAGATTATTGTAAACATAATTTGTGTAAAAGTAATTTTCAATTTAAGAATGAATTTTTAAAAAATATTTAATAAAGAAATATTAACTATTTAATAGTTAATAAAATTATTCCTATCCAATTTGATGTGTTTTTTCTTTATTATTGCATGACAATTTCAAGTTGTAAGGTAAGTGGATCTCTTCACTTGATCCCTGAATGGATAGATCATTTTAAACTTGATACCTACAAATTAATGCAATAATTGGGGCATTCTATTGTCAAATTCTTCTGTGAGAGGAACATTTCCTTTGTTGGATCCAATTATTGTGAAACTCTTTTTGTGAAGGGTCCATTTCTTGTGCGGGATCCAAATCAGTGTGTCCTGTCAATTTTATGACAAGGTGGGATAACTTCTTTTCAATAAATATATATATTTCTTTTATTTTATATGATATTTAATGTGTGTATTTTTCTTTTATTTTATATAATGTTTAACGTATATATATATATATATATATATATATATATATATATATATATATATATATATATATATATATATATATATATATGGGATTAACTATTAAAGCTCTTTTTTAGTTAGTATATATTAATAAAGTGTATCAAGTTTTAGTAGAAAAAAAATCTTTATGAATTAAAAGAAACATTCACTTAACTCTAACGGATCTTCCTCACTTATCCAATTTGTTTCTTTTTAATCTCCATCCTCTCTTACACATATCAACCCACGACACACAATTTGTTATTTTTGCTTTGTTCGTTTATTTGTTTGCCACTTTAATAATAAAATAATTGATTGAAGTTGATTTTTTTATTGCAGGCTGATTGTTATTAAATTTTGTTTTTAAATTTTAATAGAGTAGTTTATCTTTGGGAATGTTTGATACTTTGACTATTATGTGGTTTCCTTAGTTTGATGGCTTATGCTTTGAGTTAAAATCATTTTGATTTGTAAGATAAATAATCATTACTAGTGTAAAAAATTATTACTCATATTCTGATTGTTATTAAATTTTGTTTTTAAATTTTAAAAGCAGTAGTTTATCTCCAGGAATGTTTGATACTTTGACTATTATGTGGTCTCCCTTGTTTGGTGGCTTATGCTTTGAGTTAAAATCATTCTAATTTGCAAGATAAATAATCATTACTAGTGTAAAAAATCATTACTCATATTTATTTTATTTTAATATATTTTTATGTTGGACTTTTCTCTAATTTTCACAAGCATAATAACATCAGAAATTGGTAATTAGCTTGGAGTGTTTTTTTAAAGATGATAATTCAACCTACAAAAATGATGAAATTGGAGAGGTTAATGAATATTATGAAATTAAAGAGATCTTGAATGAACCTTTGCCTGAAGGCAAAAATGTTAATGACTAAACTTTTTACAAAGATAAATTATTTAAAAACGACACTTATGCTTACAATTCCTATTATTTATTTTTGTTTTTAAATATTAACTTTTCGTATTTTCATAACTTTTATTCTTTGTTATATTTTCATAGTTTTGTACGTTTTGTCATATTTTTAGCATTTTGTACGTTTTGTTATATTTTCAGAGTTTTGTATGCTAAACATATGTAAAAAACTTTAGAATGCACTCATTGTTTTGAATGATTATTTCCGAGTAATCTTTTATAACTAAAAGTCAAACGCGGCTGCTTTATTACACTCTCCTTTACATGAAAAAACTAAAAAAAGCGAGTCATAAATAAACAGATAATAAAAGAAATAAACCTAAAAATAAAAAGTCTATAACTATATATATATATATATATATATATATATATATATATATATATATATATATATATATATATATATATATATATATATATATATATATAAAAGACATTGTCTTGTCGTTGCATTTAAGGCATATTAGAACATTCTTGATAGAGAATCACAAATTTCATAGCCATTATATGACACCACAAATAAATTTAACCGATTATAGGAAAACTTTGCATGAAAACTTTCACTAACATAATAATAAAAATAAAAAATAAAAAGCAACACAAAAATCATATTAGTATAATTAATTAGATTTCACCTCCAGTGCATAGTATATAGTATATGTGCATGTGATGAGGGGAAATAAATGCAAAGGTAAAAAGCTTTATTTTTTGAAAATAAAAATAAAATTTAGCAATAAGTGTGGACACTGTCAAATTAAATTAATATTAACAATAATGAAAATATCCCTTAAATATTTATAATTTTTTAAAAAATTATTCATTAAAATATATATTTATAAGTCTAATATAATAATATTTTCAAGAGTTTTGTCTATTTTGATATATTTTCATAATTTTGTCACTATATTTTGAGAGTTTTATATGCTACAAATGTAAAAAACTTAATGCATTCATTGTTTTGGATAATTGTTTCCTAGTACTCTTTTACGGCTAAAAATCAAACTTGCAACAGCAGCTGCTTTATTACACTCTCTCCTTACATGAGAAAAAAAAGAGAGTTAGAAAGGCATAACAAAAGAAACAAATCTAAAAGTAAAAAAAGTATAACTATATCTCTATATCTATATATATATATATATATATATATATATATATATATATATATATATATATATATAAAAGAATAAAAAAAATAAACAATAAAAAACAACACAAAAATCAAACTAGCATAAGTAATTACACGACATGTCATGAGGGAAAATAAATGCAAAAGTAAAAAATTTTATTTGTTGAAAATAAAAATAAAATGTAGCAAGAAGTTTGGACAATGTCAAATTAAATTAAAATTAATAATAATGAAAACATCTCTTAAATATTTATAATTTTAAAAAAATTTATTCATTAAAATATATATTTATGAATTCTAATCTATTAATATTTTCATTGTAAACTTTGTTATATTTTCAGAGTTTTGTGTAAGGGCATGTAAAATTAATAAAGGAGTCTTTGGGTCTTATGTGGGGCAGTCAGCTCATCAGATCAAAGGCACATGACCTTAGCAGGAGTCTTTCTCCTAAGTCAGCTTTTCACTCTGTCAACTTTTTCCTTCTCTCTAAAAACTCATATTCTAAATATTGCTCTGTCTTCTCTCTAAAATATCACCCTGTTGAACCGTTCAATTTTTGAATAGCTGGTGCTCAAAAGTTCACTGCGTCAAGGGCTCTGTAACGGACCGAACGGGTTCTTGTTCCAACGGGTAAGTCACTTTCTCCTTTTCTCCACCGTTTCTAGCACATAGGGCATTGCTATTTTACTGAATGCATGCCACTAGAAGTGTTCTACTTCAAATTTGTGGTAATTTCTAGCCTAAAAAGCTAATTTTATCACCATTGGGTGATTTATAGGGTGTCTTTGAATTTTGCTGTGAGGAGCACTATTTAGATCATCCTGTCAAGTAAACTGTGAAGTTTTCATCTAAGGAGAGCTAATTATTTTTGTATGAATTTATTTTATACAAATATATGCAGGTTGAATGTTGAACTGGTGTGTTCTTGTGAAGCTGTTCTACGATGTTAATTTTATTAGATAATTATAACTGAGACTGTGGAATTGTGCTTAAATAATTTATGCTTTGGTGTTGAACTGGTACATGTGGCAATTATGTTTGTAAGTGTGTATGTTGAAATTAATCTGTTTTGGTTGAAATTGTTCTGGTTGGAGGGTTTGGAGTAAGGACTCTGTGATAGCATGTATATGGGCAGATACTCTTTAAGGCTACTGTGAGGGGAAGGGTGATATATATAATTGGGTATTTGATGTCTAGAACACTGTAGGGCAGTTTTAATAACTTAGATAATCAAATCATAACTTGTTAAAAGCCTTTCTTTGTTGGTAGGATAGAGGGGACTTAAAAATCTGAGTTGGCACATCCCTGATCATAGAGCAGCCTTGGCCTGGTCTAGTACGTTGTGACTAGTCATATGTGCTAGCGCCGAAGGTGAGTCTGATGTGTTCAGACATCTGAACCCTCTCCGGTCACCAATTGGGGGAAAGTAAGATCTCTACTATAATGAAAATTAGACAAGTAGTTTACCAAATAAGAACCATGATATATATATATATATATATATATATATATATATATATATGTATATTATTAAATGTTATGGAAATATAAGTTAGGAAAGCATGATATATATATGAACGTAAACTGGTGCATGGAGGAGATCTCACTCATTTTCCTTCTTCTGTTTGGATTGATTGATGTTGTTTGACTGCCAGGATGTATGTATGGTGTTGTTGAGTGGTTGTAAAGCATATGAATGTGAACTACAATGATGTAATTGAGTATGAAGTGGACATCTCAGGGTGAGATGATTGAAAGTGATGTGTGGGGTGTTGTTGTTCTGTATAACTGTATGGAGCTTTGAACTGGTATGTCTATCCCTACACTCGAAGCACTGTTCATGCTCAAATAGAGGAGAGCAGTGTAAGTGGTGAGAGTAGAGGGAGGTTCTCGTCTATAGTCTTAGAGTTTAGACATAGACAGATGGGGGATTTACCTTGCATAGTGTTGGGGAGTGCCAGCTGAACTACGCAAGTGCAAAGACGACCAATAGTTCGACAGTTATACCAATCCGAATGAGTCGTGTGAGTGTTTGAGTCATGGTTTAAAGTGGTATGCCTTGATTGTTCTTTATATGTAGCTAAGCACGATGATATTTACTCTATATGATTACTGCTTGTTTATCTAGCTCACCCTTGTTTCTTTGTTGTGTGTTGCTTGTGTATGTTTTCCTTTGCGATGATCATCCACTTGGATGAGAGCAGATGTTGTTGAGGAGGTTCCCTTGGAGCAAGAGTTGGAGGATGCTGATGATGCAGTATAGATTTTTAGGATTTCTAAATTTAAGTTGGTGGTATTTTGAAGTACTCTAAACTGTTTAAGTTTTAAGTTCTGTCCTTTTGTGGATGACTGTAATATCAGTTACTGAACTACTATTTTACTCTGACCGTTCTCTTTATTGGAATGTGGACGCTGATTGTGGTTATTATATATTTGGGATGCCACATTTTTGTATGTTTTCAAAGTTATATTTTCATATATTTGTACGCTGAAAATGTAAAAGTTTTAAAATGTACTCATTATTTTGGATGATTGTTTTCCACAAAAAGCTAAACTTGTTTTATTACATTCCCTATTTACATAAAAAAAAATAGTCAAATTTATAACAAAAAGGAACAAACTAAAACTAAGGATATATATATATAAGGATAAAACATCATAAGAAAAATAAAAAATAAAAACACAAAAATCAAACTAACATAATTAATTAGATTTCACATCGAATGCATAGTACATGTGTATGTGGGGAAATAAATGTAAAGTAAAAACCTTTATTTGTTGAAAATAAAAATGAAATTTAGCAAAAAGTGTGGACACTGTCAAAATAAATTAAATTAATAATAATGAAAATATCCCTTAAATATTTATAACTTTTAAAAAATTTATTCATTAAAATATATATTTATGAAGTATAATTTAATAAATTTTTCAGAATTTTATTCAGAATTTTGTACGCTATATATTAAGGGTTTTATACACTAAAATGTAAAAATTATTTTGGATTATTGTTTATTATAATATTTTACCATTAAAAGTTAAACTTGCCGTTGCTTTATTACACTCGCTTTTTATATTGGAAAAATTAAAATAAATGAGTTATAAACCGATAATAAAAAGAAGAAACCTAAAATAAAGAAAGTATAAATATATATATATATATATATAAATATATATATATATATATATATAAATAAGGATAATACATCATAAGAAAAATTAAAAAATAAATAACAATAGAAAAATTAAACTAACATAACTTCAGCATACTATATTTGTATGTGATGGGGAAATAAATGCAAACATAAAAACCTTTATTTGTTGAAAATAAAAATAAAATTTAGTAAGAAGTGTGGACACTGTCCAATTAAATTAAAATTAATAATAATGAAAACATCCGTTAAATATTTATAATTTTTTTAAAAATTATTCATTAAAATATAAATTTATGAAGTCTAATTTAAAAATATTTTCAGAGTTTTCTATGGTTTGTTATATTTTTAGAGTTTTGTAAGTTGTTAAATTTTCATAGTTTTATATGTTTTGTTATATTTGTAGAGTTTTGTACGTTATATTTTCAGATATTTGTACCTAAAAATGTAAAAAACTTTAGAATGCACTCTTATTGCTACTTATTAATCTTTTATAGCTAAAAGCAAAACTTGCAGCAATGACTTTATTACATTTCCTCTTCACGGGAAAAATTAGAAAAAATAATCAGATAACAAAAGGAAAAAACCTAAAAATAAAGAAACTATAACTCTCACCCTATCTATCAATCCATCTATATATATATATATATATATATATATATATATATATATATATATATATATATATATATATATATATATATATATATATATATATATATATATATATATATATATATATATATAAAAGGATAAAACATCATAAGAAAAATAAAAAATAAAAAAACAACACAAAAGTCAGACTAGCATAATTAATTATATTTCACCTAAAATGCATAGTATATTTGTTTGTGATGAGAGGAAATAAATGCAAAGGTAAAAAACTTTATTTTCTGAAAATAAAAACAAAATTTAGTAAGAAGTGTGGACACTTTCAAATTAGATTAATATTACCAATAATGAAAACACCCCTTAAATATTTATAATTTTTAAAAAAATTATTCATTAAAATATATATTTATAAAGTCTAGTCGAATAATATTTTCAGAGAGTTTTGTATGCTTTGTTATAATTTTAGAGTTTGGTATGTTATATTTTTAGAGTTTTATACCTTAAAATGTATAAAACTTTTAGAATGTACTCATTGTTTTTTTTGGTTTTTGGTAGAGTGATTCTTACCTCTAAGTTTTCCATAATACCCTTTGATTATAATACCCTTTCGTGTGCACAGGTAATAAAGTAATGATGCTGGTTTAATATACAAATATAAAAAACACAATAAATTATAAATAAAATGATAAAAAAATAAATAAGTCAAAAAGTACAACAAATAATTAAATAATAATTAATATGCCAATAATTAAAATTTTCAAAAAATATTACAAATTATAAATAAATTACAAATAAATTGAAAAGTTAAAAATAACAAGATTTATTTCGATGATAACTAATATTTAAATAAATACAAATATAATAAAACCTTACAAATTAAAAATAAATTAACAAACAAATAAAATGTTAAAAATAACAAAAGAAATTATGTCAGAAATAATATTTAAATAAACATAAAATATAAAAAACAATAACAATTTAAAATAAAATAAGAAATAAATAAATAAATAACATAAAAATAATAAATATAAAGACAATATTTTTGTTCGAGCATAACAAAATAAATATAACTGAAAAACATAGATAAATAACAAATAATAAATTAAAAACAAATCAAAATCAAAAATAAAAATAAACATAATAAACACAAAAAATAAAAATAAAAAATAAAAAATAAAAAATAAAAATAAAAACACAACCGTAATTCAAAATGCAGCAGATCTCAACCGCATTCAAATTGCGCAGGCGTTCAAATTAGACAGGATCTTAACGGTGCTTCGGAAGATCTCAAGTCTTACCGAACATAGCTATCCTTACCCGCGAGAAAAGATCACATATATAGAAGTGCAGCGAGAAAGGGAGAGAGGAGAGAGGAGAGAGGAGAGAGCGAGAGATGGAATACAGAAACTATGGAGCAAGAGATGGAATTAAAAGAGCTTCTCCACCTTACTGGAATTGAAGGAGGAGGAGAACATTTTCTTGGAGGGAAGGTGTAGAGAGTATGGGTTGGAGGTGCAAGGTTTGCTTTTAAAACATTAAAAAATTCTTTCTCTTTTCCTGTGTAGGTCTGCAATGGTTAGAAGGGTAGTGTGGAAAATTTGGAGGTACAGGAAGAATTCGTGGAATTGCACGAAGCTCCTCTCTTCTTAGTAATTTTTTATCACTTAAAAATCAAACTTGCATCCGCTCTTTATTACACTCAAAAAAATAAAAAAGTATAAATAAATATATATATATATATATATATATATATATATATATATATATATATATAAAGAATAAGAGATCATAAGAAAAATAAAAAAGTAAAAAGAAATACAAAAATCAAACAAACATAATTAATTAGACTTCACCTCGAGTGAATAGTATATGTGTATATGATGAGGGAAAATAAATGTAGAGGTAGAAACCTTTATTTGTTGAAAATAAAAATAAAATTTAACAAGAAGTGTGGACACTGTCAAAATAAATTAAAATTAATATTAATAAAAACATCCCTTAAATATTTATAATTTTAAAAAAATTATTCATTAAAATATATATCTATGAAGTCTAATCTAATAATATTTTAAAAGTTTTATACACTTGGTTATATTTTTAGTGTTATATTTTTAGAGTTTTGTATATTATATTTTTAGAGATTTGTACGCTAAAAATGTAAAAGACTTTATAATAACTCAATATTTTGGATGATTGTTCTTAACCATCTCTTACCGTTAAAAATCAATCTTTTACCGTTAAAAGTCAAACATGCAGCCGTTACTTTATTACACATATTCTTTCTTTCTCCTTTTCATAACAGGTATTTCCACTAATAAATATTTGATTAGGTAAGATTTCATGTAATTCAGTTTAAAAAATAGAAATTCCAGTATTACTAAATAGATTCATGTGATTTGATGGAGCATGACAGCAAATTGTGGAATATTTTTCGATAAAATTCACGGGGAAATTTAAAATACTTGGGAGTGGAAATGAAGAAATGTCTACACTACCTGGATTGAATCAGATACAATTTGAAGGATTTTGTAGGTTCATTGATCGGAGGCTTAACAGAAGAGCTTTTTAAGTTTCCAAAAATTGAGGATACAGATCAAGAAATTAAATTTCAATTATTTGCCGAAACATTTCAATTATTAGAACCATTGATAAACGAAAAAGATGTTGTATATGAGTCACTTGGTAAAAATTAAAAAAAATAATCATAAATGGATAACAAAACGAACAAACCTAAAAGTAAAGAAACTATAACTATATATATATATATATATATATATATATATATATATATATATATATATATAAAAGGATAAAACATTAAGAAAAATAAAAAACAACACAAAAATCAAACTAGCATAATTAATTAGATTTCACCTTGAATGTATAGTATATGTGTATGTGATGAGGGGAAATAAATGCAAAGGTAAAATTGTTGAAAATAAAAATAAAATTTAGCAAAAAGTATGGACACTGTCAAATTAAATTAAAATTAATAATAATTAAAACATCCCTTAAATATTTATAATTTTTAAAAAAATTATTCATTAAAGTATATATTTATAAAGTCTAGTCTAATAATATTTTGAGAGTTTTGCATACTTTGTTATATTTTCATTTGTACGGTATATTTTCAGAGTTTTATAGGTTAATGTAAACAACCTTATAATGCATTCATTGTTTTGGACGATTGTTTCTTAGTAATCTAAAAGTCAATTTTGCATCCGCTGCTTTATTACGGTCGCTCTTTACATTGAAAAAATAAAAAAAAAGTTATAAAGATAACAAAAGAAACAAACCTAAATATAAAGAAAGTTTTATACGCTAAGATGTAAAAAACTTCATAATGCACTCATTGTTTTGGATGATTGTTTTCTTAGTAATCTTTTAGTGCTAAAAAAGCTTCCATCTGCTGCTTTATTATACTCGCTTTTTACATTGGAATAATTGAAAAAAATGGGTTATAAATAGATAACTAAAAGAACAAACCTAAATATTAAAAGAGTACAACTATATATATATATATATATATAAAAGGATAAGACATCATAAGAAAAATAGAAAATAAAAAACAACACAAAAATCAAACTAGTATAATTAATTAGACTTCACGCTAGTATATGTGTATGTGATGAAGGGAAATAAATGCAAAGATAAAATGCTTTATTTGTTTGAAAATAAAAATAAAATTTAGCAAGAAGGATTGACACTGTCAAATTAAATTAAAATTAATAATAATGAAAATATCGCTTAAATATTTTTAATTTTTAAAAATTATATTCATTAAAATATATATTTATGACGTCTAATCTAATAATATTTTCACAGTTTTTTACGCTTTGTTATATTTTTAGAACTTTATATGCTTATTTATATTTTTAGAGTTTTGTACATTATATTTTTAAAGTTTTGTACGCTAAAAATGTAAAAAAATTTAGAATGCACTCATGTTTTGGATGATGTTTTTTAGTAATCTTCTAGCCCTAAATGCCAAAGTTGTATCCACTGCTTTACTACTCTCTTCCTTTGGAAAAATTAAAAAAGAGAGAGCTATAAATAGATAACAAAAGTAACAAACTTAAAAATGAAAAAAATATAACTATAACTTTATATATATATATATATATATATATATATATATATATATATATATATATATATATATATATATATATATATATATATATATATATATATATATATATATATATATATATATAGGGGTTTGCTAACGCGCGTAGGCCTGTTTTTCAGTTGGTACGTTTTAGCAATATGTACCGGATTTTAGTAGACAAAAATATCCTTATATATCATCGATTCTAAGTTTTAAAGTTAAGGATATTTTAATAATTTTCATTCTCAAAACTAAAAAAAAAAAAAAATCCCCCAAACCCTTACTCACCTCTCTCATTGCTCTCAACCCTTTCTCTTTCATCTTTCTCCCTCCAATCTTTTCTCTGTCATCCCTACTGTAGCCCCAATTGAAAAAAATCAAAAATTTCTCTCAACTCTTTCTCTTTCATCTTTTTCACTCCAATATTTTCTCTATCATCACTACTGTAGCCTCAATTGAAAAAAATCAAAAATTTCTCTCAACTCTTTCTCTTTCATCTTTCTCACTCCAATCTTTTCTCTCTCATCCCTATTGTAGCCCCAATTGAAAAAATCAAAAACACTTGCCGTTAAACAATCTTACAAAAAAAAATGATTTTATAATAAGTTTTCATCTTATAATTTTTGTCTTATATAATTTTATCCAATTTTCACAAGCATAAAAGAATTGGTAATTGACTTGGAAAAAATCAGAAATACTCGTTGTTAAACAATTTCTTACAAAAAATGATTTTATAATGAGTTTTTATTTTATAATTTTTGTCTTATCTAATTTTCACAAATGACATCAAAGGAATTGATAATTGGCCTGGAAAAAAATCAGAAACACTAATTGTTAAACAATTTCTTACAAAAAATGACTTTATAATGAGTTTTCATTTTATAATTTTTGTGGTATATAATTTTATCTAAATTTCACAAGCATAATGACATCCAAAAGAATTGGTAATTGGTTTGGAGGGTTTTTCTAGAGATGATGATTCAACATATGCACGTGATGAAATTAGAGAGGTTAGTGAAGATGGTAAAATTGAAGAGATCTTGAATGAACCTTTGCCAGATAAATTGTTTAAAGGCAAATGTTTCTGAAAACACCCTTAACCTTAAAACTTAGAATCCATGATATGTAAGGATATTTTTGTCTACTAAATTCTGGTACACATTGCTAAAACGTACCAACTGAAAAACAGGCGTACGCGCGTTAGCAAACCCATATATATATATATATATATATATATATATATATATATATATATATATATATATATATATATATATATATATATATATATATATATATATATATATATATATATATATAAAATATAATATTAAACATTCTTTACACGTCGTTCAACACTTTCAATAGCTTTTATATGTTCTGTTTCTTCAAATACTTGTGTGAATTTAAGTTAAATAGTGTGCTGCTGTTTTTGGTACGATCATCAAGTCTCGATATCTTTTTTCTTTAGTGCTTTTGCAAATTTTATATATGAAAATAATTCAGACTGAGAATAATTCACGCATCTTACGTGAAAAAATAAATAAGCAACAGCAGGTGTACTATTGTTATTCTACTATTTAACTTAAATTCACATAAGTATTACACTAGTGAAAAATATATTTTTTATAGCTATTTTTTATACCTGTTAAAATTTATCAGCTATAAAAAGTGATGTGGTAACAGTTTTGTAAATATAAAAAACTTTTTTATATCAATTATAATAAAAATAGGTATAAAAAGTAGTACGGTGACGTTATAGTAAAAAAATATAAATATTTTATACCGATTATGATTTTAATAGGTATAATTTTTTTTTTTTTATCGCTGTTAACCTAATAGTCGGTGTAGATTATTGTTTTACACCGGTTAATATTATAACTGGTATGAATTTTTTTTATTAATATTTTCTCTTTTGTATTATGCAGTTTCGTTCTCATTCTTAGTCATTCGTTCTCCTCTCTTATCCTTCGTTTCAGTATCCATTGTAGCCACCTCACCTCGATCCGCAACATCTCCCGCGTCCACGACGGTGACCTCAACCCTAGCCTCGCTCCTCTCTTACCTCAGCCAACTAACGGTGGCGGCGAATTAGAAAACGAAGAAGAAAGAACTCTTGTCTCGGTGTGCAGCGCGGAATCCATGGCAAGGCTGACGGAGATGGCGACGTTCTGAATCCCGTTCTGTACCGCAACCTTGCGTGGATTTGTGAAGTTCCACAACCTCGCTAAGATTTCGCGGCCAAACAAGAATAAGAAGAGGAAGGAGGGAATGGAAGTGGAAGACGGTAGGCCGTGGGGCATAACGATTTTCGTGGTTGAGGTACAAAGACCAGTGGAACAAAGACGAACAACTAACAACCACGGCAGCAGATGTTCTCTCTTGAGGTACAAAAAATGTTCCTATTTTGCTCTTAGACTCTAATTTGGACTGCAATTGTGTTAGTTATATGGGTAAGTTGTCTTTGTTTGTGTGCTAAACCAAGAAGCTGAACATAGAAATGAAAATTCTCGTGAAGAATTGAAAGAGATAAAGTCACGAAAATTTTGAGTCTATTACAGGTGTTTGAGATGACAGAGGATTATTTTAGGGTTTTATATGTTGGATTTTGAGTCTATTACAGGTGTTTAACTTTTCATGTGCTATATTATTTTTAATGATTTTGTTGACTCCAGTCTTTGAGGTTGATTTTAAGCCACTAAAAGTTTTTTTGTTGAGAAAGAAAGCATGTATTTTACATCAATATTTCCAATATGGTAAATGTTTTCTTTCCAATCATGAAATTCACACTGCTTGTTAGAATTATAGTCGACAATGTACATATACATGTACCAAAGAATCATGGAGTGTTTGTGGTCTGATGATATGGGGATTCTTTTTTCTTACATGTATTGGGTTAGGGATCACTTATAACACAAATCTGCATCAATTTTAAAGTACCAAAGCTTATCAATTTTAAGCTGACTATTGACTTTTCTTCTAGGATATTACTTCTAGCTCTTTTGATTGCAGAATTGGCTTTCTTATGGAGATCTCATCTATCAGAGAATTAGCTGATATGGTAAGAATTTTGAATATCTCTTGTAAATAATGATATTTGAATCTAGGGTAACTTTTTGAGTATGAGAAACAGAGCCAAGTGTATGTAACACACGTCCAGTACTTATTTTTGCTTCTGATTGATCTATATTGGATAGTCTATAATACTATGGCTCAATCTTCAGACATGATGCCCTTGCAGATGAATTAGCCATGCTGAAGCAAGTAAATGAGTTTGCTGCAAAGGGTCTCAGTCCTCCAAGAAAGAATGGATTTGCCAGGTACTATTTCTTTTGAAAACAAGTTAATTTAATTTGTCAAGTCTTCCTCTTAAGTTCTCAAAAATATTTGATCTTTGAGGTACTGATGCATAGAAGATATGATGGATAACACATGTTTTCCTGGCTGCTTTTAAAATTGTATTTCCCAGGGCATCCTCCATGTCACCAAATGCAAGAATGATCAGAATAGCTTCACTTGAGAACATGCTGAGTATATAATCTAATTCACTTGTTGCAATACCTTCTAAACTTTCTGAGGCAGAAGAACGAGAAAGAGCCATCTCTAATCGTGGACGCTGGAATCAATTGCGTTTATTGGGAGAAGCGAAGAATTTGCTTCAATATATGTTTAATTCTGCTGCACATGCTAGGTCCTTTGACCTATACCTTTTCTCTCTATAATTAATTATATTTTTTTCTTCAATTCTCTATAAATAAGATAACTAAACAATTTTCTAATTGAACAAAGCACAATTGTGATATTGTATACTGTTATGAATTTGTGTGTTGACAATAGGTGCCAACTCTGGGAGAAGGACATGGAGATAAGGGAAATGAAAGATCAAATAAAAGAACTTGTTGGTCTCTTACGCCAAAGTGAGATGAAGAGAAAAGAAGTTGAGAAGGAACTAAAAGTGAGAGAACAAGCTAATGGAAGCACACTGGCTACACCACTTTCCGTAAGAATATTGTTACTGAGTTATCTACTAATTACATTTACTAAAACTTTAATTAATAAGATTGGAATTCAACTTACTTCCTCATAAGGTAATTTCTTCTTTTTGATGGACGTATTCAGCGCGTCAATTTTGTTATATTTGGTATAGCTAGTTATAGATTCCAAGTACCATAGTTAAAGATTCCAAAGTAAAAAGTTTGTCCTAATTATTTAGTTAAAAGTTTTGAAAGTGACAGGAAATTTTATTTGGTCCAGAGGGATATTGAAAAAGGAAAATTAATTACTGCATTAAGCTTTTGCAAGCCAATCAAAATTTATATATTTTTTTATCAAACACCAGACATGCCAGCAATCTAATTTATATAATAAAAAATTGATATCCCTTGTAATTCAAAATAGTAAAACCATGAATTTTATTCTTTGATTTATGTTAAATGTAAGAATTTGTCTCATTTAAATTTTCATCCGTTATATTATGATTTAACCAATTACATACTTGTTGAGTTGTCTGCTACACTGGCTACACCTTCGGTAAAAGTATATATAACTAATTGTTGAGTTGTCTGCTAACTAAGCCTATAATTAAGGAACAAAGGTACTTGAACTCCTACATTTTTGTGCTTAGTTATAATTCTTTGTTTTGTTTCGTTTTTTCTCTAAGGAACTTCTTTATCAACATTTTAAGAGAGAGAAATAAGAAAAATAGCTAAAATTAACTTTTTTTTACAAATTAAATTTATTTTATTTATAAATTAATTTTTAAAACATTTTTTCATATAAATTAGACTTGCTTCTTTTTCTCATCACTTTTTTTTTGTATCTTAGAAGTTGTCAACACTCAATTTTGTCCGGGTAGTAAAAATGTGTTTTTATTGTTTTTTTATTATTTTCCTTTTATTTTATTTTACCTTTTTGTTTTATTCTATTTTAATGTATTTAGATCATTTGCTTTTAATTCAATTTCTATTTTATTTCTTATATTCATTTTGTTTTAATAGAGTTAATTAATCAAAATAATTGAAAAAATTGAAAAATAAAATAAAAAATAAAATAAAATTGAAATAAAAAAATATATAATAAGAAAATAAAAAAAATGTGGGGGAGGTGGGGTATGTGAGGCATGTCTGAGGTGAGGGAGACCAGGTGGTTAGGGAGACCAGGTGGTTAGGGAGACCAGGTGGTTAGGAGAATTTTCCAAGATTTTTGGAGGAAAAGAAAAGGAGGATTACACACAGCTGGGGGACCTTCATCTTCGATCATCATCGAGTCTCCCTGAGGACATCCACCATTTGATAAAGGCCAGCGAAGAAGAAGGAGAAGGGGTCACCGGATACACGTTAGCTAGCAGCAGCCAGTAGAGCTCCGAGAGGTAAGCACCTTGCTCACTTCTGTGGTCACGTACGCTTACTGCATTATACTGCCTTTTATGCTTATTTCGTTTTGTTGGAGTATGTGCTGTGGTGAGTCTTCCACATTCTCCCTCCTAGATTCTTATCGCACACTTTCATCCCCTTCCCCTGAACACACCCTATTCCCCTGAACACCACACCCTGCATGGTGAAGCTATAAAAAACCTTTTGCAGTCAATCCGTTTCAAAACCCCTAAACATCACGAGTTCTCCTATTTTTAACAGCCTTTAATGCCTCTGTTCACCCTATGCCCCGCGCCTCTGTCCATCTCAAATCATCAACAATGAACTTGAATCATTAAACTGGATATTCACCAGAAAAACACAGCAGAAAGGAAAATAACAAAACAATATCTTCATCTTCACATAACCATTCCATTCACCCATTGGAACCTCCATCCCAACTCACGCATAACAACATCCCCATCCTCAACCTGCATTGCACAACGCCACCGAGATTAAGCACCAATCACCAAGAACAATAGGAGAACCCATCGGTGGCGGCCTCCAAGGCTGACGGCGTCGCGGTTGGAAACGGATCTGATGGTGCTTGGGTTTGCCGCCGACGCCAAGATCGAAAGAAGTGGTGGCATGGTGGCTGGGTCGCGGTGGTGAGCGGCGGTCAGTTAGGGATGGACGCGGTGGCCGTTTTCGTCGTGGTGGCCGTTTTCGTCGTGGTGGCTATTCGGGTTCGCGACAGTCGATCGGAATAAGACGTGGTCGTTGAACGGTGAAGGTGCGACGGAGGTGAAACCCCTCCCTGGGTGGCCGGATCGAGGCGCGGCGTGGCGCAGCATGGCGCAGAGACGAGAAAGAGAGAAGGCAGTGACCCGCGGGCGGTAACGGTTGTGGTGGTGCCTGAGCTCGCCGGTGATGCTGAGAACGGTCGAGGGCGGTTCACGGTGACTGGTCGGACGGGAGCAGTGGTATGCGCGTGTGTAGGGGATGCACACCTGGGATTTTTTTGCTCAGAGAAGAGACCTTGGGTCTCAGGTGCTTCAGAGTGAAACGTGCAAATGGGGAGGGGGAATGCTGAACCCCTAGGGGGTTCTAGGTCTGGAAAACCACACCCTGGGCCAGTGCTGGGCCAAGCCCAAGAATAGTGGAAAACCTTTTCTCCCGCAGTCCCCGTTTCTCACCCGCGCACCCCCATACATCCTAGGGCCAGTGCTGGGCCTAGCCCAAGTAAACAAAAACTCCTTTCTACTTTGCGCAGCCCCTGTTCTCACTTCCACACCCCTTTTAGCTTGGGTTTAGGCCCAATCTCTTTATAAAAGAAAAAATGGTTTGGACACCCATTTTCTCATTTAGACACTCCCATCTTTTATTTAAACACCACTATATTTTTTTTATTTCATCATTAAGCTTTTCATATTATCTTTATTTTTACCCTTTATTTCTATTTAGTAATTTACCTACTTTCTATTTTTCTATCGTTATCTACTTTTAATTAATTAAAAATCAAATAAAAATATTTTGAAAAGGTTTAAGCACACGTGCGACCGCTCGCGTAGGCCTTGTGCTGAAAATCTTTTCCTTTTCTTATACTTTCAAAAGTTAAAAATCAAATAAAAATATTTTGAAAAGGTTTAAGCACACATGCGACCGCTCGCGTAGGCCTTGTGCTGAAAATCTTTTCCTTTTCTTTTACAAAAGTTAAAAATCAAATAAAAATATTTTGAAAAGGTTTAAGCACACGTGCGACCGCTCGCGTAGGCCTTGTGCTGAAAATCTTTTCCTTTGCTTTTACAAAAGTTAAAAATCAAATAAAAATATTTTGAAAAGGTTTAAGCACACGTGCGACCGCTCGCGTAGGCCTTGTGCTGAAAATCTTTTCCTTTTCTTTTACAAAATTTAAAAATCAAATAAAAATATTTTGAAAAGGTTTAAGCACACGTGCGACCGCTCGCGTAGGCCTTGTGCTAGAAAACCTTTTCCTTCTTTATTAAAAATACTAAAATATTCTCAAACCACAAGTAATCTCTCTAAAAGAACTACGTAACCCTGATTTCTCATTTTGAATGAGAATACGTAGGAGCAAGGTCAATCCTTGTCGGGCTCAAAAAACTAAAAAATATATATTTTGTTTCTTTAATTTTTTATTTTAGGGATAATTAAACATTTAGCAAACCACATTAAATTCGCGTATTTAATTAAAGGTACTGCCTTAGGGCAGACGTTGTAGGGTGCTAATACCTTCCCTACACGTAACCGACTCCCGAACCCGAAATTCAGTTTTCACAGACGTTGCCTTATCATTTTATGGTTTTTCCGTAGTTTTCCAGAATAAACTATGGTGGCGACTCCAAAATCTCTTTTTTCTAAAACCCGTTCTGTTATTTTTGGATCGTCGTCCCGTCGCGATTTCCCGTTGCGACAGAAGTATTTATGGATCAAATAGTAAAAAAGTTATCTTTGTAATATTGTGGAGCTTTGTGCAATAAGTTTTATCAAAACTCATGGATTTTATTAAAGTTTTAGAGAAAATCTCTACAAGGGAAAATTTATTCATGTAATAATAGATCATATATTCTAATTGTTATTTTGTTCCCCTTGACGTGCTCATGAATTTCTTGGCTTTCATGTAGGTTATGCAGAGAATGATATACGTGCTGAATTTTTGTATGATTATAAAAGAAAAGAGTTAGGTTTTGCCACATACCAGGTGATATGTTTTAGGATCAGTCCTATTCATGTGGCTCAGTATTTTTCGAACCACAAGAATTATCTTAGACACATGCATTGGAAATAATAGAGCACTAGGTGCAAGTAAATTAATGGTGACCATTCTTTTTTAAACTTGTCTTCAGTTAAAACTTCTTGCAAACCACTGTCAAACCTGTGGTCTCAAAAAATTGTATAGTCCAATATTCTTTAAACGAATACATAACTGACCTTTCAACTTTTCATTTTTGCTATATTTTCTGCTAATTATTAGTTATATATAATTCGAACATTATTATCCAAAAAAGTTTAGTATGGTATTGATCTGACATCCATCGTTTCTTTCAACATAGTAATATAATTGGTTGTTGAAGTAATGTATATGCCTATCAGTCTTCAATAATGTTGTCCAAATCTTGGAAATTTGGCCATAATTTTTCACATATGGATGATCTTGGAGGTATGTTGCAATGTAATGTTTGGACAAAGGTACCCAAATAATGAAAAACGAAGATGTCGCTTGCTTGAAGACAATCGTAGATTCTGGACAGACAAACTATCTTGGAAAATAGTCTGTTCATACTAACAGTACAAGTACAAAGACACAAAAGAAATAATTTTTTGTCAAGTCTTGGAAAGCTTATTGTGTATGTTATTCTTTATTGCAAACTCAACAAATCACTTGATATCACTAAGTTATTACAACTGATGAAATCGGACTTCAACTTAACATATAACTTCATATTCCTGAATTTCTCGATCAATTCTAACTCCTTTACCATCATAGTGGATACATGCACCGTCTTTCTGCTCAGAGCATCTGCTACTACATTAGCCTTACCGGGATGATATAGAAGTTCAAACTCATAATCCTTCAAAAACTCCATCCATCTTCTCTGTCTCATGTTCAATTCCTTTTGATCAAAAAGATATTTCAAACTTTTATGATCGCTGAACACTTGGAACTGTGCGCCATAAAGGTAATGCCTCCAAATCTTCAAAGCAAAAACGACAGCTGCCAACTCTAAATCATGAGTGGGGTAATTCTTCTCATGATTCTTTAGTTGTCTCGAAGCATAAGCTACCGCTTTCTTTTCCTGCAAAAGTACACAGCCCAGTCCTTGATATGAAGCATCACAATATACTTCGAAAGATCTTCTTGGGTCAGGGATCACTAATACAGGAGCACTTGTCAACCTCTGCTTTAGTTCTTGAAAACTAGCTTCACATCGGTCTGTCCAAGCAAAGGGACGATCTTTACGAGTTAATTGCGTCAATGGTGACACAATCTTGGAGAATCCTTCTATGAATCTACGGTAGTACCCTGCTAATCCTACGAAGCTCCTGATCTCCGTTACGGACTTGGGTCTCTCCCATTGAAGCACAACTTCGACCTTAGACGGATCCATAGATATTCCACCAGCCGATATGACATGTCCCAAAAATTGCACCTCTTTCATCCAAAACTCACATTTGGACAACTTGGCGTATAACTTCTTATTTCTTAACACCTCAAGAACTGATCGAAGATGATCCACGTGTTCTTCCCGAGTCTTGGAGTATATAAGAATGTCGTCTATGAAGACCACGACAAACTTATCTAAGAAAGGTCTGAATATCCTATTCATGTAGTCCATGAATACAGCGGGAGCGTTGGTTACACCAAAAGGCATAACCACGTATTCATAATGTCCATATCTGGACCTGAAAGCAGTCTTTTGTACATCCTCTGCCTTTACTAAAATCTGATGATAACCTGATCGTAGATCAATTTTCGAAAACACTTTTGCTCCATATAATTGATCCATCAAGTCGTCGATTCTTGGCAACGGATATTTGTTCTTGATAGTCAACTTATTCAGCTGCCTGTAATCCACACACAATCTGGAACTCCCATCCTTCTTCTTGACCAACAACACTGGCGCACCCCAAGGTGAAACACTTGGTCTGATAAATTGTTTTTCAAGCAAGTCTTCTATCTGCTTTTTCAATTCTACTAATTCAGCTGGAGCCATCCGATACGGAGCAATTGATACTGGTCCTGTGCCTGGTACGAGATCAATTGAGAACTCGATCTCTCTTTGAGGAGGCAGTCCCGGTACTTCTTCAGGAAACACATCCATGAAATCACTTACCACTGAGTGATCTATGCTCCTTCCACTCTGGTTAATCTCCATGTGTGTCAACACAAGGAAGCAACACGACCCTTCCTGTACTTCGCGCAACAGATTCCTCGAAGATAATATCTTCGATTCTTCCTCTTGAGGAAATAACAATTTCTTTGCACCACAGTCTAAGAGAATGTGATTGGAAGTTAGCCAATCCATTCCTAAAATTACCTCTAAACCTTGTAGAGGTAAGCAGATGAGATTAACTTTAAACTGACGTCCCTCTACTACTACAGGACATCTAGTACATGCTAGAGATGTCTTAACTAAACCCGAAGCCGGAGTAGACACTATTAGGTCATATTGTAGCTCACTCACAGGCAATCCCAACTTTCGCACACAAACATCAGACACAAAGGAGTGTGTAGCTCCAGAATCAAACAAAACACAACAAGCTTTCCCAAACAATAAACAATTGCCGATGATAAGATTACCTGGCCCAATTGCCTCTGCTCCGGTCATTGCATATACTCTGCCCACAGCCTGCGGTTTGACATCTGCCGTCTGTTGAGACTGACTAGTCGGTTGCTGAACCCTTGGTCTTCCAGATGTGGGACAATTCCTGGCAAAGTGTCCCTCCTTCCCGCAGGCATTACACTTCATATGACCAACTAACTGAGGGCAAACGGACCTATAATGTGGTCCTCCACAATTAAAGCACTTCACCACTCCAGGTTGTCCTGCTTGGCCAGATTGATGAAATGAAGGTCCTTTAAGCCCCTGGAAAGGAGGTTTAGAATAGGGCTTTCTCTTGTCTCCATGCCGGAATTTGGACCCAGATGGTCCACCAATCCTCTGGGGTGATCTCTGCTGAAATTGCATTTCATTCTTTGTCTTTTCTAACACTTTAGCTCTCTCCACCAATGTAGGAAACTCCTTGATACATAAACCTTTGACCAGCAATTTGATATCTCCTCTCAGTCCATTTTCAAACTTCCTACACTGCCATTCTTCATCCATATCCAGAGTATGGAAGCGACTAAGATGCTTAAATTTATCGGCATATTCTGTCACAGTCATTCCCCTTTGCACTAATTGGAGAAATTCTACTTCCTTGGTATACCTTACACTGTCCGGAAAGTACTCAGCATAGAACTTATTCTGGAATAAGTTCCAAGTGATCGGTTTACCACTCCTTTCCAACAGTGTTCTCGTACTGGTCCACCAATGACTGGCTTCTCCTGACAACAAATATTCAGTATAAGCCAATCTATTATCGTCTGGGCAGTTTTTGGCATTGAAAATTCTCTCCATATCTCTAAACCATTGGTCTGCTTCGTCGGCACTGGTATTGCCACAAAATTTAGCTGGATGATGTTGAAGAAAATTCTCTAGACTCCACTCTTGAATAGGAGTGGGCGGAATATAGAATGGGTCAGCGGGAGCTCTTGCACCACCGTTTATTAGTTCCACAAATTGCCTCTGGTGTGCCTCAGCTGACACCCTAGCAGCCTCCAATTGTTGTAATGCAACTGTGTTTTGTTGTATCAATGATGCATTCTGCTGTTGCATCGCCACCACAAAAGATTCCATTACTCTCACCAAGTTAGAAACATCAGACTGTGCCGGTGAAGGAGAAGGAGGAGGAGGAGGAGGTGATCTGCGTGCCATGGTTCTGTCCAAAGAGAAGAACCATTAGTCTAAAATTCAATTCCTATAATAGGAATACGCAACTAAGATCACACAACTAAGACATGGTATTTTCATCACCTACAAAATTCCTAGTGAAAGAACTGCTCTGATACCATTAATGTAACATCCCAATAATTATAGCATCAAACTATAATAGAGTTCTTACATCATTGATACAATAGAACAATTGATAGAAGGAGGAATAAGAGTTTTCCTCATTATTATACAAACCCTCACTGTAAATTCAAACTAATTACACTCCACACCTTAAAACAGAAATAAAAACATAGGTTTCATTATTAAAACTATTCTTCAGTCGATCCTCCATCTAAAGCTTGCTCCACCGGCATATCATCGACTTCTGCTCCCATCCACCGGATGATCATCGCCAATCAAAATACATAACACAAAATAACAACCAAACAACAGACAAAGCAAGGGTGAGCTAATGCAATACAAAACATCGTAGTAAATTAAATTAATAACCAAACTTCCATCTTATAAGTTAAATTACTCAATAATATAATAAACATACCATTATCATTCGTAAACTCCACTCATTCGGATAATCGTATGAATATTGAACTCTTAGCTAGTTCTACACTTGCAGTGGTACTTTACTCAGCTACATCCTATCCTACTCTGTCCCCAAACTGGATCTTCGGATATGGATGTACTTATTCGCTAGCTCAATTATTCTATCCTACTCTGTCCTCCAAACTGGATCTTCGGATATGAATATCACCACTGAAGCTACATCCTTCCTACTCTGTCCACTCACACTGTGGATCTTCGGTAAGGATTTTCCACTCTCCACCACATAGCTTTCTCTCTAAGTGAGATCGAGACTATTGAGAGCATAAGAATGAACCCCTAAGTCGGAGTTCCTATATTCATACGTACAGTACTTGACACAAAATCAATAAGGAGTTCCTCCTTGGAACTCTATTATACACTTTCCATTCATAAATACACATGTCAACATATTATCATCTTTAGTCATATCTCAAGAAAATAATTCTCACATACTCAGACATTCCACATCCTCACAGAAACATCACTTATTAACACATAACTCTTTATGGTCTATTAATTTGAACCATTAAGTAGTTCAAACAGCTTGGATACCCTCACCAATGGCTCTGGAAGGGTCAAAAACCCCCATATCGACCTAAAGAACGTCTAAAACGGACATCCAAAACTCCCAAAACGTCAAAAATATCAAAACACTAAATTTGTTACGCATAACTCGCTTCAGCGAGTTAACTCATTCACTCAAGCGAATTTACTATTCCAAAATTACGAAAATTCACTTCCCGGACTATAACGACTATTTCTTCCATCATACAGATTTTCTAGACATCTAAAAACTTATCTCCCATCAACAACCCATATTCATCCAAATCTTATAAACATCTAAACTAAACATATAATTAAAAAGGCAGCGGATAATTAGTACAATCCAAAATTTCCGATCAAGACCTAGTCTCCTTTTAAATCCATAAACAGATTCAAAATCTTCGATCTATACGTATACCTAAAAACTTCCACCGATTCAAAATGCTTAATATGAACAAGATCTCTTCAAAACCATCAAAACAGAAACATATCCCAATTCCAAACCGTACATCAATTCAAAAGATACAATAGAAGTAGAATTTCATTCTAAAATCATAAAGAGAATCAAAATCCTAAACATATACCAAATTTAAAATCATACAGAAACAAAAAGACTCAAGGTTAGCTCCCCTTACGGTTTTCTCCTAAGCTTGCTTTCAAACGGTTCCCCGACGTTCCTCTGCCTTAGAATTCCTTCTCGTGGCTCCAAACTTAGCTCTAAAACTTCTCTGGTCTAATGCTTTTAGGTAACAGTTCTCAGATTCAACTTAGGAATTCTCTCAGCCCCAAAACCCTCTTAAATAACCAGAAAAACGTGTTTAAATAGTAAAACGTGTTTACTGAGTCAAAACGCGTTCAAAACGCGTCCAAAACGCGTCCAAAACGCGTACAGCGAGTGAGTCTGATTTTGACAACTTTGCCAGTCCGGTTGAACCCCTTCCCGATGTCGGAATTACGCGTATAAGTACTCGAATCGAAACTATTCGAGTCTACTTTCTAATGGAAAAAGAATCAACTTAATATCTAATTTGTACAATTAATTATAATTAAAATACCAAACCATGTCAAAGTTGACAGCATTGTATTTTGCATATAAAATTTAACTTTTGTTACAACTTGATACATGTTTGGTTTCTTACTCTACTAATGACCCGAGATTCACATTTTCCTTTAATTTTTCAGGGTCTTACAGTAAGTCACCAAACAAGAGAGGTCAGATAATAGTCAAAATATCAAACTTTCCTATACAACTTCTAAAATTTAAAAACGAAATTTAATATAGAAAAGATATAACATAGCCCTCTAATAAAAAATCAACATTAACATCAATTATTTTGTTATTAAAGTGGCACACAAATAAACGAAGAGCCAGAATAACAAATTGCAATGTCGTAGGTTGTTGTGTGTGAATGAGAGATAAACAAATTGGATAAGTGACGAATGTGAGGGTTAGATAAGTGTTTCTGGTTTTTTTATTTTAAATTAAAAATAAAAATTATCAGAATATCCCTATTTTTAAAGTATGTCTTTTTTATAGAGATTTTTTTGTCTATTAAAAGTTGATACACTTTACTAAAATGTACTAACTGAAAAAAAAACTTACATAGTTTATCAATATAGAAATGATTAGTGAAGAACCGCCCTAAAAAATATTGGTTTTGTTTTACAACAAAGTTGAAACTTTCTTACTTCTCAAGAAGTGTAGAAAAAAAAATAGTCATTTAGTGAAAATTCGGAATAAACACTTTAGTTATGGGTTTCAAAACTCAAAAATTCACCTAGCTAAATTGTTATTTGCAATATAATAACATATTTTTATCTTTTTAAATTTGTAAAAGTGTAATCTTAATTTACTTCAAGCATATTAAAATAATTCAGCTTTAGTTCTCAAATATATAAAAAAAATTATTTATTTAACATAATATTGTGGAGCAGACTAATATTGCACATACTCTTGAGGTGAAATTTTCTTTTAATAAGGCATGCTAACATAAATAAATATAATGGTGAAAATAGTTTTGTTTCTAAATATCATAATGAAAAGCTTAATTTTAAATTAAATAAAAAAATAAAAGGAAAACATATTTAGAAAAGAAGTCGAACTATATAGAAAATGTAAAACACAATTAATATTTATTCTTTAAAGCATTTAAAAAATATTTTACATATGTGCTAATAAGTGGTTGAAGTGTCCTGATAAAAAATTCTTTAAAAACATGATAAGAAAACATTTATGATGCTCAAGTCATTAAAGAAAATGAAATTTAAAATTGCAAGTTATTATTATATTTTAAATTTTCATCATTTTTGAAAAATCGATAATATAAAATTATGTAAATCTGAACCAGTTCAAGACACTCCTGAGGAAGGTGAATAGAAAATTTATATCACAAACAATTGAAATCAAATTGGTGTGGTCATTCACATTCACAACCTCCAAATTTTGAATTGAAACACAAGATTGTTTCGTTTTTTAACTCGGAACCGTGTCTTGAAAAAAGAAGACAAAGTTGAAAGATATAACCACACATACCATTGAATAAATGTTCTTGAATTTTGACTGTGAGATCTTGACCCACGTGTTAAAGTGTTACATGTTTCACTTAACATCTCAAAGTTATAAGATGACTTACAACTGTTTATTGACACGTGCTTTCATACTCAACTGTAATAACGAGTAGAAAAAGTTGTTTCTTTTAAAGACACAAAAACGTAGAGGGTTTATTTTACAATTGTCTTTGGTTTTTGTTCACACTCAAACTAACCATACTAATTATCTTGACCTTCACAACAACTTCATATGGTTGAATGAAGATAACCTAAATCAGTCAAAACTACTCTTTTCATTTTAGTTGGTGTAAGTTGAGACAAGTCGGAAAGCCTTTATGTCCACAGTTTTTTTTTTTCTTACATAAATATAATTAAAAATATTATATAATTTTTATTGTATACAAAGTAAGTACTAAAACATAAAATATTATAATAAAATGTGTATAGAACCAATTATTTAGCTTTATTAATATAATTTTAAATAAATTTTTATTTATTAAACTGCAGGAAAATGTAAGTTTTTTTCTTATTAGTCTTCTTTTTAATTTTTTAAATAAATATATGTATATAATACTAAATAAAACAAGAGTTTAATTTCTATAATTATTTTAAAAATATTTAAATTATTAAAAAATTTAGTACATTTATTTATTATTTGAAAATTATATATAAATTTTATTTAATTATAATTTTTAGTACGTTTAGTTATTAAAATATATATCTGTGTGTGTAAGTCATTTTATTTAATTGTTTGAATAATTATTGATAAATTTTTGTTTTTATTTACCATTAAATATTGAATTTGTTTATCTCTTAAGTAAATTACTATTGTTTTATATGTCTTTTTTACATTTTCATATAACATTATGTATTAAAATTATATTATTTAAATTTATAACGTTAAATATTTTTCAACTTAAACCGTACAAAAAATAAAAAATGTATTCCATTACTAAATTATTATAAAAATTAATTGTGTTTATAAAATGAAAATAAGTAATAATAAGTAAAATGAAATTGAAGGAAATAAATAAACATATTAAAATATAAAATATAAGAAATAAAAAAATGAAATAAGTATTTTACTATAAATCAGAAGCTCTTTAAATAAATTACTTAGATATACTTGTCAAACAATTTTACATTATTCTATTTTATAAGCTAAACTTACTAAAAAAGTCTAATTTATTATAAATTTCACTGATAAGAAAATACGTATGAAATAAAATAATATCACAAATAATTATTTGTAAATTAAGGTTTACAATTACAGAAGAGGATATTTTAACATTTTTAACTTAAACCATTTTTATTATGATTCTAAATCATGAGATTTTGCAAAATGTCTCTTCTTTCCTTCGTTATTGTGGATGTGATATATTGTGTAATTATTGAAACATCATATCAAATATTAATTCTGTAAATTATTTTGAATCGTAAATTATTTTAGGTATGGAGTCGAGTTAAAGATTACAATCAAAACATTTATTTATAATTATTATTTACAACTTAACAACAATTTATATTATCATGAATGTTAATATTTCATAACTTATTGTGTAATATATTATTTACTGTTTCAAATATATTGATAAAGATCAAAGTTCACTATAAGAGTTCAGTATGATATGTTAATTAACAATATGTTTAAGACCTTCAACAATATATTGCTTCAAACAAATACTAAGTCTATCATAAACAAACATGTTAGAAGACATTCGAATATACATGATAAGAGATGAGTAATAAACATATTACAAATATAGTCGGGACTCATTTCTCTCAAAATTATGAGTATACAAAATACAATTAATAATGAGATACAAACATCTTATAAAATACAAAGATCTTATAAATATAACAATTAATAATGAATATGTTTTTAAACTAATTTTTTAATATATTTTTACCTCTTTTAATATTGACAAACATCTCTTAGTTTTTATCATCTATACAAAACTAATTATGATAAAAAAAAAATTTACTGTACAATTCTAATAATTAATAAAAAAAATTATATTTATAATTTATTTTACATATTATATTATATTTTTAATTTGTATATATTCATAAATTTTTTCTATTTATAAAAACCTATACATTTTTAGCAAATATCATATCAATAAGTAAGGTTAAGTAGATCTCCAACATATAACTCTTGAATTTTCTCGTATGTTTGATATAATTTTTATCTTTCAATATCACAAAAATCAAACAAAACATACAAGGCAATTAAAACATATTCTAAAACTTTTATTTTATAACTTTTAATTATAATATTTGGTAATAACTCTTTTTGTCTAATTTTCAAAATTATGAAGGTGCAAACTTGGAAATCACCAATAGAAAAATAATGTATTTTAAACAGAATAAGCACATAAATAAAAGTGCATTATTAAAATGGTTTGACACTTGAACCTATGTAGATACATGAATCATTCCTGGTGATCATTCCTCACTGCCTCACACATTGTACTTGTTACTGAGCCAAGTAAGATCTCACTAAACTTACATCAACGAAGTCACTGTACAAAAAAAAACAGTTCCGTCATCACGCGCCGCCCTCCTCCGTCTCAGAGTTCCACAACCTGAAGTCGTTATCCACCCAAAAACTCGAAGCCCTCTCCAGTTTCTTCGAACGGTGAAAAAAAAAACGTGACATAAACGTGCCACCTTCCATCCTCTGCGTGATTCATAAACAAACAAAAAAATACAAAAAATACAAAAAAAAAAACAAACTAAGAAAGCAAAAAAAAAAAACTCAAGAAATTAAAAGAAAAATAAGTCAATAATTGCACTAACATAACAGACAACATTGAATAATAAAATCGAAACTAAATTAAGGACGAAAAAAATTAAAAAATTAGATTGAATTAAACCCACAAATCTTAAAACTAAAATACTGATTAAAACAAACTTTATAATATCTTTGTTATTGTTTAGAGTGGTTTGCGTTTCATGGAAGCTGCTTACTTTCTTTGACCACCACCTTTACTGAGGGCTTGTTCTTACTTTTATGCTCTGATGTAGGATGAGAAAAGAAACGCAAACACAATCTTTGCTAAGAACTTCCGATTTCCCACTAAACTGAAAAAAAGAAAGAACAAATCAAACCAAAAAGCTTTAAATTCCACCACCAACTCGTGGGTCATGGTCGTGTGTGGTGGATATGTATATTGGGAAAACAAAAAAAGTAACCTTGTATATGCATACTCCAAGATTTATTTTCCATATCGAAGGTGTGTTGGAAGATTCGTCTTTGGAATTCAAAGACTGCCCTCATTTCTCACTTTCAATCTGACACGTTTGAACTTTGAAGGCACGCTTTCCGAGGAGTACTTGTCGTTATAAAAGCCAGTAAGAGCCACTGTGATAGACCCATCTTCTTCATTTATATTCAGCAACAAATAACATACATAAAGCATCAAGAACAAGAACGGTAAATCATTCTTCTTATGAACTTTTGAATGTCTAATTGTTCAAACTTTTTTTCAGCACAGGTTCATTAATTTGCACATCAGAACTAAGACATCATTGTTTGATTCATTGCTTTGCTTTTTCTCCTCTTTCAAAATGCTTTCAAATTACAAATTAAAATTACTCTAAAATTCATGAGGGTATGATTTTTTTGTGTGCAGAGAAATTGAAGTGCGTAGCTCTATGGGATTATCACTTTCCTTGCTCGAATCTGCGTTGGAAGAAATTTCCAGACAGCTTCTCTTTTATATGCCTTTCAATGTCAGCTTTGCTTCCAAAGATGGAACCTTGATTTTAAGGGCATCTAGCTTTAAGAAAGGAGAATCAAAAACTGCTAATGTTTTGTCAAACGGATCCAGAAGTTCAAACCGGTTAAGGGATAACAGACCCCAATGTGTGCTCCTCGAAAGAAAATTTTCGTTTGTTCAAGATGAGGACGACATGGATTGGAATAATCTTGCAAGCAAAGATCAATTGAAACATAAACCAGTGCCTTTGCTTTCTCTCCCTAAAGCAGCAGTTTTCTCTCCCTCTAGACCTGCCAACGAGCTTGATGCAGCTGCAACCAAACTCCAAAAAGTCTACAAGGGTTACCGTACTCGAAGAAACCTTGCGGATTGTGCAGTAGTCGTGGAAGAGCTATGGTAAGTCTCCAAAAAAAGGCAAAAACAATTTTGCAAGTAATTATAGAAGTTGAGCTCTTGTTTTATTTAGCATTATGTATATTTGTTAGAAAAATTAATAGTCTAGGCTAGTTAAATGTGTTATTAGTTTACATATTTTAAATGTTGTAGGTGGAAGGCATTGGATTTCGCAGCTCTTAAAAGGAGTTCTGTGTCATTCTTTGATGTCAAAAAACCAGAAACTGCAGTGTCAAGGTGGGCAAGGGCAAGAACAAGAGCAGCTAAGGTATCGGTTCAATATTCCAATGTTTTCAGTTTTTTCATAATTCAAGTTAACTTTAGTCATTGTCTTGATGATATTTTTGGTTGAACTAGTCGGTGCTAATTGCTAGGTGTTTCTTTTTTGTAAAGGTCGGCAAAGGTTTATCCAAAGATGACAAGGCACAAAAACTAGCCCTGCAACATTGGCTTGAAGCTGTAAGTTCTTCAATCTGATCCTTCTTGCCCATTATTTAACTGTGGAAATGAAGTACGCTTTTCAACTTGTAGTCTGGTCGATGTTAACAGTTAATTCCTTCTTGTTTTTTTGTACAGATTGACCCACGTCATCGCTATGGACATAATTTGCACCTGTATTATGACATTTGGTTTGAAAGTCAAAGCACTCAACCATTTTTCTATTGGTTAGCTCTTGCTCTGAGATGTCTGTTTCTCCAAGATGGTAAAAGACAAAGGTTTTGGATGATGATTTAACTTGATGTTTTATAATATACATAGGTTGGATGTTGGAGATGGCAAAGAAATAAATCTTAAGAAGTGCCCAAGGAGCACTCTACAAGGCCAATGCATTAGATATCTTGGACCAGTAAGTTACCTCTGAACAAACCGGCGTTGGTTTTCACAACAAAAGACACCCTTAAACCAGCTTAACTTGAGTAATATAATAACGTTGTTTATCTCTGTTGTTACCATTTCAGAAAGAAAGGGAAGAATATGAAGTGATAGCTAAAAATGGAAAGCTAGTTTACAAAAAGGATAACAAACTCGTGAACACCGATGAGAGATCGAAATGGATATTTGTTCTTAGCACCACAAGGGCCTTGTATGTGGGGAGAAAACAAAAGGGTACATTTCAACACTCGAGTTTTCTTTCTGGTGGTGCAACCACAGCAGCTGGCAGATTAGTGGCCCATCAAGGTGATCTTGAGGTACAATATACAACACTGCATGACACAACATAATCATAACCAAACCAAAGTCATTATCAATTATTAAATTTTGTTGCATGCACAATAATGCAGGCTATTTGGCCATACAGTGGTCATTATCACCCAACAGAAGAGAATTTCAAAGAATTTGTAAGCTTTCTGGAGGAGCACAAAGTAGACCTCACCAATGTAAAGGTAAGTGCTTTGTCCCTTCTATAATCGCAAACTAAACTATACACTCTACCAGCTTATTGAAGCAAATTATGAATATCTAATTGATCCTTGTTTCTGCTTGTTTCATGCAGAGATGTGCAATAGATGATGATACTCCTTCCCTTTCTGGGACTAACTCCTTTACTGATGAACCACAACAAACTATGGGCCCTGATCTAATTTCTCACACGGGCCCATCAAGTGCAATCCATGTGAATAAAAGCATTGTGGACAAAAAGGATGACGCAGCAGCATTCAACCTTTCCAAGAGGTTTTCTTGTAAGTGGACCACCGGGACTGGGCCTCGTATTGGGTGTGTCCGTGACTACCCTGGACACTTGCAATCGAGAGCGCTGGAGCAAGTCAATTTGTCCCCAAGGCCCAATTCTTCGCGCTTGAGCAACTATGGCCCAGTTCCTTCTCCCAGGCCCAGCCCAAAAGTGAGGATGTCCCCCAGGCTTGCATTTATGGGCTTGCCCAGTCCAAGAAACCCAATTCCAGCCAGTTAAAAGAATGAGTGGTTTGAATTAGGTCTAAGGTTGACCAAAATTATTCAACTTCGGCATAGGACTAACAACAACTTTTCTGTCTTTTACCATTTTTTCTTTCAATATCAGTAAATGATAAGATCATAGGACTAACAATGCTGACAAAAGTTGTATCAGTGACACATAACTATCATTTAATACGAATAAATTATAAAAATATTAGTTAATTATAATTCTGATTTGCTTAATTTAATTTTGGGTCTTTTATTTTTAATTACCCATGATTTACTTCTATATACAAGCTAAAATGCATAGACTTGTTTTAAGAGGGTTACGATATTGTGTTTGACCAATAAACAGACAAGTTAGAATAGAAGAACGTTTGTTAAAAATATTCCATATATGAATATTCTCTAAGTTATTTAAGGAAGTTGTAGAAAAGGTTTTAATATAAAAACTTTAAGGATATATAGTAAAGAAGCCTGTATCAAACTGAAATACTAACATCATCATTGTTATTATCATTGTTATCAACTACAACCAAGTGTGTAGCATTGGATATTGGAAATCTCAATTATGTACGATACGATGAACTTAATTATGTGAACAATTATTGTTTTAAACCTTTATTATACTTTGAAATCCATGTAACTAATAATTAGGTTTGTTTTACTCAATAATTAGGATGATAAACATACGGGATCAATATATTATAAATTCATGATGCAGGAAAAAACATTTTCTTCAATTACATGACAGAGTTAATTCCAATCAGTCAAATTGAACACCTCGTGACTTCTTCATTGAGTTAATTTCGTCTTTGTCATTGACTTCGTTTTTTATCTTTCGTTTTTTATTTTACTGGGAATCACTGAGTCAACTTTAGGTGACTGCCCTTGGAGTCATTGAAAATAGTTTGGTATGATTTTAAAAAATAAAATAAATTTAAAAATTCTAATTATATTAAGCTAATTATTGAGATTTTAATTACTTTCAGATAGAAACATATGTATCAATTATGTTATTTAGGTAATGTAGAAGCATTATTACAATAAATATATATTCATAAAACGTTATTGTTTAAGTTAAAATTAATTTCTTTTACTTTTTAATTTTTTAAAATTTGAAGATGAGTCTATATTAAAGTTTTGTAGAAAAAATTTAATTTTATATCTAAATTTAATATCCGAAAATATTTTACTTTTTTTTAATCAAAATCTTTAACTTGTTATCACATATGATAGTTTTATAAAATTACAGCAAGTAAACTTTTAATTTTAATTGGTTAACTTGTTTTTAATTTTAATTGGTTAACTTGTTTCTCACTCCTCATGAGAACGTTCTTTCTGAAAGCCTAAGTCAAAAAACACATTAAGAAAAATCTTAACGTCTAATAATGCTATTTTTACAAAAATTTAAAATTTATCTTCTACCAAACATTTCATGTATAATGAGAAATATCATTTTAGAAGAAGACAAAATATAGTTTTTATACTTTTTTTATTAAATTTTATGAGTTTTATTATCTTTTATTAATCAACTAATGCTACTTGTACGTGTTCTCTTTTATTGTAAAATAAATAATGATTTAAAAACTAAAATAGTAAAATGACTATTTTAATTTATAAATTAATTAAATTTAAAATAACGATAATTTACAAATAAAAGTAAAAATATAATTATTTTAGTTTAAAATAAAAATTATTTTAAAAAAATGTGTACAAAAGAATGTCCTCGTACGTATGTATATATAACTATATGTAATGGATTCTCTATTTTATTTTATTTGTTTTGCGTTTTCTTATTCTTACTTATATTGTAAAATTTGAAAAAGTAGAAATAACACTATTATTAATTTAGGAAATAATTACTAATGAAAATCAATATATTACTTTTATAAATTGTAAGTAAATTAATTAGTTTTGTGTGTTTGTATAATTATACTTAGAAGTGTATATACTAAGTAGAAGATAATCTTGCTGGAGTTATTATTCTTAATGGAATAAATATTGTTAGTGAATTATTGATGTGATTTTTGGAACAAAACTCGAAGACAAGAAATGATTGAGTGAAGGGAAAATGGCGGAGTTAGGACGCGCAATTGGATCACGTGTGGATTACGGCGAATGATGACAGAGGATGATGGATAAGTCACGTGACGGTGGGTCCAGAGCGTGTGTCCCACCACCACCTACAGCGAAGGAAGTAGCGCCACGCGTAAAGAACACGCGTGGACATGCCATTGGAGCCCAAAGCAAACAAAAAAAGAGAGTAAAAACGGTGTTTCCATCGCATAATGGAGAGAGAGAGAAACGCGAACACCGCACCGTATCATATCCAATTCCAATTCATCATCACTCTTACGCTTTCTCTCTTTCTTTCCTTTTCTTCCAAATTCTCTCTTTCTTTTTAACCTAACCCTACAATTATGCCCCCAAATCCCATTAACACAGAAAATCGCAATTACCCCAATTTCCTCACCCTAGCGTAGATCGATCTCTTCCTCCTTCTACCGCTTTCGTGCATTCGGGAATTCCACTTCTGGTTCCCTGCTATGTATGGCACTTAGTATTTTCCCTTTTTAGGATTAGGGGTGGGTGGGTGGTTGGTTGGTTGGTTCTTTTGGCTGCGTCTCGCTTAGGGCTCCCAACTTTGTCGCTTTGAATGGAACCTCGTGTTGGGAATAAGTTTCGCCTGGGTCGGAAGATCGGAAGCGGCTCCTTTGGGGAGATCTATTTAGGTTTTTCTTTTCTTACGCTTTTCTTTTCTCTACTTTTTTTTGTAATTTTGCTATGTTCTCACGACTTTGGTTGTTTCTCTTGCAGGTACTAATATTCAAACAAACGAAGAGGTCGCAATTAAGCTTGTGAGTCTTCTTCATCAATTGGGTTTCGGATTTTATTCCTTTTTTCAGTAATCTCCCCGTTTTTGTACCCTATTTTTTTCGTTTTGTTTTGATCGTCGTTTGTTACTTTGAAGTGTGAGATGGGGTACAAATTGTGAATTTTGTTTATCCGAATTTTGAAATGGATTTTTGGGAAGGAGGGTTTCATGTAGAAATGGTGCTTTGAATTGCGAAATTCGGTTTGGAGCTGTAGTTTTGTCTGGCCTTCTTAATTACATTTGGTGTATGATGGTATTCTAGATGTTTGGCATCACGACTGAGCTTATTCCTACTTCTTATTTCTTGGAGGATGACAGAGTCATCTCTTAGAGCATACCTGTGAAAGTCCTCTGACGTTTTTTCGATTTTAAAGCTTTTAAGAGATGCTAGGATGTAAGTAAACTTGTAAACAGGAGTAGGGTTGTGACAGGGAAGGAATCATTAGCCAGCATAAAATTTTCAGGAAATTTTATCGTAATTTAGAGACATCATGCTAAAGGTAGGTTGTACTTGGTAAAATGCTATGTTGATCAAGTACAGTGTTTATTGAGCTGGAGCTACTATATTGATGCTTGGACGCAGTGCTAAACAATGGGTCTCATTATCTTTGATATATGCTGGGAAAGGAGTTAGCTCAATAGATTGGAGGAGGGGGATAAATGAGAATAGAAAGTTTCTTGTTTATTCAATCAAATTCCCCCGCTCCTCACTTAATATTGACATTTCCCTTCCTATTTACGATAGGCGATGTATTATTTTGAATGGTTTAGGTTGGAGAATGGATTGGAATTCAGTAGCATTATTTCTTTATACTAGTATGGGTTAACAATTAAAATTGTGTCATGTGTAACCTGTTTAGCTGGTGTTTGAAGATTAACTTTGGTGCTAATTTTAGCATTTGTTTTTATTAAGTATTCGCTGGATTCTTTACATCTTCTAGTGCACTAGATTTATTTACTTGCACTTTATTTCTTATCCCTTTTGTGCTTTTAAATTAGGAAAATGTCAAGACAAAGCATCCTCAGTTGCTGTATGAGTCCAAGCTGTACAGAATCCTTCAGGGAGGAAGTAAGGACCTTTCTTACATTAATTGTTGTATCCTATTTTGTTTTTGTTTGCGTTTCCTTCAAGGAGCATACTACTGCCTCCCTCTGTAAATTTTTCTCCTTTATAATTTATATCTAGCTGTAACCCAATTTTGGTTTTGGTAGCTGGAATCCCAAATGTCAGATGGTTTGGAGTCGAGGGAGATTACAATGTTTTGGTGATGGATCTGCTGGGACCTAGTCTTGAAGATCTATTTAACTTCTGTAGTAGAAAGCTATCACTGAAGACAGTTCTCATGCTTGCTGATCAAATGGTAGGCCATAATTAATTTTGTAAACTTTTGCATGCGCTTTTTTTGTAAATTTCAAAAGAACTTTTTTTAATGATACAGATCAACCGTGTTGAGTTCATTCATTCTAAATCATTTCTGCATCGAGATATCAAACCAGATAACTTTCTAATGGGATTAGGAAGGCGTGCAAACCAGGTGAGTAGTCTTGTTAAAATGTGGACTTTGGATATCTTGTTTTTTCTCATGTATGGAGGTATTTAATGCATCAATGTGTATGCAGGTTTATGCTATTGATTTTGGTTTGGCTAAGAAATACAGAGATAGTTCAACACATCAACATATTCCTTACAGGTATGAATATTTATTGGCATCCACTAAATTGAACTTAGTACTTATCTAGGACCTAGTTATTACTCTTGTAATGTAAGGTCTTGATGGCATCATAGGATATCATAATTTGAGTTACGCTTGCCCTGTGCTGTAGTTGTAACATGTCAAGTTGTCGTATACTGAGCAACTGCCATATTTAGAAAATTAAAAAGAGGATTAGGGAGGGTGTACGTTGTTATGGGTTTTATAGAGAATGTAATCAATAAAGTTTGCGTTATCACTTAGCATACCTCGTGATGGCCATCATATTGGATATAATGTTTTGATACTTGATGCCATTTTCCTGGTTATTTGTAACTTGATATAACAATGCTTGGGATTTGAATATTTTAGGACTTTAGGTAGTATGACAAACAATTTCAGAGCTGTTGGAATTTAAACTTATTGTTAGAAATCTATCTGAAATTGTATTGATTTCATTGGTGCATAGTTTTATATATAATTTGGTATTATTTAGTTTAATGCCAGATATTGTTTTGTTAATTTTGTTTAATGCAGCAAAGCCTATTTGACTGTGAACATTAATTAGAAAAATAATAAGGAACAGCTGAAGGATGGAAAGAGAGTAAAGGATATAGAATATTGATTTCGAAGTTTTCTATCATAATTCTTGTTAATAACCTAAAAAATCTCAATTCTGAGCAAATGCTGAAAAACATAGAGTGCTGCTGTCTGAATACCAATTTATTTTGTGATATGTTCAATCATGAATAATGCAGGGAAAATAAGAATTTGACTGGAACTGCAAGATATGCTAGCATGAATACTCACCTTGGCATTGGTATGTGTTACTTCATGGTTCTTTACTAACATATGAATAATAAATTGTTAAATTTTGTTATCTAATAGATACATGTTGCTTCTACTTCTGTGGTGATTGATGCTTAGAGCAAAGCAGAAGAGATGATCTTGAGTCTCTTGGTTATGTTTTGATGTACTTCTTGAGAGGAAGGTGATTGTTGCTATCAACCCTACTTTGTTGGCTATAACAATGGTAAACTTTGTCTGATTTCCTTTTTCTTTGTAGTCTTCCTTGGCAGGGACTTAAAGCAGGAACAAAGAAACAGAAGTATGAAAAAATCAGTGAAAAGAAGGTTTCTACCTCGATTGAGGTAAGTTAAATTATAAGTCCTTTTCTAATGTACGTATATGTCCCTTTTCTTGATACACCCTGAGAATATTTTGCTTATTCCAGGCCCTGTGTCGTGGCTATCCAACGGAATTTGCATCTTACTTTCATTACTGCCGATCATTAAGGTTTGATGATAAGCCAGATTATGCTTACCTCAAAAGGATATTTCGGGACCTTTTTATACGTGAAGGTTTGTAATTATTATATAGTGTAGAATGGATCCTTTTTGTCCCACTTCTTGAGTTCCTTGTATATTTTTCTGTTTCAATAAAAGAAGATCATGTTTTGTATTTTCTTTTCTTATCAAGTTAGTATTTAAACAGGATTCCAGTTTGATTATGTCTTTGATTGGACCATTTTGAAGTATCAGCAATCACAGTTAGCCACTCCTCCAACACGAGCCATTGTAAGTAATTTTCTTATTGCTTCTTTGGGATCATTTTTGACATTGTGCCATTGATGAAACCTCCTGACACTTGTTTTATTTAGGGTCCTAGTGCTGGAACCAGTTCTGGAATGCCCCCAGCTGTTACTAATGCTGATAGGCATACAGGTAGTTATCCAAGTTCACTTGTAGAGTAATAGGCATTTGTATTTTGATCTGTATATTCCTTTATCACGTTGTAGTTTAGTAACCTTATTTCTTGTATGATTTCCTTTATGTTCATGTAACTATGCTTTTTCCCGTCTGTCAGAAATGAACAATCTTTTCTTTCTGATTTTTTTATTAATTTGGATAATATTCCTTTCATTGATTCTTCCTTTCTGAAATTATTGATTTTTAGCCATCTCTTATTTATTAATTTACCTTTTTTAACTAATTTTGGTTTTCCCCCGTTGGTTTAGGTTTTGCAATATAATACCCTTTGAATGTTTATTTTATATGGCTTTTAATTTATCTTTTGATCTGTATGGTGATTTTCTATATTGTGTCTCAAAGGAGGGGAAGAAGGGCGACCTCCTGCTGTGGTTTCAGTGGATTCCTCAAGGCGCAGAATGTCAGGGCCCATTTTAAATACTGTAAGTCTCTCAGCCAAAATGTCCAATCATCAACTACTGTCATTAAGGATCTTGTTCTGATCTTTTAGGGGGCACGGTTTACTTGTGGTTCCTTGACATGGTTTACGCGTGGTTCCTTTTCAAAATTCAGATTATTGTCACTGATCTGTAAATCAAATCTGTGGTTGATGTGATGCTATAGAATTAGAATGTGCAGTATAAGCTTTACTTTTCTTTCAACTCTTGGCTTTTCTTTTGTCCACTCTATAATTGCCTAATCAAACCATGCAGTTATCAAGTGCCAATGTCTTGGGTCAGTCAAGTGGATCATCGAGGCGGGTTGCTGTTTCTGGTAGCCGTGATGCATTTGTTGGTACTGAGTCGGATATCCGTACTCGCACAGCTGAAGCTAGCTCTGGAGTAGCACACAGAGGTTTGAGTGGGCAAAGAAGTTCACCAATTGGATCTTCTGATCCCAAGAGAGTTGTATCATCCGGGAGAAACGCTTCTCATGTGAAAAATTATGACTCTGTACTACTCAGGGGCATGGAAGGTTTGCAGTTAGAGAATGATGAGAGGACCCATTATTAATGTCTCACCTAGTGAAATTGTGATTTGATAGGCACTGCCAAAGTTGCTTATGTTGCTAAGTTGAGCTGTGAGGAAATTTGGATCTGAACTTGAAATTCTGGCTTTGTATTGTGTTAACTCATCTGCTCAAATGGATGATGCTGAGAAGCTGAAATAATTTGTGAGCTAAATCAGGGATTGTGCTTGCTGTATAGCTCAGTTTTAATTGGCACTTCTGGCTGGAACTCCTAAGTTTTATAACATCTTTTTCTGTGAGTTATTATATTGGTTTACCAGATGTTTTACAGTTTCACGTGGATTACAAAGGTCAACTATCAAATACCAGCGAAAAGTGTAATTAGCCATTGTACTCATTCTGGGATAAGTTTCCCCTGGTTTCCACGATGTAATTGTCTTGCAATTGTTTTGGTATTAGGAACTTGAATGTTCTTACTTGAGAGGTTCTTACAAAAGCCTAAGTCACAATCTCCAGTTTTTCTTGTATGTATTTTCTTTTGATCTGTGAAAAAGGTTTTCATTAAATTGCATTGAAATGTTCGCTTTATTTGTCATGTCCGGTAGTAATTAAGTACTTTTATTTGGTTTAAGAAACAAGACTTGCTTAGCCAATTCTACATCCTTATTTGCGCTGTTACAAACTAAAGAATTTAAGATAACCCAAAGCTTTCGTAGGCTTGATTTAGATGCACGAGTTTTATTAATTTAAAAATTATGATCATATAATTCAACATCGAGCATACGTTCAAAAGAAACAAAAACGGTGACTTGCGTGCTTGTAGATATTGGTTTCGCTTTAATTATAACGTGTATCTTTACTAGTAAAATGTTGCGAACTATTAGCACTTTAACCTTGTCAAAGTATTGCAAAGAACTCTAAAAATGTGTATTGTCAGTATAGCATCTAGCATTTCAGAGCGATATAGTGATTTTTGAAGAAAATATTTTATTTTAAACAATAACGCATCCTTATTGTTTTTGCAGTTACTTTTATTTTGAACATAACATGTTTTGATACATTATAAAGCCACATTTCGGTATATATCTTGATGGATGTTATGCAATAAAACCATTGTATAACTTGACAGTATTTAAATGAAATAGGTAATGAAAAATTATCGTTGAGTATCACCGAAATTCTTGTTAAAATATACAATAGAAATATTTTTACTGTGAGGCAATACAATAAAACCATGATTTCATTGAATGTGTTAACAATATTTATCGAAATGCATACCAGACGAGTATTTTGCTTAATTATTACCCATTGTGATGGCTAAAAACCCTAACCTTCTGCCACTAATTTGTATCCATCCGTTGGCCTCTAACTAAGATTTGCGTCATTTGAATTTTAATTTAAATGTTTGTTATCGTTGTGGATTTTGTTTTTTATAATTTTTCAAATATAATGCCAAATGATATTGATTGTAAACTTCAATTTTCATTTTTAGTTTCCTTACAAGCTTAAAAAAATGTTCTTTTATTTCTCAAAATATCTCCTATGGTAGTATAAGAACTTAACTTTTACGTAGAGGTAGATATTTGTTGAAAACTTATCACAATTAGATTGATAGAAAACACAATTGATTTACTTTCAAAGTAATTGTGGTGCATACCATCTTTTAAGAATGTTTTAATTGTAATTATAATATTTAATCTTGTAGTTGACAAGTTATAACCAAATAAACCAGCTTATTAGATTATATTTGTTTAATAATACTAAGTTAACAATACTAACTTATAAATTAACTCATAATTAATAGGTTAATCTCTAGTTAATAAGTTAGTTACTAGCATATAAATTAGTCATTAGTAAGTTTTTAACTTATAATTTTTAAACTAATAAATTAATTTATTGGAATAGAAGTGTTTGATTTATTAATTAATAAATCAGTTGATAAATATAAAACAACGTAAAGATACATTATATAAATTTTATTACATTAATGAAATTGTTGACTTTAAACAAAGATATATTATTGATTAATTATAATTTAAATTTTTAACTCATTTTTCTAAAGTTGTATATGTTTTTTCATTTGTAAAAGTCATGTTATTTAAATAAGTTGATCTAATATGTATTAATCAAGTTAATCTTTTATTTACTGTTTTTTTTTATTTTAACTACTATTACATCAATTTTTATAATTTTTATTTGTATATAATGAAACATTTATTATTTGAATTTATAAGTTTTTTTTTATAATTTGAACCACAATCAATTAAAAACCAATCCAACAAATATTAAAAACAGATCAATAATTGATTATCTCCATAGTTGGTAAAAAGAAATAAAGATAATAAATTTAATAAAATGGTATAAAGGATATTATTTGAAGAAAATTAAATAAACTACTTTGACATACTACCTAAGTAATGTTAATCATAACTTATAAATTAATTAAATAAGATAGGAATTAACTTTTTGGTCCCACCAAATACAATAAAATTAATTTTCTAAGACATCAAAGTGGATAGAATGTTATAGTCTTTACCATCATTAAATCATTCCTAGCTTGGATTTAGAAATTGCATATAACATTTTTCCTCAAAATCAGACTTAAAAACACCGAAATATATGTTGACAAGATCCGAGATAAATTTAAGATACCTAACAAAGTTAAATGTATGAGGTTTCACACATTAATAAAATAATTTGAATTGACGAAAAAGATGATAACAAATTTATTAAAAAATATTTTTTAAAGCTAATGGATGCTATGAATAAAATGTGGTTTCTAGACAAGACAACTTACACATCACTATAGAAAAATATTTTGATTTACTTATCAGATGGTTGTAGAAAAAAAAATCTTGATATCGATACCTAAAAGGTTTGAAGTCAAGATCTTGGCTATTGAAAAGTCTAGTAGTTTACAAACTCTCACAATTACAGAGCTAACAAGTAAACTTCATGCACAAGAAAATAGGAAGTGACGAAGTTATAGAAAGTATATCCAAATAAAACACATTACTAGACATTTTCAACATCAACATTCAAGCAATAACAACAAAGGAGAAAGAAGTGAGAATACCAACTGGAACAACCTACTGTTGAGTAGTTTAAATTGCAACTGTAATAACGGTCATGTAGATTTGACCAATTCCACTTTGCCTTTTTGTATATATAACAGACTGTACCATTCTCACTTAAGTTTCCTTTAATGAAATACAGTTTCTTCACTTTCAAATTCATACGCTCATTCCCTCTACCATAACTCTGTATTCTCACACATATTGCTATTAGCAGTAACAGACTAACAGTGGTATCAGAGCTTTCGTTTCGATTCGGGACATTCGCAGAATCTTTGGTGACGATCAAAGAGTGGTGCGATGGCAAACATGGTTCAGAGCAATCTTCCAGTCTTCGATGGAAAAGACTATGATGACTGGTGCGTTAAGATGGAGGCGATTCTAGGGTATCAAGAGGTTGATGAAGTCGTGAAACAGGGAGTTAAAGAAATGAAAGAAGACGATACAGCAGCAGCGAAGAAACTTCAAAAGGAAGAACGTCGCCTGGATTGCAAAGCCAGAATGCTTCTTCATCAATGCGTTTCTCCAACCATTTTTCAAAAGATCTCTAAAGCGTCCACTGCCAAGGAAGCCTGGGATATTCTCCAAGAAGGTTATGGGAATACGGGAAAAGTAAAAAAGGTGCGACTACAAGCGTTACAGCGTCAATATGAACTTCTGGGCATGGGGACGGAAGAAACCGTGATAGAATACATGGGCAGAATCCAGAATCTCATCAATGATATGAGGGCCTGTAGAAAAATTGTTAAGGATAGAAAATTAATTGAAAAAGTTTTGCGTACTCTAACCCCGCAGTATGATCACATTGTAATCACCATTGAAGAGTGTAAAGACCTCGACTCGTTGAAAATAGAAGAATTACAGAATTCGCTCGTCGCACATGAACAGAGACTGCTTGAAAGAAAGAATGTTGAGAAAGCAGCTGCGATACAAGCAACGGAGCAAGCTCTTCAAGCAAGAACGAAGCAAAACTACAAGAACCGAGGTAGAGGTCGAGGAAGATCGAGAGGTAGAGGTGGACGAAATGGAGGAAGAAATACGACATACTCAGAACAGAATGATGAAGAAAACGGAGAAGATGGAGGTAGCAGAGGTGGTAGATGTCCGAGAGGTAGAGGCGGAAAGGCACAGATAAACGGAACATACAGTGTTACATTTGCAAGAAGTATGGTCACTATTCTTATGATTGCTGGCACAACGAATCAACCACGAAGGGTAAAAGTGATGATACTGCAAATCTGGCACAGGATGCCCATGACTGTGAATCAGAATTAGTGGTATTAATGGGTGTTGCAAGTGAAATTAGAAAAATGGACAAAGATTCGATGTCAAAGGACATGTGCTGGAAGAATGTGGATTACACGTTACCTATGGACAACACGACACGTTTGACAGACAGTGGAGAAATAAAGGACAACTGTTGTCAATCAGGTACACATAATGAATGTATTAAATTTGTGTCACATGCAGGTGAGAGACAACATGCAGATGCAAAAATAAAAGAAAGACGCGTTATGTTGACAAACTACAATCAAGAACATGTGAAGAATGATCAGAGTTGGTATCTTGACACGGGATGCTCCAACCATATGACTGGAAGAAGAGATTGGCTGGTTGAATTAGATTCAAGTAAGAAAAGCAAGATAAGGTTTGCAGATGACAGCATGGTGATGGCAGAAGGAGTGGGAAAAGTCTTGCTCACATGCAAGAATGGAGAGACTGCCTATATGGATGAAGTGCTATTTGTTCCCAGTATGAAGAGCAACTTATTGAGCCTTGGACAGCTTCTTGAGAAAGGTTACTCCATGATCATGCGTGACAATTCAATAGAAGTGTTTGATAAAAAAGATCGCCTAATAATCAAGGCTCCAATTGCTAAGAACAGAACCTTCAAGGTCAATCTAAATGCTTCTACCATACAATGCTTATCATCTATGAGTATTGAAGATGAAAGTTGGAAATGGCACCACAGACTAGGGCACTTAAACTTTCGAAGTTTAAGCCTGTTAAACAGCAAAGATTTAGTAAAAGGAATTCCTCTGATTACTGTTCCAGAGAAACTGTGTGAAGAGTGCATTCTGGGCAAACAAACCAGGTCAAGGTTCGGGAAATCTGCTCCAAAACGTGCCAAACAGCCGCTTGAAATCGTGCATGCAGATGTTTGTGGTCCATTCGAGACAACTACATATGGAGGTAATAAATATTTTCTCCTTTTTGTTGATGAATGGACAAGAAGATTATGGGTATATTTGCTAAAAGAAAAAAAAGAAGCTTACTCATATTTTGTTAGATTCTGTGCATTTGTTGAGCGACAATCTGCCCTACAAGTCAAGATACTTCGGACTGATGGAGGTGGAGAATTCAACTCAGGCGAGATGAACAGGTTTTGTGAAGGAAAGGGAATTAATCATGAAGTCACAGCACCCTACACCCCACAGCACAATGGTTTAGCCGAAAGGAGAAACAGAACTCTAGTTGAGATGACAAGATGCTTGCTGAAAGGAAAGAATCTACCACACAATCTCTGGGGAGAAGCTGTTGTTACAGCAGCCTACTTGTTAAATAGGTGCCCAACCACGGCTTTGATAGACTTTACTCCTGAAGAGGCATGGACTGGAGTCAAGCCATCAATAAAACATCTGAGAATATTTGGATCAATCTGTCATAAGCACATTCCAGATGAGAAGAGAAGAAAATTAGAAGACAAGAGTGAAGCTTTAATACTAGTTGGATATCACAACACAGGTGCCTACAGGATGTACAACCCGAGAAAAAAGGTGATTGTAATTAGTAGGGATGTTATTGTTGATGAATCAGCAACCTATAATTGGCAGGAATTGGAATCAACTTCAAGTTCTAACAGAATAGTTCCCAGCTGGTTAGAAGATAGGAGACCTGAGGCTGGTGATCAGATGGCTACAAATGAAGAAGTTGACAACATCAGGAAATCACAACGTACCAGATTTCCTTCCACAAGACTAATGAATCATGAGGTCTATACTGATAGAGAGATTACAGAAACAGGTGAGATTTTCCATGATGCCTTTCTTGTTGATACAGAGATACTTTCTTGGGAACAAGCTATCAGAGAAGAGAAATGGAAGGAAGCTATGGTAGAAGAATTAAAGGCAATTGAGAAGAACGGCACATGGACGATGACAGAACTGCCTAGACACAAGCATCCGATAGAAGTCAAATGGGTATTCAAAACTAAACTAAAACCAGATGGAAGCATATCCAAGCTAAAAGCGAGAATAGTTGCAAAAGGCTTTCTCCAAAAGCCTGGAGTTGATTTTACAGACGTATTTGCACCAGTAGCAAGGTTAGAGACCGTAAGGCTTGTGGTAGCTATAGCAAATGCAAAAGGCTGGGAAATCATTCAGATGGACGTGAAGTCAGCCTTCTTAAATGGCCCGTTGGAAGAGGAAGTATATGTGACACAGCCTCCTGGATTTGTCAAAAAGGGTGAAGAAGCTAAAGTGTTCAAACTCAACAAGGCGTTATATGGGCTAAGACAAGCACCACGAGCCTGGAACACACATTAATTCCTGGCTGATAAAGAATGGATTCAAGAAATGCAGGGTTGAGTTTGGAGTCTACTCAAAACAGGCACGAGCCTGGAACACACACATTAATTCCTGGCTGATAAAGAATGGATTCAAGAAATGCAGGGTTGAGTTTGGAGTCTACTCAAAACAGGTTAGTAACAATGGCATTGTATTAATCTGTTTGTATGTAGATGATCTATTAATAACAGGTAATAATGAAGAAGAAATCAATGAGTTCAAAGCAAGGATGAAAGAAGACTTTGAGATGACTGATCTCGGAAGTCTAGGTTATTTTCTTGGGTGGAATTCTCACGTGTAGATGGTGGAATCCTGGTGCATCAAAAGAAGTATGTAAGTGATATTTTGAAGCGGTTTGGCATGGAGAATTGCAACAGCACATGTACACCCATAATGGCCAACACAAAACTGACACTGCAAGCAGAGGATGAAAGAGTTGACGCAACCTTGTATAAGCAGATCGTGGGCTCACTCAGGTATGTATGCAACAGTAGACCTGATATTTCTTATGGTGTTGGATTGATTAGCAGGTATATGGGAGATCCGAGACAATCACATCTTAGTGTTGCCAAACACATATTAAGATACCTAAAGGGAACAGCAGATTATGGTCTATTTTATCCAAAGAAACACAATGAAATGAATGAAGTTCTGGAAGCATGGAGTGACTCTGATTGGTCTGGAGATCAGCTTGACAGAAAAAGCACTTTCGGATATGTACTCAAGTTCATGGAGGCTACATTTAGTTGGTGCTCGAAGAAGCAAAACATTGTTGCACTGTCTTCATGCGAGGCCGAATATGTGGCTGCTTCAGAAACTGCATGTCAGTGTGCTTGGATTGAAGCGATGCTTGATGAACTGATGATCAACTATTGCAAACCAGTGAAGCTCATGATAGACAACAAATCTTCAATCAGCCTTGCCAGAAATCCTGTGGCACATGGACGCAGCAAACACATAGAAACACAGTATCACTACTTGAGAGAGCAAGTTGATAAGAAGAAACTTGATCTTCTACATTGCCCAACTGAGGATCAAGCTACTGATATTTTTACCAAAGCACTTCGCCAAAACAGATTTCAGAAATTGAGAGAACACCTTGGAATTAGATCTTTCAACAGTTTCACTTTAGGAGGGGTGTGTTGAGTAGTTTAAATTGCAACTGTAATAACGGTCATGTAGATTTGACCAATTCCACTTTGCCTTTTTGTATATATACCAGACTGTACCATTCTCACTTAAGTTTCCTTTAATGAAATACAGTTTCTTCACTTTCAAATTCATACGCTCATTCCCTCTACCATAACTCTGTATTCTCACACATATTGCTATTAGCAGTAACAGACTAACACCTACAAAACTTTACTTATTGACATTGGCGGCACTGCACCAATCACACGACCAAAGAGGGAAAAAAAAATATATCACCCAAGAAAGGAATGGTAAATGGCAAAGATTCTTTACTTTCAAGATTCAAGAACTAGACAGAAACTTTTCAGTGTTGCATGAATGCTCTGAAATGGATATCCAATTTCTTAAAAAACAATTGCTTTATCGTTGATGAATACTGATCAAATACGATAAAGGTTGAAATGATTTAAAAGAATTTATTTTAAGTTTTACTGAAGGCCATGATTTTACTGCCCAAATTGATGAGAATGTTACTTGATGTCGAAGATGTTAAAAAGTTCACAGAAGATAAATTTGAGAAGAACAATGTTGGCATTGGTGTTTAAAGATAGGAGTTAAACTAAAGAGCTATGGTGACGATGATTAGACCATAGATACAAAATGAGTAAAACACTTCCGGAATCAAATTTGAGGATAAAGCTTGATATTTGGAAGACAAATCCCAAAGAGAGAGTCACAATTATGGGATCTTGCCTCATTTAAATTTTGAATATTTTAGGTAGCTTTTTTATTATTCCATATTTTATCTTTAATTAAGCTAATGAAATATGAAATAAATCTAGTTTCAAGTGAGATTGTTTCATTGGTTGGCCAGAAGAGCTAAATCAGTTGGTTTCACTGGTGAAAACCCTGACGCAAGGCAAGTTATGAGAGTATTTGTACCTAAGGCATTTTTAGTAAGTCCAATACCTTGGTTAATACACTAGTTGTTTATCAAATCCTGATGTTTAACTAGGATTAACTTTTCAAGAGAGAGAGAGAGAGAGAGTAGACATAAGAAACAATTATGCTTAATTATGCAAACGATGGAAGAATCGTTCAAGGGTTTAACAAGGAATTTAGTTTTGTTGAAAAACTGTAATATAAGACTTTAACATGCATAAAAAACACTTCAGTACCAAATTAACTTCACCTGCCAAATTTCCCTCCAGATCCTAGTTAGAAAAATACTATTCCAAACCCTATCACTCCTTAATATGCACCTGACTGAAGACTTCTTTGAGAAGCCTTGACAAAATGATACCACTAAAAGCAGGATGCAGCATCCAAATGTTTCTCCTGAACGGTACCATGATCATCACGCAGAAAAAAGTAAAATAAAAAGGATGTCCTTGTGGACCCCAAAACACAACCATTCAAGTAATTCAATCCAAAAGGTACATCACAGAAGGCTACTCCTATGACTAAAATTAAAAAAATTCATCATTTGGTAATGGGGAAAGGGAAAAAGGAAAACCAGTGAATCGCATTCACTTCTATGCTAGAGATTCAAACCAAAAGAAAGGGGCACAGATTGAAAGTATTAAACATTGATGCACTAAGACTATTAAAACTCTCCTGGAAACAGAGCAGAGGAAAAGTAACCAAGCTAGAAGAATGCACTCTTTACAAAATGGACTAAATGAAGACAAGAATCACAATTTCTCTTCCATATTACATTCTTTATGTGTACTTTTAGCAGGCACATAAATAAAGACTAAACAGCAAATAAATTATAAATTATATGATAGAAAATATAAATTATTGTTATATATAATATGAAACACCCCACCCACCCAGCTGAGAAAAGAAGTGGTAATTGTTGTTACCAGCCATAGACAACTCTGTTGCACCTGTCCTTGAGCCATTTAAAACTCTTCCTAAGAGACCCTTTCAGTTTTCCTTCCACAGAATACACCTTGTAGCTGGCGACCCTCTTTTTACGCTGCAACTCGGGGTCACTGAAGCTCCAACTTTTCGATGTGGACCCGTTTGTGGATTTCCCCTTCTTGAACTTGGCATCGTTGATGTTGTTGTTTGTTGTTTGGGTTTGGGTTTGGGTTGGGTGCACGGAAGAGGCGTAGGAGGCGCTGTAGCAGCGGAGATCTTGCATGCCAGTTCCATGGTAGGGCTCAATCTGCATCCTGCCGTCACCGTAGGATTTGGATCTGAAGTCTTCCATCGTCGGTGGAGATTGCGGAGAAAGGGAAGGGTGTTTTTCGCGAACAGGAAGTTAGGCAGACCAGAACATGTTTTGTTTTGTTTTTCACCGATGATTTTTTGCGTTTTCTTAATCAACTACTGTTGGGGGCGCTGACTACTATGCGTTTTGGCGTCGGTGCTAACTTTTTTATTTGTAATAAAATTAATAAAATAAAAGGGTTTTGGCTTTGGTTTTTTGAGCGTGGATCATGGAGCCAATCGGAACGTGACACGCAATAAATGTCACGTTACAGGCACGCCGTTGAAATTTAGCAGTTGGGTTGCCAAATTGGATCATGTGCTCTTGCTGCTTAATTGTGTACCCTTTTTCCATGCCAATTTATAGCTCCTCATCATTACTTACTTCCCATTAAAGAGTTTGACAAAACAAGTATTTTTCATTCACAGACCCTGTTGTATTTTTCTGCTCAATAACTTATTATTATATATATAACTAACATTTAGTGATCACTTAACCACATTATAAATATGGATTAAATACGTTTTAACTTTCGAAATTACGATAATTCATTGTTAACATAACTATTCCAGTTCGTATTACTCTCATTATGGTAACCAACACCAATTACACATAACAAAATTAATGTTTATTTTATTATCTTATTCTTATATTTGATGTTATCCTATTTTGAACACTAAGTGAGTCTTAAAAACATATTTATTCATTTATACATCAATAATGGCACTTTTTCAATTGAGAAGTTTATATATGCTAGAATCATTAAACTGATTTTCGTCAATAGAAATCAAACAAAAGGGCCCCGGAAGTTTAGTAAAATTTTCGGTTACACACAGTATTTCTTTTGAACATTCCGGAGATTATTGGTTAAGTTTAACATGCTAACTAATGCAGCTCAAAAAATGCGATATTGAAGGACATTATTCGTCCGTGGAACATAGGAGAGAAGGAAGAAATATATTTAGCAAAAACCATTTACATCTATCTCTCTAGTAAATATCATTTAACAGAAACTAGTTACAGTGTCCTTGGCAGTTATGAATGCTAGAGCATGACTCTCAAAAATGCATATATTGATACAATTGCCTGAGGGAAGGGGGTAAGTACATAGATGAAGATGAATTAGCCTCGCGAACTGGCATATCACGTGCATATTCATTCAGGGCAGAGTAGCCACTGCCAAGGTAGTATAGATGTAAGTACTCGAAGAAAACAATATTGAGCAACATAACCACATCAAATATACACGCCGAAAACTGAAAAAAACTCGTTAATAATGTAATGCCTAGCTCTGGTCAAGTTTGATTTTCCTATTCATCAAGTCGTGGTAGTAGAGCAGTACACACATAGGTTGTCCAAGGATACTGAATATGAACCAAAAAATCATATTTCCAACCTGGCATGTGGAAGATAACAAATTATCGAACCAACGAATCAAATTCCAGATATGGAGTTTTTAAGACATTATGAATCGATATGCTTATACACATACCATTGAGTTTCTGAATTTATTTTGCAGATGATGAGTGATCAAGACCAAAGGAACCTATAAGAAAAGGTATTCATCATCATGTCAATTGAACCAAAAATATGGATCCAAAACATGGCATGAATTCATTACTCCAGAGAACACTTTCTTTCCATTGGGCATAAAAAAGCAGGGACTTTTTTATACGCTGGCTTCACCTTTGTCGGGAAGTGTCGGCAAATTTGTGTTAATTTTACTGTCAAATACTTTAGTTTAATAATAGAAGGTCAGCAAACACCAGAATGATACAGTAACTTGATTTTACCTGAAACATAATTCCACCGAAAGCCCACAATTTGAATATGTGGCAAGGAACAGCAATGCACAGCTGCACTCAGAAGAAAGAGAAATCGTAAGAAAAACTCCACAACTCTGAAAGAAAACGTCGAAAACAAATTACAACACGTGCAAAAAATTATTCATGGATAAAGGAAATGGGAAATATTGGTGCCAAACTTAATACTGTGATAACCCGAGTAGAAACTAGAAAATGTATCAGTCCATTAAATATTCCGTTTGATCCATTTTCAAGATATGCAAATCGCAGTATCTAAGCATGCCAAGGTAAAGGATACAAGGTACTTGAGATTTTGGCAGCTAGATTCCTGAGGCTACATCAGGTTGTAGATAGTTCAAAGACAAGTAATATATTTAACAAAGCAGTCACAGGCCTCGTTTCTAACTTTCAATCGTCTTCCACAAAGTTCCAAACAATCGAAAGGGTAGAAACAAAGATACTCCAAGTATAAATTGAAGCAAGTTTCTTTGAGATTTCTATTGTGTAGCATGCAGACAAGCACACAAGCAGAACATCAATTTTGCCATGGTACCAAAAAAAGGAGAGAAGAATGTGCAAATAAATCAACAACACACCTCATGGAATAAAGCAGAAACCAGGAAGGCAATTAAAAGAGCAACGGCCTGTACAATGATGAAAGATCAAATCATAAACATATCCAGAGCTCAAATAAATAAAATACCACTAATGTTTGACAAAAGAAGAGTCAATCCAAATATTGACCAATGAGAAGCAACTATGTTAATAAGATATTTTTTACACCAAAGTCCAAGGGAAAAAATCACAAAAGATATATTAAACATGATTATATTTAATGGAGTTCCTTTGAAATTCTTGTTCATGTGAGTCATCGTTATGCATTCCAGAGTCATTTATCTGAAACAACAGGAACAGTAGATGAAGTTGGATTATTGTCTATCGGTTGACAACTTTCTACTCAGCCCCAAGTGCATCAAACATATCAAACCATAACATTAGTCCATAAAAATATATACATACTTTAAAAGAACTTATGTAATAGATATGTAATAGACTTATTCACGATTAGAGTAAAACTAAGACGTCCATTTCACTTCAACTATGTTAAATGTGGTATCTTACTGGCGACCTGAGATGGTAAACAAAGGCATATCCTAAAAAGTGATGTAAAGTTTAGACCAAATTAGTTTAGGATCCATCGGTAAAACAGGAGGATGCTTGATTACCTTTGGTATACCATGCCTTAAACACGGGAAATATAGGTGGCGGATCATCCATTTGTGAACAGGCTGCAATGTGAAAGAATCCACTCAATTGTATACAAATGGTTTAGAATTACATGTGATAAACAATCAACTATATGTTCTGAGATTCAGAACCATTTCTTCAATAACAGATGGCAAAACGCTGTAACTTCCCTTTCTCCCTTCTGTTAAAATAGTCTGAGATGTCAGCCCCTCATTATACAAGAAAGGGAAAGTTAAAGAAAATATACATGTTTGTATGTTGACATGAATTTCATGGTAATAAGAGACATAAAATCATTTTGCAGACAAAAAAGATGTTGATCAAAATTCAGTCTGGAAAAGAAACATACCATATTCCACATTCTCCAATACTGATGGAAGCAGCAGAACACCAAAAATACAGAAAGCGAAGATAATAGGTCAAAAATCTCTTTGATTAAAATTGAGAATAATGTAAGTAAACACCTAATAAGAACAATAAACTTACATCTTCAACAGTTTTGGCATTCCACCAGTCCTTGTAGAATTCACGATCACCAAATCGAAGAAGCTCTGCCAGTATATTTAACCTACATTGAAACAGTCACTAGAAGGATAAGCTGCCTCAAATATGAACTGAATCTTCAAAAAACAATCATAGCTAACCTTTTCTAATACCTACAAAAACGACAAGCAGATCAGCAATTATGCTTGCACAAAAAATGAGCATAAATGAAGAGTAAACTATCCTCATTGGCCACAGGAAATATATACAAACCCAAAAATAAAACTAGGGTCATAAATCCCTTATATCCGTCAGAGTTTCACTTAAATTGACCATTAGTGGCTGACAAAAGGCTATAAAGCTAATTTTAGATCTTAATAAGTTCATATTCCTGACAGCAATAATATCTACATGCAAATCTTTAAATCAGTTAGATCTTACCACTGATGATGCAATAATTACTATTGAGGGTTTTTAGTAAGGTGGATATTACTACCAGGATACTTAGAAAGATTAAATAATTACAGACTTATAACATCATCATCATCAGAAAATTGCCAGAGTTCAGAAGTCAAGGCATTAAACTCAAGAAATTAAAACAATAATTATTCAATTTACGGCAAGTGAAGATAACTTCATATTAATATATTGCAAGAAAAATGCACACATATATGCATGTTGAACAAAATAAGGGATCGTATACCAAAGGTGAAAAAAGCAATAGAACATGCAGAGCCACACATATAAATTTGGAACAGAAAGCTTCAGAACTCTTTCGATGGCATAAAGAAGGTCTCCCTTAAAAGGATGCTGTGAATTCTGTACAATAGGATTAATGTACTGCAAAAGAGCACAATCAACACAACATCAGAATACCAGTAGAAACAACAAACAGAACTGGAGAAAAAAAAATGCACAAATAAAAAGAGAGAAAATGTAGAAATGAACAAAATTTATTATCCAGTATTGCTTACTTGTTCAATAATAAAACCCATAACTCCTGTAAATATTATCAGCTTGACAAGTTGACGAAACACCCAACCCTTTCGAATATAAGGTGTGCGAGGATAGCTTTGCTAAAAAATTAGATCATAAAACAAAATACAAATGTAAATATGTGAGAAACTTTGCTCTCAAGAAAATTAAAAAAGTGCAACACACATGGAGATACATGTGTGCATGAAAAAGCAAAGACAAGTGAACTGTATAAACCTACTTAAAGAGCAACCAAGCAAAATTTTGGCAAATTACGTAAAAATGATGATGCCAAAGCCAATCTACTAATCTCACAAAGTATCAGAAATGTATGGTATACTTTATGCCAGGGAGTCATATAATATCCATTCTCTTCAAAGAGACTTAGCTTTAAATATATTAAAGTGAGAAGCAAGCACTATAATATGCAGATTGACAAACAGAAATCCAACCCCCTCCCCTTTCCTCTCGCAAGGAGCATGAGGAAGACATTGACAGGCACATTGTGTCTAGAAACTAGCAGATTGCAATTGGGAAGTACGTGAGGAATTTTGTACAATTGGAAGTATAGGGAGAGCTAGAGAAAGGATTTTGAGATTGCAGCCATAGATTTTGTAATGCAATATTTGGTGCTACAAAATGTTGGCTTGTCTATAGGCATGACAAAGAAATAGAAAAGAATTCATATGGAAAATCGTATCAAATGATCACACATAAAACTCACTGGATCAATTAATCTTGTTAGGCCAGAACTTAATTCCTTGCTTGTAAATTAGTGGGGATGGTTAGAGCAATTAATTTGATGATATGTTAAAGAGGATTAGTGAGATGATTTTATCTGAGGATTTGCTCTATTTTGAAAGGAGAAACACTTGCCACAGAATTATCCTCTTTTCATTGTCCTCATTCAATTTCAATATTCAGTACAAGAAGCATTCATTTTCTCATGTTCTGTCTCTTGGTTCCCAACAGTATGTCGGGCACTGACTAAAAACCTCAGACATATTCGCAACAAAGACATGTGGGTGAAGTCCACATAGTTGTGCCTCTAAGCAATCTAATAAGAGAAAAATGAATACAAACTGTAAAATAGGTGAATCTAATGAGGCAACTACACAACCGTTACCAATAAATCTTACTAAATTACTTGAAAGTACTGCTACCTGGTAACATAATGTAGGAGCAACCATGAAGTATGCCAAGCTCTTGAAGCTCACACTGTAAGGATAGTCCATATTCACAGTATTGGGTACTGCTTCTCCCTGTAACACAGGAAACATGTTTGAATATGTGGGGTAAACAAGTGTGTGTATATCACACATTCACACAAGTGAAAAGCTACTCATCCAGATATAAGGAAGTCATAAAAGGGAAAACAGAATTTGAATAAAGATAAAATAAACTGTACTTTAGAATATTATGAAGTTTTAAGAGAACATAATCTGTAAACTACAGCTTAGTCAAGCACAATATTCTTGTTTGAAAACTAGTCATCAAATACATCATAAACATATAGTCCTCTTTAAAGTATACAAATAAGTAGAAATGAAATTTTGTAATCAGTATCTACCAACTTATAAGTGGAAACGCTTGTCCTTATTTAGTTATTTAAATTGTCAGGAACGTGTCTTTGATACTATCAAGCAGTTTTAATTTAGTGGTTTAGTCAGTTTCTATTTCAAGATAGTTCTGATTTTGTTTTCCCATAAACATTAATAAACAATTCCTAAAATCAAGAAGCAACATCTTTTTTCAGTGTATATACACTGAAATACACAATAAAATATATGCTTCAGCATTTCCCAAATAGAAAAATTCACACTACTTCTCTGCAACTTTTATCTTCCAACATTTTTTTTATCTCAATTAAAAGCCAACAATTGGTACAAGAGTTTTCTTTTTAAGAGACCTGTGAAATGGATACTGAATAATGTTTCTCACATGTTACTCCTCCTATCTTTGTGGGGAGAACTGTGACCTTTGGATTTGTGGGACACTGCAGAAAAGGATTAAGTAAACAATTCTTGGAGTGGGACTTATTTGTTAGGAAATTTCACTTAAATTCAATTGGTTTTAGGATGAAATCTAACTTCATATCAAGGCCTATTTTGGTAGGCTCTCTTGGTTTGGAAAACATATGCAAAGGTGGGGTGTTCGGAAGGCCCTCATTACTCGCCTCCATTGTTGGAATGCAGCTTATAAACTTGCTTACTGCCAATTGGTTGGGTTAAAATTTGACATGGCATCATAGCCTACAGCCCGTCTTGATAAATCATCTATTGGGAAGTCCCACGCCACCTACTCAATTATTGTAGTGCAAATTTTATACTTATTGGGCAACTTTGATTGAGACCAATTAATTTTAAGATGAAATTTGACACATGCTGCCCAAAAATCCCACCGTGGATTTAATAAAGCATCACACGGAGAGAAAAATCAAGGCAAAGTCATGCCTTTTAGTCGATGTTTTCCATACTAGAGTCATAATCCTTAAAGCATTAAACTTAATTTAGGTCTATTGGAAGGAAGAGTACCCAGGAGACGAAAGGATTCAAGAGATGAAAGTGTTGAACTTAATGATGGAATTATTGTTGCAAAGAATGTAATCGTTTGAAACAATTAAGGATTACTCAAACAAATTACTTAGCATTGACAATGAGGATAAATTATTGGGTAATACATTTGGTGATTGCATAACTGTAGAAAAAAGTCTGGTTATAGTGCTAGAGCAATATGAAGTGTCAATAGCTGCTTTGGAAAATACAAAAGGATTTATCCAAGATCACTTTGGTCAAAGTATTGCATGCCTTTCAAGTCCAAGAGATGTAATGGTTAAAGGAAAAGTATCCACCTTGTCAGAACTAAGGCAAAATGGGTCACCAACCATTTAAATGTAGGAGAACAGCTGATGCAACCATTGAGTATAATAAAAAGGGATTTGGACTTAATTATATGCAAAAACACGAAGAACTACCTGGTAAAGTGGAAAAAGCTATTGATCAAGAGGAGGAAAAGTACTTGTTTGCTGCTACATGTTTCGCTAAAATAGAATCAAGTTAGAATTGGCTTACTGATAGTGGTTCTGCGAACCACATGACAAACAACAAGGATCTATTCAAGGAACTAATAATGCAAGCACGTTAAAAGTTCAGGTTGGAAATGACAATATATTGTCTGAATGGAAAAGAAATTGTAACAACAACAACCTACTCAGTTACAAAGTTAATTTCCGGTACAGTGTATGTTCTTAAAATTGACAGAATTGTTGAGTGTCAGATAACAACTTGAGAAAGGTTAAAAAAGTTTTCTTTGAAAACAAAAGTTGTTTGATTAAAGATTTAGATGACAAATATATTCTCAAAGTAAAACTGGAAGGGAAAAAGCTTTGTTTTAAAACGCATTGATGGAGGAGCAAAATTCTTTTCCAATGAAAGATAATATCATTGAATTGCGGAGCAAGGGACAAAAATATTAAGCTAAAAATATTAAGCTAATTTCAGAATAAGTCCCAAAGTTGGCAGTGGTGTTACTAAACAAAAAAAATAAAGCTATTGAGCAAAAATGCACAAACAAGCTAATATAGTTGAGTGAAAATGCTCTAAGAGAAAATTTGTTTGGAGTCTAAAAAAGAAGACAAAATAAAGGAGAAAGCTGCAAAAGTGGAACATGGTGGGAAGTGTTTAAAAGACTCTGATTGAGAACTTATTCATCAGGTTGAACTTTTGAGGAAGTTAGAAGTTTGCCACCTCCAAGGCAAGGAGGAGTGTTTGGAACTTGCTTCAGATGCTGCCAAAAAGGTTTTTGTTTGAATAAGTCAATTGATAAATTGATAAGAATCTGCCATCATGTTGTTAGTGGTTTAGTAAGTTTCTGTTTTTAAGATATTTCTTTTAACTTTGATTTCCCTTATCAACAATAACTCCTAAAATTAAGGAGAAAGAGTTTTTTAGTGTATTTAATACTGATATGCATGATAAAATATATGCTTCAGCATTATCCATAGAGAAATATTCACATAAATGTTATCATGTTAATAACTTATGTCTTGCATGAACTTATGTTTTGTTTGGTGTATTTTGAACTTATTTAATAGTATTGTGCTACTTGACTTAGTTACTTTGTTATGTCATTTATAGGTATTTAAATATTTTTTATACAAAGTAAACTCTTACAAATTTGAGAATCGAGTTTACAAAGCTTTTCTAGTTTAATAAATCAAGGACGGCTCAAGAGTTCGGAAGGCCTAAAGCAAACTTAAGAAAAATGTCTTTTCTAGTTTTTTATTTTTTTTCTGGAGGCCTAAAGTATTAGTACTAAAATAAAATTGAGGCCTTTTTTTCTTGGAGGCCTAAAACAATTAGTACTAAAAAAATTTTGAGACCTTTTTTCTTAGAAGCTTAAAGCAAGGGTTTTACTTGCTTGGGTCTTGAGCCAACCCTGACATAAACTCTAGAGTTTTACAATGTTACATTAGACCATGTTTGGTCAAGGAAAAATTAGATGAAAGAAAAATCAGAAAGAAAAAACAAAACAATGAAAGAAAACAAAAAAGAGAGAAAAGTTGGCTTAGAAAAAAAATAAAATTCTCTCTACCGAGGGTATAATATTACCTTTTCAATTGATTTGGTAAGTTGTCTCATATCATAGTTCGTATGTGCATAAGACACCAATTTTAACCAGACAACGCAAGAAAGTAGCATTAAAGTGACACCCGATAGAAAAGCAGAATCACACCTGCAAAGGAATGTTACAAGTCAGTATAATAATCCATCTGCCCCATCCTTATCCATGAAATGACTAACGCACAACCATGAGAATATTTTATCCCTCAGCAATCATCTTCATTGCACAATGTTCATATAGCAATCCAATAATAATTAGAAAGGTAATTCAATTTCATCATCAGTGCAGGAGAGTGACAGTGTTTGTAATGTAATGTAACACCATTATCAAGTATCAACTTAAAGTCATATTCTATAACAAAATTCTTTCAAAATGGATGGTGTAACAACAAATGTCATAACAAAAAAGGAGCCAAGACTGCAGACCTAGAATAGATTTTGAAGAATATATGCCAAATAGCTAAACTAACCTGAGAATTACTAAAATTGGATACAAAACTGAAGCTGAGGTAATGATTATATGAAGTAGAACAACGACCTGCAACATTAAAGTCGATATAATATTCCTGTGTATAGAGATATTGAAGATTATTCGGTTAAGAATAGCACATTACTACTAATCATATACAGTAAATGAAATTTAACAAAAGCTCGCATGGCTTGATCACTTACTGATTCAGGTATACACTTCCGTTGTGCCAACTTCTCCACTAAAAACGCAGTAAAAGGAAATATCACAAGAGAAAGGCTGTAAATGCGCACAATCACAACTGTTACAAAACATTTCAAGAAACAAACCTAAAAATAATTACACAGCACGTAGTTTATCCTCATGAGAAAATTCATGAAGGGCATTACCAACACATGAAAAGGGGCCAGTCACTCAATGAATATGAACTAAACCAAAAGCCAGACTTGATCAAAAAGCCATACTGCAATAAAACACACAATAAGAGTGACAATAAATACCGAACAGTCAAAATTAAGGCCATAAATAGAATAAAGAAAATTGTTGCAGGTGAATGGACAATTAAAGAGGAAAGAGCGAAACCTTCATTAGATTCTCGATGATGAGTCTGCTATTTACTGCAACAAGTACTACGATACAGAGGTTGAAGAGGCCCGCATGACTCTGCAGCTGATTGAATAATTAGTAAACAAATACAATTACAGAGTAGGTAAGAAAAATCCCTGATCCACCAAATGTATTAAATTCAAATCATAAATTGATACCAACTAGTTTATGGTACAGATAAATGAATCAATCAAACTCCCACTATCAGTTTCATAAACTATTTAAAACACCTCAAAGACGCTCTCATTCATGACCGTGTTTTTTATTTCTTTGAGTTGTTAATTATGCCCAACGGGAGCAAAACAGCAAGGTTCTGTTCATTTTCAATTAGCTTCGGAGTTTAAGCATCGTTAACAACGAGTTGACGGCCAAAACCTGATGGAAAATGCTGTCGGAACTGAGAGGACTTTCCCTGACTTTACGGTGAGCGGGGACCGAAGGCCGGTAAGCGAAGTCGAGGACGGAGGTTTTATCGTCATGCTTTTGTGGTGGTTGTGAATAGCCGACCCCGCTGTCCACGGTGTCCATGAAGTCATCGGAACCGGAATCCTTGACCAAGTCTTCGCCGGAGCTGTCGGTGGACTCCGGCGAATTGTAGAGACCACCAGCGGAGGTGGCGGTGGGCCTCCGGCGCACGGTAGAATGCTCGATAGCAGTGGCTATGGTCTCAGGCTGATCAGCAATCGCCATTGAAGAAGAAAAAGAGAGTGGGATTACTTCCTCAGTCTTCTCAAGAAGGAAACAGGTTTCCCGTCTATTGTTTTAATAATAATTAAAATTAAAATCTGAAGAGAAGAAACAAAATTTCCTCCTATATATAAGGGTTTACCACTCATTGACCGGTATCAATATGAAATTTTCCCAAATTAATATTGATTCGTTTGTAATAATAATATATTAAACTATCTTAGTAAATTAAAATAACATCTTTAAATTAATATATTTTCAGATATCCTTTCATGTGTGTTATACAGATTAAAATACCAGTATACGTATGAATATTTTTAAATATATAAATTATATTTTAATTATCAATTATATAGATATTTTGAGCATACATTAAATTTTAATTAATATTTATTAAAATATTGAAATTGAATTAGAAAGAAAGTTTTAAAAAGGAATATATGAGGGTAGTGGTGATGGTGATGTTTGTTGGGTTATGATTAGATAAAGATAGAAAGGAATATGGTTATTCCCATAAATCTCTGAAAGAGGTGGTGAGATGCTAATTTATGACAAAAAGAAATATTTTTTCCTTAAGAAACTTTTCATTGAAAAATTAATATGTTTTTTCTTTAAGAAAATTATGATTTTATAAAATTTTATTAATAATAAACCTAAAATATATATCTTTATATATTTTGTCATTTAGAGTATGAGACCAATTTCTCGCTTTTTTCTATGGTGGAAAAAAAAACAGAATATGAAAGTACGACGAGTTCTTAAAGGTTTTTTCCTACAACTTTTAAGATATGAAAAAAAATAAAAAATATTTTTGTTCTACTTTCTTTCTATTACGTTTCTATATAAATAAGATTTTAGATTTGACTTAACATAAAATTCACATGCTTTGATATCTTAACAAAACTTGCAAGCTAAAATAAAAAGTAATTCGTTGAAATAATGAGTAATTCTTTAATATTATTTACTTAACATATATAGGACTCGTGAAATATTAAAGGAAATAATATTTGGAAAGGCTAATTTAATGATTTAAATGTGGGAGACAAAAAAGATATCATAATGTATAGCTTTAAGTTCAATTTTTAAATTGCTACTGTCTATTTTCTTTAACACATCTTTATCTCCATCTTTTCTTTCATCTCTTTTTTTTTCCTTTTTGAGAATAATCTAGAGTAATTTTTATCCGTATAGCATATTTTGATTTAAATTTTACTGGAATAATATATGGTGTCAATTATTTATATAAATAATAAATTATTTTTATATCAAAATTTGGTTCATGAGAAAATAAATTTTGAATTGTATTAATTTTTATAACTTTTTTCAAAATCTCTATATTTTTTAAACGAAAAATAAAAAATAAGTTCATATTTATTTTTCAATTAGTTTTTTTTTTAATTATAGTTTAGACTTCGATTTTCCAAAATATTTAACACGCTATGTTATTTAAATACGTTTAGACTCATGTGTTGTTTAAGTGAAAAAAATCATCTTTCTTTTATTTACATATATTTTATGCAAAATTTTATTATAATACAGACATCTTTAATATTCTCTTCAAATATAAAATATTTTAAAAAAATTTAATAATAAATAATTTTTAATAAATTCAACAATTTATTTTAGAATAAATATTAATAAAATATCTTAAAAATATATTATAAATTTAATTTAACCTTTATAAAATAAAATTTATATTTATATGTTATAATTCAATTATAGTGTGTGTCTCGTATAAAAATATGTTTACATTGGTCGAGAATTGTTATAAAAGTTAAAACAAACAAACAATATATATATATACACGGCTAAAAAGGAAATTCAAAATAATATAATATATTAAGTATTATTTGTATAATAACTCACTACACTAGAAGATGTAAATATAAAGTGTTACTAAGGTTAGACTCGATCCGTGATGTGTGACTGGGTGTAAAATCGAATGAACAGGACGGACGAATTGCGAAACAGAATTTCGTAGTCGATCAACAGCTCACAAGAATTAATGTGCAGTTAATATTACAAGAGTCATTGATAAGTGGTTAAGGTTTGTATTAATGATCATTAAGAGGTAAATTAATTAGTTAAATTCTTCTAAACTATATAAATAGAGATTTAATTTTGATGTAAACTCACTATTTTATTCACTATCAAATTACAAAAGATTACAAAAAATCTATAGAAAAAGATTATGACTTGAATGTCAGAGTATATTCTGCATGTTACGTGTAATAAATAATAGAGTAAAGGTAAAGATAAACACAAAAAATTATAAAACATTATTATATACAACTGTGTATGAAATATTTCAAACCAGTGACTGGTAGTATGAGTTGTAATTTTGAGAGGAAAACTGCATGCTTAAAAATTATCATAAAGTCTAAAATCATTAATCTTTTGTGATTTGATGTTTGTGATTGGAATATATTATGTATTCTTCATTTCATAATTATCCTTTGAAATTGAATATTGAAAAGTTGTGTATTCATTCACAGAAGGAATTATCCTCCTTCACATGACAGCAAAATAAGCATTAAAAATGAGAAAAGGAAAGCTAAGAAAAAGTGATGACCGCAATATCTTTGGCTTGCAATTACCATCTCAGTCCATGGAAATTCAATCAACACAACAACCCTTTTGATTGGGAAAGAAAAGAAAAGAATGGTAAGTAGAAGTCTACAACAATGCTATAAATGACCACTCTATTTTACTAAAATCAGATTTTGACATATATTTTTTTTAAATATAGAAAAAACATAAAATGAAAACTAGTTGTGATACTATTGCTACTTTAAAGAGATTTATACTTCATAATCCCACGGATTTATCCAAAGGTCTCTCCTTTAATTGGGTGAAAAGATATGCAGGAAGAAAATAAAATAAAACTTACCCTAAGGTTGAGGTTGGTCTTAATATTAGTTTTTTTCTATAATTAAGAAAAACTAATTTTACATTTTCTTCATAAATTGTTCTACAAACTCATTGAAATAAATTAATACTTATTTTTAGAGTATGAATTTATTTATTAAACACGTTTTATTTTTTATAATTTGGGTTGATTTATTGATTCTTTAACTTGTTTTTTTTTTCATGTTTCTAAAAATATTTATGATAAATATTAGTGTAAACTTTCACATCTCAAAGTGTATTGTATTTCAAAATTATAAATAATTTGTCATCTTGTAAAATTTTATTAAAATAAAAAATATAAAACATGATGATTACATAAAATAATAAATAAATTAAGGTAAAACATTAAATTACTTATATTAATAAAATTTTAAATTAATTAACTAACTTGTTAGTATAATGATTTTTTTCCTGATAAAACATGATAAGTTTAGGAAAATAAAAACATTAACATCATTCTCATTTAACTCTCCAAAAAATTATTTTCTAATCCAAAAAAAAACATTATAAATTAAAATAAAATCACACTCTAAACAAAGTTTTTAAAATCGGTCATTAAAAATTATTATAATTAAAAATTATTATAAAGCATAAATGATTCCTTAAATTTAGTATAAGTACAAATCCACATATCTACAAAAATTAAAAAATATGACATATTTATCTCGACTTCTTCTAAAAAATATAATACATACATCTAAACCAGATAATCTCTAACTACATTATTCTCCGACTTCAACTATCTTAATTAAAGTTCAAATAATGAGAAGCAAGTAAATTTGCAAGAACAGAGAACTTTACACAACTTCTAAATAATTGTTATAAAGTTAATTTCTCTTACCTATCCATCTACTCATTATAAAACAAGGTAATTTCACTCTAATTGTACCTAAGATTAGAAGAATAGAGATGAAATTTGAATGCGAAGACTATTAATAAATGGGGCTCCATAAAATTCCTTGTAGGATGATGTATTTGAGCATAATTCTGTTTCTTAAATTGTTGTGATTTTGTGTGATTTTTTATACAAGACATTAAATTGTATTATGTCATTATATAAAAATAAATAATTATTATCTTAACAAAATTAATTATATACTTAAAATAATTTATTCATTCCATATTTAAACAATTTTTTAAAATGTAAATTTAGATAAAAAAATAATTTTTAAGTACAATTTAAATTAAATTACTGAATAAAATATTAATACAAATATTTTTTGTCTTTTTATAAAAAAAATTTAAAAAATTTGCATCAAAATATAAATTTTAAAAAAATACAAAATAACTTCAATTTGGATTTAAATAAAAAATAGAAACATACGAAGCCAAATTTTAAATAATTATTCAATAATTAATATATTTTTAATAATAAATTTATTTTGATAAATTGAATTTGAAAAAAATATTCAAATAAAATTCGCGAATAATTTTTAATTGATAGTAGGTATCATCATTGATTCAAATATCATAATACTTGCACTTGCACTCACCCATTAAAAGACAAATAATTAAATACTTGTACCCGTACCCCTTACTCATAAATATTTTTTAAAAATATTTATTTAACATGCGTTACAAATTGTAGCCATATATATATATATATATATATATATATATATATATATATATATATATATATATATATATATATATATATATATATATATATATATATATATATATATATATATATATATGTCCACAAGATTTCTTTTCATCCTTATACACAAACTAATAATAAACTAATCTAATGATAATAACGACACAGATAAATGAATACTTAGCCGTTTAATAAATTAAATTATAATAACATGCTAACAAATTAACCGGAAATTAATTATTTGTAATTATTGATTTTTCAAAAAACAAATTGATTTACTTCTCTGTAGGTTTATTTTAAAGTGAATTTTGTCTAATTGCATTACTTGTTTCTCCTTTTCTATTTCTTATATAACTTTATTTTCAAATAAATAAATAAATAATATTTTCAAGTTCATTCAAAAGCTTATAAATTACACAATTACATAATCTTTGTTAAGCAAACTCTTAATATCTCTCCATTTTAAGATTAAAGGATATAAAAATAGATTTTTTGCAACAATAACTAAACTTCCATTTTTTTGTATAGTTATAACACTGTAAGAAGCATAAACAATTTATTTAACAAATTTATACATTTATAAGTAAAAGAATTATTTAATATATTTATATATTTATAAGTAACTAAATTATATATTTTCCTCCTGAATTTATAACATTTCTTATTATAAACTAAATGCATAAATAAATTCTCCGAGTAGTTAAACTTGTATGAATTTATACTTTGATCGACTTAAGTTTTTGGAAATTATTAAATAGCTCTTAAGGGTATTAAACTTATCTAAAAAAATCTAAAAAGAAAAGAATGGATCTGTCTGTCTTGTTCTACTTGTGCAACTAATTCAATCCCCAGTGGCAGTGATGATAATACAAATACATTGTGAGCTTAGGAAACTGAAATCCAAAGTTTTCAAAACTTCCATTAGGGAAGCATGTAAAAGGATTATGGTTTCACACTAACACACGTCTAGTTTTGGCAATAGCCAGGTCAAAGTAAAAATCTTCTTAAAGCAAGTCCTAATTCCTATAAGTATGTGGAGAATTTCATGCAACTCGGAATCCAAGTGGTTTAGTTGCATAAGAAACAAACCTTGCTTCCTTTGGTCAAATTTGAAGAAACTACGCTTACAATTCAACCAAGTCTTTGTAATCCTTGCCATTAAGATTTCCCTCTCCTTTCAAGCTAAGTTTAATACACCTACAACTCAACCAAGTATCATCGTTATCCTTGCCATAAAGTGTCAACAACGCGACTTGTATGATAAATAGGAGGTTCATTCACTTACCTAAACTTTTAGGCAGCTTTTATAATTTTGTTTTCAAATATATTGTGTATATGAAGAATAGGTGTGAAAAGAAACCTAGTGTAATATCCGTGAAATAAGAAGAGACGTGCAAGTTAATACTATCATACTAGGTTGCAAACTAATGAAATAAAACACTTCTTGAAAATCTTATTCAAAAAGACAAGGAAAAAAAAAAAAAAAAATATATATATATATATATATACATATAAAGAAGATACATATCATTTAATCACTTGATAATAACAACATTTTAGCAACCTGAAAAGGGAACGAGGGTCACAAAGAAACTCATTCCATTTTTTCGTTATTTTGTTTATTTCCGTCACTTCCAAGCAATGTCAAATTCCCACACTTCTCTTCTGAAACCATTTTTTTCTCCCCATTTATCTCCCCTACCTCCCTCAACGAAAGGTTATAATAATAAACCCTTTACAGTGAAAAATACAGCACAGTAATTAACTTTTCAATTCCATTTCACCCATTTCGTTCACAATGTAAGATCAAAACATAATCTGAAAAGAAAATATCATCAAGCAATTCTAAAATTTAGTAAAAACTAAAAGACAGAAAAGTTGCCTAGAAAAATGTGCAAAAACATCCAATACACCAATTGGGCCAATAATGGGTTTCCACAAAGCAAGTCATAAATTAAAAACTAAGCCTATTAAACAAAGTTTCAGAGAAAAAGTGCCACGAAAGGAGTTGGGAGGGGAGGGGGTAGAGAAACATTACATAACATTTTTCCAAACGCAAACTAATTTCATCTAAATACCATGGAGGACAAAATCTGATTAAAGGAGCTCAGCAACATTTGAAGGCAGCTCCTCAACAACCACGTTATAAAACTTCTGGATGTCAAACAGCATTTTATCGTCATCCTTTGTGATACAGTTGATAGCCACACCCTTCCTGCCAAACCTTCCACTACGACCAATACGATGCAGATAGTTCTCAGGCTGTGTAGGGAGATCATAATTTATAACTAGTGACACTTGTTGGACATCGATACCACGGGCCAAAAGATCAGTAGTAATCAAGACACGGGAAGAACCAGATCGGAATTCACGCATAATAATGTCCCTGGTATTCTGGTCCATGTCTCCATGGGTTGCTGAAACAGTGTGGTCACGGCTTCTCATTTTGTCAGTCAACCAATCAACTTTCCTTCTGGTGTTCACAAAAATGACACTCTGGGTGATTGCCAACGTCTCATAAAGATCACAGAGGGTTTCCAGCTTCCATTCCTCTTTCTCAACATTGACATAAAACTGCTTTATACCCTCCAAGGTGAGCTCATCCCGCTTCACAAGGATCCTCACAGGTTTGTTCATGAACTTCCTCGTGATCTCAAGGGCCTCAGGAGGCATTGTGGCTGAGAAAACACCCACTTGAATCTTAGATGGCAGCAGCTGGAATATATCATATATCTGATAATAATAAAGCAAAAGGTTAGAACATTTACACAAATAAATTCTTTTATTACTACATATAACACATATAATAGGCTCTAAGAGTCAACTGAAAGGCATTTAAGTTCAAATTCCATCAGAAGTTACTACTACATGAGAAAGTTCAGACGAAAGAAACATACCTAGAAACAGAGTTGGAAGTATAAATATTTTAATGATATAATGTATAACATAATTGACATAGGAGGGTTTACACATCTATGTATAACAATACATAAACAAGTGTAGGAGTACTATTCAAAAAACAACATAAAATATCAGCATAGAGAAAAGGCACATCATGAGTAGAGAATTGAAAGCACCTGATCCTTAAAACCTCGGGAAAGCATCTCATCAGCCTCATCCAATACAAACATCTTGATGTGATCTGGTTGGAGTGATTGCCTACGAAGCATATCAAACACACGACCAGGGGTACCAACCACGACATGAACACCGCTAGATAAAATGCGTTGATCTTCACGGACACTGGTACCTCCCACACAAGCATGAACCTTAACACCAAGATAATCTCCAAGTGCCCGCATAACCTTTTCAATCTGCTGAGCAAGCTCACGAGTTGGTGCTAAAACCAAGGCCTGGCATTGCGTCAAGCTATAGTCAAGTTGCTCCAGAATACCGGAGCAGAAAGTGGCTGTCTTCCCAGTTCCAGACTGAGCCTGTTGAATAACATCAAGTCCCTTGCAGAAGGGAACTATCCCCCTTTGCTGAATGGCTGATGGCTTTTCGAAACCTAAAACACAAATCATACTTGATTAAGGATTGCAACATACTACTAAAGCAGAAACAATAGCAGGTCAACCAAAAAATCATGGTTTAATAAAATAATACAACTGTGTAAGACAGACCCAGTGTCTAATGTTATGGTGATACCATATGTTTTGAACAATTGACCTAGCTACCTTTGATCCTTAAAATACTGACAAGTATAAAGTAGTCCCTTAAATATAAAAAAATCCTTTAAACTAGTCACTGAACTTTGTAGACATGCATCAGCTTAGGGACTAAACAGGTAGATACCAATATTTCAAGGATTACTTAAATAATTTTATTACTTTAGGGACTACGGAGAGAGAATGCAATATAGTTCAAGGACAAAATTAGTGGCTTCTTCATTAAATAAACAAAGACAAACCAATGACAATCACTAGGAAGAACATTTCTTTTAGGGTTGAAAGTAGGAATGGGAAAGGATAAAACAGAAAAAATATATTAAATTACCATATGCGTAAATGCCTCTCAGAAGATTCTCCTGCAGTCCCATAGCATCAAAACTCTCATAAACCTCATCATAGGATGTGAAGAAATCCTGTCCATCAGAAGTTAGCCTGAAAGAAAAAAAAAACAAGAACATTAAAATCTACGACAATCGAATCTAACACAAAACAAGAACAAAAACAGCAATTAAATCATCAAGAAAACCAGATTGCAGCCGAATAAGGGAAAATAAAAATCGTACAAGTCATTCATTTTGGAATCAAATTTGTTCGCATCGAACTGTGACCCCTCAGGCGCAAGTCCAGCCATGACTGCAAAAACAGAAAAAGAAAAAGAAAAACTGTTATGGCCACAAAATTTGTTAACAAACTCGGAACCCATAAGAAGGGCAGATGGTTCAGTAGAATCCCCAGAGAGGATAAAATTGGGCCTCCTAATTCCGAAACCACAGAATCAAAGATAAAACATTTGAATACCAACGAGCATGACCCAGATAATTAATAATAATTAGTAATCAAACAAAAGCAAAACACAGATAAATAAACAGCAAAAATATTGTGTTGTGACAGAGAAACAGGGAAAACGGATGAGAGAGACCTTAGTGTGGAGATGATGAAGAGGGAAAAGGAACTGTGTGTGTTGTGGAGAGAGTAGAGTTAGGGTTTCCCGAACTCCTCGGATCTACGCCGCGGAGTCGAGAAAAAGATAACAGAAGGTGGCCAAGACAGAGAAGGGAGTAAGTGAGAGTGGGATTGTGTGAAGTGACAAATAAAACCAGGGTTCCTAGATCATCCCTGCTCTACTCTTTTTTCTCCTTCCTATTTTGCCCCCTGTACCCCCACTCAACTCTCACGGCGTAACATTTCATCTTCTATTTTCTTTGGGCTCAGCCCAAAAATATACGTCTGCGTGCATATACAAGCCCATAATATTTATTGCTTATTGTTGACAGCTGTCATTACAAAGTTTATTTTTAGTTTCATAAAGTCAACTTTACACTACAGAATTAATATGCATGTAAAAAAAATACATCAGGTGGACTTCACAGTATGAAAATTAATTTTTGTACTATTTGACATATTAAGGTCAAGAATAATAAAAAGAAAAAAGTTGAGTGTTTTAATGTTTATAAAAGTTGAGTGTAATATTATATTATTATACTATTCCGAAAAAAATGTTTATATTTTATTAAATTAAATTTAATTAAAAATAATTTTGATTTATATTTTGTTAAGTTAAATTTAATTAAAATTAAAATTTAATTTATATTATATTTTATATTTTTTGTAATTTTATTTTAAAAGATTATGATTTTTTAAAAATATTTATAGGTATTTATTGAGTTTTAAATATTCACAAATATGTTTTAAATAGATATATATTCATGTGGATAACGAGTAAATTTTTGTTTTGCGAATAGAATAATAAGTAGATATTGTTCGTATTCATAAACCGTTGTCATAGGAATATATTTGTTATGGGTTAAATATGTTCTTAATCCCTAAACTATTGACCGTTTCTGGTTTTCGTCCCTCTTTCAAAATAAGGTACAATTTGGTCCTCATTCTTTTCAAAACTTTGGTTTTAGTCCTCGAAAACTAACACCGTTAAAAATGTGCTTATGTGTCTAACGTCTCTGTCCACGTGTTCTTACAGTTAAAATGCAAAGTTAATCCAACATTGGTAAAGTTTGGTTTATTAGTTTCATTGCAAAGTGTTGTCTGAAGGATTTGAGCAAAGACGAGGTGGAAAGAAGGTTGAAGCTTGGATATCACCTTCTTCGGCATTGGTGGAGTTGGCCATGTAAGTTCATATTCGTCTTTGTTTTGGTTTAAAATGATGGATGGATTTGGGGATATAGGGTTTTGTTGAAGGGTTTTGGTTTCGAACTTGAGTTTCTTTGTTAATCACTTTTGAAGGGAAATGAAAGGTGATAGAGGAGGTTGCACACCAAGGAGCATAGGTTCTGGAATGTCCCAAGCATGTGGATCCTCTGACTTAGCTTCAAAAAACTGTGGTTGTGGGGAAAGATTGTTGTTGTTGAAGGCAACTACATTGAAGAACAAAGGGAGATTATTTTATAGATGTGGAAATTGGGCAGTAAGTGAGAATAAAAGCTTTATTTATTGTGTTGAAGATTGTATTGGTGATTTGTAATTTTCATTTGCAGAGTAATTCAAGCTGTAACTTCTTTGAATGGGTTGATGAAGGAGATTTCCAAATGGAAGGAAGCTTACAAAGGAAGAGTGAAGAAGTTGAAGTGTGTATTGAAAATGTTGTGTTGGATCTAAGGAAGAAGAAGGACAAGTTGAAAAAGAAATTAGAGGAAGAGAGAAAAAAATTCAAAATCATGTTGGTGTTTTTTGTATTGTCATGGGCATTAACAGCTAGGTTTTGTATTCTGTTTGTGTTGAAGGTAAATATTAATTAGATAGGTTGAGTTGTGGATGTACAAGCAAGTTTTAAATTGAATAAAATGTGGAAGTCCAGTTCAATTGTGCCCTGATGGTTGTGTTATGTGCATTTGCGTTATATACTTTGGAAATATTAGCAGCTTTGACTACCAATTTTACAATGCAGACTATGCTCTTTTTTGTAAAGCAAGCTTTGACTACCAATTTAAGATGTTCAAAAAATAGTGTGACAGAATCCAAGCTAATGTTCAAAAAAAGTGTGACAGAATAGAACCACAAAATCACCAAATTCTGCAACTTATCAGAAAAAGTGTTCAAAATTTGGGGGTTTAAATGTCAATTTTGCAGAAACGAGTTTGGAATGTTAATGTGATGATTTGAGCAACTTTGTTTAACCAAATTTGACATGTACTAACTGCCAGTAGAGGCTAAAAGCTTCCAGATGAAAATATCACTGTATGAGTTGCTCTTTAGCACCAAAAGTGGTGGTTTGGAATGGCAAATTTGCAGAAATCAGAAAGTGCCACCAAATTGTAGCTTGTTCCAGCAGCCAGCAGAGGGACTAAAACCAGAAACTGCCACCAAATTGTATGAAAAACCAGAAACCTCAAATTTTTAAACCAGTTTAGCAGTATGAAAAACCAGTTTAAAATGTATAAAGACACTAAAAGGAACATAATGAAGCACACTTTAGCAGACATCAGCTTAACCAGTTACAGCATAAGTAAAAGCAAAGCAAAGTGGTCCATATTGATTAATAAAGAAGTCGTACAAATAGTGGTCCCAACATACTTTAAAGGGTTACAGTCAGTACAAGACAAAAAAGTGGTCCACTACAGCCACTACTTTAATTACAACTTGCTTGAGAGCCTACAACCACTACAATTTGTCTGAAATTACATCCTTCAATTACAACTTGCTTGAGACCCTACAATTTGTCCAGCCACTCTTGAGGATGCTCTTCTTCCCCCTTCACGCATAGTTGCAGATCCTCCAGCAACTGATGTTGATGTAGCCCCAGCCCCTGCATCTCTGGCTGATCTCCTTCCAGCTTGTGATGCAGATGCAGATGCCCTCCTTCCAGCAATTGATGCAGATGCCCCCCTTCCAGCAGATGCAACCCTTCTTGATGCAGATCCAGGTGTTGATGTAGAAGCCCCCCTTTTGTCCTATGAAAGGAGTAAGATAGTTAGATAACAAATAGTTGTAAATAAATGAACTTGTAAATAACATTACCAAGAAGATTTACCTTGCTTTTCTGGCTCTTTTTACATGTCCTTACATTGTGTCCATATGCATTGCAAGTGCTACATCTTATAGCAATATTAGTCTTTGACAATTTTCCATGGCTGAGATATTCATCAGCTTCTCGTCTTCTTAATTTTTTTGGCCTCCCAGGAGGTGTTTTGTAAATGGGAGGTAGTAGTTGTGGAGATTCAGATGTAGGCCAAAGTTGTTGTCCATTGATAGGACTTATAATTGGTGCATAACAAGTTCTATAGGCATCTTTCTTATAGTAAGGATGAACATAATGTTCTGGGTTTTCTGATTTGTAATGAATGGCAGCAACAGCATGTCTACATGGTATTGCTACCAAATCCCACAAGTAACAAGTACATGTGTGATTACTTAAATCAACAACAAATTTGTCCATGGTAAAGCCATGAGTTACTTCAAACTGTGAACCCCCTGCCCATACCGGAAGCCAATTCCCACTCTTTTCAACCTCCATATCCAATCTTTTCCTCGATTTAGGCATAACATCACCAGGATATGAGTCAACTTTTTCTCTAAGGCTTGCAAACCTACTCATTATGTATGATCTAATCCATTCCATCATTGAAATTATAGGTTTGTCCCTTGCCAATAAAATAGTACTATTAAATGATTCTGACAAGTTATTGATCAACACATCACACCTAGGATAAGCACTAAAAGCATGCTTACACCAACTTTTAGTTGGTATACCCATTAACCAATTAAAGGCATCAACATTCAGATTTTTTAACTCACCCATTTTTTTCTCTCATTCCTTAAAGGCAACCAATTAATGCCCATTACACACACAATTGCTTTTCTTGTTCAACGAATCATAGAGAAAACAAATTAAACTTAAACTAAAAAATTACCTTGCTCAACAAACCACACAGAATCGCCTTTCTTCTTCAACGAACCACCTCAACGAACCACAAAGAAATCCCTTTCTTTCACGAACCAAACGCAAAGAACAAACACATTAACCACGAAAATGCACGCGCAGATGAACCACGAACCAAACCCAAAGAAAGAACAGCAACACCAACACGAATTGTAACTGATTTTGAGTACCAATTTCATTCCAGATTAAAGAGGAATCAGTTCCATCCCCAGATGACTTAACACACGTCAGCAAAAAAACAATTACACGTGGACAGAGACGTTAGACACATCAGCACATTTTTAACGGTGTTAGTTTTCGAGGACTAAAACCAAAGTTTCGAAAAGAATGAAGACCAAATTGTACCTTATTTTGAAAGAGGGACGAAAACCAGAAACGACCAATAGTTTAGGGACTAAAAACATATTTAACTCATTTGTTATTAAGTACAAAAAAGTATAGTAAAAAGAATTGGGTTAAAAATTGAGGTACACAGTAAAATCTTTCCCAAGAAGACAAACATTTCTCTCATTTGTATATATTATTATTATTATTATTTATTAATAAGTTGAATATTTTAAATATAAATTTTATATGGAAAGAAATATAGATATATCATCCTAGAAACTAGTTTCATTAACCCAACAACAATTATTAGGATACGTTTTAGGATATGAATTAATGTTTAACTTTATTCTAAAAAAGAGTTTAAGATTAAAACTTATCTTCCACTTATCTCTCTCTCTCTATATATATATATATATAAATTTGTTTTTTCTCTTCATTTGGTTTCTCATTCTATCCTTTAAATCCCAAGTTTTTTTTCTAATTATTTTATCAATTTTAACCATTTTTTTATTTGGTAATTTTTAAAACTTAATATTTTTTTCAATTAAAAAATTACATTCAGAATCAATAAAAACTATTTCTAATAAAATTATAGAAATGATTATATTTAATTTTATAATAATAACTTTATTAGTTTTTATCATCCTAAAGAAAAATAAATACACGTAATTTCAATTATAATTCAGTCAACTTCAAATACCATGACATTTTACAAACTGTAAGTAAAAATTAAAAAGGTAAGAGCCTTCTAACAATTAATTATAAAATTCAGGTTGGAGATTGTACTATTCCTCGCGTAATTAGGAATTACTACATACATATTAACATTTTCCTACTTAAAAAAGAAAAAATGAACAAAATAATGCATTTATCTTCACTATTCACTTATTTTACTATATAAACTTCATAAACATACAAATGAACTGATAAAAGTCTTTCACCTTTTCATAAATACGTCTGGTAGAATATTTATCAATTATGAGAATAATTAAAATCACTATTGACACGGGATAAAAGTCTTTGACTTGTTCATATTAAATGCATTATTTGTAGACGAAAATATTAATTAACGCAGGAAGTAATAATTTCAAGGGACAAATGACATAAGATTACAAAATTTATTATTTAAAAGAAAAACTTAATTATCCAAGTTTTTCCTATTGCTAAAATTTCAGCCCTCACTTTTTTTTTTTCTTTTTTCTTTTATAAAGAAAATGGTTAAATATGTTTTTAGTCCCTCAACTATCAAGCGGTTTTGTTTTTCGTCCGCTGTTTCTTCTAGGTCTCCACCGCCGTTCTCTCATCCACAATCTACGAGGATGACACCTCAAACGCTGTAAGGGCTCCTTCACGGCGAAGAAGGAGCTGTCGGAGAAGAAATAGAGGAGAGATCTAGGACAACGAAGAGTCGCGACACGCCGAAGAAGCTCTGATAGCTTTCGCAGCAAGGGAAGACGACGACGAAGCTAAACCTTCAACGACGTCGTTTGGCGGCGGAAAGGAGTTAGGGTTTCGAGTGGTTTCGTCTTCGAAGGTCGAAATCGAAGGTTTTGAAAACCCTTGTTGTTGTCTTCGTCTATACGCCATGGAATCAATCCACCAATATTGTGTGGATCGAACGAATCAATCAAGAGAAGAAAAACACCGAAACGATTCGCACTGAAAACAAACTGAACTGGCGCCACCACTAGTGCCACGACCTCAGAGCTACCAGAAACTGCTTCCTCCCCAACTCCCAACAGTGACACCACCTTGTTCAACTGTGCTCGTCATTTCCCGGAGTTTGAAATGTCAGAAAGTACTTTCTTGTACCAGTAAGTGATTTTCCAGAAGCTTTGTTGGTGATTCTTTTTTCAGTTTCAAGATTGTTAGACTTCTACAACTTGGGCCCTGATTAACAAAGGGTTTGCCAATGTTCAATGAACCATCAAGGGCTTTCTTTTCATCAAATTGGTTGGTGAGGTTCCTGCATTGGATAGATCTCCAAGTGGTTTTCTTCCCCGGCTCTACCTTTCCTCTATCCTGGTAAATCTGCCTTCTCAAAAACAGATTTTGCTCCTGCGCCAGAAAGAGCAATACACCGTGAAAGAAAGAGAAAATGTGAGAAAGAGTCAGTGAGTGTCAGAAAAAAAAATACTTGGCATACACCGTTAGCCACCTCAGCTAATTTTTAACGCCGTTTGTTTTGGAGGACCAAAAATTATGATTTCTTTAAGAAGAGGGATCAAATCGTACAAAGTTTGAAATAGGAACAAAAAACAAAATCGCTTGATAATTGAGGGACTAAAAACATATTTAACCCTATAGAAAAATATCATTCTAAAAGTCTTACTCTCAAGAAAAACAAAATAAGAGTTTCATAATTCGTTCAATAAAAAATTACAAAAATTAGCATGGAATAACGATTTTTTTTATAACAAATATGTTTAGCAAGTTGTCAGTTTTTCTTTTTCTTTTTCACTTGAAAGATTTTTTAAGAAAGCTAATCCTACATCGCCGGGTATTCATGGCTCAGTTGTTTTTTATTTAACTTTTTAATTTATTAAAAACTTATTTAATTATTATTATATCCATATACACAATTTATTTCCATAATTAAATTTAAAAGTTAAAATGATGTATAATCTGCAAATATAATATTTAAATAAAGTTTAATAATATGAATAAAAAAGTTAAATAATTAATCAAATTTATAATATTTATTAAAATATTTAACAATAAAGTTTGTAACAATAATTAAACTTATAGATCTACACAATTATTTTCAGATATATTAAAATATATGATTGAAGAAAATATGTATGTGTTGTAATTAAATTATATAGTTTTAAAATTTAATAGTTATTATATATCAGGTACAATCATTAGGTGTGGAGGTTATATTCTAAAAAAACATTATCTGTGACTGTAAAACAATAATAAAATGAATATAATCTAATTATACAAATATAAGTTTAAATTCATACTACTTTTCTTTTTTTTAACTTTTATATATAGTGTTTCTTCTTATAAGGAGAAGAAAATTAAAAATAAGTTAGGCCAAAAACTATCTTAATCCCAAAGCTTGTCACAGCTGACTTAGAAATTGTTTGGGTTCTTGATCCTGAGGAATCAGAATTTTCAAACTATCTGAGAACTTTGCTTAACAATGAAATGTGCACATGTGACTGCCAAATTGTGAGATAACATCAACAAGGCCACCATAACCTCCAACTGCCATAACCTGAAATGAGTTTCGCAGTAATGCAACTATATATCACATAAAGTAGAGAGTAACAAGGAGTCCGTCAGCATGTTTGAGCGGACAACCGGTACTAAACACAATAGCAATGATTTTGAAGCAGAACATACCCCTGCAGGATGTAAGGAGATAGAAAAAGATGACGAAGGAGCACACTGTATTTGTGAAAGGATCGTGCCATTCATGTCAAAGCGATTGAGCAGAGGATCTGTACCAACTGTCAAAATCTGAAAGTAAAATACAAACAATTAACAAGAGTTAGCAGAGCTACAATTATCATGAGAGTTACTGATATTATAAGAACAACAAATGAGTTAATCAATATTCAGATAAGGGTAATTGCAATACTTATAATTGACAAGAGCAAGAGCAAAATACGCAGAAAATTTTGCACCAGAAAAATGGAGGAGCTGAGAAATAAAAATACAAGGACATATACCACAGGCTCTGAACTATAAATTTATGGCACTTTCGCGTACTTTATATTTTCACCAGAGCATCTATTCTCGCTGTTAGAAGACTACAAATAGCCCAATCAATTTTGACAGCATCACCGTACCAGTCATCAGGTACGTATCATTAGGATAAAATATGATTGCAACGTTAATACTACTAATGACATTTTGAAAAAAATAACGTTTGAAAAAGGAGAACGGAAGAAATTAAGATGGGTGGGGAAAAGTTTCTGCATCTAAAGGATATAACGTCGTCTTTTATCAACCTGAGAAATCCAAGATATCTTCACATGAAATTTTTCTGAAATTTAAAGAATTATTAGTGTCTATAAAGATATTAAGAACACAAAAAATGAAGAATAAAGGCTAAAGGGAGAAGCTAACTCAATACAGTACATAAAAGACCTTTTTTTGTGGCTAATGATAGTGAGTACAAATATTTTTTGTATATGATGTAAAACACCTTCAACTTTCTGGAGCATGACACTGACAACTTGTCTGTCGCTCTAGAGGTTAACATGATCATATAGTATGACCGTGTTTGAAACAAGTGAAGAGAAAATAGAGATATAACCAACTCACTTGATTATTGTCAAATAACATGTCCTGTACAGTAGCACGCGTTGGAATTTTTGATACGCATTCGGAAGCAGGCAGGTTCCAAAGTGATATATTTCGTCCACTACTGCAAGCCTGAATAAAGTTGACGGTGGTCCCTTTAGTATTCATTAAGCAACCAACTATTCAAGAACAACATACATAACATATTTCTCATGCATGTGTTGGTTCTATTAGTTTGCCTACAGAGAAAAGAAAACCTTAAAATGTGAGGCTATTTTGGCTGGAAACATGTTATTTGTATTGATGAAACAAAAGGACTTGTTAACAAAAATAGTTTTTTCATTTAACACCTATAATTCCTGACAGAGAAAATATATTCGTTCTTAGAAATAACAATGTTTTAAATCCCAGAAAGTGCCTGACCCCAAAAGGTAGGATAAATGGTATTATAATTTGTTTATATTCATATACATACATATATATATATATATATATATATATATATATATATATATATATATATATATATATATATCTGTGTATTGATGATTCAGGAGAAAATATTTTGATAGGATATTGTTATCATTACATGTCAGCAGTTGGAAAATTCTAGAGATCTTTTTGTAATCATTATTTTAGGATTTATTTATGTAAGCTTATGTACTGTTATTGAATCAATTCAATAAAATCTTTTCTATCATTCAAGTTATATAGTAGAAGCAAAAGAACACCTTTCCCAATTGTAGGACTACTTAGGAAATAGAATGGACCAATTTAGGGTGCAGCCCCAGTACCACCTCTGATTCTAGACACAAATGAAATCTTAGCCTCTTTCTCCCATCAGTCATTCAGTCCCCACTTAAATCAAGTAAATCATCTTCTCTTTTCAGAAAAACCAAAATGCATCCACTGTTCTGCTACCCTTAGCTAGCGCAGAACAGCGAACAAAGGGGAAAGGGGAGAAGTTACCCAAACAACAGAGAGGTCAGAAAATCGTAAAATTGGCCACGCACATGCTTCCGGAGATGGTCAAAAGAGATATGCAAGAGAAAAGCTTCAAATGACATATTTTTAGAGAGTGTTTACAGAGATATCCCAACTACTATAAAGGCCACTACAGCCACAACACTGGACTGTGCCTTTACAGAGACCCCTGTCATGGGCAGGGGCACTCCAGCACAGCTTTATAGCACTATTCTCAACCCTGAGAAATAATGGTTAAACTGGAATCATCCTCTCATAACGTCACATCCACTGCATCTGCAATTACCGAGGCGATCAACATTTTGTCTAAATATTCAATTTCTTTTACCAAATTAGCATGAATCCACTAATATGAAGGGAAGGGAAGGCAAGGAAATTATAAAATAAGAGATATGCTCTTACCAACCAACTCTCACTTGCATCTAAAGCAACACAGCCAACCCATGAAGCAGATCCCTTCAACTTCAAATGTTTTACTGGATCAATTACTTGGGTACACTTTCCACTTTTGCAATCTATTAAACATTGCAAATAAGCCACAAAAACTTAACTACCCAATAAATCTATATCAATAAATTTTAATAACCAATGAATTTGCATAAAAAAGTAATCTGTTTCATGCAGTCCGTTAAACTTTAGTAACTTGAGCTGAAAAAAAAAATATTACCCCAAATTCGTGTTGTCCCATCCTCCGAACCAGTTATCATCTGAACATTGATCAGAAAGAAGCAACAGTTAAAAACCTAGGCATAATGTGGGAAGGAAAAATAATCACTAAGAAAAAGAGAAATGTCAACAGAGAAAATATGCTTTTGCAGTTAGGAATTTAAAATACTAATCCACATATTCTCTAGCGACAGAAGAGTAATGGAACTTTTAAATTCTATTACTAGTGCAGCATTTGAACATTTCTTTGTAGAAACTATAGATTATTTTTTAAGAAAAGATTTTTAGTTGCTTCAACGGTATATATCTCTCCATTATCTCATTTCCCCTTCGTTACTCTTTTATATGGTACATAAAATTATTTCCCTGTTTATGTCTTATATATGTTCCAATTTCAAAAAAGTGTTAACACATACCTTTATTATCATTAAGGATAAAGGAGCAAAAATTAAAAAAAAAAGGCAATTTATTAAAGAATAAAACTCCATGTTATCTCTCGTTCTTCTTTTTAAAAATTAATAACATTTTCTCCATTAGGATCACTACTTATCCCTGTACATCTGTCGTTTTAATCTTAATTGTAAACAAACAGGTGACTACCTCAGTCATGTTATAATTGTAGAAATAAGGCACAATTCTTTTATAATCAGATTTTTTTTTTCAATCAGAAATATCTAGATTATATATGTAATATTAGGAATTTTTTACTTATTCCCATATCATATCTATACCATTAGAGGATACCGTATCACCTTTATTTATTGTATTGTATTGATTTCGTTTTCTCAATTTAAATAAAACACTCGTGTTGTCTTAGGAATACAAGGTTCCAATTCAACATCTCTGTTTCCTGTAGCTTAACAAGGTATCACAAAGCCTCTTGAAAATTGGGTTGGTGACCCATTGTCTCAGGTAAAGAGTTTTCTTTTCTCAAACCCTTTTTCCACGCTTGCTCACTGCTCAGTGGCATCTCTAACGATTTTTGACAACCTCCATTTGCTTCGGCAACATCAGTATCAGACTTGCCCAACGTCAACTTCAAGATCATCCAAACACCGACCAAGGGCATTATATGAAGTGTCTGGACATGCATCTTTCCCATCCACACATTTGCCACCCATGTTGCCACGTGGTGATGATTGCCTTCCGGCCACCATCATCGTCCTCACATCTTTCATCCAAACACAACCATGGTAATTGAAACTCCATCTGACTTCGTTTAGCAATTTGATTCGAGATTCTCTCTCCCGTTATTATTTTATTATTTATTATTTTAGAACATATTTAAAAAAAAGGAAAAAAAGTCTTCCGGTACAATTGACTAGCCTCATAAAACTTTGACAACATATGAGGATTTCTCAGATGGAGTGAGACTTGTCAATTTACTAATAACATTACATGTCTCAATTTTCTTCCTTGGGACCTTGGGTCATTGACTATATTGCAACTGATCATATACTTGGTCATCATTCTTTTTTCTCTTCCCTTATTACTACTGACAATTTTTCCTTCATTACCATTGTCAATGGTTTACAAGCAAAGGATTGTGGCATTGGTACTACCAAACCCCTAACATCTTTTATCATTATTATAAATATATTACCCTATATGTATTTTCTACACAAGGAAGATTAACCCTATATCTAGTTTTACTATATTCAACATATGTCTTTAGGATATCATCTATCTCAAAAATGGGTATCGATATTTTTCTCCTAAACATAATTGATATTTTGTTTTAGTTGATGTCTCTGTCTTCGAGTATGTCCCATATTATACCCTTGTTCCTTCTAACCAAGATATATGTAGTTAGTTTCCCACCTTTGTCAACCCTCCTTCACCATTTGACTCTCCCATACCTAGAAAATTTTCTTCAACAACATTTCACGTATATCAATACAACGTATTAAAATTCTAGTGTACGGTCCATCTTTTGATGAGACATCTATGGACAAATTCCACTGACAACATGTTTTATTATATTGACTTCATATCAAATCTCCTCTATTTATTGTATTGGTTTTGGTTTCTCAATATAAATAAAGCATTGGGAATACATGATTTCAGCTTAATGTCACTCTATATTTCCTATAGTTTAACAAGTTATGTATCTTAGCTATAGCTATTACTATTTCATGTCATGTAGAAGTTACTTAATAAAATTCATATCCATGTCTAGACAAGAACAACCTCCATTCTTCCTTCACCTTTGGATTTATTTCTTCTTGTTTAATAATTACCCACAAGTCCAAAAACAGTGAGGTCAAGAATCAAGACCTGATTGGACGAGTTGCGTGCAACTATACAATGCAAATACTCCATGTGCCCCTTGAATACCATTTTCAATTTGCCAGTTTCCTAGAAACATTAACACATGTTAGTACAATATTAACGCAAGTATAATTATAGATCAAGCTATCCAAGAAACTTCCTATGCAGGAATTATATTCACCTTCCATGAATACATACCACATCCCAACAATATGCACAAGAATCACCAGATGCAGCAAAAACTGATCCCTCCTATAATTAAACAAAAAAATAGGAACAAATTGAATCGTGAAATAACAAGTAAATTATTCTAACAAACAGTAAAAACCAATAGCAAACCTGAGTATTAACAGCAAGAGCATTATTCTCAGGAATAGGTGAAAGTGCGCCCCAAGGACCTCTAGAAAAACAAAGTGTGGGCATATAGAGGATCATTAGACAACCAAAAAAGGAGGCACAAAGGAATTGCTGATAGCCTGATACTGCATAATAAGCTATAAAAATTCTACTCAGTGAGAAGAATCTTTTTTTTGCAAACAGGTTCCAAGTGAGATAAATACTAACAAAGTTAACAACAATTGTAAAAGCAAATAAGATAAATAAGAATTTAAACATTAAGTTCATTCCAAATAATATTAAATATTTTTTTAGTGCAATAGGCAATGATGGCAAACATGGAGCCCAAATGCATAAGTCTATTCAGAGAATGTACAGAAAGTACATGAACTAAACAGCATTGAAATCAAGAACGACAAAGCATCTTGTAAAGAAAGCTGAAATATGCATCAATACTCAAAAAACTCACTTGTGTTGAGGATTCACCACATCAAGTACAGGCTTGGTATCATTTCCTAGGGATGACACACATAAGAAATATAACAAATCATTATTCAATAGTACAAAAAGTGATATCGAAGAAGTAACAGATTGAAACTCCCCAATCAAATCAAACACACAATTAGGCATATATATGGAAGAGAGTAAAGAACAATGCTAGAGTGGGCTTTTAGGCAACCAGAGAAATTTAGCTGATCAATAATTTACTTATATTTACATGTGTTTGGGAACAAAGTCAAAACCCTTGCTGCATCAGATAAATCACTCTAGTGCTTCTCACTTAAAATCATGGTTTCCAATCCCTTAAGGCAGTATGTACCAGCTGACCCCAAAAATGCTAGTGGGATAGCATCTATTTTGAAATTTTTATACTGAATAAAATGCTTCTGAATAAAATAGAAACACTTGCCAGTTAAAATAAAACACTAACTCTTTGTTTGGTAGATAATAGAAAGGAGAGAGTATAAATAGGGAGTTGATAGGAAATGGTATGTGTTCGTAGTGTGGAAATAAAAGGAAAGAAAAATAAAAAGGTGTTGCACACCTTCCTATTTTCTCCACAAAACAGCAAAGAAATGAAAAATGAAAACAGATATATGTAAATAATAATCAATTGAGTTTTTCGTAATTGATAGCATAAAATTTGATATGGCATTATGTGTGAAGAAGAATCATAATTGATTTTTGAAACAATAGTTTGTTCTTAAAAACAATCAATTTCTTGTTAAAAAATTAATTTTAAATTTTTTTTTTCTATCTCTTCTTTGTTTCTCTTAAAACTAACACCTCTATTTTCACTCTATTTCTCACCTAGTTTTATTCACTTTATTTCTCTTTCTCTCCTAATTTCATTCATCTTATCTCTCACCTATTTCTTTCTTTTCTACCAAACACACCAAAAGATTCATAGATGCAGAAACAATATAATTAGGGGAAAACAAAGAAAGCAATGAAACATTTCCAAACAAGCATTACCACCTTGTGAAGAAACAGAATAATGAGGGCTTGAAAATTCCTTCCATTTCCATCCTCGAATCCGACCATCATCACCACAGCTGAAAGATAAAATGCTATCAGGACTTGTGCCAAGTGATAAATTAAACATCCACAGTTATGACAATACACGTGATGGTTGTTAATATGTTTGATTCTTGCATCTAGTGACTATAATATTTGCTAACACAAGTCCATTTAAGCAGTTGTATTATGTCGATTCTAAGTTTTGTCCAAAGCTCCAGGGTGCTGTACTTTGTGGGCATTTCAAGTTACCACTTGATGTATTTTCTGGTTGTGATTCAAAGTGATATTCCCTCCTTTTTGCCACAGATTGCTTGCTACAAAAATATATTTTAATGATAACAACCAGTTCCTATGTATTGTTCTTACAATTGACTGCCAGATCAATCTACTCCATCGGTTGAGCCACACAAAAACAGGTTCTTAGGGTTAATATAGAACTATACAAGAAAGGAGTTGCTATAAGAATACTAAATTCAAATATCAAACAAAAACCTGAAGGATAATGGCAACATAGCAACTAGAATCCAGGTCTATTTATTTGCAGCTAGATGACACAGGATAATTAGTACCACAAACCAAAAGTTCTCATTTTTAAACTTAAATGGCGAACAAAAAATAAGAAGCAATCTACAGCAAACACAAAAGCCGTGCTCTTATACTGACCAAACAGAAATTTATCCTAATGCGGTGCACCATGAGAAGACAGTACGAGTAGAGAAACAGAAAAGATCAGAATTCAGTAATAATTTGAACCTCAGCAACAAAGCATCTTCACCGTCACCATAAAATTTGACATCATACGCAGGTCCATAATGCGCTTGAATGAAGCAATTAGGTTCAACTGACAACCTAAACCAATAGCAACGCACAATAAACACAGTTATACCTAAGACCGATAAATAAATAATTGATTAAGCAAAAATTTTGAACGCATACATACTTATCTGTATCCGCATTAACAAAACCAAAAGGCTGCAACAAACGCAAAAATCACGAAATAAGAACAGTTAGTTTCGTCGTCAAGTGAAGTGAAATCGCGAGCAGTGGAAGTAAACGATAGTCGAGCCAAGCAAAATCGGTTTGATATGCACTTGAATCGAATAAAATAAGAAAGAAAAAAGCAATTGAGATTATGCTAACGTTTTTTAGCTTAGAGGCGGCGATGGAGGAAGAGATGGAGTAGGATGCGACGGAACCGTCGCTAGAGGCAGCAAGGAGAGTGTCGAGATTGTAGGGTGGAGCCCAAGCGGTTCGGAAAACGGTTCGCGTTTGGATTTCCCTCTCCTTGAGAACCGTTTCCCTGTATGCATTTTCGTCCCAGTTGGTGGCGTCACCGTACATTGTTAGTTACTCCAACTTCACTCTCGCCGCTCCTTTTTTTTTTCTTTCTCTTGTATTATGCGTTCTTCAGCTCCTCAGAAACACCAAGGAACGCTCCAGTCGATTCGATAATGCTAATTTTCTCAGTAATTCTTTTGAAGTTTTTATTTTTCCCATCTAACCTCACTCCCCAATTAAATACCCAAATTACTCTCATTATTTTAGATTAGGACTGTTATTGCATTTTTTGAGAAGAAGATTGGGATTGTTATTACTTTCAACACGAGATTTGTATGGAGTATATTATTTGATGTTTTAAACTTGAATGAAATTAAATCAATTTTTAATAATTTATTATTAATTAATCATATGTATATTAATATCTCCCTAAATCAAACACATTTTATATTTCATCTTGTATATATTATTCCTTTTTATTACAATTTAGTAATGAAAAAATCTCAACATACTCAAAAGACATATCAAGTTACACAGTAAAGAAATTGTAAATAGTGTAACATAAGAGTTGAACATGTGTTCTCAACTCACAATGGAACACAAATAAGTGAATACATTGGTAGTTTGAAAAAATAAAATAAAATATATAATAAAATCAGAATATAAATAGCAATTGTTTTTCTTATTACATCTTTCAACATTACAACTTTTACATTTTCATCATTAGTACAAACTTACATAATATAATATATATATATATATATATAAAAGTTTGCTAATTTGGGTACGCTCTTCAGTTAATACATTTTAGCAATGTATACCGGATTTTAGTAAACAAAAATAACTTCATATATTATGGATTGGATTATAAGTTTTAAGGTGGTATTTGAATAATTTTCATTCTCAAACTAAAAAAATAACAAGAAATCCATAAACCTTTATTCACCTCCCTCATTCCTTTCAACACTTTCTCTTTCATCTCCATCCTTTTCTCTGTCATAATCCCAACTGAAAAAATTAGAAACGCGCGTCTAACCCTAATTTACATTCCTCACTTATCCAATTTGTTTTTCTCTCATCTTCATACTCTCTCTCACCCATACATAACAACATGTGACACCGCAATTTGTTAACAACATGTGACACCGCAATTTGTTGCTCTTACTTTGTTCGTTCATTTGTTAAATAACTTAAAAATATTGAACATGATATTAAACCAGTAAAAATAAAAGCAAACATATTAAATTGTGGTGAGAGAGAGTATGGAGATGAGAGAGAAACAAATGGGACAAGTGAGTAAGGTGAATTAGGATTAGACGAGTGTTTCTGATTTTTTCAGTTGGGACCACATTAAAGATGACAGAGAAAAGGTTGGAACGAGAGAGATGAAAGAGAAAGGGTTGAGAGAAACGAGGGAGATGAGTAAAGGTATGGGAGTTTCTTGTTTTTTTTCTTAATTTTGAGAATGAAAATTATTCATTTACTAAAACGTGATACACATTGCTAAAATGTACCAACTGAAAAATAAAAAATAGCGTAAACAAGTTAGCAAAATCATATATATATATATATATATATATATATATATATATATGGATAATAAGAGAATAATGTATCGTCAAATTGTACTTGATTTATCATATGCCAAATAATTTTTTTGTAATGAACAAAATTACAGTGGATTTAAAAATTTCAAAAGACTTTTAGGTAAACATAATCTTAAACACAAACATTGTATTTGTTGTATTTTACAATGTCGTATTAGAGAAGCTATAATGATGAAACTAAAGGAAGAACAAGAAGAGAAAAGATAATTAGAGCTGTCGAGCAACTTGAAAAACCTGCAGAAATTGTGCAACATGAGATTGAAAAAGAGGAGAAATAAGTGAAACAGGACAAATATGAAAACAGTTTAGAGATTTAGGCTTAGATTTTGATCTAACACAATTTTCAGAAAATTATAATGAATACACTTGTGACTCTGCTTGCGCTCTATTTATGTTGAAAGTAACTCTGGAGTACAACCTTTTTTTTTTTACAACCTGCAACACAACCAGTTTTAACTCCCTTGCAGCTAAAGATTTTCTTCTAACCAATGATGTTGTCACTGATTTTCCAGTTTCTGATGGTGCTAGTGCTGATTTTCGTTCTGTTTTGAGTAATATTGCAGCAGCTGGTTCTAATTTTGATCTTCAATCAGATTCTTATTTAGTTGTTGCAGCTACTAGTTTTAAGGATTTAACTGCTGCTCGTGATAATAAAATCATTGGTTCAGATTTTATCCTGCAATTCATTCTGATTTTAATGAAGAACCTGCTTTTAACAAAGCTGCTGAAGAGTACAAGGATACTATGCTGAAGAGTCAGTTTCAATTTTAAGTTTGTAATAGTGTAAAAAAAATTATATATTCTTTTATTAGTGTAAGAGTAAATATAGTATAATGAATAATATAAAAGGTGAACTTTACTACATCAAAATAAAGAAAATAAATTATAATTTGTGGCCAATTTAACTTAGGTCATGTGGTTAATTTGGTCTCTTACTGGCCAAAATAATTTTCATATATTACACATGGAAATATAACATCTGTATTCCTCATCTAAGTTACTATTTTTAATTTTTAACATTTTATATTTTTAATGAAAAACATCAAAATTTGTAATAGAAAGTTAATGTTATCCGAATCAAAAAGTATATGGTTTGAAGACTAGCCTGTTATCATAATTTGTCTCCCGTTGGGTTAGGTTTTCATTTTCACTGTGTGGGACCTGAAAAACACATTTTGAAATTCCATTTCTAGTAACTTAACACAATAAAACAAGAACAACAACAACCTTAGTTACCTAAATATAACTAGAAAACACTTGTTTTTCTGCTTATTAATTACATATATATATATATCTTTGGAAGCCAGATTCATATCCCTAGGAATTTATCACTCTGCAGTTCTTCCTAATCTCTCCATTGGAACCAGTCTTTGGATTTATGTTCCCCATTTTGATCATAGAATTGACAAAGTCCCCGAAGAAGAGGCCACTATTGTTGATATAGCTTTCCACCAAAGGTTTAGAGGTTGAATTAGCCTCATCACTAGAAAATAGAATCTGGTCAGAACTGAGAAGCCCCTTTCCACTGACCAAGTTCTTGAAGTAGTGGTTGTCAAATAGATCTGATGAGTTTCTATCAAGAACTGCAGTTGCGTTTCCATCTCCATTTTGACACAAACTTTGCAGGTCAGAGAGCATGGCAGTGTCTAATGTGGTGTCTGGTGCACCTGTTCCTGAGAAGTTGGACAATCTATTGCTAAAAAAAGTACACCTTGCTCGGCCAATGGTATGGGCACCTTCACGTATAATATATTGAAACAATTAAGAGATACTTCACGTAAGTTTTTTTCATTAAACTATTACGAGTGCTGAAGTTCTATGTTATACCTGATAAAGAAACAACATCTGTGAGATTAAGGCCTACATCAGTAAACTTTGCAATGATGGTATCCAGTGGATCAAATGGCGCAGGAAGAGCACTATTTGCCAGTGTTCCGTTTGATAACGTGCCATCTCTTCGTCCTAGCAAAACCTTCCAAGAAGGTCCACCACTCTACGAAACATTATGATTTTATGAGTGATATATATATATATATATATATATATATATATATATATATATATATAGCAAGGTTTAAGAAACATGGTGTAGTTAAAAACTTCTGCAACTTGTTTGGGAAACTCATATTTCATTCCCATGCAAAACGATAAAAAGAGAAACTAACGAAGAAAATAAAATAGAGAATAATTATGAATATAATTACTAGGAGAACAGAATCTCTGGCAGCGATGGCTAATATATCTGCACAGGAGACGACCCCATTGCATGCACTCTCCACTGAACTTTTGATTGTGTCTACAACCTCATATCCTCTAACAGAGTTCAGATTAGGAATAGCAGACTTCTCTGCATCATCACCACCATCTAGTAGTATTGATCCATCACAGCCCTGATGAGGTTCAAGGGAAAGAATTTAAGATATAAATGGAAATAATAAGGTTAAAAAAAAAACATATGACTTAAACTCACGTTGACAAAGCAATCGTGAAAGTGAAGGCGAAGCAAAGAAGCAGCCATTCGCATCTCATTCATGAGAGCTTTTTGAACCTCTCTCCTTACTATTTTTGAAAGGTTAGGACATGATGAGCTATAGAAATCTGATGTCAGTTGGGATCTTGCTACCAAAAGCAACATGAACATATTGATTAGACAAAGGTAGTAACCTCTCAAACCACACGACTTCTTCATTCTTAATGATTTGCAAGGTCTATGACTGTAAAACCTATAAGCAACGACACAAATTACACTACAAGCTAGGCCACAATGAATGTGGAACGTAAATAGGATTAATTTATAGACAATGATACCAGAGATGTTAGATTTATATATTCACACAGCAACGCCACTTGTGACTTGATCATGTTGCTCATGGCCTCGTGTGTTTGACTCAATTCAACACTTGTGTGCTATATCCTTTAGTTTGCATACATTAATTAAATCAATCTTACTCTTCAAACACATACTCTCTTTGTTATATGAAAGTGATCCAGAATAACAATCTTCAAATTTTATATTATCAGTGTCACGTGTTAGCTAATTAGTGTGATGTTATGCTGGCATGCATGATGCAAAATAGTTATCAAATTCTATATGTAATGGACATATTTCCACTTCGAGTACATGAACTAAGACGCCAAATATATAATGTAAACCTTCAATTTGTCTTATTTTCCAGTTTCGCACGCGTTCTGTATTTTAATAACTCAAATTGTTTAATCTGTGGACTCATTCATGGTGCTTCTTCCATTAACTAAGTTAATTTATAATGCTAACTTAATATCAGGGTCCAATCACAATGGACTGACTGTGGATGACGATTAGATTAATTCTCCCACATTGCTTGTAGTATAAATGGTTAATGACATAGACAATAGGTGACAATCGTTGTTCTTAAATCTAGGAATCTCTGGTATGATATATGGAGACTATAACAAGAATTAAAGCAAAATCTAGGATAAGAAGTGAAGAGAAGCAAATGTGTCCAACACGGTTTCATGATCCCACAACAATAATAACTCAAATTTTCCAGGAGTGAACGTTGTAGACGATCTTAGGGATCTGTAGGAGGCAAGCAACGTAAGACACCACTTTGCCTTTAAACTGCAGACATATCAAGCTATCTTGTACTGTAGTATCAAACAACAAGGATTTTCAATGTTAAAAAGTGCTGTAAAAGGAATATATATGTGTGTGTGTGTAATGTTCATCCAAAAATATACATAATGGTCCTGTTGAGTTATCTGCATTCTTATCTATTCATGTACTGATTACAATATATAACAGCAATTTCCAAATACAACAAGAGAAAAGAATATATACGCTACCAAAACTAATGTACTATAGGGTGACGAGATCCTCTCGGCCTAGTTTTGACTTATAAGTGATGTAAAAGTATTAGGTGTACTCGATAATTAATAATTTTATGTCTAAAGTTCACTTGGGAGTCTCAAGATTCTTACTAATCTTAAAAAAATTATAAATATACTTTGATATGTGTGACTTTTACTTTTTGAAATAACATATAAAACACAATATTGCTATGCATGCGAGAAAAGACTTATGCAGGAGCATGGTGCATGACTCTTTTTGTGAGGGACATTTGCACACCACTTTCAGAAGGAGAAGATCAACTTCTCTACAATTACCTCTTCAGGTTAATTAATTGACAACTTTAAGAGATGTACGTAGGAAATCCATTAAGCCAGGTATTTGTCATATATAATAATGAATCCTTTCATAATACTGTAATGGGCAGTGAGAGTATTATGTGTTCATTTCTCATAAAATGAAATAATTTATTAATATGATAGATTCACATCATAATAAAGTACACGATTTCTATTTTTTAACTATGTTTTCATTGGGCAAAAACCATATCAATGCAGCTTCCTAATTATCAATATTTTCTTGTTAGTTGTTTACTCTCGTACTCGTGCTTCCAAGAAGTTATCTAGCTGTGAGATAATGTGTGTATTTTGTATTATAGAAATTATATTAGAATATAATGTTGATATGATGAACAAAACTGCATTCATTTAAAATTATAGCCTTTCCCTTTTTGGTGGTAGATTATGCAGATGGTACTGTGCTAACAAATAGAGCACCTAATAACGTTTTTTAAAGTTCCTGATCCGACTCCATGTCCACCACTTGTTACTGCTCCCAAATGATCGCCAATTTTTTAATTTATAGCCGACCTTGTCAGCACGAACTTCAACATCATCTGACTTACATAAAATTCATACCATGAAACCTGCAAGTGGAAATACAGATCAGAGTTTATATATAACCGGGCAGATATAGTTTACACATTCTTTGATGAGTTATATAAGAGAAATAATATATCATATTTTTTTAAATTTTAAGATAACAGGAAGTAGAAAAATACATAATAAAATTATGAGCTTGACTTCATTATGAGGTAAGTCTTTGGTTGAGGAAAACAGAAAATTCATGATAAGGTTAATTGTGTTCAAAACATAAACTCCTTTGGACAAAGAGTTCATCACTTTGTCAATCTCACTAAAATTTCACATTTTAATTGATTGGGTATTTTACATCTGTTTCGACAGTGGAGTCTAGATTAACTGTCTTCAATACCAAACTCTAAATAATTTCCAAGATGTTTAGGAGTTCAAGTCTTCACTTCAGGACTCTTTTATACGGTGTGGAGTTATTTATAAAAGATACTTCAATTCAATGCTTAAGTTAATAGATTATCATTCGTTAATTAGAGTCTGTTCTCAATGGTGCAATAACTTCAATAATTTATTTCTTTACTTTATAAATTTCAGAACGACTTTTCAATTAGCATCGACCTAATCACGGTTCAAGACTTGGTAAACATGTTTTAGCTGTAAATATATGCTTAATCGACAAGTCTAATCAATTATTAAGGAAGTTACCAATCGGTCAATGATTCTCCAGTGAAGGTTGTCTGGTTTCTGGAATTACTTCGGAGTACGAGGTTAACCGTCCAGACAACTCCTGCATGATCATACGGTACAAAATTATGCTAGTGGTGGTTTGAAATTCTCATGAAGCACAAAAGGTGAACTTGGAAATTAGAATCTTCCACGGCATGTTTGGAATTGAGTAACTAAGTTTTCGTTCATCATCTGTAGCTACACACACAAGACAAATGCATTCCTTTTGGCTGGGACAACTTCCACATATGCTAAGGAGTAGCAGACAATAATTCATATATATATATATATATATATATATATATATATATATTCACAACCAGTTGCCATGATTTGACTGTTCTTTTCAGGTTTTAACAGACATGGAATGTGACAAATGTCATTGGAATCGAAACTGATAGGTCATATATATATATATATATATATATATATATATATATATATATATATATATATATATATATATATTTAATTACTGCTAAGTATTGATTTGAGGAATAAACAACTGCTGATAAACTTAAATCGTTGCTTTGAAACCTTTTGCTTAGCAAATAGAATGGTTTTCCTTGAGCATCACTAGTTGACACTCAAATGGGAACGGGTCATACACTGATCGACACGTCTAAAATCTATGAATATTTGCTAATTATTTTTGTGTAAAATTCCTCAAGAACGATTCTTTTGCTTCAGTTGTTTTTGTTTAATTCATGAACAAGTATACAAACTTTATGCGAATATAGATTTTTTGTATCTGCAAAACAAAACATCCCTTTCTTACAATGATAAATATTTATGTTTTCACTGTACATTTGATCCCTTATCTTTATTCCTTCATTAAAAATTAACTGATAAGGATATCCACGTAAAAACCTTTAATATTTATCAGTGAGCTTCCACCGTGCAAAAGCATGTAACGTTAACCACATGTCATAAATAATGCAGATGGTCAACTTAACCCACCATTCACCAGACTCCACAATTCTCCAATGGTGAAATAACTTGATAAATTTCACTTACATAGAATGGACACTTTGCAGCTAAATGCCAAAAGCATAAGCTTCGATTCCATGATGCAGAGCCACAGAATGAAATATGTAAATCATGTGTCAAATTTCATAAAACCACCAGCCATATACAATTTTCACAAACAAAATTTTGATCAAGTGATTTTTTTATGACATATACCTAATTTTAAAGGTATAGAAATATTTAAAGTTGTCAGACTTGACCAGATTATCTATCACCTGAATCACCAATTACCAAACAAGGTTTTAAGAAAATATATATAAAAATAAACATTTTAATTAATAAATCACAATATTTTACTTGCATTCAAAATTTAACATATACCAATCATATATATCACACACATGAGTCTATTCAATAATCATATTCAACAAACAAAATTTCAATTGACGTCTTCCTTTCTGAGGTATATATTAAGTAAGTTTTATTAGAAATTAATATTTGATAATTTAAGTCGTAAATTTAAAAACAAACTCATGAATTCAAAGTAAATTTATTACAATTTATATCGTACATCTATTATTATTATTGGATTTAAGTCTCACCACCTCATATATATTAGTCTATGTGATTTAAACAAAGAGATCTTTTTTTACAACATATATAGATAACAATACTTAATATGCAACTTAAATAACAATTCACATATTATCTCATACATATTATCACAAATTCATATAATTCTAATTAATCACGATAATAATTTTCATACAGTAAATTTCATCAATTACAATAATATAACTCATTTAACTAAAACTATAAATCAATTGAGATATATATATTATTCAGATCATATATATATTTTAAAGTATATTATAATATGAATTATTTGATTAGTTGGTTCTTGAGAAAATTTAACATGGCGAAATAGGAATTTAAAGAATAGAATAATAAAACCGTTTGTATAAAATTATTCATGTAAGGAATTATACCATTGTCCTTTATCTTTATTTTGATTGTGTAGAGTTATTAGATTCGCAGAAAAAGAAGCAATTAGAATTGAATGATTGGGTGAGCTGAGGTACATAGATACTTCTTCCTTCTATATATAGATTGATCCTTTATGAGAGGCAAAGCACCCAATGAAGTTGCAGAAACACAGAAGGTCCATCAATGGTTGAGGTTTGTTCATGGAGGCGACAGAAGAGAGTGAGCACATGGCTCTTTCCTAGCATGCACCTTAGTTTCGTGCTAAAATCTCTGTGCTTACTCTCTATCTGTCACCACTTTCTTTAACCTCTTATTTCCACTTACTTTGCTTTCATTCTTTCATTGTCTTTAGCGACTGTTTGCTAAGAGAGAAACCTTGAGTTGTAATCTCTGTTATAATGAATTCTTTTGTGGACGTAAATAAGAGTTTCTTAACACTTAAATCAAACCACATTAAACTTTTGTGTGTGTATTTCTTCTTCACTCCTACTGTTTCAGTACTTGTGGTTGTACTTTGTTTTCGCTGTTGTTTAGTGGTGGACATTTCTGAGTGAATTTGTGAGCTATTACACAACAACATTGAAATTAATTTTACTATTTTTTGGTAAGCCAAAAAGTTTATAATTGGTTTCACCCATCAAATTATATCGTTTGTTTTATTTAAACAATTCTTCTCCTAATTTATTTCACACATTTATTTATGAAAAAATTATAAAAGACTGTTCTTCAATCAGACTTAAACTCCTTTAATTTGTGATTTAAATTATTTGACACACATTTTAAAAAGTTATAACTTTAGTTTAATTCTCTTTAAACATATAATGAATTAGATTAACTTATAAGTTTCAATACATTTTAACACCTCTAATCTTAAAAAAGATATAATTTTCTTAAGTATGTTTTTTTTTAATTTTTAATTATTTAAGCATTTATTTGTTATTAATTATTTCCAATCTCTTATAAATTAACATTAGAGATCTATGTCTTAGTTTTCATGTTTATGGGTTAATGATAAATCTTAAATACGTTAATTTCTTGTATAATTAGGTTTTTCTGAAAACAAATTTTGGATGATAAATCTAATCCATTTGATTTTATTTTAATTGTATATAAATGAAATATTTTTAAAAATTTTAAACATTCAAAATCAAGATGAATATATGAGTTATTTTAAGTTATGAGATGTTAAGTCCGATAAATATAGAAAAGGTAAGACATGGTTTACATAACTCACTCATATTAAATCTCACTAAAAATAAGTTGAATCTAAAGTTAGGTCAAATTTAATCGAGTTAAGTCAAAATCCTATTAAAATTGAACGGCTTAGACTCTAATTAAATTTTACAAGATCAATTTTATTTTAAATTAAGTTTCACTATAACAAATTCAAATTGGGCTAATAAATGTCTAAATTTAAATCTAATTTGAAAACATTATGAAAATAAATTTAATCCAATTTAAATTAAATTAAAAATCAATTCAAATTTGAGTTAGTTAAATTCATTTTATATTTTATATTTTATTTATTAAATTTGAATTGGATCTTGGATTTGAAAATGTCAGTACTACTAAACCTTGGATTTTGGACACAATTTTTTTATAATGATTTTTTTTAAAATAAAAGAATTTAATTAACATATATTTAGACTATTAATATTTTATTTATTTTTTATACATATTATTTTATTTTAAAAAATTATTATCCAAAAGAATGTGCTATTATTTTCCTATCAAACCTTTTTATTTTCAATTGTTTAAATACTGACACAAGCAATATATAAAGAAATACTGAATGTATTAACGATTAAAAATAAATTTTGAAGAATTGAGGAATACAAAGTGAAGAATGAAGCTAACATATCAATTGATGAGATTTTTACATGGTTGGATAAAATAATGTAAAACATTAACTATATTTTTATCAAATAAACTGTTTTATTATATATATTTATATCCTAAATATCTTTTAATAATTTTACTTTTTCATTATCATAAACTTATCAAAACGGACAAACTTTATGTTACATGAATAGAATTATACATGTATTAATAAAAAATAACTTTCAAAATTTTAAAAAATCTATCATTTATCATTTAGACTATGTTACATCTGACGATAATAATTGAACAAATCTATAAAATTATAAATACATTAACTAAAACTGTCTATATTACAATAAATAAACTGATTTGAAAAAATAACTTTTGAAAAATTTCTCAATCTATATCTTCAATAACTAATGGTGTCTTCACCCTTATAAATATAATCAAATAAATTATTTATTTAAAATAACCCATAAATTAGAAAGACGGATTTTATATTTTTTTAGCACAAGAAATGCTAATAGTCAAAGGAATGAGCTTAAACAGAGAAGAGAACTATAAATTCAACTGTTGTTGGGATGGTTGAAGGAGCAATTAAAAATCTCGTTGACCATTGACCAACGGAATAATGTCCACACCACCGTTGCTGAGATCGGTTGCCGTCGCTGTGAGCGGCGGCTCCAGCAAGGGTAGCCGGCGAGCCGTGCAGTGGGCGGTGGATAATCTGGTCCCTCAAGCCGACAGGTTCATCTTAGTTCACGTTATCCCTCCAATCACCTCAATTGTCACACCAAGTACGTTCATCGCACCCCCTCATTTTATGACATACCATTGGAAACTCGCTTTGGTAACTAAAACGCGTCGTTGTTGTTTTCGAATTCCTAATTCGCAGCTGAAGAGTATATTCCTGTTTCGGAAGCAGACGCCGATGTTTTTGCAGCTTGTGTAGATGATGTGAAGCAAAAATCTGAACAAATCTTCGTCCCGTTCAAGAAACTCTGCGGCTCAAACACTGTGAGTGCTTTATATCATATGCAAAAGCACAATTTCTTAAGAAGTGGATGGCCTAAACAAATTTTCCAATATGTTAAAGTGTATCAGATGATTTTATCTTATCTCAAACTTATTTTATTTATTTGTGTTTAAAATTGTTATTTAAGTATTTATTACAAAATTGTCGAAGATCTTATTGAATAAATAATTATGTTCAAGAATATCTGCAATGTATAGACAGTTAGATGAGTTGTTTCTTATAATTCGAGAGATGGTATACACTTTTATGACAAAGGATATAAGGATAAAATAAAAGTGGAAAATTTTGTATTTTTCCAATAAAGAAGAGATGAGAAAGTAAGTAAGGATAGTTTCAAAATGAATATAAAAAATTTAGGTGTGTCAAAAGAACATTTTTCTTATAATTTATAGGTTTACTACTTGTTGTTTACACTGTCACAGAAATGTTAAGGTCACAAAAATAAATGAATTTTGTAAATGTTAGCATTGATCACGTATCAATATTTAAACCCTGTACATTAATTTCTCTCGGAGTATCTGTGCATCATAACTTGGTTTTCTGGACTGCGCTAGTTTCAACTTGACATTCAAAAGGTGTTAAGCGAAGGTTAATGTGGAAATTTTGTAGATGGAAACAGTACTGCTAGAAGATGACAATGTGGCAGAAGCACTTCTTAGCTTTATTTCGGAGTCCGGGGTCCAAACATTAGTGCTGGGTTCTGACTCCTCAAATTTTATAACAAGGTATTCGTTTCTAAATATGAAAAATATAACATACACTTTTTAACACACTCTTTACAATTAGCTAAAATTTATTAGAAAAATTTCATAACGAAGAAGTGAGTTTAACCAAATTTTAGTTAATAGTAGAGACTGCTCTTAGAAGAGTATCTCGTTAGACTTTATCTTCTAAATATTCAAAGCGCTAAACCAAAATTTGTGATTTTTCTGTTTTGCCGACATTAGTCCATGTAAACTAATCTTACAATAACGTGGTGGAAACTATAAATATTTTTGAGTTTCTTTTGTTGTTTTTATAACAGATGAACTTGATTATAACACCCCGAATGCACCTATTATCTTTTTGCAATTTAAAGTTTGGCATTTGCATGCTAAATCTGTCACGTCAGCCTCAAGCTTTTGTTAGAAGTGCATTGAAATTAATTCATTTTTCTTGCAAACAGTTAATCAAAGACAGGATGGATCATAAAGTAATTCTGAATAATGCCGTTAAATTTCAGTTTTTCTTCTTCCAGGAAGCTAAAAGGACCTGGAATACCAACTACCAGCCTAAGATGTGCTCCAGACAGTTGTGATGTGTATGTTGTAGCTAGAGACAGAATTGTTTCGAAGTTGGCCGATCTGTCATATTCACATTCTCGTGGTATGATTGAAGTTCTTGCATTTTGAGATTTTTGTTGTCTGCACCTGTGCTCTAATTGCGTGGCCTTCTTATATTGATTTCTGATAAGGATTTCACAGTAGGGTCCTGCATAAAAATCTTAATGAAAGAAGTTGTCTAGTTTCTGATTTTTATTTTTCCCTCCAACAGAGGCTAGCCCAAGTTACTTCATGTCTACTGAAGTAAATAAAGTAGACAATGACGCTGGCATTGACAGAGAAATGTCGGGAATCAGTTCATCCACATCAGAGTCTAAATTCCTAAAGAATTTCAGATTTTTATCAATATCCGACCATAGCTACATTGGTCTGCAAACATTTAGTCGCAGGGATTCTTTTGAAAATTCTAGCAAAAGTGATAATCCAGAAAACTGTGGAAATGATATTGAAATGATTAGCCTCCACTCTTTTGATTCCATTGCTTCTGCACAACGTAAACAGGTAATTTTCTTCTTTTTATTCAACAGAATCCTCTGGAGGGTGTCACCCATAAATAACTTATTTCGTTAAAATGCTATATATATTTTTATCTTCCAACATGCCTGTGGTGTTCATATGTTGTGTACTTATGTAGTTAGCCATGCAAGAAGAAGTAGAACGGCTGCAACTGGAGTTGCAAAATACTATCGCCATGTACAAACAGGTTTGTGAAGAGCTGGTTCAAGCTCAAAACCAGGTGAGAGTTTGAAAATATTTTATTTCTCTTGTTTGTAGAAGGGAATGCATATCCGGGTTCAGCTAAGCTGTTTTCTTTTATCCAGTCCCCCACGTTCTCAATACCTATGCCAATGCCTACAAAAAAATCAACTTGAATAATCTGTTAAAAGAAAACGTAAATTATGTTCCCTAAGAGGATATAGTGCTGCTTATCAATTATTTTTAAACATGAATTTTGGATGACTAAAGCCTGATCAAGAGCCTTTAAGTCATCCAAATTCAAATTCAAAATGAACAAAAACCAAAAGAAAAGTTATTGGTTTCAATTGTATTCAAACACAAAGCTTATGCCCTCTTTAATTTCAATAAACTTTTTATTCAAAACTTTTTTTTTAAAGCCACGGCTACGACTGTTTCCTTGTGGCACAGTTACAAAAATTGGACTTAAATTGAATCAGTGGTTTGGAGCTTGGCATTCCATGGTACTTATTCTCCAATCAGAGAAATTTATGCCTTAACGACTTAACCCTTTTTACTTGCATGCCTTCACTTGCAGGCCCTCATACTTTCTTCTGAATCTCTTGAAGAAACTAAAAGAGTGAATGCTTCCCTAAAAAGAGAGGAGGTTTTGAGAAAGATTGCTTCTGAAGAGAAAACTAAGTATTTAAAAGTCATGAAGGAACTTGAGGAGGCAAAAAATAAGTTTTCCAAAGAGTCATATGAAAGACAGATGGCTGAACTTGATGTCCTTAAAGAATCAATAGAGAAACAGAGAATTGTTGATACATTACTCTCAAATGACAGGAGATACAGAAAGTACACCATGGATGACATCAAGATAGCCACAAAATTCTTTTCTGAGGACTTGATGATTGGTGAAGGAGGATATGGCAAAGTTTACAAGTGTGATCTTGATCACACACCAGTAGCTGTAAAGGTTCTGCATCAGGATGCAATCAACAAGAAAGAGGAGTTTCTAAAAGAGGTCTTCCTTGTGCTTGGTTTTTTCTTCCCTTTGAAAGTGTTTATATTAGAGTGAAATTCTGATACTTAATGAATTCTTTGGTGTCTCCTTCTGGTGAACTTCTTCTTACATATTTTAAATGCCAATGAATCTAGAGCAGGATTTGGTTTATAAAACTTACAAGTGCATGCTCAAGTATCCAAGTCCATTGTAAATATTTAAAATTGCCTATCCCACTCCCTATACTACAGGAAAAGTTGACTGTCAACAGTTACTAATCCTTGATAGATCAAGCTTCCTAAGGATTTACATTTTGTTCTGTGTTTTGCAATTGAACTCGTGAAATTTTCTGATCTGAATGTAGATTGAATTTCCAAAGTACACTCCATCTCTTTTTTCAATGCTTCCTCATTATAGGTGCCTTTTAAATATCTTAAAAGAATTCGATATTACTATGCTGCAATAACAAGAGAAAGCATTCATTTCTGAGTATCCGTAGTCTCCCATTTGTTTCAGGTTGAGATTCTTAGTCAACTGCATCATCCTAATATGGTTTTGTTACTTGGAGCCTGTCCTGAGAATGGTTGCCTAGTTTATGAATACCTGGAAAATGGAAGTCTAGAAGACTATCTTCTCAACAAAAATAGAAAACCATCAATTCCATGGTTTTTTCGATTTCGCATAGTTTTTGAGATGGCCTGTGGGCTTTCATTCTTGCATAATTCGAAGCCAGAACCGATTGTACACCGAGATATAAAACCTGCCAACATTTTGTTAGACAGAAATTATGTGAGCAAAATTTCTGATGTTGGGCTGGCTAAACTCCTTGCAGAAGTTGCTCCTGACAATATTACAGAGTATCGAGAATCAGTCCTTGCCGGTACTCTGCATTACATGGACCCAGAATATCAGAGAACTGGCACTGTCCGACCAAAATCAGATATATATGCATTTGGAGTTATAACTCTCCAATTAATAACTGGTCGCCATGCACGTGGACTCATTATGATTGTTGAAGATGCAATTAGAAATGGCTCCTTCCGTGACTTTTTAGATACATCAGCTGGAGATTGGCCATTGGATGAGACAATGGAATTGGCTCAAGTTGCCCTTAAATGCACAGCACTTAGATGCAGAGATAGACCAGAACTTGATACTGAAATTCTTCCACTACTCGAAAGATTTTCTAATGCGGCAAATGCCAGTGCAAGGATAGGAAGAAATAGTGTAAGTGCACCAAGCCAGTATTATTGTCCAATCCTTCAGGTATAAATCTGCACTTATCTGATGAAAATTTGGTTGTTCTGTTTTTCATCTCTATGTGATACACATCTTTTTCGGATATCATTATACACTTGGCTGACTTTTGAGAACTGTAGGAAATCATGGATGATCCATATATTGCTGCGGATGGGTTCACTTATGAGTACAGAGCAATCAAGGCATGGCTCAGCAGACACAATGTGTCACCCATGACAAAGCTTAAACTTCAGCATTCTGTGTTGACTCCGAACCATACTCTACGTTCTGCCATTCAGGAGTGGAAGTCAGGAGTCACCTTTTGATTAGTAATCACCAAGCAATGAAGATCCTACAGGTTACTTTGATCTCAATCCAACCCACTTTTACTTGCAGCTTAAAACCGTCAGAATTTGAATTTTCCAGAAGTTTGTAAGATGGGATCAGATAGAGAGAAAAATATTGTAAAAGGTACATATGAAAAGTATATACTCTTGGAGAATTTAGCTGCACGTGCTGCTAAAGGGCTAATTGTTTTTAATTTTTCATTTAACCCTGTATATGAACTTTCTATAGCCATTGTGTTTAGCCCAAACAGAAAATGTTAGCTGCTCGTGCTGACTTCTTTCTTATACGGCCATGTTGGACGAGAGTGAAAATTTGTTGCTCACGAAATATGTTAATATTCATTGACACGTTGTTTCATTATGAAAGCATTGAAGCTTGTTATAAATCTAATGATCACAATATAATGGAATTGCTATTTACTTTATGCTAAAGATGTTAATTATGTCATTGGAAATATTTTGTATTTGCAATTACATTTTAGGCTTTACGATGTGATGATATTATTCTTGTGATGGTCTAAATATTTTGTATTTGCGCAATTGAAATGTGTTGCAATCTTTTAAAGAAAATGTTCGGTGAAGATCAAAGTAGAATGACATTTTAATTTAAAGTGTTTAATTAAGAAGCATAATAAAAAACAAAAAATTTTCTGGTTGGTGACAAGAGACAGTCAGAGATAAAAACAAGACGTGATATTCATAAAGACCTAAATACCACACACTTCATTTAACACCCATAATTTCTCTCTCTCCCGTAAATTCATTCGATAGTGGTGGTACATACAATTTGACGGGCGTTGTAATTTTTTTTTTTAATTTTCAAATAATAAAACTCTTGCCTTCGAATGTCTCCAAATTAAATATATAATTCTATTTTTTTAATTTTCAAATAAAAAAACTCTAGTGCTCTGAGTGAAAATTCACTTGCCAGTATCCACAATCTTATCTCGTATAATTTCAACTTTAATTCTCAGCAGTCACGTTCCATTTATCCTTACAGGTGTGCAATATATATGATGACCAGTACTGTATTGCTGCTATAAAGCCACTGCATAGCAGACAACTTTACCATGGCCTATTAGTCCCTTCAGCCTTTACATACATGTAATCATTTCTACATTTATTTCTACCTTCGGGGGACTTGTGGCGCCAAAGGGGTGTGATTTGGCATGTAATATCCATAAGCATCAAACATCAACTTGTGTAAATTCTAGAGCATTTGCATCAGGATCACGTGTAAAGATTGCTGGTCTTCCAGAACGACTAAGCGTGTAGGGAATACCTACAAAGTAGAAAATAACACAGCATAGTTTAAATAAAATGTTGAAAAACAAGTTACGTTATTCAAAGAAGTTGTACCAGCTTTATCAAGGATTTCCTTCAGCTTGTAAACATCCCTTATTGCAATACATGCGTGACGATCTCGACCACCATGTTCCGGTCGTCCAGTTAAAGGGTCAGGATTTGGAAGCTCCATCAAATGAATCATCTCAGAGCCTACCCACAACCAAGCACCCCTGTATGGAAGCTTATCATTTGGCCTTGCTTCATTTATCTTGAGGCCTAAATTTCATTCATTTTAGTTATTCATTTACTTGCTTCTAGGTAAACACAATGTACACAGCAGATTTAAGTTTGTGAAGCTGCCATACCAAGAACGTTTTGATAAAAGTCAAGGGATCTTTCAAGACTTTCACATAAAATTCCAACATGGTGCATACCAACGACCCCATAATCTAAAAAGTTAGCAGCAACGTCAAAATAAAAGCAACTCTCAAACACAACAAATTAGAAAAATGAACAATAACCAACTATATTACCACTTTCTTCATTGATAGAGACTGATTCTTTGTCAAGTACATCCCCTTCAACAGCAGCCTGAGCTTTTATAGCAACGCTAGGAACATGCCATCTCCCATTTCTGACACTACCATGACAAAATTTGGACTGCATGTTTGTAGTTGTGGGAGAAAGGCTAACATAATTCAACTGCAGCAAAAATGGGTTACCAAGCTAGAGGATTAAAATTGGGTGCGTAGAATGACAACAGTACATAATAACATTCTACTGAAGTGTAAATTAACAAAGTTCCCTGATGAGATATCTGAAATTCATTTGGAACTAAATGAATCCTTCTTTTCCCTGATCTGATGGAGAATTACCAACAAAAATATTGTTCTTGTTTTTCATAACAGACAATTTGATTGTGTTTACCGCCAAGATTATGGAACGGCAATTCTAATCAGGAATCCTCGTGCTAATTATTGAACCACAAATATATTGTATAAAGTATGTATAATTCTCAGCCGAATGATTTTAGACAAGAAAGTGATCGTAAATATCATGAAATAAAACATAATAAATAACTAAGTGGATGATGAAGGCTCTATTTCAGAAAAGAACCTGCAAACAAATGCAACAACAGAATGTAGTGCATAGAAGGAGTGGATGATGATGCGAAACCTTGTTTCCAAAGAACAAAGGCATATGATATGAATAATCAAGGTTTGTCAGTAATGATCCAGTACTTCCTTTTTATTTAATAATTTACGCTCATCAGACTTGTCAGTTTTCTTGATAAGAAATGGTGAAATAAAACATAAAAAACCAGCAAATTGCTAAATCTTGTGATATTGAATCACGGTGAATTACCCAAGTATCATTAGATTCAAAGTCTATCTGACTTTCACATGATATGAATCATTGGCAAGCTAAATTGTATCAGATTATGTGATTCAAATTGGGAAATGAGAATCACAAGATTCTAATAACTGGGTTACCTCCAATAACGGAAAAGCACTAAGAAACTGAAACGTGTCAAAAAATTAGGAGTAAGGGGAAGTCAGATGTTACCGATATTCTAATCAGATTCCCAATCTGAAAAGGTGTCAGCTTGTAAATATTTTGCAACCAAAGAATTTAAAGACAATCTCACCAACTTCCCAATTTGGAAAAAGTTTAAATTAAAACCCCTTGTGATGATTAATGGACACCAAACTTGACATCTTGTAAGCAAAACAAAAAATCCCAATATAAAGGAGACAGATTCCTGAACATCATGAATTCCAAAATCACCTTTTGGTTGAGAGGGGAGAGAAAGGAAGGTGTTTTGAGAATGGTCGCCATTGCAGAGCAAGAATTCATCGTCTGGGCTGTCTTCTAATTTCACATATCATTTGGAACCTCATATGAGTATACTGAGTAATGAGTGGACTTCCAAGCTTCAGTTGCTCCACAAATTTCAGGGTAAATATTGAACCACTAATTTGGGAATGGAACACTATTGCAAAATCCAACATAGTATGGACACTTCTGCAAATAAGCTAGAATAGGGAGTATATTCACAATTTGCAAAATTACTGATTTTAAGCTTTCTTTTTCTTCTTCTTACCAAAGTATATACATATACTAGTACAAATTTATTTGGTTAATAAAATGTGAGGGTTTCATTATTGAAAAAAGAACATAATTATCAGTAATAATGAAGCATTGTTTTATAAATAAACTTATTATTTTATTGTTATTATTTTATAGAAGTTCAGTTTTATGTTCTTTCTGTTTATATATTTTTAAAAATTATTTTATTCAAATATTATTTTTAAGTTTAGGATAATATTAATGACCTTTTTATCATTTTCTTTACAACATGGGGTTAAATCTTTTTAGAAGTATAACATATTTAAATAAGATGAAATTTGAATTTACTTATAAAGACTTTATAAATGACATTTTACTTATTGAACGAGTATTTTATTTATTAAGCAAGAACGTGATTAATAAAGCTAGAGAGACAAAGAACAATAAAGGATCTAAATTAATTATCAAAATTATTATTACAAAAATTAATATTTAAATTAGTCACCATTATAGTTTACTAACCAATTCAAACATTAATTTTTTTTATAATCAAAATATTTATAACAAATGTTAAAGACTAATTAATTTAGAATCTAATTTACAAACGAATTATAATATTTTATTTATAATAAAAACTATTTTACATATTAATAATTTTTAATTTATGAATTGATATTTAAATTAATCACTATAATAACTAATTATTCTTAATTTCTCAAATTGTTTACTATTTAGTTGTTTTATTATAATGAATCCCAATAATGATCTAATTCTAGAATATTTGTATTATATAACATTCCTTCATGCTTAATTATTATGATGAGAACTATGTTAGGTTCATTTTCTTTTTCAAACAAATCATATCTCTCTAAAATTATCATGACTTCTAAAAGCACAATCTTGAAGTAAAAAACAAATTGTGTCAATTGAAGTCTTGAGACGAACCAATTATTCATAATTTGATAAGAGCTTTATATTTTCAAAACATTCCTAATATGGCAATTTTAATTTAACAAATTTTATTGACCTTATTATTTATTAAAAAAGAAATAATATTATTTATTAAAAAATAAATGTTAAATCAAATTTATTACTATAATTTAATATGTAATTTTACATCACAAAAAAACTCGAAAAATAAATTTTAGAAAAATTTAGGATACATTTTAACATAAATTATTTTATTAATAAAAAATATCACATTTTTAAGTTTGTTTTAGATTTTTCAAAACTCTCCACTCATACCTAATTTAAAAAATCACATATTACTCATATTTATAACTAGACATTCCCATCAAAACGAAAATAAATTCAAATAATAACCACTACAACCACTAAAATGGATTTATTTGTCATTCTATACATGTTATAGTTTAAGACTAAAACTATAATTAACTTTATATTTATTAATTATTCTCTCATGTGAAGCAGTATAATTGAGTGCAACTCACTAGCTTCCTAGTTTATGTTCTCTTTTGAAATAATTCAAGTAATTTTTTATTTTTTCTAATTCAAAAATAATGTATTACATATTTTTTATATTAAAAAATAATTTAATTACTTAGCTTAAACAAATATTCTTCTTTTCTTCTAAAGAAAAATACATCTGTTTTTTTCATCAAAATATGAAATCATACGAAACAAAGGGTTAATTACTTAATTAATTTTAATTTTAGTTGAAAATTTATAATAATTAGCCTCTATTTTTGTTTATGTTTCAAACAAGTTTCAATTTTTAAAAAATGATTAATTAGATCATCCTAACAACGTTAAAAATATTGTCGCCGCATAGCAGACAACTTTAGCATGGCCTATTAATCCCTTCAGCCTTTACATGCATGTAGTAGTCATTTCTAAATTTATTTCTTCCTCCTGGGGGGACATTTAATATCCATAAGCATCAAACATCTACTTGTGTAAATTCTAGAGCATTTGCATCAGGATCACGTGTAAAGATTCTTGGCCTTCCAGAAGGACAAAGCGTGTAGGGGATACCTAGAAAGCAGAAAATAATTAACACAAGGCATAGTGTAAATAATGTTGAACCACAAGTTATGTTATTCAAAGAAGTTGTACCAGCTTTATCAAGGATTGCCTTCAGCTTGGAAACATCCCTTATTGCAATACATGTGTGACGATCTCGACCACCATGTTCCGGTCGTCCAGTTAAAGGGTCAGGATTTGGAAGCTCAATCAAATGAATCATCTCAGACCCTACCCAGAACCAAGCACCCCTGAATGGAACCTCATCGTTTGGTCTTGCTTCATTTATCTTCAGCCCTAAATTTCACTCATTTTAGTTATTCATTTACTTGCTTCTAGGTAAACACAATGTACACAGCACATTTAAGTTTGTGAAGCTCGCATACCAAGAACCTTTTGATAAAAGTCAAGGGATCTTTCAAGATTTTCACATAAAATTCCAACATGGTGCATACCAACGACCCCATAATCTGCAAAATTAACAGCAATGTCAAAATAAAAGCAACTCCGAAACACGTGAACAAAGCATAAAAATGAACAATAACCAACTATATACCATTTTCTTCATTGATAGAGACTGATTCTTTGTCAAGTACATTCCCTTCAATAGCTGGCTGGGCTTTCTGATCCAGAATTACCAACAAAAATATTATGCTTGTTTTTTCTTAACTGACAATTGATTGTGTTTACCACAAAGATTATAGAATGGCAATTCAAATCATGAATCCTCATGCTAACTTTTAAACCACAAATATCATGAAGGGACTTACTTGAGGGATAGATTATTGAAAATCTAAGTATAAATTTAAGTTTAACATTGAAGAGAAATAAGAAAGTTAAACACCGTATAAAGATAAAAACTTATATTGTCTTTTTGGAATGAAGGTGGTGTCATGTGTGTAGGTTGGATTCGTGTTTTACCAACAAAATGGCAATTCAAATCATGAATCCTCTCTCGAAATCTCGAGTGATCTCTCTCCATATAATATATAACTAATATTATATAAATTATGTATATTTCTTGACGGAATAATTTTAGCAAGAAAACGAACATAAATAAAACATAATGAATAACTAAGTGGATGATGAGGCCTCTGTTTCGGAGGAGAACCTATAAACCTATGCAACAATAGAATACTGTGCCTAGAAGGAGTGGATGATGATGCGAAACCTTGTTTCAGAAGAACAAAAGCATATGAATAATCAAGGTTTGTCAGTAACGATCCAATACTTCCTTTTTATTTGATAATTTACGGTCATCAGACTTGTCAGTTTTCTTGATAAGAAATGGTGAAAGAAAACATAGAAAACCAGCATATTGCTGAATCTTGTGATATTGCATCACAGTAAATTACCCAAGTATCATAAGATTCAAAGTGTATGGGACTTTGACATGATAAATTGTATTGTGTGATTCATATTGGGAAATGAGAACCACAAGATTCTAATAACTAAGTTACCTCCAATAACGGAAAAGCACCTAAGAAACTGACACGTGTCAAACAATTAGGAGTAAGGGGGAGTCAGATGCTACCGATATCCGAATCAGTGATGATTTATTCCCAATCTGAAAAGGTGTCAGCTTGTAAATATTTTGCAACCAAAGAATCTAAAGACAACCTCACTAACTTCCCAATTTGGAACATCAAACTAAAACCCCTTTCCACGATTACTGGACAGACATCTTGTAAAAAAAAAAAAACAGAAAATCCCAATATAAAGGAGACAGAGATTTCTGAACATCATGAATTCCAAAATCACCTTTTGGTTGAGAGGGGAGAGAAAGGAAGGTGCTTGGAGAAGGGTCGCCATTGCAGAGCAAGAATTCATCATCTGGGCTGTCTTCTAATTTCACATATCCAAAACGAGTGGACTTCCAAGCTTCAGTTGCTCCACAAATTTCAGGGTAAACACTGAACCACTAATTTGGGAAGGGATCACTGTTGCAAAATCCAACACTGTATAGACCCTTCTGTAAATAAGATAGAATAGGGAGAATATTCACAATTTGCAAAAGTACTGATTTTAAGTTTTTTGTTTCTTCTTCTTGCTATATACTAGTACAATTTTATTTGGTGAAAAAAAAGTTAGGGGTTCATTATTAAAAAAAAAAACATAATTATCAGTAATAACGAGGCTTTGTTTTATAAATAAATTTATTATTTTATTGTTATTATTTTATAGGCCTTAATTTTAATTATATATTCTTTCTGTTTATATATTTTTTAAAATTTATATTCAAATTTTATTTTTGAAGTTTATATAATGTCAATAATTTTTTTATCATCTTTTTTGTAAAGATGGAGTTAAATTTTTTTTAGAAGTATAAAATATTTAAATAAGACGAGACTTTAATATCTTATAAATTAAACTAAAGAGCTTGCTAATAAAAAAAATTATTAAAACTTTATATTATGAGTATTAAGTAAGATTAATAGGTTAATTATTAATTTATATTGTTAGTTTTAAGTTAATTTCGCGAACACAAATTTATTTGGTTGGTAAATTAGAACAACTTATTCAAAGAGTTTTTAATTTATAATTAGTTATAAGCTACCTATTTACTTTAGTTTGCAGTTTATTTAACTTTTTTGTAAGATTATTCATTGTATATTAATTTATTTATTAGTTTGCAGTTTATTTTAACTTTTTTGTAAGATTATTCCTTATTTCAATTTCATATAAAATACTCACACTTAATGATAAAAAAAGAAAAACGATTTGAAAATATTAAAAGTGGTGAACTAAAATACACACTTCTACATATATAAACATAAAATAATGAATAAAAACATAACAAAAACCAAAAGTTAACCTTTTTTTTCAAAGAAAAAAAAACACATGAATATAAGTAACAAAAAGTTAGCTTTGGTGATAGATATACGTGGTCAACCACCCCAATGATAAGCACACCAAAAGTATGCATGTGACTCTAACAACGTCCTTACAAAATGAAATTAATTTGAATAATGGTTTGACTTATTTTTAATATTTTATTAGTGAGGAAGAACAATACATTATTTTGTGTACGGTTTTGTAGTATAATCATATTATCACGTGTTACGCGTCATGTTCAATTCTTGGCCAAGTATTTTATTTTTTTCGTAAGTAATTTGATTTGCTTATTATAAGCTTAAAGAAAATAGTTTTTGAAGGTTGAACATGATTTGTGAATACCTCAACGGACATGTTTTATTTTTGTCAAAGTCAAATGTTTTCACAACTATGTAGTGGGAAAGGGGTTATTCATATAATACGAGTATTTCAAACAATTCAAAGTTCAAACTATTTTTTGGAATAACATTCAAACTTTAACTACCCTTCGATTCACCTCTCTACACGCAACTAACAAGTGGGTGAAACTAAATTAAACTAAATATCTCACATTTATAAAAGAAGTTTTCAATTTTTTATAAAGTCCATTTAGATAAAAAATCATATTCTAATTTCAATATACTTTCAAATTTTAAAAGAGTTTATATACTTTCAAAATATATAAAATATATGTTTCATTCGATTGTCTTTTATCATTGTAATTTTTTCACAACACTTTAATGAATAACCAATGTAATGCATGTTTTATAATTCAATATATATGCTTGTAAAAAATATATTTTGTATATATAAATATGTTTCAAAATATACTACGAACATTGTTGATGTGATTCAACATTAAATTATATGTCATTTGAAGACAATATATTATCTAATATTTAAATAATGTATAATATATAAGGAAAATGATATGTCGACAACGAATTTTTGCCAATAATTTGACAACGCCAGGTGGCGTCTTTGCATTGGTCAAATTTAATAAAAAGAAAATAGAGAGAAGTTATCAGACTAAGGGCAAAATTGGAAGAAAAATTTACAAGTTTAACATTTTTGGTTTCGCGGTTTTCGTTTTTTCGCTCTCACCTCTACACTTCTTTCATCCCTTTTATCTTCTTTCTCGATCTAACCTCTATATTCTCTTTCGTTCTAACCCTATTCTTGTATCTTTTTTCTGATTCGAAGTTTGGTGGCGGTTTGGGTGTCATGAATTTAATTCTTTTTACGTTATGTGTGTTATAATGAATAAAGGTGTTATATTGAAAAAAGAACGCAGAATATTAATAAGTATTTAAAGTGTAGGCAATGGTTTCAGAAATGAATATAAGTTGTGGAATTTGTTGACCAAAAAACCATACAAGTGAATTTAAGGGTCATTACTGGTTGGGAGGTTATGTTTGGTGGGGAAGAAGCCATTCTAACTGAGGGGACCAAGTTGGACAAGTGCAGAGCTAATCTGCAGAAAAAAAATTGTCATAATCGTTTACAGTGGCCTCCTAAACGATTACACGAGAGAAATCATTGTTTTGTACAGAAAGTTGAACTGAAGTAGTCAATTGTGGTGTCCTGGGTGATCATTGGCAAAAACTGTTAATTTAAAGCACAAGTCCACTTGTATTTACTTGGTGTTGGTGTTTGACTGGTGGTAGAGGGTGGTAGGTGATGGAAGGTGACCCCAAGAAGTGGGGAAGAAGTCATTCTTACTGAAGGGACCAAGTTGGACAAGTGCAGAGCTAATCTGTAGAAAAAACACTATGGTAATCGTTTACAGGGTCCTTGTAATCAATTACAATGGCAAAAAAGGCCTAAACTTGATTACCATGACATAATTTGAAAGGTCTTTGAGTATAGATTCCAACAAAACAAGAGTCAACTCATTTGGAGTTCGGTGGAGAAAGTTATGAGTAAAAGAACAAGCAAAGGTCAGAGTTGGCAAAAATATATGAAACGCTAACTTGAAAGAATAAACTGTACCAACTCAGATGTCCAAAAATTACAAATTAGTAGCCATTGGAAAGATTTTTGAGTCTAGTTTCTAATAAAAAAAGAATCACATCATTTGGAGGTCGGTGGGAAAAGTTATCAGTAAAATAGCCAGCAAAGGTCAAAGTTGACAGCATGTTATCTCACCCAAGTTGCTCATCTCATAAACATTGTTTTTTTCCTCCATCATGGGGTGCCAAAACATCACTTCTCACCCTATACTCACACTTAACAACAAAATCAAGTGAAAACCATGAGATTTATGCCAAAAAATTAAAAATTTTGACTATGGTCACCTAGGTTACCACAACTGACTCCTCCAGTACAAGTTTCTGTACAAATCCGGAATTTTGTTCGTGTAATCGTTTACCCAATATTTGTAAGCGATTACAGGTGTATTTTTGGGTGCAGAAGTTTCAAGACTTCATCTAAGTTGTTCATCTCATAAACATTGTTCCTTTCCTCAATCATGGGGTGCCCAAACATGACTTTCCAGCCTCTACTCACACTTAAACACTAAAATCAAGTGAAAACCAATGGATTTATGCCAAAAAATTAAAAATTTTGACTATGGTCACCTAGGTTACCACAACTGACTCCTCCAGTACAAGTTTCTGTACAAATCCGGAATTTTGTTCGTGTAATCGTTTACCCAATATTTGTAAACGATTACAGGTGTATTTTTGGGTGCAGAAGTTTCAAGACTTCATCTAAGTTGTTCATCTCATAAACATTGTTCCTTTCCTCAATCATGGGGTGCCCAAACATGACTTTCCAGCCTCTACTCACACTTAAACACTAAAATCAAGTGAAAACCATCGGATTTATGTCAAAAAATTAAAAATTTTGACTATGGTCACCTAGGCTTCCACAGCTGACTCCTCCCGTACAAGTTTATGTACAAATCCTGGATTTTGTTCGTGTAATCGTTTACCAAGAATTTGTAAACGATTACAAGTGTATTTTTGGGTGCAGAAGTTTCAAGACTTCATCTAAGTTGTTCATCTCATAAACATTGTTCCTTTCCTCAATTATGGGGTGCCCAAACATGACTTTTCAGCCTCTACTCACACTTAAACACTAAAATCAAGTGAAAACCAATGGATTTATGCCAAAAAATTAAAATTTTTGACTATGGTCACCTAGGTTACCACAGCTGACTCCTCCAGTACAAGTTTCTGTACAAATCTTGGATTTTGTTCGTGTAATCGTTTACAGTGTCCTTGTAATCGATTATAGAGTCAAAAAAGGTGTAAACTTGATTTCTAAGGCATAATTTGAAAGGTCTTGAGTCTAGATTCCAACAAAAAAAGAATCAACTCATTTGGAGTTCGGTGGAGAAAGTTATGAGCAAAAGAACAAGCAAAGGTCAGAGTTGGCAAAAATATATGAAACGCTAACTTGAAAGAATAAACTGTACCAACTCAGATGTCCAAAAATTACAAATTAGTAGCCATTGGAAAGATTTTTGAGTCTAGTTTCTAATAAAAAAAGAATCACATCATTTGGAGGTCGGTGGGAAAAGTTATCAGTAAAATAGCCAGCAAAGGTCAAAGTTGACAGCATGTTATCTCACCCAAGTTGCTCATCTCATAAACATTGTTTTTTTCCTCCATCATGGGGTGCCAAAACATCACTTCTCACCCTATACTCACACTTAACAACAAAATCAAGTGAAAACCATGAGATTTATGCCAAAAAATTAAAAATTTTGACTATGGTCACCTAGGTTACCACAACTGACTCCTCCAGTACAAGTTTCTGTACAAATCCGGAATTTTGTTCGTGTAATCGTTTACCCAATATTTGTAAGCGATTACAGGTGTATTTTTGGGTGCAGAAGTTTCAAGACTTCATCTAAGTTGTTCATCTCATAAACATTGTTCCTTTCCTCAATCATGGGGTGCCCAAACATGACTTTCCAGCCTCTACTCACACTTAAACACTAAAATCAAGTGAAAACCAATGGATTTATGCCAAAAAATTAAAAATTTTGACTATGGTCACCTAGGTTACCACAACTGACTCCTCCAGTACAAGTTTCTGTACAAATCCGGAATTTTGTTCGTGTAATCGTTTACCCAATATTTGTAAACGATTACAGGTGTATTTTTGGGTGCAGAAGTTTCAAGACTTCATCTAAGTTGTTCATCTCATAAACATTGTTCCTTTCCTCAATCATGGGGTGCCCAAACATGACTTTCCAGCCTCTACTCACACTTAAACACTAAAATCAAGTGAAAACCATCGGATTTATGTCAAAAAATTAAAAATTTTGACTATGGTCACCTAGGCTTCCACAGCTGACTCCTCCCGTACAAGTTTATGTACAAATCCTGGATTTTGTTCGTGTAATCGTTTACCAAGAATTTGTAAACGATTACAAGTGTATTTTTGGGTGCAGAAGTTTCAAGACTTCATCTAAGTTGTTCATCTCATAAACATTGTTCCTTTCCTCAATTATGGGGTGCCCAAACATGACTTTTCAGCCTCTACTCACACTTAAACACTAAAATCAAGTGAAAACCAATGGATTTATGCCAAAAAATTAAAATTTTTGACTATGGTCACCTAGGTTACCACAGCTGACTCCTCCAGTACAAGTTTCTGTACAAATCTTGGATTTTGTTCGTGTAATCGTTTACAGTGTCCTTGTAATCGATTATAGAGTCAAAAAAGGTGTAAACTTGATTTCTAAGGCATAATTTGAAAGGTCTTGAGTCTAGATTCCAACAAAACAAGAATCAACTCATTTGGAGTTCGGTGGAGAAAGTTATGAGCAAAAGAACAAGCAAAGGTCAGAGTTGGCAAAAATATATGAAACGCTAACTTGAAAGAATAAACTGTACCAACTCAGATGTCCAAAAATTACAAATTAGTAGTCATTGGAAAGATTTTTAAGTCTAGTTTCTAATAAAAAAAGAATCACATCATTTGGAGGTCGGTGGGAAAAGTTATCAGTAAAATAGCCAGCAAAGGTCAAAGTTGACAACATGTTATCTCACCCAAGTTGCTCATCTCATAAACATTGTTTTTTTCCTCCATCATGGGGTGCCCAAACATGACTTTCCAGCCTCTACTCACACTTAAACACTAAAATCAAGTGAAAACCAATGGATTTATGCCAAAAAATTAAAAATTTTGACTATGGTCACCTAGGTTACCACAACTGACTCCTCTAGTACAAGTTTCTGTACAAATCCTGGATTTTGTTCGTGTAATCGTTTACCAAGTATCTGTAAACGATTACAGGTGTATTTTTTGGTGCAAAAGTTTCAAGACTTCATCTAAGTTGTTCATCTCATTAAAATTGTTCCTTTCCTCAATCATGGGGTGTCCAAACATGACTTTCCAGATTTTACTCACACTTAAACACTAAAATCAAGTGAAAACCATCGGATTTATGTCAAAAAATTAAAAATTTTGACTATGGTCACCTAGGTTACCACAGCTGACTCCTCCCGTACAAGTTTATGTACAAATCCTGGATTTTGTTCGTGTAATCGTTTACCAAGAATTTGTAAACGATTACAAGTGTATTTTTGGGTGCAGAAGTTTCACGACTTCATCTAAGTTGTTCATCTCATAAACATTGTTCCTTTCCTCAATCATGGGGTGCGCAAACATGACGTTTCAGCCTCTACTCACACTTAAACACTAAAATCAAGTGAAAACCAATGGATTTATGCCAAAAAATTAAAAATTTTGAGTATGGTCACCTAGGTTACCATAGCTGACTCCTCCAGTACAAGTTTCTGTACAAATCTTGGATTTTGTTCGTGTAATCGTTTACAATGTCCTTGTAATTGATTACAGTGTCAAAAAAGGTGTAAACTTGATTTCTAAGGCATAATTTGAAAGGTATTTGAGTCTAGATTCCAACAAACAAGAATCAACTAATTTGGAGTTCGGTGAAGAAAGTTATGAGCAAAAGAACAAGCAAAGGTTAGAGTTGGCAAGAATATATGAAACACTAACTTGAAAGAATAAACTGTACCAACTCAGATGTCCAAAAATTACAAATTAGTAGTCATTGGAAAGATTTATGAGTCTAGTTTCTCATAAAAAAAGAATCACATCATTTGGAGGTCGGTGGGAAAAGTTATCAGTAAAATAGCTAGCAAAGGTCAAAGTTGACAGCATGTTATCTCACCCAAGTTGCTCATCTCATAAACATTGTTTCTTTCCTCCATCATGGGGTGCCAAAACATCACTTCTCACCCTATACTCACACTTAAACAACAAATTCAAGTGAAAACCATGAGATTTATGCCAAAATATGAAAAAGTTTGACTATGGTCACCTAGGTTACCACAGCTGGTTCCTATAGTTCAAGTTTCTGTACAAAATCCAGATTTTGTCCTGTAATCGTTTACCAGGAACCTGTAAACAATTACAAGTCAATTTTTTGGTTCAAAAGTTTGTGGACTTCACCCAAGTTGCTCATCTCATAAACATTGTTCCTTTCCTCCATCATGGGTTGCCAAAACATGACTTCCCATCCTATACTCACAAATATTGTTTCATTCATCCATCACATACATGAATACTCAATCAAAATGGCCACTTTATTCATTCACATTCCAAATAAATGCTCATTTCACAATGACAATAAAAAAGGAATTCAATTAACATTAATAATAAGTAACACAAGCAAAGATGCATATTTTATATCATTGAACAAAATAGGTTACATTACACAATTTGTTCATCTATTTCAATGTTGTATTACATTCTTTTAACCAATCAATATATCACTCATTTTTTATTCTAAACAATCCATCTCCAGGAGTCCTAAGCGCTCTACTCTTGTAACGCCTTCGTGATCCGACCCTACATACGTCTTCATAGGAGGTGGATTGGTGGACATGCCTCCTGGGGAAACAAATTCATTGTTCATGAAGGGTTCTGCACGAGGCACACTCTGTCCACCATCATCTTTATTTGTTCTTCTAGCTTTCTCTTCAGCCAACTCTGCCTCTAGGACAACAACCCTCCGTTTAAGTTCTGCAATTAGATTGTCTTGCTCGTCTAAAGCACGCATAAAACTTTCTCTGCATCAACGACAAACAAAATAAGCAAAAGGGCAAATTCCTAAAACGAAAACAACAAAAATTTTAGCACAAAAGGGAAAACCCAAAAGCCAAACCAAAAACGCAATGACGAAAAAGGAGGAATAACGCATTTACCTTGTTCGAAGGACCATGGTTACCGGAACTTGCCATTTCGCACAATACCCTCAACAAAGAGGACGATGTTGAGCAAAACAAAGAGATGCAACGAAAACGTATAAGAAGAACGACAACCAAGATCGAGAGCGACAACAAAGAGGGAGAATGAGAACGAGAAGAAGAACGTAGAGAACATTGCTTTCTAATGAAATAGGACAAGGGGCATATTTGGAAGGAGACAACACGACGCACACAGAACAATCACAGAGAAAGCAAACTCAAGAGGCAGGAAACGCAACCTTCCTTTCCAATGAAACAGACAGAGGTTTCCAATGAAACAGACAGAGGGGTATTTTGGGATTTTCAATTAAAACAAAGCTTACAGACTTCCACTTCCACGGTTTTTAAAAAAAAATTCATTTTAAAACCAAACCAATGAACATGCGACACGTGGCGTTGTAAAAAAAGTGTTAAGAAATCGTTGTTGGAATATCGCGATCCAATATATAATCTATAATCATTGACAAAGATGATTATTTTAAATATATGCTTAGTTTGTGTAACATCCCATAATCTCACACTTGATCATTCATAATTTATATATTGTAACATTACATTTAAGATAACATCTCATTATCTCACACTTGATAATTCATAGTTGATATATATATATATATATATATATATATATATATATATATATATATATATATATATATATATATATATATATATATATATATATATATATATATATATATATATATATATATATATATATATATATATATATATATATATATATATATATATATATGTGTGTGTGTGTGTGTGTGTGTGTGTGTGTGTGTTTTAAACTAAGATTTCAACTACAAAATCATAAATATAACTCGAATTCTTCTAATTTATTCTTCTATCTCTTTCTTCATTGGCACTGAATCAGACGACATTCATTCATCTGCTCCCGTATAACGAATTATACGATCATCGCACATACACAAACACAAACAAGTAGGGTGAGCTAACATGCAACAAATCATTTATAAAACATGCATAATTACTTTGATACACTCAACAAACCTCATATAATAATTATGTCACACACCCTCATACCATCGTACAACAATCGCACCATAGATACTCATCACATCATACTACAATCCCTAATAGACACTCATCCCACAATACCCAATAGACACTCATTTGGATGATACGTTGATGAGCGGTCACGGGAGGTTATGCACTTGTGATGACTTCTACTTCTTCTTACAAATACACTTCCAAAATATTCCATACCATCCACAAGGTTAGTCCTCAACACTATGTCCAAAACCGGCACATAGACCAGGACCTCCTGCCCCTCTCACCATATAATTCATCCTTCTCTACTTGAGACTAGATGATTATTAGAGTATCAGGATAACCTCCAACAACAGGACTCTCAACATCAACATATACACAAATACCATATCATTACAGAATCTCTTCACGAGACTCATACCATGCTCATATTCCTCAACTCATATTATACCATTACAAAATCTCTCCATAATACCCATATCATGTTCAGATGCATAAATTCAAATCCAATATAATAAAATACAATCATCACAGAAATCATACAAAATGAATATATCACAAAATAAATTAACAATACTAAAATATCACCATAAATGGTCACCGGAGAAGAATCAAATGTTTGACGAATCAAAGTCACCATAAACGTCAGTACATATGACTAGTCACAACTTACTGGATTTGACCAGGGCTGCTCTATGATTAGGGATGTACCAACTCCGGTTTTTAAGATTCCTCTATCCTATCATCACAATTATAATTCATAATTCCATATCTACCACAATAACATGAATTCATCAGAAATTTTCATTCCAACAAGATATATTGCATAATAATTTAATAGTACATAATCTGTTCAACAAGATTTAAGTTAAAAACTTGTCAAGTAGACTTCCAGGAAAGAGAGGTGCGTCACAATGGACAACTTAAGTACCAAGTGTTTCCTTAGCCAAAGTGTTCCTCAACTAGTTTTAACAAATTTCTTATTTACAGATTCAAAACAACAACATATAATATTAACACAGAAATTCAATATAGATAGATATATAACAAGCACCTATGTTTTTCATTAATAGTATTCACACAGAATTTCAAGACATGAATAGTAATAAAACAATACTAAATCATAATATAAAAGCTTAGAAAGGTTAGCTCCCCTACCTCTATTCTAGACTTAATCTCTTGCTCATAATTTGTTTCCCCGAAAACCCTCCAGAACTTCTAATATTATTTATTATATTAATATTTTAATCACCACTTGACATAATTTTTAACAAAAAAGTAAAAGAGAGTTTGAACCCATGTTCTTGAAATCACCACAATTTTCTACCAATTAAGCTACCAAAATTTCTTATTTAGTTTTTCACATTTTATTTTTTTACATAAACTTATTATATTTTCCATTCACAAAGAAATCTAGTAATAAAATTGTTACTATTAAGCTAAATACTTTTCATTGGTCTTACCGTTTGTTTTGGTTTATACGTCTTATTATCAATTTTACTCTTATCAATATAAATTATTTTATATTTTTAAATTTTATAATTGCTTTAATCTTTAATAATATTTTTATTTTAATAATTAAAATAATTCATTTTTATTTATTTTTAAAATAAAGGTGGACATGTATTTCCAACTGGTTTAATTAAATGAAGTACCATTTACAACTTAAAGATAAGTTTGATTATATAAAATAATGTGTTAATAAAGTTTTATTATTCAGTCTAAAATTTTGAAATGAATGTTTCAATTAAGAAAATTAAGTGTGTACCCACCTTACACCTTTAAATACATTTTACCATTTAATTATATTTTTATTTCTTTAATCTGAAATCATGTTTTCTATCACTCGTATATTATTTAAAAAAATTATTCATTCTAACATAATTTATAAGTTTATGTATATATAACTGTCATTTCTTCTAACAATCAAATATATACACGTGTCTTTATCATACTCGACATAAACACACTCCCAAAAAAATATACATTCAAGTTTCTCCGTTTTTTCCTAATTATTTTATTGAAAAAATAAAGTAAAAAATACTTCATTGTTCTATCTTTTTAAGTGGACAATAGTATATAATTTTTACATGCAAATATATATATATATATATACATATATATATATATATATATGTATATATGTATGTATATATATTCCTATACCACTGGTAGTTTCGATAATGAGTGCTTTTAAAGGTTTTTTTTAACGTTTATGAATGATTAATATTACCATAACGTTTTCTGTTTAAACATAAAAAGTAAATTCTTATTTTTATTATCCGCAAATTTTAAAATATTTGCAGTTTAAAAAAAATTGAGAATAGTTCAAGCATGTATTCCAATTATAAATTTTCTATCAATCAAATGTTTTGCTTCATTGTAAAAATATATCTTCTACCGCCGTATTTGTAATTTGTTTTTCATTTAATTTATATAAAAAAATATAATACGTGAGCAATTGTTATAAGTTGTTAGTGGAATGGTACAACACACTTTTACATTCATTAAGGATATAAGGATAAAATGATAATAAAAATGTAAAATTTTATATTTAAAAAAAAGTAAAAGTGAATTTAGACATGTCAAATAATATTTTTGAAATTGTTAGTATTTAAATTTGATGTGTTAATACGTAAAAGATATAATAAGACGTAGAAACTGAATTAAACTGAAATAACGTGAAAGCTAATGGACGGTTACCAACCAAACCGTGTGTGACTGCGTAGACAATCACGTTCCTATTAATGATTTTCTTCTTCCTTTTTCATTTTACTGTATATACGTCTTTAAAGAAATGCACTCATTTAATAAATTTTTCATTATGTTTTTTGTATTTTTTCTAAAATTCATTTCTTTAAACAATTAAAGTATCTAACCATATGTTAAATTCTAAGTAATAAATTTGTCTAGTGCTTAATAGCTTAGTCGAGATGAAACTTAATAATTTTGTCATAAGGTTATATTTGATAGAAAATATGTTAATTATTTAGTCAAATAATTTGTTTGACTAAATAATATCTAAACATAAGAGACTTAACTAGATAAAAATTTATCAAAACCGTTTTATTCAACTAAATAATAATTTAGTTAAAATAAAGAATGCAAGTAAATGATAATTTAATTGAAATGATTTCTAAATAATTAATATGTTAATAGTTGAATTAAAATTTTTTATACGAATAAATAATAAATTTAAGGCTTAATACTTTTTTTGATCCCTCGAAAGAGAGGATGTTCAAATTCATCGTACCTTTTTTAAAAAGTTAAAAAGGGTCTCAACTTGTGATAAAAATGTTCAAGTTAATCCTTTTTTGTTACGGCGTCAAATTTTTAAGGGTCTCAACATAATGATGTGTCTAGTTTATGTCATTGCGTGACAGTGTAAGGTTAAATGACGTGTAAAATTTAAATTTAAATTTTTTTGACATAGGGTAGGGGCTGCTTGCTTTGCGTTGAAGAGAATGCATATGTTGATGGTGCGATGAAGACTGGCAAGACAAATAACCAGTCAATTCTACTTTTTCAGCAAATTTCAAAATGCAAATCTCCTTAATGGTGGCTGAAGTAAATAAACAGGTTATGTAGTATGAAAATCGTATGATAAACTAATCCTTTTTTACAGTGATTGTTTTAAAAATAATTTCTACAATAATTTCTGATTACACCGAGAATAGATAGAAAATAAACTTCAAGAAATTTCGCAGGACAGAAAATCCCAAATTAGGAACCCTAATCGCGAGTTCATCGCGAATAAAAAACATGCAACCCTCTCACGAAAATCACCCAACCAAGATTCGTCATCAGCACATCAAACTCTTCGAACCTGCAAGCAAACCCTTCATCGCCAGTCTTCATCACGCCATCAACATGATCTTCTTCAACGCATAGCAAAGCAGGCCCTACCCTCTGTCAAAATATTTTTTAAAATTTAAATTTTACACATCATTTAACCTCACACTGTCACGCAATGACATAAACTAGATACGTCATTATGTTTTGTCCAGGGTGACAGCTGCCGTTAAAAATTTGACGTCGTAACCAAAAAGGATTAACTTGAACAGTTTTTTCACAAGTTGAGATTTTTAACTTTTTAAAAAAGATAAGACGAATTTGAACATTCGCTCGAGAGGGACCAAAAGAGGTATTAAGTCTAAATTTAATATGAATTAGATCATAAATATTTGATAAAATATATAATATTATTTTAAGTTTTATAAAAAAAAAAGATATTTTGAGTATTAACAAGAAGATTGGTTCAATCAATACTATGAAAATGATCAAGAAAGCTTCGACAAAAGGTCAAAGTTTTTTCTATATAATGAAGAGAATACACATGAGTCATTCTTTTTAAGTTGAAAGATTTAAGTTTTAAAAATTAAAAACATAGAAAAAAAGAGTAAGAATTTAGAAACTAAAATAAGAAGAAAAAATGTTCAAAGTCCTAAAACAAAAATGATATTTTTTAAAAGTTTTTTTTCTTAAAGGTTTAAAGTAATCAGTACTAAATAAAATTATTTGAAACATTTTTTTTTTGTCTTTGAATCCTAAAACAATTAGAACTAAAAAAATATATTTGAAATCTCTTTCTGAGTCATATAATGACTTTACCTAAACTTTGAGCCATGTGTGTTATATAAATATAAATATTGAATACATGAAATATGTAACTATTAATTAAGATAGAAATTTTTTCTTTATGATCTCTGTGTTTTTAGTGTACATAATTTATTATCAACTTTTACCCATAATTAATTCTCAAGTTTACTTTTACAAATATAACTCATTTTAATAGTTATTTTCAAATATATAATTATAATATCATGCAGTTCTCGTAATTTTTTTAATAATTATTATAATTTTTAATTATATTTTTATTTATTATTATTACAAAAAATATACCCAAGAGACATATATTTCCAGTAATATAATATAATTAATTAATGCATGGAATATTGTATTGTATATATCATATTAAAAAGTAAAATATTTAATACATAGTATAATATAACATGGCAGGTAATGCATGCAATATTCTATTCTATAAAATAAAAGATAAAAGATTCTATATTCTATATAATACAATATGATATAGAAAAGTAAATATCTAATACGATATATAATAAAATACTTCCTCTGGTCTTTAATATAATACATAGTTTAAAAGAATTTTTGAATTTATTTTATCAGACAGTGTCGTTTATGTGAATAACTAAATTTTGTTTTTTTTATCAAATATTATAAACATATTTTCTTATTAAAAATATTATAATAGCAAAGATAAGTTTAATATGCTAGTAACATTTTTTTAAAAAAATAAATTAAATTGAAATAATTATTATGTTAAAATATTTTATATTAAAGACATAAGCGAGTACAATACAACAACTGATGTGTATAAAAATATATTCTGTTTTAGTATTAAAAATTAAAAATATTTAATAGATGTACCTAAAAGGTGAGTAGCTAATCAATGTTAACACCATTGGTGTAAATGGAGTCTCATTCAATGAACTTATTTACTGTAGCTAATTAATGATAAGACTATGTAAGTTCCCCTCTGATAGCGACGTTCCTAATTTCCCCCATACTTCACTCCTCCCTAAATTCAAAACATTAATAATTAAAGTATATTTGTTAAAAATTGGTTAATTTAATTTATAGTTTTACTAATTACAAAATTTTTCAAATCATTGCTTTTAAATAATTCAACCACCTAAAAAATAAAAATTAAGAATTTTTAATTTTTTAAACCAAATTATTTTATTCTCAAATCTTTATGGGATAAAAAAAATTGCATTGTTGAGTTGAGTATTCACTAAATAAAATAATTAAAAAATATAGAAACTTCACTTGACAATAGACTATTAACTAGAGCTGTCAAATGAGCCCCTTTAATAAGATTTGGCCCTAACCCATGTGGGTTGGGGCCAAAAAAATCCACAGGGCCAAAATAACTCTTTATTGAAAAAGCCCACAGGGCTAAAAACCCCTAAAGCCCTACAGGCCAGGGCTAGCCCATGGGCTTTCCTTTTTACAAAATTTAAGTCCAGAAACATAATATCATCATACAAGTAATCACAAATCATGTGTATTTTTTATCCAGCTTTCATTTTGTCTTTGTTAGTAATAACTTATAACCATAATTGATTCATGTATAATTATATTTTTTTACCAATAAAATTAATTTTCTACTTCATAACTGTTTCTATATTAATTAGTTTAATAATAATGCTTTTATACAATTATTCTTTAATTTCCAAATTTTGTTTTGATAATTTTTTCATCTTAATTTTGGTTTCTTAATTTTGGTTTGTAAATTTGACGGTTTAGAGATATCCACATAAAATAGGTTTAAAAGTTAAAAAATTTGATTTAATTTGTAAAATTTTGATGGACTAACGAATTTATTTATAGATGATAATCTATTTTGTCACTAGGTTAAATCAATATCATTCGATTAAGATTTGTGATCAAAATTACATTATTTTTAATTGGTGTGAACATGTTAAAATTTTGACTTAATAACTTTTTAACTTTTTTAATTTTCCAAATTTAATAAAATTAATATTTATTATTTACAAAGTTATATAATTCTTTTAAAAAAAATTTATGAAACGTATAATTTAGTCATTTACATCAATTTATATATTTTTATGTCTTTTTCATATATTTTATATTATATTCATTTGTCTTTTTTATTAGTTTCTTATTAAGAGACATTGATGTAATTTATTTATTATTATAATTATTATAATTTTTATTTATTTTATATGTTAATAATTAAATACAATAATAATTTTAATTTTAGTATTATAAATTATAATATTATATTTATTTAAAAATATTGTATCTATTATTTAATTATTTTTTATTACAATCGGCTCAATTATGATAAATAATTCAATAAAAATGATCTTTGTTGGATAAAGATAAGTATGATTTTAAAATATTAATTTAATCTAAAAGGTTAGAAAAAAAATATGATTTTATAACCACTGGGATTACATCTAGATCTTGTATACTAACATATATGATATTCATAAGAATTTTGCCTAATAAAGATTTTCACTAAAAAGTTAGTTATTTTATTACGTGAAATTAATTTTAAATTTTACAAAGTTTGTGGTTTAATTTTTTAATGTATATATATCTATACAAAACATTCAACAAAATAATTTTATATGACAAACTATAAAAAATAAAAATTTTACACCAATATTAAAAATTCATCCAATCAGTAGATTTGAATTTAAAATCTATCTATAATTAATATTTCAAATATTTACATAGATATCAGAATTTGATTATTGAAAAATCAAATTTTCAACTGTGTTACTTTTATAATTTCTTTTTTGAAATTTTTTTCATTTTCTTTTAAATAAAAATAATAATAAAAATTTTCTTTTTTAACTTTCCAAAATAATAAAATTATATATTTAAAATATACTTATAATTAAAAAATTATTTTAAATAAGTTTTTATAAAATCAATATTTATACATTTATATTTAATTAAAAAGATATTAAATATCATGTAAATTTTGAAAATTATTGAACTTGTAAAGTAAATAAAAGAAATAACTAAAAAAACATTAAAAGTGAATTAATTTAGTTTGGGGGCTAGCCCCATCCTAACCCTACCCCAACCCACTTTATGTGGGGCTTTAGGGGTTGGGGCTTTTAAAAAGCCCCCTATTAAGGAGGCTAAAAAATTGGGGCTTGATTTTAGAAGGGGTTAGGGTCAACCCATGGGACAGAGGCTCAAATGACACCTCTACTATTAACACGATAATTTAATAGTATGTGAAATCACGAATACACTCACGAACACATTGACCTGTGTTCAAAGAATTAAAAACAATAAAATCTCTTTTACTTTACATAGTAAATAAGCATATTAATTTAACTTTCTCATTAAGGAAAAGGTTATAAAGAATTAACTTAATTAACACAATTAATTTGTACTTCATTTGAAAGTTTTTCTTATTTTTCTTAATGAACAAGATTGACAAGGGAGAGAAAAATTAACGTGTGAGTAAAAGAGGGGACGAGAAAGATAAGAAAAAATTTCCTATTCGCTTTTGGGCTTCAACTTTGTCCTAACCTAATCCCGAAGATGATTCCATGTTTAGGGAAACTTCTGGCAATTTTCCACAACAATTCGAACGTTTTACATCTGGGACCGCGTTCAACAAAATTCCCACGTTTTGCTTTACTTAAAAAAAGAAGAAGAAAAAAAAGATATAATAGAGCAGTGATTAGTCATAGTCAGGGTCAAAGGTACCGCGTTCTCATTTGTGCACACGCCTACGCTTCTTTCTCCTTCAGTTGTTTCGTTCGACAAAACTATAAAGGCCACAACACTGGTCTCTCTTTCCCAAATTCTTCACCGTTCACACAAGCTTTTCACACATTGTTCGTTTCACATGGAAATTGGTTCCCCTTCCTTCCTTACCCTCGAAGACTATTCTTCCTTCTTTCTTCCTGATACAACCAATATGGACCCTAATTCCACCTTCATTCCCAACCCCAAGAAGCGATCCCAATGCGACTTAAACGATACCGCATTCAACGACCTTCTCAATTCCCTCGTCCAACCCATCATGGATTCTAACCAATTCCAACAACCTAAATCAATGCAATTCCAACTCGATTTCGACTCCTCTCCCACCAAAAGACCTCGCCGTGCTGCCGTAGAAGATGTCGACACTGCTACCTCTTCCACCGCACCACCGCAGCAGCGCCGCCTCTGGGTCAAGGACCGTTCCAAGGACTGGTGGGAGCGCTGCAACCGACCGGACTTCCCGGAGAATGAATTCCGCCGCTGCTTCCGAATGAGCAAGGCCACCTTCGACACCATCTGCCAGCATCTCGACTCCGCCGTCACCAAAAAAAACACCATGCTCCGCGATGCCATCCCGGTGCGGCAGCGCGTGGCCGTCTGCATCTGGCGGCTGGCCACCGGTGACCCTCTCCGCGAGGTTTCGAAGCGCTTCGGGTTGGGAATCTCCACCTGTCACAAGCTCGTTCTCGAGGTCTGCGCCGCCATCAAAACCGTCCTGATGCCCAAGTTCCTTCATTGGCCGAATGAAGCCGAAATGAATGTCGTGAAAGAAGAGTTTGAGTCTCTCTCCGGAATCCCCAACGTTGGAGGGTCAATGTACACCACTCACATTCCCATCATTGCACCCAAGTCCAACGTGAACGCTTACTTCAACAAGCGTCACACCGAGCGGAACCAGAAGACGTGTTACTCAATAACGGTTCAGGGCGTGGTTGATCCCAGAGGGGTCTTCAACGACGTTTGTATCGGCTGGCCCGGTTCTCTCTCCGATGATCAGGTCTTGGAGAAGAGCGCGTTGTACCAGAGAGCGAGTAGGGGAAGCTTGAAGGACGTGTGGGTGGTGGGAAATTCGGGGCACCCTCTGATGGAGGGTGTTTTGGTACCCTACACGCACCAGAACCTTACTTGGACCCAGCATGCGTTTAATCAGAAGGTGGGGGAGATTCAGGGAATCGCTAAGGAGGCATTTGCGAGACTCAAAGGGAGGTGGTCTTGCTTGCAGAAGAGAACCGAAGTGAAGCTTGAGGATTTGCCGGTGCTTCTCGGTGCCTGTTGTGTTTTGCATAATATTTGCGAGATGAGGAATGAGGAAATTGACCCCAACTGGAAATTTGAGATCTTTGATGATGAAATGGTGGCGGAGAATGGCATTCGCTCAAGTGCTGCAGAGCAGGCCAGAGATCAGATAGCGCATTATTTGCTGCACCATGGCCGCGCCGGCACCAATTTTTTGTAGACACGGATCAAATCTCTAGATCTTTTCAGGCATGCTGATGATGATGTCTTGTACTTTGTTTTCTCATTTTGTCAAATTCTTTTGGCTATATATGGCTCAATAATAATAATCATTATTATTATATATTATAGCCAATAATTATAATAAGTTGTGATCGATGTTAGCAGTGACGATATGGGTGTAGGTATATATCAAATTGTTGTGTACGATAGATATCTTCTGCCCAGTTGAAAAAAGGAATGAATTTTATTTTGATTTTCTTATATAAGAAGGCTTTCGGGTGTGTCCTTGAGATTTCAGAAATTGTGTTAGTTCCCGCTTCTAGTTGAAACAAAGGGCTGGGATTCGAGTTTGATTGAAATTAACGTCAGCCTGAAACCGCGGCTTGTTTTTCTTATTTGATTTCATTTTTCTGTGTATAGTGACGTAATGTAATTACGTTCATCCTGTCCCACAAATTTTGACCCTAAAATATTAGCTCTGCAACCCAGAAATATCATTAGTGTGCTTTTGCGTTTTGTCAGTTTTGACTTGTGTCTACGCGGTCGTACTCGGAGAAGTGAATCACTTTTTTTTTTCTTCTCTATTGAAAAAAGGACTTAAATACTGCACATATAGGACAAGGGCATACGTGTCTGCCTCCGAGCTTCTGTTTACAGAGAATAGCAGTGGAATATTTTGGTTGTTTTTCCTTCTAACGCTACCGGTGATTCAATGGATTTTGAACTACTTTTTGTCTGTTTAAGCCCTGTAATTATTTTTTCCTCTTCTCTGCTTCATGCCCTGAAATCCCACCCCCAAACTATACTTTCACTCTTCTCACATTTAGGATAGTGAAGAATATTATATACAGAAAAATAGCTGATGTTTCCTTCTACCTCGACATGTCCCGGTTTTCAAACTATACACTGTTCGCGAACTTTATGTTAACAACCGCATATCGAGCAGCAGTGGGAACGTTAGAAAACGACATAGCTACCTCTCTTTTTGTTTGTTGGGCGAGAAAAAGAGAATGGAGGATCATAAAAGTTCTAATTTTTCCTTCAGATTCTGTTGTTGGGTTTCTATGTACTTCGATGTTTTCAAGGTCTTTTCTTTTCCATATTTATTGCGGCATCCATTTTGTTTTACTGCTAGATTTTAGTAACATTCATGCGTTTTTTTTTCTTTGTCGCGCATTACTTTACTTAGTATGTCTCACATGATGTCTCCTTTTACAACTCTCACTTTCCTATATCTCTTATACTGATAAATAAGAAGTCAACGTAATGGTAAGCGAAAAAGATGAAACCTAAAGCCAACATCACTCGTATATTACCTAACAATTCAATTAACTTTTAATATATATTGTTTCAGGTATAGAGCGGAAGTCTCTTACTTAAAGCACTCCAAATTGTCTTGTAAATCGGACTCCCTAGTGATACTCTAGTTGTCTTGTAGGCTGGACTGGCTCCCTAGTGATCATCCATGTTACGTTGTCTGTTCTTCTTCCTTCTTGTCCAAGCCGTGTGAACGGACACCTGTCAAAGTCATTCTGACGCTCAAATTAGTAACGTAACCGAGTGGTTGGCACAACAAGTAATGCATATATTGTGCATCATGATCGTAAAGTCATACCTGAGACCTTTATTTATACTAGTTGTGATGGGATTTTACCTTTCGCTGACCTAATGCGGCTCAATCACACCTTAATTTGCATTAAGGGCTAATGAGTTATTATTGTTTATGATCTAACCATGTGGTCCACCTGGGTGGTAAGCCTGGATGATCGGTCGGGTGGTTGGCCTAGGTGGTTGACCTGGTGGTCGACCGAACGATCGGCCTGGTGGTTGGCCCTGGGTTGTTGGCCTAGGTGGTCGACCGAACAATTGGCCTAGATTATTAGCCTGGTGGTTGGCCCTAGGTTGTTGGCCTGGATGATCGGCTTGGTGGTGCTCAGGAGACCGTAGAGTACATATATTGTATTATTTCAATACAACATTAATATAACATATAAATAAGGGGTTTGCTAACTTGCGTACGCTTGTTTTTCAGTTGGTACATTTTAGCAATGTGTACCGGGTTTTAGTAGACAAAAATACCCTCGTATATTATGGATTTTAAGTTTTAAGATCAAGAATATTTGAATAATTTTATTCTTAAAACTAAAAACAACAAGAAACCCCTAAACCCTTACTCACCTCCCTCATTTCTCTTAACCCTTTCTATTTCATCTCTCCCACTCTAACCTTTTCTCTGTCATCCCTACTGTAGCCCCAAGTGAAAAAATCAAAAACACTCGCCGTTAAACAATTTGCCTTTGTAAAAAGTTGAGTCATTGACATATTCACCTTCAGATAAAGGTTATTCAAGATCTCTTCAATTTCATCATCTTCACTAATCTCTCTAATTTCATCATCTGCAGATATTAAATCATCATTTCTAAAAAAACCATCAAGGCCAATTACCACTTCCTTTGGATGTCATTATGTTTGCGAAAATTAGATAAAATCACACGAGACAAAATTTATAAAATGAAAACTAATTATAAAATCATTTTTTGTAAGAAATTGTTTAACAACGAGTGTTTTTGATTTTTTCCAAGCCAATTACCAATTCCTTCATATGTCATTATGCTTGTTAAAATTAGATAAAATTATATAAGACAAAAATTATAAAATGAAAACTCATTATAAAATTATTTTTTGTAAGATTGTTTAAGCGCTAATGTTTCTAATTTTTTTTCAGTTAGGGCTACTATAGGATGACAGAGAAAATGTTGGAGTGAGAGAGATGAAAGAGAAAGGGTTGAGAGGAATGAGAGAGGTGAGTAAGGGTTTGTTTTTTTTTTAGTTTTGAGAATGAAAATTATTCAAATACCATTGACCTTAAAACTTAGAATCTATAATATATATGAAGGTATTTTTGTCTACTAAAACCCGATAAACATTGCTAAAATGTATCAACTGAAAAACAAGTTTACGCAATTTAACAAATCCCAAATATAATCTTATCATTGGTAAAGATAATAAAATTTATATAAAGACACATTTCAAACATAAATTCGGACTTCAATTCATTTTCTTATTCTCTTATTTACTTGTTAACTTGAAAGTCAACTAGAGATTCTACCTCATTAATAGCTCTACTAAAAATATTTAAATTTTGATAAATTTGAGAACAATGTAAAGTAGACCTGGGTTGTCGAATATAGAATTAACCATCGCGAGCTTTCACTTTAACAATTTACACTTTTGGGAAAATTGGTTCTCCATGATAATTACAATTGATTACGTTTATTCAAGTACGGTATTATAAATTTTCAATATCAAAATAACTTTTATCGTCATCTAAAAAATAAAGATTAATTTCACTAATTTCCTATAAATTAAAGATATGACAACTATTCTGATCCAACAAACATTAAAATAATAAATGTATGAGCTTTTTTACCATCTTTACCTTATATATATATATATATATATATATATATATATATATATATATATATATATATATATATATATATATATATATATATATATATATATATATATATATATATATATATATATATATATATATAACTCCAACTTTGACTTGATCAGTCGAGGAAAGAAATATGTCACCGCACGTGCCAAATCTTAGGCTCGTGTTTTCCTCATTTTGGCATTTTAGAAGACCAGTCATTAATTTTCTCATTAAATTATATAATCAAACTATTTTTTAATTATATTCTAGTATACACTTTTCTTCTTGTTATATATATATATATATATATATATATATATAAATATATATATATATATATATATATATATATATATATATATATATATATATATATATATATATATATATATATATATTCTCTTCCACGCAAAACTTGCGTGAAAATGAAATATTGAAACCATTTTTAATATAATATAAGATAATTAAAACTTTAAGTTTTTGAGCATAAAAAAAACGAGTGTCATTTTTAAAAAAGAAAGTTCATATACATTTAGTTTTAAGATTTTATATAAAAATTGGTGTTAGGTTTCTATACGAGTAATTCAAACTTTAGAGATTATTAATCTCTCCATCCAAATCCAACTCATGTAGAAAGGATCTCTACATGTATGAAATTCAAATATAATTGCTAAAATACTTTCCAATGAATTAAAACTATAAGATTTTTAAATTATTAAAAGAAATAAGCTATCAGTATCTTAAAATATATTTCATTCATTGATTTATTGTACATTCAAATATGTATGTTTTAATATTATAAATTAAACAGAAAAGTTAAATAAACCAATTTAATAATAAGGTTAGTTTACATGACATAACATTACCATTCACTTTATGCAATTTTATTTTTAGTCTAGCTTGATACAATCTCTAGATGATTTTTCAAGCTAAATGTAAAACAATTACTCTATTGATGTGATATATGTATCTCGTTCTTACTGTTAGTTGTAAAATTTATAGACTTTTAAGTGTTTTTCTTTATTAAGTTAACCAAATTATTGTCCGTGAAACAATTAAGAATTCAATTATAGTATAATTTATGTAAAAGCAATTAAAATTTTTATGTTGTGTTATGGATGTTCTTATTAACATGATCCGCGATTATTGATTTGTGAGGTTTACCGTATTCACTTATATTGATTTAAAAACAAGTGAGGGTGCAAATTTGAGAAATTGCATAGATTTGAATATCTTTGCATCTTACTCGAATTTACGATGATTAAAGATGAAATGACAAAATTCCATGATATATTATGATAAATGTTGTTTTGATGGAGGTTGCAGATGAACGTGGGTGGGAGGATGTAAATGTTGTTGTTGGAATCGCTTCCATGGAGGCTTATTTGATTCCAAGCCATTTGCATAAAAGGAAGGACTTGTATTTGATTCCACAAGCAAGTGTATTCGGTTCTAGCAAGGAATGAAGCACTCATATTCGATTTCACACGGGGTGTATTCAATCAGAGCCTCTCTTACAGGGGTGTATTCGATTAGAACCTCTCTTACAGGAGTGTATTCAAATACAATGTCCCTTATTCGGTTCCAAAAGTAGTTATTCGGTTCAAAGCTCCCTTATTTGATTACCACGTTACTTAATACAATTTCTTTTTCATTTAATTTTTTTTTCTCCTTATAATAATTTTAACAATTATATATACTATTAACAATTATCATTTAATATTACTTTTATTACTAAGAATATTTTGTCAATATTTAATTTATATCAATTAAATCATTTTCTTTATTTATTATATGGATCAAATCTAACATTAATTTTTACAAACTTTATTTAAGAATTTATTCTCATTCATTTTTAAATGCTTTAAAAAAATCATTAAGTCACTTTTAAATCTTTTCAAATTCATCTATTTTTTTTTCTTTCAAATTGGACCTCTATATTGAACATAGCCTTAAAAAACTAAAAGATTTTGCCTTAAGTTATTTACCTTCTAGAAAGATCTTGGTAACATCTCGAGAAATGGTTTCTCATTGTATGTTTCTTTTTCTAGTATATAATTTGGTCTAATTAAAAGATTTAGGAAATATTAACATTAGGGACTTGAAATAGTGGATTCGAGTGTAATTTGAATTCTTTATTATATTTTTATTAATTTAAAATACATCAATATGGACATTAATTTTGATATTTTTAAAAAGTTAATATATCAATATTAATATATTTTTAATGTTCAACATAGTACAATAAAAACAACAACAATCTAATAATTTAGATTCTGGTATAAAATTTTTAACAATCAAACACAAAAATTGATAGGACAATGCTGCTAGAGACATTTCTAGAGTCTTTACCGGTAAGTCTTTAATTTATGAGTTATTATTATTATTTAATAGGTAAAACTTAAACTCATGATACCATCACAAAAAATTAAAGTAAAAATAAATATACGAAACTCAAAATAGAAATTTAACTTTCATTGCACAAATGTTCTATAAAACAAAAATCTCGAATTCTACTTCCCTCTCTAAAGCGCTGAAGAATGATTTTCATATGGTTTGAAATGGAGAAGAAAATAAACAATAACAATTATATATGGTACTGAGTTAATAGAAAGATTATTTTGAAAAAAGAAAAAACTACCATTCATCGTAACGTGTTAATATCTTCTTTTTCTTTTTCTTTCGCAAAACTTTAAAGTACATATGGGTCAAAAAGGTTATTGAAGCTGCAGATATGCACTATTTTTTTATATGATTTCTTTTTTACTTGCCTACTTGTGTAACACATAATTAAAGTTCCAAACATTTAATTTAAACACTTTAACTGTGTATGGAAACAGAAAGAAAAAAAATTGTTTTTGCTTCTAACAATCTAATTTGGAGTGCTACGACTTAATTAGTATGAGTTTAGAAAATTATTCTTTAAAATGTTAGTTTATTTTAAAAGCTTAATACTATAAACATATGATTTTTATATAATCATATTAAACTAACAAAACTCTATATAAAGATTAATTATTACTAATATTTTCAAAAACTTCCTACTATTGTAATTGATGGTTCTCGTCCTCTAAATATATCTATAAAATTGTATATTGATCTGTTCACATTAATAAAATAATCATTATAAAAAAAATATATAAATAAGTAATTTCTAAGCTCTTTAAAACCAAAGCCCTTAAAGGATTATCATCACCTGTTCACATACAAGATTAATTTCTTTCCTGTTCATGACCAAACATGGACTGTAAACTCGACTCTCACCACATAACATTAAAAGTAAGAAAATATGATGATAAAATTCAAAGATTAAAATAAGAAATATTTTTAAAAAATAAAAAATCCCATAAATAAGATAAAAGAATATAAAAAAAACCCCTAGAAATCATACTATTAATAATGATTTTATTAAAATTTAAAATTAAGACAAAAGGTCCATACAAACTCGAGTACAAGTTATAATTATACAATATTCGTTATCAAGTAAATTCATACAGTGTAAATTATGTAATTACCAAATATTTAAAAGAATGTGAAAAAATCGAAAGACAGCCAAAATGCAATAATAGTAACTGATTATGAAGTATACAGTTCAAAATTATTACACGATTAAATACATGTTTAGCAAAATCTAAAACTAATGATATTTACAATAGTCGACTATCGTTGCACTTTATTTTAAAGTGCATTATCTTCCTTTTAGAAGAGTTAAGCCCTGAAATTTATATATAATTTTTTTATTCTACTTTAATTTCTTTTCGTTTCTTCTTCAAAAATGATTTACAATTACATATTCAGGATTGACATATGTTACATCATTACTTAAGTTTAAACACTCAAATGGACTTATTTTGTTAAAATAAAACATATGATTACTTTATTTTAGTGTTTATCTTATCACATTAGTCTAATATACAATCCTTGCAAAATTAGTTGGATTAATAAATGACATTACTTATTCCGTTATTAAACATAAGGCACTTATAATTAAATTACACTTTGTTAAGAAAAGATTAACTTAATTAATAACCTTAAATTTGCTTGTAATTATATATTTTTTCAAAATTATGTCTAGATAATTAATAATTGGAGAGAAAATAATAGTAAAAACGTTATAATTTTTAAAATTAAACTCTTCAATAGTCTTAAGGATAGAAAAAGACCATTCATACTATGTATATCGAACAAAAATAGTCAATCATATGTTGGTCTACAAATAATCAACCTAAATTACACAATCTAAAAGTCTTCCAATAGACAAGAAGAGAATTTCAAAATAGTTTAGTTCAATAAGATATGAAAATATTATATATATATATATATATATGTGTGTGTGTTCATATTTCTTATTATAAAACATTTAATATTAATTATATATCTGATTTATTACTTTTCTACTTGTAATAATTAAAAAAAAACAATATATCAAAGCAAGAACACATCAAAAGTTAATTTTGAAGAGTCTTAGCCAATATATTATCATATCTACTTTTAATTATAAGATGAGACAATATATATACACTGCTTCTTAATAATTTAAACAAATATATATCATATATATATATTATTTATAATATTATGTATTACTCATCATATGTAAGAGGTGATACAAAAGTTTATTGTAATTTTTATGTTGATCTTGTAATTTATTATTCTGGGCAGTGATTTTGTTTTGGAATAAAAAAGAGCTGAATCTTAACTAATTGTAATATAGCTGATTACAATAATTTACATGATGCCATAATAATCATGGCACATGTATTGTAACACAATGCCAGTTATACGATGTTGAAGAATGATATTACTAAAATGCCCTTACTTTAGCGAAGATCCTAGTTTGGGAAAAGGAGAAAAGATGGGGAAAAGGGTAATTTGAAGTCGGTCCAATTGTTGGCGATCATGATCAAAACACCGGACTCCATGGCTTCGCCTCGTACGAATTTGGAGCTCCAACTCAGCGTCGGGCAACTCAAATCCTCCTAATTCCAACTTCTCTTCGATTCCTTCAATCGTCAATTCCACTCTCTCCTCGTTGCCACATTCAAGGTCTTCAAATTTGAACTTCGCTATATTTTTTTTTCTTCTTTTCAATTCTCTTGATTCAACTTCTAGGGTTTTCCTTTTATGCAATTCGTAATGCTTTTACTGCAAAACCAAGGTAGTTCGTTATTCTCCTTTTGTCGTTTTCCGTTGATTCAACGCTAGGGTTTCGTCTTCTTGCTTGAAAAGATAATTGAAATTAAAATCGTGCTTTCGACCGAATTTAGATGGAGGCAACAGGGGAGAGCTACAGAAGGGGTATCTACTTGAATGGACTTGCTCCAGCATAGGCAACGCGAGCTATCTTGTTGATTCATGCATTTTTTTTTTCTGTTGTTTTCTATGTCAAATAGTTTACCACTGGGGATATTAATTGACCAAAATTACCTTTTTTATTGCATTGTGTTTTTATCATATATTCAAAAGTAAAGACTACATGATAAATTTTAATGCGCCCTCATTGCTTATAGATAGGTAGTACATTGAACTGGGGAAGTATACTTAAGAGCGAGAGAAGATGGGCAGGAGTATAGGAAGGAAAGATTGTAAACTAAAGTGTTTGTCTGATGTTTGCTTCTGCTTGGCACATTCGGTGGGCGGGACTTGAAACTGTTTTATTCGGAAACTATGTCGATTATTTGTAAAGATTGACATTCTGTTTTGTCTCGTGAGTGGGATAAAAACAGTCTAATTAATGGCTTAGATTGGTGTTTGAAGTCTAGTCAGCATAAATTGTTCTGGCCAGTGGTTTACGTGTGTAGGGTATTGTTGACAAATCTTCGTAGCATTTGTTGTAACTTGTAAGAATTCACCATGAAGCCAATTAAACATTTATTTCTGTAAAGTTAAATATATATTTTTTATATGGTCACGTTGCTTGGTAAAGTATGTGCAGTCTGACCTGCATATTCTGAGCTTGCTAGTATGTTCTACGGTCGGAATTAATGTTGACTGTTGTGGAGTTGGAAAAATTCGTATTCATCCTCATATGAATCGTTTTACCCCATTATTGAATGGGAGTGTCTGTTAACAACTTAGGGTTTATTGGGAAATCCGCTACAACTCAGTTGAACGGAAGTAGTTTCCCACTTTTTGATAGTAAACTGAGAAAGAGATAGTGTGTGGGATCCATGTTCAGGTCAACTGAACCGAAATACAAACGTACACTTCATGGTAATATTCCTTTGTTCTGTAATTTGCACCACCAAAACACACCTGACTGTACAAACCTTTTTTAAACAATTTTCAACCCTTAGTCTCACTTCAACCGTAACTTTGATTGTTAAATTTACTTAGGAGGAGATTCAAGTGCTGCAAGGACTTGTTGTGGTGGTGTATGTATATTACTAAATAAAGTGAGATTTTATTTTTGAGATTTATGGTATAAAATAAAGTGATTCTATACTATAGTTTTTTAAGTATTTTTTTTCCTGGAGTAATTATTTCTCCTAAAGAAACCACTAAAATGACTTATTTTGTTTATTTTTCCTTTTCAAAAGAATATTAATATTGTATTTTTAAAATATTTTTCTTTAATAAATTCACCAACAAACAAGCCTTCTATTTTGTTTTTATTTGTTGAAATGGTATACTATATGGAAAAATGATTAATTAGTAATATAAGGATGAGGACCTAGTCTTATACAGAGTAGATTCTGTCAAATATATGATGCAATTTAATCCACTTTTTATGAGATTTGTCTACTAGAATGGAGTTTTAGATACGAATAGCTATGATTTTTTGAGAGTATCTCTTTGAGTAGCTTTCTATTAGAGTGCTGGCACTGGTAGTTGATTTTATGTATATCAATTTTTGACATTTAAGTTGATTTTTTGCATCATATGTGGAAATTATTCGAATGTGTATCATATATTTTGTCTTTTTTACTATAGAATCCTGAGAGATTTGTAATGAGAATATAATACAATCTTAACCATTCAGATAAGCCTTGTACATATTACAAACTTTTACCTATGAATTCCTTTAAGTTTTTTTTTTGTCATACCTGTTTGTGTTGCACTTGAGTATGAGTACTTATTTGCTATCCCAAATCATACCTATGATGAATTGGGGTTTACATAAATGTCCCATATCTTTGCCAAAGAAGAATTTAACTTTTCTGTGATTATTTTGCCCTTTCAGGTGCTTTGGCCAGTTGTTCTTTTGTTATTTAAATTTGCCCTTTATGTGCCAGAGTGCCGCATCTTTGTCATGCACCACTCTCTGTTCTCTATTTTTAACTCAAAGGATGTATGGGAACTAGGGCAATGGCATCTGGCAAGTTTGATCCACCTTCTAGTAGCCCAGATAGACCATTGTACCCTGGGCAACGTGGATCCCACATAACTGCTTCATTAGATAGATCAGGTAGCTTTCGGGAAAGCATGGAAAATTCAGCTCTGTCTTCTCTTTCTAACATGTTAAGAAGCAGTTCTCCAGCAACACGTGGGGAAGTAGAGAACTTCTTCAATTATGTGCATTTTGATCCAAAGTACTTAACACTAGATCATAAGTCTAATCGTCAAGTGGAATATAAGCGACATGTCAATGCTGCTCTTGGAATTTCACCCGATGAATCTCCATCTAGTTCTTCAAAAGGCAAGCTACTGCCATCGCCAGTACCAGAAGACATGAAACGACTCAAGGATATTTTGGGAGCAAGCTCAATGAGGGCGAGGTAGTTCTTTGTAGGTTTTGTTACATACATTGTAGTTGGATGTGTGTAATTAAGTTTATAACATTTCATTATATGCTGTATTCAACAGGGATCGTGTGAAAATGTTTAGTGAAGCTTTATCAGTATTTCATGAAGTTTTCCCAACTATAACTTTAAAGAAAAGATCTCGAGCTGAAAGTTTCTCTAATGACCGTTCTAATGTCATGTCAAGTGATCGCCCAGTCTTGGGGTCAAGCATGGGTAAGGGTGGTGTTCAAGGTCATCCTGTGACAGGTGGTTTTGAACTTGAGCAGCAAAAGTCAGAAGAACGAACCAAAAGTGTTGTTCCAAACAAGCGTACTCGAACTTCTATGGTTGATGTTAGGGTATGTGTCTTAGGTGATTTTCCCCATTCTTGTTTGCAAGTGTTAACATGCTCAATTTCACTCTTCTTTAATTCTTCCTATAATTGCATATTCATTTTCATACTGTCTGGATATTTAAAATAAATACTGTAGTCACATACAACGTTATATATCTACCAGTTGTATATTTTTTATTTTGCAACATTTGTTCCTAACTGTGATTTACCTTGAAACTGCTTTAGTTTAAATGTGCCTGCTAGAACATTTCTCCAGTGACATTTTTGTGGATATCACTTTATGTCTGGAATTATAAAATTATACACACACACACACACACACACACACACACACACACACACACATATATATATATTTATTTATTTATATATATATATATATATATATATATATATATATATTTATTTATCTGTATACATTATGTGTTCTTCCTGAAGTTTGTAAGTAGGTTTCCAACAGCATTATGTTTGCTTATGCCTTCTCATTTTTTTTTCTGTGAAAGGAGTGAAATATAGTATATTCTACATTTTAGTTTTTAGGTTTTTGTGAGGGAAAACTGTTGTAGGCTCAGATTTGAATATTTGTTCTTTCTTTTATATAGAGTAACCTTTCAGATCAATATGGCATGCAATAAAACCTTTTGAGCAACACTAACATGTCTTGATAAATTTCAGATGGATGTGAGGACTAATTCTCTTGTCAGGCCATCAGGCCCAGTTGACAGAGACAAGGAAAAGTCACGGATTACCAGCAATGGTGCAGTTCAGAGTGAAGAACGAACCTTACCTATTGTTGGTGATGGTTGGGAAAAGACAAAAATGAAGAAGAAGCGTTCCTGCATCAAACTAGATGGTTCTCCAAGTACAACATTGACTAAACCTGTTAACACCTTCCAAGAAACTAAACAGGGAATGCAACAAAGACTTGTTACTGATTCTCGGTCAAAATTGAGTAATGATTCTCATTCTTTTAGGTACGAACGAGTTACATATTTTTATTTTGTTATATGTGGGAGAATTGAAGATAATGAAAACATCCTTTAAAAAAAGACATGTTAGTGTTGCTCAAAAGGTTTTATTGCATGCCATATTGATCTGAAAGGTTACTCTATATAAAAGAAATAACAAATATTCAAATCTGAGCCTACAACAGTTTTCCCTCACAAAAGGGAAAATATGAAAGAAATGTTATATCCCAAGAGCGAATCATATAAAACAATGATGTTGAATCTCTTTAATCAACTACCTGATAACTGTATAAATTGCTCAGTTTCATGAATTCTGGCCTCCTGTTTCCTGCTATATGCTTTAAATGGAGAATGAAAATAAATTATAGACAATAACTGTAATGGAGTTCTCTTCTCCGAGTATTTATAGTGAAATGACTTTTGTCTAAGAAAGAGAATACAGTTGTGAGGGATTTTATTGATTTAAGAACAATGTCTTTAAAATCTCTGATGGATGATAACATGTATGATATAACAGTTTATATTTATATTTATAAGCAATTCTAACTGATTATAGTGCTCTAACCTAGCTTATAAATATAATAATTTCACTATTTTCTTGCAGGTCAGGAGTTTCCAATGGAACTGTTGGGGCTGGAAAATCAGATGGTGTCTCTCAACAAGCTGGGTTGGGCATACGAGCCTCTACCCCCAGAAACAACCAATATAACAATTCCCCTGTCAATGATAGGCGAGGTCGCCCTGTTGGTTCAGACAAGGAAAGGGTGAATTTCAGAGCTGTAAACAAGTAAACACAAGCCGTGGATCCTATATCTTCTTTATTTTCTTTCTTGCTTTTAGGAATAATAATTGTCCTTTACAATTTTGCTTCATGTCGCTTTCTCATTGTCTCCTTATTTTCATTTTGTTAGGTGTGGTTGTTCAATTGATTATACTTCAAATGTCTCTTTGTCTGAGTGATATTTTTTATGTAATGGATGATTTATTCAGTATTTATGTTATATGGATGCCCAGGGCAACTGCACGTGATGAGTTTAATTCAGCCAGTCCTACTGCTAGTGCAAAAATGAATACGGCTATTCGGGCTCCACGGTCTGGTTCAGGAGTTGCCCCCAAGTTGTCACCAGTTGTCCATAGAGCAGCTGTTCCTAACGATTGGGAACTCTCTCACTGTGCTACGAAGCCACCTGCTGCTGCTAACAATCGCAAGCGTGTGGCTTCTGCAAGGTCATCTTCCCCGCCTGTTGTACCCTGGCAGAGGCCACAAAAGAGCTCTCGCACTGCCAGAAGAACAAATTTCATGTCTATTGTTTCAAACAATGATGAAGCTCCAGCTTTAGATACTGCATCTGATGTTGCTGGTAATGATCTGGGGTTAGGATTTTCCAGACGCTTGGCTGGCAGTTCTATCCAGCAAATTAAATTAAAAGCTGATCCTTCATCTTCAGCTGCCTTATCTGAAAGTGAAGAGTCAGGGGTGGCTGACACTAAACCAAAAGAAAAGGGTAGGAAGCCGGAAGAGATAGATCAGAAATCTGGACAAAACGTTCAAAAGGTGTCTAACTTGGTATTACCGACAAGAAAGAATAAGCTTGTTTCTGAAGAACATGGAGATGGTGTTAGGAGGCAAGGGAGGACTGGACGCAGTCTTACTGCCACAAGGTCACTAATGCCAATGACATCTGAGAAGCTTGGGAATATTGGAACTGCAAAGCAACTTAGAAGTGCAAGACTATCTGATAAGAATGAAAGGTTCCATCCTTCTATCTGAGAAATTTGTTTAAGTTGTTTGACAATTTATTTGGGCAGATGGATTAAAGTCCATGACTTGATGAAATCCTTGCAGCAAGGCAGGTCGTCCACCATCCAGGAAACTTTCTGATCGCAAGGCCTATGCACGTCAAAAGCCTACTATTAATGCAGCCACAGATTTTTTTGGTACTAGTTCATTCTTCTAGAAGAGATTAATGGACTAAATTTTTAACTGCAGTACAAGTATATTGTTATTCACTTTTGGTTTATTTGGTTTAGTTGGGTCAGAAGATGGACATGAAGAGCTGCTGGCTGCTGTAAAGGGTCTTATCAACTCTGGTATGAATCTCATTGAATACTTTTTTATATATTTGCAGCCTAAAAATTTCTCCCTTATGGAGTTCTTTTGTATTTTCTTGTTACTGCAGCTCATACTTTTTCCAGCCCCTTCTGGAGGCAGATGGAGCCTTTCTTCAGTTTGATAACTGAGGAGGATATTTCTTACTGGAAGCAAAAGGTAATCTTTACCTTCTCAACGGTTACAAATGACAACTATTTTTCTGAAATTAATTAATCGGTCCCTAGTGACACCTCTTTTGTTGTTACTCCCACATGAAAAACTCTATACTTTGGTCCTTATATGAAATCAACTGCATGTGGATAAGTTCTTATTGTTCATTACCGGTGTCAGATTTGGTCCCTATACTTCTCAGTTGACAATGTTTTCCGCTTTAGTTCTTAGATGAAGAAATTTAACTCTTCATTACTTGATTTTGTCTTCAAATGAAAAGAAAAAAGTACTATGTTTTTTCCCTTACACTAGACACATTTAGTGAACATTTTTAACAAAATGATCAACATTCAAAATTTAGCAGACATCACTATTGTTGATAAATTGATATTAGATTTGGTTCCTGTGCATGGCAGTTGGCAATGTTTCTGTTTTAGTTTTTCATGAAGAAATTTTACAATTCCTTTGTTCATTTTGGTCTTGTATAAAAATACTATATTTTGGTCGTTACAATAGACATATTTCGTGAATTTTTTAATATAGTGATGAATATGTGAAGTTTATTCATGTACGGATGAAATAAAAAAATATTCAGAGTGTACGGACCAAGTTTTTAACTTGAACATTTTCTTCTGTGTTGGATTTGTTGTAATGCTGACTCTTTTAGCCTATAATTTCAGAAAAAAAGTACATTTCAGCAATATATTTTTATTCAGTAATAGTACTTATTAATCAGGATACCATACCCGTGTGCTATTGTTGAATACTTGCAGGTTTATTTATTTTGTTAGATCTTTTTATTAGTTCTATTATATGCAATGATGCCTATAGAATACATCAGTATTATTACTAAGAAATATCAAATATCGACCAGATGAAGCATGCAATGTTTCCTTTTGGTATAGATATTTATGTGGTGTCATAGGTATGATATAGAAGATGAAATACAGTGCAGTCATTTACTGTTATAGTTTAATGTGACATTGACACTGATCAGTTCTGTATGCATCCAAAGGTAATTTCATAACTGTCATATTTCATCTTGAAACCAATTGACAACAAGTGAAGTTGTGCAATAAATACATAAAGCCACAATTCAAGAATTAAGGCAGACAATGAAGTCTGACATTGTCATCTTCATATGATAAATTTCATTTTAGAACCAATTGACATTAAGTCTAGTTACTCAACAGATATTAATTTGCACTCTAAGAATTGAGGCACACGATATCGGACTTCCTAACAATAACTATATTAGCTGGCTGCACTTACTGTTTTGTTCAGGTTAAGCTAAGCCAGAATATGAAAATGCTTGTTGTAGTTGGCTGATTAGGCTCATATCTGAGAACCAGTGGGGAGTTTTTTTTTTTTTTTTTTTTAAATTTTCTGCATATATAAAATATTATTTAAATAAGTACTTTCATAAACACTTGTAGAAAAAAAGAAGGTAGAACGCATTGAGCTTTTCCATAAGCTAAAATATCAACTTATACATCTTAGCTCTTGGATAAGATAAGAGCTTCTATAAAAGTTAATTTGAAAAAAATTTATTTAAAGCAAAAAAGAAATTAATTTGAAAATTTGACCTGCCTAGAATAGGAATAGATTATTTAAACATTTATTGATACTTTACTTTCCTTCAGATAAATCTTGAATCAAGCACGCCTATGCCAACTCCCATTCCTTCAAATATAGATGGCTGCGAAACCATTGTCAATGGATATGGGTTGACGGCCTGTGAAAGAGATTCTGGATCTGATGCTCAATGGAATGCTGGAGTTATTTCAGAACAGTTGCAACTATCTAAGGGAGGTCATAATATGATTCCTCTGTGTCATAGGCTTATAGCTGCTTTAATCTCAGAGGAGGAGTGTAGTGGTGGAAGTGAACAATTCAAGTTTGATGCTTTCGATCCTGAATTTGACCCTGACGGGCAATCAGAATTGAGTGGTTTGGATTACCACTCGGGAACAAATTTTCAGTTTGCTTGTCATTCTGCTTCTAATGGTTATAGGATTATAGACAAGCCACAACATGATGTAACTCATAGTGATATCATTGGTATTCCTCCAACTGGGTTGAATTCAAGCTTTGGTAAATCTGTAAATGGTTTTCTCCACGATAAAGCATCAATGTCTAGCTTTACCGGTTCAGAGATGCAATATGATAGTTTGGGTATAAATGATAAGATTCTCTTGGAGCTTAAAAGCATTGGAATTGCCCCGGTTCCTGAGGTGAGTCTAAATGCCTAATCCATAAGATTTAAACTATATTGTTCTTTGAATTTTTGCAACCAATTGATATACTTCAAGACGTTTTTGCCTTTGCTGTTGAATCTTTAATATGGTACTCTGGTACTGATTTTAATTTTGTTTTTCAAGCCTGATATGTTGCAAACAGATGACGAGGGAATATTGGAGGATATTACTAAGTTGGAGGAGCTTTACCAAGGGCAGGTACTGATTGATTGATGCAGAAGCCAAGTTGTACTTTTTTATTTGTCCTAATCCTTTTTTTCCCATAACTATTATTTATGTTGTGATATTTCGCAACGGTAGATTTTATATATTATATAAGTATATAGATCAGTCATAGAGATGGAAACCTTCAATTTATAGATTATATTCAACATTTGACGCTCTTCATTTTTTAATGGATGTAATTCATTTTGATTTCTATTTCTTGTATTTTACAGATTTCAAAGAAGAAAAGCTTGCTAGATGGATTGTTCAGAGTTGCCTCAGTGGATAAAGAACTTCAAGAAAAGTAATTGCCCTGCCACTTATAGCCTAATTATTTGCTCATTCTAACTTATTTGGCCTTCATTCTTCTGATTGGAAATATAAACTTCTGTTTAGCAGGGACTTTGAGCAACGTGCTCTAGATAAACTTGTACTGATGGCTTATGAGAAGTACATGGTAATCTGCTTAACATTCAATACTATTTGTGTTTATAATGTGCTTTCAATTTTTGAATCTTAATTCTGCATGCTATTTTAGTTGTGCTCCTGTTGAAAAATGTAGTCTCAAGAAATCCTTGGCCTATTACTTTTGCTGAGACGTGGTGTATTTTGCCTATTCTTGGTCTTTGGTCTTTACCAGTAAAACCAAAATTCATGCTTTACCGAAATGCCTTATTATCTTGTTTGAAATAATTGAATTGTTTTAGTAGAAAGTATCCAGCCTTTCATTTACTTGTAGAGTCAAATCTCAATAAAAGGGCGGTCCGTGCACTGGGCTCCAAAGTGTTAGTCGTGGAGGTTAAGGAGGATAAGATATCGTGTAATTACTTGCTAGAAAAAAGACTCTGCAACTAAAACCCTTACCCTTAATGTTTTACAAAACTTGCGCTCAAAATGCTTTGCTGTTACTATTTTATAATTAGGTAACATGGGTGAGTAAATTGACAAACGGTTGATTTACAGGCTAGTTGGGGCCCTAGTCCCTCTGGTGGGAAAAATACGAGCAACAAAATGGCCAAGCAAGCTGCTTTGGGATTTGTCAAACGAACATTGGAGCGATGCCATCAATTTGAAGAAACTGGCAAGAGCTGCTTCAGTGATCCTTTATTCAAGGATATGTTCCTTGCTGAATCTTCGAAACCTCATCTTTCTTCCCTTTCCGTTGAAGCAAGAACAGGTAGGTGTTTGTCAAACGAACATTGCAGCGATGCCATCAATTTCATTAAATGCTTTGATCTGATCTACTCTGTCTTTCTTCGTATTCAACTGTGTTCAGCATCACTATTTTAGCTTAGAATTTAATAACTTTGGGACTGCATTTAACATCTTTGTCTAATGTGCTATGTCATCAACTCATCTTGTTTATCTTTTTGCACATCTTGACAAACTCTGTTTTTTTTTTTAATTTAATTGTTTTACTTTCTGCAGCTTCTATGGGTTCACAACAGAGTCCATCGCAGTTTAGTCAGAATATGGATAATCATGACCTCCATTCATCAGATATGCTTCCTGCTTTAAATCATTCATCTGACCAAACTAGTGGGAAGGAAGATCTCTGGTCAAACAGAGTGAAGAAGAGGGAATTGTCCCTTGATGATGTGGGTGGTACTCCTGGTCTTTCTAGTGCTTCAGGCATTGGAAGTTCTGTAACAAGCAGTGCCAAAGGAAAGAGGAGTGAGAGAGATAGAGATGGAAAGGGGCACAGCCGGGAGGTACTATCCAGAAATGGAACCACAAAAGTTGGTAGGCCAGCATCATCCAGTGCTAAGGGTGATAGAAAATCCAAAACAAAGCCTAAGCAGAAAGCAACTCAGAATTCAGTTTCTGTGAATGGCCTCCTTGGGAAGTTATCAGAACAACCAAAACCAGCATTATCTTCTACTCCAAAGTCTAATGAAATGCCTACAACTAGCAATACGAAGGAAAAGGATGAGTTTGGCTTGGGTGGATTGGATGATCACGAGCCTATTGATTTGTCCAACCTGCAACTACCTGGAATGGATGTACTTGGTGTTGGTGATGACCAAGGTCAGGATCTTGGTTCATGGTTGAATATTGATGATGATGGATTACAAGATCATGATGACTTTATGGGCGGCCTTGAAATTCCAATGGACGATCTCTCGGACTTGAATATGATAGTTTGAAGCTGCCTTTTTTGTATAGTCCTGTTTAGTATACCAATAACAAAAGCAAACAGTACGTTCAAGAAATGACTAGTTACATAGGATGGTCTTATGGCTAATCCCGTCCACAATTAGGTTATATAGATTCTTTGGTAGACTATGCCCTCCAAGTTGTTTTTGAGTGACCTTTCCAGCTGTTTCGGATTTTGCTCGTGTTAAAGTTCATGACTTCCACTGTAAAGATCTTTTTGTTCTAAGGTACAAGTTAGCATTCCTGGTAATTATATCTTAGCCAACACTTCCTGGTTGTAGCTCTTACAAATCAGAGAACAAGACCTCATGTACATACATTTAATATTTCTAATAAAATCAGCTTTTCATTTGCTGAAATTACACCTGGCTGGCCACCCTCATGGTCTCCCTTCTCTCTCCCTGTTTCTTTGGTTTTCTTTTGGAGTTTTGCTTTTGCAGGTACATATTCAATGTGATGTACGAGCGGTCTGCTGCTGTAGCTTCATCCAGGTATTATCCACATTATTGTACGAGATAGTCTTGGAAAAACTGATACTGATACTTATCTGATCAACTGATTGTTGTCTACGTTGCACCAGATAATCCAGTTGCTGTGTTAATTTGGGTATATGGGGCAGATTCTGGGAATAGCATCGCTCATTCTCTCGTCTCCAATTAAGGTTTGGAAGTGAATAGGGACTAAACATTTTTCCTGATATTATAGTCGTTCTAGTTGATTTTGACTTCTGAGATTCTGTAGATGGATGAATTACAACCTTTGTAGATTGAAGGGAGATCTTCTGGAGTATTTCTAATATTCTTCACAGGATTCACCATTGTTACAAATTAAACAATATGCAAGGGAATTTTCTTCCCTGATGAAATTGGACTGCAGTTCCTTGTATGCTGGGAGGTAAGCTTTAAATCTTTGCTGGCCCTCCTAACTTAACAGCTTCCTATTTAAGTTTTGGTTAGTATATTGTTGAAGAGACTATGCTATGTCATTGTAGTAAAATTGCATTGGGACATCAAACGCGCTAGTAATTTGGTTACACCATCCATTGATTTGTAGCATGTGGCACACATGGACTATCTTCTTCCTTAAGCCTGACTTCCTCTATGTAATTATATATTATAGGTTGCTGAAGCCAGGGTTTTCCTTTATATTGGGACTTGATGTCAATTTTGAATTGTGTTTTGAATGCGCAGTTTTAACCCCATAAACAAATCAACAATTTTGTTTTTAATTCTTACATGTCTGTCTGCTTCAAAATTAGGAATACTGCTACAAAAACAAAATGTTTGGTAGGTTACATTCAACGGAAAAGCTTAGTGAGAGTAAAATTCCGTCGAACAAGCTTCGTAAATCGGGATTAATATTGAACAGACGTACACATTGTAGTTGTGAAGTTCGCTTCAATCCTCTACGGATGCCTGCTGATATCTGTAGATTAGTTTTCAGACTATTATGTTGAACAGTGTATTCTCATGAATCCTAATGGTCTTCATGGATGTAAAAAAGTAGCTTGAAATTACACATACTGATTGTAGATTACATAATAAAAAAGATAACATTATTGTTCAAAATATATATTACGAAATATTTATATTTACTAATGATTTAATAAACCCTTTTTGCCAAAAAATAATTATTTATAATTTCTTAATATTTTTTTGATACAGTAGTATTATTTTACTAAAATGTGTTTATTAATACTTTAAAAATGATTTACATGTGAAGGAGTATTTCATTTGGAATTAAAATGTAAACTAAAATGAAAAATAACAGGAGAGTAGGTTTTACAAAGAAACAGAGAAGGTGGAAGCAAAAATAAATTAGACATTTTGTTATAAGATTACGGGAAATAAATTGTGTATTTTTTTTATCCATATGAATATGATACTGGTACACTAACAATAATATAATTGAAGAAATGCATTCAACGGTCGTTTTATTTAGTTGTAATAACTATTTATAAAGGAATATTTAGACTGTCAATTTAACATAATATTTTCCTATCTGTAGAAGTAATTTATGATAATACAATGTCTAACTTTCTTTGTCCTATTATAATAGTGCCGTATTAGAATAATTGTTATTTGTTGTTTTAAATTTAAAATTAGTCCTTTTCTTTTTTGTAATTAAAAAATGTTTCTTTTGTAGTATTTTTTAACATACATTATTGGTGTGAACTTTTTACGAATTTCATTGATAATTAATGTTTTGGTAACTTTATTTTCCATTTTAGGCTTAAAATAGGTGTGGAAGAAGACAAAGGCATACATTGAGAGAGAGAGAGAGAGAGGGAGAGGGAGAGAGAGAGAGAAAGAAATGAAAATGATATGGTCGGTTGGTCAGCAGCGAAGATGGAGAACACGTGGAGACAAAGGGAAGGTGTTGTGTTGTCTCTCTGTCATGATTTTCTTTCTTTCCAATTCTAATACAATATAATAAAAATATAATAATGTAAAGAGAAAAAGAGAGAATCTCTCGTCTCTTTTCATCTCTTCCCATCTCTTGTTTCATCTCATATCTCATGCTACGCCAATTGCTCATGACTATTTCTTTCCACTTCACTTCATGCATCCCCCATCAAATTATTTTTACTTTTTTATTCAATCTTTTCTGTTCGTAAACATCTACTCATCCCGCCTCACACAATTTTTATACTTTTTATTTTTCATTTTTATTAAAAATATATGATGAAATTACAACTACTTTATCATGAATTTCTCAATAAAAACTTTTTTTCTCATCATAAGAACCTTTTTAAAAATAATATAATTTAAGAAAATATGTCTAGTTTATGTAGATTAGAAAATAAATACTTTTTACACAATATTTGAATATTCTAAATGTGAAATATCATTTATATTGTTTATGTAAATATTGTGAACATTATTGACATGATTTTGATTTGTTGTTCTTTATAATTCACTTTTGTTAGCAATTTAGTCTTTAATGTTTACCTTACCTCCTTATGTAGGAGATGAATGATAAAAATCTTAAATATTATCAAACACTAAAATATGTAGAAGAAAGTATACTATTGTTCAGTTAAAGATGGTTTAACCTTAATCTAATTTTTCTCTCCAAAGCAATTGATACCAACTAATGACGCCAAAAACATAATTGAACTTCAATCTAATCTTGTCTTCAATACAGTTGATACCAATTTCAGATTTAAATCATATCATAAGTAAAGTGTAACTGTTTTTTTTTTCTCTTATAAAATCTGCATGGAACTTGGTATCACATTGGAAAAGAAAAATACTCCAAAGTGAGACACCATTTATTTCACTATAATAAAGTTTACGTGAACTTGAAAATTTATGTAAATTCATGAAAACTTAGTAAACTCAACTATTACTAAATATAAAAAAATAAAATAAAAATATAACAATATTATCTTAATTCAAATAAATTTACATATGTTCATAGACATATTGTTTATAAAAATATTATAAAACATAGATACTTGTATTATTATCCATTAAATTTGACGCTTTAAGTTTTTTCATTAAACATAAAAAAATAGTGGCAATGGCAAATGACTTAGGTTTTATTGTTCAGAAAAATAATTTCATTTACCTATTAAAATCCAAAACAGTCTATTAAATACCAAAACAGTGTTAGAGGCTCAGCTCACGACTTTTGTTAAAAAAATAACTTCACTCAACAGTGAGTGGCGCAGTGCTGGAAGGAGGCGAGACGGTGAGCACGACAGACAGCAAGCGCGAACCAAACATGACGACGACCAAGAATGGAGCGCGAACGAGTGCGAGCGATGCTGGGTGCTTATGTTCCTATATGATTTAATAAACACACTAAAGAGCATGACCCAACAAGGCTTATTAAGTATCTTTATTCTTGAGTAGCGCAAACCTATGTCTATTGAAGCAATATTTGCATATCATAACCAATCTCGGTAGTTTGGTATTATGGTTATTATGTATGATAAGGTATCATTATGTTATTATTAATTACTCTCTCATTATATATTTGAGATAGATATTATTCCAATAAGAATATAGGTCAACGACCCATGTGGATCTTATAAACACAACTTGCATTCTCCAAGTAATACTCATCATATATCTCATACTGATACTTATAGATAATAAACTCTCTTATTAACTTGAGCGTCAAATCATCTTTTACAGGTAAATCTGCCGTAACAGTAAGAAATTTCATTTTGACCATAAAAAACATTCAAACCACATTAGAATTTCATCATCTATCCATAAATTTATACATCTGATAAGTTGAAGTTATAATTTGAAATATGATGACATATTTTTTTTTAAAAAAAAGTTATCATTTTTTTTTATTTTTAGTACATTTTCTAATAATTTATAATTATCACTTTTCAGTATGGTTCAATAACGCAATATAGACAATGAAATTGTTGACTTGATAACAAAATTATTAACAGTAACCGAAGGAAGTGTATATTAATAAAAACAAATTTTTGAAATTCACTAAAGCGCTAACACCTATATTTTTCAAAAACAAAAATAATAATTTCAGTTATGTAATTTTATAACGTGTTGAACTTAAAAGAAGTAACATGTGAACGAAAACTAAAAAGAATATTAATGTAGATTTGATTGGGAAGGTAACCATGTATCATAATTACTAACTAAAATAACATTAACTAGGGAATAAAAAATAATTTCAAATACATTAAATACTTCTAACATTCTTTTAGTTAGCAATCAAACAGTATTCAGATTTCAAAAAGTAAACAAAACCCCTCTTAGAAACAAAAATCTAACGTATATTTTATTATATATACCATCTTTAAAAGAATAAGCTAATGTGAAAAAAATATTTTTACTCTTTTCAGTTTTTGATTCTCTTAAAAAACTAAAAGAAATTTATAAAACTGGAAATAGTATTAATTTATTCAAAAGTAATTATATGACAAAAAAGAATAGTGGGAGATTTAAATAGATTTTCTCCCTAACATTTTCACTTGAGCAGGTATCTAAAGAAAATAGAAACAGCCAAAAAATAAAAATAATAAGAGAAATTGGTTTATTTTGGTGTTATTATGTTAGAAGTGGTTTCGTACATGTACATCTCCCTTTGAAGTAGGGTTCTCGATTGTGACGCCCACGTGGCTTCCTCGTACTGGTCTTCTTCTTTCCGTGCGAATTAAAATAGGAAAAATAATGTTTTGGTTGGTTCAACGTTTCATCTTTTATGATTAACCTTAACATTAACATAACATAGTATAAAAAGACAGCACATTCAGAAAAGATAGTAAAGTCCATAATGGATGAGAGAGACTGAGATTAGAATGACTTCCACGTCTTAATCTTATATTGGTCGATTCGACAAAAATAAAAGTTCTTTCCTTGGGAAACGATGTACCAAAACTCAACCCTAATTTAATATTATTTTTTACGAAAAAGAAAGGGCTAGGTGTCGATCCTCCAGGGGAAGAAATGGAAAGCCTGCTAATAATACATTTACTTTTTGTTTCTAAAGAAAATTATAAATAAAAAAAACATAGTCATCTGTTGCGTAATAATTTATTTTTCAAAAGCTGAAACTCCTTTCTCTCTCTCTTTCTCTCTCTGTTTTATTTGTCAGAAATGAAAACTCATGAATCAATTACTGTGTTACCACTGCATATAGTTTGTTAAGGTTTCTGTTCCTTCGTCCCTTCTCTCACTTTTCGTCACTGTTTTTGAAGGTAAATTAACTCAGGACTCAGGTTACTGAATTAATGTTATGTCCTTTTTGTTATCTGTAGAGATTGATTAAACTGAAATGGAATCTAGGCGTAGTTTGAGCATAGATGGTGAAGGCACGGAGTGGGTATGAGTTGACATGACGGAAAGTTTTTGGCTTTGGTTTGATATGATTATTCATTTTGAGGGGTGGGTGGTGAAGGCTTATTGTAGTTAACACATGAAAGGAACAGAAGAGGTGAAACCAGGGAAAGGAAATTTCAGTGGCCGGGGTGACTTGCCTCAGATCTAGGAAACTTTTATTATTTCTTTGCTATTTTTTCGCTTTCAGTGACCCCATTTCCCTTGTCTTCCTTTGCTGGAGAGAGACAAGGCATTTGACGTTGTCAATTATTTGCTGCTGTTTTCTTAAACAATCTGTTGTCTGGTTTTCCAGGGTTCATATACAGAGGAAGGAGTAGAAGTTTTTGGGTCATCAATTGTGTCATCCTGGCCTATAAAATCTAAAACAGGTGAATTCAGAAAGGATCTTGTGGATTTTTTTTATTTTTTTTTTTAGTTTTTGATGCCCTAAGAGAATAATAAAACCTCAGGATTGAATTTTGTTACGCTGTGTTATTTGACTGATTTCTTAAGAGGTTGGTTCTGAACCTCGTAAATTTCTTGAGGTAGGAGCCTTATTGGTGTTTTTATGCCGATTGGAATTATATAATAGAAAGGAGGCTTGAGGGAAAAGGGTGGAAAAAGTGGTTAAAGGGATAGCAACTTGTCGGATACTGAAGGATAAGAAGACTATTGCTACAAGGCAAAGTAAATGGAGGAAATATCTTCAAGTGTTGCAGTACCTTTTACACTTGGTGTTGGAAATTTGATTCAAAAAGAGTCTGCAGTGACAACTCACGTGGAGATAACTGGGCTGAAGCTTATGGCAAATACAGCAGCGGCAGCTTTGATGTTAAATCCTGCAGTGGAGTGTTGTCAGTCATATTCTGTTGGAAGTGAAAGCCATGCAGATGTAAGTCTGCAGCACCAGATCACGGTATCTGCGGAGGTAAAAGAGAATCAAGTTGGGGATGCCCTTGTCTCAGAAATGGTTATTGAATGTGAGAGTAATTGGGTTTTGAATGAAACCCATCATAAGGCTATAAAGGAAGATGAAGTAATGTTAGCTGTGGATTTTCACTGTCTTCATAGTTCAAGCTCTCAGTCTGTGGCTAATGGCCAAAGTGATCCTTGTAGGGAGGAAGCGGTGCCGTTGAAGACTAGTTATTCTGAAATAGAATCACCAATCATCATGAATGTTGATGATGATGTTCATGGCAAGTCTGGAGTAAACGAACCGTGTTCATCGATGAAGTCAGTGGAGAACACAGTTTCTGTTGCAATGGATATTACTAGTGAGGATCAAAGTGGATCAGATGAGTCTGATCCTAAATCATCTACTGTGCTTCTTGACCAGTTGTCTGGGGAGAATAAAGCATGGAGAACGAGCAACAAAAATGCTTTGGAATTGAATAGTGGCCCTCTGTGGGGTTATTCATCAATTTGTGGAATGAGACCGGAGATGGAAGATGTTATTTCTGTTCAGCCTCAACTTTTTCAAGTTCCTTCACAGATGCTGATGAATGACCACGTAAATGAGAACGAAAAACAGACACTAGCCCACTTTTTCGCCGTCTACGATGGACATGGGGGCCTTCAGGTATGCCTTTAGAGCACTGTCAAATTATACGAATTGTATAGTTGAAATTAATGTTTGACTGATGAGGTGTTGTTTTGATAGGTTGCTAACTACTGCCAGGAACGTCTTCATTCAGTATTGATTGAGGAGATTGAGGCTGCACAATCAAGTTTGGCTGAAACAAATGGGAGAGATGATTGGCAGGACCATTGGAAGAAAGCATTCATCAATTGTTTTCAGAGAGTAGATGATGAGGTTGGAGGAACTGGTGCAAGTAATAATGGAAACAACAGTGGTGGATCTGAGTCTAGTATTGAACCTGTTGCTGCTGAGACTGCTGGTTCCACCGCAGTTGTCGCTATTTTAAGTCAAATCCTCATAATAGTTGCAAATTGTGGAGATTCAAGAACTGTCTTGTACCGTGGAAAAGAGGCCATGCCACTGTCTTCTGACCACAAAGTGAGGCATTTCAGTATAGTTTCATAGTATTTTTGGTGAATTTATAGTAGAAGCAGAAGTTGCCGGATAGATGTAACATAAGTTCCTGTTTTGCAGCCAAATAGAGAGGACGAGCGGGCAAGGATAGAAGCTGCAGGAGGAAGAGTCATACATTGGAAAGGATATCGAGTTCTTGGTGTCTTGGCAATGTCAAGGTCCATAGGTATGTATCTTCTCTACAACATGATTGGTTTTCTTGCAACTTTATATCATGCAATTGCATGTAAGGAAAGGTCAAATGCTTCAGCCACTATATTTTCAGTCATGCATCTCTTCTAGATATTATTTATCATGAGTTTATCTCAAGTTGAATGCGAGGACAAACACTGTTTATTCATGTCATTGATGTGTTAGTTTTAACTTTTGCTAGTTTCCAAGTAACTTGTTCTTGCTGCAAGTGTTTTTTTATTGGTAGTCTCTTGTTTCTTCTTAATTGTCAGTTTTTTTGATAAAAAGTTGTTTATTTTTATTTTTTATTTTAAAAATTTTAAAGTATTTTTTTTTTCATTATACTCTTAATTTAATCAATATGAAGAGAAAAGTATTAGTTATGATAACATAAAGAGAAAGCTAAAAGGAATAATAGGTAGTGCACATAAAATTGCATTAAAAACAGAAAATTATTCCCATGATTTTGGTGAAAAAACTTTAAAGGGAGAAATTATCTGAAGCAATCAGTGTCCATTATGACTATAAATTTTTACATCACAAGTAACTTGGATTTTCAAATTACATTGAGAGTTATTAGTCGGATAAAATTGATTGGAAACACGATAAATTGAACCATGTAGTAATTTTTCGTGTCCAAAGACATTCAAATGTTAATAATTGGAACAGAAAGTGGGTTTAGTAAGTTTCCTTCAACTTCATTTCAGTGTTCAACAATTTTGCTGCATAAATTTTTTGTAGACTAATTTTTGTTCGTACTCAACAACAGGGGATAGATATCTTAAACCATGGATAATTCCAGAACCTGAAGTGAATATTGTGCGTAGAGAGAAAAATGACGAATGTCTTATTCTAGCAAGTGATGGTTTGTGGGATGTAATGACAAATGAAGAAGCCTGCGAGGTTGCTAGGAAGAGAATCCTTCTTTGGCACAAAAAGTTTGGTGAAAACGGAGCAACAGGACATGGCGAAGGAGCTGATCCTGCTGCTCAGTCTGCTGCAGAGTATCTAACAAAGCTTGCCATCCACAGGGGAAGCCAAGATAACATCTCTGTAATTGTCATAGACTTAAAGGCTCAAAGAAGAATTAAGAGGAAGCCTTAAAGTGACGTATTTCACTTCCGGAACATCTTCATTTTAAGCTATTTATTTATTGTATTTTAGAGTCATTGGCACATTTTAGCCCCTCAGTTTTTCACCAGGGCTAAGTTATATATGCTAAGATTCGCACTGTACAAGGGTACATTCAGCTTGGATGAGATATCACTCAGTCTCTGTGGGAACTTTCCAAGCGTAACAGTTTTTTTTTTCTTTCAAAAATTTATGAATCAACATTTTGTGTTAGTTAATCAATTGATCAGAAAATAGTTTATCACATACGCACCTTGGAGCAACTCGTAAATTTCATTGTTAGTAATTTGCACGCAATAAACACTCGAACATCAATCAGACAATTTGACAAGACTAAACCAAATACAAAGTCTCAAATATAGCTTGAGAAACTGTTCAGCTAGCGTGACTCAGATTTGAGGTTCATTTGGGACTGCCTGACAAAGCTTTCATCTCATACAAGTTTGTACATCAGATCATATTATCAGCAACTCGGACAAATCCCAGTGATACATTCTGTTGCAATCATAAAATTTTAAACATTTTGCTGCAACTTCTTGACCCTTGCATCTGAGTTTCTCAACAAATTCTTGAACTCAATCACTCAATAACTAAGTACAGAATAATCTTTGACGTAACTCTAGGAGCTGGTTCTTCAACTCATCTGCAATCGCTCCTCATATTTGCAAGCAGTGCTCTATAACAGAAAGAAAATCTTCGGTTACAAACTACTTCCACCGTTTAGAAATACTAAACATCCAGAAATATTAGTGTCTGAAACTTGAAATTGCATGAAAGCACATCCTACCATCGTAATTTAGGAAACAACATCTGAATTTAAAGAACCATAAGCAACCCAGGACAAGCTTTCATAACAAATGATCTTGTCAAATTTTAAAAAATTACCTTCAAAGCATTGTCAAAGAAAACAAATTCCTCGATACAGAACAAAAACTACTTCTGCCTACGACAAATTAATACATTATCATTTAAGAACACCTGATATATTCGTAAATAAAGAACAAAAGCATAACCTTTACTTCAATTTATAAATGATAATACAGTCCAAGATTGGAGCATACAAACCTTTATAAGGTAGCAAGAGGAGATCCTGCATTGGAGAAGTAAGATGAAAGATTCACCTCCAAGTCATCATACAAGCTGACAAAAGGATGTCCCTGAAGTTTCAATCAGATACATAACATTAGAAAGACAATATTCTACATGGTATGTGTACATAAGCAAGATTTACACATACCATTAATTCCTGAGCTGACAGTCGATTCTTTGGGTCTTTCTGTAGACTAAACATCGTGAAGATTGAAAAGGAAGATCAGCAGACAAATAAAGTCACATAGTAAAATAGAATTTTTGGAAAAAAGCCTAGTGAATAATGATGGAAATGCTAAATTTTACATGTTTAAACACGTTTGTTCAATGAAATTAAGAAGATACCCTAGAAAAAATTTAATTAAAACAATGGCTGAAAGGTATGACAAGTGCATTACATTTCAGCAGAATGAAAGCTCCCCAAGCATCCACATAAAAGGCACATAGTATAATAGAATTTCAGGCAAAAAAAGTAAATAACGATGGAAATGCTAACTTTTATATGTATAAAAACGTCTGTTCAATGAAATTAAGAAATATACCCTAAAAACATTTAATCAAAAGAATGGTTGATGGGTATGGCAAGTGCATTACAATTCTGCAAAAATGAAAACACCTCAAGCATCTACACTTACGTCTGGATGACCTTTAAGAAACTGCTACAGTTACGTTAGCTTTCTCAGTGTGTGGTTGTGTTTCATTTTCTTATGAAGGATTAAGATTCTTGTCTTTACACAAGTAGTATCATACGTTAAACTTACCATGCTGAGATAAATGAGCAGAATTCGGTAGAAAATTGTCCAGACGGAGGAATAGGAGGAGGTTTATCAACAATGGTTTCAATAAGCTCGAAAATGCTTTCCCAAATTTCACTTTGATCTTCTGGTGTATATGGAAACCGCCCCAAAGCACACTCTAGCAATATTAGTCCCAAACTCCATATATCACTTTTATAGTTGTAGCCTCGCTGGCTTCCATTGATTCTCTCCGGCTGTAAAATTGGCAGTGTATGTTACATTCTAGGAAACACTAGCATATTCTGGTAGTAAATTAATAAATATAGTTGCACCTATTACTCACAGACATATAGTTGTAAGTTCCAACGAAGGTATTTGCTTGACCAGATGTACTTTCCATAATTGCACTCACACCAAAGTCAGTAATCTTTACTTCTCCTATATGATTTATTAACAAATTAGAAGGTTTCAAGTCTCTGTGGATAATATGCTTTTCATGGTGAAGATAAACTAAACCCTTCAGCACCTACATCATTAAAAGAGAAAGAGATCAGATCTTGTTTGGGATTCATTCAATAGAATTATGGGTACAAGACTGAAGGTAAATTCCTTACTTCTTACCTGCTTACAGATGGCAGCAAGAAAAGGCTCTGGAATTGTTTTAACTTTCCTCAGTAGATCAGCTAAGGAACCCCCATCCATGTACTCTAGGATGATTGATATGACACCGTTTTCATAAAATGATTGATAGCAGACAACAACATAAGGACACTGTGCCTGTTGATTAATTTTCAACTCTTGTGCAATCTGCTTTCTCATAGACTCCTCAATATTCATTTGAATTACCTGAATTGTGAACGATGCATACATTAAGTGATAAATATTAAGCTTGTTTATATAAACAAAAAGAAAGTTATTTGTTTGTTGGAATCAAATAGAAACACAGGGAGTAAAAATGTTGTATAACTATCCGATTACAAAAGAAAAGACTGAGACATTAAAGAAAAGCCCACTGTACAGAGGACCAGCTCCCTCCCAGAGTCACCCATTTCGTTACAAACTGATTCAGCATCTCGTTCCCCTAGTTCCTGCATGCCACCTCCAATAAGTTATGCCCTCTTTTCCACTCATTTACTCCAAGGCCCATGTAACCTTCCAGCCCAATATTAATTTTCGCATGACCATCCTTGCTCCCCTTTTCTCTTCTTTTATATACTTGCAAGTTAGGCATATTAATAAGCCTGTCATAGTTCAACTACAAAAACTAGATTGAAAAATAAGCAAGATGGAAATTAAAAATTGCTGGAAGGAGGGGACCATTATGGGACATGTTACCCCATCATTGCTGCTCTATTTTCAAAAACTAAAAAGAAAAATAAAAGGAAAGGAATGTTAAACACAAGATGTTAAACACAAGATTAGTTGTTTTTTGTTCTATGATCGATTAATATATACAAGTTCCTAGGGATGAGAACCTCCTTAAATCAGAGAAGGGGAGAAGGAAAGTTTAGACGTTGAAAACAATTCTGAGGTGCAAAGTTGGGTTAACAAAAAGATGATGTTCTGAAAGGGCATTAGAGAAGGGGATTTGGAATATTAATCAGTTAGTTAATCAGAGGGAGTAACTAAATACAAATAGGGAAGGAGGTACAATACCAGGATTCGGGAATAAGTTGTCATTTGTAAATAGAGCAATAGCTCTTTGTGAATGGGAAAACCTTTGGAGGGAACCTATTAAAGAAAAAATTCCTTTCCTTTCCCATTTCTATTCTTGGTTTGTATCGTGTTATCACATAACAAAGAAAGCACCAGCAACAAATTGCAGTAAACTAAAATTTCTATTTGAATGAAAACGAACTACTACTAATGAAATTAAATGATTAAGCACTAATTGAAAGAAAGAACATTCTGAAACTTACAGATAATGTGCCTTTCAGTGACACTGAAATTGCATACAGAAAACAAGTTTTCAAAATCCTTGCTCAAAGAAACGGATGTAAAGGAGAGGGGAAGGGCATTATCAAAAAGTATTTAAATGCGTAGGCAGTGCCAATACAAGGATAAATGAACTAGAAATAAGAGAACAGACTACTCAAATTCAAAGCATCGTATGCAACATGCAGCAAGTGTACCTTCAATGCAAAAAACTGACTAGTCCATTTATGTTGTACCAATTGGACTACCCCTCCATTTCCCTTTCCAACAACTTTGATAACATCTACATCTGCCAAAGTTAACTGGTCGTCTGTAGGCTTGATTGGAGGTGGCTGAAAACATATCACGAAGTTTAGAACCGTATACAATAAATTTGTCAGAAATTCAACCAGCACGTGTATTGTGTATTTTGACAGGATAAAAAAAGCAGGAAGTTCAACATTCAAGCCTCCATGTGCTGCTCTTTTTATACCTTAAACCACTGGTTGGAATGCACAGATATAGATATTAGAAGTTTAATAGGAACAAATTTAAACATGGTCACTTATAAAAGCACGGGCCCACGTTTAATGTTACCATGTATAATGTATCTACTATTAACTCATTTTGTTTTCTATAAATTGTTTACATTCCAATATAATTATTCAGATTTATGTTTTTCTATCATGATTGACAATGTAATACATCAGAAATTGCTGAAAGAATTGATGTAGGAAGGAAGAAGAGGACCCAACATTAACTCAGAATGCAAACAATTTTGTGCAACAAACTTCGTTTTACATAGAAATGAATTTAAAGAATCGATTCGTTTAGTGACTCGTGAATTGGAAGACTTGTGCTGAGCACAGTTTCACTTGATAAGCGTGCACCTTGTTCTCCATTTGATTAAAGATACTACACAAATAAGATAAGAAATGTATAACAAACAAATTTTGTTCACTTTGAAAACAGTAGCAAAGAATAGCCCCATCACCGCTAATACCACCGCCGCCACCGACATATACAAGAAAATAAAGGCCAGGGAAAACAGCAAATAATCCACTTCGCAATTTTTTTACTCATTTCAAAAAATACAATACTCCATAGAAAAATCAAGAACCCCTTATTACAAGGCATTTCATCAGATCCAAAAGATCAAATTCATGAAAAGAAACAGTTGAGCAAGAAGAGTGCATACATACTGAAACAAACAAATAAACATTCTGGAAAGGCAATAATGCACAAAAACATATATTCTTTAAGAAACAACTGAGAAATCGGATGGACATTTACCGAAACAAACAAATAAACAATCTGCAAACGCAAAAATGAACAAAAAGATATATTATTTAAGACACGATGGACATTTGCTGAAACAAACAAATAAACAAACTGCAAAGGCAAGAATGCACAGAAAGATGTTCCCTTTAGTAGAAGAAAAAGGTGAGAGAAATATGTTACAGCTTCGACATCACTCTGAGAGACAATTCGAACTCCATCCCTGTTGACAAGCAGATCCCCATCCTTAAAAGTCCCACTTTCAGTCCTGCAAGACCCCCCACATGCCATCAATTCCATTTGGTCAAAACCCAAGCATAATTAACCAATCACATTCACAATCACGCACAGAGCAGAGGGAGAGAGAGAGAGAGACTCACAGGAACTTGGCAAAATTGGATTGATCAGAAACAGGAACAGAGAGTTTGAGACCAAGCCCCAAGTTTCCTTTCTTCATGATTCTGGGACTCTGATGGGGTTCACTTCACAAAGTCTGACACAGTCTCACTAGGTTTTCAAAGAAAAGAAAAAATTTCTAGTTAGACTCTCTCTCTTTCCGTCTCTATGATTTGGGTATATAAAATCAAGACATAGTACACAGTATATATATACTATTGGTGACAGTATTTTAAAAGTTAAAAATACACTGAAAATTATAAATTTTGTGATTGGCTGACAAAGAGAGCAGTCAGCATTGACGAACTGAGAATTGAAGAAAGAAGCAATTTTGAAGATGAGCTGCTGTTGACTTTTCACACTTTCTGCCTTATTTAATCTTCTCTCACACTTTTCTTTTTCTTCAAAACAATTACCAATATTTCTTCTATGCCTTTTCTTACCCAAATTCAAAACATTTTTTAAGAGAATTATAATATATATTATATAAATTATTAATTTTTTGTTTAGTGTTTTTATAAATTCTAACCATTTTTTAGGCGAAAGTTAAAGACTAAACTTATTTTAATAAAAGTTTCAGGGATTTTTTTAGAGCTTCTTTATTAATAATACAAAAATATTAATGGTGAATTGTAGTTTTTAATCCAAACATATCTACTTACAGATACAGAATTACATATCGATTTAAAAAATATTGGAAAAGTTGGGTGTATGTCTTGTTGTTTATAAAAAAAATTCTGATGATCAACGAAGAATAATTAATAAATTTATTAAATTTTATAAAAGTTTAAAATTGACTATGACATTAAATAAATTATGACATCAATAATTATTAAAATAATTGACCTTTTTCTAATGATAAAGTGATAATTTATTTTATATAAAAGGATTTTAAAAATAATTAAATATAGTTTTTTTAAATTATTTTTTATTTAAATTTTGTTAAAAATTAAAATATAATTAAATATAAAAAAAAACTTAAATTAACAGAGAAAACAAAAAATATAATAAACAACTATCAAGTAACAAAAGATTAAACATCTAAAAATAAAAATAAAACTATTAAAAACTTTTATAAGTATAAAAGAAGTATTTTTATTTTAAAGAAATCTGTTATATGAATTTATATTATTTTAATCAGTTGAGTTAATTATTCTAAATTATAAATGTAGTGAAATTAAGGATAATTGATTTTAATTAGTAAAGTTAACTGTTTCGTATTTCAACCTAATATAGCAGAATTGATGATTATTAATTATACTTTAAAAGTACTGAAAATCATTTTTAGTAGAACAACTATATTTATACCTTTCATGTGCATGCTTAATCGACTCATTTAAAAAATAAACAGATTTCTAATATTTTTGGATAAAAACTTGTATATGTATCCTAAATGAGAACTTTTAATAAATATGAATACCAAAATATAATAATTATATGTTTAGTAAATCTTTTCAATATTCTTTGTCTCATATAGGTCCATTTAAAAGAATACAAACTATTAATACGTTGATATTTGTTGAGTTGTATATAAAAGCGAAATATGCTTATAAAAAATGTGGATAATTTTTTCTGACCTCAACTTTGTTTTCTATTGTATATTAAGATAATGTTATTAAAATTAATATATTATTCATTTTGAATTTTAGAGTTTAGCTACAATTTTATCCTTATAAAATATTTAAAAAGTTATATATACATAATTTAAATTGTCTTTTACTTTTACCTCAACTATATATATTTTTATATTATTTTAATATAACAGACTAGTGTTTAGTTGGTTGGCAAGTAAAAAAAATATTTATGTTTATGTATAATCTAGATAGATAAACTTAATGAAGATGCATTGTTAATATTAACTATTTACGATGTTAATCAATTAAACAATATGTCTAATATAACTTTTTAAATGACTGCTACAAAAATTAACAATTTCATTACATATAATGATAGTTTTGTTAATGATGATATGCAATTTTGTTTTGAACGTGTATTTATGGTCAGTAATTGCCAATATTAGGATTATCTAATTCATTATTTAAATTGCTAAGAAAATTTTATATTTTTATGTAATTCAATATTCCTAAATTGATTTACAAAGTTTCTCGAATTTAGATTCTCTTAAAACTTTCTATTGTTTTTCTGTTTTAAAATATATTAATAAACATTTTTATGTTTTAAAATATATAAAAAATATATATTTAAAAATATTAATATATTTTAACTCGAATTTCTCGCTATGTTTTAACACGTCATTATTCAAAAACTGGTGACGTAATTTCGTGTTGGTGTTGGTCTTTTTAGTAGGTTATCATTTAATATCAACATAAAGTTGTCCATTCAACATGCTACATTTAAGATTGAATCAGCTGAGTAACGTTGAATTTATTTATTTATTTATTTTTCTGCATTAATTTCTGAACAAATTCCAACCATACCTTTCCTTCAATCTTCTTCTTAACCTTCTATTAATCACATGTGTTAACAAAAAGTTAATGTCATCATTAGATAACAACCAATTATTATCTATATTCTCTTCTGGCTTAATTATGTTATTATAGTTCATGTTTTCAATTTTTATTAAATTATTTTTCTATTTAAAAATTTTTAATTTTAATTGAATTTATGCTGTTTAAATTTTTCTTTAATTAGGTAAACATGGTGATTGTATTGTTTTGTCATCTCTTTTTTTATCCCCATGTTAAAAAGATTATAATTTTTTTCCAGTAACATAAAATAATAGAATACTTATAACTTTATATTAGCAGTGGATTGAAAATAATAAAAATTGAATATCCAGTAAAAAAATAATAATAGAAGCTCAATAAAAAATATATAAAATTATTAGAAATTTAAAATTTAAGAAAAATTTAAGAAAAAAACAAATTAAAAAAATAAATAAACTGTGTTGAATTTTTAATATTCTAACATTATCTGTAAAACATTTTTCTTATAAAACAAAAAACGCCGTAACCATTAGTCAAATATTAACGAGAGTCAGAGTATTTTTATAAACAACATAAAAAGAACTGCGATTTTTTTTATGTTTATAAAAAAATAAAAAATAATTTATTGTTGTAGTCAATAATATTGAAAAATGGGATTTATCGTCAAATTTTGTGACTACCCAGTGACTGAATAATTAAAAAAGAGAAGCGAATGAAACAATAATTGACGTCTGAAAATAGATGAAAGAAAGGAAAAGCTTGCGACGAAGGCACATAGAAGAAGGTGGTTGGAAATTTTTTTGAAAAGGAAGGATGAATATTATATTATGTGTTGAAAGACTTTCTGTTCAAATTCAATCATTTATCATTCATCTATACCTGCCTGGAATGGTCCTACTGCTGCTGCTCCATTTCACCAATAATCAATGCATAATTTCTACCATCATTTTAGTAAATAGGTCTATCATTAGGTCAATCTTACATATTTTGACTTTAAAATATGCTTTCCTGTTAGATTTTTAACTTATAGTATAAAGAGTTAATTAAATTATTCAAATTCATAATGTTCCTAACAAGACTGGTAAAGAAAACAGTTAAAAAAGATATCGTGTGGTGTTAAAATGAACTCAAATGTATATAAATGGCAAATAGAAAAAATGCGTGTGATGATAATATATTTGTGCTACTACATCACTCCAAAGGTCCCCTCCACTCACCACTTGTATGCAACCTTTGCTTATGTGGCTTAGTGTTACTGTTTTCACACTTTTACTTTATTTTTTACTAAGTCAACTGCAGTTTTAGGAAGTATCGTTTTATATGTACAATACTTATTTAGATAATGATATTTTTACAACATTTTTTTTACAACATTTTAATATCATTTACGTGTTATTCTGTGATTGGTTCAATACTCCATAATCAATAATAATAATTATAAACATCAAGAACCAATCACAGAATGACATGTAAATGATCTTCAAATGTTGTCAAAGTATTATTATCCTACTTATTTCACTGTTTCTGAATAAAGATGTAAGGTTATAAAGTGGCCAAACTTATTATTTAATAATACTTATAGCACATTTTGCTTATATTGCATTTTCATTTTTCTTATTAAAGTTTCAACACTATGATACCAATGACATTAAAAAATTAATTTGTACACCGTCGTACTAAAATTTTGTTAGGATTCCAAATGTGAGTTTAAGTCTGTAGAAATAAAAAAAACAAAGTACCATATGAGGTTGAAGATTCATCAACTCATTGTCTTAAGGTTTTGGATAAAGAGTGATGTTAATCTCTTATATGGTTTGACTCATATCCCATTGGTATTATACTTCTTGATAGACCTAACAGTGATATCAAATCAAAAGTTTCCAAACACTGAATCATTCAATTCTAGAAACAATCCTCAACAAAAATATCATAAAAAATATGATGAGACTTATTAAAATTCTAGAAACAATCCTCAACAAAGATATCATAAAGAATATATAAGACTTGTTAAAGCAGAAATGCTACGACATTGGATAATTAAATAAAAAAGAGAATATAAATTGTTTAAGGCATTTACATTAGGATAAAAATTGCAAAAAGATTTTAAAAAGAATGCAATAAAGTGACATCTTCTTAGAGAAAGATATTATAAATACTAATACACAAGTTTTAGCATGAACAGTGAGTAATTAATATTAAGTAAGTTGTAATACAAATTAAGCATGTTTGGTGGGTGATCTGTTTACTACTTAGCATCATAATGCTTTCAATGGAGAGGTGGACATTTGTATATATCATAGCATTGATAAAATGTTTTGAGATATACAGATTACTAAAACCAGATTACTTTCCTATTTAAATATGAACCTAATTTCTTGTTATTTGTGTTTAGCCAGTGAAACTTTGTTGTGACAGACAACCTAATTTCAAATATTTTGTATTGATTGAAAGATTAAATGGAGGGAATAACTAATTTCGGCCATTTCATTGAAACAAAAATAAAGATTAGATTTAATTGATATAATTTATATAAAAAATTATTTATCTATTTGAAATTATAATAAATGACAATCCCATTCACAAATAAAAAGATGAGAAACCATGAATCACAATTACAAAAAGTAGTTGGCAAAACACATACACCTGGTCTAAGTGTCCTCCTCGTATGTTAGTGTTGTATAATTAGTAAACATAGCAATGCAATTGTTATAAGGTAGCAATTGAGAGAAAGAGATAAAGTTAAATGTCAGGAATGACACATTAAGAACATTGATAAAGTAAGCCTAACATCCCTATGTTCGACTAAAGAGGAAGAAGATGGTCCCTAAAGCCAATAGTGCTGAGAAGATACTATACTTAATCATTTCTGGAAGAAACAGTAAACATCACATGTTAAAAGATATACCAAATTAAGTGTCGTTGGTAGAAACATAAATAGAAGTAGGAATACAACACAATCAAGATAACAAATTATATATACTCTTAAAAAAACGACAAATTACTGATAGAGTGTTATTGATATATTTAAATCTATCGATAATTATAATTTATCAACAAAATTATCTACAAAATTTTTTATTTAATTTATCATAATTTTGTAAGTAGATCATATGAGAAAAAACTTTAACAGAAATATTCATTGATAATGTTTTGCAAACACTGGTGGTAGAAATATTTGTTAGTAAATTAAGCGGATGGAAGGATATCAAAATTTTATATATATTTCCTCCATGCTTTCTTCATCCAAACACAACTTTTCCTCCAAAGTTGATATTTTCTCCTCCAAAACCAACGACTAAGACATATCATTGTCGTGATGCAGCTCTTTGATGAACATGTCATTGTGATGTTGTCCATCCTATCCTAATGTTGCCATCATTAAAGGGGTTGTTGCCTTATATAAATTTTGTTTTCTACTACCAATGGTTAGAAATTTTGTTTCTTGTGTGTATATACAAATTGACACTAAAATTAGGAATACACAAGCATTATGAGTTTTGAATATCATGTGTGAGAATATCATTTGTTGTGAGTTTTGAATCAAAACCAAACCCATTAATGCATGTCCATATCAGGTGTCTGCAATCCCATGCTTCTCATTTCAAAAATATTTCAGTTCCATATTTTTTTATGTGTGAGGATATACACTAATTTTTTGTTCTTGTTGATCATGTACCTTTGTCTATTTTCTAATAATCCAATTGTTAAATATTAATTCGTTATGCATGGTGTAAATTACTTTGATTGTAATAAATCTTCAACTGCATAATATATATACTCACACAAGCCACACTCCTATATCAAATAAAAACCTTATAAATTTTATTTAGAACAACCAAAAGCTAAAAAAGAATGTTAGTATAGCTACAAAAAGATTTGACTTTATAAGTCTACATTTTAGAACTAAAATTAGTTTGTATGTAGTTGAACTAAACTCTCTAAGTTTTCATATCTAAAACTCATTGTTAGCACATTGGAATTCTACCGTTTATCACAATAAATGTGTTATAGTCCAAAGGAATAAAGTTTTAGAAATGGGTGGGACTTGCACACACGTGGTTTCATAACTACTAATAAGCATGCTATTAGTATGGTATAAATAATGATTCCTTTTGTTATCACATTATGATATAACATATGTCTTTTAAAATTTATGTATATATATAAATCCATATTTTGTTAAAAGCACATGAGTTTGGACGGATTGTGCATGTTGATGAGGTATTTCGACAAAGTCATTTTTGCAAGGAATTTGACCAATTTGTTGATGAAAGGTCTTGAATGATAGATGTAAGCAAATATACCTTGTGATATATTTCCTTTAAACTCTAAACTTTTACTATTATTTAACTAATTCTTTAACAGAAAGAATCTTCAAGTAGACTCTCACATGTTATATTTAAACAATGATCATGTCCTGATGTATGATAATTTCAGCCATAATGTTGACATATAATGAAAAATCTGGTCATGATTATTGTCTCTAGAAGCACACAGTTGTCTTCAATAGCCTCAGTTTAACCCAACATCGTCTTAATAACAGCTCAGTTCAACCTACCTCAATTCAGACACAATCCCAAAAACAACAACTAGACCTTCAAGAAGAAGAAAATATTTCTGATGATTATGTAGATTATTAAGATTTCTTTTACATTATTATATTTTTTTTATTATGTGTGGATACATTATTTATAAACATATTTTAAAAACTCGTTGTTTGTCTAGATTGCCATAATAAACATATTGTGATGTTTGTATAATATTATAATTAATGTTTGTTTGGATTATCTAGCTAAATTGTTTAGTTTTATAAGATCGATAGGTTTAAGTACAGAGAATACATTCCAACGCATTGAAAAATGATATTATATATCGATACATATTATTGATGGATGTTAGTCGTCTATAATGTCTCGTACCTGAGTCATATCATTACCAATAATATATCTATCGATAATTATCGATCTGTCAGTAATTACTGAAGGTTGATATCTGTCGATAAATATTACTACTAATATTTTTATCGATGAATTTTTATCTATTGGTAATTCGTTAATAATCACGGTTTTTTGATAAATTTTTGTAATTCCCTTAGATGTTACGGTCAATAAATTTAGTTTTTTTAATGTATAACAAATAACAAATTATTTCTATAATGTATAATTAACCTTTAATAGATTTTCACTTTTTTTAATAATAATACGAGATATATCTATTGTTTATTAGTAAATTAATCGCATAGTTATAGGTTGCGGATTTATTTTACATTTTTACATTATATTTATATGATAAAATAATTAAGAGAAAAGACAAAACATTATAATTTTAAATTTTAGTACACTACTTTGATTATTTTATGAAATAATAAATATAACACAAAAATATCTATTATAATTACGAACAATGTTATCTAATATATATGATATTTGATGTAATTATAATGATTCTATATTATAGTAATGTCACGTACCTGTAGTTAAAATATGCATCGTAAAATCTTTATATATTATTATATTATATGAGTGGAACCTTTTAAATATATATTATTATATGGGTCAATAATCAATTAGGTTTCTATATATAAAATTGGGATAAGTATGACTGGAATTTATTTCTTTTAAAATTCCTAAGTCACTGTTGAGTGACATATTAGCAGTTTATTTTCGAAAGGAATTTCCAATTTAAAATTCTTTCATCCATTCGGCAATTTTATCCAAATGCAGTAATTCCTTGGGCGATGGACCATTCATTTGTTTTTTTCCTCCAAAGTATATTAATTTTATTTGTTTAAATTTAGGTTTGTAGAAAATTATGAGACGTAAGTCCGCATTTATGATGTCACAACCACTAAAATACAGCACATACCAAACCAGCCAAAATAAGAAGACACTATTCATTATGCACAAAAACCGAATTAAACCGGTGCCTTATTAGTCAATCTTATCTATTTAATTATTTTTATATACAAATTTTAACAACAAAAAATTAAAGTTTAATTTCAAAACTTTTTTTAAAGATAAATATGAATGTAAAAGACAAAATGAATAATTATTTCATACCATATTATTAATATAAGACAATTATCTTAATAATTTCTTATAAAGAATTTGAATAATCTCCAACGAACCTTCCTCCTAACCTCAGTTACAATATAGTTTTAGTTCATCCAAAAACAAATAAACATTATTAAAGAATATTAAAACAAGACAATGGCCATAGAAAGACACGCGAAAGCCGCCAAGGAATCTGCATAAATAACCAAAACCTCGTCATTTTATTGTAATTTAGGTAGTAGGAGTAATTTTTAACTAAAAATATGTCTAAGTTTTTATTTTCTGATAACTTTGAAATATGTTCAATAATTTTATGTAAGAAGTTCGTTGTAATTCACATAAATATAGGTCTCTTGAAGTTAAAAGAATCATGCAAACCATTTTCTTTAAATTTGAAGAGTTTAAGTTTATTAAATATGCACAAAAATATTATTTTTTTATCAATAAATGTATGTATCGAATTTATTACCGTTTTAATCATATTGAGTTGAAGCCCATAGACATACAAGTAGACACAGCATAGTCAATCTTATTAAGCTTTGAATAGTTGAATATGGAAGGAAGGTGTTGAGCCAAGAAGGGATGAATTAGCAAAGAAGCAGCAGCAACTTTTCTCGATCAACACCTGTCAAATGCAAGCACACTCTCTTTCTTAATTATTTTCTGTTACTTTCTTCTTCTCACCACTACCCTTCCTTGGCGCTCCTCGATTAAAAAAAAGAAGGAAAAAAGAAAACATTCCCTGGCGCTATTCAAAGGCCAGTATCACTTTAATTTTCTCAATTTTATGCTTTTTCTTTAATTTTCTCTTTCATTTTTCTAAATGGGTGTTCCAGTTTTCCTTTTGATGCGGAAAAAAAATAGCTTTTTTTTCTCTGGGTTTTTGTTCTTGATCCAAGTTTATTCTTTCTCGATGGTTTAGTAGATTCAGGGATTTTCGTTTCTTTTGGTCGTTGCCCATTATCCTTTTTGGCACGTTCTTTACATGTGTTGCTTGTATGAATTAAAATTTCAATGCTTTTGTTATGTGAGCGGAAATTCTGAATTGCGGTCGATATCAATTGCAGTGTATGTTTTTTAATTAAGAGGTTTGTGGTTTTAGACGAACAGTTTTGTTGATTCGAATGATTATGTCTCTCATACATGGTTCTAATGGGAATCAAGAACAAAGGTTGTTCTTGTGACATAAGTAGAATGTCCCAATAACTCAGAATTACTGGGAAAAACTGAAGATTATGTATGGATTTTGTGAAAAACTTTGGATATTTCTCAGAATATGGGAGACCTTGCTTCCCTGTTCTGATTTGTGAGTGGCAGGTTTGTTGAATTATTCTGAAGACTTACTGAGCTTCAAAGTTGTCAAACCAATATGCCCTTATCTTGCAAGAGTTACTTTCTTTCTTTTTTTTTTGGTGAAAACATGCTGCTTTCACAACTCACTTTTCTTTAATCTAACATGTTACATTTTATCAAACAGGGATTTTGAGTGTTATCTGAATTGCTGGAGGCCTGAGAGTGCAAATTATCTCCACAACCGATGGATAAAGGTACTCTAATTCTCTTGCCATTATTAACCAACTAACTCCAATGGGTATAAGTAGAATTGACAATGCTTATTTGAAAGTGAATGTTCCTCATCATTTATCTCTTCTTTTCAATATGCCCAAGCACTACATCTTACCATGGCATATCTATTCCGAGAAACATACTGATCCTTCTTATGACATACATTGCTACGAGAACTTGTGCAACAATTTTTACTGAACAATACTTGTATTAGCTCCAGTGTGATTGGCAGGATTTGAATTTTGAACATCTGCTCAGCTTGATTTCCAGCCTTATCACATAGTTTATCATTGTTTTGATAATTGAACTATTAGGTTTTTGGATTCTAAATGTCACAGTTAGAATTACATTATCATTATGTTTGACATTTCACTAGCTATGAAAAAACTACCAAAAGCATGGAAGAGTTTCATTATATATGTTGTTTCTTATGGCCTTCTGTGAGAATGAACTTCCATCTAATAATTTAATGGAAAGGCAACATGCATTCTGTCATCGGAGTGTAATTTACATGCATGCAGTGCACAAACAGAAATAAATGTTTAAGGTAGATCCTAGTCACTCAGTTTTCTCCAATTTCGGTTTTAGTCCTAACAGTCTTCCTCTTAGGTTCTAACTCCTATGAGTTCACTTATTTGGGTTTTTAGTCATTGCCATCAACATCTTGGTCCCTATATTTTAAACTCATATGGAATTTAGACCCTTTAGTTATCTATTCATTAAGGTGTCCATCCCTATTTTCAGTGACATTGATCCTTATTGTTTTCACTTGTTAAGGTCAAAGTTTTGAGTCCTAGATAGTGGCGTGCAGTGGTCGGGTCTAAACTGTTCTACTACAACAGTCTTCATCATTATTATTACATCTATTTCATATTAGCTGCATTAAACTGTTCTACTGCAACAGCCCTGTAACAGGACTTCATACTGCTGTAGCGCTATTTAAAACCCTAATTATGGTACCAGTCCCTAATGTACCTAAACCTTTGTGGTTTGAAAATAAGGACCATATCCCCATAAAGAATATATAAATATAGACAAGGACTAAGAACTAAATGAATGAAAATTATAGGGATCAATATCTCGTTTAAACCAAAATCAAATTATCAAGGAAAGCGGGGTTTTCCATAGGAACAAACTTCCACTTTGCATGTCAATATGTTTGTAGAATATAACTGCATCTATGATATAAATAGGGTAATTTGAGACTGAAGATTCAATGCACTTACTTTCAATGAAATGAGATTTCCTTTGTTATTGCAGATGCTAGGGTGGAAGAGACTGTTGATTTGCGAACCAATGTGGAGTTAGTGAGATCAGTCTCTGATAAGCACCATGATCTTTTAAGGCCATCTGCTCGGAACTATTCAAGAGGTTTGGAATAAAAAAAAAATATTATTCTTCTATTTGTTTCCAATTATTCTATTATAATTTATTTTTCGTGATTTTTTGTTATAAAAACTTATTATCAAATAGGATCTGCTAGAACACATGGATTAGTATATGATGATGACACCAATGCCTTATATCATTCTCAATTTTCTTTTTAATTGGGATGAGATGCGGCTAGGAGTGTATGTTGCTGAATAACATATCTTACTCTAGTACATCTATTGTTCTAATTGTAACCAATTTGGAGGATTTTTTTTTTATTGTTTTCTACCTTTTCCGTTGCAACTGTTACATCATAAAGAATGAGCTCCTCTTTGCATAATTGATGAATGCAACTGTCCTTTTTTTTCTGCATCTTGTTTTCAGTGACTCTTGATTTTTATTTCCATTAGATCTATATAGAATTGTTAATAATTTCCTTCAGAGCCTTGCCCTTTGTCCTTGTGCTCAACCTCAAGGACCAGTTTTGTCTCTTTACTAGAGTTTAGAGAACTATGTATAAATTTTGGCCAAGTGGCTAATGTTCTTTAAGAAAGAAGGTCAAGAACAGGGTTGGGGATGACAAGTGTAGTGGTAATGTTCTGTATTAACTTAATAAAGACAACTAATGCACACATCAAAGCTTCTTTTTCACAGTTGCTCTTGATCTCATATGCAATTTTTTCCACCTGAAATGTTAACAAATTTTACGGCCATGGCAGGACAAGCAACAGATCCAGGTGGCCGTGGAAAGGGAAAGTATGTCTTAATTAGAGACCCAGAGGACTTCCAAAATGGAATTTATGATAAGCCCCTTCCATTTTATGGATGTGGAATCGGATGGTTCTCGTAAGTAATTTCAATCAACTGTGTTTCCCAATATCCTCAACTTGCCTCATGGCTTTGTTTGTTAAATGGCAGATTTCTTTTTGGATTTCTGTGTCCTCCCATGTGGTTCTATGCGACAATTCTCTATTTTGGAAATCACTATAGGAAGGATCCTAGGGAACGAGCAGGGCTTGGAGCCTCTGCAATTGCTGTAATCTCTCTCCCTTTATACTCTTTCTGTCCATTTGTCTGTTTGTTCCTGCATGCAGTTGCATATGTTAACAACAATGTTGTGCACTGGAATGAAGTCTTCTGTCACATAGCATTGGAGCAAGCTAAAACAAACAAGAAACCTATAGAAACACCAGTTTACTTGGATCAAACACTTTTCTTGAAATTGAATTATAGAAGTGAAGTTAAGTTCATTCCATATTTTGAAGATGTCTTTCAATGTACTGGCATCTCTAGTAACAGCTCAAAATATCATTTCATTGAATATTTTTGCAATACATGCCACAACCAATAATTTTAACTTGTGATAGATACCGTCGTAATAGAAATGTAAACCAATCAAACTATAACTTGATCATGCATAATGAGCTAAAATTGAGGATTGCGCTTCAATGTGATTGTAGTTGTTCTTGCCTTGTTAGTTCGTTTTCTGCATTGCAGATACTATGTATTATTTGTTCATTACTATGCTTGATTGTGTTGTCTAATTGGGGTGGTGATCAATTTGCAGGCATTGGTGTGCTCTGTAGTGTTGCTGATAATTTTTGGGGTAATTCTTGTGTTTAAATTGCGGTTCCTGTATTTATAATTCATGAGCAAAGGTGAGAAATAGAGAAGCAAAAGCATTTGGAAGCAATTCTGGCGTGATATTAGAAACAATTGGACATATGATGTATATAAGAACTTCAAATAGATGGAAAAAAAGCCTGCATATTGTTTGTGAAGTAATTCACAGCAAGAAATCTGTGGGCTATACCATAAGTTGAGAAAAGATGATTTGTCATATCCCTTATTTCATTATTTTCCTAACTCATTTATACTTAAAAAGAAATATTTTGAGGGAGTGTTTGTGAATCTCCCAAAATCACTATTAATTTTATTTTATTTTATTTGTTAACCCTTGGGATGCTGAAGTGTTGCTTATGTAGATAAGAAAAGTGCAAGGCTAACACAGCTAGAGAACTAACTTAAGAACGCTGACACACTGCTAATCATTTTTTATGGTTTACTGTAATGTTGAATAGTAAGACATGGAAACTTCTTGGTCTAAAACTTCTTTTAACGAAATAATTATTTTCTTTGCTCCCGTTTAAAAATTGTATATAACTTCTCAAGTACAAAATTTTGTATTCATTTTTATAGATATTAAATAGGTTTAAATAAGTGACCGTTTAATAGGTATCTTGAAGATCAAATGCAATTTCGACAACTAAGTTTTAGCTATCTTGAAACCACTAACAGGAAATCTTCATGCCATTTTATTCAGTGGGAAGGTGGAGAAGTTGCCACTCGTAAAAACTAAACTACGAAATTATTTTTACAACAAAACAAAATCTTAGTAGATTGCTTTCTCATTTTCAAGAATGTTATGCTTATTTGTATACATTTTAAAAAGTAAAAAACAGTACGTTTAATAACAAAAATATATGTAAGATGTAGTGTAAAACTGATCCGCAAATCAAGCAAGATCTAGGTACTGAATATTCGCCATCTACAAGTATAAACACACCTGATTTAAATGAAACTTGCTTCCTTCAATTAAAGAGTACATAATGAAAAGACTTGACTATTAAATACGTCTTAAAAGAGTTCTTACAGGAGAATATATATATATATATATATATATATATATATATATATATATATATATATATATATATATAAGACTACGTTCTTCAGATTCTACAATTAATTGCTTGTAATTCAACAAACCAAAAAAATCTCTCAGCCCTTCTTTTGGATTTTAGACAAAATAATAATTGAATATTTGCATAAAGCAACAACAATGTATTCGTTCCCAAAATTTTTCTATATGGATCTTTTCATGAATGAATGTCTACCAAGCAGCAAGACAATTAGGAAAAATTGCAGGACTCCTAGTCATAAGAACCCTAACTGGATCGGTCAGTTTTTAGCCACCAATCGCACGTACTTGTTCTCGACTGTAAATCTGGAGCTGGAATTGATCTGTCCACACAAATTTTTCATAAGAAAACCAATAATTATTGCTTTTAAAGGATTAGTTAAAAAAAAAAACACAATCAATTATAATGGCTTACCTTCTGCTCAAGCGCCTTGCTCAATTCAGCTTCATCCACTGCAATGCCAGATTCTTGCAGTGCTTTGAGAACAACTTTTCTAAGTTTCTTCATCTTCAAAATTCCATCAGGATGCTGTAACAAACATAAAAATAACCATCCACATTTAAGTGCACTAATGAAATTAGACGTATAGACCAATATTCAAGAATCCAAATTTAGAGCAAGATCGTTGTAGATGGTAATGTCATAGCAAGTCTAAATAAATCCGTCCTAAATCAAGCACAAAAACAAGAAAGGATGCCAGTCTGAGATTCAAAACACGTACTGATTTCAAGGCTGATTTGATAAATTTCTTCCATTTTATTTTATTTTTGACAGCAATTGTACAGCAAGGTTCTAACATCCCTTCTTTCTTCAAATTGCTCTTTCCTGTTGCTTTTTCACCCTGAATTACTTCTCCATTTCCCATGTCAACCGAAGTGTCATTCCTGTTTTTTTTAACAAGGTCAACAGATTTCCCATCCCCCAATGCTTCAAGTTTCCTCTTTTTCTTTGCTGAAGAAGTTCCATTCCCTTGTTTGGAGTCATTTTGTGTAGAAGACTCCTTCAATTTTGGCACCTCTACATTACTGTCATCTCTCACCTTGTCATTAGGACCAGTCTCCACAACAGTCTTAGCATCATCGGTAGCAGATTTATCTGCCTGGATTGGTTGCTGCTTTGAAGCATGGAATGCTCTCGCCTTTGCCCTGTGCTTCTTTCCGTCAGCATGGAGAAGAAGTGTTTGCTTACTTGTAGTTGTTGTATTGCAAAGACTGCAGAGTCACAAATAGTAGAGCATAATATGAGATAACCATACAGATGACAGAGAATATAAGAAAAATTCTTTCTTGGTGAAGATTATGGACATAATACCAGGCACAATTCATTACTATAACACACTTTTTCAAAGAGTGTCTCAGACCCTCAGATAATTAGCCACTTTTGGCAGTTGACTCTATTTTTAAAAAGTTCACAATCTACATTGTTGAGAGAAGACAAAACGATAAAGCATATGATGAATTCAGTGTTTACTTAGACCACAGCAAAGCTATTCAGTCTATAGAGGACAGAACATAATTACTAAATATTCAATTACCCTATTTTAAGCTAATAACATAAATATAGAATCTATATAATTGATCCTAATATCATCAATTATTATATCTATAGGATTCTACCATACACGTTTAACAGAAGGGAAGGGGGAGTGAACACTGCGCAGGCAGTGCACCATACTCACATGAAGTAGGCAACACCAACTAAAAGAACAAAGATGTTCTGAATTTTACTAGCATACATTTTCACAAAGATTGACACCAACACAGACTTGCTTTGCAGGCTAGAAGTCAATCAACACTAATAATATCATTAGCCAGCTGAATATATCTTATCAGATAGGATTACCATCCTACATTAAACTTATACACTAAACCTCTCCCTCTTGCATAAGGATGACAATAGGACTCCAGACCCATGGGTATCCACAAGCATTACCCACAATAGATATGATATTTTACTCACCAAATAGTTCTGTGTTCAGATATGATATGGATAATTACCCACAAAATTGTCTGCATGTATTTTAAAACTCAATCCTTCCCGTACCCACAGAGTATAGCTGCAATATCTTGTAAGTAGGATATGGAGGTATTACGATTTTTAACAAATAACCCCATTTGATATGTTTTATAATTAGGAATTAGCTCATATTTGAATTTTTCTTTTAATTAAGTTATGCATACTTCTGTAAAAAAACGCATGTAATCCACATTCAACTCCGTGCCCTTTTACACACATTATTTACACTACATAAAGACCACAAAAGATAAACTACAACCTTTATGATCCAGGAAACCCGTAAGACATGGTACAGAAACTCAAATGCATTGAGTAAGAACATAGAAGTCTAAATCTCAAAACTTCTTAAAAAATACAATGCAGCATCTTGATTGGCATTGATTCTGCAATGTAAACACACTGGCCACAACCATGATACTGGGAACCCATTAGAATACATACCTACAGAACCAAGGAGGCCGCTCAGATAAACCCACATTAATATCAACTTCAGGCCTCTGTTTGTTATCCTTGTTAGGCGTGGCAGTTGCAGCACTCAGAGTTTTGCCTTGGCCTTTTGGACCATACTTTTCCTGGAAATCAAAGTAAAAGTGGAAGGTGTAGAGAAAATAAGACATACATTTCACAGACTTGATGAAAATCCATATGCTACCAAAAAATCCAAACAACATGAATAAAAATTTGACTCCTCTAAAGTAAGGAAACTGCATAAATGCACACTATCCTCTAAAACGTGCCCCCCACTTCAGATTAAAATTCTGAATTTCAAGACAACAACAATAGAGAGAAATATTGAAAATCGTCAGTGAGGAAACTTTCAAGAAGCTCCTCTAGCGAGATCAAATCAACCAAAAATCCCCAGCACTAAAGAGGTGAAGTTAAACAAGAAAAAAAAAACGTTTATTGATTGAAAAAAAAAAAACTACGCACACAAACGCATCGAACAAAAACGAGACGGGGGAAGATCCATTGACAGGAAAGTGAAAATAAATGAGAGACTCACAGCTTCTGTAATGCACTGTGTGTGATCCTGAACGGTGTCACGCCCAAATATTTCCCCACAGTCAATGCACGACAACTGCATAACAGAAAAAAAAAATGAGCATTACAAATTCAAAAGATTGTGACGGGAATTGATGAAAAATGGGATTGAATGAGAACTTTGTAAGCGGAGCAAGTCCGAAAGTGACTCGACAACTTGGGTTTTTTGAGGTTGTCTCCACAATCTTCGCATTGAAACCAAACCATGTTTGTGATTTAACTTGTATGTTGCTTTGCGTCGGTACCAGGACCAAGCGAGGATGTTGGTTCTCTTTTACAACTTTTGGGTTTAAGAACAGGCTAGGGTTTTCCGTTTCGCTCCAGTATATCCTTTTTCTCTCATACCTTCAAATAATTTATCTTTCTTATTTTATTCACCTGAAATGGAAAAAAAATGTGAATTTTGGAAAAAAAAAATCTTAACCATAATGATCTTATTTATAATTTTTTTTCTCAATTAAGGCCTTTAAAAAAATTCAAAAACAAATTCAAGCCAACTTCATTTACCAAACTCGTTTACTGTTCACGATCACCCATGAAAGATCAATCAGAAGCTAGTTTTTCGAAAATTAAATCTTACTCCTTTATTGATAAAATTTAAAAATAAGAGTTTAAAAACAATAAATACAAAAAATAAAATAACATTATACTTATATTTAGTTTTATTATTTTTAAATAAGGAATTAAAAAATAATAATTTAAAAAGTAAAAAAAAACATTTTAATATAAATAGTATTACTTGGATTTGTTTAATTTTGATATTGTTATCAATAATTGATATTAAAATTTAATGAAATATATAAATGAAAAAATATATAAATATATATGACTATTTATTTAATAGATTTAAAATAAATTAAAAATAAATTAACAAGTATAGTTGTTATTGAATCTCAATATTTGTTGAATAAAATCAATGTGTTATTTTTTATTAAATTGATATTAATATTATTTTTAGAAGACAATCATATATCAAATTAATTAAAAAAACTTAATTAGTATTTTGGTTTTATATTTAGATATAAAATTCATTTTTGTCTTTATATTTTTTTATTCAATTAATTTTTTTTTAACCACATAATCCTATTAAGATGGATTCATTCATGTCGTAATTCCAAGACTTTCATTTTTTGTATGTTACACTATCCAAGATAGACACATAAATTTAATTGTAAATTTTTATTAATTTTACAAAAAGAAGACTTTATTTTACCCATGTAAAATTTATAGGACTTTAATTGAGTATGAAGAAAAATATAAAACCTAACTTATTAATTAAATTTTTTATTAAATTAATATGTGATTATTTACGAATGGACGTTAACTCCGAAAAAAAAAAGAAAAATATAAAGATCAAAATGATTAAAAGTTTAAATATAAAAACTAAATTATTAAATTAAATTTAATAGTGCAACTCATATAAAACTAAACAATTATCCTTCATTATCAATTATCATATACTAACTCGTAAAGTTATAGTCTCAAGCCATAAATAACACATGGTCGGACGATTGTAAATATGAATAGTAAATGTAACCAAACCAAAACTCAATTAGGGTATAATTTTTTTCTCTAAATTTATCGAAAATAATTAATTTTTCTCAATCTTATTTCTAAAATGAATAATTTTAATGAATAAAAAAGGGGAGTTGCTCCCTCCACCCCCACACATCTCTTCCTCCACCTCCCCTTTACCTTTTTGCCCCTTCCTCCACCTTTCCTTTACTATTTTGCCCCTCAGTAAAATTTTATTTTTAAAATTATTGTTTTTTAATTTTATTCATTTATAACATATTTCACTGATAACCTACCTAGTTCCTTGTATGAGTAAAATATTTTTCTGCAAAGCTTGGTGATCGTGAAAAGAATTATCAAGCAATCTTCCTCTTGTTCTCGGTGCAGTGCGTTTATGGTGTAGTGTCCTTGTCGTGGTTCCTCTCCAGGTACGTAGTCATAATCCTTCCTATAATTCTAAACCCTAAACTCTTCCCATACTTCTAATAATCCTTTGAATATCCAAGCCTATAATCCTTGCATGAGCCGCAAAACGTAGTAAAATAAAAACGAAACCTAAAAGGAACACTGCCTCTGGACGGATGACATCCTTCAACGGATGTCAACATCCGTTTAAGGCGAAACGGATGAACGGATGTCGACATCCGTTGAAGGATGTCATCCGTCCAGAGACAGTGTTCCTTTTAACTTTTGAGGATATAATTGTCATTTTAGAAGGATATAATTGGCATTTTAAAAAATTGGGGAGGTGGAGGAAGAGACGTGTAGGGGTGGAGGTAATGAAATTGGGCCTAGGACCTTAGGCCCATGAGAGTCAACCAGAGTTGAAGAAAAGTCCATAGCCGACATGGAGTGAGAAAAGAGCATAGCATAGGCGTAATAGAGAGTATCAGAGCAGAGAGTAGAATTGAGTTCAGTTCAGTTTCGAAGAAAATAAGGATGAAGCTGGGTGGAATCAAATCGGTGGAGAACGCGCACGATGATTCCGTCTGGGCGGTCACATGGGTACCCGCAACCGCCAACCGCCCACCGCTCCTCCTAACCGGTTCCCTCGACGAGACCGTCAGGCTCTGGCGCTCCGACGACCTCCTTTTGGACCGCACCAACACCGGCCACTGCCTTGGCGTCGCCTCCGTCGCTGCCCACCCTCTAGGCTCCCTCGCCGCCTCATCTTCCCTCGACAGCTTCGTCCGCGTCTTCGATGTCGATTCCAATGCTACCGTCGCCACCCTCGAGGCCCCTCCCTCCGAAGTCTGGCAAATGCGTTTCGATCCCAAGGTATAGCCTTTTTCCTCTCTTTACCTTATGCAATTGTCTCAAACTAGCTCTTGTCTTGTTCGTTGCCCTTAACCTAATACACTGAAATTTATCAACCAAAAAGGGAACTCGTGTGTGAAAATGCCATGCTGGCTTGTCTTTTATGAAGACTCTTGATTAGTTCTGAGGTTAAATTTTCGTGGAGAACTGGGAATGTTTGTGATTAATCGTTGTTTTAATTCTGATTCGACGTGCTTCGTGAACCCTGAGTAAGAAAAATCCGTATGTTAGGCCAGGGCTCGAAGTATTTACATTCTAGATAATTCTCGTATTGACTTATACATGTTTCTTAATGATGATTGTTGTAGCTTATGAAAAAGTGGTGGACTGTTTCTTAATCAAGACTTTGTTATGCAAATGAATCTAGTTTTCTGCAGGGTTTTATTTCTTACTCAGCCACCTTTTTAAGATATTGTTGGAATGGGCTTACAAGTCTAAAACAAGTAGAAACTGCCCGTGTTTATTACTTTTCCTTGAGCAAGAGGTATTTAGTGCAAAATGTATACCATAAACGACAAAACTGTAAGAATGGGATTAGTGAGTCTAAAACAAGTGGAAATTGCTTGTGTTATGTTAATTTGTCTTGCATAAGAGCTATCTAGTTCACAGAGATGTATACTGAAAATGACAGTTTTTTGGAGAGAAGGTTTCCATCCTACCCTGCAACTATTTAATATATTTTGTGGGAATGGGCCCAAAACAAATACAAACTTCCCTTGTGTGAATGCATGTTTCATTAATTTTTCTTGGTACAAAGAAATTTACGCGATTATAATAGAAAAAGTTGCTGGCCAAAGTAGAAAAAAATCACTTTCAATGAAAACTCTGCATGTTATATTGGTTTTATTTCAAAATGGGTTTTTTGCTCTATTGTCTTTTGTCCTTTTCTTGTCATAGCTGCCATCAGTATCATATGATACACGATTCATATAGTATAAGAAGTTAAGATTCTCTACCCATGTTGTAGGAATAGCTGGGACAGTTTTTCTGGAGGTTGTGTTGTTCAAATTGGGTGCATAAATGCACTTACAGCCACTCTTTTTTATTATGTGTTGTTATTATTTTTATATTTGCATGTTTGTATGTGTTATACTCAAGTGTATGTTATTTTTTTAAAGGTTTAATTGCTTCCTTTGTCCCCAGTTTGGTTGAATTGTGTCAAATTCATCCTCATTTTTAAAAAAGTTTCATTGTCGTCCTCACGTGGTATAAAAGTGTCAATTGAATCCAAACATAGAAAAAATTTGTGTTAAAGTAGTCATTTTTCCTATATCTCTGTGTCTTCCTTTCATATGTCACTTTTCTGGAGCTATGAAAAGCCTTAAATTGGATAAGGTAAAATGAATATCTGTACTTGATTGTATGAAAGGAAGACACAAAGATATAGGAAAAATGACTACTTTGACACAAATTTTTTCTATGTTTGGATTCAATTGACACTTTTACACCACGTGAGGACGACAATGAAACTTTTACATCACGTGAGGACGACAATGAAACTTTTTTAAAAATGAGGATGAATTTGACACAATTCAACCAAACTGGGGACAAAGGAAGCAATTAAACCCTTTTTTAAATGTTCACGAGTTTTACAATTCACTATACAAAACGGTTTATAATAAAAAAAGTAGCCTCTCCGATACATCATTTGTATCTGGATTCAACAACCTTGATAGCTAGGTTTCCCAATTGTTCCATACGTGTTGAAATGACCTCTTGTATTATTTTAGTCGGCACTAGTACATTGGCAATTTTTGCATACTTAATTTCTGCTTGACATGATTTTATTTGTTAACTTATAATTGTACTAACTGCAGGTGTCTGTAGTAATATATAATTATATCTTCAGCTCTCATGCTTCTTCTTTTTTTCTGTTTAAGACTACTACCATGTTCAATGTTACGAAGTTTTTTTGTCGCATAGAGGATCTTCACTATTTTGGAGTTTGCATATGTTTGATTCTGCAGTCACGGTAAATGTTTTTTCGAAGGATACCGTATACCTGGGGTCATTTGTTAGCTGTTAAAGTTAAAATGAGGTGAAAACCTCCAGGATCAGTTTTATGTGAACATTTATGAGAAAAATAATCCACTATTTTTGGTCAACATTCTTAAAGAATGTATGAAATTATTACAAGCATGAAATCCCAATCCCCAAATATTCAGTATTGCATGAAGGGACTTGTTAAACTCCCCAATTTATACGCTTCAAACTACTAAGATTATCTGTGCCTTGTTCTGTTGATTCACTGTAGTATTTACCTTCCCCTTCTATGGAAATTGTAATCATTCCACCATGAATTTGGAATTTGCAATAAAGCAGAAGTCATCCATTGCCAAGTGATATGTTACTAACAAAAATGGGCATTTCATCCCAAGTCTTAAAACTTATCCTTTTTACCAAAGAATAATTATTTGATCATCCATAGTTTCGTACCTTCAGGGTTCTATTCTAGCAGTTGCTGGTGGGGGTAGTGCATCAGTCAAGCTTTGGGACACTTCAACATGGGAACTTGTTGCCACATTATCAATTCCCCGTCCAGAAGGACCCAAGCCCACAGACAAGAGTGGTAGCAAGAAATTTGTGCTGTCAGTTGCATGGAGTCCTGATGGGAAACGACTTGCTTGTGGTTCGATGGATGGCACCATTTCTGTTTTTGATGTTCCTCGTGCCAAATTTTTACATCACCTTGAAGGTCACTTCATGGCCGTGCGGTCTCTTGTTTATTCTCCTTATGATCCAAGGGTACTGTTTACAGCATCGGACGATGGTAACATCCACATGTATGATGCTGAGGGGAAAGCTTTAGTTGGGACCATGTCAGGTCACGCTAGTTGGGTACTTTGTGTGGATGTGAGCCCAGATGGGGCGGCCATTGCCTCAGGTTCAAGTGATAGATCGGTAAGGCTATGGGATCTTAGCATGAGGGCATCTGTGCAGACAATGAGCAACCATACAGACCAGGTATGGGGAGTGGCTTTTAGACCACCTGGAGGGACTGATGCGCGAGGTGCTCGTCTTGCTAGTGTATCTGATGACAAGACCATTTCACTTTATGATTATTCTTGATTTAGACATTGCGCCCTCTATTTGTACTCTTTAAGCTTATCATCTCGTTATTGCTTTGCCGACAACTTCATTTTCAATTCAAGGAAATGCATGCTTCTACATGCTGTATCCTTTATTCATCTTTTTGTTTCCCGTCTTAATTTTTATTGCTTTTCGGATAACAAGCAAAAATAGATGTGATCCTGCGTCTTCTGACCTAATTAATCTTGAAAAAAAAACAGTCTGCACAGTCATGTGGTCCAAGACTTTTTATTTTAGTTAAACTTCGATATTCCTAGACGAACAAAGGATATAGGTTGTTTTTTTAAGTTAGGGATTAATTTATCGTGACAATAAAATAAAATTCATTTTTATCTGGACGAAAGTAAATTACTGATTGACTTGGAAGAGTGTGCTTTCACGGCGTCCCCTATATTTTGTTTGAATTAGACTAGAATGGTTTGAATTCAGCAATCGGAAGAGAGAAAGTTACACCTGTTCCTCCCATTTTACATATTTGTTTTTCATTTATTAAATCATTTATTAAAATCAAATAAAAATTAATGATGAGTTAATGATTTCATAACCACTAACAACTATAAATTTCATTTTATTGTTCTACATACACTCCCTTCCTTCTTCTTATTTTTTTTTTTACTTTAAAATAAAATAACAAATAAATCAAAAAATTAAAAGATATTTCAAAAACATATTCAATATTATTTAATCATAAAACATAACATAAAAATAAAATATATAAATATAAAATATTAACAAAAAATTATATAAAATATTAACCAAAATAAATTAAATATACTAACATAATATTTCATACATATATTTTTAAAACAAATTTAATACTATAAATAAATATCAAAAATACTAAATAATAAATAATATGAACAAATACAATTTATAAATTTTAAACAAATTTAATTAAATATAGCAAAAGAAGATAAAGTAATAAAGAAACCCTAAAAATGCAAGCACGGTTTCAAGTGTGACCACCGTAAACTGCAGATCGAAATGCAGCTAGCTTCATTGGCAGTTCCAAGTGCAGTTCCAAGTGTAGCTGCACACAAAAGTGATGAGGGAGGAGGAAAAAAGTGTGGGAGGAAAAATATTGTGAGCTAATCTGAAATGCGATTCAGCTTTTTTAAAGTAAAATATTATTTTTGAGAAGGGTAGAGTTGTAAATAGAAAAAAGAAAGAAGGTGCGATATTAGTGAGGTGCAGGGAGAACCTCTCAGAGTTACGTGGTTTTCCTTTTCTTTTTACCAACTTCTACCCTCAGCGACTGCAAAATTGTGAGCCAGAAGCAGATTATTTATATGTAGCATTACTTATTGGGTACAATTATGATGGAGGAACAATGGTTATTTGGTTTGGTAGTGGTTGTAAAGCCGTATGGGTTCAAATGTCCTGGTGATAGTCACGTAGAGAAGTTGTACGTTGTTTGCGTAATCATACAAAATTGGTCACGGATAATCGCCATTTTTTATAAAAAAACAAGTAAAAACCGTTATAAATTCAAACTAATCAAACGATTTGTAAAGATTTAAATGAATAGTTGGCCGCCAGAAAAAGCGCAAACATGAAATTTTCCGCGACCTCTCATTTTCGTTTTTTAGTCAAATGTATCATTAAGGACGTAATCGTGTTTGACGGTAAAATAATCAAGTATGTTTTTTTGCAAATAAAAAGATACCAATATTAGTATTGCAATGGGATGGTGTGTGTGGGTGGGCTAAAGAGGGAAAGGAATTAAGCATTTGAGGGGGATATTGTTAGTGGCAAAATACAAAAGAAAAGGAGAAAAAAAGAAACTATTCATTCATATGATGGTACAAAATCTGAAACCCAATAGCTAAACTTCTATGAATAACTTAAATTGAAAAGATTTATTTGATGTGATTGATGAAATGAAAAGCGGAAAGAAAGCTTAACTTACTTGGCAGCGGCAGTGGGTCAAGAGATGTTAGACTTGGGGGATTTATCATGCAAGAAGTCCTTGAGCTTATCCATGACAGAGCCAAAATCGGCCTTAACAGAAACGGGAGGGTTGGCAAAACGGCCCATTCCAGGAATTGCCCCAGTGTGATAATCAATCTTAGTCTGCGCAAACTTCAAGCCATGGGCAGTGCTGACCACCACAACCCTCTCTCTGGGTCCAATAACCCCACTATTCCTGAGCTTGATGAGAGCCCTGAGAGCCACCCCAGTGTGCGGACACGTAAACATTCCAGTAGTATCAGCCTGCTGCGTGGCATCCATTAACTCCTCCTCTGTGGCCTCCTCCACAATCCCCTCCGAGTTCCTCAGAGCATGGACCGCCCTGTCTATAGAAACAGGGTCACCAATCTGAATCGCAGAAGCAAAAGTAGTTTTCGCCTTCACAGCCTTGTAGTCATTCCACCCATTCTTGTAGTACAAATACAAAGGGTTGGCATTCGCAGCCTGAGCACATACAAGCCTCGGAATCTTCTCCACAAGCCCCAAATCCTTGCACATCTTGAATCCCTTGTAGAACGCATAAATGTTTCCCAGATTGCCCCCGGGAATAATCACCCAATCCGGAACCTCCCAGTTGAACTGCTGTAGAATCTCAATCGCAGCAGTTTTCTGCCCCTCCAGCCGCAAACTGTTCAACGAATTCGCTAAATAAATCGGCAATTCCGCGGTTATCTCACGAATCAGCTTCATGCACCCGTCGAAATCGGTGTCGATGCTCAGCACCAGAGCACCGTTCGAAACCGGCTGGATTAGCTGCGCGGTCGAGATTTTGTTCGCCGGGAGGAACACGATGGAGGGGATTCCCGCCATCGCGCAGTACGCCGAGAGCGCGGCCGAGGTGTCGCCGGTGGAGGCGCAGCCCACGCCGACCACCGGTCGGTTCATCTTCCGTAGACGGTTGACCTGGCTGACGAGCACCGTCATGCCGAGATCCTTAAAGCTTCCGGTGTGGCTGATTCCGCAGTGCTTCACCCACAAATCGTTCATTCCGGCGCACTCTTTCCCAAACCTTTCCGCCCAGAAGAGGTTCGAGTTGCCTTCGAAGGCGCTCACGATGTCATCGGGGTCGATTTCCGGCAGAACCCACTCCTTCTTGCTCCACACACCGGACCCGTACGGCCACGTCGTCTTCCCCACGCGCGAGTCGAATAGCGTCCGCCAGTACGCGCCGTCGAATCTCTTCAGCGCCTCCATGTCGTGCTCCACGTCCAGGAGACCCCCGGAGCGGCTGCGGTACACGATTTCATCGAGCGAGTACGATTCCGTCGAGTCAAAGCCCGCGTTGAAGGGAACATACTTCGCCGTAAAGTTGTGCGCGCCGCCGGCGCGGTGGTGGCGCGCCTCGTCCTTGATGTTTGGCGGCGGAGGCGAAGGAGGGGGGTGGTTGGTGGTGGTGTTGAGGTGGGAGGAGGAGGGATCGAATGTAGAGGAGGTGCATGACACTAGCGTGGAGGCGCAGCGGTTTTTATTATTAGGGATTGAAATCGAATGATTTGGGAGAGTGGAGAAGGAAGGGTTCAACAGCGACGACATCATTTTCCTTATTATCCTTCCTTTTTAGAGAAGAGAAAGTGAAGAAGTTAAGTGAAGTTAGTGATGAAATATGAATGGTTCTTGTTTTTATTTATTTTCTTCTTTTGCTAAAGGAAAAGGGAATGTTATTCCACCACCCACCTTCATCTCCACGTGAAATTTATGCTCTCAATCGTTATTATTGTGTTGGATAATTAATAAGTGCTGATTGAGGCACATTATAAAATTACCAATAGCTCTTAATAAATAAGATGGTCAACTTTCACTCGGACATACAAACAGGTCACCACTTTCAAATGAGAGTCGGATTACTCACTCAATAATCAAAATAATTAATTTTAATATTTATCAACTTAGAGATAAAATATAATTATTTACATAAATTATTATTAATAAAAAATCTAGAGGTAATGAAATAGATAATATGCATTTTTTATATTATTAATATTTGGGATGTGAACATTGACTTTTGAAATCAAATTATCTTATGCAACAACTATTACTTGACGTTGGACTATAATCTAGATCTTACACCATGAAACTAAGATTCTTTCTTCACTAATATTGAATTGTGTGAAGGTTTATATACCAAATTAGAATGAAAAGTTTAAGGGATAAAACTACCATTGATTTAAAATTTTGAAAGCTTAAAAGTTATAAAGTATTTAAAATTACATAAATCCTTAAATAAGTGTCATACAATAATATTTTTACGTGATTTTAAACCTCTTAAAAGATTAAAATAGTGGTATTAATTCTCGCTCTTAAAATTTTCTTTTAATTTAAACACTATAAATAAAAAATATTTAATTAAAATGTAAATTTTAATAAAAATATCAATATAATATTTATTTAAAACTTAAACCTAGTCCCTTTAAAATTATCCTATTTAAAACAATTATTTTGACTAAATTGAATAAAACACAATAAATATACAAATTAAATTGCATATAATATGTAACAGTACTATTATCATATGACACAATATTCTATTCATACATAAATATTTTTTTTAAATTAAGAAAAAAAAAACTACAAAGTGACACATAGTATAAATAGTTCATTATTTATTAATTATTTAAATAGTATTATAATAATGACTAAATTAAAAAAAAGGGAAATTAGTCATTAGTTATGCAGAGTTAAAATTAATCATTGCAAAGTTAACAAGGAAGATGAAAGACAACAATAAAAACAGAATGAGTGGCCTAGTCAATGCTCATTGTGATAAAAAAGCCAAATGAAATTATGCAAATAACACTTATAAACAACACTAACCACAACCTTGCAACTAAAACTTAAGATCGGACACCATAAATTAAAAGTGAACTTAAAGGAGTTTGCATAACAACACACTTATTAAACAATAGCTAAAACTGAGTTTACTACAGAGAAAAATAGAAATAACATAACACAAGAGAGTGAAACCAATGAAACAATGAGCTATACAAAAAACGAGAGTAAATAGCATGCTTAGAAGAGATAATACCAGACTTATGCATATAGAGTTGATAGCAAACTGAAATGGAAACTCAAGCTAAACAATAGAAGCATAAACATCATATTGGCTAAAAAATTCATCATGGTTTTCAAATTATAATCTTAAACCAACAATAAACTGAACACTGAACTAAACTGCGATAAATAATCGCCCTTGCAAAACAAAATCATGAATGTATGAAAACTAGTCCTCTTAGCCTTGAAAAACACCATGAAGCTCTCAAGAATACAACACCCAAACCTCTTAGCCTTCAAATTACTCAATGCATTACTTGTATATAGTGTATTAACATTTCTATCTAGATGGGTATTATTACGCGTCTCAATAGTGAATGATGATTAGTGCTTCAAATATGAACATTTTTTTTCTGTGTTAATAATTTTAGCGAACCTAAGGGTTAATCACTAGTGATTTTGTCTGTATGGCGGGATTCAATAAGTTGTTTTAGAAAGTCTAAATGCTTGAGTAATGATATGATAGACTAAAATCAACATCAATTCCATCTTCATAAATTCATTCATTAATTTCAATAATCATAACACTTCGTCATTATCTTCTTATACTTCGAATACGATTTTCAAACAAGCATTTTTATATGAATGATCAAAACCATTTAGGTAATTACAAATATACTTATTGTCTCATACCTTAAAACGAGAGGTGACATTGAAAACATGAGCAAGAGCCAGTTTGTACCTTTTGGTAGTAGGACATCATGAATAGAGATATCAATAATGGGGGAAGAGAGAATAGAGGAAGACGTGTAGGAAGAAATTCCTTGAAAAAACTTATTCTGGCCCAAAATAGCACCAAAAAAATTATTTTTCACACTTCAGTAATGATCTTCATGGGTCTCTAACTTTTTTTTTCTTTTCAGAACAGTATAATCAATCTAACATGTGTTTATTCTAGTTGTACATTTTTATTTAATTTTTTTAATTGATTATGTATAGCATTACAATTCTTTCTTTTTTTGTCTTTCAAAAAACAGTTATAAAGAAGATAATTGGAACTCAAGGCAATTAATCAAACACATGGGGCATAAATGAAAAAAAGAAAAAGAAAGGTGTTGAAGGAGACCCAACCATGTGATCTAATTCAGAGTGTTAACAATTTGCAATTTGTCATTGCTTTCTTTCATTGTTATGAAAGGTAGCAAAATTCTGGTTCTAATCTAAAACTCTAAATACAAGTTCTCCTTTTTTGCGATTAACTTTTTTATAGCTTTCTTTTTTTCACTACGAACATTAATAGGTTATAACTTCAACGTAAGTTACATAAAAAAAATTAACATCTTAATCTTTCTTTGATAAAAAAAAAGTTTTAACTGTTTAATAGTTCTACTCTTATTATTGGCTTTTAAAACATATTTATTTGTAATTTTGGTTCTTTTTGTATTATAAGTTATGCATTTTTTGTCATTTTTATAGTTTTATTCCCTAAATTCTTTTACACAGTATTGACATTTTAATTCTTATCCACAATTTTGTTTATTTATCAATTTAAGATAATTGTAATTATGTTTTAGTGTTTACAGTTTCTATTTTTTATTGTTTAAACGAGTTGGGGAAAAAAGCCTTAATTATTCAATGTAGGTGACAATCTCACCTGGGGTTTCTTAGAAATAACTTGTGTTCCAATTTTAGCAAATCATTCAAGGTGTAAATAACATCTAATTTTAAGCTACAACATCGTTATTGAAAAAAAAAATATTATTTATCATACATTAATCTAAATCGATAAAAGGTTAATATTTCAGTGTACAAATTGCTGAATAATTCATTATTATTTTTAACAGTCTTTCATTCCTTAATATTTGGTTCATGTTATTGAATTTGAACAATAGATTTAAAACTGTAAACTTTATTACTGGATAATTCTAAACACGAATCTGGTTCAATAGAAAAATCATCTTAACGACCAAATAAACTTTGTATGCAGTTTAATAATATTTGTTTGTAAAAATGGTATTTATTAAAAAAAATCAAACAAAATCCAGTTAAAAAACAATTTATTAAATTTTGTATGATATTAAGATGGTTTAATTTTAAATAAGGATATAATTGTTGGTGTAGACAAGGAAGATACATTTATTTTAATAATTGCAGAGTTTGCTGAATATGATGAAAATAATATTGTGAAAGTCTCATATTTCATATGATAAGTAAAAAAGTGAGTGTTGGTACCTATATAATGTACTCTAATTCTATGATTTTTTTGTAAGTTTAAAATATTATGTTTGATTTTTTTCTAGGTTCTTATTATAGTAGAGTGTTGTAAAGTATAGTTAAATTTTGGATAGTATGAGTATACTTGATGTCAAAAATAAAGAATTGAAATAATTTTTTATATGTTGTATAATTTTTTTTCGTGGTATGATTAGACAATGATCATAATTTTTAAATTTAAAATTTTCATGTTATATTATTATGTTCAATGTGTTTTTATTTAAATATCTAATTTTCTTTTCACTGTTATCTAAAGCAGTAGAAAACAAGAGAAATGGAACATTTTTAGATGTAATTTGTACCAGTAGATACCGGGCCGCTTATAGATCGGACGTTCGTATGGCCAATGACTATCCAATTACGCAATCTTGCCGCTCGTCATTCGGGGGGACCAGGCAGCAGCGTATAGACTAGGGATGGCAACGGGTCGGGTCGGGCACGGATAGTGCCTACTCGCAACCCGACCCGACAAAAAAAATCAACCCGCTACCCGCACGGATATCCGCTTAAAAAATATCCGCGGATATTTTAAAACCCGTGGATACCCGCGGATACCCCGCAAATATTTAAAAATATATATTTTTTATAAAATATTATAATAAAATTTAAATAAAATTACAAAAAATATAAAAAATATAATATATATTAAATTAAAAATAAATTAAAATTTAATTTTAATTATATTTAACTTTATAAAATATAAATTAATGTTAATTTTAATTAAATTTGACTTAATAAAATATAAATTAAATTTTTATTTTTATGTTTTGCAGGTAGCGGATATCCGCGGGTACGGATAGTACAATACCCGCACCCGACCCGTTTATAAGCGGGTATTAAAAAACCCGCTACCCGTAACCCGTAGGTAGTAAATATCCGCGGGTACCAACTATCCGTCGCGGATTTTATCCGCGGATATCCACGGACACGGATTTTTTTGTCATCCCTAGTATAGACCAGACCTCCATGTGGCCAATGACCACCCAATTACGTGACATTGTCGCTCGCCATCCGGATGAACAACAACTCATATGAGGCCGGCCGGCCATACCGCCAATTAACTAGATTGCCTATATGGGCGGCCGGTTGTAAGACCTAACATCGGGAGACCGGCCGGCCACATCGCCAATTAATCAGATTATGATTAAGATTAAGGTAAGTAGTTGCTAAAAGCTATTGGGCTGAATTTGGGCCGTGATTAACTTTTCACTAATCCCAAGCCCATAGCAAAAACTATAAATATAGATCTAGGGTGAGTGGTAGATAGGTTGCATTTATCGCACATTTATTACTGTTCCATTGAAAACGCCATTGCTCTCAAGCTGACTTTGGCATCGGAGAATCTTTCGCAGGTCTCTTACCCGCACACAGAGGAACTGAAGTGTAAGAAGCGTGACCAGACGACCGAGAGATTGGAAGAGAAGTGTAGAGGTATTAGACGACTGAGCTCCTCCAACCGAAACATAATTCATTTATCAATGTTAGTTTAAGTTGGAAATGAATCATCAATAAAATAGAAAAAAAATTCTTTAACATGTATATTCAATTTAGTTACTTATCCTTTTCTAAACATTATTTTATTCCTCAAGTTATTTTAGTTCTTGCAGTCACAAAGTTATCAAATAGGTTATGTATAAAAGAAAGTCAATATAGCATACAGTGATATTTTAAATTCTACATGACATTATAAATAAATAATAAAAACATCACTTTTAAGAAATAAAAATAGAAAATATTGTGAAAGCTCGCATTTTAGTGTAAATTAAAAGTGAAAAAATAGTACACAAACAACCAGTAATACATACTGGCCATTTCAAATAATGAATAGGATTTTAGCTAGAACCAGGAAGCAATATAATATAATATTTGATAAAAGGTGAAAGTTAGTTAGTTTAAATGTTGCAATTAAACTCCAAACAAACCCTAACTACTTTAGTTTGAACATTCTGAGTTTGAACGTGATTTCCATGTCACACGTACTTACGTAAGAGTACATCTATACCCACCCTAATGTCTCTATTAAAAGCTCCTCTCGTTCCAAGTGCCAATTTTCCTAATAAAATATTTTCCTGCCAGCCAACCATACCACAATGTTTCATTGGTTTCTCCACAAATAATCTCTGTCTCACAAAAAAAATAAAATAAAAAATGTCTGTAATTCTAAATGCCTTATGCACATTTTTAACCCACAAATTCTTTTTTTTTATCTTTAATGAATACAGAATTACAGTTATTAAAATATGACGTATCATTTTTGCTCAAAAGCTATTATAATAAATATTTGCATGTATGTCGGTTAGAACTTTACCATGCCCAAAAGATTGGATGATTACGATTTACTTTATTTAAATGATGATTAGCTAAAGCTTTTACGAGACGTATTAAAGTGAGTTACATGTCGTGGAATTATTAAAATTTAAAATGATAAGGGTTATCTTGCTTCACCCATACACAGACAAAACAAGTTGTACTTATGAACACGTTAATATTTATGCAATTGAGTGCCTATATATAATTGTACAGATGAAATGGTTTATTGCAACAATATCATAAATTTAAGTATTAATAAAAAAAAGGAAAAATTAATGTTAAGGGACTTATTTGTTGAAAACACAGTTTAAAGTTTAATGTGTTTTCCCTTTTGAAGAAACTCTGTTTATATTTCAAAAGTCAATAGACATGTTAATGCATTGTAATAATAAAAAAAGATATACAATATTGAAAAAGAATTAAAGATGTAAAATGAATAAGTTTTGTTTGATTATGTGACAGGTGTATGAATTCATAACTGTTAATGATAAAAAATATATGTGTATGTATTTGATTAAGAATCTTTCCCAAATAATAATTTAGGATTATTTTTTTGTGTGCCTAATATTGGTTTTCAACAGTAACACCTTCACTCAATGTCTTCATTATAAAATGATACACTTCATACTTCGTATTATCGTAATTCTCAACCATGTAATTAAAAGAGATTAATTGTTTCAATTTATACTCACCAACTTTTTATTATTGTTATTTAAATATATATTTTTTAAAGACTTCAAAAATATTTCATACTATGTTTTCAATTTTAAAAGTATTTGTTATTTTTAAGTCAAACAAAAATTATATTTATAAAAAATATTCTAACATTCAAATCCGTCAAGTATATTAATGATTAATAAATATAATAATTAATAAATATAATTATTTCGTAAAATATATTATTTATATTAATATTTATAAATTATTATTTAAATGAATTTGAGTTTCATGACCTAATTACTAATTAATTCATAGTTAATTATAATTTTTTTGGCCTAACTTGTAAATCATTATAGTTAATAAATAATTAGTGTAATATTATCCTGATTAAATAGGTATGTATTGAATTTTAATATACAAGCATGTATTATTCAGTCGTGACCCGTATTATATTATCATGGTCAAGAAAAACTTGAACATGTACAGTATAATTATCAATGTTATTTAATTTGAACACAATTAAATTCAACTTTTGAAACAAAATGTTTGAGTTTTGTAAATATATTAACGAAAAAAACTTAATCTGAAATGTTCGAGATACAAAGTAATCATGTGAGTATTTGATTTTGTAGCACAATTAAAAATATATATATATTTGTTTTATTACCTTATATTTTAAGAGATGATATTATTTTTCCGACCCAATAAAACCAATTTATTTAAAACTATACATTAAAATCATATCATAAATAAATTACTATTTTTATTTGAAAATAACTGCTGTTTTTGTTTTAAATTTTGTTAATGAATGATGTTTTTAGTTTTTATGAAATATTCTTCTTTTCTTTCTTCTTATTCTATCTTCAAATAAATTACATTAACATTAATAAACATATAAAAAAAATTACTAAAAAGGTAAGAATGTTTTAATAAATTACTTCAATAAGTAATATCTTTATCGTCATTCTTAATTTATCAGAAAATCCCTTAAATTACATTTTATTGGATGGAAAAAGTGAAATTTATTTTTTATAGTGTTTGCAATTTCGTAATCGTAAACAAATTAAATCAGGTTTTTTATTATTTGAAATTTTAATTTAAAAATAAGAAATCTTAAACACATGTCTTATAACTTAATGTTGCCTACAAAACGAATAATATAATAGTATAAATTTACAATTTATTCTTAAAATTTCGTAGAGACGGTAAATAAAAAAATAATTTATTACATTTTTCGATTTCTCACTAAGGAGGAAATGGCATAATGCAGGCCACGAAAATGTCCAGCTTCATTGGTCCCACATCGCCTTTCACCAAACAAGAAACCTCAATATTTTAATTTAATTTGAATAATAAAAAATTATTTAAATAAAAGCCAGAGAGAGAGAGACGCAGCAACTCTCTGTGTACAGAGAGAAAGAAAGAGAAGCTAAAACTTGTTTTCCGTATAAATAAATAAAATTAAAAATAAAAATAAATACATAATGAATAATTGTGCACAGTGGGTGTTCTCTTATTACCGCATTTCTTCAAAAAGTCTTTGAGAAGAGAGAGAGAGAGAGAAACCAGAGTGAAGTTGCTCCATACCTTTGTTTTGTTCTTCTTTATCGTTTTCTCCAGCTTCTAATTTTAGCCTCTTCTCTCTCACAATTGTCGTTCAAACTTCAAAGCTACCGTTCTCTACTGTCCGATCTGACTCACTGAGTTCCTTCATCTGCTCAACTCGGATGACTTAGACAGGAAGATCGCGCCGCATTAATCGCCATGGTAAATTTCAATTAATCTCTCTATATTCTCTCTCTCCATCGTCTCCTTGCTTTTCGTTTCACTTCTTTAGCTTCTTCGTTGAATCTGTGTGACTTTGATTTTTCTTTTTTCTTTTAAATTCTTCCGTGTGAAAATGGTTTGTTTGGCGGATTTTTTTTTTGTAGTATATTTTTTATTTCCGGCGTTTGGATGATTCGGATTAGTATTTTTATTTATCGTGGTGAGAGTTATGTTAGTCGATCCACACATTACTACTAGAAGATCTTGTGAAATGGAGTTCGGCGAACATGAAGGGTTGATGAATAAGATTGGGGTAATTGTGGGCAGGCAGTGTTTGTAAGTTATTTGATGGCTTAGTTTCTTGGAAATACGACCTGATGAATTTAATCAGAGTCTTACGACATAGATTGAATGTTAGATTGGTCGTTGGAAGAAAGTTGAATGATAAGAAAAATGAAGGGACTCTTTATTCGGCATATTCCTCTATGGATATACTTGGACGGAAATCAAAATAAACAAGGTGGAGGTCATAAGGTTTACTTGCTTGTTTAAAAAGGGAGCTACTAGTATTGGTTCAATACTGATTATCATGGATTTTTTTTGGGGGAGAAGATGGGTGGCTTGAGATGTTGGTATCTCCAAAGCTTGCAAAAAGTGCCTTGAACTATGATCCAATTGAGGTTTCTTTTCCTTCAAATGCCATTGAATATATATAGATAGATTGGTAGCTTAGCTAGGATGATTTGGTATAGAGGGAAAACAATAGGAATAAACCCATCCTACTTAACTACAAGACTAATGATATATTGTCTTTAACTTGAAATTCTGAATTTATTTGCAAGAAATTGATCATTCATTTTGTGGTACTTCAAGAAATTGAAACATATTGACAAAACATTGAGTCATGTCTGAAGGTATCACTGTGGCACTTGACTATTGCTTGAATCTCAATGACAACTTTGGTGAATACAAACATTATTATTTTTCTTTGCAAACTGAACTTGTTGACAGAAAAGAAAATTATCTTAAATGTTAGCCACCCAAGCCTCTCCCTTCCCTATCATTTCGTCGTCACTGCCCTGTAAGAGTCAATCTCTTGGCAGCAGCTGCATTTTATGATGCCTTAGCTGGCTTTATGGTCAGCCCCTCCATAGATAATTCTTTTTGAGATACTTGAAACAAATACTAATTGATAACACTGAAGCACATGGGAAAGCTTCCTTGAAAGCTAGCTGTCAAAAGGAGAGAAACAATCCACTCAAGCACTCAACTGCACATTCGATATTACTCAATTTAAACTCACACTTAAAGCACATGAAGCAAAAACATTCCTTGGGTTTTAGGTTCTGGAATGTTGAACACACTCAAATATTAGGGTAGAATTGAATTATTTTATTGTTAAGAGTACATCACACACACACACACACACACACACACACACACACATATATATATATATATATATATATATATATATATATATTCATCTTATTATTCAGGGATAATCATATTCCTATTATTCATGGGTATAGTTAGGTCCATGTGCTTCAAGGATATTTATGTTATACACTTCAATTATAATATGCTAAGTATGGAATAAGAAAATATGATTGTTGACTGAAAACCAACAATTAAACCCTCTTTATTTGGCTTCCACTTGAAAAAATGTGGTGGATATTCAATGACATGAGTATAATAATAAGATATTTATATGTAAGTTTTTTAAAATTTTAAAACTGTGAATTAAAAATGTAATATAAATGATTAAAACAATGTTTGTTTGTATGTTTTTGTGAGGGTCATTATCAAAGCAAGGTGCTTATACGATAAATCAGAATATACAAATATTGATTATTATTTTAAATCTTTTGTTATGTTGCTTGTATATATATATATATATATATATATATATATATATATATATATATATATATATATATATTTAGAGAGAGAGAGACATTTTTAACTTATAGTGAGAGGAATGAATATTGATCATTACATTTTGTTTGAATACTCTTTCTTCCTTCAACCCTCGGACATGTCTTTTAAGGATAAAATTGTGACGGATCTCCAAAGTGAAGGAGTTTCATGTTCCAAAATGAATAATACCTCAAATGTGTAATGGATTATAAGGATGTCACTCGACAGACATGGGATCGGAATATATTTTATTATAAAGGGTCGAGATTAATACATATGAAAAGTTATGTAACTCTTTTAGGCCCTATTTGTATCAGTGGAATTACTGTGTAGGATCGAGGGAGAGTGAGGCAATCACTTATTTGCATTTGTTGATTTGCGGGTGGTGAAGAGCTACGATTTGAGAGTGATGCACCTAATTTCACTCCTCGCGAATTGAGGAGATTTGAAATGATATACTGTAGGGGCTCGTTACAATTACAAAATGACCCATTGCTTTTTGTTTGAATCTTGGATAAGTTATGTTGTATGTTATAAACCTTGAAACATGCTTCCGGATGATATTATTTTCAATTTTTATTAATAAATCCAATATTAATATAATAAATAATAATTATAATAATAAAATAAGATTAGTATTAATTTTTATTATGATTTAATATCATTGTATAAATTGCCAATATAATAATGATTCGATATATTTTTGGTTAACAATTATTTAAATAATAATATACAAATTATTATTTATGAAAATGTATTTGAAATTTATTCCTACAAATTCCTATTATAAATTTTAATTTTATTTTTTCAATTAATTTTTTTATTATAAATAGCAAATTCAAATTTATTTTAATATAATTTTCACTATTTACATTTAAATTTATACACATTTCTCCACAAACATAAATTGGTAATCATCTATTTTTGTCGATTAAAACATTTTTTTAATCTATCAAACCCATCACATCATTCACAAACTCTCACAAACTTTCCCCTCAAGTCTCTTTATCTATTCCTTCAAATCTCTTACAATGTGTTCACTTGAAGAGAAAACACTGTTAAGAGGAATTTGAGAAGATGGATTTAGAAAATAATTGTGTTCACATTAAGGAATTTGCAATGAATGATTCTCGCTGATTTGCGGGATGAGGTGCTTTTTTCATCCACAGGAATGCAACGAGATTTGGGGGTGATTATGGTGAAAAATCTTTTCTACCTCTGTGAACAAGCACATAACACATGAAGCACAATTACTCCTCCTGCCCAACTTTACAACAAACATAAGTATTTTATATGATGTGAAGGGAACACTCTTTTGTCTCTATTGACAAAATATTTTATATAATGTTTCTTTTAACATCACAATTGTTTTATTTTTACATTATACATAGTTAAAAAGTAACTTTCCATTAGCAAATATTATTTCACTTTATTGATTAGTAAATAAAAAACATTTTCTTAAATAGTCAAATTCAAATTAAAATATAGATATAATCTATAAAAATTAATTTTTATTTTTTTTATAAACATTTTTACAATTAAATATAACATTTACAATTATCATTTTATATTACTTTTATAATTAGGGATATTTTGGTAATCTTCAATTTCTAATAATTAAACAATTTTTTTTATCTGTCACATCAATCAAATCCTACACTAATTCTCACAAACTTTACTTCCAAATCCACTTCAATTACCTCCAAATCCACTCAAACAAACAACAACAACTTTACCCTCAAATCCCCTCAAATCCACTCAATCACTCTCCCCCAAATCATCTCCCACAAATCTACACATGTGAACAAAGCCTTAGTCCATAGAACACCACAATCCCCTCTACATTTCCTCAAATGCATCCACTCATTCTCCCTCCAATCCTCTCCCAATCCAAACACGACCTTAAGGATCACATGACCTTTTACAACTTTTAATCTTTGTCATGTATAGTTGTATGACCTATATTTACTATTTTCACTCTTAGGAGGAATATTCTTTTCACTATATGTGTGTGTGTGTGTGTGAAAAATATTAAATAAGAACTTTTCTTGTTGTGAGAAATGAAAGCAATTAAAGATAGATCATTAGATCATATTTGAATGGTATAGATGAAAATAAAAATGTGCATTACATTTTTAACTGTCTATGTGACTACTAATTAACTTTTACTCTATGACCCAATTTTATAGTTATCATTTACCGTTACAACAATAATTCTCTCTCTCTCTCTCTCTCTCTATATATATATATATATATATATATGTGTGTGTGTGTGTGTGTGTTTGTGTGTCTCTATGTGTATGCTTGAACGTAAGCTGTGCATAGTGTGTATCTATATTGTGTCCACTTTCCATTTGGAGTCCCTGGTACATAGCTTTCAACACTACCTATGATGATTAGCATTTTGATCCATAACTTGCACATATTCTTCCTGAAATTATGAAATTGCTTGCAATGATAATTTCCCATCATTTATTTATTTATGGATCTAACATTTTGTTAAGATATTTTTTTAAACGTTTTTTTTCATTCATTATATTTTCATTTTTAATTATTACTCTTGCTGTTGAAATAAAATGAACTGATGGAGTTAACTTTTATATACATGCTTTTGTAAACTCAATCCATAGGGTTGGTAATGCCATTTATGACCAGAGCACATTTGCTTGCATTGTTGGTTACATATTGGCTACTTATTTTAGATAACTACTATATCTTTAATTTTTGTGCATGCCTTGTGGGAATATTTTCTTCAATGAGAGATTGTATAAGTTTTAGCAAATAACATACACACACAAACATATATATTAAATACCTATTTAGTTAAAGACTATTTTATTCTCAAAATTAATACATTAAGTTTTGATATATGTGAGTGGCAGTATTGTTCCCCGATTTAACATTTTTTTTGCTGTGGATGTTGCATACATTTGTCTTTGTAGTCTGCGCCGGTGAATATTATTGTAGGTTCTCATGTCTGGATTGAAGATCCAGCACAGGCGTGGGTTGATGGAGAAGTTTCCAAAATCAATGGTGAAGAAGTCCATGTTCGCACCACAGCTGGGAAAATTGTGAGTCAAACTGTCTGTACTGTGTATTTGTTAGATTGTTTGTAATTGTTTTTTTAGTACTCTTGTGTCATTCTTACTGGGTTAAATCACTTTCAGAAATTAAATATTTATTTTTTATTTATTATATATTAAGTTGCAGAATTCCAAGTTTATTATCAATATCCTATCTGTTTGACTTGTAATAAAACGAGTTATACTAGGCCATACTATCATGATTAAGTCTGCAAAACTGGTTGCAGGTTGTAAAAAATATTTCAAAGGTTCTTCCCAAGGATAATGAGGCCCCTCCTGGAGGTGTAGATGACATGACAAAATTATCTTACTTGCATGAACCAGGTGTTCTGCACAATTTGGCAGCTAGATATGAACTCAATGAAATCTACGTGAGATTCTAAAATATCTATTATTTCATTTGTTACTGCAATTGTTGTTATGTAAGAATTGGCACGTATGAATGATACAATCATGCTACTCCCCCATCATCATTGCAGACATATACCGGAAATATCCTGATTGCAATAAATCCTTTTCAAAGGTTACCACATCTATATGATACTCACATGATGGAACAATACAAAGGAGCTGCATTTGGAGAATTGAGTCCCCATGTTTTTGCAGTTGCAGATGTTGCATACAGGTGACTGATAGATGACTTTTCATTTTCTGTTTTATTCTTTTTGTATGGTTTATTAATGTCCATTGTTTGTATTCATCAGGGCGATGATTAATGAGGGGAAAAGCAACTCAATTCTGGTTAGTGGTGAGAGTGGGGCTGGAAAGACAGAGACAACAAAAATGCTTATGCGGTATCTTGCATATCTTGGGGGTCGATCTGGAGTTGAAGGGCGAACAGTTGAACAACAAGTTCTAGAAGTATATATAGTTTCAGTTTCTTGTTTTGGCCACCTCATCTTTTTTTAGCCTTACACCATTACTTTTAGCTTTTTTTATCTTATTTGATTTGTAGGGTGTTAAAAAAGTGTCGAAATGGTTTCCTCATACTTCTTCTGTTTTAATTACTTTGCAGTCTAATCCAGTTCTTGAAGCATTTGGCAATGCCAAAACTGTTAGAAACAACAATTCAAGGTGGGTGTTGACAGCCAGATGGTATATCAAGTAAAATGAAAATGATCATAAATTGGTTAGGTAAAGTGATTGTGATTATGTTACTTCATAAATAGAGAGAGGGAGAAGAAATTGTGATAGATTAGTTTGGGATTTGTTACTGTAGCTTCTTGGAATTGTGTGTTGTTAGTCCGCTATATGTTGAACTGAGCAGTAAACGAAGACATTACATATTTTTTCTTGTTCAAGGAACACTTATTACTTCATATAACATGGTGCTTGCCTTATTCCTCCCGGTTGATATGCAGTCGCTTTGGTAAATTTGTTGAGATACAATTTGACAACAAGGGAAGAATATCGGGGGCTGCTATACGGACATATTTGCTTGAAAGGTCCCGTGTCTGTCAAATTTCAGATCCTGAAAGAAATTACCATTGCTTTTACCTTCTATGTGCAGCACCAGCTGAGGTAAAGTATTCTTTTTTGTTCTAATGTTCCCTTGTCTCTGTCACAAAGATTGGCTCCTATTAAATTGTTAATATATTCATATTTAATCATTGTGACTCTATTTTGTAGGAAAAAGAGAAATATAAACTGGGAAGTCCTAGCTCCTTTCATTACTTAAATCAATCCAACTGCTATGCACTGGATGGAGTGGATGATGCTGAGGAATATCTTGCAACTCGAAGGGCAATGGATGTTGTTGGAATAAGTGAGGAGGAGCAGGTTAGTCTTTCTGAGTCCTAGTTCTTAATAAAATGAGATTTTATATGATTGCTTTAATGATATGGCCCTATATTGCAGGAGGCGATTTTCCGAGTTATTGCAGCAATTTTGCATCTTGGAAACATTGAATTTGCAAAAGGAGAGGAGATTGACTCTTCTGTCATTAAGGATGAGAAGTCTAGGTTCCATCTTAATGTTACCGCTGAACTTCTAAAGTATGCCCAACATAATCCTTTTATGCATTATCATTTTATCAATGTGGTATGCATTTTAACATAACATTGTTGTAGGTGTGATTGTAAGAGCTTGGAAGATGCATTGATCAAGCGTGTGATGGTAACACCGGAGGAGGTTATTACAAGAACCCTTGATCCTATTGCAGCTCTTGGTAGCAGGGATGCATTGGCGAAAACCATTTATTCTCGTTTGTTTGATTGGTAATGAACGTTTAGCACTGCTTTATTTTACAAAAATAGATCCTCTATTGCATTGATATGTTGGAGGAAAGAAAGATTGATTGAAAAGTTCCAAAACTGAAATCTATTATGTAAAGGAACCTAAACAATTTTATTCTTACCAAAGGACTACTTATTGACCTTTATATTTGACACATTTAATTTGAAAATCAATTGTGGATTTTATATTCCTGTTTTAAATTACTTTAGAATTATGTTAATCATATTTATAGTTGAAATAACCATGCATTAAGGTTCTGGAAGTTTTTGTTGTTAATGATGTGTGTGATTGGGCCAAATTTGTTCTAGATTATTTTTTATGGTGTCATACTCTGACAGTCTCATCATTGCTTCCAGGCTTGTTGAGAAGATTAACAATTCGATTGGACAAGATCCAAATTCGAAATCTATTATTGGAGTTCTTGATATCTATGGGTTCGAAAGTTTTAAATTCAATAGGTAAGCTAATGATTTCATCTATCACTTCGGTTTTGTATTAGCCTTGATCTGACAAATTTCTTTTACTTAGTTTTGAGCAGTTCTGTATTAATTTTACAAACGAGAAGCTGCAACAACATTTTAATCAGGTTTGGTAATTTCTGGTTCAAATTTGTAGTATATATTCTATAATTTTTTTCCCTTTGGTAACTGAGTGTTTTTTAATCCCGAATGGTTGCAGCATGTCTTTAAAATGGAACAAGAAGAATACACCAAAGAAGAAATTAATTGGAGTTACATAGAATTTGTTGACAACCAAGATGTTTTGGATTTAATAGAGAAGGTATTCTACTGTTGCTGCCTAAGACCAACTTATACTCTTTACTTTCCTACTCGATAAATTCAGGTAGTGATGATTATAATATTGAATCTTTTGCAGAAACCTGGAGGAATAATTGCCCTTCTTGATGAAGCCTGGTATGCAGCTGGGAGTGACTTCATTGTTAATCTAATATTGTTTTTAAGCTAAATAAAAGCTACATGCATTACCTTTTCTGAAGTTACTTTCTCTTGTCTCATTTTCATACCTGTATGCTATATACAATGTGTTTAGAGTAGGTAGGATATATTATATACACTACTATTTCATAGCAGGCGTTGCTTAAACTCTTTAATTTGGTTGGACTTATTAGCCTCCCTGTGTGATACAGTATGTTTCCCAAGTCTACACATGAAACATTTGCTCAGAAATTGTATCAGACATTCAAAAACAACAAGCGCTTCATCAAACCTAAGCTTTCTCGGACTAGTTTTACCATATCCCATTATGCAGGCGAGGTAAATATGTTTGATCTTTTTTCTATTACACGTTCCCTTTTAGTACTTTCTAAATATTTTTTGTTGCTTGAATGTTTTTCTTCCTTCTTTTTGACATTTTATTTTTCTTTGTTCAGGTGACATATCTAGCTGATATGTTTCTTGACAAAAACAAGGATTATGTAGTGGCAGAACATCAGGATTTGCTCATAGCCTCAAAATGCCCATTTGTGGCTGGTCTATTCCCCCCTTCTCCAGAAGAGTCTTCGAAATCATCAAAGTTCTCTTCAATAGGATCTCGCTTCAAGGTATTATCATTTTTTACTGCTCTTCCTTAATTCTGTTATACTATATACCAGTCTTTGACATTCTTGTATTAGAAATATGTAATTTTGTTTTCAAGTTATGCATGTAGTAAATGACACATTTCTGAAACATGCAGCTACAACTTCAATCTTTGATGGAGACCCTAAATTCAACAGAACCTCACTATATCAGATGTGTGAAGCCAAATAATGTTCTCAAGCCTGCTATTTTTGAAAATCTCAACATTATTCAACAATTGCGTTGTGGTGTGAGTATATCACGTGTTTCTTTGTCTTTGTTGCCATTATATAATTGACAATAGAAGGGATAATATCTGTCACCTGTTTACGCTCGGTGATTGTTTTCCTGATTGTCATTTGTTTTAGGGTGTTCTTGAGGCAATTAGAATCAGCTGTGCTGGGTATCCTACCAGACGAACATTCTATGAATTTCTAAACCGATTTGGTGTTCTTGCCCCAGAAGTTCTAGACGGAAAGTAACGTCATTTCTGGGCTCTTTTAATATTTGAATTGGAAAAGGGCTCTGTAATTGAATCCCCTCTTTCCTTTTGTCTGTACTTATGTGTCAATTGTTTTTACTTGTTCCTTTTCAGCTATGATGTCAAGGTTGCATGCCAAATGATCCTGGATAAAATGGGTATGCAAGGCTATCAGGTGATACTCCTTTTTCCTAACAACTTGGTTTGTTGACAATGGTGTTTGGGAGGGTCAGTTTTAGGAAAGAGGATCAGTGAGCCATGCTCTGCTATTTTTGCAACTAAATGCACGTTGCATATGTGATTTGTTTGTTTTTTTTTTGTTTTTTTTATCATGGACATGTTGAATAATTAAAATACCCAACTGTCTCTCAAGAGGCTTATGGAGCTTCTGAAACAACTTCATGCTAATTCTTCGTAGACTATCCCAGGGATTTTTTTTTACTCGAATACCAAAAAACGCTTATTAGCATGTCTGCTTGTTCGCCCAGTATGTAACTTCATAGTATTTTATAACCTCAAGTGACTTCTGATCTTAGTTGGAAAATTGCTTTATTCTTTATTTCACGATTATTACCTTTCAACTTTAAACTAAATGGAAGTCCTTTGTATGAATGGATTTAATATAATATGTAATCATGACATTTATGATGGTTTACCAGATAGGGAAGGCAAAGGTTTTCCTAAGAGCTGGTCAGATGGCTGAACTGGATGCAAGAAGAGCAGAGGTTCTTGGAAATGCTGCCAGAGTCATCCAGAGGCAAATACGTACCCATATTGCACGCAAAGAATTCATTGAATTGCGCCGAGCTGCAATCTGTCTGCAGTCTAATTTGCGAGGTATCCTTATTCCTTAGTTCTATCTAATATGTTTTCTTTGTTTTTTATTGCTTCTTTATTTTGGAGTTCATTAACTTGACTGCATATTTGGGATGAACTAAATTTCTAGAACAAAAATATTTTTTTTTCACCCTTAAAAATTTCTCCTGGTGACATTTTAAGAGTAAGCTGTCTTGAATGCAAGATCAACTGATTCAAACATACTTCAAGACAATCTCGTGTATAAACAAGCTGTTGGTATTGGTATGCGTGTATAATAGTAGTGATGATGTCTGATATTATTATCTAAAATTCTTCCTCCATGTGATAGGATATTAAATATCAAATCTTAGGTGTGTCTACAAATACCAAATCCACCAAATTTGGAAACTCTCCGTCTTTTCTCTAAAATTTGTTAGGAGTTGGAACGAGCTAAAGGGAAACGTGGACATTCTAACAAATTGAGTTTGCTATCAACATTTAAGTCGTGCTTCTTTGGTCATTAAGCCTTTGTTCCATATATCCCCTGTTTGTATACTGTGTTAGTGTTCATGGCATTCTAAAATTCATGCAGCCTTAAATAAGTTGGGATTTTCTCCTAATGTAGTTTTATTTCTCATGGTTTCTTCTTGTGTAACCTACTCTCAATCTGACTCTAATTCTTATGGTGCTTTTCAATAAAAAATAGGAATATTGTCCCGGAAACTTTATGAGAAGTTGCGGCGTGAAGCAGCAGCTGTAAAAATGCAGAAGAACTTCAAAGGATACATTGCCAGGAAATCATACTTAAATGCACGATCATCTGCAATTGTATTACAGACAGGTCTAAGGGCTATGAAAGCTCGTGATGAATTTAGACTTAGAAAGCAAACAAAAGCTGCAATTTATGTGCAGGTGCCTTTGTTAATCTTCTTTATAGTTAGAATATTAAGAAAATGAAGTCATGAAACTTTTTTACGTGCCTTACCATAATGATTTTTTCTGTTAATCTCTACAGGCTCACTTGCGTCGGTTAATTGCATATTCTTACTATAAACAATTGCAAAAGGCTGCAGTTGTTACTCAATGTGGATGGAGGAGAAGGGTTGCTAGAAGGGAACTTAGAATGCTTAAAATGGTGCAAATAATAGTTTTTCTGTTATGGCGTACTCAGTCTTTTTAAAAAAGAGCCTTAATAGTAATATTTTGTATACTTTTATTCAGGCTGCTAGAGAAACTGGGGCTCTCCAAGAAGCTAAGGACAAACTTGAAAAGCGTGTTGAAGAACTTACGTGGCGTTTGCAAATTGAGAAGCGTTTGAGAGTAACTTCATTATCATATATCTACATATATTTTCTTTCTATGTTTGAGTATTGATATTACTGTTGCAATTTTCAATGCCATAAACTTCTCTTATTTTAACTTATTACAGACTGATTTGGAAGAAGAAAAGGCACAAGAAATTGCAAAGTTACAGGATTCTTTACATGCAATGCAAATACAAGTCGAAGAAGCAAATGCCAAGGTCATCAAAGAGCGTGAGGCGGCAAGAAAGGCCATCGAGGAAGCACCTCCAGTTATTAAGGAGACTCCTGTTTTAATTCAAGATACTGAAAAGATTACTTCTTTATTGGCTGAAGTCAGTAGTTTGAAGGTACGCAATTGGTCATCATTTTGACAAATGACAATACGTCAGTAACTTCTTGAGTCATAGCATTTTCTGACGAATTGTTTATAAATATGTTGTAATAATTTTTAAAGAGCCCAATGGATGTTTTGGTACAAATGCCTCCACTTTTTATCTTTTAACTTTGTCTATGCTTGCTTCTCTTAAATTAATTTTCATTGAGTCCTTGGCCTTCAACCATCTTTCAAAACATTTTAATAAAATGTAAATGTAGTAGTTACATATTATATGCTGAATTTCTGCAAGCTCAACCTACAACATGAGTTCTACTAAAATTGGAGTTTTTTACATAATAGTTGTGAGGCACTATACATATTTACTATGAATAATTGCAAATTTATTGAGTACCCTTTTTAATCTGTGATACAGGAATCACTGCTATTGGAAAAAGAGGCTAAAGAAGAGGCAAGAAAAGCTCAGGTTGAGGCTGAAGCTAGAAATAAAGAGATGGTTAAAAAGGTTGAAGATTCTGACCGCAAAGTGGATCAACTTCAAGAATTGGTTCAGAGGTTAGTAAAGTTTGAGCAGAAAAAAGTATCTATTTAGTTATGTACGAACACTTGCTCCATAGTTTAAAATTATTTCAAAAGAAGAGATGAATAATTTTCAGTTTCTGATGACATCGCAAATGTATCACATTTAAGAAGTAACAAAAGGTGTTGGATATGAAGCCATTCATCTTCTTTCTCTGCCCTCATCCTTCTAAATTTAAAAAAGAAAAAAAATGAAAATCAAGGACACTATGGGCGAGCTTGTGCATTATCTACACTTCGCTAGCAACTTCAGCTTTTGAATAGTTGGTTTGTGATATGAAGTCTAATATTTTTAATATCATAGTTAAATGCACCTACAAACTCCTATCATAGTTCATCATCAACTGTTTATCAGCCATTTTCTTGCATCAGTTCTCCAGGGCTATAACTGTGTTTTCTTTACTTTTTCAATTGGATGCATTATACAGTTATATTTGCTCATTAATTTCCGTCTGTACTACCTTTATTTCTATTACGTAGATTGGAGGAAAAGATTTCCAATGCAGAGTCAGAAAATCAAGTTCTTCGGCAGCAAGCACTGGCTGTGTCACCAACTGGAAAAGCTCTGTCTGCAAGACCAAGGACAGTTATTATTCAGGTAAGAGAATAAAATACATTCTCATTACTTGAAGTTATAGCACATGAAGAGATTCACAATGATATTTCATGCATAATATGCAGCGGACACCTGAAAATGGGAGTGCTCTAAACGGTGAAGCGAAAATTGAATCGGTAAGAACACTGCTGTTTTATGAAAGTATATATCAACAATTAACTTTAGTGTGAGGATTTATTTATTTATTTGTTTAATTCTCAACTTTTATGTGTTTCAGAATATGCCTCTTGTTGTATCTAATGTGCGTGAGCCTGAATCCGAGGGGAAACCACAAAAATCTCTCAATGAGAAGCAGCAAGTGAGTGTCTCCACATATTCATTGTGTAATCTGAATCTGTTACAAATATTTAAAGTTAACTTTTAAATATAAATCCTTCCCCCGCATTCAAGTTATAACTTATCTCAAAAATTTCACTTTCTTGTTCAGGAAAACCAAGACTTGTTGATCAAGTGCATATCTCAAGATTTGGGATTTTCTGGGGGCAAACCTGTGGCTGCATGTGTCATATATAAATGCCTTCTTCACTGGAGGTCATTTGAAGTTGAAAGGACAAGTGTTTTCGACCGGATCATTCAAACAATAGCTTCAGCTGTTGAGGTAACTTAATATTTGGGATTACTTGTATGTTATTTACGACACAGTGCTTTTGCATTTAAAAGTACCTGGGTCAATTTCTGAAAACAAAGAATATGTTACTAACAGTGAATTCTGCACCATTGAAGGCCCAGGATAATACGGATGTATTGTCTTATTGGTTGTCGAATACATCTACTTTGTTGTTGCTACTCCAACGCACTCTTAAAGCTACTGGAGCAGCTAGCTTAACACCACAGCGGCGGAGAACAGCATCATCTTCTCTTTTCGGAAGAATGTCTCAAGTATGAAGCAACTGCTTATCCTTTCTAGAGAGAACGTTATCAGTGAATGTGGATTTCATTTATCTTACATTTCGTTGCCTTATGTGATTCCAGGGGCTAAGGGCATCTCCCCAAACTGCTGGATTGTCATTTCTAAATGGTCGAGGTCTTAATAGACTGGATGATTTACGACAAGTAGAAGCAAAATATCCGGCACTGCTGTTTAAGCAGCAGCTTACTGCCTTCCTTGAAAAAATATATGGAATGATAAGAGACAACCTAAAAAAGGAGATATCTCCATTACTTGGACTGTGTATACAGGTGATGTCATTTTTGAGGGAGTAATAGGGTGGAAATAAAAATTGTGAAAGTCTAATTGGTCCAGGGGCTTAATCAATTAACAAATCACGTGGGTTTAAATTTTATTTTTTAAGTGAATGTCATCTTATATTTATATTAGTTGCACAAGAATGAGAATCACAATTAATATCTATTCGAATTAATAAAATATAATTTTTTTCTTTGACATGCAGACACCGAGCATATAGTAAGTGCTTAAGATTGATAACTAAAGAAAATGTTTTGGTCTCTATATGATTAATCAGACAGAAATCCATTGCAAGGAACAATTTTCGTTGTTATTTGCAAATGAAATTAGTTGTTTACTAGCAATCCTTTAATCAGTTGTTTAATTTTGTGCACTCCTTTGGTCAAGCTACTGAGTAATTAACAAGGTCAACACTATGGGTGTTTTTATTTGTTTATTTATCTTGTCTGTGATAAAATCAATTGCAGGCTCCAAGAACCTCACGGCAGAGTTTAGTTAAAGGACGCTCACAAGCAAATGCAGTTGCTCAGCAAGCTTTAATTGCTCACTGGCAAAGTATTGTGAAAAGCTTAAACAATTGTCTGAAGATAATGAAAGCAAACTATGTGAGTCACACTTTCAATTTCTGTATTTCCACTGTCTGAGCATAGATATGTCATCTTAACCAACCAAATACTACTGGTATAACAGGCGCCTCCTTTCTTGGTCCGGAAAGTGTTCACTCAAATTTTCTCATTCATCAATGTTCAATTATTCAATAGGTAATCTCTCTTTCTCCTTGCCTTGCATATTATATTGTGGAATGCAGACTCTTTCCTGTACTTAATCGGACTCTTTCATGGACTTATTATGATAATCACTGCAGTCTTCTGTTGCGTCGGGAGTGTTGTTCGTTCAGCAATGGGGAGTATGTAAAAACAGGCCTTGCTGAATTAGAACAGTGGTGCGTTGAGGCAACAGAGGAGGTGAGAAACAGACAACTATTTCAGATTTTTCTGTACTTTTCCCTTTTTTAAATCCTAACCCGAATCATTCTGTACAGTACACTGGCTCTGCTTGGGATGAACTGAAACATATCAGGCAGGCTGTTGGATTCCTGGTAAGTTACTCCTATACAAATTCCAATTCAATCCATTATTAACTGATTCTGACACATGACTCTCAATCTTCATTCTCAGGTGATACATCAAAAACCCAAAAAGTCTCTTAATGAAATTACAAAGGAGCTTTGCCCTGTGGGTGCCTTCTTCCTTTCTGTCAACTATTTTTGAACTCATATTTACTGTTTCTCTTACTAAGTCTAATATTCCTTTGATACAGGTTCTCAGTATACAACAGTTATACAGGATAAGTACAATGTACTGGGATGACAAATATGGCACTCACAGTGTGTCTTCAGACGTAAGTTTTACTTGGTTACTGGTTGAGTATATACATCTTGTGAACAATTCCCGAGGTGGAACAGCTGCAGTGTGATAAATCTCAAACCATCTCTCTCTCTGACTAATATACAGGTTATAACGAACATGAGAACTATGATGTCCGACGACTCTAATAATGCTGTCAGCACTTCTTTCCTATTAGATGATGACTCGAGGTATGTTATCACCTTCAGCAAACAATTTAAAGTTTGGTTACTCGTCTTGGTCTTTACTGTAATATTTCTACTTAAACCTTGAATATGAATGCAGCATTCCATTTTCGGTGGATGACATTTCCAAATCAATGCAACAAGTAGAAGTAGCAGATGTGGATCCTCCTCCAATTATACGTGAGAACTCGGGATTTGGGTTCTTACTAGCAAGGTCAGAGTGATGCAAATAGCTGGTGATTATTGCCTCTGATGCTCCGACTCGTGGTTATTTCCGAGGTATTGCACCAAGGTGCAGGTGCCAAGCTGTGCATAAAATTTCGTTGTGGTTACTTGTATAGTATATTTTAGCCAACTCAGGCTTCTAATATTGGTTTGTTGCCTGGGTTAATTCATTTTTACCCCTCAAGTTTCATCGACACGAGGGATTTTCTTAAGAAGCCATTGTCACTATTGATGCGAGTCGTGTGACAAAGGCGGTCATAGCTAAAGGCTGGTGGCCAGACATTCTGGCACACCTGCCAAGGTTCTTTTCTCATTTGGTTGGTTTTCAAGTGTTATAGGTGGATGCAATTAGTGACTCCCATGTATTTTATAGGTGGTGGGCGAATTTGTTTCACGAGATTGCTTTTTGTATTTACTTGTGCAATATTCTTTCTTTCTTTTTTCAAATATTTAAACTTTAAGGTAGTTCTTTTTAACCACTGAGTTATGGTGGAAGATGACTCAGTGCACTTGTACAGACTTGAGATCATTTATTTGAGTTTCAATTTTTTAAAGAATTAAATGTGTCGAATGTCAGAAGATTTCGCCTTGAAAGGAAATTTATGTCTAGAAAATGTTATTCAAGGTTCATGCAAATAACTGATAATATTGATTAGTGGTCGAAGCAGTTAACATGGGAGTGAATGAGCATTGTCCATTAGTTACAGATGAAACACTTGCAAAATATGAGGTGATGTATTATTTTAATCCTTAGTGTTGGTACATTTTTGTGGTAATAGATACTTAATGATCCCTCTCCGTTTCTGATAGTTCTTGCTTTTATGCTAAATCATGCTGGCTATGAAATTCAGTATTGGAACAAGGGTATTCATTTGCTAAACCATAGATATATACACTAAAAGTTGTCATGAAGCTCTTCACTCTCCTGTATAAGTTAAACACTCTAAACTTTATCTCCCTTCTCATTTAGCTATATGTTTTTTCATGTTATGTTTTAAATTAGTAAAGAAAAATCTTTCGATCATATCGAATCTTTTATCTTTATTTGTATATGTAATTTTTTTAATCACCTAATCCTTCAATTTTATTTTCTTTTATCTTCTTTTAATAATTTGTTGAAAATTGTATATAATTAAAAGGTTCATATCTCAACTCAAAAGTGTTGATTGTAAATCCACTTTATAATTTCTACATTCAAAGATATTTGTTATAAATTTTAATTACTTAAGAATCAATGAGTATCTTTTGTAATATATGAATTAGAGAACTGAATAGTATCGTATTTATTGGATAGCTTACAGGCAATAAGGTAATTACTGAATATTCCACGGTTCGTTGTTTGGCACTTGATACAAGTAAGTCGGTCATTGAACTTTTGGGTCAATTGGTTCTTAATTATGACCTATTTAAGTGGGAGTTCATACAATGAAGTAAACCTATAAATAGTATTATGAGACTTTATTTTTTATATTTAATTTTGATTTGACTAGAATTTTTATCAAGTACTAACTTGAGAGGCATTTCTCCATTTGATAGTGGACAAAAGAGACTTAAAAGACTACTATTGGATAGTAGAGAGTTCGTGAGAGTAGGAACAAACTTTGTAGGGTAAATTCAGCAAGAATAAACTATTTAGCTATTCATCTCAAATAAACAAGATTATGTAAAAATAAAATAAAATCAAATCAAAATTTTTTGAAAATGGATTTATTTTTAAAGTTGAAAAATATAGATAATTTTAAAAATAAATGCAATATAATTTAATGTTATTTGGACATGGAAAAAAGTATAAAAAAAGTCTAAACATATTTTTGGGGCAATAGATTAAATACAAATAAAAATAAATTAAATGTTAAAATACTAGTTAGTAATTTTGCGTCTATTTAGTCATAATATTTTTTTAATAACATTTCTTTGTCAATTTTATTCAATTTAAATTTTTTATTAACAAAATAATTAATAGATAATGAACAATATAATCATATATTAGTCAATCATACATCAGCTGATGTAACATTTCAAAAATACAGTATAAACCATATACGAGAATAATCACATATTAATAATATGACAGATCAGTCTTACAAAAGATCGGAAGCACGGTTATGGCCGAACGGCCTTACAAAATACTACAGAATTTAAAACTGTACAATGACTACAACTATACCGAACGGTTTGCAAAATAAACTTATAACGAACGGTCCTACAAAAGAAGAGGCCAACAACTAGCTGAATGTTCCTAAGGTTCGGCCTTCACTTCCACCTCTTCCAGTGCTTCTTCCAGCAACTCTTCTCCTTCTGCTCACGTCCACACGGATGATCATTGCAACAGGACAAACAACCGAACGTACAACACAGACAAGATGATAAATAGGGTAAGCTTATGTAATTTAATTAATTCAATAAAACATACAATTTTCGTGATTAAATCAATCAACAACCAAATTATAATTCATACATCATGGCATGCAAAGGCCGACCACTTGACTCTGACTGTCCGGACTGTATGAATCCTGTGTAGCTACGACGTTTGTGCATCCGGGTGATGAAGTAACTGGGATACCCTCAACAGCTGCCACCCGAGGTTAATCCATTCCGTCCAAGTTAACCTTATGGACTAGGATCTCCTGCCATTCCCACACATGACTTACTCCTCTCTACGTGAGAATGATTAATCACATAATATCAGGATAAACGTCCCCTAAGCTTTGCCCACATTCATAATTTACCATTCAATAACCACTTTCTAAGATATTCATCCCTGGAATACTCTTTCATAACCAAACCATTTCATTCGCATCATATTTCAAATTCCCTTATACTTCATCATAAATATATTCAACTGAAATAAAATCACACTTTCTCATCATAGCACAAGTCCGAATGGAATAACACTTATTAGAAACTAACATGACCGAACGCTATTTACAAATTTATCTGCTTTAATGAACAGACCCTGAAGAATTCACATCGAACGCCACGAAGCCTAGGCCGATTACTAAGACCCTAGGCCGAACACCCTTTTAAAGACCAATACTGTTTGACACCAAATACTAATAACTGATGAGATACTATGAAGAAACGAACGCTATTGAGTTTGGCCGAAGACTCTTATTTTAAAAACGGTAATAATAGATTACTGAAAAAAGACTGAGCTCTGTAGGAATCGAACACTATTGAACGAGCGCTACTGAGACCGAACGCTTGGTCCAAGATCGAGCACTACTAAACTTACATAAAATGAATGAATATATATATATATATATATATATATATATATATGTATATATATACAATTGCGCCACACTTATTTTTAATGAAAAATAACGATAACATATACAACTTTAAGTAGTATAGAATACATTAACTAAATTGTTTAGGAAACCTAAAGGAGAACTACACTTAGGCCGAACGCTCATTTACATATATCTAATATTATAAAACTATCTTCATGAACGAAATTCTCTCCAGAAGAAGAATTTAGTTTAGACGGACACTCAAAGGAAAACTGAACGGTCAATACTTACTCTCGATTATGGTTTAAAATTTTTTGCAGAGTATTATAGAGTGACTCTGAGACAATATCCCTAAAGATGGAGAATTCAGTTAAGACCCTACACTTCCATGAAGAATCGAACGATCACGAATGACGCTCGACCACACTTATAGAATTTACTAAGAATACTACAGTTTGAAGATTAAACCCTATTTCAACTCAGTTCACACCATTTATCAATCATCCATCCACACATCCTAACATGCAGTAACACACATATTTCATACTCATCAAATAATCAAACAAAGTATCATACAACATACAACCATTCAAAACAAGAATCTTAATCAAATTATATAAGCTTCCCTTACCTCTAAACGTAACCGAACGCTCACGGATGCAGAATATAACTCGCCACTACCAAAGACCTTAACGTTCGACAGTCACGCTTTAAGAAACTAAACCAAGCAGAAGACCAGAAATACTCAGAATAAGATGCTCCGCTCAGGCAACTAGAAATTTGGGTTTGCATGCAAAAAGAAACAAACGTGCTAAGGAGAAAGTAACTCACCGGCTTAGAACCACAACTCGGTCGATTTAAATGAAAGCCCTTTGACGTCGGGAGAGTTCAAACGGTGCCTGAGAGGTGATCGGAAGAAGAAAAGATGAGATTTTCTTAGAGAGAAGGTGGAGATGGTAGAGAGAAGAAGGAGATTCAGAAGGTTGAAGATGAATGGTGCATGTAGAGAAGTGGCACGAAAATTTGAAAGTTTCAGTTTTACTCCTACCGTCAAAACCGTTCGTCTAATCTGCATCACACACCTGTCTTCCACTTTCTGAATTTCAGACACCCCTTTCGCTTATACATATACTCCACTAAACTGGGGTTTTTATGGGTCTGACAATTGTAATATTTTTATTTTTTTAATTTAAAAAAGTGTTTATTATTGTATCACGTCAAGGTAAGTGACATGTGATACAATAGTTATTACCACGTTTTCATGTGTTAGTAGATAATGAACATTGTTATTACCATATAACATAAATGTAACATGAACATTTTTAAATTAAAAAAATTAAAAGATTAAAAAAATAAAAGAAAACCATGTATAACATAGATTATCTATTATCCATTAATTATTTAAACAATAATAAAAAAATGAAAAAAAATTAACAAAAATTGACATCTTATTAAAAAATAATATTAGCATCCTTTGTATTTTGTAATATTATAACTTGTGTAATACAATCTTTTTGTTTTTTAAATTGAACACTGCAACTTTTGTATTTTGTATTTCCTCGTCCCTCCCTCCCATAGCGGAAAAAGTCTCTCATACAAACCTTATCCCCAAAGTCTCCTTACCCCAACAATATTCCCCAATCACACTTCCCTTCAACCCTAACCACAACTACTTGATAATGCCCACACAACTTGGGATGGTGAGAACTTGCAATTGGAAAACATATCTAGTTGTCCCTATTTTCGTGGGTTTTTCTCAGTTCAATTTCTGTTTTATTAAAATCCCTAATTTAGTCCCAAAAAGTGCTAATTTGGGTCAATTGGATCCCTATCGTTAAATTGTGCTAACGGAGTTAAATTTTTATGAGCTGAGACGTTGACGTGACATGTTTCTTAAACATGGCAGGATGTTACGTGTAAGTTCCTAAGTTTAACGTAAAAAAATGTTTGATTAAAAAAATTATAAAAAAATCATCCTCCATTACAAGCAACACCCAGAAATTTATTCAGAAATCTTCTTCCCAGCTTCAGAGACAACAGAGAGAAACACAATAGAGAGAGACACAACAGAAAGAGAAGAAGGAAGCAATGGTAAAGAAGATTGGAAATGGTGGTTGGAGCGCCACTGGTAAATGTACGTTCGACATTTCTCGCCATTTGGTGAACCGTTTTGGAAGAGGAAGGGAACGGGCCGGCGACGCCTTTTCCAAAATCTAACTATGGTTATTATTATCTTCCTTGATTAATTTTGAAGTGTGTTCTCTATTGTTTAGTTTTGCCTATCAGCAATGTCTATCGACCCTTTCGAAATTAAAACATTTTTTGCTTTTAGTTGTGTTCTGTTGTTGCTATGTGTGTTGTTTTCGATAGCATTGATATGTCATCATTAGAATAAAAGAACTGGAAAAATAACAGAGTATCGAACAATCAACCCCCAAAAACAAGAAAATGAAAAAGAAAAACACCCCTTTTCCGATCAACTCCCAAAATCACTTCTTTAAAATAAAATAAAACTCAATTTACGAGATATGAAAAAAAAAACCAAAACAAAATTAATCAAAAATTCTAAAATTGCAACAGAGAAAAAAAATACAAAATAGAGAGGGAGGGAGAGAAAGAGAGACAGACATTGAAGAGAGAAAAAGGATTTCCTAGGAGTGAAAAACATTGTCTTTGTAGGTAGAAAGGGTGCAGAGCGTGTGAAACTCCTCGTCCCAGAGAACGACGTTGTCAGGTTGAGGTTGTGCCTCTCTGGTGAAGTTCCTGGCTATGGCATTTCTACGCAAAGAGCTAAATGTGAGTTTGGGACCCTTCCACTTAATTTGGAGTACCAGACCCATTATCTGCGCCTGACCACACCAGATCGCATCCCTGGAAAGTAAGGGTCTTCACCATATCACACCAGGCCATGATATGATTGGCGCATGGAGGAGCCTTTGGAAGAAGCACCGGCAAGGGCAAAATCGACTTACCGAAAATTCTATTATTAAATCCCATTTCAAAAATCCTATTATTAAAATCTAATCTTTTAAGAAATGTCACGTATAAAGGGTTCACCATGACACGTTTAAAAAACATGTCACGTCAACGTTCCAACTCATCAAAAATTTAATTTCGTTAACACAATTTAACGGCAAGAGCCTAATTGACTTAAATTAACACTTTTTAGGACTGAATTGAGAATTTTAATAAAACAAGAATTGAACTGAGGAAAAACCCACAAAGGAACTAAGTTATAAAATTCAAATTCCTAAAAAAGTAAAAATATGAGTAAGTTTCATTTGGTAAAAACGGGATTGTTGTAATATATACATATTGCCTACCATATTAGGTCAAGGGTCTTTTTCACTGGTTAACCAATCACCCTTTTTCAAAAACTATTCTTAGTTATTATATTTTTCAATATAAGTTGAAATTTTATTATAATCAGAAACCATTTCAAATAAATTAATAACATTTCTCTATAATTTCTTTTCTAAATATTAGTTAACTTGTTTTAAATATAAGTTGAAGCAAAGTAAAACATTTATTAAGTTCAGAAGCTATTTTAAATAAATAGTATAAAATTAATTACTTTTTCTATAAAATAATTTTCCAATTGTAAATAAACATAAATTAGTTTATCTCCTGAAACATAGTGTTAAACCTAGTTGTGCGGATAGCTGACTCATTAATCTCATTAATGAAAATATGGTTGTGTGAATATAATGAAAACCATGGAATTTTCAATTCAAATGAACAAGAAAAATAATTTTCATTTAAGACCACCAAACACGATTAAACAAACTTATCCATAAATATTTTTGAAACAAAGTTATATTCTTTTGTAAACCAAAATCAACTTGTTATAAATTAAAAATCATGTAAGACTACAAGTTATAAAATTTTAGCTTATGCAAAAATAATTTTATTTTTTCTTGGTATTTTTTCTAGAAATACGTAGAAAAAACTCAATAAAAAAAAACGTATTCATGTGAGTTGTTTATACCCCCAATCCCATATAGAAAATTATATAGAAAAACTTGAAGAAAATATACATAGATTGAAGAGTTGAGTAAGGATTGAGAAGTGAGAAGAAGATTGAATGTTTTAACTTGATAACATTTTTCCATCAGTGTTAGTGTTGGATTGAGCTTCAACAGGTTGCATCTCTGATTTCTTTTTCTCCTTAAGAATTGCCTGTCTTGGCATTACTTCTAACAGAAAACTTCCACCATTCCATATTGCGGCTGAAACCTTCAGTATCTGGAAAACTACATGCAACTCATATGACAAGAATATTGGCACAGCCAGTGCCATGGTTGCCACTGTAAATATTCCTTGAAGAAAAATGTACATTAGCATGCGATTTTGATCCCCTAGCAACCCACTTAAACGCCACCATATGTTGTTTGCTTTTTGAGCCTTTTTTGAGAGTTCCCTATCAAACAATACAACTCACTAATGAGAGAGGTAAAGGGAAACTTTTTCTCTATAAAGCATCTTAACCTTTGAAGTTTTAACCCTCATCAGAACTTCTACTTCGATAGTACAAGGCTTTTGTTCTGAACTGTAAGAGATACGGAAGTGTATGTGTTCATTGTTTACCTGTAGGAAGTCATCACTTCGGGATCTCTTAAAAACCTTTGCCTACGCAAAACATTGACGATGAGGAAGTACAGAACCTGCCACAATGTGTAAGCTACCAAGGGTACCAGAAACAGCCATGTCCAGAGAAATGATTTGTCTTCAATGTAAGGCCACGTAGGTCTTCTAGCAGTCCCCTCTGGATGCATGGCTTCGAAGGTTGCAGGATCCCACCATCGAATAGTAAAGAAAACCAAACCTGGAAAGTACTACTCTGTTAAAAGCAAATAAAAGTAAAATGGAACAGCAAGACACATAAAGTTAGCATTTCTATCACAATTCTGTTCTACTACTTGCATATCTCTAACAATTGGATAAACGTAGAAGTGCTTCTCAGAGTTTATCTACTAGAAATATAGAGCATTTATCAGTTGAAAAGTTTTCAATAGTTCTTCTACCTTTGTAAATTGTACCCAAACAGGCTCTGAGAAATAGAGTCAGCAAATCTACAGCAAGTTCAACCCACCGGTTGTTTATATTTAACTATATGATATCAATCATGAAAATGGGATGAGGATGCACTATATATTATGGTAGTCATCAACATAAATACCTTAATGTCAAAAGAGCAAACTATGTCAAAAGTAGAAGAAGCTATAGAATAGAGGCTAAACAATTTGAAATGCATATTGATCTAATGTGAAGAATGGAATGTGATATGACATTTTCATATGTTATCTCTTCCTCGAGCTAAAGCTTATTGGTTAAGCTTGTTACAAATGCTTCCTTTAAAAATGAAAAGTATAATTTGGGGTAAAAAATGGCTAGAGGCAACCCAAGGATGCTGGAGAAATCAGATAGAGAAGCCTGTTAGAAATATAGCTTGGTGAAACAGCCCAAATTGGGCGTTAGAGTTTGCACCACCAACAAGGAGAAGCTTCATTGGAATGGTTATTAAAGGAAATATGTTAGCTAGCAGTATTAAACAAGAACCAAAACTTCTCCAAATTTGTCAAAAACAGCGTTTGGAAGCTTCACAGCAGAAAAACTTGAGACTGAAAAAATTGGAAATAAAATTTGAGAAGGAGATGGGTGAGATTGCAACTGAAAGGGTCAATTCATCTAGGACTCGAGAGTGGAGACTGTGCCTGAACATCAAGGAAGAGAAGATAAACATTTACAATTGGAATGGAGACACAGATATCGTATCTAAGACTATGGAGACAGTTCATGGAACCACTCTAATATCATGTTAAAATTACTGACTTTTGGTAGTGAAGGAAAAAAAGAAAGAATATAGAATTAATAGTATGAAATTAACATCGATTTGGTGTGAATGATGCCATACGATATGGGTTCATGTTTCTCGTATATTCTCAAAACATAACACTAAACATTCCTTTCCAGATAAAAAGAAGATAAATCTTACACCCAATATTTGACTATTGAAGGTAGAAGTCAACAATTATTGTAGCAGAAGCCTACAATTTCCCAGAATTTGTTTTTCTTGCTGAAAAAAAAAATAGAGAAACTATAAGAAAGTGGTATAATTTACCAGGTAAAAGATGGATAAGAACACTGACAATTTTGTCAACAGAACTGAAAACCAAGCTGCAGCGCCAAACAATCAAAGCCCATGCTAAGGGCCCCTGCAAAAGCTCTTGAATAAGACACAGATTTGACAGATGAATCGTTTTTTAACCATTAAAAATAACGTTCTTACCTCAGCAAAAGCAAAACAAACCATGAAAAGCTTCTCATTTTTTGAGTAAAAAAGAAGATCAACCAAGAATATTGTATTGGCATAATAGCAAAAATCCTGAAACACAAACAATCATGTAACTCGATGTCAATAGTAGTACTCTATCCGCATGAGAGTGAGTTAGTAATTAATGGGAATCGAGAAACTATTGAAACGATTTTAATTATTAAAACAGGGAAACACAGTTTAAATTGTCTGTAATTACATCTTTTCCAAATGCTCTATAACACATCAAAACCATGTTGGTAGTTGGTAATTCGCAATTAAACATTCTTTTTAACTGGCCTACAACACATAAGAAAGAAAAGTAACATGGTAATCAAATATTGATAATCCAACTAATCTTTCATCTTAGTTATTTGGTAATAACTGTAACATATTCGTAACTAAGGGTGTCCCTTCTGTCTAAGACTCTACATACTCAATCAGATAATTGCCTAATACCTCAACTTGGATCCTTATGGTTTTTGGTGTCGATGGCTATTGCACTCTTATGGCCTCATTCAACTTTAAAAGCGTACTCCTCAATAAACAGATTATTGATCACAGTCACTTACCACAAATGATTGTGGACACTTACTAAATTACTAAATTTATCCTCAAAACAAACATAAGATTCCAGAATCAAATAGTGATTCAATACATGACAAGGTACAGTACATTTCAAAAACAAAATTTAGATACGTTGGATTACCAGCAGATAGTAATGCCATTTCTTGAACCTGTAGTATATCCAACGCAGAGGAACAAAGATGACGTAGAACACACAATATACATAGGGAATGTCTTGGGGTCCTGGCAAGAAAAACAGAGTGCCAAAAAACTAAGAATCTATGCACAGGAAAAAAAAATCCAAAACAAAGCACATGCAACAATTAGAGTTTTCAACTAACTTACTTGCCCCTAAAAGGAAGCAAAACCCCCCAAAACCGAGGACGCCAACGAGATGCGTCACCTGAACACAAACGTGAGAATGACCAACAATTAAAGCAGGTTGTTCAATATTGACTATGCAAAGGGTCAAACTCCCCACAATAAACCCATTGGATTTTTCAACACCCAGATGACAGCTTTTGTAAAAGAAAACATTTTGAAACGATAAGTGAAATGGGAAAACGCAAAAGCACCTTGTTGATGAACCTCTCGTGTTCCTCAGCTTGTTTGGCAATCTTCACAGCCTGTTCGGATAGCATTTGCTTGGTGTGCACAGCTTTTTTGGACAACATCTCCTTCGCAGAGACAACAAGAAAAAGAGAACCCACATCGTAAAAAGCAAAAACCAACAACATCTAACACCCAAATTGAAACAAAAAAAAGGATTGATATTTTACCTTAGATCTGTCTCTGAACCTCTTTGGATGCTTTGGAGGAGATTCGCCATTGGGATAGTCTGCTGCATCTGCATGCTCTTCGGCATCAGACATTTCAATTTTCAGTATAGATAGATAGATAGATAGATAGATAGATAGATAGATAGATAGATAGATAGATAGATAGATAGATAGATAGATAGATAGATAGATAGATAGATAGATAGATAGATAGATAGATAGATAGATAGATAGATAGATAGATAGATAGATAGATAGATAGATAGATAGATAGATAGATAGATAGATAGATAGATAGATAGATAGATAGATAGATAGATAGATAGATAGATAGATAGATAGATAGATAGATAGATAGATAGATAGATAGATAGATAGATAGATAGATAGATAGATAGATAGATAGATAGATAGATAGATAGATAGATAGATAGATAGATAGATAGATAGATAGATAGATAGATAGATAGATAGATAGATAGATAGATAGATAGATAGATAGATAGATAGATAGATAGATAGATAGATAGATAGATAGATAGATAGATAGATAGATAGATAGATAGATAGATAGATAGATAGATAGATAGATAGATAGATAGATAGATAGATAGATAGATAGATAGATAGATAGATAGATAGATAGATAGATAGATAGATAGATAGATAGATAGATAGATAGATAGATAGATAGATAGATAGATAGATAGATAGATAGATAGATAGATAGATAGATAGATAGATAGATAGATAGATAGATAGATAGATAGATAGATAGATAGATAGATAGATAGATAGATAGATAGATAGATAGATAGATAGATAGATAGATAGATAGATAGATAGATAGATAGATAGATAGATAGATAGATAGATAGATAGATAGATAGATAGATAGATAGATAGATAGATAGATAGATAGATAGATAGATAGATAGATAGATAGATAGATAGATAGATAGATAGATAGATAGATAGATAGATAGATAGATAGATAGATAGATAGATAGATAGATAGATAGATAGATAGATAGATAGATAGATAGATAGATAGATAGATAGATAGATAGATAGATAGATAGATAGATAGATAGATAGATAGATAGATAGATAGATAGATAGATAGATAGATAGATAGATAGATAGATAGATAGATAGATAGATAGATAGATAGATAGATAGATAGATAGATAGATAGATAGATAGATAGATAGATAGATAGATAGATAGATAGATAGATAGATAGATAGATAGATAGATAGATAGATAGATAGATAGATAGATAGATAGATAGATAGATAGATAGATAGATAGATAGATAGATAGATAGATAGATAGATAGATAGATAGATAGATAGATAGATAGATAGATAGATAGATAGATAGATAGATAGATAGATAGATAGATAGATAGATAGATAGATAGATAGATAGATAGATAGATAGATAGATAGATAGATAGATAGATAGATAGATAGATAGATAGATAGATAGATAGATAGATAGATAGATAGATAGATAGATAGATAGATAGATAGATAGATAGATAGATAGATAGATAGATAGATAGATAGATAGATAGATAGATAGATAGATAGATAGATAGATAGATAGATAGATAGATAGATAGATAGATAGATAGATAGATAGATAGATAGATAGATAGATAGATAGATAGATAGATAGATAGATAGATAGATAGATAGATAGATAGATAGATAGATAGATAGATAGATAGATAGATAGATAGATAGATAGATAGATAGATAGATAGATAGATAGATAGATAGATAGATAGATAGATAGATAGATAGATAGATAGATAGATAGATAGATAGATAGATAGATAGATAGATAGATAGATAGATAGATAGATAGATAGATAGATAGATAGATAGATAGATAGATAGATAGATAGATAGATAGATAGATAGAGAGAGAGAGAGAGAGAGAGAGAGAGAGAGAGAGAGAGAGAGAGAGAGAGAGAGAGAGAGAGAGAGAGAGAGAGAGAGAGAGAGAGAGAGAGAGAGAGAGAGAGAGAGAGAGAGAGAGAGAGAGAGAGAGAGAGAGAGAGAGAGAGAGAGAGAGAGAGAGAGAGAGAGAGAGAGAGAGAGAGAGAGAGAGAGAGAGAGAGAGAGAGAGAGAGAGAGAGAGAGAGAGAGAGAGAGAGAGAGAGAGAGAGAGAGAGAGAGAGAGAGAGAGAGAGAGAGAGAGAGAGAGAGAGAGAGAGAGAGAGAGAGAGAGAGAGAGAGAGAGAGAGAGAGAGAGAGAGAGAGAGAGAGAGAGAGAGAGAGAGAGAGAGAGAGAGAGAGAGAGAGAGAGAGAGAGAGAGAGAGAGAGAGAGAGAGAGAGAGAGAGAGAGAGAGAGAGAGAGAGAGAGAGAGAGAGAGAGAGAGAGAGAGAGAGAGAGAGAGAGAGAGAGAGAGAGAGAGAGAGAGAGAGAGAGAGAGAGAGAGAGAGAGAGAGAGAGAGAGAGAGAGAGAGAGAGAGAGAGAGAGAGAGAGAGAGAGAGAGAGAGAGAGAGAGAGAGAGAGAGAGAGAGAGAGAGAGAGAGAGAGAGAGAGAGAGAGAGAGAGAGAGAGAGAGAGAGAGAGAGAGAGAGAGAGAGAGAGAGAGAGAGAGAGAGAGAGAGAGAGAGAGAGAGAGAGAGAGAGAGAGAGAGAGAGAGAGAGAGAGAGAGAGAGAGAGAGAGAGAGAGAGAGAGAGAGAGAGAGAGAGAGAGAGAGAAGGCGGTGTTGTGTTGTGATTGGAACTATCACAATTGACGACAAGCAAATCAACCTGCCATGAAAGCTTTTTACTAAAAAAATGGAACTTTCTGGTTAATCACTTACACCAAAACCGTTTTTTTTTTGTGATTTTTTTTCAGCGTGACATGTAACAAAATAATGTTTTAATTAATCATTCACTACTATTTTATCTTATCCTATACAATACAAACTAAAAGAGATGTATATACGTACGAAATTAGTCTGTGAGATAATGGATATTTTTAAATCAGAGATTCTTTGTTCGAATTGTGTGAAAAAAGAGAAACAATTGTTGAAGAGATTGTAAAAATATATTAAAATACAAGATAGATGTATATTTTAATAAACTAATGTTTTAAATATAAATTGGGTTTAATTATCTAACTGATATCTGTACTTAGGTGCTACTTCTGAAAAATCCAAGTACACAATTCCAGTCACATACCCATTAAATGCAATAATTTATCGTATTGTAGTTGTACATAATTAAATTGCTAAAAAACAAATCAATATCATCTCTATCATACTAGTGATGATTTCAGTATTATTACATTTTAATTTAATATTGATTTTTAGATATATTTTATTTTTAATTTCATTGAACAGTACTTACTCTTTTACAAATAAAATTAATTTAAAAGATGTAAGCTGACACTAAAAAAAGTTATTGATTAAAATTGTCATCTTAAAAAAAATAAGCAATGGGAGTTATTTAATTATACTATATGGATATATATTTTATCAATAAAACATTTGTTGTACGTATATTTTGGTTTCTGGGTTATTTAATATTTATATTAAATGTAAGATAGAATATAAAATATCGTATAGAGTAAAATATATTTTATAAGCTGGATAAATTTTCGATAACATTCTTTATTTGAGCAAATAGATAGTTTCAAGTTAAAAAAATCGAAGAATAGAGAGATGCCTTTAAGAAGTCCAAGTAAAATAATTTTTCCATTGTTATACATATCAAATGATTTTATCATCTGTTATTCTTTTCATATTCGAGTGATTTTTTATTTGAAGAAATGTGATACACGTGATTAATAAAATTACAATAAATCGCCTATTTTATTCAACTAAGTTAGATTATCTTGACTTTTTTCTAGTGTGATCTAATAATATATTATAACTTACGTAGTAATGTATTTAAGTATGAGAAATACTGATGTTTTAAATATTGAATATAAAGTCAATATCATTTTTTTAAATGACACTCGTACCATTCAAAAAAATATAAAAAATTAATGAATAATTAAAAACTAAAATATATTTAAGAACCCTTTTATCAATTGCATGCATATCAACAACTATATCCACTTTTATGTCAACTTGGTGATGAATTAAAGGTGTAAAGATAAAAAAAAAATAGGCACCAAAATACATTTTAAAATATAAACATCAACTTTGAGTAACTAAAATCATTACATTAAAAGGACAAGAGGGAACTTAAAGTAATGAAAATCTCAAAATATCATAATTTGAGAACAGATAAATCATTGCTGTTATAAGTTTAAATATTACTCTTAAAACTGAGACCATTTCAGTATTTATTTTATTCTCGTGTATCAAAAGTAATAAAAAAAAGGAAATTTCATTTCATAAACATAAAATAAATTATTGAAATGGTCTAAAAAAATCAGTACATCTTAGAAATTATATAAGGTTTTAGATATTATATAAGGTTTTATTTTAAAAATGCTTGAAATATATTATTTTTATCATCGAGTGAAATATATTTAAATTTATAGAATCATGTGACTTTATGTATTTAATAAATGTCATACATAATTATGTAAATTTAAAATAACTTTTATTTGATAGTAATAAAAACTTGGAAAAATGTAGGTTCAAATTTTGTTGCCAAGTTTCTTGTATGTTTCCTGGGAAATGTCCGAATGGAAATGTTGTCCGTTCATGTTTTTATTGTTCGAAAACGGTAGTGGCAAACGTTCGATTAGATAAACGAATGAAACGACAACGTAACATTACAACAACCTCTGCTCACAACATCTACGATATGCTTTTTCTTCTAATGCCCATCTTTAAATAGCTCTTTTTTTGGTATCAAAATTGGATCTTTTTTATTTCTTTCGTTGCAGGTTTTGAATTTTGCTTCCACCTTCTTCTTGTGATGTTTTCGATCCTTTCCAACCCCACTCGGTAATCCACCTATCCACTCCTCATGTCCTTGTTCCATTTTCATAAATGAAATTCATTAGTCTGTTCTATTTCATTCTATATTCTTTTTCGTGCTTTATGAATGTTTCTTTTTTGTTTTTAAATTCTGGATCATGTTATGTATGATTTGAATTAACTTCTGTTTATCTTTCTGTTGGTATGTGGACAAAAGATAATGTCTACAGCTGAAGGTGGTAAAAGTAGTGCTGAAGAGAACAATTTGCCATTAAAAGATGTTGAAACCGTAGACAAAGCTCTGCGCATAGAGAAAAGCTCTTCCAAGAATTCAAAATATTCGAAATCCCAGTTATTTGATCCCAAATCAAAGGTTAAAGATAGCGAAGAAGATAACTTACGTAAGGATAAGAAGTTTGTATGGAACTGGAAATCACTGAAGGCCCTTTCCCTGTCTCGCAGTAAGAAGTTCAATTGTAGTTTTTCTGTCAAAGTCCATGTGATTGAAGGGTTGCCTTCGAGTTTCAATGATTCTTGCCTTTGTGTGTATTGGAAGAGGAAGGATACGCTTTTGGTGACCCCTCCGGCCAAGGTGATTCAAGGTGTGGCTGAGTTTCAAGACATTTTGACACGCACTTGCTCAATCAATGGAAGTAGGAGTGGACCCCAAAACTCTGCCAAATATGAAGCCAAGCCTTTTATGCTCTATGCTTCTAAGGCGGGTTTCCCAGAAGTTGATTTGGGGAAGCACAGAGTGGACCTCACAAGGTTGCTTCCTCTCACTCTGGAAGAGCTTGAAGAGGAGAAAAGGTCAGGGATATGGACTACAAGTTTTAGATTATCAGGAACAGCAAGGGGTGCAGTAATTAATGTCAGTTTTGGGTATGTCATTGTTGGTGACAATACTAGTGCTACCAGAGACAACCTTTGTGATATTCCTAATGTACTAACTACCAAGAAAAATGGTATGCCTTTGTTGGAACCAGATAAAAAACCTAGTCAGGTTGATGGGAGTAAAGATTTGCCAAGCTTTTCCAGTGATGATTATTCATCTCAAAATGTAGATGAGGTGAAAGATCTTCATGAGGTGTTTCCATCATCAAATTCAGCTCGAATCAGCCCAGTATACATCTCATGTAAAGAATTTGTTGAAGAAATGGGTGGTAGTCCTCTGCATGGCAAACCTGAACTCGAGGGAATTAAAGAAAACATCGACCCGATCAAACCAGTTGTTTGTTCTTCATTTGATAATGAAAAGGACAAGGCAGAAGAGAATCAAGGTGATGAGGGAAAAACATGCAGTCCAATGCATGACAAACCTGAAGTTTTTGTGTTTCAACAAAACCTGGACACAGTTACGCCAAATGACTATCCTTTACCTGATTCTGCAATAGAAAATTTCAAAGAATGTGAAGGTAATGAATTTTCTGTTCTTGACAAGGGCATCGAATTTTCATCAGATGAACATGTTAAACTAGAGGAATCTATTGGAAAAGCTTTTATCGATGTCTACACAGTTGATAGTACTCGGACCCTTGATAATACTGATATTCAAGTATCTTTTCAAGACCATGATAACCAAGATTCCCTTGAAGAACTAAACGATAATTTTAAGGAAAGTGCTGTGGTACGTGAATTTTCTAACCGAAAGGATGACTTGCCAACGAAAGAACATCTACTGCAAGAACTAGAATCAGCTTTAACTAGTGTCTCAGAGTTGGAGACAGCGGCAATGGATTCTCCTGTGGCCATGGAAGCCAAATCTGAGGATAAGTTGAGAAAGTCAAAAAGCTGGGATGATGTTACAGAATCAGTTGCCAGTGAGTTTTTAAGTATGCTTGGCATAGACAATAGTCCAAGGGGTTTTAGTTTTGAAGGTGAGACAGAGTCTCCAAGAGAGCTCCTTTTAAGACAATTTGAGAATGAAGTTCGTTCAGAGGGCTTCTCTTTGTTTGATTTTGACATAGGCAGTGATGATGAAGCAGATAGTGGTAATGATTCTTCTTATGGAACTGAGCATTGGAAGTTCTCCAAGGATACCAAGTCAGCATCCTTAATGCAAGATGTACACAAAGGGCATCTAATCGAGTTTGAGGATGTGAGGAGCAAACAGAAGGTCCGTATGCTAGAACACTTGGAAACAGAAGCCTTAATGCGTAAATGGGGTTTGAATGAGATGGCTTTTCAGAATTCTCCTAAAAAAGATCATAATGGCTTAGGAAGTCCAATATATTTTCTTCCTGAAGAGACTCTACCATTACCTCCTCTAGCAGAGGGGTTAGGTCCTTTTCTTCAGACCGAAGATGGGGGCTTTCTACGGTCAATGAATCCCACACTCTTCAGGAAAAGTAGAACTGGAGGAACATTAATCATGCAGGTTTCCAACCCAATTGTGGTGCCCGCTGAAATGGGTACTGGGATAATGGAGATTTTGCAGTGTTTTGCTTCTGTGGGAATTGAAAAACTTTCCAAGCAGGCAAACAAGTTAATGCCTCTACAAGACATCACGGGAAAGACAATGCAACAAATATCAAGGGAAGCAAAGCCAGTCTTGGGGAGAACATACAGGTTTGTCTATCCCTTTTTGCAGCACTTGTCTTGTAAGTAAAATATGAAATATTTCATTCCTTCAAATGGTTGAATTTTGCTCTGCTGTATGTAGGCAATTAAATTTGCAGCATAATTTGGTAACAGGACAGTATTCTACTTGTGCGAAAAAAGGCTTGAAGGGAATTCTATCTGGTGGACAAATGTCTAATAAGTTCAGTTCAGATTCAGCTGGAGACCACAAAAGCTCAGATCTTGCTCTATTAGCTATGGATAAAATTGAAGCACTTTCATTGGAGGGTTTGAGAATACAATCTGGGATGTCAAATGGGGATGCACCATCAAACATCATTGCAGAATCCTATGGCGATAATTCAGCTCTGCAAGGCAAGGGGGCTGGTACTAGGGGCTCCCTTGGGCTAGATGGAACTGCTGCCATGCAATTGTTAGATATGAAAAACAGCAACAGTGATGAATATGATGGTGTTGACGGCATAATGGCCCTATCATTGACTCTAGATGAATGGATGAGGTTGGATTCTGGTGAGATTGATGAAGATATAGATAACATCAGTGAGCGTACTTACAAACTTCTTGCTGCGCATCATGCAAACTCTTTGACTTGATAAGTGGGAAGAGTTCAAAGGGAGAGAGAAAAAGCGGGAGGAAATATGGTTTGTTGGGAAACAAATTCATAGTAGCTCTCATGGAGCAGCTTCGTGATCCTCTGAGAAATTATGAGCCTGTTGGGACACCAATGCTTGGTCTTATACAAGTGGAGAGAGTGTTCATCCAACCAAAGCAAGAGATTTATAGGCCGTTGTGTGAGGCAGGGAAGGAAAGTGATGAGTGTGAAATAGTGGGGAAGGTGGAGATGAAGGGGAAGAGAGAAGAGAAAAGTAGTGAAGAAGAGGGCATTCCTCAATTCAAAATTACAGAAGTGCATGTTGCAGGTGTGCAGAAAAGGAAGTTTTGGAGCAGTTTGGGACGACGGCGACAACAAGAACAATCTGCTTCCTGGTGGTTGATTGCTAATGGAATGGGGAAGAACTTAAAGAATCCAGTGCTGAAGTCAAATGCTCCAATCACTACCACAAACGTGCAACCGGGTGACTCATTGTGGAGCATATCATCTCGTATTTATGGTACACTCACAAGATGGAATTGGTAAAACTAGGAAATCCGAATATCATTATACCAATTAAAACTAAAATGCTTAAAGGGAATGGGTAACAGAATCAATTAAGTGTACATGTCTCACTCTCGACTCCTTTAACTATATTACTTATCGTAAGTTTATCAAAAAATAATTAATTTCCATATGGGTCTAACTTTTTTAAAATTTTGAGTTCTTTTATTAATGTCATGGATTCTTTACGATCAACATTCAGAGCTCAAATAGTTAATGCTTGAATGAGTCGAACCTTCTCATCATATGCTATTTTTGCGCCATCCTTTCTTGCAGTTCCAGACGAAAGGGTTTTATCAAATAAAATTGAAGCTGAAGATTAAATATTCTAAACGGACCGGTTGCCTGATGTCCCAATATTTTGACATTATTTTAGAATAATTTTATATATACAGTATTTTTAATTTATACCATTAATAAAGAGACTGTTATTTACAATGATTTTTTGGTGATTACATTTTCTTACCGTTTTACTCCTACGTTTTGTAACTCCCTTTTTATGTACAGTTTTTTATATTTGTTTTACTCTTTAAATTCAATCAACTTTATAATTCTTCAAAAACTAATTAAATTTTAATTATATATTTTTACTTTTTTATTATCATAAAAAAATTAACACGTATAAACGTGAACACATACTATTCCACTAATTTCTCTTTATTATTTTTATCACTCCACAATTTTGAAAGTTTATCAAAACATCATTTTTTTAATACTCACTTTACTGTTTAATTTTGACTTAATATACAGAAAAGTGTAATGAAAAAAAAGAAAAAAAAATATATTATACCAAAAATTAAATAAGGATAGAAATTATTCAGTTATTTGGACTAGCGAGGAAAAACACACTGCGCAATAACATTATTGTATTAATTAAAATTATCAAATTTAATTCAAAACAACGGAATTTTTCTTTCATTACTTTTCAACTTTTCATTATAAAACATTTATAATCCTCTCATTTCACACCAATTATTAAGGGAGAAGAGTACAAGACTCGTAAAAAAAGTCTTCATTAGAATTTTCTTAAACAAATAATAAAAATTTTATACTTCTATTTTATCTTCCCTTTCTTTTTCCACCGATTTCCCCTGGCATAATGCTAGCAGTTACCCTTTACCCGAGAGTGTAAAGGAGACATACCTTCAAAGAGTGTGGAAGACCTGTTTCTCTTCACACTTTCTTCCTAGGCGCTTAAGCATCAACAGCGCGATGCATATATTCAGGTAATCATCAAACTAATTTATTAAAATCCTATGGTTCTGACTAAATATCATCTCTACTATGTAACCCTTATCCGCGGGCCTTAAAAAATGGTGGAATACTTGGAAGGTTTTAAACATGTTTGAAAACGGTTACACGAATAGTCATCATCCTAACTCAAACATGACAGGCACCTGTTAGCTCAAATCATCGTCAAAAGAATGACGCCTTAAATAGGACATTCAAATTTCTACATAAAGAATCAATGAAAGATAACATTATAAAAATGGACTAAACAGCCAGATTTTCCCCAATCACTTCTCAGCGTGCATTAGTATGAAAAACATGAAACCATTCACCAAGAACATAGGCAAAGTATAGTACAAACACTACATGTATATATAATATAGCTTATGTAAATAATTATTATTCTACATGTCATTTGTCAAATTCGATCATGCACCCAAAATGTAGATGCCGTAACAGTATAGGAAAAGGGTAGCACAAATTGTCTGCGCATCTTCCAAATTCTGGAAACCACAACCTAATCAAAATTGTTCAATGATATATACCTTGACGTGGGGCAGCATGTCCAAGTAGGAAGCAGCTTCTCACATGGAGCTCTCAAGGGCAGCAACTTCAAAGGACAGAAACTGTGTGAATCCTTAGTTAGCCAATTAGTATCATTGAAATAATTTAATGCCAGCCAATCATCTCGCCCCAATATCTGGCAGCAGTATTAAAACAAGTGAGCAAGCGCAAAAATAAAAAAGTATTGCCAGCAGTGTGGTTAAAAGAGGAACAAATATCAATCGCAACAAAGGATATATCAAGTTAGAGAATAACACATGGACAGATCGTAGATGCAGAGCCTAACAAAAAGGAAAAGACAAAAAGAACAAGAAAACTTTCACATCTGAAATACAAAATTGTAAATTATTCATGCAGTGTTTGTGAAAAGTTGGGTCTAACGTAACCCACGTCTTTCCCAATCCACCAATATACTTCCTTCTCCATTTTTGCTTTGGAAAGTGTGAAAGTACTTCTGGTGCCTTGTAAACGGTAAACCAAACGCACACTAAGTAAAAGTTATCCCACGCTCTTAACCCATCCATGCTACTGGCCTAGCTTTAAAACACAGCATGAGGAAAAAAGATTACCATTTGCATTTTGCTCCTTTCGCACTGGGGCATGCTGTTCAAGAAATTGCTGAATTGTTCTCCAGTAGTGATCACCACCAGCCAGCCAAGTATCCATATGCATGCCAGTAGGAAACTCCACAAAGAGACACTGATTATTACGAGCAGCTGCCTTAGCATAAAGCAGTTGCATATGTGATGGGGGGACCATCTCATCTTGCAATCCAGAGAGAAATAGGATAGGTTGTTTGATCTGCAACGAATATATTCATAAAAGGGGATGCATAAACACATGAATCCAGCCAGACACACAGAAGAGTGGGTAACAAGCAAAAAATACAATCTGCATTTCCACACATATTGGCACACTCAAGCACAACCAATATACAGGGAGATCTTAGAAGTTTAAAATTAACTTCCGTCTAATTGTGATAAAAGAAGTCATTATGCCCAAGTGACCCAATTCTAAAGGCAAAACTTATATTTCCAGCATCCCTCACCTGGCCAACAACATCAATAGTACTCCATGGGGAACGTACAAGAAAATTGAGCACTTTAGGACCTTTTCCAGAGCTTCCTCCAATAAACCACTTCAAAAAGGGGAACAAAACTCCAGCCATATCCAATATAGACGTGAATGTATTTTCAAGTATCAGAGCAGCAACCTAAAAACACAGAAAGAAGGTCAACAAAGAATGTAAAGTAAAGGTGAACAAACAAATTTTGCTAGAGATACCTGGCTAAATTTCAGAATAAAAGACCAGCAGATTGCACAGTATTTTTTTTAGACCAGTAATTTTAAAATTAGTTGCAAAATTATTTCTGCATAAAAGTGAAGATGAAGCTATCAACAAGTTGCAAGGGTAAGGCCTTGCTTGAAATTAAATTAATTAGTAAATACAGATCAAAGCAATAAAAGTGATGTTCTTCATACATGAATACAAAAATCTAAAAAATATTCAATAACCATTTCCACAGCTCTTCAAGTTCACTTAACTATTTGAGCAGATACAAAAGGTTGAAGTTAAATTTTTATTCAAAAAAGGATATTTCTCCAAACTCGGTGTCAAAAAGTGGAACCTTGAAGCCAGTTACAAGAAATCTTTTTGCAATTGGACCAATAGTGCAAGTAAGTAAAATGTGTCATGATAAATATTCCAAAAAAACTGAAGGATGGAATTCATACATTATTTCACAACAAATAACAATAGGCAGAAGCTCACTACATATAAACTAAAAAAAATTAAGCATACATAAACCTATTCAAGGAAATGACTTTTAGGAGCACTTGAAAAGCAATAATATAATCATAAATTTACAATCCTATTAGTAACATGCATTGTCTGACTTAATCATCTTAAACAAGATAGAGTAAACAAGTTCGATATTATTTTCTCTCATAATGTTGATAATCATGAAATGATCAATGAATCTATTCATGACAAAAGAAACTGGCAAACTATTTGTGGTTGCGTTATATGCCTTGTGAATAAAACAAGCTATAATACATATAGTATTAACACTAAAGAAACATTTATCTGCTGACAACTGAAATATAGCAAGATATAATTCGCGTAGGTGACAACTGAAATATAGCAAGAAAAACTCTTTGAAATTTTACCAAGAAAAACATGAGCATTAAAATATGCACTTTCAGAGGCTGGGTACCTTGTCAGGGTTATTTTTTGTTAGTACAGCTCCAACTGCACCCCCAAGTGATCGTCCAAATACAACAATTCTAGATGTGTCAATATCAGACCTTTGGGAAAGGTGGTCCAATGCAGCCTGGGCACAAGAAGGTAGTAAAATTGAAAAAAAAAAATAATTTGAAAAGCAAAATACAGGAATTACTATTAATCAAAAAGCATACTTGAGCATCCTTTATGATTCCAGGTTGAGAAGGATAACCATCACTTGCTCCATAACTATGCAATTGAATCATACATTAGTGACAATGCAACAAAGTGACATGTGCATTTAGAAGAATGCATATGCAAATACAGAGCGACAAGGAAAAATCAAGATTAGGGAGCCAAGGCCAACACATACCCTCGGTAAGAAAGCATGAAAACATTGCAATGTAACTGCTGCAACATTATTCGAACCATTTCAAGACGATGAGCAATATCTAAAAAGATCAGGAGTCAAGGCCTTTAAAAGCACAGTGAACCTGATCAAGTAAAAATAAGTGAAAACTATCACAAATTATCTATCTACAATAAGGATACTTCCAGCATTTTCTTGAAAAAACAAAATGGTCGGACCTGTAAATGGATCATAAGAAAGAAGAACTTCATAAGAACAACATCAGAGTACAGAAAAACAACGAATACAAAAAGGAGCATATGCCAAAGTGCAAGTTCATTCATAGAAACCTTGATGAAGATATTGTACTCTAAATCCTCAAATAATGAGCCTTCATGATTTAGCTCCTTAAAATTGAGGGTTACATTTTAAAAATAAAGTGCAGTTACAAACTCCAATTAGAAAATCAGCAATTGACATTGCAAATTTGCAACAACTTTACTGAAGAGGTCTATGCAAGTAGTGATGTACTTCTATTTTATCAGGGATAAATCTCAGATGCAGTTCCTTAGGTTCTTTTTTTATTCATTACCAAGGAGTATCACCCCATCGAACACAACTTATCTCCCTCAGAGGTTTGACAGGTATTATATTGATGAGCATCCCGTCTCAGCTTAAGCTTTCTACATTCTCAAGAGTGAGTACCGAACCTTAGCCAGTTTGGTACAGCAACTTCAGAATCTCGCTACTCATACCAACCCAAGTTGGTACTTCCTTGGGAACATTTGGTATTATGCTACAATCACGATTAGTGTTCCGCCTAAGCAACCCGTGAAACTAAGGTTTGCATCAAATGTCAACATAGATTACAAAGATAAAACTCTAATTTTGATTAACACAACTAAGAAACCTATAGAACTGTATCTAAGTTTACCCTTCTGGTAAAACCCAATCCGATGGCCTTTTAATCAATAAATGTTTCTGTACTCAATCCTCTAAAGTGTGCTCAGTCTCTTAAAAAGAGCTAAATCCTAGGGTTTAAAGCACTAAATTCCGCTTAACATCCAAACAATTTTTCCTCGATTTAACTAAAACAACGCAGGTAGGTACGGCACGGGAAGAGAAGAATTTCACAAAGCTAATCAACAGTAATTGCTCCAACCACACAACACTACACAAGATAAACAAAATCTAGAAGGAGCACAGACAATTGGATCAACATTCAGTATAAAGATAATTCAGCTCCATCCAATCTAAGCAAACAATTCCCATATTTCCTTTGCGATCTACGTTTCTCCCATTCCAAGCCATACACTAATGAATCAATTAAACTTGTAAGGAAACATTAAGTGACAGTAACAGCAAAGTAGACGGTAGAAGATGGAAATGAAATGAAATCGGTGAGAAGAGAATGGCGAGGACCTCGGCAATCGGGGAAGAGCTTGATGAACCAGGCGTGGAGGCGAACGCCGTCGGAGGAGCGGAGCCAGATGTCCTCGTAGGTGAGTCTGAGGCGAGAGGGATTGATGGCGTAGGACTTGGTGAGACCTGGAAGCACCGGAGCATAGACGAGCTTCTCCTGAAACGCCACCAGCAATGCCATCCCTGCTACCACCAACCCTCCCACGCCGTACAACAAGATGTTCACATACGAAACCATTTTCTCTCTCTCACACTCACTCTGATCTTCGCTTTGCCTCAATTCTTGATTCGAACTGGCATCACAGAAGAAGAAGAAGAAGAGAATTGGAGTGAGTGAGTGTGAGAGTGATTGGGATTGGGATTTGATTTCAAAATTGGGGCACCTTTCTCTTTTCTCTTTCTCGGGAAACACCTAGCCAATACCAAAAAATACCTATGACTTCTTTTAACATCCTATGCCCATGGATTTCGTATTTATATCATACCATCCTTATACACATATACCATATCATTACTGTTACTTTTACCCATACCCATTTCAGATCATGTCATGTATATGTATGTTATGGGAATGGATCCTTCTCTCTCTCTCTCTTTGACCTTTTCCTTGCACAATAACAGTCTATTGTTTTTTATTCTTTTTTAAAACTTAAATATCACACTTCGTTTTGTTTTTCATCTTAAATTGGTTAAATTGTATTCTATTTTTTAAATTTGTAATATTTACTTTCAGCCTTTATATTTCTTTTTAACGTTAGCCTCTTTAATATACAAGAATCATAAATTTAATCAAATCTTTAAGTTTACATTTTTTTTCTGTTGTCTTATATTTTAATCATTTAATTTAAATCACATTTCAATAGCACATGCGAAAGAAATAGGTTAGATTAGATATAGGATTTGATTATACCAATAAATAAATAATATATATTATAAATAGATATTATTCATTTACTCTAAATAAATAAACAAGTGTATATATATATATATAGAGAGAGAGAGATATTATTCCTTTATTCTCACATTCTCTTTGATGGCGATTTTTTTTTAAAGAGATCTTGAGTGTGATGATAATTAGGATGGTAACGGGAAGATTTTATTATTTTATATTTATTTCTAAAGAAAAATTTATTCTAATTCAAATATCTAAATCCAATAGGTATATGTTTATAACGGTACATTTTTTTATTGTTTTGATATTAACTAATTAATATCTATAAAATCACAATTATTGTATTTTCGTTTTTTTCAATATAAAATATTTTAAAAATAATTATAATTATATATTTCAAATTAGAGTATAAGATAAAATTTCATAAGACCAAAACATTTATTAAATTTTGCAAAGTTAATGAAATAAAATAAACAAAGATTATTTTTAAGAAATTAAAAAAAAACAGACATTCAAATTTAAAAACATTTTAAAAATGTTTATTTACTCTCATCCTCTAAATTCTAAAGAACGGTTAAAATGAGTAACTCGACTCGACCCGACTCGACCCACCACAGATTGGTCACTTAGTGAACAAACACAACCTGACTCACTTAGTGAACAAATAAGTTTTTAATATTAATAATTTTTGTATCACTTCTCCATTTATAATATTAGAATCTTTAATAGATAAATCTATAATATTTATCTTCTTATTTATCACCATCTACAATATAATAAAAAAAATGCTAACTAATAATATTGAAACACAAAATAATAAATAATTTAATTAAATTAGGTGGGTTGGTGAGCTAACCCGACTCACCACACGTTCAACTCGGATGAGTCGGGTTCTAAGTGAGTCAGATCGAAAACCAGTCTGCATGAAAAAATTACATTTTTTTCAAACCCAACCCGACTCAAACCCGTGGTGGGTTGGGTTGGCTCGCCGGTTACAACGCATTTTAACAACAATAATTCTAATGAAATCTCTCTTTTTATACACAAATAAAAATTATAATGCACCACTTGAATCAAAACAAAAAGAAAGATATTCAATTAATAATAATTTAATTTTAGCATATTTTTCATCATTTAAACTTTGATATATGTTGAATAATGATAAATAAAATTCATAAGAATGATATTAAATTATTACATCATAGTAAATAAAAATATTTTTATACAATTATAGTGATAGGAATTACACTTATCATAATGAGTTACAAAATAAAAGTAATTATATAAAAAACATCAAAATAGTATTTTGTACGATAAAAATAAACAACAAATAAAAATATTAAAAAGAAATTAAATGTATGTTTTAAAAATAATTTCATACACCATTGAATAAAATCGTAAAAAAACAAATGTATAATTAAAAGTATAATAAGGTAAAAAATAATTTAAAAATCTAAATAACTTTTCATATATAAAAACAGTCGAACTGGGAGATAATGAAAATTATTTCAGTAAAATAAAAAGTGAAATAAAACAAAACTTTAGAATACGTGAATAAAAATGATAAATTGTTTATATTATTTGGTAAATGAAAAGTTTATATTATTTAACACTTGAAAGTTAAACACTCTTCTATAAAAAAATAATAAATAAAAATATTTAAATATAAAACATAAAAAATATTTAATTTAACATCATCATTTAAAATAATTATATGAAAGTTTGCTGAATATGTGAATTGATTTTATAGTAAGTTAACAATTTGAAAAAGAAAAAAGAGAAAGGAGAGAAAAAAGTGTGTAGTTAAAGAAATTATAAAATTAAAAATTAAGTATAATATATATAATATTACCTATCATTCAAAATTTAAGACCTTAATAATAGGTTGAGCATTTTTTAATGTCGTTGGTAAGAATGAGGAGAGATTACCACTTTCTTCTATTGAAAACATAACTTTTTTTGGTAAAACAAATTATTAAAGTTTAAAAATGAAATTACACAATAGTAAAAATTATTTTAGGAATAATAATAAAAAACACACAATAATAGTTTAGTGTGCATCCTGTTCTTATCTTTCTTTTCGTTGTTCATTGTTTTCTTTGGCTTTCTCTGTACAACCCTCCTCTATGTAGTGTCCCAATCTTCCATGATTTATACCCAATATATACTGAACTCTACGTATAAAATGTTTTGAAACATTACATTAATTACTTCAATAGATTAAATGCGTTTTACATTGTCTAATTAAAAATGTAAGAAAATAGTCGTGTCTTCACATACCTAAGATTTAGTTTTACTCCTGCTTTAGAATTAAGTATATTAAACTGGTTTTGAAGGTATTTCTCTTTTATACTTGTTCCAAAAGAAAAAACAGGAAAAAAAACTTTAAACTGCAAGTATTTGTAATAGCTGGTATAGGAGGAGGTGAAATAGTCTATTATTATTTTACATAATATAAAATAAAATTAAAATTAAATGGTTTAATTGAGTCATTTGCATGTAATAAAAATTGTATGATATATTTTAAATGTAATTTTTAAAATAATGAAGCATTTAAAATATGAATACAGTCATTTAGATTGTTTCTCTGTCTTCTGAAAAAAAAATGTAAAGAATGAATATAATACATATCATGCTATTTTTAAACTCCATAATTTAATTCAGAATTATGGATATAATAATGTGAAGAATGCATACAATAATATCATGTTTGAACTTATTATTCTGCATGTTCCTGGAAGATAGTCTGATCCACATTTTCATTTTCTTCTCTACATTTTGTTTTATTAGGGTTAGGAGGTTGTTTTGGGGAATGAATGGAGAAAGATAAAAAGTTGTATTTTCAAGCACAAACTTTGAGACCTAGTCCAACAACAAGCAAACAGAAGCAGTAGAAACTTTAAATACATGGCAAAAGCAGTAGCAAAGGTGTGAATGCTAATGCAGAGCGTTCCAGAAGAGAAGACAACATATCTGTAGTACATGAAACTCGGAAAGTAAAGTGAATAAGCCAAGGATGATTTGCCAGACCAGTGAACTTGATCTTTTATTCAGTTCCACCTCTCTCACCGGCCAACAGAAGCACATTGCCGAGTTCCACCACCAAACGTGAGTCCACCACTGCATTGTGATGATCCACCCATGTTAGAGGAGTTCCCCAAGAAGTTGTGTTCGGGCTGCCTGAAATTCAGACTGTTACTAGACATGGTTGTTAAGCCAGAGATGGCTGTAAATGTGATAGATGCATTTTCTGCTGTCCTTGAGTTATGACTTTCCACCTCTGATGCATCTTTCTTTTGGCCTGAATGGCTATTATTATCAACATGTTCTGCATTAGACTCCAGCTGCTTGGCGCTGAGAAAGCGTCCACCAGACCCCCTAACCCTCTTCAATGCGTGACGGTGCCGAGATTCATGGAGATATGGCTGCAGTCCATTAGCAAACATTTTTTTAGTCAAAAAAAGAGGTACAGTTTTGTCATACGACTTGACATTCTCCATAAAAACCACAAAATAATGTATGGTAATATACAGGAAGAGGTGGAAGTAGTTCTGCAGCATACCTTTCGACTTTTGATGAGTTTGTTTTGGGCCTCAAGCTTTGCTCGGGACTGTCGCCTTCTGAGTATACCATGATATTGTTTAGCATTGACATAAATGGGACCATCTTCTGCAAGCTCAACAGGTAATGCAATTCTGGTGGATGCTAATCCCAGCATCTGGGGTATTATTTGTGGTTGATTCTAATAGACATCATATTAAATTGTTATGCTATGAAAGAAAAATGTACTAAAACCTCATCTGAATGAAGATCATGCATTATAAAGTGTACTTGAGGAAACTTACAATAGCCTGTGGTCCATAAGCAACTATTGAACTGGCAAAATAAGGATCACCACAAGGGTAAGGAGTATGGGCCTGAAAAGAGAGAGAGAGAGAAATAGCTTGTTGATAACTGGAACTTGAAGCAGAAAATCCATAAACAGTAGTTTCACATACCATTGAATGACTGAAATCAACTTGTGAACAATTGTACATAGTAGTATCAGGATGATTCGACAAGAAGAATGGCTTCATTTAACCTTCCACATGGCAAATTCCCAGATCTTGAACTGAAAGAGCAATGGTTTCAAGTTTGAGTGGTTTAAAGGTAAGGCAAGGAATATCAAATTCTACAAAAGAACGTGCAAGTATAATGCATGTATAATGCATGATACACATTAGAGGAACAAACGCATGGGAAACAACATATTTACACTTCTAAAGCAAGATAACAAGACAACACTTGAGCGCAAACAAAAAAAGAATATATTTTAATCTCAAATCGGCAAGTTTCCCAAAAAGAGAAAAGTAACTTATCATATGTGTAATAAATCCGAATCATCAGAGTACAAATGAACCTTACAGTGCATACCATAGAACTTGATCTTTCCATTCTCAATTATCAGGTAGAACTTCTACTCATTTGAATGGAAAACTCACTACTTTAACCAAAGTAAGACCAACTAATATAAAATTTTAGGAGATATTTTATTTGCCCAAGTATTTTCTACAACTTATCATGTTAATAAATCTAAGGTGCCCATTTTGTCTATTTGAAAAATAATCTACATTGATTCCCAAGACAAGTGGGAGTTGGGATTCCCATCTCTACCATGGACTATTCACATTTCAAGATAGTTCTCCAAATCCGTAAGTCTCTAACAAAATATCAATTATACCCACACTTTATTACCACCACTGCCACTAAAGACACCTCCCTAATAAATTATTACATTACACCATTGTCATAACTACTTTATTCCTGCATTTTCTTAAATCAAATTTATTAATAATACTGTTACAGCCATGGTAGGTATTTCACAATTTATATCAGACTATTAAAAAATGGATAATTCTAAACAAAAAGTTTATAGAACGAAATATAACTTACCATTACTTGTGTAGAATGTATACAGTATTGCAGCCTTAGTTCTCAAAACCTTCAATCATATCCTACAAAATCAGTATCTTGTTAAGCAAACAATTAAGAAATCTCAAAGAACATCCTTATTTACAGAGGCATATAGAATACAAAGAGCCACATAATGACGCCGATATATAAGTATTATTACTTAGTATAGCATGCGCAACTTCAAAAACTTTCAGTCTCCACCTCTTAGTCTTGATCTTGGACAAAAAGGAAGTACAATTCAACAGATACAGTTTAGTAGTCCCACACAACGTACATTATATGAAATATATCCTACTGAAACTAAAAAGGGTATGAGTATTCACAGGGCCGGGTAACCTGCACCCAAACCGACCCGACCCGGTCCAAACAAATTGGTTTGGGTGTAAAAGAGTTCCGAAGGGTCGGATCCAACCCGATCCATTCAAACACAATGCCTTTCTTGTTCAGGTAAGGTAAGAGCTTTTATTTTTAACCCGTCAACCCAATGGCAATTGAGCAAACTAGTTGATGTACTTTTTAATTATTATTTATATATAAATATCTTCACATCCATTTATTATTTTTAATCCAAAACAAAATTTAAGTTTTGTGGTTATATACATATATAATAGACTGATTGCCCACAACCTATCGTCCACATGTTGATTCCAGTGGGATTTGACAGAAAAAGAAAACAAACAATCCCGACGCTATTTGATCAGTTTGGAAAATGAAATTAGCGAAATTGGATCCAACCTGACCCGTTTACACCCTACCTACAGAAAAGAGATAAATTATATATATATATATATATAAACTCTGGGCAAGGGGCATTTTTGTTCTGAAATACCACATCAGAATCTAAATCATGCAAATGCATTTATAAAAAAAGAGACCATTTTGTTATAATCCGAGACAAACAAACCCAAAGAAGCATACATAACAAGAGAGTCTAAAATCGCTGGATCACATTATAATCCAGACAACAGAGAAAGCAATAGTAAAAACAAAAACAAAAGAAACACATCACAGCTCAACAATTTTGTGTCAGTTGACTCTTTCAGCGCAAACACATAAGAAGTAAAAACAGTATAAACTGTAGCCCAGATCTAGTTCAAAGAAACTTGTGAGCACTGAGCAGTGACCTTAACAACAAAAGCTGACCTCAAACTCCACATGCAAAAGTAAAAGAGCAAACTTGAAATCCCCACTAGGATCCCACAAAAAAAAAATAAAGGAAATTCCATAAGAAGAAGGTTAGAAGGAAGGAAGCAATGAAAAAGGTGGCTGGTGGAGACAGGATAAGGCAGAATAAATAAGAGAAAGAAACAGTTACAGAGAGAGAAAGAGAGAGAGAGAGAGAGAGAGAGAGAGAGAGAGAGAGAGAGAGAGAGAGAACCTTTGGGATCTGGTAAGGTGAAGCAAAGAGAAATAGAATTGTCGGTAGAAATCGGGCATGTCTCCTCTGTGGAAACCCTTTCACAGTTGAGGCCTTCTCTCCAATCCTCTTTTCTTTCTTGGATTTGTTGTTTGTTGTTTGTTGAAGAAGAAGAATACAGAACACAGCCTCCATAAATACACACTCTCTTATGTTTCCTTCTCTCAGTTGGCCCACCCACACCCTTCCTCAATCCTTGGGCCTTGGGCCTTCTTCTTCGGCACTCACCTCTCAGCCGCCCTTCACTGTTCCTCATACTTTCCCTCACGCGCACATGTTCCACCTCCTCCCTCACGCGCTCCACCTGTCCTACTCCAACGAACAACTAAGTCCACGCTCTACTCCGCGCGTTCGTTTTCAATCCCAAAAGTATATCCCAAGTTTCTTACTCATCTTTAACACTCTAATTTAACTTACACTATTTAACATCCGTTCATTGCACCAAATAATATCAAACATTGAATTTTCTTTATTTCTCACATTTATTGAACTTAATGTCATACTTTCCATTATACCTAAAATACAATGTAGTTTATCGCATATTGTTCGAGCCACATGCTTCTATTACAAACATAATAGGAAAACGAATAAATTTTTAAAAAAATTTATGATAAAATATGAAAAACTTTAGAAGGTAAATTCATTTAATAACTATGGTTGATTAATAAAATATTTAATTAGGCTATATTTTAGCATAAGTTTTTTTTTTAAAAATGCATAATTTTTCATTATTCACTTAATAAATTAATTCGGCCGTTTATACATGAAATTGTTATTAAATTATTTTTTTAAAAACGTAAACATATTCAACAAATATATAAGTATATTTTGCAACAGTATGTAAATAGATTATCATGAAAAATAAATATGAATTTATGTAACATGAAAGGTAGTACACCTGTAAATATAATGATTATATTTATTATAGAATTTAGTTAGTACGATACATTATAAATATAAGGTACTTCAGCAATAAACTTGCTTTATTCTGCATAGCAGATAGATAGAGTCATCGATTTTAGCTTGAAAGTGTTCCACCATTTTCATCTGACTATTGTAAATGATGATAATAAATCCCTAATTTGCCACCTTTGTGTGCATGATTCTTTGATTCCGGTAAACAGAACTTTTGGTGTTTTTTAATTTTTTTATGCTTGGTTAATGATGAAAGGGGTCATTATTGGATGCCACACGGTAATTTATTATTAATTTTGTTGAAACTTGAAAGACATAGTATAATTAATTAATATATGGGTATGGTAGATTAAGCTTATCCTAAAAAGGAGAAAGAAATGTTATATCAGGGAGACGAAGTCTATCCTAATGGATGTTTATTATTTTAATAAGAAAAGGTTAACATTCGGTAGCGCCACCTTTTCCACGCTCTCACTTCTCATTGAGTTATCTTCTAAATAAATAAAAAATGAATTGGTTGTGGATAAGGTTTCACACTCTAAAACAGAATCTATTCTAAAGTTTCTCTATTCTTTGGAAACAAGGAAAACTAAGTGCTAGAATGTCGGTAGAAGGGAATTAGATAATTTAGACCAACAACAACGTACGACCAAAATATCATTGTAGCGAATCATTTTCGTTTTGTTTTGTTTCGTTTCTTATTTGAGAAAAAAATTCATTAATGCAAAAGGTAAAGTTAACTTTCTTTTCAAAATATAGGATAAATACGAGAGAATCCAAAGATATAAGCCACATGTATAAAGAAAGAGTGATGTAATAAAAAAAAAGTAAAATATGGAGGATAAGTGATTCATACTTTTACCTGATCTGGCAGAGGGAAATGATTCTTGGTTAGCCATAACTGGACAGAGATTGACATTGTTGTGATGGGAAAGCCAGCTAACGGAAAAGGAGGAATAGATTTTAGAAAAATTGTGTTTTTTTTTTCGTGTGGAGTATGATGTGATATATTTTCTTAATTTATGAGTCGTAAAGCTTAATTAAGACAAAATAAAATATATTAGTGGTAGTAATTTATTTGTGGAGCAGTGGAATACTATAAAAATTGTCAATATTTGTATTAATGTCAAACAAATTGATCAATATTTGCTAAAAAAAAAATTGATATAGAAGAAAATAAAGAAATACTCTAATTGAACAGTAGTTTTATTGTCCTTGTTATTTAAAGTTGTTAATAAAGAATAAGCTAATATGATTATAGAGTTTTGATATAAATTGAATATTGTGAAGTATTTCATTAAATATGAAGATAAGGAATCGATTCGATGATGTTTGACATTATGAATAAAAATTGGTAAAAACATATAGCGTGGTTTATAAGATCACAAGCGTATAGTTTATCTTTATGTTGATCTTATCTTATCTATAAGATCAAGGAATGATAATCCCAATTGTTAGCTATTAAATTTAGCTAACTTTTTGTGTTGGTTCGGATGTTTTTGCTTTATGATAGCCTTAATCAAGCAATATATATTTCATATTCTTCATATTATCAATAACAGAAAATGCTTTTCTTCTGCAATCTTCTCTGTTTTTATATTCTAAATATCAGTGTACCATAATTTTTCCTAAGCTGCTACATATCAGCTAAATCAGACTCACGCTTGACTTTGCCACAAAGCCTCTGAATCCTTTTTACCTAAACCCAAATGTAACCCTTTCTTTGATTCTTGTACTATGCCAAATAACAAGAACTATCGCACGTGGGTTCGTAAAATGCTCAATCTTTTCAATTTTTACCTATAAGACAAAGTCGTCCGTGCAGCGTAGAAAAAATTAGTAGATTGAAAACGGGAGCAGAATAACACTAATACTTGACAATAATAAAATCAATGAATGGAATAACAAATTTCTAGTCAAGCATGAATCATGGACCTAAAATAAGACGTTGGTACTATTTTTTTGGGGGATGGGGATTGTAAACAGACTCAACACTCCCAATCTGACAAAATTCTATGGCTAAAATCTCAGTAAGCAAGTTGCCGTTCATACTGCCACTGCTATACCAACTCCAGAGCTCATAACAGCCCCTTCTATCGAGTACCTAAGTATTGATGTGAGGATGAATCTGATCAGAAAAATAGCAACAGAAAAAGTTACTTAGATAACTGTCAACGCAGAAAACAAGTGAAAATGTCAACTGGAAAAACCATACGTTAAAGATAAAATATTTTCTTCATCTTAGACTCTACTTATCAGAAAGTCACATTGGACTCACAACTAATGCAAGTGAAGACAAGTCCTGTTTCAGGGGGAAAGCACTCCCGGTAGTTACTGTTTCTGTTTGGATAAATTTCTGCTTAAGTACTGATAGAAGAAGGAAATAAGAAGACAGAATATACAGATCTTCTCCCATCAACTAAAATCAGGTTAAATATACTAAATTTGAAAGAGTTAAATGAGAAGGCCATTTGAAAGTTAAGTTCACAAGTAGACTTCAATTTGTGACTAATTTTACCTTCTTATTTTGTTATTCTGTTAGTGTTTATGAAGAGGTTTATTCAAACAGAACCTTTGACCAATAGATATTACTAGTTAACTAACATATAGACTCCACTTTTATATGATTCTAAAGCCAGAGATTTTATATCTATAAACTGGCCAAGTTCCATTATCGTATGAAGAACATAAAATGTTGAGAGCAATAATTTAAAAAACTGGACAAAACCAATTAGTCGAACTAGTTATGTCTAGCTAGTTCAATTGTGGTCCAACTACAAATTCAACCATTTGAACCACTACATAACCAGTTCAATCTCCGGTACATTTTATAAGCATTGATCCAAAACATTGTTTGGTCAAATAATCTACCCACATGAAAATGATGAGATAGAACACAAACATCTTTAGTGAATATCACAAGCATCAAAATAAACGCTGATTCGAATGTTACCTAACCTTTCACTTAAGAATGGGACTAGAAATTGAACGATTTACACTATGCTTGGGCCAAGACCAAGGCCAGGGAGTGAACTTACCAGTTACCACGTGAACCTAAAGATCCAAAATTATCTTTTCAGACCATTTGAAAATTTCGGAGTGCACTCTATCGCCACCTAAGTCCTCCCCAGAGGCTCCAGCTGCTACTCGTATAATATCTTCAAGCAATGCAAAGTTACCCAATATGTCGACATGAGCGCCACTCTGAGTTCCCCTACCTTCTAGAAGATTGGCCGGAGGGGCGTGATCATACTCCCTTATGAATGTACGAATTCCTGACGGATTAAAGCGTGTCCTTCCCCGCCAACCTTTGGCACACATGAAACCAGCACTTAAAACAGGAACAGTTTCATCACCATCAGAACTGTAAACCCCATCCCTCAGACATGAGTACTCGTTTCCACCATTTGCTGAGGTGTCAATCTGAAATGGAATGTAGCATTCAGATTGAGGAGTTAACTTGTAGACATATGCTCTTTCTGTAGGGATTCCAACTCCATACATAGAGTAAATCTCCATATCTGGAGCATTTGGTAATCTGTAGCAGCACAAAAGAATCTTAAAAATAAAACAAATCGCAGGCAGGAATAGTTAAAGCAATAATCCCTTAGTTCCACCAATCTAGGTATTACACAGTCATGAAGTGCTATGCAATGGTAGAATTCTTTAACACAAATCACAGGCAGCAGGAAAAAATATTAGAAAAGTATAACTCTAAAAAATATCTGGAGCATTCGGTAATCTGCAGCAGCAGGAAAAATATTAAAAATAATACAAAACTACTAAAAACATTATATTTCAAATATAGCATGATATGAAATTATTGATAATAGTTAAAGCAACAATCCATTAGTTCCACTAATCCAGGTAACAAAATAACTACACAGTAGTGAAGTGCTACGCAGTAGCAGAACTCTTTAACCCCCCAGCCCCACGAACCCAATTGAGCTAGAACGCTGTGTTTGTTTTGTATAAAATTAAATCAGAAAGGCTTTGGATGAAGGAAAAATAAATAGCACTCAGTTGAATTTCATCTTTTATAAGGATTGAAATACAAAAACAGAATCAAAGTAAAGAACCTCACGTTGTTTCCAAGGGGTTAGACCAATATTTATAATGTTTGTATTTTTCATCATCCAAGTCATCAGCAATTCCATAAGAAAAATGAGCATCTCCGCGTTTCATCATCTTGGGGGCGACAAAATGAAGCAGATCCAAAACTGAATCAGCTGTGTAAGCTTTGTAATCCGTAACAGCTTTGATTCCTTCAACACCCATATCATGGTACCCTGTCCACACATCACAGTTAGATGTGTTTGCAAGATTCCTACCCTTGAGAGCACCCTGACAATTTCAACACGTAATACATGAAACTCAATAATTCCTGTCAATTTCAAGAAATAATACATGAAACTCAACAATGCCATTCAGAAAAACAATTGAAGCTAACTGCACATGGTTAAGAAGTATCCACAGTTGGAGAATGTTGAGATTTGGGAGACAGATAAAGGGGAACTTCCAAGTTCCATCTGTAATTGCATTTGATAAAGGAGCAATTTTCTCTTCCACTTGAGGGCAAATGAAAAGGTCATATACGTAGCAATTATTTTAGATTGGAATTGATAAATGAAAGAAAATTACATAACCATGAAAATTCATATACAAACGAAACTCGGCTGTTTGACTACTTAAGTTAAATCATCTGAATTCTTGATATTCTGTTATTTAGTATGGGATACTCGGTAGATTATTTAATGTTTGGGTCTCCCCCTTTAACAGCTTGCTTTTAAGAATGAGGTAGTGTTGGATGTTTATCAATTGATATCATATTTTGGTTGTCCACTAAAACCTATGGAAGAATCTTGACTAGTTGAGGATTCTAACCAACAAGGAATTTGAGTGAAGTAGAGTGACCTACGAGTGTAAGCAATTAAGATATCAGCTCTTAAAAAAGAAATGTAATGATACAAATTTGAGTATTCTGATGTACCTAAGTCCTACATGGACTGGCATGGGATGCTCAGAGGAGTATCTAAGTACTTGATTCTCCCCTTTTAATAACTAGCTTTTATGGTGGGTTCCCCAAGTATCCTAGTGTTTTATCATATTCAAAAGGAAAAAATCAGGTATGCCTCCCAAGAAACATTAAAAAAAAGGATAGAGATTATAAACAAAATACTCAATATAAACTAGGAACATTACCCTAAAATCCAACCTCTCAAGCTTGGAGGAGTGTAACTCGGCTATATCTTTCCCAAACGATATGAGTCTTCCATAACTATTATTTTTCATAAGCCCAAGACTCTCTTTGTCATTTTGAAAAGCATTGTGAGTATCATTGTTCTTGCGTTTCTTCACACTGCAGTTATAGGACACATCAGGTGACCAGTCAAGGCTACCCCATATAGTATCCCCACCTTTGGGTATCATTGACATCGTTGAATCCCATGTTCGAGTCATCCGCATTAGATGTTGTAAAGTTTGAAGACCAAAAACATCCTTCTCCAAAAAACCTGGTGCGAAAGTCCTGTATGAGGTTTAGCGATTTATGAATCAGGACTTCATCTATATATTATATTACAATATCGTATATTTATGTTTCACAGCTAACACGAAAAATATCATCAATTGAAATTATAGAAATTTTCACCCAAGCAAAGCTTGAAAAAATCCCTATATATATCAAAGAAACAAAATTTTGGAAATCTCAGAAACAGATCAACAACATTAAAAACTAGCTTTTAGAGGAGAAAATTCTGCATAAAATTAACAGATGGTTGACTTATTAAAAATATTGATAAAAGCTTGAGCTTTTAAGGGGTAACAGCACAAATACAGCAATCACCTAGTGACTTATTATTCATTACACAACCGCTTTCTACTGATATATATTCTATATATTTGTTAAACACAATCTAAAACCTACTTGTCAAGAGACACAGAAACTTTGGGTTTCAAAACTACAGAGAGAAAAATAGTGGTAAAATAAGAACCTGGCAACTGCAATATCCCTGGCTTCTATTGAGAAAAGTCCCGCAACAGATTTTGGAACACCAAGAAAAGGTCCCCCAATGTTCATCACTGCTTTAATATGTTTGGCACACCAATCTGATCCACCCCCTCCACCCATTGGTGCTGGTGCCTCAACCCATTTCATAAAATGCAAAAAGTACAAAACACCCATTGAATGTGGAATAACAACCACCTTCTTACCACCATTTGTAGCCACCATGAGTTCTATATTACTTTTTATCCTGCTCAAAGATCGATCCCTTACCTGGTCAAATGAAGCAGGAAAAAAAGAAAGTTCACCTGAGGGTTAACCATAATTGAACCGGACTACAAAATAAAGGTTGGCAGAGAATCATGAATCTTTGTAAGTAACAGAGGACTACCTCTGTATTCTGAAATGAAATTCTCCAATCGTAAGCAGCCATATACATGTTCTTCTCCTCATACCCAATGCGAGCTAAATTAGCAATTAGAACAGCCCAAACAAAATAACCAGGTGCAAAATAATCAGCTGCTACAAGTCCAGAAACTGGCCTAACTCTAATGCCTGGACGGTCTAGTCCTGTTTCATTATCTAGTGACATGTGTTCAACCCAGCATAACGGTCTGCAGAAGGTTAAAACAGAAATCATATACCATTATAGATCAATTATATTTGAATCTGTAAACATGCATAAAACAAGGACTTAAAATAAATATACTTTCCAATGAAAAAAAAAGGACAGATAAAAGCATAGCAAGACAAATATTGGAACGGCTATGATCATTAAACATTTGAATCAAACTCCCCAAACTCTGCCAAACAACCGGAATTCATTAAGTGCCCAAAAAAAGGGTTCAGCAATGCGGATCCAAAATGAACTTGTATGTGTAAGAACTCTGCCTTATAATTAATGATACAAAGGATAGCAGAAAAAACTATTCCCTCTACCAAATGATTCAAATGTTATGACAAAAACATACAAAAGGAAAAGTACAGAATACAAACCCATAAGTAACTGTAGATTGTAATGCTGCCATTCACGCCCATCGTGTTTCCCATCTTAACAAAAATCAGAAATTTTGACAGAAGAATAGAAGAAAAGGTACTTCCGAGAGAATGTTGCCAATTGCTTTCCACTATATATTTTTGGGTATAATTCGTAACTCAAAAAAAGTATCACCACAAAAAGAAGCATTGGCGATTTAGCAGTTTTCAGCATCCAGTAATCAAGAAACATGGCATTCAAATTCAACTTACTCCCCTCCCAGTAATGCCAACAGACAGTATTTAACTGAACTCATTCACCCAACGCAAATTTATCCACCGCTCTAAAACGCCGTTCGCTTACTTCCCAGTCAAGTAATACAATATTTTCAACCAGCTTTTCCAATTGTATATAAATAGTTCACACAACACGTCACTCAAGCACATTCAAATCCCAATATACCATAAAAAGAAAGAAAGAAAACGTACCTTTTATACAATTCACCAAACGTGCCACCCCACAACCTCTTCCTGAACAAACCATCCGCACACTGACGACCCTCCCAGAGTTCCAACCCACCGGTGACAATACCCGGCACGAAAACCACCGGGTGCTCCGCCGTCAACCCCTCCTTACTCAGTTTCACTCCGGGAGGATCCGGCAACGGCCCCGTAATCGCCTCCGTCACGTACTGAGGGAACGATGCCGGCATTGCATTGTACAAAAACAGTAAGAACCACCAAATTGAACATATCATTCCAATGAACCAACAACAACCATCCATGCACGACCATTTCCTTATCTTTTCTCCTTTGATACTCCTCGCCTTGACCTTTTTCTCCTTCTCCTTTTCTTCCTCGTTCCGCACAGGATTCGCAGGGGCCTTTCTCCGTCGTATATACGACATCGTATAAAGGAGTAGAAAAACAAAAGGCGAAAAAAAGCTTTAAATGGTGTGAAAATGAAAGCTGTTCATTAATGGAGGAAGAGGCCCTGAGCTGGCGGATTCTGTGGCAGCGACGTGTAAGGTTCCAATTATGTGACGGATACCCGTCGGAACCCTAACCGCCGGTGATCGGAGAGGAAAATTCGCCGATGCGCCGTGGAGGGATCTGATTGGCCGTCGTGCCGGGTCGTGGTTGTTTAAGTTGTTATGTGGCTGTGTGCGGTGCCTGGGTCCCAGAGTGAGAATAAAGGTTTTAAGACATGGACACGTGGCGCGATCGTGAACTGATGGAGTTGTATCAGATTAGCTGTTTCTGAAGCCCGTGTGATGTGAAGTGTTGATGCTGCTCCAACGGTGAATTACCGTATAAATAAACGGTGGCGATTGAACCTGATATTAACAACAAGCACACTGTTTATTCACATTGAAGCATGGCAGTGAAAAGTTTGGCTTTTGTGGGGAAGGTTTTCTTGCTTTCTGGACATTTCCTGTACTTCTACCAATTGGATTTCGACTTTTCCATTCTTATCTTATTTATTTCAGTACTTTAATATGCTTTTATTAAGTAAATATATATTATGATAATATTTAATTTAATATTATTTCTCCTGTATGTGATATGATGAGATATCTTCTTTATACTATATTTTATTGGTGGTCCCAAAAAAATATATACGATTTATTCATTAAATGACAAATCAAAATGAATATATATATATTTGCGCGTGTGTGTCCGAATAAAATATTTACTTTAAAAAAACTGTCCGAATAAACTTATTTTCACTTTAATTTTTAAAACATTTATTTATTGTTTATATTAATTAGACCGTGAAAATATATTAGCATATAATTACTAAAGAATTATACAGTATTATTATTGATATAACTTTTGAATAATAATTATAAAAGTCAATAAAATATCGTAGTGATATGCAACTAAATATTTATTTTATACTGCAGAATACATTCTGCTTTTCTTGTTTAAAATTTAATCCTTTTGAATCGAAGTATTTTTCGTTCTAAATGTATATCATTTTTTTCAATTATTCTTAAAAACATTACATCCGCACCGTGAATTATTGTTATTTCTAATGGAGGTAAAGATAGTTTAATTATTTTATACTGATATATTTTATTTAAATTAGCAGTGATTTGTACTAAAATCAAATATTATTAATTATTTGATTATTTTTAATTCATAGTTTAACATAAATGTATTGACATGGAAAAAAATCATTAACAAGGAATATGCTGATAATTAAATTAATTTGTTTACTTTATAGATTATAAATAATATATTCGTTATTTTATATAAATATTTTTTAATTTCTACATGTTTTATTATAGCACACATTGTCTTAATTTTTTTAAAAAAAGTTGTGACTTAAAAAATATATTTTTACTTATTATTATCATATTATAATAAATAATATTTTAAATAAAAGAAAAAAGACTCACTGAAATTCTTGATTATTAATATTTTTAGAATTAAAAATGCAAAGTAATTTAATTCGTTAAAAACCATTTAATTTAACGAGTTTAGTTATTAAACTGTTAACTAAAAATAAGACAATTTAAATTTTTGAAGTAGTTATAATGTTGATAAGTTCGTGATTTTAATAATTAAGTATATGTAATTAGCATATTTGATGAAGAAAAGGCATGAATTTGGATACATGTTTAAGTAACAGGCAAAGGAGATGAGCAGTGTTTGGTGGCAATGATGACAGAAGAAAAAACTACTACTGTAGTGCTGCTGCACCTTTCCTTATACCTGAAGACCTACTCTCCATCATAGTCTCTGCAGAGGAGTCAGGTAAGTTAATTTGATACCAATCATTGTCACCAAACTATATACTACCTAACATTCTTTGTCCCATTTCCAAAAGTTGTATTATTTCACCTTATTCACTCGTAATACTTTATTTCAAAGAAATTAAAACAAAAGGATTAACTTTGACTTTAGTTATTTTATATTATAACTTTTTTTTTTTTAATTTTACCCAACTATTTTTAAAGTTCTTAATTTGATTACCTTAATACTTGTTTTGATCTCATGATTCATCATGGTTTTATTTTTAAAAATGCATTTTGAATGATGAAATAAAAAAAGCAGTATTTAAACTGCTTTAATACTAACTTCTAAGTTATATGAAATTATTATATGTGTTACAACAAATTTTATATTTATAATAATGATAATAATACTGTTTCGGTTGTAGGGGCTGAGTCGTCCAATGCCTCCATGTCTTCTTTGCGCGCAGGTAGGAGACCTGCGAAAGATTCTCTGATGTCAAAGTCAGTTTGAGAGCAATGGCTTTTTCGATAGAACAGTAATCAATGTGCAGTAAATGCAATCTATCTACCACTCACCCTGGATCTGTATTTATAGTTTTTGTTATGGGTTTGGGATTAGCGAAAAGTTAATCACGGCCCAAATTCAGCCCAATAGCTTTTAACCACTACTTACCTTAAACCTGGTTAATTAGCGATGTGGCCGGCCGGTCTCCCGAAGTTTGGTCTTACGACCGGCCGGCCCATATAGGCGATCCGGTTGGTGGCGATATGAGTTGTTGTTCATCTGGATGACAAGCGGCAAGGTCGCGTGATCATAGACATACGGACGTCCGGCCTATCACGCCCGACCCCTCCCGATGACGAGTGGCAAGATAGCGTGATTGGACCATTATGGTTATGCGGACGTCCGGTCTGTTTGATGCCCGGTCCCTACTGGTACAAATACAATAAGGAATAAATATTAGTTCTGACAAAAAGAAATTAATGAATTTTAACAAAATTACATTGAATTTTTTCATTTATCAAACACATTTAATGTTAATATTTGAGTTATTTTATGTTCGTTTCATAGATATTGAAGTGAAGATAGGTGAAGATTTGGGGAATATAAAAAATTTTCATTGCTTAATGATAGAGGAGATTTGAAAGTGATTATAATGAGAAGTCGTTTTTATCCCTTGTATTAATATATAAAATTGTATGGAATAGCTTCTCGAGGGTGGGTGCATGCACTATTGTAATAAGAGAATCAATTATAATTATGAAACTTGGATAGTTTTAATGATAATGATAATATATTAATAATAATCTTCAATTTTTACCAATTAAACAAATTTTTTTATCTGTCACATTAATAAAATATTACACTAATTTTTAGAAACTTTACTTTTAAATCTACTATCACTCACCTCCAAATTCACTCAAATAAACAACAAAAAATTTATCATCAAATCCCACCAAATCTGTTCACTCACTCTTCTCCAAATCATCTCCTTAAAGTGTGCATTGGTATTGAATATACATGACTGTGTGGGTCTATTTTAAGCTTTCTGATGTAAAAATTTGAGATTAGAGTTTAGAAAATAAAAATAAAAATAATGGGTTCCATCGGAGATCGAAGATTCCATTGAACACCATTGCACAATATATTTACACATTTTTATTCACTGCAAATGTACAAAATTTGACATTTTTCTAAAAGCGAAAACCAAGTAAACACACTACTCTGACAGTGGGAATCACCCAAACAATTAAGCCTAATAATAATTAAAATGGAGATCAATAACTAATCATAAATAAAACAAACCAAATAAGTAAAATGAAAATAGTTAACAAAATAAAAAAATGAATTTTGAAATTCGAAAGAATAAGTAACCAAATTTTAAAATCTAAAAGACTTGTAAACCAAATTTCAAAATCTAAAATATTAAAAAATGAGATTTCAAAATTCGAAACATTCGTAAACTGAACTTTGAAATCCGATACACTCATTATATATTTCAAATCTGGTATGTTCAAATAGACCACTCTTATATTAGATTTTAAAATATGGTACACTTGTACACTAAATTTCCAAATTTACGACACTCAAACACAAATTTTGTATTTTGATATGTTAAAAAAGTCGAAACACTCCTAAATTTGGATTTCAAACTCCGAAACATTCATATACTACATTTCAAAATCCGATAATTACTTTAAACAAGATTTTATGTAATGCAAAACAGATTTAGAAAAATAATAAATTATGAATAACTCGGGAAAAAAACATTGAAAATGGAGGAGAAGATAGTAAATATCTCTAAGCTTCAACCAAAATAATAAAGATGAAATAAAAATGCAAAACACCGTTGAAGAATAGTAAAACACTTACGCTTAAAGGAAGAAGAAGAACGAAAAAAAAAACGCAAGAAGAACGAAAAAAAAAACGCAAGAAGAGGAACGAAAAAAAAAACGCAAGAAGAAGAACGAAAAAAAAACGCAGTTAAATATGATTTGTGAAAATGACTTGGGGATGCTGAGAGAAGCAATTATAGCATACCAATCGTAAATATGGTGCGTAAGCAATTCCTACTGTTTATCTAATTAATTTAATTATTTAAATATATATTATGTGGGGTTATAATGGGATAACAATGATAAATGGGGTGCAGGAATTGAAACAGTGGGTGCTGAAAAATACCTATCACTTTTGCGGATTGCAATTGGGCCTTTATTACCGAAAAAACATTCTGGGCGAGCCCAGACCCAAGAAAGCGAGGAGTGAGTTCTTTGAAAACCGGGCAAGCAAGTACACAACTTGAAAAGACAGTAGGCGCGAGAGGAGTGAGAGGCGGTTAACATCCGGTAACCGGTAATCCCACAAGACAGAAAAAAGTGAAATCCACAATAACAGACAGCACTCCTCTTGCACCATCATAGCTTCTACCGAACCAAGCAAACCAAAAATAGCAATAAGATCACACACCCCACTCTGCCGGCACCGGAGACTTCACCACCGACTCCCTCACCATGCTTCCTCTTCCCTCTCTCTGAATTTCAATCCCCACACAATCTCTCATATTGTAACTGAATTCAATTCCCGCATTAATTAGATTTGCTGCGTCATGGCTTCCATTAGCGCAACCACTTCGGTTTTCGCGCCCTTTTAGTCCTCCCCGCTCTTCGCTTCACCAACTCACGCTCAGGTGCAGCTTGTGTGCTATTCTCTTTCTTTCGATTTCATGTATCCGATTCTGCAATGCGAGAGCAGTGGAATTTGATTTTCTAATTTTTTACTTTTTATTCTTATATTTTCGCAGAGATTTAATTGAATTTTATTATCACTACGAAGCGAGAATGCTTACGTGCATAGCTCGTCCGAAGAAACCTGATGAGTCAGATCCAAACAACGCGACAACCGCTGCTAAATCGCAAGCCATCAAATCCCTTACTTCTCAGGTATTGTACAAGACGAAGCGACGAAATGGAAAGTTCATAACGATAGAGACTTGTTGATTTTCGTGTTTCCTTTTTTAATTGTGAATTTAGATAAGGGATATGGCGTTGAAGGCTTCGGGTGCGTACAAGCATTGCGCTCCGTGCACAGGGCCAGCGGCGCAGGGACGAGTGCGGGGCAACACCGAGTCGGACGCGGACTCCGACCGGTTCCGGTGGTCGTACCGGCGGACAGGAAGTTCAAGCTCGACGACGACTCGGACGTGGGGGAAGGAGATGGAGGCGCGGCTAAAGGGGATATCGAGCGGGGAGGGGACGCCAAACTCCGCGAGCGGACGGCGAGCGGAGCCGTTGGTGCTGTTCGTGGAAGAGAACGAGCCGAAGGAGTGGGTGGCCCAGGTGGAGCCTGGCGTTCTGATTACCTTCGTGTCGTTGCCAGGTGGCGGTAACGATCTCAAACGCATACGGTTCAGGTACGTCCTACTGCGTTATGTTACGAAACGTTATCTTACGCGTCTCGTGCTGTGTTTGAAATGGGGGCAACAGTACCCGTGGTGCGGTTGTTTTCGTTGCCGTTGGGGGTATTGACCGGACGGTGAGTGTGGTGACAGTGTGTAGGGTTATGGTTGGTCGCTGTTTAGATCGTCCAGACTGTGATGATGACAACGAGTGCCTTTTGCTACGGTGGATTGTCAATTTCTCACACCTCATTAGTAGGGTCCTTTTCGCCTCTATTGCATTCTCTTCTTTGGTAAATCTGGAACACCTCACTTCAGGATAGTTAAGATATTCTTTCGGGCAAGATTTCCCCTATTTTTTGGTGATAAATATAGAATATATATTTTTAATTTGTTTTCCATGAATCCCGAGGAGTTAGTTATTTGAGTTTAGCGACAATGTATATACTCACACATAGTATCCGATGCTAGGTTGATGAATTTTCCTTCACTCGTTTCGTTTATAGTAGAATACTACACAATGTATTTTTTTAATAACTCGATTTCTTTTACACTATCCTCTTTTCTTAAATTTAGCTTTGTCAAACAAGTGTATTTTCAAAGTTATAATAAATTATGTTAGGATTTTAAAGAATTTATGATACTGTGATTCTTTGAAAATGTAGAATGATCGACAATAAAATTTCTTGGCATAACAAATTGTGATTAGATTAGTTTTAGTGTCTTTTAAAAAATATGAAATACATTGTTAAAACTTCCTATTCTCGTTAAAAATACGATTTCGAAAGTAACAGAAATAATTTTAGAAAAATACTAGTACAATTGAGTTTTTTTAAATTGTCGGTGGACTTATTTATGCATATTTTGGGTGGGTGCGTGTTGTTAAATTCTATAAATAGATTCCTTTAGTGATATGTGATATAAGGTCTTATTACTCTGATTTTTGTGTGCCCGCATCGCATTATTATATAGTATTTAAAATAAAATATTTACAATATGTAGAAATACTAATGTTCTTTCCTTCTTAAGTCGTCTTAGTGCAATTTTAATTTATGTACCAGATGGATGATTTTCATGGGTTTTGAATGCAGTGGGTGATGATCCTATAATGGTAACCGCGGTCTCCAGAGAATCATCTATTTTTTGGAACTTCAAGCCATTCCCACTGTTTAGTCTTTTGTAATTGGATAAGTGGGAAAGGGCTTGAGCTTCAGCTCGATCACTATTATGCATTTATGCTCAGTTGTCGCTGCCAATCCAAGTATCCAAAGTTTAAATCCCCAATGCTATAAATGAAAGTATAATTCCTCCTCAGCAAAGATGAGAGTAGGTTTGGGCCCCACACTCCTCAGTAAAATTTCACGCCCTTGCCAAAAGTAATCAGAAAAGGTTTTAAAAGAGAACTTGTTGTGGCCTATAAGGTGGTGGCCCTGGTGGGTCGTTGTTGATTGTGTTGGTACCTTTAAACCGAGTTTTGTCGAGTGGTCGGAGGAAACTCTTCTACTTCCTTTTTTTCTCTAAAACAAAAAAAAATTCGTTGTGTCATGCCTGATTCTTCGCTTCTTTGTCTTCGTCTAATACCAGTATTTTTGTCTTTTAATCTGCAATATGCTGCGGAATGCACTCCAGCAATATACAAGACAAAAATATGAACCTCCACTACGTGGGCACGAAATAATGTCAAAGATAGATGGTTGTATAGGTTAAAGTCTTCTAGATATTCTTTTTTCACAATTTTTCTATAATTATTGTTGGATAGAAACATGAAGGACACTTGGGTATGTCGACCCCACTTTGTGACTTGTGATGCAATCCCAACCAATGTGGAATTAGTGGGTGGGTCTGGGTACCCATGATTTTCTGTCTCTTTTATTTTGTCTTTTCCAGTTCCTCATCGCAGAAATTTAAGCATTTATTTATCTGAAGTTAATACTTAATTCAAAACCTATTCAATCATCTAAATCAATGTTTGGTGGGTTTTAGTTACGTATTTGTCACTAATTACGTTTGGGCCCACCTGCTTTCGATTGTCTAGACAAGCTCCAAATGTAAGGTCAAGTGTGGCTATGGAACAACTTTATTCCACGCACCGAATGACTGTTTTAGCTTTTAATTATTTATGAGAATTCTTTGTCAAAAAGTAACCAGTTGAGTAACTTAGCATAATGGATTACAGTGTCATAAACCAAACCACTAAGAGAACTTGGAATTCATCTAAGAGCTATTTATTGGTTGGTCAACAAAATAACATCATAATAACAGCCACAAACTGAAATTTCTTGAGGTTTTAAGCTAGAGTCACGCCGACCACTCATACAGATAACTTTGATTATCGTTTAGCTTAAAAGAATAATTATTCCACCCGTCTACCCAACATCACACATGAAAAAAGAGAAATAAATGAGTGGAAAACAGGATGAGGTGTGAAGGACAAAAGCACATTTTAGTTTTAACAGTGTTTATATACTGTTGTGTTTCTCTTTCCCAAAATTCAGATGCTAAATAACATTTTGCTTTGTTCTAAAGCATATAATTCATAGATGACATGGGGAATAGAGAGAGGTGAATTGAATTATGGTTTATTTTCTACTATGTATAGTCGAGAGATGTTCAATAAATGGCAAGCACAAAGGTGGTGGGCAGACAACTACGACAAAGTTATGGAACTTTACAATGTTCAAAGGTTTAGCCGCCAAGCATTCCCTCTTCCAACGCCACCAAGATCTGAAGACGAGGTAATTTAGTTGGCTTATACTCAAGTAAACATATACTGTTGAGTAATTGACTTCTGCATGTTACTTGGGCTATGCTTAGATCGTTCAGTCCATGTGTGTAGTCAGAAAGAAGTTTGGATTAAATTACAGTATTGTAATCGGTTAGAAGTTTATTTAACCCTGTTTATTTTGGGCAGTGATTTTTAGTCAGATAATGCAATATTTAATAAATCGTCTTGGGAATAAAATATCAATCTTACCTCCTTAAATACACGAGTCTACGTGAAAAGTTCAGGTGTGCAACAAACTAACGGTTGTTGCATTCTTACCAGCTTTCCTTTTCTCTAAAAACAATAATCAATTACGTTACGGCAATGATTATTTTCTCCCTTTTCTCTTAATTACTGAGTTATTGCGTCACTGTTTTTAATTTTCCATTTTTTGCATGGATTCATAACAGAGCACAAAGCTTGAATCAGCAGAAGCCAGTCCTGTAACACCTCCACTGACCAGGGAACGGTTACCTCGTACTATTTACCGTCCAACAGGGATGGGAATGGGATACTCATCCTCAGATTCATTTGATCATCAGTCAATGCAATCCCGGCATTTCTACGACTCAAATGGTTTGAACTCTACCCCAAAAGTCTCCACTATTAGTGCGGCCAAGACGGAGATATCATCAATGGATGCTTCTATCAGAAGTAGCTCATCCAGAGAGGCTGATCGCTCTGGTGATTTATCAATCAGCAATGCCAGTGAGTTGGAGACTGAGTGGGTTGAACAGGATGAACCTGGGGTTTACATTACAATCAGAGCATTGTCAGGCGGCGCAAGGGAGCTCAAACGAGTCAGGTTTAGGTACGCTTGCTGCCAATTTTATGACTAGATAATTCCCTTTATCTTACTAGGATTTTTATAATATTTATATTTATGTTTACAAGGTTTATTTACAATTATCTAGTTACATATTCGAATATAAAATATTACATCATTTATAAATATCAATAAAGAAAAATTCTTTTTATAACTTATTTTTTAAGCAAATATATAATTCGTTATTACTTTTACCTTTATTAATATATAATTCATTTTATTATTTGACTATTTTAAGTTTATAAAGTTTTTTGTAAAATTTAATTAATTATTTTTTATAATAAAATTATAAAAATGATTTATTTTATAATTAATTTTATACATTTAATAATATTTCTTTATTTTAATAATCACAATAAAAATTAAATTTCTATTTGTGGTTATCATAAGAGAAAAAAAGTGAACCCGCTAATAATTAATAAAGATGATAAATTGGTGTAGGACTCGTTTCCATTTTTTTTTTGAAAATTTTCATCAAGGCTTAAACCATGTTTTAGGAAATACATTACAACTTAATTGGCTTAGAGTATAAGGATTAGTCTTTTTTTGTTTGTGCTGATTTGTCTGTTTCCCATTCTGCTCCCATTTATCACTGTCCCATTTTAGATTGGATAGTGTAAATCTAAGGCGTGAAGATACATTCATGCATTAATTAGTATTGTGTTTGTTTTTCATGGTTGAATTTTGATTTAGAACTCTACGGAATGTATTTCTTGATGTTGTGATGTGTTACACAGCCGAGAAAAATTTGGAGAGATGCATGCTAGATTATGGTGGGAGGAGAACCGTGCCAGAATACATGAACAATACTTGTGAGTTGTGAGATTTTATAAAAGGGGGGTGGCTGCTGATGCTTTACAAAGTGTGGAGCTGGTGTTGCTTATTAAATTGTTCCATATTTATTTTACTATACTACTCAGTCTCTTTATAGGCGAAGGTGTCAGATGAGGTGCTACTTGCACCTCTGCCTTTTTTTGGGCTATTTACATCCCTACTCACTCTTCTCGTCTCTGTGCCATTGGTTCAGGTTGTCTTCTCTCTTGAATGTGGGTAGTAAATATAGTTTCTAGTAGTTAAAGAAGCCTAAGAAGTCTGGTGGCTCTAAATTCTATTACTATTCAAATTGGATACAAAGAATGAATCTATTTTCTTTATTTTTGTTCCTACCCTTCTAGGTCCACCACGCATATAAGTTACTATGCACCAACATGAGAAATGCACATATTACCAGGTTTACCGTCTTTCATTACTGCTCAGTTACTCATTATTCTTTTTCTTTGCTTATATACATTTTTTTTTTCCATTCATTACTCTGTACTCCGAATAAATATTGCATTATGTTTATGAGGAAATATAAACACAAGCTTCCACGCATCCAGGGCACTGATCTAGTAGTTCTTGACTAGACTGGCGCGTAAAGTACATCAATTTTTGTTTGGTGTCGAATTCTTCTGCACAAGTCTCTGTTGAAAAATGTCGTCAAATTTTTAAAAAGTAAAACCATTGACACAATAAAAAAAAAATTAAGCTAGTTAAATGTGATTTGAAACCTTCACAAGAAAAGGAGAAAGATCATTGTTATCCCTTATTTAAATGACAATGAATTTATTCAACTTACCTCCCTTCACGCTATTATCAGTACATATATTTGAGTTTTGTTAAGTATTTTTCTTTTATGCAGTCTCTTCAGGGACATCCGATAAAATGATTTTCTGTCCGCAACTTGCAACCATTCTAAGAATAATAATTAGAAAGTAGTGATAAAAGTGCAATATATTTGCTCAATAATGAATTTAAGAAAAATGTTTATTTATTTTCAGCTAAGCCCTAAGACAACACTCTCTCTGAACTAAAATATATAAACAAAAAATAGTAATTTATTAAAAATAAAATTTTTTAATACCTCGATCTGATTTAATGTTATTTTAAAAAAATATTCATATTTTTAAATCTATGCATTATGAGAGACTAAATTGGAATATTTTTATATTATATTAAAATAAGAATAAAATTCAAACTTTATTATTATTAATCAGAAAGTAATAGTCAGCAAAGTAGAAAATAAATTGGCACAAGTGACTTAGGTTATGGTGCTAAAAGCCTTCCTTTTAAGGCTGTAAGTGGCATTCTTTAATCAACATCTTCCATATGGACTATTTAAAGGTCAATAGAGCCCATTAAATTAAATAGAAGGTAATTTCTTTCTGCATCTCCATCTTTTTTTCCAGCAACCTCCGTAACTTCTGAAATCCCTCTTTCACCCTTATAGAAACTTACTATAATAAAGAATAATTAAGTGTTCTTCTTCTCCTTGCTTCCGATAGTGCCTTCCTCCCTCACCTCGTCACACTGCATTTCATATTTTTCTTTATTCTTTATTCTTTCTCGCAAAAGAAATCATCAAGCAATATCCAATACTTTGTTCTTCCCATCAACCAAGAAGAGGTAAGAGTTTCTTTTATGACTTTTGCAATCCTCTGGTAGGGTTTTGACGGTGGTGGGGGCTATTTTTTTTTTTAATTATATTCTACATTGATATGTATCACCGGATTGAATAATCCGGTATGCATTTTGGATTCGAGAGACCATTCTGAATTGATGAATATTATATGTAAGAATAAGTTTTCTATTAGCTAATCCGAAATGGTGTTCCGAAACACAAACTCCATATGCATGAAACTCATGCATGCTTGGAATAAAGCATCAGAGAAGTGGAGAAAATACGGTCTCAACGACATTTTTTGAAAGCGACAAGATGGAGATATGTCATATCAAGAAACACATTAATATCCGGATTGCATATGGAGTTTATGTTCCAAAACACAGTATTATTTACCGGATTTAGTAATCAAGAATATATTTTCAAATTTGGTATTCCATTCTATATTAGCTAATTTAAAACTTATTCTTACATACCGGATTCTCCAATCCGATATTGCTTTCAACTTCAAACTATTGGATTGCTTAATCTAGTGATACATACTAGATTACCTAATTCGGAATATAATTCAGAAAAACAAAAATGAGTCCCTACCACCACCAGAACTCTATCGAAGATTTATGAAAGTCATAAAACAAACTCTTACCTCTTCTTGGTTGCTAAGATAAACAAAGTCTTGGATCTTGGTTGATGGTTTTCTTAAGAGAAAAAATAGAGAAGAAGAATATGAAATGTAGTGTGATGAGGCAAGGGAGTAAGGCATTATTGGACGCAAGGAGAAGAAGAGAATTTAATTCCTTTTTATTATAATAACTTTTTAAGTTTAATAATTCTATTTATCTAGTATAATAACTTTTCAATTTTTTTTTGTTTTAATTGAATTTTTATTTTTGAAAAATTGAAGTAATAAAGTATTTATCGTTAGTATTGTACTAATATACTAATATCATTAAAGATGGTGTTATGTGGTGTTTTTTTAAATATTTTTTAATTTTAATTTTATATTTTTTTATATACTTTTAGAAAATAAATTGTCACGTGTTAAATTGATTTTGTGTCACATGACAATAACAGTGTGATATGAAAGTGGAGTACCACGTGTCACTGTCATCTCATGTGTCATTTCATTAGTGTCAATTTGGTTTTTCTATTTTTATTTTGTCTCAATTTAATCCTACTTGTTTTTTAAATTAAACAATTTTGTCCATTTCCAAATAATTAAGATAATTATAGAAAAATTTGTACAATTTTATTTCTAATTAAATTTGATTTTCATCGATAAAAAACAATACACCTAAAAAAAAGTTAATTCACCATCTATATTTAAAATTCACGATAAATTCAAATTATCTACAAGTCAACATAATAAATCCTTATTTTATTGTCTCCATATAAACTATACTATGATAATTAAGAATACAAATAAAAATACTTCGATCTTAAACTTATGGTATTATTATAATAAATTGAATATGAATTTTAAAAAAAAAAATTGGGAGGTAGAAAGCCCCTAATATTTTGGACACAAATTTAGGAATCATTGAATCCAAAACTCTTTTATGCCAATGCCTAAATACAAAATTGTTTTATTTGAAACTTTTCCCTCCACTTTTCCTGTTCTATAGTGAGACGTTTGATTTGATGAAAAGACAAATTACCCGATTCAGAACTACTTCTTTTAATTAGATTTAAACGCTGTTTTGGGTTATGTTGACAATCATAAATGCAACATTAAATGTTACTAAGAGATAATCATATTATCATTATGTAAACAATCATTTCGTACCAAAGGATGTACGGATAGAAAATACTAATAAAAGAAGAAAAATTTTAAAAATAAATTGACAACTCATACTGAGAAGGTGCGCAGAGGAGAGCGCAGATGAGTGTCAAATACCTCTACCGAGGGTAAAGAGCCGGTCGGAGGTGCCTCAACACAGCCGATCGGGCAAACGCAAAGAGAATAGACTGCAGACAGCTGTTAAATGCTCATGAATGCATGGTTAATGAGGTAACGGTCATCTTCGAGGGATTAAAGTGAGCATTGAAAGCCATTAAAAGATAAATTAATGAATAATATTCCCTGAAATTGTATAAATAGAAGTCAAAGGGGAAGGTAAAGGTTCGATTCATTTTACATACAGATAGACTTGTTATAGCATATTCTGACTTGAGCGTCGGAGTGTTTGCTGCAGGTCAACCCCTTCATACTGAGAAGGTGCGCAGAGGAGAGCAGGGGAGGAAGACCGACTGGAGGAGGAGGAGTGTTTCCGAACGGAGGTAGCAGAAGTTTTCCCCGGTCCCGTTCAGCAGAAACATTTTGGCGCCCACCGTGGGGCCGAGGGAAGTAGGAGATAACATTTACAACCATAAGGATGGATCAAGACCCAGCAGCGTGCATACAGGAGATGAGGAGAAGAATGGAGGCTATGCAAGCGGAGATGGAGACCCTGAGGGCTGAGCGTGATGCAGCCTGAGGGGCGCAAACTAATCGACCAGCTTCGGCGCGAGCCCAATCACCAGTGGTGGAAATGCCTGAAACTGAGTCGGATTCAGAGGATGACACAGGACCTAGGCCGGAGAGTGATGGTATGGGGGAAGAGCGTAGTGAGGTTGGTTCGCATCGGGCTGCTAACCGTCCGGCTCCAGCTGGTCGGGTTAGAGCACTGCATCCGTTTACGGCTGCGATTATGGAGGAACAGGTCCCGGACCGAACGTTCCCAGCTTTGGAAAAATATGACGGCTCGGGCGATCCGGAGGAGCATTTGAGGTCCTTTGTGGACGCAATGACTATATATTCACCTAGGGAGAATGTGTGGTGCAGGGTCTTTTCTTTATCAATAAAAGGAGAAGCTTTAGCCTGGTTCCACTCATTGAAACCACGAACCATCAATAGTTTCGCAACATTGAGGGACATGTTCGAACGCCAGTTTTCGGCGGGACGAGCGCGGAATCTGACGTATCTGGAATTAACCAATATAAAGCAGGAAAAAGGAGAAAGTCTTAGGGTTTTCATGGACAGGTTCAACCGAACCGCGCGGCAAGTAAGGGGGGTGGGCAAGAAGTTTACCATCAGTACTTTGGCGACCGCATTGAGACCCTCCCCGTTCGCTGATAACCTGTTCGCTGAGCCCCCATTAACCCTGGACGAATTACAAGAAAGGGCCGCTCGTTTCATTAGAATTGAAGAGATGAGGGCGGTCCAGCGAAGGCAACAGGAGCAGGGGACGAGCGCGGGGCAAGAGAAGAAAGAAGTCAAGAAACCGTTCGTCCCAAACGAACGGCCAAAGGGCCAGAAATTTAGAGATGGCCCTAGGGGAGGAAGGTACGACCAATACACCCCATTGAACGCACCAAGAATGAGGGTACTGGAAGAAGCTCTGAGTTCGGATCTCTTGAGGGTGAGACCATCTAAGTCATCACTGAAGGCAAATGGAACTAAACACTGTACTTATCACTTGAACATAGGGCACAACACCGAGGAGTGCACGATGTTGAAGGATAAGGTAGAGGAATTGATCCGAGCGGGTCACTTACGGAAGTTTGTGAAGGAAGAAAGGAAGACAAGGAGCCCGCCTAGGAGGACGAGGGTGGAAAGAGGCGATAGAAGAGAAGACCGGCGGCCCGAGCGCAGGAGGAGTAGAAGCCGCAGCCATGACCGATCGCTGCGAGGGACCATAAACACCATCTCAGGTGGGTTTGCGGGAGGATCGTCGGCGTCTGCAAGGAAAAGGAACTTAAGGGAGCTTAAGAGCGTACATAGGGTAGATGTGAGGAAGCGGCACATGCCGCCAATCACGTTTACGGATGAAGATTTCCATGCTCCCGACCCGAATGAAGATGATCCGATGGTGATAACGGCAGTTATCGCTAGATATAGCGTGGGAAAGGTATTGGTAGATTAAGGTAGGTCGGTCAATATCTTGTACTGGAAAACCTTCCAACAGATGGACATATCCGAGGACCTAATCGCCCCGTATAACGAGCAGATAGTGGGATTCTCGGGGGAGCGCGTAGACACCAGGGGGTATGTGGATCTTAGAGCATGCTTGGGAACCGAACGGAGCAAGGAAGTGAAAACCAGGTTCTTACTGGTGGATGCTAACACTTCTTACAATGTGTTATTAGGACGACCATGTCTCAATGCATTTAGGGCAATCGTCTCCACGCCTCACCTTACATTGAAATTTCCATTGGACAAGGGAAACATATGTGCCGCTCGAGCGGATCAGAGGATTGCGCGAGAATGCTATATGGCGGGATTGAAGGTTCAACCTTTATCGTCGGGTTCGCGCAGTCGGAGTAGGAGAAGACGATCGGAGGTCGCCATGGCAGACTTAGATCCAAGGACAAATACTGACGATCGCATGGAGCCGATGGGAGAAACACGGCCCCTCCACCTGGGGCCGAAGGAACAACAAAATACAACCATTGGGAGTGAATTGGAGGAAGACCAGGCCAAGCTAATTGGCACTTTGTTGAAAGACAACAAGGACTTGTTCGCCTGGACTGCTGCTGATATGCCAGGAATACATCCGGGGGTAATGTCACACAAGCTAGCATTATTCTGGGAAGCCCAACCGGTCGCCCAGAAGAAGAGAAGAATGGGTGAGGAAAAACGGTTGGCAATAGCAGTCGAGGTGAAGAAGCTGTTGGAGGCCAATTTCATCAAGGAAATCAAGTACACAACGTGGCTGGCGAACGTTGTGATGGTGAAGAAGATGAATGGAAAGTGGAGGATGTGTACAGACTTTACTGACCTGAATAAAGCTTGTCCCAAAGACTCCTATCCCCTACCGAGTATCGATGCGCTCGTGGATGGAGCGTCTGGGTTTCAAGTATTAAGTTTCTTGGATGCCTATTCAGGATATAACCAAATCCCCATGTTCCCACCGGACAGTGACAAAACGGCGTTCATCACCGAGAGGGCAAACTATTGCTATGATGTTATGCCGTTCGGGTTGAAGAATGCAGGGGCCACTTACCAACGGCTGATGGATAGGATATTTGCGGAACAGATTGGTAGATTTATGGAGGTATATGTGGACGACATGGTGGTGAGAAGCCGTTCGGTGGAGGATCATGTGCGAGATCTGGCAGAGGTTTTCCAACAAGTGCGCAAGTATGACATGCGCCTCAATCCAGATAAGTGTACGTTCGGGGTATCGGCGGGAAAGTTTTTGGGATTCCTGCTAACAACTAGGGGCATTGAGGTGAACCCAGATAAATGCCGAACGGTTTTGGAAATGAGAAGTCCGCGCAAACTAAAGGAAGTTCAGAGGTTGGTGGGAAGACTCACCTCCTTATCTAGATTTATCCCCAAGTTGGCAGAGCGAATAAAACCGATCGTGAACATTATGAAGAAGAGTTCAGGCACAGATTGGGACGACCAGTGTGAGCAATCCTTTAACGAGGTAAAACGCATATTGGTCAGCCCACCGGTCATGGGGCGACCCGACGGAGGACACCCGTTACAGCTATTCTTGGCGGTTTCAGAGGACACGGTCAGCTCGGCATTGATACAAGAGCAACCTCAATTCAAACTTGTGTACTTTGTTAGTCGAACACTGTAGCCGACTGAGACCAGGTACAAAAGGGTGGAAAAGATTGCTTTTGCATTGGTGGTGGCAGCAAGACGTTTGAGGCCGTACTTTCAGAGCCACCAGGTAATAGTACGAACGGATCATCCGATCGCAAAAATCTTGCGTAAGACTGACTTGGCGGGGAGAATAGTAGGGTGGTCTGTGGAGTTATCAGAGTTCGGATTGCAATTTGAGCCGAGGGGATCAGTCCGAGGGCAGCACCTGGCTGATTTTGAGGTTGAGTTACAAGATGAAGAAGGACCATATGAATGGATACTTTGTGTGGATGGCTCTTCGGAGAAATCCGGAGGGGGAGCGGGTATTGTGTTGGAAGGACCGAACGACTTTATTGTCGAACAAGCAATTGTCTTTCGGTTCAAGATAAGCAATAACCAAGCCGAGTACGAAGCAGTATTAGCCGGGCTAGAATTGGCCAAAGATTTGGGAGCGGTCTGGGTCAAATGCCGAACGGATTCCCAATTGGTGGTAGGCCAATTGATCGGGAGTTTCCAGACCAAAGACAGTCAGTTGCTTCGGTATTTTCACAAGGTCAAGGAGTTGGTAAAGCAGTTCCGGGCGGTGGAGTTCAAACATGTGCCTAGGGAGCAAAATGCGAGGGCGGACATCTTGTCTAAGCTCGCCAACAACAAAGGAAAAGATCACTTGTCTTCGGTCATAAGGCAAGTTATGATGAACCCATCAGTGGAGAGCTTGGTCGTTCATGAGATAACCGCTCAGCCTGACTGGAGGAAGGAAATAAGGGAGATCATTCAGAGGCAGGAGAGTGGACTGCATGTTCGGGTACAGGAAGCAAAGAAAGCCGCTCGTTATCTGATTATAGGAGAAGACCTTTATAAAAGGGGATTTTCGTGCCCTTTGTTGAAATGCGTAACCTCGGAGGAAGCCGAATATGTGATGAGGGAGTTGCATGTTGGAGCATGCGGCATGCATACAGGCCAACGAGCGTTGCGAGCTAAGGTGATACGAGCGGGATATTTTTGGCCGACGGTGGAGAAGGACTGCAAAACTTTCGTGCAGAAATGTTTGAAGTGTCAAGAACATGGCCGAAACTTCAATCGGCCACCGGAAGAGCTACACAGCTTGATGTCGCCATGGCCGTTCGCGCAGTGGGGAATGGATATTGTCGGACCCTTTCCAGTGGAAAGAGCACAGAAGAAATTCCTGCTAGTAGCCATTGATTACTTTACTAAGTGGGTGAAAGCAGAGCCGCTCGCGACTATTACTGCCGCGCAAGTTCAGAAGTTCGTGTGGACACTTGTATGCAGATATGGGATTCCTAAAGTAATAGTCACTGATAACGGGCGGCAATTTATCGATAAACGTTTGGGAGAATTTTACGAACGTTTGGGAATAAAACATGTGACGAGCTCAGTAGAACATCCTCAAACGAACGGTCAAGTAGAAGCAGCCAATAAGGTCATCGTGGGCGAATTAAAGAAAAGATTGGGAGAACCTAAGGGCCTTTGGGTAGACGAGTTGCAGGAGGTCTTATGGGGTTACCGTTGCACGCCGCACGGAACTACGGGTGAAACCCCCTTCAGCCTAACCTATGGAGTGGATGCTATGCTGCCGGTCGAAGTGGGGGAACCTTCACTACGAAGGAAGATAAGACTGCAGGATAACAATGAGGAGATGCGGGTAGAGTTAGATACTCTAGAGGAACGAAGAGAAGTGGCCATGATCCGAGCGGAGGCTACCAAGCGACTTGTGGCAAGACGCTATAACACCAAGGTAAAACCAAGACAATTTGTGGAAGGGGACCTGGTGTGGCGGAAAACAGCAGAAGCCCGACGGGACAGGTCGGCAGGAAAGCTAGCGGCTAATTGGGAAGGTCCCTTTAGGGTGGTTCAAAACTTGCAAAATGGAGCATACCGTTTGGAGCACCCGACGGGAAAGGCTGTACCCAATACGTGGAACGCATCTCATTTAAAATTTTATTTCAGCTAAGAGCTTTGTATATCTCATATTATCAATAATACATGACATTACACAGAATTTTGGTGTTATATGTAGCGCGAGGACAACCGACAGAGCGGGTGAGGCAGTCTCTTCGTGAGCTCTCACCTTGGTCTTAGAGCACGCTCCTCGAGAGCTTCTAAGACCTAAACCGCGCGGGTGAGGCAGCCTTTTCGTGAGCTCTCACCTTGGTCTTAGAGCACGCTTCTCGAGAGCTTCTAAGACCTAAATCGAGCGGGTGAGGCAGCCTCTTCGTGAGCTCTCACCTTGGTCTTAGAGCACGCTCCTCGAGAGCTTCTAAGACCTAAACCGAGCGGGTGAGGCAGCCTCTTCGTGAGCTCTCACCTTGGTCTTAGAGCACGCTCCTCGAGAGCTTCTAAGACCTAAACCGAGCGGGTGAGGCAGCCTCTTCGTGAGCTCTCACCTTGGTCTTAGAGCACGCTCCTCGAGAGCTTCTAAGACCTAAAAACCGAGCGGGTGAGGCAGTCTCTTCATGAGCTCTCACCTTGGTCTTAGAGCACGCTCCTCGAGAGCTTCTAAGACCTAAACCGAGCGGAACTCACGGCACTCTTACAAGGCGGACAAGGCGAGAAACGAAAGATATACATGGAGACGAGCAAACGCAAAGTAAAGGCGAGAAATTAACTTGGAATTTTACTGACAAACGAGAAAAGTACAACGGAAGAATCAAAGGCAATAAAATCCTAAGTCTACACCTAGGAGGGCCTCGTTGCTTCACCCGTCTCCCCGATGGCTTCAGCATCAACATTGGCATTTTGAACGGTTGGCGTAGAGGGTGGAGGATCCATGATGGGTACTAATTGGCCGTTCGCCACCATCATACTCACGTTCAGCCGAGAGTCGTCGGTGGGCACTTGAAAGAGAAGGTTGCATTGGGCGAGGGCCTTGTCGAAGCCGAGCACATGCTCGTTCACCACCTCATCACCCAGCAATTTGTTCTCTGCTTCCACCTCCACTACCCGAGCACGGAGGGCATCCCGCTCGGCGGTCAAAGTGGAGATGGAGGCACGAAGGGAATCCCGCTCGGCGGTCAAAGTGGAGATGAAGGTCGTAGACTTGTGAAGGTCAAGTTGGGCATCGTCCAGTGACCTTTGCATGCGCCGTTGGGCAGTTCGGGCTTCGGCCAACAGCGTGCTGGCCTTCTTCTTGTCTTCCTCGGCCATCCGCTCGGCCTCAGCCAAACGTAAAGTAAGGTCCTGGTTGGCTTTGAAGGAAGCTTCAAACTTTTCTCGCAAGGCTTGAAGCTCGGCAGCAGTAGATGCCGTATCCTCCGCAGCATAGGATAAGCACATGGCTGATCGGGCAGCCAGCTCCAGGGCCATGTTGGAAGCCTCCTCTCTGGTCAGTCCACTAACCAAGGTTTTTTCCTCGGAGAGAAGGTTAAACTGGAGGCGTTTGGCCACCCAGACATTAGGGCTCAACAGCCCGGTGAGGGGCGGCCCGTCGGGAAGGTGCCTCTTTGACCTATTAGATTCAGCTGAGGTCTCCCTGGCGGCCTTGCGCTTGCCCTTCTTTTTGTGCTTGGCTTCGGGAGGAGGGGCAGGAGAAGATTGTTGAGGGGGGACTTCGACCGCGGCAGGAGGGGTCAAGGTCCTTTGGATGTTGTGGGAGGTGGCCGGCGGAGCAACTGCCGAAGGAGCGGGGGAGGCACTCCCACTTGGTTTCCTAACATTACCCCCTCGTTGAGCGAAGAGGCGGGCGAAGGTGTTGTTACGAGAAGGGTCTATCTTCGATAGGTAATCTGCAGAAAGACAAGAAATTCAGTTCAGCTTTAACAGGCTGCTCAATAAAAGACGATCAAAAATAGCTTACCAAACACATTAGCCGGAAGGTTCTTGTTGCCAAGAAACCCGATCAGAACACGACACGAGGATTTGGGGGGTAGCTGACAAAGTTGATTAATCAAGTCCAGATCCTCTGTGCTCATCTGCGGTTTCGGCCAAGAGAGGACCTTCCGAGGATCTTGGGTCCAGTAAAGCGGAAACTTAGCATCCCGGGCGGGACCGGCGTTACAAAAGCTCTCGTATCCAGCCTCCGTCGGCACGACTTTAAAAAAGTGATTTTTAAAGTCCTTGTAGGAGCTGTTATAGAGAGTCAACAAGTGCTTGTTCCCGACCGTCCGCAGGGATACCCATGGCTTGGTCGGATGCGGTATCACATGGAAGAAATAGAGGAAGGCCGCGGGGGTAGGTTTAAGTGCCAAACCCGTGCAAATAGCAGCGAAGGCTTGCATGAAGGCCCACCCGTTCGGATGAAGTTGGGTAGGAGCCAAGTTGAGGGTTTTTAACACACCCATATGAAAATCAGTGAATGGCAGGGAAACCTTCAGATCTTTAAACAGGGTGGCATAAACATAGAAGAAATCAGAAGGGTATTCACCCCGACCATGACAGACGCGCTCGGTCCTCTGGCAGATAGCAAGTTTGAACCGTCTCGCATCGTCGGAATTCTTGACCAGACATGTACGGGTGATCAAATTCCGGAATGAGGCACGATTATAGAAGGAGGAAGGAATTTGCCTAACTTCGTTGGGCACCCAGTCATAACCGGGGACAGGAGGCCAGTCTCGGAGCTTCCCATCCCAGGCGCCAGTGGAGTCTACGTAGATAGCGACTTCTTCGGGGGCATCACTATCGACCAGAAGATCGGAGGAGTTCCCAGAGGGGGAAGCCTTAGCACCTTGACCGGTGACGGCGGCTAGGGAGGTCGACGGACTGGCACTATTTGACGGACTAGCAGTATCTTCATCAGCATACCCCCTACCCTCGTTGCCGGAGAAATCAGACGACATGATTACCTGGAGAAAACGGATAGAGCAGAGATAATCGGAAGAGAAGACTGGCGACGACGAAGGGAGTGGGATCAGAGTGAGAAATTACGGTGAAAGTAGGGATATTTATACTTAGGTTAAAACTAACTCAAGGGTTAAGTCTGGAACGTCAAAGGACGGGAGATCTGACGGTTCAACAGATGTGACGTTTCGGTGATGGGAGGATCTGACGGTTGAGGGGGGGAAAAAACGCTTCGTTTTTTACGCTTCCCGCCAGAATATTACAGTCAAGACTTTTTCTATCCCTAATGAAGCGCGGGGAAATTTCGTTAAAGCAGGAAGGAAGGCCGAGCGGGTGCCACTTCAAACCCTACGCAAAGGAAATTTGCTAGGGCTTGGGGGGCTTGTGTTACTACCGAGGGCAGGCAACCGACCGGAGATGAGTGTCAAATACCTCTACCGAGGGTAAAGAGCCGGTCGGAGGTGCCTCAACACAGCCGATCGGGCAAACGCAAAGAGAATAGACTGCAGACAGCTGTTAAATGCTCGTGAATGCATGGTTAATGAGGTAACGGTCATCTTCGAGGGATTAAAGTGAACATTGAAAGCCATTAAAAGATAAATTAATGAATAATATTCCCTGAAATTGTATAAATAGAAGTCAAAGGGGAAGGTAAAGGTTCGATTCATTTTACATACAGATAGACTTGTTATAGCATATTCTGACTTGAGCGTCGGAGTGTTTGCTGCAGGTCAACCCCTTCATACTGAGAAGGTGCGCAGAGGAGAGCAGGGGAGAAAGACCGACTGGAGGAGGAGGAGTGCTTCCGAACGGAGGTAGCAGAAGTTTTCCCCGGTCCCGTTCAGCAGAAACAATACTAATAATATAGATATTACAAAGTAAATATGTAAATAAAAAAAAATCAGGTTTTGTTCTTTTAGGAACGAGATCATATCCTCTAAATTTTAACTGGTTTTCATTCTCTTTTTATCACTTTTGAATGCTTTTGTCCTCTTTTGTATCCGAGTCATACTAAGCAAGTTTCAAACAAAACAATAAAGAAATATGTCTTATTATTTAAAACTAGAATTGGAATATATTATATAAACTACAGGAAATAAGGTTTTAATTAAAGAAAAAAGTTTAAGGTTGTGTTTAATTTTCAACTAGTCTGTTTTGAACATAATTTTCAACGTGTATATATTGAATTTTCGTTTTAAAAAATAAGATTTGAGTTGATTTTACAAACTCAGTTTCTAAAATTCACATAGATTAAAGATTATAAAATACTACTAGATTTTGATATTTAATAAATAAATTATTATTTTGATGAGATAAAAAAAATTCACTTATAAAAGATAGTTGGTTAAATGATGAAGTTATTCATATGACATTTTTCACAGACAAAACATTTTGACAACTTATATGTTCTCATGCTCATTAGAACAAAATATATATGTTAAGACAAAATATTAAATAAGACAAAATATTAAATTGACTGTAACAGACTAATGTAATAAAAAAATGGTGATAATATTGTAATATTAAAAAATATATTAAATTATTGTAACGTGAATTGATATAACATTGAAGCATTTATTCCAGCTCCTCCACCCATTAGTCACAAGACCACCTCCTCTCTATGACCACTTACCCCATTACTGTTCCATTGATAATGATTAGTTCCTATGCTATTCAAAACTTGATTTGAGTTATAATTTTTTGAAAGAAATATGTTTTAATAATTATTATGTATGCTACTTCAAAATAGATTTGAGTTATAATTTTTTTTAAGAGAACTATGATTTAATAATAAAATATGATTGATGTTGTGATAAATTGTGTTAATATATCATTCTTATATAAACCTAAAATGCAAATCAAACCTCAAAAGTCATTCAATGGAACGATTTCCATTAACAAAAGCATAATATATAAAGGTTCTTAAAAATCATTAATCTTGATACATCTTATTTTTAGAATCACAAAATTTTTAATAGAAACTGAATATTTGTAAGCAACACGATCACATGACGTGGAATCTCATAATACAAAATGTACAAGATGTCCATTAAAACAAGTTCTTATGTTATGTAATAATTAATCAAAGATGAATGCGAATCGAATCACGTAAAATCAATCTAATATATCTTGAACGTATTTCATCGATGTATATATTATACTGTTTATAGTCAAATCCTGTATTTCTCTTTGAAGAAAACTTTTTATTGGTTACAAATAATCTTTCAAAATGATTTAACGACTAATTTCTTGATAGTTAAACGCGAGCTTAAATGACTTAGAAATGAAACGGAAAATTGTAAGAAATTTATAGAAAAACAAAATTGTAACATTATTGTAGAAGGAAAAAGAGGATTTGTAGGAAAGTTAAGAATGAAAAGAATCAGTGTTAATGAGTAGTCGGTAAAAGTATATTAGTTAAAATATATAAAAGATGAGGTAAAGTGTATGAGAAGACTTGCATTTTTGTTATTTGGTTTAAAAATAGTTAAAAAGCAAAAAGTGTGGTGGAGTGTGATCTGAAGTCTGAAAAGATCGCCCGCACGCGCGGGAGTCTCTTGCAACTTTTTACACTTGTCTTCTCTTCTCTTGTCTCTTTTTCACACCAATTCCAACCTTCTCATTCCCTCTACTGATCAAAATCTAATAAGAAACGAATGAAAAACAGCATCTGTTCATTTCTCATTCTTACCCAACAAAAGAAAACCATGGCAATAGGCAATAGGTAACCATCCATCTCAGATGTGTGACATGATAATTACTCATTGGGCGTTGTCAGAGCTGCTATTTCCCACAACTGTTGCTTTCTCTAATTAACACTTAATTTATTTGTTTGTGTTCACCGAAAGGTGTACGTACACTTGTAGTGCCAACGCCTACACATGCTCATGTACAAACACACACAAACACAATCCCAACCAACCCTGTCATTTCTCATTAAAATTCTCCCTTCTCTCCTTCCTCTCTTCTTCACACCCTTCAACTTGCATCATTTTCTATTCTCTTCCACCTTTTCACATTCTCTCTCACCACATTCCTTTCCTTAACTAACCTTCCTTCTCTTCCCTTTCTCCTTCCGCTTCTCACAATGCACACAAGAGAGAGGGAAAATGACAACTCCATGAAGGAACCCACCTGCCCACAAAGGAGAAGAACTCCTTCCTTCTCCTCTTCTCTCCTCGACGCCATTTGCCATTCCATTGACCAGTCAAAATCCAATCTTCATCAGGATCAACCGTCTTCTCTCTTCGATCACAATACGCACTCTTTCACCTTTGAAAAAGGTGGCAATAGAGAGAGAATGAATCTTCGCCGGGCGGTCATGCTGGAGGATTGGATGGAGAAGCATAGTTCTCATTCCCGTTCCCAAAGTTCTCAGTTTCTGAACTGCAGTTCAAGCTCCTCAGAATGCAGCTCTGGGGGGAAATTTTCCTCTTCGGAAACCGACACGACAACCTTGAAGAAACAAAGACCGAGACCCACATCGGAGAAGAAGAAACAAGACCATAGGGTTTCCGAGAAGCAGAATAAAGAGGGTGGTTTCGCAAGGACCAAGTTGCGGGCTTTGAAAATTTACGGCGAATTGAATCAGAGAGTGAAGCAACCCATTTCACCGGGGAGTAGAATCGCTAGCTTCCTTAGCTCCATCTTCAACTCCCAGAACGTGAAGAAAGCCAAAATGTGTTACGTTGGGGCTGTTGAAGATGTTAGCTTTGAACACAAATCAAAGTCCCCGTGTTTCTCTTCCACTCCTTCTTCGTTCTCGAGAAGGTCTTGCATGAGCAAAACATCCTCTTCGGCTAAAAAATCCAACTCCAATGGGGTCAAAAGATCCGTGAGGTTTTACCCCGTTAGCGTAATCCTAGGCGAGGATTCTGAACCACAACCTAGTTATCACAAATGTAGCAACATTTATGAGAGCGAGCCTAATTTCACTGTGAGGAAGATCACCAGAAATTCTTCGATAAAGGAGCTGAAGAACACTGTTCGGGGAGAAGAAAATGGAGCTGAAGAAGCAGCAGCGCGTGGTTTTGTAAAAGGTTATCGAAATTCTGGTAAGGGTGAATTTGATTTTAGAGGCTTTTATAGAAATGAGGATGACGACGACGACGACGATGAAGAAGACGATGCGAGTTGTTCGAGTTCAGATTTGTTTGAGCTGGATCATCTTATTGGAGCTGCAAGGTACCAAGAAGAACTTCCTGTCTATGAAACTACCAATTTGGAAACAAATAAAGCCATTGCCAGTGGTCTATGTTTGTAGTTTAGTTTAACAACACTTAATTGTAATTATTTTCCATAGTTTGTGGAGTTCATGAATTTTTTTTTTTAAAGATTGTTCTCTTTTTGTTGTTGTTAGCTAACATTAACTGTGATATTTGCTGAGTAGAGATTCTGATATAGGCTTTATGCATGGTAGACACATTTTTGGATTGAATTGGAAAATGGATACAATTGTGAGAGTTAGAGAGAAAGATAGGTAGGTGGGTAGCTCATGTTCACTCGCACAACTTGTCAAAGCAAACTAAGACAAACTGAAAAGAGAAAAGTAAAAGTAGATTCATTTTTTTTCCTACCCGATGAGAAAAGAAAAGTTAAAAAAGCTTAACGCTTTTCCACTGGGTTTGCACATGGCCTCACTGAGACATGGTAAAAATCTCCACCACTTTAACGTCATAGAAGATTTAAATAAATGATTACAACTCACAACTTTTTGCGCGTTTGAAATCCGCGATTACAGAGTGATTTTGAACTGATATTCTTGGTTGTAAAGCCAAAATTGAAGCTAATCTAGACAGAACATATCAGCATATTCATACATAGCAGAGAAAGGAGACGTTTATATATAAATATATATATAGCAGACAGGGTAGGGCCTCTGATTTGAAACTGGGGAAGTCAAAATATGGTAGGAGGATATGATCAGGCATAATAGGATGAATCTAAACATACTTTTGACACCGCAGGAGAAAAATTGATAATCGTAATCTCCAGAGATGAAAAAATGAGACACCATGGCCACCTTGGTTGACCAAAACACCATCCCCCAAAGGCCCTTTTGATTAAAAGATTAAAATGAAAAAGCAGGTTATGAAATCTTATGATTTGTTGCATTATGGAAGGTTGATTAAAGATAAGAGGGATTGAGATGAGTAATGAAGTTGGATGCAATGAGAGGTTGAATTGGGATGTTATGTTACTCACCAACCAAGCAGAAGCTATGGCACATACTGTAGGAAGATTATAAATAAGTTGCAAGTGCATGTGAAAGCAGCTTCACATTATCATCCATGGCCTTAACCAAGGACCACCCATATGCCTATGATTCCTTTGGCATTTTCTTCCCAAAAACACCTGCCCTCATTCAATTCCCTATCTTATTTTAGGTTTTTCTTATGAAGTACTAATAATAATATTCATTTAATTTTTCCTTTTAGAATTCAATAGAAATTAAAATGTTGAATAATAATATCTATAAATCATTGTTTTAAGGTTTTTTTTTTTATTATTGAAAGTAATGTCTTTAATGTTTATACTTTACGTGAGTTGATTAACATTTTGGTCTCTACTTTTGAATTTTCAACAATATTTATTATTTTTGTGTATGTACTTTTTGTTATTTCTTAAAATAATATATATTTTTTCAAATATGAAATAAACCAAAAATAGGAAGACACAAGAAGGAGAATAGTTTTGTCAAAAAGAAATATTTAAAGACTTTGTTAAATTTTATATTTAAACCACGTTTTAATATATTTATCAGTTTATTACTTTGATTTTCTAGTTTTTTAACTGTAAATTGTTAACTAATGTGTAACATCAAGTGATTTCCATGTCTCCCTCCATAACAATGTATTCGATCATTATTTGGAAACAAATGTGAAGTCAAAAGACTACAATTGTAAGCAAATTATTTTGTTTGGAATTATTATTATTATATTTTTAGGTTTGAACAGATCTATCTTGCAAGTTGTATTAATAATCACAATAAAAGATTAAGTTTTAACTGAATGTATGGTTCCATCACTATTATTTCATCAAGATATATTTTTATGAAATTTATCCAGTATATTCTTTTCAACGTCAATGTTTTTATATAACTTGCTAATGAGTAACAATTTTTCTCAAAATATTATACACTATCTATATACACGCACAAAAATATTTAACTTCTCAATCTTACCGAGGAATTAACATAAATATATAATATAAGAAATGTATCACCACTAATTTAAATTAAATTATTTTAAAGAATAGTAGGAATTTGAATGGAAGCATATTATCACAACTCCGCTGGCCCCGTTGTAGCTAGCTAAATGAAATAAAAAATATTTAGTGATATAATATTCGTTAAAGAATAAAATAAGTATAATGTACACTATAATATATATTGCTTTATATATTATAATAATTGCCATATGTTTGGGAGGCCATGCCACGAAAAAGTAATTGCTTTCATACTTTAAAGGTTTGAAAATAGTTTGTATTATGAGATAGTTAATTTTAGGTTTAAACCATCGGTTGGTCTTTCGTATTTATATGAGAATCTCAAATGGATTATCGTTTTTTTTTTCGATCTCAAGTGAGTTATATTTTTTGTAAAAATGAGTCAATTTTACCCTAATCATTAAGTTGTTTCAAACGGCGTTAAATTAGGTTGAACTGTATTTTTTGCTTTGATGACGTGGCATTATGCATTTAATTGAATTTAATTGAATGGGTGATGTGTTTTAAAATCATCAGATCTCCATGGCTACAGTGCTTCTTCTTCCTCCAATCACTGATCACCTTTCATCTTTTTTGCTCCTCCGCCCAAGTTGTTTTCTTCCCACTCCCACCCTCTAACCCTCACTCCCCAGACACACCCTTTCTCCCTCTCAAAAACGCTGCCGTCATGTGAGAACAGAAACCCCAATCTGGAACAGAAACGCCGTTGTTCGGACAAGGATTCCTCACAGAGACTCCTCCCGTGGACGCATAAGGATTCCGCCGCCATCGCCGATGTTTGGCCTTCTACTTCCGCCTTCGATGTTGGTCGGGGATGCTCTAGGCTGTCAACTGATGCAGTTTCTATGATGTATATGTCTTTCTTCCAAATGTAATCCTCTTATCCGTGGCAGCTGGAGCAACCCTTAAAATGAAGAAGATGCCTCCCAGGCGTCGTGCACTCTTCTACTCAATCCATGCTTTTCTCCAAAAAAAATGAAAACACCCGTGAAGCCCCCAGTGGCGGCTGGACCCTTCTCTTTCAATTACCCCTTTCTTTCCCCAATCCTTGCTGGACTGCTCACTCATCACCTCGTCCGTGTGCTCTTCATAAATGGAGAAATGAATTGTTTTTTTTTCCTGGCGTCTGCTGCGTGCTCGTTTTTTTTCCAGCCAAAAGCCCCTTTTTTTTCTTTTTGACGCTACCCTCCGTTGCTGCTGCCTTGAACCAAGACCGTGACACTTACTGTCCGCGTGGGTTGACGCTGCTGCTGGGTGCGTGAAGATAACTGGATGTCACCTCAAGTTTAGTCCAAGCACCTCAGTGAGGGTTTGAAGGTAGGAGTGGGAACGAAGCAGCTTGGGCAGAGGAGCGGAAGAGGTGAAAGGTGATCAGTGGTTGGAGGAAGAAGAAGCACTGTAGCCACGGAGATTTGATAATTTTAAAACACATCACCCATTCAATTAAATGCATAATGCCACGCCATCAATGCAAAAAATACAGCTCAACCTAATGTAACGCTGTTTGGAACAACTTAACAGTTAGGGTAAATTTTGCTCATTTTTACAAAAAATATGATCCAATTGAGACCGAAAAAAAAACGATGACCCATTTGAGATTTTCATATAAATACGAGGACCAACCGAGGGTTTAAACCTTAATTTTATTAACTTTAGTTGTTCCACGGGTCTAAAAGGGAAGGTTTTCAATTAAAAAAAATAATAAAACTTTTTATTATGATTTTAAAAATAACAATAATAATGTAACGAGTTGTAGCGTGAATGAACATTAGTTTTGAGAATAGATTCTAACTTGACTCTGATACCATATTAAATATTAAATAGTGGATTTAAGTCTAACTCAACCCCACAAAATTGGCTTGTAAGATGAAGTTTGCACCCCACTTATATATTATAATTTGGCCTTATCTCTAGTCAAGGTGAGACTTTCAACAGATAATGTTAATGTTTGCATTCTTGTAAGTATATGCACTTCATGGTTTTTCAGGCTTTTATTTGGAAAATCATTCTACTAATAAGTTAACTAATTTAACTTGTATTCATAGGAACAATATAAAAGGCTTAGTGTTTTACCTTCATATATTTATTTATATTTTTTCCTATAATAACTATACTTTATTTATGTTTTGTAAAGTGTAATTTTTTATCACAAGTTTGGTACAAACACAACCATCTCTTTCTAGAAAAAATTAACCATTTATCGGTTCACATAAGAGATATGTACTTACTATCTAACTTTGAAGATGTTGAACAAGTATTAGATAGTTTTAAGTTTGACATATGAATATCCTAATCGAGAATGAGGTTATGAATTATTCAAATATTTTTTAGATTTTTTTTTCATCCCATAATATACTAAACTGTGACTTCCCAACTACAATCACACTAACATCGATTTGATCTCAAGTAATTGTCATTGAAACGAAACTTAATGTGTGTGTATTTTGATATTTAGTGTAGTATTACGTGTGGTAGGTATACCTATAATGATATTGTAAAGCACTAGTGATGCAACTCATAAAATTTTAGTGTGTACTTAAGATGATATTCAGTGATATTTTATATTACATAAATTAAGACATAGATAGTTAAAAATTGAAGGAAGTTTTTGCATCAAATTTTTACTAAATAGATAAAACATCACTCTAATAATATGCTTATAATGAGTTATGTGCTATGGTGTACGAATACGATGCATATATCATGCACAACACATATTTAATTTTTTGATATGTTTATTTTGAAAATAGTAAAATATAATATGTGCTATATACATATTGAAAAATATACACAAATTCTTAAAAACATGATAAAATATAATTATTATTGTGTGAATTAAAATTAAAATCATATATTTAAAACGTTATTAAAATAAAAGATTATAAATTATTTACATCATAAAAGTATTATTGCTTTATGAGTTAAATATTTTAAAGATAAATATAGGTGAAGTATCTTAAAGTGTCAAACACGGTCTGTTAGACACAAATAGGTTATTCAAATTGAAGTAAGGATATATTATTGTATTGTTAATTTGGGTTGTATATGTTTAAGAATTTTAAAAAAATAACGTTAAAGCGGATAAGTTCTGTTCAATCATTAAGACATAGTTGAGGATTTATATGGATGAAAGAGATTTAAGTGTTTTTTTTTTATATTCTTTAATGCAATGGATGATTGCTATATGTTACACGATATATCATGCTGTATTGATTATATTAGCAACCTTTGTGTGTGCGGTGAAATTTCTATTACCATACTCGGATACGACACTGGATAATAGTATTCGTGACAATGTAAAGTTTATGCTAAATTAGAAAACTTCTTTACATACAACAACAAGTATAAACATAAACAATATAGTTTACTAATCAAATCATAAATCATAATCTTAAAGTAATTTTAAAAGATATTATTATACCATCCTAATAAATAATTAGAGATTAGTAAAGAATTTAATCATATTCTCACCCAAGCCTTTATAATAATAAAAATATATATTTTTAATATATGATAGAAATTGGTTCTATATTAATATTATTCGATGTAAAAGGTCGAGGTGTAGATTGAGTCTATTAAAGAGAAAGTTGTCTTGAAAGACACAACATCAATGAGATTGGAGTCTAATATAAGAGATTAATATCATCTTCTACCAACAACTTTAAGGTTAAGAGTTAATGAGTCTTTCATCTTTATATAGTGTTCTATTTTCTTATTTTTATCCAATGTGAGACTTGGACTCACACTTTTGATTCTCAACAAATCTTTTTCTTAAGGATGAGTCTCTGTCCCTTCCACATTGGTACACTCTCCCTCCAGCGGAAACATTCCCAAGCAACCACAATTACAAGTAACCCTTTGTATCGTCGTTCATTTTAATGGGACACGCTTACCTGCAAGTCTCCACGTTGGGTCTATCATAAAGAAGGTTCACTAAAGAAACATAATACCAATGAGATCTGAGCCTAACCATATAAGAAATTGACATAATTCTCTACTTGTTAAGATAATAAGTTAATAAATCTTTTACCTTTATATAATATTTTATTTTCTTATGCTTGTACTGCCTTGAATTCTCAACTGTGTAATATATATTTGTATGATTATATACAAATTTATTGTACATTCTACACACCACATAGATGAATTGTACAGTCAGATTTCTCTATGGCAGCAGGAGTGCCCACAGGCAGGGTGCCCCGCTGTACCAACTAATTATTATTTTGTTTTTAGGTCTAAATTCCTTTCACTTAATATTGGATGTTCTTGCATACAACATCTGATGCTATTCCAATTATTTTCACATGTCAAATCATATAAATGTCACCAACAGAATCATTTGCTAATACTATATCCTCAACATTTATTAAAAATCCTTTTTTAAAAGTAGAAATATATATATATATATATATATATATATATATATATATATATATATATATATATATATAATATCCTAAATTACAGTAAAAACTTTGGATTTTTTTTAATAAAATAAAGTACAAAACAATAACAAACCATAGGAATTAGCATTCGGTTTCTCTTAAGATTCCACTAATTTTTTGCGTATTGTATTTATTGAGAACAAATTTCGACAAAGAAGTACCCATATTATTATAATTGGTAAAAAAACAAAAAACATTACTTTGTTTATGACACAGTTACTTTTTTGTTACAGGTTTAGGTAATTTGGTAATTTTCTGTCAGGGAAATACAATTTAGTACAAATTATGTTTAATCTTTTAGGATAAGTTTGATGGACAGTTTTTTTTTAGTTTTATGCGAATCTAAAACTAGAAAATTATGTTCTTTATATATATATATATATATATATATATATATATATATATATATATATATATATATATATATTTTAAAATAACATTATCGAAGAATCGAGTTTCCCAAACGTGGTTTGACAAAGTTTTCCACAAAAATCTTTTTTTGTTTGGGAGTAGGGAAATTTAAATTTTCAAATTAAAATAAAATACAATATTTCTCCTATAAAAGTATTTAGTGTGTTATAAATGTGATGTTTTAACAAAGATAACACATTATTTCCTTGTGTAAAAATCTATAACAGTGAAAGAGATTGCATTATGTTACTGTTTTCTCGTGGAGATATTTTCTCTTTTTTCTGTATGTTTATATCCTTGTGTAAATTATTAATTAATTATACATTATTGAAATAACAATTTTATGATATCGATCATTTGTGATTGAATTATGAAAAAAAGATACAAAAGAAAGATATGAGGTTCGGAAATAGAATTCATCCCATTCGGGTCAATATTCTTTCTCCATTTTTGTATTACAAAAGTTTTAAACAAATAAATAAAATAAAAAATGTGTTATACATAATCACGAATAGGATTTACTTTTCCAAAATCATAATAAAATAAATTGAAAAGTAAATAGGAAAACCCTTTTTCCCAAAGAGGGGAAAATACTGGGGGATAAAGGTTAGCCCGCTATTTATATGGCTGACAAAAAGGCCCAGGCCCAGGCCCACGCAAGGATGACAGTTAGTTCATGATTGTATGGTTTAACGCTTGCAGTGTAAGAAAGCTGGACGCTGAAATTAGAAAGCAGATACATCTAAAGCAGAACAAAAATCTTCGCAATTTCATCTGATCTGTTTTCGGCGCAATTAACGTTAATTTTTTTTATTGGATTTCTTCCGATTCCGGCATCATGAGTTTCATCTTCGGAAAGAGGAAAAACCCTGCAGGTATCATTGTTTTCTCCTATAAGTCAACTATTTCATTACATTCATGCTTGATAATATTATTATTTAAATTATTATTACACCTGAAATGTTAAATGCAGACTTCAATAATATGATACCATGGCTAAAATTTGAGCAGCACATTAATGTCGCTGTGCAAACCAGAATTTACCGAGCTATTCTGTGTGGCATGTTTTCCATTTTATGCAAATGGGTACTCTGGGAATAATGATCAGAATAATGATCAGTTTCACTCATGCATTTACATTACTTTCAGGATGTACACCTTTAGGTTGACATGATAGTATCATTTTGATATTTATAAGCTGATGCACTCTCTGTTGATATCACTGTATGTGACTGTAATATTCAGAAATCGTGAGGGAGAATAAGAGAATGCTGGACAAATCAATTAGAGAGATAGAACGAGAGAGACAAGTTTTGCAGTCACAGGAGAAGAAACTGATTTTAGAGATAAAGAAAAGTGCCAAACAAGGCCAGATGGTATGGTGATTGCCTTTTTGAACTTTTGCTACTATTTGTTGCCTAGTGGTATATGTCTGAAAAATGTCTAAAACGAACATGATGATTGTCTTAATTATATATTATATTTTGGTATTATTTTTAGTCCATATACGATTTAGGTGTTTCTCAATATTTTATGCTTTAGTTTTTTGTTGGAGCATTGTCTACTGCTAGGTTAGTTCTTCTTTACTGCATATCCATAAATACCTTCCTCTGGCCCCTAAGGTGGAGGGTGGAGTTTGAGTTTTCTGTTCATCTGTTATTTCATTAGTCACAGAGGTCAGGTATGCGGATGTTGGCTGCTCACTTAAATACAATGTTAGTATTATTTCAATTTTCATGTACCTTGCGGTGTATGTTACCAACAATATATGTGGCTGGAAAAATTGTTCTGTATGTGTTACAATAACAAACATGTAGGACTTGTTTGGAGATATCTTTTCCATAATCACTTCTAGGAGAGAAAAATAAGAAGGAAAAATGAAATTAGTCTTTCTATAGATTAGAATTAGCTTATATGTTAATTAAAAATTAGAGAAGCTTATATGAATTTCTTTTACAACTTAGTTAAGCATAAGTTAATCTTAGCTAATGGTGAAGTCAATTTTCTTTTTCCTTATTTTTTTTTTTTCTCCTAAAGATGCTTATAGAGAAGTTTCTAAAAACAAGCCTATGTGTATAATGCATACAAAGGTACTCACATTAATGTTGAGGATTAAATTGCTGTACCTGTTACTCTTTAAATCATTGCTTTCCTAATGCAGTTCGCTGACTCAAAACTAGGCATATGCTTATTAAAAATGTTAAAGATTGAGCATTCATTCCTTTAGAAAAGCAATGGACGTGCTTGCAATTTGGTGGAACTGATATCTCCTTCTGTTGTTAAATTTAGGGTGTCTTTAATGTGATGCTGAAGTTATATTCTTCTCGTCGTTATAGATGTGTTTTGTTTAATTTTCACCTATGAAAGCAAATAAATTGTGATTTGATTACAGCGGCACTCAACTTGTCTCTTTGGGAAGTATATATGAAATGGTCATAATTTTAAACTCTGAAATTTAACTTCATGCGATTCTTGCAGGGTGATTGAAACTGGCTTGCGTATGATAAACTCTTCTTATTTGGATATAAGTACGCTGTTTTACTCTAGTAATATAATTTGGTAATGCCGATTCTTTTGAACAATGAACTGATTTTTATGACAAACTTGATTTTTTCAGCAAATTTGTACTTGTGCACATCATGGTATATATTTAATTCTTAACACAGCCATTAAGGTGAGTAACCTAGACCTTCCTGATGCTATGTTTTATTCATGCAATATTTTCCAGGGAGCTGTTAAAGTGATGGCAAAAGATCTTGTTAGAACTAGACATCAGATTGAAAAGTTTTACAAGCTCAAATCGCAGCTCCAGGGTGTATCCCTCAGAATTCAAGTATGTGCACCATGCTATTGGGGTAGCATATGATCATTATAAGATTATAGTTCTGAATGAGAACGCATGACTTTGGAAACTGATTGACTGGCTATCATTGAATTCCTGCAAAATTTGATAAAAACTCATGCCTCTGCTGAATGTGAATGCTAAAATTTTGTTTCTGATGTTTCAAAATTGCTCAGACTTTGAAATCAACACAAGCGATGGGTGAGGCAATGAAAGGGGTGACTAAGGCAATGGGACAGATGAACTTGCCATCATTGCAGAAAATCTTACAGGAATTTGAGTATCAGAATGATAGGATGGAATTGATTACAGAGGTGATGGGAGACACAATGGATGATGCTTTTGAAGGGGAAGAGGAAGAAGAAGAAACAGAAGAACTGGTGAATCAGGTTCTTGATGAGATTGGTATCAACATCAACCAAGAGGTAACTTGTTTACCCTTCCACTAATTTTTTTCAGCTGAAGTATATGAACTAGTCACTATAATGTTATCTAACAAGTGCTGATTTGATATGCAGCTTCTGAATGCACCATCAACAGCTGTTGCTGCTCCAGCTGCAAAGACCAAAGTGCCTCAAGTTGAAACTGTTGGGGATGATGCCGCCCTAGATAGCGATTTACAAGCAAGGTTAGACAATTTAAGAAAACTGTAATCTCCATTCTGAGCAAGGGACTCCAATTTTTACTTGTGAAGGCGGAGCTCATTTTTAACATGCAGTGTTATTTAAATTGCCTGTGTTCAGTCACTGTTGATTCACTCCTTCTATGGTTGTACTTTTTTCTTACTAGTTCTGTAAGTTGTTCAAGCTGAATTCTTCTGTAATGCTTTGTCCAACAATTTCTATGCATGCTGTAAGTAGTACACTTTTGCATAGATATATACTATTTTTTTTTTACTTTGTTGCTCCAGCTCTTCGTAATCAAAAGAATCACAAAATTATGTTCTATCTCTAACCTAAAGTTCATTTGATTATAACATCAGTTGCTTGAGTTATTAGCCATATTATCTTTTAAAATTTATCCACGTGTTGTATAAACTTCTCAAGTTATAAGAGACCCATTGTAAATAATTGTTCAAAGAAAGTAAAGAACTAACAAGATGAATCATGATATGAAAAAAGAGAGAAAAAAAAAGGTGTGGTAGAAAATATATGCGAATCTTAATAAATAGCGATATTTACAATATAAAAAAAGGAGTATAAAAAACTTCTCTAGACAAATAAACTGTGAAGTGACAAGTGAAAGACACGTAAGAAAAATATAACAGAGTATCTAATTTTTAAAGGAAAATTATTAATCTTAATAAATTATGTTTTTTTGGTTTATTCATTCTCCGTGGGAAAACACGATATTCTTGTATAGTTTATATAAATTGTGAAACTATAATAGAGATATTAAGTAAATTTGGTGGTAGAGAAATGTTGCAACAATAGCATGGCAATGGAAATCAATTTTATAAGAGAAGTCTTAATCATGACTGTCACGATGTTCGCGCTTCAAGGCTTTCTGCAACAGTAACCTGCTATTTTTTTTTTCAATTATTTCTCCTTTATGGATTTCTCTACCGAAAGGGATTTGTCAGAGTTGTTCTACATTTTCAGTAATATTTCATTGTAATATCACTCTTTTAATTATTTTAAACATTTTTTCCTAACCAAAAGTTCTGAACGGACCATGCTATATAAGACATGATATATTTACTGATTTTACTGTGTGCATGATTAATTAAAAAATAATAAGATAGAATTTGGACAAACCTATTATCTCTGAAGTGGATGGAGTTTGTTTTTTGGGTGTTGCTACTTTCATCACCACGTCTTTCTTCCTTTACCTTCTCAATACTTTTCATCTTCCATTTCCATTGAACAATCTCTATTCCGTCTTCCATTTCAGTGCAACCCTCTTCTCCATTTTTTTCTTCTTCATTTTGCTGTGGAGGAGCGTTTGGTGTGGAAGAGCCGTTGGTGAGGAGGAAGCCGATCTAGCGTGGAGGAGCGTGGATCTGCGCCGTCCAGGTTTGTTCTCTGTTCACCATTCTCTGTTTATCTGCTGTGCTTTCTGCTTGAGCGCGTTTGAACAGTGTCCACGAAAGGCAAAACGGATGTGAGACATCCGTTGGCCTTCGACGGATGTCGAACTTCTGTCGACGGATGTGAGAAATCCGTTGAAGGCCAATCGGACATCCCACATCTGTTTTGGCTATCGGGATGCTATATATATATTTTTTAATATTTTAATTGTTTGTAGAATTATTATAATTAGAATATATATTTGATATATTTTTTGTTAATTTTTTAAAATATAGTTATTTGATTTATATATAGTTATTTTTAGATTTTCTTTAACCTTTTATATTATTATTATTATTTGAATATTTTATAAATTTTTTATTTTTAGTTTCTAAATGAATTGATTAAGTTTTTGAATTAGATATGTAAACTTTTATATATTTAAATTATTTTTATTTCTTGAAATAAATATTATTAATTTAATTGTATTTAATATTAGTAAATTTGTATTTGTATTTAATTTATTTATAGTAAATTTGTATTTGTAATAATATTTAATTTAATAATAATTAAATGGAAATGTATTAAAATATATTTTTTTAATTAATTAGCTAATTGTTTCTTTTATTTAATTTTTGTTGTAGTTAATAAATTAATTATTATTAGTTTAATTTATTTTGAATTGCATTTTTTTTAATTTATTAATGATATTTAAAACAATAATTTTCTTAATTTTTGAAATTAAACAAACAAATTATTGTTAGAAATGGCAAGAACACGTGGTTCATCTTTTAGTTCTCGAGGTGAGAGTTCTCGAGGAGAGTTCGTCGCAGGGCGAAGCTTAGAGAAGACCTACCGTTTCTGCTCGTAGAAGTCGTGCAGCTCCTATCCAGGATGACCCCATAGCTGAGGAGCGAGCCGTTGAGGAACAAATATATGAGGCGTATGAGACTCATGGTGAGGAGAATGCATTTAAGGCCCCTAACGACGATGACGATGAGGAGGAGCATGCGGATGTTCATGACATACAAGAGAATGTCGGTGGATTTCCTGGAGGTCCACATGATGGTTCATTGCTGACGCACTATGTTCAGCATGTAGCTTATGCTATTTCACAAGGCCGGGTGAGTGCAAAAATAAAATTTATTTTATTATTTTTTTAATATAAATTTTATTAAATATTGATGTGTAGGATCGAGGGGACACACTGAAGTTGATCTCGCACGGAAAAAAAGTAAATAAGTTAGGACCATGCCACGAGGGAATTCAACACATTGTGTTGAATTCCAGTTTGATGCCTCTTACAGGGATTTGTTATGATTACGTTGATAAGGGGTTACTCCTCGGATTCATAGAGAGGTGGCATTTTGAGACCAGTAGTTTCCATCTCCCTATAGGAGAGATGTCGATTACTCTTGATGACGTCTCGACATTACTTCACCTATCTGCTGCACTATTTTCAATTCCTTAGCAATGAGATCCAATGCATATCGAGACACACGTCCAATAAATTCTCTATATCTGTAGCCTTTAAAATGGTCACTCGTGAGCAACACACTACTTTCAAATGACGCCTTAATCTTGTTGTGTTGTAGGATAATGATGTTATGAATATTATCCCAACAAGAACACAAATCACCTATATTATTGCCCAGAACTTTCTTCAGGCTCCAATGAGCAGATTCAGCCCTAAAACAAAAAAAAAAACCTTCAACAAGTGCAAATAAATATTTATCTACAAAACAAATAAATAAAATAACATTACAACATACCTATTTGTGGTTGTGTTCCCTAAATGTATTACTTTGTTCGTCCATAACTTTACAAAGTATGTGTTGTACGGAATAATCCAAGTCTGATTGACATATTCAAAGAACAAAGGCCATGAACTGCTTGCGTATTGAAAACCATTCACATACTCAGCAAACAAGCTTTCATCAGCACAATCCATCACATTTTCCCATGCATCCATCAACACTTCCCAAATCTCAGTAGAATGAACTAACATTTTGCATTTAGCTTTAACATTTTTAAGGATGTGGAATCGACATAACATCTGATATGACTCAGGGAATACATTTGCTATGGCATTCATCAAAGCCAAGTCTCGGTCAGTGACAATGACTTTAGGTCCATCCTCAGATGTTAAAAATAAACCTTTCAGCTTTTCCAAAGCCCATGTGAAATTACTCTGCCTTTCAGTAGACAAGAAAGCAAATGCTGCTAAGAAGGTTAACCCTCTAGACGTCATACCCACAATCTCAAGCAACGAAAGTCTATATCTTTTTGTTTTATATGTGGAATCCATCATAAATACAACATTAAATGAGTTCAACAATTTAACCGCATCAGGATGTGTCCAAAACAAGTCAGTAACAACCTCTGAATCATCAGCACACCTACTCCAGTGAATGTACTTATCCCGATCCAACAACATCATAAGTTGTTGTAGTTCAGTTCTGGACCCTCTTAATGATCGTTTATACGCATGCCTTGCGTTGTAGATTTGTTTAATCGTTGTGACATTTCGATCATTATTTTGTTTGAGTGTTAATAAAATATTTGCAGGTGTAACTTTACTCTTTGTCATATCAACCAGTAATGACTTCTCACTCGTATTTAACCTGCCAGCATAAGGGTGACCAACTAAAGTTTCAGCCAACTCATGGTTGTGATGTCCACACATCACCTTCAACACCCATCCGGCCCCATCTGAACATGGTTTACCCTTTAATCTAAACGAATATTCACATTTACGAGTGCCGTATACACTAGCCACTGCATCAGCTTTGTATTTCCTATATTTCCCCCCTCTTTCACATCCAAGTATGACGAACGTTTTTCTTCCCCGTACACCAATAACTATGTCAGATCTTACTATTACCACAACAAATCCTAAATCATAAGTCATCCCTCTTACCCATTGAATTAAGTGCTCCCGTGAACAAAATATTTCATTTATTGTAAATTTATTTGTTAAATCCCTCTCTACAACTTTGCTAATTGATGAAGACAAATCAGATTTCAAACTACAACCAATTTCAGAATCCATATGAAGATATTCATCCATTTTAAATAATAATCACCTACAAAATTATAATGAGCCTTATTAACATAATTAATAATTAATCAAACAAATATAAAAATATTAATACAATTAAATTATATATTTGATATAAATAAAATAATAAGTAATTTTTTATATAATTATAAAATTGTTAAATAATTAAAGATACAAAAATCATGTATAAAAAATATATATTTTACAAAATTATTACATTTAAAAACTAATTATATATAACATCCAAAATTAAAAATTTAAATATAAACTAATATAAATATACGTTATTAAAATACATAAAAAATATATTCAAAAATAATAAATCAAAATATTTAAATTAAATTATTAAAATATCTAATAAAATAATAAAACAAACCCAAAATAAAAACGAAACATTTAACGTAGGACATCCTTCAACGGATGTCAACATCCATTTTCCGTTTTACTCCGTTGAAGGATGTCCTCCGTTAAAGGTTTCGTTTTTAGGGTTTTATGCGAAGGGTTTATTGTACTACGCACCTGGAGGAAGCACCACAAACGCACTGCACCAATTCACGTATTGCACCACTTCACGCACTGCACTACGAGAGCAACACTATATCACCACAAGAGGAAGATTGCTTGATAATTCTTTCCACCACCACCTTGCAACTTGTAGTATCTCACACCAAAGAGAGGAATAAGTATAATGTTAAAATGAAAGAAAAGTATTTTACTCATGCAAGGGACTAGATAGGTTATTAGTGAAATAAGCTATGAATGAGTAAAATTAAAAAAATAATAACCCTAAAAATAAAATTTTACTCAGGGACAAAATAGTAAAAGGAAGGTGGAGGTGGAAAGAGCAACACCCTTGTTTTTTATATTATACTCAATCCACCAACCCAAATTATGTTTAAGAAGGTTGGGTTGAGTTCTAGGGTTACAAATTTTAATTTTTGTTTTCGAAGTTATAATATTCAAGTGTTAACTAAATAAAAGAATAAGATAGTATTTACAAAAATTAATATAAGATTTTATATAAGTATATCTTCTTGAGAGAAATGACATGACTCTTAAACTTTTAAGATTATATATATATATATATATATATATATATATATATATATATATATATATATATATATATATATATATATATATATATATATATATATGAATGAGTTTATTAACATATGTATGAGTTTATTAACATATGTAATTTCAGTATAAAATTTTAATTGATAAAAAAAATTATTTATAAAAAAAGACATAATTTGAATATATGATATTTTAATAATTTTTATTTTTAATTTAAAATAAAAAATTATTTAAATATTTTTAATCTTAAAACTTAAAATATATAAGAGAGTATATTTGTCAATTAAAATTTAATATATTTTAAGGAATTACTCCATATATATAATATGAAATTTATGAAAATTAAATTAGACAAATTTTAACATTTTTTATATAACACGAATATTAATGAAAATTAAAAAGTAAGTTAAATATAATAAAGAATAAAAAAATTATTAAAATATGTTTTTTTTTATTTTTCTTTCTTTCTTTACCTTCTGATTTACTTAATATTTTTGTTTATCTTTCACTCTTTCACATGTTTTTTTTTTATGAAAAAAAGGTAACTTAAACAAAAATTATTATTTTTGTTCTCAAATTTTCAGCTATTTTGTTTAATCCTTAAATAAAAAATTAACTCTCTTTTGTCTTAATACTAAAATATCAATTTCGTGTGTTTTTTTTTATCTCAGGAGTCTTTTGTATAATAACTTTTTATGTACATGAAAGAAAAATTAACTATTGTGTTTTTCATAACTTGATTTTAGTTGCAATTTAATTATCATATTTTTTTAACAATTACGTCCCTCAACATTTCTTTAGATTTTGATAGTTTACTTTTTAGTCTTAAATTTTTTTTAAATAAGTATATTTTTTAAAAGTGATAAAAAGTGAAGTTATATGTGAAGATAAAAAGAATACAAATTCAATTTCTTGACATAAAGCATAACCATATCATCCAATTGTTTATTTTTTTCTTAGTGAAAATGATTAAATATATTAATTTTGAGTGTATTATTTTGACTTTCCAAAATTATTAGTTAAGATAAGTTACTGATTAATATAATTTTTTTAATAATTATGTCCCTTAATATTTACTTAGATTTTTTTATAGTTTATTTTTAGTTTTGATTTTTTTTAAAATAAGAAATTTTTTTAAAAGTAATAAAAAGAGAAACTACATGTGAAGATGAAAACAACACAAATTCAAAATTTTCACCTATTCTAAAGCATAATGATATGATTTAATTGTTTATTTTTGTCTTATTAGTGTTAAATATATTAATTTTGAATGTAGTATTTTGATTTTCCAAAATTATTAATCAAGTTCACATTCGAGTTTTAAATACTTAATATGTAAAGTCATAAAAAATTATTTAAACTTGTGCAAAACATGTTAAAAAATATAATATAATTTATCTAAATTAATCAAGTTATAATCACAAAATGAAAATTAATATAAAATAAATATAATTTAAAATTTAAATAAAAAACACAATGTCGTGATATATAAAGTTTTCACAATAAGTCAAACATTACAAAACAAAAATAAAATTATGATTAATTAAAATACATATATAATTCACATTTTGAATTATGTCCATTTATAAATTGTAAGTGCCGTATGTTTATTTCTATATAACAAGAATTTCAACTTCATTTCTTCATCATTAAATATAAGCATGCATATCTAATCATAATCACAAAAGTAGAAATTTTAAAATAGAATTGAGTCTATTGCATAAACTTTCTAAACTGTTCATTTTTAATATATTCAAAAGGAAGTTTGTCAATTATTGGCATCGTAGCAAGTGCAAAAAGAGTATTTTTTAGTTGAATTCAACAAGTTTCAAATTCATGGCATTGTCCAATGTTTTATGTTTCTTATCAACATTCCTATTAAGTTCCATATAACTACCATTAAAATGTTCAATCAAGTTAATGGTTTCATACCTTTTACTATTAGTTTTATATACCTTGTTCCGATACATACATATTGCATTGTCATCTATCGTATTGTAATGAAATCAAACTTTTGAAATAATTTTTGTAGATTTTTTCTGGAGTCATTGACATGGTTTAGATGACTCAAGCTGTGTAGAAATCTCTCATATTGATGATTGAACTGAGTATGACCTTTAAAAGATATAATTAGTGGCATAAGATTTGAGACAATCACACTTCTTGTGTTAGTAGTATAACTAATACAACTAATCTTTTTCATTTGTATGGATACTAGAACAATTACAAATTACCAAAACATTTAAGTAATAATAAACATTTTGTTTTGTATAAAAATAAAACATAATAGTCAACAAAAAAAAACAATCATAAGTTACAGAGTAAAATCACGAAACACATATTGTTGGTGTGTTTTTTTGCATGCAAGAACTATATAAGCAAGACACTTATAGGGAGATAGATGATGATGGATAATGAAGATAACATTTTTATTTAAAAGAATGAAAAATAAAAATGCATAGACATTTCACTTGAAAAAAAAAAGTCAAAGATAAAATTGTGTTGGAGAAGAAGAGGCATCAATGGTGAACAATAAAGACGAACAACATAAGTAAATGATGGGGAAACAAATGGAGGTAAACAAAAGAGACAAATAATAAAGAAAAGTGACAAAGAAAAATGGTGAAGGAGCGCAAAAAAGAAAACGCATCATAATAATGTATAGATTTGTTTGTTTAATATTGGGATTAATTTGTGATAAAGACGAAAGACATAGATAATAGATAAGTGACAAAGATGAATACCATAAATGTTAAAGCTGATACAACATACTACCAAAAGAGTGTTTAAGATTATTTGTTTAATGTGAGGATTTATATAAATGAGAGTTTAAGATAAATAATGAATACGAAACAAAAACATATCCCTATCTTGAAAGTTTTAGGTTTTATAGAGATTATGCAAGCCACAGATAAGTTCGAGACAAGCATAAAAAGTGAATTTTAGTTGAATATTGAGTTACTTGTTATAAATTTATTACTAAACTTTTATAAAATTATAAATTCATTACTAAACTTTTATAAAATTATAAATTCATTACTAAACTTTTATAAAATTATAAATTCATTACTAAACTTTTATAAAATTATAAATTCATTACTAAACTTTTATAAAATTATAAATTCATTACTAAACTTTTATAAAATTGAATTAATTTAAGATATTTTAGATTTAATCTTGTAATAAATGAGACTGAATTCTAAATCTAATTAAATTTGATTGAGTAATAAATTAATATCCGATTCGATAGATTAATATCCATCCAATTCAGTAAACATCCATCGGTTTTATCTTACTTTTTTATCTTACCTTTTTCGTGAGAGAACTTATTATTTTACATATAAAACCAAAACATACATGAATCCAATAAATTATGGTGCAAAACGTTTTCATAAATTGTAATATATCTTATTCTTATTTGGTACTTGTAAATATTAAAACTAAAATAAATTTAATCTTGAAAATAGAACTATAATTTAAAATTTAAAAATAGAAAATAAGTTTACTTTAAAATTTACATTTTCATTATCTGATAAATGTTAATTATTAATATGTTTTAATGTTTAAGTTATTAATTAATTTTTAATATTTTTTTATTTACTTTTATTAATTAATTAGTTAATTTAATGTAAATTTATAAAAAACACTTATTCCAACCAAGACGTTGAAAAGACCAACCAAGATGTTTATAAAGCAACCCAAACACAAATGATCCCCACTAAATTATGGTTCAAAAGATCTTCATAAATACCTATTTATTTATTTTTACCATATTTTAGTATGTCATAGAAAATTCACACTGCACGTATGCTTTTCATACAATAAACGTATAAACGTCCAATGCTTCCGACAAGCATCCCTAATACGAAAATAATAATAATTATAATAATAATAATAATAAATTATTGCAACGTGTTTTATAGAATTTAAAGTAATTTGGCTTTGTTTGTGAATTATGCAATGATTTAAAATTTAAATAGACTTCCATAGATAGCTACGGTCCAACAACAACAATGGTATCGTACCAATCAGAATAAATGTCCAAATATGTGATGATCATAATTTAAACAAATACGAATTTTAAAATCAGTTTATATATAATAAAATGAATAAATTATTTATGAGTGAGCCTAAAGTGAACGGCAATGAGATATTTAAAATTAAAAATGAGATCCTATCACTCACTCATGTCTTGACGACAAGGAATCAAAATCAAAATCTTGAAATCTTACATTTTTATATGAGAAGAAATCTTGTTCGAAATGATTAAGCCTATTAGAGACAGCAAATTCTTGTTCCCACCAAGAGATATACTTTAAGATCTGCATCAACAACCTATGCATAAATTCGAAAGTGCAGACTCTAAATTTTTATATTATTATTATTATTACTATGATTATTTGAAGGGTATAAGAAAAAAAAAAAAAGTGAGGAGTACTGAACCTCTTTTTGTGACGTAACATCAGGAACAAGGTATCCAAAGTTGGGTGCTTTAGCTGTGTCTGTTCCTTGTGGAGAAAGTGTTGAAGGACTGAGTGGTCACAATTCCAGCGCAGTGTCAGACCCCACAAACCATCTTCTAATTTGCATTTCATTCTGAATCAATTCCACAAAATCCATTTACAAACTCATAATCGCTCATCGCACTTATAATTTACAAACACACCGCTACCTCATTCCAGCAATGTCTGCGAGAAACGCACCACAGGTGTTCGACAAATTGGGCAGTCCAAGTGAGAGTAGAGCCACATGTCTATGCATGGAGCGTGGAACCAGTGCTTGCACTGTGGAAGCTTCCGAACTTCTTCTCCTTCTTCAAATCCAGATAAGCAAACTGAGCATTCATCATCATAACCCACAACTCCTTCTTTCTTGTACTTGAAGCTTGACACCAAGTTCTCTATTCTACTTTCACTCACCACCTCCACCAACCCATTTCCCCCTTCGCCTTCTGATTGCACGTGCCTCCTTCTGCTCCTCCTGATGATTATGAAGTTGTACAGGGCTAATGCCGCCGCTGCAACCCCCACCACTACAAGCCCATAGTATAACATGGTTGTGCTGGACTTGTCCGAGGAAGAGGGTGAAGGAGGGGGTGACACTATGAAGGGGCCTTGGAAATCGCCCATTTCTGGAACTTTGGACTGAGGAAAATTAAGACAAGAAGAACAGGTTGGGGAATATGTTTTCAACAACCAGACATCAATCAGAGAAAATCTCGTCTGTTAGCTTGGAGGGCCTGGCGCATGCAATTATAGACATTACCTTTTTTTTATATGAAATTAAATTAATGTAAAGTTGTTAATCTAAATGCCGTGGCGGTTATGTAATCGTTGGAGAAGAGAAAATGATATTTTTTATTTGAAGATATGATAAAATATGTTGTAGCAGTGTTGTTTTGAGAGATGAGAAGATAAGAGATGTAGTAAATATGTAATACAATAATGAGTACAGAGATAGTGAACAGAGAGATGTGTGATAATGAGGACAGAGATAGTGAAACTTTTTCCCGTTGCATGCGGGTATGGTAATACTATGTATGTAGTTAATACACTTCTACATGAAACACCTTTTGTATCCATTCAGAATGCACAATTGTATTTATTCGCCTCTCTACTGTGCTCCTTGTAATGTCTATTTCCAATAGGGACGTTTTGATTGACACATGCAACACGATTTTCTGCTCTTTCTTTCGTTTTTCACCTCTTTCATCTTTTCGTTTTCAATCAAAAGCTATAAGGGCCACAGCTTTCTAAGTATCTCCATATCATACCATTGTTTCGGCGTAGTCCTGTAACCCCAAAACCATCCTTCTTTCGGGAAATTTCGAAAAAGCAATTTTAAGAGTTATGGAAAATAACTTCTAGAACAGATCAAGAAAATACGTTTCAAAATTGTCTCCATGATGACTTTCTTTATATTTTCTTAGAAAGCAATAAGGTATAATTCTATATGCAAAAGAAGGAGGGAAAAGTAAACTTAGCAGATGGGAGGAATGTAAACAGCAATAGCCAATCGAAGTGCAACCAAACTTGGGCTAGCCTAAAATTTTAGCCCATAAAGAGTGGGAGATGCTCCGAACCCAATATATGGTAATAAAACACAAACGAGGATGGGCAAACCAAAGGAGAATCTAACGTTATATACTTTTGAAGCAAGAAGACAAAAAAGATAACCTTATCTATCGATTCCAATGGAGAAGTTGACACGTAAGACATAATAAAACATGCTAAAAATTTCCACCTCTCCTTCTCTCACAGTTTTCAGAAACATCTCTCTCTCGCACACACGCACCACAACACAACCGTGTCAATTCCTCACTTTTGAAACAAGTTTCGGCAGAGTGAGAAACTTGCAGGGGAAAGGAATGGCTTCAACTTCAGCAGTTTCAATGTCTCTCCCACTAACTCACACCGCCCAGAAGAAGGTGGTGCCCACTTCCCAGGCATTGTTGAAGGCACCGTTATCTCTGCGAACTTCAAAGGGTGTGGCAGTGTCCAAACCCAATGGGAGGTTTGAGGTGAGGGCATCCATGAAAGAGAAAGTTGTGACGGGTTTGACTGCAGCTGCATTGACGGCTTCCATGATGGTTCCGGATGTGGCTGAAGCCGCCGTAACGCCTTCCCTCAAGAATTTCTTGCTCAGTATCGCCGCCGGTGGAGTTGTGGCTGTCGCGATTATCGGTGCCGTCATTGGTGTTTCCAACTTCGACCCCGTCAAACGAAGCTGAGGGCTTTTCTAGAGTTTATCTGTGTTCTTCACTGTTGAACTCTCCCTTTTTTAACATGTGATTATCTCCCTTTGGACCAATTCTTGCAATGTAATGAATCATTTTGGCGTATCATATAAACATCTTCATCGCTTACATGTTTCTGCTACGTAGTGTAGGAGTACGATGTATCACTTTTTCCTGAAATTTTCCTGAAAAATCCTAGACGCTTTGTCATATGAAATACTGTCATCGGGGCAAGAGAATAAAAATATGTGTTGTCTAGATATAACACCAATTCATAATTTATTAATGGATGCAAACTTTTGAGTATCATATGTATGATATAACGCTGGAAAAGCTATTCTTCTGGGCTTTGGGAAAACTTTTACGAAACCAATTTGATAGGAGTAATTACGGAGAACTCGGGAAGCTCAATACTTAATCCTTTATGAGAGAAATAGTTTTAGGTACATCATTCTTAGGTTCTTCAGGCATTCTGGTCGATCTTCCCTGTGGCAAAGTTCACAAAATTCACCCCACAGACCTTTAGATTGAGTTTCTGTATAATTCCATTCTTCCTCAAGATGGGAACTGATGGGTAGACAAGTGTGGAGTTATCGTCAACATTCACTGTATAAGTAACAGGTCTAATAGAATTGTTTTCTAGGTATAGAACCATCTTGTCTGGGTAGATTTCAACATGCCAAATCCAAAATAAGTTCCTGTTCTTCAAATGATTGAATTTTTCTATGCAGGTTTCAACTCACTTTTGGATGCCAAGTAAACACTACCTACCTCAATTTCCGTGATTGCGATCGACATTGATAAGGATTCAGGGCAGCTATTAGAAAATGTGTACCTCATTTTTCACAATCGCATCATGCCTCGTGTAAATTATTGGTGTTAGCCAGTAGGCTCGAAATTCTGCATATTGTAACAGGTATTTTGAGTTGGATGATGAAGATTATTAGCCTCCTTATATTATTGTTCTTGGGTGATGTCCATGCTGACCACTACAAAATTTCTGCGCAAGGAGCACAAGGTCTAATTCCACACCGACCACCATAATCATTACAAGCAGTTTAAGTACATAGTTTAATTCGGTACGATAAGCCTGTTTTATGAAGCAGCTATGTTCCTTCTGCACCAAGTTTTTGACTCCCAGTGTAAAGGTTTTGTCAATCTGTTGAATTTCTATCTTCCAAACATGATCACTGACCCGTCTCCTAACCTAATTGATATTAAGATTTTAACTTTTATTCATCGTAAATAATTAAAATTTTACACTGTAAGCCTAAGACAATCTCTATCAGTATGACATCACATTATCATGTCCTTTTCACCTAAAATCAGAGGAAAAAACAGAAATTAATGTGTCGTTGATGTTTCCATGGAATAGCCTAATTTATATCCATGAACATGTATTATATATATCATTCTTTATCAATGAAAAAACATTTTGTCAACTTTTGCTCTTTTCATCTTGTCATTTCCTTAACCTTATCGTGTCATCTCAAGATAATTATTTTCTGGAGTTTGTTAAGAAGATCAATGGGTATCAGTTAGCTCCACATCAGAAAGTTGACTTTGCTTAAGTTCTTTTTTTATTTGGCCGTAACATGCAAAACTACAAATTTCATCTACAAGTCTGAATTAGTTATTTAAAAGTATTACTCTATAAATTTTGTTAGTAAAATCCGATTATAATCCAAATTTATTGATGGATTAATTTTTATAGTAAAGATTTGTTAGTAATTACAACAAATTTTATAATAATTTTGCGAACACAGAAAATACCTAAGAAATTTAAGGAATTTAAGAAATTATAGTATATTAATTTATATATAATAAAATTATAATATTAGACTATATAATAAAATATATAATTTTATATGTGTACATAAATGATATTATTTTTAAAAATTAATTAAAGTTTTTTAGTAAAATTAAAATCACCTTAACTCTAACATTAACTTACTTGAAATGGACTTTGAAGTTTAGGACCTTTTTTTTACTCCACTTGAGAAGTCTCCTAAAAAATGTTTTTTTTTTTAAAATAAGTTAGGACTAACCCATGGGTTATAAGTCAAATTCACAACTCTAAATCTCAATAATTTTGAGATTTTTTTTAAAAAAAAAACATATATATTATTATCAAATTTAATGATACTAACTAAACTTACTTTAATGCAAAAATAATCTTATTATTTACTTATTTTGTTCAATTTATTCTCTTTATTAATGAAATATTCGATCAATTTCTTCAATTTTAAAAATACATTATTTTTTTTAAGATTCAATAAAGTTTCTCAACTTTTTAAAACGTCATGTGACTTTTGTGATAATGGGATATTTTTTAGATTCAATTAAGTTTCCGAAGTTTTTAAAATGCAATAACCTTTCTATATGTTAAAATTGACAACACCCACATAGTTAATTTTACCGCTATGTATTTATTAAAATACACATTATACTTAAATTAAAAAATTCATATTAATCTATTAATTATTTTATTGATAATTAAGGTATTTGATTAAATCTTTAATAATAGGACTCAGCTATAAATAATACTACAGAAGACATCTTTATCACAAGCCCAATATCTACAAATCATTAATTTAAACCCTGAGATTGTAAAATCTTCTTATGCTCATATAGCACAAAATTTAAAATAAAAATTTAAGTCATAAAAATAAAACAATATCTATTTGTCATAAAAGCAAATTTTTCTCCTAAGATCCAAATAAAAAATACTAAAGTGGAAGTCTTATAAATTTTTTGATCAGAGAAAAAATTACAATAATTTTCAAAAAACGACGTGACATCATGATACCTAACAGAATAAAATAAGATCTTACACAAGCAAAATGACCAACCATAATCAAAACAAGTATTATTTTTCTAGTTTGTTTTAAGAGCAAGGATTTTGATAGGACTGAGAATAATTGCTGAAATAAATTAATAAGAATTCATATCTAAATAATTTGGTTGGGATGGGGATTTTGTGTTTTATTTTGGAGCTTTGGAGTTTGATAATGAATGTTTAGGTGTACACTGATTTGAACGTATTGGGAGAGCGTCCATGGAAGCTCTCAAAAGTGATTAAACAGTCCAAATCCAAGTTTGGATATTTTTTCTCGTTATAATTCAAGATCTCATTGAAGTTATAAAGAATTAGTGGTTTTTGACGAAGAGCGACTAAGCAAGCATAAAGGGGATGGTGATGTAGTTTATGTGAGGGAAAAAGAAAGATTAGGGATAAGTTTGGTTATTGGTGAAACTTAAATGAGACATGATCTTGGTACCAAACAATGCAATATAGAAAGAGTGAAACGCAACTTGGGAACGTTAACGGGTGACCTAACAGAAGTGATGTCAACCTTGTAAAGTTGATTTTGTTAAAGTTTGGATATTTCAAAAGTGTGTATGAGTGTCTTTGTGAAGGGGAAGACCCAATGGAGTTTAGTTTAGAAAAGGTAAGAGAGAGAGATGATGAGATAATAAAAATTATCGTCAAATTATTAAAAAGTGTCATTAGGGCATAATTAAAGATTTCCGGCAAGGGGCGTGGATTATTATAGTTGGATTGCTGGAATTGGGTCCAACCAATGATGGAGATATCTAAATCTTCCATTATTATAAAAAAATAGCTTTCATTGGGCAAACTAGAGTTGAGCTCCTTTCCAACCTATTTGCTGGAAATGCAAGGAACAAAGGGAAACAAAAGCAAAAGTAGATTCCCACCGCACATGTTATGTACTACACAATGTCTAATTTGTCTTTGCTTGCTTAGGGACCAAACTCCATTTTATTTATATCATTCATTCATTCTACCTCTTTCATCATTTCCTCAAACATATACATACTTGTTATTTCATCATTCTATTATGCAGTGAGTGTTGAGGGTATAAAAGAGCTAGCTGCATTTGTGCATGTAAGAAAAAAGCCCTGAGGTGATGGTCTAAGAATTATAGGTAGGAGAGGATTGATTGACAAAGGTATGAATGAATCTACCCAGGAAGAAAAGGTCCACTCCATCAAAATGCAAAATCTAAACCAGAAGCAGGCCATCGTCAGCAATCACTGAAGTGGGCCTTCTCTTCTGAGATCAGGATATTAGTCTGCCACAAAAGGGGTCCACCAATAAAGACTTCTGCGCAATCAGGGAGAGTGAGAGTGAGAGAGAAATACAAACCATGGAATTATCAAATATGAAGTAGAGAAGGATGTGATATAGGACATCTATAAGAGAATAAAAAGTTAAGGGGGAAATTGGAAAGTTAAAAGGAACGAACCTGTGTAGGAAGGGATAAGCATGGAGAAGTTCAGTTCCATCCCAAAAGAGAACCTTTGGGTCCCTTGTCATCTTGTTGGGGTCACTGTTTACACTCAGGACTCTACTGCTTTCTTTTAACCTCATACACATTGAACAGTGGAATTATTTTAATTTCTCAGCCAATACTACCCATTTGGCACTGCAAAATAAATTAAAAAATTAGTCAAAAGCTCCTCCCATAGCTCATCTCAGATTCTGTTCTTGTGGAACCAAAAATATTTTATCTTATATTATAAAGCTGCTCTCTTCCATCTGTTTCAGAGCATCTTCACACATATGTATGCAGTTCTCAGTTCTCAGTTATCAGTTGTCACTCCCACAGGGAAACACATGAACAGATAAACCAGGTATGGTTTTCTTGGTAAGGAAACTCTGGCTTCATGCGCATAGCCCAAAAACAGTGTCTGCAACACCCTTCTCACTTTCAGTTCTTGGCTAAAGTAAGATCTGGGAACAACATTTTTGGTTCAGGATATAAAGAGAATAAAGGTACTCTATGACGAGTTTCCATCAAAACTAGATAAGAGATATGAAAAAGAATGACGGACAAAAACTATGAAGACCCTTTGGCCGTTAGCCCCTTTTGACAAGCAGAAACTCAAGAAAAGTTTATCAAAGCTAAAAGCCCTTATCTCTTGCAAAACCTCATCATGGCATAGAAAAAAGCATATAAACAAGAAAGGTCCATCTCATTATAATCCATCACATGTTCAAATCCAAAGGGAAAAAGCAATCACGTTGAATAGGAAAGAAAAAGGGGTTGTTCTTATTCACCTTTTGAAAGACAGCAGCATGATTAAAATTGGTACACAAACATGTTACATTCCTATTAGATCCACAGTCACAAGGTTATAATAAAACTGAGAAATTCCGGAAAATCATTTCTTTTTATTTGGAATATAAGCAGTAAGCGATGAGCTAGAAAACGTTCTGTAATACAAGAGGGCTTCGGCTACAGAACCTAATCTTGATCTACCCCTCAACACAATTGTCATGTCGTGCATCTCCACCAAGGAAAAAAAGAAGAGAAATTAAAATAAAAAGAAGAAAAACAAAAAAGTTCCCTAAAGAGGCCTGTGTCGCTTGTGGCCAGCTTTACCGTCAGATTTCACAGCACCACTGGAATCCCCTTCGGAAGAAACCTCCATGGATTTGGTAAAGGAGCTTGAAAGATCCGCATAAAGGTCAACCACTCTTCTGATGTTGTTGTTAAGCTCCCTAATAAGGCCAACGTTTCTGCTGAGATTGTCAGGGACCTTGGACTCGTGATTCTGGTTTATCTCATTGATGAGTACCCGGTTCTGATCCAAGATGTCCTGGACTTGAACAAAGCTTTTCTTAAACGTTTGCAAGATCTTGTTATCAATCTGTGTACCGTTGCCGAGACCAGAGAATGTGTCTCCTTCCATGTTTTTTTATTTTTTTCTGTTGGAGTCAAAAGCTTGATCGAGTCAGAACCAGCCCTGCATCATGGGCGAAAAGAAGATGATGAGAAGAAAGAACAAAATATGTGAAATACTGAAAGCGTTTCAACATATTTTTTTAATTTATCCATAATCATATCCTTCTATGTGTACCTGCCTGCACTAACCAAAACAGAGAGACAAAACATAAGCAGTTTTGGAATTGTTTAAGGCATTGGGCAGATGAGACAAGCTCTGTAATAGAAATCATGACCACCATGAGTTTCTTTTCCAGGGAATCAGATTATAAACATCAATAACAATAATAATAATAATATTTATTATTAATATTTCTACTGTTGCTATTATTACTATTATTATTTATTATTTATATTGATGGGGTAATTTTTTAAAAATGATGAGACGGGAAAAAGCAGATCCCATTTCCATAAAAGGACCTTTTTTTAATGTACTCAGAAAATACCTACCTAAAGCACAGAGTTCCAAAGAAGAATCTAAAAGCCACCCCCACCAAAAAAAACAGTCAATGATGCAGAAGAGATGATATTACGAAGTACTACAGCAGAGACAGTATCATTAACCCTTTTCAAGCAAAATTACGAAAAACAAAAATAGCAGGAGTAAGTAACCGTCCAAATGTTGAACTTTGAACTCAAATACACACGTTTAAGAAAAACAAAACCCCCATTTAATAATCTCAGACGACCATTAATACTCGATAAAACTCAGCAAAATCCAAACTAACTTTAAGGAATTAAAATGTTCCAAAAGAACTTGGAAAACTTTCGGCAGCTAGAAATTTTTCTCAGGATAAACAGAAATTGGTCAGACAATAACAAAAAAATAAAACCCATTTGAGTTTGTCGAACCAACAAATTGCAATTGCTGAGATCTCCTGCGAATGTTTTAGTGGAGCGCCGAGAGAAGATGGCGAAGGAAAAGAAAAAGGAACTGATAAAACCAATGAGTGGGTGAAACTGAGATCAAGAAACTCCTCAAGAAACAGTTGTTGTGGGACAAAAACAAAGACTAGAGAACAAAATTCACATTTTATGAAACTATGGCGTGATGTTAATTTATTTGTTTTGAGAAATTCATGTAAAGGTAAAAATAAAAAATAAAAAGATTGAAAAAGTTTGTTAATACTAATAACTAAAAATGATATTATAATAAATGGCATGAACGAAAAATGGTACCTTGAAAATCTGAAGCATTATATTGAGGGAGAAGAGACAGAGAGATTGAAAGGAGAGACGAGGGATTCCCGAGGAGCAGTGAGTAATAAAGATCGGCGATTGAATCGAATCTGCGGAGCAAAGGGGCTGTCCTCTGAATTCAGAGAGAGAGAGAGAAAGAAAGAGAGAGAAAACAGAGAATATGTAGATTTGACAGTCACGCTCGGACCCCTTTGTGTCTTAATATTTAGCACTATTCTATAATGAATATCCACCTGTTTTCTTATTTTCATTTTATATATAATATACACTATTAATTTTCTTTTTTTTTAAATTTCCTTATACATTTCATAAAATATATTTGTCTTTTATCTTTTAAAATACTCTTTTAGCTTCTTATCTGTTAAATCTGACTGAATACCGTTCTTTCAAATGATATCCTCAACTAGCTTCTCGTATCACTGTCTCAAAATTAACTGACTTTATTAAATTATTTGCTAATTATGCTTAGTAGTGATAACTTTGTATTTTTTCACTTACAAAGTTTGTTCAATTTTTCTTAATCAACAAGTTAAAATATTTTTAATTTACTAATTTTGAATTAAGAAGCATTGGGTGAAAGAGAGAAAGAATGAAGAGTGGTGGGATTTTTTTTGTTTGACGACACGTGGCTGATTCTTGATGTCAAGATTTGTATGATGAGAGGACCCTACTTTTGCCAGCAAATCATGTACCAATTCTTTCCTTAATATTCAGAATCAAACGAATTATGATGGGCGATCACAGGAGTTCCAAAATTTCTGTCGGCCCAATTTTTTTTTATTAAGTGAATGTAACTACCGTTTATTCTGATTCTGGTGGTACACGATCAAAACAAAATAGATTAAATTAAATAAGACTTAATAGCATTTTTTTATATCTTTGTATCATTGATTTAATATTTTTTATTAATTGTTAACTTAATATGATTTATATATATATATATATATATATATATATATATATATATATATATATATTTAAATTGTATATTTTTTTGTTACATTATTTTTTTTTAAATTAGACCATAAACATGTAAAAAAATTGGTAATTATATTAACAGAATTTATGATAAAAATATTAAATTGTTGTTGTAAGTATAGAGATTAAAAATACTATTAAATAAATCAAATGTCTGAGTATAAACATATCAAAATTAATTAAAATTAAAAAATTTGACTAGAAAAAAATTAAGAAAAGATAGAAAAAAAAAGGAACAATACAAATAAGATAAAAATGTAAAATATATTGGTCAGATGCGATTAGCCTACTTTTAAATTATGTCTTTTTTTATAAATTAAATAGATTAAATTAATCTTTTTAAAAACAAAATCACCTTCCCTCTTATTAAATGTATTAAAAAATTGAAAAGTAAAATATTGTTTACATGTACATTATGTTTTTATAGCAATATTTGATTTTTAATATATTTATCTATTGGTTAATTCAGTAATCTTTAAATTATGATTTATTGGTGTGTTTCAAATAATAAGAAGAATAGAAGAAAGGAAGAAAATGGAAAAAATTAATCGGAAAGTTTTTTTCTTTCAAAATTTGCTTTTTTGAAATTCAACCTTCTCTTTCTTTTTCAGCTAAACATTATCGGTGCTCCCTTATTTATTTCTTCCGGAAAAAGATAGATTGTAAATAGCTTGTCGAGGTGAATTACCAGTTTTGGTTTAAGGAAAAATACTTGGGAAATAACAAAATGGTTTGGTTATCTTAATCTTTTTGGTCAACTCAAACTTTCCAATAATGGAATTTTGAACAAGGATTCTGAAAATGAGTTTTAACAATGTGTGAGTCGATCTGACTTAACATAAATTAAAAAAAAAAATTAAATGTGGATGAAAATGATTTTGACTTTATTTGCAGGTTAAACATATTTAAATGTTTAATTTTAACATCCTATTTTGAATGATTTAACCATAACATTTTTTTTAGGTTTAATAAGATATTTAATACATCTCCAATCATGAGGCTTTGTAATTGGAAAAGAAAATGAATTGTGTCTAATATGTTTTGAATCCCTAGATGTTTGAGATTTGTGACATGAATAAAATAAAGAAATGTAAAAATGTTTAATAAGTGTATGATTAGTGAAGATGAGACATTACTAATTTACTACTTTATGTTTGGGTTGTCATGGATCGTATACAAATACTCATTCCAGCCCCATCCCACCTGGAGAATACCAAAATAATTCAATGTTTTCAACAATTTCATCGTTATGCAATCTCACGTCAACAAAATCAAAATTTATTAAGAATTTATCTTTAATTTATTTTTATAAAACAGATTCTTAGATTCTTAGTAACTAAGGTTTATGTTATTCATATTAACTAGAAAATAATTGCTTCCTTACTTGAAAACTTCGGTATTGAATATTTTTTTATTAAATGTAATTCGAATAAATTAACTTAATTAAATGATTTAATTCTTACATTATATATGTAATACTCTGACATGAATACAGTGATGTAAATATATGTATGTTTTAAACTTTAACATAAATTTTTACGTCAGATTTAGATAACTATCTAACAAATTTATTTACGTCATCAAGCAATAGTTCAACCTCTGAATATAGCGGCAGGAGTATCTAGTCAGACAGCAATATCATTTCCGAAAGAGGTTGCAATACAAGTTTTTGAACACACATGCACCACTAGAGTATTTATGGATTACTCTTTTTATTTATTGTATATTTTGTTTTTTCTTCTTGATTTGAAGTACTTTAGTTATTATTATGACCAAATAAAGTTATTTCGAGTAGTATCAATTTGCTGTTATCAATGCCTTCACATTTGTATTTCAATTATTTAATTAGTCATTTAGATTCTATTTTCATAGAAAAAAAATTAAGTTGATCTTCTAATTTTTTTAGTTTTGATTTGTAGAAATTGATGTAACATAATCTCAATTTATGAAAAATTAATGCAATTTTATTATTATTTTTTTGTTAATTTCTTATTATTATTTTTTTGTTAATTTCTTAAAACAGATTTAAGATTTTTCGTTAAAACTAAAGTGGTTAATATTTTTGTTCTATTAATATAATTAGTTTAACTATGAATAATTTTCATTAATTTAAAACATAACATTCTTTTAGAATTTGGTTTATCGAAAAAAAGATTTACTCAAGAATATAACAGCAATGAGATTTGAATCCAATAGTAAAAAAGACTGAAACTACTCTTGGTCCAAAATCTTAAGACAATATGTAAACGAGTTTTTACCTTTATATGGTTCTTTACTTTCTTATTTTTATCCAATGTTGACTCACACTTGGATTCTCAATAATAATTGGTTGGAAAATTCTGTTAAATTTTGATATATACTGAAGAGTCAAAGTGATAGTTGGTTTTTGGTCTAAAAGAAGGGTTTTAAAAAATACATCAGATGAAGAGTGATTGATTATAACTATGTCACTCGACAGACTTGAAATTGAAACATTGGTGTCTATCGTAGGATCAATAACGATGTTCTAAGACAAATCGTTGGTTCCTTAAGTACTCTATTGGGGATAAACACTCATTCTTCTTAGACCTTAATTGGGGGTTTATGTTTTTAAAACACTTAATAGTTTTACATCATTTAAAAGTGGAGACCTAAGACAATTTAAATATTCTTGCTTCCTTCTGTCCTTTAAAGTATCTTTTAAGAATAAAACTGTGATAGAATAAGGCTTTCAAATAGACAAATACTTCAAATGAAGAATGATTAATTTTAATGATGTCATTCAACAAATTTTAGATTGAAATATTAACACCTACCATGGATCCTACCATGGATTCATAGTGAAGTTTTAAAACAACGGTCGATCTCTTAAGTCTTCATTATAAATGAAGAATCATTTCCCTCTTTAAAAATATAATTGTGACCAAACAAAACTATAAACTCTTTAAAAATTATGACCAAACAAAACTATAGAGTGGACCACTTCTGATGAGGGTTGCTCTAACGATTGGAGCATAAACTCCCAATCAGATAACACGCATTTCTCAGTTATAAATCCTTTTCCGACCTCTCGAGAGTTCTTTACCACTAATAATAAGTATAAATCCTGATAGCAACAATCTGATAATGATATATGGAAAAATATTTCTTCCATTTTGATATGATTTATTTTAAGGTAATGTTTGAATTATTGATACACTTGTAAAAATACGAGAGATGGAGATATGAGGTTTAGTAAGATATTTTATGATTAAGTTGTCTGTAATAATTCCCATAAAAAAACGTTATGTTTGATAATAATTGGATTTGGACAGGTACCGTATATAATTGTACGAGAAGAAGAAGTGGATGCAGAAGGATAGTGGAAATCCAAAGGGGGTGGTACTGGAGTCAACACCAACGTGATTCTCAATAGGATGTTGTTGTGTTGGATATTTATAATGGTTTTGTTTGGTGTATTAAGAAAAAACAGGTACAAGGAAATCTGAGGTAACTGTTCGGGGCCAACCAGAGAACGACACGTGGGAATGATGAGATTAATAATGTGGAAGAGAGTGGGTCCCACTAAGAAATGTGGTGTGCATTGCTCATATGAGAAACCGGACACCTTACTTTTGGCCTCACCAATGGAGACCCATTTATATTATTGCTGTCTTCAAGAACAAGAAAACGCTGTTAAGCTACGAAAAGACAACGTCTTTATCTCTGTATATAAATGATAATTTCTCTATTGCTATAAACCTCTCTATTTTTTTTAATAAAATAAATGATAAATTTGTTTTTCTTTTAAGTCTAATGTAATTTTATAAAAAATTGTAAGATATATATTTACTTATTAAAAATTTGCACTAATTATTTCTAGTCAGATGTGAGGATTTTAATATATTTCTCATATTAATTTACACTAATTTTTAACACATTTAAATATAATTGAATCCTTCTATAACGGGTTTATTAATTTATTTTTATAAAATAATTATCTTTCATGGTTATTTAATGAAAGCAAAAACAGAAAACTTTTCTTGTAAAATAACTTGGGAGTTGCTTTCAAAAGAACTCGTTTCTGTTTTTATCTTTTTCTTGTTTTCCATATTAGCGCAGCGTTTTTATTACTCCGGCTAAACAAATACAAGCAGCGGTTGCAAGAGTTGAATAATACATTGACTTATGGGGTGACTTGTATCATGTAACCAGAAACTTCCTCGTTTGTCTATGTTTGATTTAATGTTAAATCTAATAAGAGAAACAACCTCTTACTTTTGACATTGTTTGTGCTTTGTCATTTTTCCATTTTCTATCTTTCTGCTCTCCTTTGTAATTTTCTAATAAGATTTTTTTTTTTTTTAATTTGATAGTTTTAATCGAGTTGTCGTTTTCCAATAGTCAGTTTTTGGGATTTTCTTATGGATTGAAGTTGATAAAGAGGAATGGTATACTATGCAACATGTTTTCCTAGCAAAATGACATGGATTTTTCATCAAGCATTTGAATTTATATAAATATTATTTTCATATAATTAAAAAAGTATAATAATAAATATATTTTAAAATACATAGAAAACATTATAAATTTACAATAAGTACTAGTGTTAGAAATTCAAAAGACTTGAAAATTATATATCGAGTGTGTATCACTTTTTTTATATAAATGTTTTTTTATAGTTTATTAATATTAAAATTTTTGGTATTTTTATTTGCTCTCGTACGGTATTCTTTGATTTATTTTGACACATCTCTTTTTCATTTTTAATACCCTCATCAATATTATAAAATATTAAAAAAAAAAGATATAAATAGTTACTAAAAGGAAAATTATATAATAAAATGTGACCACAAACATCTTTACGTAAATTAGTAAACATGGTCATTATATATTAAGATTAACTATTTAAAGATGTAATTGGAATCTGATACTAGTTCCTTTTAAGTTCACATAGACAAAATGTAAGATTGTAGCACCAATCTATAGTTAGAAAAATGATACTATGATAAGTGTAAAACCCTTTCCTGTCACCTCAGCCATTAAAATTTTAAAACATGGGTTTCAACAAATATGGAAAATTATGCATAAAGCTTTTTTACTAAATATATGAAAAGCAAATCAAAACTGCCAAATTTGCACATTCAAAAACTATAATTACAACTCACAATTTAAATGAACTTCAATTATATATGTATATGAAACGAAAAGAAAATGTTTAAACAATAAATTTGTAAAGTAAACAAATTAAACAAAAATTAATAAAGGGAATGAAACTGGAAAGATATGTAGAAATTTAAAGAGATTAAAATTTAAAATTGATAATAAGAAACTTTGAAAATAATTAAAAAACAACAAATAAAAAGAAACAAAAAGTAATTGCAATAAACCGCAACTAAGCAAAAAGGTAATCAGAAGTAAGTAAATTCTACTAAGTTGTAAATAATAAAACGTTTGAAAAGTTTGTAAAAGGTAAAAAAAGAAAATAAAAAAAGTAGAAAAAGAAAATCCAGAAATTTGAACAACTTGAAATGAAGATACATCGAAATAAAAAAATAAATAAAACAAGATGAAAACCATAAGAAATGTAAGACTTGTAATTGAAAAAATACACTTAACACCTGGAATCAACAAGTCATTTTAATGTGTGAAATATGTCAGGAGTTCAAAATTTTATTTGTTTATTTTTGTGATGGGAATTGTTTCAAGGGTTAAATATGTTTTTGGTCCCTTAACTTTCAGCGAAAATTGGAATTAGTCTTTCTTTAAAACTTTGGTCTAAATATTTGATGTTTGAAGTGCATTTTATGATAGCATTTGAGTTGTTTATACTGTTTGACACATTTTTGCTTCAATGTTCACTAAGAAATGCGTTTGAAACATCAAATAAAGTTAACAAAATTTGGTTAAAAGGATTAAATTTACACATTTCTAAAGTTTTAAAGTTTGGGGACTAAATTAGTCCAAAATTTTGAAGAGGGACTAATTCCAATTTTCTCTAAAAGTTAAGGGACCAAAAACATATTTAACCCTTGTTTCAATAACAAAACGTAGTTTACAAATATCTTATTTTTAAATTTAAATTGAGATAAGGGTTGAATATGAAGTTTTAAAGAATTTTTATAATAATATTTTACAAATATGAATATTTTACCACAACAGTTAGCTATCAATTTTCTAAATAGGAGAGAAATAGAATGAAGGAGATAAACAAAATGAAGATGGTATACTACTATTAGTATGTTTATATACAATAACTTATGCATAGTATTATATATATAAATATTTTTTATGTGAGGTAATGTCATCACAAAGTCAATAAAATACATAATCAAAATATCAACTTAATAAGTTATAATATTTGCTTACAGAAGAAAAGTCATTTATATAGTTTTAGTTTACTTTCCTCTTATTGCTTATCCTGATTCTTGGAGATTATTGATCTTTGAGTTTTAGAAGTTTAGTGTGTCTCGATAAACGAAAATTCTTTGTAAATTTTAGATTTTGACTGAATTTTTATTATCTAAAATAGTAAATGATAGAAAAAACAATTATAAATTTGATATTGTTGGAAAACTTAAGAAATGTAGTTTCATGCTGTAATTTTTTCTAAATATTTTTACATGAAGACACAAATTTGAAAAGAGTAAGTTATATTTTCTTAAATTTTCATAACCGAAGCCTCAATTTCTATATATTAATTTCTTCATTTCAAAAGTTTTTTAGGTGATTCTTTAGTCTAAACTGTGGCATTTTCATTATACTTTCTAACAAAAGAAACTCAGATTTTTGGTGGAATGAATGTAAGTTATAAATTTTTCGCATGCAAAACTCGTACAATGGAATGTCTTTAATAATATGGTTCTAATATGAAAAAGTATGATTTTTTTATTCAAGTAACATAAATCAAATTAGTTATAATCTGTAGTGATTTATAAATACATTTGTTGAGAATATTTGTTTAATTATTTTTTTATTTAAATTAATTTTTAGAAAATCTTTTAATTTTCATAATATTTTTATATATAAAGTTAAAAACATATTTATTTATTATTTAAATTTATAAAATTATGAATAAGATATTTTAAATATTTAATATTCTATTAAACTTATATATATTATGTGAATAAAATAACTCTTTCGTATAGCATATAATTTATATCTCTTATATTTCTAAATTATATTTTCATAACTCAAAATTTACAAAATTCTAACACAACTATATATGTTTAATAAAATAATATTATTTTATTTTTCATGATTAGTATATTATTTTATAAACGGGTCACCCATAAACTAAATATCATGAAAGGAACTAATTGACTTCAATTTAGATAATTTTTTTTTTCAATATTGATATACCAATTTTACAAGTTATCCGTATCATTACATTGGATTGAATCTATTTTATCAATTATAATTATAATTAAAACTACGTCAGATTCTAAATAAAAAATATAGGTTGCAATAACAAATGTTTATCTGTATATAAATATTACGTGACAAATGGAATTCAATTATTAATTATTTCAATTGTTTCTCCAAGCAACATCTTTCAAACAAGTATTTAAAACACACTAGTTCCAAAGATAGATCTTACAAGCCCACTCCTATATCATCATTCTCGAACATTCTTTCTGAATTTTTACTAATTTGAATCGAAAGAGAATCTTTTGGAGATGAATTTCTCCTTCACATTCATTAACAACTGAACAACAAATTATTTAATTAAGTTATCAACGGGCTTCCGATTGTACTAATCTTTCCATCTTGAAAAAACCAAATTCTCTTTGAGAGAATAATATTGAACCTTAGTATCATTATGAATATTTCAAATTACAATGTGAGCCATCATCTGTCAAGAAATACACTATTAGTATTGGGCAGAAACAAAACTGCAAACACGGTCATTAACAACTTTTTAAAGCTACAAACAAAGGCAGCACCTTCTCCTGTATTTGCCATAAAGAAAGACGAAATGTATAAAAAGGACACTCATAAAAGAAAATTTATTACGCACCTACTTCTTAAATACGTGCAACAAGAACTACAAAAGCAAAACAAAACTCATCTGACTGCATAAAGTGTCTGCACATTGCTTGGTTGTAACAGCAGTGCCCTTTTGTTCTTTTTCATGTATGATCAATTACAAATACTTTAAATGAAGTGTAAGTATCACCTCAATCTTTAATTAACACAGAAAAACTGGGTTCCAAGAATGGTATACTTTCATCTGCGTTGGGTTAGTCTTGAATATGAGACTTGTAATATAACCAACATCTTAAAATAAATGTAATAAGAATCACACTTAAAATAAATTCCAAACAATGATGATATATAGCCTGACAACATTCGACAACCACCCAACTTGATTATCAATATACAACCATTAGCAGGAATTTCTCATAAGACAAATTTACACTCCCAATCTCTTTCCACGCATTATCTTTCAGTAAAAAAAAAAGTTCCACATGCTCTTTTCTATGTTCTCAGTTGTGGGATGTTAGAACAACCTCATAATATGTTGAAGTTTGTTATAAAAGGACTAAAGTGTCCTATAAGCAGTACACAAAAAATCTTTCTGTTTTGTACTGTTCTAGAGATTGAGATAAAAATTAAGAAAAAAGAACTTCTTTTAAAATTTTCCTTATAGTTTTTTTTTTCAAGAAAATATGTTATTATGTTTGCTTAATTTACTTTTTTTTAATAAAATAGTTATTATTATCTATTATCTATTTTGTTCCTCTTTCATTTATTTTTATTTTAATTATAAAAGAGGTTGTATCCGGTGTTGCTAAAGTAGCTTTAATGCACGGGAATTGTAATAAAATTATTGGGAATGTAAAGATGGGAACTTCAATGAATGTGAGAGAGTGTGGAAGAAATGCATTGAAGTGTGTGGATTGAATTTCAGGAGCAAAAAGGGCACGTATACTAATTATTTTTTTATTATTGTAGTTGGTAAGGTTATCTAGGTACAGTTCTCACCTTATTTAGGTAAGGATGACAGTAATTTATTATACTACTTTTTATTCTAGTTTTTTAAAGTATTGCAGTGGATGATGAAAGAAATAAGAGAGATAGGTGGATGAAAAATTCAAAAAGTGGTTGGCGAGATTATCTGGGAGGAATAGAACGATGTGTATGGTGGAGCATGTGATGCTGATCAAGGTCAAAGAAGAGAACCTGGGAGCTATAAGGCAATGAGTTTTCCGTTTACTTTTAGACTCTTGATTTTATTTATTGTTCATATAGCCAGTTACACTTGTATTTTTTCACAACTACAACTAGAGTATAGACATTCGAAGTGATTTCATTACTTTTTCTTTCCTCGTTACACAAAAATGACCGCTGTTATACACATTCTGCACTACACTCCTTTTATGAAAACACACAACATGAAGGAGTGGTTACACCAACCAAAACCAAAACCAAAACCAAAACCAAAACCATGTCTCCATTTCTTTTAGGTTTAAATCCTTCAGTTGTCTCTATTTATATGGGTATTTTCCAGTTTGATTCCCGACTTATTAGAATTCATAATTGAGTCTTTAAAAATGTTAATTTGAGTCAATTGAATCTCTGTCGTTAAATTTAGTTAATGGGGTTAAGTTTTTGTACAGGTGAAAGATTGATGTGTAATTTTATTGAAACGTGACATGCTGATGTCAGAGTAATGTGTTTGTGAACCTCTTTGATTGATTTTTCCAAACTTTCATATAATCATTAGAGATCATCACGCTCCATCACCTCCTTCGTAGTGTCAGCGATGCTCGTCCCCCCACCACCAACGCAAACCCTCCCGCCACCGTAAGAAGAAGCCATCGCGAGTTTCGTCAAAGCCACCGTGAAATCTCGAAACTTGTAGCGCAAAAGCTCCAAAATCACAGCATCATCATGAGCATCACCGCGAAACGAAGCTCCTCGCTTCATCTCCTTTATTGTGAAACACTTCCTCGCGACCTGCAAAACCTGAAACACAAAATGCTCCAAATCACTTCGCACCAGAAACCCTAAATTACGACTTCGCTCATCTTCCAAATTTAATCCCAATACTTTAAATCCCAAATTCCTCTCAGATTTTTAATCCCAAATTCAGTTTTATTGAACTCTAAATCCCTTTTCAGAAATCTATATTTGTTCTCAACTTGAAAAAGAGCCTAGTCATGTTTTCTCGGTGCCAACCACAACTTTGAACACGAGTGGCTTATAATCAGTAGATTTGCAGTTTTTGGCATTGTGTTATAAGCGGGAGTTACTCTGAGCAGCACTCGTGATTGTTTGGAGAAGATGAAGGATTGAGTACGAAGAGACCATTTAAATTAGAATTGATTTTTTTTTCAAGTTGAGAAAAAATATGTTTTTGGCCTCTCTAAAAACTTTAGTTTGAGTCCTACAATTTTTTTCCAGAAATTCATATTATTATAATTTTACAAGTTGTCAAATTTCACGTTTCAACTCTCACCATGTCACGTGTTCAAAAATTGACACATCATCCTCTCATTTGTACAAAAACTTAATTTGTTAACTAAATTTAACGACAGAGGCTCAATTAACTCAAATTAACACTTTTAAATACTTAATTAGAGATTTTAATAAGTAGGATGAAACTCACATAACGAGTTAAACTTTTCTTTTATTAAAAATAAAAGACCCATGTGCTACACTCTCTATATCATCATTGCAAACCTTGTTATTTGTTCTGGTGGTTGGGAGAAGCTATTCTCCATAAGCTTGCACCTCTATTCCATGATTCAAGACACGTGGCCTCTATTCTACAAAAAAAATTGATTCATTTCTAACATTGTAGTTCAATTTTTCTTTCATAATTTAATTTTTAATGACTTTGAAAAAATATTGGATAATACTCAATCACTACTTTTTCTCGGTTATAAATTTTTGAATTTTGTGAAACTAAACATGTGTTTTGATTGTCTATGAAATACTAGATTTTTTACTAATACAAATATTAACTTATAATCACAAAATCATTAAGGGAGTATTATGCTTTAAAGAATTCCTCACAAATATACAAATATATTGTCTAAATTATACAACTAATTGTTATCATGTATAATGTATAATGTTTCAATGGAAATAGCAACAATATACTGTTTATTTGAGACCATGATATTGCTCATGTTCCAAGACGAAATACATATTCTAACGTATTTTTTTGTTTTAACATCTGTTGTCTAATTACTATTTATATATTTAATACTTTTCATATCATTAGTTTTAGCATAATTTTTTTCTCTTAATTAAAAAAAATTATCTTTAATTCTTGTAAATGATATGCACGTAGCTCTTCCATCTCTCCTCAGCAATCTTATTAAAAAAAACAATATTTGATCTAATAGCAGTCAAGTATCTAAAATGTTATTTATTATCTTAATATTTTAAAATATATTTTGATTTTAAATGTTGAACTACTTTATTAAAATAATCAAAATAACATTAAAAAGTTACGGTTTAAATTTTTTTCTTAAATTTACCTTTTTACCTATAATTTTTTTTAAAATATATCAAATATTCTATTAGTAAATATTAGGTAATCAAATATTGTACAATTGTTATTCCTTTACTAAATGAATAATTATATAGCTTTTAATTAAAAATATGATATTTTAAGTTTTCAAAATTAAATAGTTTTTATCTATATTTAATACCTATTCAATGGTTAAAATTTAACCATTGATTAAATTGTTATATTCTATTACTATATATATATATATTTATTGTGTTTTTTTAATAATTATATATGACATTGAAAGTGAAAGAAAATAAATATTTAACCTTAAAAGTTAAAGAACAAAATTTGCAAATCAAATTTTATAGGAATCAGGATTACACGTTAAGTCTAAATATTTTTCAATGATTAAAAATAAATAAAGTTTTGTTTAAAATAAAATAAAATCTATATGATTTAAAACATATTTAAGAGAAAAATAAATTTGAAAATTTTAATCAATATTTAATTACATAATATTTTTTATAAACTATATATAAATATAGATTATAGTTTAAGTAATTAAATAGACACAAAAACCATCATTTAATTATTCAGGCCCAATTGCAATTAAAGAAGGCCCATGAGGCTTTGATCTTCTAAACCCTAGTGTTCTTATTTGTGTGTTCTCCTCTTTGTTATGTTGTTTCTCACTCTGAAGAAAAAAGCACTGACGGAGGTTCCCCAGGCTTCTCTATTTTTCTTGGTAAGATTCAACTCATTCTTTTGCTTCTTGAAAGTATGTTGGATTGCGTGGTTTTATTTATTAATTGTAATTGAAATTTGTCTGGCAGTGAGCGAATATGGTGAGGGTTAGTGTGTTGAACGATGCTCTCAAGAGCATGTACAATGCTGAGAAAAGGGGGAAGCGCCAAGTCATGATTAGGCCATCCTCCAAGGTCATTATCAAATTTCTTTTGGTGATGCAGAAGCACGGTATTTCTCAGTAATCAAACTTTTATTTTTTGTTGCATCATTTAGTCTATGTCCTGAGTTGTTGTTGTGTTTGGTGATGATTTATCGTGTAGGTTACATTGGAGAGTTTGAGTACGTTGATGACCACAGGGCTGGGAAAATCGTGGTGGAATTGAATGGTAGACTGAACAAATGTGGGGTTATTAGCCCCCGTTTTGATGTGGGTGTTAAAGATATAGAACCTTGGACTGCTAGGCTTCTCCCCTCAAGACAGGTCAGTTAAAGTGTTTTCTTTTTCTTCGCACTCTTTTTGTGTGTTGTGTTCAAATTCATGTTTTTATGAACATAGTGCCATGGAGTAAGACATTTCTTCCTTGTGGAGATAAAATTACATGTATGATGTGAAATTTTTGTTGAATGGTTTTGTTAGATTGCTTAAGGTTCTAGTTGTTTATTTGTTAAGTTTAAGGTTAAACTATTTCCATCGAGTTTCCCTATCATCAGATTAACCATTTATCTTTATGATGGGGCTCCTCTACTTATTGGATTTTACTAATTATGCAGTTTGGTTACATTGTATTGACTACCTCTGCTGGCATCATGGATCACGAAGAGGCTAGGAGAAAGAATGTTGGTGGTAAGGTCCTAGGTTTCTTCTACTAGGTTATTTTCAATTGAGGATGGCAGTGGTTTCAATTTTGAGATTCACGAGTTGTAATGGAGGATATGGAAATCCCTTAGTGAAATCAAGCATAGCAGGAGCTGTTTTGTTATGTTCTTTATTTTGGTTTGCAAAGCCAACGTGGTAACTATTATTTTTCTGTTTTCTTATCCTTATTTATTTTATAGCATAATGTACTTATTTTTACTGGTAAGAACTTTGATTAGACAGTGGGAACACGCCGATGTTGAGAAGGTGTGAGAGCTAGAGTTTTTATATTTGCTCAGGTTCTGCGTTTCTATCATGCTACAAACTCCGGTTTCGAAGGTAATTAAAAACAGTAAACTAGCTTTAATTACTAGCTTTAATTTGAAACATGAAGCATTTAGCTATTAATCAGACACTCCAGGAAAGGCCATTTACAGTAGTAAACTATCAATTCGTCTGTTAAATTTATTTATGCATTATTATAATTGCTCTCTTGCAAAGTCGCGGAAGTAATTCTTGGCTAGAAGAATAGAGTCTATTGCAGTGTTAAATTGATTTTCGACTGACATTTTTTATTTTCATCCTATTTTAGTTGTTTGGTTTACCTGGGGGGCTCAGCTTTCTTTACCAAATATTTTGGATCCTCGTTTATTGTCTTGTGTTTATTGTCTTGGGTTTTTTGTATTGTGTCTTTCACATAACGGAAAATCATATTTTTTAAAGTTATATGATATGATTTTTTAATTAATGGTGATTGTCTTTTATTTTATATTTTCTAATACGTGAAATATATATATATATATATATGTATATATATATATATATATATATATATTTGTGTGGTAACGATGCATAATATTTATTATTTAGGGTTAAATTTGCGAATGAATATTTAAATTATTTAAAGATTTTGATTCAATTCTTTTATACTTGAAAGAATCCTATCAACCTCCAGCAAGAGACTTGATTAAAATACTTCATACCTTCATGAACAAAGTTACAAACTTTTCAAACAATTTAGCTAAAATTGAATGACAACTCTTAATATGGACTTTGGAACTTCATTCGTGTCCTTATTTCGTCATCTAACTTCTAAAAGTCTGTAGAAGGAATTCAAAACTAATTACCAATAATGTTGAGAATCTCCTAAGAGATTCGTTTATAATTACTGGATTAAATCGTAGTATTAGTAATTTATTGTAAAGGAATTTAATATTATGACAGCATTTGAAAATAATGAATTTTTCGATAATATGATAAATAAAATTTTAAAAATAAACTTGTTATTATTTAGAAATAAGAGTTAGTTATAAGCAAATAAAAATATAAAAATATTTTAGAAAAAGTTATTTCATTGCTGACACCAAACAGAGAGTTTGCTCGTAAATGCACCGGTAAATGAAATCTGTAAAGGAGTTGCTGCATAAAATGGTTTTTTGTTTATGAAAAAGTGGAGATCTTGGAGTCGTTTGGGGGGTGCGAAAGCAATGCCGGAGCTGACTTGGGGCATTGGCCCACCATGCACATTAATCGGGCCTTAGAAGGAGCAATTTAATTTTTCTTAAAAAAAAGAAAATGCTAAGCCCTAACGTCGGCGTCAGCGACAGCGATATCGATCCAAGGTAAGGCACTGACAAAGGAAGACCATACGTGCTTACGATGCTGCGTTTTAGAACGCCGTTGTTACATCCTTTTTCTCTGACGTTCTCTGCCTCTAGACAGCTCCGTAAGGTTCAAGCACGCCCCTTCAGATCTTCCATCAAGATGACGTCAGCAAAAACGGTGGAACACATTGTCCTTTTCAAGGTGAAGGAGGAGACGGAGGCGTCAAAGGTTAGTGAATTGGTGAACGGACTCGGTTCTCTCGTGTCGCTGGACACCGTCCTCCACCTCAGCGTGGGCCCGCTCCTCCGTAACCGATCCTCTTCTTTAACCTTCACTCACATGCTCCATACCCGCTACAAGTCCAAGGAGGATCTCCAAGCCTACTCCGCTCACCCCAGCCACGTCACCGTCGTCAAGGAAAACGTGCTCCCCATCATCGACGACATCATGGCTGTCGATTGGGTCGCCGATGGCCTCAGCAACCTCGTTCCGCCGCCGGGCTCGGCGCTTCGTGTCAGCTTCTTGAAATTGAAGGAGGGGGCGGCTGGAGACGAGGTTTTGGGTGTGGTTAGAGGAATTCCTGAGAATTTCAAGCAGATTAGTGAGTTCAGTTTTGGGGAGAATTTTTCGCCGGGGAGAGCCAAGGGTTTCTCGATTGCTTCGCTCGCGGTTTTCGCGGGACCGACCGAGTTGGAGGCCGTGGATTCGAATCAGGAGTTGGTGAATTACCAGAAGGACAAGGTTAGGGATCAGATCGACAGTGTGGTCGTTGTTGATTACGTGGTTCCGCCACCTCCTCCTGCCCAGAGTGCGAGCCTTTGATGAGAGGTTATTGCTTTGCTCTGCAATGTAACTGTCAGTTATGTTTATTTGCCTGAATAATGAGTGTTGATGATTCACTGAATTGGTCACATTGTTTTTGAGTTTAGACTGTAATTTTTACCTACTTGTTCTTTTGTTGCTTTTTGCTGACCGATAGATTGAACCTAACTCCAATTTCGCTTGTAAATGTGGTTATGTGATTCTTACATAAAAAGAAAGCAGACTGTTCGAGGTGTCTTAGACACTGAATGAAATAGTACCAAGCTTAAGTATAATGTGTAAAATAACTGTTAATTTTTGTCTATTGCTTGAATTGTTGGTTAATATCTAGTGGAAAAATATCATAATGATATCATGTCTACTGTTTAGACTATTGTCCCAAACAATTTTCTTGCAAATAATGGCTTATGAATGAGAACAAGAGCAAACATCATACACAGTAATAGTCAATACCCCTTTTCCTTTTCACACGTCTCATTTTCTCCTCTTCATTCTCACCCAAAATGCCTATCCTTCAGGCATTCACTCGGAGCAAGAGTAATGATACTTTGACATATATTACATTCATTTTACACATAAAACATTTCCCTTGGACGTTTGAAATTAGCTCTTAAGCGCTGTCATGTCCACAGCATAGTCTGGGGGGGCTTTGTTTTTTTTCCCTCTTCGTTGCCTACTATGTCTCCTTTGGGAGCCTTTATGATGATTTGTATCATACTTGAGTTTAGCTTGACCCTTGTCAACCTCTGTTCTCTATTTGAAAGATTTAGTGCATATTTGGGAAGCAAAAAATTGCTTGCCATTCTCTAACCTCAAGGGTTATCAAATGTGAACCTGGTAGTATATACTCACCCATCCCCCATTATATATGCATGTCTAATCTTTAAAGAAAGTGGATAACGGTAAAGTTGTTGTTTCTTATGATATTCGCATTAAGGTTTACAAATGTGTAGAACAAGGTATTGTTTTTGCTTACCAATTCATTTAGTGCGATCTTGAGATACTAGAAACTGTTAAATGAATGGAGAAGGGTTCCTCCTACATATAAGAACATAATAGATTCAAAACAGTATAAAATTACGTGAAGATAATTGGACAGAAATTAAGAAACAAGATAGCAAAGGTGGGGGAATCAGTTAGTATTTGAGAGGAAGGTATGGATCATAAGTTTTAATTTTGTTCTGCAGAGGTTGATGGGCAGGTATTAAAGTAAAGAAATATAGATGCATATGAAAAACAACTGTTTGTATAGTAACACGTATCATATAATGCTGAGAGAAGTGCTATGAAAAACTTTGGAAAGGAAAAATATTCACTTCCAAGTTATTTACATGGCTTATTTTTGGGCAGTTCATGTTAAGACTAGGCATCCAAAATACTTCACTAAGTAGGAGAGTCTCATTTTAAAGAAGTTTAAAAAATACACATGTTAATTCCACTTAATTATTGACTTAATTAAACGATAGACAAATCATCACTAAAAAAAGCAGTAAACAACGGGGTCAAAACATAAATAAAATTACTGAGGACGAAAATAAAATGTAAGAATTTATTAGAACAAAATAAAAAACCCACTTATATAACTTAATTATCTTTTTATTAATGAAAATAAATTGTAGAGGCGAAATTAAATTTGATCAAAGACCAAACCAAAAATAGATTTAAACGTGAATAGTATGTCAACTTTTCCGCTTTCTATTCTTCATCCAAATCAAACATTAGAATTGTTTCACCCAAATCAAGAAAACAACTAATTTTTTAATTTCCAATGCAATTTTATTGAAGATTTATGACGTGTAACATTTAAAAAGTTTATTTACCTCAATTTTGTTGTGATTAAATGTAAAAAGATAAAGATTTATTTATATAAGATTCTTGGACCTGAGACATTTTACGCCTTATTACAAAAAATCAAATATAAAAAAAAAATCTTGTGTTTGTTTTAGATGGTTCAGGTTTTAATTATTTTTTATTTGTATTGTGATACACGTACAAAAACAAATTAACGTCTATGCTAGTATAAATCGTATAGTTGACATATATATTTTATTTTATTTATTACAACTTCGAATAGTACGATTTGAAGATAATACTTCTTTAAATGTACAAACAACATTTAATGTCACTTATTATATTCGTACAAGTGAGATGGATTTAATACATTTAACTAAACGTTAATTGAATCCAACCAAAATTATTAAATAAGGTTAATGTTAACAATGGTAATATAATTATTATCTAATTTACTTTATTATTTTTATAACTAAATTTATATTTATGATATATTAAATCATTTAATTCTTCACATATTATATATATTTTAAAAAAAAAGTAACAAAAAGTTATTTTGATATTAAAATTCTGGTCAAAAGATTCAAAATCTGTGAACAGTTACCTCAATTCAATCCAATCCGATTAAAGATAAACGAAGATCGACTGATCTTATAAAAAAAAATGATAATTTTAACTCATTCGAATTCATTTTTTTTTATTGAATTTGTTTAAATCCAAAACAAATAGTAAATAACACATTTATATTTTCATCTCATCCTAAAACAGTTTACACCATAAGTTGGTTAAGTTTTAGGATGATTATTAGCAATAAATTTGATTTATTAAGAATATAAAAAATATTGGTCTGAGAAATTCTTGGAGCTGACTGCTGCAACAAACATTCCAAGACGAAGAGGTTCGTGAGAAAGTCAGTTTGAGAGACCTAATTTAGGTAACAAAAATATCTAACAACACATTACTTTGAATAATTTTTGCTTTTCTCTTAATGATAGAGAGATTAAGTAGTTGGATAGATGTTCCATTTTTGTGAGTCGAAAGAATCTCGGCTACAAACTTAATCAAAAGCAGAGAAAACTGCAGATTTCTCCAGAAAATTAATCAGAGTAATGCAAGGAACATAGATTGTATGATACATCATAAATGAGGGAATTAAATCAGCCTCACGTGCATGTTAGTCAAAACAACACCTGCTTCTTTAAACTGAAGGTCTACAAACAGTATATATCTGAACTCTAATATATCTTGTTTGTGAAGTATTACATTCACTATTTCCATTATTATACTGCTTAATATTTCATCATTAATTCTGGGATATTTTTTTTATACATATTTGAACTATTAGACTTATTCGCATGACAAAAGTCCTATTTTTTTTTTTTACCTAAAATAGGATTTCTCACCTGAGAAAAACCGTATTAGAGTTGAAGCCAATTAATACCAGTAGTTATATATGCTTCAAAAAAAGATCAATAATTAAGGAACAATAAACTCTTTATAAATAAAGCAATTTCTAATACTCTCAGAATAACAAAGGAAAATGTATTTGAATTGACCATTAGAAAATAGAGATGAATAAAAAAAACAAAAAGAATGTGCTTACACATAAAAACTATGAACCTTTTATATAACTTATATCAGTTATTTTTTTAAGTTTTAATATTTTAATTTGGCCTTCATAAAATTAAAATATTGTTTATAGTATTTTAAGAGTAAACCTTTCATAAAATACATGTTATTAATCATAATTTAATTAATTAAATCATTTTAGAAACGCATATTATAATTTTGTGATGAGTTTCTGAAAAGAGTAGCAGAGAGGCGCAATGAATGATTTGAAGGAATGATTTGGTCGAAAAATCTAAGATTGGTCCGTTATGTGAAGAGAAATGAGATGAAATGAAGATATGCAACGTGAATGACGTGTAATCAATCTTCTGTGAGTTGCAAGACTCGGATCATATATAAGTTGGACCACACTAAAATAATTGCTGTATAAGTATCCATATATACTGTGAAAGAGTTTCAAAGTTAGCTAGCTAGCAGAGAAGCACAGAGAAAAAGAGAGAGAAAGAAAAATGGGGAGAAGCCCTTGTTGTTCAAAGGAGGGTTTGAATAGAGGTGCTTGGACAGCTCATGAAGACAAAATCCTCCGAGAATACATTACACTCCATGGTGAAGGAAGATGGAGAAACCTTCCCAAAACAGCAGGTTCCTTTCTTTTACCTTATACTTACAACAACACAATTCCTTCTTCTCTTTCTAAACACCAAATACTTACATGCAACCAGGTTTGAAAAGGTGTGGCAAAAGTTGCAGACTTCGATGGCTCAATTATCTCAGACCTGATATTAAGCGAGGCAATATAACCTCTGATGAAGAAGAACTCATTATCAGACTCCACAACCTCCTCGGAAACAGGTCTCCATTTTCCTATCTTCATTTATTACTTTAATTTCTTCCCTCTTACCACAGTAACGTTAGCTCCATCTCTTACCTACATTAATAAATTTAAATTACTCCAAATTATATTCATTTTTTTTTTGTACTAATTTTCAATGTGTTTTACTAAGACAATAGAGTTGTAAAGAAAATATGGAGAAATTTATAGGAAAATGGTTGGAGAAGTACAACATTACCAGTCTTCAATGACACTAAAAATGTTGATGAGGGATAAAGTAATAGTTAATGATGAGATAAAAAGTTAAATGTGTAGAAGGTGATGACCACTGAAATGGTTCATTTTACCGTGTTACATATGAGAGGGATTGAAGAGGAATGTGTTGGACATAAATAGTAAGATGTTAATTGAATGTGTTACTTTGTGTGTAGATGGTCTTTAATAGCAGGGAGGCTTCCAGGACGAACAGACAATGAAATAAAGAATTATTGGAACACCAATTTAGGTAAAAAGGTTAAAGACGGTCACAAAACCTCATCAACCTTTTGTCGCAGACCAAGCAATGAAAACAGCACACGGAATCCAATGCCCCACTTGGCCAATCCTAAACCAGATTCCCACCTGGTCTGTACAAAAGCCACCAAGTGCACTAAGGTGTTTTTCCCTCACCCATCAATGCTGCAACTTCCCAACAAGTCCGAGGAAGAAGAAAAGGTTGTTGCGGATGCTGTGATGAGTGTCCAGATGGAACTCACTACCAACAACAATGGCTTCTTGTCGTTTCCCGATGAAGAAAAACAGCTCTCGGCAGACATGCTCACAGATTTCAACGTGGGGGATATCTGCTTGTCTGATCTTCTCGACTCCGATTTCAACAATATCTGCAACGACCAGCACTTATTCTCTCCTTGTTCGGACCAACCTTTTCATCTAGTCTGCTCCCAAGAACTTCTCAACAACTGCACGCAAACCAATTTTGCAGACCAAAACAGTGCTTCAAACAACCTTCATTCTTTCATTTCGTTCCTCGACACCACCGAGGAAACACTGGGAAAATCATAATAATGGCTTCTAAGTTGTCCATTTCTTCTCTCATACATGCATTCCCCCAATAAAATTCGTCCCTTCAGGTTCGTGTATGTTAGGAAATAACTATGTATTAAACTCCTACTATCATTCTATTCTAAGTCATGACTTTCTTGTATGTTTCATGGTGTATAATACTATAACATTAAAATTTTCAAATTCCCAAACAATTTCTTTGATATTAAAAAATTAATTTAATATACAATATCAATTAATTAGAGAAACCTTATAAAGGAGTGTTCACTGTATCAAAGTCAATACTCATGATACATAACGACGCATGCTTCATTACACGATACTTTTAAGGGAACTAAGTTAAACTCTATTACAAGTATCAACAGTAATGGTGACATCCATCACTTCTATTTTTTTTAGTCAGAATTCGTTTTATTTAGATGAGAATGATGGTTGAATTTTCCATTCAATGTTTCGATTCAAGATCCATTTTAAATGAATGGTAGTGGAGTTTATTAATTTTATATTTTGCATTCATTTAAATGCTTCATTTATAGGAATGATTGTTAAATTTGTATTTCAGCATTAAAATTCATTTCGTTTATATAAATGATAATCAAATTCGTTATTTATTTTTCTGTTTTAATTGAAAATCTAATATATTTACCTGAATAAATTTTAATCCATCTCTCTTTTCAGGGATTCAAAGATCATCTACCTGCAATGCATGGTCCCACATTATAACTCCTATTTTATTTTGAAACATAATAAAAATAGTATTTTTATTTTTAATTATTAATCATTGTAAAAGTATAAGAAAAGTAAAACACTAATTTAAAGTAACTTAGACTTTGAACGACTAAATTCATGAACCTAGTCCATTACATAACCACTCACTCCCTTACATATTCTTGGTGATGTAGGATTTTTCAATATACATTAATATTCGTTTAAATGCTTTATTTATATGTATGATTGTTAAATTTGTTTTTATGATTAATATTAATTTCATGTATATGAATAATAATCAAATTCGTTATTGTTTTTTTTATGTTTTAGATTGAAAATCCAATATATTTACCTGCATAATTTCTTATCCATCTCTCTTTTGTGGAATTCAAAGATCCTGTAATGAATGTTCCCATATTAACTCCTATTTTATTTTGAAACCATAATATACTTCGTGTTTCCTTTTTTTATTAATCATGTATGTACACACTAGTTTTTTCATATTATTAAATAAAATTTAAGTAAGGAGTAACAACAGTCAACACTCGACGTCTTTCTGATAATTAACAAATTAAGAAAAAGTTTAATTAAGAATTAAGTTTGTAAATTTGGTAATTTTCAATTAAGTTATTACTAAATTTTTATAGTCTGTTAAGTATTTAAAAAATTATATTTTTTAATTGAGTTTTTACTTTTAATATTTTATTAATTAAATTATGTGACTAAAATAATGTAACTAATATATTGTTCCTTCACTTTGAATTGTCACCATATTGTAATTTTATAATTTTATTATCAAAAGTATAGTCATATTTATTATCATCAAAACATAAGTTGTTAAAAGTTGTTAAGATTGTTCAATCTATATTGTTCAATGTTAGACTATTTGGATCTTAACAAAATATCTACGATGAAATGTAGATTCATATAACTTTCTAATTATCCTTAACTATCATATTTTATACAAGAAACTTTCATCATAAAAAAATGGTGAGTTGAAAATGGTTGTCTTTGTACATGGGTTTGAGGTATTTCTTATAAAATTTATTGAAAAGCTATACTTTATTTATTTTTTATGTAGGATATGAGCTTGTTTGATTTCTATTTATAGGATGGGTCGAAAGTGTTTAGGTTTAAATACCTATTTTTGGGAGTTAGTTCCAAATATTATTGAGTTAACTAGGTATGTTTTGTGTAACTCATTTAAACTCGTTTTGGTTCTAACTTAGTTTAGAAATTTCCTATGCTTTTAGAAAAATCCTTATAGCACCTTCTGCTAAAATTTTAATTAACAAAAAGATAATTGGCAGCGGGACAATCTTTGAATCAAATAAATTTGCTTTATATATCGGCAAGTAATTGGAAAATGTTTGTCTTAACACCAAAATAAATATGCAATATAAAACCTTGTTTTTTTATTTTCTATTTTGTTTAATACCAACATTTTATCATTTATTTTCTCTTCACAGGGATGCGGGTAAAATGGAGACATAAGGATAACAAAAAAATTAAGAAAAAAATTGAATTCAAAAGCAACATAAAACCCTCTAGATGTTCGTAGAAGTTTAAATGTTGTTAAACAACATTTAGCTTCTCACCGCTCAAATGATGAATAAGCCAATTTCATTATTATACATAATCATACACCATTCACATAATATGTATATTAATAACATGTATTTCTTTATTAGTCAATTAACCATACTCGATATACATATTGATAAAAATTTATTGGTAATAAATTTAAAAGTGTCCCTTATGCTAATATATTTTATTTCAATCAAAGGAGTTTTTGGCTAAACTCCATTTATTGATACGTCTTCAAGCAAACACATATACAAGAAAATATTGATAAATGTATTAGTAATAAATTTAAAAGTGTCTCTTATGTTAATATATTTCATTTGAACTCATTTTTCATAATATTTAATATATTTATGAAATAATGTGTGTCTACGAATAACAATAAGACCAAACCTGTTGAGACTAAGTCTAAAGTATCATCGCACTTTTATAAACCTTACTAAATAAGAAAATCTTAGACATGATGTTAGATTTGATCCATTGAACCATCTAAATAGTTTATTAAATAGGTTGGACTGTTATGAAAAATTAATTTATTTAAATTAAAGCATTTTAATTCTGTCTTGACTTGATTAGCTCATGATCTTAGTAAACTTAGATTAGTTTATCTTGTAACTTATATTATTTCATTTTAAAAGTAATTATTAATATTATTTTGTAAAAGTGATATTATTTTATTAAAACACAACATATATATATATATATATATATATATATATATATATATATATCAGAATTTATATGTCATATCTATACAAACTAAAGTTTTTAATAAATTTTATTTATGGCTTAAATCTTTTTAAAGCAATACATATTTGTTATTTTAAAAAATTTAAAGTTTCTTTAATGTTTTCCTGTAAATGGAAGGAAAATGATATTATATGTGAATGAAAAAGAGTAGAAATATGTGAGGAAATAGAATATAAGCATCTAACAAGAGTTGAAAAATAGACAAGAGTTGGATGGGACAGTGGAATTGGAATTTTGTTTGAATTGAGGAAATAATGGTAAGTGGTAGAATTTTCACATGGATGTGTTAACAACCTTTCCCTTCGCCCAAAACTTCAGGAAATGGTACAGTACAAACAATTCTTTTTGCCTATATCTATGCCGGCATATCTCTCTCAATCTTACCTGCATAAACATACTTTTTACCCAATTCTATGTCTACCTTTGATATATACTTAAGGGCTTAAATATGTTTATAATCCCTAAATTATAACGTGAATTTGTTTTTAGTCACTTTTTTAAACTAAGGTACATTTTGGTCACTCTTCTTAAGGAAACCTTAATTTTTCGTCCTCCAAAACCAACGAGATTAAAAAGAAACCTTAATTTTTCGTCCTCCAAAACCAACGAGATTAAAAAGAAGCTGAGGTGATTAACGTTTGGTTACGTGTGATGACATCTTTCCTTTCTAACTTTTGTCACATTGGTAAGGAGTCAAACAATTAAGGGAATGGGATGAGATGATCAAACGATTTCTTGAGTGTTGAACTGTTCGGCCCCCTCACCCGCTTTCCTTAACCGTTCGACCTCCTTTACCCCCTTCCCTTAACCGTTCGACCTCCTTTACCCCCTTCCCTTAATCGTTCTGCCCCTTCACCCATATTTTCTTAACCGTTCGGCCCCTTCATCCCCATTCCCTTAATCGTTCAACCCCTTATCAACGTGACAAAAGTTAGGAAGGAAAGATGTCATCACACGTGGCCAAATGTTAGCCACCTCATCTTCTTTTCAATGCCGTTGATTTTGGAGGACGAAAAATTAAGATTTTCTTAAGAAAAATGACCAAAATGTACCTTAGTTTGAAAGATAGACTAAAAACAAATTTTTTTAATAGTTTAGAGACTAAAAACATATTTAACCCTATACTTTGTAACTAAACCTAATTTTATTACAAATATTTTTTTCGATGTTTTCTATTTTAGCAAAATAATAATAATAAATTTGGTAATTTTATTATTATATATATTGTAAGTTTTGTTAGAAATTTATAAATAAAACTAATTTATAATGTATATATGAATGTAAATTTTATTGTATTAATTGATTTAAATTTAAAATTTCTTTTTTATCATTATTTCAAACGTAAATTTTACCTTAATTTCTTTTAAGAAATATTTCAAGAGAAATTAAAAAAATCAATCATTATTAAAAATATGGGTTAAGGTTATTGTAAAAGAAAGATATAAAAAAGTATTTTGCATAAAAAGACATTCTTAGATGTTACATTATTGTGCAACATTAAAAGAAGATGTGACGAGGGCTCTATAGATAGAAAGTGATTGTTAGTAGCAGAAACTAGGCCATTGACCACAGTTGCAATCATGCATCTTCATTTCCAACTTCACTTCATCATAATACTTATCATCTTCACCTATATACCTAATGCGCAACCCTACAAATATATCAACCTATCATCCACCCACTAGATACTTATACTCTTATGTAAAATACTTTTATGTGCTTTAAAAAAAGCATGTTACAGAGACACAATGATAATGACAATGATAGTCAGGTTTAACCTACATAAAAAAAATAATATTAAAACATCATTTTATAATTTTTTTTTACATATTATTCAAAAAAAATTATATTATTCAATACAAAAGTTAAACTTATTATATTCTGATTAGGATACAAAAGTTTTACATCAAATAAAACATGAACATGAATTTAATATAGAGAAGATATCTTCATTGGTGAGATGAAGATGAATTTTTTATACAGAAGATATCTCTATCGATAAGAAATCTTTTGAAGTAATATCAAAAATAGAGCTTTAAGTTTTGATCCAGAGTTTATGTGCGTATTAAATCTTTATGCCAATTATGAGTTAAACGCTTTAACCATTCAGTCATAGACTTAATGAAAATTTTTGTTATCTTTTAGATTTATGAACTAAGTAAAATTTTTTATTTATATTTTTTTATCAAGAGAGTTTTATAGTTATCTTATTTTTTACGTATCAAATATTATGAAACATATTTGATATGTAATTTTTTTTAAACACAAATAATATTCATAAAAGAAATATATCCAATTGTTTTTAAAATTTAAAGACTAAAATTTATGAAAGTTTTTAATATAGATGAATTTCATATCCTCGTCAAAGTTTATAGACTAGAAAGATAATTAATGATTCAATTATTAAGTTAAAAGAGTTGTGTTGCAATTGAGTGCCAACAGCTTTTCAATTTGAGCATTAAAATGAAAATTAATTTAGCTATATTTGTTGAAGTTCATTTTCGCTAATCCCTATTTTGTGTCTTACCCTAAATGATTGAATCGAAATAATTTTGACGAAATGCATTAAAGGAGACAAAGAAGTGCAGTTGTTTTCCTGATTTTGAGGTTAAAGGAGTATATATATGGCTTCTACTAAAGTACTGCGTACCATCTTTACTTTTCCCTCTCAAAGATACATTGGTTTCTGGGAAAAAACATTTTTCTATGTCACGCTACTTTCATCCAATCATACTCACCAAAAAAACATCTTCCAAAACTCACCAAAATAAGCACTGCCTCACTTTCATCCAATCATACTCTTCTCATCTCTATTCTTTCAATTCACTTTCATATACTTAAATAAAAAACGATTTTCATTTTATAACTACTCTTAATTGTGTGTTGTTGAATTAATTTTATATCTATACCAAAAAATTCAATGTTTTCTGCTAAGTTTATATATTTTTTTCTTTACTCAACACTTTCAAAATATACAGATAAACATTAATTTTGATATTGTTGAAATATGCTATTTTTTTAATATATTAATATCAGATTATTTTCCTTTCAAAATATACAGATGAAGAATAATTCTGATGTTTTTAAAGTATATTAATTTTTTAATATACTAACATCAGTTTATTTTAAAAGCTTAACAGAAAATAAAAGAAAAAGCTCAGTAGAAAATTTTAAATGAATTTTTACAAATAAAGGTAACGAAACATGTTATATCACATATGTTAAACTGACCTATTACTAATCTGATGGAATAAATCAGTACCTTTTTTTTATATTTATATTTCACCAATTATATTAAGTTGGACTAATTTAATATATTTTTTTCTGTTATAAATATATACTTTTCTTTATCAACAAAAATTTAAATTTAAATAGAACACTTATGAGATGTTCTAACTTTTTTACAAAAAGAAAATGATAACTCTCTATAAATTGTTTACAAAAGAAACATTTTATACAAAAAGATGTTAAAAATAATTCTTTTATTATATAAATATTTTTTGAATATTTTGATGTATGTTAGTATAATTACATTAAGCTGAGTTCATGGAAGGATGAAAATAAATTGATTGAAGCTTCATCACACTTTAAAGATAAATATAAAAATAAAAAATAATTAAAATCACACAAATCTAAACCAAACATTGTATAAAAAGGACAAGAAAAACATGAAAAAAATAAAGAAATTTGGTTAAGTCAAGTAGAGTGAACAAGCAACAAAAATTAGATATTACATTTTTTTTTATAAAAAACGATTTGATAATTGATTAAAGTTTATAATAAAAGATAATTTAGATAAAATATATCTTTAGATATTTTATTTATTACTTTTAAATAATTACCTTATTTAACTATATAAGCAAATATTAAAAGACAATATTTACTTATTTTTTTTTTAGTCTTTTAATATTTTATTAAATCTTTTTAGATCTTTATGAATATAATGTATAGTGAATATATTAGATTATTTAAAAGATAATTGGAGAAGATTATATTATAAAAAGAAAATAAAAATAAATCTTAGTCCAATTTATGTATAAAGAGAATTAAGAAAACATTATAAGAAGCTTAGAAAGAGGCCTAATGTTTTTCTCTCATCTTTTATGTTCTTTGTCCTCTTCTTTTTTTTTCTCTTTCTATTTTTACGTTACTTTACATTAAATAAGTTTGTGTTAAGTCTCTTTTTATAATTTTTTAATCGAATTATGAAGTTAAAGGAATAAATTTTTATATTTTTTTATTTTTGTTGTGATTTATTTTTATCTATGTCTTTTATTTTTTAATAAATAAAAATAATTATTTTTACATTTTTAAATTTACATAATATATCATATCAGTCCAAAGATTTTTAATTTTAATTAAAAATTTATTTTAATTAAATTTAAAAACTTTCATGTAAGTTTTTATTAATAAATAATATACAAAGTTTTTTTTTATTCTTTCTATTTTCTTCAGTTTACTTTTGTTTCAATTTTTTCTAACCACACACGTACACATATTTCTTTTTTCATTTTATTTTATTTTTCCAATCAAACAACTAAAAATAATCTTATTTTCTATTCTCTCTCTTTCTACCTTTTCTTTTCCAATCACACATAGAATATAAAGGAGCGTTTGAATTAAAAAAAAAAATTATATTTTTACTTTTAATTAAAAGGTATTCGTATTCTACTTTACTTTTTATTTTTAAAAAGTATAAAATCAGTAAAAAAAAATCATTAATCCCAGGTTCTCTTTTTCCATCTACTTTTTTATATAAATTGAAAATGTAGAATGTGATTTTATGTTAAAAATAAAAATAAAAATCTCCTTTTCAATACATAAATACTTATTTTGAAATGTTCTCGTTACAATTCATTTTTATCTAAATAAAAAATAAAAGTATACGAGGAAGCCAATTCATTAGAAATATAAAATACGAAAGAAAATTATTCATATGTAACAATTATAATTTACATTTTATCATACACTAAATTAGAGTAAACTTTTAAATGTAAGAATTTATTGATTTGAAAATGAAAATAAATGTATGAATAAAATAATATGAAAACATGGATATAATGAGAATTGATATACAAAAAAGGAATATTCAAAACATTGGAGGTTTTCGAATCTGAAGTCTGATTCTGACGTTATTTCCTTGAAGCTCATGTTTTCATCCTCAACCATAAAAGTTTAAAATCTCCCACTAGCCTTTCAAACAAAACAAAAATGGATGTCTTATTAAGAAGAAAAGAGACACTAATGATTATGTTTCATTGTTCTAGAAACAAGAAACCATTAACAGTAAATTAACTAAAAACTATTCAATGAAATAACTTTTAATTCAATAACTATGCTACCTACTGAACCTGAGAATCTCTGACGTTATAAAAAAACAGAAAGCATCAAGCATAAGAAATAAAAAAGCATATTAGATAGAACTATTTCCACCTTCTTTTTCTGCATTAAGTTCTGTGAATCATATATGATCCCGTTTCACGACACAGAAATTTTCATGCTCATTTTTCTTATTTCTTCTCATTTCACTGTTTATGACATCATTTCAATATGTAAAAAAGTAAACTATCCTTTTTTGGAAAAATGTAAACTATCTGAAAACAAAAATGATTTGAAATTGTCACAAATCAGACAAATTGTCAAGTATGCCATGTATATCCGGAGTTCCCATAACATTGTTTGCTTATCTCCCCAAGTGCACATATTTTTTTCATACCCGAAGAAACCTGCAACAGTTTTTAAATCAGAAAAGTAGACAAATTTAGCTCATAAAGAAACCAACATTCTAATAACCAACCTTGTACTACTCATTTAACATACAGAAGGGTGAGTTGGATGAATATCCAAAAAGTAATACAGTAAAGTTGATTTTGTATGTTACAGAAGATAACAATACCATTCTTGCAATATGACTTTCCGAAGATGTTTAAATTTTATTTTGTTGATAATACATTGGTATATTGAAATAAGTTCTTAACTCCAGTCAGGAGAAAAAGGTGAATAGCTTAGTAACAAAAAATGTTAATTCTGGAAATGAGCAGAACAAGTTTTGTCACTAAATAAATTAGCTGAAATCAGTCAGTTTTCCATCAATTTTACTTCATTATATTTCTTCCTTTCTTTTTTACAAGATAGTTCTTGAATTATACCTGGATTTCCAGAATATGGCCTCCTCAAAGAAAGAGTTACTGTAGTAGTCCTGTAGCTTAATCCAAAGACCAATACTTCAGAACAAAAATAAGCAAGAACAATTACATGGATTAAGGATAAAAAGAAGATAAAACAGTGCATGAATTAGAGAGCATATTCCTTTCATTCAGAATACTTACCCGTGGTTCTGTGTATTCTTTCTCGTACAGCAAAGAACACAGCAGCGTGTTGAAGTGTATTAATGGTGACATACCACTAGATGTTGAATTCTGATTGATGTTGACACTTCTCCCAATCTTTTTCGATATGAACTGTGCCAGTTTAGATAACAGAAAACATGATGTTACACTTGCCTAGGTGAAAAGGGAGTCATGTCAAGCTTCATTATAAGATCTCTACAAAGACAGACTAGATACTGAGTATCCAAATTACACTACTTCAACAACAATTGATTCTCCAGTAATTCGGCTAATTGATCCGAAACTGAGAAAAAAAAAAAGTGAATGAGTCATTCATAAATCATGAAAACAGAGAGAAGAAAGGAAAATGTTAGTTTAACACCCTTAAATCAAAAAGGCTAATTCTACTGGTAGTTGATAGGAACTCCTAAAAGAAGGTCCTCTTGTTCTCTTATTATTAGATCACCGAAAGAAAATCAAAACAAACGTCCTCTTGTTCTCTTTTGTTCATGTAACTTTTCTATTTGGTTTAGTCACCTCAAATCAGTGTCAAAATTTGTTGTCATAGGCTACAATGATTGTGAAAGTTATAATTTGGTGAATATAATGAGTAATCTTTCTATATGTGATAGGAAGTATATTTAAAAATTTATTATATTTTATAAAAATTTAAATAAAATAATAAATTATCTATAATTTATAATGAGACTTTTTTATTTGATGTACACATTGTTTTTCTTAAAATTATCTATAACTACAATTATTTATTTCTTATAAAATATTTAACTTTCTTCTAATTACTCCATGTAATTTTTATTTTTCCATATCTCTTACATAAAAATAATTAATATATATATATATGTGATTTTTTTAATTACAATATTCAATAATATTCAAATTATTTTTAATTTTTTTCAAAAATGGAACACAGGTTTTCCCTTGTTCAAAATAATATTGTTTAGGTTACTAAAATAAATTGTTGGGAAAATATCACATATTATAGTATTATTATCAATTTGATTTACATTTAAATTTAAATATATTATAATTTAATATATTTATATTTTTAAATAGAATTTTGAAATATAAAAAATTGAAACTATATTCACATGAAGTAAAAGAAAAAATCATTTAAAATTTTGGTTAGTGAAAAAAAATACTCAAGCATCATAAAAAAATGTACAAGATATACTAATACCACAAATTATGTTTTTATATGAATTTTATCTTTAGTAATAAAAACATTCCACTTTCACTAATTTAATTAATATAATTATCATTTTGAAACTAATTTTACTTCGTACATTGAGTGATAAATAACTATTCCATTTCATTATTATTTCATCAGTTTATTTCCTTAAGTGTGACAAATTCAATATTTTTTATAAACTAATAGAGCTTATGATTAGTATTTAGTCTCTTCACTAAGTAATCTTTTCCAATAAGAATTATAAATAAATAGTATATATATATATATATATATATATATATATATATATATATATATATATATATATATATATATATATATATGATCAAAGACCTTGCAAATAAATGAGGACGGAATGCTTTTCAATTTTAAAAAGTCTTAAGTACAAAACATAATTAAATTAATAGGCTAAGTAAACTGATAAACCTATAAATATAAGTATATAAATATAAGTTTGAGATAAGTAGGTAAGTTATTGCATTATGTATCCGCATGTTTTGGAGCTTGAAATCAAGGATCTAAAAAAAATTTAATTACGAACATTCAAAACAACATAAAATGATGATCGATGACCCTACACCTGAATATATATATATATATATATATATATATATATATATATATATATATATATATATATATATATATATATATATATGATGTGACGGATGTCTCCCCATATTGTCTTTGTAAAATTAATAAGATGAGTCAATTTTTTGTAATGTATCACAAAATTACTATTATACATAAGATACGAATGTTATTAAACTCAATTTAATTTTTTTTATCAGCAAATATTAGTTGTTTTTGTTAGTAGAAGAGTTAATTAACAATATCTTTCATCCTATCTTCCAAATACTTCAAATTAATCTTATATTCTATCTTATATGTTAATAGAAAAAAATGAAACTATAATCTTTCTTACCCTCACCAATTTTATAGCTTCAAATGTAGTGACTAAATGTAAGACATCCTCATGAAAACTCTATGAAAACTCTAAAGCATTAGCAGAATCGACCGCACCTTAGCTGACCTATGTTTACCAATGTCACACGAACCAAATAAAAAATAATTTATGGACAATAATTTATAAACAGAATCTGAAATATGCTGGGGGCAGGATCTAGTTTTAAGAAATATTTCTTCTAATTGTAAAACGTCAATCAACACCCAATTGAAATTATCTGTTCTGCATATAACTATGGAAACAGAGTAGAAAAAAAAGGATTTTGTCAATTAAATTTCACATTCTGATTCTTGGTATAATACACAAAAGGAGTATCAAAGATTGAATTCCCTCAAAGGAAAGAGTGATCTTTCAACTTTCATGTAAACAACGAGAAAGGTTCTAGTTTCGTAGCTGTGAAGATTGAATTAGTTGCTGTGAAGATTGAATTAGTTGGGCCAATGCAGCAGCATACTGAACAGCAGTATGCTGAAAAGTATAATTGTCAGAAAGTCCATATTCTGCATAATTTGGTTCTGTATGCACGAACTGACCCGCTAATGATTTTTTAGACACTACTTCTTTCCACAAATCAATGAAATCTTCCATAATGTGCTTGGATTTTTCAACTGAAGAAATAGGAAGATACTCAATCTGCACAAAATAAACATTGAATATTTATTTAGAAAGAAAACAAAACTAACTAAGCAAGATCCATCAAACCTCCCTACACAAAAGATAATATATGTTCTCGATGTGATCATGAAAGTGTCAGAAATTTTTAGTTTTCATTGTAATTTTTATCTTTTTAATTACATATGGAAAATAATTATCCATATAATGAGAATTAAAGGTACTATTAATGGGGTTAATTACTAATGGATATTAAATATTACCTTTTGAAAATTAATGTGTTATTGAAAATTAATGTGAAATTAAGAAGATATTGCCTAATTCATCCTATAAAAGGATGCGAAATTCAAATTTGATCTTGTTAGAGTAATGTATGGCAATCAACTCCATGACTTATCATTCATATTCTGTTTTTTCTTAAATATGATATTAATATATTTTTTAAACTGAATATTAAAATGTCTCTCCCGTTTTCACATCAGTTCTAACAAGGTAGAGAGAGTAAAAATATCAATTTTGTAAGGAAAGAGATCTTTAAGACTAACCACATCAAATGCAAGGAAGTCATAACACAGCTAAATTGTTTTGAATAAAAATTTAGTATTCATATGTTTGAATAATGTTAAACTTTTGAATTCATATATAATAATCAAATTTTCATTGGGTCCAAGAGCAAGTTAAATTTATTAGTAAAGCATTTTCAACTAGAAGGTACAAAGTAAAAATAACCAAATTACAGTGGAAAAGTATTAGGTCTCTTCTTTATTCATTTACATTCTGTTAGTTACCAGTTTACTTGTTATTGTAGCCCTCCTAACAGAGCATCATGCACACCAGATGGGTTCACGGTGTGCACCACCATCATGCACACCACCTCTAAACGAAAATGTCAAGATGGATCACTCCATTGGAATCCCAGATGTGAATTTCATTCCAATAAGAACGACAATCTTACAACAAATATGATGAAGATTGTCAATAACACAATTCTCATGATATATGAGGTGAATGACCAAGTGAATAAACCAACAAAGTCCAAAATTTATTATTCAACTCCTTTGATTTTACATAAAGGAGTATAGACTTCACTCAAAAAAGAAAAGAGGGGACAATTTTTTTGAAATAAGTTATATAATATTTATAAAAATAGATAAAGATTAAATCCCTAAACTTATATTAAGCTATCGTTCAAAAAAAATCAAATAAAAGAATATTTATTAGAACTTAAAAATCTATCCTCATTTCCTCCCCGTCCAAGAAAACTAAATTCCCTAATTAGTTTGAATTAATAGATGAGGGAAGAATAGAGGAAAATGAAATATACAGGTATCATGTTCCATAGTTTGGATTGGTAAAACATGAATGGAATATAATGAACAGTAATGGAACCTATTCTATTGTTTAGTTTGATTTCCCTCCCAATTTGGGAAGGAATGGGAATTGTTCCACTCACCATAACATATCAAAACAGACAATGAAAACGAGGTTTATTTCATTATGATCCATTCCGTTTTATTCGATCTCATTTGTTTTCATCAATACAATCATAAATTTAGTTACAATATGAGTGCTAGACTATTCATGCAGTCAATTCTCAAATCATGCAGGAGAATGTGGTCAGTCTCTTAACATAAAAGACATGATAAGCTATCACTAAACTTCGTGTAGGAGAATGTAGTCAGTCTCTTAACATAAAAGACATGATAAGCTATCACTAAACTTCGTGCATCCGCAATGGACATCCCAGTTTTTGACCAAGATGTGGGACAAGTGATCTCTTCTCCCTCAGTCACATTGCCCCACTCCCCCTCTCATTTTAGTGTTTCCATCAGTATTTTGTAATGCAGAACTGCACATTTGACTTAATGTGATGCTAACTTTTATTTATTATGCATCTTTCGCTACTTGCCTGTAAATCTATCCTCTACATGCATATGAAAAGTTTGGTTTTCCTGCATTTTCCAATATCAACTATTGATAACCTTGGTTCAGCATATCATAACGACATCAAGAACATGCAACAAACATGTATTATCACCACTACAATTTTCAGAGTTAGTCACCTCAATCATAATTCCTCTGAGACTTTCTGCTTGATTGGGAACAACTTTAATCACTCTAATCTGAAAGTCTCCCAATTTATACAGGGCTCCCTGCACCACCAACACATACTAAGAGAGCAAAAACAAAACAACAAAAGCCATGACACTGACAAAACAAAACAAACCTCGAAATGAAGGGTCACTTTGGACTTGTAGGACTGGAGTTTCTCCATGATAGTCAAGATAGAATAATCGGCCTCCAGAACAATCTTCTGGCCACGAATGATGAAGTAGTATTTGTTGGGCTGCTCTAGCATCGAAATCCCCAGAAAATCTCTAGGGAAATCAATGGCCGTGGACGGGTCTGCCAAAATCAGAAGGAAAGAAAGGATTTCAGAGAAAAGTAAAACCCCAAAAATTCACGAAAATGAAGTTGGGTCTAACATAAAGAACTAATCTGTTTCGTAACAATCAAGATTCGAATTGTCACATTAAAATACAGGTATAATGTTAATGTTCCACAGTGTCTAGAATAAGATTCTTGTGTGGAAATAAAAAATAAAAACAGAAAAGGGAGGCAGAATGCAGAGAGGTAACCTCGTAAATTAGGTCTGTAGAATGTGAGGGAGGCTTTGCATCTTCCTTCTTTGACGCCGTTAAGGCTTTCAACGCACTGCGAAATTTCATTCAGGATTTGGCTGTTCACCATAGTTCCTTGGCTGGGTTGCCAATGTAAAATACTAAGAAAACAAAACCCATAAATCACTTTTTGCAAAAACAAAAATTAGCAAACAATTATGGGATTTGTTTCGCTCGTACCATCTGATGGGCATTGTAGCTTCTCCTTTCAACTCAGAGAGACTTTTCTGTGTTCTGCTGTGTTGTGTTCTGTGATACCCTTCTTCTATCTTCTGCCTTCCAATTTTCCAATCCCTTCAAGGCTTTTGCTGGGTTCCATATGCTTCTCCTGCTGAGATGAAAATTAGGGTATTTATATTTTATTTTAATAAACCAAATTAAAATAAGCATTTAAAATCTCCATGACTCATTTGTTTTCATTTTTAGAGACAAGGTCTAAAATGCCTACAGCACTATATTAAAAGTAAATTTATAATTAATTATTAAAAAACGTTGAAATATGTGTCACTTTGTAGGTCTCTCTACATCTTCAATAAACTTTTTTTCTTAATTGATTTCGATCTTTTATAATATATTTTATAAAATATGTAATTTTCATTTTGCTTTTTCCTCTAACCTTTTTATAATTGTTTTGTTGTTGCTTCTTCTTTTTTCTGTTCATTCAAGAAGGAAGTTATGTCTTGTGTTCTGTACAGCAAAATAACTATTACAACCTATGAAAATGTAAGTGTTTAGTTGTGTTGATTTTAATGGATTTGTGAATAATGTGAGAATTGATTTAAAGGATAAAGGAGAGAGAAATAATCTTTTATTTGAATGTTTTTATACTTTGAGATATTTTGTTTATGTTTGGATGTGGTTTTATACTTAGGATCGATTCTTCGACAAGGATAATCGGTTTTGTATGATCTATAAATGGAATTGATTTTGCATATAACCCATAAGCAAAGAACCATTTTGAACAAGTGGTGGTGATGAATCTTGGTTAATGAAATCCATGTTATATCATTTAAAACCGCATGCACATGCACATTTGTAAATCTATAAGAATCTTTTTCAATATATTGTAACAGACTCTATATACATAGTTATCTCCATTATAAAGAACTCATATATAATAAATAATTATTAAAAAAATTATATTATTAAATAATAATAATAAATATTATTATTATTAATATTATAAAATAATAATAAAAATATTAATTTTAACTATAAGGACTGTGACACTCGGGCACTAATTAGGGCGGGGAGTGATCGTCGGTGCAAGAGGCACGAAGTGCAAGAGGCACAAACAAATAGCGACTCCTGACAGGCTTCCAGTGGAAAGGACACATGAATGAATCGAACATACACCCCGGAATGAAAGAGATCTAGAGACTGTATAGGTATGAGACTATACAGTTGAAAAATAGCTTAAAAATATTGATTTGGCTACTCATATCACCAAAAAATGCATTTGTTTTTTGTTAGCCTAACCCATAAGAACTTCATGGTTAAGCGTACTTAGACAATCAATATTTTGCCGGGGCGTTACAAGGACAAAATAACAATTTTATATTTTAATCTATTAAAACATTTTTTAATTTATCACATAATTAAATAGTTCACAAATTTTACACTCAAATCCAATTACTTCCATCTTTAAATCTCTTGAAAGAAACACAAAATTTTTATCTTGAAATCCATTTAAATTCATCCATTCAATCTCTCTCAAACTCGTATTCGCATAAGAATATACCTTAAGGTGTGTTTACTTTTAAAAATGATTTTGAAAAAGAGTAAGTAAATGAAATTTGGATCCATTTAAGAATAATGTATATATTAATTTCTTTAAGGGATTTGAAGGTGATAGTGTGTCGATTTGAAAGTAAAGTTTGTAAGTAATTTGACTATTATCATATATTTAAAAAAATGTTTTAATAGATAAAAAATTAAGATCATCAAATTGTTCTTAATGTTAAAAGTAATATAAAATTATATTTATTAGTTACATTTATTTTGTAAAAAATATTTGAAATATTAAAATTTTTAAAAATTATAATAAATAAATTATACAATATATTTTGGTAACACACCGAATTAAAATCAACTTGAAAACACCTTGTAAATATTCATTATGTTTTAAAATTTTAATTAGTAAAACAAATTTTTAAAAAATCTAATCCTATGCATTTGTGCATAAATTAGCAAAAACATGTCACTACTGTCTTCTTAAAAGAAGAAAAATAAATGAATGTAGTTTGAAGGCCTTTCTAATTCCACATTGCATATAAATGGCAAATGAGGAGACATGTTTAATGTGAATAATTAATGTCATGATTTTCAATTACTAAGCTTATATACTTAATTCCATTTCATGGGATGAAGATGAATACATGCACTAGTATAATACATGTTCAAATGTTTTAGGTGATTTTTGTATTTCACAACCATATAAAAAACATAATGCAATAATCTAAATTTTAATTTCAATTCCTGTGCAGTATCATATCCATCTCAGCCTTCACTTATTTTGAAAGCATGACCAAAGAAGATCAGGACTTGCCATAGGAATTGACTTGGCACAACCTCTTGAAATGGAACACAAAAAAACCATCAAGGAAGTGGAACTAGTTTCAGAAACATCATACCCAATTTCAAGGTTTGATAGAATCGGTTCCAAACCTTATGAAAATCAATTCCTTTGACATTTTTACTCTTGTTGGAATCAGTTTCATGCCTCATGAAATTGATCTCTTTATCTTTTACACTTCATAATGGAATTGGCTCCAACTTAATGAAAATCAGTTTCATTCTTCTTCATCCTCAATCACAGACTTCATCCTTCAGTGTAGTCTCAATCCTTCACCACCATGGAACCTTACTAGATTCTTGTAGCACTTGTTTTTACTTGTTTTTCGTTACATCATCAACCACACATAAATTTCACCCCATCCAATAACTCACCTGAAAGGGCCATTACTCCCTCTCAGTCAACCTCACCAAAAGAAAAAGATCTAACACCATGCACATGAAGGAAGAAAAGATTATTTAATGAAGGTAAAAATATATTTTAATACTTATCACCCTTAAATTCCCTTAGTTGAAGTAATGTTAAAAAAATTCTAAATCCTGCTAATCCCCTCCTTCCCTCACCCTCAAATTTGCTAATTTAAACATCCTCTCACTTGTAAATCATTCATCGCTTATTGCTTAATCTTATTAAAATGAACATACTCACAAGTAAACACAAGATTAGTTTACAAGAAGGAATTTTTAATGTCATTATATGCTACATAAGTGATTATATTGTTTTATTACTTATTGATTTGTAAATTACATAAATATTATATATTATTTTAATAAAAAGAAACATTATTTAGTCATTGTATTGAATATAATGGTTTTTTAAATATAATTGAGATAAAATAGTTTCATTTTGTTTACATTAAAGTTTTTGAATTTATTAATTTTGTGGATCACGAGTAGACAGTAACTTTCAATATATTTTGTATAAAGAGAATATAAAGAGAAATATTTAGTTATATGAGTTGATGGAGATTTCTAAATATGATAATATGAGAATAAAAACACACATTTATGAGAAATTCACTATATCATACTTAAGAGAACATTGGTTATAATTTATTACTATGTGAAAGTGAAATGGCTCAGAGTGTGGATAATATGACACATGTAGAATCTGAGTCTAGTCAATTATGTGTATTTCAGAAACCTCTAAGTCTTGGAAGTCATAAAGATTGTGCAAATGAGACTATGTTTATATGTTATGCCAATGAGAGCATATGTTGTTTAGACATTTGATTTTTGCTAGATTGTTATTTGTGTGATTTATGTATTATTAAGACATGTAGACTAGCTAGTGATGTGGTAATAGATAGTATGCTATATAAGAAGTGAGATATGTCTAGAAGAAATTTGTTGGTCTGGAAATTACCTGCAAAAGATAGTATGATATCAAAATGAGTAAAGATTTAATAATTCAAGTTATTAATGCTATTAAATGTTTTTCATCTATCTTTCTGTCTAAAACCGATATTTATAGATTTTAAAATAATGTATTATAAATAATGATTTAGATAACTCGATATATAATACAAATATTATTAATAATATTAAAAAAATTCTTTTATTATTTTATTATTATTTTATTTTAAGTACTTATTTTATAGTTATTTTTACATTATACAACTTATAACCATATCATAACATGATTGATCATATTTACGTAAATTACATTACATAAGAGTGTTCTTGTTTGGTCTCATACATTATTTAACGTTTTTCTTCCGTAGCAATTCAGCTTCGATAAAAAGAAAGAAACAAGGTTGCTTCATGTTTCACATTAACAGTATATGAGTGACCTTGAATTTTACAGTAATTATCTTTTTCATACTTGGATCTGATCTGTTAACACATCTCATGTTTTTCTTTCATGATAAAAAAAAAAAAAAACAAAGAGACAGGTTCTTCAGATTTGGGTCTGCATTAATATGAGGAAGGAAAGAGACAAAGCATTAAATTGTATTATTTGAATAGGATCTGTCTCACCTAAATCCACGACACAGTTGACTGAAAAATAAATAATGTGAGAGATAAAAAAAAGAATTAAGATAATAATAATAATAAAAAAGTGGGTTTGGTTTGGAGAGTGATTGTTTGAATGTCGGGTAGTGACTGAGTGGTAACAGAGGGAGTCAGAGGAGATGGTTGAATGGAAAGAAAAGGGATAATAAGTGTACCTTTCTTTGCCTCTTTCTTTGCCTCTTCTGTCCCTACTCATTACTGCTCAACTCTTTCCACCTCTCACCTCACACACCACTCTGCACTCTTCTCAACCCTTCTGCCTTCTCTCTGCACTCTCTGCAACACACTATTTACTTCCTCACTTACCCTTTTTTTTCCACCAATACAATAACACTCCCACTCCCTCTTCCTTTTTCACCCTTATCTCATCAAAGATTCCACCTTTTTACATACAAATATTATCTCTTAAATACGCCTTCCTAAATAACCATTACAAAATTCCTTACATATTACTCAAATGGCACGGACATGGTAAAGTTAGATTATGAACTCTTTGGCTCTTTTCGTTTCACCTGATTTTCCTGTACACGTAGAAAAGAGAGGATTGATTTAGAAAGAATATGTTATTCTTTTGTGTCGATTTGCAAAGATTTGTTCGGACGTAAAAGTAGAGATTTACGAGAATACACTGTACATACAATCTCGTCTTAGGTGCACGGATTTGCGAAGAAATACCATACAAAGACTCATATGTCCATGAAGATGACCAAATGTGGAAGCAGTGTGGGTTGAAGAAGTGATAACCGGTTAACACAGAATAGTGGCGTAATTGGTTATAGGAGCATGTAACCGGTTATAGGAGCATGAAATTTTGGTGGCACAAACGCGTAATCGGGCTATATATTTTTCAGTTTTTTTTATAATTATTTGAATATTATAATTTAAAAAAATCTACATCTTAATAAAATTAGGTATATTATATTTTCTAATTTATTAAAAATAAGTTGATTATTTAATTTTTATAATTTTTAAACATTAATTTTATAAATTATTCATAATTTTTTTTTCTTTATAAATATTTTTACAATTAAATATAACATTTATAAATAACATTTTATATTACTTTTATAACTAGGAGCATTTTGATAATCTTTAATTTCTACCGATTAAACTCATTTTTAAAATCCATCACATCAATCAAATTCTACACTAATTCTCACAAACTTTACTTCCAAATTCACTCTCAATTATCCACAAATCCACTCAAAAAAACAACAAAAAAATTACCCTCAAATCCATTCAAATCATCTTCTCCAAATCACTCTAAACGAACAAAGCCTTAGGGTATGTTTTGGTTCAAGGAATCCAAGTTTATTTCTGGAACGGTGTTCAAATTCTAAGTTTTTAAAGTTCTTTATTGTTATCTATAAAAAAATATTTCGATATTAAAATAAATGAATATGAATATTAATAATAAATACGTAACTAATGTAATAAATTATCTAAATATCACTAATTTGTATTTATATATTTTAAGATAAATTTTTAATTAATGTTGATTTAATTACAACTCAAATAATAATAATTTAATTTAAAATTAATATAATTATTTTTAATGTTAATTTCATTTTTTTTAATTTGATTGATTTTTTGACCAACTTCTATGAAACTATAAATTGGTCAATTGTGTCATTTTTAAGGTGAGGCGGTTATGAAATTATCCCTAGAGTTAGCGAAGTTATTCATCACTTTTTCTTGGACAAAAGAGAACAGAATCCTTCTCCCATGCACTTTCCATGGCATTATTAAAAAAAGAAAAAAGATATGTACTTGCTTTCCCACTGGGAATTTAGTCCTCAGAAGGGGTGGAAAAAAAATTTATACTTGGATTAATCATGCTTTATTTATATAATCCTAAAATTATGGTATATTAGGATCAGAGATGTGATTAATAATTAATCAGAACTTGGTTTTGTCTAATCATGCAATAGGAAAGAAAGAAAGTGATTTATGGAGTTTGTCTTTTTGGTAGACAGGTGAATATTTGTAAAGAGCACACAGTGTCCAAGCTTCTTCCTTTGACCCTACCCACGTGGATGGACTTTCTCAGGTATTTAGTATTTTAATAAATAACAAATAAATAAACAATAATAATAGAACTTGGAAAGTAGAATATTCTCTTCTTCTTCTCTTATTTAGCTGCAAGGTGTACGAGAATTGCAAAATAGAATGATATTTTTATGCAATACACACGTTCCGTATTTGAAACTAACGTTTGGAGGATGACCATGTGATTAAATTTTGGGCTAATTTTTTTGCCTTTTAATTGCATGGGTTACTATGTTCCATTCATTCTTTAAGTTTTTTTCTTTCTTTTTTATGTCGAACAAACTAATTGTGACTGAACAAAATTGGAAGGTTAATTTAAGGTGAAAGATTCCATAGGGTTTAGAGGTTAACAATAGAAAAAAGATAAAATAAAAAGTACATTGATAAGTGTTCATTTATGATTTGGGGTGGTGTAAAAGGTAGATTGTGGGATGACATTCTATGTTGAATGATAATATCATATGTTTCAACTTAATAAAGAAAGTAGAAGAAAAAATAGATGTAGGGACAATTATTTTAAATTATTTGATAAGTTGGAATTGGACTAAAATGACATCAAGGGATTGTTTATGAAAAGGAGAATGGCTAGATGATCCAATATGGGTTATGAAAGAGATAAAAAAAAGGTTTTATTAATAGTTTGATTTTTATATTTGAATTTTTGATTTGTTTTAATTAAAAATAATGTAATCTTTTAACTTTTTAATTTGGTTTTATTCTCTTAAATTAATGTTAATATTATTTGAAATGAATCATAAGTTAATAAGTTAAAATTTGGATTATATTTTATCTTAAAGACCTTTCTAATTTAAGATTTTTGATACATTCTAATGGGGTTATTATGTGATATTTTTTAAAATTTTGGTACATAACATAAGAAAGACCCCAATTTTGTTTATACATTAGTTTTAATATTTATCGAAATACTAAAAAATTAAAAATAATAAATGTAAAAAACCTAAAAACATTAAAAGTATTAAAAAAACTGAACTGAAATGTTCAGGTAGTGAACATAAACTTAATTTCTTTAAGAAAGATTAAATGAATAATTAAGTTCAAACTTTTAATTTATTTATATAACCATTTTCTTAACCAGAATTTTGAAAAAAAAATTAATTTTTTTTATCTTATGTAAAAAAATTAACTCTATTTATTTTTCTTTAAAGTCTAAAGCATTTAAAAATCTGACTGATTAAATTAAAGTTTACATAAGTGTTATAAATTCTATAGCTAATATGGAATATTTAATATACAAATAAACTTAAACAATTAAATACATAACTTGAAGATATAACACACAAATTTATTATTTATATTATATTTAAATAAATTTTCTCATCGTGTTTAAAATATATTTTAGATAGCCATTATATATATAAAATGATAGAAAGGAATTAAAATGAATTTTACCTATTTATGCTATATATATATATATATATATTTGTTAAAGCTTATTTAAAATTATTTTACAGAAAAACATATTAATTAGATCAATAAAGCTGCTTCTTCTAAACATGTCAATGGATCTATATTTTTGTGTAACTTTTTATACACACGCCTTTAAAGGGTTTAATATCTCTGTAATGATTTTATTCCCATTAAACAGTGCATTTCAAGGGATAATGATAATATTTTTAAGGGAACCAAAACATATTCGTGATTATCTGCTAAACATTATGTAAGCATTTTTTAGGAGAAATTTTCACAATGTAGTTTTTTTTTTTTATGTGACTGTCATCTCTCATCTCACTATTTCATTGGGATGTTGTCGACGGAAACCTTAATCATTGAACCCAGTTCTGCTGCTTAACAACAATCACAAAATCACTTTTGCTAAACCTTTTCATTTTCTTTCTACAAACAAACCTTGTTTCTTAAACACAATTCTGGATACTGTGGGTGTTATTTTCTTATTAGAGTTAGAACTTCACTGCAGTTATACATGTAATGAAAGATTTGAACCAACAAGTTTGAAAGAGTGAGGAAGAAGCAAATCCCTGGGACCATAAAGCACCCAAAAACATTGTACTTAGTCAGAGAATGATGAATGAGCAAAAAAAGGAGTTGTCTGAGTCAATGAGTCAATGAGAGAGAGAGTAGAAAGAAAGAAAGAACACAAGATGGAAAGCAAACAGCACACGAACACATTGGATCCCTTCATGGAAACACATATAAACTTGAACAACATTTGAAAACAGATAGAAAAAGGGAGAGCAATTAAAGAGACCTCAGAAATCACAACATAATGTGAACCCCACCATGTAAGTACATTATTGGTCTTTGATTCAAGTACAAGGACCGAAGGACCCCACTATTCAAAGCTTAACTCAACCATCTGCAAACACAAAAAATGCGACTTATAAACAATTCCCAAGCCACTTATGATCCCATCATCAAAAAAGAAAAAGAAAACCAACACACACACTCAGTCATGTTTCATTACCTCGTTGGGTTGTTGAACTGAAAGTTGCAAAATCATGGGAAGAAGTGGGAATGGAAATTGAGAGCTGGGTGGTTGATGATTTGTCATCCAAATCTAGCCATGATCCTCTGCTCTTGGGGGGCCATTCATCGAAGAAGCGATGAACAGTTTTCTGAGGTTCTTCTTTCCCAAGTTTCATGAAAGTTTCACACTTGATACCACTGCCGCTTCCTGATATGTAGCAAGCCTGATCTTGCTGGGGCTGTTTTGAGTTGTTGCCACTGAGGCTCTGAAGTTGCAAGTAGGAGTACTCGTTGTTGTCGTTGGACAAACCAGAGCAGCTCCTCTGTTTTGATGAGGAAGAAGAGCTTATGGTCAGTGGTGTGAGTTGCCATGAATCTTCCATTGAGGAAGCAGAGAAGCTTCTCATTGTTCCAGAAGGTTCGGTGAAGAAGGCATGCTCATCCACCTCCTCTTTCAGTCCATACACATACCTGTTCCTTTTCCAATAACAATAGGAGAATCACTCACATATCACTCAATAATAAGTACTTACATGTTGGTCTAAAAAGTTAACAGAATCAAATTTCTTTCTGGATGCTAAAATTCTTTAATGAATATGTTAACTTTAAGTCTCTGTAAACTAATTAGAAAAAGTGACATCATGTTAGTTTAGTAAAAAAAGAAAAGAAAAGAGGAGATATAAAAACAAAAACTTTGAGAATATCTTGGAAAGTTTGGAACCAAACATGATAGATGTTTGATTTCTTTTATGCCACAAGTACTTGTTGAGATGTTATGTAAAGAAGAGCTGTGTGTATTATGTATGTATATATATGTAAGTGTGTAGTAGTACAGCTTTTAGATATCAGAAAAAAGAACCTGCAGTCAGTGTTGTTATTCTGAGAGCAAGAAGCAGTGTCGAGAAACAAGGGGGCACTGTTATCTTGAAATGACAAAGCAACACCGGAAGAGGGTCTTGAGGGGTGATGATAGAGGAAGGAGTGGGGCGAATGTTGAGGGTGGTGGTGATGGTAAGTGTCATGAGAGAGAGAATGAGTGGTTGGAGAGAGTGCAGGACTGTTTTTGGTGATTGATAAGATTGTGGGGGTTGAGGCATCTGTGATCGTTGTTGCTGTCGTTGGTGATGTTTTCAAAACTTCCACAGGCTTTCTTGAACGGTTTTTTCCTCTGTGCATGTGCCTCTGGCAGTACTTTGAATCTGGATAAGCCTCCTTTGAGCACCTCCATTTCTTTCCATCTGTTCTCCTGCATCTACCAGGCTCAGGGTCTATTTTCCTCCCCAATCCCATTGGCAAATAGTTCCACCCAACTGTATGCACACCAAACAAACCAACTCAAAACTATCCATTCAACAGCCTCACACAAACATCTACAAAAAGAAGCTTTCAAGACATCATAGCTGATGTTGCAAGACATTATAGGTAAATACAATTGCAATTGCATGTCTCGAAAACCTTGATGTTGTATGGTTTAAAACCTTAAGTATGCACAATACAATAATGACGATGTAGTGGCGGAGGGTTTAAATAGTTTGTGTATGACAGATTAAAAGTTAAAACTTTGTTAAGAGTATTATGCAGAAATAAAAGATGGACTTACAGTGCTGAGACTGGTGAGGGAGGAGCCTTGAGGAGAGAGGAGAGTCCAAGTGGGTTCTTTTGATGGTGAAGAGAAGATCAGGAGGGATGGAGATACCTGAAGCCATGTATTTGTAGATGAGGGCTTGGTGTTCAAGCTCTTGCCACTGGGAAGGAGTGAAGGGGAACCTGTTCCTTCCATTCATCATCAAGCAGAGGGAATGGGAAAGAACAGGAAAAATGAAAAGAGTAAAAGGGAATCAAAGAGCACAAAGGCTGATGAGTGATAGTAACAAATGAAACAGAAGCTACTGAGACCTCACAGTGTGTAGTTAAAGAGAGGACAGTTTCAGGTTCAGGGCTCAGGTTGGGGAGAAATGTGAGGAGAGGAGAGTGTTTATGGGGTTATTGCTTGTTGTTTGTTACATTTGCCCCTTGGTGTAGAGTAGGTATATTTATTTCAGGAACCATTGTGTTACAGTAATAAACTAATGGTTCTGATTACATAGCTGCATGCCACTGCACAAATGCAGACACACACATCTCTTTCTTTCTCTTTCTCTTTCTCTCTCTCTCTCTCTCTCTCTCAGCTCCTATTATGACTGCACCTCTCTGTTGCTACTGCTTCTGCGACTAAGCTGCCTCTCTGGCAGCCCTTGTCTCTGACATCTTTACGGAAATCCATAAACTAAAGGAGAGAGAAAGAAAAGGTCCTAAAGACAAAAGAGGAAATAGTTATTATTGGTATTATTGTATATGAAACTATTTAAGCGTTGGTGTCTGAAGCCAATGCCTGTCTGAGAAGATTGTACGGTTGGAGCTTTTACTGCTACTAACTCATTTACTTTTTCTGTTCCTTTACCTCAGACTCAGACCCTCCCACTTACAATTTGACCTTTTTCCATTCGAGAAATGTAGAAAGTGAAAGATGCACAGAGAAAGCTAGAACCATACTCCTGCAACATTTTTCAATAAAAATAAAAGAAAATTGTTACAGGTGTGTTGTCCTTTTGCTAGTTCCGTTGAAACAAGTTGGAGGTTCTGTTAAAGCAAGGGTACTTAGGGAATCCAAGTTCCAAATATTTTTATTTGTACTTACAGTGGTTAGTGCTCAGATGCTGTGAACTTTATTCAGTGACTTGGTATTAGAACTTGATCCTCCGTTTACCCTGGAAGTTGAAGATCATTCCCTTAGAAATTTTACACAGAAAACAAAACACCAAACTTTATATGTCCACCCGTACTCAAAACCAAACGGCCTTCACATGCTTAAATATGCGATATGCCAACTTTTTTCTGTTTTATGCAAGACAGAAGAAAATGGCAGAAAGGAGGATCGTTTGAGTTTCATAACCAGTATAAATTAATCAATGGGAGGAAATTGTTGGAAACACGTGCTAACTATCTGGCTCATCTAGTCTAAGCTAAGTACCACTGTGCCCTGATGCTCGCTTCTTAAGAATTGCAGAACACTACAATGTGAATGTATATTGCAACCAAAAGCAGGTCAATAGTGTTGTCCTAGCTACCCAAACACATATGGTCCAGCTCAGAAGTTTTGATGGAGCAAAACCAATTCAACCAAAAAGGGGACACATAACTACGCAAGTAAAACTAGAGACATAGATTGGCATCACTATTTATGTTGTTTGGTTGCATTAAAACCTTTGGAGCTATTCTTGTGTTGTAAGTTTGCCAGTACAATTGCACGATTTTTATCCCCCTAGTAAACACAATTGCCTAAACACACTGTCTCTACCTTTGTACAACATTTCATTTCATTTCAACCAACCAAAACAAAAACAAAATAAAATATCCGCATTGTGTGTACTTATGTACTTTTCTCTTTCTCTCTTCTCTCTTAATACTCCATTTTTTACCCCATACCTTCATATAACCATCTAACTCTTTTTACCTCACTTTCGTTAGCTTCTCACACTTCCTTCAAATTCTAACAAACTTAAGTGCTTTACTGGTTAACTGCCATAAACACACCCTCTCAAATTTCTGCTGATATAAGAAGCATGCTGGAACAAAAGATTACATTGCACATACCAAAATTTTGAATTTTGCGTATACGTTAACACTTGCAAAGTGAAAGCTGCGAGGTCACTGCTAAACCATACATGCCATGTAATTTTTATTTTTTTTCTGACAGTATTATTTTGTGTCAAAAGGGTAGAATATCCTTTGCTAACTCCATGACATGTTAGCAAACAGCATTCATTATCCTCACCAACAGTTGAAGAAGCTTTATGAATATTAGCATTTGAAATTGATGATGTCAGCTAGAGGATTCAATCATAACATTTATTAGCAAGTATTAATGTAAGTTGCTACCCTTTTGGTTGGAAACAGTTTTGCTTTTGTCAAAATAAACAAGAAAAACAAAGTAAACCCAAACCCCACTTCAACTAACCAACAAATATACATGTGTAAATCATTTATCAGAAAAAATACTAGCCAAAATTTATTAGGTTGTTGGATGTTTGACTCCATCTACCAACTTGGCAAATGTCAAGTGAAGTTTTCCATTTTTTGTTGTTTATCTGTGACAGGTGATAGCCAAGTAAATAAGTAACTCAGAAGGAAGAGTGTACCTTTACAAAATCTTACTGTCATATACTGCATTGTACCCTTTAGTTTTCTTCAAACAAAACACATTTTTAACAGAAATATATACAACGCAAATAGCAAAACTAATATATAATGCGTATGAGTATTATTATCTGTGTTTCTATTAATCTGTGCATCTGAGTGAAAAAAAAGTGGAAGCAGAGGATTTGCAAGAAATTTGTTGAAATGTTTTATAAATGAGAGAAAGCGGTAGTAACACCTGCATTATTTGTTTCACTTTATGAAAACAGAGAGTGAGTGAGGTGTATAAAGCATGGGATGTACTTTTGTTGATATTTTGCAGTGTGGTGGTCATAATCAGTAAGTACAAATGCTTAATCAAGGCTCCACAAAACTACCAAGTTACTTGAAACGGTGACACATTTAAGAAGTAAAAGGTCGGAAGCAGAGACACATCAAATGTTTCCATTAATGTAACAGCGAGAAGGGCAAATCCCGGCATCTTTGCTGTAGCATTCTGGTTTAGAATCAAACACAACTGAACTGCCACATCTTGGACTTGGACCACCCTCTTGAGTCCACACAACCCAAGCTTTCTCAATACTGCTCATGTCCCCACTTCCATTTGCAAATTCAACATCTTTAAATTCTTCACATTATTTTTCAAATTCAACATCTTCAATTTTAATGCACACCTTTTATCTTCTTCTCATCTCTTTAAAGTTACTATCATCAAGACTCAGGAAACATTCCAGAATTTTTTACCTTTATTTCGGTAATGCTCCTAACTAAGTATTCCGGTTTCAAAATTTTGTTCCTATGAAACAATGTACGAAAAGGAACAAGGTTAAAAAGAGGTTTGTTTAACACACCAACTTTTCAAACTTGTTACCCCTCTTCGATTACCATGTTTGGTTAAAGGCGTCAGTGACAGTTACTTTTTATTAAACTTTCTTGTGTGCCAAAGAAACGATTTTTAACAAGATTTTATTGGAACCAACAAGTTTTGGTAGGAAGTGAGTGATGTTAGATTTGGATGAGGCGATGAAACGTAAAAGAATAGAAAGGAAGAAATTTACAAGTGAAAGTAAATTTATTTGAATTAAGTGAAACAAAAAGTAAAAAGAGGAGACAAATAAATAAAAGGTTTATATTGTTTGGAATTGCTTCAACTAACTTTATTGTTGGAGGAAGGTGGGGTGCTCATTCAAATTGTTTAATTTTTTTTCCAGTTACTATTAAAAAAAAAAGAAAAACCGTGCGTACTAGTTATTTATAAATAAAATAATACAATTTTTTTTTGTTTTTTTGGTGAGTCCTAAGAAGAAAAAGAATTGAAAAAAAACATAGAAAGAAAAAACAAAACATGGTGAATAATCAAAATGAAAAAAAATAAAATCATAAACACATCAAAACCATGATATAACAACCAAATCTTTTTAAAAAAAAGTTCCACAAATAAAAATCTAAATCTAAATAAAAACTACAAAATAAAAATAAAAAATCACTCTGCTAAGGTGTGTTCCATTGCCGGAAAAGGTCATTTCATCATGGTCGTTTGGGTTTGGATTATGAGTAAAATATTGACCCTTTTCACGTCTCTCCCGATAAAGGAAGAGGGTATATAGGAAAAAAAAAAAAGAAAACTTGGGAAAACTTGGAAGATTAAAAAGAAAGGAAGAAAAGAAGAGCTTAAAAAACTTACCGTTGGAGAAAATTAGTTGCAAACGTGTTCATGAAATGATTTGTTTTTTTTTACCATTCATACAGTATACAATGATGTTTATTCTAAAACAATTTCTTTTCACATTTTCTAATGGACACATTATTTTCTGCATCTTGTGTATTTTTTAGTATGTTATTGATTTGAATCAACTTAAATGTAGGTATTATTATGTATATCATTGAAAAATTAATTGTCTTTTACGATAAAAAACTTTGAATAATTTTCAATACCTACGTATTGCTATAATGCACAAACACGGATTATCTAAACTGAACTCACAAGCAAACAGCAACCAAATATTTTTTTAAGCAAACTAAGAATTGGTTGCAATAGATTAAAATTTAGAGTAATGTCAATCATATCTTTTCGTATTGGTGGATGACAAAAAAAGCATTACATCATAGAATTAAATCCCCTGTAACCCTTTTAGGCTTAAATTCTACAATCAAATTAATATTTACAAGTACCGTAAGGAAAGGGAGAAAAATTTAACTCAACTCAACATAGAAAAATTATACAACACTGAACTTGCGTTCAACCGTGAAACGAAACAATAACATAATATTACCAAAATATTCTGCATTGCAGCTCTATTCCTTTTGTAAGAAAGAGAGAACAAGGTCTGTATGTACAGAAAAAAGTTGTGTATCCACGAAAAGCTGTTTAGCACAAGGCAACAAAGGGGACAAAATACAAAAAACTAAATTAGTAGTTTGAATATAGTATCAAATATAGAAATGTTTATCTACTAAATAACGCAAACATGAGCAAAAAGATTATGCATATATTCATTTGGCTTTTAAAAGAATTTCTTCTCATTGAGCACATTCACTGGTGTTCTCACACGTATTTATGGTTGGTTGCATCAAATAACAAAAAAAAAATCAGGTTTTCTTATTGCTAGAGACTACCACAAACCAATTCCCTAAGCAAAAACCCGGTGCACTTGAGATTCTAACCAAATGGTCCTTAGATTTCTACTCAAGGTTTTGAAACTTGCTAAAGCAGCATGATTCTGAAGCACTAGAAAAACAAATTATTGAAAAGAAATATCAATCAGCAAGCATGATCAACAGTTGAAAATCGAATTAAATCCTGTTTGCAATACAACCGGTAGTGTTTGCTCAACTTAAAGCACAAAAATTTTAGCAAAATACCACATAGTCAGTGCAATAGTTGTGTTGTGATCCAACAAAATATGGATGTGAATAATATTTACATAGTAAGTGCAAATTTTGGAGTAGCTTTCAACTACAAGAAATTAGAGAGAGAATTTGCAATTAAGTCAATTTTAATCATTTGATCATTTTGAACTTCTACTAGCAAAATTGACTACAATTTGCATACATAGTTAGTATAAGGTATGATTGTAAGCTCAAGAAGAATCAAACCTTCATAAAATGCCGATCCCGATAAGGGAAGGAGTCAATGAAACTCTCCTTCAGAAGCAATGATACCTGAAGGTACAAATCATCGTCTCAGATCTTCCTAATATTCACTAAAATATGCTATTTTAAAAGTAAGCGAGTGATTAAATTTTAGTTAAAAATAAATAAATTATATATATTGTTGTTTCGATTACTGTTTTCTGTCTATGTATTTTAGTACACCCAAGCTTATCTAGCAGCCTCCAGATAATCTAGGATTTGGATCATTCATATCACAGAACTTATCACCAACAACAAAGACTATTATGAGCAAATTAAGGTATTTATTGGACACAGATTCACTAAAAACAGACTATGGTTTTTAGATCAAAGGAAGAATTATAAGAACTAACTTAAAATTACAGTTAAAAGTTAAAGGTTTCATAACAGGGATTAACCACGTTATATATAACTGACCCCCTTTTAAGGCATAAAAGTAAGATCAAGTACAGGTTAGCTCTAAATTAAAATTCTGAATCAAATCCTTATTTTCAGAGAGGTTAGAACAGTTAAGATAGATATCAACATGTGTAACTTAATTTGTTGGTGAGACTAAAATACAAACCTTATCGTCATTGGATTGTACATTAGTGATCGTGTGAGAACGGATGTTACAGCAAAGAGAATCCAAGTAAGATCTTAACACCGAAAGGAATCCCTTTGCAGCTTCAATCTGTAGGAAAATTAACACACATGAGTACAGATTAAAATGTCGAGATAATTTGAAGTGACAAGTGGACACAACCGAAAAATTAAAAATATCTGCGGATGCATAACTAATGATGAACTGTTAAAAGCCTGTTAAAAGCCTGGATAAATTGTTTGTTGCAAAATATCAAGTTGCTTTGACAAAGTACATGTAAGCATGACTAACGTCTGTAATTATCAATAATCTAATCATGACATCAAAGGTGACCAAAAGTGGAGAATCAGAATGACGGAGAGCAATAAAAAGGAAATCAAGAACCGTAATAATGAGTAATCGTTATTTCATTAAAATGGGCACACCTGCATTTCCGTGCATTCATATACTGGCCTTCTCCTACCCAAGTAACTTTCTCCAACAAGAGTTGAATGATAAGGACGTAAAGAAGAGACTAGCTCTTTCTGTCTTGGCAATTGCGGTATTGTTGGTGACTTCACCTATTGCAACATAATAGCAGTGTGATAAGAAATCATGTGTGTCTACACTGATGTTATAGGATAACCAGATGAAAAACAAATTATCGTGCTGTAAATGAAAATAAATGGCTAGTATTCTCATAATCATCGAAATAATAAAAAATAAGCAATTAGAAAAGCTTTTTCTGAGATCTCCAAACCTATGACAAATTCTTGGGAGCTTCGGATGTAAAATCTTCTACATATCTAACACTTCACCCAATCAATCCTAACCTTTAGCTGCAGCCTCCAGGTTTTTAATGCTTTTTCTCCCATTACATGGTCAGCGTATGAAGTATCATTTGACTAGATCAAACTTGCAAATTAAATTATGAACTTACTAAAATTGAATATTGCCTCAACCAAATCTCATCAACCTAAACGCCACACCACTTAGTCTAAGAAAACACAAACTTAACTCCAAAGATATGAACAAGAAACTTGAATAACTAGTCCTTTATGACCAACAACAACAATCTAGCCTTCTTCCAGTAGGTGAGCTTGCTTACTGGAACAAACAACATAATGATTTACCATACATCATGTCTATTAGAGATCCTCCATCAATAAGAGAGATATCAAATTATAATATATATAAGTGAAGAGCAATACTCTACAAGCAAGTTTTCTGGAATTGATTAAGTCCCAAACTTACATTTTAAGATAGTATAAGAGTCTATCTTTGCAACTATTATTGGGTCTATCATATTACTTGCTATCGAACTACTATTGAACCACTTTTAAAGTATCTAGTCCCACACTCAAGATGCCTAGTTTTTAGCAAAAGGAGGTGTGCTTAAGATTTCATACTAGAAATATAATAAAATAATGATATATATAAGTGAGGAAAAGATGATATATAATAAAATGATGTTATAAGTCAATTTTGTGAGTTGAGCTAGGCATAGAACCCCATTCTAAGAATTTTTGTAAGCATCATTGGCCGCTAAACCCTTCTCAATGGTTTTACCTATAGTTTTCTGTCGTCTCCTTTTGTGTCTAGCAATTAATTTACCCTCCATTTGAACTACTCTCCTTACTAGAGCTTATACAAATCTCCTCCACACATGCCAAACCACCAAAGTTGAGTTTTTACCCGTCTTTTCTACCATAAGTGCTACCCTATCTATTCTCTAATCCATTTGTAAAGAGAGAAACATTTGATGACTTCCGTCTATTTGGATTACTCAGAAAAACATATATTAATACTAGGTGTCATAAATACAAGGATAATTAAAAGAATATAAATGTTCTCTAATTAACAGATTATTCATTCCTATTTACATGATTACACAAAATGACAATTTGCTAGCAGTTATATAAAACTTGTATTTCACAAGAAAACAGAAAAAAATATTACAATACAGTGGCACAAAATTAACAATGGATATGCAGATTAATTTTTTCCTTCATTTCAAGCAATGATTTCACAAATGTAAGAAAAGATTATGCATACTAGTGTTTTATTTCACAAATTGTTAAGATAAAAAGGATTTACTTTTACCTGGTTTCTATCAGCATCAACTAGAATAACATTGGTAAACTTTGACTGAACATCACTAGTCTTGTTCCTGATACCAACCTAGAAATTAATTTTGAAGCAGTCAGAGACATCACAAATGGCAGTATCAATTAAAAGATTAAAAAAAAAAAGTTGAATTTGAAACCAAATTTGAAAAGCACCCTTGAATGGCAAATCTATGTTTTCTTCCAATGTAAGAAAATTAATATTAAAGTTTGACCACCTTCAAAGCAATATATTCAACACCAATATCCAAGTAATAAATTGACATGTGCAAGGGGAACTTGTTTTTCAAAGAACAAATTATTCAAAATGCAAAAGCAACCTCATGGCCTTGCTTCAAGAAGATAATATACTTATCAGTTAAAGCCAATAACTAAATACTCACTACATAAGGGACAGGAGCATCTAAAAAGTCAAGCATGTCATTTGGTAAAACCTGGAAGAACATATTCTCGTCAAATACCGTAAGGTGAAATATAAAGTAATAACTCATTCACTTTAATAGGGAAAAGAGAAAGAAATCAAACTGGCATTAGTAGGCTTTGCCACCGGTAAGGCTGGATTAGGGGAATAACTGACAAAACTGAAGCAGATAGGATTCCCTGATCATGAAAGAAAATTATAAGAATCATAAATCAAGCCAATAAAACTATTTCTAATATGCACTAAGAAAGATATAAATGAGTTTTGCAGTTAATTTACCAAGTTGTCTCCCTAAAGATTGATTGTGAAGCAAAGATGTGCATATTAATCAAGAGAATTGTAGACATGCTTATTTAATTGTTAGAGTGACTAATCAGTAAAACAAGAGGATAAGTATGCTGTTGCAAGGTAATCAAATATATACAAACCTACATTCAAAATAAAATGCAAAATGAGTAACAAGATATGCATAAGATTTTGCACGCAAAGACAACAATGACAACAACCAAAATAAAAATATAATTACTACTGTTCCCAATAGACCAGTGACCACTGTCAACATGGAAACAATAATGTCACCAAAGGACCACATACATAACCAATAACTCATACCACTTTACAGAAGATGATGGTGGTGATTATAAAAGAATAGGATAGACTAATCACTGTCATAGGATCAATACAAACTTGATTTAAGTACAAGACATACCAAATTAGAACAGACAACAACTATCTGCTTCTCTAGCAGAACTCCTGCAAAGAACGTTAACACCTGCAGAGTGCAGAAGGGACACAAAACAATTAAACCAACTCATAATTGTAAAACTCAATAAACAAGCATTATGAAACTATTACACTTTGAGCTCAACATTACAACTTTAGGAAAGGTATTATTGTGCCTCTAATTTAGCTTATAGTAAAGGTGATCAAGCTACCCATGCATACAAGGTTTTAATATTAAATATGGAAGCAACAGTGGCTAACAAAGAAGTAACTCCACAGATAACATGCTAATTTTCAAAGGATTAATGTTTTGAACACATAATAGAGGATGATACCATTCCATGTTGAGAAGAGAGAAACTGAGAAGAAATATACTGAATTTTGTGTCACGCACACACGGATATTTTTATTTATAATGAAGAAAAGATACAATAATAAGGAACAAACTCCATATCTAATAATGGAAAATATTTTGATAAGATATTTCCCTGTCAAATCATATCATATTTCCCTATTTAATGTAATCAAATAGTTTCTCTAACACTCCCTCTCACGGAGGAGCATATGTATTATGAGACAATCTTGTTACCAATATCATTAACACCAGATTTCTTGAGAGAATCATGTCAGCCAGTTGGTTGTTGGAATCGATAGGGCAGATAATGACAAATGATATCTTTAACCCTTTCCTCAAGATAAAGCATATATATCATGAGTCAAGCTTGTTAGACATGTTAGAGGGCAAGCCAATTGCTATTGAGCAGAAACTGCTTGGAGAATCCAATGGCTGCCAGAAAACAAAAACATCGATAGCAGCAGTATTCTATGAGAAAGCTTGGCAGTAAACAATACTTACCAGAAAAAACATTTGTGGTGAACAGTGTTCACGGGAAAAACATTAGTGGTACACGGTACTCACAAGAAAACCTTATTGGTTGTAAACTGTACTCTATAGAAAAACGTCAAGAGTAAACAATATTTGCTGCAAAAACATTGACCATAAGCAATATTCACTGGAAAAAGTCAGCGGTAAATAGTACTTGCTGGAAACAGTCAGTGGTAGACTATAACCCTGGCTGGAAAAATAGAAGTTCATCGGAAAGTCATCCATGATGAAAAATAATGCAGGTGGTGAAGAGTGTATTTGTCACGAACAGTGGTATCAGGAAAAATAACAAAAAACTGAAAAAGATACATAGTTTCTAATCCTATGAGTAGTGGCCCTACTGGGAAAGCACGGATTTGAGTTTCCTTCTTTCAGCCTCTAAATATCATGTTGAAAGGATAGTGACAAAGCAAGTGATGGAGGATTGTACCGCGATAGTATCATGTTAAAAAGAGACAAACCAAGAAGGAATAGAATGAATAATATACTTAATGAAGAAAAGATACAATAACAAGGAACAAAATCAATATCTAATAATGGAAAATGTTTAGAAAGAATATTTCCATTGTAGAAGTTATCCCCGAGGTCATAAGTTTAAGACCTGCGTCTTATAAGACCCCTTTATTAAAGTATGTTGATATGTTGATATGAATTAAAATTTATGATTCTGAGTCTTAAATAAGACCATGTGTCATAGGAATAAAACACTATTTTGTTGTCTTGGAAACATTAACAACCAAATAAAACATTAATTAAAGTGTGGATCTTAGGAGACTCTTCCATTGAAGTAAAAGTGCAAAGAGGTCTTAAAAGTAATGTGGCACAATGAGACCCATAAAATGAAACCTCATATAATGACTGTTGCAATGGAGATGACCTAAGATATTTCTCTATCAAATCATATCATATCAATCTCCCTATTTAATGTAAGCAAATCATATCTCTAAAAATTAGTTATAAAAGGCATAACCACAAATTCTATAGATGCTGAAATAATGGTAACTTCTCCCACTCAAAACCAAAATGGATCTACCTGCATATAAGCTCAAGCTTGAAATGATGCCACCAAATCTATTGCGGAAAAAATTAATAATTCATATACTTGGAAATCAAGCATGATGATACATACAATATATATGGAAACAAAATAGATTTCAATGTCTTGGAAAAAAACATAAAACATACATTTTCAAGTCTCAATGTACCGCACAAGCAAGCTACAGCCCATACAGATAATGCATTTGCCTCTTCTACCACAAGAGCTATATGTGCCTGAGATTAACAAGCAACAATGAAGTACATTACAAATGTGACTATGAAACAAAATATTTCCATTATATCAAAACATCAAATCTGAAGTGTAATGGAAGCAGACTCTTCCACTAAAAAATTATCATGACAACATACATCAACTAGTTCCAGACCAGTACTGAACGTTTTCAAATCAACTGTTGAGCCAGCAAGACGTAAAACTGACTCAGCTGATCTCTGGTATTCCAACGGATGCAAGTGCTCCAAAGGATGAAATGTAAGTGATGAGCCCCTGGCAGGGTAACTTAAACGGTAATACTCACTTATAATTTGTAGTGGTCCATGGTTATTTTCCTGGGAAATTGATAAATTGCCATCAGCTACAAAATATAACAAATGGTGCCTAACAAGCAAAAACAGATATAGGTGCTCATCAAGCTACACACCTTTGCCCATTCAAGAATATCATTTAACTCATTTAAATCTTCTTGGCCGGAGAAAGATGCTTCTTCTGTCTCATTATCATCAACATCACTCCTAAAATTTCTGTCTTCACAAGGTGATCCTTGAAAACTGCAAAAAAGGCAGGAATCAAAACATCTGATTAAGATGAATCACCTAGAACAAAGAGAATTATTTCATTGACGGAAATTGATCAATATAAGATAACTTTGCACAAAAAATCATAAGAGCAACACATGTAAAGCAAATACATAAATAAGAAAAGAGCACTCCAATCCCTGTGCATGTCTGTCAAGGAGATACTACAAAGAAACATAAGAAAACTGGGAGGGAGAGGGGCCTTTCACTCCAACAAAAGATAAACCACAATTAAGACATTATATTTCTTAACAAAACTAAGACCCAGTGACATGAACCTGCAGGAAGATTCAGAACTTTCATACTGGCAATAGCGCAGGAGGGGCAAAATAGCATTAGGTAAATGTTTGTCTTCTGACTGTTTGTTTGTAGCAAAGGCATCTCCATACTGATCACTAGTTTCAGAATTTGTAGGGCCAGAATCTTCTTTGGCTGCTGTACTATCTGTTACATGATCAGCAACCAAAACATCATCATTGTTGACTCTCTCCTTATATGTCTGCAGCTCCCCATCAACCATTAGGTGCTCTGGTTGATCATCATCCACAATGTTTTCAGGTGTAGAGTCTCCTGCTCTCAATGGAGAAATTCTTGGATTTTCACCAAGTGTATCTTCTATTGGTCCATCACTCACCAAAGCACTCTCTGAGTAGCCCTCTGGATTTTCTTCTTTTAAGTTATTACCTTCATCAAATTCTAAATTTAAATCTCCAACACTTCTTGTCAATCGCTCTAGCCTTTCTTGTGTGAAGATGCTACAAAGATATTAGCACAATGAAATGAGCAAAAATCATACAACCATATCTCTCATCATGTTAGAAAGTAAACAATTTTAATTACCATGCATAAGAATACAATCTGTGAGCACATACTATCCATAATTCAATTATTTCAGCCAAATATGGTTAATAAACAGCATGCCAATCACATGAAAAAAGGAAAACAAATTTCATTCCAACTTCCAACAATATAGAACTTAATCTTCCAACCAATGCAGAGAACTGCTTCATTTGAGAGCCCCCCTCCGAAAAAAGTCAAAAATAATCTCAAGCATCTGAAATCTGATGCTAAAGGGAAGGAGCAAGAAAAACAACAAATAAAGATCCTCAGTTTAAAAGTTGAGTCCTCATTACACACAACCAGATTTTTGCCACCACAAACAACATCGTAGCTCCTGGGAAGATTGTACATTCTAATTAAAACCAACCATTACATTTATTTGTTTCACCTAATCTTTGGGTATGAAGAAGCAGTTTTTTCGTTTTTCTCCAGAAGCAAACCATTTTAAGTTGTGTATGAGTATGTGTGCATGTGTATTTGTGCATGTTCTGCCCTAGGTGGCAAGTAAATATGATGACATTTTTTAAATATCCAGTTATGAGCGCATAAATTGCCACAGTTTTATAATGCATTACTTTAATGTAATGCAAATATTCCTTTTACCGTATGCTTTTTCATGTTAATATACTACTTGATCATGGTGACAATTCAATTTTGCAAATTATACCATACAAAAATATATTACAGACTAACACTTGACTTTTTTTACTGTTTTGATGCATACAAGGAGTGCAAAAAATCTTACTGTTATACTGACCATCCTTCCAAAATTTAATAAATTAAGAGCACAAAGAAATTGCAAATATTTTCTACATCTAGTTCCTTCTGCTGACTCTTGATTACAGATACCTACCTATTCAATACACCAAAGTGCAATTCAAAAGCTGGAAGCCTTGAAAGAATGCAGTAACATCTCTGAGTGGTTAGTATATGTCGTCTCAAAGAAGAGGAAGAAGGCTGCTTATCAGAAATCAGAGAAAGCAATCCAGAAGGCTTTTCCACTAGTTCTTCAACTAAGACACAACACCCATAAAGTGTTGAGTTGTCAGCACCCTTCGAAGTTAAAGTAACAAACCAAGAAACAAAGTAACACTGTGAGGTAACTGATTATTTCAACATAAAAAAAATAATCAAGGTATTGTTTGTTATGGTAGCTTTGGAAAGAAAAGAAAGCAAGTGATGCACATAAAGTACAGCCTAACTCAATTGACAACAAGTGCCTTCATCCTGGCCTCCTAAGGAATTATCCTGGATTACTTTCTGGCATGCACTTTGGCATACCTCCCCACACTAGGTCTTAGGCCTCAAGTTCTCATCAAGAAAAAAAGGCTCTAGCCCAAACACATCAATCACATCCTTTCCTTTCTTTCCAAATCCACTCCACTAAACATTGCATGCATTGTTGTAAATATTTAGACACATTGGTTCTCATATGAAAGACAACCAACACATAGGTTACACTAGTAGCAAGCAAATTGCATTATTGTACAAAAGAATCTCAGCTTTTATACCTTGGATGACCTAATGAAAACACAGTTAACACCTGTTTTTTGCATCATATAATGAGGTAGACACCATTACCATTACTTCAATGAAGATCAAAGGAATAATGTCCAAACTACTTCTGAAGTATCCAGGTTAAACTTGCTCTAGCAATATAATAAAGCAATAAGGAAAGATCCATCCAGAACAAAAAAAAGAAATGAAAATATATGCAGAGAGTACATTCCCTCGATTAGTTTTAGAATATAATTTTAAAAAGTTGAATGCATCCAACATACCATCCCTGGAATACTTTTTCATGAAGAAAAATGGTAAAATCTGTCATAATGTCTAAGAGAAGAATATGTAACAAAGTAACAATAAGATTGCTTTAGGTACCTGTAACCTGAATACAAATGACAAATCCCTTTGTTTAACGTGTTCCTGCAATACACAAACAGACCTTAGTTATCAATATTTAACAACTTGGATATTCATTAGCACGCCATAGTTGGTCCTGATGGACCCCCAGTTCAGGTGCACCAAATAAATGGGGCAGAAATAACAAGAGAAGGACGAGAATTGAGGTGGTGGAGGACTCTGGTTGAGAGGATCCTCCTGATAAAAAGAATGCACAGGTGGCAGAAGATTAATGGTGAAGGGAGCGTGGGAAGCAAGCTTAATGGAAGGATATGAGGGATGAAATGGGAAAATATAAGGCATCAAATAAGTAGGGAATGTTTGAAGGCTTTTGCCTAAGGGTACAGTAGCATTCTGGCTTCTCCGACTTATTTTAATTTGTTTCTATTCTATTTGTTATTCATGTTGTTTCTAACATGGTAATTCTCTTTCATGTACACATTTTTCTCTAATCCTGGTATAAATAGATGATCTATCCGGTTGTACCATATATACTCATGTGTCAAATAAGGTTGACAACACTTTGGAGTAAAGAAAAATCTGCTTGCCATCCGTTGACATGGAAAGTCACTGGACTGCAGAAGACAGCCTTTACTGAATGAAAGCATAAATTACTCAAAACCCTGAATCTGAAACCAGTATCAGCAAACAAAGGAAATACAAAAAAAAAAAAAAAGGTATATCGGGAAACAATATGAAAACTTCATGCAAGCGTGAAACACCTTCCAGAAAGAAACATTATGCTAGAACAAATGCCCAATAGTGTCCAAGTTTCCATCACTATATATTTATTTACCATATCTATGAAATTTGAAGTTGCATGTACGAGACAAACAGATTACAAAGATGGGTAGGCCAATTTGGATGGAACTCAAATTTGTGTACTTGTGAGGGAGTGTTTATCAGTGGGCTAAGCTTGCACAGCCTATATTTCCAGAACTGCTTCAGTACTTTCAACTCATGGTCCTCTCTTTACCCTTTAAGTTGATTCTAATCCACCAATCTATGTGAGAGTTGTTTTCCAACACTCCCCCTAACAGTAAAATTGACTTGGCCCCATGCTAATTTTTCTTTCTCAGCCCTGGCTTCATGACTCAAGCTTGGGCCTCAAAGCAATCAAAGGTCTCGCTCTCATTTATTATCCAAATTTATGCTACTGTACCTGAACTTTAGAGGCCTCGGTCTATTTTCATTTTTTCCCTATTTTATAGGGGGGACATTCTTTTGGTCTGACCCATACTTATTCTGGGACTTCTAATTTTTCTTGGCCAGTCCCTTTGTGTTTAGGATTTAAATTCTCTCTTGAATATGGGTTTATAACATAACAGAATTTGCAGGCAAACCGTTGTCCAAGAGTGAATGAGAATATGTATTAGTGGGTTTAACTATAATGTCCTGTTTCTCTAAAAATACTCTGACACATTGGATTCAGTTAATAATTAGTTAATTACTGAAGAATGGAAGGAAGATAAAATCACATATTAATCGAATATTAAATTTCAAAACTAATTTGTATGAATAAATATTAATCAAACCTTTAACATTGCAAAACAAAAATACCTGCCCAAAAAGAATTTCATTCAACTCACTCATGGAAGGGGTTCTCTCAACAGCACGGACCTGAAATAACATCCAACAAAAATTAGAAGCTCCACAGACCTTTTTACATATATGAAAATAAATAAATTGAAAGACAGACAAATAGATGCCTGACCTTAGATATTCACTATGCAAAGAATTTAAATACAAGCAATATTGACACCATTGATCACTTCAATTTTTCAGTTGCTATGATTTATGGATACATTACACAAGTCCAAATGATGTTCCCTTACTCACCCTAGCCCCACCCTACCCATTGCCACTTATGTATTATGCTAGATTCCCAGCCAAGTAAAAGATGGAGTCTCCTATATTGTTATCACACAGCAGTCTTACAGATGGGACCAGTGCCAATGAAACTACAGCAAGCTCACTGACATATCTCTTTTCTTTTTCTCGATTCCAGGGGAAATATTTCAATTCTTCAGGTCATTTCTGTTTTCGTCTACATATAGCTTTTCCAATTAATAACAAAGATAACCTGTTGATATAGAAAATGAAGGCAGAACAGATTGAAGTTCATTAAGTATACACCTACCTCTAAGCCTCCCGGGAAGCAGAAAGAAAGAAGATTTTTGCATTTAAGAGGCAGCGGTTTTTCTGGAGGGTAAACAAATAAGACCTGAAAAAATTGAATAATGTTCCTGATTTGAAAACAAAACAAATACTACAGACAGTAAACAGTGAATTTCTAGTAGTCACTGTAGTAAAACTTAAAGGGTAATCCCGCAGTATCTGCTGATCACAACCTGAGGTTCAATATTGGGTTCTACACAAGATTGACTCTGATAACCAAGAGCACTTCTTAATTTAGCAGAGCCTTCAAACTTCCTTTCATGATATTGCCTTTGCAGTGCTTGAACATCACAATTAGGATGAAGTCCGACAATCACCATGCTCTCAAATAGTCGTGAGGGCTCCTTCCAAGTCTTATGGTCCTGTGAACTCAGATAAGATGGAGTGTATAAGAACAATCAAGGGACAATATAGTTCGTTTTTTTTTTTGATAAGCATAGAGTATAGTTCATGAGATATGGCCTAAGGCAAGAAGAAAACACGTAGATCCTCAAGGCTGATAATGGCATGCGGAATGAGGTGCTGAAAGTTCAAATATGCGATGGATGCAAGGGCTGAACTTCCAATGAAAAAGAGCATTCTGTACCGAGTGTTTCATGATGATACAACAACAAGCAACTTTCTTCGCAGTTCATACACGGAGAACTGAAGGAACACATAAAATGGTACATTGAAGTCAAACATTGTACATTACCATATACTGCAACTGAAAGTTTGCAGCCCACTGACGCTTCAGACTAGTCAGGATTTCAGGATTGTAATTTGTGTTTTCAACATCAGGAGTGTGTGAAAAGCCTTTTAACATTCGAGCAACTTGATACTGAAGCCTTTGAAGTTGACTGCCACTATTATCATCTTTTGATGACATCGGAGAGTTAACAGCAGCGGCAACAGCTCTAGCTACATCCTCTTTTGTCTGCATAAAAAATGAAGCGCCCCAACTAGGACTAGCTGACCCTTCTTCCTTGGACATTCCAGTCATCTGTGCCTTCATGAACATGACACAAATAAACAAGAATTTCATGCAAGCAACACGAAGTCTAACAAAGTACCTTTCAAAGCTAGACCTACATTAAATCTAAATGCATTCTGAATGATGAAAATAGTGGAGCAAGATTACCGCTAAAAACAATTATAATAATCAAAGCACCAAAAGCTGAAACTCTTGAGCACCGCCTGTCATGTACTAACTCACAAGACATCAGGTGGTAAAAGTAACACTTCAATGTTACTTGCTATTCATATAAACTGTTAATCTTGTTGGATTTGCTATTCATATCAACTGCTACTCTTGTTGGATCAACCGATGAAGACTTCGCCACTTGGTGTCATAGGTTGGGACGTTAAGTCAATCCAATACTGATGGGGTGACACTCACCAAATAAAGCCAACAACTCTTAAAAAGCTAACTTAACTGATTAAAAAGTGATGTTAGCAACCTATTTAATTGCTAGTAATTATACCAACTGACCATACGAGACCAAACCAAGAAACCAAGAACCCTATACCGGGTCCACACAAATCGTGTCAAGTCCCATTTTTCCCATGTCTCCCATACAAACGAAAGCTTCTGCAGAACAAAGAAGCCCAACGAATATCAACACATACTAACACTAGCCAATAACCCACTCAATTACCCATAACTCTCTATTTCAATATTCATTTTTTGTTCAGCCTATTACACTAACCGAGAACCAAAATAATTAGAGAGAAATCATAACTCCCCAATTGAACAAAACACAGCCAAAAAGAAAACAGAAAGAAAAAAAAACCCAATCTAATAAAAGCTCGCCGTACAACTCAGTAACACAATACCCCAACCACAAAAACAGAAGAAAGCAGAAAAGAAAAAAACATGAAGAAATAAAATTGGCAAAGAAGAAAAGGAAAATTAACCTCGAAATAGCAGAGAAAAAGAGGAAGGTGAAACGTAGAGAACTGGGGCGGCCGTTATCGAAGGTAATAAATTGATAAGGTAGTGATGGGTTGCAGGAAGAAAAGTATATATTTTTATAAATTTATACGGGATTTGGAGGTGACGGGTGGAACATAGTGAAGAAGAAAAAGAGAATAAAAAAAAGGGGAGAAATTGAGAAATGATAAAAGGGTAGAACGAAGGGACAGACAAGTTGTGAAAGTGATGGCAGAGAGGAAGAAGAAAATAGGAGAAGGTCAGTTTCTTATTTTGCACGCTTCCGTTTGGTATTAGCAATCTGCAATAGCCGCTGCTTCTCCTTCAGCTTCTGCTGTTGCTGCTGCTGCTTCTTCTTCTTCTTCTTCTTCTTCTTGTGTTACTGCCACCCTTGACTCTGCAACACTAGCATCCAAGATTCTCTTTGGTTGGTAACAACCCAATCCAATCAATGCATCTCCTTCTCTTTCCTTTCCTTTCCTTTCCTTTTTCTAAACAAATATCATAACTGTTCCATTTTTATTTATACTTATTAATTACTTTTACTTCTTTACTCATAAATATCACTCTATCTTCCAACAACTTTTGATGATGTTTTGTAAGGAAAATCTACCTGAAAGATACAGAAAAAAAACAATGGAAAACACTAGGTATTGTTATCCTAAGAAATTAATCTCATTTACCACAAATAATCAATGTATTCGTTGCATGTTAAAGTTATGACAATTTAACTATTCAAATAATTAAAATTTTGGTTTAATATAAAGTACAAATTAATTTCTAAAGTTTAGAGTTTAATAACAAATTTATCATTAAAAATATAATTTAATGTTAAATTGATCTTTGAAGTTACATATTATTTTTATAAAAATATACTGTAAAACATTATTACCCTGAGCCAATTTTTTTATTAACCAAACACCGAAACACTTTTTACTTTAAGGAAAAAAAAAATGTTGTCTCAAGCAAAATTGTGTTCCTATGTAGTCTTTACAAACAATATAATAGACAAAACTTAAATATTGGTGTTATTGGCTTTCTTTTAGTCAAAATCACACAATAAAGGATATTAAAATAAAATCAAATCCAATAAAATTTAATATTTATGAAAACAAGTACACAGACACATCAGAAGAAGTTTCAGAATCATTCTTAAATATGGTTTAAAATATAATTAAACGTCTCGTATTACTCTAAAAACGTTATAAGTGAATTAAAAATTTAAACAACTTACCATAAATTTTAAACATTTTAGGTAAAATATTTATTTGATCTTCTAAAGTTACAAAGTGGAGAGAATAACAGTTCCAAAATAGATAACAATGATGTTATGAGTCATTGTAAAAGTAAAAAGTATATCTCAATTGTTTCCGTTGAAATGAACTAAAGTATAACGTTCTCATTGCCTGAAAAAAAAATCAATTTAAACATGTTTAAAAATATAATCGACTAAAAAAATTATTTTAATATAATAAACATTTAGTTTTCATTAATTGTATTCTAAAAATACATAGTTAGCATTTGCTTATAATGTATTAACCTGGCAGTTAACTAGATTGTATTGTTGATACATTTAATTAATGTCATTAATACATTATAAGTTTAGTTTGATTTTAAGAGGAAAAATCAAAACTTTGAAAATGGTAAATATAAACACTTTCTCAACTGAAGCAATATTTCCATATAAAAAAAAGTACTACAGAGAAATTACGCAATTGCATCTTGACCAGAATTTCATGTGAGAAAAAGTGGACCCAATAACGTGTGATCTTTTAAGATTAAAAAAATATATATAATATATCTTTCCAACCACTTACTCTGTAGCTTCTGAAAATATTCAGTTTCTAAAAAAGAAATCCTTTTAATAATAATTACAAAAACAAATACTTTTTTTTCTATAAAATATCTATTATTATAAAATCCCTTATAGAAAAATATGCAAAAAGAAGCTTGAATTGAAGAATATGATGATTGCAACCACAAGCAAAAGGGACGACGCCGTTTGTGCAAATGCACGCAGTGTAGAGAAGGTGGAGGAATGTGATAATGGTGTTTCCTTTGAATTGAAAAGATTTTTTATTAATTTAATCATAATTCTTAAACCTAGAAAACCCTAAAAACAAAAGTGGGAAAATAAAAGTAGTTGCAGTTCAGTGGTTAATGTTAGTGAATGCGAAGACTTTGGTTGTTCTTCCCAACCAGACAATGTTGTGGTCAAAAGTGACCAAATAAATGTATGATTTTCTTTCTCATTAGATGTTTCTGAAATTCATTATGATAAATTAAGAAGGAGGAAAATTATAGTTGTTGTAATCTTAATGGGTGAAAAGCAAAGTCCAATTTAGTTAGGATGAGTGAATAAAAAAGATGAATGAGTTGAAGATGATGAAAGTGACAAAACTATGTTGGACTTTTGTTTGCAGTGGTGATGTTGGTGGTGGGCCCCATGGGGATTACCTTCTTCCATGGATGATGGCAAACATAATTGCATCATCTGACAAACAAATGTGAGGAAAACCCTCTTTTTCCTTTGTACTTCTACTGTGTCTTCTGAAACCTCTTCATGTGTTTGGTTGAAATAAAAGAAAATAAAATGGGAAAGAGTTTTATACAATCTGGTCGAAGAAGACAAAGTAGATGTTAGAGGTGAAACGAATCTTCTTTATTCTAAAATGTAAAAAAAAAATTAATAATAATAAATACTTGATAGTTAATATTCTAAAAAGTATTTATTATTTATTATCATATAAAAATTTGTTTAAAAAAAATATAATAAACTTTAAAATGTGGAAAATTTCTACCAAATTCTCGTGGTAAAAAACAAAATTAATATACACAATAATAAATCTAGAAAGTTGAAATTTCTGAAGTTATTATAAAAAAGATATAAAGTTTACTAACAGGTAAAGGAAAAAAAAATGTTCAAATTTAGTTTTATCATCTTTCACTTTAAAAGTAGTAGGGTAATAGATTGAATTTATTAAAATATGTTACTTTTGAGAACGAGCGTATCTTAAAAAAACCTTAAGATTTAATTAAAATAATTTTGTTTTTATATTAATACTTTTATATCTTTTTTATATTATTGTGTCTTTAATTTTTAAAATAAAGTAAATATGTGGTTCTTCCTTGCTACATATCATAATTTATGTTAAATGTTTTATTTTTGAAAAAAAAAATTAATTTTTTTTTGTTTCCTTCATCTGTCGCTCTTCATCACCTTTCATCTCATTTCCCATTTCTTCCTTTCTTCTTCATTATCCATCTTCCAACATCTATTTCCTCTCTTATTTATCATCATTTTCTCTTTTTAATTTTCTTTTGTATTCATTTCTAAAGATGAATGGGAAAGAAACGAGAGAATGAACTTAAATAGATTTAAAGATTAAATTTGTGTTATTTATTTAAAAAAAAATTAAATATGAAAGTAAATAAATTTTAAAGATAAAATTTGTAAAAGATTTAATGGATGTGATATAATAAAAAATGTTTTAATAAATTAAAATATAATATTATCTTACTCTTATAGTTAAAATTAATAAGAAGAAGAATAGTAATACTATTATTATTATTATTGTTCTCTTTCACAATGAAATAACATGGTGGAGAAATGCCACGAGCTTGTGTAACAAGTTTTTTATTCTAATGAAAAAATATCCCCTTAATTTAGAAGAGTAACACGGTAACAATTATAAAAAAATATAAAATAAACTTAGGTGATAATGTATTTAAGAAAAATATATTTTTGATACTAAGAAAGGAGTTCTACAAATATATTTCATCATAATTAATTATTGTTTAACTTTCACCTGGCTTTCATTTATTTCATTCCTTTAATTGACCTATTTCAGGAGTACATGGAACACTTTTCTTTCATCATGTTGAAATATTGATTGAATAATGTAAGTAGGATCTACACATACTTCTACAGTATGAGAAGTGTGTTGGAAAAGGAGAAAGCACTTTTGTAAACTAAGTTAGTTACACTACTCCAGATGGATTTTGACCACTGTGCTATTTGCAGATGCATCTCATCATAACAACTTAATAGAAAAGCATGTTTACAATTTTTTTACTTTCTCATAAAAATTATGTTTAATCAAAGCATTAGTGACATGTATGTAGCAAAGGTTGAGAATAGAAGCTACTGTTTTAACCAGATGAAAAGTGAAAATTAATTAAATAATTGGAACATCATTTTTGTTTAACCTCGTCATCATTCAACTAAGTGGCAAACGACCCCGTCCGTACAAATATTCCAAAGATTACTCATATATTTATATTATTTATGGTTTTCTATAAATATTTAAAGAAAAGGGAGAGTGACTTTTTCTTAAATTAAAACAAATTCACATTTTTATAAGTAAAATCACTAGCAAACTTCTAAAAACTTGTATAGGCATCCTTGATTTTCAATATAATTTAATAAAAATGCAATTAAAATACGTGAAAACAATATGTAACGCCATGTACCCCTTGCATAGAAATTTAAATCCACTAACTATCGAATATTTACATATAAATTAAAGTAAAATGACTCAATAAATTAGTAAACAAGAGGTGCAGTCTAAAATAATAAACTAGTCTTATAATAAATTAAACTTTTGTATTTGTATTTATCATTGTTCATCACTTGAACTTTTACTAAAATTTATGTTAATGTAACAAGTACAAACAATCATATACAAATGTTGAAATTTGAGTGAATTATAATATATAATATAATCATAATCATCATAAGTTCTAACAAAGTATACTTATATTAACCTTGAATTAATACAGAATTATAATATAACTTTGACACATCTTTTGGAATATTTATATTAAGTATAATTTACCAAAAATCATTAATCCATCGTAAGAATTTTAAGTTTATAAAACTCACTTTCACATATTAATACGCTGAATTCATCACATAAAATTGTACATCAATATCAAGTTTCGGTGATGGAAGAAACTCTTCTAAACTTCTCACCACGGTGACTTAATTTATACGATTAAACTATCATTGAAACATAAATATGTCATTATATGATCTTAAATAATATGTTATCCCAAATAATTTAAATAGATATATTATACATAATTTCAAGCATAATTAATATACTCATGCTTGACACATCATAATCATATATAATTAATACATAAATAATCATACAGACCAATTAAGTTACTTTATATAATAAATATACTAAGTAACTTTGATGTGTCATTGAGGTTTAAATTGTAACTTTCCCTAATCTTCACTCCCAAGTTAAAGTCCCACAGTAAAATTAGTAAATTTGTCTTATAAGACTAATAAATGAGTTAGTTTGACTTATATTAACTTGTAAAAGTAAAACAAGAGAGACTAGGAGGATAACATAACATAAGGTCTAGCTGTAATTTGATTCTAATAAAATAAACTCATCCATTATTATTTTTTTACTCGTCAGATATTCTTTTAAAAAATGTTAACAGATATTTTAATAGATATTAAAAAAATATTTTATAAATTTTAAAAATAAGATATAAATAAAATTACAAAAAGTATATAAAATTAAATTAAATATAAATTAAAATTTTATTTTATTTAAATTTAATTTAATAAAATATAAATTAATTTTAATTTTAATTAAATTTAACTTAATAAAATATAATTTTTATTTTTATTATTTTATAAATAATAAATATAAATATAATACACGCACTCGACCCATTTTATAAATAAATATTAAGATATATATTATCGTTATCAACCTATAATAAAATACATGTGGATAGTACAAATTTTATCCATAGATAAATACAATTATAAATATTTTTATCATTCCTATAAGAAAGTGATATCTAATAATTAAGTAAGTTAAAAACTATAGTCTACTGATTTTTATATTTGTTATTTTAATATATATATATATATATATATATATATTTATATATTTTTTCTTAATATATATTTTATTAATGGGTGTGATTGGATGAATTAAAAAAGTCGTCATCTTTACACCATTATAATTAATGATTTAAACTTAATTGGCTGACAAGCTAGGCAAACAAGCGAAGTAGGCTAATGAGCTAAAGATACCACGTTATTTAATTATATTGTAACAGATTGGTGGTTTGACCCGCTTTATCATCCTTATTGGTAAACACATAAGAATTTGTTGAGTGGAATATGAGTTAACTCTTGAAAATCTGTCCAACAAATATCACAGGACAAATCATACAAAAACTTATCATTTTTCATAATTTACCTAAAATTTGTTTTATTTTGGAACAATTCAAAGTGCGCACACTAACAAGGATAAATTGTATTGAACAACTTATATAAAAACAAAATATAATTTACATATAATAACCAATATTTATCAATTTGAACTTTTCAAACCTACTTTTAAAAATGCAAAGTTCAATCTCAAAATTACTCAAACATGCAAATCACTTAAACCATTCTACCAAAATTCCAAACTCACTTCGTTTCAAAATTTAACAAGTATGTATATCACATTCCAAATTTATTTTCACTATTCAATATTATATTAACAAATTAATCCAAGTTCATTACATTTAACAACAATTTTATAATCATAATAAATCACTATTTCAAAATTAACCTACCATAATTCTTGTTAGTAAAATATACTTAATGTCCAAACAAAAGATTAAAGTGAAAAAAAAAACTCTTAAAACTTTAAAATAATAAATTTACGGCTTCTCAACCTTATAAGATGTTGTATTTTTTATTTTTAGTTGATATAAAACTTAAGCTTATTGTTGAATTTTTAATGAAACTTTTACGAAATCAAAACAACCAAAATTCTTCTAGAAAGAAAATTTGAAAGCTAATTGAGATAATAAAAATTCTCAATTAACCAAAACAACAGGTTTAAATTAATTACAAATAGAATCATAGTATATCAAATAAAAAGATTATAAAGTCATATTATAAAGTTAAAGTAAACTTGTTTTAAATTGATATTCAATTAAATAAATGCACTCTCAATAATCATGATATCGATCATCAAAAATTATCAATGAGGAGGTTCATCAGAGAAATACAAACATCAATAAGATATGAGTCCAACCACATAAGGGATTGACATCACTTTCTACCTAAAATTTTAAGGCAATGAACTAATTAGTCTTTTAATCTTTATATAACGCTCTACTTTCTCATTTATATCTAATGTGAGAGTTGAACTCACACTTAGATTCAGAACCCTTCATAGTTAAACTTACAAAAATAATCACAACTTATCATTAATGATATATTATTCACTTTTATAATTTTTGTTCATTGTAAATTATAATAACTATTTTGAACGAAAGTAATTTTGAGAGGTATTATTTAATGTAAGAGTTTTTATAGAGAAAAACTAATGACATTTTTTAGGAATAATATTATATCTTTCTTAATCCATCACTTCCATATTATGTATCAATTTATTTTCAACATTTTTAAAATGATATAAGAAATTATACTTTTGTATCAGAATACAATTTATTTATAATAAAATTAAAATATAAATTTTACGTTGAAGTTATTTGCGTTAATTTTGAGAGAAGTTAGAAAACAAGTATTTATAGAAGTCGAAGTCATTACAAGAAAAAGCAAGAATTGAATAGTGGAAATGAAAACTGGTATATAATTAATAGAATGTAATGAATTAAACAATTACAAGAAATAATAATAATAATAATTGAGTACATTTTGGACTATTTGGGTTCAGGGGTTGTTGGAGCCCAAACTAATAGCTGAAGGCCTGTACAGTAAACTAATTTTCTGCACTCCCAGAATTTTCTAAATACCATAAAAGTTCTTTGACTTTGACGAAGGTAAAAAACTAATTATTCTCATTATTAGATTTGAAAAAAATGTAATTTTTTTATGCGAGTTAGCTTTCAATCCGACTTACTTAGAACTTGGTTCATCCGGATTGAACCCATGGTGAGTCGGGTTAACTCACCAACCAACCTAATTTAATTTAATTATTTATTATTTTGTGTTTCAATATTATTAGTTAGCATTTTTTTTATTATATCTTAGATGGGGATAAAAAAAAAATCAAGAGAGAAAAATATTATAAATTTATCTATTGAAGACTCTAATATTATAAATGAAAAAATGATACAAAAATTATCAACATTAAAAATTTATTTGTTCGCCTTTTGACTTATTTTTTTATTACGCTTTGATTGTATGATATTTTTTTTATATTTTGAATTGTCTTTGGAGTTTAACATCATTTTAGAGTGAAATTTATTTAGATTTGAATTAAAAAAAATATAATTTTTTTAATTTAAAAAAAAACTTCGTTCGAATTTTTTCAACTCGCTAATAAGTGAGTCGGATTGAGTTGGTCCATTAAGTGACCAACCCGTAGTGGGCCAAGCCGAGTTATCCGTTTTGACAACTCTAACTCCCTCCGAACATTCACCCCTCATGTTTTCACTCTAACATCATACTCACCTAATACTTTCACCCTCTCCCTACACGTATTGCACCCCACAATTCCTCTTTCTTCATTCCTTCCACCACCTCCAATCTCCTTCTTCCCTTCCCTCATTCCCTTGCATCTCCTTCTCCATTCACCCTCTTTTTCATCTTTGCACCACACACTCCATTCCTTTCTCTCAAGTAAGATAAATTTTTTCCATTGGTTATTTAGAATAATCACAAAGATGAGAAGTTAGGTAGGTCACGATTTTTTAAATCCATTGTTTTAGATAGATTACCCGTTTATGAAATACAATTAGATTAGTTTGATAAGTGAATCTGATTTAAAATTTCGTTGAAGAATATAAAATTCATGAAGAAATTAATCAGATTTTAAAATCCAGTTAAAGAAATATAATAGATTTTGAAATCTGGTTGAGGTAGCATACTAGATTTCTAAATTTAGTTTAGCAAAGCATTGTATTTTGAAATTCAGTCAATGTGTGCATCAAATTTCAAAATCTGATTGAGGTTATGCACCAAATTTCAAAATCCATTGTTTTTTTTTTAATTTAGTTCTTTAGCATGTTCTGGTTTTTTAAGTTTAGTTTTTTTTTTTATGAAAATAGCAAAAACAAAGGGTGTCTTTACATACTAGACTGAGAGTTTTATAAAAGTTGAAGTTAGAAAGAAACTCACAACATTTGCTCGTAAAAGAAGTCATCAAGGTGAAGATGAAGAAACTACACCATTCGCTCTTCATGATGTTGATCAACAACACGAGAATGTTCTAAAGAGTAAGATGAAGTAGGTGGATATCTTAGAGGTTCACACGACAATTTTTTTTTCTGATTAACTATACCGATCTTGTAACATTTATGTTATAAGAATGTCATGTTAGTAAAGTAGGTGAGTTTTTTTTTTCTTTAATTGATGATGTGTTTAAACATGTAATTGTTTTACTTAGAACTAAGAGAAGATAAAGTTAATCTCCCATAAAAAAAAATACTTTCTGTTTTTAATTTATTTTATATATTTATCACAGTATAATCAAAATAAATTGATTTGACTAATTATTTTATATCACTATTTTATTACTTTACAAAATCAAAGTATTTACCTACTTTACCAAACATCTATAAAAATATAAGTTAAAAATTAAAATGTCAACTTAATTTACTTAACAAATAAATAAATTAAAAATCTAAACTACTCCAACATTATTGAAACATCATTATAGTAGTTAGAAAATGAAATTATCCTGCACAATTATAAATAAAAAATAATTATAATAAAAAATTAATTGTAGATAAATTGGGAAAAAAATTAAGTTGTATTGAAGAAAAGTTTTGTTAAAAAACACCAATGTAAATGTTATGATATGAAAACATCTTATCGAAGACTTTATCATATCAATAAAAAGATATTAAACTCTTTAGAAAAAAAAGGGACGCGATTTAAGAATTGAGAAATACAGAATTGGAAAATTGTATTGCAAAACAAACCATGGTATTTTGCAAGGATCATCGTTTTTCAAGAAATTTAAGTTGCTCAAATTAGTATATATTCAAATATTTTATAATTTATTAAAAGTAGAATATTTTAGTGGTACATTTTATTTGATTATCTTTATTTATGATTGTTCTCAAAGTTTGAATTTATGCCTTAAAGACAAAAGACTGCTTGTTGGAAAAAGACATTTCATACTAACAATTCTATTTTAAGGTTTTTAATTTCCCTTTTTGTATGCGAGTGAGCATTCTTGTTTAATTTGTCTGAGAGAATTTTATTCCCCTCTTGTTGCTCTATTATTGAACTGTCTTATTTGGGTCTATTATTTTCTCTAACCTCACTTAAAAACTTTTCCATTATAGAATAAATATCTTTTAAATATCATAAAATTATGATCATATTCAAAGTTTAACAACAAATTACATGAATAAATAACACACTCTTAATAAATTGATAGAGAATATTATAAAAGAAACCATAAATTATATCAAGTTCACCTCAACTTTTACATCTCATATATATATATATATATATATATATATATATATATATATATATATATATATATATATATATATATAGTTTGCTTCGTGTAATTGTACGACTAAATACTACACAACTTTTTACTCCCCCAATCAGCACAAAATAGAAACTAAACACGCGAATTTCTATCCATTTTTTTAAATTATTTTATTATTAATTGTTCAATCCATATATCACAACTGTAATAAAACAGTTATGGATAAGAAAAAAATTATTTAGATTACTGTTTCACAACTTTTATAAAGACAAAATGGTTTTAATAAATTTTTAATAAAAAAATAATAATAAAATAGCATGAAATTATAATAAAAAAAATTGTAGTGTCAAAATATCATTATTCATATTTACCCTAAGCCTAAACTTGACCAGGAAGACCCAATAAGAGTAAAGTGGGCAATAATAGTGAGTGAAAGTGTTGGACAGAAGAAAGTAAGGCACTAATCTTCAAAAAGTTTTCTCCAGTGGAAACCACACCCACGCCAACATCATTTTCACCATCATTCTCAAACTCAACTCAACCCACTCACTCCATCACCGTCCAGAACTCAACCCTAAAATATTATCTTAAATCAACGTAGCTAATAATCAATCAGAGATTAAGCATGTGCAAAACTCACCGCAGACAGTATTAATCACGTGCAACATTCAGACCAATTGAGCTTGCAAAAGCAGAAGCATATACACAGTTGATCCTTCAATAATTGAACTTCTTTTATATTATATCAAAGTCAAGTGAAGCAAGATCATCGCCACTGCTTCCAACTATGGCGGAAAATTCCACCCTCTTTTCTCCCTACAACATGGGCAAATTCAACCTCTCTCACAGGTTGCTCACACAAACTTTTCATCACTTGCTTAGTTTTGTTAAATCTGTTATTTTTTCATGAACAAAACATTGGGGGATCTGATAATCTGAGTTGGGTTTTGCGCAGGGTAGTATTGGCTCCCATGACCAGATGCAGAGCGTTGAAGGGGATTCCAAACGCAGCACTTGCTGAGTATTACGCTCAAAGATCAACACCGGGTGGATTTCTCATCAGCGAAGGCACCTTGATCTCCCCCACTGCTCCTGGGTACTTCCACTATTCTCTTCTATTCCTATTATTTCATTTCTCTTCATCCTATTCATATTATATATTCTTCTTTATTTATTGTTGGTGGAGATATATTTTTTTCCATTCAATTTTAATTAGTTTTTTTTTTACAATTTTTTTTTTGAAAATAATTTAGTTGATAATTTCTAATGTTAAAACAAAACTTTTTGGTTTTGTACTAATTTTTGTTGCGGATCCTCAATGATTGAACTGTCAAACAACGAGTCACGGGGTGGTGCTGTTTGTGATTGGTGGTCAGAGGACTCGTTTGAATAATGGAGACCTGTTTTAATCTTTACGATTTTTTGTTTGTAACTTTAAAAAAATATATTTTTACTTGGTAATTTTTTTATAATTCAGAAAAATATTGATGCAGGTTTCCCCATGTGCCTGGTATATATTCGGATGAACAAGTGGAGGCATGGAGAGATGTAGTGGATGCTGTGCATGCCAAAGGCAGCATTATCTTCTGTCAACTTTGGCATGTTGGCCGTGCGTCCCATCCAGGTAAAGTGAACCTCATTCTCATCCACCAATTTAATCAGTGCTCATTTTGGGTCCTAATTCTTCAGAGATATCGATTGGCCTTTAAATTATTCATTGGGTTGGTTCCCTCTGATATACAACAATCTGTATTGCATAGATCCTAGACTCAAATTTTATGGTCACTACTACTTATCTAAAGACAAAACTTAAAGAGAGTTTTTTAGAAGTTTTTGGTGTGAACTGTGATTACAGTTTTGCTTGGATCATCTGAGTTAATTTTAATGTAATGCATATAATTTTGTTCTTTAATTAACTCAGTCCATGCACGACAAATAGTTAATATTTTCAGATTTTGACTTAACTGATTCTACTGAAGTGCTGGAACGTGTTAAATTTACTCTTCAGTTATCTGTTTGTTGAGTTATTCACTCATTTTGTGTCTGTGAAACAGTGTATCAGCCTGGTGGGGCTCCACCCATTTCGTCCACCTCCAAGCCCCTATCGGCGAGGTGGAGGATTCTCCTTCCCGATGGGTCCTATGGCGTTTACCCAGAGCCTCGTGCACTTAATACTTCTGAGATACCTGAAATTGTGCAGCATTATCGCCAAGCAGCAATTAATGCAATTCGAGCAGGTTGGTTTCTTAAAATCAGCAACAGCAAATGGTTTTTGATACTAAATGTAGTCGTCTCAATTAAGATATTACAGTATGTTAATGTATGTGTTCAAGTGAAGTGTCTCTGTAGTATTTAGCTGTCATTAATGATGACATTGTGTACATGTATACACACCATCTGTTTCCCTTATCTGATCTATTTTTCTTGTAACTTTGAAGAAAATAAAAAGAAGAGATAACGGTGGTGATGATATGCTGCATTTTAATTCTATTTTCAATAATAGATTTCAATTCCTAGTGAATGAAAAGTAAAGTTGACTCTAATGGGTTAAAGTTAGCCTGTGGATGCGTCTCAGTCTTATGTTATAGGTAGAAAATGTTACACACTGTTTTAATGAGCTTAGCAATAAGGAGAAATAACTGTACCATACTTCAAAACCTACAAGATTACAGATTTCTACGCCTTAAAACGGAGGTGTTGATTAGTTTTTGTGATACTTCTTAGAGGGGTTTGGCCCTTGTAAAAAGTTGTGTGGAAGATATGAAATAATTGCCTACTGTTTCTAGTAAGATAATGTTTTCTTTAAATTTTTACGGCAGTTTCAATGCAGCTGGATGGAGATTAATTACTCTTGATATTTTGCTGCGAATTCTTTACATTTCTAGTTCGTGCATGTGGGTTTGTTATATAGAACATAATTATCATGGTATATGATGAAATGTGATATGTGTGAAGGTTTTGATGGAATTGAGATTCATGGTGCACATGGATATCTCATTGATCAATTCTTAAAGGATGGAATCAATGACCGAACTGATGAATATGGCGGATCACTAGCAAACCGGTGCAGGTTCCTATTGCAGGTGGTTGAAGCTGTTGTTTCTGCCATTGGGGCAGAAAGAGTTGCTGTCAGAATTTCACCTGCAATTGATCACCTTGATGCCATTGACTCTGACCCACTTGGGCTAGGCTTAGCAGTGGTTGAGAGACTGAACAGTTTCCAGAAAAAGCTGGGCAGAAAACTCATTTATCTTCATGTTACTCAGCCTCGATACACAGCTTATGGCCAAACTGAGTCAGGTAGACCTGGCAGCGAAGAGGAGGAAGCTCATTTGATGCAGAACTTGAGAAAGGCTTATGAGGGAACATTCATGTGTAGTGGTGGTTTTACTAGGAAGTTAGGAATGGAAGCTGTAGCTGAAGGTCATGCTGACTTAGTATCCTATGGTCGTCTTTTCATTTCCAATCCAGACTTGGTTTTAAGGCTCAAACTTAATGCACCTCTAACCAGATATAACAGGAAGACGTTTTACACTCAGGATCCTGTTATAGGCTACACAGATTATCCTTTCATGACCAAAGAAACTGAGGCAAAGGACCCAAGGGCACGCCTTTAACTTTAATGTTTTTTGGCTTTTATAATTTAGATAGTCATATTTATAATTGGAATGTCTCAGTCTTAAGTGAATGTCTTTGTTCTGAAAATTTGTCTGAGATATAACTTCTTTGGCCTGTATGGAAGTTGCATCTCTGTATTTATTATTGAATTACTTTGTATAATAGTTTTAATTCCGTTCCTTCTTAATATGGTGAACTATTGTTTTTCAGCTTGAGATTAGTCATATAACCAATGAAACCTTGGAAGAGTATAATGCTATTAATTTGATAGCTTTTCTATATAAGTGACAGGATCCTCCCTAGGAAATTAGGACTTAAGACATACTTTTATTTATTTTTAAATATAATTATTATTTTTATTTCATTCAACATCTATAGTTAATAATATAGTTATTGCATTACCTTTTATTTTAATAACTATGCATGCACGCGGTGAGAGTAAGGTTTTTAAACAGGGATCTGTTCATTTTGTCTCTTTTTCATTAGTTCGCAAAAAGCTAGTCATAATTTCTTCTTCCTACATGACAAATATAAATTAATTTCTTTGTCTAGTCCCCAGTAACATTTGGTTCATATGCATGCAAACTATTTTACATAAGAAATTATTTGTTTTATATATTTTTCTTTATTTATAGCATGTGAAATATTAAAATATAAGATTTTAATAACTTTATTTTTATTTAATAAAATTATTAAATATAATAAATTTTATAAGTTTATTTTTTAAAACAAATAATATTCATTAATTCTCTTAAAAGTTTCGTAGCATATATAATTAAAATAATAACAAATTCAAATAAGTAAATTGTTAATACTGAAAATTGACGAAAAATCTTCTAAAACAAATTTAATTAATGAAAAATTTACAAAATACTTATATATAAGTGAACATATTTGGAGACAAATTCACACAATGTAATCATGCAAACTATGAATTATGTAGAATGAATTTAACAGACTATAATACATTCTGTACTTTTTCTTACGAGTCCAATTAGCCCATCATATAGTTCTTTTTTTTTTCAAATGTTCTTTAGATAACATAAATTAGACTTACAAAAACTATAAAATATATGTCACTTACCATTTTTTTTTCGAATTTAAAAACAAGACTTATAATTAAAAAATTAATAAAAGCATTTAATGGAGAGACATTATGGACTGTCTCTCGTTAAATCACAAATCAACAATTAAATAAAAAAATCAATAAATAATTCTAATAATGTAAATATTATAATATGGATTATATTAATGGACAATATTTTTTAAGATATATTTTTTTTTCAATATAATTAATTTTATTCTGATATTTGTATTTTCTTATTTAAACAAATCTTAATATTTTCAATTTTATAAATAAATTAATACCATCAATATTATAATATTTGCTAAATCTATTTTTTATTTTCAAAATTAACACACTATGGTTTTAATTCAGCGTCATTTAATAATTTCTGGATTCAAATAAAAAATATTTTTTTTTATAAAAGGTGTTCGAAACATTTGACATGGGTTGCAAAGTAAGAATAATTAATATATATATATATATATATCAATTACATTTGCAGTTACGCAATCTTGTTACATAATTTATATTATATTCCCTAAAAATAGAAAAAGTAACCATTCGGATAGAAAAATTCAATTCTATTTATTTTCCTTTCATCTATTTTTTTGTTTCAATTTTCTTCTTAACTTTATTTTCTTTTTACATAATTTATATTATATTACTTATTTTAATATCATAATATTATGTTGATTTTTATTTTATAAAATTAAAATAGTAAAGATGTAGTATCGAATAAAAATTAATTTCACACAATCATTATGCACAGGATTAAAATTACAATTATTCATGCAATGTTATATATTAAATATTTTAAGATTTAATGTATATGTAAATCTCTATTTTTGTTCAGAATCTTAGGGTCATCTTCTTCTGTGTATGGTTGAGGAACATTTTGAAACAGAAAGCATCAGAATGTTGAGGAACATTTGGAAATCATGGAGCTGCAAAATGATATCATGCAAGAGGAGAATATACAAGAAGATTTTGTTATGATGAAAGCGCAGAATATGCTCATAGAAGTGTTGTATGCCCAATAACATTTGGTTAGCATGAAACTGCATAATATTACCACAAAATTGGAGAATAGTATGATTGAAGGGCAGAGCAGAATGTTGGCGCTAATGTTCGTCAAAATTTGATAGCCATTGAACTAGTGAAAAGAATAATGGAGAAGCATTATGGCCAAAAATATGATAGTCATTAAATCTCCAATTTTTTTTTATTGATTCCTAACTTTTTTTGTGAATGAACCCTAAATAGGAACTAAATCCCTAATTCTTATATACAAATCTGTTTAACTATCTTTTTTTCCTTAAATTCAGGGCAAACTCACATGTATATCTAACAATTTGTCACGTTATTAAAATACTAACATCATCATGTCACCTCAACATTTGTTTAACGTCGTTAAGTCTAATTTAACGGTAGAAGTATAATTGTTGTAATTTTCACAAAATAAAAACTCAATTAAGACGTCGATGAAGAAGAGAACCTATTTTCACAAAATAAAAACTCAATTAAGACGTCGTCGAAGAAGAAGAAAAAGAAAACCTATTTGAGATTTTGAACGAAAATAAAAACTTACAAAAACATTAAACCATATTTTAATTATGTATCCACCACATATGTCAAATAGCTTAATAACTTTACACATCCCTACTCTTTAATATAAACGTAAAAGTTAACGAAACATTATAATACACTTTAAAAGAAAAATGAAAGATATCGAAAAATCATTTTATAATTTTAAATGAAAACAATAATAAGTATGTTTTTATATTTGAATAAAGAATAATGATAAATTGAAAGCCATATGATTTTATACAACCAATTTACAGCTATTATTATTGTATAGGATATTATTGTATAGGATGATGGTTCAAGATTGGACAGTTTTACCATAAAATCCAACTAGATTGAAAATTGCCAAGGATAATTACACTAAATATAAATATGATAATTATTAATTGAATCATTAGATTGGTATTATCTCAAAGTTGAATTTAAAATCTATAAATATAAGTTTGAGATAAATAAATAACATTTAATAAGTATTTATTACCATTTAATATATATTTATTATTAATATACTTGAATTCCTATTCACTTTGACATTAAAATATTATCTGGAATTAAATTGGAAGAACAAATAAATAAAAAGGATCTCACAAACCAAAATAATAATAATTTATTAAATAATTTAATTAAATATCTTCATTTAATATTTTATCATTAAAGTTGTAATCTGATTATATATAAAGGTTGTTATCAAAATATTTTTTTTTTCTTTTAAAAAATGATTTTTGAACACTCAAACAATATTTGACTCCTCTTTTAAAAGTAATATAATCATAAAAAGTATATTTATGTAATTGTAAAAAAACAAAAGTAGATGCTAACTTATTGTATGCATAGAATTTATTAGAATTTCAAGACGCCTTCTACTGTAGAAGAAAAACTGTGTGCAGTCAATGGCCATTTCACAGTCAAAGTCTATGAATACAAAAATCTATCAGACTATCACGGTGAAGAAATGGCAAAAAAAAAAAAAATACAGAAACTTGATTTAATTTTGATGAAGAAATTAAAAGGTATTCGTATTCTATTTCGCAAGATGTTTGAACATGTGGTAACCGACCACAGAGAGAATATAAATCACGTGGAAGTCAAACCGCGTGAAACATATGCAGCAGAACATGGATTACTATATATATGGTACCCAAGTGCGTCGTAGGTTGGCACCATTCAACATTGTCTGATTGCCACCTTCATCACTTCCTCTTCTTTCAACAATGGCAGATATCTCCAGCCTTTTTTCTCCTTACAATATGGGAAAATTCAACCTCTCTCACAGGTCACTCACTTTTCATTGCCTTCTTCTTGAATCTATACCCACAAAATCTATGAATTGAGCACTAACTGTTTGATTTAAGTTTTGTGCAGGGTTGTGTTGGCTCCCATGACAAGATGCAGAGCGTTGAAGGGGATTCCAAACGCAGCGCATGTAGAGTACTACGCTCAGAGATCAACTCCAGGTGGATTTCTCATCACTGAAGGCACTTCCATCTCTCCCACTTCTTCTGGGTACATTCTACCTATCTCTTCTCGCTATTATTATCTCTCTACTGTTGTTTAATTTAGGGATAAACAACCAATCAATTGTTCTTTAATTTTTTGTTTGTGATGAAAATTATGTTTAGGAGTATTTGAGGATTGAATTAGATCAATTTGATGAAAAATAATGGTATACCATTCGTTTATTTTGGTTTTGTTCCTTCATCATTCGATTTATTTCATGTTTTGAAAAAAGATATACAGATATCGAAAGGAGAGATGAAATATATACAAATTAATCTAGCAAAATATAATTCAAAGTTTACATTTTTCGTTTTAGAGGAAAAGCTACAAAGTATACCTTCAAATATATGTAATGCGTTAAAACATGATTTAATAATATCTCAAAAGATAAATCAATGTTAGGTAATAAATTCCAGGTTCATTGTTCTTGATTATATGAGCATGACACTAATTTATGATATTGAATATGCAATAAATTTTGGTTTGAGTTTAAATTTTATCAATTTTCAACATATATGTACAGAATCCTAAATCAGATTCAATTCAATAAAAAATCAATTTATTTATTTTATTTCAAACTCTCCGGATTTTCATTTTGTTTTCTAGTTTTTCGGTTGAGTTACACTTACCATGATTCGTGTGAGTGATTTGAATCATTGTTGAAAATGATATTCATGAAACCATCATTAATCTTTTTAATATGTGATAACTGAAACCACCGTCCATATTAATCCATTTTTTTTTCATTTTTACTCAAATCAATTTGCTTAACCAATGGTAATAATTAAGCAATTAATTTAAAAAAAATTCTGATTTTCTTTTGTAAAAAGTATATTGATAATATCGAATATTATATATTTTTAAAAAGTATTTATATTTTTTAATCATTATTCACCAAATAATGATTAACTAATATAACCGTAAAAGAATTGACATTTTTTAGCTCTTATGTAGTATTTTTGTAATTGATTATATAGTTTGGTGCACGATATGAGCAGTGAGTAGTAACTAATAAGTGGTGATGCTGATGCAGGTTTCCTCACGTGCCTGGAATATACACTGATGAACAAGTGGAAGCATGGAGAAGTGTAGTGGATGCCGTGCACGCCAAAGGCAGCATCATCTTCTGTCAACTTTGGCATGTTGGCCGCGCATCAAATCCAGGTAAGATGCATATGCTCCTTTAGTGTTCATATTCTAGGCTTTGACTCAATTAATTAATTTTTAACAGGTTATAACAACACAAATTTCACATATTTTGCATTGAAGCATACATGTATGAAAAAATGACTCTTAACTTTTCATACAGATATTTGCATCATGATAAATTCCATTCCATCCTTAATTATGTCTTTTTATATGACATTCACTTTTCAGTGAATTGTTCACTCATTTAGCACCTTAAGTGGATTTGAAACAGTGTATCAACCTGGTGGGGCTGCACCTATTTCGTCCACCAGTAAACCCATATCAGAGAAGTGGAGGGTTCTCATGCCAGATGGGTCCCATGGCGTGTTCTCAGAGCCTCATGCTCTCACCACTGCTGAAATATCTGAAGTAGTGCAGCACTATCGCCAATCAGCAATTAATGCAATTCGAGCAGGTTAATTAAGTTGTACTTTATTGTTTTGCTAAGTATAACATCTACTTTTTCAATTTTCAATGAAAAAAAAGTTATTTAGATAAATTTGATTTGAGTAAAATAGTCTTAACAAAAGTTAAGTTTTATATTTGAAAAGAGAAAGAAAGAGTGAATGACAGTATAAAATAAAAGTAAAAAATTCTTGTGTGGAAGGACGACTGTTCTTCCTATATATCTATGGTGATGATGAAATGTGACAGACTATATATACACTAGCACAGGTTTTGATGGAATCGAGATTCATGGGGCACATGGGTATCTCATCGATCAATTCTTGAAGGACGCAATCAACGACCGAACAGATGAATATGGTGGATCACTAGAAAACCGGTGCAGGTTCCTAATGCAGGTGGTTGAAGCTGTTGTTTCTGCTATTGGGGCAGAAAGACTTGCTGTCAGAATTTCACCAGCAATTGATCACATGGATGCCTTTGACTCTGACCCACTTGGGCTAGGCTTAGCAGTGATTGAGAAACTGAACAAATTCCAGAAAGAAAAGGGCACAAAACTGGCTTACCTTCATGTTACTCAGCCTCGATTCACCCTTCTCGAGAGAACCGAGGCAGAGAGGGAAGAAGACAGTGTTGATCTGATGCAGCAGTGGAGAAGGGCTTATGAGGGAACATTGATGTGCAGTGGTGGCTTTACTAGGGACTCAGGAATGAAAGCTGTGGCTCAAGGCCTTGCTGACTTGGTTTCCTTTGGTCGTCTTTTCATCTCTAATCCAGACTTGGTTTCAAAGCTGAAGCTTAATGCACCTCTCACCAGCTACAACAGGAACACCTTTTACACCTCAGACCCTGTCATTGGTTACACAGATTATCCTTTCCTGCAAAAACAAACTCATGCAAATTAAGGATATGATTGATTTTAGTTTCCTAAATTAGAGTTAATCTTTTTATTTCTGTAATTTGAAAAAATAAAATTGTTTTAATGAATTATATGTCCTTTACATTCTACATTTTAACTGCATAATATATTTCTTCTGCAAAACTGCATTTTTCTTTCAAAGTTATGATGAACAAACAAAAAAACAGAGAAGCGTCGCCTGAGAGATTCGAACTCTCGCGGGGAAACCCCATGTACTTAGCAGGCACACGCCTTAACCACTCGGCCAAAGCGACTTCTTGTCAGCTGAAATCTGTATTTACAATATATTATAAAATGTTACTTTTTGAAAGTAGAAGATATTCAAAATAATAATGAACACTCAATAGAATGCTTCAGAACTTATATATAACGTTGTAATATTTTGCAAGCATTTGGACTATTATTTATCAGTGAGCTTACTTGAATAAACAATGGTGTATATTGTTACTCTTTTGTTCGCAACTTGTAGAAAAATCAAATTATATTTAAAGAGATAAAGGAAAAACATACTTGGGCTGTTGATTACGATAAAAGATAGAATAGAAAGAAAATTTGCAAATTGCATTAGCGTAAAACATTGTTCTCATAAAATCATGTAAGGAAAAGTATTTGTTAGTATTTTTCTGGTTGAAAGTTTAAGTAAGCTCAGTGTCTACTAATTTTACAATATTTTAAAACAATAAAAAACAATTATATATAATTAATATTTTATATATCACATAAAATAATTTTGTAATTTTAAAACATATTGACTATATTTTCCTTAATCATATTTTTCTTGTTTATATTTTTAGAAAAATAATTCTAATAAATTATTAAAGATATAACAAAATATTTAATGTTTTCTTTCATTTAATTTTGAAATACAAAGGAATCATAAAACTCAATATTTTTAAGACTATACTGGTCACTAAATCGACAGTGGTTTAAAATTTAATAGTTTAGTCATAATTAAATTTGTATTAAAACTTATTTTAATATTTATATCATATCAAACAGATTTGAGTCTTATAAGATTCATCGCCTATCTATCAATAAATATTGTTAACATAATATATTACGAATTCACATTAATGTTTATTCATTTAGACATTGTACAACTATTTCTTGCTATACAATTTTTATTAAATTATTATTTTAATATTGTTAGTATAATAGTATATGAATTACTTTAGGTTCTTCCAAGAAGGGAAATGAAAAATTCTTGATTTTATAGCAAGGACCCATAGCTACACTAGCATGTGATCCTCGCTTTGTCCCGTAATGTTTGAAAAACACTCGTGACCACTTATTTTCTTTTTTGGCCTTTTTTCTATCATATATATATATATATATATATATATATATATATATATATATATATATATATATATATATATATATATATATATATATATATATATATATATATTCGTTTACAATTCTTGAATTCCTTTTTTCTAAATTCTAAAATGGGTTCCGTTTATTAATACAAATTAGTTTACATATAAATTAATTTAAGGATGTTTTATTAAACATCTTCCGGAAGACTTTTAAAAAAAGAAAAATAAGAGAAACAAAGTGAAGTAATTTTTTTAATAAATATTAAAAGTAATTTATTTAAAAAGCATAAAAATTTAGATAAAGCATGAATTTTTATAAACTGATTAATGCATAGATTTTTTTTAACTTTCTGGGAAAAACTTAGAATCATTAAAAAGTATTTAACTCAACGGATTTGAATTTTTTTTTTGAAAACATGGATAAGGTACGTGCATGGCAGCTCATCAGTAATTTGTACAGATATAAGAAACGTAGCAGTGTCCTGCAATGGTTCTCTTGGCAGCATCTCACAGACACAATCGACAAGGAAATTCAAATTATGACAGTGAAAGTGATACCAATGCCACCCTTTTCTTGAATTTGGTAAGAAGTGAATGACCAGTGTTGATTTACAATGACAGGCTTATCCTTATCAGTACTTGGAGCATCCAACAAACGTAGCAGATTTGCAATATGTTTGAGAGGTACCATTGACCAAAAGAATGGTAATTGCTAAGATGATTAAAATAAATGAAGATCTTCATTACTCTTAGTTGCGTTGCATGTCGGGGAACACCAAGTTGACCTTTTGCCAGGTTCCCTGGAAGAAGGGGAATGTATGGCAACCTCATATACATGTGCTTGCTTAATATCCACACTAACACACAAACAAGACTTGCAGAAAGGGTAGCTGTCAAAATGTCTTTTTATGCCCTTCATTTCTTTCTTTTGCTATGCTGTTGAGGACCACCATATGTTTGTCATTTTCAGATTTTCTTATTGTTTCTGGGAATGAACGTTAGATTTACAGTCTGTGGAAATTTCTGTAAGTAGAAAGGGAAAAAATGAGTGTCTATTTGGATAACATAAATAGTAAACAGAAACTGTGTCACTCTTGCAGATCATGATTGAGAGTATGCTAGAAGAGAAATTGTTGTTCAGACTCCAAATTTAGATAGAAGTTTATTATGGCAAGTACACTGCTTTTTTCAAATAGGAAGATAAATTGAACGAGTTCACCCAAAATCCTAAAGCAAACACCAAATTCAACTAAATGATAATTTTGATAGACACTATTTATTTAGTCCTTGACAATTTTACACTTTGATGCCTTAAATCCATATCCACCATTTGAAGGGTCACAAGAAAAAAAGAAACTTAGAATCTTCAAGTATCTGAGTAGGAGCAATATTTACAATTTCTTGAAAAACACTCAATAGAGTCCAAGAATAGACATTATTCCAACTTATCCATGTTATAATGTTGATTCTGACATATATAGCATTGGAAACATTACCAAAGAATGTCTCAAGCACTAAAATTGAAGAATTAACAAAAAAAAGTATAATCTATGTATCTACACTATGCTTCAATCAAATGAACCAATGAAACCCATTGGTTTTGGATGATATATACTCATACAATACAACACTGAAAACATCATTATTTTACCTTAAACCCCAGTACTTTCATTTACTGTTATCCCTGTTCCTTCGTTAGTTACTAAATTCTGCATAATATCAATATCACCTTGAGCATGGTTGTTCAATGTTCACTTAAGACAGATTGAAGCAGAATTATAAAGAACAGCATTACCAGAAAGTGATCTTAGTTTAGGTCATTACCAGTAATCACGAATGCAAAATAGAGCACTTGAAATAATATCTATCAGAGTAAAAGAAGATACTCGAAAGATGCCTGTGTTCCTTCTACATTCAAACAAAAAGTAGGTCCTTGTTATCTACGAAAAAGTTTGACACTCACATGCACCAATCCAAGCTCAAATTATGTCCTTTATGGCCATCAGTGAGAAAAATCTATCCATATCAAATCATATCGAAACAATTCAATGGCCATGGTGAAGAGAGGTCCATACCCTCCCCTCAAATTATATATAGTGTAACCAACCAAACACCTTTACTAATACTGCATCAAGTTAAGGTGAGAGCATTCCAATCTACAATAAGCGATGATTCTCATTATCTCCCTCGTTTTTTCTCTTTTCTCCTTCTCCCATGCTTCTGTCCTAGATTTCTGCGTGGCAGATCTTGCAGGTCCTATTGGTCCTGCAGGATACTCCTGCAAGAAGCCTTCAAAGGTCACAGCAGATGATTTTGCTTACAGTGGCCTTGCCATTGCTGGCAACACCTCAAATATTATCAAAGCTGCAGTGACACCTGCATTTGATGCTCAGTTTCCTGGTGTAAATGGCCTTGGCATATCGGCAGCCCGCCTGGACTTGGCAGGAGGTGGAGTTATACCACTTCATACTCATCCCGGAGCTTCAGAATTACTTGTTGTAATACAAGGAAGCATTTTGGCAGGATTCATTTCATCTGACAACTCTGTCTACATCAAAAAACTTAATAAGGGGGATGTTATGGTATTCCCTCAAGGCTTGCTGCACTTCCAAATCAATGCAGGTGGTTCTTCAGCCCTGGCTATTGTTAGCTTCAGTAGCTCCAACCCTGGTCTGCAAATTCTGGACTTTGCTTTGTTCAAAAGTAATTTCCCCACACCACTGATAGTGCAAACCACTTTCCTTGATGCTGCTCTGGTGAAGAAGCTTAAGGGTGTTCTTGGAGGTTCAGGCTAAACCATGGGTAGTTATCCATGTTAGAGACTGAACTCAAGCATGTTGTATCTCATGTTTAAGTTTATTTATCGCCTGGGTCTACATTTGGATTTAGTATGCATGTGTAGGTAGGACTCTTCTTTGAGCAAGCTTTGTAGTTGAGAATAAAACTTGAGGCGATTTGGTTGTTGTTGTGATTTTTATTGTTATCAAGTTTCAGTTGAAGGCAGATGATTTCGTACTTCAGAAAATTGAGCTGAGATGACTTTAATATGTGGCCTTTTCTCGTGTGTATTTTTATGAATAATGATTGTAAAATTTTGACATGCACTTGCAATCCAACAATGTAAAAATTTAAACTTGGCTTTTTCAGAAAATGCATGAAGCCCACTTCTTACTAAGTACAGGGGTCTTCTATTCTATACAGTAATAAGGAGTGTTTTGTTACCATAGTTCTGCTATGTTTATTCAAACTTGCTAGAATCTTAAACATTATTTTAAATAAAATACATGTTCTGTCAACCCAGTAGGTAAAAAGAAATTCAATGAGTTGTTTTAACGTATTTTATAGATACTTAACTGTTCAGCACCAGAGTGATGGGGGTGATGTACTAACAAGATAATGTCTAATGAAGTTTTTTTTACACCCTTTTCATTATTTAGAAAAAAATGTCTGACTCGCCTTTTCAAGATGCACTCCCTCTATCCTAAAACAATAGCCATTCTACTTTCTTTTCTTTCAACATAATAGTTTTTTTTAACCTTTTTAAACCACATATAATCAAAAATAATAAATAAAGTACCACCTAGAGACACAAGTAGTTGACAGCTGAAGATTTTTTTTACTGATTTTATATTAATTGAGTTTTTTTTTTACAGGTGTATTATCAGCTTCAGAGACAGTTATTTTATAATGGAGAGTTCAAAGGACTCTAAGCCAAAACTTTAACATAAAGACTTCAGCTTCATTTGGTGGACTCCATGAGTTTCTCACAATAAACAATTTATGAGAAGAAATATATTAAAAGAGTACATTCCTAGTATTACTTTTCTAAAGAAACCAGTTTAAAAAATCGATGAAACTAGATTTCTATTCTTTAATCTTATTGTACAACAAGAATACAACTTATTCAGTCCCACCCCCTTCTCCTGCTATTAGTACAAGAAATGAATAAAATATAATCTAGAAAGAAAGAAAAACCATTCATAAGTGTGGTTAGAGATGAGGTCTGCTTAAAAAGGTATGGTGTTTAATTTCTATTGCATGTATTGACAGTGTATACTCTGGCCTGCCCGTGCTCGATCCTTAAATTTAATACTGCTGCTAGGAATCTCAGTTTCTTATCCCCCCACCTTGGCTATTTATAATCTTATCCCAACAGCCAGGAAATCATAGCACCTTACCAGACAGCCGAGCACATTGCTATCTCCTCAAGACAGAAGTATGGAATATATCAGATAGTTTGTGTCTTTTGATTGTAGCTCTGCCATGACATCATAAGACAGACAACCTTGAGTGGCGTCTCTACTGCTATCTTGTTTCACAAATACATCCTGGCAGAGGATTTGCATAAAAACTTTCCTCCAGCTTTGGAAATTCTCCAGGTTCCCTTCGGTATGGAGCACCAATTCGGTCTTCGTGCAGTTTTTTGACCTTGGAGCTAAACTTTTTCCATGAAAATTTTCCTTCATCCAACTGATCAACAAGATTAACAAAATTCATCCTGCATCAACCATTGAAATAAATCAGTGAGAATGAAGAATCAGTTAACACAGATCTAAAATGCATATCATCAAATCATCATGTTCCACATAATAAAGAAACAGGTTAGGAATACATTACTTGTCTGGATTGATGGTCTTCTTGAAGTTTTCAAAGCGCCTATGACCTTGTACCGCCTTTGCCATATTTCCATCATAAGTGTAAAGAAAAACGTCACTCTTTAGGGCGACAACATAGTCTATACCGGCCAACATGTTCTGATGATTCTTGAAAGGATTCAACTCTTCTTCAGAGGACAGAGAGGAATGAGAGAAAATGTTGGGGAAATCATCCTTGAGATATTTCATACTCCCTCTTCCAAATGCATCTCCAGCTACTAGATAAATCCTGGTGTGTGATGGAAAACCCAATGCTTTAAGCAATAGGGAAGTTTCCCTTGGAGTTAATGGACAACCTCCTAGCAATCTCCTCTCAGTCCCATTAATCTCCTTCTCCTTCCAGTGACTGACTTCATATCGCATCTGTCTCAGTTCTTCATCTTCTTCTGCAGTCAAATTATGACTGCATCCTGTAAATGCAAGCATATCCTTCTCATATCTATAACAAATTGCAATAGTGTAAGGTTAGAAGTAGGATATTTATTTAAACTTGACAAAAATACAAATATCTTCTGCGTTGAGATCATCAAAGGAGTGCAAAACTAGGTAATGCTTCGGATCCTTATTCCGTGAGACAACTTATAGAATCTGATTCAGTGTACCAGTTAATTAAACTCTAAGCGCATATCATCCAAAAATATGGAAGCAGGTTTAACATCTGATTCAATCTGAAATAGACATTGATGACAATTTAATTATACAGCCAACAACTGTAGGGTCCAAATCTTTGACTTTCATTAAAAAAAAAAGCAGTTCTAAACTTGCACAAAATCTGTCCGGGTTCAAAATTTCCATGATCAAAATGGCCGAGGAAAACTTTCATGTCAATGGGTCCTTCACCAAGAAGCATGCTATTTTACATTGATCTTATTATTAATCCATGTAGGTTCAAATGAGAGATCAGTTTTCAAGGAAATAATGTTCCACTTTATGTTCTTGTCGCTAAAACAATCTAGGGAAAATCACACCACATAAGCCAGGCCTTGTAAACTGCAGAATAGGATCCTAATGTCCTGTAACTAACCTTATCACTATTCCTAGCCAAACATTGCTTGGGTGTAATTGAGTGGCACTATAATGAGTTAAGAAAATCAACTAGTTAATTACTTGTTCAAACTCATTTATTTAGTTAAACAAACAAACTCAAGATTGATATTAAACTTTCAAAAGCTCCCCTTAATCACATAAAGTTAGATTAGAAGGAAATGAAAGGTTAGGATAAGAAATAGCTCTTTAAACATGATCTACATCTCTATCTGTCTTATATATATATATATATATATATATATATATATATATATATATATATATATATATATATATATATATATATATATATATATATATATATAAACAATGGTATCAGAGCCGATGGTTCGTATTGGTGACCAGCTCAAACGAGTATAATGATTCCTGTATCAAAAGTCTTCTTGGCGAAGGGTTCCAGATAAGCGTGTCCCATTAAGGTGAATGGCGGTACGAAGGGGTACTCGTGGTTGGAATGCTTCCGCTGAAGGAGGAGTGTACCAATGTGGAAGGGACTCACCCTTGAGGGGGAGATTGTTGGGAATCCAAGTGTGAGTCTAAGTCCCACGTTGGATAGAAATGAGAAAGTAGAGCACTATATAAAGATGAGAGATCCATTAACCCATTGCCTTAAGGTTTTGAGTAGAGAGTGGTGTCAATTCCTTATATGGTTGGGCTCATATCTCATTGATGTTTGTGCCTCTCCGGTGAACCCCCTCCTCGATAGACCCAACAGATATATATATTGTTAAGAAGTGGACTTTAAGTCTAACTCAACCCCCACAACCGGAAACTGGCTTATAAGATGAAGTTTGCACCCACTTATGTACTCTAAATTGATCTTATCTCTAGTCAATATGGGACTTCCAACACATCCCATCGATAGGCTCTAACTATGTTTGCACCCACTTATATACTCTAAATTGACCTTATCTCTAATTGATGTGAGACTTCCAACATATTGTTAAGAAGTGGACTTTAAGTCTAACTCAACCCCCACAACCGGAAACTGGCTTATAAGACGAGGTTTGCACCCACTTATGTACTCTAAATTGACCTTATCTCTAGTCAATATGGGACTTCCAACACATCCCATCAATAGGCTCTAACTATGTTTGCACCCACTTATATACTCTAAATTGACCTTATCTCTAGTTGATGTGAGACTTCCAACATATATATATATATATATATATATATATATATACACATATATTAATACTGAGTGGTACTTAGTATTAAACATTATTTTTCAACGCAAAAATTTGATATATTTTATTGATCTTTGTTATTTATATATTGCTTATGAAATAAGTTATAATTTTTTTAGGACAAAATACATTTTGTATGCCTGGAAAGTTCTTAAAATACTAATTACATCTTAAAAAATTCATATTAATTTCCTCCCTCTAAAATTTAAACATATTTTATAAGTTTCTCAGAAATTATATATGGTGTTAATTATACATTTAACAAAAATTACTTTAATTGTAAAATTAAAAGGTCAAAATCGTATTCATGAAATGTTTTGGTATAATTACTATTACTAACAAAAACAAATAACTAAATAGTACTATGTATAAATTTTGATGGACAAGGAATAAAAATAATACCAGAAGTTTTTGGAAAACATATTTAATACATTTGAAATACGAAAACACACTTTCCCCTTTTTTATTTACAAAATTATGAAAATGTAATAGTCTAAAAGTTTTTAATTTCACATATCACATGTCAAACACATTTTTCTATTAATAAATAGTTATCTAGTGTTAATATAGCTATTAAATATTATATTAATAAAAAAAAATCTTCATAAAAGCATATTAATTAAATTATAAATGAACTAAACAAGCTAAGCTCAAACTTTGTTTCTTTCACAAGTTCAAGCTTTCAATTAGGCTGTTTAAACAAATGAACCACGTCCAATTTTTTTTTCACAAGTCAAACCCAAGCTTCAGGGGTTCGAAATGGCTTGGCTTGACTGTTTAACCCCTAATGTCAACCATCCCTTTGAAACTAAGAGATATGGTGAAAAGGTCTAAATAGCAATTGATAAGCAACTTGGGAGAACCATACAACAAAAGCTATTCTATGCAGTTAGATCTTAACCTCCACCCTAACCCTTCATATGAATGCATAACGATAAAAAGTAGAAGAGAGAAGAAGGAAAAAATCCAGCATACATTTGTATCAGAATATTAAATTGTAACTTGCCTCAAATGAAGGGCAAGATACGAACTTCCATTCTGTTGCATCCTAGATACTAGCGTGTTTCCAAATTCCTCAATTGGAGCTGAATACTTCAGTGCTCTGTAATTTACACGGCATCTTAGTTTCTGTATGGAATGTGGAATGTCATTATTGGCAAGCCTGGAATCGGTATGAGTGAAATAGATCACTTTGTGCTGCTTTAGGAGGGGAAGAACCTCAGTCTTATAATAAGGAACCTGTACATAAACATTATGTATATATTTAACCATGGTTATTAGAAATATAATGAAGGAGCACAATGGTATTGTGTGAAAAAAATTCAAACGTTATGATACAATGCCATTCATAATGAGAGTTGATAGTGATGTTTTCATTTTTCTTAAAAACATAACTGGCTACCAAAAAGACCATGTGGACGGATGACCAACTTCAATAAGAAAGCAAGAATCAATTAATCAGACATACTATTCCAGATTTGAAAAAGAAGTAATCGCAGTTGAAAAGTTTTTTGGACCTTGGACCAAGATATTGGAGTTTTTGGGAAAGGCTCAATTCCAGCATAAGCATGAGGTAATTTCTCAACTATGTGTACATCATCCTTCAGCATATGAATAAAATACTTCCAATCAAACAAATCCTTGAAGCCACTGCACATATATTAAACATATTAAGTTGTAGACCAGAAAGTATTCAACAAGAGAATGGCAACTCATCACTTAATAAGTTTAAAAACTATAACGAAAGGGAGAATACATGAAGGAGAGATTAGGAAAACCAGTTAGATCTTTCTGCCAACACCATTTCTATTAAAGACAAACTTGTGATAATTGTCCACAAAAAGATGTTGATTGTATGATAGCAATGGATTGCATACTTCTAAAATAATGTTACAAAAGTACCAAAGGAATAATGCTGTATTCCCACATCTCTTGGACATAATTAATCAGCCGAAGTTCTAAGCTGCTGCATGATTTGAACAAAAATAACACTCCAAGAAGGGGGTGTCAGTGACCTGGGTGAGTTGAATTTAATCTATTTTTTTACCCATCCCAAATAAATTTCATTTGGTTGGGCTGGGTTTACATTTTTTTTATCTAGAAAACACAACTCAATTCAATCATAATTGGGCATGATTGAGTTAATCATCAAGTTGAGTAATTAATATCACATTTTACTAAAAAAAATTGTCAACACTTCTCAATATCATAAGGCAACACAATAATTATAGCACATACCTAAACCATATTCATATCATAAAACATAAAAACATAATGATAAAATTGTTAAACAATTAATATTCTTATTGTATATTTATTAAGTACATGGGTTCAGTCACGGACCCATAACCCAAACCATTTCTAATTGTTTGCACTACAAAATACTCAACAAATACACAAAAATGTAATTGGGGTTGGGTTGGGTGGGTTTGTGGGTAACTTGCTTACACACGTAATCTGAATCATATATCAATTCGTACATATAATTAGCATTGATTGAAACTAAATATTGCTTTAGGCTTGCAAGAAACAAGGACATATCTAACTGCATAGTAGGAAAGGGAAAGAAAAAAAACCTATCATCAGCCCAATAGGAGGTGTGATCAAGAGAAGGAAGAACAAGCGTTGCCTTCATAATCTTAGCAACAGCAACCATATCGCATATCTGCAATCAAATGTATATTGAGAAGAAATCAGGTTATTGCAGCCAAACTTTCTATTATGTACCATCAGAAATCAACACAGCCAGACCCCAAATCTCATCTGATTCAGACCACCATTTGCATTTACTAGAATGTAGCCGTTGACCTTTGCATCTAGCTCTGGCAAAAGAGAATGTCAAAAGTGAGAAGAGAAAAATCTTGGAATAACCTATTGCATGACAAGAGAAAGAAGTATACTTGATAATATAACTTCATACTTTTACGATTACTTGGAAGATCTATGCATTGGGTGAAATTGTCACTGTTGGGCTTAGACCAGATCCCTGGATCCTAAATAAAAAGCAGACTTTTATAAACGAAAAGGCAAAGACATGTTTGAATAGGCCTATAAATTACCCTTTTTTCCATTTCATGTACTTCCTTGAATCATTTGAAAACCAAACATAATTAAGTCAATAAACTTGAGATACAGATTTGAGACTTACTTCAGCCATGGCAGTATGGCTGCCACCTACTCCCGTTGCTAATGTTTTTAATGTTCGTTCAACATCACTTGCTCCCCCCCTATATGCATAACCAAGGGAGCTTTTGTCCATTAGATTTAGACTAGCAATGGAGTCAGGCAGTTCCTGATAAAATGGTAAAATAATTTACTAGGTAAGATAAGAAATGCAAACACAATCCCCACACCCTACAAATATTAATGTTGTAACGCAAAAGGATACAAGCACCTAGTCGGAAATCGGATCATGATATATCAATCTACTTCTTAATCTCTACGTAGATTATTTTCACAATGGGGTAGAATAAGAGTAGCTGTCTATGGTTAACAGCCATAAATTCACAGCCTAGTGCAAAAGACGAGGCTCCCACAAAGTAGACAGAGTGCAGCACATAAAAATCAAAACTAAACTTAATTGGGTTTTCCTCTTTACTTTAAGTGTTAAAATGATAAAATATTATGTAACAGTTAAGAAAGTGGGGCTCCCCTGCTATTCCAAACAACCCAGTAGCTCACAAAAAATCAGATAGTTTCAAACACAAAAGTTGATAACTAGTACTCACAAAAGGACTCAAAGAAAAAAGCACAATTGCCCAGTTTCAGAACAAGTTGCAAATGAAAAGGTTGAATAAGAAATCCCATTATTTTAAGGAAATTATACTGTTTTGCACCTGAAACACAAGATTTCCTATAAATCACACCAAAATTTCAAATTAAAAAATATCAACCTGAGTTCTAGATCGGATGAAAGAAAATCTAATTTAAGTAATTAACTCGAACCTTCTGCAGCAACAAAAATAGATCCACAATAAGCATAATAAATAAACAGAGTCTCCACTCAAAAACAAACTAATAAACACTATAAAATTCAGCTCCTTTCCCAAGTTAAATATTGACAGCAGTCTTCCTAAAACTTGAAGAACTTTCATCGCAGTAAGAAATTTACAATAACATGATCAAAGAATGTCGATTGACAGGAGGCAGTAGCAGAGTAAAATATGATGCCAACTAACCAACCTTATCTGATTGAGCTCTTTCAATGGCAGATCCAAGCCAGCCAGTGGCACATATCTTGAGAACACCAATGAAGATGCACAACCCACAGAACGCCAAGAACATCAAGTGCCCAATTTTCTTCTTTTCCCTAAACCCCAAATCCTCAACGATGGAAGCAAGGGGCTTCTTCAACAGCCCCCTCACATGCACTCTCTGGGTCACGTGATTGTGACTGTGCCTCCCCACTGGAACACCCTCCGACGCCTCTTCCGATCTGGGCGAGTTGATTTGGAGCTCAACCTCACCGGAGCCGCCGTTGGAGTTGGCGCCGTCAGTGTTGCGCTTGAAGGAGTGGGCGCGGCGAGTCATTGGGCCGGAGAACCGCGGGCTGTTGACTCGCTGGGACACCCCATCGGAAGCGTTGTGATGGTGATTCGATTCGGAGAATATCGCCATTAGAGTTACACCCAAGCTTTTTCTGCACTTGTATTTGTACTTGTAGTGCCTGTATTATACTTCTAATAATAATGATGATGATTAGTTAATTTGGTTATTATTTATTATTAAAATATCATTTCAAAGACCAATTCAGTAATAAATTAATAAATATTTTATTATAAAATTATAATATTTAAAATTTATTAAAATTATAAACCAACTCAGATTTATTAATCTTTCCGTAACAAATAGTTGATTTTTCTTAATAATGACTATTTTTTTCTCTCTCCCCTTTATTACGCGTCCTGAACTCCAGACATATATACACTGCTTCATAGGTTGTTCTTAGTCTTTTCTCTTCTTCTTGGTAAAGAGAATTAAAAAAAAAAAAACTCAATTTATGGAGTGTAATGATTCCTGTTCCTAATCATTGCATGGCTGCTTCTATATTTAAGGAAAGATGTTGGTTCTGTTTTGCGTTTGTTTTTAGTTGTAATTAATTAAGAATGAGCTAATAATAATTTGACTTATTTTAATTTGCAACAAAATTAAATTTCTAATGGTTACATATCTGTAACTGTTTCCTATACTCAGTTAAACGAAAAAAAAAACTAATTCCTTTCAACTAAATTTAACGTGGAAAAAAATAACTATTTCCTTATTGACATTTAAATTTATTTACAATTATTATATTTCTATATTTAAAAATTAATCAGTATTTGTTTGTTTGTGTCTCATAATTAATTAATATAATAAGAGACAATTATTTTTTATCATTACTTTTTAATATTTGTTACTTTTATATAAATTTGTAACTAAATAATAGTGATATTGTGGTAAGGAATAATTAATGCACTGTATAATTTTAAAAAAGTAATAAAAAAACATCCCTTCTGAAAAAAGTATTATATATAGAAATAGAAAAAACATTTTGAAAGTAGATACAGTGATGATATTTAATATTATATGTTTATGGATGATACTTATCGTATACTACAATTTAATTTTTATCTAAATATAATTAAATTTATTTATCACAATAATAAAAATTAAAATCTAAAAAACACGGCACAAAAACTAGTTAATTTATATACTTTTTCAAAGTGAAATTGTTATAAGTTTAATGGAGCTTATTAAATCTTACATTTTAATATTTGAAAATGGGTATTTAAGAGTGTCGGTGAAGAATGAATATTGAATAATTGCATATAAAAGATTAAGTGAAACTAACAGCATATAATTGCAGCCTGTAATTGACAACCATTAATGCATTCTTAATTTAATTCTGAAATTATGTGTGTGGTGTTGTTAGCTGGATGAACCTTTCAGACACGCAAACTGTATAACAGACATTGAACATGTTTTTTTGACTAACAAAACAACAAATATTCACTTAATTAGGTCATATAATTCAAATTTCGCACCCAATTTTTAACTTACAGTGTGCTCCATTTTTATTTTACTTTCTCATTTCACTACAAAACCAGTGTAAACGTGTGACGACGAAGATTCCAAAAGGAATTTTGGATGCATTATTTAAATATTGAACCACCTTATCACTTTCATATTCAGTGGTAAAAAATAATGCTCACTTTTCTCAAAATCCTTCTTAGTTTTGTCAAACGTTGTCAGTAGACAACATCCATCGTTCCGATTCACTTTCACATTGGACAAATCATAAGTGCCCTACCAAACGGTTTCCGAGTAATATTAAATGCAAAACGTGAGGTCAATTTAGCGAACTCGTTAACTATTATATATGATAAGCCAAAGTTTATCTAATAATATATGGTATATTGTACATAGTTAAGTCACTTGTAACTAATAAAATAATTTTGATTTTGTGATTTTAACAATATAAAAAAAAATTAATCTTAATCTAATACAGTGCATTAATTATATGCTTTACTCTCGAGTTATAACAAATATGTACATCTATTATTATTATTATTATTGTGTAAGCTATATAATTATAGAATATTTAATATGTTAATGCAAATTTGAATTGGTGTAGAAAATATTTTATAATTAATGGTTTCTCGAAAGTCTTTAACAAAATTCAGTATCAAATTTGAATATATTAAAACACAAGAAATTATATTAACTTGTAAAGAATATTGGAAAGGGGTGCGAGAGAAGGTAGGTGAATGGCATACCTATGGTGTTCCAGCGAAGCCTCCCAATGAAAGTGGAGAAAGTGGTGGAAGAATATGACACAAAAACAACCACGAAGTCTAAACATGGTAGAATAGAAATTCCGCATCACAATATTTTTTTTTTCTACTTATTTTCTTGTTGTCATGAAAGAGTAATATTTTCTTAATAAGATACATCAAATTTTTTTTTTTATTATAATGTTTTAATGTTTGAGAATAAAACTAAAAGAGAAAAAATAATTTCACTTTAAGATTTTTTTTTGTTTCATTCCTAAATTGCTATTAATTTTTCTTTTAAGTTAAAGAGAAAGTTATTGTAATCTTTTTTCTTTAGTAAAAATATATTATTATCTATTATTTATTCTGTTTCTTTTTTTATTAATAATTATAGAGTTTGATTATGAGAAATGTATCATAGGACCGTCTGGTCAATTACAATTTGGATGGTCAATTATAAGTCGTCAACTTAACTACGACTTAGACAGTTAATTACCAAGATATCTGGTCAACTATAATTCCAATGATCAACCACCACTCACATAATAAGTCATTGAGTTTGAACAATCATCTAACATACTGGACAAAACTAATCTGTTTAAACAGAACCAAAGTACATCAATCCTAAAAACCAATTAATTCAAGGCTAAAACCTGATTTTTCATGTTTCAGCTGAATTTAATCAAAAGTTCATCACAAAATCTATAAATAAATGTTTAATGTAAGAGAGTGAATTGTGCATTAAATATAACATTCATTGTTATTTGTCTAAGTTGATCTGATTTTGACATTAAAGTACTTTTTGCAGGTACCATCAAACTTGGACCTCAAACGACACGTCAAAGACAGTACAATTGACCTTGACCTCACACTTAAAACAAAAAAGAAATAACAAATTGTTACTTATCTTTATTGTTATTAATTGTAACCTTTGATGAATTTTGTGTATCCCATAAAGTTTTTAATGGTGAAATTATCAGGATAAAAACAAAGACTTGGATTGTTCTTACAAAATGAGTACTTACTTGTTAATTTTGATTTGTAATAAATTAGAGAAAGAGTAGAGGCCATAAATGATCTTTGATCATTATCTCACAATAACATTAAGGGTTAAATATGTTTTTCGTCCCTTAAGAATCACACGATTTTGGGTTTAGTCCCTACTCGAAACTTTGATTGCTTTTAGTCCTCATAGTTTTGAAACTATTACTATTAGTCCTTAAAATTGAACGGTGTTAACTTTTGTTTGATGTGGCAAACAGCGATGCCACGTCTTATGCCAGCTTCCCTCTTCACTCTATGCCACGTTGCTTTTCTTTTTATCTGGCCAATAAGAATCTGACACGTGTCAGCCCCCTTCCACCCCAAATTAGGGTTTGTCAGATTAGGGAAACTTGCCCTTGCACCTGTGCCACGATTTTGCTCTTCTATCTTACGCCGTCATGAGCCAAGAACGCGAGAAGGGAAGGGTTACTCTCTTGCAGGTGGCGAATGGAGTTTCTGCTGTGTTTTTGGATTTGCAGATTTGTTGCAGGTGATGGCGCATCTGGATGACGGTGATGATGCGAGGGAGGATGTCGCGGCTTGCAAGGATTTTTCGCGTTGAAGGTGACATTGATGGAGGATGGCGTCGCTGCAGGGGAGCTTGCGAGATGAAGGCGCGACGACGGAGAGGCTTAGGCGATTTAGGGTTCGTTGTAGTACTCGCGATTTGGGATTTCGCTTGGCTGTGGTTCTCGATTGGTCGGAGCGAACTCAGTGTGCGTCTTCCTACACGGTGCGATTTGCTATTGGGGTTGCTCGCGTTTTCTGGATTTGTCTGAGTTTCAGGTGATTATGGGAATGCCATGGATGACTCGCAAGGAAGAAGAAAGGGCTCCGCTGTTTGGATTCTTTGCAGGTGAAGAACGGAGATGCTTGCTTGATCTGCGGCTTGGGCTGTTGTGCGATTGGGGTGATGGTGCACGAGAAGCGAAACCGTGGTTGCTCTGCCGGAGAAGATGAACGAAGTTCTCAAGCACAAGCAACGTGGCAGAGAGTGATGAAGCAAACTGGCATAAGACGTGGCCTCGTCGTTTGCCACATCAAACAAAAATTAACACCGTTCAATTTTAAGCACTAATAGTAATAGTTTCAAAACTATGAGGACTAAAAGCAATCAAAGTTTCAAGTAGGGACTAAACTCAAAATCGTGTGATACTTAAGGGACGAAAAACATATTTAACCCTAACATTAACTTTAAACTTTGTGGCATTAAAGGCAACAATAAAAAAAAAAATCTTTGTTTGATATTGTAGCTGCATGACATGTTTTATATATAAAAATAAACATATTAATAAGTGAACTTAACCTGTAAAATCAACTTATAAGGTAAAATTTGTAATCACTTGTATATTATAAAAGTTTTTTTTTAGAATTTAGTTGTAAAGATGCAGCATGATTTTAATTTATTGGTATAGATAGTTTTATTAGCAATTATAATAGTTTAAAAAACTTGTTTTAAATAGTTTCAGTTTTTTTAATTTTTAGAATATTCTTGTTTTTTTTTATAAAGATACATTTAAATTTTTAAATAAGTTGGTTAGTTAATTTAATCACTCCCGTTGAATGAAATTTGAAAAGAAATTACAACAATAATAGCAAATTAAAGTCTTTGTTTTAATAAAAAATTCAATAAATTAAAGAAATAAATATTAAAAAACATGTATGAATAATTTATTTAACTATAACTTTCGTTTCAAAAATAAAAATATTTTTTAATTTATTTTAAATTGTTTCATTTAATGATTATTTGTATAAATTGTAAATAAGTTTTAAAATTTTGTATTTGCTTGCTTGGATCTTTCGTATTGCTTACTATATCTAATGACTTTAAAAGCATTTCATTTTAAAAGTTCTACAAACCTATTTCATATTTGATTATCGGCTAAGTACAATGCATTCCACCTTTTTAAATATATATATATATATATATATATATATATACACACACGCTAAAATACAATTTAAATAAACAAACCCTCAAAGTGGCTCATATCAATTCGGCTTTAGAAAGAGATTGTGTTGGGCCATACTACCTACTGATTGACTAGCTAAGCCTATCCATTGTTATCCACTGACTCACTTCATGAAAATTACATCTATAAAAGATTTAACGAACTTTTTTACTACTAAACTTTGTATTTATTGTGTGATTTTTCTGGTTGAATTTTTAATCATATATGTAGCTCCATAAATTTATCATAATAATTTTTAAGAACATATTAATAATATTTTAATATATTTTAAATGTCTCCTGCATATCAAGTTGCTGCTGGAATGGTGATCACTTAGTCTATTTTATAAGCTTTACTTTCAATGTTATTTTAAAAAAGAATCTCTTACCAATACAATATTAATTTAATATCCAAAAATATTAATAAAAATTATTAATAATTGTATTTACTAGGAAAGAGGTATTTCGTATCTTTATATATTTTAAGAGAAAAATAGTACTTGCCTATTGAAGGATAAACGATAGTGACTGATTGATAATGTATTGTATTATTAGAAAAGTCTTATAGTATAGTTTAGGTTAAATAATATAATTCTTTTTTATTACTAATAACGTTAGTATCAACTTTAGATAGTTAGAGAGGAGTAATGTGTCAATTGATAGCTTTTTATTTTTTTTATATTTTTTTAAAAGAAAATTTTATTATATTTCAAGTTGACTTCGTGTCAGTAATACTTATTGTTTTAATTTCAATTCATTCTCAATATTTTTATTTTGTCTTAATTTTATTCTTAATTTTTTTAAAATTAAATATTTTGTCTTTCTCCAAATTAAAATTTAATTTAATTTCATAAATGTTATACAAATATTTTTATTAAAATTAATATTTTTATTAAATATTTTTTACAAGATCAAATTTATTTGTATTTATATTATATATTGAATTTTATTTAAAATTATTTTCAAATTTTAAATTTATTTGTTACAAATATTATAGATTTGTTTAAAATCATTTTAAAATTTTACATTTGAATTCATAAAATTGTTATTTTTAAACTAACTCAAATATTTGTATAGAAATAATTGAATTTTACACAATTTAAATATATATAATTACTTTAAAAATTGAAAAATTTGATAAATTTATTTTATTTTGTGAAATATAATTGATAAAAAGTTTCACATATTTTTTAGTTAAAATTAATTTTGAATTTTTTTATTAACATTATTTTATATTAACAACTTTAACACAATTTTAAATAAAATTTTATGTAAAATATAAATTTAAATAAATTTAATTTTGTTAAAAATATTTAATAAAAATATTTGTCTAATATTTAAATAAAAATTAAATTTTGTTTTAATTTGGTGAGGATGAAATTATTTAATTTTAAACAAAATTGAGATAAAATAATAATACTAAAACTAAATTGAGACTAAGTTACTAACACCTTAAGTGACATTGATACATGTATTGTCACCACTACATCACACTATTATTGTCATGTGGTATGACTTAAGGACACATAATATTTTAAAAAGAGTAAAAAAAATAACAATAAATTTTAAAAATTAAAAAAAATCATCATTTGACACTCTTTTAACATTGTTAGTACAATAATAACGGAAATAACCTAATTGTATCAAAAATTTTAAAATAAAGAAAAAATTGAGATGTATAAAAAAATGACTGGTTGGGGATTTCTTTACAAAAATGGAACAAATGATATAATTTAACATATATGACTGGTTGGGGATTTCTTTACAAAAATGGAGCAAATGATATAATTTAACATATAGTTTATCATTAATATCTATGCAATAATTCTTATTACATGAAAAATCTATATTTAAAGATATAGTTCAAGAAAAAATAAGAATAAGTAATTCTTATTATATATAATTATCCACGAGAGATATTTGTATCTTAGATCATGTCCTTTACGTCTTTATACACACAAATTAATAGAATTATGTTTTCTTGTTTCTTTTAGGCGTATCTTTTTTACATTTGTACTTTTATAAGTAGTAATTTTATTAAGTTGACACTCAATGTTACTGTTATTGTTAGTAAAAAATGATGTGTACTGGTATCACGTAACAAGTAATAAATATTATTATCTCTAGATAAATTTATGTACACGACAACTTTCGTAATTTACAACTCAATTAGATAACACAATTCACAAAAGTACAAATAAACTATTTTTAGTGTTTTATCAAGTAGTTGGTATGCAATAAAAATTTAACATAAAGTATATACAATTATCAAAACTATATTTGATCCATTTCATTCTCATGCATTTACAAACATTTCAATTCTAATTTAAAATCAAAATCAACTCACAATATTACTTAAATCACATCCTTATTAACTTTGAGCCTATGATAACTCAAATCTTTCCATGTGCCTTATCTTTATTTTCATCAATATATTGCTCTCACAAGAACACAAAAGATACTAAAATGAACAACTTAACCTAATTTTGATATAGACAAAGATTTGAGAATTAGAAACATAAACATAAAAACAAAGAAGATAATTAAAAAACAAAAACAAAGAGAAAAGAAAATACATAAAAACAAGCACACCAACTAAACAACAATTTCAATATGTAGAATTATTAAAATAAATTTCTCAAATAACTTTACTCAGATCCCTCTTGTTGCAAGACTGCTCAGTACTCTCATAAGGTGATGATAACTACTTTTCCTTTTCTTTGAGGTAAAAACACTCAGATTCTTGTTGTTTTGTTTATCTAAGTCTGACACACACTACTCAATCCCTTGACACACACAACTCTATCCCTAGTGACTTGCACTATTTGGTTTGATTTGGTTAGTTAGGCTACTGAAATCTCATTCCTAAGATCTTCCAACAACTATATCAAGCTTTAAGATGTATCTCGAATAAAACATTAAGCATAAACCAAACCAATGGAAAACATAAACATATATATATATATATATATATATATATATATATATATATATATATATTCATAAAAGCAATCACAAGAAAAGAAAACACATAACAAAGTCTAAAGAGTCACAAACACTCAAATCACCTTGTGTTAGAACACATGCCCTAACATCTGCGCCAAAAACTTGTTAGTGGAAAATGACAAGTGCACTGGTCATAGTAGCAAGTAAGAAATATCCTTATCTCTACAAGGACTTGTACATGTGACAATTTTCATTATTCACAACTCAATTAGACAACAAAGTTTACAAAAACACAAAGAAACTTTTTTTTGGTGGTTTATTAAGTAATTGGTATGCAACAAAAAATTGTCATAAAGTATATACAATTGTCAAGACTAGATTTTATCCACTTCACTCTCATGCATTTACAAACATCTCAATTCTAATTTCAAGTCAAAATCAACTTGCAAGATTACTCAAATTCTATCCCTATTGACTTTGAGCCTATGATAACTCATCAAAGTCCAATCATCAATAAACAACCATGCATTAAATTTAAGAGTTTTAAAATTACTAATGAACCATGTTTTATCCCTAAAAGCTCCATTAGGTATTTAATTTTAGTTATAGATTCAAAAAACATTTTTCAACACCATAAGAACCACAAATCAAGCCACGAGTGATCAAGTCACAACAAACATTAAGGATAGAAATAAAATACTAACATATAAATGAAAAAGCATATGTATTAACATCACAAAATACATAAGATTCAATTTATTATATCTAATATCTACAAAAGGTTTAGCTCTCCATGGTGAAAAACCTAGGATTTATAAATGGAAGAGAATTGAATCCAAAAAAAGATAAAGGCCCTTTCCCAAGGCACCTAATAGCTACTCTAAGCTTCCATCATGCATTTCCACCTCCAATATGCAACTCATCTTCCTCTTTAATCCCAAAAGGGAGAAAACCACACCATGGATGAAGGAGGAAACCCAAGGAGGAGAGAGATAATTTCCTAGCACCCTAAACAACCTTTAAAGGCCTCTCACAAGCACCCAAGGTGAAGAGAAATCGTGAAAATGAAGAATTTTCCAAAACCCTTGAAAAAAACATGCTTAAATACTCAATTTTGATACATAAGCGTCGTCGCTACCCGACGTCATCTCATCATCGTTGACTTTATCAGTAAAAATGCAAACCAATGATTTTGTTAGACTGGTGCTCAACGCCTTTTCATCACTCAATGGAAATTCTTTCTTATTAACTGACACTCAACACACTACTTTGTATTAACTGACACTCAACACTACTTTTCCACCCTTTACCTATGCAAGGGTTGATGGTGCTCAACTTCATAAAAGTGGCGCTCTACCAACATCACTCTATAATTGAAACACTAGACACGATCCTAGTGGCACAAATATTTGTTTCAAATTGATCTTTTATTGCTTAAAACATTATTCCTTTTTACTTCTTTTTCTCTATTAAATTGCTCTCTATTTATTTATTTTATACACTTAAATAAAGATATTAAAGATAAAATAAATATAAAATAACTAAAATACAAAATAATATAAATATATTAAATTTGAGAATAAAACAAGATAAAATTTATAGTAAAAAAATAGATTATAAAAATACTCGTGTTAAAAATATTGTAATTGATAACTTTATTGGAGTTTGTTTTCTACCACTTCTGGTAATCAAACTATTTGAACCGGAGAACTATTTAAGAGAATCAATTCAATATTGGTGACACGTGTTAATACGAAATTATTTATTAAGTTATGCAAAATTATTTGTATTTTCTTAATTAATTATATTTAAAGAATTAGGTAAGATGATCTTAGAAGAGGTTGGAAAGGAGAGTGAGTGAAATGATAGATTCAATTCTCTAATTAATAAAAATTTAATAATTAATATTTGTGTATAAAAGAAAATCTTTACTGAGAAATGACGACAGGAAAGTGTGAATTTTGCACAGGAAATGAAGAAGGGTGAACTGAGTGTGTGGAAGGAAGAAAAGAAGAGGTGAAGTATGGCGGGAAAGAAAGGAAGAAAGCGTAGAGAGAGCATGGAGAAGTACGAGGGAAGTTTCTATTCTCTATCCTTCCCCGACATAACAATGGATACAATATTATTAATCCCCCAGTCTCTCTCTTCTCTTTCTTTTTGCACAATTTGATGCAATGAAAGGCCCACCAACCAACCCTTTATATTCCCCACCTTCTTTCTCTCCATTCACCAAAGTGCACAATGCTACCATTCAACCAAGCTACCCTAACTCCTAAACCCCTCAATCCCACTCCCTCACCCAACCACCACCAACCTCCACCACCACCACCACCACCACCACCACCACCACCACCACCACCACCTTCCTCTTCTTCTTCCACTACTCGAACCATGACGAACACCAATCCAATTTTAGATTCTAATCCTCCAAACCTCGAAGGAGATTCCGATTCTGATATTGACGCTCTCATCAATGCTTTTTTCGAACCTAATCCCCAATTCCCCTCTCTCGATCAACTCCAAGGATCCACCTCCGATGCCAATGAATCATCTCTCAAGAGAGGATTAGACACCGGGGATGATTCTTCCCACGCACCAATTCCCCTCAAACGCAGTCGTATTGACAATGTCATCTTCCCCCGCGCTGATCTCCACGCCGCCTTTCAAATTCAAAACCCTACTCCTTCTCCTTTTCCTCTCTCTCAGCCTCTGTTGCATGCCGCCGCTACCAATGGAGACACTCAAGTTGTGGAAGGGCAGGGGAGGCGCCCGGTGTTTGACTCCGATTTTCTGTCCAGGGCTCTCCGTGAAGCTGAATCGGTCCTTCCGCAGAATTCAGGCGATAACGACGTTAACTTTGACGTGGAACCTGGTGATTTTAGTGCACCTTATCTATCGCTGAATGATTTTAGGAGGATTCGGAACATGGAGCGTTTCCGACAGATAGCGAAGGAAAGCGCCACTCACTATGCTCGATTCACGTCGGAGGAGACCGCAGACGAAAGGCCGTCGTCTTCTGCTGCGCCTCAGGGAATCGACGATTCCACATCTCCGTTTTCGATCTCGATGAAGGCGATCAAAGAGGGAGCGGCGAAAAAGAAGGGGCGTGAGACGTGGGTTGCGAAGAGTCAAAAGGGGGAGAAGAGGGTCTGTGTTCCCTCCTTGCAAGAACTGTGTCTCAAAATTCTCGCGGACAATGCTGATGCCATGGTTTCCCTTGAGGGTGTACCGGATGAGTTGAGGCACAAGCTTTGCAAACTGCTCTGTGACTCGAGAAAGATGAATAGTCACTTTCTTGAACTTCTTCTCAGCGGGTCTCCCACGGAGATTCGCCTGAGAGATTGCTCCTGGTTGACGGTGGAACAGTTCGCCGAATGTTTTCATTCGTGTGACACTGGAAGATTGGAGGTGCGTATGTTGTTCAGATCATTTTGATAGGCATATGTCATTTTTAACATAGAATGTTGAATTTTATTTAGAATGCTAGTTTTTTTAACAGGGTGGTTTATATTTTTGTTTATTAATTTTTATGTGTGTATATTTTTTGAAGGTTTTCTGTTGGTCCTTGTTTGAGTTTTCATCTGCATGCTCTACCTGTTTTCTGTGTATATGACGAGCAACTTCTTCCATGGTGATCTGAATTCTGTTTATACATCTACGTGTTGTGTAGGTGCTGCAACTTGACCAGTGTGGAAGGTGCATACCTGATTATGCATTATTTGGTCCTCTGAGACAGTCACCATGGTGGTTGCCAAGACTAGTTAATCTGTCCCTCAGTGGTGCATGCCGTCTTTCAGACAAGGGGTTGCATGTGCTAGTTTCTTCTGCCCCATCACTAAGATCAATTAATTTAAGCCAGTGCTCCCTTCTCTCATCTGTCAGTGTCAATATTTTGGCGCATTCGTTGGGATCTCTACTGAAAGAGTTATATCTTGATGATTGCCTAACCATTGATGCTGCACAAATTGTGCCGGCATTGAAGAAACTCGAACATTTAGAAGTGTTGTCATTGGCTGGAATTCAAACTGTCTCTGATGAATTTATCGGGGATTACATCACTGCACGTGGTCACAACATGAAGGAGCTTGTTTTAAAGGACTGTAGGTAAGAGCTGCGTTTACTCTTTACCGAATCTGCTTAGATTTGTGCTTGAGTCAGTTTTGAAGTTTGATTAACCATTCACCACTTTCTGAACATTGACTAATCACTATTTCTGACTTTTGGTTAAGTGTTGGTCACTCTTTGAGAACGTCATTATTTATAAATTTATGAGTTCTTTCTAACTGGGAATTATGTTTGCTAGGAAATCTCAAATTCTGATCTCCATGCTGTTTTTCTTTGCATATTTTTCACTCTTGTTTATTTATGTTTCTTAATGTGTAGAAAATTAACAAATGCATCAATAAAAGTCATCGCCGAGCACTGTCCCGAGTTGTGTGCACTCGATCTTATGTATTTGGACAACTTGACGGATATATCCATGGGATATCTTACGAATAACTGTCGAGTACTCCATACATTGAAGCTCTGCCGTAATCCATTCAGGTGCTTTTTTGTTTTCTCCTATTTGCTCTTTCTCTTTATACATTTGCACATTGCTTTTGCTAGTTTCTGATATTTTCTGTCTCATTATAACTGTACTGTAATGTGTCTGGTCATTGCAAGATAGACTCTCTTAGAGGAGGTTACAGCTTTTAAATAAGATGATTATCTTTCTTCCTGCGTTAATATGAATTCTATGTAGCAGTGGTTAATTAATAACTATAATTTCCAATTTCTTTTGGATATTGCTCTGATGACTTTCGAGACCTGACTTAGATTTCAAACGGTTGATTTCAAAAGCGTTTAATTTAAGCACTTTGATCACATGGATTGGTAATGATTGTAGCATTTGGAATATCAGGAATATTTTCTTTTATGGGTCTGATTGACACGTTCCTTGTCATCAAGAGATTTGAGAAAATTCTTCTATGCATCTGTTAATATCACCATTTATGCATGATACAATTGGTGTGTACTGGGATGGTGATCAAGAGATCTCATAAATTCTTGTCGGTGAAGAAATTTAACACATTTTTTTTCTCCACTAGTGATGAAGCAATTGCTGCATTTTTGGAGATTGCTGGAGGGTCCTTAACAGAACTTTCACTTAATAATATTAAGAAGGTGCGTTGGTATATTTACTTGTTGACTTTCCCTCGATTGACTCATATCTTGCACGCTTAAAACACCGGGCCCCTTGTATCATTAACCTGATAAAAAGCTTCTCTGTGCCCGTAAAATGATTAATTTATTTTCATAATAGCCTAAAACAATTAGGCAATTATGTGTTCAGAGTGCAATCTATTCTATGCTGGTCATAGTTTTACTCAAGCAGACACTTCAACATGTAATGTATACTTCAATTTATTTTCTCCAAAATTGAATTTTATAACTAACAAAGTAATACTCATATGATAAACTATGAATAAAATATGAAAGTTCCTTGCCGTGAAATGATCGGGCATATTATATTTCTGGTTTACGGAATCATATGAAACAATCTCTCCCAAGTTGTAGTCAACTGACTCTTGGAATATTACTATTTAAAACAATCTCTCCTAAAACAAGACTTGGATATTACTTAACGAATTAAGGTCGTTGTTAATATTCTATTTGGTTTTCAATTAGCATTTTGGCTGTGATGACAAACAAAACCTTATTTATAATGTTTTATTTTCTGACTGTATGACACATTTGGTTTAATTCAGGTTGGGCACCATACAGCCTTATCTCTTGCTAGTCATTCAAAAAATTTGCATACTCTAGATCTGTCTTGGTGCCGAAATTTGACAGACAATGAGTTGGGTTTGATTGTAGATAGCTGCTTCTCACTGAGGTTGCTTAAACTTTTTGGATGCTCACTGGTAAGTATGTTTCATTTAATTGAACTTAAAGGCATTTCTATGATGAATCTCTGCTGATCATAGAAATATATATATATATATATATATATATATATATATATATATATATATATATATATATATATATATAACATTATCGTATCAGAAGTCTTTATATGAAGAAACTAGATGATTTTGTAGGAAAAAGGTTTAAAAGTTACATATTTTTTGTAGGTAACAGATGTCTTTCTCAATGGGCACTCAAACCCAGAGATTCAGATCCTAGGATTGAAGATGGCTCCTTTATTGCAAAATGTCAGAATGCTTGATACCTGTGAAGGTCCTTTGCGTTACTCACCAGTCTCGGTAGATTTGATATATAAATGACAATTAAAAATGGAACATATGGTTATTTCTAGTAAAAGCAGACATAACTTTCTGCCAACGTGGTGCTAACCAGAAGGAGACAGTGTTGCCCGATTACTTTTAGTTTTACTGATGCCATTGTTGTTGCAAGGATTCAATCCCAAACATACAGACAATTCATATTCATTATGTACAGTGGATATGTAAATTTGACTGAGACAGGTAATAATATTTTTTTCCTGAAAGGAAGAAAATTATATATTTCCGTACGGGATAAAAAATTTGCAGTCAGATGACAATTTACTCGTTTTTTTAACTTTACAATCATATGATTGAAAAGAATCAGGACTAGCAAAAATAGTTGTGTAATTTGAGTGAACCCATGAAAATGTGTTTTTATTCGGGAAATAATCTTAGATTCGGATTTAAATTTCCATATTGAATTGATATTAAAATTTTATGGATAAATAAAATTCTAATTTATTTTGCTATGTCCACTTCAATCCAACTCAAATATATTGAATTGTGTTTTTCAACTAAATTAAATTTAATCCAATTCAAATTCATGGATTAAGTGAAGTTTCTTAATATGAACTTGAGATCTAATTTATTAAATAATAATACTGTTTTATTTATTTTATTAATTAAATATGCATTTTTGAAGCATTATATATTTACGTATCAGATAATAAAATTTATTCTTTTTAAATCAAATAAAAATATAACCAAAAAACTTTGAAATTATAGTTAAAAACATTTAACATAGAAAACAAAATATAGCTGGTGAGCCGTAAAGAGGTAAGTAATCAAAATTTTCTGTTAATTTTATCACACTCATTGTTCGTTATTTTTTTTTATCGGATAACACTGTTTAAGACAATAATGTTAATTGATTACATTAACTTAAAAAGAAGACACACGCGAAAAAGAGCATAATATTTCTTCAGAAAAAAAAGGAGAAAAGAAGGAGATGTGAGAAAAAACCATGTATTTATATTAATTACGATACCAGTTTGAATCTTACAATCTTTGGATGAAAAATAGTTGTTGAAACTGTGATGAATACATGCAAGTGTTTAAGAAAATATAAAACCGTAAAATATCTAATCGTAGCAAAGCAAAATATCTTTGGTCCTTTACATCTGTAAGCCAAGCAAGTACAAGTTACTCAATATCATCAAGGGGTTCGCAATTTCAAGTACCTATACAAAAGTGAACAGACAGTTGCATGTATTCTCTGAAGAACTATACAAAATTCATTATTTAAAGCTTAAAAACATGAACAGACAGTTGCATTACCTCAAACCCCAACTTTTGGAACAATGCCAAGGCAGGGCCATCGTGTCTATTTACATGAGCATAAAAACTATTCACACCTGCATGCACAACCAATCCTTCACAACCCTTCTTATTTTAGCGTGTAAAAGTTACTCTCAGATAATGTTCATATTATATTACCTCTAGATTTTGCATATTTCATAGCAAAAGACAACATGTTGCTTGCAATACGCTTGCGTCGATATGATTTAGCAACAACCAAGTTTGCAACATAACCGTGTCTGCTTGATGATGTTCCCTTGACTTGAAAACCAGGAGCATACACCCCTTCCTGCACAAATTGTTAGTTAGAAAAGGATTCAAAGAGAAAACAAAAAAGTGATAAACATAATATCTTACTCCAAGATGCAAACATCTGATATTCAAATCAAGCGTTCCTACGACACTTAGTAGGACTATTCGTGATACACTCTTTACATGCTTCTTCACCTGAAGACTTACACCACACATCATAAGGAAAAGAAAGATGCTTCATCAAATAAACCAAGAACAAGAATGCTTATACCGCGATGATGCATGTGGAGCTATGGCCGGGTTGTGGTTCTCTGCACTGCTTCTTTATCTTATCATATTCCTATCCAAAGGGAATTCTTGTTAAGATTTTCTTTCAGGAAAACACCAAGCACACAGTACACAGAATTATTAACATAAACTCTTACCTCAATCGTGTCTATCCTCTTCTCATAGTGGTTAAATCTGGATAAAAAATATCGACAATTATAACAGCATACAACTTTTCATCCATTTGTGAATCAAAGCACGTTACTATTCATTAAAAGAAGAAGAAATCCAGATGTCCTTCATTTACTATAAAAATTGCGCGTTCCAAAACGTTTTGTAGAATCTCTATCACTATATTACCATTGATAATCCTAGATAAAGTAAAAAAAACACAACTAATGCACTTTGAGTGTCAGACCCTGATTTATTTTCCCAGCTATGTTCTGTCCTTAGCGCAGCTGCTATCTGCGTTAGTAGCAATAAATAGCAAGTTTTTTGGTAAGCAAAAATAGAAAAGATTAAAAGAAAGGAAAGAAAAAAATAAAAATAAAAAAAACTTATCCAATACTCTTCGTTAAGAAAGGTCTCTCTTGCAATGAAATTCTTAAACTCCAAGCTTTCATGGAGATACAATTCTTCCGGCGAAGGTTGCTTCCGCCCAAAATTGAGATGGCAGAAAGTCACCGTTTCTTGTTTAGAGAGAGGTGGCTTTAGAGTCAAAAGCTGCGAAGTTTCTTTCTTCTTCTTGGAATTCAAGAAATCACAATCCCTATTAAGAGGAAAACAATAATGAGCAAACATCATACATGGAAGCAAAGGAAAGGTTTAAGAATAAAGAAAAAGAAAAGTGACATGGAGAGAGATGACGTAGTTCTTGGACATTGGGAAGCAATGGAATCATGGAAGAATGGAAGGTGAATCGTGGAAGAAACAGAAGACATTATTGTTTGTCCGAAGAAAAGAAGAAATCGTTCTAAATTAGAAGAAGTGGAAAAAGTATTTAACAAGAAAAATGGATCATAAGGCCATTCAAATAACCGTAAAAAAAAAAATAGTACAAAAATATAAAAACTAAACAATTCAAAAATATTCTCATTCCTTAATTTTTCTGAATAAGGAACACTTGAGATAGTTGACATTTCTTTTTTATTAGGTAATTGGATATGTTTTTATATCTTCATAGTATTTTTTATTCTAGGCTTAATCCCTCTTTTGGTCACTCGAAAGAAAAAGAATGTTCAGAATCTTCTTACATTTTTTAGAAAGTTAAAAACGGTCCCAACTTTTGAAAAAGTTGGATCAAGTTAATCCTTTTTTGTTATGACGTCAAATTTCTAATGGTGCAGCTGTCATCATGGAGAAAACTTAATTACATGTCTAATTTTTGTGATTGTGCGACACTAAGGGTGAAGGGCAAGACAATCACCACAAGCGCAACACCAACGCCCGTTTACCCACCTCCAACGCTCGAGGCCGCGCCACCAGGATCCCCCGCGGCTGCCAGATCCAGAAGACCTTCAACAACATCAAGATCATTATACTATGCGGCTTTGTCACCATCCTCGTCCTCCGCAGCACCATCGGCGTCAATCTCGGCTCCTCCGATTTCGACGCCGTTAACCAGAACCTTATCAAGGAGACCAACTGCATCCTCGTCGAGATTCGATCCGACGTCGACCCCTCCGATCCGGACGACCAACAACCCTTCAACCCCTAGGCTACCTTTACCCTTGGTCCCAAAATCAATAATTGGGACCAAGAGCGCCAAAATTGGCTCACTCAAAACCCTCAATACCCTAATTTCATCATAGGTAAACCTCACATCTTGCTCCTCACTGCTTCCCCTCCCAAACCCTGTGATAACCCTATTGGAGATCATTACCTCTTGAAGTCCATTAAGAACAAGATTGATTATTGTAGATTACACGGGATTGAAATTGTGTACAATTTGGCTCATTTGGATGTTGAACTTACTTGCTACTAGGCAAAGTTCATACGCACTCATTCTGGGTGCTCTACAAGTTCATACGCACTCACAGTTTCCTCCAATTTTTTTCCAATCAAATTATCCGGCGTTTTTTTATTCGCGATGAACTCGCGATTAGGGTTTCTAATTTGGGCTTTCCTGTTCTGCTATTAGTGTTCATTTGGGATTTGGTTTTCACAGGTTCTCGGTGACTATGGATGAGACTCGATTTGGGTTTCTTTAGGTTTATGCGGTTTCTTGCAAGTTTCGAAGAAGGAGATTGATGGAGAAGCTCGCGTTTTTGTTTCTGAGTTTTTTCGAAAGTCTAGCGGAGAAGATGATGGTGGTTTTTGGGTTTCGTGCAGTTGTACATGGAGGAGGAAAATGTGATCTGGTTGTTAGGAAGAAGCTGATAGCCTTAGCGGTGGTGGTCTGAGGTGTTGACGGCGGCAGCTTGTGGCTCTAACGTTTCTAGAGGTGGAAGATAAAGCTGATGTGGCAAACAATTTTTTTTTTAAAATTTAAAATTGACACGTTATATTTCCTCAATCACAAAAACTGGACACGTCATTAAGTTTTCTCAAATGGCAGATGCACCGTTACAAAAAAGGTTACTTTTTAAAAAAGGTAGGACGATTCTGAACATTCTCCCTCTTTCGAGGGACCAAAAGAGGTATTAAGCTTTTTATTCTACTTGTTTATTCTAATATGATAATTTAATATTATAATGTATAATAAAATAATTATTTTCGATTATCAAGCTTACACCTTTTTTTTTTCATGGTTAGAAAGGATATGAATTTGAACTTTTAAGAATTAAAAATTAAAATCCTAACTAACATTTTTGTGAAAGGATGCTTGATATTTAGGTGTTCTTTTTAATGATGACAAAGTTAGCTTAATTAAAAATAAATAATTATAAATAACAATGAGCAAAATCATACATCGAAGAAAAAAAAAGGTTTGACCTAGAGAGATGGCGCAAGTTTTGGGCATTTGGAAGAAACGGAATTGTAAAAGAATGAAAAGTGAATTGTGGACCAGAAAGCATGATATTTTATCGTCGAGAAGAAAAAATTGTTCTGGATAGAAAGAAGTGGAAAAAGTATTTAACAAAAAAAAGGATCATAAGACCATTAAAATAGCCGTACAATTTAATAGTATATGAAATAACTTATAATATCATAGAGATGCTTGATATTCACTTATATATTTGTTAATCTCTTTGGCAAGTGCACCAAATCGTTCAAGTAATAAACCGTGGTAAGACTAGGTATCGTTTTCTCAAGAGACTCGTAATACTAGAAAATTGTGCGATTAACAACTCATCTAGACTGAAGAACAACTCATCATTTAAGAATATGTGCAAAAAGATAAATTCAGAAGTAATTACAAGGTTGAACTTTGGTATTGAAGGCACTTGGAAATGGAAAAGACTAGAAATGGTATGAAATGACATTGTTAAGGTTAGTTTTCACCAATGCACTCTTGTGTATAACCAATTTCATCTCCTCTCTATCAATTTACTAAAGTCAATCCACTAAAATACTCTAGCCCTAATCCCTTAGGTGAAAGAGCCTAGGTTTTCCTTATCAAACTCCAATCCCTTGGACAATCTAACAAGCAAACCTGCATTAAGAACTAGGATCTAAGACAACATGTGAATCATATCCCATCCCTGGCTCAATGACCCACAAGGACTCTTGTTTCAGTTCAAGATTTCATATCCCATCCCTGGCTCAATGAAACCCCAAAATCAAGTCATGAACGTCCCCATTACATGCAAGCTTTAAGATCGGAAACAAAAATACTAGTAATAGATAGAAAAGGCATTTATAAATACGAAACAATCATTCATTACACAAGAGTTCATAGGCTACATCTAACCCTAACAAGATGAATCTGGTTCTCCATTTCCATGGAGAACCCTAAAGCTTACAAACATGGAAGATGGAAGAAGAAGGAGACCCAAAGGAAGAGGAGGAGATGTTCCCACAAGCTCCTCGAGCTCCAGACGTGAAATCGCGCCTCCAAAGAACCAAAGACCATTTTTCTTTCCCCGTGAGTATATATACTGCCCAAATTCTCGCTTAAGCTAAATTATTCTCGCTAGAATAGGCTCTGATACCATATTAGAAAGTGAGTTTTTTAAGCCTAACTCAACCCCACAAAATCGGCTTGTAAAGTGAGGTTTGCACCTCACTTATATATTATAATTTGGCCTTATCTCTAGTCGATGTGGGACTTCCAACAACACGTTCTTCTTAATAATCAAGAAGTTAGCTTAATTAAAAATTAGTAATCAACAAAAAGTAAAAAGTTATAAAGAACAAAGAGCTAGATTATAGATTGAAGCAAAGAGAAGGTTTAAGAATGAAGAAAAAGAAAGTGACATAAAGATATAGCACAGTTCTCCAGAATTATGTTGTGAAAGAAATAAAAGGCATGATTTTGAAAGAAGTGGAAAGAGTATTTAACAAAAAAACATAAGCAGTTAAAATAGCAGTGCAAAAGAGTAACACGTGGCTTTAAAGTCAAAAATTGTACCGAAGTTTTTTTCTTCTTTGAATTCAAGAAATCAGATTCCATAGGAAAAATAACAATGAGCAACATCATATTGAAACAAAGAAAATGTTTGACAATAAAGAAAATGTTTGACAATGAATAAAAAGAAAGTGATAGAGAAAGAGATGACACAATGGTTGGACATTTGGAATAAATGAAATTATGGAAGGTGAATGGTTGAAAAAACAAAAAACATTATTGTGTTTCTGTATTTTATTCTTCTTGTTTATTCTAATTAGATAATTTAATATTATAATGTATAATAAAATAATTATTTTTGAGGTTTAAATGTCCGTAGAGAAAGAAATTGTTCTAACGTAGTGGAATGAGTTACGTACAACAATATTAAAACTAAACAACTTGAAAACATTCTCAATCCTCTTAAACTAAAACTATAAAAAAAAATTACACTTTTAAGTTTTTAATTTTTTATGAGTAAGAAGGAGCATATTTTTATTTATTCAAGTAACTTTTTCTTCTTACCATAAAAGATTGGATGTTTTTTTATATCTTTGCAATTATTTTTAGAGTGTTTTGATTTATTTTTCCAGTTCTGTCTTAGCACAGCTGCTATCTACATTAGTAGCAAGTAAATATTCGTAAACAGAATAAATATAAAGTTTGGTAAGCAAAAATAGAAAAGATTAAAAGAAAAGAAAGAAAAAGAAAAAACTGACTCTTCGTGAAAAAAAAGTCTCTCTTTGCAATGAAATTCCTAAACTCCAACTAATTCTTCCGCCTTCCGTCCAAAGTTGGAATGGCATAAAGTCACAGTTTTTTGTTTGGGAACAAGTGACCGAGAAAGAGCAGACACAATTCTTGGACATTTGAAAGAATTGGAATTATGGAAGGTGAATTGTTAAAAAAACAAAAAGTGTCCTTTATTTTGTGTCCTTTATTATGTGTCCTTTATTATGTGTCCTTTATTATGTGTCCTTTCCATAAAAAAAAATAAAATAAATTACGTACAAAAATATAAAAATTAAAAACTTAAAAATATTCCCATGTGCTAACAAAATTTTTCAAATAAGTTTTTATTTGTTCTGAGTAACAAGAAGGAGGTTGAGATTTCTTTTCATTCAACTCACTTCTTAAGTAATTGGATGTTTTTTTATATGTTGTAATTTTTTTGATTATTTTCTATTATCAAAGTTTTAGACCTTCTTATTATTAGAAAGGATAAGATCCTAATTAATATTTTGTGAAAGGATAGTTGACAAAGTTAGCTAAAATAAAAATTAATAAACATGAAGTCTATACGCAGTGTAGTACTCTTTCTATCACTATGTTAATATGGAAAGGAAATGGTTTCAAAACAATTATTATATTTTTTTCGATATAAAATACTCATGTTGATAAAAAAAAATGGCTTGAATCCTATTTACGACGAGAAATAAAAAACGGGTGAATTTAAACCTCGTTTTTGTACGATGCGTAATCGATGGATGACCTATGTATAAATTCAAAAGAAGTCTTTGGATTTGAATAAAAAAACAACTTTATTGACATAGATTTGTTTGGTCAAAAGAGTCCTCCGAAAAGTTATAAACAACTATGAGCAAAATCATACATTTGAATCAAAGAAAGGATTTGACTCCAAACTCCAAGCAAAAATAGAAAAGATTAAAAGAAAAGAAAAAAAGAAAAGAAAAAACTTACTCAATACTCTTTCTGAAGAAAGGCCTCTTGTAATGAAATTCCTAAACTCCAAGCTTTTATGTGAAACCAATTCTTTCGGCGAAGGTTGCTTCCGTCCAAAGTTGAAATGGCAGAAAGTCACACTTTCTTGTTTGGGGACACGTGGCTTTAGAGTCAAAAGCTGCACCGAAAGTTTCTTTCTTCTTCTCTGAATTCAAGAAATCAGAATCTCTATTCGTAGGGAAATAACAATGAGCAACATCATACATTGAAGCAAAGAAAAGGTAGAAAGATGACGCAATTCTGGGATATTTAAAAGAAATGTAACTATGAAAGAATGGAAGATGATTTGTTAAGAAAACAAAAAGCATTAGTGTGTCCTTAGAAAGGAAGAGGGGAAGAAATAGTTAAAATAGCCGTAAAAAAAGTTTAAAAAAATTACATACAAAAATATACAAATTAAACTACTTTAAAATATTCCGATGGTAACAAAATTTCCCAAATAAGTTTTTATTTTTGTGAATAAAAAGAAGGAGTAAGTTTTCATTCAAAAGACTTTTGATGTTTTTTTATATGTTCTAATTTTTATTCTAATAAGAAAATTTAATATTATAATGTGTAATAAAATAATTATTTTCGATTATCAAGCTTTACAGAGAAAGGATATGAATTTGAACTTTTAAGAAATAACAATTAACATCCTAATTAATATTTTGTGGAATGATGCTTGATATTTAGGTGTTCTTCTTAACGATGACAAAGTTAGCTAAATTAAAAATTAATAATCTAGAGCAAAACCATACATTGAAGTAAGAAAATGTTTGAAATGGAGAGATGGTGCGGTTCTTGGTCATTTGGAAGAAACAAAATTGTGAAAGAATAGAAAGTGAATTGTGGAAGAAACAGAAAGGCATGATTGTTTGTCTGTGGAGGAGAAGAAAATATTCTGAATTGGAAGAAGTGGAAGGAGTATTTAAGAAGAAAAAGATCCGTTAAAATAGATGTATAAAAATATAAAAACTAAACAAATAAAAAATATTCCCATCTTCTTAAATTAACCATATAAAAAATTACACTTTTAACCTTTTTTTAAATTTAAGTTTATTTAACATAAACTCATTTACTTTTTTTTCGTATAAGTTTTTTATTTTTTTATGTTTTTTTATATGTTTGTAATCTTTTTCTAAAGTGTTTTGATTTCTGTATTTTATTATACTTTTATTCTAATTGAATAATTTAATCTTATAATGTATAATAAAATAATTATTTTGTTGAGGTTAAGAATTAAAAAGTAATTAATATTTTGTAAAATAACTTATAATATCTTCTTTATATTTAGGAAAGTAGATATAACATGTTCTTCTTGCTAACGAAGAAGTTAGCTTAATTAAAAATTAATAATTAATAAACCCTTATAAACAACAATGAGCGAAAATCATACATTGAAATAAAGAAAAAGTTTGAGAATGAAGAATAAGAAAGTTACATGGAGAGAGCTGGCGCAATTCTTGGCATTTGGAAGACACCTTTGTGAAAGAAATAAAAAGCATGATTATTTAGGAAAAAAGAAATTGTTCTAAATCGGAAGGAGTATTTAAGTAGAAAAAGGATCACTGACAAATATTTCATCTCCTCAAACTAAATAAATTTCTCAAATAAGTTTTTAATTTTTTGAGAACAAGGAGCATTTGAGATAGTTGGCAATTTTTTTATTCAGCTGACTTCTTCTTCTTATCATAGGTAATTGGATGTTTTTTTTATATCTTTGAAATTTTTTTAAACTGTTTTGATTTCTGTATTTTATTCTACTGATTTATTCTAATTAGATAATTTAATATTATAATGTATAATAAAACAATTATTTTCGATTATCAAGGTTTACATTTTTTTTAAAGGATATAAATTTGAAGTTTTAAGAATTAAAAATTAATATCCTACCTAATATTTTGTGAAATAACTTATAATATCATAGGGATGCTTGATATTTAGGAGAGTAATGTTTTTCTTAATAATGAAGTTAGCTTAATTAAAAATTAATTATCAATTATAAACTAACAATAAGAAGTAAAGAAAAGATTTGAGAAAGAAGAAAAAGTAAATGACATTGAGAGATGGGGCAATTCTTAGACATTTGGAAGAAACGAAATTGTGGAAGAATGGAAAGTGAATTGTGGAAGAAACTTAAGGCATGATTGTTAGTCCGTGGAGAAGAAGAAACCGTTTGAAAGAAGTGGAAGGAGTATTTAACTAAGAAAAAAGATCATAAGCCCATTAAAATAGCAGTACAAAATAAAAACTTTACGTACAAAAATGTAACAAAGTGCAAAAATATCCCCATTCCCTTAAAAAAATTTAAGTTTATTTAACGTAAACTCATCTATTCTTTTCATGTAAGTTTTTAATTTTTTGTGAGTAAGAAAAAGAAGCATTTGAGATAGTTGAGATTTTTTTTTATTCAATTGACTTTTCTTCTTATAGTAGTAGGTAAGTGGATATTTTTTTATAGGTTTGTAATTTTTTTGATTTCTGTATTTTATCCTACTTGTTTATTCTAATTAGATAATTTAATATTATAATGTATGAAAAAATAATTATTTTCGATGTTTACACCTTATTTTCTTCATGTTAGAAAGGACATAAATTTCAACTTTTAAAAATTAAAAATTAACATCCTAATTAATATTTTGTGAAATAACTTATTATAATACGATGTTTGATATTTATGAAACTAGATATAACATATTTTCTTTGAAGAAGTTAGCTTATTAAAAATTAATAATCAACTTTATAAACGTGCAAGATAATACATTAAAGCAAAGAAAATGTTTGAGAATAAAAAAAAGAAAGTGACATGGAGAGAGATGGGACCGTTCTTGGACATTTGGAAGAAATGGAATTGTGGAATAGCATGATAATAAGGAGTTAATTTAACCGAGTAAAAACTATTAGATACAAAAATATAAAAACTAAACAACTGACAATTATCCCATTTCCTTAAAGTAAAAAAATAAAAAATTACACTTTTAACCCTTTTGAAATTTAAGTTTATTTAACCCAAATTCACTTATTTTTTCTGATATAAGGTTTTAATACATTGAAGCAAAGAAAATGTTTGAGAATAAAAAAAAGAAAATAACATGGAGAGAGATGACGCATAGGCATTTGGAAGAAACGGAACTATGCAAGAATGAAAGCTGAATGGGAGAAGAAACGTATGATTGTTTGTCCGTAGAGCACAAGAAACTCTTATAAATTGAAAGAACTAGAAGCAGTATTTAAATAGAAAAAGAATCATAAGGTCGGTAGAATAGCCTACAAAACAGAATAAAAACATACAAAAATATAAAAACTAAACAACTTAAAAATATTCCCATTCCCTCAAACTAAATAAATTTCTCAATTAAGTTTCTAATTTTTACTAAGAAGGAGCATATATTTTGTGAAATTATAAACAATAATGAACAAGAATGAAGAAAAAGAAAGTGACATGGAGAGATGGCACAATTCTTGGGTCATTGGAAGAAATGAAATTGTAAAAGAATGGAAGGTGAATTGTGAAAAAAACAGAAGACATGATTGTTTGTCCGTATAAAAGAAGAAATTAGTTGTGAATTGAAAGGACTGGAAGGAGTAGAAAAAGATCCTAAAACCTTTAAAATAGCAGTCTAAAACAGAATAAAAATGGTTACGTATAAAAATATAAAAACTAAACAATTGAAAAATATCTTCATCTCCTTAAACTAACAAAATAAAAAATTACACTTTTAACCCTTTTTAAATTTAAGTTTATATTTAACACAAACTCATTTTTTTTTCTCATATAAGTTTTTTAGTTTTTTCTGAATAAGAAGTTGAGAATTTTTTTTTATTCAAGTGACGTTTTCTTCTTGGATGTTTTTTTTTTATATCTTTGTAATTTCTTTTAAAGTGTTTTGATTACTGTATTTTATTCTACTTGTTTATTTTTAGATAATTTAATATTATAACATATAATAAAATAATTAAATTGCTAAATCGCATAGAAACCAAATCAGCTGTCAGGTAGGTAGTTCAAGTTTCAATTTATTAAAATTTAAATGGTAAATGAAAACAAATTGAAATACTAATCTTTCTACTACTAATCAACCTCAAAAACCGGTAACTCAGATGTGAAATTCAGCTAAATATAATAGGTCAACCGCGGCTAGCGGGGAGTTCCAATCACAGATCTCCTTTTTGTCTCTAATGTTCACCGAGTTATTAAAAGAATACTTCTTTATTAATGTTATATATTACAGATATTTTTTCTTATAAGCGATTTTTTTTCATTGTAATTAGTTATTTTAATGTTAAAAAGAAGTTACTTAAGTAATAAAAATATAAGAATTTATGCACAACAATAAATAAAAATTCTCTCATATGACTACGTTATAAACATAGCATATAACAAGGAGTAGGAAGAAGAAAAAAAAGTTTGTAGAAATAAATTGTTGTAAAAAGAATAACAATATTCTTAAATTCGAATCACACTTTAATTTACTTTTTCAGCAATGTTATAAAGATTAAATTAATTCTATTGATGATATATGTAGCACATCGTTTAAGGCCAAAGTTTTTTAAACGTGAGTTTTAGAATATTTTTCTCTTTTCCTAGGAATTGTCCTCAAATCATAGGTAAACATGTTCTTCTCTATCCCCCACACTAGTATCGAAGATAAAGACACTTGTTTTCATAGATATGTGTAGTAGTATTAGAGTATACCACCCACTTGCTCACATTGATCATCAAATTTACTTGTGAAACGATTGTAACAATAGTATCATCTTCTTCGACTATATTTGTCCTAGGAGGATTGTCGTATCTTGCTCTACGCCTGCACTATGGTGCATCCGGCTTTCCACATATGAAGCAATTTCTTTTCTTCTTAAAGGCGGGGTTGGATTCCTTGGAATGAGATTTTTGAAAAATATTTTTCTTTTTGTGATCAGGTTTGTCTACCATATTTGCTTTTAGAAACAAAACTTTAACCCTTACAGTAACACTTTCTTTTCTATTGGTATCCTCGATAATTATCTGTGTGATGAGCTCTATAGGTGACATCTATTTATGTGTGTGTTTTAGCTCTTCTTTGTAATCAGTCCAAGATGACAGGTAATTTCTTGATCAAAAGTTCTAAGACAAAACTCATTAGGTAGAAGAATATTCTCTACTTTAATATCTTCAAGCAACTTGTGGTACTCAATTATTTGAAATTTTATATCCTTATCTTCAATCATTTCCTAGCGATAGTAGCTTCCAATCTGACGACACTTCTTTGTAATCAATCCAAGATGACGGTAATTTCTTGATCAAAAGTTCTAAGACAAACTCATTAGGTAGAAGAATATTCTATACTTTAATATCTTCAAGCAACTTGTGGTATTCAATGATTTGAAATTTTATATCCTTATCTTCAATCATTTCCTAGCGCGATAGTAGCTTCCAATCTGACGACACCTTTAGTAGTGTATTTGAGAATCATTGAATCCCAAATGTCTTTTTCTTCCTTATAGAAACTATACACATCGAACAAATCATTAGAAAGTCCATTAAGTAAAGTATGTCAGTATACCTTGTTCGCATGAATCTAATTTTCAACTTGTTTTGAATTTGAAGGGATACTAGAGTCAGGTTTTGTAGATGAAAAAGCACGGTCTTGGCAATGCCGAAAGTTCTGACAAAAAATAACCTTGATTTTCAACACGTCTAGAAAAGGTTTTGTGAAGACCATTTGAGTTGCGGAAAAAATGTTTTGGTTCTCCAAAATTGGGTTATTGACATCATTCATAAGTCTTTAAGATTGTTGTAAAAAATATTGACAAAAACCACGAACAATAATTTTCATAGACGTATAGATCCATTTTCCTTAAGAACTTATTTGCAGTATTACACAAGTCCTATAATACAATAGAAACTTTTCAAAAATTTTGAAAATAACGAAATTAGCCGGTGTCTTCAAAAAATAAATCCAAAATATTTATGAAAAAAAAAAAAGAGAACAAAGGGACAAAAGGGAAATAGTGAATTTTGTAAAAGAAAAGAAGAGCTCTAGAATAAACTACTGGGTGAGAGAGAACTGATCAAGAATGTATTATATGCCCTTTTACAACGTATATTGGTCCTTTATCTATAGTGTTTGGATGTGTAAAGTGACTAGCCCAAAAGACCATGTGGAAGATTTCGCACTTTGTGATCCGTTGAGACCGAATTAACAACCCAGAAAGAGAAGATGAAATCCCGATTCTTGTGTAGAAGAAGCAACAACCTTCGACATTACTTGCCTAGCAGCTCCCAACGACACGCTATAGCTACAAACTTGGTCAAAAGTGAAACTTTGGTAATATCTATACAAAAGCACATGTTTTATAACATAAATTTTGTACCATTTATAATTTTTAAATTAAATATTGTAAAATATATGTACAACCGTGAAGACATAATAAATGGATAAGTATAAAATTGGAGAAAGTTTAATAAAATAATATAGGTATACTTTATTAATAGGAAGATTATCCTATAAATAAGTTTTGATTATATAAATTTAGATGGAAATATGATTAATCTCTCTTTTATGTTTCCTTTTATTTTTTTCTAATTTTACTAATTCATATCTTATTTTTGGGTGTTGCCCTCTCCATCACCCCAGTGCTCCCTACACCTTTTCATTATTTTTTTTATTTTAAAATTCCCTACACCTTCCCACTATCTTATTGCAATGACTTTTCTTCACCCATACATGTATAGGCATAACCTAACATGATATTTTTGTCTTCCTTTATATTTCTCTAATTCACTTAGGGAGTACTTCCATTTTCTTCAACAATCTCTCTTTCTCTCTCCGCATTGACAGAGCATTCACATGACAACTCCACAAAACAACACATTTGCAATGAGAACTTTATCTAGGAACTTAACCCTATCACATATTAGTTGAAACAGCTCTCTACTTAAGCAAATTTCCTGAGAATGATCATCCAAAATAGAAAGTGCATCAATTGCACGAAGAATTAAATCAAGAATAGAGTACCTGAAACATTAAGATTAGGTTTTATCATACCCATTCCACCAGTTAGCTGAATGGAATAGTTATCTGCAAGTGACAGTGAAACAAATTGTTTCTCTCTCCTCACAATCAAACCCGTTCTCTCTCCTTGCAATTCCAGATTCGTTTTCTCTCTCTAGAAACCCCTCGCTTGCTTCTTCTCTTTTTTTTTCGTTTTTAGCTTATTCCATATTTGGCCTTCTTACTGTATCCATGGTAATGCCGCACCACATGCTGCCTTTGCAGCACTACGCGTCGCCGCCGTACATGCCTTTCCATCACCACCAGTACATCATCAGAACGGATCCAATGGCGAAGGATCGACGATTTGCATCACTGGATGGACGAAAACTATCTCCGTCGCTGTTTTGCCTCCACCGGCGAGATTTCCTCTATCAAGGTTATTCCCAATAAGCAAACTGTGAGAGTTACAGATTTGTGACTGATAAAGTTTTGCAAAACTATGCGATATCTATGAACGAACGATGATATCTGTTTAACAACGTTTAAAAGAAGTTTAATACCTATTTTGGTCCCTCTTTGTGTAGGGTCTGTTCAAAGTTGTCCTTCTTTTTTTCAAAAGTTCACTAACATCTTACTTCTCGCAAAAACGATGCACGTTAGTCCTTTTTGGTTACGGCGTTAAAAAGACTAACGGCACAGTTGTCCAGCTGGCAAAAAACTGATGAGTTGTACAGTTTTGGTTGTGGTGGCACTGTGACTTCATTATATGTGTTAAAATAAAATAATTTAAAAGATAGGGTTAAAAATAATTTTAGGATTACCTAAAGCGATATTACATTTGGGGTAAAATAAACTCGCGATTTTGGGGCGATTTAGGGTTCAACAATCAGCTTTCCAAAAGTCCAGATTTTGATTATTGGTGAAATCAAGTTCGTGGTTCATCGAAGAGCGTGGTTCGTTCGTTAGTGCTAGTGAGGTTAGTGTTTTTACTTATAGTTTGTGTTGGAAAGGGGTATGTTAAAAAAGTAGATTAAAAAATTGCAATTCACAATGTTTCTCTTTTGATAGAATTAACAGTGTTGATTGTTGTTTGCTTTAATGGGAAATGTAGAAGCGTGAAAAGAGTAAAGATGGGAAAAACAAGGCACTGACAAAAACAGAATTCTAGGAGATAATGAAAAATTTGGTGAGGACATCAAGATTCACTGGAATAGGAGCAAAGGAAGCAATCTTGTGCATTTTTGGTGTTCCATTGGCTGCTCTGTTGATAAAGCAGAAAGTGATGCCTGAAACAGTTCGTGATGAATTTTTCATTCCAGGAGTAACTTCAGCGAACAGGAAGAACAACTTTGTGATGAAGTCATTCCTAACCCTAACTTTTTGCTTTTAAATTTGGGAACAACAGTAGCACGAATCTCCAAGACCCCTAACCTTTGTTTTTAGATTTGAGAACAAATGTAGCACAAATCACCAACAACCCTAACTTTGCTTTTAAATTTGGGAAAAACAACCAGGAATTCCTTTGCTTTTAGGATGAATCAGCAATTCAATTTAACACGTCAACCAAAACTGTACAACTCATTAGTTTTTTGCCAGCTGGACAGCTGTGCCATTAGTCTTTTTAACGCCGTAACCAAAAAGGACTAACGTGCATCGTTTTTGCGAGAAGTAAGATGTTAGTGAACTTTTGAAAAAAAGAAGGACAACTTTAAACATACCATACACAAAGAGGGACCAAAATAGGTATTAAACCTTTAAAAGAAATGGAGAGGTGTAAGGATATCTGTTTAAAGTTAAACTGAAGGATAAAAAAAAATGGGAGGTGTAGGTAGCTGTGTGTGTGATGGAAGGAGTAACTCCTCTTATTTTTTTTAATCAAAGACCTCTTGAGCTCATAACGGATAATTCTGGATAATTCTACACATTAATCCGATTGAAATATCAATTAGAGTATGTTATTCTTTTATCATTTTCTAAAAATTTGATTTATTTTTTTCATGTATGTGAGTTTGGTAAGTTGTATATGATTTCATCTTCTTTTATATAATGACAAAGTTAGTTCAATTAAAATTTAATAACTAAAATATTTATACTAAAAAACATTTGACACCATATATCTAATATAATTCCATAAAAGTTAAGTTTAACCCAACTTTGAATTTATCCCATGTAGAAAAAGAAAAACATAATTTTCAGTTGAACATTATTTAATTGTTTGCCACTTAGAAAATAAAGTATAGCCCATGAGCAGTAAAGAAGTAAATGATCAAAATTATAGAGTTTTGTTAATAATTTTCGTTTCAAACTTAATTTTATAAAACTAGTATAATAAATTAATTTTATCGACACTCATTACAATAATATATATATATATATATATATATATATATAATTTAGTTTTATGATTATACAGTTTTTTTGTAACTTTATACTATTTTTATATTTTTTTTATACAAATATTTTTATAAATTTTTGTGGTTAAAATTTCTTTTAAATATTTTTATTTATTTTTAAATATCTGTGAGTATATACATATATGTGTAGATATTAAAAGAAATATATGACAGATATTCACAGGTAAAACGGGTATTTATCGCAAAAAGAGTAACTGGAATATATTTATCTAGAGAGAGAAAAAGAAGAAGATATATATCTAATTTAATCCGTAGATGTGATATTTTTTACTTAAGCTTATTTTATAATTTAAATTATTAGTTTTTTTTTTAAAATCATATATAAAATAAAATAGGTGGATAAATTATATATGAAAAACAAGTGCGAGGCACACACTAGTTCAATTCAATGGCCACCCTTACAGTGACCTTAAACAACCAACACCAACAAATGAACAAACAATAATGCAAATATCTGCACTACTAGTACAAGGTTGAAAAACCTCAGCATCAGGGTTCAAAATCAGTCTTCACCCATTTCCCATAATTGTTTTTCATTTTCTCATCCAATTCTTTAGCTTTCATTTCTGCCATCTTGGTTGCATTAGCCATGGACTCCTCTTGCACTTCAGCAATCCTTCTACTCCTCTTCCTTGCTGAGGCCTCTCTCTCTGCATTCAGTTCCTCATAATCCTTCACCCAACAACTATGCACTGCACAACTCAGCATCAACACCACACACTGCAACATGCACATTGCCACCAAAGCCCCACATTCTAGCCTCACCAAAAGTTTGGCTTCTTTGGGGTCCCTTGGTGACTTAAGCAGAGACATGCTTGCTTTCTCTTTTGTGAACAAGGCCAATATACTCAACACTTGTCCTATCAAGGAGGCTAATAGAAGTGAAATGTGGGTGAGGAAACAGAAGTGTGTGAGCTGGGAGTAGAAGCCCACAAAAGATGAGAGAAGTGATATGCCAGAGACCATAAGGAGAGCCAGGCCAAAAGAGGTTGGGGGCATCTTGAGGAGAATTGTGGGTGCAAATGAGGATGCTGAGAGGATAAAGAGAGAGAAATTCAAAAAGCTAAGGAGAAGGTTTGTGAAGGAACATGTCTTTCTGAGCTTGGAGGAAGCCATTTTTGCTTTGGTTGGTTGATTTCTTGAGACTTGTTTGTTTGCTTTGGTTTTTGAAGAGAGTGGAGGAGGATTTGAATTTATAAGGGGGTGAAAGGTGCCGTTAAGGATTGGTACAACGGCTAGCACAAGGGAGACCCCACTTTTTTTTACTGGTTCTTGGACAGTGTTATATTCCCTCCACAGGCATTCAAACCTGTCTTGAATTAGAAAAACCTATGATTATGAATCATTGACGGAGCTACTTTACAGACGTAACTGGTAGTGTAGTAGTACACTATGAATGTGACAATAACGTAAACATTGCAAATACCCGCTGACGCGGATCAGTATCACGGAAACTACCCCTTTCAGCATATACAACAGTAAAATCCATGGTCTCGTGATACGAATTTCATAATATACTGATGATCTAGAAAAGATCCCACCATGCGACAAATATTAACTCCAACTTTCAGCTTAAAAATAAGGTTCTATTGCAACACAAAGCAAAAGGGGACGGGGTATTTATTTGTATGGACTCCATATACGCTTTTACAGGTATCCGAGTATTAAATTTTCAATATTGTTAAACCAGATTCTTTTGCTCCTGAGGTTAGAGAGCAAATGACAATTGAATATTCCACACTCAAATTTCCATTCTTCTTAAACAGGGATATTTCGGGGAGCAATCAAGAAATTTGCAACATCTTAAATTTGGGTCCCGAACAGGTATAAATTACAGGCACATGTACAAATTATTGCAATGGAAAAGCATGTAAAAATAATGTATGCACAAGGCAAATAGTCCCTTTGAGTACATGAGTAGTTTTCTCAGAGTATCAGACGCTCCATAACTTTTAAATGGGGGCCATGTCACGATTTACAAAAAACTTTCTCAGCTTCATCTTGACTCCACTTTTGAGATTTGTATGCATTAGAAGCAGGTAGGCAATATTTCAAAATTGGACTTGCACACTGCAGAAACTATACTCGGATCAGGAAAGCTGTCAATCTCATGTAACAACTTTGAGCTAATTATCATGAAGCTATTTAATTTTCTAATATCTAAACAACCATTTCAATTTTTCATTACAAAAAGAGTGTTCTGTGCAATTTTATATTAATGTTCTAAAGAAAAGAGTATAGTAACAGCATGATCTGCAGAATCTTGGAAAGAGGTTTAATTCTTAATAACAATATGTATTTCTTTTTTTCCTCTCAACTACAATTTAGATTCAATATCCACAGTATAAAATAATGCATAAATCATGCTAAAACCCATTGCACATAAAAACATCGTTGTATACATTTCTGATCTTAATCTTGATAAATTAAAAGTAATCGAATCGTTGAATAAAGGAATGCTATTTTCAACTTTCAGCATGCATTTATTCCTTTATCCTTTTTGTTGATGCTATTGTCTTCAACCACTACTTGGAACTTCTTTCAAAAGGGAATGGGGTCGGTCATACTATACCTCATTAACATTATCTTCTATACCAAATCATGCCTCATCACTGTGGGTTAAGATGGCCTCAACTCTATCTAGTGAGGCTTGTAGTCGTCCAGAGTGCATGTTGAACAATGGTTCATCAGTACCAAGAGCCCTGTTAAGGTTTAAAATATAAATTAATCAGTCATTCATGAAATAAAACATAGATAACAAGTAACTAAAATGAATAAGAAATAAAAAAAAATGTGATACCACAGCTCATCCCAAAATAATTTATCAGGGTATACTTTCTAAACAGTGATAAAAGTATTTTAGTTTCAAAGCTATTATTCTGACAAAATCACAAAACTTGCCCAGTAATTTCAGGAAGAACATAGTCCGCCTTCCATCCAAACCGTAAGTCAAAACCAGGAAACAAGCCAACTGATGTCTTATTTCGGATCCGGGATATACCATCTCCACCCAAACATGTGGTAAGCTTCCATTTCCAACCAGTAGCATGCATTTGAAAATTGTGTCCTATACCAACCTGCACTGTTTATGTCAGTTTGAATAATTTCAAATGAAATTTTTACAGGAAGTGGGAGAAGAACATATCATGGCATGGAACACAATGGGATCAACATATACAAACACAAGCACAAGAAAAATGTCACATTTAATACTATTTTCAAACATTTTCAGTAACTATCACAATAAATTGTCAAGCCATGAAAAATAGACACCACCAGACCTGAAGATTAAGAAATTTGGTGATGGGGATCTTTTTTGAGAGAACTCTAACGTCATGATGAAGGGGTTCATAAATTATCTTCCACTTCCATTCAGGTGTTAAAGGCTTCAATACAAGCTTGGCTTGATATTCATTGACTGGGGCATTGTAGAACTGCACCCAAAAAAAAACAGGATCACCTGAATAAGTAGAACTAGTCATCATATGTAAATAATAGATTGGTACACAAAATCTCCACAACATTAACCTTCTAGTTGGCTTGTAATCATCATAGGTATGTACATAGACAGTTAAACTTCACAGAACATTACTCCAACAAATTTTAGTGTTCTTTTTGACACTTATTGCATGCTTGCAACAGATGGTTTTAACCACGTACACAGGATAAAAAGCAATAGTCAACAGTTGCAGAATTAAGCAACAAAGAATAATATCTTGATAAACAAAACATATAATTGCTACTAAAACAAACCACAAGGTTTGGAATCATACAAATTACAATAGGCTTTTCTCCCTATGGTTTAAAAGTGATATCAGCTGAGCTTTTCTTTGCTAGCTTTTGCATATAAGTATATATAACCACCTGTAGGTTTTTCTGTCCAAATTATCCTTCATGAAGCATGATTAATAAAACAAGGATTAAGAATGATTTTAGTCTCTCGACTATGAAGGGAAATTAGAATTTATCTCTGTCCGAAGCATTGTTACATTTTAATCCTTAAACTTAATGAATGGATATAGTCTTTTTAATCAAATTATTGTAAATTTTTTTGACGTGGAAAATGCGTTTTCGAGTAGATATTGAAGTGAGAACGTATCAAACCATGTAAATAATTCAAATGTTAACATGAAATGTATTTGACATGTCAAAAGAATTTATTGTAATTGGATTAAAAAGAATATATCAATTTATTTTTAAAGTTTGAAGAACAAAATATATCAAAGTTTTGAACATGAACCAATTTCAATTTTGCTTCAAAGTTCAAGAACTAAAAACAATCCATAAAACAACATCACAGCATGTATCTGTCCATTTTACTTATATGTATGGAAAAAGTAAAGACTAACCTTAATCCCTAAAAGTGGAAAACTTAGTATGTTAAATAAGTCTCTAAGATGTTAAATAAGTTCCCAAATTTAAGTGATTACTCTCATCTAAATATACCTTAATATCATCGCATTAGTCACAAGTTTTTGTGAACTTTGAACTAATGTGACTGACTGTCCACCTACACTTCTAAGGAATTCTTTTTTTTTCATATCCTTCAATTCAAAGACTAAGATAACAGTCCACAAACTTAGGAACACAAAAATGACAGTTTAGTCGAAAAGAAAACTTCACTTACATAAAACATATAAAAAGAATGTTAAATGATAAAAAGAGAGCTATAGATGAATTCGGGTATGGAAAGAATGAGTAGCGATAAGATGAAACAGAAAAGAACCTCCATATTGAGACCAATTCGAATGCCCTGAAGTTCTTTTCGGAACTTGAAGAACAACTCGGAAGGCATCAAATTGATGTTGTATAGCTCATCCCACGATGTGGGTTCCTCCCCGTTTGGCACCGATTCCATTTTTGTACAAATTTGCAAAACTCACTTCAATGTATAAATAACATCAATAATCAATAATCAATAATAATAATAATAATAATAATGTTGTAATTTAATTATCATAAAGTGGTTTACCCCCAAAACCTGCACTACACCGAGATGGAAGAGAAGCAATTTCACAAAGGACTCTGAAACTCCCACTGCTATTTTCTTTTAAGTATTGGTAATTGTCTTTCTTATTGTTTCTACCATTTTCACTTACTCACTCACCCTAACAGCTCCCAAAACCCTTCAGCTGCTCAACTCAGTCCTTAAATTTTATATTAAACACTTCTGCTAAAACCTTCTTTGATTACTGGTTTACATGTTAAATTTTTACAAAAAAAAAATGAAATATATTTTAATATATGTAATTCTTCTGTTCATTATTTTTAAAGTTAATTCTCTAAATAGTTTTATTTCACGGTGTAGTATATTATTGGTCAAATTTTGTCAAAATAATATATATATATATATATATAAATATATATATATATATATATAAATATATATATATATATATATATAAATATATATATATATATATATATATATATATATATATAATGTTTAATCCCGTGATAACATGTTTTTTTTAATCAGATGGAATGAATGTCTTTAACAAAGTTATTGGTGAAAAGAAAATTGTGATTAAATAATAAAGAAAAATTATTTCAGAAAAAGAAACATTAAAAATTTATTTTAAATGTGACTTTAAAATAATTATTATAAAAGATTATTTTATACGATAATTTATAATTAAATAATAGTCGTTTTGCCTAATGCATTGTACTTAACTTATAATGATTTTATCTGTAATTTTTTAATTGCATAATGTAATAATTGACTCCTAAAATCACTAAAAGCTTTTCATATAGTAATTCAATTATTTGTAACTAGTTCGTTTATTTAATTATAATTTCCTTAACGATAAATCCATCAATAACAACTGCTGTAAATATGAAATATCGTAAAATGATTTATCCGATGAATAAATTTCATCAGAAAATAAATATGAAATTCATTAAATTTTGGTTGTGAATCACATTTCCCGAAAACAAATTAAGATTTACTTTCTTTTTCTTTTTTCTAATTTTTTCTTAAAGGCTACATGGAGACAAGGAAAGTTGATAATTTAATTTATTTCAATTGTTTTTTAATTTATTTCAAATGTTTTGAAATGAGTGATTACAGTACAAAATTTATTAAGTTTTGAAGATTTGGAATATAGAAAGATTAATATTTAAGTAATTTCTCACCTTTCCATGACTTTTTTTATAACGTATTGAACAAATTATTTTCACTATAAAAACAAAAACATCCTTTTTAGGTTTCATTGATATAAAAAAATAATAAAGAGAGTATATTAATGTATAATAAATATACGAGTTAAATATGTTTTTATCCCTTCACTTTCCGTGAAAATTGGAATTAGTCTCTTTTCAAAATTTTGGTTTAATTTAGTTTCCAAACTTTAGAAACGTGTGAATATAGTTCTTTTAACTAAATTTTGTTAGGTTTATTTGATGTGTCAACTGCGTGTTTTATGATAGCATTTGAGTTGTTTACACCGTTTGACACATTTTTGCTTCAATGTTAGCTGAGAAATGCGTTTGAAACATCAAACAAAGTTAACAAAATTTAGTTAAAAAGACTAAATTCACACATTTCTAAAGTTGGAGACTAAATTAGTCCAAAGTTTCAAAAAGGGACTAATTCCAATTTTCAATGAAAGTTAAGGGACAAAAACATATTTAACCTTAAATATACAGTAACTTAAAAAGACAAATTGGTATTTTTGAAAATAGGTTTCAAAAGTATTTTCTAAAACTATTAAAATCTTAACGTTGCTAAAATTATTTTAGAAATATGATTATAAATTTTAAAATTTTGTAAAAGATATTTTTTATTATTTTTTGAAATATTAACATTTTACAAAAAAATATATCAACAAAAGTAAAAAGAATAAATAAGAAATGTAGATAAAACTTAATCTTATTTGGAAAGTAGAAGTATTTTTAGCTATTATTAAAAAGTTAAATTTGTTCTAAAAGATGTCCTTGTAATTTAAACTAGAAGGGACTAAATAATAATACCATTTTTTTTTGTTGTATACATAAATTCTCCATGTATTGTCCTGAATTAAAGGTAAAGTTTCTGGATGACTATTTCATCAAAAATTATACAGGTGGTTCTAATGATATTTTATTTCACTTAACTAATATTTTTTTAAATTAATATATATATATATAATATAATATAATATGCAATCACCCAATACATCAATAAGTATAACGTAAAACTTTGTTTTTATTAAAAACTAAAACCAGTTTCTTTAAAGTTGTATTCACTTGAGGGTGAATTACTGTTTATGCATTACTGGGAGCAAGGAATGAAAGGCAAAATTGTGTTCACATTTGAGGATTTGCGAAGACGGAATCAAACAGATTTGCGAGATACCCGATTTTTCTATCACATGCTCTTATGAGATGATTTGGGGTGAATTGAAGGCATTATCATGTTTGCTCTTCGTATATCACCTAAAAAATTACGCTATTTGATTCCAAACTGTATAATTGGTTCCAGAAATGTTGTATCTGGTTTCACTACGCAGAAGAAATTGAGCTAAACGTTGTATTCGGTTATGGGCTGAGTATTCGGTTACAGTTTTGTGGGATTCGGTTCCAGGCCTTCGTTGCAGCATGGTGTACGCTTGGATTCAGTTCCAAGGTACGTTATTCGGTTCCAGCAAGCTTCACTCATCTTGCTCAGCCGCCTGCGCCGACCACCACCGGAAGGTGTGGCTATTCAGTAGTTCATCCAAGAAACGTGTCTGCCATGGCGAGAACAACGTCAGGTGGCACAATGACGATTCACCATCCTTCCCTTCCCCCGACACACCTCAGCCCTTGCCCCTGCCGGAGCTCGCCGCTTCCTCCATCGTTCTCCGCAGAGACAACAAATGTCGTCTTCCCTCGCCCAAGGATGCTGCTGTCGGAACAATCGGTACCGATATAGAGTCGCACAACGAAATAAAATATAGATAGCGGAAAGCGTGTAACGATCACAACACAAGTTAAAATAGTCGGTTTCAAAAATTGATTTTCTTAGCGAACTTTTATCGAACAGTTGATGTGCTAAAAGTTTAGGGATCAAGAAAATCAACACAGAATTTTTATCCTGGTTCGAATCAAAAGATTCTACGTCCAGTCGTTAATCACTATAAATAGTGATTAACCTTTTTCACTAAAAATATAGTTGTACAGATTACAAGATAATGAAATGAGCAAAGAATAGAAAACACCTTCCTTCGACAAATAAACCAGAAGAGTGCAACAAGTAACTTCCTTCGACAAACGAACCGGAAGAGCTTCCTTCGACGCACGAACCGGAAGCAACAACTCTGCCAACTTGAAGAGAACTGCTCCGACCTTTGACACACAAAGCGCGAGCTTCTCCTATTCACAAGACCAGACAAGAGCACTCTATCACTTTGAGAACTTCCTCAGACAAACTGTATTCTCAAAATGGCATAGATCCTTTTCACTCACAAAGAGCTTCCCTTAGGCACAAAGCTCTAATACTCTCAATTGAAAAGTTTTTTCTAAGAGTTGTGAAGACCTTTATTTATAAGTCTAGTTTCGTGCAGGGTCAAAAACTGAAAAAACATCTCCCAAATGCCACTGATAATCGATTATCATAAGTGATAATCAATTATTCCAGAGACTTGGACAGTATTAAATGAAATAGTGATAATTGATTATTCTATGTAATAATCGATTATTTGCGCGAGCAACTCTCTTCTAAATTGGCTCGTGATAATGGATTATTTGCGCAATGACTCACTAAATACGAAAACTTCTAACAGTTTTTACATCATTACAATTTATCCTATACATTTGTTTCTACAAAATGTGTTTTACAAAGATGCATTTAGAGTCTTCAATTCTTCAGCTTTTATCATCATCAAAACTTCACAGTAATTTCAAGATACCAATGCTCCTTATTGGTAACAGCTGCTACAGTCACCACCTCCACTGGTTGTCGGATGTGGAGGTCAATTTTTTAATTTGTCCTTTCTTTGGTACCAAGGCAGAGGAAATAATATTGTGGAAAAGAGATTAGTGTTTGAGAGTGAAAAGTGAGAACTAAGCCATGCTTGGAGTGATATAAAAATGGGAGATTTGCATTCCATCTTATTTTATTTTATGTGTTTTTTGGCCCTTTTGCCCGTTGTTATGCGGGGTGAAGCAGGAGCAGTGGTGCACCGCTGCAATAAGTTTTTTTTTCTTAGTTACTTTAAGTTTGATTTTTCATATATTTAAAAATTATAATAAATACTTTAATATTATTACAAACAAATATTACATTTAAAAAAAAATTATTTTACTAATTTATAATTTTTTTTACATTTTTTAAATTTACTTTAATCATTAATATTTTACTCTTTATAAATATTTCTACAATTAAATATAACATTAATCATTATCATTTTATATTATTTTAATAACTAGGGACATTTTGGTAATCTTTAATTTCTACTAATAAAATAATTTTTTTTATCTATCACATCAATCAAATCCTACACTAATTCTCACAAACTTTACCTCTAAATCCACTTTCAATTACCTCCAAATCCACTCAAGTAAACACAAAAAAATTTACCCTCAAATCCATTCAATCACTCTCCCCCAAATCATCTACCCCAATCTCCCCCAAGTGAACACAGCATAAAAGTTATACTTCTCCAAAGAGACTTTTTCTTTCCCTTAAAAAGTTTAATTTCTTCTTTTAAAATATCTCACCCAAATCTCATCTTCTCTTTAATCAAAGGGTTAAATATGTTTTTCGTCCCTTAGGTATCACACGATTTTGGGTTTACTCTCTACTCGAAACTTTTGTTCCTTTTAGTCCTTTTAGTTTTAAAACTCATATTTTTAGTCCCTAAAAAGTAACAGTGTTAGATTTCCTTGTGAGGTGGCTAACGGCAAGTCAGTCTGATACCATTTGTGTGTCACCTTGCTTTTATTTTTTGAAATCAAATTTAAGTGATGTGCCACATATGTTTTCATTTATGAAATCAGATTAGGGCTTTTTTATGTTTGAAAATAATTAGGGTTCTTAGCAAAAATCAAAAGTCCGACAACAGCAGCAACACCCATCTCTCCCCCTCCCACCAAATAACAACAAACTCATCAGGTTCAGATACTATAAAAGGCATAAGTTCAAATTCTGAATACATCAATTCAACCCACGATTCAATTTCTGCCCCTTCTTAATTCCCTCGTGATTCAATTACTTCCATGGCCATCACCATGACTCCACCATGGACAACTCCTACAAAAGGGTAATCACAACGATCTCCCTACACTAATCTTCTTCACTAAATCGAAATCACCATGGAAATCTGCAGAAGAAAAATCCAATCGAATGCAAAGAAACCATAAAACCCCAAATTACACTCGCGAAATCACACATCATCATCTTCTTCGGACCTTTGCACCTGAATAGCAAATTCCAGAAATCAACAATCCAAATCGTGAAACCCTAACTCGCGAGACATCTTCCTCCTTTGCGCCATCATTCAGAGAATCTCCTTCGTCTTAATCGCGCCATGGAAGCATTAAACGCCTCCATCATCTCCTTCAACCTCCGTCCAAGCCATTACGCCTGCAGCAACCTGCGTGAAGCAACCTCCATCTCTCGATGCTTCTTTGTCTTCTCCGTTCAACTTCGCGCAAATCGCGCCTGTCTTCAATCAAGCACTTTTACGCGAACCTGTCTTCAATCAAGCACTTTTACGCGAACCTGTCTTCAATAATTTATGAAATCAGATTAGGGATTTTTTATGTTTGAAAATAATTAGGGTTCTTAGCAAAAAGAGTAGTAAAAGAGAGAAAAAGAAAAAAAAACAACGTGGCACAAAGTTAGCAGGGAAAGTGGCATCTGACGTGGCTCGTCGTTAGCCACCTCATAGAAAATCTAACGCCGTTGCTTTTTAGGGACTAAAAATACGAGTTTTAAAACTAAAAGGAACAAAAGTTTCGAGTAGGGACTAAACCCAAAATCGTGTGATACTTAAGGGACGAAAAACATATTTAACCCTTAATCAAAGGATATATTTAGAATCTTCGTGAAAAAAAACTATCAATTCCACCAATCAAACCTTTATTTAGAGTAATTTTCTCTTCTTTCCTATTTTACAGAACTCAATATGTTTTTCTTGTTTTTTTTTTTTCAATTTTAGAATTTTTTGTTTGAATGGAATTTTTATTGATCATACGAATGCTCTGACTGTTAATGAATATGCCTTTAGAAAATTAATCTAAACTTTTATGGGTATATAGGTTTTCTATGGTGAGTAGACAACTGTCAAGTTTTTGAGGAAAACTAAGGATACCCTATGAGGTTAGGAAAGTTAGCCTTTTTATATAATTAAAATGTTGCTCAATGAGTTCAAATAGAATATTTTGTAAATTGATGGTATGAATTACAATGTTTGAAATAGGAGATTTATGTAATATAAGAGCGGTTCAAGGGTTCTTATGATTGTGATATGAGAGGACATGATGCAATCTAGGTAATAATGGATAGGCTGACAAAAAATGTTCATTTTCTTGCAATGAATATAAGGATGTCTATAACTAAACTGACACAATTATATATCAAGGAGATAATAAGATTGCATGAAGTGCCTTGTAACATTGTATCTGATAAAGATCGGTGGTTTACTTCTAGATTTTGGCAAAAGCTGCAAGATGCTTTAGATAGTAAGATGAGGATGAGTTTTGCCTATTATCTTCATACGAATGGTCAGTCTGAAAGGATGATTTAGTCACTAGAAGATCTGCTTAGGACTTGTGTATTGGATCATCTAGGTGGATGTTTCCTTTGCTGGAATTCACATACAACAACAACTTTCAGGTGAGAATTAGTATGACACCTCATAAGGCTTTGTATAGTAGGAGGTGCAAAACTCTTCTATGATGGTACCAAGATGGAGAGGAAGTGTTGGTAGGGCCTGAACTGTTACAACATACCACACATAAGGTGAAAAGGATACCATAGAGGATGAAGGCCTCATAGATTCGTCAGAAGTCTTATGTTGATGAGAGAAGAAAACCTTTGAAGTTCATAACTGGGGATCATGTTTTCCTACGGGTAATTTCAACCACTAGTGTGGGAAGGGATATTCATTCAAGGAACCTTTCTCTTAAGTTCATTAGTCCATATAAGATTTTGAGATGAATTAGGTCAGTGACTTATGAGATTGCCTTGCCTCCTCAATTAGCCAATCTTCATTTGGTATTTCATGTTTCCCAACTGAGAAAATATTTACTTGGTTCGTCTCATATGCTAGAAGTGGAAGATTTCAAATAAGAGAGTATCTCTCAATAAAAGTGTAACTTATGGACATAAAGGATCGCCAAACAAAGTAACTCAGAGAAAAGTTCATTAGTCCAATAAAAGTAGTTTGGGATAGAAGAACAAGTCATACCATCATCTGTTCTCTGGTAAGTTTAAATTTTGAGGTAAAATTTTTTTGTTGTTGAGAAAAAGTTAAAACCTTGTTTGCATGGGGGTTTTATTGCTCCTATGAGTTCTCTTAGTGTTGATCAATGCAACCATGTATTTAGATAATTAATCTGAACTTTTATGGGTATATAGTTTTTCTGTGGTGAGTAGAGAGTTGTAAGTTGTTGAGGAAACCCAAGGGTATCTTTGAGATAAGGGAAACTATCCTTTTCATGTAATTAAAGTGTTGTTCAGTGAGTTGAAATAGGAAATTCTGTGAATTGATGGCATGAATTACAATGTTTGAAAGTTTGTTTTAAATTGAAGTTGATTGAGATAATGGTGGATGTGTTAAATGATTGAAGTAGTTGAGAAAATGTGTAACTTGATACGTTGTGATTCCTCTACATTTTTATGCTCAAAGGGGTTTTATCTAAATGGAATGATTTGAACTAGAAGCTCATGTTTTAGTATAAAAAGTGTGAAAATAATTAGACAAATCAATTTAAGCATCTTTATGTAGAAAATTCAGATTTTGTCTTTGTCCTTATAAAATTAAGTTTTTTTTAATATAAAATTTTCAATGAGATCTTTAATTAATCAAATTTGACATTTTTTGAGCTAAGCGATTGATATATTAAAACATTATGAACTTTAATAAGTGGGGAATAGCTCAAAAAGATTTAATTTTCTCAATTATAACTCAAAGTTGTAGTTTTTGCTTCTGATACATCATTGGGTGTCGTTGTAGTAACCACTGACTTGGGGGCACTAGGCGCCACTTTTGGAACACCAGACGATCTCAAATCAGTGGGTTACAGTGGTTGTAGCGTCAGGCACCACTTTCCCAATGTCGAGCATCACCCGATTTTTCTAGTTTGAGTAATCTAAAAAAAATGAGATTCTCATTTCGCTAACTATCAGATCAAGCTAAAATTTTGACAGTAGGTCCTAGACATATGAATCTTTAATTTGATTGTTAGAGTCTTTGATTTGAGGTCTATGGTTAAAGAAATGTTGTTCACCATTTTGATGTACTTAATAGAAAGTAAATGATGTAATTTTTAATGTTTCCCTTGAGTTAAATGGTGTTTGGTGAGATTGGATAGAAGTTAGATATCTTTAATTGAATGTTTAGCCTTGAATAAAATATTGTGTGATGTACATAGGTATATGAATGAATAGTAATGATGTTGATTATTGAATGTGATGTTATGACGATGGAAATGATGATCTATAGTGATTTCTAAGGGAGGGAATCCTATCAAGTGTGATTAACTAGATTGTGTCTGGAGGAAATGATTGTTTCATTTTGTGAATTTATATTGAATTCTACTAATAATTTATACTCAGACAAATTATACTCATGCAAAGGAGAATAGTTAAGTGGTAAGAGTGACAGAAGATCTTATCATAAGAACAATTTCAAGGTTTTTATGACCATGACAAAAATTAACCTTATATGTAACAACTCTATAAGACAAATTGGTAAGACAACTTGTTACAGTAGTGTAAATCACCACAAGATCATGGTTTCACAAGTCAAGTGCACATATAAATTGAGTTTAGGATTTTTTAATGTATTTTTGTAAACTAATTTGATGATTGAAATTTCTATCTAATTTGCCAATTAAATAAATTATAGTATTTGTTATTTATAACTCTTTTTGAACTAGTTTATCCCTTTAGATGCTTTATTGTTTGTCATGTGAAGGAGTTTTCTAACTGATTTCATAGGATAAATTCTGTCTTTTGAATTATTTTAAGAAAAAACTATATACTTTATAGTTTCCATACATATAATGTATTTTTATAGTTATCCTCTATCAATCAATTATATTTGATAAAAATATCTTCTATATTTTACTAAATATGAAATATCTTTTACTTAATAACTTTTTATTATTAAATAGAATTACATTAAACATATATCTCAATATAATAAGTACATTTTATCTAAAACAATATAAAAACTAAAACTCCACTCATATATTTTTCATAATATCATTAAATAATACATAAATATTTTATTCATTATTTAAAAATAAGTAACATTCTATCTTCGTAATCGCACTTATTAAAAAAAAGTGCAACTGACTTTAGAAGACGTGAATGACTTGACTCTAGAGTTTTATCATCTCGATTCTTACAAACTTAGTAAATGATTGTTTACAGAAAATAACAAATGCTCTTTGCACTGATAACATGAAAAGTACATTTGTTTTTTTGGAAGGACGTTATATTTTCTGAAAAATATTTTTATTTAATGATATTAAAGAAGTATATTTTATAAAAAAAATAAAATTTCAATCATTTATAAAAATAATTTAATAAAATACTATTAAAATAAAATGTAATTATATTTTACAAAATATATATTTTTTATGATGATAAAATAAAACATAAGTAAAAGATGTAGTTATTATAATGAAATTATTTAGAAAACATTACTGCAATTTATTTTAAATTATATATATATATAATAATCATAATTATTTTATTAATTTTTATAATGTTATAGTTTTATAATAGGAATACTTATAAATTTCCATCAAAATATAAATTAAAGTTATAATGAAATATATATAAAAACAGTTATAAATTTTTAATTTTTGTTTAAAAATTATTATTATTATTATATAATACAAATACTTCCAATTTTCATGGTTAATTTTTTTTATAAAATATAAACAAAAGAGATAAAAAGTATAAAGAAAAAAATTTTAAAATCTAATTTCATTATTAATGGCTATAGATAAATTATTAAACATATTAGGTTTAATTAGCCTAATTTATTTTGTTGGTTCTTTTAAGAGTTGCGAAACATTTGTCTCAACCTTTTATTTTGAGAACACACATGGGGTAAACTCAAAAAATACAATTCATCTATAAGAAAATATTTAGGAGATAAATAATAAAAAAATAATTCTTTTTTTTTTTTTTTGTGAAATCTTGTCATATAACTCTTTTAAAATTATTATTTTTTAACTCAATTTTTTTTTTCTAAAGATGTGAATGTGAACGTAAATGCACTCTATAATAAAATATAATACGATAACCTTTGTGATAAAATGATTTATTATTATTATAACAATCATAGACCTTCATAAATATTCTTTAGTTAATAATTAATGGATTAATATTTTAATTATATTTTTTATTTTTTAACTTAACATATTAATATATATTATCATATTATTAAATTTTTTAACTTAAACATACTAAAATATATATATATATATATATATATATATATATTATCATATTATTAAAATGAATTATGGACTGATTGTTTTATTTTTATTAATGAAAACAATTATTTAATTACTTTTTCAAGTCTAATCAAATAACCATGAGAGTCGTTTTCTCTTCATATACCTCAAATTTAAGAATAGTTTAATGTAAAACCTTGAAGAAAATTCATTAAAACCTTCCAACCTAACTTACAAAACTGAAAAAAACACATGGAAAATGAAAATAACAATTACTGCATGATGAAAGCAACTTTGTCTAGGATCTTGTGTTCGAGGCTTCCCCGGAAAAGTTGCTGAGCGTTGTTGTCAGCATACTCCTTGCAACAATTCGTTTGGGTACGAACTTTCGAGCCCATACATGCTTTCCATTGATGGTGAATTTGGCTTTGATTGCTCCTCTGAGAATCATGTCAATGGTGGACGCAATGCGAAAAACAATGCGAGCAAATAGTGCTTGTTCATTTGATTGCACTTCCTGCATATACAGTGCCTCAATACAATCTCCATAAGCTATGGTAAAGAACTCTCTGACTTCCCACTCCTCCACGCGATACCCCTTCGAGAACGTCACAAACAATGTTCTATCATCAGCTGGAACTTCAACCCTTGAATTCGATGGTCCAATTGAGCCAAACCACAAAGGGTTCTGGTTCTGATTCTCTGAACTGGGTTTCATCACCACCTTTTGAGCTTCCACAACTCTATCATTGGAGTTTCTTATGATCGCTTGCTGCATAATGTCAGTGAAAGCCCTCACACACACATCTTGCATCTCTTTTGCCACACCTTGGAGTGCGCTAACCCGGTTTTCATACAAGAACTGAAGTGAGATTTCCTTGTCCACTAGACTCTGCAGAAGGGGAATCTCACTGTTCTCGAAAGAGGAAGGAGGTGCTATGAAACTACTGTTGTTAATGCAGTTCAGACACACGACAGTTTCGTCTGCAACTTCGTTGATCAAGATGTTGGGTAAGGCCAATACCCTCTTCACCACGTTGCGAAACCCCACCCTCTCCAGCCACAGCCACAAGGCATGGACTTGCATGCATTCGCCTGGTTCACGGAAGAGAATCATCACAAGGATCTTGTACAGTTGTCTATCTATTCTGTGGAACAGATTGAACTCGTCTTGGGTGACGAAGAAAGAAGAACACTCCAAATCCATAAAAAAACAAATACTATGATGTTCCTGAGTAAATCAATTGTTTGTTTGTCTCAGTTCTTAGCACTAAGTTGGCCAACCCAATATAAATACTGTGAATGTAAATCAAACCCCTTGAAATGAAACGGTACAACCACTGGACCCAAAGCACGTGTCGACATGCATGTTTGGTGGGGGAGTTTGAGAGTTATGACACTAAAACTCATTTCTATTTACTGTCATCAGTTTCAAGAAGAGCAAATAGGCCAACTCAGATTCTCTACAATGGATAGAGAAGAATGTGATGAGATATGATAGAACATAGAAACATGAACCAGAAACTGATGGTATTAATATAGAGCTTACAGGGTCACAGTAAGATAATCTTTTTAGTGTTAAACAATGAATTAAACTGTTAATGCCAGTGCATGCTCAGGAAACAATCAGTTACAAAATTTCTTCCATATCAGTTTCAAGGTTAAGTTACAAAGCAGATTATTACATTAGTTTATTAGATCAATGCATTATATCACGGTTTTTTTAGTCTGCAAGTCCTAAGACTTTAGTTGTTCATTCCCATGTAGCAAATCCTACAACATATTTCTTTAACTTTTTTAAATTTTAAAATTGATAAAGATAGTATTATTAATTGCAGAAAAAGCTATTAAGGAAACTATTGTAGAAATGAAATTATTTTAAAAAATACTCGCTTTTACAGCTAGAATGACTGTTCTATTCTCTGTATCTAAATACAAGACGTGTATAACCGATCCACTCTTATTATTTGGTAATATTCAATTTATAACATTTTTTCAAAAGTAATATTAAATAATTAATTAATTAGTTAATGACAAAGAATTAATTACATTAATGAAGTTTGAACTTTTTAAACATAAACTCTTTAATTTTTTTAATCTTCAAAAGAGAGAGAAAGAAAGAAACTATATAAACATTTATTACTCAAAGACTAAGTTAAAGGTATATTTGTAAAAGACTATTAACATAAGTAACAATCAGGAAACATGGTCTTGGTAAAGAAAGATAATAAATACAAATCAAATTCTTATAAACAGAAAAAAAGATTAACATTAACATTATGAGAAAGTATAAGTTGAAAGCCTTGTGCTTTTTTACAAATTTGATCTACTTCTAAGTGAAATTCGTGGTAACATCTACAAATTGTAATAGGACAATGACATAACAAATCATCCCCTAAATATATATAGAGAGATATTACATGAATTTAGTTATGAAACAATGAAAAATTCGATTTAAAAATACAAAATAAACTATAGATATTATAATTCAAGCATAAAATTATCTATAATTTTAGTGTTAAATTAATCTAAAAATTATATTTTAATGATAAAATTAATGATTTTAAGAAACTTAACAATATAATATAATTGCTGAACATTTTACATATATAAGGTTTTAGTTTATATATAATTTATTCAGTAATAAAATAATTCTATATTAGATTTACATTTTATATATTTTTTCCATATTCTTCCTCCATACCAAATGAAATGACATTAGAAATTGACTGATTATGTTTGTCCTAAACATTGGACACAGTTGCAATTGGAAGCCTCATAAAAAAAATAAAATAAATAAACATTGAAAAACACAACTTCAAAACCTTGTTATGATTTAACAATACATCCATGATAAGGTGGTTTTCTGATTTAATACCACGTTCTCTGTTTTTGATAGAAATTAAAATACAGTCAATGTCTACTAATAATTACTATTTCTTTGTTAGGTAACATCAGACAAGGCAAGAAATATTAAAATTTTTGTAAGACACCAAAAAATATATTTCTTCCTTAATGTGTAAACAGAGAAAGAAAAGTTGCATTGTTCTGATATCTGTAATTCTTGAAATAAGGGGGTGAATGTATTGAACTTAAAATAGAAATTATTGAAAGGTCGTATTGTTTAATATCTGTAATTCTTGAAATAAGGGATGAATGTATTGAACTTAAAGTAGAAATTATTGAATATTACTTCAGTTTGTCAAAAATGATGATTGACCAAAATTTACTTAATTTCCTGTTGAACTTTAAAAATGTACATGAATAAAAAAAAAGTAATTATGTGTATTTGCCTAATCAATTAATTGATCACATATATCACTTATTATATAACAAAACTTCTAATTATTACTTGTTGACTATATAACTCTTGCCTGATATAATCAACGGAGATAAACTATCCTTTTTTTTTATATAGTCGTTAGAATTTCTTTTTATGCCTAAATGAGTGAATTAATTTACAAGTGATAATTAATATATGTTTAAATATTTAATGTATTTAATTATGTGTTTAAGGTATGGTTTGATGTGAGAAAAGTAGTTAGGGGAGGGTGTGTTTGAAAATAAAAAATACGGGTTGTTGTATGGCTTTATCAAGAAAGAAGATAAGATGTGAAGTTACTTTTAATTTTGTTATACTTTCAAAATTCACTATAATAAGTTAGAATATTCATCTATCTCAAAAGAGGACACTTTAGCACTCCATTCCTTTTGTTTTCTTCTTCAAACTTTTTTTTTCCTTCTACATAAAAGATAACTCTAAATTTTCCTTTCTCATTCCTTTGTGAAATCAAACCATAAAGTTAGTCAAGAACCTTTGTAAAGCATCAAATAGTGGAGTTTATGATTTTGGATTAGTTTTCTCATTTATCTTTTCTCCTTTTAACCCATGCATGCATATGTATGAACCGTTAAGAGAAATGGAATTTTGGTGACTTCTAACTTATTTTTGTATGATTAAGGGTTAGGGTTTAGACTCCGAAGTGGTTTAGAGAACTGGTTACAACATTTTACTTCATTACTTCTTAAACTTTTATATATACCTTAGAGTATAATGAACATAAACTAAAGAAATATAGTTAATTTTCAATTTTACTTTGTGTTATTATGCAAATATTTTAAATTTTTCGAACCTGTATCTAGAATGAAAGTATAAGACTATTAATTTAATTCAGTAGTATTCTTGAACTGTAGCTGATGCAATAAGTTGAAATTTTTTTAAGAAAAAGTAGACTGTTAATGTTTTAACCTATTGGAAATCTATACGAATGAATAAACAATTTACATATATAAAATAGATGTAAATATTATTTTATAAGTTGATTTATTAAAATCGAATTTAAGTTTAAAGTATTTTTTTAACATAATATAATAAAATCATTTAGAGTTTAATCTAACTAGATTTATTATTTAATGGGCTTATTATGTATTTTTTATTAAACCATCCATAAATATTTAGTATCACACTTATTGATATGTATATTGTAGGAGGGAGTGTTGAAGATCTCCTCTATAAATTTGTAACATAAACTTTATTTTAAAGTCCAGTTATAGAATTGAGTTAAAATAAAAGTACATTTTTATTTTCATAAGCATTAGAAATCTTTGAATCCAGAAATTTCATAGTAAACAATGTGCGAGGAAAAAATAAAAATGCATCTACATACATGAGTTAAGAATTAAGTATACCTCTGTCATTAATAATCAACTTAAAAATGCTTATATCTTGGAAATCCTTTTTCGTTTTCTTGTCTCTCAGTTGCAAACAACTCCAATTATGAAATCTTGAGATTATCTCAAATAACTCGTTAAGCACGTTATCTAGGAAATTGTGATGATGAGGAGTGAATAACCAAAAGCTGAGATATAATATACAACACTCTAGTCAGTTGGGTATACATACGACGACATTGATGAGGAGTTGACAAAGTAATGTGGCATTACAAACAAACTCGAATGTGAACCAGCTACCAACTAAAAGGTTACATTTTAGTGTCAAAAATTTAGTTTCCACTACAAATAGCCAAACCAGATATATCATGAGCCTCAGCAATAGCATTTAGATCAGACCAAGAATATGACCTCCAAGGAACACTTCGTGTGGCAGAAGAAGGTTGAAGCAGTGATGACCTATTGTTGGCACGTGGATGAAGAGGAGGAAGAGGGAATGGAGGAGATATGGATGAGGAGCTGCTACCCTCTTCACTACTGTGCAGATTCAGAAGGGATGCTCCTCGACCAATGTTTGATGGTCGCTTTGATATTCCACCAATGTTACTTGCACAACTGCGACTCCTCTCAATCGATGCATTGCGAGCTATTAGATTCTTGCGTTTCTTCGCATAAGGGTCCTCTGGCTTCACTATCTCTTCCATAGAACTTGCAGCTGCAGCATCTGCTAAGCTTGTGAATGACTTCGATTTCCCACTATAAAACTTGGATATGCCTTTCCTGAATTACACAAAAACAGAATCACACAGGTTAATAAAAAGGTCTTTCTACGTCTGCAATTTTTTTAATTTTGCATCACTAGTTCTCAGCAATTTGGTTAATCTTCAACTACTGAATCAATAATATTCATCTCTTTGACACAAAAGATAATAACAGTCATGATAGGAGCATGTGTAGTGTCGTTCATAGTAGCTAATAAAACCAAGGTAGCACTTCCGAATTAAGGTTGTTCACTTTGCACAGGAAAGTTTATTTTATGTCAAAAAATAATTTCCATTTTCAGCTAAAGAACTTCTAACACCTAGAACTCATCGCTTACTTTAAGCGGTTACAAGACGTCTTATAAGGGTGGCAATTCAATTCTCCAACAACGCCTTCTCTATACACACCTTCTAGTACACTTTCTACTATTGACTAAGTTTATAGAAATTACAAATCATGAGAGTCTAGATGCATTTATTCGAAAGGTGGTACTAGACGGAAGAAAAAAATGTTCATAAGCATACACTCTCTAGGCTTCTTCTTAAGTGTTGTTTAAAGTTCTCAAGTGCTATTTAAGGTTCTTACAGGGAATCCAAGAAATATAATAAATTACCTTGATTTTAATAAAAGTTTTCCAATTTACCCTTGTTCATTAAAGAGTGAATAATGTTGTTTTCAATTTTGAGAATCTCTTAAACTTTGAAAATGACAACTTAAAATAGAAACATTTTTTTTTCCAAGTTCGAGGATAAAAAAAGAAACAGGGATGGAGTATTGCAGAAGAATGAAATATCGTTGGACAAGGGAAACTTTCCATGAATCTATTTAGAAATCTTAGTTAATTTACGGGAGAAGTTGTTATTTAGAGTAAACAAAATAATAGGCACTATATGACTTTAAATAGGGGTCTAGCGTTGTGAATGCGATAAATAGTTTAGGTGTTGCTTGGAAAACTCTTAATATGAGCACCGAGAAGAAAATACAAAGAGATAAAACAAATTGAATTTTATAGCATAAGTACATTTAACTATTTATTTTCTTCGTCTAAAAGTACAAGGGGAAAAATTCATTCATGCATTAATTTTTTTTTTTTAATGACCTCTAAATGCCATTAGTGGTCTATTTTTATCCAACAATTGTTTTTAAATCAAAAATTCATGCAAGTCAATCTACTTGCCATCACTTAGAAGCCAATATATCATGCTGTAAATTTCATGATCTATTCTGCATATTAAGACATCAATGTTGTTTGATTTGTTTTCGTAAGGAACAAGCTCACCCTTCACTCTGTAATTGTGTAATACTAAACACGGACTTGGTCTTTTTTTTCCTAACAGGGACATCATAGAAAGATGCCCTGTCTCCACTCACCAATCTTTTAGGTTTTGGTGGTGGAGATCCATTATGCCTATCAATTTCAACAATCCTTTAAGTAAACGTCTGGAACCAGATATATTCTGTAACCCACTTACCCCAACCACAAAAGCAGATCACTGAATTAATTAATGGATTATCTAATTAAAAGAAAATAGTATACAACTATATGGAATTTTTCTAAAGATGCACTTTCCATAGTGCTTAAGTCACTCAAGATAAATAAGCACACCGAATCATCATCACTCAACACCAACACCGGTAACAAACCAAACCCCCAAGGTCAAAACAGTAAATTTCTAAATCTCCTAAAAACAAAAATAAAAACAATCTTCCTCTGCTCTTTACTCTTAACATAAACTGAGTAACAGAACAAAACAGAATCCCAAGACCCCAAATCAACATGCTCTGTTACCCACATGAAAATATTGAAGCTTTATGAACACCCAGTTCGGAAAAACACATAAAAAGACTTACTTGACTGGTAAATCTTCCTCTAGATCGTTCATGGTATCCAAAGGGCCTTTGAAGGAGCTCTGAACCTCAAGGGCATCTTCGTGGTCAGAGGAATCTTCCGACGAGACGCTGTTCCTTCCGATGGAGGAGTCGGAGCTGGAATCAGAATCCTCGGCTGGAAAATCCTGATCGCAGATCGCGACGCAGTGGGCTAAGGAGGACAGTCCGATGCTAACTCCTCCGTTATTTTGCAGAGCAAACGTCATCTTTTTGGCAGAAACTTGAGAAGAATGGTTGGGTGTGAAATGAAATGAAAGCAGAGAGAAGCGTGCGATGAATTGTGGGGTATAAATATATAAATGGCTGGTGTGTGCACATGGGTACCAGATTTTTTTTCCAGTCCGATGGCACATAAAAGAGAACAGTGATTGATAAATCATTTTTTTAACCTAAAGTTTTCAATTTAATTTATAGAATTATAAATAAGTATAACATAGGACGGTGACATTTTATCCTCATTGGGTTGAATATAATAACGTTCCCTACAAAACAAGTCTCTTCAGACCACGTCTTTGAATATAAAATTACAAAAATATTATTTATATTTGGATTTAAATATAATAAAATATATTAAATAATCCTTAACCGGTATGACTTAATTTTTCTCCTCAACTTTTTACAGCAGAAAAAATAGAAGATTATCTCTTTGAAAAATAATAACCTTTATACATTATTCTCTTTGTGGTTTGTTTTTAATTGGATGTTTCTGGTGAGGACAGAGAAATGGTTGACTGTGAACCGTCTGATTAGGTCTAATTAGGCAATGGATATAATCTTGGAATGGATCAGGTGGATCCCACATTTCTCACCCACCATTTTGTGTTTATTCCTTTCTTTCTGCTTTACCTTTTGTTTAATATTTAATTAATAACGAGTAATTATAGAATATATTCTCTTAAGCCATTTGCCCCTTTCTCACTGATTATAATTACTGGCTTTCCCACAAAACAAACAAATTTTAACTTATTTAAATGTTAATAAATCAAGGATATCCGTCAACTCATCCAACTTTATTCCATTATTTATTTTATATATTCAAATGAAAGTTCTATTTCTATTAACCCTAAGGATCCTGTAACTAACATTCTTACAACCAATTACACAATGGGTTAGCCCACTATACAAAAGAGCTTACAAAAATATATTCTAGTTTTTCTTTTCTTTTGGATTCAAAAAGACATTTATTTTTGTGGTCCTGAATAATAGTGGGATGTATTTTTTGTCATTATTTGTTAAATTGATAATAAATAATACATTAAGTTTATTTTTATTATAATGTGAAAACATCAACAACGAGGAGGGTGGCACGTTGCTGACAGAGAGTGGCCGGCGGGAACTTGTCCCTAGACTAGAGACACAAAGATTATGCCACGTATATATCAGAAACAGGGATTTGGCCACGTGTCTCAGAAATTCAATCTAGATAAGGCCTGCAACTACTTCATTCTACTATACTATTGTGACATCCACTCTTCTTTGTTCATCCTTCTTTTATGGCGGCACAATTGGCGTTTTTTCATATTTCACCATTCTTTTCTTTTTCTCATTTATGCAGTTTTTGAATTTTATGCAAGTATAATTGTTTCCGTCAAATCAATTTAAACAATTTAAATGTTACTGAAATATATTAGATGGATTCTGACGTGTGCAACTATTCATATATGATATTTTATAAAACTTTATCGATATTTATTAATAAAATGTTTAAGAAAATATTCACAAAAACATATACAATTTTTAGAAAACTAAATATATATATATATATATATATAAATAAGTTTTATATTCAGTGAAAATACACGTGTTGATGTGTATTAATATGTTTATTTTTTATAATTATAAAAAATAAGTTTATATTTTTATCATGAGTGAATTTTATTTATTTTTCAAAAATTTGTTATTTTAGTTTAAAAAATAGTTAAATTTAAAAAACAATTAAATTTAAAAATATCAATTAAATAATAAAAGAATTAATTTGATTTAAAATACTATTATATAAAAAATATAGACATAAAAAACATCTTTATATAATAATTAATTAAATTGTGTGGTGTCATTTTATTAAAGGGTATAAAAAATTGAGATACTCAACTTGGAATGTTGTGTCCCCAAGACCAGATAGAAATGGTGAATCATGGGCTCTCTCCGTGTTGTTTATCTATTTGCTTTTGGGCTGCACCTTTTACAGTAATAGGTCAATTAATTGAGTGTATTTACTTTTTTATAAAAGTATTTTTTATGAGTAAAATAATAATAATAGTAGAGTTTAACAAATTTACAAAATACCAATCTAATACCTAATTCAAATATAATTACATCTAAAACAAATTTTATAAATTAACAATGTGTTAGATATAGATCAAATTAAATTACATGATGTGAAAAGGGAAGATGTTACTATATTATCACGGTATGCTATACAATGGATAAATGTGCATGCGTTTCAAATAGAAAAATAAAGTATGTTAACGTAAAAAAAAATCATTACATTTTTTAAAGTAAAACTGAATTTTGAATGTTTTTTTTAAAAATCAAATATACACAATATTTTATGTTATTGAAAATTAATTTCATCATTCCAACTTAAATTAAAATATTATAACTTTTTTTCCTATACTTATCTTCTCTTTTAATTTAATTTTTTATTAATTTAAAAATAACGATTGCTCATTATTCTTTTAGTTATGATTAATTGAATATAATTATTATTTTAAAAAAGATGTGCTCAATTTAACCATGCTCAACTCGAATTAAAAATGAATTGACCCTAATTCACAATCATCAATTTGTTATTATCTTTTTACCATTTTCTTATAAGTATTCTTATTAATATTATTTATTTATATATTAATAATTTAAATTTTTTAATATTAAAATGTTGTTCAAAATGTTTAATTAATTTGAATTTTAATTTATTTATATTTTAAATTATTTAAGGTGATATTTTAATTTTTAACTACTATTTAATAATAATTTGATCAATATAATAAACATTTTTATTATACAAGTATAAAAATAAATTAATTGTATCAAATATTAATTGCATTGTAATAAATATATAAAATATGTTAAAGTAACATAACATCAACTTATCAAATCCACTTGTCCATTATGATACAATAAGTTGAATAAATGATCATTTTCAAAATCTTATTTGTTTGTGATGTTTTACAAATGATCCTCTTCTAAGTCATGATCTTAAAGTCACTTAAGAAAATTAAAGGATATTTGAAAGAAAAATATGAAATAAAATGAGAATATTAGAGGTATAAAAATAATAAATTCGATGATAGACTTTGAGCTGGAAAGGATTAATTAGTTAAAGATAATTAATGAATATTTAATCAAATTGTTGTGTATATTTAAGAAGATAAAACTATTAGGAGAGAAGTTTATAAATTCTAAACTCATTGAGAAATTCTGATAATAGCGTGCAAAATATATAAAACATTTATTATTTCATTTGAAAACATAAAAGATTAATCTACTAGGAGTGATATGAAAAAATATCATGTGATTAAAGGTACTTTACTTCATATTGATAAAAGTATTTTTAAAATCAGAAACAAATAAAACAACAATAATAACACATGTTTTTTCCATGTTAACCCTATTAAAAAAAAATAATCACCATGATTGCTCTTGTGAAAGGTACATGTATAATTACAATTAAAACTAATTCAAGTGTTAAATTAATTTTTGATGTATTATATACTTTTAAGATTACTTAAATTTTGTCAAAATGTTACACAACTCATAAAAGTTATAAGGTATCATTTCAAAATAAGCTTTGTACGATTAAAGATGCAAAAAGGGTGAAAGTATTTAAAACTCACATAAAAGATAAAAGTTTTGCTTTGGATTTGATGAGAGATAAGTTGACCACAAATGAAGAAGATATAAAACAAGGATTGAAATCCACAATCAACTAATGAGTATTTTTAGGGAAGAATTCTCTTGGATAAGTGACAATTCTAATGAAATATGAGCTCAATCACATAAGATATTATTATCACCTCCAACTCAAAACCTTAAAGTAATGAGTATATAGGTATTTTGGCTTATATGATGCTTGACTTTTTCATTTCTACCTAATATGAGACTTGGACTCACACTTAGAATCTTACCTTAACAAGAAAAAAATATGATTCTAATAAATAAATAAATAAAATGAAAGTATCAAATTGAATTAATATAAGATCCCATACAAGAAAGTTAGGAATTACAAACAAAAGATAAGGGAAAAAAAGCAAGCATATAAAAAGGATTATCAAATTCCAAATTTTAGATTCACATAAACGATTATCAAGATAAGAATGAATGTTCACAATATTTGCTTAATATTTTTTATTTAAATTATTATTTTAAAAAATATTTCAATTTTTTGAAATATTTTTTATAAAAATATAAAATATAGAGTTAAATATGTTTCTGGTCTCTTAATTTTAAGTGAAAATTAGAATTAATCATTCTTTAAAACTTTGAACCAATTTAGTCTCTCATTTTTAGAACGACTTAGATTTAGTGATTTTAACAAATTTTGTTTTATTAGACATTTCAAACATGTTTCTTAACTAACATTGAAACGAAAATATGTCAAACAAGAATTCAAATGCTATTATAGAACACGTTTAAAGTGTCAAATAAATCTAACAAATTTTGATTAAAAAAATAAATTCACGCATTTATAAAGTTAAAAGATTAAATTAGGTCAAAGTTTTAAAAATGAACTAATTTCAATTTTTTTCTTAAAGTTAAGGACAAAAACATATTTAATCCTAAAATATATTTATTTATACTTAATAAATCAAGATGATAATATTATAAATATTTAATATTATATTACATTTTATTTTATATAAAGTATATGAATAAAATAAAATAACAATATTTAGAGAACATATTTCTTAATTTATCTTACATATCTAAAACCAAAAAATTCAAACATTAACAAACTGAAAATTCTCAATCAACATGTAAGTGATCAAAACTATCTAACACTGAGACCGTCCACACACTACATGACACCAACAACTACACATAAATTCTCAGAGTTGAGAAGTTGAGATCATCATCCATAGAAGATTGAGACATATATCTAAAACTTTCTTGACAACATCTTTCAAATGACAATTTATGATAATAACTTACTACTAATCACCTCATTTAAGTGTGGAGTTAAGAAGAAAAAATGAATTTTATATTATAAAAAAGTAAATTGATTATAGGGTTAAATATGTTTTTCGTCCCTTAAGTATCGCACGATTTTGGGTTTAGTCCCTACTCGAAACTTTGATGGTTTTTAGTCCTCATAGTTTTGAAACTCTTAGTATTAGTCCTTAAAATTGGACGACGTTAACTTTTAGTAGAGTTTCAAAACTATGAGGACTAAAAACCATCAAAGTTTTATCCAAAATCGTGTGATACTTAAGGAACGAAAAACATATTTAACCTTCATTGTATCAAACAATTATTAACTTAAAAGTATCTTTATGAATATTCCATATGCGAAACCGAAAAATCTTCAAAAGCAAATAACAAATCAACCAACATTTAGAAAATTATTTCAACCTTCTAAAACTATTTTAGCACCAGCGCCCACTGTAAAACTAGAATCCACGATTACAAAAGTCATCATGGGAATTATTATTATCTTCGTAATGCTATAACTACCTTTATCACATATTAATACTATAATGATTCTACGTGTTATTTTTGTCAAGATAGTTTCTACCCTCTTTCTATGTTGGGTTTTTGGATTATTTCCGTAAGCATTTAACTCCTTCTCATGTCTCAGAGGTTATTAAAAGGCTTAACAATCCCAACTTAGGTTTCAAGTTCTATCAGTTCACTAGATTGAGTATGTCTCATTCATTGGACTTACAATATGTTTTTGAGGTCCCTTTGTCAAGCAAATATCCACAGTTCAGTAAAATTGTATACTGTCTCGGTTCTTATCAGTGCTCTGTGCAAGAGCAATAGGCTGCAAGAAGCACATAATCTTTTGAGACTATTGAAGCAGAGTGACATTGTTCCATTGTTCCATAGAAAATCCTTGGAATAAATCATAAATGGAAAAACATCATGGACCATGCACAATATAAATGGAAGCCTTTTGTGGTGTTCTGCCGATGCCTTTTGTAGAGGTGCCTTTGGTAGATCCATGCTGCATTGCATGTTTTTGCGTTCCTTATTTATTTGTTGTACCTTTATTTCCCAATAAAGCTTCTAAGGATTTAACATCCTTTTTAAATATTATTTTTTTTAATAAATAAGTAGAATTCAAATTACTTTTGTAGGTCCGAAGTTAGGTACTTCTCATGTTGCACGTTTCATGCGAACCTGGAGTGGCAGGTGCCATGCTTCACAATCCTAAACCTAACACAAATGTTGACAATGAGATAAGATTTGTCATGTTGAACCAGATTTCATGCATGGGCTTAGGCTTTTCAATTGTACTTCCTCTTTATCTGTTTTTTTTTTTTTTCATAAAAGATTTATTAGATGTTATAAGGTTTAATCATTTAGAACATCCTTATTTGTGTAGGATTTTTTCAATTAGGTCCTCGTATTTTTTTTCATTTCAATTAGGTTCCTATTTCTCTAAAATTGAGTCAATTGGAGTCTTGCCGTTAATTTTGTCATAATCACGTTAAGATTGTAGTGAGGTAAGATGTTGACTTTGCAGAATGAGACATGTGGTAGAGTTACGTGGAATTTAATTATATTAAATTTTAAAAAACTACCCTTCTTCTTTCTCGCATTCATTCTCTTCCTCTTTTGTAATTTTTTTTTCCTCGTTAATTCTTCCATTAGCATGGTTCGTTCTGAAAACACCGTAACTCTTACTTTTTCATATTGTGAGAAGAACAATTGTGTCCATTTTTATTTGTTTTATTATGAAATTGAAAATAAGGAAAAATTGGAGATCAGAAAATACAGGGATATAGGGATGTGAAGAAGAAACTCTTGTAACAGTGTTCGAGATCAGAAAATACAGGGATATGATTTGCTGACTGCGAAATGCCCCGAAAATATAAGGAATCTGGCATTTTTAGTTTTAGCTTGTGTCGATTTTCTTGTTACTAGAGAAGGACTTTCTTGTTAAGAGGGATGTTCTCAATAATTAAACTATAGTATGATAAAGACAGTATAGGAAATATCTTTAGCAAAGTACTTGCAGAAAAGAAAAGTAATTAAGGTATAATGAATCATCTTTTTTCCAAGTTAACATTTAGTTATATACTTCTACTCTTTTAAAACACAGTTGTAAAGTTGTACAGATCGTAATAGTCGTATGGTCCTATCCAAACCTTTCCACTAAGATTAATGGTTGATATTTAAACCATGAATTTTAATTAGATGTTGATTTTCAAGTTTGATTCAACTAAACGCCTGTCATAGTCAAATATTAGTCAAACTTTTTGCTCCTTTTTAAATTTTGTTGAGATAAAAATGAGACTGAAAAAACTCTACAAAATATAGTTTCAAATTATATTTTAGTTTTTGAGAGGTTACATATATATTTCACATTCGATTAGAGTATAGTTTGACTCAGGCTACTAACATTATTACAACACCTGCATTTACAAATTTCTGTAAATAATTAAATATATAATTTCTTATTCTACAATTATACGAAGTAATAAATTTGACTCTTATCTTTTGATCCGCAAGAAACTATCCTATATACATTCAAACAATGACACACACTCGTGTATATATATATATATATATATATATATATATATATATATATATATAACCTTATGATAGCTGCAATTAATTATTCAAATGAAAAAAGAAATATAGTGTACAACTTAGGAAATTTTAATACGTTATAGTAAATTGAAATGACAAATAGAAAGATATGAAAATATTAATTATTATTTCTTTTCTTTTTTCAATTAAGTTTAAAGTTTTTCAAAAATTATTTTATATTAATCATATACCAATGAGAAGAAAAAAATATTAGATAAAATAAAAATTAACAAAAGAATTAAATATTCAAAAATTAATTGAAAATATAAAACTTTATCTAATAAATAAAAAATAATTAGTAAAAATTTAATTAAAAATATACACAAATTTATGACTTACTTGACATTTAATTGAACTTTATTTTTTGATCGAGTGAGATGTGAACACGAATATTGATTTTATTCTTTTATATATAAATAAACTGTGTTGGTCCTGTCATCATGGCATGCCACAAGTCATAGTTTTATTGGTTAAAACCATGGCTAACGTTTGGAAGTCCACAATAAATTTTGGTATCTGCCATAATCTATTCTGCTGGTGGTCCATACAAAATGAAATCCAAATCCAGAACATAAGTTTTTATTTGGGTGGAAAAGAAGAGGGAGAAACCATGCAAAGTTTACCAATGAGAATGGAAAATCCAATTCTATCCAATGAGAACATAAGTTCGTGAACCATGATTTCAACAGCATGCTATCCTTAAATTTCAATGAGAATGGAAAATCCAATTTCAAACTTATTCAACATATAATACAAATTATGATAGCAGTCCAGCGAACAATATTCACCTTGATGGAAAATAGGAAGCATGAGGTGCAAGGTGCAATTACATTGGCCAATCTGGGCACGGAATCTCTCTCCCCGTACAATTTAAGCCACAACAGGATACGATGCACAAGTTGCAACACCTGAAATTAAATCAAAATGGTATAAAAACCAGTAGTCAAAAATGACTAATCTCAGATCGACAAATTCAGAATTATATCATTAATATCAAAAACTCTAGGAATGACAAATTTTCACCAAGTGATAAAAGAATTTGAAATTTTTGAAGTTTCTCTCGATATCACAATCTAAAGGCCTTTGACACATTTCTCCAATAACAGAAAAAGACTTTTGGGGTCACTTTTGTTTAAAAAAATAGGAAAAATGTTGGTTGCCCTGTCTCCCCTCTGTATTCATTAACACGCTTCTAATAACAATCCCAGGTATACAAAAATGGTATAGTTCTATTGCAATAGATAATGTTTGATCAAGTGCTGACATAAAAAAGAAGGTTTGATAAAGTAAAAACTCATTGCACAAAAAAAAATGACAAGATAAATATTCTGATTAAAAGAAAAGTTTGCTACTCCTTGTTTAATTATGGTAAGACTAGTGTCCTTCAAACATACTAAATGCATAGAAAATACCCAATGAACTTTTAACTATTCTTTAAGAATTTGGATCCGGTTGAGCCTTACCGCACATATTCTTTCCATACTCCATCTTGAAGTAGCCATTGTCCCCCCAGTCGCTTCCCCACGAATTTTTAATGATCCAATATGGAACTCCATCTTCAACTCCATACCCAACAGCAAGAACGGCATGATTTACATCCTGTCACCCAAATTCATAGTCCGATTAATATCCAAGAATCACTGTCTTAGTTATGAACATGTGTCACAAATGCCAACAGTTATATCCGTGCATCAACAACAACTGTGTTTTGAGATCCATAAATTTGACATAAACAACTGTTCATTGAACTTGTAGCTATACATTTTGTTCGGAAAATTGCATGACATACTAGATTTGACACTCACCATGGATGTGCTGCCACAAGTGTCGCTAGTGTAAACTCCTTTCTTGTAAAATCGGAAGTCGTCCACCACCTGATATGCCACACTAACTGGGCGAACGAAAGCAACAGCATGTTTCAATTCATCCTCAGCACCCTACACCGAGACAAAATTAAAATCATTTGAGTTTTTTAGTTTTTTAGTTTTTTTTAATCAGCACTGAAAAATATCACGCATAAAAAACTAGTGAAAGTAAGAACTATCCACAATCATCAAGAAGAAACTTATCATTCCGTTTAATTACCAAAGTGATATTAATAGAGTCAATGACTCGAACAGCAATGTTTTCAGATTTAAATTCACAGGAACCATCTTGTCCGGTGTAGGGATATGCTTCCTCAGTGTCAAGGCCACCATTGTATTTAATGTATTCAAATGCTTGGGACGGCAATCCACCTGAACAGCCAAAGTTGTTGAAAGCGCCGGCACAATCTACTAGCTGCTGCTCAGAGAGACTGATATTCTTCCCAAAGGCCTGTGCGTAAGCTGCCTCCAACGAACCAGTTGTGCTGCATATGACAAGTTTTGTAGTTAGAGGAGTGACAAATTAGAACATTTTACTCATTCCAAACAGTTTCTTGGGGTTTCAATGCAACCTGAATGTCCAGCAAGATCCACAGTGACCTTGATCTTTAACTTCGCTGACTATACCTTCTTTTCTCCAATCTTTCTGCACGCACACAAAGGCTCTTTGGAATAAGAACGCAAGGTTTTTTCCAAAAAAATAAAACCAAGGACATGAACCAAGATGTAAACTATCACTCACTCTAATACCTAATAATAATTAATGGTTTATTTTGATAATGTTTTTTTGGATGAATCTCTCCAACGTTTTAAAAATAAATAAATATAAAATAAGTTTCTTCTTAAATTAAATTCAACTTATTATATATTAATGGTATGTCTGTCTTCTCATTTATCTAACTTTTTTTTTAATTTATATATAAACTATTTAGTTTATGAAAAAGTTAAGTATTTTTTTTCTTGTTATTCTTTTCTATACAACTTTAAACATGTTCTAGATTCTTATTTTTAATTTATATATAAATTAATTTTAACTTATACTTTCTTATTTAATAACTTTACTAATACCTTATCTCTGAACAAATTATCTAGTTTTTTTATTTGTAATATTTATTTCTTTTACTAATGTCGGACAAATTTTTCATAAATAATTGTAAGAAAAAAAACACACATATACAATAAGTTTAATTTTCTTTTTATAAATTAAAATGAATTATCATACAAGTTAATATAACAATTTTTTTTTACAAGTTAATTTATAAATAAACTTATAAAACATAATTTATTTAATATTTTTATTTACTTGCTTATAAATGCTTTAAAAAAAAGTGTACACAAATGTACCAACAAATTCTAACAGTTAAACTATGTCACATTCTCCACTACACACAGAATCTGTATACTCAATTATATGATTAGATATTGACATCATTTAACATGCACTATATTAATTTCATATGATGATTAATTCTTTCATTAATTTCACAAAATGTTGAAGTTAAAATCAAGAACATCTACTATTGGCGAAACTACCTCTTCAGGAGGAGCAGCATCCGTGAGCCTGTAGTTGCCTTTGAGGGTGGCGGAACAGTTCTGAGCAGCCCCGAGTCTGTGTCTAGTGAACTCCTCCCAAGTCCAGTCAGCAAAATCTGCGGGTTCATAATTTATAATCTCAATTCAAAATGTAATGGAAGTGAGAAAAAGGAAGAAAGATAAAAAATTGAAATAGTGAATCAGTAAGCGAGCACATACTATTCACACCGAGTTTGTAAGTGAGAGGCCTCTTGTTAATGGATCTGATGAGTCTGACATTGTCTGAGAAGATCCGAAACCGGTGCTGGATCTCGTCAGTGGAGTGGTAGTTCTTGCCATGACGGAGAGCAAAGCGCACGAAGGAGAGAGCACTGCGGCTTTGTCCGATCACATCGAGCATGCACGACTCCAAATCTGACCCCAGCCGGATAGGGTTTGACTCGTCAAAGGTGGAGCCTGCTACGGCTATGACAACGGCGCAGAACGCGAAAATCGGTAACAACAACCGTGCCATCTATCTCACAAAGTATGGGTTTTTCTGTTCTTTTATCGCTATTGACGGGATTTTAAAGAAACCAGAGATTGGCCACAAGTAGTATGGGAATGACCAAATTGTCCTCAGTTTATTTAACATTATTTCACCTCTTTATCGTTTAACATATTTTAATTGTAGTATTCACTGATATTTAATTGTGAATAAACTGTGAGGAGATGTGTGTTCAAATTTTCTCTAAATAATCAATATCATTAATTGGATAAATAATATACTAAGTCTGAGGATAACTGATTGAACATACAGTTTATTAATTACATTATATGATTCAATATATAATTTTATATTACATGTATAGAATAAATTTTGTCATTCTATTAGTAAATGGAAAATGTAGCATATCCAAAATCCTAAATCCAAGAAAAGAGACATTGTTATTAGTGACATCGAAGTGGTAAAACATTCAAAAAGAAATAAGTACAGGCGAATAATTGAGGAAGAGTGTTTTCTCTCTTTTTCAGTCACACTTATTTTAAGTTTCGCACCTATAGGAAATGTTACATATAGGATTTTCCTCATTAACTATAAATTTTTATTCTTATGAAAAATTGGTCTTTTTTTTAATGATTAATTAAGCAAAGCAAATTGAAATTGACTGATAAAATTTAAAACATCAGCATGACCTTACGAAAAAAATGGTCTTTTTTATAAATAATTAATTAAGTGAAGCAAATTGTAATTGACTGACAAATTAAAAACATCAACCTCACGTATTAAATTTTGATGGTATGACGAGTTAAAGTCTTTCGTGCACTTAGATCTTACTTTCATTATGTTTTAAAAATAATGATAATAATTGTGAAAACTTAAAAATTATATTTTAGAAATGATAGTATTTTTAAAATACAACTAAAAATTTTCATATGTATATGTGTTCTTTGAATCATTAATATGACTCTACTGATCAATTATTTTTATGATAGATTCTGATAGTTATTGTGGTGTCCTTATGTGTAGATAAAACATCTTGTTCACTAAAAAATGTTTTAGATTAATGATTGTTTCAAAGGTATAATTTTATAATCCTAGACTATATTAATATACATTATACTTTGAATTATCTATTTTAAGTATTATTATAAAATGTCTTACTTTATTAGTTTTATGGTATTAAAATGATATGTTATGATAGAAATAATAATAATTATAATATTTTAATTTTAACTATAGGGTCAAAAATAATAATTTTACATTTATCAAATATTTCACATATTTTACATTTAAATTTCTCTACTTTTATCTTCAAATCTCTCGTAATAAACAATACAAATTTTATTTTCAAATCCATTCAAATTTATTTAATCACTTTTTTTTTTAAATATATCTTATAATTTGACACAAACAACAACTTATAATCTGTGATATTGGTCAAATCAGCATACCAAAATTAAAAGATAAATAGAATTTTAAATTTTTACCTTATATAAACATATTTTTGGAAAGTTTTATCCGTGAACACATTATCTTGTCTCATATACAATTTTAAACTTTGTTGAACTTGACATTTCTTTCAAGTCATATATATATATATATATATTAAATGTACATAATCTTGAATAGTAAATTTTAGACGTCTTTACTTAAAACATTTTTTAATTTAATATTATCTTTATAAATTACTTAAAAATGAATAGAAATATATATTTCCTCTTGAAAATGGCTTTTAAATAACCATCTTATTAATGTTTAAACTTAAAAAATTTCTTCTTGCTATTTTATTTTATCTGTTATTTCTTATTTTTTTTAAATTGATTTTCTACATGCAATTTTATTATTTATATAATACTAACAAATTGATTAAAAATATAAAACTTTTCAGCTCGATGTCTATCAATCAATCGGGTTATAAGTATCCTTTGGGTTTGGGTCTTGTTCCCTCCACCACCACACCTTTTTCCCTCCACCTCCCCTTTACTATTTTGTCCCTCAGTAAAATTTTATTTTTAGGTTATTATTTTTTAATTTTATCCATTCACAACCTATTTCACTAATAACCTATTATAGTCTCGTATATGAGTAAAATACTTTTCTTTCATTTTAACATTATATTTCTTCCTCTCTTTCTTTCATCGTTGTGAGATACTACAAGTTGCAAAGATTGGTGGTGGTGGAAAGAATTATCAAGCAGTCTCCCTCTCGTGGTGTAGTGTCACTCTCGTGGTGCAGTGCGTGGAGTGGTGCAGTGCGTGTCGTGCTTCCTCATATTCGAATAAACCTTGAAATAAAACCCTAAAATAAAAAACGTAATCTTTAAACGGAGCTGACATCCTTCAACGGATGTCAACATCCGTTTAAGGAAAAACGGATGTCAACATCTGTTTAAGGAAAAACGGATGTCAACATCCGTTTTACCTTAAACGGATGTTGACATCCCTTGAAGATGTCACTCCGTTTAAAGGTTACGTTTTTAATTTTAGAGTTTGTTTTATTAGGGGACATCCGTTGAAGGATGTCACCTCCGTTGATGTATACTTTCTCACGTTGATTGATGCTCTGGACGCTCCTCGATGTTCCTCCACACCACGGCGGCGACGCTCCTTCACACCATGGCGGCAATGGAAGCTTTCAAACAAAAAAAAAACTGGGAAGAAAAAGGAATGAAAGTGCAGGAGGTGGGGAGGTGAAACAAAAATGGGGAAAGGGGAAGAGAGTTCCGTGGGTGGGTGCTGGAAAAGTAAAATTGGGGTTTCAAATTATTTAAAATAGGATAAAAATAAAAATTTTTTTAACTTAAGAATATAATTGTATTTAAAATAATGTGGAGAGGTGGAGGAAGTATAGAATAGTGGTGGAGGGAGCAACACTCTTTGGGTTTTGGAGGTGCGATGAGTCGGCCTCAATATAATAAACTGGTGGGTTTGACCCAAATTTAGTTTTAGCTGTGTACCTTCGGCCCATAAGAATGAACTTTTGTACCTTAGAGTTTTTTTTTAGCCCGTATGTGAAACAGCAAGAAATAAACCTCTTATAGCCTTTTGATTTTTGAATGCTTTTGTCTTTCAAATATATTTCTGTATCTTTCGTCCGTAAGAATGAACTCCTTCCGTTTTAAAGTTACGATATTGTTGATATTAGACAATGTTTAAACAAATTTAATAATATTAAAATGATAATATATTTAGTCTAAAATATTCTTATTTAACATTTGGAATTGTAGTTTTTATGAATATAATTTTTTGTACACTTTACAAAAAAATCATTTAAACTAACTCAAATTTATTATACATATAGCAGAAGTTATGAATAGGCCGTGAAAATATATCAGCTTGATGGGTAGGTCGAAATAATCTGTATAAGAGTACACTTTTCTAAATATCACAATGTTTTCAATCGTATTGGTTTATTCCTTTTTGAAATGAATATAATTAAATTATTAAAAATAGTATTATTTTATTAAAATGAGTATATTTTTTATGGACAAATCTATTTGTCTTTTTTAACTAAAAAATGCTAATAATCTCCCTCGAAAGAAAGAAAAGCAGTTCAACAGACAGGTATATGTAAAGAGGCATTGATGAGGGACTTTAGACTTTAAAAATTAAAAACTAAACACAATAATGAACTATATAGAAATCAAAAGTCAGAGTAAAATTATAAAATAAACGACAAAAACCATTTTCTTTTTCCAATTAAGATTTTTTGTTCTAAACGCCCTTCCCCTTTTCAACCAGTCACTGCAGTATCAAGAAAATAAACACGGCCGATTATAAATTGTCTGACGTATACTTAAACTATGTTGACCAAAACTATTTTTAATTGATAAATAAGTTGATAAATTAATTTCTAGCAGATAAAAAGATTTATAGGTAGTAAATTTTTAACTTATAAATTTTGAATTCATAAATTAACGTATTTGATTAGATATATTTAATAAATTACATGATAAATGTAAAATATATAAAAAGATATAATGTTATAAGTTTTATTGTATAATTAAAAATTGTGTTTTTTAAATAAGGTATTATTATATAATTATAATTTTAGATATATTAATTTACAATTTTATATATTTTTTTGTATATAATTGTAGGGCGAAGAGACACACATTTCTGCTGTCGCCTTTTTTATTTTCTAAACTTTGAATCTTCTATTTCAAATTCTTCCAATTCGAGCTGAGTGAGAAGATATCTGTAAAAGGCAGTCTGACGCTCAAGTCAGTGACTTTACATGATAATAGTGATAATAATCAATAGAGAGTAAGTACTCTCAGAATTGGTTCAACTTGCTTACCTTTATGGCTTAACCTTCTGTTTATAAGTTATTTCATGAATCCTAAACGTAAGCGTAGATCCAACATCAATAACTTAAACGTTGACCCAACATTAATAACTTAAGTGCTGGTCCAACATTTGATATGTTTTGACCGTTGACAGAGGTAGCAGACTGAGTGATAATATTCAATAGAGAGTAAGTACTCTCAGAATTGGTTCAATTTGCTTACCTTTATGGCTTAACCTTCTATTTATAAGTTATTTCATGAATCCTAAACGTAAGCGTAGATCCAACATCAATAACTTAAACGTTGACCCAACATTAATAACTTAAGTGCTGGTCCAACATTTGATATGTTTTGACCGTTGACAGAGGTAGCAGACTGAGTGATAATATTCAATAGAGAGTAAGTACTCTCAGAATTGGTTCAATTTGCTTACCTTTATGGCTTAACCTTCTATTTATAAGTTATTTCATGAACCCTAAACGTAAGCGTAGGTCCAACATCAATAACTTAAACGTTGACCCAACATTAATAACTTAAGTGCTGGTCCAACATTTGATCTGTTTTGACCGTTGACAGAGGTAGCAGACTGAACGATTGCGGACGTTGACCGTTCGGTCTATCCCATATACCATATAATATATATTTTATATTTATTTTAATTTTTTATTTTCTTTCACCTTACCTTTATCACTGTATTAGTCATAAATTTATTTTGTAGATGGACACATGATTTTTGGTATTTGAAATTCTTTACTATTTTCTGAGTTTTAGGATTTGAGGTAGATTTGTAATTTTTTTTTTATAAAGAACTCACACAGAATAAATTTTATTTGTATAAACTTAGATTTTTGTAATTAAATTTGTGAAATTAACTAAAAGACGCACTTATACCTATATTTACTTTAGGTTTTAGAGTCTATACATGACCTAAACATGTTCTAAATTTCATGCAAATAATTTATTAAAATTTTAATTTTAGAAATTGTCTCTTCATTTTCTTTTTTTACTTTTTATCAAATTTCGTTTTTGACTTTTCATTTTCTCTTTTCTTCTTATGTAAGATTCGTTTTCAATTCTTCATCCATAAATAACTAATCTTTGAAGATCTATTTACAGAATCAAGATAAAGTAAGTTGAATTCAGTGTTGTATTAATAATTTAATCTGTTATTTTATTCTCTAATATCAATTTTACACTTTGCGATTACAATTTGCATTTTTGATCTTATAAATGAAATTAGGAATTAATTAAATTTTGATTTGATAATTAAATATATTTAATTGAAAGTTACTTTGTTTTGATTTGTATACTCAATTTGATGGATTAATTAAATCAGTTAATATTCAATTTTAGATTTGAATCATTACAAGTAATTTTTCCATTATTAATTATGTAGATTGATATTTTCATTTTCTTGGTTTCAGATTTATATTTTTACTAAATTTTTTCAATTTGTATTCAATACTTTTAAATCCTTAAATCCCAAATTAAATTTTTCACTAAGAATATAAAAATTTAATAAAATAAATATATGTCCTGTAATAGTTGATTTATGTTTTCTATATTTCAAAATTTAGTATATTTGATTTCGATAACAATGTGGAATATCTTAAGAGTTTCACCAACAAAACCCAATTTGATTTTATATTTATATATTAAAATTAATAAAAAAAATTTAAAAAATATATTTTATATTCCTATTTTGTCTTATATTTTAAAAGTATAAAAACGATTAAAAAATATAATGGAATTCTCGATTTTAATATACATATCTCATATTCTTATTTTAGTTTTATATTTCAAAGTTATGCAACTTTTAAAAAAATTATATAACTACTCATATTGATACATCACATGCTACAAATTAAAAGAAATGAAAATGAGCTGTTCAAAATTTAAAAATAACAGCACACACATTTGAACAGCCCAAGACATTACCCAGTTACATACATATTTTAGATAACACAATATACTACAAATCATATGATTATTTACGTAGCACATACTATTTATAGATACACTGGGCGTCTCTTTTCTCCTAGTATAATAGAAACAAAATAATATTTTATCATAAGATTATAATTGATTTTCTAATAATTTAGAAAACAAGTATTATCCGAATATGATAGCCGAGAGATTTAAGAGAAGGATGCAAACAAAATAGAGACAGTGATATGAAGTTGGATATCCGTAAATGTTATCATACTTAGACTCTAAATTAATTAAATAAAAATTGTTCTCTACCTTTCACTTTTCAACACGTGAAAATTTATAAATTGACTCTAAACCTAACCATCTGGAAATGATTGACCAATAATTAAAAAGAGTGGCGTCTGTATAATGGCAAAATCGAATCCCACTTTGGAAGAGGAGAAAATTTGTATACATTTAACTTACTTTATGAAAATTTACAAATCAGCTGCAATCATGGACGAAATGTATATATAGTTGTAGAAACTGGAGAGAAAAAAAGAAGAAGAGATAAAATCAACGTAATGAAATACAAAGAGAGGACAAAAATGACATAAGAGAGGACTCAATAAATCAATATTTTTAAGTTTGTTTATAGACTGGTTCCATATTATTTTCAATGTTAATCAATGAGCTAAACTTGAGGTAGATTTGTTTACAGTAGACTAATAAATTTATGTTTTTTAATTTGATTTAAGTGTTCAAATGTTTATGAGTCAATTATTAGAATAAAATTAATGAATAACTCACTTGTGTTATTGTTGTTGAATGATAAAAAATACCTACAAATATTCTATAAGAAACTTTTTACATTACTATTTAATTTTTAAGTTAAAATATTTCATGAGGTGGATATCGCTTCAAACTGATACTTATAAAAGTTACTCACTCAATTCAAGAAGTACGTCAACAAATAATAAATTTTGTAATAATGAATATAATTAATTTATCTCTTAAATAATTTTATTCCTACTATTTTGAGTTTAGTCTACATGGATAATAATCTTGACTAGAGTATTTAAAAAAATAGTTTTTAGAAATAAAATTCAAACAATTATTGAATTTGAAAACATTCAAGAAAGATGATAACATTTATCATGACTTATTTACTTGCTCACTTACTATAAATTAATAATTTTGTTACTAAGTTTCCAATATCATATTTAAAAGAAAAATATTTTAAAAATTCAGCTTCACTATTTTAGTGTAGATGCTCTTAACCATGAAGAATCTATCAATCACATTTGAATTGTATCAATCATTGTTAAGAATAGAAAATACATTTTACTTAACTAGAAAGATTTATTTATTCTATAATAATTTATCAAAACAAGATTGAAAAATAAAATGAGAAATGAATTTCTTGCACTATGATTATTTACATTGAAAAGAAAATAGCTGAAGATTTTAGATTTTATTTAATTATTGATAGGGTCAGTAATTTGAAAAAACAAAGAATAGTATATCGGGTATGTGATTCTTTTATAGCTGTAATTATATTAAATTATATATTCATTTATGTTATATTAAAAATAATGATAAAATATATAAATTATGAGTGTATTATTTTGGCTCTTCCAAAATTAGTGTCAAGATCCGCTCATTTATTTGAAATTATATCAACATTTTGTCATATTTTTTTTTACATTTGAATTACTGATTTATATTTTTTTTCTCTTTTTCTAAGAGTTACTTAACAAATAAAATAAAATAAAAATGCATAAATAAAATATTTGTCTTAAATTATCCTCGCGTTTCTCATTATTTCCACGTTCTGCAATAATTATTACTCTCGATCTAATTTTAGTCCTTATTTCAATTGTCTTTTTCTTGATATGTTTTTGTGATCGTATTTTTTTTTTATGTCTTTCTATCTCAATTAGGTTTTTTTTTCAATGTTGATGTCAAGATCTTGATTTGTTTTTTTTTTTAAAAATTTCAGAAGCCCTAGTTTTTTTACTTTAATATTTATTTACTTTTTGCCTATAAAAAAAAGGAAATGTTAGATTACAAAACTTCAAAAAGTTATGACATAAGGAAAATGAGAGTAAAAAAAATGAGAAAAAAGTAAGAGACTAAAAAGAGTGAAAACGCAAAAATGACAAGGCATAATAAAAGAGGAAATTATAAAAGGATGTCACACATGATATCATAAATAAAATTCTAATTATACTCACAAATTCTATATTTTCTACTAGTCTCCTTTCTAGTGTCATTTATCAATACCTATTTTATGCTTCCCCTATACATACGGCAAATTTTATATAATTTTTTTCATATCTTAATTTATATGATTTAGTTACTGAAATTATAATACTTTCTTCATCTTAATGATAGGCTATGTAGATATGTGAAGAATTATTTGACAAAGAAAGTTCTATATATATTTCCATATTTCTTTTGAAATATTTTAGATAAATCAAATATGTTTTAAAATATAAAAACTCGTTTCCTCTTTTTTATTATGTTCACACTCACCCTGAAACTATAGATTTTAGTTGGTCGTGGAGAAGGTGGAAATAGTATTTAAGACTTGCATAATGAAGGGAGACTAGAGCTTAGTTCTAGACAATGTGGAGTTTTTACATGTTAGTTAGCTATATTTACGAATCATAGAGAATTACATTATGAATTTATTGGTGTTTATAGGTCCTCTAATATAAAGGAAATTTTATAGATCCTGAATATGTATACTACTAAAGTATTCTGAAATCTCTGGAACAAAAAAGTTGGACAAAATTAGATAATAGATGAGAATTCAAGCGTAAATATCAAAGAATCTACTAAACCTCTGTCGCTTTCTTGTATATTTCTGAATTTGGCACTTGCTAATTCAGTCCGATATTTCTGCATTATGACAGAAAAGAGAAGAAGATTGAGCCTAACCTTATTAGAAAGACGCGTCTCCCTCTAGAAGCTCATCACACCCTTTCTCCACTGTCAAACCATTTGCTGCTGCAACTTTTGCCTTTTGTAAGTCACCTTAACATTTTTTATCTATTAGATGTGGGACTACAGGGGACACTTTGAAATGGAATCTTATTAATTATAGTAGCTACAACGTGTGTAAACATGCGTGCTTCCATTTCTTAACACTTATATATTTAATAATTGATAATCAGATTTTGATGAAAGTTTTAATATATATTTTAAGATATTAAAATTAGTAAACTTTGAAAGTTCATTAAGAGAGAACATCAAACATGAAGGGTAATAATGGTTTGTTTTATTAAATATATAACATGAATAATCATATGTAGCCAAGGTTCCGCAATAATTCCATTCCCTTAAAACAATCTCAGGGTCCTACAAAGGTGATATCACGATGACAAATACTGCACGTATACTTTGTAAAAGAAAAACACGCATGCAGTACTGTTTAATTAGGATGGAGAAAAATGCATGAATCAAGTGAGATAATAATATATATTGACAAAACTATAAAAATTATGTCTCTCTAAGACCAATAAATTCATGCACTTTGTTGACAGAACTAGCACAACATCAAGCTATCGTACAATAAATCAGCTAAAAAATATGCGTTTTAAAGGAAGTTAATTAGGTGTTTACCAACATATATTGGTCGGAGACTTAAGTGAAAAGGGGTTCAGATTTAAGACTTGTGTGCTTGAGGAAAAATATCAGAAGAAAAGATGAAGTTGGGAGTGTTAAAAAAATGGCGAATTCCCTAACACCTTTCATCCTTCTCCATTATTGTTGTTAAAATTTGCTGGCAATCTTTATCTTACATGAGGACCCTCGTTGGGGTCTGTCTGTCATCTTCATGCATTTCAACATGCTTAACATGTTAACTAACCAGATTAATTACTTATTATGAGAAAGTGGTCAACCTTGTTCATTATAAGTTTCTGCAGCAACAGTTTTCCATAACATTAATTAATTAGAGTTAAGAAAGATTGGGTTGACCATAATGTTGGTGGATCCCATTTTGCGAAGAGGAGAATTACGTACCCCACCTATATAAAAAAATAGTGGTGTTGAAGTTTCATAACACCCAGAGGCAAAGCTGATGCATATTTTTAAATATGTAACTCCGTTGAACGGTGATTTGGTCATAGGAATTGGGATTGATGTATTTGATAATTTGGTATGATCTATGGATATGTCTTTGTGTGGTCCAAGAAAGACAACTTGAACGGCATTGGTGTTCTCATTGCATGGAGGACGTTGACGAGACCGAGTTGGTTTACCTTGGTTTGATCAAATCAATTAATGACATGGTTAGTGTGTTACAGACAGATCACCACGCGCAAGAACTCGTCTCCCTACAATTCTTTTTGTGCTCTTTCGTTTGTACATCCAGCTCAACCGAAGTGACAGCGACCTGAACGAAACCATGGGTACGTTGATCAGATTGGATTCCTTTTCAGTCTCAAATAAGAACTTCTTCACTGTATTTAAATTATTGCTATGTAATAATGTTTTTTTTTAATGTCATTAAAAAAAATAACTTACATTTTCAAAGAGTATACTATCTTCAAAATTTCTATTATATTTAGAAGTGATGTCATTGGAATGAAATATATATATATATATTGTTATTTAATTTAAAACTTTATACATAAAAAGTTTAATTACTTAAATTCTATTTCACATTTTTTTTAATTGATTAGTAATCTTTGTCAATGCGTAAGTTTGTCTTAATGACACTAATAGAGTGCATAGATAAGGTTAAAATGAGTTTAAGGATATATATTAAAACAACTATTTATTTATTTATTTTAAAAATTAACTAACTTTAAAAGCAATTTAAGGATATATATCATGGATTAAAGTATTATCTTTAATTTATTATTAAAAAATTGATATAAAGTATTCTATTTTCTATAAATATCTATATTGATTATTATAGAAAATGAAAAATATTTCCATTTTTGCATTAGATTATTTTGAAAATAAAATAAATGAGTAAAATGATCAATTAACTGTAAGAAATGTGACAACAAAATATATATAGATAAGATAAATTAAATAATGTCAAATGATTATAAAATTAACACTTTCCACCAAAATAAGCATTAATAATAAGATAAATTTTTTAATATTTTTTTATATATTTATAATAGATGAATGTGATTACGTGGGAACGGTAGAATGTATCCTTTCTTGTTTGTCTCGGACGTTTGGATAGATAAAACACATTATTTGTCTTTGTCCAACTGGAAAAATATTTAACATCTATAAGAAAATTAGTGTTTTATTTTCTAAATACTTTTTCCTCAAAATATTTATCCAAACACCAGTGTTTTAAAACGAGAGATTTTTTATAACGGAAAATCAACATCGAGAAGCCAATTTTGTAATTTATAATTTAAATAATTAATTGTGTTATAATATTATTTTTTAAACAGTTAATCAAGTTACACTGTCCAAAAAAACAATGTTTTTATTTTATCCAATTTAGGTAAGTGATAATCACAATTTTTTAGGTCTTTATGTTAGTGAAAGTTTTCATGCAAAGTTTTCCTATAATCGGTTAAATTTACTTGTGGTGTCATATTATGGTTATGAAATTTGTGATTTTCTACAAAGAATGTTCTAATATGCCTTAAATGCAACGACAGTGATTTTGCATATATCTATATATATATATATATATATATATATATATATATATATATATATATATATATGTATGTATGCATTTGAATTTAGTTTGATTTATTTAGATAATAATTTAAGACGTGCTGAAAAACCTAGGTCCAGCAACGTTACAAAGTTAGAATGATGGAAAATGCCGTAAAAGAATGTGATTCGTAGTCATAGTAGATAAATGTACTTAAAGGAAAATCTTATTATATTGTTATCAATTTTATCATAATACAAAAATTATAAATATATTTTTATTTTTTAAAATTTAAGTTTAAACATGTCAAATGAAGTAAATAAATTAAATATTAGTTTAAAATTTCATTTAATACCTGTTATTATCAGGATCCGAAGTAAAAACGTAACAAAATTTGAGTGGATTGAAATTTTTATACATATATTTTTAAAGACTAAAATATAAGAGAAAATTTATGATAAAAAGACTATGTGACACTTAAATTAGTAAGAGAATCGATTATTTTTAATAGAAGAAAGTGAGTATGAGAGAGTATATTTTCTAGTGAAATATTGTATATATTTATACTATTCAAGACCTTATGATTTATGTGATAAATATTTACACCAATAAATATATCTTATAATTTTTTTAGTCACATTAAGTCAATAAAACTAAATGAACATTGTTCAACCAGATTAATTAACATTATTGTTGAATTAAGTAGGTACAACACAAACAAAGTAAATACTATTAGATTAAAAAAGTTATATCCATTTTTTTTATTTTGAAAATAAAAATGTATTAAAAGTTAAAATGTGTATCTAATTTTATGTATAGATTTAAAAATTAAAAATATATTTAATCTTAAAAAATTAAAATTAAAGACATAAATCATCTTTAAATGACAACTATACAGGTTGAACACATTACTCATTTGATGTTAGTTTTTGCACTACAATAACATTTGAAAATCATGTGGAGTGTTACATTTTTTAATTGTCCTCTTGTGATCAACTTCTTTGTTTCCTACTTAATTTTTTTATTTTCAAATTTTATTCTTTTTTTACTATTGCCTTCATCTTTGGGTTCAATGCTAGTTTGTGATATAACATGTTACTAACCGACCAAACAAATATGTGATTGTAGTAGTTGAATCATTGTATTTGTAAAGGTTGTTACAAACTTGTTTTGATCTTGACTATTTTTGCTCTCCCCATGACAAACCCTCAAATAAGATTCTTAGATCTAAATATAGTATGTTTGCTTCATCATGTAGAATTTTAATCAGGCATAAAAATATAGCACTTCTTTCTAAATATTTTCAAATTATTTTTTAGTTTATATGAATAGTTCTTCTAATCTCTCATCTTATAAAATTTTATTTTTTATACAGATAGTCAATATTAAGAATGAAAAAAATATTGTTAATTGTAAATATTTAAAAATAAAATCTATATTAAATAATTAAAACATGTGAATATAAAATATTTTGATATCTATAAACTGAACAAGTACCATATTATCTATATATTCACTACTAAAAAAAATTAAAACTAAAATTTAATTTATATTATATTAAATTAAGTTTAATTAAAAGTAAAATTAATTTATATTTTTTTAAGTTAAATTTAATTAATATTAAAATTTTAATTTATATTTAATTTAATTTATATCATATTTTATAATTTTATTTAGATTTTATTTTGAATGTTTACAAAATATATATTTTAAAAATATTCTAATATAAAATCTATGAATATTTTTTAAATAAATATTAAAAAATAACAGAACAAATAACATATATGATATTTTTTTATTGTAAAATTAGAAACAAATACTATAACCCGACCATTATTCTTTGTTAATACATTACAATTTTTTTTTTTCTGGTTGACAGTCATTCCATTCTAATGTTAAAGGTAACTTTAGATCAAATTTTTGACATGTTCTCAACCTTTATTTAGATCAAAGATTCAAGGAATAGCCTTGTACGTGGAGTTTATATAAAAGGCATATTATTGTACACTCCCTCGTTGGATTGAAAAGTTATAAATACAAATCTTGGGATCCTACAAACAAATCAATTTTGAACCTATGTACAAGGTAAGATTAACTCATCTGTTACCTTTTTTAAAATGATAGAAAATATATTTTTTAAGAATTTAAATACTCAATTACCTAATTCATAAAGTCATTGATTTTCAACCATCAAATCAAACTCATCTTAATTATAACAATTTTACTTGTTATTTGTCAATAATTCCAGTTTTAGCATTTTTTTTCTATAAAAACAATTTTGTGACCATTTCAAAAATCTTCTATCTCTTTTAAGTTATCATTCTTATTATTTTTTATTGTAAATTAAATTTTAATATACTTAAGAGTACTTTTTACTAATATTTAAAAGTAACACTGTATCATTAATTAAATTATTTATTGTGAATATAAAGTGTAGCTTATAAGTTAAAAAATTATTCTTTACAATTTTTAATTGTAAAATCTATATATTTATTATAGATTTTTTATTATATAAAAAATAAACATGTAATGTAGAAAGACTCTTGGTAGCAATGAGAAAAAATTAAAAGTAGTTATTTCACTTTGGGTCCAAAAAGGGAATTGAAAAACGCGTAGATAAGCATGGTGGGGACCACTTCCTCACCTGTCCAATCAGTTTCACTGGTTGGTGGACCCCAAACACAACACATAGCATCCATTCCTAATCACATGTTATAATGAGTTCAAATTACAGAATAATGATCTCGATAAGACTTGCTATTAAGTATAATCACAGGTTAAATCATCCAAAATCATTCATTTCAAGTTCACAACATTTAAGTTTCTTGTTACTTGTCTTTTCTTAATATTTACAAATAACTTAATGATAGTTTTTAAATTTTATTTTATTTTATAAGATAGATCTGTTAGTATTTATATATAAGTCTGAAACTACGTATTAATTTAATATGATATGATAGTAATTGATAATAAATAACATAATATATTAAAAAAATTCATAAGAATAATTTTAATGATTATTATAAATTTTCATTCTAGGTATTCCAGAAATCTTCGATCTCTCCTAAATTATCATCAATCAAATACATTTTGGATAATGAATGACATGACAGATATAATAAACAACAATATATATAAGATTTCTAACACAATTTTATTATATTAACTATTCCGAAACAGTAATTGTAAAAACTAACTAACATGTTTTTCCTAAATTATATATCATTAATCAAGGACATAGTTTGATTTTAATATATTATCAGGCAGTATAATTCAAATTTATAAACCAAATCACCAGTTAAAGATTATTTGCGTAATTTTTTTCCAAGTGAAAAAAGATTGTACTGTCCCTTATCTTTTGGTTCTTGTTTTTTTATATTCTTTGAGATGACATGCATTGACTTTTGTAAAAGAATCCCGAAAACGATGTTAATCGAAATACCTACTCCCTCACTGAAGACCCTCTTGTTTTGTAAACCTTTGCACAGCAAAAATAATTGTTTTCCAATAAATAGTTTTATAGTTATGGTATATGCTGTTTATGGATACTTTTCTTTTTTTTTACTGTCAACCTCAATTTATCTTTATTCTTAAATTTGAAAATATTTAATTTGAAACCGAGTTTTTTTTTTGAAAGAGTAAAAAAATTATATTTTCAACCATAAACATTAGTTTTGTGAGTAAAAATTCATAATAAGATATTGAAAACATATTAACCTTTACATTTATAATTATTTCTATTATTAAAGTAGTCCTGATTTTTTTTTTAAATAACATTTGAATTGTATCAGGTGAAGTATGTTATATTTAAGAAACATCATAGTTTACAAATTCTAAATGTTTTATATAAATTTGAAGAGTATATTTTCTGTATGATCGGTTTAGGGAATCTCAAATCTGCCAAGTGGATTTGCACTACTTTTAAAAGAAGAAAAATTTGAAGAATTTTGTTGAGTATAATTACTCCAATGAGAACTTCGACAAATTTACTAAAAATTGACGGTGGATTAAAATTTCGCTCAATGGATCCAATTTAGAACTCCTTACTAGCCAAAGTTCATGCAATGGACTGTAATTTCACTTAGCAGATTCCTAAATAATTGACATTTTAACTATAGCTTATATTGTTTAAATGTGCTTGGTGATAACTTTAAATAGATTAAAAATATTTATATCTTTATTTTTAATTCTTGTAATAATTAGCTATTGAGTGAAAATTAAGTTTTAAGTGTGTATTGAACACTCAAATCATTAATAGTAAGAGATCTTAAAGTTTTATTAATTTTCAAGTCACTTAGATCAGAAACTTTAGTTATGAAAAGTTTATCAATATTTTTAAGTGGACAAGTATATGCAAAGATATATGCTTAAATACTATGAATCTTAGAATAAGTGGGCTCGAATCTTAAGTGAAGTTTTTATTTTTATTTTTTTTATATGCTTAAACAATGACCAGTAAATATGATCGTACATTCTGTATTATTATTATTTATATGTAAACTTATTATATTTCTCAAATATAGAAATTCAAAATTTGTTTTTTCCTGACAATGCATACTATATATTACCAAACTGTTTTATTATAGTTTATTAAAGAGTCATCGATGTTATTTTTTTTTATAATAATTAAAAGCAATGACAAATAGTAATGTACAAGCTCTTAACTCACGTGGCAAAAAGTAAAAAAACTATAAGATCTACACGAGGGAACATAATAATGCAAGAACATCATCGGAGTTCTCTGGAGTTATCCATAGTATCATAATATTTTAACAACTTTTTTTTAATAATAGATCAAGTGTTAATGTTTTATTGATTCGGATATTCGAAACATATCAATTATAACATAAACGATTGTAAAAAAATTGTCAAATAAATTTGTTAAAAATACATTTTTCTTTTTCATTTTCTTTGATCTCAATAATCAACCTGACACTGCACACAACAAACAAACCATGAATTCACACCTTCTTATGACCAGTTTTTCAGCATCTGGGGCATGCAGTGTTCTTATTTCTCTGTTTCTATTTTGAAGTTTCAGATAGCACGTGAACAAACAAAAACTCGTCTTAAAGAAAGCAAAAGGTCAACCCATGACAAAAAAGTAAAATAAGAATAACGTACTTAGAAAATCTCTTCCATTTCAAAACAATAAACTTATTAGTTTTTTTTCTTATAATGTCTACTTTTTTTATCTCTCCCGTAAGATCACACCATTTAATCTCTCTAAAGAAAGCTTGGTATTTCTCTTATCTATCAGGTTAAACTTGTTAAGAATTATAGTGTCAGCAGAAAACACATCAAAAAGATTTGTTTAAAGATAATTAGTATATTGAGAATAGAAACTTATTTTGGATTGTTGTGAGCAGAAAATGAAAGAGGCAATCTGGAAGCCACGAAGGTGCTTAAAGGATTCCAAATTTATCAGAATGGTTGCAAAGTCAAGGAGGGGTAGCCGCGTCTTTTTCTTTAGCCCACCTTAGACCTGCGATACTACTCGGTTCCCATTATCTATCAAATAATTAACCTCTTCAAATCTTTGGCCTTTTCATCCTTGCCAAACACCAACCACCTTTTTTTCTCTGTTTATATCTAAACAAGGTAGAAATTTTCCATTTATTAAACAATCTAGACAACTACTAATAAAAAAAAACGGAGGAAAATCAACACGGATAGAAAACCCATCAGCACAAGATTTTAAATCCATGTTATCCCTCTAGCCTCCCTTTAAAATCTTCAACCTTTTTCCATTTCACCACACTATCTCTATCTTCCTCAACCTCACATCTTCTTCCCAGAAAAGCATAAGTTTTGCGGCATAAGACTTATCGGATTGAAGATAATTCAGACACACCCCAGATAAAGCACAAGGGTAACTGACATGACAATCGGATGGGGTTCGATCTTCTCTAGTTGTTTCAGGAGTGAGTCTGTCTCTCCTTCTCCCAAGCCCACCACCAAAGAGGTGGCTAAAAAGGGTGGCTCTTCTTCCAACAGGGTCTCCATCATGGACTTGAGTTTTCCTGGCTCAACGCTTTCGGAGGATCTCTCCGTTTCTTTAGTGGGGTCTAACCTCCATGTTTTTTCACTCGCCGAGCTCAAGATCATCACACAGAGTTTCTCTTCGAGTAACTTTTTAGGAGAAGGAGGTTTTGGACCCGTGCACAAGGGCTTCATTGATGACAAGCTTAGGCCTGGCCTCGAGGCTCAACCGGTGGCCGTCAAGCTCTTGGACTTGGACGGTTCTCAGGGCCACAAGGAGTGGTTGGTAAGTACCCCTTTTCACCTAATGCAAAATGTGGACTAGAATTAATAATGTGATACTGACCTGGTTTAATTTCTTTTATTGCAACACTCATTGCTTGATTAATAATAATCAGTATGACTGAGTTCTCACTTCTGACCTTTCCCTCTGGTTTTCTGATGACAGACGGAAGTTGTGTTTCTTGGTCAACTAAGGCATCAACATCTGGTGAAGCTGATTGGATATTGCTGTGAAGAAGAACACAGGCTTCTGGTATATGAATATCTACCACGAGGCAGCTTAGAGAATCAACTGTTTAGAAGTAAGATTTCTATGGCAATAATATAGTACTTAACAACACTTTCTTTTTGTATTATTAAATTCACTTCGCATAGCGTTGAAGGACTAAACTTTAATTTTTTTCTGATGACAGGATTTACCGCATCGTTACCATGGTCAACAAGAATGAAAATTGCAGCGGGAGCTGCAAAGGGTCTAGCCTTTCTACATGAAGCAAAAAAACCAGTCATCTATAGAGATTTCAAAGCTTCAAACATTTTGTTAGACTCTGTAAGTAATCAGTTAATCGCTTTCTCTGTCTTACTCTAGTGTGCCGTTTGAAGAATTGGGTTATTAACTCACTCTGGCCATTGATTCTTTCAGGATTATAATGCAAAGCTTTCTGACTTTGGCTTGGCAAAAGATGGTCCCGAAGGAGATGACACGCACGTTTCAACCAGAGTCATGGGCACACAAGGGTATGCGGCCCCGGAATACATCATGACAGGTAAAAATAATTTCATCAAAATTAAAACACAACAAGACATGGTTCACTTCAACGGCGATTAATGAATCAGTTGGTCACTCAATTCTTACATGTGCAATGTCTTTTTCTTCCATATAGGACACTTGACAGCAATGAGTGATGTATACAGTTTTGGAGTTGTTCTCTTGGAGATTCTAACAGGAAGAAGATCAGTGGACAAAGGGCGCCCCCCAAGAGAACAAAATCTCGTGGAGTGGGCCAGACCTGTTCTGAATGATTCCCGGAAACTCGGCCGAATAATGGATCCAAGACTTGAGGGACAGTATTCTGAGGCAGGGGCAAGAAAAGCAGCTGCATTGGCTTACCAATGTCTCAGCCACAGGCCAAGAAGTAGACCCTTGATGAGCACTGTGGTTAGTGTTCTTGAGCCTCTTAAGGACTTCGAGGATGTTCCAATTGGGCCCTTTGTTTACACTGTTCCACCTGATCATAATGAAATGGCAAAAGAGGTTGAAACACCCAAGGATAGGAAGAGGGAGAATGGTCATCATCATCATCATCATCACAAGAATGGTCATAGACATCATGATCACGACGAGGCTAATAAAGATGCAAATGGTCACCATCACCACCGAAATCGTCGACACAATAGGCCTCATCCACTTAAATCACCCAAGACACCAATTTCATCATCAGAGTCACAGAGTAATGAACACCGAAATGCCAGAAGAAGTGGGTCAAATTCACCTGACACCTCTATTGCATCAGAAGCACAAGGAAGCATGGGCTAGTAGACACACACGGATCATACTGTAAATACCTATTTACTGGTTAATTATTAGAGGTGATTACATAGTAGTACTAGTACTAGGCTAAGTGCAACGAGCCCTCAAGCGAATAAAAGACAGAAAAGGGTGCAAAGGAAAAGTAGAAAAGAGTGCCATTGTAATGGTCCTTGCACTGGAAAACAGGATTGAGTTTTTTTTTTTCTATTTATTTATTTGTCCAGTTTCCGGAGGAAGTTAATTATTTTGAATTGTGTATAGAATGATGAAATTTTCCCTTATGAATCAAACGACCAGTTCAATAAATAGAGAATTCCGAACTACCAAGTTTAAAAAAGATCTGCAACAAAAGAGAGTACAGCTAAGTAGTTTGACCAAATGACACGTGAAAAAATCCAATTGCCAATTCCATATGATAGTAATTTATTTGGTCAGAGTGCAAGACAGCCGCCCTCATTATTTTTTTTTTTAGTTTACGCCACATTAAGATTCATTTTAATTACTTTCGTTCTTAATTTTTATAATCACAGTTATAAAATAAGTAACGATTAAATAACTATATAGCCGAAATTTTATCATCATTGATTAACAGAAAACATGTTATAATATCGTGATTAAGCTTCCATAGTGTGAACGTGCTTCCTCTACCACTGAAAGAAGATTGCTGTGAAAATATGTGGTCCTGGCATGTAAGGATAGGGAATATCAATTATTAAAGATGACGTAAACGACAGAATTCACCAACTTCACCATAGTGCTTCAAGAGGTATTGAATCCAAGTGAAAAAGATGAATGTAAAAGATTTATGTGTGAAAAATCATTTTTCAATCCAAGTGTTATATACATTAGAATCAAAGATAACTGTGTTTAAGAAAGCAAATACCACTGCTCTGAAAGTAAACTTTAGCGGTAAAATGATTCAAAAAATTTACTCATGATAGAAGCAACAACTCTGAAATCCACTCCACACGAAACCAGACAGCATTCATAGTCATATTAGTTTGCAAAAATGATGTCTGTGAAAGACAAACTGAAATAATGCAGACCAAAATACATAATATATGAATGCATTCAGTGACCTTGGTAGATTTGACAATAAGGGCTGCTTCTGCAAATTATATATGTAGGTTTTGAAACTTACATGACAGTGTGTATATATTAATTAATTAATGTAGCAAACAGTTGAGAACTGGTATTTGCCCAAAAAATTCCACATTAGGTGCTGCTAATTGTCAAAATATTAGGCGTTTAGCCTTAACTGCTAGTTCTTTTAAATTATTATTAAAAGAGAGCAAGTGGTTATATAATTGAAACCAATGAAGACATTCTAATAAGGAAAATGAATCAAAGATACGTGTGTTTAAGAAAAGAGGGAATAAATTCATAGAGCTACTTTGTTCTTTGCTGATAATAATACACCAGATGATATTGGTCAACAATATCTGCTACACAGTGTTTCCCTTCCAAGGTTAAATAATTAGTTGGCCTTATTAAATGGTATGCAGTCATTTATTCCATCTGCTATTACCTACCTACTAATATAGCGTTTAAGAATGAGTCTTTGATCTTAAATGTTTAATTTTCATTAAAGAAAGGTATTGGACATGGTTTTTTTTTTCTTAATTAGTTAGGTCGTTGGTTTCCTTGGAGTAATAGTCCTTTAATCGTTTCATAAATAAAATAGTGTTGTGATAGCATAAAACATGAAGTTAAATGAGATACTTGACATTAATGATTTGGTTTTAATTGTGTTCCTTACTTTATAGTTGGCTTGTCCAAGTTTTCTTATGAATTAAACAGTAAAGTCCTCTATACACTCCAATACTATATATTTAATTCATATTCATTAAGAAAACGTTAATTATTATATTTAAAAACTAAAAGAGTTCTAGTTAATGTAACACATAAAGCATTCTTATTTTAAACAACAATTTATATTATTATGTAGGTTATTTTATTGAAGGAAAAGTTTTAGTGCCTAGAAAATAGCAAATAAATCCTACCAGTCAACATGACTTTTATTTTCCTAAAAAAAATAGCATAACATATTATTTTAATTTCTCAATTTCCAATAGTCATCAATCAACACTCCTCCTTGATTTTGGAACTGCAAACTCCAAGCTTTTGTCTCAAGAACTCAAATCTAGATTTTGGAAGTGCCTTGGTTAGGATATCAGCCACTTGATTTTCTGTTTTGCAGTAAACTAGTTTCACTTGTCCTTCTCTTTGAACTTCTCTTAAAAAGAAAAGCTTTATCTTAAAATACTTTGTTTTGCCATGAAAAACTGGATTATTTGCAATTGAAATTGCAGCTTGATTATCCACAAAAATCTTTGTGCTATCTTCTTGTTCTATATGTAAATCAGCCATGATCTTTCTTATCCAAACAATTTGATTGACAGCAGCTGCAACAGCAACATACTCTGCTTCTACTGTTGATTGGGCTCTAATTTCTTGCTTTTTGGAACTCCATGAAAAAACTCCAGAACCAAGAGAGAAACAGTAACCAGAAGTGCTTCTCATATCATCAACACATCCTGCCCAATCACTATCTGAATATCCATGAAAACTTAAGCTTTCAACTTTGTTGAACCATATACCATAATCAAATGTGCCTTTAACATATCTAAGAATTCTTTTTGCTGCTTGAAAATGAATTTCACTAGCACAATGCATGTACCTTGATAACAAACTCACTGAATGCATGATATCTGGTCTGGTGGCAGTTAAATACATTAAGCATCCTATTAAGGATCTAAACAGCTTTTCATCAACCTTTTCAGCACCATCTTCTCTGCAAAACTTTTCTTTTTGGTTCATTGGAGTTGCAGCTGACTTACACTCTTCCATGTTGAACTTCATAAGGACTTCCTTTGCATACTTTTCTTGGCACACAAATATTTCATTTTTCTTTTGCTGCACTTGCATACCAAGAAAAAATGTCATCTTTCCAAGGTCTGCCATTTCAAAGATATTTTCCATTTCTTCTTTAAACTTGTCAATCATCTCCTTACAATTTCCTGTAACAAATAAGTCATCAACATACAGAGATATCATAAGTATATCTTCATTCACCTTTTTAATATATAAGGTGTACTCACTTAGACTTTTCACAAAGCCTAAGCTTATTAAATGTGCATCAATTCTGCTATACCAAGACCTTGATGCTTGTTTCAAACCATATAATGTCTTTTTCAGTAGATAAACCTTGTCTTCTTGTCCTTGAAGAGCAAAACCTTTTGGCTGTTCTACAAAAATTTCTTCCTCCAAATATCCATTCAAAAATGATGATTTTACATCCAATTGATGTATAAGCCAGCCTTTTTGTGCAGCTAGTGCTAGCAGCAACCTTATTGTGTCTTGCCTGGCAACTGGGCAAATGTTTCAGAGAAATCCACCCCAAACATCTGAGCATATCTCTTGACAACAAGTCTTGCCTTGTATTTGTTCACAGAACCATTAGGATTGAACTTGGTTCTATAAACCCACTTTACTCCAATGGCCTTTTTATGACTAGGTCTATCCACCAACTCCCACGTATGATTTTTTTCAATCATTTTAAGCTCCTCTTCCATAGCATTTATCCACCTCTTGTCAGTCGCAGCCTCTTCATATCCACTAGGTTCCATGACCGCAACATTACACCTTTGATAGATGTCAGAAAGCAATCTTGTTCCTCTGACAGGTTCATCATCCACATCTTCATTCTCCTCCTGCAATCCAAGCTCATTGTTGCCTTTCCAGTTCAAACAATCAAATTGTTCAAGGAATTTGTTGTCTTTCCAGCTCCAACAATCAAACTCCAAGAATTTCACATCCTTGCTAACAATGACTTTGTTGTTATGTGGAAGATAGATCATGTAGGCCTTTGAAATCAAGCTATAGCCTACAAAAATTCCAGGTTCTGCTTTCTTGTCCAATTTGTCTATCTTAATATGGGGAATATAAGAGAAACACAAGCAACCAAATATCTTTAAATTAAAGAGCTCAGGTTTGTAACCGTACCATGCTTCAAAAGGCGTTCTTTGTTGTAAAGCTTTTGTTGGCAGTCTATTGAGTAAAAATATTGCTGTATTTACAGCCTCTGCCCAGAATTTTTTAGGCAACTCTTTGTCATGAAGTAAGCACCTAGCCATCTCCATAATCGTCCGATTTTTCCTTTCTGCAGTGCCATTTTGCCGAGGTGAATAAGGGGCTGTAAGTTGGTGTTCTACACCTGTATCTTCACAAAACTTGTTAAATTTTTTGGAAGTATATTCAGTTCCATTGTCGGATCTGATCATCTGCATTTTGCACTTGCTTTGATTTTCCACCAAAGTTTTAAACTTCCAAAAAATGCCAGCAACTTCATATTTAAACTTTATAAAATATATCCAACACATTCTTATCATGTCATCAATGAAAATAATATAATACCTACTGTCATTCAATGATGGTGTGCTCATAGGACCTCCAACATCTGTATGTATCAATTGTAGATTTTGTATAGCCCTCCAAGTCTTGTTTTGTGGAAATGGGAGTCTTGTTTGCTTTCCATATTGACAAGCAATGCATGTAGGAAATACTTCTTCTATATCAGGTAAGCCTCTGACCATGTCATTCTTCTTCATGAATATCAGAGCATTGTGGTGAAAATGGCCCAATCTTTTATGCCAAAGTATTGTACTGCTGACCTCTTTGTGCACTGCAGCCTGTTTTTCACTCATGAAGTCCAAAGCAAAGCTTTTTCCTTTCATTCTAACTTTAAATACTTCCTTGCCTGCTGAATCTTTAATCATGCAGTTTTTGTCTTCAAACAACACCTTATAACCTTTTTCAAGCAATTGAGGAACACTCAACAGGTTTTGGTTAATTTCTGGAACATATAAAACATCTGAAATCAGTTTCAAACCTGTTTGACCTTCAATTGCCACTGTTCCTTTGTCTTTTACTGCAATATATGCTTCATTACCTACTCTGACTTTAGAAAGTGTAGTTTTGTCAAGTTCTTTAAAAAGTTCTCGATCATAAGTCATGTGATTTGTGCAACCACTGTCTATGAGCCAACTTTCTGTGGAGCTATTGGTAGCAAAGCATGTAACGGCAAACAATTGTTCCTCTTGTGGTTGATCCTCAACAACTTTAACTTCTCCTTGTTGTTGATGAGATTTGCTAATCTTTTCCATGTGCCCTAGCTGCCCACACTTATGACACTTTACATCCGGTCTCCACCAGCACCTTTTTTTGTGGATGATTGGTTTTCTTACAGTGAGGACAAGGTGGAAAAACCTGAGTATTATTACTCTTATTGTTGATCTTGTTTAATCTTCCTTGTCTGGTATCATTGTTCTGCTTCTTCCTCTGTTTGTTGCCATTCTCTGGAATTTGACTTGAAAAGCACCCTCCACAGATCCTTCTTGCCTCATAAGTCTTCTTTGCTCTTGGGCTTGTAAAGCATGCATCACCTCTGCCAAAGTGATCTTAGATAGATCCTTTGTGTTCTCCAAGGTAGCTATAAAAGCTTAATATCTTTCTGGTACTGATACAAGAATTTTTTCAACAATTCTTGAATCAGAAAAAATAGTGCCCAACAATCTTACTTTGTTGGCAATGCCAAGCAACGTATTTGAGTACTCTTTGATGGTGTCTGATTCTTTCATTCTTTGCAGTTCAAATTCTCTCATTAAATTCAATACTTGCATGCTTCTAATTCTCTCATCTCCTCCATATTCTTCCTTCAAGTAATCCCAAATTGATTTTGCTGTGTTGTGAGACATGATCCTGGTGAAAATTAGTTTTGAAACACCAGAAAATAGACATGCCTTTGCCTTTGCTTTCCTGGTTTTTTTTCCTTGTAGGTTTTCATCTGGGCTACAGTGGGGTTGTCGGGCAGTGGAGCAATATCGTAATCCTCCTCCACCGCTTCCCAGATATCCAAAGCCTCTAGGAAGTTCTGCATTTTTATGGCCCAGAGATCATAGTTATCTCCATCAAAGATAGGGGGAGCAACTTGAGAGAAACTTTTTTCAGCATCCATAGGTCCAGTAAGATGTAGCTCTGATACCAATTTGTAGGTTATTTTATTGAAGGAAAAGTTGAGAGAGAGGAACACAGGAATATAAAACTGCATTAATATTTTATTGAGGAGTGCTATTGCTTTTATAAAGCAAATAACTGAACGTAAATACACGTAAATGTTGGCATCTATAACCACTAACAAATTAGTGCTCTTAGTGCCTAGAAAATAGCAAATAAATCCTACCCGTCAACATGACTTTTATTTTCCTAAAAAAATAGCATAACATATTATTTTAATTTCTAAATTTCCAATAGTCATCAATCAACATATTAAAACTGTCTTTTTCATAGAGAAGTTTACTTTCTTTTCTTGGATGGAAGATCTGCTGAGATTTAAAGAATCTTTTGATTGAAGAAGTCTTGGTGGTTAGAAATTATATATGTTGCCCATTTTGGGTATATAATCAATACTCTCTTCCCTACACAAATTTGTCACATTAAGTAATTTCAATTTTTAGACGCTTTCTAAAATATTTAGCCGTTAGTTCTTGGTTTCTCTACAAGATCAGATTCCAAAACATGGTAAAATTTAGAAAAGTGAAATTAATGTGTATGCTTGCTTAGTTGGAGAAGAGATAATTTATTATAGTGTTGAATATATTTTGTAAAGACTTCGGATCCCAATCACTTCTAGTTCCACACATAAGGTGGTCCACATTCTTAAAGGATATTCGTCCTTTTAAATTGAATGAGGATTATGTGTGCAGAAGACACTCTAACACACTCAAGTTAGTCAAATGTATTAAATGATGATAAATGCGATAATTAATGAAAATAAATTTTTACATGGTAAACCGTGTTATTCATGCTATCATTTATAAGCTTTTTATTTGGGTAAGTCTGGTCGATATGACTAATTGTCATATTGGTTATGTGTAAAACAAATTTGCATTTCTTTTGTTATGTACCCGTGTATGTATAATAGTCCCACAACCTAATAGGTTCGATGATGAACACTTATTAGTCTCAAAGTGTTGCAAAGAAAGTTGTGCCCACGAAGGGACGAGACATGGGAAAAGATGGTAAAATGTTAAGGCGTGAATTCGACCTGTTAGCTCCGGAAGCAAGACGGCTTATTATGGTGGACTGGATAGTCTTCAATTCATAATGTAGAATAGTGTTGAAGTGACACTGACAATTGAATGTGATCACATGTAAAATTAACATTTGAATCTGAAAAATAAATAATTTATCTTAATTTTTTCTGAATGTAACCTGTTTATATAGGTAAATTAGGTAAAAAATAGTTTTAATTTTGTTATTCAATACTTTAACATTAGTTCTATATTTGACGTAGATATGTTTGTTTAAATTGGATAACAAATATTAAAAAGAAAATAAATCATTCAAGCGACATATATAAGTTCAAGATTTTAGGATTTTGTAGTTTAAGAGGCCTGTTAAGAAATGAATAAATGAATATGGTATGAGTAAGGATTTAGTTTCATGTATGTTTAATGTGAAATGGTACTATAACACACTTTTACATTCATTTGACACAGAATATAAAGGTAAAATGGTCATAAAAGTATAACGTTTTATAATTTTTTAAAAAAAGAAGAGAAGAAAAAGTAAGTAATAAGGATAATGTTAAATGAACGTAAAAAATTTAGGTGTGTCAAAGAATCATTTTCATGTTTAATAATGTGTAATTTATTTACTGTATTCTTCTTTTTTTAATTATGTATATTCATAATAGGTTAAAAAGAGGGTTAATGTACAATGTACTCCTCTAATCACTTTTGGACTTAGAGGTGGGTTTGGGTTAAGATGATAAGGGGTGTCAATATCATTTAGGGGTTATTTTTAGTAAATCAGAACACATTTTTCCTTATCAAAGTTACGAGACCAATTTCATTTTTTTTCTCATCCATTTTTCTCCCTTTTCTTTTTTAATAGCAGCATGTTTTTCTTATTTCTTCTTCTAGACTCCAGCTCCTGAGATTTTCGTCCGTCACTAAATATATCTTGTTTTTCCTTTATTTGTTAATTATCTTTTAGCTTGTTTCATACAAAAAAAAAATGCCTACTAATAAAGTATTTCCCCTCTGAATGTTTCTAAATATATTTCAGACAAAGAAAACAATCATGATTGACAGCTTCTACATTTCGTTCCCAAAATCATGATATTATTATTTTATTTATTTTTAATATTTGAATAATACTTTATTATTAAAAGGAATTGTCAGATTTAAAAGCAAGGTAGGAGTCAAATGATAATTTCCCAATTGAAAATATAGAACCATGTATCATGTTATAATACTTGACTAAATTGTCACTTAATATACGAAAAAGAAAATTATACGTCCTTACCAAATTGAATGTGTCTTACAAAAACTTTAACAATTTTACAAACATCTCTAACTATCAATCTTTAAAATATTGGTCATTTTTCTCATACTAGTCCACCGTAAAATGAATGAGAATGTATATGCAAAAATCACTCAAACACTCACGTCAACAAAATATTAAATATGTAATTAGAGAATATGAATAAAATACTTCAATGTTATACTATTTATAATATAATTTATTACGACCGTGGGTCTAACCTGAATGTGTATGATCTTGAGTCCAATAACCCATTTATTTTATTTGAACAATTGTTTAATCATATTCTCATGACCATTACAAAATAATCAGTACGTTTTTTGTTTTGATAGACTGATAATTAATTTCTAGAATCACAACTAACATGTTTACGTCAAACATTTAAGACATATCTAATTGAAATTTGCTCTACATCGTTCTACGTCAAGATCAATACTAATATGGTTTGAGATACTCGGTTATGCACAATGCAACAAATTTGTACTTTCTTAAGAAACTTTTTTGCTTACATCCCACAAGAAAGAGGCAACAAACAACCAAGAAAGATCCGAACAAAGTCTTAGGAGCATGATTAATAGGGTCTTGTGATGTGGTTTGAGACAATACCTATTAGGTTCTGGTTACAAATGAAGATTCTCACGGTAGTTTGAAACCTGGTAGGAAACCCTATATATATATTCCTTCGCCGCATTAGAGGAAGTTTCCTCATTGTATAATTGAGTAGGGATTAGTGTATTAACGTGAGAGATTTCTTTTTATGTAATAAAATATAATTATAGGTTTAAATAAAAAAATAACTTTAAATAAATAGCTGTGGCTTCAACTTGCAAATTACGCGTTTTTGTTGATCCATACCAAAGGGTTTTGTTGACAGAAATTGCAGCATTTAGCAGACTAGTTTGACCAAACTTCAAAAAGCAGAAGCAAACATAAAACTGTGATTTCGTGAGAAAGCAGATGTGTTTTCAAATGTGAGGGGAGAATCACAAATAGCTTATCGTGTTAGTGATTAATTATCTACATATATAGTATAGGTTAAGAATTTATGTGTAAAGTTTAAATATCACAAATTTTTATATAAAATGTTTGTTTCTTTTATTAATGAATTTGATTAGGATGTGACAGATATCAAATTTTGAGTGGATTAGTATTCAAGTTAACTACTATTTTCCATTTCTATTAGTGTTTTATATTTAATGTGATCTAGCTAGAAAACTAATATAAAGCCAAAATCAATAGATTTTGTTGCCTATATTCATTAGTGGTTGTAAAAGGTTTAGCTTTTTTCTTATTTTGTATACAAATTACAACGTACACAAGTACATACACACTTTTGTTGTTGTAAAAGACAGTACTTTTAATTGTTGACGAAAGAAAATGGACAGGCTGGCCACAAAATTCACCGACACCATACTAACCCTAAATCAATGATGTATAGTGTGTGAAGATAACGTTCCCATAATTGATTCTATAGACTTGATTTTGAAGTAATTATGTTGATGATCTTTTGTAAAAGGAGAGTGAATAGTAACATTTGATATCAATATCTATTAAACTAAAGCTACATAAGGCTTCTTCAATTAAAAATCAATTTTAAATATTCATAATAAATTTACCATTCAAAAATTAGATATATCACTATTAAATAGTAAAAATTAGAAACTATAATTAATAATAAATAATAATAAGTAATTAAAATTTTGGTAGCTGGAGAATAATTTGAATTTTAATTCACAAATTAATTATAATTTTTTATTAATAATAGAGACTTTTTTAAATATAATATTTTTAGTTTGTAAAATAATATCTAACTTAATTAATATATTGACTAATTATATTTTATTTTTAAATTTGATTGTTAATTAATATTGTTTTATAGTGTATAACTTTTATAATTTTTATGTGGACCTATAATACATTATTCTCAACGCTAAGAACATGGGATTAAATTTTGATTTCGATAGTGGAATTTAGTGTAATAGATTGTTCCTAAACCTATATCAATTTTCTACATGTTCAAAATAACTTGCTCAGATATTCTTGAAAAAATCATTAAATATATCTATAAATATATTAGTATTAACTACTTAGTCCATATCAGTTTTATTTACAAAGATGTTAATTATGTTATTCATAATCTAAAAGGTAAAAGTACTTATAGTAATAAATATTTTGTTGTTTTTCATATAAAAAATGTTGTACTCTTTTACTCAGTCACATTGATACTAAAATCAATAAATATAAATATTTTGCACTTTCTCACAACCAGTCTTTCAATTATTGATATTTTCTTTAGATTTTGTTTTTATATACGTCAAATTCAACTGTAACAAGGAATTTTAATTTTGTACATGGGCGAGAAGATTATACACTTAGCTTTAAAATTTATGAACTTTTCAAAAATTGATTTTAGTTTAATATTTTTTAAAAATAAATGTATATATTTGAAAATTTATTACCCTTATAACTTCATATGAAACACCTTCCCCAATTTTAATTTTGTGATATTTTTGAACATTTTAATAACAATGTAAAAGAAACTAATAGTTCATATCAGTATATAAGGGTGTGATAGCTGCTGGCAAAGGTTTTATTCCTTTGACTGCAAATAAAAAGTATCTTAACAAACGTCATTCAAAGCTTGACCATTTCTAAACCAAAACCGGGTTTCTTTCCCTTCTCATCGTCCATCCATTGCATGTGTTTTTCATTTCTTTGACCAATTGAGCACATCAGTCTTTCTTTGCTAATACTTCAAGAAGATACAATTTTTACATTTACATGCATACAAAAATTGGAATCCAACAGAAGTTACCACATTTTGGTACTACTCTGATTAACTACATGCAAGTAAATAATAAAAATTCTTTAAACAATAACAATCCCTAAGTAACTGTCAAATTGGTCTCATAGACAAAACATGGTCACATACTAAGTCCACTACAATGGAAGTTACTAAAAGTTTTCCAAATCAACCTCATCTTTCACGAAACCAGACATGACTTAAAGTAATAAAAGGGTTTAAGGAGTGTTTTTCCTTGAACTTGCTGGCTTCATTCCTCGAAATACCTTACTCATTTTTCTGTAACACGGAAACTATTATATACAGGTTAATAGATAACTCTTTCCCACTATGTTATTTGCTATTTCTCTCTTAGTTCTCATGTCTCTGAGACCACAAATATGGGTTTATCTTAGAATTTAAGTTTAAACCTAACTAATACTCAGTGAGATCTGCAACAATACTCAGAGGTTAGTAAATAAAATCTTCCAAATTTCTTCTGACATCTGTTCTTTTCTTCTTCTGATAACCCTCAGGTATCTTATTACAGAGGAAATTATGAATCGGGACAAAAGTATAGACAAGCCAATGAAACCGCGAAGGCGTGAACCTCAAAGGTCAAGACGCGGTGACAGTGGTGGTAATACTGGTGACCATCAAAACCCAGTGCTAGGTCTGTGCCGATTTGTTCTTGGGGTTATCTTTTTGTCTTTGGTTTTGTTTGTTTTCTTTTATTTCATTTTAGGTATATGAAAAATGAGAACTATTACAGTGTGTGGTTTGAGAAAGAGTGGGGCACAGAAGAATAAAAAACGTTTATGCAGTAAAGTCACGGGACTCGGTGGATCAAATTCCATACACTTTCAAATTTCAGAGGAAAAGAAGGGTTCAATTAGGGCACAGTGTTACCAATGATGGTGTAAGGACCTTGATCCACTGTAACTATTACAAGTTTGTATTTTGTTTACAGTCAAGACTATTATTCTATTAAGACTAATTCTTCACTTTATTACTTTGTTATTATTTCGCTAATTTTATAATTTTATAATTTTTTTCATATTTTATTATTTTGATTTTTTTAATTAGTTAGATGTGTATTACTGACATATTCTTAAAAATCTATGTGGCTTCATTATTTTCTCATATAAAAAAGCACACTCATGAGCATGGTCATGCTTATGAAAAAAACTATGTGCTTACCTATCTTATGCAATTGCATTTAAAGTTAAATTTAAGGTTGCTTGTTTATTAGTTAAAGCAAACAAAATCTCACAAAGGTTGTATAGAATTCTCTTTATCCTGGATATACTTTGGAGTTATCTGTCACTTAATTTGTTTACTCTGGCACTGCTTGAAGCTCTAGGTTAGATAAATCAAGACGTCTCTTTATTTCTCTATTGTGTGGGTTCTATCTTGATTTATCTAATTATGTCCTTTTACATATGATTCCTTATCAAATAATGGGACTAACCCAAACATTACGCACCATAGCGCCACGAAAAGTCATATCACCGCACCACAAAACCAAACGGATATGAAAATAGGAATATGGAGAAGAACCAAACTAATATAGAGAAGAGAAGTAGGAATTGGGAGATGAGAAGAAACAGATCTTGTGAGAGTTGGAGAGAATGAGAATCTAGAAAGAAAGAAAGTGAGACTTGGGAGAGTAGGGAGCGGGGTTGAGTGAGTGAAAATGGGTGAGTAAAAATAAGGAAATAAAAATAGATAAAAATTTAGGATTTCAGAATAAAATAAATAAATAGAGTTAAAAGTAAAAAAAATTACTTTTATAATTAAAAAAAATTTGTAGAGGGTTAGGAAAGTGGAGAGAAGGGGTGGTGGTGGAGGGAGCAACATCCCATCCCATCGTTTTCATCTTCTTACTCCAACTCTACCATTTCATCCTATTTTATTGGTTTTTTTTCATAATAAAAATAATACCAATACTAATAATAATAATAAGTTTTTCAATTCAAACTTTTTACTTAATTTTATTTAAATTAATCATTCACATTATAATGTATTTCTAGCAATTCCATATTGTAACTCACGGCTCATTTTAACATACTTTATATTTATTATATTTTATTTTAAATTATTTTTATAAACAAAGATAATATTATATAATTTTATCAATTAGTTTTTTTTAATTTATCAAAATCATTATATTCACCAACTTTCTTTTTACTTTTTTTATTTTTCACAATTTTTCTCTTAATCTAAATAATCTTAGTTTCACTTTTTTTTCTCCTTAAATCTGCTCCCAAAATTTATATTTAAATCGAAACACAAGATTAGAATAGTTTTGTTAGATGAATGAACAAAATTACCACTTTGATTAATTTATACTGACCCGTGAGTGTCTGACAGAAGGATGGCAATGATATGTTATCTTTGCAGAAGCTAAGAGACAAAACATTGAATGTAGATATTAATGATATACTTGCATTTAAAACTGTAATCATCTTTATTAAACATGTAAATACAGACTATGCATTTGTGTAAAGTATAGAGCCGGTCACAGTACACGTGAACAGAAACATAATACCAACATGGCAACATAGAATGACAAAATTGGCATAATCCTTGTTAGATATTTGATATTGGGTCTGTGCTTGTATAAGAAATGACAAATAAAAAATAAATAAAAACAGTAATGATTTACGTGGTGGTGATGTTTTCTCTTTCTAAGAAAGTTGTGTTCATAAAGCGAGAGGAGAGTTTTAGATATGTGGATGAAAAGAAAATGTGGAAATGCATGTGCATGTGGAAGTTGAAGCAGAAGCAGCCAACAGCAACAACTCATGCAGACCTCAAAACTTTGTGATTGGTACTTGTACACTCCCTCTGTCCATGAAACACCCTCTTATTTTGACTCATGCAGACCTCAAAACTTTGCAGACTCAAAAAATACTAATTTAACTGAAATTGACTATTTAAAATAGGTTCACAATTGATCATACTTATTTTCTTTAAAAAACAGTTTTTAAGCAATTTTTTAATAGTTTTTCTTAATTCACTAAGAGAAATCTTTTAGTTTATTTTCATATGAGTACAGTGTTAATGGAAAAAAAATGTGAAAGGTGAATATTTACATCTACAAATTTGTGAAGAAATGTGATGAGAAATTTGTGAGGTTTTTGTAAATCTACAATTGGAGAAAAAAACGACATGAAAGCAAGAGTTTGACGTTTTGGTTTTACATTTTTACCCTTGATTTTTGTGTATGACATAAACCTTCCTTGACCAAACCCTACCCCATTACAAGTTGGTTCATATTATTGAATGCAACCTATAACGTCTTTTGGAGGTTGGCATTAAAAACCTGTTAACCCTTGTTTTTCCTTCACACGTGCATTGCTTCCTTCTTGTTTTCTTTTCTTCAGAGCTTGATTGCTTCATTTTCTTACTCTCAATTTCATGAGTTCCTTTATTCTAAGATTCGTTGCCAAAGGCAATTTTAACAGAGTTTTCGTGTTGATCAAGTGTAGGTAATACTTGATATTTCAAAATGGATAGAAACAAAAATGAGTATGTATATATTATGCTTCATATATAACTCCATGTTTTTATATATTTGTACTCGTCTTTTATACATATTTCCATTTTAAATTAATACAACACTTTATTTATTAGGTAATTAATCTAACAAACTTATCTTCAATTAATATTATCTTTGGTCCTTAGTGTTCTTTCATTTGTAAAACCTTTATTTCATTCTCTCACCATACATTTTTTTCATTTTTTCTCTTAAATGTCTGTCTAGTTAAAAATAAACGAAGTTCACTTATATTGCTAAGATATTTTCTCTGATTATAAAATTGATTATACTTTTCTTTTTTATTCGATTTTGTTCAAATGATATATCGCATTTAAAGAAACATAAATGTGAACTTATTAAGTCAAATAGCTTTCAGGATAACAATTAGTTACTTTTACTTATTTTTTAAATTTGTATTTACTGTTTATTTTTTTATTTAAGAATAAGTGTTCAATCGCATAAATCTTAAAAAGTGAATCATTTTAATATTGAATCTTTAATGAAATCATCTGTTTATTTATTGTGATTTTTTTATTTTGTAAAAAAAATATTTATTTAGTAATTAAAACATTAAGGAAAAAAAGTAAAATACTTATTATTAGTACGGATAGAGATAAAGATAGAGATGAAACAAAATTTTGATATTTAGTAGGTATTGAAACGATAGTTTATTTTTACTTTAGAGATCAAACTTGTATTTGTTTTGCTATGTTGTCCTACTTGAAATTGCCTAAGAAATAATATAATGATTTATATTTTTTTTTATCGTAGCACTGGTCCAATTTACATAGTTATCCAGAAACCCAAAATCATATAGACATTTTTAATGAAAATTATCTCATCCATGTAACTGGGTATCAATTATGACATTATAACTCGTTTACAATTGTTGAATCTATAATTATTAAATGTGTTTTTAGTTCTTATGAGAAATTAAAATTCCTTTATATCCAAGAATACATTTTAATCTTTAAATTTTAAAAATAAATAAATATAATTACGTGTAAAACATATTTCAGGATATTTAATAATTTACATAATTTGAATTAATTTTTTTTCGTGTAAAATATGTTTAAACATAAAAAAGTTAAAATAATTATATTTATTATTTTTAAAATTTAGAGATTAAAATATATTAAAATTTAAAATGTGAAGAAATTTTCAATGTTAAAACAATTTATTACAAGTAACATCCAACATCAATCATATTTTATGTTTTCCTATTGTCAATTCACATATTAAAATTTTAATCACCAAACTTTAACTTTAAAGGATTAAATATGTTTTTAGTCCGTTAACTATCAAGCGATTTTGGGTTCAGTTCCTATTCGAAAGTTTTGTTCATTTTAGTCCTCTTATAATTAGTCCTTAAAATTGGACGGCGTTAACTTTTGCACAAACGTGGCAAACGGCGAGCCAGCTTCTCTTTTTACTCTCTCCCACGTTGCTTTTCTTTTTAGAAATTATTGTCACGTTACCGCTAGCCATTCCAAGCTCGTGAATGTCCAACCCTTCGTTGTCGGTTACCGCTTTGGCTCCGTCGCCGTTGCACACAATGGAAGTCCAGATAAAGAGCCAATTGTCCTGGGATGAAGTAGCTGATTGAGAAAATAGTAATAGAATTACCTGATCCCATTACGGGTGCAAAGGTTTGTGCTTGAGGAGGCGGCACTGATGCATATGATGATAAGGACGAATTCCAGGCAAGAGATGGATTACCCATGTTTAAAGGGTAAGGACGAATTCCAGGCAAGAGATCGATTGCCCATGTTTAAAGGGTGCATTGTAGCTGAAGGTATTGGTAGAGCACCTTGCAAAGATGACATGGAAGGAAACTACAACCAAGGAACACCAATCTTACAACATCAACCCAAACGAGCAATTAATTAGTGACTTAGCGTAATAGAAAGTCAGCATATCAAATTTCAACTTTCCAGTATTTCCAAAGCCAGGTGATTAGAGAAAAATATAGTAAACGAATTCATACCACAGTACTTGCCAGTATAAACAGTTTATGATAAAGTTGCAAACTTAAAAATCAGATTGTAATAGCACCACCGCATTATTGTATGGATGGCATAGATGTGTAGATAACAAAGGAAAGAAATCATAATTATTGATTTGATCTAACGAAATCAATCAAAATCATATAAATTCGATTTGGTGTAATTAGAATCTGATTTAATTTCATTATGCTTTTAGATTAGATACCATCTCAGAATCGGGAATCGCAATCACAACGGCAAAGGAGGACTTCCTTGACCTCTCTTAGGCCTTCAGTGATTTCTCCGCATGTAGCAGCGACATCTCCGGCGAGTTGCAACGCCTTGCGACATCTTCGGCGAGTTGCAACGCCTTGCGACACTCTCATCACTGGAATGCGTGTAGAAGAACAATATATCTGGAGAAGTGGAGCTGGAGCCCTGCACGGGTTTCCAGCAGAGGGAGAGCTTCTCCACGGAGATTATCGAGAGCATTTCGCAAAGGATCTCCAGTCGGCGGTGAAGATTTGCATCGACGGCCTCCAGTCGCAGTCGGTGGCGGTAAAGCGCTCTGCGGCGGCGAAGCTCCGGTTGGTAGCGAAGAACCGTGCCGACAACCGGATTTTGATTGCGGAGTCCGGCGTGGTGCCTGTTCTTGTTCCTCTTCTCTGTTGTAGTGATCCTTGGACGCAGGAACGTGCGGTAATCGTGCTGTTAAATCTATCTCTCCACGAGGACAATAAAATGCTGATAACTAATGCCGGAGCAGTGAAGTCGCTGATTTATGTGCTGAAAACGGGAACGAAAACTTCGAAGCAGAACGCGACATGCGCGCTTCTGAGCTTGGCATTGGTGGAAGAGAACAAAAGCTCCATCAGGGCTTCCGGAGCGATACCGCCCTTGGTTTCGCTTCTTCTGAACGGTTCGAGCAGAGGGAAGAAGGACGCGCTGACGACCCTTTATAAGTTGTGTTCCGTGCGACGACGACGGAGCCGAAGCAATAACCGACGATGAAGGGTTTGACGTTCACGAGCTTGGAATGGTCAGTGAAAATGTGGCAATCAATTTCTAAAAAGAAAAGCAACGTGACAGAGAGTAAAAAAGGAAAGTTGGCTCGCCATTTGCTATGTTTGTGCAAAAGTTAACACCGTCCAATTTTAAAGACTAATTATAAGAGTTTCAAAACTAAGAGGACTAAAATGAACAAAACTTTTGAATAGAGACTAAATTCAAAATCGCTTGATATTTAAAGGACTAAAAACATATTTAATCCAACTTTAAAAAAATATTACAAAATTTTACTTTATATATTAAAAAACATGTCTCACTTTTTTTTAAAAAAAAAATCAAGGTTAAAATATTTTTTTTCCACTAATTCTTATAAAAAAAAAAACTAATTAGATTTTTCATTTGTGTTAAATTGACATTACATTAGAATGTATACATTAAACTTTTAACTAAAATGATTTAATGTATAAATTATAATAAAAATCTAACATCAATTTAAAAATGACTTAATTAAATTTTTTTGAAAACTAAAAAACTAGAACTAAATAAAAATTAAAAAAATAATTAAATATTTTAGAAAAATTAGTGGATCAAAATAGAATTGAAAAATAGTACAAAACTCCATTTTAAACTTAAAAGAAAATAGATTTCTTTTTCATCTCTTGTTTCTTTTATGATGAAAACTTAAAAGAAAATTGATCTTGAATCCAGCACCCACTACACTGTTGAGCACATGAGTGGGATGTTCACTGTCTAACAAGGAAACTTGTCAATGGAGCAAATTAATAAAGCATGCACACACATCATAGATCATCCTTGTCGTCGTGCTACTTTTTGTTTGCCTTCCATTTTATAATTGTTTCTTTCTTATATTGCTGCTTTTGCTTACCAAGTCCGTGAATGGACAGGACAAGAAGAAGGAAGGAAAATACTATATTATCTGCACAAAAACACCAGATTCTCTTATTAAATATTACTCATAAGTTGGGAATGAAACGTGAGATTATACATTTAAAGATTAAAAAAAATCATTTTATTCAACCTATACATACCCAAGATTCTTTCATTTAAAATTGATTCCGACACAGTATAATTGTATAAATATGAATAACTTATTACCACTCACATTCTATTATGGCGATTTGTACCATGACATACATAAATGAAGTCCAGAGAATCTTATAAATTTAAGTATCAGTTACAAAGTTTTATATTGAATAAACCTAAAAAAAATTAATATATAAAACTGGACATAGATTGAACCTTAAAATTTCATATAATACATTTTTTTAATGTAGATAATTCATATTTTAAGCTCATTTGGATAAAAAAAATTCCATATATATTTGTCATTTCATTCTAACCCAAAAGCCTTTAATAAAAATTAGCTTAAGACTTACTTACATAATTTAATTTACCTAATTTATTTAAAGTAAAATAAAACACCATCTTGGACGAGCATAGATTGAAAAAGTTGCGAAAGGTGACGCGTTTCCAGCTGTTAAATCCATGTCCACATATATATATATATATATATATATATATATATATATATATATATATATATATATATATATATATATATGTTTGTGGTTTGATGAAGACAAAAATATGTTCTCCAAATCTACATCCTTCACAAACTCAAATCCTATAGTACAAAATTAGTGAATGACATGGCTTGTATTAATATCCTTTTTCATCAATATTCTCACTTTTTTTACAAATTAAAGTTAACTTTTAATATAAGTGAAAAGATTTTATAAACTAATTAGTATAATTGAAGAAAAAAAATTCAAAAAGTTTTGTTTACCTAAAATCTATTGGACATATGTTGATTATGGTATGTGTTAAAGTAAAAGATAAAAATAACCATTCAAAATAAATTTAGTTTTATAATCTTGTATATGTTTTGGTCAAATACTATTATCTTACTTTAAAAAATAAAAAAATGCCATTTTTTTTATTCCCATAAATAAACTTGTGGTGTTTATTGTCATATTGTTATTTTAACTCTAATATCTTTAAGTAAGTATAAACTTTGACTAATTTACCAGACAAAACATTGATGGATTAAATTTTGGTCGTATGTTTTAAACGGGAAAAAAGACCAAAAGGAAATGGAAAAAAATACACTAAAATTTAATATACAGAATAACAATATTTATATAATAAATAATTTTTTATTATTTATTTTAAATAAGAAGAAAATAAGAATCAAAATAGTATTTAAATTTATTACTTAATTATATTTTGTCATATATAAATTTATTGATGTTTAAAGTGATTATCCTAAAATCATAGAAAAGTAAAAGAATTCTAATTACTTGAAAGAGTAAAAAGTTGTATATACTAAGTACAACTTTAATGAACTTGTAGAAAAACCATATTCTTTTAAAATCTTTTGTTGAAACAAGAAATGTGAAAGTTGGAAACGAGTAGATTAAGCTAAAGGAAAGAGGAAGTGTTAATAAAAAAAGAGAGTTTGATTTGATGATGGATGAAGGGGCAAAGCCGTTGTAAAAACTGAAAAGCCCGGGATTTTTAAACAAAGAGATATGATGAAATGTTCCTTATAAATGAAAGCTCAGAAGAGGCATTGCATTCTAATGGTGTGATTAAGCAAAAGGAACAGCAAGTCATGGAATTATTTTCAGTTTTGCTTTCTTCCATCTTCTATCTTTCTCTTCTCCTCGGCCTCCAACTCACGCCGGTGTCTGCCAGGAAGAGTTACATAGTACACATGAAAGAGCGCCACGATCCTAGCGTGCACCCCACGCACCTTGACTGGTACACTGCCACGCTCTCTTCTTCTCCAGACTCTCTCCTTTATGCCTACACCTCTGTTTACAACGGCTTTGCTGCCACACTCGACCCTCAACAACTCCACGCGCTCAGAACTTCCGACTCAGTTTTGGGTGTATACGAAGACACGCTTTACAAGCTACACACCACACGCACCCCTGAGTTCCTGGGCCTCCAGGCCCATTCTGAGTTTTGGGAAGACCTTCACCACGCATCACACAACGTCGTTATTGGGGTCCTTGACACTGGCGTCTGGCCAGAATCCCAAAGCTTTGATGATTCCCAAATGCCTCAAACCCCCACGCGCTGGCGGGGAACCTGCGACTCCGCACCTGATTTCGACCCTTCTCTTTGTAACAACAAACTTATCGGAGCTCGCAGTTTCTCCAAGGGCTACCTCATGGCTTCTGGTAACTCCAGAAAACCCAGAGACATTGCTTCGCCGCGTGACCGTGACGGCCACGGCACGCACACAGCCTCTACAGCAGCAGGCTCCGTCGTCTCCAACGCCACGCTTCTAGGTTACGCCACCGGCACCGCACGCGGGATGGCGCCGCAGGCGCGCGTGGCGGCTTACAAAGTCTGCTGGACTGATGGCTGTTTCGCCTCCGACATTCTTGCCGGAATGGATCAGGCAATCCAGGACGGAGTCGATGTCCTCTCGCTCTCCCTCGGCGGCTCCTCCTCCGTTCCTTACTATTTCGACACCATTGCTATTGGAGCCTTCGCGGCAGTGGAGAGAGGAATATTCGTTTCGTGTTCCGCAGGGAATACTGGACCTCGAAGCGGTTCTGTTGCTAATGTCGCTCCGTGGATCATGACCGTCGGAGCCGGAACACTGGACCGTGATTTTCCGGCATACGCTACTCTTGGGAACGGGAAACGCTTTGCCGGCGTTTCGCTCTACAGTGGTGAAGGTATGGGAGATGAAGCGGTTGGATTGGTTTATTTCAGCGACCCGTCGAACTCTTCGAGCAGCATTTGCATGCCTGGCTCACTGGACCCGGAGACAGTGCGCGGGAAGGTGGTGGTTTGTGACAGAGGGCTTAACGCGCGCGTAGAGAAGGGCACAGTTGTGCGCGACGCGGGCGGGGTGGGGATGATACTGGCGAACACAGCGATGAGCGGCGAGGGACTGGTGGCGGACAGTCATCTTGTGGCCGCCGTGGCAGTGGGGGAAAACGCGGGTGATGAGATTAGAGAGTATGCGTCGTTGGATCCTAATCCAACCGCTGTTCTGACCTTCGGTGGGACCGTGTTGAACGTGAGGCCGTCGCCTGTGGTGGCGGCGTTTAGCTCTCGCGGGCCCAATGGTGTGACGGCCCAGATACTAAAACCGGATATTATTGGGCCTGGAGTGAACATCTTAGCAGGTTGGTCTGGTGCAGTTGGGCCATCTGGGTCTGAAGACACTCGCAAAACGCGGTTCAACATCATGTCCGGTACTTCCATGTCTTGTCCTCACATAAGTGGGTTGGCTGCGCTGTTGAAAGCAGCGCATCCAGATTGGAGTCCAAGTGCGATCAAATCTGCACTCATGACAACGGCTTATACCCACGACAACACAGAGTCTCCGCTTCGTGATGCAACGGGAGAAGAAGCCCTCTCCACACCATGGGCCTATGGGGCCGGTCATGTGAACCCACAAAAGGCCCTATCTCCTGGCCTTGTTTATGATGCCTCCACACAGGACTACATTGCCTTTTTGTGCTCCCTCAACTACACCCTCGACCATCTCAGACTCGTGGTTAAGAATCCCAACGTCATTTGTTCCACAAAATTTGCTGACCCGGGTGACCTCAATTATCCATCTTTCTCGGTCGTTTTCGGAACCAATAAGGTTGTACGGTACACGCGCACGTTGACCAACGTGGGGGAGGCGGCATCTGTGTATGACGTGGAGGTTAGCGCGCCATCCTCTGTGGAGATAACGGTGAATCCTTACAGGGTTTCGTTTACAGAAGTGGGGGATCGACAAACGTACACGGTGACCTTTGTGTCGAATAGGAGTGTTAATGATTCGGCTGCTTCTGAATTTGGTAGCATCATGTGGAGCAATGAAGAACACAAAGTTAGGAGCCCGGTTGCTTTCACATGGACATATTTTTGAGGTTTTATTGTGAATGTGCACACTTATTATTATCTAGTAGGCCATAGGCTGTAGAGTTTAAAGCAAAGAAGCTGCATGCATGACTTTACCAGTCTTTAGGCACATTGCTGTTGCCATCACTCCAGACCGAACTTGTTGTAATAACATATTCTACAAGCTATTGCAACACGACAGTCGTTAACACAACACCTCATCACGTGCCATAATGCAACAACGCCTTCCTTCCACTATTAATGTCAAAGTTTTAGATTTTCACCATCTAAATTCCCTCCTTAATATATAAGTTTTATCCAAAGGTTTAGTGATTAGAAGCATTCAAACTGAAGCAGAGGTAGAGTAAAAAAGACAGGGAGATGTAAGTAACGACCATATTTTTGAGTTTTTCACTGATCCCGGGATCTGGTGACCGATTTCACAAATATGGAAACAGATCACGGACAATTTTGCGCTCCTGAGCACCCATGTGCAACTGATGCATTTTTTTTCTTCCTGTTTGGTACAGGCCTGCAGTTAAAGGTGGTGGCATGTTCTACCGCAGTACATACTACACACGGTCATTTCAAAGTTAACGCTTCCTCTGAATTACTAATTACTAGTTATTTCGAAGGGTCTTATTCCAAACGATCTCGGCCATGAATGGCTACTAATCGGTGTACCAAATGAAAAGACATTTCCTGTGTCCTGTGTCCTCTGTCAGTTATGCAGAAAAAGGTAGTTCACAGCAATCACTTATTTTTCTGCCTTGCCATTTGATTATTTAGTCGATCATCAACTTTCTGGTAGGACCACAGGGATTGAAACTTAGAGGAAAAAAAATCAATAAGACAAAAAAGAAAACACTTTTTCATTTCTGTTTTCGGAGATAAAACGCTTTATCCTTATCGTGTTTTCAGGAAGCTTACAGGGGTTACAGCATGTACCAAGAGTTCAACCACCTTTAGCTTAGTCATCAAGGTCCATTAAAACGAAGAGTTTGATATTATAACACATATACTACACTTCTTTTTGCATTTAAAAAAAATGGAACAAACATTGATTAAGCTGATCATAGCATGCAATCGTAATCAATAGTCATTTTCTACTATTTGGGTCTTTCACTTCACTCGCACAACATTGGAGATTGACAACAGCAGAGGGTCGAACTTATCTGACCCACAATTACAAACGGAGCTACTACATTTGCTTGGAGTATCCATATAGCGCACAATCTAACTTACAACATTTATAACCCTTTATATTTCCAAAATTTATACTCTAGCTATTATGAATGCAATTTTGATAACAAAAGCTTCAGATTTTTTTTTTTTTTGCTTTTCCTTTTGGAAAGAATATACTAGCAACATAAACAACATGGTCTCCAACATGACTTTGTACAACAGCAACATGAGGTTACCTTTGGACAGCTTGGGCAAGAGCATGTGCAGGTGCATTTGCAACTGCAGCAAGAGGGGCAAGATGGACAAGTTGGGCACCCAAAATTGCAACTACGTGGGAGAGTACAACAATTTCCAAAACCACAGCTCTCTTTACAGAAATATGATTTGGAGCAAGAGCAGCAACAGCTCCACTTTGGTAAGGAGCAGCATTTGATGGATGGAAGACAACTGCAACTGCAACTGCATGGTTTGCAGTCACAACAGCAGCGTGGCAATTTTAGTGGTAAAGATAATCCTTCACAGCAGCAACAGCAGCAGCAGATCCAAGAGAGGTTAAAACAGGGCATGCCACTGCACATAAACAGGTTACTTGTGTTATTCATGAATCATGATAGTTATCAAATAAGGCTTACTATGAAAGGGTGTGCTGCTTCGATAAATGAAATTTAACCAGCTTATCAATCATCAATCATTTTCTGATAGCAACCCTGGTTTATCTCAGCTCAGGTACACACACTACGGTTAGCATAATGCATGATTCAGCCACATTCAAACAAGTTTGTTTGATGCAGAAAACAAAAAGAAGACAAAGATAACATAATAATTGTAAAAATTCTGAACAGCACAAGTGTGTTGTTCCTTAAAACTAAATCAGTCTTCACAGAAAGGGTGTTTGAGATTGATGCTTATAGTTTTTCTTGTCATTCATTCCTTACAACAAATAATTGAAGGTGTGGGAAAACAAACTAAACAGTTTTGCATCAAATACATATCAAGAAATTCAAAAATCCTACTTATCATTTAGTATAAAAAGGCAGCTAGTTATTGTGCTTGATATAATTATTATATTTGTATTAAAATTTTTAATCTATTTGCACCGAGACCAAACTCTTCTACTGATAAGGTTGTTATCCACATAAAGTAAAGGCATAAAAAAGTGGTACCAGAGCCACTTCCAGAAGCGGCATGACCGGCTGTTCTTCTTGGTTCTGCTTGAAAGAAAAGAAAGCATAAGAATACGATCTCTTTTAAACAGTAACAAATGATGAATGATGAGAACAGTTCTTACGTAGGTAACAGAGGATCTGCGTTTGCCATAACGTAATCAGCAACCCTGCAACATTGTGGCATTCAATCAGCTATAATAGTTGAAACGTCCTGAGGAATTTCTCAAGTTTCATAATCTAAATGGCATTCAAGCAACTCCACAAACAAACATACTCTTTGCAGCATCTTGAAGCTGGTTGAAGACCCTCAACAGATTTCAATTCTTCCTGCTAGATGCAAGATTTTGTCAGTAAATTGATTTCGTCACTAAAAGATGTCAGAAAGAAACTGCACAAACTCAACCCAATCGAAGTTGGCAGGTTTGACTGTACACTCATGGTGTCATCATGTTACAAGTTGCTAATACTATTCTAACACCACATCTAACCACTGAGAGGGGAAAGGGGACAAATAATTACACAAAAATGCTTTCAAACCACCCATTTCATCTTCATTATTGTTTTCAAACAATCAATCAGCATCCACAGCTAAAAGATTCCACTAGCCAAAACAGCATTTTTGTGTAAATTGGTAAGGTTAGCTACTCCTCACATTAGCCACAGTAAAGGAGTAAATTATTGATCAAACCATTAGAAAACCTCCAAGGCAGAAGATCACTGAAAGAGGCAATGAATTTGTAAAAAGATTCAAAACCGTCTTTCCTTCTTTTAAAGAAAAAGTCACATTCACAGATAACCTAACTAAAAACTGCCTCAGAATCCTGACAGAGATCAACACATTAATTACTCTGTTTCTTGCTCAAAGGCAATCACAAAAAAACCATGCCAATTTGTCATCAAGGATGTTAGCAAAAGACATGTCACATTACATTACACTCCCCCCATTTCACATTCTCAAAAACTGAAGACTGAAGTTACAGAAGAAGGCTGTAAGAGAGGGGTCTGAAATTTTGAAAGGAAGCAAAAACTGAAAAACTCACCTCGAGAAAAGTGATTTCCCTCTCGAGCATGTGAACCCTGGCTGTTTCACGGCGCTTCCCATACAAATCTGGGTACTCCGGCGGGGATTTGGGGGAAGGAGGAGGCAGAGAGGGGACGGAAGAAGAACGCAGAGTGGGAGTGGTGGCCATGGAAGAGAGAGAGGAGAGAGAGAGAGAGAGAGAGAGGGAGGGTGAAATGGACAGAACAAGAAATGGCAGGAGTAGCAGGCAGTAATAGCAGAAGTCCTTGTTGATGCACTAAGGAAGGGGGCACAAGTAACAGTAATGGTAAGTGACAAAGAAGAAGCGGCAAATGAGGTTAGGTGTGAATACCATACGAAAAGACTGTGGCAGGGGCAGTAAATAGGGCCTCTGACAAGGGATAATTAAGAAACACCCAGAACCCAGAAAAATACTAATAAACTAATAATTAAACCAAAATCCAAACTTGTGTTAAGGGGTTTGAGTTGAATTGAATTTGGAAAGGAAAAAAAGCAGTAACTGAAAAGAGTGATAATGAAGGTAGAAAGAGAGTCATTATTGTGGAGTGGGCAGAGAGGGCACGAGTGTGGGAGGGAGAAAGAGAAAATAGAAATTGAAAAAGAAGAATATGTGAGAAGAAGAGGGTGAGAAGAATGGAGAGAGGCACATCTTTTGTGCATGGTGTGGTATGTAAGGTAATAATAATGGTAAAGGGTATTAATTATAAATAGTAAAGACGGCTGAGAGAAAGCCTGCCACTGCAAGTTTCTGTACGAACCTATTTAGCAAATTTGAAGGGGTTTTGATTGAAGGTTTGATTGAGATTTGAGGTTTCGTTTAGGCAAAGAAATCAAGTGAGAAATGCAATGGGTGTGTGTGTGAGTGTGATAGTGTCACAGTGAAAAATGGTTTTGCTTGTTTTGTTTATTTAATGTATTTGTTTTGTTTTGTGATGTGGTGGTGGTTCAGTGGAGGCAGCGAGCTAGCAGAGAGTGAGGAGTGTGGGGGTGGTGTTGCAGAGACCAAGCGAAAAGCACGATGGGAATACCTCAGACCGCACGTGACCGCTGCGTAGGAAAGAGAAATCCTTCTGTTTTAGGCGCCACTCTTCCACCACAACACCAATTTGCCCTTATTTTCAGAATCATAGACTCCTTTCTCTGTTACCCGACCCGACATGCACAACAATATTATTATTTTTTACGACTTTACTAAATTAATCACACATCCTTCATGTCCATAATTAATTCTACGTTTCTTCAGATCCTAACTTCCCACTATTACATTAATTTAAAACTTTCTTTGCTCTGCTTCACTGAATATAAAAGCAACAAACTTCTTCTTTGATGTAAAGCTTCAAATTTACCAAAGCTTCAAATATATTTTGAAGAGATCTACCCATTTGGTTGAACGGAAATGCACAGAAAAGAACAGAGAAAAAAAATATAGATTGATGTTTCTCATTTTCCAAATTGCTCTCAGTTGCTGGTTTGATAATATAACATTATATTCTTCGTACCAAACTATTTGTACGGAAATGAACATTAAAATTTGAGTCTTGTGATTCAGCTTTTACATTGTTATTATGGGCGATTTAAAAGTTAAATAATTGATCATGATTCTTGCATAATTAGTTATGGGATTCAAATTTGGTAAAAGGTATTCTAACAAGGATTTATCTAATATATAATTCACCACTTTAAAAATATAATAAATTATGTAGTGAAAAACAAATCCTCAAATCATCATATAGACTTACATGATAGATTTTTTTTTTTTTATACCTTCAACATATTTTATTTTACTATTAATAGTGGTCATTCTCCGTTTTTCTATTATCTGGACATTGTTTATTTCGGTAAAAGTTAAAAAAAAAGTAAATTGTAGATATTTGCTATTTATATTGAACAAATCATCTAATCCAAATTATTGTTGTAGGTATTACCTCCATATTTGGTTAAAAACACTTTGAACAGTTTATGCTAAAAGCAACATTTTTGGGCTAGTAAATAGCATCCTCACCGTGTTTTTACTCTATTTCTTTCAGTTCCATCTTTCTATTTATTTTGCATATTATGCAGTTTCTTTCATTCACTCATTTTTGTCTCCTCCTCTTGTTTTTAGACTCTTGTTGTTCTTTTGTTGATTTGGTTATCTTCTTAAATCAACTGAAATTCAGATTTTAAATCATCTCTTTCTTGGTTGTTTTCACTTGTTAACAACATATTTTGATTATTATTAGCCAATAATATATGGGCAAATTAGATGACGTTACTATTTTAGCTATGTTGTTAATGGACTTACTTTGTAACATGAATTTTATTTAAAATGTTTCTTATACATTATCAATTAGTTAGAAAGAATAATAACCGCGATTTTGAATGATAGTTGTTTTAAATCATAATACCAATATATATAGGTAGCAATAAATTTAGTATAATTTCTTTTACTGACAAAATAATGATTGACGTACTCCTTTCTTTTTAAATGTTTGAGTTCTCAGAAGTATTTTTGGATAATTAGATTTGAAATTTATCTCAATTACAATATTTTAATTGTTGTTGGTCTAAATAATTTTCAAACTATAAAAATCAATACAAAGAAAAAAAAGCCATTTTCATGGTGATGTATATTTATGAACGCTCAATGGTTTCAAAATTCAATATATATCCATGATAGATTTAACATTTTCCATCATAAAAACGCATATTTCAAACAAATAAATTTAAAAGTAAAATTTGATGGTGATGTATAGTTTTGAACTATTTTGATTATAAAACAATATTTTCATATTAAAATCTGTACAAGATTAAGCATCTTGCTTGTCTGTTAGTGTTAGTTCAGTGGATAAAAGAAAATAATATTGTTTTGTGCTTAAACCAAATAGACTTATATTTGATTAGATTTGTTTGTGTTTTGTTTACTTACCAATTTTATTATTGACCATAAATCATTCAATAATATTCAAAATTAATGTTAAACATTATATTTTGTATGGATTAAGAAATATGGATAATATATTCAAAAATTTTTTTAAATTATATTTGTTATTATTAAAGTAAGTTAATGTAATATTAAAAAGAAAAACAGAAAGCATACAGCAACTTAGTGTGTGTGTGTGATAAAAAAATTGAGAAAATAACTGTAAACAATAAGTTTTGAATCATTTTTACAATCTTGAATAATTTTGTTGCAAATTAAAGAATTGAATTTGATACCAAGTAATAACAAGTTAGAATGTAGGTTTAATGCATTAATAGACTGCATGCTGACGTTTGAATAAGCTCAGCATAGTTAAGGTTTGTATACCAAATACGCTAAAGTAGGTTAGATATTAAATTTTTCTGATTTAATGTGATTTTCTAAAAAACGAAAATTGATATTCCTTAAAAATATGCTTAACAAGTGGATCTATGTTATATATATATATATATATATATATATATATATATATATATATATATATATATATATATATATATATATATATATATATATATATATATATATATATATATATATATATATATATATATATATATATATATATATATAAAATAAAAGTCCAAAAACAATATGATTTTTCTTTATCTATTGAATTAATATTATCATACAAACAAGATACTTAAACTTGTACTAATTGAATAAACTTAAAATTTATACCATATAATTAAGGTTTGTATACAAATATGTTAAAATAGATTAATAATAAGTGTGAAATATTAGAAAAACTTCACGTAAAATTATGAAACTTATCTTTTAAATTGTGTTTATTTGATATTAATTCTCTTTAATCTAAGAAATATGAAATTTAATTATTTGTTTACAAGTTTTGAGTTGAATGACATAATTTGATTCTATTTTGTTTATTTTTCATGAAATTTAAGATAAAATTAGACGAAAAAACTTAAAAGAGTAAAAAAAAATTAAGAAAGTTGGGATAAAGAGTTAAAGAATTAGTCTCTATCATATTCTCACTTAAATGAGGGTGACCTCGCTTAAGTTAGAATTGTCGTCACTCTTGAGTAAGTGACAAATATCTCGTTTGAACGATATTCATCTATTGAGTCATTAATTTTAGATGTTATTCTTACTTAAGTGTTAAAATCATAGTTGTTCTCATTTAGAAAATTCAATTTAATAAATAAATAACTAATCATTTATCACAAGTTTCACCTACATATTTTTATATCCTGATTTTTACTCAAAGTGTTTAAGTCCATTTTTGCAGACTTTTTTTTATTGCTGTATAAAATAAGGTTACAGTATAAAATCAATTATAGAAATTATATTAAACATTTTGAAAATAGAGGAATAAATAAAGGGATATAAACTATAATTTAACCTACAAGTTATTTTGATGGAAAATAAGCTAGTACTTGACTTTAGACATATATAAATAAATCATAAGAAAACCATCCCAATCATAAAAATGGCTTAAGAGTTAAATTTTAGAAGAAGCTGTTCATTAGAATTTCTTAAACACAATGTTGATGCACATTTAATAGAAATCGTGTAATGACATACCAACCCTTCTCCACGACATCTTTATTGTATGGGTGTTTCAGTCAATTTCAAACAACATACCTTTTCTTACCAAACAACAAATCAAATGTTGTAAAAGTGTCTCTTTCAAGTGAACATGTCTCACATTGAAGCTGCTTATTGAATTACAAACACTACTAAAGAGGTTAAAGAAGTGTGAATTAATCCCAATTTCCACCCATCCATTCAAACTAATGGTTTACACATATATTTTTCTTTTATCACGAGTTTCAATGACAAAACAAAACTATTTTTGAAATCCTTAATTGATATATTTAAATAAAATAAATAAACTCAATTTGTTAACCGAATCATTTTATATTCGCTAAAAATCCCATTTATGGACGGATAATAAATTATTAAGATAAATAATTCATATTTAATTGTATAATCTTTTAACTTTAGTAAAAGCTATGAAAAATAATCGCTTATGTCTTCAGTTACGGGTATTTTCTTTTGTGTTGAAAAATATCATAAAATGATTTGTTTTTAAATAATTGTTATATAAAAGTATAAATTGTTGTATTTCTTTAAAATTGTAAGAATCACTTTCTCAAAAAGAAGAATGTAATCGCAGTTATAAAGAATTAGTAAGTAAACATAAATGAGAAAAGGAAAAGTGAGACCCTAAAAATAAGTAACTCTTCATTACAAAATTCCTATGGGAAGACTTTTATAAATAAAAAATCATAAAAAAAACTCTTTTTGTTCTCAAAACTAAAACAAATAGACTCTTACTATTCCTAAAAAAACCTCATATAAAAAATTTTAACAAGTGATTATTTTATTGAACAGAGTCTTTTTTGTTTTATAAGAATAAACTTAAATAATAATTCCTAATTAATAGACCATTATTATTATATTCAATTATTGTGAGTTAGTTTTTCTAAAAATATTTTTTTCCTCCGTGTTTGAAATTGTAAATTTAAATTTTAGAGTGGTACAGACTATAATATAATTTACAAAGCCTACCAAGACTTTTGTTTGTTCATTAAACTAACCGGGGGAAAGGAGAATTTGTCTTGGATATTGAATTAAAGAAAAAAATTAACTAAAAAAAATAAGAATAAACTACAAGTTAATAATAAAAGTTACAGTTCAAGTTGTAATATTGTAACATTTTTAAAGTAATTATTATTAGATTCCATTTTTTTTCTTTAGTAGAGATGATTTAAAAAAAAAAAAGGAGTAAGTATGATTTTAGATTTTGTATTCATAAAAAAAGCTAAAATTAGTCTTTTTCTAACTGTTTATATAAAATTCATCATTATATTTTAATAATGAAATAGGTTATTCAAAATCAACTATGTCATTTTTTAAGTAATGTGTCTAATGTCTATGTCAATTGAATTAAAATGCCATAACATTGTCAGTCACATGTAATTTAAAAAAAATATTCATTTCCTTGTTTTTCTTTGTACATTTTTTCTTTTGATTTTGGGTGGCATATTTTATGCATTATTAAAGCATAGAGATAAATTTTATATGAAATTTTTTTGGCATAACGAATTCCAAATTCATATATAAGTTGATGGACTAAAGGTAGTTCTTCTTATTTTATTTTTATTTAATTATTTTTCTATTTTATTTGCAAATAGTTCTTATTTTTGCGTTGTAATCAATAGTTGAATCCAATGCATGCTTATGCAAGCTTATCATGTCTTTCATATTGGCTCTACAAAACCTCTTAAGACCAAGATCCTACCATTTTTCTAAGTTGTGCATCAGTAATAGTGACAATGGTAGAGTGAGGATCAATATGACCAACAAAATTTCTTTTTAGAGTAAGTTCATTTTTACTTTATAAACGTCTTATCTAGTTTGTTCTAAGTTCATGTAGATATTTTAGATTTTCATAGGTTTATTAGTTGAAAATACGACGTTTCCTTTAATTTTAGATTTTCATAGGTTTATGAGTTGAAAAATGTTTAACGATGTTAAATGTTGAATGATGTATGTTTTGAATAATAATTTTGCAAATCACATAGTAATGTTTAACTTTTAACGATACATTAAGTTGAGAGTGAAATTCATCAATACTCAACTAAAAATGTAGAAATCATGTGAAATATATTAAAGTGGTTAGTTACCAAACAAACTAATTTGGTGGCAAATTTAGATAATAGTATCATATGTGGTGAAGAGTAGATGAAGGTTTTGTGAATTAAGTTGAAAGTAAAAGTTTCCAATACTCCACTGAATAAAATATTGTAAGAGATCTATGTCAATTTGAATAATTAAGAGACAAACCAATATAGGAGCAATATTAATTTTAACTTTGAAAATTCTCTCCAAAATAATTAGCTGTTATACTAAATATGAATGTTTGATTATCTTCACATTTGATATCCATTATATTAAATTATTCATATATTAATTATTATTATTATTATTATTATTATTATTATTGTTGTTGTTGTTGTTATATTTTTTAAATTAAACATTACTTTTGTGATATATATAACATGTTTTGGAGTTTTTACTACCACTAACTTAAACACACACAAAAAAGTTAAGGTTAATTAATTCCAAACAATTAAGAGAGTTTTCTAATAATTATTTTTTTTTTATAGTAGAGAAAACCCCATTGATTTTTTTTAACAGTCAGGCTTAAATGATTAACTAGAAAAAAATTATGAATTCATAAAAGTTAAAGAGAAACTTTTAATTAATTAACTTATACTAAATTGATTTTAACTTATGAACAATATTTTTATTATATTTTTTTATTTTTCTCTATTATAAATCCTTACGAAAAAAAATTGTACAAAGCAAACTTAATGTTTGATTCCTTGCCAGATTTATAAAAATAAAAATAATGACAAAAGTTATAAAAAAAATCCCTAATGAACAATTTGATTCTTGAAGGTAACAGCTTTTTGGTTAAGTTTCTAAATCCCTTTTTTGTTCAACTAATAAGAGGTGATAATGTCTCACCCAAAAATGAAAACAGTGGTACTTGTATTATAAAAAATTGGAATCTAAGTTTCATAAAAAAAATTGTAAAATCCATTAAAGATCATGTTTTAATGAAATTGCATATTAGGCGGAAAAATCATTTTGTATTGAATATATTTTATACGTAGTAAATCATTTCGTTTATTCAATTGAAGCTCGATTTGAACATTTGTTACAAATAAAAATAGTTTTTAGTTCAAAAGATTTAAACTGAAGAGTATTAAAGAATATTGAATTAATCTTGACTTTTCTTAAGATTCAAAATTGTTTGTTTTCGAAATTTCTTAAAAGAATATGCTTAACAAAACCTGTAACATTGCTGCTACTAAAAGTTTTTTCAAAATTAAAATTACGTAAAAGATTAACAATGTTACAATATATATTAAATGAATCTCTCATCTTATTATCTGTGTTAAGTTTGAAATATTAGCATCACTTCATTATAAAACATTTATAAATGAATTTGCTGCCAAATAAGTTAGGAAAGTAATATAGAATTTAATAACTAATAAGTTTGTCTAAATTTCTTATATTATGCCACAATTTTCTACTCACGACTATGTTGAAGCAATAATACTTTTGCTCATATTTGAAGTTTTTTTTTTCAAAAAAAGCTCCACCAATTTATTTCTCCATATCCTTCTTTACAAAATCTTTTTTTTTTCTCTCAACCAAATCGACCTTTAAAACTGTTATCACAAAGTATTTTTTTATTTGACTTCAACTCCATTGATATCACAAAGTTCCAGTTAGATTTTTAAAATTTCTTATTAAAATTTTATTCATAACGATAGGATGACACGTTTACCTTCACTTGATATTATTTTTATAATAAAAGAATGAGAAATAGTATGTGAAATGAGTGTAGAAGTGTTAAAAAATATATTTTTGTTTATTCATATATATTTTCTCATAATTTTAGAAAATGAAGCTGGAATTTCACATTAAATTATGTGATTTGTTGGAAATACAAGCAATCTTTTATATTTGTTTCTAATATATGTATTTGTTATTTTTATTTATTTAAAAAAGATTACTCATAATTTAAAGCGTTTAATCCCAAAGTCCTTAGTTTTTTAACAACCAATTTTTTCTTCTTCTTAAGCGGTTTCTTTAATGAATTCTTCTTTTGAAAAATTATTTTTTATTATCTTTTTTAATTGTTTGATATTCATAAATTATTAATATTATCATAACATTTACAAAAATAATATAAGATAGTTGTCATGAAATTTCAATTATAAGTAACTGTTTACTCTTCTCTATAATTGACATTTGTACAGTTGTCATTTGATACTTTATTTTAATGTTTATATTTGACATTAAAAAAAACATATGTTTCTTTTACATTAAATAATCAGTAATATCGTTAAATTTTGACTTTAATGTGAAGAGTACTCTACTTCTGAGCTAAAACATTAATTAAAGAGTTACTGTTAATCTCAATAAAAGCTAAAAGATTAGATACATTAGTCAAACTTTACTCTACATCTCCGACTTAATGATTTGATAAAATTAGATAATGGAAGTATAAAGAAGAAGTTGGTTCTTAGAAGCTCACATTGACGTGGGAATTTTTTAAAAAGCAGAAGCAATGTTTTGCTTAAATTGTATACATGGGTTTGAGTTTTTAAGGCACAGGTGGAACAATGAGATTTGGAATGGAATAAAATCAATAATTGCTGATTGGGCCATGCAGCTTAGACTCAGCATTAATGCAAGATAAGTTGTCTTCCATGTTGTTCTTGTTCTATCCCATCACACTACTCCATCATTCCATATTTAGCACTGTACATTCACTTCCCTTTCATACAATTTCGTATGTGACATGTCTAAAACATATTTCACCTCATGTTGCTGCTACAAAACAACTTTCTTATGCACAAATGACGCCACTCTAACGTTATCTTATCAACAAAAAATATATGTTATTTTCCTTTTTTTTTTTCACTGTCTTATTTGTAACTCATAATTGGATTTCTAATAATCTTTTCTTCAAGATAAGTCTCTTCTACATTGATATCATTTTTAATAATTACTCTCTGTCCAAAATTTTAAGATAATAAATTAATGAATTTTTCAATTTTATGTGATGTTTTATTTTTTTATTTCTATCTAATAAAGGATTTAAATTGACGTTTGAATTCTCAACAATAGATCAACGATATAAAAAAACAACCTAAATGATCCAACATCTTAGTACTGCTTAACCCCCGTCGACTACACCATATGATACACACTAAACCGTACTATATAAATACTAAAAACTTAATTACGAGAGTTTAACACAAAAGAAATAATATCTTATTTCTATCATCAGTATAGACGATGGAATAATTCTTTTATAATTATCCATAACATTTGTTTTGACGGTAACAAGACAAGCATATATAGTGTCATAGTATTAATTGTTGTTACTTTTTTAGTTAAAAATTATAACTTTGCAGAAACGAAGAGTCAAAATGTAGGAGGAAAGAAGTAAACGTTGTTGATGAAACGGAAGAAACAAATGAATGCGTATAGTTGAGAACAATCAATCAGCTGTCATTCAAATTCCCCAAATGTTGCCTTCTTTTTCCGTACTACTAGCGTAGACCTAATTTATATTATAATTACTAAACCCTAATATCTCTTTCTGAAATAATAATCATAAAAATTAATACATCATTCGTACAAATTTATGACTTCAAAATGATATTTTTATTATGCTTACATCATATAATATATATTATTGTAATTTTGAGTAAAACAGAAAATGTATAAATATCCACAATACGAGTTATTTATTTAATGCTGGATGCCAAACCGTACGAATCGCGATAATTAATCATGAAGATTCATTACCTTTGTATATCAGTATTTCTTAAACTAAAAACCATAATGTGATGTGTTTAATTAAATTAATTGTTTCTTTATTTTAATAATAAATAAATCTACATCAGAGTAGATTAAGATAAATTAAAATAGAAAAAAAAGCTTCTAATAAAGTTAAAACTGAATAATTAACTTTTGTTGCTTGTATCGAAAACATTAGATTAATTTAACTATATTGTGGAATTATTCGTTTAAACAATTATGTAAATGTTAATTAGTAAGTAGTAGACATTTCATAAATTTTGATACTTTTTACTTAGCCCGTTCTATTTTTTTTTTAGTACTTTTTTAACATTTAATCTTAATTTTGATTGTAATATTTTGTTTTTCTCCTAACTCATTTATTAATATAAATTGAAAAAAATGAAGGATTTGGGGAGTAGCGCGTAGAAGGAGGGAAGGGTGGGGCCAGGATGAAACAGACATGTCATGAAGCACTTGCCGCTCTTTCCCAAAGTTCTAACTTATTCGCCAAAAAGGGTTAAAAGTAAAACTCATTCATGACGTGTCTAACCGTGTTTCCGGCGCATCTTAGAATCCCTCAACGACCTTCAATCTAACGTGAGCCTAGCGGTGAATTTTGGGATTCCGGCAATCAATCATTGCCCACTTTTTATCTTTCTTCACTCACCCGTGGGTCACCTCCACACCTTCGAAAACCTGCCTACAGCGCGCCACGTGCACCAATCAGAAAAAAAACGGTTATTTGAACTCTTTTTATGGTTTTATGTAGTTACTGATTTGAGTGACCGTTTAAGATGGAATGTGAAATTTGAAATGAAACATGGAAGCAGAAATACGGGAAAGGGTGAAGAGTGGAAGTCTGCAATGCCGTAAGTGTGCGCATGAAATTGATACGAGAGGGTCCGAAAACATGACAACGCAAATAGTACAAAACATGATGCAAAAAGATAGACTAAGATAAGACAAAAAGCACATACAAAAACAAAATTCCTCAAGATTATTGGTCTGGTTTTCTTAGGCGTAAAACCTTTTGCTTAACTCAATTCTACCCTTTCTTTCAAATTTACCAAAAACTTTCTCCGCTGTTATTAGTGTAAGATTATGAAAAATATTTACTTTAATAGTAACAATTTTATTACTAGTAGTAATAAATTTCTTTGTGAATGAAAAATATGATAAGTTTATGTAAAAAATAAAATGTGAAAAACTAAATAAGAAATTTTGGTAGTTTAATTGGTAGAAAATTGTGAACATGGGTTCAAACTCTTTTCTACCTTTTTGTTAAAAAAAAATTAAAATATTGATAGTGGATAAAACACTCCATGTTTTAAAGCATTATTGAGAAATCCATTATGTAAGTGGTAATCAAGATATTAATATAATAAAATAATAAATAATATTAAAAAATTGTTGAATAGTAAAATTTTTGGACTATAAATAGCCATGAGAAGGGAGACTATTTTGCACAAAGAGAGGAAGAATCAAGTGAGAAACCTTGAGAAATAGAGAAGAAAGAGTTATGAAGAAATTTTTAGTTGCAAGAAGAGTAGAGGCTCTGGAGGGTTTTCGGGGAAACAAATTCTGAGCAAGAGATTAAGTCTGGAATAGAGGTAGGGGAGCCAACCTTTCTAAGCTTTTATATTATGATTTAGTATTGTTTTATTACTATTCATGTCTTGAAATTTTGTGTGAATACTGTTAATGAAAAACATATGTGCTTACTATATATCTATCTATAGTGAATTTCTGTGCTAATATTATAATTGTTGTTTTGAATCTGTAAATAAGAAATTTGTTAAAAACTAGTTGAGGAACACTTTGGCTAAGGAAAGACTTGGTACTTAAGTTGTCCATTGTGACACACATCTCTTTCTTGGAAGTCTACTCGATAGGTTTTTAACTTAAATCTTGTTGAACAGATTGAGTACTGTTAAGTTATTGTGCAATATATCTCGTTAGAATGAAAATGTCTGATGGATTCATGTTATTGTGGTAGATATGGAATTATGAATTATAATTGTGATGGTAGGATCTTAAAAACCGGAGTTGGTACATCCCTGATCATAGAGCAGCCCTGGTCAAATCCAGTAAGTTGTGACTAGTCATATGTACTGACGTTTATGGTGAGTTTGATTCGTCAAACATTTGATTCTTCTTCGATGACCATTTATGGTGATATTTTAGTATTGTTAATTTATTGTGATATATTCATTTTATATGATTTTTGGGATGATTGGGTTTTATTATATTGGATTTGAATTTATGCATCCGAACATGATATGAGTATTATGGGGAGATTTTGTAAGGGTATAATGTGAGTTGAGGAATATGAGTATGGTATGAGTCTCACGGAGAGATTCAGTAATGATATGGTATTTGTGTATATGTTGATGTTGAGGGTCCTGTAGTTTGAGGTTATCCTAATACTTTAATAATCATCCAGTCTCAAGTAGAGAATGATGAATTATGTGGTGAGAGGGGCAGGAGGTCCTGGTCTATGTGCCAGTTTTTGACATAGTTTTAGGACTAACCTTGTGGATGGTATGAAGTATTTTGGAAGTGTATTTGTAAGAGGAAGTAGAAGACATCACAAGTGCATAACCTCCCGTGACCGCTCATCAACATATAATCGGAATGAGTGTCTATTGGGTATTGTGGAATGAGTGTCTATTGGGTATTGTGAAATGAGTGTCTATTGAGTATTGTGGAACGAGTGACTATTAAGTATTGTGGTTTGAGTGTCTATTAGTAATTGTGGTATTGTGTGATGAGTATCTATGATGCGATTGTTGTATGATGGTATGAGTATCTATGATGCGATTATTGTATGATGGTATGAGGGTGTCTGACATAATTATTATATGAGGTTTGTTGAGTGTATCAAAGTAATGGATGAGTATTTATGATGCGATTGTTGTATGATGGTATGAGTATCTATGATGCAATTGTTGTATGATGGTATGAGGATGTCTGACATAATTATTATATGAGGTTTGTTGAGTGTATCAAAGTAATTATACATGTTTTATACATGTGTTTGTGTATGTGCGATGATCGTATAATTCGTTATACGAGAGCAGATGGAGGAATGTCGTCTGATTCAATGCCAATGAAGAAAGAGATAGAAGAATAAATTAGAAGAATTCGAGTTATATTTATGAGTTTATAGTTGAAATCTGAGGTTAATATATATATATATATATATATATATATATATATATATATCAACTATGATTAAGGGATGTTAGCTTAAATGTAATAGTACAATATATCAATTATGAATTATGAAGTGTAAGATTACATGATGTTATAATTAGCCTATTTAAACTTTTAACTTTGTTTATAATTAGTCTATTTAAACTTTTAACTTTGTTTGATACCAATGAAACCGGGAAAAGATTATGAATAAAGGAGGGAATTACTTCTGCTTTTGTTCTACACATTTTATTATTCATTTTACTTTTATTAATATACTTTATTTTATTACTTCATTTTTGTATCTATTTTTTTATAATATATTTTATAAGTTTAATAATACTTTTTTTTCAATTATAATTAAAATAATGTTTTTTATTTTACTTATTTTATAGTCATAAGATAAAAACGGACAGACATACGTGGAGACGCGTGTGTTTCCACTGTTTGCTGTAAAGAGTTTCTTTATTTTTTATTTTATTTCTGTGACTTAATACAGACATAAGTCCACATTTGATTATAAAAAAAAATAGTAAAGATGTATTTTATTTTTGCCTTAAATATGTGTCTTTATTGTCATGGTTTAATTTGTTTTTTTATTTTATTTTGTTAAATTTTCGATATGATATCCATAATATTTTAAAACTAAAAGTAAGATATTTATAAATATTTTAAAAAATAAAAAAAAATGTAACTAATATATATATATATATATATATATATATATATATATATATATATATATATAATAAAATAAAAACAAAAAAAAAGATATTTACAGACCAAAATTAACTTAATATTAAAGTAAAAATTTTCATATTAATATACTCTCCATTCCATTTTTACATTTTTTATTTTATTTAATTTGTTTTTCTATTTATTTTTCAATTAATTATAAGTTTGATGGAAATAATTAAAATTTCAATTCTTCAAATATTAACCACTTTAAAAGTAAAGAACGAGACTTTAAAAACACAATATTGTCGGATCTCACGTTAAAATTGAAGTTTAGATCGTAGAGTGAATTTGAATAAATGAAAAAAAAAATGACAAGTGAATTTATTAAAGAGACAAAATATAAATAAGTCTTGACATCAATTCACACAAAGGATTCATATCATTTTTAACCAAAACTTTAAGACAATAGATTTGTGAGTCTTTTTATGTGGTGTTAAATTTTTTCATTTTTACTCAAACTTAAACTTACACTTGAATTTTAAACAATCTCTCTCTTAAATGTAAGTCTCTTCTACATTAGTTTATTTTCTCTTGAGCAAAAATATTTATAACTACGAATATTTTTTTCGTATCATGGTTCATCAACGAGACACACGTACCTGAACCCTTAATCAAGAAGTCTTCTAATGTAAAAACGATATTATACTTGTATGAGCCAATTATTTATATTAATCATCACATATCATTGATGTGTTTATCGATAACAGAATTCATTAGAAAAGCATAACATCAATGAGACACGAGTCTAATTCACATAAATTATTAATACCACTTTCAATCCAAAACTTAAATAATTAGTTTATGGGTATTGTACATTATGTACTCAATTTTTTTATATTTATCCACCTTAGAATTTAAACTCGAACTTTGATTCTCAATAAAAAAAATAAGAAAAAACAGTGAATAATTGACTTATTTGATTATGAATAAAACACCAAAAAATGAAAGAAAATAAAGTGAAAATATTTATAAAATTTTTATGAATGATTTTATCAATATAATAAAATAAATTTTGATAAAAAAAATAGTAGTCTTCTTCTTATTATAAATAATTTAACTTTAAAATTTAATTTTATTGATATTATTATTTTTTGATATTTATTATTGGTTTGATATGAATTTATTTTTATTATTGTCCTTAAATAATTATATTTATTATTTATATTATTATTTATTATTTATTATTTATTATATACATTATTTTTTCATGCAATATTAAATTTTGTATATTTTATTACTAATATTATCATAGTTATTCATATATTTTTATTGTTATTTTAATATTATGTACATTTTATTAAGAACTTATTATGTTATATACCCATTATAACAATATTATAAAATAATTTATTATGTGATTAATTAGGCAATGTACTAAAACAACATCATTAATTATGTTATAACAGATAATGCATTGTGTTTTTTTTTAAATGCTTTGTACATTTATTTGTATAATTTATATGTAGATCAACTGTAATCGTTCATTAAAAATGTTCATCGAGATTGAAAATTTACTTACTTATTTTTTCAATCAAACGAATACCATTTTCTGCATGTAAAACCTTTACGGTAAAATAAAATAAAATAATATTAAGGAGTGAATGTTAAATTGAGTTTAATTTTATAAAATTGATTAAAGGCCTAATAAAGATATTATAATAGATAGTACAGTATATCCACTAAATAGTAATTTTCGTTAAGATAGATTATAACGTGATTATGATATTGTGAAATGAGCTTTAATCCTTAGTGTAAAACTAAAAATTAATTGATGTTAGGATAATAAACAAAACAAACAACAAACTTCAACAAATTAAATAGTTATAATATCGTATTAAAAATAATTAAGTACACACAGTCTTACAAAACCGACATATATAAAAATCACCTTTATTTTGACTTTCAAAAACTTTTCACCTTTTATCTTAACAACAAAAGTGACCGAAAAAACTAATGTTATAAAATTATCTTTTCCTTTTCTTAGTTCATCAACAAACATGAATATGATATTTTTTCATTTTTTTCTTTCAATATAATAATAACTACAAATATTAATACGATGTAAATAAGTGATATAAATTAAAATTAAAAATGAGAATAATATATTTATTAATAATATTATAAATTTATGTTATTGAAGGACAAGTAAAAGTAACTAATTAGAAAAGAGAGTGTTTAACTTAAATTACATCTTAACATGAATTTAAGATTTGTCCAACTTAATTATCAAATAATTTATAGTAAAATAGACTTAAATTTAGGGTAATATACTGACATAGATACATGAATAAGAAAAGAAAATGTTAATATCTATGATTTTGCAATCTCTTATTACATTTTAAATTAATAAAGAAAGAAATGAAGTTTAGAAAAGAGAGAAGAAAAAAAAATGAATACAGATGAGATAAAACATTATCTAAAGTTGGAAGGGAGGATGTCTTAGTGATAAATAATATAAATGAAATAAGGTTAATTTATGGGTAAAATTGAAAGCAAAGAGTGAGGGAAGTTGTAGGTTCAATTCCTCTTTAATAAAATAAAGATATAAGGTGAATTTGATGGAAAAAAAAAGTGACTCAATTAGAGTGTAAAGGAGAAGATTTGAAGGCAAACAACTGTGAGAGTGAAATTATTTGGATGAAGAGATTTGAGATGGTGAATAATGTGATAAATTGAATAAATTAAAAAAAATGTTTTAATTGATTAAAATGGAAAATTATTATTATTTATATTTATTATTATTATCATATTTATTTTTTTATCATTATTATATTACTTATAATTATAATTTAATTTATCATGCTATTATTATTATTTGATTTATTATATTCTATTTGATTTTAATCAATTACATTTATTTATTTAATAATTATGAAATTGGATTTTAATATAAAAGATAAAAGTAAGCATACTTTTCCCTCAAATATTCTCAGGTGAAAGAGTAATGTAGAATGAAGATTTTTGTTTTGTTTTTCTTTTATTTGTTACCTCGATTTTCTATTTTTATTTGAATTTTTGGGTTCACAAACTTTTCATCAAACAAATACATTACAAGAAACTTGAAGAAAATAAATAGATTTGAAATAAGTGAATAATTTAACTAATGTGATAAATAAATTTTTTTAATAGATCAGAATGTAATATTATTATTTTATAATTATAGTTAAAATTATTATTATATTATTATTATGTCTTTATTATTATATTATTATGTCTTTATTATTATTAATTAACTATTTGTTCTATTGTTGTTTATAACGATTTAGCAAAACATGTGTATTGTTTACTTACGTATCTGTTCAGCTATGAGCGGATAGTGATAATTGCTTATCACACAAACCATCGTTTCTCTTTATCGCAAATAGACGGAAATGAATAACTCTTATACTTGTAAATTAATCTCTTTAAACAATAAATTCTAGAAAGTATAAAAGTAAAAAAATTAAAGTAATATTTTTTATTTTGGTACAAAAAAATTTATATAGCTACTGCAGTACATACATACAGTAAAGTTGTCGAGTCATGTGAGAAAACTTTTAAGAACTTAATTAGCAAAAGAATAATTGCACTGAACCAATAAGTTATGCAGAAACCATTTCATATTGTGAAATTGTGTGAAATTATTATTGTACGTTAGTGGAAACAGTACAATACTTTTCCAAAAGTAGGTAAAATAATTATATAAGGGGGAAATAATAGAAATAGCTAATTAAAAGAAAGTATGTGTATTAATATTATTTTATTAATAAATTTGATTTTATTAAAAAATTTTAAGAAAGAGACAGATAATTATTTGAAGAAAGAAGTTGTCTAGTTATTTTAATATAATTATCAAAATCTTCAATTTTAATATATAATTTAAGATTTTTCTCTTTTACTTAGTCTTAAAAATTACATAAGGAATTGGGTTTGACGAGTCCATCCATAAACTTGTTTAAGATGAAATAAGTTGGATTGAAAATTTCTTTATCTTATCAATTCGTTTTGTTTCGATTAATTCAGTCTATTCATTCAACAGATAAAAAATAATTTAACAAATTAATTTTTTATATTATTTTTTTAATGTAGTTATATAATAAAATTGTAATTTAAATCATTAACCACTTACCAATTAAGTTTTAGTTATTATTTATAATAAATAACTTAACATATAAATATAGTAGCCATTTTAATATGTCTAATTAAAAAGTATTAACTAATTAATTAAAATTTTAAAAAATATTTTAAAGGATTAAATATACTTTTAATATATATATATATATATATATATATATATATATAAACAAATTTTAAAAAATTGAAAATAAATTAAAAAATTTAAAAATAAAATAAAATTACGAGACAAACTAGTCCAATTTGTCAATCCAATATGTGCATAACAGGTTGTTACAAATAACTCATTTTTGTTTAAAAAAATAATATTATGAAATACTTTTATATTCATTTGAATAAGAAAAAGAGTAAAATATCTATAAAATTTTGTATTTTTCAAAAAAAATAATAATAATAATATCAAATGAATATAAAAAATTTAGGTATTTTATAACATAACAAAAAATAAAAATAATATCAAATAAATATAAAAAATTTAGGTGTTTCATAACATATTTTTTTTAACAGACTAATTCAATCCAACTCGATTCAGACTAATTCAATCCAACTCGTTTTTAATCGGTCAATATCATATCGGATCAAATTGAATCACACACGCCCTATTAAATCGCCTTTGTCGGGTAACTAAAGATATATTTTCTTTAAAATTGACGTATGCCTTTTTCTTTTATTTTCTATCCAAAAAAGCAAATTTGAACTTTGGTTACCCAAGCTGGAGACTAAAAACATAAAGAAAAAAACCAGTAATTTTCTTTTTTTTTTTCATTCATAAAACTTAAATTTCGAAACCTTTTATATGCTTTTTCAATTCTTTGACGGCTCAAACTCAAAACACTTAAATTATATCAAAAACCTTATTTTATAAATATATATATATATATATATATATATATATATATATATATATATATATATATATATATATATATATAAAATCTGCCTCTCACAAATTTTGTTGATACGTGGACAATTTGCGCTGTTACTTTAATTATTTGTAATGCAACTAAACATAATCGTTACGTGCGTGTGACTTATGGTTAGTTGAGGGACTGTAAATAATCAATGGAGGATAGTTTTTGCTAATTTTGCAGCATGTGTGCATTCTGCTGTATATTCTTCTGCAATGTTTTTTCTGCACTGCATCATAGTTTTAAGGAGTTGTTAAATGCAGATACTGAACATATGAATTGGAAATAGTTATGTTGAACTGTAATTTTTGCATCTTCTACCCTTTTCACGTTAAAAATGGTTACACAGGGTAAGAATCAATCTAGAAAGCATGAACACACCGTAAGTAATTTCTAGTTTCGCTATAAAGGTTTCGACTCAAATGACGATGCCATCAACCCAAAAATGCAGATCATAAAAATAATGTAGGTAAACAGACTTTAAAAAGGAATCTTCGTTATTGATTATTGATGTGGTTTGTCTCATTTATAGTAAAAGTTGTAAAGTGTAATAACGAATCATTATTAATGCCGATATAACTAAAAGGATTAATATTTAATTAATTACAGAGGGCATGGACTTCTGGAGCTATAGGATCATCTAATCAATATGTTATGATTAAGACACATGACCTTATCCAACAAAAAAATATAAGCTACCTAGCCGTTTTTGTGTTTGTGGTCCAAGGTTTAGATAACTGAAAGCAACCTACCCAAGGCAGCCACGTGGACAAGAATCCCGAAACTAAGCGTGTGCATGAATCATACGTCACTGCGTCAACTTTACTAAAAAAGAGAATGGATCAAACTTTTCACATTTTGTGTTTACAAACAAAAATCTAAATTTACTTTCTCCTTTTCTTCCTAGAGTAGTATACACAAATAAAAAAGATAACAAAATCATACAATTTCAGAAGGGTAACATTACATTGTATTCGGACGGGTGAAGGAAGATGAAGAAGTGAAGAGAGAAACAGAAGAAGAGAAAATGAAATGAAGTAGCACACGACATCATCATACACAGACAGAGATATTGAGCTGGGCTTACTGAAAGTGAAGGGAATTGGCCACTCTGTTAGATTCTGCTATCACTATTATGCACCCATTAAAGGCATTCACTTTTTTAAATTTGAGACGTGCAAGATTGCATTAAAACACTCATATTCCCCAAGGTGTTTCTACATCATAATCATCATCGAGAATGGTGGCATAAATAAAGCCACACACTTCCATCTAACTCCACAAGCTATCTCAATCCATGACTGGTAGAGATTCTTCCATCTGAAAGCTAAGACAAAGAAGGAACTTGATCGTTTCGGTTTTTGTTTTTTGAAACGATCAAATGACTACGAACGCAAGCACGATGCCGATCGTTGGCAAACTGTACTGTTCATCGTCTCAGACGGTGCATGTGGTGAGGAAGAGGCCACACGTGGTGAATGGTGGTGGTTTTGTGGTGATGGATTCTAGTGCCCAGAGGGTTATGTTCAGGGTCGATGGTTGTGGTGTTCGTGGCAAAAAGGGAGACTTGATCCTAAGAGAAGGAGATGGAGACGCTTTGCTTCTAATGCTTCGGAAGGTATATTTATACTTTTACTTTCTTTCTTTTTTCTTGCGTCAAGAGTCGTGTTTGAAGAGGTTAATTTTGATGGAATGTGCAGGGAGGCATAGTGGAGGCCTTGAGCATTTACAAGAAGTGGAAAGGTTACAGTTTAGACTACGAAGGATCACGGAAGCTGGTTTTCAGCTTGAGAGAACCGAATTCTTGTTTGTTTAAGAACAAGGCAATCAGAATCTCCACTAGGAACAGAGGCTGTGATTTTAAGATCAGTGGCTATTTCCCGGACAAGTGTTGTAGCATTGTTGACTCGAAAGGCAACGAGGTAGCACAGGTATTGGTTTCTTCAGTTGAGAATACGCATAATACAGTATCAGATAAAAGTAGCATTGATTAAATGTGCTGATTCATGATCTGTTTATTAGGTGAGGGTGATGAAGGAAGTGGAGGAGTTGATCCAAAACAAGGATTTGTATCATGTGGTGGTGAAAGCTGGGATGGATCAAGCTTTTGTTTTTGGAGTCATAGCTATTCTTGATCACATTTATGGAGAATCTACCCACTGCTAAATTCAGAACTCATCAGATATGCTCCGAGTTCTGTGATTTTTGTTTTTGTATGTCGAATCGTGTAACCAAGTTGTGGTTGAAGAATTTGTCTTGTATAATGTGGAAAAATGTGGCTATTAAGGCGGTTTTCCTTGTATTAATTAGAGGAGGTTGTCTTGTTAAATAAAAGAAACATCCTTCTTTAATTCTTTTTCTCGTTTCGGTCTTTGTAGAAAGGGAACAGGGTATTGAAAAGGTAACAATATTCTTAACTTTTTCTTAATATTTTTCTTTTTTGCTTTCTAATCAGAAAATAATGTATTTACTATTTTTAAATATTAAAATAGTTTATTAAATGATAAGAAGAATTATAAAATAATATTATAAGAAATTTAAAAATATATGACACGTGCAAATTATTTATATACTTTTTATAGGACTACATTATTTTTTATTGCTAGTTTACGTACTTATTGTTTTGGAGGCTTTTTTCCTGCTTCTTCAAGTTTTTTTTCCTGTATTTCCAACCTGTTTTAAATGATTAAACTGCCGGAGATTTTTTTTTATTTTCTCTTATAATTTTTATTCAATAAAATGGTGACCAAGTCTAGTCTACATCAAATAATAGTTATAATATCAAACACATTATATTTAATATTCATCTTTTTCTTTTAGAATCTGGTTTGTTTATCAATTTAAAGGAATACTCACGTTTTCTTATCTAAGATATATTAGGATGAACATCAAATTTGTATTTCTTATACTTTTCATTTATTTCATATCATAACAATACAAGAGTTTTTCTCTTAGATTGAACATTTGTTTTATTAGATCTTCTAATGAAAACAATAAAACCAAAATTAAAAAAGAGTAATATCTCAAACCCATTCAATGAACTCGTTATATGTGAAATTTTTTTGATAAGTTGTAAATTAATTGTGTAATCTTTCACACATATTTCATTTATAAAGAAAAGAATTTTGACGTGAAACTAAAATTTACTCATGGATCCATCAAATTTAAAAATAATATTTTATTTTAGAATTTAATCACTTATCACATAATATCACCTTTGAATGAATACCTTATAGTAATAATAATTAGAGATAGAAAACTATTGAAACAAAACAAGTAATTTTTAAAAAAATAAAAATAAAAACAAAATATTAAAAAGAATAAATATCAAATTTCGAAATTCGAGAGAGATGTTTCCTGGATTTCGAAAATCGAGAAACATGTTAACTGGATTTTGAACCAAACTTAACAAAAAGAAACATACGTACCTGAAAGATGAATGAGATGAAATGAAGACCCACGAGTACTACTGTTGAACGAAAGAAAAAGCTAAAGAAGTAAAAAGTAATGACTACTTACTTAATTTTTATTTTTTTTTATATATGTTTACCGAAGGTTAACTTTATTTTCACATTTAAGCTTAGAGGTGCACGAAGAAAACTTGAAAGTGGTAGAAGAAAGCGCCCATCGTTTTGAGTTTTGAGATGCTTCCCAAAATCCATGATTTCGATTGCTTGCAGGGAAATGGGCTCCAAGCAATGTGGGCTGTTACTTTAATGGCCCATGGAAAGGGCTTTGCTTGATGTTGTATTTATGGCTTTTACTTCCAACATCTCAACAATTTCTTTGTGCAGATTCTCACATTTTTAGAATGACATTTTACCTTTTTAAAAGTTACTTCCGCATCACATATTCTGAAAATTTTCAAAGCAAGTTTTTCAAAATTTTCGAAATAAAAATTTTGAAACAAAATTTTCAAAACAAGATTTCTAAAATGCATGAAATACATTTCAGAATAAATTTTATGGAAAAAAAATTGAAATAAACTTTTTAAAGTCTTTCAGATTTAAAAAATATTTCCACATAAAATGTGTTCTGGAAATAATTTTAATTTCTATATTTTTTTTTCTCATTTCTATATCTTTAGAAAAACCAATATTTTCAAATAATTCGTCAAACTCCATTCATATTAGTTGGGAGACTTCCTATATATATTAGAAGTCTGTATGCAAATTTTATTTTATAAGCTAGATTATTTTTAGAGTTAAATTAGATTTAAATTACACTTTTCTATTTTTCTGTAGTATCATGAATATAGAAAAATAGTCTGTCCTGACCTGACGAGGTTTTTCGAGTTATTGTATCATACTCTAAGATTTATTTTAGTCCTACGTTCAATATGTTTGAAGATTGACTAAAGATAGGTGTTAGATTTAAATGCTCAATTAATGGGTAAACTAAATGACAAAAGTAATTATTAGAATAATTTTCCGTACAACTAGATCTTGGTTTTTCTATATTGCATTCAAATGTTTCATAATCACTGGACTTGATATGCTGTTCTACGACAAAATATGGTGGCCTCCACTCCACTTCAGAGATTCCATCTTTCTGATCTTTTTTTTTTTTTTTAATTTTTTGCTTTGGGTCTAGCTTCTTAAAAACCTTCTTTTGCCTAAATACCAGTTCTTGAAAAAAGAAAAAGGGTGCCTTGAAGAGATGATCCAGCGCTGTTCGTGCGCTGAAAATTGGGCTTTGATTTTGATTTTACAGTGAAAACGAAGGTAATGAAAAGTCAAACTCTTCATCATGGTCTTCACATTTATATGATCATCATCAAAGAATCCATTGACGTTGCCCAACATATATACCACCCAAATCAAACAAATTAGATCATTACAAGTATAAATTGCAGGCTTTTGTCACATCAAATTTCATTCTAACACTGATTAACATGGTGTCGATTAAAGACAAATATCAACGGGTTAAGTTAAACTTAAAACAAACTTTTTCTTAAGATGTATAAACATATTTTAGTATGGTTAAATTATACTGACAAACTTATTTAAGATGCATCAAAATCATATGAAACATGTTTTATGGTTTGTTGTATTACTGTTATTGACATGTTATTAGACCATTACTAATGTGTAATCTTATGTTCGAATAATATGTCTTGAGACATGAGAACGTATGATATATAAGACACATTTATCATATATTAAGAGGAACAACATCAACATTCAACACCAACATCAAGTAAATTGTCCTATAAATAGTGGCACACCAAGAATTGAGTTATGTGGGTTGAGATTTTCCTGTAAATTGCCGGTACAGAAATAGTATAGTCTTAATATAATTAATCTTGTAAAAGTATACAAGAGAGTCACTATTTTACAACATCATCAATTTATCTGCCCATAAACATATCACAAAATGAGATTAATATACCTTTATAAAAAGGTATGTTCACCTTTTGAAAACAATTTGCTAAGATTCAATTTCTTTTCGACATCAACGAGAGTCACGAAAAGAATGGTATAAAGTTATTTTATGTATTATTTTAGACATCCCCTTTTTTCCCTTCTGAATGATGAATAAAAAACTGAATATAATGGCACTGACACTGTCCTTGTACTGTTCCTGCATATGCAAGTGTGCTCAAGTCATAGAGAAAGAAGAGTCTCTTATTTCGAAGCTCTTTAATGTTATTGATCGTTGTGGTCAATGTAGGGTCACAAAAATCACGTAAAGGAAAACCAATGATGATTGCCACGTTTAGTTCCTGTTTAGCAGTAAGGTACGAGTAGAAAAATGGGGACAGAAGTTGGTTATGACGGTCTTGAGAAGGGATAATCGGTATTTGACAATATTTTTTTTATAATATTTTAATATATATTATAATTGGTACAAAATTATTTATAATTAATAATAATAATCATAAATATTAACATAAATCAATAATATATTATGTTAAAATATTATAAAAAAATGTTATTAAAATATCATTATTTCTATTTTATGGAATTAATTAGGTATTTTTTCACTGAGGGTGGACGTGCACGAGGAATAGAACGCAGATTGATTTCATGAGCACCAAGAGAGGGGGTTAGGTAAACGACCTTTTAAACAAACTGCATAATTGGAAATCATTTCGGTGACCCATGAAATGATGGATTCCATTCAATAATAAAACACTTCACCATTTGTTTTTTATTCAGCAATGGTGCTAATTTATGAGGCAATACAATAACAGGGACAACAAGTTTAATGTACCAAATTTGGTTCTTTGAAAATACTCTTCTTCACATGGAAACCAGTGCCTTTATATGGGTGTATATTTTTCAGTCTTGTTTTACTTGAAAGTTACTGTTAGGATAAAACAAAAAACAAATACGAGAGAACTTGGTTTGGTCTAAATAATATCTTACCTTTAGGTTCAAAGTTACTACTTCTTCAAACTCTCTCTAGTCTGTTACCAGAATAATACTTTGCATTTATTGCCTTTGATTCTGGTTTTGAACCATTGGAAACTCATCTCAATGCTTATTTGCTTCTGACATTCGTTTATCTTATACTTTCTAGCATTAAATTAAGATAATCCTCATGCTGTCTACACGTATGTCTCAAGATCTGCCACTGAGAAATTGTGGTTAGACACCACAATACGCGACCTTGTAAGTCGTTGACTCTCTTAATTTTTTTTAATGTACCTATATGTAGTAAAATAGTAGATGATTTTGGTATTTTACTCTAACAGAAACACGTAAACACAAACTTTGAAAATGTGTTGGAGCAAAGTTAACTAGCTGGAAGAAACGTAAAGTGAACGAGCTCTTGTTTAAATATTTTTATCTTTTTATCTTCGAGTGAATGAGCTCCAAGTCTTCAATAAAAACACGCAAATGGCAATAAAACGACATATAATATAATTAATAATGTTCCGATTTGTTGGATGTGTATACTTGACCCCACTTGTTTTCTTTGTCAGTTTCGGGGTATATCATGTTACAATTTGCAGAAAACTCCTGGAGAAGAAGATGCACCCCGAAGGTTCACATCAGACACAACACAACCATGTTGTTCTTTGTCAATAAAGAGCTCTAATGCCAAAGGATCCAAGTGGACGATCACACTGTAAAAGTTACAAAAAGTTATACCCCTGAACGCATGAAATGCAAAGCAATGCAATTCAGGTATGAAAAAAGCAATGCATCACAAGACATTCCGATAGAAGCACAAGAAAAGGAACATAAGATGAAAGATGTGCAACTTTTTGCAGCTTCAATCCAGTCCAGTGTATTTTTTCTGTGACCCAAATTCTGATCTAAACTTTGGCTCGCATACTCATACTAACTGTAGCTTGGAAATGCTAAACTTTTCCAACAAAAGCGATGGCTCTTTCACTGGAGGGAAATTTCCCTGCACCTTCCTCTTGTGTAAATATATCTCATGCAAAATGCCCCCATTTAAACAACTTTCCTTAATATCTTTCTTTTTATTATTATTATTATTATTATCAAAATGAAGGCATCACTGTTAAATGGCCATGCTGCAAATTGACACAAACAGCTAAGCACACCTGTAATTATTAGCTTGGAAAAGGTTGAAGATTCTCATATTCTTTTAAGCTTACAGCTATAGCCAATGAAAGAAAAAAATGGTTCCTTTTCAGGACTGCTTGAGCATTGAGCCAGCCATCATAATCGGAACTTTGCGCTGTCTTTTTGTTCTGTTCTGATTCAAATTCAGCAGTTGCAAGACTTTTCAGCTTTATTTCCTTAAAGCAGATTTCCTTTACAACCTCAATGCCAAAGTTAAACATAACAAATTAACAGCATACGGAAATACGTTGAACCAGAATGGAGAAACAAAAATCCGCTCGAAATATTCATCAAGTTTTATGCTCTTTAGGATGGTTTCTTACGTGCTTTCATTATTATATTTCAATCAAAATTTCAGTTTTACTTTAATAATCTTCGGCATAGTAAAGATTAGCATCAGAAAACAGTACTAGAAACACACGAAAAATGTATCTAAATTTTGCTTTTTCAAGAAAACACCGAGAAGGGAAACAGATTAGAAGAACTCAATTTATGAATTTGATAATCAGTCTGTATATACATTAAAGATCATAGAAAAAAGGAGCTAGTATTAAAGTCATCATGGGATAAATCCCTGAATCAATCTAAGCATAAAGGGGCAGTGTTAGAGCCTTTGTTGTAGATTTCTAAAACCTGTCACAGTCACAGAAAAACATTTACACACAGAGTATTCAATTCTATGCTTCATGCTTAACCTGCAACTGCAAGAGCCTAAAACAAAACAGAAAAAAGAACAGACCTTTTAGCCGGAGATTGAAGAGAAGCAACTCTCCGATCGAATCAATTGCAGGGCTTTAACCCCGAGAGCTCCAGTGGAGTTCGATCGGAGAGGCTTGGGAGAATCGAGGCTCCGGCGGAGGAGGCGTCCCATGGCGAAGATGGGGTGCTCAGTTTCGTTGAGAACGGTGGATGATCGGAACTCTCTGCAGAAAGTGATGTGGCGGTCCAGGGCTTCTTCGGTGGTGATGACACTTTCTGATCTCACCACCTCGTGTTTCACAGCCTCCACGCACAGCCCACAGAGCCACCGACCCTGGTACCTCTGACGCACCCTCGAGATGTACGCAGGCGTGCATTCCTCTGTGAACCCGCACGAGTCGCATTTCACACACTCCACTTCCACCTGAGACACAATTTTCAGTGAGGACGAACTCTGAGTCTCCGACCCTGAAATCGCCATGCCTTGTTGGTGTTGCCGGAACAGAACTTGCAAGATCACACACACCCTCTCTTTCTCTCTCTCTCTCTCTTTCTCTTTTTTGTTTCTCTCTTAATAATGATATGGTGAAGGGAGGAAGGGAGGGAGTCAACACAGATTTTTGTTGTCCTATGCTAAGACACTAATGTTAGAAAACTGTGTCACACAATAACTTATTTCTTAGTATAAATAAATACGTCCATATATAATATCAGGGTCCTTCAAATGGATTAGACATGAGTCACTCACCACCTTTTAACTTGTCACTTTGGTGTTTTCTGTTGCCACGTGTCTCTCCAAGCATATCGCAGCATGGACAACCAGCGAGATTGTCTGGTAGTAGATCGCTGTCACTTTGTTTCATTTGGCCACATTTTTCTGATTTTTTAACCCTTTTAGTTTATCTTGTTAATCCGATAAACAGAAACTTAGAAAAATATAATGAGACTTTTACATGTAGGCCTCCAAACTTGTGCCATCTCACTCCTCTCTGTCTCGTACATTTTTGGTAATTGCCACTGCTCATCGGAAACTATAGTGTAATTAGGTGCATTTCTTTTTCTCTGGGCAAGAAATGAGTTTAATGTCCACTCTAGGAAGCATTTGACTCAATTTTGATCGAAATTCGTTTCACTTGGTCGCCAATTACAATATAGTTACTTGTACGTATATGCCAAGGAAGTTTCTTTTCTTTCGATCCGTGGTCGTATTATTCATTGTTATTTGCTAACTTGTAGGCATTCATTGTCAATTATATTTTCACATGTGAAAAACAGATTATTGTCTTAACTTGTTTAATGTCTCTTCTCGACTGATGCAGGCGTCGATCAAACATTTCATACATATAATATAATATATGTCTCTTTATGTGTGTGTTTATGGAAGGATGGATTGTGTCTTTACTATTGAAGCAGTGACTATAATTTTAATTTGACCCTTAAGGTAGGCGTGACGTGTGTTACAAAGTTAGTGCTATTAAATGTCGAACTGCACTTGGTATGGTTATTTTTCAACTGCACCCGCCATTCTATTCTGGTTTATTCACCTGCCTTTTAAAGTGTCACGTTGTTCAATTAATGTAGATATCAGCCAGCCATCAAGTTTATTAGAGGAAAACAGTTCACACCAAAATCAAGTGGTTTCCATGTGTTTAACTGTTGATTAGTAGATTCCGAGGTAGGAAAAACATGAACTGGTTAATGAATCATTGGTTGACTTTCCTTGAGACAGAAGTTCATTATATGTGGCAAAGGACCAACATCCAAATTACATGAGAACTGCAAGTTTTATTTGCTGTCATACCACATTTTAAATATCTTGGAGTCTTATGGATAGTTAACGTAGTAGCTCTTAGAGTTTTGAATAGTTGATAAATTGTATTATTGATTGCATGAATAACAAAACAATAACACAAGTGAATCAGTTTTATTCACAAAGTAAGTTGTCAACAAAATATTTGACTTCTTACATATTAATCCAAGTTTACTCGAGATGCACATTCACTTTTATATTTTGCTCACCAGAAGCAACTACTACTACAAATTGCATATTATATTGTCTCAATCTTTCCAATGAAACGCTACAAGAATATAAGGCGTTCTCATGCATGAAACTCTCACTGACAAAAAGACATGGCATAATTCTCATTATGAGCTGGGAGCTTTCATTTTTTGACAGTTTGTTAGCTTTTTTTCCTTTCAAGTTGATACTAGAGGGGTATTTTACTTACTGTAGTTCATCTTTAAATGCGACAGTTCGTTAAACATGCCTTAAGCAAGTGGCAGATGTGGCCTTTGAAGCTTGGGAATCAGATTGCTCCTAAGTGAGTATCTCATTCATTGTATGAAAATGACATCGATCACAGCGACTTCAAATTAGCCTTGTGCAATTCTAGATCGATGTAGACACATTGAGAAGTTGCCATCGTGATATTTAGGTGAGACTACTCCTTCTCTGCAGAAGACCTGGACCTGCAGAAGAGGTTAACGTGACAAACCAGAGTACAAGTCTCCCATGGGAAGAAGTGTATATATTTCTTATTCAATTATTCCTCAAACAGAATTGTCTCTGAAAGAAAATAGACTTTGGACTTGCATTCACTAACAAGAGTAAGACTGTAATCGATAAGAAGGGAAGGAATCTTTTCCTATTGGGACCAGTGCTACAAATGATACATCAAAGAGTGGTGCCTTTTGAGATGCATGCATTAATATTACTTTCAAGACTTTTTGTACATGGTTGGAGACAAAATATTGAAGTAGTGTCTGTTAGTGATTTGTGAGCAACCTGCACTGGTCCCTTTCAACATGGTATTTTAGGTTGAGTCAAAATCTGGAGTTAGTGATTTCCTTGCCAGTAGGCATAAAATTGAAGGCCAAGAGACCCCTGGTCCATGTGGTTGGCCCCATGACTGCAACACTCATCATATCCAGAACCAAAGGGTTCTGCTGGCAATCTGCTATGGTGTACAGATTTTTAAGGTGACACTTGAATATTCCTATTTTGAATGCAGCCACCGGCTATAATCTCAAGGTTTGAACCAGGTTTATAGACTATATGATGTTGTTTAATTATTGAGAGTGCTTTTAGCATCAAACTTGGTCTCTCTCTCAACTACTCTCATTTTGGTGTGCTAATAATAGATGCAGTTACAAGCATGTTAACTTGGTTTCTCACTTAAGATGTAACTTCTAACTGAAAAACTAATGTAGTTTCAACACTTCGTCTAAACGTAATTTCTCACTACTTTTCAACGATTTTTCAAACAGACAGTGTGCACAATGAAGTTCGGAAATGGGCAGACTTATTTCTTGATGATATTTCCCTGTCCTCTCTCGTTATCTGACGCCTCAAAAGGAGTGCTATTCTGTGTGTTATTCTATATCGGGAAGCAACCCATCAAGCTTTATTTGGCTATGATGCTTCTGACGAGTCTTTCTGGTCATTTTACATCAGGTAATATGAGTATGGATTATAAGCATATCTACAAAGTAAAGGGTTTATAGTAACTAAACAAGAAGATTCAAGCAGTATAAACATGATGTTGAATTAGTCTTCTTCAATATCAATTCCATGCCTACCTTGTGATTCTAAAGGAGTAGGATCTGTGCACAGCTCCATGGTATCCAAACACCTAGTGCTTCATTTCCAAGGATAATTAATATATATGGACAAAGTAGTCAATAAGGAAATGGTTATGCAGGTGTATAGAAATTGATTGCAATGATTATCAGAAAGTCTGGTGATCATATGGGAAGGTAATGTTTTCTATGAACTCAGTTTTTCTACTTCATTAAAAAGAAGATTGCAGCATGCATAGATTTGGTAACTGACAGCTCCAGCTTTTCATTAATAAGGGTGTGTTCACTTTGTATCAGGCATCTTATGATATGTAAAAAGATGCATGTACTGCACGAAAAAAAAGGAGTATACTGTAGTGTCCTTGATATCTTAATTTTTGTGCCCTTTTTTTCCCTCGTCAGATCTGGAACCACATTTCTGTAGTGAAAGAGTTTGTAGATTTCGAACATCACTTAATACTACTGCTATTACTTCTCACTGTAACAAGAAAAATTAGATAATGTAAATTTAGCAGTGATATTCCATAACATACCTGCTAATTCCGTTCTACCCTCCAGAAATGTGAAATGAAACTCTGTCACAATCATCTGATAATGCATTCCCTCAAAATAAATAAGGAGAAATTTGTTATCAGAAACCATGAAGGATAAATAGCTGCATATTATCCTAAGGTTTGTGAATTTTCTCATGTAACATTAATGAGATCCAACAATAAAAAAACGCAATAGCACATGTGGCAGAAAAATCTCACCAAATGTAGATTGGGCCAACTGAAAGGGAGACACGAAGAAATAATGGCACATGACTCTTTTATAAAATTAATGTTATATAACTAAATTCAAATTTATTTTCAAAGATTAATTATAGTATCATGTTTTTATGAATGACATACACACTTTTAAAATTTATTTTTGAATTAAATAATTGAGACGCATTTTTCATAATTTTAAATATCTTGTTTTATTCTATATATATATATATATATATATATATATATATATATATATATATATATATATATATATATATATATATATATATATTATATATAGCGGCGATCTTAATATATATATATATACATATGGGTTTGTTAACGCGCGTACGCTTTTCAGTTGGTACATTTTAACAATGTGTACCGGGTTTTAGTAGACAAAAATATTGTATATATCATGGATTCTAAGTTTTAAGGTTAAAGGGTATTTTAATAATTTTCATTCTCAAAACTAAAAAAAGAAACCCCAACACTTGTCGTTAAACAATTTGCCTTTGTAAAGAGTTGAGTCATTGACATATTCACCTTCAAGTAAAGATTCATTCAAGATCTCTTTAATTTCATCATCTTCACTAACCTCTCTAATTTCATCATCTTCATATGTTGAATCATCATCTCTAAAAAAACCCTCCAGGCCAATTACCAATTCCTTTGGATGTCATTATGCTTGTGAAAATTAGATAAAATTATATACGAGAAAAATTATAAAATAAAAACTCATTATAAAATCATTTTTTGTAAGAAATTGTTTAACAACGAGTGTTCCTGATTTTTTCCAGGCCAATTAACAATTCCTTTGATGTCATTATGCATGTGAAAATTAGATAAAATCAGATAAAACAAAAATTATAAAATGAAAATTCATTATAAAATCATTTTTTGTAAGAAATTGTTTAATCGCAAGTATTTCTGATTTTTTTCCAGGTCAATTACCAAATCCTTTATGCTTGTGAAAATTGGATAAAATTAGATAAGACAAAAATTATAAAATGAAAACTCATTATAAAATCATTTTTTGTAAGATTGTTTAACCGCCAGTGTTTCTGATTTTTTTCAGTTAGGCTACCATAGGATGATAGAGAAATTGTTGGAGTGAGAGAGATGAAAGAGAAAGGGTTGAGATGAATGAGGGAGGTGAGCAAGGGTTTGGGTTTCTTTTTTTTTTCTTAGAATGAAAATTATTAAAATACCTTTAACCTTAAAACTTAGAATCCATGATATATAAGGGTATTTTTGTCTACTAAAACCTGGTACACATTGCTAAAATATGGATTTATGGTAGAATTTACGGTTAGCATATATATATATATATATATATATATATATATATATATATATATATATATATATATATATATATATATATATATATATATATATATATATATATATATATATATATATATGGGTTTGCTAACTTGCATCATCCAGTTACGCTACTCTCTCTCCTCTCCTTGTCCTAGTCGTAGGGGAAGGTGCCTGCAGAAGATACTCTGACACTCAAGTTAGTAACTTGACTTAATAATGTTTAATCAACATGAGTATCCAGAATTCGCTACCTGACCATCTGTTAAACATATAAAAATGAGCTTAGCCTTTGGCTAGGGCCTGATCCATTACCGAGTCGTTCATTGCTTTCTAAGTTTTAAGGTCAAGGATATTTGAATAATTTTCATTCTCAAAACTAAAAAACAAGAAACCCTCAAACCCTTACTCACCTCTTTCATTCCTCTCAACCTTTTCTCTTTCATCTCTCTCACAACAACAATTTTCTCCGTTCATAACTCTCTTCAATAATTTGTTCAGGTTAAATCATTTAGTACGATGTGCAAGAGCTTCATTTTTTGCGTTTTGACGTTGGTTATATATAGGAAGGTCAAAAGTATATTCTATTTTCTAGACAATGACTTACCCCTTCCTGAAATCATCTTTTCACATAAGGATTTTTCTCTTTTTTGGAAAATATTTTCGGATAACTTAATAGTCAAAATATCAAATCTCCCTGGATTATTATAAACTACTAATTCTAAAATTTAAAAATGAAATTTAATAACAATAACAAAGGAAAAGATATAAGACAACCCTCCAATAAAAAATCAACATCAACCTCATTAATTATTTTATTATTAAAGTGGAAAACAAATTTAATAACAATAACAAAGGAAAAAATATAACACAACCCTCCAATAAAAAATCAATATCAACATCATCAATTATTTTATTATTAAAGTGGAAAACAAATGAACGAACAGAGCAAGAGCAATAAATTGCGACGAGTTGATGTGTGTGAGTGTGAGAGAGTATGGAAATGAGGGAGAAACAAATTGGATAAATGACGAAGGTGGATTAAAGTTATGTGAGTGTTTCTGAATTTTTTAGTTGGAGATAGAGTAGAGAAATGTTGGAGTGAGAGAAATGAAAAAGAAAAGGTTGAGAGGAAGGAGGGAGGTAAGTAATGATGTGAGGGTTTCTTGTTTTTTTTTAGTTTTAAAAATAAAAATTATTCAAATACCCTTAACGTTAAAACCTAGAATCCATAATATATAACATTATTTATATATATATAGTATGTTTTTATTTGTTAATCATACGTTAAGCTTAAAAACTTATTTTTATCTTTATATTTAACGTTTCATTCAACTATTTCTATATTCAATTTTAAATAAATTGAGTTTCTATTTTGAAAAAAAAAATTTAACGTGTCTCTTTTGTTAAATTAATGATTGAAAGTATTATGAATTAGAATTTTGGTTATTTTTTATTTAGAAAATTCATTTACTTTGTTTCCTCCCTCCATCTTTCTCTGCCTCCTTTCACTTTCCACCGTTCTCTTTCTCTTTTTTCTCATTTCTTTTCCTCTTAAGATTTTTATTATTCATGGATTGTTCAAAATCATGTTAGAGTTGAATGTGTTTGTTTGCTGTGTGTGGGTTATTATCCACTTGAAATTTAGATTCATAGAAATGTGTATAAGGTGTTTAAGGAATTTTTTTATAGTATTTAAAAAGATGGAATGAGACGGAGTGATCTTTTGTAGATGGTACAGGAAAGTGATGGGCGATTGATGAAGGTGGAAGGTGGAAGGAGTGAAGGAAGATGAAGAAAGAAAACAAAAAAGAAAATAAAAACAAATAAATATAGAGATTCTAGGTAGGAGATAATTCAAATTCTAAGAGGTTCCAACTATATTAATATCAATTTAATGAAATTGTCGCAATAATTGTTTTTTATAAATAAAAATAAAAACTCAATTAAATAAAAAATAAATATAAAAACAATTGGAAAAATACCAATTACTAATCAAGCCTTACAAATTATAAATATATAATATATTCTCATCATACATGCATATATTATTAGTTTCACAAATATTTAAGAAAAAAAATATAAATTCATATATTCGTTATCTCAATAAAGATTCAAAGGATTATATCATCATACATTCATATTTTACATCAATAAATAATTAAATAGTTATGACATCTCCCTAAAGACATACAGAGCAAGTTCTACAAAAAAAAAACTAACTTATGACTTAGACTTATATGAAAGTCTAATAGTCTATCAACCGTTACTCAGTGCACTTATGATTCTATCTACCAAAACTTGATTTAAGAACATCATTTACCTTTTTACCATCTTATATTTTAATTCACTTTATTTAAATAATACAAAACGCAAACCAAGTCAAACAACCATAATAAGTATTTATCATTTCTCATCCAATTTAATAATTATATATTTCAATCCATACACATTAAATTTATTCACATCTTATACAAATAACATATCATTCAACCATCACCATCTCTAAACATGCATTTTAAAAATTATAACATAAGTTTTCAAAATGAAGATGAATAATTTTAACGAGATATCTTCACTTAAACGACCTTTTTCTAGTTGAAACAAAATTAATATTGTCTCTTAAATAATAAATTAACCCTTGAGTGATGAAATATGTGGTTTGAACATCATTTCAATGTCCAAGTAATATATATATATATATATATATATATATATATATATATATATATATATATATATATATATATATATATTTGGAAAAAAGATAATTAACACCAACTTTCTCTCAATCAAATAAACAATTCTTAAGAAAAGAAAAAAATTATTTGGTTTGTTCCTTGCTTAAGTGTTCAAAAGAGCGTTTTGAATATCCAAATTCTCATAAAATTTACTTTTATAATCACTTAGGTTGATTTTCAATTAAGAAAAATAATAAAATAATTATTTTATATAATAATGTTTTTTATTAACCACAAAATCACGTATCTTTTTAACACTTACAAATAAAAAACCAAAGTAAAATTAGATAACAGTCACAATATTTAATTAATAAAAAAAAGTAGAATAACATATTTTCAATTGAAAAATATAAAAATGATAAAATTAAAACTTAATTGAAGCTTTACTATTATTAGAGAACTAATTTATATAAATTATTCAATAAAGTGAATTGGGTTACGGAGCAAGGCCATCATCGCCGAATTAACGTTGATCGTCACGTGACTAAAAGTTGATTAATGAGTCCACCTAATACACGAGTGACATAATAACATAATATATCTAACTTAATTAATCAATGCTAATAAAAAAATAAGCCGAGTTTAAACTTAATGTCTGGCCGCGATCCCCGCTGTTCCGATTTGTTAGTCATCCACAGATTCGCATTTTCTTCTCTTTTCCCAAAATTTTCATTCTCCTAATTCTTTTTATTTTCTTCATTCAAACATTCTGGTATTTTGGCTTCTCTTGGAGATTCAGCAACGTTGTAAATTCACACTTTCCATGTTCATCCCAAACAGGTGAAATTCTCATCTGCATCTCTTACGAACCCGCCTCATCCATTGTTATTTTATTTTCGTTTCTGATAGATTGCTAGCTAGCTCTTCAACTTTTTGATTTTTTGGTGTTTTTATTTTAGGGTTCCTCTGTATGTTCGTAGTTCCATGTACTTGTCCTGATTTTGATGCAGAAAATAGTCCCACACAACATCAAACTTTGCTTTTCTTTTTCTATTCTAGTGCCTTTGTAAAATTGTGTTTCTTACAAATGTAAAGTAAGTGCATGATATGGATCGCAGTAACGTATCTGAATTTCACAATTGGGATGGTGAGTGGCGCACAATAGACGGGGAAGAGAACCACTTTTGCGGTGGGAAGTGTTAGTTTGGATCGGTTTCTTGTGTGCTATGTTGGACTAGAAGCAAATTAAATTGCGTAGGGAGGAGAGAGTGAAAAGTGAAATATTGACAACGCAAGATTAGGGTTAACCTGCCAAATAAATAGTTACTGCTTTAGACTTAGCAGTTTGTTAGGATTTGCTAACATCGTGGACATGCTTTTAGTGTCTAGTCTATGTGATGTGTTGACTGAATGTAGTTTTTTTGTTCTGTCTTGTTAGAACATTGTTTTTCATATTTCTGCCATAGATTCTAGGCCACTGATGAGTTTCAACTCATTTTCATAACTGGGAGTTTGTCCTTATCTTTTCCACTTCTTTTTTATTTGTAATTTAATGGTTATGCAGGATGAAGGTAGGCTTTAATGGATTAAGGGGTAAAGAAATTTCACTTATTTCTATTGTTCTCATGTCTGCAACTATCATTTTTTGGTCATGGGAGAAAATGCCTGGTCTTAATACCTTTCTTCCTCCTGAAACACCAGCACTGCAGTTCTCTTCAGGTTTACTTCCATTTATATAATTGTTTTTTTGAGAAATACTTTTACTAATATTATACCCTGTCAATGTGAAAAAAATATAAATATTTATTTTATGAAAGTAAAGGTGTGTGACTTGTTAATGTTTCTTAAACATTAATATTTTACAGACCAAACATCTATCAGGCTTTCGTTTTGTACCCAGGATTTGAAGGTTCATACTAAATAGAGCCCCTTGCATTGTTTGATCTCAGTACTGATTTTTGGGAGGCTTGTTTTACATATATGCAGATCATTTAGTTACTACTCGTTCAGTCGAGGTGCCATCACCAGATCCTCGTTTGGGTGAAGATGGCTCATTGTTGGCAAAGACTAAGACCACCAATGAGTTCAAAGAAGAACTCGATCAGGAGGGAGTATCAGAGACTATTCCTTCACAAATATCTTCTGGGAAGAGCAATGATGAAGATGGCCCACCATTACTGCCAAAGGAAAAGACCGCTAATGAACCAGAAAATCTTCATCTTGAAGGAGCATCACAAAAGATTCCTGCACAAACCACTTATGAAGGAGAAGATGGCTCATCATTGACAAAAGAAAAGACTGTAAATGAAGGAGAAAAACTGCATCTTGAGGGAGCATCACAGATGGTTCCTGTACAAACCTCTTCTGGGAAAAACATGAGTGAAGATGGCCCATCATTGGCAAAGGAAAAGACCACTAATGATCCAGAAAAAGTGCATCTCAAGGGAGCATCACTGACGGTTCCTGCACAAACCTCTTCTGGGAAAAACATGGGTGAAGATGACCAATCATTGGCAAAGGAAAAGACCACTAATGAAGCTAAGGAGGAGAAAACTTTGAAACAAGAACAGGAGCATAGAAATGATTCTGTGATGAATTCTCCACAAACAAGCTCTTCAATCGTTGGGAAAGACGACAAATGGGAAAATTCTACAGTAAGTAAAGGTATAGAGGTCTTTTTGCTAATCACCTACCCAACTCTTCCCTGAGTTTCTCTCCTTGGTATGAGTTGCACGAAAGTCAATACATGCTTTTAAACTCGTTTTATAAAATGATATTCCTTTTAAAGAATATCTCTGGATTTTTTTTAGTAACTTGGTTTATTTAATTTTTTCTAAGAAAACTCAAAACATTTGATCCATTTGTTTGGAGGTTGAATAAAATTAATTTTATGGAACTAATTTTGAACTGTTAAACACAATTAGAATGCGCGTTCAAATGGTTCTGATTGTAGGTTAGAATGTGTCACGATAAGAGGAATTGGTTCTAGAGATGGGCCAAATAGGCAGGTTGGTAGAGAAAAATTGATTTTTGTTATTCTACTTATTTTCCAATGATGAACTTCGTAATGAAGGGCATCTCCTAACTTATAAGAAACCATTTTTACTTCAGAATTGTTGAAAAAATTTATAATTATCTTGTAATTAGGCTATTGACTTTTTTTTCTTGTTTGCAAGAGAATTACCTATTATTTTGGTAATTCTCAGTCACAACTTTTGAGTAGGTTGGTATAGTTATATATTATTCATGCGAAAACGAATTTCACGTATTAAACAACCTGACTTAAACTTTCTAAATTACTGCTCCTGTTTGCCCTATCATCCAAAAGAAAAATATTATTCTGCTGGAGGGACATACCTTGTACATTTGTTAGACTATGAACAATATTTGCAAGTATTGATAACTAATGTATGTTTCCTTGTTGACCCTTATCCAGTCTGTAACTATGCAAGAGGAAAATGGGTCCCAGACAACAATCGACCTTTTTATTCAGGTTTTGGTTGCAAACAGTGGCTATCAACAATGTGGGCTTGTCGCTTGATGCAGCGCACCGATTTTGAATATGAGAGGCTTCGATGGCAACCCAAGGATTGTCAAATGGAGGAATTTGAAGGTTCTAAATTCTTGAGAAGGTATTTCATTCATCCATATGTAGAAGTATATATTGAGCTTTTGTGTAATTGTGTATGATTTCGTACTGAACATTGTGTTTTTTCAATTCCTTTTACCCTTAGATTCATTCAAATTTATTCAGGCATAGGGTGCTCCTCGATTGTCTTGAAGGAGGATTGGATTAGTCAACTTTGGTTGAGTGCATGTGTAATTTTGTATTATTTGATTTTGAGCATTGTGTTTACTCATTATCGCAAGACTGATGTTTTTTTCAATGCCCTTTTTTTCACCTTTGTAGATTTCCTCTGAATTCGAAAACAAATATCCCTCAACTTTCTCATCCACATTCAGTTTTTTTACTGGCTTGTTTTTTGGTTCAACAGAGAAAAAGTCAATAAACAAATGATCAATTGATGATAATTTTTGTGCTTTCAGGATGCAAAACAAAACTCTAGCTTTTGTTGGAGACTCATTGGGGCGACAACAGTTCCAGTCTTTAATGTGCATGATCTCTGGTGGTAAGGATGAGCTTCATGTTGAGGATGTGGGGAGGGAGTATGGATTGACTATAGCTGATGGTTCTGCCCGTCCTAATGGGTGGGCATTTCGCTTCTCAAGCACTAATACGACCATCCTGTACTACTGGTCTGCAAGCCTATGCGATGTTGAACCTATTGATATAAACAACCCTAACACGGATTATGCAATGCATCTCGATCGACCACCAGCGTTCTTGCGCCAGTATCTCCACAAGTTCGATGTATTGGTTCTCAACACAGGTCACCACTGGAATCGGGGAAAGCTCAATGCTAACCGATGGGTAATGCATGTTGGTGGTGTGCCAAATACTGATAGGAAGATAGCAGTGATTTGGGGTGCCAAGAATCTTACAATCCACAGCATTGTTAGTTGGGTGAATTCACAGCTTCCAAAATATCCAGGTCTTAAAGCATTCCTTCGGACCATCTCTCCTAGGCATTTTTTTGGTGGGGAGTGGAACACAGGAGGCAGTTGTGACAACACCAAACCAATGTCTGTTGGAAAGGAAATATTGGAAGAAGAGTCTAGTGATCAAGGCGCTGCACATGCAGTAAAGGGAACAGGTGTTAAACTCTTAGACATAACAGCTCTTTCTCAGCTCAGGGATGAGGCTCATATATCACGGTTCAGTATTACAGCAAAGCCCGGTGTGCAGGATTGCTTACACTGGTGTTTGCCTGGTGTTCCTGATACATGGAATGAAGTACTCTTTGCTCAAATCTAGTTTGCACTATAGTGCTCGAAGAGTATTTGGTTGGCGTTGAAAAGGTTACGACCATTTCATGGCTTGGAAAGGGTCATTCACTTTCAAAACCATATAGTTTTTCAGAGGATGCAATCATGGAGGTTTGCCACATGTGCTAACTGAGTTCGTTCTTCAGAGAAGATCTGATGAAATATCTGAAGTCGTACGTTGCAAAGATTTGCTTTACGGTATTGCCTTAGAAATACCTCTGAATACTCAAATTTTTTGGTCTTTTGTTGTATGACTTATTTGACACGTAAATTAGTTACTCCTTTATATGGCCAACACATATAGAGTGTTCAGGAGAAAAGAGGATCGATAAACAGCTGCAGTATAGGATAGGATCATTCGACTGTTACTGAAAGTGAGCTCTTCATAATTTATTGTAGCCTAGATTTAAATCAGATAGAACAGGAAACACCCGTGCTCTCTATTTAAAAACGAAACATGCAGGGAGGGTGGAAGAGAATAGTGTATTATTACAAGTTTTGGATTTTTTATAATGGAGTTTCAAAGCTTATATGGCGTATATTGATACATGTCATACTGAATGTAATATGCATCATTGCATGTATCTTCTGTAGTTCATACAGGACAATATTTGTAGTGGGGTCATTGAGCGTTATAGTTATGTTGACTCGCATTCATGTGGTCATGGATATATTTGCACGCCCGACAATACCTTGCCATCATATTTACTAGCATGATTTGTGTTTGTCTATTAACAGTGTCCCTCAGATATTCTTTGATGAATTTATAATATATAAAATAGGTATAAATTTTCTGTTATTAGATTATTATTGGATAATCTATTAATATTTAGTATTAGATTTACATGTTTTGACATCTCACCTGATTTTGTAAAATTAAATTAAATTTAAAATTTAATTTTTAAGACGGCATGTACATCTTCTCTATAATACAATTAAAATTATATATGTACACCTCTAATCCTTAAAATTGATGCTGATCGCAATATGTCTCCTTCCTGGGATTTATTCAGGCTTGTTAGACCATTCCGATAACAAAAAACATGAATAAAAATTAGTTGCATTTTTTTGTCATTTTAGTATAATAGATTTGAATTGTTCAAAGTTTGCAGATATTATTATTTTGCAATTCTAGTCTTTCGTCCTTCTTTTGTCAAATATTTAATAAATTTTGCTACCAACACACTAAAATGATTGAATTATATTTTATTCTTTCACGATTGCGAAATGAAAGGAAAGAAAAGCATAATTAAGTTATATCAATGTATTTAATAAAATAAAAATGGAATAACATTTTCCTTCTTACTGTATCATAATATAACTAAATTAATAATTCAATAAAATTGAAAGATATGTTACATCTTCTTGTATATTCTCATTGTGAAAGCCCACTCCCAAAGTAATTTTTTTATAATGATTTTTTTTAATTCTTTTTAGTAGAGATATTTTTTTCTCGGACGTGCACAAAAACGTGAGTTTTTTTTATATAATACGTTTCCTCTTTCCAATTTCATCATATCATTAATTTAATAATATATTAGTAAATTAAGAAGGAAAAATATTCTAAAATTCTTTTGTATACATGTGGATTTTATGCTGCTCAGACCATTTATTAAGATAAAAAGAAAAAAACTATTATTGATTATTTTATAATTATTGAGGCCCATACATATATATATATATATATATATATATATATATATATATATATATATATATATATATATATATATAACATTATCGTATAAGAAGTCTTTATATATAAATGGGTTAGTATTTGATAAATATTTTTTTTTAAATTAACATACTATTTTTATTTCTTATAAGAGAAAAAAATAAAGAAATGAAAACCGTGAGAGCCTAGATATAAATTTTAAAAATAATAAAATTATATATTATTATTAATTTTTGTTTCCTTTATTAATTTATATATGATAAAAAGTTAAAGATTTAGGAGGTTTACTTAAAAAACAGTTTCTGAAACCTCTATTGTTTTTAGTTCTCATAAACTAGTGGTTAATGTAAATAGTCTTACCATATAACACAATTTTAAGGTAAATTTAAGTCTTTTTCATTTTTGTAGAACTAATATGCTTTTTTTTAATAGATGCGTTTTTTCCTTGAACATGTAATTTCCTTATTTCCTAGATGAATTTCTTTTGATTGTGATTCTAAATCATGAAATTTTTGTTGTGTGACTGTAACAATCTTAAGTGATGTGTAGGTGAAGTGATAAGTGTATTCTATAAGGTAAGAAGAGCTAAATTCCTTCTTAAAGTCATTTGGTTGAATTTAAAAACTAGATATGAATGTTGTTGTTATATATTGACTTATGAGGAAGTTATTACGAAAAGTATTCTTATTCAAAATGTAAAGTTCATTGAGACTTTTAATATCGTATAATTGTGGATTTTCTAAGTATGTGGATTTATGAAATGTTCAGTTAAAATATATGTTTTGTTGATGAGTGGTTTGAAAACATGGATGAAATATTAATTATTGAGGTTTGTAAGAATAGAGAAGAAATAATCAAATTTAATATCATAGTAATAATATATGTTATATTGAGTTGTTTATTAGAATTTTGTATATGTATAAATGTTGTAAATTGAGAATAAAAATGAAAAAATATGAAGTAACAAGAAAATTCTAAATTTTCAAAAATAAAATAAAATAATTTGTTTATACTAGTTATTCATCAATTCATAAAAGAGATACATATCTATTATCTAACCGTTACAATGTTGATGTTGAATATTGAATAATCTTAAGTTTGACTACTAAATTATTCTAAATTATTCAAATATTTTTGTAAATATATATTTTTTTTAAATCTCATTATGTATCAAGGTATGACTTTTGAAACAGAAACACTTATAACATAATTTTAACTCGTTACAATAAAATTTGTGACTCTTGTTCAATGGGTAAGATTTTCAAGAATCAATCATCCAAATAAATAAAAAATATGTAAAAACAATTAAAGGAATAAGGTGACTTTTTTTTTCTAAGTTCATTGAATAAAAATTACTTTTATTTTATTTACAGTGACATGTATTTCTTTATGTTTTAATATAACAAAATATAAATTAATACAGAGAAAGAATGTTTAATTAAATATGATTAAATAATATAATTATAATTTAATAAAGAGAATTTGTATCTAACTAAACATAAATTAAATTATATAAATAAATTTTTAATAAAGATGACGTGTGAGTAACTAAAGATGGAGGAATCAAATGATATAGTTATAAAAAAACATGGTTTCAAAGAGAAATATTTCAATTTTGAGATAAAAAGAAAAAGTATTATGACCATTATCATTATTATATTTTTTATATGCTTACAAAATTATTACATGACTTATAATTATTATGAAGATTATAAATAAATATTATTTTTTGTAAAGTCTTTAATAAGGATCTGTCAATTTAATTAAGCATTCATATTATTTATTTTTGCTAGTAAGTGTTTAAAGTGTTTAGTATCAAATACTCCAACCTTTGGTAAGTGAAAATAAATCCACTATAAAGATAAAGTTATTACAACATAATATGATTTTGTATGCGTCCAGTATGATTGTTCTTCATCGTAGAAATGAAATCACCATATTGTAACACGATGTTGGAAACAAATATATCTATTTAAGGATGTCCAGATTGGATTGAATCAAATTAATTTAAAGAATCCATCCAAATCAAACCACGCTACAAGTTAATTTAATATCTAGATTAAATAACATTTTAGTTCAAAATCCATCTAATTTGATTCAGAATATAACATATCTTCATTTATGATTCCAAATACTCTTTATATCAATTAACCAAGTGCTATTCATTTTGTAATAAATTGAAAATAATAACTATAGTTAAAGAAACTATAACATATCTTACATTATTATTTTAGGGCCCTCTTTTACAGCGAAATATAATTTTCAAAGTAATGCCGAAGATTGATACATCCTCGCAAGTTGACTACACCGCCCAAAGCATAATAATTTCAGATATATTTTATTAACTTAAATGTATTATTTTTAGTTTTCATTTCAAGCGTATTTCTCTCATCTTTTTCTTATCAAATTTAAAATTACATATATATCTCATCAGCAGGGCCATAGCAACGGTCAAGTTTCAGGGAATGGGGATAAAGACAGAGGAGAGAGGTTTATTAATTGCGTCTTATTAATGCAACAGTGCATGACATTTATTTTGAATTGACCATTACTGTCCTTATAATTGTGCCATCCTAATTAAGTAGTATATAACATCAAATTATGATAAAATAAAAGAAGTAAATCAATCATAATAATTAAACTTTAATCATAATAATAAAACTTTAAACCAAGCCAGAAAGTAATCCGATTCAGCGTTCCATTTGCCGACAGAGAATCAGGCCACGTGGCAACAGGTAAAAAGCTCACACGCAGTTCCTAACGGAAAACGGGGCTGGGCAGCATGAGGGGGCCCCACACTCATTCGTGCTACTTTTTATTTGCAATTATATAAATAAATCCAAATGCGAATATGCAAGATAACCGTTCTGCTTCTTCTGCACTCTTCTTCTCTTCTTCTCTTCTTCACATTCCAAAGCGTCTGTTCTCTATTCTTCTCCGTCATGGCGGAGGATTTCTCCAAGGCGGTCGACGACGGACTGAGGCTCTCGAAGCGTATATACTTCGGGAAGGATAGGGCGGTGGCGCCGCCGAAACCTCCGCCCTCGATGGTCCGTTCCGCCACGGCGTTCCTCCCTTCCGCGGCGATGGTCTACGCGGTGATCTGCGATCCAGGAATCGTGGACAACCCCGACATCCCTAGCTACCAGCCGCACGTGCACGGAAGATGTGATCCCCCGGCGCTGATTCCGCTTCAGATGTACGCAATTGAGATGGAAGTTGACTGTCACCACGACACCGCGTTTGTCACCGTTTCCGGCACCTGGAGACTCCACTGCATCAAGGGAAGCCGCTCCTGCGATTGCCGTGTCGCTATTCCCATGGGCCTCCAGGTACTGTGGTATACAATCATGGAGGTTTATTTGGTTTAATTTTAATTTAATTTGAGTAATGAGATTTTTAACGTGTTATAGACTTTTGTGTTCTGATATAATTTGGCTAACAGGGTTCAATTCTAGGTGTTGAGGTTAGCGTGCCCAGAAAATCGTATACTACTGAACTGGTTGTTCTGGAAGATGACAAAGGGAACCAAAACTTCGCGCCACCTCAAAATGGAGGGTTTCTTATCCCTAATATATTTACTTTAACTATACCACAGGTAATTAGGCTTAATGCGTTGCTTTGATTACTTGATTTTTATAGTTTAGTTTTTTTCTTTTTCCCTTGATGTGGTGCTGATTGTGGTTGGATTTTCACTGTTTGTGATAGATTGATGGGGGTTCCAATTTGTCGATTAAAGTTCGTTGGTCTCAGAAAATAGCGTACTCCAATGGCCTGTTCTCTTTGAATGTACCTTTTAACTTTCCTGATTTTGTCAACCCTGCGGGGAAGAAGATACCTAAAAGAGAAAAGATACGAATTAATTTGGATGCTGTTACTGGAGGCGAGCTTCTGTGCAAGACAATAAGTCACCCAATGAAGGTTCGTGTTTTTTTTTTTTTTTTGTGGTAACGCTTTTGAATTTTACTTATGACGTACGTACTAACTGATTGATTATTTCTCGGGACTGTCCAGCAAGTGAGGCGTCATGCGGGTAGTATGGACTTCGTGTATGAGTCCGATGTTCTCGCGTGGTCTAAAGTTGATTTTAGCTTTTCATACGCTGTAAGGACTCATGATTCATGATCAATATTTTTTTAGTTTGTGAGGTTGACAAGATATTTTATTGGCTCACTGTCTGCATTTAGGTTTCTTCAAGTCATATGACTGGTGGTGTTGTTTTGGAATCTGCATCCGCGCATGATCTTGATCAAAGAGAAATGTTCTACATGTATCTTTCTCCAGGAGATATTCAAAGTGAGAAGGTTTGTACTATAACTTCAAACTTTGTAGGTGTACTTCTGGTGTTTAATATATATATATATATATATATATATATATATATATATATATATATATATATATATATATATATATATATATATATATATATATATATATATATATATATATATATATATATATATATATATATATAGACACACACACACATATTGGTGTCTTTTGTCCTTACTTCTGGTATTTTAATTTGCAGGTATTCAAAAAGGAAATAATATTCCTTATTGACATCAGTGGTAGCATGCAGGGAAAGCTAATTGAAGACACAAAAAGTGCACTGTTAACCGCTCTCTCCAAGTTGAATAATCACGATTCATTTAATATTATAGCCTTTAATGGAGAGACTTATCTATTTTCCAAATCGATGGAATTGGCTTCCGAGGATGCTGTCGAAAGGGCTACTGAGTGGATTAACGTGAACTTTGTTGCTGGAGGTGGTACAAATATTTCACGTCCATTAAACACGGTACTTGTGCTTATAAAAGACTCTTTCTCACTAATATAACTATAATGGAGCACTGGTTAGACTGAACCAAGATATACGAAATGCAATATACTTAGCAGATTAATCAGTTTTCTTTGGAGAAAAAATAATCTTTGCGCAGCTTGATGCAGGGCAAACCAATTCCTTAGATTTCGTTGCATCTTTGTGTGTTTTAAGACTTGTTTGACGTATTTTTATCAGTGTAATTGTTTTTTATTTATTTATGCTTTTTTCTTTTCAGGCAATAGAGATGCTATCCAATGCTCAAAATTCGGTCCCAATAATTTTCCTAGTTACAGATGGAACCGTTGAAAATGAGAGACAAATTTGTGCTATGGTAAAGAACCGTATGATCAATGGAGAGTCAATATGCCCTCGAATCTACACTTTAGGCATTGGTACGATTCCTAGTATTTTTAGCCTTGATCAAAACTTGCTACTTGTCATAAATTTTATCTGTGACATTCTTGTAATTTTCATAAACCCTGTTTAAGATATTGCTCGTAGTTATTCTAATTCATTGTAAGTATTGGGAAAATTTCTTCATTTTATCACTCATCTTAAACTCGTTTAACCACAGGTTTATTCTGCAATCATTATTTCTTGCGGACCCTTGCAATGTTTGGTAGGGGCCAATACGATGCTGCAAGTGATGTTGGTATGTTCTAAATTTACTTAAATAAATACATATCATTGGCATTATTTATCTTTTTCTTTATCTTTATATTCACAATTTTCATTCTAAAGAAGGAGAGGGGTTGTCTTAGGTCATTGACAGCCAACATTACTCATCAGTACACTTGAGTGACAGTGTTTCTCGTAAGTAACAAGTAGTATATTAGAGGAAGAATGACACGGGTGTTACTATGGACTGAAATTCCAAAGGTTTGGGGACAATATTTAATATCAAATTAATGGTTTTGTCAAATACAGCCGAAATCATCAATTTGTATGCACATCATCAATACGTGCACCACAATTAAGATTGGAAGAACATTTACTAGGTATTCTTTGGATAGATTTAGAGGGGTTTGTTGAAGGGTATTGTATCCTAGAGGAAAAGATTATCATAGGCAAGCATCTAAGTGGACATGTTAGTACTTTGTAGCCAGAGAAAGTGATTTTGGTTTCGGAGAAATAATGAGGAAAGACAGATTATTCTGGATTTCTCTATGTTTTATGATTTCAATATTTTAAATACTTAGTGAGCGTAAGAAACATCAGTTTAAGGTCACAAACTGATTTCCTTTAGGCTACTCGTATTAGTAACAGAGTTTGTAAGGATTACAAGATGCTTCCAAAAGTAATAATGTAATGCAATGCAACACAGTTACTGATCATTGATGTTTGTTTTAAGGGACAAGTTTATCTTGGTATCAAATTCTGGCAGATTAAGGGAGTTAAATTTGACTCTTATGGATAAATTATTATAACAAGGTTTTTAGGATTTACGAGGTAGTTTAGTCTTATTTTTTATGACATATCTAAGAGGATTAGAAAGGTTTTCGATAAATCCTGAGTTTTCTCTTGAGAGATGATAAATCTCTGTGATTGAATATAAGTGTTTGAGTATATCGATTAAGACGAGTCTAGAGTTTTTTAATTTAAAATCACTGTACTTATGTGTCTTAAACTTAATTTTTGTTTTCTGTTGTGAGAGTTGATGTAAAGGTACAAGGCAAATATGAGAGTTTTACATAGTTTTTCTTGACTTTATATGATCAAGTATGGAGAAGTATTGCGGAAGAATCTAGAAAGTAAAGCTGTTACTTATATTAGAACTGTGTAAGATATGTATGATGAGTGAACTACTTAAAGAAAGGTGTTACTTATAATTGAACCGTGTGAGGTATGTATGATGGGAGTGAACAACTAGCTTGAAAATTTCAGGATGCGCGAGACTTATGATTTTACCAAAAGAATAGGATTACATCAAAATTCAGCCTTACGGCCTTTGCATGTATTTTTGAGAAATCAAATAAACAACTGACTGTAATTTTATTATTGTTTCTAATTGGTCTGGGGCTCTTTTACCTTTGGTAAATCATACAATTATCTCATGGACAGTTAGTTACACCCACAAATGATATAAATACTACCGTTGTCAGTTGCATGTTTGTGAGAGTGTTTTATAAAAATGGATTAGCTTATTTTACTAAATACATCCAACCAACTTCAATCCTTTTTGCCTATTGACAACTTAGGTTTTGACTTCTCGGAAATGTTCTTGCTCATGAATCAGTAGGTGTTGTTCTTGTTTCTTTTGTACCTTTAGTATTTCCTATATGTGTCATGTTCCTTGGATTATTCACAAGTGCAAATCAATCTTTAATTTCTGCTACTTTAGCTTCGGCTGGGGATCAAAACTGTTTCATTCACCAAAAATATGCAATAGGGACAATCTTTTTATAGGTTGCTCAACACATTTCATCCTTACGTCGTTGTTTAATTTAGTGTTGTATGAACAAAACAAGATTCTTTCAACTAAGTCTCATGGGGTTATGTGATCTATATATTTTAAAATCTAATCTCATTTAGTGAGATAGCATTTTTGTTCTGATATTTATTCTAAAGTTATCTAATAATTGCTGATAGATCCTAAACTTTTATATTATTTCCAAACACGGTCCATAAACTATTTAATAATACCACGACTGAACCCTGAAGGATTTCATTATTACATTTTAACATTGGAGTTTGAATGACTAAAGTACCCTTGCCTGGTATATTACGGAATTGTTGAAATTTAACAAAAGTAGGTTCAATTGGATAGTACGGGAGAAGGATGTTAAGGCTTGATGCATTAAAACCTAATTTGCCCTCTTTCTTGAATGCCAGATTTGATTGAGTCTCGAATGCTGACACTGTTTGACAAAGCTTCATCTCTCGTTCTTGCAAATATCAAAGTGGATTCATTGGATGATCTTGGGGAACTCGAGGTACAATTTTACAGAATACCTTGTTAGATTGGATTTGAAGAATAACATTTTGCTACCTGTTTTTCACTCTTTCCAAAAAAGTTGACATGTACAAAACCATTGTCTTTCACTGAAAGTTTTTTTTTTTTTTTCATCCTTCAGTTCGTCTGCCACGGCCACCCCTTCAGCTTTTAAGCTGAATTACTGTCTTAATTTTATGATCAGTGCTGTATTGATCACTCTGCACGATAAAATGTGCCGTTATGCTCCATTTCATTATTATTCTACAGTGGTTACGTCGAATTCTGCTTTTACCTATATCTTTTGTCATGTCTTTTTCTATTTATATTGTCTTTAGAGTGACATTTGAAAACGAAGATTGATATGAATGCCATTGTGAATCTACATGTCCTGGCCTTTATGACAATTCATTTTCTGTTGCAAATATGCTGAATGTTCAACATTCCCTGAGTTTATTACTCTCTCTTACGGGATTATCTTCAATGTATGTTATAGGTATACCCTTCTCATATTCCAGATCTTTCATCAGAAGGTCCACTGATTTTATCTGGAAGATACAGGGGAAATTTCCCTAAAACTCTTAAAGTCGAAGGTATTTTGGCTGATTTCAGTAATTTTGTAGTAGATATGAAGATACAAAATGCTAAGGACATGCCTCTACAAAGGGTAAAGTAGTCTTCTGTCTGGCATACTTGCAATCCAAGTTTTATTGTATATAAATTGCGACTGACAATATCCTAGAGGAGGCTCTAAGTTTTGTTTGTCGGTGATGCTGAGCTATTTAGTGCTTACATTACATGAACAAGCTCTTTGAAAAATCTGTTTTTCAAATAGCAAACTTGTTCGGTCAAATTTATCATAATTGTAGTAAGATTTGTTGAAATGGGTACATACAGAATCATGGTTTATTTTGTCTCTTTTGTTTAGTATGTCAGTGAACGTAAATATATGCAGCTTCATCTTATTCTTTCAGTCATGGTCCCAACATGTTTTGATCAGACGCTGGTTTATAAATTAATATATTAATGTCCACAACTTCACATTTGTGTTTCATTTTATTTATTATTATTATTATTATTATTATTATTCATTTATATGGCTCTATTTTCTTTCTTATCAGGTTTGTGCTAGAGATCAAATTGAACATCTCACCGCTCAAGCATGGTTTTTGGAAAATAAACAGCTAGAACAGAAGGTTTGTTAATACTGCATGCCATCACTCCACTCAATGTGTAGGGGATTTTTTGTTTCTTTTATTGTTGAATAAATTGTCGTATTCATCTTCATAAACATTGCAGGTTGCAAAACTGAGCCTGCAGACGGGCTTTATCTCCGAGTATACACGAATGGTTTTACTTGAGACCGATCATCTAAAGAAAGTCAAGGAATCAGCCGGAACGAAAGAAGTATGTATACCATCACTCCACTCATCTTTTTCAATAAAGCAGATACTAAATAACGGTTTCATTTAAACGTCCTTCGGTAATTAGAACCATGCCTGTTCATTATGGTTTGTTTATATATTTTGCAATCAAACATGGATAAAATCTGACGTAGAAACTGTTCAATTGATGTTTGTTTTTTCATTGATCGCAAACAGGCGTCAAAAAAGAGCAATGGTCGGTTTGAGACAGGCGTCCAAGGGCAGAGAATGATTTTACTACCACATTTGGGTATCGGCTTTGGCAACTTAAGTGCAACTGTTGAAAATACTCCTCCCGGATATAAATCGAAATTGCCTGAAGTTCCTGAAATCTTCAAGGCGGCCACAAATTGTTGTGAAACGTTGTTAAGTTACTGCTGCTGCATGTGCTGCATCCAGTGCTGTGCTCGGTTAAACAACCAATGTGCAACTGCATTGACACAACTCTGCATTGGTCTAGGATGCTTTGGCTGCATCACTTGTTGTTCAGAGATATGCTGTTCTGGAAATGAAGGCTAGAATCTCAATTTTGTTGTATGATTTTTGTATTCTACTACTGCATATAGAATTCACTGTTTATATAGTTGTCAGTTGGGGAATGTATATCAGCAGGTCATACTTGTTATATTGTATAGTTTTTTCTGATAATAGTCCTGCAAGTTTAAATTTGCAATAGATATCAAATCAAATTATACCATTCTATCAACAAAGAAGAAAGGGACCTATACCAAGTTTTTTCTGCCGATTTCTATTGCTCTAATTTATTTTTAAAACAACTTTAAGCTTTTTTTCGGCAAGCCATCTCGCCTAGGTTTGTAAGTTTTTAATCGGATCACTTGCCGAGGAATTCCAGTCTTAGGAATTCATTATTAACATAGTAATTTATAATTAAAATTAGTTTTAATTTGAATAATTGTATTCAAAAGTAATTTTAAGATAGTTTTATTGAGATAAATTAAGAAAAGCAGATCATATAATAGATTGCAGAAAAGTTTTACAAAGCTATTGAGAAAAAATAAGCTTTAAACGTACATATACATAAAATTATTTAAAAAAAAAGCTTAAATATACATTTGATACTTCTCAAACAATTTTAAAAGGAAACAGCCAAATGTCTTAATCAGGCTATCATTAAACATGTTTATTTTAAAAAAATGTTGTAATCAATGTTTTACATTATCTCATTTCTTTTAAATTGATGGAAAACATTTAAGTTACTACTTCTATAAGAAAGATTGTTGAAAACATCAAAAAGAATTAGAGATTTCGTATATTTGCATAATAGGAAAATTTAAAGATTTTGTTGAATATATATATATATATATATATATATATATATATATATATATATATATATATATATATATAAAATAATGAAAATTTTAGTATAAATAAATAAAAGTCAACTTCGAAAATCTTGCAAATTTCTAAAATCATCTCTCTTATCAATTCATATATATATATATATATATATATATATATATATATATATATATATATATAATAATAATCCTATATTAATTTTACGTTTTCAATTTTTCTCATCTCTCAGTATGTCTACCTTGAGGCGGCAAGAAAGATAGAAACGATTTAAAAAAAATTGTATTTATAAAACTCAAATTCTCCTTTTCTTTTCACTTTTTCATCGACAAAACTTAAAAAAAAAATGTCATACGTGATTTCTTTCCTCCTAAATTTTTCACGCCAATCCAAACACATTAAATATTATAGTTTGTCGTTTTACATACCTAATAACTAGCTGTAATAAATGGAAATATCTGCTTTTGTCCACCAATTGAACAAAATACATAATAGTTAGAACCAATCTTTGCTTGCTTGTACTCTTCTTCTCTCGAAATTGTACAATTTCATTAAGGTAAAAGGGGTTGCATGCAAGCAAAGAACAATAAAAATCAACGTTAACTCTTGCATGGGTGTAGAGGATGAAGATCAAACCTGGTTGAGATTCAGCAAAAGTCCTCTCCCAATTCAACCATTGTAGATAATTGTGGACAAACATTTTACCAAAATAACTTTTAACTCCCAGCATTGCTTTGCTACTACTTTTTTACAAGTCCTTCTTCTTTATTTTCATAATCTTACCCATTCTATGATACAAGTATTTACAAGATACAAGAATTTGCATGACAAGCCACCAACCACACACTAATATCTTTCCTATTACTGGTATTCTACAAATCAAAAGCCCCACATATCCTACCGAACAAAATAACCATATGATTATGAAGAAAAGTAGATGAAGAACCAAGATCAAACTCCAGAAGCACGTCTTCGGAATGCGGAAAGGATCGTCCTCAACCCTTATATTCCCATACGGTGTTATCTTGAACTTAGTTGCAGATCCAAACATTGACAATTTCCCCAAAGCTATTAGTCTTCTGAAGATTAATGTCTCAAATAAATACTCTGGAGAAACCGATTCATCGGTTCGAACAATAGATGCCTTCATTTTGCCGTAAGATTTATTAAACCCCATACCATCTTGCTCAATCCTCATCATTAATTCTTCCAATTCAGGATCGTAGTATCCTTCCTCCAAGGATTCCTCGTAGCCAAAGCCCAAAGCTTCATCCATGGCTGGATCCAAGCATTTCAATAAAACAATGGTTATCCTCAAGTTTTCAAACCACGAACCTGAGCTGGAGGCGGCTTTGTTGCTTGCCGAAAATTCCAATGAAAGTTGGATATACTTCCTCAACACTGCTTTGTAAAATGGATCTCCCACTTTTAATTGCAACACTCCCCAAAAGCGTCGATATTTAGATCCTCCTCCGTCAGTGTACTCTAGAAGAATAGGCATACCCATGTCCAACCCCTTTTCCTTCATTACTTCTACCCGTGCCCTCAATAATCTTTCTACAAATCCACCAAACGATTGCATTTCTTCAGGATTTGAATCAGAAAAATGTTTGGGTACATTCTCCTTTATCATCTCTAAAACCTGTACCACATCGTCAACAGATTCTTCGTGTTCTTGCTTTAAACTTGCCCCGTAGACTGAAATTGAAGCTTCCTCGGTAATCTCAGCCTTAGCATTCCTCCAGGTCCTCAAAAGTACTTTTCCAGCCCTGCTTGGACCTTCTTCTGACTCTATTAGAGACAGATTCTTGTTAAAGATGTCTCGTGGATCAAAACTTTCCAGCATATGTTTCATTTTCTGCTTTGGACAACCTTTTGGAACCAAAAGTGATGATGGAATTAAGTTCCTCCTGGAGCTGGGAGTGGGAAACCTGAACTGGATATCATCCGTGTTTGTTTCTTGCTCGTACACATTAACTCCCCAATGACTCAGAATCAGGTCTGATTCGTATTGAACCTGAATGGCCTTCCAATCATCTCCAAGACTTGCGTCAAGGCCCTGCCACTCTTCATCCCTGAACAAGACTCGCAGATCACAAAATAACACATGATCTTCTCCAACGTTGAAACAGTGGTAATCTCTACCACATATTTCTTGTCCGTCAATAAACAAGTGGAGGCTTACAGTGTGCCAGTTCACAAATCCAGTGAACGATTCTACAGCTGACTGGAAAGCATGTTCAAAATCAGACAGTTTCTTTTTCGATTCCTGGAAAACTAATGCTAAAGCAACAACAGGAAACTTTCTGCGAGCCCAGAAATGTGGAATCTCTTTAGTGCCTATGCAGTCAAACCATTCAGGTATTTCTCTTTTCAGCATCGGCATTACAACTTGTATTCTTTGAATCTCTTCTGAGACCTGTCACAACGAAAGACATTAGTGTGTTTGCATCAACATACCATTTTTATGGAATTACAGTATCTTGCGTCATAAGAATAATGGTACGGTGAATGTAATTAAACCTTAGACCATAGCATGCTTGATGCCTCTGAAGTCAAGGACTGACAGTATCTTGCATCTACTTTCTGAATACTTAAGGGAAGTTCTGGAATTTCCTTAAGATTCCTGCAGAAACTAACATCCAAACTTTTCAAGTGAGAAGATCCTCCGATGATGTTTGGTAGGGCTACAAATCCGTTGTGTGATACATTTAAGTCTTCTAATTTTGGAAAAGTTTCAAGAATGGCACAAAGATCTTCATATGATGGATTAGTCTCACAAAAATGAAGTGTCACTAAATTTGAACTGCCATTTGCCACGGAATGGCGGCTCTTTTGGAACCTTTGAAATGATTCTCCAAGTTGAGAGCATTCATCAACTTTTAAAGTGACAAGTTTTGGGAGCAAAAAGAAGCTACTTGGCAGATTTTTAAGCTCTTTGCAAACTGACATGTCTATATGCTCAAGTCCAGTAAGGTTACCAATGGATTCCGGAATCTTTTTAATGGCAGTACTCATCATGTATATCTTTAATGGCTTATCCATTTTTTGCATTACATGAGGGAAGTGTTCAAGTCTTCTGCAAAAGTTAAATGAAAGCACTTCGAGAGAGGGCAAATACATCGTTGGCACAAAACTTGTGAGCAGAGTGCACTCTGAAGCACTTAAGTACACAAGGTTAGGCATAAACCCAATGGATTTTTCGAACCTTGTCAGTCTATAGCATTTATCAAGTGTAAATACCTTCAAGCTTTTAGCTCCAGACAGGTCAGGAATTTGAGTTATGAATTGACAATGGGAAAGATTGATGAATGTCAGATCCTCAAATCTCTGCGAAACAAAGTATAACTAAAGTGATTAGAGCATAGTCCTTACATTAGGCTTTAAATCATGACAGTTTTGCCACATGCTTCGGGGGGATATAAGGAGAAAGCAAATGTGTGTACCTGAAATGGCTTTTTAAATATCAGAGAACTATGAGGTAACTTGAAGTCAACAATTCTGTGGGGATAAAAATCTGGCGGAAAAGACTTTGATGGGTACCCCTTCCAATCGATTAGCCGTAAACTATTTGGCAGATAACTAGGACCAGACGAAAATATTGCATTGCGAACAATCAAAATTCTGAGGTTCTTCATCTTCTTGAAGGCTGTCATAGTCCAATAATCTATTTTTTCTTGTTTTGGGGGATAAAGCATTATTCCTTCAACTGTATCACTTCCCTGTGGAAATGCGTGTAAATGAAAAGAATTAACATAAAATACATTTGCAGCTGATAAAAAAACACACACAAAATACATTTGCCAAAGTACACAAACATGTAAAGGTAACTAAAAATATAAGATGGTCAAGATTCTCACTGAGTTTTCTTTAAGTACTTCATGAACATCTTTATGACACCATAATCTGCTGCGGTAACCAGGGTTTGATGGGGATTCCTTCCGAACAATCTCTCTACCCATGTCTTGTATTAGATCATGCATTTCCAAGCAACCGTTTTCATCAACAGTTATGAGACATTTACTAACAAATACTTTTATATCCGGGTTGAAATCACAAGCATCTAGTATCCTTTTGACATAATCCCACCTTTCCCCTTTGAAGAAACATGCAATGTCCAGGAAAATTTTCTGGTCCAAGTTGGATAGGCTTGTGTAGCTTATTTCCAGTACACCTTGAATCTCTGAATCTGGAACCTTTCTATATTTCTGTAATTCAGTCTCGCATTCTTCAGGACCTCTACCCTTCAAATTGGAGCCTATTACTCTTAATGCCAACGGAATACCCTTTGCATATCTTACTGCACTAGTAGAGATGTTAGCAAAGTTTTCTGCAGCTCTGCTCCTATTAAAGGCATACCAACAAAAGAGTTCAAGGGATTCCTGATAATTTAGCTCCTCCATTTTATATCCTTTAATTTCAACATGATGCTTATGTAGAACATCTTTATCTCTTGTTGTTATAATGATCCTGCTACCAGGACCAAACCAATCATATCCTCCAGCTAATGCTTCCAATTGTTTTACAGAATCAACATCATCCACAATCAGAAGAACTCTTTTATGTCCAAGCCTGCACTTTATTTCAGAACTTCCTTTAAATGTACTGCCAATAATGGTTTCTGTCTCTTCACCCATCTCAGACAAAAGTGTCCTTTGGAGATCTTCCAGGCCCTTAATGCTTTTATTTGTTTTTTCTCTGACATTAGCCAGAAAACTTGCAGCTTCAAAATGATGCCTGATCTTGTTATACAGATCCACAGCAAATGTGGTTTTGCCAATTCCGCCAACCCCATAGATCCCCAGTATACAAACTTCATCATTTGATTCAACATCTATTAGAGATTTCACCCGTTCGAAACGAGAATCAAGTCCAACTAGGTGCTTGATTTGTAAAGGCATGGGAGGCAGTTTAGCTGAGGTGTCTTTCACAATCTTCTCAATAACCTCAGTTTCATACCTGCATAGACACACAATACTTAGGCCTATTCATTTTATAATAAACGGCAAAAGAAAGTTGTAATAACTAATTAAAATCTTAGACTGCAATTGGAAACACAGAACAGAAACTAACTTAGAACTAACAAATGAAAATGTTCTACTTACCAGATTACTCCATTAATACTAGAATAAATAATATATATACTTTTTAACATTCTCATGCAATAAAAAACAATTATCCATGGTAAATTTGTTGACTTATGTAATAAGTATCTTAAAAGCTACAAGAGTTGAACAAAAACAAGTCATATCCCTATTAAACTAATAATAATGATAATTATAGTCAAGTTGAATTACTTATTTGTGTTGGGATAAACTTAAATTTTAGGATTTTATTAATAATTTTGTTTAAATCTTATTTTATTAGTTTTGGGTTTAGTAATATTTGGTTTGATTTTGATAGAGATAAAATATATATAGGTAGTTTTGATTTTCCTTTTATTTAGGAGAGTATTATTTTATTTTATTGATATAAGATAGAGATAGATTAAGTAGATTTTATTTTAAGTTAGTTGATATTCTATTGTTAGTTTTTATTATTTGTATTTGGCCCAAGGCCCTATTTGTACTTTTTTAAAGGTTGTCAAAGTTCAATAAAAAGTAACTCCAGTGAATTGAAGAGTATTATTATTTGGGTCACGTTTTTTCCAACAGTGACATCAGAGCTTTATGTTTTGAGTACCGAGAGAGAAAGAGAGAGGAGAGAGTCAAACACTGCGAGAGAAAAAATGAGTGCTTGATTTTTTTTGAGAGAGATGACAAAGGTTGTCAATGGTATGAGTGTGCCACAATTGACGAGAAAAACCAATTATGATAATTGGTGCCTGCAGATGAAGGCGTTATTGAGATCCCAAGACGGGTATGTTGAACCTGATGAGGATGAACATCAGACAGTGGCACAAATGACAACGTTGAAGAAAACTCGTGCAAGAGACGGGTCATCATTGTATTTTATCTAGAATGCAGTAGATGAGTCAGGATTCGAAAAAATAATGAATGCTAAATCAGCAAAAGAAGCCTGGGAGATATTGGAGGTCGCGTATAAATGTGACAACCGCGTTAGACAAGTCCAAATACAATCTCTTAGAGGAGAGTTTGAACAGTTGAAGATGGAGCCCAAAGAGCATATAATCGAGTACATAACTCGGGTGGAGAAGGTGGCCAACCAACTCGGTAGGAATGGAGAACAAATGCTATCTAGCCGAGTTGTGGGAAAAATTTTGAGATCTCTTACAAAAGATTTCGAAAGTATCGTGTGCGCCATCGAAGAATCGAAGGACTTGTCGGTTCTCACAATGGATGAACTTGTTGGTTCATTAGAAGCCCACGAACAAAGGAGAAAGAGTTGGGATGATCAGGTTGAACCCGACGACCAAACACTATAGGTACAGTTTGACTCGAATAAAACTCGGATTACTCAGAGCCGAGGTTCTGGAGGTAGACGGCGAGGAAGCCGAGGACGAGGTGGACGTGGCCGAGGAGATCGATCAACAGTGGAGTGTTTTAAGTGTGGCAAGTACGGCCACTATGCAAATGAGTATAGATCAAACAAGTGCTACAATTGTGGCAAGGCTGGCCATATTGCAAAGTATTGCAAGACCGAGATAAAGGGGAGACTAATTTCGTTACTGAAGATGCAGAAGAACTATTGCTGGTAAAGAGCTCGGATGCAGTGGACATGAAGGGCCCAATCCCAATAATGGATGAAGTGATCTTGGTAAAGGATGCAACAATTGTGGAGAAGAAAAGCCTAGAGAAAGAACTCAAACAAAAAGATGAAGAGATTCAGCGGATAGGGAGGCTTCTAGATGAACAGAGGGTTGAACTTGAGGAGCTGAAGAAGGTGACTCTTGAAAAGGAAGAGAAAGCATATAGCGTTCATGAACCAGATAAAATTAGGGAAGAAAAAGATGAAGAAGAGATGAAGGTTGATGAGATTTCTACTAACTCGGTATGATATCTAGATACTGGGGCAAGCAATCATATGTGTGGAAGCGAAAACTTTTTTTATAAACTCACTCACCAAGGTGGAGGCCAAATTTATGTCTTTCGAAGATGACTCCAAGGTGGTCGTGAAAGGGAGTGGAACAATCCGACATATGCAAAAGAATGGACGAGTTGGAGAGATTAGGGATGTTTATTATGTTCCGGAGCTGAAGAACAATATTTTAAGCATGTGTCAGATAATTGAAAAAGGTAATTCAGTTTTTATGAAAGACCAGATACTATATTTAAAGGATAAGCATGATCGTCTAACAACCCAAGTAAAAGCAAAAAAGAACCGATTGTATAAACTAGAGCTGAAAATCTTGGAGAAAAGATGCAAACCCGGAGTGGGATGATGCACATGAAAAGCCGACTAAAGGAAGGAAGAATTTAAGTTTATGGAGAAGTTTGTTGGGATAAACTTAAATTTTAGGATTTTATTAATAATTTTGTTTAAATCTTATTTTATTAGTTTTGGCTTTAGTAATATTTGGTTTGATTTTGATAGAGATAAAATAGATATAGGTAGTTTTGATTTTCCTTTTATTTAGGAGAGTATTATTTTATTTTATTGATATAAGATAGAGATAGATTAAGTAGATTTTATTTTAAGTTAGTTGATATTCTATAGTTAGTTTTCATTATTTGTATTTGACCCAAAATCCTATTTACACCTATTTAAAAGTTGTCAAGGTTCAATGAAAAATAATTCTAATAAATTGAAAAATGTTATTATTTGGGTCACGTTTTTTCCAACAATTTAGTCGCTTCATCTGCACATCATCAATACCTTTTAGCACTTACGCATAAAATCTACCTGTTTTAGTCCTGTGATTACGCTTTTAAATTCATTTTATTACTCATAATTTTCCATTTTAATCTCTATAATTTCGAATAGAAACTTAAACTGTTTAATACATCCAGAAAAATTATAACAAGTAATTTTCAAGCGTAAGAGCTAGTATGTTCGTGATCAGTATAGGATCTGAACTTACATATGGTTCCTGTAGTGTATTCCGGTTAGGTCGCAAACTCTGGACAAAGCTGATCGCCATGCTTTAACCTTCTCCGAGTCTTTTCCATATCTGTTTTCATGTTTACTCATGGCAGTTGCGTAACTGTTTTTCTGGTACCGTACATCGGAAGGTTCCACCAAATAAAAAATTGCAACCACATGCTTTCCTTTGTTTTCGTAACAGTGAAGGATCTTGGCCAGTTCGTCAAGGCACCAAGAGGAAGATGCATAGTTTTGACAGAGCACGACCAAAGAGATTCTGGAAGCTTCGATTGCCTGAAACAGAGAAGGACGGATTTCGTCCCCGCTTCGGAGACTCTGTTCGTCTCTGAAGGCGTTGATTCCGTGACGGAGCAAAGCTCGGTAGAGATGATCGGTGAATGAGTAGCGAGTCCCGTTTTCGCCCTTGAAACTCATAAAAACATCATACGTGAAATCACCATGATTCGCCATAATGACTGATAGAGAAATCAACCCTCCTCCTTCTCAACTCAACCAATGCAATTGGTTTTTGTCAGGGAAGTAGCTGAGTTCAACTTCTCATGAGTTTTCAAAGTCAACCAATGCTGAAGATAATTTCTTTGTTTTTCAAATACCATGTGAGAAAAGCAAGGAAACACGTCGGCAAAGCTGAATGAGATTATTGTACAAAATGTCAAATATTCTATTTTTATATGGTTTTTTATCGATAAATATTGTTATAATATATTTTTACCAAAGAAAAAGAAATTAAAAATCATATTTTCATAAACTAAAGCTTTAAGTACTTGGTTTCTTTTATTTATTGTATTGTATATAAGTGTGTGTGAATTTATTAAAAAGTTATAATTAAATATAATTTATGTTTAAACTTTAATTATATGGTTTATGGGGTTTATTTGTTTACGTGACGGAGATACTTAATAGAAATTCGGTCTTTACACTTTGTTCACTTGAATCGATTCGTCACTGAATAGAAATTCGGTCTATACACTTTGTTAACTTGAATGAACTCAGAGGAGAGTGATTAAATGGATTTGAGAAAATTTGAAGGTGAATTTTTTGTTGTTTATTTGAGTGGATTTGGAGGTAAGTGAAAGTAGATTTAGAAGTAAAAATTTTTAATCTGTCAGATCAATCAAATCTTACATTAATTCTCACAAATTTTATTTTCAAATTTACTCTCACTTATCCTAAATTCACTCAAATAAACAATAACAAAATTTATCTTCAAATTCTCTCAAATTTATTCAAAGACTCTTCCCCAAATTCATTAAAGTGAACAAAGCCTTAATTATTGACTCAAAACAAAACAATAAAACAAAAATAATGACAGTGAGGGCGTGTGCTTAGTACAGAGGGGTGCAACTAAAAATCTTCTTTTCTCTTTCTTTCAAACAAACCAAACTCTGTTTCATTGGAAGCGTGAAACCTACCTTATTCTTTTGCTTATGGTAAGCTTCTTTCTTCTCCTTTCTTCCATTCCCGCATCTTCTTCTAAATTTTCTTATGCATGAAATCGTTTTCTGGGTCTTGCGGGTCTTTTAAAATTTTGGGTTTTGAATTTTAAGTTTTAGAGTGTAAATTATAGTTGGGTGATGAAAAGCACCATAAAAATTTTTCACAATAAAAGGAAAATACTCAAATACTATTCACCATTACACCATACCACCATTGCCATTGTTGTCGCCGCTGACACTGCCATTGTTGTTCCAGAAAGCTTGTTCTGGAATTAATGATTCGAAAGTCACTTTTACAAGAATGTGGTTATATTTAGAAATTGAATTAAATATGTTTTTATCTCTTAGTTAAGTAAAATTAAAATAATTTTCTTTTGGAAACTTTCAATCAATTTAGTCCAAGTAATTAGAATTTTCTAACAACAGAACTAAAATAATGTGAGAATGAAGTAAACCTTTTGGAAGACAGATTGAGCGATAACCCATTCCTCACCAACCACGCACGCGATCGCAAAGTTTGAAAATTGAATTCTGATGTTGAATTTTGTGCAGATAAGGTGTTTGAAATATAGAGAGAATTGAGAAGGGCGTTGATCGGATCGGCAGAGAAAGGAGAATGAGTTTGACGGCATCAGAGATAACGAAGAAGCTGAATCTGCAGCCTCACCCAGAAGGTGGCTTCTACATCGAAACATTTCGAGACCATTCCGTTCATCTTTCCACCTCTCAGCTCCCGCCGGAATACAAAGTCGATCGCCCTGTCTCCACCTCCATCTACTTCCTCCTTCCCTCCGGAACCTTTTCTCGCCTCCATCGCATACCCTGCGCCGAAACATGGCATCATTACATCGGCGACCCTCTCACCGTACGCATGCTTCTCTCTCTCTTTAACCTAATATCAATTCAATTTTTCACTTTAATTAAATTCTTTTAACCCTTCTCCAGATTGTGGAATTGGATGAGAAAGATGGGAGTGTGAAGTTCACTTGCCTTGGATCGGATCTCGGTGAGAATCAGATGCCGCAGTACACGGTCCCTCCCAACGTCTGGTTTGGCTCCTTTCCCACCAACGATTACTCCTTCTCCACCGATGGTGTCTTCAAAACTGCTGCTGCACCTCCCAGAGACGGTGAGAGGAACTACTCTCTTGTAGGATGCACCTGTGCACCTGCGTTTCAGTACCAGGACTTCGAGCTCGCTAAACCTTCTTACCTCCTCGCTCGCTTCCCCCATTTCGAGCCTCTCATCACCACTCTCACGTTCCCTGAGTGACTCCCTCACCGCGCCATTCTCACTTTCTTTCATACCGTCTCTGGTAATATGTATTTTATACTGCTTTTCAGAATCCAATAATTATGAATATATATATATATGAATGTATATATTCTCACTTTCATGGGAATAATTTGGAAATGGTAACTTATGTTCGTCCTTTCTGAATCTTTCTTCTGCTAACAGTTTTTCTCAATTTCCTTTTGATTTTAGGCTGTAGTAGTATATGCATGCAAGAGAATTTAGTGTTCTGATCATCAACTATTCTGGTTTTTCAATCCCTCTTGTTTCCAGATTGTGCAACTATTGCTTACTCTTCCATTCTCTTTCAAATGAGATTATACTAGTGCATATAGAAGTTCCTTCATGTTTTCAAACTCTAGGAAAATATGAGTTGTTGGTGCGTTTATCTCATCGAGCAAGAAATTGGTTTATGCCTCTTTTGTCATTCTTTTTCTAGCAAGGTTATAGATATTTTCCCGATTCGTCCTCCAACCTTTTTCGTACATTCCATGTTGAACTTCTATGCTATTTGAGATATTAACCTCCTCCAACAAAGTTTGTTCCTAAATCCAGACATTTATAGCTCCAGAACAGTATTTGTCCTGGTCTAAGTGTCCTTTTTTTTTATAGCTGTTAAACTTAGGCATATGTTTTTTTTTTCAGATGCTTCTTTACAATAATTACATAATTACTAAGACCGAAGCATATTCATGCCAATTTGGATCTTCAATCTCGTTAAAATAAATTTGATATCGATATAGATTTTAAGTCATGGATGGATACATTAGGAGAAACAAATGGTAAGATTTGAATTAAACTGTGCATTCAAAATCTAAATGAAACTTAAAACTTTATATATCCTATACCTATCTTTTTCTTTATTAGTTTTAGAAGTGTAAGAAGTGTTTTGATATATAAATCCTTTAAGAGTATATGACTTAGACAAATTCAGACTCTCTTAACTTTTGTAATATCCACTTATTCACAATCATAAATGCATCACAAAATCTTTAGAAGAAGAATTATCAGTAAGGTTTCATAATAAGTGACCTAATTAACACAATGTTTTACATCTAAAATAAAGATTTAATTGTAATTTTACCTTCTATATTGACTGAATATACAATTTTGATCATTATTTTATTTTAAATTTTAGTGCTTAATTTTTAATTATTAGTCTCTGGATTTCTTTCTACGCAATTTTTATTCCTTAAGTTTTGGTTATCTTAACTTTATTTAACTTTCAATTTTAAAAATACATTGAATCAGAATGAGTTACATTGGTTCAAGTCTTTAGTATCAGTCGTGTTCTCCAATCTCACAGTATCATGTTAAAAGTAATAAAAAGATTATAGGCAGTTAACTAAAAGTAAAATAAGTTATGATAATAAAAAAGAAATGCTTTTAAAGAAATTCAAGAACCAAAAAACTTAGAAACTAAAATTATATACTTTGTAAAATATAAGAACCGAAATTACTATTAAACTTAAAATAAAGTAGTTTTTTACATATTAAATTAGCCTATAAATTTATTGGATTGGATATGCAAGCTTATGTCTCATCTGAATCTTCCTTTTTTTAAAACAAATTACTAAGTCCTATACGATCACCTGATGTTGACCAATTCTAAATTACACGTTATTAATCTTTCATAAATTCAGACAGTGATTACAGGAAGATTAGTTGTGGCATAATTATAGCCTGTATAATAATTTTTTTCTTCTGAAGATAATTTTATTTAAGATATTCTCAGACACTAAATGTTTCTGCCTCTTTCAATAGATATTTAGTTATAACTTATAATAACTTATACGACTGAAATTGTTTGATGTATATTTTTTCTTTCTATTTTTACTTTATTATCTTAAATTTTAATAAAATATTTAATGTTTAAACAAGTTTATACTAATATAAGTTAATAGGAAAATAAAAAACTATAATAATTTTAAAAAATATTTTTTTTTGCATAGAAGTTATACAAATATTTTTGTTTATATTATTTTGCATTCATAAATTATTTCAAGAACTAACTCTATTGAATACTTATAATTTAATAGTTTGTCTTATAAACCTTTACTTGATATACAATCTAGTTTTGCCGAATAAAGTTTATATAAGAAATGAACAAAAGTTAAACTTATAAATATATTGATTGATTGTTACTGAATAAAATAGGAGTTTTATTTTTTTTTTAAATTTGATTTTATGAGTGATATTCATACTCATTGATTTGCTACACTAAGAAGGCATCCAAGAAATAATGATACCAACAACTAGATATGGTAAAAAAGGTGGTCAGGTTTATATTCTAATTCTAATGGAGTTATTATTTTTAGAATTAATCTGATACGTATTTAAAATGAGTTGTAAACTTTCAAATTCAATTTAGCTGTAAACGATCATTTTGTTTCATTTTAAAATGGTAAAAAATGTTTTTAAATAAAAATAAAATAAAATATTTAAAATTTAAGTCATATTAATGAAACTAACTTTAATTTTATATATAATAATTTAATATATAAGCTATAATAATTAAGAAAATTAATATAATACTTTATTATTATTACAATATTTTAATTTTTAAATATAATTATTATTTTATAAATCAGTTAATTTGGCCAAAATCTATTTTATCATAAGTAAAACGCGATAAGATAAAAATAATAATCTAATTCAATCCAGGTTTCACTTAAATAAAGCATATTCTAAAAATTAACATTACATATAAATAAAGCATAAAATAATGAATGAAAAATATAGAAAGATTACCAGTCGAGTTTTTAAATCTTCCTCATATGATCAGTCAAATATTAATAATAAGATTTTACGTAACTTAATAGAAAGATTATATTTTTTTAATTATTAATAAATTAAACGTTTCTATTAATTTAAAACTATTTAATATATCATGCAAATAAATTAAAACTGGTACAATATATTATTTTTCAAATATTCAAAAATATAAAGTATTTAATTAATCTTGATAAAATTTTACTTAAATAATCATAATAAGATTAAGTTATATCAATATAATTGAAATATTCCTCGTGTGTATATACACAAAAAGTTACGTTAAACCCAAATATGGAAATCTTCTATTCAGGAAACGGGTAAACAATCTGACGAAATTTTTTGACCCAATAGCAAAACTTAATGATCTCGAGAAAGTCAGAACTCATGATTCTTGAACATGAAATTTTATTTATCAGCCAAAACACTTCCTAAATAATGTTCACAGAAATAAGCAAAGTTCTTTGGGTGAGAAAGGAGATTCTTTAATTATGAAATGATGAGATTATTTACAAGCCTAAAATTTGTGAGCAGTGACGACCCTGGAACTCAAGCCTTGAGTGAAGGGCCCAAGGCGGCATATAAATTTGAAGTACATGACATATAACTTTTTTTTTAGGTGGTAAGTTTAGTGTAAATATAGCATCTCCTTCAAGTGAGAATCAATGCCTCAGAAACATTGTTTGATGAAACAAGGAACAAGTGCCTACCACCTGCACATCTTCCCGCCATGACTCATCTCTGGAAACCTTTCCCGAAAAATCCTTGAAAGGAGTTCCCCAGCCCGACGCTGACAGCTTCTGCCAAAGACTGTGCCTGAAAATTATGATGACTGAGAATCCTGGAATTCACCAAGCATAATATTTCGAAATAATTGAAATTTGAAAAACTTATGGACCAATCACTGTAACAATATGAGGATTACCTCTTGAATGGTTTTCTTTATATTAAAGGCATCTTTCACTCGAGCATCCAAGAAAGCCCACGTATCGCGGAAATCTACCAGAAAACGAACCCCAAAATTGAGAAAAGTCGTCACAGCTTTACCACATCAAGCTATAAGCAGGGTCTCAACCCCATTTATTCAATGTACAGATGCCACCAAAAAAAATATGAATGGAACGGCGATAAAATTCTTTTTTTTTTTCTAACAGTTAAGTTATCAAATTAATCCTCATAAATTGTCATGGAAGCAAACAGGGGAGTCTTGATTCGAGAAAACAAAAGTCTTGATTCGAGAAAACAGAAGTCTTGATTCGAGAAAACAGAAGTCTTGATTCAAGAAAACAAATGGTTGTTACAATCATAGAACCAGAAGTTGACTCAAATGAATGATCATAGAAAACCACTAGTGCGCTTGGCAAATTATAAGAATGCTTGTGTCTTTTTAAAAGGGAAGTCAAGAAAAACAAACCAGGAGAGCTATCTGTCAGCATATAAATCTCAGTTGTCGAGTATATTCCTCCAAGGATAGTGCGCTTGGCATACCAATCAATGTCAGAGGCCTTATCACCCGCAGCATGCCAGATCTCATCCACAAGAACTGCTCTCTGCTTAAAACTTGTAGGAACATTTGCAGGTTGCGCCTGTAAAGAAAATATTTCCCAGAAACTCTTTCAGATCTACACTTCATATTTGTAAGCCTCTAACCAGGGAAAAAGGACTAGGCTACCTGAATGCTAAGAGCATGAGGCCATGTTGATATATATGGAGCTTGCATTTCTAATCGAAATCTGATAAGCTTAGAGATGCAATCACTTGGTGTCAAATTTTTTAAACTCTCATCAGACTCAATTTTATCGACAAGTCTTTGTAAGCAGTCATCCATGAAATACTGAAAAAAGTTTTAGAACAGCAGACAAAAATGGTCACTTCTTATAAACTAATAGTGGCAACCCATTAAACTTATTATACTTAATTATACCAAGTATAATAAACAAGCCGGAGTATCTGAATAAAACAAACCAAAAATAATTAAAAAGTTGGCGAGAATTCATCCATTAGGAACTCATAACTGAATACAGCAACCCAGAAAATACTAATAAACACGATCTACAACTCTTGAAATAGTAGCTCAAAAATGGTCAAGTCTTAAAATGATAGGATGCGAGTGAGAATATGTGCAGACACATGCACAAAATGAAAGTGAGGAAAAGGGATATATAACTTGGTAATTATTATGAGCCACTTATTTCATACAAAAAAAAAAAACAGAAAAGCAAGAACAATTTTCTTCCATTATTACATTATCGACAATCACAGTGTATACAACTATTATTAAACAGATTATGAAACATTCACTATGCTTTTGGACACGTTATACCTCAGAAAGAAAGTAAAATAAAATAGTCACTTGAATATTAACAGAGAAAAATACGAATTTTGAGCTTTTCAACTATTTTCTAAATCACTTAGGCAACAGGAGACAGCAAACTCAACTCCTAAATTTTCTGCTTTTAAATTGTTCTTGCCTTCTTGGCGAGGAACACTTTTCTCCTATTGCGTTAGAGAAGATGGTTAGCAGCATAACATCAACTCAAAATGTGATTGGGGTACTGAAAGAATTATTAAAAATCCCATCGTAATAACATGAAACATTATGAAGCAACAGAAGACAGTACCATCCTGCATTCTACCTGACATAGAATAACAACAGCAAGAGCAGCTGTAGTCATCTTTTAAACACCTAAAAGCATCAATGACTAACGAAGATTTAACAAACACCTCTAACTTCAATCATCACAGGAAACGACTGCTCAAAATAGTCACAACAATCAAACAGGATATCACCACTCTACTACACTACTCCAAATCTAATAATCAGAAAATACTAATAACAATCACTAACAAGAGAAAAACTATGACAAATACCACACACAAAAGGAAAGTGAAAATGAGTGAGATGTGATAAGAATAAAATACAGGAAAATGCACCTCGACCAGTGCAGCTTCCTTCCTGGTCAAAGATCCGACTATAGAAGGGGAAAGGCCAACATCCCTAGCTCCAGCAATTAGAGCTGCTTCGGTCCATCCCAACTTTATCTGAAAAGCCACAATTTCAAAATCACTTTGGCGTGTCGCTATAATCAGAAGAAACCCTTGGAATTTATATACACGATAAGAAACAAACACGTGGATATGAGTTTCGGAAAACTGAATTATCAAAATATAGTAGAACGAGGACGGAATTGAAAAGAAGAGGAATAGGATAAATAAACGAACGACGTAAGGGAGCGAGGCCTGAAGCACGCGAGCTTGTTGGTCCTCGTAGTTGGCTTTAGGGTTTGCGGCATCTTCATCCGTTGACGAACTGGAAGAAGCTGAATCTAAAGAGTTAGGGGTTTCGGTGGTTGTGACGACGGGAATGCCACGGTTGATAGAGTGTGGATCGGGAAATGGTTGAGGCTCTGATGTGAAAAAGCGCGAAGAGAGTACCAACTTCTGAGGAGGCCGGCATCGGAGGCCATAGTTGGTATTGTAGTAGTACCTTGCACCGCCCAACAACCGCTTCGCCGCCGTTCGATACATTTCGCCACCACCAGTGTGTTTGGAAAACGCATGAAGGAGTGATAGATGGGTTTTCTCGTTTGAAAGAGGACAAAAATAGTTTGAATTGACACGTAGCAGAGAAAATGTGTGCCACGTGTCCAACTATCTGCCAAGAATAATAAAATCATAGTTTTGAAATTTACTTACCTTTTCTAGAAATGCAATTTTAATCTTACAAAATTTTAATTAGAGATTTTTTTTAATAACATTATTTTTCTTATAATTTATCATCTAATTATTTGTCTAAAATTTTTTACGTCTATAAATAATAATAATAATATCAATTACTTATTCACATAAACTACTTATAACGAAAGTCAATAATTAAATTTAATATATATATATATATTATTCTGTTGAATATACTAATATTTGAATAATATATTAAGAATAAATAAAATTACTTAATTTTAGTAAATTGAAGGATTAAATATACATAACTAAAATTTTCATATAAATCAAATTGTATAATTACAAGAATAAAAAATGAATTTATATAAATATGAAAGAAGTTTTAACTTGTTCATAAATATGTTAAAAAAAGTTTTAAGAAAATATGAACATAGTTTTTTAAACAAAATTAAATTTATTTATGGTATTCTAGATTGAGAATAAAAGACTATGCTCGTTTTTATTTAACATGTCTATAACTTTAGGCTTCAAGAATTATTATTTGAATTATTATTTGATTTCATTCCACCTTAGTACAGAATGATGGGAGATAAATAATGCTTCATTGCAACTCCATCCTTTCCTTTTACACCTCCAAAATGACTAATATACCCTTATACTTTAAAAGAAAAAAATATTAGAAAAGTAACCGGATTTCATATATTATATCAATGGATTTCATATATTATTGCACCTCTCACTCACTCTGTGACTTTCATTCATTCTCTTTACATTTCTATATGATTTTCGGGTGTGTATTTGTGTGGTTGGTGGTGGTTAATGATTGTGCTTCGTGGTAGTTTTTTTTGTCGTTATTTGTTTATAACTCTTATTTTAGAAATATTTAATTTATCCATCTTAGACTTGCAAGTTGGTTGTAATGACATATCAAAATAATTATATCATGACTATGGAACTATTACACTTTTTCATAACAATTAATATATCAAAATAAAGATCACAATTAGGTTAAATGTATTTTATTATATATTTAATGTATTATTTAATTACAATATCTCAAGTCTTAATATGATCATATAATTAACCAAAAGATAGGACTATCAAAACCTATTCTTGATGGACTTCGATAAGAGGTCTCATATAATATAATTTCTTTTTGTCGTTATTTGACTAACTTGTTGATTTAAACGTTGAAGCATTGCTCGTAAACATACATTCCATTATTCTTTATGGGGTTTGAAATAATTCTTCATTATAGTTACGGTTTCACTCACAGATATCGAAGATGCATCTTCGGTCAAACACGTGCCGTTTTAAATAAAAAAAAATTATGTAAGTTATGACTATATTATGGATACAGAGTCATGGGTAATCTTTATATTGTAATATGTATTCGAACTTTTTAATTTTCAGGAAAAAAAACCATTGACACTTTATTAATTGCATGCGTAATATACAAGTGTGTAACCACAAAAAGAGGTAATAAAAACATATAAACAAAAACATATGGATAAAACTTAGGACATTAGACATTTGGGAAGGAACTTGTATTAACTAACTTTAAAAGAAAAAAAAAAGATGTACAAGAAGAAAGGAAAGGGGAGAAATGAAAAGCAATCCCTTGGATTTGATATAGGAGAAAGAAAAGAAGTGGTAAATCCCAAAATTGTGATAATACAGGGGGGATGCTGCTGTCTAAAAAATGATTTCATTTTATAAGAATAGCATATAATTTACAAGGGCTGCTATCAGCAGAAAAGAGGCACGGCATTGGACTTTGACATTTCTCTTTCTTGACAAGGACAAAAAAATGGGCAAAACTCCAAGCTTCAGCATCTTTCAATTTATGCCCTATTTCGTAATATTTGTACTCAGATACATGACATGATAAAGTTGATTAAAAACATGTCACCATGCATGCATATGCCTCCGATTTTCCTCCCCCTCGTGCCTTTTTTTCTCTCTCTCTCATCATTCATTCTCTTTCACCCAGCGTGTGTGTGTGTGTGTGTTTGGATCACATGCACAGAGTCATTAGTTGTCGGATATGTGAAGAAGCTGAAGAGCAATGTTTCCTAGGCCTGCACAATCTCACCTACAAAAGGCAACTCTGTACTAAGCTAGAGATATTGACAGAACAACCATTAAACCTGAACCTCCTCTATCCTCCTAATGGCTTCTTTCATGTTAAGTCGTTGGTCGGGGTTGCTCTCCGTGCAAGCAGCCCCTATTTGGAGAAGTTGCAGCATTTGATTCAGGGAGTTAGAGTGACTGCTCTTCAACTCTGGATCGATCAATTCCGCCTCTCTTCTGTCTGAGATTGCAGTTAGCACCCATTGCACCACGTCAGTGCCACCCTTGCCATTGCTGTGATACTGAGAAGGGAATTTCCCGGTGATCACCTCAAGAACGATGATTCCGAGGCAGTAGACGTCGGTTTTCTGTGTCACACGCTGGTATGTTACGTAATCTGGAGTTTTGTATGCAAACATTGTCTGTACGGCGTAGTTGTGGTTCATGAGAGGATGAAAGGCGAAATCTCCGAGGAGAGCTTCGTAATTATCAGTTAGCAGAACATTGCTTGATTTCAGGTTTCCATGTGGCAGGTCTTCGCTAGAAAATTCTTTATACAGAAACCCTAACCCTCGTGCTATTCCCTTCACGATTTTCAAACGGATTGGCCAGTTCAGGTCCGAATGACTCGATCCTCTGTCACCTGAAAAACATTTTACCGAATCTCCTTTAATTATACATATCACTGTATATATCACCTTGCATGCATGCATGCATATAATTTTCATTACTCCAATATGTTTTTGAAAATGAAAATGAATAGTTAGAAATGAAGGTGGTACCGTGCAAGACGTATAACAAGCTTCCTTTGGGCATGTACTCTGTGACGAACAGCTTCTCCTCCTTTCGGTAATGGTAAGCGAGAGGCGTGATGATGTTAGGGTTTCTGATTCTTCCAAAACGTCTCATCTCGGCGTCGAAGATGTCTCTGCTCACTTTATTCATCTCCCGCATCCGCTTTACCACCACAGACAACCCACTGGCCATGGCGGCTTTGTACGCCGAACCCAGCCCACCGTTTCCGAGAACCTCCGCCGCAGCCTTCATCAGATCAGGCAACCCAAACGTGCCCCTCTCGTCGTTCACCATCACGAGGTCACCAATACTCCGCCCCGCCCCTTTCTTCGACGTCGTCGACTCCTTCTTGCTCCCATCGGAGGTTCCCCTGCTGTGGTTGGTGCTTGGCACGTGCACCTGCACCACCTCTTCCGCGTTATCCCTGCTCATCACGCTGAAGTCATCGTCGCGTTGACGCTTGGATCGCGCCATGACGAAAACGCCGGCGAGAACAGCGGCAATGAAGATGATAATAACCACCTTTAATCCCCAACCGGGGCCTTCACTGGCCGCGGACTCACACGGTTTATCCAGCGGCATCCCGCAGAGTTCAATGTTGCCGGAGAAAGATTTGGCGTCGAAGCGCGACATGGAGGAGGGGATTGGGCCTCGGAGCTTGTTGTTGGAGAAGTCGAGTGATTTGATGTCCTGTTTGAGTTCGGGGACGGGGCCGGAGAACTCGTTGTTCTCGAGATGGAGCTCGGAGAGGAAGCGGAGGGTGGTTAAGGATTGGGGGACGGGGCCGGAGAATTTGTTGTTGGAAAGCCATATTTTCTTCAAGGAGGCTAACTGGGAGAAGAAATCGGAGGGGATGGGGCCGGAGAACTTGTTGTTGGTCAAGTAGATGGCTTTGAGGACTCCGAGTTTGTTGAAGGGAGGAATGGGGCCGGAGAAGTTGTTGTTGACGAAGCTGATGGAGCGGAGAGAGGGGATCTGGGAGAGGGCTTCGATGTCTATGGTGCCGGAGAGGGAGAGGTCGGTGAGATGGAGGCTGTTGATGACGTTGTTGACGCAGATGACGCCGACCCAACGGGAGGAGCAAGGGTTCTGGTCGGGGACCCAGGAGGAGAGGGATTGGGGGTCGGAGAAGGACTTTTTTAGGTTGAGGAGAGCTTGGTTATCCGAGAGAGGATGGGAGAGAGGGAGGAGGGAGAGGAGGAGGAGGAAGAAGAATAGGCGAACAGCGGCCATCGCCGTGCCGGAAATCTTATGCGTCCGGGAGAGAAATGGACCGCTGCTCGGAAAGATTGAGGTTCTCTGATTGTTTTGGATTTGCCTTTTTTTGTTTTGTTTGTTGAATTTGGGTACCCACCTACGGGAATGGAAAACTACCTAGCTAGGTTGTCGTGCGTGTTTGAGAGATGGAGCTCCCACAATTACCACCATTCTAACAATAGCTACCTCGCTCTCTCCTTCAAATTTTTCCCATTAATTTCGCCCACTCTTGACCCTGTCACCTTCATTTCTGGCCTTTGCCTTTTGCGGCTGTCAACCACTCATCCATGCACGTATTTTCCCTCCACCTCCCATGCATCCCTACCTCTTTCTCTCATCCTATCTACTCTATCTACAATATAAATAAACCAAACATACCTCTCTAATATTATCTCTTTTCTATTCTTTTTTTTTATTATTTTAACGTTAGATTTTTTCCATCCATCAATGTTAAAAATAGCATCTCCAAACTAGTAGCTGGTTTCAACTTGCAAAGTACATGTAGTAAAGACTAGACTGAGTTAACCAAATTTTACACCAGTAACAGTTCATCTTGAGCGTAAAGCTTAACACTGAATTTCACTAATTTTTTTAACTTAGGGTGTATGTGCTGATATGAATGTTGGAAAGGTTCATAAGAAGGAGGCTCATCTGCATCAAGCTCCAACCATGTTGGATGGTGTTTCATGGTGTTTGATGGTTCATGAACTATAAAGTCGGTACACCATCTAATATTTTGAACACATGTTATTTTTTCATTAATTTCATTATTTATTTATCATTGCACTCATGTATTTTAAATTTAATGAGAAAATGACGTATGTTAAATCAAAATATTATAAAAAGATATGTATTAATTTATCATTGTAAAAAAAAAACAAGAAAGACATAAAAAATAACTAGACTATAAAGAAAGGAAGAGAGTTAGGAGAAGAGGTTTACCTTTCAAAAAATAAGAATGTGATGGAATGATTTAGAGGAGGAATATAAAATAAAAAATAATAATTATGATATTAAGAAGAATAAAAAAACAATCATAAACATAACCAGATATGATATATTTGTTCGTATTTTAAGCAAAATCTAGTAAGTCAATTATCACATGATTCTCTTCATCTAGACAACAAAATTTCCCCAAAACAACGTATACATTAGAATTTCTTCTCAAATATCAAGTGGTTTATTTCAATTTAAAAAATATACATCAAGTTTTCATGAAGAAAAAAAATGTATGAATTAACCTGAATTATTATAAAATTAAACTAAATTTTAAAAACAATTTTAAAACTATTATGAACTATTTAAACTATAATACAAAATATCATATTAAAAATATTATCTTTATGTATAATTAACTCATTTTAATGTTCTTTTGATGTGAAATATATTGAAACATTGCTAATTTTAAAGTTTCGAACTCCATTACTTTTACTATGGTCCCGAATCTAAGGGTTGCAAAGTACATGAGTAAAATCGAGTGATAGACGCTGAGTAAAACCGAGTGGTAGACGCTCGAAAATGTCTTAGAGCCGCTCGGCCCGATGATCACAGTTAAGCGCAATTAAAGTCATAACAGCTACTGTTAAGCGGTTAAGGTTTGCATTAATAACCATTAAGAGGTAATTTAATTTGTCATATTCCTTTAAACTCTATAAATAAGGGTTTAATTTCGAGATAAATGGACCTTTTGACTTTTGATGATTACTCATAATATATCTTCAGAGAAAAATTTTGACTTAAGCGTTACAAGTTTACAAGGACAGTCGGTTTGTCAGAGCTCAGAGTTAGGAAAACGTTCGGAAGAAGGATAAACGGTTATCCTCGTCCCATTTGAACAGAAACAATTATCATTTTGTCTTGATATAAGACGTTCTAAGATTATGATTTTATTCTTTAAATATATAAAAAAAAGTGTATGTTTAAATGAATTTTAATCTTGGCTTTAAGTTATATAATTGTTCTGAACAAATATCATAAAGAATAATCAATTTTGGACTATATATAAACATAAATAATCATGTTACAATAAAATGTTAAGAATTTGTAAAATAATTGTTTATAGATTTGTTTAAGTTCGTATGTAAACTTGTTTTACTTCCAAACTAATTATTTTGTTGATATTTTGTTATCTATGCATATACTTTTTTTAAAATAATTCACCATTTAAGAAATTAAGAATGTATTATTGATATTTAATTATTATAAAGTTTTTTTACAGTGATAATGACTAATAAAACCTTACAAAAGCTATTTCAACCTATGTCTATAATATTGGTTACCAAACTTTGTATTTATTGATTGAACCATCAACACTGTATTCGATTTGAAAACATATTTGCACCCCTATGCAATGTTTGCTTTCGGATGAAGGAATTAATATGTAGTTATTTTCCAAATTCTTAATCTCTTATTAATCTCTTAAGTCACAACATCTCTCCATTAAGATAGAAAACCACTTTATGATAGAATTGAGACACATTCACTTGATCATCAGCAATGAAGTATTCTTGAAAAACTTTGATTATAAACAAAGTTTAAATGTTGGAGACAGAATTCAACAAAACTATTAAAACTATTTGATTTTATAAATTGAGACTTTAAATAGAATGTTTATATAAGGAGCCCTCATTTATAGCAATTTAATTATATGTTAAAGGCACAAAAACGATTTATTACATAACTTTTGTATTATATCTTCACCTAATAAAGAAACATAATAAAAACAAAATAAAATGTCCTTATAAATCATTGATTATTTTCACGTTTAGAGAACCAACCTTAATTTGAAAGTAACACTCAATAACACGCATTCATCAATCACTCATCAGGGTGTAGTTCTGTGTTAACCTCATTGTCACACTGCGATGTTCTTCTTACTTTCAAAGTAAAGTAATAATATTTTGAATAATGAATTTTGCATTCTACATGTCAAATGTGCATGTTAATAAAAAACAAAAGTGTTACAAATATTATCCAGACACAATAAATATACTTATTACATAAAAAAGAGTTAATAATCTACCACTCTTTAACTTTTTAGAGTTCAATAACTATGTATAGTTAAATAATTTTTTTTCCATATTTTACTTATCTAAATCAAAAAATTTAAACAATTAAATATAAATTTAATTTGATTTGAGTTAATGAAATAAGAAAAAGCTAATTATCCATCAATGTGTTACCTTTTAGAGTTTAGACAACATTTGATCAACAACCCCCGATGGAGACATTATCGTAGGAGCTAAACAAATGAGAAAAGATGTTCTTTGAATTTGATATGAAAAGAGAGAAGTGATTAAGAAAATGAACTTAGAGTGTTTATGAAAGTTGTTGATTCAAGTGTATATAAAATTACATAAAAAGCATAAAAGTTTATTTTTTACGGAGAGAGAAAAAATTGAATGTGGGTGTGGAGGCAGTGAAATTGTAAAAAAAGAAAAATATAGGGAGGAAGAATCGAAGGATCCATGTGGAAGGTGATGGTAACTTAGATTTTGAAGAGAGTGTTGTTTCCGTATCGTTGTCTTCGGACCCAGCTTCCATTTCCACTCTGAGACCTTCCCTTTCAATTCACTCCAAATCAAATTCAATTTCATCATTCGATCAGACCCTCCTTTTTCCACCAAGCCAATCCATGAGTTTCCATTGACCCACGTCTCCGTCACCTGCCAAATCCAACCCCGCTTCGCAAAATGGTGGAGACCTCCACGCTAGGGCGCTTCCACCACCAAAGGCTCGACCTTCGCCGCTGGCTCCCCGCCTTCCTCACCTCGCACAAAACCCTCTTCACCGTGCTCTGGATCGCCGCCTTCGCCTCCCTTTTCCTCTGGCAGAGGAACATTGTCGGCGGCTTCCTCGTCTTCGGCGCCCCTCCGGCCAGGCCCATGCCCAAGCTCCGCCCCACCGCCTTCAATTTGACGGATTTCGGAGGTGTCGGTGACGGCGTCACTATCAACACCGAGGCCTTCGAGAGGGCGGTTTCCGCGATTTCGAAGTTTGGGAAGAAAGGCGGTGCGCAGTTAAATGTGCCTCCCGGACGCTGGCTTACGGCGCCGTTTAATCTCACCAGCCATATGACTTTGTTTCTAGCTCAAGATGCTGTTATTCTCGGCATTGATGTCAGTTATCGTTCTCCCTTCTTTGCCTTTTTTTTAACTTACTGTTAATTTTGTACTGTTTGTGTTGTTATTTTTAATATGAAGGATATTAGGGGAAGTTGTTAAGGTGGTTTGCACGTGTAACAAAAGAAACAGTAGTGAAGAGAGTAGATTGTGTGATCTTTAGTGTTGTGAAACTACGGAGAGAGATTGGGGTAACTTGTTAAGGGATCTAGTAGTAAACAATTTCTCTGGAAAAATGTCTTTAGCCTGATCGAACAGCGTTGTGCTGTCTATTTAGCTGACGTTACCTAATGTTATTAAATGATGTATTGTAAGAGTAGAACTGCTTTGTCATTTATAGATTTTTTCAAGGCTTGGTGGTTGTAGTTTGGCACTTTGGTTATTGTGACGGCAGTTGTTTGGCACAATTTTTCTTTTTAAAATAACCTTGGGTTTTATTCTAGCTTGAATATTACAATACCTTGAGTCCATCTTGCCAAATGATTGGGAGATAGAAGGTGATGTCATCCACAAGATCCAAGAAGGTTTGCATGAAATGGAACAAATCTTGTGATATGTGATAGAAAAATACCACACAAGCTCTTCGATCACGGAACCATATGATCTGTGTTGTTGTACGGGACTGAGTGTTGAATAGTAAAGAGAGAGCAAAGAAATGCAGTTACATGTGGCAAAGATGGTATTACATTGATGGAGTTGTTACAAAAGGCAAGACAGGATTAAGAAGATGGTCATTAGAGAGAAAGCTTGTGTACCTCCCATTATAGAAAAAAATGGTAGAATTTCGTCTTTAGATGGTTTAAGCCTATTTTAGAGAACACTTGAAGAAGCACCAGTGAGGAACATTTATCATGTAGAAGATAGTTCAATGGTTAGTGATAGTGGGAGACCAAGCAAAACTATTGGCCAAATCATTAAGCGAGATTTGGAGCTAAATTGTTTATCTTTTCACTTATACATGATAAAACTTTTGGTGTTTTACAATCTATGTTGCTGATCCCTACCTAGTGGGAAAAGGATAATCTGTTCCTGTATTGCTGTTTTGATATGTAAATTTCCATTGTGGTAGACATATACTTCAATTTAGTACAAGAGTAATGATCAAGCTTGGAGCAAAGTATGGTAGGATTACTGAAGAGGTCCTCGAATTATAGGTGATCAAATTGATATAAAGAGTTGTACAACATGAAATAATAACAGATAGGCTTCTGTTTAGGTCATATGCTGTTGTTGTACAACATAAGAAGTCCTAATTAAGATTTAAAGAGTAAAATATTGCTTGATTTATCTTTTTGAAGAGTTATTGTACCTAGATGATAACAAACTTTGATTTTGTCAAGAGTCAGTCTTCTGGTTTGCTGAATTTCTTCATACGAGCCACATTTCTGTAAAGTATGTATCGACAGTTGGAAACATTGATACCCATCATAAATTTACCGGTCTACGTTGTGCACTTAGCTTTGAGAGGGAGAATTTGGACAGTTGAACTTAATATCAATGATCTAGATATTATCACTGTTGAATTTAGCTTAGAGGAGTGCTATCGATTCTTTTTTTCCAAATCACATCATTGAGCTCTTCAATTATAGTTACTTATATTTGTAGTTTTGTCTTTCTCCTTGATAAATCTATCTCTTACATTGTATATTCCTTCCACTCTCATATTTAAACATTTTACTTACACTATATTTGTCACTTATGTGATGGATGACAGGATGAAAAATATTGGCCACTGATGGCTCCATTGCCTTCATATGGGTATGGGAGGGAGCATCCTGGTCCACGATATGGCAGTTTGATTCATGGTCAAAATCTTAAAGATGTTGTGATAACAGGTTAGGATTTTTTATCGTGCCTACAATGTTTGAAGGACTAAAAAGTCATCATTGTTCTTGAGTTCTTTACTTAGTATCACTGAGATTGGAAAATATGAAAAATATCTAAGAGAGTTCAATGATCTCTTTGTGGATTTATATTTATACTGACACTTGAATCAGTAGAGAAACAAAAATGATATGATGATTTACACATAGGTGTGAAATAGGTAATAACAGATGATTAAGCTATTCTATCAAGTTAACTCTTTCACATAAATTAAGCAATGCTAATGCTCTTCCTCAAGTTGCAGCATTGAAATAGTATGTACCAAGCTTGAAACATAAATTTCAGAGTTCTCTCAAGGACTTGGTCTAAATGAGTGATGTGATTGCCTTGTATTCAACTTTGACACTAGATTTAACAACATTTCATTTCTTGCTTTTCCAAGAAATAATATTTTCTTCAATGAAAATACAATAGTTGTGGAATGCCGATCTATAAGAGTTCCTACCCAATCAATATCACAACTGATTGGACTAACCACAGGTTTACAATTCATATCTATTTCTTTTAGAATATCTAAGGCATTTTTTTTCCTGAGAAATAACAATACCTTCTTTTGATTGAGCTACTTTGATACCCACAAAATACTTAAGACAGTCAAGATCTTTGGTCTAAAAAATGATTGCATAAATGCTTCTTCAATTGAAAAATTTTAGAGGCATTATTCCCTCTAATGACTATATCATTAACACATATAATTAAGTACACACATTTCTTAAGAGAGGTATGACCATAAAAGACTAAGTGATCTATTTCACCATATTTCAAGCCAAGTTTGTACAATGTGGTTGAATTTGTCAAACCAAGCACGGAGAGATTGTTTAAGATTGTAGAGAAATTGATGCAATTTACTAGCTAACTCACTCCCTTGAGCAACAAACTCAAAAGGCTACTCCATATATTTCCTCTTCAAAATAACCTAGGAAGAAATTCTTGATATCCATTAATGGAGGGACCGATGACAAATAACAACCATGGTAATGAAGAGTTGAACAATAGTAAATTTTGGTTATAGGAGAAAATGTATCACCGTTATCAAGATTGTATATGTGTATGTACCCATTGGCAACCAATCTCACTTTAAGGCAGTCAATTTTACCATCTAGCCCAACTTTAATAGCATAAACTCGCCTCTGTCCAATTGTCTTCTCAGGTAGAAGAGAAAAACAAGTTCCCATGTGTGATTCTAGTCAAAGTGCTTCTTATACATTCTTAGGAATAATGATAGAGAACACATTAAAACAAAGGAGAAAAAAGGAGACAACAAATGATAACTTAGAAAGTTGTAAATAGGATGAGGATTTTGGTAGAGCAACTACCTTTCCAAAGAGCTTTTGGTCAGGCAAGATCTTCATTATTGAGAGTTGTTGTTAGGTTTTTGCGTAAGAGACCTAACTATTCTCGCAACACCCACTCACGCCAACGCCAATAACAAGAGAAAACAAAGGAAATGTGTATAAACTCTGTAATCGTATGTATTCACTGTAACTGTAAAACGAAAACAATGACAACTCGAGAGCCTAATCCCCCTCAACAAGGTCCAAGACCTGTTTACAAAACGTAAGGAAAAGACTGACTACCATCAGATGCGCCCTCGTGATCGCGATTACGGCCTCCCAACATATGAATGACTTCTTGAAGATCTTGGCGGATGGCCGCCGTATCTTGTCTCAATGACACTGTTTCGACCTTTAATCCATCTATAGCAACCTCCACCGCGTCTAGCCGGCTCTCTACCACGTTCAAGCGTCCCTCATTTCTTCCCTCCATCTCTCATAAGGATCCGGCAGGTCGGACCAATTTGTTACCACCTCTCCCAACTTAGCTAGTCAATCCATACCCAAAATTAGGTCTACACCCCCTAATTCAAACACATAATACTGCTCTGTGATCTCTACTTCTCCCATCTGTAACACTACTCCCTTGCAACATCCTAAAGTTTTCTTCCTCTGTCCATCCTAAGACTGCTTCCACCTTCTCCTGATCCATCTCTACCCCTTTCTCAGATATTAGATGGCCTAAGTACCTGATATGAGTTCTTCCAAATTCACATTTTTTGTGGTTGGCGACCCATCGTTGCTGCATCAATATATTCAACACACATCCCACATGCTCCAAATGATCTCTCCAAGACTTACTATATACCAGAATATCGTCGAAGAATACCAAAACAAACTGCCTCAAGTGTTGTTTCAACAAGGCATTCATTGCACTCTGGAACGTGGCCGAGGCATTGGTGAGTCCAAATGGCATCACCAAGAACTCGTAATGCCCTTGGTGCGTCCTAAAAGTTGTTTTTTGGATGTCCTCCTCACCCATTCTGATTTGGTGGTAGCCGGCTTTGAGATCTATCTTAGAGAAATATTTTGCCCCTCTCAGCTCATCAAGCAATTCTTCTATCACGGGAATGGGGAACTTATCTGGTATAGTCACCCTATTGAGAGCTCTATAATCTATGCAGAATCGCCAACTTCCATCTTTCTTCTTGACAAGGATGACTGGGCTAGAATATGGGCTAGTGCTGGGCCGAATAATCCCCATCCTCAACATTTCCTCTTTTCATAAACTTTCCACTTCCTAACAGTTGTGGTATGGGTCGATGATGGTGAAGTTATTGGAAGAAGGGAACTTACATGGTAACGATAGAGCAATATCCTGTGTCCTGCATTGATAGAACAGAGGAGGTGATGAAAGCTTGGGTGAACTTGGAATAAGAGAGGGATTTTGAGAAGTGGTTTGATTTGGAGTGTCATGAGTAGGGGATGGCAATGATTGAACAGTGAATGCATTGCTTGATGAGATGAACATGACAACTGAAAGACAACAGCCAGTAACGTTGGACTGTAGTGGACAACAGTGAATGCATCAGAGAGTGACGAATAGAGCTGAATCAACCTCCTCTGATTCCAACTTGAGGCTTAAAAATATGAAAAGTGTAGAGAGTTCAATGGTCTCTTAGCTTATTCATTCATTTATGTGGATGCTTACATTAGTAAAGAAACAAAAATGATATGACGATCTACACATAGATGTCATATAGGTAATACAAAAGATGAGTTAACGTATTCTAGCAAGTTAACTCTTTCCCATAAGTTAAGCAATTCTAACAATATCTAATGTCATTGTAAGCACATTAAAGTTTAAAGTCTCAATGAAATTAATATTGTTGAAACTTTTCCTTAAAGTTTATTTGATTTTGATATATTTTCAAAGGCTAAAGCATTTGGTGAACAACAACCAGAATAGTTCCTTATTGACTTATATTGTTTTAAGTGTTCATATCAATTGGAATCAATTATATTTCTATATTTGAAGAGAGATGAATTGATTTAGCATTTACTAATACTTCCTTGATCTATTTTAGTTTGGTGATTGATAAACAGCCTGGCACCCTATACCTCATTTAAGGTAAAAGGCTTAGCATAGAAGTCTTTTGTGAGCAATACAGTAATTAGGAGGCAATAATTATCAGGATAAGCAATCCTAGAACTGCAATGTTTTCCTCTTTTATCTCGTCCTCCTCTTACCTAATGTGTTGCTTAAGCATTATTTATAAATTTATTTGATTCCATCTATTGTCATAACTGACAGGGCATAACGGTACCATAAATGGCCAAGGACAAGCATGGTGGCAAAAATTTCGCCAGAAGCGTCTCAACCACACTAGGGGGCCACTTGTTCAGATCATGTGGTCTAGTGACATTGTGATCACTAACATTACTTTGCGTGACTCTCCTTTCTGGACACTTCATCCGTATGACTGCAAAAACATCACAATAAAAGGTGTAACTATACTGGCTCCAGTGTTTGAAGCTCCAAATACTGATGGCATAGATCCTGGCAAGTATCTTCTACCGAATACAAAACTTTATTTCATATCTTAATTGTGTGGTCTATAATTTGGTAATTAGTTCTATCCTATCAATAAGGAAATAGATCTCGACAATGGGGTTAGGGTAGCTTCATCTTGATAGTTGGAAATAACAAAGAAACCAACCTGAAGAGACGTCATGTTTAGGAAGTTGCATAGAAGGGAATTAGTATTATTATGTATGGTGGAAAAAAGGGTGGAAGCTTAATCCTGGAAATATTTTGATTTTTATGTCTAACTGAACCATTCAAAGTATGAATATGTACTCGGATTGATTCAGTGGGAAAATTATTATACTGGCAGGAATAGGTTAATTGATCTTTTTTCTTCTTTTTTGGGTAAGCTTGTGTGAGATGTCGGATTTTTGGGAATTGTGTTTCAAACATGTGGGTGATTAATTTTAGAACTTAGTTTTGCATAACATATGTGAGATGTTTGGTTGTGCACAAACATGATTCACAATTTATCTGGCACTGGTTATACTTTATTTGGTTAGTGTTTCAATTATCAAACTGAGGAATCTAAATTTAATTGTAATGTTCATCTAATTTTATTGTTTGTGTGAAGAATTTTAGTAATCCCTACTTTCTATGATATGAACAGACTCTTGTGAGGACATGTTGATAGAGGACTGTTACATAAGTGTGGGAGATGATGCAATTGCAATAAAAAGTGGCTGGGATCAGTATGGAATTTCATATGGAAGGCCTTCCATGAATATAATAATCCGAAACCTTGTTCTTCGCTCTATGGTCAGGTAAAACCCTAGCAAGGCCAATTCGTATGAAAATAATCTGCTAACCTTTCAGCGTCTTTTTATTTGGGAAAATAATCACCTACTTCAGGAAGCTTCCTGAGAGAGCTTTTCCAAACGTATAAAAATAAACTGCTCTTATATGCCTGCATAAATTTAAGAACCTAAGTGCAAATGAATTCCATGTATAGCTGCTGGTCTGTGATAGAATGCAACTTGTTTTTTCTCATCTCTGCATACTGTTGTAATATAAATACCCTAGGATCTCGGGTTTCATGTCTTATCTGGCTTTATCAATCACCTGAACGTATAGCAGTACAGTGTATGCCAAGCTATGCAATTCTACTAATTATCAACCAACCAGCATTTACATGTTTGCCATTGTGGCATACCTGATTTAGTTTTAAGATTTGTTTATTCTTCCACCAGCATGAAACCGTGTGTAATTTGTGATTGGTTTGAAATCACCTCACTCACAGGATCTCTATAATATGTTGTTCATAAGCTCCGGATTAGTTAACGGCTGTCAAACTGATGACAACTTTTCCCATTGTGCATAAATCAATCTCAGTTAATGTTGAGGAGAACTGGTTGCTAGTCTGTGTCTGTCTGTCTATAATAACTTGTATTGAGTTCTTCATATCTTCATAATTTTGTTATGAAATGAAACAGTGCTGGCATCTCAATAGGCAGTGAGATGTCTGGCGGAGTATCCAATATCACGGTGGAGAATGTTGTTGTATGGGATTCTAGACGTGGTGTGAGGATCAAGACAGCCCCTGGACGAGGAGGATACGTGCGCCAAATAACTTATCGGAATCTGACGTTTGAGAATGTCCGTGTTGGGATTGTGATGAAGACAGATTACAATGAACACCCTGATGATGGGTATGAACCCACGGCACTCCCAATTCTGACAGACATAAGCTTTACCACGATCCATGGCCATGGGGTTCGCGTGCCAGTACGTATACACGGCAGTGAAGAAATTCCTGTGAAAAATGTGACTTTTCAGGACATGTCAGTTGGTCTAACCTACAAGAAGAAGCATATCTTTCAGTGTGCTTTTGTTGAAGGCCGTGTAATAGGGACCATCTTTCCTGCTCCCTGTGAGAACCTTGATCGGTACAATGAGCATGGACATCTGTTTAAGCGTTCTTCGTCTCAGAATGTCACAGATATAGATTATGATTTTTGAGGTCTCATCTTCATTAAATCTCGGCCTTGTTCCTTTTACGTAGGCCTCAATTTATGTCTGTATTACATGATTTTTTAGGAGGTTGGAGAAGTCAAGTCCCACTTTTTTTCTTTTCTGAAGTGGAGTTGTAAATACAGAAAATTTTCATATGCTTACCTAAGTTTACTAGATTACACGATTGCGTAGTCCTTGTGCTTTGGCCAGTTTATTGCAAGCTAGATCTTTACACTTATTTCTCATTGTGCTCTCATTTTATCTGCCGAGGAAGATTAGTGCAGTCCTGTTTCAAGCTTCAATCATATGTCACTTTATTAGATAATTTTATATAGAATGTATCTTTTTCAATTTAACATACATACTCTTAGTTATTTGTGTCAAAACTAAACAACAGTATAAATATAGTAAAAAATATATTTTCATGTATTTTACATCTAACGTATATTACCGTGTGTATATATACATATATTTTAACGGTGACTTTAAAGGTGAAATCATTGCTTCCTGCGCTCCCACGTTAACGAGAAAATACTCAAAAGCTCTTAACACTGTCACTGTCTTTATCACTGATGTTTCCATTATCAACCCTTCTGCAGATAAAGAAAAGAGAAGGAAAAACACGTGAAAGCAAGGAGAAGAGAGAAAATGAGAAAAAAAAACGGAAATATATTTTGTGTTCTAGAAAACTCTCTCTGAGCCGCATTTTATGTAGAGATGTTTAAAAAATAAAAATATTATATATTTGTTGAAAAGTTTGTTCCGAAAATTTTATTTTGAAAATTTTGTTTCAAAATATATTTCATGCATTCTGAAAATTCCACTACATTAATTTTTTTCTGGAAAATTTTTAAAATATATAATTTGAAAATCATATTTGCAAAAGGTAGAATATCATTTTAAAAGTTTGGAAGTGCGCAAAGCAATTGTAGGGCTGCAAGAAGTAAAAGGCGGAGTTAAAATATCAGAACAACTCAAGTTGATCTCTCCTCTAATATCGCTGTCAGTAATAGTTGGAAGATATTTTGAGGGTAGGATAGGCCAACTACCCTATGAAAATATGACAAACATGATAGCATGTCGATAATCAGTGTGTAAATTGAACTACTTCTGTAACTAATTCTCATAATAAGGCGTGTTTAAACTTTAATCATTGACAAGAGAATGTTTACCCGTCTTCCATTTTCATTTCTTTTGACTCCTCTTTACAAATAAATACTAGAGAAATTAATGTTATAACGTGTCCCTACATGTAATATAAGTAATATAAACAAATTAATCAGGTTCCAATAATTGTTGAAAAAAGCAAGAGTCTTTTTTAAGGTGGCATTAATAGATTATAGGAAATGGTTTATAGTCTGCGTGATGGTGATGAACACGAATATCACGTGGATGTGTACAAGTAAAAACAATGAATGTGTGGTGGAAAAGTAGGTGTCAAATAGAAAGGAACAAGAACCTAAGCAGTCCCTTAACAATCACTCTTCACACGTGACACTTCTTTTATACCTATAATAGGTAGGTTCATGAATTCCAACTTTAAATTTTAAAATTGTTTTTTTATCATAAGTTTATGAGTAAATACAAAGATTTGATGTTTTTTAATGTTGTGAAAAGACAAATCAAGATATTTTCTTGAACGAAGGTTAATTATTAACTTTTTCAATATGATATCTTTTAAAAATTATACATTTTTGTTATCAAATTAGTTTGATTGAAATTGAAATAATAAATTGCACTAAATTAATATTTTTGACATTTTTTTGTTCCTTAAAATTTAATTAATCTAGTATTATAATAAATGCTCAAACTAACATAAGTTTATTCTTAAAAACGGACAATTATAATTTAAAATCTGAAAATAACTTCAATTTAAATTTTCTCTTCTTATTTCCAACTTATGTAAACGTCTCAACGCTACATTTTTACTTATTTTAATTATTAATTAATTATCAGTACTTTACTGTTGCTTAAATTCTTATGTTTATTAAATTATTTATTTATTTAATATATAGTAACAAAAGTAACCTTAGCTACGGGACAATTTTTTTACTTCACATTTTCTTACTTATATATACACCCAAGTATATACGAATTAAAGTTTTGATATATATTTTTTTTAAATTAAATCAATTTAACTTTATCTCTTAGAACTAAGATAAATTTATTTTTAAAAACACATAAACTATGATTTAAAGTTTAAAATTTGAAATCGATCTCAAATTAAAATTTCGCATGTTCATTGTATTGTAATAATAAATGCTAGAATTATTTTTCAAGTATAAAGTTTATCTGATTCAGTTACTGATTAACTGTTAATTTTTATTGTATTTTAGTTTCTTATGTTCACAAATGTATTTATTTACTTAATTTATATCATTTAAAAAAAACGTTTACGTTATACTATATTCCTTACTTATATTAAGGTATCAAGTTACCAAGTTTTTTTTTTCAAATAGATAATTTAAATCTTCTAGATAGCACTACTTCTATTTTAGTATTTATTTATCTCTCTTTTCTCTAATGAAATCGCATTTGCATATACAATTTTAGTTTATTAATTATGTTTTAATTAAATTGTGGTTACATATCCGATATTAGTTTATTATCATTTTTTTAATGAATTTGTCTTTAGATGTACAACTTAAATTTTGTTTCTTGAATTAGCAAAAGTTATCCATCTTATTCAAACTGTATACGTCAAAAACTTGTTCTTGTAAAGAGTGTTACCAATCATATTAAAATTGACACCAGCAACACATAAATCCCTCCAACACGATTTCGTTAAAAAATAATAAATTAAAATTGTATAGGTAAATACAACATCATTAAAAAAATTAATAATAATTTAAATTCATACCGACAAACATCACTTCATGAAAAGAAAACTATCCAAACAAAATCCTATTATCTAAGACAATTTTTTCACTGTAATTTCGAACTATTTAAGTTATATCATATATAATATAAATATAAATATAAAATGTGGGTATATAATAATTGATGACACGGTTTGTTCATATGATCCTTGCCGCTTGTGTGAGCTGTTTCACAATGTCAGAAAACAATAAAGTAAGGTATCGACATTAATGACACTGACCCACGCAACGCAGTCTTCAAACAAAGCCCGGACCCAGCCCAGCCCAGAGGAACCCAACCACGTACTTTACATATCAACACGTGGTTCAGACCACTCTTAAATAAATAAAACAAACGCAACTGGCGAGGAATATTACAATAAAGCAACGTCAAAGTCCACTCCTACATTATGCAACAACGCAAGGTTGTATGGTAGGTCATAGGAGGCAACCAAGTAAAGAACCAAAGCATTACGAAAATTTAAAATTTAAAAATTAAAAATTAAAAATTAAAAAGAAAAACACCCATTTATTCCTCGTGCTTCAATTTCCTTTTCCCTCCTCCTTCAATTAAAAATTCTTATCACTATATATAACACAGCAAACCCTTCCGCACCAACATTAACAACTTACAACGCATCAGCTTCCTGTAGTTTTTCTCTTCATCTTCTGCTGCTGTCCGACCCACCAATTCTGACTCTTCCTATACCGCCTTTCTTTTCTCTGCTGCCTTCATTTTAGTTTTCTCGCCTGAAATGTCCACCTCCTCGGAGTATTCAGGATTTTCCGGTAACCGGCCGGTGAAGACGACGCCGGAGAAGTCCACGTTCTCTCAGACTTGCAGTCTATTGAGTCAATACCTCAAGGACAAGGGTACATTCGGAGACCTTACTCTCGGGATGACACGCACCGTCGAAGCAAACGGTATGATGCATTTCATTTTATTTCCCATTAACCCTAATTTGTTCAATATTTTTAATTGTTAATTATTAATTCCGTTTTTGGTGAAACCGTGGGTTAGGATTTTATTTTTTTAAATTTAAATCTTTGCTGGGTTTGCTACCGTATTCAATTTCTCAAAATGTATTAGATACTTGTAAAAAACGGAACTGTTATAACTCATGGATTCCAAATTTCCCTTCTTTTCCGGAGAGGACAAAAATATCGTAAGAGGGAAGATGCGAATAAAAAAAACGTGAAACAATTGTGTTTTGCTGTTGGATAGAAATTCTAACTGTGCGGATTTTTCTCCTTGAAATGTTACGGATATTTCTCTGATAAAATTGAAAGAAATAAGAATGGATAAATGGTGTAGAAATGGCTATATATAACAGAACTGTAGCATGTGTGTTCCTTGTATGTTTTATACACGAGTTGTTGATCCTCCGTGTTTCACAGGTTCTTCTTCTGAAGCATCGTGTCACCCTCCAACAACCATGGAGTTGTTTCCCACCATCTTGACCCAAAGGAACCTTTCTGTTGTGGATTTCTTCTCTCCGGAGCCTGCTTATCTTCACCAATCAGAGCTTCCAACTTTTGTGAATATGTCAAGGTGTGTTGTTGTGTTTGTTTAAGTAATTCTCAAGTCAAGTCCCTTTTTGTGTGCAACAAAGCAATGAACCATCATGACTGCATACTTAATAAGTGTTCCTGTTTTTTGTAATCATCTACAGTGGTTTCAAGTCTGTGGAGAAGGAGCCCAAATCTGCTCCTTTGACAATCTTTTATGCTGGACAAGTGATTGTGTTTAATGATTTTCCCCCTGAAAAGATGGAGGAGATAATGGCACTGGCAAGCAAGGGAATGCCCCAAAGCCCAAACTACCAGGCATATGCTCACACTAGAAACCAGCAAGGAAATCATACTTCCTTTGTTGCTAATGTCCCTCAACCATCTCCCATACCAACTGTTCGAGGTACTTTCTCTTTTTCTTTTGATCTCCACTATTGTGAGATGGACAAAGTTAATCAGTTGTATATAAATTTTTTTGTTCTGATCATAATTTTATCTCTATATAGATCTTCCAATTGCGAGGAAAGTTTCACTTCATCGGTTCTTCGAGAAGAGAAAACACAGGTAAGACTCTTGAAATAAGCAAATTTTGTTTGGTTTAGGCCATGTGCTCTTTTCCATAAAAATAAGAAATGAAAATGAATTGATCCAAAATTTAAAACTAAACTAAACTTTTGCCATGTGCATGTTTCATTTCTTTTGGAATTCAAAACTAAACTTTTAAGCTTTCTATTGGAGATTGGTTATTTGAATCTGAAACAGTCTCATGACAAAGAATAAATTAATCCAGTTCCTTGTGCAGATTGAATTTCCTCTTTTCATACTGCAATTGATAATGTAAAAGTTGTTTTGGTCTGATCCATTAATCTTCTTTTTTACTGTGTTTTGCAGAATTGCTGCCAATGCGCCATATCAAATAAACAATCTCAACTCTGTTGCAAATAAGCATGCCGCAGAATCCATTCCATGGCTTGGATTTGGTGTTCCATCAAAACAAATATGAGGAAAATTGTAATTTTAAGTAGTTTTAACCATTTTTTTCTTCTTTGTTTGATTTGCTAGCTCTTTGTGGTGTTAGTTTCACATTGCTTTGACCGTGGCAAATCTAAACATTAGTAACAATAGTACAGTATTAGATGAAGGTTTTGATTTACAATTCTAAATTATTTGCCCTGAGTAGCGTTTCTAATTATTGTGTTCATTATTGTAATTTTATTATTTCATCGTACTTGATTTTTAAGTAATATTTTGATAAATGTTCTAGTTGTAACAATCTCTTAGCCCGTATTTCAGGATGGAAATTTACAGCCATAAATAAATATTGATGAGAAATAAAGTAGGGTGGTGTAAAATAAAATTATTTATTTTATCATAAAAAAACTTAATCATACTTGCAAAATAAGTATCTTTCACCATCAAACTTATGAATGAGTTATTTGATAAAAAAAAATGTCGAGCCCATTTAATTAAATTATTTATAGTATTACAGCATAAATTTGTATCAGTAGATATCAACACGTCTAAAAAGCAAGCAGAAATAAAATTAGTGCCTACAACGTGGTTTTTGCATTGAGTAGTTTCTTTCTTTGTGCATTCTTTTATACAGCTAGAGATGTTGGAATCCCACATCCAAAACTTGGAGTATTTCTTACCTACTTAACTTCACAACTATAATTGGATACTATATTCCACGTCTCTTAGCCACATTGCTTGTAACTTCCTAATTTGTGCTTTCTTAAAATATTATCATCAATTAAATTTTCATTGACTAATATATACATTTCCTTTACAAGAGGAATAATTATATAGATGTACTATTTTTATTATTATAGCTAAAATTTAAATATAATCAAAATAGCCACAATAAAATATAAATTATTTTAAACGTGGTTGTTATCAATTTTGTACTGAGATGATATGCACATAGAAAGGGAACACAACACAAGATAACACAACACAACAAATAAAAAAAAATATTATTATGTATGCATTAAAGCATCCTACTAATTTATTCTAATACTATGTAAAAAAACCTAAAATGTATGAATCTTCCTTTTTTGGTGTTTCATCTTACATCTCCAATATCTTACCTTACACCTCTAATTTTTTTGAAAAATTCCATTTTTATTTACACCGAAATATGTGATTTCGAAATCAATTCATAAACTTTTTTAATAAAAAAAAAGTTTAGACAAAAGAATCAATCAAACAAAATTAATAAAAAAATTATAAAAACTAGCTATTGCTGGAATTAAATAAAATGGTATTATAACTAAGATTAGACAAAAGAATATAACCAATCAAGCGATCAATAACGACGAGACTTAAGATAAATATAAAGATCAAGTTCTGACTATAATAATTTTAGAGAAAAAAAACATATTAAACGTTATAATTGAATTAAAGTAACACAATCTTAATTACATTAAAAATTATACTAAGTTTTAACATTAACTTACATTATTGTTATAAAAATATCCAAAAGAAAAATCAGTTTTATTCATCACTATTTTTGCAGAATTGATTTCATTTAAAATTAGCTTCGTCGAAATTCTTGCAAACAAATTTCCGTCATATCTGATTTGAAAAAAACAAACAATCAACATAAAAGAATGACTGAAAACGCGTATGCCAAACTGTTTTCTCATACTACGTAATGAAAACAACTCCCTAAACTTTATTTAATTAGAAAAAGATTGAAAGTAAAAGGCATGTTTACACTTAACACTGTTTTAATATTAAATATATTGCTAACCGTGTAGCGCTTAACTTGCATAATCTCTGTTTAGATGGAGTTTGACGGAGTGAACACGTCTCTCATATAAAAATTAATAATTAGCACACGTCTAACAACCCAACTAAAAACACTCTTCTTTTTTTACTTTAATTAATTATAAAAAACTATTGCTAAGGTGTTAGTTACTACTTTTAATTGTTTATCATCCTAATGTTTAAAAAAAAGGAAAACGTGGGAGTTGTAAACAGCATATCTATTGACTATATAACTTAAGGTTTTTAGTGCATGATTTCTAAAATATTGTAAACATTTTGACTATAATTTATACATTTTTTTTATTAAACTAACAAACCAAGGTGATATTTAGCAGAATAAACTCTCTTTTTTAATATTAACACCATTTTCAAAATTCTCTTATGTATTAAAAGTTCTAAGTAGTTTTTCTTTTTGGTACATTTAAAACTTTAGGGTAGGTTTATTGGTGAGACCTACTTTCAATATGGTATAGCAGTGTTAACAAAGTCAAGGTTTACTCTCCATGATCATTATATTTATATGTGTCATTGGTTGATTTTAATAATATGTGTTAAGTTATATAAAAATTAAAAACATATATTATTAGCATGAAATTTTTTATATGAGATCAATGAATCAAAAAAGTTATATTAATTATAGAATATGTGATTCGATAGTTGTATAAAAATATTTACTCTAATTTCTGAAGTTACAATAAAATATTGTTTTTCTAAGGATGTTGCCCGTGGTATATAATATAAAGTATAACATCATTTTTCATTTGGATTTTGATGTCATTTTTATATTCTACACCCCACATTTTCATAGTGTACTCCTAAAAGTTTTGTGTTACCCTTTTAGGTCACAAGTGTAACCTCCTTCACCGTCAGTATGTTTCTTTTTCATCATTTTATTTTAAATTATCAATAATTTTATGTTTTTATTATTTAAAATATTTAATAAATATATGGAGTAAAAAACATAATTATTCTGGAATGTATATTTCTAACTAATTAGAAACTCCTTTCAAATTATGCATTTTGAAAGATTAAAAGATATCGAGTAAAAAAATCATAATTATGCATACACCTAACCTTTTCCTTTATTTGTGAATAAACTAATTTTTTAGAAATTGTTTTGGATAAGAATTATGCGAATAAGATATTAGATGAAATAAACATGTTTCTAATCATAGAATATTGACATAACATGGATGATGGTGGAGAAATGATTTTTTTTTTTATATATTAAAATTGATTTAGAGTTATAATTATATTTTCACAACCTCATGAGTGTTTTTTTAATATATATAAAATTAACATCGTCATACTGATTGTATGTGTTGAATGTTTATAACTTAAATTATCTTTTACTTGGATTTGTTATTATTATTTTTAGGTTACACATACAAACAACATGGAATACATAATAAAAATACTTATAAAACATAAGGGTTGTGATTACAAAATAAGTTAACATTATTCTTTTATACTCCAAAGAACACTATAAAGAAGAAAGCAGTATGGTTAATGAAGTAGGTGTGTTGTATTTATAATTACCACTTGAGGTATGGGTTAGATTTTCAAAATATTGTATTAACAAAGTAAATGAATAAAAAAGCCAACCAATCAAACAAATGGTTATTATTTAATAGATATTATTTTGTGCGTCTTACAAGGACAAATGATGATACTTGTTGCACTAGCTGTGTATTTCTCTTCTTACCATATATAATATGTTAATCATTAACATAAGTACCTCAACATTTCAAATCACACTAAAAAAATTTAAACAAATAACTTCTCTAGTATAGTCAGTGCAAGGTATAATAACTGAGGGGTGCACGATGATATCATAAACGGCAGTGGGCATGGTCGTCGACGGCGGAAACGATTCACAAAGGGTTATAAAAAAGAAATAACGGTGACATGAGTGTGTAGGGTGAGTTAATGGTGGGTGCAGGAAGAAAATGTATTTAATAGGGCTTTGTGAGGTATGGGCTTAGGGAGAGAAGCCCATAAGCTAATTTGGGAAACAAAATGAATGGTGGTCCTCTGAATAGCTTATCTTGGTGTGTCCTAATTAATGTTTTTTAATTAATATTTTAGAAAGAGGCTTTAAACTTAAGTTTTAAAGGGGAAGTGTGTGTGAGACTAGGTCCCTCCAAATCCAGTATTCCATCTTTCTTCGTTTTTCGCTGGTCTCTCTTCTTTCCTTTCCCCTCTCTTTCGAGGGTTTTTCTTTTTCTTTTCTTTTTTCCCTTTAATTTTTCCTTTTATTTTCTTTTTTCTCTTTCTCTTCTTTCTCAGTTTTCCTTCCATTTTCTTTCAATCCCATTTCTTCTTCCTCTGCAACCCTAACCCTAGAATTTAAGATGCAGCAACAGAGGTTAAGACAGCATGCCATGATGCAACCCTCTCTCTACCACCACCCCGCTCTCCTTACTCCTCCTCAGGTTCCACTCTTCCTTTAATTTTCTCATTTTCCTTTAGTACTTATTCTTAACATTTTTCAGCTTAATTCTCCTCAGTATTTATCGTTTTATATCCCTGATTAATGATTGTTCTTCAATTTCCCACTAATGATAAACTTGCAGTTTTTTTGCTAGATATATGCATGTAATTTTTGTGGTGCAAACTTTTTTTTTGTCGATTTGGTGTTTGTTTACTCGTTGAGACATTTGGTATTTCTTTGGTTTGTAAATGTTTTTTTTTTTGCTTAGATTAGTTGAGAGGTGAGTGTATAATTTTGCTTTTAGGAACTCCTTTTTTCTTTTTTTTTCTTTGTCTTTTTACATTTTTATTTTGCAGATAGAGCCTATCTTGAGTGGAAATCTGCCACCTGGCTTTGATTCGAGTACATGCCGCAGTGTGTGAGTGTTAATAGACATTTTATTTTTTTTTTAAATTAATATCTTCAACTGTTTGTTTATTTTGGTTTAGTCATTTTTTCCACTTTAGGTTGCCTTATGTAACTTGTTGACTTCATTGCCTCTAAGAGATTATGCCTAGCTTGAATTTTTTATTTTTTATTTTAATTTCATCTGTTGGTCTCTGTTTTCTGTAGTTAGTGAATCCAATTCGTTGTGTCCTCGGAGCTTAATGACTTAAGCTTTTGGTTTGTATGTTTCATTTATACATCTAACCACTTTTGAGGATATGCAGTTATGTCGGCAACATTCATCCCCAGGTTACAGAACCACTTCTTCAAGAGCTTTTTTCGGCTGCAGGTGCCCTTGAAGGATGCAAGCTTATCAGGAAAGAGAAGGTCAGCTTTGTTCTATAATGTTATCTTTAAATAGAGGATAAAGTGAAGGATTGATAGTGTATGATAGAGTTCATGATTCCCGTTAGCTTCTTGTAGTGCATGACGAGTAGTATATTCACCAAAAGGTATTTGGCTAGATGATAGGCATATGTTTTTGTACGTTATCTGCTTTTCTTGTCTCATTTCAATTTTCAGTGATGATGATCTCTGCATGATTTTGTCTTCTGCAGTCATCCTATGGTTTTGTGGACTACTTCGATCGCAGTTCTGCTGCATTTGCTATTGTAACTCTCAATGGGAGGAATATGTATGTGGGATCCTAATTTTGAGTTATGGTGCAAATGTTATTAATTTTGTAATTTAACACAAACCCTTGGCCTGCAGTTTTGGGCAGCCTATTAAGGTTAACTGGGCTTATGCTAGCAGCCAGAGAGAGGATACCTCAGGTTATGTTCTTGCTGATCATGTACTCTGAGGTGATTTTATTGTGCTCTGTTTTGTGGAAAAGAAAATTGAACTTTTTCTCTTCATTTGGATTCAGGTCACTTCAATATTTTTGTTGGTGACCTTAGTCCTGAGGTCACAGATGCGACTTTGTATGCTTGCTTCTCTGTATATCCTAGTTGTTCGTAAGTTTTTATGTACCCTTCTATTTTCCTTCTCATTGCTTGACTGTTTTGTGGTTTACTAGGGATATTTTTTGAGAAGTGCATTTACGTGAATGTATATGTAAATTCATATTTGTAGTATGATGATGATAATTTTGGTATTTTTATTACAGTGATGCAAGGGTAATGTGGGATCAAAAGACAGGCCGTTCCAGGGGATTTGGATTTGTTTCTTTTCGGAATCAGCAGGCATGAAATCATCTCCTTATTTCTACGTTTCTTATCTTTCAGCCTTGGGTGTTTTTGTGTTTTTATTCTAATGTTAGGATGTATTGGTTCTACGATTCAATTTTTCAGGATGCTCAAAGTGCTATAAATGATTTGACTGGTAAGATCATTTCGTTATGTAAATGCTAGTTTTTCCTTTTTTACCTTTCTTCACATGATGTATGGATGAATGTTGCGAAGTGTTGTGTATGGCAATCAAATCTTTGTTACTATATTATGTTTTTTCTGTCTTGTTTAATCTAAAAATTGTTTAAAGCTTGCAATAACCATATCTCACAGTTCATTTCTTTTTTATATATACAATTACATACTAATCTAGTATGTGCATGATTCCTATGATGTAATAAAAACATGATATGTGGGGATCTCATAACGGGATGTAGTAATGGGGTGTTATGATTTCTACCGATCAAATAACCATTTTTGGTATAAAATCCTTGAACATAAATTTCCTTGGGCTATTTGACCCATTATATTGCCGTTTCATCAATTTGTGTTCACCAATTATTGTTGCTTAATAATTTTGTTCTTGCTCCCCACCATAATGCCTACATAAAGCACTTTTTGGCCCCACTGGTATTGAAATTTCTGCAATGGTGGTGCCATAGGCTGCAGTGATGTGTTTATATTGCAAGATTTTGGTCTTCTGTCATTGATAACCTTGTTAATTGCATTAGACGCGTCAATTGTATTTAAGTTTTTTGTTGTTAACTGTATAAGATTTGGTGCTTCAATAGTTTCTTAAGTTCTAATTCCCCCTTTACTCTTCAGGAAAATGGCTTGGAAGCAGACAGATTCGTTGTAATTGGGCAACAAAAGGGGCCAGTGCAAGTGATGAAAAGCAGAGTTCGGATTCCAAAAGTATCGTGGAGTTGACTAATGGAACATCAGGTGAGTATATAAGTTTACCGAAATACACTTCCTTTTAGAGTGACTCCTCATTTACCCTTTACTTTTTGTGGTTTGCTGTTCTTTTGGAGTCAATCGAATTCCAATGTTTTTATCATGTAAATATGAAATCTATAATATTTTCTGTTGTAAAAAGTTACCAATTCATTGGTTGATGTTATTTGAATTGAAAGTAAATTTTAAACTCATGAGTTTATTTCAAATATTATATTTTTTCAAGCAGTGGTATACGTGCATCATGATTGACCTTTTTTCAAATATATGTATCTTTTGCAGTTATATTGATACTTTTCCATCTATTGATCATAATGATGTGATTGTAGATTGTTTCGGGAATGATCTATGCTTATGGTTGCGTTTTTATTTATTTATATATTGTAGAAGAAGGCCAGGAAATAACCAATGATGACCCCCCCGAGAAGAATCCTCAATATACCACGGTTTATGTTGGCAATCTTGCTCCGGAGGCAAGGATATATTTTTGAGACTTTTTACCTTTTTGTATTGCCAATTTTATAGCTTTGTGCATAGATGGAAAATGTTTCCGTACTACATTAATATATATATATATGTGTGTGTGTGTGTGTGTGTGTGTGTGTGTGTGTGTGTGTATGTATAACTTAGTCCTGTAAATTCTGTTTGTTGTAAAATGGCTGTGGTAGCTCTCAATTTTAGGATGTGAAACTGCAGGTCACTTCTGTTGATCTCCATCACCATTTTCATTCTCTTGGTGCCGGAACTATTGAAGATGTTAGGGTGCAACGAGACAAAGGTTTTGGGTTTGTGAGATACAGTACCCATGCTGAAGCAGCTCTTGCTATACAGATGGGTAATGCTCGAATTCTCTTTGGCAAACCTATAAAGGTATGTTGCTAATTAGCAGGATATTTGTATATTGAATTCTAGTATGTTAGCCGTGTATTATTAATGGCTTTTCGTACGGCAAATATTCTTTGTTGGGGGTTCCAATGGAAAAAAGTAGTGTCGGCATAATTGAACTCGTATTTGATGTCATCTGTGATTTTTTATTTATTTTTTTAAATTATGTAAAAAGCCTACAATTTATTTATATTTCTCAGAAGTCAGAACAGAATCCCTTGTTCCCTAAGATTCTCAACCATACATAATTTGATCTTCGAACTCCTATCAGAAGGCTCTGGAAATGTATCCACTCATGTCAATTGATATTTTACAGTGTTCATGGGGTAGCAAACCTACTCCTCCAGGAACTGCCTCTACTCCTCTTCCGCCTCCTACTTCTGCAAATGTGCCTGGTTTCTCTCTTGCTAGTCTTGCAGCATATGAACGCCAAATGGCTTTGAGTAAAATGGGTGGTGCACACGCCCTTCTGCATCAGCAAGGACAGCATGCCCTAAAACAGGTAGCCATGGGAATGGGTGCTCCAGGGGCTGGTTATGATGCAAGGTTTCAGAATGTTGCTACCACCCAGCACCTAATGTACTATCAGTAAAATGTGTTGTGTAATCTTCCTGCGATAAAAAAGGGAGGGTTAAAACCGTAAGAATATTTCTACAATACCCGTTTATGTCTTCCTCTTCCTTGTCTGCTTTTCTATCTTTAGCCTCCAAAATTTTCTTATGTTCTTATTTATGGTCCGTACAATTTTAATGCTACCGCTGCGTGCATGAATGGTGTGTCTTGTATTTTCTAATGACGATCATTCGATGGTTGTATTGTTCGTTAACCTTTGCGGTTTGGGATATTAAACTTTGCGTAGTTATGTATTTCTGTCTTTTTAGTATCCTTTCCTCTTTCTGAAGTACCAGAGAATTTAAGACTTGCTAATTGTTTATTTAACTTTATCAATACGCAGATAATTTTTATTTTTTACAATTTTAGTTGTGCAATTTTTTCTTGAAAGTTAGGATCAGATTGTCTATCTTTCATATTTCGGAGAGAGGAAATGATGCCCTTTGCATTTGTTCACAAAAGTAAGCTAGTCATCTCTCTAAAGCATGAAAAATTAACGATATGGGCACGAAAGAACAATAATTTAAATAAAGTATATATGTATACTTGGCATTTAGGTTACAATGTACATTGATTTTTATCAAACTTCCAGATAACGTTATTAGAATTTACAGTGTAATGTTTTTCTAGTTTGTACGTCAACCAAGCAAAAGAAAATAGCTCGTTATATTCATTTGCCAGATTAGATCGTGTTTATTTTAGTGTAATCTGTTAAGTATGGAATATATTTTGATCGAATTCTAATAGTTTTAAAGTCCAATGTATTTGATTAAATTTATAAGTATTTTTAAAAAGAATACTGTTTATTCTTAAAACAATGTTTTTATTACATAAATAATGTTCTATAAGTATTTTAAATAAATATTTTACATGTGTTATTATAAATAAATATTAATATTTTAATGAAACTTCCTTGATTTCCTTTGTAAAACAGACTTATGATATTATTTTGCTTATTATTTTATATCTGTATTATATGTATTAGAACTAGTATAAGAATTATAAAAAAAAATATTGATTTCGAGAATTTTGTTTTGCTCAGACATAATATCTATAAAAACCCATTACAAGAAAGTTTTTCATATCACATTCATGAGAACTTCAAAAAGTTATTCTCAATGCATGTTTAGTTTCCTCATTTTTAGAAGTTTAAATTGTATGTCGAGAATATTAAATGCAGAAAAAGTACTATTTGCATACATAGTTTAATTTTATAATTATTGGGCGAGTTTTCAACTTGTTTTTGAAAAGTATAAATACACTGTCTTCCTCATTAACACATGGTTCATTCTCCTGATATATTTTTTTTCTTTTATATAGTTTTTTGAGAATGAAGAGGTTTCTAACAAGCTTCACATAGATAGAAATAAAATCTATAACTTATATATATAAATAAATACAAATATTTTATTTATTTATAAATTGATTTTATAAGATTGAATTATGTTTAAAATTTATTTTTTAACATCATATCATAATTATAGTTTAAATTTATAATATATAAATTAGTGCAAATTTCAATTTACAAATTTTATAAAATTTTAAATTCACTTTTCTTAACATTGTTCAATAAATTTATCTACAAATTTAGAATATTAAAGTTCATGTTAATTTACATTTTAGTTCCTTTGTCCTTATTTTTGTTGAAGGAAGTAAAAAATGCATGCTTCTATTAGAAAGACTTTGGTATCTGGTTTTGAAATTGTTGTAAACTATATACTATGGGTGATTTTGAGATAGGTACCAATGTTAGAGACTACAGAATTATTACACATTATTTCAAACTTAAGTGTTTATCAAGGAACTGTGCCTCCTCTTATAGTTTCATTCCATTCACCGAATTAGCTGAACTATAATCAATAGCAATTATATGGTTGGTTAGTATTTTTTTTTCTTCAATATTTTAAACATATGTTTTTTTATTTATTTAATTTTATGAACGACTTGATACACGAAGTGAAGTAGATTAAGTTTATATCTTGAAACAAATTACATGTTAATTTATTTTGAACTAAATAAAACAAAATTTTAATCTTTTTATCAGCAAATTTTAACTAAAAAAATTATTATACCCTAAAACATTAATTCAATTATATTTAATGATTTTTACTTCATTTGATTACTTAGAAGGTTATTTATAAAGTTAAAAAGTAAACTAATCATTGATATCTAAAAAGATAATTTCATCATTCAATTTGCTTCTAATAGTAGAATAAACATTCATTTACAAACTTGAAACATGAACAAATTATTCTAATATATGTTTTTACTGCATGATTAGGTTTAAAAATATAGTTATATACTGAATAAATTATTCTAACAATTTTTTTCTGTATGATTAGGTTATGCATCACGTTTGGTTTTTTTCTGAGTAGTTTTTGTGGGTAATCTTTGTTGGATCATATATATATATATATATATATATATATATATATATATATATATATATATATATATATATATATATATTATATGACATGATATGATACATAATTTATTGTTTCACTTATTATTAGAATAGTAAATTTTAAGGTCTTGTTTACTTGAATGATTTGGAGGAGAGTAATTGAAAAGATTTGAGAGAATTTGAATATAAATTTTTTTGTTGTTTATTTGAGTGAATCTGGAGGTGAATGATGATAGATTTGGAAGTAAATTTTTTAATCTGTCACTTAAATAGAGATTGACAATACTTGCAAACAAAAAAAAACTACAATATTGAGAAAATAAACACTAATCCATTCACGCATTTTCTAAACTACACATGAACAATAACTTTAGAAACAATTAGAAGAAAATTTAGGACTAGACTTAGGAAAAGATATTGAGGAAATTTAACGGAATAAAAAAAATAAAGAGAGGAAAATATTTTTAATATATTAATTAAATTATGAAATAATTAAGTGACTTTGTGGCTGAAAATTTAGTCACTAAATTAAACATTAATTTTAAAAAAAAAATTAATGATTGATTTAGTCGTTAAATAAATTTAATCACGTTAAATTAAAAATTAGATTAAACTTAACTCTATGGATATTCTGAAACAAATTAAGTTGAAGAGCATAAATTTAATGGAAAAGTGCTAAAGCAGAGGGAAAACATTAAGTCTGTGAATATAGGAAAGTGAGGAGAATCGGGAACAACTCTTCACTAACAAAACAAACTAACAAACTTTTGACAAAATAAGTATTCAAAACCTTAATTTATTCAAACTCGTTAGAGAAAATTCCTACCTTCAAGTTTATAATAAACATCTTTAATCTCTAATTCATATAAAATAAATATATCTTTTTACTTAATATGAATTTCCTACAGTTTGGTTTGACTTTTTAGAAGAATTAAATACGTGTTTTGTTACCTATGATTAGGTCAACGACCCAATTTTAAATAGACCGATTATTTTTACGTAAACTAATAAGCCAATTTACTAATCAAACAAAAATACTTTATTTAAGTTTGAGGTATTCATGTCATGTCTTTTGTGCTTTTTTTTTTTTTTCTTTATAAGTATAATGGAACCATTTTAAAAACGTCTCAGTATGTCCTCATTTTTAATAAGGTCTTTAAATAGATTTTATTATTATTATTTATTATTAAATTTATATATTGAAGTTCAAGCTCAATTTGAGATCTTCTAATTATGGTAATTTGATCTTTTAGATGACAAATCTTAAAAAAATATTGGATTCAGGTTTTTCTTTTAGATTTCGATCTTTCTGGTGGAAATAGTCGAATTCAGTTGTTCTCTTAAATAACAACTATTTTATTGAAAATGATTAACTTTAGGTTCTTCTTTTCAATAACAACCATGGTTATGGGATTGACCAATTTTATTTTTATTTCTTTTACATCCATAATGGTCATTGATTTTTATTGAAATTTTCAAAATTAAAAAAAATAATTCAAAGGATTATAATCAAGTCCAAAATGTTAAGGTTGACAACTACTTCCTAATTCCTTCCTCAGTTAACAGACAAAATTTGACCTGTGATAAAGTTACTGAATAAGTCCACTAAGTTTATTTGGAATGATTGATGTTAAGAGAAGTTCACCCAACTTAAGTAAGTCTTGACATTTTCACTAATCTTGTACAAACTAGATACTAATCAGTCCCTCAAAAAGATAATTTTCTATAATAAAAATGATCAAAACAAGATTGTAAAATAAAATGAAATATAATTTTCTTATAAACAATATGGTTAGTTACATTAAAAAAATACCTAAAATTTTAGTTTTCATCCAATTATTAATGAGTACAATAATTTGAAGAAAAGAAAAACAATCATTTAGATATGTGTAATTTTTTTAAAGTTAAATATATTTTTAGTCCTTGAACTTAGATATAAAATTAAAATTTGTTCATGTTTAAAACTTTAATATATTTAATTCTCGAACTTAAAAAATAAGTGAAAATAGTTCTTTTAACCCAAACTTTGAATGAAAATAATTTCTTTAACCCAATTATATTAATGTTTTTTTTAGGTGATAAACCAACTAAAATGTGTTATGACTTTTACTTCAATCTCAAAATACATTGTAGTTTTAAATATAAACAAATTTCAATTCTAGTTGAAAAAATAAAAGTACTTTTTTGTTTAGTTATAATATGTGTCAGAATTTAATGCTCCTTGAAGAGGACTTTGGCTCCTTCAGAATAAATTTTTACATGCATAAAAGTTAATATAAAAATAAGTTTTTTTTTTAATTTTATTATATTTTACCTCTCAAATATTTTAACACCCGAAAATATTTTTGAAGATTTGATTATAATTATACTAAATTATATATTATTTTTCATAGTAACAGTGACAATGAAAAATTCTGAATATATTATTTTGATTTATGGATTAAAATTGGCGGTGATGGAGTCTGTTTGAAGAGAGCCTTGAGCATTTTCAAATGTTTAACAAATATTTAAAAAAGTAGGTTGATGAGAAGGTTTTAATTTGATTAAAATTTATAAGATTAAATAAGTTTCCGGAGGAGAAATAGAGAAAATGGGGCATATGGTGAGGAATAATAAAAGGGATTCGAAGGCATAAAAAAAGTAGCTGGGAACCATTATTTGATTCCCTCAAAAGATCCTAACTTTTTTCATTATTTTCTTTTTTTCCTTTTCATTATTTTCTTAGTGGGGATGGTTGGATTCCTTCTCATACTCATCTCATCCCACATCGAAAAAGTTATTCTATACGTGTCACGCTTCGAATTTGCTTCATATACGTCTTCTTATTCAACTCTTCTTCTTTTCTATTGCAATAATGGTTTAAACTTTAAAAACACGTGTTTCCTTTCTTTCCAAATTTTTAAATTTTATTTTAGTTTTAACCTTATGTAAATAATTAATTTTAAATTATTTAAAATCTCAGTCTTGTTTTCTTTTTCAGATTCTGATTTTTTCGGTTTAAAAGTTCAACAAACGTGATTTTTAAATAAAATATTAAGACAGGCAGTCTGATTATAAAGATACAAATCCTTATTTTCTCTCTTTCTCTCGCTCTCTCTCTCTGTATATGTATATATATATATATATTCACAGGTCCAAAACTGTATTTTATATGGTATTCAGAATAATCCTTAAAAGAAATTATCATGAAATTTATTTTAGGAGAATATAATCTCACAATAAAAAAATGCTAAATTATAGGAGACTGAGTTCATAGGAAAGAAGAACTATGAATTAAAATTTCTAAGCTTGTGGTCCAAATTCTGGATGGTCTGATACAATACCCACATACTTCTACGATGTTACAAAATTGAAGCTTTATTCGATGTTTCAACAGGAAAAAGAAGAAGAAGGAAATCTCAGAAACAGGATGAGTTATTTCATCTTAGAGGCAGAACTCAGAAACAGAAAGAAACTTAATCTGAGGAACTGAGATCTGAAAATTCCATAACTCTTGCCTTGTTCTTGATAGGACAAAAATACATCACAGTTTCTATCTACCCTTTACCCTTTAGCCGATCAAAACTTTTGTTTTTGTTTCAGATCAAGCTGTCTTGGTTAACTCTCGTAATCATATTTATTAATTCCAGATCATGGTCAATAACAGTATACTCGTATATATATTATTTTTATGTACGTAGTATTGCTTATTCATAGAGTCATCGTAGAGTGGTAGCATCATCGATTTCTTGTTTGTCACCACCAAACCTTAAAGTGCAAGAATCCCAGTTGAAAATATCTGTTCCCTGGTATAAGGCGAACTTGACATCTCAACAGACCTCGATGCTTCCGATCCACACCTCTCTTTGCGTTCATCCATCATTATTTGACTCGAACGACACTCTGGACTACAAAACGCTTTCTCTCCTCTGCATCACAAAACCACACCCAATTATTATCATAACCTAAAACACCAACCTTTGATTAATCAAAGTTTTGTCGGGATGAAGCTCTCATATATAAATATATATATATATATACCTGTACATGTATATGTCCTTGCCGTGGAGTTTCTTTCCGCACAGGTTGCACGAACTGAGAAAATTCGATGTGGGATATGATGATTCAGACTCAAATAAAGGTTGTGGTGCGGCTCTTCTGAACACACCGAGGTTGTTCTTATTGATGTTGTTGTTGTTGTTAGAATAGTCATGTCTCTGAATTTCGCCTTGACCCCCATCGTAGTATACCTTGGTGAATGTTTCGTTAGGTACATGGCGTGTGACATAGGTGTATTCCTCCACATCAAACTCCTCTTGGATTTTCAAATTGGAGGTGCAAACTGCGTGTTTGGGCAAAACCTCGTTGGATTGTTTATCAAGAGCCACCACAATTCCAAGACCAACGCCACCAGGGTGGTAGTTCTTGAAGCCTCTTGGAGACTGCATCACGGGGCCTGATGGAGTTCTTGGACTTCCGACGGTGGTGGTGGCGGCGTCCGGAAGCGTGACCGCACGACCCCTTGAGACCAACAACTCCGACAACTTTCCGATCATGGGTCGGGGCCTCTTCCCCAACATGATGAGAATTTGGTTGGGAAAGTGGGAGGGTTGGAATAGAGAGAAAGTATGAGGGGTTGGTGTGTTTATAAGAGGAGGTAGAGAAAGTTATGATTTTTAATTCATGGAGTGGTTGGGCCTAAGCCCCTGCTTTTCTTTGGAATTATGCCTCTCATCGTTGCTAGAGAAATACCCAACAATTCATTTTTTATATTTCATGCTTTATTATTTTATTCAATAATCTATTATTTAACCTTAATTATGTCTCTATTCACTTCTCTGTGGGTCCCACTCTCTGAAAATTTTGTCATGTTCAATTATTCAGATACACTACAGGGAATACATACATTTGTTTAACACCCTCTATGATGTTAGGTTCCCTATATCAGTAACCACTCCTCGTAATACACTACTTAATTCAATAATCACGTGAATGCTTTCATCTCAATATTATTATTGTTCTCATACACATTATCAGTTGGCAAAAATCATGAAGCAACAAAGATATTTCACAGAATTTATTATATATATAATGAATGGAATCATATGCACAGAGAGAATGGGAAGATGTAGTTATTTTGCTATAAATAAAGTAAAATGACTTCCTACATAAATTATACAAAAAAAATTGCTGTCATGTTTATATTATTAAAGTAAGACTAAAAAACAAATTGCTCAAACCTATACCAGAACAATTCCTTCTCAATTAAGAAAGTTTTCATTATTTATGTAATAAAAATAATAATTTTGTTTTAATAAAAAATATATATAATAGAATTAAATAATCTTTAGGTTTACTAACATTTTTTGTTTTTCTATTTTCCTCAATGATTAATATTTTTTATTCAATATATATTTTTAAAAATGATTTCATATAATATCTTATTTAATTAACGTTAATATAATTTTTTTCATTTTACTCCTAAAACTAAACAATAAAAATATAACAAAATATGAAAAGTTATATAAGTAAATATCAAATCATGATCTTTTTAATAATGAAAACTAAATCTTTCTTAAAAGAATATAAAAGTATAAGTAAAGCAAAAACATATTATTTTAATTATATTTTTATCTTTACTCTACCGATGTAATGAAATTTGACATTATTCTTTTCATTAATATTTCGTACGAGAGTTTGCTCCGACCAAAGAAAAGTTTGAGTGTCGTTACCTCTCTGGTTGAAAAGGATTTGATGATATTTTGACCGTTGGATTGAAGCGATATGCAAGATGTTTTGGGACAGCTATCACTGCAACAACATCAACGGGCCCACTGATTTGACGTGTGAAAGTGACCAGGTGGACCCACTTCATCACAAGTGTACTTATTGCAGTCAAATTACATTTATATCCCAAAAATAATATGTCGTTTTCTTATCAATATTACCGTCACCAAGACACTGTACAAAACAATTCAAGCCCAAAAATGAGACATACTCACTCTCCTTTTAAATAGACCCTCACTGTTCCCAAATAGAAAAAAAAAAGAAAACACTTATTGCTAATATGAATCCAACTGCTTTTGTTTTTAGTGGATGTTATTTTCTACAAGTGAAAAAAAAAGTTCTCATACTAACTATTTCATTTTCCACAATGATTAATATTATTTATTTTCTCTTTTATATATAAATATAACTTATTTACATATAAAATTTATATAAAAATGTTTTTGTCTTTTTGTTTTATATTATTTTTAAAACAATAGTACTTTTAACATTATCGTTTGAAAAGAAAATCTTATTTACGTGAATTCGCCCATATAAAAAATAAGAAGTTGTTATGTTTTCAAGAATTAGCACGGATGAAAATGGAGGAGATTGCAGGATGTATGTGATTTTCAATCTTCGTATGAATAAGAAGATTTGCAAGGATTTAAATCAATTTTCATATTTATTCTTGTTTTATAGTTTATAATTTTTATATTTTTCTTCTTTTTCTTCTAATAATAATAATAATAATATTATTATTTATTATTATCATTATTATTATTATTTTATATAATATTTTTATTACTAAGGGTATTTTGATAATCTTCAATTTCTACCAATTAAATCATTTTTTTTATTTGTCACATCGGTCAAATTATACACTAATTCTCATAAATTTTACCTCCAAATTCATTCTCAATTACCTCAAAATCCACTCAAACAAATAACAAAAAATTTATCTTCAAATTTCCTTAAATCCATTCAATCACTCTCTTCCAAATCATCTCCCACAAATCCTCACATGTGAACAAAGCATAAAAGATCTTAGTTGTCATTAATCATGTGTTTATCATTATTAAATTAGTTTATATCTCGTATTTCATATTTCATTGTTGATAGTAAAGTTGTTATATCTAAAAATTTTAACAAAAAATTTAATTAAAGAATATTTAAGAGTTAGATGCAATTTTTTTAAAAACCTAATTAATTGTGATATTATTTCTTTTGATTATATTGGTAAAGAAATATTATGAATATGTTAAATTTCATAAATTAGTTGTAATAAAAGTATTGTCTTCACGAAAAAAAATAGTGATATTATGGAATGAAATTCATTGAGTAACAAAAGTAAAATAAAATTGTTATTAATTAAAGTATATCAATTAATTTGAATAAATGTTATGTTTCATTCTTACCCTGAGATACACATGCAAATATAATAGAATTAAAGGTATTGCAAAGTTATGTTTATTTCTTAAAATACATCTTAATAAATTCAATAATTGTAAAGATGTGAGTCACATATAAATTATTTGAAAATTTAACTAATGAGTGTAATGATAAGACCATCATTCTTGAACATTTGTGAGTCGATAAGTGATATCAATAAAATAAAATACATACGTAAGAGTATAACGTATAAACATTTATTAGAACATGAAATCAATATTAATATTGTATCTATTATTTAATAAAATTCAATTAAAGAAATGTAACTTTACATCTTTCTAAACGAAAGTTTATATAGATTAGTTTTAAACCTAAAAGTTTAAACACTGAGTATAAAATTCAATCTCGATTCTTTATGTTAAAGTATATATGTTGTGTGTGTGTGTGTGTGTGTGTGTGTGTGTGTGTGTGTGTGTGTGTGTGTGTGTGTGTGTGTGTGTGTGTGTGTGTGTGTGTGTGTGTGTGTGTGTGTGTGTGTGTGTGTGTGTGTGTGTGTGTGTGTGTGTGTGTGTGTGTGTGTGTGTGTGTGTGTGTGTGTGTGTGTGTGTGTGTGTGTGTGTGTGTGTGTGTGTGTGTGTGTGTGTGTGTGTGTGTGTGTGTGTGTGTGTGTGTGTGTGTGTGTGTGTGTGTGTGTGTGTGTGTGTGTGTGTGTGTGTGTGTGTGTGTGTGTGTGTGTGTGTGTGTGTGTGTGTGTGTGTGTGTGTGTGTGTGTGTGTGTGTGTGTGTGTGTGTGTGTGTGTGTGTGTGTGTGTGTGTGTGTGTGTGTGTGTGTGTGTGTGTGTGTGTGTGTGTGTGTGTGTGTGTGTGTGTGTGTGTGTGTGTGTGTGTGTGTGTGTGTGTGTGTGTGTGTGTGTGTGTGTGTGTGTGTGTGTGTGTGTGTGTGTGTGTGTGTGTGTGTGTGTGTGTGTGTGTGTGTGTGTGTGTGTGTGTGTGTGTGTGTGTGTGTGTGTGTGTGTGTGTGTGTGTGTGTGTGTGTGTGTGTGTGTGTGTGTGTGTGTGTGTGTGTGTGTGTGTGTGTGTGTGTGTGTGTGTGTGTGTGTGTGTGTGTGTGTGTGTGTGTGTGTGTGTGTGTGTGTGTGTGTGTGTGTGTGTGTGTGTGTGTGTGTGTGTGTGTGTGTGTGTGTGTGTGTGTGTGTGTGTGTGTGTGTGTGTGTGTGTGTGTGTGTGTGTGTGTGTGTGTGTGTGTGTGTGTGTGTGTGTGTGTGTGTGTGTGTGTGTGTGTGTGTGTGTGTGTGTGTGTGTGTGTGTGTGTGTGTGTGTGTGTGTGTGTGTGTGTGTGTGTGTGTGTGTGTGTGTGTGTGTGTGTGTGTGTGTGTGTGTGTGTGTGTGTGTGTGTGTGTGTGTGTGTGTGTGTGTGTGTGTGTGTGTGTGTGTGTGTGTGTGTGTGTGTGTGAGTAATATTTTATGAATTATTAATTAGTTTTTATGGATAAATATTTTTTTATGGGTGGATACAATTTTTAATGTTATTACATTTATTTATTTTTACTTATTACTATATTTACTCATGTTCTAACATGTGCCATTTTCCATTAATTGCGAATTGTAATGGTTACATTTATCTATAGAAAATTGCGTGTCTATATGTTAATTAAATCATGTTTTTATAACTAAGAATGAATAATAGAAAACAAAATCGATCGATATTAATTGTATCATCACACGCTACACTAAAACAAACATGCCAAAAATATTCTATCATTAAGCTTAGACCATTGAAAGAATAGTGTAGCTCATATCTTCCATGTATTATTAGATCGTAATTATTCAATTAGATCATTTTTTTTTAACTTTTAATCACTATTAGTAAGATTTTGCATGGAGATAAATACTACATAGAACAGCTATGGTGGAGAAAAATTAACTTTGGAAGCATACACATAATGGACCCACAAGTAACCTACTTTTCATGATTTTTATTTCCAATTTTTAGGCATCGTTTACCATTTTTTTGCACAAACATTACTTACAAGTAAATTAAATGATACTGGTCCGTTTAATGACATAAATACTAAAATATTAAACCGAAGTAAAAAAAAAAAAAAGAACTCAACATAAAAAAAGTTCCAAATAAAAGCACTTTAATAAAAATTTGGATGATTTTTTTTATAGAAATTTCTACATATTAAGCAATTTATTAACTAATAAAAAGAAAGAAAATATAAAGAAATAATGAGATGGTGATATAATTTTATATTTCCTCGTTTCATCACGTGTTAAGGTTTCATTGTATTATGTTATAAAATATCGCTTGTGAAATGCACAGGAAGAGGCATTGGAACAATAATAACTTTGACTCTGATGTTCTCACTAAAGGAATGGTGTATTTTAGAAAAACTTAAACAAACTGTGGACTTGGAAAGAAACTACAATTGAAATTAGTATTTTGATTAAGAGGATTGGAGAAATATTATATGGAGTTAATTTTGAATCTAATTATCGTATAAGATTAATTTATTAAGATAAAATTTATATTTATTTATAAATTATAATGTTGAAACTCGTTAATTTTAAATATTAATGAATGGTGTATATATTAATGAATAGTATAATAGGAAATAATATATTAGATTTAATAAATAATAAATTTTATTATAATAGATTTTAGATAACGATTAAACGTGTTCATAATTCTTAATTTATACTTGAAATTTAAATTCGTTTGATATATTTTGATGTTTTGAAAGTGAATTAATATAATTTTATTAACTTAATTATATTAAAAGAAATTATTTGTCAAATGACGTTTTAAGTTAATGTTGAATTTGAAATGTGTCAACGTAAACAACTCAAACTTTAGTCTGAAATATAGATTGAGATATCAAAATAATTTAACATAAGTGAATTATATTTATTTATCTTTAGTTTTTTAATTTTGTCATCTTATAATGTTTTTTCTTATTTAGGATTTTGACATATTTGGATATTCCTATTTTTAATTAGGTGTATCTTTTCTTAATTTTAATGAATTATTTGTGCTTTGTTATCTTTTAATACGAAGAGTGATTTTAACACCATATTATTTTCTCGTTATACTTCTTTATGCGACTTAATTATTCATGTGCATAATCTTGAATGGAAGTTGTAATATAAACCTACATATTAGACATGAGAAGAAGGAACTTATAAATTTGAAGAAGTATTCATTTAACCCCATAAAAATCATTCCTGTCATTGTTTTTTTTTTTAAATTGTTATTGTTTCATTCTGGTGTAATATTTTTGTTCCTAATCAATTTTATCTTCTTTTTTTTCTATTAAATTATAATAAGCTGGTAATTATAAAATGACTTCCTGATGAATTAAATATTTATTCAATTTAAATACAATAATTACTTGTAATTAAATATTATTCAAAAAAATTAATTTATAACAAATATTTAAAAAACATCTCTTCGTAAAAAACAGGACAAATAAATTTTAGAATCCATCCCAATGTTTATAGGTAATGTACACACTTATATCTATTTCAATATCCTGCATGTTACCATACTTGTCCTATATTAAATTATTAAAACATTTTTAATTTATTATACAATTAAAAAGTTTATATAAACTTTTCTATTGTTTTTAGTTTTATAACATATTTTTGAAAGATATACATGTGATGTTTTTATTTTTTTAATTATTTAATCTTTGTGCGATCTGATATTTAATAAAGGTATATCTTTGATATTTAATATTAAATGATATAATATTTATTTTTATAAAAAAATTTAATTAAAATTTTTAACAATAAAAATATAGATACAAATACAAATATAGATATACTTGTTCCTTAATAATGATAATGTGACCAATCTTTTATAAATTATTTCTTATACTTTGTGTGATTAGAAACAACGTGTCTTAAAGAAATGGCTATAGTAGTTAGTCAAATTACACAGAAGAGTCTTTTTTTTAGTATAATTTAATAATATGCAACCTTAGTATTTAATGTGTAGCTGCAAAAATGGTAAAAGAATAGTAAGTGGTAGTTAGTTGAATGGTATGAATGATCATATCTCACCTAATTTATGTCTTTCATGCTTAGACACAATAGGAAAGTGCATTACTTAAAGTATACAAAAGTGATGCAAAAGTTTACTTTTACAATCCTAGAATGTACTTTCATAATGTTATCATCATTATTCTTAAGGGTAAACAAAATAAATTAAATAAACTAAATAATAAATGAAATGGAATTTAATTCAATAAAAGTAAACTCAACTGTATAGTCATTTTAAATAAAATTAACTTAATTTTTATTTAATTTAAATAAACTAAATTAAATATAACTATTATTAAGTGTTATCAAATTATTTCAAATATTTTAATGGTTTGAATTATTGTTTATGAATATTTTATCGATTTTATATAGGTAATAGATAACTTAAATTTTTAATTTGTATGAATTAAATTAAATATAACACTTAGTTATTTTTTTATATAATTCAACTTTTAATATAATTCAATTTAATACTAATTTAGTTCGATTCAATTATTTCATCATTATTATTTCATTTCATTCAACCAGACAATATTAGCTCTTATATATTTAAAAATTAAAATATTTAATAGTTTTTATTTTCAAAACATGTAACTTTTTAAAGTTTGAATAAGTGTTAAATTTTCAATAAATTTTAGATTTTTCAATTAAGTACCAAATAAAAAATTTCATGCTTTTAATTATTTATTATATTTTTTTTATTGTCTATATAATGCAGTGAGAGATGATAGCCATTTTACAACACATGTTTTAGAAATGATTGGTATCATTATTTTTAACTGTAAAAAGAATTTACAAGAAGGTTTTTTTAGTTTGCCATTAGTGTGAGCTAATTATATGAAATTTACTAAATTGGTTAAAACATATGGATGAAGAATGAGTATAAATTGTAAAGGACATGCAACTAAAGCTTTGATGAAAATAGAAAATAAAAATTACTGAAAAGGGTAGTTTGGTAATTGAAGTGTTATGGAATATGAATGAGGTGGAAGCAATAAAGAGGGTGACCCACATACAGAGAGGCAGATGAATAAAGGACCTTTTCTTCACAAAACAAACAAAAGAAAGGAAACAATTTTGTCACAAACATTACAAAACTAATAATAGCTGGGCCCCTCGACACGTGTCACTAGATGCGCGTGCTTCTTCTACTGGATGCTTTACATAATATTAAATATATTCTCTAAATCTTAATAATAATACTAAATAATTGATGTGTATAATTATTTTAATAAGTTGGTGACATGACGTATTAAATATCTTAACTTCCCAAACGTAGAGTAAATACAACCACTGACTATTGTTTATAAGATAATCACAAATCAGATCTCTTTTTTTATTGCAGATAGTCCACATTAATAAACTATTAAAAATTTCCTTTAAATATTTAATATAATAATAAACATAACTCAAAAAACACGGTGTTTAAATGTTACGAATAATTATGATGAAAAAATAGTCGCAACGCGTTCAATGATATTAAAGTCAAATCACTTTCTCGTAAGCCCTTTATTCCATTCCTTTTTCATTTCATGAAATAAGTTATTATGCTATTCACCAAAAATAAAAATTGTTTATGTAACAGCTATATCTTTTTATGCAGAAGCAAGTTATTATGTTGTACACAAATATTATTGCTATGAAAAAATATATTATAAGGATTTATATTTTAAAGTATATTTTGATGGTAGGCGTGAGTTATTATTTATTGAATAATTAATTTTAGAATTAATTTGCTAGGTAGCTTAGTGAGTTATGACTTGTCCAACAATTTTTTTGTGGAATTTAAATTTTTCGTTTTCGTTAAGTGAATGATAGCTTGTTTGGTGATTATATTGTCTAATAAGTGCACAGTCTACATAACTTTTTGACTGATAAATATTTATAATTATAATAATAATAATAATAATACTTTTATTAGTTTTGTTATCATAAAAAGAAAATAAACATACGTCCGCATACCAAACACGATAGTTTATTTTTGAAACAGTTACTTTTATCGTTAACCAATATCTATTTTATCGTTAAGTAATTTCGTTCATAACTAGTATATATATGTAACTGGTCTGGTCTTATGTTATTGAATATTAATAGTTGAATTTAATATAATATAACATTTTCTCATAATTAGTAGCTTTTGTATTTATTTTAGATTCCTTTTTTGCAACTAGTTCAACCTAAACCATTTAACATAATTATCTTGGAATCACAGCAATGGGTATGACAGCAAAATAAATTATCTGGGAATCCAACTTGATAGGAACTATATTTGCTTTTATAAGATTATATGCAATAAGATTTTGAGTTCATGGGCTTTTTGAACCAAGTGCTTCATTTATTCATAGCATTGACATTATAATTTATCATTTGCTTTTCTTTTTGGCATTAAAGTATGCGCAAATGCTGATTTTTAAAACCAAAACAAATCTAATCAGATCCATAACAATAGTGACATACTTACATATATCCCTTTCTTTTATATGATCCTACCTTATTATTTTATTAACTTTTAAGGATCACTCCAATATATTAAACAGACAAATCACAACCCATTTCAAGTGAATAAGTCACCAACTTTAATTTAATTAGTATTTTATTATGTATTGTAGATGATAGATGTTTAATATATAAAAATGTAGGAACCAAATTTTATCAAGACACATATGTATACATATATAACAATATCTAATTATAATTACAGTTTTTTAAAATAAATATTTATATGAAATTTTAAAGTAAGTGGGTTATAATTAATACAATTATTTTAAAAGATGATTTATAAAGTAAAAGCTCTTAAAGTAAGTTACATTGAGGTAATATGGATTTGAGGTCTAAGTTAATCAAATAAATTAATAGCTAATTTCATTAAGTAACTTCTATCATTTTGCATCATAATGGTATTAAATTTGTAATTACTAGTTTTGATACTTGTCTAATTTCTCCAACTTTTTTCATGGCACTTCAAAACGAAAACAAACAAATGATTTCACCACTACTAAATATCACTCATAAGTGATAATAAGAAATACACCAAAATAATAACTCAAGAAATCAAGTTAGTTAAACCAAAACTTAAAGTTAATATAATTTCTCCATCATTTTTACTTATAAACATATTTATTTTGATCCACTTAATTTATATTCTCTGTACATATAAAACCACATGATTCAACATCTTAATTCTACAATTTGGAGTGCAACGCTGATTTGCAATAGCTAAACCACCCAGTTTTGTCTTTAACTGGTGCATATATGAAATGAAATAGGCGTAGAAAAAATGATCCATAAATCCTTTTAACTTATAAATCAAAAAATTCTAAAATAATTTACCAAATTTTATATTAATAAGACTTACTTATAAGTTGGTAATTAGTTTAATGACATTTCTTATCATAAATATTAACATTTGAAAATATAAAATACTTTTTATGTAATTTTCTTTTGTAAAATGTTGAGAAAATAGTAAAAAATTGTGGAGAGGTGCACCGTGCACTGCACCATAGAATTCCAGAAACTTCTGATAACTTTCTATTATTATCCAAAAAAAAAAAAATAGTATTTGCTTAGGGTTTATATTTATCTTTCTTTTCACTGTTCTCTTACCTCCAAGCTGCGTGGCATAGTTTTGATAAGGTACACTCTCTAATCTCCTATTTAATCTTCTTTCTAGAAAACTACCGTGTCTGTATAAGATTTAAAAAACTGAATTGGAAGATCTGAACGAAAATCCTAACACAAAAATGCAATGCACGATTCTAACAGCATTGTTTGAGGTACATGTTGTGTTGTCGAAGGTTCCTTAGTTTAATTTGAGTCTCATTTTCTGAGCAGCTCCGATGGCAACCTCACAAGTCACTGCATCATTGAGGAATTTGTCTACATTTGAAAGGATTCAACCCTCAACGCTTCGATTTCCTTCTGTCGGGCACGTGAGAATTGGCACTCTCAGGCAAAACTCGTTTCCCTCTCTCGTTGTCAAAGCTGCCACCGTTGTCGCCCCCAAGGTCTTTATTCTCGTTGCCATGTTATTGATTGTTGACATAGATATAAGTTTTGTGCCCGATCCTCGGATTGTTTTCAGTGTTTCGGTTTTTGCATTGGGTTTTTCTGATCAATGCCACGTGTTTCTGATTTTATTTCACGATTCAGCACACCACTGTTAGCCCTCTGGGTGACAGAGTACTGGTAAAAATTAAGGATGCTGAGGAGAAGACTGCAGGTGGGATTTTACTGCCAGCAACTGCTCAAAGCAAACCTCAAGGGGGTGAAGTGGTTGCTGTTGGAGAAGGAAAGTCGGTTGGGAAGAACAAAGTGGATATTAGTGTAAAGGTGATGTTTACTTTCTATGTTAGGAAATCATTGACATTTAATTTTTGCACTTCTAAATTTTACTGCAGGAGATTGGAAGAAAGGAGTGTTTTCTTCTTAATTTTGAAATTTGAACTTATGTGATTCATTTCCTTTATACAGACTGGTGCACAAGTTATGTATTCAAAGTATGCAGGGACTGAGGTGGAGTTCAATGGTTCTAAGCATCTTATACTGAAGGACGATGACATCATTGGTATCCTTGAAACTGACGAGGTCAAGGATCTTAAACCCTTGAATGATAGAGTCTTGATAAAGGTGTGTTACCCTTTTGAGTTTTTGTTTATTCTGATATTGGATGTTAGGCCCAGAATGGCATCGGATGATCTGTCAATCACATATTTATGGTGCGTTTTCACTAAACAAATTAATGAAGTATTTATTAGTCTTTATGACGTTAGGATTTATACCATAAAGATTGTTTGAATAATTTACAAAGATTTTTATTTTGATGAGTTACATTAAATAGTTTTTGGGAAATAAGCTAAAAAGGCTTAAGAGAATCATAAGCTCAAATAAGTTCCCTAAACTAATATGTACTATATGTTTTTAACTTTTAACACTCTAGGTGTATTGTTCTGCCCATTTAGTAACTTATTTGTGCAATATTTTGCTTTAAGACTGCAAATATGATTTCTGCTTATTTTACGTGCCTTTAAAAATTAATTAATGAAGTTATCTGTGCTGATTTGTGTAAATATATACTGCAGGTTGCTGATGCTGAGGAAAAAACTGCTGGAGGTTTGTTGCTTACGGAGGCAACCAAGGATAAACCATCTATTGGAACGGTGAGCTTTCATGTTGTTCTTGACCTCGCGTTGAAAAGTTTGTATAGTTATAGAAAATATTAATTTTGAAAAAAATGTTGTTGTCAGATGAATACGTTGAGAACAATTTAATTGATTCTTGCCAGTGTTGTATTTCCTTGTCCTAAATAGTTGCCTTTGGTATGGAGTCAGTCTATACTCTGCCAGGGTAGTTTTTAGTATGAGTTATTATGAAAGTCAACAAATTTTCCATATATGGCGACAATACAAAACAAATCTTATTTTGTCAGTATATATTTACTCTTTTTATTTTTGTACTCTGTCTTTGATGTTACAACAGGTGATAGCAGTTGGTCCGGGACCTCTGGACGAGGAAGGTAACAGAAAACCATTGTCCATCATACCTGGGAATACTGTTCTGTACTCCAAATATGCGGGGAATGACTTCAAGGGCAAAGATGATTCTAACTACATTGCTTTGAGGGCTTCAGAAGTCATGGCTATCTTGTCATAGTAACAAATTTTGCAACCACAAATTTGTCTTAATGTTGAAGGAAATGGATATTTGTGCCATGACTACATGAAATGTAGGTGGTTGCAACCCAGTTCCTTTAGACTATTTGAATTAAAATTGCAAGGCTTGATATGTTATTTATTTTCAACGGACCACATACTAATGTTGTGTTCAGTTTGGAGAATTCACTTTGTGAGGAGAAGGAAAAGAAAGATTCAGGATGTTCATTTCATCTTATCTGTGTAGATTTGTGAGTGATGATTTCAAGGATGAGAATTAAAAACAAATTTTCCTCGTATGAAAGAATTTGAGGAATGAGAAATAAAATTATAAATCTTTAATAATAATAATAATAAAAAAAAAAACATCAATCAATTCATTTTTAAATTTTTTCAAATACATCCACTAACTCTTTCTCAAATCAATCTTTTAAAATGAAAACACCCTTAGGGAAAAAAAAGCCAAGAGGCAATTGATATAAATGGAGTGAGGCAGGGAAAGAACTCAGATATACTAAGATGGTGATGGTAGACCAAGCAGACATAGAAGATTAAGCTAAAGTAGATGCAGCATTATACCCCATATCCTAAAACGAAATTTCATTGTTATTCTATAGAAATCTATACGTAATATTTAAGAAAAAAATTAAAGAAAATATTTTTAAAAGGTTTAAATGAACAGAAGACAGGAAAAATCAAGAACACGGATGAACAAAGACAGCACATATTTTAGGGGATATTTCCTGTAAACGCAATCCTCCGTAGCCTCAAGAGTGTAAAGTAGTTATCACTAACAATAAATTACACTCTTGAATAGTTAAAAATGAGACTGAATTTTCTTCATCCATAATGGCCACCGTGGAATCAGCCAGCACGAAGAGCTAGAATTGGCACGCATTCACAATTCTGAGCCATCACTTAGACATCAAACTTCCGTATAAAACTTTAACCATAACAAGATTTACAAGAGATAAGTAAAAACTAATGTTTACACTATTTATAAACTAGCTGGCTATTCTGCTGTACCTGGCAAAAATCGAAAAGAAAAAAAAAAAATTCTAATCCAACATCCGCAAGAAAAGCCGACTCCAATAGTAAGGGAATGTGGTGGTGCTTCCTTTAAGGATCTAAACTTGTAATGAATGTCTAGTTTCCATTTGAGAAAGCACCAAACCAACCAAAGTTTCATGTTTTATTGGTTCTCCACCAATCCTTACCTATTAAAAGAGGCAGCTGAGTTATCTTCATATTGTCCCCTCCATGCATTGCCACTCTCTGTCCCACTGCAAGCTTGATTAGGGATTGGAACATTACCACCTAAATCCCCATCCAAGCTCATTTGCTGCACTTCTGAATGAGACAATATCTTTATGCTCTGCACACAGCTTACGAATTCACTGCAAGGAATTACAGGTTGGTGGTCAAGAAAAATAAACCAGAATTGTAGTAAGTAGGCTTACAAATCATTAAGGAGTTAGCTACTTACTCCCAAGGGTCATCACCAACAAGAAGGATGTCATTTTCATGATCCACATATACTAATTTCCAGTCAGTCCTTTGAGGATCTAGCTGCCCTTCAATCCCAAACATTTTAGCCAAATCATGCCGAAGTTCATCATATCCCCTGTAACGGGTAACATCAATGCATCTTCCAACAGAGCCACGCTTTTGAACCTGCAAAATTTGCACATCATCTGAATATCAATTCATCATCTAATTTAATAAAAATTTTAACGAAGGCACACACCCACAATTCAAGCTATAGATATACGAAATTGCTATTGTTACACGAAATTGCTATTGTTACAAAACGACAGACCTTAGTATATGTTCGCATTCGTGGAGGTTGGTTGCCCCGCAAGCCACTATTATTCAGAACACCAGTTTCGTTGATGACAACATCACTTGAGCAACCGGGCTTGAAAGGCATGTTTGGCACTCCAAACGACTGTGAGCTGATGTCAGCAGTTGACAGCTCAGTTTCAATGTCTCTAGGAGCACCACCATAGTTAGACAACAAATTTTGAAGATCTTTTGAAGAGTCATATCCCCTTAAAAGCATGGTATCAGGGGTTAGATCATCCAGATTAGTGTCAAATGGTAAACTGTTTCTTGGGTGTGATTGGGCATCCCCTTCCATGCAGAAGTTCGAAAGTGGCAAGTTCTGTTGGACATTTCCAGGATCAAGGCAGTAAGATGTTCCAGAAGAAGAAGCTTCCAGCTGATCGGTGATTGCCCCTTTATACTTCAACTGGTCAGGTCCTTTTAGATTGAGCAACTCATGTTTGTTCTGCATGTCAGGCTTACTGTGAAGATCCTGTAACAGATTACTAGTGGGCTCAACCATCAAACTCCCCCCTAATGGGGCCGGTAGTTGCTGATTTCTTTTCAGGAGGTTTGGAGGAGACACCTGGCAGTTATTAGTAGATGGAGAAGTTGAGCATGATGGGGCATCTCCATCTGTTAGTGTAGAGGGAGCTCTGGTGGTGGTAAGTGATTTCTGTGTATTCTGGGATTGGCTCATAGGATTCTGTTGTGATTGCATAAGAGATGAAGAAGAGAAGTTGTTGCTGTTGAGAAGCTTCTCTGTTGAACATACATTATTGGCAAGCTGTTGAGGCTGATGATGTGATATAGGTGGTGGGGGCAGTGGTAATTGCTGGTTTTGTTGGTGAGGATTTTGTTGCGGTAGAAGCTGAGACTGCAATAGTGGGGTGGACGTAGAAAGAAGTTGCTGTTGTTGGTGCTGCAATTTCTGTAGCAACTGTAGGTGGAGTTGTTGCTCTGAGGGATTTTGCTGTAACATTTGAGTAGCAGGCGGTTGTTGTTGTGATGCAATCTGTGGCAGGTTTTGTTGCAACAACTGCAGTGGAGATTGTTGCAATTGTGTCTGTTGTTGTTGTTGCCTCAGTAGGTTAGCTTGCTGGTCTAACTGTTGCTGAAATTGCGAGTCATGTGGTAAGGATGTCAATGGGAACGTATTCTTACTAGCTGATTGGATACCTTGCTGGGTTTGGATACCTCCTGAGAGTAATTGTTGCTGCTGAAGCTGACCATATGCCATTGGTGGTTGTACAAACTGACCTGTAATCTGGTTAGAAGAAACTACCCCATTATTCATAAGAGTAGCATGCTGACTTGGCTGTTGCGGTTTCTGGGGCTGCTGTCCTAGCTGTTGAGGCATTTGCTGCAGCAATGGCAGGTTTTGTGGCTCAGGCAGCTGCTGTTGCCTCTGTTGCTGGAGATGGTTCATTGGTATTTGCAACAATGACTGTAGTTGCTGCTGCTGCAGCTGTTGTTGTTGCTGTAGCTGCTGCTGTTGCTGCTGCAACTGTTGCTGCTGAGGCCATGACACTGGGGACTGTTGCAACTGGTTGATTTGATTTGGCAGATTGGGTTTGTTTAATTGAAGAGTTGGGGAAGAGAGAACAGGAGGTTGAAAGCTCAATAACTTGGATGGGTCTTCGGTGCCAAGGTTACCCTGAAGAGTATTAGATGGAAGCATGGATGGGAAACATCCTGATTGAGTCGCTGAGAGCTGATTATTCGGTTGCATGCTCATCCACTGAACTAAACTAAAACCAGGAAAGATTGAACTAGAGGCATCCTTCATGCCAAACTCCTCTCCAAGCCAGGGCATACCTCTCTTGAAAGCATTTTCCATATCCGATTCTTCATCTGTAAAATCAATTGCAAAGATGGGAATAAGAACAAAATGCAGGTTTTATGAGTGATACTATTGAAAAAGGATATTACAAACGAGACTGTACATTCAGAACAGAAATAAGCCTGACTCTATGAACAGTAGACTACCAAGATACTAAGCAACAATTCATTAACACAGTCATTGCCAGCTTTTTTTACAGAAAATTACTGCTAAAATGATACTTCTGTTAATGTGAAGATGAAAATAATTAAATTAAGGAAAGTTTCTCTGAATGTAATGAATGAACCAGAGAAACAAACAAGGAAGGAATTCTTTACAGGAAAGCTGAAACTAGTTGCTACCTGGCATTCCTGGTTGCCTGGGGAACTTGGGCCTAAAAAAAGGAGGTGGACAAATATAGAAAGGAGTAACTACTGGTTCAATTTCCCAAATTGAAACTCTACTGGGGCGCTCACCAGCTGTTGATTCATCCCATCCAACCTATAAATAATTCAAAGCATCACCATCTCATTAAGCCAATGAAGAGGTTTGCATAATGGATGTTATAAGGCACTTAACCAATTCCACAAAATAAATAACAATGTTATACAAACATTTTAACAATACCTGAATGTTTCGCCATTGTGAGTTCTTCCATCGTACAGGATCCAAGTCGCTGATCCCAGTTATTGTCCCCATATATCTGCGTACTCCAGATTCCTCAGTTTCAAACATCATTCTAAATCTCATTCCAAGAGAAACTTGAGTGTACATGGCTTTGTTGTACTTGGCCAGTGGAACAACAAATTCAGAGGGGCTAGCCCTGTCAAATTCAGAGGACCATTATTCAATGGATGCATTCCATGCCATGTTATGACATGACAACACACATGCCAAATAGTACCTTGGATTGTAAAATATAGTAAAAGGGCTGTTGTTTGCAGCAGCATGAGCAGCAGCAGCAAGGATGCCAATATGCATGCTGTCACTGGATATTACTGATGAAGAGAGTGCTGGTTGCTGTCTGTTAGCACGCCTTATACCTAAAAGAAGATGCTTCTTTTCATCTCTAAAAATAACCCAAAACAATTTCCTCAGCGACAAGGGTCAAAAATATTCCAGAAATTTCTGTGCAAAACAAAATATATACTTAACCTGATAAAAAGAACAGAATCTCCTGCAAGCAGTCTTTTTGTGCTGACAAATACACTCCAACCAGTAGTTAATAGATGCCTCTTTGGTTGTCCTGTAGCCCATGTGCAACCAAGTTTAGCAATTAGCATTCAAACTCTGTAAAAATCAATTACACACTTTCTATGTTCTCAATAAGGTAAAACCACATTAAGAAGGTTTTCTAGTTTAAACAAAATGATTTGCACCAGTAAAGCGATAATATAAGCCATAGCAGTTTATTTTACAAAGCACTAGATTTCAATGGTGACATATATCTAAGAAAGATGGCAATAAGTGTAAAACATGTCACATAGATAATACCTCTATAAATATGTCTAAATGGCCATGTACTATCATGCAAATCCTTGGCTACAAGCTCCTGAGCTGGAGGCTGCATTGAATAATCCTATCAAACAAACACAGTTATGATCAGCATGCAAACTTCTTCTGATTATTATAGCTCTAGCTCCAAAGGATAAACAGAAAACGGAAATGTCATGCACGTACCAAAGTCGGGAATATTTTCTCAGCTGCTCTACGTGGCACAGAAAATCCACCATGAGTGCTGGTGTCACTAGCTGTAAGTGTTTTGCAGAAGAACTCAGTAGGCTGCCGGTTTTGTTTGAGACCCATGTCTGATGCCAGTATTGCTTCTTTCTCATACTGTAAGAGCCAGCCAATTCAAACAATATTTATTGGGAACTAAATCCCACATGCAATAAACAAAGATTGAAGAGTTAAACATACTTTGTTTACAGGTTGAAGAGTCATCTGTGCATAGACCTCATCAGTTTCAGGATCAGCCTGGAAAAAATACACAACAAAACCATTTTAAATCAGACAAATTTACATTGTGTCGAATCAGCAAGTCACATGTGGGAAGTTCACGTACATGCAATGCAACATTGTGAAGCATGCAAATCAACTTGGAGGGAAGGTTAGGGTAACTGGGAATGAAGTCAGTCTCCTTTTGCATGGAAGCTGCAACCTGCAAGTTACAGTATCACAAAGAACGTAAAGCAGAATTCAAAATACAGAAATACGAAGCTCTTAGAATAGAATCATGATATATGAAGTATACTTGTTCGCTGTGTCCTTGGGGGAAGTACACCACAAGACTTCCAACAGGAGGCAAAGACACCAGAGGTCCAGCACAAGCATGCCATAACTCTGAATTGATCGGCTTCCTTTCCCCTGCTAACAAAACAAACAAACCTTTTAACAGACATTATTATAACTCTTTGTTTTCTTAAATGCCTTTTTTTTTTGTCTGAAACAGAGAAAAATACTGAAATCTGTTGAATCCATTTATGTACAATTTCTTCAAGCCTGATATTGAACAAGAAATGCAGATTTGAAAAGGATATATTATTATAGAATAAAGACATACAAAATTCTTTAATAATCAATATTTCTGAGGAGGCAGCAGCTTTAACATGTATTTACAATTGCCAAAAAGCAGTTTTAGTGCAAAAAGCAAAGGAACAGATCTTGCATATTCCTCTCGTGAGAATATACAGAGAAGGTAAATAAATAAAATCGAAACCCTTTTCTTTTCTTAAATATTTTATTACACAGGAATCGTATTCTCTCTGAAGATTGTCACGCAAACATATTCACCGTTTCTCTACTTGTAATGAAACTGCAGAAGCAACAAGTGACCCTTTTGCTCAATTTTTGCCGTATTATTTCTACACCCGATAACAAACCAAACTAAGTAAACAACTCTATAAAGCTAAAGGATACACCGCAAGATGAAAACGGTTCTCTTGATTTTTCAGGAGAAAAAATGGTCAGTTATTTATTGCATATGTAAGAAAGCCATTTGACAGTCACCCAACTTTTGAACTCAAATGCTCATACATATTTCATCGAAAATGCCATTTGTTTAATTTAACAGCACAAAAGTAGTATTCTCAAAGAAAAAAAAAATCATCCTAGGAGCCTCTGAAGAGGATTATGCTTTGATGAATCATGAAATAGGAAAACACAAGCAGAGAAAGAGAGAGAAAGATGAATGGTGAAGCGGTAAGGTTCGAAAAATCCACCTTCGCCAGAATTAGGCAAGAAACCATTGGATGGAACCTTCATTGCGACCTATAAAAAATGACCCAAAACAAATTCACAACATGGCCTTTTCTAGCACCAAGATTCGCCCCTGTTCCAAAGCTTTTCCATAACAAGGCAATCCTAACTTCAATTCATCCAGCACTGCCCCAGAAACGAACACAAGGATCAACAGAAAAAAGCTGACCCCTTTCCCTCAAATGCAACTAATTGCTAGCTCCAATTTCCACAAAGCTCAAGCACTCCAAATTCAACAGCTTAACATCCGAGGATTCCAGCCACACATGTCAGCGCCAAATCTCAAAGAAATCAAAACTCTAAAACCAGCACTCTCGGCCGAAACCGTAAGCATCAGCAGAGAATGGAAAAGAAGTGAAGGTGATGATTTCGAAGAAGCCAAAACCTGTGCAACCGAAAGAAGTGAACTCAACAACCCCACCAAACAACAAAAGAAGAAAAAAAGAAACAGCAGAAAAGGGCAGTTTGAAAGTAAAGAAAAGAAGGGGCAAAAGAAAAAAGAGTGATGAAGCCCCAGTTATGTCCGAGTATGACGTAAAGAATCACCTTGCACTTGCAGGCGGCATATTCATGAGGGTGGACAAAAGAACATAGAGAAGAAGTGACCAAAATGGAAAAGCACGAAATGGGTATGCACTGTTGTTTCTGGGGATTGAGGTGGCACAACAGGTGATGCAGCAGAGATCAAAGTAGAGAGAGAGAGAGAGAGAGAGAGAGAGAGAGAGAGAGAGAGAGAGAGAGAGAGAGAGAGAGAAAGAGAAAGCAGAGGGCAAGGAAAAGCAAGACAGCTTTATTTCTGTGTATGTGAACTGAACAAGCCGACATCAAATATAGACCAAAGCAGTCAATCACAGACAGACATGGTTAAACAACTAAGCTAAAGCTAAGTAAGGCTTTGCAATAAACGCAGACACACGTATTTACGCTCCTCAATTACGATACATAAAACAATCTTCTTCTTTTATGCCAAAAACTCCCATAACAGTAACACATTCTAATGCTATCGGATAAGGTGAAAACAACATCTTCCACCTCTAAACTTACCCTATAACTTAAACCAATTTAACCAATCACAGATACACATTTATCAAGTAGGCATTAACTACTAATACAACTTATTAGTATATAATTATTATAAAAATAACAAATTTATCGTAAGACGTTTTCTTCCGTTTGTTTTTTCCCATTTCTGTGAAATTACTCCTCGTGATTAGAAAACTTGGGCCCAATATTCAGTGCAGAGTTCAGATTCCAGCGTGTGGTGCCTTTTCCTTTTGGCTACCATGGTTGAAGTAAATTGTGAGGGTAAATTTTGAGTGAAAAATATTAGTATTTTTAATGGTTGGAGGTTGAACTGGTAAAGCGACTGATCTTAGAAAAAAAAGTTGGGGTCCATGTGAGGAGGAATTAACGTTTTTATCAACATTTTCTGTGAACAGCTACAAGAACTTGTAACACTGTTCAGGTTTTAATTTCCTTAATTATGGAATATTTTAATATTATTGCATCGCCCCTTTTTTAGATTCTTGGTGGATGCTTGGTCCTACGAGGCCAAAAAAGTCATTTACGAAATACCTCTACTCTACACTTTTGACTAACAGAAATAAATTGGGATTATCTTTCGATCAAATTTAAGAACAAAATTTACTACTTTTATTATTATGGTAATGTTTTCTTTTAAAATTACTTTCTTCGAGTATTCAAAACTCAATTGGAAAGGCTTTCGATCTTGCTTCATGCCATTCATGATTAGTATTTGATTCTTGGCAAATGAAAAAGTATCGAAAAAAGAAAATGGAAAGAAGATTATTATATGCAAGACTACGGCAGCCACTGATCCAAAAAGCTGGAGATTCACATGTCAAAGCTTGATTCCTGCTTCAAAAATCGTATTACCTTAATTAATCCTTTTTCATATACCTTAATTGTCCAAAACGTTAACATTTCATGAGTTTTGAGAAAAAATAGGATACCCTAAATGCTTTCATAGTTTATGTCTTCTTCTTTTATAGCATGAATCTCCCCAAACTTAAATGAAGAAAACAAATTCAAACTCTTTCTTTAAAAAAAAAAAATTATTATTATTATTAAGTAACACAGACGAAAATTTCTCTATTTGCAGTGGGATGTGCCTTTAGGCTGAATTCCAACTTCGAATGTAAGCCATTTTAAGTTGGGATGTGTCTAATCTTTAATGTTTGAAGTCAAATTTCATGTTAATTTCATCAAAAAAACAAAAGTTAGTGATGGTTGCTTCAACTTTAACACACGTTTACTGTTTCATGACGCAGATCGAAAAACACCTATTAACTCGTTTCTTCCACTGCGTTTGATTAAACAAGGATGTCATACGTACCTTTACGTTAGAAGTTTGAAATAAGAGTTAGATTGACTGTGAAAATAGTTAGTACATGAATATAGTATAAAAATATGAAGCTCGTTAAACTAAAATTCTCAATATATGATTTGATTTAGTTCATCAAAAACAGATTGAAACGAATCCTCCAAAAAATAATATTACTTTACTTGTACGATGAATGAATGTGGTTATTTGTTGAAGTAAGAAAGGATATGAAGCAAGTTTGATCTTAAAATAGAGATGCAATCAATCTCTCTAAAAAGATTATTCGAAATGGTATACATTGAATTGAAGTTATCTGAAAGAAAAAACAGAGGAAATAAAAGTGATGTTATTTGTTCTGTATATCTTATTTCAACTTTTCTACAATTTATACTCAATGGCCTTTGAACTGATTTTCTTTCCAAAGTTTTTCAAAGTTTCGACAATGTGAAACACATGTCACAATTTGTTTACACAAAGGTCTCCATCAATAATATTTTCTTCCATAATGTAATCATCATACTTCTCATTTTTCACTCCAATACCCAACTTCTATTTTTAGCACCCTTAACCCCTTTCACATTCCCCATTCGATTCGCCTTCTTTAAATTTAAATTAAAAATAAAATTAAAAACTTAAATCCTCAAATGTGATTTCAAACTGAACACATTACAAATACAATTTTCTTATTTAATATGATTTTTTTATGTTAAAAAGAAAACTAAAATCATATTTATAAATACAATTTTAATTCAATTTTAAAAGATAATAAAAACTAAAATTAACATAACTAAATTAAAATAAATATATATTCATTTTTATTTTTTAGAGACTAAAATATATTAAAGTTGAGGAGAGACCAATTTTGCATAGGAAAATTGCAAAATTTGGGTTGGTTTGTTATTATAGTCTTAAGCATGTCTATTACTTCATGCATAATGAATGGTGCACATTTCTTGCTATATTGTATTACAGTGATTCCATGAGTTAGGTTTGGCTTTTCCAATGTGCTTTTCTTTGCATCTAAAATGCAAATAATACCGTTTTATAGAAAAAGGGTTTAGAATTTGATATGCTCTTAATTTGTTTTTATATAATTCTCTCATTATCACAACAAAGACTTCTCACTTTATATGTACGCATGCATAAAAACATATTTATAGCTAAGAATTAATTTGAATTTTTTTAAAAAATAGTTTTATCCAAATAGAACTTTTAAAGATATTGAAAATATAAACAGAATAATCTAAATTTAAAAAATTTCAAAATTTAAAATTACTCATCCAACAACATTATATTTATATTTTATAACTCTTCTTGATAGGGTCTGTATCCTTATAAAATCTCTGTCTTCCTTGTTAATTCACTACATGTCTAAGGTGTTAATTTCTTTAGATATTCATTCTCTTCTAACCGTGTTGCAAGGGGAGGTGATATACTCTTATATTTAAGTAAACAAAGGTATAACATACTCAATAAATATGATAATCAATTAACAATCTCTACTTTGTAAACAAACCTTATTTATAATATTCAAATGGATCTTTACCTAAGTAATCTAGGTTGTAGATAGATTTAATAAGATGTCTTAATTTCTAATTAGAGTGTCTATATAATCTTATTTAAAGATTTGTTCCTATACGATGCTGACAACAATATATTTTAATTGATAATTTTGAGAAAGTCAACATAATATATTTAAAATTTATATATTTAATTAGTGTCATTAATATAATAAATATTAATATATAGTTTAGTATATTTGAAACTATAGAAAGAAATCACATAATTATATATATAATAATTTAGTCACAGTTAAAGATGATTATGAAAAAGATACAGTGCATTATATTTTATTTTATATTCATAAAAAATAATATAGAAAGACTCATGAGATAATAATAAAAAATGTTAATTATTAAACTAATATTTTACTATTAAGTAAGACAAAAAAAAGAGAGTAGTAGGAAAATGATATATGTGAAAGTTAAAAGACAAATATGAAAGAAAAGAAACAAATATTTGTTTATACTCGACTTAATAGATATATTAAAAACCATGATGCAACAAAGTCCATTAAGTTTCTTTATTGAACAGTCCAATTTTTCATTTATTAGAAAAATATTCACATATCATAACTAATATTAATAGTTTGGTATTATAATTATTGTTTATGATAAGATAGGATTATATTGTTATTAATTACTCTGTCATTATATACTTGAAATAATTATTATTCTAATTGGTAACATAGGTCAACGACCTGCGTTGATCATATAAATACAACTATTATTTTTGAATCAATACTTACTTAATAATCACTCGTACTTACTATTATTTATAAATATTCAAACTTCTTATATTAACATGAGCGTCGGATAGTCTTTTGTAAGTGAATATTTTCCCTCTAAGCAGTAAGAAATTTCATTCCGGTCATCAAGAGCATTGACATCAGTATAGATCTACGCTTAAGATCCTGATAAGATCATTTAACGTTCACCATGGAGCTGATAATGAAGTTCTAACCCGAACCACTGGTCCCTTAAGTCATTTATTGGGGATGCACTACCATTTTCCATAGACCTCGATTGGGAGCTTATGTTCCTACTAGGTCAATAGTATTACATCGCTTAGGAGTTGAAACCTATAAAACAATTTAAATATTTATTTCTCTGAAATGTCTTTTAAAGACAAAATCGTAATAGAATTCTTCCAAAATGAACAATATTTTAGATAATGAGTGATTGACCTTAACGATATCACTTGACGGACTTGAAATCCAACATATATATCTTAATAAATATCTTTATTATTTATTATACTTTATCATTTATTAATATTAAATGTTATATTTTATAAAGAAATACAAAGATACTTAATTTAATTTTCATCCATCACCAATACGTACTACATATAATGTAATTTAAAAAAAAAAACTTTAAAAAATTGAATATATAAATTTTAAATATTTAAAAAAAATTGGGGGCCATGACACCCGTCCCTTAGAAGATCCACCATTCGATGTTGGTGACATCAACTTAGCTTTGTATTGTACCCTTATATTTTAAATATAATTATTGATTGTAATAACATATTGTATTTTATATCTCTTTATGTCATGCTATTTTCCTATAATTTAACACTGTTAATTATTTATATTTTTTAAGTATTATTTACTCTTTTAAAAAATCCTTTGCATAATTCTTTTTTGTTGAAATGCATAAAGTTGTTGTTATTTCTTCAAATATCAACTCTAATTAAGTAAATTTTAATCTCTTGATTACTTTTTTGGGTTGAGAAAAAGTAACCTGGATTACTTATACATTTAATATACTTTAAAACTTCTTAAAAAAGCATTCTTTTTAACCTAAATGTATTTACTTTGTAATTTATACGTATTTGTTTAATTTTAGTGTACTTGTTTCTCCAGCAGTTTTAATATTGTTTTTATTTTATAGTTCACTTCAATTAAAAAAATCATTTAATATTCATAAATAAAACATATTAGTTTAAAACAAAAACTTTCTATTTAATGGGTTTGGTACTGTAAGACCCTGAAAAATTAAAGGAAAATGTGAATCTCGGGTCATTAGTAGAGTAGAAACCAAAAATGTATCAAGTTGTAACAAAAGTTAAAGTTTATATGCAAAATACAATGCTGTCAACTTTGACATGGTTTGGTATTTTAATTATATTTAATTGTACAAATTAGATATTAAGTTGATTCTTTTTCCATTAGAAAGTAGACTCGAATAGTTTCGATTCGAGTACTTATACGCGTAATTCCGACATCGGGAAGGGGTTCAACCGGACTGGCAAAGTTGTCAAAATCAGACTCACTCGCTGTACGCGTTTTGGACGCGTTTTGACTCAGTAAACGCGTTTTACTATTTAAACACGTTTTTCTGGTTATTTAAGAGGGTTTTGGGGCTGAGAGAATTCCTAAGTTGAATCTGAGAATTGTTACCTAAAAGCATTGGACCAGAGAAGTTTTAGAGCTAAGTTTGGAGCCACGAGAAGGAATTCTAAGGCAGAGGAACGTCGGGGAACCGTTTGAAAGCAAGCTTAGGAGAAAACTGTAAGGGGAGCTAACCTTGAGTCTTTTTGTTTCTGTATGATCTAAATTTGGTATATGTTTAGGATCTTGATTCTCTTTATGATTTTAGAATGAAATTCTACTTCTATTGTATCTTTTGAATTGATGTACGGTTTGGAATTTGGATATGTTTCTGTTTTGATGGTTTTGAAGAGATCTTGTTCATATTAAGCATTTTGAATCGGTGGAAGTTTTTAGGTATACGTATAGATCGAAGATTTTGAATCTGTTTATGGATTTAAAAGGAGACTAGGTCTTGATCGGAAATTTTGGATTGTACTAATTATCCGCTGCCTTTTTAATTATATGTTTAGTTTAGATGTTTATAAGATTTGGATGAATATGGGTTGTTGATGGGAGATAAGTTTTTGGATGTCTAGAAAATCTGTATGATGGAAGAAATAGTCGTTATAGTCCGGGAAGTGAATTTTCGTAATTTTGGAATAGTAAATTCGCTTGAGTGAATGAGTTAACTCGCTGAAGCGAGTTATGCGTAACAAATTTAGTGTTTTGATATTTTTGACGTTTTGAGAGTTTTGGATGTCCGTTTTAGACGTTCTTTAGGTCGATATGGGGGTTTTTGACCCTTCCAGAGCCATTGGTGAGGGTATTTAAACTGTTTGAACTACTTAAGGGTTCGAATTAATAGACCATAAAGAGTTATGTGTTAATAAGTGATGTTTCTGTGAGGATGTGGAATGTCTGAGTATGTGAAAATTAGTTTCTTGAGATATGACTAAAGATGATAATATGTTGACATGTGTATTTATGAATGGAAAGTGTATAATAGAGTTCCAAGGAGGAACTCCTTATTGATTTTGTGTCAAGTACTGTACGTATGAATATAGGAACTCCGACTTAGGGGTTCATTCTTATGCTCTCAATAGTCTCGATCTCACTTAGAGAGAAAGCTATGTGGTGGAGAGTGGAAAATCCTTACCGAAGATCCACAATGTGAGTGGACAGAGTAGGAAGGATGTAGCTTCAGTGGTGATATTCATATCCGAAGATCCAGTTTGGAGGACAGAGTAGGATAGAATAATTGAGCTAGCGAATAAGTACATCCATGTCCGAAGATCCAGTTTGGGGACAGAGTAGGATAGGATGTAGCTGAGTAAAGTACCACTGTAAGTGGAGAACTAGCTAAGAGTTCAATATTCATACGATTATCCGAATGAGTGGAGTTTACGAATGATAATGGTATGTTTATTATATTATTGAGTAATTTAACTTATAAGATGGAAGTTTGGTTATTAATTTAATTTACTATGATGTTTTGTATTGCATTAGCTCACCCTTGCTTTGTCTGTTGTTTGGTTGTTATTTTGTGTTATGTATTTTGATTGGCGATGATCATCCGGTGGATGGGAGCAGAAGTCGGTGATATGCCGGTGGAGCAAGCCTTAGATGGAGGATCGACTGAAGAATAGTTTTAATAATGAAACCTATGTTTTTATTTCTGTTTTAAGGTGTGGAGTCTAATTAGTTTGAATTATCAGTGAAGGTTTGTATAATAATGAGGAAAACTCTTATTCCTCCTTCTATCAACTGTTCTATTGTATCAATAATGTAAGAACTCTATTATAGTTTGATGCTATAATTATTGGGATGTTACAGGTACGGTCTTAGTATCTTTATATTCTTTTATTTTATTTAATTTTTAATAAATTTTCATACGACAATAAAATATTAATGGATTTTGAAATCTCACTAAATTATTAAGATGTCAATGTTCAAAACAATATGTATTGATCTTATTTGAAATAAAAAATTCATTAAAAGAATTGACTCGTGTTTTGTAAAGAAAATTATTTATCAATAATGAAATTACTAAATATTTTTCACTAATAATATAATGACTAAACAATAATTCCTGAGAATAACTAATAACTATACCAGTTAGATATTTTTCCATTAGTCCAATGTATTTAAACATTTTAAATTTCTTAAGTAAAATTTATTCATCAGAATTTGTCCTTAATTTCTTATATCAAATCTGATTATAAACGACAAGCAAGAATCTGATTCCAGTTGAAATAATGGATTTATGATTATCTAGTTTGGGACACAATTCAGATCGGATTCAAATATGACTGGTAGAATGACAAAAAGTAAGAATCTAATCTATCCACATTCAAGATAATAATAAGATTATATGAATACAAAAAAAAAAATGAAAGAGAAAGAAGAAAGGAAAAAATAATTCACGTGCATGCAAGAAACTCTTCCAAATTCATGAACTTAATTTATATCCTTTTCAATTCAGGAATATGTACTTGAAGCACAATAAATTCAATTTGTACCACTTTAAATATCACCAGTGTTCTTTAATACTCCAGAATTCACAGTTTCTTTTTCCAATAAATGAAATATCATACCACAAAATTAATATCATACCATTAAATAATATTTAGTTTTATGTATGAGATAATTATAAGTTGAGAATCTAACATCAACTTAAAAAAATAAAGTTAATATAAATTTTATTTTACAAATTATTTTATAAATTAAATTAAACCTATGCATATTTTGGTTGCATATAAAAATGGAAGCTTGGGCATGCAAAACAAAGTCTTTAATTAAATAATTAAGCCTTTAAAGATTTAGCAATGAAAAGCAAATGGAATGATTCTAATGGCTGTGGCCACACAAGTGTGTTAAATATTGTAAATTGCTTGATGAATTAAAAATTTGTTTTTTCAAAATTCAAATAATTAGACGTTTTTTTTATCAGTCTAATTAAACTAGATTGACAAGCACCAAGTCTTTTCACAACACCACTAAAAAAACAAGATAAAAAAGAAGCCTATAATATAATCTATATGCTATTTTGTTTTTATTTACTTCTTTTCATTACACTATTGTATGAATACGATTTTCTCATGAAGAGATGCATGAGATGTTAGCATTTGCGTAGACAATGACATGACATCCATATCTCTTTGATGGATACACTCCCTTATCCACCCTCAACACCAAATTTTTTATTTTTTTTATCGATGTCTATAAAAAGTATTTTTTTCATCAATTTATTTAGTTAAGATTTTTTATAATATCATATAGGATTTATTTGGTATGATTTTATAATAAAATAAAATAAAATGTGAAAAGATAAGACTTTTTTGGATGGCCAACATCAATGGGATAATAGTTAATGTTAGGTCATTGTTGAAAACTACGTAACGTATTCTATGACTTGTATCGACTCAATGAGACTCAGTGCATCACTGCGCCTTCATCTAGTAAAATTAAATAAGCTTTCTAGTATTTTCACCAATGAATGTCAATACAACACAGACGCATCAAACAAATTACAACGTTATTTTTTGTTTTCACAAAAATTGTTACGTTTTCAAATAAATCCATTAGTCGTGATTATAGATTTTCACATCTATTGTAACCTGATACTTTTAGAACACAATTAACAATAATAAATCTATAATAAAAATTACAGTTTTACATTAAATACTGTTTTGAAAGTCGTATATCAAATATATATATATATATAAGATTCATTCACACTTTACAAATCTTTTTTTTTTCAATTAATTTTATATAAAGTTAAATTAAACTTAAAATCACTTCTTAATATAATATTAAAATCATAAATTAAAGATTATCCTAATAAAAATATTATTTATTGAATCAATTATTTTATTAACTGTCAGATTACTTATTATTATCTCACGTACAAACTATATAAAGAAGTGATTAGAAATCTTACATTTATAATATGTAACTAGATATAAATCTTAATCATAAAAGTAAACATAACCTTACTTATAATTAATTATATTTTTGATACTTTTAACTCTTTTTAAGAAAAATATTAAAAAAAATTAACTTGGTACTCCTTTTCAAAAAAACTTGAATTTTTTTAGTATAACACCTCATGAAATTTTAAACCTTTTTAATCTTATATATTTCTAACATGATATCCATGTGATTAAACTCCAGAGTGAAGTAAATGGTTTGGGTTTTAATCATGATACATAGGAAAGAGTAAGCACACAATATTTTTGTCCATTGTAGGTCCAATTTGAGTAGCCACTTTAATGGCACCATGAGAAAAGTGGGGTTCAATCAATCAATTTCCTTTCCCTAACATCCAACAACTCCAAGATAAACACTACATTTCAATGCCATTAATCTCTCCAAATTCATCCATTTGCATCTCTTCTTCTTATGTCACACCCTACCTCTCTCCATAATAAACTAACACCATTCTATCTTTAAAACCCTACTCTACAACAAATAATAACACACACAATTAACATTTATTAAGAAAATCCTTCCCGGCAACTTCACCTCGTTAAGCAAAAAAATCTATGCAAGATAGCATAAAATTGTAATTAAAGTGAACATGGAATAAAAATTTTCAGTTATGGAGCCCTTCCAAGCTAGCACGAAGCCAGATTCACGGCACGAACAACTGTTGGAGGGAACCTTCCCTTTTTAAATGTCCTTAGAAATTAACAAATCTGCATAAAATTATTTATATAAAAAAAAAAAAAACCCTTAATTAGAAGGCCGTAATGTGTCCTTTGATTTTGTCCCCTCCATTTGACACACCCCCACGCTTCCTCTCTTCAAAATTCTCAAAACCACATACTCAATGCAAACCATTTTTCATCCAAAATAATACAACATCGCAACTTCCTTAATATTTTTAACACCGACACCAGGCCACACAACAATATTAGTGCAATTGTTTTGCTTTCTTTCCTAGTAAACCAAACCGATGCCATTATTGACCTTCACGTGGATTTGTGATGATTGGTGTGCTGTGTGCTTAGTTTTTAAAATGCCATTATCTCCATTCTATATATTGTACGCTTTGCCTTCCCTCACATGTTGTTGCCAGACATCATTAGATCACCATTTCTTACTTTAATTAGCATGTTTTCCATTACATCAAACATGTAATACAATGTTGTTGCAAGGAGTGGCATCTTCGGTGCTTTACTCAAGTAATGAGAGTTGCAGTGTGCGTAATCATCAGACTGTGATTGCAACCATATGCAGAAAAAGCAATTATCACAAAGGCTTTTCAAAAAACACTGCCATTGTTATACCTTGTCATATTCAAAGCTGCATTATTATTACGATTACTTTCTCGTAGCTGCCAAAACTACAGTAATGTGAATACAGTCATTAGCCACAACTAATTATTACTTATGTATATGTCTTTTGCTCAACTTTCCCTTTTGTTCGATCAAATCTAAATTTAACTCAACCGTTGCATTGGGGTTTTCACTAGAGATTAGTTTTTCATAATTCCTAGGTATTTACGTGATTAACTTTTCACCGTTAGATACAAGACGTTGACTAATTAGGTTGCAATCGTACTTCAATAATAGCATCGTCATGTGTCTCTCTCTCTCTATCCCCTCCTCCATCATGCCTTCACCTTCAACTACAATTACAATTACAACTGTTGCATAAAGTTTTCAAGAATACTATTGAAAAAACAGTGGCCAAGAAACCAACAACTCATAATGAAATATGCATAATTATTGATTCGGATAACCAGATTACTCCACTCTGTGCTACTTACCATTGTTATTGACAGTGATAACACCTCTCTGTCTGTTACAACTTACACCTCATTTATGACACTTTTTTCTGGGCCATGATGAGGTCCTTGTTTTTGCTTTGAAATCCCTTTCAGCTCAATCCTTTCCGTCCATTAATTATAATCTCCATCAAGACATTTAATACTGTTAATTAGCATTCCTGTCTCCTCCTTAACTATGTTTTTGTTATTTATATCTTTTCTACTTCCCTTCCAAAACAGCCTAAATCATTACCAATTATGAGAAACATCATCGATGAACATCAGTTATCCTGGGAACTTTATTCAGTGACAAACCCCTCCATCCACAAACACCGTGTTGTGCCCACATGAAACTATTACATCATTTTACTCATCATAATGAATGCTAAACAAATAAATTTATAACATTTAGTATTACATTCTTAACATATGGTTTAGTAAAACTGAAACTACTATTATAACATATGTTGTTTAAATTACAGTGATAATGATCTATCAGTATAGCTAACACAAGAATGTGTGGACACAGTAAGGTAAACCTACTGCTTTAACATCATCGAGACTGAGAAAGCTTTAATAATTTGAAGCTTTTTTTCAAAGAAAGGTGGTTGGTTTTGTTAGCTAATGCGAAACTTTAGGTGATGTTTCGGTGTCTCTTCCCTAAGAAAAATAAAAGAGTTAGATATGAGAAAGCCAAGTCTCCATCCAAAGGAAAAAAGTGGGACAGAAATGGAAGGATGGGATCTTCAGATAGAACGCCAAGTGGACCCTTTAATGGGCCTAAGATTCGGTCCGGAACCGGGCCCGTTTGAGAACACTAATGTGACGTGATAAATCCACCTGACGTGAACGTTGGCATGGACACCTCATTACATTAACGTGTTTATGGTAATTTTAGTTTAAATTAATATAAATTAAATATGGTGATTCTTAGCCATAGATTGTACGTGTTATTTTTACGAGATTTTGCTAATGAATTAATCGATAATATCAATCACATCTGTCACATCCGTATTTTCAATCATCGACCATGTATTGATACATTAAAATAAATTAATTTAAGTAGACAAATAACTCGAGCGTATTTATTAATAAGCAAGGACGTACCTCATGCTTCGTTGTGCTGTCGCAGGAGCAAAATTATTTATGTTTATATTTAAATTTATTATTTATAATAAAATGTGGATTAGAAATACCGAAAGCACCACATATTTTTATGTTTAGAGATTTCCTTCAATAATGTATATTCTTCTTAAACCAGAAGCAAGATGGAACGAGAGAAAACACTATGGAACACACCAAAATCTATATTTTTAAGTCCACCTTTTGTAAAGAAAAATGATAATTATCGAATAAGAATAATTTCTCTTCATTTCTTGAATTTTTTTTTTCTTAACTTCGATAATTGTTGTGTTGGTCAAATAATGCAACGTGTCTAGCAATTTCCTCCTTTTTTTCACATATCCTTTTCAAGAAAGCCATGGAGAAGAATTTGGAAAGGGGTTCTACAAGGTTCGTCTCTTAACAAGCTTATAAATATAAGTGAAATTAATGCATGATAAACAGACTACTTTGTTAATTAGTGGTAGGTTAACAAAAGGTATATTGAGACGAAGGAGAAAAATCAAGGATAAAAAAACTTATTAATGTTTCATGAGTGGGTCTTTGTATTATTTATTTAGTTAATTTAATAATTCCCACATATGATAATAGACGAAGTGGAAATTTGTTTGGAAAGTAGAAAAAAAAGGAAAGGAATTGGTGGTGAAGAAAGAATTATGAAATGAATGGTTAATGATTGGGAACAAAAGCATGTGGTTTTAGGTTGAGCATTGTCTGATCTGAATATAGAACTACAAGAATAAACGTAGATATAACCTTTTTAAGTGCAACTTCAATAATCAATATCACTCTTTCGATTCACATGCATGCTCTCTCAATCTCGATATCTCTAATGTTGGTTTCGTGTACGACTATCCAACAAATCAATGAATCACACATACAACACATCAAACTTTTATCAGGAATAAGGTTATCACAGTTAAAAATAAATAATATATTGTTTTCTAAGATTTTTAGATAAAAATAATGTTGGAATAAATTCAAATTTGTATTCACTTGTATACAAATAAAATTATATTATTCAAAATTTATTTTATCTTTAATTAATATATGATTTTTTATCATTATTTTAATTATAAAAATTAGTTTAAGAGATTATGAATTTAACGCTCTTGATTCGTCAATAAAAAAAGAAAGACATCATAAGTTTGTGACTCTACCTTACTCCGAATATTACTTATATTACTCTTAAAATATTAGGTGAGTGGAAATTTTGTTATTATATTTAAATTAATTCGAGTAAAACTTAATTTCAAATTATCATAAATAATAGTATTAAGTTTAATCTTCATTTTATCGAAACTAAACGTTATGTATTTAATTTAATTTAAATGTAAGTTTAAACTAGATTAGGAATATAAATCTGATTCGGTTAAATTGATGTAGATTTCAGATACAAGATATTTTTATTGCATTAAAAATTCAACCTTGTCATCCCTTAGATGTTACGGAAATAATTTTTAGATTCGAAAATACATTAATAAAAAAAATAAATAAATTTTTGCTATTGTTTTTGTCTTGTTCCTTAAGAATGTTATATGATTTATTAGACAGAAGCATTAGAATTAATATGATTTAGTGCAGAGATGGTTGCTCTCGAATGTATACTGTTCCCATACGAGAAGGACAATGTAAGCTTGCCACTGTGTAAGATGGCGGTGCCATCAATGGCAGAATGCGACGCAAGGGAAGGTGAAAGGGAAAGTAATTTAGGGTTTTTACTGAGGGGTAAAGGGGGGAGAATTTTAAAATTTAAGGGATGCAACGAAGAAAGAAAAAACCCAACAATAATATTTTTTTTTTATGAAGAAGGTTTGAAGTTTGAGAACATAAAAATGGCTTTATTCGTTACACCTCCTATTTCACGTACCTAACCCCTTTTTCTTTTTTGGTTATTTAAACTTTCGTATAATTTGTTTTCACACTTAAAAAAATAATATACATAATCATTCTAACTGAATTGTGTTGAATATTTTTACATATTAAACAATATTTTAGATGTATGTTTGAATTATTTATATCATTTAATATATTTTAACTCAGTTTAAATTAATAATAATAAATTAAAAAAATTATATTCATTTATTTTTAAAACTTAAAATTAAAATATATCAAAATTTGAAATTCTAATTCTGCGTATATATATATTTAACGACTAAAAATATATATAATTATGTTTTTTTTAATGAAATCCCTTAAACACCCTCCTAATTTTAAAATAAATATCATGCGTTCCTGAAAACAGTGCCTACCTCGTGCATTCTACCTTGAGATTCCCTTAAAAAATGTTTTAAAATTACGCAAAAATGTTTTTTTTCAAATATATTTAACATCACAGCAAATAATTTCTTTTTTTTACACTTTTAGAATATTAATTTTTCTAAAACATTTCGGAAAATAATTTTCAGTGTTAAAAAAAGTTTAAAACTTACGGAAACAATTTTCAGGGATTTTAACTTTTTAAAATGTTTTGGAAATTAATTTTCATAATATTTTACAGAAATTGAATATTCCGAAAAACTAGTTTAAATAGAGGTAGACTTTTAAAACAGGGAGGTGTAAATAATATCTGCCTCCGATAATTCGGATATCTTAAAAGAAAACAGGCCGACCCAGCCCAATAAGCTTTGACAGGGCCACGCAGTGTGAAGCAGTTTACATGGTCTTACTGTCTAACTAGCAAACCCACATATAAAATGGAGTTTTTCATTAAGAAATTATGTTTGGAACAAGCACATGATGTGAAAATATTCCATCAGATGATGTTACATGACGTTTCTGATTTTAATATAAAAACATATTTCTAATAAACATGTTTTACTGTTATTTTCTTATCACACGTCGTTTTTATGTATTGTATTAATAAAGACAACAAAGTTTGAATTTATAATTCCATTAAACTAATGAAAATCTGTATGAATAAGCCAAATTTATGAGTGTATGATACTTTTTTTAAATTAACACTTTAATTCTTGTAATAGTTTTTAGCAAGATAGAGCATGCCATAAAAATTGAATCACTTGTTCATGTTTGGATTTAATTATCTTTAGTATCTGGTTTTAATTTGTAACAGCATTAATAAGTACAACCTTACTTATTGTTCCTAATTAAATAGATTATAGATATTGAAGTTGGTTAAGATTAAGCTTAAACTAATTATTTTGGTTAGGTGAGTTAGGTCCAAATAAATGAGAAGTGTTTCCCATAGTCTCAGTAGTTAAGCAATTTTCTCTAATTGTACTATGTATAAACTTGTTTTCAAAATAACTTATGCTTTTAAGGAAAATGACTTCTACCCAAATTGCTCCTAAATGATGTGACAGATAATTTTTTTACAAGTATTTTAAATTCTAAAAATTAATCTTGATAAAATTAACTTACAGATAAATTGAAAATTATTTTTTTATAAATTGCGGATTTATATGAAAGAGAAAAAAATGTAATTGTAATATTCATTTATTTCTACTGTTTTTGTATTGTTCTACGTGTCGTGCGTGAGATAATAGTTTTAAGGTTTAAAATATAATCAAGAATATAGTAGAAGTATGAAATGCGTTCGTAAAATAAATATCCATGGTTGTATATGAAAAATATATAAGAAAATAATTTTATTAATTTATAGATTTAATTATAAATTAGAATAAGATTTAGAAATTGTGCTAAATTTAATCATATATTTAACAACAATTGGTTCCTGATTAAATAATAATGAAAATTCTTAGAGTACTTGATAAATATTTAAAAGGAATATGGAGTTGATGTTTTGAAGCATTAGTTGTGTGTTTAATTAAAAATAAATAATTACTATTTTTTTCGTGTTTCCGATATAGTAAGTGTTTTATTAAAAAGGTTCTTTAACCATGTATTAGTAATTACAGAAATAGATAGGATAAAATAATTAAAAATATTTCAGATATTTCTTTGTATGGATTGGATGTTACATTTTTTTTTGTTTCGTTTTACTTTCTAACCAAAACCAAACATGCAAAAATTAGTTTCTTTTAATTCTCTTTACTTATTTACTACCCATTATCTATCTATCGAAAATAAAAATTTAGATAACTATGAGAATATTTCCTTAAATTAAATAATATAGACGTTCATTTTAATTTTAAAAAGTTAATTTTAATCTTTCTTCTTTGTTTTTATAAATGATTATAATGAAGTTCACTCAAACATGTTTAATGTTTGAGAAAATATTATATTAAACTAGCTTTAAATTATTTTAAAAATTATTATTTCATATAGCCTTACCATAAACATTAGTTTAGAAACATATTATATGACAAGATAAAATGAGTTTTTGTTTTAAATTATTCTTTAGATAATATCATTTTAAAGTATATAAGTGAGTACGAATATTTTATAAGTCGATTTGGTAAAGTTTAGTTAATTTTAAAGTCCACTATTATCGAATATTTAATCTTATACTTGAGATATACATAAATAGATGTGAAAGAGTATGTTCGAAGTTAAATTTAAACCTCACATCTTCAAAAAAAAATATATATATATATATATATATATATATATATATATATATATATATATATATATATATATAATCATCCATTCAATTAAATACAAATGCTATGGTCCTAATTGGTTTAGTAATACAATATATTAAACATGTGCAAATTAAAATATAACCTAAGAGTTATATTTTTAGAAGTATTATGAAAAAAATTTAAATCAATGAAAAATGAAATTATATTCTAATTGAGTTTGAAAAAGTATTAAAATGAAAAATTAAATAGTTAATTATTCTTTTCTTATAAATAATTATTTATGTAAATATTCACTTATATTGCATATTTTTAATTTTCATTATTATTTTTATCTAATTTCACTATGGAGATGGGAGTAAACATGTCTATGATGTCTTTCTATATTCGTCCTAATATCATCTAGTTCCCATTTAAATTAGTACCTAAAGTTTATTAGAACAAATTTATTTATTTATATATATATATATATATATATATATATATATATATATATTAATCTTTAGTTTTATAATATATTTTTCTTTCACTGTACAATTTTTTCTCATTAGTTTGATTTGTTCTATATTCATGAAATTTACTTACATATTTTAAGTGTTTTTCCTCCATTGTGATATTTATGTTTTTATATCCAAGTGTATTATTAATTAGTTAATCAAATAGTTGTTTATTGTTTTTATTTATTATTTAATTTTAATATGAGAATGTTTGATTCTCGATTTCAAGGGATCAATCGTATAAATTCTTTATTTATTTTAACAAAATATTTTTATCATCCCTCAACAGTTTAACTAGTTTGATTTCTATAAAGTTCTAAAAAAATTATTGGATCTCAAAAGTTGTTTTATATTTTATCACATTCTTAATTATACATTTTTTTTTTCATTAATGTGATTCTGTTCAATAGTGTATAAAATTGTTTCTTAGACACACATTTTTAATATTTTTATTTGTTGTTTATTTTTATCGTGTAGATGTAGATTATTGATAAGTTTTTATATGCTTATTTTTACTTTTTAACTCATCATAAATGTAATTTTTTCAGTCTAATTGTATAAAGAGATTTCATTTACTATACAATATTATTTATTATGAATATTGTTTATCACCTTCTAACATAAATTGAAGTTCAAAAGATAAAATATTTATGAGTTTAATATTTTGTTTTTTTGTACATTTTTGTTTAAATGGTGTAATATAATTTTTATTAGTGTGAAAAAATTCATTATAATTTAGAAAAAGAAAGTAAAAAGACATTTAAAATATTTTTAAACTTGAATATTTTTTTATCTTTTTAAAATTTATTTTTCAATTGTATCAACTTTGTTTCATTAGTATTTATAAAATTGATGAATATTTTGATTGTCATAAAAAATATTATTCAGTACTCTAGTTTAAAATTTATACAATTATAATTCTTTTAAAATATTTGATAGTGAAGAAACATGAATATGTCCTTATAATATCATGCATGTTTTCTTATATAAAAATGATTAATTAATATTGAAAGGAGTGGAAACACACGTAAATATATATTCGTTATTTAGGATGAAAATGTAACAAAAATTTTATACTTAGTGAATATAAATACGAGAATGAAAATGTTTTTTTTCTTTGAGATGGATATAAGATAACGAAAATTGTTTTATTCTGATTATCATTTATCCTTTATTTTTGTTATTTATTTTTTAATAAAAATATATTTGTCATATGTATACATAAATAACTTTCTCATATATTAAGTAAGGATTATGATATATTAACAATTTTTTAACAATAGGATACGTGTCACCACTTTGTTGGTTTGTTTAAATTTATTTTAAAATATTATTTGAAACAGACCAATCACAAATCATCAAATATGCGTTGTAAAAATACTGTCAAAAGAAAAGTTGTTAAAAAAACTTTTTTTCATTAGTAGTTATTTATGATAATACATGTTGCATTTTCATGTTTACCGTGAAACTGCTTAAAATAATAATGTGACATTTGAAGACAAGAATCATCACTTATAACACTTTATCATGATTCAACTAAAGCATCTCTATCATATTCTGTTATTGTTGTGCTAACAACTACTCATATTAACTCGTTGTATAATACCTTACACATGTGTGTAATTTCAAGTATAAAATAATATTACGGTAAGTACTGTATTTCATTTGTCAATATGTTAATGTGAATTGTGATATATTGAGTTAAAAGAGCTTAAGGAAGAGATATTCATATTTTTATACGACTAAAAGAATATGGTTGATAATTGTATTAAAAAATTTGTAATATTTTTTATGGATTTATTAATTCGTCCTTTTTTTATTATTATTAATTTTTAACTTCTATGATATTGTTTTAGCATTGAAGTCCTTGAGTAAAGGATCTTTACAAGGTGAAATATAAAAATAATATAGATAATGATGTAAAAAGTTTAAATATTTAATAAGATGCATTAAATATACATCAATTTAAGATAATGTTATTATTAAGATTTTAGATATTTTTAATTATAATTTATTAATTTGGTATTAAATAGAAGAAAAGTTATTAAATAATAATGTTAGAATTTGTATTATTAGTTGTAAAGATGGAAGTTGAGGGTTGGTTTTCCAGCACAGAGAAAAAAGCAGCATAAAGATTTAGGAGCAAGGAGTTTGTAACAACCTTAAAATTTTAGTGATAAAGTTGTGTGGGTAGTTGCATTTCATGTTGTCTTTCATAGACAATGGGGATGTTTGTTGGTTGCAGTTTAAGGTGGAATTACGAGGCCGCGTTGTTCGTGTGATATGGGAAATAACGGGATTCACTTCACTCATATTCCCGTTTGGCTTACCTGTTCTGACTTCTCTTTTTCAACCTCTCCACCAACCCCTTTCTTCTTATTATTACATTATTATATTATATTCAGTGCATAACAAAAAATAAAGGTTTAATTGCTTCCTTTGTCCCCAGTTTGGTTGAATTGTGTCAAATTCATCCTCATTTTTAAAAAAGTTTCATTGTCGTCCTCACGTGGTGTAAAAGTTTAATTGTCGTCCTCACGTGGTGTAAAAGTGTCAATTGAATCCAAACATAGAAAAAATTTGTGTCAAAGTAGTCATTTTTCCTATATCTCTGTGTCTTCCTTTCATACAATCAAGTACAGATATTCATTTTACCTTATCCAATTTAAGGCTTTTCATAGCTCCAGAGAAGTGACATATGAAAGGAAGACACAGAGATATAGGAAAAATGACTACTTTGACACAAATTTTTTCTATGTTTGGATTCAATTGACACTTTTATACCACGTGAGGACAACAATGGAACTTTTTTAAAAATGAGGATGAATTTGACACAATTCAACCAAACTGGGGACAAAGGAAGCAATTAAACAAAAAATAAACGTAGCAAGTAGTAAATGCTTTTTTACACCCTCCTTTTCTCCTATACACAATCCTTTTTTTTTTCTTTTAACATTTTATTATAATAATTACCGTTATATGTAAGGTATCAAAGCTATTATTTAAATTCTACTTTCCTTGTTTTTTAAAAACCATTATAATTCATTTCTATTGTAAGACCATGAAAAATATTTACTAGTAACAATTTTATTACTAGTAATAATAAATTTTTTTGTGAATGAAAAATATAATAAGTTTATAAAATGTAGAAAGCTAAATAAGAAATTTTGGTAGGTTAAATGGTAGAAATTTGTGGGAATTTCAAGATCATAGGTTCAAACTCTTTTCTACATTTTTCTTTAAAAAAAATAAAAAATTAAAAAAAAAATTAAAATATTGATATTGGATCAAGCACTCAGATTTTAAGACATTATTGAGGGATCCAATATGTCAAGTGGTGATTAAAATATTAATATAATAAATAATATTAAAATAATAAATAATATTAAAAAATTGGTGAATAGTAAAATTTTTGGACTATAAATAGTCATGAGAGGGGAGACTATTCTGCACAAAGAGAGCAATAGTCAAGTGAGAAAGCTTGAGAAATGGAGAAGAAATAGTTAGGAAGAAATTTTTAGTTGCAAGAAGAGTAGAGGTTTTGGAGGGTTTTCGGGGAAACAAATTATGAGCAAGAGATTAAGTCTGGAATAGAGGTAGGGGAGCTAACCTTTCTAAGCTTTTATATTATGATTTAGTATTGTTTTATTACTATTCATGTCTTGAAATTCTGTGTGAATACTGTTAATGAAAAAATAGGTGCTTACTGTATATCTATCTATAGTGAATTTCTGTGCTAATATTATATGTTGTTGTTTTAAATCTGTAAATAAGAAATTTGTTAAAACTGGTTGAGGAACACTTTGGCTAAGGAAAGACTTGGTACTTAAGTTGTCCATTGTGACGCACCTCTCTTTCCTGGAAGTCTACTCGACGAGTTTTTAACTTAAATATTGTTGAACAGATCATGTACTGTTAAATTATTGTGCAATATATCTTGTTGGAATGAAAATTTCTGATGAATTCATGTTATTGTGGTAGATATGGAATTATGAATTATAATTGTGATGGTAGGATAGACGAATCTTAAAAACCGGAGTTGGTACATCCCTGATCATAGAGCAGCCTTGGTCAAATCCAGTAAGTTGTGACTAGTCATATGTACTGGCGTTTATGGTGAGTTTGATTCGTCAAACATTTGATTCTTCTCCGGTGACTATTTATGGTGATATTTTAGTATTGTTAATTTATTGTGATATATTCATTTTGTATGATTTTTGCGATGATTGGATTTTATTATATTGGATTTGAATTTATGCATCTGAACATGATATGAGTATTATGGAGAGATTTTGTAAGGGTATAACGTGAGTTGAGGAATATGAGCATGGTATGAGTCTCGTGGAGAGATTAAGTAATGATATGGTATTTGTGTATATGTTGATGTTGAGGGTCCTGTAGTTGGAGGTTATCCTGATACTCTAATAATCATCCAGTCTCAAGTAGAGAAGGATGAATTATGTGGTGAGAGGGCAGGAGGTCCTGGTCTATGTGCCGATTTTGGACATAGCGTTGAGGACTAACCTTGTGGATGGTATGAAGTATTTTGGAAATGTATTTGGGTGTATGATGGTATTAGGACATAATTATTATATGAGGTTTGTTGAGTGTATCAAAGTAATGGATGAGTATCTATGATACGATTGTTGTATGATGGTATGAGGGGTGTCTGACATAATTATTATATGAGGTTTGTTGAGTGTATCAAAGTAATTATGCATGTTTTATAAATGATTGGTTGCATGTTAGCTCACCCTACTTGTTTGTGTTTGTGTATGTGCGATGATCGTATAATTTGTTATACGGGAGCAAATGGAGGAATGTCGTCTCATTCAGTACCAATGAAGAAAGAGATAGAAGAATAAATTAGAAGAATTCGAGTTATATTTATGAATTTATAGTTGAAATACGAGTTTAAAACACACATATATATATATATATATATATATATATATATATATATATATATATATATATATATATATATATATATATATATATCAACTATGAATTATCAAGTGTCAGATTAAGGGATGTTACCTTAAATGTAATGTTACAATATATCAATTATGAATTATCAAGTGTGAGATTAGGGGATGTTACATCTCTCATTTATTTGTTTTGTTAAAAGATTTAACGTTTTTTTTTTTTCGCATTTCGTAATTTGTTTTCTTAACCTTCGAGAATATATTCTCCAAATTATGAAATGAAAAGGACTGTTTCGGAATATTAAGAAAAAGTATACATTTTCTTTTCTAAGTATTAAAAAAAACTTCATGAAACATGAAAATTTTAAGATAGTTTTTCTAAACAAAATTTTGTTTCAAAAAAACATTTTGAGATGTAAAAGAGAAAATAAAAATTATCTTTTAAAAAGATACTTCCAATTGAATATCTGAAGAGGAAATTAATGAAGTTAACAGACTGAAACTATTTTAATTTATTTCACTACAAAAACATGATTTTAATTGAATATTTATTATTATAAAAAAATTAAAGATTTTTTCGAATAAATTAAAATTATTGAGAAATATATTCTTTTATCGAGGGGCAAAGTCTCCATAACTTTAAAGTATTGAACAATAAAAATATGTTTTGAGTTTAAAAGACAAGGACTCCATGATTTTTAAATCTTAAAAAATAAATAAAAATACTTTAGTTTAACAAAATGCAAAAAAATTAATGTGATTATACACATTTGTTCATGTATAATGTGTAACTACAGTTGAAAGTGATATTGTGAGTCATTTTAGTCTACCAATCTAGCTTCATAAGTCAAACAAATTCATTACACAAACAAAAATAAAATTGATATAATAATTGATCAATTTTACGAGAATGTCAAGTTAAGCATTTAATTGGTCCATTGATAGATATAAGTAAAACTTAAATAAAATTACACATTTTGTATTAACATCGCTCAATCTTTTTGCAATTATATTAAAAATAAAACTCAGCTCCTGTTTATTTTAATATATATATATATATATATATATATATATATATATATATATATATATATATATATATATATATATATATATATATATATATATATATATATATATATATATATATATATATATTAAACTTTAATCTCTTTCGCGCTTTATTCCAAACTCATCAAAACTAATTTTATACCTCTAAGAATTGTTAGTAAAAAAAGTTGAAGTCAGGCTTCTCTTACATTTCCTTTCCTAATTTACTAGTAAGTTAACCTTATATTTAGTATTTAAACATATTTTTTTGAAAAACCTGTTCATACTTTCTGTTAATTTGCATTTTTATTATTATTTTCTCCGCACACGTATTAAAAAGAATGTGGTTAAAAGCTCACATGTCATGAAAAAAATGGTAGTAATTAAGTTAATGGAAACTTACATTTAGTTTTCCGCGGTATATGACACTTTTTTTTAAGGGTTAAATATATTTTTGGTCCCTTAACTTTGAGCGAAAATTGGAATTAGTCATTTTTCAAAACTTTAGCCTAATTTAGTTCTCAAACTTTAGAAATGTGTGAATTTAGTTTTTTTAACTAAATTTTGTTAGGTTTATTTGATGTTTCAAATGGGTTTCATGATAGCATTTAAGTTGTTTATACCGTTTGACATATTTTTGCTTCAATGTTTACTGACAAATGCGTTTGAAACATCAAATAATGTTAACAAAATTTGGTTAAAAGGACTAGATTCACATATTTCTAAAGTTTGAGGACTAAATTAGTCCAAAGTTTTGAGGAGGGACTAATTCTAATTTTCACTAAGTTAAGGGACCAAAAACATATTTAACCCTTTTTTTAAACAAGAGAAATTATTTTCTTATAACGTGACATTTATAATTATTGGTTTTATTTAATAATTAGTATGTTATAAAAAAATTGCTTAAATCTATAATCACTAATTCCAATGACAAGTTGAAGCCTTTAGGAACTAATAAAGTTGAGCTTAATTTCCTGGAAGTTAATAATTAAAAATCAAGTGATTTTTTCAAATATTTAAATCGCACGTGTAACTCGATATGTGTCACGTGTTGAGTCTGTTTATTTTTTGGGAGAAAGAAAGGAAAGGGACAAATGGAGATGTGGAAGCCAACCAGAAAGCATTTATAATTTAATGATATCATTATTGACGAATTAATAGCAACTTGTGAATCATTTTCGCAACATGTGTTTTGTATCTTCTCAACTACAAAAATAAATTATTCTGCGTTTATATAGTTTCTCACCTTTCATATCTTTTTTTCAACTAAATATTAATTAAATTTGACTCTAGGATTGCACGAGGCTTTATGTTGTTGTCAATATTTGGAAACAATTATCATGTATTAAGGTTTTTTTTCACTGTTCTTTAATTTAACTTTAAAGATACATTAATATTAATATATTTAAATTTTATAATATATTTTGTTTCGGTATAATTGTTGGGACCGAGACGCGAACCTGATCAATGACGTCTTCACCTTCTCGCAATGCATTTAGTTATCCTTATATCTTTCACTTGCAGAGGACTCTTGAAAGAGATATCTTTCACTTACACATGACTCTTCAAAGAGAATGGAGTGGGTACCTCCAAAAGTATTCCGACGCTCAAGTTAGAAAAAAGAATGAGAGATCTTTTTGGTTCAATAATCCAATTAATATTTTCTCACTCTTTTCTCAATTATCAAATTCACTATTAATTAATGTATTGTGAGAGCTCAACAGAAACACTCTCTAAATTCAAGAATGATATCCTAATCAAATGAAATCATTGAATACCTATTTTAATTTTGTTAAATACTAATTCATGTCTAATAAAGATTTAGAATTTAATTGTGAATTCGATTTCAATCCAATCAATTAAAATAAATTTAATGTGAAGTTGACTTCAACCTAATTAACTAAAATGAATTTAAAGTGGTTTAAATTAGTATGATAACGATCTTACTTTAAATATTTTTTTTTCGTATCTCTTAATCTAAATCGTGATGCATTTAGTGTCTTTACTCAAATTTTGGTTTATGTGTTGTTTTTTCAGGAAACAAAAAATTAATAAACTAATAAAATATAATGACCCATGAATAAATTAAAAAAAAAGTTATATTTTCATATTTAATATGAAATTAACAAAAAATAAATAACAATAATATCAAACAAACTAGACAATCATAAGTGATGAAGCAAAATAGAAATAAAGAAAATAATAAACTAATATTATTTTATAAAACTATAGTCTGATAAAAAAACATATATTAATATTTATACCTGATCTCGTGCTCATAAAAATAAAAATTATAATTGAAATTGCACGCACTTAAATATAATGTTAATTTTAATTGTAATAAAGGAAAACGAATAGTAAGAATACATATAAACAAAAAAATATCAATTCAATCCTCCAAAATTTTAAACAAATTTTTTAGAGAAAGTAAAATAAGAAACCTATCAAACTTGACTAATTATGCGTCGTTGTGACAAGTAAAATATAAGATTTATGTTTGAATTAAATAAGGTACTTTAATATGAAGTTTAATCATTTCAGAGTTTTTTTTTTCAAATCTTAAATTAGTTTTTTGGTTTTTTCTTTCTTAGATTCTTAATTTTGAAAATTTAGAGCAATAAAATTTCTATCGTTAAATTGATTAAACGATATTAAAAAACATTGACGGAACATGCTAATATAATTTTTTCAAATGATGTGACTAATTAAATAAGTTAATGACATGAAATTTCGTTTTTTTAAATAAAAAATTTATTAAAAATTTTAAGAAAATTTTGCTTTAATCTTAATTAACGTTTTCTACGTTGCATCAATTGATTTTTAAAAAATTTAGTCATGTTGTTCTATTTTATCATTAAGTTATATAGATTAAGGAAGACTGAGGAAGAACCAATAACACCATTATAAGACAACCAATATTAACATCTAAAAATATATATATATCTTTCATAAAAAATGGGATTTCACATAAAGAAATTGGAGATTTTTTATTTTAGAGTGTTGCATTGAGATTTTTCAATTGTTTGGCCATGTTAGAAACTCATGATACACATGTGAAGAACGAAGAACGAAGAACAACCAGTATTAACATCTACAAATCTATATATCTTTTAGTATAACGTAAGATGTTTGAATTTTGCACCAGACTAACATTATCAAACATTGAGCTCTATATCACTATCATCTTTTCTAACTCAGATGTTTTAGTTAAGTACTTTGAATGATTAAGATTGAGAAACGAAGTTGAAGGGAAACGAAGATGGAAGAAGAAAACAACAAATTAAGACTTCAATGAAATTACCATTGACTATAAGACAACTTAAAGAGTATCAAATCTCCTTTAAACCAGCAGAATGCTATATCTATACCTAGAACAACACAAACACGACCAAGATACACCATTTGTGGAGACCTTGTAAAAAATTCAAAGGCTTCATGCAAACCAGTATAACTCACATGCATGAAAAAGAATTAACTTACTTTATTAGAAAAATTGATCGGACAAAAATGAAGAGTTCACCACAAAAATTACTCTAGCGATTTTCGATCTTCAAACAGATAAATATAGAGTGAGAAAACCTAAAAAACGAAAAAACCTTGGTTTAAAAAGAGATTTATAAAAAATAGTATATTTTTAAATAATGAAACTCATTTATAAAACTTTTACTTCTATTTTAAATTTTTAATATTAAAATAATCAAAGTTTCACAATTTTAAACATAATATCACCTGTAAAAATACAATTTTCTAAACTTTTATATAAATACATTGAGATATATTTTCTTTATCTTCAAATATAAAGGATGGATTCAACTTATTCAAAATATCGCACATAAAAGTTGGGGTGCAGGATAACAATAAAATTTCCTTCTATTAGTGGACAAGAATGAATAATTTACCACATAAAATTATTAAGTTTTATTGGAGATATTGAGTTTTCATATTTTTTTTTTTACTTTGATTGATGTAAAAAGTAAATTTGTTTCACAATCCACAACTCTCCACAACTCAGTTGAAGTTACTGTGTAGATATTCTATAGATTCTCTTCTAATTCACAATATGTTTTTTAATTAAGTTATGAGAAATGTCAATATTAATAATGTGTATTGTTGATATTAATAACATTTCATAGAGAAGGGACATTATAAAATAGATTTTCAATTTCATTAATAGATATTTAATTATATTATTAACTAGATTGATTCTATTAAAATTTCAATTTTGAAATAAGTTATTAAATAATTAGAAATTTTGGTTTCAAATATTATTTTGATTTAATGTTTTCTTATGTTTACTGTAGGCAAAAGTGTCAAGTAATATTATAACACAGTATTTACAATATTACTTTATTGCATGATACAATACTGCGTATAAATTAAAATACTATAAAAATACAAAAGATACAATTTAACTAGAAAAATAAATCTTTCTAGTCTCTCAAACCGATTGAATATGTATATTTTTTTAAATTCAAAATAAATAATTTTTCTTTTATATCTTATTGAATTGGGTTTATTTAAATTAATTATATTGTCCTATAATATTTATAGAGATTATGAAACTTATATAAAATTGTGACCACACATTTAAAATAATATATGTGAATTGTTGTTTAATTTATGTATTAAGTATTGATATCTATGATATAACAAATATCTCATTACATTGTTAATTTAAGTAACATAAATTATTAGTGATGAGAAATTGAAATGAGAGTTTTTACATAGTAGGGATGACAAAAAATCTGAAACGGATAGTTACTACCTATTATCCAACGGGTATTTTAATACTCACTTCTAATGAGTTGGGATATTAAATTATCCGTTCCATGGATATTAATTTTTTTTTAAAATTAAAATTTGTAACATCCCAAAAATTCTCCCTTTAAAATTCAGAATTTTAAATATTGTAATAATACAATTACATTAACACCATGTAACCTCAAACTTAAATCTATACATAAGTTTTAAGCTCATAGTTGACTGCAAAGATATCATTGAATCCCTCTAATCTGTTCTTCCAAATCTTCCTTTATCTACACCAGATCATGCGACAATCTTTCCTCTGCTCCCGTATAACAAATACGTTATACGATCATCGCAAAAATATAATTTTCCGGCACAAACAAACAAGTAAGGGTGAGCTAACATGCAACACCGCAATTATAAAACATGCATAAATGCTTTGATATAAACATCATATAAAATTTATGTCAGACATCCTCATATACCATCATACCACAGTTCCTACTCGACACTCATCCGGATGATACGTTGATGAGCGGTCACGGGAGGTTATGCACTTGTGATGACTTCTACTTTTTCTTACAAATACACTTCCAAAATAATTCATACCACTCACAAGGTTAGTCCCCTCACTATGTCCAAAACCGACACATAGACCAGGACCTTCTGCTCCTCTCACCACATAATTCATCCTTCTCTACTTGAGACTGGATGAATTATTAGAGTATCAGGATAACCTCCAACTACGGGACCCTCAACATCAACATACACACTAATAACATAACATCTCAGAATCTCTCCATGAGATTCATACCATACTCATATTCCTCAACTCACATTACACTAATACAAAATCTTCCCATAATAGTCATTTCATGATCAGATGCAAAATTTCATGTCAACATCATAAAATACATTCATCACAGTAATTTTATCATATCTCATGCATTCACATAAATCACATCAGAGTATATATATATATATATATATATATATATATATATATATATATATATATATATATATATATATATATATATATATATCAAACATTGTGCACAATTAATTCAACCCAAACAACAGCAAAGTGAACTTAGAACCCATTACCATTTGTAGACCACTATTTGGTCGAACACCATTCACCAAAACACAACTGCCGAACACTACTATACTAATTGGACGGACACTATGAGATTCAATAGGTCGAACGCTAAACCGAGTACCCACAATTCGGCCGAACGCTACTACCGAACGTCTCACTTGATCAAACTCTAATCAGTCGAACGCTATAATCGAGTACTTAGACCGAACGCTAAACCATCGAACACCACATTACATACTATATTCCAAACAATTATACGCATAATTTCATTCAACTTAGAATCCAACACTAATTGTAAAATACATTTGAACGAGCACTATTCACTGAACACCATTGGACGAACTTAAATTAACAAACACCAGGGCGAACACTGTTTGGACGAACGTAATCAAATCCTACACTATCAGGCCGAACGCTAAAATTGATACTTAGGACGAACGCTATTTCACCGAACACACTATTAGGCCGAACGCTAAGACCGAATAAAATATTGGATCGATCACTGTTTGGACGAACGCTCAGCGATTGAAACCTAAGAACACTAATTCACGGCCGAACGCTCATACTCACAACAATACCAAGTAAGAACGCTCCCCTCACAACCCTACCAAGGCCGAACGTTTAATATCACACTATGGACGAACGCTCACTATAACACTTATGGACGAACGCTCACTATAACACTTATGGACGAACGCTCACTATATCACTTATGGACGAACGCTCACTATAACACTTATGGACGAACGCTCACTATAACACTTATGGACGAACGCTCACTATAACACTTATGGACGAACGCTCACTATAATATTTATGGACGAACGCTCACTATAACACTTATGGACGAACGCTCACTATAACACTTATGGACGAACGCTCACTATATCACTTATGGACGAACGCTCGCTATAATATTTATGGACGAACGCTCACTATATCACTTATGGGCGAACGCTCACTACAACACTTATGGACGAACGCTCACTATAACACTTATGGACGAACGCTCACTATATCACTTATGGACGAACGCTCACTATAATATTTATGGACGAACGCTCACTATATCACTTATGGACGAACGCTCACTATAACACTTATGGACGAACGTCTAAATTACAAACAAGGTCCTAAGCCAAAGCATGATTAAGACTGAACGCTACTACCAAGAACGAACGTTGATTGCCGAACGCTCCAGATTACTATCCAAGAATACCAATTGAGGACGAACGTTTATAACCACTATTACACCAGCACCGAACGCTATTATCACTTATACATGATCAAAATCGAACGCTAATATTACTAGAGCAGGACGAACGTTAACGCTCGCTATCATAGAGTACAAGACCGAACGCTGAAAATTGGTCGAGCACTGTTGGGACGAACGTCCAATTTTGATTCACAAAATTGGACGTACGCGCGTTCTGCAGAAATTCTGCACAAACGCACCAGAGTTCAGAAACCCAGAAAAACCTCCCCCTTCATCTCCTTCCCAATTTTTTTACCCAGATTTACAGCAACCACAACATATCTCAAAAATTAAGGAAATAAATCAAACTCCCCTTACCTCTTGAAGACTTCCTTTGTAAAATTAGTGATTTAACTCCTCCCAGCAGTGCAGATCAAAATCTCCTTGCAACCTCAACAGTTCTTCACTTCTTCTCCTAGATCTTGCTGCAACAACTCCACCCTCACAAGAAGCCCAACCCAGATCCCCCTCTCCGCACCTCTGAAGTGGGTACAGCTTCCCATGGGTGCCCTTTGGACGGCTGGAAACGGGAGAAGGGTTCCCTCCCTCTGCTGCTCTCTTTTCTCTCCCTCTCACATGCCAATAATGAGAGCCCTCTTTTTGCCAGCCTCCCCCGTAAAATGCCCCCTCTCCTTTTCTCCCTTCCCCCAATAATTCACCTCCAATCATGCAAATGGGTGTCCCCACCACTAAGAAAAAGAGGCCCTTACAAATTTAATTAGAAATAAAATTAATTTATATTTTATTAGGTTAAATTTAATTAAAATTAAATTTTAATTTATATTTAATTTACTTTATATTATATTATATATTTATTTTGTAATTTTATTTAAAAAATGTATAAAATATATATTTTTTAATTTTTTGTGGGTATCTGAGGGTTTTAAAATACCCGTAAATATTTTTTCTAAACGGATACCCGTACGGGTAACGAACGGGTTGTGAGTCGGATTTTGGATAACACTATTCGTGTCCGACCCGTTGTCATCCCTATTTTTACGTTTGTAGATATACATGAATTATAATGATAGTCATTATTATTTAGTTTGTTTATAAACTCACATATTGGATTTGATTAAATATTAATTTATACTAAAACATACTTTATGTGAATATTTAGAAAAATATGAATTGATATTTCGCTTGAAGATGTAAATTTATATGTAATCCAGTTGTTGTATGTTAAAATTTGAATGAGCTAAAATGATTGTAGCTTGATTAAAAATACTCTTTTATTGTGTAGTGTTATTATGAATATCGTATAAGTCTTTAATTGAATTATATATAGTATAATTGGTAATTTAAGTTTTAGAATGTCACAGATTTAAATTAATTTTAATAGTTTGTTTTAAATATTAAAAAATAAAATAAACGTGTTTATGATTCAATAAATGGAAATATGTTGTAATTTTATGATATTTTTATTATATTATGTTTCCACTTTTTACTATATTTTTTTTCTGTTTGTTATTTATTATATACTATTAGTAGAATAGTATTCAATATCATAATTTTTTTTATACGATTGTTGTTGTGAGAACCTGAATAATTAAGCACTTAAATCCACACTCTGATCACCATTTATTACACCTTGCCACGTCAAAACCCACTCACTTCCACTCTGCATGCACCTGCCATGTGTCACTGAGGGAACGTTCTAAAAATGTTAGTGGAAAACAAGTGTCATGCAGAGAACGGACGTTCGTCCTGTGTGGGAAGGGAAAACACCCTCTGCATGCGCTGCGCCATCTGTCACGTCAGAAGCTTCTAAAAGCTGTAGTGGAAACCAGGTGGCGGTACGTGAATGCATGGCCGTTTGACGTGGGAGAGAAATGATTTCTCTGAAAAACACTTTCCATCAATTCTGCATTTCACCTTCTTCCTCACGGAACTCTTGCTCTTCTTTCCTCCAACATCTCTCTAAACCTTCTTCATCTTCTCTCTAAGATAACTCACCATCAACACCTCTGTTCTCGTTTCAGAAACCGTAGGATCGTTCACGGTGTCGTGAGCTTTCATTTGAACCGAACACATTAGGATTTTGGTGACTGGTAAGTTCTCGTCCCTGAACGTTCTCCCCTTTTGTTTCTGCGAACCAATTTCTGGTTGCCTGAATGAGTTATAGGTCTTAACTGTATATGATTTTGGTATCTTAGATTAAGTGAAGATTGTGGAGTGATTCTGTGAGTAGAAAGCTGTGAGAGAACGAGTAAAACCCTAGAAACTGGAAGTGCACTGCTAGACCAGGTAAGGGAAGCTTTAGTAATTTAATTTAATACTTGTTTGATGTGTATGAAAGCAATGAAGTGTACTGGATGTCTGAAATGCATGAAATATTTGATGTTTAGTTATACATGAACGAGCATGGTTGCACTGGATGTATGTGATGAATATTGTTTGAATTGTATGCTGAGAATGAAATGTATGATTTGGAATATGATTAAGTTTTTGTATGGTTTGGGATGATAATATGAATTTTGTAATGTATGAGATTTATGGTGGAGAGAGATTTTAAGTTATGAATCGTATGAAAACTGTAAAATTATTGTAAAATGAAAAATCTGGAAAATATCATATTCTCTGCTTGATAAAATACGCTCGTCCTTGTACGGTCATATACCGTTCGGTTTCTCTAAAATTGATTTAGAATGAAATTCTTTCATTTGGAAAGGATTCTGTCTTATAACGAGCGTCCCTATTTGAAATGCTAATTGAGCGTTCGTCTTAAGTAGCGCTCGGTCTTATGTCGAGCGTTCGCCTTAATAGTGTTCAGTCATTAACTGAGCGTTCGTCCAAATGGATTCTCGGTCTTGTATCGAGCGTTCGTCCTAAGTGGCGCTCGGTCTTAGACCGAACGCTCGTCCAAAAGGTGTAAATAATAAGTAGCGCTCGGTCCTATACCGAACGCTCGTTCTTTCCGTACATCTTAACGAGCGAGAAATAGCGTTCGTCCTGATCTTAAATAGCGTTCGTCCTGATCTTAAATAGCGTTCGTCCTGATTTTAAATAGCGTTCGTCCAAATTCTTAGTTGACGTTCAGTCATTGACTGGCGGTATTCCCTTTTGAAATTTAATCACGCTTGGTTTATTTATCTAAAGGAGTTGTATTGTATCTATCCTTTGGATTCAATCTAAAATCTTTATACTTAAATTATTCTAAGTATTATTCCGAACTTCTAGAGTCAATTCCTTTTAATTGAGTCAAGTATTTATAACGTCCGTCAGAGGACTGAGGTTCGTTTCTTTTGTTCAGAAACGATTATTTCTCTGTACTGAAATAACGTTCGTCCTTATTTTGAAAAGGATGAACGTTCGTTAATTTATGGAAGTGGAACACAGAATGAAAATGTGAATAATAGAAATGGTTAAGGTGTGTGAACGTTATTTTAAGTGAAATATTGAAAGTGGATTCATAACGAACGTTCCAAAGAGGAACGTCTATATGATCTGAATGTGATGAGTTGTATAATATGACCATGGTAAAATCGCTGATGGCTGTTCATCCTGATATTCCGTGAGTGCTCGTCCTCACTTAGAGGGGAGTAGGTCATGTGTGGGAATGGCAGGAGGCCCTAGCCCTATTGAGTACTTTGAGGCTGATAGGGTTAACCTCGGTTGGCAGCTGATGAGTGTTCCAGTTACTACACCAACCGAGTGAACGAACGCCTGCGGTTACATAGATTCATACAGTCCGGACGATCGTCATTTATGAGAGTTGGATAATTTATTCTATTCTGATTCATTGATGTATGTCTTGTGTGCTAATTTCTTATGATAAATTGTATGTGACCTGTATGAATTAAATTACCTAAGCTTACCCTTGCAATTCCTTGTGTTGTCTACTGGTTATGTACGTCCGTCTTGTCAATGCAATGATCATCCGTTGTGGATGTGAGCAGATGGAGAGGCGCCACTAGAAGAAATGCTGGAAGAAGAAAATTTGGAAGACGCCAACCTTGTTGAAGCTGAGGTTAAAGCCGAGCCCTAGAGCGCTCGTCCAGTAGTAGCTGTTAGGGTTTCAGGATTGTATTTTGGGACGTTCGGTTATTTAGTTTTGAAAAGCCGTTCGTTCAGAGCTTAGTATGTTGTATATATATTCCGAACCTGGTATCCGTTTAGCATTCGGCTTTTAATAGCTAATTTTAGTTAAGACTGCACTGTTTAACTCTGTAAATGTGATTAGTTCTAATTAATGGTAATTACTATTTATTGGGATGTTACAGTTGTGATGACAAAATGTAATATGTAGAAATGTAATTGTGTTATACAATCAGAAAAAACCATAGAAGTTGAGTTTAGGACATATAACAAGGAACGTGGAAAGTCGAATATGGGAACTATGTGATGCGACATTTAGGTGTAAAGTATTAATGTATAACTAGAAAGCAATTAATTTCCTTCTTGCATATTTTTGGAAGTAAAGTATATTATAAGTAAAAGAATTATACTTGTTTGTGAGTTTTACATGGCAAATGCATGCCCATTTCTTTAAGTTATTTAAATACGACGTAAGGAACTCCAATGAAGGAGACAACAATTTGGTATTATCACTTATTTAAATATGATAAAATAAAAATATTTTAGTAGTTAAGTTAAAAAGTTAATGAATCGGAAAATTTAGCTATTTAAATTTATTTTACACAAATTATTATTTCTTTGAAGTTAAATTTTCTTTATTTTTTTATGTTTTTGGATTTTATTTTAAGATTTAGTTTCAAGAGAAAATAAAAGACAAGTTATTAATTATAATTCATTTAGAATAAGTTCCCTTTTATTTTTTTTAGATGATTTTTAATTAAGTTGTTTGCATGTCTATGTATAAATATTTGCATGTAAAGATTGATGAGTCAAAAATTTATTATAACATTTTTAGTCTCTTAATGTAATCGCGATAATTCATCACAAGTCTAATGTTAGCTTTTTGTTATATGATATTTCAATCTGCATAATTTAAAATAATAATAAAGTTAACATATTTTTTTATCATTGATGAATTAAGGTTATCATAGCATAGCATTCTACGATCAATTATATTTAATAAAAAATAAACATCACGTGTGAGTGACATGATTTCTAATTAAGACGTGGGTGAAAGTTTAATGACGAAGATGTTAAATTGTTTCTCTTGCTAATGATGTGCGTGTTTAGAAACATTATTTGTTCTAGTGTATTGAATTGATTATATTGGCAATAGTTTGGGTGCTTAAACATTAGTTTGAATGTTTAAGCAAAAATACGGTTAATTTTGATATTATTTAATACTTTTTATCATATAAATTAAGATATAAAGTCACAATAAAGCGATAAATTATTGGAGTAAATTTTGCAATACTATTCTACCTACATTTAGTTATTGAAGTCAAATAATATATTTTTATCCGAATCAAATAATATTTTTTGGTGAGACTTATTTAATATTTATCTTTTACAAAATATTTTATGTAATCCCTTATTCTTTAAAATTAATAAACCATAGGTGTAAATGTTGTTTTCATCCAATATATTGTGAAAATAAAGGTATTTATTAATGTATGTGGAAATATAGAATTATTTTATTATGTACGATGTATACATACAAGTAATTGCATGTATTTTGTATAAAGTAATTACATATTAATAGATTTTTATAACGTGCATAAAAAATAGAATAATTACATTGACATTTTTTATGAGTTTTTGAGATTACACACAAATTTATGTTTTTTTTATAAATTATATAATAATTTTTATTAAATTATATAGAGTAATATTTGAAACAATTAGAAAATGAATATAGTGTATAAAAGTGTTGATGTAATATGGTTCACATATTTAAAGGAATATAGAGGGGATAGAAAATGAAAAGTTTGATTGATTTAAATGTGAGTGTAATATATAGTCAAAGAATTATTGGGCGGTGACAGAAGTGCATTAGCAAAGAATGAGACATGCGGAAGTAGGAAATAGTTGAAGAAAAATAATGATAAAATTAATGGAATTTAGAAAATTGAGTTTATTTTGTTTATATTTTATTTCTAAAACGATGTAAGATTCTACGGAAACCCCTCACTAGGGACGGTAAGGACGTGCCTAAGCCTCAAACCCTTCTCTCTGTCCATACAGTTTTTAGGTCATCTATTCCACTCCACCATGCTCCACACATAATAATATTAATTATATCATTAATTAAACTAATATTAATTATTTAAAATAAAAATTATTGAAGATAATTTTAAAAATAAAACCTTTAAATAAAAAAGCAGATTTCGTTTTCGTTTGGCGAAACAACCTAAATAACGCCACTTCATTCCTCTCTCCAGCATATTCCAGAGCAAATACGAATCCAATCACAGCTTAACCAGCACCAATCACAAAGAAGTAAAATATTACGCAATTTTATTTTAAATTCACCAAATATAATAATAACATTATTTTTCTATTACTTAAAATAGATTGAAAACTATCAATTTTGGTAAGATTCCCTTCTCATTTAATAATTCCCTATTCGAAAAATTGAAATTAAAAAAAGAAAAGAAAAAGAAAAAGAATGTTATTATTAGGGTTTATGAAAGTATATTATGGACGGAAGCTCTAAAATTTAAGAAGGTTATTTGAATATAGAGAAGGAAAAATAGTGAGAGGAATAAAGTAAAATAGAAGCACTTAAAAAAAGTGATTATTAATATTTTGATTTGTGAGTGACATTAGAGAGAGAAGGAGTATTAGAGGAGGGAGAGGGCGCATTCGAGCAGAAAGAACTGAGATTGCAGAAACTCAGTATCCCGTTGAAGAGAGAGAGAGAGACGGAAATGCATTTTGTGAACACTGGAGCTTCTCCTCAGTCTCAGTCTCAGTCTCAGTCTCAATCTCAATCTCAATAATAACAATAATATAAACAGTAATAAATCCCTTTGAAATCAAAACGACGCGTCACTTGAGTTTGATGTGTATGCGTGTTTCGTCGTTTCCACTTGCTGCTATTGTTGTTATTGTTGTTGATTAGCCTCACTTGTTCGTTTGTTCGTTCGTTCTTTCGCGACCACACGTAACCGTTGGATTTCGTTGATGGCTTCGACCACCACCTCCTCCCTCTGCACGTGGCTCGTCGCGGCTTGCATGTCAGTCACGTGCGACGCCGACCGCAGCAGAACCCCTAACGCAATGTTCCGCTCCTCCAAGAAGTCCCGCACTTCCCAATTCAACGTTTCCTCTCTTTCTGGATCCGCTCATTCTGGTATTTCATTTTTATTCAAATCTTGCCTTTGGATTTTATCGCGATTTCTCAGATTCTTGATTCTTTCCTCAATCTTTAACGTTGAATCTGACTCTGCTTTCTTCAACTCAACCCTGTGTTGATAATTTTTTTTTATTGTTTGTTTGAGTTTGTGTTTTCGTTTTGGATCTTTGTTTTTGTTTTTTAATTAAGTGGGGCTGTTGGCTTATTTGATTCGGTTTAATTTTCGAAGGGTGTTTGGTACCTGCTTTTGTTGCTTCGTTGGTTGAGGGAAATTATTTTGTTAGGTTAGCACTGGATACTCGCGCGTCACTTCACTAATTTGCCTCTAGTATTTTTCGTACGGGCACGCGTGAAAACCATTCCCCATTTTTCTTTACTTATTGATTAATTAATCAATCTCGCAATTATGGTTTTTATTGTCATTGCAATTTCGTGGAGATTGTTCATCGTGTGTGTTTGTTTGTATGACAAAGTATTACTTTAAATATGACTAGGCAGTTATGGGTTTTTCGTTTTCTTTTTTCTTTTTTCTTTTTCCTGAAATGCCAGTTGCGGTGAAGTGTTCATGTGCCGAAAGTTGAAAGTATCGCCCCATGTATGGGCACCTCTTTGGCTATGTTTTTCTTTGGGCTCTTTTCATGCTTCTGAGTGAAACATTATGACGTGTTTTTAACTAATGCCTTTATAATATTGGTTTTGGTATGTTAAAATACAAGGGGACAAAGATCGAGTCTTTCTTATTATGGTATGAATGGAAAATAAATGAATTTTTGGGACAAACTGCATGGCAAATGGTTTGGTTACTTGTTCTTTTGTATTTTTAACCCTCTCGAGTTTGGACATGTTTATGTCTATGCTGATTCATATAGGGATGGGCTGGTTCAGGATCTCTTTTATTGTTATTCTTATTTAAAAGTTCTAAACAGCGGATGGAAATTTAGGCCTGCTTCTATGTGATGATTTTTAATAACATTTTTATATCACAGTTCCCTTAAAACCTAACGAGTATTTATTCTTTGCTGGTAGTTGTATTTCCTGCCAAACATTCATATGCACCTTTAGGGTTTAAGGTTTCTTGACAATTAGAAGATACATATTTTCAAGTGGTAGACATCTACTTTCTTGAATGGTAGGCATTTACTGGTGATTTTGAACTCCAAAGTTATGGTGATGTAGATAGAAGGGATCCAAATTTTGAACATTAGTTTATGTCTCATGATTCATATGTCATCTTATAATTGTTGAGCGGTGACCTATGCCATTGCAATTGTGAATTTCAAGGTAAAACAATGGCTGTAGCTTTGCAACCTGCCCAAGAGGTCACAACAATAAAAAAACCTCATACGAAGCAAAGGCGAGTAGTTGTGACAGGATTGGGAGTGGTTACACCACTTGGGCATGATCCAGATATCTTCTACAATAATTTGCTCGATGGTGTTAGTGGCATAAGCGAGATTGAAACATTTGATTGTGCAGAATATCCCACAGTAGGTTGCATTTTACTCAAATTGTATTGCTGTTGCTTCCTGTAGATCTTGTTCTCAAATAAAATCTGTTTGCAGAGGATTGCTGGTGAAATCAAATCTTTCTCAACTGATGGCTGGGTAGCACCAAAGCTTTCAAAGAGAATGGATAAATTCATGCTCTATATGCTGACAGCTGGTAAAAAAGCCTTGGTTGATGCTGGAATTACTGAAGACTTAATGGATCAGTTAAATAAAGAAAAGTGTGGAGTTCTGATTGGCTCGGCAATGGGTGGCATGAAGGTTGAGATTCAATACTGGATAATAATTTACTTTTGTAAATTCGATAGTATGATTTTTATGTAGAAGCATCATAGCATCTTTAAGACATTGTGACCCCTGCTGGTGTTGTGCATTAACAGGTTTTCAATGATGCCATTGAAGCTTTACGAATCTCATATAAGAAGATGAATCCTTTTTGCGTACCTTTTGCAACAACAAATATGGGTTCTGCCATGCTTGCTATGGATCTGGTCTGTTTAAAAGATCTTTGGGCGCATTGGCTTGACTTTTTTTTTGTCATAGACTTGCTCTTTTTTACGTCCACATTATCCAAAGCTTTCAAGGAATGATTTCTTTTATGGATTGCAGGGATGGATGGGCCCTAATTATTCTATTTCTACTGCTTGTGCTACAAGTAACTTTTGTATATTGAATGCAGCAAACCATATCATTAGGGGTGAAGCTGTAAGTATTTTGCTATTTGAGATTTCCCATATTTTCCCTTACTTTTTTTTTTCGACAAAAAAAGTTGGTTTAATGATGCTCTCATTATGTCAAAAGGTGTTAACAAATTTAGTAAACATGAAATTTGTCTGCAGGATGTGATGCTCTGTGGTGGCTCAGATGCTGCTATTATACCAATTGGTACTATTTTGTTACACTTTCTTTCATGGCTTGTGTGAAATTGTCTTGCCATGAATGCAATATTAATCCAGCAATATTGGTGCAGGTTTGGGAGGCTTTGTGGCCTGCAGGGCACTCTCACAGAGGAATACCGATCCTACCAAAGCTTCACGCCCTTGGGACATTGTAATACTCTAACTTTACTAAAACTGTTGTAACATTGCAACGGTTCATGAGTTCATCAATGGAACCTTGGATTGCAAAATAAAATAAAATGAAATTGATTGCATTGTGTTTGGCTGCTAAGAAGTACTAAAACTTCTAAACAATAGCTGAGCTGTGCTGAAGCTTTGTCAGAAACAGCATGGACACTTTAATTTTGTTTTTTAGTTTTGTTTTTTTTCTTTTATTTTTAAACTTTTATTACAATGCAATTGAAATATCATAATAATTTGATGGAGTTTAACATTATACTATTGTCTATAATGATTTTTTAATTTGAAAACAACAGCCATCTTTTGTAATTTAATATTTCTAATTTATGTTGATTTTATAGCTGTGTTGTGTCTGATTTTTATTAATTGTCTCATTTATGCTTCCTAGTTCAGCACACGGTTTATTTAAGGGAATCAACTCTTTCAAACATGCAAAAATGATGAGATCAGACAGCCTTTATAACCAATGAGGATTCATTGCCTGTATAGTTTTTACCAGACTACTTTTTTCCAATTATGATATATAGAGAATTGGTTGAATATCCTTTTCTTTTTAATAAAAATGTGTTCTTGGAGTTTGTGTATGAGTGCTTATGCTTTTCTTGTTGCGCACTTTTGTTACTGACCATCCGCATGTGGTTATGATTTCACAGAACCGTGATGGATTTGTCATGGGAGAAGGGGCGGGAGTTTTGCTCTTAGAAGAACTGGAGCATGCTAAGGTAGTACTAATTGGTGATAATAGTTTGACTACAAAACAAGCTATTCTTTGTATTAGGATTTACCTTTTGTTAGGAATGTTCTTTAAACTTGTCAGTACCAATCCTACTACTAATTCTCTATCAATCTTTATTTGACGTGCATATTAATAGAAATTAAACGCATCTATCACCTTTTTGCGTATAATTTTTTTTTTTTTTTACATTGCAGAAAAGAGGTGCAAACATATATGCTGAATTCCTTGGTGGAAGTTTCACCTGTGATGCATATCATGTGACTGAGCCTCGTCCTGATGGTAAAACGTTAAATGCTTAAAGATCTCTGTATTCATGTAATCTTTATGATAAAACTTGCTCACACGTGTTTTCATAAAGAGTTCACACACAACTTAAATTTTTGTAGATGTTTCCCTCTTAGTTGAAATACTCTTGCTTAACTGATGCGAGTTATTTTATGATAATAATAGTATAAAAGCTTGAAGCTCTGTATATGCATATATCCTTAGGCTAGCTTTTATGAATTCATTCTATGTTTTGGCACTTTCACTCGTATGGATGGCCAAACTGCTAATTCTGAAGCATTTCAGTTTGAATTATTTAAAATTAATGCTTTAAATGTGAATATGGTGCTGTTCTGTTTTTTCATGCGTTGCACTAAAAAAAGGAGGGAGTGGAAGTGAAAGTGGAAATGAATATGGTTTGGTGCCCATAGATGCAGTTTACCTTCGTTTCTGCTGCTTGTATTTTTAGTCTGTGAGCTGCATTACTGAAGTTTGTAGATAGTTGATCGAAAGTAACTATCATTTGTCATTTGGTGTCTAATCGCAGTCCGCAGTGACCACTGTATCTAAATTCTTGTAACTCATGTTTTGAAGAAAATAAGTGTATGTATGATTTTCTGTATTAAGATTTATCTTTTATAAACTATGCTATTCATTTCTATTGTTACAAATTCTCAGCACTATTGAAACGGTCATTAATCTGTCTTCGTATCATCTCCAAACTTTGGAATGTAATTACTCACTTTTATCATGACAATTCCAGAATTGTGAAAGATTACATGTATCCTGCCTCATTTTCTTTATGGTTCCGGAGTTAGGTTTAGCTTTTTAGGGTCATGTTGATATACCTTCTAAATAATTATGATTTTTTCTTAGAATAAATGATCCTAGTTGTGTCCCTGCAGATTATTGGAGACTTATGATTGCACTTATGTTTTATTTGTTCGATCTTAAACAGGGGCCGGTGTTATACTTTGCATTGAAAAGGCATTAGCTCAGTCTGGAGTATCAAAAGAGGATGTGAATTACATAAATGCACATGCCACGTCCACACCAGCTGGAGATCTTAAAGAGTACCAAGCTCTAATACATTGTTTTGGTCAAAACCCCGAGGTAAGTTGCGTTTTGGTAATTACTCATGTAGTTCTTATAACTTTTTAATCTAAACTTAAAACTTTAATCTGTTTTAGTCCCGATGATTTTGTACTATAGGGACTAAAATGAATTGGGTAGGGACTACATCATGTAAGTTTCAAGTGAAGGAATGAAAATGTAAAGATTGAGCAAATATACGGACCAAATTAGTAATTAAACATTTCACTTTACATGATATTATTGCTATCGTTCTCATTCTAGCCAATTGAAAGGTAGTAATGATTTCCATTCTTTATTAATGCTGTTATTTATCATAATACAGTTAAAAGTGAATTCTACAAAATCCATGATTGGTCATCTACTAGGGGCAGCTGGCGGTGTGGAAGCTGTAGCCACAGTACAGGTTAAAACTAGTAATCACTAGTGTAGTAGCTCAGTTTTCAACACTAAGTATATTAAAAGCTTTATTTTTCCTCAATGCAGGCAATTAGGACAGGGTGGGTTCATCCCAATATCAACCTAGAAAACCCAGATACAGGAGTGGTATGTGTTACCTATTGCAACAAGCTTTTTGCTTAAAATTGTGTTGTCACATTGTTTATAATACAATTATCTGATTTGGTGAAATGAAAAAAGGATGCCAAAGTGCTTGTTGGGTCAAAGAAAGAGAGACTGGATATCAAGGCAGCCTTATCAAACTCATTTGGTTTTGGGGGTCACAATTCTTCAATCATATTTGCACCCTTCAAGTGAAACAGAATTTATAGGGAAGTACTTTGTCATTTATCATAAGGTAAGGTTTATATCTGAGTTAAAAAGAGGTTATGTTTTTTGGTGCTATGACTATGGTCGACAGTTAAGTTTGTTTTTTGTGTGGTTGCAGTTGGTGAGTACCGAGAGAGTTATTGCATACTAACTGGAGCGTTTGGTTGGGTGAGAAAATATGCGGTGTGGATTACTTGGTTGGAGAGAAAAAATGTTTGTTGGGAAAAGAATGAGAGAGAGTTGATAGATATTATCTATCTGAAGCTCCTGGTTTTAGAGAGAGTGAGTGAGTCACTATCTATCCACTCCTATAAAATCCTATCTTTACCATGCATGGCTACAGTAGGAGTTGACCCACTTTTGATGTAACCGTTTAACAACCATTTTTATGGGATACACTTTCTTTTCTTTCATTCCCATGTACAAACAAATAGACCCAATTTCACTGCCTGGGCATTCGCCAATAACCAATTTCACTCATTTTTTACTACACTTTTTAACCATTTTTTCTATGCTTCACGTAAAAATAATTGTTTTATTGATTCTTTTTTTTTTAATATTGCTCAAGTTAATATTTTATTCAAATATATTTTTAGATTTTGAAAGAAAAATATCAAAGATTAAAAGATTTAATGGTTATAAAGTTCCACAAAAAAAATTATATAAATTATTTTAGACGTTACAAAACTTTCAGAAAGTTCGTCACGCACTCTTTATCGTCTTTCTTTTTACAGTCTTTCGTTGTTTGATTTTATCATTCGTCTGTTATTTAATTTTTATAATTTCAATAATTGAGTTATATAATTCGAACGAAAATATTAAAGATACTATTGTATATATTTTGTAGAAACTGGAAACAAACACCTGTTTCATACAATTCACAACATTGAGTTGACGTGAAGAAGGAAAAGTCAACGTACTGTCCCAAAGCCGTTGAACGGAGTGCAGAGAGCATCACTTGGGGATTTATTAGATTAGGTTAGATTGAAGAAACTATTTCTACAACAAAAACAACCACCACCAAACAAAACAGAGGAAAACAACAGCCAATAAACAAAATCACAAACTAGCAAATCGAGTATTAATAAGATGATGCAAAAACTCAAATGCACTGATTGAGAGAAAAAAAAAAGGGTTTGCAGAAATATCTCCAGAATCTTACTCGTATGAAATGCTCCCATTAGAATAGTTTATTGAAAGAAATTTGATCATCAACAATATTGAAAGTATCTATAAACAACAATAATTTCATCATCAACTTTATATTCTAATTTAAAATACACGAATAGTTTATGCATACCTTAGAATTATTTTTAATGTAAAAACCATATATACAGCATCTTTAGAAATAATAAATAGATGAGTAATTTCTGTAATGAGCAGAGTTTAGGAATAATTGTACTTAATTACAGACAAATTCTCTAACGATTCGTTTCCCCTTTTTTTTAACTCCACAACATCAATAGAATGAGAAGCACGTTTAGTACTACCAGATACAGCAATGACGTATTGGAACCAAAAAGATTAATAGTGTTGTTGTAAAACTTTATTGATTATTTTGACGAAATTTAATTTAATTTTGCAACTGACACTATTTAATCTTTTTATCAAATACCTTTTTCTTAAATTTTTAAATTTTCATTTTCCATTATTTTCTGTAAATTACTAAAATATTAAACTTTACGAAAATAATAATTAGTTCCTTTTCATTAAGTTGTAATTTTAAACCTTACAAAATCATTTAAATTTTATTAAATTCAACTGAACTTGGCTTTCAAAATTTTAAAAGGATTTCTTATATTAAATCTATTATAAGTATTATTGATTTTAGCCAAAAGATAATTTACTAATATTTGTCTTCAAAAACAAAAATACTTCATTCGTTTAAAACAAAAAAGTGGAGGGAATAAAATTGTATGAAATCAGTTTTTCAAAAATTTCTCTAGACATTAATCTTGTTTGCTGTACCACTGGCTCGACGATCAATCCATAAAAAATATAATACTAAACTATAAAGAACACTAAATATATCAAACCACCTCAAAAGGTAAATTTTAAATTACACGGATAGGGTAAATTGTAAATTACTTCGACACTTTTGTAACAACAACGAAAAGCATAAACAGAATGTTATCGATGGCAAAATGTAGGTAGAAGAGATGCATGGATGCTGAAAGGAAAGTAGGATGGATCATAAATTTTAACTTAATTTGGAATGTTAATATCGAGCAATGGTAACCTGACTTGTCGCAAAAAATATAACATTTTTTTTTGTCAATTCAAAAGATAAAAATATTATTTTTATGGATAATTCCACACTCAGCAAAACAATTTAAGAGCACTACAATTTGTATCACAGAAAACAGCAACCCCAAAGCCTGCTTCTCTTTCTCATAAAATAAAGAATGAAAACAAAACAACATTCTTTTTAAGTTTAACTGATATACAGCACAGGGAGCTTCAAAATTGGCATAATGCGAATGCATTACGATAATCTCAACCTACGCTCATGCGGCCTTTTTATTTCCTTTGTTGCCTTTGTTTTGAGTCCTTTTTCGCTTCATATTCTGTAGGGACAGTGCACTGGAGGCACTTTTTCCTTCAAGTTTCTTGGTCATCTTTACAACACTAGCCATACCTTTTCTTGCGGCAGCCCGCTGCTGTGGCCGCCGACTCATCATTTTCCGATCAAGTGGCCAATATGCATACGGTTCAAGTTTGTCCTTTTTCTTAACATCTCCACCTGCCTTTTTACTACCATATTCCTTCCCTGTGTAGGCCCAGCCAGAATCTGATGTTTTTCTCCGTTTCTGGCCTTTAGTTCCAGATTTTGCAGTCAGGTGACTATCAGGCTCACTCCTAGAATCAAAATCATCATCCTCACGTTTTTTCTTCCTCCGTTCCCCTTCCTCACGGATAATCAGCCGTCCTTCTGAATCTACCTCCATCTCATCATCTAACCTAGACTTTCTTTTTAGATGCTCTGACGTTTTAAGAGCTGATCTTGTTTTCTGCCGATCAAGCAAATCGAGTGGCTCATCATCAGATTCGTCTGACAAGTGCTCCGGCAAATTCTTCCTCAGCCTGACATTGGACCTAGATACAGATGACTCAGTCATAATTGATTTTCAGATAGAAAGCTTCTGGCTAAGGCTAGGTTCTATATTACTTATCTTCAGATGGTTAAGAGCGGAGATGGCAAAAAAAAATTCAGTATACGGGAAAAATCTACATTGAATACTTATCGGGTACTATAAGAGATACAATAAGTAGAGAAATTAAATTTTCAAACTTATACTGTGCAGTTCAACTTACTTAAATTTCTTTTCCAGAAAAACTAAATTTATTTGTACTGATATTTTATATGCAATTTTATTTGGATTATACTTTAAGGTTAAATTTTTATTCGAGTTTATACACGAGAAGAATGAAAAAGTTAAAAGTTACAGCTTACCTAAATGAAGATGCTGATGATTTCGGATGTAAGGAAGCTTTGCCACCTCTAGAAATCAAGTGTTCTGCTTCGCTATTGCCACTATCCCCATCAAAATCTGAAAAAATCTTTGTATGATTCCACATGCTTTGCCTGAAAAGTAAATAAATTATTGGTTTTATGCAACGATTATAGACATGTCTTGCAATTCAAACATTGCACGAAATTCACAACAATAAAATGATCAGGGTTTCAAGAGTTAAAGATGTTAAAATCAGAAGACTAATCATGCAACTCAACTTCAACTAAAACCCAACTATTAGAAAAACTCATTTAACAGGTAGTTTTTTGAGAGGTGCCAAAAGTATGTCCTTTTAAAATGATTGTGCATCCGAGGATTGCTGGTGGATCAATCTTAAAATCTTTAGAATCCAAATTTAATTTATGGATACAAAAAATACAAGTTTACGTGAGTTAGATACATAAAGACCTTAGTTATGAATTCTACACTAGCATTTCTTTTTCCATTGGTTTTTCTCACTGTTCTCAGATCATCGACACTGTTCTGCCCTTTTGTTTTCTTACAGCAGATGTTATCACCGACACTATGGCTGTCATAAATTTGGGTATTTTTTATTTTGAAAATTTATATATGTACTGCATAAATTACACACTTTATATCTAAACTTCAGTATAGTGGCCCATTTAGGGTGAACTGCACCACTATTTGGGATTAAGTAACCCCAAAAAGATCTAAATGTGTGTGTGTGTAAGATGCTAGAGAACAAAGAAGAAAGGGATTGGATATTGAGTGTGGGATTTTAACTGTTGTCTTCTTTCTAATAATGGATATATATATATATGGTTGTTACCTGGATGTAGTTGCTTTTGAAAAGTGAGATTTAGTTTCTTCAGATTTAACACTTCGATTTCTCTCTTTCCGCTCCTTGATCTGTTAAAAAAAGGATTCAAATTTCTGGGAAACTTCTATCATAAATTATTGCCAGAATGACATTCAACCGACCTTGCGTATATTGGAGAGAAGTTTTATATGCTCTTCAGGCATGACAGCTTTCACAGCCTCCAGCCCACACTTCGAGACAAGCATTCCCAAAAGAAGTTTAACCTGAAAACGATGGGAATATCACAGTTTACAATATGAACAATAGTAGTTTCAATTGTGAAACTGCGGTCATCCAAAAAAAAGTATCCAGAAAAAATCAAGTGAGACGCAAAACCACCTTTGCCTTGAAATGATTTTTTGAGTTGTCTTGCCACTTCAATAGACCTTCCACCATGCTTTTCAAGTGTGTTTGCAACCCTTCAGCTTGTGATTTGGCTACTAATACCTTTAAAAAACCAAGATTGGCCTACAGAATGATGTGACCAAGCACATTTAATTAGTGGTTCTAGAAAATAATATAGGCAGCAATGCATTTAACTTACTAAATAGACAACGAAACAAACCTTGATTATCTCTCTATTATTACTCCGCAACAGAGCAAGTGTGCCAGGGAGCAATTTCAAAGCAGTTAAAACAAGGTCAGAGAACTCATAAGCCAAACGGGCTAAACCTTTGGCTGCGGCACTTATCATATGCGGAGTTTCACCAGCAAAGTGTCCAGCAACCTAAGCTCACAAAAGCATAAAATCAAATTACTCGATGTGGGCAAAACATATAGATGGTACAGTATTGAATAATTAAGTTCAAATATTCTAAAATCAAGCCAAATTGGTTTACATCAGTTAATCAATGAAGATAAAAAACAACTTTAAATTGGATATTTACCATCTGAAAAAAATTATTCAAGTTTTCTCTGTTTCCACCTCTCTCCTCATCCCCAAAGGCATGGGCAATTTCAACAAGAATCTCATAAGCCCTGTTCCTGGTTTTTTTGTTCGCCTGCAAGGGTACTCTTTAAAATTTAGTAACAAACCTCAAGAAGAAAAGCTACGAAGCTACAGCAAGTAAAAGTAGTGCCCATGCCGAGCATCTTGTGATTCTTCGTCCACATATAATGCACACAACAGTTCAAATCATACAAAATCAGCCATGACGAATAGTAAGCATTGTATTGTATGAGTATGTATATAAATGGTCAAGACCACAAAAGATATACTAAAGATGTACAGACAAAAAGCAATAGGTTAAATACGTACAATACATACAATAGATAAACAAAACAAACACAAGTAGAAATTAAAGTTTGAATTTTAAACGCTATAAGCAATGAAAACAGTGGCTTTAGGGACTTTTTACATTTAAGAAAGGAACCACATAATAGACAAAATTTATCGGAACATTATGCAACAGCCCGTCAACATTGAATTGGAGCACATTACATAAATATATAACCCATAGTAATAAAATAGTATATGCAAATAAAACAAACGCCAACCATATGTGAAAGCGTTACAAATCCTAAGACATTTGAAAAAATCCTTCCAGAATGATTCTGATCTGAACTACTATTACCCCAAGCTATTTATACATGACCTGAAATATGTTGCGCTATAATACATAAACGCAAATGCATTACGTGATACCAGTTGCTAGAGACTAATAGTAGATCCCATGATGAAATCCAACACTGCTTTGCATAAACTTCAACTTATCTTTTCCTATCCCCACACCCACATGGTAGGTTGTATACAGAAGCCCCAGACTCCACCAAACAAAAACATAAAAAAATGCTGTTTTAGGAGCCTTAAAATTGGTCAGCTAAAACGCAAAAAATAATTAGACAATCAAAAAGCAGCAGCCATGTTACATGTCTTATAAAGGAAACATGAACACCAACACTACAAGGTTTTGCTGCAAGTCCCCAGTTGACTCTTCATATCGAATCTTATTCCATCCAAACATATAATAGTTTCCAGCATTGAAACTAAAACTGTACTTCTAAAAACCTTCCACAATTAATATAACAATACCTCTTTAAGAGCAAGTATAATTTCAGTAAGGAAAATGTCTCGCCAGTGCTCCAGGTTATCCTACAGGCAGTACAAAGTTTCAGATTATTTCTACTTATACAAGAGTACATGTCAATAGTCTACCAAAAACATAGAAGCAACAGTCCTGCATGGAATACCTTTGACTTCGAGACATGAACAACCAAGAAATAAAGGCAATCAAGTCTATGTCGTTTGGCAGAAAAATGACATGGAAGAATTTCAACCATAGTTCCAAGCAGCTCCTCAAACTTTAATGAAACAAAACTATCTGAGCTCTGTCAAGAATTATCAAAAGAGAAAACTGTAAGCAGAAATATTTACCAACATGACACTAGCTCTACAGTAAAATCATCAACTTCTAAAATTAATTTGTGGGGCTCCAAGAAACTCTATAGTAATGACATCGTTGATGATCCCTTAAAGATAAAGATAAAGAATTAAGCCGAATTAATAGAACACAATCAACTATAGATCCTGACAATATGCATATACAGGGCAACAACGGTTATGGAAGAGCATTTTAGCAAGGAAGTAGTACCAAGAATACTGAAACGAAAAACATTACATTAAAATGGAATTAATTTGAAACTTCTAAGTTCACTGGAAAATAAAATAAAATGAAGGAAAAAAAATACCTTAAGAATGATTGAAAGTACTTTGTATGCCTTCTTCTGCATGACACCTTCAACATCCTGCAAATAATAATCAATATAATCATCCTTTCCTGTTAGAAAAAGGTGATTGGAAAATTCCTTACAGTGCTTTATATCACAGTCATACCTGAAATGCTGGCTTTATTGCTTCAAATAATAGAGCAATATCTTCAGCATCTAAACCAGGCAACAGTGAAACTGCTAAATCAAGAAGCTGTGCCCTGGGATAAAAAATATATATGAAATAAATGCAGAAACTCAATAAATAAAATAATTTAAGTAAAATAGACATGTGACAGAAAAAATAAAGTTTACAACTTCGTAAATAATCACAAGGCAAGGTGGAAGAAATAGATGATTATAAGCACCTTAAAATTGATGGAGACAAATTGTTTGATGCATCATCAATCTGCATAGAATGAGAATTTGTGGAGCTTCCTACTTTTCTGGCTTTCTGAGTGATTTTATAAAGCTTCACCATTTTTTCCTTGAACAAATTCCTTACGTCTGCTTTATCTGCTATAGAAGAAACATCACCAATTGTACACTGTACATGAAAGCAAGATCAACACTATTAACTTCTTGTACACGTTTAAATGTAAAAAGAAGAGAATCAATTCAAACAGTATACCACGGAAAATTCTTCTTTCTCATAACTTACCTATATATGTGTGTGAATGACAATATTCTACGTACTATTTTACCAGAGGGGAATATTTTACTGGAAATATTGCCCCGTACATCAAAGACAACACTTGGAATTCAAGGTAGCTATCTTTCAATTTAAAAAGGTCCAACAAATGGAAATGGAAGCCCACACAATAAAATATTGAAAGAATACACTAAATTCTAACAATCACAATCACTCTTCTTAATATAGTAAACTACATAAATTACCCAAGGTTTTAGTAAATTACACAAACTCCCCGTGCTTGCATTACATTTACAGAAACCTCCCGTTACATAAGAGAACGAAGTGCACGTTTTCAAACAACAAATAAAGGTGACTGTACAAGTAGAATAAACAAGGAGTTTGTGTAATATCACAAAAATTTAGGAGAGGCTAGTGTAATTAACATCTGTGAGCCCTAGTTGTCTCAAGATTCTTCAGCTAATCTATCTATGCAATATCAACCTACAACAAGTAAAATAACAAGCTTTGTTATTATTTTATTAGGTATTCAATTTTTTACAACTGGCTCGTGCAAGAATTGTTTTATCTCCAATAAATTGACAACTGAAGAGCTGAAACTTGAAAATGCACTTCTACAGCCTTTTGTTTTTGCCATTGAGAACTAACTATTAGTATAACTTAATGAGTTCTACAAGACTTTGTGATCACTATTCAGTTGCCAGTCAAAGATGAATATAAATAAAAGGAGTACACATGTCCCCCCCCCCCCCCCCACACACACACATATACTTAAACCATGAGTTAACCTTAGTGCCAGTCACATGAAAGAATTCATACAATAATCCAGATACAGAACAGTGTCTAAATCAAAAACAGCTTATGACATAATTTCTTTGACAACTATCTACATAAACTGTCTGCATCTTTTCTACTCCAACATACTGATTGACACAGGACAATAAGTGTCTCAACCAATTTATAGATAATAAGTAAATCTAATCTAATGAACATTACATAACAAAATCGGTATCAAATATGGAGTTATAATGAAGCTTAAAACATATCTTGTGAATAATAAAGGATTAATATCAATTACATAACTAGGAAATAAAAATCATGGAAGAAAAACGAAAATAGAGACCACCAACATATACAGAACAAAAAACTCTAACTATATGTTGTGTTAGGCAAGATTTGCATTCTATTCAACTATAGTAAATTGCAGAACCATTCCTAATTATTTAAATTTGAGTACCTGCAAACAACCACCATCATCTTTCGTAGATTTAAGGAATACTTCTGATAAATCTTTTAACCAGTTCTTTGCAGATGATTTCAGTACATATAAATTGTCTGTTGCAACCTGTTGTGAATAATGAACTTGTTCTTTGGCCATATCCTCACCAATATAACCCTTGTGTTCTAAATCCAAAATATTGTTTTGCTGAATCAGAAGTCGCAAGCTAGTGCATATTATTCCACGAATATCAGGTTCTTCTTTCATCTTACTACGCAAATGTTTCTCTAGATTCATGAAACTTTTAGCAGTGTCTGAAGGATAATTGCAAAATGAAGGCAGCAAAGACCACAACGAGTATGCAATTGCATCTGCATTCCTTGATGACACCCTCAATCCTTGCTTCTCAAGCTGCATGCATAAATAAGTTAACACTGTGATTTAATATAACACTGCACCTTTTTTAGAAAAAACAAATATACCTTTTGAGCCTTCTCCCTCATACGCTTGATCATTACCACAAATTCTTCAGTAAAATAATGTAAAGGTGCACCAACAATATAATGTTTTAGAATTGGAAAAAGCCAGACATTTGCATCAGATAAATCTTCAGCTTCCAAATTCAGAGGTACAAAGGACAACAGAGTTGCAGGTCCCATTGCTACTAGAGCTGCTCCAAAGCATTCGTGCAGCTGCAATCATAAAATGTAAAAATATCAGGAACATCATAGACAGAAAAAATAAAAAAGAACAGACAAGTTCCACATCCCCAAAATAATAATATTGATTAAGGAACCAAGAAAAAGTAATACACTAAACTTCTTCAAAAATAATTGAACATAAAAAAACTCAATTGTACAGCTTGGAGCAACTACACTCTGTTACCAGTTAAACACATGCATCATGCATCAACAACACTAAATGTCCCAGTAGATTACATTTAGCAAGGGATGAACACAGATTTGTCACCTAGAACACCAGGTTCACAATCACTACCTAATTGCTTTTGAATCTCCAAAATCATCATAATATAATTCAAAATACATGCAACATTGTAAGCTCTGTATAAACATGGCTAAGAAAAAAAATGATAACGAAGACGAGACCTGTTTCCTAAATGGAAAATCTTCATCTGGAAGCTTCTGCACTTCTTCCATGTTCTTTAGTATCCCTCTCATAAAATAAGGCGACTGGTTTCCTGTATTGAACATAAACTCATATGTTAGCATCAAGCCATCCATACCAAGATTTCTTTATCGGATAATATTAAAAAATTCATGAAATGAGACCAAATCAAGTTTTACACAATTTAACTAAACTGCAAAAAAATAATGCATGTCACCAATGGCCAACAAAAGATTAATAGTTAAAAAATCAAATACATAGCGTAGCTATGAAAAAGATATCTATAATCAATTATTGTTTATATGAAAAAAAATTGCTTGTATATGTTATGTGACAACAGATTATAAGATAGTCTATTTCAATAAACAAAATGTCTAATAAATTACATTTTTCATAGTTAAGTTAAAAATAAAAAGGTATCAAACTATTTGTCATAATTTGTTTTGTATTATAAATCATAAATAATTTAAGGTTAGAAATAAAATAGAAAAACAAGAAAATCACCTAAGCTTCAAGATTTTGCATGAAATAAAATAGATTTTTCCTTTAGTTCCCCAAAATAATATCATTCAAATACGCACCTAGTTTCTGAAACATAGCTGAAACAACTTGGAATACTCTATCCCAGACTGCAGTGTAGTGATAATCAAACAAGCTCTCAACAGTTGCACAAATTCTTTCAATGATGGTTGGTGCTGATCTCCTTGATTCTTTGTTTTCACTCAAACTGATCTGTTCCACTCCCTGTTTAATCAAGCTTTCATCAATACAAGAACATATCATGCTCTTGAGTGCATCAGTGGCTGCATATACAGCCTCTTCATGTTCAGATGCCAAAATATCTGCATTTTTCAGAAGGAGTATACCACTTTCATAATTGCCTTCTGACAACATCTACAAAATCCAAAAGCACAGCAGAATTCACATCTTACCTTTAAGGGTATTAAAGACAGTGGGAAGCTTGACAACACATATTTGTCGGTTAAGAGAATAAACTTTATTCATTCCAGCATCAAGCAAGCGAGCAGTAAATGTTAATCTGTCTCCAGACATTTTATTTGATTCCGTAGAACGGGCCAATGTGTTTAACAACTCAAGTAGCGCTTCAGGGGAAACTTCTGACAATGGATAGTGACAGAGAAAACTCAGACCATCTGTAATGCGCCTTGTGACTAGGGGTTGATGCAGATCCAAGAGATATTTGAAGTAATTAAGAATGCTGGTCTTAGATTTCCGTGACAAAAAAGGAAGACAATCTTTCAAGGCATCAAGAATATACAGAATCTGCTGAGCTTCCTTAGTTCCTTCACCAGTACTTGCATTTGCTCCACCAACAAGCAATATAAACCTTTCAAGTAGGCCTGTGACTCCCTCGCTTGCAGACGCCAATAGTGAAGAATTTTGAAAGTTTAACAAGACATCACGGTGACACAAATGTGATTGCTTTCTGACCTGTGCATAGATATAGTTAGCACACAGATTCAAGCATATTTCACAATACAGCAAACATTGCACTTCCTTAGTCAACACCCAAAGAAGTCATATAGAAAACAAATCAAAAGTAATGTGACCATCCTTCAAAATATCAAATTACGTGTTCTGATTGTATTGGATTTATACTCCAGAAAATGATTGATTCATCTAGGAGGTAAGTTTTTTCCACTAACAGGCCTTGTGTTCTCTACTTCATAACATGCTTTAGGTCCTCCCTTTTTATTTTGCAATTTTAAATATTTCTTGTTATGGCTATTAGGTGCAAGCAATGAGTAAACCAAGCAGGTATTTAATGGTTAGTGCTTCCTTATGGGGAAAAATTAAACAGATTCATGCTCTCTCTCTCTCTATAAACCAGGCAGTCAAGTCAGAGCAACAAAAACAATAGCAAGAATCCAAGCAATCAAATTTTGCTACCTAGAGCAAATTTGACTGTTATAATAATAGTTATAGTTATAAATAACAAATGAACTCATAGTGCCTGCTGACAAAGGCCATTTGTTGTTGATTACATAATGTACTGTTATAAACACTCAAATTTGTACCAAAAAAATTTGGTTTACAAAGCTTTGGGCTCTCCATCAATTATCTTAAAAGGGTATTATGTAGGAAATTTAGGATCTACTATACTTTGTTAGGAGACCCGTCATAAATAGAAAATTCCAAATCATAAACCACCATAAACTACTAATACTTTTCTATGTTCTTTTCTTCGTGTGGCTGCAAGTTTGCAAATCACCCAGGTCCTATAGCAAGTGACTTAACTTTAACAAGGAAAATACGAAGCCAAAATTATTCCACCTCAGACCATTATAACAGTTATCAGAACCTACTCTTCCTCTGTCATCACTGAATAGCCCTCAATCACCAGAGCCATCTCACTAGAAATGACTTGTTTTCCTTATGTTTTTGAAACTTCTTGAAAAGAATGTCATGACAGCGAATATCACTTACAAGGATGAGCAAAGACAGCTATTCCTGAGCTTGAATTAACTAGAATGATAATGTGTTGGAGAGTGATCAGTTACATTAAACTCTAACCTTAGCTCATTTTGGAAAAACATACTGCTGCTTTTGCTCTGGAAAGATTTTACTAATAATTTTCACCCATCAAACAGAACATGTAAAGAAAGTAATTGTATGCTAATTAAAAATAATTTCAGAAGCAAATGATCGCACAAACATTTATCTTATTAGCAAATTTTTAAGATTATTTTATAATTCCAAAAAACTTAACAGGAATGCCTATAACATACTCCAGAGTCAGGTTCTAAAAAATGAATAAGTACCTTTGGTCTTGCATCCGTAAGGAATCCTAACAAGACATTGAATAAGGGAGACACGTCAGACCAGTCCACGCTTTCCTTAGCAATCAACAAATGTGAGAGGCACTTCAATCCGGAAACAATAGCGCTCTCCGATGCGGACGGAGATCGGAGAACTCGCAGAAGGCTCTCCGACAATGGCTGTTCCTGCAGACTCTCCTTCTTCAACAGGACGCGGGGGACTCGGGGGATGGCAAGTGAGAGAACGGTGAGAAGCGCGTCGATGATATGGCTGGAGGGATTGGATTCAGACGTGAATTTGTCAAGGGAAAGACGTGCAGCACAGAAGTAGGCAAACGGAGAGGAGGGTTTGTTGTTGTCTTTGAGCTCCTGCGACATGGCGCCGATGACAGCGCAGAGGCGCTGGTGGCTTTCCTCCGATGAGTTGCCAAAACGAGAGATGATTGAATTGCACAAATCATCGTCGCCTTCGTCTGTGCAAAATGCAGGTTCCTCCATTTCAAGGCCTTCCATGGTCGATTAGGTGATAAAACCCTAGCAAGCTAGCTCCCAAGGTTTATTATCAGTGTAAGCACCGAGACAATAAGAAAATACCTAAACTGATTCATAGTATTGTTAATAACTCTAATTGTTACGGGGCAAATATTGGGCCTATAGGCCCAGTCCACTGCATGGATTCACTGTTAAATATTATTATTAACATTCCCTTAAAACATATTACTGTAAACACATATTATGACCATTTTATTGTTATCATAATAAAAAATATTATAATTATTAAAATATAAGATCGTATTTTTAATTAAATAGTTAATTAAATTTAAAATAAATAATTATGAAATACAAAATAATAAAATAAATTGTATTAATTAAAATATAATTAATGGTTAAATACGTACAGTAAATTTGATTATAAAGTAAGTATAAAACACAATTTTAATTTTTATATTGTTTTTTCAAACTTGTATTATGTTCAGTTGTTTCTTAGGAACTCTTTATTTTTATTAATTTTACCAAAAATTATAATGATTTTAACTCATTTTTTATTCCAAGTATTATTTACCAGTATTTTTGGAAAACATTAAGGAGAGTTAATGCATTTGAGATTTTAGACATAATTTTTAGTATAGTTGTCAAAACAGGTAATCTGGCCCGGTGTACCATGAGTTGGTCACTTAGTGAGTCAACCAAACTCGGCTCACTTATTAATAAGTTGAAAAAATTTGAACCCAGTCTGACTCACCACAGGTCGGTCGGTTAAACAGGTTGACTCAGATGTTCATTTAATTATAAGTTTTTTTAAAATAAAAAAATTATAATTTTTTTTTAATTCAAATCTAAATAAATGTCACACTAAAATATGTTAAACTCGAAAGACAATTCAAAATAAATAAAAAGTATCATACAATAAAAAACATCTACAAAAGGCAAACAAATAAGTTTTTAATACTCGAAAGACAATTCAAAATAAATAAAAAGTATCATACAATAAAAAACATGTACAAAAGACAAACAAATAAGTTTTTAATATTGATAATTTTTGTATCACTTGTCTATTTATAATATTAGAGTATTGAATAGATAAATCTACAATATTTTTCTCTCTTAGAAACATTTTTTTTATCACCATCTACAATATAATAAAAAAATGCTAACTAATAATATTGAAAGATAAAATAATAAATAATTAAATTAAATTAAATTAAATTATGTGGGTTGGTGCCAACCCAGCTCACCACGTGTTCAACCCGGTTAGTCGGGTTCTAAGTGAGCTGGGTTGAAAACTAGCCCACATAAAAAAGTTACACTTTTTTCAAATCTAACCCGACTCAAATCCGCGGTAAGTTGGGTTGGCTTGCGGGTTACAATCCATTTTGACAACACTAAGTTTTAGAAAAAATAAGTTTCTCACGCGATGGGTGAATTGGTGGAAGGCTTCCCTCGTGCTTTCATAGCATTTCAACTTAATTTCTTCATTTTTGTATCTTCTTCCTATTTCGTTCATGTGTAACTACATTTTTTTTTGTCAGGATTAGACATTATCTTTGTTGTGTTTTAACATTAGTATTTTACTTTTATGCTTTTTTGTGTATACCACTCATAACCATAATTTTTTTAGCACTTTGTTTGTGATTGAAAAATACTTTCATTGTTTTGACTTTAGTTAAAACCCCGATGAATCATGTGTCACATAATTAGTTATGATTTTATTCGACATCTTTTAATCATTGAGCTTGAAGCAAGTTATTTTGTTGAGTCACACAAGAAATTTTCACTTGAAAAAATAGGATTTTAGATAAATTTGAAGGTTGACTTAATGTTGAAAGCTAAATATTTGATTTGATATGTTCAATTATGTCTAATCTCAATATTTTGATTCTTTTGCACAAACTCAACTTGATAATTCACTTTTTTGTTATATAAATTTAACTTATTTTTTGTATTTTAGTATATTAATTACTTATCAAAATTTCATAGTCAACTTTATATTAAAAGTGTATATAGTTAAATTAGTCTATATAGTACAAAATTGTATACTTTACTAGGATTGCTAAATTTATTGAAAAAAAAAGGATACTTAAACTTTTTATTTTATTATTAATGTAAGGGAAAAGTTGCAAACGTATCAAACTATAGACATTTTTAACACAATTTTGTTACATTCTTGAAACTAAAATCATATATTATCACTTGATTTAAGCACACTTAAAAAAACAAGAATAAAAGGGTTGAGTGGTGGCGGTGATACTAACATAGAAGCTCCTCTAGGACGTCAATGGAGGTCCAACAACAATTGTTTTTCGATGTTTCGAATGGAGAGAAGCATAAACGAGACATACAACAATGATGAACGAGGAACACAACAATGATATTGAAACGAAGTACGAGAAAAAAAAATGAACAAAAAAGATTAAAAAAAAGCACACACTTTCGATAAAAACTGATACTACACAATAGTATCGTGTTTTTATTTTTAAAGTTTAATTCAAATTTGATACTTCATCTATTATCCATCCATCCCATATTATACTGCTTTAAATATTTACGAAATTATCATCATATTTTTTATTATATTATTTTGTTAATAAGTTACGTTATATCTCGTGGTTATATATCCACGTTTTGCATAATAGTGTATATTCATCATAATTATTTTTAGTTGGACCCATATTAGTCAACAAGGTTACTCTTGAATTCTGACTTGTGCCATTCACATGACAAGCCAATTTAAATATTCTACAATGCATCGCTAGTCAGCACTTAAGGATTATAGTAACACTTTCACATGTGCCACATTTATTAAGAGATGTGTATAGATCGCATCGCATCCATATAACACAAGTCACGTGATTAAACTTTCATAGATTTGCATGAAAGTACAAGTATGCATTATCTACTGAGAAAAGTTGCGGGTTAAATAATTTATTAGCTTAAGACGATCTAATTATTTACTATTTCAAAATATGTTTAGAGAAGGAAATTTATATTTATGTATACTAAATCGTAAAGAAATTATAAATACCATTTTAACTCTATTTGGTTTGTCGAATTTAATTAAGAAAGTATTTAAATCAACAATTCTTTCACATGTAATTTTTTATGTTTTCCTTAACCTGTTTTGGATAAGCTTTTATTTTTGACTATTTTTTGTAGTAAACTAAAATTTTATACTAGCTATTTTTCCTGTAATATGTTTTATTTTCTTCAATTTATATAAGTTATAGTAGATTTAATAATTGAAATGTGCTAAATGAAAGTTGGAAGCTTGAGCAGGTTAGAAGAAAGAAGCGAAAATAAAATAATAATAATAAGGTAAGAAGTATAGAAAATAAAAATTATTACATATTTTACATTAATAAGAAAACTGAGTCAAGACATGTTATATTAGTAACAGTATAATTCACACATTCATTACTTAGCAAAAAACCAACACCAAAGCTTATACTGCAAACAGATCCTTATACTTATACCGGTGCTTGCGTGTTTGAAAAGAAAAAAACGCTTAAACGTGGTTTCTACCTTCTAACATCTTTCCAAACACACTCTTCAGATATTCACACCTAAGAACCGTGATGAAGGGACATGATCAGTTCCCGGAATTGGCGCGAGGCTTCCCCGTGACGCTATCAGTGAGGCGGCTGATGAGGTAAAGCGCGTTGCTGGTGAACATGGAAACGTCGGTGACTCTTTGCTTGAGCTCCAACTTGATATTCCCGGCGGCGGCGGCGGCGACAGCGTTAAAGCCGGAGATGCAAGTGTCGCCGTTGGTGAGGGCGGCGCTGGTCCAGGTCTGCACGTTGCTCATCTGCCACTGGAAGGTTTCGTCGCGGAGGTGCTGCAACTCGTTCAGCGTCTTGCTCAATTCTCTCACCGAGTCGGATATCTGCTTCACGCAGTCACTCACCGCAACTCGCTGCCTCAGTTCGAAACCCTGCGATGCAGCCTTTAGCGCCCAAAGGTAGGCGGAGAGACCGCGCGTACGGGCCAGACTAGCTCTGACGGCGGCCTGGGCAAGGTCGAGGGGCTTGGCGGCGGTGTTGGAAAGGTTGGAGAGGGTTTGCACGCATAGAGCGGGGTACCTGGCCTGCGCGCATGATGTACGAAGTGGATCTGGTGGTGGCCTTGCCGCGGCGGCGCGTGGTGGAGACAACAAGAGAAGGAAGAGCGTGAAGGCGACAGTGGAAATTGGTTGCGTTTGCATGTTTGTTATATATGGAAAAGAAAACAAACAGAAGAAGGGGTGGGAGAATGCGAGTGTTAAGGGGTTCTGTAGAAGATGGGTGGCACATTGTGTAAGGAAAACGAAGGTGGTATTTATAGGACAAACTCTAATGATGTCGGAGTCAATTGTAAGTCTTGAATTGATGGTTTAATTAATTAATGGCTATTTGGATTCTAAAATATAAACTATTATTGTTAGCACATTCTTTTCGTATATTATATTATGTATATAATTTTTTTTTATAGCGAGCAATTAAGAAAGAAATAATTATAATAATGTTAATAAGTTATGCAGAAATGGTGTCGATAGTCCGAAAAAACAGTCATTTTACACTCTAATATTGATCAGTGCTATTTTCCCAACAAAATTGTCGCCACATAAGAGTTAAATATATCATATAAAATTAAATCAGGATTCAATTGTTATAAAAAATTTATTTTGGATAGAAGATGAAAAAAACTTCTCAATTATTTGCAACCGCGATCAATATCTAGGTTTTCGTGAGTGGTAAATTTCCTTTTGTTTACGTAAACCATCTTAAGTTTGACCTCAGGCGACAGTCAGATAATAATGTTTAATTAGTATCAAAATAAGATAAAAATAAAAACATAACACATAGGGTATGAAAAAAAATTATTAGATCCAAGTAGGGACTTATTTAAGAAAAATGAAATGTCGAGACACCCTTCAACTTGTGTAGTTTTTTTAACAGGGGGCATGCGTGACTAACATTTAATTATAAATATATGTGGGATAAAGTATTGCTTCCTTGGATGAAGCATTTAAAAAACAACTTAAAGAGAGTGTCACGTGGATGCTATATTATTTGAATATAATTTTAAATCAATGCCGACAAATTATTAATTTTTATTTATGAAATATACTGAAAATAATTTTAAATGTTGTTATAATATATTTCTTGTTTTCTCAGTTATAAAAATAAAAAATAAATAAAATTTTGATATTTTAAATTGATTAAACTTACTCAATTTTTTTTATATGAATTCGATAGTATTTAGTTTATGTACAACGTTATCTTTTGTTGCTTCCATTGTTTTTTTTTTCCGCCTAACAAAAACAAAAGGAGGTCAACGATTTTGAGTCTCACGAAATAAATGCAGCGTGCCAGCTAAAAGACAGTCCTGATGCCAAGTGGTAGATGGTCAACAGAGATTTAGTACATTCTAAAAAAATTATTGAGATTAATATTATGTTATTTCCTTACATTCCTTAAATACAGGAAGATTTGTTATATATGCTAAAAACACACTTTCTTCCACGTGTTTACTTCAAGTCATTGGTAAGAGTGTTCATCGAAGAAAGAGTATTTATTTTTATTTTAGTATAACTTTGAATAATTAAATTAAATAAATGTAAAACTAAAATCGTTGAAATTATTTTTGAGTCTTTGACGTATGAATAAAGTAAGATAGCTAATGCCTATCCTTACCATTGAATATAAAATTTTCAGACAATAATGTTAACAACGTAGTTGTTAAATTTACGATAATGCCCTATCCAGAATATTTATAAATTTTAGTTTTTTGCACATTTAACTTGTAATTTACAAGGCATACATGATTATTTATATATTATTATAGTTATGGATTATCTGTTTCTGATTATTGATTCTGTGATTATTTATTTTAATATTATCATTATATTAAAATGGGATGTAAAAACATTTAATGTGTATTTATACCTAGCAACACTAATTTCTACTTGTTTTTTCTATATATATTTAGCGTTCCCAGTGTTTAGTATTTTAAATAGAGACATTTTCATTTTGTTTTTATTAAATGATTGAGATTAATATTAAGAGTGTTCGAATTATAACTATTTAAGTTAAACTTTAACAGTAAAGATAGTAATATAGATAGTAATATACGATCACGATGTCCATAATACACTGTCCTATCAATTTGATAAGAAAAATGTAGATATATTAGACATTTTAATCATAGCAATTACATTTCCAATAGTATAATTAAAAATATAACTCATATTGAAGAATTTAATTGTTTAATTTTATTAAACTAAATACAAAATAAGTTAATCACACCCCTATTAATAAGCCATAACAATAGATTTATTTAATATACTCCTAATCAGATGTCAATATGTAAAAATAAGGATTAAGGATTCTATTCACATAAGGATACAATTTGTTAAGTATATTTTTGTGACAAGTGTGTACTTTTATAATAATACTATGTGACAAGTGCAGAATTTAAAAAAAAAAAAGGTTGTCTGTAAGATTGTGTTCATCAACTTTGGAGAAGTAACTTATTTAGTTTCGTCAACCATGCACTATTAACTCCATTATGTAGTTTATAGTCTTCCAAATTAAACAATTTACAACCTTCAAATGGGTGTTTAATTATAGTTGAACAATGTACCAGAATAGTCCAATTAAAGTATGGTTGATAAGTTTTTTATTATTTAAAAAATACTTTAAAGGTCAAATTCTAAATAAATAAGTCTCATTTCTTTTTACAATAACTAAACTTATTTGAAAAAATTATTTTGTTTATAAATAGAAATGTTAACATAAATAAATAATTTTTAAAAAATATTTTTAAAATCATCAAAAGTTTTTCTTTTAATTTACAAAATGTATTAGAAAATGAACAAAATAAAAAAGAATCTCCTTGGACAAGGATTAATACAATTTAATTGTCATGTTAAAAATTCAATTTTTATATTTAAATAAAATATAAATTAAATATTATACACGTGGCAGTAAGGATTCCGATAAAAGTGCAACACAAATTAACGATTTTGTTATAAAGATATTAAGTTATATAAGAATACAATTAAATCATAGTATATAAATATATAATTTTTTCTATAGTTAGTTTATATGCTTGGCTAATAATGTCTAAATAGCTTTGTAAAATAACATGAGAATTTGTCTATCAAATATTATTTTGAACTAATAATATTATCTACTTTCATATTAAAAGATTCGTTTTTTTAGAAAAATGTGTTAGACAAAATTTACATTGATTAAAAATATAATCAAATCATACTACAAATAAATGTACACATCGTTAATTACAAATTGAATTTATTTTATTTTATTTTTCAATAGATTTATTGGGATAAATGAAACATGAGATGAAGATAAATTAAGCAAATCAATTGTGGGGATATACTTTATACTGTTTGCATCATCAAACTGCATGCATTTCTTATCATGATACTTAAGGTCAATTTTAGAGTATTTTTTTAATTGTAATTTCTGATAACTCTTAGGTGAAGTAGAAGTGACTCTTGCAGATTTTTGTGCATATAATATATATAATTGAAGTTCACACAATAGTATTAAAGATTTGGTACTTATTTATATATATATATATATATATATATATATATATATATATATATATATATATATATATATATATATATAGGTAAGAACTTGGTATCTATTTTTTTCTGAAAAATTTAAGATTAAGAATTATCATTCTTATTAAACATGATAATAGAAATTAACAAATTTTAGAGGAGTAATGATGTACTTAATTTGGTCAACTCTTCCATAGTGATAAATAACAATTGGTCAAACTCTAAGATAACCACTAACTCAATCATGTAATAGTTTACCATCTTTCAAACCATGTGTTTGTTATGATAAAATAATTTACAACCTTTCAAAGAACTACTTTTAGTTTAACAATCTACTAGTCCAATTAAAATATGATTCATTAATTTTTTATTATTTAAAAAATATTTTAAAGGTTAATGTAAAAGGTAAAAATATTTTTCTTACAATAATTAAATTTAATTGACAAAAATTTGTTGTTTATGAACACAAATATTAACAAATATATTTTTTTCAAAATCATCAAAAAAAGATTTTTAATTTATAAGATGAATTAAAAAAACAACAAATTAAAACATCTTCTTCGACAATGATTACGATGATTTACTTGTTATATACGTTAAGAATTTCACTTAATTATATTCAAATAAATTTAAATTAAATGTTTTATTGCATAAATATAATGTTAGAGATATTAAGTTATATAAAATATAATCAGTAATAGATAAATATATATAAGTTTTATTTTAGAAGTTAGTTTATGTTTGTCTATTGTATAATAACAAACTTTGTAAAATAATATATGTAATACTAAAGTTTACATAATATTTGATGGTATCGTGTATTATATTATTGAACTATAATACCACGCATCAGTTTTTTTAAGAATATGTGTTGAAAATTTCAGATCATTTAAAGATGTTACCAAAAATTTTAATTGATACATTTGATACAAAGACAAATGAAACATCAACCTATATAAGAATGGTACTAACAAATCAAGAGTTTTTTTTTAATTGTCAATAAGTAATTGAAGTCAATACAATACAACAGTATTAAAAAAATTGACATTTTTTTATATGTAAACATAACCACATGTCATAAATTTGTCAAAGAATAAATTTTGTTTTAATAGTCATATTGTTTTAGAGAATTTGCCACATCACCCAAATTTATAATTATTTTCTAATTATTATCTACATCAATAATAAAAAAATACCAAAATCCTCATATGAGACTCTAATTATTATTATATACATCAATAATAGAAGATAACAAAATCACATTTTATCATTCAAACATTTATTTTCGGGAAAAGAGTGAAAATAATCCAATGTTTAAATCTTAAATTCAAGAAAAGAAAAGAAAAAAAAAAGTGGCATTTAAAGTAAAAAAGTGTTTTCTAATATGATAACAACATGTTCTTAATCAGTAGAAAAATAAAATAAAATTGGTGAAAAAACTTTTTATAATATATGAACTCTTAAATAACTTGAACTAAAAGGCACACAAATGAGTATTTGCATTAAACCACACCACTCACCAATAATAATATTTGATTGTGGTGAGAGGTAATGGAAGAACCCACATATTCTACCACATAAAAGTCAAAGTACAATGTTAGAGTTGCTGTTCACTCTTACTACATTTGTTTTTTCAATTTTATTTAACAATGTATTTTTTTTTCTCACACATCCATATATAATACCATACAAGATGAGTATAATTTTCACAATGCAAATTAGTTTTACGATATTAAAAATTAACATTAATTTAAATTATTAGAAATTTCCCCAAGATCTTCATTTTTAGACATTGTCCACAATACAAGAAATATCTTTAACAATTTATTTGGGTAACTTAACCATATCCTATATCACTATAAACAAAATACTACCTATAATCTATTTTGGGCCTAAGTGAGTTGGGCCTAAGAGCAAGAGTGAGTTAGGCCTACCATTCATACTACAAACTATACCTATATCACAACATTGATAGGAAATAAGAAGAAAAAAACATTATAGTGATCAATTATCTATCCTTTTATTTTTGAGAATGACTATTTTTTTAACTAAAATTAAATTATACACATATATATATATATATATATATATATATATAAAAGAAAAAAACTTGATATGAAAATTATTTTATAAATTAAGTCATGTAATAAATAATCCGAACTTATAGAAAGTTAGATTAGTTTAATTTGATTGTGCTTTCCTGAAACTACTTTTAAAAAGATTATCTACAAAATCTTATACAGTTAAGATAAAATAAAGCAATGTTAAGAGTAAAAAACCCGTGTTATTTAACTTTATTTTAATTTTTATTTCTATTTAAAAATATAAAAATATACCTTGCGGAACAAATCACAATTTCGTTCCACTGTCAGATGAATGAGCGACTGTGGTATGTGTGATTGGACAAACGAGTTTTTATAAATAAAAAAAAAATTATAAATTTTTATAACATTATTTTATATATAAATTATTTATAAGTTATAAACCAAACAAAATATGGAGAAGGATGTATGAAATACACTGATTCAATCTTTACAACCACTCTTTCCATTTGAGGTGTCTGGTGACATCGATGTCAAAAACAAAATATGTGTTGTCTTAAATTACACTCAATCAATCTAGTTTCATGTAACAGAAAATAACTATTGAAAAGGCGTACATATAAAAGTACACAATCGGTGGAATTTGTCGTTTACGTGTGTATTTGTACGTCCAACATTCTCCAACCTCTTTTTTCTTAATAATTTTGTTTCATGGTCTGTGTGAGAGAGACTGGTCCCAAAACCATCACCTCACAAACTCACTAACTAAAATAATATTAACTGTATAACTATTATTATAGGTAGAACCTATTAAATATATATTTTATTAAAAGTTATATATATAGTTTAATTCTTCTAAAAATTAATTATTTTCTGTGATCACATCACTTTAAAGTCAATAAATTGTTGAGGATTGATAATAAAAGTGAAATATAATTTTAGATTATTTTTCTTTGCAACAAAAGTTTAAAGTTAGTTTAGTGATCTTATCTAACAAGTCAGTAAAAATATGAAATTTGAATTTTAACTACAATTAAAAATGATTAATTAATGCTTATATATATACATATATATGTATATATGTGTATATATATATATATATATTATGTTACTGTATTTATATAAATCAATTACTGTTAATAAAGTTTTACATTTAAAAAATAATAGTTTATTATGTTGCTCTATTTTATTTTAAAATATAAATAAATATTTGTGATCATCTCACTTGTTTATAGATATATTCTTTATATATTTTCACGCTAAAAATGATATAATAGTATTTGATGATTAAATTAAAAGATGCTAAAAAAAATTAAAAGATACTAAAAAAAATGTGATGTAAGTGTTTCCGACCATGTTTAGATAAGCTTTTCTCATCAAAATTCATGAGAGAAAAAATAAAATTGAATTAGGATTAGTCTATTAACATATTAAAATTAGTCTATAAACAAATGAGAGAAGATTTCCAATTACCGGTTTGCAACACTTATTATTTCATTTGTTTAGTTACTTAGTTTGCTTATTATATTTGCTTCATCGTATTTACAAATATGATTTCAAGTTGGATTTTTAAAATAAATCATTTAAAAGATTTACATATTTATAAATATAATTTTTTAAAATAAAATTGATTTTTATTATAATATTATATATTTAAAAAAATCATAATTTTTGGGAAATTTTTATCATCTGGATAAATCCGAGTGAAACCTTTTTTAGGGTTTTGATTTTATCATTGTATAAATAACTAAGATAACAAAACTTCTGAATAGTTTAAGGGCAATTATTGTATGTGTTTGGTATATTACTCAATTCTGGAATCCTATTACCAACCACAGCAACTTTACATAGTTACCACTTCAATCTTTCACATACTTCTAACACTCATTAATAAGCAAACCCATTGGTTGTCAGTGAATGAGAATTTACACTGTTTTTTGCTGAGCTATTTCCAAGATGAATAAACAAATTATAATTAACATAGAACAAAAATACATATACGTACATGTAAATTAACCAACGTTGGTATTTCCTCTAAATAAAAATTAATAGTGAGTTTATTGTATACATCTTAAAAAGAGTAAATAGAGAACTTAACTTTTATTTTTATTTGGAAAATTAATTGATTTACGTGGTTGATAGATGGAGTAGAGGAACTTATATTTTTATTTATCCCTTTTTCAGTTTTTATAAAATCGATAAAATTACATTTTCAATACTTTTTCCCTTTATTTCTTACGTACTTATACCTTACAAAATAATTAAACATTAAAATAATTTTGTAATTGTTTTTTTTATATTATTAAATCCTAGTATTTCAAGATCAATTCAATACTTTATATATACATCAGAAATAAATTAGTCCTTTTGGCTGTAACTTCATCAAAACATAACACGTCCTTGGTAGTTCTTGTATGGGGATCAAACAAAGGATCCATGAAACAAACTAACTCTGATATAAACATAGGATGGATGAAACATAGGGAAAGTAAACTTGCTTTTTAACATTTGTGTTTTAAATAACCATACATAGTCATAATTCTCCAAACCACTACACTACTATCATATATACATACTGAATTATACTGGTAATAATAATAATTATAATTCAGCAGCACCACACATGCATCTAAACTAATATCTAATATTCTATGCTGATGTTATTACCGGAGAAGAACACAGTGTTTGCTGTCTCTTCTGCTACCAAAACTGAACCCACCATCCCAAAACCGCACAACGCCGCCGTTAAGCGCCGCTAAATTTTGACACGTGTACCACCCTTTCTCGTTTTCTCCCATTCTCATCCTTAACAATCTTTCCCAGTTCTCCCACCATTCTCCTCCTCCGTCAATCTCCTCCCACTCCTCCGTCACCGTCTCCTCGTTCTCGCGTTGTCTCTCACCCTCGTAGTACAAGCTAAACTTCCCCTTCCTCACTCCGTCGACGTCGACGTCAGGCCCATTACCAACCACAGTTGGACTCCGAACACACGCTGGAACCGTGACAGCAACCGGGTCGGACTCATCCAGAATGGGGTGATCGGGCGGTGGGAGAAATTCTGACTTGGTTGGTGGGATCCTCCAGAAAGTAACGGCTAGCCAGGTCCAGAAATTGTTGATGAGAGTGATGAAACCGAATGTTAGATAGTTGAAGGCTTGAGCCTCCAGAGGAGAAACAACCTTGCTCATGGTGTGTGTGTGTGTGTGAGAGAGAGAGAGAGAGAGAGGTTGAAATGAACACGAATGAGAAATGTGGTGAAGATTGATTATTATATGACGTAAATGGTTGGAGAATGGGATCTTACATAAGATGCTCCGAATCGACACCTAAGATGCTTCTTCAATTATGGTACAGTACATCCCATCACATATCCCAAAAATATCAAACTATTAGCAATAAAATAATGACACCTTGGACTTTCGCTGAGGTATGTGTAAGTCTAACATTTCATGCTATGTTTTTACTGGGCGAACATTTCAAGGTACAATAACATCATATTTACTCTCTTTTTCTTCTTCTCAAAATTCAATTAATAATATTAAATTTATCTACTCAATTTTTCCGGTACTCTAACATTTTCCAAGAAAGCATATTTTCGTGTTAATTTATAAACGGAATAATAAAAGCAAGCTTTCCATTTCTTAAAATTAATCTCTTCAATTTTTCTTCTATGAAAATGAACGCCATTTATTATTTGTGAATTAACAAATTAAAAATAATAAAACACTTAAAACAGTGTCTTATAACTAAGGAACAATGTAGTATTTTCAGACAGACTTAAATAAGTTTTGGATTAATCAATTACATTTTTATTATTTTTCAGAATTTTGGTGCTTTATTTTTGTATGACAACTTCCTCATTAGATTAATTGATGTTTGATATATGAGTGGAATTTATTATATATTATATGTATAACAGAGGGACCAAATTCAGGTACATATATCCTAAATCATAGTAAATACTAATTTCTAATTTGTAAAAAAATATTTCACCCATGACGAATTCTTTTAATTGTATATTTAATGACCCTTCCTTTATCATACGAAATAAATATTAGTTTTTATAATAATATATGAAACATCTAATTGGTTTTATGTAGCTATTTAAATTAAATTAATACCTCCTAATAATCAACTACACTAACATGAATTATAATCCATATATAATGTATGAGATAATATTCACATTCAAAACTTTCATAAATCTTATTTTGAAACAAGTTTTTTATAACATATGAAATATATTATGGAATAGGATTTATGGGACAAACATTTTAAGACACGTATAATACTTTCTGAAACGAGTTTTCCATAACACCCGGAAGAGTTTTGTTAAATACATTTTAGAAAGAGCTTTCTAGAATGAAATTTTTTCGTGTTTTCTCTCGGTGTTTCTCCAAAGCGTTTCTCTCTCTTGTTCCTCTGCAAAAATGGCGATGATGTAAGTGACCGTGGCAATAGTGGTGTGGTGCATTGATTGATGAAGAGTAGTTTAGTTTGTTTATATTAGTACAGTGGTGCATTTAGTAATTATGGGGAGTGCCAAAAGCAATACCTTTATGAGTAGCTGTATTCCACCCAATATGCAGCACTAAATTGGGCCATAATTATATTAGCCCAGTGTTGAAAAAAAATCATTGTTGGGTTGTACTGCCAATGATATATGGGTGTTGCTCCCTCCACCACCACCCTATACTTCCTCCACCTCCCCACATTATTTTAAATACAATTATATCCTTAAGTTAAAAAGATTTTTACTTTTACCCTATTTTAAATAATTTGAAACCCTAATTTTACTTTCTCAGCATTCATCCACGGAACTCTCTTTTTCTTTCCCCATTTTCGTTTCACCTCCCCACCTCCCGCACTTCCATTCCTTTTTCTTTCCAGTTTTTTTTTTGTTTGAAAGCTTTCATTGCCGCCGTGGTGTGGAGGAACATCGAGGAACGTCCAGAGCATCAACCAGTGTGAGGAAGTATACATCAACGGAGATCTAACCTAATAAAACAAACTCTAAAATAAAAAACGTTACCTTTAAACGGTGACATCTTCAACGGATGTCAACATCCGTTTAAGGTAAAACGGATGTCGACATCCATTTTTCCTTAAATGGATGTTGACATCCGTTGAAGGATGTCACCTCCATTTAAAGGTTACGTTTTTTATTTTAGGGTTTTATTTCAAGGTTTATTCGAATACGAGGAAGCACTCCACACACTGCACCACTCCACGCACTGCACCACGAGAGGGAGACTACTTGATAATTCTTTCCACCACCACCAACATTTGCAACTTGTAGTATCTCACAACGACGAAAGAAAGAGAGGAAGAAATATAATATTAAAATGAAAGAAAAGTATTTTACTCATATACGAGACTAAAATAGGTTATTAATGAAATAAGTTGTGAATGGATAAAATTAAAAAATAATAACTCTAAAAATAAAATTTTACTAAGGAACAAAATAGTAAAGGGGAGGTGGAGGGAGAAAGGTGTGGTGGTGGAGGAAGCAACACCCATGATATATATAGTGGATATGTTTGAATGGGTGGTGTGGTTAGTCGAGAAAAATTGGAACTTGAGTTGTTGGGCTTTTTATTTGTTTGGGTCAAGAGTAGTAAAGAACCGAAAAGGAAAAAACATACTAAGGAGTGAACTTAGAAAAGATAAGTATATCCTTAGAAAATTTTCTCAAATGTTCTCTCTTGGTGACTATAATACTGGAAGGAAAAGTAGGCTTTGAGCTAATTTTTCTCATCTCATATTTTCCCCTTAGATGACACAGGCATAAGTTGAATCCAAATGCACAATGATTTCATAGTTTTTAACTTATTTTTTATGGTTTGATGAATATGCTTATTTATTTTTACGTCGTGTTTAAATAAGATATTCATATATTTATAAAAATTTGAAATTTATATTTGATTTGTTTGTAATTGATTTTTTTTTTAATTTTGAAATATTTTGTTTAGATAAAATAATTAACCAAATTTAAATTCATCGTATAAATGAATTACTTTAATAAATTATCTCATTATAATGCAATATTAAGTGATATGGTTTTTTTTTTTAAGTTTCCTTTTCTTCTTTTCCTCTTCAAATTATAGTTTTATTGATTAAGGTAAGAAAAAGCTAGTGATACAATGACCTGCATGATTAAATTAATAGGTTAGAAATTTATGATTGATTTAAGATATACATTTTGAATATATGAAATTGCATATGAAAATTTTAAGTGATTTTGGTTTTTTACATATATATATATATATATATATATATATATATATATATATATATATATATATATATATATATATATATATATATATATATATATATATATATATGTATATATATTACTTATAAGCACAAAAAGATAATAAGCTTTTAGTGATTATAGGTTCAAAGTTTACCGAAGAATAGTTATAGTTGTAATTGTTTTGAAAGTTAGTATAAAATAACACGAGTCGTTATTAATATTTTGAATTCAAAGAGAGCTTATTTTAAGATTTCACCTAGGTTTTGGTATTACCTTCTAGTGTAAGAACTTTAATTGGAATTTGTGTTTTTGACTTTTAAATAAGAAGTTAAAATATTGGACGTGGGAGGAAAATGAAATTAATACTTTGACTAAAAATCTCTTTTATCCTATTTCTGTTGAAATATGAAATTTAGTTTTTATTTTCAATTTAGTTATGTTAAATTATTTCAGTTTTGTTTTTTTATATATTAAATTTTTGTAAACAACATTAACATCCTCTTTGTACATATTATATATTAGTTTAGTATATTTAAATTTTAATTTCTAATTTTTTTTCAGGTATCAAGTTTGTGTCATATTATATTATATTGTCTATACTATATAACATCAGTGTTAGGTGTTAATATCAACACCTCGTGTAATCAACAAAATAGTTTCAATTTAAGTGTTTATAATTATAAAATATAATGTAATATGAACAACTTTATTTTTGTTTTTCATGATTACTTCTATGTTGTATTCACCATTCATTTTAACATAACTTAAAACATTTTAACATAACTTAAAACGAATTACCATGTCTTTCCACTATAGATCTTTTGTAACACAGAAAAAATCATGAAGAAAGAATCGAGGATTAAAATATATTTTCAAACTTATTTCCTCAAATTAGCTGAGATTCAAAAATCATTTTATCTCACAAAATCTTGTCTTCTCTCGCTCTCAAATCCATGAATACGAAGGTGATTTTCATCTTTAAATTCTTCTTCACCATTCTTTATGAACAAAATAATATCTCCAAACAAACACAGTGTTAATATCAATATTTTACTTTAAAATTTGTCAAAGATTTTAACTATTGATGTGATTTTGGTGCCCTCAAACACATACAAATGGAATTGACTTTGACTATTATACATCATATATTTTTTCATTTAATTTTAATATGATTTTAAATTCTAAATTCTTATACTTTCTAATTTATCATATTTATTCGTGTGATGTAAAAGTGATGATGATGCATTAAAATGAATATAGACTATAGAATAAACGAAAGACAGACTAGAATTAAAAACATATGTAGAATTTTGCTCTTAAAAATTGATATAAATTAACTATATAATTTCATTTTGGTGATGTTTCACTTTTTTTTTATGTTGGTAGTTTAGATGGGAAACGTCCCAGATTTATCACCACTTAATTTATATATATTTTTTAAATTTGGATATTTTCACTCAAACTTTTAGTGTTTTCTGAGTTGATTTTTTAGAACTATATACAACCACATATTATATTTTTATTTAGATATAAAAAAAAAAACCCGACAAGACAGTGATTTTAATTGTCTATACAAATAATTTAAAATAATAAACCTGAAAAATATTATCACTCAACTTTTTTATTTTTTCTTGATACATAAACAATGAACTGGTTCAAAATTCAACATAAAACCACATGCTTTTATACATCTGAACTATTTTCATTTTAAAATAATAAATATGATCGTCATTTTTATATTTTTAATATTATTATAAAAAAATATCTAATGTATTTCGGTATACAGTGAAACAGGTCTAATAGTAGAAAACCCATCTTAATTTTTAATATGATTATAAATATGAATGTAGCTGATGACTCATGGACATATAAGTTTTGACTTTTGTTGCAAAAGGTGATAATAATTGTTCCACCTAATTTCCAGAGAGATTAAATGACAGCTAAATTAGTTATAGAAGTCAAACAGAATAAAAACAAAGCAAAAAAAAAGTATTAGTAATAGGTAAGGATACCCTAAATATAAGTGGTAATGATAATAATCAATAAATTAATGACATTTTATTATTATTTTTCCATCTATTATCTACCAGTCAAACTTCATGGTAAGAATCACATTGAAAAATAATTATTAAAAAAAAATCAACAAATCACTATACAGACAAAATAACTAAAAATTCTTTAGACTATTTTCTCATTTAAAATTATAAATGACGCTAAATTTACAATATTAGAATCATAACAAGGATGCTTTATAATAAAAAATACTTCAATGCTATATTTATCACTTTAAGAATATTAGATAATACTGTATTTTAATACATTTAAATTATTAATTTACTTTTGAAATGTAAGTAACTGACAGTCTATCTTAAAAAGGTGTCGGTCTATTGACTTGACTATTGCATATTCTCTAAAAGTAATATTTTATTTATTTTATTCATAATCAATATATAATATTATATATATTACAGATTTTTTTTTGTCAATTTTTAAGTTTATTTTTATATCAAAATAATTATTTTACAAATTTTACTTTTTAAATGATATTTTTAAAACTTAACCGTTTTTTAATTTAATTAGTTTTTTTCTTCTAAAATTTAATTAATTTTAAAACTAAAAAAACTATTTATAATAAAAAATTATATGTATAAAAACTAAAATTATCTACAATAATACTATACAAATTATTTAAATTTATTTTTATATAATTTTATGATTTTTTGTTATAGTAGAAAAAATGAATCACATATCCACATGTGTTTTTGTCAGAACCCATTTAAAACACACCCAAAACCATCTGAGCGGACGCCAGGTGTCAAACAAAGGGCATCTGGAAATCAGAAAGTGAGGGACAGGTGTGAGCAGCTGAGTGGACGTTCGTTCTTGACGGTTGTAGTAAAACTTGGCTTTTCAAAATTCACGCCACTTTCTGCATGCAACCATCTTCTTCCAAATTCTGAAACTTCATTTTCTCCTCCATCTCTCTAAAAGCTCTTACTTCTCTCTACAAAATCTCTCTCTTTCTCTTCTCCGATCACCACTCAAGCACCGCTGAAGCACTCCCGGCGTCAAAAGCTTCCAGTTGAACCGATCAGTTTTTGGTTCTGAACTGGTAAGTTACTTTCTCTTTAGAACGTTTGTTCTTCTTACACATGCAAACCCAGATTCTTGGTTGCATGAAGGGGGGGTCACTTTATTATGAGTATTTCTGGTTTTCCTGTTTGGTTTAGTTTGTAAGGGGTGATCGTCGAACTCTAAGACTTCAGTAGTGAGGAGCTATATTTCTGCATTGTTGAACGTTCGGTCACGCTTAGAGGTAAGGAAAGCTTATCTAATTTGACTTATTTTGTTGCTTTGAATGGATGCATGTGCGTTGATTGCTGAATGAATAAGAAGTATGATTGTTGATATGTTTTGACTGTATAAATATTTACTATGATATGGATGTATGAATGTATGAAAATAGATATTGAAGAAATGAATTGGTGTAAAGAATGATAAGTATGTAATTCGATATGAAAGTTTATGTTCGTCACTGAATGGTCCTTGACCGTTCGGTTTTTCCTGTGGACTCCGTTGAAATGAATTCTTTCATTTGGAAAGAATTTTGGTTTGAGGACGAGCGTCTTCGTTTTGTAATCATTGTCCATAAGCGTTCGGCCAAGGGTAGTCGTTCCTTGGTATTTGGTTATAAACTCAATTATATCTATATGTATTTGTATATTTCGTTTGTTCTTAAACACTACTAAAAATGGTATCCATTATATTTATCAAGCCTTTTCTCTATAAGTTAGTAGTGCTTGGTCTTACACCAAGTGCTCGTACTAAGCAAGTGCCCGGTCTTACGCCAGGCACTCGTTCTAGTTTTCGTAACCGACCTTTATAGTAAGAGTGTTCGTCCAAACTCAATGGATTTCGCTCTCTACAGTGCTCGGTCTTCGACTAGCACTCGTTCCCCTTGATGATAAATTCATAAATAAGTTAAGTACTCATATCGTTCGGTTTCTTCACATAATACTGTCACTTATTATTATTCCATATTCCACAGTATCAGATTCTATGGTATTCGGCCTAGAGTCTTAGCACTCGGTCTACGCTTATTGGCGTTCGGTCTAAACTCTCATGAGTCAGTTCATTAAATTGGCTCAATCTTCGAGAAATACTATTGAAATCAGTCTCTTTCTTAAGCCCGATATTCACTCCCTCAGTTTTGATCTGTTTGGAACTGGAGACCTTTGGTCTCGCTCCAAGCGTTCGATCTTGTTCAGAGTCGAAGTTAACGTTCGACATTTGGTATCCTCATAGACCTTTAATCAAATTGGTTCCGTTGAGGTCTTAATAATGAAAGATGATAGAATATGATATGAATGAAAGAACTTGAGTTATGAACGAGCGTTCCAGGGAGAAATAGCTCATGAATGTATATTGGATTTGGTAAAGTATGAATGTGGGCATGCTAAGCTGGCGGTTCATCCTGATATTCTGTGATTACTCGTTTCTCACGTAGAGGAGGGTAAGTCATGAGTGGGAATGGCAGGAGGTCCTAGTCCTTATGGTTAATTTGGACATATAGGACTAACCTCGGGTGACAGCTATTGAGGGTATCCAGTTACTATATCACCCGGGTGCACGAACGTCGTAGCTACACAGAATTCATACAGTCCGGACAGTCAGAGTCTAGTATTAGGCTTTGCATGTAAAAGTGAATGAAATTATCTCGTTTAATTGCATTGTGTGAAATATATGTTGATGATTGAATTGAATTACATAAGCTTGCCTTATTTTTCTGTCTTGTCCGTTTTGTACGTTCGGTGGTTGTCCTTCTGTTGCAATGATCATCCTTGTGGATGTGAGCAGAAGAAGAAGCTTTGCTGGAAGAGGCGCTGGAAGAGGAAAGTTTGGTTGAGGTAGAAGTTAAGGCCGAACCTTGAGAGCATTCGGTCTGGTGTTAGTTTTTCCTGTTGTAAGACCGTTCGGTATAATTTATTTTTGTGACACCGTTCGGTCCAGTAGTACCTAGAGTAGTTGTTTCAATTTGCCAATTATCTTGTAAGGTCGTTCGGCCATAACCGTACGTTTTACTTTTCGTAAGACTGAGCTGAAATATTATTAACATGTGATCATTGTATCATATAGTTTAGTTTTATACTGTATTTTTGAGATGTTACACTTTTCAGTCTTATATACAAGAGGATTGTTTTTTTATAACTGTTCAGAAGCCTTTTTTTGATTGTATCCATTTTACTACCAATTTTATTTTTATTAATATAGTTTTTTTTCATTAATTTTTTATCCTTAAATTTTGTTTGTACTTTTTATAATTAAATTTTCAAAGAATATATTTTTTATAAATTTAATAATATTTTTATTTTAACAATATATATAAAGGTATTTTTATTTTAATATTTTTCATTGATCTTAAACGAATTTGGTTTGAAATAATTTAGATGAATTCCTCACCCAATCTACTAAAAAATAATTTGGTTGAATTAGGTTAGATTTTCGTATTTCCTTATGCTAAATTCAATCAAATATAACTCTTTCTTGAGTGGATTGATTTGAATTAGGTCAATTGGATCAACATTATGATATGATAAGATAAATTTTTTTCCAAAAATTAGTTCATAATTTAAAATAAATCAATAAGTTAAATCATAATAAATTTGTTCAATTAATTATATATATACATGTATATAAAACATAATTTGTCTATAATAAAACTATAAATCAGTTTCAAGTCATTCACTCTAAACTCATTATCAAAATGCTATAAGAATAGATTAGTTTAAATTGACTTGAATATATAATCCCAAATAAAACCCAACACAATTTAATTAAGCGTGATTGAGTTATTTAATAGCTCAACTTAATTAATATTTCTAATTTTCCTATGTGCTTAGAGATATATTATACTTATTTTTTATTATATTTTCTTATATGATATTATATATATACATATATAATTAGAACACATGTGTGATAATTAAAATATTATTATTATTATAAATATTTTTTTAAATAGTTTTATAATTAAAAGAGATTATGTTTAAAAAGATGGCTAAATTTAGAAAACAATGTAAACACTAAAAAAAGAAAAATCCTTTATATATATATATATATATATATATATATATATATATATATATAATTCTAAGGAATTTATTATTTTAGTTTCATGAAGTATTTTTGAAAATGTTAATTAATATTCTCTTCGTTCAATATTGATTTGTGGTATATATGATTGTTGTATGTTGATTTTTAAATAAGATTGAATTATTGTGATTTATCAATAAAAATTATTGTTTTATATATATTTATTATGTTGAAAATTTATTTTAATAGTTGACCTTGTATGTAAAGGAACCATGAGTATCTACAAGTATATAAAAATATCAATATTTAAAAGATATTTAAATCTTACTTGTGATTTTAGTTTTATAAAATTTTGTTTTTATATGTAAATTTCTCTCTCTTCTGTATATTTAATGTATATTTCAAATGATTATATAGAATTTGGAGAGTATTACATTTTTTTAATCTATTTACTCGTGTTTTTATACAAAAACTTATAAACACTAGTTGTCAAAATGGGTTGTAACTTACGAGTCAATCTAGCTCACCATGGATTTGAGTTGGATTGAAAAAAATATAATTTTTTATACGGATTAGTTTTCAACCCGACTCACTTAGAACTCGGCTCACCCGGAACCCACCTAATTTAATTTAATTATTTATTATTTTGTGTTCAATATTATTAGTTAACATTTTCTTATTATATTGTACATCAAGAGAGAAAAATATTATAGATTTATCTATTCAAAACTCTAATATTATAAATGGACAAGTGATACAGAAATCATCAATATTTAAAACTTATTTATTTGCCTTTTTTGGATTACGCTTATATTGTATAATATTTTTTTTTTATTTTGAATTGTCTTTGGAATTTAACATCATTTTAGAGTGAAATTTATCTAGATTTAAATTAAAAAAATTATAATTTTTTATTTAAAAAAAACTTATAATTAAGTGAGCCAGTGAGCCAACCTGTTTAATCCACCAACCCGTGGTGGGTCGAGTCGGATTTAAATTTTTCAGCTCGCTGTTAAGTGAACTGGGTTGTGTTGGCTCACTAAGTGACCAACTTGTCGTGGGTTGGACCAGGTCGAGCCGGATTACCCGTTTTGACAACTCTAAACACCATAAATTATACTATTATTGAATAAGTAATTATGTTTACCATAATATTATTATTTTTTAAAAATTAAATATGTTTTTATTTTGGTTCAAAGTTATAATTCTTTCTTGTACAAAACATTGATATATTTTTGTTTCAAACTTAATAAATAAATTAATATGTTCTTTTAATCTAATTATTTTAAATTTTTTCTATACAACATATCTCTCATATCTTTTTATCTCTCATATTTTCAAAAACCTTAAAAACTCTTAAGTTATAATTCGTTAAAAAACTAAATTTTCTTTTATCTAAATCTAATTAGACAATTTAAGAATATTCTTCTAAATTACTGACTGATACAATTCAAGATTTAACAATAATTATCAATACTACCTTTTTAAATATAAAATAAATATAAATAATTTAAATTGGAGGTATAATATTATATATCAATATTTTTATTAGATCTCAAATAAAAAAATTAAAGCTCAGTAGATACTATTATGATAAAATTTCAATAACATTAATCTTTATTTTTTAGAAAGTCTGTCAAACAAGATACTACATTGCAAAAGTTTTTAACAAAATCAAAATATCATACTTTATCTTCACCATATTTTATCTTAATCATACTTTATCTTAAATGATTAATAAAATAGTTTGACAATAACATACAATCAAATATTTAAAAATTTTAATTGATGTAACTAAAATAAATAATTGTACACCTTTGGATTAAAATAAATAGTTTGACAATTTTATCCTTATTTTTCTCAACTTGATATAATTGACGCAATCAAATCCGCTATAAAGTAGTGAATCTTAAAAATATTTTTATTGCTTTTTATATATATATGGATGAGTAAATTTATATATTTACTACAACGAGGAACTCAAGGGTTTGAGATTTAAAACAAACGTAAGAATGAGATATTTTATTTAAATTTTTTTAAGTCTTTTTTTTAACAAATTACCTATTAAATTGGTATAATTAATTTCATTTAACATTTTTTTCAATAAATTATTAGGTTAAATCGTTTAATTTTTGTTGAGATATTGTTGATTTTAAATAAGTTTTTATTATCTTTATCATTGAGAAACTCCTCTCAGTTGAAGTAACTTATACAATAATTGTTCATCACTTATTTTATTAGAGATTTCATCTCCATTATCCACCAAAAGTTAAATCTCAACCTAGTTAGTAATTTTTTAATTCAACCCAAACAAAAATGATAGCTCCTCGTAAATTCTCGAAATTCATAAATCGAAAAATATAAAGAAAACAAAACTGAACAAAATATTTACATTTCTAATCATAATACAAATTCAATAAATAAAAACGAAAGTAACATAAATAGAAAGAAAGATTACCAACAAGAAATAAAAAAATAGTTTAATACACTGGTCCCTACTCTTAGGCGTTTGGTTCAAAGTGATCATATCTTTTAAAAAAGTTCAGTAAGACCTTATATTTCGTTAAAAAATGTTCAATTCGGTTCTTTTCGCTCACGTTGTTAAAAACATAACGGTGCAAATGCCACAGTGGCCAAACCTAAATGAGATGGGCAGTTTGATGAATACGTGACACGTTTGAAGAGGTTGCACTGTGTAAATATTTTAAAAAAATTAAAATGATGTAAATTAAGTGCAAATCCCAACAGCCACACCATCTGCAAATCCTCCAACCTGGTCCAAAATCACTCTCTGATGATGATGGAATGACAACGCCATTGCATTTGCATCAGAGGGCTCCACCCCAATTATCCTCACCTTTGGATTAACTCTCTTCACATAACAATCACCACAGAGGAGATAACTCCCTTTTCCAACAACTCCCTAGGAAGCTTTGCAATTATATTATAAGCTCCACGAATCTTAAATGAGAAAACGGGTTGCAAATCCTCTCTCTTGAGCCAAACCTTAACCCCGAGTTTCCCAGAAAGCTTTGGCGCCAATTGTAGAGAGGACTCAATTGCTACGTCGTAGACCTTCGAAGTGAGAATATTCATCAAATAACTCAACGCATTCATCACGCCATCACTACCACTGTTGGACCAAGATCGGTGGGGAACCGCACCGACGTATCCCGGTGGGTACTGGAGGGAATCCGACGAGACCCGGGGGCGCAGGGGAGCCACTAGCTGGGTATCCTCAACAACGGCAGCAACGGGGAGGAAGAACGCGTGACCTCCTACGACTTGTGTGCGAAATAAGAAGCAACCCTAAGCTACATTCCATAACAACTCGAGAGGGTACGCAAGAGAGAAACCACCAGTTTTTTTCCTCCACCATGAGCGTAATGAGTAATAGATAAAAGACTGTGAGTACCAAGGAGTTGGGCAGGGGCCCTTGTTGCAGTCACGAGATTTTCTAGGAACCAAGGGGCCTTTAAAGAATTCACTGGAAAACATAGGTAAAGGGAGTTAACTTTTTGATGTATTGATTGAGCATGATGCGTTTCCTTTGAAACTTGTTAATCTTGAGAAACAGTGTGGATAGATGGTATACCCAATTGGAAGGTTGTGGGTTGCTAAGGAAAAAAAATGGTTTGGGATGTTATTCCCAGAATATGAATGCACGGGTTGAAGGATTATAGTGTATGTGGTTTTGTAGTAAAGGATAAGTGCATATCGTGAATCTTTGGAGGGTAGCCGTGAGTTGGCTAGGTTAAGAATGTAAATAAGAGTAGGAAGTGTTAACGTGTTGTATGAGTGAAATATGACAATATAATGCATTCGTGATGGGTTGTATTCTCAATAGAGATACCAACATGGGTTTATGGGTATAATAAATTATTATTTTGTAATTACATGAAATGTTTGATGGGTATTAAATGTATGGAAGTGATACAAATGTTGAGTAATGTATTGTCATCACATAATGGTATGAGTGCATGTTTTCTTTTTGCAAGTGAAAAGTTTCAATGCATGTGGGGGCCACGGTAAGATGAAGAGAAATATTATATTTTCTTCCTGTATAGTGTAGACGTTGGAATTCAGAGAGTTAGAAGGAGTTCTTGATATTGACATTTAATGATTTTCGTGGTACCTACCTTGGGAGGGAAATCATAATATGGTTAATACCAAGTGCATGAAATTGTTGTTGTGCATGTGCTGCTATGTCCCTTGTTGATAGGTAAAGTACGCAAATGATATTCTAGGGTTGCATGGGTGGATTATAAGAATGGTCAAGGGTTACAGGCTACGATTTTCGTTGTGCAGATTTTAAATTTTGGGTCTATAAAATAGGTCTAGGGAAGCTAAAGGAGTTTTCGTTGAAGATATAAAGATTGATGAGAGAGGTGCATATGTTATCTAATGGTCACAGTTTTGTTGTTAATAAGAAAGGATTTTTTGTTTTAGTTATATTGATGTTGTCCTAACGGTGAAATATCTAGTTTTATGGGTTTCAAAAATTATATCATTTTTGAGTGAAATATTATATAGGGTGAAATCTGGAGGTGGGTGTATAAAACTGGTACATTGGTGCATAGTGTCTAGAGAAATATTCTCTCTCTAATCAATACATAAATATCCCTCTCTTCAACCATTAAAAGCCATTTACTTTTCTCTCTCTACATTTAATTCTTCAAATAACCATTTACGTTTCTCCTTTGCATTTAATTATTTCACCTACACATTCATCAAGCTGCACAAGTCAGTTAGATTTGGCCATGGTGACATTTGCACCGTTATGTTTTTAATGACCTGAGCGAAAAGAACTCAGATTGAACATTTTTTTAATGAAATATGGGGTTTTACTGAACTTTTTTAAAAGGTAGGATCACTTTGAACCAAACCCCCTAACAATAGGGACCAAATGATGTATTAAACCTAAAAGAAACTGATTCAAAAAATGAAAACTGTCAAAAACCTAAAAAAATCTACAAAAAAAAAAACAAAAAAAGATAAAAAATAAAATCGTAAATAAAAAGTTAGATGAAGATAAAAGAAACTAATTCTAACTCATAATAATTTAATTTAATTTTATTATGAAACATAGAGTTTTAATTAATGTAATATAAATATATTAGTAGGAAAAAAATTGAAACCTTATTCTTAAACATAATTTATTATTAATTTAATACAAAATATTAGTATTAAAATTTTCAAAACTTTTTATAAACATAATTTTATAATTAATTTAGTAGGTGAATATTAATATTAAAAAAATAATTTGAAGCTTTTTTTGGAAATTTAAAATAAGTGTTTGTATTTTGTGAAATAAATTCTGATATTGGGAACTTGAAGTGATGAATATTTTAATTAATTATTACTAGTACGGACTGAATGCACGTGTCAAGATCCCATTAGAGCTGACATTAAAGATTTTGAGCCGGCAAAGAAAGTTGGATGTATCTTAATTGAACCATATCCGGAGTTTTTCTTATGTCAATAATTTGTATAAATTTAACATTATGTAAACTTTTATGCGGCCAACTTCCTGTCGAAAAATAATTATGTGAAGAAAAAATAAATTGAAAAGGACAAGGGAAAGTAGGTATACACTGTCCTAATTGAAAGTGATTGGAATGCTAAGCTATATTATCACTGAGCTTTAATTTCCTTCCATCTTCCTTAGTCTTAAATTCAAAATAAATTAATGCTATGCTGTCGATTCAACCATTTCTATGCATAGTTTCTTTCCAGAACGACAGGGACAGTGTCAGGCTTCTTCTGTTCATGTTCATGGATAAAAGTACTTTTAAATTTATTTCATGTTACACTAACATCTATATATGCATATTATTTTTTGTTCTGCTAAAACAAATATAATTAAAATCTAAAATGTATTATTTTTTTAATCATAAAGCAAAAGGGTTCTCATTGATTAATTTTCTTGTTTCTATTTAAATAGAAGAATGAAATTCACATTTAAATTTTAAAGAAAATGGTGGGTGTTTGGTGGTGAGAAACGGGTAGGTCTGAATTATTGATGTCCAATTTGTGTGTACTAATTAATTTGAAATTCCACTAGAAGGAAGCTAGTACCCAGCTTTCTATCCTGGATAGAGACAAGCTTAATTGGAAGAAACAGTGGAGTAGAAGCAGTTATAGTCACTGTCCCTGTGTTGTCTATTCAATAACTGACTGTCCCCTCTTTTCTCTATAATTTTGTACTTATTAATCACCATCTATATTAATATATATTTTTACTTATTGTAAAAAAAGTTATCACATGATAGTATAATTCTTTATTAATGTATTTTAATAAATTTCTAATGACATTTTTCATATTGTTAAAACTGTATAATATTATCGAATTATTTCAACAACGCAGTGTCATGTAAGAATAATTATTATAGTGTTTGAATTATAAAACAGATTTAAGGAAAAACGAGGAAATAGATTTGAGGTTACGGAGAAACGGTGTTTTTTGGATTAAGAGATAAAGGAGAAAATTTGAAGATGAAATTTATAAGAGTCTGTGAATGATGTATGAGTGTGATAAGTTAAAAAGATTGTTTTAATGGATAAATTAGATAATTATTAATTTATCTCTTTTTGATATAAATTTAAATTGAAGTGATAGAAATTATATTAAAATAAAATTAAAATTGTTAATGCTGAAAAAAATTAAAATTGTAAAAATAAGAGCACATCCTTCAATAGAAGCTCTTTTTAACTTAAAAAACTCAGTTTTATTAGTCAAGTTTGACAACAAAAGATAAAGTCATCAAACTCAACAAACAAGGTCAGTAGGAAAAACCTTTTAGCTAGGTAAATTTAGTAAGTAAGGTTAACAAGTTGAGTTTAGCTAGGCAAGGCAAGATCGACCAACAAAGTCGGTTAAGCTCAGCAAACTTAGTTGAGCTCGGTTGAGTTCAACAAGCTCGGTTGAGCTCAGCAAGTTCGGTTTCAATGGTTATTTCAACCACAAGCACAAAACACTTTCCTTTCTCAAAGATGAAGCACAAGTCAAAAGTTTTTCCTTTCCCACCCAAGAATACATCAACTAGAATGAGCTAACTAAGAGCCACTACAATGCTACCTTGTTGTGAGCAAATCACCAACATTGTTATCAACCCAGTATTGAAAAAAAAATCCCAATATTAAATACATAGAAGAATCGATTCCATTAGCAAACAAATATTAAAAGAATCAATTATGTCCTCTTTAAAATGACAACATAATTGATTCTACCACTTTCATCCCTCTCCCCATAATCGATTCTACCACTGCCACCACCACAATCAATTATACCCCTTGGTCGAGCTGGTCGGGCTAGATTCCATCCATTTTCTTGACATTTGTTTATAGAACCATCAACCCTGCACTATTTGTTTTTGTTCAAAAGAGCAAAAAATAGAAGAATCTTACTATGCATGCAGGAATTTGTTCACAAGTCTTCAACCTTTTTTTGATATAAACAGTTCATTTTTAATAAATAGTCTTTTCCTTTAAATAAACAGTTCATTTTTGACAAATCTTTACAACTTGCGGAGATCACTCATATCTTTTCTCATACAAATCAAGTCTCTCAAATTCTCTAATAGGCATGAAAACAAACACAAAAATTGATGAAAAAGTCATCTTTAACATATTCATTAAAATTGTTCATACATAAAATCAAACACATTATTAATGAGATTCAACAATGTCCATTCTAAATTCTTGAATTTAGTTTTTTTTTCTTAAAATAATTATGTTATTGTTATTGTTGATTTTTGTTTGTCTTTGCAAGTGCAAGTGGTTGGTTAGTTGTTTATATTTGTTAGGAATTTCCTTCTAGTAAGTTACATGTGTGCGGATGGTTTTCAATTTTCCAATAAATAAATTAATCTCAATCATAAATTAACATAGTATATCCTAATAATTACTGCACAAGACAAAGAATGTACTAAGCTATTAATCGAATAGAAATAATTATTAATTTAAGTGAAATTACTTTCTTTAATGCTTTCAACTTGCGAGGTGTTGTAAGGATATAATTGTGTACAAAGTAAATAAAAATAATAAAAATGTATTTTTATTTTATAGATGCAACCCTTGTTTGTACAATGTCTGTCATTATTGTAAAAAAAGTTCATATATAAATAGTGATTTTGTCATATATTTTGTAGAATTTATGTCTTCTACACTCTATCTCAGAAACTTCCATGTAGATAATTAATATTACATAACTATGAAGAAGTTACATTGAAAAGATAATTACAAATTCCGTCCATATGACTTACAACTTGGAATTTATATCATTTACACATAATTAAATAATGGGCAAATTAGATAACAACTACGAACCATCTATCATAATAATATTTTATTCACAACTTTTGTTAAATAAAATATACATACTATTATATTATTAAAATCAAATTGTCAACAATATATTTAAGCAATAAACGGCGTCAAGATATTTTTTTTTGATGTTGTTGCAATTTTTAGAGTAAAATACAGAGCACGGTATTATACTTAGTATTATTGTACATTTTTTTAAGCAATAATCCCCATAGATTACTGTAATTGAAATTTAATGGGGATTCGGTTGGAAAAGCATGTACAAAAGCACAGAAAGAAACCTCCAAAGACTAAACAATATTCTATCCACATATACAGTGTCACCCAATTATAATAATTAATATATATAAAGTATTAGTACAAACTACCACACTGTGCATTTACGCATACTTTCGTGTAATGTATTACAAAAACCATATTTGAGGGGTGTTTCGAAACAGATATCATAGACTTTTCCGCTGGCGTTGAATCACAATATTGTCAACAAAAAATAATATGGTCCAATTTCTTGTAAGAGCCTTGACATTGTCATGAGAAAGTAAATAATAAGGTTCGCATTTTAAAAATAAGAGGCAGAATATTATCCATACATTAATGAATTATTAAATTTATAAATTGTTGGCATGAAAAAAGTGAGAATGATATGACATGGATTATATGAAGAGCCGTTTCCAATTTTCCATGCATGCATTAAAGTGAACCATATTACTAATTTTCCAAGTGCAGAGTTCCTAGCTATTTCCCACCCAGCCTCCATTAGTTTTCCAAAAATAATGCCAAATCCCAAGCCACCTCACAGTAATGCTTGAATGTGAGAGATGCATGCATATATTAACGTATACCTTCCCTTCCACCTTTCTAGATATCTCTATGTTGATTCATTCCAAATGTGACAACAAACATCGTCATCGTATTCATTTTTCTCATCATTCTAGTTACCATGTTTTCTTTTCTATTCTATGGTAAAACCTGAAAAATTCATTTCGTCTAAAAGAATGCCTACGTAAATATGATTGGAATTTTAGGGTTTATTTATTATGTTAACGACTATTTAATGGTTTGTTAAATTCAATGAAAATACATTCAAAGTAATTTAGATCAATATTTGTATGTCATTTATTTTCTAACAAATTTGCTTGTGTCTTGAGTGTTTGAGTGAAAAACAATAGCAAGTTTGTTTGAGTGTCCGAGGAAGAAAGAGTGAGATAACCAATCTTGTAAATAGTCTGTTTGTGATGTAGTTGACAAAGAAAACCAACTATGATAATTGAAGTTTGTAGATGAAGGCTATTCTTAGATCTCAAGATATGCGGGACGTATTGAGAATGAGAACTAAGTACCAGCGGAGGACAAAGAGTAGACAATTGCACAGATTGTTGCATTGAGAAAAATGTGAGTAATAGACAAATCTTGAAAGATCGTGTAAAGAGCTTGGTGAAGAGCTTGGCGAACTGTTCATTGTGTATCCGGTCAATATTATATTTTCTATTTTTAATTTTCACGTACTCGATCAATGTTCTCTTATTGATCCACAACTATTTAATGACTTGTTTAATTCAATGTAAATACACTTGATGTAATTTAGATCAATATTTGTGTGTCATTTATTTTCCATCAAATAATGTTGTCAAAATGGGTTAAAACCTGTGGACAAACCTAGCTCACCACGGGTTCAGGTTGGATTGAGTTTGAAAAAATGATTTTTTTTACACGAGCCAATTTTCAACCCGATCCACTTAGAACCCGGTTCACCCGGATTGAACCCATGGTGTGCCGAGTTGACTCACCAATCCACCTAGTTTAATTTAATTATTTATTATTTATTGTTTCAATATTATTAGTTAATATTTTTTTATTGTATTGTAAATGATGATCAATATTATTAGTTACATTTTTTATTGTATTGAAAATGAGGATAAAGAAGATGTTTCGATAGAGCAAGATATTATAAATTTATCGATTCAAGACTCTAATCTTATAAATGGATAAGTGACATAAAAATTATAAATATTAGAAACTTATTTATTCGCTTTTTGAGTTTCTTTTTGGATTACATTTGACTTGTACCTTATTTTTTTATTTTGATTTGTCTTTGAAGTTTATCATAATTTTAAAGTACAGTCTATTTAAATTTAAATTAAAAAAAATGTAATTTTCTTTGGATTTAAAAAAAGTTAATTATATGAGTCAATGAGACAATCCGTTTAATCCATCGTGTGATAAATCGAGTCAGATTCAATTTTTTCGACTTACTAATAAACTAATTGTGTTGAATCGATTCAAATGAGATAAACTAGATTGGACGGGACCAAACGGCCGTTTTGCCAACACTACCAACAAATATATATAATTGTTTAGCGCCACTGCTTTCGGTTGACTACATCGCCTTGTAAGAACCAAGTCCCTAAACCTGAACTCCACTTGAAAATTTTGCATGGTCAACACAAAACAAAACCACTCCTCTTCATACCCATTGTTTTAATTAAATTATTATACTATATATATATATATATATATATATATATATATATATATATATATTACTCTTGCACAATCAACAACTTCCTTTGGACGATCTTAACAACCATTTTTTTCGACCATTTCGATATATCTGCCATTCTATCTTTTTTCATGAACGTATTTATGAAATTGGACATTAAATTAGCCAATATTCTTTAACATGTAGTACTTCTCAGAAGAATTATAATAATGTTTCCGTGAAATACGTATCGTTTTGATATTTTTAAAAAACGTATAGAAGTTGATTAAGTGATTATGAGGTGTATAAAATGTAAAACCTCTTCGAGGTTGTCTGTAGCCATGTACGTTGGTTGGTTCTACCAACTTTATTCGAACGTGTTTGGACCATTTTATTTTATTTTTTGATTTGTGTAGTCATTGGTGCAAGGAGTCACGGTCTGATTGTTCACACTCTGATTCTTCTGATATTTCTATCTGGCATATGATTCTCGTCAATGAAGGACCAATATATATATATATAAGAGTGTGCAGGCACATCCTCTCATTTTATTAAAATTATAATTAAATATCTATTTTTTTTTAATTTATTTTATCTCTTTAATCTTATATATTTGAATCTACAATTACTACTTTATGATAAACCTGTGTGAAAAGTAAATTATCCCACTAACTTAGAATCTTAACAATCGAAATCAAATGTTCCCTTCAAGGTAAAGTTTTCATCATCAAATATTCTAACTGAAAATATAGTGGATATATATATGATTTTTTTAATCCCTCCTATTGAGATACTAATAATATATATGAGTTTCAATTCACCAACTTAAAATTTGCACTGGAATTTCATATGTTCTGGAAAATATTTGACTGTTCAGAGGGTCCACTTTCTATGTATATACCTCATAATTATGCTCAAGTAACAACATATATATATAGTTGTAACTTATTCGTGTATATGGTGCTATAAATAAGTGTTCTCATGTATGTTTTTTAAGTACTTTGACCATCACCCCTTATTGGCGTGGATTCATACATAATCACGTTTTGAAAAGGTCATCAGCTCACCATTATCTTAATCTTCAAAACATATGCATAAACGAGAACCTCCTTAGCTTACTTATTGCTTCTTTCTTCAACAAAATGTACTTCCACCAGAAATCCATATTATAAAATGATGCCCAATGTTGAAAGACATTTAAAAATCATTAATAAAGTACTGATTTTTCATTCCACTCTTAAATTTTCTCTGCATGAATATTCATATCTTTTCCGAACAATTTCTTATTATAAAATCTAATTATTTCGTATCCTAAACTTAAAGGAATCTAAACTAATTTAATAAATGATGAATTTTTATAAATTTCCTATTAAATATGTATAAAAAAATGAGATATATTAAGTTACATCCACACAAAAATTTCCTGTAAAAAAATTCTTAGTTTTTTTAATATACATGGGCATATTTTTTAAAATATTATACAAATAAACAAATTATATAATAATTATAATTAATAGATAAGTTGTGTAAGATTATAATGACTTCACTTAAAAAAATTATATACTCTAAAGTCGATTTAAGGATTTTGAAATTTTTATTTTTTAAAAATAGAAGTCATCGTAGAGCTAATGACTTCGAATAAAAATTATATGAAAAGTTAACAACTTTCAATTATTTTATTATATTGAAGTCGTTAACTTTTCATATTAGTAGTCAAGCTTCCAATAACTTTTATTTAAAAAAAAAATATTACGCTAAATTCTTAACTCATTGAATATGTATAATTTCTTCAAGTAAATTAGTAGTGAAAGTTAAACTCCTATATATACAACTTATCTATTGACCGTAATTATTTTACAATATGTTTATTTATATAATATTTTAAAAAATATGTCCTCTCCCGTAAAAAAAAAATGGTATTCTTAACGATAATAAGCTCTTATAAACCACACATTATGAAAGATAGAACCAGATATCTCTTATTACATTTATATTCTTTTATTATGTTTTTCAAGGTTGTCAAAAGGCAAGCTGGTCTGCATGCATTTGCATTATGTATTTTTGTTTTTCTCATTTGTTTACCGTAGAAATCTACGCTCTGTGACATCACAGTGACGAGTGATGGAGCTCGAGACATCTATAAATACAGGTTCAAGCCTTGCATTTTGATTGCACTCATCAATTCATCATACATATACACACTTTTTTCATACACAAACACCTTTAACCTAGTTCAACATAGATCCCAATTATACCAAATCATATTACATGGAAAACCAAAACGAAAACCGTCCCATGTTGATCTCAAAAATGGGCATCATAGGGGCTGGGGTAAGTGGTTTAGCTGCTGCTAAACAGTTATCTCATCACAACCCTATTGTTTTTGAGGCCTCAGATTCCATTGGTGGGGTTTGGAGTCATTGCTCCTACAACTCCACCAGACTACAGTCTCATCGTCGTGATTATGAATTCACCGATTTCCCTTGGCCTCAAAGGGACAACCCCGATTTTCCCACCCATTTGGAGATACTCAATTATCTGCACTCTTATGCTCACCACTTTGACGTTTTCAAAAACATCAGGTTCAACTCCAAGGTCGTCGAAATCCGCTTCTCCGGCAACCGCGAAGTCACTGGCTTTTCAAGCCTGCTTCCCGGTCAGTCTGTGTGGGAAGTTGCTGTGCAGACCAATAACTCAGACACCATTCAGGTCTGCACAAACTATTACTTCTCAAATATCAAACACTTTGGTATCTATACATAACCTAGGGTTTCACAAATTTATGAGCATAGACTTTTTAAGTTATCATATTCTCCCACATACTTTTGATACTCTTCTGGAAATTGTCAAAAGTTTTAATATTTTAATTTAAAATATTTGAGAAAAAGAAAACACTTGATGAGTTTTCAAAATGAAGTGATTTATTGCATGATGAGTGACTCTTTTAGCCGCTTATACATGATTGATTTCAGTGGTACGGATTCGAGTTTGTGGTAGTATGCGTTGGGAAATATGGAGACACACCGAAAATTCCAACGTTTCCACAGAAAAAAGGGCCACATATATTCAAGGGAAAGGTGATGCATACGTTAGATTACTGTAAACTTGACCAGGAAGCTGCTACTCAACTTCTGAGAGGGAAAAAGGTGGTGGTGGTTGGTTTCAAAAAGTCAGGTATTGATTTAGCCATGGAGTGTGCACGGGCAAACCAAGGTAATAATAATCCCAGCTTTCTATATAAATCCCCTTTGGAAAAACCTTCATTTAGTAATAAAAAAAGAAGAAGAAAAAGTTAAATTGTTTTGTATAAGTAAAGTTATAAAATATATATTTCTATTTTAAGTACATCTAAAGAAAAAAATTAAATAAAAACAAAAACAATTTTTTTTATTCGTTATTAATCTATGTACAGGTTAAACTCTTATAAGCTAGTTTACATTAACTATTTAAAATATAGTTTTTAATGCACACAAACTATTTAGCTTATGTAAAAATTACATTTATTTTTCTTCTTGTTTTACATATGTTTACGTAGAAACTTTCTCCAAATTGACACTATGAATTCACACCGCATCAATATGTAAAATATACGACTTTTATCAGATTAAACCTTTTTTTATTAGTAAATAGTAAAAATACATGCATTATATGTGTGTATTCAATTTTCTTTATGATAAAAATTCATAAATTATTATTCTTTTTATTATTATAATTATAAAGTTAAACATAAATATTTTTTATAACTTTATTGTAAACAATTTTTATTTATTTTGTATTTAATTTTTTAATTAAAAAAATTGTTTAATTAAAAACAATAATCATCTAAAAAATAAAATTGATGAAATAATTATTTTAATTTAAGAAAAAATTTTATTTAAAGGTAAAATTGAAAAAGAAATCTTTTATATGAAGGTGTAAATAATAACGGCTGATAATTTATGAGTTTTATGAAAAAAAAATCATACTGATTTGTAATTTATTGCTAAATATCATACTCTAAACATGGGAAGCATTAACTGCTCTTTTATAATTTATCCCTTTAGTTATACGCCTAGAGTGACTCGGAATAAAATTTAATTCAAATAGTTGGTGTTTTAAAAATTCTGTTCAAACATTTCATAGAAGATGCACAACTAACACCACTTGAACGCATGTAAAATATTAGATGTTATATAGCAATATTTTTGTGAAACGATTTGTGAAGTAAAAGTGAAAATTATTATGTTTTATTAGTTATTTGTTGTTTAAATAGTTGTTCCTCTCAAATTATTATTATATGTTAAAAAACAATTGTAATATATATATATATATATATATATATATATATATATATATATATATATATTCTCTAAACTATTATAAAAATTTAAACTTCATTTTTAAATTAAATTAAAAAGTATTTTATCCATGTATGAAGTTACGTGGAAAACATCTTTACTAATACAAAATACTTTATAATTTAATTTAAAGATAAACATACTAGTTTAATAACGAAAAAACGTAGTTATTTTAATAAAAATATTTATACTATAAAAAAATATGATATTTGGTAACCTATCATGACTCTTTTCAAAAGGAAAAGTATATAAAAAGAATTAACTGATGACTAATAATGTGAAAGCTGGTTTGTATGCATATGACTCGATTTTCTTTCAAATTTCTTCTGCTGTTCTTCCAAGTTTTTTTCTTTTCAGTTTGGGTTATGACAAAGGTGGCGTTCAATAGCTTCAATTGAACACGTTGTTTTCTGTCGCTATGATGCATGTGCTGTGGAAAATAACGACATTGTTTTTCTATTGAAGCTCGTTTTCATATTGGCACTATTACGTTTTGTTTTCCTTTCTGTTTTGTTTTGTTTCACAATGTCATTTTCAGTTCTTGTGCTTATAAAGCACCAAAGACGACAACATTAATTTTCCAAATGATTTTCTGGTTGTATATAATTTATTGGTTTTTTTAATGCTAAAAGCAAGTAAGGGCTTTATTTTCCTAGTTGATATTTGCATGCTTTTCACACTACTGTTCCTTTTATTTTATGAATGAAAGATGTGTTGACTTGCATACTGTTCTTTACATTTTATTAGTATAATATCTTATGTGAAGCTTTATATGAAACGAATTCATAGGCTATAAGTCATATAAAATAGAATTCCACAGATCAGTTTTGACTTTCACAATATGTTTGGAAATGGCTTTAAACGACGGGTTCCAACCTTCATCTTCACCCATAGACATCAATACCACGTGCGACAGTCTTGTATCATCATCATATGAAAAGTCCACTAAAATTTCAACACCTCATGCCATCCACCAACTTCAATAAATAATGAAAATTCTTTTGACATCAAGATGTTACCAAGCAAAACTGAAATTACTTTTTGAGAAATTTTTTAATAAAATTTAACTTGTCAAACTTTAAAAATAAATAAATATAATATTTTTAACTTAATGATATTAATTTTATTAAAGGATATTTTAGATTCATATTTATTATTGTATAAAAAATTTAAAAATAAGTTTGATATGTCAAAAAATTAAATACAATTAAATTTAAAAAACATTTATTTATTTTTAAAGTTTGAAAATCAAAATATAAATATAAAACAAATGGATTTCGAAATTTAAGACAAACGAATTTCAATCTTTGAGACATAAACAAATTTCAAAATTTAATACTTTAAATATAGTTAACCTTTTTTTTTACTTACATTAAATGTTTATATTCTGTTTGCTTATAATAATTAATTAAGATAATCTCTATTTTTTTTTTGTTAAATTTCAAAATGCATAACAAAGTTGTTGGTGTATTGCTGTGAAGGAGCTGAAGGAGAAGCCTGCACCATGGTTGTAAGGACTTTGCATTGGACAGTTCCCCATTACTGGATTTGGGGATTACCTTTTTTCATGTTCTTCTCAACAAGATCTTCTCAGTTCATTCACGAGAGACCAGAACAAGGCTTACTCAGGACTCTTCTCTGCCTCATGTTATCTCCGCTGGTAAATTACCATTTTCCAGAATCACATAGCTAGTGTTATGGTTTCTACAGGCATAGCTAATGTTTTTTATTTTTGGTTATGTTATTCAATGAGCAATAATAGAGGCGTGGAATTTCAAAGTTTATTGAGTCGTACCTTCTGTGGAAACTTCCATTGGAGAAGTATGGATTAAAACCAGAACACCCCTTTGTGGAGGATTATGCATCTTGTCAAATGGCCATCATGCCAGAAAATTTCTTCTCCGAGGCTGAAAAGGGCAAAATTGTCTTTAAGAAGGCATCAAAGTGGTGGTTCTGGAATGGAGGGATTGAATTTGAAGACAACACTAAGCTGAACGCTGATGTAGTGATTCTTGCAACTGGTTTTGATGGAAAGAAAAAACTCAAAACTATTTTACCAGAGCCTTTTAGTAGCTTGTTGGAGTATTCTTCTGGTATTATGCCTTTATATAGGTAAGAAGAACTCTTCAATATTCATTGTGCTTTCTTTCATGCAAAATATACATCAGGAGAATGTATTCAACTCTTTTAGACATACCCTTTATTTAAACTGAAATTTTTTTAAAATTAAAAAAAAATTGTAAGTAACAGCTGATTCATGCTCATGATGATAGGGGAACTATTCATCCGTTGATTCCAAACATGGCCTTTGTGGGTTTCGTTGAGAGTGTTTCAAATCTTCACTCATCAGAGCTACGTTCCATGTGGTTTTCTGGGCTGGTAGATGACAAATTCAAGCTCCCAAGTGTGGAGAGCATGCTTTCACAAACAGAAAAGGAGATAGAAGTGATGAAAAGGTCAACTAGGTTCTATAAGAGGCACTGCATTTCAACTTATAGCATCAACCACAGTGATGAAATTTGTAAAGATTTAGGATGGAGTTCCTGGAGGAAGAAGAACTGGTTATCCGAAGTATTTGGCCCCTACAGCATTCCAGACTATGCCAAGGAAGATTGAATATACAAGCTTACAACCACTCTCTCAGTGACTGATAAAAATACTGGTAGAATAATACTAATAATGATGATGATAAAAATAACTACATGTTCTCTAAGAAAGAAAAATTTAAGGCTAAGTCGAGAGCCAAATGTCGTTTAGATACTTAAGAGTCATGTTCCATGAATGCAGTCAAAACTCCTTCAAGGTTACACAAGCAACTTTGTTCACATAAAACATATGTATTTTATATAGAAATTGTAGTGGATGGTCACTATGTCAATTGAAAGTAAACATACCATGTGGAAAAGATACATATATAATCTCACTGTATTTTTGGCAAATGAAGGCATTATTTCCACCGGAGAGGTTATAATCTTTTTCTCTCTACATGTCATCACCTCCAAGAAATGTGATCAAAGGCTCCAAAATCAGCTACATAATTACAGAGCTTACAAACTTAAAATTCACAGTTAAATATTTGCCAGACTCTGAATCAGGCCCGCGGGGATAGAAAACAAAAGAATAAAAAAAGCCTCAAAGGCTCTGAAGTATTTTCAGGGTCTCATCAATATGCTTTTCTGGTTGGAATTGATTGTTGTAGACAAGCTGAACCACCCCATTTTTGTCAATCACATAAGTCTCTCTTCCAGGCAATGATCCAAAGAAATCACCTGGCACTCCCCATTCCTTTCTCACCTTGTTGCCCTCATCACTCAACAATGTAAATGGAAGTTTGTATTTGCTGGCAAATGCCTACATTACGTGAAACGCAAATCAGAAAAAATATTAATATGGTTGATTATAAAAATGAAACAGTGGAACCTTTGATCTTTACCTTGTGCGAGGAAGCATCATCGCCACTTATCCCAACAACCACTGCTCCTGCTTTCTTGAACTTCTCATACGAATCCCTGAAAGCACAAGCCTGCAATAAAGAATAAATTACTCCCTCCAATCCGTATTATAAGACATTTGACAAAACAAGTTCATGGTCATTTTTATGAGACCTTTTAGAATTGGTATGCAACTTTAAATTTTATTTCTTTGTTTGTTACTTCTAGTATTACAACTATTTACGTTTTGTATTAATATGTTGTGACTAAAACCCAATAACTAAGCGTCAGAAAGCATACATCAAGAACCTTATAGCAGTAGATGAACCTCAATGAATAGGGATACAAAGTACTCAATCATCAGAAATCCGTTAGAGGCAGCGAATCTGGTTGATTTGCCCAAAGGAGTTATTTTCTACGCTATCTTACATGCGAAAACTAAGATAACCAAATCAAGAATAGTATGGATAAACCTAACAGGGGTTGAAGTGCTCTCTATTTTTCATTACCCTCCATTTGCAGCATGCATATACAATACCGGAGTTCAACTCATGAGAACAACCAGAATCCTTCTCTGTCCTTCCTTTTCAAAAGAACAAAAAGACCTTCCTATATATCAACAAATGAAGTCTGAAAGATGTTGAACAGTTTATTCCCTTTTGTTCATTCAAATGCTCCATATATAGTGCATCATACATTCACTATTCACTGTTGAAATATGTGAACTTGGAAAACGGTTAAGAAGCACACAACTTTAAAAACTTGGCATCTCCATTTTGAACTATTCCTACATTGACATTGTGTGAATTTACCTGTTTGGTACAGCCAGGGGTCTCATCAGCAGGGTAGAAATATACAACTACTGGCTTTCCCTTGAAGCCGGAGAGGCTCACATTCTTTCCATTCTGATCTTTCAGTGTGAAATTCGGTGGCTTAGAACCTTTACTCACCTATAAAGGAATATACAACACAAAAAAAGAGAAGAGACGCTGGTGGGTCTAAGTAAGAACTAAAAGGCTAAGTTATTAGGAACATGCAAAAAGGTGATGATGAGTGAAATGTACCTTGGCGAAAATGGAGGTTCTGAGGGAAGAAGAAGAGGGGATTGAGGAAGAAGGAGAATGAGAGAACTTGAGACCGAAAAATTGAGAATTTGAAGGCGTGGAAGAGAGTGGGAGGTTTTGGGAAGATGGGTAGTTGGAAGAGTGAGAGCGAAGCAAAGTGGGAAGATAGTGATTAGGGAGAGAGAGGGAAGCCATTGGTGAGGAACAGTGCGAAGAAGGAAATGGCAAGTGAAAGATTGGTTTTGGTGTGAGGATAGAGAGAGACGAGAAAGATAAGGAAAAGCGTTAATGGCTGGTGGATGGTTATTGGTGATGATAGAAGATTAGCTTTGTGGCGTGGACGAATTCTGACCCCAACACCGCTGTACTTTTTAGTTTTAACCTTAACCGTCGCAGGATCTTCAATTTTAGATAAATTAAGCATTTATATTTAAGTATATTATAGTTTACATTTATATATATTGTAAATAGTGAAAGGAATGTATAACTGTTTTAAACAAACGAATATAAAACGAATAAAAAATATTTACAAATTAAAAAGTGAAATTTAAATTTAATTTATCAAACAAACACACAAATATCAAAATTATTTTGATCAAATAAATAAAAAACATTTAAATTACTTTATCATGAATATTTTACTAAATAAATATGTTTGACAAAATTAAAATAACTTTTGTGTGGTTAATATATTTTAGTTACTTATAAAATTATTTAAATTAATTTAATTTTTTAAATTGTCTAAAATAATTTTAGACAACTAATTTACTTTTTTATCGTTTAATACGAATTATTCAATATTTTATTTCTAAAAAAATTAAACAACATCATATTTAATATATAATGTAAATTATATAATAACTATAATACATTTTTTATATAAATATTAGAAAAATTAATTAAATATAGAAAAGTATTGAAACACCAATACTAAATGCCGTCTATCATAATTAAATATTATTAAAGTATCATATCAAGTCAACTTTTACCTTTATATACAGATATTAACTTTCAAAATAGATATGTTTACTAAATAAGTATGGTAGTCAATTAAAATGATAAAAAAAACTTTTATATACATATTTTTTATTTTGATAATAAATTACGTTAATTTAAAATTATATTCTATATTATAAACATTTGGTCCTTTATAAAATTATTATATAATTTTGGTCGTCTATATCTATAAATAATAAAATTGAAGTAACATAAATTTTTCTGTAAATAATATAATTTGAAAGAGTATAACTGAGAACTTTTATCACATGTTATAACCAGGAAAAATGAACAAAAAAATAAAAACAAAAACAAAATCCAAACTTTGTAAAATAAAAGATATATGTAATTTAATATATGTATATATATATATATATATATATATATATATATATATATATATATATATATATATATATATATATATATATAAACTTATTATATTTATTAGAATTGGCCCAACACTGTTCCATTTGTTATGCGGCCCAGCCCATAACACTCAGCTGTTGATGAGGCTTTAGGACAGGCAGCAGATGCCACGCAAGCAGTGTGTGTGTGATACGGGGGCAAGAAGAGAGAGAACGGAGCGTCTTCAAGGTTTTCCCAGACGCTGAAGCAGTGGTGGCATCCGCACAGGCCGTCGTAGAGGCAGCGGCGGATGGTGGCGCAGAAGGAAAAGATGAAGAGGGCAACGAAAGAGGTAAGAAAAATACTGTCTTTTTATTACTCTTTCATGTTCTGTAAATGCTTTCTGTACATATGGTAGTGTTCTTCTGTGTTACACAAAATGAAAAGAGGAGAGCTCTATTTATAGAGCTCTAACTAACAACTAAAAACAAGTAACTGTAAATCCTAGTAAAACAGAAATGGTTACTGTCTTTATGACAGTAAGGGATTAGGTATAATCCCAATAGCCTCCCCTCAAGCTGGACGATGGATGGCTGTCAGTCCAAGCTTGGGAATAATTGATCTGAACCTGACGCGATGGGGAAACTTCGTGAAGATGTCAGCCAACTGTTCGTCAGAGCGTATGGGAAGAAGGTTCAAAAGTTGTTCCTGTACCTTCTCACGCACTACATGGCAGTCAAGCTCAATATGCTTGGTCCGTTCATGAAAGCTCTGGTTGTGAGCTATGTGCCTGGCTGACTTGTTGTCACAATATAAGGCCGGGATTCCTGACTCTTCTACTTGAAGGTCCTGTAGGAGATAACTGAGCCATTGTATCTCGCATACAGTGGCTGCAAGCGCTCTATACTCAGCTTCAGTAGATGATCTGGAGACAGTTCTCTGCTTCTTAGATTTCCAAGAGATGAGAGAAGATCCAAGGAAGATACAGAATCCTGTCGTGGATCTTCTAGTGTTGGGACATGTAGCCCAGTCTGAATCACTGAATCCCTTTAGCTGTAGAGGAGAATCAGCAGGGAAAAACAACCCCTCAGATGGCTTAGACTTGATGTACCTGAGAATGTGTTGGATGGCCCGATAGTGATGATCAGTAGGTGATTGAACAAATTGGCTAAGTAAATTAACTGAAAAACACAGGTCGGGTCTAGTGTTTGTGAGGTATAACAACTTCCCTATCAACCTTCTGTAGGGACCTGGGTCATCCAGGTAGCTGTCCAATCTGTACAAAGAGCTTGTGTCACTAAGAAAGGGAGTAGATGAAGGCTTACAGCCCAGCATTCCGGTGTCTTCTAGTATATCTAAGGCATATTTCCTTTGACATAAGTGGATCCCCTTTTTAGATCTAGCTACTTCCAGTCCTAGGAAGTATTTGAGTTCTCCTAGGTTCTTTATTCGGAACCTGTTGTGGAGAAGCTCCTTTATGTGGTTGATCTCCATCATAGAGTTCCCTGTTAACACGATATCATCTACATACACAAGGAGGGCAGTGAAGCTAGTAGATGTTTTCTTAGTAAATAAAGAATGATCAGATTTGGATTGGACAAACTTTGCAGTTGTCAGGAAGGAAGAAAGTTTTTCAAACCACTGCCTGCTGGCTTGTTTCAAGCCATACAGTGATTTGGTTAACCTACAAACCTGTCCTTCATTGCATACATTTAATCCTGGGGGTGGTTCCATGTAGACCTCTTCATGAAGGTCTCCGTGCAAAAAGGCATTGTCAACATCCAGTTGATGAAGAAACCAACTGTTGGAAGCCGCTAGAGCAATAAGTAATCTGACTGTGGTGAGTTTGGCCACAGGAGAGAAGGTGTCTAAATAGTCTATGCCCTCTTGCTGTGTATAGCCCTTAGCCACTAAACGAGCTTTGTACCTTTCAATGTTCCCATCAGCTTTGTACTTTGTTTTATACACCCACTTGCAGCCTATAGTATTTTTCCCTGGGGGCAGTTGAGTCAGAACCCATGTGTCATTGTCCTGCAGAGCTTTAATTTCTCTATGCATGGCCTCTACCCATTCATTCATCCCTTTTGCTTCATTGTATGATCTGTGTTCCTTGTTTCCAGTGATGGTCATAGTGTATTTCAAATGTTTGTCTGAAAGATTGTCACAGCATAATATATCAGAAATAGGGTAGGGTGTTTTAAGACTGTTCTGAATAGATGAGGATTGATTCACCTGGTGGACATAATCCTTCAAGTATGTAGGGGTTTTTCTGGGTCTGCCAGACCTTCTCTGTTGTTGATTTTCCTGGCTGGTTTCTGCATCTTCACTGTCATCTTCATCATCAGAGAGCTGGGCTCCTGAGTGTTCCACTGCTGCTGGATCAGCAGCATTCAACTCGTCATGTTTGTTATCACCAGTGGGATACTGGTCCTTTAGGAGGTCATTCAAAGTATCAGCCTTGTCTCTCTCAATGTTATATTCTTCTCTGCTGCCCTGCACCTTTTTGTAGGGAAAAATGTCCTCATGAAAGACAACATTTCTACTTATGAAGAGTTCTTTGGTGTTTATGTCAAGCACGATGTACCCTTTCACACCATGTTTGTATCCTAAGAAAATTCCTTTTCTAGCTCTAGGGTCGAGCTTACCCCTGTTATTCTCAAGGGTTGAGGCAAAACATAGGCTGCCAAAGGTCTTGAGATCTAAGTAGGTGGGTGGCAGCTTGTAGAGGAGTTCATGAGGAGTTTTGTGGTTAAGAATGACAGTGGGCAGCCTGTTTATCAGATAAACAGCATGGCCAACCGCATAGGACCAGTAGGCATTAGGTAGATTGGATTGAAAGAGTAGGCTACGGGTCACATTTAGAATATGTTAGTGCTTTCTTTCAACAACAGAGTTCTGTTCAGGGGTCTCAACACAACTCTTTTGATGGTTGATGCCATGCATGTTGTAGAAGTCCATACAACTAAACTCAGGGCCATTATCAGATCTAACGATTTTGATTAATTTTTTAAATTGATTCTTAATTTTAGTAACAAAGTTTTGCAATAATTCTCTAGTTTGACCCTTGTTGTTCATCAGAAAAATCCATGTGTGTCTACTGTAATCATCTACTATAGTGAGGAAATATTTATGACCATGGACAGAAATAGTATTAAGAGGACCCCAAATATCACAATGCACCATGTCAAAACAATCAGTAGTGGCAGAAACACTCTTAGGAAAGGATAGCTTGCGTTGCTTAGCATAATGACAAGTGTCACAAACAATATCAGTGTCAGTTTTAACATAGGGAAAGTTCTCAGATATGTATTTCATAACCTTGTCACCTGGATGGCCTAATCTACAATGCCACAGGTTTACATCAAGATTTTTAAAGAAAAGAACAGTCTTAGCAGTATATCTGTGATCAGATTTAGGAGAAACTTGTAGGTAATAGAGCCCCTTCCAGGAATTAGCACATCCAATCATCTTCAATGTATGATTCTCCTTTATCTGACAGGTCTTAGAGGAAAAGGTTAGACTGCAATTTAGGTCCTTAATGAGACTTTGAACAGAAATCAAATTAAAACAAAATTCAGGGATATAGAGAACATTAAAAATGATAAAATTTTTTGAAAATTGCACTGTCCCAGCATGTTCAGCAGTTAGAATAGAGTTGTTTGGCAGTTTCACAGAAACAAGTTTAATTTTGTAAAAGGTCACAAAGTTTGTTTTATCATGTGTCACATGATCTGTGGCACCAGTGTCTATAATCCAGGAAAGGGTACCTTGTTTGTGTTGAGTGTTACTTCTCTGGACCTGATTAACCTTGTGAGAGGGCTCATCAACTTTGTCCATCATTCTTAGAAGTTTCTGCATCTGTTCAGCTGTGAAGGACTGAAAAATGTCGCTACTGCTTGCTGGAGGAGTGCTCTGAACACCTGCAGGTTCAGTGCTGTTCTGGCATGCATTTGCAGAACCCCAGTCAGCTATCTTGTTTTGGTTGTTGTCTCCCTTCTTGTACCAAGGAGGGTACCCATGCTTAGAATAGCACTCATCTATGGTGTGATTCATCTTGTTGCAAAAGGAGCATTGCTTGCCATAGTTAGGATTCCTACCCCTTCCTCTACCTTGACCACGAAATCCAGATCCCCTTCCTTGGCCCTTCCACTGGTTGTTTTTATCAGTGGTGCTTGCCAGAATCTTGACTTCGGGAGAACTATTTTTCTCTTGTCTCTCTTACTGCATAATGAGAGAGAAGACTCGATTGATATTAGGTAGAGGATCCATTAAAAGGATTTGTGTCTTAACAGTGTTGTAGGAGTCATTTAACCCTTTCAAGAAGCATATTACATGTTCCATTTCCCTGTATTTTAAGGTGATTCTTGAAAGATCACAGGTACATGGTATGTTACATGTGCAAGTGGGAATGGGTCTTAAAAATTCCAATTCCTCCCATAAGATTTTCAAATCAGTAAAGAATTGACTCACTCCCCTTTCTCCCTGCTTGATAGAATGTATATCCTGTAACAAGTCAGAAATCTTGAAGTAGTCCCCTTTGGAGAATCTTTCTTTCAGCTCATCCCATAATTCCTTGGCCTCTTCAACGTATATGACGCTTTCAGCAATCTGTGGGGAGAGTGTCTTTGTTATCCAGGACAGTATCATCACATTACATCTTTCCCATGCATCAAACAGCGCATCAGATTTCTGGGGTTTCTTTATGGACCCATTGTCAACACTCAATTTCGTCCGGGTTGATTAAATAAACTTTATTTTCACCAACAAAAGATATAAATATCAAAAATACAAAAAAAGGGTATATAATAACAAAAATTAAAAAAAATAAAATAGCAAAATAAAAAAAAAAAAATAAAAATAAAGAGGTATCAGACGTTCGTCCTCTTTGATCTCGCGTTCGTCCTTCCCCACTGTTGTGACCGTTCGTCCTGTTGCTGTGGCCGCTCGTCCAAACATTTCAACCGTTCGTCCACAACCGTTCGGCCTAGCAGCTTGATCAGGCGCTCGTCCAAACAGTTCAACCGTGAGCAATCAGCGTTCGTCTTTTCTCAGCCCAAGCGCTCGTCCTGTCCTTCCAATTTCGAAACGCTCGTCCTGGCCTTTATGCGAACGTTCGTTTCAAGCCGTTCGTCCTCATCTTAAAGCGTTCGTCCCGGTCTTTTAGGACGTTCGTCCTTTGCACTGTTCAACCGTTCGGCATTTCGTTTCCTCTGGACGTTCGTCATCAACCGTTCAGCCTGACAAGTTTACCGTTCGTTTAGCGAGCGTCCAAGTCGAGCGTTCGGTCTGAATCAGATTCTTAGCGTTCGGTCAACTACAAGCGACTACTCGACCGTTCGGCCATTCATACCTTTTGGACGTTCGTTTTCATGCCAGGACCTGTTTAGCGTTCGGCAATTTTGCGTGTTGGGGCGCTCGTCAAAAGCATAGACAATTTCGAGCGTTCGTTCGTTGTGGTTTAGTGATCTCGGGCGTTCGTCCTTAAATTTTTATTTGAGCGTTCGGTTTTCTTTGGTTGATCCTGTGAACGTTCGTTCTTGGCTACTGTTTGCGTTCGGCTTGTATCAGATGTTTCAAGCGCTCGGTCTGGGCGTTCGTTCATGTAATATGAACGGTCGTTCGTTTTCTGTTTGACCGAGCGTCCAAATAGTGGTGACTGCACTTAAAAAAAAATGGTCTGAACTTGCCACCGATGATTCCCACTATTCCCCACCGTAACAGATTCCACTATCCACTTCAATGAGTGCTCCACTCATCGCCAACGAAGCCACCTGAAGATATATTTTTATGAATCAGTGGACAAGGTAGTGGAGGTCTGCTATGGTGGACAGCCTTATTAGTGGATGATCAACAGACTCCCACCTGAGTCTGTCTCCCACGAGCATCCATCTGGAGCGGCTGCCCATCTCTGCTACTCTGTAAAGTTACCTTTTGCACCATTATTGTATTGGGGTTTTCTGATAAGCAAGGGGAGAGGTCACGTGAACCCATCATCTTCGGTCCTTAGTTTATTCATTCATCCAAAAAAAATAACACCCACTGACAGGGGGACTTGACTACACGGCCCCCCATCCTCCATATGCCCACACAGCCAACAACCCACATGGAGCCCTTTCATCTTCTCCATTTTTTTTTTCATCTCCAACGCCCCTTTGCCTCCAACCCATCATCCATCATTCATCTCTGAACCAGAAACTCTTCATTCATTAACAACTCACGGGACCAAACACCACTACTGACCTTCATCTCCTCCCCTCACGCTACTCACCTGATTCACCCGGAACCATCAATAACCACTCGACCAGAGACAAGATAGAGTCTGAGTTCTCTTCCTTATCTCAAAGAACCTGAAATATTAAACCAACAGTCATGGTTTGAACCATTTCGTCTTGCACTCTAATGACCATTGCACCACTGTAACTCCCCACTGTGACCAGTCCAACATTGCAGTAGACTCACCGTCCAGTTGGTTATGGGGAAATGAGCTTTCACTTGGAGGGATGATACGGACAGTAGCTTGGAAAGGAAACACGGTCCAGCCACCAACAACAAGTAGAAGCGTGAGAATCCAGCAGCCACCCTCGAACACCTCACCACTTCAGGACCATCACTCAAAAAAAGGGAATGCCCTAACAAAAATCGTCTGACCACCAACATCAGTACAGACACGACGTACACCCATCACCTGGATCCCTTTCTTCTTTCATAGTCCACCTTCTCTGTCAATCACACACACGACGACCATCATCAAACACACCAGTAACAACCTCCAACTACCGTCATCTTCAAACCACGGGCCACCACCTCAAACTCTTCTCCATCCTCATCACATCATCCTCAACCCTCTTTGCTGCCGTGAACCTCTATTCCTCTCCCCATATTCAGTGGTCATCATCAACCTCCCAAAACACCTCAAGGTCACCACATATCCTCACCCAGTCATCATCTTCATCCATATGCACCCGTCACCATAGCCATATTCACACTCACGGCCATACACTCTCCCCTTTTCGTCTCCACGGCCTGCACCCATCACCATATCCAGCACCTTAACTTCACAGCCAACGTCCACTATCTTAATCCTCATTCGCCAGAAATCACAAAAATGAAAAGAAAGGAGCACACCAGGGAGGAGGATCATCCATTTTTCTGAGGAAGAAGATCCAGGACTTAACAAAGAGGAGCCAAGCTTCAAGAGGTAAGTAATGTATTCCACTCCATGTTTTACTGAGTTTGGTTAATTGACCTTGAACATGTCTCTGTCACGTTACCCTTGAACATGTCTCCGTTATGTGGTTGCTATATTTGCATGTGTAAGTTTGCATATGTTGCTGTTAAATAGATGTTGTTGTAAATATTTTTACGTGTATGTTACTACCGAACAATCATCACATCCAACCATCTTGACATCCACGGCCACTGTTAACACTTCACTGCCACAAGCCACGGCCAACACCCATCATCTTCACCTTTGTCTCCAGCACCTCATATTCATCCCTATCTCACAACTTCCATTCCTCCATCCATTCTCCTCCACCCCTTGGCTCATCATTCCCGACCATGCTCCCCTCATACCATCACTCACGGTGAAGAGACGAGAAAGAGAGAAGGCAGTGTCCCACTGTCGGCAGCGGTTGCAGTGATGCCGGAGGTCAGCGGCGATGCTGAGAACGGTCGAGGGAGGTTTGCATTGGCCGGATGGACAGAGAGCGGCGGCACTGGCAGAGCAACGTCTTGGTTTGTAGCTGGCGACGGCCGGATGCGCGAGGGGAGGGAGGTCTCTCCTTTGGCTGGACTCTAGAATGAAGAAGGAGAGAATTCTGGAGTGTTCTAATGCAAACAAATAAAAAAAAAAAAGAAGATAAGAAAAAGAATTGGACCTCCAAGCATATTTCCGGATTCACCCCATTTTTAATATTTACACCCCTAACAGATCCAAAGTTGGAGAAGAAGAGTATTGGCCCAATTAAAGAGGGGCCCCCCATTTTTTAATATTCTCTTGTTTTATTTTTATGTTTTTTTTTTCTCTTTATTTTTATTGGTTTTTATTGTGTAATCCCCTTGTAAGATAACCCCATCCCTCTGTATTGTATTTGTCTTGTTTATTTGTTAAACACTGCACACACTCACCTTTTTTTTTAATTGAACGGAAATCACAAAAAAAAAATGAATAAATAAAATAATAATATTTCTCTTTCTCCAAAACGCCAAAAATATGTTTCAAAGGTTTAGGCACATGTGTGATCGCACGCATCGTCCTTGTGTCAAAAACCTTTTCTCCTTCTTCAAAAATACCAAAAAAATACGTTTTAAAGGTTTAGGCACATGTGTGATCGCACGCATCGTCCTTGTGCCAAAAACCTTTTCTCTTTCTTCAAAATACCAAAAATACATTTTAAAGGTTTAGGCACATGTGTGATCGCACGCATCGTCCTTGTGCCAAAAACCTTTTCTCCTTTTTCAAAATACCAAAAATACGTTTAAAGGTTCAGGCACATGTGTGATCGCACGCATCGTCCTTGTGCCGAAAACCTTTTCTCTTTCATCAAAATTACAAAAAATACGTTTTAAAGGTTTAGGCACATGTGTGATCGCACGCATCGTCCTTGTGCCGAAAACCTTTTCTCTTTCTTCAAAATACCAAAAATACGTTTTAAAGGTTTAGGCACATGTGTGATCGCACGCATCGTCCTTGAGCCGAAAACCTTTTCTCTTTCTTCAAAAAAATGCCAAAAATACGTTTTAAAGGTTTAGGCACATGTGTGATCGCACGCATCGTCCTTGTGCCGAAAACCTTTTCTCTTTCTTCAAAATACCAAAAATACGTTTTAAAGGTTTAGGCACATGTGTGATCGCACGCATCGTCCTTGTGCCGAAAACCTTTTCTCTTTCTTCAAAAAAATGCCAAAAATACGTCTTAAAGGTTTAGGCACATGTGTGATCGCACGCATCGTCCTTGTGCCGAAAACCTTTTCTCTTTCTTCAAAATACCAAAAATACATTTTAAAGGTTTAGGCACATGTGTGATCGCACGCATCGTCCTTGTGCCAAAAACCTTTTCTCCTTTTTCAAAATACCAAAAATACGTTTTAAAGGTTTAGGCACATGTGTGATCGCACGCATCGTCCTTGTGCCGAAAACCTTTTCTCTTTCTTCAAAATACCAAAAATACGTTTAAAGGTTCAGGCACATGTGTGATCGCACGCATCGTCCTTGTGCCGAAAACCTTTTCTCTTTCATCAAAATTACAAAAAATACGTTTTAAAGGTTTAGGCACATGTGTGATCGCACGCATCGTCCTTGTGCCGAAAACCTTTTCTCTTTCTTCAAAATACCAAAAATACGTTTTAAAGGTTTAGGCACATGTGTGATCGCATGCATCGTCCTTGTGCCGAAAACCTTTTCTCTTTCTTCAAAAAAATGCCAAAAATACGTTTTAAAGGTTTAGGCACATGTGTGATCGCACGCATCGTCCTTGTGCCGAAAACCTTTTCTCTTTCTTCAAAATACCAAAAATACGTTTTAAAGGTTTAGGCACATGTGTGATCGCACGCATCGTCCTTGTGCCGAAAACCTTTTCTCTTTCTTCAAAAAAATGCCAAAAATACGTCTTAAAGATTTAGGCACATGTGTGATCGCACGCATCGTCCTTGTGCCGAAAACCTTTTCTCTTTCTTCAAAATACCAAAAATACGTTTTAAAGGTTTAGGCACATGTGTGATCGCACGCATCGTCCTTGTGCTAAAAACCTTTTCTCTTTCTTCAATAATAATAACAAAAATATGTTCCAAAGGTTTAGGCACATGTGTGATCGCACGCATCGTCCTTGTGCTAAAAACCTTTTCTCTCTTTTAAATTAAATTACAAAAAATATGTTTTAAAGGTTTAGGCACATGTGTGATCGCACGCATCGTCCTTGTGCTAAAAACCTTTTCATTCTCTTAAATAAAAAAATACCAAAAAATATAAAAATCCTCAGAAAATTAAAACATCTACTTTTTTCAAAACTACGAACAATATCGCCTGCAGAACTACGTGATCCTTGATTCTCCACTAAAAGTGGAGATACGTAGGAGCAAGGCCAGTCCTTGTCAGGCTCACTCTCCCAAAAATCCAAATCATTTTCCAAACGATTTCTCAAACAATTTTCCAAACGAATTCTCAAACAATTTTCAAGCAAATTTCTCAAACAGTTTTCAAAAGAACTACGTAACCCTGATTTCTCACATGAGAATACGTAGGAGCAAGGTCAATCCTTGTCGGGCCCCAAAAAGCTAAAAAATATTGTTTGTTTCTTTAGAGTTTTATTTCAAGGGAATGTTAAACACTTTGAAAACCACATCCACATTCGCGCATTTAGTTAAAGGTACTGCCTTAGGGCAGGCGTTGTAGGGTGCTAATACCTTCCCTACACGTAACCGACTCCCGAACCAAGAATCTGGTTCAATTTGACCATGCCTTATCATTTTATGGTTTTTCCGTAGTTTTCCAGAATAAACTATGGTGGCGACTCCAAAATCTCTTTTTTCAAAATTAATCTTTTTTTTATTGGATCGTCGTCCCGTCGCGATTCCGGTTGCGACAGATGGCGACTCCACTGGGGACCATGAGAGTCTGGCCATTTAATTAGATGTGCGAATTCAATGTGGTTTTTCTTTGTGTTTTTCTTCCCTTTCTTTTTCTTTATCTTTGTTTGATTTTTGTCATAATTGTATGTGTGTTTGTTTTGTTTATATTGAACCCTAGGGTAGAAAACATGTTATATCTGCCTGGGATTTTTCTGGTTGTTTTGCAGGTGAGGGTTTGGGGTGTATAATTGCATTCTCCCTTCACACACACACAATATGCATATCATGAGTGAGGCCCTATACCCGGGTCTGAGCGCAACTTAGAAATAGAGGGGTTGTGTAGCGGTGTCATTTGGGACATACTTCCTGTTTGGCTATCGTGAGAACCCCAGCCAGAGTCTGTTCTCTTCATTTGTGTCTCCACATCTAGTTGATTACTCTGACTGTTGTGGAGAAACAGTGAAAAGAGCCATAGCTCTGGTGGCCTGATTTAAGCATTAGGAAGCTATCCTTGTGAGTGCATATATTTGGCCTTAGAACTTCAGTCATCCAACCTTTGATAAGGCACAAAAGGGAGAAATGTGTATTCTTATAACCCTCATGTTCGCTTAATAAAAATCACGCACCTTGTACATATCCTCATATCTCTTTATCTTTTTTTCTTTCTTTTGCTTTTTCCTTTTTTTCGCTCATTGTGTTTCTTCATAGTCTTGTCACGTTTTGTGGATTCTAGTCAAAAATTATAATGTTGTGATTAAGGCCTTAAGCTAAAAAATGGGAATTAACATGGAATTTTGAGTCAAGAGGTATTCGAGTTCATACATTTTGACGAAAAGATGCACGTCGAGTAAAGGAGGATAATATTGGTGGGGTATAAGAACTTGTTGAGTCTGTTAGAGGTGGAGGTCCAAACATCAGCAATTACTACTTTAGCCCAGTACTATGATCCACCACTAAAGTGCTTCACTTTCCAAGATTTCCAACTAGTACCACCAATGGAAGAATTCGAGCAAGTCTTAAATATGGAAAAGACTCCATACAGCTACCTTGAGCAGTATACCCTTATCTTGCAGTTAGCGAGGATCAGGAAAGTACACCCAATGAAGTTGGAAAGCGAGTTCACAATCAAGGGCAAAGTGAGGGTCCTTCCTCAAAGATACTTATAGGAATACCTACATCGTTTGGCTTAAGAGGAAAATTGGGAAATGTTTACGGATGTATTAGCTCTCCTCCTCTATGGTGTCATGCTTTCTCCTAAATGTCAAGAACCTCGTCGATTATGCCGCTATGAATGTTTGTGGGAGACAAAGAGCGCTGTGAGAATCTAGTCAGTGCCATCCTGGCTGAAGTTTATGGGACCCTTAATCGTTGTTACGAACTTAAAGGGGGAAAGATGTTATGTTGTCTACCAGTGTTGTATATGTGGTTCATTTCCCGTGAGACTGGAGATGCCTTAAATTCCCTGTACCCCATGGACGAATTATTGTGGTATATAATCGATTACAAGGACACTGTAAACGATTACCCGAGAGAAAGTTGGATTTTGTACAAAAAGTCCATCACATGTACTCAGTCAGGTAAACATGGGTCACCATTGGAAAAAGAAGTGACTTTTAGGCACTTTTGCACTTGTCTTGGGCTGTTCCTTGTGAATCACATGTGAAAAGAGTAAATGAATGGGCGCAACTTTGTACAAGTTTAAGCAAAGAACAAGTTAAATGGTGTGTCCCTTGGCAGCATAGATCGCAGATTATATATCATTTGCAGGAGCTAAAAATGAGCTTGGAAGAGTCTCCAACAAATTATAGAGATGAATCAACAAGGCACGCAAAAACGCTCGTCACACATGCAGAAACCCTTGGCGCAAGGGTGACGCCAAGTGAACGTTCGCCCAGCTCTCAAAAGACAACGCTCGTCCTGAAGCAGAAGAGGACGCTCGTTTTGAAGAAGACGTTCGTGAGAAGAGGACGTTCGTCCAGGACTCTTAGAGAGGACGATCGTCGAGGTAGAAATGGACGCTCGTCACTTAGCGAGCGCACGCTCGTTTCATGGCGAACGAACGCTCGTTGACAATGAAAGTGGACGCTCGTGTAGCAGAAGACGTTCGATCAGATAGTGGACGCTCGTCCTGACATCCAACGCTCGTACATGGACGCATCGCCGAACACAGCGCTCGTCCAGAAGAGGACGTTCGTCCACTTTCGTCTGCACGTTCGTCCCGAAATGGGACGCTCGTCCAGTAACGCTCGTCCAGGCGGAGAAGAAGACGCTCGTTGCAGGCCGCTCGTCCAGAACGCTCGTACAAGTGGACGCTCGTCCAGAACCCAGTCGCTCGTTCAGAATTGAGACGTTCGTCCAGTGGCACGCTCGTCCACGTTCGTCCAGCAGAAGCACGTTCGTCCAGCAAGTGGACGCTCGTCACCAAGAGAGTGCTCGTCCAGCGCTCGTCCATCGCTCGTCCAAGGACGCTCGTCCAGAATTTGGACGCTCGTCAAGAATTGACCCGTGACTCAATTCTTGTACCCTTCTTTATATCAGAATCCAGAGGCAGTTGGAAAGGGGGATCTAGAACGGGGAAGAGACCAGGGACGCTGCTGCAGCTGCTCCAAGGGGCTTCCATGGTGGAAAAACTCCAATTTCCACCATCCAATCCATCATTTCTCTCTTTTATGTTGTATATGTGTAGCTAAAACACCATTTCACTGGGGTTGAGAGGAGACACGAGATAATGGACTTTTAATAAAGATTCCCTTGGCCAATGAACCGTAGGAGGGTTAGGACAATCAAGTTACAATTCAAGTCAATCCCTCCTTACCGAAAAAAAAACTTCATAGTGCTGAGCAGCAGATGAAAGTAACAGTTGAGAGGTTGGAAAAATGTAGCATCAAGTTAAAAAGGATGCATCTGTAAATAATGATCTATATGAAAGAGTATGTCGTTGAATAAGGACAAGTTACAAAGAATTGGAAGAGAAGTCTCTCATAGCTAGCTTCCCTTGCCAATGGAGCTATTGAAAACATCCTTGAGTTCTTAGCCGATGCTTAACCCGCCTAGGAGGGTTGAAACATTCCTCAATTTCTGCGAGAAACTGATCAGACAAATGAAGAATGTGATGACTAAAATGGTTGACCAAGAATTCCTATGTCTCGCATTTTGGGAACTTCTGAATGATGGACCACCTTATTGACTCTGTTTCGTGTTAATTTCCAAATTATACCGAGGCAAATATTTTCACAGCTTTATAGTTTCTGACTAGAGAATTCGAACTACGTTGTCTTTTCTTTTTCTTTTCTTTTTTATTTTCTTAGTTTTGTTTCAAAAAAAAAAAAAAAACTTAAAAATACGGCTAAACATCCAAGATACCCTAAAGGACACGAACCAGTGGCAAAATCATGGAGAACCAAGTAGAAGTTCAAGAGGGAATGAAAGCCGATATCCGACAGCTGAAGGAACAAATGAGACAGGTCCTAAAGACCCTGGATGCCTTACAAGATCCTGGATGTTTATGCACGCAACGATCACAACAAGGAGCTCCAGAAGCACGAACTTTCCCTTCCTATGGTCTTCCCCCGAATTATACTCCACCCTCAGGAGTGGACTCGAGACATCTTGATACTCAAAAGGCCGAAGGTAATGCAGTTGAAGTAGAAGACGAGCTTGGGGCAACCACTTTCACAATTCCTGGGCAGACGATCCAACCAGGTATTGAGAGCACGATAATGAAAAAACAACTTGAGACGAAGTCTCCATCTTCTGTCATTACACCAGCAGATTTTAAGGATGATAAGAGCATATTAGAAGTCCTTGAAAAGAGGTTGAGAGCCATAGAGGGTGAAGGAAGTTTTGAATTTGGAGATGCTAAAAAACTATGTTTAGTTCCTGATGTGGTGATACCTCCAAAGTTCAGGCTGTCAGAGTTCGAGAAATATCGGGGAAATACTTGCCCAAGGGGCCATATAAGCATGTACTGCAGGAAAATGGCAGCTTATGCCCTCGGTGAAAAACTTTTGATTCATTTCTTCCAAGAAAGTTTAATTGACGAGGCTCTAACTTGGTACATGCGCTTAGAAACTACTCACATCTACTCGTGGAAAGATCTGGTTGAGGCATTCCTAAGGCAGTATGGATATAATAAAGATTTGACACCTGATAGAGCACAACTGAAGAACACGGTGAAGAAAGAGTCTGAATCATTCAGAGAATATGCCCAAAGGTGGAGAGAGATTGCTGCTCAAGTAAAGCCGGGCCTGAGCGACAAGGAGATGACTATCACGTTTTTGAGTACTCTGCATCCACCATTTTATGAGCACATGTTAAACATCTCAATTTCCTCAAGTTTTACTGACATAGTGATAATTGGAGAGAGGGTTTGAGTGGCATAAGAAGTGGAAAAATTGCACTAGGCCCAGAGCTAGTAGCCAGTTTAAACGATTATGGTCCTGGACATGAGAAGGATAAGAAGCGAAGAGCTAATTCCCATTTTACTGCCTATCCTCAAATGTCACATTCCTATGGGTCCAGTCGAGCCATTGAGCGAAGAAATTACAATCGCGATAAGAGGGTCGCCAACTTCACTCCTATCCCCATGACCTATACAGAGCTACTACCAGATCTTCTCCGCAGAAACCTCATAAAGATTTGTCCAACCAGGCCTATACGACCTCCGTATCCAAGGAGCTATGACGTAAATGCCAGGTGTGATTGTCATGGAGGGGCGTGTGGACATTCAATAGAGGCATGCAAGGCTCTGAAACGTAAAGTGCAATCTTTGATTGATTCAGGATGTTTAAAGTTTGAAGAAAGTTAATCCAGCACTGTGGCAAGGCGTGAGTTCACATCTACAAATGCCATGGACAAGTGAAGAGGACTCTCGGATTATTTAGGAAAGCATAAGTTATTGTAAAAGTTGGAACTGATGTTGTTTTGCTCGAGCTTTAATTTGTCTCACTATGAGGTTTACGCTCATTGATATCACGCTTTCATCTATGAACTGTTAATGTAAACTTTCATTACTTGGTATCTCCGAGGTTTACTGGAAATCATGTCCTAATAGGGTGTCGAAAAAAAAATAATAAAAAAAAAAAAACAAAAAAAACAAAAACAAATGAAAATCATGAGTCGCTTGTCTTTATTGCAAATTGCCAAATTCCTGTTTTTCGAAAATAGCAAATTTGAAAATCAAAAACAAGGTTACAGTGTCAGATTTTCCCCAATTTATTGCGAGGCATGTTTTCCATCTTTACATTTGTGTCAGCGTGTATTTCATCATGTTTTCCATCAAAGGCTTATCTTGAGCCCATTTCTTCGTTGTTTCATGCAAATAATTTTGAGTTTTACTCCGGTTCTCATCTTTCGAAGTTAATTTTTCTTATCTTCCTTCATTGTAAATTTTTTTTTAGGTCCTCTTCTTCTTTGTTTTAAAGGTTTATTCGATTAGAATTTTTTCTTTGGACCAAATAAAAGGAAAAAGCATAAAAATCCATTTCATTTCACCATCAAGAGAGATTTTACAGTAAGGTCGGAAAGTTGATTTTGAACAAGGATATCATTTGAATACACTCATACGATCTTGGCATCATGATAAATAAAATAAAAATGCAAAAATGAAAAAAAAGGGGCAGATATAACAAAAGAAGTGCAAGGTCACAAATTCAAATAAAAAACAAAAATAAAAGCAAATAAAACAAAAGCAAATAAACAGTGTTCAGGGTTCGATCACTGGTGATCGTTAATATTACAAACCATTAAAAAAAAAAAAAGAAACGACAATTCAGCGAAAAAATTCCCGAGCTGGTTGCGGTGGTCTGAGGGAGAGCTCCGTCGAGGGAGCTCTGGTCCGGAATGTGAGAAGCATGGGTGGAGCGATTTGTCGTCCGTCCCTGTCGTCGTCAATGATGATCGGAACGGGGAACAAGTTCAGCAGCCTCGGCGCCCTCATGATCACCCAGTCGTATTCTTTCCAAAAAAAAAAAAAGTAAAACAATTTTTTTGTCAATAATAAGATGAGGAGAATATTTTCGAAAAAAAAAAAAAGGAAATAGATGGAGGTGATCAGGGTGCTTACCATACATGTATAGCGGCAGTTGTGAAAACTGAGTGCCAGTAGGGCTATCTCCGCTTGCCACCGCCTAACCCGATTGCCGTGGTTGTTAAACCAGCAGTGCACATTGTATTCAGTGGCATCTGCGAAAGCCCTTAGTCGAGATGCAATCTCGACGACTTGGGCTCTGCTGGGATGTGTGACCCCGTAATTGTAGATTTGGGTCATCATTTTGACCTGATCGTCAGTAGGTCTCCACCGCTGACCGGTGTACCTCTCCATCTCCATCTCGCTCATCTTTCCTCTCTAAGTTTTCACACAAAAAAAAAATAATAATAAAAAGTAAAAAGAGCAAAAACATAACAAGCATAAAACAAAAAAAGTTTTTTTTCAGTGTTTTCTTTATTCGTTTTTGTTTCCTTTTAAGTTTATTTTGTCCGGTCGGTCTTTGTTATTTCAGTGTCTGGTCTCGGATCTGTTTCACGGTCCTTGCAAGAGGGTCCTAAACGGATCTACGTCCTTTTGTCTTTGTCCATATGGTCCATGTCTGGTTCATACAAATTAATTCTCTTTTTAAGTTTTCTGATTTTATGGGGTACGTGGCTTTGTTCTACCCGATTGTCTCTGCCATACCTTCAATCGAAGGGAGATTAACGTCTGGTTTCCAGCCTATATACCCCTTAAGTTAGGACAGTTGTGTTTTTAAGTGTTTTAAGTTTTTTTTTAAAAAAAAAAAAGAGAAAAGAGAAAAGAGGACTCAGAAAGAAAGGCAGAGAAAGGCGAGACAGAAATAAAAGCAGGCAAAGCAGAAAGCAGGAAAGGAAAGCAGGAAAGAACAACATAACGGAAAGCATAAAAGAAAAGCAGAAGCAGGAAGCTAAAGAGTAAAGAGCAAGAACAGAAAGCGTGAAGGAAAGAAAAGCAAAGAAAACGTAAAAAGAGAGACAAGAAGAGCAAGAGAAGGAACGATCAGAAGAGCAAAAAGCAAAGATCGGAAGAGTAGGAAAGGAAGAGGATTTAGAGTACAGAGGACTTACCTGGAAGTGGAAGGCACACGGAAGCTCGTCGGAAGGCACGGACGCTGTGGAAGGCGGGGACGGAGGAGCCTCTCAGAAATCCAGACGCTCAAGGAAGAGAAGAAGAGAGAGAAAGAGAGGAAGAGAGAAGGTTAGACAGAGAGTAGAATCAGAAAATGTCGCCCAAAGCGGAGGAACTCTCGACTTATAGCTGAGCAAATCCACTGTAGCTACAGTGCCGGTCACTACAACCGTCTGGTGTCGGTCCCGGTCTTTCTGAGTTCAAAAAAAAAAATAAAAAAAAAGTAAAAATTAAAAAAAATTCAAAATCTGAAAACGGGTAGGGTTTTGTTGGGTCGATCCGGCCCAATTCAAGACTTCTTGGATGATCCGATTTCACCAAAAAATAATAAAACACAAAAAATCAAAAATATGATAAATGGAAAATTTTCAAAAATAATAATTGGAGTGATGTAAAATTTGAAGTGTTCAAAATTGTTTTTTATTTGCATGATAAAGGACTTTTTTTTCAGGTGCATTGGGCCTCATTACCATGTTAGCCTTCTTTGAACCCAATTCTTTCTGAAATATAAATTTGAGTGAAGAATTATTTTGGCATGTTTGTAATTTCACATCACCATTTTGTTTGATTTTTATTCCTTCTTCTTCTACATTTTGAATAAATCAAAAATATTGAAAAAAAAAGAGGAACAATGCTCGAGCCCATTAGGCCCACTGGCCTTCGTGGTTTTTCTCTCGAGTATACTTCTTTTGGAAATATGTCAAAAATATTTTGTTTTCACATTTTTGCTGTTGAATGATGTTTTGTACATTTGTTCAAATTGTCTTGTGTGATTTTCGTTGAATTTGTAGTAAAAGAAAAAAAAAGGGGTTTCCTTCGTCATCTTCTTGTGACAAGTTCACACGGCTCAGGTCATCTGATCCATCGGGTCAATGTGCTTGGTAAGTCCAACTTCCTTCTATGTTACTTCTCCTCAGGGCCGATCCGATCTGGATTTTCCCGTGTCAAAAAGTAAAAAAAAAAACATTTTTCAAACATTTTTCTAAATCAAGTTTACTCATATCAATTTTTGCATCGCTCACCAAGCCTAGTTCCCAAGCCTTTGTTTCCATTTTAGCTCTCAAATCCTGTTTCCCATACTGGCTTGCAAAGCCCAGCTTCCATGCTGACCCGCAAGGCCCAGTTTCCACAATGGCCGAAAAATATCAATTTCCACATTAGCTCAGAATGCCCATTTTCCATACTGGCTTGCAAAGCTCAGTTTCCATACTGACCCGCAAGGCCCAGATTTCTGCAAAGGCCAAAATCTCTCAATTTCCACATTAGCCCAGCAAGCTTGTTTCCCATACTGGTCTGCAAAGCTCAGTTCTCATGCTGACCTGCAGGACCCAATTTCCATTGGCCAAAAAAAAAATCTCATTTTCCATTGGCCAAGAAATCCCATTTTCCCCAATGGCTCACAAAGCCCATTTCCCATATCGGCCCGCAAGGTCCAGTTTCCAAGCTGGTCCGCAAAGCCCAATTTTCAAAAAAAAAAAAACAAACAAAATAAAAAAAAAAGAATCTGTTTTTCAACTAGCATCATCATTTTCATTTCATATACTTTTCTTCATGCATAAAAAAAATAAAAAAAAATACGCAAAAGTTTGAGTCATTTGTTTTCAATGCAAATCATCCATTTTATGAGATTTCAAAAAAAATATATATGGATGTTACAATCTCCTGGAGTCAAATGATCAAATCACATATTCTTAAGAGATATTTGTGTGTGCATCGCTTGAAAACATCATCTTTTAGCCCTCGCTATACCCATAGATTGGCCCAATCATGTTCTTGAGCCCAATTGATAAACACCAAGCTTTACACTGGGGCAGATTTTTCGTTATCTCCACTGGCTTTCATTTGGGAGATCCTGGAATCCGTTAAAAAAAAAATGAAAAAAAGAATGAAAATGACTCTGTTGAGATCATTTAGTCTTTGTCTCCTAATTAATCTTTTGAAAATAAAGCAATCAAAATTTGAAATGATGTGTGGCCATCTTTCTTCATCCAAAAAAAAAAAAACAAAAAACATATCCTTTGATACCCAATTTGAGCCAATAAGAATTTTCTTTTCTAATTTTACCCAAACAAGGGTTATCATCACAGTAGAAGTTAACTCAAATTGCAAAGGAACACACTTAGTGATCAAATGAAGCAAACTCCTCAAAAGTGAAGCAAAAATACAAAGAATCACAAAGTGATGGCAAGCAAAGAATGAAATTTGAGAAAGGACAAAGTAGTCAAAACAGTTTTGACGAATAACTGATACAAAGTATAGATGGTAACCCTTGTTTTTCAAAAAAATACCCACAAAAATTTATTTGAGCCTTTATATCCTTTCTTTCAACACCCTTTAGCCTAAGCCACATTACCAGCCCAATAAAAGTCCACACAGATTGAATACTGGTTGCTTAAATTTTCATAAAGCTTAATTTTGAGACAAGACAAAAATGACCAACAATGCAAAAAAAAAAAATGAAAAAAATGATGAAAAATAAATGTCCTCGGACGAAGGGAACTCCTTTTTGATCAAGACTATACAAGGGAAAATCAAACCGTTTGGGGCAATCTTTTCAAGCCAATCCTTTCCATATCCATCACAAATTCCTGAACACATTCAAATCCCATTCAAACTCTTCCCCCGAGTCCCTAACTTGGGGCAACTTTGTAAGCTCTTCATAACCTTTTCGCCTGTTCTTCCAAACTGGGGCAACTATGTGAGTTTCATATGTTTCGGCCCGGCCCATTCAGAATACTGGTCGACTTTGTCAATCTCACATTTGTTTCATCTGTATATTCAAAGTTCGTACCAAGACCGGGGCATCCCTTGTTGGGCCTCTCAGATTTTGTCCGCACCAAAATTCATAGATCCACCCTCAAAACAGGGGCAGACGCTTTGGGGCTTTGTATGATTTTGAGCCATCTTATCATTCGTGGGGGGCAACTTCTTTTGGAACCTCGCTTAATTGACTCATGCCCAAAACCAAGGCGTGACTTTCATATGCTTCAGCCCATTCAGAGTATTGAGCAATTTTGTTAAATCTCAAATTTTTTTCATCTGAACATTCAAAGTTCATACAAAGACTGGGGCATCCCTTGTTGGGCCTTGCATGATCTTGGTTCGCCCCGAACTTCAAAAATCCATCACAACCAAATTTAGGGCAATTTGCAAATCCCACATGATATTATCACTCCCTGATTCATGACTTGTTCCCTCACAATTCACAGATACATTTATCCATGGAAATACTTTTACCATGCTTCAAACTGGAGCAGCTTCTGGGTATCTACTACCTCACATTGGCCTTTGTAGCCGTTTTTAAGGAGTAAGAGGCCCAAGTAGCCATCCCGGTACTCTCCAAATCCTTCCAATCATCCTCCACATATTTTTTCAACCCCTGATATCAAGCATGTACACACTAGTATCTCGTCAAGAAATGCGTAGCACACAAACTTCATTTTGCACAGTTGAATTTAGAATTTGGACGTCCACTGAAAAGAAATTGGAAGTCTAGATCGTCACAAATTGGATGATTTCAAAGGAAGCAAATTGACTCTCAAAAAAATGTCATAGGTTCATAATCTTCCAATACATCATGTACATATTTTCATCAACTTTGAATTTGCCTCCATGTATATTCATCAAATTTTTCCTTCTTTCAAAAAGACAAAAAATCAGCATGCATCAAAGTTTTCTTCTCATTTCAAAATTTACATCAACCAAGTTTCTCATGCATAATAACATTTCAAATCCTTGTACAAAAATGCAGCACCTTGTTTTTAATTTCAACCTTATGCAAAATTTTCAAAAAAAAAAATCAAAAATCAAAATCAAAAAAAAAAAATTTTCAACACCTCAAAATTTCAACCAATTCCAATTGTCAATTTCAAACCATCAAACATTTTTCTCTCTGCCATTTTATCTCGACCATCTGCAAGATAATGGTCGGACGCACTTTTCAGTTTTGTTTTATCTCGGCCATCTGCTAGATAATGGTCGAAAGCACCTTTTGTTCTGTTTTTTATCTCGGCCATCTGCTAGATAATGGTCGAGCGCTCTTTTCTCTTGTTTTTATCTCGGCCATCTGCTAGATAATGGTCGAGCGCACTTTTCTCTTGTTTTTTATCTCGGCCATCTGCTAGATAATGGTCGAGCGCTCTTTTCTCTTGTTTTTTTTCTCGGCCATCTGCTAGATAATGGTCGAGCGCTCTTTTCTCTTGTTTTTATCTCGGCCATGCTAGATAATGGTCGAGCGCTCTTTTCTCTTGTTTTTATCTCGGCCATCTGCTAGATAATGGTCGAGCGCTCTTTTCTCTTGTTTTTATCTCGACCATCTGCTAGATAATGGTCGAGCGCCCTTTTCTCTTGTTTTTATCTCGGCCATCTGCTAGATAATGGTCGAGCGCTCTTTTCTCTTGTTTTTATCTCGGCCATCTGCTAGATAATGGTCGAGCGCACTTTTCTCTTGTTTTTATCTCGGCCATCTGCTAGATAATGGTCGAGCGCACTTGTCTCTTGTTTTTATCTCGGCCATCTGCAAGATAATGGTCGAAAGCACCTTTTGTTCTGTTTTTTTTTATCTCGGCCATCTGCTAGATAATGGTCGAAAGCACCTTTTGTTTTGTTTTATCTCGGCCATCTGCAAGATAATGGTCGAAGGCACTTTTGAATTTTGGTGTCTCGGCCCTCTGTAAGACAATGGTCGAGCCCAATTTTGCTTTCTGTCATTGATATCTCGGCCCTCTGTAAGACAATGGTCGAGCCCATTTTTACTTTTTCAAACGACCCTCTGCATGGCAATGGTCAGTACATATTTTTACTTTTTCAAACGACCCTCTGCATGGCAATGGTCGAACCCAATCAAACTCAAATTTCTCATTCATTTAATCTTGTTCATTTTATTTGAAAAAAAAACAAAAAAAAAAACAAAAAAAAAAAAAACAAAAAAAAAATTTTTAATTAATTCAAAAAAAAAAATTTTCCTGTTTGTTCCTGTTTCTTTGTCATTGAAAATTCTCTGTTTTTCCTTGTGTATCTTGAAATCCGAACGAAATTAATATTTCTATCTTTACTTATCTTTTACTCTGATAATATGAAAACTTTGTTTATCATATGATCTAGTAAAATCTAAGTAAAGAGGGGCAGCTGTCAACACTCAATTTCGTCCGGGTTGATTAAATAAACTTTATTTTCACCAACAAAAGATATAAATATCAAAAATACAAAAAAAGGGTATATAATAACAAAAATTAAAAAAAATAAAATAGCAAAATAAAAAAAAAAAAAAAAATAAAGAGGTATCAGACGTTCGTCCTCTTTGATCTCGCGTTCGTCCTTCCCCACTGTTGTGACCGTTCGTCCTGTTGCTGTGGCCGCTCGTCCAAACATTTCAACCGTTCGTCCACAACCGTTCGGCCTAGCAGCTTGATCAGGCGCTCGTCCAAACAGTTCAACCGTGAGCAATCAGCGTTCGTCTTTTCTCAGCCCAAGCGCTCGTCCTGTCCTTCCAATTTCGAAACGCTCGTCCTGGCCTTTATGCGAACGTTCGTTTCAAGCCGTTCGTCCTCATCTTAAAGCGTTCGTCCCGGTCTTTTAGGACGTTCGTCCTTTGCACTGTTCAACCGTTCGGCATTTCGTTTCCTCTGGACGTTCGTCATCAACCGTTCAGCCTGACAAGTTTACCGTTCGTTTAGCGAGCGTCCAAGTCGAGCGTTCGGTCTGAATCAGATTCTTAGCGTTCGGTCAACTACAAGCGACTACTCGACCGTTCGGCCATTCATACCTTTTGGACGTTCGTTTTCATGCCAGGACCTGTTTAGCGTTCGGCAATTTTGCGTGTTGGGGCGCTCGTCAAAAGCATAGACAATTTCGAGCGTTCGTTCGTTGTGGTTTAGTGATCTCGGGCGTTCGTCCTTAAATTTTTATTTGAGCGTTCGGTTTTCTTTGGTTGATCCTGTGAACGTTCGTTCTTGGCTACTGTTTGCGTTCGGCTTGTATCAGATGTTTCAAGCGCTCGGTCTGGGCGTTTGTTCATGTAATATGAACGGTCGTTCGTTTTCTGTTTGACCGAGCGTCCAAATAGTGGTGACTGCACTTAAAAAAAAATGGTCTGAACTTGCCACCGATGATTCCCACTATTCCCCACCGTAACAGATTCCACTATCCACTTCAATGAGTGCTCCACTCATCGCCAACGAAGCCACCTGAAGATATATTTTTATGAATCAGTGGACAAGGTAGTGGAGGTCTGCTATGGTGGACAGCCTTATTAGTGGATGATCAACAGACTCCCACCTGAGTCTGTCTCCCACGAGCATCCATCTGGAGCGGCTGCCCATCTCTGCTACTCTGTAAAGTTACCTTTTGCACCATTATTGTATTGGGGTTTTCTGATAAGCAAGGGGAGAGGTCACGTGAACCCACCATCTTTGGTCCTTAGTTTATTCATTCATCCAAAAAAAATAACACCCACTGACAGGGGGACTTGACTACACGGCCCCCCATCCTCCATATGCCCACACAGCCAACAACCCACATGGAGCCCTTTCATCTTCTCCATTTTTTTTTTCATCTCCAACGCCCCTTTGCCTCCAACCCATCATCCATCATTCATCTCTGAACCAGAAACTCTTCATTCATTAACAACTCACGGGACCAAACACCACTACTGACCTTCATCTCCTCCCCTCACGCTACTCACCTGATTCACCCGGAACCATCAATAACCACTCGACCAGAGACAAGATAGAGTCTGAGTTCTCTTCCTTATCTCAAAGAACCTGAAATATTAAACCAACAGTCATGGTTTGAACCATTTCGTCTTGCACTCTAATGACCATTGCACCACTGTAACTCCCCACTGTGACCAGTCCAACATTGCAGTAGACTCACCGTCCAGTTGGTTATGGGGAAATGAGCTTTCACTTGGAGGGATGATACGGACAGTAGCTTGGAAAGGAAACACGGTCCAGCCACCAACAACAAGTAGAAGCGTGAGAATCCAGCAGCCACCCTCGAACACCTCACCACTTCAGGACCATCACTCAAAAAAAGGGAATGCCCTAACAAAAATCGTCTGACCACCAACATCAGTACAGACACGACGTACACCCATCACCTGGATCCCTTTCTTCTTTCATAGTCCACCTTCTCTGTCAATCACACACACGACGACCATCATCAAACACACCAGTAACAACCTCCAACTACCGTCATCTTCAAACCACGGGCCACCACCTCAAACTCTTCTCCATCCTCATCACATCATCCTCAACCCTCTTTGCTGCCGTGAACCTCTATTCCTCTCCCCATATTCAGTGGTCATCATCAACCTCCCAAAACACCTCAAGGTCACCACATATCCTCACCCAGTCATCATCTTCATCCATATGCACCCGTCACCATAGCCATATTCACACTCACGGCCATACATTCTCCCCTTTTCGTCTCCACGGCCTGCACCCATCACCATATCCAGCACCTTAACTTCACAGCCAACGTCCACTATCTTAATCCTCATTCGCCAGAAATCACAAAAATGAAAAGAAAGGAGCACACCAGGGAGGAGGATCATCCATTTTTCTGAGGAAGAAGATCCAGGACTTAACAAAGAGGAGCCAAGCTTCAAGAGGTAAGTAATGTATTCCACTCCATGTTTTACTGAGTTTGGTTAATTGACCTTGAACATGTCTCTGTCACGTTACCCTTGAACATGTCTCCGTTATGTGGTTGCTATATTTGCATGTGTAAGTTTGCATATGTTGCTGTTAAATAGATGTTGTTGTAAATATTTTTACGTGTATGTTACTACCGAACAATCATCACATCCAACCATCTTGACATCCACGGCCACTGTTAACACTTCACTGCCACAAGCCACGGCCAACACCCATCATCTTCACCTTTGTCTCCAGCACCTCATATTCATCCCTATCTCACAACTTCCATTCCTCCATCCATTCTCCTCCACCCCTTGGCTCATCATTCCCGACCATGCTCCCCTCATACCATCACTCACGGTGAAGAGACGAGAAAGAGAGAAGGCAGTGTCCCACTGTCGGCAGCGGTTGCAGTGATGCCGGAGGTCAGCGGCGATGCTGAGAACGGTCGAGGGAGGTTTGCATTGGCCGGATGGACAGAGAGCGGCGGCACTGGCAGAGCAACGTCTTGGTTTGTAGCTGGCGACGGCCGGATGCGCGAGGGGAGGGAGGTCTCTCCTTTGGCTGGACTCTAGAATGAAGAAGGAGAGAATTCTGGAGTGTTCTAATGCAAACAAATAAAAAAAAAAAAGAAGATAAGAAAAAGAATTGGACCTCCAAGCATATTTCCGGATTCACCCCATTTTTAATATTTACACCCCTAACAGATCCAAAGTTGGAGAAGAAGAGTATTGGCCCAATTAAAGAGGGGCCCCCCATTTTTTAATATTCTCTTGTTTTATTTTTATGTTTTTTTTTCTCTTTATTTTTATTGGTTTTTATTGTGTAATCCCCTTGTAAGATAACCCCATCCCTCTGTATTGTATTTGTCTTGTTTATTTGTTAAACACTGCACACACTCACCTTTTTTTTTAATTGAACGGAAATCACAAAAAAAAAATGAATAAATAAAATAATAATATTTCTCTTTCTCCAAAACGCCAAAAATATGTTTCAAAGGTTTAGGCACATGTGTGATCGCACGCATCGTCCTTGTGTCAAAAACCTTTTCTCCTTCTTCAAAAATACCAAAAAAATACGTTTTAAAGGTTTAGGCACATGTGTGATCGCACGCATCGTCCTTGTGCCAAAAACCTTTTCTCTTTCTTCAAAATACCAAAAATACATTTTAAAGGTTTAGGCACATGTGTGATCGCACGCATCGTCCTTGTGCCAAAAACCTTTTCTCCTTTTTCAAAATACCAAAAATATGTTTTAAAGGTTTAGGCACATGTGTGATCGCACGCATCGTCCTTGTGCCGAAAACCTTTTCTCTTTCTTCAAAATACCAAAAATACGTTTAAAGGTTCAGGCACATGTGTGATCGCACGCATCGTCCTTGTGCCGAAAACCTTTTCTCTTTCATCAAAATTACAAAAAATACGTTTTAAAGGTTTAGGCACATGTGTGATCGCACGCATCGTCCTTGTGCCGAAAACCTTTTCTCTTTCTTCAAAATACCAAAAATACGTTTTAAAGGTTTAGGCACATGTGTGATCGCACGCATCGTCCTTGTGCCGAAAACCTTTTCTCTTTCTTCAAAAAAATGCCAAAAATACGTTTTAAAGGTTTAGGCACATGTGTGATCGCACGCATCGTCCTTGTGCCGAAAACCTTTTCTCTTTCTTCAAAATACCAAAAATACGTTTTAAAGGTTTAGGCACATGTGTGATCGCACGCATCGTCCTTGTGCCGAAAACCTTTTCTCTTTCTTCAAAAAAATGCCAAAAATACGTCTTAAAGGTTTAGGCACATGTGTGATCGCACGCATCGTCCTTGTGTCGAAAACCTTTTCTCTTTCTTCAAAATACCAAAAATACGTTTTAAAGGTTTAGGCACATGTGTGATCGCACGCATCGTCCTTGTGCTAAAAACCTTTTCTCTTTCTTCAATAATAATAACAAAAATATGTTCCAAAGGTTTAGGCACATGTGTGATCGCACGCATCGTCCTTGTGCTAAAAACCTTTTCTCTCTTTTAAATTAAATTACAAAAAATATGTTTTAAAGGTTTAGGCACATGTGTGATCGCACGCATCGTCCTTGTGCTAAAAACCTTTTCATTCTCTTAAATAAAAAAATACCAAAAAATATAAAAATCCTCAGAAAATTAAAACATCTACTTTTTTCAAAACTACGAACAATATCGCCTGCAGAACTACGTGATCCTTGATTCTCCACTAAAAGTGGAGATACGTAGGAGCAAGGCCAGTCCTTGTCAGGCTCACTCTCCCAAAAATCCAAATCATTTTCCAAACGATTTCTCAAACAATTTTCCAAACGAATTCTCAAACAATTTTCAAGCAAATTTCTCAAACAGTTTTCAAAAGAACTACGTAACCCTGATTTCTCACATGAGAATACGTAGGAGCAAGGTCAATCCTTGTCGGGCCCCAAAATGCTAAAAAATATTGTTTGTTTCTTTAGAGTTTTATTTCAAGGGAATGTTAAACACTTTGAAAACCACATCCACATTCGCGCATTTAGTTAAAGGTACTGCCTTAGGGCAGGCGTTGTAGGGTGCTAATACCTTCCCTACACGTAACCGACTCCCGAACCAAGAATTTGGTTCAATTTGACCATGCCTTATCATTTTATGGTTTTTCCGTAGTTTTCCAGAATAAACTATGGTGGCGACTCCAAAATCTCTTTTTTCAAAATTAATCTTTTTTTTATTGGATCGTCGTCCCGTCGCGATTCCGGTTGCGACACCCATCAATGAACTTTGTTTTGTTCTTGGACAACAAGGCTCTCCTCATGCTTCTGCTCCATGAGGAATAATTGTTCTCGTTTAGAGTCTGGGCAATGAGGGTGAGTCCTGGGTTCTCACCAGGGTGTAAGTAGTAGGGACTGGATGGGTTGGATGCTTCAGCTGGGTAGTAATTGGATGATTGATCCATGAGAGAAAGAATCCAAGAAACAGCCCAAGAAGATACCAAGAATTGAATCAGAGGCAACAGAAGCAGAGCAGGTACTAGACCTGCTCTGATACCATATTAGAATTGGCCCAACACTGTTCCATTTGTTATGCGGCCCAGCCCATAACACTCAGCTGTTGATGAGGCTTTAGGACAGGCAGCGGATGCCACGCAAGCAGTGTGTGTGATACGGGGGCAAGAAGAGAGAGAACGGAGCGTCTTCAAGGTTTTCCCAGACGCTAAAGCAGTGGTGGCGTCCGCACAGACTGGCCGTCGTAGAGGCAGCGGCGGATGGTGGCGCAGAAGGAAAAGATGAAGAGGGCAACGAAAGAGGTAAGAAAAATACTGTCTTTTTATTACTCTTTCATGTTCTGTAAATGCTTTCTGTACATATGGTAGTGTTCTTCTGTGTTACACAAAATGAAAAGAGGAGAGCTCTATTTATAGAGCTCTAACTAACAACTAAAAACAAGTAACTGTAAATCCTAGTAAAACAGAAATGGTTACTGTCTTTATGACAGTAAGGGATTAGGTATAATCCCAATAGCCTCCCCTCAAGCTGGACGATGGATGGCTGTCAGTCCAAGCTTGGGAATAATTGATCTGAACCTAACGCGATGGGGAAACTTCGTGAAGATGTCAGCCAACTGTTCGTCAGAGCGTATGGGAAGAAGGTTCAAAAGTTGTTCCTTTACCTTCTCACGCACTACATGGCAGTCAAGCTCAATATGCTTGGTCCGTTCATGAAAGCTCTGGTTGTGAGCTATGTGCCTGGCTGACTTGTTGTCACAATATAAGGCCGGGATTCCTGACTCTTCTACTTGAAGGTCCTGTAGGAGATAACTGAGCCATTGTATCTCGCATACAGTGGCTGCAAGCGCTCTATACTCAGCTTCAGTAGATGATCTGGAGACAGTTCTCTGCTTCTTAGATTTCCAAGAGATGAGAGAAGATCCAAGGAAGATACAGAATCCTGTCGTGGATCTTCTAGTGTTGGGACATGTAGCCCAGTCTGAATCACTGAATCCCTTTAGCTGTAGAGGAGAATCAGCAGGGAAAAACAACCCCTCAGATGGCTTAGACTTGATGTACCTGAGAATGTGTTGGATGGCCCGATAGTGATGATCAGTAGGTGATTGAACAAATTGGCTAAGTAAATTAACTGAAAAACACAGGTCGGGTCTAGTGTTTGTGAGGTATAACAACTTCCCTATCAACCTTCTGTAGGGACCTGGGTCATCCAGGTAGCTGTCCAATCTGTACAAAGAGCTTGTGTCACTAAGAAAGGGAGTAGATGAAGGCTTACAGCCCAGCATTCCGGTGTCTTCTAGTATATCTAAGGCATATTTCCTTTGACATAAGTGGATCCCCTTTTTAGATCTAGCTACTTCTAGTCCTAGGAAGTATTTGAGTTCTCCTAGGTTCTTTATTCGGAACCTGTTGTGGAGAAGCTCCTTTATGTGGTTGATCTCCATCATAGAGTTCCCTGTTAACACGATATCATCTACATACACAAGGAGGGCAGTGAAGCTAGTAGATGTTTTCTTAGTAAATAAAGAATGATCAGATTTGGATTGGACAAACTTTGCAGTTGTCAGGAAGAAAGTTTTTCAAACCACTGTCAAAATATATATGTTTACTAAATAAGTATGGTAGTCAATTAAAATGATAAAAAAAACTTTTATATACATATTTTTTATTTTGATAATAAATTACGTTAATTTAAAATTATATTCTATATTATAAACATTTGGTCCTTTATAAAATTATTATATAATTTTGGTCGTCTATATCTATAAATAATAAAATTGAAGTAACATAAATTTTTCTGTAAATAATATAATTTGAAAGAGTATAACTGAGAACTTTTATCACATGTTATAACCAGGAAAAATGAACAAAAAAATAAAAACAAAAGCAAAATCCAAACTTTGTAAAATAAAAGATATATGTAATTTAATATATGTATATATATATATATATATATAAACTTATTATATTATCCTTTATTTAATTTATAAATCATTGATTAATTTATATTGAGAAGGTTTTGTTTTGACATCATCATATATGATTTGTTGTTTATATATTAACAGTTAATCTTTTATGTCAATTTTTTTAACCATGATTATCAAATCGATGTCATATTTAACCATCACAACATATGAACATGATGCTCTTAGCTTTGTTGAAGGTAATAAAATATATGATGAGAGAAATGACTTGATTCGTGATGAATTTTCAAACAAGTTTGTTTTATATGTCAAGAGAGAACATGATTGCTCACATATCATGTCAACGAAGAAAAAAATTTATATATAAAATTGAATAGAATATTATTTGCTATATTATTAGTCTTACCACATTGTCCAAGTCAAATATGATTGAAATTCTACAAGTAAATTGATGGGAAATGACATTTTTTATAAAAAGAAGAAATGACTTCAATATAACAAGTATTCAATTTTATAATTCTTTAAATTTAAATTTAATTACGTAATTGTATGTTTACATGATGAAATTTCAGACTTTTCTTAAGTTATACTTTATCTTCATGTCCAATACAAACAAATAATCAATTCTATGTGATTGCTTCTATATTAAAAATAAAAGAGACATATCTTTTTGTTACGTATATAGTTTTTATTTGACTATCAATCTATATTATTTTATTGTTCTTTCAAAATTTAGATCAAAATATTATTTTAGAGTGGCGACAATCGTTTTCATATTTATTAGACAAAAATAAATTATTTATTAATTATGTCAGATTTTCGTATTAATAATCTATTATTTTTATTATGGGAATATTTTTTGATTTTTTAAAATATTCAAAATGTCAGGAAGTTGTTATTATATTATTTTAGTAAAGTTTGTAATATTTTATTTTACTAATATAAAACTAGTAAAATAAGTATTGTAAATACGAGAAATTTGAAATTTTTAAAGTTAAAAATTTATATTTAGATAACTAAAATTTAACTATGTTAGTGCATCTCATGCTAAATTAATTGGAAAAACATTCTCTAAACTTACAATATTTAAAATAATCATCCCAAAAGAGAAAGAAAAGGATAATATTCTTCTCCATATATTTGGTTTTGTTGATACACAACTTTTGTCAGCATAAGATAATGAGTCAAAGTGGTGCTTTAATTTTGGCTGCACTTATACTTGTGTATCTAATTTAGTTGATAATATAATTATATAAAGTTATGTACTTATTTATATAAATTCAAACATAAATAAAATATTACAATACTTTAAAACATGCATAGATATTATAACTCTAATTTTAAAAATATATTATCTAAAATATTTTTCACCTTATGTATTTTATAGAAACTTGTTATTATTAATAAAACAGACGTGTATTAAATATAATGTAGATATATTTTTTAAAAATTATAAATATTTATTACTCTTTTCTATAAAACTATAATATTGTATAATTTTAATTATACAAATAATTTTATTAATATTGATTCCACCCTAACTAAAATATTAAACATTGAATCACTGAATAGTTTGTTTGAATGACCAATTCAACCTTCAATATAATGATCTTTATTGGTTAACTGGTAAGAGGGAGTTAGAATCCATTTCACTGCTCCATTCCATTCATACATATGAGATTATATACAAAATACTATTAAACCTATTAAAGATATAAGTGTGCTATTATTATTATTATATCTGCTTTTTATTGTTTGCATGAATTATTAGTAGAAAATAAACATTTTATATTTTTATTTATTTTAAAAAATACTAATAATTATAATTATGTAAAAATATATGTGATTTGAAATGTAAGTATGGAATTATGGAAATATATTACGTAAAAATAAAATATTAATAACTATTTTATCTGCAATAAAAATATGGGAAGTTCATTTTAGTATTTACATAATTTTTTATTTATTTGTTTTTTATGATTAATGTAATTAAAAATAGAACAGAGACATAACATAAACAAAATTCCTTTATAAATGATTACAGATTATTTATTAATTAATTAATATACAATAATACGTTATTGGTAAATAAAATAGCCGGAGGGTTATTACGGCGTCGTTTAGATGAGTCGGAAGGGAATACTATACATGGATGAAAAAGGCGAATGTTAAAGCGGCATAGTTCAGCGCCTACTGCATTTTGGAGCGATGGCTGCTGCCGTCAGTAAGGTTTCCGGCGACATCATCTCGTCAAGCTTCGATCGTATCCGACCACCGCCTCCACCGCCTCCTGATTCTTCCCTTCTCTTAGCTACCAGACCTCCAAGGCATTTCTCCCTGCGTCTTATCTTGAGCTTATTTCAGATTACTCTTTTTCATTGTTTAACACTGCTCTTACAGATTAGGGTTTGAAGTTTTAAATTGACACGATTATTATGTGTTTTGTTTGTTGCAGACACGCGGTATCGTATTGGACGTGTTCAAAGCTTTGTGCAATTTGCTTTGTTGCTGGAATGGTTTTCGGATACTCTCTCAGGGGACGAGTCAAGCGTTGGGCTTCTAACATCCTCAAGAAGCTCAACTGAAACATAATTGAATTGCAGGTAGTCGTTTAGTTCGATCACGGTTCACTTTCATAGATTTATGTGAAAGAATAGGTAATCGTTTAGTTTCAATTTTTCTTCGTTTTTAGATGTTCCGTGACGGCTTATGTTTTGTAAGGATTTTGGGATGAGTTTAAAAGTCACGGATTCAACTACAAACCTACACAAGGGCTTATTAATTTAGGTGATTTATTTCTAGCCATTTCGCGCACAATATCAACGCATGTTGTGCTTCTAATTTCAGTTTATGTGTGGCACAACTGCAGAATTTTCTATATTCTTCACCACATGGTTTTGTCCCAATGCTTAAAGTGTTTTTACTGTTAAGGTTTTCGGGGTGAAGCATGATGATTTTTACCCCTAAAAATGGACAGTGTTTAGAGGGTTTTATTACCTTACTTTACTTTATAAAACTAGTTCATTATTGTTTCCCAAGTAAAAAATGTTAAAAATGCTTCCTCGCTTCAAAACCCCCTCTCTTTTCCTCTCTAAATAACCCAGCAAGTTGAGTTGAATTACTTTATTGGTAATTTATAGATGAGTATGGTCGCTAGTATTTTGATTCAATGATACGAGAATTATTTAGTTTTCAGTTTTTCTTTTCTTTTTAAAAAAAGAATCGGAAGGCAAGAGGTGGAAACGGACATGCAAATTATACTATATTTTCTACTTTTGAAGTTCAATGTTTTGGAGACATTTCCTCTGTCCTACATCACTCCTTTTAGACATTTTTCTCCCAAGGATCTCAGAAAACTCTTGAAATAAGGAAACAGAAATGAAAGGGCACACAAACCACCATTACCCACTTTTCTAGAATTGCAAGCAAATAAACTATTATTAACTACAATTGAATGGCAATTCATTTTAATATCTTCCAGTCAATTTTACTCTAGTTTCATGTAGATAATAACTTGAAGTTAAAATCAGACTGTGATAGACAATGTCAAACCTGTGATAGACAAATATCGAACAACAAATTCAAAATGCAATCCAAGCTTTTGTTGTTTCAGGTTTCAACTTAACCAACACAAGAAATCTACAATCGAGTTGGTTTGAATCCACACATTCCAAGAAGCCTCCATATCTATTTATAAATGCAGATATTTTTGAAGTGCTCGTTCGCTCAGTCACTTGTTATTGATACAAAAAAGTACAAACAATTTATTGACATCCAAAGTGTAGCCCGTCGAAAATTACACCATGATCTCTCTGTCATTGATAAATTGACGTGCTCTGTGATCACGGAAAATACAAAAATAATGCCTGTGATCAATAAATGGTAATTTATCTAAATCAGTGAGGCTACAAAACTGAGAAAGCTACCCCCTTTGCATCGAACCCAAGTCATTTGCTAATGTGGTTTCGGCACAAAACCATCAACAGCGAAGTTCCGAGTAGCAGCAGGAACGGCTAACCGAATTCCATCAAGTTCAGGTTTTGCAATAACTTGGCAACCCAGACGTGATCTGCATATTTTCCATAATTAGTCAAGGTCACATTTAAGGGTAGCAAAAACGGAAAATGAACATTTCCAATCCTGAGTTCATGAATGGTTAACCCACGTTTCAGTAAGTCCAAAAGCTAGATCTAACATGTCGTTTTCCTCATCGGTTGGATCTTCCAATTTATTGTAATGTTCTACGTCCTGCACAAAAATCAGTTATTTGTCCCTCTTGTAAATGGAACACGGTAGTTCAAAAAACAAACTAATAATAACTTCAAGCAACATTTCACTACATAGATCACCCATGATGTACCATGACTATAACATGGCAAGTTGAACACGCAAGCGAGCCCTCACATGCTCCTGCAGTAACATTAAGTAAGACACCATCTCAACCAAAAGGAAAAGTAAGCTGAATCAATTACGAATACGCTTGGCCACTTCAGAAATGGCCCTACCTACTTGACAGTATGAAAATCGAAACGAATCGTTATGTCAGCAGAATTGAGAAGAAAATAATAAAATTCAAAACTTAAAGCTCTTGCCTTCTAGTTCAATGTCATTTTCATGAGCAGCTTCTAACATAGACATTCCAACAGGGACTTTGATATGGGTTTCCTCACCATCCTTATCAATAAACGTTACAGATATCCTGCACAATCTCAAAGATTAAGGTGAAAAAAGACACTTGTGGAAGACTTTTAATATACTCACGATGAACAATTGTCATCTAATATAATATATGGCAAGGTACGACAGTAATGATGTAATCTGTCCTAACGGGAGTTAACACTGACTGATCTCTAACGGTGTGGGAAAGCATGACACGTGGGAGGATTATTTCCATCGTACAGGGACTTGGAATTTTTCAGGGAATGCGACCAGCTGCGACAACTGAGGCTCAAAGATTTTGTTATTGTTGCCATTTTGGTTAAAGTATCAGAATCACACAGCAACCTCACTCCTGCTCAGATATCATACCATACCCCCAAGGCTAAACAATATGAAATCATGGTTGGTTGCACAAGAAACATGGAACGGTAGAGCAGAGTGCAAGCCAAATATTTATTTGATATTAACATTCTCTGCGCTTTGAAGTTCTCACTCAGATGCCTTGAAAAGTTTAAACACTGGAAGAAAAATATATTAAACTTCCATCAAGCTCACTACACAATGTCAGTTCTTAAGCCTTTCATTATGGGCGTTTAAAATATTTCATATGCTGTATGATAAAGTAGATAGACATCCGCTGACCTTAGATTGTAACTCAATAACCACTTATCTAGCTAAAAATTAGACAATAAGAGAAACGGCAAATTTATAACACTTAGATTAGGAGGGTCATGTTAAATGACTAAATCATGATTATTAGCTAGAAACAAAAAATTGGCAGTTAACAATTAGTCAGCATAATTTACCCATGTTGCGTGTCAAAATATAACATCAACACTGAATAATAACCAATTTTGCCTGGGGTTCTTATACAATTCAAAGTTTTGCATTTTAAGTCCGTTAATCATAAAAGTAACAATTGAGTCAAAATTACAATTATAACACAAACACGATAAATAGTAAGTTTTTGAATGCTATATTGACATGATATTTACACATTCACAAAAGGATCACATACTCCCACAAATCAGTCATCTCAAATAGAAAGAACGTACGTTTCTTTTTCTTCACTCCCTTCCTCAGTAGTGTTGTTAGTAGTCATTGTTGAAAGGAAATTATGTCTTTCCATCATGGCTCCCTTGTGTAACTTAGTAAATGAATGCTGTTGAAACTAGTTAAAAAGAACACAAAATAATCACTCATAAAAACAGATAAGCATAAACCAATGCCATAAGAAAGTAAAAATTTAATAAAACAATTTCTCCAGTAATCTGGATGCAAATGTACACAATTTCTATAAAAATTTGATCGCACAAACAGTTGACAATTAGACAAAGGAATGTGATATTTTGACATCTACTAAGAAAAAACAATTACTTGACAGCTCAACATATCAATATTCTAATCACATTTCTTTTATTTTTTAACTTAAAGTACTACTACATATTTATTATATTATTAAAATGAGTTGTCAAAGGAGTGTTTTTTGTTTTGGAGGGTGTCGAAGTATATTTTTGTTTGACAACGAGAATATTTAAAATGTCAAGCATTATAAACCCTCATTAACATAATCAGTCCTCTCTCCAATCCAAGTAATTAAATTGATAGAAGACTTTCAGATTTCTGGGTTACTACGTATACAAAATGCTAATTGTTCCAAGAATTCAAATACAACCAAATTCCTTCTAGTATTAAAACAAATGAAATAAATAAACTAATACAAAAAACAGAGTACAAGGTGAAATTATCTTCATCTTCATAATGGCCATTATCAGAAATAGAGCAAAACATTGTCAAAATAGGGTCCAATTTCTCCCATCCTCTGCTAACCACAAACTTGTTGGCCCCTTCCTTTAGCTAAAAGATGGAGAGACCATTTGCAATAATGGAAAAGATTAATGTCATTATCATACTCCCATAACTCATTCAATATCACCAATCTTTATAATTGACAAAAGATGTCCAGACTAGTTTAACAGTTATTTTGTCATATTACAGATGGCCTCACATTTCAAAACACGAACACCCACTTATCATAAGACAATAAACTAGTTCATATCCAGTTTTTCTTTAAAACAAATCTAAAAACCAGGCAGGTATCTCCCATGATAAGCTCAAGCACGCTTATTTTTGCTATCTATTGAGATCCTAAAACCAGCACCAGATTACCAAACTTAATAGAAATTGAAAGCTGAAATTACAATAGGAGGAATAAGAAAAGGAAAATACAAATTCAGGGTATTGAATCACTAACCGGAGATTGCAGGTAACGATATCTTCCTGTTCGAACATATCCTACTCCACACAAGGATGTACAATTCCCTGGAAAATTAAAAAAACAGACAAATAATTAGTTGAATAGGTTCAATATAATCAGATGTTCTCTACATGCTATGAACTATGTAGAGAAGATAAAAATAACAAGTAGAAGTACTTGTGCAGAGGTGTTTAGCGACCGACGCTCCGACTCTAGCTAGTTTGGAATTTAGCATAGTGGTTTTAGGGGTTTAAGAAACCCTAGAAATTGTAGAGGAAAAAAATTGATATAAAAAACTGTTACAAAAAATAAATGAAACAAGTTGAGAGGCCGAGAGAGGAACAGCTATTATGCGCCGAAGAATGAGAAAAACCGCAATCAGGGGGAACAAGTCGGAGAACAGAGAGATCTTACATTCTAAAAGCCCAACAACAAGGCCCGAAAAGCCCAACCATGAATTTATGCACAACTTAATATTTTTTAATGTCCTAACTTTTGGTATTTTCTAGTTCAATATTATAAACTAATTCTTGAAATTTATGGGTCCCTTTTTAGAATATTTTTAAATTGTAAGTATTGCATTTTTAAAATTTTACAATCATTTAATTTTTTTTATAAGTAGCCTTTTCTTTAGTTTTCATTTTAGAATAAAAAAGATTCATATTAAAATAAATTTAAATATGTATATTTGTATAATGGTGGGAATGCTACAATTAGGGATGACAACGGGTTGGGTAGGACACAGATAGTGTCTGCTCGCAACCCGACCTGCCAGATAAAACTGTAACCGTAACCCGTTTAAAAAATACTAACGAGTATTTTAAAATCTGCGAATACCTACAAAAGTTTTTTTTTTATATACATTTTTAAAATAAAATTACAAAATATATATATATATATATAATACAAATTAAATTAAATATAAATTAAAATTTAATTTTAATTAAATTTAACCTAATAAAATATTATTTTATTTTATTTTTAATTAAATTTAATTAAAAATATATAAATTACTTGTTATTACTTTTTTTGCAAATAACGGATATCCGCAGATCGAATAGTATACTACCTGTATCCGATTCGCAGGATATCCGTTGTCCATTATACGTGGATAATAAATATGCACATATAATAATTATGGGTCGCAAATTTTATCCACGGTGTCGATTTTTCTTTTGTCATATCTAGCTAGAACATAGGTAACAATGTTATTAATAATTGTAGCTTTTTTTATGACAATTATGCTAGTTTTGCAAACAAGACAATGCCATCATAACAGTAATAAAGGAATAAAAATGATTATAATAAAAGTATTGCAACTTTCATGATATTTCTTAATTTTGTAATAATATTGATAATTTATGCGTTATGTAAAAATTATATACTGTTTTAAACTGATTTCACAGTTAATTTTAGTTAGACAATTTTTTCTTTTGTCAAATTAAAACAATTTCATTATCTGATGGAATAATTAATCATATAATATCTAAGTAATCCATAACCCTCAACTTAGAAGTCATGGTATAAGTCCCTACTTGAAAGTAACTTCAAATATTTAAGGTTATATTTATTTTTTGTTCATATTATAATTTTTTTTTTCATTTTTTTCACATAATCGTTTTGAAATCATTTTAAAAAATTATATATTTCTTATACTTTTTTGGAATTGCAATGTTTTGATATAATAAAAATGCAAACATATAAGCATAGGAACACATATATGTTTTCACTACTATAATTATAAATATTTTAATAATAATGATAATTAAAATGGTAAAAAATCAATAATAAAAAAATAACACTAATAATTATAAAAGAATATGATAAGATGGAAGCGATAAGGATAATATAATGATATTATAATAAAAAGACCATTACAAATATAATATTACGAAAGTAAATTATCTTTGTTTAAAAACCGATTATAAACATATTTTAAAATAAGTTAAAAATATTATAAACATATTTTAAAACACGTTTAAAATAGTTTCATCTCTATATTGTATTGATTGTGTTTTATTTTTTAAAAAATACTTCTGTAAATTAAAAAGTAGCAACCATCCAAATGAGACTTTAAGAACTTGATTTTACTAAATAAAATTTTCATTAACTTTATTTTGCCGGAAAAAGGAAATTGACTCTCTTTAAGTTGAATTGTGAATAAAATAACACATCAGATTTTATATAATTGATGGAGAGTTAGATAGTTTAAAGTATATTGAAGGGGTTTAATTTTGCAGTTGTGTATAGAGAGGGGGAAAAAACTAGGACCTACTAGTTGAGACCCAAATTCAATTAATATGTAAGAATCTAATATTCTGAAAATTAGTTGACAAAAAATACATTCATTTTTATAACAAAATATACAAAAGAATTCAATATTCTGTTAAAATAAATAATAATTCAACGATATTATTTATATAATTAAATTTATAACTACATATATCACTGAATTAAAAAAATTTGGGACAAAGTTCACATAAAATACTGTAATGATGAAGATATTTTATTTACTTTGGTAATCCATCTCTTTCTATAAGGAAAAAATTAGTTTTCAGCTGTCACCAATAAAATAATTCATTACACTGAAAAAAGTTAATGACATCATAGTTGCATAGAATATAAAGAGCGGTCTTAAGATCAATGAGCATAAGTTAAATTGTGTTTTCATGTCTCCAACTTTGACACTTTGTTAATTATGAGGATTTTGGACTGATTTTTTAAATAGCTGAACTATTTTTTTTAATAATTAGTATTTTTATTCATATATTTGGAGTTTTTGTGATAATTGTGAGATATAAAACAGTTTTAAAATTTAGATGTAAGAAAGTCAGAAAAAATATAATTAAAATTTAGAGAAATTTAAGTTATAGTTTTAGAAAAAATTAAACAAAATATAACAATCTATATAATTTACAACATTGTTTAATTTATTCACAAACATATTCGTTTATTAGAAAAAGGAGACAATCATAATTTAATTAAGCTGTTAGGATAAAATATGTATATTAAATAAGTTTTTAAATATATATTATATCGGTTTCGTAACTAATTTAATATAAGTTGATGTAATATGTTGAAAATGTATATTAGATTGGACGTGCAATCCATCTAATATGTACTCATGCTATCGATTTTAGATCAATCTCGATCCAATATTTTTAACTAAAAGAACAAAATATCATTTTTAAAAGTGACCATGCGAAGGTGTAAAGAAGAGACGACAAACCACCAAAGACCATCGACGAACCATCATGAATCAACACTAACGAACTATCATGCATAACACATACTCCAACTACAAAACACCATGGACAATACACTTAGCTGAGTAGGAAAATTTGTGAAACACCATGGAGACTAGTGGTGCACATTTAATAAAGCAGTTGTGTTACAATTGATCAATTGTTTATTTGACCTGTTGGGTCTTTTAAAGAGGAGGTTTGAGTTCAACCATATAAGCGATTGACACCACTATCTACCCAAAACCTTAAACAATGAGTTAATGAGTTTTTCATCTTTATATAATGCTCTACTTTTTCATTTCTATCCAATTTGAGACTTACACTCACTTGGATTCCCAACATAATATGCGTATATTGAATCAATTTAACCGACTTAATATATACATATTAAATTGGTTCTCCTATAACCAATTTAAAATACTTTTTAATTGTTACAAAATTATCACTATATTTTAAATTAAATCAATTTCAGATTAATTAACATTATATCACGTTCTAATATCACCAATTTTCAATAATTTACAATTTTAATCATATATCATGCATCAACAAAGTCATCCAAATGGAATCACCGACATATTAAAAATATTAAATGAATAACACGGTTATACAATTATTTTAATTGCACTTCCATTTTCTAATATAAAAATACAAGCATATATTAATGACTTGAATTCCCTATCTTTTTTACAGAAATGAAAAAATTAAACTAAATGTTGACGCAGTGTTAGTCTCAACAAAATTTCACTTGCGTTTGATGATCACACCAACATATTGTAATTAAGTTCAGTTAATGACACCGTGTTTCTTAATAATATAAATATGTATGTAACGGTTGGGTTTTACTGGAGTAAACTGAAAAACAGATAGATGGAGAGTAGCGTGTGAGGGAACAGAAGAGAGGAAAGAGAAATACAACCAACAAAGCCAACGCCAACACAACTAAAGATTGAGTGTTTTCTAACCATAGATTAGACATAGTTTCTCTGCAAACTATCAGACACATTTTTCAAATTTGGTTCTGTAAAACTAAAATAACATTTCTAATATCCAGCAAATCACCTCTTCCGTAACAGGTATCGATCTCTCCATTCACTTGTTTTTCTTCTTACATTCATTTATGTTTTAATCCAGTTTAATTATCTTCTCCCTCAATTATTACTGTTGTTGTTTTTGTTGTTGTATGATGCACGATGAAGAAAAACATGATGTCTTTGGAAGAACATAAACATAAGTTGATGTTTGACGTTGTATTTCTGTGCATTTTTAGTTGAAGAGAGTCCATAGTTAGGGGTTGGATCTGGTGAGTTGATCAATGGATGATGGTGGAGGTTCCAAATTGAGTGGGATTAGGCAGATTGTGAGATTGAAGGAAATGTTTCAGAAGTGGCAAACTGTGACTCTGGGCTCAAAAGATTCAAACCATGATTCTGATGTTGCTCGTCCTGGAGGCATTCCACCATTGATAAACAAAAGACTAACAAATCTTTTGTACTGTGACTCTGATGAGGATAGCTGCTACAGTCCTCAACCACCGCATGATGTTCCCAAAGGTTACTTAGCTGTCTATGTTGGGCCTGAGCTTCGGAGGTTTATCATCCCAACAAGCTACCTTAGCCACTCTTTGTTCAAGGTTTTGTTGGAAAAAGCTGCAGAGGAGTTTGGGTTTGATCAGAGTGGTGGACTCACTATTCCGTGTGAAATTGAAACCTTCAAATACCTCTTGAACTGCATGGAGAACCACGATGACAGCTCCGTCGGTCAGTTATAATTGCATTCTTTCATATATATATATATATATATATATATATATATATATATATATATATATATATATATATATTCTCTCTTTCAAATGAATTCCAATTAGCATACCCAGTGTTCCAGTGTCTCACCATCATCAATTAGTTTCATGATCGTGTTTTATGTTCATCATGTAGCATCTTAATGGATCCAATTTATTCTTTTTTTGTTTTTACCTTTATCTCACACATCAACAACAAAACAAGTAATTCAAAGGCATTCTGTCTATTTCACGTTTTGCTAAAAGAGTAAAAGATGGTGTGCAATGTGGTATCGGTAACCCTTTCCTTTTTAACTAACTTTCAGACTCTTGGTGGAATTGCAGCTGGAAACACAGCAACAGTGGAAGAATAAATACTTGCTCTCATCTACATAGAAGGAAAACCATGGTTCTGGTTTCTACACTTTCTTCCATTTTGGTTTTGATTTCTTGCATGAAGAATGACATAACTCCCCAACAAAAAAGATTTGTGATGGGTCATTTGTTTGTAGAACAGCTGTTAAAAATCTGTGTACTTTTCATCCAGTGTTCTCCCAATACATGTACTTTCCCAACATATTCAAACAGAACATTTTTGACATTTAATGAAGAATATATCCATTCAGGGATGCGAAAATGTGTTTCTTTTGGGGATCAAAAGTACTTGATTATGAGTTGTGAGATTCTCACGCATCATAATTATATAATAGGAGATGCTTAAGACTTTTTCATACACGCATTTTCGTACTGCAGAAGCTGTTTTCTTGTTTAAAAAGAATGTGACGATGGAGCATGTGCTTCTTTAACATAATCTTGAATGAAATCCGGGATTTGAGCTGTTCCAGGTTCCACTGAGACCATATGCGTATTTATTATATAGTATGCCATAATTGAGGTGTTCTTGGTGTCCTGAAAATAAAACATGAGTTATTCTGTTTTTGTCGTAGCATATGCGCACATGATTGATGGGAGACAGCATGAGTGTGATTGCTAACGAGATCTGACATTTTTTGTGTTTAATATTCCTTATTTGCGTGTTCTATTCATTACGTTGAAGAACTGTCCTTGTTTTTCGGCCACCAATGACAAACGTACATTTGCCCTCTCTTTTTCTTAGTTTTAATGGGCTTGCAGTTCTCAGTGCTAACGAGAGGGTTACTCTCTACACCACACCATTTTACTCCCTATATCATTATATTTTTTTAAATTCTAAAATTATCTTTTATATTTTAAAATATTTTACACCTCCATCTCTTTTCTTCAACAAATGTCAACATTGAATTTTTTTTTTATTTTTAGTTTTTTAATTTATTATATTTTAAATTAATATATAAATATTTTTTAATATTTTTTAAAATTATTACTTAATTATTTATAAATTAATTTTATTTTATTTAATAAAATAATAATAATTAATTTAATTTATATATTATTATTTAAATAATAATTAAAATATTTTTTATAAATATATTAAAATGGATGTGCTACATGCGACATCCGTTTGAATTTTTTTATTTTTTTAGTTTTTAGTTTTTTAACTTTTTGTATTTTAAATTAATATATAAATATTATTTAATTATTTTAAAATTATTACTTAATTATTTATAAATTAATTTTATTTTATTTAATAAAATAATTATTATTAATTTTAATTTATGTATTATTATTTAAATAATAATTAAAATTTTTGTTATAAATCTACTAAACGGATGTGGCGACATCAGTTGAAATAGTTTTTTTTTTTTAGTTTTTAGTTTTTTAATTTTTTATATTTTAAATTAATATATAAATATTATTTAATTTTTTTAAAATTATTATCTAATTATTATAAATTAATTTTATTTTATTTAATAAAATAATAATTATTAATTTAATTTATATATTATTATTTAAATAATAAATAAAATATTTTTAAAAAATCTATTAAACGGATGTGGCCACATCCGTTGAAGTTTTTTTTTTAAATAAAAACAATAAACTAAAATATAAAATATGTAAACGGATGTCAACATCTGTTGAAGGTGAAACGGATGTTGACATTCATTTTATAGAAAGACAAATTAGGTATGGGGTGGTACAGGGAGCAACTCTCTGCTAATGAAATTGAGTTGGGCCTATCCAGGACCGCTATGGCCCAAAAGTAAAAGTAGATTTTAATAAATTTTTGGTATGTTTATAGAACAAGTAGGTATAACTATAATAAGATAAAAAATATAAAATATTTAAGTATATCAAAATATTTAATTATGAACTTACCAACAATATTTTTTTTATTCTCAAATAACAGTTGCCTGGATAAATAATTACAAAAAAAAGAAGAAGTAAACACCAGTTTAGAATACTATAGTGAAAGAGTACTTTAAACAAATCCTTTGGCTCCATACGGCTTGGAAATAAAGTGAATCTGACTTGTAAAATTTTGAGTGATAAGCAAGTTAGTCACTGGACTTAAATATATTTTATTTTTAAGAAAAGTAACGTAACTTTGTTCAATTTTATCTTTCAATTCCTTTTCATTATTTGATAGATAATAATGAAATAATTTGACTCCGTAAACAAAAAATATTATCTTTCAATTCCTTTTCATTTTCCGTGGAAGAAGATCACTGATTCACAAATCACGTGTTTGCGCTTGACATAGGATTTACCTCTTTTTAAGTTAAATAGTATTCAGCGAGAGTTGTCAAAACCGATAGCCAGACCTCACTCACTATAAATTGATCACTTAGTGAGTTAACACAACCTAGCTTACTTATGGGTGTTGTTCCCTACACCTCTTCATTATTTTTTTTAGGTTTAAACCCTCCCTTGGTCCTCAAGTTTGTATGAAAATCTCATTTGGGTCCTCAAGTTTTTTTCTGTCTCAATTGGGTCATATTTTTTGTAAAAGTGAGCACATTGTACCATAACCGTTAAGTGGTGTGAGACGGCGTTAAATTGGTGTGAGCTGGATTTTTCCATTTACGGACGTGGCATTGTGCATTAAAATTGACTGTTTGTTGTGTTTTATCCACGTAGGCTACGAAGCCCTAACATTTAAGGGCATCCCATCTCATCCAAAGTATATTCTCGTGTTGGAGAGGATCGTGTTTCGTCTTGGTGAACCAGAGCTGCTGTCTTACGTCTTGGGCAAGCACTGTTGAGGTGGTGGTAAGGATGTCTTGTTCATCTTCCTCTTGCAAATGTTTGGGTTCGGCCATGCAACGCAGTAGTGGCAGTGTTAGGAGCTTCGATGGAAACCCAAGATGCCTCTGTGGTCACAGTGCAGTGTTTCGTATTGCGAGAACCCCTAAAAACAAGGGGAAAAAATTCTGGGGTTGCCCTAACTTCAAGGTCAGTTTGATATAACAATAAATCTATGTCTATTTATTTGGGTTTTGACGAAGGAGTGTGTGTTGGTGTTGAACAGGGTGGGAGTGGAGAATTGGTTGGTTGCAACTTCTTCAAGTGGTGCATTGACGAAGGAAATGAAGCAAAATGGCTGAATGTAGAAGAAAGGACTGATAGTGAAAGAAATGAAGAACTGGGTGTGATGAGCATGGAAGACAGTGTGTTGCAAATGGAAGAAACATATTGTCCAAAGATCAAACTGGGTTGTATAGAGAAAAGTTTAGTTAAGTTAGATAAGTGGTTTAAATTGTTAGTGGGGATGATCTTTGTCATATTTGTTTTGAATGTAATTGTATTAGCAATGTTGGTGAAAGTTGGTTGATGCTGTGTCATCTGTGATCAGACTTGAAACTTGGCTTATATGTAATGTGTGTTTCATTAATGTTGGTGAGTTATTACAGTGATAATGTGTGTCATTTAATTTCTTTTAATTGTATTGTTACTTTAAGTGGAATAATGATAAAGCAAAATCATGACTAAGTGGAGTAATGAGAAACATGATAAAGTAATGAGCCATAAAGTTGATGAGTGATAACAAAATTGGGCAGTAATCACTTTCTGATAACCACAAACATTGTCTTAGATGATAACAGAAGCTGTTCAAAATGATAACAACATTGTCTTACATATCCAAAATACATCATAACAATACATTTGCTACAAAATATAAATTTAGGATCAGTACAGACTGTGTTCAGTACATTAGATCATTGATCACATCATTCATCAGATAAAGGCATAGTTGCTGGAGGTTGGGTGACTTGAGAAGATTGGGCTGTAGGAACCTCTACTGTTGGAGGTCTTTGTGGACAGCCTTTTCTGTTGGGTCCAAGTTCTTTGCAGATGGCACATGTTTTCCTCTGCCCACCCTTTCTTAATTCACTGTTATTCTTCTTCAACTCCCACTCCTCTAGTCTTCGTTTCTTCTTGGGCCTTCCTGGCATTGTCCTCTTCTTTGGTGGTAATATATCTGCATAGGGTGTAACATCCCAGACATGTTGTCCATTGATAGGGTTAATTATTGTGTTGTAAGTCTCTTCATAAGTAGACTTCCTAAACCAGTGGCCAATGTATTCTTCTGCATTTATATTCAAAAATTTCATTGCAGTGATGGCATGAGTACACAGAATGCCAGTAATTGCCCATTTTCTACATGTGCAGTCCATGGTGTCAATATTCACAACAAATTGCTGACCAAATTCTGAAAGATGTTTCACTTCAAATAATTTTTCTCTTGACCACCTATATGTAATACACAATTCAAAACACAATTAGATGGATCACTATAAATGGAAAGAAAGTTAACATGAATGGAAACACACATCATAAAAGTTACCTTGGTAACCAATATCTAGTTAACCAGGACTCCTTCTGAAATCTGTTAAAAACCTTGGGGCAGATTGAACCTTGATATGATGTGATCTTTGTCCTGTTGGCAGCCCATCTCTTCATTATGTAAACCCTTATGTCTTCTAACATGCTAATAATAGGCTTAGACCTACTATCAACTAGCACACTATTAAAGCCCTCACACATGTTGTTCACAAGAGTGTCACATTGTGATCTAGAGGTGAATCTAGATCTTGACCAAAACCTGGGATAAGTGAATATAACTAGTCAAGTATGTGTCATGGCAAGCAAATATTGAAATATTTATAAGAGTTAATAATTAGAAGACTTAATGCATACCTAGATGGGATGGCAAGCAGATATTTAAATGCGTCTAAATTTATGTCTCTAATATTCCTCATTTCAGTCTCCCATTGTTGTGGGTGTGTTGCTGTTGCTGCCCGCCACATCAGACGTTTAAGGTTTTTTCCAGGAGATTTTTTTCTGAAGTTTGAATATAAATGCCTAACACAAAATCTTTGTTCTACACCAGGTAGAAGATCCTGGATTGCTGGCAAAAGACCCTGACATATTCAACATATTGTAATTAACATTTGTTTAATGAAGATATTCAGTTATATGTAAAACATATTGAACATTCACTGACCTTTTGTTGGTCTGAAATAAATGTGCATCCTGCACATACAGCTGCCCCACCAAGGTCCTCAATAAGGTGCTCCAAGAACCAAGTCCAGGAGTCTTTGTTCTCTACCTCAACAATAGCATATGCTATGGGCATCATTTGGTCGTTTCCATCTCTTCCCACTGCTGTTAGTAACTCCCCTCCATACTTGCTTTTCAGAAAGCATCCATCCAAGCCAATAATAGGTCTACAACAAATGAAGCTATCCTTGCATGCCTTCAAGCATGCATAAAATCTTTGGAATATGACCTCACCATTACTGTTATCAACTTTAATTTGTACTGTTGTTCCTGGATTTGTTTTCAGCAGCTCATGACCATAATCGTGAAGTCTTCTATATTGATCTTTGAATGATCCTTCAACCTTATCTTTTGCCATTGCTCTTGCCCTAAACGCCATATTTCTTGAAATTCCTACATTCCATTTCCTAGTAACTTTGTCCCTAATGTCCATGACCTTCATTGTAGGATTTTCTCTCACAGTTTTCTCCATCCTTTGACTCAACCACTTTGAAGTCATCAACTTAACATTGAAATCTCTACTACAGTTGTGGTTATCAAACACTTTTCTCAGTTGCCATGCACTGACATCAGTCCTAAAGGAACAATACGCATACCATTTACAATTTCCTCTTCCACCCAAGCACTTGACAGAAATCCTTTTCTTGTCATTCTTAATAAATTTTAAACTTCTCCCATTACTTAGTGCATAAGTCCTTATGGCATCTGTGAATTCATTTTTCTCAGCAAAATAGGTTCCTACTTCCCATTTATAATCCACCAAAGTTTTAGGCATATTAAAAGTGGGAAACCTTATCTTAGTCCTCACATGATTGTCCTCACTATCTGATCCACTAAACAACTCCTCTGATAACCACTCATTGTCAGACAACCCACACATATCATGAATAAATTCATTATCTGTTGATCGTTCAGACTCAAGTAAGGCACTGGAAGCTTGTTCTCCCACATTTCCTTTAGAAGACTCAATGTCACAATGCACGCTGACATCAATTAGAATGCCTTCACTTCTATCTACATCTTCGTCCTCAGACTCTGCCTGATGTGCATCACCCTCACTGTCTTCTACATCATCATCCTCTTCATAATCCTCTAGCTCAAAATCATCTACATCATGTACCTCAGCTTCCTCTACATGATGGATCTCAACATCCTCACCATCACCCTCATAGGCATCACTATGATCCTCACCTTCACCCTCATACACATCACCTTCACCCTCATGGGCATCACTATGATCCTCACCATCACCCTCACCCTCACCCATTTTTGTACCACCATCACTATGATCCTGACCATCACCCTCAACCATTTTTTTACCAACATCACTATGATCCTCACCATCACCCTCATACCCATCACCTTCACCCTCATGGGCATCATCCTCACCCTCAACCATTTTTCTTCCTACTGCAGTATGATCCAGACCATCACCATCCTGGGCATCCCCCTCACCCTCCACCATTTCTGTTCCAACTTCAGTATGGACCTCAACATCACCCTCATGGGTATCCCCCTCACCCTCCACCATTTCTGTTCCAAGTTGACCATCACGAACAACCTCAACCTCAACCTCCTCCACTTGTCTTGCAACATCACCTTCATCATCAACTTGACCACCAACCCAATCAATCATTTCTACTATTTATGGTTCCATCATATTATGAACCACATACAGATGAACTTCATCATTTAACCTAGCAATGTTCAACATGTGCATGGCACCCCTATCATCAGTTAATAATTCTAACCTATCTGGGTGCACAGACTGACCTCCTAAACCGTACCATAACTCTTTGATGTCCATATGACCTAATTCTTTGACTGACGCTACTATGCCAAAATAGCTAAACAAGTCTGGATCACAAGACCATTCTGCTCTCTCTCCTTCAAAGCTTAAGTTCCCATTATCATCACTCACAAAATTTCCAGAATGGTGGACCACCACCTTAATACGTTCCTCATCCATATCAACAACTTCCTTTTATAACCTGTACATTATGGGGGTTAAGAACTGTTTCGAATATTACAGTGCTACAACTACGGAAACACTCACTCACTAACTAAACACTCACACCGACAAAGACAGGGGGACAGGGAACAAAGTAACATCCCCACTAACGAAACACTCATAGACAGGGGACCACTACAACTGATAAACAATTCAAGAAACAAAATTCGGGACCACAATGTGTAAACTACAATGTAACAATTGAACATGCAAAATGGGGACCACAAAGCATTATAAAAATTCATACAGACCAAGACAAAAACCCAATTGTCGAAGACCACAAATCACACTTATGCACTGAAACAGAAAACCAAAGACGAAACGAAGTATCTTACCTTAGTCGCGTCAACTATTAGCTGGCCTCTTCGTCTTGTTCAAGATTCGAGTTCTTGTTCGTCCTCCGCTTCGTCTCGCAACAACCAAATTAAATCCCCAATTCCAATTTCAAATCCCTAATTCTGATATACCTAATATGAATAAAGGGTACTTATGCCACATCAGCACTATTTTTTTAAACAAAACAGTCCACGTAAGAAACCCTAAACACATCACCACATTCTCTGTGCACCAACTCACACCAATTTAACGCCGTCTCACATCACTTAACGGTTATGGTACAATGTGCTCACTTTTACAAAAAATATGACCCAATTGAGACAGAAAAAAACTTGAGGACCCAAATGAGATTTTCATACAAACTTGAGGACCAAGGGAGGGTTTAAACCTTTTTTTTATTTCAAAAATACCCTACAGAACCACACGCTGAAGAACATCAGACAACATATTTGCAATGAAAACTGCACCAGTAACACAACAGTTCCCACCCTGTAGAAGAAATCATCAATTCACAAGAATTTTCAGTTAGCCAAATACTTTATTTCCTAGTCAAAACTTACAAGTTTGCTATTAGCCATAAAATGGTCTAGAAAATGTTATCAAATAATTATAAAAGATAATGAAAACTGAGAAGTTGTCAGACTCCCGAAGCTCTTAATCACAAAATCCATAAATAAAAAAGGTTTGAATAGCTTGATTGAGTTCACTGCATCATGAAACTCTCAAGCTCAACTGAGTGTAGATTTATCTATATGGGGGAAAAGGTCTTACACAACAAAAGAGTAAAACTCTTGTATTCAATTACGGTTTAAGAAACAAACGCATATTTACATCCGTGCATGGAGTTTAAGAAACAAACGCATATTCACATTCGTCATTCGTTTAAACTGAGGGACAAAAAAGAAATGAGAAGGTGTTGGAAGTCGTGTGTGGTGATGGAAGGAGTAACTCCCCTCACTTATTAGCGAGTTAAAAATTTCGAACTTGACCCGATCCACCATGGGTTGATGGGTTAAACGGGTTGTCTGGTTCATTTATTTATAAGTATTTTTTAAAATTAAAAAATTATAATTTTTTTAATTCAAATCTAAATAAAACATTACACTAAAATAATGTTAAACTCCATAGACAATTCAAAATAAATAAAAAAGTATCATACAATCCAAGCGTAATCCAAAAACATGTATAAAAGGCGAACAAATAAGTTTTTATTATTGATAATTTTTGTAACATTTTTCCATTTATAATATTAGAGTCTTGAATAAATAAATTTATAATATTTTTCTCTCGAAACATCTTTTTCTTTATAATAATCTACAATATAATAAAAAAAATGCTAACTAATAATATTGAATTTAAAACACAAAATAATAAATAATTAAATTAAATTAGGTAGGTTGGTGAGTCAACCTGGCTCAACATGGGTTCAACCCGATGAGCCGGGTTCTAAGTGAGCCGGATTGGAAACTAGCTCGCATAAAAAAATTATATATTTTTCAAATCCAATTCGGCTCAAATCTAAAGTGATTGACTCGCGAGTTACAATCCATTTTGATACCAATATATATATATATATATATATATATATATATATATATATATATATATATATATATATATATATATATATATATATATATATATATATATATATATATATATATATATATATATGCACAATTTTTTAATTATAACTAAAGTGGCATGTGATAAAACATTCAAAATGTCAAAAAAAAAAAAGGGAGGGGGGATTTCTTCCTACTTTGAATTGTATTGTTGATTTCTTAGAGACTAAGTTAAGGCTTTTTATAATCACATTGAAACAAATAAGTTTGTATTCAAGAATTTAAATGTGAATGGAAAGGATCGTATTAAGTAAAACATAATGGATAATATATAAGAAAAAATATGTGTTTACATATTTTTTAATTTTTAATTTTTTTTATTAATTAAAATCATTTATAATTTGTAAAAATATCTTTAAATGTATTTAAAATAATTAAAATTATATATAATTAATAATTAAAGTTTTTTAATATTATTAAATAAATAAATTTCATGATTTTAATATTTTTGTATTAAATTAAATTTCTTATAAAATAATTTCAATTAAATAATTTATAACTATAATTATTGTAATTATCTAATTAAAAATTCAAAAAAATTTATATTTCTATTCTTTTGAATTTTTATTATTATAGTTTTTTTACAAATTATAATTAATTAATAACAATTGTTTCCGTTATAAATTATTTAAATTAATAAAAATATTAAATATAAACTATTTAAATTAATAAAAAAACAAAATAATTAAAATTGTAGGAATTCAGGTGCACACACTTTCACTTTTTTAATTTTTTTTATTTAAAATGATTTATAACTTTTAAATAATGTATTTAAATGTATATAAAATATTTAAAATTATATATAATTAATTAATAAATATACTATGACGACTCAGATGGAGCCTCCATCCACGCAAACTTGCATCGCGAACGCAGATCCTATGATAGTGAACAAATGAACAGAGTAGACAAACGCGAACAAGCAGAACGGCAAGAAATTTCAGTGAAGAGGGAATTGGGAATGTGATGAGAACGCGTCTTCATCCACCAAAATCAACAAACCATTATAGATCACAAGTACCAGGATTAGAAGTTGGGTAAGAAGAATGAAAACGATAGGAGAGGAGGCATCACTGCCTGCAATTGGGGATTTGAATAGGAAAAGAATAAATTCATAATTCATTTTCCATATCCAAACACCTCTACCTGCATTAATCCACTTTATTTGCTTCATCTAACTTGTTTTCCAATCCAAATCCACCGCTGGCCGAATTTAGATTTTGGATGATGATGCGGGTTCGGTCGGTTTCCACCCATATTTAAGACCATGCATATCTCTAACTAGTAAATATGGCTAGTTGTCGATAACTACGATGTAGCACGAGAAGGGTAAGTTTTAGCAGTCTCTATGTGTTCCTACCTTCGTTTTTTGCATTAACTTTATGGCCATACTTTAACTTTCATCATATATATAAAAGGAAATTTGTACAGCATCTTATGAATTATTTCTTACAACAATCAAGTACACCCAACAAGGTTTTCAAAGTTTTACGTAACAGTTTGTTTGTTACACTAGTAGACAGGTATAGTCGCACAGCACAATGATGATACAAGCATGTATGAGTGGTTTCTCTCATAACAATTAATGCTCACATGGTCACAGCTTTGGAGGTGGGACAACCCACTTTCCTCCATGAATATAGGCCATGCTCATGAAGGGCTTTGCTTCTTCATACGACAGTATCTTCCGAAATTTTACACGCCCAGAGGAAAAAGCTCCTGCTCCCATGCACCTATATTCTCCATAGTAGATTGTCCTATAATAATGTCAAATTATATTAGTTTATAAAACATGAAAATTTATAAGTATATTTTTGACATCTGCAAAACGTACTGGTTGGACTTGCGTTGAGGAAGTTGATTGGTGAACCATCCCCGGGCACTGATGAGGGAGCCCATGTAAGTGTAAGCAAATACCACTCTAGGGCTCTTCTTCCACGCACGTCCGAGGTAAGTGTTCCTGTTACCACTCCCCGTAATGTTGCAGTGAAGGAAACTGAATCCAGTATCTTCTGCAACGCTTTCCCTCCCTTGTGCTGTTATAACACTCAAACCCTTTGCAACCGATTCTATGGTACTTCTCTACAGGCATATCATCATACATGTGAACTACCCTTTCAACATAATAAATGGAATTAAAGGGGCTATTACATACATACAAATACGAACCAAGTAGATGGATTTTCCATTTCCAAAGATGAAATCGTAGGAGCCTTGGATGTAGCAGTCCTTGAAAAAATGTCTGCCTTTATCATCACATAAAGTGTCCTGAAAGCTCGTGAACTTGCAGTTGTAGAACGCAGCCTTGTCCCCTGATATCCTCATGGCTACTGCCTGTGCTCCAACACTCTTTTCATCTGGCCTTGGAGACGAGTTCTGCATGTATACGTACCTCACAACATTTAAACATGTGACAATTGTAAAATTATTTGTTTCGATTAATTTATTATGCGCACAATAAAAGGAGAGAGAGAGAGAGAGAGAGAGAGAGAGAGAGAGAGAGAGAGAGAGAGAGAGAGAGAGAGAGAGAGAGAGAGAGAGAGAGAGAGAGAGAGAGAGAGAGAAACGCACCACAAAAGCGACATTGACAGCGACGAAGTAGTCGGAGTCGACAGCGACGGTGGCGCTGTCGACTGTCCCATACCTTAACGCGGTGGCGTGGTACGTTATGATGGGCATGGTGTGGGTGTCGCTGTCATTTCTCTCTCCATAAAACGTGACGAAAGGTTTGGACCTATCGACTGTTATCTTCTCGCGGTACTCGCCAATTCCGATCCACACCACCACTCGCCGCTTGTTCCCTGAAGGAATGCTGTTGACGGCCTCCGTCACCGTCCTGAAATCCCCCGTGCCGTCCCTACGAACCCTAACGATTCTAACAGCGCTGTTTAAAGAAGATGGGGGAAGGAAAAGGATGGTTGCTGTTACGAGGTGGAGTGCGAGTGTAACTGCAGCAAAAAATGAACCGCCACTTTCAACGTGACCCATCACCTTATGCTGCAATGCAACGTAGTGACTTGCGTAAGAAGAGAACTCTATATACAGAGAAAAATTAGAGTACGTGGAGGTTAATTGGGCTCAATGTTAAGGGCTGTCAACTTTGGAGGCCCATACTTCAATGATTTTGCTGTCACTTGTAAGTACAGAGCTAGATGGAGAAAAGTTGGAATCAATATTAGTATTTCACAAGTTAATAATTTTAAGGTTTAATTAAATTTGAAATTTTCATAAGAACTCTTTTTGTAAACGATACACAATTTATAATAGAAGAATATGGAAAACAAATGTTTTTGTACTAGTTTATTTTTTTTTATTACGTTCAATTTTTCTTTAAGATTTTTTAAATAGGTTCACAATCACTGCTTAGACATATAAGTATTACTTATAACAAAGTCTGTTAAATTTTCTTAAAAGTAAGAATATGAAGTATTTTTTTTACATTAATTCGTTTTCGGTTTTCATAAGTACTATTCAACTACCATTTATACAAACAAAATAAACTTGAATAAAAAAAATAAAAGAATTCTTGCAAATAGAGTTTGCAGCAAATCACTTTGCAGCAAAACTCTAACAGTTACATTTTCCTTCATATTTAAGGCTCTTACTACTTTCTAAGAATTGTGTGTTGTTGTAATAATATTTTTCGTGTTTTTATACACTTTAACAATATTTTTATTGTAAGATATTTTATTATTTTAATGTTGAAGTAAATCTTTGATTGTCATAATGTTAGAACAAATTTTCTTATGATCTTCATAAATTTTGCAATATGTACTCCAAACAACTTTAGTTCTTTATTATGATTCTTTGTTTATATCTATTATTCACGAAAAAAAATAAAGAAAATACACAACACATTATATAAAGAATAAATACTATTTTTTATGTGTGATTTTACTATCACACTATTCAATTTAGATAAAATATCAAGTAAAAACACTTATTAATAAAATCAGAAACTCTAAATCCTAAAGATATTAATCTCAATTTAAAACTTATCTTATATAAAATTATTTATTTTCCTAACATGGTGTTGTGCATTATATATGACTATTAATAAAAAGGGTTTATAGATTATGTGGACATTGAATAGCTTGTTGTTCTTTGTTTATAAAAGGTTATATTATATTAGGATATGTCAACGTTTTAATTAAACTAGAAAATGCTAAATTATATTTTATTACTAGAAGGTACAGAACATAATATTATATTATCATCAATGGGCATACTGGAAAATTAGATGTTAAAGCTAAGTAAAAGTAAAATCTGAATAATATATATGAAATTGAAGCGCTCTTTATGATTTAGTGGAGGTTGAATGGCTATATAATGCTTTAGTAGTATAAATTAGAGATAAAATAAAATATTTTTAGGTGGCTTAAGATATAAATGATTCTACTATGTCTGACAAATATTTTTTCTTAGATAAACCATAGTTAGATTTTTAAAACAGATGATATTTTATATTTTAAAGTAATATTGTGGTTTTTATTTTATTTTTTTATCAATTATGGGTCAACTTACCTTCGCAAACCGTATAAGACAAGCGTGAGATACTAAAATGAACAGGTAGTATGTACTATGCAATATAAGCTTCACACAAGAATGACCTTGAAAGAACCAACTTATCTATATATTCTACTACTGTCAATCTGGCAAAATTTAGAGGGTTTGGTCCTAATTAACCTGGATTGAGATAAAAAAAGACACACAATTCCAAAAAAAAATCAAATTGAAAAAATACACAAAGCTAAAATACTCATAAAAAACCTATTAACACGGTTTCTTTTAAACATCAAAAGAATATGAATTTTATTAAATATATAATTGAATATATAAATAACATTCATGAAAATCAAAACTTTGAATTTAAATTAATTTTCAATTTGGATCTGTACTGATTTAACTGATTTATAAAGTAAAATTTACGCTCATTTATATATATATATATATATATATATATATATATATATATATATATATATATATATATATATATATATATATATATATTATAAATTGATTTTATTTACGTTAAATTTTAAACCGATTTTGATGTTTTTTTTTGTCTATCTCGATCTTTGAGTCTAAATATGTCCATCTTCATCGCACTTCTCGGATTAGCCTATTTCTATTTTTATTATCCAGTTCATGTTGTTCCAACCTTGGGCTTCAACTAATCAATAAACACCACAACTTTCAGTTTTGTAAACTACAAATCTAAATGTTGTTTCTGCTTCAGCATATTCGTTTTTATCCTTTTTGTCAGGAACCCCAGTAGGATCAAAATCGAAATTATCAGTATTTCATGTTCTTACCTGTTATGGCATGATTCATAATTTTGCCTCTAATAATTTTCATTTGCTGTCCAATCAAGACTGCAGAACACTATAATTGGTTTGTTATGACCCACATCAAACTAAAATATAATAAAAAATAAAGTATTGTATGCCCTAATTTTAAATTGTGCACGATAATCTCAGTTTTTTTCTGGTATGCCAAATTTTGAAGGTTTTTGAGTAACTTGATAAGATGCATTTATTTCTCCGTTCTTATTTTTTTTAAGTATTATAATTGTAGTTTTTTCAGCTCACAATTGTAGTTATCACTTTGTAAAACATGATTATGATCCTTGACTAATTCTAAATGAGATGTAACATTCATGTTACAATGAATTTTTATTATTCAATATGTCCCTTATAATTGTATAATGACATCATAATAGTCCATTGTCAGTCTGAATTGCTTTTTAATAATAATATCTTTATGTTATTCATGGAAGAGCGACGGAAGATGCTCTTGAAGAATCATGTCTATGAACTGAGTGATTCGTGTGTGAGAATGTGCGCATCATGATGAGCAAGCAATGAAGACGAAAGACTTACAGAGTAGGCAAAAGCGGCAAAAGTAATCTTGGAAAAGCAGAAAATCAAGAAAGAAGAATCTACACACTGATATCATGTGAATATAAAATGTATATATTGTGCGTGGAAAAGTAAAAGAGTGCCCTTATATATAGGGTAGCAGAGGAGCAAATAAAAAACAGTAAAATAGGAACAAAAGGGGAAAAACCAATTACGGAGCATTCTGACAGCCCCCCTCAAGCTTGGCGTAGATGTTAAGAGTGCCAAGCTTGGAATTAATGCTATGGAAGGTTGAAGGAGGAAGAGGCTTGGTCAATATATCAGCAAGTTGTAGAGTAGTGTGTATGGGGAGGAGCTTTACAATGCCCTGTTGAACTTTTTCCCGAATGAGATGACAGTCAATCTCTATGTGCTTTGTTCGTTCATGGAAAACTTGGTTTGTGGCAATTTTGATGGCAGACATGTTGTCACAATATATGGTGGCAGGTTGTGGAAGAGGAAGATGGAGATCATTCATAAGATTGCTAAGCCACTGGAGCTCACATACGGTTTGGGCAAGAGCGCGATATTCTGCTTCGGATGAGCTGCGTGAGACCGTGTTTTGTTTTTTTGATTTCCATGATATTGGCGAGTCCCCCAAGTAAACAATGTAGCCAGTGGTGGATTTGCGAGAGTCAGGGCAACCGGCCCAGTCGGAATCACTATAAGCTTTTAATTGAAGGTTATTAGTTGCAGTTAGAAAAATACCTTGGCCAGGAGTTTGTTTGATATATCGTAAGATTCTAAAGGCAGCTTGGTGATGGAGCGTGGTAGGAGCAGCAACAAACTGGCTGAGACGATGTACAGCGTAAGTGATATCTGGACGGGTGTTGGTGAGGTAGATAAGTCTTCCTATTAGCCTCCTGAATGCAGCGGGGTCATCAAGAGGAACACCATCAGAAGAGACTTTGGTGGAGAAGTTCATAGGGGTGCTGACAGGAGCTGCATCAAGCATTCCTGTTTCTGTGAGAAGATCAATAGCATATTTCCTCTGGGTTAAAAGGATCCTTGCACTGCTTCTAGCAACTTCAAATCCCAAAAAGTAAGATAGATTACCAAGATTTTTTATTTTAAAATTTTCATTAAGCAGGTTTGTTATTTGATCAATATCATGAACATTATTTCCAGTGAGTATTATATCATCAACATAAACAAGCATTATAGTAATGTTATTCCCAGTATGCTTTGTAAAAAGGGAGTGGTCTCCAGATGTTTGTGAAAAGTTGTGAGAGAGAAGAAAAGATGATAACTTGTCATACCACTGTCTGCTAGCTTGTTTCAAACCATAAAGGGATTTATGAAGGAGACAAACCTGATTTTTACCTGTTGCAAGGACCCCCGGTGGTATTTGCATGTAAACCTCTTCATTTAAGTCACCATGTAAAAATGCATTATTGACATCCAATTGTCGGATGTGCCAATTTTTAGCTGAAGCTAAAGATAATATGAAACGAACACTAGTCAGTTTAACAACAGGAGAGAATGTATCAAAATAATCAATACCCTCCATTTGAGTATAGCCCTTGGCAACAAGGCGAGCCTTGAATCTGTCTATGGTCCCATCGGCCTTGTGCTTTGTTTTGTATACCCATTTGCAGCCTATGACCTTTTTGTTGGAAGGGAGAGTGGTGATGGTCCACGTATTGTTGTGTTCTAGAGCCATGATTTCTTCTTTCATAGCATGCCGCCAATGATCATGTTGTATGGCCTCTTTGTAATCCTGTGGATCAGTAACACTATCTAGAGAGAAAATGAAAGCTTTATATGCAGTTGATAATTTGGAAAAAGATAGGATATTACTAATTGGGTATTTTGTTTTAGTGGTACTATAAGAAGAGATTTGAAAATCTTTTAGATAGGATGGTGGTTTTCTAATTCTAGTAGATCGTCTAGGAGAGTCATTTTCATGATTTGCATTTTCTGTAGGGTCTTGAGTATGTTCATCATTTATGGTTACATTATCTATGGGAACAACAGTGTGATTGTGATCATCATTATGCATAAAGGGATTAGTAGATAAAGGTATCGAAACACACTGATCTTGTATAGAGGGGAAAGTAATGGCACGAAATTCAGTTTCAAGAAAAACAACATTTCTAGAAACTTTAATATCGTGGCTATCAAGGTCATATGTAATGTAACCTTTAGTAGTAGGATGTAATCCGAGGAAGAGGCTGGGCTTGGCACGAGGATCAAGCTTTTGTCTATTGGAATGAAGAGTGCTAACATAACAGAGGCAGCCAAAGACTCTTAACCTGGAAATGTCAAAATCATTTTGATACAATCTGTCATATGGTGAACAATTATTGAGAAAAGGAGTAGGCATTATGTTAATTAAAAGAGTAGCATAGTTGAGGGCATATGTCCAAAAATGAGTAGAGATTTTAGAATGAAAAAGCAAGGCTCTAGTTACATTGAGAAGATGTTGGTGTTTCCTCTCAACTATACCATTCTGTTGAGGTGTTTCAATGCAAGAAGTTTGATGAACTATACCTTCAGAATTAAAATAATCAGTCACAGCAAATTCTTTGCCGTTATCAGACCGAATGATCTTGATGCTAGTTTTAAATTGATTTTTAACATATGCAATAAAATGAAGAATGTGTTGACGAGTTTCAGATTTATGTTTCATCAAATGTATCCAAGTATATCTAGTATAATCGTCAACAATGGTTAAAAAGTATCTATGAGAATGCAAGGAGGGATTAGAGCATGGTCCCCAAATATCAATATGTATAAGATCAAAAGCATGGGAGGTACGAGTAATACTAGGAGAAAAAGGAAGACGTCTTTGTTTAGCAGTGTGGCAAGCATTGCAATTTTCAGTTCTAAAATCAATGTAACTATACTTTTGTCTCAAAATTTCTAGTCTTTTATCAGACAAATGACCTAGCCGATTGTGCCAAATGTTGTTACAATCAGATTTAGCAGGAGTGTGCTTATCTACAGAGTGAGTAAAATGCTGTGTAATGTTGGTGGATCCACGAAAGATGTACAACCCTCCATTGATATCAACTGAACCAGTCTTGTTGTTTGTTGTCAAATCCTGAATAAAACATTTTCCATTAGTGAAAGTAATACAGATATTATTATGTGCAACCAGCTTAGAGATAGAGATGAGATTATAACAAAAATCTGGAATAAACAGAACATCTTTGAGAATAATATGTTCACTGATTTTAACAATGCCTTTATGTGTGGCGGTGGTTTGCATGCCATTAGGTAGATTAATGGTTACAGGAGTAATTTTTTCATAAGAGCTTAAGTGAGTGAGGGAAGAGGAAACGTGATCTGTTGCGCTAGAATCTAGAATCCAAGATATAATACCTTTGCCTTCATGAGAAGTAAGGGTAAAAACGGATTTACCTGTATCATTTGAATTAGATATTACAGAACTGATCTGATTAGTTGATGAGGTTCCTGTGTCGTGAGAGGGCTTGATAAGAGTCAGGAGAGCTTGATATTGTTGTTGTGTCAAGCGGACCTCTTGATCATTGGCATCTGAAGAACCATCATTCTTGGTATCTTGATTTGTAGTCATGAAACTTTTTCCATTATGGAGTTTATGACCTGGAGGAAACCCATGTTTCCTGTAGCAGACTTCAATGGTATGTCCAGCTTTTTCACAATGAGAGCAAATCTTCTTACCAGTAGTATTTTTGTTAGCTGGGAATCCATGTTTCTTGAAGCAAACCGATTCGTTGTGACCATTTTTGCCACAATAGGAACAAGTGACGATGCCGACAGCAGCAACGTGTTTAATTTCCAACCCATTGAGAAAATTATTGCTCATAACCTGTCTTTCTTGTTGTACAACATAGGAAAAGATTTTTGAAATGGGAGGCATAGGATCCATAAGCAAAACGTGAGACTGAATGTTATCGTATTGTTCATTCAGTCCGCGAAGAAATTGTAGAGTCCGATCTTCATGCTTTCGTTGAGCAATTGTTGAAATAAGTTTGCAAGAGCACTTGATTTCACAGGAGCAGGTCGGTTCAGGACGAAAGTTGTCGAGCTCATCCCATATTATACACAACTTGGTAAAAAACTCTGTCACGGTTCTTTCCCCTTGTTTTAGAGCGGCGGCTTCATTTTGTAACTCAGAAATGCGTAGGAGATCTCCTTGGAAGAATCTTGATTTTAGGTCGTCCCATATGGCCTGGGCGCTATCCATCCAGAGGATGTTGCGGCGTATGTCCGGAGATACAGAATGTACGAGCCAAGAGACCACCATGTCGTTGCATCTTGTCCATGCGTGATAAAAATCAGCTTCCTTTTGCGGCGGTGTAGCGGTACCATCAATAAATTGAATCTTGTTCTTGGCACTCAAGGCTGTGCACATTGATTTGCTCCAAGCATGGTAATTGTTGGATTCTAAGAGAGGGGAAACAAGGGAAATTGCAGGGCTTTCGCTTGGATGAAGATACAGGAGACCGGAAGAAAGAGTATGTTCCTCCATCATCGTGGAATATCCTGTAAAAGAATAGGCAAAGAGAAGAAAAGAGGAACCAAAAAAAAAATAGGGTTTAGAGGCGCAACAGAGCTCTTCAAAGGAAGAGCTCTGATACCATCATGGAAGAGCGACGGAAGATGCTCTTGAAGAATCATGTCTATGAACTGAGTGATTCGTGTGTGAGAATGTGCGCATCATGATGAGCAAGCAATGAAGACGAAAGACTTACAGAGTAGGCAAAAGCGGCAAAAGTAATCTTGGAAAAGCAGAAGATCAAGAAAGAAGAATCTACACACTGATATCATGTGAATATAAAATGTATATATTGTGCGTGGAAAAGTAAAGGAGTGCCCTTATATATAGGATAGCAGAGGAGCAAATAAAAAACAGTAAAATAGGAACAAAAGGGGAAAAACCAATTACGGAGCATTCTGACAGTTATACCACACAAGAAAATTAGGAAAGGTCTATGTGAGATTTGAAAGAAGATTTTTAGTGAAAGTGAAAAATAAGAGAAAATGACGCATTGATGAATGATGTGTCAAAGTGTTGTTATCTTCATAATACTCTTGTTTTCAAAGATCGGTGTCGAAAGGGAATAATTAAGGTACGAGGTGAAAGATTTGAAGTGTCTAACAGGAGTAGCAATGATTCCATATAAAAGAAACAATAATAGAATAACTTGCATGGTAAAGGAATATGAAAGTCATTTGCGTATAGAAACTTGGCAAAGTGTGAAGAGACAAGTTTGAGTTGTGCAGTGTGAATTAAAGAATTGGCATGCAAGCTGATGCAACATAACATATGATGTATGGCTGCAGTCTCTGATTTTGGTAAGGATTGCTTTGAAAGTCACAATTTTTAATAAGAAAAAAATATTTTGACAATATTTTTTTATAATATTTTATTACTTTATTATTTATTTATTATTATATTAACGTACTTTAAATCTAATAAAAAAAATGAAACTTGTAAAAAAAATCTATATTAACGTATCAATGTCCTTTTAATGAATGTTCTCTTTTTATAATATATATATATATATATATATATATATATATATATATATATATATATATATATATATATTATTGACTTTGCTTTTTGAAGACATGCATTCAGCAGAAAGAAAAATAAGAAAACGAAAACTACAGCTACATTTATTTTAGCCTAACGAAATGTTTCTCAATATTCTTTCAGAATTAAATTTTTATGAAATTATATATTTTGTTTCATATCACTTTTGAAGTTAACAATGATAATGAAAATACATAGCTTGAGGGGAAGAGTTGATGAAAGACAAAAATAAAGAAAAAACAAAATAATTTTTTATGAGAAAATATTTTTATATATAATGGAGTTATCTTTTTTATCGCATATTAATTATGAGAATAAGTTAAGTTTATAAATTGACATATTTTTTAATATGATATTAAAATCAATTATAATAATAGTTGATGGACTTTTTATGTTATCTGTCATTTTAGTCGTTATCAAGCGTTAAAAAACATTGGAGTTTTATAATTTATAATATATATGTGAAACCAATATTTATCTTACAAGTAAAAAAAAGTATTATTGTAATGACAACTTAATATTAGAAAAACATTGAAACATTATTTAAAAAAAGTATTTTGACTAAGTGAATTAAAATAACTGCATTACATATTTGGGAATTAAAATAAGTGCATGACATATGAACTATCTAATAATTTTGTAAAACTAGTTAGATATAAAAGTTAAACAAAATACTTTGTTAACAAAAGCCCGGTATAGTAAGTAAATGAGAGCATGATTAATTACTTATTGATTTCATTACAGTAATAAATCTCGAGATTTGTAAGGTAAGTTTTTTATTATGTTAATTTTCTTTATTTATCACTTTATATATTCGTGTATTTCCTATATTTATATAGATTTATTTTTTTCTGACAAAAAAAATGAAATCTACCGATTCACATAAATTTTCTTACTCAAACACGCATGTGGATGTGATGGTACGTGCAATAAAATTTATAATAGAGAGGATAATATGGGAACAGTGAAAAGAATAGGCAGTGATTTGCAATGAAATTAATAAATATATTATGAAAAGTGAAAGAGAGCAGTTATGAAAATGGAGTTAAAAATAAAAAAGGAGAAGAAAATGAGTTGTTGCTTTCTTCTAGGGACATTGCAGAGACCCCCCTGAAAGAAAAGAAAAATCTAACAGGATCTAATTTGAGAAGGTTGTAGGCACTAAATTCCAGAAGACGTTCAAAGCAGAAGACAGATGCATGTGCAGGGTGGGATTGAAGTACATTTTCACCATCCAAAAAGAAGATGTATTTTTTAATTATCTTGTGGGAGTTATGATATGTAGAATTGAAGTGGAAATAGATGGCAAAATTAAAGGATAAAGATCACAAAAAGAAGAAGAAAACAGCCAAGAGAGCATGTGAAATTATGGGACGGGACCATACTCACGTCAATGTTTTGATCAGAATATTGCCGACATCCATGCAGACTCACAAAAATATATATATATATATATATATATATATATATATATATATATATACATATATATTTGAGCTGTAATATATTTCTATGCATTATGTTTTTATCAATATGTTATTAAAAAATAAAAGTCATATAATTTGAGTGAAGAGAATGTTAGTGAACTCAATCCAAATTATAAAGATGTTACATAAAAACACAAACATAAATCATGTCACCCAATTAAAGGAAAAATTTAACCATTAAAACTTAATAAAAAATATAAAAACTTGTATTAGTCAATAAAAAATAAATTAGCATCTCGATTATTAACCGATATGTAATATTTTATGTTAACATGACATAAAGTAAATCAAAATAATTTAAATTTTAAAACTTATGGATTAAATCTAAAATTTATTTAGAAAAACTATAATTACGTATTTACGAAAAAGTGTAAAGAGTAAAAGCAAATTTAAACACATTATTTGGCTTTCATACGTGATTTTAATTATAATATATACACATATTATCTTATAAAATAAAGTAACCAATCGCTGGATAATTTATGTAGAAATATTATTTGATATCGATGTCATAAATGTTGTAAGGGGATTTTACAATAGCATTTGAAATTGTGTCATGCTTACTGTATGCTGATCAAGTCGAAGTAAAAAAAACTTATGCAAAAATTTGGACCCTGTTATTTGATTGAAAGGTACCTATTGAGAATGAAAGTGAAAATGTTAATTAATAACCTTTTCTAACTATATTATTTTTTTAGTTGAAAATTATTAAAGCACATATATGGTGCGAGTCTGACGTTCAATGAACCTTATCTATAATTTTATAATTTTCGATAAATTTTAGTTAATAACTGGTATTGGATTTTTATAATAAGGTAAAGATGTTATTATAATCTTTTTTATTGTAATGGTTCTGACATGTTGTTTTACATTATTAGTCAATCAACCTCAAGTCATCATAATTGTGACTTTTAAGTAATTTTTATAAAATTAAAAAAATTATATATAATAATTTTTCATTGGATGAAAAGTATAAACAAAATGAATTTCCTACATATTCACGTGCAACGTTCAAGTCAAGTTTGAAAAGTTGAACAATGCCAGTGAGCAGTTTTTTCGTTTTGAAAAAAAAAAAAGCAAATTTATTAAACCAACAGCCACAACATAGTACTTGCAAGTCATGAATACATTCCATAAATGAGAGTTTGATTTTCCCAACACCAAACAAAAACACACCCCAAACACGAGTCTTAATTTGATCAAAGTTCAACACTTTTCTGACACCCAACAATTTTATTTTTTTTTCCATTTCGGACATTGAATAAGGTTCCAACTTCAAAAAAGTCTCTTAAAATCCTCCTTAAAACTCACACCAATTCCATCTATCTCGGAACCTGGTCCAATCTAACCTTCCCCTTAGTGAATACATGAAAAATCTAATCTTTAAGCACGTTTAGTACCACTTTCCCACCACACAATTCTACGTTTATGAAGAAAGTGGCCCTCGATAAATAGCTACATTAGATGTGTCAAATGAACTCACCCTTTAACTCCAAGGCCATCCATACAAAACATTCATTTCAATGTTGTATAATCTGACCAACGGTTTAGATTCTTGGTATAACCAAACTTTCCCATGATGTTTGTCTGGTCCATATATATGGTCAGTCTAGGACACAAATCATGATTATAAAGTCTCTCTGGGGGGTCGCACATAACTCTATTGAAGCTATAAATTCAAAGGCCAAATTGCAAAAAGACATTACGATACAACATTATTACATATACTGTTTTGTTGGCATCAAGTTGAGTGATTAATTAATATTCCTCTTCATTGCAACATTTCGTTTTTCAATGGAGGCATTGATAGTTTGGGTTCACAAACCCCTTTGCATGAATGAGATTGGTAAAGGCTCCTTTTAATAGCGAAAGCAATAATTAAGCAAGTATTGGACAAGATCCAACGCGATCAAACCGAAAATCCCACTCCCTAATAACGAGTCAAGATCAGCCACCAAATCTTTTGAGTCGTGGCAAATAAACCAATTATTGCAAAAGGAGAAAACAATATACATGCATGATGAAGGAATCTAATTTCGTCGATCGTAATAATAATTAGGTTTAATAATGAAAGATATCTTCAATTGACGGATCTAAAAGTTATTAGCAGATTCAAATATATAAGAGTAAAATAAAGTTTTTTCAAAGACTTAGTAATAATTTTAACAAAATCAAGAAATGCACATGAACAGTCTCTCGCCAATGTCTTGCATGATGACGAGTGTATTCATGTTTTATTTATTATCGTGATGCGAGAAGAGACTTAAGATGAGTGGTGCGAAAGGAGGAAAAGGGCCCTCCACGAGGATGAGGGTGAGAGGGGGTGCGAAAAGACGAGAGTAGGGTGGTGGTGATGACAAAAAGTAAAACAAAGGGTGAGTGAATAGAGTGAGTGGTATATAGTGATTGGTAGGGAGCATCTCCACCAAACCCCGTAAAACGCGCCCCCTCACTCACCATTTTCGTCGTTTTCGCTTCTCACCGGTCTCCATCTCATCCCTACCACCAAACTACTATTATTGTCTTCTCATTTCTACTGCCAAAAACAAACTACTATACTTCTTTTTTTCATCATATACACAAATTCACTTCCTCTTATCCACAACCTTATATTCTTACGTCACCAAGATAACATCAACTATTTTTTGTTTCTTCTCATTAATCTCTGTCTGGACAGTTGATAATATCATGGGATATATAATAGTACCCGCTTTTTATTTTCTATTTATTAATTTATTAATTCATTTAATGTTCGATCTACATTCTCTGAAATTATGAACCGTGTAGTGCACTTGTTCTGGTTTCAAACAACCTTTGCGAACAGTTGTTCTCATTAAAGAAAAAAAAAAAAACATTTTCACAGTTGAGTTGTGGCTGTGGTGTATATATGCACGAGGTAAGCCACAAAACAAAAAGATCGGTTATCCATCTATCTATCTGGTACTGTAATTCGCTTTTACTATCGAACATTGGGGGCCTGGGAACTGTGAGATGAGCATATCTACCATATGTTATGGAATATGTTGCGACCTAAAATACAAGATAAGGATCCAGCTCAGTTGCCAAAAGCAGTGAAATGTCTCACAAACCACAATAAACTTTGCGGGCAATGTGGAAGGAAACCTCATTTCTAAATTATAGTATGCTGTCCAAATGCCACCTATGCATTGGGTAGAGGTTTGGTTGGAATAAGGCAAGTATAACTAACAACGTTGTTTAGTTTACATTACGAAGTTGGCAGTGGTGTGAACAATATGGAGAATTGGTGATCATCAATTCATACGATGTTTACAACCTTTTTTCAATGCTAAGTGTGTCAAGGCCAAGAACAATTAATGTCTTTCTTTATATAGATATTTATATAATAGGTTTGGTAGAAAGAAAACTAATTTCTTTATAGGCGTGTGACATTAACCTCCATTCATTATTATTGATGTGCTCTTTCATATCTATGTTTTTTTTAGGTTAGTATTTTTATTTACTTAAATTATAATTTGATTTTGAATTTCTAAATGAGTTTTAAAAATAGGCAAGTAGCATGGTGTACCATGTAAATGGTCTAGTCAATGCACTCACCACATGATTGGTCCGTCAATCCTTATTAGAATGTTTTCTAGAATCTTAGAGGCAACGTTGACCAATCGGTCTCATTCTCACAAATGACCGCTCGGTTATAAACTAATTAGAAGCATCAGTGCAAGCTCAATAAGATTAACAAAATAAAGTATCCTTGTGAGCTATTTGACCATAATGGGGTCAATCCTAACCAAAACCTTATTTCAAAAACCTATAAATACATAAAGTAAGAATGTAGGTGATAACATTTATTGAACATTTAACACTTAATTTTGATAATTAATCAGTATAATTAACTAATTTGAGTGTCAAAATGTCTTTGGAAAGTAGTTCTTGAATTTCCCTTTACTGCACTAGTGAAAGTAGCCACTTGTTCGATTTGGAAAAGTAAGAAACAAAAAGAGGTTGTGAAACGAACCTTAGATAGAGAACAATATGAAGAAATAAGACTCGAGCCTTGAGTTAGTTTTGTTGATTTGCGTGGATTAAGAAGCATGCATGGATTGGATATTGTGAAGGAAGATGGTAGATAATAGGAGACAAAATTGGACAACTGGTGACAGCAATACTTTAGCATGATTTGCGTGAAATGGTTTGTTTGTTATTTGTAATGGATGAATTAACCAATGGAATTGAAACACTTGGATTTCATCCCTTGTGCCTAACACTTTGGTAATGTTCTTTTTAGCTTTAACTTTTAGTGGTTCCTTCCAATCATCATTGTCGGTCAAAACACGAGTGGTTTTGTCAACATTGTGAGTTGTCCATCATGGATATATAATGAGATTCAACTTCCATTCCTCAAATCTTTACCTCTTTCATTCTACACCATATTACCTTTTCACTGCATCTACTATAAATACAAGTCACTTCTTACGACATTTGTCTCTATATGATAATACTAAGATAGAATTAAGATTAATGAAAATGTATTGAAATAAATAAAGAAGACAAATATATCTAATAAACAACTTATACCCGCAATGTGATTAATCTTTTTGGTTTATCAATAAAAAATGTTTTAAATGCATTATAATTATGTACTTTTTGGTTTATCAATAAAATATAATGAATACTAAACATTTATTGTTTTTAGATATTTACGATTATTTATTTTTGACCAATTTAAGGTTATATATTGTTCATAAAAAAATTCTAAGATGGGAAAAATGTTTTTTATATTTAATTTAAAATCATATTTTGTTATATCATATCAGCACATTCTAATTAAGAGATTTTATAATTTTTATCCTCGTCTAGAACTTAGTGATCCTAAGGTATGATGACCTTCATCTAATAATAATCATATTCAAAAGAATAATTTTATTTATTAGACTATAATGGTTTAAAGTATTACAGATTTTACAAAGAAACTAATTAGTGTATGAATTAAAACTTTTTTAATGCAATTCACTTATCTTAGAGTAAATATATGGAATTTGTTTTATTCTGACTATTGTACTCAAAATACCATAATTTTCAATTCTAATGAAATAAAATATCATTGCAAGACAATAATATATATTTTAAAATCAAATGTATGTATAATACACCTATGATACACATTACATGGTACGAATGTAATTTTTGGGCTTAATTGTTTGTTTTGTCCCCAGTTTTGTTGAAGTGTGTCAAGTTCGTCCATCCTTTTAAAAAAGTTGCAATTTTGTCCACACGTGATTTAAAAATGTCAATTGCATCCAAACATAGAAAAATTTGCTTCAATTAAGTCCCTTCCATTAAATAGGCACAAACGGCGTTAACTTTTTTTTTTCTCTCTTCTGTTCCTCTAAATGCATTAGCTTTTTGTCAGTACACCCTCTAATATTTTATGTGCATCGAGAGTTGGAGAGACAAGGTTTAATCATTTAATTATTGAAAAGTAGGAGAGAGAAGGTTTTTTTGAGTAACATTTACAAAAATTGAAACAAAGTATTAATAAATAATAATATTTGATGTTTTGAAAGCTTTGTGTATGAAACTACTCAGATTATCTTTATTATATTATTAAAATGATTAAAATATCATTTTTATTCATATTTTTCTAATAATTATTTAATAGATCAAATATATTTTTCTATTTTTAATTTTTTTTAAACTATATTTAATTTTTAAATCAAATTATATATTATTTGAACCTTATACTTTATTATAGGAATATGAAATACCTTGTCAATAGATAAATGTGACGTTTGTTACGAAAAGATATTTTATATAATTTTTATAAAATACAAACAGGTAAAAAATAACATAATTTAACTAAGCTAGAAATTTACTTTTAAAAATAATTTGAGAATAAAAATTATATTAATTTTAATAAATATAATTTCTAAAAGCTTGTATTTACAAATTTTGAGGTTAAAAATAAATTTTTTATACAATTCTTTATAAGTTGCTTTTTTAAATGGTTGTATTTAAAAAATTTGAGATTAAAAATAGCTTTCATGGACGGTATTTATTTTACAATTTCCAAAATATATTTTATAACCTATTTTACTTTATAATAAAATATAATTTGTTTACTAAAATTTTAACATATATATTACTTTATGTTAAAATGTAAAAAAAAATTCATTAAAATATTATTAATATATTAAATTAAAAATATTATTAATATATTTAAATATATCATTTGAAAAATATTTATATCAAAGCAAGGTAAAATTAAACAAAATACTAGGATTTTTATAAATTTTAGTATATCTAAATTTTTTATATTTTATTTTTGTATGACATATTTGTTATTAGATTTAATAATAAAGTATATAAAACTATAATTTATTATAAAAATAATTATTAATATAATTTATTGTTGTATCAACCAAAGGATAAGTAATGTGAACATAATCCAAAGACAAAAGAACACTAATAGCATTGAGAAAGACTGACGCGTTGCATAGAGGAGCATAAGAGAGAAATAAAAGTTAACATCGTTTCTCTGTACTTAACGGAAGGAAATTAATTGAGGCAAATTTTTACTAATTTTGGACAAAATTGTTACTTTTAAACCACATGTAGACGAAATAGTAACATTTTTAAAATAGGAAACGAGTTTGACCCACTTCAACCAAATTGGAGACAAACCAAGCCATTAAGCCTAATTTTTTCTATAATGCACGATTATTATGACATGCATATATATCTTTTGTAGGTGACTCCCATGGACACAATATCATATTCAACTCAATCATGATTAGGTAACGAGTTACATTCTAAAAACATATCCTTCAACAACTATAATAATTCTCTACCTCTCCATCAATTTCTTTCTCTTAATTTAAATAATTTTAAAATCACTTACAAAAGAATTTTTTCTAACGTAACACTGTTCTGCTTTTTTTTTTTTTATGAATGGCATATTGTTGCTTTTTATTACAGAGCGTAAGAATTCGGTCCCCCTGACACATGAACTTTGACCTGTAATTCATTTCAACAGCTGGAATTCGATTTTCTAGTAATAGATTTTTTTTTATCTGAGAAAAAAAAAGGAAATTAAAAAATAAATAAAAACACAACTGATTAATGAAAATTCTGGTAATAATTGGTAAGGTTAAATATACTTAAATCCATAAATTTTAATCTGAAATTAAAATTCGTTAATATATAAATTTTAACACAATTTAATTCTTAAATTTTAAACATAAATAAATATAATTATTTCAATCTAAGTGTGTTAATTTTTTTAAAGGTTAGATTATGTTGTTTGTATTCTCTAATACAATACAGTTTAAATATTAATCTAAAATCACCGTAAAATAAATTAATATTATTTATTATATTAATTTATTTTTAAAGTTTAAAGATGTATTAAAGTTTTATATAAGAATGAATTCGAATTTCACATTTAAGTTTAAGAATTAAAAACATATTTATGAGTGTGATATATTTTTATAAAATTAAATTTGGGAGATGTATAATAGTTAAGAAAAAATAATAGATTGAATAATAATTTTAGTGTAAAAAGCTTAAAAAAACTAAAATTTGAAAATAACATTATTGTAGGTGAAATTAATTGAAGCAAAATTAAAATTGTGGTGTTTTAAATTAAAGTTAAAAAATATAAGATTCTTTTTTGTTATAAATTTTTATTTTAAAATAAGTTAGTAGTAGATATTTGGTAAAGTAAGAATGAAAAATAAGATGATTAAGGAAAATTATTTGGAAAAAAAATTAAGAAATTCTGTTATTTATTAATATTAATTAAATTAAGTAGTACAACTTATTTTGCGAATATATATTTATTTAGTAAAAATAATTTATTAAAAGTCGAATATTATTGTTGTTTATTGTAAATTTAAAATTGACAAATCTATTTCATTTATTATTAGTAATTTATTTAAAAATAGGTTGGACTAAAAATTTAGAAAAACAAAAGCAAAACAAAAAAGGAATTTAAGCAAATATTTACTTTTTTAGTTCTTGAAATTTGTTCTCGGAAATTTGTATACATTTTTTGTCCCTAAAATTTTAAAAATGGATTAATTCTAAACTTTACTGAAAATTAAAAGAAAAAATAATCCTTTATTTTTTTTATCAACTTATGAATACCAGACTTATAAAAAAAATTATTACTTCCTCTAATAAACTTATTTGTTTATTATTCTTTTCATTCTCTATTTTTTCTTCAAATCAAAAGATAAAAAATAAAAAGTAGCATAAAATTCGATTATCGGAAAACCAAGTTCCAATTATTTTCCAGCCAAAATACTCATGAATTGAATGTCAGAATTCGTGTCCTGGGGTACCCTTACCTTCTTCTACTAAAAGTGTGTTATATATGTAAGATAATTTTCATCCTTGCATCCAGTGAAGATTTTTTAGTATTAACTGTATATATAACGTGAAATGACCATTATACCTCTTAGAAAATGACCCATTCTGTTTCATCAAAATTGATTCGAACATCCTCACGTATTTATTTTATTTACTTTAATGTCTTGTTCTGTTGAGTGAATTTGAGTGAGAGTAATTTGAAGAGATTTGAGAGAATTTGAAGATAATTTTTTTTGTCGTTTATTTGAGTGAATTTGAAAGTAAATGAGAGTAAATTTGGAAGTAAAGTTTGTGAGAATTAGTATAGGATTTTATTGACGTGACAAATTAAAAAAATTTACTTCCAAATCCACCCTCATTTACCTCCAAATTGACTCAAATAAATGACAAAAATTACTCTCCCTCAAATCCAGAACAAGGCCTAAATCTTATCTTTCATTTTTAAAAAATAAACAACTCTTTATTTTTATGGATTATTAATATATAAAAAACTATTTTTGATCCCATTAATATTATTTATTTACATAGTAACAATAATAATAATATAAATAATAAATTCAATTTTATTTTAATATATTATTTATATTTATATTTATATTATCTTTAACCTCAGCCATATCATACACAAACTTTTATTTCAAATTCATTCAAACCACATCATTTTTTTTCTTAATCCAAACAATACCTTAATCTCTTCTTCACCCCTTCAGCCAATTCAAACACACTATAAATCATGTAAAGTTATAAAAACAGTTGTTCCAAAAACACTTACACAAACGAGTTCTTTTAAAATATCATTCTCCAACATTATATATTACTTCTCCTCAAAATGTTTTCATCAATATTTTTTATTTAACATAATTGACATGTTTATTATTTTCACATATCATATTCATATGGTATAATTCTTGATAATTCACGATATCATAAACAACTCTACTTTAAAGAACAGGGACATAAATAACATGTTACTTTAAAAATTATTATGATTCTTATTCTGATATATAATTCATAACATATACAATTAATTCTACATTGGTTGAAATAAATATTAAAAAATTAGCTTGATGCTCGTTAGACCAGTACAGGTTAAAATTATGTTAGTGTGAGATTGTTTAACACATAAATTCATATATCTAAATTTATTATCTTTTAAAAATCTATTGTCGGTTTCAAATATGCTGACCATCTAATTAAGACCATTATTTAGTAGCTATAACTCGAAACATGTTCTCTTTCAACTCTGTTTTCTCTTTTGTTTTATGTTCGTTCATCTTCTCCCTTTTGTTTATTCCTCATCCCTTTTTGCTTTCCCTTATTCAGTATTCTAATGGTTTTGCTTTTCCTTATTCAGTATTCTAATGATTTGTTGTTAATTCTAAAGTTTTCAGACAGAAAAGATACAATATAGCTGGCAGGTTACTAACTACTTCATCTTCGAATTTCAAATGCCCAAAGTTCAAACTCCATCCTTTCCACAACCCCAAAATATATAAACCTTTCAAGACAAACAATCACTGTGCCAAATGCCAACTATTCATTTTATTCCAGTATATATACTCATACAAAAACTATACAAATTAATACGTCACACTAGTACAACACAAATTATATTATAATGTCTCAGATAATTCCTAACACCAGGATAATATAGGATAATTAGAGATTTATCTGAAATAGTTGATCATAAGAATTTTAAAGGTCAAATCTGTTTGATCTTGTTTAATTCTTCACTAAAACTTTTGATAATAGATGAATTGCTTATTTTATAATTAATCAAAATTGATAACTTAGTTTATGTGAACGTAGATATTAAGGATAACACATTACTATAAATTTTTTAAAAAAATCAATTTTAGATAACTTTAATATTATCTTTTAAAAACTAAATTTTAAGTGTAATTTAATTTTATAAAATCAACTTATAAGTTATTATTTACCTTTATTTGTATATTGTAAATTTGTCTAATTAATATAAAATCTTTAATAAATTTCTATCACATTTTTATGTAATATAATTAAGTATTGTGATATATTTTGCTTTAAATTTAAAAAATTAGATAAATGTGACTTGGATAAACACCTAAGAATTTCTATAGGCGAGTTAAATTACTTTTTCCTGTATAACTTTAACTAATGGGTCATATCATAATCTCTAAAAGGAGATTATGCTCGTGGGCAACTTTTACATGATCATTGTATGCAATTTCTAAGATTTGGATTTAGGATGGTTATCCAAACACACTATTTATCATCTTAAGTCCTTAACTTAAAAGTACAAAAACTCAGATTAAGAAGAATTTTCCTCAAACACCATACCAATATTGATAAAACGGGCTTTGTGGGGTGGCAACGCGTTTCACCCATCTTAATTACGAACACTAATGCGTGCGCTACTATAAATAAACGACCAAATTTTCGTGTCATCCACTTAATGTCCAATTTAAAATCCTGAATCAGGATAAACAAAAAATATGTTTTCTTTTTCCTTTTTTTGTTCACTAAGTCAGCAATTTCCTACAGGGAGCGTGTGAGAGCGTAATGTAATGAGAAAAACAAAGGCATCTCTAACAACCCAATCATTTGTTGCAAAAGTATGCGTATCTCTGCCATAAAGTGGTATATATCTCTTCCTTACAACCCTAAATTTAACAACATTTTTCAGACCCTCTTTATTTATATATTAAGCTCATCCACTTTTTCAATGCAAAAGCCTTTCAATTCTGCTGTTTGCACCCTTAAAAGCGGTTGACTCACTGCTGTCTCAGAATATGAACTTTTTTTCTGCAACTACCTCTGCTTGCATATTTCCTATATTTTATGTATAAAACATTTTTTGGAATTACTGGCTTAGATGCATCTCCATGTTCTCTACCCCATCTAACAACCAAGATACAGAAATTTATTTCCTTGACCAACCCATGAATGTTTTGGTGTAGTGCCTTATAATTAATGCAAATTTCAGATTTTTCAGCAGGAGGGGACGTAGCTTCTTCAATTTCAAATAGAAATCATGACGCAAGGCCAAAGTCACTCATGTCTGGTTGGGTAACATTTTAATTAATTGGGGGGTCCTACCCTAGAGCCAGTATATATATATAATATATATATATATATATATATATATATAGTATGTAGTAATTCTTTAACTAGTATATATATCTTCAGCAAGATTCATTTTTTAATAAGGAAACTACTGTACAGTTTAATTCAAACTATTACTTTGTTACCAACAGCAACTAACTGGGTTGTGAAAAGACATACAACTTTCAATTGTGGGGTTGAGTTGTGAAAAGTTAGAAGATTGTAAATTTAAGCCAGCATAAATCATTAAAGTTTAGTTAGAATAATAGTTTACTGTTTTTTGACACATTATTTTTGTTATTTGAATGGAAAAACTATAGAAAATGAAGGTATGAATATCCTTTCACATAAATACCTGTGGGAACTGTTTGTACTTTGTGCACAACGCATGTTACCTTGTCCCAGTTAAACTGTAGATGATGTAACTAGTGAATGATCTGGGTTTTCTGCAGTTGAATTTTCAACTGCATAGAACATAATCATGAAAAAGATTCTGATATATAAAAGAGCTTGCATCGGTGCAGGTTGATCCTGTTGGAGTGATGATTATATGAAGGAAAGTAAAGTGTCGGAGCATACATGAGGGGCCAATGGATGAAAATGTATGTAGAGTGTGATGGCATCTTGATGAAGTAGGAGAGTAGTCACCATGTCAGCTTCCATTTTCTTTAATTAGCAAAATAAGTCTCTCTCGACCAATTTGTAAGCAGTTCCAATAATGGTCTTTTGTTATAACCAAACACCCACTTCGGGAATCTGATGAAGAGCTTCCAAAATTGAAGCTTTCAATGCGACACATGATGATTCGTGGACAAAAAAAGTTTCGGTGTCGTCCCAGTCACATTCTACTCTGACAGCACCACTCACACAACATAACATTACATTTATCTAACAAAAAAACAAGCTCATCCAAGGTAAAACAAGACACATTTTCCCTTCAAGAAGAAATGAACAATTAATTAACCACTTCACTTACACTTACACTTAACTTACACTGCGTACAATTTCCCTTTCATTACATTGATTGGAGCCTCCATCATCAACTCAACCAAACCACTACAACCAACTCAACATCCATCCCCACCATATCTCGCAAAAATCTAAATCATATCATAAAACCAATATTTACTAATTGATCCAACTTACTTAAATTATTGACAACATTTATGGATGAATGTTAGCTATTACAACTAATCAAATTACAGTCACAAATAGACAACGCAAGTATTATATGTGTAAATATAAAACATAACATTATACGTTCCTTGTTTCTTTTCGATTTTTTTAATGCAGCATTAGCGTTTGGCTTAGCAGGCATAGAAGTCGACGAGTTCGTTGAGAGACTCCGGTTGTGGGTCGGCGTTTTCGAGCATCCACAGCAAGTGTTCGAAGAGGACAACCTCGCATGCGACATTGATGGTGTCGTCTTGGTGGTCGGAGTCGTCGCGGGACCTCTCTACCAGTTCCCGGAAGACGGGGTTGTCGAGGACGCCGGAGGAGACCCGGTAGAGGCGGCGGGATTTGCCGACGTAGACGGCGTGGAGGTCCGATCTGGAGGAGGACTCATCGTCGGCGACGGCGCTGGTGCTGTGGCGGCTCTGCTTGCCGTTGCCGAATGAGTTCCATTTCTTCAGCACCGATTTCAGCCTCATTAGTTTTCCACCTTTAGCCATTACGTCAAATGGTGAGAATTGAAATTGAAGAAGAAGAAGAAGAAGAAGAAAGAATGAGAGAGAATAAGAGAGAATGAGAGAGAGTGCATGTGGGAAAAGGAAGGAAGAAGGAAGGCGCGAATATAAAGGGGGTGGGGAGGGGTAAAATGGTCAGAAAATGGAATAGAAGTGGGGTCAGTGGTGTGGGACCCACTTTTAACACTGGAGAATTCTCTGTGAGTGTGTAAGATAATGGTCAAAAGCAAAGGCAGAGATGTAGGGGTCTTAATTTTGGTACTGAACTCCACGTTAGCTTCATTTTCGTGTACTTCTTTTTCTGTATTTTTGTCATGTGTTTCTATATTCATTTATCTCCATCGATCATTTTAAGTTTGGATAATAATTACTTTCTTAGAATTTTTTTATGATCAAATACGATGTTTGAATTTTAAAAAAAATAATTTTAATTTTTTTACATTTTAAAATTAAAATCTTGTTATTTGTATTTTTTTTTAGCTCAATTTGGTTTTGATTGTGGATATTATTAGTTTTATTAAGATTGAGATATTGTTAGGATTATTTCTTTTCAAATGATGTGGATTATTGATTTAGACAACTATTATATTTTTTGTTTAATATTAGTTATAGATTTTTGTAATCAATGTTGAAAGACTATTTTCTTGCACATGTGAATGAAATTTTTTTCGATTGATATCTATCTCAATATCAGTAGTGGTTTTTTCATCACCAATAGAAATATTATTATTTTGCTAATAATTTGTTAGGCTTTTCTGTATAGTGTTGATTGGAAAACTTTAAGACAACATTAATTATGATTGTCTTCTTAACAATGTCAACTAAGTGGTAAAATATGTCAATGGCATTGTTAAAAAAAAAGTTGACAAAAGACTTCAATTATCAACATCATAAAAATAGCTTTGTCATTTTCAGTATAAATAAATGTGTTTGACACAAACTAAAATTATATAACATAAAAAGTTTTTAATATCAACTACAAATGATAATTAATTTTGATATTTTAAAATTTGTAACAACGATTTTATATTTAAATAATTTTTTGTATTTATTAATAAATAAAATACTTTATCTAAAAATAAAAATAAAATTTATTAAATTTGAATGATCTTATTTAAATAAAATCTTTAAAAATAAAGATAATTTAAAATTATATTAGTTCAAACCTAATGTCTTAAAAATTATAAAATTCATTATCCAAATACCTTAATTTAACAATTTTCATTTATCACCTCAAATACTTTTTTTAACATTTTCTAACATAAAGTATATTAACCTTTTTCAATAAAAAATTTCTTATATTAAAAAAAATCGCTATTAAATGAAAGGTTAGATATATTCTGTAACTTATTTAAAATATCAAACATATCACTATGAACTTAAATTAATAAATATTTAATCCTTATCAAATTATACTGGCATTAATAAAAAAAATTATACTACAAAAACAAAAATAAAAGACAAATTTTCAAGAGAAAATAAAAAAATTTATTCAGTTTAAAATTTAAATTATTAAGAATTTAAATATGAATCTAAGTTTTATATTAAATAAAAAGTATATAATATAAGAATGAAAACCAATAAATTAATTGTATTAAGAATTTAAAATAAAATAATATTAATATTTATGTTTAGAAGAATTCGAATCTCATTAATATGTCTTTTCGATAAATTTTCTTTAAAAAATAATATATATATATATATATATATATATATATAATATTATTAACATATATTCATACTTACTTTAAACGTAAAATTAACATTTATTATATTTTTTCCTAAGTTTTTGTATTTTGTATTTTTCTCCGAAAAATTATTTAGAATGTAATTTATATCCATTTTTTCTCCATAACTCCTCAAAATTTCCGCCTTTAGTTTTTGAATACTAAATATATAAACATTAAATTATATTTTAATTCTCAAAAATTATATTTCAAGTTTTTGTCTTTCCTAAATTATTTCAATTTTATGTGTCATTAGATGGGAAAACGAAAATAATTGCCATATAATCTCGTTAATAATAAGATCAAATAAATTAACAAGTTACTGAGAAATTAATTAAACCTCGAAAATTTTACAGGAGTATTTTTAAAAATATTTCTTATATGACTTTATTTTACTGAAATTCTCTTAATTACAATACATTAAATATTTTAAATGTATAAGAAAAGACGAGTAGCATAGGAAAGTAAATGAGTGAAGAAAAGTAATGTAGTAATTTAAGAAGGTTTTATTTGTGAATAAATTGAATGGTATTAAATAAAGTAATTAGGTGTCTTAAAATGTGAAAAATAATTAGAGGAATGATATGTTGATGGAGGGAGGTACCTAGTATATAGAAAAGAGTCAGAGACAGATAGACATGTTCCACTGCCCCGATCTCCGTGGCCCACAACTAAGTTGTCAGTAATTTTCACAATTACCAAAAGGAAACTATTTTCTTTTTCAAACTTCTCATATATGAGATGTTGTACCACGAGATAAAGCTGTCAAGATCCAGGGCAGATTTGATTCGGTCTATCACGAGTTGGTTACTGAGTCAATTCAATTCGACTTATTTATTTTTGAGATAGAAAAATTCAAATTTGGTCTGATCATCATACGTTGGTAGATAAATGAGTTGGCTCACTAACTTATTTAATTACAATTTTTTTAAATAAAAAAAATTACAAATTTTATATAATTTAAATCTAAACAAATTTAATCCCAAGATAAGTGTTTAATTAATTTTGAAAATAAGAAACTTAAATAATTTTTCAAGCAAAAACAAAATAATAAATATTTTTTTATAAAATTAAAATTAAATTTTAATAAAACAAAATTAGGTAGGTGGGTTGGTGGGTCGGGTTGACTCACCACGGGTTCAACTCGCATGAGCCAGATTTAAATGAGCAGGGTTAAAATCTGACCCGCATAAAAAATACATTTTTTTAAAATCCAATTCGACTGAAACCCGTGATAAACTGGATTGACCCGCGAATTGTGATCTATTTTGACAACTCTACCAGAAGACATACATAAATATTAATCATGACAAACAAAAATAATATACTAATTAATGATTACCCTTAAAATGATAAAGGAATTTTTTTATTTATTTTACTTTTACGAAAGATGAACAAACAACAACAAAAAAAATGGAAATTACATTGTGTGACATAACCAATGTAAGACCCATGAAAAATATTTATAGTAAATTTTAGTATTTTATTAGTAATAATAATTTTAATGGATAGAAAAATATAAATTTTGGATATAAAATTATAGTAATTTTATAAGGAGAGGTTAAAATTTTTGATAACTTATTTAGTATTTTTTTTTTAAGAAAATCGAATAGTAAAAAGTGAATAGTGAATAGTAAATAGTAAAAAGTAAATAGTAAATAGTAAAAAGTAAATAGTAAAAATAAATTTTCAGCATTTGGATTCCTTAGCATGGAAGAAAGTAGTAGGTAGAAATTAGGATCAGATTTGGTGAGAAAGTGATTGAAATATTATTTTTAAATAATATTAAAATAATAAATAATATTAAAATATTAAGGAATAGTAAATTTTTTTACTATAAATAGCCATGGGAGGGAAGGGTATTTGGCACCAAGAGAAGAGGAATCAAGTGAGAGCTTGAGAAATAGAGAAGAAAGAGTTAGGGAGAAATTTTTAGTTGCAAGAAGAGTAGAGGTTCTGAAGGGTTTCGGGGGAAACAAATTCGGAGCAGGAGATTAAGTCTGGAATAGAGGTAAGGGGAGCTAATCCTTCTTGTATATGATTTTTATCCATGTTATGATAATGAATATGAGTTGTGACTATGTTAAAATTTTGGTAATGGTAGTTATCTATTCACTTATATAAATTTAGTTTTTATGATTATAATTTTCTTATTTTCGAGTTAGTATGGTAAAACTTTTCTTTTAATTATTTTGACCGTTGGATTTAGCTACAATTTTAATATATGAATCCTAAGATCTATTTCTTCACTTTGACCGTTGGGATTTGTAATTAGAAGTCTATACTTAGAGAAATAAATCCTGCATGTTGGAGTAAATTAATTACACCTATAGATCTGTTACTGAGTCATCTCGGTAAAATATATATTACGACTTATTTGACCGTTAGATCAACTTGAAATTTTTATATGTGATTCCTAAGATATATTAATACACTTTGACCGATCGGATTATAAATTGAAAGTCTATGTTTGGAGAAAATAATTTTTAAGTTTTTGAAAAATCTGATGAACACTATATTTCTGTTCTTAAGTTATCATGGTAAACATTTCCTATATATTTTATTTACCGTTAGATTGAGCCCAAAATTTAGTATGTAATTCATAAGACATATTAAGTCATTTTGACCGTTCAGATTTGTAAGTAAATGTCTGTGCTTAGGAAAATTAGTTCCGCATTTTGAGTATAACCAAAAACCACTTAAAATTCTGCACCTGAGTTACCTCGGTAAAACCTCAATATCTATCTAGTTAACCGTTGGATCAACCTGAAATTTTAATATGTAGTTTATAACAAATAGTGAATTATTGTGACCATTCAGATTTGAAATCGGAATTACAGATTTATAGATATTAATTTCGTATCTTCTCAGGGATCTCAATATTGCTTAATTTCTATTTTTTTTATATATCTATATTAAATTTCGGTATTATATGCTGTTGTTTTAAATCTGTAAATAAGAAATTTGTTAAAAACTAGTTGAGGAACGCTTTGGCTAAGGAAAGATTTGGTACTTAAGTTGTCCATTGTGACGCACCTCTCTTTCCTGGAAGTTTACTCGACAAGTTTTTAACTTAAATCCTATTGAACAGATTATGTACTGTTAAATTATTGTGCAATATATCTGGTTGGAATGGAAATGTCTGATGAATTCATGTTATTGTGGTAGATATGGAATTATGAATTATAATTGTGATGATTGCATTTTATTATATTGGATTTGAATTTATGCATCTGAACATGTTATGAGTATTATGGGGAGATTTTGTAGGGGTATAATATGAGTTGAGGAATGTGAGTATGGTATGAGTCTCGCGGAGAGATTCTGTAATGTCATGGTATGTGTATGAGGATTGTGGTGAGATTTCGTAATGAGTTAAGGAATGTGAGCATGGTATGAGTTTCGTGGAGAGATTCAGTTATGGTATTTATGTATATGTTGATGTTGAGGGTCCCGTAGTTGGAGGTTATCCTGATACTCTAATAATGATTCAGTCTCAAGTAGAGAATGATGAATTATGTGGTGAGAGGGGCAGGAGGTCCTGGTCTATGTGCCGGTTTAGGACATAGTGAGGGGACTAACCTTGTGAATGGTATGGAGGGCAGAATGTCCTGGTCTATGTGCCGGTTTAGGACATAGTGAGGGGACTAACATTATGAATGGTATGGAGGGCAGAATGTCCTGGTCTATGTGCCGGTTTTGGACATAGTGAGGGGACTAAGAATGACATCACAAGTGAAAAACCTTCCGTGATCGCTCATCAACATATCGTTGGGATAAGTGCCTATTGAATATCGTTGGGATAAGTGCCTATTGAATATCGTGGGGATAAGTGCCTATTGGGTATTGTGGAATGAGTGTTTATTTGGGTATTGTGGGATGAGTGTTTATTGGGTATTGTGGAATGAGTGTTTATTGGGTATTGTGGGATGAGTGTTTATTGGGTATTATGGAATGAATGTCTATTGAGTATTATAGTATTTATTGGGTATTGTGGGACGAGTGTCTAATAGGAATTGGGGTACGATGGTATGAGGGTGTCTGACATAATTATTATATGATGTTTGTATCAAAGTAATTATGCATGTCTTATAAATGATTTGTTGCATGTTAGCTCACCCTACTTGTTTGTGTTTGTTTTGTGTTTGGGTATGTGCGATGATCGTATAATTCGTTATACGGGAGCAGATGAAGGAATGTCGCCTCACATAGTACCAAGGAAAGAGGAGTCGAAGAACTATAATTAGAATCTTTTTACATGTATAGACTTATATCAACTAGGAAATTTTAAAGGGTGAGATTACGGAATGTTACCGTAAATGTAATGTTAATTATCAAGTGTGAAAATTTGGGATGTTACATTAATGTGAAAAGTTGGGATGTTACATTAATGTGAGAATTTGGGATGTTACAACCAATTTCACGAGTTAACTACAAAAGACCAAACTAATTTGGACAATCAGATCAAATCTTAAAATTATCACTATAAGTGACATAATTGTCGATGAGTCAATGCATTAGTTCAACCTATAAAGTAAAATAATATATTAATTTTAAAGTTGTAAAGTATTTAAAAAATTATCAATATCAGTGTACTTTGATGTTAAAAGGGTCAACATAATTTTATTTTTAAAAATCCAAATTTCTCTTAAATGTCTAAAAGCAACATAACATTCTATATTTTGCATGGCTTTAATCATGGTTATTTAAAAAATATACATGTTTTAAAAGACGAGAGTGTTTTACATGGAACCTACCATAAAAAACTAAATACAAAAAGTGTTTTCTATATTTTAATACCCAATTTGAAAAAAATGTCTTTAATATTGATTTTAAATATAAGTAAAAATTAATTAATTTTTTATTGGACGTTGTAACGCCCCGGCAACTCATAGGGACCGTTGACTATGGAGTTCTTATGAGTCAGGCTACCGAAAAGCAAATGCATTTTGGTGATATGAGTAGTCAAATCAATTCCTTTAAGCTATCCTTCAACTGTATAGTCCCATACCTATACAGTCTCCAGATCCCTCTCATTCCGGTGTATGTTCGATTCGTCCATGTACCCCTTCCACCCGAAGCTGCCAGGAGCCGCTCCTTGTCTGTGCCCCCTGCACCATGCTTCTTGCACCGGCGTCACTCCCCGCCCTCGTCTCCGTGCCCGGGTGTCACAGACGTCAATGGAGTTTTTTTTTTCATATTTCTCTCTTCATTTTATATCAAATGATTGTTATTTTTATCCCTTTTAATATATTTTCTTTATTTGTTCTTTCTATTCCCTTCTTCTTTACTTTGATAGACCTAAGAAATTGAGTGTGGCATTGATCATTGTTGAAGAACAAATGTGGTAACCTAAACGAAGTCGTCATTGTTTTCATAGCCATCAGTGAGAACATGTCTTTTGTGTTCAAACTTTACCCTCTGATTGGATCCAAGCTGGAAAAATATAGAACAGAAAGAATATGTCACCAAAAGATGAAAGTTTAAAAACTAAGAAAATAAATATTGATATCATGAAAAAAAAAACTCTTTTTCTCAATAAAAATAAATTTGTAATATATATATATATATATAATCAATTATATTTTAAATAAGTATATTACAAATATTTTTATTATGACCAAATTAATTATTTGTAACTTTTGAAAAGTTTCCAATACATTATAACAGTGGGAGAAACACAGTATAAAATAAATAATTAAATAATAAATAAAATAAAATATTTTTTTATACTTTACGAAAAAAATTTAATTTTTTTATTATATATTTTTTTTTGTTAAGATTTTTCAATGATGATTTAGTTTAAAATTTATTTTAATTCTAATTTATAATTCTAAAAAGTATTTATTATATTAAGTTTTTATATCATTTTTTAACTTTGCGATCATTTTTCTATAATTTCCATTTTTTTTTTTCAATTTAAACAATTTCATCTACGTTATCTTCTTCTTCTCACTCTTGAATCCATCATTTTATCCAAGCGAACGTAATAATGAAATTAATAATGAGTTGTATTACTTATATAATAAATTTATAATATATTTATATTTCCTAATTTATATCGTGCTTTTCTTTCTTTTACTATAGAAAAATCTAAATATCGTGTATAAACAAACTTCATCAAAAATAATTTTAATCATGCTAAAATTTTATCATCCTCCAAAATGTTTTTATTATTAGTCTCAATTGAAAAAGAAATCACTTTATAATTTTAATTTTTTTTAATACATATATATTAGTTTTTTTTCCGCAAATCAATAGCTAAATAAGTGAGTATATAAATCAAAGTTGAATTAAAAATATTTGACTACATAATACTGTGTATATAATTACAAATTTATATACAAAATCAAAATGAAAATATACAAAATCATATATCCCTAACTTGTCTAATAATCTCTCAGAAAACTTGCCACATATTTGTATATTTTATGTGAAATTTTTTATGTGAAATTTTCCTTGAATAAAACTCATCTTCAATGGTAGCTTTTATATTAAAATTTGTATAACATCAGCCATTCTAAAAATTCGTATAACCTATATTATACATAAACTAATCAGCCATTCTAAAAACATAAGCTAAATAAAATTTGGTACATGAGAGATACGTCAATCTCTCTACATGTCTCTTATATATCTCTTTGTTCATTGAAATCTGATTTTCCTCCTCCATACATAATGAAGAATTTGTTAATTAGCATGTTATCATCCTAATTTTTTTCAACTTTACAAATATATTGTTATAGTATTTATTACATGTAGTTACCCTTAAACATCATAAAAGCTTCACACATGTTGAATTGAAGTTCGGGTTATTAAGGAATATTGTTTGTGAAAATATTCTTACTTAATATTCTTCTACAATAGAGAAAATTGACATAGGCTTGTTCAAATTCAAATGATTACAACTTAAACCATTCCATTCAACTTGATTTAATTTAATTTAGGTAATTTTATGGAATTATTGTAGAATGCATTACATTCATGTTAGTTTACCAATAGAGAGAAATAAGCGAGAGATACAGTTTTTTTTTAACCGGCGTAGTCAGTTTTTTTTTTTGTTTAAATTATGGAAATGAATCAACTTTAAAACATATGGAAATAGATAAATTAAGCTTAAAAATAACTCCCTTAAAAAAATTGAAAATATTATTTAAATTTGTAATTTAAAAAGTAAAATTAAATTAAAACAACACCACTTTAATTTTATTATTATTATTAATACATTGTTAAACCAAAGTCGTATAAAAACCACAACTTTGGAGTTTACAAAATGAGAATGAAATCAAAATTCTTTATATCACTTCAATTTCATTATAAATAAACTTAAAATTAACAAAAATTGGATATAAGATACTGACACGTGATACATGTGACACTGATACCAACTTGATACGTGACACTAACATTAACACGTGATACATGTGACACTGATACCGACTTGATACGTGACACTAACGTTAACATGTGACATAATATTAAGTTGATAAGTGAACAATTTTCTTTAAATTTTAAAAAACTTAAAAAAAAAATAAAACCATGAACTATAACATGAAACACACTGTTAAGTCTTTGGTTAACAATTTAAACCACCTCAAAAAAAAAAAAACCCAATTTAACATGATTTACCAAGATAGAAATAAACATTTGAAAAAAAAAAGTAACACATTGAAAATATGGACAAAAATAAGGATTAAAAAACTGTTTAAACCTTATAAATAATGATATTAATAATGATAATATTAATTATATCATTGTGATAATCAATCATTACAGTTATTAATACTTTTAATATTATGACGGTAATATAATCATAATTATTTTATAATTATTATAGTTGCTTTGGATTTTGATAATAGTAGTATTCTTATTACAACAACAATAAAAATTATTGTCATGTTAATGTATTATTATTATTATAGGGTTTATTAATTATTATTATGATTGCCACCGTATTATTATCATAATAATAATAAAATGAAAGCATGATTTTCATTTTATTATAATAATAATACAACTAAAATGGATTTTTCATTTTTTATAATTTTCTTAAAATAAAGTTGAAAATGGAAGTCGTGTCTCTATTTTCTATAATGAGATTGTCCTTAAATATGATTTATCAATTTTAATATTTTTTAAAATTTAATTCATTTTGATGGTTAAAAAATTATATCAATTCGGTAAAAGAAAAAGCGAGAAATGTAAAAGGTATATATAGTATGATAGAAAAAAAGGAAGAAAAATTAGAATGTGAATAATGCGTTCATACTTCACTCATTCATAGTATTTATTTTTCTAAAAGTTGTTTCTCCATTGTTTATGAAACCCTAATAGGCTTGAGTCCATCATCGGTTGGTTTACGAATTTGGGATAATTTAATATTAAAATTACGATTGTGGTGTATGTTTTGAAATAATTACAATTGGAGCTAAGTTGTTATATTGTGATATGATTTTAATACGAAGAAATGGTTTTATAATGGCACGAGTTTACTGTATAATTAGAGTGAGGTAGTGTCATAATACGATTTTAATATTATTATTTAATTGTTTTCGTAAAGAAAATTGTTAGGAGTGAACTTTAAATTTCACTTAATTCGGTTTCTAAAATAACTTTAAATTTAATTTAATTTGATTTATAAAATAAAAATCATAATTATTTATATATTATAAATTAATCTTATTTTTAATCAATATAAAATAATTATATATTAATAAATTATTTAATAACAGGTGAAAAAATATATTTAATAAATAATTATTTTGTTACGATAAATTTTACTTCATACTCTAATATTATAGTAAAAAATAAATTTTAATCTTAATTCAATTTTACAAAAATATATATTTAATATAATTTTTACTTACTTATATATTATAAACAAATTTTATGTTTAATTAATATAATACTTCCCAAGTGATCAATTTTAACAAATTCGAAAACTTCTAAAATACGAACACAGGTTGTGATAAAGTAGGGTGAGAAATTTGTTTGTTGATTGATCTCTATCATGTATGTTTAAGTATGTACGATAACATTAATAAATAGCCTCATATTCCTTAATACGGTAACGTACTTTACAATATTTAAATTGTTCAGTGGGTTAAATATTTCGAATATGCATGCTGTACCTTTTCTCAAGAGTAAAAATAAGTGCTTCCTTTGGTATTCTTGCTAAATTTAAATGGAGATGGTAGTTAGGAACCGTTTGGTTGTTGGCACTTCCAAATAAAGCAATGTACTGTTTCTGTCTTTATCTTTGCATCCCAATTTATAAATGTAAAACTCAAAACAATAAATAAAAATAAAAGGGTAAAAAAAATAAAATGATATATAATATGGTATTTCATACTTAAATATATTGGAGTGCGAGGTAGTTTATTAGAAAAAGATAATATAGGTTAATAGGCTGGAGACCTTGGAAACATATTTGCACATGTCTGTCGCTTTCCGTGCTAGGAGAGACTTAATAAATAGGATAATTGACTAATTTTTGTTGGAACTTCAATGTGACTCATAAACTTTGAAAATGAAAAATAATTATTGTCATAGGCAAGGCAGAGAGAAAATTGGATCAATTGGTTTGACAAATATTGCATTTTATCCTAGTACTACTCGATTACAATTAAAAGATAATGATAATGATACATATATTGGGTGATAAGTTAACATATCATCATTACAATTACTAAAAAATATTTAAAAATAAATAATTCAAAAATATATACATAATATTATTAAGTTATTTCAAATATAACTATAATATTAAAAAATATATATACACAAAAGATTATCAAGTTATTTAAAAGAGAACCTTTGCAGGACTAGATCATCTTAATATTATATTGTTACATCATTCTCATCCTGTACGGACTAGATCATCTTAATATTATATTGTTGCACCACTCTCATCCTGTACCACCCCACAGTTGCTTTCTCGTCCATTAATATGATAATTGCAAACAAAAATAACATATAACAAATCAACACAAAAAAAGGTAAGTTAATGTGTAAAAAAAACAATCACACAACATAAATAGAAATATTAATACATATAAAACATTCATATTAGCAATTATAACATCCCATAATCTCACACTTGATACGTTGATGGGCGGTCACGAAAGGTTATGCACTTGTGATGACTTCTACCCCTCTCACAACATAATTCATCCTTCTCTACTTGAGACTGGATGATTATTAGAGTATCAGGATAACCTCCAACAACAGGACCCTCAACATCAACATATACACTAATACCATATCATTACAGAATCTCTCCACGAGACTCATGTCATGTTCATATTCATCAACTCATACCATGCTCAAATTCATAATTCCATATTCACCACAATAACATGAATTCATCAGAATTTTTCATTCCAACAAGATATATTGCACAATAATTTAACAGTACATAATTTGTTCAATAAGATTTAAGTTAAAAACTTGTCGATTAGACTTCCAGGAAAGAGAGGTGCGTCACAATGGACAACTTAAGTACCAAGTCTTTCCTTAGCCAAAGTGTTCCTCAACTAGTTTTAAACAAATTTCTTATTTACTGATTCAAAACAACAACATATAATATTAACACAGAAATTCAATATAGATAGATATATAAAAAGCACATATGTTTTTCATTAACAGTATTCACACAGAATTTCAAGACATGAATAGTAATAAAACAATATTAAATCATAATATAAAAGCTTAGAAAGGTTAGCTCCCCTACCTCTATTCCAGACTTGGTTTCTTGATTAGAGGTTATTCCCGGAAAACTTCCAGAATCTCCACACTAAAATCCTTCTTGTTCTAAATTCTTCCTAATCTTATGATTTCAGTCTACTTCTTGGTGCAAAATCCCCATCCCCCTTGCTTGGTATTTATAGGCCAAGATTCTGGTACTATTTGGTGTCTTTTATTATTATTATTATTATTATATATATATATATATATATATATATATATATATTATCATTTCAATCACCGAAAGATGTTTTGGTGTTTTGCTATTTCAATCACCGAAAGTTTCTTTGTCCATTTGTTTTTTAAAACAAAAAGGTAGAAAAGAGTTTGAACCCATGTTCTTGAAATCACCACAATTTTCTACTATTTAAGCTACCAAAATTTCTTATTTAGCTTTGCACATTTTACTTTTACATAAACTTATTAATTATATTTTCCATTCATAAAGAAAAATTTATTACTACTAGTAATAAAATTGTTACTATTAAGGTAAATATTTTTCATAACTATAATATTAAAAAATATATATACACAAAAGACGATAAAGTTATTTAAAAGAGAACCTTTGTAGGACTAGATCATCTTAGTATTATATTGTTGCACCACTCTCATCCTGTACGGGATCCGCAGTTGCTTTCTCGTCCATTAATATGATAATTGCAAACAAAAATAACATATAACAAATCAACACAAAAAAAAAGGTAAGTTAATGTGTAAAAAAAACAATCACACAACATAAATAGAAATATTAATACATATAAAACATTCATATTAGCAATCCTAGTACATACAATTATTCACACTAGATTCGATAATTTGGATACATATATTCATATCAAACTCTAGTGAGTTATGCACTTGTGATGACCTTTACTACTTTATAAAGTCATTGCGAAGGGCTTTACCCTACCACAATCAAGGTTAGTTTGTTAAAATCGTTGGCTAAGGTAAAGCTCCTAGATTAAGACCTCTCACTCCTCTCATCACATATTACACCATTCTCTACTTAAGATTAGATGATTATTAGAGCGATATGATAACTTCTAATACAAAATCCATATATCAATACATACACTACTTAAATCACTAGATGAAACTTTTCATTGAAATTTTTTCCACAACATTTACTACACATATTCACAACAACAATGTTATCAATCCATAAAAGGATCATAATACATCTTAAACATACCTAAAAACCATGGTACACTAGTGTAGACAAGACACTATATCACAGGTGAAATAACCTTTATATGAAAGGTGTTCTGGCATCATAGTTATGGTAGTCATAGAAAGTTCGCACTTCCTATTACGTAGCGAAATAAAATTTCAACATATAGAATAAGACTCAGAAGTAATGTTCAACACCAAAACTTTTGCAACAGGTTGCGTATAGTGACAGTCTTGACACTCAACGCCAAATCTTTTGCAAAACGTCATGCTCAATGACAGGTATTACGCTTAACGACAGTTTGGCGCTCAACAACAGTTCTGGCATTCAGTGATAGTACTAGCATTCAAACGAACAAAAAGATTTATCTTCCCTTAAGAACAACACAACTACGACCAAGACACACCACTAAAACCATTGGTCAACAAAAACTCTTAAAGAAAACCCATACACCATATGCAAACTTAGATGATCCACATGCACAAAAAACCTACACAAACTAAGAAAAAGGAAAAAAAAAGTTACTCTATTAGTGAAACTAATGGGATAAAAGTGAAGAACTCAGCTCAAGGATCATCTAGCAGTCTTCGATGCCAAACAAATGATCTGATAGTTAAGAACTCTATATAGAAGTGAGAGAACTTTAGAGAATATAAGATTAGAAAGATGGTGTAATTTTAAGAAAATGAAACTCGTTTATAAGAATTCTATTTATATTTTAAAGTTTTATTATTAGAATAATCAATATTTTATTATTTTAAACATACTATAAATTCTAAAACACAATTTTCTATGCTGTTACTATATGTATTTTTAAGAAATACTTAAGAGTTGTTAATAAATTGATAATAGAAGGATTTTTTAACTTAAAATTTTAATTTATATATCTTATTCATGTTCAACTGACTCTCGTAGAAATTTAACTCCCTTTCAATTCTTGATAATAATTTTTTAAGTGTGAGTCATTTTTATATCAGAACATTTCTCTTTAAGTAAAAATATTTTGGTGGTCATCATTCTTTGTACCATCATTCTACAATAGAACATAAAAAATGAAAAATTTTCAATACAAAAAACTTTTAGACTTTAAGATCTTTACCTACTTTATATCAATGAACATGACTTTGATATGCCGGTTAGATATCAGAGTAAAATTAAATACTACTTTTGTTATATATCAAGATCTATTTTTGTGCAAATCTTATGCTTAAAACTATATTTTCTCTAATTTCACAATTTTTTAAAAATTCTACTCGCATTCTCTTTTGTTGCTTCCAAAATCAAGACTCGAATGTGTATTTGTCTAAATTGAACTTAGTGAAATCTAACCAAGATAAGTTTTCAAAGTTAGTTAGTTTTCTATGAAGCTTTAGTGTGGATTTGAACTCTTATTTGCATATAAGAGTTTGAAGAGAAAGAGAGTGACTTTATAAAAAAGATTGTTTTTAGTATTTGATTGTTATGTTTTGTTTTCTTGAATGAACTGTGAATTAATATATAGACTAAATTTCTTGATTGAAATAGTCCGATTGTATATATACACTCCCGCTTACTAATTTCTAAAGTTGTATTAAAACATTGAATGAACCGTGAATTATTATATATATATATATATATATATATATATATATATATATATATATATATATATATATATATATATATATATTTCAAATATCATAATCTAAAATTTTTATTAAACCTTTTTTATGACAAGTTCTTATCTGCCTTTCGGTTTGGCTTCACTTTTGGACTCTTCTTTAAACTTTTGTTTCAAGTTCCACGTGGGTGGGCCTAGCTGAGGAGCAAATAAAATAAAACTAAACTACGTTTTTATCCTTTAAAATATTACTATTTTTTATTTTTGAAAGGTTATTTTAGCATTTTTTTTAGTTCTTGTTCCAGTTGTTTTATTCGTTGATTGCTTCTATGATTCTAAAATATACAATAACCTAACATCTTGTTCAAACTACACAAATTTCTAATCATTGAGATTTTGGTAATTTTAGAATTGTTTAAAATGGTAAAATTACAAAATAAAGAAACCAAGTATTCATACAATAAGAAACACAATAAATGTTTCATAGCAAAGGAAAAAAAAATGTCCTCACCAAATATTATTATGATAATATTTCGTTTTTTTTCTTAAAAGGTATATCTTTTTATCTCCCATCTGTCAAATATGGCCTTTGTTCTAAAAAAAAGAATCATTCCTTTCATCCTTCATTTATGAGAATAAAAAAACCACAGGTCACATAATTTTTATAAACGACGAACAAAAGGATATGTTAATTTTTAAGGCAAGGAAATAAGGTATCCCCATTTAAAAGATTTTTAAAAAGAAATAACTATTTTTTTATGAATAATCAATAATGATTTTAGTAAAAAATAAAACTTGATGTAAAAAATATAAGATGGCTGAAGATGATATTGATTTTTCAAGTAGTTTTTTTATTAACAATTATTAGTATTTTGTTAATATAGAGAGTTGAACTTATAATCCTACAATTTTTTCTTTCAAACCTTTTAAATAACCTTCAATTGTTACTGAATAGAGTTTAACTTATAACCTCTCCCAATTTTTTCTCCAATTTTACGAGTCACCCTTCCTTCGAACTTACACCTTTTCAAATAGATATTTACTAAATTCTCACGTCAAATAAAGTAATATAAAAATAAAAAGTTGATTTGGACAGTTGTCTATATGTAATTTTTATCACGTAAGATTTGTAGTTTTTGTAAAAAAAAGTTACATATTAAATAATAATATTCTTTAATATTCGTAAATGTAAAGTTTAAAATGTTAAACATATGAAATTAATGTTGTACTTTTATTTATATGTTCATTTATGAGTGTATTTATGCTTTATCGTTATCTAATTCCTAAAAATGGTCACAAGAATGAGAGGAGAGGAGGGAAGAAAAAAAAGAGAATTTTATAAATATGAGAAACAAGCTCACTATCTCGGTTAAAAAAACACCTGACATAAATAATTAAAAAATTTTATTACAACCTTTACAATTATAATTGACATAGTAAATTTATAAGTAATTACAAATGTTTCATTTTATCGCTATGAGGAGTTTTATAATTGATGTAATATGTTTTGTAATTTATTAAAAAAATATTATCATGTCACTTAATATAATAGACAGATTAGAATCGTCATAAGTCATCATTTATTCACTTGATATAACAAACCTAAGGCTTTATTCACTTGAATGGATTTGAGAGAGAGCGATTGAGTGGATTTGAGAGGATTTGAAGATAATTTTTGTTGTTATTTATTTGAGTGAATTTGGAAGTATGTGAGAATGAATTTGGAAGTAAATTTTTTTAATTTGTCACATCAATCAAATCTTACACTAATTCTTACAAATGTTGCTTCCAAATTTACTCTCACTTACCTCCAAATTCACTCAAATAAACAAGAACAAAAAAATTTACCTTCAAATTCACTCAATCATTCTCCCCCAAATCCATTCAAGTGAACAAAGAGTTAATATTTTTTTGTACCAATAATTTTTTAAATTAAACAATCGATTTTATATTTCAAGATTTGACAAAATAAAATCGTAAATATTAAAATTAAACAATCGATTTTATATATAAGAATTAAAAAATAAAATAGTAATTATTAAAATTAAACAATCGATTTTATATATCAAGATTTTAGAAAATAAAATAATTTATATTATGAATTAGAATATTTAAGTTTTTACTTTTATATATAGTATCTTAATTATTTTTTAATATTTTTCTTCTTTTTCCTAGTGTATTTTATCCTATGTATTTGAACAACTACAATTCGTTCTATGTCTAAATTAATTTTTAATATCTTTTTGAGAAATATATCAATAATTTAATATAATTTTGTATCATAACTATTTTTATATTATAAATATAAAAATAATTTATCAATAAAATATATTTATTCATTAAAATTTTCATGATAGTGCAAAGTAATTATTAAAAGAATTACTTATTGTAAAATCAATTACTTTAAAATAATAGCATATTAAACATCACTATTAATTTTAATATCTCAGTTATACTCACACGTCAAAATCAATTAATTATTTATCATCACATAAAAATTTATTAAAAAAATAAAATAAAATACAAAATATGATAAACTATATTAAACTCATAATAAAAATTATATTTTACGAAAATAAAATCAATTAGTTCAAACGTATATTATTGTGTCACTGTCTTTCAAGATATCATATTATTTCTGTGAGATAAATAAAGACTATTAATTTCTTTTAGAAAATAAAAATTAACTTTCATGATAATTTCCTTTTAATAGCTAGAGTGTTCATATTTTATAAAACAATTCTCTAATTATATGACTATGTTATGAATACAAGTTTCTTGGTCTATCTTTGTAAGAAAATCCAACAGAATACACAGATTCTTTTTTCTCGAAATCAACTTTTTTCTCTCTCTCAATTTTATCTTTTATCTATTAAATGGGAGTATTCTTAAAACTAAGCAAGATATGTATTAATATTGTAAATAATTTTTACAAATAACTTGTGAATTTTGAAACTAATTTTAAAAATCATATTAACTCACAATGTAGTTATTGATGTACAAATTCGTCATATTATTCATACCTATTAGAACTAGAAAATTAAAATAAAATGAATTTTTATAATTATTTTTTAAAGAAAATAGTCTCATTTATGTAAATACACACCATTTATTCATAATTTTAAACCTAAATAAAATAATAATTTTATTTATCTCCATGATTAGCACTCAAACTACGTAATAATTATGATTCGACTCATCACGGGTTAATCATTTTGTAAGTCAATTTAACTTGATAAATTCAAATCTCACATGTTCATAATTTAGTGATTTAACATAATCTGACAAAATTCAAACCTGACTCGAATCATAACAAGTTAGTGAATTAAATGGGTTAGATCACTTACTTACTTAATTATAATTTTTTTTTCAATTAAAAAAATAACAAATTTTTTTAATTAAAATCTAAATTAAATTCAATCCAAATACAGTCCAAAATGATATTAAACTTCAAATACAATAAAAAATGATATAATTCAAATACAATCCAAAATCATTTAAACTTCAAATATAATAAAAAAAATACAAAAATACAAAATAAATTATTATTTAACATTAAATCATTATTGTTACTTATCTATATATAATATCAGAGTCTTGAATGATAAATTTACAACATAGAAGAATTTAACTTTATGATTTTTATTTTTTATTGTAATTTAAAATTTATGAATGATTTGGCACCACACCAAACGAATAAGGTTTTCAGTGAATCAGATTTAATTTTAACATATATCAAAAATTATAATTTTTATTAAACCCAATTCGACTCAAATTCACAATAGACTGAATTAACCTAAGAATTTTAATTAGTTTTGACAACACATGTAATTGTCTTGTAAATACAATTAAAACAAAATTTTAATAATACATAAATAGAAGGACCGATTGTCCAATTAGAAGTAATAGTATAAATTCAATCATATATTAAGTAATTAAATTGCAATTATAATAAATTCATTTAATTTCTCTCAAACATTCATCAAGTATAAATAAACACATGAATCAATCTAACAAAAAAAAAATTGTAATAATTGGTATTTTGAATCGGTAAATTAATATAACATCTAAAATATTCTTGGTTTCTCATACTAAGATATTAAGTTCTTCATTATTTAAAATTTTAGTTTGTTTTAGATGTATAATAAGCTTTCTCCATGTCAATTTATCACCTAAGGTTAATTTATATGATTTAAACACTTAATGAAATTAAAAAAAAATATTTAGAGTTGAGTATATAATTGAGTTTCTCAATTATTCACATAAACTCGCATTGATAGAAAAGTTTGTATATATAACATGTACTTTAAACCGCTTCAATTTTAACATATCACATCACATCCGTCCCATAAAAAGGCAATACGGGTTTTGAGACAACACTATCACCAGTAACGTTTGAAAATCTTACAAAATTATTCAAGATAAATTCATATGACTAGTCTATTATACAGATAATGTTTGAATTCAAGATAAACCCAAACTCATCGATAATGCAAATCAAGTTTTAAAACTCACATTTATTTTTTAACTTAAAAATATAAATCCACACCCGGATGAATTGCAAATAATTAATAGACTTATGTCTAAATTCCCGACTCTAATTCATTTAATTTATTGATTTAAGAGAAAAAGGAAAAAGTTAATTTAAAAATGACCTAATATAAGCGAATACTAAAATTTTTCAGGATGCAAAGTTATTTCGTTTTTAATAAGGAGAAAATCAAGAGATTTTTTATAAGGAAAAGAGACATTGTTTGTTCTTGACTGTCCACTAAGAATTGTCACTTTGAGGTGACTCTCTGTCTCTTTATTTTCCCTCTACGTTTTATTATTGTCATTTCTATTTTAACAATTACTTATTAAAAAAAATATACTTCTTAATTTAGGTATGAAATTAATTCTTTATTTTGAGACACATGTTTTGTTCGTTTGATTGTTCTAAACCATTTAAAAAAAGAATGTTTTCTTAATTATATTATCCGTTATTGTAAGATATTAGTTTGTGTACGACACTTTTATTAATTTTTTAAAAAATTTACTGGACCAAACATTAATCATGTTGGTAGAGTAATAATAATATTAATTATAATTAGTTGGGAAAAGTTTACATATAATAGATGAATAAATGATGAATATAAGCAAAAAGTGAATATATCATAATTTTTTTCCATATACAGTTAAAACAGCTAAAATATATTGGGTTAAAGAAACAGTACTTTTTATAATGATTGACAGTGCAACTTGGCGTTCAGGGGCAGGACCATGTGAGACACACATGGAGTCAGCATGTTCCATATGGTTGACTTCAATATACCATGAATCATCAATATTCATGGTTTCATTCGCATGTGAGTTTTGTACAACTTATAACTATATTTTCTTTTTAAAATTTCAAGGTCAGGTGCCAAAGTTCTTCAAATGCTACTATTATTTTCGATAAAGTATAACGATTTTTATTGTGAATTAATATTTATTATATACATTATAAAATTCATCTCATATAAACATAAACAAATACAATTTCATATATATATATATATATATTTATTTACACGACTTTGTTATTTCTTCTAATTTTTTTTCTGTAATATGTTATTTAGTATATTTTTATTTAAATATGATTTATTGTATTTAAACTTGTTACATTTAAGTATATGTTTGATGTTATTAAGAAGATGTGATTGAGTTTTATACGAATTACAGATCCTGTCTCATTCGTTAAATGATCAATAAGATGAGTTACATTAAAGCACGTATCACCAATTCTTTTGGATATGAAAAATAAATATATTTTGCCTCTTATATTCATGATTAAGTGTATTTTGTTGTATTTGTATATATAATCTTTTTAAGTTTAAGAATGATTATATTTTCAATTATCGCAACTACTTGTGATTTTTCTTATTGATGATATTATTTTGATTGTTGAAGTTTTTTCATATGCATTTGAAACAAATAGTAGATTGGTGAGAACTTCTATCTTATGAACTTTCTTTCTTATGTGTCTTAATTAATATGCTTTTTTTAACTAGATATATTATGGTGAGAGATAGACAAAATGCTAGATTAAAAAAACTGGCATGGTTATCGATCAAGGTTATTTTGGTCCAATTATAATTGTTTGATTTTTTTTTTCAAATATATATAATCGTGTTGGTATATTTGTAGTGTAAAAAACAAATCGATTCATATGAGTGTGATTACTATGTTATGCAATGAATAACAATCATTATTTGTGCTTATATTCAAACAGTTCATAATTTACTTAATTCAAAACACTCTAAAATTTTTTCTTTTATGTATTAATTGAAATTATAATCTTTTGTGTAAGTTTTTAATAATCTCAACTATTGTTTTTGGATTCAATAACATATGTAAGGAATGCTTGTGCCAAATATATAGTTTAAATTTACGATAGTTTTAATAACTAGTCCACTTGTATATAAATATTTTGTAGCCTTTAAAGCACTTTGTCTACTGTAATATTGTTATCTATTATGTTTTGATTTCTAGGTGTATCTATATGTTTTTGTCTAGGATGTGTAATTATGTAGGGAGAAACCAAAACAAAACAAAAATATTTAAAAAAAAGTTGGCTATAGGCTATTATTCTACTAAAAATGGTAGCCTAATATAACTACAATCTTGTTCCTTTTTCTAATATATTTTTCTATCAACTTTTATGTTATGGTTATTTACTTCAACTATATCTTTTGCTTTTTAAAATATATTTTTTTGAAAGATTTTAGGCTACCGTTATCTACTTTAATTAACCATAGTCTATAGCATTTACTTTTAAAAAAAATATATGTTATACTACGATCATCTACAAGAATCATAACCTATATCTCTTTTTAAAAATGACTATAAAGTTACCGTTAGCTTGAAAAACCGTCACATATTTTCAACCATAATCTTAAAACTCTCCTCTTTTATTACAGTTTAATATACTAAAATTCATTAATTATTATAAAAAAATCGTAATCATATTTTCTTTCTTAATTATGCAGTGTTTTATTTTGTATTAAAGAAACAAAACGCATAATTAATAAAGTTGCCTTAAATTTTGAATATAATAAAATACTTTTGTTAAAAAGTTCAACGTGAAAGAGTATGTATCATTTGAAAATTTATATTTTACATTCCTGACACAGTCTTGGTCTCAGCATGTATCTGTTTTCACCATCTATTCAACCTCATTAATTATCAGACGTTTTTCCTTTCTGCTTTGACTTTCATGCACTCACTGTAACACGATTTCATAATTAAAGAGATAAAGATTACATTTATGAAAAATAACAATATTCTACAAAGTTTGACATCTAGTAAAATTTGATGAACAACAATAATAAAAAATAGTATCAATATGAATAATAATAAGAAAAACTGATCTTGTGAATTGTGGAGACGCCGAACATAATCTTGTCATCTTATGTGACTAAACTCCAAATGATAATTATTAAGCAAATTAGAAATACCTAAGAATAGTATTTTTCTTCAGTTCTGTCGGCATTCGGGCAATGAAAGATAAGCATGGCACAATGTTCAAAGTCATAAAAAACAAGGCATCCCAAGAAGAAAATAAATCATGCGCACGTTTAGTGAAGTTTCTGAATGTTCATATGCATATTATTACAAATAGATTCTTCTTGTCATGTATTATTGAAACTCCACATAATTATGTGCCACAAAACCTAAACATAATTATTATATCTAAATATAATTAGTTATAGTCTAACTCCACGAGATTATTGGACTGCATTGCAATTTGGTTCTCCCATGGAAGATAACAGCAATCTAGTTTTTAATTATTAATTCATACTTTAACCCACTTCCAGTTTTTGTATTATTCTCTTCCAAAATATTAGTTCTTATCAATGATGACAACATTAAAAACATTGCATTTGTATAAAAAGACAAGCTATCAGGATTTGAAGAAATACAGAAAGAAAACAAGTCAAGAATATTAAGCACAGCTTATCATTCCAAGAGAGCGAATCATGTGCGTCTGCATGGCTTAAAGTTTAAACTAAAAGCCAAACTTACCTAACACAAATGGTTTAACAAATTTTTAAATCAAGAACTAATTAAGCATCATCAACTCAATAAATACAGTTTTAAAGACTAACTGATAACATACATTTAGCTTTATATACGGAAAATTTGATGCTTTCAATGCACCCATATCATATCCATTGGCATGACATGAGATCATTGTTGGATTAGCAATCTCTTTCCCATGTGCATGATAATGCTGCCAAAGAATCAACATAGCTACAACATGCTCACTTGGTAGCATACATTTACCTTTATTAATTCAAATATTTTCCAATATTTTGGAGGCACCATAGGTATATAATAATGCTTCTAAAACATGTATTATGTATGGTTGGAGCCCAGAATTTGTCATGTCAGTTCGTTGAGAAAATCTTTTCTTTGGATTCCTCGTTACTATTTTAATAATCATTCATTATCATTAATGGAAAAAAAACAACATCTTAAATGAGATTTCAGAAATATGTTGGGTGTTGATTCTTGTTGTAAATTGTAGTAAGCTTTATATAGAGAGTAATGGCAGGACTTTAAGCTTTATTGTAAATTTTGTTTGTTTTGTCATGAATGAAATTATTGTTAATTTTAAAAGACTGGAGTATAAGATGACATTTATATTTACTTTGTAAATTTGTTTTATTTTTTTTTCATATAAGATTTCTAACACATTTTTTTTACATATTACATATTTACTTCATTTTTAAGATAAATTAGATGTTAATTCTTGTTTATTTTGTTATGAATGAGATTATTATTATTAAATAAATTATAAATTTAATTCAGTCTTATATAGTTAAATTATAAAATAAGATTTATATTCATTTATATTATAAAGTAGTATTAGGATCTGTGACATATTCTTTTCACCTATTATTTACCTGGCTTTAAAGATAAGATAGCTGCTTTAGATTAGTTAGAACTATGTTGGAGATAATAAGACAAACAGCATGGTTATATAATTTAACACTTTTTTTGGTGGTGTGCTCAAGAAAATTTATATTACCATGAGCATTGCAGATTGATCCTATTATCGGAATCTAGAGATGAAGCTTCTTGTGGCATAGATGGTGTACGAAGTTTGAAGTGTAAAAACACTGGATTTATATGAAGAAGACATTAATGCTATTAGAGAGAGAAGACAAAGAAAACAAAAAGGATATGAAAAAGTGTTTTGTGCAGATGATTATGATGAGAGAAACAGAGCATGTGCTTGATTAAGACATAAATGGGAATCTGCGCATGGATCACTGCTAAATTAATGACCTTAATTAGTTTAATATCGTCCATGGATTCATATGAATCAGATTTCAAAAAGATTTCATTGATTAGCAATAACACATAATACAGCTGTCGTTTTAACACTGAGTTCAGTTCCTCGTGACAAATTTTCCCACATCCAAATTCTGCATAATAAATAAGATCTCTATTTTGAAAAATAATTCTTGTAAAAAGCTTTTAAAATAATAAAAAAAATTGCATTTTAAATCCTTTCTTCTCATAAAAAAAATTATTGTTTGAATTTGTAAATTTACATAACATCTTAAAATGGCATCTTAGACTTTTTCTCTCCAATCTTTTTCAGTATTCGAAATTATTACATAGTTGACTTATCTAGTGAATATAATTGGTAGATTATTTATCATTTTAAATATTTTTTATATATAATAAATAAAATAATAATTAAAAGAGAAATGGATTTTTCCATTTGTTCTTACTCAAACATTTTTTTATATTTTCATTTATTTCTTATCTTTTTCTTCTCCTTTTTTATTTTTTTAAAATTACATTATTCAGTTTAAAGAAGACTCGGTGATAAAAAATAGTGACATTACATTAGAGTATAATTTGAACGTGTTTATTTTCTAATGCCATTTTTTTGTTTAAAAAATAATTATGTGTTTTACAGGAAACTAAAACAAATAAGATGAGCAATAAAACTAATTTTGTTTATTTAATGATAGACATACTAAACATAATTATGATGAATATGTATTTAGAAAATTAAATAAATATTAAAGCGAAGGATAAGTTTGCTTAAAATTTATTTAAATATTATGTAAATATGTCTATTCTTATTACTTTACATTTATCAGTTATATATACTATTAATAGATACATGTGATTTAATAATATAATTTAGAAAAAATAAACACGTTGTAGTTAGAACATAACAAATAAAATATTAAAATTAATAGGTATTTTAAAATAATGAGATCAAATATTTTAATATTAAAATAATTTAATAATATAAATATAATTTTATATACTCATTTTATTGTCTAAAACATTTGTCATTTCTCTAAAACTCATTATCTAAATTTTCCTATTTCTATCTAAGAATTATAACTCCTGAGACATATGTTTAATGATTAGAACATATATGGAAAGATCACCATAGTGAGTTCTTCACTTTCAACTGATTAATATTTTATATAAAGTAAGTTAGTTTATACTCCTTTTCATTTAATGTTCAGTTTAAGACAAATAACAAGATAATATGTGTAACGTCCCAATATCTCACGCCAGATAATTCATAATTTATATATTGTAACATTACATTTACGGTAATATCCCGTAATCTCACACTTATAAATTCATAATTAATATATGTCTACACATGTTTTAAACTCAGATTTCAACTATAATCTCATAAATATAATTCGAATTCTTCTAACTTATTCTTCTGTCTCTCCCTTCATTGGCATTGGATCAGACGACATTCCTTCATCTGCTCCCGTATAACGAATTATACGATCATCGCACATACCCAAACACAAAACAAACACAAACAAGTAGGGTGAGCTAACATGCAACAAATCATTTAAAACATGTATAATTACCTTGATATAAATATCATATAATAATTATGTTCGACACCCTCATACCACAATCCCTATTAGACACTCGTCTCACAATACCCAATAGACACCACAATACCCAATAGACACTCATCCGGATGATACGTTGATGAGCGGTCACGTGAGGTTATGCACTTGGAATGACTTCTACTTCTTCTTACAAATACACTTCCAAAATACTTCATACCATTCACAAGGTTAGTCCCCTCACTATGTCCAAAACCGGCACATAGACCAGGACCTCCTGCTCCTCTCACCACATAATTCATCCCTCTCTACTTGAGACTAGATGATTATTAGAGTATCAGGATAACCTCCAACTACGGGACCCTCAACATCAACATATACACAAATACTATAATATTACTGAATCTCTCCACGAGACTCATGCCATACTCATATTCCTCAACTCATATTATACCATTACGAAATCTACCCCTAATCCTCATACACATACCCTGACATTACAGAATCTCTCCGCGAGACTCATACCATACTCACATTCCTCGACTCATATTATACCCTTACGACATTTCCCCGTAATACTCATACATGTGTAGATGCATAAATTCAAATCAAATAAACTTCAATCATTTCAGAAATCATACAAACTGAATATATTCCAACAAGATATATTACATGATAATTTAACAGTACATAATCTGTACACAAGATTTAAGTTAAAAACCTGTCGAGTAGACTTCCAGGAAAGAGAGGTGCGTCACAATGGACAACTTAAGTACCAAGTCTTTCCTTAGCCAAAGTGTTCCTCAACTAGTTTTTAACAAATTTCTTATTAACAGATTCAAAACAACAACATATAATATTTATACCGAATATCAATATAGATAAACATACAGTAAGCATTAACAATATTCATACATAATTTCAAGACATGAATAGTAATAAAACAGTACTAAATCATAATATAAAAGCTTAGAAAAGTTAGCTCCCCTACCTCTATTCCAGACTTAATCTCCTGCTCCGAATTTGTTTCCCCCGAAACCCTTCAGAACCTCTACTCTTCTTGCAACTAAAAATTTCTCCCTAACTCTTTCTTCTCTATTTCTCAAGCTCTCACTTGATTCCTCTTTTCTTGGTGCAAAATACCCTTCCCTCCTATGGCTATTTATAGTAAAAAAAATTTACTATTCATTAATATTTTAATATTATTTATTATTTTAATATTATTTAAAAATAATATTTCAATCATTTTCTCACCAAATCTGATCCTAATTTCTACCTACTACTTACTTCCATGCTAAGGAATCCAAATGCTGAAAATTTATTTTTACTATTTACTATTCACTTTTACTATTCACTTTTTACTATTCACTTTTTACTATTCACTATTCAATTTTTACTATTCGATTTTTTTTAAAAATTTACTAAATAAGTTATCAAAAATTTTAACTTCTCCTTATAAAATTACTATAATTTTATATCCAAAATTTATATTTTTCTATCCATTAAAATTATTATTACTAATAAAATGCTAAAATTTACTATTATAAATTTTTTCATGGGTTTTACATTCTCCCCAACAACAAAAATTTTCGTCCTCGAAAATTCGAAAATTCGATATAAAAAAATAAAGTTATGATTATTTCACCTTATCTTCTAGTTTCCTTATAAACTCATTTACTCTACTCATTTTGTGCATAAAATTTCTAGCATCTCAAATTGAAATGTACTCACGAAAAAATTAAAATCATAAACCTTCAGAACACTCTTACTTGTCACTTCTAGCCTCGTCAAAACCACCATTACACATACCCCACTAGTCTCAAAATAATCCATTAATGTTTTAAAAGAACTCATTACTCATAAACTATTAATCACAAAATTCCAGAAAACTTTTCATTCCTACTATAACCAGAAAGTGATTCTCCTTATAGATCCCTATTTAAGACTTTCATGACCCTGTAAAACTCTAAGAATCATTCTTTTTCCGTAACAACCTTCCATTATATTTTCTCAACACAATTTCTACTCCTAGAAATCGTACACCTCTAAAAGCCACTTATGTTTACCAAAATTATACTAGATTGTTCCACCTTACCCTCTACTTCTATTCTCCGTAAAATTTATAATTACTCTGATGATTACACGGAGTCCAAAACACTATTACTAAACAATTCATCTTTTATGTTTTTCTTTTCTATACCCATTTAACAAGAACTTGTCCAAAATAATACCTATATTGAGTATGCTTTATAACATCCATAGAAACCCTTCCACACTTAAGATCATGCATCATTTCCTTCACTCGTCCTTGATGAACTTATCTGATTCTCGGTAATATTGCCTTTACCCTTAACTACAACAGTCAACTCACAATTCTTGAAGACCATAAACTTCTAAAAACATATTGGAACATGACCAAACCATCCTTTCGATCATACTCTAGACTACAATATCTATCCTTCACTTGCATTGGTCAGATATCCCTAAAATACTAGTCCTCATCCTTTATTTAACCTACACTAAATGTTGAACCACTATTTTCTTCACCTGATAAACACTTCTGAAATACTTAACAAAACTAGAATAATCAAACTTCTTTCGAGATTATACTCCAAATTACCTCAACCTTCATGTAATTATTTTCCTAGCAAACATTACTAGCCTAACTTAAAACATTCTTCAAGAATTAACTTATAAACTCTAAATCTTAGGAATATAAACCTTGTCCTCAAAATACCTTCCCACATCCTAAGCTAATATGAATTCACAAACTTAATGTTGTCTCTAATCCAGTACCTAACAATTGTGTATCTCTGATAAGACTCAACAGATCACTCAATCAACAATGTTATAAATTCTGAAACCACTTATTTTAATCTCAATAAGGCCGAATTTAAAGCTAACTAGATTCCTTATCAGTACTGCACCCACTCATTTAAATAAACCACTTATGCCACATAAGTTAAATGATCTAGAGAGATTATCAAGGCAATCAACCACAACCAACCTCAATTATAACGTGCTTCCCTAGATCAAAACCATATCCCCAGGATATTTAGTGTTAACCAAATCTTAAATTTTTATCTTATGCGAACTAAAAGTAAATATAAATAAGTTCACTCACACACATCATTGGTCAGAGATCAAGGTGCGACATATAAATCTTTACCCATCCTTTACATCACCATTGAGGTTTGAATACTACCATATAACTATACCTGATGAAAATTGCTCCAATCACAACCTACAACTTCTTAATTATTCCAAATTCCCTAATCACATTAGTATTGCAACTCTCCTTTTTATCTATTTCCAAACTCTTCTTCTTCCTTATCTTGCCATGTTCATAATATTAATTCAACTTACACTACCTCTACTAACTTTAATATTCCAAAATTAATAAGATTTTCAACCATAAGTCATGACTCTTTAATCCTCTCATAAAAATACCAAAACATTGCATAAGCTGAAAGCCAAAATTTTCGTACCTGGATTTTCTCTACCACTCATCATACCAAAATCACATACTCTCAAATTTTACCTCTAATACATTTACTGGAAAAATCTAACCATCTCTTTTTGATCATCCATTTAGCTTAGAATTCATTCAATACTTCATTCTTCTCTAAAGACCTTGTGTTCTCTTAACTTACAAATTTCTCCTCCTACTAAACTTTCTCTCAATCCTCTTTATGCCTTATATCACTTCTCTTCTACTCTTCTTCGTCTAATATTTGATTTATCCTTAATCTACTTTAGTATTCCTATCCTTTTTTATTTTAAACTTTATCTTCAAATCTTCCACCATTTTTTTCTTCAGATTCCAACCATTACTGATACATCGATCCATGTTACCAATCTCACACAATGCCACTCCGTTTCTCACCAACACTTCCCTCTCTTCTGACTTCTAACATTACTGATATACTAAACCAAACTGATTTCTCAAACCTTGCTACATTCATGCTTATCCAAAGCTTCTCTTAATCTAGCCTTTGAACTTAACTCCTTTTTGTGAAACGTAAGATATCTAATCTCCTGATTTTGTCCTGCAAACATCTTAAAACATAACTTCTAAACACCAACATCTTCACTTATCCTTTGAAACTCAAATTCTAGTATTATATCTCCCTATGAAGGCTTTAACTAATTCTAATATCTTTCATAAACCTTGAGAATTAAGAAAGGAAAATCATCTCTCGTAAAAGTCATGAGTAGTTAGACACAATACTCTACTATCTAGACTTGGAGAAAATGGTAAGTATACCATTTAGACTCAATTCTTCATAGAGAAGACACGACAGACCCATGACACAAAGGTCATCCTAAGGACGAACTGCTCTGATACCATTAATGTAACGTCCCAATATCTCACGCCAGATAATTCATAATTTATATATTGTAACATTACATTTACGGTAATATCCCGTAATCTCACACTTATAAATTCATAATTAATATATGTCTACACATGTTTTAAACTCAGATTTCAACTATAATCTCATAAATATAATTCGAATTCTTCTAACTTATTCTTCTGTCTCTCCCTTCATTGGCATTGGATCAGACGACATTCCTTCATCTGCTCCCGTATAACGAATTATACGATCATCGCACATACCCAAACACAAAACAAACACAAACAAGTAGGGTGAGCTAACATGCAACAAATCATTTAAAACATGTATAATTACCTTGATATAAATATCATATAATAATTATGTTCGACACCCTCATACCACAATCCCTATTAGACACTCGTCTCACAATACCCAATAGACACCACAATACCCAATAGACACTCATCCGGATGATACGTTGATGAGCGGTCACGTGAGGTTATGCACTTGGAATGACTTCTACTTCTTCTTACAAATACACTTCCAAAATACTTCATACCATTCACAAGGTTAGTCCCCTCACTATGTCCAAAACCGGCACATAGACCAGGACCTCCTGCTCCTCTCACCACATAATTCATCCCTCTCTACTTGAGACTAGATGATTATTAGAGTATCAGGATAACCTCCAACTACGGGACCCTCAACATCAACATATACACAAATACTATAATATTACTGAATCTCTCCACGAGACTCATGCCATACTCATATTCCTCAACTCATATTATACCATTACGAAATCTACCCCTAATCCTCATACACATACCCTGACATTACAGAATCTCTCCGCGAGACTCATACCATACTCACATTCCTCGACTCATATTATACCCTTACGACATTTCCCCGTAATACTCATACATGTGTAGATGCATAAATTCAAATCAAATAAACTTCAATCATTTCAGAAATCATACAAACTGAATATATTCCAACAAGATATATTACATGATAATTTAACAGTACATAATCTGTACACAAGATTTAAGTTAAAAACCTGTCGAGTAGACTTCCAGGAAAGAGAGGTGCGTCACAATGGACAACTTAAGTACCAAGTCTTTCCTTAGCCAAAGTGTTCCTCAACTAGTTTTTAACAAATTTCTTATTAACAGATTCAAAACAACAACATATAATATTTATACCGAATATCAATATAGATAAACATACAGTAAGCATTAACAATATTCATACATAATTTCAAGACATGAATAGTAATAAAACAGTACTAAATCATAATATAAAAGCTTAGAAAAGTTAGCTCCCCTACCTCTATTCCAGACTTAATCTCCTGCTCCGAATTTGTTTCCCCCGAAACCCTTCAGAACCTCTACTCTTCTTGCAACTAAAAATTTCTCCCTAACTCTTTCTTCTCTATTTCTCAAGCTCTCACTTGATTCCTCTTTTCTTGGTGCAAAATACCCTTCCCTCCTATGGCTATTTATAGTAAAAAAAATTTACTATTCATTAATATTTTAATATTATTTATTATTTTAATATTATTTAAAAATAATATTTCAATCATTTTCTCACCAAATCTGATCCTAATTTCTACCTACTACTTACTTCCATGCTAAGGAATCCAAATGCTGAAAATTTATTTTTACTATTTACTATTCATTTTTACTATTCACTTTTTACTATTCACTTTTTACTATTCACTATTCAATTTTTACTATTCGATTTTTTTAAAAAATTTACTAAATAAGTTATCAAAAATTTTAACTTCTCCTTATAAAATTACTATAATTTTATATCCAAAATTTATATTTTTCTATCCATTAAAATTATTATTACTAATAAAATGCTAAAATTTACTATTATAAATTTTTTCATGGGTTTTACAATATGCATGTGTCGTTCAATCTCTTACTATTTCTCACAAGTTATATTACATTAAACATAAATTATAAATCTTTGTCTCTTTATCATATTTTAAAATTAATTAAAAATATACATAAACTTTATTTAAATATTATGTAAATATATATATTCTTATTACTTTACATTTATCAGTAATATACAAAATTTAACAGATATACATGTGATTTAATAAGATAATTTAGAAAAATAAATTTTTAATTAAAACTTTTAACTATTGACTAATTTTTCAGTTGTAGTCCGTTTATATATTTCTTGTTGGATGTACCCTAAGAAAAATATTAGCTAATAATATACTCTCAATATAGTTTAATACATTTACTATTAGTGGTTGAAATATATTAAGAATTATTTGATTATAATAAATAAAACGATTATTTTGGCTTAAAAGATTTTATAATTTCCTGTATTGTTCAATAAATAATTAAACGTGTGTGGCAAAAAATATATATCAAATAGTATGGTAATATATTTTTTATGAAATTGCAATGAACCTAGACAAAAAAAAGAAGAGAAGAATATTTAGGCAGAATTATTATTGTTTTAATAAACTGAATTAATAAAGACGTGTTTAAATTTTAGTTCCAAAATTTGAAACCAACTTTTATCTTTCATTGATATTTTGTCAATGTATTGAATAAATTTTCTTCTCGCAGACACAGAGTTTATTTCAAATTTCAATTAAATTAAAATTATAACAAATTATACTTTATTTTACCTCTAGTTGAATTTAATTCAACTCAACATTGTAACTCAAATTCAAACTCTCACCAAATAAGCGTAGTTTGAGTGGACTAAGATTTCAAAAATTTGAACGTCGTAAATTTAAAACAGGCCGCAAACACCAACGTTGGAGATGAAAATGGGCCTTTCAGTTTCTTTCTTGCAAAGGCTTATGTACTTTTGGCACCACCTTTTGGGTATTTTTTATAAGCAACTTTTATTTATATATTTCTTATACTTCTATTTTTTTAATTGTACAAAACGGATAAATATCTGCACTCACTTCAGCTATGTGGCTAATGTTTCATTGATTAAATCATATTTTCCATAATTATATTTTTGGAAACACTATTTCTATTAACATTGTTTTTTAAATATTTTTATATTTATTAAAATGAGATGAAAGCGGAAAGTTATACAATACAGTAATTTTAATTTACATAAAAATATACCGTTTTCACTCTGAACAAAGGAATGTCCGTTCTCACAGTCAAAATTTCAAAAATAATGTAACGAGTCTCAAATTAAACACATTTCTCTACTGTTTTCTTTCTTCCAGGTTCTGGAAAACTTTATCTTTATCTTTTTTTTTTAATAATGGTGTTCCTTCTTGTTGGATGTTCTTATTTTGTTCTTGATTCTTCATTATTCTTCTTAGATCTTCCACTGTTACAACCATTACATCTGCTGTTCTTTGTCTTCTTCTTTCACGTTATTTCCAAAAATTTAATTTTGAAAGTACGCTTTTCCAGAATTTTATTCACTGATATAATTGGTATACATTCAAGATTTTGTTAAATATATTTTAGATACATTCCTGATTGATTTTTACACATTTTGGCTGTATTCACGTCTTCAGATTGCATCGTTTTCCAGAACACATTTGTGATTGTTTTTTCAAAGGGAAAAACAAACATGTGCACTATATTCACATGGTTTGAGGGTTATCGATAATGTAGGGGCGTGGTTTGGAACACCAACGATGAACAACTTCCACACACAAACAAAATTGTGGACACCAATGATGTTTAACTTGTTCCTACTTTTTGCACTCCTTGATGTTGATCCAGGCAATGACAACCAGAAACCCTAAAGATCCAGACAAAAACAACCATTGTGAAAAACTAGATTAGAGTGATTCAAATTTTAACGATCCATATTGGTTGACTTTGACAGCATGATTACTCGCTAATCATGCCACATCCTTAGAAAGTAAATGACCTTGCTAGAACGATGAGAGTTCGCATTCCACGTTCACGTTACACTCATTAAATTAGACCACGTCACTGCCTCATTTTCAGTCTTTCAAATATTTTATTAATTATCATGAATGTAGAGTCTTGTACTAAATTTATTTTCAGTGATGACATCAACCATAGTTTTTCTAAAGAAGTGCATGTATTATCATTATCATGAAATAAAATTAAAAAAAGGAGCAATCTAGGAGATTGCAACTGATAGGTACCGGCGGTGGAATGAACACACTAACCGACAACACAATTTGAACCGTTGAACCCTCCGTTGCGGCGCCGCTCATCGGAACGAATCGTATGTAACCAAAATTCTCCTCGTTCATTAAAATACACAATACCATGACCGTCAGAGGAACTGTATGATATATGTGTTAGTGTTACGTTCCCGTTTCATCATTAACCATCATCATCATCATCATTATTATTATTATTATAAGTAGTTAATGATGGTGGTGTTTGCGGTAACTTCGTTGGTACCCGCGAAACCCTTTCCACCGCGCACGTTTCGCGTGTACAGGCGCAGAAGGCTCAAAATCAATTCCTCGCTTCCGCCTTCTCCCGCTCCTTTCGAGAATCTCTTCCGCAGCTTAATCGCGCATTATCCCTCCGTGAATTCGCTCGATTTGATAACTCCCGCTCTCGGCTTCGCTTCCGGCGCCGCGCTTTTCTTCTCCTCGCGCGCCAAATCCATCGCCGGCGATGGTCACCGTTCTTCGCTCTCCGACATCGGCGAGTGGCTCCTCTTTGCGGCCCCGACTCCGTTCAACCGCTTCGTGCTGCTGCGGTGCCCGTCGTTGGTGTTCGAGGGGAGCGACGCGAGCGAGAGGCACTACTTTAGCGGGAGGATTGAGGTGCGGAGGGGGAGAGAGAGGGAGGGCTTGGTGGAGGAGCTGAGATATCAGAGGGTGTGTGTGAGTGGTGCTGATGGAGGTGTGGTTTCTTTGGATTGGCCTGATAACTTGGACTTGGAAGAGGAGCGTGGATTGGACTCCACTCTCTTGCTTGTTCCAGGTACGCCGCAGGGTAGTATGGACGCCGACGTTAGGTTGTTTGTGGTGGAAGCTCTGAAGAGGGGCTACTTCCCTGTTGTCATGAATCCCAGAGGATGCGCTGCTTCTCCTCTCACCACTCCCCGGTAACATTAATAGCACTCTTTTCTTAAATAAGTATTCTTAGGTTAGGCTGCTCAGAAATTATTCATTCTAGTTAATTTATGTGCTTAGTGGTATGATATGTTGCATGTACGGGGTCGTATATTATTTGGCAGGCTGGTTGTTTTAGGAATTAGTGTGGTTGAAAACAAGAGTAGTGACAGCAACACCCTCTCTACTCTAGCACTTTCTTGCGTAAAAAAAAAAAAAACTAGCATACTCTAGTGTTATAAGTCTTCTCTTCTCGCTATGCGTAGATATGTAGGAGAGTCATTGTAAGCTACATTGCCCTGAAATATACAAAGAGGCTATTTTTTTTATTCAAAACCCATTTGTAATCCATCACGAGGACACAACTTCACTGCTGTGTTGGGAGACACTTCACGCTGATGCTCTTTCTAGCATACTCCATGTTACTTTAGAGCTTATGACAAACTAAAAATCTTAAATAGGATTCATTAAGTATGAAGTGAGAGTCGTTGTGAATTTCAATAAATTTCAGTAAGTGAAGATAACGAAGTTCTTTTTATAGGCTTATTAGATAACAAAGTGAAGAATGTGTTAATTACTGAGTGGGATTTTAACAGCTAAATAGTTTTAGATATGCGTGTGTTTCAACTAAAGGGTTATATACTTCTCCCTCTTTCTCGTCTTTCACCAATCCTGGTATTCGGAATTTGTTTGACTTAAATGCATCCAGACTGCCTTTTTCTCTTTACAGATTTGTGGCAAAGATAAGACAACGGTAACGACTTCTTAAATACTTGATTTTCTGTAGTTTATTTACAGCCGCTGACAGCGATGATATCTGCACATCTCTAACGTATATCAGCAATGCAAGACCATGGACAACCTTGATGGGTGTTGGCTGGGGATATGGTGCAAACATGCTAACAAAATACCTTGCTGAGGTTGGAGAAAGCACTCCATTGACAGCTGCCACATGTATAGACAATCCTTTTGATTTAGATGAAGCTACAAGGTCCTCTCCTTATCACATTGTTACTGATCAGAAACTCACTAATGGACTGATAGATATTCTACAAGCCAATAAGGTAGATTAATTGCTTTCAATCTTCACCCACCTGTGTCTCCTTTTCACCCAGCTTGCATCAAGATATCCCGTGCAATCTGTTTGTGTGATCATACATATTTTTATCTGTTATACTTGAAATACTCTTAATGGCTGCAATTATGACTTAGTTAGACACGTACTAATTCTGTAGGCACTATTCCAAGGCAAAACCAAAGGTTTTGATGTTGAAAAAGCTCTTTTGTCAAAGTCTGTACGTGATTTTGAAGAAGCAATATCTATGGTATCTTTTGGGTTTGAGGCTATAGAAGATTTTTATTCAAAATCCAGTACAAGAAATATGATCAGGGATGTTAAAATTCCTGTTCTCTTTATACAGGTACCCATGCCACCATCTCAATTAATCGCATCCTTTGCATTTTGCTAAGTTTTAATTTATCAACAGCTGTATTATTTTGGGAGAAAATAGTATACTCCTAGTTACTCACAACACGCTGCAGAATTGTCTGCAATCGTATTTTAGTGCTTATGGCTACTAGGATAGTGAAACAATTGCAACTTCATTGTATTAATACTAAAGTGTATGACAAAAATGGCAACGCAAATCACGTCAGGTGTAATTCCTATTTAGTTCTGCTAGTTTTTTATTCCTTATGACTTATTTTTGTAATCCTTTGGGCATTAAGGTTAGAAAAAGAAATATATTATAAGCATTGATACAATTTTGAGGTATATTAGTTTTTGTTTCTATTATTAATTCTTTTATGCATACATGCAAATGCAAAAAGTCTTATATAAGAGGTATATTTTATCAGAGTGATAATGGGATGGTTCCCGTATTCTCAGTTCCAAGGAACCTGATTGCTGAAAATCCATTCACAAGTCTGCTCCTATGTTCTTGTTTGGCACCTAGTGTTACGGATACTGACATGTCTGCTTTATCATGGTGCCAGCTTCTAACAATTGAGGTAACTATTTCTCTATCTAAGGAAAATATGATAAATATATGATGATATCATTTTTATATCAAATGTTTTGCGGTACCCTAGAAATTTTTTGGAATCAAGTGGAGAGACTCGAATCCACAACCCATCCCTCTCTTTCTATTCTTACTACCAAGTATCCCCAGAGTATCCTAGATGAGCTTTTAAGATTTATTCTTCTTTTATTATGGTTTGTTTGCTTACTTAATTAGGATCTTTGTAATTATAGACATATCTTAATAGAAAAAGATTTATAGGCAAATCATATCATGTACAAAGGAATAAATCTCCTGTAGGTATTTGCATTTATTGCAATTAGCATATATAAAATGGAATCTATTGTGTAGTTCAGACACACAGATTGAGCAACTGTATGCCTCTCTTTTCTCTCTTTTAACATGGTATGAGTTCCCTTAATCTGTGAGGTAGAAGTTTCTTTTATCATAATTAATTTTTTTCCCTTGTGTTGAATGTGAGATTTTCAAGTATATTCTTGCAAGTGATAACCTGAGAAGTTATACATGTAGTGGCTTACAGCAGTAGAGTTGGGACTCTTGAAAGGCCGTCATCCTCTTTTGACAGATATAGATGTTACCATAAATCCTTCCAAAGGACTAGTTGTTGTAGAGGAAATAAGGTCAAACAAGGATGCTAAAGTTGGAAAACTGTTGAATCTTACTCGGTCAGATGCATTTAATGGATACTCTATGGTGGATCCCAGTAATGATTTGCTTGAAGAAAATAAGAATAACACTGGCCTCCAATTTAGGTCCCAACAACGTCTACAACAGAACTTTGAGCAGGATGATATGAGCTTACATGTAAAAGATGGTCCATCACAGCAGACTAGCTCCAGTGAAGCAGATTTGATTGAAGAGCAGAATGTTGTCTCAGTTGATAATGTTCAAGTTCTACAGACAGCACAGGTGGTAATAAATATGCTCGATGTTACCATGCCTGGTACTCTAACAGAAGAGAGGAAGAAAAAGGTAAAACATATAGTTTCATTGCTAGGTGTCAGTTTTGGGTTTGGAGATCTCGTTTCCTGTTCTCTCTTAGTGTCTTATTGACTTTTCTGTTAAAAGAAAAGGGCAGAGGGACAACTTGCAGGTATGCCCTCAACAACATGTGAGTGACAGGACCGGGGGGTGGGGTTGAGGACTACAGTACTAGCTTTTTTCTCATATTTTAATTTTCTAAAATGGATTACAATTCATTTCTCAGCAACATGTTCTTTCCTTATACTCCTGGTGAATATTTGCCGGAGGGGATTTCCCAGGAATCTTGTTTATTCTGTCAGTTTGGTCGAGAAATAAATTTTTAAGTTGGAATATTTATAATTTGGATTGGTCTGTACCTATTTACATTAAATCCCGTAGCAGCTGTGGCTAAAGATTTTTTTTTTTTTGTGTGGTTTCAAAACCTGTAAATATTTATAGAAATGGAATACAGAAATAGCCAGGATTGGATGCAATGTTTATCTAAGACTTAACCTTGGGTAAAAGTTTTAAGGCTTCTGTGGGGTTTCAAAACCTGTAAATATTTTTCGAAACGGAATAGAGAAATAGGATTTGATGCAATGTTTATCTAATATGTAACCTCAAAGGTAAAAGTTTTAAGGCTTACAAGAAAACATTGTCAAAATAACTTATGCGTACAGATTCTTTTATAGATAACAGATACATTTTAAATGACTATGGGAATTTGTTTCTTGCTGTTTATCAAGCATTTTAACAAGAACTTTGGTACTTTTCTGCTGTTTGAAGGGAATGTAACAAACTCTTTCCACTTTTTTATTTCATGAAATTTCAAAGCTTGTTAAATTGTTGAGAATAAACTAAATTAGGCTCTCATTTTCTACATAAGTTGTTAGCTTCTCAATTTCTGTGAACTGTGAGTGTCTGTTTCATGTTGTTAAGAACATGTAAAAACAATAGTTACAATTCACTATTTGGGCTTTATTTATCCTTAAATGTTTGGTAAGTGACTACTTGGTTTTCACTATTCTATTTTTATGTAACATCTGAAATAGTTTATCTAGATCTTTTGCTAGTTTTAGAATTTTGTAATTACAGTGTCACTTGTTACAAACTTCCAGGTATTAACTGCTGTGGGTCAAGGACAGACACTTATGAAAGCTTTACACGATGCTGTTCCAGAAGATGTCCGTGGAAAGTTGACAGATGCAGTGAGTGGAATTTTGCATGCAAAGGGCTCTAACTTGGAGGTAGATAGAAGTGTGAATGTTTCTCAGTCTCCTGAACCATTAAAAGGGAAAAATAACCAAGAAAAATCCGGAGTATTAGATTCAGAAGTTATGGTTGAAGACCAGCCCTCTGTGAATCAGATGAAAAAGGCTAGTCCTATGGATGGTTCTGATAAGGCTCCAGGTAGCATTGGCGAGCTTGCTGAAGGAACAGAAGCAGAAGTTATTCCCATAGAGACACCAAATTCTACAAATTTAGCCCAGTCTCAAGCATTAAATGATGAAGTTGGTTCTTCCAGTCCTACCAGGAAAGAAAATGAGTCTAATAACAATAATGACACAAATGAAGAATTGAAAGGAAAAGCTGTTCCTAATGTTGATTGTAGCAATAATGGATTTGAAACAGGTTCTACACTATACAATCCTTGCCATCCTAATGGAGCAGGTGGCTTTGAATCAGCATCTGTGGGCGAGCAGAACAGCCAAGACAGTGGAATCACTCAAATAGACCTAAAGGAGGAAAATAATACCTTAAAGGATGAACAGAAAAATCAGGGTTTTTCTGTCAATCATAGTAAAAATACTTCAACTGACACAAAAGAACCCTTTTCACCTTCTACGTCGGAGGAAAATAATTCCCAGGAGGATGAACAGAAAAATCAGGATTTTTCTATCAATCATAGTAAAAATACTTCAACTGAAGCAAAAGAAGAACTCCTTTCACCTTCTATGTCCTCAGAGCCCCCAGCAATGGAAAGAAAAGGTAATGACAACGAGAAAAAAGATAACAAGAATGCACATGTTGCACCTCAGACCAACTCCAGTAATTTAGATTCTAGAGCCCCTGCCTTCAGTGTTTCTCAAGCATTAGATGCCTTGGCCGGTATAGATGATTCCACCCAAGTGGCTGTTAATAGTGTTTTTGGTGTGATAGAAAATATGATATCTCACCTTGAGCAGAGTTCAGAAAATGAAGAAGTCAAGGATGGAAAAGATGTTGAACACAAGATAGAAGAAAAACAAAAGAGTAATAGCCAAAGAAAGGATTCCAACACATCTACTGATCCTTCGGTAGATGATCACCATAATGAAAAGTACTTGAATAATGGTTCTTGTCATACCGAGGAACAACCACCTCAAAATGTTAGTGAAATTAGTGGGAATGGTGTATTTGATTCTCACAGTTGTAAGTCTAACCATCACCTAGTCCAGAAGGAAAGTAACAGAAATACTCAACTGATTGACAAAAGATTTCTTATTGATAAATGGGATGGACCCAGACAGGTCGATAGGGTGCCAGAGTTCCTAGCTGCAGGTTCATACGGAGGCTCTCCTTACAATGAAAACCTCTGCAAATATCTAGTTTCAAAGATTCCTATCAAACCACTTGATTTAAACACGACAACTGCGTTACTACTAGATTATTTCCCAGAGGAAGGTCAATGGAAACTCTTTGAACAACCACAAAACGTGGATATTGCTTCTTCTAATACTGAAACTGGTGGGGTGGCTGCGTTGAAGGCTCTCTCATCTTCAAAATCTTCTAATGCAGAGCATTATATTGAACCACCATATGTAATATTAGATTCTGGAAACCAACAGGAACCTGTCAAAGAGTTCATTACAACAGATACTGAGAACGGAATGACAGATACCAGTGTTGATAGGTCAGATGATTTGATACAATTTGTGAAAAGGAAGGTGTTACATTCTTTGAAGAGAGAAGTTGGTCGAAAGCTGAATGCTGCAGAAATGATAGAAATGAAGTCAGATCTTGCTGAAGATCTGGAACATGTGGCAAATGCAATTTCACAGGCTGCTCTTCATTGCAAGGTGCAACAACTAGATACTGAAAGTCAAGGTCTAAATGTTGAGGGTGCTATAGAAAAGGTTGGTTCTCTTGAAGGGGAGCATATTGTTAGCATAATATCATCCTCTGTTCAGCAAACAAACTGTCTGAGAAAAGTAGTGCCTCTTGGTGTTATTGTTGGGTCCATCTTAGCTTCCTTGAGGGAATATTTTGATGTAACTACACTTCATGATGATCAGATTAGATCTCTGATCCACGATGATGAGGGAAAACCTAGCAAAAAGAGTCATGGCATTGGAGGTGCAAGAGAGACAGATGGTGAACTTGAAGAAAAAACTAGTTTGGACCATCCTATTCAGACGGAGACAGTAGATGTAGGAAGTGCATCGGAAGATACAAGCAAAAATACTGTCATGGTTGGTGCTGTTACTGCTGCTCTCGGGGCTTCTGCTTTACTTATGCAACAGAAGGTATTATTTTCAATTGCTTCAGATGGAAATGGGATGAATAACAGTTTACTACTTTAAAATTAAACAGGCAGTTGGATTTAAGTAGAGTTGTCAGAGTTTCAAACTTAAAACTGCTCTATTCCAGGATTTCCAACAAGAAAATGTTACTGCTGAGAGCTCAGCCTTGAAAATGGAAAATCCCCATCAAAAGGAGTCAGATCAGCTTCAGGAGGAAGCCTTTGATAAGAACCAGAATAACATAGTCACAAGCCTTGCTGAGAAAGCCATGTCGGTTGCTGGTCCAGTTGTACCTACTAAAGAAGATGGTGAAGTGGATCAAGAAAGGTCTGAATACACGTTTAATAACATCCAAATGCTTCACTGCTTTTCTTGTTGTATACGTATTTAACATGACTTCCCTCCATTAACAGACTGGTTGCGATGCTAGCTGATTTAGGACAGAGAGGTGGATTTTTTAGGCTTGTTGGAAAGATTGCTTTGCTGTGGGGTGGTATACGTGGAGCAATGAGTTTGACAGACAGGCTTATCTCATTCTTACGTATTGCTGAACGCCCTTTATTTCAGAGGTAACTTGAATTAGAGGTGTTCAATTCATCCTATGTTACTAAGTAGTGCTAATAACTCCAGCCTTTCCGTTTTTGGAATTACTGCTGGTTGAAAATGGATGCTGCTTAGATTTAATATATCATAACCTGTTGAATTACAGGAACAGATTTAAAGAAAAGATAAAATTTAGAGAAGGAGAAGGCCTTCTTATTCACTGTAGCTTTTTCAAAAGCATCCAATGTAGTTCTTTCTAACATGCACTCAAGTAGGAGTGTATATCTTCCCTAGGTTCTGCTATCTATATGGTTAATAGCCAAGAGTGTGACTTTTATCTTTATATAACTCTCAAACTCTGCTTTTTTTTCTCTTCTAGGATTTTTTGGTTTGTTGGCATGATCCTTGTTCTATGGTCTCCTGTTGCCATTCCATTACTTCCAACAATTGTTCAGAGCTGGACCACAAAGACTTCGTCCAAAATAGCTGAATTTGCTTGCATTGTTGGCCTGTACACTGCTATAGTGATACTTGTTATGTTATGGGGGAAAAGAATCCGTGGATATGAAAATGCATTTGAGCAGTATGGGCTGAACTTGGCATCACGACAAACGGTAAATGTTAGAGATAAAAACTAATGGACAAGTCCTAGGACATTACTTCTAAGTTGTCACTCCTGTTTTTGCCTTTGCTTTCCTTTTTTGTTTGAAATATATATGTTAAAATTGAAACTATGTGTAGCATTAACTCAATATCATAGATAATCTCTACAATGATGTAGAAAATGACAATGAAGAATATGCTAGAATTTGCTTTGGGTTGTGGGGGACAGTTGAGGAAACACTTGTTACGTTTGTAATAACTGCATGTTGGAATTTAGCAAATGGAAGTGATACGAAAATGGTTCTGCTGTGTGCATTTAATAGGTAAACTAAGATGATACTCATTAAAATATTTACAGTGGTTCTTACTTGCTCTAATTTAAATGAGATTTATTGTTAATGCCCAACATTTACATTTTACTTTAAATTGAAAAAGAATGAGATAAGAATAAAGAGAAACATGATGTATAAGAGACTCGTAAGCAACATTCTTCCCTTCTGTAAAGTCAATTTGGCTTCATACTTGCTGTGTTGCTTGTCTCGAGCTGGAATTAATGCTCTGGATCCCCTTTGGCACATTCTTTTTTCTCCAATTTTTGAATGTGAATAGAGCTTCAGGAAATTTGAATTTTTATTGAACATATTGTTCATTAGCATGTGACTTTATTCTTAAAGCAAGCTTATTGTTGCAGCTATTTGAGTTCTTGAAAGGTTTGGTTGGTGGAGCCATCTTCATTTTTTCAATCCATGCTGTGAATGCATCTCTTGGTTTTGCAAGTTTCTCTTGGCCTCATATTCCAACATCTTTAGATGCCATAACATGGCTAAAAGTGTATGGACGTATGAGTCTGGTAGTTGTTCAAGGAACTGTGATGGCAACTGCTATTGCACTGGTGGAAGAATTGCTTTTTAGATCATGGTTGCCCCAGGAAATTGCAGTCGATCTTGGATACCATCAGGGAATTATCATTTCAGGGATCGCATTTTCTTTCTTGCAGAGGTATATCCTCTTTTCCGGAATCAAAATTTGTGTACTGTATTAATAAGTTCCATCTTTTAAATTGGTAAGGCCTGATTCATTTATAGATTAACAATTTGCCTAATTTGTTAAAAACATGAAAACCAATTTGGGCTAAATAGCAGTGACGACTACAGAAAAGTTGTATGCATAAGAACAATTTGTGAAGTATTATCACTTGGAAAGGGTTAACTATATGAGGGGAAAAAGATCTTTGTTGAATTGACTAAAATTAAAAACAGTACTTAGGTATATATATATATATATATATATATATATATATATATATATATATATATATATATATATATATATATATAGAAAACTCTTACCCGTAGAGTAATGATAGATATCTAGTACCTTGCGGTACCACAATCATAATGATTACAAGATCTTCTTGTGTTTCAGCAAAATATTTTCTCCTAACTCAACATAATCCTCTACATCCCTATATACTAAATGTTAAAGAAGTAATGGAAGCTAATGTTTATGGTTCAGCTCTCGTTCCCCAGTTAATCCATTTAAGGATCAAGTCTTGCTTATTTAATTAATTAGACTGTGTTTTAATAGTTTATCATACGTGTTAACAATCCAGCTAATTGCAATCAATAGAAAACAAAGACAAACTCTTGGAAATTAAGTCCTTGTTCGATCATACAAAACTAATTTATTTGGTGAATTTGTCCAAGTTTTATAAGCTCTTTTTAAGTCATATATCCAAAGACTCTAGTTAAGACGAGCTAAGGGTGACTGCATTCTTTCTTAAACTTTCTCCATTTATGTGCCTGTAGGTCAAAGCATTCTTTCTAAACTTTCTCCGCTTCTGTCTAGTTCTTCTCCACTTTTTGAAGTGAGATGTGTCCTTTTAATGAAATATCCCCTTTTTCTTTTCTAGCTTTGTGTTTGTATTTAGCTGACTATATTATAATCCACTGTCATTCTCTGTCAAAATCTGATCTTTTCTTTTATGGAGTTTTCAGGTCTCTGCAATCAATACCAGGACTTTGGCTTTTAGCTTTGTCTTTGTCAGGTGCCCGACAGAGAAACGGAGGTAGCCTCTTCATCCCTATCGGGCTACGCACAGGAATGATGGCATCCACTTATGTGCTGCAAAATGGTGGTTTTTTAACATATCATAATAAGTGCAACCTTCCTCTCTGGATAATAGGGAATCATCCTTTTCAACCGTTTAGTGGTTTAGTTGGTTTGGTATTTTCTTTATCATTGGCTATACTTCTCTACCCCAGAAAGACTTTACAAATAAAGGAAGCTCGGGAATAAGTAAAGAATTTAGTAGTAATATATCACTACAGTTTTGAATTTGGCGATGCTATCGTGTTAATATGCCAAAATTGGAGGTGGCCAGTGGCCATTTTTGATTGTACTATATTTGTACTATTAACTGGGGAGTAAAGAATGAGAAGAAAGCAATTGACGGCCAACAAAGAAAGATAGAACTTAGGAACCTTAAAAGCTTCAATTCTGAGTATCTTGTAAAATTCTCATGTGGAACCTAGAGGTAGGCACCAATCATGATGTGGGTTTTTAGATTTATAGATTATAGGTATAATGTACAAGATGAAAGTAGAAAAGCTATAAGTTTGTACATATGTTTTGTGTTATATTTTGTAGTCCATCATCCAATCAAAGTGTACAGTAGGTTAACTGTAGGTTTTGGTAGTTGCATCACTATTTTATCAGAACACAAAATGATGCAGAGGAACTAGGATATAGCCTGGGTAGATATAAGTGCTGTTTTCGTTTTCTTTCTCCTAAATCTGCCATTTTCAATGGCATATTCAAATTGTAACACTTGTATTGAATGATTTTGCAAAAAAATTGAAATGTATCCTTGTCCTTGTCGTAACATCATTTTCCGCTAATAAATGTGTATTTTGATTTTAATTTGCCTTGTTCATGAGACTTTTTTTTATTGTTATAAAATATCAATGTCATAAGTTTGTAGATTTTACATATATACATACATATACATATATATATATATATATATACATATATATATATATATATACATATATATATATATACATATATATATATACATATATATATATATATATATATATATATATATACATATATTATTCAATTTGTTTATAAAACTATGATACTTCAGTTCTTAATTAAACTCCAATAGTAAAATAATTTGGCCAAAGGTACTAGTGATAAATTAATTTACTTTTTTAAGAAATTTCTTACCATCACATAAGTGGCATGAAAACAAAGCATTACAAATGTCCATAGGTATTGCGTTTGCATAAGCTACTTGAAATTAATTCTCGGTTCTTACATGCAGTATGCCCATAGTTTCTCCCATATTCTTTTAGAATATATCAATTTTTTAAGTTTAAATAAATTTCATAACATAATTTGAAATAAAATTTATTTTTATTATATTGGTTTAAAATATGAATAAAAAATAAAATATAAGTTTAAAATTTCACAATATTATTATTATTTTATTTATTTATATTTTTTATTTGATTATTTATTATTTTATTTTTCTTATAACTAGTAATAAATATGATAAAAATAATCTAAATTATTCTTAAAATATAACAAGATTTATAATAAGTAAAGATTTGATAATGAGGTATGATCTTAAAGATTTAAATAAGTAAATATTTATATATTACTTCTTAACAATAATTTTTATCGTCATTAAATGTTTATTTTCTTATAATCAATTTAGAGTTTCTTATAATCATTTTTTTATGGAAATAATCATTATTTAAGCACATATTGTTTAAACATAATTTGGGGCAACATATAATCTATTTATATACCTTTGATAAAACCGTATCAATTTCAAAGTGTTTCCATCAAGTTGTTTAAATATTCAAAATTTAGTTACAATTAAAAAGTTGTGCCAATTCTTTTTTATTTCACAAAATTAACTTCTACATGTTATTTTTAATAATTATATGTAATCGTAAATAATTATTAATTTAACGTAGCTTCAAATTCCATTGTTTTATGTATTTTAATGTGTAATTATTTCATCAAATTCAAGTTAAGTAGAAATAAACCATCAAACATGTTAAGCATTTCGTTAATGATGAAAACGAAAAATATACGCGCCGTTGCCGGGGATCGAACCCGGGTCGTCCGCGTGACAGGCGGAAATACTTACCACTATACTACAACGACTTTGATGTTTAATGCTCACAAATGTCAATAATTAGAATAATAGTACATGTTAGTTATTTATTAAATTGTTTCTACTTGTTCTTAGTGACTCTTTCATTGAAGAGCATAAATGGCTACCTGCTTAAATTTGAACAGCTTTCTGTGTAATTTTTCAGATTATGATTAGTTTTGTTTGAGAAATTACTGCTAAAACTAGATATAAGGATTTATCGTTTTTAATGCTGTCATTTGGTTTTTTCCTTCCTTTTACATGTTGGCCTCTTGCCTATGAATGGTCAGTAATGAAGCATTATTTGTGAATTGTGATTAAAACTAAAACGTTTTTTTTTTTTTTACATCTTCTGCAGATGGATATTTCTTCCTGGATTCAGAAAATAACAAGAGAAAAAGTGAAGGAACTAATGCTGAAGGGATAAGTGCTACCTCAGGGGATTCAAACAAACAAAGATTCGGAAGCATATAACATCCTAAATAAATATTTCATCACTACTTATCTTGCTTGATAGTAAAGTTCTTTGCTTGATAAAAAAATAGTATTGATGTGGCAATTTCTATATCATATCAAATATAAATCGTTTCCAGAAAGATCCAATTTGATGACAAAATAGTTCAGAAGAAAATGTTTCTCCCACTGTATGTGTATGACAAGAAGGAAGCAAACAAAAAGGTTAGTAATTTACTGGTATCCTTATTTGACTAATTAAAGTGAGAGCAACAGAGACTGTTAAGTTTATCTTTGTTTTGCACTAGGCCCGTTTGATTAGAGGGCCCAAAAAAATATACAAAATTTGACGTTCACGTCCATTCCCAACAACTCTCATAAGATTTTATTCATAAATTGGTAGATACTTCTTCGCATGACCAAAAATATTCGCTTGAAAAGGAGTTTCTTCACCGATTGTTACTCCAGAATTGTATACTTATGCAACAACCAGATTTGACAAGGACAACTAAATCTTTAAATTCTAACGTCAATTTTCCCTTTCTTCCTATTCATAGACAACAACGGATGAAATTGCAGGAGTCCCTCTTTTCTCATACAAAATACTATTACTTATTATCATTATGTTTTTTTTTTTATGGTTTTGTTTTGAGTTTATTAAAGAAAGAAAGTAAAGTTAAGGGAAGGATAAGATGGAGACGACAAAGTAAGAAGGCACGGCTTAAAAAAACTGAATTGATGGGCAAAACACCCAAAGATCCAAATTGCAAAAAGAAAAAAACAAAAGAGCTTTTTTTTTTCTCTCCCTCTCTCTTCTTATCGAAACTTAATCACAGAATTAACATGATGGACATTATTTATGAAACTCAAGTACGACAAACTCCAAATGAGAAAGAAAAAGCCGCTTCCTCCATTTCTTCATCCTCAGTTTACTCAACAGCAAGGGGCACAGACTCAGCCTGAGGTAATAAAAACAACGAAAAAATAACATTAGCAAGCTGAAAGACATCGCATAATGTTCCATAATATGTAACATACTAAATAAACATACCAATTTGCGGTACTTGAGAGCATAGAACATCTCAAGATAGCGCCGACTCTCACGGCGATCCAGGTTAGACACATGCTTCCAGAAACCATACACACCGGTGAGGGTGAGAAGCCTCTGGGAGTAAATTTGCCATGTGTACCTGTGGAACAAAGAAACAGGTTAACCTCTGATGAAGCCTTTCTGGAACAAAGTTCTTTTTTTTTTGTTAATTTTTTGCTTACTTCTCTTCAATACGTTGGAGACCGGCTTCAGAGATCTTGTCCCAGTGAGATGGGTCAACCTTGACCTTCTCAAAGAACTCAACAAGGAGGTCAGCAGCACGGTCACCGTGGTAAGGATCAATGTGGAACCCAGATTTTCCATGGACGATGATCTCGGCAGGTCCTCCATTGCATGTTGCAAATGTTGGCAACCCACAAGTCATGGCCTCAACCACTGTCAAACCAAATGCCTCGTACACTGCAGGCTGCACAAACGCACCCTTGGTGTCGGCGATCACACGGTACAGCTCTCCATTCCTCACACGGTTCATCTGAGACGAAATCCATCTGAATTGCCCGTTCAACTTGTACGTCTCGATCAGGCTATACATCTTCTTCATCTCCGCCTTCTCTTCCAAGTCCTTCGACTCCTTCCTCCTGTCTCCGGCAACGACCACAAGGTTCACCAACTCCCTCAGCTTCGCGTTCTTACCGTACCACTCCACGAGTCCTGTGATGTTCTTCACGCGGTCCAACCTTGCCATGGTGAAGATTATTGGCTTCGTGCGGTCCTTCAGCACACATCTGTCTCAGACAAAATGATATCACAATGTTGAAAGTGATGTCAATTTGATTAAAACCTTGCATGGTATGATTAGATAAGACAAAGGAAGTGAGAGGAGAAACTGACATGTGTTCTTCGTTCTCGACTGAACTGTAGAGAAGCTCTTCGATTTCGGGGTGGAAAGAGGTCAACCTGCGGCTAGTTTCGGTGTGGGAGAAGTAAATGGTTTGATCAGCTCCGGGAGAGACAATGTTGAATTTTGGGTCGAAGACATCAATACCGTGCACAACACGGTAGAGTCCAGGAAGGGTGAAGGCTGTGTGAGACTCATACTGTCCAACAGTGTCCTTGCTGTAAATGATTGAAGAGATTTGGTTAGTTAATCAGTAAGAAAATTTGGTGAAAGAACAAAATTACAAAAGGGGCAACTCACCTTCCAGCAATCTCTTGGAATGTACTGGTGATGATGAAATCTGTGTGGTTCATGGCAAATAGATCGGCTGTGAATTGGCAAGAGAAGTGATATCTCTCTTCCAGTTTTTTCCAGTAAATGTCGGATTCAGGGTATTTGGTCTTCTCAAGTGCATGAGCAATGGTACACTACATGGATAAAGATAAAATCTTAGGCCTCTGAGTTCCAATATATATATATATAGTTATCACAACTTTAATCAGATAGTTGTGGACCAACCTGAGTGACACCTAATTTATGTGCCAACAAAGAGGCAACAATGTTTCCATCACTGTAGTTTCCAACGATCAGATCTGGCTTGCCTTGCAACTCTTTTGCAAGCTCATGAGCAACATCCTGTTAACAAGAGACAATTGATTAGAGAAGTGAAAACGCATCAAAATGCTTAACCGGTGTTAAATTTATACTGGGGTCAAAAGTTTACCTCGGTGTAAGTTTCCAAGTAGGGCCAGACTTCGAATCTTGAGATCCACTTGCGAACAATTCCGTTCTCAGTTCTAAAGGGAACTCGAAGAATGTGAGAGTGTTCAGTTCCAAACACCTTCTCAAGACGTTGGCCGCAAGTAGTACCTACTGCATCTGGGAGAAGACGGGTGATCTGCATTTAACAACATCCACAAGCATCAATTAGAATAACATATCCACATGCCACACACACTATACACCAGTAAGCTTGCTCATAAGACTTCAAAAATCTATGTATACTAGGACATACGATGAGAATACGAGGAACAATGTCCAATCCTTGTTGCTTAATGCGATGGAGCATCTCATTCTCCAAAGCACGAACTTGATCCAAGATGTAAACAACCTGACCACCAGTGTCAGGGTATCCCAAGACATTATCTTGGGCAAAGTAGCCATGGGGAGAAAGAATAACAACATTAAAGACCATAGGGATTCTTCCAAGGAAAGTCTCAAGGGTGCACGGATCAGGGGCCTCAAGAAGATCCAAGAGAAGTTGAATTGACTCGAGTACACGCTCTGCGTTGTCACCCCACCCTCTCTCCAAACCAATCTCCTGGAACTTGTGCTCAAATGCTGAGTAGGGGGTTTCGGGAGGCACTGTGCCCAGATACTCCTCAGCTTTCCTCAGAACATGTTGAAGAGCATCCGGGTTTTGAATTCTGTCATTCAACATCAAAGTCTGCATACCAACAACAAAATCAGTCAGCAAAATCAATACACACACACACACAAGACCCAACACTAAAACCATAACAAAAAGAACGAACTAACTACATGCCTTGAGTCTAACATGTTAGAGAAACTGTTGCCACAAACATATTAGATTTGAACTCCAGATCTGGTAACTAGACATGGTACAAACATGGATGTAGATACTCAAGTCATTGAACTACTGAAGAATGTGTCTAAAGCAAATGCATACACTTCTCACTGCTTGCTTTACTCTAGTTTAAAGGCCAGAAATAGATCCTACCTTTCCCTTGACGCTGTGAAGCCTGAGGAATTCCAAAAGTGGGTGCAAGCTCTCCTTGTCATGGAAGAGTTTGGCGGAAAGGTGACGGTTGAGGAACTGCACGCCATTTCCAATTGACTTGTTAAGAGTTGGGCGGGGGAAGGATGCGGTAAAGGGTTCAAAGTCCAACTCAAGCACAAAGTTGCCATTAGAACTGCAATAAGAGTGAGAGAGACGTTTACAAACAGTGTAAGAAACATAAGAAGTGCATCACTTAAAACAAACTCGAGCCTTTTCTTCACCTTCCATCAACAAGTTCCTCCTTGAAGCGCAGGTACTCAGCAGGTTGCAACACCTCAACAACTAGAGCGTGCACATTCACTCTCAGGTACTCCCACACACCAGGCCTTGGACGAACGGCCAGAGCAACCCATGGTGGCAAAACTATGGCTTCCTACAACATACAAAGAGAATAAACAACGAAATGAGTAAACCAACATAACAGACCCCACAAATTATAGCTAAAATCCTCCTATTCAAAGCTCTAAAAGAATTAGTTACCTGAGTAGACCTCAAAACTTCTCCAAAGGCACCATCAGTAAGCTTCTGTCTGCTCTCCTCGGGGATTTCCTCAAACTCGGCGATGACCTGATGGTGTTGCAAAATCCCCTTGCCCTTGCCTTCGATCCTGTCAAAATTCCGTAAATTTGTTAGTGTTACACGATTTGCTTCCCCACATATACGTAGTAGAACTTTCACCACCTTTTTACGAGACAAACACAAACACAAATTGAGCTTCCTTGAACTAACTCACTGTCTAAACACAGATAGTGGAACTTCCACTACCTTTAAAGAGAGAAAAAACACACACACACACACGAATTGAGCTATTTAAAACAAACTCATTGTCTAAACATAATTAGTAGAGTTTCCGCCACCTTTAAGGAGAGAAAAAAAACACACAAAAACTAAGCAACCTTAAACAAACTAACTGCTAAAACCCTTTGACCATAAAAGAACTTTTAAACCAAAAACTGAAATTATGAGTTTACCTTGATAGAAGGGCCAGAATTTCGTTCCTGTTGGCAGACAGGGTTTCATCAAGCCTCTCACGGAGACTGTGAACACGGGTCAAACGATCGGTAGCCATTGCCTTGGAAGATCACAGGGAAAGACTTCAACTGCAACAACAAAAAGCGTTGTAGGACACGGATCAAGGATGTAAAAAACATGTCATCACGAAAAACCATTAATCTCGAGTTATCACAGAGTCAATACCCCAAACAATTGATCAAACAATAAATAAAAACATAAAAAATATTCTACATAACTGGATTGGATTTCAAGACCAATACCACCCACCCCCACCAACCAATTGTCCACAAAAATACAATACCAGATCTTCCACTTTTTTCTACTGAGATTTCAACCTTAAACAGTGCTGCAGAAGAATAATTGAAAGATGCACTTTCTTTTTCCCCTGTCACCAACTTGTCCTTTTAAATCATAATTACATTAATTAATTAGAACAAGAATAGCAATTAGCAACCCACCAAAGTGGTTGAAATAAAGTCCTGTGCTTGACCTATTGTTTTTAACATAAATTGAATATTCCACTCAAGGCTTAGCTTAAACCTCTCATAAGTCTCAACCGTTCATCCCGAAGAAAAAAGAAGACTTTCTTTAGAATTTTTAATAACAAGAAACCAACAAAGAAATCCTGGGTTCGAGGCCAGGCTGTACAAAGTGCTATATTAATTTGTTTTTTTTAACACAGAACATGCATTCAAGAGTATAATCTAGTAACCGGTTAAGGATTAACAAAAAATCAGACCGACAGGATCATCCTCCCCACAAACCGAATACAGTCTAAGAACAAGTTTTTCTGAGTAAAATTGAACAGAGTGGACCCAGAAACAGAGTTGGCGTAACCGCACCACCCCATGATATTTTATGGCATTATTAGAGACCCCGTGTAAGAGGATGGAGTCTGATCCATTGGTTAGAATAGAATGAACATTCAAGAATATGAAAAACACTGGAAAGTGGAAGCGGTGAACTGAGCACCGAAACAGGGGAGAGACAGAACAAGGAAAAGAAAGAAAGAAAAAGGAACGGAAAAGAGAAAGAGAAAAAGAACAAACAGTACTTACGAAAACAAAATGAACGCAAAATAGAGAGGGGGGTTACAAAGAGAAGAAGTGAATGAATGGAAACTGAGGTGGTGGCTGCGTCAATTTATAGACAAGAGGAGCACCAAGCAGAACGGGAATTTCACATATGCAAAATAAATAAATAAATTAAATAAAAGCTTTAATTAAGTAAGAGATTCACCAAAGGTCAAAAAAAACTTTATCTATCTTCTTTCCTACTCCACCGAGGGTGGTTGAGTAAATGCACAGGGTATAATAAAAGTATATTCTTAGTGTTGCAGCAAAATTTAAATAGAATTATTAGAATATGCATTCTTACAGTGATTACTCTGTGCCACGTCAGGTTTTTATTTTATTTTATGATATATCTTTACTTATACTATGATATTATTGAACTGTATTTCATCTGATGAGCTGGATCAGAATGATTTTATGGTACAATAATTATACTCTTTTACTGTACGAAATGTGGCTTTTTTTCCGTGCAATAAGGCGTTCTTTAATGTAGAACAGATAATTTTTATTTGAAAGTTAGTGCAGTAACTGAACATAGCCGTGACTGTTTAATAATAACGTTAAATGTGTAATATATTATATTATGCCGAAATTAATGTCATTCTACGATCAAGCTTTGTGTTTGTCTTAGGATCATAAATACTTCGAATGCATAAATCCATGTTTCAGAAAACCGTGTGCGCAACAAATCAGGGTACTATTGCATTATGATCCGTACAACTGTCCATTAAAACGAAATAAATGCAAATGTTACAAATTAAAAGAAAAAATGCATTTACTATGGTGCTTGATGTCCAAGAAATTAATTAAAACGAGTGATTGATAAGTTTTATCTTGTGGACCAAATATTACCTATTTTAATCATCATAACTGCTTAGACATGAAGAAAGCAAAAATCATGAGAGAAAGTGTACTATCCCTTAATTACTCATGTACGAGAGTGTTGTATACATTTTACTCGATTCAATTAAAGTTAAACGTGAAAACCTTTTGTTTGATTCCTAACCTTATGTGTTGTAAGCTTGGTTTATATACATTTAATACTAAATGGACGCGTAATTAAGATAAAAGTATTAATTTTAGAATAATCACAATGAAGTAGCAGCATTAAAATTTTGAGGCACGGATAAAATTGAAATGCTGCGCTCGGATCACGTGAGATTGGAAGGTAGAAGTATCACGTGAGGTGTAAGTAGTTTGAATTGGTGCATACGAAAACAAATAAAAATGGTGGGTGCATTGTGATGTTCGTCACAACAGAGCGCAAAGACTTTTCGATTTTTATGTGTCTATAAATAATAAATAATAAATAAAATTGTTATAAAAGTAAAATAGAAATAGGTGTATATGATGAGAGAGATCTTGTGAAGAATATGCTCTGAATTAAAAAAGTCAGATCAGTAGCCAGTGATGATTACTATAGGACAATTCACCTCTCATGCAAATATCGAAAATACCAAATTTTGACGTTGTAAATAATATACGTGTTTCCATTATAAATCTCAACTTGCATTTCAGATGACAGAACCAGGAGGAGGAAACAAAGCTGTTGTTATTACTATTTATTATTGATGGAGTGAAACAGTGAAAGAGTGAGAGAAAAATGTTTGAAAAAAATAGAATGATATACATTGAGTTTTAGATGAGTGCCTAGCGACTTCCAAAATTAACCTAAATTTACCATATTCTAGTAGTGGGGTATTTGAAATTTTAAGAAACAGTAGTGTTTGTAATATTTTATAGTTTGCCTCGAAAAGAACCATTCATTATTACAGGCATGCCAACCTTGGTGTGGTTTATTTGTTGTTTTCAGAAACCACTTTTGTCTGTCACATCTACCGTTCTTGCACTCTTTCAATCTCTCTCCGACTCATCGTCTCTGTTTTTAAACTCATATCCTTATCCATTTTTCCCCACTCGTTCGTACCTTATTATTTTCTTCTTATTATATTATACTAAGTACTGAAATTGCAGCCCTAATAAACAATTCTTATTTCTTTAATCACTCTTAGGATTGTGTGGTTCCTGTAGTATTTGACTCAATGCTGTTGTCGCATCCTCTAAACTGCTGATGGGATTGTTTACATTACAATAATAAACTAGTGTCATCAATGCTGCTATTTAAAGGGAACTCTTACCAATATGTTTCTACAAAAATAAATCACTTCTAATTAAAATTCATTTCGTTTATGAAATTAGGTTGGTCTTATTCTTTACTTTATAATGATTGAATTCTTTTTTTTCCTGTGTTTTTCTATACTTACTCATTGACTTTATGTGTAAGAATGGTAATTTAAAAATCGGGCAAGTAAGTTTAATTTTTTTTTTTTGCTTATCTTAAATGTTTTCTACCTATGTGTTTACTTTGACCAATGTGAGTAGCAAACAAAATTCTAATAAATTGATAAATGGATAGAACGTCCTAAACAAATTTTATGCCATTATAAAATCGTAACCGTTGATAATAGTTCTAACAAGAAGACTAAAACTCATTAAATTTGTTTTTCTGAAAAAAAAAAGATAAAACTTACAGTTTGTTATTAATTAAATCAAAACAATAACCTACAAAAACAGTCTAGCGATTAAATTAAACCATATTTAATGAGTTAGATTGGTGAAGACAAGTTTTATTCGTAAACTAATGTCATTTAAAAGTTAACTAAAAAAATAATAAAAGTTTGTTATAGTGATGAATTTCATACACATAAAAGTTCTCCTCCTTTGTATTAATATCAATATTACAGTTGTAGATAAAAATAAAACTTTATTGTCATATACTTACCATATAAAAGCTTTATTTATAGTTTTCCAATCTTTTATTAAGACATTAATTATACCTTTACAGCGATATTTTAAAAGTTTAAGTTTTGTTTCTGCATATTAATATATCTGTATAACATGTATGTTACATTTAAAGTAATATGTGCAAAGCTACCAAATCTATCATGTAATTTTTACTAAAAACTTCCATTATAAGTACAAAATATTTACTGATTTTATTAGTTAGAGTCTGTCGAAGAATTGTACTTATTACCATGTTAATAAGTTTTCCTTTCTCAATATATTTTTTTAGATGTGAAACTCTTTATTTGAATAAGTTACCTCAAACATTGCACTTAATACGTACATTTAAATATTAGAAAGTGTGTAATAAATTTAATTGAATGATTAAATATTTTACACTTAAATATTACAATAATAATTTATTTAACAAAGTCTTGTGTGTGATTTTAGTTTGGAATAACAATGTAGATAGGTATAGCTGGCCGATTAGTAAATCTAAAAGAAAAGTACTTTGTTATTTTAGTTCCTATATCCATTTAGGTTTATTCTACATAATAGTTTGTGTGAACCAGTCACGCACGAAAGACTGACCAGTATAACTATAAAAGATAAATTTATCTTATTTTATTTTTTAATAAAAAACTCTCATTTTATTGTTGTTATCTCTTTACTTTATATTTAAATTTTTAAGTCAATTTGTTGTATGCATTTAATAATCATTATATATATATATATATATATATATATATATATATATATATATATATATATATATATATTTTATGAAAGGTTTAATTTTTACATGTTTATTTAATAGAGATTTTATTCTTATGTTTACTTAGTTTTTTTCAATTTCATTATCAAAATCATTCATGAAGTACGACAAAATAAATATATATAATATTAGAATAAAATTATTATTATTATAAAATTTGTATAAAATTTCATTGCATGTGAAAATTTGTTAAATTCAACTAAATAAAACACTATAAGGATGAAAAAACTAATGAAATGTAATCATTCTTGTATAATTTTTTATTTGAATCAGATCTAATTTTAACGTGAAATATTTTTATTTATTAAGTAGAGGATGAAACTAAAAATACATGGTATCTCATTTTAATGAAAAAAAGTAATAATATATATCACACAAATTTGTTCATATGAATAGATTTATATATTAATTAATGAGTTTAACTGCACATTGAAGGAGTTAGTCAATAAGATACATTATATTAATATATTTATATTTATTTATATTTTTAGCAAGTTAACTTTAAATATTTTTTAATATTATTATATATTTTTTTGAAGGTGAACTCTATTTTTTCATGTTTTATTATTTGTGTTTCTATAAAATCTGCTATTTATATTTATATAGACAAATTAAATTTCTAAAATTATAAATTATTTTTAACATTGATTTTATTCGAAACTTAGTTATAAATTTAACTATTTATTATTTTTTTCTCGATTTCTAATTTTTTTTAATAAACATACAAACAAACATTAACTCATATATAAGCACTTCAAAACTAGTTTGTATACTGTTTTACATGAACAAATTTGTTAATTTAATGATAAATAAAACACTATAAGAATGCAAAATCTAATAAAATATACACATGACAATAAAATTTTATCTAAACTAGATATGATTTTAATGTGAAATATTCATATTTATTAAGTAGGAGTATGAATATATATAATTCAAAAAAATTTAAAACTAACTATGAAAATAACACAGTATCTTTATTTTATTATACAATTTTAAAAAATTTATATTAAATAACTAGTTTGATAACTTATTCTTTATACACCTTCAATTTTTTTAAAATAATTCAAAATATAAAACATATTTAAATTTTTATTTTTATTTTTTAAAATAATAGCATTTAAAGTAAGAAAAAACATAAGCATACCTCTACACCTACAGTGAAACACTAAAATATAAAAATAGGAATGGAAGTAAATTTTAAGCAGATAGGTGCAGTGGAGAGGATGAGACAATAGATTGATTAAATTAATGAAAAAAATTAAATTTGCAAAATACTTTATTCGAGGACGTGCCGTTCTCTTGTTGGAGAAACATCTATACTTTAGATATGCTATATGTCCCCTTCTACTTCATCTCATGTACATCACAATTTTATTTAGATAATTTTGCATGGGTCTTCCGTATAACACGTGTCGCTTGGTGGCGAGTTTCAGATATCCGACGTGTCACTAACCACCGACACCACTTTTGCCTTGTTTGTATTTTCTTTTGGTACCCTCGTCAAGGCTAGTCAATTCCTCATATTGTTTAAAGCTGTATCCTTTTACAATATCTCTCTAATCAGGATTTTAAGATCCTCTAATCACGAAAATAAAATATATTCAAAAATAAGAAAAAAAATCACCTCTAAAAAAATTGTATGATCCTCAAATTAATAAGAACGTACAAATACAAACTAAAAAAAATATATGAAATAATAAGTACAAAAATGCGTCATGATATTTCTGAACAGATATTATTGAATAATTGAATAATTAATATAATTAATTTACATATTATATATACTTATTATCACTAACACACGTAAATTGTTATAGTTTTTTATATATTATGATTATATTTATCACGAAAATAATATGATGGTTCAATATTATATTTTAGTTTGGATAGAGGAAAATTATAAAATAAGACAATTAAATTTTAAGTATTTTATAAAATTGAATTTTTGTTACTTGAGTGTTCATTTTTAAAAAAAATATATATTAGATGTTTAAAATTTTAGTTGAGTTTTCATTTTAGAGAAATTGAAATAAATTTCAAAAAGTATATGCGTAATTGTATCTTCAACTAATTCATTTTTAAAGTTTTAAATTTATAAAAAGACTAGTTATTAATTAATGTTAGATTATTTTAAACCAAAGTTACTCTTCTAAATGAAAAAACAGAAAATCAATATATCTGTTTGATTAGACATGAAATAATTTAATTTAATAGTATTTGTACTTCATACAAGACCGATAGGTGTAATGCGTGATCAGCGACTCCTTCAAAACAAAGTCAATGTAAACTTCTAAGATCAGAATTACGAATTAAATTACATTAATCAAGTAAAATAATGATTATGCAATTAATCCATTCAATTGAACACTTAATTAAATGTCAGAGTATATTTTATAAATAATCCATCCTCTTACAAAAATAATATTCATGAGAACATTATTTATTTTAAATTTAAATATTATTAAATTTTATTTATGAGAACTTAGCACAAATAATATTTGATTAAAAATTTAAAACATGAAGCATAATAATGTTTCTAAGGATTAAAATTACATAATTTTTAATTAGGGAATGTATTTATTTTAATACAAGGAGTGTAAATATGAGATGGGTAGGGTTGAGAGAAAAGAGAACATGTGGGGAGGGAGTGGGTGATTTAGGACAATTTTGTGGTGGTGGCCTGTCCCACCAGCAGTGGGTCCACTTTGTCTCCAAAGATAGTAACGTTTTGCATACTAGAGGAGAGTATCAATGGTCTGTATCACTTAATTGTATTTTCAGTTTTTTGATAATCTTATCTCATAGTTTTTATTTTAAAAATACCCGAAAGATTTTAATAAACACAAATATCATTGTTTATATTATTATTATTATTATTATAACAGTTTATGATAACAGTGATGTTAAACATTTTTATTAATGTTTCTTAACTACATTTTATTCTTTAATAATGTTAACTTTATCTATAGTGAGGACCAATTAATCTATTACTGGCAAAGGATAAAATTGAAAAAGGCAATTATTATATATTTCAAAATTATATATATTATAATGTGATAAGTGGTAATTAGAATGTATTAATATATATATATATATATATATATATATATATATATATATATATATGGATGGATATTCGTATGAATGGTATGTTATAATTGTGATATAATATGTGAATATAGTTATTTTGAAAAAGAAATAATATATTAACGTGATTATATTATTGGGATTTTATACGAGATATTTTGATTTTAATAATAGTATATTTATATAAAGAAAAATATTATATGTTGGAAGTTGATGAAGGATTAAAAAAATTATATGCAATAGATAAAGATAAAAACGGGTGGGATAGGAAATACGAATAGTGTTTACTAGTTATTCTGCGACAAAAAAAATTAACCAGTTATTTGTCTTCTGTAAAGAAGGAAAGTGAACTCATGTGAAAATTTTATGGACACATGACATAATCGTAAAAATATATTTCATCCATCTAAATCTTCTAACCATTATGTTGTGTTCGCTTGAAAGGTCTTACTATTCATAATCATTTCTGCAAACAGATTAAGGATTTATAAGGGTTCGTTTTAAGATATTTTCAAACAAATGATGGAGATGATTTATGAGTTGGCTAACTAATTTCATCTTCGTCGATAGCAAAAATTTGAGCTTAATTACCAATTTTATTCATGTGCCTGTTTACTTCAAAAATGCATGTGCCTATTTAGTTCAAAAATGCATGTGCCTATTTAGTTCAAAAATGCATACATGACACGTGATGAATTGATTCCAACTGAGAAATTCCTTTGATTTATTATTAATAATAATATAGTAAATAATAATAATAATAAATTTGTATTGTACACATGTTCTCTATTTTTATGGATTTTTATTTATTTATACTATTTAAAATACTTTTTACCGATAAATATTTTTATACAAATATATATTACTACTAAGGATAATTTAGTAATATTCATTTTCTATAATCAAAACATTGTTTTTATCTATTATATTTCTTAAATCATACACAAATTTTTATAAACTTTATTTTTAAACTCATTCTCGATTACCTTCAAATCCCTTCAAAAAAATAATACATAATTTATTTTCAAATCCATCTATTTTATCTATTATTTATTCTCAATTCAACTCTCAATGGTTAACACAACGAAATATTAAAGCTATTTTCTAAATCCTTTCGTTCACCTCTCTCAGAAATAAGCAACCTGAATGACACCAAAAATCTGTTTCACCAAATTTCTGTATTGAACCATACTTGCATGCAAACACAATGTTAAAAACCAATGAAATATATAATAGGTTATATATTATCTTCCAATTTTTAGTCCAAAAGAGTTACACTTATTTATTTATGTTCTAATTCATTATTAATTATTTTTTAAAAGTTATAATTTAGTTTCTTGAATCAAATGTGTAGTAATTAATCTTCCGTATTAATCTCACACAGTTCCTTGTAGAGATAAAAAGAAAGAAAAAAAAAAAGAGACTTTCAAATAAGTACACAAAATACAAGTGAAAAAGAAAGCATCAAATAAAAGAAAAATGAAAACGCAATTTGTTATGTCTTTTATCTAGTAATTTGTTTTGCCCTTATTTTGGAGAGAAAGGTGGTACTGTCTGTCCGCCGCGGTTTTTGTTTGGTGAATTGGTTTGAGCAGGTTGTCGTGTGTGTTGTGTTGGGTTCCCTTTATGAACGGATGCACTTTCAAGATTTGTACGTACCCAGTGTGCACTGTCATTATTCCTGCACGTGATATACCTTATCCTTTTCTATCTCTGTTTCTCTATTCATTCTTATTCATTATTACCTCACCTCAAACAAAACAATCAACAATTATATTAATCATCATTCAAATATATATGAACAAAGGATCTTAACTCTAAATATATATTCAATTATAAAAATTGATACGCTGTTTATCAGTAATTATATTTATAATGTGCGCTAATCTTTCACTTCCATGAGAGGAGTAGAACGTGGCGTGGTTATTTTATCTAACGTTATTTTTTATTAGTTTTTTAATGTTGTTGTAGCAGTGCATGAGCGTCCAAACCTGGAACACGTGAGTCATGCAGTGTCAGAGATAGAAGGGTCAGCCTTTTGCCTTTTCCTTTTTATCTTATTCCACATCTATAACTTCACGTCACCACTCACGCAGTAGATGGCAAATTACCTTCACGATACAGATTTTATACACAGAAAAACGACTTCAATCACCGTTACAGTAGTCACAAGAATAAAATATATTTAGGTCATTTTTAAAAAACAAGTATAATTTCAAATGGTAGTGAGTGATGAGTGGATTTCAATTAAACTATTAGGTAAATGTAAAACATCATCTTTTTTGTTTATTAACCAAACTACACAGCTTAGTCATGGTTCCTTCTTTTGAAATTACTCAATTCAAGGTTTGACTTTTTCAAACATGTATTTAATCAGACATGCCATGCAAAATATCTACGAGGTGGTTTGGTTTTTGCCTAATTAAAACCTAACTAATGAGACAACTCTTTCCTTAACACACCCACTTCTGTTTCTAGCAAAGCTTGGAATCCTTTCCCATTATCATCTGTAAAACTTGCATCACCAAACCAAGTTCTCAATACACTTACTTTCTTAAATGATATCATGTAGGAGATTATTATAGTTTTGGTAATTAATTAAGCAACTTTTTTTTCATTTTCATGTATGTTGAAATTTTTACAACGTTCGATTTTTATTTAATTGCATTTTTTTAATAAAAACAAGAGCTTTTCTTTTAATTTTCGCTTTAACTTTTTGTCTATCCTGTGGTATATGAAATACCGAAGTAGAATATTTAAAAAATATTTAATGGGATTTATTCAAACGAAACCTCTATACATTATCTTAATAACAGTTAACTAATTTCTAAATCAAACAAAATGGAACTTCCAATTGAATTAGTATTTAGCGAATTAAGTAGACATTTTTTTTGTCACTAATAACTTTCAATTGCATATAAATTGGTTTAATGGATACCACATCCATATACAATGAAGATAAACAATAATAGACCATAAAAGAAAAGAAAGTTTGAGAAATGCTGATTTTTTTATCAACAAATAAAATATTAAATAGGACAAATAGGTTATTCCAACCCATATATACATAATAATATATACATATAAATAACATTGTTGAAACTTTGGTAAGGTAGATAACTCTCATACCCCTTAAAAACTCACTAAAAACCCCAAGTAGTGGAATCCATGTGTCAAGGAAAGAATAAGCGTTTCAGTTAGTGGAAAACAGGTGGCTGCAGGAGAGTGACCGTTCGGTTTTGGGTGACGGCAGTACTTAATGTCAAATTTCAAATGTTGTGTCACTTCTCTCCATGTTTTCCTTCTTCTCCAAATTGCTGAAAACGTTTTCTCCTCCTTCTCTCTAAAATCTCCACCTTCTCTCTAAGAAAATCTCACCTTTTTTTTCTTTCGATCACCTCTCAGCCACCGTTTGAACACTCCCGACGTCAAGAGCTTTCGTTTAAACCGAGCGGTTTGTGGTTCTAAGCCGGTGAGTTTCTTCCTCTTTAGCACGTTCGGTTATTCTCGCATGCAAAACCTCTATTTTTGGTCGCCTGAGTGAATCGTATAATTCTGAGTGTTTCTGGTTTTCTGTTTGGTTCAGTATTCTGAAAATGTGATTGTCGAACGTTAAGTCTTTGGTAGTGGGGAGCTCTATTCTGCATCGTTGAGCGTTCGGTTATGTATAGAGGTAAGGGAAGCTTATATAATTTGATTAAGATTCTTGTTTTGAACGTTGGTATGTTTGCATGATACGTTGTTTGATTATTTGATGAGTATGAAATATTCGTGTACTGCTTGTTTGGATGTGTGGATGGATGACTGATACGCGTTGTGAACTGAGTTGAGATAGGGCTTGATATTCAAACTGTAGTATTCTGAATGAAGGTGATGGTATGGTCGAGCATAATTAGCGAGCGTTCGGTTCTTCTTGGAAGTGCATGGTCTTAACTGATTTCTCATGCTTTAGGGATATTGTCTAAGAGTCTTTCTGTAATACTATATAGGATTATGTAAACTGTGACCGAGAGTTAGTATTAACCGCTCAATCTTCCTTTGAGCGTCCGTCTATACTAAGTTCTTCTTCTATACAGAATTTCGTTAATGAAGTTTGTGTTATAATATTAGATATATGTAAATGAGTGTTCGACATAAGTGTAGTCCTTCTTTAGGTTTCCTAAACAGTTTAGTTAATGTATTCTATACTACTTAAAATAGTAAACGTCATCGCTATTTTTCATTAAAAATCAGTGTGGCGCAATTTATATATATATATATATATATATATATATATATATATATATATATATATATATATATATATATATATATATATATTCATTCGTTTTATGTAAGTATTAGTGCTCGGTCTTGGACCAAGTGTTCGATCTCAGTAGCGCTCGTTCCTGATAAGCACTTGGTCTTGGACCAGCACTCGTTCAATAGTGTTCGATTTCTACAGGGCTCGGTCTTAAACTAAGCGTTGGGTCTCGTTTTCAGTAATCTATTATTACTGTTTTTAGAATAAGAGTCTTCAGCCAAACTCGATAGCGTTCATAATTTCTCATCAGTATTAGTATTGGGTGTTAAACAATGTTGGTCTTTAAAAGGTGTTCGGCCTAGAGTCTTAGTACTCAGCCTAGGCTTCGTAGCGTCCGGTTTGAACTCTTAGGGGTCTGTTTATTGAAGTGGATAAGTAGCGCTCAATCATGTTAGTTTCTAAGAAGCGTTATTCCAGTCGGACTTATGCTATGATGAGAGAGTGTGATCGTATTTTAGTTGAATGTATTAATGATGAAGTATAAGAGAATTTGAAATGTGATGTAAATGAAATAGTTTGATTATGAACGAGTATTTCAGGGAGGAATATCTCAGAAAGTGGTTATTGATTTGTAAAGTATGAATGTGGGCAGAGCTTAGCGGGTGTTTATCCTGATATTCCATGATTACTCATTCTCAAGTAGAGAGGAGTAAGTCATGTGTGAGAATGACAGGAGGTCCTAGTCCATAAGGTTAACTTGGACGGAACTGATTAACCTCGGGTGGTAGCTGTTGAGGGTATCCCAGTTACTACATCACCCGGGTGCACGAACGTCGTAGCTACACAGGATTCATACAGTCCAGACAGTTAGAGTCAAGTGGTCGTTCTTTGCATGCCGTGATGTATGAATGATGATTTGGGTGTTGTTGATTTAATTATGAATGTTGTACGTTGTTATTGAATAAATTAAATTACATAAGCTTACCATGTTTATCATTGTGTTTGTATTGTGTGTTCAGTTGTTGTCCTGTTGCAATGATCATCCGTGTGGATGTGAGCAGAAGGAGAAGAACTGCTGGAAGAAGTATTGGAAGAGGCGGAGGTGAAGGCCGAACCTTAGGAACGTTCGGTCTGATGTTGGCTTTATCTTTTGTAAGACCGTGCGGTAATAGTGTATTTTGTAAAACGTTCGGTCTAATGGTAGCTAGCGTACGGTTTTAATTTCTCTATTGTTATGTAAGGTCGTTCGACCATAATCGTATCTGGTTAAGTATAGAAATGATATGTAGTATTGTTAATATGTGATTATTTCGATTTTATACTGTATTTTTGGGATGTTACAATAACTAAAAATAATATTAAAAAAAAAGTCCATAATCCATCATAACAAAATTTTTGAAGATAAATTACAAAGTCAAGGATAAGGATAATGCATGTCAAGTAGAAAAATAACTAACAAATTAATCGAATTTTTAAAATGACGTTCGCAAGCATAGTTAATCAATTTACAAATTATTTGGTGGGAGAAGAAAAAACGAGGAGAAAGTGCGTTTCTAAAGATGAAAAGTAGAAAGAAAAAAAAGGTGTAAAACTCACTTTTTTATTTCCCACTTTCACATGAGCTTAACTTTTCTTTTCTTCTCTCTACCAACTCTGCAGCGAGCAAATTGTTGTTGATAAATCAGTGGCAGAGGTTCAACTAAGCTAATTTATTATACCCACAATATCATTCAAATACACGCATTTTATATCTTAATAATAAACTGAAACGAGTATAATATAAATAAAAAATCCTATCAACTCAGACAAGTATAAAATGATTTAAATCACCATTATAAATACTTATTTTATTTAGAACAACTCATAAAAAATTAATCGAATTTTATTCTCTAACCATTGTTGTATTTTATAAGATTGAATAAACCAAAATAGTCTAAACAAATGACAGGAAAAAATAAAGTTAAATAAATAATTTCATATTGATAATATTGTCTTGCTAAATATGTGACTTGCCAATTTTATAAAATTCAAATTTAACAAAAAAAAGTTACGAATTTCAGTCAGCTTTCTTAAATGCAAATATCTCCACCATCAAAATTGTATACCATCTTTTTTATTATTAACTCTAAAACTTTACATAAAAAAAATGTCGTACAGAGAATCGAAACCCATAAGTTGCTTGATATGTTAATAGGAAGTGATAACTTATCTTACTCTTTATACTACATTATTTAAAGTCAAGTAAGTGTTGATATGACCATTGAAATAAAAAATATTTAAGAACAACTTTTTTTCGTAAATATTAAAATTATATATAATTACATTATGGAAGCTTAAAATGTAATACTCTTTTCTACAAACTCTAATTTCAATCATACATGCTTCTAAAACAATGTAAACTTAAACCAACACCCAAATAAATGCTGATTAAAAATCTTACAATAAATGTTACTATTTTTTCATAATAAATTTTGTTTACAACAAAGTATGTATTAACAAACAATTAAAATTTTATAAAATTGATTATGCAAAGTTTGGACGACTTATCTTTACTTAAAATTTTCTCCACCAACACTTATTTAGAAAAGGAACCCCGTATGGTTTCATATTTTTGTAACATTATACAAAATCAAATGTAGCAACAAAAACTGATTTTATAGTTGCTCTTTTGGAAAAGTAAGAACAAAAAATAAAATAAAAAAGGAAAAGTAGTTGAAAGAAAACACATGTTTGTGCGTATATTTGAAGCAAGAGGGAGTGAGAAATTATAGTGATATGAAAAGGGAACATAAATTCTGAATAGATAATTTAGAAGATGTGGGGTCGTTGACCAAAACTAGGTCGTAATTTATAGTTATAATTGTTATAAAGAAAATCAGTGGATGCTTAAATGGTTTTATGGAAATGGCTTTTCATTTCACAAATCAAAATGGCTTTTCTTACACTCAAAGCGTCATTCGTAATCCTAAACAACATATTACAAACTATTCATTCCCTTTTGGTTGGAGTTGCTTTGGATATGTTTCAACTTCATCAACTCCTAATATCTCTTATAACTCTATACTCATCAATACTCATTAGGAATTTCAATTTTTCATTATAAATAAAGATATTTCTCTTTACAACTGTTTTATTACAACTACTTATAATAAATAAGAATAATCTTTTAATATTATATAATCATAGAATTATAAAAACTAAAATAGTATTTATTCATAACTATTAATAAAAATATTATTCATCTTTATAAATGATTTTTCGTACATACACTTTGTTATTAAATTTACACTTTTCAAAATAAGTCATTTTATTAGTTTTATTATTTATTAATTATTTATAATAAATAATTATTATCTTTAAATATTACACAATTATGTCATTATAAAATTTCAAATATGCTTATTCTATAATGATTTAGATTTTAATAAATGTTATATTATTTAGTCTTTCAGTATATTATTTATTTACTATCACCGTACAAAAAGAAATACAAGCATTTATTTAAACCTATTTTTTCAGCGGTATATTTACAAATATTCTTTTTGAAATATTAGCAAGATTCCATTCACTTAACTAAGAAAATATATTACTACCACTCGTTAACCAATTTCTAATTTATTTCACAAGGAAAGAAAACAGAATTTGTCATTATTGATAATATGAATCATAAAATTATTTTAATTAAAAAAAATTGAGTTCAAATACTGAATACATAATTATATTAAATATGTTAGGAAAATATTATTCATAATAATTTTTTAAAATTTAAAAGAATCATCTTTTTATTTCGCAACAAACTATAAGAGCATATAAAATAATTAAGACTACAAATAATCTTTATAAATTAAGTTTGAATATTTTATTATTAAAATATGTATTGTATGCTCATTGACTTTGCTAATTACAATCTTTTGATTGAATTACTTAAAAAGATAACATGATATCGTTTAGAGTACCTAGTGTTGGATATTATTGGATGTTTTACGAGGAATAATGAACCATTTGGTCGAACACCTATTAAGTACTAGATATTATGCTTCCTATATCAAGATCCATATTTATTCATTGATAACAATGTTGCTCATTAAGTAAAGATATCGCATTTAAGTATCTCTTTGTGCATGTTAGAAACATCCTCGCATTTGAAGACTTAGCCAAAGATAGGAACAATTTCTCATAGGTGAGTTGTCCATTGGGCCTCACAGCTAATGGACCCATCATATATGTAACTCATTCAGATGAGCCAACTATTTGCTAAGTGAAAATTCATAGAGCCAACCTCTCAAGGATTTGGATTGTTGGGTATGTAAAACACTCGTTAAGCAAAATCATTTTATGAAAAAATCATAGAGCTTAAAGTGGATAGGTAGTTGGGAAAAGTTATTTAACTTTTCTCCTAATACTTAGTCCTAAACAAGTCGATTTTCTCATTGAGACAGATTAAATTAATAAAAATTAAAATAGCTTAGAGGGAACTTACTAAGTGAGTCAATACTTGTTGAACAAGTATACCTTTAAGGGATAACTCTCTAAGCGAGTGAGATTGTTGCTTGGGCGAGCTTGTGTGCTTGTTGAGTGAGAGGGGGAGTTTTTGGATATAAAAATTAGTAGTTTAATCATAATCTATCAAAAATATGTTTGAAAGGTTGAGAAAAGCTAGAGCATTAAACATAATATACTAAGAACATGTGTGAAAGGCCAAGTAGAATTAGGGTAGTAGTCATAATCTACCAAGGTTGTTGATTAAATATATATGTGATATGAACATATTTATTTTCAAGGACGAATTACTATATTGAGTGATTGTGGAATGTTTATTGAATCAAGATTCCTTGATAAAATTATTTTGACTCTTCTAATTATTGGACTCATGTAAACGAATTTATTTAGATAGTAAGAATTGATAAAAACTCTTATAACTTAAATCTATTTCAAGCGGATTATATAAAATTTACCCTACTAAGGACAACTTAAGTATTCAAATGTAACTTTGTATAAATTGAAAAATCATGAAGAATTTCTAAATTCAATTTAACACAGGAGTCTTCCAAAAATATAGTATATTTTCAATAAATTGAATTATATTATAAGATTTTGTAAGGATATGAATTTTTAATGTTCATATTCTAAATATATTTTGCCTTTATAAAATATGTTAGTTTATCATATTCTTATTGTATGTGTGATTTCTAATTACAATTACAATATTTACTGTACCAGTGTGTCACAACCGAAAAATCGTGACGGGACGACGATCCGAAAAAAGAGATAAACGAATTTGAAAAAAAGAGATTTTGGAATCGCCACCATAGTTTATTCTGGAAAACTACGGAAAAACCATAAAATGATAAAGCATGGTCTGCGAAAATGAGATTCTTGGTTCGGGAGTCGGTTACGCGTAGGGAAGGTATTAGCACCCTACAACGCCTGCCTGAAGGCAGTACCTTTAATTAAACGTGCAAAGTCGATGTGGTTTTCAAAATGATTATTATTCCCCGAATATAAGATTACAAGACGATGCAAAGAAAATTATATTTTTTATTTTTTAGGAAGCCCGACAAGGATTGACCTTGCTCCTACGTATTCTCATGTGAGAAATCAGGGGTACGTAGTTCTTTTAGAAAACTGCTTGAAAATTTGTTTGAAAATTGTTTGAAAATTGTTTGAGAATTTGTTTGGAAAATGATTATGGATAAATTTGGATTTTTGGGAAAGTGAACCTGACAAGGTCTAGCCTTGCTCCTACGTATCTCCACTTTTGATGGAGAATCAAGGATCACGTAGTTCTGGCCAGGCGATATTGTTTGTAGTTTGAAAATGTGAATGTTTTTTTTAGTTTTTGAAGATTTTATTTTTTGGTATTTTTTGATGTAATATTTAGATTTTTTGCGTAATGAGCACTAGGCTGATGCGTACGATCGCACGAGCACTCACACGGCTTTTTCCTTGTTTTTTATTGTTTTGCGTAATGAGCACTAGGCTGATGCGTACGATCGCACGAGCACTCACACGGCTTTTTCCTTATTTTTTATTATTTTGCGTAATGAGCACTAGGCTGATGCGTACGATCGCACGAGCACTCACACGGCTTTTTTTTGTTTATTTTATTTTTGGGTAATGAGTACTAGGCTGATGCGTACGATCGCACGAGTACTCATACCGATATTTATATTATTACATGTTTTTTAAAGTTTTATATTTTTTATTAAGAAGGATAGATGAGTTGAATATATATATATGACATAAAAATGTGAAAAGCATAAAGAAAAATTGTGATAGAAAACAAGATAAATTTGTAAAGTAAAAAAAAATGATCAAAATGCATATATAAATAGAATGAAGAGAAAATGTGTACCTTGTTGAAGATTTGTGTGATGAAATAAAGCCTTACTTGTAATAAGTTGTGAGGAAAGATAGATGGAAGATGAAGAAGATAACTTTATAGTAGAAATGGGGTATGGGATTTATTATGTATATAGAGATTAGGAAATAGTAAAATGTGAGAGAAAAATGAAGTAGAGTTTTGGGATGGAATGAAGAGGTTTTGAGAGAGAAGAGATGGATATTATGTAATTTTTTTTTTGTGTGTGTGAAGTGAAGAGAATGTAGGTATTTATAGAGTTAAGGATGAAGAAAGTTGATGAATAAAAATAATATAATAAGTTGGTGGAAAATTTAGATGAAATAAAATATAATTAAAAAAAAGATGAATAGAAAAAGTTAATGTGGAAAATAAGTGAAAGAAATAATATAAAAAGTTAGTTGAGAAATTAGGTAAAATAAAATATAGTGAATAGTAAAAGTTAATGTGGAAAATAAGTGAAAGAAATAATATAAAAAGTTGGTGGAGAAATTAGGTGTGGAAATTAAGTGGAAGAAATAATATAAAAAGTTGGTGGAGAAATTAGGTGAAATAAAATATAGTAAATAGTAAAAGTTAATGTGGAAAATAAGTGAAAGAAATAATATAAAAAGTTGGTGGAGAAATTAGGTGTGGAAATTAAGTGGAAGAAATAATATAAAAAGTTGGTGGAGAAATTAGGTGAAATAAAATATAGTGAATAGTAAAAGTTAATGTGGAAAATAAGTGAAAGAAATAATATAAAAAGTGGGTGGAAAAATAAGGTGGAGAAAAATGGATAATAAAAAATGTTGATGGAGAAGATATAATTAAAAAATGTAAGTGGAATAATTAGAAAAGTTGATATATAAAATTAATATGGAAATGATGTGGAAAAAGTAAATGAAAAAGGTAGATGATGTGGAGGGTGAGGTGGATGGTGATGTGGAGAATGGGGTGTGATAAGAAAAGATGGGTGGTGAGGAAGTAAAAAAAAATGAGATTATTTTGGGCCATTGAATTAAGTGTTTAAAAGAAAATTTGGGGGTGCAAAAAGTAAAATAAATAGTATTTTTCATTTTGTTTTTTTTTTTTATTTATTTATTTTTGTGATGAATTTTATTTACCCGGACGAAATTGGGTATTGACACAGTGTAAAAAATATTGCAAATGAGAGTAGTTAGAGACCCGTAGTAATTTAATTTAGTAGTAATTTAATTTAGTAGTAATTTAATTTAGTAGATATATGTTTATAATTATATGTGTGTTTATTGATAGAATTGTATCTTAAAAAGATTTATTCAAGAAAGATTTTTGGTATATTTAGTATAAGTTTAGTAATAATTTATCTGCAAAGTAGAAAGATTACACAAACAATTACGAGATAGTAAGTTATAATTAGTGGATAAAAGAAATTTCATAAAAATAGGATGGTCTTTTATGAAAACATTATGTAACATATATAATTTCAATGTAAAGGTAAGAAGATGATAAGATTTTATTGATTTGTTATGCCTAACATAAATGAAATGTGCAATGAGCAGTGATAGTTTCCAACCCAAAAGTTGCTATCTTTCATAGTCAAGTTAGCAATGAGTTTGTTCATATATAGCTCTCAACCATGTTTGCGCATATTCTCTTTCAAGATATTTGATCAGTTTAGTAATTATATATTTACTAATTTTGCACTCTAATTTAATTTTGTATAATTGTTTTTATATATTGGTATATATTTTTAAATAATTATCATACAATTAATAAATTTATCATACATCTCCATTTTTATTAGATAAAATGTGGTATAATTTTTTTTTCATGAATTTAATCACTGTATTGCAATGATTTTTTTTAATCCTAGCTCCTTGGGATAACATGACCAAGCTACAGGAACACAAAACTAACTAATGGAAGTTTGGAATAAAATTAGACATATTTTCTCATCCATCGTTATACTCAGGTTTCAGGTTCGATTAGTGATATAGTATTTTAATACGTTGGTTGGGTCATTTTGATTTTCTTATAATTTCTTAATTTAATTTAAATTTATAAAATTTATAAAATGTTCAATTTAATATTTTTCCTTAAATTGGTGTTATATTACATATCATATCACATGTCAATTTAATTTTTTTTGTTATTTTTATCTATCGTTTCAAAATAAATTATTATTTTTAAATATAAACTGTTATGTGTCAGGTCTTGTTATCGTGACACGTTAGTGTTACACATAATACAATTATGACTTGACGTGTTATTTTAAATTAAATTTATTTTACATATCATATTAGGTGTCTATTTATAAAAAAAATTATTTTCTATTTAATATTTCAAAATAATTTAAAAAAACAAACATAAACGGTTATGTGTTAGATCATGATAGTGTCACATGACAATGACAATGACAATATCAATGTTACACATGATACAATTACGACTTGACACGTATCTTTAAATTAATACTTTTTTAAATAAAATTTTATAAATTAACACGTGATATATAAAGATAGTGCGGTCAAAATGTATAATCCGTCCTGACCCAACCCTGTCCAATACTGGTTGGTCACTTAGTGAGCCAATTCAACCCGACTTATTTATTAGGGAGTCAAAAAAATTTGAATCTAGAGCGGTCCACTGTGAATTGGTGGGTTAAACGTGTTGGTTCATTACCTCACTTAATTACAATTTTTTTTTCAAATCTAAAAAAGTTATTTTTTTCAATTCAAATCTAAAGAAATTTGAGAACAAATAAGTAAGTTTCTAAAATTTATCATTTTCGTGTTGCTTATCCATTTATAATATTAGAGAGTCTTGAATAGATAAATTTATAATATTTTCTCTCTTAGAAACATATTTTTCTTTATCTCCATCCACAACACAATAAAAAAAAGTGTTAACTAATAATATTGAAACATAAATTAATAAATAATTAAATTAAATTAGGTGGATTAGTGAGTCAACTTGGGTGAGCGGGGTTAAAATTTGACCCATATAAAAAAATGACATTTTTTTGAAACTCAACTTAGTTTGAACCTGTGGTAGACCGAATTGACCCGCATATTCTAACCCATTTTGAGAGCACTAAAAACATCACATTATTGTCAACTTTATGAAAATAACTAAATTAAATATTTTAAGAAAATATTAAAAAGACTAAACTGAATAAAAAATAATAGGAAAACTAAAATGAACTAAAACCAATAAATTAAGAACTAATTTACTAACTAATAATTATGATTATAAACACCATATAATCTTGTTTCCAATCATTTGTTGTTGTCATCTCCAAGAGTTTAAGAAGACACTGTCTAGTAATGTAAGAATTATATAGTTACATGTATTTACATGTATGCTTTAATTATAAATATATAAAAATTGTAAAATGTATGAATGAACTTCAAAGTTAACATATTATTAACTTAGTCTAATATAATGAAATAAATCTAAAACATAGTAAATACTCTATACACATATTATATTTATTATTCACCCACGTTGGTATTAGTTGAAGAAACACACACGCTATACACTTAAATGAATGTGTTTAATTGTTTGAAATAATTAATAAAAAATGAAAATAGAAACAATTTAAAACTATAGATGTAATAATTTAAATTCTACATGTCATAATAGAATATTTAAATTTTAAAATACAAAACAAAATCAATATATTAATGTCATGAAAGGGAAGAAATGTAGTTTGATTAAAATTATTAAAATAATGAATTGAAAATGAATAGATGATAATCCGTCTATCTAAATTTATTTGACATAAAAAGTAAACTTGATACTTATTTTTTATGCGTTAAATATGTTTTTTTTCTTGAAATTATTTTTTTTAAAAATTATATATTTATAAATTAAATTATATATCTAGAGATGTAAAAATGGATTACTCGTTTAGACATTGAGGTTGAGATGAAAACAAATTATATATATATATATATATATATATATATATATATATATATATATATATATATATATATATATATATATATATTTAAATGTGGAATAAATTTAATTTAATTTACTTAATCCATGGATTAAATCCAATTGAAAATGGATTGACTAGTGAATCTCTGACAAGAATCAGTTATTAGTTTTTTATTAATTTTTATAAGTTTTTTTATTAATTACTTATTATTTCTAATAATGAAGATGGACAATTTGATCATTTTAAATATTTGTCAAATTATGTAGATTGTCACTTTAATGTTTAATTACTAAACTACTAGTTAATAAAATAAATGAACATTTTGATTTTAATAAAATGTTTTCTATATTGCAAAAGAAAATTTATAACATATTATAATATAATTTGGACATACCATTTATTAAAATACATAATAAAATAAATATACAATTTAAAGACTAAAAATATATTTAATTTATCCACGTACTAAAAACTATGTTTATAATCATGGGAAATTGATTCAAGGAAGAAAATATTTGTTTATATGATAATTTACAAAGGAAGTGAGAGGAGTATTTACATCAGAGTCTATTAAAGCATGGAAGCTAATACATGTCTATAAAAAATAATAATGTCTTTAAAAGAAATTGAAAGAAATAAGTTGTGATACTTATGGATATAATAGTCTATATATTTATACTGTTGTTTTGTATAAATTAATTAGGTTTAAGTATTAATATTTTATTTTAAAATTTTATGCTATTTTACACCGGTCTTACTTTTTTTTATAATTTTATGATATAATTTAATCTTTAAAATTTCATATTCTGAATTTAAGTATGTTATTTTATATAAATATTTTTCGTTCAGGATTTTGACGACTTCATCCAAATTTTGTCTTTATAAGATTTTTAGTTGACTAAAAGAAAAAAAAGGGTATATGATGTTTTAATCACGTAAGGACATTATTATCATCAATTATTACATCTAACTTGTCTATTTTAAAGCTGGACAACTCAATCACCTAAAACATGCTAAAGATGTTTCTTTACTTGTATTTGTTCATGAAAATAAAAATATCAGATCCTTTTTTATCTTCTAAGAAAATAAAAATATATTTTTAATTTAATATTTATAAAATAAACTTTGAAGTGTGTGATTGAGAAAGAAAAAAAGAAAAAAATGAAAGTAAAAGGGATTGAAAAAAAATGACATTAAAAATACATAATAATGTCTAATATAAATTTATTCAGAAAAGAGTTGAAAAATGAAATAAAAATTATATAAGATAATATGAGTAAAATAATAATAATAATAAATATTTTTGTTTTACAACCGTAAAAGAAATAAATATTATAATTATGATATGTATTAAATGTCTACACTTACTCTATATTCATTATTTTACATGTTACATTCTTTTATACAATAAAAAATTATTTATTTATGATTGGTGAAATTGTCAAAATATCATTGCATAGATATTATCGTGGAATTTTGACTACAAGCAAGTTGTTGTATGTGTTTTTTTTTTAATTTTCATTAAAAAGTGTTGGCCCATAAGATAGGACTTCTTGTAGCCAATTGTTTCTTTATAGTTCTCCAAAGTTAACTATGAATTGGAAAGTTGAAAAAGAAAAAGTCGAATGCCACAAAAGGAATCAAATCAGAATCAGGGCAATGATGAACACTCTGTACAATCAAGTTAATTAATATAGAATCACTTTTACTGTAAAAAAAAAATAATCCTACTTCATTTATTTAACTTAAAAGTGATATTCTCAATATTAATTAATAGATTTCAAGAATTCTTGGAACATGAGAGACAAACATCTTCATATGGAATAGTATAAAGTTAAATTGTACAATATTGATAAACACTGTATACAGATTCAACGAAGAAAATATATTTATTTGTTTCCACGATTATTGTAGACAAAATTCTTAAAATCATGAAAAAGACATTGCTATAAAAAATAAAAGCACTTGAATAGGCGTGACAAATGACGAGCCATGTTACGCAACACATTTTTCAACTTAGATTAAAATAATTTTGTAACCTACCTCTTAATAAGGATAGTTCTGTGTATATAATTTTAAATGAAGCATATAAAAATTAAGAGAAGTCAGATGCAACCAAAACTCTAATTTCTCATATTTCAACTCAACACTGTGAGAAACAAGAGGTGAGAGAGGCCCAAGAAGCCCAACAAAACCCACGCATTGAAGCCCATGGCCAAGGCCCGTGAAAGTGGAGGATGTGGGACCAAAAATTTTAAACTTCCGTTTTTTATTGTTTCCCGTGCCGATGCGCGCTCTGAACGGAAGGGCCACCATAGAAGTAGCCGTTACTATACCTCATACTATCTCTGGAACATTGAATTTCAGAGCGTTTTTTTCTCTTTCCAAAAGTAAATCTCAATAGATTCCGTAGTTTGATTTTGGAACTCCATACTACGTCGTTCACTATTTCCACCGCCGAGTTCATCATTTCCGGTCACCGTGCATTCTTTCTTCACTTGCAGGTTCTTCTTCTCTTTTATTTCTCAAAGAATCGTTTTCTTTTTTTAGAAGCATGCCTTGAGTGTGCGATGTAAAGATCAAGAAAAAGATTTAGTAACATATCTTATGAAGCAGTAATGTCAAATCGCCTTTGTGCAGAGATAGTAAATAAAATATTGTTTTTGTTTTTTGGATGTGTTCTCGTTACCTGATTCGGCAATATTAGTGGTTTCACAGCATAGTAGGTTTTAGCTTAGTCTTCTGTCGTTCTTTGTACAATATCCTATTTTGAAATTTGAAATCTGATTTTTAATTTCTACTTCTACGAAGCTTAGATTTCCGATTTTCTATCTTTTTCTGTTACTGTTATTATTATTCGTTCTCATCCAACACAGTAAGCTGGGCTAAACGATTTCGGAAGAATAAGGCGTAGTTATTATTTATAATGCTTTTTTTTTCTCAGCTGTTTTCTCTTAGAAATGAAGTGTTGTAAAATGCTCTTGCTGATGGATGATTGATCTGTAGAAATTAAACGGAGTACGATGACGGGAACACCGGCGGCGGTGGCAACGCCGCTGTCTAAGATGCAGAGAAATCTGTCAGGCACGCCTGGTGGGTCCAAAGTTCGGGAGGAGAAAATCCGAGTCACGGTTCGGATGAGGCCACTGAATAGAAAGGAACAAGCCATGTATGATCTTATTGCTTGGGACTGTTTGGATGAGCATACTCTTGTGTTCAAGAATCCAAACCAAGAGAGGCCTGCAACACCATACACCTTCGGTACCCTTGTTGAACTTTTTTTTTTCTAGAGGAAGAGATGTTTGAATTTCTTTTCATTAACAGACATCTTCCTAAATGGGAATTAATGAACTTAAATTCTATATTATTCTGGTTGACGCTAGTAAATTTAAACGATTCTCTTGCTCATTTATTGTTTTTATGTTTGGTCGATTGGATTTGTATTTGTTAAGTCTCTATTTCCTTTTATACAGCATTTTATCAAGAAATGATATTTTGACATAAATCCTTTATATTTATTTGAAACTATTATTTCTTAATTTTTACTCTTATATTTTCCAAAAAAAAAAAAAATACAAAAATTTATTTTTTAAAACCATTTTCCTCTTATAATGTATTTCAAATGAATACCATTACTCTATTTATCTTATTTATTATGTCTTATGTCACAGATAAAGTTTTTGCACCTGCGTGCTCAACTCAGAAAGTTTATGAAGAAGGGGCTAAAGATGTTGCTTTATCAGCACTTTCTGGAATCAATGGTAATTTATTTTAGCTAATGCTTTTATTAGAACTTCTCTCTCTCTCTCAGATTAAGGGCTGTTTTGTATCCGTTCAGCATTTTCCTTAATTTTCGCAGCAACCATTTTTGCCTACGGGCAGACTAGCAGCGGTAAGACATTCACGATGAGAGGCGTCACTGAAAGTGCTATTAAGGACATCTACGAGTACATTAAGAATGTGAGTGACTAGTTAACTGTTGATGCCTACCAAACCATGTTAATTATCTTCCACTGAGTGGGAGGTAGAAAGTAGAAAATGACCAGTCATGATTTGAATCTTATTAGTCGAATTGAGGAATTTTAAGGGTATGCTTGTAATTATGAACGTCTTTTTCTGTTTCGATTTCCGCAGACACCAGAAAGGCATTTTATCTTGAGAATCTCTGCCTTGGAAATCTATAATGAGACTGTCATAGACCTTCTAAAACGTGAATCTGGTCCTCTTCGGCTCTTGGATGATCCTGAGGTATAGTTCAGAAATAAATCTGGGATTGAAATTTGTCAACGAGTGCTTTAGCTTTTCGATTTGTAGCAAATCCTGAGGTGTATTTTTTCTTTGGATATAGAAAGGGACTATTGTGGAAAAGCTGAATGAAGAAGTAGCTAAGGATGGTCAACATCTAAGGCATTTAATTGGCATCTGTGAAGGTAATTTAGAAATCTGGCGTAATTTACATGTATAGGTTTCTCAAGAGCATACAGTATCACCATGTTATTTAGCTAATACTTTTATATCTCACTATTGCTGATGTTCTCTTTGTATAGAATCCATGTAACAGAGTTGTAGAAAATATAGAAGTTGTGAGCGTTTTACACTTAGGTTATCGGCATAGTACTATTGTTCATGTAAATGTTGTATCTACAGCGCAAAGGCAAGTTGGGGAAACTACTTTAAATGATAAAAGCTCAAGATCACATCAAATAATCAGGCTGGTAAGCTCAGTTGAGGAAATATAAGTACTCATTATCATCATCATCTTTTAAGATGATAATGCATGCTTTTTTCAGTATTTCAGCTTGGTTAACTTTTGGATTTCTTTTTTTCTGGCTACTTTATGCGGAGATTAGAGATAGGACATTATGCTTACTGCTCTTTATTCACTATTTTTATACGAATATATTTCAGACTGTAGAGAGCAGCCTTCGCGAAAGCTCAGGTCACGTAAAGTCTTACATAGCCAGTTTGGTATGTCTTCATAGTTTGACATAATACTCTTGATAACTGGCTAGTCATACTGATGAGTGATTCTTGTAACCTCAGAATTTTGTGGATCTTGCTGGAAGTGAACGCATCTCTCAAACAAATACATGTGGAGCAAGAATGAAGGAAGGGAGCCATATCAACAGAAGTTTGTTGACACTTGCATCAGTCATCAGGAAGCTCAGGTCCAGAAACCGTATATTTTTGTTAAATACCCAAATGAATGTGGCTACTTTGTCATTGTTCTTCTGCTAAAGTTTTAGTAGCCAGGATAATTAAGCAGCTGATAAAGAAATCCTAAAAGGCTTATTTGTTTGTTTTTTACCGAAAAAAACATTTTTTTTTTAAATTAAGAATGTGTTTAAGAGCTCCAAAATAATTGCATAGTTTAAAAAAATACAAAACCTCAACAAGCTTTATGTTGAGTTTTTAGTTTATCCAGATGTCACCAAAAAATTGATTTCTTGTGATAAAAGAGTCGCCCTAGATATAAGGTGATTGTTTTCGTCTAGAAACTGGGTTCCGTAAGTGTATCAGTAGTCCACTTTTGGAACCCAGTTTTTCTCGTAATCGTTTTTCATTCGATGACTACAGATTGTGGATTGTGTAAATTAGTTAATCTAAAATTGGCATCGATTACTATGATAAAAAAACTTGTATGGCACCGTAATTTGGTCAATGCACAGAAGTCTGATTTAGCTTTTGGAGTTTTCTTTACTTTGCAGTGGTGGAAAACGTGGTCACATACCGTATCGAGACTCAAAATTGACACGAATTTTGCAGTCTTCATTAGGAGGGAATGCTCGAACAGCGATTATATGTACCATAAGTCCTTCCTTAAGTCACGTGGAGCAAACAAGAAATACACTAGCATTTGCTAACAGTGCAAAGGAAGTCATTAATACTGCCCGAGTGAATATGGTACGATTAAATGTCTAAATATGAAAAAGTTTTACTTGTGTTCTTATATTATTACTATATAAAATATTTTTTTCCAAAAAATTCCTTTCTAAACTGAAGCTTGCAGAAGTTTGACATCTTTCAATCTTATTGACGTGTAATTTTGGATGTTGCTCTCCTAGGTTTCTTGTAGTTAGTTCATAGAGTATCCCACCACAAATTTACTAGCAGCAAAAGGGTATTTGTTTGATAGAAGTATTTTTAATTATCGAGAGAAAGTTACGTATGCACATTTTTCTTAAAAATCAATTGGTCTTTTATTTATAGTGGCAATTCTAAAGGTCTTATGTTCCCATGTGCTTACTACGTGATATTCAATTTTCTTTTTATTTTCAAGTAGGGCAATTCTAAAGGTCTTATTACATGCATTCATTCTTTCCACGAGAAAAGAAAGGTATCATACTAAGATAGATGGTGATAATTTTAAACAGGTTGTTTCAGATAAGACACTAGTTAGACAATTGCAAAAAGAAATTGCCAGGCTTGAAGGGGAGTTACGAAGTCCTGACCTTTCTTCAAATTCATGTCTAAGGTCATTGCTAGTTGAAAAGGAATTGAAAATTCAGCAGGTACAAACTTCTTTCTTCGGTCTTAACTTTTCTTGTTAACAAAGTTGTAGTCAATAATTTCTATATACATTCCAACACTTCAAATATTCATATTCTTGATCCATTCAATGCGTTTAACTTTCCCATTCCATAACTGACCGAAATCCCGGTAACTGGCTTTCAGTTGGCTGCTTTCCTCGTCGCAGAACTTGTGAAAGACCAAGTTAATAAATAAAACTGACTTTTCTTGTGTTTTTATGTAAAAGGGAAACTCTTTTGGATGAATTGAATTGATTTGATAAATACGAGTTTGCAGATGGAGAGGGATATGGAAAACCTGAGGCGACAGAGAGACCTTGTACAATCTCAACTTGAACTGGAAAGAAGAGCGAATAAAGTTCCGAAGGTATTCTCATGGTCATATCACATTAGTGTAACCCTGATATATTTTCTGAAACAAATTATATGATTTTTCTCAGGGATCAAACGATTGTGGACCCTCTAGTCAAGTTGTCAGATGTCTTTCTTTTCCCGAAGAGAAAGATTCTGCCAATAGTAAATGTACTACAGAAAGAAGAGAGGCAGTAGGCAGGCAGGCGATGCTGAAGAGTTTATTGGCTTCTCCTGATCCATCCATACTGGTCGGTGAGATTCGAAAGCTTGAGAATCGACAGCTGCAGCTCTGTGAGGATGCAAATCGAGCCCTTGAAGTTCTGCACAAGGACTTTGCAACTCACAAACTTGGGGATAAAGAAACTGCTGAAACCATGTCGAAAGTATTATCTGAAATAAAAGACTTGGTAGCTGCCAGCTCTACTCCAGAAGAAATTGTGGCTGCAGATAAAGCCGACCTAATGGAAAAGATCACTCAGTTGAAAAATCAAGGGAACACTATTGCATCTTTGGAAAGGAAACTGGAGAATGTTCAAAAATCTATAGACAAGCTTGTTTCTGCTTTTAGTTCAGAGGAGACTCCAGAGAACAAGACCCCTCTGCGAAGGAAGAAAATTCTTCCTTTCTCCTTAAGCAACAGTCCCAACATGCAACATATAATACGTGCTCCTTGCTCGCCTCTTTCCTCTTCGCGTAAAACTATTGAACATGAAATTGAGAACAGGGCACCGGAAAGCAACATTGGCGTCACTGGCAGTGATACTTTTGCTAAGTTAAATAAAGATACTCCGCGAAAGCATGACGAAAGTTGTGATTCTATTTTATCACGGGAAGGAAGCCCAGCCTCCCGACAATCAAAATCAGTCAACGTAAAGAAGATTCAAAAAATGTTCAAGAATGCTGCGGAGGAGAACATTCGGAGCTTCCGAGTATACGTTACCGAGTTAAAAGAGCTAGTAGCAAAACTGCATTACCAGAAGCAACTTCTGGTTTGCCAGGTAAGATTAGTTTATTTCAACTACCCTACTAGAGTGCTGCATTGCTCTTTTTGTTATGTTAGTAAAACCATTTCTTGCACTGAACCATGTCAGCACTTGATAGTGACCAAGTATGCAATGGACCTTAAATTAAGAAGCATAATAAAAGTCAACTTTAAATATGAAACTCGTCACTCTCGTTATTGTGAAAGTAATGACAGAAGAAGTTCCATCATTTTATTAGCGACAACAGACAACAAAAAGATAAGAAGAATTAGGAGTGGAATTGAAAAAACATATGACCAAAATTATGGTATGTAGTGGAAATTAATAAGGTCAAGATAGAACAATAACTTAGAATGTCTTCTCTTTTGAAACATGCTCATCTTCAAGGAAAAAATCCTACTCGACTCTTAGAAGTTGAAAGAGAAAGACTCCAAATAAAACAGCATTCTCATAAATGCTACCCAAATTCTCTAATTCTAATGTATTTAAAAATAAAGTATAAAGAGATGACAGCTATTTCCAGTATTGGTCATCCAAAAATACGAATCCTGATTACAAAAATGAAATTCAAATGCTAGTTCTAGAAAATACTAGGTTATAGGTCGAAAGTTAAAAAAAGTAGAAAAAGGAGTTTAGTACTAGGTTCTAGAATATGTGAGTTTCAAAATTGAAAAAGAAGTTTAGAATGTCCCATTATTGGCCGAACCTCCATTGGTGTCTAACAGTCTTTCACGTGCTTTTCTTACCTTCACATGAACATGCTTGTCTTGGCTGAATTTGTTGCTTCTAATTGGACTTTAATTTGAGCTTAAATAATGCTATTTTCTTCCTGCAATCCCGTACTTTGTATTGAAAGCTCCATATGCTCTATATTTGGACTTGAGAAAGCTAAAAAAAAAAAGACTATTCTAAATATTAATATTTGCACTTAAATCCTAAAAAACACAATTCTAAAGAATATATAAAAAAAAACACTTTTGTTAAATAATAATATTTTGTTTTGTCAATCTTATATTAAATTTTTTTAAGAATTGTGTTTCATTCTTTGCATTTATGGTAATTGATTAATCTTAATAGTATATAATATCCTCTTATGGTTATACTTTCATTTCATCTCATCACGGATTTAGGTTTTGGAGCTCGAAGCAAACAAATCACTGAATGAAGGATGTGGTACTCCCGATCGATCTTCTCCGTTACCATGGGATATACTGTTTGAACAGCAGAGAAAGCAAATTATCATGTTATGGCATTTATGCCACATTTCTCTAGTGCACCGGACACAGTTTTATCTTTTGTTAGGCGGGGATCCTTCTGATCAGATATATATGGAAGTTGAACTAAGAAGATTGACCTGGTTGGAACAGCATCTAGCAGAGCTTGGAAATGCTAGTCCTGCACTTCTAGGTGATGAGCCTGCAAGCTCGGTTTCTGCAAGGTAATCCCCTAAATGAAAAAGGTTTATTTATGTTGTCTTTCAGAAAAAAAACATTAATAGTATTAATCTATTGGTATTGATTGATGGTGAAATGCTGCAGCATCAGAGCTCTGAGGCAGGAAAGGGAATATCTGGCCAAGAAGGTGAACAAACTTACAGCAGAAGAGAGAGAAGTACTTTATGCAAAATGGGAAGTTCCTCCTGTTGGAAAACAAAGGAGGCTGCAACTTGTGAATAAATTGTGGACTGACCCTTATAACATGCAACATGTTCAGGAAAGCGCTGAAATTGTAGCAAAGCTCATTGATTTCAGTGTATCTGATGAAAACAGCCGGGAGATGATTGAACTAAACTTTTCTAGCCCTTTTAATAAGAAATCATGGGCGGGCTGGAACTTTATATCAAATCTTCTAAATTTTTAAACACTAATTGTTGTAGCTGTACTTCATCTATAGTTTAACTGGAATAGATAAATTTAATTATTACTTTTACATAATTATTACTGCAACTATGTTAGTCTGCCTTTATCCTGAATAAGAAATATTTTTTGAGAATTAAAACATAATTATAATAGAGGTTAAAGAAAATAAACTGATAAATATTGTTTTAAAAAATAAAAGTATAAATATAATTACATGTTAAGGTTAAAAAGAACATCTTAAATAAATTCCGATAATTCACAATATCTATTCTAAAATTTGAATAAAAGTTCAATAAAAATAATTACAAATTCCGATAACTTCATAATAGGAAAAACAAAAGAGTTTGAAATAATAGATTTCAAATTGAGATTTCAATTGTAGAAAATGCTTATTTTACCAGTTTTTTCCATGTTTACCAAGTACCTTTATGAACCTTTAGATGAGAGCATAAAAGAAAAAACAAATATAACAGTGAAAGGAAAAAGCATGATGCATTTCGCAAGTTGCTTGAAGAACATGTTGCTACTGGATTTTCTTACTGTTAAAACTCAATGGTGATATGATATGTTACAATGAAAGATGGAATAACAGGGAAAGAAAAATAAGATATGTTTTTTCCTCTTTATGTAGGTCAGGGATTTACCTCAATATCAAGCTGTTGCATCAAATACACTGGGTTTCGCCCCAAAAGATTTGTCTGAGGATGCTGCAGAGGATCTTGAGAAACAGGTATCAAATTTGTTCTAGTAATTTCTTTTAAATGTTGATGATGCATTTGTTATTGATGTGTTTTACATAAAGGTTTAGGTGGTCTGGTATGGGTTGAATTTAGTCTAGTTTTTAACCCAACCTAATTAAATTTTATTGAGTTGGGTTGGGTTTGTCTTTTTATTTAGCAACCCGATCCGAATATATTTTGCTTAAATAATTAAAATAATATTATCACTTTCTATAACTTTTAATGAAAAGAAAATCCTCAGAATCAATATTTTTAATACTTTTAATCTTTGTAAGGTATGACAATACTTAAAACATAAATGTAAACTATAATTCTTAAAATACCAAGATTTCAAAACAATAATCATAAATCTATTTACAAATCATTAAGAGTGGTAAGGAATAAAATATTTACTCTTAACATTTGTGATATGAAAATTTAGTCCATAGTCATAAATATTTACTCTAGAGCAAAATTATTTGCAACAAGCAAATCCCTTCTCATTACTTTCTGGCTGTGTGAACATGTCACACATTTGTCAAGTCTTTCATGTTTCTGTTCACATTTTTTGAGTTTATTGTGTTTTCTTGAAATTTTATCTCTCTGCTTCTATGCTCATTCCATGACATCAAGGTTTTATTCAATCAATCACTTTCTGAAAGTTTTTTTTGTTATTTTTTTTATTCAATCGTAATTTTCTTGAATTACAAGAAACGTATTTAAGGTTTCAATCTGTTAGATCACTAGGAATTTTTTATGTTTGAAGCTGCTATAGTACTGATCTAGTTAGTAATTATTAGAATAAATTGAAGTTTTAGGTTAAGGTATTGCTTGCATAATATAGTTTTTATCCCAGTAATACCCTGTGTTATTGTTTGCTCGCTTTCTTTTCCTTTCCCCCTAACATTAGCATGTGGAATGATTTATACTGCTTGAAACATCAATTGTTATTGTTTTCTTTTCCTTTTCCTTTCATCACAGGATAGAGCCACTTGTCGGTAAAGAATACATCAGCCCGCGACCAGTTTTGATTCCATATCACAGAGGAGGGAAAAGGTTGTACATTGGATTTCAGGTGGGGCAACAAATATTAGAGAATTATGTGACTGCTTTGGATCATAATATCCATCTAAAATATTGCTCTAAATCTTGATGTAGAAATTTACAGAAGACATAGCAGTTCAAACTCAGTCAGTAAAGAAGTAAAGAATTATATGAAATCTGCAAGGGTGAGCTCCTATTTTTTGTACAGAAGAATGACTAAAGGTAAGAGATGACAAAAGGTTTAAAGGTTAACTAAAAAGAATATTTGTTTCAATTTTCTTCTTAGATTATATTTGTTATATTCCAGGATGAAACTTATTGCAGGCAAACTCAAATCAAAGTGGGAAGGGTTACACACAGTGGTCAACGTATTCCCGCAGTAGAGATCAGAAAATCAGAAGTCAATGGTCACCAATTGAATATCTTTTAGGAGAATACCATCGAAGTTGAGATTCATGATGGCCCGCACAATGTGATCAAGAATTAGGACTACACTCATTTTGTGGAAGCCATCCATAATGGACAAGGCAAATGCTGGGTTGCCAAGGTTAGCATAAAAATTGAATAATCACAACATTTGATCTTTATAAATATGTTTAATTTGGTTTCAGCCCTCTAAATTTTTTAAACAAATTTATACTTACACAGCTGAAATTTGTAAAATTGCATAAACTTCCTTCTTTTTAACATTAGAAGCAACCTTCGTTAATGTAAAATAGAACAGGGACTCTGTTTTTCAAGCAATCGAGAGGAGTTAGTGCAAATTGTGCAATGTATAAAAAATGTCACTGGTTTCTTTTTTCAAAGGAGATTAGTGTCCGGGTAGGAAAAAAAACACGGAGAGTTGATGCAATCTCACAAAACCTGAGAGTGACAGTGTAATATATATAATTTCTTTTATTAGTTTTGGTCCTTGTAAGTTTTAATTTTTTTCTATAAACTGGGGTAATTGAAAGGGAATAATGCTTTGTGGAACCACTGATCTTTCTTTAATATACTATGCTAATTATGATCTGCAGTTGGTATCATTAAAGCGGAAGAGCACCCTTGTTTTATACTTTGTAAGCATATAGTCCCCAAATATGACTGTATTCAAAACTTAGATATAAGGAAATAAGGAAGTAAGAGTCCGTTTGCAAATGGACATGGTTTCAAGCCTTTAACTGATTTTAGAATGCAAATTTTGTAAATTACTTCACAAGAAAAAGAGTTACATAGTTCAAAATTTCCACTTATAAATTGTTTAGTGTAGGTACGAACAAAGGATGATCTGACATAAGCAATTATAATAGCTAGTGGAGAAGAGAAAAAATCACTATGTTTTATTGAAGTTTTTGTACACAAAGATGATACCAACAAAGAATTGGTAACATCCGTCCTCTAAATCCCCAGTAGAAATTTCGCTTCTAATTTCCACCGTCTTATGATATGTGTGTAATTTGTTAAATAGATTCTTGTTAAATCATACTAATGTAACCATTACACGTTATAAGTTACAAATTACATGTGTTACAAGTTACAAATTAAGGGTTACACATTATATCTTATAAATTACGGGTTACAAATTAAATGTTACATGTTCCATGTTATTGAAAGATATTTGTCACATGTTACGAATCATATGTTACACGTTGCATATTGTAGGGGGTGTAGGTTGTAAGTTATAGATTATAGGTTAAGTGTAGGGGGTGTAGGTTGTAAGTTATAGATTATAGGTTAAGTGGTAGGTTGTAGACAGCAGGTTACAAGTTGAATGTTGTAGACAGCAGGTTACAAGTTGTATGTTGTAGACAGCAGGTTACAAGTTGTATGTTGTAGACAGCAGGTTACAAGTTGTATGTTGTAGACAACAGGTTACAAGTTGTATGTTGTAGATTGCAGGTTAAAGTTTGCATGTCGAAGGTTGCATATTGAAGGTTGCATATTGAAGGTTGCATATTGAAGGTTGTAGCTTACAAATTGCCGCTTACAAATTGCAGGTAGTAGCTTATCGTTGCCGCCAACTTCCATTTTCTTGATCTGGACTTCGGACCAAGAGTCCATGGTGATAGATCGGACGAAGGAGATGTGAACGCCCAAGCCACAGTGCTTGTCGGAGCACTCCAAACACATGAAGACGCCGTACGATACAGAGGCCCACTGCGGGTTCTTCTGGGTGTAGTCAACACATATCTTGTTCGCCGCCTGTGATTGAATGTCCTGGAGCCGTCGTGACGCCGCCGCCATCCAAATTGGATTTGAAGAAGAGAAAACCTAATGCATAGAGCCTTTAGGTTTGTAATACTATTATATTACATGGTAGTTTGACCGGGAACAAAAGAAGGGGGAGTTTAACAAAAAAACACCTCGAACTCACCTTTTTTGTTTTGAAAAAAAAAAATAGCGAAAAATGGATTTATGTTGCAACATAATTCATTGCACTCCGAAATTTCACAGTATTTTGTTAGGCATGCTAGGAGCTCTTTTTTTTTAATGTTAATAATAATAAATAAATAAATATTAAAATATATTTTTTTTTTTAAATATTACATTTAAAAAAATTCATTTTACTAATTTATAATTTTTTTACATTTTTAAAATTTACTATAATAATTAATTTTAATCTTTTACTCTTTATAAAGATTTTTACTGTTAAATATAACATTAACAATTATCATTTTATATTACTTTAATAATTAAGAGTATTTTATAAATCTTTAATTTTTACCAATTAAACAAATTTTCTTTATCTGTCATATCAATAAAATCCTACGTTACTTTTCACAAACTTTACTTTTAAATTTACTCCTAATTAACTTCAAATCCACTCAAACAAACAATAAAAAATTTATCCTCAAATTCATTCCATCACTCTCTCACAAATCAAATCCTAAGCATTAGTGTATTATTCTCAGCTAGGATTTACGTTCTTCATGGTTATAGCTAAGAATGGCATTTTTCATCCCACACAATTTTTGCAGGTGCAATAAATGGTTGGAAATCACTGTCTTTCAGTTCATGTACATTCATTACTTGATTAGAACACCCAAGCTGACTACCCCTGTTTCCCGTTCTTCTTGTTTAATAAGGAATGATTTTTCTTCTTTAGGTTTACTTCCACTCTTTGAAAAACCATCAACTTCTCCGTTGGCCACTGATTTTGAAGAGGCCTTATGATCTGTAGTTTTAGTATCTACAATTTCTTCTTCATGCTCCTCCATCTTTCCTGCATTTTCAATAAGCTTGTGGAACAGCGATCCATGGTTAGAGAGTTCCTCCCTCCTCCTTCACCATACCGTCATGGACCAAAATGATTCTATCAACATGTGAAAGGAAATGCAGCTGATTCGTAACAAGAACTTGGGTCTTCCCTCTCAATTCTCCCTTGATGCATTTATCAAAAACCTGAGATATTATAGTAGGCCAGATTAGACAGTTGTAAGATAATACTAAGATTGTAAATCAAATTTCAAGTTGACACGAAGATAAGCAACATGCGCATTCAGAGCACTTAGGGGGTCATCAAAGATGTACATCTATAATATTAATAACTTTGTTTTTAATTTTTCATATAAACTTGTTATTATTAATAAATATTAATGTATATTAATAAAATTTAAACACGATAGATCAACTATTTTTTTTTTATGTTTTACCATCGGGATAAAAAGATATTTGTATAGATTGAGTATAGATATAAGTATGGTAATATATGATATTTTTAATTGGATATGAGAACGAATATATATAATTTTTTTTCATTCTATCTCATATTTATCTTTATTTTGGTTTTAAATTAATAAAATAATTTAAATTTAATTAGTAATTTGAAAAATTATTGCACATAGTTAATAATATTACTTCCTTTTATAATTATTTAAATTCTATCTAGTTGTTATTTGATATTCATATAACTCTGGTTTTTTTTTAAGTAATCGTAAAAATACCTACAAACCACGTTATAATAATCAAAGTAAGTCTTTTGAACCACCGATCAATAATAAACTAGAAAAAATGATAGAACAACACATGTAAAGAAACATTCATACATGATCTTAAACTAAAAATTAAAGAATAATGAGCAGAAATCTACTTACTCTAAAATGAAAATTGATCAATAAGGATTGGAAAGTTCACTATTGAGATCTCTTAGACACACCCTATTCGTCAAACAAATGAGGCAAGAGTTAAAATTCTTAGAGAGAATTACATAGTACATAAAAAAAAGTATGTGCAGAGAAGAGAGATAAACATATGGACAAAGGAGCAAAAGAGAGAAAAAAAAAGTTATAGTCTTTTTTACATACAAAATTAACTCGAGTATTGAATGAAAGAGACTCAATTAAGACAAATTTTATGAAGTGTGAATGCAGTTAAAACTTTTTAAAAAAATAGGACCATGATAACAAACTAGGAACAAGAAAAACAATTAAACCTATTATATTTATATACATAACAGTATCACTTAAAAAATAATATATTTATATAATTATTATTTAAATTTACTTAAATATTTAACTTACTTTATTATTATTAAATTTTTAATATTTATATCATTTTAAAAATTTACTTATATTTAATAATTATTATATCATTTTTAATATTAATAGTATAGTAGATATTCTAAAATATGAATACAAAATAATACTGTGTTTTCACTGGTTTTTATAATTAGGATTAGGATTCCTTTGTCTCTAATAAAAAGAGAAGGGTTTGGTAGAAAGAAGTAGGGTTTGAGTTGCAGAGCATACGAGAGAGATGGGAAGAGAAAGAGAGGCAACGAAGGTAGCATACACAGTGGAGCAGCTTGTGGCCTTCAATCGATACAATCCCGATATTCTTCCAGATCTCGAAAACTATGTCAACGATCAGGTTCCTTCTCCCTCTCTTTTCTCTATATCCAATTTGCTTCCTCTTCCACTTTTTCCTAAATCAAAAACCTAGGTTTCCAACCACGCACTTCTATGTCAATGCTCAATAACAATTTCTTTCTCTTGCTAGGTTTCGTCTCAAACATATAGCTTGGACGCCAATCTCTGCCTTCTTCGCCTTTACCAGGTATTTCTCTTTTTTCCATCTCAATGAAACTTATTAATTGAGTAGTTGTGAGTTGCTAGTTGCTAGTAATAGTTTGATTATCGATTGCTGCAGTTTGAACCGGACAAAATGAGTTCCCAGATTGTGGCCCGCATATTGGTTAAGGTGTGCTTATTTTTTTTCTGTGTTGGCTTATTGGTTGGATTGTGAATGCCATCACGTGCTTAAATTTTGTTAATCGATTTTCTTTTTATCTTTGAACAGGCGCTTATGGCAATGCCGGCCCCAGATTTCAGCCTATGTCTCTTTTTAATTCCAGAACGTGTGGTATGATTCTCGCAGATTATGATTCTTTTCTTTCTTTTATTTTGTGTTGCTTTCACTCACAAATAAATAGAGGTTTGAATCAGTTAGTGACTCTAGTTAATGATCAATCTGTTGCATTTTATGAATTTTACTCGGTTGAATTTATAATGTTTTATGGGATTTGCTATGGCAATAATTAAAGTACGCCAAGTTGTCCCAAGTGATGACAATACACATTTCAGGGACGAAGCATTAGAATATTGATTTTGCCAATTCCTTCCCAACCGAAATCATTCTTGAACATGTGATAGCAATTCGGCAAATTTTCCAAACACTCCTCAATTATCCTTTTTAATTAGTTTTCAAGTTGCCAATTCTTTAGTTGTATAACTTCAACCACAGAAAGGAAAAGCAGTCAAGGCAGTGTAGCTAATCCAAAAGTTATAGGATAGTTTAGTTCAAATCCATGAATGAACTGAAAGCGAAAATGAGAATGGGAGGTCTGTTGAAGTTCCAATTCAACCTTAAATTTATAAGTTTTGGTTTTATATGCCAGTTTAGCATTCAGCCTAATCATATCATTATCAATGCTTTTCCTTGTTTTTGGACCTTACTGCTGTTGATTTATTTCTTTGTGTTATTCTTTTATGAATCTTAGCAAATGGAGGAGCAGTTCAAGACTTTGATTGTTCTGTCTCATTATTTGGAGGTAAGCTTTGGCGTTATTTGTTCTAGCACTAATTAGGCATTTAAAATTAGAAATTAATACATGCCTCTTCAGACAGGAAGATTTCGTCAGTTCTGGGATGAAGCAGCAAAAAGTCGTCATATAGTTGAAGCTGTGCCAGGTTGTTATATATTTTTAATTTATGAAATGGTAATTAGATATAATGACTGATGAACTTTGAATAATTTAATCAATTGATTTCAAATCTAAAAAAAAATACGAATCCCTTGTTGCTGCTTTATTTCGTCATGCTCTATCTGGTTAATTAGAACTTGCCATTTGGAAGCTTAATTATCCCCCTTGCCATGAAATTGAGCTTATATTATAGGACTAGCCATACATATTATATAGTTGTCTTCTCTTCCCCTTTTTTGAAATAATGCACTCTTTGTAATGTTATGCTACACTGTCTTATATAGATGATAGATGATAATATAGCTTTGTCGGGAAACAACTGGGATTTTCACCTTGGGTTCATTTGATACAGGAGGAAAATTGAGTAGACGATGATAAAAAGGTGAGTGAAATTGGTCAGAAATGAAACGAAAATTAAAGGTGTTTAGTTGAATAGGAATAGTGAATAAATCAGAGATATTGAGATGAATATGTGAGAAATAGAATGGAAAGTGGTGGTGGAATCCACTAACTTTGATTTTCTCCTCGGTATCTCTATTATGCTAAGCGAACCTAATTAAGTCTGTCATCCTATTTCTAATCTAACACCCCTCCCCCCATCAAAACCTGCACACCATTAGGCTTGACGAAGGCTTCCCCTTGTTGACACTGATTAAGCTCGTAGGCTTCATTTTTTTCCTCATTCTTATTAGAGATCAGATTAATGGTGTGCCATTGACATTGACTAGGCTTAAAAGATTCGTTTTTCCCTATTAATTAATGCTTATATAGACGCTAAATTTGAATTTGATTGCAGGGTTTGAGCAGGCAATTCAAGGATATGCAGTCCATGTCCTTTCCCTGACTTACCAAAAGATTCCTAGAACTGTTCTTGCTGAGGTATGTTTGTTATTTTGTCCATTTCAAGCATTGTCTCATTGCATAGTGGAAGAGTGTTTCATCTCTAGCTAAGCTAGAAGTCGTTAGCCCAAAATCCTTGTTTTTATTCCCTAATTGCTTGTTGAACTGGTGTTTAATGTGACTCGTACCGTAAGAATGCAACACTTCTGAAGTCCGCTATGATCCTCTATTTATTCTTTGGATGTTAAATAGTTCTTGGAAACTTTGGCAACTTGTTATTTGCATTTTTCTCACTGTTTGTCAGAAACAATTGAGTCAAACCATTGACTGGTATTGTGGATTCTTTTATTAGCCGTTGGTTCTGTAAATTATGTTGTTTTTATGAATTCCACTTACCTGTACGAGTCAGCAGGAACCTAGTTTCTCATTATTTTGAAATGTATGATCATTGATTCTTTGTTAAACTTTCATAGGCTATCAACATCGAAGGTTTATCCTTGGACAAATTTCTTGAGCACCAAGTAGCCAACAGTGGTTGGGTTATTGAGAAAAGCCAAGGCAGGGGTCAAGTCATTGTCCTTCCGAGAAATGAATTTAATGACCCAGCTTTGAAGAAAAATGCTGCAGACAGTGTACCATTGGAGCACATTACCCGTATCTTCCCCATTCTTAGTTGATTTTTTTTCCGTGTAGAATGCGAATTTTCTTTCTGAAGGATTTGTACGAATGAGACCAGTTGGAGCAACATCTTACAATTTTCCCCTCGATACTTAAATTACAATTAGTGGACACCTATTGTAGTTTACTCATGTTTTATCGTCCTGTCTGAAATTAATCTATTGTGGGTACGTTCTAAAATACGACTCTATTTATTATTCTCTTTAGTTTACAGGGTGCGAAGGGCGAGTTTTAAAGAAACTTTTATTGCATATTGTGCTTTTCTTTAGACCGCTAAAGAGAATTAGAATTTTCCTAGTATTCTAATTAATCTTTAAAACATATTCTGTGTTTCTTAGAATTTTCTTGCACTCGAAAATTTATGTCTAATGTTAACGGATCAACCCTCTTCATAAAATCTTTATATTAAGTTATACTATTTTATCTCTAACTAAAATTGTGAAGTTTGTGGTTTATCTACTGTATCGTATCACTGTCTCTGATCAGTCATAGATTGAATCGGTCAATTGTTTGTAAGGTCAAACAAACCATTATAAAAGACCATACAGTCGTGGAGTCTGATGGTTTGATTAATGATAGAACAGTCGTTGTTACGGCAATTAATTATGATGTTGAATAATTTAAGGGAAGATGTGTTTACTAACAATTATTTGGTCGGGTTGTTAATAAAAGGTTTATTTAAAAATTTATAAATATATATTTAAGGTAAAAGTGAAGTGAATATATTTATTATTTATAAATATATATATATATATATATATATATATATATATATATATATATATATATATATATTTAAGGTGAAAAGTTAAGTGAATGTATTTATTATTTATTAAAGAGTTAGGTGAATAAAAGTGAAATGATAGTTCATTACTAAACTCACAATGCAGGGTCATCTGGGGAGTATATTTCAATACATTTTATCTAAATTTTATAAATCTGACTATCAAAATTGTAAAAAAAAAAAAAAGAAGCCAAGCTAAGAGGAAAAAAAATTAAACTTGGAAAACCGAAATTAATATTAGTCTTTAATATCTAAAATTCACTCGGCACAAATTTGAAACCTGCAGCCCCGGATGTTAAGGGTTGAGTGGAAGTTCAATCGTAGAAAGTATAAGGTGTGAGGAATTTCGAACTGAATATGAATCTGATAAAGTAACATTCCCTGTCGAGGGAAGCAAATGAAGTGATGGGGTTGTGAAATATTTTGGAATGGGGAAGAATAAGAATAATGATGAGCTAATCAATTCATATCGGATTAAATTGACCTAATTGTTGGTCAATTTTGTTTTCAACTGAGGCAGAACCATTTACCCTGATGTGGTAATGATTTTATTGGATATCATATTTTATGATTGATTGGGCCATGCACAGAATGCAACATATTGCCACAACTACCAACCATTGTAGTACTTATAACAACAGCTAAACAATTTATTTCCTTTTTTAACTTGATAAAAAGAACGTTTTAGAATATATCACGCTAAAATTCGTTATAAACACTTATTCCGCTTCTTCAATGTTTAATCCACCACCTTACAACAAGCAAAGTTTACTTAAAAAGAATCAATTATCTACAATTCTAAAAGTAAAACTCCCACAAGCAGGGTAATAATATTTACAGAAAAGTGCACCTACTATAACTGCTCAAAGAAAATTGAAAATATAGAACTCCAAGAAGGCAACAACTTAAAATAGAATAAAAGGAAAAGACCGAAGAATTTTACAAGCACTTGCTATGCACTATTTTTTTTTTCTACTATGCCTTGAGGGTTGGATCGAGATTTTGACAACAGAATTAATGCTGCATGTCAATGCCGAGACTGGCCTCAGGATTGTTCTTAGATTAGCACCACAAACACAGAAAGCCTACCCAAATGCCTGGTTCTGTTCTTTATCCGGTTCCTTCTCTCTAGTCTCTTCTAATCAGCATGTTTGGATCAAGCAAAAAAAATGTCAATTATATATTAGTGCAAGATATCATGTGCAAAGTTCAATGGCAAAGTGTTTGTCCATAAGTCACCCATTGTACAAAAGTATCTGGAAATTCCTCTCCTGTGTTGGATTGTGAATTACCATACGGTAACTCAGATTCAGTTCGCCCTCTTCCCTGAAAATATTACATAGAACTTAGTGTCAGAATTCAGAAATAAAGACCAAGTAATTTAAAAAAATACACTTATTGGAAGTTTGGACTGACATAAAAACTCCTGCAGATGCTACCCTTGGCAGTCCAAGAATAGCCTAAAACACTTTTCTACCAAAAACAACGAGGTCCAAACTCATGCCAAAAAACTACATACTGCATCATGTGAATGAAAACTAGAATGTACAATTAGAGGATTCAATAAATTAATTACATCCTGTTCCCTGGTATTAAAGTACAATGAATCTTTAAGAATAAGGAAGTTGTGAATGTGATTGTTCAAAAACTGCCTCTTAATTTTTGGCACCCCTAGCTTATTTAGTTGTGACTTCTTTGGGAGCTGCCTTAATTCCACCCCTAAAGGTGATGTTTAATCTCCCGTCGGCTAGAAATGACTTAAATAGAACTTATTAGGCTAAATTTTGTTGAGCTGAATGTGATCTTCAGCTGAAATTCTAAGAATGATATTATGCTGTATCAGAAAGGGAGTTACCTTTAGGCTGGAGGCCCCCCAATCACTTGTGGAGGCAGTTGCTTCTCCTACCATTATTCCATTGACAACATTTTCGGAAGAAACTCCGGCAATTGGAGAGTTAGTGATTGATGATCTGCGATCAACATCAACTTATTTTAAACTCAACAAAATCATTTTCGGGTATAACCAAGACTGTCAATTAATTGCATAGACAATACAACTCCTATAAAAGGTGTTACCTCTCAAATGGCTCTTCTTCACATGAATTTGCTGAAGAAGACAGCCAATCCAGATCAACAAAGTTGGAGCAGCTGAAGGAATCTCCGTGATCAGAATAGCAAATATGATCACTTTCAACGCAACGCTCTCTTTGCATATCTCCAAAGAGATGTCTCCGAGGCATTGTGGGAGTGTACCTATACAAACAAAATGAATTGTGCATTATACACATCCAGGCTCAAATGGAGAAAATGAAGAAGCAAATTGCGGAACACACTATCATGCAAGCAGGTAACACGAGTTCCAATTTGTATCAGTACAATAAGAGCTCATTGAACATTTTAGATTACAAATGTACACACTGAAAATACAACTTAAAGAAAAAATAGGACAATCTAAAATAGAACAACATTTTCACATCTTCTAGCAAAAATTTATCATATAAAATTTCTTATTCAGAAAGTCTTGCTTTGCAAAGACAAAAATTCTACAATCACGCAGATGAGAGAGACGGTAGAAAAGATAGACTGTATGAAATGGGATACTGGTTATCTATTTCCTATAGTATAACTTAAAACAGACTACACTTGAGTTCACGTCAATACAAGACACAAACCTTGAAAACGAGATGTCATTCTCAGCAGAAGATATTTCGGGTGATGATTCACAAAGATCCTTGCCTCCATCTTCTAATCGATCTGACAAGTATTGGCTTTGGAATTTTACGTGGCTGGCATTTGGGGCTGACATTGGTGTGGAACTTTCATTAAGAATGTTCCCATCTGAGAAGGATCTTTTAAAAAATGACCTAAAAAAACCCATTTCACAGTCACCATATTAGCTACATAGACCAGCATTTTCAATACACGTGCTTCAAGTTATTATTATATTCACAGCAAACCTAAATGATCATGAAATACCAACAAATTGGTTACTAGGGCAAACCTAAAGTGCATATTAGTTGAGAGAAGCATAAAGTAAATGTAATTTCATCAATCTTCTACGTAATTGATGACTTCAGATGGAAGATCAATGATTTCGTTACTCTCTAGCCTCAGCACTTTTCCGCAACTTGTCTTCAACCCCTGTAGTCCTCTTCCTCTCAAATTCAAAATTTAGAACCATAGTGTTTCATCATTTACTTCTAGTTCAGAGATTGTGTTGCAAGGGAATTATTCTAATAAATTTTATCTGTTTGGAGTAGCTTCCCCGGAGTTGGAGGAGTTTTCTGATGATACAGACAGTTTGTTGAAGTGTAGCTAATCATGTGCAGAATCTGTGACAAATGAATATTGTAATTTATCTATTCTGTCATTTTAGTTTATTAGGCTAATCATTTTAGTCAATTTGAATATTTTAGATCCTTGTTTTAATGATTTATATTTAAATTACGATTGTTTAGAATTTGACTGATCAACCTTCAGCAAGGCCTGCAACAATATGCATTGTTCTTCAATAGTAGAATATCAGAATCACCATATGCTATCCTATGGCCAATTTGGTAGGAGATAAACGCCTACAGACAGTTTTAAAATGTATCACCATTACATTTAGTTCAGACAATTAGGCTTAATAGTATTCTAAGGTTTAGGATTGGTTACAACTTAGGGTTTAAAAAATGGGTACATAAGGTTGTAACAGGTTAGGGGATAATTCAGCTTTTCTGAATAACAAATAATTATCTTTCAGATCCCCTGGCTAATTATTGCAAAGATCATCCCTCTATTAGCTATGTACCCCATCTCTTCACCTTGTTCGGTGCTTGACTCCCAATATCTCATGAATGCAACAATTTAAACCTAGTCCTTTTAATCTGCATCAACTTTTAATTTAGATTGTTTTATCAAAGTGTCCACAAGAGTGTGTCTGTTTCATAAAACCCTAATGCAAGATCTTCAAGCAAGGACCAATTCATACAAGTTTAGGAATCACGTGGAATTCCATGGCATAAATTGCATTTAAATACCTTGAATCATCCTCTCCAGGTCTTGCTGTATCATAGAGTTGATCTGAATCCAACTCCCATAGAGCAGGCTTACCCTGTTGTGGTTGAAAATGCCCCAGAAATCTGCGTCCAGTATATAGAATGATCAACTTATGATTAGAAGATGAGATAGAGTGAAAATTACGAAGATATCTTTACAAACGCATGATATATCACAAAAAGTGCAAGCTGCCACAGAAATCACAAAAGGTGCTACAATGCCAGAGGACAGAAAGGCATGCAGAGGGATTGGAAAAGTCTGCTGATTTTCCCTGATTTGCTTTTGCTTTTTGCAATATGTGAGGAGGATTCCTAATCTAAATATTCATTTTCTCGTTTAAAATAACTCTCTTCTTCAAAACAAAATCTCCCTATTAAATGGAGAGACAGGGACAGAACAGGAAAAACAAACAAACCAGATAGCATACATGCTATAATCCAAAACTAGAAATAATATAACTTCTAGGCATGTAAAAGAATAAGAAAATGCATGACTGTGGCACTTACACATTAATTGCATTCTGTTTCATAGCATCCATGTATGCATTGCTGTAATAGCGTTGAAGAGTCCTAAAAAACTCTTGAGACTGTGTTGCAGCTCTCCACTGACCCCTCCTCTCAGAGAAAATCTACACAGAAACATGTCAGGAAAAAATGTGATACCAATGTATGGCGAAGATATAAAGGAGAGAAAACCCTCTATGACCATTGTTAATCAACCAATTTAACAGCCTAGTCAATAGAATAGCACAGGCAGGAAATGAATAATCATCTAAAGATTTACCAGTCCATCAGGGACACAATGTCAATAAAGAAATATCAACTCTAATCTTCTATATTATTTTAGATAATTTCTGATAATCATAAAGCCATATTTGTCAATGTTCTCCATAAATAATGCATGGAATCAATAAAGGAAGTGTCCATTCTCACAGTACCCACAAAAAAGCTAGCAAAGCTACTTATAAAAAATAAAATATAACAAGTAGGGATGTAAATGGGTTGAGCGAGCTCTTGAAGCTTGAACTTGACTTGTAGAAAAAAAATCAATGTCTCCAGTTTGACGCATTTGATCAATCAAGTTTAATTAAAAGTTTGAGTTTGTCTTCTGAAAATTATTAAGTTTGAATTTGGCTTGTTTAGCTCATTTATAACTTAATTAATTTACAAATGTCATGAAAAATTTCCTAAATATTTTTCAACCTTATCAATAATATAGCATCTAAATTTTTTTAATACTAATCTATTATTAGAAAATGTGTCAACTTTTTTCTCAAAAAAACTATTCATATATTAAAAAAGAAGCTAGAGTTTTGCACAAATGTAATTCAATATTAGCTAATAGAATCTAAACTTTGAAACAAGTATACTAACAACTGAATAAAACATACAAATAGCTAAACGAGCTACTCATTATCCCTTAATGTGAAGCTTTTAAAAGTTTTGGCTCAACTCAAATAATTAAGCATAATCAAAAAGTTTGAGTTTGTTTGTTTAAATCTACATACGTTCGCTACTAGTTTGAAAAATTAACTAATAAGCTGAGCGCAACCAGATCACCAATACCTTGGCTCATTTACACACCTAATAGAAAGGCTGCTGTATGTCATCCCACTCAAACAACATAATTAGAAAGCCATGAACCCATAAACAATTTTGATCAGAAAATACATAGAGAGGTCTACATGTACTCACCCCACCCCGTAAAAAAAATAGAAGTTTGATGGTACCTTGGTATCACAAAATTTAAGCCCAATGATGATATTTATCAAAAAGAAATCATATTAAACCAGGTAATTAAGAAAGAAAAATGATAAGCAAATATATCTGTTCCCAAGCTACATTAGAATATGAAAACTGAAGGAATTACAACAAGCAGAAGAAGAGTGCAATCACCTTATTGTGCGCTGCTGAACCACCATACTGATGAGCAAGAGTATCACCCATCCGCTCATAAAAACCCATTAAATCATCAGCTACAGGATCATCGAGATCAATTTTTGGGTGGTCAATAACTCCCACAGCATGGAGCTGGTGTCCAAGAGCAGCCAACCCATATGCATATTGTGCAACATTTGTGCGATCCAAACAGTCAATGCAGTTGGTCCTGAGAACTCCCGTCTGCAACTTGGGAGGTTTGGTAGAATGAGTTTCAATGACATCATGGTTTCCTTCAATTGGTTTCCTTTCTAAATTGTTAGCATCCTTGTTATCATCATTGACAAGTCTAGTAGGTGAATAGGTTGCCTTAACATTGCTGCACGCAAAACTTTACATTAAGTAAACAAAAAAGACTGGAGGAACTTCAGGTATTTCCTGTCCATGCATTAACTGATCTATATGCTGGGTTTATTCTTTCCCAAAGCTTTATCATTGTTATTACTTAAAGATATATTGAAATTGGTGAATGAAGATTTCAAACCATAGAAAAACTTACTCTGTAGTTGGCCAATTTAGAGATTCTTCTAGTCTCAATGTCGGTGTTTCTTGGCAATAGAAAAAACCTGTTAATGTCAATGCATATGCAGCCACTTTGGCCAGAAGCTGCAAGACATTTGTAGCTTTGCTGGATGTGCAATATAAGGTAAATCAGAATAATCCCAAAAATACATAGTAATTTGCAAAAAAGGATGAAAATATATAATAAAAAAACTAACCTCTGAAAATGTTTGTGCAGATCCCAATGAAGAAACCTAAGCCTGTTCTCCTCAGATAAATCCTTATTAATAATATCTATTGCATTAGCAAACTCTGCCCGAAGTATGGACTCACGAGGCTTCTTCTCATGGGTCTGATCGTTTATAAAAAAATAACCTTGTCACTCACTACATTTCTTACAGAAACGATACATTAATTATAAGATTTAGGTAAGGAGAAGAAAAGTTGAAAATACAAACTAAAAATAATACGATATTGTTTTGCTAAGTGTTTCGTGATGCCATACTAAATACCAACACAATAGTCCAATTTAAACTAATGCGCAACTTCTAATGCTAATTAAATAGTCAAGACATGGCTAATTACAGCATCAATCTGTGTTAACACAACCAATATAGAAGAAAATTTAATGTACGGGAGTATAGAAGGTGACATGTAATAAATGAGGTGGATGGGGAATGAATTCATTTCCCAACAAAAAAATAAGAAAAACAATATTACCTTAATCAAATTCAAAATAATAATGGGATTCCCATATCTTTTGACGAGGTTTTCAAAGTGAAGTCTAGTGGCTTGATAATTCTGATCCCTCTTTGACACTGTAGAAAAATAGGTGACTTAATAAGCAAGCGTATGCAGAACTCCTCATCAAAGAGAATATAAGTGAAAGATAAGTCTGCTAGTGGCATAATATTGGTTAAATCGGAGGACAACATACATATAATATCTGGTTTAATATTTAGTTTTGAAGTTTCCTGTGACCAGAAAAGGGGGATTGAACCACGGTTCTGGATGATAGAGCTTATTTGCATGGGAAAGCCTTCTGGAACATCCTCAAAAACCATTTGTTCTGTCTCAACATCATTTGCTACTCTGCCTTTCTCATTAACACCTCGCCTCAAATACCTAGACATAATAATCATACAAGTGAAGCCAAGAAATGAACACATGATTATTGCAAAAACATAACCGTCCTAACACCTAGCATGCCATCGATTGTTCAAAGTTCAAGATTTTATTGTTTGCACTCAGCTCTTTTCTTTAATTTATATTTCCTTAAGATATTATTGTTTGCACTCTGCTCTTTTCTTTAATTTATATTTCCTTACCATCTCAGAAAATCTCACATGTCATACTTTTACTGACGATCAAATTTGTGGTGCTAGCAAAAATTTTATATGCTAAAAAGATTAGTTTAGTTTGCTACCTCACTTTTCTTTTTATTGGCAAGTCACAATTGGGCTATGCCATGGACTTGAGGTGGAGTATTGGGAGAACAGGTCTTACAGTGGTGGGTAACAAAAAAAACTGTAAATATAAAGCAAGCAGTGCAAAGTTCAAATTTCCTCAGGAAACTTCCACGTCACAATCAAGCATAATCCTACACGAAGACCAACCCACTCAGACGCTGCAATACTTGGACAGACGCACCTTAATTTTAACATCTTTTATACAAATGAAAAATTGAGACACATAACGCCATAAGAGCATGAAAGATAAATTATTCCATACAACATCATCCCCAATACTACACTGATTTATAATCCAAACTGCAAAGATAAAGTTACAATTTAAAAAAACTTAAAACTAATGAAAAAGTAACCAAGAGTATAACTGTATACAAATGAAATCCTCAGCACAAGAATATAATTATCAGGGGAAGCACTTAATCGACTGCCAGTTAAGTTTGCACAAAGTCAAATTGTAGAACTGGATGCCCAATTGAATGCCACACAGCATATAATCACAAGGGAGAATAATTCAAAGGATTTAATGAGTCTGGAAATAAGATATGATGAATTTACAAACCTAGTGCCAGCATAATGACGTGATCGTCTTGCAATGAGTGTAAGTATAAACTCCCGTCCGGATATCATGAGTGTATCCTAATAGATGTCAGATATTAAAGATCAGGATGACAAAATAGCTTGCATTAAGCACGAACCAGGTACTTAACAAGATTAATCAATCAATGAATACAGTATCCAAATAGTAACTTATCTTTACCTGTTTAAAAAAGCCATAAACTAGTGCAACTGTCCAAATAGTATTTTGGAGGTGATTTCTAATCCCCCTTGTTAAGAACTCATTCCAAACAAACATGGTCTCATAAAGAAAATGGCCTGTCTCATTATCACACATGTTCCTCTGAAGACTATGCATGATGTGATATGAGTAACTGAAAAAGAAGTCCTTTGTAAGGTCGACCATGCATAAGAGCCTCTTGTACCTAAAAAATCAATGAACGAGAATAATCAATAAAGAACCTAATAAAGCATATTCAACAACCAAAATTTTTACATAATGTCAACAATCTGTTTTCAAATTCAAAGATGGAACGAATAATGGCAACCAAAAGCATTTCTAAATTACAATAAAAGATCACAAACAATATCTAATCAAAATTAGGTTATCCTCGAAAAGTTTCTTTAACATGCAGCATTTATATTTGAGTCAAACAGAAGGGACCTAATCATGTAATTTAAAAAATAGATTTTCCACTAAATTTAAATCCTAATAAACAAAGAAGTGAAATAATTTAAAAATTGGATAAAGGGTATAAACTGAAAGACCATTACAAACAAAGTAATTTAAACAAAAAACAACAGTATTTTTCTTGTTTTGCATAATTAAAGGAAACAGTTGGAAAATATCAGCATTTGAAATGAAAAGAAGCAGATAAATATTCATATAAATATGTAATTTGAAAATAGATGCTTAGCATCACTTGGCTTAAACAAATCAGGTTTTCCATGATGAGCTTATTTGATAGCATATAAATGATCACAGATTGCCCCATTTGAGCTATAATATTAAATGCAAGATTGTAACCTGTTTTCATTTTTATCATTGATGTTAGACCCAACTGAAGAATATGGCAATGGAATCATCTCACTCTTAGAGACACCATACACTGTATGACCACAGATTGCACCAATTTGCCTTCTTTTTGTGATAAGCACCATGTAGTAAGGTCCCAAAAATTTTATGAACCCTAAAACCAGAATAGTATATCAAGATAATAACAAATAATTAGTCAAAAGGCAGATAGACAAAAGACAATAGGATTTACATACCTACAATTCCATAACAAGTTGTAACAAATTTAAGTCCACCTGTTGACTTGTTACCCTCATGTATCCGTCTCAAAAGATCGGAACATTCACTTTCTGTATATGTGGTGGAATCTTCACGCAAGTTTAGTTCAGAAGGATCTAGACGGTCAATCTTTAGTACTCTCCAATATGTCCTGGTCTTGTCCCTTCCTATCATGTAAAAGTTCTGTGATACAAAAATAAATGCTGAAGTTAAATATTTAAAATATAAGAACAACACAATAGACTCTGCAACACCAGCAACTCATCCAAATAAAAGTAGCCAGCTTTGAGAAACTATCCATCAATAGGTAATAAATGCGCTAAAAAGTGTTATGTATATACATCCACACACAAAGCTACATATGAATATCAACAAGAAACTAATGCACATATTATACTTTTGACCAATAAATTATCCACAAAAGACAGAATATTTTTTATTTACCACAACACAGAACATAATGACATGACAAAATCAAAGAAATCCAATGTAATTTACACGGCCAACTAAACAACAGTCACAAAACAGTGGAAAGAGGAATAAGAGAACATTACCGATCGAGTCTCATATAGCCTAAATTTCTGTATACAGACATTGAAAGGAGGAGGAGGACGGGTTTGATTAGAGATAGGAGAGTGACAAGGTTCATTCTCTGACGATGCCATGACTTTTTCTGTAACACTCAGATCCCCCGAGCCTACGGCTCAGGGAAACCACCTAATGGCATGCAAAGAGCCACGCAAATCACCAAAATTCAGAATCAACACAATGCAAAAAGCCCACAACCAAAATATCCAAGCTGGTATCCTGAACTCTAGGCTGCTTCAAATACAGCATTATTTCCCAAAACTGATTCCAAATTATTGATCCCTCTCCATCCTTTCAGCTTCACCCACGACCACCATCACTGCCTTCACCTCTCTCCATCTCCCTCTCTGCCTTAAATCAACAATAACCCACTATTCCTCACTGCATCTTCCACACATCCAGATCCAAAAATCGCCACCTCACTAACAAAAATCAGAAACTTTTTCAAACCAATACGCGTTGATGTTGGTGCAGTCACCCAGGAGGAACAGCATATGAGTATTCTGAAAACGGAATCTTTTCAGGAACAAAAAAAATGAGAAGATCAAGCAGAGAAAAGCGGCGAAAATTGAAGAGAGGAAAGAAGATTTGGGAGGTTGGAGAAAAAAGGTTGGAACCACGGGTGCAGAAACAAGAACTGCTAATTATTGATTGAATTTAATTTTTATAAAAAAAATGAATATATAGTTTTAATTTTGATTTAAAAAGTCTCATTGATTTCTTTGGCTATGAAAGGGAGAGAGTGAATATGAAGGCTGAGATCCAAAGAACAAATCAAAACCACAACGACAAATTTAAATAAATAAATCCATATTTGATGTGTGAATTCTCCGTCCACACATTAAAATTCGGAGACGCGTATATCTGGATAGGTGTGTGTGTGAAATTATTATTCTTCTTAATTATTCATTCACATAAGAAATGTCCAATGCAAAAGTAAATAATCACTGAAATTGAAGATTTTATATTATTATTATTATTGAGAAGATTTTATATTATAATTACTATTATTGTTATTGAAGTAGATGTGAAACGTGGCGTCTGAAATTAGTTGGTGATGGATACAGGTTGATCGAGAAGGTGCAGGAGAAAATGAATTTACAAGTTTAATCATTCTACAGGACGGCAATACAATAATGTTCCTTTTATTATGTCTTCTCTTTTTCCCTTTCCTTATCCCATCTTTAGTTTTTAAATTTTCTGTAAATCTTTTTCTACCATTAAATATATTATTTTTAATAATAATTTTCATTTCAATTATTTCCTATATCCACGAACTTTTTTTATCAACACTAATAATATAATTCATATCAATTTTATATAATTATTTCTTTATTTATAACTTTTACCTTTATTATGATCACGTTAAGGTAATTGTTTATATATGGTCGTCATTATGTTTAGTTTGAATTTCTTGGTAAGATTTATCCAAGTAATTTCACATCAAATTTAAATCAATAAAATTAATATTCTATGAGTTAATTTACTTGTTACCATAAAATTGTTATTTACATACAGAAAAGTATTATATATTTCGCAATGAAGATTTATTTAACAAAAGAGATATATTATTGTTTTTAATGATTACTATCGTATTCATGATTTCAACCTTTTTTTTATAAATAAACTACGGAATCTCATAATTACAAATAATAATGATATAATTTGTTATTATATTTTGCAAATTTAAATATGCTATTACAAAACTTTCACTAACTAACTTTAAATCTATTACTGGAAACACTGTATATTTGTATCGTTTTTATTATGCTAATAAAAAAATTTAATTTTTATCATAAGAATACGAATAAAATAAAATATTATAATTGTATTATAAATTTTTTTATTATAGCTAATTAACTAAGTTATAAAATTTAAAAGATAAAATAATATAATAATTTTTATCAATAAAAATTAAATTGGTAAAAATATGTACATTAAATATGGATATAAAAATAATCTATAAAGTATAAATAATAAGTAATTGATTTACTTTAGTTATTAATTTTGAATTTAAAATTTAAATTCAATAGAAGAAGGAACAATTAAAAATATTCAGATAAACTTTGATTTTAATTGATTATTTTTTTTTTATTAATTTAATTTTCAAAGGCTGTGGCTATTGTGACGCTAGCTATTTCTCATGTTTATAATAACTGTTTTCTTGGTAACAAAATACGCTTGTTTCTATTTTAATAATATTTTTGTTATTAACAAATATTTTTTCAATATTAAGATTATTTATTATATATTTTGAAGAAAAGTTTCCTTATATTTGCATTTTTAATCAAATATATTTTATATATATCTTAAATGAATTTTTGATCAATATTCTTAGATAATCAATTTCTTTATTAGTCAGATGCATTTGAAGAAGTTTGATAGTTGACGTAACTGAGGGTGGTTAGATTTTTTTTATGTTATATGTAGTACTAATGAAAGTTTTAATATTAATTTTGAATATTATATTATATTTAGTGCTGTGAAAAAAAATTATAACTATTCGATAAAAGATAGTAAAAATATATTATTCTTTTAATCGTTAGTCAAGTTTTGGCAATATTGAATGATTAGGTTTCCTAAGAATTTAGGAATATTCTAAAAGAAGTTGTGATCACGTGAAATTAGGAAATTGCTTCTTAGAAATGTTCAAAGTTGAGTTATGAATCCACATGGGCGAACTCACCTGAATATAAAACAAAAGTGAAAAATAAAATATATAATATTCGAAAAGTAAGATAAAAATCCTAATAAAATAAAAGTTAATTTGTTTGACACGTTTGAAGATTAGAAAAGTAAATGGTTGATCACATTGTAATTGTGGTGGATGAAGGGTTGAAAATAGTTTTCTATTTCAATCATTGTCTGTGCAACGTGGCAATGCGATTGCGTAGACCTATAATATCAAATGCAATTATTGTCAAACTTAACATACCATATCATAAACACTTAATATATTTTATCACGTGTTACATGAAACAAGAAAGATAAAAATAACATATTGGAAGATGTTTAAGATCATAAAAAATCACCATAATTCATATTAATATACATTTTTGTTTCATCTTCTACTCAGTTTCTTTCTAATAGGTAATATAAAATATAAAAACAAATGGTAAAACATATTTTATGTCTATGCAAAAAATCTCATCAAAGATATATAAGGTTTTCAAATAAAACACTTTTAAATAAATACTACGATGACATTTATAATTTTTTTTATAATAATGTGTGATAAACTTTAAAACAATTATTAAAATTAATATAAATAAATAATATATATGTCTCATTGTCACGTAAAGTCAAAATATTTTATAAAACAAGGACAATAAAACATAATTTTTAAACTTTTGGTCCATGACAACTCTGTACTTAAAAAAAATGTTCATTTAGTATAACATTTGACTTAAAAAAGAAAAAGAAAAAAACAAAATGATAGAAACAAAATACCAAGTGATAAAATCGCAAATTAGTTTATTTGATATCTATTCACATAATATTATATAACTAGAGAAAAATATATGTGGGCACGTATGTTTATTTTTTTATTATAGATAATTCATTTAATTTAAGAAAATAAATTAGTTTATAAATTGTGATTTAAAAAGATAAATGATAAATAATTTTATTAATTAAAAAATAATTAAATTTAAATTAACGGTTATTTAAAAAATAAAAATAGAAATGTAATTTTTTTAATCTAAAATAGCGGTTATTTAAAAAGATAACAACATATTACAAAATTGATAAATAAATTAAATTAATTAATTAATTGTATATAATATTTAACTTAGTCTAAATAATTAGTGATACATTTTATGTGTGTGTCATATACATATAAAAAGAATTGAAATGTGACTAAATAAGTACAACATCAAATAGACCTATGTTCAGAGCGGCAAATTTAATCAATTGATCCAATTTTATTTGTTTATAATGTATGTGATATCATCATATAAATAATACAAGAATATATGAATTGAATTTTACATTAAGATATTTAAATTTCATCACATTCTACGTATTGTAATAATCCGCATGCTCAAGTCAATAACATCAAATCAAAAAAACAAATATGAGAGTATAAATTTGTTATAGTCTAATAACAATTCATATTATAATTATTTATTATATTATTTTTATTTATATTTAGAACATTTTTCATGACATCACACGAATTATTAGAATTCAAGTTGTCTTTTCAGCTATTTTTCTTATCTTAAATTATTATTATAGACAGATCTTCCTTCAACTCTTTACTTTTTTCTTGCACTTTCAAAATTCTAATTTTATTTATTTTATTAAGAATTAATTCGCTTTTAAAAATCCGTTAAAAGTTTTACAAATTTAAAAAATAGTTAAAATTTTAATCAGTTTCAAAAACTAGTGAAATATTAAAAAATTTTGGTTAAGAAAATTTCTTAATTGACTTCGAAACATTTTAAAATTCTTTTATTTTATTTTTTTCATTTTAAAATTCTTTTTATTTTCATTTTAATTAACGTGTCTTTTAAATTTAAATTTTTTTAATATGTATTATTTGTTATTATTTAATAAATAAAATTTTGTAAATTCAAATATATATTAAATTATATAAAAGTATTAAATTAAATAAATATTTATTAAATATTAAATTAGAAAACAAAATTAAAAAAATATGTTAATCGGTTATAAAAATTCATCTAACATCTTAATTTGATATATATTAAAATATTATTATTTATATTATTATTAATATAAAAACAAAAAACAAACTAAAATTTAAAAAAATTAAGAAAAGATAAGAAACCTTAATTACCGATTAAAAGAAATTCTTAATGAATTTTCGAAAGTTCGTTAAGATCCACGATTAAAATTTTAATATTTTTTAAAAATTTTAAAACTCTTATGAAAGCTATTAGTTACTAATAAAAAATAAGGGTAAAATGAGAAGTTTGAAGATGAGAAAGAAAATAAAAAGGTGAAGGGAGAAACACTCTTTATATCAGTCCTTGTTATTCCAATAGTTTATAATTGATGTCAAAAGTTTAAACTTTTATTTCTAATACTTGTGTGTGCAATATAGAACTTATTCCTAATTTTCCCCCTTTTTAATCATCCTTATTTTTTTCTTCACTAAAACACTCATTGTTTTATTCTCCAAACTCGGTTAAGTAATTTAATTAAGTCAAATAAACATCTATATTATATATTTTCAGATAAAAACAAAATGTTTCATGTAAGATTTGAGAAATTAAGAGAAAGTGGAGAAGGACAAGTATACCCAGTTTATTGAACGGATCGGTTTTGGCAGTGATATATATATGAAATTTTCAAATTTCACATTCCACTCTCTGCATGCACATCTCACTCTAACTTGCTTAATCCTTCTTTTTCTTCTCCTTCTCTCTAGATTTCTTTTATCTCATTTCATCTACTCTACAATCAGACTGTGTCTTGGAATTGTGGTGTCCAGAGCTTTTATTTCTACCGATCATACTCTTGTTTAAAGTTGGTAAGTTTCATTCCTTTAATTCTTGTGAATTTATGTAATTTATGGCACATGCAAGTAAACTTTGTTGTTTGCATGTGTTCATCAGCCTTTTATTTCTCTTTCTAACTTCCTCTTTGGTACTTTGGTGGGTCTCTTCTCACTAATTAGTGAGTTATAGGTGTCCTTAGGATTTTTTGGAAGTGATCAAATTTATGGAAGGATATAAGTCTTTCGATTTGGTTAAGAGGTAAGGGAAGCTAGTTAATTTAATTGTTTGGTTGGTGATGTATGAAAACGTTGTTAGTTGGTTTTGCATGTGAGTGAAATTGAATGTTTGGGTGATCGACATTGTTGTTTGACATGTTAAATGTTGTGATTGTTAAGTTGTAGATTATACTGATCTTGGGATGAATTCTTGGTTGAGAAAAAAATATTCATTTGTAGTAAATTCTAATATGTATTTCATTCTATAGAAGTCTGCAGAATTATGTAGAAAGTCGAGCGTTCGTTGTTGAAATGCTCGGTCAGGTCAGGTATTTGGTTTGGTATTATCATTCGTTCTTAGTCGTACCAGGTATTAGCGTTCGTTATTAGTAGTACTGTGTATTAGCGCTCGGTTTAGTAGTGTTAGGATTTGTGTAAGTGTTAGGCTTTGTATTCACCTTTCGATCTTATAAGTGTTATGCTCGGTGTTGTATTAACTTGCAGTTTTAGTAGTATTCGGTCTTGTCATAACGTTCGTTTTCGTACTAGTATACCGTTTATCTATCGCGTTCCTTCTCACACTAGTGTTTGGTCTTTTATTAAGCGCTTGTTCTTATACTAGTGCTCTGTACTTGTATTCGGCTTAATTGCGTTCGGTCTAAGTTATAGATGTTCAACTTCTCATGGGCTTTACACGTTCATGAATATTCGGTTATGATTGGATAATAGTTCTTGTATACAGTTTGGTCATATTGTTGTAACGCTCGGTCTCTCAGTAGTGCTAGGTTTTATGAATGGTATTCAGTATCAATCTTAAGTGTTCGAACTAAGTTGTAGATGTTTGTCGTATGTCATAGTGCTCGGTCTCGTATTAGTATTTTGTTTAGTGCTAACGTTCGGCCTTGTACTGGTACACAGTCTTGTAATGATGTTCGGTTTTGACATAGTTAGTGAGTTTTCGTTCGGTTGTACTTCGGGGTTGTGTTGTTGTCGTTCGTTCTTCTTCTACGAAAAATTATTTAGTCTTTAAATGTTGATTTCACTGTTTGGTTCTGATTGCTTGTTATAACTGCATTGATCTACTATGTATTAGAAATTATATTGATGTTCAAATAAGGTATGATGTTCCTATCGATATGAAAGAGAATTCCAAGGAGGGATGTCTCAGTGCTGGTTATCAAAGTGGTAAAGTATGAGTATGGACAGCAAAATCCACGAAGTTCATCCTGAAATTCTGATGGTTACCAATTCTCAAGTAGAGATGAGTAATGCATTGTGTGAGAATGACAAGAGGTCTTAGCCCATAGGTTTTTGGGTGAGTTATAACGGACTAACCTCGGGTGACAGTTGATGGTTTTCCAGTTACTACACCACCCGAGTGCATGAACGACCTCAAGCTACATATTCATATAATCCGGATGGTCAAGTCATTTGTTCGGTCATGTATTTTATGGTTATCTTGGTATGCTTGATATGCTCGTATGTTGCATGTTTGTTTTGTTAGCCTTATACAGAAGAGATGTTACATTTTTAATATTATATTATTTAATATTATATCTTTCCCATTTATTTTATTTCTTTTAGTTAATATCTGTGATGGTTTTTGGAGTAATATAGACTACAGAAAAATTTCATATTAGGTCACTGAGCCTACTATTTCCTTCATATACATCACCATCGTGTTTTAAGAGCAAGGGTTCAGAAACCAGAAACAGGCAAGCGTACAACAATGGCTGGAGGCTTCCGCTTTTATTCTTGTAAATCTGAATATGATTAAATGTGCTTCTTTGATATATTTAGATTTATTGAATCTTCAGTATGAATCTGTTACATATTTTTACATTTGGTATCAGAGCAACGTTTATCCTCTGCCTTATCTGGTTCACTCCTCTGTGCGTATTGTGTTTTTAATTTTATCAATTGTTTTGAAACTAGGTAGAAAGAAGAAAGCTTTTTGTGAAATTTTATGTGAAATATTTTGATGCTTGAGGTTGAAGATGATTGAAACGGCGTTTTATTTTATTTTCTTCTTTACCTGTTACATACATATGTGCACTGGAAGTGAAAGGTATGTTGTTTTCTGGTTTCAATTCAGATTGATCTTTTGCTTTTCACACACACACACACACATATATATATATATATATATATATATATATATATATATATATATATATATATATATATATATATATATATATATATATATATAAATATATATAGTACGAAAGTTGCATTGCCTTTTTTTCGGTGCTTTTCTGGTATAGCACGTTTGCATATATATTATATATGTTAGTTACTTTTGTGATAGGCTCCAGTTTTACACACGCTATTAAGTTTATTCGGTGTGTGAACTTAAGAATTACCTTGGATGGTTTGAAAATGACTTCCTTTTTCTTCTTTCTCTGATTATTTAAAACATGACATAAACAAAATTAATTTATTCTTGAATTATGTTTTGAATATAACAAAGAGCAATCAAACTTGTCTTTTAATGTAAAATCATGTTTGTAAATAGTCTAAGTTCATCTTTGTAACTGTTTTTAATAAGTTAAAAAATAGGTGTTACAGTAGACTTTGAAGCTTGATCTTGATCACAAGTAAAATTGATTTTGTATTCTCTTTATACAGGTTTATGGTAAACAGTAAGTATTGTTTAAATTGAAAGTTCGTTTTTTTTGATCTAAAAAAATTCACTCATTTCATTTTATTTTATTTTTAATTTATACATACATATTCATGTTACACTCCATATTATTATAAGCTATAAATGGGTTATTCTTTGAGTACACAGTTGGTTATTCTTTTTATAAGCTATAAATGGGTTGATCAAATTAATCAGTTCAATTGATGAACTATAAATATTTTTTATTTTTCATGTTTCAATCGAAGATTTATTTTTTCAATTTTTTTTATATTTCTACAAATGGATGATAATATCAAATTATTATATTTTTTATTGAGATAAACTGATAGCACTCAAATGTATTAGGAGTAAATGTCACAGCGTATCCAACTGAACCTTATACAAGTCAATTTACTATTATATCATTATTAAATATGATTTTTTATCAATAAAAGAATTAAAATATCTTAATACTACAATTTTATACATTAATTTAATTATGAATGAATACATAATTAATACTATTAAGATTTATATAAACCATTTCGAATCATATCTCAATATTTGTAGAAAAAAATTACAATCTCAAAATTGATTTCAAGTGTATAAACCAAACCCAAACGAAATTAATTACATGGGTGGTTTATGCCTCACGCAAGTATACCTGTCTTTCCGTTTCAACGACGTCGTCCAATTTACAATACTAAAACAATGTGTAGCTTCCTTCCCGATTGAAGTGCCTATTCTCTTGGTTTAAACTCGGTTTTTATCCTCTTCTCTTCAGTTAGGTTTATCGACGATTCCAAAGTTTCCAGCGAAAAAGGTTATTACTATTATTAATATTATTGTTATTTTATTATCATGTAATTTTCCTACTTCCTCCTCGATCGCTCTTGGTTATCTTTCTTATGCATCAAAACCCTAATTTCGCATCCCTCGCGCTTATTTTTATTGACGAACTTTAGTATGTTCTTTGAATTATTTGTTTTTGTGCGTGCAATACGATACTTACTTGATGTTTGTTGTCGCTGTTCAATTTCCTTGAAGTTGTTTGCCTTAACTGATTCTCTATCACTTCCTCTTCAATGAAGTGTGTTACTTTGGGACTTTCTATTGCAGTTTTGCATTGCTATATTTAAGTAGACGCAGGGTTGTTTTGTTGGGTGAATGGGAGCCTCTGATGCTAGAGTTACTTATTCTTCACTTTCTAAGCTAGACAAGGAAAACACTACCTCTCTGGGCTACGGTGCGATGAATCATCACGGCGAATCCGTATGGATTGAACCTAAGCCTGAAACCACGTGTGGCCAATTAGGCTCAACGTTCTCTGACAAAGAGGTGTTATATCAGTTCCCCTCTGAGGATGATGATCTGTTTGACGGAGGTTATGAATCAGGTGATGATGCTCGTGGTTTTGTACCCTCTAAAACGCCACCGGAGGTGAACTTAAAGAATGTGCTTTCTGGGATCTTTGCTATTTTGACTGGACGGAACAAGGGTCCAAGTCCGAGGGTCACTGCAAACCAGCAACTCCCAAGTTCAAATGTATCATTTTTCGGCTCTGGAAAGAATGGGGATGTCCTCCTTGACTCTTCGGTTTACACGCCTAGTGCACCACCGCTCTGTCTGCCCAATGGGAGTGATTATAATTCATACAAAGAGGTTTTGGAAGCTGAACCGCCGGATTGGATTCCTGATAGTTCCACTAATGTTTGTATGCAGTGTGATGCTCCATTTACTGCACTTACTCGTGGTAGACATCATTGCCGGTTTTGTGGAGGGATTTTCTGTCGAATATGTACCAAGGGGCGGTGTTTATTGCCTGTTGGGTTCAGGGAAAGGAATCCTCAAAGGGTTTGTGATGCCTGCTATGATCGGCTTGATCCTTTGCAGGGGGTTCTTATCAACACCATAAGCAATGCTGTGCAGGTAGCCAAGCATGATGTCATGGACTGGACTTGTGCTAGAGGATGGATTAATCTTCCTGTTGGTTTATCTATGGAGCATGAAATATATAAAGCATCTAATACATTAAGAAACTACTGCCAGGTTAGTTTCATTTGTTGTAATTTCACTGAAGAATTTTTCAGTGCAAAAGGGTCTGATTAGTATTGCTTTACTAATATATCCATTAAGTATCTTGTTAAGATTTTTCAGAATATGAACCTTGCTGGTTTTATCTCATGTGAAATACTTTTTGTTGGCAGGTGGCCAAATCCAATCCTGAAAAGTCGATCCCTTTAACGGTTCTTAAAAGTGCCAAAGGCTTAGCTATTTTAACAGTCGCCAAAGCTGGTGCACTCGTCTCTTACAAACTGGGTACTGGTTTGGTTGTCTCTCGAAGATCAGATGGATCTTGGTCTGCACCATCAGCTATATTCTCCCTGGGTTTGGGATGGGGTGCTCAGGTATGGAGCTTATATATGGGTTTGTTTTTTTTTGTAGATTGAAACTATGGTTATGTTCCCTGATATGATTTGGCAGAAACAAATAATATAACAAATAGAGGGGGAGCCGTTTTGAAATTTGTTCGTGCTTAGAATTTCCTCCAAATATTGATTGACGTGATTATTCTGTCTGTGACTTATTTCTATGAAATACTCTTGAGTTGCTAGTATAGCCAACTTCAAATAGTGGGATAAGGTTTTGTTGTAGTGGTACTTTTAGATCGTTAATGACCATTTCTGAGCCATCACTTCATTAAATACTATCCTTATTATAGGTATGTAATCAATAAAGAATATAAAAATCCTCTTTGGTCATACATGACTAAGTTGACTTAGTCAGGAATTAATTTCTAACTGATGGACTATATCTGCTCATCCTATATTCTCAGATTGGTGGTGAACTTATGGATTTTATAGTTGTTCTTCGTGATATGAAAGCTGTGAAGACATTCTGCAGTCGCATGCATTTTTCTCTTGGTGCTGGTTGTAGTGCCGCAGCAGGGCCTGTTGGGAGAGTGCTTGAAGCAGATATTCGGGCTGGTGACAGAGGCACTGGCATGTGTTACACTTACAGCTGCAGTAAAGGTAATTTTGGTGTTTTTTTTTCCTTAATGTCAGTGGATCTTTGTATGTTAAATGCCAAAGATTTCTTTTAATTTCTTTATATGCTTGGGCATATATATGTGTCATTAGTGATCATGTTAGTATCCAAACTATTGCTTTCAAATTGAATTGTTTCAACATCTGGTCTAATATTTTGTCAAGGTCATGGAATAAGCAATAATCTTCATAATGTTCTTAATGCGCAAACCTAGATATCTATTTTTAAGCATACTAAAAAATGTGTGGTAGATGACTGCATACAAGTCCCATTTTTGTTTAGTGGAAGTGTTGCTAAAGGCAAACCTTGTCGCAAGGTTGTTGCTACCTTGTGTTTTGATCCATAGTAGAGTTCCTGACTTCAACTTTTGAAAACAGTTTTCTCCAATTGTGAGGGTAAGGCTGCATAAAAGTACCTTCCCTTGACTTTGTTTGAGCCTCATGCATTTAGTTGCCCTAAAGAATATGGCGTTGCTGTCATTTGTCACTTGGTAAAGACGTAAAGTGGATTGAAGGCACTTGTTCGGGTCTTTGTCTTTATTGCCTAACATTATAGTGTCAATAATTTGTCAATTTTGTACATGCTAAATCTTTGTATTGTTTAATAAGGACTTGGGTATTATGTGGTGTCTTAATCTCACATTGAATAGTGTATGGAATGCTTGGTTGGTGCACTTTAGTGGCTTTATTGTCCCTCACTTTTAAGGGGAGGGTATCTGAAGTGCTTTGGTTGCAAAGTGACATGGAAAGAGCTACATATGGAGGGATAACCAAAAAGACTGAGCAATGCATTAGAAAGTATAGCTGCAGGAGCATAAGGTCTTTGGGTTGGCGTTGTGTTATGATAAGAACTTGAGTACTGTGGAAAGTCTAAGTTGCAGGTCAAGTCACATAAGATGTTCCGTGGAGTATTAAGTAGCTTGGTTTCTCCCTTTGATTACTTAAGTGCTTTGGTTGCAAAGTGATTTGAAAAGAGCTACCTATGAAGGGATGACCGAAAAGCCCGAGCAAAGCATTAGAAAGTGCAGCTGCAGGAGCATAAGGTCTTTGGGACGGTGTTGTTTTATGATATGAACTTGAGTACTGTGCTGTGGAAAGTCAAAGTTGTACATCAAGTGATATAAGATGTTCAGTGGAGTGTTTGGTAGCTTGGTTTTCTTCCTTGGATGACTTAAATTCTCTGTAACGACTGCTTTGTCTGGCACATAATTTATGACTGTTTGCTTGTGCCTACTACATTGTTTTTATCTTTGTTCTTATGTTATTTTCCATTATTAATGTCCGTTTTAGATGACGTTTGAGTATAATAGCTAACCAAAAGGAATGTTTCCAAACCGTAGGTGCTTTTGTGGGAGTGTCTTTGGAAGGAAATATGGTAGCAACAAGGATGGATGCCAACTTGCGCTTTTATGGTGATCCTTACCTCACCACATCTGACATTCTACTGGGAATGGTGGACAGACCAAAGGCTGCTCAACCTCTGTATGCCAGTCTTCAAGAACTGTATTCCTGTTTACGTTTCTAAGCTGGTCTCTGCTTCCAGGTCCACAATTGCACCTTCTTTCTGTCTCTGCTGCAGGCGGTGTCTTAAATACTGCCTGTTGTATATACACTTCTAGTTCTTCCATGGATTTCTGAATTATGATTCCCATAGTTAATTCCAACTCCTCCATGTTTGGTTCATATGGGTGAGGGATCCCCTCGTAATTCGGTCATATGTTACGATTGATATTGATGCTCTATACACGAATTTATGATGTGAATATTATACTAAATTGTAAATAGACAATCCCTGAAATCAGTTATTCGTTTGCTTTCTTTTATTCATGCTGATGGATTTTTCTGGAATTAGAAATATTTTAATTAGAGTAATATACTTGCCTAAAGGCAAAATAATGTGTTTGGAAGCTCGAGGAGACAACCAATTTCTTTTGTTTACTGGTTGTTCAAATGTTGCCCATGAGAATTGGTTTTATATAAAATATTCTGTTTTTACTTTTCTGGTTGAGTATAGTTTTTTTTTGAATCAGCATATTACTACTCATCATCAAATTCTTTAGTTCGAACATGGTTGCTATGTGGTTTGCATTAAGAATAAATCTTATACACCATGACATGGATTGTTTAAACTATATAGTAATTGAGATATTCCTTAGTACATGAACACTTTAGGATTTTACAGGAATAGATAAAAGTTTGTTTTCGTTGGATTATGTTTTAAAAAAATAATATTTAGAGAAAATCGTCTTAAAATACATTTTATTTGAATGCTGGGACGCGGGGATCTTGATATATTATTTTATAATCATTGTTTGATTTTCTATTTTTGATCAGATGATTGAAGATTTTAGTCATTTATATGGTTAAATTTATTCTCATAACTTAGGCCTTTATTTAAGACTCTTCATATTACTTTAGTTTAAGGGAATATTATTTTACAATGCCGAATCTTAAATTTAAAGTCCTGACAATTAATAGTGAAGATAAATTAAAAATAAAACTAATAACTTATAATAATTTACCACATTAAGATGTCACGTCTCTCTGATCGTAAACTCTATTTGTAGTCAAATTCTTTTTCGAAAAATTTGTAGTCAAATTATTTTTTTCGAAAAATTGATCAAGGTTGCAACTTCTTCGGGCTAACAGTTTTAATTTGATAAAAGTATCCCACCATCAATATTAATTCGTTGACTGTGAGAAATACTTATAAATTTGGTAAAAATATTAAAAGTTACTCTTTAATCATTCTTAAAAATATCTTTTAGAAACTAAAATATTTTAGTAATTATAAATTATGTTTTTTGTTTTTTTAGGAAACGTTTGGTAACAATTATTTTACAGTTTTTCGAGATTCGAACTTTATTTTTATCTCCTCGTAACATTAAATTAATCTCCAAGAAAGTACGTGCAAATTTCATTTATTGAAACTCTTCTACCATATAGTTGGCAGGATGTTGCAGGGTTTTATTGGACTTTAATTTTAATGTATTGAAATTTAATTAAAAAATAAAAAATAAGTATGGTTTTTAAGTAAAATTAATTAAATTATTATGACCGAATAATAATTTATTCTTTTATTATTTTATCATGTTTATATTAATTTATTTGGACACCGAGGCAATATATTTTGGAACCAATACGTGATGAAATTTTCTTTTCCTTCTTTGTTTTAGAAAATTCCTAAATAATGCAAAAACTGCTTGGAAGCTTTCATTCTATTGATTACTCTCTTTCATGTGAATATTGAATAAAGTTCAAAATGTGGCATATATCATAAACTCAACTACCAAGTTTGTTCCTATCGTTGCCAAATCCAACTCTCCTTACACAAATCTATTAACTTTTTGAAACTCTATGATTTATCATGTGACTAAGACTTTCCCACACAAAATAAATTTGTTTTTCTGTGAAAAACGTATTTATTAAAATACAACGATTTAAAACGGATATAAGTTAATATCATTAACTTCTTTCCTCCTAAGCTATGAAAAAATTACTATATGAATTAAAAATCTATTTACTGCTTCATTTTATTTCTTCTTTCAATTTTCCAGTCTCATCTCAATTTATTATTCTCTTAAATTAAAAAAAAAAACAATAATTCATTTTAGGTACACGATTGATTGTCCATAAATTTATGTGGCTCTACTTTTGAAAACTATGGCAATCGATAGTTTTAGTAACACGTCATTTTAGCGAAAGTAGGTCAAATTTCTCGTGACTTTGAGAGGAAAAAACTCAAATAATCGTGATCAGAAGAAAAAAAGAAAAGAAAAGAAAAGAGTTTAGTTATCAGAAGAGAAGAAACGTATTTTTTAGTGTAAAACATTTTATATTATTATTTGAATAATAAAATTACTGCTAGTCTAATTTTATAAGAATAATAAATTTATTATATACAATAGTTGATTGAAGTGATAGTATAAAATAATTTATATTGCTGAGTTATTGATGTTAAAAATTTAATAATATTAAAAAAAGAAAACGACAGAGCGTATAATAATTACAGAAACCACGTGTAATTATAGAAGCTCGTAGTTTTCCAGATGTACAAAGCGCGTGGCGGTTGGTTGGTACTTCTTCCAACAACTTTAAACAAAATAAGAATAAAATAATGTATGAAAAATAGGAATAATAATTAATCTGAAAAATAAACATCAGAAAATAAATGATGAAAAATAACATATGGTAGAAAGCGTCGGATACGCACGTGATAGGGTGGCGCTATGTGAATGGGATTTTTCTATGTGCTTTTGGTTTGTCATCGCTTTCTTTTCCCTTCATTCAAAATACGTTTTTTTTTTACGATAATTATAATAACAAAAACAGTTTATTACAGTATTATTTTATTTGCTCTATCACTGTTTGTAATTATTACTCTGCTGGGTGTTTCTGGAGGGCTTGTGAGATCTGATTTCGGTTGTTTGAGGTTTCAGTTTCCCGAAAAGTTACTGTCTTTACATGCATGCTCAGAGTTCAACGGCTGATTGCTTGGTGGGTCGGTGACGGAGTGGAGAAATTTTGTGAACCAGCTTAGGGTGGTACTGATTCTGCGCTTGTTTGCTTGAGTGGTTGGTGTTTTCGCATCTGGGTAGTTGTTTTGGATTGAATTTTCTTGCTGTGTATGTGCGGAAGTAAGGCATTGAGTTGAGCTGTCTAAGATCCTATGAACTGAGATGATGGGGTTTTGCTTGCCATGACGGTGGCCAATGGTGGTCTCTGCCTTTGTTCTGGAAGTTAGTCTGAACCATTTCATTTGTTAACTATATATTATCTGTTAGCTGTTATTGGCTTTCCAATGTTTTCAGCGATTCATGTTTGAGGATAGGATTACAGTAATAGTATTACTTTGTATGTTTACTATTTCATTGTTCTTTGATCAACACTAAATTTAAACCCATTGCTAGTGTATTTTTCATTACTTATGGTTTCTGTAATTGTTGATTTTTCAGCCGTTCAGAAGCAGCGAATTTCTTTAGTATTATATAATTAATATTGTTGTATATCAACTAGTTATATTTTTAAGGGAAAAAATGGTAATTAGTAGTGCAAAGATGTGCTGTTTTTTCACTGTTCTTGGCTTTTTAATTTTTGTAGAATATTTATTTGTTTATCAGGATATGCTTCTTTCCGGCATCATAGATCAGATGGCATGTTAACAAGGCTGGTCAATGAAGGACTCATAATGAGAGGGCTTGGGTTGAATCACAGTCCATGGGCACCCCCGATAAGAAAAGATCTGATTTTGTTGATGTAGTTAGGTCTTGGATCCCTCGAAGGACTGAGCCACCAAATGTGTCGAGGGACTTCTGGATGCCCGATCAGAGTTGCAGGGTATGCTATGAGTGTGATTCTCAGTTCACGATATTCAACCGCAGGCATCACTGTCGAATCTGTGGGCGAGTTTTCTGTGCAAAATGCACTGCCAATTTTGTTCCCGTGCCTTCAGATGAGCCAAATACTGTCCGTGAAGAGTGGGAGAAGATAAGGGTCTGTAACTATTGCTTTAAACAATGGGAAGGGTTAGCAACAGTTGATAATAATGGCAGTGCAGACCCTTCGTCCACCCCTTGTCTTAGCCCTTCACCATCTACAACAAGCTTGGTCAGCACTAAATCCAGTTGCACCTGTCATAGTAGCAGCAGCACTGCTGGTTCAGTTCCTTATACAACTGGGCCTTATCAGCGTGTGCCTTATAGTCCCCGTCAATCTTCGCAAATGAATCAGATAGCCGATGAACAAGATAATTTAAATTCTAGCAGGAGTTCAAATCCCTCCGAGGCTGTAGGGAATTTGACTTCTAACCAATTTGGCTACTGCTTCAACAGGTAATCCTTCTTTTGTGGTTCGTCTTGTAGGACTGCTGAATGCAATTGTCTATCCTTGCCCCTTAAATATTAGAAGTCATTTAAGTCATCACATTTCCATGTCTACATCAAGATAAAATAAGGATGAAAAGGAGCTAGTCATTTCCATGTCTACATCATCTCATTTCACATTAGTTCTTAATGTCATTTGTTGACTCTAGAAAGACATATTTGACTAGTGCATGTGCAGCTTAGTAGACTCTGATTCATTGACTTTAGAAAGATATATTTGACTATTGCATGTACACAGATGAATGTTAGTCTTGCAAAGATGTGTTTTTGTATGGCTTTTCTAAAATTTGGATTTTGTTTGTCTGTGCGGCTAAGTTTTGATATGATCACTGATCATGTTCTGATCTAGAGATGAGCCTAATGGTGCCGTTGATATTGGCTGTGAGATTTTGGTACTGAAAAGTAGGGTGGTATAGAAAGGATCTCATTTCACATTAGTTCTTAATGTCATTTGTAGACTCTAGTAAGACATATTTGACTAGTGCATGTGCAGCTTAGTAGACTCTGATTCATTGACTTTAGAAGATATATTTGACTATTGCACGTGCACCATCAAACCAATATGTTGAATACTGCTGTTGTCATCAGACTTTTGTTTTTCTGTTCTTACTATTAGCTTGTTAATTCTTCTGAGTCAGGAGTGATGATGAGGATGATGATTACGGTGTTTATCATTCGGATACAGAATCAAAACATTATTCTCATGCCCATGACTTTGAAGATCCAGTTAACATTAATGGAGTTGAATACGGGCCACATCAAATGCATCCTGATGAAGCTAGCATTCAGGAAAAAAACTTTAGTAGCGTAACGCCACATCTTGATCTAGAAGGTATAGATGGGATTGAAGCTCCCAGTAAAGAAGATCATGAGCATGCTGATGGATGTGAACCTTCTCCTTATCATGAAGAGACCAATAATGCAGATCCTGTGGATTTTGAGAGTAATGGACAACTATGGCAACCTCCTGAGCCAGATGATGAAGAGGATGATAGGGAAGCTGTTCTTTTCGATGATGACGAGGATGAAGGTACTACTGGAGGTGGGGAATGGGGATACCTACGTTCCTCCACTAGTTTTGGATCTGGAGAATGTCGTAGCAGAGATAAAACAACTGAGGATCATAGGAAAGCCATGAAGACTGTAGTGGAAGGGCATTTTAGAGCTCTGGTCGCTCAGCTCTTACAAGTGGAAAACCTAACTACTTGTGATGAAGATGGAAAAGAGAATTGGTTGGATATAATTACTGCTTTGTCTTGGGAAGCTGCTACAATTCTGAAGCCTGATATGAGCAGAGGTGGAGGTATGGATCCTGGTGGATATGTAAAGGTTAAATGCATAGCTTGTGGACATCGAAATGAAAGGTAATTTTCATAAACCAACTATCACTAGCTTAATCTCTTAAATGAAGATACAAATGGTTATTTATGTGTATATTATTATATTTTAACAGAAATGATTATGTAGAAAAAGATATTAGTTGATAAATCTACTGAGCTGCATACGTGTTTTATTATTTTCTTTTCTTTCAGTATTATGGTAGATTTTATCTGATTTTAACTTAATGCTGCTGACAACTATGCTTCTAATTCGTTTCAGTATTTTCCCTGTACCAGAAAAAAAAAACAGGGAAAAATTATAATAATAGTATGTGCCCCATTGAAACAAAAAGAAGGAAAATGAGCAAACAAAATGTGCAGTCCTTGCCTTTTCTTTTCCCCTTTCCCATTATACATAGATAATTCATAGCTCAAGAAGCTATGTTCCTGAAATTTATTTTACGTAGATGGGCATTCCATTATGTTGAAGGATGGTTGATGTTTTCTCCTCACGTTAATCCTTTTCTTCCCTTAATAACCCCATTAATAAAACTGTTGGAACGTTCGTATAATTGCTAGTACTGTACAATCGTGTATATATGTCTGCTTAAGTGCGTAACTTCATTGTGCCTGTATGGGGCAACTGGAGTTGGGGCAATCATAGGATATTAGAGTGTTAAGATTTGTTATATTTCTATATGTGTCGTGATTTCCTTTTATTTCTACGTCTGGTTTTCTTGACAAATTTGATTCCTGTAATAGGGCCTTATTCTATGCAAGCAAATCTGATACTAAGTCTATATGATGTAAATATTGCTATGGTGTAGAATTATCAATAATAATATTCATAATTTTTTTCGAGTTAGAGAGTATGCTAGCGTGAACCTGTTCTCTTAATAATACATCAATGTTATGTGAGCAAGGTGGTGAATGGAAAATAGTGTTATTTACTGCATATGATTCATGTTTTGGGCGAAGTCTTTATAAGTCTGTTCATTATTTCTTCTATTTGTCTCTGTATACTCTTGATGTTCTAGTTTTCTATTTCCAGCATGGTGGTTAAAGGAGTTGTATGTAAAAAGAATGTGGCTCATCGGAGAATGACATCAAAAATTGATAAACCTCGTTTTCTAATACTTGGAGGTGCTTTGGAGTATCAGCGTGTTTCTAACCAGTTATCAAGTGTTGATACTTTGTTACAGCAGGTTCTCTCCACCCACCCAGCTCTAAAAACTTGATAATTATATGCCAAATATGCTTGTAGTTGCTGGCCTTAAATCTGAGCAATCTTCCTTTCAATCTAATTTCTATTAACTGACAGTACCTATTAAAAGATTTGGTTGTCATTGGTTTATTTCCTATAATAATGTTGCTGAATTTCATGATTTTTACTCATTCCCAGGAGATGGACCATTTGAAGATGGCAGTTGCAAGGATTGATGCTCATCACCCTAATGTGCTTTTGGTGGAGAAATCAGTATCTCGTTATGCCCAAGAGTACCTTCTAGCTAAAGACATATCACTTGTTCTGAATATAAAAAAACCACTTTTAGAGCGCATTGGCCGTTGCACTGGTGCGCAGATTGTCCCTTCAATTGATCATCTGACCACTCAAAAGCTGGGATATTGTGAAACATTCCATGTGGACAAATTTTTTGAGGAGCATGGTAGTGCTGGGCAAGGTGGGAAAAAATCAACAAAGACTTTGATGTTCTTTGAGGGTTGCCCGAAACCTTTAGGTTGCACCGTAAGTTTCAATGACTTTGACTTTACATATTATGGGACATAAAATTCAGTGTTAGTACATACACATTTTTACTGTCTTCGGTAGATCCTTAACTGACACTTTCATTTGATCATAGGCTAAAATAAGACAGGTGACAAATACAGAGAACGGAAATTTTGTATAATTTGTGTAGAAATTTCGGTCTGCATTGTGCTTTTTCATGTAGCTGATTAAATAGCATGTGGGATGACTGTCGGAATATTAAGCTAATGATGGCAAAGGGAACCAAAGTCATTAAATTAGCATTAAAACTAATTGCAACTTTTGAAATTGATTACGTAACATTAAGTACTGCTGAATTAAATCATGTCAATGAAAACTTCTCAAAATCTGAGTTTGTTTTAGATATTCTCGATTGGATTGTGAAAGAATTGATGGAGAAACTTGAAATAATTGATTTTGAAAGAAGATTAAAAAATTTATGTGTGTTTGGGAATGATATTTTGAAAGTGAGGTTAAATTTATCGTAGTTAGCTTGGAATAGTAAGTTTTAAAGGAAAGTTGAGTTTTTTAGTGCTTGCTGTTCTTCGCCCTCCATGTTTTTATTTATTTATTATGTGTACGTTTTTCTTTTGCTTTGAAGATCTTGCTGAAGGGTGCTAATGGGGATGAATTGAAGAAGGTGAAACATGTGATCCAATATGGAGTCTTTGCAGCTTATCACCTGGCACTAGAGACATCTTTTCTGGCTGATGAAGGTGCTTCACCACTAGAGTTTCCTTTGAAATCTCCCATAACTGTTGCATTACCAGATAAAGCATCTAGTATTGTAAGATCCATTTCTACTATCCCTGGATTTTCTGTTCTCTCTGCCAGAGAGTCTCAAGGAGCAAAACCTTTTCAAATACCAAAATCTGATGACATGCACAAGACTGAAAGAACCCCATCTAGCTGCAGTGAGTCCACTGAAAGATCTTTGGTCGGTGACTCAATCCATATGCATGAATTCTCAGGACAGGCCATCCAATCAGCCCAGGATATGCCACCTTCCCTCTGCGAAAGTTTCCTTTTGAACACTGCTTCTAAGGAGGATGGTAAGAAATTTTCTAAGGAATTTTTTCAATACAGACCAGATGAGAGAAGAAAAATCACGTTAAACAATGATCTTATTTCAGATTCTTTTGGAACCTTTGACTCTTCACAACAAGATGGCAATAGCTACCTCAGAGCTGCAGCATTGTACGCTAATCAAGGCCCTAGCCCTGGACCACCATATGTAAAACATGATAGTAGTAATAACAATAATGATCATGAGGACATGATACATTCAAACGAAGATTTTCCTCCCTCAACTTCTGACCATCAGAGTATTTTAGTCTTTTTATCAACACGTTGTGTGTGGAACGGAACTGTTTGTGAAAGGTCCCATCTTGTAAGAATTAAATACTATGGAAGTTCTGATAAGCCTTTGGGACGGTTCTTGAGAGATCAACTACTTGATCAGGTATTTTTTTCTTCCAAATCATTTCTTTCATTAAATAGATTTTAACAGTGGCTATGGCTATTCTGTGAACTCTAAACTGATAACATTCCCATATTAGAGTTACACCTGCTGCTCATGTGAGTTGCCGCCAGAAGCTCATGTTCATTGTTATACTCATCGGCAAGGCAGCCTGACAATTTCTGTTAAGAAATTATCAGATTTTGCTTTACCAGGAGAACGAGAAGGTAAAATTTGGATGTGGCACAGGTGCTTGAAATGTCCTCGTGTAAATGGTTTTCCTCCTGCTACACGGAGGGTAGTTATGTCTGATGCTGCCTGGGGCTTATCCTTTGGGAAATTTTTGGAGCTGAGTTTCTCAAATCATGCAGCAGCAAGCAGGGTTGCAAGTTGTGGTCATTCGCTTCACAGAGATTGTTTAAGATTCTATGGGTACATTTTCCAACTCCTAAATTGAATATATTATAAATTGGGGTGTGGTGGAATGTTTGCTTGGAAGAATATAGGGGAATCAAAGAGTGTGTTTGTTTCAAGGTTTGCATTTATTCCTTGGAATGTGAACTTGGGAATGTAATATTTCCATGTTTATTGTAATGTTTAAAAAATTATTCCCAGGTACTCTATCAGCCCTGGAAAGTAACAATACTTTATTTTACTCCATTTTTATTCCCATGATGAAGGGTGGGTATTACTATGAAAATACCGTAAGTTTTTTTCCAAATCCAATTATAAAACTTCCATTTCTACACAATTTTTTTATTCTAAGGTTTTTTAATTTTAAATAATATTTTTCTGAGATTATTTAAATTGATCCTATTACATTTTTTAATGTACTCAAGAATAGCATTCCTGGTTCTGCATTTCCTAGCAACACACTATTATACCTTGAAATAACTGCCCACAAAGAAATCAGGCAAATTTAATTAGTTAGATAGAGGGGATTACTTAAGTGATGTATAAATAAATAGGAGAGGTGACATATATCCCATATTCGCATTGTTTAAGTTGAGAAAACTGAGGCATGGCCTTGCTGCCCTAGAAAAGAAAAGATGCAAAAACAATGAAATTATAAACAGGGAAGATTGATTGTTTCGCTCCTCAATGTTTTAGGTGGGTATGTATGGAGCAAGTACTGTTGAATCATGCATAATTTTAGATTGGAAATAGAATCATCCTTTTTTCCTTTATTTTTCAAGTCTAGTATCGATAAGGCTTTAATTGTATCAGTTGAGATTGTGAAGCACTTGAATTGAAATACTCACATGTCTTTCTACCAAATAAAAATAAACTTTTTTGTTGTCTTCTTGAATAGTGTTTTTCTTTGCGCAGTTTTGGGAAGATGGTTGCCTGCTTTCGTTATGCTTCAATTCACCTGCATTCTGTTTATCTTCCCCCACCTAAACTTGAATTTGTCAACTATGATAGGCAGGACTGGCTACAAAAAGAAGCTTATGAGGTTGGTAGCTAATATTAATTGAAATATAGAATTCTCTTCTGAATGTTTCTGTATTTATGAGATTGTGATCTTGTTCACCAGCTGCATGACAAGGCTGAATTACTGTTTAGTGAAGTGTATTCAGTTCTGCATCAACATTCAGAGAAGGTTTCAGGTCTCGTGTTGCAGGAGGGTGGACATAGTGTGTCAGATTTTAGGAATCTAACTGTGAAACTTAAAGAAATGCTGCAGTATGAGAAAGAAGAATTTGAGGTAAGTGGTTTGAGACTGAGATTCGTTACCCCTTTTTAAACTGTTCCCCTTTCGGGCCTCCTAAAAAAAAAGTTTAGGATGGATTTTTTTTCCTGCATTTTTGTTCCTTAGATTGAATCCCTCCACTTATACTCTATATTAATTATAAATTGATAGGATTGATATAAATTTTGTTGTTTTTCCTTGGTTGAATAATTCTTGTTTATAATGTTGAATTACCCAGAACTCACTACGAAAATGGCTGCACAGAGAAAGCAAAGCTGAACAGCCTGCAATTGATATTCTAGAGCTCAATAAGTTGCGGAGGCATATCCTAATCCAGTCTTATATTTGGGACCAGCGCTTTATATATGCATCCAATTTAAGTAAAATTGCTCTTCAAGAAAATTCCAAGATTTTAAATCATAGAGAGAAGTTGCATGGTCCTAGGGAAAAACTTGTTGAAGCAGATCTTGCTACTAGGCCAGCAAGAGGCCATAGCAGTTGTGATTCCTTTCTTTTGGAAACAAAACCTGATGGAAACCTAAATTTAGAAAATTCTAGCCACCTTAGTCACCCTGGTGAGGTGATTAAAAGTGAGGACAAGGTTAAAGATACAAATCATGATAAGGATGACCTTTCTCTCTCTGGTGGTGCAAATATCAATGATAGATCTGATTCTGTAGAATTCGAGATGTCTGTAAGGAGGGCTTTGTCAGAGGGAGAATCTTCTGTTGTGGCCAACTTATCCGATACCCTTGATGCAGCATGGACAGGTGAAAGTCACCCTACAATTTCATCAGTCAAAGAAAACGGTTGTCTGTCTGCTGATATGGTTGTTCATTCACCTGTTGCAAATTCAGTTACATCAAAATCAAATTCTGATAACTATAATGCTGATATAGACGGGATTGAGGCAGGATGCACTAATTACTCTAAATTACTTTCCAAAGGACTTGAGACTAAATGGAAAGCAATGCCTTTTGCAGACATCTTCGGATCATTCGACAAAACTTCTTCTTTCAATATACAGAAGCTTGTTGAGTATAACCCAGTCCATATTTTATCATTTCGAGAGGTGGAGCGCCAGACTGGTGCTAGACTGCTTCTGCCAGCCGGAACTAATGATACCATAGTGCCCGTTTATGATGATGAACCCACTAGTGTCATAGCGTATGTGCTTGTGTCAGTGGATTATCATATGCAAATGTCAGAATTTGATAGACCAAAAGACAGTGGAGATAGTTCAATTTCATTGCCACTCTTTGATTCAAGTATACTTTCTCTCAACTCTTTTGATGAGACAATTACTAATACATACAGAAGTATTGGCTCTTTTGATGAGAGCATGATATCCACTGGGTCTCGGAGTTTACCGGCTGGGGATCCACTCTCATACACAAAGGATTTTCATGCAAGGATTTCTCTTACTGATGATAGCAACCTTGGGAAAGTGAAATATACTGTAACTTGCTACTATGCTAAGAGATTTGAGGCTTTAAGAAGAACGTGTTGCCCTTCTGAGTTAGATTTTGTGAGGTCCCTTAGCCGTTGTAAGAAGTGGGGAGCTCAGGGAGGAAAGAGCAATGTTTTCTTTGCAAAAACCCTGGATGATAGGTTCATTATCAAGCAGGTTACAAAAACAGAGCTGGAGTCATTTACCAAGTTTGCACCAGCTTATTTTAAGTATTTATCTGAGTCAATCAGTACAGGAAGCCCAACTTGTCTCGCAAAGATCTTGGGAATTTATCAGGTACTTTTTGTTACACAAGGGTTGGGTTGAATCTTTCTTGTAAACAGCTATTGTTTTCCTAGTGCAACTTATTTACATGTTTGTCTGCTCTAATTGGGTTTTATTGTGTTCTTTCTGTGAAGGTAACATCTAAGCACCTCAAAGGAGGGAAGGAAACAAAAATGGATGTTTTGGTTATGGAAAATCTTCTTTACAGAAGAAACATTAGACGGCTTTATGACCTCAAAGGTTCTTCCCGATCACGGTACAATCCAGATACAAGTGGGAGCAATAAAGTGCTGCTGGATCAGAATCTCATTGAAGCTATGCCAACCTCTCCAATATTTGTTGGTAACAAGGCAAAACGGTTGCTGGAGAGGGCAGTGTGGAATGATACCGCCTTCCTTGCAGTAAGTCTGATACCCTTTGCAATTTTAATTCTTTCTGAGTAGGGTTTAGGTCTACTTTCATCGCTTTTCATGCAACTTCCTTTTCCTTCTTTTTGCCTGCAATATGATGTTTGGCTGTAAGCATCATTAATAGAGTCTAAACGAGTGATTGGCATTTGCAGTCAATATATGTTATGGACTACTCATTGCTGGTTGGGGTGGATGAGGAAAAACATGAGCTGGTATTAGGTATAATTGATTTTATGAGGCAGTATACATGGGATAAGCACCTCGAAACATGGGTGAAGACCTCAGGCATCCTTGGTGGACCCAAGAATACTTCTCCAACTGTTATATCACCGCAGCAGTACAAGAAACGGTTTAGGAAAGCCATGAGTTTATATTTTCTTATGGTACCAGATCAATGGTCTCCTCCAGAGTTACACCCCAGTGGATCCCAATCTGACATTTATGACGAAAATGCTTAAGGGGGGACCCATTTCATTCACGTGTTCAATATTTTACCTTGTATAAATCTTACTATTCCAGCATCCCTTGACACGGGTTTCTCACCCATGTTCATTCTCCCTTCTTAGTGTCCGTAATATTTGCCTGCCGAATAATGCAGCTGTTGATCTGTGTTCCTTAAAGCATCGGAGGTATCCTGGACCATATCCATCAAGGGTAAGTAACTGTACAGCGATTTCCCCCCTCTTTTTAATTTTTTACATCTTGTATTTAATCTCCTGTTTTCGTTATCCGTCGTCTTCAAATTTTTATTTTTACCCTATTAAAGGGTGCTTGATTGCACATTGCGTTAATTTTGTTCCACTGTTATATGACCCTAATTGTTTGGTGTGTATATGTACACATATACAAACACATACATATATATGTCAAAATGGTTTCTTCGTATGGCCTTAAACATGTCAAGTAACAATATTATCGTAATTAGTTGAATGTTTGACGGATTTTTTAATAAAATTATTATCAATGATCAAATTAGCCTTCGTGTTATAAAAAATATAATGATTAAATTCAATTATTCGTTAAAGCATATAAAAAAAATAAGTGAAAAAATGCAGGCTTGATTTCTCACTATTAACTATCCACTCTAAAAACTAACATTTAAGGAAAAATTAAGAATGGAATTATGTACGATGCAATTTACTTTTACCTATTGCTAAAGTGAAATATTTTCCTAAATAATCCTGAACTAGCATTACTTTAAATACTGAGTCGGACCGTATTATAAGTTAAGACCAGAAGCGAAAACATGAAAATTGAAAAGAACATATTATAACTTTCTTTAAGGTTGTTCCCAGTTCATTGCATACAAAACTAAAGTCGGATCGTGTGGCAATATAAAGAGCTATACTATTACCATTCTATAGCCATCGCATGAAAGAACAAGGGCAGGTAATTGTCGCTCACTGGTGAAAAAATGTACATCAATAACATCCATCAGTGTTGAAAAAATGAAGATAAATTGTCCGCAGCAAAACCACAAACTCTGCCATCTCTTGCTCTAATAATTCTACAAAACTATCTAGAATGTGTATGTAACCAAGTCTTTGTCCAAGATCCTTCAGTGGGTAAAAATTGGATAAGATATTATTGAATGGCCTTTACATACAAAATTAGAGTAAATTATCAAGCTCGTCTTGCAGATCCTGTACGGATATCAGATTAATGATCTGGATCTCTTCACTCGAGTATTCTGCTTGTAGCAGGGATCGGACTTGGATATGGGCTTCCACGATATTTGTCCTGCATGAACACCAGGAGAAACAACATTTTTAGATCGGTACGATTCTGCATTCCCTAGTGTAACAAATTCCGACCAACATTAACCAAGTTTCTGCCCAAAAAAGCATCAATTCACAACATATCGTCTAATTAAAAGGCATTTTCTATGGAGAAAAGATCTTCAAGTGAAACTACCACGTTATACATTTTAGAAATTTGACTAACTGAAAAACGCAATTTTTTTCCCCATCAAACAATACGAAATGATAATCAAGATGCACTTGTCACAGTAAAGGTGTGCAGAAAAATGTTCATGCCGTAACTCAATATTGTACATATAAACTTACTTTATTGGTTTGAAAAGTATAGTTCTTGTTGACGAATTCTGCAGATAAAGCTTCATTTTTGCGATCACCACCGGCAGTTGCTCCTGAATAGCAGCCCTGACCTATTAGACCACAGAACATCAATTTAGCTCGATAAATGAGAAATTCCCAATCAACATAACGAGACGAACATTATTTTCTATTTTAACTTGTGTTATTTAGACATGACTTCTCTAAGACGTAGATGAGTCTCTAGCTTTCTGTCTGCATAAAAAGGACAATTTCGTTGGCTATAATGATGATTGATGAACTATATAATACCTGGAAAAAAAATGCAGCACTTCTGCTTTTTATCTAAAGCTCTACTAATTTTAAACACGGGATTAGAGTCTTTAATTCTTTATTTTTTTTTATCATCACTAAATTGTAGGAGTTCTTCGCAGAGAATACTTTCATAGTAAACTGTCTCGTAGTTCAATGAATAAATAATGTAAATAACTATAAATGGCCTACCTTCTGAACAAGTTCAACCACCTTATCTGGAGTAGCGAAGGCTTGATCCTTCAGAGGTTTGGCCATACCTGACTCTAGCTTTTGATTCTGACCACCTGAAGATAATGCAACTTTGACTGCCGTGACCTAAAAGACAAATGAAAACTTTAGTAAATACATTTTCTCTTTACAAAGACAATAAAAGAAGTTCACTACTCTCACTGGAAGATTTGCAGCAGGCAAATAACACAATTTGTAATAAGAACCAATTATATATATTTACATGCATTCGCTTTAAAGCCACGGGTCTATTTTAGTTCACTAGCTGGCAAAACATCAAATAGTTTGGTTACAGAAACAGACCTTTGTAACGAATGAAAGTAAAGGATCCACAACAAGCTTAGTAACCGACATGATGAACTCCTCACATGTGGCTTTGAGGCTCTTTTCCAGTTCCTGAAAGAAACCATACGTCAAAGGCCTAGAAAATTGTAGGAATTTGGTTTATGCCACATACAAAATAAAATTAGTAAACAACTGGTGAACTGAAAATAAAATCCATTTTAATAATTTTCCAATCAATTAATTCTGGTGTAGAGACAAGACAGTATCAAAGTATGAAGGGTTGCAATTATAACTACACATTTAGGGGCGAAATTATTTTAGTTAACTAGGAAAGAAATAAAGCAGGTAACCATTGCAGGGAAAATGGACCACATATTGGGTTTGACAACTAAACATGCATGTCGCAATCAAATTAAATTTGAATTTAAAACTCTTGAACGACCCTAAATTCCACAAAGTCACAAACCTTCTTGGTGTCAATTTGATTTTCCAAAACTCTTGGAGACAATGTCCTTGCCAATGAAGTTGATCTTGACCAGTCAAATAGTGAGGCTTGACCTCTTAGAAGTCTTCGTAGATGATCCTGATCCATATTCAATATTCATAGAGACATAACATATTAGCGTTAGTGATATTAACGCAAAATCAGCAATATAAACAATTAAATGTTAATCATGACATGGTGACAATATCAGTAGGCAAAGTCCATGATAAAAAAAACAACTCTTTAGCATCCACATACTCCTTGAAACCTTTAAAATAGTAGATCAAAGGATGTTCAAATAAAATAGATTAAGAACAAGCAGTTCTTGTAGTTTATTAGATCATTGGTAATTTTACTTCCCGAATTTCCTCTTTGTTCTATGATATCTATCTATTGGGTGAGCACTGACACATTTTTCTTACAGAGAAAAAAGCATGCATTTTACTTAAATCTCTTCACTATAAACTTAGAGATAGGGTCAACCAATTTGCAAAGTAATTGGGATGCCCTACTTGTTCTTATTCTATTGTTTAATTCTTTTTTCAGCCATTTAAGATATCTTATCCTAATACCGGTATACTTATTACCTTCTTTTTCTCTTAATATTTTTTCTACTAGAAAAATAACTTCCTCTAAATGGCACCAGATACATGTAAAATGGCAAAAGTACTCAGTCCTCTATGCGAAGTTATAGGCCTCATTTGATAAGAATCGTGATCATGAATGCAGCAATATCATCTTTGACTACTAAGCATAACAGTAGACAGAATTGCCACAAGTCCAGACACTTTTCAATGTAATAAAGTTGAATTATGAGAAATGTGTACAAATTTGACAAGTGTTTGAAGTCAGAATGACGGTGTCACTCAGCTAACAAAATATAGCATTGGGCTATGAAATACTAACCAGCAAATGAGAGAAATCAAGCTCCTTTTGTGTGACGGAAAATTCAATATTGAAGGGTGCAATCTGGAAGACCAAAAAAATTACTCAAAATACTAAATCTATTAAATAGTTAACACAAGAAAGTCTGACAGGATTACCTGCTCCCTTAAAATTAAAAGATGCTTTATAAGGAAGAGCTGTCCATCCATTTGTGATGATCTTTTTGTAATTAATTTGCTTGCTTTCTGTGGCAGACAAGAGGAAGTAGAAACAGAAACAAGCCAGTCAAAACAAAGTATCAACCACGTTGTCAAATTTAAATAACCATGAAGAGATAACGCCCCCACAAAAGTTCGGAAATCTCACTGCTTTGTCTCCTAGGGCCTATGATATGTGCAGCTATTCTTTCTAGGCTTCCACCGTTTTTGCAGTTCAGCAATTTTTCTTTAGAATTACATTTTTAGGATTTTCAACAAAAATTAGACCTGCCCTGGGGTTACATCTGTTTCTCCTTATTTAACTTAAGAGATTTTTGCTTGTCCAAAGAAGCCAAGATTATGTGGTGGTGCTGTCTTTGCAGTTCTCAGCCATGTTTGGCTGGTAATAAATGCTAGAATTTTCAAGGTAATTTCTTCTTCTACAAGGAAAATGACAATATGCCTTGATTTGGATGTTGCAGACTTGATGGCCCAAAAAAATTTATCTATCCTAATGTGTTGTGTGCAATTGAGCCAGGGATTTGCCTTGTTCCTTCCTCCTTTTTTCAATAATGAGCCTTTTATTATTTCAGGTAAGAAATTGTATCCTAGTTTGTTGTACCAGTTTCCTCATGTTAACATTCAAGGGTTTGGTAATAAGAAAGAAAACAAAATCTCGTGGCAATGTGTAATTATTGGATTTTGTGGTAGTAATGGAAATGAGTGTAGCTCAAGAGTGTATTTCGACAATTGATCTGCTTTTGGAATAGGGTTGTGAATATGACACTTGGTCTTTAGTGCATGTATTTCAGCATATTATCATTTACAACATGCAAGAAGATTGGACAGCTTCTACACTAACTATAGGAACTTCTATTTCCTATCTATTGTTTTGCTTTTCTTTATCTGGTCTGAGGATTGTGTACACTTCTTCAATTGAAGGGGTGGGGGGCGAGGAAAGAATATGTACCAATACAGATAATCACTAGTTTGCCATTACCTGAATCGATGTTGAGCAAACTTCCACTGCTTCCTGATTGAAATAACAAAAGCAGATCATTAATTAATTATTCAAAGGAAGAGGAATTTGGGTCCCAGGGGAGATTAAAAGTAGTTAAAGTGAAACCTTCAATACCTGTGCTAAACCAGTAAAAACTTCAGACTCTAAACAACGATACAACTTTGAAAGACATGATAGAGTTTTCTCCAGGGGTGGATACCATGTTTTAAATACATCTGGGTTGTCATCAGCCTGCAAATTGAAAATTACAGAGGATGAAAGATAGACGATTTTAAAATTTAGACCTATTTACATAAAGCAAATATGCAGCAATAACCACAAAACGAATACAAATCTAGTTGAGGTCTCCAGCATGTGTGCAACAAGCACAAGAAATGTTCACTAATTTATCGATAAATTTGCTATCTTGGTGAAATTGAGGGCAAAATCAAGATAGGATTGGGAAAAATAATTGATTCGTCAGATAGTATCATCAATACCTCAATTATCAGATTTTCAACATCCTGTCAGCCATATCAGTTTACAGTTCAGAAAAAGGTAATGTTTTTGAAGGTGAGAATAAAGACAGAAGAATCACCTGTACTTGTCACCACAGTTACATACTCAACTGGAAACTAATGAAGCAGGCAAACAACCAGAACTCAAATTACTAAATATATCTCACAAGCATTACCATATGAAAATCAGCATATAGTGGTCATCATGCGTGAGAAACAATCATGGCTGAATATGAATATTCAATCAAAACCCAATAAATTGCAAGGAAAGACACTTTACAGGATTGATCTCAGAAGTACTTTCCACAGATATCTTCAGCTTTTCAGGGTAGTCCAAATCTTCATTAGTTGGGATGTAATTCGCTATCTGTAAAAATACAAGGAAATAAGGTTTCAAAAACCGAAATATTAGAAAAAAATTATAATAATCACCTCTAGGAACTAAATATGGTAAGCCAAAAAATTGTTAACCACCAATCAAATAAAAGTACATGTAACCTGACAATGTGATTCTTAAAACTGAATTATTTATTTCAATCATCTAAATACATTGAATGGAGCCAACAAGTGTTTGATTTACAGTAATGGACAACACAAGAAGCATCGTAGCGGTAGGTAAGTGATGTCACAAACTTTTGTTTAGCATTCTATCTATGGAAGTTGAAGCAAATCAAGACTTAAGTTATTTAAGGAAAGAGGGTTGAGATTTGAGAGGGAGAATGTGAGTCATGGGGAGGATGGTTATCAAGTAAAGGCAGAAAAATAGAGGTAAGCAGATTGAGTACATGAAAATTGACACAGTTCCACAGATTTATTCCTTTCAGTATTGATTAGAACAAACAAGAAGAGGGGCAAAACCCAACCAGGAAATATCTTCAGCATTTAAAACAAATATATGAGGATAAAACAACAAACTATAAGAAAAAAAAAACTAGTAACCTACCTCATCTCGTATATGAGTCCGGGCACGAAATGTTAACCGCTCATGGACATCTGCCAAAATTCTCTCAAATGTAGGATGAAGACCAGCTAGTGATTCACTCCTCCTACTATGCTGTTCACCGAGGACTTCCATTTTAAGTATATCAACAAGTTCACAAAGAAAATCAATAGTTGTTTCGTGAACAAGTTTAGGACGCAGTGTATCATACAGATATGTTGAACTGCAAGCAAAATTGATAAAATCATGAGTTGCAGACTCTACAAGCATGGAAATTTTGCTTTTAAAGAATAACATTCACAACAAACATATAATGAGAAAGAGGGAGAAATAAGCTGGGAAGTATCTAAAAATGAAGGAATGTGCCACATAGCAAGTGGAGCTTCTATCACACATTAATGCTCCTTCACTTCCCTTGCCAAACACTCTGGAATCTGGATGTGCTACATTCCCAGAATCTTACCTAAGCACACTCCCAAAGATTTCTTGTACTTGGGACATATATAATGACTGTTTTGGGGGCCACCTTATGTCATTGCTTATGTCTTAAAGAACACAAGAAAATAAGCTATTTGTCCTCGATGTGAAAGCTCTTATTTATTTCCACTTATCCACAAATAGACCTTGTCTATGTACTAGTGTTTTGTTCTCACTCTCTCTCGCTAAGAGGATTTCTTTTCTTTCTTCTAATGAATGTTTCTTCTGTTGAAAAAATAAACCAGGTATTCTTGTTAACAGGAATACAAACTTACAGAGGATCCATTAATGGAGCTAAACTTGAAATCTCCTTTGAAGAAGCTGGAAAAAAATGATCAAAAAGTTGGTGTTCAAGTTGACAGACCTGCACAAATTATAATCAATGAGACTTCCTGCCATAAAGATATGAAGCAACTGACACCGTTAAAAGTTTACATCTAACAAACAAATAGAGTAATCACAAAAAGATTAGCATTTATTCTTCAGTTAAAAATCTGTATGCTGTGCACAATCACCTTAATTTATCTATATTATTAGCTGCACATAATGATACATAATGCCAGGTTGTTGTTATCATTGTGACATCTTTAGCAAAAACTTCCTTAATATGAAACATCATTGAATGTTATTGACACAAAAAACAAAAAGTCATGGAAAACTAGGTTTAGAATGAATTATAGAAACAAATAACAATATATTTAACGTGGAGGAACTACAATATACTAGAGATCAAAGACCAAATATGTAATGTTGTGTATAAAACCGGCAAGAACTTCAAATATGTACTAAAGGACAACTACGATTAAAACACAACCAAAATAAAAGCTTTGAACCAGCCTAAAATAACTCTTAGAGAATCTTACTAGTGCATGTTCACCGCACATCAGACAATTTGCAACTCAAAGCACAATGATCAATTTCTGTATTCAAATTTCATATTTATTTCCATTTTATAAAAAATAAATATTTATTGATAATAAAATGAATATTTTCATCCTTCCTTTTCCCAAAACTGCCAAAAATCTCTTTGCCCAATTCAAATGTTAGTTAAGAGGCTAGGATATCAAAAGTAAACTGAAAGTTGAAGTCTTTTTTCTAAATAACCACAGCCACTATGCATCTCTCCCTTTTTTTATTTCGGTTATACCCAGTTTCTGTATTTCATTACTATTCTCTGAGTGATGACACTTTTAGCAGTCTAAACTCTAAAGCTAATATGGGCACATAAATATCATAGTGATGCCACAGTATATTTAAAAAAGACACCAGTGACCAATATCAATAAAAGGGATCATGATATTAAATTGATAAAAAGAAATAATGGTACCTGAATGAGATAAGCACATCCTGATCTAGTCAATGATGGCAAGGACTCCTTCTTGGCAAACTCGGATATTCGCCGCTGAACTATACCTCTTATCTACATGCAATGAAATAAAGAATTTTGTAATCATTTGACTGCATAATACTGGAAAAACATATTACAGACACCATACAATTACAAAGCATGTAAATTTTCTCACCAAAGAGAGGCGTTGCTCACAGTATAGTCTGTGACATTCGGCAAGGATTTGACCATACTCTTTCCTTGAAGACCTGCTTTCAATCTCTTCAAGTAGGGGCTTAAGCTGCAAAAGTTACAATTCTTAATCAGCTGCACAAATAGGAACTATAGATATGCTGGAGAAAGCTTATTCATTAAAGCTGACCACTTTATATAAAACTTCAAATTCAAAGATTTAAGTCAAATGAAAAAGGTTACCTCACTTGCTGCTGCCTTGAATCGAACATATATAACAGATGCCTCTACTCCCTCAGAGATAGAAGCTTTGTCACCCCCACTTCCACGGATCGCTTCCTGGACCTGATGTTCAGGTATGTGACAATATATATTAACATAGGACTCTAAATGCTCTTATCCTTGTATAATACATATATGCACATATATTATCCACTCAACCTGCAAACTAACTTCACCTGAGAAGAGGCACCTTTGAGAACCGCAAGTACATGAGAACGCATCATGCCCAACGCTCGAGACTACAAAAAAATGACAATATTTCCAATTACTAAAGTTTAAATATCTATCAAGCATGGCTTATATAAGATAGGACAGATTTCTAGCTATAGACTGAAGATTGAACAAACAGTTTCATAAATTAATTAACAATTCCTATCAGTAAACTTGATATACCTGGAGCTGCCGAAATTTAAGCAAGTAAACACTAGATTCTGCATACTGTGGATTGCTCTCAACATACCTTAATTAAAAATTAAAAATGTCAATGATCACATTTGTTGTTCAAATATAGAAGCAGATGAAGCTTAAGTTAAATTACTTGATGACATTCTATACACTTGAGCATGGCAAATATACAAATCAAATGAATGAAACTGGAATTTTACTCACGAGATGCATTCATCAAGTCGTTTGAGAAGTGGGAGAAAGTTTTCATTTCCAACGTTCATGTTTGGAGAATAAAAATTGGTAGCAACCTGTACGAAAGAATTTAAGCAAACCACATAAATAATTTAAAATAATAACTACTTGTAATTTTGCCAAACTTCAAGACTGTGTAAATAGTATATATGTATACACACACACACATCCATACAATTTCAATTTTAAAGTTAAAAAAAAGACTAGAATAGCAGACATATCAGCAAGCATGCTGCATAAGTACGGTGCATAGATTTTGAAAATTAAAGCAGCAGCATTAACAGATACCTTTTTACCAACACTAACCCTGAAGAAGTGATAATTATATCAATTAAGTGATTGTAGAACACAACGTCTTCACACCAAAAAAATATTCACTGGCAACAAAATACAAATGTAAAAAGCAAAAGAGGAAAACATATTTCCAGCATAAAATCTCTCTGAAATTCACACTAAAAAGCATATCTCTTAACCTATTTTATTGTAAAAGTATTAAAAAAATCATTAATTTGATTTGATTGCACAAAAAAACATTGCTCAAAACCTAATTTATTATACAAGTTTTTCAGTTTCACGTCAGAAAATATATGAAAATGCTTATTGCAACATCCTAATGCCCACCACAATAGCAGCTTTCAGTGGCAGATATATAAATGTTGTATGTACTTTTGTATGCTCAAATTCTTTAGCATTAACTTACTATCGGATACTTAAACCAAAAAAAGGCAATGATGGAAAACTAAATCAAGAAAAGAACCAGTCAAGCCAGCAGTCAAACCTTACATTCTCCAGTTCATCAAAGTAATTGAGTTTACTACGAAGTGCATCTGCAAAATCAATTAGTCTTTGCTTTTCTTGTAGCTGTAATAGCAAAATAAATGTGAGAAAATCAGTCATTTCAGTCAATGAAGAAATCTAGGGCAGCTAAGTAAAAATCAGAAAAGATCATAGACTTCAAAAGGCCAAACAGGAACAATAGATCCAATAAACTATGTAGTGTGAAACTCATCTATGCATGAAGGAAAAAAAGAAGCCAAACAACCAAGAATCTCCCATTCCATTAACTAGCTTTCCTGATTTATTAGTTTAACATTTATATAAACCTATGTGGTCTATTACTATAGAAATAACAGAACAGATAGCTGGCAGCCCTGACCTACAATATGAATTGTGCAATCATTCAATTAAACACTAACGAATAAGATTTGAGGGGAAAGATAACAAAACCGTACCAGTCTATCGCATGCATCATGAAGCGTTTTAGTCTTTGTAGCTACAGCCTGATGCTGCAACTGTAGCTCGTTAAATAAGTCTAGGGTGTCGTCAACCTGCATTAGATCAAGTCATCAAACAGAAAACTGTATGAGAAAATGATAGTAACCAAATTAGATATCCATAACTAGTCCACCAGAAGAAGATAAGAAAATAACCTGTTGGAGAATTTCATCACATGTCTGTATGCGGTCTGTTAGAGTGTTCACGTAATGCTGATATTTCTCTTCTGTCTAAAATTGGAAACTAAGTTAAGAGTCCGCAAACAAATTAACAGAATATGAAAAATCGGCGGCATAACAAAGTCTGGTAACTAGTAACCTCTGATTTCATTGCAGATTCAAGATCCGCAAACCATTTGTAGAACTGCGCCAAATTCAAAGACAAAAAATATCAATCGTGTCATATAAACTCATGTGGAGCATTGAAAGCCAGAAACCAGATTGCGCAGACAACTTGCCTGATTGGTATTGACCATAACAGTCTCAATAGCACCGGAGTCATCGAAGGAACTATCCTTCGTTTTAACGGAAAACGCATTGTGTTGCACCGACGCATTCTCTTGAGCCTATAAATGCCAGAATTACATTTTAATTGTTCGTGAGAATATCAATTACACGTAAATGGCAAAAGCTTACCAACTTGAGAGGCAACGGTCGCTCAGAAACCGCGTGAGAGAGAGAGACAATCGCGGTTTGCTGCTGCTCTGTCAAAGGAGCATTCTGCAAAAACACAATTCACTTCAAAAAATCAAATAACTGCAAATAAAATCACAGATCTGATCCGTGACAGAGTAATATTCATTTATAAACAAAAAGATCAATTAGGATGATGTGATAATAATTGAACAAGAAACGCAGATGCAAAATACAAGATCTGAGAAATCGAGGTAACTAGGGGGAGGAAAGAGCGGAAACACAGAAATGGAAGCGTGATTTGGATGGGAAAGGGAAAATGTTGAAGGATACCTGTTCCCAAGTGGAAGCGAAGTTGTAACCCTTGGAAATGGCAGCGGAATTTGGAAGAGATTGAGGTGGACCTCTGCTTCCCATTTTCCTCTGTCACCGCTTGGCTCTGCTTCTCCTCCTGCTTCTCCTCCTGCTTCCTCCTTTCTTGCACTGTCCCTGCTTTCTTACATACACGTTAACAGCTCCCAGTTTGAGTTTTCCACACCAAACGCAGCGTTTTGTTTCTCAGTATATCGTGACTTGTTTGCGTTGCTTCCTAAGCTTTGTCTTCTTATTACAATTTTAATTTAATTGGTTATGTTTGTAAGCAAACAAATACTTGGATACAATTTTTTTTTAAAGAATGTATCATTGTTCTTCAAATTATTTAACCGAGATTTCCTAAGACAAATAAAAAGGTATTCAAGTTTAGATAAATTAAGATATTTAATATTTTTTGTATTTTAATTGAAAACGGCAGAATTTATATATATTTATATTTATATAAGTGAAAATACATATACACGTGTATTTATTTTTTCATAATAAAAAATATAATTATAAAGTACTTTTTTACAAATTTGTTATAAATAATTATATTATTTTATAAGTAAAATTTTATTATAATTAGTTAGTTTAGTTTAAAAAATGGTTAGATTTAAAAAACAAATAAAATTAATAAAATAAAATTTTTAATTTAAAAATGATTACTTAAAAAATAATTATGAAAAGAAAAATATATGTATCCCTTGTTTACAGATAGACATATAAATCTCGCTTTTACAATAATGATAATACAAAAGATGCACTACCTCCTAAAAGACATTAACACTCTCATTAGATTTAAAATATACACTTTTTTTAGCATTTATGTCAATAGGAAATTTCATCAGAAAATTAAAATATAATAATTTGAATTGATTTTTTTTTAAATATTTTATTTTGATTAAATTAATCGAAATTTTGTATTTTAATTACTATTAAATGTGAAAATTATACCATTATCAGAAAAAACATTTAATTCATTAAAAATAATAGTGAACAGTATTTTTCAATTGTTGCTGTAAGATTATTTTTCATTAAAAACCCTATAAGACTTTTTAAATAGTACTGAAGAAGAAATTGTTTTAGTTGATATTAATTGAATTTACTTAAAATTTATGTTTGCTGTAATTATTTCAATCACATATAAGAGTTATTTTATTAAAATTGTTGGTTATAACTTTTTTAAGAATCACAACGTGGGATGATTGGTCCCGCAAAAATAATTATGGCTAGTTAATCATTTGATAATGATTAGTAAGCATAAAATAGTCTTAAAAAAATTTCATTAAAATAAAATTTTTATCTTAATGTAATATTATATCCAAGAGAGTATTCGAAATTGCTCATCCAGTATATATAGTTATGATTTCTGAATTGGATAATATGAAATAAACTTTCAGATCCGATACTACATTTCACACGTACATACTTAGCGATCTAGAATGTAATCTTTGATTCGGTATTGCATTCTAAATTAGTCCGACTTAAACATTTTGGAGCATATTCTTCTTCTTCATGCATAACCAATGGATTATCCTCCTCTCCCCTAAATTCTTCTCCTTCATCAACCAATAGAGACCTACACTCAATATCGTTCCACCTCAATTTTTTTTCTCTTCTTCAATCAAATTATAGTTTTCGGCGAACCTCCAATGCCTTTGCATACAACTCAACATATTCAAGTTCCACCACCTCCTCAACTACTTCACGTGTGGCAGAGAACATAAATGACACGAATGAAAGAATAAACATGTATGACTCTACCATCCATTGCTTTCAAAATTGGTATGAGTTCCATCAATAAACCAATGACACCTTTGTAACTCACAAACTTGAGATTAGCCACTTGAAACCATTAGAGATTGCTACAAAGATAAATCATGGGTATTAATGAGGTACATTATGATGTTTACCTAGGTGGACTTGAGCGGAATGTATTATGACGTCGGGGAACAACATAAAGTTCAAATTTCCAATGGCATTCACGACGACGATGTTGTCATGGGGCGTGATTAACTTCGGTAAGAGCATGGGAGCGGAGCTAGGGAATGCCCTGAAGGCAATAGGTGGGGGACTGCTAATTTACTAAAGGTGACAACGAGGATTGGTTCCTATGTGGTGTTTGTTTAGATTGATGACCCTTACTTAAACCATAACTGTTAAGAGTGATAGAAAAACATGGACATGCTACACACCATTTTAAGATTGATGAGTCCCACCCATGCTTTGACATGGCAAGAGAAACTTGAAGTGAAGGAAAAAATAAGTCTAAAGTGGAGAAAGTGAGCAATACTTGCTTGCATCCTGCACCATCATTACTTTGCATGCTTCATTGTCTCCAATGCAACCATTAGCCTCCAAGATCAAGATGTTTAACATTGCCAAGCAGCATGTATGACCTTTGCATTCATGCATGAACATTTGTGCATGGTTGAACCTTTTTCCCAAGCTATGATAAGAGGGAACTTGTGACCTTATTAGTGAAGGTGTTGATCTTGTTGGGGTGTTAACGCCACACATGCTCGAGAGGATGGCATGCGTTGTTACCATTGAATCCTAAGATGCCAACAATAGCCTTCTTCAAGCAACTATCGATGTCTTAATGGTTCAGGGTGGTGTTTGTGGTAGCGTTGAGGGACCTCACACTGGCACAACATGGTGGTGGTACCGCCCCACACTTTGTCACAAAAATTATGCATGACAATAGAGAACTTGTGCTTGTCCCTACTATATGGTAGCATGTGTCATGGGTGCCATGGAAACCACCAAGTATAACCAAGCAAGGACTCATGCACACTTGATGTTAACCATGGAAGCAACTCAAGGAATCACCAAAGTTGGAAAACTATAGGGAGATTGAAGAGCTACTCAACTTAACAATGGGTGTAAGGAGAAGTTTCTAACAACTAGTTCATGTAAAAGAAATCACTCACGTTCTTCTCGCATGTGTTACATTAACGAGGTGTGAAGATCGAAATCACATATGAAGCATCACAACAACTTTGACTTTGATGCTATTATTGCCACTAACCATAGTAAAAACCCTCAAGAAGGGCGAGAATGAAAAGGAGGGTATTACATGCCTAGATGAAAATCCAAAATGCTAATAAAAAATATACTACTAAATTCGAGAGTATATTTCAAATTGTCAAATCCAAAAATTATTATTGAATTTGAGATTGGACCATCCAAAAATATATTCTTGGATCTAGTATTATATTTCATATTAGTTAATCCAGAGACCACGTGTAGTATCAAATTGAGCCATCTGAAATGGAATTCTAAATTCATTACTACATTCCAAATAACAATACAACATGGAGGGAGGAACACCAAATTGTAAGATAATGAGGGAAATGTGTTATGTGTTGTTAGCAAGAGGAGATTTGTGGAGATGGGGTGTAATGCTGCAACAAGGAGAAGAAAGGGGAAAATGGGAGAGAAAAAGGAATTAGGAGTTTTAATGTGAATGAGGGTAAAAGAGATATTTTAAAAGTTAGGAAGGTGCATGAAGAAGTGGCCTTGTTGATTTAGTTTGTGTTCTTTGAGTCTATTCCAGTAAAATTGTCCCAATTTGTATTCGTTGGTTTTAAATGAAAACCGAAAGAAACGCCACCCATTCACAATAATTATTTGAAAAAAAAAGTCATAAGGTGCCTTCCTCCCTAGAATTTCCAACACTAAAACTCGCAAAACAACCCGTGTTTAATACCAGTGACGTATATACTGTGCTGATTATATTTTCTTTAAATATTGATATTTAATTCAAATTCAAGCACAAAACTTAATACAGGTGGATCTTTAGTTGACTACAACTAAACTCTACAATACAACTTTATTAATATCGACATAAAAAACCAAACACATTATGACAGATAAAATGAAATGGAGGATCACCAAACTGTAAATTATGCAAAATTTGACACTAGATACATACAAATCAACTGTTATATACCTTAGAGAAAAAAAAGTCAAGCAAAGGGGGGAAAATAAACTTGATACATGCTCAATTTACTTAGTCTTTAACATCTGAAACTCCTTCGGCACAAATCTGAAACCTTGCTTCAGCTTCAGCCAGGCAAGGAGAGCTTATCACTTTACAGATCCGTTCTTCCCCTCTCCCTTTCCTGAGAGCTAGCCTGTCAACAATTAAATCCAATAAGAATGATTTCAGAGAAAAACTTAAGACTGCAGAACCTACTACTTGTGGAACTACTAGTATTTCAGGTTCATACCTAGTTGTTGTAGCATGAGCCATGATGTTGCCTCCAATAGGTTTGATTTGAGGTCCAGCAAAGACTGCAGAACCGTCTACTTGTGAAACTACTTGATTTGTTATAACAATAGCTACACCAAACTAAAAAGAGAATAAAAAAAAAATTAACTCCAAACATTGCTCGATAATAACATCCTAAACCTGAATCTAAAATTAGTTAAGCCTAGAAGTTTTACCTCATCTGCCAATTTTTGAAGGCTCCTCAGGAACTTTGCTAGATGCATTTGACGGGCTGAAAGCTCCCCTCTTCCCGAGAAATCTGTCCTATAGAGGGCAGTAGCACTGTCGACTATCATGACAGCAAACCTGTGTATGTAAAAGTGTATGTAGAATAAAAAAACAAAGCCTTAAAAAACTTTATTTTACTAGCTAAACCAAAAAAAAATTCCAAAATCAATATCACTAATTAAGGAAAATCTTACAGCTTTAGCATAAAAAAACAAGGCATATAACACTTTACCTGCTAAGTGATAAACAAGATGAGAAAAGAACAAATAATTATGGTATTATACCTAGTGCAACACTATACACTAAAGACACATTATATAGTCTTCGACAGATTTTAAAATTATTAAGTAGAGAACCATTGCAAAGCACACCTTGTTTCCACCATCATTGAAGCTGCTTCAAGCAGAAGCCGTGATTGATGATCTGTGTTGTATGCTCTAGCATAAGCAACATTTTCCAATACATCAGCGCCATTTAATCCAAACCTGCAACACTGGGAAACATTAATACGGAATAAAATAAACATATCATATACACACGAGCGAATTCATATCAAGAATCATTCATTATACCTATCTGCTATCTGTAAGAGTCGCTGAGGTCTAAATGTTCCCTCAGCATCTATGTACATAGCTTTACCCTCTCCCCCTCCTTGGTCTAGTGGCAACTAGAACATCAACAAAAATAAAAATTTTGGTAAAGATGTGAGAGTTGCAGATAAATTTGAACCAAAAATTTCACAAACTCGATTTCTAACACCGAGTACACTAGAGCAAATATCTTGAAGCATGGACACTTAATGATCTAGACTACTAACTTGGCAAGTGACACAAAGAGTGTGACACAACTGAGTCTTCCCAGATCGAAATTCACCGTATAACTCAGTGATAGAACCGGTCTCAACTCCACCTAATAGTATCAACCATATCAAGTCAGACACTCAAACAATAAAATTCACAACGTTCCAAATCCACACGCAATAAAACACTAAAAGGTTCTTAATTGCTTCTGATTCTGACCTTCCAATATCTTGTCAAGCTCCCTCGATCCCGTTGTTATCTGAATGATTGCATCACGCTGGGCATGGAGCTCGCTAGCACTGGTAAACCCCATAGGCACCAGCTTAGAAGCTTCAAGTAAACAACAAAACTTTAAACCAATACCTTCACAGTTATAAGAATAGGGTAATAAGGAAAACAAGTGCAAAAGTGTTTATTCACCTGCTTCAATGATTTTGTCGACTTTAGCTTCACTGATACCTTTGATTTGCAAAAGGTCTTTTCTAGGAGTATAAGAAACGGATTCAACAGTGTAAATGCCCGCGTCTTTAAGCTTCTTAACGTCCGTGGCGGCTATGCCCGAAGCCTATGATGATGATTCAACATTAGGGTATCAACATAAAAAACGTAAAGAGGGGATATTGCCCTAAAATAATGAAGGATGACAATTGAAAGCCAGAAACCGAAATCGGGAAAATTAGGTTAATGGGGTTGGTGAAAAGATGAAAAAGAAAGGATTTTTGAAGAAAATAAGTGAAGGGTAAGGGTGCTGAGGATTAAACCTGAAGTTGCTCAACGGGTAAAGGGCCATGTTGTATCTCTTCGGCTTCATCTTGTTGTTGGGGTGCTTTCTGGTGGTGTTGCTGCTCCATGGTTGCCGACATTTGATTCTGACCGTCAAGAATTCAGTGTATGAGAACAAAGGGATCGGGGCGAAGGGAAGATAGAAAATTGGGTGAAGTGGGTCACTAAGGAACGGATTCAAAAGAACACTGAAAGAGGCGCCAAAATAAATTTTCTCTCCATCCGAAGAAGCTTACACCACAAGCTGAACAAAAAAGGTTTAAACCAAACATTTCCTCAAAAACTAAATTTATTATTATTATTTATTAATTAAAACTTTAACAACTACACACAGGGTGGTGGCCAATTTTGTCCTGAGATGTACATTACAGAAGTGTTGAATTATTTTTTATTTATAAAAAAATTAATATAAAACTTTCTAATGTAATAGTTATTTTATTATTAATGTATTAAAATGATGTGAATTATTCTAAAGATATTAAATTTAATTTTTTCTCTTCTCATTCTGTTAAGAACCTTAGAAAGAAAATTGTTCTCCTAAAAGTTACTGGTTTATTTAAAAAATAAAGAGGGAGACTTCACAGAAGAACACATCCCACAAACATTTTTTATATTATCAAGAAAAGGAGGTAAGTGTTGTAAATAAACTAAAACTATGTCGTTTTAGATATATACTTTTCTGTACTTTGCCTATATAAGGCAGTATTTCCTTAATGAGAATTAACTCATTCTCTCATATTCTTGTGCTCTCTCTCTCTTTCATTCTCTGAGTGCTTTTACACCTTTCTCTACATTCTGTAAATACATCCTCTGAACTATCAGTGGTATCAGAGCCAGGTTCCGATCACCTGGTGTTGTTTCGTTGACTAAAGCAAGGTTCTGAAAGACAATGGCAGGAATGGTACAAGGCACCTTACCGGTGTTTGATGGTAAGCTTTACGATGATTGGTGTGTAAAGATGGATGCCATCTTGGGTTATCAAGAGGTAGATGAAGTTGTCAAGAAAGGTCTTAAAGAACCTACAAAAGGAGATTCAGAGGAAGTGAAGAAGATCTATAAAGAAAACAAGAAACTTGATTGCAAAGCCCGCATGCTGATACATCAATGCGTCTCTCCGGCAATTTTCCAAAAGATTTCGAAGGCAGCCACAGCTAAGGAAGCGTGGGACATACTGAAAGAAGGATATGGAAATTCCGGGACAATAAAGACAGTCAGGTTACAGTCACTAAAAAGACAATATGAGCTTCTTAGTATGGAAGAGCAAGAAACGATTGAGGATTATATCGGGAGAATTCAGATTGTGGTAAATGCAATGCGGGGTTGTGACAAGATTGTGAAGGATAAGAAGATCGTGTATAAAATTTTGAGAACGTTAACGTCTCAGTATGATCACATTGTTGTGGCCATTGAAGAGAGTAAAGACTTGGAAACATTGAAAATTGAAGAACTGCAAAACTCACTTACGGCTTATGAACAACGGTTGATTGAAAGAAAAACAGTAGAAAAGAGCACTGTACAGAACACGAATCAAGCTTTGCAGGCTAGAAGTGGACAGAACTTCAAGAACCGTGGAAGAGGCAGGGGAAGATCTCGCGGTGGCCGAAGTGGAGGTAGAGTGAATACCTTCTCTGAACAGTCCAAGGATGAAAATTCTAACGATCAAAAGGAAGGAGACGGTAGAGGACGAGGAAGAAAATTCAGAGGACGAGGAAGAAAGAGTTACGATAAGCGAAATGTACAGTACTTCACATGCAACAAATTCGGGCATTACTCCTCGGAGTGCTGGCATAACGAATCAGCCTTCAAGAAACACAAGAGTGATGAAGCTGCGAATTTGGCACAAGATACTGGTGATTCGGAGTCAGAACATGTTGTATTGATGTGCGCCTCAGATCAAATTAAAGAAAGGAAAGTGCACAACAGAGAAGTGCAAGACAGGTGTCATTGCGAGATAAAATACGTGTTGCAATCTGAAATAACGCAACATGCAAAAGAATGCTTGAATTACTCCGAACACGTGTTGCAACCATCAGAGAAGAAGAGTCGTGCAACGAAGAGCATAGATGATGAACGTGTAATGATGTCCAGTACTCACAGTCACACCGAGTTCGATACGTGTTGGTATTTGGACACTGGGTGCTCCAACCACATGACCGGAAGAAAGGAGTGGATGGTAAATCTTGATCTGAAGAAGAAAAGTAATGTGAGATTCGCTGACGACAGCACCGTGATGGCTGAAGGAGTCGGTAGAGTTCTGATCAGTTGCAAGAATGGCGAAATGGCATACATGGACGACGTTCTGTACGTCCCGACGATGAAAAGCAATCTGTTGAGTCTCGGTCAACTCCTGGAGAAAGGATACACCATGCAAATGCACCAGAATGTGATAGATGTGTTTGATAAGAAGAAGCGTCTGGTCATTAGAGCTCCTAAAGCAAAAAACAGGACTTTCAGAATAAATCTAAATGCAGTTGTGATTCAATGCTTGTCATCACTGAACGTTGAAGAGGAAAATTGGCTTTGGCATTACAGGTTTGGACACTTAAACTTCAAAAGTCTAGGCAGGTTGGGCGATAAAAATTTGGTGAAAGGTATTCCTACAATCACTGCAACACGCAAGATTTGTGAAGGCTGTGTTGTTGGGAAGCAAACCCGAAAGGAGTTTCAGAAATCAATGATTAAGAGAGCCAAGCAACCTCTAGAAGTCGTCTACTCTGATGTCTGTGGACCTCTTGATGTGTAAACAGTGGGAGGTAATAAATATTTCCTACTCTTTGTTGATGAATATACTAGGAAAATGTGGCTTTATTTGCTTAAAGAAAAGAAGGAAGTATACTCACACTTTCTTCATTTCTGTGCCATGGTTGAGAGGAAAAAAGCATTGCAGATCAAAATTTTTAGGACGGACGGTGGTGGTGAATTCAATTCTGGTGAGCTAAACAAATTTTGTCTAGAAAAGGGAATCGTTCATGAGGTCATAGCCCCTTACACACCTCAACACAATGGTATTGCTGAGAGAAGAAACAGGACTTTACTGGACATGACAAGGTGCATGATTAAAGGGAAGAGCTTGCCTAAAAATCTATGGGGAGAAGCGGTGTCCACTGCAGTCTATTTACTAAATAGAAGCCCGACTAAAGCCTTGTCCGATTGCACTCCAGAAGAGGCTTGGACAGGAAAGAAACCACATGTGCACTATCTGAAGATTTTTGGTTCGGTGTGTTACAGGCATGTTCCAGCAGAAAGAAGAACCAAACTCGATGACAGAAGTGAAACACTCATTTTTGTAGGCTATCACACTACAGGTGCGTACAGGTTGTATAATCCAGAAAAAAGGCAAATTGTTATAAGTAGAGATGTAATTGTAGATGAAGCTGCAACTTTCAAATGGATTGAAGAAGAGACTGGTTTTAAACCAAATTCTGGTGCTGTTGTTACTGACTGGCCAGAAGAGAAGAGATCCGATGAGATTGAACAGGCAGTCAACAACAGAGAAGATCTCAGACGATCAAAAAGAACCCGATTCCCTTCTTCAAGGCTTGCAGATCATGAGACTTTCACAGACAATGAAGTTGCAGATTCAGGTGATATTGTTCATTATGCGTTGCTTGCTGATGCTGAGACACTTACGTGGGAACAAGCTATCACGATGCAAAAGTGGAAGGAGGCCATGCTGGATGAGTTGAGATCTATAGAGAAGAATAAAACCTGGGAGCTGATGGAACTACCACAGGACAAGAGAGCTATTGAAGTCAAGTGGGTGTTTAAAACAAAGTATAAACCAGATGGAAGCATAGCCAAGTTGAAAGCAAGGCTGGTGGCAAAGGGGTTCTTGCAGAAACCTGGAATCGATTTCACTGAAGTTTATGCACCGGTTGCACGCTTGGAAACGGTAAGATTGATTGTGGCTATAGCAAATTTGAGAGATTGGAAGATCCATCAAATGGATGTAAAATCTGCCTTCTTGAACGGTCCACTTGATGAGGAAGTCTATATAAAGCAACCACCTGGCTTCGTGAGAAAAAATGAAGAGCAGAAGGTATATCGTTTACATAAAGCACTGTATGGTCTCAGACAAGCACCTCGGGCCTGGAATAATCATATAAATGCACTGCTGATAAGGATGGGATTTCAGAAGTGCCCTGTGGAATTTGGAATGTATGTCAAATCAGTTGGACAGCAAGACACATTGTTGATATGCTTGTACGTAGATGATATCCTTATAACAGGAGGCTCCGAAGAAGAAATTGCAAAATTTAAAGGTAGTATGAAAGAAGAATATGATATGACTGATCTTGGACACTTGACTTACTTTCTCGGACTGGAGTTTGTGCACAGTAAAAATGGAGTTCTAATTCATCAAAGAAGGTACATCAATGATATTTTGAAGAGGTTTAACATGTTGAGCTGCAACAGCACTGAAATACCAATTATGGCTAATCTAAAGCTGTCAAGTTTGGAAGAAGAAAGTAAGGTTGACGCAACCCTTTACAAACAGATAGTTGGGTCACTAAGATTTGTGTGTAATAGCAGACCAGACATAAGCTTTGCAGTTGGCTTGGTAAGCAGATTTATGAGTGATCCAAGACATACTCATCTCACCACTGCTAAACACATTCTCCGGTATTTGAAAGCCACAGCAGATTTCGGCTTGTTCTTTCAAAAGGAATTCAGCAGCAGAGACAGAGTATTGGAGGTATGGAGCGACTCGGACTGGTGTGGTGATCAGGTAGAAAGGAAAAGCACACATGGTTACCTATTCAAGTATGGGGGAGCAACAATTTCATGGTGTTCTAGAAAACAGAAGGTAGTAGCACTCTCTTCCTGCGAAGCAGAGTACATAGCAGCATCTGAAGCAGCGTGTCAAAGTGTTTGGCTTGAAGCCATTCTAGAAGAGTTGAAGGTCGAATACAGGAAACCAGTGCAGCTCCTTGTAGATAACAAGTCAGCTATTAGTCTTTCAAGAAACCCAGTATCACACGACAGAAGCAAACACATAGAAACGAAATTTCATTACCTAAGAGAACGTGTCAACCAAGGGAAGTTGGAGTTAGTGTTTTGTCCTACTGAAGAGCAAGCTGCGGACATCTTTACCAAAGCTTTGAGACGAGGAAGATTTGAAAAACTAAGAAATTTGATTGGCATTAGAAGCTTAAATAGTTTGGTTTAAGGGGAAGTGTTGTAAATAAACCAAAACTATGTCGTTTTAGATATATACTTTTCTGTACTTTGCCTATATAAGGCAGTATTTCCTTAATGAGAATTAACTCATTCTCTCATATTCTTGTGCTCTCTCTCTTTCATTCTCTGAGTGCTTTTACACCTTTCTCTACATTCTGTAAATACATCCTCTGAACTATCAGTAAGAAAAGAGAAATCGTAGAATTTTTGGGAAAAGAGACGAAAAAGGGAAAACAAAAAAAATTGAGGTACATAAAGGAAAAAAGCATGTGCTGAAATTTAATGTCTTATTTATTTTTTTTCTTTACCCATAAGCTCCATTACTATCAAACTCAATTATTGTAATAAAACTTAACAATTACTTTAATACAAAATTTATTTGTTAATATTTTCATATTATGCTGCAGGTGTTAAATCTTAATTCACGTTGTACATATTAAACAACTAACCAATTTTTTTTTAAAAATGCTTCTGTAATAATTTTATACACTTTTAAGCTATTAATCAATTTTTTTTAAAAAGTGCAGTTGACGATTCTCAAATAATTATTACAAAAGTAAAAAATTTAGTTAATTATAATTAATATTAAATATTACTATAATTGTTTTTATTAATTTAATCTAGTTATATATTAAATTTAATTTTTTAAATAAAGATCATGTAAGCTTATTACAAATTAACATTCAATGTCATTAGGTAAATAAATAATATTTTAACAATATATATTCATTATTTAGAAACTAATTTAGTGATTAATTTTTGTTCTTTATATATTTAGTCATTAGTTTTTATATAAATAATCACTGAATTACTTTATAACAGACCTGTAATTTATAATATAGATAAATTATTTGGTTTATAATTTTTTAAAATTTAACCACTCGAAAGTTCGTCGTTAAATTTAAATTTAAATAATAGTGACTAAAAATTGTGTCTCTGATAATATGGTAATTAGAAATTAAAAAAAACAGTTTTTAAACGAACAAAAATTAGTTATTAGAATAAATTAATCATAACTAAAAAATAGTTTCTAATTATATCTTAATTAAACAGTAACAAAATTATCTTTAGATAAATAAGTATTTTTATGGTCATTAATCACTAAAAATATAGTGTCTGATTATATTGTAAAATATTATTAAAAATAAATTATTTTATATATAAATCATCATAGTTCAAGCTGTGGAAATTAATATTTTATGGAAAGTCGTATTAGAGTGTTTAAACAAAGGACAATGTGTTAGAATTACAGGTTGAAGTGCTTAGATTTACGCACTAGAGTGTTTAGACGAAGAAAGATAGTTTAAATCAATTAATGTTAGTTTTTCATACACACGTTACACAAGTTCTTTTAAGAAAGTTAAGATTTTTTAAAAGCAGAATTATATTCAACTGTATTGGTAGAAATAAAAACACATTTAATTATTTTTTAAATTACTTGAAGTTGCTTATATTTATTTGGACAGATCTTGAAAATTAGTCAAGGATTAATAATTTTTATTAGATTGTTATGTGAGAAAACTATACTCGTTTCATTTTCCATAGAAGAAAAGCTTATTGCGCATGATCAAGGATAACGTCTCTTAGAATGTTAGGAATGAAATCAAACAATGAAAAAAATGAAGTTGTTAACAGAACACTTAAAGAAGTCAATATATATAACATCAGCAGCACACATGGGATGAACAAGAATCATTCAAACTAGTAATTTTGTGATAGCAAGAGCATTACTACATAGTTCAGAGAAATGACAGTTACGTTCAGTTAGAGGAGAAGTTGAATAATAGTCCTCAATTTGCTGCAAGTCCTTGAAGCCATCCTCACATGTCTCAGCATCAGACATGGCAGCAGAAATCAATGTATCCACTTTGTCACAATCTCCATTGGCAAGTGCTTCTTTTGAGTGCTGCAAGTTCTCTATGGCTTCCGAGAATTCCTCTTCACAGTCTCTTAAGCAACGGGACACGTAAATGTTATTAGCAGCGGAAGAATTGGACTGCAGTTCATGAACACAGGTCAAAGTTTCTGCAGCATATGCTGTGCTGAGATTCAGTGCTATCTCAGCAAGCACTCTGAGATCTGATGTCTTGCCACTAATAGGGACTGATCTTAGGGAAGAATTGCATACTTGGAAATGAAGGGTGTGTTTGCAGGTTGCTGTCACCAAATCCTCTCCTTCTGTGCTATGTGGCCTACCACATTGAACCAGCAAAACAGAGCAATTCATCAGCAAGATTGGCAGAACCAAGCATTGGTTAAAAACTTTCCTTGATGCCATCTCTGGCTCTGATTGTTTAGGGGCTGTGTCAGTGCCATATATAAAAGTTGTAACCAAATTAATTTAATAAATTAGTCTTCCAACTTATGACTCCAAAAGAATTGGACGAATAGCTGAACGGTTAAGTGGAGTTAACATGATGTTAAGTTTAAGTCATATCATTACCAATTAGGTCGTAATTAGCCTAGTATTATATCAAAATCTACAAATACAGTATGTTGGTTATATTTATTGCATAATTATTGTTAATATTGTCGGGTTCTTATTGACTTTAAGATTTAAGTGTATTCTGCAAGTAATACAAGTAATTTCTAGTTGAACCGAACACTAAAAAGTGTGAAGCGGAGGAGAAATTTTGACTTGTACATTGGAAGATTTTGTTAAGAGAAAATTTCACCTCGATCCTGTAAACCAAAACATCTTAGATTCTTAAAATTAAGTTGTTGCCACAAAGAGACAAATCCAAAAGTTAAATATGTTTATCAGCTGCTGAACCATTTAAATCAGATGCCAGACATGATTGCTGATAGAATAACACTCTTTATTGGAAGGTGAGTTTTGAATTATTTGGGTAGTTTTCTTTGAGCTTGTCAGTGGCATATTGTGTATAGATCATGACAGCTCTTTGCATTTGTTTTGTCTGTGAGAGGAATAAAATAGACCTACCCAATGGGCCAATGGTACTTGCCTTATGTTTCACAAACTAATACAATTGCTTGTCATCACAACTGTCTAAAATTTGTCTCAACATGATGTCTTATTTTATTTTTTCTTGGCATCATGTTGAGTGTTATTTTTCTTTCCTATGAGAGAGTTTTCACACTGAAAGGTATGTATATATATGACTGGTGCTGGTTAATTTGGTTATGCGTTTAACTCTTTTCATGAGGTGAAACACCCTGAATGTTGGTAGTAATGAAAATTGAATTAGGTTGTTTCCTGTATGCTTTAATTGCACATAAAAGCATTGATTTGGATTGCAAAATAAAAAATTATCCTGTTACGTGATTTGAGAGATCAAGGGGTATTTAGGATAAATAAAATGGATGATAAATTATAAATAATTGATTTATAGATTAATTGAAGTTCATTACTATTATTATAAGATATTTTTTATTAATTATTTTTATAATTAATGAGCATTAGGGATGACAATAGGTCGGGTAGGGCACGGATACTGCCTACCCGCAATCCGACTCGACAAAAAAAAAAATTCACCCTCTACCCGCACGGATACCCGCTTAAAAAATACCTACGAATATTTTAAAACCCGCAGATATCCCTGGATACCCGCGGATACCCACAAATATTTAAAAAAATATATTTTTATAAAATATTATAATAAAACTTAAATAAAATTACAAAAAATATATATATAATATAATATTTATTAAATTAAATATAAATTATAATTTAATTTTTATTATATTTAACCTTATAAAATATAAATTAATGTTAATTTTAATTAAATTTAACTTAATAAAATATAAATTAAATTTTTATTTTTATTTTTTGCGGATAGCGGATATTCATGGATACAAATAGTATAATACCCGCACCCGACCCGTTTATAAGCGGGTATTAAAAAATCCGCTATCCGTAACCCATGGATAGTAAATATCCGCGAATACCAACTATCCGTCGCGGATTTTATACACAGATATCCGCAGACGTGGATTTTTTTGCCATCCCTAGTGAGTATAATCATAAATAGTTTATTGTGTTGAAATTTATATTATATGTTAATTTATGACTCAACAAATAAATCCAATTTTACTTTAAGTGTGATAGATTTTGATTTAATTTTTCAAGTTAAAAAGTATGCTACCATTACTTATGGTAGTAGTAATGAAAATAAATCTTAACTTGTAAAAAAACAAACAGATATCCTTAACACAAAAAATTATTAAAAAGATGAAAGCACTTATACTCCTTTTTGTAACAAAGTATATTAAGAAAATATATTTGAGTGTCTTTGGATCAAGTTTTCTATTTTAGTGTGGCAGTGTGTCTGTGGATATGAATAAAAGAAACACAGTTAAATATTTTGAGAGGAAGATTAAAAGAATGATTTAGCCAACAATCAAGACCACTTTCAAATGTCTATACAAAGGGATCAAAACATCTCTTATCTCTATATTCTTTGCTTATTTTATGCACATTATGTCCATCATCTCTGATCTCTATACTCTTTGCTTATTTTATGCAAATTAACCTTTCAGGTTATCCAAAGAAAAAGAAGACGAATAAGGAAGACCTGAAATATGTCACATCCACCATTTTAACAGCTCTACTTTTTGCCCATCGGTGTCACGAATGCTCGTTGTTTCAATTTTCAATTACATTTTGTAGTTCTTATATTCTTTCAGTATAATTATTAAAATCTCACAAAAATGAAAATCCGCTTCACATCAAGGACAAACTTACTTGAAATTTCTCAATCCTATACTTTTAACAGTAATTATCATTCAAATATGGTGACAATAATTATCATTAAAAAATGGTGGGAAAGTGGCCATGAGTTATATAATCATCATTTTTTTATTAATTTAAATTGTTCAAAAAAAAATTTAAAAATATATATATAAAAAAGACAGAAAAATCTAATGAAAGGTAGTCAAGAAGTTCAGATTCTCTATTAATTTTTTTGGTGTTGATACTGTTCTCTGTTGAGTAGTAAATATACATTGATGTTGATATATTAAAATTCTTTTTAATATATTTTCAAATATCAAAATCAGTGTCCATCGCTGAATTTTGAAGACACAACACAAGAACAGTGAAAAAAAATCCAGCAGAGAATCCAAATTCCTCGCAGAGTAGCTCCAATATCATGAGATTCTTGGTTTCTCGTGGAGTTGAGAGAATTATGTAATCATCCAGCCATTTCTGCAAGAGGTTTCTCACCGTCTTCTGCACATAAACAATGTTTCAATTTCATCCAGTTTGTCGCATTTGGAACCCCTCTAATGAAGCATCATGCTGGAAAATCATGCAAGCTCTTTCAATATGACACCGTTCTTAGTGGGTACGCTACTTATTCAACTAACTTCCTTCAATTTCTTGTACTCCTGAAGGCTAACAAGGGAAGCCTTGACCTTGAGCCAATCGGCAGGTTTTGGCATAATAATAGCAATATATCCTTCTCTATCAGCCTGATGTATTGATGAAAAGAAATACATATAGAGGGAAAAAGGAAGTAAAATAAAAAGGAAAAACAGATAATTGCATGCATGAAGATAACATTACAACAAAGTCGTGTACGTTCTAATGTCACAAGTATTTAGCAGTAGCAGCAATCGTTATGATAGTTATGGATAAAAATCAAGATGAAAAAAGGATGTCTTACAAACACGGTCCTAATAAGTATCAAAAGAATACTGAATCAGAGACAACAATAATACAGTAAAAGTAACCTCTTCTAGCGCAAGCAGTCTAACATATTTGTTTTGGTGAATGACAAAAAAAAAACAGAGGACCAGAGGCCTCCAGGGAACCCAATATGAGCCCTATCAGCTCTCGTAAACAATATAAGTACGAGGAACAATTAGAAAAATAACAATAATAGACAGATTTGATAATGGAGAAGATTAAGGTTAGCAAATCAAAGCACAGTTTGGCCTTCTCGGATGTAATATTCGGAATAATTACTCCTGTTATAAGAAAGGTTTATCTACAATGAAAAAATCAGGCTGGAAAAACGCATAGTTACTCTTACCGAAACATTAAGCAGTTCTGGTTGCTTGATCAATTGTTGATTCACTTCCAAGAGGGAGCCTTTGACGCAACATCTAAAAAATCACAAGTTATGTATCAGAGAGCATAAAGGAGACCCGGAAAGACGAGGTACACAACCACAGATATACCAATAATCCTTAGATCACATGCATGTGTTATAATGGAAAATTTACCTTACAATATAAGTATCATTTTTGGTAGAAATTTTACACAGAGCAGTGTTGGACTCAAAGTGTTGTGCATTCTGCACGAAAACACTTCCCAATTTAATAATGGAAGGATAAGAAACTATTTACATAAAGTAAAACATTTTGAAACGCACAAAATTTCACGAAACAGTGTCATTGTTCTTCTTCTGCTTTCAAGAAACAGAGAGTAAAGTGTGAAAATTCAAAATTGGAAAGATATACCTTCTTCCGCTTTCCAGTGACTTTCATCTCACTGCGATCAGACTTCCCAACATTGAAATCAACGGCTGTGATTCCACCTTCATCCTTGAAAGCAACGTGGGAAGGAGCCAACCCAATCACACACAAGCTTTAAGGCAACAACAGCAATTACAGCAAATGAACATACTTTTAAGAAAATACCAATATAATCCAATTCGAAGCAACCTCAAAGGAATGAATAGTATACCCATTGGCGTGCCGGTAAACGTACTGATCGTGAGCTGGTTTCATAAAATCTGAAGTTCAAATTAACTAAATACTTAATTACCGAGGTTTAGGGTTTATAAAAAGAATGTAATGTGAGTGTGAATAGGATTACCTATGGCGAAGAAAGTGGCAAAGTTGGATTCAACGGCGGAAGGAGGAGTGATGGGAAGATTCTGCACGTCAGGGACTAGAAGCTTCTGTAAGTCTTCATCTTCCTCCTCTTCTTTAATCTCATCCAGTACTTCGGTTTCTGAACAGTTCGATTCATCCATGATCTGGTCCTTGTTTATGGTTGACATTTTAATTTTTGTTCAAATTTAAATGAGAAAAAGTACAGCGCAATCTCCTTGCACTTGCAGACTTAGATAGATAGGGCAACACCGGAACAAAGGTCACAGAACCACCTCGTCATATAGTACTTACAGATCGAAATTCACCGTATACCTCAGTGATAGAACCGGTCTCAACTGCACCTGATTGGATCAGCTATGAAATCAGACACTCCAACAATGAATGAAATTCACAACGTTCCAAATCCACACTATAAAACACTATAAAGGTCTTAATTGTTTCTGATTCTGACCTTGCAATGTACGTAAACAACACAAGTTTAAAACAATACCTTCACAATTATAATAAACGGGTAATAGAAAAACAAGTGTAAAGGTCTTCCTTAGGAGCATAAGTAACGGATTCAACAATGCAAATGTCAGCGCCTTTGAAGCTTCTTAATGTCCGTGTCTGGAATGATATTAAGCATTAGGATAACAACATAAAAAACTTAAAGAGGGATTTTGCCCTAAAATAATGAAGGGTGACAATTGAAAGCGGAAATCGAAATCGGGGAAATTAGGTTAATGGGGTTGGTGAAAAGATGAAAAAGGAAGGATTTTTGAAGAAAAGAAGTGAAGGGTAAGAGTACTTACTTAGAACAAAGTGACTACATAGATAGGATTCCAGATTCTGTGTGCCAAAATCTTAATGCGCCTCTTACACTTCGAATTGTTGGGAGTGCTGTTAACCCCACGAAGTTGGTTTTTTAAATCTTCCCACTTTTTATTTTATCTACAAATACAACGTATTTTTTAAGTTTCCTTTTAACTAAATAAAATATTTATCATATAACTTATTTTTAAATCAAAATTGAATCAATTATATATAATATCAGTTTTAATTTCAACGAATCAAGTGCGATACAAATTAATTTTTAATCAAAATTGAATTAATTATGATGAAAGTTGACATTTATGATAATAATAATTACAATTATGGTTGTTACAGTTTTTATGGTCACAGATGTTCCTTTCAAGCACCATTTGGGGTCTGTTTTATAATCTCACATGATTTTGCTGCTGTATCAGTTCCATACCCACAAGCTCCTCTTACAAGTGAACATTTATCTAAACTAAAAAGTAACCTAACAATAAAAATAATCGTTTGAATGTATTTTTTTATTTAAATATATATACATATATATATATATATATATATATATATATATATATTTATATATATACTGCTAACCTATGTAAGTTTTTCTTTATACATTTTAGTTTTTAAGTAAAGTGTACAGACAAAAAAAAATCTAAATTCATAAAAAAAAAGACACACTTTAAAACCAGAAGTATTTTAATAATTTTTATTTTCAATTTAAAATAAAAAAATCAGATAGAGTCATCTAACTTTAATCCATTTTTTTCACTCACATAAGTTGTTCTTGCTTTATTTATTTGTCACTTTAATAATAAAATAATTGATTATGTTGATTTTTGATTGAAGTGTTATGTTATATATTTTTCCTTCTCATTATTATTAAATTTCGCTTTTAAATTTTAGAAGTAGTAATTTATCTTCAAAGAAGTTTGATACTTTGACTATTATGTGACCTATTTGGTGGCTTCCTTGATTTGCTTTGCTTAACATTTGAATAACGAAATAATTGATAAGTTTTGAGTTAAAATCATGTTGATTTGTAAAGTGAAGAATCATTACTGGTGTGAAAAATCATTACTCGTGTTTATTTTATTTTACTATATTTCTAGGTTGGATTTTTCTCTAAATTTCCAAAGCATAATGACATGCGAAATAATTGGTAATTAGTCTGAAGTGCTTTTTAGAGATGATGATTTAACATCCAAAGATGATGAATTGAAGAGATCTTGAATAAATATTTGCGTGAAGGCAAAAATGCCAATAACTCAACTCTTTACAAAGACAAATTGTTTAACCGCGACACTTATGCTTATAATTTTTATGGTTTATTTGCAAAAACTTGTGATTTTTCAGTTAGACGTGGTCATAGTTACAAACGGAACAAGAATAACATTGAAGATATACATAGAAGAGAGTTTACTTGTCACAGAGCTGGTGTTTCTAAACAAAATTACTAAAGTAGAAAAACAAAGGAAACGAAAAAGTTCAAGATGTGATTGTAGTGAAAAATTGTTGATATCTGAAAGAACATTTGGCAAACTTTTACCAAATTTTCTTTTAGATATCAACAATTTTGCACTACAATTAAATCTTGAACTTTTTCGTTTCCTTTGTTTTTCTATTTCAGCATTTTTTGTTTATTTAAAAACACCTGCTCGGTAACAAGTAAACTCTCTTCTATATATATCTTCAAACTCTCTTTTATATATATCTTCAATGTTATTCTTGTTCCGTTTATAACTATGACCACGTCTAACTGAAAAACCACAAATCTTTGCAAATAAACCATAGAAATTGTAAGCATCGGTGTCGTTGTTAAGCAATTTGTCTTTGTAAAGGGTTGAGTCATTGACATTTTCACCTTAGGCAAAGTTCCATTAAGATTTCTTCAATTTCATCATCTTCACGGACCTCTCCAATTTCACCATCTTCGGATGTTGAATCATCATCTCTAAAAAACACTTCAGACCAATTACCAATTCCTTCCCAGGTCATTATGCTTGTGAAAATTTAGAGAAAAGTCCAACCTAAAAAATGTAGTAAAATAAAATAAACCTGAGTAATGATTTTTCACACCAATAATGATTTTTTACCTTGCAAATCAACATGATTTTAACTCAAATCAATTATTTTGTTATTCAAATGTTAAGCAAAGCAAATAAAGGAGACCGCCACCAAACAAAGGCCATGTAATAGTCAAAGTATTAAACCACCTAAAGATAAATTATTGCTTTTAAAATTTAAAAAAGAAATTAATAACAATTAGAAGGGAAAATATATAACACAACCCTCCAATCAAAAATCAAAATTAACATCATCAATTACTTTGTTATTAGAGTGACAAACAAATAAAGCGCAAGAGCAACAAATTGTTGTGTCGCGGGTTGTTATGTATGGAGTGAGAGAAAGGATATAGATGAGAGAAAAACAAATTGGATGAGTAAAGAAGGTGAGTTAGGATTAGGTGAATGTTTTTTATTTTTTTTTATTTTAAGTTGAAAATAAAAATTATTAAAATACCATGTGTTTAAAGTACAAAAAATTTACATAAGTTAGTAAAATATTATTTTGGGTCAGGTCGGATACTCATAAAATTATAATTCATTTTCTGTATCTGACTTCTACAACTCGTTATCTAATCTAAACTATTTGTCCAATAATTTTTTTGGATATTACATATTCCATCGATTACTTGAAACTGGAACAAAATATAACGACCCTAAATATTAAACTATTAATCTAATAAATAATAGCATAATAAGGAGATATAAAATTAATTTAGTGGTAAAATTAGAAGAAAGAAGTTGTTCAACTCCTTATTAATATTTAGGAGATATAAGATTATTTGAAAGATTTAAGAAAAGTGAAAGATATTGTATGTTCAACTCTCCACTAACAAATATTAATAACTAGTATTACGGCTATAAGAACCATAACAAAAAATATATGGAAGTATGATTATAAATCCTCCTTAAAAGTTTAAAACTAAATAAGTATTAAAAATTTACATTTTAAAATTCATGGCATTGTAGGAAGTGATACAATACAATTTCCTTAAATACAACAAAGACATAAACACGACTTTCGTCTCTTTTTCTTAAAATCATCTCGTCCCACTGCAAAATTAAATTGTCACATTATCCTAATTGATGACATAGATTCAATTAAAAGATATAAAGGTTTTAAATATTTAATAGAACAAAATATTTGAAGTACTCCCATGCTTCTTTTTTGTTCTCTTTTATTTTAATAAAATGTGATATGATGACAAATGAAAATGATAGATGAGTTTTGAAGTGTCAAGTGAGATGTTAAAATTTATAGTAATACCTAACATGAATTTATGTAAAAAATATTTTAAGTACTCAATTTTAGAAAAGACTTGAAATTAAATAAATCATTTTATTATTTTACATGTAGAGAGATATACAAGTAAAAAATGATGATGCAAAATACATTACTCAAATTAATAACAAAATCAAATAGCAGAATCTAAGTTAAAAATTATAAAAATTTCAACTTTACATAAAGTAAATTTTTTATAAAAATTTAATTTAAAATATCCATATTTATGAATATTTTAAAATTTGTCCGATTGGAAATTTTTAAAGGAAGTCTTCTATCTCAATGATAATGAGGTCTAATATCATCACAAATCTGAAATATTTTAATTAGTCATTGTTGGTAAATATTTTACCTGAAATGTTTTAATTAGTTTGTGTTCATATATTTTAAAAAGTTTAATAATAATTTGATTTATTACTAAAATATTACAATTAAAAGATATAAAAACAAATTATTTAAAATATATTTTAATTTAACTTTTCTTGTTTGTTTGATATAAGAAATATTGAAAAATAAAAATTAGATTAAACTTTTACAGAAAAGATAACAACTGTGTATCTTAAAAGTGGAGAAAATAGGTATCCTTAACAGTAATTTTGAAAGAAAATTGTGTGGAAAAATTGAGAAATACCCATTGTATACTATTATACATTTTAAATTTTAAAAATATTTATTCTTTTATGTTATGTTAAATCAACTTTTTCTTCAAAACCAGTAATTTCCTTTTCTTTTATATAGGATTGATATTGATTTCTTTATTTACTTAACCTTCAAATAAAAAAAGTAGCAACATTTCACGGCTTAGTTTTATGTTTATTTACGGTCATGCGTATGTACACCATACCGTACACTTGCTACCCATGAAAAAAAATCAAGCGATTTTAGCTTGTGAAAAAAATATGCACAAAGATACATTATAGTAAATATATAAAAAAAGAACATGTTTTCTCTGTTTTTTTAATACTCCTTCAAAATTATTATCTCTATGGTTTTTCTATGTTTTTTTATACTCCTTCGTATTGTGTAGAGATCTTTTGTACACTCGTATTGATAACACACTAAGTGATTACCGAGAATATTTCCTCTATAAGGAGGACCCTCTGCCACAACCAGATTCTTTTTAATCTCTTCCTCAAAAAAAAAAACATCCTACTTTGTACTGAGGTTGTGTACAAAAGATTGAGAAGGAAGGGGAAAAATAGTGTTGAATAAGCAGTGAAGATTTGCATGTCTGAGAAAGGAACAGAAGGTCCTTTTCCCGAATTGAAAGTGCAGAACAGGATAGAGAAAAGAAAATAAAATAAACTGATTTAAAGAGAGAAAAGAACCTAATACAATTGCACAGCAGGTTTCAATCACATGATCTACACGAATCACTTGATTTTGTTATGCACTGTAGCATCACATATAAACCACCATGTTAATAGAGAGAAACAAGTTGATAAGCGTATGTGGCAAAAAACATATGCCCTTGTATTTAAGGTGAAGTGACAGCCATGGATCAAATGCAGCGTTACTTGCACAATTTCATTCAATCCAATCGGGAGTGGCTAACAATTGCACATGACATGATCATAGCCGTAAACTGTTGTTTTACATATTAAAATACATAATTAAGATAAAAAAGAAACGTGTTTTCTGAACTGAAGGAATCGATTTGATCTTCGCAGATTAGAATCTTTAGAGGATCCAGAGCCCTGTAGCTCTTTAAAGGAATGTTTTCCTAAAGCCCAACACCTTAGTCTACCCCTCGGACTCTTCCACACCAGGTTTTAGATCTCCTTTGTAACACCCAAAGGAAAAAATTATACCAAAGAGAAAAGTTATACGCCACCCCTCCTTTCCTTTCTTGCAATTCCTCATGTTTTAACAAAAAGCTCTAATGTGTTCGAGGACCCTAGAAAATAAAACATTATTGATAGAAAACTAGATTGTCAAAATATAATTAATACATCCTTCAGAGCAACAGTTTCCAATCATAACTTCTTAAAGAATTGATATGATAACTAACAATTGATTTTTTCTTCAGCTCCTAAACATAATTCTCCGGATAAGAAACAAAACATAGCAGTCACAATGGATGTAAATACAAATAGAACATATTTTTAATGTGTTAAACTGACTTTCAGATATCTTCCACATTGAAAATTAAAAGATTCACCTCTAGAGAAGGAAAGGATAAGGGAAGTTCTTCAAAAGAAAACATCGGCAGAGGTTGGACAGGAAGGTGCCCTGGTAGCATTTGGTAGGGTGAGAAAAGATATTTCTCAGAAATCGTCGTCATCCTCTTCTGCAATATGCTTAGCCAGCTCCTGCTCCTGTTGTTGTCTCTCTCTTCTTTTTTCAGCACTCTCCTTCTCTTTGTGTGTGTTTGGTGGAAAACGAAGTGCTCGTACTGCCTCATTGTGCATGTTAAGACAGAATGCAATTCGAGAATTAAAGGCCAACTGAGGCTCATTTGTGGAGTAAATATCTCCAGTTTCCTTGGACACCATCCACCCGTTGGCATGATCCAATGTAGCATCAATTGCACCATCACGAATAGCCTTTGCTACAATGCTCTCAGCATCAGCAACAGGATTCGGAGAGTTCAACCTCAGCTTTTTAGCAACATCAGCCAGAGAAATGCGAGAATAGGAGATGCTGATGTTACGTAAACCAGTTCTGATAACATTATGGCGCAATCGAACAATCAAATTATGGGTTCTATCTGCAGTGAAGGTAGTGGCAAACTTGTCTGCAATATTCCTAAACAGTTCCAAGTCTCCAATCCGTACAGCCTGAAATTTTTACAACATAAGCTAACAATATCACAAAAGAAAGAAAAAAAAAAAAATATATATATATATATATATATATATATTTATATATAATAACCTTATTATGGATATGAAAATAATAAAGTTTTGAGATAACAATAGAGTTCAGAATATGTAAAACTGAACAGTTCTTGTGGAGTGAATTTATAATTCAACTACAGAAAATTTACTTGTAATGATTAAAAAAGAGAGGGAAAACGAGCCAACTAATCATAATGATATCAGAACCAGCCTACAGTGTTATTATCATGATAAACATAGGATAATAATGTAGACTTACATTTGTAAGCTCAAAGTAAGGCCTTAAAGCTTTTTCCATTCCTTTCTGCATAAAGACAGTGCGCTCAGGTATTTCTCCCAACAGTAACCGAACTATCACAGCCCACTTGTTACATTGAATTCGAAAACCCCGTGCAGCAACTGGAGCTTTCCGGGCAGCCTGCAGGAGAGACTCTTTTGCATCTGTATACTCCAATTGAATTGTCCGAATTTTCCCAAGGTAGAAGAGGTAGCGACAGAACTGAAACGGTGTACCACAAATGTGGATAAGTGAAGGAAAATCTCAAAAAGGATAAGAAAAATATTTAACAATAAATTAGACTACATAAACAACAATAACACCATTATTGAGGACCTCCACAAGGTCTTTATCACAACACTGACGAGCACTGTATAATAGATAGGTTTGTCTGCCCAAATTGAAATAAAAAACATCAAAACTTAGATGGTTAGAATAACAGAACCACCGTACCTGTTGGTTTGAATGCGCTTCAAATCGAGGAGCCTTAGACCTCAACTTTTCTGCCTGATCATATAGATTGTAGTGAAGGTAGTTGCGGAGCAGCAAATTAAGAAGTGTTTCCTTCAATGAATCAATAGTTAACAGATAAGTTTAAAATAAAACACTTTGCATAAATTGTGTGACTAATCAGTTTATGCAGGGAACATTCATTGTATGTACATGATTAAATACAACAAAATTTTAAAAAGAAAAAACTAAAAACCCTAATTACATACATATCACTGTGCAATTGAGAATCTATAATAACTATGAAATGTGATTGGTTGAGTTTGTTGTGACAACAACTACTGAACTATATCAAGGATCATAAGCATTTGGCATAAATTGCGTGACTGATCAGTTTAAGCAGGGAACAACAGAATTAAAACAAAAAACCAACAAACCCTAATTACTGGCATATCACTGTGCATATTGATTGAGAATCTATAATAACTATCAAATTTGTTCTTGGTTGATTTTGTTGTTACAACAACTACTGAACTTTAGTAAGGATCATAAGCCCTTACGTAAAAAACCTAAAGTGAAAACATACCTGGCCCAACTCGTCATGGCGCAGGGTGGCAATTCGGTGCAATGCAAGGAGGTTGCTGAAAACAAATTCCAAAATCAAAATTACTTAAAAATACAATTCAGTCTTCAACATCTCTCAAGTATTAGATAAATTAGCACTTAACTCACCCACGGATTTCAGCAAGATCTCCCGTAAGCTCATAACTATATGAATAGTAAAAATACAGTCTGGATGCAATAACATCAACAGTCCTCCTGTTTGTGTTCTTCAGCCAAACGATGCTAGCTGAGGAACAAGCTTTGGCCTAAAGAGGTAGTAAAAACAGCAGTATATAATCAGTTTCAGTTGTCAATTCGAAAAGTTGAAAAAGGGGGACTGACCTCATTGTATTTTTTTTTATCAATCAGAAAAAGTAGTACGAGCAGGTAACAGTAGATTTCTAGCTCGGGCAACAAGTGTTTAGCTGGGGTTTGAATTGCAGATGTTGCGGCATCCACTTCCATCTCGTGATCATCCTCCTACACATGCAGTGCGGACATTATGACTCCAAAAATCATTGAAATACACTCATTGACCCACATCCACTATCCAGTTAAATCATTTGCCGGCATCATAATTTAGAATTTGAATTAAATGAACCAAAAAAGACTACTCATAATTCAAATTAGGTTAATAAGAACAAAATATGTAAGTCCTTTTCAACAGGAACAACCCTAAATCTAACTTGAAGGTCACCTTGGGAAGATGCGCAGACAATTTTGCATGAGCTTCAGAACCAGTAGTGAGGACGTGATCAAGAAAAGACGAGATAATCGACGCTGTTAATTTACGCCTCAACGCAATTGTAAGGCGAACAGCACGAGCAATTCTACGAACTTCCTTCGTGTACGAACCGGTCTCGATAAGCGACGCTATCTCCTTCAAATCTGCGAGCGAAACCAAAGCAAAAAAATGAAAAACTAAAATGGCTTTATAGAACTGCGAAATCGGAACAGAGGAAGAAAAAATACTGACGCTGCAGAGTAGACGGAGCAGGTAAAGAAACGGAGTTGGAAGGCGTTGAGCGATCCTTCATCTCGAGATCTTGAGTCATGTTGAACAAAATCTAGTGAAAGCGGCACACACAAGAAAAATTTGGGGAATCTGATAGAAAACCCCAACAGAATGAAAAGGAAGGGTGAAAGAAGAACCACGCAAGGCACGGTTGTAAGGACCTTGATGACATAAAACGGGCCTACGGTCTTCAACCCTAACATTCAAGACAATACCGTAGGTTGTTTCCCAAATACAATTATAAAACTTCCATTATTATATGATATTTTTTAATTTTAAATAATATTTTTCTGGGATTATTAAAATTCATCCTATCTCAAGAAATAGCATTCCTGATTATAGTATTCCTAGCAACACACTGTTATACCTTGAAATAACTGCCCACAAAGAAATTAGGCAAATTTAATTAGTTAGATACAGGGGATTACTTAAGTGACATATATCCCATATTCGCATTGTTTAAGTTGAGAAAACTGAGAAAAAAAATGCAAAAATAATGAAATTATAATTGGTTGTCTCTCTCCTCGTGCATAATTTTAGATAGGAAATTGAATCATCCTTTTTTTTCTTCTTTTTTTCAAATATAATCTCGATAAGGCTTTAACTGTATCAAAATGCATCAGGGGACCCATTTTATTCACTTGTCCAAAATTTTATCTTGTAAACGACACAGCGATTTCCCCTCTCTTTTTAATTTTTTACATAATGTGTTTAATCTCTTGTTTTTGTTATCTGTAGTCTTCAAATTTTGATTTTTAAGTCACCATATTAAAGGGTGCTTGAATTGCACACTGCGCTAATTTTGTATCACTGTTATATGACCCGAATTGTGTGGTGTCTATGTGTACACATACAAATAATATACGTATATATATATATATATATATATATATATATATATATATATATATATATATATATATATATATATATATATTTGAAAATGGTTTCTTCCTATGGCCTTACAAATGTCAGGTAACGACCGTAATTATTTGAATGATTATCACACTAACAACTCATCTCACGTATATTTTAATAAAATTATTATCAATGTGAAAAGATAAATTAGCCTTAATTTTATAAAAAAAATCTAATGATTAAATTAAATTATTCGTTAAAACCATTATATAAAAAACTAAGTGAAAAAACGCAGGCTTGATTTCTCACTATTAAATATCCATTCTAAAAACTAATATTTAGTCTTGTTCACTTCAAGAAATTTGAGAAAGAGTAATTGAGGAGATTTGAAGATAATTTTTGTTGTTGTTTATTTAAATGAATTTGGAGGTAACTGAGAATGAATTTGGAAGTAAAGTTTGTAAGAATTAATGTAAGATTTGATTGACGTGACACATTAAAATAATTTACTTCCAAATTTAGTCTCATTTACTTCAAAATTCACTCAAATAAATAAAAAAAAATTATTTTCAAATCCTTTCAAATCCCCTGAATTACTCTCTTCCAAATCCATTTAAGTGAACAAGGTCATGAATTAAGAATGGAACATGTATGATGCAATTTACTTTTACTTAATTGCTAAATTTGTATCTAACCAAGTCTTTGTTCAAAATCCTCCAGCGGGTAAAAATTGGATAAGAAATTATTGAATGACCAATACATACAAATTAGAGAAAATTATCAAGCTCGTCTTGCAGATCTTATACTAATTTCAGATTAATGATAGGACGTTTCATCCTACAGTATATATATTTCAAGGGTTTCACCCTGCAATCTTAATTTTCACAAATACCCTTGTCATTAATGAAGTTGGTGAGAAGTATTTTTTTCTTACCCAATTAAGTGGTTGACTGAACTTTATTTAATGAACGTGGAAGTTTTTAAATTTCTCTCCCTTGCACCTCGGTTTTGTGGTGGTTTTTCAGAGAGATTCTTCGTTGAGAAGTGTTTTAAGAAGATAGTCTAGTTGTTGATTGTCATTGGAGTTTGAGAGCAATAAGTTTTTCACGTCAAATTGATGTATAAATTCATCACAAATCTTACCACACTTAATCGAATTTTGAATTTTAAATTTTGATGAAGACCAAAAGGATATTAAACTCCGTTAAAGAGGTAAATGGATATCAAAATCTAATTTGTCCTTTATATGATGTAAAAATTCGATCAAATTTCGACATCCAAGAATAGAAAAACATGTATCTCATATCGAAATCCGAATAATTCTCAAATCTTATTTTTTCTTTATTGGATTTTCAAATTCTAGAGAGAAAATTATATTTCAAGATTTGACGGAGATCATTTAAATTTCGATATTCGATATATGTTTTTTCGAATATAATTTTATAATTTTATTATAAATGTTTAATTTTTTTATTTTCTTTTTTGTGTGATGTAAAAGAATTAAAAATTCATAAGAATTTTTTTATAAAATAAGTTGTAGGAATTTTTTTAATTTATTAAAAATATTTGGTATTTAAAATTCATATGAAAAATTTAAATAATTTTTTAGACAGTTTTAAGTATTATTATTTTGATGTTTTTTTAAGTTTATTAAAAATTTGTTATATGCTTTTAGATTGTTATAAATCTGAGCGATGAATTTTATGTTATAAGTGATTATAATATAAATAAAAAAATATTATCTGTCTTTTACAAATGAGATTGTCCAGAGATATTTGACAAATAATTTTGCAACAAATAAAATATATTTTTCTCGTAAAAACTTAACTGAGTAGGTGAAAGAGATTGCATATGATCTATGATTTGTTGTGATGATTATAAGATCGAATAAAGTTATGGGTCAACTTGGAAGGAAAACATTTGTGTTGCTAAGATGTGAAAGAGGTGAAAAATATAGAAAATACAAACTCGATGTACAGCTTATTACATATGACATCCGAAAATGTGAGTGTCCTTTCAAGTTAAGGGATAAACCATTTTGTAACGATGATGGGTAGGTATTGCAAGTGATATGTGGAAACTGGTAAGTTAAATATCCTGGTGAAAAAACAATATTTGTTGATATGATTAAAATTCAAGTAACACCTAAAAATATTTTATTGACTCTAAAAAAATTAATGATGGTAATGTTACTACGATAAAACAAGTTTACACAACAAAAGAGTATGTATAAAGTGAATATATATTTATATATATATATATATACATATATATATATATATATATATATATATATATATATATATATATATATATATATATAACATGCATTTACTAGGCAAATATGAAAGAACAAATGGTTATGAGAAAATTACAAACATATAATGTTTATGAGATAAAACAAATAATCACAGTTATAAAGTTTACAAAAACGAGAAGTGAATGAAAAAAATATATAAAAGACTTCATGAGAGGCATCAATTGAGATGAATGGAAGTAGTTTATTAGTTTTTTGTTAGTTCATAAATTATTTTTGTATAAAATAAAAGAATCATTAACCTTTTATAAAAATCTCCTTTTATCAGTAACCCAAGGAACAAGGAGGGTAAATTTTTTTTTTCTTTAAATGAAGTTATTTTAGTAATTACTTAATAATGTGATCAGTAGAGGTAATTATAATGATTTTAATAAATGAGGTAAATATATATACATATGTAATATTTTTGTTACCTTAACTGAATCAAAGTGAGATAGTGGAGAAAATTAAAAAGACCTACAAAAGACATACTTTCATAGTCTTCAACACAAATATTAAACGTTTATTGAACTTCAGTCTACCCATATGTTGGTTTTTTCAACAAAACCAGGAGAACTTTACCACTTTGCATAATTTGTTTTTTATTCCTTAGTTACTCTTTAATAGAATGAGCTGAGATAAAAACTAAATTTAATCAATTACAAACTTATCATCTTAAAATTTGTTTCAACATCTAAAAATATTTAAATGAACTATAAATTTAAAATTTGTTAACGGAATATGTAATTTTAATTTATCTCATAACTGACAGCCAGAAAGAGACTTACCACATTTTTTTAAAATGATATATATATATATATATATATATATATATATATATATATATATATATATATTATTGGTGATTATTTTTTATATTAATATTTAAATGTATAAATATTATCATTTAATTATTTTATTTGAATCAATATTTTTCCATAGTTTTTTATTACGTAGTTAGTACTTTTAAGTAGTGAAGTATCATTGGTTTTTCTCTTTAATAATGGTATTATTATTTCGTTTTTCGGTAATAAATGATTTTATCTACTATTTCTCGTTAGATTTGAGAATTGAATATCGTTTATCATTTTTTTTTTCACTTAAACTTATAAATCATATATTGAAAACTTAAATTCTCGAGATAATAAATATTTCCTTTTGCTATCACCATTCTTCTCATAATTTTATTTATACATTTTTTAGTAAATTTTAATGTCCGTAAATTGTTGAATCCTAGGAGCTAAGTAGACATTGGAGAGTGGTCGAGAATGAAATTTTTTATTAACAAGAAATATAATATGGTTTCTTCTATTTTTTGGTGACAGAATTTTATGGCAAGTTGTTCCAACCGCTGTAGTTAGTGGAAGATTACAAATTAAGATTAAATAATGTTTTTAAAAATTAAGAAAGAGAAGTAAAAATAAAAAATAAAAGAATAAAAAAAAGATTACAATTGATCAAAACGAGGAACACCATGAGGTTTATTTTCCAGTGTGCCTAAAGAACAGGAATTGGTATGAATTTGGAAGGAAAGGTTTAATTGTTGTACAAGCCTTGCGTAGATGGCACTCCTGTGCTCTGAAGCCATGTGCCTCTCAAGAAAGTGCCAGGAGTGAACTGCGTAGCTTGTTCCTTGCTGATAACTTGGCAACCGGGCCACTTCACCCTGGCGCTGGTGGAGGCACCAGCTCCTGTGTTCCCATACTCAGCATAGTACAATGTTTTCAGAGCGAAATCACCTTCCCAAGCTGTCCATCCATCTGGGTGAATCACGTCACCTATTTCTGACTCCATCACAATGGTTCTTGAGTACTGCTTCCATGGCCTTCCCAGGTAGCTTCTGATCTTGTCCTTCACTGGGATCAGTGCGTCATCGGCTTTGATTGTACACTTCTGCAGCACAATTCCAGTCGCTTGCTGCTTGTCCTCTCTCCCTTGAGCTGTCACCATGTTCTGCTGGTTGTCGTTTGGCTTCCTAATGATCAGGATGCAGTTCTGGAGCACCACTGCCGCATCACCGAAGATGAAGTCGATTGTTCCGGTCACGATGCAACTCCTGTAGAATTGTCTGTGTGCTTGGGTGTATAGAGTGTCTTGGTACCCCTCGAAACGACAGTTCGCAAACACTGCACGATCTGCCTGCACTCTTGCCGCCACTGCTTGATGCCCATCGGGTCCTGCCGTGTTTCTGAATCCCATTGCCATGCCTATGAATCCATCTCCCTCCACCACTGCATTTGCATTTACCCAAACATGTTAAACTAACCAACATAATATGCTTCTTAATTAGTAATTACTCATCCATCTTAATATAATAACAGTGACATGCACATGCATACCAAAACTTGCGGTGAGGAAAGTCCTGACTCCGTCCCTGAAGTTTTTGTTGCCAGTGACGATTGTCTTTTGGGATCCATCGCCGTACATGGTTATGTTTTGCATTTTCTTTGTAACCTTCACTGTCTCGTCGTATATTCCTTCTTTGACGTAAATCACATACCTGCATTTTTCACAGCAGCTTGAATTATATATACCGGGAAGCATGAAAACGTCGTACAAGTAAGGAGTTGGCGAGAGAAGGTGGTTTGTTTACCGTCCTTCAAACTTTGCAGGGACAGCATTCAAAGCTTCGGAGATGCTTTTGAAGTTTGCACTGCCGTCTTTTGCCACGGTGACATTAGGTGGAGGTTTGTTATCGACGGCCTTCAAGATCCTGCGGTCATCGTTGTGGATCCAAGAGGGAAAGCCATCGGTTTCGTCGAGAGAAGCAGCTGGGGAGTTGGAGAACTGAGACAGCAAGGATCGGCCGTGTGATGAGGCGGCAGCTGTTTCCAATGTAGAAAGAGTCGATGCGAGCTGAGAGACAATGGCAAGGGAGTTGCTGATGAATTGCTTGGAATCGTTCATGAGATTTCCAAGTTCACTCTTGATGTTTCCTGCAGGGAAGCCATCTATGCAGGTCTGTTGGAAGGAGATGACAGCACTGAGCCAGGAGTTCAGATCAGGACTCTTTTCAGTGATATTCTTGAGCTCGGTTTTGGATAGTTCAGAGATGGTGGTTGCGATGTCATCCTTGGCATCCTCAAACAGCTTCTTGCAATCCTCGAACGCTCCTTTTTCTTGTTCAGTGTCGAACTTCATCGACAGGGTCTTGTTGAAGGCCTTGGAAACCTCTTCCTCTGCAAGCTTCACGTAGGCCTTGAGAAGGTCTTTGGGTTCCGAGAGTTTGGAGTCATTCTCCATGGCCTTGCTCAGAGGTTCTTCACACTTGTCCTTGAAATCGGAGGAGCTGCACACCATTTTCACTATCTTCTCCGTGTGCGCCACCTGCTCCTTGGGCGAGCCACCTTGAGCCTGTGGTGGTGAATGGCTGGTACGTGCCTTGTTGGTGCTCTTTCCATTGGTATTGCCATGGCCAGTGTCATCATTCTTAACCACGACGAAGAGAACTGCGCCGATCATGCCAACGAGGACGATGGAAGAAACCACGCCTATCATGATCCTCTTCCTCATCTTCTGCTTTTTCTCGTTTCTCCGCCGCTCTGAGATGAGGTCAAAATCCTGAAACGCCATTGTGAGAGTTTCTCTAAGGCAGAGGATTTCAGGTCTCTGCCTTAGCTTCAAATTGAAACCACTCGCGGAGAAGAAAGGTAGAAAGATATCCAAGGGACGCTATGCCTCTGACTCCTTTTTACACCTTGTCTGTGTTTCATCGCTTCCAACTTTAATGTTTTTTCTCTGCATGCGAGAGTGGACGAGAAACGTTTCAGCTCTTTCCATTTCACTCTCAACCTTCCAATTAACGTGTGATGCTGCACTTTCTCCTCTCCTCTCCACATTTCCACCTTCTTCCCCGCCAATTTTAGATACCCTTTTCAATCCCCTTCTCTCCTTTCTTCTTTCTCCATGCCTAAAACTAGAATCTCCCCAAAACCAGTAACACAAATCCAACATCCTTTTCCAATCCTAGGATCATGTTTGCCTCTGTAACCCACCCAAAATTTCGGACAAAACATCTCACTCACAAAGGAATGGCTGTGAATTTTTACCCCCTTTTTAAAAATAAAAATAAAACATCTAATCGGGTACCACCTTCAGCAAAATTAATTAAAAACAAAACTGAAAATGCATTTTTTTTAAAAAATATTACGAGTCAATACTCTGTTAAGAATCATTCATTTTATTTGAATTTTAGCTGTTTGGCATACATAAGGCAGAGAAACCACACGTAGCAGCCAGCTCGGTTCAAGCACCTTTTTTCATACAATATAAGACGTTTATGATAAAACATTGAACTTAGATAATACAAATACATGTCACCTTTTTCATTTTACACTTGCAAAGGCCTAAATGTTATTTAATATCTCACACACATTCTCCCTCTGTCAATAAAAATTAAATCCCATTGTCATAAGGGAATGATGTAGACCCAAGCCAAGCGTCACCAATGATAAATTCCGAAACTGAGAAATTGTAGGCACTGTCGTAATCCATTAAGTGGTACCCAGCCCAATCTACTCTGTTATCTGTCCCTGAACCAGGCCCATAGTTGGCATACTCTCCATAATACAAAGTGTCCAAGCCTTCATCATTAGACCACTGGGTCCACCCCTCTGCCTCAATAAATGCATCAATGTAGGACTCAAGATACACGGTACGAGAATAAACCCTCCATGGTCTTCCTAGGTAGCTTTTCACACTACCAGAATCGGAATACAAGTCTGTGGTAGCTAGAATGGAGCAGTTTTGGATTGAAATGCCAGTGTCCTCATCAGGGGAATCTCTGGACTGTGCAGTAATGACAGTGAATTGGCCTGCCATTGGCATTCTAGACACGATGTTGCATGCTTGAAAAACCACCGCTGCATTCCCAAATATGTAATCTATGGTCCCAAAAATGTCACACTCTCTGTAGAACTGTCTAAAGGAGTGAACATAGAGAGTGTCTTGGTAACCATACATGGCACACCTGTAGAATGCAGTGAAGTCTGCATTCACTCTCAAGGCAACTGCTTGATGCTTCTCTGGCCCTGCCTTGTTCTCAAAAGCAATATCACGTGCAAGAAAACCCTCTCCAGAGACCGCTGAAAAACAAAGAGACAATGGTCATGCAACTTCCATTTTATGTTGGTAATCTATATTGATCTTTAATGTAAAGTTTTATCACAAGATTATATTAAGTAACACTAATAACACCTAAACAACTGTCTAATAGGTTTTTCTTTATTTAAAATAAAGCCATGCGCCTCAATTATTTTCGGAAGCTCCCACTTTTCTACAAGTACCTATGAACTTAACAGAGTTCGATATTCTTGTCATTGAAAAGGCTTTACAGTATAAAAGCTCTCATGGTAAAAGTGTATCTTAATTAACTGAAACTAAAACAAATTAGTCAGTGATGAATTCATAAGAGTTATAATGTACAGCATATCAGGCGTATTAATAGTTCCATCCATAAAGGGTTTACCCAGAGTTGCAGATCTGAAAGTGGTCCAGCCATCAATGACACTTCTGCTGCCAGTGATAAAAGTTACATCCTTTCCATCGCCAAGCAGAACAATATTGGTCTTATAACTTGGGATTTCAACATTTTCCTCGTAAGTCCCTTCTTTGACATAGATTACTGTCCTACCAACGCTGTTGTTTGGAGCAAAGTTGATAGCCTCGGTGATGGTGCTAAACTTCCCCGTTCCATCTGCAGCTACAACAAGCACCCCATCATTGCCTTCCAAGAGGCGATGGTTTGCCCTTGACAACCACAACAAACGCCGGTTCTTGTGTCCTTGGGAAGCCTTCTTCTCAGGCTTAGGGAGCATTGAGAGAGAGTCACTGACATGCTTGTAAGAGTTTATCACAGAATTCACCAGAACTGGCTTAAGGGTACCCGAAGCAGAATCTAAGCTCTCCAGACACGTGCCTTTGTTGGTGAGGGCTGCACTGAGGTAGGTTCTTGCATCAACTACTTTTCTGGAGTCTTGGGAACGGATTCCTGATAGCGATCGTTCTAAGGAAGCTAAGGTGGATTGTTGAAGTTCTCTACAGTCTTGGACTGCTCCTATTTTGTTCTCTATGATGCTTGAGTGTCCTGCATTGTTTAATAGATCAGATAGTTTTGTGGCATCAGATATTGCTGCTTGGAGGGACTGAAGGAGGGTGTTGATGATGTTTGGATTTATGTTTATTGAGATGGAAAGCTTAGAGGAACCGAAGCTGACTTCATGAAATAAGTTTGTTCTATTTAAGGAAGAGTGGTTTGCATGGAATGTTGGGATTGTGAAAGCATTGGAGGACTTAACAGCTATGGCATGTGAGAAGAAGTATGCCAAAAGAAGGAGGAAAAGTTTAGGAATTGCCATGAAATTACTATTACACAAACAGTGAGAAGAGAGAGGCTGATAACATTGTAATTTGGAGATGAAGAGTTTCAGTTTTTGGCTCGTGATAAATAAGGCAGTTGGTGAGCATGGAATAGAAATTAGAATTAAAAAAATAGCACGGACTTGGATTTTTTAACCTTTAACAAAAAGAGGGTAGACAATTGGACTACCTTTTCAAACATGGTAACATGAAAATCGGCTTGAGGCCAAAGGGGATTCATGTGGTGCACAAAAACTAACGTCTGCCATATTAATTTTCCAATATTTCTGCTTAGGTTGGGTCATCTCTTTTGTTTTTACTCGCAGACCAACAGGGTATTATTGGCATTGGAGAGAACGATGGGAAGTAAGAATGAGAAATACCCGAAAAGGAACCGTCATTTGGTTTAGAGTGATGGTTATCTATGAAGTTGATGTAGAAACACTGAAACACGTGTCGGTGAAAGAGAATGCTCTAAGACATGAAGACATTGCCTCTATTTTGGGTCATTCTGTTTTGTTTTTTTGTGGATAGCGGTGAAAATAATGAAAGGGTTGGTGGACATTAAGTTCTAATTGAAGGGACCTTTGTACGTTGACAGTTCCACTTCGAGAATAACAGTTTCAATACTTTAATTGCAGAGTTTCCGTAACATCTTCCAACTCCCAGAGTAGTCAGAAACCAAGAGTGGGTCACTGCTATTAGTGAAGTACTATCAGACTATTTGACGGTAACTGATAAATAGAATGACAACGACAACGAAACCTTCATGCTTTATCTCATGACTTCAACTTTCAAGAAATGGTTACCTTTATCTTGTGCAACCCCAGAGCCAAAAGTTAGTTGTATTGCTTCATTTTGTTTGTTGGAGATTAAGACGGAGCAACTACTTGTTTAAATACAGTGATGAAGTAAGTGTTTGATATTTTGGAAGCGAAAAAACTCTATTCTTAATAACTATTCACTAGTAATGACAGAATTATCTAATCACTGATAAATCTAGCATTCACAAAAGTTGATGACAGATAATTCGTGTTAATTAATAATTAAGTAAAAAGGTATCATCTTAAAGAAGTGCGTCAATACTAAAAATATTATAATAAAAATGATCGTTATCATCTATAATAAATTAATCAACATTATTACATGACACCTCCATTAAAACTTAGGTGAAGCTGCATGTGCTGCACTGTTGTGCAATTGAACACAAGACTGCCTCCATCCCGTTCACAAAATTCAAATCATTAACAGTAATAAAGTCCTAATTAATTGAACTGAAGACGGACCCATACCCCATTAACTTGTTTTCTTGACACCTATATTTTTTCTCTGATATAAACCATAAAGAACCACATGAATAGATTCTAAGTACAAGAGTAAGAAAGCATGGCAGTGTTGCGTTAAGCTTTGAATGCAGCAGTGTAGGTTACTCCAGTGGAAGGCAACCAGAGATTCCCCTCAATAAACTGAGCCACCGTGAAGTTACTCACCTGGCTTGAATCATTGAATGCATGGTACCCTGTCCATTTCACACGGTTCGCCACGCCAGCACCTGCCCCAGTGTTCAGGTACTCTGCATAATACAATGTGTCCAAAGCAAAGTCTCCATTCCACTCCAACCACCCCTCTGCCCTTATCACCTCACTCATGAACGATTGCATGAAAACGGTTCGTGAGTAACTCTTCCAGGGTCTGCCCAGATACGTTTGAGTGGTGTTGACGACGGGTGCAAGGTCGGAATCTGCAGTGATGTTGCAGAACTGGAATGAGAAACCCGTTGGCTCATTTGGGTCTTTTCTACCGTGTGCTGTGATCGTGTTCTTCTGATTTGGCAAACCCTTCTTCGGTTGTATTAAGCAGTTCTGGAAGACGGCGGTGGCGTCGCCGAAGATGAAGTCCACCGTGCCTGTTATTCTGCATTCTCTGAAGAATTGGCGCATGGTGTGGGTGTATAGGCTGTCTTGGAAACCGAAAATCCCACATCGGTAGAACACAGAGAGATCCGAGTCTGATCTCAGCGCCACTGCTTGGTGCTTCTCAGGCCCTGCCGTGTTCTGAAAGGAAACGTCTCTTGCTATGAACCCTCTGCCACTCACAGCTGCACACACATTTTTAGTACCAGACTGAATTTAGTTGAACGTTTCAGTCAGTTAATAAGATGGGTTTATTGAGAATTTTAATTGTGTAAACGAGCTCATTTAATGTTAATTATGAGTTAGTTGCATACTGGATTGTTAGTAGCTGGTGTGATTAAATACTAAGGCCCTACTTACTGTTTAAGGTCGTTAAATGTCGAAATGATACTTCCAATCTTGTGTGTTTGTTGGTTCAGAAGTGACTGTTCCTAAAAACAGAACAATTGCATTCATGTCTGTGCTGATTCAGAAGGAGTTAGCTTTTTGCATTCACTTGAACACTCATAAATGTTTTGTGTAAAAAAAGTGATCAACACGTATTTAATGATTCGCATTGATCTCGTTAGTTTTTGCAAACCTTAAAAAAATTAAGATATCAAAGCCAGGTATTATTAACCTAGGACCATCTTCTCTTCAAAATAACTTTATTACTATTTTTTTTTGTCTCGATTCAGAATTGGAAAAACAATTTTAAAAGGTTAAGGCATTGTACAGGTCAAAAAGAAGGTGACACAGTCTATACTCTTTTTACGTATCTATGAAAAACATCGTGATATTTTAATAACATTTTGACAAAAATAATGTGTCTTTACTTTATTGGTTTGTATATTTGAAATGGATCAATCACACATTACTATTGATTATTAAAAAGGTAGTAAAAAAAATTGTGAAAAAGATATTTTCCTAATGAAAAATAATATTAAATAAATAAAGTGTATAATGTAAGTGGTCCCTCGTGTGCCAATTGCTTTTCTTTTTTCTTTTTCTTTTTTTCTTTGTCGCATCACCTTTCAATATAAAGCTATAAATGAATTGCCAGCTAAAATATATATAAGGAGAAAACTATTTTTACACCAGCATATTATTTCTCTTACATCTTTACAATATATATGATAATAAAATATTAAATTAAATTATTTAATTTAAATATAAATTAAATTATTGAATAAAATATTAATAAAATGATTGTAGGATGGAAGTAGAAACTAATGGGTTTCGACCTATCAACTCCCATATAAACACACGTAAAAAAATTTGAAACGCTTCGCATTAGTGACTGACTGAGACATTTGATGCAAGCATTTAACGTTCATCTTTCACAAATTTAGAATATTCATTTTATTAGAAACGCTAAAGTTTTAGAAAGAACAACTATCAACCATGTTTGTAATTTTTAAAAGTCAATAAGAGATTTTTAAGATGCGAGTATTTAAATCAATCCCGTGAAGTTTTAAAAATTTTCATTAAAAAAATTCTTTGTTCTATTGGTCCTTTTATTTTACATGAAAATGCACCAAACAGTAGTTTACAAAATAAAAATAACATATAAATCTTAAAACTTTATAGAATCAAATATTAAGAATGTATACATCCATTTTGTATAACAAACATATAATTTAAGAAACAATGTCAAAAAGATTAGTAATGAAATAAAAATTCTTATATATATATAAGCGCTAGCCTGTTAAACCATAATTAAATAATTATTAATTCAAATTAAAAAAAAAGATATTTTCTATTTTTTATTTTAAAAAAATGAGCCTGCATCCGCTAACGACAAAAACAAAAGTACCGTGAACAGTTCCCCCAATTTCCAGGCAACCAAAATGTTCAAAATGGAGATTCCACCGAAATTCAATGCAAGTATTCAAATTTTGCATCATAATCCATGGCCATTTTTTTTTAAAAATTTACCTTCTTTTACCTGTTTTCATTATTTAAAACTATTGTTCATGAAAGGGTAATGGTTCGTTGATACTACACTCTTTGTCATAATTTTTATAATAGGAAAATGATAAATAATATGTTAAATGAGGGTAAAAATTATATCAAAGTAAATTTTCTCTTGATAAAATGAACCTATGAACAGTAAACATTAGTAAAAGAAAGAGAAATGTGAAAAAGAGGAAGAAAAGAGTAGCATGAGAGTGAGAGTGGTGATCAATGGCAAACTTACCGAATGTAGATGAGCGGAAGGTGGTCCAACCGTCGATGAAACTCCGGTTACCGGAGATCACGGTGGCGCCCATTCCATCTCCAATCATCATGATGTTCCATTTCTTCTTCTTGATCTCCACGTTCTCAAAATAAACACCTTTCTTTATGTAAATCACAAACCGTTTCATGCTATAATCAGGTGCCGCGAGGACCGCATCCATGATCCTAGCGTAGTTCCCACTCCCATCCAAAGCTACCACAATATCAGGAGTCACTCCAATCGATTGCAGAAGTTTCCTTTCCCTGGGTTTAATCCACGAAGGAAATTGCTCCTGGCTGGCTTCAAATTCATCGTTTACTGGCACCACCTGCGCAAGAAGCTGCTCCACCAGCGATACCACTTCGCCGATGCCAGCGGATACCAAACTCTTCACAATGCCGTTCGTCCCTTCGAATCCATCCATGCAAGTTTGTGGATGCGAAAGTACCGCACTTAGCCATGTCCTCAAATCGGAGCTCAGGTTCCCCGTGCTGTTATGCTTCCCTGTAACAACCTTAAATTCTTATAATCTTCTCCAACAAGTTTTCATTGGTAGCAACCTTGGTAGTGTGATTTACAAGAGTGTTTAGATTTTATACCTTTGGGGTTCTGAGAGGCGGAGAGGGCCCAGGAGAGAACGTCGGAGGAGATGTCGAACAAGTCGAGGCAGTCGGCGACGGCAGTGGCGAGGCGGAAGTCTGCGAATGGCATAGAGAAGCGTGAGAGAATGGACGCGAGTTGTTTGATGGCGGTGATGACTTGGGTGAGTGAGCCGGCGAACTGGCTGGGGGAGACCCCGAGGCAGGCTGAACCGGCGAAGTCTGTGGCGGCGGTGAGAGGGGAGCAAAGTGCCAGAAAGAAAAGGCAGCAGAAGGAGCATGCGAGGGTGGAACGATATCTAACTGGAGAAACAGCCATCTCGAACAAGTGGCGAGTAACAACTCAGAACGGTTCGATATTTATAAGGTCGGAGAATTTAGAGTTGTTATCATCCTTGTCTTCTAACAAGTAAATCGAAATGCAAAGTGTTGACTTTCATGGTTTTTACCCTGTACTAAAACATTAACAATATTTCTTAAATAATTGCATCCATATTCTTACGCGACTTTATGATGATACAACATGAATCTCTTTATATATTATTCAGATAATTGAATAGAACTAACAGATTCAAATAACAGCTACAGAAGAAATGATGATGGAACTGCTCTAAAAATCAAACATAAGTTATATAGTATTTTCCCAATGTAAAAAATGTCCAATGATTTGTCATCGTGCTCTTTACCGTTGTTTCAAAATGGTTGAGTTATTATTTTGTTCCAATTTTTATTCCTTTAATTCATTTTGAACTTCGTATTCTTTTAATTAAGTTTTATTTGATGTTAAGAAAATTGTGGAAGGACGTGTAATTATATATAGATATAGAGACATATATTAAATAAGAAAGAAAAGAAATTAAATTAAAGGAGAGGTTTTTCTTTTATTTTATTAACTTATAAACCAGACCAACTTAGCCTTAACTTTCTCTTTCTTCTCTCTACCAAATCTTGAAATTTGACGGGTGCATTGTCGTGATTTTGCATTTTCGGAGTCGAGAGCTTCGACTTGAACCGATCGGTTTCACGTTCTAGCGAGTAAGTGATTTTGCCATTTTCCTCCACTGTTCTTGAAATTAGGGCATGCGATTTTGCTCTTGCATGTGCCTTGTGTATTCTTCTTTTCATTCCTTGCCCTATTCTAGCGCTAAGAGTTGTTGGCTGTCACCAATGCGGTGATCTGTAGGTCCTGTTTGGTTCTTCGTTGTGTGCGGTCCTATTCGCTGTACTGCTCAACTTCCAGGTAAGGGGAGCTAATTATTTTTGTATGAATTTATTTTATACAAATATATGCAGGTTGAATGTTGAACTTGGTGTGTTCTTGTCAAGTTGTTCTACGATGTTAATTTTTATTAGATAATTATAACTGAGATTGTGGAATTGTGCTTAAATAATTTATGCTTTGGCGTTGAACTGCTACGTGGCAATTATGTTTGTAAGTGTCTCTGTTGAAATTAATCTGTTTTGGTTGAAATTAATTTGTTTTCTGTTGAAATTAATCTGTTTTGGTTGAAATTAATCTGTTTTGGTTGAAATTGTTCTGGTTGAAGGGTTTGGAGTAAGGGCTCTGTGATAGCATGTATATTGACAGGTACTGTTTAAGGTTACTGTGAGGGAAAGGGTGATATATATAATTGGGTATTTGATGTCTAGAACACTACAGTTTTAATAACTTAGATAATTAAATCATAACTTGTTAAAAGCCTTTCTTTGTTGGTAGGATAGAGGGGACTTAAAAACCTGAGTTGGCACATCCCTGATCATAGAGCAGCCCTGGCAGGGACCAGTACGTTGTGACTAGTCATATGTGCTAGCGCCGAAGGTGAGTTTGATGCGTTCAGACATCTGAACCCTCTCCGGTGACCAATTGGGGAAAAGTAAAATCTCTACTATGATGAAAATTAGACAAGTAGTTTATCAAATAAGAACCATGATATATATATATATATATATATATATATATATATATATATATATATATATATATATATATATATATATATGTATGTATATTATTAAATGTTATGGAAATATAAGTTAAGAAAGCATGATATATATTATATTAACATATATATAAATTGTTATCATAATATATATATATATATATATATATATATATATATATATATATATATATATATATATATATATATATATATATATATATAAACGTAAACTGGTGCATGGAGGGGATCTCACTCATTTTTTCTTCTTCTGTTTGGATTGATTGATGTTGTTTGACTGCCAGGATGTATGTATGGTGTTGTTGAGTGGTTGTAAAGCATATGAATGTGAACTACAATGATGTAATTGAGTATGAAGTGGACATCTCAGGGTGAGATGATTGAAAGTGATGTGTGGGGTGTTGTTGTTGTTCTGTATAACTGTATGAAACTTTGAATTGCTATGTCTATCCCTACACTCGAAGCACTATTCATGCTCAAATAGAGGAAAGCAGTGTAAGTGGTGAGAGTAGAGGGAGGTTCTCGTCTATAGTCTTAGAGTTTAGACATAGACAGATGGGGGATTTATCTTGCATAGTGTTGGGGAGTGCCAGCTGAACTACGCAAGTGCAAAGACGACCAATAGTTCGACAGTTATACCAATTCGGATGAGTCGTGTGAGTGTTTGAGTCATGGTTTAAAGTGGTATGCCTTGATTGTTCTTTATATGTAGCTAAGCACGATGATATTTATTGATTGAATTATATGATTACTGCTTGTTTATCTAGCTCACCCTTGCTTCTTTGTTGTGTGTTGCTTGTGTATGTTTTCCTTTGCGATGATCATCCACTTGGATGAGGGCAGATGTTGTTGAAGAGGTTCCCTTGGAGCAAGAGTTGGAGGATGCTAATGATGCAATATAGTATTTTTAGGATTTCTAAATTTAAGTTGGTGTTATTTTGAAGTACTCTAAACTGTTTAAGTTTTAAGTTCTGTACTTTTGTGGATGACTGTAATATCAGTTACTGAACTACTATTCTACTCTGACTGTTCTCTTTATTGGAATGTGATGCCTAAGTTATATGATTGTGGTTATTATATATTTGGGATGCCACAAATTCAATTTAGTCTTTTTTTTATTTGTATAAACTATGTTTAATTGACATTCACACCATTTTCTTTAAATATAATATGTTAATTCATAATATTTTTTATTTTTATTTTTATTTTTATTTTTTTTCATGTGCCATTGTCAAAGTAAAGTGTCAATATATTGTATTTCAATTTTTATATTTATTTATTTACTTTATTAAATCTCAACTAGTGCAAATAATTAGTACTCGTAGATAATTTAGTATCTATTTATTAATGGGTCAGGTTCAGATATCATACTATTTATACTCGTAAGTATTTTATCTATACTCGTAAGTATTCTACCTATACTCGTAAGGATTTGTTACCCCTTAATGAAATGAAATTACATTTTTATCCTTATAACTTTAAATTGTGTTTTTATCTTTTGCCTTTTGTCACGTATTGTTTGCATTTTTCATTCTCTACAACTAGGTATTTACCAACATGAGGATATGAAAACGTCTTTAAGATGGTGCTGATTAGTGACTTTGTAGCGGGAAAGTTGTTGAGAATCCAAGTATGAGTCAAAGTCTCAAATCGAGTAGAAAATGTGGAGCAACATATAAAGGTGAAGACCCATTAATCTATTGTCTTAAGGTTTTTGACACAGTAGTGTCAATCCCAGAATGAGTTAAGCGTGCACTCTAGGGTCACCTCATGTTGAATTTCAAACTCGCACTTTGTTAGTCAAGAACGATACTCTAACTTCTCTTCCAACTACTTCTTTTCCTTTTCCCTACTTTCTTCATTTTTAAAGTGTTAGAGATTCATAGAGCTTTACAGAGCTATTGTGTTTGTGATGTATGTTTCTTCTTGTTTTTTTTTATCTTTTCAAATGATGCTTGAATGGGTAGTGATTGAACCCTAGTACCACTATGCAATCTCCAAACTTCATATATCTTTTTGTTTCTACTGGATTGGGACGAGGATGATTCATGCACATCACTCCTGTCTAGACGAACGTTTACTTCCACTCTACTCTGGGTAACCGATCAGTTTGAGGGGGGTTGACCTGCAGAAGGCACTCTGATTCTCAAGTCATAATTTTTCTCTAGAGATCTAAAGTAATTCAATTATGAAAAAAAGTGTTTATTACCTCGAAAATAGTTACCGTATTGATTACGCTTTAACTCTGCTCAACTGTTGTCATGCTCGATCAACTGTGAAGTTCTCTTCCATATCTCAATCGATTGGTTCATTCGACTCAAGTCGTAGTAATATCCAATCGGTCAACTTTCATCATATAGTAACACTTTTCATTCAAGGTTTCTCTCAATCTCTGTATACTCAAGTCTTGATTTTAGCTTTAGTTGATGTTGGCTAGTTGGTAGAACCAAAGACTATGTGATTGGATAATATAGTTATAACTTTTCCACTCTGTTTCCAAAGCGAGATTGTAGATCATACCTATATGGACTCTCTTTAGTGTTTTCGATCTTAACGGAGTGTTCAAGAATGATCAGTTCCATTAAATGCTTTCTAGGCAATATATAATTGAAAGCAGTTCTATGGGATGAATAACTTGATCTACGTAATTGATAGTATACAATTTTCCGCAATCTTTTCAAGTAAATGGGTCCGATGGCAACCACTGAAATGGCTAGAGCAGTATAGGGCCAAGACATATATATCTATCAATACTCCAAAACATTAGTGGATGGAATGGTGCTTAAAAGCATTCACGACACTCTTCTTTTTTATTTTTGTATGGAATTTTGAATTACCTGGTGTTCAATTGATCTCTATGATACAATGATGATAATGTGGTTCTTACGCTGACTATACTCCGTATGTTATTGTACAATTGTTTGGTATATATATATATATACTCTCCAAGCTTATATCTGCTGTATTTTTGTGGCATTCTCTTCACCCTTGCAGATTTACAAAAATCATAACATCTTGCATTAGCAATTTTCTTTTGCAAATCTCCCAACTCTTTCGCCAAGTAGGACTTTAAATACACGGCAAGGTATTTTAAAAAAATTCAAAGTATTTTAAAATTAAAAATTTTAAAAACTACCAACTGACACAATATATTATTTACATATTGTTAATTATTTAAAAAATATTTTCAAAAGGAATTTAATTAAACAAACTTAATAAAAATAAAAATTTAATTAAAAAAAAAACTAGAAACACATTGAAAAAATAGAATGAAAACAGGAACAAAAAAGTATTAAACAAAAAAAAAATTACTGGTAAAAAGTGTACTTGTACTAAGGCCTACATAATATGTCAAATTTTATTATACAGGTGCATGCATACTGTATATGGTTTGCAAATTTTATCACTCCATATTACTTTAGAAAAATAAAATAAAAATATAAATCCAAAAATTTTAACAAAAATGTACTTTTAAAAATTAATTTATATTAATAAGTTAAATTAGAATTTTAAATATAATTATTTAATATATAAAACATATTATATTATATGTGTTGATAGATAATTTTAATTTTAATTTTTTTTAAATATAACAATTATATTTTCACAAACAATCGTCGAAAATGGTCCCCTGAATTTAAGTGTATTTATTTTACAAGTAAATTAAATTAAAAAGAATACTTTGACACACAAACTTTTTATATTTATATTTATTTAATATTATATATATATATATATATTTATTTATTTAAATATAAAAATTATATTTTATAAACATTTTATTCTTATAATATATATGAAATAAATATAAATATGTCTCAATCTATCATTATTCAACTAAAATAACCTGACAGCTAATAGTTTATTCAGCATTGTATACGTTAGAGATATCTACTTCACTCATTCAATGTCTTATAAGAACTACATTCAATCAAGCCAAAAGCTTATCTTTTACCAGTGTTTTTGAGGAGTAGAATGGAAAGAAAAACTAATATTTGAGGGAATTTGTATATTTTCACCAAAAAAATATTGCACCCATCTAATTATTAAAATTAATTATAATTTAACTTTATTTTTTTCTCAAAAAATAACGATACGAAGTTATTGAGAATAATAAAAAAATATTCACAATTTGTTTAGTCAACGAAAAAAATATAAATCTGTTGCCGTTGGTATTTTAATATTACGCAATTTATTTTCGATGATATAAGTTGTTATGGAGTATTAAAGATCATTATTTTATGCATTTCATTAATATCAGCTCTTATTTCGCGTTATAAGAATACCTTATTCTTTCTTACTTTAAAATCATTCTTGAGCTGGCAAACTAATACGATATGACTTGAATTCCTAATTCTTTCTTTTCAGTGTCTGTTTTTCCGTGCAAACTTTGTATTCCCCTCTTGTTTTCTATAAACTTTGTATTCTTAATTCCTAATTCGTTTTATAAACTCTAAATTATCACGAAGAGCTAAATCTTTTGTTGAGGTTATATATAATAAATTGATTACCATATATTATATATTATCATTTAATTATCTATGACTTGATTTATAGTTATTGAGGTATTAAGAACTCTTTTTTAAACTTAAAAGTGAAATTGAATAGTTCATAATCTTGATACTCTTTTTTTTTATCTCTTTTTTTTTATCGTTTATCGGTATGCTTATATTATATGAAACTTTTATACAGTATACCATAATTATTCTCAATCATACTACGTACACCCTTGTATTTTATAAAATTATTTCAAGTGAACCCTTATTTGTAAAGAATTATATCCAAACTTTTTTCAATCCAATGATAACATATACTTGAAATAAATAACAGTTTTACAAACTAATACATGATTAGATGGTTATACCAAATATGTAAATTTGAATTTGAATTCTCTATATATGTTTTCATTAAACCGAATTATGTAAATATGTGTGCAGTATCACCACATTCTGGGCTCTCATCCATCAACCAGCTACTCTCTCACCTAAGTCTAGGGTTTCTGAGTTTTACACAAAAATAGTCAGAAGATATAGTTTCCAACATGAAAAGAGAAAACCTACGCAACAAAAAAAAAGTTCTGTCGGCACAATCAACTATGCCTGTCCCTTTAGATCTGCAGAACCTCCTTCACTGTCACTACACCTTAAATTCACATCCACCGTCATCAAAATTAAGTCACTTAAATATTTGCTTTTCTAATTAAATACAATAATTGGTTACTTTTCTTTTTTCGTTTTTCAGTTTTACTCATATTAATAAAGCCTTTTAGATATTATTATAAATATGCAATTTCAATTTTATATTTCAATAACAATTTATTTATCAAAAAAAAAAGTTATGCTAATTGGACAAAGCAGTATGGGATAGGCTCGTGAGCATCAGGAATACGTTGTTTTCTTTCACCATTGGCAAGAAAAGAACTTCAACGACACGCTTTCAATAAGTCTACCAATATTAGGAGAATGTTTCAACAAATTTGTATTTGAAAATAACTTCAAAGTTAAAATTAACTAATGTATAAAATAGTTTATAGATTTATTTTCATATAACTTTTAAATTTTGTTATAACTTGGGTTAATAATATTAAAAACTTTTATTATTATTTTTTATTAGAAGTTCTACGTCTACTAAAAATAAAACTATAGTAATAATAATATCTTATGTATCCTATCAAGAGGTTTTATTATTATTACAATTATTTAAAAACAAGTTAGATATTAGACTAAATATAAATATAAATAAATTATATTTAGTTAATAACAATAAAAATACTAATAAAGAAAGAAATAAATCATAACAGTAGTTTAAATCAAATAACTCAACTTATATCACTTTCTCCCTTTCATTCTTTCAATAACAAAAAGCAGATAGTTAAATTCTAATGTATAGCTACTATTGGCATCACTACAAAAAGAAGATTAAAAGTCTAAAATTCGTCCTTTGAAATGTTAAAAATACGCACAATTTTACATTTACAGAAAAACCTATCTATCTATTTTAGAAATAGCATAATGTGACAGCCACTTTAGATTTCTTTTTTTTAATTAAAAAGCAATACCGTAAATTAAATTTCAAAAGTTAGATCCAAATAAGAGAAAAGGTTTAAATTTTGCATCAATAACAAGTATGTGTATCTTTTACTATTTATTTAAACCCCCTATGATAATTTTTTTTAAATTGAACTAATTTATAGAATAATCGTTACGTTAGTTTAAAATTAAAAACTTATAAGTAACTTGATGTGTAATTGGTTAATCTGAAAAGGTTCACAGTGAAACATATCAAAATTAAATTCATTTACAAAAATCATAATCACAAGAAAAAATCGATTAGTATCAATTACTTTTAAATTTACTTTTGGTTTCAATATTTTACAAAAAGATATGCATATATTACTTTTTCTTTTATTAAACTTTCAATTCCCCCTATGTCTTTTAAAATTAAAACTCTCATATAAGTATTTATATTCTAAAATATTCAAATACGGTCATTTCTCGTAACAATGTTCTCAAAATTTGAAATATTTTTATTGAATTTTTTTTTACACAATTAAAAATAAAACTAATTTATAATATATAAATAAATGTAAATTTTATTTTATAAATTAATATTATAAAATTAAATTAAATTTAAAATTTACTTTTTAACATATTATCATAATTATTATTAAAGTTTATTCTATTTAATTTTGTAAAATTAAATTAGATTTCACGTCATAAAATTTTAAGTTTTACGGTCTCATCTAATTTTTTTTCTTAAATTATAAACCTGATATCCATGATGTTTAGTGATCGTTTATTCTTCTTTTTCACGAGGTTTACGTAATTGTCATTGAAATAATGTCAACAAATTACAGTACAAAAGAGAGTCAATATCTGACTGAAAATTGATCTATTGAAAATTACTTGATATTTTATTTCGTTATCAACAACAGAAGCAATACAGTGATGGGCAACCATAAAAGTAATTAAAGCATGAGCCACACCATTCACTTCTCTTCTCAGAAACTTCATACTAACAATAATCTACTATCTAACAACCCAAAACCCATCTAATCAATATTTAATTAATCAAAATTGATTTAACTATTTTTCATAATTAAATATTCCTTTTTTTATTTATTTTTATTTAACATATTATATTTTCAAAATCCGTTTTGATCTTTTCAAATAAAAAATATAATTCAGGTTCTGTATAAAAACTCTTTTAAGTAAAATAAGACTTAACCACTTTCAAATACATCAATGATTAATTTCTTTTTATACATTAATTTGTAGTGAAGTTTGTTAATGAATAATCATCCATTCATTTTCGCATTAAAGTTGATGCATTTATTAAACTATTAACAAAATAAGTTCTTTTCAGTTAAAAAATTATCAATTTTCACTCAAACTATTTCATTTTACAGACATAATTGGAATGAAATTTAAATTTATAATACTTTATATATATATATATTTATATATATATATATATATATATATATATATATATATATATATATATATATATTAGTTTTCTTAATGAATTGGATATAAACCATAAGAAATAATTATTGATGAAGGGAAAATGAACTTTATGAAATAATGGATAAGGATAAAGAAGGTTTTTAAAAGTAATTAATTAATTATTTTATGAAATATAAATTAAAATTTATCCAATTAACCTATGATGTTAACCCTGATTATATAAAGGGGATGAAAGTAATACTTGAATGGAGATTAGCCAAGTGTGCATAACTTAAGGTTGAAGGTCTTGGAAGAAAGTTTATGTTGATTGTGATGACACACAGAAAGCATAAGCTAATTAATCCGAAGAAAGAATAAAGAAGAAGGAAAGTGAAGAGATCCCAAATGTGTCATTCTCAAAAGCAAGAAAGCCAAGAGAGAAGTGCTTTTAGAGAAGAGATTGCGATGCTGCTAAAACAAAAAACGCGTTTACAGCTTGTGATTCTGCCGTTTTTGCTTTAGCATTATTCTATAAGAAACAACCCTAATAAATAATAATGTTAAAGGAAAAAGAGAACAAAATTAAAGGGAGATATAACGCGGAATTTGAGCTTTCAAGGATCTATTCGTTGATCTGGAACGTGTTGTGGTTGTGGCTAGTTCCATCATATGCACCACATAGTCAAGAATCTCACGAAAAAAGAACAAGCAATATCAAAATCAATGGGGGAATTTGACTTGCCCTTTGGATTTGGAATTTGGATTTTGATGATGCTATCTCTAATATGTGATTGCAATTTTAAACAAGTAAACTTGTGGTATAGTGGCCCTTCACACACATTTATAGCAATAACAGGTTTTCGGATTTATTCCAATTTCAATGTCAAATCATATCAAATTTATCTCTCCGTAATCCAAGTTACTTGAATGTATTATCTTTCAAAAAGGAGTTGTATGTGTTCAAAATGTAAATATTTTTATATTATTATTTGATTATAATAATATATATATATATATATATATATATATATATATATATATATATATATTATAGAACTGTGAAAACGGGTAACCCGACTCGACCCGGTCCACTACGAGTTGATTATTTAGTGAGCCAACCCAATCCGGCTCACTTGTTAGTGAGCTGAAAAAATTCGAACACGGTACAACTCACTACGGGTTGGTGGGTCAAACAAGTTGACTCATTGAATCACTTAATTATAAGTTTTTTTAAAATAAAAAATTATAATGTTTTTAAATTCAAATATAAATAAATTTAATCTAAAATTAATTTAATAAAAAAAATGCTAACTAATAATATTGAAACACAACATAATAAATATTAAATTACATAATAAATATTAAATTAAATTAGGTGGATTGGTGAGCCAAACGGGTTCAACCCAAGTGAATCAGGTTCTAAGTGAGCCAGGTTGAAAAACTAACCCGCTTAAAAAAATTACATTTTTTTCAAACCCAACCCAGCTCAAACCCGTGGTGGGCCGGATTGGCTCGCGAGTTATAACCTATTTTGACAGCACTATATATATATATATATATATATATATATATATATATATATATATATATATATATATATATATATATATATATATATATATATATATATATATATATATATATATATATATATATAACACTTGTTAGTTTTGATAATAAATATTTTCCTACTTAATGTTTTAGGACGTTTTTAATTTATTACCAATAGTGAAAGATATTTGTGAGAATCTAGAAAATGATATAAGAGTAGAGATATTACAATATATTAACAACAAAAGGTTGAAATAGATTTTCTATTAAGTTACAAAAGTCACCATTTTTTGAAACTTTTTTTTTAACTTCCTCTCTACTTTTTTTTAGATTTCTAACCTCAATCTTTATTTTTGAAAATTTGCATGTGATTCTTGCTCAAAATGAATCTATGTTATTCTTGATGATGGTGATATATTTAGATTTCTAATTGAGATATTAATTGTTTATCTAAGTTATCCTATGAGAGATAGAGCTCGAACGAGCATTTGTGAAAAAAATGTACAATTTCATTAGGGATGACAAAAAAATCCGTGCAGATAAAACCCGCGATGAATAGTTAATACTCGCGGGTTGCGGGTAACAGGTATTTTAATACTCGCTTATAAACAGGTTGGATGCGGGTATTATACTATCCGTATCCATGGATATCTGTTACCCGCAAAAAATAAAAATAAAAATTTAATTTATATTTTATTAAGTTAAATTTAATTAAAATTAACATTACTTAGTATTTTATAAGGTTAAATTGAATTAAAATTAAATTAAATTAATATTATATTTTATATATTTTTTATAATTGTATTTAAATTTTATTTTAATAATTTATAAAAATATATTTTTTTAAATATTTTTGACTATTCGCGGGTATCCACAGATATTCGCGGGTTTTAAAATATTCGCGTGTATATTTTAAGTGGATATCCTTGCGGGTAGCGGATCGGGTAGCAGGTGGATTTTTTTGTCAGGTCGGGTTGCGGGTAGGCACTATTCGTGACCGACCCGACCTGCTGTCATCCCTAAGTTTAACCAATATAAGAAAAATTAATGTTATTTTTTGTATATTGGATTTATGTTGTTTAATTTAAAGTGTGTGGTAATCTCAGTATAATCATATGTAATTGTTGATTGAATTGATTCGTATAATTTGAATGAATTGTGATATGTGAATGTATGGTTAAATTGACAACTGAGTTATGAAATTGAGGTTGAACTTGTGCAGTGGTATCTTTTGCTTCTAATGAGTCATTTTGATCAAATTGGTACTAATGATTTGTATACAGGAGAAAAACTCTCATTAGAGCTAAGGGTACCAATTGTTGTACAAATTTTCAGTTATAGTTTATGTAGACTCTTTGGACGATCCAAATGGACGAGTGTTAAATTTAAATTTGGCAAAGAGTTAACAAGCTAACTCTCTTTGAGCAAAAGTCAAACTCAAGCTTGGAAGAAAGTCAAGGAATGATGGATCACTGGACGAGTCTACTCTCGTTAAATAAATTTATTTATAATTTTTTTTCAACGCTCAACTTGCCAGGGAGCCATTTAATTGTTGAGGAGGTGTCTTTTTATAAATAACTTATTAAGTGAATAATTAAGTTCATTGAGTGAGTCTATCAATTATTATATTTGAATTTATCAATTATTTATTTGAATTATAGTTTGCCTCGTGAATAATATATTAAAAAATAATTATGTTACGGAAGTTTGATGGTTTCAGGAGAATGAAAGTAAATGAATTAACTATGAAATGATTTGTTTAGTGATCTGTATGTGTTGTATAAAATTAGTACTTCTAAAAAAGAAATACAATGTTATTTAATATAATGTTATATATTGATTAGAAATCTTTGTTGTGAAGTTATCTTAATTATATTGTACTCACATATTTCTAAGAAAGAAATGCAATGTTATTTAAAATATAAACTTGTGGCATACAATTAAATCTATACCTAATGAGATATAATAATACAGCCTGAAATGCTTGTATTAACTAACTTTATGTATGAACATGAAAATGAAAACATTATACTAATGAAAAGATGTTCTGCTGTGTTAAGGTAGATGCAAATTAAGGAGCAATATGACCTAAAGAAAGCATGTGAAGCAATTAATATGTGATGCATGCATGATGGTACTTGGAAAAGCTTGTACATTGTTTTGTAATAGCATTATGAGTTTGAAAGATTGCATGGGACATTATTGTGTTGCACGGTTTTCACAGTACGATAGAGAAATGTGATGCAAACATGTGTTTGCATAGCTCCCACTTCGGTAGCACCGACGCTGCAAAGAATCTGAAAAAGGGTACTTAGCTGATTGCGACTACTGCATCTTGTTTTATGCAAGGACGACCCACATTCATAAGGCTACCCTGTTCAATTTTTTCAATACTATCATAATGCAACAAAGTCTTTTTCTCTTTAATCCTTCTTTATTTTTTATTTTCAGTAACAGATATTTTATCCTACCTTCCGTTACGTGATTGTTGTCTCCATTTAGGTATAGTTCATTTCTCAGATATATATATTCATGTGATAATAAGAATTACTTCAATTCAATTTCTTAATATTTATAATATTTTTTTTATTGTGTTCAACATAGGAAATTCATTCTGAGATAGACTTTCATTCCGTTAACAATTTTTAATGTATAATGAGTTTATTTTTTTATTATCATTTAGGCTGTGTTCGTTTGGAGTGATTTGGGGGAGATGATTTGAATGGATTTGAGTGGATTTGAGGGTAATTTTTTTGTTGTTTTTTTTAGTGGATTTGTGGGTAATTGAGAGTGGATTTGGAAGTAAAGTTTGTGAGAATTAGAGTGTAGGATTTGATTGATGTGATAGATTTTAAAAATTAGTTTAATTGATAGAAATTAAGGATTACCAAAATGCCCCTAGTTATAAAAGTAATATAAAATGTTATTTATAAATGTTATATTTAATTGTAAAAATGTTTATAAAGAAAAAAAAATTATGAATAATTTATAAAATTAATGTTTAAAAATTAAAAAAACTAAATAATCAATTTTTTTTAATAAATTAGAAAACTAAATCATCAATTTATTAAAAATAAATTAGAAAATATAATAATCAATTTATTAAAAATAAATTAGAAAATATAATAATCAATTTATTAAAAATAAATTAGAAAATATAATAATCAATTTATTAAAAATAAATTAGAAAATATAATAATCAATTTATTTTTAAAAAATTAAAAAATATAATATACCTAATTTTATTAATATTAAAATAATTATAAAAAAAACTTAAAAAAAAAAATCAGAAATCGCGTAACCGGTTACGAAAACACGTAACCGGTTACGCGAACGCGTAACCTGTTACGCGAACTCGTAACCGGTTACGCGAACGCGTAACCGGTTACGCGTTTCCAGCGTTTCTTAACCGAGGGCACACACGACATTTCGCTCACAATCCGCGCAAATCTCTTCACAACCGCGGGTGACTGAACAGTGCAACCATCCCGCATTTCATCGCAAATCCGTCCACGTATTTCACTCTAAGCGAACACATAATATGCTTAATTCATCGCTCTGTAATTCGCATGAACAGTAAATTCTGTTCATGCGAACACAGCCTTAGAGCTTCACTTAAATATAGAAGAACACATCTCATCTTATTGTATGGATGTCAAAATATGAATCAATTCAGTTCATAAAGTTTATTTATTACAAGTTGAATTAAAAATAAATTAGTTTAATTTGATTATTTTTTTACAAGATTAAAATAAACTATTTTTTTTCTAATTAAATCCGATTCTAGTCTATAATGATTTATATTGTCTCAATTTATAATTATTTTGATAATTTTACTCATTGTATTAAAAATACATTATATATATACAGGGGTTTATGTACGTTTTTTTAGTTGAGTTTTCATTTTATAATTTTTGTTTTATCTCATTTTCATAAGCATAATGACATCCTAAGGAATTGGTAATTCACTTGGAGGGTATATTTAGAGATGATATTCAATATTGATGAAATTAAAGAGGTTAGTAAAAATGATGGAATTGAAAAGATCTTGAATGAACATTTGCCTGAAGGCAAATATGTCAATGACTCAATTCTTTACAAAGACAAATTGTTTAACAGTGAGTGTTTCTGATTTTTTCAGTTGAAGTTACAATAAGGATGATGAAGAAAATGTTAGAGTGAGAGAGATGAAAGAGAAAGGGTTAAGAGGAATGAAGAAGGTGAGTAAGGGTATAAGGGTTTCTTGTTTTTTTTTAGTTTTAAAAATGAAAATTATTTAAATACCCTTGACTTTAAAATATATGAAGATATTTTTGTGACGCATTACTAAAATGTACCACCTGAAAAAAGAGTGTACACAAGTTAACCCATATATATATAAGTAAAATTTACAAGCGAGATGACAAGAGAGATTTTTAGTATGTAAAACTTTTTTCTTTTTTCACTTATATTTTCCTTTTGAATCTAAAATTATGACATATTTTATTTTAATTTTAAAAAACAACTTTTATATGGTGTGATTTTAAAGTCATTTTTTTATCATAGAAAATATTTTTAGATTACGTAATTCAAATTTATTTTTGATTTCTATATTCCACAATCTAAAAACTTTTTTAAACTATATACAATCAAGACTACTTTCTTCTTTGAATCCAATGTATAAACAATAGTGGTAACGAGACAGGAGCGCAAAGACTTCAAGTGGGTGCACATAGGGAATATGGTGGTGCAGAAAGAAATGACGAAAAATTGTATTGAAGATTCGATCAATTCCTAAAATGGCTATCACTTCCTGCACCTAATCAATTTTCTTCCTGCATTCCATCAATCTTGCAAAATGTCAGTTATGTCCTTTTAACCTATTTCTACTTCAACCCTAATTTTTTTCATTGTAACTTCATTTACCTTGTGTAACTTGAGGGACATTGATTCGGAAGAGGACGTGGTGAGCGATGGTTTGTGCAACTGAAAAGTCTAATAGGCGACGAGTTCTTGCATCTTCATTGTATCTCTTTCTTCAAAGAGCAAGAACGCTGATTCAGCAGCTATAAAGTGTTAAAATGCACCCACCGATGGACAACCTTCTCCAACGACATTCCTATGATGTTTCCTTTGCTGACACACATTTCAAATGAAAGTTTGAAAGACAAAACTGAAATTAATTAAAATGATGGGTGCAGGAAGAAAATGATAGGGTGCAGTGCAGGTTATTCCCCCTAAAATTTGGACCAACCCACAGTTGGGTTTCATGGGCTTAAGTTTTAGAAAATGGACTTCTTAATTTGAGTACAGGTTCCGGAAATCCCTACTCCAAACAATATCTTATATTCTTTTTAAAGAGAGTGGTTACCTTCACCACCTCACCTCAAGTACTTTTTACACCTCCTCGTTACTTTTTTTATTCTAAAAATATCTAAGTTAATATAATTTTTACCATTTAACTTTATTTATCCTTTTTAAAATCCTAAATCTCCCTACACCCGTACACCTCTACACTCCTACACCATACTGCAGAGCCCAATCTCTCGGCAGCCACATCAACGTCCACCGCCTTCAATCCTCAACCAACCCCTCCTTCCTCCACTGCCACTTCTTTTTCAAGCAGGTATATAATTTAATGATAGATAAGGAAGATTAAATAATAGAGTAATTAATTAATTAATTAAGATTGAGGAAATAATAGTACAGAAAGAATGATTGGTAGGGGTGTTAAAATGGCAACCCTTGACAGTGACTTAACACTGCCACTTTCCCATTAAATAATGTTGTTGTTGATGTTGGCAGTGGCTGTGTGCGTGGATGGGCACACCCAAGGCCCATGGCGCCTCTTCTCTCCATCCTAGCCCTCTAAATCCACGCCTCTCATCATGCATGCCAACTGTTTGAGCTTTCGAACAAGTCACCAAGGCCTTCTAATGCACAACCACCATTTCAATTTTCTTTTCCGTTTACAAGATCAGACCAAAATATATGTATACACTGAAGTTCAATTAATTCAAAGAGATTCCATAAAAGCATCGACTTCCTTAATTCCATATTCTTCTACCTAGTCTGCACTAACTAGGTTCTACACCCACAATATTCCCTACTTTTCCATCATCTTATGGCTACCTTATGCTACTTTCATAGAATGGAAACGCAGGTTTTGATGCAAGGAGAGATACGAGGGAAGATCTTTCGCCATGGCAAATGCAAGAGAAAAATCGATACATTGATTTTTTGTTATATGTTAGGGTTTGAGTTTGAAGAACTCAAATTCTGATTTTCAGTTTCGTTTCTTCCATAGTAGACAAGAGAACTGAGTACTCAAATTATTGGGTGGATGGAGATCAACATCCGTGTGGATTCTTAACACGGATGTTGACTTCCGTGACATCTCTTTCTTTCAACGGTTGTTTATATTTGTTTACGGAGATTAACATCCGTTTAATATTGAAGAGCAAAAAAGAAATTGAGAGGTGTCGGGAGCCGTATGTGGTGATGGTGGGAGTAATTCTCCTTCTTAAAATATAGCTTTTTAAAACAAATATGTATTGATAGCTTTTAATTTAATAGACATGTTTTTCGTTACATAGTGATATATTTTAAAAGATAGTTTTTAAAATTTTGAAGTAAATATTATATAATGTCTAACTTTAAGTTTCATACTTTTTAATTTCGCAATGTCCATACATAACACCAGGAATATCATTGCAAGGGATGCTGGTATGATCTTGTTCCTAAACTTACCATATTTTGATGATTCGTTTTCGATTTAAAAAAATGATGCTAACAATTTTTTGGAATATTATAGAGACATAGGTATTCTTTTTTCAAAACTACTTCATCTTTACTCTAACCAATATCAACTTACCATTAATCAGTACAAGTTACTATATTATAATAGTAACTTATGTCTCTTATATAAGTGGTCCAAGGTTTGAATTTATGTGACATCCCTTTAAATATAAAATAAATATGTTGAAGGGGGTGTTTCACTTAAAGTTAACCTCCATTAGCCAAATCCATAAAAGTCATCAACAATAGCTTCATCAGCTTAATAAATTAACTTAATTAAAGTTAAGCTCCATTAAGGTTACTATATGTTTCACTTTTTATTTTTAGAATTTTAAATAAAATTGATTAAAAATCACGTTTTGACTATGATATAAATTAATAACGAGAGATATGTGCACCGTTTATTCTTCTTGTAATGATTTCTGGGTTGGGTTGTTCATAAAATAGAGGAGCCTTCACATAGGGCCTAAGGGGTCCACTGAGTCTAAGAGTGTTATCAGAAGCACGTTAGAGAGAATCAGAATCTACCACTGTCTGATGTTTTGAAGTGAAAGAAAAAATGATAAGTAAAATAAGAAAGAAAAGAAAAAATAAAAGTTTTATTAGTTTCTTTTTCTTGCCAAAGCAAGTTCCATGTTATCATTGTTAAGCCTTTTCCAAAGCCCATTACAGTGAATGTTGAAATAAAATAAAAATATTGAAAAGAAAAGTAATGGACAGAAATAAAAGTATTGAAAACACAGGAATTATTTGTGCGTAATGTTTTATTAAACTATCTGGAATTATAGAAAAGGTTATGAGGAAGAAGAAGAGAATGATTCCAAAACATTCTGTGGTTAGATGCGACAGGCAAAGTGGTATATAAAAATATGTAAATTGGATTCGTATCCAAAGAAAGAAGTATAATGGAGTATGGCTATAATCACATGATAAGACCGTTGTTTTTAAAATTCATTCCAATGCATATTAATTAATATGTGATAAGTCTTATTGATATATATAATTCAAAATAATCAATTATCATTACAAACTAACAATCATAAAAAGGTTTATAGGTTTTTCAAAAGATAGATTTTTAAAAGTGTAGAAACACTTTTAATTAACTAGTACGTTTTAATTTTCAAGATCCTTATCTTATCAACACCTATTACGGCTCACATATTATAATACAATCATTACAGGTAAAAAACAAAAACAACTTCCCATCACAAACACCAAGTTGAGCTAATGTATTTAAAAGAGAAGTAAAGAAAAAAAAATAGTAAAATAAAAAGGATAGGTGAAGAATTTAAAATGTCAAAGATGTATTTAAAGAAATAACTTATAAATAATCAATTTGAAATAGATCATACTATAAATATTTATAATAGATGTATTAACACAATCTTCTGAAATACTAATGTATTAAATAAATTCATGAAAAACGATCTGACTAATGTCTCCCAGTAAGCTAATAGGATTTAATTTAGTTTAAATGTTATAAAAAATTAAAATTGAAGCAAACTAAAATTATATTTGATTTTAAGTTTAATTCAAATTGAAGTAAACTAAATTTTAGTCATGTGAGTTTTATTTATACGTGTATATTATCACATTCAATTTTAGTCTACTTTTTTCCTTTTTCTGACTATACTCTTCAAATCTCTCATCTTCCAACGATATAAATCATATCCACTATTTATTTTTAGTTTTTTATTATAATTTATTTATTTTTAAATACAAAGAGACACAAAATATGTCTTTTACGATATTTTTACAATATATTTAAATAATACATCAAACGGATAAAATATTGAATAAATTTAAATATTAAATTATATTTATTTTAGATTGTTTGGTATTTTCAAATATTAAAAACATATTAGATGATGTTTTAATTTTTTTTATCGATAAAAATAATACATTTAATATACGAACACTTGAGTGTTGAAAACCCAATACAACTATATATATTCATGCTATATGAAGTAAAAAATATTACATCTTTCCTCAATTCTAACCATTTCTAATGTTAGTGTTTCCAGCAATATACCTCCAAAAAAATCCCATCCCCACATCTCATTATACATGTATTCCAGAAAAGAAAAAGAAAATGACAGCAATTCAAATTAATATTGCTCACGTACTCCTCATATCACAACAATCAACTTATAGTTGAACATTTAGTTAAACTACTTCATCGGTGTTTTTGTTCTTCTCATGACTAAAATATCTTATCCATATTCTCCTCACGCCTTTAATAATTAAAATGCTTACATAAAGTCACATATTTGCATTAAGATTCATTATGTAAAAGTCTTTAAAGTTTTAAAGAAAATATTTTTAATTATAAAGAAATTGATTTATTATTTTTTGTTGTTGCTTGCTTTATCAGTGTGCTAATTTATGAAATACACGTCAGGTGTTTATCCAGAGCATGTTTTTCAACTTCAGTGAATGATTACGTTACGTATGTATGGTTGGTAACACGTGGCGTCAACATGGATCTCCAACCATTTCTATTTACTATTTTCCTTTGTCTGAGGAGTCACGGTCCCTCACGAGGTTAATATGAACATTTTATGCACATTGTTTATTATTTATTTGGAATTTAGATAAGACCATGCTAATTTAGAATAAAAAAACAAACAGAAGATGACAACGTAGGAAAAGAGTAGGATCCACTTCCCATTCTTAAAATGTAGTATGTGCCTAACTCTGCAAAGCGTAGGACACCTCCATGTGTCGCAATTCAACCTTTTAAATGTCACGAGATTTGTTGTAACTTACAATATTGTTTTGCTGACATTACCTCAACCAAAGAACGAACTTGACAACTTGGTACGTGTTTGTTTTCGGTTCAAGTTCTCATAATAGTTCAAAAACACCTTCAACTCAATCCACCTTTCACATTGATTTGGCAAATACTAACACAGACATCCTGTCAGAAATCAAATCACTTCTCTTATTGTTGTTTGTTCCTCATCTTTTCTTCTATTTAACTCAGTTTCAATCATAATCCATTGCAAAAACGTGTTCAACTGCTGATATTGGGGTACGCTTTATTTATTTAGTTATTTATGAATATGATAAGGAAATTGATTGAAGCATGCGTTGCTTTTGAGTTATGTTGTGAATGGATGAAGAGTTCAGACCTTTGGGTGTGTTGAAACAGGTAAAAGGATCATGCTTGGCAACGGGGTTGTTGGGATATTGGCAGAATCTGTGAATAAATGGGAAAGAAGGGCACCTTTGACACCATCACACTGTGCTCGATTACTTCATGGTGGAACAGGTGTTTCTAGAATCATTGTGCAGCCTTCCACTAAGAGAATTCATCATGATGCTCTCTATGAAGAAGTTGGCGCTGAAATATCACAAGACCTGTCACAATGTGGTCTCATCCTTGGCATTAAGCAACCAAAGGTTCATATTTCTTTCTTTTCTAAATTATTATTTTCCTGCTAGAGTCTGTTCAGTTGATATGAGACTTGTAATGATGTACATGACTTTCTTGCAGCTGGAAATGATATTGCCAGATAGAGCTTATGCTTTCTTCTCCCATACCCATAAAGCACAGAAAGAGAACATGCCTTTGCTCGATAAGGTGGTTCAACTATTCAGTTTTTCTCTGTTGTTTTCTTCATTTTAAGTTTTACTCTTCTACATGCAACACAGATGAATTTCTGGCAGTGTAAAACTGCTACAACCGTAGGAACCAAGAGTGTAATTCAACCTATAGAATTTATCATGTTTGAAGCTTGGCTTCAATTTTTGTTGCGGTTTCTTGGCACTTCTAACTTGTTTTTGTTATTTTCCTCCACAACCTTAGATTCTAGCCGAGAGGGCATCGTTATTTGACTATGAGTTAATTGTTGGGGACAACGGGAAAAGGTTACTTGCATTTGGAAAATTTGCTGGTAGAGTTGGAATGATTGACTTCTTGCGTGGATTAGGACAGCGTAAGTTTCTAATTGTACCTGTTTTAGTTTATGGTGTCCATGTTGAATGGCATTGTCTAGAGTTTGATTTCAAACTATACATCTTATCTGTTTCATTGTTGCAGGCTTTCTAAGTCTTGGATACTCAACACCTTTCTTGTCACTGGGATCATCTTACATGTACCCTTCCCTGGCTGCTGCTAAGGCTGCTGTGATTTCTGTTGGTGAAGAAATTGCTACACAGGGATTGCCATTGGGGATTTGTCCCCTGGTTTTTGTATTTACTGGTTCAGGAAATGGTATGGTGTTAGCAAAAATGATACATTATTTTTAATGTCCAATCCTTTCTGAAATCCCATTTGCGTTAGCATAATGAGTGTGGAAAAGTAAGGCTTATGCTAACTTTTGATTTCTTCATTTCTTGTAGTTTGTTCTGGTGCAAAAGAGATATTTAGGCTCCTTCCTCATACATTCGTAGATCCATCAAGACTAAGTGACCTCCACAGAACGGTAATTTTCTGTTCAATTCTTGTTGCATTACGATGCTAAGAGTGTTTTTAGCTTCAGCTTGTGTTAGTTGTAATACACTTGTGCTTGTCCTAGATTATCAACATAAAGAAGCCATTAGTATGTCTGTTTCATATCATAGCATAATGATGATTCAGAGTCTTATCACTCAATTATATAGAACCCTTTTTTCCTGTAACTTTGACAGTTTTCATTACGGTACAAGATTAAGGTTCATCAAAATTTTAGATCATAAATAAGGTAAGTGCTTTGCTAAGTTGAGACAACATGGTTACAGGGTAACACATTAAGTTTCTCATAATCAGGATGCATAATGTGACACCTGGAGAAAATGTATTTTCAAGTTTCTATTATTTCTTTAGTCTTCAGTCACTATTGTGAAATTTCAAAAAAGTCAGGGTAGTGTAAAGAGATAAAGAATGCAAAACTTTGCTAGAAATTCATCACAGTAATGATAGTATAAAAATAAAACAAGTGTATACAAAACATCTATTACAGTTATAAATAAGTGAAATTACAATGAATTCAAGTTCTAATTTGATTAAAAAATGAATTGATAGAATCTTGAAATGTCAATAGCTGTTATTGTTGCTTTTGAGATGTCTAGCAAACGTCTTATACTTTGCTCTGAATATAATTTGTTTAACAGGACACAAATCAACCAAGGCACGCTTCAAAAAGAGCTTTCCAAGTTTATGGTTGTGTGGTGACTGCCCAAGACATGGTTGAACCCAAAGATCCCACGAAAGTGTTTGATAAAGTTAGTTGATCTTGATCTTGATTTTTCAGATCTCATAATCTATTTTCCTGCTAAAATAGGTCTTTCATAAGTAGCAAAATAATTGACATGTTATTTGAAATCTGAAACCTGTTCTGACTCACATTATTCATATGAAGGGTTATTTCAACATAAGCAATAAAATAAAATATGAAGGGTTACTTTGGCATGGTTTTTCAGATATGGAGAAGATGAATACTTCAAATCCATGATAACCTTCTTTAAATGATCTTAAAAACAACCGTTTCCCATTTTATAGCATGGTAGCATGTGTGATTTGTAAGCCATTTCAGAAGGAATGTAAAAATTCAAAACCATCATGCTATTGCAGTGGGAAAGTAATTTTAAAAATTCCTCACTATTCTATAAAGTAAGAAGACATTAAGTCTAAGTGTTTTCATTTTACAAGAGCACAATTGATGTGCTATCAATTGTAACTACTGCAATTAGCATTGCCCTTTGCATCCTTATGGATTGTTCATGATATTCTGACAAGAAAAATAAACTTTGAACATGATTTCTTGAAACTTGTGGAAGCACACTTAACTCTTCTCATTCAAACTCTCTTCTATTTTTCTATTGAATATTCTTTATTTTGTTGTTGGATATGCAATTGACCTTTGTTCAAGTTCAATGTACAATTGCTTTAGGTAAATCTGGTTTCATTGTAAATATATATTAATAAGGGAAGTTAAGGCCCATGTATTCATTATTAGATTAATATATACGAAATGGTCCATAGTATGCATTAACATATGATGTTCAGCATATGCTATTCTTCTTTCTCTCTTTCTATTATTTTAATGTAACAATTTTTTTTATTATCTATAACTAATACACTAACATGATATGATAATTTCAGGCAGACTACTATGCACATCCTGAGCATTACAATCCCACTTTCCATGAAAAAGTAGCACCATATGCATCTGTTATTGGTAGATCCCTTCGTACTTGTTTCCGAGTACTGATATTGGAGCAAATTATATGCTACAATTTAAATAAAATGATTTGAAGTCCTTAAGATTTCTAGTTCCTGATATTTGAAATTTTCTTTCTCGTATATCGGAAAGTAATGCTAAACAAAACCTCCTCTTAAAATGCTTTTCATTGTTGAGGATGTATGTAGATAAAGTGGATTTTCAACAAGTCTTGACTAAGCTCACCACTCACCACATATTTACAACTCCTTTTTCGATACCCTGGCTGAAATGTTTCTTGATACAATTAAATTTTACCTGGTATTTTGTGTCTTCCATGAAGATATATCTAATTCACATGTTACGATATCATGAAGAATTTTAGTAGTTTTCAAGTTTCACCATATATTAGTAATTCTGATCTCATCAAATGTTTCTTTATAAACTGAATTTTTTTATTAATACTCAAATTTACTTGTCTTAGTCAATTGCATGTATTGGGAGAAAAGATTTCCTCAATTGTTGAGCTATAAGCAGATGCAAGACTTAATGAGTCAGGGGTGCCCCCTTGTGGGAATAGCAGACATAACATGTGATATAGGAGGCTCACTTCAGTTTGTTAACCACACTACCTCAATTGATTCACCCTTTTTCAGGTATAAAATGTAACTAGTTTGGGAAATTAATTTACTTTTAGTCTCATTTACACCACTCTAACACGGAATTTATCCTAGAAAGAGAGTTATACTTTTGTTTCAGAGTTCATAATATTGGATTATTTCAAGCACTTTGCATTGATAACACATGTTAAGAAATGTATATGGCCCAAGTTGATATTATGAATAGCATAATCTACTCTTCATGGTCATATATTCTGCTTAAAACAAGCTAGGAATATATAAAAAAAAAAGACACACAAATATAAGATTATTTGTCAAAGTACCCTTTTCTGCTCTGGTAATGCTTTGCTTGGAAGTTCAGACAAATGTGCATGCTGCTGTTGTTCTACCTCTGTTAATCATAAAAGCTTGGATTTTATTCACCATGAGGCCTTAGCAAAATGCTTTATTATGCACAACACAGTATATCCCTACTTATGTCACAAAAAAAGCATAAAATCTGTCTTTCTAGCTCCATATAAAAGAAAAAGGATAATCCCAATGAAGGATGAAATACCATATAGTACTTGATTGTGTGTTTTAGAAGCCATAAAAATTGTAGTAGATGCTATGCTAAAATATTATCTTGGCTTACATTATCATATAACTTTCAGTTCAACTGCATATATTTACATTACATGACAGTTTTTTTTTTCAAGTATGATGTAATAATCTGTAAAACATTTTTGTTAGGTATGATCCGATAACAAATTCCTACCATGATGATATGGACGGCGATGGCGTGATATGTTTAGCTGTTGACATTCTTCCAACAGAATTTGCAAAGGAGGTAGGTTCCTTTTTATTTGTTAATTACTATGCTTCTATTTTATAAGAGAATAGTATTTTGGAATGGAGAATGTATCAAATATGCAATTTTATTATGGCTAGGCCTCTCAACATTTTGGAAACATACTTTCCCAATTTGTCGTGAATTTGGCTCTGGCTACAGACATTACAAGGTTGCCTGCTCACTTAAAAAGAGCTTGCATTGCCCATAAAGGAGTTCTAACCTCCTTGTATGATTATATCCCACGCATGCGGCATTCTGATTCAGAGTACGTGTCTCCTCTATATTTCATTCTTTGTAATATCATTTTAGTCATTCACTTTGTTGAATCACGTTCCAATTTTTATAGTTTCTTGTTATTTTCCGACATTATAACAGGGACATTCTGTCCTTTTGGTTTGCAGGGAAACATCAGAAAACTCAGAAAATTCCCTATCTAACAAAAGAAAGTACAATATTTCGGTGCGTTCTTCAGTTTCAAATATTTTATCCATTTTTTGAACCCTACATACTTAGCTTAGCTTGTGTACAACCGTGCATGTTTTTGCATAATCCTATTAGTTGTTAGTTAATCTTCTGATTGAAATTACTGAACATTGGCAGGTATCTCTGAGTGGTCACTTATTTGATCAGTTTCTGATAAACGAGGCCTTAGATATTATTGAAGCTGCAGGAGGCTCCTTCCACTTAGTCAACTGCCATGTGGGTCAGAGTGCTAAGGCTGTATCGTTCTCTGAACTTGAAGTAAGTAGTTCCTGTATTTTGAACTGAAATGTTATGTCCCTTTGAAAATGTTGTTTCTCTTCATTTTGATGTATAATAGTATAAAACTAAATAATTCAATTTCTTTTCTCTAAGACTTGTTAAATATGGTTACAAACACTTTATTTGTAATGATGGAATGTCTTTCATTGTTCAAGTTAAGGTAATGATGATTTTCTCAACAGGAAGGGTATCGGATCCTAAGTAATTCACTATAAGAGAGGATAGTTTTCCCACTCATCATTCCTTGTTTCCCATTCTGGAGAACATTGTAGATTGTCTTCTGTTAGATGTTTCAACCCCATTTTGAGGGGTGTCAATTCTTTTTAATGTCAAGTCTAGCTGTATGTCCTTGTGTGCAATGTTTTGTATCATTTTTTTTTGTTGAAATTACATTTTAAACTATGAATTTTGTGCCAACCTAGTGAATTTACAACAATCAATGAAGTATTGACATTTTGGGTTCTGAACAGGTTGGTGCAGATGATAGGGCTGTTCTGGATCAAATCATTGATTCTTTAACTGCTATTGCTAAACGAACTGAAAATGATAGATTTTCAAATCAAGATTCCAGTAAAATTTCCCTTACGCTTGGTAAAGTAGAAGAGAATGGCACAGTGAAGGAGTTGGGTTCCAAAAGGAAGGCTGAGGTTTTAATTCTTGGTGCTGGTCGGGTTTGTCAACCAGCTGCTGTAATGCTATCCTCATTTGGAAGGCCATCATCGAGTGAATGGTATAAAACATTGTTGGAAGATGATTTTGAATGCCAAACTGAGGTAGAAGTCACTGTGGGATCTCTGTACCTGAAGGATGCAGAGCAGGTATTTTGATTGATATTTTGCTTTCACATAACTATTTCTTGATTTCTCCTAGATTTGACATTAGAATATCAATGCAGATAGTTGAGGGCATTCCAAATGTAACCGGAATCCAGCTTGATGTGATGGATCATGAGGGTTTGTGTAAATACATATCACAGGTGCGTTTGTCTCTTGCCAACTAAATTTTGCATATATCTTAATTAACCAATAAATTTAATTAAAATTTTGAATTTTCCACCTTGAAACATCATGCAACATGTGATCTATGTTCTGTGTACTTATGGCCTTGATAGCTTTAGCAGCCTTATCTTTAACATTTTGTTTTATTTTCTCTTTCTTCAGGTTGACGTTGTTATAAGTCTGCTGCCTCCTAGTTGTCACATTATCGTAGCAAATGCTTGCATTGAGGTGCCTCACATTATTTTATGTTGTAGTTTAATATTGTATTGAAAGGATATGTATTCAGAAAAAATAAAATAAAAAATGACAGGATTTTGGACAAAGCATATCTAGGATAAATCATAGGTCAAGACTGCAACAATATTGAAAGTAATAAATTTGTGATGAGGGTTGAAGTCAATTCTTGAATTAATATACAAATCAAGTTAAAGATCGGTCAACTGTGGGTAAAAGTAAAAGGGGTCATGAAAGTAATGTTGGAAATTACTGATCCTTTGTAAACAATGCTTTCTTTAATTCCTGATTCTCAAAAATAACCTCTATACAGATTTGTTTTTTGGTAAGAATTGTAGGTCAGTATTGGTTCTTGACTATTCTTTCTTTGTTCTGGATTTAATAAAGAATGTGTTCCTTAATGCAGCTGAAAAAACATCTTGTCACTGCTAGCTATGTTGATAGCTCCTTGTCAATGCTAGATGATAAGGCTAAAGAGGCTGGTATAACAATTCTTGGAGAGATGGGTTTGGACCCAGGGATTGGTAAGACTTATTCTGATAATATTGATTGGTTCTGGGACTTTTGCAACATAACATAGTTCATTATAATAGTGCATCTGGTTTTTCGTACTTGGTATAAAATCAGTTTTTGAGTTTAAAAGTATTTACATTGTTGACTAATCAAAATATTATCAACATGATTCTCAAATCATTTTGAAAATCAACAAGATTATTATAGGACAGTTTGTGAACAGGGGAAACCCTTCAGACACACTTATTTACTTCTTTTTATCGCAAAACATTTACTGAAACCAGCGTATGAAAATTGTAGAAGCTTCACCTATTTCCAACTAAAATGGGTATTTGTTTGATGACCCAGATCATATGATGGCAATGAAAATGATCAACCAAGCTCATGCACGGAAGGGTAAAGTAAAGTCTTTCACTTCTTATTGCGGTGGACTTCCATCACCTGAAGCTGCTAACAATCCATTAGCATATAAATTCAGGTACTTCTCGGAATGTCTTTTGCCAAACTCAAGAGTAAGCACGCTGAATATTGTATTTGTTATTGAAAATGGTATGATTTAGGCCAAAATTACAGTACAAGACATAGGCAGCAGAGAGTTTCCCTCTAACAGGAGGAGTCTTCTCTTTTTTGCATCCAGCATTAGTAAAACTACCCAGTGAATGATCCCAAGAGATCACACAACAAAATATTTTGACTTGGAATCAATGTTTGTATGAACTATCACATGAACGTTTTTTGGGATAAATGTCCGTATGGATGTTAGTATAAATTTCCAAAGCTCTGCTTTTGAACTATGTTTGTAGTATTTCATCTTGCTACCCTTTAACTGTGGTAGGTCATTGTCATTTTCATTATTCAGTAATTTTTTTTATGACTGTATTTAGAAGAACTCATTGGTAATCCATTATTTCAGTTGGAATCCTGCAGGGGCCATCCGAGCTGGGCGCAATCCTGCCACCTACAAATGGGGTGGTGAAACTGTACATATTGATGGTAAGCTTTTAATCATTTGGATTATGTACGCATGCATGCATGCATGATTTTGAAGGTGACTTCATTTTTTCCACTATTGGTTTCTGAACAGGGAACGATCTTTATGATTCAGCAACAAGACTACGGCTCCCAGAACTTCCTGCTTTTTCTTTGGAATATCTCCCAAATCGTAATTCACTGCTTTATGGGGATTTATATGGAATAGCTTCTGAAGCATCAACCATTTTCCGTGGAACCCTCCGCTATCAAGGCACGATCTACAACTGTTTCTCTTACTTTTCAGGCTAATATTTCGCAGCAATCAATACCGTTGTGTTTGTGCATTTATGGTTTGTTAGATCTTTCTGAAACTTACTTGTAGTAACTTGGTATGCAGGATTCAGTGAGATCATGGGGACACTGTCTAGGATTGGATTATTTAACGATGAAGCTCATTCGTTGCTAACGGATGTACAGAGACCAACTTTCAGAGAATTCTTATTTGAACTTCTGAAAGTTGTTAGTGCAGATCTAGATGGACCATTAATAGGAGAGAATGACATCATAGAACGAATATTGACACAAGGGCACTGCAAAGATTCAAGAACTGCAAAGAAGACAGCAAAGACAATCATGTATATACCCTTTACCCTCCTCTTGTACTTTCATTTGGAAAATTGTTGTCTTAACCTCACTGTCCTTTTTCATATAGATTCTTGGGACTTCTTGAGCAAACAGAAATCCCTGCTTTCTGCAAAAGTGCTTTTGATGTTGCTCGTTTCCGCATGGAGGAGAGGTTATCATACACTAGCTCAGAAAAGGTATGTTTCTGTTATAAACAAATGCTAGCAACACAATTTTTCTTTAATACACTTTTCTCTATTGATTGAAATTTATTAAAAATCACAAATGCTGGAACAACAAAAAAATGACTGCTTAATGTAATTTCTTCCAAAATCCAGCAAAACATGGTATTCCATCCGCATATCACATTAAATACTGCTAAAGTAACTTATTTACGTAATAAAGCATACATTTTAGTATCAGTACCTTAACCTTTTACTTGGTTTGTAAGCAGGACATGGTGCTTTTGCACCATGAAGTGGAAATAGAATACCCAGATAGCCAAAAGACAGAGAAACACAGAGCTACTTTACTTGAATTTGGGAAGACTGTTAATGGAAACGCCACAACTGCCATGGCTCTTACTGTTGGTATTCCAGCTGCTGTTGGAGCTCTGGTACTTTCCATCCCTTTCTATTCTTGTGCTGTATTCCAAGCAAAAGCTGTTAGTGAATTATATTTTCTTTTTTGCAGCTCTTATTGACAAACAAAATTCAGACAAGAGGAGTTTTGAGGCCAATAGAACCTGAAGTATACACTCCAGGTGAAACCTGATACCTTAGTTTTGTTGTTCATTTGTTGAATCTAGTTTTTCTGGCTTGCATAATCAGCATATTTGGCAGTCACATGGTCAAAGAATTGCAGAAAGTTGCGTAATTTGAATTTTTAGGAAAGTTTCTTTGCATCAGATGAATATTCTGTCATTGATTATTGCGAAAATGATGCATATGTTGAAGAAGTTGTATACTGTGGACTTTGCAGCACTGGATATTATAGAAGCTTATGGCATAAAGTTGATTGAAGAGACGGAGTAATTTGCATCTCTAAAGAGGTATACATCAGTGTCTACCGTGCAATGTTGGATGCGAATAAGATATATATCAGTGTCAGAAATGCAGCAGATCGTAGCATCTCAGCTAAAAGCACTTCTACAGAAGCTGATACCAATTTCAATTGCAGCACTCATTCTACCACTCCTCAAGTATGATTCCAGAATAAATATTAGTTGGTGTCAACCGAACTATATTATTAATATATAATTTAATTATGTTTTTAATTTCCAGAACTATATTATTATAAATATCTTTTAATCTTTTAATTTTTTTTTCTTTAACAAATTGTTGACATAAATGACGGGTGTCATGTGAGTAATTATTACGTGGAATTTAGCCACACAATTGTATTGTTAAAATATCATTTTATTCTTTCAGTATCTAAATTTAAAATTCAATTTTTTGGTTCCTTATATTTAAAATTATTTTTAGGCTCCAAATTTAAAACAATATAGTCTCCTCATTTTGAAAGTAGTTTATTCTAGTTGTCACAATGGATTTAAAAGCCTATTAACATATGTAACAGTGTATTTTCTGATAATCTTAAATTTCTAAAATTTAGATTAACGAGTAATGTTCTAAAATATATTTTGTAGTAGTTTTAAATCCACCAAATATAATGAAACAAAAAAGCTCTTGCAATTGATTTTTCTTTCATTATTTTAGTATATTTAAAAATCCAAATTGCTTAAATATTAAGAATAAGGTTATTTATATATACATTTTCTCTTAATTCATCAAGTAATGATGGCAGTGATTTTGAAGTTGCAACATCCACTTTCATCTTATTTCTCTATCTTTTGTTGTATTACATAATCATTTTTATCTTAATTTTTCAATTGAGTGTCGTTTTCTTTTATTTTCTTATTCTTAATCACACAAGTTAGGTAAGATTTATGTCGTGTTTTCTACGGTTTAAGTCAAATTATGGCTGAAGTGCATACACGATGTTTGATTTTGTTTGAACTTTTATGGTTCAAAGTTAACACAACTTATTTTAAAATATTATTCACTAATCTAAATTTTGAGATTTTAAGAATGACAAATTTATTTATAAAACTACTTAACACATTATTAGTATATTAACAAACTTTTAAATAAGATAAACTACGGAAAATTATAATATAAATTACTTATAAATTTCAGAGACCTTTAAAAAAAACAAAGTAAGGAATTAAAAATTCAGTTTTAAATTTAAAAGAATATTTATTTTCAAATTTTGGATATGTTTAAATATGTTTCAGCCAGAATCTACATATACGTATTTGAATTTTATACAAAGGATATGTTTAAAGTTCAATCCGTGATTCTTATCCACAAGATAGATGTCTATAAAAAATTTTAAACCCTAAGTCCTAAATACATTTTGAACTTCTGAATTAAAATAACCCATAATATAATTTTATATCTTAAAATGTATCTAAAATACATTCTAGACTGAATAAAAAAAAATGTAATTCAGGATATATTTGAAGATTCTGAAATGTTTTCTTGAGTGTACTATCCAAAACTTATTTCCGAATTCTAAAACAAGAACGTTCTAGATTTTTTTCAAGACATAGAACTCAATGAAAAAACAATTCGGGTGAAGGAATTTGACAAAGATGGAAGAGTTTCTATACTAATCTTTTATACGTTTAATCCACGAATAAACAGAGATAAAAGAGCAGTAAAACAAGTTCAAAAGGATCCAATGATTGAAACCCCTGAGGTTTTGCACTTGTATTTCATGTATAATCATTGTTCAACACCAGAGATCATACAATTTGATAGTTAAGATTAAATGTAGGATCGCATAACAAAAATTATCTAGATTTCCCTCCGACATTCAGAGGGTCTAAACAAATCTTAGCCTGGTTATACGTATGGTAAGTTCCACCAAAATGAACAACTTCCTATTCTAACATTCCTTCAAGTTGCTCAAAATGGAAAAATCCTATTACTACCTCTAGGTGGTCTTCTTGCAGCCACGTCTTCAAGAATATCTATTATATATATAACATGTTTCTAACAAATAGTCCGGAACTTAATGTAGAAAGGGTGATTTTGCAGAAATTCTTGTGACAGGATTTAAAGTCTAAGAGGCAATCAATGACATTAATTGTTGTTCAACTTCGTCCCAGTTCTTTACTTTGGTCACCAGAGGGTGTTCTTCCGTTGACTCGCTCTTGCACCAAGGATATGAATTTTCATAATCAAAAAGCAGGACTCTAATTCCAACATTAGCACACTCTATGGCATATCGAGGGTTATCATCGATAAGAACCTTGGCATTTAAGGACCTGTCAATGCCAATCTATATCACTAAACAGACATTTGAAATCACATATTTTTGCTTTAAGTGAGGAAAAGAGTTCGAATTCTCTTCAGTTTTTGCAGTTCTATCGTTTGGACATGAACTGGATTTAATGCTGAGAAAGAAAGTAGAAAAAAATCTAACAGAATTAAGGGACTTACCTACAAATTTCTGACTTTGGTCTTGACACACCATCAAGAGCAAAGTGATTACCAAAGTGAATCTCATGGAACAGTCCAGGAAAATTTTTCTCTATCCACTCGATTGTGTGATCCTTAATTGCATTCTGCCGTGAACTGATCATATGACAATAGCTGTAGTTAGTCAATGCTGCCAAGATTCCTTTACAGTTTGAAAAAATATTCAATATAAAAGCATACGTTACAACTGATAGGCTACAAAATCTTGATAACTTCTGAAGAGCCGTATGAGCACCTGGAAGAGGGTGGATCCCTGACTTGAAATATGGTGTCTTAAAAAATTCATGTACACGGATGTCAGCTGCAGAACAAAAAAATTGTTTTCAACCACTCCATTAGTCATCGGGAAGGTTAAAAGAGGAGTTAAAAGAACTCCATTACATCAGAAACATGATACAAAATATTGAACAGCTTGCTTTAGCTTAGTTGCCAAAATATCTGAAATACTTTTTTACTTCCAAAAAAAGTTGCAAGGTTGGTTGGTTGCCCTTAGCATGGTACCCCATGAAAATACATGGCGAAAACATTTGGCCTCACCATTAAAAACCAGTTTAAGTTGTTCAATGACTACACATTAGGATTTACAGGGAATGCAAACTCAAGAAAGATCACCTGGATTTCAAAACAAGAGATACTTCAATCATAATGTCTGATGAAAATCAAATGAGAATAAAATGGTTTACTTTCAAAATATTTTCAAAATAAATGGAATAGCAAAACCATTCACATAATGAGACGTGAAAATATGACAAATACACGGTTAGTTACCTTCATCACGTGAACAATTCCATATCTGCAACAGAAATGAAGGGTGCATATCAGACTCCACAAACAAACATAAATTTCCAGCATTTCAATGGGCTAAAGAGATTGCAAGAAGTGTATATAATTATTATCAATGATGCTCCATCTCATTATGAAAAGGGAGCCCCCTACCCATAATAAATTGACAAAGTAAAGAAGAAACTAAAACAAATTGTGATTTTTTAAAGCCCCAAGCTTACAGACCTATCATTTTGATGTATCTGACATTACATTCCAAAGTATTAACAGCAAACAAAACCAATGCAACACAAATAAGCAAAATCTAAAAAATTGGCAGTCACTTCTAATGCTACATAATCATATAAAAGACTGATGAATGGGGGTATAAAGGAGCCTCTGAAAGAACATTCAAGTTGCTGTAACTTAATATTATTGATATTTAATTGTCCAAGAAAAAAAATGGTAAATTTCAATTACTTATCATCAAAATATATAATTACTGAAGCAGCCACTATTACCTTACAAAACTCGTACACGTGATATTCAGAAACTGAATAATTTGATGAATATCGATCTGCAATGAACTTGTTGAGAGCTGACACGAAGTTTCCTAATACTGTTTATGAGGGGGGAAACATCAGAACACAAGTGGATAATCCAAGAATCAAAATACATATTAGTCAATCTACAATGGATTCTATTTAAAAGAGAATATGTATAATTTTAGGCAAGCCATCGCACTGCAAACTGTTGCATATTAAAAGAGATCATCACACAGCCTAAAAAAGGGGGTCAATTTATCTCTGGTCACTGCACAATTCAAACAATTTCCAACAAATTAATGAGTTCTATGTAACAAATTGAGACAATAATTTCCTTATATTTTATTTTGTCTCAATCGCATGCCGAAAAAGAATGCTCCAACCCACATATTGACCAAGTTAGATTCAAGCAAATACACATGTGATATGGGTGAAGCTTTGAACAATTGAAGATATAATCTGACCAGTGCATTCACCTGGAGAGAGGACTTTGACTTTTATTTCTTCAATTATATGTTTATGTTTGAAACAAATTAAAAAAAACACAGAGGAAATGACATCCAGTAAAGCAATACTCCTTGCATTTTTAAAGGATTGGAACATAGTCAAGATTCTGCACTAAGTCTACTTAATTCATAAGAATAAGTTAAATGACACAACATATAAAACTCTAAGTAGGAAACAGCATAATATAATAAAAAGAGTGCCACAAGCATGCGCACTCATATACATACCCTCATCAACATCAACGGCAACAACAAGTTTCTGGGACAATCGGTGATCATTGAAACAAGGAGGTTTAGCAGGACTTCCATTTATAGATCTATCATCAATCTTAACCAAAGTAGCATCAGATTCATCACTCTTAACAGAATTCCTTTTCTCCAAATCAGCCAACATCGGCTGGCGACGATTCGATGCAAAGCCACGGGACCTTGCCTTAGCCTTCACAAAGATCCTATCACCATTACCACTACAACTACCACTAGTATCAAAGCCACAACCTCTACGACCAAAACCAATGCTTCTTCTAACCCCAAAAACATTTGCATAAACAAGTTTATGGAGAAGTGGGAAAGACAAATAGCAGCCACGATCAGAAGAAGAGAGAGAAGGGTACTGCGAAAAGGCCCTACTCAAGTGGGAGCAAGGATCGAAACCTACTAAATAAGCCATGAGATTGTTATGGTGAGGGTGATGCCGAGCTTGCTGATACAAGAACCGCACAGGGCCTTCACAGTTCTTTAATCTAAACATAATAACACCAGAATCTTGCTATGATATTCTAGCATCACCATGAAAAGAAAAATAAAGAAAATATTAAACGGATAAATCTCAAAGCTCAAAAGAAAATATTCTCTCCAAAAAAGAATCGATCCCAGTACTTATTGAATTGAACACTGCGATCACCAAGAACCGATCTTTTCGCGGTCAGACTGTTTTGGAGTCAAAAGAGTATCTCCAAACACAACCGACATAAACCCTAGAAACGGAAGTGTGAAACCTTAGGCAATCATTCCCAACTACCCAGAAAATGGCAATGTTCGATAACCATTTGATGCTTGAAAAGATGTAATCTTACAATGCCCCGGATCCAATAAACGAACACCCAGATGAAGAAACTTCGATGGGGCTAAATATGCACGAACGAAATGAAGAACCTTTGCATATGGGTGATTTTATTACTTCTGATCTCTCGGTGTTGTTTAAGAATTATTCAGATTCAAAATTGTGGTTTTGTACGTTAGAATGAAGCATTGGACATGCAGAGACAGATAAAACATGCACTGAATCTAAGACTCTGCAATAGATTGATCTTTGGATGATAGAAAGGAAAATTTAAAGGGAAAGTTGAATCATGAAGGAAAGTTAATTGTGGTTAACACGGAAATTTGGGCATCATTTTCGATTCTTCTCTCGTCTCCTTCTTTTCGTACAACAAAATCGGGGTGCAGTAGCCATCATCACTCTTTATTTTTTACCAACTTTTTATTTAGATTTATTTTTTTTGAAAAAATTTGTTTTGTTCACATTTTCTGTGTTTTGTATTATTTGGTTGGGCTCTCTTTATTGTGGTGCAAGTTGTTTGGGCCATCCAAGTCGGTGGGGTCCGCGATGCACCTACCAAATTACATTCATCATTGTGTTCTGATGCCACTATGTTTTATTTCCTTAAATATTTTTTTCTCACTCACATATCTGTTTATTTTGTTTATGGCTTTTAATAATTTTTTTATGAATTTTTAATTTTTTGTTTATGGTTCTAAGAATTCTTCATCTTCTTTCATTTTACTAAAAAAGAAAACTCCATTTTATTATATTTCATTTGTATATTATAATTTCATCCTCTTTATAATTGACAACATCTTCAAATATTTACAGGAAAAAATTAAAAAGTTATTGAGAACAAAAATTAAAATATAAAAATATTTTTAAAATAAAAAAGAAAATGATACAATTAAACTTTAGAAACAAAAACATTTTTTTACCCAGAACTAAAACAGTAACTTTTTTTTTTATCGAGAACGATAAAAAAATTCTAAATTGATAAGTGGAGTTATTTAAATCGCTTTTTTATTCAAATAATAAGTGAAAAATAGACACTATCTTTTGTGTGGATTTTGTTAAAGAGTATTTTTTCGGATTTCAAGTTATATATGTTTCTTTCGTTTTAAATGTGGAGAAAATATGCTCTCTATTTTGTACAAATATTTTCTAATCACAAATCAATATTTAATTATAGTAAATTTATTCAATTTATAATTTCTTAGTATTGTTAAAATAATTTAATTAAATTTTTACTTTTAAAACTTGATCTATAACTTTTCTTATCTTAATATCTCAAAGTAAAGTATTTCCAATCAACATATATTTTACTTTTATTCAATTACTATTTGATATTCTGATTTAAAATTTATGTCAATATAACTTATTTTTAAAATATTAAATATTAAATAAATAAATTTATTTTAATAGTAAATATTTTATAATATTATATTTTTTTATTATTAGTTTTTATAAAATTTAGTTAGTTGATATTGAAATAGTAAAAAAATATTATTACGTGAGAATGAGAAAAGTTCTCTACAAATCAAATATAGGATGAAAACGAATTTTTACTTTATAAATATGGAAATGAAAACTCATTGATACTCTTTAAATTGAGTATATACACACAAAAAAAGTTAATTGAGAATAATTAATTTTAAAATTGTAACAGTTTAAAACTGAAATGGGAAGTGTACCAGCATACGGAAGGACATCCAAGTTATTGGATTGCCAAATGGACCGGCCGCCCACATCAGCGTACGAGACCCAAGGACCGGACGCTGTACGGAAAGACATCCGTGTGAGCGGATTACCAAACAGACCGGCCGCTCGTAGTAATGCATGAGACCCAGGAAACCGCACTGATGTGAAGGGTTAAATATTGTAGGGCGGCCGCCCGTATACCTGTGATAACTACTATGAAAGGTTAAGTATGGCAGGACGGACACCCGCGCGCCCATACCCAGAGCTCACCCCAGCCGGCCGCCAGGATCTGCCGGTCTCAAGAACAAGACCGGAGAGGGCGGCCGGCCGCGTTACTAATCATCCTAGTTTAAGGTAAGTAGGGTTTAAAAGCTATTTGGGCTGAATTGGGCCGTGATTAACTTGTCACTAATCCCAAACCCATAGCTCTCAACTGACTTTGGCATCGGAAAATCTTTTGCAGGTCTCCCACCGGCGAACTGAGAAGTAAGCATAGAAGATCCGACATACGGACGACGAGAAGAGAGTAACGTGGAAACGTGGGACCAGCACTGCTCCCACATCCGAAACAGGAAGTTTGACCCTCGTAACTGAGTGTTATGAATAAAACCAAAAGGTTAAATAAAATTTTGATAGGTAAATTTGGTTCAGTTAACATGTTATTGTTGACTATATGCACTCAGTATGCATGCAAATATCACACAATTATATGCTACATATTTATTAAACATTAGATATTAAAACTAATGACAACAATTAGAAAAATGAAACAACTTTGGAGATTTCGAAATCTTAAGTATCGCAAAAAGCTATTATATAACACTGAATTCTGAACTTGTTTTACAGATTAAGTAAGTTGCAGAGTGGAAATATCCAGACTGAAAAAACTGCGATAGTAAGAGGTTGTTCGGGGAATAAAAATTGGTTCAACTTGAAGAACGAGATCAATTTTATTCATTCATTGATCATGTACGAGACTGAAAATCTACTCGAAAGTGATATAATACAGACACAGAATGAATAAAGAAAAAAATTGGTGGCGTGAAGTGGTGAATCTCTGCAGAAGAGCAATAAAAAAACCTATACACGAAGCAGCAAGAACATGGTGAAAATGAAGCTTGACAGGAGCATGAGCATTGAGTTGAGTTTAATTTTTGGTGCATCGGAAGGAGTAGTGGACTTCTTTTCATGCTTCCCCAGATCGATCATGATCTTGAACTGACAAGAACTTTGAGGGGGTGAAGGGTTGATGTTAGTGATGACAGAGAGACCATTGAAATTGCATGAACCTTTGCGTTGATCCATGGTCTGATAGTACATGTTGAAAGCATACGAAGCATTGCCTCTTATGTCTAATCCACTGCAAGATCCTCCGGGAGAGAGAGGTGTGCAATCAGCATATGTGCATGCTTTGCTCATGCTTTCAGAAAAAGCAGTAGGGTCTTGAACATTTGCTTGAGTTGACATCACGCACCATTGTTTCGGCAAATACCTGACCCCTCTTGCAGCAACTAGCTGTTTTCCGCCACCAAGATTTAAGGGGTATTTGATGGAACCATCAAAGTTGAAGACACCCCAGTGCCTTTCAAAAGGGCCAGGCTCAATGCTCTTGGCATCCTCATCGATGAATCCAAACAAGTAGATATCAGGTGGGGTTGGTCTTTTGGGACTTCCTTGCCTTTTCACAATGCGATCGATTAGGCCTTGGTTGAACCTTTGAGCATTCTTTATGTTGGCACTGGCTGTTCCATCTGTTGGCCACCCAACCTCTCCAATTATGACAGGCATTTGGCCAAAACCATTCTTCTCAAGTGCTGTGATGAGTGTGTCATAGTTTGCATCAAACACATTGGTGTAAGTTATGGAGCCATCAACCACAGGGGCAGCTGAGCCATCAAAGAACGCAAACTCTTTTGGGAAGTGAGGATCAGCATCAAGGCTGAGGAATGGGTAGATGTTGAAGGTTAGAGGGCCACCATTTTGGCTCAGGAACTTTATTATGGAGATCATTTGGTCATGAATATCTGGCCTGAAGTTTCCCCCTGATGGAAGACCACTGTCACTTTGATACACATCTGCGTTTAAAGGGGTTGTCACCTTCACTTGCCTGCCTAATCCTGCTTTTATAAGGGCTGCTTGAATGTTCTGGATTGCTGGAAAAGTTGAATTCACAAACCGACCATTGTATGTTTTCAGAAATGCTTCATTTCCCACAGCAACGTACCTAGGAATAATTTTTCAAACACTTGTTAAACATGCAATTCATTTGCACCTTCTGCACAAACACAGTTTTCAAATAGGTAAAATGGGTTTCAGATACTTCAATTTTCACTCCGTTCGTTTTAGTTTTTGCATTTTACTTCTAAATAATGAATTTGATCTTCATATTTTATGACTTTTAAAAACATAGCATTAACTTTAAAAAGTTTTTACCTGTGAAAAGTATAAGAGAAGAGAAAAAAGCATTGAAAGAAAGAGGTGGTGTAGTTGAATAACCTTATATCAACCCCATTTTTGGATATGTAGTTGGATACGTTTTGGTTAACCCATGCAATGGCAGCATCGACACTGGCAGCAAGGGTAGCTAAGAGGTCGTTTGGTATGCCAACCATTACTTGAATGCCAGAATTTCCAAGAGCCTTCAAAGCAGCAGGATCAGCCTCAAATAGCTTCACTTGCTTGAATCCATTGTCTCTCATAAGTTTCACAGTTATTTGAGGTGGAAGAGGATGTGTTAAACGCGTTCCCCAGTTGCAAGCAAAGCCATGAGCACCCATTACCAAACCTTGGCTTAGAATGCATAGTGCTAACAAAAAACACCTACTAAAATGTTTGAATCCCATGCTACCTATGCTTTTCTGAATACCCTTTGTCCCAACACTCACCTATATGAAGATGATTATTCTGAGTAGAATGGAATATATTAAACAAAGTGGAAGGAAAATGATGTCCTTTTATTCAATAGAAAGTTACGTAAAGAATTGCATTTAGAGTAAACAAAGCACTGGATTCCTAAACTGCTTGTGTGACACCAAGCCAAAGCATAACCCTTTTCTTGTTTTTCTTGGAAGTGCGTAAGTGGCAGGAGAGGGAGAACAATCTAGGAAAGAAAGGTAGAATCAGACTAAAAAGCAAAGTTTTTTTTTTTAAATTCTGAAACATATTCCTACTGGGTTTTTGGATTGTCTATGAATCTTTATTGGTTTCCCTATCTTTGTGTTGTCTACTAATTTATTATTTATTAACATGCCTTTTTAATTTATACTATACGGTATGGAATCAATTTTCTTTATACATATTGCTAAAAGAAACTTTTAGAGCATATACAACGAGACATGTTACTAGCAAAACATCATGATTCCGTAAATAACATCGAAGAGAAACGGGATGGCATGTTTGTTTCTTTTAAGGAAAATGTTTTTTTAATAATTTTTTTTTACTACAATAGTCTATGTGATAATTTGTGATTGGTTTATTTTAAATATACGAATCAATAAAATAGTAACACATACTCCATTATCAAAAATTGTTAAAAAAAAATTGTTAATATATCATATATTTTTGTAGTAGTTCTTGAAAACTATTTTAAAAATTAACTTTTTTTTTTATATTTTGTTAACTGAATGGAGTTTTCTACACCAAGTTTTCCTTTTTTGCATGTTGCTCCTTCAACTCTCGTGTGTCCTGCTTACTTCTACTCACTAAAAAGCTAGCTTACAATATTTTTTTCATAAAATAAAATGTTTTAAAACTAACAAAGTATTTCGTTCCCAAATCACTTTTTTATTTCATTTTCTTTTTATTTTTCCCTCAAGCTAACAACTAACTTCTTATTTAAAAATTTATTAAGTTTTGAAATTTATTTTCAAAATAAGTATTTTAAAAATTTAAAGGAAAAGGAAAAAATGTCTTTCTCTTTTTTTTTTTTTTTGTATGTTTTCTTATTATCTCATTTCGTATCTCCTTTTAGTTGGAGAAGTTGGACTTAGATTGCGAGATTAAGCCAGCAGCAGTTAGGGGTTAAGAGGCAAGTGTCCTGTCTGTCTCAGTGCTGAAATTGTCATCCAAGTTCCAACATGTGGCTTTTACTTCCTGAACTTCCACAATTTCTTTGCACAATCTCACAAATTTTCAAAATAACATTTTACTTTTTCTAAAAGTGACTTTTAGATTATATATTTATAAAATTTTCAGGAACAAGCTTTCCAAAAATGTTCAGAATAAAATTTTTGGATCAGAATTTCTAAAATGTATTTTAGGATAAGCTTTTTAAAATAAGATTTTTGGGGTTTATTTATTTTTCACCATAAAAATGAATTATTCCTTAAATTTCCTTTATTTAAATTCCAATGCCACACGTTGAAATATCTTTCGAATTTTCATCAAAATATCTAATTACCAAACTTAAAAATTTACCATATATCCCTAAATCATTGGAACCCTATTATTACTCATAAAATATCCAATTGAAGACATTAAAAGAACAACTAAATATTTAAATAATATATTGAACCGTATAGACTAATCGTGCTTAATAAATCTGTTATGCCGAAGGCCAGACATGGGTTTGTTTTTCTTACGACGTGTCATCTGAGGCACTTTCTTTATGCATCCCATCAAATTTTTTTGCACTTTATTATTTTGGACTTTATTTTCCGAGATTTATTAAATCAATTCCAGAAACATTTTTCTGGAAGACAGTCACCCCTCTTGTTCTGAAAAAACGTTTTCAAAATTGATTTAGTATATTTCAAAATATAAAATCCAAAATAATGAGATACAGGGAAAATTATAATAGGGTGGAAGAAAAAATTGCGCTCATCTGAGTTGTTTTATTAAAGTTTACACTTGCAACTATAAATTAACGGAGTCATTAAAAAGCAAAGATAAAATAAAGAAATAAATGGCAGTGAGAAATCGTATTGCCATGTGTATCAATAAGATATTGCTTGCGGTATTTCCACAATACTAATTGCACCTTAACAATAACAGGAAAAGGACTTCAATATTTTTCATCACTGCCTCTACTTTCATTGTTGCCTCGCCGTTATACCCGTGCTGCAGAGAAAGAAAAGAGAAAATATGAAAAAGAAAAAAAACTCTCCAAAATGTTTTCTTTCAAAATGTATTTCATTTATTGTGAAGAGTTTCTTTCAGAACACACTTAATGTATTCTGAATTTTTTTTCTAGAGATATTGTACAAAAATTCTTTTCAAAAAGTATCACATGCATTTAGGAAAGTTTGTTTGAGATTTTATTCCAAAATATATTCCATGCATTTCAAATATTTCATTTCAAAATTTTGATTATGAAAATCTAAATCTGGAAATCCTATTCCAAAAGCTCCAAAAAGACTTGTTTCGGAAAGCTTTCAAAACATGTAATCCGAAAGTAATTTTTATAGAGAATAAAATGAGAATTTTAGAAATTTAAGAGGATGAAAAAAATAAACTGAGGGTGCAAGAAGTAAAAGCCGGATATATATTTTCATAAAATGAGCTTAGGTTCAGCACCCCTTTACTTCAACAATTAACAGCAGAACTCGTCACTAAAAAGGCCATTTCTTTCAGTTTAGTCTGTACCTCCATAAGTTCTCATCGTGAAAGACACAAGGGTTTCACATGCTATTCATCTATTATCATACAACAAAAGACTCATACGAAACCTCACTCAGAGCTTTCACCTATTGTCCAAATACTGCACAAACAAATTGAGTTGAGTGCAAACGAATAGTGGGAGACGTCAGATGAAACCAAAATTACATTTCTATTGCCTTTCTACAAAACTGTTGGTACAAGCACAAAAATTTCCATAAGAAGATTAATACAAAAAAATGCTATCATATTTCTTTCCAAGCCATCTAAAACTGATATCGGGGCAATGCCCTGAGATTTATATGAGAACCCTAACAGCGGCATTATAAGATGGTTATGGTAAAAGAGGTTTCAATTGTGCTTGGAATAAATCACCAAGAGCTCCCCGAACATCCATCTGTTCAAAACAAAGGATTATCAGTTCAACACACAAGGTTTCCTTTCTTAAAAACACCCATCAGCTGTGCTCGGAATAAATCACCAAGAGCTCCCTTCAACATTTACTTAAAAGTAATAATGGTATTGGAGTATTTTTCTTGAAATGACCAACACGAAAAATGAGATGTCATGTAGAGTTTTCTTGCACGGAATGACCAAAATGTAGTGTAATTTTCTTTTCCTGGATAAGTAATGAAACAAAGAGCGATACCATGTATAGACCAAATATATCACTGTTATAACTTCATTAGATAAAATGGATAGATTCGTAATAAGTTTGCAATGCCATATGAAGATCAAATTATATGGATTTTATGTGCTAGGCTAAACCGAAATAGATTGTCCGGTGCAAGAACCATATTAGTTATAGAAACAAAATAATGACCAAAAGACATACACCTAAATGGAGCCAAACTATGTTTCCATCTCTAATTTTCAGACCAATTCTTGTGAGATTTAAAATATTTAATGAAATCCTATTAAACTATTCTATTTTCATTGACACAAGCATATATTGCGAACACAACCAAGTAATGACATACGAAACATACATATAGCAGCAGCTGAAGAATCACAAAAATAACTTTATGCATAAAAAATAATTATCAAAACAATCAATCAAAAAGCAGCCTTGAATAATTGTAGAAACAAGAAATTACCTGGTCACAGCAAACAAGTTTTGTTAGCAAAGGGTATAATTCCCTTAGATGTCTTCTAAAAATCATATTGTTCATAAAACTCATGCTTTGAAGCACCTACAAAGTAAATAAATAATTTATTAGCGCATAAATGAACACAACATAAGTTGCAATGAATATCATTCAACTATATTGATAAGCAAGCAGATAAAAACTCTAGCGGAGTACCCCTTTAATTGATTGTGTTATAGAAAAAAGAAACTAAAAAAAGGGAAATACAGACTGGGGTCAGGTATTCAAAACATTTGAAAAACAATAAGTGCGGAAAAAAAACTGAAAGAAATAAGAAGAAAACAAAGAACGCAGAACATCCAACCAGTCTTTTTATACAGGACATGGCAAATCCCTTAAAACAAGTATGGGTGGAGCATCTTTGATTATAAAGTAGCAAATTTTTTAAAGAAGAAATACTTGCCAATCAAGACAGACAGGTTGAGACTTGAGAGTTTTTACTTCTCATAATACGGAAAGAGGACCTGGGACTTTTTTATGATATTTGATACCAAAATCAATCTACAAAATACATCATTTCAACAAATACTATTTTTAGTTTAAAGGTTTGGTATATGCAGGTTATGCCATCCACAAGCAAGCTCCACATCATGGTAATTCGGCTATTCATAAACAATAGAAACTTAAAATTGGTGATGATATCTCGTTCACTCAGTATAAATTATAAAACCCAGGCATAGATATTTAATAACTTGAAATAAATTTTATTTACACCAAGGGCTGCAATATTTGCAATATGCACTAATCGAGAAGTATACGACTCGCAACACTATGACACTGAGTAGAAGGCAAGTCAACTTTCATATATTATCATGAAGAATAAACTTCAAACCTTAACAATGATGGGAGCACGCAGTTCTAAGACTCGATGAATATCCATGTTATTGGCTTCTCCTGTACTTGACTGGAGATCAGATGCCTCCCTGAGCACTTGTTCACAGAAAGAGACCAGCTTCTCCTCAGCTAACCTTTCAAACTTCTGTTCTGCATCAAGATCTAGAGCAATACTCGAGCCATTAACTTCTGCAGAGTCTGCATCTTGAAATCCATCAGAGTCTGCCTCTTTGGTTTCAAAGCAAGTAGTTGCCTTTTGTAAGATTTCGAGATATATGCCAGTACCAGCTAACTCCTGACGAAGAAGATTTATTGGAGGCCTATCCAAGAAAACTTTAGTGATGCTTGAAGTCCTCCATTCCAATGTCAACCAATTCCACCAGAACAAAAATAAGAAAATTAGATATTGAATTTTGCATTACCTTTCATCAGGAATTTGGTGCATACGAGTTCTAAGATTGGTGGATGAGTTATATGAAGCAGCAAACTCCAACACAGACAGCAAAATATCCATTATAGAAACCTTCTGCTGTGCTTTTAACTTAGCCCAATATTTCTTCTGCAAATAATTAGAAAAACATAGCTGTAAGAAGATACCATCTTATAATCAGACTCCTCATCAAGAAATTTTTGGCTAGAAGGTGATGGATTCCAAACTCAATCCACCACCAAGTCTTTAAACAGATGGACCTCAAATTACATTCTCAGTCTATTCCTCGTATATATACAGTGTGAAAGAGGTACTTCCTCAAACGGAAATTTTTTCCAAGACCTTAATGTGGGGAGAAAAACGAGGGAAAACCTTCTCCTTATCCTATATAGAATCTAAGCCATCAAATAGCACAAATTTAAGGGAACCCCAAAAAATATGAGATCTGAACAAAGAAAAGAAATAAACACACAGACCTGAATACCATCAATAGCACCAAGAAGTAATAACTGTGTAATGCACTTTCCCCTGACAGTTGCCATGAAAGGACTCTCCTCATTCTTGGTATCTGGCTCTACAGTATCAGAAAGCTAAAACAGAGTGATATAAGAGATGTATTCACAGGATAATAAAGGTCAATTAACAGGGCACTAAAGAAACACTATACCTTAACTGGAGATGATGGTTGAGAAGCATCAGATATATGGCTTTTAGTTTTTGTAAGATTTCGAAGGAAGAGATTTTCCATATTTCCCATAATCCGTTGACCCAAGGTTTGACTCCGCTGGAAACCTCCCCCATCTCCAGTTTTGGGAGTTCTTCCTGATGGAGATGGAAGACCTACAATAATAAACAATTCCTTGATGGTGTCAACCAAATTGATTTGCTCTTCAGTATCAATTAATGCCCAATTCATTCTTCATTTTTCCAATTTAATGTAGCTTCTAAGGCCCCACCATGAGATTTGGGGATTTTGAATAAGATATTTCACTTTTTTTTAACAAGGTAACTTTGACAAATCTTTTGATAACCGATACCACTTCTCACTGTTGTGCCTGACATGAGCATGCTTTCACACACACTAAACTAAAAAGAAACGTTTTTTTCTTGAAAAAAAAAACTAACCTTCAGACTGATCTACATTGGTCTGTGATACAGAATCTTCAACTTCGTCAGCATTTGTATTTGAGGATGCCAATGAGGATAATTTCCCATTACTATTGACATTAAGTTGATGATCAGCCATTACCTCATTGTCAACAGACCTGATGGCACCACTGTCCCCTGGGTTGCCTTCAGAATCACTAATAAGGCTTCCAGGGTTTCTCATATTTTCAAAAGTTAATGCATTAAGCAGCTCTAAAGGTTGTGTAGCATATGAAGCATCTCTGGAAATCAATATTAAATAGATGTTTTATAGTTGATATTAACTAAAACGGAGGTTCAGAAAATAGAAAAAAAATTGCACCTTATGCTTTTAAGTAAAGTATCCCAGTCAGTGGCACTGAATTGGTGTCCCCCGACTTCAATGAGATGCGCCAGAGCAGCAAGAGATATCGAGACCACTGTTTGATCTGTTTTTTTAGCACAATCTAACAGCAGACCCAGTAGGGGAGGCAACATAAAACAAACCTCCTGGAAGCAAGATTCCTCATGAGTAATTCTTTTGATATTTAACAGAAATCATATAAATTCTAAACATGAATTTCATAAATATTTATAACATAACAAAAGCGTCTAATCCAATAAACTAACAAAGTCAACATGGGCAATTTTCCGTCAAAACTATAACACCATGTTTGCTAACTTTTGTTGAGAAATTTTCACATGCATGCTTGTTTAAGTTACAAGAATAGACAACAATATTGTTTTAGTTCACTACCTTATAGAATGTGTTAAAAAGGTTGCATAGCAGCTGAAGCGAATGTATGCTTGTTTCACGAAACCAATCATCATCGGTGGAAGTAAAGCCCTCTTTTCCAGCATGTCTCACGTGATCAAAAATTGGAAATAGAACTCGATGAAAAATACTCTCCCAAAATGATGTAGAGAACTTGCTACCTCTTTCATTCAATAAATCAAACAAGACTTCGAGAGCACAACTTCTGACCTCTGGCCTTTGATCTGAGGTTAGATCAGACAAACCAGCCAGCATTGGGAACCAATAATGCTCAGTTACTTCCAAAGTCGATTCCAAATTAGCATTAATGGGCATTAAAGCACCTCCAGGAATAAGGCCCTTAAGCAAAAAAACAATTAAAACCACTTAAAAGGAGGGATGTCAATGTAAGGAAAGAACAAACTATTGACAGTAAAAATGAATAAACAGTTTCCAAATCCTTAAACAATGTACATTTAATTACACATTACTCAAAATCATGAGCTAAGTTATAGCATGCTCCCTTTCTCATAGATTTCTGTTTGAACATTAGATATCAGTGCAATACGGATTGGACATTTGAAAAATTGATATTAAAACAGTTTAGCTTCCAACACTGTACATCTCTGTACTGAGATATCAAACCCTCATAAAAAAACAAGTAGATTGCAGACAACTCTAGTGGGCAAAAGTTACTGGACTTTGAAATGAAAAACTACCCATTTTTATACTATTAATGTGTGTGTGCATACATTCTTTTTTGTGGTGTGAGAAGCCTTCAAATTCAGAAAAGCAATTTCCTAAAGATAACTCAGCATACCTCTGCAAGACGGTCCTCACAGATCCGCAGGAGTGCAATAGCCTTCAAACTAATGCGATGTGAACTTTTGTTGTTGGCAAATCTAATCAGACAATTCACGCAATCCATGAAACAGTCGCCCACTACTTGATCAAAGTGTTCTAAGATGACTGTAAAATTTCAACGTGTTAGATACACCATAATCGCAATTGTAGACTACAATGACACAGAATATCATTCCTACCCTGCTCAACATTTTCAAATGCACTCTCCACAATTGATTCTAATTCATCATCTGCAGAAGCTGTAAATATCATAAATACACTACGCCACCCAGACTTTATGCTCCCAACCTTAGATTTTATCATCTGAAATAGGCAACAGTTCCAGCTGAACTTCAGTTAATGTATCCAACGATATTAAGCTCAAATGTGAGAAGAATAAGAAATTAAGCCTACAACACCTGGACAATGCAGTCAACAATTAGCCTCCTTTTGGATTCACTTGGACTATTTCGCATAAGAACAACAAATGGTTTGAGAATATCATTTTGGAATGAAAACTTGGCTAATTCAGCACGCTCCAAATACTTTATACTAAGCTGTCTTAGAGAATCTATTGCATACATAGCAATTTTCTCATCATGATGACTCCCGGCTGATATGAAGTGATTTGCTAGAACAGTCCAGATTCTAGCCCAGACCTTAAAAACATAACAATTAGAGCTTAGAAATGAATTCATAGCAGCATCAAAAGACAATATTATACATGGGATCAAAGGACAGAATAGTTCAACAATTAAGGGAATAAAACCAAAGCTTGAGAAAAATGACACCTTAAAATAGTCAGTAATTATCAAAGCATGTATACACGTACAGATATGTGCATTATTTATATATGCATAAACTAAATTCAATTATTCAATTTCCTCAAGGAAACAATACATTCAAACAAAAAATTAACAATAACAAAAAGTCTAATAACTCAAAAAATAAAGTGAGCATAAAAAAGTGCCAAAGGTAAGACATGAAACACTAAAATGAAAAATAAAAACTGTGCAACTGACGGTTGATAAAAGATATACCATACGTATGCGAGCCATATTGTAATAACTAATTTCAACAAGCTTCTGCAAGCTGAAGACACGAGCTGGAGTTTGTTTAAGCTCTTCAGCTGATACACCGCAGAGAGCAGTGAAGAATTCCACAACTGAATCACTAGGTAGTTTGACACTATTCATAAAAACTTGTTCAGCAGGTTTCCCAGCTAATTCTCTCAGAGATTGAACAACAGCATCCTTGGAGATTTGATTTGACCCATGCATAACAGTAGCAGAAATTGAAGGAGTTGATGTTATAAATTCAAGGCGAGAAACACATTCCAGAACTGCATTCCATGTGTCTTGAAGAGCATTCATATCTGAATCACACAGGATCAACAATGTGCGCAAAGCTTCCACATTTTTACTACGCATTTCCTTGGGGGCATGCAAGAAAGTAAACCTGAGGTGTCAAAAAAGAAACTAAATGAACCTAGTCAACAGTACGAAACATCAAAGTTTCCAATCAGTATTCCCGTGCACAATACACCATCTTTCCCTTGCATGTCAAAATAAAGAGAAAAAAAACAGTTAACTTGTAATAATCAAGGCAACACTTTTTTGGGGATGGAGCATGATGGTGGGATCATGGAATCTATACCTGACGAGAGATGTTAGAAATGCATATCGCATGGTATCCATCCCAAGAACAAACGTAATATGTATGCCAGCTTTAAATCCCTCCATCAACAAAACAACTCGAGGCTTGTTATCGCCTTCCTCCATAGTTACAGAAAATGTAGCAAGCAAAGGCCACCCAACAGCTTCAACCATGGGCCTTACAAGTTCAATCTGCTGGGCAGTGTAGAAAACTCCTCTTTTCACCCCTTTATTCCTGAATATAGCTTGTGTTTTCTTAATAATGGCCTCACTTTCAGACTTGGCGTCACCGGATGACTTTCCTTTAGGGAGTGCCAGATTAAGAATACTGACAAGCCGTCCTTCTTCACCATCTGGCTTCTGTCTGCTGCTTTTTCCAATTAAAGATGTGTCATCTTTCATTTTAATCTCCTCTTTAACAATAGAATCATAGATTTCTTCAAGTAGTTCTCTAGGAGCACATTCATCTGGATCATCCCTAGCATTCATGCGAACAAAATCTGACTTGGCCATCTTGGGCCACACCATGGGATTATGAGCATCAGTATTTAACATAATAACAGCATAAGCTAGCACATATGCAGTATCTGCATTTTTGAAAAGGCCTGGATTATCTGCACAGTATCTGTATAGACAACATGCACAAAAGATATAAACTATTGGTGTACAGGTAAAAGGTGTCAAGCCAATGAAATATAAAGTATAAGACACAATATACATAAAACAGTCTTGATCTTGGACCAATCGGAATGAATCATTATAACATGACAATCAACCAAGATTTGACATCTCACAAAACACCGAGACTTCTTAACCTCAGTCCACATGAAGAGTAACAAATAGAACTATCAAAGTTTTCCTTTCTTCCCACTAGTTAGGTTCAAGGAAATCAATAACTGACAAGCACACTGGTTAAACAAATGACCTGTTAACAAAACTCTTAAAAAGCAAGAATGATGATGAATAAATATTGTGCACATATCATCTACAATATCCAGCACTCAAGGAGATTCCAACACAGATGCATAAATGGATACATCTAATTGTTCGATCACAGTTCTACAAATAGGAAACTGATTGCCACTCGGGAAAGGAGATATGGAGGGAATTTGCATGTACAAAAAATGCCATTACCTCTCTGCAAACTTTTCCATGATCCGATCTATCTTTTGAGCTTCCCCAGGAAGTCGAAATCCTTTAAGAAACTCCCTGATTGCAGTATCAAATTTCAATCCAGAAAATTTCATTGAATCTACATAGGCATGCATCACGGCAAGGGGGAACTCTTCATGTTGACCTAAATAGTCACCAATTGTAGCCTGAAAACAACGAACACTTACATATTCCAGAACAAATTTAGATGCAATGGTAAATAAAAAATAATAGTGAAGAATCACAACCTTATCCAAACTGGGAGTATTTTTCAAAAATTGAGCAACTGAAGCAGGTGTGTTTTCCACCAACTTGTTTGAAATTAGATACTCCACCCCCTTCATTGGTTTTCTGTTGAACTAAAAGATTATTAAAACTGTAAGTCAGCTCCCAACCATAACTTGATCATTATGCAAAAGAAGGTTAAGACAAATTTCCCCTTCCCTGTTAAAATACTTAAAGAATGCATGATATATACCTCAGCAATGGCAGCCTCCAACGTGGATTTATGAGCCTTAGCCTTCTCAAAATCACTAGTCACATCTTCCCTGACTCTTATTTCAGAAGAATCTTCAGCTGAGATCCCTTCTTGCTGATTAATCTTTAACTTTTCCAAATCCCTATGAGATTGCTCCCAATCGACCAGAGATTTGAGCACACTCACAAGACCCTGAGAAAGACAGAAAATGGGATCAATCGCCAACTTTTATAAAAAACGTCCATTCAACAAATTAATGATTTCTAAAAGAAAACAACTAAACCTACTTGAAGTGACGAGCCTTTAATTGAAGCTGTCTGAGAAACAACAACTGAATTTGGATCAGCATTTAGAGTCCCTTGAGCTATTTTGGATAGAGTAGTAACCTACACATTGGTTTAGAAAATAAAATATTATTATATTTATCAAAGAGGAAATAACTGATTTACATGCTGTCTATAATGCCATGATTCAGTAAGATTATACCATTCGTTCAAACAAGTTTGGCGCCTCGAGATCACAATCATAATTCACAAAGATGTCAACAAGCATCTGTGGATCCTTACATACTTTCTCTAACATCCTGCAAACCATACTAAACCAGATTACTAAGGAAAGGGAATGACAATGAACACAACAAAAGAGTTCATTGACGTAATACTTGTAATTTTTTAATTAACTAGGGTGAACATTATACCGGAGAACACTGAGTTTTTGGTTGACAGGAAAATCCAAACCATCCAGTGGTCTAAGAACAATCAACGGAAAGAAGATCCCTATTTCCCCCTGGAAACAAAATAGTGGAAAAATAAATGAGACATCAAAATATTATTCCCTGTGGAGAAGCTTCCACAAACTCTGCAGAATAACATGCATACTTTGAGACTCTCCCTGAATCGCAATAACAGCACCAAGAATATTCCAGTTGCATACTGCCAAGAAAGAATATCGATATTAAAATTTACACAGATACCTTCACAAAGATAGATAATGTTGTGCAAAAAGACCTGAAATATGACAGGGGATTGTGAAACTGAAGCTCGTAACAGTGCATATGAAAGATATGCCTTCACTGAATCAATAAAATGGAAGTTCTTTGTAAATGAATGGCTGACTCCCTCCAACAAACCCTGAAAAATAACATAACAAACATGTGACTGAACAGACAAAATAGTAGTTTCAGAGAAAGAAAAACTTGAATGGGTGGAAGAGCAAGGATGGAATATTTGCTCCTATCCTATCTACTTCCACATAATGCTACAGTCTAGCCTAAGAATGGGCAGAACTAAAAATTATATTAATCAGCAATAGGAAACTAGTTTTGTCATGTAATTGCTTATAAACAAAACATTTCTTGAACCAACAGTACAACAGCAGTAGCCGGTAGTTGTATAGTGAGTTTTTTTTATTTTTTCAGAGCTTTACAAAAGCTTGATCCGCTGAATAATTGAGGCATATTTTGTATTCCTGGCCTTTTTTTCGTATTTTCTCCTTCATTTTGAATTTCCTCTCAAAGGAATCTTTTTGTGGCTACTTAGTGGGATTCATTCACATGGAAACTTTCTTATAATCTTTAATTCATGAAAAAATAAAGTACTTACTAAATATTCAATAATACAAGGTTACTCGCACATGCATGCAGTCACCGTTTCCAACCCCTGAAATTTCTATAACCAGAGTACAAGGCTGCACTCTCCTTTAACCACATATTTCTGGTTTTAACTTTAACGAATAATATAATTTACTGAAAGAATCCAAAAGAAAAATTATGTACGTATTTATCATGTGGGTGAAGAAATCAACTAGCAACAATGTTTGGTCGAATAATGTGATAAAAGTGGCTTTTGGGAAAAATCAAGACCAGCTGGTTAATGAACCAGATCAAGGCTCAGAAGGTGTACACAGTATATCTGAAGATATAAACGAGGGAAATGAAGAAGCTAGGACTCTTGCTAATTTGGCAAGTTAGTTCTGTATCTATGCTGGAACGGGTATTAAAGTTATAGGAGACTATAATTACACTAGGGAAAGGAGGAGATAAATATTTATATGTAAATTAGTTAACACTGACTATTCATTAATACTAATTTATTTTCTTTTATAAAAGGTCTCGCTCTAACAAGGATTGCAGTGATAACAGTTCCAAGAAGTGGTTCAAACTAGTCCAATGCAATCCATGTAGAATTACGTTTCCCATAATCAACATCATATGGTAGCAAACCACTTCAATCTGTGATTGTCTTAGACTTAGTCACCAAGTTACACAATATACGAAAACTAGTATCTACAATTTCATTTAAGAGAAAGATGGGACATCTCAAAGAGTGATAAAGAAGAACAAGATGTAATCCTTCCCTAAGGCTCAGCATTAAATAGTAAAAATCAACAGCAAAAAAAATTATTATAAAATTTATTTCCTTGTGTTAGAGTGCAATAGAAAAATGCTGGAGTAATTATTAGGTTTTGTTAGGCAATTATTTAGGTAGTTCACTCAACTTCTAACAATTAAATGCACAATTCTAGATCTTAACCAAGGGTAACGTCATTGAGTGAAACCAAGTCAGCCACATAAAATATAAGTACCAGGCACCAGCAGATCAGCCCATAATTAATAAAGCAAATAATTACTTCTGCACGACTACCAGTAACATAATATTCCAATGCATTATTATTCACCTATTAACTAACAAGTAATAGAAGCTGAAATCACCGTATGACCTGAAGAAGCTCGAGAGACAATATCCTTGTCTTGGTTGTAACTTCATCATTATCTTCCTTCATACCCATCTGCAAAATTTAAAGTGTGAACTATAGTTAATGTGCAGAAGAAGTGACCACCATGTTCTTGTTAAAGTGAGACAACCAACCTTGCAAAGAGTGCGGAATACCAGCAAAGCATCACGTTGTACTATGCCCATGCTCTCCAAATCAATCCCACTTTACAGAAGATAAATACTTAAGCTCCTATTCAGAGTAAAACACAAATGCATATCCCAAAGAACAATATCATATTCATGTTTTATACCGTGTTATCTTTTTACCATCTTCCGTATGCACAGCCTTATCCAGTACTGCTTCTAAGCCCTATACAAGACATACAATATTGTCATAATAAGGTTGTGCTAGGGTTTCATACATAGCTACACAATTGATTTACCTTGATATCAGCACCCCCAGCAAGATTTTGAATTTCCTCAAGAGATGTTGGAGATGCATCCTTGGCTTGAGTAAGTGCATCACCTAAACTCATTTCTTTTTCGTTTGAGTCTCCAGTTGAAGATTCATCAGATTTTGGGTTCAAATTCTCTGCTGAAGCTGCCTTTGATATTGTTTGGCCCCCAGAAACAGATGGAGCTCCAACCTTGAAATTTTGATGGGCACTTAAAAATCATTTACTACAAAAGACATAAGCCAAATATGCACTTAATGAGAATTTTAGAAGCCCCACCGGATCAGTTTCCATTCTTCTGAAAATGATGCTGATCATCTGTGTTAGCATTGCCTTTGATGTTGCTTGGTTTACAGGGCTCTTGCTACAATTCCAAAACAATGAATCTCAGTACTATAGATTAGCAATAACAAGCCTTGAAGACAAAGGAAATTATTAATACCTATTCAGAGCAATATTGTAGCATACTCTGATAACTCCCAGTAGAGGTTCGCCATGTACTGAATAATGTAAATAAGAATTCAAAATACAAAAAAAAAAAAATTAAACATATTTGAAACAAGGAAATATATCAATGCAATAAACATTTTCTGGTAGCACAAGGTGGTTTTCTAATCACAGCACCAATATAAACGACCAATGTTAACATGGTGAAAGGACAATAAAAGCACAACAAATATATGCAAGACAGCAAAATTAATTTGTATACAAACATTGATCTAAGCCTCAAATTGTACACATGTTTCAATAATGCATGAAAGAAAGCAAGTGTATTAGTATTTTGGTCCTTTCCATTAATGAAATTTCTATTTATCCCCTCCTTGACACAACAGTTTAGCATCTTTAGTCATGCCTAATTGGAACGCCCCAACTTCCAATATTAACTGAAAAAAGAAGTATAATAAAATGAAGAGAATCTAGTCAAACAAAAACCTAAACGCAAGAAGCAGAATGCTGAAGCTAGAATCATAAATGGGCATCAACAGACGTAGCTCATTAAACTATTCGAGCTCATTATTCAAACAAGTCAACCCATCAATAATTACCTGGGCAACTTGACATCGTAACAACTATTGTCAACATTCAATTGCAACTAAAACCCCAGTTTATAATACTAAAACGTATGGTAAAGGAAAGAAAAAGACCTCCAAAATAGAGACACTTTCCCCAAAGTGTCTTTCTCAACAAGAGAAACATTTTCTAAGGTAGAGACACCAATGGTCGAAAGTAAGTGAATCCTTGAAAATATACATCCAAGACAAAACAAAAAGTAGATTCAAATCCAAATTCTACACGAAAACCTGAATAACTTTCTCAGAAAAAAAAAAGCATTATATAACAAATAATAGGGAGAAAATTAAATTGCTCAAACATTTTCGCTTGAATAAAATTGCAGCCAAACAAAAATAAGTCATTCAGATAGATTACATCCAAAACTAAGATCATGCTGAGCCTACTTGGGTACATTACCATTGTTTTCCAACAATATCTGCTATGGTCATAACATGTAAATTAATCTCCTTTAGCTAAAACCTTCTTCTAAGCTTTAAATAACATTAGGTTAATCATTTAAAGTACATGTAAGGATTTTTTTTGTCGTTTAACACACACGATAGAACTTTGAAGGTACCTTGCTCAATATTACATTCTTTCCTATTACAGTAAACATACCTCTGAATTTTGTAGAAGCAACAGCAGTCAGAAGAACCTTCAGCACTTGGAGAATGGTACTGCATCACGATTCTTAAAAATGAATAGGTGTTACAGGAAGTATACATAGGGTAACCATAATATGCATAGTGATTTGCATACCTGTCAGGTGATGAATTGTCAACACAACTGCAAACCATGTTTAGAATGTCTGTAAACAATGGGACATTTTTACCACCCTCTAACCCAGGATCTCCCTCCAAATGGTCATACGCAATAAGTTTCTGTATAAAGAATAATTAGTCCGAGCAAGTAACCAATTTAGTATGAACAACCGCGATAACAACTGTCAATTAGTGCCAAGAAGGTATGTACATGAAGACAATCCAAAGCTGATTCAAGGATTTTCAAGCTCTTAGTCTCAAATGCAAGACGAAGTGGATTTAAAACAATTTCTGCATCATCTCCTTCAAGTGTATTCCCGGCACTAGCCAGGACAACATTAATGTTTCCAGTCTTAGGCCTGTCGTCTGAAGCATGCTCAGCCTTCTGTGACTGATCTGCCTCTGTCCTAGTTGCCACTCCATCATCAGTCTCGTTCGAACTAGTGAAAAACAACATAATTAAAATATTAAAACCAAAAGCTCGATCCCATTTCCGCCAAATAAGGACTATTACCCACTTTCCATAAACAGATTCATCAAACGTCCATGCACAATATTCCAAAACGCACCAATAACATTCTATCTATCATCAATGTTTATTCCGAAACATCTCACCTGCCAGATTCAACTGAGGGCGCAGCTTGATTGACCTCGCTCTGCTTTTTCTGGCTGGCCTCTTTCGTGATATCTATACAATTAAAGAGCAGACACCAAACATAACTAAATAATCAACGACATAGCCGTTTACCGGTATCATGGTAACTAGACGAACTAAATAATCAATGCGAGGAGTCGAACATTGGAACCGGATAATTATCTTATCTAAATGGAAAAGAAAAACAAAGAAAGAGGATTAAAGGCCTTATATAGCGAATAAAGAAGTGGAAACAGGGATCTAGGGTTGAAACCTGTGTAATTCTGGATAGCTTTCTGGAGTTCGGGAAACTTCTTGCCATAACACTCCTTGAGCATAGAATCGAATGCTCGAGTGACGAAACCCCCGGCTGCACCTCCGGCCATTTCCTCTCACTATAATTGCTCTGCGGCCAGACGCGTTTCTCAACGGAGTCACGGATCCCAGACAGCGTGCAATTCGGAATCGGAATGCAGGCGAATCGAATTGAAGATCATCCGAAATCGGAAAGGAGATCGTTCAGTCTCGAGGAATGCAAGTTGTCCGGCGGCGATGGAATTGGAAACCGGAGAGGGAGAGGGAAGAGGAAATGGAGCTGCAAAGAGTATGGGGAAGAGACAGAGATCTGAGAAATGGAAAGAAAGAAAGGCGTAGATCTGTCTTAAATGTTTTGTGTCTGTTTTGGTCTCGCACTGCCAAAACAATACTATTCCAACCATGTTTCCCCAAGTTGAACTAGCTCAATTTCAGAAGACACAGGGGCAATTTTGCAATATTAATTTTGTTTTTCCCCCCTTTTCTTTTACTTTTTTGGTCTAGTCTCATGCTTTGCTTTTTGGGCTAAAGTTGGATTTAGAGAAATTACAGGCAAGTGCTTTTCACACCATGGTTACTGTCTGCACCTCCATAGATGAAAAGACAAAAAGGTCCTTATCTGTATCTACACATAAACTATTGTTATATCATCTCCTTATCCTTCTTTTTCCCTCTACTGAATTGCTTAAACCATCGCAACCTCTTGTTGTTGCCACCGACGTTGATGATGTTTGCCACGTTGAATAGTCAAGTTCTTATTTCAAATTGTTGTTGTGTATGTTGTATTTTAGACTTTTTTTTTTTCCATAAAATTTCAAGATTGTAGAGTTAGCGCCATTACCAATTTTGTAATCTATAAAGTTTCATAGTTTATTTATACAGTGAGGGTGGGAGTTTGCTGTTGAGAGTAAAAAGAAAAATAAAAGGAAGAAAGATTAAAATTAAGGTTTTAAAAAATAAAAAATAAAATTGATAAAAGTAAAAAATAAAAAGTAAAAAAAGTAAATTTAGAATTTTTAAAAAATTGGAAAGGTGTGGGGGAGAATAGGATCACTCTTATATTTTAAAGTATCTAATCCAAATATTTTTAGTCAAAAAATACAATTTTGACTTTATTGAAATTTAAAATTGTATTTTAAATTATTTAACTCGATAATTTTGTGGTTACAGTAATCAGAAATACATGTTATTTTGAAGTTTCAAATCACATTATCTTAAAGAAATAACTTTTTTCCTTTTAGATTGCATAATTGATTGGACTTCTAAATTGCATAATAGAAACCTTCTTAATTACTTACACAATCTAGAAATAATTCAAACTACAAACTTATAAATGTTTGAAACTAATAAGACCACAAAAATTAAAGCTCAAACAATTATCAACTTTCAAGCTTCACTTTAGATGAATAGTGTGTCAAAATCAATCTCTGAACACTTCATCCATGAAAAACATAAATCACAAACACCTAAAACAAACTTCATTATTATTTATGTTTTGTTTGTCTTCACAAAAGTATTGTTCAAAAGAATAAAAAACAAAGTGGGTGAGACGTTCATATCAATTAATTTGCAGGAAAAATGGTATTGGGATTCCTCTCATATGTGAGAAGAAAGAAGGGGAAAGCCAATTGGCAGATAAGTTTTTCACTTGTTTGTCCTCATTTTATTTCACTATGTGTGCGACGATTCATTTACTTTTAATGTGCATCTAGAGATTCAGTTGTACATGCAAAGATTCCTAAGTATAATAGAGGTTTCTTTTTTACCAAAAGTAACAAAGCATTTAAATTATGCAGTAAATTCCCATAAATATGTCTTAGTCCAAACTTCTATAACTTTGCTCTTGCATTCATGGTTACATATGAGTATCGTTCATTGGTGTGTTTAAAGAAAATTGTGAGTGAGTCATTCTTGTGTTGTAATATGAGAAATATGGTGCAAATCTTAGCTTGAAGACCAACATGCAAGCTCTCATACGTTGATTCTCCCGTACACGAGCTTTCATGTTGAAGTGTGCAAAATGGAGTTGAAAGTTAAGGCAAAAATAAAGTCCATTAACATGCAAAGTTGAGGGTAATTGATTTTGTGGTTGGTTTTGAAACATAATTTACTATGTACTTTTTTTCTTTTAAGCTCCATAATTGGTTACGAAAAAAATACTTAATTATTTTTTAAAAATATACATAACAAATTACAGGTAACTAAAACATTGGAATTTAAATTAATTTATATAAATTTAATTTGAATAATACATAGATTTTATGATATAAATATTTTGAAATATTTACATGAAATTTGGAACAAATTTTTTAATTAGAAAATATTAGATATTATGCTTGGAAAATTGTATGTTTTCATTTAAATAAAATTATTATAGGTAAATTTACTTAAGAACAAAATATTAAATATTATAAGTGTGTTATTTGGGAAAGACATTTAACATGGTAAATGAAAGAAAATTTTCATAGTTGGAGGAGAGAGAGACATGGATGAAGATGTTGTAGGTGTGAACATTAATTTAATTACATGTTAAAAGTTACAATTGACAACACATAATTAAGAACCAAATTTGCAAATATTAGAAACTTTATAGGATCAATTTGTAATTTAAAGAAATTTTAGGAGGTGATGTATAATTATGAAAAAAATGTAGTTAACAAAAAATATTCAATTTTACTCTTGAAAGATGTAATAAGAAAGTCAAATATAAATAACAATTAATATTACTTTTAAATTATGTACAAAAAAAATACAAGGTATTACACTTTCGGTGTCAAGTGAATAATGTCACAAATGTTTATTGTATATCAAATATGACATAGATTCTTCCTCCCTACAAGTTTTTTGACCGAGATAAATTATTTCCTAATAATATTTGACATAATACTTGATAAACACAACATATTTGATACACAAAAAAGATATCAAGGGATTGTATGCGTTGTTACTTTTTGTAACTGTTGTTTAGTCTTTGAATATTTTTAATAATTATAATTTACAAATGAAAGAAAAATTAACTTCTAATTGAGCAAGTGAACATCATGATCCAAACTTAAGCCTCCCAAATTGTTATGACGTTTTGTGTAGTAACCTGTCACAAAGAAAGTGAATTTTGAGTATGCCTCTGCATAATTGTTTGAAAAAGTTACTAAATTTGATGATTGAAAGTGGTTGAAATCCATGCTTGCACCATATTTTTATTGGGTAATCATACTTTGACACCCACAATTTGAAATTTTTTTTACACCGTCACGTGTCATGTTCTGAGTGGTCCACATGTAAAATGAATAAAAAATAATAAATGACATGGATATTGAATGGAGAGGGGTTTGAAGAATGCGTTTCACTTTTGCATTTGAAAATCGTATTCAGAATTTTGGATTGAAAACCCTAGAGAGAGAAGCACTCACGCCAGTGAGAAGAGCTCGATAGAGTTTCCACCGTCACTTGTCAAAGTTGTGTCGTTCAACGGTTATCAGATGACATTTCACCGCTGTGTCACCGATTGGAACGTGCTTAGCCCCCGAAAAATTAGTCCCATGAAGTAATCCCTTTCGCTCGCGTGTCTTCCCACCCTTTATCGGAAGCGCGCCGTCGTTTATCGATAAACAAAGCAGATTCCTGCGTTGTTCCACTGTTTATTGGATATAGAAGTGATGTTCACTCAATGATGATCACAAGTATATGGATGTACATGGCCAAGGAAGAATCTTTGTTAAAACTCAATGTGCATAAACAGACCTGGGAGCAAAGTCCAAATAATTGGGGAGTTCAAGCAAAGGGGGTCAGCTGTGAAAATGACCTTGTTTTTTAATTGAACAAACTTTTCTTAATACTTATTGGATATTTTGGATATAGAAGTGATGTTCAGCCATTGATGATCACAAGTATATGGATGTACATGGCCAAGGAAGAATTATTGTTAAAACTCAATGTGGAGAAACATACCTAGGAGCAAAGGCCAAATAAGTGGGGAGTTCAGGCAAACTTTCTACGCACGGGGGTCAACTGTGAAAATGACCTTGTTTTTTAATTGAACAAACTTTTTTTTAACACTTATTGGACTTATTGGATATAGAAGTGATGTTCAGCCATTGATGACCACAAGTATATGGATGTACATAGTCAAGGAAGAATTCTTGTTAAAACTCAATATGCAAAAACAGGCCTGGGAGCAAAGGTCAAATAAGTGAGAAGTTCAGGCAAACTTTCTATATACGGGGGTCAACTGTGAAAATGACCTTGTTTTTTAATTGAACAAACTTTTTTTAACACTTATCGGACTTATTGGATATAGAAGTAATGTTCAGCCATTGATGATCACAAGTATATATGAATGTACATGGTCAAGGAAGAATTCTTGTTAAAACTCAATGTGCAGAAATGCCAAATAAGTGAGAAGTTTAGGCAAATTTTTTATACACGGGGTCAACTGTGAAAATGACCTTTTTTTTAATGGAACCAGCTTTTTTTAAGATTTATTGGACTTATTAAAATTTTTAATTAATAACATTTATGATAAAATAAAAATATTAATTATTTAAATTACGAAAGAAGCAATAAAACACCCCTAAGTCATTAATTGATGTAAATTCCAAATATTTATTTCGTAATATGTATTATTATTATAAATATGATGTCCTTTCAATAAACATTTTTGGTGCACCTAACTTTTATACAATTATATTATTAATATAATAAAATTGTAGTAACTTTTTCTGTTATATATCGTGATAATTAATTTTGTTATTATATAATAAACGTAAACGTAAGCGAATGCATTATCCATAGTTGTATGCAGAATATGTTAATGTAATAAAGATAGTTGTTTGCATTGTTTATAGATGATACAAAATCACTACATGCAGATACAGACATATATTTGTATAAATATTGAGTGAGAAGTTGAAGATAACGTACTAAGGGAATATAAAATCGCGTTTAGGTATCTTAAGCTGAGACAAAAAGTTGAAGGCTCTGTGATAATTGGGATAAATTATCATTCAATTATTGATGTAAGATATGTATTAAAGCGTGGCTAAACTGGCCCCACGCTAATATTTATTTAAGGCACCATGGCTTAATTTGAAATAAACATAAAGTAACTAGATTATTTTTTTCACATAATAATATAGTTAATAACTCGATTTAAGGGATTAAATTTAAGTCTCTTTATAAAAAAAAAATCAATCTTCAAGTTCAGGTCAAAGTTTTATCTTCAATCTGTTTTTGCTATCGTTAGATGAAAATGAAGTGCTATTTGTTGATGTTAAAGTCAGTGTTTGTCTCATAGTACTAGCAATAAATGTGCAATATTAATATAACCAACTAAATGAATAACAAACATGTATTTATAGATTATGAAATAAGTTTTTCATTAGTACTAACCTAACTATGATCCAAAGAGTGATGATTTAACTTAGGATTAATGAAATTATTCTTAATATTAATTTTGATAAAATAAGAAATGAACATGTGTTTATATACACATAAGATACCTTCATTAGTAAGAGACTTTTTGGAGTGGTATTAAAAGCAAATCCGTGAGGGTTTGGCTCCAAAGCGGACAATATCTTACCAGTTGGTAAATTGTTGGGAATCCAAGTGTGAGTCCAAATTCCACATTGGATATAAATGAGAAAGTAAAACAAACCTTCTCCTCGATAGACCCAATATGAGTGAGTAACTAAAATGTTGTTTAAAAGAGTAATTTGTTTTTATAGATGTTTATGAGGTTTAGAAGCAAGTTCAACTACAGCAATTAAGAAAAGTTATTTGCAATTTAAACTTGTATTACTGCTATAAATAATTATTTGTGTATGGTCTTAACATTTGAATGTTTAGTCAAATTATAAAGTTTTGTTTTAAAAAATATTGTGTTAACACGTCATAAGACGGTTTTGAATAAGTTGTTTACTCAACCTGTTTTTGATGGAATGACTTTTGAAGCCATAGATTAAATATGATTAAGTGCTTCTCTGATCGTTTTGCTTTTGTTATTATCCCAACTTAATGTAATCTTCGTCATCATTTTGTTTGCTCCCAAAAGAGGGGAAAAACAACATTTGTTAATCTCCATTGAGGTTGAAGTTTCGTGTTTTTAAATGTCACCAGCCACTGACATTTTCAACTAAGAAAGCAAAATGTCACCATGATATAACCAAAGATCGTGATTAATTTAACACTAGTAATTTCATATCTTGTACCATTTCCTTTGTCTATGCTTACTTGTAATTAGAAATTAGAATATGACATCCCTATGAATTTTTCACTGACTTGTTCTTTTCTTCTGTCACTAATATCCATTATTCTATACCTGGTCAATAAATGAAGTAATGAATTTATTCTCCCTTATAATAATAATATTTTGACATTAATAACATTTATTTAACCCACATAATATACGAGTAAAATATTCATAAACTTTTGTACTCGTAAAAAAAAATTGAAAATGATAAAAAATAATATTAAATAACCGTAAAAAAAATGTAAGTGTCAAAATTCTATTATTCTTTAATTATTTAAAAAACTGAAGGAGTTTCAAGTTTTTAAATTTTACTAAACTCACACATAAAAATAATAATTAAATATATTTTTAATCCTATTGAAATTAAAGTTTGTTTAACTGTGATATATTTTAATTTCTAAATTAAAAAAAAAAAGCAATGAATATCAAACTCTATCGAAATTTAAAATAAAGATAGTTCTAATTTCAGATTAAATTTTAAGAAAATATTTAACCTAAAAGGATGAGAAAATGAAGAAGTCTGAGAGTGATTTGTTCTTGCAGAGCAAATGGGCATTTTCATAACCCTGTAATCATTTATCTAATCTACATAAGCTTCTGATATACGAGCTGCTTCTACACTTCACCTTCGCATCAACAAATTCTAATGGAAGAAACATGAAAAGCAGAAAGTTATGATTTTTAAAAACTCCCATAAAGCGCACACAGAAGATTTCCCTTCTTGCGTTCAATTTTCATTTTCACTTTTTGAGACTTACACTGGAAGCTGATTTATTTAACAAGTTCCATGCCTCAAACTAGTTCAACCATCATTTAGTTCGAATTCCAACTGCTTTATCTAACCATCGACGTGAACCGGTCACTAAACAGATAAACCAATTGAATTACCCAATTCAACCCGATTTGAATGACAAAAATTTCCACTCTGGCACAGCTTAAATCGAGATCGAATTAAACCTACGATAACAAAACAAGAAACCACTGTTCCTTTTACAATAATCAGACAACAATAAGAATTAAAGAATCGAGGAGGGAAAGAAATATTAGCGAAATGTGAAAAAAATATATGAATATATACACACAGAAACCTGAAGGCAGTGGGTGTCCTAGTTATTTTGTTGCAGCAACATTTACACGAGGATAGAGTACAGAGGATGATTTGAGGTAAGATGAAGATAACAAATAATGAATATTTGGCTAAGCTATTTTTGTGCAGAATCTAGAAACAAAAACCAAAACAACTAAGTAACTAGCAAGGTAGCAAATCATCGCCGAAGAGATAGAGAAGTCTCTCAACAGCCCAACTAGGCTGAGGAGGAGGCTGACAAGCGGCAGAGTAGTGGTGGCAGCAAGAACTCAGCAAAGGGGCTCTGCAGAGTGGACACGTGGGGTTGTGATTCTCGTGCTCGTGCTCCAGCCATCTGTCTATGCACTCTCTGTGGAACACGTGGTAACAGTTCATGAGCTCCCGAACCTCGTCCTCCATCTCCAGCTGGCTGAGGCAAACCGCACACGTGTCCTCGGTCTGTGGCAGCCTCTCCTTAATGTCTCCGAAGGTGGTGAGCAAAAGGGTGGTGTCCCTCTCCCTTGTGGTCTGAGGACAGGATTCAGGTGGGGTGTCTTCAGACGTTGTGGTTGTGTCGTTGATGAGTCTGAAGAGGAAGCAGAAGAGGCATCTGAGAACTGCAATGATGAGAGCAGCCTCGTATATGGCCTGGCCTATTGTGAAGCCGGAGAGAGGGTCTTCGATGTAGAATCCCATTGGAAGCAGCTATGGTGGAAGAAAGTGTATGTGGGAGAGAGAAGAAAGGGAAAAGGGGGAAGTTGTAATGGGTTCTATGGCTTTTTTATAAAGCCGAGAAGGGAGTGGTGGTGTAGTGGAGGCTACTACTATGCCTTTTTTTTTTCTGCTTTCTCTTTGGCTTTCCTTTTACTTTCACTCGCTTCTACGTTCTTTCTTCCCATGTTTTTTTTCTAATTATTTTTTTTTTATTGTTTAGTTAAAGTTTATCCACCGTCCCTGTTGTGATTAGGAATAAAGGGTCACCGACGAGTCTTTAAGACTCTCCCTCGTGTCATCAGGAGCCAGTGTGAGGATCGATTAAGCCCATGCTTTTTTAGTAATCAAAGAATGAGATGGTTATTCACAGCTAATACAGTTGCGACATCTGGCATAAAAATGGATTTTCAGATTCTCTATAAATTAGTTTTGATGTCTTTTTGTCTCTCTATTTTAGATATAACACTTCTGCATGGCATCTCAGAGAATTACAATCAACTCACTTATAAAATAACATGGGTTTTTCTACCAGGGTGTAAAGAAATTTACATCGCAATCTAATTATAAATCTCTTTTATAATAAATTGGTAAGAATTTTTATAAAAATTATTATCTTAATTCTATACACTTACATACGCGTGAAAACAGGGTGTGACGGGGTAATGGGAGAAAAAAAAAGCACAGTTTCAAATACTTATTTTAATGTAGCAAATCAACGCGCTTTCAAGTTGAAAGGTTCTTGAAAATTGAGTGAAGTATATATATAGTTTAATTTTGATTGACCATGTTAACTTCAGAAAAACAATTGCTTAATACACTTTTCGCTGCCATCAATTTCGGGCATAATTGGATTCAGTTGTTAAAATAATGGGATTTGTTAGGTGAAAGATAAAGGGAACAATAGTCAGGTTGCTTTTTCACATGATCATGAAACGTCATAGTGGTCCCATTGCATGTGTAGATTCCTAACATCCTACTCAGATCCAACCCATGCACAGTTCATTACCCCCATTTGATTAAGAAGTACGATGAACATGACAAACGGGAAAGGGTGTTCTTAGTGGAGGAGCGAAAGTGCCTTGTATACGCCACAAAACAGTCAACTATGACTCATTGCTTGCAACAGAAGAGAGAGGAAATTACATGGGCACGAAATGGGATTTTCATACCACATCATACCTAGAAACCTTTCAAATTTTAGAGTTCCCCATTTATGACTGCATGCGGTTGATGAAAGTAAGAAAGCGCTTAAAGAATGCTCTGATGTCATTAACCAAAGAAATTTACAAACTGGGAACTGCCTGATTTGCGTCACTGATAAAGTGTCTTATATAGGTAGGCATACTTAGATTGCCTATTCACAAAGATGAATTGAACTCCATCTCTGTCAAAGTTATCCATAAGCAGATTTCTTTTTGTTCTGGCAAAAGAGAACTTTTAGACGGTGGTAATATTTGAAGCTCTCTTTGGGGAGCACTGCATAAAAGACAACTAATAAAAGTAATAAATTGTTCGAATGCTTTAGTCCCTTGCGCCACCTTCTTCTATCTTTTTACGCATTTTGTATTGCAGTGTAGCTGGTGCACAATCTAAAGGTGTTTCTCCTGAACAAGAAACAGTTGGTTAGGATTTTCATACAGCAATTTTGCTGCATATTTTATATTTTTAAGACATTTCTTACAAAGAACAACAGCAAAAACAATATAATAAATGGCTGAATTCTACAAAGGAAAAAGATCAATTGCCTTGTGCATTTTTGTACTCAAGGCTTGCCCCCGAATCCATGAGAGTGAAAACTATATCAGTTTGATTGAAGACTGCAGCCTACAGAGAATATTAAAATTGGTGAACACCGTATGATCAAGAAAATAGAACTATGCTCATGCATGTGCACAATCATGAGCAAACATTGGCAAAAGAGAGAGAAAGGTACCAAATGTAATAAAGACAGTCCTTGCTTGTCCTTGTAATTTGCATCCACACCCTGCGCATTTCAGAATCCATGAATACTACTTCCAAAAATATAACCTATAAAGGTAAGTGTCTATTTAGAAAGTGACAAACCTCGTTAAGAAGTTTCTTGACAGCACCAATATCACCATTTTTTATTGCCTCTCTTAAACCCTGAAAGCGTCACAGTTAATTCAAGATATGATTTTAATCTCCCAATATCGTTTAGCACAATACAGAGAAGTAATTGTTTACATTTAAACAGAAAAACATTTACCTCTCCACTAACTCCATAATCACTTTGAGGTCTGTCTGAGGTGCCATTCATAGCACTGTAAATTTGCATCATAAACTATCAAATGATGACACAATAATAAAACATTCAAATGAAAAATTAATTCATGAACTATGATGCATGGATATGATGCTTATCCAACACGACAATATGTTTATTTTGAAAATAACAAAATGCGACTAGACAATATGTTTATTTTGAAAACAACAAAATGCAATACATGACCGATACATATTTAAAAATGTACTGAAGTTCCTAAAACATAATAAATATATAACTACAATACAATTGTGCGAATCCAAATTAAGATTTTATTTCTTATGCATTGTCAAAGTAAAAAAATTATAAATATCAATATCATCAAACAATTAGGGATTCATAGATTGAGTTGACAAGTATAAGTAAAACATCTTAAATAATTGGATACGAATACGTGACACACATGAGAACTCATGAATTCGAGGTGAACAGCTTATGAGCTTAACTTAGGTATAACGAGACTCGTGATTGTTTCGTAAATGTATGGTATCTCAAAGAAATGTCAGGATACCAAAAAAGCCAAATTTTCCAGATGAATGTACTTCATCAATTCATTCTCTCATATTCACAAGGAAAACAAGAATAAATAGCAAACAGCCATTATGGTGTCTATGGCTGGATTATAATTCCTGTCCAGAATATTCCAACGTAAATCCACTCCTTAATTTTCCAGAAATTGCTTGCTTTTTCAGCTTGAGTTTCAGATGACAGGTAAGGTTATCATCTCAGCCAAGGAATGCTTAATATACGAGAATACTGTTAGAATCTTGTAAATATAGTAATGGTGGATATTAAGATGAATTAGATTGATTCTATATTTATGTTAATTAATAGTATAAAATAGGGTAATTGAATTTTTTTTCCCCTATAATTCAATAGCTCCATTATGGTCTAGACACAGAAAATTCATCATAAGCTGTCTTGTTTCTCATTTTATCAACATGAAATCCAAAGCCTAACCAGAGGATGATGATTCCAAGATGTCCTGATAAACCTACCGTTCATCAGAATCTCTTTTTTTTTTCCATCAATGTTTTGCCATTCTATTCTTGCCACCACCACTAGTCTTTTCTGACAAGCAGCAAACCATTGACACTGTCTCCTTAAGAGCAGTCTATTCCCATCAATTTGATAGCCATAGGAGGTTGCATGCACCCAGACACACCGCCTCTATCCATGTGTGTTTCTTCTCCCACATGCTGCCAAATCCAACAAATTTGACAACACATCAAGTGTCTATTCCTAACACCATCAACTGGGATTTGTTTGCCTATCTTTCCACCATCTACATATGGTATTGGTTTGGTGTTTGGACATCTCCTTGCCACTGTTTTGTCCTGTTTTGGCCATTATTTGCCAGTTTCTCTCTTATTGCAGACCAATGTCAACCTCTGGCACTATGAAGTTTAACACTCGGTTTTTTACCAGCCATTTCAATGCACTTCTCATCCAAGCTATTGGATGGTAAGAACTACTCCTTATGCACTTCTCAGGTTGAACTTTGGCTTATTGTAAGTGAGACACATCTCACTAAAAAGAAAGACAATTTTTCCATAGTAGATCATGTATGGAAGAAGGTTGAACTTAGTTGTGTTGTACCATCCAAGCCACCATTCACCCATGTCCTCACATGTATTTCACACTCACAAACCTGCAAAGCAATTCAAACACGTGCCAAACAACCTTTTACAAACACTTCTCAAGGACTATTAGATTTGTGAAGTTCTCATGACCATCCATGTGGTTGTCAGATTAAGGATTCTGATTCGATTTATTTAGGTAAGGTCTTTGTTGTTACTCTTGTAGCAGAGCTTCAAAATCATCAAAAGTTATTCCTGCCTTTGGCCTTATATGGTTTACCCACAAAGTATTATAATGCTTGAGCTCAAATCTTGGTAGCCCCATATAAGCTATAATGGGCAGTATTGGCGACTCTCTTTCATGTTGCTACTAAAGCCTCCTCTGAGTCTTAGCCCCTTCCTTTTTCACTTGACTCTTCTGATTTAGTCACTGGCAACAATATACCCTTACAACACAATAAAGGACGTCCTTGATGGGAACATTGTCAAAGGTTGGCACATAATTGATAAGCATTGGACACTGTATGGTCAATCTCCTTTCACTTCCTGGGTTGTTTAGAGTTCTAGCCCTCCTTCTTTAGCTTCCACTTCTTTGTTGCCTTTGAACTAGTATCATCACCTTCCTATGATGACTTCCTGAAATGTTATGAAGATCGTTAGGGTGGCTTCATTGCTACTGTTGCACTCACACTCTTTGGGCTTTTGGGTCCTTGATTCTAGGCCACCGATCATATCACCAATAATAAATTCATTTTTTTCTTGTCTTTCTACCTTTGGTTAATAACCTTTTGTCACCGTGGTAAATGGTTCTCAAACACAGTCCCAAAGTGTTTGCATTGTCTATCATTTTCCTTGTCTTTCTATTAATAATGTCCTTTATATCCCCAGGACTTCCTCTAATTATTGTCCTTCAATCAACTAACACAATCTCTTTATTCTGTCATTTCTTTTACTAAAGATTTTCTTGCAAGAGCAAAGAATGTGGGTGAACAACTGACATTATATGTGAGTCTCATGGCCTATATTTGCTCAATAGACCTTATCTTCTTGGATAAGCCACAACATCCCTGCTGGTTCATGCTTAGTTAAGACATCCAAGTTTTAATAAGTTGAAACACTCAATCCCCAGTCTTTCTAAGTTAGATTTTTCTAAGTAATGTTAATTGTGCAAGCATATCCAGAGTTCTTTTTTTAGCCGCACTATTAGTTGGGCTTCATCCCCTTGTGTTCTAGTTCATTCAGATATATGGAGTTGTATTTCCTATACATTAGGGTCAAGATACTTTGTTACTTATATAAATAAGTGTAACTATTTTACGTAGTTATATTTGATGAAAGATTGTTCATATTTATTTATTTCTATTTTTCAATCGTTTTTTAATGAAATCAACAATCTAGTATCCATATTTGCACTTTACAAAGTAATAGTGCATATGAGTATCTGGTTACTCAATTTCACGCCTTATTATGGCGCTTGGTGTATTACACCAAACATCTTTTCCTCATACTCCATCATAATGGAATTGTTGAACGAAAAATTGACATATTTTTTTATACAAACATAACTCTTCTCCACTTTCATGTCCTTCATCAGTTTTTGAGTAACACATACTTTCTGTGATATCTTATCAATTCCGTGTCTTCCTCCATTCTAAAAGGTAAAATCCCTCAACAAGTTCTATATTTGTACCACTCTCAATCCTTTACCGGGTCTTTGGTTCTAATGTTTTTGCTCATGCTTTTTATTCTAGGATTTACAGACTCTCTTTGGTGTCTCAGAAGTGTAGGTGTCCTCAATCTCAAAAAGGGTACAAGTCTTATTCCCATACTCTTTTCATGTATTTCATCTTTGTTGATGTCAACTTTGAAATAGTTACTTTTTTGGGGCTTGAACCATACCTATCTCCTTTGTATTTCATCCAAGACTTCTCCTTCAACAATTACACCTATCTTGGTACCCTTTTGTCCTCCAAAGGACTCTCCACTTTTCCAGGCCCATCTCCCCAATTTCATACCCATCCTATATGGCTGCCAACTAGCACTAACAACACCACAAACTTACCTTCGGAGACAACTCAGTCACCTCATCCTCCAATCCTGCCTCCTAAGTCAAAAATTTCCATTGCTCTACGAAAAAGTATACATTCTACTTATAGTCCTACTCCATCTTATCCTTTTTTGAGTTATCATCACATTTCTACTTTCTACTATTTTTTGTCTTCCTTGTCCTCTGCTACTACTCCTAAGAATACAACTGAAGTCTTTGTCCATCCAAGACAAAAATAAGCTATAATAAACGAGATGTGTGCATTGCAGAGAGCAATGGGACATCAAACCATGTTCCTCTACCACCAAGTAAGTCAATGATTGGTTGTCAATAGGCATATGTAATCAAGGTTGATCAAACGTAATAATGACCAACTCTTCCAGATATCTCATTTGCAAGTGTAGTAAGTCAATTCCTCAGTTCTCCACATAAGGAACATTGGAACACAGTTACTCACATTGATAAAAAAATTATAGGAGCTCTAGGAAAGAATATTTTGTTCAAAGACAGAGGACACACTTGACTTGTCAGGTATATTGATACAAACTAGGAAGGCTCCCCCATTGATACAAACTAGGAAGGCTCCCCCATTGATAGAAGGTCTATTTCTAGGTTTTGTACATTTGTCAAAGAGGTCATTGTCTATTGAAAAAGCAAGAAGCACAATGTTGTAAGCATGTCCAATGTGGAGGCGAGTATGAGCTATGACTATAGCCAATCATGATCACATGGCTCAAACAATTGCTTTAGGAACTAAAGTTTAGGAAAGTTACACAATGATTGTTAGCAAAATCTTGAAGCTTAGAAGTTTTGATGATGTCTCAAAGTCAAGTCTTAAGAAGACCTTCATGAAGACTTGTTTGTGTTAAAGCTTTTGTAATTTAGTAGTTTTATATATAGGGTGTCATTTATCCTTGATTCCATGTATTATATGCTTTAAAATTCGTTTTGGAGTCAGAAAAACTCTGCAATAATCGATTAGCACTAAAGATAATCGATTATCACAAAGGTTTTTAAAAGTTTCTAAAAACTCATTTTTTGTCTCTGGAATAATCGATTACCAGCTTATGATAATCGATTATAGCTGACAATGGATTTTTGGAGGTATCCTTGATTGAAATCTTTTTATATTGATTTAAGACGTTCATTCTAATATACAAAATCTTATCTTATTGCTTGTGTGTTGTGATATGTGTATTCTAGGATTTGTGTAACCTTTGTGTTGTGGCTTTGAGAACTTGGTGTTGGCATAAAGCAAGAACTTTCACTGGGTTTGTGATTGAGTGTTGTTGTTGTTGCTGAGTGAAGCCTGTCATCCTTTGTGAAGATTCAAAGGAGGTGGTCATCCTTCATGAAACATTCGGAGGAGGTGTTCATCCCTTGTGACCTTCCGGGGAAGTGAGTTTCATATCTTGTGGCCTTCCAGGGAAGTGAGTTTCATCTTTTGTGGTAACAAGAGAGGTGTTCTAAACCTTAAACTTGTTTTTTTCTTTGTGATTGTAACAATTTGTTAGTTTTGTGGTAATGGAATGTTAATCTTCATTTGGATTAACAATTGGACATAGGATCCTTGTGATTTGAACCAGTATAAAATTCTTTGTGCAATTTTCTCTCTTTCTTACACTCTTTATAATTGTTTTAATTTATCGCTAAGGAAATTGAATTATAAGAAAAAATTATTAAAGGCACGATTTACGATAAGAAACCAATTCATCCCTCTTGATTTGTTGTTCACGCTAACCATTCTGCTGCAATGCTCTAACAATGGTTACTTATATGATAACCAAGTCAACATTCATATTGCCTCAATCTAGTACTCCATGAAAGGATGAAGCATAACGAAGTTGATCATCACTTCATCAGAGAAAATCATGTCCAGGGATATAACTATTAGATTTGCCAACTCCTATGATCAACTAGCAAATATATTCACTAAGTCACCAAAGGGATCTTTGGATTAGCTACATATGAAACAAGCTCGGTGTGCATGACCAATGTACTCAAGCTAGAGGAGGGTGTTAGAATCTAGTAAATATAGTAACAACGGTTATTAGGATTAATTAGATTAATTTGATATTCATATTATCTTAAAATAGGGTAATTGAATATTTTGTAATTATGTTTTCTCTATTACAAATCAATAGTGTTCTTGTGGCCTAAACATGCAGAATTCATCCCATGCTCTCTTTTTTCTCTCTCTATTTCTCTCACACCAAATATAATTTCAGGTCAACTGGAAATTCAATTTCACTTCAGCAAAAACATATATGAATTAATCAGTCCTGACCTAAATTTGCTAGTTGAACTGGAGCTTCTATTTTTCGGAGCAGTTTCTGTTTTCTTAGGTTTAGGATTTGATGGAGCTGCAATAACTGGGCTCGGTTTCCTCTGTCATAGAGGATAGACAGAAAAATTGTGAGTCTGCGAATTGCACAAACAAAAACGAAAATATGCATATGACATTAAAAATTATTACCTGTTGGGAGGGTGCATCAGAGGAGGAAGGGGAGGGAGCTTCACAAATGCAAAGTGGCATTCCACACTTACACTCTTTTACAAGATTACTCGCTGCAGTTGGTGTGGATTTTGAATCAGCATTTGCATTAATATCTAATTTAGAAATTGTATCCGTCACACTGTTAGCTCCGCCCAAAGAACCCCGTGGCACATCCTTTCCAGACCTGTGCCACAGAGAATATGTAATGCATAAATAATTTCTAAATAATACTGGTCTTGTGTAGAAAGTAACGATATTTCTACAAAAAAGGAAAAATAAAATACTTGTAGAGGAAGGCTAAATTGACAAATACAAAGAGAAATATAAACAAATGGAAGTAAAAAGTTTACAAAGTTAAAAAAGGGACAAGAGGACGTTTTCCTTGTCATTGGCCCTTTAGAGTAAAAATATATAAAAAAAAGAAAAGGATAATGCTGAAAACTAAGATATGCATTATGCTGTCCCAGAGGTTGGGGAATGTGTACTTCCAATCCGAAATTGTGAGTGAAATAGAGTTTGAAAGTTTATCATGAGATATCTTTTCATGCTAAATAATTTATATTATTAGTTCACATAACTTCTGTAAGATTAGGCCCCTCGGTCGAGAAACTCTACTCATCCTAACACTTTGTAATCCCCTTCTCATCTTCAAGAATTTTTCCTTTTATAAGAAAAAGCATACACAGCTTTTGCAATTACATTTTGCCATATCGATTAGAACAGAAATACTTTATCCACAAAAAAAGAAAAGAAAACAAAATACTATTTCAAAACTGCTTGAACATTGGAGCCTTTATAAACAAAATAAAGAGATCCGGTGTATTTAGGGGCCTAGAAAAAACCTTCAATAGTTAAGTCTTACATTTATGCTTAAATAGATCACAAGTTCGACTAAACAAGGTGGAAAATAAATTAAATTTACAGGTACTCAAATGGTGCTTTTAAAATTTCATGTACCCAAATGATTATTGAAAAACAATAAAAAACACATGATATGAAGTTATGAGAAAGTAATTTACCCTGAGTTGTTGAAACAATCAGCACATACTCGGACATTAGAGTAAATGCCAAATTGTGGTAAAGCCTACAAAGAAATATATGGTTAAATGTAGCTCATCAAGGATAACACTGGCATTAATATCCAAAACCAAAGGCAAAATAGCATACCATTTGATTTGATGAATGTTCACTGCATAATGTTCTCCCACAGGATCGACAGTGATGCTGCATATATACATTATACAGAAGTATACAGTATAGTCACTTTCCAATACTGGAAATTTTCCAGTGAACTGAATTTCGCGTGAAATAGCAGAATTTGGACTTAGTTTATATACACATAAATATGGAATATCTTACAGAGACATCCAATAAATTTTCACTATTCTATTCTCACCACATTATCTTACTCATTGATACAACATGAGCATAAGATAAATTCTTATTAAGTGTATCTCTAAAACAGTAAAAATATATATAAATTAAACTTCATTTCTACCCAACTGCATGCCAAACCAAAAGAAAGGTCGACGCATATGTTGATTAACCAACTCCTACGCACCATGATCAATACGACGTTTAATATAAAATCATTTAATAAAAAGTTATCATTCTTGATCTTACATTATTAAATAATAAACTTCGTTCTAATTCCTTAAATAAAAAAACTAACCGACCCAACCGATTCAAACACCGACTATTTTACATCTATGATGATCCCAAAATCGCTAAACAAACAGCAAAGTGTTCATAAGTTTATGATACATCCAAAGAGGGGGCGTAACATGAAAGAATTAAAAAACAGAAGTTCTGATCGAAATTGGAAACAAAGGTGAGGAAGACGAGAGATGTACCCTTCTTCTGAAGGTGTTGAAACCACAATTGCAGACAACGCATCGCGCTGCTTCTTGGAATTGAGGAGCTTCAGCAGTTGACATGATCTTCTCTTTCCGCTTCCAAATTTCAGTCTCTGTGTGTGCTGATCAAATCACAGAGTCACGAGAATCAATTCATTTCTCAAAATGGAGGATCAGGAATAACGACATTAATTTTTGTTGGGTGGAAGAGTCTTTCTGGTTTTTCTTGGACCTATTTGTTTTCGGATAAAAAATACAAGTGGGCCTATGCCCGAACACCACCGTCCATTGCTCCCTCCACCACTTCATTCCTATTTTACCCCTCCTTTATCTTTTTATTCCCGTTTTATCCTTAGGAAAATTTTATTTTTAAGATTTATATTTTATAACTTTTACTCACTGTAATCCTTTACATGAATGCATGACGGCAAACACACTCTTCTTCCTCTTTTTCAATTCATCCTCTCATTGTTTTTTTGTGATCTTCTTTCTCTTGAACGTTTCATTTCTTCAGGAATTGATCCATCAATGTCAAAGGTCGGTGGGGGTGGTGAAGGTGCAATGCAGAGCAACTTCATCGTCCAGATACATAATAAACCCTAAAATAAACATGAAAATCTTAAACAAATGTGAGCATCTATCAACAGATGTCAACATCCGTTTAAGCTAAAACGGATATCGACGTCCATTTTGCCTTAAACGGATGTTGACATCCGCTAACGGATCGTTACATCCGTTTAACGTTTTCATGATTATTTTAAGTTTTTTTATTAGTTTATTATTTTTTTATATTAATCCAACCCAATTACGCAGGTTTCGTCCTACCGCATCCTTAAATACGACCACCCTAAGCTGCGTTTCTTCCCTTTCTCCCTCCTTCCTCTCTCCCTCCCAAGTTTCAGACCAAGCTTTCTGATCTTACTTTCGATTCTCTGTTGGGAAATGCATTCCCCGCGTTCGACTATGATTTCGCGCCGTGGGATGGGCCAGATTTTTGTCTTTCAACCCTACTAGCCCCAACCTCGTCACCTCCAGTTCTGCTTCGGACGACCCCAAAACAACGCCTGCCGACCAAAATCCGCCCGCGAACCATTCCGACTGGGTTGTGTCCCTCATGGAGGAGCAAAAACGCACGAGAATGATATCGAACATAGATTCGGCACGAAGGTCACACATGCGTAAACAGAGACACTTAGAGAACTTACAAAACCAGATGAACCTGTTTCGGGTTGAAAACCGGAAACTGAAAAACGGGTTTCAGTTTCTCGTTCACCATTGTAACCGTCTACGAACCGAAAACAAGTGGCTTCGGTCCAAACAAACCATGCTCCGCCAAAAACTGGCCGACATAAATCAAATTTTCCTCTTCTGACAATTGCAAGCATTTTCCACTGCATGACCGTGCAATATTGCCATGGCAGAATAAACCTCTGATCAACATTAACCACATAAACTACTTATCACAATTTGGCGTTCCTTAAGTAACTAAAAACAGTAACTTGTCTTAATTTATTTTCTGTGTAAAATATTTAGAGTAGCTAAAGGTGAAGTAGGGTAGGTGAGAGTGTGGTGAGAATGTGGAATGGAACGAACTGAGACTGGGAGAGTTAGCGGTGCGCTGCGGAAAGAGAGAAGGAGAGTTGGAAATGGTAGAAATTTAGGATTCATAGTAATTAAAATAGGGTTAAAAGGTAAAAAAAAAGGGTTTTTTTGTAATTAAAAAATATTTGCAGAAAGTTGGGGAGGTGGAGGAGAAAAAGGGTGAGGTGGAGGGAGCAACACCCTTCTATACACCCCACTATAGGCCCGAAAAATGTATAGCCACTTTATTTTTAATTTTAAGAGTAAAACAAAAATAATTTATATCTTAAGAGACATACCATTTGTTAATTTCTTTTTATCACCATTTTAATTAAACAATTTTAATTTTTAATAAATAAAAATTAATTTATTTAATAACAAAATAATTAATAAAAATGTAAATAACTTCCTTCTAAAAATCTATTTTCTTACTAAATTGATTGATTCCTTCTTACTCAATCAATTTTACAGATTTTAAATTTTATATTAATTATACTTTTGGTACTAACAAAAACTATAATAATATTTCACTTAAATAAAATATATAAAATTAGATTCTTTAATTTATTCAACAATATTTAATCATCTAACAAGTATTGTAACATACGTTTCATTAAATTAACTTATTAATTTGCTGATCAAGGTTGACATCAAGCAATACTCCTTAACCATGATATCATATAATACTTTTTACTTTAAAACCATTGGAAAATTAATATATTATTTCCTTCAATCTTTACATTTATAAGATAACTCTAGAATATAGTATAATTGTCAAATTCTAATAAGTTAACCTACAATAAATCATTTAAGAAAATTTTTTCTTCTTTCATTCATAATACTATAATCAATGTCTTTATTTTTATAGTGTTCATACTCATTGTCAATAATTGATGAATTGTTTTTTCGTTAACCACTAATTCTACGAGAATTTAATCATATCCAACAATCGTTCAACCAACATTACAAAGCGTTAGATATTTATTATCAAAGTATAATAAATAACTTGTTAATTACGTGATAATATCAAGTTTAAGAAAAATTATATTTTTCTTCAAAAGAATTTTCCATTATCAATTTAAAAGTGATATTAATCATTAAAAATTCTCTTTCAAATAAGTTCAATGATCAAATAAAATCTTTTACTCTTTATTTGATAAAACCCACAATTGATCTAACATATTAATGATATTTTATTTTCAATATTCCTGTAATCATAATCGATATAAATTAAAATTATATAAAACTTATTTTTTATTATCATAATCTCTATATAATATCAAGTCTTTAATTTTAATTAAAGTTATATATATATATATATATATATATATATATATATATATATATATATATATATATATATATATATATATATATATATATAGGTTTGTTAACGTGTGTACGTCTATTTTTCAGTTGGTACATTTTAACAATGTATATCGAGTTTTAGTAGACAAAACCCGGGGTATTTTAATCATTTTTATTCTCAAAACTAAAAAAAAAGAAACCCCAAATTGTTACTCATCTCCCTCATTCCTCTCACCCTTTTCTCTCTCATCTCTCGCTCCAACTTTTTCTCTATCATCCCTACTGTATCCCTAATTGAAAAAATCATAAACATTTGTTGCTAAACAATTTGCCTTTGTAAAGAGTTGAGTCATTGACATATTCACCTTTAGGCAAAGGTTCATTCAAAATCTCTTCAATTTCACCATCTTCACTAACCTCTCTAATTTTATCATCTACATATATTGAATCATCATCTCTAAAAAAATCCTCCAAGCCAATTACCAATTCCTTTCGGATGTCATTATGCTTGTGAAAATTAGATAAAATTATATACGACAAAAATTATAAAATGAAAACTCATTACGAAATCATTTTTTTTTTGTAAGAAATTGTTTAACAACGAGTGTTTCTGATTTTTTCCAGGCTAATTACCAATTCCTTTGATGTCGTTATGCTTGTGAAAATTAGATTAAATTATATAAGACAAAAATTATAAAATGAAAACTCATTATAAAATAATTTTTTGTAAGAAATTGTTTAACAACAAGTAATTTTTATTTTTTTTCTAGGTCAATTACAAATTCTTTTATGCTTGTGAAAATTGGATAAAATTAGACAAGACAAAAGTTATAAAATGAAAACTCATTATATTTTTTTTGTAAGATTGTTTAACTGCCAATGTTTCTGATTTTTTTCAGTTGGGGCTACACAGGATGACAGAGAGAATGTTAGAGTGAGTGAGAGAAATGAAAGAGAAATGACTCAGAGGAATGAGGGAGGTGAATAAGGGTTTGAAGTTTTTTTTTTTAGTTTTGTGAATGAAAATTATTAAAATATCTTTAACCTTAAAACTTAAAATCCATGATATATAAGGGTATTTTTGTCTACTAAAACCCGGTACATCCATAATATGGGTATTTTTGTCTACTAAAACCCGGTACATCCATAATATATAAGAGTATTTTTGTCTACTAAAATCCGGTACACATTACTAAAATGTACCAACTGAAAAACATAATATATAAGAGTATTTTTGTCTACTAAAATCCGGTACACATTACTAAAATGTACCAACTGAAAAACATACGTAGACATGTTAGCAAACCTATATATATATATATATATATATATATATATGATATCAATATAAATAAATAAATAACATAATAAACATAATTTTATTATTTCCAAACCGGATATATTTGATATATAACATATTTCAAATCTAATACTTTTTTTTTCACGGGATGAATTGTGCCTCGCTTAGAATTGCTGAGTACGGAGTGCATGCTCCCGAAAGGACAGTGGTTGCACTGCAAAATTCAATGTATGCGTACTATATTCAACTTTTTACACAAAACTTCACAAGGTGTTATACGAATGCACAACTAAAAATAATGTGTTCAATATGAACAAGTTTTCTATTTTTTTATAACAAATTATACATAAAAGGTTGCACTATTTTTTACATTAATTTCTTTTCCCTAACGTATGGAATTATTTTGCTGTTATTTAATTACTATCACGACAAATTAAGAGAAAAAAGAAAAATAGAAGCAACACAATGGTTGGATGGCGACACTTGAGTGTTACAGTGATAACATTATGGACATATGGTAATCAACCTAACAAAGTTAGTAGTTAGTAAATTTAATGTCTAGAAAAAAAAGTGACTCGCACAAGGAATAATAGTCTTTAATTTATTGGAGTTATTTTTCATTCAATTTTGACAATTTTTAAATAATTGTAAATAGAATTTTAGGTTAAATAAAAACTAACAATAGAATATCAACTAATTTAAAATAAAATTTACTTAATCTAATTTGTTTTTAATACTACTTCAGAAAATCTTTTATTAATAATAAAATTATTTTATATATATATAAACTCATATTTTATTTGACGTGAGATTTTGTTTATACCAAAATATCATATCATCGATTCAAAATTTAAAAAATGATCCAAGAAAAGATAAAACCAAACGCATTCTATTTCTCCCTCGAGTCAAGTCTAACATAAATGGTAGTAATTAAAAATTTCGAGTAAACTAAATAAGTACAACGTGTTCCACGCTAATATTTTGAAAAGAGATTCACTCCCTCGAAACAATAAACATAAACGTCTTCATAAAAATTTAAGGAAAAAATAAAAATAAACATTAATTTGCATTGGTTCGGGTGCAACGAACACAGCATAGGTAATACATTTTCACACGCTTTCATCAAACTACAATATATGAAGTCAATTGTCAACACCAAATTAATATCACATTAGCTGCTGTCAACTTCACTTCATTAAAATTTGTTTAATATTTTTCATAAATGTATAACAAACTAACTAATGACTTTATATTATATATTTTTAACACTTAAATTTTAATTTAAAATTAAAATTTATAGATAATTTAAATTTTTATATACTTTTATTTTCATACTTTAAAATTCGTAATTAATTTGAGTAATATTCTTTTTACATATTAAATAATGTTTCTAACTTACATTTTAGTTATTTATATTTTATATATGTTTTAACTCAAATATCATTGTAAAGATATTTAACTCGTAAAAAACTAATATCATTAAATTATTAAAATTATATTTATCAATTTTTAAAATTTATAAACTAAAATGGTATCAAAACATAGAGATATAAATGAATTTTATATTTATATTCAAATTTAAAATTTTTACATGTTTAACCCTTATTTATTTTACTATATTCATATATGTTTGATATGAAAAGGATAAGTAATTTGCTTTAATGTGAACTTTGTTAAAATAATATTATTAGATATAATTATTACATCTGAGATGAATATACTAAAAGAAGTCTTTAATTTTATTAAAATAATATAAATAAGATCAATTGTAAATGCATAGTATGATTGTTTGGTTAGTAGTTGACTTGCCAATCAATTTTCTCACATTAAAAAGTAGTTTTTGGAAATCGAATAGTCATTAATAAAAATTTATTGATCGATCGAGAATTTCTCTAATAATAATTAGACTTACAAATTAACTGGATTTACAAGTTAAATATGGTTATCAACTCTTATACTGTGATTAGGTAATAATTAAAAATTCATTAAAAATTTATAAATTGTCAAGATAGATAATTTACATTTATTAAACTGTGAAGAATTAATCCTAATTATCAAATAGTTGTTTATCAACTTAAACATTCAAGTATTTTTTGTAAGTGGTGACTTAAACATCAAAATAACTATTGTAAAGGGTTTGAAAATTGTTTGGAATTTATATACAATAGAGTTGACTTGGATCCCAATTATGAAACAATAGGATTTCAAATATTATTCCATCTAAAACTTCAGGTTTCATAACAGTTTTATCTTTATAAAATGTTTAAAAAAAGAAAAAGAATCGAACGTCGTTTTCTACTATTTTTATTATTTGACTGAAACGGAAGTTACAAGCGAAGTACAAAAAGTGGAAGTGTGTGAGAGATGGAAAAGAACATTGTTTGGTAATTTTTGGAATTGGAAAGGTGACAGTCGTAGAGACCACCAATAAGGCTTTAAACAGTATCAGGAGGATTTGGTTAGCGTGTTAAACATTGAAGATTATGGAAAATCAATTGTTAATCATTAGTTTTTCTCATAAAATTAGATCTAAGAAATACCATAGCACCCGCGCGTTGAATTTAGAACAGAGCATCAATTGAATAAAACAAATTTATAAAAATAATATAGATACGATCACAGATCAAGTGGCGCACTTGAAAAATAAATTAGTATTGAAAATATTGAACGATAATAAAATTCTCTTAAATAACTGGTGTTGTAAATTTAAATATATCCATTAATTTATACACATTACATAATGTATAAATTTACCGATAATTCGAATAATAAACAACATTCTTTTTACAACATATTTCTTCACCTTTTATGATATATTTTTTTCTAAAATTTTGTTAACATATTTTAAGACAACATTGTGAGGACATTAATCTTGATATTCTACATATTTTGACATCTCAACATGACACGCGGGCTATAAAAGTCTTACACTGGCATAGTTAATAGTTACTCAAAAACAAAATTAAACATCTTTGAACTCGATTTATCATTCTTTCACTGTATAATTAAATACATAGAACCTAATTTATGTCAAAAAAATCAGAACCATTACAATATAATTTAAAACGAAAAAAAAATATTGTCAAGTTAAAACAAAACAACAAAATAGTGACTAAATTTCCCACCTAACAATTCTATAAAAAACACAAAAATTAAAATATTGATATTTTTTTCCTATATAACTCTAATTATGGTTATTTTAAAACCTAATCCTATGTTTTCATATTTAAATATTGGTTTAAATCATCATTTGGTCCTCGTATTTGTGCGTCAATTTCAAGTGGGTCATCATTTTTTTTCGGTCTCAATCGGGTCCATAAACTTGTTAAAATGAACCAATTAAGTCATCTCTGTTAAGTTTTCATTAACGCCGTCTACACATGCTCAAGTGTAATTTTTTTAGATCTCGTGGCATGCTAAGGTGTATTAAATTTTTTTGAATGACTTATTTGTATAATCAAACACATAACTCCTCCTCGCCCACCGCCCACCACGCCGCGCAATCTGGAGTCGCCACCAAGACAATGTTGTGGCTGTCGTACGACCGAGCATTATCACCGGAGCACCGTCAGAGGTCGTTGCTCCTCACCTCCACTGGCACCACCACCAACAACCACCACTCACAAATTCAATTAAACCTAACAGTTTCAAGCTCACAAATGGGAACACAATCAAAATCCCAATTCAACTCCAACTTTCAAAAATGTGATAAAAAACCTGCATAGAAAATCCAATGAACCATCACAGAAATCCCAATTTCAAGACCGCAATACACTAATAGAAAATCCCAAGAGAACCCAATCAAAAATCAGAGAAAGATGGAGAGGAAAGGAAGCTTGCCCTTGCGCCATTGTCAAGAACAGATTGGAACCCTGGTAAGATAAGAAATCAAGAAAATTGAAAAAGAATGGGAAACAATCATAACAGTAAAATGGTGCTCTTCTACTACCCACTTCACTATACTCACAGTAGTGCTCCCACTGCAGAAGCAATCCACATAGAGTTCATTTTATCCTCTATGGAGGAATCCTTCTCAAATTCTACACTATCAGATTTTACATTCCCTTTGAAGCAAGTTTTACCGTGCAGACCATGCCCATCAAAAACACCACAAAAGATCATATCTTCAGACATGAAATCCTGCACATATACATATCCAAAACATGATCAGAGAGCATTCATCGTCGGTGGGGCAGATGAATGCGAAGATATTCCCAGAGGGGTAGATGTTCCCGGTGGGGAGAACATTCATCGCTGTCGAAGTAGCAGTCTGGCCGAAGTATATCAGCGGCGTCGACGCAGATCCAGAGTCGAATCTCGTATGACCCAGTTTGAAACCACATACCTCTTTCCCTCGACTCATCCATCTCCGCCGTGCAAACCATAACCTTGAGAAAGAAAAAGGCTCAAAAGGAAAGACGAAGACGCCGTGCAAACCATAACCTTGAGAAAGAAAAAGGCTCAAAAGGAAAGACGAAGACGGTGAAGAATGATGAAGACTCTGAAAAAACATATCCCTAATGCAAATTCAGGAAAAAAATCCCTAATTTCCTGCCACATCAAAAACTATTTTTTTAAATATAAATATCCATGTAATTTAATCCTGATAACTGAGCTAATAATATGTGCACCACGTCATCAGAGTTAGATGGCGTTACTGATAAATTAACGGAGAGAGCTTAATTGGTTCATTTTAACAAGTTTATGGACCCGATTGAGACTGAAAAAAACACGATGACCCACATGAGATTGACACACAAATACGAGGACCAAATGAGGGTTTAAACCTTAAACATTCTATTTTCAGATCCAATTTTTTTAAATTACGTATTCTAAATATAGAATAAAATATATAATTTATAATTTATAGTTTATTACAATGAATAATTAATATTTGAAACATATTAATTTATCTTCTTATTTCAAGATAAATGAATAATAATTTTTCTTTCATTCTAACATATTAAACTTCTTGATTTCTTAAATTTATTTCATTTCTCGAGTTTGTTGATTCTCAAGATTCTTAGAATTTTCAAAATTCTCAAAGTTTTTAAATTTTTTAAATTCTCAAAGTACTACCTTCCAAAACTTCATTTGATATTTTTACTATAAATTTTTGTTAGGTTTTTATTATAAAGTTTATTCCTATTCTAACGGTAGCTGAATTTGTTAATTTACACATTAAAATTTTACATCATACTCATTTTTTCTTTATGTTATACAAGCTAAACATCAAAGACATACATGCCTCAATTTGTGGGAAGAATTAGATATAAATAATTAATATCTTTTTGTTATTAGGGTACTGCATGTTAGTTTGTTATACAATCTATTAATTTGTTATTTTTATTTTTATTTTTTATTATATACAGTATAACTATAACATATAAATAATAATATTTTTTTCCATTTTTTATTACTGTAACAAACTTTGTAAACATTATAAGAAAGGTGGTAGACACTTAATCTCATAAGTAAAATAAATTAAATACAAGTGAGGTCAATAAAAGTCTTAATAAAAAGTAAAACACTATTATAAAAGAAGAATACTCAACTCTAGAACAAATTTATTATCTTAAATGAAGTGTGGGCAATGAGTACTAAAAGACAAAAAGAAAACAATGAAAGAATCTTAAGCACTCCTATGTTGTTTTGTTTTTTTCATTTTGTGAAAACCGAGCACACAAAATAAAGGGTGATGCTTTTATGTTTATGAATAAGTGTGGGCACATAAGATAAATCATCCGTATGTAAAAAAGTGATATTTTTTTCCTATGGTTCCAAATAGATGACCATAAATGGGGAAGGACAATTTGACCTAGCCAATAATTATTCAGTCATATGTTTTTCTTTTTGAAAAAGTATCAGAGCTAATAACATCTTTGACAAATTTTTGAAACATGATATCATTTTAGTGTTACAACAATTTATACCCAAATTACAAAAAAAATAAAAAAAATAACTAATAGCATTAAAATTATTATTAATAAATAAATATTTAAAAAATAATGTCTAAATATTGATTTCTACATTATCGAAACATTTAGTTTATATTTTGGGATATTTAAATCACTACTCAAAATAATTTAATTATAATTGTTTAAGAAAAATTAGTTAATATTAATATATAAATAAATTAAGTAAATTTATTCCAAAAAATAAAAAAAATCAATGTAATTAATTGTTAATTGATTAAGAATCCGCTTGTATACATTACAGTAAATATTAATATGAGAGTAAATCATAATTATTAGAAGTATTAGTAAATAATAACATTTAATTTAAAGATCAAATTTCAGTTAATATAGCAAATTTATAATTAATATAAAATATTTAAGAATAATTATAATTAAAATATTTTTAGAAGGTTTATATAGTATTTTAAAATATATAAATATTAATTAAATTAAAAACTTTAAATAACGATGACAATTTTAGCTGGAGATACCATTGATGTCTTATAAAGAAATGTTTGTAGACTCACACTTTTAAATATACTAATTATATTATTAGTTTGACTATTTAAAGTAAATAATTATATCTGAAAAATGTTATAATATATACAAATGGATTATCTTTTAAGATACATTTATTTTCTAATTTTATCTTTTAAATATTTTTTAAAATTAAAACAACTATTCATTAATTTTATTCTTTAAAAAAAACTGTTTCTTTAAATTCAATCATCATTTTCAATTTAATTGTATTTTTAAGTTTAAATATTTTTTAATTATAAAATTATCCTCAAAATAAATACAAATTATTTACAATCAATTTTGTAATAATAATGGTTTTATTGTTTTTTTATTAAAATATTATTATTATTATTATTATTATTATTATTATTATTATTGTGTGATATCACTGGTAATAAATAATGAAAGAATGGTAAATGAATATAATTTAATATATAAAAGTAGATAACAATAACAGAAATTCATACACGGAAAATTATCGCCATTTCTTTATATTTTATAAATTATTAAGTTAATACTCTATATTTTACATATTAGAAATATTTAAAATTACTTTTTGTACGAAACTCACAGCTAGGATATGGTCGCTTTAGGTTTAACCACTGTATCTGACAATAAAGTTTTTCACACAACACAACAAATTTAACTAGTATTAATAATTTATTTTACGCGTAAAATATGATAATAAATATCATAATTTAAATTAAAAAAATTAATATATTTTATTTTTAATTGACTAAATAAATTTTATGGATATATAAAATTTTATAAATTTTGTTTAAATAAGAATAGTATATAATCATATGCATCTAACTTCGTTGTTTAAGTTTAACTTGAAAGATAACAGAACAGAAAAGTGAAGAAAGTCTAAAATTTGTAAGTATTACAAATAAATAAATAAAGCAAAAGAAAAAGAATTTTACAGTTTTAACTTTTTGGGCAAAACTAAAATCATTTGTCGGAAATTATAAGCAAGAAATATTTATTTTAATAAATTAGGTATTATTAATATTTATATTTTTTAATTATTAATAATAAAATAGTAAATAAACAACTTTTAATTATATTAATATAAAAATTACTCTCTTACATCAATAAAATAATCTACAAATTTTTCACATATTTTCTTTTGTTTTAAAAAAAGAATCATGATATCAAAAGTAAATTATATAAAAAAATTATATTTTCTAAATTACTTTTAATTATATTAATATAAAAAATTATTCTCTTACATCAATCAAATAATCTACAAATTTTTCACCTATTTTCTTTTGTTTTAAAAAAAAATTCATGATATCAAAAGTAAAATATTTTTGTATATATTCAAGATTAATACAGAAAACTAAACCTACTGTTAAAATGAATCAGTTTAAACAGTTTCCATTAAAAAGGATTTTAATCAGTGTCCTGAGATATTATTGAAGTGTCTGGTTCTGAATTGACACCAAACATCCCTAAACATTCTTACTGTAAAAACATATTTAAGAGTTAAAATAGAAGAAAAATTCAAAGGCAAAAGTTAATATTTGAGATTTGAAGTTACCCTGTGAATGTGTCTGCAAGCAACAGACATGTGTGTATGTATTTGGTATGTATTTGATTTAACATTGAATTCTATCCATATAATGGACTGGAAGTTAAATGAAGCATAAAAAACACGTGCTTGTTATAAAAAAGGGCATGAGAAAATGGTACAGTTGGGGGCAGTGTGGGACCACCACATCAAATGGAATCAATTAGAGCCTCTTCTTCCTCTTGTAATGTTTTCAAGAACAACAATTAAGCATCATCCTTTGAAAATCCACCCCACTTGCTCCTAAACCATTCATTACAACACATCACAAGTTGTTTTTTTCAACCATGGCTGGTGTGAACACCCTGCCAGAAGAAAGGTGGAACCTTTTTCCTTCTTCTGCTATGGAGATTGCTCTTGACAGTGTTGATGGAAGGGGTGAGAACATGGAGGTCCACAACACCATAACTGATGATGCCTCTGTGCATTTCTCTGCTACCAGGTGTGTCACTCTCTTTACTGTAGAACATGTCTGTTCCTCTATTTCTATGTATAGTATTATATTCTTGCACACGGATTTATGTTTTCTTTATTTGATACTTCATTTCTTGTGTTCCCTTTTTTGCCCCCTTCTCCATGTGCAATCAATCACCCCACTGGGGGACACCTTGTTTGGTTCATGATTTCAAATTTCTGGGGATTCTGAACTCTCTGTGAGTGAGATCAAGACCCATCTATTATGGGGAGTTAGATCATGAAAAGAAGATTTTGGACTAATATGGATGAACCTTTTCATATGTATTTATCTAAGAAAATAATAGTTAAAATGAATATTTTTTTATAAATTAAAATTAATTTATGTGTCTCACACCTTGGAGAATTTAGAAAAAAATACTTTTCAAAAAGCTTGAAATATATGCATAGTTGATTTTAACATTCTGTAAAAAGTTCATGTATTTTTTCTTCTTATTTTCTTTCTGTACAAGTATTTACTACTTGTTGAAAGGTTGATCTGAACAAAGTATCTGATTAGGACAGGAGTTATAGATTAGACTTGTTTAAGCTTACATTCTAATTGATGGTTAGGAGTATGTCTATTCTGAACCTAAAAAACATCAGCTTCTGAGATGGAAATCGGTCCAAAAAAGAAGCAGATTTTGGGGATATACTATAGTGTGTTTGTTGGTTTTTAGTCATGACCTCAGGTTTTCTTTGTTTATTTTAAAGAAAAGCTTCTGTGCATTTGTTCACCTAGATAAAGGGTACACCCTCAGGGGATAAGCCTCTCTCAGAGGGAAGAAAATGCAAAACTTTTCTGAGTTTTGAACCTTTGAGTTTACACTTCTTATTTAATCAAGTATTGAATGCAGAGTTTAGAAAATATACTAAAGCTACGAAGTCTAAAGCATGCATGATTGTTGAGAAAACGGTGCTGCATAGTACAATACAATCTCTATCAATGTGAAAGTTTTGGATAATTTTTATGGTATGTGGTTTCACCCCTTCCCTCTTAGGCCAGTGGCAGTGCCATCATCTGGACCGATCAAAGTGATTCCAAATCCAACCAAGTTCACCATCCTCTATAAGGGGAATATGTGTGTTTATGAAGGAATTCCCGCAGAAAAGGTAATTCCTTGTGAAAGATGATGAAATGGCTGTTATGATTTTGGTACAACTCACATTTATTCATTAACAGGTGCGTGAAATAATGTTGATTGCTTCTGTCTCTGCTAAGTCTGCTGAAATGAAGAGAGGGGTCCCTTGGACTTCACTCATTTCAAAAAGTCCTTCTTCTCTACTGGGAAACTCTACTGATTCAGCAAAGAAGAGTTCCATTCGAAGGCTGCAAGATGGTAGCTCTCTTGTTATTACTCTACTAGATTTAGATGATTGATCGATCATCAAACAAATTTCTTGTATGGAATTAATTCTGTGTTCACTTTTCATATGTTAATCCACTAATATTATAAGTCTTTTCTGGCCTTTGTTTGATGCCCCTCTTCAGAATTTCCTCTTGCACGCAGACAATCACTTCAAAGGTTTCTTGAGAAGCGAAGAAACAGGTACTAACAATGTATCATGTTAGTGCTGTCTCTAATCAGTTCAAAACTTTATTGAAACTTAGAATCATGTTATTCAGGAATCATACCAACATAGTTATATGATTTAGAATGTCTGTGTGAGACAGTGTTAGCATTTTTGATGATATTACATATGCTGTTTCTGGTATTGACTTTGTTTCTGTTTCCTGAATAAAGGTTGGCTAACAAAGCACCTTACGCCTCAAGTAAAAACATGGCTGACAACATAGAGAACAGCTTCTTCTCTGAAATGTCACATTTTGGTTCTTTGAACTATCAGAAGAGGAATTTCAGCTCAGTGTTGTCGCCTCTTTAAGGCAACATGTGTTGGTTCTGCTCTATGGAAGTAGAAACTAATATAACTATGTTACTTTCTCGAGACCATATTCTGTGCTTGTTTACTGAATTTTAATCTATGAAGTATGACTTGAAAAGTTGGATCAGTTTGGTTATAATGCCTAGCTAGAAAATGTTCATTATGCGAAGAAAACCTGCATTTTAAATGTCACTGGTGGACCTTATAATGTGTGTAGACAATTGTTATCGGTTATGTTGTAACATCATTTATTGCTTCCTTCGTATTTTTTTGCTGTTCTACCATATACAATTTTATTTTATCTTTTCAGTATAGACCAACAAAACAAAACAAAACAAACTGTCGGTTTTCGTGTGGATTTTCATCAATAGATGTATAATTTTAGTGTTTAAATGCTTATTCAAAAAGAAAGAAAGAAAAAACATGTTTCAACAAAATAATTACAGCACTTATTTATCGATAAAGCATTCATAGCATCTTCTTGCCCTGGACAAGTTTGATGTTTGAGTTTTAACCTCTGTGATTGTTTTTTTTTTTTTTTAATTTGAAGACTATTATATACCCTTTTCAATGAGATTCAAAATATTTGTCATGGATAATTTTAAGGATAGATACGCTTTTCAAGATATGGGTTTATTTAGTTTTCTGTTTTAAAAAATAAAACTAATATTATTGTACGATATAAATGTATTATAATTCACATGTTGAATTATTATATTTAAAATTAATTTTATTAATGAGTTAATTTTTTCTATTTTGTTATATTTAAAGTTTTTTTTTTTCAAAACAAGTAAAATCATCTCTTGACTTGTCATAAGTTTCGCGTTGAACTTAAAAAGTATAGTGCATTTAGAATATAAATTTATTAGTTAACCCGTCAATCTAAGTCAGATCACTTGTTCTGATATTTTTTTTTCTATATACATAATTTTACCCGTTAACTTATTTATATAATAATAAATTAAAATATAAATTATACTAGTTAAAATTAAATTGAGCCAAAATAAAAATTGTAATAAATCCACCGATAGTAAATTGAAAATATCCATAGTAAATATACAAAATAGCGTAATAGATCCAGCGATAAAAGTTGGAAGACTTAGGTGAATACAATATAATGAAAAACGGAGAAGATAATTTTCAGAATTTATGACTCACCCAACTAATTTAATTGTTTTGAGAAAATGATTTTGTAAGCCAATTTCTTGGATTTATTAAGCTTTTAGAAAAGTAAATAAAAAATAAAAATTGAGGTGTCCTGTTTGACAAAAAATTGTTTAATTGCATAATATAGTTGATGGTCCCATAATGAAGCAGCATTGATACCTAGTCAATGATCTCATCCCTTTTTCCACAAACTATTGTGTCTTCTCAAGTTTGGAAAGGCTTATCTTGCACATGCTTTTCGCCTCAAAATATCTAACATTCTCTCACTTCGCTGGACACGTGGATTCAATTGCTTACGTTCTTCACTAAGGAATTTCCTGTTTTCATTATTTCAAATAAGATAAGTGGCACCACACTTCTTAACATTTATTAACGACTACTTCAAAATATTAAATAATACATACAAAAACTTATAAGTTTTTTTTTTAAGTTTGGATTGAAAGTATAATCACTCTTTCTTATATGAATTTGATTCAAATTTTATTATTATTGAACCTTTCGTAAATTTGATTCAAAATAAAATCCATTATTAGTATTGACTTTGTACGCTCGTATTCTTTAGCCCAATTTTTTTTAAAATAATGATCACGTCTATTATTATAAAAAAAAGGTTAGATTATGTTTGTTCGAAAAGCCCCTTTTAGTAAAAAAAGGAAGTTCTAACCATAAACAAGCTCGTTGGACATGTCAAGCCGAATCATTTAACTAGAGTTACCTATAACATTTTTGCATTTTCACACACCACATTACACTCTTTCGAATCCTATCACCATGGAATCATAAGTCTATTATGATCTTAGCTACATCACTTAAAAAATTTATATATGAGAGAGATTACACTAATTAACTAATACATAAATTGAATTATTATAGATGGTGGATAAATTAATGTTTATAGATCTTGTTCAAACTTATTTGTTTTTTGAGAGGAAATTTTTAATATTACTATATATAATACTTATTTTCAATTGAGTATAGTGATAAAGATTGACATATATGTATATGTGTCATCCTCATATCCATCTTAATACTCATTTTATTATAATTTTCATTTATGTTTAAATTACTAAAGTATCTATAGTTTATAAATCTTTTCTTTCTTTTACTATACACATTTTTCTCTTCTCTTCCAATTGATGGGCTTGTTATATATCTTCAAAATCTACTCACGTATCCAAGGTACTCTCTCTCTCTTAACACAACCTTTATTACATATTTATTCTTTTATATCAATTATGTTCAAATATAGTTAATCAAATAGTTTTAAGGTCTCACGTTTAATTATTTATATATTTTTTAATATTTTTATTTATTGTTTATTTTTATTATGCAAAAATATTGCATTTGATTTTTTATATAATTATTTTTATTTTTTAATTTATTCTCTAAATGTAATTTTATCATTATAATTGTATAAAGATATTTAAAATACTACGATATAATAATTTAATATCATTATCTCGAGTTTTGTTTATCACTGTATAATTTAAATTGGGAGTTCAAAAAATAAAACATTTATGTCTAAATTTAAATTATTATTAATTAATTTATTTTTATGTAATATATTATAATCTTTAAACTTAAATATTTCTTTTTCTTAATATTTTTAAGTTAAACATTTGAATTTTTTAAAAATTTTTTGGTTGTCATTAAAATTTTGTTTGTGTAATTGTATAATATTTATATAGTTCTTTCATTTGTTATTTAATATTCTAATTTGAAACAAAAATACTTTTGATATTAAATGTTTTATAACATCATATTTTTATTAATAATTTTTTTATCCTTTTAGGAAAATTATTTAATTAATATTAAAACATTAAGAAAATAAGTACGAAACATAAATATGAGTCTACTTCTTACTCAACGGTGATGGAATAAAAAATTTATATCTGTAAAAAAAATTATACTTGTTTATAGTATATTATGTTTTCTACTTGTGAGTGGTGGTAATTATCACATACCAATAGCATTTGCTCAAATTGAAGGTTACATAGGTGAGGTTATGGTACAATATATGATTTATAAGCCTTCCCTTAAAAATACTTATAACAGTATCTAAAAAACAACATATTTAATACTGAAAACAATTTATTCACAAAAACATAGATAGTCAAACGTATGAGCATTTTGTACTTCATACAAAAAATCATATGCAGTCATAAATGTTTCTCAAATTAAGAAGCATGCACAATAATAGACCTTATCAAACCTTATAAAAAATCGGTTGAAAAGAAGTTAAAGATAAATATGTAATATTTCAAGAAAAAGAACAAATAGTCGTGCACGATATTGGACAAAAAAAATTGAAACTCATCAAATAATATAAAAAGGAATGAACAAAATAAACCCTATATAAGTTATGTGATCAATGTTTGAATCATTCTTTTCCCTTCCAAAAATTCAGATGCAAATCCTAACCGACTGTTCCTTATAGAAGTATCATCCTTTGAATGTGCAACGCCAATTACAAATGCGAAGGATGGACCCAAGCAATTGAACAATCTATTACTTTTATTAGAAAACTTTTTATGCAGTGCCCCAATGAGAGCTTCAAACATTACCACAGTCTAAGAGTTCGCAGATGTTTTGACACCAAATTATAGAGATAAGCATAGCATCTTATTGTAATAAATTATTGCTCTCGGATACCTTTTATTTCTCTTAATGATTGCAGTGTTCTCAGAGATAATAGCCACAACACAAAGGGCAAGAATCCAAGATTATAAACCTGTACAGAGTTCAAATATACAGGAATAAAGAACCATGGCCCAAGAGTATTTTGGAAGGAATACACAATTCAAAAGACAGTATATCAATTTACAATTCCATGGTACAATTACAGCCCACAATAGGAATAGCAATTCGGGAGCACTCAGAGAATGATGGCAACATTGTTCCTGTAGATTAAGAACCAAAATTGGACGGAAAATAAAAATGAGAAATAGATAAATGGCATAACTTTTGAATAATTTCAGAGTACAAAATGTGACATTTTCTTTCCTCCCCTCTCCCCTTTTCTTATTTTTCTGAGGAGGGGGGATATCTTTTCATATTATTTCCTTTCAAGGATGGTATTTCAGTTCTAGGACTTACATTTTGGGATGAAGGTACTGTTCCACTGTGAGTGGTTTTGGACCACCGAACCAATCAATTAGAAATATATTTTCAATATCTAATTTGAAGATTTGAAAGTTGTGATCCTTCGGCCAGCCTGCCAACAACATGAAAAACATAGTTCAGAATCATTTTTTATCAACCATGGTGTATATAACAAGGAGAAAGGGGGGCATTCGAATTTAGTAACCAGTCACATAAAAACAGAAAGAATGAATGCTGCTAATTCCTTGATTTTACCTTTCATCTCTGGATGCTTGGAGAACAAGGCTTTTCTAGCAAATTCGGCTTCCTTGGAATTTTGATCAATCAATTTCAGCTGAAACACAAAGAAAGAGTAATTATCAACTTCCTAAGGCCTACTAGTGATTAGAGAAAACTTGAGAGTAGTTTCTTTAAGATCGTTCAAGTTATGTAGATATTGGTACAAACATCTATGCCAATGAATAAATTGTATAAACTACGTTACAAATACAATGAGTATAGAGATAAATGTATTTTTCATAATCTTCTAACTTAAGCATTAAAAGAAGGCAGTGTTTGAAACAAATAAAGTAAGACTACATTAAACTTCACAAACCAAACCATTTTAACGAAACTTAAGTGTTTTACGTTGACTGATTTGTATGCTGGTGATTCGTATTGAGAACAAATTCATGTCCATCTAGGATACTGGATATGTACACCCAGTGTGGATACACTAACCATCTAGGAGTACCCATATATCATAGATTAAAATGGCATAGTTTTAACAAAAACATTCTTATCACCCAAAGAATGCTTTTGACTTTTTGTAAGAATTCGCGATCCTGGGGTTTGAAATACTCAAGTGTTGGAGAGTTGGAAATGCTTCCAACACCAACACCAACACTCTAGTAATCATATGGCGAGTCAAACACTGCTCACTAGGTGCCCAACGAAAAAAATAAGATTGGTGTTGAACATGGAAAATAGCAAAAGTTTAGAGAAATTAAAAGAAAAATCCAGAGGAAAAACATCAAGTTCACACATCCAAATTATCATATTGGATATAATTCAATTCCTCACACACCTTTCCAGTTAGAGAAATTTTTGAGCAAGTAGGGTTCATCGGATCTTTCTTGAGACAGGTCCCAAGAGGGTATTCACTGACTGTGAATGAAGCTTTATCATTTTGCAGTGCATTTCTTGCTGTTGGGTCCAGACTTGTCAAGTAAAAGTAAGGGATTCCGGTGCCTGCACCGGGGAGTCCATCACTATACGACACTACATTTCTGCACATACATAACATAACAATAACTTTTCAGCATTCAAAATTAACAAATTCCAGTACATAATGTTGAAGGCACCAGAAACTCTCAGCAGAATTTTTTAGCAGAGTAAATAAACGAATAAGAAGGATGGACAATAAACGCTTACCCAAAGGGAGCACCACCTAAATCAGATGAGATAGTGCTGAAAAAAAAAGGGGGAAAAGGAAACTGTTTGAGTTTCATAAGCAGATAAATAAGTGAAAGCGAAGTGGTAAAAAAATCCAATAACTTGAACATGCAAGTTCAGAATTGGAATGGAAGAGATGAAGAGAGAAAGAGAGTACTTCAGGACTCCCCAGAAATTGAGAGAGACGAGCCAACGAGCAGTGGCAGCAGCATCATTTGGGTCGGGTTTTGACGGGATCGACAGTAATCGGCCTTTGGATTGAGAGACCCACATCGACAACCACATCAAACATATCAAACCCTTCATTCCCACCAAATTCAATTTGAAACACAACATGTTGTGTTTTTCCCTGAATCCTTGCCAGTTGCTATTTATCGTTCAAATTGTCTCTTGGAGCATCTAGAGACAGACTATGTATACAATGAAAGGATAAAGAATCCTTTGAATAAAATAAAGACATATATTTATTTTTTTATTAGATATAATTAATAATTTATTTATTCAATTCAATATTTTTTAAAGGAAGGACGCATTCAAATTTTTTACCTTCATTGATTATTAGGTTAAATAACATAAAAATACTTACAACATTCGTCATTGACATGCATTGACAACAAATTTCATATTAAACTTAAACAATAAGGAGTTAATATATATTAGATAAAGTTTATCATGATAACAAAAAGTCAATTAATCTAATTTTTATTGAGACATAATTATATGGTTATATAATTTTGTTAATATGTATTAAAAAATAATCTTAATTAGAACATAAATCATAAATAAAAGTGAAAAGAGAGGATTAAAATGGAAAAAATAGTATAAAAATTATGATTAATATTTTTTTAATTAAAAAGTGCTTTCTTAGATAATAAACATATGAAAATTTGAGTTAGAAAATAATTTTTAATAATTGCTAAGATGCGTCAAGCATTACACATTAGAAAAACCGATTAATTATCATCCACGCATTTATTAATCATTAATTTCTATAGAAACATTAAATAATCATTAACTATTATCCATGCACTAATTAATGAGTGGGGATATACTTACTTTCAATTTTAACTTTTCATGTTGTTTTACATTAACAACCACCATTAATAGCTGTATTTTATACTATTATATAGATTATTGTCCTATTTTCCAATTTTGTATTAGGTATCCGTTTTAATTTTTTTAATTTAAATGTATTTTTATTTGATCTGTTTTTAAATTTAATTATTTTTAAAAGTAAAATAAGTTTTTATAAGGAAAAAATTACCTAGAAAATAAATAAAAATTATCTACAATAAAATTGTAAAAATCATTTATATTTATTTTTATAATTATAATAATAATAATTTTATTTTTTTCATCATAAAAAAAGTAAACATATATTTGTTATACACGTGTGTTTCGATTAGTATTTCTAAAATAATAATAACATTTTTAGTTAGATATATCTTTAATTATTACAGTTATTTTTCTTCTTTATTAATATATTAAAAACAAAGTTAAAGGTAGAGAAAAGTAAAATAGTTGAAATTGTGCATAAGATTTTTCTCTTTATTATCTTTCAACAAACTGTTTTGGTTTGTGGGATTGAAGTTGAGTTTATTTGCATAAATTGTTTTCTAATTTTCAGCTTAGGTTGATTCTTAAATTTTCGTTCGATCCATCCATGTGTTACCTACAAAAAACACTTTGACATTCAAGTCTGTGTTTGTTTGAATAGTTTGACAATAAATATGATGAAAAAAAGTATTTAACTACTTAAATATCAAACTTGTATTTATAGATTTTCGTGATAGACTTCTAATTAAGGCTGGTCCAATTATGACCCATATATTATTAACTTGGTTTAGGTTTAATCTAGTAACTCTTAATAGCTGATATTGGTTGTGGTCTAATTGACTGATCGTTTCGTTACTAAATAGTCGATTATTCGATTCATGATTGACCGGATGGTCATTTAGTACATAAACCAGTATGAGACAATTATAATATTAAAATATTATAAATTTTAGACATAATTACGTGTAAATATAAATATGAAATATATATATAAAAGAAGTAAGCATGCATTATATATTACTTGAATAATTATATATTACTTGAATATGTTATAACTTGATATTATTTTCCATTTTAATATTTAGTTACTTTTTATAAATATATTTTTCCTTTTGCTTAATATTTATGAGTGTTGGATAACAAATTATTTTTTATTTAATTTTTCTTTTGATATAGAATAAAATAAAAATGATTTGTTTAGATAGATATTGAGAATAGTGATAGTATTGTATGGAGGGTTGAATAATTCGTTATTTTTTATTTAGTTTTTCTTTTAGTAAAAAAAGTGAGAAATAATTTGTTTAAAAAAAATGAAAATGGTGATTGTAAAATATTGCATTTAATCACACAAGCAATAAATTATTTAATGTGAGAAAAGCACACATTTAAGGATAATTTCCAACAATTTAATGTGCATACCCACTTAAATGATTTTCTTTATTTTTATTATTATTATTCACATGTATTAAGATTATTATTTTAACAATTATTATATAATGATGAGGAGAAAGATTGATAATAACATGTGTGTATTGGAGAGAATTAATGTTCATTTATAATTTATTAATCATAACTCTTAATTAATTATTATGCATCTGTTAATCATATATTAACACACATAATAATGCGGTTGCCACGTCAAGAAATCATTAATATTGATTCATCACAAGAGTTGCATTCATTTATTAATACAATTTAGAGATAAAAATAATTCAAAAAGCTTGAGATATAGACAAAATATAATTCACATTGAATAAAAATATACTTAACTTTTTAAAATTAAAAGAAAATATATATTTCTTTATTAATATTAGATGATTTTCACTTTACTAGCAAAGATATTATACACATTATATATATTTTACATATACAATATAAAAATATAAATTGAAAAAAAAAATTATAGTCAATAACATAGAATAAAAGTAAAAGTGTAAGTATTTAAAATTTAATTTATTATTTTTGTAATTTCATACGTTTCTTAAATTAATTGTAACTATTTTTCATGAACTATTTTTACACAAAATGACTATAAATTGAAAATTTAACATTAGTTATATTTAGATAGAAGATAAAACAAATATAAATAATATTTTCAATAAAAATATTATTCTATTAATTTTTTAGTATAATTTAATTTTTGTAACCTTCCAAAAATACAGTCTAAAACTATATAATAGAATATTCACATTAAATAATAATACAGATCAGTCTTACACTAAATTAGAGCATACAGTTATGGCCGAACGGCCTTACAGAAAGGGTTACAAATTAAACTGTACAAGATAAGCAAGTCTGACCGAACGGTTTACAAAAACCTATATCGAACGGTCAATCAAAACAAAAGAAGAAGGTGATCGAACGACCACCTTACAATCAGGTTGTTTGTATTGACTAAACGTTCTACTGTTCAGTCTTAACTTCTACCTCAACTAGATTTTCTTCTTCCAGCGCCTATTCCAACAGCTCGTCTCTTTCTGCTCACACTCACATGGATGATCATTGCAATGACAAAGACGAACGTACAAAACAGACAAGACAGGAAACACAGGTAAGCTTATGTAATTTAATTCAGGTATAAACATACATTTCACACAATCAAACACATAAGATAAATTTCATCATACGTTTCATGCAAAACCTAATACTAGACTGACTGTCCGGACTGTATGAAATCTGTGTAACTACGACGTTCGTGCACCCGGGTGATATAGTAACTGTGATACCCTCAACAGCTGCCACCCGAGGTTAGTCCTATCTGTCCAAATTAACCATAAGGACTAGGACCTCCTGCCGTTTCCACACATGACCTACACTCCTCTACGTGAGGATGAGTACTCACGGAACATCAGGATGAACCGCCAGCTTAGCATGCCCACATTCATACTTTACCAATTTCAATATTCATTCATGAGTCATTCCTTCCCGGAACGCTCGTTCATAATCCACTTCATTTCGTTCATAACATATTTCATCATCTTTCATTAATAAGACCTCAATGAGATCAATTCAAATAAACGTATCTGAAGACACCGAATGTCGAACGTTAACTTCGACTCTGAACAAGACCGAACGCTTGAAGTGAGACCAAAGGTCTCGAGTCCCAAGCGGATCAAAATTGATAGAGAGGGAATCATTGGTTTAAGAAAGGGAGTGATTAACATAATAATTCTCGAAGACGACTAGCACCAAACGTTTATATACTAAGTGAGCCAATTGGATGAACTGACTCACGAGTTAGACCAAACACCAACACGCCTAGGTCGAGTACTAAAACTCTAGGCTGGAACCAATTTAGACATACACTGAGGGACATCAAATAAGGGTACTTAAGTGGATCCGGTGAACAAACCGAACGTCAATAAATATACTTAAACTTTAAAGGAGCTAAACACCAATAACCATCAGAATGTCAGTCAAAGACTGAACACTATAGTGAGCGAACCCTATTGGACTTGAACGAACGCTCTTATTATGAAGTTAGCTTAAGGAACTAGAACGATTGTCTGGTGTAAGACCAAACACTTGCTTAGTACGAACACTTGGTATAAGACCAAGTGTTACTAAACTTATAGAGAAGAGGCTTGATAAATATAATGAATACCATTTTGAGTAGTGTTTAAGAATAAACGAAAATATACAAATACATATATATATATATATATATATATATATATATATATATATATATATATATATATATATACTTAAGTTTGTAACCGAATACCAAGGAACGACTACCCTTGGTCGAACGCTCATGCATAGTATTACAACATGAAGACGCTCGTCCTCAACTAGGATTCTTCCCAAATGAAAGAATCCAATTCCAACCAAGTCCCATAGAGAAACCGAACGGTCAAAAACCATTCAGTGACGAACATACACTTTCATAGGTAATTTCATACATATAATTCTTTATAGCAATTCACTTCTCAATATCTATTTCCATGAAATTCAACATCCATATCATCATAAATATTCATACATCATATAGTCAAACATATCAATCATCACATATCATATTAATTCACTTAATCCAATGAACGTTCATGAAATACAAATAATCATACAATTAAATTAATAAGCTTCCCTTACTTCTGAGCGTGAACAAATGTTCCTAGAGACAGAATACGGTTTGCCTAACTAAAATTCCTTCTATCCTCAATGCTCAACAATTCTTCAAACTAAACCAAACAACAGACCAAAATGATTCAGAACGAGACTATGAACTCATGCAACCAGAACTTGGTTTGCATGTGCCAAAGAACGAACGACTAAAGGAGAAGAAGAACTTACCAGTTCAGAACTCGAAACCGATCGGTTCAAACTGAAGCTCTTGATGCCGGAAGTGAGTCTACGATGCCTGAACAGAGATCGAAGAAAAGAAAGGGTGAGATTTAGTAGAGAGATGGGAGAGCTTTTAGAGAGGAGGAGAAATGAAAATTGTCAGAGTTTGGGAAAGAAGGGTGTATGTAAAGAGTGTGACGTGAACTTTCCGAAAATCAGTTTTGCTTCCCACGTCAAAACGAACATCCGCTCATTTGCCGACATCTACCTTCCATTATCTGATTTTCGGATCCCCTTCGCTTGACACCTGACGTCCGTTCAGAGAGTTTTTAGGTGCTTTTTTAATGAAGCCTGACAATTTTATTTAATTTTAATATTGTATTTTATAATAATTTTTACTGTACCAAAAATAAAGATTTAAAAAATATAGAATCATTACCCTCGTAAGTTTTTATGTCAAATATGTATTTATAATTGTATGAAAAACTATTATAGATCCAATATTTTGATTTTTTTTATAACATGTTTTCACTTTTGATGCGATAATTACATTTATTCATTTTTAGAACTTCTCAATCAAATTATATCAAAATTTAAAATAAAGATAAAATCTAAACATGTGTTCAGACTAAAAATATATTTAATATTTTAAAAAATCATCAATTTTATTTAAAAGACACCTAATTGGAGATATTCTCTTTCGGGTCAAGTTTTCTAGATAACGAAAAAGTTAAGAATCTAACCCCAAGTCAATTTAGTTTGACCACTAATGTATACGAAGGAAATATGTTCAAAAATAATAACTCATTACGACAAGATAATAAATAAATAAAAAATACTAGTAGCAAAAGGAAGACATTTCACGTGCCCCCTCTATTTTTTAGTAGCAAAAATACTAGTATTTGATAATAACATTTAATTAAGGTTGCAAGCATGCAGTGCTATAAATAAACCACAAAGTTAAATAAAAGAAAGAACAATGTTCAGATCTTGGGTTCGCCTTTTCTAATTGTATTTTTCTTTCAGTGCATTATGCAGTAACTAGTGAAAAAGTTAAGAACGAGTATAACTAAAGACGCATAGGTTCAAATAGAACTGGGACAGAACTGTGCACACGATAAAAGTACAGACGAAAATAACAAGTATGGCCGTAAACCGAGGCCAAACATCCTTATTTAACAACAAAGGTTTACTACATTGATGAACAACACTGAGAACTCACCTTCGTTATTTGTGTTGTATTGTATCTAGTGGGCACTACGCATAATTCCATGCAAGTAACCACCAGTCATTATAAGCGACACAAGTGACACAACACCTGCTGGAAAAACCTTCCCTGATTTCTTGAAACGAGAACCCATCACCCCTAGAAGTGCAGCAGATATCCCTACATGTGGGGAGTAAAGTAAACGAAATCCAACATGAGAGCAGAAAATTAGCTCAAGCTTTACTCTAATATCAAAGTCCATGCCGTATATATGTAGAAGTAATATACAAGTAATGTAAACTAAACAAATAAGCTCAACTCAGGAAACCAATAATCGCACGTCTACTTCAAAATTAATATTTCAAAAATAGATTCTTACCGGTAAAAACTTTGAACCAGGTAATAAAATTGTCGGGCTTATCAAACATTATTTAGGTGACCACAGATCCTTCTGTGCAAACCACATTATTTGACTATAATTATATAAAAGTACATCATATAGCCTCTTCCATAGCCAGTTGGGCAACTTTAAACAGTATTTCGTTTTGGTAGGTTGTATAAATCTTATAGGCTTGAATAAGATATTTATTTAGTATTAAATTCTTTAAAGAAACTTCAGAATTCTGGGATAACCAGCCGATAGAGTTTTTACAGTTCACATTAGTTAGTCTCAAATTGAATTTTGACATATCTCATCAAATTAATAAACACAAATTATGTGTTAATGATTTGCAAGATTTATTTATATAACTTTTTCTTCAACTTCAAAAGTTTCATCTCTTAATAAAAAATGAAGATGTTGTACATCCCACATAAAAAGATAGGGCTGAATTACAATAAATAGGCACTTGCAAATCTCAGCTTGTTTGTAAGCCGATTTAGTAGAATTGAAATACATATAAATTCGCTTCCTGATATGACACAATCTACTTTAGCAAGGTTTGTCAAACTTTTTATTCTATCTATTACTAGACTGCTATTGAACCAACCATAAATATATAGATTCAAGCTCAAGATGTTCAAAAACCAACATGAGAAGATATGTTGTAAATTTAACATAAATTAAAGATATAATCAAATCATAATATATAATAGATACAAATTTTATTTTACAAGCCGGATTTGTATATTCGTTGAGTTAAACCTGAATTCACTTTCTATCCCCTAAAATAAATGATTTAACTATTTTTTTAACAATAGAATTTTTTTAATTTTTCTTTTGAATGCTAGCTAAATTAAAAAAATACTAACGTATTGTACAGGAAACATAGTAGGACTTTAAGATGCACATTCAAAAGAAATCCAAAATTTAGACATAAAGATCACCTTTAATTCAGAAGTGCTAATGCATATACTCCCAACTTATACGTGAGAATACACACAAAAACACACTTAATTTTTATTCAAAATTACTAATGCACGTTAAAGAAATTAAATTTTTTGTTTTTTGAAATAGAGCAAATTCCTTAGTATTACAAAATAAAACACAGCGATGAATGATGTAACTTCCCGATTTAGGATGTGCCAATTACGTGTAAAATTTTTAAAATCATAATACCAAAATTAGTAAAATAAAATAAACCCAATTACATTAACTCTAACACTTATAGTACGAAAACTTTAAATAACAAGTCTTTTTCCTATTCTCGCGTCTCTATCATACATTTGGAGCAGTATAACCAAAAGTTATATGATTATCGCAAGAGACGCAATACCACAAACAAATATGGGTAAGCTACCATAACAATAAAATTTGTACATAGGAAGCAAACCCAACTTAATAACAGATTAATCATCTACAGCGCTATCCTACTAACAATCATTTCTACACCATGATCCTCATTAACTATATCATGACTATACTATCAACGTCATCCTAATCTACATCATCATCACATGTACCTCCATTAGAAATAACCTCATCATGAATCCTTCATCATCAATGACACCATGAGCCTCCACAATACCATAACTCCATAGTGAAAACAATTAGTCATACTCCTGTACCCTACCTCAAACCTGTAGCCTCTCCTACTGGTCTGCTCGAGTAGTTCTGCCTACCTGGCTAAGGAACATGTTTCCTGCCAAGGCAAACACCATCACCCCCATACAAAGAAGGTTCAATACTCGAGCAACCCCTTTTCTCACACAAGGCCAAAGGGAGTCGCTATCTCGTATCAGACGATCGATAGTCTTAGGCTTTACTAAGTACAACAAGTAGACCTATCTTCCACTCTTATGCTCATCAACTACACACACAGGTACATCTCAACACTCACTCGTTCCAACATCAATCAAAGTTCATCATATACCTAAGTACAATCACCATTCTCATTCTCAGTCTAACACTATTCAATCATCATTATCCAAAATCTCATTCAAAAATACAATGTACTCCATGGGTTCCACTCAAACAATAAATGACAAATAATAAATAAATATAATTCAATATCAATCCAAAATAATAAATCATTAGTTACTTTAATCAATCATTAAAATCAAATTCCCAATTAATTTAAAATCCCATTAATTTCCTTTTTGAATCAAATTAATTTCTCTTTCCAACTTTTACTTAAATTAATTTGATTTCCAATTAATTGATAAACAAATAATAATAATTTTTTTCTCATAATTATAATTATCTCCTTTACAATTTATAATAATAATAATTATAATTATGAGAAAAAAATTATTATTATTTGTTTAACAATTAATTGGCAATGAAATTAATTTAAGTAAAAGTTGGAAAGAGAAATTAATTTGATTCAAAAAGAAAATTAATGAGATTTTAAATTAATTTGGAATTTGATTTTAATGATTGATTAAAGTAACAAATGATTTATTATTTTGGATTGATATTGAATTATATTTATTTATTGTTTGAGTGGAATCCATTGAGCACATTGTATTTTTGAATGAGATTTTGGATAATAATGAATGAATAGTGTTAGACAAAGAATGAGAATGGTGGTTGTACTTAGGTATATGATGAACTTTGATTGAGGTTGGAACGAGTGAATGTTGAGATGTACCTGAGTGTGTAGTTGATGAGCATAAGAGTGGAAAATGGGTCTACTTGCTGTACTTAGTAAAGCCTGAGACTATCGATCATCTGATATGAGATAGCGACTCCCTTTGGCCTTGTGTGCGAAAAGGGGGTGCTCGGGTATTGAACCTTCTTTGTATGGGGGTGATGGTGTTTGCCTTGTCCTTGTGTGGCAGGAAAATGTTCCTTAGCCAGGTAGGCGGAACTACTCGAGCAGACCTGTAGGAGAGACTACAGTAGACCTGTGAGGAGGCTACAGGTTTGAGGTAGGGTAGAGGAGTGTGACTAATTCTTTTCACTATGGAGTTATGGTATTGTGGAGGCTCATGGTGTTATTGATGATGAAGGATTCATGATGAGATTATTTCTAATGGAGGTTCATGTGATGATGATTCGTAGTGACGATGTGTTTGGAGACGATGTTGATAAGGATGACGTTGATAGTATAGTCATGATATAGTTAATGAGGATGATGATGATGATCATGGTGTAAAAATGATTTTGTTAGTAGGATAGCATTGTAGATGATTCATTTGTTATTAACTTGTGTTTGCTTCCTATGTACATATTTTATTGTTTTTGGTTGTGTTACAGTAGCTTACCCATATTTGTTTGTGTTTGTGTTTGTAGTTATGTGTGTCTTGCAATGATCGTATAACTTTTGGTTATATGGGAGCAAATGTTGCAGATGCTCCAGATGCATGATAGAGACATGAGAGTGGGAAAAAGACTTGTGTTATTTAAAGTTTTTGTATCATAAGGGTTAGAGACAATGTAATCGGGTTTATTTTATTTCGTTTTTATTTTACTAATTTCGGTGTTATATAAGTGGATTTTCGCAATAGTATTATGGTTTTAAAAATTTTAAATTTTACACGTAATTGAAACATCCCAAAAATCAAAATGTTACAAATGCATCTTATCTTTTTATGATGATATAACACTTTCCTAAGGTAGGCTTTAAGCAATGAGTAAGTAAAAAATGGGGAGAAAATAGTCACTTACCAAGGCCCACAGATGATGCAAAAACAGGCCTTCCAGGTAGCTCAGTATATACATAATATAGCAGTGATGCAGACAAACCCCCAGCCAAAAGCGACTTCTGACTGCCACTCTTGAGAAAACCCATTACACCACCCACTGCCAAAAACCATAAAAAACATCGTTGTCTATACGTACGTCATCGGGTAATGGAAAAACATAAAGCAGATAATGCAAAATCATGGCATGGCCGAATCCGTTGGACATTATACCGTGAACAACTTCAATACATGACAGACTCGAAAAAACAGTTTTAAAGCAGAAGTAGTATAGGACCATATAACTAGGAAGCATAGATATAGGACCAAATCATAGTAGTAAAAAAAGAGCCATTGTTTCAGACACACGCAAGCGTCCCACTCGACATTGCTAATAATTTTGGAGAGTGTTTCCTAACCCTGCAATTTGGGAAGAAATTGCAGCTAAAGATGACTCTCAAATAGCAGCTTAATTAGCATCTGAAATTGCAGTGAATCGAACACCTTGTCCTAGAAAACTTTCATCCGTCAAGCACATTCCAAAATGCTTTTGGATGAATTGAAAAGTAATAAGTTAACTAAGTCAGCTCCCTCAGATAATTAAACAAAACAAACAAATAATACAATAGCAATATCATTCTCTAGGGTTCAGCAACAGTTATCTCATTTTAGTTATTAAGTGAGTGAAAGAGAAATACCGAGAGAGAGAGAGAGAGAAGTACCTCCGACGAGTGCAGCATAAGCTAGAGTGAATTTCTGGGACATTAACAAAGCCATTTTCTTCTTGTCACTGCCCGATCCTTCCTCGCCCTTGCTGTTATCACCTCCTTCTCCTCCTCCGCCTCCTCCGCCGCCACCAGAGCCGTTACCGTTTCCGTTAGCGTCGGAACCGCCACCGGTATGATCGAAATCGGGTTGAGTCAGGTCAAGCGAAGTGGCCTTGGAGTCGGAAGTGACGGCGGCGTAGAGGTGGGGATTGTAACGCGTGAAGTAACGGAAAGCAGGGGAATGAGATTGAGAGCGAAAGAATATGGAGATGTTGGGAGTAAGAGTGTGAGATCTTGTGAAAGAGAATGAGGGAAGAGTTGAACCTGTAACACCCAACCCACCTACACCTACACTCTCTGCCATTGACCTTCTCCTTCCTTTCAATTTTGATTTCGTTTCGGTTTTTGATTTCGCCCCATTCCACAACCTTCCGCTCGCCCCCGGCCCATGTTAATCCACCTTCGCAAAGCCCAAGCCCAAAGCCCATCCCACGCCCTTCTTATGTTAAAAAATTAATCAATAATTAACTGATTTGTTTTAATTCATAGATTTTATTATAGTAAAATGTTATGTATGCATTCATCGCAATAAAAGGGTGAAAATATAAGTGAAAATTATACCATAATTTTCATATAAAAAATCAACTATATCATAACCGATTATTTCAAGTTCGGAATAATGGGAATCAAATTTTTGTCTGAACTCTTTCCTTAATCCAAGAGACCAATATCTTTTGAAAAATCATGTACCCACAATTACGTGCCATAGGCTAAATAAAAGTCAATTAAAAAAATAATATTTACACAATGATCTCATCACAAATTACCATATTCAAAAGGATATTTGTATTTTCTTTTGCATAATTTACACCTCCTTTGTTGTCCTGAAAGGCTCATTAGATCGAATTTCATTTAAGTTATCAATACTTTTGAAACCCAACTTATCACTTTCAATTCATTCTTACCTTACTTAATGTTTCTTTCCATACCATTATCTTTTAATAATGAAGTTGAACCCCATTACCTACCTACCACAAACTCAGTTTCATGATTTATAATTTCACGTTTTCCCCTTTTGCTTTTGCCTCCCTTGTGCTTGGATATATAGTTAAAACATATAATTTAACTTTTTAATTTCTTTAAATACCATTTAATAAACAAATATTATTCATTTTATTTAATTTCACTTTCTCATACCTGTAAGTATATTTTTAATATTAATTTATATTTTGTATGTGTGTGAGAAAAAAAATCACGTAAAGTTATGGATAGTGCAAAGACTTTAAGTTAACTGTTGGAAATTTTTTACATATAAAATTTATTTAAATTGTATTTAATTTATTATTATTATTATCCTACATGTCTAGAAATATTGTATGATTCTCTCTCCTGCTTAATAGTCCAAAACGATACTGCTAGTTTTGTTATAGTAAAACATCCAAAACATCATTAAACGTTCTTGTGAAATCGATTATGAGCATCTAACTCATTTGTAACATATAACAAGTTCACAAGTATAACTGTAATACTGCATCATTGACTTTAATACTGTATTATTGACTCCCTGGTGAATCTGACATATCTGCGGAATCAAATTCCTCCATCACCAATGGATGAACGTCAGTTGAGGGATTGTATTGCTGAATTACCATAACTGACGTAACAGTGGAAAAATCTGAAGAAGCAACAAAGCTTCCAACAGGTCCAAGCTCTGGACAGTCACTTTTGCTAACCAAAGGAGCCACTGGTGGCATTCTACCAACCAATATGAGGTTGCATCTATGCATTTCCTTCAATGCTATCTCAATATCTCCTTTGCTTTCCACTAGCTTTTGCTCATACTTCATTGTCTCTTGGGTGTTGTTGTTGCATGCACTTAAAAACTCACTCCACAATTGATCATCTTTATCATCATAATCATTGACATCAACCACATCCATTGTTTTCCTATATTTCTTTGATGACACCTCAACCGATTTAGCACCGAAGGCCAATGATGTCCCTGGTGGAGTTACAAACTTAAGCACGGTGAGAAAAATACCCGGGTGCTCGGCCATTCTCATTCCATAACAAAGAGCTTCACGATCATCACGCCCTCCAAAGAAGGGTACCACTATCTTATAAGACACATCACTGGCTTGGACTTGGCTCGTCCCTCCAAGACCTCGATCAACAAAAATTCCCACCGAGCAAGGAGCATGACATAGCACAAGTTGATTCATCTCTTGGAATGAATGTCCCAGTGACTCCATCGATCCATCAACACGTTGGTGTTTGTGGAATGGAAGGATGATCATGGCTGCACGCTTTCTGTGAGCAGTAGTACAAATATCCTCATGGATACTATTGAGACCAGAAATGACTGTCATGGGTCGCACACTCACACTGCTCAATTTCTCATATGCCTGAAAAGCTATGATCATTTGATCTTTGCCGTCCCGCTTCTTGTTACAAAAGGGCATGCCATTTTTGTGTGCCTTGTGAACCATTGTGATTGCCGAAGATCGCTCCGAAAGCTCCATCAAATGCATTGCATAGATACAAAGCTTTCCTTTCCTTCCTGTTCCACGGGAACACTCTATTAGATTGATCAGCGATGGAATGTTACGGGTGCTGTGGAAGCAAGCTAGCATTCGAAGCTCAGTGTCGGGATCTCGTTGAATTGTTTTGTGCTTGTAAGGTGCTCCTCTGCGAGCTGGTTTATATACAGCCATCACTATTGGGGTGGAGATGAAGGTGGTAAACAATGCCATGACAACACAAATGGCAAATGCTTGGTCATTCAGCACCTACATTGTATAAGAATGATTCATAAAAAATATAAGAACAAATAACATTCTTTTATAAGAAAGAACAATTAACAGACTTGTAATAAGAAATAGGGTGGTAGCATGGAAACCTTCCACATAGATCTTTGACAATCAACTTTGATCTTAATACTAAGATAAATTATTATTGTTTAGAATAAAAATAACAATATATTTCTCACATAAATACCTTAAGGTCCCTCCCAATGTTGAGAACAATGAGTTCTACCAAGCCCTTTGTGTTCATGAGAAATCCAAGAGCCAGGGCTTCTCTGGCAGGCACCTTATACAGTAATGAAACAACAGTAGTGCCAATAATCTTCCCAAAGCAAGCGTTGAATATAACAAGCATTAGCATTGCCCAAGAAAGACCTCCCTTAATTGTTGCTACATCAGTTTTCAACCCACTGGACACAAAATATAATGGCATGAAAAGGCCAGAAACCAAGTCTTCTATCCTTTCAGTCAACACCCCAGAAAAGGAACCTTCTTTGGGCATAACAGTACCAACCACAAAAGCCCCAAAGAGGGAATGAATTCCAATAGTATCAGTGACAAAACTACAAGCCAAAACCAGAGTCAACGTGATGCATATGTAGAGCTCCTTCACTGGCTCACCCTCCAGGGAACGGTTAGCCATAGCCACAAGCAACGGCCTAATGGCAAAGACAACAAAGATGACAAAAGCAGCACCACAGAGCAATACCCAGAGAGGAACAAAGGGAGATGCTTCAGAACCAGAAAGGGCTATGGCAAGAGCAAGAAGAATCCAAGCTGCAACATCATTGACAGCAGCAGCAGACATTGCAATGCGACCAACATCAGTTGTTAGGAGTTTAAGCTCAGCCAGGATCCTCGCAAGGACAGGGAAGGCGGTGATCGAGAGAGCAACACCCATAAAGACTAGAAAAGGAAATAGCTCAGCACCTTTGGATACAGTGGCTCGAAGAGCAATGGAAGTGCCAATGCCAAGAACAAAAGGCACAGTGATCCCACAGAGGGCAATGCCTAAGGCCTTGTGACCAGTACGTCGAATTGCACGCATGTCAAGCTCAAGTCCCACGAGAAACAAAAAAAACAAAAGACCTATGTTGGCCAGTGTGTCAAGAACTGTGATGCTTTTCTCTGGAAAAACCGCATTCAGAAACTTCTCGTTTCGCCCAATTGCAGATGGCCCGAGTAGTATTCCTCCCTACAATTTTAACAACATTACTACTTATATTGGCATACTCAACATCTTTATCCACTTTCTACGAAAAAGAAAATCCCTTTCCTTATAAATCACAAGTTCTTTTTTTATATATATAGAATATAGTCGTTTTAACGGACTTACACATGATACAAACTCAAGATCATTAGTTAAACTTTAACAAGATTGACCCAAGTGTTGGGTAATTTGTTAGCTCTATTAAATATATATTTTCTTTCTATATCTCTGTTCCTTGTGGGAAAGACATGTGCAAAGTGAACATTTTTCAATAAAATAACACCAACCGAATCCAGCAGTTAAAATAATAATAATAAAAAAGAAATCCTGGGCATGCCCATGTGCCTAAATACATTATCACTGGAAGAGGAACCCCTGTTATAACAACGAGACACACTTGCTTTTGATAAAAAAGGTAGCAATAAATTAACTGGATGGTGGGGTAAGAAAAACTTACTATGATTTCAGCAATGACTCTGGGTTGTCTGAGGGGTCTGAAGAGGAATGCAAGAAATCTAGTAAAAGCAACGACCAAACATATTTGGAGGATTAACAGAGGAAGCGCATAATCCAGAGGGTTTTCATGTTGGAACCCTCCGTTGGACGTGGCCTTCATGGGTGCAGGGCATGATATGTTATTACCAGTGCCCATCGTGCTTTTGTCTCAAACTATACCAGCACCAAGAATCCTTAAACTATGTCGGTTTTCACAAGAACAACAAACTCACAAGAACAAATACTTGTGTTGTGCTATGTTCTTCATGAATCTTCACAATCATCTTGGAGTTGAGCTCTCTATATATAGAGAGCGTGGTTAAACAGTGTGTAACTCTATATGCAACCAATGACAAGTAAATAGGTGCACTTGTTTGTGGTAGGACCAGTTGAAACCAGGATGGTTTACTCTCTTATAGCTAACATCTTTCATAAACCATAAATTTAATTTCAAACTGTAATCATTTGTTAAATTGCTTTTTTAAAATTAATAACATATAAAATATTCTCCATAATTATATATTTCCAATAAATTAAATTTTTGAAACTATAATGAATTATGAATTTTATATCAAAATAAATAAAACTAAAAATTTTGTGGTTATACACGTTGGAACTAAAAAAGTTTGTAAAATGTTTTATATTTATATTCTCTTATTATATATATATATATATATATATATATATATATATATATATATATATATATATATATATATATATATATATATATATATATGGGTCGGTGAAGAATATTTTAAATACATTTTTGTATATTTTAACAATTCTAGATATTTTAGAATGGGAGTGTTACAGTAAATCTATAAATAGAAAGTTATGGGTGAAGTCGGTTTATGGCATGTGTTACAGTAAAGATCTAACCTCATCTTAGTGTCTATCTTAGCGTCTATCTTAGTGCTTTTTTTCTGTCTCAGTAAAACATTCGTCCTTACTTCTATATAAACCATAAAACTTCTCTTAAATTAAAAAATATAGAATTAAAATAATTACTTGTATATATAAAAATACATTTTTTTTTCATTTATTTAATTTAATGTTATTATATATGTTATATGTAACAACCCGTTATAGCATCATATACACCGATAAGAGGACAATTACATAATTATATCAAAAGTCGTATGTATAATATATAGTTAATAACATAACGTAGAGTCCTGTAAATATAAAAGTATCAAATTGTATTTAAAAAATAATAATAATAGACTGAGATATTATACTACTAGCTATATCTATATTAATTATTTATATGAACAAATTTCCTTTAATCAGCCTCACACTTCTTCTTTTTCAATACTTAGTTATCTAGTGTTCTTGTAAAGTATAGTGATCATATCATATCAAACAAATAACAATACCACACATAAAATAAAATAAAGTTAAAATTATTTAAAACTTATAAGTTTTAAACAAAAAGTAATATAATAGTAATTTAGAAAATATTCACATAACCTTTTTAATTCATAAAATCTACGTCTAAAATACAAAGCCTCTAATATCATATACAAATTTACTGAGTGATATATTAAGATTATGTATTTGTTATTGTTCAATTACTCATATCTCTTAAGAGTCATAACTATAATATGTTTGAACTTCTCCTGATCCATAAAATATAACATAATAAATTCTATATCTCAGAATTCGACCACTATCAACATTTTAAATATAAATCTCTATCGACTCTAAAATAAAAACTGGAATTACCAATAGATACAATTTATAAAAAATGACCAAATCCTATCGATAATTAACAATTTTTAATGACCTATCAACGACCAATAATCTCTAACTAGTTTTATTATTGGTAACCATTTTGAAAGTAATATTTTTGTTTGAATCATCACAAAGATAAAATCAATTATTTGAAATAATTGATGAACTCATAACACATTTTAATTTTAAAAAAAATCTTCTAATGCATAACTATTATATATGGTACGGAATAATTTACAAATTTTTAATTTTAACAAAATACATGTGCTTAAATTTTGACAATTTCTTTGCATTATTAATGATTAATTTTTTATGTCGCAAGTGTGACCGTGTTCTTTTTCTTTTTTTTCAAGATCTGCTTTTTTTAGATATATAAGTTTTAAATGAATTGAAAATAAATAAAACAAATTATTCGTTATTTAATTAGAAACTTTATTTGAAAGTTTTGATTATTTTTAAAATTTTACATTTTAATAAATAATTTATTTTAACAATAAATTACACCCTTAAAAATTCTAATAATGAAATATTAAAATAGACTGAACATATTCATGTAAATTTTTACCTACCTTTATTAATCTAAAATTTTAACATTTTTTTCACTTGTCAACTCTTCCTTAAAGCATACAAAAATACTTTTTGGAAACTTTTCTTGATTTTTTATGCAATAAACTAATATTATTATTTTTATACAAAATATTATTGTTAAAAAGTGAATTTTAAATCTAACTCAATTTTATAAAACTATTTTGTAAAATGATGTTTGCATCCATTGACATAATATAAATTAGTTTTATTATTAGTCGACATGAGACTTCGAACATATATTACGTCAAAACATATATATCTTGAACATGAAATTAGACATTAATAGATTGTTTTATAGAAGTTTAATAGTAGATAAAACAATAAATCTAACAAACAACAAATTTTGATAAAATGAACCCTAACTCATATTTTGATATATTAAGAATTAAATTTTAAGTCTAACTCACCCTTATAAAATTGACTTGTAATACGAAGTTTGTACTCATTTCTAAATTAGTCTTATCATTAATTGATGTGTTTAAGTCTAACTTATTTCTACAAAATCAACTCGTAATATAAAATTTACACTCATTTATAAATTAATCATATCATAGTGCGAAACTTCAAACCATAATTAAGATACAAAATTAAAAAATATATTTGTTTTAACACTTATAATATATACAAACATAAACTAGATTCATTTTAAAGTTGCAGAAAATAATTACATGATGAAATTTAAAATACCATCATAACGTTGTCATGTTAAGTCCATAAACGAATTTTTTAAGTTTAAAAATAAAATCTTTTGAGACAAATTATTTTTATTACACTATATAAATTGTCTCTTCAATATAATATAGAAATACGCCAAAATGCAATTTTGATCCTTTATCTAGTAGATTTATTTAATGGCATAGGTTCTCGAAGGAAACGAGTTTATTATTTTGGAACAACTTCCTGCACATGGAGTTTTACATTGTCTTGATCTGTAGTGTCCTGAAAATAGTTAGGAAAATATTTATTCTCAAAGAAAAATTTCTTAATTATATATCTTTCTTTGCAAAATCCACATTCTTAAATAATTGAACATTTACTAATTTTAAAACTGACTTAGTTATGGACATAAAAAGTGTACCCGTCAAGCTCCAAAAAAGAAACAACTATTGTTTTCATATTCATTTGATTTTTTAGTTGTTGTTTCTTTTTTTTTACCTTATTTTATTTTATTAAAATTTAATTTTAATTTATAAAAAAATATTTATTATTTTGTTTTTGCTTGAAAAAATTATTTAAGTTTTTTCTTTTCAAAATTAATTAAACACCCATATTGGGAGTCAAATTTGAGAGTTAAATTTGTTTAGATTTGTATTATATAAAATTTATAATTTTTTTTTTTATTTTAAAAAAATTGTAATTAAGTGAGTTAGTGAGCCAACCCGTTTACCCACCAACCCGTGGTGGGTCGAGTCGGGTTCGAATTTTTCTGACTCATTAATAAATAAATCGGATTGGATTGGCTCACTAAATGACCAATCCATGGTGGGCGGGATCGGACCGGATGACCCGTTTTGACAGCTCTACCTAAACCTATTCATTAAAGATAATTTTATATAATCTTAGTTTCTGAACTGTGGTGAGTAACCCTAAAGTTTATTGGTTGTCAACATTGGATAATACAAATAGAAAAGCATGATAAAAACTTCTTATTATAAATAAAACATCATTATGCAATATTAAAAAAAACAATGATTTATCAACACACCGAGACACTTATATGATTTACCAACAAATTAAATATATGTTATTTTTGTGACTATTGCATTAATATATTTTTTAATGGTTAAATTTAAAATTATATGTTAATGAGAGATCATAATTTCTTAATTTGAAAAAATAAAATATTAAATGTATTATTAAAGTTTTATGAAAACAAAGAGTATACATTAATTTAAATATAAATAAAGAAATTTATTTAATGTGGTTAAAAATTTTCTCTTCTAAAAATAGTAACAGATAGAGCGAGAAAGTCTAAAACTTAAAGACAAGAGAGAAAAAACAGAAACCAGTGAAAAATTGTATGAAAAAAAAAATGAAGTGACTGAAAAAGGAGAGAAAAAGTAACAAAAGAATCACAGGAAAAGACATTAATAGTTTGCTCACATGAAATAAGTAGAAAATGAGTTGACATGTTGTTTATTTACTTTGAAGAGGCAACAAGAGAGAGATATCATTTATTTACTTTGCATATGAGAAAAAAAAGTAAGGGAGAAATTACTAGGTGGAAAGTTAAAAAAAAAAGAAATAAATATAAATATATATTGAATTAAATATATTTTTAGATTTTGAATATTTTTATAAAGTTATATTTCGTTAATATTTGTTTAAATAATTTGATTTGTAAATTTTAAAAAATAAACAAAAATAATTTTATTTAATTTAATTATGTTTATTCTATAAACAAAAAATAAACAAATTTTAATCTCACTTCAAAATTTAAAGATTAAAATTAATCTATAAAATTTTAAGATTAATAATATATTTAATTTTTAAAATTTAAAGATTAAAAATATATTTAATCTATATATTTTGAAGACATAATATAAGAAAAATTAAAACACAAAAGAAATTTTTTTTGGTTAAAAGAGAAAATTTCAAAATTATCATATAAAAGTATTTTTTGTTTTATTTTATGAAATAACATATTTGTACAGTACTCGGGAGCACTAATAATAAGTGGTAAAGTTATTGGAAGCTTTGAGAGCCACAAACTTAGCAGTGATTTTCAGTCATAAAGTTTAACTTGTAAAATAAAAGGGGAGACTAGATTTTTCTTTTTAAAATAGGTTTAGTTTGGACTGATTTTAAACACTTATTTAGGAAATAGTCCAAATAAAGAGTATGAACAAATTTGTTTGGTAGCCTAAAGTGGTAGATCTATTAAGATAATTAGGTAAAAATATATATTAATATAAATGTTTCATAAAATAAATTGACATACCATCAACAAATCCGTCTACATCAATATAATTATAATCTTTATCTAGAAAATATAATATAAACCAATTAAAACTATTTTCTTATATTATATTTAGATAAAAAAATTATAATTATCAAGATATTCAAATACAGAAATTTAAATTTATTTTATTTTAAATTATTTTAATTTTAAAATATTTTTATAAAATTATTCAAATTTTGTAATTTATTTTTATTTAAATAAAATATTTCAATAATCATCATATTTAAAAAATATCCAAACATCAAATAATTCTTACAAATCCAAAAATGTCAACATTGATATTATCTTATAGTTGATTCTGAATTATGTTATTTTACAATCAAAATTCATCTAGAGTTTTTCTTTTAATATTTACAATTTGTTTTTCATGTTAACAGAAGTTAATTTTATATTATTTAGGCCTATACAGATCAAAGTTACTTTTAAGAGATTGAGAAAAAAATTACTGACTTTTTTTTATTAATGTTGGTCAACAAATTTCCTAAATTCATATTTTTTTAAAAATTCTTTATCCAAACATACTATAATAAAATTATTTACTCTTTTAATAATAATTAAAACTAATTTATTAAGAATAGGCATTTAATTTGAGCAATACTTAAAAGAAGTATCAGCCTAGTTGTTTTTTTAAGTTCCAATATGTCAAATAATGATGTTTTAAAAAGTATATTTGAAAAAGGAAAAAAAAAGTTTTAAAATACAGTCATTAAAATGGAAAAAACAGTTATAAAAGTCTTGTGACCAATTATATAATTTTATATTAATAATACACATTTATGAAATTGTATTTATAACATCCAATGAATGTGTGTAGAGAATATAATTCACACGATTTTATGATGCTTACATCAAGAGGTTCATCAAAGTGGGACACTCCCAACTCTTTAGTGGATTTCAATTGGTAGTGTGATTTGGACATATGGTGTGCATATTTTTGTTTCAAAAACTGAGGTTTAATTACATATTTTAATCTTAAATTTTTTGTTTTTAAAATTTTATCGTTTAAAATTATATATTATTAATTAAATATTAAATTATTAGTTGGAATTTAATTAGTAAAATATGTATTAAATTTCAAATTATATATGATTATAAGATGTTAAAGATTTACATTAAGAAATATGATTTAAAGTCAATAAATAATGAAAAGAATCTAGAAACAAAAATTTATAACTCATTCATCTGAATCTAAATAAACTAACTTTTTTTTTATGTGATATGATTTGTATGTATTGAAAGCTATATGAGAACTGAATCCACGGACAACACTATGAAGAGATCAAAATGATGATGATTGTCGACAACCATACACATTGCACGGGTCATACAAACGAAGACCACAATTTACAGTAATTAAAAGTTACCACGATATAACAACATCAAATAGATAGTGCTACAATTTAAATTTGGTAACATCACCAACACATCATCACACATTTAGTAGCTTAAGAGGGATTTCAGACATAAATGATTAAGATCTCTAGATAGATTTCATAAGAGTTTAAAAGTAATACACAATCTTTCATGTTATAATTCTTTATAACAATAATTGTTTTTTTTATAATATTGGGTTAAATATTTAATATTAACACTTTTACTCACCTAACACTTGACATTTTTTCTTTATAATAGGATATATATATATTATTTTTATGTAAAGGGTTGAATTAGATGACTGTGAATAGTGTGCAAGTGTTTATTTATTTTGACACAGAAGTTGAGTACCATGAATAAAAAGTAACACATGGGACCTCGGAAAGTTATGTTCACTCACAAATAAAAACACTCTTTTTCATTTCCAAAACAAACTAATTTCAAATATGTGGATATTGAGCCTTTATCTAAGATGAATGAAAAAGAAAAGAAAAAAAAAATTGAATTTAAGAAAAACTTGATTTTTTTATTTCAATAAAAAAGAAATATATCCTTATTTATTCAATGTTTTCTAAATATTTTTTTTCACATGTTGTTTTTATTCTTTAAATAACAACTTCTATAAATTAAAATTATAAATACTAAAGAATGACATAATAATTTAAAAATACTGAAATTTAATTATTTTAATATTATAAGATTTAATATAAATAGTTTTGTTAGCAAAGAGTTTATTATTTTAAAAACACATAATTTTTATAAATAATTTTTTATAATTTTTTACTTTTTTTGAAAGATTTTTCTTTTATTCTTCTGATTTTCTCTATTTTTGTAAGGAGTCTTTCAATTTGAACCAATCAGATTTTTGTTCTTATAAGTTGAGTTTTAGTTATTTTATTGGTCTCCTTGCGTTATCTGTTGCATTGCATAGTCTTATTTCACTTGCATAAGTCTTTTTAGTCATTTATATAATTCTATGCTTATTAGTAATCGTCATGATATATCCTGATTGTTATTATGATGTTTCTATATGTATATAGAACATTCTACAAATTGGGAGGAGTTTCATTGGTTAAGATCTTGTTAGTTGTTGGTCAAGTAAGGGAAGCTAATTGCATTGTTTTAATATGATACATATCTTGAAATATGTAATTGCATACTTGAATGATATAATGAAATTGATTTGTTGATTTTGGTCTATTGGATGTTTGTATTGTTGAATTGTCTTGGTTGAGTTGTCTTGATTAAGAACCTAAGATCTATTAGTTGAGTCAATTGATATGTATCCTAAAATTAAAAATTGTTTTTGACCAAAGTAATAAGAACGAAATACTAATTTGATCATTTGAGCATGATTCAATTTCTCAAATCACAGAGTTTTCATCTTTTGTTTTCTGATACAACGCCGAGCAGTGGTAACCTAGCGTTTAGCGCTAGTTCACTGTGCAGGTTTGGAAGCATTTTAGCTTCAGATCGCTACATGCTAATTTTGTATCACTAAGCATCGTAAAATGCAATTGCTTTGGTGCGAAGTGATAGTGGGGCACCATTGAGCACCATCTTTCACTATAGGTCTATAACATTTTAGTTTCAGGATGCTTAGCGACATAAGTGTTTTGCTTAGCTTGACTTTTTTAGAGAAGAATGATGTTGAACATCAAGACTATCACTAAGCACTACCTTTTACAAAAGGTTTAGGCTTTTGTGAAAAATCCTAAAGTTGAATGCCACTTCTGAGTGCCAATATACATGTTTGAAATTTCTTATTTCATGGTTGTTTGATATATAATTTGCAATGTCTTTTATGCTTTCCTATGAGTTTATTGTGGGCATTCATGTATGATACTGTGATGAGTTTGTTATTGGTTATGAAAAGAGAATAGTATATGTGTTTAGCGTAATTTCATGAATCTCTTAAGGAGATTCTATGGTGATGTTTTATTAGTGTACACATTGATGTGAGAGTTTAGATGTTGGAGGTTATCGTGTCGCTCTAATAACCATTCAAGGTCAGATGGAGTAAAATGAGGTATGTGATGAAAAGTGCAGGAGGTTGTAGTTTAGGGACTTTACCTACCAAAGATGTTAATGGACTAATATTGTGTGTGGTAGAATGAAACTTATCGACAATGACTTTGTAAAACAATAGATGTCATCACAAGTGCATAACTCCTTGAGATTTCACATTAATATTTTATCGAGATAATTGAGTCTAAATGATTCTCGTGATAAGGTTGTTTTATGAATGAATGATATATGATGATTAATTATATATTTGTTTATAAAAACTATTTTTTACATTAGCTTATTCTTTCTTATGTGTTGTTTTGTTTGTATTGTTTTTTTTTATTTTGCAATGATTATCTTTACTAGTATGAACAAATGAAGAAATAAGAGTTGATCAGTCAGATAAAATATTTATACTTACTTTTATAATTATAATTACAATAATTTTATTATAAAATGTTTACTAATATAATATAAAAACTCTTTACTAATATTCTTTAAAAGAAAATTCTAATCACTACAATTCTTACCCTTTTTTTCTTTATATTTCATCAATTTTCATCATACAATTTAAATATCTTTTTTCACAATTAAAAAAAATGTTTCCAAAAGAAAATGATTAACAAAGGTGACTGTTACTGTGAGTGAGACAATCATGAGTGTAGGTGAGACTAATTTGTGTGAAGAGAAGAATTCTGAGGAATAAATGTCAATGTAACCCTTTGTTGCGTAAAAAAAAAAAACTAATTAATGATAAAGCTGAATAAATAATCCACTAGATAAACATTTTTTTATGCATTTCTGTGCTATTTATTTTCCATCAAAATTAATAAAAAAATTATTTTATTATAGAAATGTAATTTTACTTTAGTGAAAAAATATTAAAAAATATTGAAGAAAATATATGTAAATTATGTCTTTAATAAATAGTTATTCTGTTTGTAAGAAAAATATTTAATTTCCAAATGTTTTTAAATGTATTTTTTTTTTGTAAAATTATATGCGCATTGTGCTAAATATTCTTTTTTTAATATTATCATGGGTACAATTTTTATGTTATGTTTAACTAGATAATGTCGCATTCTATTAAATTAAAATAATTTTAACATTTTATACAAGTTATACATTTTTTAACTAAAAGTAATAGTATAATCCTTAAATTTTTTAATTTTAATACTTACAAAGTTAATAAAACTTTATTTTTTAAAATTAAATGAAAATTTAAACTTACATGAATTTTCTATTTTATAATCTTAATTATATATATATATATATATATATATATATATATATATATATATATATATATATATATATATATATATATACACACACGCACGCTAAATTTATTTTAAATTTTTAGAAAATACTATTTACATAGATACATTCAACATTTCATGATTCTTTTTAAATGAATTAAACTAATTTTTTGTATTAAAGGAATCCAATTTAATAAGATTTTTAATTAAATTTTATAGAGCCGGATTAATACATTTTTTTATCCCATCTCTTATAACTCAAAATAATATTTATTAAATTAATATTTATGTTACCTCAATGTATTATAAATACACAAATTTACCAAAATCAATTCATTGTTCTCATGAAGGGTCTTGTCTAATTTTTGAAAGAAAAAAAAAAAGGTAAAGGAAGTTGAAGACATATTAAGAAAGTGTGTCTCCTAAGTTGACTTTTAAGGAACATGAGTTTTTTCTTTTCTTTTAACAAGAGTTCTTCAACCTATTATAAAACAAAAAAAGTAAAAAATTGAATTTACTTAAAATATTAATAATTTTAAAATTAACTACTTTTGTTTGTTGTAATAGAGTAACAAACTACTTTCTGTGACGATGCACTAATTTTTTTTTAAAACTGATACTAAATAATTATTATGAAAGAAGTATATTAAGAAAATCTGACTAAAAGTTCAAAATCCCAATCTTATTTTTATTTCTTTTTTAGTAAACATATTTAACCTATCAAACCATAGGATGTTCTATAAATGGCACCTAAGAAAAAAAAAATTTTAAAATATAAAAAGAAAAACTTAATAATTATAAAATATGAATAAATTGTGGAGTTGTTAAAAAAGATATGCTAGTTTTTAGAATTTAATTGTGGTAAAGAATATCCGAAGCACGAATTATTGATTGTTACGTAAAGATGTTTGTGGAAGAGAAGGGTCGTTGGTTGGTAGTGGAATTTTTGCAATTGACAGCAACACAGACAAAATATTGAGGAAGTTTATTTGTGTGATGTGGATATTTGTGTTGACTTTGGATTCATAAATAGTAATCAATAAAAGAGTTCTATATCAACCATATAACTACTTAGATTGTTATTGTCAAATTTAATTATATATTATATATAAGGTGTACTGTATATATATATCAACATATAAGTGTTCCCAATTGTTCTAGTTTAGAGGGGACTAATCACTATCTAACTAATTTAAATAGGTTAGTAATTATGTTTAAGGTGATTAGGTTATTATTATAATGACCCTAATGAGAAATTCTACATAAACCTATAAATATATTTATTATAATATCAATTATTTAATTGATTGAATTCAAATTGACTAAAAAATCTGCTTTAAGTAAATATTCAATTTGGTTTATTTGAGAAAATCATATAAAATTATAATTAATATAAGTAAATTACTACGTAGAGGTTTCTTCTAACTTAAAAAAATATATGATTAATAAAATATTTATATAAGGTATTGTTAGTACAGAGTTATGCTTCTATCATTTAGTAATTTACTAGTTCAAAGAAATTTATAAACTTATTCAAATCAGATTCGACTTAAAGATAAACACGTAAAACTCTTACTTTTGGTCTAAAAAAAATTGTACTACTAATATTTTTTACTAAATTAATTATAAAATTATATTGAAGACACAAAAACCTAAAAAAACATTTTTAATACTAATAAACATCTATTAAATTAATTATAATTAATTACAATTTTATGTTTGAAATTAATTAAATTATTATCGGTATTAATTTTTATTGTATTAAAAAAATATTTAATGAGTTAAATTTTGTAACATCCCAAAATATAGTAACAACTATAATCTAGAATTAATTACAATTAACAGTTAACCAATGCAGTCTTAATTGCTAAAACAGAGATTCTGGCCGAACAACCTTACAAGAAGATAAATACAGAAATAACTAAGGTTCAAGACGATAAGTTTTACAAAACTAATAACCGAACGTCTTAAAATTATAAGCAGACTAATCCTACTGGACGCTCTAAGTCTCGGACTTCACTTCGACGTCCACCAGGTTTTCTTCTTCAACCACTTCCTCCAAAAAGGTGTCTCCATCTGCTCACATCCATACGGATGATTATTGCATTGACAGGACGGACGTACAGGTGCAAGACAACACAAGGAAAAACGAAAGGGTAAGCTTAGGTAATTTAATTCATACAGCCAACATACAAATCAACATATGCAAATCAACACACAAGAAATACAATAATATATCCGCATAGAATTTAATCATCCAAAACTCCCATAAGACCGACCGTCCGGACTGTATGAATCCATGTATCTACAGGCGTTCGTGCACCCGGGTGATGTGATAACTGGAAACACTCAACAGCTGCCACCCGAGGTTAGCCCTATCAGTCCAAAGTACTCATTAGGACTAGGACCTCCTGCCGTTCCCACACATGACCTACTCCCCTCTACTTGAGGATGAGCACTCACGGAACATCAGGATGAACTGCCATCAGCAGCTTTACCATGGTCATATTACACAACTTCTCATATTCAAATCATAGAGACGTTCCTCCTTGGAACGCTCGTTCAAATTTCATAATCATAGTTTCATCTCTTATATTGTTCGCACATTATAATATTCCCTCTAAATCACATTTTCATTCTTAGTTCCACTTTCATAAAATGACGAGCGTTCAATCCTCTTCATAATGAGGACGAACGTTAAAAACGAGACCAAAAGGTTTTCTTTTCCGAAAGAATCAAGCTGACACACTTTTCATGACGAGCGTCATGACAATTTAGATAATTTAAATGAACTGACTCTAGAACGATTCGATTTATACTTAGAATAAATTAAGTGCCAAGATTCAGGGTCAAAACCCACTGGATAAAAATACAAAGATTAGTAATAAATGTAACAAGGACAATTTAGTTAAAGTAAGCCGACTGTCAGTCAATGACCGAACGCCAATTATACATACATATATATATATATATATATATATATATATATATATATATATATATATATATATATATATATATATTTACTAACAATTTGGACGAACGCTAGTTACGTCCGTTCAGAAATCAAAGGTAAGGACGAGCGTTCAATATAAAACCGAACACTACTTAGGACGAACGCTAGGTAGATGACCGAGCACTAATTAGAATGAACGCTCGGTATAAGACCGAACACCGATTTGGACGAACGCTTAGTATAAGACTGAACGCTACCTATAACGAACGCTGGATATAAAACCGAGCGTTACAATTATAACTTCAATTAATTTATGATCGTCGGGTACCACTAGGCTGAGCCGAACGCTCAAACCTAGCCTTTCACAAGAGGACGCTCATTCTCGAGCGGAGTTCTTTTCAAATAAAAGAATTCCATTTAGCCATTTACTAGAAAACCGAATGGTATAAGACCGTTCGATGACGAGCGTACATTATCAAGGTACGGAATATCATTTTTCAGATTTTTCATCCATCTTAACTCAACATTTCTCATACGATTCATATCTTATAATTTCCTATCCATCATAAATCACATACTTTATAGAATTCATTTATTATCTCATACTCTATAGAAATCATCCATCTTCCAATTCATACGTATCATCATCAACATGCAGTTCAACCAATATAACTCATATTCATTCAAAACACAGTGCTCGTTCATGCATAATTACACAACATACATCTCATACATCCAGTTCACATCATGCTTTCACACAACATACAAGTATCAATTAAATTACTAAGCTTCCCTTACCTGGATCAGTAGTGAACGAACGTCCTAACGTGCAAATCTGGATTCGCCCAACTATCACTTCTATCCTCAGACCACTCAACTCTTGCGAACTAAAACCATTTCCAGAATCAAAATTTGATTCATATAAAGAGAATGCATGTAACCAGATTTGGTTTTGCATGAAACCTAATAATGAACAACTAAGGGACGAACTTACCAGATTCAAAACTTGAACTTGTTCGGTTTGACAGAAAGCTTAGGACGTTTGGATTACCTCTACGGTCTCTGAAATTGGATCGGAGAAGAAGAAAGTGAGTTATGGTAGAGAGAAGATGGAGGTTCTAGAGAGAAGGTAGAGAATTTGGAAATCAGAAATTTGGGGAAGAAGACGAAGCATGTAGAAAAGTGGGAGAGTGTTTTTCAGAAAATTAATTTCTCTCCCCACGTAGGACGAACGTCCATTCACCTGCTGCCACTTGGATTCCACTAACGTTTTCGAATGTTCCAAAGTGACACTTGGCAGTTGCATGCAGAGTGAGTGTGAGTGTGTTTTAATGACAGTGCACGTGTGGCGAGGGTGCATTAAATGATGCTCAGAATGTGAGGGTTTGGGTGCGTTTCTTAATAAAAATCTGAACAGGGTTTTTAGGCAATAATTACATGATTTGACAGGTGGAGGTTGTTTAAATTTTCGAGACCTTACATTCTCCCTAACTAAAAAAAAAATTTCATACTTTTGCGTGTTTTATGGCTTTGGTTGCAAAAACCGAAGTTGTAAGTGCTTTATGACTTCGGTTAAGATAGAACTAAAACATATACTTCTTTAATAATTTCAAAAATATTACCGTTTCATTTTATGTTTGAGTTTCTAACTAACTGAAGCATAATAGACGCATTAATGACCCCGTTTTTTACTAGTGTAAGTTTATCAATCATTTTATTCTCATTTCTGATTAGTATGATTTTAGTTGTTTTATTTTATTTGTTGAATTTGTATTATAATTAAAAATATGTTTATTTTATTCTCATTTCTCGTTAATATGTTTCTTTTATTTATTTGTTTCGAGAATTTTTTTTACATATATTTTGGTGAAGAACTATAAATTTTTGTTTGAATTGAATTAAAAAATTATTAACTAAATTAAAGTTTACCAGTTAATAGATAATGAAAATAAAATTAAAATAAGTCATAAAGAAAGTTAAAATTAAAGAAAAATGTAAAATTTAAATAAAATTAATTATGATAATTTAATAGAAGATTTCACGTAAGAAAACTCAAAAAATAAATTTTAAAAAGAACACCATTTCTTAAATTTACTTTAGAGTTCCCAAACTTTTAACTTTTGAGTAATCCGTATTTTTCTAACATATAATATTTTTCTAACACCATGTTTCGTAAATAAAAATATATATCTATTCAGTGAACTAACATGTTAATATTTCACCACAAACAAACATTAATATCATTCCACAATCCATTTGAATGTGTAACATCTCATAATCTGACACTTAATAATTCATAATTGATATATTGTAGCATTATATTTAAGTTAACATCTCATAATTTCACACTTGATTATTCATAGTTGATATATATATATATATATATATATATATATATATATATATATATATGTTTTAAACTCAGATTTCAACTACAAACTCATAATTATAACTCGAATTCTTCTAATTTATTCTTCTGTCTCTTTCTTCATTGGCACTGAATCAGACGATATGGATGTATGAATGTATGAAGATAGATGTTGAGAAATGTATTGATAAGATTATGAATTCTAAGTCTAGAGTTTTATGTGAAAATTTATGTTCGTCACTGAAGATCTTTGACCGTTGGATTTTCCTGTGGACTCGGTTGGAATTGGATTCTTTCATTTGGAAAGAATTCCAATTGAGGACCGAGCGTCTTCATTCTGTAATATCTGTATATAAGAGTTCAACCAAGGATATTCGTTCCTTGGTGTTTGATGGTAAACTTAAGTATATCTATATGTATTTGTATATTTCGTTCGTTCGTTCCTTGGTATCTTATTATATTTATCAAGTCTTTCTTCTATAAGTTTAGTAGTGTTCGGTCTTTACACCAAGCGCACGTACTAAGTAGTGCTCGGTCTTACACCAAGCGCTCGTACTAAGTAGTGCTCGGTCTTACACCAAGCGTTTGTACTAAGTAAGTGCTCGGTCTTACACCAGGCGCTCGTTCTCGTTTCCGTAATCTATCTTTATAATAAGAGTGTTCGTCCAAACTCCATAGAGTTCGCTCTCTACAGTGCTCAGTCTTCAACTAACATTCGGTTTCCTTGAGGTTTAGCTCATTAAGAAGCTAAGTATTTATTGGCGATCGGTTTCTTCATATGATTCCGTCAAGTACTATTATTATTTGGTGTCCTACAGTACCTGTCTCAATTGGTTTTGGCCTAGAGTCCTAGTACTCGGCCTAGGCTTTACGGTGTTCGGTTTGAACTCTCAAGAGTCAGTTCATTAAATTGGCTCACTTGGTAAACAACATTCGATTATATTAGTCTTTGAGAAGTATTATTATATTCGGTCCTTTTCACAACTAGTGAGTAACTCTCTCAATTTGATTATGTTTGAGTTGGAGACATCTCGGTCTCACTCCAAGTGTTCGGTCTTGTTCTGGATTAAAAACTAACGTGCGGTATTTGGTATCCTAAGGGATCATTATTCAAATTGGTTCAGTTGAGGTTTTAATAATGAAAGATGATAGAATACGATATGGATGAAATGACTTTGGTTATGGAAGAGTGTTCCGGGGAGGAATATCTCATGATTTGATATTGGAATGGTAAAGTATGAATGTGGGCACGCTAAGCTGACGGTTCATCCTGATATTCCGTGATTACTCGTTTCTCACGTAGAGAAGGGTAAGTCATGTGTGAGAATGGTAGGAGGTCCTCGTCCTTATGGTTAATTTGGACGGAACGGACTAACCTCGGGTGGCAGCTCTTGAGGGTATCTCAGTTACTACATCACCCGAGTGCACGAACGTCGTAGCTACACAGAATTCATACAGTCCGGACAGTCAGAGTCTAGTATTAGGCTTTGCATGAAAGAGTTAATGATTTATCTTGTTTAAATTGATTGAGTGAGATATATGTTGATAATTGAATTAAATTACATAAGCTTACCATATTTCCTGTCTTGTCCGTTTTGTACGTTCGGTGGTTGTCCTTCTATTGCAATGATCATCTGTGTGGAAGTGAGCAGAAGGAGAAGATTTGCTGGAAGAGGCGCTGGAAGAAGAAAGTTTGGTCGAGGTAGAAGTTAAGACCGAACAATAGAGCCGTTCGGTCAGTAGTTAGTTTCTTTGTGTGATAACCGTTCGGTCATATGTTGTTTTCTTCTTTTGTATGACCGTTCGATACGTCTTCTGTAAACCGTTCGGTCTAGATTGCATATTTGTACAGTTTTAATTTTCCCGTTATCTTGTAAGGTCGTTCGAGCGTACGTCTCATCTTTTGTAAGACTGATCTGAAATATTATTAATATGTGATTATTCCCTTATATAGTTTTTATACTGTATTATGTTACAAATTTGTTCTTCATATTTAGTCTTATTTCAATTTTTTATCTACTTTATTGCTTTCTAGTGTTTTTTAGGAAGATTTTTATTATATACTTTTTATTTTATTTGTAAATAAAAAATAAAATTATAAATATTTATTTTTATTATAGAATTCTAAAATAAATTCTAATTTTTCATTTACCAAGTTATTTTAGTAATTTTCTCAAATTTAAATATTCTTTTTTTCAAAATTTTATGTATTTTTTTAAAAATCAATTCATCTTATTTTATTTAATACTTTTAATTAACTAGATGAAATTGAGTGTTTGACAGATGAAAACATTTTATATTCATAAGACCTATTTATAGAAATAATAATTAAAGAACAAATTCATAACTAAAGAGAGTTAAAGAATAGTTAAAAAGGAAATTGGTGATAGAAGAATGTAATAAACAATGGACCTAGACTCAAATATGGTAACAAATATACTACTTATTTAAATAATTTCACTAAAACAAATTTATCTTCTCGATAAATACATTACATTCTATGCAGTATAACAATATACATTCATATAATTTATTCAAAACAAATAAAAATAAATATTTTTTAAAACCGGAGAGTTTCACTCAACCAAGATCTCTACAAGAAAAAATTAGGGAACACTTTTCAAATGTTCTACTTTTCTACTTAAATATCTAGAAATTACATTAATTTTGGAAATTATATAGATGTGTCAATTTAACGTAATCCCACCTTAACCTATTTTTGAATAAGCTCCCTTTTAGTGGATCACCAAATGAGTGGGCTAAAAGAAAAATTGAAGGAAAACTTTTCAAATACTCTACTTTTGTACTGAAAAATGCTAGAAATCAGTTTAATTTTGGAGATATTATATGTAATACAATGAATGGCTGGGACGTTTAAAAGATGGGTGTTTCATCTTGCACTTCGAAAGGTTTCATCTATGCCTTAAAAAATTTTTAAGATACCTACAATATCTTCCACTAAGATATGAAAATTCGAAAGGAGAAATATCGGATTTTAAAATTTGATGTTTTCTTCTAAGACAGAGATATCGGATTTCAAAATTCGATGTTTTCTTCTAAGATTTTCATATCCCATACAATATTTTTATAATATATGTTTTTCATTTATGAACATTAAACGTACGTTTTATTTGTCATTAAATTTTTTAATTTTTTAACATAAATCAAAATAATAAATCCAAAACAAATATTAACTTTAATATATGGTAATAAAGTCCTAAATGAGTAATAATAATAATAATTAATAATCTAGTTATTATGATAATATTCATCAAAATTTTATTAATTAGAGAACAAATCTGGAATTTGGAAGTACAGAGAAACCCTTGAAGGTGTAGTGTAAAACACCCTTAGAAGATTGATCGAAGTAATAGCTGGTGATAGCTAGAGAGGAAATAATAAAGAAAGAAAGAGAAAAACAAGTTTCCTTCGAAATCCACGAACATGCACACCAAAAGCAATGGCTATATATGTTGTTCCTGTTGAAGTGGCTATACATGTTTAATGTTAGCTTGAAATCCTGTTAATATATATATATGAGTGGGTTAGCTAAGATAAGAAAAGTGGATGTTATGATCCTGATGGTGGCGATAGGATTGTGCATGATTGTTGTTGAATGTAGGAAACATGTGAGCATAAAGAACAGGCTTGGAGCTGGAAAGAATATGACTTTGCATTGCCAGTCGAAGGACAATGATCTGGGACAACAAAATATAGCAAATGGAGATGAGTTTGGATGGGATTTCTCAGACAATATTATTGGAACAACACTGTTTTTCTGTGATGTGGGGTGGGAAAAGGTTGAGGAATACCATTTCAATGCTTATTCCTTCGGCAGGGACAGAGTACGATGTGATGGTGTCGGCTGTTCATGGCTCCTATCTGCTGAAGGCATTTATGGCTTCAATGTACAAACGGCCTTCTGGGAATTCATGTACCAATGGCCAAATTAATCACATCTACTTTTTCACAATATTATAATAAACAACAACTGTTTCCTTCTTCTCACTTCTTATCACCTTTCTCTTATTAATCTACTCATAATACTATAACTAATTTTCGCTTAAATGAATCTACAACTAATTTAAATACGGAATGAGTAGTTCTACATCTGGTACTCATCAAATCCATCCTATACCCACTCTTTCCAACGAAAATATATATATATTAAAAATAACAATAGAATAAAGATATTATAATATTAAAGTGTGTAAGTTACGGTTTTATTTTATTTTATAATATTGAATTAATATTCAAATTTAATAAAAATTAAAATATATAATTTTGTTGACAAAGAAAAAATTAATACATTTATTAATATCATAAACTATGTTTTCTAATTCATATGTATAAATAGTTAATGCTATCATTATTGTATATTTATTAGCATTTAATTCTTTTGTTGAAGTTTAATATTTATTGTATTAAAATTTAAGATTGTTAATATATACTAACAAATGCACATGACTAGTATGTTAATAAATATGAAATGATTTATATTTATCTTAAACATTTTTTTTATTAATGAGAGATACTAAGATTCTAAAAGATTTCCGCAATATTAACTTTTTACTAAAACCATTAAATTTTAATATAAGAATGAGAAATAATTTTCTAGTTTTTTTAGGAATAACATAATATGCTGTCTCTATGTGTATACATAATTTTTGTCACTCATTTATGTTATGTAAAATATAGTTTCCAATCACATGTTAAACCAAAATTGCGTACCCCTTTTAATTTTATTAAAAATATTTTTTAACACTATCACTAGGAAAAATAACATTTTGGTCCGTTTTGATGTAAACCTCCGTCTCAGCCACTGGTTGGATTGTTACGTTCATCATTTGTAAAATTAATATAATATCATATAACTAAAGTATGTTAAATATTTGTAAAAAAAAATAATGAATACAACCAAAAGACCGCACAAATACAAAACTTGCACAACTTAAACTAAAATTATAAAAATCACATCCTTAGAATACTTGGAAGATTTTTATGTTGTAACTTATTTTCAATTTTTTAAAAATAAAAAATATCTCATATTTCATGATGGAACCAATTTCTTTCCTGAAATGGATATGTAAATATTGAATACTCAGTTGCATAAATATTTGATTCTTTACTATTTTTATAAATTGATTGCATGATAACCTAAACAATGCCCATAAGCATTTCGATGAAAATACAATTTTCAAAGCTGAGATTAAATATTAAATAAATTGAGATAGTTTAGCAACACATATTCTACCATCAATAAAAAAGAAATGAAATAACACTAATTACGATAATTTGATAAACAAATTTATGCCTGTAGAAGATTCGAATAAACTTTAAATAAAGCTATAATAAATTTAATAAATTATTGTAATTTATAATTAAATTAAGAATCAGAATGCATGAGTTGCAAAAACGGGTTAAAAAAATATACTAGATTTCCGATTCAAAAAATTATCCAATTTGAAATTCGATTGAAGAAGTTACCAAATTTTGAAATACGATTTAAAAAGTTAATGGATATAATAAATTGATTACCCTTGATTCTAAAATTCCCAAAACTGCTAACCAAGTTAAACTACCCATAAATCAGACCATTTAATTTTATTCGATTCGAGTTACCTAACAACAAAATCAATTATGAGCACAAGTGCTCAATTCTACGAGCATCTAACTCGTTTGTAATATATAACAAGTTGACAAGTATAACTTTAATACCATATTAACCCCCAGCTGGTGTATGTGACATATCTGGTAAATCAGATTCCTCCCTCACAAACGGATGTATGTCAGTTGAGGGATTGTATTGCTGAATTACCATTACAGACGTAAGAGTGGAAAAATCTGAAGAAGCAACAAAGCTTCCAACAGGTCCAAGCTCTGGACAATCACTTATGCTACCCAAAGCTGCCACTGATGGCATTCTACCAACCAATATGAGGTTGCATCTATTCATTTCCTTCAATGCTGTCTCAATATCTCCTTTGCTTTCCACTAGCTTTTCCTCATACTTCATTGTCTCTTGGGTGTTGTTGTTGCATGCACTTAAAAACTCATTCCACAATTGATCATCCTGTTTCTTATCATCATAATCGTTGTCGTCAATCACATGCACTGTTTTCCTATCTTTGTTTGATGACTCCCCAACCGATTCAGCATCAAAGGCCAATGATGTCCCTGGTGGAGTTACAAACTTATACACATTTAGAAAAATTCCCGGGTGCTCGGCCATTCTCGTTCCATAACAAAGAGCTTCACGATCATCACGCCCTCCAAAGAAGGGTACCACTATCTTATAAGACACATCACTGGCTTGGACTTGGCTCGTCCCTCCAAGACCTCGATCAACAAAAATTCCCACCGAGCAAGGAGCATGACATAGCACAAGTTGATTCATCTCTTGGAATGAATGTCCCAGTGACTCCATCCATCCATCCACACGTTGGTGTTTGTGGAATGGAATGATGATCATGGCTGCACGCTTTCTGTGAGCAGTAGTACAAATATCCTCATGGATGCTATTGAGACCAGAAATGACTGTCATGGGGCGGACACTCACACTTCTCAGTTTCTCATAATCCTGAAAAGCTATGATCATTTGATCTTTGCCATTCCGCTTTTTGTTCCAAAAGGGCATTCCATTCTTGCGTGCCATATGAACCATTGTGATTGTCGAAGATCGCTCCGAGAGCTCCATCAAATGCATTGTGTATACATAAAGCTTTCCTTTTCTTCCGGTTCCACGGGAACACTCTATTAGATTGATTAGCGAGGGAATGTTGTGGGTGTTGTGGAAGCAAGCTAGCATTCGAAGCTCAGTGTCGGGATCTCGTTGAATTGTTTTGTGCTTGTAAGGTGCTCCTCTACGAGCTGGTTTATATACAACCATCACCATTGGGGTGGAGATGAAGGTGGTAAACAATGCCATGACAACACAAATGGCAAATGCTTGGTCATTTAACACCTGCATTGTACAAACAATGATTCATAAAAAATACGAGAGCAAATGACAATACTCTCAGATTCTTCTATAAGAACAATTAAAATACATGTAATAGGAACGAGGTAGCATGGATGCCTTCCACATAAAGAATAGTATTCCAGTGTTATGGATATACTATTTTAGTGTTGGTTCTTTTCTTAATGATTAGTTTTTTCGGGTGAGTTTCCAATCAGTTGGGTATTTATCAACATGTATAAAGCAAAGAAAAAGAGGTAAAAAATAATTGTAAATGATGGTATAACTTGGTATGGGTTTCAACATGATACCTTACGGTCCTTCCCAATGTTGAGAACAATGAGCTCTACCAAGCCTTTTGTGTTCATGAGAAATCCAAGAGCCAGGGCTTCTGTGGAAGGCACCTCACACAATAAGGAAACAACAGTAGTACCAATGATCTTCCCAAAGCAAGCATTGAATATAACAAGCATTAGCATTGCCCAAGAAAGACCTCCCTTAATTGTTGCCACATCAGTTTTCAAGCCACTGGACACAAAATATAGTGGCATGAAAAGGCCAGATACCAGGTCTTCTATCCTCTCAGTCAACACCCTAGAGAAGGAACCTTCTCTTGGCATAATAGTACCAACCGCAAAAGCCCCAAAGAGGGAATGAATTCCAATAGTATCAGTGACAAAACTACAAACCAAAACCAGAGTCAATGTGATGCATATGTAGAGCTCCTTCACTGGCTCACCCTCCAGGGAACGGTTAGCCATAGCCACAAGCAACGGCCTAATGGCAAAGACAACAAAGATGACAAAAGCAGCACCACAGAGCAATACCCAAAGAGGAACAAAGGGGGATGCATCAGAACCAGAAAGGGCTATCGCAAGAGCAAGAAGAATCCAAGCTGCAACATCATTGACAGCAGCAGCAGACATTGCAATGCGACCAACATCAGTGGTTAGGAGTTTAAGTTCAGCCAGGATCCTCGCAAGGACAGGGAAGGCGGTGATCGAGAGAGCAACACCCATGAAGACTAGAAAAGGAAATAGCTCAACACTTTTGGATACAGTGGCTCGAAGAGCAATGGAAGTGCCAATCCCAAGAATAAAAGGTAGAATGATCCCACAGATGGCAATGCCAAGGGCCTTACGACCAGTTCGTCGAATTGCACGCATGTCAAGCTCAAGTCCCACGAGAAACAAAAAGAACAAAAGACCTATGTTGGCCAGTGTTTCAAGAACTGTGATGCTTTTCTCTGGGAAAACTGCATTCAAAAACTTCTCGTTTCGCCCAATTGCCGATGGCCCAAGTAGTATTCCTCCCTACAATTTTTATCATTGCTATCTAAGTTGCTGTGTACTCAACTTTTCTAATTTTTAAAAATAATCCTTTTTTTTATTAATTACAAGTTTCTTCTATGAAAAATATTTATGAAAACTAAAAGGTACATCAACTTAACATACACATGGGTTGAGAGTAAAAATGATAGATTTATACATTATGACTGCATGGGAAACAAAAAATATATTTAATATTTTCCTTAAATATTTAAGCATACTCTCTTATATTTAATATTTAAAAACGAAATACATTATGACTGCATGGGAACCTGAATTTGTATGGATAGTGGGGAGAGAAAAACTTACAATGATCTCAGCAATGACTCTGGGTTGTCTGAGGGGTCTGAAGAGAAATGCAAGAAATCTAGTAAAAGCAACGACCAAACATATTTGGAGGATTAACAGAGGAAGCGCATAATCCAGAGGGTTTTCATGTTGGAATCCTCCGTTGGATTCTGCCCTCATGGCTGCGGAACATGACGCGTTCTTATCCCTCCCCATCGTCTTTTCTCTCAAACTATAACCACCAACAATCCTTAAACGATGTCGGTTTTCACAAGAAACACAAACTCACAAGAACAACTACTTGTGTTGTGCTATGTTCTTCATGAATCTTCACAATCATCTTGGAGTTGGGATATGTTGTGCTCCGTATATATATATAATGCGTTTAAGCACTCTATCACTCTATGAAACCAAGCACAACTAAATAAATAAGGAATATTTATATGTTAAATGCTATACTTTACGTGTCTCTTTCTTATTAGTTTGGCACAAAAGCTTGTTTTCTTTAGGTCATAAAAATCAATAACAAATTTTGAAATTAACTTTAAATAAATAATTATTATACTTTATCATAGTGATTATGGTTTACTACGCGAATGGATATGATAATTATAGAATTGGAAGAAGCTTAACCTATATATGTGGGTAAAGAATTTTTAATATGTATTTTAATGATTTTGAAATTTTAGAATAGGGATGGTACAGAAAACCTTGAAAATATTAATTATATACTAAAGTCGTCTCTTTGTTTGGCAACGGAATAATTTTAGGGTAAGATCTGTCTGACTGCCACATTTGTCCTTCCTCGTATACAAATCAGAAAAAATTCTCTTAAATGAACAATACATTAAGTATTAGCCATTAACTGTCATCAGTTCATCAAACATTTTTTACACATTATTTTGAATATTTTATTTTAGATCATCAAACATTTTTTACACTATTTAAATAGCAAACATATACGTGAATACAAAAGATAAAACACATTGATACAGAAAGATATTTTATTACATAAAAAAAGTTATAAAGAATTTAAGTACATTACGTCTAATTCCAATAAAATGAAATTTAATTATTTCTATACATTCTAGAAACGAGGATGAATTAGAAGATAAAAAGATGAAGAAGATGAAGCCTTGAGTTTTAGAAATGTCTTAATCCGGTATGTGCCTATGTCTTACCATGTCCAAAAATCAATGTTTGTGTCAACTTTTGACACTTTAAACATAATCCAAAAGATGTTCTTTCGCCGGGTGAAAACAATCTTTCGCTTGGTGAAAACAATCTTTGCGCTGGATGATAGGTACTTATTCTAATACATTAGATAGCTCACTCACTAGGTCACGAGATCTTTGGCCTAGCGTTAGGTTCTCGCTGGACAATCTGTGATGGCTCGCTGGATTAGCTTAGATGATTTCCTATACGAGCCACTCATGAGATAAATGCTTAAATAAACTCCAATATTCCACTTTCCTACAAAATAATCCAAAAACAAGTTTTGCATCTCTTCATTGAATTTAAACACAAAACACATAAATCAAGACAAAGAAAAAGTTTTAATAAGTTTGAAAATACCTAAATAATTCTATTAAAATAAAAAATTATAAAATTCAATAACAATTTTGACAATTTTATTAACATTTTGGTTTTGACACCTTATTAACCGAAGCCTCTACCTTTTTGCCAAATAAAATAATTAAAAAATGACATTGATGTGGACTTACAACAAGAAAGATGACATAAAATATATAAAGAAAGTGTAAAAAAAATATGAGAACGAAAAAAAAAACACAACAATTTAAATATTGTATTACATCTATTAATCATAATTAATATAATATCATCCCATATTATATATATCACATTGATTAATATACACAAGCAGTGTAATAAATGTTTAATGTCTCTTCTAAAAATTTCACAGTTATTACAACACTTTCCTTTCTACTAACTAAGATAATATGTTTAACGTAAAAAGTGTGACATTAGTGTTTATTTATATGTACATGTTAAATATAAATGCATTATATGTAAAATCTCCGAACCTATAGAATAACATAATATGCTAAGGTATATGAATAGTATAGGTTAATTGGTTTAAGCATACGACTTTATCTATAAGCTGAATATATTCTTCTATATAAAGAATAATATCATTATGAGTGTATATGTACACATAAACATTAAATTCCTTTTAAAGTAAAATGCCTATACAATGTTTCTAAATTACATAATATTTTTCTAAGACAAAGTCATTTAAAATAATTAACAAACTAATAAAAGATTTTAATTTTTTTTAAAAAGAAACCTTCCTAAGGCATAAAAAACTTTTATAGAAACCTTTCTTCTTCCTTTTTTTTTTCTTAGATTCGGCCTAACTTTTGTTACTTTATTTTTCTATACCTATTATAGAAAATAATATTCATCTCTTGTTTTTAAGCAATGTCTTTAATTTTTCTTTTCTCGTGCTTTACACAAAGTGATTTTTAAGTTTTTTTTATGGAAAATATTTTGGATTGTGTTTTTACTAATACATAACATATTTCACTCTCTTGGTATTTTTAATCTTAGGCTTTTTTTTTTTCCACAGGGACCGAAGAAATCCAATAAATAAATAGATAAAAATAATTTTACTAAACTAATCTTGTTAGAATTATTTTCTTAAAAAAATATCATCAGCCTTACTTCTCTAACTAGTCATTAATTAATAAGAAAGATATTCTCAAGATATTGCATTTGGTATCTTTAAATAAGGTTTTTGATTCCAAAATGAAAAAAAAAGTAGATATGAGAATAAATATCCTAGAAAATAGCGAACTATTTTTTTTATGGAAATTAATCATATTATTGTAAATAAAATTAGTTCTTAATTTAGAGGAAAACTCACGAAAAGACAAAAAAGAAAAACACCAAAAAAACACCTCATTAAAAATTCTTTCTAATTATCTTCTAGTCATAGTATCTATCATATTCATACTTCTTTTCGTCTTTCTCTTTGTTTTCAGAAACTGCCTACAGTTTAGTATTCGCATATTATTTTCTAAAATTTTCACGTAAATTTTAAATAATTTTGTAAATGGTTTTTACCTCAGTTATTCTAAATTTCAATAAATCCATTATTATTGTATATTTTAATTAAATCTATAAGTTTTAAATTGATTATTTATTTTACTAGAAATTTTATTTCTCAAAATTTTCCATCTTTTTAGCCATAATATATAACTTTGATAAGATATAACGAGATAAAGATTAAGTTGATCAAATTTTTTATTTAGATAAGGATTCATTTTTTTTTCTTTTATTCTTTTTGTTGAAAAGAGATGTTGTTAATATAAATAGTGAAGTGACGGTGATGCATAAGATTTTATCATATGTAAAATTATTAAAGTTGTCAATTTGACCTGTAATCTATGCATCAGTCCTAATCTATTCTTAAAAAAAATCTCATTTTAAGGAACTTTTCAAGTGCGAATAAACCCTAACCTTCAAAATCTTCTCTTAAGTAAATTAAGGTCAAAATTTAAGATGGATTTAATCCACTAAAAAAATATGATAACGCACTTTATTTATAATAAATATTTTCTTTTCCTTTCAATATGAGAACCATTTTATTTGTATATAATTACTATTATTTATAATAAATGACAAGATATTTTATTTCTACTCATAGATTTAATTGTATATAATTACTATTATTTATAATAAATGACAAGATATTTTATTTCTACTCATAGATTTAATTTTATTTAAATAAATATAATATGACATAGAATTCTGATATTTTTTAACACGCATAATTAATCGAAAGGAGCACAAATAGTTGACGTAAAGCTTGTTTATTTGTTGGAAAAAAAATATTTCACACTTTTCTTAAAAATACATTAATTCAAGATTCTTTTTAATAGTATATATATATATATATATATATATATATATATATATATATATATATATATATATATATATATATTATGATTTGAAATTAGTTTTATCCTTTTGTGATGTGAAGGTATGAGCATCCTTATTTGTTCATATATGAAGGCACATGGTACATAGGAAGATAACAATATTTATTTGTTTGGGTGTAACAGAGAAAGACAGCATTAAGCATTGACTATCTCTTCACCTACAAGATACAAGAAAACAGAGAATGTGTAAGCAAAGTTTGAAGAGAGTTGTTGTTGTTGTTACATTATAATTAAATAAAAATTATAATGTGAAATGAATAAATCTTGATATAAACGAATAAACTTCACCAAAAAAAGTTAAATAATAATAATATATTAAAGTAAGTTTTTATAAGAGTCAAGAAAGGATTAGTTAGACATTAGCCATCCATTTTTTTTACTTTCATTTTACAACCTATTTTAACAATAATACTATATTTAACTTATAAAAATAAAAATAAATAAAATTTTAAACCTGTTTATAAACTATTCAATAATAAATATATAGTTTAATATGTTGTAATTTTATAATATGATGATAATTTAATATGTTGTAATTTAATTTATGTGATAGATTAATAGTTTAATATGTTGTAATTTTTTGTATTCAAAATGAGTATTTTTTTTTAAATGGGTTATGGGTTCGTCCTGACTCACAGGGCTTTTGTAGATATATTGACCATGTTGACCTTTTCTATGAAAAACTTTTTGATCTTGTGGATTCTTCTGACCCTAACCATGTGAATCAAGGTCAAGCCATGTAAGGAGAGTCAAATTGACAGTTCTAAAGATTATATACTAAATTTTAATGCTAAAAAAAAGTGATTGCTTTCAAAGAACCAGTGAGTTTAATAATTTTTGACATTTTAGTTATATTAATATATTAAAATTTATTAATTATTTATCATCATATAAACATTTATTAAAAGAAGAAAAAAATAAAAAATACAAGTATGAAAAAATCATATTTAATTTATAATAAAAATTATATTTCACAAAAATTAGACAAACTATATTTAATATGAAAAAAAATTAAATAAATAGATGGAGATAAAACATTAAAATACTTATATTATTCTTTATAAATTAAAACTAAATTATTTAACTTATCGACACAATAATTTTATTTACGAAAAATCTGATAAACTTTTGAGTGTATAGGTTTATAAAAGTGTAAGCATTACATCATCTCTCTAGAAGACTTAAAAAACCACTCTTTGATCCTAAATAATTTTATTTACGAAAAATCTGATAAACTTTCAAGTGTATAGGTTTATAAAAGTGTAAGCATTACATTATCTCTCTAGAAGACTTAAAAAACCACTCTTTGATCCTAAAAACCATAACATAGTAAAGAACAATAATTTTTTAACCAAATCTTTTGAAAGTCTTTCCTCCGATGTTTCAAAACATAAATAACTCGCATAAATTCGATATAAATAGAAATTTGTATTCTGAAAAGAGTGAAAAATTGTTCATATAGTCATTTTAACTTCTTCTAAAAATATCAGCACATAAAACCAAATCAGGACAATATCTAGCCTGATCTAAAGAAAATAAACTTTCTACATCAATTATAACTAAAATCGTTATAGAATTTTTTTTATTACAAAAATATTATCACACTAATTTTCTATATCGATTATAAATACAATCAATATATAAAGTTTTCTTTTTTATTAAAAAAATATTAATGTTAAACAATTTTTGGACAGCCACTATCTCAACCAAACTACAATTTAGTATGCACCAGATAAATGGTGACGATTAAGTTATCGAAGTTCACATTTTATTCAAGTTTTTTTTCTTTCATTTAAACAATGTTAAAGCAATACAATTTTTTTTTATTTTTTGTTGTTGTACATCTTCATTCCAAATGTTTACATTAACATATTCATATTTTTCTATCAAAAGCAATTCAACTTATCAAGATACAAAATTAAACTATTTTAATATCAAGAAATATTTGTTCCATATTTCAAATCAAACCCGTCTATAATTCAAACTAGTTTATTTAATTGTGCTTGTGTTTGAGCAATTAAAAAAAAAAGTAAAATATCAAATATATAGATACTCAAAAATATTATCAAAATAATAAAAAAATAATTAGCTTAAATAATAACATTTCTGAATTGACATGACTAGAAAATTTTCGAAACACTTGCATAAAACAAAAAAATTAAGAATACAAAGGTTTTAAAACAAAAAATATATTTATTTTAAATTAAATTTTGATGAGATGGAAACGTTATATATTTTATTACCTTTTAGTTGGTAGGACCTATTTTTGGAAAAAATAGAAAACAAATTCATAAACAAAGAGAGAAGTTAAAGAAGAGTTACAAAAGGAAATTGTGATAGAAGAAAATGAATTGAGAAGAAGAAAGAAGAAATAGAAAAAAAAATATAAAAAAGAATGAACCTAAGCCCAATTCTTGTAATAAACTGATTACTTATTTAAATAACTTATCTAAAATAAATTTACATTCCCAATAAATACGTTACATTTTGCAGTATAGACTGACAGAAATTTATTCGACACAAATAAAAATAAATATTTCATTAAAATTAAAAATATCACTCAACCACGATCTCTACAAGAAAAATTGGAGGAAAACTTTTCAAATACTTTACTTTTCTACTGAAAATGCTAGAAATCAGTTTAATTTCGGAGATCTTAGATGTAATGCAATGAATGGCTGGGACATTTAAAAGATTAATGGAAGTAATAGCTGGTAACAGCTAGCGAGGAAATAATAAAGAAAGAAAGAGAAAAACAAGTTTCCTTCGAAATCCACGAACATGCACACCAAAAGCAATGACTATATATGATGTTCCTATTGAAGTGGCTATACATGTTTAATTTTAGCTTGAAATCCTGTTAATATATATATGGGTGGGTTAGCTAGGATAAGAAAAGTGGATGTTGTGATCCTGATGGTGGCGATAGGATTGTGCATGATTGTTGTTGAATGTAGGAAACATGTGAGCATAAAGAACAGGCTTGGAGCTGGAAAGAATATGACTTTGCATTGCCAGTCGAAGGACAATGATCTGGGACAACAAACTATAGCAAATGGAGATGAGTTTGGGTGGGATTTCTCAGACAATATTATTGGAACAACACTGTTTTTCTGTGATGTGGGGTGGGAAAAGGTTGAGGAATACCATTTCAATGCTTATTCCTTCGGCAGGGACAGAGTACGATGTGATGGTGTCGGCTGTTCATGGCTCCTATCTGCTGAAGGCATTTATGGCTTCAATGTACAAACGGCCTTCTGGGAATTCATGTACCAATGGCGAAATTAATCACATCTACTTTATCACAATATTATAATAAACAACAACTATTTCCTTCTTCTCACTTCTTATCACCTTTCTCTTATTAATCTAATCATAATACTATAACTAATTTTCGCTTAAATGAATCTACAACTAATTTAAATACGGAATGAGTCGTTGCAAGACAAACAAATTACAGTACAAACAGCTTGAAAAAAAATTACAAAAAATTTTCCAATCGATTTGAGATTTTGTTATTTTTTTGCATTTGTAGTTTTTTATAGACGTATTCTGTTTTGAACACCTCCAAACAATAATCCGAGCATCGTAACTACTTGTTATGAAATTGCAATTATGAAACGGGAGGTGTTGTTAAACTCTATGTGGATATCGTCTTCTGCTTTGTTGAAGCTTAGGAAAGTGAGTGTTGGTGTCGTAAATAACGTCTAAAATAAATTTTAATTTTAACACGGATCAACATGACTAATACAAAACACTAAAAGCTCCAAACAATGTTATTACGCCACCAGTGTCAGCAACATAAGTATGAGAAAAAAGGTCGTGGCCATCAACTCCGCTAAGTGGCATAAATATCTAACCCACCGTGTTCGATCGAAGGCTAGCTAAGTAAGGTTTAGACAGTTCTCATTCTCACTCCAATACAGGTACGACACAGGTAATATGGGATTTCAATTCAAAATTGCACTCCCAAAGACCCAATTCCCCTCTTAAATGCCATATATGACAAAGAATCAGCAGCACAGAAAGCACAAGTATTTTAATCAGCGTAATAAAATGGTGGTTATGTTTGCCATGAACTTTATCCCTCTTTTACGAAAGAAAACCTTCTCTCAACGCATTGAGAAACCTAAAATGTAAAAGCATTAGAGGAGCCTCTACATCATCGACTCCCCTTAGCGTGGTATATAGCAATAACTTACTTTGATTCCGTAGGCGACATGAGCTCCGACCTTAACCTTCAAAGTGAGTTTCTTTTGTCCATTTCTTTTTTGTTCCTTCTATTTGTTTGTTTACTACATATATAAATTGATCTTGAATAACGAGTGCATTGACTCATGGTTTCCCGATTGAAGTTTTCATGTAAATGATTCCTAGTTTTCTATTGGTTTTGATATTAAGAGACATATTTTTCTACTCATGCAAAGTAATGAAAAATCTAATCCCCCAGAACATTCATCTTTCAAGGATCAATTTGTGTATTTACTCTTTCTTATTTTTTACTTTCTTTCTTCCTTTGTCGTGTTCTTGGCTCATGTAGTTGCTGCTCTATTTTTATCAATATCTGTTTTTTCTTTCAAAATTTAGAACCGATTATTTGCTTCTTCTTCTTATGTTTGAGTACAAAACACTGTTCCCGATTACTTTCAACTTACAGGATAGTGTCAAGCATCCAAAACCAAAGCAAATGCATCCTCACATTAGTAAATGAAATATTTTTGTTTTTATGAATTATGTTCAACACTTTATAGCATGACAATCATAAGAATTATATAAATGTTACAATATTAGTTTGTTATTATGCTATTTGTAATAAATTCGTCATCCTTGTTTTTAAGCACATAATGTGTAAAAATTTGTCGGCCATGACTTTCCGCCATATTTATGTGGCAGATATTTGGCTCACCGTCATAGGCCGTCATCTGCTATTAATAACATTTGTTTAGGTAAGCACAGTGGATTTAAGTAACTAAGTTCAAACTAACCTGCAATGAAATACTAATTTTGATAGAAAAAAACCAACAAAAGCTACCATAAAGCATTCAACTTTGGTTAGAAGAAACTGCTAAATCAATCTAGCATGAATACATTCATTGCTCAATGAAATTACTAATCACATAACCTGTCATCGTAATTCTATAACGAACATATGTTTAAGCAAAAAGTGCAAACATGTGAAATCTGGGTATCCAAATGTATTATTTACCAGAACCTGTAGTGGACTAAAATCACCTACCTCGCAAATCTATCGAGTCTCCGGCGGCGCAACTCATCCAAAGGAAGCCCATCAAGACGGGAACTCCGCTGAAAAGAAGAGAGTCCATCGACACCCCTATTCGTCCCACACATCTCGCACACACTCCGCAACCCCGAATCGTTATCATACGTACACGTCTGGCATCTCCACCCTCTGTTAGTTCCCACAGTCCCCCTTCCCACAGTTCCCCTTCCGGTGATCCTTCCCCGGCGTGGCAAGAACTTGAAAGGCCACTTCAAAAAATCAGTTACCCCTCTGACGAGCAATGTTATGGGATTAGAGCCCGAATAAGTGTTCCTCAATTTGACATAAAGAAGCCCTGCGAGAATGCCACCAAGATGCCCAATAAACGAGACACCCGGCACGAGAAGCTGAACGAGAAGCAATTCGGCCCAAGCGGCATAACGAGAGGGAACTATAACTCCGTGGACGTAGGAATAATCGCTGGATTGGGAATTGAGAACGACTTTCATGGCGAAGAGGACGCCGGAGAAGCCAACGGCGTATTCGTTATAGTAGGGTTTGTCGTAGTCGAATAAGAGAAGCAAGGATTTAGATAAGACTAGGGTAACGCCCTGGGAGAGGAGAAGCAGGGAAGCAACCATGGAAGCGAAATTGACGCTTCCCATTGACGTCTCCAGCTGAAACCCTTTCCAGAGAAGCGATAGCATGTTGTAGACAAGGTGCGGTTCGCCGATGTGGTAAAACGGCGACAGAAGGAAGCGTTTCAAGTCCTTGTGCTGTTAACAGAATTAGAATTAGAATTAGAATGGAGAAGCTTCGAATGAAACGACGATGATAGTTATAAGAAAATGAATTGAGAAAGCTACCTTGAGAATGAGGTGAGGGTTGAACCAGACTTGCTGGATGGGAGGAATGAGGGAATCGAAGAGGGAGGGGCGGAGATAGATGATAGTGTTGGCGGCGATGAGGGCGGCGGTCACCGGAGGTTTGCTCTCCGACCGGTAATACTCGCTGAAGGTGTGGAGAGCGAGGAGAGGGAGCATTCCACGAGAAACCCTTTGCCCGATTCTCACTTCCATTTTGGCAAACTCGAAATTCCAATTCTCCACAAACAGAGACAAGCAGAAAATTGAATTTAAGCTCAATAATTGTCAGGGAAAACAAAATATTAAGGCCTTGGAGAACAAGAAACGAATGTATTGAACCCTGGGAGAAGAATCCAGAGGTTTCCTTCAGCTGAGACAACTTTCTCTGTTCTTTCACTGTTATACGAAGTTATATTTTTATCTTAATTTTATATACAGAGTTCTATTTGACAAATAGTAAGCGGACTACTCCATTAAGTTATTTTAGAGCTATATAATGTATTTATTTTTGGTGGTTTTATGATTATACATTGATTCGTGGTTGAATTACACATTATAAAAATTAAGTTGCATAATGTTTAAATTTTACTTGTTATATTACTTTTAATATGTATTAACGTTATTATAATATAATTGTTTTTGCATTTATATCGATTGGTGTTGAACTCGAGTTTGAGTTTCAAATTTAATTATGTTGATTAGTTAAATATTTCAATTTCAAAGTGAAATATTTTGAAACGTGTTGGATGCAAAAATATCATATTGGATTATATATCTCAAACTATAGAATATTATGTGAAGAAACTTTATCGCAGACATTCCTCCACAATTGAATAAAGACGCCGGTCTATAAGCTCAACAAATAAAAAAAATTAAGTCCAACAAAATGTCCAAGTTTAATCAATAACATTGGAATCATCCAAAAACGAATTATCCACACATCACATTCTTACATCTTTCACTGCAATTTTGTTTGAAAAACTCAATGTTTGACAATAAGCATCCCAAAAAATAGATTGATAATTGGTTGTACTAGGATGTTCATCTTAAAGACAATAATTTGTTGATATCATGGCTCATGAAAAAAGTAGTTATCCATTGTAATAGTGACAATGAAATTTATAAGCTATAGCATTAGTGTTAGAATGACAACCTACTATAGCAATATTGGTCTTAGTTTGATTCCAGGCTAAGGCATTTGTTTATATTTTGCATCACGGTTACAATCTAAGTTGTTTAACAAAATTTTATTCGTGAAGTATACCAAATTACTAATCAAGATTTACAAGAGACCTTGCAGCACAGAAATTCCGAGGGTCTGCAGGTTTTAAATGCTGTAAAATTCTATAAACCTTTATTTCTTTCTTTTTTGCTTTTTCCTACAAATAATTTGACATAGCACTAACACCAAATTATGGCTAAGCAATTTCAGCAAATCCAATACGAAGATTGCCGTAGTCAAACACTGTGTGATATGCCCCCAAGAAAAGATCTCCAAGAACCCTGCAACCATGCTTCAACTGTCATATACTATTACCACTACTAATTCTAATATGCTCTTCAGTAATTTCATTCCAATATTATTCATTACCAGAGGGGACCTTGTGGTGGTGGCACATCTAGAGGAACAAAACCACCATAACAGACAGTGGAACAACCTTCTTCAATTCTTAGCATATACTGAGAACAAAAAAGGAACATTAAATGTCTATGAAGTATTAATGACCAAATATGGAGTCAAGCAACCAACACAGCTTTGCTATATTCAGTTTCAGACATTTTATACTTCAGGGAAAACTGGACAGAGCCAAAGCAACCAGAACTAGGTAGCTAACATAAATATAATGCATTTTCTATGCTCATTTTTCTAGTGGCAAGACACTAAAGTTAAAACAGCAGAAAATTTATATGGGGGTTAGAAAAATTGACCATAAAACTCAGACCTGTTGTGGAGAGAGGGGAAATGATTTGTTTCCAATAGTGAATGTTATTTGTGGCATGGTGTCAATACTGTTGCAGTCTATAAATGTTTGTCCCACGGGATTGGGAAGCTTCTCACACAGCTTTTACAGAAAAAACAAAGAGCTTGTAAGAACTAAATTGGAAAAGTAGAGTTATTGAATACGCAATTCAAAAGTAAAATCGATGACTCTGACATTTAACCATTGTGCAACCATTACCTCATCTACATATTTTAATATTTTATCCTTTGTGTTCTTTTGCTTAAGCTGAACTTGAATCCAAAAAACTATCATATCACAAAAAGTACACAAGGGGCTCTCCTTTGTTCTTGACTCGCCCCAACTTTCATTATGTGCCGCTGTTTCAATAACATCACTGCAGGTTAAAGGTAGACTTTGGTTAAGAGAATTGAAATAAAGGAATGTGTCTTAGAAGAAACAGAGGAAAATGAGAAGTTTTGTACTTCTTTATGTATGTTCTATTATGTGAGCAGAGTCCGATGTCGACGCAGATAATATCAGGCTTCAACTGAAGATATATAAAATATAAATAATAGTTAATTCCAGCGGAGTTTTGGATAATCACTGACTATAAGGAGATAGGTACAGAGAGCAAACCCCGGAAATTATATATTCCCATATGGAATCACCATAGTTATGGATGATGCTTTTACATTCATAACTCACATATCCTTCTGCTCCAATGGCATGGTTAATTTGAGTCACAATTTTCTGCAAACAAAAACTTGTAAGAAAAGAGACACCTTAAAAAAGACAACCCAAAAAAGGACCAAGAAAATGTTTGAGATCATACAGTTGGACCGGCAATCAAAGAGGTTCCTGAATCAATAATAGCAGCACAACCACCCGCACATAGCCCTGTAAGTTCAAATATTATTTTGTGAGTCAAGTCTATGAAATAATCTGAAGAAATGAATTAGAATAAGTCGTACAAGTTGGCGGTTAAAAACACATTGGTTCTGTGAGAGAGAACCTATAGAATCTTGACCGATTTTAATTTTTTTCATACATTTTATTCACCGATATTGTAAGAATTGACTCAATAAAATCTGTTTAGAAGGTTGTTAGACCGTCTGACATATTTTAGATTCTCCTATGTTTATATGTAGCAGACCATATAAGTAGATTGTCTCGTTAAATGTCTAGTCTCATAGCAGTGGTAGGATTGTCTGATAAGGTTGTCTAGCGTCTACTCAGTTCTATTTTGAAAAGCATTGTTCCTTTATCTTCCTCATGATTATAGGCATGTCTCGTATATGTCCTTGTGGCTTCAGTATAAAGCTAACATTTGAGATATAATGAATTCTTATGTGGACGTAGATTGAAGCTTTTTAATACTTCAATGGAACCTCGTTAACTTCTGTGTGTGATTATTGTTCTTTCTCATATTACCTTCTGTCATTTTCAGCACTTGCAGTTATATCTTTATTTCTATTTTGTTTGTGTGTAGATGTTTATGAGTGAATTTGTGAGTTATTCCATAACAAATATCATTCATAAGTATAAGAAACAATGAAAAAACAAGGCATTTAGATTAACATCAAGCGGAACAGAAATAAAAGGGAGAGAACCTGTTGGATTGTTTGCAAGTAGAATATCTCCCACCTCAATCTGGAGATGAAAACTGGAAAAAGTGAATATTGACACGGTTGATGCTAAGAGATAGAGAGACATAAATAAAGCTATAAATACAGTAGACCTGCCAATAATCTTCATGAGTAAGTGGAACATAAGTATGATCACCCTTAAAGTGCCTCCAGTCAATACCACCAAAGACAATCTCACCCCCTACCTTTGACATTGGGTCTGGGTTTAGCCAGATGGAGAAAATCTTTTGAGTCACATGCCCTTGTTCTATCATGTTGTACCTGCATGATATATCATGTTCTAAGGGTATAGTTTGATTTTTCTTCTATCCTTTAGTCACCAAAGACTATCACAGAAGCATGTGCTCTTGCTCACTCATTATTGAAACGGAAAAATCAAAAGATCAAATCAAGGAATATAATAATAAACAAACGGATCAATTACCACACTGGTGTGACTTGTCCCACTGACTTGTTCAGGAATCCAAGTCCAAGTATCCCATCAAAATGATGTGCTAAAAACGCCAGAGGTCCTTCCTTTGTAATCTCAGCAAATTGCTGGATGAAAAGTAACCAACCATCAGAATAACCCAACAGTACAGATACATTTGAATGAAAGTACTAATTAGAGTCATAAAGACCTGATCTTTGACGATGAGTTCCCCTACTCTTAAATTATCTTGGCTGAAGAAGCCAGGAATGTGTCCATGCCCGTAAGGGATCCTGCAAGATGTTCCTGGGGATTTCCCAAACAAAAACTTCAGTATAAGCATTATCAAGTACAAAAAGGAAAATGATAGCCAAATATTATCTAATACACTCATTTATCTGGTGATGTACACAAAGGTCTCACTGAATATAAGTTTCATTTCCCATTTGGTAAATCGTGTCCTTCAATTAGTAGGATTAACATGAACTAATAAGACAAGCTTTGAACCTGTAAAACCAAATGGAATAACTTCATATTCAATGTCATGCTAATTCGGACTTACCTATTTTCGTATAGGTGTTAGATAGCTTGGATCTATACTTGGAATGAAAATAGCAAGCAATCTGCAGGTAGCACATATATCTTGTTTTAAAAATAAACTCAGCCAAAAAGAAAAGAAAAATCCGAAGCAGTATCCATATAGGGTATCTAACTTACAGACAAAATACATTTGGAAGAAGGAACCCACAGATTCGAGCTTCCAGTGTCAAACACAACTCTGAAGGTTTGAGGAGGTGACCCAATCCCAATTTCTCCAAAATACTGTGCATCAAGATAATTCTTCAGATACACTGTATCTGGTTTTAAATGATGAACAGCCTCCCTGATCCTTGCAGAACTAAAACTGTTAATGTCCAAACTCCTCTTTCTGAGACCAACCCTTAATAACTCCTTATCAGAAGCAGCCAAGGATGCAAACCAAGCACATACACACGTCACAACCAGCAAATACTTGAATGCCATGTTCTCATCAACTCATCTGTTAATTGGCAATTCAACACTTTAAAGGCATTTTCAACTGTTGAACAAAACTCATAATGCATGTATGCATAACTCTATAGCGTAGTATCTATCATGATAAACTCGAAAAAGAAAGAGAAATACCTGATATAGAAATTATTCTTAAAGAATGAGAAAGAGTTACGTTATAGTGCAGGCACGGAACTACAACACAGGTGTAACATGGCATTCATATATAAATCTAAGCATGATAAGGTTGCTTGGTACCTGTTAGTAAGTAGTGGGTAAGAAGGAAGTGTTAACATTTTGCTACCCTTTCACCTAAAAGACCAAAATATGGCTCCTTCGATTTTTCACTTGGATTAACCGTGCATGGAAACCACAGCGTAGTTTCGCGTAGGATAATGCAATTTTTAGTACGGTAAACGAAGTAGCTTCGGCACTTCACAACATACAATACTAGAACTGAGAGTTTCGATTAAGTGGATTATTTGGTATGTTATTCCACCTAAGTACGAGTAGCAGCGTTAACGATGTTGTCGCAAGGTTACTTGATCGAAATTTTTTATGTTTTTATCGAATCCCACGTTTCCTAGTTTGTCACGGGCAGTGGGATTATTAATTATTTATTTTCCCCGTACCTTTCTTTTCTTCTTTAACATAAATTGGTCATTAAATATGAACGTTTCTCGTCTCATTATTCAAATCTTGATTTGTTGGTGATGATAGGTATTCCATGATTTATGCGAACATCTGCATTTTTTATAGTTCAAATATTATCTTTATTATATTTAATAAATAAAAGTATTTTTATTCATGTAACTTAAATTTACATTTTCATTCAAATCCCTATTTTAAACTTATGATTTTTTATTTTTTTTAATATTAAAAATATAAACATAAAATGATATTTATAATTTTTAAATATTAATATTTGAAATAGTTTAAAATAAGCATTTTTTTATTAAAATTAAAATATATAAAATAAAATTAATTTTAATATTTAGTCGGAATGATTTGATTCTTATATATAAAAATTGCAATTAAGTTTAATTATTAATTTAACTGAACAACAATAAAATTATTTTAATTTAAAAAATTAAAATTAAATTGAATCAAAATTTTAAATATAAAAATTAAATTAAATATAATAAATTAGTGTGGCATGACACGACGATAATTTAACATGTATATAATAAAAAAATAAAAATACCACATACACGACATTAATTCTAATGTAACACAAAGGATTCAATTGGATAATTTTAAAAAGTTAGAAGACTTGATTTTATCAAATAATAATTACACATCTATTTAAAATTTTCTAGTAAAATTATGCCTAAATTTTACTTTTTATAAGTATAATTCAATACAACACCCAAATGTTAATTATCTCCCTCCAAAATAGAAAAGAAATAAAACAGATTTAAACTCGAATAACAATCAATTATGAATTTATTAATTACTGTAAGATGAATTTAGGAATATTTTGACACAGTTGAATGAATCGATTGGTAGACGGAAGCGGGGTAGTGAAATGAAGAAATCGGGAACGACGTCTTCATCGGTGGCGGTGGCGGTGGAAGGACAGAAGCGTGGGAAGTGGGGATACATTTGGCCACTGTGGGCGACGTTGTTGCTCCACCTCGTTGCCATTCTCCTTTTCACGGCCGGTTTTCTCCTAACCCGAACCGAGCTTCCATACCACAGTCATTGTTCGGACGTGTCAAGCTCCCCTTGCTTCTCTTCCGACAACGGATCTTGCTGGACTAAACCCGCAGTCAACCGTCTTGTCCTCATCGTTCTTGATGCTCTCAGGTACACTACTCTGTCTGGACGATGTTCACAGTTATCACCATTCATCAATCGCGTTTTATTCTGTGATTCACGTTTCAGGTTTGATTTCGTGGTTCCCAGTGCCTTCTTCGCAGGTTACCTATCTCACCTATTCTTCACTTGCTAAACCATTTCTTTTACTTTCTTTCTTTTTTCTCACGAGTTCGTTATGTTATGTGACAGAGTCGAAACCGTGGATGGATAAATTGCCAGTTTTGAAGAATGCGGCGTCGACGCGACCGTTGTCTGCAAGGATTTTCAAAGCCATTGCTGATCCGCCTACCACAAGTTTGCAGCGCTTGAAGGTCTAATCGATTTCTTTTTTATGAATTCATCGTTATAATCATGAATTAGTACTGTAATCTTCTCAGTTGCTAGACTGTTTTGAATGTCTATGAATTCGGGATTTTTTTTTGTTTCGTATCTTGAACTGATGTAGGGTTTGACAACTGGTGGACTTCCGACTTTCGTCGATGTTGGTAATAGCTTTGGTGCCCCGGCAATTGTCGAAGATAATTTTATAAATCAGGTAGGTATTCTTTCAAGCTTCTTGCTTGTAATCTAGGTTTTATATTAGAGTCGTAGTAGCGATTGTGGTTTCGTTGCGATCCTTGATATTGTGGGTAAATGAGGCCCTGTGGACACAATTGAGATTGCGATGCAGTCATAGTGAGTAGAGAGTCCTTGACATTGTGGTCGTTTTTTTTAAACCTTGTCTGTAATGTTTGTCATTCAAATATTGCTTCACTACTTTGATCCCAGATTGGAACAGGTTCTTGTTAAATTTCTGCTAATTTATGTGCTCAATTGCAGTTGGTTCAAAATGGAAAGAAAGTTGTCATGATGGGGGATGATACGTGGACTCAGTTATTTCCTCATCATTTTGAAAGATCTTATCCATACCCGTCTTTTAACGTCAAAGATCTTCATACGGTAGGCCGTCTGTCGTGTTAAACCCAACTTTTGATTAGACGTTTAATCCTTGCAGTCTATGTGAATTGAGTATGGGTGGCTTTAGTCTTTTTGTTTGATCTATCATTTCAGTGAATATGAAATATTGTTGTTTATTTTGTAGGTTGACAATGGGTGCATTGATCACCTATTACCATCCTTATATGAAGAAGATTGGGATGTTCTTATTGCCCATTTTCTTGGAGTGGTATGTTTGATATTTTTTAATGCTATACACCTAATATCAGCATTCTATACTTGTTATTCCTGTTCTCGTTCTCCTTACTGTTTTGATAAGCAATTTTCGTGATGCTGTGTATGGTATTCTATTTGGTTCAGGATCATGCAGGACACATATTTGGTGTTGACTCTACCCCAATGATAGAAAAGTTGGAGCAATACAATACCATCTTAGAGGTAGTTTTTTTGTAATCCTTGATTTACAATATTTGTGTTAATCTTGTATTCATGTTTTATCCAAATATTTGTGGTAATCTTGTATTCATATTTTATCCAAATTTTTGGGTTTAATATTTGCTGATTTCCATGGGTTGATAAACAAACTAATGTAAGTTGTTTTAGAGAGTTATTGAAGTTCTGGAAAATCAGTCTGGACCTGGGAGCTCACATGAAAATACTTTGCTTGTGGTCATGGGTGACCATGGACAAACATTAAATGGTGATCATGGTGGTGGGAGTGCTGAAGAGGTGTGTGCAGCACTTATAGTGTCTTTTCATATGCTTTTCTTTTTTTCATTTATAAATTTTTCCCAATTTGACTTAGGATACTGGTGATGAAATCATGCAGGTTGAAACTGCCCTTTTTGCCATGAGTTTTAAGAAGCCTCTTTCTTCTGTACCTGCAGAATATGATTCTTGTTCTTGTCAACAGGATCTGGTATTTACTATTCCTTTTAAAGTGTAAACATAGACAATAAACATCTGGTGTCTTCCAAGTTTCTTTTATCTCTCTCCGAATTTCAACAATCTTTTGCTTCCTCTTGCACATGCTCATTACCTTTAGTGCAAGAAAAATCAAGGAATGGAGAGCATAATTGGGAGTGGATAAATAATGTATACTTATGTATAAATAAGTTATTGAGAGGACCTCTAGTAAACTATAACGCTGACTTCATGGCTATCTAGCTTAAAGGATACACTCGGATAAATATTCATTCTTTATAGGTTGTGTGATCCATGTAATTATGAAGCTGACATTGATCTTTATAATTTTTTGCTTGGATTTTAATATTTTTCTGGGTAAATTACATATCAGGATGGGAAGAATGTTTGTTTCAGCTCCATGCAGCAGGTTAGCAAATTTTTTTACTTTGTAATGGCATTTTGAACACCACTTATATAATTTAATATATTGATATCTGTATGTATCCAATTGCCTATCATCCTTTACAGCTAGACTTTGCAGTAACAATCTCAGCATTGCTTGGCGTACCTTTCCCATATGGAAGGTGCAGTGTAAGCATCCTGTCTATATTACTACCGTCTTCCTTTGTCTTATATCAGTATAGCTATATAATTTGCTAGATCTATTGACTCAAATTTTCTATATTTCGGTAACATTCTGTTTTCTGGTATGAGTTGTGGGTTAAGTGGAAGGATGTTTAGGTCTCAATCTTGATTCAGTATTTCATGTTTTGAGGTGGTTTACAAAGGCATAGGATATTTATGCATGAAAGTATTTGTTTTAAGTGTTATTTGGTGTTGAGAATTTACAGAAAATCATTGGGTGTTGAAGGGGGTTGAAATTTGTTTTTTCTTAAAAAATTTTAAGAGAATAGATGAATATATAATAAAATTCTTGCTCCCAGAGTCATGGGAGGTCACATAAAACTATTATTCGGCATATAGATTTGCCATAGGGCTTCAGAAATTCTTGCTACTTAATCTTGATTACACAGACACACACACACGTGTACATGTGATAAATGAAAATTATGAAATGGAGTATCTGTGCAATTTTTTCAGTTAAGTCCAACAAATATATTGTGCATCAGAGCATTAATCTTTTGTATATAAGCCTCAAGATTTCTTGAGTTTAAGGCTTATTGATTGATCACTTTGATGTCCCTCTCTATATGTCCTGAATCCTATTCTCCATTAATTTCGTCAATCTGGAAGCTTCTATTTTGATGTCTGGTTTTTATTTTCTTTTAGAGCACATTTTAAATAGTGTTGATAACTATGTTGATACTAACGTCTTTTTCTTGTTCATCAGCATTGGTTATATCAATCCCGAATTATACGCTTTGGGAGCAGATAGTTGGAATTCTAATGCCTCTCAAAAGCTGTCAGAATCAGATGTCTGGATGCATAATTATGCTAATGCGCTGTGCATAAATTCTTGGCAGGTACTTGCTGAATCTTATATTCTTAATTACAAGTTACTGTTTCTACACTTTTTCTGCCCAAATTTTGGCTATAAAGTTGTGAAACGGACTTGATGGTGCAATTCGAAAGTTAGAATACTCTCTTTCCTGGTTGCAGCATTTTCTCTTACTTCTCCTCGTGATATTCGTTGACCTGAAAAACACAGCAATCTTTCTTCTTCTTGTCTCATTTAACAAAATTCTCAGTTTGGACTTTTGAGAATCCCATGCTAACTTTATAAAAAACGGTTTTCTGTTGGAGCTTGTTAGTTGATACAAAAATGCTGCTCAAGCACCAAGATAGACAAGTGAATTATTTAATATGTTAATATTTTTTAGACTGAAACAAACATATTCCGCATTTTCTATCCCAATTGAACATACGAGGACTAACAAATGCTCGCACATATATGTATGTACATATATGCATTGTCATTGCAAAATTTTTTATACTATCAACTGATAAGAAATCAGTCCTGTTATAACTTTAAGGTGGTTACTATACAAATCAACTAATTTATCATACATGACTACTTGTTATTGGATAGCAATGTAGAAAACTTTAACGTTGTCAGTGTCAATGCGTGATTTATTTATTCTTAAAATATGCTTTATGCTTTGACATTTTTGTATTGTAAGTAAACTGAGTTTCATATTCAATATACTAGCATTATTTTTTCATAAACAATAAATGCAGGACATTTTTGTGGTGCTAGTAAATTTTGATGGTTTCCGCTGTGGTGCTGTATGTAAAAATATTATTCACAAACTTACCATACATGTATTATTTAATTAGAAAAAACGTGAGTCTTTTTTGCTTTCAAAATAGCTTAATTATTCTGTAGGGAAATCTTGGGTTTTACTACCATTTGATATTTAATTACGGCAACCAATAATGCTATAAGCAGTAAGGAGCGTGTGTGAGATATCATTTAGTCATTTGAATAGTGATTTTCTCCTTGTTTAGGTGAAGAGATATGTAGATGCTTACTCAGCTTCATCAGCAGTTGGATTTTCTCGTGATGACTTATCACGAATAGCAAACATCTATGCTGCAGCGGAGAATCATTGGTCACAGTCCACCAAAAAGCTTCTGCTTGATAGACAAAATGACAGCAATACATCAGTGTCTGCACTTAAGAAGCAAATTGAAGCATACTTCAAGTTCCTAACAGCAGTCACTGAATTAGCTCGGTCTAAATGGACTGAATTTGATTTGAATATGATGGGAGTTGGCATTGGAATCATGTTAATATCACTTATATTTCAAGTTTTTACCATTTTAAGGACAACCAAGGAGCATGATGGGACATTTTCATCGTATGGAGATTCGTGGATTGGCAATGCCTCAATTCTTACAATCTTTTTACTGGGCATTCGTGCATTCAGTTTCCTTTCAAACAGTTATATCTGTAAGTGTGCAGTTTTTATCAACATACTCTCCACTTTGTTTATCCAGAATCTTTAAAATAGTCATTGTATTTTTTCACTCTATCTTTTTGTCAGTGGAGGAAGGGAAAGTAGCGAATTTTCTTTTGAGCACATCTGGAATTGTGACATTACGCCAATCAGTTAACATGGGAAAGCTGTTTATAGAAGTATGTGTTTAGTTTAATTTTTTATTTCTGTCCTCTGTCTAAAAGCTTAGTTTATGTCTGGATTTCCTGACATTCTAACGCAAGTGTGCCTATAGAAGTTTCATTGGAATTATAATTAAATAATGGCTCTTTAACCTGTCTATCTTTTCTGCAGAGCATTGGGTTTCTTATTTTGAGCACATTTTGCCGATTTGCAATTGAAGTTGGGCTGTCCAAGCAGGCTGCCACATCTGCTTTTATGAAAGACTATTCCTCATGGATCATCAACATAGCCTCAGGTTTACCTGTTTGGGACTATGCAGCTGAAGTTGTCCCAATACTTGTTCTGATTATGTTGGCAGCTTGGCTGTACAAGGCCACCAGTGGCTGCTTCTTTGATTGGCCATGGAAGTTTGTCATACTGGGCACTATATTAAGTTATATGCTAATAATTGCTCATTGGATCACAGACAGTAATAGATTTGATGGCGCATTGATACCTCAAAGCATTGGAAGAACTTATATTCCTAGAATCATTTATGCTATTGCTTTGGGGCAGTTATTTTTTCTGACATTTGGTCAATTATTTAAGAAAAGCGATTTAGATTGCAAAACAAATTTAGTTGCAAAAACAACATCCATGTTATCTGCGTGGAGTTCAACTGTCATTCTTCTCTCAGGAAAACAGGGTCCCATTGTTGCTTTTGCGTCCATGGTTGGAGGTGCTCCTTTTTTATTTTTTTGCTCGTGTTGTATAAATTGCCTATATCTTGCTGCATAATTCTCCAATACATTTCTTTCATGAGCTCAAACATGCTTTTTAGTGAAGAAATGTTTAATTTTCTATGTATTCCAGGTTGTTTTATTATGAAGTTTGTTAACATAGAAGGTGGTAAGGATGGACCTCAGAGAAGTTTTTCTATCATGCAATGGAGCCTCTTTGCTACGTGTCTTTTCTTCTGTAGTGGTCACTGGTATGTCTGTAACTTTCAAAGTTTAATTTTGGAGTTATAATTATCATTTTTAGTAGGTGTATGCATAACATTGCAACTCTCTGTTCTGGATTCCCGTTGTCTTGTAATAATTTTGAAAATTATGGTGTTAGGTGTGCATTTGATGGTCTCCGCTACGGTGCTGCATTTATAGGGTAAATAATTATTATTGAACTCCTTTTCCTTTGGAAGTATGTTGGGACTCTAAACAAATGTAACCATTACAATCAACCCTATTATTGTGTTCGAATAATTAGTTACTGGCTTTAAAAGGGTCATCTCTGTCGTTATTATTGCTATACACTTTGTAAATCAAATAATTGAGACTGATTAATTTTCAGGTTTGAAGAATTTGTGCTTGTTCGCCAAGCAATCCTCCTTACTATTGATACATTTGGCTTTTCTATCATTCTTCCAGTTTTTGGACTCCCGTTTCTTGTAGCAATCAAGTTCCAGGCTAATCTCGGAAGGCATTTTGTTTTCACACAATTGTCTCAAGTGAGTTTTCTTCATTTATTAGTAGATCTACTAGTTGATCATTGCATGCATTGCTTGTTGAATGAAATAACCACTCAATGTTTTATATAGATATACACAACATATGGGCTCATAACAGCAATTACGACCACTTTCACGATACTATGTGTCACAATCCAAAGGCGGCATCTGATGGTAAATTTTCTATTTTTAACTTAAAATAGGTTTAATTTACCCATATATCCGTATTTGATGCTTGTACAGTTTACTCAATGCTTAATAATTTTTGTAGGTTTGGGGTTTGTTTGCTCCGAAGTTTGTTTTCGACGTGTTCAATCTTATTTTGACGGATGCATTAATTTGTTTGGCCTCAATTTACTATTTTGATGAAGGGAGGGATGATCCAGAACTGAAATCACCAGTTCGCTGAATAGCATACGTATACTATCCATTTACATTTTTTTGTTTATGTTTCTCACAATTTGAGCTTTTACCTTTTATTACAATAGTGAAACTGAAACATACGGAACTTGCAGTCTTCCCCCTCCCGCTGAGCGAATTTTGTCCACTAATTATGTAATATAGAAATATTTGCAACTTAAATTGATTTTTTCTTACCCAATCAATCAATGCATGATTTTTTGGTGACGCTATCTAAGAAAATATTTTCATGAACTTGATTTTTCTACGGACTTTTACCATCTATATTTTGGCAAGTAGTTGGTTGTGTCAGGATTTATTTAAATAAATTTAATTAGATTGGATTAAGTCAGTATTATCTTTGCTATATTTAGCAATCCAATTTAATATAAGACTTATATTTATACTTGTATTTTTAATATTATTTTTAATAAGTGATATATATTTTTTGTTCTTTTGTGTTTCGTTTGAAACTAAATTATAAAAGATTTTATCCCTAAACTTTACAAAAATCATATAAAATATCACTTCAATCTATGGACATGCAAAATTATATTATAGCCTAATGTGAAACTCTTTTTATATGAGAAACACTACTCATTTGATTTGTTGGATGAATGTTTTACATCAATTCATAAAATTTAATAACAAAATAATTTACAAATTTAGTTTAAATGAAACACACGATTAAAAATTCACTAAGTTTTTTATTAATTAATTTTATGCTTTAATTTTATTAAGTTTCATACATAATAGAATTTGAATGTATATTAATTTTTACATAATAGTTTATGCTTATTTGATGTTGTAATGACATCAAACTAGGTTTAAAAAGAAGTTGTATTATTAACGATAAGTAGTTAATCTTTATACTATTAAAACATTATATGAATTTAACTTGTGGTATTTATATTAATCGAAGAAGTATGAGTGTGAAATTATGTCATGAGACATGCATTGAATGATATATGCTAACATTGACTATAGAATTTGGTAATATATACAATTGATAAGTCAAATATTAAATATATTGTTCACTATAAGATTGTTGACTAAACCATTGTTAATTGTGTAGATTTTTAGTGATGCGTATCTAAGAGCAAGAAGTCTTAAAGGAAATTGGTGAACAGTAAACATAGTTTTTTTTAAGTATTTATGAAAAAAGATGTCGGTTGTGATGTTAATCAACATATTCTATGTCGATTAAGGTCTTAGTCAATATAAAAGTAATTTTTATTGTATATTTTTCTTTATCCAGGTAGAATTTCAATGTTGGGTTTAGAACCGACTTATATAGTCTATTTCTAACATAAGAAAAAACCTTTTTTAGCCAGAGTACAAAGACTTCTTACACTAGTGAATCCCTTTTATAACATGTTAGGATTGGAAAACATATTTAATCTTATTTTGATTTTGATTAGTTATCATCGATACAGTAATTTTATTTTAGTAAGTGTTCTATTAGTATTACATGCGAATTTTCATTTAGCAAGTATATTTTGTACACTACAGATTTCTTTAATTTATTATTTACACACATATGACAGTTGTTATTAGAGCTGTAAATATCACAATGCATGAAAGTTAAGAGAAGAGATAAAAGATGCACTGTTGCATAATAGAGATGGGAGGCTCTGATATTAACGATGTTGTTGGATCACTTCTGCTTTGTTTTGTCAGCAATGAAACATTTATAGTTTGGTGCAGTTTATGGGCGGACAATGTTATCAATCAGATCAAACCTCAAAAAATTCCAAAACTACCTTTAGCATATGTTTGGCTTTAGCAAAGTCAGTGGTAGGTTTTGTCCAAGTTATCACATCATCATCATCATCACCATCTTTCTCTTAAAGATACTCTTATTTTTACTAATTTTTACAGCCGGTTTAGCATACTATGCCAACACTACCAGCCAATGGAGATATCCCTTCTTACAAAGCATTGTATGATTACTCATTAGCATGTTGTCTGTGTCACCCTTGTCATGAAAGCAACTGGGTGATCATTATAAATAAAGCACACTTTTCAAACGGATTGCACTACAAGCAAGCTTTCCTTCCTATTTCTCTCAGAGTTGTTGCTGCTTTCAAGCTGTAACATTCCATTCGAGAGTCATGGTAACTATCTGCATATTGCCTGCAATATGCAGTTTTAGACTTTGCCTGTATAAGGGTTCACAGTTTTCTGGTTCATATATATTATACATTATCCACATCCCTTTTGTTATCTGTTTATCTTTGGCTCATTCAAATAGTTCAAAAATGATTCTGCATGCTCATTAACAAATCAGATCACTCTTAGATGTTTATTCATTTGGTTAATTGAATGCGATGTTTTACACTGAAGGATTTGAAAGCTGAGGATAAGGTGGGAGATGTTGAGTACCAAGCAGATAAGACTACGAGACAAGGAGGATATAGAGCCACATATTTCATCTTTGGTGGGTAAACTATGTTCTCCTCATTCAGCTTTTTTTAAAACTTTCTTGAAGTAAATTGGAATAGTCTGTTTAACAAAGGCAAATTCATTGGTTTTTTACTGCAGCAATGATGTTGTTAGATAACATAGGCTTTGTGGCCAACATGGTGAGCTTGGTTTTATATTTCATGAATGTCATACATTTTGACTACTCTGGATCTGCAACCACCACAACAAACTTGTTGGGTACTGCTTTCTTGCTGACGGTTCTTGGAGGCTTCGTCTCTGATACTTATATGAATCGCCTCAACACTTGCATCCTCTTTGGCTTAATTCAATTGTTGGTAAAGTATAAACAACTGAGCTGCTTAGTTTTAATTTCAGGGTCAAAACTTAAATACTTGAAATACAGAAATGCTACAAATATATCTTTTAATGTACATTTTTCAACACACATTTCATATGTACTTGATGGGAAATATACTGTATGAAAGAAATTAATTGAGATTTTGAATTAAAAGTGGTGTGAACTTCTTCTAATGTGAATTAGATTCATGTCATGCTAAGTTTATGTAATCTTTATACCAATAAATAGACCCATCAAAAGGAAAAGTAAGTTTTCCTCATTGAGTTAATCTTGATATTTTTGAATTGCAGGGATACTCCCTACTTGTGATTCAATCTCACGACCAGAAACTTCAGCCTGATCCATGTTTAAAATCAAGATGTGTGCATGGCACAAAGGCTTTGCTCTTTTACGCTTCAATATACTTGCTGGCACTTGGTGGTGGTGGAATCAGAGGCTGTGTACCTGCTCTTGGAGCTGATCAATTTGACGAGAAGAAACCAAAAGAACGCGTACAACTAGCCAGTTTCTTCAATTGGTTCTTGTTTAGCATTACAGTTGGGGCCAGCATAGGAGTCATCTTTGTAGTTTATGAGAGCACAGAACGTCATTGGTACATAGGTTTTATCATGTCTCTCACATGTTCAGCTGCTGGTCTTCTTTGCATTGTCTCGGGAAAGAAATTCTATCGTACCAGGGTGCCAGGAGAGAGTCCATTGTTAAGTGTTTTACAGGTCTCTGCATTCCCCTCCATGTTTCATTGATATTCAAGTTCTTTCAAGTTTCATTTGAGATTGTTCTTGCAGGTGCTGGTGGTCACAATAAAGAATTGGAGGGTGAAAGTACCCGTGGATTCTGATGAGTTGTATGAAATGCAAAGCCATGACTCTAACTTCATGAAAAAAATCATCCCTCACACTGACCAATTCAGGTTGGACTTTCTACTATCTAAATGGTTTCTGCTATACTAATTTGAGTTTTTTAAACAGTGAACTACTTCAAGAGGCATTTTGTAGCACTCATATGCAAGAGAAACGCATATTTAATACTTGTTTTGTCCACAAACAGTGTTCTAGATAAAGCTGCTGTTCTACCTGAAGGCATGGAGGCAAGGAAATGGAAAGTCTGCACAGTGACACAAGTTGAAGAAGTGAAGATTCTGACAAGGATGATGCCTATTCTTCTGAGTACCATCATCATGAACACGTGCTTAGCCCAGTTGCAAACCTTCTCCATCCAACAAGGAACCCTGATGAACACATACATCGGCAAACTTAAAATCCCAGCAGCTTCCATTCCCATAATTCCTTTAGTATTCATGACCCTTTTGATACCTGTCTACGAATTTGTTTTTGTACCTTTAGTGAGGAGAATCACCGGTCACCCCAATGGAATAACAGAGCTACAGAGAGTTGGGGTTGGCCTTGTTTTGTCAGCAATCTCAATGGTGATAGCAGGGATGATAGAAGTGAAGAGGAAACACGAATTCAATGATCACAATGAGCACCGTATCAGCCTCTTCTGGCTCTCTTTCCACTACGCAATCTTTGGCATAGCTGACATGTTCACACTGGTGGGGTTGTTGGAGTTTTTCTACAAAGAAGCTCCTCATGGCATGCGTTCTCTTTCCACTTCATTTTCTTTTCTTTCCTTATCCATTGGTTACTTCTTGAGCACAGCTTTTGTTGAGCTCATCAACTTGGTAACTGGTAGAATCGGAAAGAGCAAGAAAGGGTGGCTAGAGGGACGTGATTTGAACCAAAACCATGTCGAATTATTCTACTGGTTCTTGGCTATACTCAGCCTCCTTAACTTTCTCGTTTATCTGTTGTGTGCAAAGTGGTACAAATACCAAAGCAGTGTACCATTTGAGGAGAAGGGAATGTTGCAGAAAGATCCAGCACCTCCTAACCATGAAAACATGTCTGCTAGCTTTGTGTCCTCACTCCAAAACACTGCCTCCAATGAAGAAGATACACGACAAAGGTTTCACTGATCAGAAACTATTGTATAGTTTAAACTCTATGGATTCACTTTCTAATCACGCCATCCCAATTAATTTATGCATGAGACTGTTATATTTTTACAATTTATTAAACAAATAATAATGTGTCATGTAAACAATGTTCAAGATCATTGTTGTTACCATGATGTATTTATCGTGTCCACTATAAATAAAACAGTTTAATAATTTTTAAATACATTCAAACATTATTTATATTGAATTTATGGAAAGATTACTGAAAAAATATAACACTAATAAAATTTAAAATAAAAAGTTGATTGATCTTCTGATTTATAAATAATTCTTTTTTATTTAATATGAAACCTAGTCTTGTATTTAAATTGTCAATTATGCATATATGTTGAGTTAGATTTAAAATAATAAGATTACTAATGATTTTAGAAGTTATATGTTTTGACAGACATATTCAATTATATCATAGAGCACGTTATATACTATTGAAATTATCGGATTTATATATCATAATGTATTTATTTTGTGTGAAATTTATTTTTCTATTGTTAAATAGAATTTATAGAAATATTTTTTTATCAAATTACTTTACGGGCTTTCTAGTGGACTTACCATCATTTTCTTTTGGGCTTTGTAATGCAGATGGAATGTTTCTTTCTCACCCTTATATTTCAAAAATATCTTTTTTTTAATAATGGATTTCAAAATTCATTAAAGTTTTGAAAAAAAATTTAACAGATTTTAAAAATTATTAAAAAAAATTCAACTAATTTTGAAATTTGTTAAAAAAAATTCTTAAACAGATTTTAAAATTCGAGATTTTTTAAAAACTTTAACATATTTCGAAATTTGTTAAAAGTTTATAAAAATTTTTAATAGATTTTGAAATTTAAGAATTTCTTTTAACAAATTTTGAAATTTATTGAGGAAAAGTGAAATGTAAGATTTTTTGAAATAAATGGAATTAAAAAAAATGTGGGGTGCAGAAAGAAATGTAGAAATATGGGGATGGCAAATATGTGAGCCCATCTTATTTATTATGTAATTGTTGTAGCGCATTCATCGCCGATTGATTCATTAATTATTCTAAGACGGTGTGGCTAATGATATTCACGTGACCTCAAATTAAAGCTGGCTACAAACTTTTTAAAGAAAAAGTGTGTTTTCTTTTAAGAAAAAAAAAACAATTTCAATAATATTTTAAGTATTATTTAATAGTAATTTATAGTATTTAAAATAGTTTACATTCTCCCACTTAAATAATATTAAAAAAAAGAATAAACTATGATAACCATTTGGAAAATAGAAAACATGTCGGCCATTAATATAAAAAGAACAAAAAATTTAAAAAGTTGTGAGAGACATCTGTAAAATAAGTCAGGAAAATATTTCTTCATAATAAAATTACATATTTTCATACTCTTTGCAAACTGAATACTTCAAAAGTTTTAATTAAACTCATGTGAATTATTTTAAATCTAAATATAATGTTTTTTATAACAAACAAATATTTGACATCAAAATGTTTTATATAATAATAACTCAGTATAGAAAATTTTAAAAACATGATGTCATGATGTCACAATGACATAGAAGTATTTTTTATAATATAAAAGTAAAAAACAAAGTTTAAACCACTTAATTGACGACATACTATGTTTTATAACATGTTTTCTTTTTCATATCAATCACCTTTGCATTATTTTAAGGATAATGATTTTAAAGAATTTATCACATATTTGCATAGGTATCTTTTCAGTATATCCTAATACAATCAAAGAATTACACGTGACCAACTATCACAATGAATTTGGATTACCTATACCAATAAATGCATCTTTAAGGTCCTCTTTATCAAGGTGATTATTCAACATTAATTTTGTTTAAATCAAAAAGGTTAATCCAACAACTAAAATAAATGCAATCCATACATAAAACAAAAATTAAGTAGTTTTTTTCATGTCAAAGTATATTTTAAAAAATAATCAAACATGTCATCAAACTTAATTTGAAATTCTTTTAATAGAAAGCCAAACATAAACATGATAGAAGCTAAAAAAGGCAAATATAGATATTAAATGTATGGCTTTTAAATATAAAGTCTAAAGGATGAAATTTGTAAAACTATAAATATTAAAAGCGTCAACAAGTTTATTTACACAACGAATTAAAACATGTTTAAATACAAAACAAAAATGTTAAAATGACTTAAAATACAAACATAAACTTTTTAGTTTCAACTAGTGTTAAAAGTATCCTTTTAATAAAGATAAAGTAACTTTCACTTAACATTAAACTATTTTCTTGAAAATTTAGCTCATGAACACATATTGAAATCTAATATGTTCGTACAAATTATTTTAGAGAATTTTTAGAAAAGAAAATAAAAAATAAACTTGATTAACATTAATTTATGTTTAAATTAATTTGTAAGAAAATCACATCCATTTTCTACATCTTTTATCTTTCAATTTGTTTATAAAATAAAAATTCATAAAGAAATTTTTCTTTTTTTTACTTTCTATAACTTATTTTTTTAAATTTCTCCTGGCGTATCCATAAATGAAGTAGTGGTCACTATTCACTATATGGCCATTGTGATATGCTATATTCGTTACGAAGTCACAATCACAATATGAGTATGGTTCAATTATTTTAGGTTAAAAATGTAGACAAGAAAGGGGAAAATTGAGGGGGAAGAATGAAGACATTATGTCCCAATCATTACATTATTAATGTTTTCTGCCTTTTCTAATTAAGATTTCAAATATGACTTTGTAATTTTTTATCTTAAAATGCTAAATCTATTAGTAGAGAAATCATAAATGATCTATCCCAAGTCTTCCATTCTCTTAAAGGAATATTGTACGAAAAAAAAAATAGAATAAAAGCGTGAATTTTTAAGTATAAGTAAAATGCAATATAAAGTTAAAAAAAATACTACAAAAATTTCAAAATTTAGTTTAAGAAACTCGTGTAAAAACTGTTATTGAAAATGACTTTATGATGAATTATTTATATCTGTTCTTGTTTTTTTTCCGTTCTCTTATGTATATAGTAATCTATATGCAATAATGCATGTATTATTTGTATACAAAATAGTTTTATAACTGTACTATGTATCTATTTTATATAAATATGTATAACAATATATAAAAATCATTTTTCTATAAAATTAGGCAAACGTAATTTTTTTATAGTTATATTATTTAGTATTTTCATTCTTTCGTGACAGTCCTATTTATTGTAAAATGATAATCTAACATGCTCACTATTTTTCTCACATTATCTATCGCCACCGCATGCAATAGACAGTAATTTAAAAAACCTTCAAATTTTGTATATTATAATCTAGCCTGTTATAGAAAAAGAAAGTAAATCTAAAAACTACTAAAAATTTGAAATTTATTTAGTTATTTCATTAAGTTAGTATATAATAATAATAATAATAATAATAATATTATTATTATTTACTATTAATATTATTATTTTGTATTTGTATTTAACTTTTAAATTTATAAAATGAAAGTGGTAGAAGCACTAATATTGAAGTTTCTTCTGAATTTTATATTTTGCAATATATCACAAGTTTAAATGTAAGTCATATGAATGTTCCATTAATGCAGAGAGAGAAAGAGAAAAATGATTCAGGATAATGGGAAGGTGTAGGATAATTTTGAAATAAAAGAAAATAGTGGAGAAGTGTATAGTACTTTTGGAATAAAAGAAAATAGTGGAAAGTGAAGAAACACTTGGAGTTGGAGTGATGGAGGGAGAAACACCCTATTTAGTATTAAAGTTATTAATTTTACCATAATATTAGTTATATTTTATTTTCTATTAATTTTATCCACAATAATAAATATATAATCTTATCTCTTCATTTATTAAAACATTTTTTTATCTCTTAAATTATTTACAAACTTTTATAAATTATACTTTTAAATTCTTTTACTTTCATTTTCAAATTCTTAAAAAAATAATATTATTATTTTATCTTTTATTCTTTTTCAAATTCATCCGTTCAGTCTTTCTCCAGTATATTTTAAAAACAAGTATGCCATATCTATCATGTATCTTTATAAGATTTTGGTTACTAAACCAATAAATAAATGTATATAAAGTACATAGACATATGAAATATGTATCATAACTTACTAAAATTATTTTCTCATTTTTTAATCAACGATTTCAAAATCCTCAAACGATGATTTACCTTCAGAAAGGAACGATTTGAAAAAGAAAAGCCGATGCTTGATTGATAAGAAAGTTTTTGTTCACAAACATTCGCTACATTGGAAGAAAGAATGTAGCATAAAAGAGTTCTTGAGCATTTGAAGGTGATATTTTTATTTGAACAGAGACATCTTGAATCTGGGTTCCTCAAACACTAACGTGTTCAAGATTTGAAAAAGAACCAAACTATTATTAAATGTGCTGAAGTCCCGTGGTCCTAAAAGAATCTTAAATGGTATGCGGTACCACCAAAATAACAGGAACAGAACAAGGTGACAGATACACGGAGAGAAGTAGAGAGAGTAAAAATATTGATTTCATTAGTATTGATACGTAGATATGAGTGTAAGTTTAGTAAAAATAATGAAGCAGTGACAAAAACTTACGAATACAATAAGTTAAAGTTCTGAATTACTTGGTTAAAGATTGGATATAAAATAGAAAGAAAATGAAGATAGAATAAAATAATTGTTATGAGTGCTGAAATTGTGATGGGATTTTGCACAACTCATGAGAGCAGAGGGCCCAGAGTTTCAACAGTGTGAGAATGATGGGAGTGAGGTACAGCTCTGGCCAGCCTCCTCCTCTCACGTTTCATGTCGGTGCTCTTTTCTTCACATTCCTTACCTTCTCTTTGCCTTCACTTTCTAAACTACAACCTTAGTTCCTCTCACTCACTCCTTCATTATCTATACTTTCATTTCATTCATGTGATTGCCATTATTTACTCTCTCAATGAATTTCATTCCTTTCTTGCTTGTTTCTTGGACTTTGTTGTTTATCATTTCCATTTTTTTTTTCAATCCTAAAACTGTGTCCCACCTTTCTATGTTTTCTATTTAAGCTCCCTCTGTGTTTTCTTGCAGCTATTATTGCTGCATTCATTGTTACTTTATTACCCAAGCAGAAAGCTTCCTTATTTATCTTATCATTTCCTTTCCCCGATTTCACTTTGACAATTTCACACCCTTTGGAAAAAAGTTTGCCTTTTTGTTTCTCCCTCTCTCCCAAAAGAATATACTTCTTCTCCATTCTCTTCTTTCCCTCCAACTACACTCTCTTGAACTCTTCCTTTTCATGCTTAAAGTTCTAGTGAAGCAGCCTTTTTAGTTGCCACTGTGTTTTTGTTTCTGTTGGCAATGAGCCAAAGAGGCAAGAGTTTTGGAGGCATGAAGCTGCTGAAGCAGAGGATGGTTTTGTTTGTGGGGTTGGCGATATTGAAATGGGTAGAAGGCATGGAGGATACTAATGTGACAGATATAGATATGCTATATGTCAACGGAAGAGGATTCTACAGACCTTTGATGGTTGGGCTTACACTTATTAATGGTGCTGCTGCTAAAGGAGCTGGTATTCATTATTTCTTCACATATGCTTGCTTTCTTTGGAACTAATCTGGTAGATCAAATAAATGAGGTCATCAATGGTTGTTTTGTTCATTTGGTGCCTTTTTTCAGAAGCATACAAATTTAGACATTGGGCCTACATGCTTCATGAACTTAAAACTGAGAAGGATGAAGAAACGTGTTCTTTGTTTCTAAAACACAGCTACTAATAACCTTTACTGGTTTTGATTGAGATCTGAAAATTATCATATAGCGTGATTTTTGTTCTTTTGTGCAGTCTGCCTGGATGGATCATTACCAGGTTACCACTTCCATCGGGGATATGGTTCGGGATCAAACAGTTGGCTTATACAATTGGAGGTATGTGAGACTCCTGAACTTTGAACTGGGTGCACCAAAGACGGAACATAATGGTTTTTCTTTTGTTACTGACTACGATCATCCTTTTCATTTTTTTTTTCTGACAGTTTCTTGATAAAAGTGGTCATGGACTAATTGACCAGAAAGGCTATGCTAATGCAATCTTAAATTGATTCTTGAGCACTACTTAATTATTGTAAAGCTGCATATAATCTTCCCCTTCTTTCTTCATCACTATATGTTGGTAAAGTTGGAGCTTTGCTTGCCCTGTTAAAAAATATACAACGTATTTAGATGTCAAGAAGATCCTCAGTGGTGTTTGGTTTATGACATGCAACTTATTTTTTTTATCCATTCCTTACCTTTCCATGCAAGTAAATAATGCACCGATTAACAACCCACCTGGAAATCAATGCACAGGCAATATGGATTACCTTTCTAAATACTTTGGATAATGTATTGGATATGATTATGGCACTAAGCCAAACATAATTTTGAAGTTGGAATTAGAAATTTCAACCAATACTCTTTCTAACGTACAAGGATGTGTAAGGATCTTCCATATAGCATGTGGAGTTACGGAATTTAGCATTTCGCTGTGATGACTGTAGATTATAATTTTTCTTATTATTGGTGGCACTTATTTTGGAATCTGAGAGATTTTGCCGATACCATTTTTTTGGGCATCTTCATTGGCTTAATTCTCATGCACTGGACAAAACGGTGTATTGATGTAACTATAGGAAACTTGTAATATCCTGCTGATCTGTTGAGTCATAATAATTTCAGTAAATCTTTTGGTGACAGGGAGGAGGCTGGTGTGGAACTATAAAAAATTGTCTTTACAGTAAGAAAACACGTCATGGTTCTTCATTCTTTATGGAAAAACAGATACCATTTATTGGGATATTGAGCAACAAAGCTGAGGAAAATCCAGGTTACAATTGTCAGACTCAACAGCATTGCATATACACGCACATAACAGATGTTTATACCTGTCCATTCTTATTACTCTTCATTTCTAAGTAGAAATTAGCTTCATCTTTCTTTTGATGATTATATTTTCAGATTTTTTCAATTGGAATAGAATAAAAATCCGTTATTGTGATGGGGCATCATTTAGTGGGGACAGTCAAAATGCGGTAACTGTTCCAGCTCGTTTTCAACATTAAGTTCCTCCTGAAGTCATACACTCTGTTATGTAGGGTTGATGGTGAATGTGGTTGAATTAATACCAAATTCATCTTTGTTCCACAGGGAGCAGGATTATATTTCAGAGGGCAACGCATTTGGCAAGCTGCTATGGAAGATCTAATGTCAAAAGGAATGCACTATGCCAAACAGGTTTCCCTCTAGCCTCTGATAATTTCAGGAAAAGAAAATTGCTGCCTGGTTTCCTTTTGATATTATCTATGTTTTTTTTCTTTTTCAGGCTCTTCTATCTGGATGTTCCGCAGGAGGTTTAGCTGCCATTATACATTGTGATGAATTTCGGGAATTGTTTCCCAGAACCACAAGAGTAAAATGCCTGAGTGATGCTGGATTGTTCCTTGATTCGTAAACATCATCCAATGAACTTTCAATTCAAATGTGTTATTTGTTGGATCTGGTCATGAATCTTAGTTCTGATTAGTCCATTTGCTTTAGGAGACAAAATAAACATCTTGAGTTGTATTGTTGCAGTGTTGATGTGTCTGGCCGTCGCAGCTTGAGGAATTTGTTTGGGAGTGTGGTCACCTTACAGGTCTTTACTCATTTGAATATTTAATGGTGTTGTCTTTCTGTTTCTATTATGTTATAGATATAGTAAAATTTGGTGAATCAGATAACTTCATAGCAGAAAACAGAATGTCATGAACTCCAAACAATTGTTTGCCCCAAGCCTGAACCACGAATAATCTCAAATTTTAATGCTGCTTGGAGACTGTCTCAAATCACTATGTTGTAGAACATTTTATATTGCCTTTGCACACCAGAGAAACAATGACAACAACATTTGGTCAGACTGAAACGAGTTTCTTCACTGTTAAATAAGTACAACCAACAATAATATTATGATTGTAAGAAGATTCATGCTCACTGGTCAATCAGAAACTTCAGCTCTGCTCCTCCCATACGAGGAAGGAAAAGAGTAAAGATGTAATAATAATGCCTTATAATTGATAATCACCTTGTTGTGGAAATTTGTTTCAGTTTCCTGTAGGATGCTTTCAGTAACTTCTGATTGCTTGATTATTAGCAATGCATGCATGTAAAACAACAAAAGTTAATTGATGCATCTTTGCATGACAGGGAGTGCGAAACAGCCTTCCAAGAAGTTGCACCAGTCGCCTCAATCCAATTTTGGTAACTACTATTACTGTCATTCAAGATTGTGAAATTACACGACTGGTCTAATCAAATTCTGGTTATGTTACTTGAGATGAAATATATTTTATTAAAATGGGGCATAATATGATGGAATACTAGTATTGTTATCATCATTTGTTCTTTTCAATGCAGAGGCATCTCTTAATATTTGTTCTTACTCTTTTCTGTATTATATTGTCAGTGCTATTTTCCTCAGCACTTAATTGCCAGTGTTAGGACACCACTGTTTCTTCTCAATGCAGCTTATGATACTTGGCAGGTAAGTTCCTTTCACCATATGAAAATTTTCCCATGACAAAAATTCTTGTTTATATTGAGAGCAACATTTCATGAGCTAGTTAGTTTCTTATCACTTGTGGAGTATGGTTTGTGAATGACTTTGAAGCATGGAATTTCATGTTTTGTGAATGACTTTGACCCTTATTGTTATGTGTGACGAGCATGCTTCAGATTACTGGTCTGAAAGGCTAATAGATGATTATTTGAACTTTTTTCAGATTCAAGCCAGTCTTGCTCCACCATCTGCTGACTACCGATGGAACTGGTATGAATGCAGAAAAGATTATGCACGTTGCAGTGCACCACAGATACAGTATCTTCAAGGTAATTGATTATAAGTTTCAACGGTTGTTTTTATTTACTTTTTACTCCTTGTAAATTTTCTGTCACTGGAGTAGCATTTCCGTGATTTCAATTGTTTTCAGTATGGTTACTAATTGGTAGCAACATCATGAACTTTGAATAAAACAGGTTTTCGAAATCAGATGCTTAGATCTACAAGAGCCTTCTCACGGTCTTACAAAAATGGGCTATTCATAAATTCATGTTTCGCACATTGTCAATCAGAAAGACAAGATACGTGGTTTGCTCGTGATTCTCCTCGTATAGGAAACAGAGTACGTCTTTCCTAATTAATCTTTCGTAAATAAATCATGATGTTGCTTTTATCAATTTTAAGGAAGAGTTATACTAAGATTAGTTCATCGGAGTGACAATACAATCAGTAGATTTTAACTTCTCCATGTTTTGTTATGTGCCTATACTTTATCACAGTTCCAACCGTTAATTTGATAGTCCAAGATCATTAGTCTCACTTTATATTCTAAAACAAAGATTTGAAATTTGTTTTAATTGTTCATATCCATCTCATGAATTGTTTAAAGGTTTTTTATTTAATATTGAATTTCATTATATTTTGGTTGTTGTTTTAAGGTTTGATGTCAGCCATCTAATGTTTGTCTAAAACTACAAGCAGGGAATCGCAGAGTCTGTTGGGAACTGGTTTTTTGACCGAGTTAGTGTCCAGGCTATTGGTTGTCCTTACCCTTGTGACAAAACCTGCCATAATTTGGTTTTTAAGTGATCACGGCTCAAGTCTTATTCTTTCAAAAAATTTATTCTGCTCCTATATTGCACACAAGCAGCCATTGGGATCTGAAGAAGAAAGACATTGCCAGAAAAAGCTATATTCATTCAATTTTATTTTTTTTCAAGTAGATTCAGGTTCCTTTCTCTGGAACTTCCAACCATGGAGTGTGTTCCAAACGAGTAAGTTGTTTTCTGTCTCTTCCCTCTTCGATTCTCATTACACAGTATTCTCTCCAATGGATGAAACAACTTTCATCTTTTATAGTCAAAATATACTGTATAAATGACTGCAAATTTACTTTATAACTTCACTTTCTAAGAGTCCATAAAACTATTATGGATTTGCGATTACACTCTTATTTTATACCATTTAAGGTTCTTTCTCTCTCTCTGGCATAGTTTTTAAACTTCACTAAGTAGACTCCTAAGTCTCACGAATTATGCATATGTTTAAATCTTATTGCTATTTCTTTTTATTTTGTTTTAGGATAATAAAAGGATAGAAAACCAAATTTTAGAGGTTTTCAAATTTGCTAATTTTCGTATTTATTTCATTCCGTATTTGCCTTCTAGCGTGTCGCTGTGCTGGTTTTCATTATACATGTTGGGATGTGGGTTTTCTTTTTCATTTATATAATAAATTGTTACTGAATGGGTTAGTTTGCATTTAGCTTTTTAAAGAAATGTTTATTTCAAGAATAAGTATTTTTTATTTTAATAAGTGTTTTTTTTTTCTATGGCTTAAATAAGTAATTATTTTAAAAATATTTGTTTTAAGTTCAAAGAAATTTATCCAATATCTTCCGTTGGTTAACACGCATATGAACTGGGCCATGTGGGTCGCCCGTTTAGCTTGTATTGGATTTGCTAGCAATCTGTTGGCTAGCCCAATGACACAAGTGTAATTTTCTTACATTTTTAACACCCTTATTTTAGACGTTATTTTTTTATATATTTAAAATAAAAATAATAATTAATTGGAGGGTGAAAGTTTGTCGTTAGAAATTGGTTTAAAATTACATTCATTCAATTAGGTTTTCATACATTTTATCATATAACATTATTCAGTTAAAAAATCATATAAAGAAATAATTGAAATGTGAATCCCACACGAGTCTCTAATACCCTCTGGAGGGTTACAAGAATCTTTCTCATTCCAAGGAGCATATCACTCCTGGAATTTTTCTCTTTTTTCTACCATGTTTGTGAATAGTCTATTGCTTAGTAACCAAAATTTAATTCTCTTTGTTACGTGGTTTAATATTACTGAAAAAAAAAATAATGTCTTTGAATATATCTATTTATTTTTAAAATTTAAGATCAAAATGTATATAAAAATGAATTTCAATTTCGTTTATAGTGTAGGTGTAGGAAGATATAAAAAAAGCGTAGATGAGAATGGTACTGCTTTTTGTTTTGAAAGGGACATGACAAAGGGAAAATGTCTATTCCTACCACGATCAAATTGCAAATGGAATTGCTAATTGTCCTGCGAGGATAAGAACAAGACAATTAAATTAAGGTAATAAAGCACAACAGCTGTAAGGAAAATGAAGTGCACAGTTGTACAATTAATAAGTAGGCAATTACTTTTAGATGTGGTGATCACTTTTTAAATCATAGTGTTTACAAAAAGATCAGTTAGCTGAAAATCACTGTCCACAATGAAATCTTGACATTAACTCACACACACCAAAACCAATTCCTTCAAATTCATAACTTCATTCCCAGACAAGCTACCATATGGGTTCAATCAAATGTTTAATTTTCCAGAAAAAACATAGCATAGAAGTGAGAACAGGAAAGTGAAGTATTTACTTTTGAACTCTTACCTTATGAATGTGAAACTTTGTTCGTATCTTAACTCGTTAAACAAGATAAGTTTATTGGGTTTGAAAAAGTGCGAAGTTTGATATGGAAATAAAGAACATGTTGGTGATTAAGGGGAAGAATGAAATTAGATGTTAAGTAGGTTGGTGTTTAGGGCAAACACAAAGGTGCAAGGATTGTGGTTTTGTATGTGACTTTTGAAAGTAAAGAGAAGAAAGGGGGAGATGAAATGTACATGCTTAAGCCACACACAAAGTGGTATGTGACAAAAAAATGATGAAATAAACAATACTATATACAGCATCAAAGAAAAGAGGGAGATGTCGAATTAAAGCAACATTGGGGGAACAACCCTTTCTTTTACCCTTGTTTTTAACAAACCGAATCTTAAATCTCACTATCTCTCTTTCGCTCCTTTCTTCAGGAATAATTTTGCTCCCTCATTTCCCCTTCTTGCTATTTCGTATGCAATTATGGTGTGGCAGAAGAAAAGTACTCCAAATTCATGCCATAGAAATACGCAACAGTAAGCAGATACAAACATTCTCATCATAGTGCCATCTTCCATAGGTGTAATGAAAAAGGAGCAAAAGGGGAAAGTGAAAAATGAAAGAACAAAGCGTTATTCTCTCTAGCTCTAGCTATGCCTACCTAACACAGAATTGGCGAAATCAAAGGTTATATATGTTTGTGTTATGTAATGAAGAATTAAGTTTCCCTGAAAGAGGGTTGAAGTTTTGATGTTAGTGAAAAATGGTGATTGGAGGGAAATGAGGTTGGCACATGGCTAGGCACATGGTTTTATATATTGAGAGAGAGAGAGAGAGTATTTGATTGCATGTTTGTTAAAGTTGGGCTCAAGTTCTGGCTTTTGAGATAAGAATTGGGAAATTGAATTAAGAAAAAGTTGTGTAGAGATTCGAAGGTATCAAAACTTGCCCAAATGAGATGGAAGACTATTTGTTGCTTCCAAGCTTCAAATTTTGTGTCCCCCTTAACTTCTTCTGCACCTTCTTTTCCTCTTTCCCTAATCATCGCTGCCTCATACCTTTCTTTTTCTGCTTAAATAATCACTATGGCTAACCACTTCAACACGCCTACATACACCTAATCATATATCTATTACATTTTTCTTTCATTTCAATATCACTTTTTTAGACGTCACATTCGTATGTTTATATGTGTTTTCATTCTATCTTTTTACAATTAATCTCACCTTATGCTATGTAAATATTAGGATTCCATGTACGAGTCTAAGTCTTACATTGGATAGAAATAAGAAAGTAGGGTATTATATAAAGATAAAAGACTCATTAACTCATTGTTTTAAGATTTTGGATAAAGAATAATGTCAATCCCTTATATGATTATACTTATATTTCATTGGTGTTTATGTCTCCTCGATGAACCTCGTCCTCGATAAACATGATGCAAAATTTAGGATATTTTTCAATTTGTGATTCTTGAGCCGACATAATAATAATAATTTATCAATAACTTAAACATGACTTCAGACTTGATCTCACACCCAAAACAATTATTATTCTCCATTTTTCAAAACAATTATTATTCTCCATTTTCATTTTATTATCATGTAAAAAAATACTTATTACTTAATTTTTCTATTCCAAATATTTCTTTCACAAGAAAAAAATAATATACAAAGAAACAAAGAATATAGTAAAAATAAAGATTATTTAGTGATGAAATAAAAAATGAAAAAGAAAATAGGTTATTATAATGATATTTTTTTAACTTTATTTATCATCATTCTATTTTATATATGTTGTTTGGCGTAACATTTCTTAAAAAAATAATTAAATATTTACTAAAAATATTAAAATATTTTTACACTTCTTCGTTTTATTCTTTGTAATAATTGAGAATTTGAATAAATAATGATTAAGCTTTTTTATAAGTATATCTAAGATGAACATATGAAGAGATATCAAAAGTTATTCTATAATATAATTTATCTGTATCTTGCAATGCATCCATGATTACTAAATAATACCTATTCTGGTCTGGTGATTTTAATCTTCATCTCCGTTTGTGATAAAATATAAGTAACTATATATTCACATCTTATTTACGTACAAAGTTAATAAATTAATTAAAGAATAAAATTTTATTTCAAAATTTCATTCTTATTTTTGAGAATGTAATTGATTTTCTTTATCTTATACAACATAATACTTTTATGGCATACATACTTTTGGAGGTGTTCATAAGATTCCATATTTGTCATCATAAATCTCTCACATAATTAGTTTGTGGTCAACAATGAAATAATTTAGATTACTCTGACTATGATTTAGGGTAATACTGCGTTGAAAGAAGTAAATCATAATCCAATTAAAAAAGTCATAAAAAACTGTGAGTTTCTTTTTGAATTAATCTCCATCTTATATAACTAACATGAGAAAGTATACATGATTTAATTTTCTTACCTTTTCTTTTCACTTTTTGATCAAATCAATAAACAACTCCTGAATTTTTGGGTACATCATTTTAACTCTCAAACGTATTTGTTTAACTGTTTTCAACTGTCGATTTTTCAGCCGACATATTAACAATAATTGATCAATTACATTCTTCCTTTCAAAACAATAATTATTTTGCTATGTTCCCATACTATTTTAATTTTATAATGTCAAAAATATGTTATTACTTGTTTTTTTCAGTTCCAATTTTTCCTTTTACAATTAAAAAATTGTTTCTCAAATGTGGAAAAATAGTAAAAAAAAAGAAAAATGAAAAATACAACAAAAACAATGATTATTTAGTAAAAAATTTAAAAAAATAGGAAAAATTATTTGTATTATAAAAATATATTTGATTGTTGTCGTTTTATGATAAGAAATTAAAACTTTAAAAAAAATTACACATCTTTTAATAGGTATTATTGGTAACAATAACGTACTTTGATCAATAATTTTGAACCACCAAAGTAACATACTTAGATTAAACTTGGTTTTAATATCTAATATTTATGTAAAATGATTAGTTTATTATCTACACATCTAAAAATAGCGTGAGTGAACTTATTTTCCTCTCACACAATAATGTATTACACTCATTCTACACGTGAATAAAGTATATGAAATAAGTCTACTTTCTTTAATCACAAACAATTTCTATCTTAGTAATTATTTTTTCAAAAATTAAAATCGTAACCTTAACTATAGTACTAATTATTATCAAAGTCAAAAGATATACGTGATAATTAAGAAACAGTTCTTCTATTAAAAAACAAATTTCATGTATTATTATTTGATTAACCTAACATTTGTAGTAAGATTATTGATGTAATACAATATTTATAATTGAGGAAACTAACTAATTAAATATTACATAATTACTTTTACTAGAATAATAATAGATTTCTTATTAAATTTAAATGAAATAAATAATGGCCAAGGTTTCTATAAATAAATCTAACTTCAGTATTTTTGTGAATATAAGAGATAATAATTAAGAGTTGTTTTATATTATAAATAGCTTACTGTTCGAAATATATCAATGATTATTGAACAGTACATTTTAGGTATTAGAATACTCAGGGTCTGAGTATATGGTATAATAATACTGGTCCTATATTCTATCCACAATCTATACATATAAAAAATTTAATATTCACTTTTGGTCCGTAGTTGATAACTTATATACTCATAATCATTACTCACTTTTTATTTACATAATAAATAAATAAAAGATTAACTTTTTTTACAGAATCTCATTCTTACTTCGATAATGTAGTTGATTTTTTTATCTTGTATATAATACGATCGAGCAACCTATAAGGCTATCCACTTTCAGTGAAAATTGTATACGTATTTACAAAATTTACTATACTTAACTTTACATGTTTGGCAGTACGTAGTATATATATTTGTTTAACTATAACAGAGACTTTTACATTATTGTTTAGACAAAACCAAGTTCAATTCTTTTATCCATTCATATATTAATTGTCAAATATTTATTTATGCACCAGAATCATTTCTTTCCAAAATTTGATCACATGTTGCATAAAAAATATATCTTATTTTAATAAAAATAGTTTTTCAAAACTTGAAATTTCACTCTTAAATAATCCAAAACAACAACAAAAATATTCAAATATAACTTTTAATATGGAAAACTCACAAAGATAAAAATCATGAGTCATCCAGACTAAAAAAATAGTTCCACAATGATCAATAAAAGACTACAAATGAGTTTTTATCAATTGTATAAAGTAGTGTAACACTTAGTCAAACAACAAAATAAGTTTGCAAATAAAGAAAAAGAAGATAAAGAAAACCTATAAATATGTAATGCAAACTGAATTTCTTTCAATTCAAATCTCGTATCAATGATCTAAACAGTCAAAATGAAGAACATAATGCTTCAAACTTGTCAAATTTTCAACATGATCCAAGAGGGAATGAATTGGAAGTTTCAATTTTTATAGTAGCAACTTAGTGAAAATTGTGAATAGATTTTTCCTTCTTTCTCTCTTTCAATGTTTTAGGATTCTAAATAGATTCTAACTCTACTTTTTGTGTCTCTTGTTTACTTTCAAGCTTCACTATGTTAAGTGAGAGATGAACTTCTTAATTTTTACGCTTTTTTTCCACATAGGAAGGAAGTTCAATACCAAATATGTTTTAATCATTATATCAACACTATTGTCATATATATAAACTTTTTTCAATTCCAATAACTTAGCATCCAAAACATCATGTATTTAATAATATCTCACATTAATATCTTTGAATCTAGAATAGAATAGAAAGTTGAATTCTTACAAAAATGAATGACATTATGATTATAAACAAACAATTAATATAGTAAAGAATATGAACAGATTTTTTTTTTCTTTCAATGTGTTAGGATTTTAAGTAAATTCTAACTCTATTTTTTTCTTTCTTACTTTCCAGCCTCCTTTCCACTAAATTAAAGGAGACGCGAACTTCTCAGTTTTTAAGTCTTTTCTTTCGCATGAAAAAAGAACCTAATACCTAATATCCAATATATATATATATATATATATATATATATATATATATATATATATATATATATATATATATATATATATATATATATATATATAACTTTAAGTTAAACATCAATAAAATTAAAAGGTAGATAAACATATTAGTTGGTTAACAAAAGCAATATTATTAGCTAGTAATTTTATTAATTCGATCTAATATTACATCTGTTTGAGAATGGAATCATATTTTTTTAATAAAAAATGGTTTTCATTATTGATACCAAAACTAAAACCGTAAAACAACCCACAGAATTACAGTAACTTGATGATAGTTAAGTATGAATTGATTAGGTAAAACATCACTGTTAGTTAATTCTGTGAGTTGGGTAAAGGAAAAACAGGGGATGTGAATATTTTTTATTGCTAACTTTTATACATTAAAAAAATATAAAAATATAAAATTTAAGTGCCTATGCTGGTCCCCCTGTATTGTATTGAATAAAAAACAGGTTAGTGGGATGAGTCATCATAAGATGGCCACGTGGCAAAATTTGTCGGATCAATTAAGGTTTGTTGATGGAAACATAAATGGCTCCGTGGGGCTTGTTTGGTAGAACCGTATTTAGATTGGCACGTCCTTAAGGAGAGCCTCTAAAGAGGTGTAATAATAATTGCTATGTTTTATTTTTTCCGATTAAACTATATTTATGATGCAATTGTGAAGGTTGATTAAGGGGTTGCATGGTCCATTTGGTTTTATTTTTGTTAATATGTGTGTTGAAAAGGAAAAAAGGTGAAAGGGTGGAAGTGTATAGTTTTTTACGAATTGGAATAATGATAATTAAAGGCAGAAAACGAAGAAACATGTAACAGAGAGAATTAAGTGTGTCTAGTCTGCAAATTCCAAAGAGGAGACTGCAACTTTAAATCATGTTTCTTTGTCTCACCATTTCTTTTCTTTCTCTTTATTCCATCTTTCATCCTCATACTCCCACTCCACACCTTCACTCTATTTAATAATAAGCTCTTATTATTAAGATTAAATCTTTTTTTCATTTTAAATTTATTATAAAAACTTTTATTTTATTCATAAAATAAATTATATAATATTTACTTCTTATATTTATAAAAATCTATATATATTAAAATAAATTATACCTTACTTCTTATATTTATAATATTTTATTTTATTATATATTTATAATATAAACATCATTTTCAATAAACAATGCATAAAATATTTTTTATATGACAAACAAACCACACTAAATTAAAATATATAATCTTTTAAATTTTCTTAAGAGATGTTTTACATTATTTTCATAAAATATAAGGATAAAACATTTTATAATGTTATTATGCTGCAATTTTTTTATTTCTTCTTTTATCATATAAAAAAATCTACTTTTTCTTTTCAATTTTAAGTTAAATTGACCCTTTTTTTTCCGTTATTTAATCATGCTTTTAACTTGTAAAGAGAGATTCAAATTCATACACCATTATTGACTTGTAGTACTAATCAAAATAGAAATATTATTATAACACCAAAAAATACCCTAATGTAATAAACGATGATAGTTTATTCCTGCCTTTGGCAAGAAAATACGCACGAAAAATGAGTCACCTAATTTACACAACTGTTATAGTTTTATACTATTTTTTAACATGGTTTTGGTTTGACCAAGGCTTTTTATAAAAACAAAGAAGCTTAAGAAATTAATTCCTTTTGGTCCAATTTGAATATGCAGCTAACAACAAAATGATTTTTAAACATTTTTTCATTATTATTGTAATATGAAGATAATTTAAGGCATGTAATCTGTTCAGCAAAAATTTTCGAATTGAATAAGAAATGAGATCAACATTTAGCTTACAACTCTTTGAATAACATTTTCAATTTGTTATTGTAGTAAAAGGATAATTTATGAAGTAAAGTTTTAATTGCAGAAAGGAAAGCAAAGATTCTTTTAATCTAAGCATATATTTTTTGTTTTGGAATTCAAGGATGAATTTAAATCTTCAGAAAGAAATGAAAAATTTGAATAAAAAAGATTTATTGTCTTAAAGATTAAAAATAATATTAATTGTTCACATCACATATATGTAATTTTTTTCCCATTACATCCTCTCTTAAAAAGATCCATCGATTTTTTCTAGTAAATCATCCTTTGAAAAAAAGAATACCTATTAGAATATTGATTTGTAATGAATACATAATTTTACTTAATATAGTAATATAAAAGAAATTCACTTTTAAAAAGAGACTGTCGATATTAAATTTAAAGTGATATTAAACCTTTATACGGATGAATATCACGTCCATATACTCTTTTTAATAATGAATCATTCTAAAAAAAGCTATAATTTTGAAATCAAATTTATAAAATCTTCTTAAATACCTAGAAAAATTATATATTAAATAATCATTTGGTTAACTTCAAGAATCAAGAATGACGGTTTAGAGAAGATCAAAATTCTACAAGAACTTAATTATGTCTTTTTGTACTTTTGATGCGAACACTTAGTAATAAACGAGTTTTGAATAAAACGACCGAACTCACATTAAGATATAAACTCTTAAATTAACATTCATAATTGTTAAATATAATATTAAAAATTAAGGATAAAGATTAATTACATTCACCAAAATTACTTATTATTATAATTATCTTTTAGCCTTTTGTAATGAACTAAAATAGTAGATTACACGAGAGGAAAATTATAATTTAAGTATTTATAAATATAATCTCTTGTTAATAGAAAAATGAATTTTATTATTATTATTAGTGTTGGGTTATGGTGTGAGTATGGGAGTTGTGGCCATATTTTCCAAATTGAGCTAAGTCCTGTTGCAGGAAGTGTAAGAAAAAAAAGAGAAAAGAAGAGAAAGAAGATTGAAAGGCAAAAACAAGTGATGCTGAAAAGGAACAAGTAACTGTGGAGTCACCTGTGAAGAAGAATGACAACTCTTGTACTGGTGTCCAACGTTTGAAATGCACAGCAATGTTTAGCTACAATTAATGCGTTCCAGTTTACTACATATGGCTGAACATCATAGTTACTGAAGTTGCCTATATGGGGTTGCTGATGCTGTGGATCAAGCTGTCAATTTAATTCTTTTCTACTTCTAATGCCTTGGGCTGTTGCTATGGGGTTCTTAATTCAATGGCCCTTCTACATTGTCTCCATCATTCTCTTCCAACACTTATGCACTGCCATCACCTTGCTTCAACTTTAGTTATATTTAGCACAACCCTATTAACAAACAAGGATACATCCAAAATTCACCTCTTTCTATTCAAATGTCCTTTTCTCACAACCCTTCAAACTGGATTTCTTTTTCAGATTTTCATCAGATCAACGGTACAAATTCAAAACTTTTCACCATCTAAATCATAAACCTCCCACTCACCAAATAAAACAATCTTCTCTACTCCAATATTTTAGAGAATCCTTAGCTAAACATCAAAACCCACTAAATTCTTCAATGGACTATTATAATATATACACACACACATTAGTATATTGGTGTTGAAAAGACAAGATGTATTGAAGCAGAAATTGTTTGTTATTTTATTAATGATAAGGTAGATGGTGTGCATGACCATAGAGGCAAACCATTCACCTTTTTTCCAGTTTAATAATAGTAAACCTGATGTCCTCCCATAATGATGTGAAGACATCTTCCGTGGAAGGCAGAGTTGATTAAAATAAAATTATAAGCTTCCAAAACTATAATAAACAAGAAGAGGGGTGGAATATCATCAAGAGCTGATTAAAATAAACAAGTTTTGTTGGTTCCAACCAACCAAAACTTCAAAACAAGTAATTAATTAAAGACCGTGTAACTTAGGCCTTGTGGACATGTCGCCCACCTTCAGGGCAAATCAAAACCAAAGAGACTCTGCTCAATGTCTGACTTGGCTTTTCTTTTTGCTTATCACTCTCTCTTTCTCTCTCTTTCTTTTTCTTTCTTTTTGGTTTAAAGTAGCTTCTGTTGTTGGTGTGTGTGTGTGTATATATATATATATATATATATAAGGACCCTAAGGTGGCGGCTTTTCTTTTCAGTCTTGATCAGTTTCACTCATTGGAAGATATGGGAACATTAGAGCAAATCGATGCTCCTCATACCCAGTCATCATCATCTTCGTCTTCTTCCATTGATAGCAACAACCACCCTTCTACCACTCCACCACCCTCTTCCTCCCCTTCATCTAGTGTCTGCAGAAACAGAACTGATTTGAGCACTGACCTCAGACTTGGTCTTAGCATATCTCCTTTGTCTCAATCCGAATCACCTTTCAATTCAACACCAAGGTAAACAAATACACTTCTATCTATTTCTCCATACCAATGCTAACCTTGGATTCTTTTCTGTTTCTTGATCTTCTTCGTCCTATTGTTTGTGTTGGATATGGTGATGCATGTACGATTAATTGCATTAACACGTTAATCTGTTATTTCAGGGAGGAAAGTTTCAACTGGCCACCAATTAAGTCCATATTGAGGAGCACCCTTGTGGGGAAACAAAGCCATCTCAGCCCAAAACCATCTTTATTTGTGAAAGTCTACATGGAAGGCATCCCCATCGGAAGAAAATTAAATCTGATGGCACATTATAGCTATGACGGACTGGTGAAAACTCTGGGCCATATGTTTAGGACCACCATTCTGTGTGAGCATTTGAAACCCTCAAAATCATTTCCTTCTGCACCTTCTTTTGGACCGTCATATTTAGAGATCAATTTTGTTTTTTCAGGTCCAAACTCTCAACCACTCAGTTTTGGGAATATTCACGTGCTAACTTACGAGGATCAAGAAGGGGACTGGATGATGGTCGGAGATGTACCTTGGGAGTAAGTGATATATGCATATTTGTCTCAAAAACTCAAGTCTTGAATCTTGCCATTAGCTCCATTTTACAGTGTATTTTGTTTGACCCTTTTTTGTATCTGATAATTAATGCAGGATGTTCTTGAACAGTGTGAAGAGGTTGAAGATCACGAGAGCTGACAGATGCTAGCTAGTTTAGTAAAGTATAGAACCCCTCACAACACAACACAGCACAAGCTCCTTCTCAATTTTCGTTGTTGATAAATTTTTGTTGTAGATCTAGTTAATTAATTATAGGTGGGTGAAAGGCGTTGAAATATTTCACCAAAAAGAATGGATCCCGTGATTGGCATATCTAATAGCTTTATACACCAAAAATATATAGATGTATAGCTCTTCTTACCTAATAGTCAATTCAGTGCATAGAAAGGTAGAGTGGTCTGATTTTGGGTTGGACCTATTGTTTCAGCCTTTAATCTTCTTACCCATAATGCATGATGAGCTTGGAGAATTTGAAGGTTGGTTTGGAAGTAGGTAAATTATTTTGGTGGTGATTTGGTGTATTGCAGCTTCGTTGTGTGAAATTTACCTTGAAGTTGAAATACGAAATACTGAAAAGCGTGTGTTGCTTAAAATGTGTCAAAGCTAATAGTGGAAGCATAAAAAGCAGGTATGATTTTCCTAGTTTCCCTACATGGACCTTTTTTCTGGTGTCTCTGCTTTGATGTGTTTGGCTTTGTTGGGTACAACGTAATGATGCTAATGGTGTCCACACCCCTCGTGTCAAGAACAGTGGTTTTGCTTTCATTGTCATGATTTGAGGAAGATTCTAACCATGAATTAAACAATCCACATTCAAACACCTGTCTGCCAGAGAAGTGTACTCATTTTGATTGTTCATCAAACATTCACCTACTGACAATGATATTTCATCTCCACAATCATTCATTCCTCTTCATTTTCATCTCTAAACTCCATCACAACCCCCAAACACATCAACCCATTTAGGAACTGAATTACTGTCATCAACTTTCAATACCATAAACCACCCACACTTTCTTATGCATATGCATCATCCATGTAAGTCATTTTTTCAATATTCCTTATCCCACTTAATTCATATGCACTTTAGTAAAACAGTATTCACTGTAACACTGAATTAATATACATGAAGGTTTTCTTGTTGGGTCACAGACATACATTAACTGCTCTCTATTTGAATAAGAATAATCATAGCAAAATGAAATTTGTATAAATTTGAATTAGTTTATGTATAAATTAGAAATTAAATTAAAAAAAGTCTTTATACATTTTCTTATAGAGAATTTGTTGTAGTTTTTTAAGCATTTCAAACATTCTCATTGGTCTTGTAACATGTGAATTTTAAGGAATTTACTTCACCATTTATTTTATTTTACTTTATTTCTAGCTCTATCCCTTGTTACAGTCTTTAAATTGTTTTCACTCACATCAAACAATATTTAATTTTCTACTTTTAGTACAATTTTATGGAAGTTAGTAAGATGACAATGGTACGGGTATAGGTTTAATTTTTTCATCACATGTATAAATATTCATCTCATCTCTATGAAGATATTTAATAGGAATAAAATTAATATAATTAATTTTTTATATTTCCTAATAAATTAATAATGTTTTAAAACGAATCAAATAAGGACTGGAAAAGATACAAAATAAATATATATATTTTCATCTTATTTGCACACTCAATTTAAAACATTGAAGATTGATACTTTGTTAAAACAAGTTCCAATACATTTGTGATCCTTAGGAATTAGCTATTATACCATTTCCATTTTCTTATTTCAATTTACCTTTACTTGTCATTGTATTTTCTCTCCATATTATCGTATCTATTTTTCTTCTCTTCATATTAAATAAATTAGATATACAATTAGAATTAAGTATTATCTGGAAATTTAAAAATGAAAAATAAAAAAAGAACATTTTTGAAAAAAGACCTACATTAAAAGAAAATATAATATATTACTTAAGAATTTTTTGAAAATCGATTTTAATAAAAAAAAAATTATTATTATAACATTGAGTAGAAATGTATCTTTTTTTTAAAAAAAAATATTTAAACAATATAGGTTTTTTTAAAAAATTTATCTTAATTAGTTTAAGTAGTAAAGGTTAAAATTTGAAAGAATACTTATGTAGTTACATAATTTTATCAAAAAATATTTTTATTTATAAAAACAAATGATTTATCACAATAAAAGGAGGTTAAAAGTATAACAATTTTATTAAACAATAAAGTAGATGGATAAAAAAACATTAAAGATAATTGTAAAAGGTGTATTATATAATGATGTAAATTACATGCAATTTGTATATAATTCTTTTTATATATATATATATATAAACAAAAATATCCTCGTATATTATAGATATCCTCGTATATTATAGATTTTAAGTTTTAAAGTCAAGAGTATTTGAATAATTTCTATTTTCAAAATTAAAAAAAAAAACAAGAAATCCCTATACTCTTATTCACCCGTCTCTCATCCTTCATTCCTCTCAACCCTTTCTTTTTCATCTGTCTCACTCTAACCTTCTTTGTGTCATCCCTACAATAGTTCCAATTGAAAAAAAAAAAAAACGCACCTAACCCTAATTCACCTTCCTCACTTATCCAATTTGTTGCTTTCTTATCTTCATCCTCTCTTTCACCCATACAGTAACACGCAACACTGCAATTTGTTTCTTTTGCTCTGTTCGTTCATTTGTTTTCTACTTTAATAACAAAATAATTGATGATGTTGATGTTGATTTTTGATTGGAGGGTTGTGTTATATATTTTTCCTTCTCATTGTTATTAAATTTCGTTTTTAAATTTTACAATTAGTAATTTATCTTCAGAGAGATTTGATATTTTGACTATTAAGTTATGTGAAAGTATTTTCTAGAAGAGAAAAACCGTTATGTGGAAATGGGGTTCCGAAAGGAGTAAGTCATTGTCCAGGAAAAAAAAAATGATTTTTTGAAGTCAGCTCTTAAAAATAATTCTAAAAACATATTTTCCACTAAAAACAATATTTCGGAATATACTTTTCACCTTCTTGCATATAACCAATGACAAAACACAACAAAAAATGAAACTCTTGCACATCGTACTAAATGATTTAACAGGAACAAATTATTGAAGAGAGTTATGAACAAAGAAAATTGTTGTTGTTGACTATGTTCCCTTATTCAGAAAAGAGACCACTAATCGTTTCCTTTTGAATGTTTCATATTGATAAGCATATTTTCCTTTCATATTTGTAAAATGAATAAAAATATTCTAACAAATTACACGTCTTCTATATTTTAGCAGATTGCAGAATATTGAGTAGCTTTCAAAAAGAACTACATTGATATACCAACTAATAAAAATGAACCAGAAATTAGTAAACTAGTCATAATGAACGTGTTAGCTCTCAGTTGGACTAGAAAATTACTTTCCAAAGTAAATCACATCATGTAAGTTTATTTTAAACAATTCATATCTCCAACTTGTTTGGTCAATATAAACATGATGTTGTCATTCTGATTTATCATTTGCCGCAGAAGTGAAGTGAAATTAAGAAAAACAAAACGCACTGGATTTCTAATTAGAATTTAAACTTAATAAATTTGTTACCATCATGCTCATAGTTTAACTTATACTCCTTTCATTTCTATGATTTTATCAAAATTGGTATTAAGAAACTAAATGCTTTGCAATTATTATGGGTTGATGCTAACGTCTTTTTGTGGGGGTTTCTTGTCTTTTTTTAGTTGTCAAATTATTGAAATTATTGTAGACTTTAGTTTTTTACAAATTTTGATAACAATTAGAAGGAAAAAGATATAACATAGTCCTCCAAAAATAATCAACATTAACATCATCAATTATTTTGTTATTAAAGTGAAAAACAAATGAATGAACAGAACAAGAGTAACAAATTACGGGGTATCGCGGGTTGTTGTGTGTGAGTGAGAGAGAGGATGGGGGTGAGAGAGAAACTAGACAAGTGAGGAAGATGAATTAGAGTTAGGTGAGTGTTTCTAATTTTTTCAGTTGAAGCTACTGTAGGGATGACAGACAGAAAGTTGAAGAGAGATGAAAGAGAAATGAGAAATAAATAAAAATTTGAGAGTTTCTTATTCTTTTTTACACTTTACTAAAATATTCCGACTAAAGAAAGAACTAACATATACTAGCAAACCATATATATATATATATATATATATATATATATATATATATATATATATATATATATATATAACACATATTATATCCATATACACATATGTATATCCATATACATAAGCATATACATATATACATATATGCATATACATATATGTATATACACATATATTATGTTTCTTTTCTTAAAAAAGATATTTTAATTTGGATTGTATGTAATAAATATTAAATCCGGTAATTAATCTCGTTCAAACACTAAATTTAAGATCAAATATTGATTGATTATGTCTATAATGAAAAAGTATAAAATATATTACATATATTTAATATAACTTGATAAATTTAAAACTTGTACCATAACAAAATACTAATATATAAACAAAAAATACAATATATATATATATATATATAAAGTAAAAAATTTGATGCTTCAATTTATATATATTATTTTGTTTTGTTTTCTAACGAATTCAATGCTAATTCTTTCCTATGAAATGGACCCATCAATGATTTCATTGAAATTTTGGTAATAAGCTGTCCTTGAAATTGGATTGCCTCCTAATTAATCTTATCATGATTTTCTTATAAATTTAAATAATTTTAATTTATTTTTATTAATTTTTAAGTGTATTAAATATATATATATATATAATTAAGTTTTACTTTTTTTATAAATTTAAATATTTTAATTTAATTCTTAATAATTTTCTAATTATTAAATATTTTAAAAAATTATAATTTTGTAATTGAGATTTTATTATTTATTTATTTACTTCATCAAGTAATTTATTGTTATTTTATCAATTATAATTATCCAACACATAAATGTGAATAATATAATTTATTTATTAGTTTATATTATATAAATATATTATTATTATTATATTAATCACATATTACATAATTTAAGAAGTAAAGAAAAATAAATAAGGTGACGTATCACTAAACTAAAAAATTAATTAATATTTAATTAAAAAATATAAAAATATAAATACTTAATATCATTAAATTTTAGGAAGAAACTAATTTTACATACTATTTATTTATTTAGATTATTCAGATATGGCAAAAAAGGAGTGGGTTTCACTCAGGAGTCAGATACTGGGCCTAGGTCCGAGCCCAAACGAAAACCGAAGTTTGTAAAAACTGAAAAAAGAAAAATAAAAATTAGACACAGAAACTGCATAGTGGTAAGTAAGTGTGGGAAGAAGATATTTTTCTAGTATATTGATTGATTGATTTTGTTTTGGGGGCGCAGAAGTTTGTTTGTGAACCTTTTGCATGAAAACGGCGTCGTAATCGTCCATTCGTATTGGGAGAGCATGAAAACCCCGATTCCGGGTTTCTACCGAAACCCTGTAAAGTTCAGAATGTAAGTTTAAAAATTGAAACTGATTGATTTTGTTGGTTTTTGTAATGCGTAATGAATGATTAATGCACAGGCCAACTGCAGAGAACTTGGTTCCCATTCGATTGGATATCGAAATCGAAGGACAAAGATACAAAGACGCATTCACTTGGAACCCTTCTGGTAATTTCAAACAAAACCTGATCATCTAGCCGTTCTTGTTTTTTCATTTGCGTTGATTGAATTCCGACACTGTAGATCCCGACTCCGAGGTTGTGGTCTTTGCAAAAAGGACTGTTAAAGACTTGAAGCTCCCTCCCGCCTTTGTTACACAAATTGCTCAATCTATTCAAGTACACACATCTCCATTTTTGTATGCTTTTCTTTATATTAGGTTTAATTTCTCTTTTACAATGTTTTAGACAAACTACTTGTTTTAGACCATCACATGCACTTCTTTTTTTAACTCATTTTGGTTCCTATAAGACACCCTACTGGTTCTTCGATTTTGAACGGCAGGACTAAAATGTATTTAAAATAAGGGATTAAATATTGTAATTTTTAAGTATAGAGACTAAGGCGTGAAATTATATAGACATATGATCTGTTTGAAGTCTTTCTTTTGTGAAAATTTCTATAAGAAAAAAGTAAGAAAGAAACATGAAATTTGTTTTTCCATAAGGTATAATTAGTTTATAAATAAGTTAATTTATAGAAGTTATCTCCTATTAACCTCTTTAAAGTTTGATTCCTAACTTATAGATAAACTAATTTGTTTTTTTTTTATTTTTTTTCTTCAAGAAATGCTTATAGAGAAGTTTCATCCAAATGAACTCATAGTTTTCAAATTAGCAGTTAAATCTTTATTATTATTATTATTGTGCATTTAGCCTAATTTATGTTATCTTGTGCTATCAGTCACAGCTCTTGGAGTTTAGATCCTATGAAGGCCAGGATATGTATGCTGGGGAGAAGATTGTTCCGATCAAGGTCTCTCTTTGTTGCCATTTTGTGTTTCTCTTGTTTCATTCAGTGTTTGCTTTGCATTTTAACAAAACGTTATTTCTGTTTTGCAGCTCGATCTTCGTGTTAATCATACGCTTGTGAAGGACCAGTTTTTATGGGTAAGGTTGGAGCACAGCACAGGTGTTGTGGTGTAACATTACCGTGCTTGTTTAGGTTTATTTCGGTTTTGTGTCTAAAATGATTGAATTCTAGGACTTGAACAACTTTGAGAGTGACCCTGAAGAGTTTGCTAGAATCTTCTGCAAGGACATGGGCATTGAAGATCCTGAGGTTGGAGTAAGTATATCCAATTTTCATTAGTAATGAGTTAAAATAATTTGATAGAGGCCTTGGGAGTATAATAGAATTTTGTTACATAGGCAAAATTATGTTATAGTAAAGAAACAATTTTTTGTAATGTAGGAACTGTTTTCTTGTTTTTATCAACGGAATTTTCTTTTTCTTTCTGCCTTCTTTTCAAAATGCACAAGCACACAGACATTCTTGAAAATTGAAACACGCTAAACTGTATAATGCTTCTTCTGCTTTGCAGCCAGCTATTGCCTTTGCTATCAGAGAGCAACTTTACGAAGTAAGTTCTATTGGTTTATTGATGTATCATTTTCAGGAATTATATATGGTCCGGTTACCACAGTCGTTATGTTTCCATATTTAGATTGCAATTCAAAGTGTGGTCTCAGCAAGAGAAAGCAGAATGAGCAAGAAGGGTCGTCGAGGGGCTGAATATACTCCGATCAGGTATTTTATCATACATTTGTGTCAAGTTTTTGCTGCGTGATAAGGGCAATTTTATTACAATTCTAAGTCAATATGTATTTCGCAAGTCATGTCTTTTTTCTCGTCAATGATCGTATGACAGTAAAGGAGGTGCCGTAGCAGTGGACTTGGTGAAGTTATTTGGTCCGAAATCTAGTGTAGTACGGTAAGTCCGTCATAAATCCGAATCCTACCTACTATTTAAAGCTTAAATTCATTGCCCTTCCAACTAAAACCACTTTGTAACTAATTTTATGATTTTAAACTTAGCGACTCATATCACATAAGGCATTCAAGGGTTATTTGCGCCAGGAATAGATATGTTTGTGTGGGTGTGTGTATATATATATAGTCTTGCATATGAAATTCAATGAGAAGTTGACAAGTTTGAAGCATTTTTTCTTGAATGCAAACAGGAAAAGAAAGGAGTGGGACGTATATGAACCTATTGTGGACCTGCTTTCCAATGAGGAAGTTGATGCCCTTGAAGCAAAGGAAGAGAGAAATTTCAGGTGAATTGGCTCCGTGGTCAGCCACACCATATCAGAAGGTTAGAGTTTGAAGTTTTTGTATTATATGCAAGCTGGGTTTTTAGTACCAGGAATCATTGATTATCATTTGATTTCGTTGGATGTAATCTTGTAGTTTCTTATTTATATTCTCTGTACCCAAAGCGAAAGAAAAAAAAAGTGTTTACATCTTTGCAGAGTGTTCTGGCCATTGTAGTATCAATAACAATCAAGCCATTTTCCATTTGGTGGGTTTCCGTGAAACCAAGAGGTCCCTAAATTAGTCCACATAAATCTGGTTAACATATTTGAAGTTAAAAGTAATTGAGTGTTTCTCCTAGAAGAAATCTTTCTTTGTAATCTAGAAAATCTCTATTAAATATACTATATATTATAAATTAAAAATTCAATTTGAGGGGTCCTCTCTTCTCCTTTGGATTAGCATTCTATGTCTGCTATTAGTTTTTTATTTTTCTCCACCATCTCGAATGACCCTTATTTTATCTTCATTTGTATATTTGTTCTTATTTGGTGAGTCTTTTCGAGCAAATACATTTACTTTAATAAACCATGCTTTGTATGTGTTATAGAAAATATCTACAGTTTAACATTACTTTATAGTACAATTTGTTATTCCTTTTTAATCTAAAACTTTTTTTTTATATATTTCAAAGATATCTATTATGGATTTTGATCATTACACCAAGAAATCCAAATCCAACGTCCTTCAAATCACAAAGAATTAAAAGAACTATCATAACTTCCTCAAAAACGTCATCAACATCACAGATGACAACTCAAATGAAAGCAGTAAGTGCAAGCACTAAAGCATGTTCAATGTCTGAGTATTTCTATTATTTTTCCTTTCTTTCTTTCGGAACTCTACCTTTTACCCTTTTTTTTTCTCTAATTTAGAGCAATTATAATCATGTTAGTAAAGGAAATTGTTTAACACATGTGAATTCACTGCATGCATAGAAAACCTCTTCATAGCTAAAGTATAATCTCTTGGTGTACAATTTTTTAGATATTTTTGTCGTTTAAACATGTTATAACTCAAGTCTCTTTCTTAAAATTAAAAGCTTGCAACCACTCTAATAAAAAATGACAATGTCGACAATTGAAATAATGCCAAAAAAGGCACGTGGATTCCAGAGAAGAAAAAAGTGTGGTGATTGGGAAGTTTTAGTCTTCCTTTGTTCTGAAATTTCGTGGTCCTCAAATTGGATGATTTATATTCACACAAACTCCATGAAAATTTCCAAATTGTTTATTTTCACCAGATTAAAGAATGTTTTAGAGAAGATTTATTTTATTATTGTAAGCATTTATTTGAAGATTATGTAGCATCTATTTTATTTATTTTTGGCAGCATGAATGAATGAGATGTTGTAGAGAATGAAATCCAATTGTTTTATAATTGGTAGGTGTAGATGGTGGAATATGTAGTCAACTTTTTGTAGGAATCAAATAATATACGAATCTGATTTGGATGATAATGACTTACCACTATAATCATTGGTCCTAACTTTTCTTTTTATTCTTCCCCATTACATTGAAGAATTTATTTCTACACAAATAACAAATCATTTAAATCTTTTCACTTGCGAATCACTTTGATCTCAAAATCTTTTTATTTTAAATGGTACGTCTTATTAATCAATTAACTAATTTTGTTGTTCTATCTTAATTGTGAAAATTAATTTAATCTCTTTTAATTATCTTATCTCAACTATCTCTTTCTTTTATATTTATTTACTTCTTAAAATTTATATTCTTTGTCTGTCTCTAGTTTTGTATCTTTTCTTCCAATATCTCTCTCACTTATATTCTTTTTCTTGAATCTATAATTTTTGAGAAAGATAAGGAGAGTGACTGAAAGAATAATAATAGATTTTTTTAAGACGAGGAAGGGTGAAAAGTAGAAAAAAAAATGGGATTTAGAATTTTGTTATTTTGGTATGGGAGCAGTGTCAAATTGAAGATAGCTAAGAGAGACAATTAAGGGAAAGTATATTTGTAAATAATTTTGCAATATTACTTAAGTGACAGTAATATATGTAATTTTATTTTTAATTTTTAATAAATTTCTTTTTCTTACGTTTCCTTATAGATTTTTTAGCGCTCTTTGTCATTTATTAGCTTTTTTTTAAAATAATGACAGTTGTCTGATATATAATCATGTCAACAGCTAAGTATAACAACACATTTCTTTTAATTATTGGAAAATGTTTTTTTAAACATTTGCACAAGTTTAACAATTCATTTTTAAAAGTATTTTGGTCATTAAAAAATTAACTTTTGTATTTAAAAAAAATTTGTTGGGTATCAAAATAATAATACACTTAATTATATTAGGTAAAAGAAAACAATATTCAAAGTGATAGAAACAATGTATTTTCCTACTTAATTTGTGTCTCCTATTTTTTTTTCCCGGTATTTTCTATTAATTGCTGAAACCCAAATCGGTGGTGAAATCCAGACAGCATAAAGATCAACAAAAAATGTTTTTTCATATTCTTAAATTTTTTTTGTATGTTTCGTTGCGAAATAATAAGAAAACAAATATATGAAAGAAATAAAGCATGCAAAATAACTTAAATAAAGGAAATGACAATGTTACTTATTTTCCTTTAAGAGTACAAATGTTAGTCCACTTACCTCTTAAGTAATCATATAACAAATAGCTTATATGAGTAACTTATTACTTTAGAATGTTAATAACTAGTGGAGCCAAGATGAATAAAAAAAAAGATTTATCTAGACAATAAAACTTACAAATTTATTGAAGGAAAATAAAATTATTAAATAAATTAATATAAAAGGATGATCTCTCTTTCATTATGACTGGCTCAATTGTTAACATGACTCTCAAAATATTTTCCTTTAAAACAAAAACATTACAAATTTACCTTTTTACAAATTATTGTGGAAGATTCCACTAAGATCAAACTATAATATATACATATAAATTAACTTAATATAATAATATTAAATTTTTTCTCATTCAAGTTAGAATTATTATCTAATGCTATCGAATTTCTATGTTCAATATGCTCATTTCTCGAGATAAGTATTATAATTTACAAATATAAACAACAATCAAATAATAAAAATATTTTTTTATTAAAAATTGTAAGAAATGTTTACACACCTTTATTAAGAATTAGGTAAATATATTATTTAATAATTTAAAAGTTTTGATGTGACCATTTTAAGAGAATTCATTAGGCATTTAAGAGTATCCAACGTACGACTATCTAAGACTATTATTTCTTACAAACTTTTTGAACTTTTTTTTACAATTCAAATCAATATATAAAAAATATGCTTGTCAAATCAATTTTGTCCAAACTTCACACATGATATGTTCTTTAAAATTGTGCAAAGAGCATCTTTCAGTTATAATTACTTATACTAACTAAATAATAACAGCAATTAAAAAAAGTACGATTGTAAAAAGTATTCAATCAAAAGAATGAAAATATATAATGATATTTATTATTATTGATGTTATTCTTGCTTAACTAAGTTTAAAAATAAACAATCTTGATTGATTTAATCCGTATTAAACTAAAAACAAATTGAATCTAATCTATTTAATTTGACTTGAGTTCTCATATCGAACTAATTCAAATGAATTAATATCTAAAGCAAAATAACATAACAAATAATATAATTATCTTTTTTATGAAATATAATGATGACAGAGACAATGCATATATTTACTAATGATGATAAAAGTGATACTGTTGAGAGATAGGCAATAATGACTTTTGATTAAAGTACCTCTAATTGTCGGTGTATTGAAATGGATGAAAGAGAAAAAAATAAAAAGTACAAGTGACTATATGATAGAATAAAAAGATTAAAATATTTAGATGAAATAAAATAGATAAAAATATATACATAAAAATATAGTTTTTAAAGGAAGCGTAAGAATATAACTATCGTATAAATGGTGGTCAATTTTTTTTCTCAATCATCTTTTACTTCTTTGTAATCTATATTTCACTAAATAAAATTTGAATGAAAACAGATTAGTTTATTCTATTATTTGTTCAGATGTTGTTTAATATTATAAATAAATTAAAACATATCATTCGGATAATGAAACTTTTCCTTTCCACTGTCTTTTAATTCTTATTATTAATTTTTGTTAGATTATTTAACGATTCCTGTTATTTTTGTTATTTTTAATTAACGATGAAGTTTAATATATGTTTTATTAATAAATTAAATTAAATATTAATAAAGTGTTTTGGTAATGAGATTGAGGTCAATTGTGTCAAATTTCAAACAAACTTTTAATTGTTTTAATAATTTATGTCTTTTCTTCGTGACACTTTATACTTTGCAGGAATTACATGCAAAAGGTATTTTAATGATTTCGAAATAGATTTTCAATTAGTATTGATCTAATCATAGTCCAAAAGTTGATAAACATACTTTACCTATAACGTGTTTAATATGCAATCCCAATCACTCATTAGTTGACTTATTCATCAATCATTGTCTTAGATAGACATCATTCTCTCAGGAACCAATTATGGATATGAAGGAATTGACCGCCCAATCAACTACTAATCAGACAGTAAGTACACACTATTTTTATAAGATTGAATTGAGTTTACATATATAATATAATAAATTTTATTTCTTAAGTATAAAGTATAATGTTGAATTAGTTAAGATCATTGCTTTATCTAATTCTTCGTTCTTATGATTTTTGAAATCAACTTTTTGTGAAGGGAATGCTAGTAAATTGGCATTGTATAAAGATGATTTGATAGACGAAGACTTGGAAGATGAACAAAAGTACCTAAAAGAATATTTAGAGATTGAAATATTAGATGAAGACATTGAGACGAGGGAGAGAGTTCAAGGAGCTCCAAGAAACGAATCTCACAAAGATTCCTCACATGTGTCTTCTTCAAACACTTTATTATATCTAAAATTTTTAATTTTGGTAGTGAGTATGATAAATGAAATTTAATTTCAACCTAACACATAATTTCACGCGAGGAAAAAAATAAAATAAAATTAACAACAAAATTATTTATTTAGTGTTACAGCAACGGTTGCTTTCTCACGACTTTTGGCTTGCAATTTAGTTCAATGTTGTACTGTGAAAGTATGTCTGTGAGGTCTTAGTTTATAGTAATCGGTGAAAGAAGAAGTTTTGTTCATGATCGGTGTCATACTCTAATACGAAACATTATAGTTCGTAAATTTAGACATAGATGTAAAGAAAGAGACAAATGCATCGATTGTGGTCTTATCTAAATAGGGAATGTCTTTAAATATCGTGACGGGAATTAACCAAATTTTGTTCTACTACCTATGTAGCCGTTGGGTGTGTTTAGTAGTAGATGAGTAATCTTTTGTTGGTCATAAAACAAAATAGTAAAATAGAATAAAATTTTATGTTATCCTCATTCTTCTTATCATCAATAATTGATGGCCAACAAAGGAACCATGACAGTCGGACACGCTGTTCCATGTTCAGTTGTCCTCTATAAGATATTTTTCTGACTCGAAATTTGAACATTGACTATTGACTAAACAAGAGAGATAGAAAATCTAATCTACATTTCATCATAATAATCTCGCCATGATTTTCTCATCAATCATGGGGATTCCCTACAACACATCACAGATTACAAAACACCTACACTAGAGTGGGATGACCTTAACATTAGCATACAAAAAGATTAGCTAATTGGTGCAGTGGCATATTTGATGGAAGAGGGTCAGGTTGAAGAGGGTATATTGCAGTTTGTGGATTTGGACTTGTCGAGAATAGACCACATAACTTGAACATCCTCGTAGCCACATGCCATGACTTCCCCGTGCAGATCCATGACTCGGGTCTCTTGGTCTGGAAATGGATGAGAATGAGAATGAGAATTATATAGCATAAGATAGAAGAAAGTAAGGAAAGAGGGTGGAGAGAGACCTGGTTGAGACTTCTTTTGATCCCTTGGCGGTTGGTTGTTGAAAAAGGTGCAAGCTTTTTTGAAGGGTGTTGTGATGGTCTTCTTCCAAGAGGCCATTTGGGTGGGGAAGAAGGTGTGGAGGTTATATATATAATAAGAAGAATGAATGTGCAGCAGAGAGAGAAAGCAGAGAAGAAGAAGAAGAAGAAGGAAAGAGAGAGAAAAGGCAAGATCCGTGAGATGAGGAGCGATGGAAAATGAATCGTTTTTATTGATATATAGATGATTTTCCTTATCTCATTCATCCATTGATTAAGCGAAAGAAGGGTCGGCTACTGCACCAAACCACATGCTCCACCCTCCCTCACTATGACACACTCCTTCTCTTACACGTGATCACTTTTCCACTTCATTCCTACTATTATTTAATGCTAACTGGACCCCTCTCTCTCTCTCTCTCTCTCTCTCTCTCTCTCTCTCTCTCTCTCTCTCTCTCTCTCTCTCTCTCTCTCTCTCTCTCTCTCTCTCTCTCTCTCTCTCTCTCTCTCTCTCTCTCTCTCTCTCTCTCTCTCTCTCTCTCTCTCTCTCTCTCTCTCTCTCTCTCTCTCTCTCTCTCTCTCTCTCTCTCTCTCTCTCTCTCTCTCTCTCTCTCTCTCTCTCTCTCTCTCTCTCTCTCTCTCTCTCTCTCTCTCTCTCTCTCTCTCTCTCTCTCTCTCTCTCTCTCTCTCTCTCTCTCTCTCTCTCTCTCTCTCTCTCTCTCTCTCTCTCTCTCTCTCTCTCTCTCTCTCTCTCTCTCTCTCTCTCTCTCTCTCTCTCTCTCTCTCTCTCTCTCTCTCTCTCTCTCTCTCTCTCTCTCTCTCTCTCTCTCTCTCTCTCTCTCTCTCTCTCTCTCTCTCTCTCTCTCTCTCTCTCTCTCTCTCTCTCTCTCTCTCTCTCTCTCTCTCTCTCTCTCTCTCTCTCTCTCTCTCTCTCTCTCTCTCTCTCTCTCTCTCTCTCTCTCTCTCTCTCTCTCTCTCTCTCTCTCTCTCTCTCTCTCTCTCTCTCTCTCTCTCTCTCTCTCTCTCTCTCTCTCTCTCTCTCTCTCTCTCTCTCTCTCTCTCTCTCTCTCTCTCTCTCTCTCTCTCTCTCTCTCTCTCTCTCTCTCTCTCTCTCTCTCTCTCTCTCTCTCTCTCTCTCTCTCTCTCTCTCTCTCTCTCTCTCTCTCTCTCTCTCTCTCTCTCTCTCTCTCTCTCTCTCTCTCTCTCTCTCTCTCTCTCTCTCTCTCTCTCTCTCTCTCTCTCTCTCTCTCTCTCTCTCTCTCTCTCTCTCTCTCTCTCTCTCTCTCTCTCTCTCTCTCTCTCTCTCTCTCTCTCTCTCTCTCTCTCTCTCTCTCTCTCTCTCTCTCTCTCTCTCTCTCTCTCTCTCTCTCTCTCTCTCTCTCTCTCTCTCTCTCTCTCTCTCTCTCTCTCTCTCTCTCTCTCTCTCTCTCTCTCTCTCTCTCTCTCTCTCTCTCTCTCTCTCTCTCTCTCTCTCTCTCTCTCTCTCTCTCTCTCTCTCTCTCTCTCTCTCTCTCTCTCTCTCTCTCTCTCTCTCTCTCTCTCTCTCTCTCTCTCTCTCTCTCTCTCTCTCTCTCTCTCTCTCTCTCTCTCTCTCTCTCTCTCTCTCTCTCTCTCTCTCTCTCTCTCTCTCTCTCTCTCTCTCTCTCTCTCTCTCTCTCTCTCTCTCTCTCTCTCTCTCTCTCTCTCTCTCTCTCTCTCTCTCTCTCTCTCTCTCTCTCTCTCTCTCTCTCTCTCTCTCTCTCTCTCTCTCTCTCTCTCTCTCTCTCTCTCTCTCTCTCTCTCTCTCTCTCTCTCTCTCTCTCTCTCTCTCTCTCTCTCTCTCTCTCTCTCTCTCTCTCTCTCTCTCTCTCTCTCTCTCTCTCTCTCTCTCTCTCTCTCTCTCTCTCTCTCTCTCTCTCTCTCTCTCTCTCTCTCTCTCTCTCTCTCTCTCTCTCTCTCTCTCTCTCTCTCTCTCTCTCTCTCTCTCTCTCTCTCTCTCTCTCTCTCTCTCTCTCTCTCTCTCTCTCTCTCTCTCTCTCTCTCTCTCTCTCTCTCTCTCTCTCTCTCTCTCTCAGTATTCATCACTCAAAAATATTACTCATCAAACAATCATTTCAAATTTCACTTCACATTTTTTTATCTTTTCAAATTTAGAATTATCAGATTCAACTAGTCTTATAAAAGATTCATTTTCATTTCAATTTATATTTCAAATATTTATTTTTAAATAATTTTATATGATAGCCAATTTTTTTTTAAATTATACGAGTAACACTTCCCATCCCTACTTCAGATAGGCTATTCCTGTTCGTGTTTCTGTGATATGACTAAGATCTCAGTAATGTAGAAAACTCAATTCTTTGCTTGTCTCTTATGTTACTTTATCTTATAGTATTCAATGAAATGAGTTTTCCTTTATTATATTATTTTTAAGATTTTGCTTCAATATAGTGTTATGCAAATATAAAGTTATGTAAGATTTATGTTAACTTAAAAAAAATAGTTAAATTATTATTTTAAAATTTAAAAAGTACAATTTATTCTTAAAATTTAAAATCTAAGACTTTATAGTAAATCTTAATATATAGTCATCGGTAAATCACATTTCTTCTTATCTTCCTTCATGTCGGTGTCATTGATAATTCTGTATTTGTTTATGATGCTATTTTTTTATCATAAACATCTTTCATTATATTGTATGACTTTTTTCATTGTGTTTTTTTTTTACTGTGGAAGATTGATTTCCCTTGTGTTACTGGTGGAGGGACCCTGAAAATGCAGGTCTGTAATTTATGAGGCTTATGTAACGAAATAAAGGCATTGGACAATGGCTCAGTTTCCCACTTCATGGCATGTGATGATAATGATCTGATATGGGGAATGGGAACGTGAAAGATTGGACAACACAAACCAACCAAAGGAACCCTAATCCCTGTGGGGTCTTCTTCCACCACGCCCTTCATTTTCAGCCCTATCTACTACCCATTTTTCTCACTAATAATACTCTCCATAGTTTACCAATGACAAAAAAAAAAAACCTTTTTAAATATTGTTCATCCACTTTATGACATCTAATAATATTCGTCAAAAAAATCTAGCTGTCAACCTTGTGCTTTTGATTCTTCATTTTAAATTGTATTAACATATATAAACTCCCTTTAATACCACCGAAAAATGTAGTCTTGGTAATGTGAACACTGAGTGACGGTGCCGTTGATTCTAATCATGAGTTGACTAAGACAGCCATTTAAGTAATTAATGACTAATCATATATTGTTAGCTTCCCAATGCACCTTAATTTGGTTTCAGAATCTTCGTTCCCCAATACCTTCCTTATAAAGTGTGTTTGGTCTTTGTTTACAGCAACATAAATCTGCAAATCAGACAAAGTTGCATCGAAATTACTCAAAAATATTCAAAGTCAACATATATTGCCTGTCTGAAAACCCTTAAACAACGAAATCCGACGGTAGTGTATAGGGATCTCAACATTGGTAAGACTTTTGGACCAAACTTTTGCTTCTAATATCATTTTAAAAGATTTTTTTTTCAACGAAGGTATATGTATATAAATCTGTTATTTTTTATTTTATTTGATCTGAGACTTTATTTATATTTAACACAACATCGTGCAAATTACAGTCTAAGTTTATCTGACGTATTCTGAAATTTATTTGAATTTTTAAGGACAGATGCAGAGGGACGATGAATGGTGTAACGGTATTGTGCTGCATGTCCTTTGATCTCATTACAAATAGCCATTTAGTTTGATTTTGAGTTTAGCAATTAGACTTGTTTATTCCTTGTGACATGCAATGTACCAATGAGGACATGTGAACAGTACAAATTATTGCTGGGACGATTATTGTTTTATAAATGATGACAACAAAACCTTATTGTCTTAAGGACAGAAAATAGCGCGTATGATTGAGATGATTGGCACGTTTTTTAAATGCTTATATTTCAATAGTTTTCTAATATTTTCTATCAGACTCATTTAATTTCAGTGAAAGATAGATAAATAGTCTAAGTAAAAATTGTTTTTTTACAAATATATTTGAACTATTCAACGTTAAATTCAACACACTCATTGTCTCAGTAACTCTGTAATTTGTCGGTACATGATTTTCACGTGCTTACATGATTTTGACATGTAAACAAACAGTAGGTAAGCTAATTTAAATATCTCCTTGTTTTTCTTATCTGATTACTATGTTTGATTGAAATACTTTGAAGTTTTTTTATCTTCTGATATTTTCTATAATAATTACTCTCAAACTTATATTTATTTTATAACAAGGTTATTCCTACGGTGTCCTTGAAACAAATTTGGGGGATTTAATTTTCAAGTCAAGTTTAGGCTCATATCAATTGCACATATTCTGGCATCGCTTTCTCTTATACTAGTTGCAATTGTAACTATCGTCTCTAGTGCTATAGTATCAATAGTGTTGCTACCACCTACTTTGCACAAGTGGAGGTCCACCTGTTATCTTAAGAAAAAAAGTATAATTGTGTCAATGGTATTTTAAATGTAATAAATGTGAGAATACAGGAAATTAGTTTAAGAATATGAAATTTGCAAGAGAAAAAAAATTATGTTTAGAAGTTTAAGTAGATTATAAAAAAATTGAGTTCTCATTTCTTAAAACAATAACAATATTTGACCCTTTTTCTACTTTTTTTTCTTCTCCTTTTAATTGTTTGATCATTTTTCATCCTTTTGAACATAAAAGATCATAGAAGTGTTCCTCTTGACAAGTATTATAAAAGCCTCCAATCAATTTCTCTAGTTGGGTAAATTAATTTTTCTCTTCCTTTGGACTTCAATTTGACCTCTGAGTGTAATGTTTTTATGCTCAAACTAAGTTTATATGGTCTTCTAAGTTGAATGGTAGGTCCAATTGTTAAATGGATGTTTCTAGGTATAAATAGAAAATCTTATGAGTACTGGATTGTGTGAGAGGTATTAGAGAGAGGTCATCTAATAGGTGAGAGAAACTAATTATTTAAATTGTTTTAAATTGAGAGTTTATAATCTACATAATATTTAAATTGTTTGAGAGTGTAATTTAATGAAACTTTATTGTTTTGGTTTTTATGATCTACATTGTTTTTAGCATGGACATGTTTTAGTTTTTAGTATATTGTATGATAATGAAACATTTGAACGATTAGCCGATAATAAATTGTTGAATAGAATTTATGTGGTGTGAGTCGAGGGAGACTTCACATGGTAAATAATATAATATGAAAGAGGATCATATTTAGAGAATTACTGGGGTTAATCTATGATGACTTGATTAGGAACATTGATTCTAAATGTTGAAATATCACTAGAAGATTTGGAAGTAAGCATGACAAATGCAGAGTTTTACAAGTCCATTCGATATATTCTTCCAAGAATAATGTTTAGATGTATTCCTTTATTTGAGTCATGTTACAAAAATGTGATTAAGGTTTTGAAATAGAGCCATGTGGACTAAGATTAGATAATTGTTTTTAATGAATATGAAACATTTAAATTTTTGACTAGATTTTATAAAAATTATTTAAGAATTGATTGATAATGTTGATGGAAAAAGGAGAAAAATTGCTAGGTATTAACACAAATAAATTTCGTACAAAATTTAATTATACAAATTTTAAATTATTTCTTAGAATTTTTATAATATGATTTATTTGCTTTCTACTTTTTCATTTAATGAGCTTACTCTTGTGTTTTGTGTATTCTTTGTTATTTTTTTATATGATGACAGTATATTAATATGTGAGTAGGGAAGAAACATTCGTTATAAATTTAAATAAAATAAAATTATAATTTGAATTCAATATAATAATAATAATAATTTAAATTAAACTAATTATTTTAATTTTAATTTGAAGTCAAACCGTTATTGGTAATAGAGATAATTTAGAGTAAAAAAAAGAATAATTTCAGTCTCATTCATAGAAATTATGAAATGTGGGAAAAGAAAAATATAAAAATGAATTAATTAATAGATTATGTCCTATTCTTGGAAAGAAGTATTTAAGTCTGTTATATAAGAATATATTGAACACTCTTAAATATATTTTAATGATTGAATTATTTTTTCCAAAACATTATAACGGTAATTATTAATTTTTATATTCAGTATAAGTTAAATGTTTATGAGTAAAAAGAAAGGTCATTTGGTAATTTTAATTAATGCTTATATGTAAAAAAGAGATTGTATCTCCTTACTTAATTCTCGTCCTTAAATTTAATTTTGAACAATTAATTGATTCAATTAATCAATATATGAATCTAATATTAATATGATACAATCTCATTTATATTCAGTTATCAAATTCAAATTCAATTTATTTTCAATTTGGATTCTAAAAATAGTAGCACAACACAAAACAAACTTAGGAATAAAAAACAATTGATGCAAAACCTAATTCCATTTGTTTGATTATTTATTGAATTAATCGTTAGATATTTAATTCTTCATTTGTTAAAGAAAAAAGAAGTGGTAAAAAAATGAAATAAAAATAAATAAATAAAAGGAAAAGAGAAAAATGATGCAAAAACAACATCTTTTGAGAATTTGATCAATAATTTATGTCGTTGTGTTTTGAGTATATTTAAACCTTATACAAAGTTTGAAAAATGAAGCAAAAATGTGATCTATTAAGTAGATCTAATAATGTCCATAAGTCCAATTATAAAAATTCAAACTAATATTAACAAAAACCAATTCACATGATTCTTTTAGAGCTGTCGGGTAACTCGATCCGACCCACCACAAATTGGTCATTTAGTGAACTAATCCAACCTGACTCGTTTATTAGTGAGCTGGAAAAATTCAAACCCGACCCAACCCACCACGGGTTGGTGGGTTAAACGGGTTGACTCATTGAGTCACTTAATTATAAGTTTTTTTCAAAATAAATAAAATTAGAACTTTTTTTAATTTAAATCTAAATAAATTTCACTCTAACTTCAAAGACAAAAATAAAAAAAATATCACACAATCCAAGTGTAATCCAAAAACAAGCACACAAGGCGAACAAATAAGTTTTTAATATTGATAATTTTTTATCATTTGTCCATTATAATATTAAAGTCTTGAATACATAAATCTATAATATTTTTCTCTCTTAAAATATCTTTTTCTTTCATCTCATCTACAATATAATCAAAAAAATGCTAACTAATAATATTGAAACACATAATAAAATAATTAAATTAAATTAGGTGGGTTGATAAGCCAATCCGGCTCACCATGGGTTCAATTCGAATGAGTCAGGTTCTAAGTGAGCCGGGTTAAAAACTAATCTGTACAAAATTATATTTTTTTCAAACTCAATCCGGTTCAAACCTGTGATGAACCAGGTTAGCTCGCGGATTACAATCCATCTTGAAAACACTAGTTCCTTTGTAAAAATATTTCATTAAATCTATCTCAACTTCTTAAAAAAATTATAGAAAATAGTATAAAACTTCAAATTCCGTAAATCATATATCCATTTGAAATAGAATCAATAAATTCTAAAAAAAATTAAAATTAAAATAATTAATAAATATCAAATAAACTAAAAATACAAAATTAAAAAAAATATGAAATTAGATTCAATTTATTATTACAGAAAACAATAAACAAGTGATGAAAAAGAGCTAAACATTAAGCAAAGTGACAAGTAATAACGTGTGTGCCTCATTCCATTATTATTGCATGCTCCATCTTTGTGATATGTTCTCCATTGTCTCTATATTGTCTCTTAAAGTAGATGGTTATATCCCCACATCCACGTTTCTTTACAAGAACCTTCTCTTCGCTATATACGTATGGTCATTTTCTTTAACAACTTTGTTTTCTTACAATAATTATATTTTAAAAAAATATAATTTAATTTAACATATAGTATAATGTTGTCTTCTTTACAAAATAGTATTCTTGTGCCAATGCTATTTAAATATAATAAACATTTGTTAAATTGTTTAATTAAATAGGATATTTAATTTGAATCTAATAATAATAAATACTTAATTTAAATTAAAATAATTATTGCAATTTAAATTTGAAGTCAAACACTTATTCGTAATATATATAATTTAAATTTTAAAAGCATAATTGAATATATTTTTAATCATTGTAAAATAATTGAATTTTTATTTATGTTTTTCTAAAAAAATAATAGAAAACTATTAATTTTTATACTCAGTATAACGTGATACTCGTTAACTGCTTATATATAAAAAAAGAAAGGTCACATGACCATTTTAATTAGTGCTTACTAGTATGTCTGATATGATATGATGAATACCTTTTTTATTTTAAAAAATTATAAAATAAGTGTTTTTATTATATGGTGACTTCAATTATAGAAAGATGAAATAAAAGAAAAATATTTTTAAAGGAAAAAAGAAACCAAAATTCTCTCATTTTGTCAGTGATTAAAAAAACAACAATTTCAAATTTTATGGAATAAATCAATTAATAACAAATAAGATTACAGGAGAAAAAACCACTTCTTACTTATTCTACATAGATTAAAAACATATTTAAATGTTTTAAAAAATATATAAATAAAGTGATTCATAAATTATTTGAGCTCGAATTGATAAATGTTACATCAAAATCATTTACTTAGTTGAATCAACAAATTCGATCTTAAATATGCTACCCTAATTTCATTTATGCTATTAAACTTTTGAAAAAACAAAAGAGATTTCGTATCATTAATACGTCATATTTACAGGTTTATTAGACAATATTGTTTTTTTTTTTCAATCATGTCTCTTTATCTCCATAAGTGTTAAAATGATTTTTGGGTCATCGGTCATTCGTACCCAACCTACCCACGTTTTTGTAAAACTTAGACAACCAACTTAAGGGATATTGGATCAATGATTTGACGGAATGAGTTAATTTAATCATATTGATTAATATAAAAGTTATATTTAGATATAGTTGTTATTTAGTGTATGCGTTAATTCTAACCTACTTATGAAATATTGAATGCGTTAAAAAAAGTCCTTACATAAAATGAGAATGAGTTAGAGCTATAGGATTAAAGTATGATTAAATTTTTAAAGAAATTAATTAAGCTCTAAATATTTTTTATAATTGCAAGTTTTAAAAATATTTTAAATTGTAAATTGTTTCATAAATATTTTATCGATAAATTGATCTATAATTAACTTTTATTATTTATACTTAATTATAAAGTTGAGGTCCAATCAACTTGTTGGACCAATTCAACTTAATTTTACTTAATTTTGTTTGATATTAGGTTCAATCTTAATATATATTTTTTTATTTGGACCAAAACTAACTTGTGTTAAATATAATTTGATTTGATCTTGATTGAAGCCAACTTAATTATCTTAGTCTAAACCAACTTAACATTACATGTCTCAACAAAGTGTGTTTCATCTTAACCCGATCTAACTTATTCTAACTTGGGCTAGGTTTGGTTGACCAACCCAATTAATATGAACTCGATTTAAATTGATTTGGGCTCAACTAAATCTAACTCATTTGGACTTAATTTAGGCCAATTCAAATTAATTTAGACTTGACTTGACAATTTTATTTTATTTGTGTTCAACTAGTTAACTTAATTTGATTTTGATTTAATCCAACTCGATGTAACTCGATCAACATAACCTAATATGAATATGACATGTGTGACCTAATCACATTGATATGCGGTTTAATTACAGATTCAAAAGTTTGGGCCAGAATCAAAACTGAGATATCGATATCATTATCTTTCAAAAGTTGAATTCTTATATTCAACGTACCGATTAACATTTACATGGTCATGCTTTTGAAGCAAGTTGCTTCAAAGAAAGACACTTCTTTGTATATTGCCAAAGAAATGAAAAACAATTGCTATGCATAAGCGATGTCACACATACAAAACAACCAACTATGATCCCTACTCACCAACTTCGGCTAGTAGAGCACCTTCTGCTACGTGAATCATAAAAAAAAAAAAAATAATCCCATTTCATGCAAGTACCCACACTAACTTCACTAATGCTTTTACTTAATAATTGTATGGATAAAAAGATAACTTGGAGAATCTCAAACATACAGCTTTATTAAATACTTTTATTTTCCACCACTTTAAAATGATTTAGATTAGTTTCAATTTTTATTCAATACGATCTTATTGTTAATGACAATGTAATTAAATGATAGTAATAAAAAAACATATTATTAATACATTCTATTCTAACATAATTCTTGATCCAAATTATTAACCAATATTTGCCGAATTGAAGTGATATTCTCACGTAATAAAGCAAATGGTGAGAGTAATACATATCATTAACTAAAAGCTTTCATTTTTGTAAGATTTTTTAAAAATATTTTATGAAATTTTACAAAATGCATAAGATTTTTTTTTTTCTATTCTCCTAGAAAATCCAATAAAAAAAAGATACAAAATATGAAAAATTAGGGCAGTGAAAACTTAAATTATAGTGGTGAACATGTTATTTATGTTATTAGAGTGCAGAGGAGAGCTTCATATAGTCTGTTTAGTCCATTTTCCGTGAGATGCAGGGTTCATAAGAAGAATTTCTGTTGAAAAATTTATGAACTTGTGGTGACCATGAGAACGGAAAGATAAGGAGATTCCAGGGTAAACTTAGAGACAAGCGTTTCAACTGAGGTTCTACATTGAAGAGCCATGCGTGTCAAAAGCTGATGAAGAACCCTAGGTACGAAAAGAAGATATAGTTGGCATCCATTTAGATGCCCCTAATTTCTAGCTATTTAGATAGGAAAATGCCCATTTTATGTCTTCTAGCTTGTAGTGTAGCTTGCTGGCATGAATTTTTTCAACTTCATTACTGTAAAATTAAAATAATTCTTCATGTTACACCTAAAATTGCCACGTGGGATATCGACTGTCTTCTTCCTTCACGATAACTATTCTTTCTACTTTTCTTCTTTCTTTTTCAGTTCCAACTTTTTGTTTTGTTTAGGGTTGAACTTATTTTTCTTCTTACACAAAGTCACATTTGTGTTCTTTGTAATCACAACTATAAGTTGTAATTATCCTTTTCAACAGTTGAGAAAGCTTTCTTCTGCTGTGAAATATGAAAATGCGTGATATAAGATGAAGGCTGTGTGGAAGTGGCATGGGACACAGAGCCAAACTTTTGAGTTGTTTGAGCTTGTTCCCTTTAATTTGAGTCTTGGAAGTAACCTAAGTGGTTCTAAAGTAACTAGCAAACAAATCAAAGATACTCTCTGCCTATATTTTGCATTACAGAATATAAACAAATTAATGAATGCATGTGTCACCCCAATGTTATTGTTGTCAATCTCTCAAAGATAACTTCAAATCGGATTCCACCAGTTCATATAAAGGTGGCACGACTTTTATAGTTTCAGACCAACAGATGAAGCTAAGTTAGAATATGTAGACCCTCTGATTAAGAATTAGTACCTCTCTAAAGTTTCCACCAAAAGTTGCAAAATTTCATGCCACATGGGGAAAAGGTGAAACTCCAGTTCTGAGTTGATAGTTATCTGCATCAAGCATATAGTATATTTTTCTCCGATATTACCCTCTCAAACTATAACCATAAATACTGATGAATTTAGTTAGCTGTAAAGATTTAAAAGACAAGATCTTTTAGTAAAATTTGAAGGACTAAAGACATTTGATAATGGTGGGTGTTAAGATTAAGAAGTGAAGATGTAGATAATTGAACAATATTCCCGACAGTGAAAGTAGGTTTTGTACTTAGAAGCAGAAAGGCAGGAGCTTACGATTCAAAGTAAAAGACATTGGTTAATGAAGAAGATGCTGGAATGATATTCCTAAGTACACTGGTAATCTGGTATCTTGTCATTCTGAGATGTTCATTTATTGACGATTCCGTTTAACCTTTACCGATAGTTTTCCCAAGTAGTGAAGCCCAGAAAAAGCACAAGAGTACAACTTCTTTTATGTTAACCCTGTGCACTCACTGCACCACCCATCAGTAAGATTTCTGATTCTCCTTCTCAAGATCCCAATGGTGCCAATTCTTTTCAACGAACATTTCTAATCAGGATCCAAAACATTAATTCCTTTTCTGCTTTATATAATTGCATTTTTTACTCTTTACACATATAATATTATAACTATAAATACAAATATGTCAATATTTGAATTAAGAACAAAAAAAGTTTTGAAGCTATCGAGAATTGAAAGGAAATATATGTTAGCTTACTCTTTTATTAGGTATTTGGAACACGAATTATATAACTACAATATTCCTTAGACTCCATCATTTCATTTCAAACGCGATCTTCTAATCACTTTAAAATTGAAATGATTTTTTGTTACAAGATTAAATAAATTTAATTCTTTTTGTAATAACAAATTATAGAATGATAATAAAAAAACAGGTTTAACATCCTAAAATAATAAAAAAATAGTGATTTTTTAGACTAATTTAACGTCCTAAAACGGATGTTATACACGAATTAGGTATTCGGAGAAATTTATATATAAACAAGGAGAATATAATGCCAAATTCTAGAATGATGATAAAAAAAATGAGTAAACAGTGAATTTTTAGACCAATTTAACTTCCTAAAATTAATAAAAATAGTGAAAGGTAATATATGTTAGCTCACCTTTTAACTAGGTATTCGGAGCTACAAGGCTTATGTAAAAACATGAATATTCTTCTTAGTCTCCATAATTCCATTTCCAATATGACCTTCTAACAACTTTTAAATTGAAATGATTTCTCGTTACCAGGTTAAGAAAATTTAATTCTTTTTATATAAAAAATGAGAATGTAATGACAAATTCTAGAATGATAATAAGAAAAACGGATAAATAATGAATTTTTAAACTAATTTAATATCCTAAAATTAATTATAAAATTAGATGTGTCCTTTATAATTTCACCTCATCTTTATATAAATAAAAATTACATATATGTTATGTAGGATTTTCAACAAAAACCTCCAACTAAGCAATGATGAAAAAGAGATATTATAGAGAAGTGAACATGCATAATTATTTGAAGAGAAAGAGATTAATAAAAAAAGTAAATTTTAAGCCTAACTTATCCAATTTATAAGATGAAATTTATATATATATATTAATTGGTGATTCAATGTAGAATCATTTTTTCTTTTTTTTTTTAATTTTCTTTTTCATTCATTTTATTTATTGTTCTTTTTTCTTTGTTTTCATATTTGGTTTTTTTCTACTTTTTTTTACAAAATATTGCTACTAAATTTATAATTGTACTAAATCACACAAGTAATAAAAATAAATCTAAAATTGAGAAAGCAATAAAAATAAATAGACAATATTTTTTAAACAGTGCCCATGAATGAATATATGCACTTATCAACTTTATTACTTTTATAATTTTGGTACATTTGTCAATTTAATAATAAGTTTATGAAAAAAAAGAAAAAAAAAGAAGAAAAAGAAAAAAGAAAAGTAAAATTAAAAATAATAAATAAACTTTAGACTTAACTTAATTTTATGAAAATAATTAGTTTGTATTTATTTATATAGTTTAAATGAGTTTTATCTATAGCTCATTTGATATTCTTAATATTCACTTATTATATGTATCTTCCAAAATGTTAAACATATTTTTTATGATCTAATGATTTTCATATTGTACTTATAAGATTTTAAGTTATTTAAAATTTTTGACAGATAATTGGTATCCGTGGATATTTATTACCCGTGAGATGTGGAAGTGGATATTTTAATATCCTCTTATAAACAGATCTGATGTGAGTATATTATACTATCTCACATGCGGGTACCCGTTACCCGCAAAAAATAAAATGATAATAAAAATTTAATTTATATTTTATTTAATTAATATTAAATTATATATATATTTTTTGTAATTTTATTTAAATTTTATTTTAAAAATGTATAAAATATATATTTTTTAATATTTGCGGGTATCCGCGAGTTTTAAAATATCCGTGAATTTTTTTGAAACAGATATCCATGTAGATAGCATACGGATTGTGGGTGAAGTTTTCATTTTACGGATCAGGTTACGTGGAGACACTATCCGTTTGTCATTCCTAGCGTCTATACTTATCAAACTAATAAAAGTGTACCATTAATATATATATATATATATATATATATATATATATATATATATATATATATATATATATATATATATATATATATATATATATATATATAATTAATGGTAAAATGTTCATATAAAATACAAAATTTTAACATTAGATTAATATTAATGTTTTTAAATATCTCATAATATATTTTATTAGAAGTGTAAATTTAAATTTTTACAAACTTAAAGTTCATTTCTTCCGAATTTTTTCTAAGTATTTTAGTATATAATCCTATTAAACATTTATAATTCTTTTAGTCACTAATTAATTTTTAGACTTTTTCAACTAATTTTTAATTTAAAACTTAATTAACTACACTTTCAAGCACAACATATTTATATTAAAAAAATATAAAAAATAGTTAAGAAACATTTTAAGGGATAGAAGAAGACAAAATACAAGAAGTTAGAACAAGAAATTATGTTTTGAATGTGACAAAAAATACTACATACCATTTAAAGAAACTAATTTAGCAAGAGAATTTTTAATTAATAAAATAATTTAAACCTAACTGAAAGTGCCAAGCACACGTTTTCATTCATCATCATCACTCATCTCCTACCTTGGATATCTACTAACTTAATTTTCAGAATCGTTCTAGAGGATACCCCATCGTTACATGCTCCTCAATACTCCATAACAAGTCATCATACACCACGTGCTCACCACATTCTTCAAGCTAATCCTGCTACATCACACCTAATTTTGGATAAACGAGAACATAATGACGGTTGTGCCAAAAGTTGAACCATTATTCAAAGGAAGAGAATCTAGCTCTTCATCATATATCTAGTTCAGAGGTTCAATCATGTCACAACATTTAGTTAATTACAATTACAAAACTAGAACTGCAAATTGATCTGAATGATAATCAAAATTATAAATGATTTAGTGTCATTATATAACCTATATATTTAACTTTTTCAACTTATAAAAAGTAATTAGTAGCACTTAATTATTAATTTATAGAATTGACCTGGTAGCGTAGATGGGATTCTCTCTAGCCGAATTTCGTCTAACCCTAAGTGGTTGAACTTGTCATTGCATAAGCAATTAGAGACGAAAGAGAATGAAATGCATGGTCCAGAATTTTTATGGAGTGTGGCGTTGAATATTTTCTTGGCAACTTTGCTCCACACTGGTTAAGACAAATTAGGTCAGCAATGTTACAGAAGTTTATGGATATACATTTTGCTATAATCAAACTAACCCGACACCTATGCCGACATATGAATTTTTGTTCAAATTCATCGTGTGTTTATTCATATTTGGTTAGCAGTTCTGGACAACCTCGACTAATAGCATGTGTTTCCGATGAAGGGCTACACAAATTAAAAGTACTAACAACAACTGAGTGTAAATTTGTGCTGATATGCTCATGATTCAGTGCTTGCTTGGATATTATGACTCACGCAGTTAGCTGGTTAATATATTTCTTTTATGATTTGAATAGAGAAATTTGAGATAATTAATGGCTGCAATCAATGGCCAAAGCAGGAATAATGCAGTCACAGATAAGCCCTTGATGTATTTTCTCGGTACTGGAATAACATGCAGATTGAAATCATATTAAATTAGAGAAAATTAATCTGAGGTAGGATGATAAAGAAAGTTGTAGCCAGAAACATAACTTTTTATTTTTGATAACAACGAATGGAGAGAAGAGAAAACAAAAGTATAATGAGTTTTTACATTATTACTGAGCACACGCATTATTTTAGCAGCTATCTATAGTAAGTTTGGATCCACACCTCGAGTGAGAACCAGCACAAAGGAAATGAAAGTGCGTGAGAATTACATTTGCAGGGATAGAGAGAGGTAGGAACCAAGTGTAACTGGTGTGAGTTATTAAAGGAAGCACTAGTTTGATGAATGAAGAGCAACGAAGAAAGGGTTTGTTATTTGAGTTTCAGGACGCAATTTGGTGCTCAGAGTCACTGACTCGTGAGGCATAGAATCTAGCAATGAAAGCAGATGCTTTCCTGTCAATACCAGGCTCAGCAACCCAACGCCCTCTATCCTCATCACTTGCAAAGTGCCTTCTGCTATTATCATCGTAGCTATAGTAGTAATCATCCTTGCTGTTTGAGAAACAAGCCTTGAAAATACCACAAAAGGAGAAGGACGATGACTTCTTAGCCCCCATATATGTTTCTTCTTTCCTTCTTTTTCTTCTTCTTCTTCTTCTTCTTCTTATTTGCAAGAGTAACTCACTTAACACTCACCAAACACACAGTATGATTTTCAAGGAAATGAACTTGAAGAACTTAGCAAAGTGTGATGTAGCTCTTGCTGATCTGTGTGTGCTGGTTGGTGTTTTTGCTTGGAATAGCAGTGGCCGTATTTATAGGGTAAAGGAAAGTCACATGCAAGCACCAGCTGCACACACAAGTTTTACTGCCAAAAGGGACGGTCAGGATTCCCTGAAATGACTAATAAGAATGGATATCATGGTTGTAAAAATTGAAAAAAAGCATAAGCGTTCTTGTCCTCTCCCTTGCTGATATACACAGTGCTAACTTTGCTTTTCTAGCTATATCTTATAACTTTGTTTCTCCACACAAAAGATGCCTTCTTCCTTTCTTTCTTATATAAATAATGCCTACGGAATTTGATTATTGCGTCCACTCCTAACTCGGTCGAACGTATATAGCTCACTTTACCTCTCTCATCACTTCAGATAATAACTTCCCCAGCTTTTACTTCTTTTCTCCTTAATTCTTCATTTTTCTCGGCTCATTTGGTAATAGCAAGTCTGAACAATTCAATGGAATATTTTCCACCGATTTGAATTCAACATGTATCAGTTAGACTCAATTATACACCCACTTTACTGTATGTAACTCAAATTTTATTCGATTCTTTTACTTTGTTGTGAAAAAAGAACATTACAGCAGGACTCTTTCTTTCAATGTAATTTTGCTTGGCTCGTGTGTCTATAAAATCAAGGAAAATGATGACAGCAAGCATCTTTAACACCCAGAGAGAAAATACAAGAAAGATAAGTAAGTGTATTTGATAAGTGATAGGTACGATGAAAAATAGAGAAAAATGGTGCATGTTAATTGTATTTCCATGTTATTCTCATTCGGTAACAAAACAATCTTAAATAATTTGTTGGGAATAAAACTGAAGGTGTTGAGTAATGCAAAAAACATTATATAATTACGGATCTGATATAATGATATTATTGGTTGTCATTGCAGTCAAAAGAGAGGAGAGTACATAGTTGTCCATGAACTCTACCATTATTCTGTTCACACAGATTTATGGAATAAGGGGAAAATTGTTTTAACTTAATTAGCTAGGAATGCAACTATGTCTAAGAAGTATTAAGAAATGGTTTTAACTTAATTGTTTAAGCATGCATGTAAAGTTGGACCGCGTACTTTGTACGTATAGATGCATGATAAAGAAGAAAGGGAAGATTTTTACAAGTAAAAAAATTGGAAAGCAAGGTTTGTGTGCTTCCTTTGCAGCCTTAGATGGTATAATATATGTATTTTTATTGTTGATCTTTATGCAGAGGCATATATAGGTAGCCATAACCGTGAGTGGTGAAGGGGAAGATAAAGGTCCCACCTTCTTCTATAGCTTCCTCTCCCAAGAGAGTGCCATCAAGCTGTCTAACTTTATCAGATCTTAATTCTTAAGGGATCCTAAAACCAAGCCACAGTTGATCAAATACAAGGCACTCTTCCCTTAATCATTGTTAAACTTCTTGCTTTCTCGGATCTAATCATTTATGATATCTTCTGTTGCATAATTTCATTGCTTTATAATATTTTTTTATTACAACTTTTATAGTCCTCTCTTCTTTCGTCTTTGTATTCTTCCATTCTTTTATTTCTATGTTTCTTCTCCAAGTTTATAACATAAAGGTAAAATACGTGTCTTTTTAACTCTGAGTTTTCTGTTTGTCCATATCAATCTTAATACTTTTACGTTGAAAGTGATAGGTTATTGGAGGCGGTGGTTGTAAGGACCGTATATTCTTTGGAAAAGAATTGTGGTGGAGGTGGGTCTCATGTGGGTGGCTGCACGTTTCTGGAAGAGGGAGGGGAAGCTACCTAACAGTAGATGGTGCAACTGTAAGTGGTGGGGCTCCATTCTTTCGGCAGCATCAAAATGGGTAGTGGGTCTTCCCACTTTGGAATGCTTCAGCCACCAAGGGAGACACCATCATCTCCTTCGTTAGTGGACACTGCACCTAGGAGTGGAAGGGAACGGTTGTGGTTCTTCCAGCAGGGGAGGGGTTCAATTTAGTTGTTTTCCTTAAAGGTAAGAAGCCATGGATTCATGGGGTGTTAGTTCTGAACTTCGGGAAGAGTAGAATTCTTGCTGCCATATCTCTGAGAGGGGTGTTCGGTGCTGCATCTGGAGGAGCAATAGGCTTGCTGCAAAATCTGGAAAGGGAGAGCTGGCACTGTAGCAGAGGACTGGAACAGCAGAGGGAAGAGGAACACAGTGCAAAGATTGGTTCAAGATTTGCTAGGAGGTCTTCAAGAGGTAAGGGGAGTTAGATTTTATTCGTTTGATTGTTGAATGATGCTGTGGTTGATGCAAATCTGGGTATTTTTGAGTTGAAAAATGAAGTTTCTGAGTTCTGGAACACTGCACGCGATTCTGCAGAATTCTGCAGAAACGCCGTTCGTCCAATTTGATTTCAAATTGGACGTTCGTCCAAAATAGCTAACGTTCGTCCATATGGTTTTGTTAACGTTCGTCCTATTGTTAAGAGCGTTCGGTTTTGTTCAGTGAACGTCAACGTTCGTCCTTTAATCCTATTTTAGCGTTCGGTCTCATAGTATTCACTGTATGTGCAATCGTCCAAACAGTAATTACATGTTCGGTTTTGTAGTATTTGCCTATATACGTTCGGTCTCTTCGTGTTTAATCTGATAGTGTTCGTCTTATTGAGCGTTCATTCAAACAGTATTCTTTGTAATCTGATAGTGTTCGACCTATTAAGTGAGCGTCTAAACAGTATTCGTCCTCTTAGTGATCAAATAGTATTCGTCCGTGCTTTTGAGCGTTCGTCCTTCCCAGAGAGCGTTCGTCCTTCCCAGAGAGCGTTCGTCCTTCCCAGTGAGCGTTCGTCCAGAGAGCGTTCGTCCTTCTCCACGAGCGTTCGTCCCAGTGAGCGTTCGTCCAGAGAACGTTTGTCCTTCTCCGCGAGCGTTCGTCCCAGTGAGCGTTCGTCCAGAGAGCGTTTGTCCTTCTCCGCGAGCGTTCGTCCCAGTGAGCGTTCGTCCAGAGAGCGTTCGTCCTTCTCCGTGAGCGTTCGTCCAAATAGTTGGCGTTCGTCCAATAGTGGAGCGTTCGTCCAAATTGTGGAGCGTTCGTCCAAATTGTTGAGCGTTCGTCCAAAATGCTGAGCGTTCGTCCAAATAGTGAAGCGTTCGTCCTTAACACATTGATTTTCGTCCTTAAATTGAGTGAGCGTTCGTCCTTAAATTGAGTGAGCGTTCGTCCAATAGTGTCCAGTGAATAGTACTCGTCAAAATAGTATTTTACAAATATGTTGAATTTTAAGTTCCTTGCTTTCGGATTGAATTATGTGTACCAATGTTTGGAATATTATCTATGACATGAATTATGTGAATGTATGAGATATGTTGGAATTGTTGGGATAATATGGTGGTATCTGATTTTTCATAATTGGGGTTAAGATTCAAAGTAACAGTAAGTTATGTTATTTAAATATTTCGGTTGCAATTTATGAATGCATGTTCATGTAATCAAGATTGGTTGAAAGGGTATGGTTATAAGTGGTTTATGATGTACATTGTTGATCCAAAAGAAATATCATGAGATTTAAAATGGTCGGATTGAATCGGAAATTTAGATCTCTCGGTGGGATCAGTTGGTGTAAAGAATGAATGTGGGAAGCTTAGCCGGTTGTTCATCCTGATGTTCCGTGAGTACTCGTCCTCACGTAGAGGGGGTACGTCATGTGTGGGAACGGCAGGAGGTCCTAGTCCTAGGGTATCTGGACAGATAGGACTAACCTCGGGTGGCAGCTGATGAGAGTTCCAGTTACTACATCACCCGGGTGCACGAACATCGAAGCTACACAGAATTCATTCTAGTCCGGACGAGTCTGTCTATGGAGTAACGAGTCGGTCTATAAAGTAACAAGTCGGGGTATAAAGTAACAAGTATTGTAATGTTGGTTTACCATGTTTGGATGACTTTTGCATGTTGTATGAGTGGATGGAATTATGGTTTAATGAATTTGCTCTAATTGTTCTTTTATACGAATCTAAGTATGAAAACATTGAATTTAACTGTTCTATCTGTATAACATGTTTTTATATCTAGCTCACCCTTGCATTGTTTTTGTTATGTGATGTTTGGGTATGTTTCTTTGGCAATGATCATCCACTTGGATGGGAGCAGATGTTGTCGCGGAGTTTCCCTTGGAGCAATAGCTGGAGGTTGTTGATTTTGCAGAATAGTCTTCTTAGAATTTATTGATTGAACACTTGTAGTGTTTAATCCTTTCAATTGTTCAAGTTTGAATTTCTAGTTTCTTTTGTTTGGACGATTGTAATTTATTACATTTAATTACACGTCAAATTTCCGACTGTTCTCTATATTTGAATGTTAACGTCCTTATTATATAATATTGATTATTATATAATCGGGATGTTACAGTGGTAGCAAGTGATAATATATATTCAACACTAATATTATGCTTATCTAAAAGAATGATAATTATAGTTTTTATATTTTCTTAATTGATTGGATTTTTTTTTCTAAATGAAACTTAAGACGGTAGATAGGAGGGGAAATTTTTTTACTTTTTCAAATAGGTGGAATAAATTACATTTTTTTAGTTATAGAAAACAATAATAGAATATAAAAGTGATTCTAATAAATTAGATTAAATGTTAATCACTTGGTTGAGAATTTAAGTAGAATCTACTTAAAAGATTACTACGCGCAAACCTAAATTACAAACCATTTTTATATAAAACGAATGTTTAAAATTAAAGTATATGGAAAAGAAAAGACCTATTTTTCTGTTTTTATCGAAAATTAAAGAATCTGGAATATATCTTATCCTAAATCTATTTGATTTTTTTTATGGTCATTCTGTTAATGTTTGCGTATGGAAAAGGGAAAAGTAGGATAGTGTTAGCCGTACAAGTATATATAATAATCCTCGAAAAATTGCGTTTTGGTAATCTTTGGGTGACAATTGATCCAAGGCGATTATGATCTCTTTTCAAGATCAGATATCTGCGATTACAAGATTAGCATATTTAGATAGATTAATTTTTAGAAATATTTATTCAAAAAAAATCCCAAACATGCTAATTGCTGTGTAACGGAATATTTATCATATATTAAGTTTGAAACGAGGTCTGTAAATTTATAATATTAATATTAATTAATCAATTACAATTAAAATGTATATTTTTGCTGTATTAATAATATTGTTCTCTATTTAGGGGTGATTGATCAGGCCAATTTTAACATAGCATATTCTGTTACACAGCAATTAGCATAGAATATTTTTAAAATCATTATATATTTTTAAAATTAAAATGGAAAAGAGTATATACTTTATAATTGTTTGGTTGTATAGAATATGTTGAAAGAGTATCCATGTGATAGGGTCACTAATGGAGAGAAACACTATGAAGATTTGTTTGGTGAAACAAAAATATAATAAAATAATAATAATATATTATTATGATGTGTCTCTTATATCAAGATAATATTTGCTTCTAATGAGATCAGATGTTTGTTTACATAATAAAATGTTAAACTATGAAATAATGTTATTAATTAGGGATTTGAATTTAACTTTTTGAGTCATATGTGTAGTATAATAATTATATATGTGACTTTGTATAAAAATTAGAATATTATTAGTGTCATATTATATATGTAACACCTCTGTTAAGGGTTAAGGAAATTGTGGATATAAAAATTGGCGCTCACATTGAGAGGTGTACTTAGAAGATTTTATGGTGTTTATAAATATAATTAATCAAATCAAGCAACCAATAATGATGTGAGATCGAAACATTAGGATCGTATGTAGGAATGAAAATTCTTTTAACGCTCAATTGATAGGCTTGTTCTGGTATACTCAGTCGAACATGGTTTATGAGTCGAGGCGAATGGTAGTTTAAATACCTCTCTTTTTTTAACTTTTTGGAATGTCTTAAAAAACTGTGATGGAATTATAGATTCAAAGGCGAATATATAGTATTCAGAGTATCAGTTGAATTGGTCTGAAGGTAAAACATCCTTTTTTTTTCTCTCCCTTATAACAATCAAACTCATTTATCAATCATTAATACCGTATGTTAATATTTTATATGGCAATAAAATTATTAATGTCATATATTCATATTTGATAGGGCAATCAAATCATTAATGTGTATATTCATATTTGATATGGTAATCAAACCATTAATTAATACTTGTTAATATACCTACTAACGGTCAAAAAATGATCGTTGCATTAATAATTAGTTTTTAATTACCTAAAGCGACTGCCTCGATCGACCGGTTATCCCTATCGGTAAGTTGATTCTCATTGTAACGTCGACTCGTATATTTCATATAGTACACTAAGGATGCAATGATTGAGAAAACTCCCTTAGTGTAGATTGGGGGTTTGTTCTAATACAATCAATAGTTTAACATCGCTTTAAGAGTCAAGGTGGGGATGACAAAAATATCCGTATTCGTGGGTATTTGTGGATAAAACTCGTAATGGATAGTTGGTATCCATGGGTAATTTTTACTCGTGGATAATGGATAGTGGATATTTTAATACCGGTCAGAAAAATTAAAAAAAAATTAATTCATATTTTATTAAGTTAAATTTAATTAAAACTAAAATTAATTTATATTTTATCAGATTAAATTTAATTAAAATTATTTTTTAATTTAATTTAATACATTTTAAGTATTTTTTTTGTAATTTTATTTCAATTTTATTTTCAAAATCTATAAAATATAATTTTTTCGTTAAATATTCGCAGGTAACCGCGAATTTTAAAATATTGATGAGTATTTTTTAAACGGGTATCAGCGGGGATAATGGACATGTAGCAAATGAATTTTTTTATTGCGGATCAGGTAGCGGGTAGGTATTATTCGTTTCTGACCCGACTCGTTACCATCCCTAAGTCAAGACTAATAAAAATTCTAAAACTCAGGTTCCAAAATAGACAATATCAAGAATATTGTTACTTCTCCGAACGATATTATCTAAGAATAATATATATATATATATATATATATATATATATATATATATATATATATAATATGTTAGAGAATAATCAAGAATTCTCTTGTATCGTGATCTAACTAAAATATAAAATTCTTAATTTATTTTACTTTAATTTTGTTGGTTAACACTTAATTTATAATTTTTTTAAAATTATAATGAAATTATATATTTGTATTTATATTTATTTGACCCAAAATATATTATTATTGTCAGGTACAAAATGATCTAATAAGCATTAGGATTTAAGTGTGAAATAAAATAATATTCCTTTGAAATAAAGAAAAAATTATATTTGAGTATATATGAAGATATAAACAGAGTCTATTTGATAATTAACAAAATCTAATTATTATATTTGTTATGATCGTACGTCTCTTAAGTGACATTGTTAGGATCAATCACTCATCAATTGAGGTATTGTCTACTTTGGAGTCTATACTTCGTCACAACTTTGTGTTGGTTGCAAAATCACGGCAAGTGCACAGGTCACAACGTAAAAAGTAATAAATATCGTTCTCTTCCCAGGGCAACACATGACAACTCTTCCTCTCATAACTCAATTAAACATCAAAGTGTACAAAAATACAAGAAACTCCTTTTGATATTTTAATCAAACACTTGGTATGAGTATTTACAATTTATTAAGACTAGAATTCATCTACTTCATTCTCATGCATTCACAAACATCTCAATTTCATCCATTATGAGTTCAATTTCAGTTCTAGGTTCCCAATACATCAAGAACCATAATTCATGCATGGTTGGTCAATCCAAAGCAATCATTAAGTATAGAAATTGAATACTAACATGAATTAGAAAATCATATATCATTAACGTCACAAAATACATAAGAATTCCATGTTTGATAACTAATTTCAACAAATAGGAAAAATTTTCCATGATGGAAAACTTAAGGTTCTACAAAATTAGAGAGATAAGGAAGAAATTGGAACTAAAGAGAAGATGCACATTCTTTCCCAAGGTTTTTGGCTGTTGTTTCATGCTCTAATTATGTTTCCCCTTTGCATCTCCATCTCCAATTCATGACTCATCTTCCTCCTCAATCCAAAAGAGACAAAATCACCATTAATGAAGATTGAAAACCTAAGGAGGAGTGGGAGAGCTTCTCAGCACCCCAAGCAACTTCCAAGGGCCTCTTTCAGTCACTCTAACTAAAGAATTTAAGTGTGAAAGGAGAGAATCTCCAAAACTTCACAAAAAACATGTTTCGATAGTCCATTTTAACAACCGTCTAAGAGTAGTTGCAGCTAGCGATGCCACAACTACGACACTGTATACCTTTACATAAAATAACCATAACAAAAAGAAAGTTAAAGGATAAAAAGATTTACAAGAACAAGAAAGGAAGCAAGCACAATGAAAGTTTTCTTCCTTAGACTTCTCACATACAAAGACAAACATCCATTATCAGAAATACTCTTACTACACATAAATTTATCTGAAAAATAACACATACAAAGTCCATCTCACCAACACCTAAGTTACCTAGACACACGAGTAACATAGACGATAAATATCAGATTTTTTATTCTAATGTAAATGTATTAACCATTGTCCATGTTATTATTAATCACAAAGTTCCTCATATCTAATGATTATTGTAAAAGTTTAGTTAAGTCCAACAATGATTTTAGCTGTAATTTTATTTAATGTGTAAACAGGTAAAATAAGGGATATTAGAAACAATAAGGTAATAAATATTTTAAAAGAACAACGTCTAAATAAAGGATAAATCACAGCTTATATAGAACGAATAAAAAATGTAATCCCATGTGATTGGTGATTAATTAGAGTTGTTGGAAAATTTGGACTAATTACATGCATGCATAGGACAAAGTCGTAAAACAACGATATGACATGAGTGTAACCCGTTATGACAGAGATACATCAATCACATCACACGGTATTCATGCATCTTCTACTTTCCTTTTTTTCAATATTTATTTATTAATTCCGTGACACCAAATCATGGTGCTCAATCTGTTTTTTGGAATGTATTAATTAACCCATTTATGTTATTTTAATGATAAGAGTTGCATAAAATTTACATGTCCTCTGTTTTATTTAGTACTCAGCATATTCTGTTTTCGCGATTACCATTCTTCCCCCTCCTTCAAACAATAATTTTCTTTTTTTTTCTCCGACAAGTTCTTTGTTAATCGAACGCTCCTGTCATGGAGGAAATTAACGGTGTGCACCCTGTTTCTTATCGTACTCATATTTTTTCACTCTTTTTTCTATGTCAAGTACATGATTTAGTTTTTCCAGATTCCTATTATTTTTTGGAGGGTGTGGAGCTTGTATGATTATGGGTTTTTCTTGCTTACCCTTTTCATGTTTTTGTTATTTGCATTGATTTTTTGAATCTTTGTGCAATATGTGCATGCTACATTTTTTGGTTGTGTTGATGATATTTGCAGAGCGTTGAATTCTTTTGGGACTTTGTAATAGAAGTAATGAAGTGTGTAAAGTCACCAGGGGAATATGAAGTTTCATAGGATTGATTATGTGCATCCTTGAAAATTTAAAGTCCCTACCCAATTGAACAACAGAGCAAGTATTGTATATTTAGAACATAATGTTTCATTTACTTCATTGTGTTTATTTACGTTTTCTTTCTTTTCTTGATTCTTTCAGTGTTGGAAGCTAAGGATGGGACTGTCTCAGTAGCTTCTGCATTTGTTGGTCACCAAGAAGGTAATTATTTTGCAGGGTTCAGATTTCTTCTTTCAATTTTGCTCTATTAGTTATCCATGGCTGACTTTCGTTGATGCATCTACGTTTAATACCTCATATTTATATATGTTTTGTCGTGGTCAGTTTTATATTTGTTTCAGATGTCAGAGTCCTATGCATGTGTTATCATTTCATTCAATAGAAAGAAACCAGAATTTAGTATTCATTCATTGGGCAAACATTAGGCCTGTTTATGTAAATCAATGTGATTTTTTTAAAGATCAGTTGGAGTTTTTGTTTTGCTTGCTTGATATTGTACTAGTCCCTTATTGGTTTTCTTTTGGCGTGGTCGTTGCTTAATTAGTTGTGCAGGATACAGACCACAAATTTGTAACGAAAGCTGTTGAAGAAGCATATAATGGGGTAGATTGTAAAGATGGAGGCCCATTTGGTGCTGTTATAGTTCGTAAGGGTGAAATAGTTGCTAGTTGCCACAACATGGTTCTGAGAAACACAGATCCAACTGCTCATGCTGAGGTGACAGCAATAAGAGAGGTTGGATTTTAATTAGGCAAATGATTCCCTTATACAACATGGAAAACATATTTTATTTAGCTGATAACGATTCTGTGTTTTTCTGTCTCAAACAGCATTCATCATTGCACATGATGCATATGCCCTGATAAAATGTCGATTTTGTTGTCTCAAACATGTATCACTTTTTAAACAAAAGACTAATAATAATCAGTAAAGAATATATTGATATCGTTTCTCTTACTTGTGTTTTTTAAATGCAATGTTACTTGTTTGTTGGTGGATATTGAAGATTTTTACTAAAGGGTCTACTTATTAAGAATTTACAATCTCTGATCGGAATGGTTGAAACTTGAAAGGATGGATCATAATCATAACAGGAAAGATTTCTATAGATATATACCACTCAAACCTTGGACACATCTCATTGGTGACAATTATCAAACACTCATTGAGATTACTTTTAGGACAACATGCCTGTGTATAAATTGATCGATTTGGATTTTCCAGTTGTCAAATAGGGTTTTGGACTCATGTTCAGTTCCATCTATGCAAGCAAAATAAAAAAAAGGTAGACATAATAATGTGCTCCAAAATCAAGTTTTTGAGATCTGATACATGTAGAACAAAATCAAGTTAGTATTTAACAGACATCACCATTTAACCTATGTTTCTTAGTTTCAGTGAAAACCTTCTGGAAAGTGGTTAAATCCTTGTTATTATTTGTTCAAATTTTAGATATGATGCCCAAAGATTTTTCTAGATTATACTTTGTACATACGTTACAAGGCTATGTACTCTCTAGGGTCTGATGTCTGATTTAGTTTTAGTAAGTAAACTCTGTCTTAGGAGAAAATGTTGCTGCATTGTGAAGAATTTAAATGTATGTGTGAAAATGCTACTAGATTTCATACATGGCTTTCGGAACAACAGGTTTATAATTATACAATTTGTTAGCTGGTATGACTCTATTTAGATTTTGGATAGGGCGGTTAAGGCATTAACTTCCGGAACAACTGAAATGTGATTGAATTACTCTGCATGTCTTGCTTTCATGTACTTTATGTGTAACAAACATAGTGCAATGAATGATAAACAAAAACTAATAAATGCAATGTTTTCATTTTACAGGCATGTACGAAGCTTAACCAAATAGAACTTTCAGACTGTGAAATATTTACTTCCTGTGAGCCTTGCCCCATGTGCTTCGGTGCAATCCACCTTGCACGCATTAAGGTTGGAAATTGGAATACCTGCTTTTCCTATGCGTTTCCTTTATATAACATTCATCATGTTTAGAGCTAACTCATTACAACATTCTTTTGTAACAGAGATTAGTTTACGGTGCAAAGGCTGAGGCAGCAATTGCTATCGGGTTTGATGATTTTATTGCAGATGCACTGCGAGGTACTGGATTCTATCAGAAAGCAACACTGGAAATCAAAAGAGCTGATGGTAATGAGGCCGTGATTGCTGAAGAGGTCTTTGAGAAAACAAAGACAAAATTCCAAATGTATTAGATCTGTCATTTTTCATTTAAATTATTGAGACTGGATTGAACTCATTTGAATACAAATGCTACAATTTGAACGGCATCAGATAAGGACTATATCATTGTCAAAGAATTTTATCTTCACACCATGGTATTATCTAATAATATATCCCTTATTTATCATGTTATTGTTGTTTATGACATCAAGCTTTAATACTTCCTGAAGCTACGTTTTCATGCTCAAAAATGCCTTGGTAACATAGGCTTAAGGGTTTATAAATACAGAGAAGAGAAAATAGAAGCAAATGTTTCTGCAGGGTAAGTTCTCCGTTAGGACGAGTAGAATAAAGTGGGTGGTTTGTGTACTTTGCAAATTCTAATATAATCGTTAGAACTCTGATTACAACAAAAGTGCTTTTGGGAGTTAATGAGATAGATAACCCCATAATTAGTAGAATAAGTAGATAATTAGTTAGTTTCATGCTAAGATGATAATAAGGCATGTTATCTATAGACTTATAAATAAGAAATGAGCCTGAAAGGAAGATGTGAGTCTGGAGCCAATGAGTCATCCTAAGACCATGGATTTTCAACACAGTTTGTCCAAAGAATAAAACTTTTAAATGGGATAAGGGAGTGAGGTGCTAAAACATACTCTAGTATACATACAGAGTGTACCGATTGGGATCACGGGGAATCGTCCATGATTCGCCCCAAGCAGACGACGGTTGAAGTAACCGATCAGTCCACAATAGAAAGTCATGTAGGTTGAAAAACATTAATAATTAATTAATAAGTTTAATTCTCTTATCAAATATAAATATACGATATTAATGAATAGTTAACAAATTTTATTGATTAAAAATATATTATATTAATAAATAACTAATGGGTTTAATTACTATGAAGCCTATGATATATTAATGTCTGTAAAGATACATTTTTAAAATCATATTAAGATTTTAATAAAGATATCTAATTTAAACATCAAAACTGAACTAGGAAGGACAACGACATACCCTTTCAAACTCGACAACCTTCCAACCTAAGCACATACATAGTCTGACAAATAAAAGGCTTCAAAATCATCAACATTAGACCCTGATGTTTAATGTTTACCATGGAACAACATAAGTATCCTAAGAAACATTATTAATGGAAAAAGTAATCAGTGTATCATCAATGAAAGAACAAGAATCTCCTTTAAATAAAACTAGAAGTTTTAGAGAACAACAGTGCGGTATAAATTTTTATTAAAGACAATATACAATAAGTTAAATAATCACCATAGTTTATATTTAAATTTCTTTGATTAATTTATAATATATATAATTTTCAAATCGCCTAAATAATTTATTCATAAATAAAGTTTTTCATTTTTAGAATTAAAAGTTTAAAAAATATAATTTTAACATTTTCATTATCATTGAAATAATTTTACCCAATTTAATGTTTTATTTTTGTAAATATTCTTTTCCGTTAGACAAAATTAGACATTTAAACAAAATCAAAGTTTTCAGCTATTTTTTATTATGAAATTAAAAAAATGACAAACAATTTTTAACTTTAATTTGTAAAATTTGATTTGTAAGTTATAATGTGAAAGAAAGGTTGTGTGAAAGATATCCTAAGTGTAAGTTTGGATCTAACTAGATGAATTGAGTGTAGAGAGTTAGTGGGTGAAGTTTGTAAGAGAGTTCCCAAGAGTTGAAGGCATAGATTTTGTCGTGTTGTTAGGCAGAGCAGTGAGCTAATTAATGTCAAGGGAAGTTGAATATAGATGAAAGGTAATGATGAAGAGAGTTTGTAGAAAAGTTGAGCGGTTATTGCGGTGTTAGCCTGGTCAATGCAATGAAGAAAAAAATGCAAAAAGCTAAACTAAATTAGCAGCAATGATACAGGAGGTTTACTAAAAGATAACGATACTTTGAGAAGATTTTAATACTACGTGTTATATGTGGTGATCGATCTATTTTGATTATTATTATTATTAAGTATGAATGATTATGAAGTAATTTTGAACTAATCATTAAATAACACTAAATAATACGTAAATAATATTAAAATATTGTTAAAATATTGTTAAAATATCGTTATTCAACTATTCCGTCAAGATATTTTTGGTTGAATCGGTCAGGTGGCTACGCCGCTTTTCTTTACCATCGTATTGTTTCTTTCTTTCTTCTATTGCTTCTGTGACTTTGAAGCAACTCTTTTTTGGTCCTTTTCACTTTGAAGGAGTAAACCCAATGCCCCACACCACAAGCCAAACCACACAACCCGATTCTTCAACTTTAGTCTGTTCCTCTCTCTGTCGTCTTCCTTCCTTCCCGCTATTATACAATTCGTTTACTGTCTTTTTTCTTTTATTCCTCAATACAAAACAGACAACCAAGACTCTTCCTTTGTTCGTTGAATTCAACCTCTGTTCATGTTTCATCCTACTTTTTACAAACACGCTCTCCCCACTCAAAATCACAGATTGCAACCTTCCCCTCATTATAATTATTAATAATCATATTATTGAAATAATTCACTATTTGCTGCTTTGACCCAATATATATATATATATATATATATATATATAATAGAAATTGAGGTGAATAACCACTGCTTTTTAATATTTTGAAGGGAATGCAAGACGTTATATTCCTTACCAGATACGCCAGGTTCAAGTGTCTGTCGTTTCTCTCAGGTAAACTTTATGGGTAAATTAACGTATGATATTTATGTTTGTATTAAAATTCAAATGAAACACAAGTTGATAAATATATTTTAGTTAGAAAATAGTGAAAAAATTTTAATGTTGATTTAGGTGTAATATTGTGTTTATGTAATGATGTGAGTACACAAGTTTTTCCCTGGGGGTGATGTTTATCACTCGGAAAGTCAAAAGTGATTCAAAAATTTGGTGGTCAAAATTTTCATCTAACACGGGATGACGACGCGCAAAGAATGATTTCCCAAGTCTTCTTAATGATTCTCTCCATAATATTTAGTAATACGCATTCACATTTATTTAACGTAGACTAAAATAATCTAAAGAAATAATTTTTTCTATTTTTATAAAAGCAGTATAAAAATATATAAATAAATATAAAAAATTTGTGTGTATAAAAATATAATTTTTTTTATTCAGTATATTGGATTTCTTCTGATTAATCTTCCTCCGATATTATCCCTAAATCTAATATTTCATATTTAAATAGGTTGAAGATTACAAAAATTGAAACTTGAACGTTGAACAGTAGCATTTTCAAATGAATTTTCACCCTTTCTTCTTTTTCTTATCCGATCATATATACATACGTATATTGATAAGGACACCGTGGGATTATATGCTTTATTCTTTCTTCTGAATAAATAAAAACCTAGAATGTCTGTTTGTAAGGAAGAGTTATTGACTTTCTTTTTTATAATAAAATCTATTTACGAGATTTATATTTGGTGAATAAATATTTTCCATCTGCTGCTTTTCTTGTTGATTTGTTGGAGAACTAACATATATAAAATCAAATAATGTTTTCGGAGAAAACAAAGTTCTCAGTCGTTAATAAACAAAAATCAAACAAGAAAAAGATTTATTTGTATCAAGTTCGACTGGTGGAGCATTGACTTCAAATAAAGTTAAATTAAACTATATATTCGTGAATACAAGTTTTATTTTATGAGTACATATATGTTGGATCTATTGAGGAGGAGGTTTATGTGGGTTACACAAATACCAATAACATCTGAGCCAACTATGTAAGGGATCGACACCACTCTTTACACAAAATCTTAAGACAATGAGTCTTTCACCTTTATATACTACTCTACTTTCTCATTTTTATCCAATATGACATTTGGACTTACACTTGAATATAATTCTCTTTCAACATTTAAAAATAAATTTATGAGGATAGATGAGGTTAGGTGGAATTGTATTTATTGTACATGATGTATATTGAAATCGAGTTTCACGACCAAATGGTGACCCCATACTCTAATAATTGATGGGCTCCATGTCTTTGGTTGAACAAGCAAAGACAATGAAAAATGAAGATGAATTCCTTAAAGACATGAACATGCGCAAAAATAATGGAATATATTATCAAGTTTTCCTTTTAAGGAATTTTCAATTTTTAAAAAATAAAAGTTACACATTATTTTTCTTTTAATTAATGTAGCTTTTGAAATCATAAGACGATATTTAAATCACTTCTATATTCAAAGACAAACATAACCAGTGATAACAGTATTTGATATAAAGAGGTGAAAGGTAATTTTTGAGATAGAGAGATTTTAGGTTTTAAAGCAGAAATCTTTTAAATATGGTTAATGATATTAATAATATTATCTCGATGGATCTGGAATTAAAATATTGATATAGTATAAAAACAAAAACAACATTCCAAAGTATAATTGTTTCCTCTTGTCTTCTTTCATTCTCTCCTTGAACTTACATTTATGTTTTAAATTACTATATTACGTGACACACCTTGACCTTGACGCAACCACAATCTGTAACTTCCTCATCCCTGCTACGTAAAAACTAAACTCTTTTGTATTATCCATCTTTTTTAATCTTCTCAATGATGTGGATTTGAAATTCACTCATTAAAACATATGCCTTTATTTATGAATGTATAATATTAAAAATAATTTAAGAATGAGTTTAGGTTTTATATTAAATAAAAACAACAAAATTAAATCTTATATATAAAAAAACATAAATCTTGAGATGTATATACCGACAACATCTCCCACTAAAAAAAACCCCTCTTGGAAAATAAATATATTATATAATAATTTAGAAAAGTTAAATACATTTAACTTTTATATCTTATTCAAATGAGTTTTTAATAAAAACATGAACCGAATCGAACCATTATCACACTAAGGCTAGTGACGCAGCATTTAAGATTGTGTTGTTTGGTGTTTATTATTATTGTGATTTCCCCTGCATGAAGGAAAACCGACCAAATTTTCGCCTTTCATTTTGTCGTCATGGAGGGTGCTTCTTTCGTTGACTCAACTTCATTTCTACTTGTACTTAAATCTAAACACATTTAATGTATTCAATGCCTCAACTAACAAAAATCACATAAATATGGATCTTCTAATTAGCACAAATGAAGGGAACGCGTTTTAAGTACAACGCACCATTTTCGGCCATTCTCTCTCACTACCAATAATTCAAAGAAAAATACACCACCACCAATTTCCTAAAAGGGTGATAAATCGAGTCATCTCGACAGCTAAAAATAGACCAAGTTAAATTATATTATTACTTAATAACTAATTGACGAATTGACCAATCTCTCAGACTGAAATGGATTCATGTTGAACTGTCGCACTATCAGAGTTGTCAGACTGCATTTGAATAATTTATTACTTATTTGAATATAACATTTCTGTCAGTAGTTGAAATTTTTATAACATATATTCATACATTAAATAATTTTTGTTCACACAATCATTCAATCATTATAATATTAAAATTTTAAAAATTAACAATCAATTTCATCGTCATTTCTTCATTCAATATTTATCATTTTCCTTTTCAAGGTTATTAGATTTAACATTAGAAGAACTCCCCTCCTCTTCTCTTCCAAATTCACCAACATTATCATCAAAATCACGAAATTCATGCTTCCAAGTGGAAGTACAAATTATTGCTTCAACATTCATTGGCAATAAATGATTTTTATACTTATTCAAAATCCTTGAACCAATACTGAAAGTAGATTCAGATGTAATTATTAGCCAGGTTAAGACTGAGTTTCTTACACTTAGGTATTTTTTAATGATGTCGAACTATCGGGCTATCAGACTGGACTACCGAACTCGACAAGTGAATTCCTCACATTTAACTCCTTTTAATAATGTCAGATTATCGGATTAGACGAGACGAGTTATGTCATATGAAAGAGATTATTCTAATCTATTCTTTTTGGTTGGATGACTGAGTTCACTTGACTCCACCTTTATTTTTTCTTAATTTTTTGCACTTTTAAATTATTCTTTTCACATACTTTTACTATAGCATTAATTAAGTTTAAAGTGTATCATAAGATTGAATGTTCTTAATTAAATCTCTGCCGATAATTTTTGTGCACAGTTGAACATTTAACTTTTTTACATTTTTTTTCGTTAGATTTGGTGACTATTCAAAGTAATGTGACTCATTTTCCATTCTATTGTCATTGTTTAACTGTCTTATGAAAAATCAAACAAAAGAACTTAATTAAAGTCTAAGTCTTTCATAAACTTAAATGAAAGTATCTATTAAAACTTTTATTTTACTATGTTAAAATTAGTGACATATAAGTTAAGCTAACCTAATTAATAGATAAATATAGTAATAATAATTCAATTGAAAAATATCAAATTTTCATATACTCAATAATAAAACCTTTTATTAGAAATTTAGTTTAAAATAAAATACACTTAAATTAATTAAGTCTTTATTTTATACTAATTCAATGTATAACTAAAATTCTTACCTTTTTAAAATAATAATACGTTAACAGTATATATAACTGAAAAACTCTAATTTATCTTAAAATTTTGAATGAAAAGTAATTTTATTTTATATTAATTTAAGTTTTATTGATGAATATTTTTCTAACTCTTTGTTCGAATTACCACCATTCTTACTCAATGAAATAATAAAACCGCTTGCCTACTAAAAATTACAAAAATAAAAATAACACGTATTTGGGAAGAAAAAATATAGCAAGAAATCCATTGGCATGCCAATAATAGTCCCCTTGTCTAGTGGAGACAACTTTAATTTTTCAGAAAATAATCGATAATATCGTAAGCTATGGAAATCTTATATATATATATATATATATATATATATATATATATATATATATATATATATATATATAGAAAAAGTATTAGCCAGAGAAATATTATCTGTATAACAAAACAAAAAAGGTGTACAAGTAAAATAATAAATAATTTTTCAAAAAATATTAATTTATTTAATGGTCATATGGTGACCGTATCTCACATTTTCACACCAAGTTTTTTCACGTTTGCTTTAAAAAATGATATTGTAAAACAATAAAATACCATCTTCGATATAACTTTTAAGATAGTTATTACAAAAGTTGATTTTAGAAATTAAATCAAAGAAAAGTGTATTCTAAACAGTCACTATCTTTTCTCCCCACCACTTAGACAAGGTCACTTGTATATTTTATGTGGAAAAATTCTCTGATATAATAAGCAGACTTTCATACTTAACAAAGACTATGCTGACCAGAAAGAGGGAGTCTTAGTTTATATATATATATATATATATACACACACACGGAGGTTGCATCGACTATATATCAATCTTTGCTTCATAACTGAGATTCCAATACTGATATCTCCAACTGAAACCATAACAACCCAGAAACAGCAGCTATATATGCATATCTGATATAAATGGAGGACAAAGTTGCATTCAAAAATTTGCTGCAAGATCAGAAAAAGGCATGTGTTAGTAGCACAGATGCACTGAACTGGACTCAGGAACCATCCATCAGAAACACTGTAAGTTAATTACCTATTTTTTCTTGCACTTCACCTTTATCTCTACCTATTCTTTACATCTTTTTTTTTCTGTTTTCATTTATATCCAAGATATAATTAATTTATATTAGCTGATAATTTGTTTTGAAAGCTAAATTATCATGATCTTAATTACACGAGAATATATATACCATGTTTGTGAATTGTGCAGCTAGGATCTACTCTTCTCGGTTTGAGTCTCAATAACTTGGAGCTTCCCCAAAATCTTGAGCAAGATCCTCTGAACCAAGTGGGTAATCTTTGACAAGTTAAATCGATCTGCAAAAACTGCATGAATTTTTTGACTGATGCTCCCTGTGTTGGGTCTTTTCCTTGACTGGTTTTTAGCTGGGATTGTTGCAAGTTGAGCTGGAGGAGGTGAAGAAGGAGAATCAAAATTTAAGGTCAATGCTTCATGAGATCAGTGAACACTACGCTGCTCTTCAGAATCAGTTATTATTGGTGATGCAGCAAAAGAAACTCTCTTCATCTCCGAATCATGAGGACATGCAGGCAAGTTTGACTATGAATTTGTTTAATATATGCTTATTTGACTGATACTTCGTTTTGTTATGAAAATTAATTACATAACTCTAAATTAAGTTTTGTTATGAAAATTAATGCACAAAATATATTCATAGGTAACATAAATTAAGTTCTTCTTTCTAATTATTAACATCACATGTATTATTGATCGTATTAATCTCCAAATACATAAGAATAGTTAATTAAAATTTGTATACTCTTCTGGCTCATTTTAAAGGAAATTGATTAAAACCATAAACCATGTTTTCTATGTCTCTAGAAGGATAGCAGGCAAGATAACGTGAAGAAGCCATGGCTGTTCTTACACACTGGTAAGGTACCCTTCAGAAGTATTTACTTGTGTTGAACAAAGGCAAAAACCTGAAATATATATATACTTACGATGTTGAAGGTAAAATCAATAACCAAGTAACACCAGAAGAAGCAAAAATCATAGAAGATCAGGCATTTGAGGCTTCTTGCAAGAAAGCTAGAGTATCTGTAAGAGCACCGTCATCAGAATCTTTGGTATGTATGCATTTCTATCTTATTTTTGTAGAATTTTATTTTATAAATTTGATTGCTAATTCTCATAAAATCTATCATTTTATGCATTGATTTCATCTATATGAATGTAACATGAAAAGATTGGGATAATTGATCAGAAGAGGTGTATTGAGAAACATAAATGAACACTTGTAAATCTTACATGACTATAATCAATTTAAGATAAACGAGAATTTAAAATATATAAGTAAATGTAAATTTCATTTTTTGTGAAGTTAAAATTTAAAATTTATTTTTTAACAAGACATAATATTTACTCTCTTTTTTATATCTAAGTTAAAAAAAAATTAGCATTTATAAATATAAATTACAAAATTATTAAAATGTACTTTTTTTATAAAGTACTATATTAATAAGTTTTATTTTTTTTTAATAATTAATCTTGTTCGATTTACAAACAACTTTTATAATATTAGATTAAATTTAGAGTTTATTTTTTAACATCATTTCAGAGTAATTGTTACAGTCTAATTTTAACGAGAAAAAATCCTTTAAAAGGAAAGTAAAATTTCTTTTGTATTTAAAAATATTTATAAATATAAAATAAAAAATTATTAAATTAAATTAAAAAGTTTTTTTTTTTAAATAATTGGTTTTCACTCACGAGAGAGAGAACATTCTTTATAACATGTTCTCCTTCTTTTTATCTTTATTTTTAGAAAAAAGAATATGTATTAAAAAATTAAAATAATATTTTTATTTTGATTCAATAAAATCACCACCAATAATAAATTTGTTGATTTTTATTAGAATGATTAAATATTTTTTATCATTTAACTTTAAGTAAAAATTAAAATTAGTCATTTTTCAAAATTTTAATCAAATTTAGTTTCTCAACTTTGTAATGTATAAATTTAGTCATTTTAATCAAATTTTATTAAGTTTATTTAATGTTTGAAATGTATTTCATAATAACATTTGAGTTGTTTACATTGTTTGACACATTTTTTTTCTTCAATATTAATTGAAAAATGCATTTGAAACCGCAAAAAGAATTAATAAAATGTACATTCTTCTAAAAGTGGGAATTAAATTAGTCTAAAATTTTAAAAATTGACTAATTTCAATTTTTATTGAAACTTAAGAAATTAAAAATATATTTAACTCTTATTATAATTATATTAAAATTTAATGTATTTTCTTCTTAATTCATACTCTTTTACTTTAGACAGGCTAAGTGTAATTCATTTATAATATATAAATTTAAAACATGGGATAATGTTACAACTTTTTTGAAGGCAAATATTAAAAATTATTGGAAAGAAAATTGCCAAGAAAATTGCCGACAACTACAAGTCATGTTGCATTTTTGTTGATCATTCAACATAACACTTTTCATTTCAAATGCAATGATTAAATTCCTGTTTAGTTTAGTTAAATTCTATTGGAAATTCAACTGTGAGTGGTTGGGAATGTATCCGTTGGAGGGAAAGTGTACCTATGTGAAAGAGACTCATTCTTGAAGGAGAGATTGTTAGAATCCAATTGTGAGTCTAAGTCTTATATTGGATAAAAATGAGAAAGTAAAACAGTATATAAAGGTGAAAGACCCATTAACTCATGGCCTTAAGATTTTGGGTAGAGAGTAGTGTCAATCCGTTATATGGTTGGGCGTGGAAGGGACTCACCCTTGAGGGGAGATTGTTGAAAATCCAAGTGTGAGTCTAAGTCCACATTAGATAGAAATAAGAAAGTAGAACAATATATAAAAGTGAAAGACTCATTAACTCATAACCTTTGGATAAAAAGTTATCTCATTGGTGTTTATGTCTCCTCAGTGAATTTCTCGTCAATAGACCTTACAAAACCTTCAATATTCTTCATTGTGATAAGATGTGAGTTATTTTAATTTTTGTCTAGATTTGTTTTATTAAAGCAAAATTAAGTGTGGGTTGTTTAAGAAAGATAATTAATTACATTCATATTTTATATTTTTTAAATGTGGAAAGCAACTCCATCCAAATTGTCCTAATTAACATATATATGACTTAATTTTCATGGGAGAAACTAAAAATTAACTTGATCAAAAGCTCAACAATCATGCTAGTTTTTCGGTTCTCAAGAAGAAAAAAGAAAAGGTAAATAAAAAAAGGCATTGATCTATTGCTGGTATTAATTTACTTTTAAAGCCATGAAGTGAGTAAGGGTGATTTCATTATCTCCAATTAACCCAAAGAGCTAAAATTTAATTTTTATTTTAAGTTAGAATAACAGTATAAAAATTTGATGCAACCAATAAAAATAAAATATGACATTGAATAAAGCATATATATATAACTATGCATTGACATTTTATTGTTAGAAGGGTGATGGGTGTCAATGGAGAAAATATGGACAAAAGATATCAAAGGGTAACCCTTGTCCACGGGCCTACTATCGTTGCAACATGGGAACATCATGTCCAGTTCGCAAACAGGTTTACATTCTCATTAAGATTTGAATATATTACCTTCTTATTTGCTACCAAATACATGCATTTTCATTGTCCAACGTTGTTATTTACTTGGAAACAGGTTCAAAGGTGTGCTTCCGATGAAAGTGTTGTGATCACAACCTACGAGGGGACTCATAATCATTCACTCCCTCCACCAGCCAGATCCATGGCTTCCACAACATCAGCAGCACTCACCATGTTCCTTTCTGGCTCGACCACTAGTTCAGCTTCTACCTACTATCCATCTGCATCATCTTGTCCCACTGTAACACTTGACTTAACCCAGCCCACTAAGAACTACCTCAAATTCCCAACTTCAAACCATTCTCAAACTTTCCCTCTTTCAATCAATGCCTACCCTCACAACTATGAAGGATTACCTTCAGAGAAAGACCTTTCCTTGGTCGATGTTCTTAGTGCTGCCATCACTAGGGATCCTTCTCTTAGGGCAGCCTTAGAAGCAGCCGTTTCCTCTATGATTGCAGATTCTCAGAACATCAACAATCAGCAAGTGCAGAGAAGATGAACATGTGTTATATATTGTGAGTGTAATATCGATATTTTATGATAATATATGAATTGGTGATCTTTGAACTTATGTTATGAGAACACTCTCCAAGAGGTGGTGTTCTTGTGATGGACCATAAAGATACAACCATTAAAAAATTCAGAAAGCTGTGAGATTTAGATGAATTCATACAAGAGGTTAGCATTTTCAAACTAAAATATATTTATGAATATTTTTAATTTAAATTCACACTTAAATTTGCGATAATTGTTTAAATATAAAATATAAAATTCATCGAATATTTAATTGTTTAAATCCTTCAAAAGAAACTTGTTTCATAGAAATGGAGATAATTAATAATGGAACCTATTCCTCGCACTACACCCATTTGACATCCACGTGAAAATACCTACAAATATTCTTTTCAATCTAAACAGTTATTTCTTTTAGATTCTCAATATAATTGAAATTAAATTGTGTATTGATACAAGTGGGTTTTTTTCTAAAAAAAATCAAATAAATGAGAAATAAATTCAACAAATAAATTACCATTAAAAAACAATCTCTCTAAAAATAAGCTTAATTTTATAAATTTAAATTAAAACATATTTATAAAATTAAATTAAACAAGTTCAATTGCTAATATTTTTTCATCAATAACTTTATTATAAAAAATAAATAGGGTCATAAAATTAAATTTTAATTAATATTTAAATGAAATCATTGATCATGGTTAATAAATAAATTGATGACATCAACTTCTAAGGAACCTGAATTATAAATATTTCTCTTAACTTTTTCAAAATTTTCAAATAAAATTTAGTTGACAAATTTTATTAAAATATATATATTAATGATTACAAATTAATTAATAAATATATATCAATTACTGATAAAAAAATTATCAATAATCATTTATTAGTATAATTATTGACAGATTATTTTAGCTATCCACAAAATTTGTTGCTAAATATTATAATCGTGTCTTTTTTTTTCTCTCTTCTCTCACTTTTTTTTTTCTTCCTCTGCCACGGGCAAAACTGCGTCAGTTATCACTCTTAGTTCCTCTTCTTCCTTTTTTTTTTCTTTTTCTCTTTCTTTTCCTTCTTCTTTTTCTCCTCCATCTCCACCCTCACCTATGCTAATGTCCTCATGGCCTCTGCTGCTACACCATGGTTGCACCATTATCATAATATAGTCGTTGCATCATTGTTTTTAGCTATTTGTCTTCCCTTTTGCTATTATAATTGCCTCTCACTCCTTCTCCTCCTTCTCATTCTTCTTCTTATATTTCTCTTTTTTTTTCTTTCTTTTACCTATCTCACTTAATTTATAAAAGAAAAATTAAAATTAGTGAAAATTTTGATATTCATTTTACAATTAAAAAATTTGTTAATAATTAAAATTCTAAATTATTAACTAATTTACCGACAAATATTTAAAAACTTCCATCAAGTTTATCGACAAGTTCTATAAAAAGTGTAATTATCAACTGATTATAAAATATATGTTATCATCAAAAAATTTACTACAAAATAATCAAGAAAAAATTGATTTTACTAATGATTTACTGATAAAAATTATATTAATAAAGAATCATGAATTATCAATAAATTTTATAAACAAACCTATTACTAAACATATTTTTATTGATAACTAATTTTAATTTACCTATCAATTTTACTAACAAATTTACTACTAATTAAAATTTTAAAACCCGTTTTGACAAATTTATTTCTTTCAATAAGAATTTGACCGATAAAATACGATAGAAAGAATTTCATATTCAAACATAACAGATAGAAAACATGACTAAAAGTATTTCTTTTTATGGAAAGTAGTTTATTATGTTGAGTTAAATGGTATATATATCACATCTTTTCGGGATTAGATTACGTAAGAAAAAGCTTTGCAAATATGTTATATAATTTTGTTTGAACCATATCCCAATATATAATGTTAAACATCAAAATCAGTATTTTTATAAATGTATTAACATGTTTAATTGTGTATCCAGAAACTTATATAATATTTTAGTGTGCAGGCAACATTGTATGAAGAATCTAAGAACTTTGAAAATGCTTACCATTCTTTTATTCTTAGTTGAAGGCTCACAATTAACACCAGTGATTTAGTTAACTTTGTACAAAGAATTCATTGTTGAATCCTGTAAAATCTTAAACATTTATTATACTAGTTCGGGGATCAATTATTTGTTATTTTTATTGTTATCTCCATAGTTATTTATTATTCACTTGTTTTTTAATTTGTGAGACAAGTAAGATGAATTGTTTGTTATTCAAATTGCTATCTTGATAGTGTTTACATATTAATTAACTAGTTTTGAATTTGTGGGTGAAGTATTAGTACCTTAGATGACATTGTTGATATTTGTGCCAAGCTAGGAAACCATATTTGAAGTAACATTTTGTGATTCATTCTATAACAGTACAGCACTACTTTCAATAATTTTAATTTCTTCCTCTTCCTTGAAGTCTCAAGCTGTTTCTACCACGTTCCTATCATCTCCGACTATTTTGTCCTAAGTTCTGTCCATCAAAAAGCATTTATCGGGGTAAGTTGTCTTAGGGGTAAAACTGTTAATACTTGGAACGAAAATGTTTCATAAGAAGTACCTCAATCTTGATCGGAGTGTAGATTTCTACAAATCCTTTAAGATTGGAATGTAGATTTCTACAAATCCTTTAAGAAAATAAACACTTCCCTGTACATAGCCACAATCTTCATTGAATCACAATTAACGCTAGTCCCCCTTGCAGAATCTCTCTTAAATCTTCTCAGATATCTCTTGTGAATTTTGGACAATCCAAGCATTGAGAGATCATGTAATTCATAAAAGAACCATCATGTTACAACTCTCCCACACACCAAAGAGAGAACCATCTTATTGTGGCATTGATAAACTTCAGTTTGTTATTGAATAATAGGCAAGAGTTTACATGAAAGAAAAGCAAGAATATAAAATAAAGGTAGAAGGAAACAAATGCCCGCAATAAAACAATCAGAAAACGGCACAAGCTGGAGGCTTATTTAAGCAACAAACAAATATATAAAATACTCACATATATATAGTATATATAAAAAAAATACATTACCAACATATACATATATATAAAAAACTATGTCGTAGTAGTTAACAAACAATAGCGATGATACACACATATACTAGTCTTAGGACATAAGAAAAACACCCAACCAGGAACTGCAACACACGATTTCAATTGACAATAGACATAATAGACATGAGTCTCAGCTTAGAAACCACCGCGAAGGCGAAGGACAAGATGCAGGGTAGATTCCTTCTGAATATTGTAGTCTGCCAAGGTACGACCATCCTCCAATTGCTTCCCAGCAAAAATAAGCCTCTGCTGATCTGGTGGGATTCCCTCCTTGTCCTGAATCTTTGCCTTCACATTATCGATTGTATCAGAGCTCTCCACCTCCAAGGTAATGGTTTTCCCTGTCAGAGTCTTCACAAATATCTGCATTCCACCACGAAGCCTCAACACCAAGTGCAGAGTGGATTCTTTCTGGATGTTATAATCTGCAAGGGTACGCCCATCTTCCAACTGCTTCCCAGCAAAGATAAGTCTCTGCTGGTCCGGTGGGATGCCTTCCTTGTCCTGAATCTTTGCCTTTACATTGTCAATAGTGTCAGAGCTTTCAACCTCCAAAGTTATGGTTTTCCCAGTTAAAGTCTTCACAAAAATCTGCATTCCACCACGAAGCCTTAGCACCAAATGAAGAGTGGATTCCTTCTGGATGTTATAATCAGCAAGGGTACGCCCATCTTCTAGCTGCTTCCCAGCAAAGATAAGCCTTTGCTGATCTGGTGGAATCCCCTCTTTGTCCTGTATCTTAGCCTTTACATTATCAATGGTATCAGAACTTTCAACCTCCAAGGTAATGGTTTTTCCCGTCAGAGTCTTGACAAAAATTTGCATGCCACCTCGAAGCCTCAAAACCAAGTGCAAAGTAGACTCCTTCTGGATATTATAATCCGCAAGGGTTCTTCCATCTTCAAGCTGTTTCCCAGCAAAGATAAGCCTCTGCTGATCGGGGGGAATACCCTCCTTATCCTGAATCTTGGCTTTGACATTATCAATGGTATCTGAACTCTCCACCTCCAAGGTAATAGTTTTCCCGGTCAAAGTCTTGACAAAGATTTGCATGCCCCCCCTCAAACGAAGAACCAAGTGGAGAGTGGATTCCTTTTGAATGTTGTAATCAGCAAGGGTTCTTCCGTCCTCAAGTTGTTTACCAGCGAAAATCAGCCTCTGCTGATCCGGAGGGATACCTTCTTTGTCCTGGATCTTAGCCTTCACATTATCAATGGTATCGGAGGATTCCACCTCGAGTGTGATAGTTTTTCCGGTCAAAGTTTTCACGAAGATTTGCATCTGTACAACCAGAAACTAAATCATCAAAACAGTGACAGAGATAGGCAATTCAATCAAACGACAAACCCTAATTCCTCCAAAATATCCATAAAACAATTAAACCACAAATTGAATTCCATAAATATATGGAAAAAATAATTTAAACATCTTCTAACTAAATATCGGTATAAATTCAATACACGCAACAACTCGATAGCAGAATCCAAAAGACAGCTCTATCAACACAATTAAAAGAAACAAAAAGATCGGTACGACAATACGATGATTACAGAAGAAACTGAACCTAAGATAAGAATGGGAGAGAAAGAAGAGACATACCTTGAAAGAAAAAAGAGAACGTCCAAACGATCAAGAAACTGCGAGATTGGGAATTTAGGGCTGAAAGATTGAGAATTGCAATGATCGATGTATGAAGGTTGGGAATGGTGAGTCGTATTTATAGGTTGGACGACGACTCATTGACAAAAATATCAATAAAGTAGCGAATACAAATTTGACACGTGTATGGCGTGGTCACTGACACGGCACGACAAGCATTACAATTTACAGACGGAACGGATTACGTTCTCTCTACAATGTTCTGGCAAATTCTATATTTTGCTTCTAACTTGGTTAACCACAAATGTTTGACTCTTGAATTAGTATCTTCTCTTTTTAAAATAAAAAGATTATTTCACACGTGTTATTACTATTTGTAAATTCTTTTAAAAGAGTCAAATGACCATCATAATAATAATAATGAAAGTGATGTTTTGTAATAAAAGAAAAAAATATTCATAACCTTAAAACTATTGGAAACATGTGTTTACACTTTCTTTTACTATAATAAAAAATAAAATATAAATTTTATCATAATCATTAAAATAATAAAAATATTACTAAATTTATATAATAAATCATTTTTATAATTTTATCATATATAATTTTTTATTGTAAATAATTAATTGAGTTTAAAAAACTTTATAATTTTTTAATGTAAAGTAATAAAAATTAATTTATATTAATAAAAAATTAATAATAAATTCTATATATTAATGGTTACAAAGAGAAAGTCTATTTATTGACAGTTATAAATATCTATAAAATCAAATTACCAAAGAAAAAAAATATGTTTTTATTTATTGTTTTAATTATTAAAATAATTGAGAATTTAAATTATTTGTTTCTTTTTGTTTTATAAATTAACATCATATTATCATCACCCTTTTCTCTTTTTATTTAACTAGGTCATTTAAGAGATTGATGAGTTTATTATTTGAAATTAATCCATCACTTCTTACCTCTCACCCAAAGAAAGTGTAAGTTCTCTTAAAAAAAAATGAAAGTGATTTATATAGAAATGTATAAAAAGGTTCAGATTCATGAAAATAAAATGAGATTTATGGAAAAGGAAACACCATCATATACCCTCTCTAAGTATGATGTCAATCTAAATCCATGATATATTTTCTAAATTTTAAGATTATATGAAAATCAAATAAAAAAGAGGTGAATCCTCGAAGAAAACATCTAGAAGGAGACATGATCTCGGAAGTTACTGAGAAATAAAAATTAAGGGTTTGAGATATAAAATCTGAAAGAAAAAAAAATATAACATAAGAAGAAAACAAAATAAAAACCGACAATATTATTATAGCATCCTTATATATTTAAATAAAATATTATATTTTTTATGCTGAAAGACTTTTTATATTATCATATTTTGTCCTAATGAATCTTACATGTTAATTCAAATTCTAAATCATCTTAAATCTTCGTTTTACAATCAACGTGGATGCATCCAATAACCTTTAAAATAGAAGATGTATCAATAAAAAAACTACACTCTTCATCATGAAGAGTTGACAGAGAAGAATGCAGCCTAATTTGAGCAAAGGTAGAGGCCGCACTAAATTTATCTTTCTGTGCTTAATATCTAAGTAAGGAAAAACTTCATTGAAAAGGAAACAAGTTTGCATGCTACACACATACTACTGAAACACTTCTACTATAGTTTTGAAAAGATATATAATTTTAGAAGAATAATTCATAAATTAAGAAAAATATGTGTTATTATTTTAGGTAGGAAAGTTGGGCATTTATACTCAAGAGATAAAAAAATATAATTAGATATTTTATAAAATAAAAAAATTATTTCATTTATTAAAAGGTAAAAATAACAAAGTTAAAAAAGACGTATCTTATTTTTATAATACTATATATATATATATATATATATATATATATATATATATATATATATATATATATATATATACCTTCTATCATCACTAAAAAATAGAAAATTCAATACCAAAATTAATATTAAAATAGATATTTTAATACTAATTTAGTAGTAAATAATAATTAATGAGACAACCTAACTCATTCCATACTTAATGATTCATTTATCCAATGTTAGATTGATAGCATTCAAAATAAACCATGTTTCATAAAAATACATCGAAAAACAAAGGCGACATACCTACAAACTTTATTTAAGGTAATGAAGAATTCAAATTTTTAAAGTCGATTAAACTTTACTCTAAAATTCGTTAAAAGGATTATCTCTAATTTGGATAGAGTGCATTCGACGATATTTCTAAAATAGCTTATTTTACACGATTAAAGTTCAGGATAATTTTAAATAGAAGATTTTGTTAATATGATTTAGCTATTTGAAGTTTAGTGCAATTCAATGGTTTTGAACCGTCCCTAATCTTTTATACAAGGATTTATCCACCACAGAATACAACACCAGCAGCAAGCAAAGTTTGACCATGCTAGCGATTAAAACAACACGAACCTTCGAGACAGAACGACATCATAATCGACTAAAAGAGTAATCAATATGGTTCTTCCTTCTTTTCATTACCAAGATGTGAGGAAGTTATGACATAGAAAGATCCTTTAAGAGCCCATTCCGGGGTAACTAGTTATCAATATTTATTTCTACCTTTATATCAAATTTCAGTTCCTAGAAAAAGTAATCTATTTGATCAAAATTTAAGAATGAAAGAGTGATGCAAATTTCTAAAAGTAATGTGTGAAACGAGAAAGATATTTTTTATTTGATTTGAAGAACACACGAGTTCAGGAGATCAGTTTAAAAACACAACAGCAGTACATACACAATCTGCTGATCAAGAGTACAACGAAACAAACAATTGGTGAAAAGTGAAAAACTTAGAAGCCACCACGAAGGCGAAGGACAAGGTGGAGGGTGGATTCCTTCTGAATGTTGTAGTCTGCCAAGGTGCGACCATCTTCCAATTGTTTCCCAGCAAAAATAAGCCTCTGCTGATCTGGTGGAATGCCCTCCTTGTCTTGAATCTTTGCTTTCACATTATCAATTGTATCAGAGCTCTCCACCTCCAAGGTAATGGTCTTTCCTGTCAGAGTCTTCACAAATATCTGCATTCCACCACGAAGCCTCAACACCAAGTGCAGAGTAGATTCCTTCTGGATGTTATAATCAGCAAGGGTTCGCCCATCTTCCAGCTGCTTCCCAGCAAAGATAAGCCTTTGCTGGTCTGGTGGAATCCCCTCTTTGTCCTGAATCTTTGCCTTTACATTATCAATGGTATCAGAGCTTTCAACCTCCAAAGTAATGGTCTTTCCAGTCAACGTCTTTACAAAAATTTGCATTCCCCCACGAAGCCTCAAAACCAAGTGCAGGGTAGATTCTTTCTGGATGTTGTAATCCGCAAGGGTTCTTCCATCTTCAAGCTGTTTCCCGGCAAAGATAAGCCTCTGCTGGTCTGGGGGGATACCCTCCTTATCCTGAATCTTGGCTTTCACATTATCAATGGTATCTGAACTCTCCACCTCTAAGGTTATGGTCTTCCCAGTCAAAGTCTTGACAAAGATTTGCATGCCGCCTCTCAAACGAAGCACCAAATGGAGGGTGGACTCCTTCTGAATATTGTAATCAGCAAGGGTTCTTCCATCCTCGAGTTGTTTCCCAGCGAAAATCAGCCTCTGCTGGTCTGGAGGGATGCCCTCTTTGTCTTGGATCTTGGCCTTTACATTATCAATGGTGTCTGAACTCTCGACCTCAAGGGTAATGGTTTTCCCGGTCAAAGTCTTGACAAAGATTTGCATGCCACCCCTGAGGCGAAGCACGAGGTGGAGAGTGGATTCCTTTTGGATGTTGTAATCCGCAAGAGTGCGACCATCCTCGAGTTGCTTACCCGCAAAGATAAGTCTCTGCTGGTCAGGTGGGATACCCTCCTTGTCTTGAATCTTTGCTTTCACGTTATCAATGGTGTCGGAGGATTCAACCTCAAGGGTGATGGTTTTGCCGGTCAAAGTTTTCACGAATATCTGCATCTGTTCAATCACAAACTAATCCATCAAGAACAACGTAGACACTAAATCCTCTTTGAGGATTTAGGGCTAAATTCTCAAAGCCCTAAATCCTCAAGAAATTGAAAACATAAAACCCTAACTAAAATCGGAAAATATGCTAATTAAATTCGTAGATCTCAGAATCGAAAAACAATTGCATGAATCTAATTCAAAGATGATAAAACCAGTAAGCATAGATCAAACATTCCCAATTGAAAACATCGGATTGAGAGTACGATTATCAACGAATCCCAAGGCAAAATCAATCAATTGAAATTAATCCCATCAGGGTGACGAAAAGGATGAAAAAGAAGAACCAGAAGTACCTTGAGAGGATAAAAAATGCTATCAAAGATGTGCTGAGATCAAGAATTGGGAACTATAAACCGATATTAGAGCGATGCGTCAAAGATTAGAGGGAGGGTTATATTTATAGCTTTTTTGTGAGAGGCGGTTGCAAAAATATCCCTACGTTAACGAATAAAGATTTGCCACGTGTACTATGATGATAAGGATGACACTCAAAATAAGCATCACTACGTAAAGGATTACAATTCTGCAACTGTATATAGATTCTATTTTGAGCTCTTAAGTTATAATATAAAAATAATTTAAGATTAAGATTTTATATTTTATTTTCAGTTTTACCTAATAAATAAAAACAATTTAAATTAAAACAATTAATTTACAAATTTTACCTGGCTCTTTTTTAAACTTTACTGTTTTTTAATTTGACCGTTTTTAAACTTTTTAATTAACAAATTACCTACAAAATAAATAAAAATATTAATAATAAAATTATACAAATTATTTATATTTAATTTTGTAATTATAATAATAAAAATATTAATAATGTTATTATTATTTACTATCATAAAAAGTAACTAGTATGTATATGTAAGACATTTATTTTCACTTGTCATTAAACAAAAAGTGTAATATAAATAACATGAGTTAATTAAAGAGAATATTTACTATAATTAATGATAAAAAAATTTAAAATAATTGAAATGTAAACATTATATTTTAAATAAACGTTAAAGGTATCATATATGTATATCCATAAGAAATAAATTAAAATTTCATATGAAGTTATACATTGGAGATATCTTACTTAATATTGTGATTGTTTACTTCTCCATAAATCTTTTTATACTCTTTAACCATGCTTTTGAATAATATATAATAATAACTAATATTATCCAATTAAAAATAAATATTACTGAAAACATTTATACGGTATTTCTAAAAGGTAAAGATTGGAAGTTTACTTTTAATGAAAAAATAACCTGTTATTATATTAAATAATTCGATACAAATAATATGATATTTACTACTTACATATTTATCTTTTTGAGGTTATGTTTATATTTTTTAATAAAATAATTCTCTTAGAAAATTATTAAAAAATATTTTTCAACAATATGGTTTATAGGAAGTGTTAATTTTTAAAAGTGCATTTGATATATTAAGTTTTTCGATAATTAAAAAATGAAAAATCTCATTTTGGATAATGCGTTTTTGTGTCTTTGAAAAATCTCATTTTAGATTCATCAAATCATATGATTTATTAGACATAATATTATAGGTTGATTCGCTTTTTTTCAAAATATGAATTAAACATTCACGTAATTATACTATTATATTATTCAAAATAATTATACTAATACATAATCAATTTTATATAAAAAATCTAAACTTAGTTCTTACATTTCTATATTTATAGAATCTAAACCTAGTTCTCATTGTCATATATTTACATAAGTGCATCAACATTTTTCTCTTGAAATAAACACATGTAGTTTTTCATTTACTCACACCACTAAAAATAATCATTACAGAAGAAGAACCAACACAAACATAAGAAAGAATAAGCAAGTTTATAAAAGAAATAATCATATAGCTTTTTTTTCAAAATATAAATTAAACATGCACATAATTATATTATTGTACTTATTCAAAATAATTATACTAATACATAATTATATTATTATAGTTTATAAAAGAAATAATCATAGGTTTTTTCAAAATATGAATTAAACATACACATAATTATATTATTATAGTTATTCAAAATAATTATACTAATATATAACGAATTTTTTTATTTACTCGAATGGAAATTTTGTTCGGTTAGACGAGTTTTTTTGTTATGGCAAAATAGTGAGATTGTAGAGTTAAAGAGTTTTTAAGAAGAAAATATACACATTCTTATTTTTCTAAAACAAGTGAGTTTTTATTCTTTTAAAGAAATGTTTTGCGGGTTTTACAAATATATAATCTATAATCACTTTTCCAGTTTTTACTAAGTTTTGCAGAATTCTCCTAATATTATTTTCTTAGTTTTAATGTAGACATACAATTTAATTAAATTGTACATTAAATTATTATTTATATGTTAATTCAAATAATAAAAATTATTTAATTAATACAACTATACATAAGAACTTAATTAAGAGACTTTATTTTACTTAGTCTGACCTGTTTATTAGTAAGTTGAAGACATTTGAATTTAATATATGATTGATGAGTTAAATAGATTTATTTACTTAATTAAAAAAATTATAATTTTTTTAATGTAACATTCTTTTAATATTTAACAAAATCCAAAAGTTCAAATGTATTTTATTTATTTTTCCTCATTTAGACAATAAATAAATTATTTATTTCAAAAAAATAAATCATAATTTTAAATTGAATATAAATAATTTCAAATTGTAACCTAAAATATTTAAAACGGTTTCACCACATCAGTTCTTAATAGACCAATCCATTTTTGATTCGTACTAAATAATTTCTTTAAAACGAATCCATTCTGATTCGTACTAAATTCATAAAAAAAATTAATCCCACCTAACTCGAACAAACTAAATATAAATTTTAATCTATTTTAACAAATCTATGTATTACTACTAACATTTTATTAAACATATCAAAATCTCTCTCATGCATGCAAATACACATAATTTTTTTTAGTAAAAAAATCATCTCATAATTAAATAAACATATCTATATATAATGCTTATTCAATAAAATATTCAGTATTTCATCTCCACCTCTAAGGATTTCATCTTGTACCTCAAATTTCCTAAAATGTCCCTAATTAATAAGTGATTTAAAAGTTTAATATTTTATTATTGAGAATTTCTATGCACGGCATTGACTCCAAACATGCATTCCTACTGCACCTGTGCATCCCTTCACTCATGCACCCTTGCATCCCTCTACCTCGTTTCATCTTTATAAAAAAAAAAACCTACACCTTTGAACTACAGTTATTTCATATATTTTTCTTCGAGTTATTATTTTTTTAATTATTTTTAAAATTATATATAATTTTCTACGAATTTATAATGTAATTATATAATTTTTAATTAATATAAATTAATTTCTATAAATTTATTAAAATTAATAAAATTGATTTTGAATAAGGATAAACTTAATATCATATCGGATACAAAAATTTGAATTTGTAAAAATCGGATGTGTAGATCTGAGGATGAAAATTTCAGATATCAATATTACTGTTTTAATTATTTTATTAGTTTATAATTATTTTTAAAATTATGTATGATTTTTTTATTAGTTTATAAGAATAATATAATTTTTAATTAATATAAATTATTTTTTATGAATATATTAAAATTAATAAAATTAATTTAGATTAAAAATAATTATGCATATCCGATATATATATATATATATATTCAGATATCCACATCCGAAGTTTTGTTTTAGATATGAAATGTAATTCATGCCATTATATTTTTTATTCTTAATTGTTTTTTAATAATTTGATTATTTGATTTTTATTCTTTTAATAATTTGATTAATTAGTTTTTATTCTTTTAATATAAAAAAATAACTATAAAACAAATATTAAAACAAAATATTTCAAATAATTAAAACAGAAAATTTAATATTTTAGAGAAAAAGAACCAAAATAGCTTCAAATTATAAAAAAGATATAAAACTTTAAAACAATTGAAAACAAAAAAAATTAATAAATTTAACTAATTCCTTAATATATTATTTGAAATAAATAACTATACATTCTATAAAATTTATAATTTCATTAAAAATAAATAAATTTAATTCAAATCTTTATATAAATAAATAAATTATTAAAATATAACAATTTAATTAAAATAAAATTCAAAAATACAATAACCGAAAATTTAAAATAAATTATTAATTAATTAATTAATTAAAACCACCAAAAAATAATTTTAAAAAAAGTTAAACACAACATTAAATGGCTAAATAATATTTAAACAGAACATTAAAACCCATTATAACAGTTACCAGTTTACTAAACATTAAATATAAATTTAAAAACATTGGAATAAAAGAAAATAAAAAACCTATGTACGCATGTCAAAATCTGGACTGAATCGCTTATGAACATCCGATCGAGTTCCATCATCTCTCCATAGCCAAACGACACCACCAACGTTGTCAAACGCAATCAAATGCTGGAGGGAGAAAACCACTCCGAGAACGGAGAGAGTAAGACGAAAGCGAGAGAGGGAGGAAAGAGCGAAAATGCCTAGACAACTAACTTAAGTAATGACATGCGAGAGAGAAATGAAATGAGAGAGAAAATATCTTTGTGCACTACTACAAAAAGAATCTTTGACCACTTTAATTTTTTGATGAAACCTCTTAAAACATTTTTCACTTTAAAAATGCTTAACAATCTCGGTTAAAAATATTCAAAATATTCTCTATATTCTTTCATGTAACACATGACCAGTTGAGAACTACAAATATAATAGTTATCACATTATTTCATATAACATTTAACAATTACACCACATTATTCAAATTAAACATTTATCAATATTAACAATTTGTCTTACTTTGTAAAAACTTGTGAAATGGACTCAAATACACTTATCATATTAGTTTGAAAATCTATTCCATTCATCACTTAACCTCATACACTTTTAACTAGCAATCACATAACACATCTAATTTAAAATTTCACTCATACGACCTATATAATTTAATATATGTTTAATGCGTACATTACTTAAAATTTCACTCATACGAATTATAAATTTATTATCTGGTTTATGCATACATTACTAGTTATTAATATCTATAAGGAATATTAAATATATTGCAAGTATATAACTACCAATCACAAGTTTTTCAAGAAATCACTAAAAATATAGTTATTCCACACAGACATCGATCATTGATATTAGTCACACTAAGGAAAACGCTTAAAGGCCACCACGAAGGCGAAGGACAAGGTGAAGGGTGGATTCTTTCTGAATGTTGTAGTCTGCCAAGGTACGACCATCTTCCAATTGCTTCCCAGCAAAAATAAGCCTCTGCTGATCTGGTGGGATGCCCTCCTTGTCCTGAATCTTTGTCTTCACATTATCAATTGTATCAGAGCTTTCCACCTCCAAGGTAATGGTTTTCCCTGTCAGAGTCTTCACAAAAATCTGCATGCCACCACGAAGCCTCAAAACCAAGTGCAGAGTGGATTCCTTCTGTATGTTATAATCCGCAAGGGTCCTTCCGTCTTCAAGCTGTTTCCCGGCAAAGATAAGCCTCTGCTGATCTGGGGGGATACCCTCCTTATCCTGAATCTTTGCTTTCACATTGTCAATTGTATCTGAACTCTCCACTTCCAAGGTTATGGTCTTTCCTGTCAAAGTCTTGACAAAAATTTGCATACCACCTCTCAAACGAAGCACCAAGTGCAGGGTTGACTCCTTCTGAATATTGTAATCAGCAAGGGTCCTTCCATCCTCAAGTTGTTTACCAGCGAAAATAAGCCTCTGCTGATCAGGAGGGATTCCCTCTTTGTCTTGGATCTTGGCCTTGACATTATCAATGGTATCTGAACTCTCCACCTCCAAGGTTATGGTTTTTCCAGTCAAAGTCTTTACAAAAATCTGCATACCACCCCTTAACCGGAGCACCAAGTGGAGGGTGGACTCCTTCTGAATATTGTAATCGGCAAGGGTTCTCCCATCCTCAAGCTGTTTACCAGCAAAAATCAGCCTTTGCTGATCCGGAGGGATACCCTCTTTGTCCTGGATCTTAGCCTTGACATTATCAATGGTGTCAGACGATTCTACTTCAAGGGTTATGGTCTTGCCAGTCAAAGTTTTCACAAAGATCTGCATCTGTTCAATCAGAAACTAAACCGTCAATAACATAGATATGTAGGCATAGTTCGACCACATACTCTAGCCTCAGAAATGACAACAGAGTTCAAATAACAAACCCCTAATTATAAACCGAGGATGTATATGGGAAGTTTGGCTAACAACAAACCTATTACAGAATCCATCAGACCACAAACTCTACTTCAACCACAAACCCCAGCCCCCATAAATGATTAAAAATAATTGAATCACAAACCCTAAATTAAAAACCGACAAAGTATACGGGACATTTTGCAAGAAACAAACAGAGTACAGACCCCAATCAGACCACAAATATTGCATAAAACAAACGGATTAAAGAACAAGAAAAGGTGATATAATCAATTCTAGTTCCACGACAAAAAAAAACGACCAACAAAGATTAACGTAAGTAAAAGATCGAGACGTGGATATGATCAACGAAGAAGACCCAAAGTATAACTCAATAAACTGAGGTTAATCAGATTGCTATTTAATGAAAAAACTAAGAAAAAGGGAGAGAAGAGAAAGGTACCTTGAGAATTGAGACGGAAACTCGAATCGAAGGATTAAAATAGCTAGGGTTTTGAGATTGGGAATATAGGGTATCGATATATGCGAAGAAGGATGACGAAGGAGTAGTATTTATAATGTGGTTTCGCTTACTGAATGACCAAAATATCAATGGACTAACCAATAATAATATGCCACGTGTATGGTTGTTGTAACTGATACGGCAAGATAAGCATTACTTCATGGATTACGCTTCCTTCTAGGTTAATCTGGTAGATTCTATGTTTTGTTTTCCTAATATCGTCAAAGATAAGATATAAAGAATTTTCTTGCGCCAATATCTCTCTTAATTTTTTTAAAGCAAGCTTTTAGATATGTATGATAGCAAAAATCTAAAGAATTTTATTTTAAAATAAATTTTTTTATATTTATAAGAAAATAAATTAAGCAAATTGCTTTTATAAATTAAATATTTATTATTTTAAACTAACTTTTATAATATGTTAAAAATAAGTATATATTAAGCTTATGATAACTTTATATTTTACTTATTTAGTTTTATAGATTTACACTTATTTACTTTTAATTTGAATTTGAATAAAATACAATTTGACAATATATATAGATTGTTTTATTGTATTATCGTATCTGTCTATAATCTGAAAGGTGAAACATATTAAATATTTATTATAGTATCTTTTAATTATTTCATTCATTTTTATTTAAAAAATAATTTTATTTATTATGAAATATTATTAATATATTTTTAACGTAAATTTTATATATATATATATATAAATTATTTATTCATTCCTTGTGTTTTAGTTGTGATATAAGATCCAATGACAGATAAAATTGTTTACACCCGTTCTTATTAAAAATTTATCTTTATTTCAATCCTTAACAACTATAACATTTTTTACTCATTAACTTTCTCATCCGAAACCAACATACCCATATTCATGCTCATATTGTTCTTTATTGTTTTAAATATTAATTTAATAATATTTTTACAAAAAAAATAAAATAAAGATATCATAATACTTTTTTTATCAAAATTATATAGTATTTCTTCTCTTTAATATAAAATATTTAAAAAATTATAATTATATAAATATCAAATAAGATTATCAAATAAAAATTAAATTAATATCAAATGATTATGGAAATTAATGAAAGATGATTAAAGATGTATCTATAAATAAGTTATGAAATTAATGAACAAAAGAAAAATTAACACGACGACTTATTTGGATTATCTAAAAAATTTAAATTATTCCAGTAGTTTAAAATAAGTATGGATAAAGGACAAAAATGAGTATTAAACGGATGAGTATTAGACGGATGAGACAAATATATACATAAACATTATTGTTCTATATCCAATTTGAAATAATTAGAAATTACATGTACTCACACCTAGTCAATTTATTAGGATTTTTTATCAAAATGGGGATAGATTTGAAGAATTATTATGTATAGTTCATTTTCTATTCCTAACGTTGTGTTTGTTTACGTGGATACTTTTGTTTACAGTGATATGCGAAGATAGATTTGTGAAGAAAATGATATTCGCTTGAAACGATTTGTACATAGGGAAAAACAAGAATTTGCGAGATTTGAACGTTATCAGCATTCCGCTAATCTGAGAAGATTTGCGATGATTTAGGTGGAAAAGACTGCTTTGCCTTGTACTATTTTAAAATTTCCAAACACACCATTCAGCCATGGTTAACATAAAAAATGCATGAACTGTACTTTCACGAGTAGGGACGACTATTCTTGGCCATGTGATTTACCACTTTCCACTATCTTTGCCAATGTATTTATGGCTTTTGCAGCGTTCTTTTGCAGCCATAACACTGTGAGAAAATTCTCTGTTTGACTATACAATTCACTGAAAAGAAATTTAAATATGATTTAAAGAAAAAAGGTTAAATAAAATAAAAAATTGGACAACCACTATATTAAAATAATTCTATTTATTTCGTATAAAATAATAGTTATAAAACATTAAGGTCAACATTTTTTTTAAAGGAAGCATTAATGTCATTAAATATTACGCTTTTCAATGACATTTTACTGAGCATCATAAATGTTAAATTTTTAAAGTTTGATTTAAAAATGAATAAATGATGAATGAATTGATAACATTGTTACAATTTTTAATGTTTTTACTTCCTAACAGATATTTTTTAAAACGATTAATTTTTTTAATAACATATAATATTTAAGAAATGAAATTTAAGTATTATTTATGCAAAACAATAAACTATCTGGTAACTTTTTGTATATTTTAATTGGTAATTATACCTTTCAACGGATAAAAATAGTTAATTTAATAAAAGAAATAATTAAATACTTTTATATTTTAAAAATAATTGTTATATTTTTACTACTATTTTAATAATTATCTAGCTGGATTGTCTACACTTCACATACCAACGGGTATAAGATTAACAAACTAAATTGCAAAAGAAAATGTAAAGATTAGGAAAAAGTTAGCTCTAAGAGAAGACACGTGGCAGCAAATAATGGGATTTGATATTTAAAATAAAATAATTTTAACATAAGAACTCTAGACTCAAATGGATAAAAATAGTTAATTTAATAAAATAAATAATTGAATACTTTTACATTTTTAAAAATAATTGTTATATTTTTAATATTATTTTAATAATTATCTAGCTGGATTGTCTACACTTCACATACCAACAGGTGCAAGATTAACAAACTAAATTACAAGAAAAAATGTAAAGATCGGGAAGAAGTCAACTCTAGGAGAGGACACGTGACAACAAATAATGGGATTAGATATTTAAAATAAAAGAATTTTAACATAAGAACTCTGGACTCAAGATCACTCCATTATCTAAGGAAAACCTTGTCACTCTCCAAAGCTCTTTGTCCCTTCTCTGCCTTCTCTCTTCAATCTATTCTCACTGAGCCATCGGATTGTTGATCAGGTGGTGTTCGAGCATTCCCAACGTAGAGGGCTCTGTTTTGAACTGATCACTTTCTTCTTTCTCACCGGTAAGTAGTTCTTCCTTTCTCCTCCGTTGCTTTGGAACCTAGGGCGTGCGACTTTACTGGTTGCATATAACTAGAAACATTTTCTTCAAAGCCTTGTCAAATTCTAGCTCTAAGAGCTGTTTTCTACCATCAATGTAGTGGTTTGTAGGGTTTGGTTGGGCCCTTGCTGTGTGAGGTACTATAGAGAAACTTTCTTGTGAGTTGGGCAGTTCACCTTTGAGGTAAGGGGAGTTAGCTGTTTGTTTAAATCTGTTTTATAAATGTGTATGCATGTTGAACTGGTGTGTTGTTTGGACTGCATTTTGGTTTTAAGTATATTGGATGTTATGGAATGAAACGTGTAGTTGATGAGACTGTAATGGCGTGCTTGTGAACTACATTGGATGAACTTAGTTACTATAAATTGAACATGTCAGAAGTGTTTGGGGGTAAGATTTTTGTTTAGTATTAATTAGATGGACAATTTAGCAATTAAGAAGTATTTTAGGTCATTTGAGAGAAAGTGGGATAGTGATTCTGAGCATTTGAAGTCTAGAGTGTGTTTTGGAGGGTTAAGACAGTTTAAATAGGTCCAATGTGGCTTGCTAGGAACATAAAACTGGTTTAGAACATGCTAAAAATGGTAGAATTGGATTTGAGCCCCTTAAGTTGAGGAAATTAGAGTTTTAAGAAAGAATTTGGGTCTTAATTACTTAATAATCATTGTAGGAATGTGTCAAATCAATTAGATAAGTTTAATTAGGTTTATATCATCAATTAGAGGTCTTAGAAATTGGGGAAGATTATTGGAAATGGTAAGAGGGTGTGAGTGTGCATAATTCTGCAGAACTGGCGTTCTGCAGATTATGCAAACTCGTTATGCAAATGGTTTCGCATAGCGAGTCCTTGCAAGGGGTGCTCTTTGCCAGGGTCATTCGCTGTGCGAGTTGATGCGCCTCACGAATGATCAGAGAGTGTTGCTCTCTGCCTGGTGGATTCGCTTAGCGAATCTTGTCGCTATGCGACTGGTGGTGGCCTGGAGCCACTACCATTTTAATTAGAAAAGCAAATGGGGCGCAAGGCGAGAAGGTTTGGGGGGTTGGTCTCTATCTAGACTCTCGTTATGAGACTTAGTAGCGCTATGTGAGAGACCTAATGTCTGTCACCTATGCGAAGTAATTCGCAAGGCAAGTGTGGTGCGCTATGCGAGCCACTTTGGTTTCGCCATGCGAACAATATGTGCTGTGCGAGAAGCCCTGAGTTTAGTTGTTTAATTTCCATGGTTTTATGATTGATTAAGTAGTTTGTTACACTATTTGTGAAGCATGTTTTAATGGCTATGGCCTTATCTAAAGGAGTTTAAATCTCTATGTTGATTCTAATTAAAAGTATATGAGTTGAAAAGGAAAGTGGTATGATCTCAAGGTTTCAAGTATAAGTTTCAAAGTTTAGAATCTCTTGGTGAGATTCTTAGTTGTTTAGAATGAGAGTAGGAGCTCAGTCTTAGGGGTCATCCTGAAACTCCAATGGGCAATCATTCTCAAATAGAGAAGATTGAACCATGTCGTGAGGAGTAGTAGGAGGTCTTAGTCTTGGGGGCTTCCAGTATGCCTCAAGGCCCGAAACAGGCTAACCTCGTGAGTGTGGTAGGGTGAAACCCATTGGCAATGGCTTTGCAAAGCAGTAGAGGCCACCACGAGTGCATGACCCGCCATAGCTCGACTATTATTCTAAGTCCGGAAGAGTTAAGTCTAGTACACAACATGTTAAGATGTATAATTTAGCTTGCTTTGATTGAAATTGAATTTGGTATGTTATACACTGTTATATTATATGTTTTGTTTATTAGCTCACCCTTTTGCTTGTTGCTGTGTCTACTTGTGTGTGATGTTTTCTTTTATAATGATCATCCACTCAGATGTGAGCAGAGTTAGATAAGGTGCCTCTGGAGCAGGCCTTGGAGGGAGAGGACAATGCTGCTCAGTGTAATTAGGATGCATATCTATTTTCGTATATTTTGAAATACTCTTTGTATTTAAAGATTTAAATTTATAGCCATTTTGAATGAGTACAAATTAAATACTTTATTTTATAGGTTCTTAACTGCTTTATAATATTATATCTGATGATCTCTATATTATATATTTGCCATACATGGGGATGTTACATAGAAAAAAAATGATAGATACCATAATGTGATAAATTTACAATTGAACAAATTACAATATGATAACCCATCTTGATCGAATACATAAAAAATAATAAAATTATTACTATTATTATTTATTACAGATAGAAAATAAATATAAATAATTTTTATAATTTTATTGTAAATAATTTTTACTTATAATTTTATAATAAAAAAGATAATTAGTTTAAAGAACGGTCAGATGGAACAACTGATTAAATTTAAAGAAACTCTCATTTAAAGAATAAAATTACTAAAATAATTATTTTAATTTTTTTAAAAGGTAAAAATGAAAAATAAATGTAAACATTAAAAAAAGAAATCTCTTCTCATATATAGATATAAACTAATAAAAGTACATACATACACACTTGTATTCACTTTTTTATGATTATAGAAAATAATAAAATTATTATTATAAAATTAAATTAAAGAATTTTATGATTTCATTGTAATTTATGATTTGTTTTAAATAATTTTATAATTAAAAAATAGATAAATTTATAAATATCAAATAAGAAAGAACTCTTAAAAGGTAAAAATACAATCACTTAAATATAAAATTAATAAAATAATTATTTTAATTTAAAAAAATAAAAAAAGTGAAATTGAAAAACAAACGTGAATATTAATATATATATATATATATATATATATATATATATATATATATATATATATATATATATATATGAGAATTTGGTCATCAGTATATTAATTACTTTAAATTTCTTAAGCGTTATGTTACATGTTGTTTTAAAAAATTATTAATCATTGATATAAAACAATTAAATATTTGTTATATCAGTATTAAATGACAATAAATGTTTTCTTAAAGAAATAAATGTATGTAGTGAGAAGTAGCTTAGTGGCTATAAATTGAAAGGTGTAAAGAGGATGTGAATGTGGTGAAAGAGTGTTTGAGAATGGGGAATGATGAGGTTGTGTTGGTGGATTTCAATCTGAGTATGTTCTGTGTAAGAGTGAAGATTGCTTTAGCAGAGAAAGGTGTTGAGTTTGAGAACAGGGAAGAGGATCTGGAGAACACAAAGAGTGATCTGCTTCTGCAAATGAATCCTGTTTACAAAAAGGTTCCTGTTCTTATCCACAATGGTAAGCCAATCTCAGAATCTCTGATAATTGTTGAATATATTGATGAGATTTGGAGTGATAGGACTCCTCTTTTGCCCACTCATCCCTATCAGAGAGCTCAAGCAAGGTTCTGGGCTCATTTTGTTGACCATAAGGTAACCTCACTTCTTATTTTTCAATGATCTCATTTTTTATTTTCCAAAATCCTTCAGGCAATCACTTTCTGACAATGAGATATGCAGGTGCATGAAGTTGCAAAGAGGATGTGGACTGGGAAGAGAGGTGAACATGAGGAAGATAAGAAGGAGTTAGTAGAGAATTTGAAGCAATTGGAAGAGGCTCTTGGGGACATGCCATATTTTGGAGGTCAGACATTTGGGTTTGTTGATATTGCTCTCATTCCCTTTTACAAATGGTTCTCTATTTATGAGAAAATTGGGAACTTCAAGCTCAACTGTCCAAAACTCACTTCTTGGGCAAACAGATGTTTGGTCAAACAAACTGTCTCCAAATTTGTTTCTGATGAGAAGGATGTCTATGACTTTGTTATCAGATATAGGAAAACAATTGGGGTGGACTGAGAGATACAGAGACCAATCAAGAACAATGATAAAATGCTGAGTATGGGAAGTTTGTGCTTGGCCAAAATAATTATGCAATAAACTCAAGTGAATTCAGCTAGTCGGTTTGGCTTAGCTGCTTAAAATATCTTTGCATTTTTCCTTTGCTTTTATATGAATGCTTAAAATATACATAAAATCTTTGGCTACAATGAAAATGAAAAAAAGGACTAAACATATGTACTGAAACGGCAATTTTAAAAATTTATGTAGAATTTTTTACATACACCAATTTTAATTTATAAAAAAGTAAATTCCAATTTTCTTTCTGTTCCTTTTCTTTTTCAAAAATATTTTATCAAGAAACTCATCCGTACATATCCTTCCATTATATTGTTATATCTAGCTGTTTTCCCTCGCTAGAAAAATGAAACGAATCATATCCATAAAATATTACACTATTTAAAATGTAAGAGGGCTAATCACAAATTCCGAGGGATACAACTGCTGATTGTCACAAATCATGTAAACCTTTTCATTTTCTGAAAACAATATGACCCCAAAAAAATCTGCGATTAGGCAGCTTCAGTAAATCTATTTGGCAGATTGCTAAAGTCAAGCAAACTCCGAGTAAAATGCTCCCAAGATAAAATCTCCAAAGAGCCCTGCAACCCTTACCATTGTTTGCAGAGTATCTCATGAAAGTGAAGACTGATTTGTAATCTCCGTAAATTCGTGGAGAATCGAAGGTAATAGGCATCAATACAAAGTACAAACATAATTTGCGGCATATAAAACTAAATAAATAACCATACTTTAAAATTGACGGATCTTTGATGATAATATCCCCATTTATAAATTAACTTGGTTCGGAAGCCAGACATGTCTTCAGCCAAAAGGGAATACTACAAACCTGGGCATTATCTGATGGAAAAACTTTAAGATTAAACGTCATGCTAATCCAGAGTTACCCATTATCATGTAAATGTTCCATAGCAAACAATCTTGTATAGTCATATCTCATTCTAAAAATAAGCTCAGTCAAAAAAAAAAATTTTGAGGAAACAATTACATTGAACCATTGTGTAAAATACAGACAAGATGATGAAAAAATGGGTCCTAAGATTCGAGCTTACAGTGCAAAAACAAATTTGAGATTGAGAGGTGACCTGATAGTAATCTTCCCATAATATTGCGCATGAAGATTAACTCCTTATGTATTCTAAACTTGCTTTACATCCTTATTAACCCTCCCTAAACCTCTGGGACGATCAGCCTCCTTGATCTTTACAGAGCAAAGACTGCTATTGCCTCAATAACCGTCATCAGAATTCGTAGAAGCCAAGGATCTAAATCAGGCCCACAGGCACTAATGGATACCAAGCGACTGCTCGTTCAGTAGTTTTCTTACTTGATAGGATACAGATTCAAAAGCTTCTATGGCATCTTCATATGGATTTTCAACCTTTGTTCCAACAAAGCTTGCAACGGAGGCTCTTTTAAATGTTGCCCAGTTATGGTTTTATTCTGCAAATCCTCACATCAGCACTTGTATTCTGCAAATCAAAGTTCCATCCCACAGGGTATTTACCCCGTCTAAGGTTCACAGAAATGCTTTCTTAACTACCGTCAGATACTCATCCAAGCCATGCAGATCGCAATCTGACTCTAATTTATTCTTGTAGAATTTCCTCTTGTTGAAATTCTCATGTTCGACCTTTTGTTCCAATACATTCTTAATTACATGTTGAAGCCTCTTCGTCCAGTTGACCTCCAACCTTTCTATTTTGTCCTACGCGTGCCCCAATCTGTTCTCCATGCTAGAAAAAAATTCTGCTCTCAGTTCAGGCTTCCATTCATTCCAGTTTTTCGTCCAACAGATCCATCCTTCTTGTTGCAGAAGTCATGGTTTATTTAGCAAATACCAAGTCCAGTGTCCTCCAGAGCACAAAGATGCTAGAGAGAAAAAATTAGGGGAACTTCTACTGGAACAAAGGCATCTATGCAAAAGGTTCCTGAACCCATCCTTTTTTATGGCACACTGTACAACAGATGCCAACTGTTTCTGCCAAGTACATGAAAACATTACGTCAGAGTAAATCAAATGCCAAAAGTTATGCAATGTTTCTTTATTTGAATCTTCCCAGACATTGAACATTAGTACAAATAATTTTCAAGTACCCAATAGGCAAGGAGGACTATTAGTAACAACGAACTTTTAAACCATCAGGAAAGATTGAAAAAGTCGTGTACCTGTTCAGGTGAAAACAGGAGAATCATGGAAACAAGTTGCACAATTCCAGCAGTGCCCACACGTCAATTTTAGAGGATTTGGCCCAAGTAGTTCCCGTGTGCAGCTCTCAATTCGCAATTATCTAGTGAATTGGGTCAGAAAGAAATGCGAGAATCTTTACTGGTCATTGTTTGACTCTTGAATTCATTCGGGATTGTGTAGTTCACGTAGCTTCTTTGTGGAGTTCTGCTAATGGTTATTATTAGACCTTCGACATATTGCATGTTACTTGTTCATACTTCTTCCTTTTTACATGATATATTTAAGGATTCTTTTTACCCTATAGCATATGTATAATGTACCTATCTCTTCAATCTTAACGAATTTTGTTTTAAAAAAAGCAACAAATACGGATCAACAAGAACAAAAGATAAAAAGATGAACCTTATTTGTGATTCTGATGGGCTTAATTGAATTGTAGTACATATAACAGTTAACCGGGAGACAGTGCCTAAAGATCCCAACCAACTTCATGTCCCTTTCTACAGGTCTGCTCTACCACTTCAATAACATGCAGCATAAGTTGCTGTAGCTATTGAAAATAGACAAGTATTTTGCCAAACATAATGTTACTGTAGCTATTGAAAATACGACTACTGATATTCCGAAATATGTCTTGTCCTGACTTTTGTTTGCCAAAATTGAACACAATTTATCATGTTGGAGCTGTGGAATAGGACTTAGGCATAAGACATACAATACAACTTCCATTATTGTGAGGTACAAGTACATTAACTAGAGCAAAGGATGTAAAATGATAAAAAGCCCATTATTATTTCCCTCTAAAGTCTAAATGGCATAGCAAATGACAGACATAAAAATGTAGGGTTGAACCAAGTATAAAGGAAAAATAAACGTTTTGCTAGAAAGGAAATTGAAAAGGCAAGGGTTGTAATGTATCTACCTTCTGAGATGTAAGTTTCTCTCACATATGTTATTTGTTTTACATGGTGAATTTCTCATCTGGAAGAATAGATTAAGTATTAACAGCACCGATGAACAGATTAAGGAGAGAAATTGTGGCGAAAAATGCATTATAAACCCTCAATCAATTTATGTATTTACCAGTTTAAAGAGTAAGTCACTAGGCTTGATAAACAATGCTAATATATGAATATTCAAAAATCACATCCAGTAGTTTGACCTATATTAAGAAAACATGTCACACTTCAACAGAAGACAATTAAAACAAATGAAATATAACATTAAATGAATGTTTTGAAATTTTAGCTTATGTTCTTTATGCTTTTTTGGCAAATACTGGGCATATTGTGGAATCACATCCAATAACTAGCATATTGTAATGATAAACAAGCCCAATATAACATTCAAAATCACACCCTGTAGTTTGATCTATAATAATAAAATTTCCCATTTCAACAGAAGAAAATTAAAAGAAATGAAATATAACATTAAATCAATGTTTTGAAAATTTAGCTTATTGTTCTTAGTGAATGATTCGTCATACTTTTATGGCAAATGCTAGGTATGCTTGGATCATTATTCATTAACATCAATTGCTTAATTTTTCTGGCAAATGCTAGGTATGTTTTGTAAAGAGGCAAAGTACCTGTGCCAATGTTTTTGTTAATAGATTTAGTTGTTGGAGCCGAAGTAAAGAGGCAGAGTATATATGCACTTTGCAATATGTGCTACTACTGCATTTGATGTGACCATAATGATAATTTTCAAGGTTTCTTTAGATTAGCATCTGACTTAAGACAACATTAGGCACTTAATTTGATAATTCTTAGGTTTCATCTTAAAATCAATTGACATTAATTAAGTGAAGTTCCCCAATAAGTATATAAAGTACGCAATGAGGAAATTTTTAACACCCCCCTTCACACATGTCTATTGGACCAAACGATACATGAAGAAAACTATGAAAACAATAAAAATCCCCTTCCACAAACCCCAGAATCAACAAAAGTGGGCTATGGCCTCTAATACCAAGTTGAAAAGGAATGAAGTTTCAAATATTATCATTGATATCAAATACAAGCACTAATATACTAATTTAATCTACTAATATTGGCTAATCACAATAGACATATAATGTCCTAGTAATTACAGGCTATCAGTTTGAGAAATTTGCGCAGGAAACATTCTGTCCTAAATTAATGCTAATAAAGTATTTACAACAGATAGCAGACCTGTGATCAAGCAGGTTTATGTTAGAATAAAGGTGAATGGGGCATGCACCTAATTAGGCCCATTAAGGATGGGTTACAGTTATAAACTGTAGATAAATAGTTGCCTATAAAATAGGAAGACTGTAAATGGTTTGATGGGACTTTTGGTGATTAAGAAACTGAAGTAAGAAGTGGATCCACACCTCATTAAATATCTAGAATCGTGCATTACTCCCTGGGGAACTTCTCCCTGGTTTTATTCAATACAGAAATGTTCTTTCTCGTCATATTGATACCAGTTCCATCAATCAGTACCAGAACCTATCAACTACTTCCCTCAACTAAAAAATGGGCAAAGTTGGCAGGGTGACTGGCATTGCAGTGTCCACCAAACACTAGTCAAAGGGTTAGTGCACAGCTAGCCCGCATGGACACCAAGGCTAGAGAGCGTAGTGGAATGTCAAGATCCAAATTCCAATTGCATGTTTAGTGCGGGGTTTATAAGGCCCTGGGCTCTTCAACTACAACAACTAGCTTATGTGGTGTTGTTCTCTGCAGATTCCTTTCATAATTTCTATCAAATATTAAGCACATGGCCTCTCGATAACAAATAAGCAACTTGAGCAGAGTGGTGTTGGCGTTCACCCAAGACTGGTCAAAAAGTTCGCGCATAACTTGTTGGGGCTGCTAAACATAGAAAGATGTTAGGATCCAATTGCAATTTTAGTGCGGGGTCACCTTGAACAGTGGGATCTCTTTTCAACTATAGTAGCTGGCTTTTGTGGTCTGGTTCTCTCAAAGTTCTTATCATAACTTCTATTCAGCATAATGTACACGGCCTCTTTAAGAAATTTCCTAACAAATATGAAAATTTGCAAATGGATTAGCAGCTTGCTCCGTCCTTCCAGCAATGCTTTCTGTTTTTATTTGTTGTTCTGATTTTCCTTTTCCATCATGGAGGATCCATTATTACCTGATTCCAGTGTAAATTTGCTCTCTCCATGTTCCAAGTTCTTCTTTCATCCTCTAGCAAATAAACTTTTTGAGATACAAACACAAATGAGTGCTAATGGTTAACACCACCAATAGTTTCCAACGGATTTCTATTTTTGATAGAACCAGAGACAACATTTCAAGGATTAGTAAAGCTTTCTTTTAGCAGAAGAAGAAAAAAATATATAATTATGAAGGATAAACATGGGTGGCAGGAATAAGGTTCAATAATAATCAATTCTCAAACTCAAATAACTCACCAAAATTTCCCATACAAGGGAAAGAGTTCATTCTATCTTTGACTCAATGAAATGTATTGGGTAGGTTCGGGAGTCTAAGGCACTTCTCAACAATATTGCGGGGTTGGAATGAATCAATGCCACCAAATAGGGTAATTCCATTCTCAAGACCCCACCTATCTTCTTTGTTCTGCATCCACCCATTTTGAGCCTGAGTTGCCTTCTTTGTTGTTGGGATTGTTTTACTCTGCTGAGGATACTCATCATCGCAAGATTTTGAGTTGTCGACCCCATCATCAAGCTCTTCTATAGCATGTATTCTCACCCACCTCCCTAACCACTTTGATTCTTCCCACTTTTGTTTGGATTCAAGTTTAAAATTTTAATATCATCTCCATATTTGCATGACTTCATCAGGTTTCCGGAAACCTGTGAGCAATACGCTGCACTAGCTTTTATGAATAAATTATTTACTAAATTATTAATTACATTTTAATTCAAAAAATATAAAAAAAAAACAACAACAAAGAGTAATAAAATTTGACTCAAAATATTGGAGTATATCTGTGTAGCTATATGTGCTCAAGCAATTATTTCCTCTCAAAGTTGAGGTGGTTTCAAGATTCTTTCCCCAGTCTACCATCATTATTTCCAAGACACGTGACTCTAAAGATCAAGATCCTGACCAAGTCCTTCACTACCATCATTATTTCTAAGATATGTGATTCTAAAGATCAAAGTTGGACACTATGCTCAGGTTAATTTTTGTAATGCTTCATCCATCTTCTTGCTCCCTGAATTTGGACTCAGTAGATCAGACTAATGAATAGAAATTGGGAGAAAATAACATGAAAGATGGATAGAAAGAAATTAAAAGAACAGAACTTTATTGAGGAGCAGAACAAAAATGTAAAATAGAATTCTCTTCAAGGGATTTCTCCTACACAAAGGATCACTCCTTCTCCTTTTCACTTGAAAAAATTTACAAAAATAACTCTCGCCAAATCTAAGTCCCTATTTACAATCAAACTAACTAGCTAACTGGTCCAACTAAATAATGTAATAATGGATTAGCAGCCTTCCTTATTCACCTCTCATTATGCATCCTAACAACAGGGGGTGATAGTGTCTAGTGTCTACCACAACCACAAGAAAGCAGATGGATAAACAAGTAGTTGAACCAAAAGAGGAACTCGCTGAAATGCAGCAGTTTGAAGATAACAAAAAAAACAAAATGAATGGTTGAAATCATCATTATTAAAAAAGTCAGCAAATGGTGGTAAACAATTCTGTATACCTGGCCTTTCAAAAGGCAATATTCCAAGTTCATCGACTCATGTTTTGAATGAAGGCAAGAAATAAGTTAAGCACTTATACATTATATATCCTCCCTCCATCACTCCCACTAATTTGGATTGATCTTATTATGTCAAGAAACCTTTGTGCTTCTTTCAAGGGATCCCATTCCCACGGACTCTGGAAGTAGGATTCAAGACACTTATGAAAGAAACTGTGCACTGCACTTCTAGGTTATCATTTCAGTCTCTATATAAAGTAAATCAGCCATCCATTACATACAGGAAGCTACCGGACAGATTAATCCAAACTGACAATAGCTGCCTAACCAACGTTCTTTTCTTGTTTATGTGTGTGCTACCACCAAAACTGTGACCAGAAAAGAGAAAAAGGAAAAAAAAACATGGGAATTTTGAATCCTATTGAGACAAGGTATAAGAAAGATTTTCCTCTTCTATTCAATCAGAATTCAAGGCAAGGAGTAACTATGGTGGAAATATTAACTACAACATGTCCACAAAATGGAGGCAACCAGACACACAACTACTGGTGAAGCAGATTGATAAAGATAGATCAACTACACAAAAGCACATCCATTCCATACAACATACAGCTAATATCCAATTATTCACTTTTGAAATGACATATTGTTGCATCATATTATCTATCACAACATGGCATGCAATGACTGCATTTGAATTTGGTAAAACACAAGTAACATTGTTTGATATTTCAATATTCCAATGATGCAACCAGCCACCCCACAAACTAACCCTACCCAAAAAAACTCACAAGAATCAATTCCACAACACCATAACAACAACCAATTCATCATTCCAAATCTTATTGCAATGTTTAATAGCAATGGATTGGACGAAGAAGTACACTATTAGGCGCCGCGCCGCCGTCCACCAGCAGAAACATCCCCGTTCAGTTCCTCGTCTTGCTCCCGAGCGAGGATCTCCGCAAGATGCTCCAGGGCCTCCTTGGCCCTCTTCCTGGCCACAGCTGCCTCCCTAGCACGGCGCTCCGCGTCGAAGCGCGCCGCAGCAGCAGCCTTGCTCATGGAGAGGGCCGCGATCCGCGCAGCGGCAACGAGGACCTTGGCGGATTGGACATCTACTGCTCCAGTCTTGCGGTCGGGGGGACTGAAGAAGATGAAGTTGCCGTCGAGACAAATAGGACAAAAGAAAGGTGGTGTGGACTCAGCAGACGTGGTGGAGGGGAAGACACAAGAGCGGTGGGCGATGGAGGGGCAGCGGACGCACATGAGGCGGTGGTGCGGGGCGAGGAGAGAGTCTTCGTGGAGGTCGAAGCAGATAGGGCAGAAGAGGCCAGGGTGCTGCTTGAGGACACAGTTAGTGCAGTAGCGACGGATGTGAGCACGGTGGCGGATGTTGTGGATGGTGAGAGATAGGGTTTGTGTGGCACCACAGATGTCGCAGTTCGACGGAGAGGCTTGCCGAGAGTTCATGGCGGAGGACGGAGAGATAACCTCCGTACGAACGTCCAGTTCCAACGGTAACCCTAGAAATTCAACACTGAAAAGAACTAGAATTGGGAAAATGGTGGGAACTACTAAGGGATTCTTTCACCAACTGTTTTATTTTCTTTTAATCTCTTGTTGTTAGTTTAATCAAGCTTAATCATTATGATTTCTTTATCTATCTAAAATTGTTAAAATATAGGTTAATTGTTTATTTAAATCATCATTAACTCGAGTTTATAGATAATCAGTCCATGAGTAAAGTTTGGTTTTAAGGAAGTATGATTAAGGACACAATCTTAAAGTGCAAATATTTTAAGATCTAGCAAAACATGATATTGAATTTTCTCCTTAAACTGAGTTTAATTCTTTAAACCGAATACAAGCCTGCACCTTTTTGCGCCAAATTCATCCTAACCAGTTACAGGAGAAAAAAATGAATTTATTTACAAGATAAAAAATAACTTATTTGTATATTAAAAAATAATAATTTAGGAAAACTATATGAAAATTTTATAAGATTTAGCTTTAGAGAAAAATATGTTTTTATTTTGTTCACTTAAAATTTGTTTTATAAAATACTCTTGATTGTTTAATTGTGAAAAAAAAATGACAACTTGAACTACTTGGCAATGTAACACTTTCAGTGAATATTTTATATTGTGGTCTAGTAATGGCAATGAAAAAAATTGTATATAATAATTTTTCTACTGTGTGTTGAACTTATTTAAATAGATTTAAAAAATGAAATTAAAATGTCCTTTTTTCACAGAGTAATAATACCACAAAAATTTTACCTAATGCGTGTGTTGGAAAGATTATTTAATTATGTGAGTTATGATTAATTGTGTATTTAATATTCTTTTCTTATGATGCTATGTAATCAACATGACTTTATTTAGGATGATAAAAACTAGCATCATTAAATTATTTATATTATCATTACCATTAATTATTAATTGATAATAAAGGAAATTTATTTTCTTATGTACTTAATTTTCTTATAATTTTACTTTTCAAATTGAAATAAATATTTTTTATAATTTTATCATTTTAATAACTATTTTTTAAATTTAAGTAATTATTCAAAACAACAAATTAATTTATAATTTCACTTTTTTAGTAACTACATTTCTTTAATTCAAATGATTATCCATGATAAACAATAATTTACACACAAAAAAATGTCACAAAAATTATTTTTTTATAATTAGTTTTTATAAAATAAAATTTTATAATTTATTAATACTTTTTATTTCAAAAATTCAAAACCATTTCATAATTTAATAAATTTTTGCTATAGTAAAAATAAATAACACACGTACGTATGTATTTCCACTATTATAATTAATGAAAAAAAAAATCTCTTCATTTATAATTTATATTTATTTAAAGTATTTTTCAAAACTTTTTTATTACATTTTTCATCTTGTTGTTATTTTAATTTATTATCTTTACACCTTTTTCCTAAATATACAAACACTTACAAAAAAAAATGAGAAAAAACTGCATATTTAAATTTGTGTAACATTGCATTATATGCAAAACAATTAACTTTTAACTTTTGATTATTATTTTTTATTCGTATACAATAATAAATTTAATTTTAAATGGTTTGATAGATAGTTTAAGGATTTGAAAATATTTATGAAAAAAATACTCTAACTAATAAACAAATATTAGTTAAACAAATTAATTAATATTCTATTTTCACTTTCTATTTAAATAAATACATAAAATACACATACATATTTTTTTTTTCAATTTTTAGTAATATTTTAGAAAAGAAATGAAAATATAGCCATCAGTAAAGATTTAAAAAAAGCGTACCTTAACATTTTTTAACTATATTATATATTTTGTTTATTTTAGTTTTATCTACATGAAAAAAATTAAAAAAAAAACGTACCTTAAAATTTTTAGTAATATTTTAGTTTTAACTACATATGAAAAAAATTGACACCTTATTTAATTTTATCATCTGTCTATTTGTCATGTCTCTTTTTAAGTTTTTGTTAAACCTGATTTCTTTCTTTCTTTATCGAGTTATTATTATTTTTATTTTGTCAAAAGTACAAATACTTTGAAAATTGTATAAAATAGTGCATATTGCAATTTATTTAAGATTACAATTCTTTCAAACAATTAATCACTGGACAAACTTGTTCATATATGCGAGCAACAATAATAAGTTCAGATTCACCTTGATGAAAAGAGAATTAGCAAAGTTAATAAATATTTACCTGATATAAATTATATATTTAATATAAATAGTAGTCCAATAAATATGTTAACGTTTCTAATTCATTCTCATAATATTACTTTTTCAAAATTAAACAATAAAATAATTAATATTGTATCATATCTCAAAGAATGCTCCTCGATATTTGTGACATCCCCATAATATACGACATACATGTATAATAAAGACGTCATTTAGTTATAATATTAGAAAGCAGTTAGAGACATATAACAGACTATATTGGTTACAGTCATCCAAAATAAAATCAGAGTTGGTCTCTTAAACATAAAGGACCACTGTGAATTATTATCAGAATAATACTACTAATCAAGATCCTAAATATACTAAGCTGCAGCATCACCTTCTTCCAGCGTTTTCTCCACAAACACCTCCTCTTCATCTACTCACATCCAATTTAGGATGATCATTGCAACAGGAAACATACCCAAACAAAGCACGAACACACAAGCAAGGGTGAGCTAGTTTCACAATCAAGCATACTATATTAAAGTAAACAATTCAACACATAAGTACTTTAAGCTAAGCAAGTTAAACCATACAAAGGAACATGTCACAAACTAGACTTCACTCGTTGTTTTATAAACCGACTCGTCCGAACCAAAATGATTACCGAGCTATGGCGGGTTATGCACTCGTGGTGGCCTCTACTGCTTTGCCAATGGGTTACACCCTACCACACTCACGAGGTTAGTCTGTTCCGCGCCCTGGAGCATATTGGAAGCCTCCAAGACTAGGACCTCCTGCTACTCCTCACCACATGCAATCCTCTCTACTTGAGAATGAAAGACCATTGGAGCGTCAGGAAAACCCCCAAGACTGAGCTACCATGCAATCATTGTACACACTACAAGGAAACCACCATGTATCCCCTCCTTGAGGATCATGGAATTACGTTCATGAACCGTACTGTCACTTTGTAATCATATACTTTCTGCCACAATCAACATATACACAATCTCAACAATATACATTACTCACCACTCACAAATTATAAAAATAACATCTCCACAATTGAATCTAAGTTAATCAATACCAAGAACCAAACAGCTCCAACTAACCCATAACAGCTCATAAAATGCATCAATTTATACATACCTACAAGTAATATAATATAATTATTGATTAACACTCACGTTTCAATATAAGAAACAAGTATCCTTACTTTATTATATATATGATACGTAACTGTTATAAATATATATTTTTATATTATATTAAACTAATATATATTAAATTAATATATATTATATTAAATATATATATATATATATATATATATATATATATATTTATATATGGATCCTTACTTTAAATTCCAAACACACAGTGACTGATTTCCCAAAATTATAATTGACTAGAAATTAACACATGATAATTTTATGCATGTACAATCAACTTGTTTTAATTTATTTTCATCCTAATAGAGATCTTTCTTTACCTCAATTGGTCACCGGAGAGGACCTATATGTCTGAAAGCATCAACTCACATTCGACGCCAGCACATATGACTAGTCACAACTGACTGGACCAGGGTAGGGCTGCTCTATGATAAGGGATGTGCCAACTCAAAAGGTTCCTTTATCCTACCAACAAAGAAAGACTCTCAACAATTAACAATTAATTTATTTAAATTATCCTCTTATGCTCTAAATCTGAAATGACTAATTTTAATATTTTCACTTCCACAAACTGATTCAAAACAGTTTCAGTTATAACACCCAATACAGTAAAAGTCATAAAACAGTTTCACAAGAGCACACCAGTTCAACATTCGTATGCATATATTTTTATAAAATAAATTCATACAAAAATAATTAGCTCCCCTTACCTTAGTGGTTACAAGTACAACACTCTTTAGAAGAAACCCAAAACAGTACTCTTGCACAAAAGCAAGTTCAACCGAATCTACAAAATGTCAAATTGGGTACAGAGACATCTCTTAGAGTTAGAATAGATAGAGAATCTAGAGAGGAAAACCATTGATTTCATGCAACTAGAAAATTGCATGCCCTAGGTTCAAAGGAAAAAGGGAAAACAGAAAAAGATAAATTACCCGTCCAAAACGAAAATCTAATCAGATGAAGGGAAAGCTCTCAACTCTGTGAACGAAAGCACACTACCTATTTGAAATTTCAATGGTGGGAAGTGATGGAAAAGTAGAGAGAAGTCAAAGCAAGAAGAAGAAAATGAAGCTGAACTTAGAGAGAGAAAGAGGAACTGGATGAAGAACTCAGAGCTGAAAAATGAGACATCTTCTAAGGTCGTAGTGTCCTTAGCTTCTTGGACCAGGCTGCAGGACCCAATAGCCTTACATTTTCAGGCTCTTACAATATTACTTATTATTTGAAATAGTTCATATATATATATATATATATATATATATATATATTTTAATTCTGCAGGATAAAAACTAACATCCAATTTAATTATATTATTAATGTCAGTGTTTATTTGAATTTATTATTTTGAAATTTCATGAGCCATATCAAGAAACTTATTATCTTAATATGTGAAGTTTGAGGAGATGCTAATCTAACTCACTTAAGTATTTGGAACAATCTCATTTGATTGTTTTATCTGTACAAACAAAGTTTTACATCGAATAAAATAAAAGATGAACATATATTTATATACATATAAAATATAATAGAAAGGTTTGTCCATATCAAATAAAATAAAAGATAAACATGTATTTATATAGATATAAAATGATATCAGCACGAGAGCAAAAGAGAGAGACATTCGTAAGTTTGACTTCTTCTTTTTCATCTTTAGCTTAAGTTGTCTTTGTTTTTTCATTGAAGGTTCTGTGTCTCAGAGGAAAGCTATGTTTCTTGTCGCATACATCCACTGTATGTCCGAAATTCCCACTGTGTGTATTCATGTTGGTAGGATTTTTTTTTTCTTGAAACAAACTTGTATGTCATGTCTTTCCAAAAAAGAATAAGTAATAATGTTTACGAAAACAATGTTTTTAACCTCAGAATTAGAGAAAAAAATTATTCCCATTAAATGTCTTTCTTGTTGAAAACACAATTTTTTTTAATGGGTAGAGGTGGATGCATCAGCAAGACATCGGATCTGTCATTTAATCCTCTTAAAAATTACATGGCACGGTCTTGCACCTTTGATTCAAGACTGTGGAAACTTCATAAGATTTTGCACGTGCAAGAGAGATCAAACTTCAAATTTTCCAATTCATCCCAAACTGTTCTAAGTTTGGTGAAGTATTTTGTGAAGTGCTTTCCCTTGTCTGATTGATGCAGAGGATGTTTTGTCAAATATCAGAAGAGACTGAACCATCCACGATACGATCATGCTGTTGCATGGTTTTCACTCGTTGTATGGTTTTCACTCTTTGTATGTGTGATCAGTTTTCTCTGGTTCAGCAGCAGACCCATCCACGAGCTGGGCTTTGTTTTTTTTACTTAGTGCTGTTAGCATGGATTTATTTCGTGAATGATAATTGGCAAAATCGAGAACTGGAGAGACCAAAGCGGTGGCTGGATTTTTTCTAGAATCATTATTTTCTTCAGCCATATCTTGAAAACCAAAGAAAGCAAGGCAGGTAAAAAGGAATGAAAGACGACAAGAATCAGCAACACGCATCAGGGCTCTTCTGAAGAAGAACTTTGATACCATCTTAGATATTACACCTTCTTTCTTGATCACACGTGAGAGAACTGATCTTGCTTGATATGTAGCTATGATTCATCATGATATGAAGAGCAGAGCAAGAGAAAAGAAGAAAAAAAAATGTATTGACATGTGATGTGTGTTGCTGAATACTGAAAATAATTATCACCAAGAAAAATTCATTGAGACCTGCAGGTCTAATATTTTTTAAAAATTATCCGTGATATGTTGTGTAAGTTTCTCAACATACAACAAAATTTTTCTGAAAATTTCAAGAACATGATAGTATCTTTTTAGCAACATAATAACCTATTTGAGGAAAATAGCAAATTATATACTTGATATGTATTATAATTTTATCAATCATAAAATACCGCAGAATCCTTATTATTATTGGTTTGGACATACAAGTATTCAATGTTTATGAGTGTTTTAGAGGTCGTGTCAAGGTGTCCGTGATATCATGAAGAGAAACTTATTGAACATGAAGTAGAATGTATTGATTTTTAATTATTACCTTTTTATTTTTCATGATACATCTTAATTTTCAAATTTTAAAAATAAATTAATATAATATTTTTAATCTAATGTCATTAATTTTTTTCTTGTTAGGTTTAACATTTTCGTATAAATAATTCAAATGTATTTTAATATGTCAAAATCATTTAACATAGATTAAAATAATTATATTCACCAACTTTTTAAGTTTGAAACTAAAATATATTAAAGTTTCGTACAAAAACAAATTTAAATTTAGCATCTAAATTTATCTACTAAAAATATATTTAAACCTTACTATAAACTCAAAAGATAAATTACATTTATATCTTTATAAAAAATAGATAAATAAATAAAATAATGTATAAAATAATTAATTTTACCAATAAAAATACAAGAAATTTCAAACACAGAATATAATAACAATTATGTGGAAAGTTAATAAATATACATTGAAATTATTAAAAAAATATTTAATTATATTTTTAGTTCCTATATTTTACAAAATCTATGATTTTAATTTTTAATTTTTTTCTTGTTTTCTAATTATACCATATTTTTTATTATGAATATTTGTTATATAAGTAATTTTATTTAATTTATATTTTAGTTTTGAAATTAAAATCATATTATTTGGTATTACAATGTTCATAGGCTAAAAAAAATAAATTTATAAAAATCAAATTCAAACATTTTTCATTATTTTATATTAAAAAAAGTATTTAAGCTTATATATTTAAAAAAAAAACAGCTGGCCATTAGATATTTGAATACAAAGGAAGGACCCTCTGGTCAAAAACGGAAGAAAAATTTTCTTTTCATGTTTCTAAGGAAAGAAAGCAGAGCGGGTTTTGAATTTTGAGAGGCATTTGGTTGATTTGAGGGACGAAGCATAGCACAGCTACAGCCTCCATGGATGCGGAGGACTGGGATTTGAGTGCAGAGGACCTCGATTCCCTCGAAAGAGACGCTTTCCAGAAGATTGCTCAACTACGCAACCCTCCTCCTCCTCTTTCTCCACACCAACATCACAATTCTGCAACGGCAACAACGAATCACTTCCCACCAAAACCCCTTCCTAATTCGCTTCCCCAAACTGTAAAGTTATTATCTTTTCTCGTTGCCGTTACATTGAGAGTCATGGGTCCTTTTTTTTTTTGTATGTGAAGGTTAACTTAGTGATTTTGATGATAAGTATTCATGCCTATGTTATGTCCCATTTAAAATGAAGCAACCTAGAGGAAGAAGCCTAAGCTGTTTGATATAACTATTATTTTACTTTATTTTTATGAATTATGAAGTTATGAAGTATATATGACATTTTTGGTAGAAACACTGCTGTGTGTCTTAGTTTTATTGCTCCAATCCAGGTTGGTGCTTCGTCTCAAGGAGCAAGAGCATTGCCCACGTCATTGAAATCAGGGACAAACAACGGTGTGCTTACCGTCTCTTGCACCATTTACTTAGTCACCCTTTCTTTTCTCTCTGTAGCAGTCTATCTTTTCTATCTCTTTCTTTTAATTGTTTGTCAGCCATTTCTTATTGGTACATTATGCTCAATGGTCTTTGAAGGTTTCTATTTGCCTGCTGTAATTTGTTATGTTGGTGGTGATTTGTGGGTGTTTATTTTGTTTATCCTGCTTTATGTGTTGCAGACAAACAATCCAAAAATGGACTGATAAAGTTTTCAGTTAAATTTTTTCTTCATTCCAGTGGAAATATTGCAGCAAAGTTTCAATATGACCAGGTTTTACTGACTAAACTACTTGCAGAGTATTGATTTTATTATTCAATCTTGAATCCTTTGCAAACAAGGCTTTGTCTTTGTTTGACCATATACACGTGTCATTGTAGAGCTCCGGGATCATGCCTTGGACTTTGTTTTGCATCAGGTAGTAATTGCTGCTTTTCGAAAAATCCCTAAATCTTCTTGGAATGCAAAAGAACGGTATGTTTCTCCACCCTTCATCCAATTTGTTTGTTTGTGCACTGCATACCAGTGTGAGTATGTATTAGTTTTCTTGATTGGCTACTTTGTTGCCTTAGCCATATAAACTTTGAGCCTGCAGGTTATGGGTATTCCCACTGTCTTCCTTGTCAGAGGCGGAGAAGTTTCTTGGAGATGTATCAAGTTATAATGTTCAGGTAACGGCTGCTTCCTTATTTCCCTTTCTTTGTAGTTAGGAAATTCATGTTAGTATGCTACTATATACCATCATGAGAGAAACAACCTTGACATACACAAAGTTCCTTTTCATAATAATTATGTTACCTTTAGTATGAGTCTTGGATCAATAGTAAGACTGATACCAGTGCCTTCATTTGTGAAGGAGGGCTTGTGTCCCTTCTGATTATCTCAGAAAAACCCTCAAGTCATTTGATGATTGTACTGGCTGTTTGAGTATAAGATAGTAAGTGGTCTTTTTTGTAGCTTCCTTTTTCGTTTTGTTAACTGATTGGTTTTTTATGTGGTTCTTCTGAATTATTTTATTTGGAGAGAAACTAGTGGACATGAGTTTCAAACCTTTTCTGTGTATATTTGAGGAAATCCATGATGCATCTTTTTGCCCTGAATTCTGATATACTTTTTCGGTTTCCTTTTTTTTTCTTTTTAATTCATTTTTGTTTCAAGGCATTTTCGCCCTTTTGCCTGTTGCCAATTACAACTTTCCTCTCCCTGTTTTTTAACAATCGATGTTTTAATAATGGAAAAATAGATTATTGGAAAAGTAAACCATCCTATGTGAATAATAGGACAAGGAGATTCAAAGGTTGGATCTGGGATCATTGATTCTGTAAATGTTTATTCATTTAGTAAGAAAAACATGTTATCCTAGAGTAAGCTTGTATACTCGATTTTTGTGTTTAAGGGTCTTGTTTTTTGGACATTATTTTGTTTCTTAACTTCATCTCTATATCTTTTAGTTTTCTTCATTTATTTAAAAAAATTGAATAATTTTATAGGTTGAAAACTTAGATCCCTTAGTGCAACGTGCCATTGCTGCAGCTTCTGTAGTTCCAGATCTTCAAGGTATATACTGAATATTCTCGTTATCAATTTGTTCTCTCTTTTCTAGGTTGGAAGACTTTAGGTTTACTTTGTGTTTTGTTTTTTAATGAAAATTTCTGAAGTTGCTATTTTTGGCTGCTTTACTGAAAGATCGTTACTGCAAGATCCCTAGTTATATTGAATCAAAGCTATTGCCATTTCAGCGAGAAGGTGTTAGGTATGTAGTGACTTACTTTTTTCTCTCTCACTATTCTCATAAATATGGATCAGTACAGTTATTGTCTTTTATTTTCCTTGTCTATTTGTTTTTTTTTCTCATGTATTCATTTTAGTTATTATTTGTTTTCAGGTTTATATTGCAGCATGGGGGACGTGTTCTCTTAGCAGATGAAATGGGACTAGGGAAAACCTTGCAAGTAATTCACTGTCTAAAATTATTTCCATGTTTGCACTGTGCATCATGGTGCATAAAAGTGTTTTGCTTCTTTAAAACAAACATAAAATTGTTTGTGGTGGAAATAAAATGTTGGCAGGATTTGTGCTCTTCTAATATCTATTGTCGGGTCATAAATTTGGTTAGCTATTTTTCTTCTGTAAATAAAAAAGTGCATCTCAGTGTCTTAAATGTTAATTGACTCACGTCACGATAGAAATCATCCTTAATGATACAGTAACCTGTCTAACTTAAATAACAATAGTACACATAAATAACATCGCAGTCACAGTAGCACTGGTGTAGTAGTGAGTAGCACCCATTTGTTGTAATTTAGGGTTGTGTATCGTGTCAGAGTTATGATCTTTACTTTGGTTGTTAATTCGTTATGACGGAAACTCTTTATTTACTAGTATTGAATGTAGAATTTATTATTGGAGAAAGTTTCTTAATACATTCTTTTACCAGTATTGAGTAGCACCCTTTCTTTTTACTTGTTCCTTCTATTTCTTTTCTCCTTATTTCATTCCTCATCCAAACAAAATGTCAAGGAAAGTATGGAATATTTATTCAATTCGACTACCATATTACATAAGTGTTCTACCTTTAATTTTTCTTGACTTCTGTGTCAACAACCAAAACTTAATTGTGACTGGTGCTTAGGCTAAGCTAATTGAAACACTTCTTTGGCAATCTCCTCTTAAAAGTCCATTTCCAAAATAAACACTTGCCAAAATACATATACCACTAGCCAGAATCCGGGCATCACATATCTAATCCAATAATATTCGCAGGAGGTAATAGCGTTTCATAATACCAAAACCTTTTTGATTGGAGGATGTTCAAGATAAAAAATAAAATCAAATTGTCACCAAAACAAGGGAGGTCTGACAAAATTGCTAGAATGATTTCTGTTAGGATATTTATCCTATTTTATCATCACTATATTGTGTCAAGGGTTACCCTATTTATCATGATTATATTGTGTTAATGGTTATCCTATTTATCATGATTATATTGTGTCTAGGATTATCCTATTTATCATGATTATAGAGGATCAATCAAGCTCTCTAGAATTATTTTACAGTTTAATTCTCAAGTATTTCAAACTGTCAGCAACTTACTACTCATCTGCATAGAAATCTGACTGAAAAAATAATAATAGAGATGGATGCTGTGTGGCACAAGAATATCCATGAGCATGATGGAGGAGCATAACTGAGCTCTATTTTTATTTTTTCATTGTTAGTGACATACATGCTAGATGACTGAATAGTCTCAATAAAATACGTGCATAGAAACCAATTAATTATTCAATTTTTTTAAAGAAGCAACATTTAAACACTTTACAATTTAAAGAAGTAAATGCCAAAATGCAATGTTAAATGGCAAAAGTTGGAACTCAACAAATTAAATAAATAAAAATGTTTGAGGTCTAACATTTAATATATACATAGGGTTAAAAGCTTTCAATCCTCTCTCATAAACTAGCTTTTGGTGTTGAGTTAGACCTAGTCCAAATTCAAGAAGGATAATTCATGTGAGAGTTGAAATTGAGTTTGTTGTCTCATTGATAACCCTCTCTTGACAATTTCATAGGGACAATTTCATCTAATAATACTCTATTTTAGAAATAACAATAGTATGTCAACAATATCTTATCTCACTTGGAGCAACTTCATCTTGTTGGTCCCTTTGTCTATACACTGGTGGCTCTTTCTACAGATAGTCCTTCCTGGATTATAACTTGCTAATGGTCACATAATCTAACATGGACATCCCAAAAATACGTTACATAAAATCACTCTCAGTAAAACCAAACTCATTTCCCATGTTGAAAGTCTCAATGTCATGTTATATAATGGAATTTCATTCATCATAATTAAAATATGATAGAATAATATAGGCAGGTAAGGTAAACTTAGTTACGGAGAGAGAAATTGATACCTAGTGTATTACTTACGAGAAGAAGAATGTAGGGGTGTGGAAGTTTATTTTTGTAGCGTGGTGTGGGTCTAGAGTATGTACTCTGACTTGGGAGGGCCTTCTCCGGTGGGGTCTTCTCTTGTACTTGTTTCTTATTTTTAGAAATGCAAATACATCAGATTTCTAACAGAAATTCTTGTAAAATAATTGCTTGTCATATTCCACAAAATATAATCACCTAATTGATCAAAAAAGTTCATATGCAAAAATTTTAGATGGTCAGCAGCCAATACAAAGACTTATTTCTCCTAGCAAATAATATTAGATAACAGTTACATTACAAAATAATTAAGATAATGATCATAAAAATATTAGAAATATGCTGCCATGGTCGCTATCCACTTAAAAACTATGCAGAATCAAACCAAATCACTGTTTTGAACTACAAGATAGTAGTTGGTAGACCTGAACGCGTACTGATGTTTAATTTTAGAAGATTATTTAATGATGATAAATTCATTCCTAGACTGCTAAAATACACCTTCAAACGGTGGTTGAAGTGAGGGCCTTATATTTTATAAAGTTTCATTCTTAAAATTACAAAAGTGGCCGTCCTTTCTTTTTTTAAAAAAATTGATTGGCGTGTTTCATTTTGCAGGCAATTGCTGTAGCTTCATGCATTCAGGAGTCATGGCCTGTTCTCATAATTGCACCATCTTCACTGCGCTTGCAATGGGCTTCTGTAAGAATGGCATTTTTTTTCATTTAATAAAACACATTCGGAAACTTATTTTATGCTCCCGGTTTTTCTTTATTTCAGATGATTCAACAATGGCTGAATATTCCTTCATCAGATATACTAGTATGCTATGCATGATCCCTTCACCGAATTTTATGCATTGTTTTGGTTTATATAGAAAATTGTTTTGGTTGTTCGAGGATTCTATTCTGATAAAATACATAATTTACTTTTGTATTCTGAATTCATTTCCCATAAAATAGATTGTCTTACCTCAAAGTGGTGGATCAAATAGAGGAGGTTTCAACATTGTATCTTCAAGTTCTAAAAACAGCATTCGTTTGAATGGACTATTCAACATCATCTCATATGAGTTGGTGCCAAAGCTGCAGAATTTGCTTACGACATGTGACTTTAAGGTTAGTACTTTCATGTTATCGGAATTTTCTGACTTTCATTATGGTTCCTACGTCCTTAATCATATATCAGTATTTGATTTTAACCATTTCTTGAAGGCTGGGTACAATAAATAGAGGAAGTCATCTATATATTATTGCAATCAAAGTGTTGAAATTTTGAAATACATGAATTTGATGAAGTATTTAATGTTTGTAAATTATGAGGCTCATTATGATCTGCATGGTTATACTAGGCTATTAAGCAGTGTGTTTACTTGACCACGGGTTGTTAAATAGAAATTGTAGCTTGTGTACTGAACTCTTTCTTGGTAGCGGTCCAATGGTGCAGCGTCTTGTAGACTTTTGCAATCATTGTTTGGTATGTTAGTTGGTTTTCTTTTTCTGTTCTATGTATCTATACTTTCCGGGCCCCTTTATAAGGGTGATATGTACACATCCATAGATGATGCTTCTACTGTAATTGACGTTTGCTGTGTTCTTTTGTATCTCTTCTGTACTTGGTAATACGAGACCTGTTTTTGTCTCCTTTCGTTTGATTGTTTTCTGTGCATTGTTCTTCCAGAAATGTTATATAGATTGATGGAAGCTGTGGAGGTGATTACTGTTTCCCCCTTCTTTGGGTCTGTTGGCTGGGAATTCTATTAGTTATTGGTTATTAAATGAAAATGACTTCCATTATCCATTCAAATAAATCATCTGATAATGATTATGGCATTTGTTTTACATGGTATCCCTTAGTTTGAGGTTGCATGTGCTTTTCAGAGTGTCTAGCAGCTATTGCATATGTATCCTGATCATAAAATAGCGAATATACAAATTATTTTTTTCTTTTGTTTCAATTATGACCTCTTGCCCTTTTGGTATACTTTTTCTTTGAAAAAAGTGAAATGATTTGAGCAAGGGGCTAAATAGTAATTATTTTTTATATTTCATCGTTTTTTTTATTATTGTGTTTGTATAATCAAAGCTTTTCCTGAATTTATGTCTGACTATAATTCTTTGCCTGCATACATGGTAAAAACATCGCTCCAATTATTACTGATAAATCACACTCTTAGATATGAACTATTTTTGTCCAGGTTGTGATTGCTGATGAATCACATTATCTGAAAAATGCTCAAGCAAAGAGGACAACTGCTTCTCTTCCTGTAATAAAGGTATTCACTCTTGAAAGTGACAATCAAATGTATACCCATATCTAAATTTCATGTTTAACAGACACAGAAAACATATAAGGAAAAGGATAGGAGAAGAAGTGAGAGAATTGAATGGATAATTAAACCGGAGAAAAAGAAACAATAAGTCTGTAGGGTGCACGGAAGCGTCAGCAAAGGGTCTAGTACTCTGAACCCTTGTTCCCCTCCTCCCCTAAAGGAAGTCTGACTTCATATATGAAACATATAAAGTAAATTTTGTTTTAGCTTCAATTGCAGTATAGACTGTCTGCGGTAGAGTTTTCTGTTAAATTCTCTCATGCTTTCTTTGACAACAAAGTATTGTAAAATTGTCAGAAAGCTCAATATGCATTATTGCTTAGTGGAACACCTGCTTTATCCCGGCCAATTGAACTATTCAAGCAGGTAACTCTTTTTATGTTGATTTATGTTTCATACCTCATTAGTATTTGGCATTTAGGAGTATACATTTTAATAATCTGATTGAAATTGTGCTGTAGCTGGAAGCTTTGTATCCTGATGTATATAAGAATGTTCATGAATATGGTAACCGGTACTGCAAGGGTGTAAGTCATCTCGTCATTACTGATAAAATCCTTTTGATTAGCCAGTTTTTCTTTTGCTTTTAATGGATGAGCATTCATGCTGCCATTATCACATGGATCTTCCAGGGATTTTTTGGACTTTATCAAGGTGCAAGTAACCATGAAGAGTTGCACAATTTGATGAAGGCTACAGTGCTGATTCGCAGGCTTAAAAAAGACGTTCTTTCTCAACTTCCTGTAAAGCGCAGGCAACAAGTGTGTACATTTATTACCATTGGTTCTCTGCAACATTTTATGTTCTGCACACTTTTGACTGCTTATTTCAATTTGTGGATACTCATGTTTTATGGAACCTAAGAATTGATTATTATATTTGTTTGGTAACTGGTTCACAGGTCTTCCTAGACTTGGCTGACAAGGACATGAAGCAAATTAATGCTTTATTTCAAGAGGTGATTCAATATATCTGCTGTTCATCTTTGCCTGTAGAATTGATTTCCAATTCGAATAAGTAATTTGACTTCCTTTGGCTTGACTGTTCGTTAGTTGGTTAATGCACATATTGTCATCAATTTACATAACTTGTTTTTGCTAATAAATGAATTGTATTCTAGTTTGTGATTGAGAAAACTGATATCTTCTTTTACTTATGAAATTGATTAGAAATTTGCTCTGAAGTTTTACCTAGATCTGTACTGGTAGTTGTTACACACACACACACACATATTTACAAAATCAGTTTACCTGGAAATAGTAGTATTTATGTCTTGTCTATGTTAGAGGTTGTAAAAAGCTGACCAGGATTGATTTTTCTCCCTATAGTTGAAAATGGTAAAAGCCAAAATTAAGGATGCTAAATCACAAGAGGAGGCAGAATCACTCAAGTTTACTCAAAAGAATATAATTAACAAGGTATTGACGGAATGACTTCTGCACACAATTCAGGTTGCACTATTTGTTTGAAAATTTGTTGCTATTTCCTAGAAGTAGAACATATGTTTCTACTTTATTTTCTGCAATGCATGCTCCCATTCTTCATGTAGGGCAATTTAAATTTTGACTGTTTGTGGTTAAACATAAAATTTTGATTTATTCAATTCCAGATATATACTGATTCTGCAGAAGCCAAGATTCCATCTGTTCTTGATTATCTTGGAACTGTCATTGAGGTACTCCTCTCCTTCACCTCGTTGCAGCAATGGAGGATTAATACTTTCAACACTGCATATGCACCAAGATCTCTATGATATGATTCCTGCTTTCTTTGTATGAGTATACTTGCATGTATTATGTTTATTTGTTACCTAATCTCATACTATTTAGTTTTGGATAAATTTGTCGTTTTGTGTTTCTTTTTTTGTAAAGATGCCTTTTAACACTTACTGTAGGTTGATTATTTGAATCGATTGAATGAATATTGTGGTAATATTTTTAACAGTAGGCTGATTCTACAAGAACATATTAGATAATATTCTGTTGCATATCCTTAATTTTGACAATGACAAGCTTGAGCTGTAGCCTGTGTTCAAGTCTCTATTAGAAAGTATTTGTGGCGATAAAGATTCTGAGAAAAAAATAAAAAAACTTTTAGCGGGATAGTTTCAGTCCTGAGTACTAAAGGTTGCTTCCCTGTAAGTTATATTTCCACCGTTGATTCTGGGTCTCAAGAATTGTGCTGCGGAAAATGGAAATTAATGGATCATGGCGCTTTCTTGTGCCTGCTACCAAGCTATTGGTCACAGTGTACTGAGAAATTTGTAGCCAAACTACACATTAATTGCATACCAAAATAGATGTGAACAGATCGTTGTTGAGTTGATTGATTTATCTCATGCTTCACCCCTAATCAAATGAGTATAATTAATTGAAAAGAATGTCATCTTCAGTTTTTTAATCTTAATATTTTTTTAATTGGGTTGTTGATCATTGGAAGTGGTAATGTTATGCTTCCTAATTGTCACAGGCAGGTTGCAAGTTTCTTATATTTGCACACCATCAGTCAATGCTTGATTCGATACATGAGTTTCTTCGTGTAAGTCCACTTAAATGTTATGCATCTCATCCTGAAATGGTAAAGTCTCATAAAACTGCTCAAAATTTCCAGAAGAAAAAAGTGGGTTGCATACGGATTGATGGAGGTACACCTGCTGCTTCCAGACAGCAATTGGTCACTGAGTTTCAGGAAAAAGATTCTACAAAAGCAGCAGTGGTATGGTAAATTTTGTTACGAACATCCTTGCATTTATTTTTCTAACTCTATTGAACTCTTGCAATCTTGGACTATAATTCTGGCATAAAATATGGTTCAATTTGAGTTAATGAATTTCTGTTCGTATGTCTGCAGCTATCTATTAAAGCTGGAGGCGTTGGGTTAACTTTAACTGCTGCCAGCACAGTAATCTTTGCAGAACTGTCTTGGACTCCCGGTGACCTAATTCAGGCTGAAGACCGTGTTCATAGAATTGGCCAGGTATCCTCGAACATGGGTGCTTCCTTAGTATAAAGAGAGAAGAAAAAATTAAATAGAGATATACAACACCCTTGTAGTTCAGATAAGGCATCAATGGTACTAGCATGATAACATTATGAAACCCTGGCAATCTCGGGAAAAGATTGAGAATATCTCCATATGGAAAAGTTCTTCCATACTTGGCTGATTCTTAGTAGCCAACGTGTTATGATGTTCTGATGACTCTTTCACTTGCTACTTCTTGTGTTTAGGTGTCTTCAGTAAATATATACTACTTGCTTGCGAATGACACGGTTGATGACATCATATGGTGTGTTTTGTGCTTTTCTGCTGTTATCTAAAGCTTGGTGGTTGTTACTGACTTGATCTCTTAGATATTAATAATACTATAATTTTTTCACTTTTCAGGGACGTAGTGCAAAGCAAACTGGAAAATCTGGGGCAGGTAAATCTCTATTTTTTAGGAACTCTCTCGGTCGTAATGAGATTAATTATGTATACAGTTTCTGTGTAGTAAAATGATATGGAGGTCCAAGTTATGATTTATCTTTCTACCCGTTAGAGAAGATTTATACCCAAGTAATTTTTTATTGTTTGGATTGATGCTTAAAGATGCATTCTGAATTTAAGTTATTGAAACAGATGTTAGACGGTCATGAAAAGGCCTTGGAGGTCTCTGCTACTCTGCCAGAGAGTAGCCCTTCAAAGCAGAAAACTCTGGACCAGTTTATTAGAAGACCTGAAAACGCGGATAGCCCTTCAAAGCAGAAAACTCTGGACCAGTTTATTAGAAAACCTGAAAACTCGGATAGCCCTTCAAAGCAGAAAACGCTAGACCAGTTTGTTCGAAGATGTGATAAGATAGATGGGTTGGAACATGAGCCCAAACGTCCCCGAAACTGACCCTTGAAACGGTAACCAATTTTTTTCCTGCTTGTATATGTTTGCATGACTGCTTACAATTATTTCTTCAAAAATTTAACAGTCGGTGCTCAAGGTGGACTACAATTATCGTCCCTTGAGAAGAGGGGCTTCTAAAGCAGGAGGGTGTAGCTTCGCAGCACAGTTTACAACTCTAAACTGTGCAGCTTATGACGAAGGAACTGAACGGTTTTGCAGAATATGCATGGGATGGAATCAAGGTTCTCACAGATTTTAGGCTTCAGATTTCCCATCAGTTTTTAGTGGGACATGTACAGAGTACAATATCATGAATGTAACTTGTAAATTGCTTTTTACTCAATGCAAATTTTTGATATCATTGTCATGTCATGTATGATATTTAATTTTATACTAAGTTAAGAACTTGTGTTTTGTAAAACCTCTTGTACGAATCACGTTAAGAGTGGTTTAAACGATCTCTATTGTAAAAAAAAACTTACCTTTCATACTTATCTCCTTCAATTTTTTATGAATTCTTAAACAATAAAGACTAAAAGAAATGATACAATGAGTAAAGACTAAAAAAGTTTTTTAATACGACTGGAAAGATTAAATAAGTTAAAACCTATAATTTAATGTTAAATATAGTATATGTTCGTATGTTGCTGAAAAAATAAGGAAGAAATGTAACGGTTAATTGCCGCCAAATTATTGTAGAGAGTTAAACTACGGAAAGGCATTCCAAGTAAGCAAGGAAAGGAATATAGCAACTAGTTTATATACATAGATAATTCGAAAAAACCATTGTTAATAATGTCAATACCACTAAAAATGTTATGTACAAAAAAAATCTTCGAATCTCTTTAAAAAAGAGTACATTCAACATTTTGCAATACATTTAAACTACACTTCTTATCTCAATTTTTTTTAATTATAACATGTTTATCAAAATTAAATCGAGTTGATTAGTGGATTAATTTCAGACAGACAACGTTAATCAATGTTCAGATGTCCATGTATTCATTTATAATAAAAGCATTCAAAGTCTCGAGGTAATCCAACATTTTTTAAATCTACATTAATTTACATGAACAATAATGATTTGAATAAGCATTTAATGTTTATTAATGATGATGCTTATCATATCTGCAATTCTATATTTATCTAAATAAAATTAAATATATTTATTTATTAAAACTAACAAAATTATAATGTAAGTATCCGATGAGAAACTAGTATATATACATTTACAAATAGCACACAAGTGGTTACCATAGCCACATCAAGCAGCCGTAATTGCACCTGCCATTCCTATATCTGTGGGATTCTCCCCTAAAAATCTAGCCACAATGGCATCCACATCCTCCAAGCCAACTCCAATGAACAGAGGGTTAGCTGGAAACTTAACAGAATCATCAAGTCCCCGAGCAAGGCTATGATCAACGGAATTCTGAACTCTCACATTAGGAGCAGTTTTGCACTTGCCCATGCACTTGCATGCAACAACAGCACCACCTTCAACACCCACCACTTTTTCAAACTCTTGCAACAATGCAGCAGCCCCTGATCTTTTGCACTTCCCACCCATGCAGACCTCAATCCTCTTCTCAGAACTGGTGGTAACTACACCACTCTCTCTCTTAATACCACCATCTCTAACACTGCTAACAGAGACATCGTTGTTAGAGCACAAATCCATGGCATCACGACGTGAATTCCCGTCCTCAACAATGGGGGTGATCTTGGTTATTGGGGATTCATCCACAGGTGCAGCAGGGGCAACAACACTAACACCAACACCAGATCTAAAGCTGTTCATGTCAACCACTTGATCACAACCACAATCACTGTCACTTGATTCAGACGATGAAGATGAAGATTCACACTTCTTTTTGGAGGCCTTGAGTTTAGCCTTCTTCTCCTGTTTCCTCTTTTTCTTCGTTTCCTTCTCCTTTGCTCTTGCAGCTTCCAACTCTCTAAGTAACACGTCGCCAGCATCCTGCACGCAGTCAAACAACACCGTTTCAATAATATTTTCTTGGGTAAAAAACTTCATCTACCATCATCATCATTATTAGATTTATGCACATTGTTGTTTCTATTACTGTTAATATACTTATTATAAAAATTAATAAACCTATTTCATACGCAAATATACATTAAAAACTTTGATCTCCTTATTTTTTATTCGCAAATATAGATTCTGGGATTATTTCATTCATGAACTTAACATCCGATATTTAATAAATTCCCTGATCTGACATCTATAATTTCACAATTAGAAAAGAAGAAATAAAAAAAAACAGAGCGAGGCCAAATTTGTAAATACTAATCACATATAAATCAAATTATAATAAAACATGTTATTATTATTAATATTATGATTATCAAGCAAGGGATAATATACAATCATAATTCTGAACAGTAACAAGATAAAAAAGGGAAAAAATTGTACCGAGGTGAGGTTTTGTTGAAGATCATAGAACATGGAAAGCTTCTGAGGATCCGAGGCGAACCCTAATTTGGAGAAATCCTTCAGCAGTTTCAACGTTTTCTTGGGAGAGAGAACCTTTTTGGTGTTCTGGTAATACTGCAGATGCCCCTCGTCACAGAAGTCAGAACCCGTTCCCATTCTCACCGCAACACGAGGAGCCACGCCACGGGAACGCGTGTGAGTCCCAGCGCCGGAGACGTAGCTGACATGACGGAAAACGGTGCCAGAAATCTCCATGCGTGACGATGGCAACGAACGACGCAAAGTTCTCCTTTTCTTCCTTTCTAATCTTTCCTAAGATGCTTCGATAATCTTCTATGAATGTTCCTTTCTTAATCTACAAACACGATTTTTCTTTTTGAATTTTTTCAGCTAATGTGGCTGTCTCTTATTGGGCCTTTTTGACGTGGCTCGCATTTTCGTTTAGCCTCTGGCGGACACGTGACCGTTTTGGTTTTCCACGGTTTTCTTTCGTTCCGCGCACGAATTTCTTTGATCTCGGCCGTTGGATTAACTTCCCATCATCCTGTGGTGCAGATGCAAACAGAGTGGCGACACGTGTTTGGCTTTTTAATGACGCGTCACCATTTTAAAGAACACGTGGTCATAGACGATGCGTTGTGACAGATGGATCTTAGACGACTTCGTTATTATCTATACCATTAAGAGAATTTATTTTTTATACAATTTTTTTTAAATTTATCATATTAATAATCACTTTTCAAATTCAAATAATATTTAATTTTTAACATTCAAACAATTATTCATGATAAAAATATTGTTTTTATTTTACATTTTTAATAACTATTTTCTTTTTTGAATTAAGTAATTACTTTCATAAAAAATATTAAAATAGTAAGAAATTTATAAATTATTTGTTATAAAATTTATTTCATAATTTGTTAATAATTTCAATTTTAATAATAAAAAATCATTTCATATTTTAATAATTTTTTTAAACATTCGCTGAATTGTTTTTACTTGTTTATATAAATTTTTCAAACTCTTATCAAATAACTTCCCTCCTTTACGGAGGTATATTACATATAAAAAGTTCAGATTTAATTATTTTAAAGTTAATTTGAAAATCTATTCCAGTCAGTTAAAATATCTCTTTTCGTTAATATACTTTGATTTTATTTCAACGGTTTATATTTAATATTATTAATTAATAAAATATTTAAATAAAATAAAAAATAATTATATTTTCACATTATTCAAATAAATATTTGTATAGTAATCACTTTTAAATTTTTAGTAACTTATACTGAATTATTAAGTGATCATCTTTTATTAACAGTGTTTCAGAATTGAATTTATTTATACACATTGGATATTTAATCGCTTATTAAATAGTAATAAAAATATATACTTGGTGAATTGTAATTTAAGAAAAAAAAATTATGTACATATATCCTTTGAGATAAACTTGCTGACAAGAGAAACACAAGACTGCAGAAAAAATTTTGATCAATGCATTTAAGGGTGTTTCAACATGCACTTTCAATCATTTCATTTTATATTTCCAATTTTTTTTAATTCTAAAATTATTATCTACAATTTAAAAACCCTACATTTTATTTTTTATACTCAAATTTCAAATTTATTAAAGAAATTTTCTTTCAACCAATTTTAAAATTTGACTAATCTTCTTTCTTGAATTTTAAAATTCTGATAAAAAATCTTTTATCATATTTTAAAATTCGTTAAAATATTTAAAAAAATTCTTTAACAAATTTTAATTCAGATAAAAAAAAATTGTTTAAAAAAGACTTAAAAACAAATTCACTTTAAGAAAAAAAAACATATTTAATCCTAAAAAATTCTTTATAAAATAAGAAAGTTTCAGAAAATGTGAAAGTTTGAATTAATCCATTTAATAACAAACAGTATAAAAAAAAAGGGTGTTTCATCATGCGTCTCCAATCCTCTCATCATGAACCTCCAATAAACTTTAACAAAATTACTATTTCACCCTTAGTTATTTTAAATTTTGTAAAAACTAAAAAAAAACTGGTCAAAGATTTTTAACAATTTCAGTTTTTATTTTCTGCATTACATTTCATTTGATTATCTGCATAGGGCAAATTCAACTTTTACGTTTCTTTGCATCGTATTTCATTTGCTTCCTGAAGTTTTAAATGTTTTATTCTTCTTCGACTACATTCGTAACTTATACAAATCTAATAATTTAAAATCACGCAACTGTAAGAAGAATTTTTAGAGAAACAGCGGACAAGCTGTTACCATTTCCAGTTTTCTCTAACCTCCACGTCTAAGGTCTAAGCTGTCTCTCCAAGATGCCAAGCTACCTTCAACATCTTAATATTCAACTAAGGGTGCAAACACTATGCAGATCTTTTAAACAATATATTTAATGCTGAAAAAGACTTTCTTTAATAAAAGATAATTTTCAATGAATCAATTTTAATGTATAATCATCTTTATTAATTAATGGATATTTATAAAAATTAAAAGTATAGGATTAAAGGATTGGAGAAACAGATGAAACACCCTAAAAAAAATGTCAAAATAGGCCTGATATGTCATTTAAATAATGAGTGTTTCATCTATCCATTCAAGATTTTATCCTGCACCTTCAAAAATTTCACTTTTAACTTTTTGATATCTCATCCTACACCTCCAACTTTTTTAAAACTTTATTTTTAACTTTAATAAATATTTTTCCATTTTTTTTTCTTTCTTATTAAAAAGAATCTTCACTGTCTTAATAATAATTTAATTTAATTTAATTTAAAATTTAAATATTATTTAAAATAATTTTATATTTTAATAATTAGGGTTAAATATGTTTTTAGTCCCTAAACTATTGGCCATTTCTGGTTTACGTCCCTCTTCCAAAGTAAGGTACACTTTAATCCTAAACTTTGGTTTTAGTCCTCCAAAACTAACACCGTGAAAATAATGCTGACGTGTCTAACGGTAGACTGACAGAGTTCTTTATTTTTCAGCTTTTCTTCCTTTCTCTCTCCCTCGGATTATGTTACGATGACCCTTACTGTTCAACATCATTGCCTTCATCAGCCATTTCAACCTTGCCCCCAAACCCCTTCCCGCCGCTGCTCTTTCCGACGCTTCTTCCTCCGAAACCACTGCCGACGTCTTCTCCAGATCCGTCGCATCTAAGCGAAAGCGCGCAAAAGGTAACACCAACTCCAACTCCAACACCAAGCGCTGCACTCGGAGCAGAATCGCGCCTCCTCCACCACCACCGCCTACAACGCTCCCGCTGCTGCCCGAGACTCCGGTTCTGAAGAAAACAACCACCAGAGAAAGCCACAAGGACGCGCCGGTGTGGCTGAGCTTCGGGAACCGCGGCGGTGCAGGTGCGTCGGTGGATCCATTCTGGTTCCCGGCGGCGGGAACGGTGGTGACGGTAGAGAAGACAATGGTTGGAGAATCACCAAGCCTTCTAGAACTACGCCGGGAAAAAGCATCCCAAAATAATCTTCTACCGTTCCTTCTGGCGTCATGATCATTGGCATTAGCATTGTTTCCAGACAAAATGTTGGAAGATATTGTGACCACGTCAACTTGAAGCACACTATCATTTCCTGTTCCTCTTTCCTGATTGGATACAAGAATACCTAAACCTGAAGGTATTGTCTCACGGCATGGTTCTTCTTCTGGTCCTTGAGAAGTTGCTGCTGAGTTGGAACCTTGAGAAACAAAGTTGGAAGAATTTTGGATAGATATGAATTGCATTCTCAACAGAAAAGCTGATAAACTCTGAATAAAAAAAAAACTGTCTCAGTCTACCGTTAGCCACGTCAACATTATTTTCACGGTGTTAGTTTTGGAGGACTAAAACCAAAGTTTCGAAAAGTATGAGGACTAAAGTGTACCTTACTTTGGAAGAGGACGAAAACCAGAAATGACCAATAATTTAGGGACTAAAAACATATTTAACCCTAATAATTATTAAAATATAATTTATATTATAATAATAGTTATATTAAAAACATAATAATAATAATAATAATAATAATAAATAATAATAATAATAAATTTGATTTAATATATTCAAATATATTAAATTATAATAAAATATTAAAATAAATTAAATAATTATTAAATTTTAAATAAAAATAAAAATTTTAAAAAACTTATTTATATATTAAAATCTATAAAATATGTTAATACTTTTGCTTTTTATTTAAAATTTAACAAATATTAAACTTAAATAAAAATTATAATATTAATTATTATATTTTTATATTTTAATAATTAATAAAATATAATTTATATTTTTAAAATAGTTCTATTAAGAAAATTGAAAAATAATAACTAAAATAAAAATAAAAATGAAAATAAAAATAATACTTAAAATTATATTTAATATATTAAATTATATTAAAATATTAAATTAAATTTAATAATTATTAAAATTTAAAAAAAACAAAATTTTGAAAAATTTATTAATCAGATATAGATAATTATAAGTTATGAATCGGATATCAATATCCGAGAATGGTTTTAAAATTTTATTTTATATAAATTTTAATAATTATTTAATTTAATTTAATATTTTAATATAATTTAGTATATTTGAATATTTTATTTAATATAATTTTATTTGTTATTTGATAAATAATTGTTTTAAAATTTTGTTTAATATTTAAATTTTAATAATTATTTAATTTAATTTAATAAATTAATATAATTTAATGTATTTGAATATATTAAATATTTTATTTAATATAATTTTATATTTTTGTTATTATTTTTATTTTTATATTTTTAATATAACTATTATTATAATATAAATTATATTTTAATAATTATTAAAATATAAAATTATATTAAATAATATTAGAATTTTAAATTTAATTATTATTAAGGTGGTATAGAGTCTTTTTAATAAGAAAAAGAAAATAAAATAAAAATATATATTAAAATTAAAAATAATTTTTTTTTAAAATTAAAGGTGTAGGATAATGATAAGATCAAAAGTAAAATTTTTAGAGGTGCAATTTTAGAGATATAGGATGAAACAATCTTAAATAGTAAAACAATGGAAAAATAAAAAATACGGGCCAGTCCACTCATTACGAATTTATTATGGGTGTTTCATCATGCACCTCTAGTCCTTCCACCCTACTTCCAAACTTTAATAACAAAATTTTACTAAAATTAAAAATTAATAGAATAAATTAAATATTTATAATTAAATTATAAAATCAAAAAAATAATCTAATAAACTTAAAAATTAAAACACCAAAAAAATAATAATACTTAAAACTACCTAATAACTTTTATAATTTTTTATATGAATTTTAAATAAATTTAAAATATTCATATAAATTATTGTATACAAAATATCTATTTAAACATTTATAAATAATATAATTAAAATTTTTAAATTAATCTAATAAACTTTTACATTCAAAATAAAAAAATTTAAATTTTAAAATAATATAATAAAAAATAAAAAAAACAAACTTTTACATTATAAATAATATAATTAAACCTTTAAAATAATATAACAAATTTTAAAGTTATCTCGTTAAATATTTATAAATAATATAATTAAATATTCTAAAGTAACATAATGAACTTTTATATTATAAAATAATATAACACATTAAAAAAAATTTATAAGCACATCGGAATATTTTTTTTTAAATATGTATATATAACATTTCAAGTTTCGATAAATAAATTTAAAAAAAATATGTACCGACTATCAACATGATGAATCGGACATCGACTTTCAAAATTTCCTTTTTCAGATTTTTATATTTGATACATTTATCTTTATAATTTTATTTTTATTTTTTCATAATTTTATTTATTAAATTTAATAAAATCATATAAATTATTTTTTAATATTATAAATTATCTAATTAAATATTTATAAATAAAATATTTTAACAATCTCTCAAAACTGAAAAAGGAGAAAACTAAAGAAGATGAAGTGCATGATATGCAAACACTCAACAGAAGTAAACAGGGTGCAGGTTTTCTAAACAATATATTTAAGGTTGAAAAATGCTTCATTTAACACACAAAATTTTTCAATAAATAAATTTTAATATATAACAACCTCAATTAATTAGAGGATATTTATGGAAACCGAAGATGTAAGATAAAAGGTTGGAGGTGCAGAGTGAAATAGCCATTTATTCTCCAACCCATTTTCCGGTAAGTCAGTCTCCTTCCACCCGATTTGTCATTCTTAATTATTTTTCTGTTAATATAAATAATGTCCATTTATTAGTGTTATATACTTGTTTTTAACTATGGAATTTATTTTGATGATGAAAAATATCCTCGAACTTTTCATCATTACTTTTACTCTTTATAAGAATGATTTTTACAGGCACAAAACAAGGTAAAATCTTTTCCAATTAAATTTTCATTCTTGAACGAAAAGAACGTAAATGATTATATAATGAGGTAGAAATAGCTTCAGAAGTGTTTTTCCCAAGCTCTACAGATTGAACATGACTGTTATACTTTTGAAGTAACTCTATAAACATTGATCACATGCACCTTCAAAAGCCAAAGTTTCTTCTTCTTCACGGTCTTTGTTACATGCACATAACAGTGAAGACCCTATTCCTAGGTTATGACATGTTGGGAGCTCACAGATTATTAGCCATTTGACCTTACTATGGAGTTTTCTTTCTTCAGAATCTCTTCATGTCTAACAAGCATTGACATTGGAGATGAGAAAAAGAATAATGAATGTTGAATACCCATCTTTTGTAGCATAAAGTAACAATGGTTTACCATGATAATGGTATGCCAGCCAAAAGTTCTCGAGACCCTGCTAGGTGTCCTGGTACACGTTGCCGTATCTCTTCAAAACAACACATTGTTTCTGAGTCCAATCCTCCAGCAAACTACAAAAACATGCTAAAATCAGTGTGACAGCTTCGTATATGATGAAATTGGTGCATGTGGTCTGTCTATGTAATAAAATGAAGAACATGCTGTGAAAGATAAATAATATTTCACTCAGTGAGAGTGGCCTTTTGATGACATGTAAACAAACATGTTTAGGGGTTCAACTTATGATGTGCTTTAGTCACAAATTTCTGAACACTTACTAGTTACACATGAAAATCAGAAGTGATGACAAAAAATCTGCAGACAGATGCTAACAGTTTACCTGATGGGCTCTGTATGCAAAATGCACACCCTGAAGCAGAAGAGAATCTTGAATAGATTCTCTGTCGGAATTGCGAACGGATTCAAGCTCGATTGTCACTCTTTTCATGTACATCTTGACAAGGGTCATGGAAGCCTGCTTTATCTGCATATAGATGATATATTATTCATTAAGACAAGTTTTACAATGCAAATTTAGCATGTGCAAAGACAACGACAGAAGACAACAAATCTTCTAAGGGTTTGTTTGAAAGTTTCTCCTAAACACTTCTATGAGAGAAAAATAACCCAAAAAAAATGAAATTAGAATCTGTATAAGATTCTATTAGCTTCTCATAAATCCTGCTTTTAATTCATGTTCAAAGTAGTTTTAGTCTATGGAGAAACTAATTTCATTTCTCTTTCTTATTTTTTTCTCAGCTAGAAGTGTTTATGAAGAAGTATCCTCCAAACAGGCCCTAAGACAAGACATTGAAAAGCATGAGAAGCAATCATGCTCTTATATAAATGCAAATGACTTATGATAAGAAACACATGGATTGTGATGATTGGAAATGTACGGCCATCTCCAGTAGTTGTCGGTGATCATTAATAATATTTTGAATAAGAATGAATTTTCTATTTCTAAAGAGGAAGTCATATAATATGCCTCTACAAACAAATTAGACAGTCACATCTTTTAAATCATGCATACTTCATTGAATTTGTTAGACATGACTGAAAGAAAAACAACTCATGAGTTTTAACGCAGAAAGTTTTAATCACAGGGACATCCTTGTATGAACGTTGAACATTGATCTCCCTTCAGGGGTATACGTTCATTCAATGTTCTCATTTCAAAGATATAGCATAAAAAAACCATACATTGCTCATTATTCCAGAATCAAGCATCCATGCAGTTGGAATGTTGTACACTTGATATGAATGTATGACTGAACTCCTTAGCTTTATTAGCCTCTGTATTCTCCTCTCAGACCTGTTACAACGAGATGTAAAGAGAGACAGAGTTAGCATCCTTGACCTGTAAATGTCATATCAGTGATTAATAAACAGGAACAATATATCTAACTTGTCTAATAGGCTGGCCATCTTTTTTAAGGCAGCTCCACATGGAATATCAGGGTCATCCTTGTAGGAGGAGATTTCCTGTTCTAGCATTTTGAGTTCATGATACTCAATTGCAGCCTCTCTCAATGCATCAGCTCTCTTCTCAGGCCACTTAAAATGCTTCAAGACAGCACGTTCATCAGCCTGCAGAATGAAAGATACAGTCCTTTGTTTTAAGAAAGAAACCAATTATAATTTATGTTGTACCTGATTACAACATTACGTGACACTGGCATACTTTTAAGAACCTTGTAGTACAGTCTCATTTTCTGATGAAACTTCATTAGATGTACATTATTAAACTAAACATTAATATTCAATACCTTAACTCATGCATTTCTGCATAACCACCTTTCCTTGTAGGGCTTAGATCATTCATGAAGGTTAAACTATATGCAGCAGTAAAACTCGATGAACAAGAATGTACAAATAGAATATACCATTTTTTTGTCTTGGGAACAGGAAAGGATGATGACATTAAATGCTAAATCAATGAAGTTATCTTTCAGAGTCCATATAAAAGTATTGCCTCCATTTCTTGTTACATGTCACTTTTAGAGAAAATAAATATTTCTACTTATCTGTCATTAATTATCATTTTCTTACTTATTTAAAACTTGCAAATTGAAAACGACAAATAAAAGTGTAAAGAATATCAAAGTACAGAAAAAAAAGATACTAAGAAATTACAAATATATCTTACATGATAAATAGCTAAACCAATTGGCTGCTCAAGCAGTAATCATTATCTGCCAGATAAACAGTTTCGCTAGAAACTTACCAATGATGATAGTTTTCCATCAAGCCAATTAACAAACTTTAAGACCTCTTCAATATCCGTGAATGCTGCATCTACTACTTTCTTTATGAGGTCATTAACGAACTCTCCTTTTGTTTCAATATCTGTCCTTATCTGGAAAAGATGGTCATTTATTAGTCTCATTAAATAGTAGTACACATCTCAAAGTTAGAAACACATTGAATGCAAAGCTTACGGCTAACAGATGAGCTGAACGGTTTTGAATTTCTCCCACAATGCTACTGTGTGCACTAATAACTACTGGTCTCTGATGATTCACAGGTCCTTTTGAGTCTATCTTCCCATCTTTACTCTTTAACGAGTGAAATAGTTCAACAATTGCAGCACCCTTTTTGGTGTCAGATAATCTTGCTGAAGGCCGAGATGGAATTGGAGGTGGTGGAGGAGGCGGAGGGGGTTGCAGGCATGTGCTGTGTGCAGAATTTCTTCCTATAATTGGTGGTGGTAGTGGTGGAGGTGGCTGCAGGCATATATTGGGTGGAGATTTTCTTCCTATACTTTTAGTTTCATGAATGGAAAAACTTCTGGTTGGTGAAAGAATTGATGCTTTGGCAAAATTAACTTCAGGATTACCTTCCTTTTTCACTCTAGACAGTTCCAATTTGTCAGCAATGAGTTTCTGTATGTCTTTAAACTTGGGACTCTGGTGTTCTCCTATTACTGACTCCTTCTTCATCCAAGAAAAGAAAAACAGATTCAGTTCCAAGATGTGGGAAACATAAATTTTTATGAACAAAACAAACACATGATCTTAAATTTGTACCAGTATAATTTAAGAGTAAACAACTATCAACAACATGAAAAATCCAATCAAACAGTGATTGATGACTGCAATAAACGAATTAACCACACTTGGAATTAAGACCGAATATGAAAATTACAATACTTAGAACTTCAGAAGGAAATTCAAATATTGAGAAATTATTATATGGTCCTAAACCTGTTCATGACCATGGTCTCGATTCACCATCAAGAGTGGCAGAAAAAAATCTAATAGCTTCTCTTCAAAGTTCATATTTTTCGAGGTAAAACATAACAAATTCTCACCTTTCCACTGTTGCCAATCCCAACAGTTGCTTGCTTAGCTTCAGCAAGGTTCCGAGTGAGCTTTGTGTTCTGGGACTCAAGCTCCACATTCAAGCTCTTAACTCTATCCAATTCCTCCTTCAACGCCAGCACCTCAGATTGCAAACTCTTGATCAAATTTTCACTCACCTCGAGCTTCTCCTGCAACTCCTTCCTCTTCTTCCCATCAGGGTCATCATCTCCACTCTTCCTCAAACCGAAATCCCCAAGCCTTCGCCGTGGCCGAGCAACAACAACAACCTCAGCCTCCTCAGCTTCCCTACCCTTTCGAGACCCCACAGCAGCACCCCTCTTGGCCCTCGAAACGTCCTTCAAGTCCAGGGGCACTGACTTGGCTCTGGTTGATGTCTCTGGTGGTGACTTTGGAGCCTTGGAAGAAGCTCTGAGGCGTGGCTGCGGTGGACTCTGCAGGGACTTGTTGTTGTCACCGTGCTTCTTCAACGCAGTTCTTGTAGTGATTGGTGAAGACGGCGTCTTTTGCTTCATCACTGAAAAGGGTCTGTCTGATGAGAGATGATAAAAAGATGAAAGAGTGACAAAAGAGAAGAAAAGCAGGAATGTTGCGGAGAGAGGCTTTGTTCGTGTGAAACGGTGACGGTGGCAGTGCCATGCAGAAGAAAGACAGAAAAGGAAAAAAAAAGGTTACGCGACAAGCGTGTCCGTGTGTGTGAAAGAAGGAGTGTGTGCCAACTCGTGACAGAACAGGGTCGCCATAGACGAACAAACAACACCTTCAAACCGAACGAACCGTTGACAACAAAATTAAACTCTGGAAGTTTTCCCTGTACTGTTAAATTGACATAACAAAAGTTACTTCTTTTAACTTTAAAAAGAACATGCTTCAAATGAAGGCCCATTTTTTACAGGAGTAACTATAAAGTTTAACTATGGATCATGGGTTATGATAAGGAGAAATATAATCGCAGTTTGAAAAGCATATATAAATTCTTAAATGGTGGATTATGAAGATAAATGAGTTGCAGTTGTATTTTTTTTATTGCAGTTCTCGCAGCTGTAATTTATAAAAAGAACGAATATTTCCCAACAATCTTACATAATTCTATATGATACTTTCGTATTTTTAATCAGCACGAACTTTCCCCAATTTGGATAACAATATGATATTATATATCCTTCATGTCAATAATATTTTAAGAATTTTATATTTTGTAACATAAACTGGGGAAAGTCAGAAATTTTGTTTCTTTATGTGTCTTGTATGTAACTATATATATGTAAGACAACAGCTAGCAGAGGGAAGTAGGTGCAACAAAGGTTCAACGTACTTTACAGTCATACAAAAAAATGAGTATATGATTTTTGGGACTTGTTATATGATAATACTAGAGAGAGAAACACATTTTTTTTTTCAGAAAAAGAAAAACATCATGATTGATCATAGGATTCGCTGAGAAAAATAATAAAAAAACATGTTTTCTGCATTATAAATAAGAGATCTAAATATATCATTATCATCATGATCATGATCTGAAATGCAATATGAAATGAAATGAAACAGAAGTTAAAGATAACGTTACACACAAAATATAGTAAAATGATTAAAATAAAGAAAGATATTTAAAGTATCTCTCTAACTCAATGCTATTGTGTGATTAACAGGGCGTGAAGGAGACAGATCGTCTTTGTAAGGGTAGAAGTGTTCTTTTTAGGATATGGATCCCTATGTCTTAAAACTGTCAAAACCAAATTTATTAGACTCTCCCTTCTGTCCTATTCTTTTCCTTATCTTCAATTCAAGGGCCAAAGGACCACAGATTAAAGCTAAGGTCATCACAATAAATTTAATAAAATAATTATGTTATCCATTTATCTTTTTTATGTAACACCTATATAATTATTTTATTGAAGATGGAAAAAAGAATGTGAGAATTAATGGAGGACAGTAAATGTGCATCCCAAAACCAAAACTTTGTTTCATGGTCCATAAAGACAGATACATAAGACAATGTAAACCACTTTTTTTATAAAGAAAATCCACTCACAAAAGGACGGGTCATTATATGATTTATTAACTACTATAAGTGTGTAAGTTAAAATTTATTTATTTTTAAACTGTAATATACTTATTCTTTTGGACCTGTTAGTGTTTCTGGTGCGTGTTGTTTAAGTATGATTATTACTTTTAAAAGAAAAAAGTGAGCTACGGAATCTCAATATTTAATTTGCGTGAAAAGACACAAAACAAAGTGCGTTTCGTGAATAAGCCAAGACTTCAATTCCTTAAGGCTCAAAAAGCACACAAAAAAGCGTTTTTTTTCATAAAAGGGCCATTAACTAAAAGAATTGCAATTCAAAAGAACTCAGAACTTGAAGACTCTTATTTAAGATGCATGTGAGTTATGTATGAGATGACATGAATCTCACAATGGCCCAGCAATTTGTGCACCAAGTTTGACTATTTTTGTTGCAGAAAGTGATCCCTCAGATGGGTTGAACCTGAATGTTTGTCAAAGATAGTGTTATAAAATTTTCACATCAGACAAAAACGTATAGTGAAAAGGAGAACCCGTGAAACGTGTAGGAGCTATTTGTGCAGTGTCTACATGTGACAGTCCATGAAAGTGAGAGAAAAATGAGTAGCAGAGCAGCTGCAGCAGCTAGATTTTAGAGCCACCTCATACTAGATTTTAGTACCACATACTGCATAAGGGGAATGCAAACAACATCTTTACAGAATCACATGTTTGTCCTGTTTTGACACTGGAGGACCATCATCAACCATGCACAATAGTACACTAAATGGATTCATGCATAATTTGTCACTACTAAACCAATTTCAGTATAGATTACCTACCTATCTATTTTGTAGCCTTTCAAAAGGTTCCCTTTTAATGACCCCTTTTGACGAGTTTTCCTTTGGATTGTTTCCATGGTCAAAAACTACTATTTTTTAGCTTAAAATTCAAATAACACAGATATGTATAGATATGTAGATCATGTGAGCCTGCAGCTTTCAGTGTTTAAGAGGGATGCAGTGTTCAAATCAGTTCTTGCAAAAAGCTAAAGTATTAACCAAATACCTTCCAAAAAGGACTTCACCTTCACCCTTCAGACTTCACAGTGATATTGCAGTCTTAAAGCCTTAATAGCCCATGAATCAGAAGGAAACTTTTTCCAACCCTTGACAACTAAATCTCCTACATGTCATCATCTATAAAGAATCTGCAGATAAATCAGTTTAATGCAAGAACTGAATAGCTCTCTTTATGAAAGATGATGATGAATAAGCTGTGTTTAATGAATGACTCATAAACATGCAGAAACAGAGAAAAAAAGGTGTGAGGAAGACACCTTGGCTTTCAGCTTGGTTCCACCATTAATGGAGGAGGGTGCTAGCTTGTGTTATATGTACGTTTCTTTGTGGCAGTTGATCTTGATTATGAAAAATAGAAGGAAATGTAAAAGTCAGAGAAAGGCAAAAAAGGGTGGTAGGGGATTGAGTATATAAGTAATAGGTGATATTCCCTTTGAAGGAATACTTTATATATATATAACAAAACCTTTCCAAGTTTGTTGCCACTTCACATCACAGAAGGTGTCATTTGTTAATGCAGTTGTGATTAAGGAAATAGCTAGGAATGCCGCTTTCATCTTTGAAATCCGTTGTCTTTTTGTAATTTGGCTCTTGAACACACGTGCTAAAATTCTATCCCCTTTTGCAATTGAGGTTTGAACTCAAAATTAACCCTTTTTCTGGTAGGTACATTGGCCTAAATAGAAGTATCTTAAGATGGCAGACACCGCTGGAGGTCCTTATCAAACGGTTTTTAATTTCTTAACAACCTTTTCACTATATCCCTTTTGTTACAAATTTCTTTGTCTCTTTCCAACAGCTAATTGGCTGAATAATACAATTAATTACATTTCAAGTTTCAACCTGTTCATCTTCAGTGGCAGTTGTGAGCATTATATCGAACACTGGTTGTGCATTATTACTGTAACATTTGTGCTTGTTGGAAGCTTGCAGTGCTGGTGCAGCAGCAGGAATCTCAATCATTTGCTCATGGACCCCGTGATTATGATTAGCTACAATACAAGGGTGTGTGTGTAACTAAACATAGGTATCGATTTTTTGTATTTATGTTACGAACTCATGGTTCCTCAGCCAGAAAATTATCCACTTTTATGGCATTTTTCATTGATCTTTCTTCTTTGGGTGCCATTTTGTTAGGAAAATTTCTTCTTACATCAAACAAAAGCTGCAGAGTTGTTCGAGTGGATATATATAACTCAAGAAATTTGAATTCAACGAGCCGTGAGATAATCTTTAAACTTAAAACAGTAAAAAAAAAGTATGAAAATAAAATAAAATTAGTTTTTAGAAGTTGAAGTATATTACATAAATTTATTCATAAAAGTTCTTTTTATAGTTTCCCTGTTTACACATAAAAGACTTAATTTAACTAAATTTACCCATAAGTGTTTGTAGAGAAATAAAAAAAAGATGTAAAATTAATCAAATTTCATTCAAACTAAATTATGATTAACTTATTCACTTTAGCTTATGAAAAAGTTAGACAAGAGATAAGAAAAATATAAAGTGGACAAATTTATTTTAACTTCCACTAAAGTTTTATTAATATACTAAATAATGTTTGTTTTTCATAAATATTTATTTTACAAAATATTATACAAACTATAAACTTTATTTAAGAAAGCCTAAGAAATGGAGTTGCTACCCTACTTTTAATTTTTGAACTTTCTCTAAAGAAGAGATTCTAAAACCAAATACAATTAAAATGATAATAACAAGAAACAGAAACATTTAATTGTGAAGTTTGACTATGGTTTGTAGAAGTGGGGTTAGGTGTCTGATGTAACCATCAAAAAGTCTACCCTGTTTTTCACGGCACCAAATATACTCTTTAGTTTTTTATTTTTAATCATATTATTGCTATTAATTGATTCTTGGTGATGATTATTTTTTCTCCAAAAAATCAAATTCTTTAGTGAAATCTATTTTCATAATTACGCTCTGTCGAGTAAGATTCAAATTCAAAATATTGTTCCCCCTCTATGCTAGTTGGCAAATTGAAATAAATATGTAAATTTGAGGTGTTTTCTTATTTTTCTTTGGTTTAATTGCTTCCTTTGTCCCCAGTTTGGTTGAATTGTGTCAAATTCATCCTCATTTTTAAAAAAGTTTCATTGTCGTCCTCACGTGGTGTAAAAGTTTCATTGTCGTTCTCACGTGGTGTAAAAGTGTCAATTGAATCCAAACATAGAAAAAATTTGTGTCAAAGTAGTCATTTTTCCTATATCTCTGTGTCTTTCTTTCATACAATCAAGTACAGATATTCATTTTACCTTATCCAATTTAAGGCTTTTCATAGCTCCAGAGAAGTGACATATGAAAGGAAGACACAGATATATAGGAAAAATGACTACTTTGACACAAATTTTTTCTATGTTTGGATTCAATTGACACTTTTATACCACGTGAGGACGATAATGAAACTTTTTTAAAAATGAGGATGAATTTGACACAATTCAACCAAACTGGGGATAAAGGAAGCAATTATTCTTTTTATGAAACATCACCTTTATTTTGAGTAATTTTTTTTACCTCAATTTCTTACAAATAATCATGAGGTATTGTTGATTTTAAAGATTAGAATTTTTGTTATTTTTTTTTTAAAACAGTTTCGAATTTTGAAGAAAGAATTTTTTTTAAACTAAGAATCACCTCTTTGTTTTTTTAGTTTCTAAACTTAAAGTGAATTTGAATTTTTTTCCCGTTTCAACTTTTAATATAAATTTATTTTTAAATTTTAAAAATAAATATATAATTTTTACAATTTAATGACATAAAGTGTTAAAAAAATATTTAAATTATTTAAATTGTGTCAAATATTATAAACAATTCAAACATTATTTTAAAACACTCTTTTAATATATCAAAATAATTTAACACAATTTAAATTAAAAATATTATTTCTATTTATTTTTAAAATTTAATATAAAAATTATTATTAAAGACAAAAACGAATTTAATTATAGACAAAAACGAATTTAATTAGGCATCAAAATTTAAAAAATACAAATATAATTAAATTTTAAACTAATTTTAATGTCGACTCTTAAATAATGTTAAATTATTAATAAATTTTAAAATTACATATTTATTTCAAACAACTTTCTTAGAATTTTAATTCTGAAATTTATCGGACTGTTCAAAAGTTTAATTCTAAATGTGATTCAAAAGTTATATTTGGAAATTTAACTCCAGGGTTTAATATATTTTGAACTTTTAAAGTTTTTGGAAAAAGAACATACATCTTATTTAAATAATAATTTTAAAAATTATAAATATATTTTTTATTTTATACAAAACAGTAAAAAATTGATTCTTATTCTTATATTTTTATTTTCCTTAAGTATGCTTTTATCTCTATTAGTTTGCGAAAATAAAATATAAAGATAAAAATAAAATCTTTACTGATTTGCATGGAATAATATATATATATATATATATATATATATATATATATTAATGGAACATTTCAAGGTAAAATCTTTATATAATTTACTTTCATTATAAAAAAAATTTAAAATATTATTTTCATGAAAAATAGTCTTTTGTTTTTATTATGTGATTATTTTATTAGAATTTATACATTGAATAAAAAAGATAAATCAACCTCAATTGATTCATAATTTGTAATATTTCAATTTTTTTTCCAAAATCTAAGTATATATATATATATATATATATATATATATATATATATATATATATATATATATATATATATATATATATATATATATTTGTATATGTCAGATCCGTAAAAACTCTAACTTAGTGGAGTACATGTGTAAGCGAAAGAGGTGTTTGAAATTCAGAAAGTGGAAGACAGGTGTGTGATGCAGATTGGACGAACGGTTTTGACGGTAGGAGTAAAACTTAAACTTTCAAATTTTTGTGCCACTTCTCTGCATGCACCATTCATCTTCAACCTTCTGAATCTCCTCCTTCTCTCTACCATATCCACCTTATCTCTAAGAAAATCTCATTTTTTTTTCCGATCACCTCTCAGACACCGTTTGAACTCTCCCGACGTAAAGGGCTTTCATTTAAACCGATCGAGTCGTGGTTCTAAGCCGGTGAATTATTTTCTCCTTAGCACGTTCGTTTCTTTTCGCATGCAAACCCAGATTTCTGGTTGCCTAAGCGGATCATCTTATTCTGAGTATTTCTGGTCTTCTGTTTGGTTTAGTTTCTTAAAGCGTGACTGTCGAACGTTAAGGTCTTTGGTAGTGGTGAGCTATATTCTGCATCTGTGAGCGTTCGGTTACGTTTAGAGGTAAGGGAAACTTATATAATTTGATTAAGATTCTATTTTGAATGGTTGTATGTTTGTATGATACTTTGTTTGATGAATATGAAATATTCGTGTTACTACATGTTTGGATGTGTGGATGAATGATTGATAAATGGTGTGAACTGAGTTGAAATAGGGTTGATCTTCAAACTGCAGTATTCTGAGTAAATTCTGTAAGTGTGGTCAAGCGTCATTCGTGGTTGTTCGATTCTTCATGGAAGTGTATGGTCTTAACTGAATTCTCATGCTTTAGGGATATCGTCTGAGAGTCATTCTGTAATACTCTGCAGAATTATGTAAACTGTAACCGAGAGTCAGTATTGACCATTCGATTTTCCTTTGAGCGTTCGTTTAAACTAAACTCTTCTTCTTGAGAGAATTTAGTTAATGACGATCGTTTAATATTATTATATATATGTAAATGAGCGTTCGGTCTAAGTATAGTTCTTCTTTGTGTTTCATAAACAGTTTAGTTAATGTATTCTATAATAAGTAAAGTCGTAGATAATGTATTCTATAATAAGTAAAGTCGTAGATGATATCGTTATTTTTCATTAAAAATAAGTGTGGCGCAATTATATATATATATATATATTATATTCATTCATTTTATTTAAGTTTAGTAGTGCTCGGTCTTGGACCAAGCGTTCGGTCTCAGTAGCGCTCGTTCTTGATAAGTGTTTGGACCAGCGCTCATTCAATAGTGTTCGGTTTCTACAGGGCTCGGTCTTAAACTAGCGCTCGGTCTCGTTTCAGTAATCTATTATTACCGTTTTTAAAATAAGAGTCTTCGGCCAAACTTAATAGCGTTTGTTTCTTCATAGTATCTCATCAGTTATTAGTATTTGGTGTCAAACAGTTTTGGTCTTTAAAAGGTGTTCGACCTAGAGTCTTAGCACTCGGCCTAGGCTTCGTGGAGTCCGGTTTGAACTCTTAAGGGTCAGTTCATTGAAGCGGATAAATTTGTAAATAACGCTCAGTCATGATTAGTTTCTAAGAAGTGTCACTACAAAAAAAAGCTTATTTAGAGGGGGTTTTTTTTTCAATTTGCGGGGGTTTTTACCCTCCGCTAAATAAATTCCGGGGGTTTTTCAAACCCCCGCAGTTTGAGTCGCCACAAATTATCTGCGGGGGTTTTTTTCGCCCCCTGGTATCATATTCAATTTGCGGGGGTTTTTCTGCGGAGGGTAAAAACCTCCTCTATATATTCAATTTGCGGGGGTTTTTCGGCGGAGGGTAAAAACCTCCTCTATTACTGACTATTATTTTGAGGGGGTTTTTAACCTCCTTTATATTTTTGTCACTTTTTTGTTTAATGATTATTAAAATATATAATATCGTTTTTTGTTTGATGATTATTAAAATATATAATAACTATCTATTTCCATTAATTTTTTTTTTCAATTTCAAAATTAAATAAATTTAATTTTTTTCTAAAATTATTAAATACCAAACAAATATGATTCATTTAATTAAAAAAAGATATCATACAACAAAAGCCCCTGAATAGAAAGAAATTTAGAAAAATAAATTGAGAAACAATTTTATAGTCACATCAAGATAGACTAAAAGTCAATGTAATCTCATTACAAAAGTAGTTACAAAGAAAGAAATGTTACTCAATTCATAATAAACTAGGTATAGTTTTATCCTAAAACAATATCATAAACTTCTTAAATGTTACTTCCATCAGATGATTGTCTTGCACCCAAAGGAGACTCTGGCTCATTTGCATCAGGAGCTTGCTGAAATAATATAAAAAAAAATTAATAAAATAAACTCAATTACATGTACTCACATTTTGTAAATAATATATAAAAAAAAATCAAATAGAATTCAGTTTTAAAAGTCATTATTCAAATTTTCCTTGACTACTGCAGTTACTACTTTACACCATATATAAAATGCAATGGACCATGAGTGTAAAGTTTTAATACTTTTTTATTAGTGAAAGGGATGCATAATGGTTCATCGTTAATTCCAGGTGTTTCAACATGGAGCAATGAAAAACCAAAGAAATAGAGAATGATTATAATGACCCTTGTTCGACAGTTTCAGAATGCATGTGAAGGTTTTGTATGGTTTGGTTTTCCCTAGCCAGCCAGAAATGACAACTGATTAGGGCTTTGCACATCTCATATTTTGTCACAGTTACATTATAGTCAGATGAGCTTTTTGTTGCATTTTCTACCATCATAAAAGTTCCCTCGTTCACAACCCTCCAATTAGTAGTAGAGCAAGTCCGTGGTTCTCACATAAAATCTAACTGTAATGATTTTCATTGTAAGAGAAAAGTGATTCTTATACACGAAATAAGAATTTCTCCCCTCCAACATACAACTTAATGATGTAACATGCTGTAAGTTGGCGTTCCCTCTTGAAATATCTACGTTGGGTCAGAATTCAGGAGGATTATCTAGCTTGTATTGATTTGTTAACCATTTCAATCTTTACTTCATCCTTCTTTGTGTTAGTTGAATACCACATGAATTAAAATCAATACAATGGCTAGGGATCAGCAGGGCTTGAAAATATTTTATAATGTACTGAAATAAGGCTTCTCAAATCCCCTTTTTTCTCTCCTTCCAACATATATTCACTGCTTTCGTTACTTATTAATAGTGGTTCGTGTATGTGCTTTCTATTTATTTTCTAATTGTTTGACTACCTGGACTCCAGTTAAGACCAATGTTTTATATCTTATGTGGTTTTAATAAATCCTTAAGACTAGTTCACTGGCTAGAGCATTGTGATTGCTATTATAGAAGCAAAAAGTCAAATTTGAATATTCTAAAATATACTGATTATGATGTTTTAAAATATACTAAAAACTTTTTTTAATATACCAACATTAGAATATTTTGAAAGTTTAGCAGAAAATCCAACGAAAAAAGTAAAAATAAAGATAAAAGTCCAAATAATGGATACCAAAACTACAGAATAGAATAGAGCACAATAGGTAATAAAAATATATATGATGTTATTGAAAAAATAGGAAAATCAAAAGGAGAGAAACTCCAATTCCCATAACAGAGCTCCTAAACAGAGAAATCAATATTTTATATCCCAAAACCTTCTCCTTCCCTCTCTCTCTCTCAACATTCGCCTACAATAGAATTTCTCTTTCTCTCACCATAATGTAACTGTGACAAAATAAATTAACACATGCATTGATCTCTCATTACATATTTTGCATGCACTCTAGTTTCTATCTCAGTAGTTGAAGGTCGCCTTCCTCTTGATCTTCTTTTTATTAGATCTCTAAATTCACTACAAAAATTAATTACATTAAATGCATAAAATACAAGAATAATGTGGTTCAATTTGTTTAACTACAAATCACACACTTAATGTAGTGTACTTACTCAACAAACGGTGTGACTATCGCACAATTTAAAAGCACATATCGATGGGCTTGTAGCTTTTGCATATGAGTTAAAGTAAACATTGAGGAACCTCCTACCACCTTCCCACCTTGTGGGAATATAGATGACACAAAACACTCATTATCATTTGGGTTATCACAAACACGTCGTTGTCTATTGAACCTTGTCTCTATATCTTCAATGTATCTAGAACAAAAAGTAAGAGACTCTTCAGCTAAGTATCCCTCAGCTATAGAACCTTCTGGTTGTGCCTTGTTTCGTACAAAGGTCTTTAAATGACCTAATTCCCTATAATAATGATAAATAATTACATTAAATAAATTGGACACATATAATATCATACCTTGAACTAAAAGTAGTTAGCAATTACCTCTCTATAGGATACATATATCGATAATGAACTGGACCTCCAAGCTTTGCTTCCTCTACCAAATGAACAGTTAAATGAACCATAACTGTGAAGAATGATGGTGGGAATAACATTTCTAAGTGGCAAAGTGTAACCACAATACGATTTTGAAGCATTTCAAGGTCTTCAAGATTTAAGCTTTTACTACAAAGGGCCTTAAAAAATGAGCAAAACTCCACCAAGGTTGCAGTGACATGGTTTGGTAACAAATTACGTATTGCCAACGGAAGTAATTGCTCCATTATAATATGGCAATCATGACTTTTTAGTCCTGATATTTTATGTTGAACATCATCAACACATCTAGAAATGTTACTTGAGTAACCATCAGGTACTAAAACATTTTTCAAAGTTTTGAGGAACAACCTTTTGGTATCACGAGTTAGTGAAAACAAAGCAAGGTGGTATCTTCCATTATCATCTGGCCAAAGATCCTGTCTTATGCCCATTTCCTTCAAATCTTTCCTTGCATTAAGATTGTCTTTGGATTTAGGCTTTTCATTCAACAAAGTATAGATTAAATTGTCAAATACATTCTTTTCAATGTGCATGAAGTCTAAATTGTGACGTAACAAATTAGACTCCCAATATGGAAGTTAAAAAAAAATGCTTCTTTTATTCCACTGTTTAACTTCTTGTCTGCATCTTTTTCCTTTACCATCCAAATGAATTCCTCTCCCAAATGTAACATTAATATTTTCCACTTGCCTAAAAATGTCAGATCCTGATAATTTTAGTGGTGGATTTCGTTCTTCAGTGCTTCCATCAAAGCGAACACGATTCAATCTAAATCTATGGTTTCTACTTAAAAAGCGACGATGTCCCATAAAACACCACTTCCTACTATGAGGAAGACGACAAGGTTCTGCATCAAAGTTACAAGTAGGGCAAGCTAAACCTGTGTGTGTGTTCCAACCAGATAAAATACCAAGGCCAGGAAAGTCACTAATTGTCCACATAAGAGCTGCTCGCATTCTAAAAGTTTCATTCAATGAAGAATCAAAGGTCTCCACCCCATCATTCCATAGCTCACGTAACTCATCCACAAGGGGTTGTAAGTACACATCAATACTATTTCCAGGCATCTGCTTACCTGGAATGATCATCGATAGGATCAATGAAGTGTGCTTCATACAAAGCCAAGGTGGAAGATTGTATGGAATTAAAAACACTGGCCAAATACTATAAGTAGAACTCATAGTGCCAAAAGGATTAAAACCATCACTAGCAAGGCCTAAGCGGACATTTCGAGGATCTAAAGCAAATTCAGGATGCATTACACTAAATGTCTTCCATGCCTCACCATCCCTTGGATGCCTTATAACTCCATCCTTGTTCTCTGAAGAATGCCATCTCATATGCTTTGCAGTCTTAGAGCACATAAACAATCTTTGCAATCTTGGTTTCAAAGGAAAGTAACGTAAAACTTTTGCAGGTTGCTTTTTTTTCTTCTTTGGGTTCCATCTAGATGTACCACAATGTTTGCATGTTTGCAAATCCTTTTCATCATCTCTTAAATATAACATACAATGATTTGGACATGCATCTATTTTGGTATAGTTAAGACCAAGTTTGTTGATGATTTTCTTAGCCTCATAAAAAGAAAGAGGCAACTTTGCTTCACTAAATGCATCTCTTAGCAAATCTAGGATCATAGTCATTGCCTTGTCACTTAATCCACACAAAACCTTGATATGATATAATTTGATTACAAACTCTAATTTTGTGTACTTGCTCCTGTCACACAATATTTGATTTCCGTCATTGAGAAACTCATTAAATTCATTATGATTCTCCCTTGGCATTTCATTAATAACATCATCTTCACCCAATGGTTGTGATCTGCCTATATTAGTACCTTCTTGCCTATAATGTCCAAATGCTTCATTTATCATTGTTTCCATTGGATTATCAAAATGAAATGTCTCTTGTGACTCATCTTCATTTCTAGAAATATCTTGTCTTTGCCTCTCACCATGAAGATTCCAAATAACATAATTTATGGGAAATTGTTTTAAAATCAAGTGCTCCTCAACTATGCCTCTAGCTTGCCATTTCACAAACCCACATTTGGGGCATGGACATCGAATTGTGTCTCCAGAGGCCCCATTCTCAAAAGCAAAATCTAAGAATTTTTGCAAACCAATTGAGTATTCAACTGTATTTCGGGGCTTAGTTATCCAAGATTTATCCATTCAAAAATATTCCTAAACAAAATAAAATACACTAACACATGAAAAAGAATACAATATTCATGGAAAATACAAATAAATAATGAATTAGAAAAAATGAAATACTTGTTTCTACTAACCTTGAAGCGGTGAGATTGCAATGCTTAAAGAAAAACCTGCAACATCAATTATGAAATTGGATGGGAAAAAGATTCATAAAGATAACAAAACATAAGTGACTAAGCATAACCTCCCGACAAACAGATCAAAGACCTATGTTTCCAAGGTGCCAATTTCTTAGAGAAATTACCTAGAATAGGCTTCCAATCAACCTCTCGAAGAGGATTTGCACCCAAAGCTACACCAATATAAATAAAAGGAAAATGTGAAACCTTGCAATTTAAAAAATTAGCAAACCTCTTCTAAAAGTGCTTATACTCTGACAAATTACAATTACATTGACAAAGCGACAAGAACAAACACCAGAAAACTAAACAAGAACAACATTGTGCAGCCAAGAAAATTTAGCTTTTCACTCTGTGTGTGTGTGTTGAAAGTGTCGAATTATATTTAATTCACAACAGTTTGCTAATTTCTAGATAAAAACACACATCCCCATACCTCTTCAAGATTTGTAGCAAGGGCTAGGAATTTTTCATCATCCCCCAAAAACTTCATATCCACAATTTCTTCATTATATCCAACAAGTCTTTTGGTTAGATTTAATTGAAACAACTCTTCAGTGCATTCCAGAGAGTAAAATAAAAACTGATTAGATAAATAATATTTGCCTCATTCTTTTAAACTAATAAGTTATAACAATCAATAATTGATCATATAAATATACAAATTTCATCATAAACAAAAGATGTATAATTGATTATATAGCAATTCAGAGTATATAATTAATTAATACAAAATATTTCAATTTATTTCTACTTAAGTATGAAATAAAATGACCAGACAAGGTAAATGTAGTATAGAAAAATAGGGCACGTTTTTCTTTCTTTTCGCATTTTTTTTATCAATTATTTTGTACATATCCGTGGATTTTATTTTATTTTTTGTATTAATTCACCGTTACACACATAATCCATCAATTTTCTATCGCTACCTTAAACAAAATTCAAAGTAAAATTTATATATTTTTTCTAATGTGACTGATTTGTGATTGACAGCAGATAGGTGTTAAATTAAAACTGAAAACAAAGTAAAGAGACCCAGGTTATTAAATTCATGTATTCAAGTGAGTATGAACACATAATCCACCGTAACGTACGTGGAACACATCCATCTAAATGTTATTTTCTTGCATCCTTCGCACACACGATTAAGGTTGTTTTTCTTTAATTAATCAAGATATAATTGAGAAGATTGAATCGGGTTCAATCACCACCACCTATAGTAACCATTGCAGTTCAAGATCTTCCAATTTCAGTGAGAAAAATTGTTAAAGCATGTACTCAAAGGCAAAGGTATTCTATTTAAGAGCAATTGCTCTTAAATGAGTAATATCAAAAACAATATTTTCTGACAGTCTTGTTTGGTTTGCGGTGTGGGGGATAAAAGGTAAATACTTTTCCTGCCGTATTCTGAACCAGTGAGTACAATCTATTGCTGATCCTGTACTCTTTCTTGTGCTTCCAAATCTTAAAATATATGTCATGGTAATTATATTTCTAACATTTTACTGTTCAAGTGACAGAAATGGTTTGAAGTGGAACATCAAAATTTAGAATATACTCATTTTACAAGGATAGTAAATATTGATAAAGAGAATCTATTTAGCTACCTGATGTTAGAATATTGAAGATGACCTTTGTCTATCTCTTAGGTTTCAAGTAGAATATGTTATCGGTGTTAAATGAAATTAAATTCAATGTGCTGTGTTACTTTGGTGCATGTAAATTTACCATTGGAGTGTAATTCTCATTTTTTTGTGGCAATGTGCCTAATGGATGGGCTTGGGGGAAGGGAGGGGCAGATATTAATTAACAATTTTTTTTATACTCTTGCAGATTAGAGAAACTATTTTTGAATGCCTTCCCAGCCTTGATATCACCTGGGTCATTTCTACCCTTATTTCCATCTTTAGTAGACTTGCCAAGTATGTATAAATTATATTACTATCACCACTTATGTCTTGATTACCTTTTTATTTCAATAGAAAGATTAATATTTTCAATTATGATTGTTTGTCCTTTTGCATTTTCCCTCTCTTATTTTTCTTATTACAAACAGCATAATTCAATTTATAATCAAGATTTTGAAAAAGTTGACCGTGCTAAATTTTTATGTTTAACTTTTCCAACTTATTGATCTTAAACACATTTTCCATAGCAATAACCATAATTATTGTGGGCCCCTTCCCCAATATTCAAAAATAACAGAGAAAAGGAGGAAGTATGAACTATTTTCTTCAGTAATTAATAAGGATCATCTGGAAAAATAGGTAGTTATTGAAGATGTTCTGTGTAATGAGTTTGATAATATGCTGAAAATCAGTTTCTTCTTATGTACCTTAACAAAATCTTTTAAATTCAATGTTTTCGTTCCCATATTTGCTAGTTTTGGTAGTAGCATTGGAAAAGGTGAAAAAAAGCTCTGGACCCTTAATTGGGAGCAGCAGAGCTTCTATTCAGAAAAATACTGCCCCTAAGGTTATCTGTGATTCTTTAAATTATAGTGATGTCTAGCCAGTGTTGCAAAAGTGTACCCTATAAATATTTCCATAGGTATCGTTGTATGTTAACTTTTTTCTTGTTTGTCATGGTTGTTACTTCCATTTGTCTTGGTTCCTTTCGTCCTGTTATTCTAAAGCTAAAAGTTGAAGTTGTTGAGCCAGTTTTTCTCAGCCACATCATGTTTACCAATCAATAGTTACACAAGATTGATAATAAGTTTGCTTGCAGTAATATTGCTTTCTTTACATTGAAAGTTTAATGTTTGATGAAATTTTGAGTTCTAACTCTTTGATATTGTAGCCATATTACAAATTTGTGATTTTGTTTGGTATTTAGCTTCATTTAAATTCCTAAAGTAAATTCTATCATCTCTCATGAACGTCCCTGGTCATCTCCAGTGATGACTGCAATATTACAGACTTCAGTCAATAGTCCTTACTCTGATAAGCTGAAAGCAGTACTTAGCTTGACTCCACGTCTTCTTGATGTGTACTTCTCCATAGCATTGCAAACTATCAATAATTGTATGTTTTGTTCACAGACACTTTCTATGCTTGTTTACTTTGAGGTTATTCAATAATACTGAGGATTTTGTCATTAGAATCTGTTTTTAAAGATATATGACTTGGCTGTATTTACAGTTTTTTTCTCTCTTATAATTAATTTTCAGCTCTGATTTGTGCATTGATTCCCCTGCTCATGTCGAGATATGCTACAATATTTCCGGACAAAATATTTTCATATGAGGTGGTGTATTGAACTATGAGAAAAAAAAATTGAAACATTGAGTTGAATGTATTTCTATAACAACACGGGTGATTTATTTATATGGAGAAAACAAAATCAACCTAGTAAACAAAGGGGATTTGGTTTCATCTAATAATAAAGATATGATACTAGAATAAAAAAGAAACATTACTATAAATACAAAAACTGAAAGAAAACCAAACGAACTCAAGTTACTCGTTGATTAAAAACATGATTGAAACTGGGAAGAAGATAACCCACTAAAGTGACGCAGAATGAACTCAATAAAACGCTACACCAAATAAAAGCACAAAGAGTTGTAGAACGATGTACCTCCGTGACGTTATGAGCTCCGCTGTCTGCCGGTCCGCAGAACCCCCGTTGCAGCTTCGTCCACCGACTGCGAATCTGAAAGGAAAAGGAAACACGGGCAATCCAAAGGAGAAATGAATGACAACAGGAAATAGAAGAAGGAAGAAAGGAAGATTGCGTACCTGCGAGGGAGAAATCGGATGGAATGAAGGGGGAGCTGATTTTGCTGATGGAATTAAGGGGGAACTGATTTTAGGGTTCAGTGGAAGGGAGAAATTGAATCAGAAATTAGACGAAAATATTGGGTTTAGGCAGATGGGTTTAAGATATGAAGGGAATAAAATTTTAGGATTGTTAAAAGAAAACTTACTGTAAAATTTTTAGAAGGAAAAATGTAAAAGAATTAGTAAATGAAGAAAAAAAATATATTATTATTTGAGGAGGTTATAAACCTCTCTTAAAAGGAATTAAAACTCCCACAAACATTGTCAGTTAAATAATTTAAATTAAACATCTTAAGTTGTGTTAATTTGAGGGGGTTTGTTATACCCTCTCCAAAATAACCCCCTCTAAATAAGATTTTTTTTGTAGTGTGTTATTCCATTCAGACTTGTGCTATGATGAGAAAGTGTGATCTTATTTCAGTTGAATATATTGATGATGAAGTATAAGAGAATTTGAAATGTGATGCGAATGAAATAATTTGGTTATGAAAGAGTATTCCAGGGAGGAATATCTCAGAAAGTGGTTATTGAATGGTAAAGTATGAATGTGGGCAAAGCTTAGCGGGCGTTTATCCTAATATTCCGTGATTACTCATTCTCACGTAGAGAGGAGTAAGTTATGTGTGAGAATGGCAGGAGGTCGTAGTCCATAAGGTTAACTTGGACAGAACGGATTAACCTTGGGTGGCAGCTGTTGAGGGTATCCCAGTTACTACATCACCCGGATGCATAAACGTCGTAGCTACATAGGATTCATACAGTTCGGACAGTTAGAGTCAAGTGGTCGGTCTTTGCATGCCATGATTAATGAATTATGATTTTGGTTGTTGTTTGATTTAATTAAGAAAATTGTATGTTTTATTGAATCAATTAAATTACATAAGCTTACCCTATTTATTATCTTGTTTGTGTTGTACGTTTGTTTGTTTGTCCTGTTGCAATGATTATCCGTGTGGATGTGAGCAGAAGGAGAAGAGTTGCTGGAAGAAGCACTGGAAGAGGTGGAAGTGAAGGCCGAACCTTAGGAACGTTCGGTTAGTTGTTGGCCTCTTCTTTTGTAGGACCGTTCATTAAAAATTTATTTTGTAAACTGTTCGGTCTAGTTGTATCTATTGTACAGTTTTAAATTCTGTAGTATTTTGTAAGGCTGTTCGGCCATAACTGTGCTTCCGACCTTTTGTAAGACTGATGTGTCATGTTATTAATATGTGATTATTCTCGTACATTGTTTATACTGTATTTTTGGGATGTTACAGTATATATATATATATATATATATATATATATATATATATATATATATATATATATATATATATATATATATATATATATATATATATATATATCTCGGAACTAATTTTAATTTAGTATAATTTTTTCTTTCGAACAAAACAAATATTAAAATTTTACTTTCTAATAAGTATATAAATTAAAATTTTAATCACTTAATCATAATCTTTCTTAACTGTTTTATCTCATTTTTTTTATATTTTTGGAAGTACAAGTATTTTAATTTTGTTTACATTTCATTATAACAGAGAGGTGTAGAAAGTAATTATGAAGTGGAGGAAACAATTGCACGAGACAGCATACTACAGGCCCACCCAAAACAAAAAGCTATAAAAGCGGTAGCTTCTTGTTGCTGTAGGCGAGAGCATTCTTTGTTTGTGAATTGTAAGGTATGTTATCCGTTTAACCTAAAATTATTTAATTTAATCCAATAATTATATGTATTTTTTTTTTCATATTTCAAGTTCACTTTGGATATTTTTTTTTTGGAAAAGCAAACTAGGTTTGATTTTCTATAAAACAAGGGTAAATGGGAACAGAGGCACGCTATCGTATGCTGCCTTGATTTCATCCCAGACAATGTTCACTCATTATCTCTGTGCTTTCCAATGTTACATGTTAAGCTCATAATCTCCAATTAAGATAGTTTTTTTTTTCCTTTCTAATTTTAATATTTCATTTCAGTATTCTGCTTACCCGAATGGCGTTAGATGATTGTGGGTATTATTAGTGTGTGTAATCCCGAGACCCATTAAAAATGGGTGTTCAAGTTTTCTGAAAATTACATTACATAGAATGTAGAACATAGAGAAAGGATCCTTTAACATAGAATGATAGCGTGTTTGGTTTCACGGATGTTTGTCTTAAATGTGATTCCTCCATTCTCAAGGAGTTTCCAAACACGGTGTGAAAAACCATTAGATAATAGGTACTAATAGCTATAATGGATCTAAGATGAAGCATGAGTTGTGTGCAAGCCTACTAACGAAGCATAGATACCACCCTTGTTAATCAAAGTGTCATGCTTTCCTTGCTCTGCAATGACTCCATGTTCAACCACTGCAATTGAATCTGCATCCTTTATGGTGGATAACCTGTGAGCCACCACAATTGTTGTTTTGTCCACCCTCACTCGGTCAAGTGCATCCTGAACAACTCTTTCAGACTCAGCATCTAGTGCGCTAGTGGCTTCATCTAGCAGTAATATTTTTGGACTCTTCACTATGGCTCTTGCAATTGCCACCCGCTGCTTCTGTCCTCCCGATAGTTGAATCCCTCTCTCCCCTACTACTGTATCGTAACCCTGCATGTGTTGTTTTTCAATAATTCAGAATTTTGTTCATAAGGTTTTTAGAATTCGATGTCTAGTTATTTAAAAATTTGCCACATAATTCGTTGTAGCACGAGTCTTAGGAAAATATTGAGTTCCTTGAATTGTGTGTAGTTTACCTGTTGCAAACTGCTAATGAATTTGTGCGCGTTGGCCAGTTCTGCTGCTGCTATAATTTCAGCTTCTGTTGCATCACCACCTTTTCCATATGCAATATTGGCTCGGATGGTGTCATTAAACAGTATAGGTTCCTGGCTCACCAGGCCCATCTGCTTCCTAAACCATTTGAGTTGTAGATTTTTTATTTCCGTTCCATCTAGTGTTATCTGGCCTGAATCTGGGTCATAAAATCTTTGCAATAATGATATTACTGTTGACTTTCCACTTCCACTTTCTCCAGCTAGAGCAATTGTCTGATTTCCATCAGTATAATCAAACTCTTAGATTCTCCCTTAAGAGAGATGGTATGTTTGGAAAAGATCGTGTATTCTTATGAGAATTGTGCATCAATTAAATAAATGCATCAGTTGGTAAGTTACCTCTCCTGCGTTAATAGTCAAGGAAAGATCTCTGAATACAAGCACATCAGGCCTGGTTGGATACTTGAAAGTGACGTGGTGGAACTCAATCTCTCCTCTCACTTCTTGCAACATCATTCCAGACTCATCACTGGGGTCTATATTTGATTTCTGCTCAAGAATAGCATATATAGAAGCAACAGCACTTTTTGCTTTACTTGCACCTGGGGCCATGAAGCCAGATTGTGTCATTGCTACTGCTGCCAATGTGAGAGTGAAAAATACCTGAAAAATTAGAGTGAGTTGTTCAATGATAGCAGAATATGATGAGCATAGCTCCTAAATTATTTATGATGTTTATTTGAAAGAAAGAGAAAACATCTTTTTGATTTATTTGAGATATTAGCTTATACTGTCAGCAATGAGTAGAAAGCACTATATCTGAAATGGTGACAAGGATAGAATTAACTTACTCGGAAAACATCTGAGATTGATGTTTTGCCGCTCTCGACAAGTCGGGCTGCAGCATAAAAGCTGCCTGCATTAACTGAGAACACCAAGAAGAGTGATATCCCAAAACTTGTTCCGCTGACTAAACCTTGCCTTATACCTGTCTGGATGGTCCCTGAACATTTCTTCTGGTATAACTCCATCATCTTTTCTTCTGCACAGAAAGAAGCTACTGTTCTGATATTCCCTACTGCATCATTTGCTACTTGACTTGCTTCTTCGTAGAGTTTCTGTGCAACATATAGAGCACATTAACCATTGGTACAATGGAAATTAGTACTAATTAAACATAGAGACAAAATCCTTTCCCTGCCACATCATTCCCCCAACTTCCATTGGATCTAAGATTGGTAAAACTAAAAAATCCAGTTGCAATCAAGTAACATTGATGAATGGTTGCCTTTTTTGTTTCTCTGCAGGTTACCCGTTTACCCATTTCAATATAAGATTAGGTGAAGGAAATAGGTCTGATTAATTACTTGAAAAGGTTAGGAAAGAAATTCTGATTCAAGAACTTGATCTAAACAGTAGAAGAGGATACATTATATAGAATTCTGCTTCCCAAGAAATACATACAATAGTTAATGACAACTCTTCGTACTCCTCTGCAGTATATCAGTTTTCTAGTTGAAGTGTCCGTCTACCTCTATATGTTTTGTCCTATCATACTAAACTAGATTCTGAGCAATACCAATAATTGATTTATTATCACAAAAGAGTGTAGTGGTTCTAAGTGTATCAAAAGGCTGAGAGAAACTCTAGTGTTGCACAAAAAAGTGTTTAGTAGACACAAATTAAAAAATAAGATACTTGGTACAAGACCTTTTTCCTTTTCTCAAGGCAATAGGTAGGTCATTAAGGTTAGACTCACAATTAGTATTCAAGTAATTTTCTTAAGGTTCAAAAGTACGAACATTTATCTTTGACTCAGACAATTGGAGTTTGGGTTCCTTTTCTCTCCTCTAGATGGCTAATATCTGATGTTGATGTTGATCTTGATGAGGGGGCAAATTTCCCTAATCAGAAACAACTTCAAAAGCATTCTTATGAGATATATTAGGGTAACATTAGTATGAGAAGATGAAGTTTCCTACACCAAAGGGACAACGGATGACTCAAGTGATGCATGTGCAATATGGAAAATAGAACAAATTGCCTTTTTTGTTTGTAGTAACTTGGAGAGCAAAATAAAAATAAAAATGCAACTTATATGCACATTTGTGGATCTACGAGCATAGCCTCCTGAATTACAGTAGATACTTCCTTTTGTTCCTTGGTGATTTTACAAGGATGTGTTAAGTATTATTAGAGCAAAAATTTGAAGTCTTCACAGTATTTTAGAAGTTTAAAACAATGGTTGAGAAAGAGAGTCAAACGGTGAAATAAAGAAGCTTCGGTCTAATAGTGAAACTGAATATACAACAAAAGAGTTTGAAAAGTTCTGTGGTTTTAATGGAATTAAACACTAGTTGACTATTTCCTACGCCTCAACAAAATGGAGCGTGAAAGAAAGAAAGAAACAATAATAAAGATGGCCAAATGGGTCTCCCGAAGACATTTTAGATTGAAGTAGTAAAAAACTGTTTTTTTTTTTTGCAAAATATGTTGTCAGCCAAGGCTTTGGAATGAAAAACACCTTTCGAAACTTGATCTGAAAAAAAAAACTTTATTCGAAAAAAATAACAGTTTTTGTATGCATTTGATAAGCCTTTATTCCAAAAGCATACAGGGTTAAACCATTTGCATCTTTTTCAACATAAACTCAAGGATATCGTCTGTACAACCTCTAGGCAGACAACATCCTCATTAGTAGCAAAGAGACCAAGCCAAAGTCTTCTAGACATTGAAAGAACAAATGTTGAAGGTCTAAAAAAAGATGTATCAGATAATGATTTTAAAGTACTTGTTAGGGGGCACCAAACCATTAGAAGATGCCTACGCCAATGTCAACCTTTCCAAATGGACTACTTGAGGAAGGAATCTTTGTTAAACAACCAGAGGGATTTCTGACCAATGACATAAAAGTTTACAAGCTTCATAAAGCCCTGCACAGCTCCAAGGGGATGGTACAACAAAATTGATGATTACCTTATGAAGCAAAGCTTTACACAAAGTGAGAATCAAGCCAATATGTATGTCAAATGAGAAAATAAATTATAACTCACTATCTCCATGTATGTTGATGCTTTCTTGGAATTTGTGAGTGAGTCAGACACTCTAAACAATTTAAAATGAATATGGGGCAAGAATTTGAAATGATGGACCTTGGTCTAATGAATTATTTTCTTGGGTAGGAGATACTCCAATTATTTGATGGAATCTTCATCTCTTAGAAGAAGTATGCCAAGGAGATCTTGAAGAAGTTTCACATGTAGAATTGCAAATGTAATTCCACTGCATTGGTTGGTAATTGAAAAGTTGTGCTTGGATGAAGATGGGAACCAAAGGCTATGCACTTGTGTATAGAACTTTGATTGGAAGTTTGTTGCATCGATTTCCAACCAGACCAAATTTAATTTTTGTTGCAAGTTTATTATCCCGATTCATGCACTCTCAAAGCCAAGTTCACATGGGTTCAACAAAACAAGTTTTGAGGTATTACAAAGGCACGATTGACCTCGGGCTTCAGATCTTGAAGAAGAGTGAAAATCTTTAAGGTTACTCTGGTAGTGATTAGGCAAGAAGTTCTGATGATGCAAAGAATACAACAGACAACTACTGCAGCAAATCAAGCCATTTGGCTTAGAAAATAATTTCAGATGTTGGCCAAGAGGAGAATGAAGGAACTGTTTTAAGAGTTTATAACAATCTACTATTGCAATTCCAAAGAACCCGTTTAGCATTGAAGAACAAAGAGTATCAAGGTTAAATATCATGCAATAAGGGAAGTAGAGAAATTATAAGAAATCAGATTGGTGCATTGCAGTTTTGAAAATCAATTAAGAGATATAATGATGAAGACACTTCCAAACAATAAGTTTAAATTGCTAAGATCAAGACTTGGAGTATTAAAGAAACATAGATGTTAAAATTTGAGAATATTTCTTACCGTTTGATGGTTTTTTCTTCATCAAACGATACATTTGCTTCTTCATCATTGATTTCTCATATAATTAAAATAGGTTGCTTTTTACAATGCATGAGAAGATGTATAATTTACTCTTTGTTTTCTATTTTTTTTTCTTTTACCAAAACATTACCTATTGTGTAAATGATAGCACTTGTAGTGATTACTTTTCACCCAATGAGAAACATGAATCCACAGGCCTACAAAAGCAACTATTGAGAGTTCATTTGAAGAAGTAGAAATTTTTGTAATAGTGAAGCATTCTTTTATGACCATATATGAAACATTTTTTCTCCATATTTACCTCATCTAGATCCACCGAAATTTATTCTACATTACTTTGATTTAATCTACACCATTGTTAACACTTTAACAAACTTTACCACCTAGAAATGAATATAATAGTTAACAGTAATCTTCGTATCCCCATAATATCTCAATAGACTCAATAATTGATATTATCTCCTCGCAACTCAACATAATTCATTTAGGTTACATTTAGATCCAAAGTTTCACATCACCCTTTTCTCACCATGTTCGAAATTTATATATTTCACATGTTTTCATATTAGCTATTGGTTTAATATGAGTTACTTGCAAACCTTTGCCTCAGTGACAAATCCTTGCATGGACCCCATTTGCACTTGTCCGTTTACTAGTAATAGTGGTAGCAAAACAAGCATGATGAGAGAAAGCTGCCAGTTTGCCTCAAAGGCAATTGCCAAGGCTATAACTACTGTAGCAATATCTTGAACCATCAAACTTAGTGCATCCCCAACAAAAGTTCGAATAGAAGCCACATCAAATGACAGCCTTGCTCCCAGTACTCCACTTGAATGCTCAGCTTTGTCAAACCAGGCTACTTCCATGTGAATAATTTTCTCAAAACACATTAGCCGGATCCTTTTTATCAACTTCGAACCAGCTACAGCAAAAAAGTAGGACCTTAGTGGATGAAATATGAAGCCAGCGGCTCCAAGGGCTATAAATACCGCAGCCCAAAACTTTGAGTCTTTACGAAGTTCATTTGCTGGCTCAGAGAAAGTATTTATCATGCAGGAGGTAAGAAACCCCACAAGAGGAAGTATGGCCCCAGTTACTGTGGCTGCTAGAGTCCCGAGGACTAACACTGCAATTTCAGGCTTGTTAAGATAAGCAAGTTGAAGGAACGAGACTTTTGGAGAGGAATGCGGTACTGCTGGAGTAAGAACTTCAGGTTCTCCTTCTGATGTTTTCAAGAGATTAAGTGTAGTAGGCATATCATTTGATATTCTGCATGAGTGACGACTGCTGCTTTTTAGCTTTCCCGAGTCATCTGTAACATCTGAGTGCCTGTTAATTTCTTGCAATCTAATGAGTTGGCTGTAAGCTCCATCAGGATCTTTAACGAGGTCAGCATGGACACCTAAACAATTGAAAGATAAGAATGCAATAATGCATATATGAAGGAAAATGATGACGTGCAAGTGTGCTAGAGACAGAAAAACATGAAAGCAAATTGTCACAATGAGTTCCATTCATGTAGCAACATAGTATATCTACCATTTTCTACTACTCTTCCTTGATGAATAACAGCAATTGTATCGGCATTCCTTATTGTGTTTAGGCGATGTGCTACAATGACAGTTGTTCGGTTTATCATAATTTTGTCCAGTGTCTCTTGGACCACTCTCTCAGACTCAGCATCGAGGGCACTTGTAGCTTCATCAAGGAGTAGAATTCTTGGATCTTTTAGAATTGCCCGTGCTATGGCAATTCTTTGCTTTTGACCCCCAGAGAGCTGTGTACCATGCTCACCGACAATCATATCATGTCCCTAAAATCACAATTTTACACAACCAATGAGGTAATAAATATATTAGACTTTGTATTGTATTATTTGAAATTAATATTGTTGAATAAGCACAACATGCCAAATTTCAAAAGACGAATCTGTGAGCTCACATGCGGAAATCTATCTATGAATTTGGCTGCATTAGCAAGTTCAATTGCAGCTCTGATTTCTTCATCTGTTGCCCCTTCCTTACCATAAGCAATATTTTCTTTGATGCTACCAGTAAAAAGGACTGGTTCCTGGCTGACAAGGCCTATTTTCTGTCTGATCCATTTCAATTGAAATTCTCTGAGGTTGATGCCGTCAATGAGAACTTCTCCGGCTTGTGGATCATAAAATCTCTCAATCAGACTAATAACTGTTGATTTCCCACTGCCACTTTTCCCAACCAAAGCTGCAGTAGTGCCACTTGATATTGAAATGGAACATCCATTGAGTATCAATTCATCTGGCCTTGAAGGATAACAAAAGCAAACCTCCCTAAGTTCTATATCTCCAGAAATGTCATCTACCTGTCGACCTGCAGTATCATAAGCATCAATTTTTGGCTGCCTATCTATTGTTTCAAATATTTCAAAGGCGGCAGCCTGTCCTGCAGTGAATGCAGTTAAACTTGTAAAAGCCTGCCCCAACGACCTGAAAAATAATATTAACATTGAAAAGCATATCAAGTTTTCCTGCCAAGCTTTGGAGAAAAATTGTAAGATATATGATGGATGCTTCGGCGAAATAGATGTTAAAGCAGAAACTAGCTTACATGGAGCCAAAAAATAGGGCGTAAAATATACTCATGACTTCACCTCCTGTATAGCCTTCCTCTAGTACCATCTTCCCTCCGAACCATACAGCCAATGCAAAGCTACTGTTAATAAATAAACGGATTGAACCAAGGCCTAAACCAGCAGCCATTCCGTCTTGCACTGCAGTCCTGTAAGCATCGTTTAAGGATTGACTGTATTGAGCTATGGCTTGATTCTCGCCCGTAAATGATGCAACCTGCATTGGAGGAACTTTATATGCTGCTGCAGTCTTGGGATGGAAAAGAACAACCTGAAAGTTAAGTTATAATGATTCACATACAGTTCGAATTGAACCAATTGTGCGATCTACTACGGTTGCTGCTTCAGAATAAGCTGCTTGTCCGCGGGATGCCAACTTTGCGAACGCAAAGCTCATTATGGAACCGGAGAAAACAAGAGGTGGAACACAAGATAGAAGGACAAGAGTTAGAAGCCAACCCTTGATGAATGCTATGACTATACCTCCTAAAAAGCATGCCACACACTGTATGAATTTTCCTACCTTGTATATTTCACAAAATGAGAAAAAAAGTCATTCTTATTTTACTCTGATAAAATGGTGATGATTTGGGTTTTGAAGAACTATGTCACCCATTAATACCTTGTCTCCCATGGCTTCTTGAATAAGAAATGTGTCACCTGATATCCTTCCAACAACCTCAGCAGTGTTGGTTTCCTTGTCGAAGAAGCTAATATCTTGCCTCAAAATTGCTTTGAGGTATAAGCCTCTTATTCTCGCTGCCTGCCTCTCCCCGGTGGACACCCAACAAGCCACCTCTGTAATGGTACATGTTTGAATTACTCCTTTCATTGTTATCTAAGAATAATTTTCTTTTCTAGTTATACAGGATAAATAATGAGCAGAGAAGTGGCATGCTCACGTAGAAAAGCTGCCATAAAGGAAGCTACACCTATTACTGCAAACTTCAGAGACACCTGAGCATGAAACAAATCATTATGTGTTATGACATAGACATGAGGGAAATTTGAAACCAAACAGTTCTTCTCAAACTTGAATTAGTTCTTATGCAATTAAGCAATTTCCATAAAATTGTTAAACAGAAAAAAAGAAGGGATGCTGGTGATTACCTTGGAAACTTCATGAACTACATGTTTAGTGTTGCCATGTTGTGTAAAAGCATCAATTGCTTCTCCCATAACTATATTCGTTGAAGCCTTAGTTATTCCATTTCCAACAGCGCTTACTATCCCGACAAACATCAGTAGATAATCTGAAGAGTCTGCAAATGAAAAAAGTTTGAAATAGGGTACTGTTTTGTTGCTTTCATCCTTCATCTTGTTCTTCTTGGAACCTTGCTGCCTTGCCATTTCTGAGGTATTTTCAATACCTACAGCTTGTGGATGACTAATTGATTCTTGATCCTGTTATCTCAGCTGAAGTAACATCCAAAGCTAAGTTTAGCCACCATATTCCCAAGGAAAACCTCTGCTGGTACAAACACCACAAGAAAGCAGCTATTGCAGGAAGTTCACTAGTTTGAGACTGCTATTTGGTTTTTCCATCAAGAGTCACCACTGAAGTAAATTGGAAAATAAGCCGACTTAAATAAATTCAACAATAGATAGACATGAAGAGGAACAAGGCAACAACAGAATTGAACAGTAAACCTTAACAGGACAGAGGAGACTAAGATGTAACATGATCAAAGCACCTTCAAAACCAAAACATATATTAATATAACACGAAGAAAAAGCCAGTAATAAACATTTTTCAAACTTGGGGTTGAAGTGCTTCCTGCTCTCTCAGAATGATACCAAACTAGCACTATAACAGGAGAATGAAGGAAAACAAGGTTGATGGAAATAAGCTTGTAAGTAGTATAGTATTACAACTTACTCGAGAAGATAAGTTACATTAGTTAATCACAAGCAGGGAAAGAATAGGATTAGATGCCCATCATCAAAGCCAACAATTAATTTAAGGTTTAAAGTTATGTTAAAATAATGCAAATATATTACAAACTATGCTATGTTAAAATGTACTCCTTACCGTTTTGTTGGATGTGAAATAAGGCGCGAGAGAATCATATTTTGGTGGGACCCCTATGGGATGAAATTGGAAGAAGAAAAAAGAAATTATAATTTATGAAGAACTTACCCAAAACAACCTATAATAAGAATAAGATTAATGTTGTATTGGAAGTTGATACTCTAAAGTCTTTAACTGGAAAAAACAGCTACTTAAATTTGAATTTAATTAAAATATTCTAATTCTACAAAAATTTACATTATTGATATACAGAGTATATTTGAACGAACTTCTTCATGAAAACAACCAAGAGAAAAATAATAAGAAAAAAAAAACGACACTATAAGTTAGAATTAACAATTAATTTGTATTTTAACTACTTTGAGCTGGAATTTTTTTTATATATTTTTCTTCTAAATTCCTTATAATAGTATACTGATTTTTACACGGTTGTTTTATGACATGTTATGATATATATTAAAGTATTGTCTATTATAATTACTATTTTAAAAGATATATAATATGATTATGATGGATTTTACGTGATATTTCATTTTTAACGTTAATATTTTTAAAGAAAATGCTTTAGAGAATGTTAGTATAAGTTTCTCCATAGTTATTTATAAGTTAGGTTCTTAACTTTTTGTCTTTACATATACAAGTTTAGTTTATTAAAAAAGTATTTATTTATTTTTATTTTTTCAAAGGTGTCAATCATTAGATTTAAACATTACAATATATATATATATTGTAGAGTGTTTTTACCTTGTCATTCAATCATGAAAGTTTTGTACAGTAAAAGTGATTTGTATAATAATTGCTTGCAGGTTTTGGCAACTTATTGGGATGCCTTGTAGACATGCAACATGCAATTTGTGCAGGTTACTATCATCTATATAGCTTAAGATGTCCCAATTTAACTCAATCACAACCATTTTTAGAAGTAATGGGATAAACATTTCAAAATAAAATGCTTAAGAATTTTTGTTAGTCTTCAAAATTTGAAGGGTTAATTAGGAGAGAAAAATAATACTTTTGAGAATTAAATTAATGGTTATGTTAAAATAGCTGTTATGAAAATTAATAATTTTTAGTTACCTATAAGTGTAAAGAAATTATAAGTATTTTTCAGTTGAGTTTTATAGTAAGTATTTCCTTTTTGACAAGGGAGAGGAGGAGACATGTGCATTTACTTTATTTGCTTTTAAAGAGATAGGATGAGATTTGAAAAAAAAAAAAGAGAAGAGGATGATAAGAAAGATAAGCTTTTGAAATTTGTGTGAAATTAAACATAATTGATGTGTCTTTTTATTCACAATTGATTGTGGATATAATTTTATTATAATAATAAATTTATAAACATTATTTTTAACAAATATACATTACAATCCGTCATTTAAGATTACAAAAAGAAAATCCAAAATATAAAACTTCATTAAAAGAAGAGGAAATATGGAATATACAAAAAAACATATATAGTTCACATTCCTCACACATCTTAGTCTCACGGATGTCTTACATTTATCATTTTCTGTATATATATAACATATAGATAAATTACAAACAACAAACAATAGAATAAGATAGTGCAATTACAATAAACCAATACAAAAAACTAGTATAATTCCTCTCCGATAGTCATTATATTCTCTTTATCCACACAAAAAACACATTTTATTTCAAAAACTTTAATATAAATAAAATGTGACTATTTTATCTCAATTTGTATTATAAAAACAATTACATTCAATGAATTGAGAAACCAAAAGCAATAATTTATTTTTAGCTCAAACAAAAATATTTTAGTTTGAGAAAAAAAAATGCTCATTTGGTAGGAACCTGGTTAAGTTGCATTGTCATCTTTGATTGAGTGAAAAACTTTGTTTGAGCGAAATAGGACAAGGAGTAGGGTTCAGGTATATATTCTACTTTTGCTTGAACAAAAATTATTCCTTTGAGCGAAAATATTATAGATTTAACAACCAGTCCAAAAATTTAACAACAATCCAATTAAACATGCATAACTCATTTATTACTAGCTTTCCTTTTACCTTTTAGCAGATAGGTGCTGGCATTGTCGTAAAAACCTCTAACTACACATTAGAAAACTCAAACCAATGATTTGAACACACTTTCATGATCATAAAAAAGATTCACTTTTAGCTGCCTGAGCACATGCAAACTCCATAGACCACATGCAAACAGAACAAAATAGTCTTAAGAAAAAGAACAAAAATTAAACTTAATGTATTCACACTTTTGATCGGTTATTTGTGTTGTCCTCTACACCAACAATACTATAACGAGCTTGGATATTCTAAGATATGAAGGATGGGGTCAGAATTTTAAAAAAGGTTTCAAAGAGATGATTTTTATATAATGAAAAAATAATCGAGTATTATCTATAAAACTATTACTGCTCTTAATCGATTAGATCCTTATACATCAAACCATTTCTTTGAAGTCAATGCTTTCCTTTGGCGAACTGGAAAGTTTGAAAGCATGTTATCTCATCTTAAACCCTATATATTATAATCTCTAATAAATATATAAGGCTTCAGAAGCCAAGAAAATGGATTCTCTGTTTTTAAATTTAGATGCTTTTAAGCACTCATTGTGAAAATGGATTCTCTGTTTTTAAACTTAGTTGCTTTTATTACATTAATTCGATATTGCTTAAATACTAAATATTTTGATTATAAGAAGCCATAGTACTCAAAACAGAATTAATTTTCATGTCATGTTATTTTCTTATGATATATGGACAATTTGTTTTTCCATTCATTCATTGTGTTAAGGTGTGAAGGCTAAGATTGATTCAGCTTTTCGTTCAGCAGAAGTGCAGACTAAGCATAGTTACTTATTTGTCTCTGTAATTTGTTATTCATTTCAGCTCAACACTTACTATATCATTTAGTTTAGATGCTTGTGGGTGTTATACAGTTGGAACTACACCAATATGATGAAAAGATGTGTAACCACAGTTTCATTATAAATGGACGATGAGTGTATATATTCATTATACAGGAATAGTGCCTTAAAGAAGGGATTAAGAAACCACCAGATGATTGGTGCAATGAACTAGGAGGGTTTATAAAGAAGAAGCACTGATGTGAAGTGCTACTAAGGAAGCATATGTACCACCTTTGTTAAGTAAAGTCTCATGCTTTCCTTTCTCTGCAATGACTCCATATTCAACCACTGCAATTGAATCTGCATCCTTTATGGTGGATAACCTGTGAGCCACCACAACTGTGGTTCTATCCAGCCTCACTCTGTCAAGTGCATCCTGAACCATTCTTTCAGACTCAGCATCAAGTGCACTGGTGGCTTCATCTAGCAGTAATATTTTTGGACTCTTTACTATGGATCTTGCAATTGCCACCCTCTGCTTCTGTCCTCCGGATAATTGAATCCCTCTCACCCCCACTAATGTATCATATCCCTGTATATGCATATGGTGTTTAGATAGCTAGTTATTCAAAATTATACCATATAAGTTTATGTTGAACAGTGTGCAAGTTACCTGCTGCAAACTGCTAATGAACTTGTGCGCATTTGCCAGTTCTGCTGCAGCTACAATTTCAGCTTCTGTTGCATCACCACCTTTTCCATATGCAATATTGGCTCGAATGGTGTCATCAAACAACACAGGCTCCTGGCTCACCAGACCCATCTGCTGCCTAAGCCATTTAAGTTTTAGCTTTTGGACTTCTGTTCCATCCAGTGTGATTTGACCTGAATCTGGGTCGTAAAATCTCTGTAACAGTGAGAGCATTGTTGACTTTCCACTTCCACTTTTACCTACCAGTGCAACAGTCTGCTTTCCATCAAAGTTTCAAACTCTTTATTAAGAAAGTTTGTCTGAAAGAATCATGTGTTCCTATTATTTAAGCATCAAACCATTAAATAATGTGGCTAGTTACCTCTCCTGCATGAATAGTCAAGGAAAGATCTTTGAATACAAGAGCATTAGGCCTGGTTGGATACTTGAAAGTGACATGGTGAAACTCAATCTCTCCCTTCACTTCTTGTAATGTCATTCTAGATTCATCACTGGGATCTATTCTTGATTTCTGATCAAGAATAGCAAATATAGAAGCAACAGAACATTTTGCTTTACTGGCAGCTGGGGTCAGGAAGCCAGATTGCGACATTGCTATGGCTGCCATTATTATAACATAAAATACCTGAAGAATATGAACTTAGCTATTGAATTGTCTATGTTGTTTGATTTAAAAGAAATTGTAATTTATTTGAGGTACGTAGTACCTTATACTCTGTCAGCAAAAAAATTTAGATTGTTAAAAAGCTTAAAACCTGAGATTGTTGTAAGGATAGGAACATAGGAAAATAACTCACACGGAAAACATCTGAGAATGATGCTTTGCCATTCTCAATTAGTCTTGCTCCAACATAAAAACCGCATGCATTAAAAGCGTACAGAAAGAAGATTGATAAACCAAAGCCTGCTCCGCTGATTAAAGCTAGCTTTATACTTGTCTGGATCGGTCCTAAACATTTCTTCTGGTATAACTCCATCACCTTCTCTTCAGCACAGAAAGAGGCAACTGTTCTTATATTCCCTACTGCATCATTTGCTACTTGACTTGCTTCCTCATATAGTTTCTGTGGAACATATAAAGCACAATAACATTGGTCCAAACACAAATAATAAATAGTAATAATCAAACAAGGAAAGAAATTAATATACACAAAGATGTTGGATTATTGATCTAAAGTTTCCCTTCACCCTTGTCCCACTATCTATGTCTGAAACTTAAAAATTTTCGAAAGGTTCCGTGGAAGTAATAGATAGTTTGATATCAGTAAGGTGCAAACCTTTGCATCTGTGCTGAAACCTTGCATTGACTTCATTTGTAAATATCCATTTAGTAACACTAGTGGCACCAAAACTAGAATGATTAGAGAAAGTTGGAAGTTTGCCTGAAAGGCAATTACCAAGGCTGTCAATGCTGTCGAGATATCTTGAATCAACAAACCAAGAGCATCCCCAACCAAAGTTCTAATGGAAGCTGCATCAGTTGACAGCCTTGCACCAAGAACTCCACTTGAATTTTCAGCTTTATCAAACCAGCCCATTTCCATGTGAGTTATTTTCTCAAAACACATTAGCCGGATCCTTTTTATCAACTTAGAACCAGCTACACCAAAGAAGTAGGACCTTAATGAAATAAGTATGAAGGCAGCGATACCAAGGGCAACAAATATTAATGACCAAAACTTTGAGTCTTTACGGAGTTCATCTGCAGGCTCAAGGAAAGTATTTATCATGTTGGAAAGCAAAAGCCCCATAGTGGGTTGTACTGCGCCAGTTGCTGCTGCTGCTAGAGTTCCCATGAGCAACACTGGGATTTCAGGTTTGTTAAGATAAGCAATGCGGAAAAACGAAACTTCTCGAGGCGTATGTAATGTTGCTGACGGAAGAATTTCGGGCCATTCTTTTGGTGTTTGAAAGCGATCTGGTGTGATAGGCATGGCATTGGACGTTTTGAAGGAGTGCTGACAGCTGTTTTCTCTTTCAGATGATTGATGTCTGAAAGTTAGAGGCAAAGAAAATTGTTGGCTCAATTGTTGTTCAGAATCTATTAAGTTTTCTGGCCGGCCCAAGTCGTTTGCATCATGCTGTTCTGACTCGCTTCTAATTTCTTGCAATCTAATGAGCTGGCTAAAAGCTCCATCAGGATCATTAGTAAGTTCAGCATATGAACCTAATCAGTTGAAAAATATGTAAGGGAGAAGCATATGTACATGTGAAGGAAATTGAAGAAGATGTGTGTGGGGAGAGAATGACATGAAAACATACTGTTATACTGAGTATTGTTGGTATCTATAAAAATATATCTCTTATTTAGAACTTTCAAATACAGGAGTAAACACAACACTCTAAAAAACTCACAAGCATCACTCTGTTTTTCTCTTCCTCTCGGCACACACAAACTTTCTTATTCCTTCTTCCTTTTCTCTTTCTCTCGGTGGTGGTGCATCCTACAATTATTCTCCCACACTTTTATAAGTGAGGTTCATACAAATGACAAACACAGTGCACAATACAAAAACCATAAAACAAGGAGCACTTTCCGGAAGACTTTAGCTAAAGTGAAGACACATCCCTCAATCAGCATAGTGGTAGGTCCCATCCATTTAACGTTTACCCAACAAGTATCACTTCGGTGGCAAGAGAATATATATTAGTATGTATACCTTTTTCTTGTAGTTTTCCTTGATGAATAACTGCAATGATATCAGAATTCCTGATCGTGCTTAAGCGATGGGCTACAATGACAGTTGTTCGGTTGATCATAATTCTGTCTAGTGTCTCTTGCACCACTCTCTCTGATTCTACATCAAGAGCACTTGTGGCTTCATCAAGGAGCAGAATTCTTGGGTCTTTCAGAATTGCTCTTGCTATAGATATTCTTTGCTTTTGACCACCAGAGAGCTGAGTTCCACGCTCGCCGACCATTGTGTCAAGCCCCTAAGCAAACTCACAATTTTAAGAAAATAATGAGATAAACATTCCTCTTAATGAATACAGCAAATTTTAAGAAGTTGAAAGATGAATTGTGAGCTCACATGTGGAAATTCATCAATGAACTTAATAGCATTAGCAAGTTCAGCTGCAGCTCTGATTTCTTCATCTGTTGCCCAATCCTTACCATAGGCAATATTTTCTTTAATGCTACCAGTAAAAAGGACTGGTTCCTGGCTGACAAGGCCTATTTTCTGTCTGATCCATTTCAATTGAAATTCTCTAAGGTTGACGCCGTCAATGAGAACTTCACCGGCTTTCGGATCATAAAATCTTTCAATCAAACTAATAACTGTTGATTTCCCACTGCCACTTTGCCCTACCAATGCTGCAGTAGTGCCACTTGATATTGAAATTGAAAATCTATCGAATATCTGTTCATCAGGTCTCGAAGGATAACTAAAGCAAACCTCCCTAAGTTCTATATCTCCTGATATGTCATCTAGTCGTTGACCAGAAGAGTCATAAGCATCAATATCTGGATGCCTCTTTATTGTTTCAAACATTTTAAAGGCAGCAGCTTTTCCTGCAGAAAATGCTTTTAAGCTTGGAGATGCCTGCCCCAGACGCCTGCAACATAAAATTATACCAGAAAATGTTATCACATTTGCCAGCCAAGCTTGGAACAGAGGTTGAAAGATATTGATTGATGCATCCACAATATAGAAGGTAAAGCAGAGAAGATAACGTACAAACAACCAGACGTTATTGCCCAAAACACACCAATGACTTGTCCTCCTGAGTAACATTTCTCTAATACCATCTTCCCTCCAAACCATACTGCCAAACCATATGTGCAGATCGAAAATAGTTGAAATGAACCCATGCCAAAACCACTAACCACGCCCTCTTGCACTGAAATCCTGTAAGCTTTAGTTAAGTATCGATTGTATTGAGCTACAGCTTGCTTCTCACCTGTAAATGACGCAACCTGCAAGGGAATAATGCATGTATTACCCTCTTGTAGCGAGGAAAATAAAAGCAAAATAAGGTATATTCTGAATGTAAACATACAGTTCGAATTGAACCAATTGTCTGCTCCACTACAGTTGCTGCCTCAGAATAAGCTGCTTGTCCTCGAGATGCCATCTTTGCAAAAGCTAAGCTCATCATGGAACCGGAGAGGACAAGAAGAGGAACAGAAGATAGAAGGACAAGGCTCAGAAGCCAACCCTTGGTGAAGGCTAAGGTTATGGCTCCTAGAAAACTTGACACACTCTGTATGAACTTTCCTACCTGAGATATCACCCAAAAAGAGAACGAAAAAGTTAACTCCAATAATAGTTTGATGAGATTGTGATGATTTTGGATTTGAAGAGTGGTCCATTAATACCTTCTCTCCCATGGCTTCTTGAATAAGAAATGTGTCCCCTGACATCCTTCCAACAACCTCGCCACTGTTGGTTTCCTTGTCAAAGAAGCTGATATCTTGCCTCAAAATTGCTTTGAGGTATAAGCCTCTTAGTCTTGCAGCTTGTCTCTCCCCAGTGATCACCCAGCAAGACACCTCTGCAAAATTGAAGAATGTGTCACTGAGTAACTCTTGCTATATTTTTATTAAATTTTTTTCTATCTTTACAGTAAGAACAATCAGCTGAGAATTTGGCATGCTTACGCAAGAATGCTGCTAAAAAGGCACCTGCGCCTATGGATGCAATCTTCAGAGACACCTGAGGATGAAACGAAACTCGAAAGGTTATGACATGAAACTAAGCAGAATTTCAAGTCTAAATTTTTGCTTTGAAACTTAATTCATGCAAAGACAGTTATATGCTAGTAAGAAGCTTATTTGATATCAGTATTTTTCTCCTTTCTCCTTTCTCCTTTTCGTTTTTATGCTTGCTCTGTTCAGTCCTACAACCTTTTTCTGTTGTTTTTTCTAGCAAGTTTTCAAATCATTCCTCTGACCCTATTTTCATAGTTTCTTTCCGATAGATATTTCACAGCATTGATTATTAATGAACAGGATCTACGGATTACCTTAGAAACTTCATGAAGTACTTGTTTATTATCAACATGTCCTCCCAAGGCATCAATCGCATCTCCAACAAATATAGCCAGTGAAGGAGTACAGATTCCATTAGCAACAGCACTTATTGCCCCAACAAGCATCAGAAGACAATCCAGAGAGTCTGCAAATGAGAAAAGTTTGTAAAAGGGTACTGTTTTGTTGATTTCATTCTTCACCTTGTTTTCCTTGGAATCCTGCATCATGTCAACCATCTTTTCTGTTGTATTTTTGGACCCTTGAACTAGTGTTTGATCACTTGTTGCTATCATCTCAGTTGAAGTCATATCTGCATCCAAGGAAAACTCCTCTTGGTTTTCAACTTGCAAAAACCACTGAAAAACCTCTGCACAAGACTGTTGTGCACTTCAGTGGTAACGCAGTAAGAACTTTCATTTGTAACTCAATGCCAAATTTAAAATTAGAATGAAATCCAAAAGTATATCTATGATGTGTTTTCCAAATGCCATGTATTCTAATATATAAATTCTGAGCTAAGAAATCATATGCTGCCACATTAAAATCCTCTTATTCATCAATGTCAATATCTGAAGAATTCAACTTGTTTATATATATCTACTGTGCAAAATTTACACCCAAATGAGCCACTACTGCAACAGTGTGGTCGGCCACACTGAAGATCTTGTACTGGAGATCTTGTGTTGCTCCATAATGAGTGTTTTCTAAAATTAGTGCAGCTAATAGTGTGTACACTGATAATGAACAAACGGGCTGAGATTAAACGGTCAGGTTACTCCGTCACCCTAATATGACTATTGCAGTGTGAAAAGGTTTTCTAGTCAATTTCTGGATAATAATTTTTTTCAGAAAAAAACTAATGAACTATTTTTATGGGACTATTTTTTTTATCTATATAACTTAAATTCAATTTCTTATATTTAAGAGTTAAACCTGATTTCACTCACATTACCAACTTGTTAATTTCTTTCTTAGTATATAAAGTTTTTCTATTTTTTCCTTGAAAAATCAATTTTTACTACCTAAATATATTTTTCTCATGTATCTCATAAGTTAAATATTTCGGTTCAATTTTTTTTATTTCTAAATATTTATTACGATAACAATTGATGCATTTTTCATAATATTAGGATAAATAATATTCAAGTTTAATTAAGTTTTAAACACATAAATTTAAATGTTTTTAATTTAATTTTTATTAAAAAAAATTCATTTTATGAAGAAAATGTCTCAAATTCTGGTGTTATTTCTTATTAAAATAACACCATCCTCTTATTTTATACCACTTTTTTTTTTCTAATTTTAGAACCTTAAATTTTAAATTATTCTTATAAAATTAATCATGTCTAATCCCAAGAGTAATTTATATATCATTTCTAAAAGACATTTTAAAGCACTCCGAAACTATTTTTCAATCCTATTCAAATTATAAGTTTAACTACACTTTGTATAAAAAAATTATATATAAAAAGATAGTTAATAAAATCAATTAAAATATAGTTTATAAATTTAGCTATGTTTTCTTTTTTAATAAATCTCGCGTCAAACATCACTATTATTACATGAAAATATATAAAAGAAAAATTAAATTAACAAAACATAGTTGTTAAAAGTAAAATCGCCGTCTGTGGGGATCGAACCCACGACCACGTGGTTAAAAGCCACGCGCTCTACCACTGAGCTAAGACGGCACTGCTGAACATCTAATTTTGCTTATATTAACTTCACATAAACTTAGTCACTTAATTTAACAACAAATTTCCATTTCATATTTTATTCACCAAGTTCTGCTTATAATAATATAAAAAAAAAATTAGAAGTGCATTGATATAGAAATTCTATTTTTGAAGTTAATGAATGAACAGAATTTAATAATTTAACCAAAAAGAGAAATAGGCATATATAATTATTAAATTATCTATATTACCGAATTTTGTTTTGCCAACGCATTCTGAAAAACTAATTATCGTAAAACATCCCAAGCATCAAATAAATTAATTATTTCCTATAACATATTTCGAGAAAATTTCGATACAAATTAGTTTATAGAAGAATGCAACATTTAATTTTCACAAGTAGTATTTAGAAAAAGACCATTATGTTTATGTAATTAGAATATTTATATGGTTTAAATAATATGCATGTCCTGACTGACTTTATTTTGACGATTCAATATTTCTTTTGAGGATTGAATAATTTTTTCGAGGACTCATTTTTTTTATTTCAAAATAGACATCTAATAAATTAAAAAAAATTGGTTTAAATACAATAAACGTATTTATTAATATTTAAACTTTTTATTATGGTGGTTCTTCTTAAATATTTTAAACTTCTCTTTTATTCTCAAAACTTAATTTTTTTTATAAAATCAAATTTCATTATACAGTGATCTATTTTGTTAGAAGATAATACGAAAAAACGAGATGATCATCATTCTTTGTTATCATAGTCGTGTGACCCTTTTATCAATTTAACGGATACATATGTATATTAGAAATTGACATAAATATAAAACCAAAATGTTTAACTCGTTAAGTATTCATTAAAAGAACAATTGGTGACTCAAAACAATAATCAGTCATATATTGAAACTTAGCTAGTTGTATTAAGTAATAATATTTCATTTTTAAATGTCATTCCTTCTTCCATTAAAGTATTTTAGGACTTCTAATTTAGTGGGTGTATTTTTCAAAATTTACCTTATATTTCTCAAATTATTATTTTTAATATTTATAATTCACTTCTACACAACATAAATTAAGAAAAAATTTAGGATGGCAAACCAAATGGTGGTAAGTGAGAACTTATAAAATGACTTAAGAGTAATGATGATTTTTATAAAAAGAGAATACTATATTATTTTAATATTAAAAGGTTTAAATTAGAAAGAGAATACTATATTATTTTAATAATAAAAGGTTTAAATTATAAAGAGAATACTATGACGAAGCAAATGCAGTGCAACTATAATTATAATTATAATTATTGGGAGAGCAAAAACAGAATGACAAATACATAAAGCAAATATTTAACAAGCTATAAGATAATTGGTGGAATGAACTAAAAGGGTCTATGATGAAGCAACACTGATATGCAGTGCAACTAAAGAAGCATATGTACCACATTTGTTAATCAAGGTCTCATGCTTTCCTTTCTCTTCAATGACTCCATTTTTAACCACTGCAATTGAATCTGCATCCTTTATGGATGATAGCCTATGAGCCACCACAATGGTGGTTCTGTCCAACCTCACTCGATCAAGTGCATCCTGGACCACTCTTTCAGACTCGGCATCAAGTGCACTTGTGGCTTCATCTAGTAGTAATATTTTTGGATTCTTCATTATGGCTCTTGCAATTGCCACCCGCTGCTTCTGCCCTCCAGATAGTTGAATCCCTCTCTCTCCCACCAATGTATCATAGCCCTGCATACTTATTCATACGCTGTTTAGATAATGGCTACTTATTCAAAATTGTAACATATACTGTGTAAGGTACCTGCTGCAAACTGCTAATGAACTTGTGTGCATTTGCCAATTCTGCTGCAGCTATAATTTCAGCTTCTGTTGCATCACCACCTTTTCCATATGCAATATTGGCTCGAATGGTATCATTAAACAACACAGGCTCCTGGCTTACCAGACCCATCTGCTGCCTAAACCATCTAAGTTTTAGCTTTTGGATTTCTGTTCCATCCACTGTAATCTGACCTGATTCTGGTTCGTAAAATCTTTGTAATAATGAGATCACTGTTGACTTTCCACTTCCACTTTCACCAACTAGAGCAACTGTCTGGTTTCCATCACCATAATCAAACACTTAGTTTCTTCATTAAGAAAGGTTTTCCAAAACAATCACGTGTTCTTATGATGAGAATTAAGCATCAAACAAACAAAATAATTCGTTTGCTAGTTACCTCTCCGGCTTGAATGGTCAAGGAAAAATCTTTGAGTACAACAACATTTGGCCTGGTTGGATACTTGAAAGTGACATGACTGTACTCAATCTCTCCCTTCACTTCTTCCAATGTCATTCCGGACTCATCGCTGGGATCTATTCTCGATTTCTGATTAAGAATGGCAAATACAGAAGCAACAGAGCTTTTTCCTTTACTAGCAGCTGGAGTCATGAAACTAGATTGTGACATTGCTATAGCTGCCATCATGAGGGCATAAAATACCTGAAAATTAGGAAATTACTTTTCATTGCTAGATTAAATTACATATTTTTGTTTTATTTAGATAATACTAATTTATAAACTTAAATATACCATTTTAAGTTTATTTTAGATTTTGAGATATGATTAAAAACTATCAAAACTGAGATGGCGAAAAATACAGAAGAGCAAGACAATAACTTACACGGAAAACATCTGATGATGACGCTTTGCCATTCTGAACGAGTCTTGCTCCAGCATAAAAGCTGCAGGCGTTAACTGAAAACAGAAAGAAGAGTGATAAACCGAAACCTGTTCCGCTGACTAAACCTTGCCTTATACTTGTCTGGATTGGCCCTACACATTTCTTCTGGTATAATTCCATCACCTTCTCTTCAGCACAGAAAGCGGCAACTGTTCTTATATTCCCTACTGCATCATTTGCTACTTGACTTGCTTCCTCGTACAGTTTCTGTGGAACATATAAAGCATTATAACATTGCTAAAACAGAAATTCAGAAATAGTAATAATTAAACATGGAAACAGAAAATGAGAAAATTATAACTAGGCAAAGATTTATGGAGGGTTCTGAGGCATTGTCCGAAAATAAAGATTCCGAAAATGCACGAAACACACTATTTGTGAGGCATGTCCGACCTTCATAGGTCGTACCAGTATGATGTTAATGAGTCACAAACCTTTGCTTCAGTTCGGAATCCTTGCATTGACTTCATTTGAACATATCCATTCAGTAATAAGAGAGGTACTAAGAAAACAACAATGAGGGAAAGCTGCCAGTTTGCCGCAAAGGCAATTGCCAATGCTGTAGTTGTTGTAGCAATATCCTGAACAAGCAAACCTAGAGCATCCCCGACCAATGTTCGAATAGAAACTGCATCAGTTGACAGCCTTGCTCCAAGTGTTCCACATGAATTTTCATCTTTATCAAACCAGCCCATTTCCATGTGAATTATTTTCTCAAAACACATCAGGCGGATCCTTTTTATCAACCTAGAACCGGCTACCGCGAAAGAGTAAGACCTTAACGGATGAAATATGAAGGAGGCAACACTGAGGGAAAAAAATAGTAAAGACCAAAACTTTGAATCTTTATGGAGTTCATCTGCAGGCTCAAAGAAAGTACTTATCGAGTGAGAAAGAAGAAACCCCATGGTGGGTAGTATTGCGCCAGTTGCAGCAGCTGCCAGAGCCCCCATCAGTAACACTGGGATTTCAGGTTTGTTAAGATAAGCAATGCGGAAAAACGAAACTTCTCGAGGCTTATGCAATGTTGCCGACGGAAGAACTTCAGGCCATTCTTTTGGTGTTTGAAAGCGATCTGGTGTGATAGGCATGGCATTGGACGTTTTGAATGCGTGCTGACTTCTGTTTTCTCTTCCAGATGATTGATGGCTGAATGCTAGAGGCAAAGAAAATTGTTGGCTCAATTGTTGTTCAGAATCTATTAAGTTTTCTGGCCGGCCCGATTCGTTTGCATCATGCTGTTCTGACTCGCTTCTAATTTCTTGCAATCTAATGAGCTGGCTAAAAGCTCCATCAGGATCATTAGTAAGTTCAGCATATGAACCTAATCAGTTGAAAAATATGTAAGGGAGAAGCATATGTACATGTGAAGGAAATTGAAGAAGATGTGTGTGGGGAGAGAATGACATGAAAACATACTGTTATACTGAGTATCACTTCGGTGGCAAGAGAATATATATTAGTATGTATACCTTTTTCTTGTAGTTTTCCTTGATGAATAACTGCAATGATATCAGAATTCCTGATCGTGCTTAAGCGATGGGCTACAATGACAGTTGTTCTGTTGATCATAATTATGTCTAGTGTCTCCTGCACCACTCTCTCTGATTCTACATCAAGAGCACTTGTGGCTTCATCAAGGAGCAGAATTCTTGGGTCCTTCAGTACTGCTCTTGCTATAGATATTCTTTGTTTTTGACCTCCAGAGATCTGAAGTCCACGCTCGCCAACCTTTGTGTCAAGTCCCTAAACACAGAATTACACAAAACTAATGAGATAAAGTGCCTCTCACAGAGTACAGAAAATTTCAAAAGATGACTGATGAATCGTGAGCACACGTGAGGAAGTTTATCTATGAAATTAGAAGCATTTGCAAGTTCAGCTGCAGCTCTGATTTCTTCATCTGTTGCCCCATCCTTTCCATAGGCAATATTCTCTTTAATGCTGCAAGTAAAAAGAACTGGCTCCTGGCTGACAAGGCCAATTTTCTGTCTGATCCACTTCAATTGAAATTCTCTGAGGTTGATACCATCAATGAGAACTTCACCAGCGTTTGGATCATAAAATCTGTCAATTAAACTTATAACTGTTGATTTCCCACTCCCACTTTGCCCTACCAAAGCTACAGTAGTGCCACTTGATATTGAAATGGAAAATCGATCGAATATCAATTCATCTGGTCTGGAAGGATAACTAAAGCAGACCTCCCTAAGTTCAATATTTCCGGAAATATCATCTAGCTGTCGACTACCAGTGTCACAAACATCAATATCCGGCTGCCGTTCTATTGTTTCAAACATTTTAAAGGCAGCAGCTTGGCCTGCAGCAAATGCAGTTAAGCTTGGAGATACTTGCCCCAGACGACTGAAACATAAAATTAGCCCAGAAAAATAAATCATAATTATATGCCATTCAAGCTTGAAAAAGATGTTGAAAGATATAGATTGATGCATCCACAAAAATAATGGCAAAGCAGAAGCTAACTTACAAGGAACCGGACAATATTAACGAAAATACACAGATGACTTGTCCTCCTGTGTAACCTTTATCCAGTACCATCTTCCCTCCAAACCATGTTGCCAAACCGTAAGTACAGATTGAAAATAAATGCATTAAACCCAAGCCAAAACCACTCACAACACCCTCTTGAACTCCAATTCTGTAAGCTTTAGTTAAGTATCGATTGTATTGAGCTATAGCTTGTTTCTCACCAGTAAATGACGCAACCTGCGTGGGAGGAATGCATATATTTCATGTACTATTGTCTTGCAAAATGGGTATAAAAGCAATGGAAAAGTACATTCTGAATGTTATCATACAGTTCGAATTGAACCAATTATCTTATCCACTACAGTTGCTGCTTCAGAATAAGCTTCTTGTCCTCTAGATGCCATCTTTGCATAAGCTAAGCTCATTAAGGAGCCAGACAAGACTAGAAGAGGAAGAGAAGATAGAAGGACAAGGCTCAGAAGCCAACCCTTGACGAAGGCTATGACTATGCCTCCTAAAAAACATGACAGATGCTGTATGAACTTTCCTACCTGAGATATCACCCGAAAAGAGAACGAAAAAGTTAACTCTAATAATAGGCTGATGAGATTGTGATGATTTTGGATTTGAAGAGTGGCTGATTAATACCTTCTCTCCCATGGCTTCTTGAATAAGAACTGTGTCCCCTGACATCCTTCCAACAACCTCGCCACTGTTGGTTTCCTTGTCAAAGAAGCTGATATCTTGCCTCAAAATTGCTTTGAGGTATAAGCCTCTTATTCTTGCAGCTTGTCTCTCCCCAGTGATCACCCAGCAAGATACCTCTGCAAAATTGCACTCGTGTCATTAAGTAACTCTTGTAAATTAGCAAATATATATTTCTAGTTATACAGTAAGCATAATGCTTACGCAAGAATGCTGCTAAAAAGGAACCTGCACCTATGGATGCAAGCTTCAGAGACACCTGAGGATGAAAAGAAACTTCAGAGGTTATGACATGGAAATAAGAAAATTTTCAAATCCCAATTGTTCCTTTCAAACTTAATTCTTGCAAAATCAGATGTCCACTGTCTATGCACTTATTCCATCTATAAAAAAATGTGAGACAATTTAAATTGAAATCGCTATATGGTCCATATAACCACATATTCATGTCATGATGTAAGCCAATCTCCTATGGCATGTAGCTAAGTTTTTAATGTGCGAGTGTTCAGATAAAGTTAGCTGCAGGCTAATGAACCTTAATTCTTTAAAATTTGTTATCATTTCTTTTTGTGGTGTCCAATAAAGAGTTTTCATAACTTGTATTATTAATCTTTCTGCAACACTTGTGCAAAACTCAAATTTATCATATCAATATTTTGCTCTTTCTCTTTTTCGTTTGTCTGCTTTCTCTGTTCAGTCCTACAACATCTTTCTGTTGTTTTTTTCCTAGCATATTTGCTTTCCAGTAGATATTTCACAACATTGATTATTCATTAAGGGGGATAAGCATTACCTTAGATACTTCATGAACTACTTGTTTATCATCAGCATGTCCTCCAAAAGCATCAATCATACCTCCAACAAGTATAGCCATTAAACATGAAGAGATTCCAGTACTAACAGCACTTATTGACCCAACAAGCATCAGAAAGCAATCCCAAGGACGTGCAAATGAGAATAGCTTGTGAAAGGGAACTGTTTTATTGACTTCATTCTTCACTTTGTTTTTCTTAGACTCTTGCTGCTTGTCAACCATGTTTTTTTGGGTATTTCCAGTATCTTGAACTGGTGCAGTTGAAGTCATGTCTGCATTAATTGGTTCACAACTTACAAATACTATTAACAAAAGCTGCTGAAGAAGGATCACTAGTATGAGTTATAGTTTTCCATCAAAACACCACTCAATGGAAAGATAATCTCTGCACAGGATTACCTTGGTTTTCTATGTCATTCATTAATAACAAAGGAGACATTTTTATTTTGTCTTCCATCAACTTGTATATAATGTCAATTCAAAATTTGAACTTGGAATGAATTGCAAAAGCCTATGTTGACCTCTTTTCAAGACATTGGTGGGTAATTAAGTTGCAAGTTGAGCTTAAAAGCATTTATGTGATCTTTATAATTAGTTTAATTTATGTGTTAGAAAATTTAATTTAAAGTTCAATTAAATTTGTGCACTCCCAGTGTTTATCTTGAAAGGAAAACAAGCCATGCTCTAAATAATATAAATAAGTTGTAGTAATCAGAATCATGACACAAAAAGGAAATTAAAAAAACTGTTACTATAATTTGAGTCTATAGTTAATTATGCATAGAAGATACTATCATGCTTGTCATAAAAACATTTGTTTTAATTCTTAAATAAAATTGATGTAATTTTAAAATATTTATTTCTAAATTAAATAATATAAAAAATAATATTTACATCTGCATAGTATTGTTCCCATGTATTTGTATTAATGGAATCAAAGTTTTATGAATAATTTTTTTTGGTTGGCGTCTTTAATATATTGTATCTTGATTTTGTTTTTTATATTTTAAATTTTAAAATTATTATTTTCACTAAATAAACATAAAAATCAATAAACTTAAAATTTTAAAATTTAAAATAGAAAAAAAAAACCAAAATTTTGCTAATGATCAAGGGGTTTCACATTTTTTAAAATCTCACAAACTTTTGCTGTTAAGTTGATTGTTTAAAAATTCATTTAGACATTTAAAAAATTAACATTAATGTATATTAAAATTACTAATCTTAGCTTAAATTAAATATTTACTTTCTCAATAATAAAAATTAAATCACTGAATTAACCACTTTAAGAAATAAAAGAAACAATATTGAACCTACAGAATGAAGTAAAGAAAAAGACTTCAGAAACTGTATAAAACAATTATGTTTATCAACGTATCTTTCTATCCCTTCCAATCTTATAAATATATCTAATAAATATTATAACTATTATTTTGTATGTTCACTCTTTTACTAATTATATTTTTGTTTTTAAACAAATAATTAATTTTATCAATCACTAAAAAGTTTATAAAAATTAACAAGTAGATATCTATACCATAATAATTATTATAAAAATAATTACTTTTTGAAACACAAACTTTCTGTTATAATAATGAACAATAAGGTGCATAAGCATTCACTAATAACAGATAATATAATGTACTAATTTATTATTATATTCACAAACAACTAAAATTCCAGAAAACCTAAGAAAACAATATATATTCTAATTATTACTATAATATAGAAAAAAATTCCAAAAAAAATTCATTCTTTAAACTAATGAAACTGCATATGTATAAAACCTATTTGTATCTTATCTATGATAGGTTTGTGACAAAACTTAATAGAATGAGAGAAAGTTAAGTTGAAAAAAAGAATGAGAAGTTCATTAGTAAAGATAACAAAAGATGGTAACATTAGAAGAGAAGTAGAATACATAAAAAGAAGAGTGTATAGTGATACCATACCAGTGTAGCTTCCTCTCTTCAAAATCCTCTCCTGCTTCTCTTACTATTTTTCTTCATAGTTTCTTATTCTATAATAACCTTTATATGGTAGCAGATGAAAACCTGTATGAGACCAAATCTGCTACATAATGGGTCGAGTGCATGTATGAAAAGTGTGAAGAGGACAGTCAAATAAGTGTGTGCGTGGCAAGAGAGAAAAGAGATCCTGACATAGACACTGCATCTGTCAGAAGAAACGACAAGAATTGAAAACAAACATTTTCAAGCTTAGTTTACTTCAAAATTAAGCTAAAATTCACTAATTTTAATAATTTGGAATATATTTTTTACTTGACTACTCCAAAATAGAGGTTGCCTCAAGAACAGTTCTGCTGTGTAAGACAACTTACATGTATCTGCAAGTTTATCCATTTCAACTTATCATCATTGCTTAATATTACTATAACTTCATCATTTGGTTAAATAAGTTTGCTAGAGAGATATTAGGGAGGGATGCAAGAGCACATATACCATTTCCAAACCTTGTGTGGACCTATTCTAGCTTCAAAACAACATTAAAAACATCAAACAAACCTATGATAGGCACTGTTATCATACATTAATAAAGCCAAAGAAACCACTGAAGCTGAAATCATCAATGCTTATGGACAATTTGTATAGTTTTCAATGTGAATATATATGGTACCCATTTTAATATCATGTCTGAAATTTTCTTCTCTATCTCTTGAAAACTATGTGATAGGATCAATCAATGTTAATGCAATCCATAGCAGATTCAACAAAATCCTATTATAAACAATAATGTGAATATACTAACAATTTAACTCTCTGTTTGATCTCAATTGTGTATACAAGGAATGAAAAATAGACAAATGAAACATCTAGATGAAAATTTTTATTTTACTTTCATACCCTTATTGTTTTTTTCATTCTTCTATTTCAATATTTTGCTTCACCATCAATTTGGCACACTGGACAAAGTATATTTATAATAAGTTATTACTTTAAATAAAGAACAAACTCATCAAATTTTGATTAACTTAAATCATTATATTTAAAGTGTTACTAACTAAAGATATATTTTGAAAAATCCTTACATTATATTATTTATAACAATATATGAAAGAATTTTAGGTTTTGGCTATTGCTAGTGCATTCAAATAAACGATTCAGTTTGTTCCAAGCATCTACTGATTGTCATGTCTTCATATTATTTGTATTACCCTGATATTGATGATGGATTCAACAAAACAGTGGCGAACATGTTGGAATTACAATTAGGGTTCCTGCTCTGCATCATGTACCCTGATAATCTACTGAGGCTGCTCTGAGGACAAAGCTAAGGTACAATTAATTAGTAAATACTTTTCTTCTTTTTATTTTCCTTTTTTTCTATATAATGGTTCAATAGTAGTAAATGTTGGAGTTGATTTCATTAGTGTCTGCATTCAACAAAAAAATGTCTGCATTCAACAAAAAAATGGACCATTCTTTTTTCTTTTCATTCTAGTACATAATGCTTGTAATTGACATCCGAGCCTAACGTTTAGAGATATAAATTTCTAAAAGGCTATCAGATATTCATATTGAGATCTTTCATCATGAATATATTTATTGGAAATATTTTTCATTTTACGAGCTTCTATCTCTATTACTTGGATACAAATGAACTATTTCACTCTATTATCCTTTCTAGATAACTGTCTTAAAAGGAGCATCTGTCGATCTGTTAACTGGAATACTGATAGCTTTCGTTGGCTTAAAGTTTACTCAGAGATAATTAATGTCAAGATAAACTTCTAATCTCAAAGTATTAGTTCCAATTGTTTCTTAAGTTGCAATTTCATTTCAGCGTATGCTTACCATGTCATGGATTCAAATGCTTGTGGGTGCTATCTGCACAGTTAGAACTGCATAAATGATGATAAGATATGTAACCGTGAAATCCACTAAAAGTGGGTAATCAGTGCTTGGAATGTTTCATTACAAAGGAATAAAGCCTTGAAGAAAAGATTAAGAAGGCATCAGTAACTTGGGGCAATGAACTAAAAGTGTCTATGATGAAGCAGCACTAATATGCAGTGCTACCAACGAATCATATGCACCACCTTTGTTAAGCAAGGTGTCGTGCTTTCCTTTCTCTGCAATGACTCCATTTTTAACCACTGCAATTAAATCTGCATCCTTTATGGTGGATAACCTGTGAGCAACCACAATTGTGGTTCTGTCCACCCTCACTCGATCAAGTGCATCCTGAACCACTCTTTCAGACTCAGCATCAAGTGCACTGGTGGCTTCATCTAGCAGTAATATTTTTGGACTCTTCACGATGGCTCTTGCAATTGCCACCCGCTGCTTCTGCCCTCCAGAAAGTTGAATCCCTCTCTCCCCCACTAATGTATCATAACCCTGCATAATTATTCATATGCTGTTTAGATGGCTAGTAATTCAAAATTTACAATAAATGATTTTGTTGATTGGCATGTAGGTTACCTGCTGCAAACTGCTAATGAACTTGTGTGCATTTGCCAGTTCTGCTGCAGCTATAATTTCAGCCTCTGTTGCATCACCACCTTTTCCATATGCAATATTGGCTCGAATGGTGTCATTAAACAACACAGGCTCCTGGCTTACCAGACCCATCTGCTGCCTAAACCATTTAAGTTTTAGCTTTTGGATTTCTGTTCCATCCAGTGTAATCTGACCTGAATCTGGGTCGTAAAATCTTTGTAACAATGAGATCACAGTTGACTTTCCACTTCCACTTTCACCAACTAGAGCAATTGTCTGATATCCATCAGTGTAATCAAACTATTAGATTCTTATTTAGGAAAAGGTTGTCTGTGATAATGACATGTTCCTATGATGAGGTTTATGCACAAAGAAAAAAAAAACAGATTATTTTGCGAGTTACCTCTCCTGCGTGAATGGTCAAGGAAAGATCTTTGAATACAGGAACATGGGGTCTGGTTGGATACTTGAAAGTGACATGGTGAAACTCGATATCTCCCTTCACTTGTTCCAATGTCATTCCTAACTCGTCACTGGTATCTATTATTGATTTCTGATCAAGGATAGCAAATACAGAAGCTGCAGAACTTTCTGTTTTACTTGCAGCTGGGGTCATGAAGCCAGATTGTGACATTGCTATAGCTGCCATCGAGAGAGAAAAAAATACCTGAAAAATTAGGAAAGTAATTGTTCAAGGCTAGAAGAGTGTGATTATCTTAGCTCTTAAACTATCTATCTTTTTCTTATTTAAGAACATAAGAAAAAGAAAACGGCTTTCTGTTTCATTTCAGATATGCTTATTACACTTTGTGAGAACAATTGAGACAATCAGATGAGTAAAAAACTTCATATATAAGATAATGACGATGATAGGACAATAACTTACACGGAAAACGTCTGAGATTGATGTTTTTCCCTTCTCTACAAGTTTAGCCCCAGCATAAAAACTGCATGCATAAACCGAGAACAGAAAGAACAGTGATAACCCAAAACCCGTTCCGCTGATTAAACCTTGCCTTATACCTGTCTGGATGGGTCCTGCACATTTTTTATGGTATAACTTCATTACCTTCTCTTCAGCACAGAAAGCAGCAACTGTTCTGATATTCCCTACTGCATCATTCGCTACTTGGCTTGCTTCCTCATATAGTTTCTGTGGAACATACATATAGACCATTGATCAAATGATATTAGTATAAGGCCTTCTATTTACACATTTAAACTTTTTCTGAGTAAAATCAACTTGTTTACAGTCTATAAGTTAATATTTATATCCGAAATTTACATATTTTTAAAAGGTTTCATGCTAGAAAACAATAGTTTGGTACCAATAAGGCAGGCACAAACCTTTGCATCTGCGCTGAATCCTTGCATGGACTTCATTTGCAGATGTCCATTTAGAACTATTAGAGGTACCAAAACAAGAACTATGAGAGAAAGCTGCCAGTTTGCGTCAAAGGCAATTGCCAAGGCTGTAACTACTGTAGCAATATCTTGAACCAGCAAACCAAGAGCATCCCCAACCAAAGTTCGAATAGAAGCTGCATCAGTGGACAGCCTTGCTCCAAGTGCTCCACTTGAATTTTCGGCTTTATCGAACCAGCTTATTTCCATGTGAATTATTTTCTCAAAACACATTAGCCGGATCCTTTTTATTAACTTACAACCAGCTACAGAAAAAAAGTAGGACCTTAATGGAAGAAATATGAAGGCACCCACACTAAGAGCAACAAATATTAGTGCCCAAAATTTGGAGTCTTTCCGGAGTTCATCTGCGGGCTCAAAGAAAGTATTTATCATGTGGGAAAGAAGGAGCCCCACGGTGGGTAGTATTGCCCCTGTTACTGCTGCTGCTAGAGTCCCCACGAGTAACAATGGGATTTCAGGCTTGTTAAGATAAGCAATGCGGAGAATTGAAATTTCCTTAGGTTTATCTGATGCTGCTGAAGGAAAATCTCCAGACCCTCCTTCTGAGGTTTCAAAGTGATCATGCGTGGTGGGCATGGCATTTGATATTCTGAATGAGTTCTGACTGCTGCTTCCTCTTCCAGATGATCCCCGGCTTAAAGATTGAGGGAAAGAATACCGTTGGCTCGGTTGTCGTTTAGAATCTACCAAGTTTTCTGGCCTGCTTAAGTAATTTGCATCATGCTGTTCTGACTCCCTTTTAATTTCTTGCAATCTAACGAGCTGGCTAAAAGCTCCATCAGGATCTTGAGTGAGGTCAGCATGTGTACCTAATCAATCGAAATAAATAAGCATGCATATGTCAAGGCAAATTGAAGATGTGTTTGAGGAGAGAAGGAATGACTTGAAAGCGGATTTGTTATACTAGTTTCATTTCTAGGCAACATAGTACATATACCTTTTTCTACGACATTTCCTTGATGAATAACGGCAATGACATCAGCATTCCTTATTGTGCTAAGGCGGTGAGCTACAATGACAGTTGTTCGGTTGATCATAATTCTGTCTAGTGTCTCTTGCACTACTCTTTCTGATTCCACATCTAGAGCACTTGTAGCTTCATCAAGGAGCAGAATTCTTGGGTCCTTCAGAATTGCTCTCGCTATAGATATTCTTTGCTTTTGACCTCCAGAGAGTTGAGTTCCATGCTCTCCAACCATTGTGTCAAATCCCTAAACTCATAATTTTACAAAACTAATTAGATAGAACAACCTCTTAGTGAAACAAAAATATATACACTCCAAATTTCAAAAGATGAATGATGAATCGTGAGCTCACATGGGGAAATTTATCTATGAAATTAGAAGCATTTGCAAGTGCAGCTGCTGCTCTTATTTCTTCATCTGTTGCCCGTTCCTTTCCATAGGCAATATTCTCTTTAATGCTGCAAGTAAAAAGAACTGGCTCCTGGCTGACAAGGCCAATTTTCTGTCTGATCCACTTCAATTGAAATCCTCTGAGGTTGATGCCATCAATGAGAACTTCACCAGCGTTTGGATCATAAAATCTTTCAATTAAACTGATAACTGTTGATTTCCCACTTCCACTTTGCCCTACCAATGCTGCAGTAGTGCCACTTGATATTGAAATTGAAAATCTATTGAAAATCTGCTCATCCGGTCTTGAAGGATAACTAAAACAAACCTCCCTAAGTTCTATATCTCCTGAAATGTCATCTAGTTGTTGACCAGAAGAGTCATAAGCATCAATATCTGGTTGCCTCTTTATTGTTTCAAACATTTTAAATGCTGCTGCTTGTCCTGCAGCAAATGCAGCTAAGCTTGGAGATGCCTGTCCCAGAGACCTAAAAATAAAATTATCGGGAAAGTGTATCAAATTTTCTTGGAAAACTTTCGAGAGAGGTTGTAAGATATCAGTTGATTCATCCATTTTCAATGTATATGGTAAAGCAGAAGGTAACTTACATAGAGCCCGTCAAAACTGCAAAAAATACACTAATGACTTGTCCTCCCGTATAACCTTTCTCTATAACCATCTTCCCTCCAAACCAAATTGTCAAACCATAGGTACAGTAAACAAATAAACGAACAAAACCAAAGCCAAACCCACCAGCCAAACCCTCTTGCACTCCCACTCTGTAAGCTTTTGTTAAGTATTGATTGTATTGAGCTATAGCTTGCTTCTCTCCGGTAAATGATGCTACCTGCGTTGCAGCAATGTGTATCTTTTAATGTAATGCTGAAAAAGATAAACAATGGAAAGGGCATTCTGAAGGTTGGCATACAGTTCGAATTGAACCAATTGTCCGCTCCACTAGAGTTGCTGCTTCGGAATAAGCTGCTTGTCCTCGGGATGCCATCTTTGCAAAAGCAAAGCTCATTATGGAACCAGAGAGGACAAGAAGAGGAAGAGAAGATAGAAGCACAAGGCTTAGAAGCCAACCCTTGATGAATGCTATGACTATACCTCCAAAAAAACATGCCACATATTGGATGAATTTTCCTACCTGAGATAATCACCCAAAAGAAAAGAAAAGAAAAGGCTAACTTCAAAGTTTGTTTGTATCATAGTTCGATGAAAGTGTTTAATTTCTATGCACTGTTAATAAAACAATACACTGCTAGTTGAAAATCATAATATTTGTGACTTTTAAGTGGTCTGTTAATACCTTCTCTCCCATGGCTTCTTGAATAAGAACTGTGTCCCCTGACATCCTTCCAACAACCTCGCCACTGTTGGTTTCCTTGTCAAAGAAGATGATATCTTGCCTCAAAATTGCTTTGAGGTATAAGCCTCTTATTCTTGCAGCTTGTCTCTCCCCAGTGATCACCCAGCAAGACACCTCTGCAAAATTGAAGAATGTGAAAAATTCTTGCTACTTTATATAAAGCAAAATTGTATTTCTACTTATACAGTAGGAATAATCATCTCAGAATTTGGCATGCTTACGGAAGAATGCTGCAAAAAAGGCACCTGCACCTATGGCTGCAAACTTCATAGATGCCTGAGCATGAAACAAAACTTAATGGGTTATGGCATTGAAACAAGGAGAAATTTGAATCCAAATTGTTCATCTCACATTTATTCTTGTGGAATCAGATACCCTCAGGTTTATTGAACAATAGAATCTCACTAATAAGCAGTAGGAATATGATAGAACAAAATTTAGACAAAAACTACTTTGCACTTATCCGGATGCAACAAAAATGTGAGACAACTTAAAGGGGAATATTGTACACCTCATTTTCACCCATCTCACTATTTTCATATATTCCTTCTCATAGATAGTTTCACAACATTGATTTTTAAATGAAAGGGAGCTAGGAATTACCTTGGATACTTCATGAACTACTTCTTGTTTATTATCAGCATTTCCTCCGAAAGCATCAATAGCATCTCCAATAAGTATAGTCATTAAAGGCATAACGATTCCATTAGCAACAGCACTTATTGCCCCAACAAGCATCAGAAGACAATCCCAATAGTCTGCAAATGAGAAAAGTTTGTAAAAGGGTACTGTTTTATTGCTTTCATGCTTCGCCTTGCCCCTGTTGGAATCCTGCTGCCTGTCATCCGTTTCTTGGGTATTTTCAGGACCTTGAACTGCTGGATCATCACTTCTTGATCCTGTCATCTCAGTTTAAGTCCTTTGTGCATCCAAGCTGGCCTCAGCCACCATTTCCCCAACCAAAACCTCTCTCGGTTCACAACTCACAAACACCCTAAAAAAGAGCTGCTGAAGAAAGATCACTGGTTTGAATCAGCAACTCCCTTTTAGTTTTTCCGTCTAAGCTCACCACTCGAAGAGCCTAATAGCTCTTTAGATGTCAAAAACTGCAAAAGTAGTTGACTTAACCAAAGTCAACAATAGAAACGAATGAAAATTGAAGGATGACACCAAAAGAATAGTTAGCTAGGAAATCAGAATTAAGGTGAAAGGAATACTTGCAAAACCAAAAATCCAACATAAGTGATCAAAACACATTCAACATGAAAACATGTATCATAGTAAAGCAAACGTCATTCTTATTCATTTGTTATTGTCATTGTTATTTTCTTAAAGAAGCAAAAGCCACCCGAAACGAACCTTTTTGCAAACATGGTGTACAAATGCTTCCCGCGTTCTCAGAATGCTGCAAAGAACTATAAAGCAACAGGGGAATGAAGGAAAACCACAAGATTGATGAAAACCATCTGGCAGTAGCCCACTGCTGCAAGTTAACTAGGCTCATCTTTAAATCATTAGATAAAGCAAAAGAACAAAACAGAATTAGATGCCCATTACCAAAGATAATAGTTTATGTACGGTTTAAACGCATCATGGAACAAGAGCTCTCTGATATAAGCATCACACGTGGAGGTTATAATCATCCCAGAACTAAATTTAAAATATGAGCAATGTTCTAAAAGCACAGGTCAAAAGAAGAAGTATATGTTAGAAGTATAACGTACTAAAACTAAAAAAAATTGCTGCTTGTTAAAGTATATATTCAGATTATGATTCCTTGACAAGTGATCAAGGATGGTTGTTAGCATTGCAGATGAAACAAGAAATAATTTAGATTAAACATCAAGTTTAGTACTATTGTAGATTATCCAAGAAATATTTTTTTCTAATTTCTTCGTATTAGCGAAGCAGATGAAACACTATTCTTTTTAAGCCAATGCCAGGGTTAAGAAATCGGCTATTTAATTTTATTTTCTTAAAAGAAAGAAAGAAAGTTCGAGGCTGAATTAATTAATATATATGTACCCAAAAGACTAATGAATGTTTGGTTAAATTTGAAATCAGGACTATTAACCAAATTTTCATTGACTTTATATCTTTGGTCCACTGGAAGTGCTTATACGTTTCTTCAACAAGGCATTCATAACTAATTATTATTATGATATATTTAATGGAACACATATATATCACTAATGCACTATGATAACGAGTTGGCATAAAAAATTAATCAATCACAATTCATCAGTAACAAAGTCAAAACTGTATTCCTTTGTGATGGCTGATTATCGAAAGATGTACAGCATGAGAATTTTTTCTCTCTCCCATCAACTGTAAAGAAGCTCTGCAAGATTGTATACATCATGGAAAATTGAAATATGAAAGTGTCTGTTGACTTCTTTAAGACATTTGTGCTCAAACGTTTGAGCTGAAACTCAAAAGTTGAGGTTGCCATGTACTTTTATTCAGTCACCAACTCTTTTTCCTACTAGTGTTAGTATTATAGTAGGGTAGGTATCCACTTTTGGTTTCATTAGTAAACCTCACTTTTGGTTTCATTAGTAAACCTGTCTCTCTGGATGGGATAATAGATTTGGAGGAATGAAAATGAGCGACTTTAAAGGAAAAGAAAGAGACAGGGGAAGCTGTTTGATTTAAAAGAAAAGAAAAAGACAAATGAAGTTGTTTGAATTAAGAAAAGAAAAATTGTATTAGTTTTCTCTTACTTTCGTTTCATTATGTCTTTTATAATAAAATACTATATTTAATAAATAAAAATAAATGAAATTTTAAAATAAAATAGTAATATTTATGATTGTCAAATGGTATTGTAATAAAGAAACTATAGCTTTATTTTCATGGGAACAAATAACGACGGCATGATGAGTCTACATAGAATGATTTACTATGAGACACATTTATAATGACATATAAGTTTTGTTGGAAATCCAAACGTGATTCTAAGTGCTACAATAGATAAAAATGAGAAAGTAAAATATCATATAAAGATGAAATACTCGTTAATCTATTATTTTAAGATTTTTGGTAAAGATGGTGTCAATGTCTTATATAATTGGATTCAGATTTCATTAATGTTTGTATCTCCCGTAATTAGTTAGAATCTAAGTTTTTTTTTTCTTGTCTTAGTGCAACGCCCTTTTTTTTTATCATTAGTGGAAAGGAGAATTTATGTGTCTCTACAGTAAAAATGATAGTATAGTTATATTTAGTATTTTGATATTTTTTATTTATTATTTAATTTTTATTTAATTTTTTATTTCAAATTATTTTTAACAAAAAATATATTATCCATAAATATCATATAATAATATTATTATTGAATAAATCTTTAATTTTTATCTATTAAAATATTCTTTTATTTATTACATCAATCAAATTTCACAATTTTTTTTAAATTCACTTAAATTACTTGTGAATCTTTTAAAAAACAATAAACAATTTACGTCAAATTCCTTCAAATTTATTTAATTTTTATCTCTCAAGTCATTTCTCTAAATAAACACATCCTTAATTATTATATACCCTTAAGCTGGATAATGGGACAAATCTTAATAGAAATAAGAATAACATTAGTCTCTAATGTTGTCGTTAGATTTATAATTTCCGACACTTGTTTCAAAAATAGAGTGACCCAGATGTCTAAAAAGGATTTCTTTTTTCAAATGTCTAAAAGAGTGACGCATATGGAAAGAAGAAAAACTCGTCCATGTCGTATTAAGATGTGTAAAGAGTAACTCTAATAACTTTATACAAAAATTAGTGAATAAAAGTATATTAGTTTAACCTATATGTTGCCTGGATGCCCATTGGGTATTCTTAATTATGGTGAGATTTATAATGAATAGATAAAAGACATTATTCGATGAAGAAGTCATAAAAGTAGTGAGTAAATGCAGCTCCTCTTTTTGTTTTTGTTTTCGTCCTTTGCTACTCTCTGTTTATGCTGCTGATTTGACCTCAGATACTTGGGGACCTATATCATTATAATATATAAATATCAAAGGACCTATTTTCATCATCGTACAGGGCTACATTCATTTTAATATAAACACGTATTTTTAACGTACAATCTTTGTTCTCATATAAATATTTGTTTGGCTGATATGGTACTGTCTTATTTTAAGGGTAGGACGGCTACGTCTACCACCTTCCAAGCTAAACAAATAAATACACAAGAACCCTGCAACCAAAAAATAACCTAATTTTATACTAATCTTCACTCTCAATCTACCATTAAATTAATTGCTTTGTAGCTTAAAATTGGAACAGATTATTCAAGAAATATCTCAATCGGTTATCTTCCCAAGAATTCAACACTGGACTTTATTCAAAATAACTAATTTCAATATCTCAATCGGTTATCTTGAGATCATCATAAAAACACTCATTTACATTTTTTTTAGTTTAAGTTATCTTGAACACATTTTAATTAATTTTTTTCGTTTTTTTCATGTTCAAATTCCAAACTGTATGAGTAGTTGTCAAATCATTCCGATACTGAAATTAGCGATTTAATCAATTGAGAGTTACATTAAAATTTTAAATTCATAATAAATATAATTATTTATTTTTTATTTTAGACTTATATTTATAACTGTTAAAATGAGTTTATGATTAGCAAAATCATAATCGTGTTCATCATCTTAATAAATAGGACTTACCGGTAACTTGATTAGAAATTATTCTTAAAGTTGCTTAAGACTTAAGACTATGACCGTCCCGTTTCATCGCTTTTGTGATCCAATCATCCATTGATGGAGACAATATCATACAGTATAGTAAAATATTTTTATTCTCATTTATTACTACTATCCTTTTTATTTATTATTCATATTATTATTTATAATTATTTTTATTTTGTATTATTATTATTATTTGTTATATATTTCACCTCTTTTTTCACATCTTTGAGAATGAGTCGAAAATCATCTCACCTCAATTCCTTTTATTTTTAACGGATGCATACTAAAGGAAAAAACAGAGCAAGGTATATGACTAATGCATTAATAAGTTTGATTTCTCCCGCATAATTATTAGCCTACATCGTTTAAAAAAGCTAAAGAATATAAAATGTTTTTATAATTTTATAATCCTGAATTTAAATGTTTTATAAGGATTTGGTGTAAGTATAAAAGTAAATTTGCACAAATCATACACTAATTATGTGTATGAGTTCTTCAGTTAGAGAAGAGTTGTTGATTGTCTTATGCTAAGAACTTGGATTAATATAGGAACTAAATGCTTTCACTTGCTCATAATTGTTTTGTCATTATATATATAATTGGTTCAAATATATAGTTATTTCACCATCTAATGCTATTTATATTCATATAAGATCAAAATTATTTCGTAGTTGGATTAATTAATTGGAAATTGAATAGTTAATTATAAACACAATGGTCCTCATCAAGGTTATGTACGGTATATATGATTCTTACAATCTATTAATATATATATATATATATATATATATATATATATATATATATATATATATAAGTGGTTGAGACACCAACTCTTTGAAACAAAACCTAAACTTCTTAAACTTCTATTATTTACTCACATAAGCAAACTTCACATATTCTCTTTCCCTAATTCATTGGTTATTTAGGGTTTCTTTATAACAACTCTTAACCTTATACACAAATATAAATCATTAACTTCAATTCTTAACATTATTGTTTATAATAATCTCTTTTTTTTTCATTATTGTATTATGAACCTATATATTAAATTATAAACAAGTTGAAAGAATTTGAAGTTACAAGAAGATCAACGTTTCATTCCATCAGAGTAGGTTCTCTGAAGTGTCGTGTGGTTACAATACATATGTTGGAACTTTTTCCTACATTTTTTGTTTCGAGTTCCACAACGTTTTCTTAATTTATTCATTTATTCATTTTACTAATCTATAGGATCTACCATCTACTGAACCTTCCCAACATTTTTTTAAAAATTTGTCTTCAATTTAAATAATATAATTACTTTTTTATTTTATTTGACAGGGCTCAATGTTATACCATATAGTAGGGTAAATTTGTATTGCAACATTTACGTTTATCTTTTTGAAGATATTATACTATTGTTAAAAACGGTTGTCATACGAATTGGATTTGGAGTGCTTTGAAATTATATGCATTAAATCATTTTTTGAGGGACAAGACAGAAATCTAAAAATATTTGAAAATAAATTAAGATAGTCAACATTAGGCAATACAAATAAATACATTTTTTAGAAATTTAAACAACAAATTTACAATTTGTTAAATATCCAATTTGAAACAAAAGTTTATCAGACACATATATAAGATAGAATATCTCAAACTTATTTAAACCTAATAACTTTACAACATATATATGGTAAGAGAGAGAAGAAAAACATAATTTATTAATAATAGATAGATTCCAGCTTTGGTTGATCAGCCAGGTGTCCAATCGGTGTGTTATTAAGGTATGAGAGGGTACAGTCTTGTGCAGCATCCCACTATGTGAGATAACATGCTGAGCCATTATCTACAATTTGAACCACTTTAGCATTGTCTTTGTTTTTTGTTGTCTCCATCTTTCTGGTTTTTGTGCTTACCAGTTACACAAAGGAATAAGATCTTGTCTTTTAAGGATATTTCGGTCTTAAACTACTGCATTCGTAAAAATTGTAGTGACAAGACAAATTAAGGAATCAGTTCCCCAACAGGGGGAATTGGTAAAAAGAATTACAAAAAGTGAGAGAGATATCTTCTTCTGTTTTTGTTGTTGTAACCGTTAGTATTAGTCGTGCTTCCGCTTTCTACATATTTTATTCTCTCAAAGATAATGAGAATTTTTCTGCAGGTGACGGAGTTCTGCAAATTATAGTAACCAATTCTTGAACTAGAGAGATTTCGATGTTTATGAAGTCATGCAAATGAGAATGATATCAAAGAACCAATTCCTCTATACGAAGAGGATATTAAGAAACAGTTCAATTAAGATTTAACTTCTTCATAAGTTTGATTACTTCTCATCAAGTTTTTATTAAAAGATTATTTTATCGTGCATTCATAATTTTTATAGTTTTTATTAAGTTTTTGTTGTTTGATTGATGTCCACGTGATCATAATTTTATTTTATGTCGGGGTTGCTTTACATGTTTCTATATAAAAAAAATAAGAAATACATAAATTAAGTTTAAATTTGTCATTAAAAAAATTAATATCGATTTTAATCTTTATATTCATAGCAATTATTCAATATTTCTTTTTAATTTATTTTTTATTCAATATATTTTATGTGAGAATCTAAAAATAAAATATTAGAAGTGATAGGATGTGCTAAATAATTAGAGTCGATTATTTTAATATTAAAATTTTAAATGTATAATTAGAATTTTAATAAACAAGTTTCATTATCTAGAAGAACATTATCTCTTTAGAACTTTTTTCTAGAGATTCTCTACCATCCTTCTAAGCTTTCTCATTTTTTGTTTATCTGTTTGAAGATTAAAGAGTATCTAAGTGATCACTGGGACAAGGTCTTCAAGTCTATAATCAGTTCTTGCAAAGTAAGTTAGTTTTTACTATTTTCTCTAGTTTGTCCATGCATGTGAGTATCGTTCTATTGCATGCATCATCTAAATCTTATATAAGACTCTCTACTAATAGTTATACTAACAATATGCTCTAATCATTATTTTGTGATTTGTAGGAGCAAAAAGAGTTCCTTGAGCTGAAGGAGTCATTGTAGATTCAACACTAAGCTTCTACCAGGTAAAGGAAACTAACTACTATATTTTAAAGTCATTAATATGTTTTTAATTTATGATGTATGTTGAATTTGATATGAATTTATGGTTTGGTATGGAATTTTTATATGAATATATATGGTTTCAAGAGAAGTTTTTTGTGTGGTTTCAAGTTAGGTATGTGTTGATGTAAGGATTATGTATTGGGGTTATCCTGATATTCTAATAATCATTCAATCTCAAATAGAGAATGGTGGGGTATGTAGTGAGAAGAACAGGAGGTCCTAGTCTAGGGGTTTTACCTTGGTCTAAAGTGTTAACGGACTAATCTTATGTGGAGTAGGATAAAATTTCATTGACAATGACTTTGCAGAGTAGTAGAGACTGCCACAAGTGCATAACCTGCTAGAGTTTGATATCAATTTTTATATTCGGATAGTCAAGTCTAGAGTTACTATATTTGTATGCTTAGGATTTGTTTGATTTACTTTACTTAATTATTATATTCATAACTTAATTGTATGTTTTTTTGGTAAAATTAACTTATTTTTTTTATTTTTGTTTGTGTTTTGACTTGTTTTGTTATATTATCACTTTAATAGTGTAAACCGTTAAAAAAATATTTATTAAATGAGTATTAGGTGATGATGAAACTTTTATTAATATTAGTGTTATAATTATATTTACATGACTATAATAAAATTTTATATATTCTCTTATAAGTTAATTATTTTCTTTCTTTTTCGTAATAATGTTAATAATATTGAAATTATTCTCGGCTCAAAATCAGGAGTTAAAAGTAAAGTAGAACTTTGTTTCTACTTTCAGAAACTACAATTGTTTCTATCGGTGGCTCTGAACATTGGAAAGTCGCAGGCCTCGCACAAGGTGGAGGCTGCCAACACACTCCGTTGAGTCATTTTAAAAATATGAAAATTACAATAAATTAAGAGAAAATATTATATAATCAGTATGAATATAAAAGTTAAAAGTCTTGTTAAGCTTTTTATTATTATTGAATTATTTTTTGTAACTAACTCTTTCGTATCTTTATCAACCATTATGTATTTTATTTTCTCAACTAAACCTTTATACTGTTTATATAGTTTTCTTATTTTTTATTTGAAAAATATATATTTTTATTTTAAAAATATAAAAATAAATATTTAAAACTATAGAAATGTAGAAATATTTTTAGAAAAAATTTTAATTAGAAAAAATATGAAAATAGAAATTTAAAAATATAAAAAATATCAATTTTCTTAATTAAAAATTATAAAATAGAAAAAATATTAAAACTTATTAAAAAATATATTTAGAAATAAATTAAAATAGAATTTGAAGCTTTTCTATGCAATTTTTTTATTTTTAATTTTAAAAATTTTGAGTATTATAAAATTTATTTCTTACTTTTTTAATAATTTGGATAAAAAAACATTTAAAAGTGTTCTTTGAAAATTAATTTCTGATTACTTTTTTTTATGTAGAATGATCGCATTGAAGGTAAAAATTCAGCACCAAGAAATTAAATCTAACGTAGAAACGAAATTATGTTATATATATAACGTATAATGTGTTGTATTAGAAAAAAAGATCTCCAACGGTTCTATGTCAAAAAAGTATTTAAAATACTGTAAAAAAGATTCAAAGAAAAACATATTCACATTTAAATAATTAAATATAAAAAAAATAAACCATAAAAATATTTCTTTACATTTACATATTTAAATAAAATAAAAATAATCAAATTTATTTCAAATATCTTAAATGACTATATTTTTAAATTTCTTTTAAAATAAAATTTCTTAAAGAAATTTCTATACTTTTTCTATTTTCAAAATTTTATGAATTTGAATTAAAAATTCTACATTTTTGCTATATTTTTAAATTTCTACTGTTATATTTTTCATAAATATTTAATAAATTTTAATAATTTTCTATTTTAAAATTTTAATAAACTTCGATTATAAATTTGATATTTTGTTATATTTATAATTTTATATTTCTATAGTTTTAAATAGTGTTTTTATATTTTTTACAAACAGAAATTTATTTTTTCAAAAAAAAGAAGAATAATTAAACTGCATTATAGTAAAATAAAATTTGAGAAAATAAAATTGTACTGATAATAAAGATGTGAAAAAATCTAAAAAAGAATTATCTATTATTATCCAAGTTAGCGCTATTGTGCTTCAAACTATAAATATTAGGTTGTGATACAAATTTTGGATAGTGAATGAAATAACAAAAAATTTAATAAAAAACAATAATGATATATGTGTACAATCACGTCGTCAGGTTAATAACAAATAATGAAAAACTCAATAAGAAAATATAAAACTTTAGCATACAAAAATAAATTTCTAAGACAGTTACTCTGTTTCTTTCAACACTTAGTATATGTGAACATCCTGCAGAATGAAGATAGAGAGTGACATTTAAAGTTGCGTAAATTATTGAGATGGAAAAATTCCACAGCAGTCTTTCTCGGATAAAATCAAAAGGAAGTGAAAACAAACTAGAATGTAGAAGCACTCGTGTGCAATGCTATTAAGGAAGCATAATCACCTTCCTTGCTCAGTAAAGATTCATGTGTTCCCTTCTCTGTTATCACACCATTTTTTACTACTGCAATTAAATCCGCACCCTTTATAGTAGATAGCCTATGAGCCACTACTACTGTAGTTCGGTTCACCATAACACGCTCTAGTGCATCCTGAACCACTTTCTCAGACTCTGCATCAAGTGCACTAGTCGCCTCATCTAGTAGTAATATTTTTGGATTCTTCACTATTGCTCGTGCAATTGCCACTCGTTGTTTCTGCCCTCCAGATAGCTGAATCCCTCTTTCCCCAACTATTGTGTCATAACCCTGCACATACAACATGTTGCACATACGGTGTCTTAAAAACTAGTACAAATTCTGAATTTTGTGTATATGGTTGCAAGAGTCTTTAAGAGACGTGAGTTTATAGGACACCGTAATTTACCTCCTGCAAACTACTGGTGAAGTTGTGAGCATTTGCCAGTTCTGCTGCAGCTATAACTTCTGCCTCTGTTGCATCCCCTCCTTTGCCATATGCAATATTGGCTCGGATGGTATCATTAAACAGCACAGGCTCTTGGCTCACCAGACCCATCTGCTGTCTTAGCCATTTAATTTGCATGTTTTTTATTTCTTTTCCATCCAGTGTAATGTGACCTGAGTCTGGATCGTAAAACCTCAGCAACAATGAGATCAGTGTTGATTTTCCACTTCCACTTTCCCCAACCAGTGCAACTGTCTGTTTATTTTATCAGTATAATCAATTAATCTAATAGTTTAAGAAGAACAATCAACCTAATCTATCAGAATGGATGTACAGTTAAGAGTTACCTTGCCACTATGAATAGTCAAGCAAAGATCTCTCAATATTTGAACATCAGGTCTGGTGGGATACTTGAAACTAACATTTTTAAATTCAATCTCTCCCTTTACTTCTTCCAACGTCAATCCAGAGTCATCACTTGGGTCAATTTGTGACTTTCGATCAAGAATAGCAAATACAGAAGCGGCAGCACTTTTTGATTTAGCAGAATCAAGGACCAAAGAGCCAGATTGGGAGATTCCCATAGCTGCCATGCTGAGTGCAAAAAGGACCTGGAAATCAGGAATCAATAAAATTAATACAAGAAAAATAGATAAACCCTGTGTGCATGCCACCTTACCTCACTGTTAGCATAACTGTCACGACAAGAAGTGGTGGAAATTTTGACTCAGTGAAAGATTAAGGAGAGAGTAAAGTAACTTACACGGAAAACATCTGAGAATGTTGATTTTCCATCCTTTACAAGTCGAGCTCCAGCATAAAAACTGCATGCATAAACTGTGTAAAGCATGAAGAATGATATCCCATAACCAATTCCACTTATTATCCCTCGCCTTATGCCTGTTTTAATTGGTCCTTCACACTTTTTCTGGTACAATTCCATCACCTTCTTTTCAGCACAGAAAGAGGCAACAGTTCTTATACTCCCTACAGCATCACTTGCGACTTGACTTGCTTCCTCGTACAGTTTCTGTAAAGTAAATAGAATGTCAATTCTCGTATCAAGCACATGCATGTCACTGTTGAACCATTCTCTTACGTTATATAGTAACTTTTTTCTATCTTTTCTGGAAAACTTCTGTAAAATAAAAAAGAAATTGCTGAAACATACAGTCAGTTGGTTGATGTAAAAAACAAAACCTTTGTATCTGCGCTGAATCCTGTTATGAACTTGAATTGCAGGTAGCCATTTAGTCCTAATAACGGTGCCAAAGCTAGCACTATAAGAGCAAGCTGCCAGCTTGCTTCAAACGCAATTACCAAACAGCCGACAACTGTAGCAACATTTTGAACTAGCAAACCAAGTGCATCCCCAACCAAAGCTCGAACAGCAGCTGAATCAGAAGAGAGCCTTGCTCCAATTGCTCCACTTGAATGTTCAGCTTCATCGAACCAGCTAACTTCCATGTGAACAACTTTCTCAAAACACATTTTCCTAATCCTTTTGATCAACTTACCGCCGGCAACACCAAAAAAGTAGAATCTACAAGGAGCTGTGATAAATGATACCGCACCAATTGCAACAAATAGTAATGCCCAAAGCTTTGAATCTTTCCGAAGTTCATCTACTGGCTCATAGAAAATACTTATCATTTTGGAAACGAAGAGTGCAATAATGGGTGTTAATAGTCCACTTACTACTGCAGCTAGAGTCCCTATAAACAAGACTGGAATCTCGGACTTGTTTAAATATGCCAGGCGAGAGAGTGGCACTTGCGCTGGTGAAGAAACTGTTGCAGGAAGTGCTTGAGATCCTCTGCCTGAAAGATCCAAGCTAATCGTTGGGGGAACAACATGTGATTCTGAGAAAGAGTTGCAACCACTGCTTCCAACTTCTGCTGACCTTTGGCTTATAGATCGTAAGGAAGATCTTTGACTTAATTGTCTACCAGAAAGCACTGGACTTTCTATCTTGTCTGTGTCATATGAAGCATTTTGTTCTGACCCTTTAATTTCCTGCAGTCTAATGAGCTGGCTATAGACTCCAGTGGGATCATTGGTGAGTTCGGCATGTGAACCTGATCATGGAAAAATATATAAACATTTGAAAATTTAGTCTGGGAGAAATTAAACTTCTATTACTGCATGCTATGTCTACCTTTTTCAACTATTTTTCCTTGATGAATAACAGCAATGCTATCAGCATTCCTTATGGTACTTAAACGGTGGGCTACAATGACTGTTGTTCGGTTTATCATCATTCTGTCCAGTGCTTCCTGTACAATTTTCTCAGACTCAACATCAAGTGAACTTGTAGCTTCATCCAGAAGCAGGATTCTTGGGTCTCTCAAAATCGCTCTTGCTATTGCAACCCTTTGCTTTTGACCCCCAGAAAGCTGAGTTCCATGCTCACCAACCATTGTGTCCAGTCCCTAGGTTCATCATTCATAATTATACCAAATTACATATGTAAAAGGAGCATTTAATATCATGATAGAACTAATTCTTTTTTTCACAAGTACAATATACTCTGGACATAAAGATAATCCTGAGAAAGGAAGAGAACATTTCAAACTGTTGAGCAGTATGCAATTTTGACATTTAAAATTTTAAATGAAGATTCAAGGGTTGACCTGAGGAAGTCTATTTATAAATTTGGCAGCATTAGCTAGTTCTGCTGATGCTCTGATTTCTTCAACAGTTGCATCATCCTTGCCATAGGCAATATTCTCTTTAATACTACAGGTAAAGAGAACTGGTTCCTGGCTAACTAGGCCTATTTTCTGTCTGATCCATTTCAGTTGAAATTCTTTGAGGTTGATACTGTCAATGAGAACTTCACCTGCCTGTGGATCATAAAATCTCTCTATCAAACTAACAACTGTGGATTTCCCACTCCCACTTTCTCCAACCAAAGCTGTCGTAGTGCCACTTGGTACTGAAAGAGAAAATCCATTGAATATAAGTTCGTCTGGTCTTGTAGGATAACTAAAGTAAACCTCCCTTAGTTCTATATGTCCACCGATGTCTTCAAGCTGCCGACCAGTTGTATCATAAGCATCGATTTCTGGCTTCCTCTTAATTGTTTCAAACATCTTAAAGGCAGCAGCTTTTCCAGCAGCAAAAGCGCTCAAGCTTGGAGATGCCTGCCCAAGAGACCTGGGATTGGAAATCTAGTTAGATAGGATGGTTTTCGGAGAGGAGGAAGGAATCAATTCAGAAACCTTAAGCTCATAATAAGAAAGAGGAAAACACAACTCACGCGGAGCCAGTCAAAACAGCCATCATTACTGTCACAACCTCTCCTCCTGTATATCCTTTTTCTATTACCATTTTTGCACCAAACCATATTGCCAAACCATAACTGCAGGTAGAAACAAAAGAGAGAGAACCAAACCCAAAACCAGAAGCTAGTGCCTCTCGCACTCCAGCCTTGTAAGCTTTGATTAAGGACTGACTATATTTATCTATTGCTTGCTTCTCCCCAGTGAATGATGCAACCTGCATTGGATAAGTGGAAGTCATTCATATCTTCTGCCATATCAAAAGGAAAAATCTGGAGTTATTGTTTTGTTCAGTATGCATACAGTTCGGATAGAACCTATTGTCTGCTCTACTACAGTTGCAGCTAGGGAATAAGCTTCTTGTCCCCTGGATGATGCTTTTGCAATAACAAGGCTTACCATGGCGCCACCCAAAACAATAAGTGGAATACAAGATAACATGACAACAGTTAGAAGCCATCCCCTGATGAATGCTATTACAAAACCTCCAACGGAAGTTGCCAGTAACTGTAAGAACTGTCCTACCTGAAATATAAGGGAGAAAAAAAGCATTGAAAGAAACAAATTTTACCTCAAACGACAAGGTAATGGTTTAAGACTTGTAAGGTGGTTCATTAAAATTAATACCTTTTCACCCATGGCATCTTGAATAAGAACAGTATCACCTGACATCCTTCCAACAACCTCTCCTGTTCTAGTTTCCTCGTCAAAGAAGGTGACATCTTGCCTCAAAATAGTTTGAAGGTATAATCCTCTAATTCTAGCAGCTTGTCTCTCTCCAGTGATCATCCAGCATGTTAACTCTGGTTCATAACAAACGGGGTTTCTTTAGGGGTGATGATTGACCAAACTAATTAGGTAGATTGTAAGAACTAACAAATAATCTGATGTACTTACGCAAAAGTGATGCAAAACAGGTTACCACAGCCAAGTATACAATTTCCAAAGACACCTGATACGGTAATTTGATGTGATGTGTTAAATCTGAGAATGTTAAGTTACCACTTCTGATATTCCTAGTAACTCCTCAACCGCTTCACCAATTTCACCTTAGATGTTTCACCAATATGGATTAATATTAACAAAAGGGATTCATGAGGAATTACCTTGGAAACTTCAACAACAACTTCGTTGGAGTTTTTGGTTCCTCCAAATGCGTTGATCATATTTCCAAATAACAAAGTCATCAAGGGAAGGGAGATTCCATTCGCGATAGCACCCATAGTCCCCACAATCATCAATAAATGATCAAAAGAATCAGCAAATGAGAAAAGTTTGTATAACGGTATTGTTTTGGCAGATTCATCTTTGGACTTTCTCTCTGAATCTTGCTTCCTCTCAGAATGTCCATTCAAGTCTATATCCTCTGACATTTTCTTGATGGAAAACTTTACACACCCCTGTACCACTAGTTAGTGATCACTATAAACCAAAAACGCTTGCATCAATTGCATGAAGATTCAAATTAGTAGAACACATCAAGATTATTGTGCTGTCCAAAAATTATAACCTTATTGTGAAATCTCACTTTTTATTCACTTCTTGGCTTGTTGTTGTGTGTGCAGTGAGTTTGGCATTTTCTTAATGAGGTTCTGAATTCAGTCAATGTCATACGTAAGAATTACTTCAGTGAAAACCATGACTCAACTTCAACAAAATGTTCTTCAGCAGAAAATAAGCAACTTAAAATGGCAACGAGTTAACACCAAAAACTGCATCAACTAACACTTCGAGTGATTGGCCTAGCAAAACAAGTTTCCTTGGCAAAGTTTATAAAACATATTCCTGCTTTTAAAAGGGAATTCTTGACAGTTAAAAAAATTTCTTCTAGGAAAGAATTTCAATCATTTAAAAGCCATTTAAGAAATAAGAATGCGTCTCTGTCGGATTATTCCTTTTGAATTTAAATATAATTCATTTTTTTATTAATAAAGAAAATTAGCTATTACAATTAAATTTACTGCTGACAAAAAAAAACAATTAACTTTACTAATATGTCTAAAAGTGGGTTTAAAGAATTTTAGGTGTCATCTATCTTTGTTTTAACTACTTCATAAATATTTTTTTTTATTTTAGGTACAAATAAATTAAATATTTTAATTTTCATTTATTTTATTATTTACTTAACTTGTATTTAAAAAATTTAAAAGTATATTACCGTCTAATCAATCTTAGGGTTAATCATGTCATAAACATAACCGTGTATTATTCTGAAACTGAGTAGTTGCGATAAGAGGTTCAATGGATAAAGTATGATTATAATCAATTGGGTTGTAATTAGACTATCTTTTATAGGAAGTTCATTTTGAAATTTATAAATACATATTTTAAGTAAAGAAGTAAGTAATGACATTTAATATGTGCTTAAATAATCAAATATTTATTAACTTTGATATTAGAATATCTTTTATTATATGTAATTTTCAATTGTAAATTGACAAACCAATAGTAACCCTAAAACAAACATTGAACTTTCAATAACTCCTAATAGAACAAATCTTTGATCTTGACTCCATATCCAAAAGAAATATACTTTTTATACACCAAAAACATGCATGGATGTAGAAATCAAAGAAGAAAGACATAAAATGAGATAATATGATAGTTAACCATAATAAGCATACTATCTTGAAATAGTAAAATTAATTAAGTCACACACACACACTTACTAATATTGAAAAAAAATATTATTAATATGATACTTAATTTTAGAAATAATGTATTAAATATAAAAAAATAAAAATATCAAAATTGGATTATAACTAATGAGTTAACCTAGTTGTGTTAAAGGTGAACTAATATATAACCTACCAACAACTATTAATTATTAATATTTTTATCATTTTTATAAGTTTTTTATTAAAATTATTTATTATTTCAAATTATATAGATTTATAATATGACTTTTTTAAGTACTAAATATTATTTAATAATATTTAAATAGTTTAGATATTTAATTTATTTATTTATCAATTTATATATATTGATATTTTAATTTTTCAACTACTGTCTTTAAAATAATATTTAGAGAGTTAGGTAAACACTTTGATTTTATTATTTTAAAAAAAATTAATCAAGTCAATATATTCTTATTATAATATAATAAATATATAAAATAAATTGTAAAAAAATATTTCCAAATCCACAAATCCATCAAACAAAAATGAATCGAGTCAATTTACAAAATTTTCGATTCACCAAAAAATAAGTTGGACTGAACTTATCTTTTTTAACTCAATCTATCTATGATGAGTCAACTATGTTAAATGGATTTACTTACCTTGACATAAAAAAATTAATAAATACTTAAAATTTATTTAAATATTAAAAATAATAATATTTTGTTAAAGTCAGTTTTCATTAAGGCTTGACGATGAAAGTAGAAGGAAAAGAGAAATCGGAATTGAATGGTATTCTCAAAAGAGTTCTTAACCTAATGTGGAGAGAATTAGCTATAATTAGCTTGGAATGAATAAAGGAGAGTTAATCACACAAGAATTCTTATAATTGAGTTTTGTAAAAAAAAAAAATAGGAAGTTAATTAAAAATACTTCCATTGATATATTTAAAAGTTAACTAAACATAAATAGAATATGTATTGAATTTTTATATTATAATTTAAATGTAAACATTGGTATAAATTTTTTCAAACCCTTATAATAACAGTGTCAAAATTAATATTAATAATAATTTTTAATTACTTAACTAATTAATCACAATTTTTTACATAGCCAACACCTAAAAGTAGATTCTAAATAATAAATACTATTTTAGTGTTTTACCAAAACTACCTCTTCAAAGCAACAATTATTTGAGAAGACATATTATACACTAGTTTATGTTAGCCAAAAGGCAGAATCCTATTATGCTTACGTCTATAAAAAAAAAGACAATTATATATTTGGGATGATGTTTAATAAATTGATTTTAAATTAAATTGAGGTTGTAAATTGGTTAAATTAATAAAGAAAATTAGCTATTACAGTTAAATTTACTGCTGACAAAAAATAAAACAATTAGCTTTCCTGATTATGTCTAAAAGTGGGTTTAAAGAATTTTAGGTGTCATTTGCTTGAAGTACTTCATAAACATGTTAAGTACAAATAAATTAAATATTTTAATTTAAATTTATTTTATTTTACCGTCTGGTTAATTTTGGATTGAATGATCTAAACACAAGTCACAAAAATAATTGTGTATTACTCTAAAACCGAGTGAATTTATAAAAAAATTATCTCTACACTATTTAATGTAAGATAAAGTCAATTTGATCGTAATTAGGTTATTCTTAATAAAAATCATTTTAAAATTTATACATAAAGATTTTAAGTAAAGAGATAAATGATAATATTTAATATATATTCACTATTTAAATAGTCAAATCTTTATGAACAAACATCTAAAAATAACAAGGCTTAATATCTTATTTTGTCTCTAGTTTCGCTCGAAAATATCAAATTAGTTCATCCTTTAAAAAATGCGTCAATTACGTCCTTACTTAATAAAATTTGCATCAATAAAATCCCTTCCGTTAAATCCGTACAAACGGCGTTAATTATTTTTCTCTTTCTTCTACTTCCTCAATTAACGCCGTTTGTACGGATTTAATGGAAGAAATTTTATTGATGCAAATTTTATTAAATGAGGATGTAATTGACGCATTTTTTAAAGGATGGACTAATTTGACATTTTCGAGCGAAACTGGGGACAAAATAGGGTATTAAGCCAAACAACAATGATGTAATAATAAACATTTAAACTTTAATAAGAAATCTTTGATCTGTATTCCATATCCAAAATAAATATCTTTTTTAAATATGTTATGAAAGTGGTGCGTGGAATGGAAGAATAAAAGGAGAAAGAAATAAGATAACAAATATAACTGTGATGCGTAAATATGTTATCTTAAAATAATGATTAATTAATTCTAACTTAATCCACAATCAGTAAAGGAATTACCTATGTATTATAATTTGATTGATATTTAATAGTATTTTAAAAATTATTATTGATAAAATACTTAATTTTAGAAATAATTTATTAAACATCCAAATTAAAAATATTAAAATATCAAAATAGATTTTAACTCGTAAGTTAACTTAATATATTAGAATTCGAGTTAAGTTAAAGGTAAACTAATATTTAACTTATCAATAAGATACTTCATTAATATTTTTATTATTTTTATAAGTTTTTTTATTAAAATTATTTACTATTTCAAATTATATATTATATAATTTGATATTTTTAAGTACTAAAATATTGTTTAATAAGATTAAAATAGTTTAGATATTTATTTTTAAGTACTTTAATTTTTTAATTATTATTTTTATAATAATATTTGAAGAATTGAAGAAACATTTTGATTTCATTATTATAAAAAAATTAATCAAATCAAAATCAATATATTTTTATTGTATTATAATAAATATAAAAAATAAATTGTAAAAGTAAAATATTTATAAGTCAATTCGCAAACTCATCAACTAATAATTAATCAAATCAGTTTACAAAATAAAATTAATTCACCAAAAAATAATTGGATTTAACTTATTTTTTTAACTCAATCCATAACGAGTACTAAGTAAATTTACTCATCTTGATATAAAAATATAATAAATACTTAAAATTTATTTAAATATTAAAACTAATAGTATTTTGTTAAAGTCGTTTTCATTAAAACTTGATAAAAGTAAAAGGAAAAGAGAAATCAGAATTGGATGGTATTGTGAGAAGAATTCTTAACCTAATGTGCAAAGAATTAGCTATAACTAACTTGGAATGAATAAAGGAGAGTTAATCACACAATAATTCTTATAATTGAGTTTTGTTATAAAAAAATTAATAGAAGTTAATTAAAAATACCTCCATTGATGATATATTTAAAAGTTAACTAAACATAAATAGAATATGTATTGAATTTTTATATTATAATTTAAATACAAATATTGGTATAAATTTTTTTAAACCCTTATAATAATAACAATGTCAAAATTAATCTTAATAATAATTTTTAATTAATTAACTAATTAATCACAATTTTTTACATCGCCAACACCTAAAAGTAGATTCCAAATAACAAATACTATTTTAATGTTAGACCAAAACTACCTCTTCAAAGCAACAATTGTTTGAGAAGACATATGATCCACTATTTTATGTTAGCCAAAAGGCCGAATATATGATGCTCACGTCAGGAAAAAGACAATCATATATTTGGGATGATGTTTAATAAACCGATTTTAAATTAAATTGAGGTTGTAAATTGGTTAAATTAATTTTAAGGTTATTTTTTTTATAATTATTTTGGTGTGGTACATTTAATTATGTTTTTTTAATAAAAATTTTGAATCTGACACATTTTCTAAACTATAACATCATGTGAGTGCAAAAGAAAATTCTATATTTTATTAATTATATATCTTTTTACTAACATTTCCTTATATGATCATTGTCATTTATACATAAATTTATTTGGGGCTAAATTATTGTTTAATCTTCTTGTTTCTTTACCAAGATCATCTATTTTAAAATGGTTTTTTAACAGTTTTATTTAGGGTTTAATTTATGTTCTTATTTTTTTAAAATATTTCAGTTTTATTTTCCAAACTAAGTCGCAAAGTCACAAATACTAAGTTAACTGTTAACCTTGTTGTTTTAAGACCACAATTAATTGACATTTTAAAATCCTTTACATAATAATTTTATAATTTTTGTAAATTATTAGTGAAAATATATGTGTTACGAATATGTTTTTTTTTATTTTATGATATTAAAAAATAATAAAATTATCATTTTTATTATTATTATTATTATTATAGAATATAAAATTAAATATAATTATTTTTATAGTTTTATTATAAATATTTTTTAATTATTTTATAGATAGTTTTATCATTAAAATATAATTAAATTTAAAAAAAACGGTCAAATTGAAAAAACAATTACTTAAAAAGGTAAATTTAATAAAATAATTATTTTAATTTAAAAGGTAAAATTGAAAAGATAAAAGAACAAATTTATTTTTTTATATACAGGTATAAATAATTTATTTATTAAAGAAACCAAAACTATACTGACCCTGTATTAAATGCGCGCATTTTTTTTCTTTAATTCATACTTCTTCTCATAAGACGAGTTCTTTGCCAAAATTCAACAAATTAAATTCATTCATAAAATTCAGTAAATAATAAAAGTCATTCTTCCATCAATTTAGTCTATTTTTCCATCAATTTAGTCTATTTTGAGGTAGTGAATCATAAAACTCATTCATCTATTAATTTAATCCACTTGTAACTTTATTTTAGCTTTCGTGAAAGAGACTTATATATATGTAACCTCAATATATTATAAAATATCTCCAAAATATTTATAATTAATATTTTATAATATAATAATTTATTATTCAATTCTATTATATTTTTAACGCTCTTTAAATATCATAATCATATATATATATATATATATATATATATATATATATATATATATATATCAGTTTGTTTTTAAATTTTAGTTGACAAATATATATATATATAGATTTTAAATATATTACATAAATTCTAAATTTTAAAGTTAAAAATGTTTAAATAATTTTTGTTTATTTTTTATTTTAAATTAAAAATAAAATTTATTAAAATATTTTTATGTTTTTGTGAATAAGATATTTTTGTCGATTAAAATTTAGTATAATTTAAGATGTTATATAAGTTAGCAAAACCCTTTATTTATTTATATGTGATTTAAAAAAGTCTATAAATATAACTTTTCACCGTATAGAGTAAAGATTCAATATTCAATTACTCGACTCAACTCTCATGATATTTTTCATTTATTATTTCTCCAATGCGGATCTTACATCTCTTACATATTTAAGTATAGAGTCTTTTTGTAAGTACAACTTCTTTTTTCCTTGAAACTCGGGTTTTCTCACTGAGAAATATCAACTTCTCTTTTTTTAACATCAAACTCAGGTTTGTGGAAGATCTTTATAATGAAAAAAAGTGACATAAATATAATACAGATGTGTTACGAAAACCAATAAAAGTCCAGGAAAAATTCAAAAACAGACAGCATACTACACGTAAATAAAGCCACAAGAGTGACATGTAAACTTGATACATCATGGAGAAGCACAAAAATGCCGAGCAAGTAAACTTTGCTGAGATATAATCAGCCTAGAACTGTATAGGGTTAGGGCACTAAGATGTAGAAGCACTTGTATGCAATGCAACCAAGGAAGCATAATCACCTTCCTTCCTCAGTAGTGCTTCGTGTTTTCCCTTCTCTGCTATCACACCATTTTTTACTACTGCAATTAAATCTGCACCCTTTATAGTAGATAGCCTATGAGCCACTACTACCGTGGTTCGGTTCACCATAACACGCTCTAGTGCATCCTGAACCACTTTTTCAGACTCTGCATCAAGTGCACTAGTCGCCTCATCCAGTAGTAATATTTTTGGATTCTTCACTATTGCTCGTGCTATTGCCACCCGTTGTTTCTGCCCTCCAGATAGCTGAATTCCTCTTTCCCCTACTATTGTGTCATAACCCTGCACATACAATATATTGCTAAGACCAATGCATACGTTGTTCATAACATCGTACGGTGTGTTAAAAACTAGTACAAATTCTGAATTTTGTGCATATGGTTGCAATAGTCTTTAAGAGACGTGAGTTTATAGGACACCGTAATTTACCTCCTGCAAACTACTGGTGAAGTTGTGAGCATTTGCCAGTTCTGCTGCAGCTATAACTTCTGCCTCTGTTGCATCCCCTCCTTTGCCATATGCAATATTGGCTCGGATGGTATCATTAAACAGCACAGGCTCTTGGCTCACCAGACCCATCTGCTGTCTTAGCCATTTAATTTGCATGCTTTTTATTTCTTTTCCATCCAGTGTAATGTGACCTGAGTCTGGATCATAAAACCTCAGCAATAATGAGATCACTGTTGATTTTCCACTTCCACTTTCCCCAACCAGTGCAACTGTCTGTTTATTTTATCAGTATAGTCAGTTAATCTAATAGTTTAAGAAGAACAATCAACCTAATCTATCAGATTGGATGCACAGTTAAGAGTTACCTTGCCACTACGAATAGTCAAGCAAAGATCTCTGAATATTTGAACATCAGGTCTCGTAGGATACTTGAAACTAACATTTTTAAACTCAATTTCTCCTTTCACTTCTTCCAACGTCAATCCAGAGTCATCACTTGCGTCAATTTGTGACTTTCGATCAAGAATAGCAAATACAGAAGCGGCAGCACTTTTTGAGTTAGTTGAATCGGGTACCAAAGAGCCAGATTGAGAGATTCCCATAGCTGCCATGCTGAATGCAAAAAATACCTGGAAATCAGGAATCAATAACATTAGTACAAGAAAAACATCGAAACATTGTACCCAGAACTATCCTATCTCAGTGAACAATAGCCTAGCAGACATTGTGATGACAAGAAGAAAAGTGCTGAACATTTTGACTTAGTGAACAAGTTAGGAGAACAACTTACACGGAAAACATCTGAGAATGTTGATTTTCCATCCTCTACTAGTCGAGCTCCAGCATAGAAACTGCATGCATAAACTGCGTAAAGCATGAAGAATGATGCCCCGTAACTGATTCCACTTATTACCCCTCGCCTTATGCCTGCCTTAATCGGTCCTTCACATTTTTCCTGGTATAATTCCATCACCCTCTTTTCAGCACAAAAAGAAGCAACTGTTCTTATACTGCCTACAGCATCATTTGCCACTTGACTTGCTTCCTCATACAGTTTCTGTTAGGTAAATAAAATATTAATATAGATCAAAAGCACATTAAGAGCACGTGCTTGTTGTCACACTTTTGATCCATGTTCTGATGTTCATGCATTAATTTTTTCACTCTTCTCAGTGTGGTACCAAAAACGAAAATGAAAAGTACAAAGAAATGGGTCCAAATCCCTCTGAAGTTGAAACATGGATATTTTCTAAATCACAATTTAAGTTGATAGATTAGTGGAAGTAAAAAACAAACCTTTGCGTCTGCGCTGAATCCTTTCAAGAACTTAAATTGCGCGTATCCATTTAGTACTAATAGCGGTGCCAAAGCAAGCACTATAAAAGCAAGCTGCCAACTTGCTTGAAAAGCAATTACCAAACTGCCGACAGCTGTAGCAAGATTTTGAACCAGCAAACCAAGTGCATCTCCAACCAAAGCTCGAACAGCAGCTGCATCAGAAGAGAGCCTTGCTCCAATTGCTCCACTTGAATGTTCAGCTTCATCAAACCAGCTTACTTCCATGTGAACAACTTTCTCAAAACACATTTTCCGAATCCTTTTGATCAGCTTACCTCCAGCAACACCAAAAAGGTAGAATCTACATGGCATCATGGTAAATGATACCAGACCAAGTGCAACAAATAGCAATGCCCAGAGTTTTGAATCTTTACGAAGTTCATCATGTGGCTCATAGAAAATACTTATCATTTTGGAGATAAAGATTGCAATAATGGGTAGTATAACTCCATTTATTGCTGAAGCTAGAGTCCCTCCCAGTAAGACTAGAATCTCTGGCTTGTTTAAATAAGCCAGGCGATATAATGGCACTTCCTGTGGTGAAGTTGAAGGAGGTGCTTGAGGTTCTCCTCTTGCAGGCTCCAAGAAGCCAACTGATACTGGCACACCATGTGCTGCTGAGAATGAGCTATGACGACTGCTTCCAACTCCTGATGACCGTTGGCTTATAGATCTTAAGAAAGATCTTTGACTTGATTGTCTTCCAGAATGTACTATACTTTCTAGCTTGTCTCTGTCATTTTCAGCTTTTTTTTCTGATCCTTTAATTTCTTGTAATCTGATGAGCTGGCTATAGGCTCCGTTAGGATCTTTGGTGAGCTCAGCATGGGAACCTGATCACGGAAAAATATATCACTAAAGTATATAAACATTTGAGAATTGAGACATGGGAAAATTATATCTCTATTACAGCATGCTCTGTCTACCTCTTTCAACTATTTTTCCATGATGAATAACAGCAATGCTATCAGCATTCCTTATAGTACTTAAGCGGTGGGCTACAATGACGGTTGTTCGGTTTATCATTATTCTGTCTAATGCCTCCTGCACAATTTTCTCAGATTCAGCATCAAGGGCACTGGTAGCTTCATCCAAAAGTAGGATTCTTGGGTCTTTCAAAATTGATCTTGCTATTGCAACTCTTTGCTTTTGACCCCCAGATAGTTGAGTTCCATGCTCACCAACCATTGTGTCTAGCCCCTGCGTTCATAGTTATACAACATTACCAAAGTTAGAGGAATATATGAATTTTCTTACTTAAGTCTAAATGCTATGCAAAAAAGGATGATCCTGATAAAGGAAGCGAAAATTTCAAACTGTTTATTACTGTGCATATTTTACATTTAAAAGGACATTAAAGGGTTGACCTGAGGAAGTTTATCTATAAATTTGGCAGCATTGGCTACTTCTGCTGCAGCTCTGATTTCCTCATCAGTTGCACCATCCTTGCCATAGGCAATATTCTCTTTAATACTGCAAGTAAAGAGAACAGGTTCCTGGCTAACTAGGCCTATTTTCTGTCTGATCCACTTCAGTTGAAATTCTTTAAGGTTGATACTGTCAATGAGAACTTCACCTGACTGTGGATCATAAAATCTCTCTATCAAACTAACAACTGTGGATTTCCCACTCCCACTTTCCCCTACCAAAGCTGTTGTAGTGCCACGTGGTATTGAAAGAGAAAATCCATTGAATATCAGTTCATCTGGTCTTGTAGGATAACTAAAGCAAACCTCCCTAAGCTCTATATCTCCACGAACGTCATCAAGCTGCTGACCCGTAGTGTCATAAGCATCAATTTCTGGATTCCTCTTAATTGTTTCAAACATCTTAAAGGCAGCAGCTTTTCCAGCAGCAAAAGCGCTCAAGCTTGGAGATGCCTGTCCCAGAGACCTAGGATTGGAAAGGAGATTATAATTATCTTGTCATACCATCTAATTGGGGAAGGGAATCAATTTTATAAATTATAGGCTCACACTCAGAAAGAGAAACACACACAACTTACATGGAGCCAGTCAAAACAGCCATCATTACTGTCACAACCTGTCCTCCTGTATATCCTTTCTCTATTATCATTTTTGCACCAAACCATATAGCCAAACCGTAACTGCAGGTAAAAACAAAGTAGAGAGCACCAAACCCAAAACCAGAAGCTAGTGCCTCTTGCAGTCCAGCCTTGTAAGCTTTAACTAAGGACTGATTATAATTAACTATAGCTTGCTTCTCCCCAGTGAATGAAGCAACCTGTAATGGATAAATGGAAGTCAATTACATATTCAGCAACATCAAAAAAAAAAAAACAGGGGCTCTGTTTTTATCAGGGTGCATACAGTTCTGATAGAACCGATTGTCTGCTCCACTACACTTGCTGCTTTAGAATAAGCTTGTTGTCCCCTGGATGATGCTTTTGAAATAACCAGGCCTACCATAGCACCACAGAAAGCTAGAGGTGGAATACTAGATAGCATGACGACGGCTAGAAGCCATCCCCTGATGAATGCTATTACAAAACCTCCAACGAAAGTTGCCATGAACTGCAAGAACTGTCCCACCTGAAATCGCAGGTAGGGAAAAGCAATGAAGAAACAAAGTTTACCTTAAACGACAAAATGGTTTAAGACTTATAAGGTGGTTCGTTAAAATTAATACCTTTTCACCCATGGCATCTTGAATAAGAACAGTATCACCTGACATCCTTCCAACAACCTCTCCTGTTCTTGTTTCCTTGTCAAAGAAGGTGACATCTTGCCTCAAAATAGTTTGAAGGTATAAGCCTCTAATTCTTGCGGCTTGTCTCTCACCAGTGATCATCCAACAAGTCAACTCTGGTACGTAGCAAACAAGGTTTCATTTCGGGTCATAATGAATCATACTAACCAGTTAGATTAACAGATAATATGACATACTCACGCAAAAGTGACGCAAAAAAGGTGCCGATAGCCAAGTATACAAATTTCAGAGACACCTGAACACAGCAATTTGTTGCGATGCATTAAGTCTGAGAATGTTGTTACTACCATTGCTATAGTAAACAGGTGCTGTGTAGTGTAAAAGGGATTAGTAAAAGGGATCAATGGGGAATTACCTTGGAAACTTCATCAACGACTTGTTTGGTGTTACTGTTACCTCCAAATGCATTGATCATATTTCCGAATATCAGAGTCATCAAGGGCAAGGAAACTCCATTCCCAAAAGCACCAACAGTTCCCAGAAACATCAATAAATGATCCAAAGGATCAGCAAATGAGAAAAGTTTGTATAAGGGTACTGTTTTGGCGGGTTCATCTTTGGCCTCGTTCTTCTTTGACTCTTGCTTGCTTTTAGGATCTCCATTCAAGTCGGTATCCTCTGCCATCTTCTTTCACTTCTCTACTACTGATTAGTAATCACTGTAAAGAGTATAATAAAAACCAGAAAGTGGGATCAGAATGCATTCAAAACCAAAAGAAGAAGTAAACAACATGCTCAACCAAAACCTGAAGACATTTTGTACTAATGGTAACATGCAGCACAACCAAATAGTTGAAAAGTGGAACAAAAGGCTCCTACTAATGTAAAACCAGTTCCAACTTGATAGTCCTACAATACAACAGTAGATAAATATTTTCAAAATCTTTGAAATTTGAATCAACAATATTATAATTTATAATTATATTGTTTTTTTTTTTCTTTCCCTACTCAATTGGTTTGTTTTCATTACTGTATCAATATCAAAATTTTAATTTAATTCCCAACTTCTAAATTATTGACATTCTAATTTTACTGACATTATCAAATGGCCAAAATTAATGTTGTTTTTAAAATTATACTTTTTTTAATAAAGATATTAAGCCCGTCCAATTAATTAAAAAAGGAAAAAAAGTAACAGCAATTTCTTGCCCCGCAAGTTATCAAATCCGATTAACAAATTATATTTCTGCTGTAAGGACGAAATCAAACTATTTGTATAGTGTTGAAATTATGATTATTTTATTTTCTTTAAAAAATAAACGTCTCATCGTCCATCATCATCATTTTGACTAAAAAACATTTTATCATTTCTTTTAAATACAAATCACTGTCAAATACTAATTTTAAATATTACATTAAATATACATTTCTCTTACCCTGTGAAAGGGACTGGTGAACTAAGGTAGACAGACGTAAGAGATTGTGCTTCGAGAAGGAAAGAATATATCTTTAATTCTTTAAAGTTGAGATAGATTTGTTTTGGTGTATGAAAAATATTTTATTTTAATATTTTAAATTCAATACAATATAATCTTAACTTACAAACATTTAATGTACATAATTAGAAATAATTTAAAAAAAATTGTAATTACATTGAATATTCATCTTATCAAGCTCAAACAGTTGGTCATCAATCAAAGGGTCTAATTTCAGACTGATCACATTATTGGTTGAATACCAATGATCAATCACATTTGGATGATTATTCTTGATCGATCATATTTGACCGATTACTCTTGATCGATCAATTTTAATCAACCATTTTTTTTTTGTTATCTATCTATTGATCAATCACATTTAACTGATTACTTTAAACCAATCACATTTGACCAACTTTTTGAATTTATCACTCATTACTCCGAATAATTTAAATGTACAACTTATTGAACAAAACTCAAAGAAATTGAATAATTGACAAGGTTCACACCCAAAATAATAACCTTTAAATTGGCTTAAATGCATTTTTAGTCAATAATAAATTTTTATTTTGTTTTTAAAATAAAATAATTTTTAACTAAAAATCATTACTTTTAGTTTTTAATATTAAAAAAGATTGGTTATTTTTAAATAATGCAATAGTGTTGACTTTAATTGTATGTTGTGAAAATCTAGAAAAAAAGTTTTTAGAACAGGGGTAGTTTAAAAATCATCACACTATAATATTTTAATATTTTAAAGGTTTAAATTGATATTTCAAATGACGATCCAAAATTAAACATATAATACCCTTTTTTAACCTTTGGTTAATTAACTTAAGTTTTTTTTAATCAATTAATTTTGCGTTTGTATATAAAAGCAAAATTATTGATTAAATTTAAACTCATTTGTTTTAGTTTTTTTCCATCTTTGTATTTGACCCTTTCTAATATTGTCTACATCTCTTTAATTAAAATGAATGACTTTTGAAAATTTGAGGACGATATGAAGTGAAGGAGTAGAAGTTTAAAGAATTAAAATGTCAAACATTTGCCAAATTGCCATAATTGGAGTTGGAATGAAAATAAGTGATAGTTGTATATATTTCCACGCACAGAAAAGAAAACCAAACCAAACCTTGAATTAGTTGAGTATTTAGATTGTGAGATGATGCATAAATTAGGTTTGTTTGAAAATAGAAGCAAGTGATGAAAAGACTTTTATCTGCAACTAAATGATTCAAAATATTTAGTTTTAATTAATTTTGAAGTCTACTTTGATAACTTTTAATGATTTGTTCGATATTCAAAAACATTATATTTTAAAATTGAATCTATAACATTTAATTAATCGAGTGATGTAAGTGGTAATTAATGAGATGATTGTTATGTTGTTCTACAGTTGTAATTTTATAATTTAATGTAATTTTATAATTTTATAACTTTGTAATTTTATGACAATTTTTATTATTAATTTCAAAACTATAATTTTTTTTTAATAAAACCAAACTTCAATCTCATCCAAAATCTCTTCAAAGGATAAATTTTCAACTCTCTCTTTATCTCTAGAGAATCGATGAACAAGTTTTTAGAAAAGTCACACAAGTCAATCACTAAATAAAGTTTTGTGAATGTAATTAGAATCTAACTAAATGTAGTGAACCTCTTGTAAGGGAGGTTGAAGAGCTAACATATATCAAGAAATTAAACATTAAATAAGCCAAATATTTAAATAAATAAGTGCAACCAAAGCCACTTCATGCTTCAATTCCATCCCATTGAAGCATGTGAATTCAGAGTGAGATAAGGATTCACGTCCTTTCATAAAGTGTAATGGACCTAAAACAACCAATCTTTGTGTTTTGAATTGAAAATTCTAAGAAATCTTTTTTTAAGAGACATTTTAGGATAATATGTATTACTTTTATAAGGAATTTTAAAAGAAATTAAAATTTTCTAATTGGAAAGATAATTAAATTATTTAAAATTGAATGTTTTGTATTTTATTTGAAGAAAGAGTAAAAATTCCACTTATTTATATTTTTAAATTTTTACGTACGTTTTCTTTATGTTAGTTTCTCTAATCAATCTTGGTTGAAGTTTATTTATATTGTTATAAGAACATTTTTGTTCTTAGATATAAATATTGGTTGTCGTTTGACATTTCTTAGGTTATAGTATGTGAATGTTAAGGAGTATAATTTTTACATATGTAAATTATATTTTTTTTTCTCCTAACATTTTTTTCTATAATTATTTTCTTATTATAGATATCAATATCATTATTTGTGAATAGTTTATTAAGATATATTTTCTAATGATGAGTAGAAAACTTTAAATTAAGATCAGTTAGAATTACTTTTTAAATGTAAATTTGAAAATCTTCTACATAGATGGAAGAGAGTTAATAATAAAATTTTAAAATCAATATTGTAAAAGTAATTCAAATTGATATTAACTTAAATAATTGAGATCGATATAAACGGAAAACAATCTCAATGGAGATCAACTTCGAAAAATTTTGATTGAAAAATAACATCAACTAATATAGTATATGTAATGAATAAAAATAGAATTCAATATATTTAATATAAGTCGAAAATTCTCCCGTATGCAACGTTATGTTATGATAAAAATAGAAAAAATGCTTTATAAATTTTTAATTATAGTTCACATGTTTAGATAGGTCAAATATTCTATTAGATATCATTTAGGTATTATTATAATTTGTGCAGATGTCATTTTTTTAATAGATGAGAAATCATAGGATCATTGTATGTATACATATGGTATACTAATCTCTGAAATAATATATCAGAATTATTCTTTAAACATTTTTATATGGTATCAAGAGCCAAACATCGATATCCTCTACAATATAGGAGTCAATGCTTCTTTTTTCATTGAATATTTCTGATGGCTCCTATCGATAAAAATCAATCCCAGAAACATGATCCTAGGACTTCCGCAGTAGCGTCCAAGAGACATATTTCTACTGCTGTCGGATTTGTGACCACCTTAGGTATATTTAACTGTGCCCTTAATCTTTTTGTTGTTACTAAGGTTAGTGATTTGATAATTAATTCAGATGTTATTGATCATATCACTTGTGATCCTCATAAATTTACTAATTTTTCTTCTAATTGTTCTAAAAATGTTACTAATAATACCAATGGGGTCTCATCTCCTATTGAAGGTGTGGATATTATATCTCTCTCACCCTCTTTATCAACTCCTTATATTTTATTTGTTCTTATATTTAACTATAATTTTATCTTTTATCTCAGTTAGCAAGTTAACCAAATCACATTCTTATGTTACCTTGTTTTACATAACCCATTATCTTTTTTAGAACATCCATTCCAAGATAAGATTGACCGTGATTGAGAGAGTGAAAGACTGTATTATCTTGAAAATGACTCACAACAAACCCATAAAGGAGCTTTGGTTTGTCTTGTGGATGATCACATACAAGATAAAAAAAAAGAAAATTTGGTTATAGCATAGACGGTTGGGACATCCCTCTTTTGATTTAAAAAATTATTTTCATCATTATTTCATAAATGTAATATTTTTTATTTTCTTTGTGAAACTTGTGTTGTGGTAAGAAGTCATCGTGACGTGTTTTCTTTAAGCAATAAAAAAACTTATTTTCATTTTCCATTAATTCACACATATGTTTGTGGTCCTACCCACAATCTACATATAATGGGAAAAAATGATTTATCAGTTTTGTATTAGGGTATCCTAAGTGTTTTTGCTTAAACATAAAAGTGACGTGGGTGATGTGGTTCGTTCCTTCCATCATATGATCGTTACATAATTTAACACATCTATTAAGATCATTCGATCAGACAATGGAGGAGAATATTTTAAAACTGAATTAATAGAGTTCATGAATTTCAAAGGCATCTTGCATCAAGTTACATGTCTTTATTCACCACAACAAAATGGGGTGACTGAGAGGAAAAATAGACATATATTAGAGGTGATAAGATCACTTTTGATAGATGGTAATATCTCATCTCATTTATGGAGTGAGGTTGTAAGCTCTGCAGTTTATTTAATTAATTGAACTCCTTCTAATGTGTTTAACTTTCCAAAGCCTTTAAATGTGTTGTCTGATCATTGTATCCTTCCTTCCATAATATATTTACCACCTCATGTTGTTTTTGGATGTGTTATATATGTTCACTTACCCTCACATCAACATACAAAGCTTAAAGAACGAGTTATCAAATGTGTTTTTGTTGGGTATGGATCAGCTCAAAAAATTTATTGTGCTTACCATTCACCATTAAAGAAATTTTATATCTCTATGAATGTGACATTTAATGAGCATACTTTTTTTATGTTGATTCTACACTTCAGGGAGCAATGAAAGTGAAATGCATAATCATGACGTTAGTATGTTTGATATCTCAGATGTAAAATTTTATTAAGACAAATTATCATATAAGGATCATTATGTAGGAAGTAAATCAATCCTAAATATGGATACTTATTTTTTGGATAATACAATGTCTTCTAATCATAACCAATGCTTAAATTCAGTAAGCGTACAGAGGGAGATACCAAAGGCTGGTAGGAAAATTAATTTATTTATCTATGCCAAAGAAAATATATTACTAACTTACTATCATAAATTGGTTGCTTGGGAGTAAACAAGTTGATACACCAATTGAACAAAATCTTAAACTCTTTCAATGCTCAAATTCAGCAAGTATAGATGGAGGGAGACACCAAAGGCTGATAGAAAAATTAATTTATTTGACACACGTCTAGATATTACCTATGCAGTTAATGTTGTTAGTCAATTTATGCATGACCCACAAAAGCTTTATATGGATGTTGTTTAGAGAATTTTGAGATATTTGAAGTTCACTCTTGGAAAAGAAATTTTGTTCTCAAATCATGGAAACTTAAAGGTAGAAAGGTATATTGATGCATATTGGGCAGGTTCAAAAGATGATAGAAGATGTATCTCTGGATACTTTACTTTTGTATGAGGGATTATTGTAACTTGAAGAGTAAAAAATAGTCTGTAGTAGAAAGATCTAGTGCTGAAGCATAAATTCAGAGGCATGACACTAGGTGTATGTGAACTTTTGTGATTAAAAATGTGCTATTAGATTTAGGCTTTAAATCAAATGAAACTATGAGATTGTACTATGACAATACGCCAGCTGTAGCAATTACTCACAATCATATGCAACATGATAGAACAAAACATATGGAGATTGATAGACATTTCATCAAAGAGAAGCTTGAGGCTAGAATAATTTCCTTTCTCTTCGTAACATCATAATTGCAGTTGGCTAATGTTCCCATCAAAGGAGTGTCAAACAGAGTGTTTAATGAGTCTTTATTTAAGTTAAAAATGTATGATATTCATGCACCAACTTGAGTGAAGTATTAATATATGTCAAATATTCTATTAGCTATAATTTAGGCATTATTATAATTTATGCAATAAAATCATGAAACCCTTATATATATATATATATATGAAATGATATATCAAAATTATTCTTTAAACAATTTTGTAAAATTAAAGAAAAATTCTTTTGGAGTAAATATACTTCAACACAAGTCAATGCTTCACTTCTTTCCGTCTTTTCTAAGTAAAATTAAGGTTTACTTGGTTATTGAATTTCTCGTACCTAAGGATTTTAATATTCCTCATAATGTTTCAATCTTCAGAACTCAATGAACGAAAAATGAGCATTCCAAAACCCGAAGAGGAAATAGGTAAGTTACAAAGAGTTTGATATTTGCACATCAACTTTTTATCAAGCACATGGGTTCTGTATAGTAAATTAGAAAACCAAATTTTGTGAAAGATATATTTATGTAAAGTGATATAAATGAGTTACAAGAACAATTTCTGAACAAAAAAAGAGATGAAAGGAAATTATCTTACATACTATGACATATATAAATAAAGGTATGAGAGAGTAGGACAAAAATTTGGTTGGAAGGGGACTAAGAAGTAGAAGCATTTGTGTGCAATGCAACTAAAGAAGCATAGTCACCACCCTTCTTCAGTAATGCTTCATGCTTTCCCTTCTCTGCTATCACTCCATTCTTAACTACAGCGATTAAATCAGCACCCTTAATAGTGGATAACCTATGAGCCACTACTATTGTGGTTCGGTCCACCATCACACGGTCAAGTGCATCCTGAACCACTTTCTCAGACTCAGCATCAAGTGCACTTGTGGCTTCATCTAGCAGTAATATTTTTGGATTCTTTACTATAGCTCGTGCTATTGCCACTCGCTGCTTTTGTCCCCCAGATAACTGAACTCCTCTCTCACCTACCACCGTGTCATAACCCTGCATTTATAGTATATGCTGTCAACATTACTTCCACTAATTCACAGCTTTTAAGATACTTAACAAATTACTAAAAAAAAGAGAGTCTATAGAACACTGCAATTTACCTTCTGCAAACTACTTATGAACTTGTGGGCGTTTGCCAATTCTGCTGCAGCTATGATTTCTGCCTCTGTTGCGTCTCCTTTGCCATATGCAATATTGGCTCGGATGGTGTCATTAAACAGCACAGGCTCTTGGCTCACCAGACCCATCTGCTGTCTTAGCCATTTAACTTGCATGCTTTGAATTTCCTTTCCGTCCAGTGTAATGTGACCTGAGTCTGGATCATAGAATCTTTGTAACAATGACACCACTGTTGATTTTCCACTTCCGCTTTCTCCAACCAGTGCAACTGTCTGTTTATTTTATCAGCACAGTCAGTCAATCTATCGGTTTAGGAAGAACAATTTAGAGTGGTGAAGAAGACAATGTTTAAATTAGAAGGTTACCTTGCCGCTATGAATGGTCAAACTAAGATCTCTGAATATCTGAACATCGGGTCTTGTAGGATACTTGAAACTGACATGCTTAAGCTCAATCTCTCCCTTCACTTCTTCCAATGTTATTCCAGAGTCATCACTTGAGTCTATTTGTGACTTTCGGTCAATGATGGCAAATATGGAAGCAGCAGCAGTTTTTGCTTTGGCTGAATCAGGAACCAAAGAGCCAGATTGAGAGATTCCTATTGCTGCAAAACTGAGAGCAAAAAAAACCTGCAAATTGGACACAAAATCATCAATTCCTATAGTCTTGGTGATTAATCACTTGGCAATAATGGTGCCAACAAGTAGAGAAAAGTGATAAAATATTTTACACCGTGAACAAGTTAGGAGAGACATTTACCCGGAAAACATCTGTGAACGATGTTTTGCCATCCTCTACCAGTCGAGCTCCGGCATAAAAACTTGCTGCATAAACTGCGTACAGCACAAAAAATGATATTCCAAAGCTAACTCCACTGATTATCCCTTGCCTTATGCCCGTCTTAATTGGCCCTTCACATTTTCCCCGGTATAAATCCATCACCTTCTCTTCAGCACAGAAAGAAGCAACTGTTCTTATACTCCCCACAGCATCATTCGCCACTTGACTTGCTTCCTCATACATTCTCTGTGGGCATATGGAATATCAAAATTCATAAGTCCAAAATGCATACTGAGCATATATGCTTGAAACATGGTTGATCCATGCTCTAACACAAAGTATATATTTTCCAATTACATTAATGTAATGCCAAAATTGTTTAAAGAAGCGAGGAACAAACCTTTGAATCTGCACTGAATCCTTTCAAGAACTTGACTTGAAAAAATCCGTTTAGTCCAAGTAGAGGCACCATAGCAAGGATTATAAGAGCAAGCTGCCAGCTTGATTCAAAGGCAATTACCAATCCAGTTATTGCTGAGGCAATATTCTGAACCAGCAAACCAAGTGCATCCCCAACCAATGCTCTGACGGAAGCTGCATCAGTTGAGAGCCTTGCTCCAACTGCTCCACTCGAATTCTCAGCTTCATCAAACCAACTTACCTCCATGTGAACTACTTTCTCAAAACATGCTTTCCGGATCCTCTGGATCAACTTACCACCAGCAACACCAAAAAGGTAGAATCTAGCTGGATAAACCAGGAGTGATACCACACCGACCGCAACAAATACTAATGCCCAAATTTTTGAATCTTTACGAAGTTCATCATGTGGTTCATAGAAAATATCTATCATTTTGGAGAGTAACAGTCCAAAAACAGGTAAGATTGCTCCAGCTATCATTGCAGCTACAGTCCCCATCAGTAACACTGGAAATTCTGGCTTGTTTAGGTAACCCAGGCGACGAAGAGGCACTTCTGGTGGTGAAGAAGATTTTATAGGATGATCTTGAGACCCCTCATCGACTGGTTCTATAAAGCCAGCAGATGTGGGCAGACCAAATGATGCTGAGAGTGAACGATGACCACTGTTTCCAACTCCCATTGACTCTAGGCTTATAGATCGTAACAAAGAAGACCTTTTACTTGAAAGTCTTCCAGACTGCGATATACTATCTTGTTTTTCTCTGTCTTCTGCGTTCTGTTCTGACTTCTTAATTTCTTGTAGTCTGATGAGCTGGCTATAGGCTCCTTCGGGATCCTTGGTGAGCTCATCGTGTGGACCTGATCAAATTTTACTTATAGTCATGCAAGGAGGAATATAAACAACATGACCCTCCTAAAAAATGTAAGTCATGGAAAAGATACTATTACTATATTATATGTTTACCTCTTTCAACTATTTTTCCTTGATGGATAACAGCAATGGTATCGGCATTCCTTATAGTACTCAAACGGTGGGCAACAATGACAGTTGTTCTGTTTATCATTATTCTGTCCAATGCCTCTTGTACAATTCTCTCAGATTCAGCATCAAGGGCACTTGTAGCTTCATCCAGAAGTAGGATTCTTGGGTCTTTCAAAATCGCTCTTGCTATCGCCACTCTCTGCTTTTGACCCCCAGAGAGCTGAGTTCCATGCTCACCAACCATTGTATCTAGTCCCTAAAATTCATAAATCATATAACATTACAGTGGTGAAAGGACCCTTTCTAATAAAGATAGAAGTAAAAAAAAAAAAAATATATATATATATATATATATATATATATTTTGTCTTGTACACTATGAAGATAAAAGTATTACTGACAAAGAAAGCAAGAAAACCTTTCAAACTGATAAGCACGAATTCACCAAGCAGTTTCTACATCTAAATGAGGTTTGAGAACTCACCTGAGGTAGTTTGTCTATAAATTTGGCAGCATTAGCAAGTTCTGCGGCAGCTCTGATTTCTTCATCAGTTGCTCCATCCTTGCCATAGGCAATATTCTCTTTAATGCTACAAGTAAAGAGAACGGGTTCCTGGCTGACCAGGCCAATTTTCTGTCTGATCCATTTCAGTTGAAATTCTTTGAGATTGATACCATCAATAAGTACTGCACCGGAATGTGGATCATAAAATCTCTCTATCAAACTAACAACTGTGGATTTCCCACTCCCACTTTGTCCCACCAAAGCTGCAGTAGTGCCACTCGGTATTGAAAGCGAAAATCCATTGAATATTAGTTCATCAGGTCTCGTAGGATAACTAAAGCAGACTTCCCTAAGCTCTATGTCGCCACGAATGTCTTCAAGCTTCCGACCATTAGTGTCATAGGCATCGATTAATGGCTTCCTTTCAATTGTTTCAAACATCTTAAAGGCTGCAGCTTGTCCTGCAGCAAAAGCACTCAAGCTTGGAGATGCCTGCCCTAGAGACCTGGGAATCGAAATTTAGTTAGCCAGAAATACATATTATAAGTCTAATCCTCGGAGTTCTTGGATAGAGACAGCGGGAGATAATCAAGTTTTTGAAATTATAGATTAGTAGAACCAAAAGAAACACACAACTTACATGGAGCCAGTCAATACAGCAAATATAACAGTCACAACCTCTCCTCCTGTGTATCCTTTCTCGATGATCATTTTCGCGCCAAACCAAATGCCCAAAGCGTAGCTGCATATAAAGACAAAGTATAGGATCCCAAAACCCAAACCAGAAGCTACTGCCTCGTGCACTCCATTGACGTAAGCCTTGATCAAGGACTGATTGTATTTAGCTATTGCTAGCCTCTCCCCAGTGAATGATGCAACCTGCATTAGAGAGATAAAGGTGATTTATATGTCAGCAATAACAAAAAGGAAAAATGAAGAGTTGTTTTAGCCTGTGTGCTTACAGTCCGGATAGAGCCAATTGTCTGTTCTACAACACTTGAAGCTTTGGAATAAGCAGTTTGTCCCCTGGATGACGCTTTTGTAATAACCAGGCTCATCAGAGCCCCGGACAAGACAAGAAGTGGAATACTAGATAGCATGACAACAGTTAGAAGCCACCCCTTGATGAACGATACAACAAACCCTCCAATGAAAGTTGCCATTAACTGAATAAACTGTCCCACCTGGTATCAAAGGGGAGAAAAGCAATTAAATAACCTTAAACTAAAACTCTTTTGTTTCTGTTATTTTTTTTTGTAGCTAATAAGAAAAGGATGGTTCGTTAATACCTTCTCACCCATGGCATCTTGAATTAGAACAGTATCACCTGACATCCTTCCAATAACCTCTCCAGTGTTAGTCTCTTTATCAAAGAAGGTTACATCTTGCCTCAGAATTGTTTGAAGGTATAAGCCTCTAATTCTTGCAGCTTGTCTTTCTCCCGTGATCATCCAGCATGCCAACTCTGGTACATAGCAAGCAAAGTTTCTTTAGCGGTTGATCAAATTGTAACAATCTAACTGGTTAGATCATAATAGCGTATCATCCGATGTACTTACGCAAAAGTGATGCAGCAAAGGTACCCACAGCCAAGTATACAAATTTCAGAGACACCTGAACAGAATAACCCGTTGCAAATGTTAAATTCCAACTTAACTTTTGAGGATACTATTTCCCAAATACTGAGTAGTAATAGTAAAACGGGTCAATGAGAAAATACCTTGGAAACTTCATCAACAACTTCGGCCGTGGTACTGGATCCCCCAAATGCATTGATCATGCTCCCAAATATCAAAGTCATCAAGGGCATGGAGATTCCATTCCCCACGGCGCCCACAGTGCCCACCAACATCAACAAGTGATCCAAAGAATCGGCAAATGAGAAAAGCTTGTATAATGGTACTGTTTTGACGGGTTCATCTTTAGACTTCCTGGATGATTCTTGATTGTTGCTAGTAACTTCGTTCAAACTGGTATTCCCTTCCATTTCAACAGAAAAAGACTCCTTTTGCTTACAAGCCTCTTTACCAATGATTGTAAGCCTAAAACAGCTGCAGAAAATGCATTAATTCAAGTTAGCAACACACAACACACAGTGCCTTTCTTCATGCTAGTTATCTTTTTTCTTGTTTCCTGGTTTCTTTTGTGTGCATTGAGTTTGTGAAGAAGATGACTGTTCAATATCAAATTTTTAAGTTCACACTCATTGTAAACTTCAGACATATTTCAGCATATAACCATTTTTGGTTTTCCATCAGTTTACTGAACTATAGAGAAGAAAAAATGAACCTTTTTGGAGAAGAAGCTGAAGCAATTTGTGAGCCGGAAAGAAAACTAGCCGTAGAAAGCAACAAAAGAAGAATAAGCGAAAGAAACAATTAAAAAATAAAATGGTGTTTCAGAAGTTGAACTCCGTTAGCTCCTTATATAGTTCACGAGTTCACACTTTAATAAAAGCGTTGGTCAAACTAATAAGAGTCTCAGATCTTGAAGTTTCTTTGCCACCAAGATAACTCGGTAATTCAAGTCAAATTTTTCTTCTATTAAAAGTCCCGAATTAATTTTTTTCTGATTTTTTATATTATAATGTTTGATTAAATGTTAATGACTCTGCGTGATGTTTTGCAACTTTGATTCCTTAATTAAAAATGGTAGCCACCCTTAATCATCTGGGTTGCTATTTTAAATAAAACTGATGTGAAAATTCACTTTGTAATTTTTAGAAAAAAACTAAATAAATGATAGAGAAAACATTAGAAAAAAATATATTGAAAAAGCTACCATCAATATTTTACTGTACCTATTTCAAATAAACTAATATATGTAAATACTAAAACTAATGTTCCAAGGGCATTTATATCAAAAATTTTAATTTTTAAAAAATAATAAAAAATAATCATATATTAAATATTTTTAATTTCTAAGCACTGATTGGTTTCTTGACAGGACAGTCTGACACGCGTGGACACAAAGATTAGTCAATCCCTACTTCACATTAATATCAAAATAATATAAAAAATAAATAACTAAATAAAAATTGAAAGCACTTTCCGTGATGCCCAAACAATGCATTTATTCCCCCACATGTTTCCTTCTCTTTCCTACTTTTTAAATGAAGACAACAGACAAACCATCAAAAACACTCTAATTATTATAAAAATAAGTAATTCCAGATGTTGACAGAAATGTCAAAGACAATGTATCTGTGTCTTTAATTCTACAGTAAATGATTAAAATCATATTTATAATTGAAGAAGGAAAATGGAAAAGCTTCCGACCTTGACCACTTTCTATTCATAAGCTGAGTTTTCAATGTTGCTCACTTTCCTGGCAAATACATGGAAACAATTAGATAAGTGATTCCTCAATAAATTATACAGTTAAAAATTAAAAAAATATACATATGTTATGTCACCATATTTATGAGTTGGTTGATAATGGAATTTCTTAATTCATGAAATTAATTTTCTGTTATGAATTTTATTGATTTAGTCAAATTTATGATAACGCCATGTAATGTTTAAGAAGATCAACTACAACACATTAGAAAAGTGAAGTGAGGATAATCAATGTAGGATCTTTAATATTAGAAAAAAGAATAAAATATTTATATTACTTTAATTACTATTTTAATAAGGGAATGAAACGAGATTGTTTAAATTTGGTAAAAGAGTGGAAAGATACGTCATAAATGAATGAAAAGTTTATTTGAATTTGACTAATTTTAAAAGGTAAAATGAGAATGTAATTAAATTATTTTAACAATTGTAATAATAGTTTCTTTATACCTTAATTTGTATAAATAAAATAATCGTTGATTATTAATATTTGAATAAAATTTAAATATAAGCATACATTTTTGTCAAGTATGTGCACGATAGATTATATCTTATATATAATTCATTATGTCTCACTTAATACACGTAAATTATGGGTCAAATTACTCACATAATTAATTATGAGAAAGATTTAGATTATATAATATTTTCGTGTAGAAATGCTAATACACAATATAAGATTATTAATATTAGTGAAACTTGAAACATATTATATACATTTTTTCTTATGTCAAAGTTACATATGACATTTAGCATAATATTTAACCTTTTCTTCCTTATATATAAGTAAGTGCATGTATCTACTAACCATATGTCTATTTTCTTCATGGTCAATAATATTTCACCTGAAAAGTCAAACACTTCTAGTAACCTATTCTTGGGATAATTTTCATCCTTTTCTGTCATCGATTAATATTATTTTTCATTTTTTTATTCTTCTTCCGTGAATAATTATAATCGACCCGATCCAACCTAGATGCCAATTACATATTTACCCATAATTGAATGGAAAATTACCTACTGTAGAGATAATTCTCCAAAACGAAACCGTTATAAATATCATATATTAAATCATTAAATTTTGATATTTATAATAAATACAAATTTTCTAAGACACACGGGAAATATATAATTACATTATAGTACGAGCAGTCTACAAATTTAATAACTAATGATTAGTTAGAGAATAATCTGCCCTTAAAATAAATAATAAAACAATATCTTCATAATAGCGCCAACCACTTACCTTTCAGTGATAGTATTGCATTATTTTTTATACTCATGCACTAACTGGAGTTCAAAAAGTTGGTAATATAGTTACACCTCATTTCTTGATGTACTTATCTTTTTCGTTTATTTTTATATGTATTTATATCTGTGTTTTTAGTGTGTCAGAAATATATAACCTATAAATAAACAAAATAAAATAAGATTAATTGAATACAACACATTAGAAAAGTGAAGTGAGGTTAATCAATACAGGATCTCTAATATTAGAAAAAGAATTAAAAAAATTATATTACCTTAATTAATTTTAAAAAAATGAATGAAATGAGATTGTTTAAATTTAGTAAAAGGGAGAAAAATAAATGAATCAAAAGTTTATATTGAATTTGACTAATTTTAAAAAGTAAATTAATTAAATTATTTTAACAATTGCAAAAAGAGTTCCACCACCTACTTCCTAAATTGAAACATAAGCATACATTTTTTGTCAATATAAATATATATGCATGAAAGATTATATCTTATACGTAATTCATTATGTGCCACTTAATAAACGTAAATTATGGGTAAAATTACTCACACAATTAATTATGAGAAAGACTTCATTAATTAATTATGTGAGATTATACAATCTTTCCGGTAGAAATGTTAATACACATTATAAGAGTATTAATATTAGTGAAACTTCAACCATATACTTTTTTTTCTTATCTCAAAGTTACATGTGACATTCAGTAAGGGCATGTATTCAGCACGGAGCATCATGGGTCAGGGGTTGTCCTAACTCCAAATCTTTTCAATTTTATGTATTACTTATGAGAATTAAATCAAGTGAATTTTTTTTTCTTTTATAAAACATGTTATGAAATGTTAATAAATAATAAAATATAAAATTTAAATATAATAAATAATAAAATTATTCAAGATACTTTGTTTTCAGATCTGGTTGCTCGTTGTTTTCAATCATTCTCGCTCCAACTCGATGATGTTTAGTTTCGGATCATCACTATCTCTACGCATCCAATCATCATCCTGCTCGTAACTTCGTTCGAAGCATCTCCAGTCGTCGATCAGTACCGTTGCTTTTTGTCTTGCCTTTATTTCACTGTTTCCCATTCAACCTTTGGATTGATTTAAATAATATATTTTTTTGTGATTTTGAAGATAATCGATGTTAAATATATTTAACTTATTACATCATTAAAATCAACATTGGTATAGAACTAATGTATTAACAAAAATAAAAACACATTTAAAAAAAACTTATACCAACATTCATTAACATAATCAAATATATTGTTTTTCATAAACGAAGTAATGGTGCTTATTTTTGCATGTAAGAATCGACTACACCTGTTTTTGCAAATTATTATTTTTGTCGTTTATTATAATAATACAAATAAATAAATTTACATTATAAAAAGTCATATTTTCAACCAAATAGCGTTCTGTTTCACCTACTTTTTGCCGGGTATTTGTTTCTTGTTTTCTTGTATTACTCTGTTATCCGCACCGTTTTGAATTCTTTTCTTCATGACCTGAAGAGTCAAACACTCCTAATTACCTTCTCTTGTATATCTTCCTTCATTTTTTGTATATACTTACATGTGTGTGTTTTTAGTGTGTCAGAAATATAAATTTAATTCAAGAAAATAAAATAAGATTAATTGAATAAAAATGGACATATCTTGAGATTTTTAAACCTAATTCATTTAATATATATATATAAATATATATATTATTTTTTATTTTTTTTAAAGATTTAAACATTCGTAAAAGCAACTTTGACTTTGGTTTTAATTTTGTGTTGTGATTTTAAAATAGAATAATGATAGTTTGATAATATTTCTTTGACAACATTTTAACATCATTTACGTGTCATTCTGTGATTGGTCCATATTGATTAAAGAGAAACCAGTGGCCCAGCAGGAAACCAATAGCCCACAGCTTGAGGCCCAGCAACGTGAGACAAAAATCTCACTGGAAGCCTTTGATGGTCAGAGAAGCGTTGGTGAGCCAGCTGCGAAAAGAGGAGAGAAGTGGGATCTCCATGTTCGTCCGGCAAGAGCACCGCGACGGTGGTGGATCGAAAAGAGGACGACGGTGGAACGGACCCGCGACAAAGATAAGCCCCTTTAACTGAATAGAGATAAGGGAAAAAGAGAGAAAATGTATATGCATGAATATATGTGTGTGTTGTGTTTTTACAGAGGCTGGAAACCTTTATATATGGTTCCAGTAAGGCAGCAAAAGCTGTCAAACTAACAAACTAACTGAAAATAACAAAACCCCCAAATTAGAAAACCTAGAAACTGAAAATACTGTTTACAGGAACAGTAAACCAAAAACAAGTAACACCGGATACATTCAATAGCCTCCCCTCAAGCTGGATGATGGATATTCATCATTCCAAGCTTGGAAATAATAGATTTGAACCTAGTCCGGTGAGGAAATTTAGTAAATATATCTGCAAGTTGCCCTTCTGATCGAATGGGAAGCAAATGTAGGAGCTTGGCTTGTATTTTCTCACGAACAACGTGACAATCCAACTCTATGTGCTTGGTTCGCTCATGATAGCTTTGATTGTGAGCAATATGCCTTGCTGAGTTATTATCACAATAAAGGACAGCAGTAGCTGTTGGCTCAATGTGTAAATCTTGAAGAAGATAGTGTAACCACTGCATCTCACACACTGTAGCTGCAAGAGCCCTGTATTCAGCCTCCGTGGAAGACCTTGACACCGTACTCTGTTTCTTTGACCTCCATGAGATAAGAGAGTTGCCTAAGAAAATGCAGTATCCAGTAGTAGACCTTCTTGTATTAGGACATGTGGCCCAATCTGAATCACTGAAGCCCTTTATCTGAGGATTAGAATCAGCAGCAAAGAAAAGTCCTTCAGCTGGACTTGATTTGACATACCTAAGTACATGTTGTAAGGCTTGATAGTGGTGCTTAGTTGGTTCCTGCATGAACTGACTTAAAAGATTGACAGTGAAGCATAAATCAGGCCTAGTGTTAGTAAGATAGAATAATTTTCCTATTAATTTCCTATAATCACTAGGATTCTCCATATAATCCTCCTTTTTGTACAGACTGCTATTGTTGCTCAAATAGGGTGTAGAACTAGGTTTACTCCCTAGCATTCCTGTTTCTTCTAGGATATCCAAGGCATATTTCCTTTGGCACAAGTGTATCCCTTTCTTCGATCTAGCCACTTCAAACCCAAGAAAATACTTGAGTTCTCCTAAATCTTTAATCTGAAATTGATTATCCAAAAGAGTTTTCATGAGATTGATTTCTTTCATTGAATTCCCTGTCAAGACAATGTCATCAACATATATAAGTAAGGCTGTGAAATCTGAAAGGGTTCTTTTAACAAATAGGGAATGGTCAGATTTAGATTGGGTATATCCTGAAGAAATAAGAAATGATGAAAGCTTGTCAAACCACTGTCTGCTAGCTTGTTTCAGCCCATATAAGGATTTGGTTAGTTTACAGACCAGCCCTTTATTGTCAACATTTAATCCTGGAGGAAGATCCATATAAACATCTTCATTCAAATCTCCATGAAGGAAGGCATTGTCCACATCAAGTTGATGTAGGAACCAGCCTTTAGAGGCTGCAAGAGCCAACAAAAGTCTAACAGAGGTGAGTTTAGCAACTGGGGAAAAAGTATCCAAAAAATATATTCCCTCTTGTTGAGTGTAGCCTTTGGCTACCAATCTGGCTTTATATCTCTCAACTGTGCCATCAGCCTTATGCTTCACCTTATAGACCCATCTGCATCCGATAGATCTCTTTCCTGGAGGAAGTTGGGTCAAATACCAGGTTTTATTCATCTGTAGAGCATGTATTTCCTTCCTCATAGCATCAACCCATTCAGGGCTGTTCTTAGCTTCTTCATAGGAATTGGGCTCTTTATTCACAGTTATAGCAAGAGTGTATTTCAAATGCTTATCTGAAAGAGATTTATAAGACAAAATTTTTTTAATGGGATAGGGAGTAATCAAACCATTTTTGGCACACAATTGAGTGGATGGAGAGTGATCACTTTGTTGTATGTAATCTTTTAAGTATTCTGGAGTCCTTCTCATTCTGCTGGATTTCCTCTGTGCATTTCCAAGTTCTTGATCTATAGGATTGTCATTATCGGTGGCAGCTTCCTCTTCAGTAGATCTCTCATTCTCAGTAGAACTTTGTTCATGGCTGCAAGTAATGTCATCAAGAAAAAATATGTCTCTTTTATCTTTATCATGATTACTGCTTCCTGCTTGTTTGTCTTTATATGGGAAAATATTTTCATAGAAGATAACATTCCTACTTATGAATATTTCTCTACTATTAATGTCAAGGACTATATATCCTTTTATCCCACTCTTGTATCCTAGAAAAATACCCTTTCTAGCTCTAGGATCAAGCTTACTTTTGTTACCTTCTAAGGTAGATGCAAAACATAGACAACCAAAAATCTTTAAGTCAAGATAGATGGGTGATTTACCGTGTAAGAGTTCATAAGGGGTTTTGTCTTTAATGATAGGAGAGGGAAGTCTATTGATCAGATAAACAGCTTGGGATAGAGCATAGGACCAATATATGTGAGGGATATTAGATTGGAAGATCAAGCTACGGGTTACATTCAATATATGTTGGTGTTTCCTTTCCACAACAGAATTTTGTTGTGGAGTCTCAACACAACTTCTTTGATGTTCAATTCCATATTAGATTGGAAGAACAAGCTGCGGGTTACATTCAATATATGTTGGTGTTTCCTTTCCACAACAGAATTTTGTTGTGGAGTCTCAACACAACTTCTTTGATGTTCAATTCCATACGAATTATAGACACTAGAGCAATTAAATTCAGGTCCATTATCGGTTCTTATCACTTTAATAGCCTTATTATGTTGTGTCTTAACCTTAGCAATAAAGCTCTGCAGCAGTTCTCTAGTTTGGCCCTTATTATGCATAAGAAAAATCCAAGTATGCCTACTGTAGTCATCAACAACAGTTAAAAAATACCTATGACCATGTACAGAGGGGGTAGATATGGGACCCCAAATATCACAGTGAATAATGTCAAAACAGTCATCAGATAAAGAAGTGCTTTTAGGAAAAGGCAATTTGTGCTGTTTGGCAAAGTGACAGATATCACAAGCGTCATTATCACTAGCAGTCTGAATATAAGGGAAAACTTTACACATCTTATCAAGAGTTTTATGTCCAGGATGACCAAGTCTAAAGTGCCAAATATTTACATTGTCATGTTCATACGAAAAGGCAAAACTAGGAGCTAAATTCCTTCCAAAAGATTGTAAATGGTAGAGTCTCTTGCACACACTAGCATACCCAATCATCCTCAATGTTGAGTTGTCCTGAATTTCACACATCTTAGAAGAGAAAGTTAGTGTACAGTTTATATCCCTAGTGAGACTTTGAACAGATATGAGATTAAAGGTGAATTCTGGTATATATAAAACGTTAAAAATCACAAATTCTTTAGAGAAATGTATGGTTCCAGCATAGTGAGCAGTGACAGTAGAACTATTGGGTAATTTCACTGATATAGGACTGATTTTATAGAAAGTTGTAAACTGGTTTTTATCATGGGTTACATGATCTGTTGCCCCTGTGTCTATGATCCATGAAAATATACCTGGTGCATTCTCTGTGTTGTCCTTTTGGATTTGACTGATGCTGTGAGATGGGGTGTCAACTTTCTCCAGCATTTGCAGTATCTTTTGCATCTGTTCATGAGTGAAAGAATTTTGAGTGACATTTTGCTGACTTGTCTGCACTCCAGTAGATGTTGAACAGACATTAGCTGTCCCCCATTCACTCTGTCCAGTGTTGTTTTCATTACTGTTGTCATTCTTTTTGTACCAAGGTGGGTATCCATGCTTGGAATAACACTCATCAATGGTGTGGTTCATCTTATGACAGTAGGAACACTGTTTTCCGTAGTTGGGGTTTCTCCCTCTCCCTCTTCCTTGATTTCTGGGAGGATTTCCACGTCCATAAGTCTTCCAACCTTGATTGTTCTTCCATTGATTTTGCTTTTCAGTGGCACTTGCAAGAACCTTGCTGTCATTCTGATTAGAATCATTTTTCCCTTGTCTTTCTTGTTGTATGATGAGGGAAAATACACGATTAATGTTGGGTAGAGGCTCCATAAGCAATATCTGGGTTTTAACAGTATCATAGCATTCATTTAGGCCCTTTAGGAAACATATGACATGCTCCATGTCCCTGTATTTCTGTGATGCTTTGGACAGATCACATTTGCATGGAATTTTGCAACTGCAAATGGGAATAGGTCTTAGAAATTCAAGTTCTTCCCACAAGATTTTCAAATCTGTAAAATACTGGGTCACACTCCTTTCACCTTGCTTGATGGAGTGAATTTCTTGGAGTAAATCTGAGAATTTGAAGTGATCTCCTTTAGAAAATATTTCCTTCAATTCTTCCCACAGTTCTTGTGCATTCTCTACGTATATCACACTCTCAGCTATTTGGGGTGAGAGGGTTTTAATGATCCAAGATAGCATCATCATGTTGTTTCTTTCCCAAGAATCAAACAAACTGTCACTTCTTTCGGGTCTTGTGATGCCTCCATCTATGAATTTTAGTTTGTTCTTGGATAAGAGAGCCCTTCTCATGTTTCTACTCCAAGAAGTATAGTTGGTTTCATTCAAGACCTGAGATATGAGGGAGGTGCCTGGGTTCTCCCTGGGTGTAAGTAGTAGGGACTGACTGGGTTATTGGTCTGGTCCAGTTTTTCCATAGTTAGCAAGAAAATTTCAAAGAACCAAAGAAAGATCAAGAAGAAGAAGGATGTGCAGCGGAATCAGTGGCAGAACAGGTCCAAGACCTGCTCTGGTACCATAAAGAGAAACCAGTGGCCCAGCAGGAAACCAATAGCCCACAGCTTGAGGCCCAGCAACGTGAGACAAAAATCTCACTGGAAGCCTTTGATGGTCAGAGAAGCGTTGGTGAGCGAGCTGCGAAAAGAGGAGAGAAGTGGGATCTCCATGTTCGTCCGGCAAGAGCACCACGACGGTGGTGGATCGGAAAGAGGACGACGGTGGAACGGACCCGCGACAGAGGTAAGCCCCTTTAACTGAATAGAGATAAGGGAAAAAGAGAGAAAACGTATATGCATGAATATATGTGTGTGTTGTGTTTTTACAGAGGCTGGAAACCTTTATATATGGTTCCAGTAAGACAGCAAAAACTGTCAAACTAACAAACTAACTGAAAATAACAAAACCCCCAAATTAGAAAACCTAGAAACCGAAAATACTGTTTACAGGAACAGTAAACCAAAAACAAGTAACACCGGATACATTCAATATTGATGTTTATAATTATTATTATTATTGATTGTAAAGTAATTTTAGACAAATCACATAATGACACGTAAATAATGTTAAAATGTTGTCAAAAAAAAATTATTGTCAAATTATCGTTACCTTTTCAAATATTTACCGAACAAGTATAAAACTGTTTTACATGAGATTGTGTGAGATTGTAACGAGGTTATATAAAGTAACATTTGATTTGAAACAGTATTTGTTTGATGGGAGGATGGAGAGAGTTGGACATGGTGGACATGAGTTTAGGTTGCTTCAACACACGTGTAGGAGAAATTCTATATTAGTTTAAATTTTTTTTATTTAATTCAAGTTGTATAATTTTAAATGTGATGTCATTCATGAGAATGGAGAAACAACTTGGGAAGAAATTATGTTAAGAGGCTGCTCCAGTGATTTTTAAAAACATCTTAATTAATAATTCAGCGTTAAAATTAAATATCTTAATAATTAACTTTGATTACTTATCTCTTTGTTTGTAATTTTTAAACTTTTAATAGGTAATATTAACGCCACGGTCTCAAGTTCAATTTTCTGTCCTTTTATTTTCTTTCTCTACTAATTTTATATAATTTTTCCTTTTCAATATCTTTTTAGTTTTTTATATTTTATAAAAAATAAGTCTTATCTTTCAAATTATATATATATATATATATATATATATATATATATATATATATATATTTTCAGCTTCAACAAATAAGTCTCGTATAGTATTTTATATTCTTGAATGTGAGAATGATGTAGTCATAATATTTTATTCCATGTAGGTTTTATGTGTTAGTTTGAATTTTAAATGTTTGATGATTTATTATACATTGAGTAATAAAAAAATTATAGTATTTTAGTGGTTCAAATTATTGTTATTTTAAAATAAAATATTTTATGTTAGACATAAGAAATAAAGAAAAATTTCAATTTGAATCACTTGATATGTTTGTAGAATTATGAATTATGTAAAGTTATTGAGTAAGCAAAACTTTTATTAGAAAGACGTTCAATTAATTGAAAACACGAGACATTTTCTTTAGGTAAGTCAACTTTCACGAAACAGTATTCAATTAACTGAAAACATGAGAATTTTAGTCGTCAAAAATCCATTTCCTTGTTGTGTGAATTATTTTTGTAAAAACTCCCAAAGATTTTTGGTTGAGAGAATGCTTTAGGTTAAGAAAACAATATTTTTGGCTGAACCGTCAAGTTTTTGGTCAGTGAGACTGTTTTTGTTTCATGTTTTAAACTTTATGAAAATACATGTTTTTAAATTTATGAGTACGTTTCTCATTTGATTTTAATATGAATAAAGAATTAAGATAATTATTAATGTATGAAAATAAAGGAGTCGAACTCCAGCCTCAATATATTGTAAATAATTTATTACATTTTCTTACACATGTTTGATGAAAATATCAAAAATAAATTTTTGTATTTTTGTGATATTTGTGATCTAATTAAGTTAAAGTGCAAAAGTTGTCTAAGTGTTATATAAGTCTTTTGAGAGAAAAATAATGAAAATTATTTTAAGAAAACAAAAAATTCTTTGAATAAAATAAAAATTAAGGATAAAAAATAATAAAGAAGATAATTTTTTTATATTACTTGTTAATAAATACTTGAAATTAAGGGTTAAACATTCTCATGTAAAATAAATAAATAAAAAATAAAAACATTGAAAATGAATAAAAATAATCAAATATGAGACTTAGAAAATATTTGATTCACTACATTTGATATTATACAATTTCAATGTACAATCAAAGTTGTGATATCAGAAAAAGTATCTTGAAGATGTGTTAAAAATGTGAACGAATTTTATAGATATAAAACATGTGAAATAATTAGAAGAAAGAATAAAAATGTGTGTAGCCAAATTTTTTTAAAACTAAAAAGGTTTAAGCCAAAATTGGGTCCTTGCTTGAAAATATCAAGTGAATCCTTATTTTTTTAATTATCAAAATTGGGTTTATATACATGTAAAATGTTTGAATTGTGTTCAAATATTTAAAAAATTAAACTAATTAAATTTTGTCCGTTAAATTTGTGCAGGCTGATATAAGAGTGTTTTATTACGTGGAAACTTTTTTAAAATTAAGAGCTTTTTATTACACATTTATGTAAGAAAAATCAGTCTCACACAAGTAAAAATAAAACCTTTAACTCCTCACCACTTCGTGGTTGTTTCTCTCAACTTTTTATTACACATTTCTTCAACTAATTTTTTTTTTTTATAATTGTTACACTGTGTTAATAAATATTATTATTAGTAGAAATAATTACCAAAACTGAGAAATTTTAAGTACACAATGCGAACAATACTAATATAGTTATAGTTTGTTTGGTTCTCTCTCTATATATTATGATTAGAAATTATACATTTAATAAATATATATTTCAATTATCACATCTAATAAATACATTATAAGTAAATAAATACAATACTTATTATAGAATACTTTGAAACCGAACCAAACTTACTCATACCGCTAGACGAATCTATATACATGAATAAAACATTTTCATAAAAGAATCCCACTTTTAAAATATTTAATTACTACATATAATAAATATTACTGATGTAAACTATTCATCATAAAATTAAAATTTTAATTAATCACTATTACATGCATCTGCCCTTATTTATTTTTTATATATCTATATATTTATATCACTATATAAAAGTACATACAAAATCTTATTTTTCTGTCTTTCTTTTAACATAAAAATATTAATTCTTAATAAATAAAATATAAATTATTATTTAATAAAATATATAATTAAATAAATTTTAAATAACTTCTCATTTTGAAAACAATCGCCGCATTTTTTTTCCCAAAATAATTTTTTTTTAAGTTGTATCATTATTACCAAACTATATTATTTTAATGTAATAGATAATAAAATTTAGCAAAAGTGTTATAAGGAAATGTATACAATAAATAACTAATATTAACCTGATTTAAGTGAAAAAGAAAGAAGTTTTTCTTTATTTAAACAACACAACACATCCCGGTAAAAAATCCAAACAAAAAAAATTAACAGTTCAAAGTAAAAAAAATAGAATCTAGTTCAGTTTACGCGTTGTAAGAAGCTCTATCCACAACTCTTTCTCCACTCTCCAGTGTTTTCTGTTAAATAAATTTAAATTTGAAAAAAAAGAAGTTAAAAATGTAATTTTTAGTTTATTAATTTTATTAATTTCAGGGGATTTTTTTTTTAACTAATAAATTCAAGTACGTGTTTTCAGTTGATAAATTTTTATACTCTTGTTTTTATTCTTTTTCGTACCATTATTTTCATAACCTTATTCAGTTAAAGACACTACAGATATAAATATGAGATTTTTAACATTTTCCACCAATCATATTCTCTTTTCCTCTCTCTTCCCTCACTTCAACTACCGCAAATTAATGTACGCCACGGAACTTTTCGGCGTCTTCGTCGTTCACGGCGTCGATGCTTCGCCGGCAGTGGCGTCCACCACCCTCATCAACAACAAGTACTTCAAGATTACAGCCTTCACCAAACCCACTTCCCATAATGGCGTGAATTTGAGGTCAGAAAAGGCTTTGAAGCCTTATCGCTGCAGAGCTGACGCAAACTCTGATTTTTTCTCTGTGACATCGTCGAACAAGTCCGACGTGGACTACCTTGGACAGAGCACCAAAGGTGATTTGAATGTCAAGTCGGAGCATCTCGAGGCTTTCGGTAATGCTTGAAACTTTTCCAAGATTCCCGTTTTCGGTCTTCACGTGTCGTGCGTGTGTTTTGGGGGGTGGTTTGTTACTTGGTAGCACATTGACAATATCAAGATTAAGTGTTGTTTCTGAATGTGAAGGTTTCTTTATATCAAGAATAGGACATTGGATTATATAGTCATTTCTTAATGGTCTGAACAACAGATATCAGCTAGACCGATTTGATTCGCTTCCAGTACATATTTTTTTCGTTACCACTGAAGTTAATTTGTAACACTTTCGTAATGGCTTCTTTAACTCATACCTACGCTAATTTTAGCTTATAGATAAACTGAATGTGTTTTCCCTGATTTTATTTCACTCCTAGAAGTGTTTATGAATAAGTTTTCTTCAAATAGATCTTTACTCTTATTTAACTGAATGTGGTTTTGTAAACTTGTGCTAAACAAGACAAATGTTGGTTCCCTTGCTTGTAGGATTTGATGGTCATGCTGCTTTAGAAGGTCCAATTGAGGAAGTGGCCAGATCAGAAGCAAGGCAAGCAGAGGATTTGCTAAAAGATTTGGGCATTCCGGTACAGTTGGCCCACTACTCTTGCTTGCTTTGCTTGTGTTTGTTTTTTCAATTCAGTCTACTTCCCTGCGTCCTATGCAATTTCTTGATGAATATCACTGTTGGTATTCGTATCCTACCGTGTGCTGTTCTGTGTGCATATTTGTATCATTATCAAATTCTCTTCTAAACACAGGCATGGATGGATGATGAACATTACATTTGCTACAAATTGAGTTTTTTGTGAGCTTTATGCTTAATATTCGCACGTCTTATCCTCCTTTTTAGTTTTTGCATTGTCTATTCAAGCATCATGAACTGACCAGTTTCACGAATTGCATAGACCTCTCGTATTTTAGATATCTGTACTCATATACAATGAATATGAGGTGTTTGTCTAAGTTTCATTAAAGTTTTGAAAGCACGATACTTAACACAATTTACTTTTTAGATATTATCATTTAAGTTTTTTTTTCATAGATGTCCCCAGAAGATAAATTTGTACTTTTTATTTCGGAGTGTCAACCTAGAATGTGGACATTTTAGATCATTATTATCAACCTTTTACTCTACCACCTATTACTCCCTCCATCACTTCATATTTTTTTCATCTAATTATTGTTTTTGACTGGCACTCTTATTTCGCCTTTTTCCTATTTTTGCCTTCTGTAAGAAAATATCATTTGTTTGTGTTCATTTGTAGAGCCCTTCTTCATCCAGAAATTCTCCTCGTGGAATATTCTGCAGCCGAACATTGAATCTGCGGTCCATCAGTGCCATTGGATATGACATGGACTATACCTTGATTCATTATAACGTGATGGTACACTTCTGTTCCATGTACCATGTAGTCTGTATAAACTTTAACAATCCTAATAACTAAATATGCAGATATAACTTTCCGTTCAATTTTTGACTGTGTTGTATTGTATGTCAGATTTACAAACACAAAATTTCTGTAGTAAATTCGTAATTTGCATAAGGCAAGAATACTGGCTCTGACTGAATCATCAAATAAGTCAATATTACTCAATACTATTTTACACTATTAATTCATTCTAGTTGTTCTTATGTTTATCACATTGGTAAAATACAAAGTATTTCCCCCCTGCTCTGCTTGATGGTTTTATTCTTGTTTGTTAAAAACATTGGCATGGTGTTTCAAATCATAGAAGTACAAATCAGTTTATGTATTGTGTGGTGTTTCCTGGAACTGTAGGTTTGTTTCTGTTCACTTAATGGACTTTTCTGATATTGACGTATTCTCTTACAGGCTTGGGAAGGCAGGGCTTATGACTACTGTTTGGAAAACCTTAGGAACATGGGTTTCCCTGTTGATGGACTTGCCTTTGATCCTAATCTGGTAATATATTCTCTCTGGCAAGCTAAAGGTATTTGGCAATCCATATTCTCTCCTTTTTGTTTTACTGATCTTTGCATTGTGTTATAAATTGTTCAGGTAATTAGAGGCCTTGTCATAGACAAAGAGAATGGAAATTTGGTTAAAGCTGATCGATTTGGTTACGTAAAAAGAGCCATGCATGGCACCAAAATGTTATCTACTCGAGCTGTGAGGTAAGTGTCAGACCTTGTATTTTGATTCCTGATAATGGAAATATCAAAACATACACCATTTAGGATGACAGAAATCCCTTTTCCAAAAATACCGATTTGATCATTTTGGGTTGCATGAATCTTCATCAACTATTCATTGGTTGGCTGTGTTGCTGCCAGCCTTCAAATTGATATATGTTATGTATAAATTATTAACACTCATGCATGCATGTTCATACACATTAATAGTTTAGTAGATGTCATTTATCAAAAACTGGAGAGTGCTACTTAACTTTATATGCAATGGAAGTGAGATGTATGGGAGAGAACTGGTGGACCTGCGAAAGGAGAGTCGATGGGAGTTTCTCAATACACTGTTTTCTGTGTCTGAAGCTGTGGCCTACATGCAGGTATGTTGCTATTGCTGGTGTAAACCTCAAAACATTCAGTAGTGGAGATATATTCTGGTATAATGTTATATTGGCTTATGTGGCTTCTTTTTTTCTCTCCAATGGGTCATAAGTTTTGTTACTCTCTTAAAGTTGAACAATGTTAGCTGTCTTTTGAACCCTTGTCTATTTCCCCTTGTCAACTCTTTTAGAGGCCAACTAGGTATTCCAAACTTCAAGAAGGTATCACGGTCCAAATGGGATTTCTGAAATATTAAGATGTATGGCAGCTCCTGTAAGCTGTGATACCTTCTCTAATTTTTTATAATAATATGACTAATCGTAGTACCTACCTAATTTACAACGGTGTTACATTTTTATTTAATGTAATAAGTATTGTTATGATGAGGCTTTATTAATGATGTACTATTTCTTTCAGATGGTTGACAGATTGGATGATGGGACTATACCAGCAGATCTTGGCCCTCTCGATTATAAAGGACTATATAAGGTAATATGGGTGGGGCAAAGGTTTTCGAACCTTAAATGATATATTTAATTATTTGAGTTCTTTTCTTTACCTTTGCCACAACTTTCAGGCTGTTGGAAAAGCTCTTTTCTGGGCACATGTAGAAGGTCGCCTTAAGGTAAACACAGCAAAGCTGTTGTATTGGCAACTGTAAAGTTATAGTGTTGTGCTTCATTCACAACAAAAAACATGAAATTTATGCAGAGCGAGATCATGTCTAAGCCTGAACTTTTTGTGGAGCCTGATCCAGAATTACCTTTGGCGCTTCTGGATCAGAAGGAGGTATTACTTCTAATGTGTTATATTTTGCATGACATATGTTGCCCTTCTACTCTTTACGAGTTGTCTACTTGAAACAGGCTGGTAAAAAACTTCTGCTAATTACCAACTCCGATTATCATTACACTGACAAAATGATGCGGCACTCTTTTAATAAATTCCTTCCCAATGATATGAGTTGGCGAGATCTATTTGACATTGTAAGTTCGTGTACATTATTTCTTATTTTATTCTTGAAGAACTTTACAAAAGTTCTTGACATTGGAGGAATGAAATACTCTATCCCCCCATCATTATTTTGCCCTAAACTAACAGCCTTATCTTGTTATGAAATAAATTTGCATAAATGGGTATGGTTTTGTTCCTGGATAGGTAATTGTCTCAGCAAGAAAACCAGAGTTCTTCCAAACATCACACCCCATGTATGAAGTGGTCACAGACGAGGGGCTTATGCGTCCATGCTTCAAGGCTCAGACTGGTAATTAGTAGTTTGTCTGATCCTTATTCGGTGGCTCATTTGCTTTGCCTGTGTAAGAAGTTTGAGATTCTTATTTTCCAATAAAGAGAATGCGATCATCCTAAATATTTTATTTATAGGTTAAAATATAAATGAATAATGTCGTTTGGAATACTGTTAACAAATTTATTGAACTAAAATGACAACAGTAAAAGTACAATTGGGTTTCAAAATTAGAAATTTGTTATTTTGAATACACTTTAGGCTTCCAAAAATGGAATGCGAGTCATACAAATTTATTGAACTAAAAAGACAATACTGTTGGCAAATTAGGTTTGAAAATGAGAAATCCATGATTTTACAGTACATTTTGAGATTTCCAAAATTGGAATAGGTGTAATACAGATTGAGACCAGTGGGCTTTTTTATTCCTTTACCAAAACTAAAAAGGTTATATATTTTTATTTTGGCATTCCTTTCCTTAAGAATAAATCTGTTACTGATATAGGTTTTTTGATCTACTGCCATAAAAGTGCATAAGGTTTCAAATAGAGAAATACATTATTTTGAAGTACAATTTTGAACTTCTAAAAATGGAATGCATCTGTTCCTTATTCGTTTAACAAAACCAAAAAGGTTAGATAATTGGAGGCATTCCTTTCTTGAATATATCTGTTATTGTTAGCTTTTGGATTTGCTGCTACCTCCTTTACATAAATGGGAATGGAGAATAAGTCGTAGACAGTAGACAATACAAAGAAAAAAAACAACATACATTTTTATGATGCATTAATATTTATGGACCATTTAGCTCTGGATATTTTAGATTTGATGAGATCCGGAAAGAGTGATTATATCACATCTTATTATTTGTCCTGATACTATATACCTAGAATGCAAAATTGCTGGCATTTTTTTCCAAAATTTAATTTAATACTATTCATCCAATCATCATGTTATTTTTCACTAAGGACAATTGAGTTGCTTATTTTACTACCATGCTACTCCATCTACCATCTTCTGCAGGTGGTTTGTATTCAGGGGGAAGTGCACAAATGGTTGAAAATTCTCTAGGTATTCATGGAGATGAGATATTGTATGTTGGCGACCATATTTACACTGATGTCAGTCAATCCAAAGTCCATTTGCGATGGCGAACAGCATTGATTTGTCGAGAACTGGAAGAAGAGGTTAGTATAACCCAAATTATGTTTGAAAATTTTCTGACTAAAAACCTCTAGAATTTCATTTTTCTTTTCTCGAAATAAACAAATAGTATGATTCTTGTTAACTCAGCTAAAATGCATTTAATAGCTTTCAGTAATATATTGTATTGAACTGTATGCACTTATAGGGAAAATATGATGCCATGACTAGATCGGGCTAAGAAATATCATTGTGCTTTTTAAATGTGGAAACTGCAGTACAATGCCTTGATTGGTAGCCGGAGTTATAGAGAATCATTGGTGGAGCTTATAAATCAAAAGGAGGTAGTAGGGGATCTCTTTAACCAACTTCGGCTAGCTCTGCAGAGGCGAAGCAAAGACCGTCCTGCTCAGGTAAGTTTTGATCATATAATACTATTATGTATTTCATTTTCTATGCCTTGTATTCTGTAATGGCAACACGTTTTACCATTGTTGGCGATCTGAATAACATTAGGCACTTAGGAATTTTCTTTTGCATTCATGTGAGAATACACAATACCCACCCCTGTGGTTAACCTTTAGCTGCTATTAGTTTGTTGCCTATATAGACTTATTCTAAACCATTCACAGCTGTTCTCACACATCTCAGTTATTAATGCTAGTTGTTTTGTTATAACATTGACAGTATTAGCCTAGTCAGTAGCCTTCCTTTCATATCTTGAAACCTTTTAATGGTTCAACTATGATTCTTGTGCCTAAAAAACTCAGAAAACTGAGCATACCTTTTTATTATAATTTTATAGTTACCCAGATAAGGCTACATATACTATTGGCCTATTGCTTCAGTACTGATTGTAATATTCTCCATGTTCTTAAAAGACCCTAGCAGCAACTAACATGAATGATGAAGACCTCACTGATAGCATGCAAAAGCTACTTATTGTTATGCAAAGACTGGATAAGAAAATTGCTCCAATGCTGGAGGCTGACGGGGAGCTCTTCAATTCAAGGTAAGCGTAGATGATAGAACTTTCTATTCAGAAGGTCTCTAATTGTACTCGACCTGTACTTGATTTATTGACTACTTCCTCAGGGTTAAATATGTAAGGCCACTTTTTAATAACTGATTTGCCATGAAAGGGAATTACTATTAACTGGTAATTGACTTGGCAATTTGTCCCCGGTTAAAATAGTCCCATTATATTATTAGAAAGACCAAAGATCCTCTGTTAGGATAGCAAACCTTCAACCCCCCCCCCCTTCCCTTACTTCTCTTTCTGTGGCATCCACGGTGAATAAGAAACTACTCGTTACAGTGAACATGAACATAACAAGGCAAACTAATCACCATATGAAACTAAATACCAAACAAACTGCAGGCCATATCAGTATCCTGGTTTTTGACCTTTTTAAAAGTTGCAAGGAAGTTGGGATATCTTGTTTTTCTCCTTTGCTATGTGGGTTAGGCGAGAGTATCTTTACATAACAATTTGGATGCTGCTTGTCTTGCTTTTTGGCTTTTTTACCATGTGCATTTGCTATTAACTTGGTGTATATATTGCATTAGGTGGGGTTTTCTATCTCGTGCTGGACTGTGGGATAAAAGCCACTTGATGAGACAAATTGAGAAGTATGTGCTTGCTTTATTATGCTCCGGATCTCTATTCATCTTATTTCTCTTTTGATGTTGAACTTTTTAAATTTATCACAGATATGCCGACATTTATACATCTAGGGTGTCAAACTTTTTGGATTATACGCCCTTCATGTATTTCCGCTCTCAGGAACAGGTATTCTGATAACTGTTTCTTCACATTTATTGCCATACAAAGCATAACGTTATTGAATTCTTTGGACATTAAACTGACCTAGGAATGTTTCTTTGTGCTCCACAGAACCTTGCGCATGACTCGTACACGTACTATTGTTCACAAATTAATAATGAGCATTCTTCCTAGGGTATAATATTGGAGGAAAGCGAAGAATAATTAGGAGGAATAAGAGTCTGTTGCTGACACCATAAGCAGCTGTTCATTGTGATAGTATTTGATGCTGCGATGATGACGATACCATGTATTATTTAAGCTGGTATCAAGTTCATGAAGGACACTGGTAGCATGTTTGCCTCAGCCAAGTAGTGTTAGTTGGTCACTGGTTTATAGGACAACAGTGTCCCAACCGAAAAATGCTAGGATTCTGTTTCCGGCTGGCTTGTTTTGCTGTTACACAAATTCTGACACGTTGTACAATCCATTGGTCTTGTATCATTAATGTGAATGGACGTTACTTGTACAACCCATGTAGTACAATCCATTGGTCTTGTATCATTAATGTTGCAAATTTCTAGTCAACTGAAAAATTGTTAATACAAAAATTGGAAGCATTTGTATTGGACTTGGTGTTGCCCATTGATTTGATCTTGGAAGGTTTTGAGAAGTGTTTGAAGGTCATCAACTTAATATCAAGAATGAAAGAAAGAAGGATCACCACTAACACTTATGGTAGAGCAATGTTAATTAATGTTATTTGACTCTAACACGTCTTCATAATTGAAAACATCATTGATGAATTTGTTTTGTACTAAAGAGTAGAAAATAAGCAACTTTGAAACTTCAATAGAAAGGAGAAAAGTTAAGAATGTGATATTAGTAGAGTTTAGAAGAATGTAATTACTTCTCATGGAGGTCTTTTGACTACTAGTTTAGATATAAAGCATGCAATGAGTTGTGCAAAGCAGAAGATCACATTTCACTTTTCACTTTGATAATATTAATAAAAGGTAAGATCTCTAAACCTTCTCCCTTTTAAAATTTAATTATTTATTTGTATAATTATTTCTAACATAACATCATTGGTATTTTCATAGTTTGGAACCTACTTGGAAAATGATTGATGAGAGGTGGGATAATAAACTTCATTATACTAGATGGCTTTTTTATATATAAAATGCAAAAGATTGAAATGATGGAGGATGTTTGGGAATGAAACTTCAGAGTTGAATAGATTTATTATGAGTTTTGAGTTTAACTTTTAGTTCTTCAAGCTCTTCAAGTTTGCCAAGTTATTTGTGATTTATAATTTTTTTATTGTATTTATGTAGTTTTTAAAACTTCATATATATTTATAAGTTCATACAAAAAAGATCATTTGCATTACAAAAATATGAATGACTTGATTTATGTCATGTATAACTTGAAACTGAAAAAAAAAACAAATTAGAAAAGTTGTTCTCCCAAGTGATCTAGTTTTAGATGCATTTGATCTTTGATAATATAATTCTTGATGCCAATGGTGATAATGCACACTTATTATCTGCGGATGAGCTTAAAATGATGATGATGGTCTCGAAGGCGATATTAACATCATTAGATTGTCAACATCATTAAATTAATTTTAATAAGATGATTTTTTAAAACTAAATTAGAAAATAATTCTAAAAGCTTATTGCAATTTAATAAAAAAAAACTTACAACAGCAAATTACAAAGTTAAAGGATTTAATAACAACATAAATCAAAATGAGCCGTGGTAGCAATGCCTAGAGATCAAATTGATTTATGATTTCCGGAAGTTATGTAGTAATGGACTAATCGTTAACTCTAAAATATATGCAGTTAATACCAGTGGCGGCACTGAACTACATATTTGAATTAAACAAATACATACTTCAATGAAATTACATCTTTTAAAAATTCTTAAAATCTGCATGTAAAAACTCCTAAGGTCACTATAGCCCCAAAAAACCTTAGACTGTTTGTTTTGATGCATATTACAGAAAGAATGGAACTTTGCATTTCCTTATGGTATGATGCCTGCCAAAACTGTTTGCAGGACACCCTGGTGGAAGCAACAGATGACTTTCCTTATATTTGATAGAAACAAGACAAAGGCCATGAGGAGGGACAGACAATGAGTATTTTGCAAGCTCTTTGCGATCTCGACTTGCCAGAATATAAGCAACAATATCAGGAGGGATAGCTTCCCTACCAATTTGAAGCAACAAAGCCACCTGGAAAGAGCAAACAGAAATATTCATTGCAAAAGTGGAACAACTACTATGTAATTTTGAAATCGGTGACTACTCTTATAGATTAATTAGGAACAAAGCTATTTACCATGTTTCGGACTTGTCTATACAAGAAACCTGTGCCTTCAACTTCAAGTTGCAAAAGAGCTCCCTAATCAAGGATATTGAAGTAATCAGTCTTTTCAAGCATTGAAGTCTTCACAGAAAATAAAGAAAGAAAAAGGTACAAAGAGGGTAATAGACTGTAAAATTCTTAAATGGTAGAACTAGTAACGTACCATTTCTTTCAAATCAAATCGGAATATTTGCTTCACCGGATCCGGCACCCCATCTTTGTGGGATGAATTGGCAAAGGCCGAGAAATCATGCTTCCCAACAAAATATTTTGCAGCTTCTTTCATTACAGCGCTATTGAGTTTATACACACTATGGTAAGCAAAATGCCGCTGGAATGGATCCATGACGCTATCATTGTATATCTTGTAATGGTAAATCTTACTTTTGGCAGAAAATCGAGCATGGAATTCAGCTGATGCAGGGCTGATCTCTCTAACTCGGATATCAGAAGGAAGGAGGCCATTCAAAGCTGCATGTATGTCTTCCAAATTGTCATAGTTAAAAGGTGTAAAGAAATGAACAACCTGCAGTAGAAAGTTCTTCCAAGTCATAAATTTACAATGTTTCTTACTGGAAAGTTGAAGCCACATAAAAGAAACAAAACCAGACCTGACCCCAGGCATGGACTCCTGCATCAGTCCTGCTAGCACCAACCAAACTGAGATCCTTCCTCTGAAGCTTTGTAGCTTGAGTTAAAGCTTTCTCGAGAGTGCATTGTACAGTAGGGGGAGACTGTTGATATTGCCAACCTGAAATATGATCATCATTCAAGGGTTAAAGGAAAGAGCTCAATTACTAAACTATATTTTTACTTATTAACACTGGAAAAGTGCACCTTTTTACATGGCCTTAAGGAATTGTTATCCTCTGGAAGTTCAAGAAAACCCCCCATTTTAGTCCTTAAAATGGTAAGTATCTGTCACTTTCATCATTTTCTCAGCCAAGCATCATTAACTATACTATTTTCTTTTGGGTGCAAAATGACATTGAAAAATTAAGATGCTTACTCCTTAAAGTGCATTGTATATATTGAATTCATAAATTTCTGACCTCGTAATTGTTTATAATCACAGTGCCAGGTATAATGAGATTACCCTAAAACGACAAATGCAATGCTTAAAATTCTTCAAAGCAGCTGAAAATTGAATATATGCAACAATGCAAACATCTTAATTAACAAAGCAGTTTCATTGACAATGGTTTGTACAAAACATTAGAATGAGAAGACAAATTAAACAAATCACTCAAAGCATGGAATTCAGAAACAAATATAAGTGCCAAGTGAAGCAACAAGACCCAGATAAAGATAACGACCCAAGTGAAAATGTTTGAGAAAGTTAAAGGCTTTACATATGAAATGGAATGGGCAGAGTGAGAAAATGAAAATAGAAGGAAACCTGCGTATCGGGTTCCTTCGTAAGCCAAAATCAGACGCCACTTATACCCATCTTGAATGGGCTTCACCCCATGTTCCACTTCCACAGAAGCAGTGGAATTTATCTAAAATCCACAAAAAAAAAACATGACGTTATGATGACACGATGGGGAAGAAGATGTGGAAAGGGAAAGAGGATAAGAAAAAATAGTGTTACCAAAGGGAGGGAAGTTGGAGATGGAGATGGAGAAACCAATGCTCCCACTGCATAACTCATCTCACAAAATCAACACCCTTTTCTTCTTTATCCATTTTACTTTTGTGAATACCAAATTTTAAAACAATCAATGTCTTTGAATTTTAGACTAACATAGACCCAATCTGTTTAACTTTTAGTTCGCAAATAAACTAAGTTGAACCATTTTCGCTAGGGTTTAACTCAACTGTTATAAAAATAAAAAAAAATTCAAGTATAAGGATATTATTTAATTTTATTTTGGAAAAATACCAGCCAATGTACCTGAATACTAATTAAAAGAAATCTAAAGATGATTTTTTTAATTTTAAAAAAATGTTTCTTTATGATTTTTAATGCAATTTTGTATAACTTTTAATTTCTTAATTTTAGTTAGGTTAACAAGACCTAATTAACCATTATTGCAAGATTGTTATTCACGAATTTTTGCAATATTGCATTTGGTTAGATGTATTATTTTTTCAAATAAAGGTGACACTCTAATCAGAGTATCATACTTGTTTTTGTTTTGAGATTTGACCACCAACTATCTCAAGCGATCATAACGATATTTGTTTGTTTTGGAGTAGTATCCACAAAGAAAAGGTTTAAACCCTCCCTTGATCCTAATTTTTGTATGAAAATCTCAGTTGGGTCATCATTTTTTCAACTGTCTCAATTGGGTCATATTTTTTGTAAAAATGAACACATTTTACCCTAATCGTTAAGTGCTCTCTGACGGCGTTAAATATAGCTGACGTGTTTATGCTGACATGTATTGTTTGATTACGTAGAAGTTTTATTTAAATTAAAGAATCATGATATGGCTTATCAAAATTGAAGGTGTCAAAGAAGCTTCCAAAGCCCTTCACACCCAACACTGCCATTGACACGCTCCTCGACCTCGAAGCCAAGTCCCATGTCGTCTTCTCCTCCGACCCTAACCTTCCCAACCTCTCTCGCATCCTCTCCTCCCTCCCATCCCTAATCGATAAACTCCACAAACAAAGCTTTTGTATTTCGTTCTCGCAAAATGTTTCTTTTTCCCATAATTTTTTATGTGGGTTCCTGTGGTGCCCTTTTCTGTTTTTGATTTCTTGGTGGATCGAATTGGTTCTCCAAGATATGAAACCCAAACCAATTAGCATTAATGATAAATCCAATTCGGGAAACTTTAACGTTTATGATAAAATTGGAAATTAAAATCCCAATTATGTTTCTCGAATTTAATCCTCTAGAAAATCTCTTTTAAGAACCCTAATTAAAATCTGAAATCTAAGTTGGGAAAATTCCCAATTTGAAACCCTAATGCTCCTTAACCCTAAGGAAAATCCAATTTTCTGGTTTCTTCTTCTTCCTGGTTCAGGTCGTGAAGGCACAGGCAGTGGCAGTTCGCACATCAGGTCTCGCCATTTTTGGTTTTCGCGTTCTGTTTCTGCTCTTCTTCTCCTTCGGTGCACTGCTCAACCATGACAGATTTCATTCTCTTACAAATGGTGGCATAACGGCAGCGATCGTTCGGTGCGGCATAGCGGCAGCGATCGTTCGATGCGCCATAGTGGCGACGAGGAGGACTCGCTCAATGGGGTTTCTTGTTCACGCAACAGCGGCGACCCACAGTGGCGACGATGAAGGCGCGACGAGGAGGACTCGCTCAATGGTTTTTATCTTTTTAATTACCCAATCAATGGTATGCCTGCTAATGACTTGCGCCGGCGAAGCTCCGCCAAGGAGGTCCATGGGAGAGTGAGTCCAGTGAAGTGGGTGGTGAAGGGAATCTGACCAAATTTGGATGAGTCTCAGAAAGGTTCAATTAGGAAAAAATTCATTGGTTTAATCAGTAATAAATTTTGCCACATAAAAAAACTCTTAATTAAAAAAAAAATATTTCACGCAATAAAACACTTCTACATCAGCGTGCATAGGTCAACAACTGCTAACGCCGTCAGAGAGCACTTAACGGTTAGGATAAAATGTGTTCATTTTTACAAAAAATATGACCCAATTGAGACAGTTGAAAAAATGATGACCCAACTAAGATTTCCATACAAAAATTAGGAAATGATGACCCAACTAAGATTTCCATACAAAAATTAGGACCAAGGGAGGGTTTAAACCTAAAGAAAACTATATTAAACGAATTCAACAAATGCACTGAATGGGGATGTGTCTGGAACAAATCATTTACCACGTCATAATTGTCTAATCATCTAATCCATTAAATGTATTTATCTCTATTTAACATCATCATCAATTATTGCATTTCAGTTCTTGATCCTCTCAAAGATAGTTTGTATGTGTATCTTACATTATATATTTGTTTTATATTTGTCACATTAACATTATTATGTTCTTTGAGAGTCAATTGAATATTTGACTCTTAGTAATGTTAACAAGTATTGATTGTTCATCAACATTTAACCTCCTAACAAAAGGATGATAAACCAAAGTCTCAACTAATTCATGGTTGTAATAGCATGCAAATTACCTTTAAAACTCAACCTTCTTCATTAGAATACCGTTTGCCCCTCAATCTAAAGGAACACTTCTTGTATGGATACACTAGGCTGAACAACATAATCTTATAATAACCACAAACAAATCCTAAATCAAATGTAATCTTTCAAATTCATTCAATTAAATCAGTGCATGAAGAAATATTTGATCAGTTGTAAACTTATTTGTATAATCACTCTTACCCACTTCATTGTTGTGAAAGCAGAAAATTCAAACCCAAAACTCAAAGTTATTTAATAATCGATTAAATGAAATGAATAATTATTCATCTTATAATATTAATCACAACCTACTATAAACATTATCACTAAATATTCCTCAATCTAATAATAATAATAATAATAACACAAATTCAAAATTAAATAATAAAAAAACAACACAATTAAAAGTTAAATAATACATAAAAAAACTTACATATTAAAAATAAAATCATACATAAACAACAACATCACAATTATAAATTATAAATTAAATAAAATACAACAAAACATATTAAAAATTAAATAATAAATAAAAAACATAAACATATTATAAATTGACTACAAAAATTACATACATTAAAACATATTAAAAATTAAGAAAATAATTAAATACATTAAAACATATTGGTAATTATATAATATATAAAAAATAACAAAACATAATATTAATTAAATAACAAATAAAAACATAAACATATTATAAAAATAATAATAAATTAAATACATTAACATATATTATAAATTAACTAATTAATAAAAATTAACAAAACATATCAAAATTTAAATAATAAATAGAAAACATAAACATATTATAAATTAAGTAAAAAATTAAATACATTCAAAACATATTAAAAAATAAATAAAAAATAAAAAATAACGAAACATAATAAAAATTAAATAACAAAAATATAACATAAACATAATATAAATTATATAAAAAAATTAAATACATTGACACGTATTAAAAATTAACTAATAAAAAAAATAACAAAACATATTAAAAATTAAATAATAAATAAAAAACATAAACATATTATCAATTAAATTAAAAATTAAATATATTAAGACATATTACAAATTAACTAATGAATAAAAATAACAAAACCTATTAAAAATTAAATAATAAAAAAAACACAAACATATTATAAATTAAATAGAAAATTTAAATATATTAACACATATTACATAATAAACTAATAAATAAAAATAACTTAACATATTAAAAATTAAATAATTAATAAAAAAACATAAACATATTATAAATTACGTAATAATTAAATACATTTAATTCATATTCAAAATTAATAAATAAATAAAAAATAACAAAACATATTACAAATTAAATAAAAACAAATAAAAAATATATATTATAAATTACGTAAAAAATTAAACACATTAACACATATTACAAAATTACCTAAAAATAATAAATAACAAAATATATTACAAATAATAATAACGATTACATACATTTAATTTAAATTAGAAATTTAAGGTTTAACATGTTTCGAAATACACGTTAGATTTTCACCCAATTTTTGAAACCCGATAAATCCTTAATTAGTTGAGGATTTAAAGTATTTTAAAATACGTTTGATCCTTAACTGGTTTTCAAAAGTCGACAAGTCTTTAAGCGATTTTCAAAGTCTGTTAAGAGTTTTTCTAAATTTAAAACTTCACTTATCTCGAATGACGTCTCAAAACTTTGAAGAAATGACTTTCGTGAATGATAGAGACCACGACCACCATAACAACCACCACCAAGACCACCACAGCCACTAGGACCATCACCATCGAGACCAAACAATGCATAATGATGTTAGAAATCCAAGTGTGAGTCTAAGCCTCACATTGGATAAAAATGAGAAAGTAGAACATTATATAAGATTAAAAACTCATTAATCCATTGATTTAAGGTTTGGGGTAGAGAGTTGTGTCAATCAATTATGTAGTTGGGCTTAAATCTTATTGGTATTGTATCTCTTCAGTGAACCTCTTATTTGATAAACCCAATAGTGATATCAGAGTAGAAATTCATTTATTATTGGTTGATCAAAATTGAAAGAATCATTGTCACACATGTGCATTTTTACTTCTTTTTTTTTTAAATGAAAGGGCATATATAGTATTCGGAGAAGGATGAAGAGATTGTGATGGTATAGGAAGAAAGATTCAAATATATAAAGAAAACATCTCAAAGTAGAGAAAAAGAAAAGATAAAAAAAAATATGTATTAAAAAAAGACACAATATCTTAATCATATTATTAATGAATATAAGAGTTTTGAATTATTATCTTTTTTTGTTTTTCTAAAAAAGAAATGTTTAATAAATTTTTTTATTTTTTTCCTTTTAAAAAAAATAGAATTGATTGAAGCATTAGGTAAAGAAGTTTTAGAACATTATTTAATAAAAAAAAATTGAACTATTGTATGTCACTCGAATAGTTTGCAAACAAAGTACAAGTTTATAGTATGAATATGCATACTAAATAAAATGTAGTACTTCTTATTTGTAATTTGTATTTTTTTTTTATTAACTTATATAGCCTCTAGTACCATTATTAAATATGGAACTAAAAGAAACTCTATTATTCAGCAAAGTTAAAATCATTCAAAAACAAAGTTTTATTAATTTCAAAATTTAAAATATTGTTCAAAATTTTAATTTAAAATAATAATACATTCAAAACTTTCAAAAGGTTTTCTAGCATTTTTTTTCACTCTAGACATTTTAGTATTGTTTGTAGCATCATATGCTCCATATAACAATACAAATTATACGATTATCACACAAGCACAAACAAACAAAAGTAAACTACACAATTAAATCTAAACATTAAACAAAAATTATAAACATGACACATATTATACAATCCAATCAATTAGTTATTTAAAGAGTGACAAACACATTTGATTGAGTTGACAAATCTTCTCAAATGAATTTTCAATCTTGCTCTTCGGATTTTGTCTTTTTATTAATTGTATTAAATAAATCTTACAAAATACCAACTTTAAATATTTATATTGAATAAATTAAATACTATTATGAATCTTCTACCCGTCGTTTAATATTTGGCCTAAGAAACTGAAGTACCACAATAATTAACTTACCGTAACCCTACCAAAGTACCACAATAATTAACTTACCGTAGCCCTACCAATAGAATTTCATGACCGTCTTTTAGAATATTATTCAATAAAAAAATATAATTATTGTATCTGACTCGAATATTTTGCAAACAACATATAAGTTTATAGTATGAATATGCGTACGAAATAAAAATGTAGTATTTTCTACTTGTAATTTATAAATTTTTTATTAACTTGAAGAAATATAATCTCTGGAACCATCATTAAATATGGAACTAAAAAAACTTTATTACTCAACATAAAGAAAGTTAAAATCATTTGGAAACAAAGTTTTATTCCAATTCCAAAATTTAAATAATGTTGATCAAAAATTTCAATTTAAAATAAAATTACTCCAAATACATTCAAAACTCCCAAAAAGTTTTTCAACACTCATCCTCTCTCTAGATGTTTTTAGTATTGTCTATATCCCCTATAACAACATAAGTTATACTATCAACATACAAATACAAATAAGTTAGGGTAAGCTAACTAGAAAAAACACATGATAATATACAATAATCATACTTACCCACACTATTTAAATTAATTATTCAAATCGATGAAAACAAAGTCACACTCATGAAATTCACCAAGTCGTATTACTAAGTTATTGGAAATCTAAGTGTGAGTTAAAGTCCCACATTAGATAAAAATGAAAGAATAAAGCACTATATAAAAATAAAAGACTCATTAATTATTTTTTTAAGATTTAAAACAGAAAGTAATGTCAATGATTAGACTTAAATCTCACAATTAATATCCAAACAACATGATTGTTATTCTGATATCATAAGCCTTGTAAATAAACTTTACTTTAAACCAAAAGTTTTACGTACAAAACAACTCACTTTTATAAACCTTATGAGTAAACTCTGTTCAACCATGTTTTTATTAAATATTTAATTGACTAAATATTTTCATTGTAAAATAAAATTAGTAAAATGCTAAGTATTCAGAACTTGTAATATAACTGAAATTATATAATATTTTTTAATTTCAATCAATAATTTTTTTTTCCAAAATACGTAATTAAAACGATAAAATATTGTTTATGAATAAAAAAAATTATTTAATACAAAATAATTTATTGATCATCTTTTAGGCTGTGTTCAGTTCGCATGAATTTACTGTTCATGAGGTTTACCGAGCGATGAAAAGGAACAAAACTCGTGTTTAGTTGAAGGAGTTTGCGAAGAAGAGACGCGAATGAATTGCGAGATGTGGTTCTTTTTGGTCACCTGCAAAGTTGAGAAGATTTGGAGGGATACCTTGCATAATTACTCATGTGCCCCCAATTTTGAAAAAATTTCCAACTCGTACGTTGCAGGTTGAGTCAGTATTCGAAAGCTGGAAGGTACTGTGCACTCACGGAATAGCTGTAATATGCAGAAGAGATTCCTGAGGCTTTGGTTCAGACGTCCAAACACCAAACAGTGAAGATTCGCGCATGAATTATCAACAGTTCACACGGTTTCTTCATCCACAGTGTTAGCCTTGTTATGTTAAATGCAGAACCTAGAAGAGCATTGTTTGGTTGTGTTAGTTGAAGAAGCGAGAGTAGCATTGGGTTAAGCAAGTTCAAGAGCTCGAAGTGGAAGTGTGTTTCAGTGCTGCTGGAAGAGAGAAAGCTAAGGTGTTTCAGTGCTGGTGCTGGTCGAAGAGAGAAAGCTATGGTGAGTTTTGATTGTAGTTGTTTATAGTTGTTTATCGTTTTTATGTTGCAAGTGATGGAGGTAGATGAAGACTATCGGTGAGGAGATGAATAACAGAATCGGTGATGAAGAAGATGACTCTGCGTGAAGGCGGAGAAGAAGAACGGTGTGAACGTATCCGGATGAGAGATGGCGTATCCGGATACACAGTGGATGAAGAAATCGCTGGGAAACGTTATCCGAATATACTCATGCGTATCCGGATACTATCATGCGTATTCGGATACGGTTTGAACGTTGCGGCTTGAATCCTGATACAGAGGTCATCGTCGTTCCGTGGAAGTCGTCCGATTTGGTTCGTTGTTGGCAGAGTTTGGGGTGGAGAAGTTGGCAACGCGCATGTGATGGAGGTCCTCCGGTTTGGTTCGTCGTTGGCAGAGTCAGGCGTGGAGAAGCTTGCAGCATGTGATGTTTGGCGTCGAGAAGCTCGCTGCGCATGGAGGTTTCACCAGTAGACGAAGCTATCCGTGATGATGGAGGATGGAGGCAGCATTTCATGGTCCGTCAACCAGCGACGATGCCGACGTGATTGGAGAAGGATGCACGGCGGCTGGTTTCACACGTCAAGCAGTGCACCAAGGAGGAGGATGGGCACACATGAGGATGCTGAGAAGAACGCAGATGTGGTGTTATTGGGTGAAATATGATACGACTAACGATTTGTTTGTCATGGTTTTTGATGCAGGTGTTGCTAGAGTGGTGAATTACAAGCTTAAACATTGAATTGCAAGCTGCTCCGTGGTGTAAGTAGATGATTGTGGTTCAATATTGTAGAATACAGGGTGTGTGTTGTGATTTGTTATGAACTTCATCATGCGGTCTTTTATTATTTTGCAGGTGTTGGACCGGAGTTGTTGGTTACGGTGAAGAAGGTTGTGTGTGCATGTTTTTGTCCACCAAGCGGGAGTAATTTCTGTGGTTGAAGAAGCTTATTTGTGAATGTTGTTGGGGGAAGCCCAGATAAATTAGTTTCTTAGTTGAACATTGAAGATTGAGCTGTATTAATTTCTCTGGATCACGAATTGACTTTACTTTGTTGAAGAAGGTTGATTAATAATTACAATTAATTTGTAGACATTGCTTTTTAACCATTATCTAATATTATCATATTCACAGGTTTCGTGTGACATAGTTGGAATACATAAACTTTCCATCCAACTTTGGCAATTGAAGAATCAATGAATCTTTGAGTATATTTGTGGTTGGGGTTTGACTCTTTTGGCTAATTCATACTTGGAAATCTACATACACAGATCTTGAACAGGTAAATGTGACTGTTTGTTTATTTTTAATTAATATAAGAATGCGTTTTTAATGTTTAGGTTAAATATATGTCCTTTAATTTTAGTAATATTTGAATGTATTAGTTAAATTTCTTTATATATGAATATATGATAATATGAATAACATATGTTTGATGAATATATGAATGCATGATTTTAATTATAGTATGATTATTTGATTAAGTAAAAATAGATGGAAGAAGAATTAGATTTGTCGTACTTGGACCGTGAAGATATAGACGACGATGTGGTTGGTGTAGACTTTAATATAGTCGCAATGTTACATCAACAATTACAAATAACAACCTCCCTGGCTGCACTAACAATGTTATGCATTGTTTGTCATGCCTTGAATATATTGAATATGTTCTCAAGTGATCCAAGTAGTGTTAGCAATTTCCTTCCCGACAAAGACCGTCGCAGACAGGAGTTAATGTCATACCTGGTGCATACTACTCAGTGTCGTGACATTATTCGGATGGGTCCGGAGGCATTTATTAATCTTTGTGAGAGATTAAGATCAACTGGGTTAGTTAAAGACGACATTCGGTCTACAGTGGAGGAACAAGTAGCTCAATTTCTTTATATAGTTGGGCATAATGTCAAGAATCGGAGTGTCGCATTTTTCTTTCATCGATCTGGGGCGACGGTAAGCAAATTCTTTCACAATGTGCTGGATGCTGTTATAACTCTAGAATCAGAATTTTTAACTCAGCCATCAGGAGATGAGGTTCATCCATATGTGTTGAACAACACTCGATTTTATCCTTACTTCAAGGTAATGATTTCAATGTGTTAGTTAGACTGTGATTTTATGAAAGGATGTTAATGTTAAGCAGTTGTATGATGACTTCTTAATTCAATGTTTAGGATTGCTTAGGGGCCATAGATGGTACTCACGTTCGTGTAAGGGTGGCACGAGAAGATGCTCCAAGATTTCGTGGTAGAAAAGATTGGCCAACTCAAAATGTGTTTGCCGCATGTGACTTTGATATGAAATTCACATACGTTCTAGCTGGGTGGGAAGGCACAGCATCTGATTCTAGAATCTTAAAAAATGCTCTTGATCGAGATGATCCGTTGGCCATCCCCCAAGGTAAGTCTCTTCATTGGAATATAATGATTGGGAATTTATTGTAATTAATCAGTACTGATGTGAACATACCTGTAGGAAAATACTATCTCGGCGACGCAGGATTTATGCTGAAAAGTACGGTTATGACACCATATAGAGGCGTCAGATATCACCTTAAAGAATTTTCTCGCAGAGGACCACAAAATGCACGAGAGCTCTTTAACCATCGACATTCATCACTCAGAAATGTTATTGAAAGAACATTTGGTGTATTGAAGAAACGGTTCTCTATCATTGCAAGTGGCACTGAACCACATTATGAATTGGAGACGATGACGGATATTATTTTGGCTTGTTGTATCCTACACAACTTTATCCGTGGAGTTGATAGGGATGACCCATTGCTTAATGAGGTTGATAACGAGTTAAATGAAAGGGAAGAGCAGAATGTGTCATCCTCTCAAGTTTGTGAAGATGATTATAGGCTTGGTAGTACTATTAGGGATGCCATAGCGGATCAAATGTGGCGAGATTATCAAAATTCTTAGTTATTGTAATTAATATATTGTTATGACTCTATGATTTGAATATGCCATGCTGTTAGTTTTATGTTTAATTGAACTTCACTTCTTACTGCTTTCTCTATCAAATAGGTTTAATATGGACAGGGGTAAGGGTGTTGCGACTGATACCTGTGGTGGTATGAGAGAGTTTTGCAAATGGACTGAGGACATGGATGCAAAACTTTTGCATTCTATGATTGAGGAGAATCGTTTGGGGAATAGGATTGATGGTAGTTGGACAACCCAAGCATACAATAACATGGTTCAATTCCTTCATAACGCTGGTTATGTTTATGTTACTAAAGCTAATGTAAAAAATCGTCAAAAGGTATTAAAAGACAGATGGCGGGAGGCTCATGACCTCTTTAGTGGATTGAGTGGCTTTGCTTGGAATAGTGTCAGTATGAGGTTTGAAGCTGAAGACGAGGTTTGGGCTGACCTAATTCAGGTATTTGTTAAACATTGACTTTTGGTACATTCTTAAAATATATAACTTCAACCACTAAATTTTTCATGTACGTTGTTTCAGTCGAGGCCAGCTGCATCAAAGTGGAGAGTTACCAGCATAAGACATTATGATTTAATGGTGGAGTTGTGGGCTTCTGATCGAGCTACTGGGAGTGGTGTTCGGACCGCTCGTCAAACACGTCGTCGGATTACGCCTCGTGTTAGTGTTGATTTGAATCACCACATAGAGTACATTCCAGAACAACCTGACTGGACGACATACAGAGACCCAACTCCAGCATCACCTCCTCCATCTGTAGATGAATATAGTCCAGGGAATACTCAATCTGTGCCTTTCGTTCCATGTGGTGGAACTTCATCCTCAAGAGGCTCCAAAAGGAAGGCACCGTTGGTCGATGTCGTTGATGCTCACTTTAGTGCATTGAGGAGCAGTCTGGACGGTTTCACTGATGCCCTTACCTCTTCAAATGTGCATCTCGGGGTCATTTCTAATGCAGCCGTAGAACAAGTTTCGACGATGAAAGATAGGAATGAAATATTACGTTCTCAAACAGAAATTCTTCGTCGGACCTCGAACTACCCATATACAGAAGCTGACATTTACGATATGCTGAGTGGGATGCAGATATCTGATGAGACTTTGTTCGAGCAATGCTATGACTTCTTATGTGCAAATCCCACATGTGTGAAGAGGTTGATGGGACTTCCACCGCATAAGCGGTGGAATAAATTATGTAAAATGTTTGCGGGGGGAAATTGATAGGATGTGTTAGATCACTACTTGTATTAATATTATATTATGACTTCTATTTCTAATGTAATTATGACTCATGATCTAATTATCACTACTTGTGCTAGTAATGTTTATGCTTATGATCTAATTATTTGACTTTGGTTGTTATTGTTTATAATATTGAATAATTTGTTTTCATTTATTGTTTTACTCAAGAAATTGTAAAATGGCGTCATCATCAAGTAAAAGGTCCAGAAAAATTCGTAAGGGAAAAGAAACCCTCACTGAGTCAGAAGATCCAGCACATATCAGACCATCTCTAGCGGAACAATTAGATCAGCGTCGTTTCTTTACTCATAGGCAGCAGATGGAAAACTATGCAAGTGATTTCTACACGAGGAATATTGTCGCTCCTAAAATAATGAATTTCGAATCATTTGCTGGTTCAGGGTTATTTTTCCAACATAATCTTATTCATCAAGGGGTTGTTGAATTTCTGACACTGCAGGCACCGTTCTATCCCGATTTAATAAAAGTATTTTATTCTAATCTCAACATTTCTGGGAATGGATATTTGATTAGTGAGGTCCACAAGAGAAGAATCAAATTCAAACCTGCCGATTGGTTGAATATTGTTAATATGAAGTACGAGGGTCAAAAGTTGAGTTATTCCACTATCCCAGACGACTTTCCTTATGATCGAGAGATGGCATTAGCTACTATGGTGAGACCAGAAATGCAGGGTCAACGTGTTAGAACAGTTGGTTCGTTGAATATTAATGATAGACTTCTGCATTATGTTATTGTGCACATGTTATCTCCCCGACCTGCAAATTTTGCAAGGGTATTGTACGAGGATATTTTTATGATATGGCTGCTTAAAAATAATATACCTATCAATTGGCCTCATCACATCATGCAGCATATGCTCAAATGCAAGGCCAGTGACGCACCCCTACCATATGGTGTATTGATCACCCAAATCATGCAATATTGTGGAGTGCATGTAGATGACGATGTTAGCACTCATATTGGGACCAGACATCATTTTTCAATTAATTCTTTGAAGAGGTTGAATATAGTTAAAGTCAACGGTGTTTGGCAACACGATGTCGGCGATGATGAAGAAGAAGAACAACCACAACATGATGCCAACCCTGTGCAACCTCCTCCAGATCAGTCAAATCCTAATATGATTACTCAAATATGGGAGGGGGTACAAGACTTACAACACAGAATGCAGGGTATGGAACAAATGCAGGGGCGGGTTCAGCGTATTGAAGATAACTTAGCAAACCTTTCTCTCGACATGAATCGACAGTTTGCTCAACTGAATCAAAATGTTAACTTGATTCTTCACCATTTAGATGATTAAGTATTGTAATTATGACGTCACTGTATGCAATGAGTTTATATTTGATGTAATGGATAATTATAACTTCTGTTAATTTTATGCGGTCTACAAAATGAATAAATTTTACTTCCATAACAATTAAATTTATACTTCTTAAAACTAAATTATATCACAAACAAGTACTATATTTAAAAAAAAAAATCATTTCAATCAAGTATATTTTAATTATATTTTTAAATTAATTTTAATAATTATTCCAAATTTTTATCTTTTAATAAACATTTTTACAATTAAATATAACATTAACAAATATAATTTTATATTACTTTAATACCTAGGGACATTTTGGTAATCTTCAATTTCTACCAATTAAACCAATTTTTTAAAATCGTCACATCAATCAAATCCTACAATAATTCTCACAAACTTTCACCCAAAATTCACTCTCAATTACCTTCAAATCCACTCAAATAAACACACAAAAAAATCACCCTCAAATCCCCTCAAATCCACTCAATCACTCTCCCCCAATCACTCTCCCCCAATTACCTCCAACTAAACACACCCTTAGGGATTTAGGAAAATACAATCTAATTTTCATTTATACATAAACTATCATAGATTAATATCATTCAATTTTATGAGAAGTTATTCAAAATAGATTGAATTTTTGTTGTATTTGTTATGAGTTTTCGATGATTGAATCACCAAGTAACTTCATTGACGCTAATCTAACAAGGAGGAATTCAACATAAGAATTTTCTTATTACATATACAAGATTTAATTATTTAAAATTATAATAAAATTAAATATACAGGTAAAAGAATTCAGACATTTTGTCTTCTAAACCATATAAATTTGTTCCTTTTTCACACTTTATTTTACATTAAGTTAATTATGTTCCTCATATTTTTCTTCTCCAAAACAATCACTTCTTACAAACCGTGTTTTATATAATATAAAAAAGTCACTTTAAAAAAATAATCATAAACTGAAACAAAAAATCAGAAATTATTTGAAATGGATTTGACCCTAAAAAGGAAAAAAAAGATTTGTTAGGGTAGAATGATTGTAATAAAAATAAGTAGAGTGGTGTTTTGTGGAAATCAAATCAGAAAGGTGAATGTGAAGTGACATTGTCAATACGTCGTCGTAGAGTGAGGCTTTAGACAATTTGGGGGTAAACACAAAAGAACAGACCTTTCTCTCTCCGATTGCTTCCCTCTCATCATCTCTGCAAACATCAATACCAGCAATTGCACCCTCCATTCTGCATTTTAGGTTCATATTTTCTTCTTCTTCTCCGATAGGGTTTTCTTCCTTTCTTTCTCTTTTCATTTCAATTACATCCTTTCCAGCACTCTTCTGCTTTCTTGATATCAAAATAATATTTTAGTTCACTGTTTTTTCTTTCTACCAATAAACTTTTCTCTTTCTCTCTCTAAATCATTGGTTTTTCATTTGGGAAGCTCCTGCTATTTGTGTTATAGAGATTGGAATTTTATCTAAACTTTCTATGGTAGATTGTGTTGTTCTTGTTTAATGTGTGTTTCGCTTCTGAAATTTGATAGCAAACGTGACTGTGGATTCTGCGCAGTGAAATTTACTTGTTAGGCCCTTGCAGTAAGGAGTTCAGAACACTAAAGGCAAGGACCTCTTTCACTGTTTATTATCATCTACCCAGATATTTTGACTTTGAGTTATGAGTTATGAGTCATGACATTGACATTTTACATTTTGTCACCTGTATAAAAATAATAATTGTATGTTTGCTACTTGGCAGGCCATGGCTACGAGGAAAGTTATTGCTATATGTCAATCAGGAGGTGAGTTTGTGACAGACAAGGATGGATTATTGTCATACAGTGGAGGGGATGCGTATGCAATAGACATTGATCAGCAGACGAATTTAAGTGATTTTAAGTCAGAGATAGCAGAAATGTTCAACTGCAATATAAATACGATGATTATCAAGTACTTTCTTCCTGGCAACAAGAAAACACTTATTACAGTGTCTAAAGACAAGGATTTGCAACGCATGGTCAGTTTCCTTGGGGATGTTAACACGGTTGATGTGTTTATTATGTCAGAGGAAGGAGCTGCTCGAAATAACAATTCCAACATGCCTGGTAGTAGGTAGTTTTTCACAAGTCTGTTTGTTTATCACTCATTCTTACGTAGACTTTCCCTCATACTGATAGACATTTATCATTTATATACTTTGATTTGGCCCATAAATGTAGAAGTTAGGATGTTGAAGAGTAGTGGATGCTGTGGCTGCGACCAAATAAGGATGGCCATAGGATTTGCTAGGATCATATGCATTCACATGTGCACTTGAAAATCTTTTAGAACACTTGTTTTTTCAGGTCAAGCAGGACAACTGTGTCGGAAGCCGTTGTTCCTGTCGTTGCTCCTATTGATGTGATTGTTGATGCTGTCCAATGCATTGATCAAGTAGAGGTTGATGTAGCTAATGATGTCTCTGCACGTTCTATTTGTTCTGGGGGTAATGATGACAGTCATCGTAAAGCTGCACAGCAGTGGGAAAATACCATCACTGGTGTGGGCCAAAGATTCAATAGTTTTAGTGAATTTCGTGAAGCATTGCATAAATACTCTATTGCTCACGGGTTTGCTTACAAATATAAGAAAAATGATAGTCATCGTGTCACCGTCAAATGTAAATGTCAAGGCTGTCCTTGGAGAATATATGCATCTAGGTTGTCTACCACACAGTTGATTTGCATTAAGAAAATGCACTACAATCATACTTGTGAAGGATCTGCCGTTAAAGCTGGGTATCGAGCAACTAGGGGTTGGGTGGGAAGTATTATAAAAGAGAAATTGAAAGATTCACCCAATTACAAGCCAAAGGATATTGCTGATGACATAAAGCGGGAATATGGGATTCAGTTAAATTATTCTCAAGCGTGGCGTGCAAAAGAAATTGCTAGAGAGCAGCTTCAAGGCTCCTATAAAGAGGCTTATACGCAGTTGCCATTTTTCTGTGAGAAGATAAAAGAGACCAATCCAGGGAGTTTTGCAACATTCACAACTAAGGAGGACTCAAGTTTTCATCGTCTCTTTGTAGCATTTCATGCCTCAATATCTGGTTTTCAGCTAGGTTGTCGCCCTCTCATTTTCCTTGACAGAACTCCTTTAAACTCAAAGTACCAAGGGGAATTATTGGCTGCCACTGCTGTGGATGGAAATGATGGCATTTTTCCTGTAGCCTTTGCAGTTGTAGACACCGAGACTGAGGACAATTGGTGCTGGTTTCTGCAGGAACTGAAATTAGCTATATCAACATCTGAGCAGATCACATTTGTTGCAGATTTTCAAAATGGCCTAAAAAGTTCATTGTCTAATATATTTGAAAAATGCTACCATAGCTATTGCTTACGTCACCTTGCTGAGAAATTGAACAAGGACTTGAAGGGACAATTTTCTCATGAGGCCAGACGGTTCATGATTAATGATTTTTACGCTGCTGCTTATGCCCCCAAATTGGATACTTTTGAACGTAGTATTGAGAACATTAAAGGTATTTCTCCGGAGGCCTATGATTGGGTGATCCAAAGTGAGCCAGGCCACTGGGCAAATGCATTCTTTAATGGAGCAAGGTATAATCTCCTTTCATCAAATTTTGGACAGCAGTTCTACAGTTGGGTGTCAGAGGCACATGAGTTGCCAATTACTCAAATGATTGATGCATTACGAGGTAAGATGATGGAAACAATTTATGCACGACGTGTAGAATCTAATCAATGGATTACAAAGCTGACACCATCCAAGGAGGACTTGCTACAAAAGGAAACATTAGTTGCTCGTTCACTTCAAGTATTGTTCTCAGAAGGTAGCACATTTGAGGTCCGTGGAGAATCTGTTGATATTGTTGATATTGATAACTGGGATTGCAGCTGCAAGGGGTGGCAACTTACTGGTGTACCATGCTGTCATGCCATTGCTGTCTTTGAATGTGTTGGTAGGAGTCCATATGATTATTGTTCAAGATACTTCACAGTTGAGAATTATCAATTAACATATGCAGAGTCTATTCACCCTGTGCCAAATGTTGACAGACCACCTGTACAGGGTGAATCCGCTGCTTTAGTTATGGTAACCCCTCCACCAACTAAGCGCCCTCCAGGTCGGCCAAAAATAAAGCAAGTTGAATCAATAGACATAATTAAACGTCAGCTTCAGTGTAGTAAATGCAAGGGACTTGGCCATAATAGGAAGACGTGCAAAGTTTCATAGTATCACAATTCACAACGTAGTAAGCAGCCCTCTCTCTCTCTCTTTGTGCAACCACTGGGGTGTCTGTGTATGACTTCTATGTATGTATATTTGTTACCAAGCTAGATTTTTGCATAAAATTATTGGATTGGATTGATGGGAGGTTTTAGACCTTTGTAACTTGTTATAACCTGTTGGGTTTGGACTTCTTTTAGCACAAGTCCACTTCCACACACTTTCCAAAGCACCCGGACACATCCAACTCAACAATTTTGAGGAGGAAATCATTTCTCTTTTCCTAGAATACTTGTCAGTGTTGAAAAACTCAAAAACCAACATGATGATTCATATATAGGACAATTGTATGAGTTTTGTTGGTATTTACTTGTATATTTTGTTTACTGTTAATTCTTTGTTAGTAGTTTTGATAATTTTTTCAGAACTTATATATCATATCAGCATCGTTAAATGACCGTTTTGGCGGTTCTACATTGCTGTTGCATTGGGGAATTCCTTGACTTCGTGACAGCAATTCTGTCCACTTTGTGAGCAGAATGCGTGTCATGGTCGGAGCATACTCCTGCATCCTCATGTCATATCCAGCAAGACTCTGGCCAATTGAACTTTTGCCTTAATATTAAGCAAATTTTAATACATTTTTCTTATTTGCACATAACTTAGTTTTTTACACATGTATAATTGATATATATTATTTTTCAACAGCCATATAAGTTCCGCATGTTGGTGACGCAATCAGCCATATGATGTTGTGCATTATAGGCTTTCCAGTATTTTCCGTGATACGCGATTGATATCATATTATATAAGAAGACTACATAAAAAATTCAATATAGTAGTTATCCGATATCACGCATCTTGCTATCGCGTGTTTGGTACCGTCACTACATGCCTATATTTGGGATTTAAAACATGGTTTAGAATTCATTCAAATAATATTTTAGTTTGAGTTCAGAAATCTTTGGTTGAAACTTAAATTTTCACAAAGCTGTTTAATATTTTTTTTACCACATTTGAAAATCACGTGGTTTAGCGAAATGTTCGTTTAATTGGATGCTTCACTAATTATTCTAACTAGCCAATTGCTGTTGAATTTATAACTTTTACACATGTTCCTAATCAGGGATAGAGATTCTATCTGTTGGGATGACTTTATGATAGCCTTTATACCTGAACAGTTAGAGGTCTTATTCTTTTGTAATGTCATACATGCATTCTAATCTTTACATAATAGCATTTCTGATATATATATATATATATATATACATATATATATATATGTATGTATGTATGTATGCTTAATGCTGCTTATTTGTAATTATATGATTATTTTTACCAGTAACTGATACAGGAAATCTGAAACATTTGTGTCACAGGGAATCTTTAATCATATTGGATATCTGTGAGCTATTTCCAACAACAGTAGAAATTGAGATAGTAAGATACATTGTAGTGGCTGCATGGGATTTGGTTTGAATCTCCTAAATTCCTTGCTGAGTATATAGAGATTGTCAATTTGTCATATTAGTCAGTTTTTCTATTGTTTTCTCCTGTCCAATGTTATCTTCGAGGGAACAAATTAATTGGTCTTGAGAAGTAAATATAATTTTGTATACTATTTAGATAGAACAGAATCCAAGAGTTCCATAGTAGGCTTTCTTTCCTTGTTACTATTTTCTGTTTATTTATTTAGTAGAATCTAGTTCTGGGCTGAAGGCTTGTGTTTTTCTCATAGAGCCATCTTCATGACGGGTAGAAGACATGTACTTGTAGAGATATATGTTGCATACAATACAAGTCTGCAAGAGTGCTCATATGAAGTGTCTTTTGCAGGCTTACTGAATGCCAAATTTATAATCATAGGTGCTCTTAATGATTTTTTAAGGTGTATTCCTAAAATTTTCTCTGGGCAAATTAATTAAACTGATGTAGATTTAAGTTCAGCCCAATATTTATTTATTTATATATATATATATATATATATACTCATCCAATTCCCAAGGCCCTCGTGGTTGTAACTGATTGAACAAAATTTAGTAGCAGAATTGATTTTGATGGATTCTAGTGAACTTGTATTTACCGTGCTTAAGTTTGTGTGCTGATGTAAATATTGACAGGAACGGATAACAGAGCAGGTAAGGTACATGTAAATCAATTTTAATATTCAGTAATTGTTTATAAAAGACTAGAGTCTTTGTTTACATGCGTGTAATTTAAAATATAAATAAATCTGAGTTTAAGGCCAGGCTACGATACATGTTACAGTGTTTGTTCTTACACTCTGAGGATTTGGTTTTGACGTTTGGAGTTTCAAAATTACCTTTCAGATGTTGAAAAGTAGAAGATATTCAAAATAGTTTTTGTTTTGCTATGGTCCCATCTTCTTCAGCATTGGTGTTGAAAAAAAAGTTTGAACAATGAGCATATTTCATATTGCGTAGATATATGAATGTTTGAGTATAAGCAGGTATAGTTAACATCACATGCTTCCTTTGATTGCTAGTATGAGCAAGCAGTGTTGTGCACAAGGACAACCACAACATGAAAAAGTACTCTTTTAGTTCAGTGCTGCAAGGGCCCTTAGCGATACTATGTGGTTACTGTTTCTTTAAGATTTTACATTAATTATAAGCCTAATTCAAACTTATTATCGATTATATGGTAGGGCAGTGAGTACTGCTTTTACAGTGAATTTTAATTTAAAGTGTGGTAAAACTACTGATCCATGATAGGTTTTGGTTGAGGTATGTCAATATATAAAAATTACACCACCCTACATTTTAATATTACTTTAATTAATATAAATTGGGAAAGTTTATAATATCTCGAACCCAATTGACTTAATAATTTGAGTCAAGTTGAAAACATTCTAAAAGACAAATTAACAATGTCGTTATTAAAAGCATCATGTTATTTTACCATTCAAAAAAGTTTTACACCACTTCACTTTTATTATTTTACCTTTTAATCTATCTTCTTTTGTATAAATATAAAAAATCACTTTTTTAACAACTATTTTATCCTAAATTTGAGTTGTCAAAAAGCCATTCCTCTTATTAAAATCAAATTCATGAGTGTGTGTGTGTGTGTATAAGATAGAATATAAAAAGTTTTAAAATTTTATTCTCTATATTAAGTAGAAATATTTTAACTTTTAATAATCAAATCAGACTTGTAAGCTTTTAAAATTTCTGATTCAGATGACGTATTTTGTTGAAATAAACATTCAAATTCTACGTATATGGATTACACTCTACAAATTTTTCATCTACTATTAAATTTCAAACTTATTTGTAAATTGAAACCTTAAATTTTGACAATGGGCTTGATGTTTACTTTTTCACATTCGAAACACATTGTTTCATTATGATGGTTCATAAATAGGAATGGTAAAAAAACCGATTCCCATATATATTACCTGAATTGGTCCGGTTTTAATTGGATTCTACGCATTGATTGAGATTTTCGGATATACATGAGTATACAATTTTTTCAACTAGCAGTAGAAATGAGATGGGTATGTATATATATATCCCTATATCCGTATGTCCCTGTACCCATCTCATCCTCGTACTCTTTAAATTATTAAAGTACTTGTAATATGTGGTTGCTGCTTAGTAGTGGAACTAATAAACAACTCACTTTTATATTATTTCAATTATATGATGCCATGTCACTTTAATTTGCACATAATTTATTTATATTTTTAAAATAAATAATTTATTCAATAAATTATAATATTAAAAATAATAAATAAAAATGTAAATCTAATTGCCAGATCTTCCTGACATTTTTAAATATATCAAATTCAATCTAAATTTAGAATTCTAAAAAGGATTTAATATAAATTTGTTTATAACATTTTAACATAATACACATATTTTTTTTATTAGTTTATTATCTATTGCTATTGTGCTAATATACTAGAAACTTAATAAGAAAATTACCTGTGTGTGTTGTGTTACCATTGGAAAATTTTGTGTTAACGTATTATTACCAATAAAAATACTGCTGATTAAAAAAAAAAGAACTACTGAAGCTCGTTTCCACTCTTGTACTGTTTCCAGATTAATCCGCACTAGCCCATTGCAAGAAAAGCTACATGCAACTTCCATTTGTTCATCACTTGATAATATTGTAAATAAATTATTGAAACAAATGTATTTTATATAATGTGAAACAATACCTTTTGAAGAGTATATATTTAATTACTCTTCAAATATACAATAATTTTGCCCTGTATCCAATCCTGTAGAAAGAAGTTGAAAGATTCATCCTAAATTTCTCAAGTCTTCAAGATGATAGCTAAAATGCAGCTTGAGACTCTTCCCAAACAATTCAGACTTTTTAGATTAATTTTCTAGCAAGAAACAAAAAGGTGTATTAATTCAACAATGTCTAAATAAAAACTAGAAAATTTTTGTTTAATGGGAGTAGAAGAAAGAAAGTAAATAAAAGACTGATGAGGCCTTTCTGCATTCTCATGGAGTTCTTTGGCGGTGTCAAGAATAAAGATTACAAGAAGCAACCAGAAAAATTATAACCCCTTCTCATGACACGTGCCAATTCCATGAACCATACCTTAAGAGGCAAATGATGTAATGGCATGCAGTTTCAGACATTATTTGTTCCTGTAACTGACACGTTAGATTTTGACATGTCTGTAAAGAAGCCACGTTGCATGCATCACACCCTTCATGTTCATCATCTCCCTCCACTCCCTTATATAAACCTCCCAATCCTCAACCACTCTCTACCACTACTTCTACTTCTGTTTCATTCGTTCTGGAATCTCGCAAACTTTTTTGTTTACTTCTTCTCAAACTTACATATATTAACCTTTCTTATACTATCATGGCTTCCAGGGTGGTTTTTGTTTTGTTGATGGCGGTGATGTTGCTTGCCATCAACTGTAACTGCACCAGTGTTGGTCACATGCCTTCCACCAAAGAGGAAGGTCGTGATTTTGACGAGGCTAAAGCCAAGACCACGCAAACAGCCAACAAGGCCATGGACACTGGTAAAGAGGGGAAAGAAGCTGCAGAGTCATGGACAGAATGGGCTAAAGAGAAAATCACCGAGGGACTTGGCTTCAAACATGATCAAGAACCCAAGGAATCCACCACCAACAAAGTCTCTGACTGTGCTACGGATACTGCACAGAGATCAAAGGACTGTGCAGCTGACACTGCAAAGAAGACCAAGGACTATGTTGGTGATGCTGCTCAGAAGACCAAGGATTCTGCCACCGATGCTGCCCAGAAGACTAAAGATTATGCTGCTCAGAAGACCAGCGATGCTGCCAAAAAGACGAAAGATTATGCTGCTGAAAAAACCAAGGAATATGCCAGTGACGCTGGTGATGCTGCCAAAAAGACGAAAGATTATGCTGCTGAAAAAACCAAGGAATATGCCAGTGACGCTGGTGATGCTGCCAAGAAAACCAAAGATTATGCTGCTGAAAAAACCAAGGAATATGCCAGTGACGCTGGTGATGCTGCAAAGAATGCTGCAAAGAAAACCAAAGATTACGGTGCTCAAAAGGTCAGCGATGGAGCACAGAAGACCAAGGAGTATGTCAGTGGTACTGCTCAAAATGCAGGGCAGAATATCAAAGATTATGCAAATGATGCAGCACAGAAGACCAGAGAGTACACTGGTGATGCAGCTCACAGGAGCAAAGAAGCTTCTGATTATGCCAGTGACACGGCTCAGAAGACCAAATACTATGTTGATGATGCTGCTCAGAGAAGCAAAGAGGCATCTGAATATGCCAATGATGCGGCTCAGAGGAGCAAAGACTATTCCAGTGATGCTACCAGAAAAAGCAAAGATGCTTCTGATTATGCCAGTGAAACGGCTCGGAAGACCAATGAACAGGCCAGTGATGCGGCTCAGAGAACCAAAGAGAAGCTCCATGAATTTGCTTCTGGTTGGTACACTAACTTCAAAAACATTTCTGCTCTGCTACCGCTATACAGCATATGAAAACCATTTTCACACACATAATCAGTGGCCTCATTTCCTGTTTTCTTTGTTTTTTAAACAAGTTAATGGTTTTCAATTTGATTTCTTTTATTTTTTGACATAGCAGAACATTTGCAGCATGTTATTAACTCAAAAGCATGAAGAGTTTTAAGCATAATTAAGAAAACAGTTATGGAAAAGGTGGTTTAATTTGATGTTGTTGATGATGAACAGAGGCTGGTCAATACAGTGCAGAGAAAGCGAGAGAAATGAAGGATGCAGCAGCACAGAAGGCTAGTGACATAGCAAAAGCTGCCAAGAAAAAATCAGAAGAAGTGAAAGAGAATATAAGGGATGCTGAGCTTTGAAATGGCTTGATGGCCTTGAACTTTTAATTATACTACAAAAAGTTGTCAAATTCTGCAGAAATAATGTGTTGTGTGTTTGTATATGTGGGACTGTTTGTCTATGGTCAAGGGTGGAATACTTTGTACTAAATATCTAGTATTTTCTTTTAAGTTTTTTCTTCAAAATAATAATAGATTTTCTGCATCTCATTTCTTTAAATAAGTGCCTAGCTTTTGAAGTGAGATAAAAATAATAACAATTAACTATATTTCATTTATAAGGGCAAAGAAATAAGAATGTCACTGTACAGAAAAAGTACTATTCATGAAAAAGAGGAGAATAAAAAAGAAGATAATCATCCACATTTTCGAAAGACGCTCACCCATTCCTATTCCGGAAAATATTTTCTGAAAACTTTGATAGGGTGCAGGAAGAAACCTTTTGGGGTGCGGGAAGAAACAACCTAGTCAAGGCTTATTGCATGGGATAATTGGGTTTTGGGCTACACTCATTAATTTGTCGGCCTTTTAAATTTGAGAACTCGAACTCCAATGCTTAAATATATATATATATATATATATATATTCTCATTTTTCTTTTAATGAGAATTAATAGCGACCTCAATTTTGTTTTATTTTTCTTCAAATAAAATAATTATTCAAATAAGTGATAACCTAGCTATATAATATATTTCCTAACACTTTTTTTAGTGATATAAAATCATATACGAGAATCATCATACTACATTATAGTATTAATAATATTACATTGTATTAATAATATTACATTGTATTAATAATATTACATTGTATTAATAATACTACATTGTATTAATAGTATTAATAATACTACATTGTATTAATAGTATTAATAATACTACATTGTATTAATAGTATTAATAATACTACATTGTATTAATAATATTAATAATACTACATTGTATTAATAATATTAATAATACTACATTATTAATAATATTAATAATACTACATTGTATTAATAATATTAATAATACTACATTGTATTAATAATATTAATAATACTACATTGTATTAATAATATTAATAATACTACATTGTATTAATAATATTAATAATACTACATTGTATTAATAATATTAATAATACTACATTGTATTAATAATATTAATAATACTACATTGTATTAATAATATTAATAATACTACATTGTATTAATAATATTAATAATACTACATTGTATTAATAATATTAATAATACTACATTGTATTAATAATATTAATAATACTACATTGTATTAATAATATTAATAATACTACATTGTATTAATAATATTAATAATACTACATTGTATTAATAATATTAATAATACTACATTGTATTAATAATATTAATAATACTACATTATTAATAATATTAATAATACTACATTGTATTAATAATATTAATAATACTACATTGTATTAATAATATTAATAATACTACATTGTATTAATAATATTAATAATACTACATTATAGTATTATAGTATTAATAATATTAATAATACTACATTATAGTATTAATGTATTAATAATATTAATAATACTACATTATAGTATTAATGTATTAATAATATTAATAATACTACATTATAGTATTAATAATATTACAGTATAGCCGAACGCTAGCTACAAGACCAAACAGTTTACAAAATAAACTATTATCGAACGGTCTTACAAACGATAAAGCTAACAACAGACCGAATATTCCTAAGGTTTGGCTTTTACTTTCGCCACATCTTCTAATACTTTTTCCAGCAACTCTTCTCCTTCTGCTCACATCCACATAGATGATCATTGCAACAGGACAACGACAGAACGCATAACACAGACAAAAATTGATAAACAAGGTAAGCTTATGTAATTTAATTTATTCAATAACAACATACAACATTCATAATTAAACCAACAACACCCAAATCATCACTCATATATCAAGACATGCAATTGACGACCACTTGACTCTGACTGTCCGGACTGTATAAATCCTGTGTAGCTACGACGTTCGTGCACCCGGATGATGTAGTAACTCGGATGCCCTCAACAGCTGCCACCTGAGGTTAATCCATTTTGTCCAAGTTAACCTTATAGACTAGGATCTCCTGCCATTCTCACACATGACTTACTTCTCTCTATTTGAGAATGAGTAATCATGGAGTATCAAGATAAACGTCTGCTAAGCTTTGCCCACATTCATACTTTACCAATCAATAACCGCTTTCTGAGATATTCCTCCATAGAATACTCGTTCATAATCAAACTATTTCATTCACATCACATTTCAAATTCTCTTATACTTCATCATTAATACATTCAACTAAAATACGATCATCCTCTCTCATCATAGCATAAGTCCAACTAGAATAACACTTCTTAGAAAACTAACATGACTGAGCGTTACTTATTCACTTCAATAAACAGACCACTAAGAGTTTCAAACGGACGCCACGAAGCCTAGGCCGAGTACTAAGACTCTAGGTCGAACACCTTTTAAAGACCAACACTGTTTGACACACAATACTAATACTGATGAGAAACTATGAGTAACGAACGTTATCGATTTTGGCTGAAGACCCTTATTCTAAAACGGTAAAAATAGATTACTGAAAACGAGACCCAATGCTTGGTTTAAGACCGAGCCCTGTAGAAAACGAACACTATCGAACGAGCGCTGGTCCAAGACCAAGTACTTATCATGAACGAGCGTTGCTGAGATCGAACACTTGGTCCAAGACCGAACACTGATAAACTTACATAAAACGAATGAATATATATATATATATATATATATATATATATATATATATATATATATATATATATATATATACACACACACACACAATTGCTCCACACTTATTTTTAATGAAAAAGAACGATAACGTCTACGACCTTAAGTTAGTATATAATACATTAACTACACTATTTAGGAAACCTAAAGAAGGACTACACTTAGGCCGAACATTCATTTATACTTATCTAATATTATAACACTATCTTCATTGAAGAATTTAATATAGACAAACCTCAAAGGAAAACTGAACGGTGAATACGAACTCTCGATCACAGTTTACCAAATCCCATATAGTATTACAGAAAGACTCTTAGACACTATCCCTAAAACATGAGGAATCAGTTAAGACCATGCACTCCCAAGAAGAATCGAACGCTCGCTAATGATGCTCGACCATACTATCACCTTTACTCAGAGTACTACAGTTTGAATATCAAGCCATATCTCAACTCAGTTCACAACGTGTATCAGTCATCCATCTACACATCCAAACAAGCAGTACACGCATATTTCATACTCATCAAATAATCAAACAACGTATCATGCAAACATACCAACGTTCAAAACAAGAATTTAATCAAATTATATAAGCTTCCCTTACCTCTATACATAACTGAACGTTCAACGAAGCAGAATAGAGCTCCCCACTACCAAAGACTTAACGTTCGACAGTCACGTTTTAGGAGTACTGAACCAAACAGAAAACCAGAAACACTCAAAATTATACGATTCACTCAGGCAACCAGAAATAGAGGGTTGCATGCGAGACTAAACGAACGTGCTAAAGAGAAAGAAACTCACCGGCTCAAAATCACAAACCGATCGGTTTAAACGAAAGCTCTTGATGCCGGGAATCTTCAAACAGTGCCTGAGAGGTGATCGGAAGAAGAAAATGTGAGATTTTCTTAGAGAAAAGGTGGAGATTTTAGAGAGAAGGATGAGAAAATGGTTTCAGCAGTTTGGAGAAGAAGGAAGACATGCAGAGAAGTGGCACGACATTTGAAATTTGACATTAAATACTTTCGTCACTCAAAACCGGACGACCACTCTCCTGCAGTCACCTGTTTCCCACTAACTGAAACGTTCACTCTCTCCTTAGTACATGAATCCTACTACTTGAGGTTTTCAGTGGATTTTTAAAGGTCTGACAGTATCATCAGATCACATTTTCAACAATATGGGTTGATTTAAATTGGGAATTTTTTAAACCAAAAGGAGTTTTTATTTTTAACATCCACGGTATAAAAAACTGTTCAAGATGAGAAAATTAAAAATCAATAGTAAATAGTATCCATAATTAAATATGGTAAAACATTAATTATTTTTTTCATATATCAATGTTCTACGTGGGTTGCTCACATAAAACAATCATATTCCAATCAATCGTTCAAAACTTATATGAAATAAAGTATCACATGTTAATACACTATGGATATTTAATTTAATTGTAAGAGATTGTTTGATTAATTTAAATGTAGATATGATTTGAGAAAATGATCTGTTTTAGGTAAGAAGTGACAAAGACTAAAGAAACATAAAAGGTTGTTATGTTCTAAACTGGAGAAGAATATATTTTCTTTAGTGTGTCAAAATTATCCGTCTCGCTTTCGTTGCATTCTACTTCCTTTTTGTCAACACGTTGACATGGCTTTCTCGTTTTAATTGAGATTTTGAAAGTCCTCTCTTTTGGAATTTGTTATACTTTCTTCGCATGTGGTCACAGACAGAGATTACACAAAATATTATGAAACCAATTCACCATTTTTGTTTAGTGGATCTTGCTTTGTTCTTGCACCAGGGGACGACACGAGACTGATGTTCATACCATAAATACTCATTTTTCTAATTAATTAATTATTTACTGGTAGAAGATATTTTGTAAAGCAGTTAACATACTCTAACAGGTGTTATATATAAGACACATGTCTTAAATTTATGTGTATGTTGAATTTATCATATGAGAAGTTGTTAATAAAATAAATTAAAAAGGTATTTTACTTTATGGTATAAGATGTTTCTATTAAAATAAATTAAAAAGGTATTTGGTGAACTGGGCATGTTAATAAAGTGTTAGTTGGTTTCTTCTCAGAAACGGGAAAACAAATTCTCAGACAACGGGAATGCTCCCTCAACGACATCCATGGACTATCTCATACCTATTTTGTTTTTTTCTAAAATGAATGTCAGCATCTATTTTACCTTCAACGGATGTTGATATATGTGAACGAATGTTAACATTTGTCTATATATTTTATATTTTGATTTATTATTTTTATTTAAAAATTTTTTTTATCGGATATGACACATTCGTTAACGGATATGCCATATCTGCTGTTTTAATAAATTTTTTAAAAATATTTTGATTATTATTTAAATAATAATACATAAATTAAATTAATTAAAAATTATTTTATTAAATAAAATAAAATTAATTTATAAATAATTAAGTAATAATTTTAAAAAAATTAAATAATATTTATATATTAATTTAAAATATATTAGAAAACAAAAAACTAAAGAAAACTACAACCGATGTCGCCACATCGGATGTGGCACATCAGTTTTAATAAATTATTTTAAAATATTTTAATTATTATTTAAATAATAATATATAAATTAAATTAATAATAATTATTTTATTAAATAAAAATAAATTAATTTATAAATAATTATTTAATAATTTAAAAAAAGAAAAATATTTATATATTAATTTAAAATACAATAAGTTAAAATACTAAAAACTAAAAAAAAAAGAAAAAAACTCAATGGATGTGGCACATCCGTTGAAGAATTTTTTCTTTAACGGATGTTGACATCCGTTTAAGAAAAGAGGTGGGGGTGTTGGATATTTTAAAATATAAAGAATAGTTTTGAAATTTTAAAAAAAATGTGGTGGTGCAAGGAGCAATGTGGGGTGGTGTAGGGAGTAACCCTCCGGGCATGTTAATAAAGTGATTGTGTTGGGCTGATATCCTTCTACTCTCAGTGCATTTGTTTGAAGGAAAAGAGGAATATAGAAAAAATAAATTGTTTCTGTTATGGAGTTGAGTCACTAAACATCTTACATCTTTACAATTTGTCTTTTCTTGCCGTCCGATTTTGCTCCTTACGTTCCTGGTTCGCTATTCTGGTCGATGTGTACATGTTAAAGATATTCCGATGCCAAATTCAGAAATTGAATCGTCCGGTTATCTAATATAACAATGACAGTAATTAATGCACAGTAAATGCCTCTACCTACCTGTTACCTTTGACTTACATTTATAATTTTATGGTGTGGGCCTAGGATTAGCGATATTTTAATCTCGGTCCAATTCAGATCCGGTAGACTTAATTCGTAATTTACCTTTATTTTCTTTAATTATTATTCGTGTGCGCTTTTGAGGCCGGCCGTCCAGTCCAGTCCGTTCAATCATACAGTACATAAATAAATAGGAAGTAAATAAGAATAAATAATAAAAATAGAAAAATGTCATTTATGTTAAAAATATTTTAATTTTTAAACATAAATATAAAATTATATTTACTCGTTATTAGGTTCAAAAAACATTGTAAATAATTAATATTTTATTATATTTCACTGTTATATATATATATATATATATATATATATATATATATATATATTTATTGCATAAATCAAATAAAATAATAATTTTTCTAATATAAATAACTATTGTATTTCTAAAATATCAAAAGTGACGTGAGAGTTATGTTTTGATGGGACTATATATTGATGCGACTATATAATGAAAAAAGAGGGAAAATTTTATAAATATTAACGGTTTGGTGGTGAAAGTTATATTTTATACACTGCAAGAATGTAAATTTGTGTAAAAGGGTTAAATTTTTGAAAAGTCATGGTTGAGGATCCGTGTTTGAAAATTTAAAAAAGAAAATGAAGTTAAGGTAAAAATGTTTGAATGTTGTATTTCGCAAAATTATCTCTTAAGTGATTTAAAGAAATTTGAAATTATCTAAAACTTAAATTACCTAAATAAATTTGAAATTATTTGAAAGAGAAAATACAAATAAAACAAAAATATTTGAGGCATAGAATTTTTGAAATTTTATTGTAATATCACATGTTAAAATCAACAAATGAGGTTGACTTATGAGTAGTTGTTATAAACATCACATAAGTCATGATCTAAAATTTTTCAAAAAACTTAACAAATATTGGTATATGACTTTTTTTCATATTTGTATGCTATGAGATTTATCAAAAAGTATTGTTCAACTTTTATTACAGAAAAAGTTATAAAATGTCATTTGGAAATAAACTTTATATAACTAAATAAATAAATAATTTAAAATTATTTAAAGTTCATTTAAAATACAAACCTTTTGCTTTAAATTTTATAAAAAATGAATTAACTAAGAAGAAGATATTAAAGAAAGATAAAAAACATCAAATATATTTTAAAGAAGTTTAATATTAAAGAAAGAAATGTCAAAATAAATTAACTCAGTTCACCGTCTTAATTCATTACGGATTGAGTTAAAAATAAGTTAATTAACTGACTTACTTTACATTGAATAAAAATCTAGTTTGATTTATCATTTACTGAGTTAAAAATGTTTTATTTTATCAATTTATTTCATATATTTATTGTAATACAAAAGTAAATTAACTTATAGATTATAACTTATACTAAAAAAATATATTTTTATTTTAACATTAATTTACAATAGACAAATAAAATGATATTGATAACATAAGAAGTATAATGAAAATTAAAAAAAATGTTCCATAAAAGAAAAATAAAGACAGTAACTACAAACAATAAAGAAGACAAAATTGAGCATGGAATGTAAAATTTGAATTTTAAGAAAATATATATGAATAAAAAAATGTTAAAAAATTTACTATATATTTTTATTTAATATATTTTTTTTGCATAATGATGAAATATACTTATTTATTATTTAAATATAAAAAATTAAGATTGAAACATTATAAATACTTAGTAGCTTGATATATTTTAATTTTGTTTATTACATTAAGTACATTAATAAAATAAAATAACATAAAGGAGTTTTTTTTTTCTTGCATGTAAAAAGCGAATTTCGTTTTATTTGGAATAGTGGAAAAGAGAGTTAAAACAAATAACTTGTGTAAAAATTATTTTATAATAGTTAAAAAATGTAACTTTAATAGAATTTTTAAACATAAAATTATTTATTACTGTAAAAATTATATTATCAAAGTAGTTTTTAAAAATTAAACATAAACATATAATTTCCTTCCCATTTAATTTTATTCCGGTGGAGATATTTTTTTTCTGTCGGTGTTCCACTTAAAAATGTCCTCATTCTTTTTTATTCTTTTCAAGTACACAACAAAAATAAAGTATTTTTTTTATCATAATCATTTTCTTTATTATAAAAAAAAAATAAGTGATCATTTTACCATCAAACAATTCTTATATCTTCGTTTTACTTTGAAATATAATCCTTAGTCTCTTAATCTCGTCGTTAACAGTTAATGATTAAATGAGAATTTTATATATTTATATATTTAATAAAATAATAACTGAAGAAATAATTGAATGGTAGATTTAAAATATGATTTGGATGTGTGGAATAGGTGGATCCCACTCCTGAATAAAGTAAAACATAGTACATTTTGTGAAGACATATGAACGAGTTAGGTTCCTGCAATACAGAGGTCATAATCACGTGCATAAATGCTTTTCCCAATTGGTTGCCCAATATATATGATCAATAAACATCATCTTAATAACGCATGTACTTTTTTAAAAGGATATAAACCACATGAAAAATGTTAACCACCACTTTACCCTTTTATAAATTAATTTTACATTAATCATCTCATCACAATAATATACTATTTTTCAAGATTAATTCAGTTATAATTAGTAATCATAATGATCACAATAATATATATATATATATATATATATATATATATATATATATATATTTCACATACCCAACAAAGGCAAATAGCTAAATATTACCGGTCTTTTTTTTTTCCACAACAACACAATATCTCGTCGTTATTCAAATTATTGGCAAGTTGGATATTTCATCGTTTCCCACCAAACCTTTTATGTTTTAACGTGGAATATATATTTCAAAAGTTGAAAAAAAAAACGATAATTATTTTCAAGTTTAAATGATTAAATTGATTTTCTTTTCACTATAGATTTTGTTGAGTATATAAAAAAAAAATTGAAGTGGTTTGAATTAAGAAACAACAGAGAAAGGTCTAGTTTTAGACGAGTATTTTGGTCAAAATAATTTTTATTGTTTTTTTATTTTTTGACCTTTTTTTTTTCTTTGTGCGATTGTATATGTTATCGCACGCATGCATGATGAGATAAGGACAAACAATCTCTTTTAATATAAATTTGTAATAGTATATTATGGATTGACTTTTTTGAGAATAATTTTAAAGAATCTCTCGTAATTATTATCATTTTTCTTTCAAAAATAAATTTTATTGAAGAATATTGTTTTATTAAGTAAACTAACTTAAGTTATTATGTTTGGTTGATTTGAAATTATAGTCAGAATCAGTGGATTAAACTCTCTTTTAAAGGTTTGAGTTGGTGTTAGATCTAGTTAGAGATTATTTGGACTTTCACTCAATGTTAAATGCTATCTAAATTAGAATTTGATGAAATATATGTAGATGTTAGAAATTTAAAAACTAAGCTACATATGTCATTGTTTTAATAATTTTGATTACAAAAATTAAGTTGGATAATAAGTTTATTTGTGGATAAGAATAAATATAAAAGACTTGAAGTTGGATATTCCTAATTTGTTTATGTTTTGTTGATATTTTTATATATTGATCAAGTAATATATGATTTCGAAATACCTATGATAAAGACAGGAGTTGAGTAAGCTTAAAATAATATTCTTGAATAAAAAAAAACTTCTGCAACCATTCTTCAAAAGAGTTGTTAATATTAATTTCAATATCTTCTTATATTTTCTAATTTTCTTTTATATGTGTGTATATATTCATGTGTATGTGTTACAGAAAATTCTTTGGTTTTATTTTAATATCTTTATCTTTGTTGCTGTCGTTAAAGAAAATATAAAATTATTTTAAGATATAGTAATGTATAACTATTTTTTTATAATATTATAACAAAGCAATATTAAAAGTTAATTATACAAGAAATCTCAACCGATCATAATATCATAATTCAGGTAAATTCGTTTAGAAAACAATTATATTAAGACAATAATAAATAAAATCAACAAAAAAAATAATTGTACTAGATAACGAAATTTTCACGAAAAAAAAATAAAATTAAGATAATAATTAAAAACAATTATATATAAGTCTCCACGTTTATGTATTTACTAGGTAGAACATATACATATACCTTTCTTCGAATGTAACACAAAATATTTTTCGATTATGATCCAATTGATGATTTTTTTTTCTATCTTAAAATTAATTTTTTAGAATAAGAAAGAGGACAAGAATAAAGTGCCAGAATGGAAAATTAAAAATTTCATACGATTATCGAAATTTTAAATTATAGACTTAAATAGAAGTATTCGCTGTTAAAGCTAACACATTCATTACAATTATTTCAGAGTGACTAGACAACCTAACAACATAGTAAATTACATTACAACAAATCAAACCTAACCAAATTTTGTTCATTAAAAGAATGCGTGGCGGTTCAGAATTGCAAGAAACGTGTGACGGACGAAGAAGCTACAAAACCACACAACTACCAATTCCATAATTTACGTGTAGGGCATCACTTGCTTTTTCTTTGGTTTTTTTTACCAACTATAACAAAACCAACACTCAAGGATTTCAAAAGTAAAAAACACAAATATTTAATATCCTTTTCAATTATCATAAATAAACAAGTAAAAGGAAAACGTTTCCATGAATAATTATAAAAGATTCATTGATACTTATTATAGTAAAAATTTGCATAACTTTTTATTTTAGTCTATATCTGACTACTAATGTAATACATCCTTTTCGGAAAAAAAAAATGATGTGGTTTTTTTAATCTATACAAAATACAAAAATAATACAGGTTAACGATGAAATGGGTATACAATTTATAAATTATTCAATATTAAATTAGTCTTCAATATATATATATATATATATATATATATATATATATATATATATATATATATATATATATATATATATATAAATTAGTGGCAAGTGTCTTAACGAGAAAAAAACAATGCGTGAGTGTGATGCCAAAGCATCATCAATTTGACAACTTGTTTGGCTAATTCTCGCATTGGAAATCTTCTTTCTGGTTTTTCCCTGGATAAAATCATCCTTAATTGTTTCGTCCACCTTGTCATTAGTTACTTACGAAAAACAAACTAAAAGGAAGCGACAAAATCGGCACTTGCCTCTCCAGAAAGCAACAAGATTGGTTCCTTCGATCTCATTTCTTTGTTTTGGACTGTTTTTTGACGTGAAGAAGAGAATTTAGAGCTGTTTATGGAAAAGGGAATTTAGACATTTTGCAAAAGCAAGGAAGAAGAAGTGAAGCAGAAGAAGAAGGAAAGAATGCGACTTGGGAAATACGAGTTGGGTAGGACCCTGGGTGAAGGCAATTTTGGCAAAGTCAAGTTCGCCAAGAACACTGATTCTGGTCAACCTTTTGCTGTTAAGATCATCGAGAAGAACAAGATCATCGACCTAAACATAACCAATCAGGTTTCTTCAGAAAACTTCCTCTTTCATTAACGTTTCTGTTACTTCTTTTTGGCTCCTCTTCCATGGAAAAGGAAAAAACTTTCTGGCCCTTCTTATAATCTTCTTCTGATGACAAAACTCAAGTTCATTCAAATGCATTGTGTATGATCATAGAAGAATGAGTCTCTCTGGTTAAATTGCAGATAAAGAGGGAAATAGCCGCCTTAAAGCTCCTCAGACATCCCAACGTTGTTAGATTATACGAGGTACTTCCATGAACATATATTTTTCAATTCAAAAAACATTATCCGAATCCCAATTTATTGCATTCACTAATCTTATGCGAATTCCAATTCACACACAAGAATAAACTAAACTATTATTTTCAGTGCAAAATTAGCTGGGCTTTTTTTATGGACTGAATCTTCTAAAGAATAAATTATGTATTATATAAACCTTTATATATATGTAGTGTTATTTTTAAAATATAGAGAAGAAGAATGTAAGATGTTACTAGTGTAATTAAGGTTTTTTAGTCGGTCATTACTGTTGGTCTCATATGCAAATCCAAATCCGGATTCCATACGTAACCTTAAATCTGGCATGTTCGTTACGCCGAACATGTCAAATATCACTGGTGTTGGATCGGACATAAATTCCAACGAAAACTTAGCATATATTCACTGTGTTGTAGCAGAATGAACAATGAACATTTGAACTTAAGCAGAACTTTATTCTTTCACGGTAACTTTTCAATACCTATATAAATGCTACGTTAGTCTAGAATTACAACTCATTACAGTGTTGTTAAGTTATAAATGTAGAAAACGTAGAATTCTGACTTGTGAATTAGGTCATTGATGTGACATTCCAGTATAATATTTTTCGAGGAAAAAACAAAAAACTATTATAACAGCACATGCTTTTGTTCGGCGAAAGAAGGAATCATGAGCGTGATTTCTCTTAAATTTTAAAAAAAAATTAAAAACTAAAAAATGTAATTAAATAAACTTCTTAGATTAAGTTTTTTACCTGACTCCCATATCATACTGTGTATGTATATATTTAATGTTAATTCCACCGCACATTCGTGGCACCCTACTTTATTATATGTTTTATGTCTCTACCATTTTCATAAGTTTTTATTGAATCTATTATTCTTTTTAGCTGAGTTTTGTTGACGTTGAACTGAGTCAGAGCACCAACTTTTCGCACACGATTCTGATATATCACATACACTAATTAAAGGGCAGGGACGGTGACAAATACTTTTTTTTTTTTCATTTTACCATAATCATTCACGTCATTGAGTTTGACAGAGAAATTATTAGATTATGTATGATAAATATTGATGTGATTAATATTGATATAATAAGTAATCAAGTAGTATTAATTTGTTTAAAACTTATTATGTCATGTGTATTCTTGAGTGGATTGGACTTCCTAAGCATAGTATTCAATGAAGGTGGAGATGAATGATTAACATGTGGCACAGGTACTTATTTGGATTCCACTCCAAAATCCATTGCATCTCAACTGTCACAATTAAGAAAAATGTGGCATGAGAACATGATTGAAAAACATCACGACAACATATTTTATTCAGATCGGATAATGTACTTTAAACAACATTTTTTTGACAACATTTTAACATCATCTACGTGTCATTCAATGATTGGTCCAAAATTACTCTACAATCAATAATAATAATCATAAACACTAACATGGACCAATCACAGAATAAGACGTAGAAGATGTTAAAATATTACCAAAAAAAAATGTTGTCAAAGTATCATTATCCATTCAGATTCGACGGTCCCTCCGTATGCATATAAATTGTAATGTACGAACACTATTGGCATCGCACTCAGTTGACCAAGATTTTGTTCTCTGTGTTTATATATTGTTTACTTATTTGGTAGAGTAATCTTTACTCTGCAACTTATAATTGCAACATGCATTTCTGTCATTGATACTTCTAATTATGATTGATAATTATTATAATTATTATAATCACGCAGGTCTTGGCTAGCAAAACAAAAATTTATATGGTACTTGAATATGTGAATGGAGGAGAGTTATTTGGCATGATTGTAAGACCAGATTACTTTTCATTGATTTTGTTAGTGAGAGTTAAAATTTTATACTGCTGTAAAAATGCTTCACCATATTTCTGACAGGCATCCGAAGGTAAACGTTCAGAAAGTGAATGCAGAAAGCTGTTCCAACAGTTGATTGATGGGGTGAGCTACTGCCACACTAGAGGTGTCTTTCACAGGGATCTCAAGGTTCTTTTTCTTCCTTTTCATGCTCAAATTGTACCATATAGTTCTCTTTGGTCTTGCGTTTTTCACACAAATTCTGCTATGTCCTTGCAGCTTGAGAATGTACTGGTGGATAACAAGGGAAACTTGAAAATAACTGATTTTGGTCTTAGTGCTTCACCCCAGCATATCAGGGTAAGATGTTGTTATGCTTTCAATTTCAACCACTTTGGGTAAAGCATATGATTTTTGTTATTGGGTTAACCGTGTGAAAATTTTCAGGCAGATGGATTGCTGCATACAACTTGTGGAAGTCCTAATTATGTTGCTCCTGAGGTTCTTGCTAATAGGGGCTATGACGGTGCAACATCAGATACATGGTCATGTGGTGTTCTATTATATACAATTCTAACTGGATGTTTACCTTTTGATGACAGAAATATGGTAGTTCTCTATCAGAAGGTATATTCATTTGTTGCCACGATGTTCTTTCACATGGTTAGTATATCAGTTTCATAAATGAATTCACATTTTTCCTTTTTCTGTGAGGGATAACAGATTTTCAAAGGAGATGTTCGGATACCAAAATGGCTATCAGCAGGTGCACAAGACTTGATAAAGAGGATTCTTGATCCAAATCCTGAAAAACGGATAACAATGGCTGGGATCAAAGAAGATCCGTGGTTTAAGAAGGGTTATGTTCCAGCAAATGCTGAAGATGAGGATGTATACGTTGACAATGAAGCAGTTTCCATGCATGAAGCAGAACAGAGGAATTCAGGATCATCACCAGCCCTTATCAATGCATTTCAGTTGATAGGGATGTCTTCGTGCCTAGACCTCTCTGGCTTCTTTGAGAAAGAGGTGAGCATGAAATTCAGGATCACCAACCCTAATCAGTGCATTTCAATTTCTACTGATACAAAGTTTGTGCATAGTATTTCCTGTGTCTTTAAACAGTCACCACTTCTTACAGAATTTAACTCAGATTTATGCACAATGTGGTTTGAGAAACAGGGTGTTTCTGAGAGAAAGATAAGATTTACATCAAATCTTTCAGTTAAAGATCTGATTGAGAGGATTGAGGACACTGTGACAGATATGGAATTTATAGTCCAGAGGAAAAATGACAAAGTATGTTTGTTAAGGCTGCTTTTATTTCTGACAAACTTGCATATAAACTGAATGTTTGTTTGGCTAAAAGAAACATCAATAACATGAACAACAATTTAATATTTCAGTTGAAAGTGATTTGGGAGAACAAGGTGCACAAAACTACTGGATGCCTTTCAGTGGCCGTAGAGGTAATACATGTCTAGAATGAGCTTAATCTTTGCATATAGTTTGTTAATGCTAAGAAAAGTAACTTGTCAAATATAACAGGTGTTTGAAATAAGCCCATCACTGTCCGTTGTAGAATTAAGGAAGTCTTGTGGTGACACTTCTGTATATAAACAGGTATTTTGCTCATACCCTTTTTCTGTTCATCTGCTGAAATCAGAGGCTGATGTATATTTTCTTCTTCATATGGTGCAGTTATGCAATAAATTATTGAATGATTTGAGTGTTCCCCCAAGCAAGTGCTTGTGAACTCAGCAGCCATGTAGGTGCCACAGATACTGCATTATTGTAATTATTAAGAGGAAGAAAAATGCAGAAATGTTAGATAGGGATGGCTGCATTCGTTAGATAGGGATGACTGCACTTTTGAGTTGAGCAATTCATCAAACAGATGAAGTGGGAAAGATCTGCAAACTTTATTCTTTTCCTTCTGTAATGTTGTTCTTCATGTTTTTCTTATCAATAATGAAAATAAAAATATGTTCAAAATTAAACACACTAAAATAAAATACATCTAAACTAAAAATATTTCTGATTTGTATAATTATTTAATTGATTAATTAACCTTTTGGTTTTTGGAAAATTATCATTCTAGTTCAAATTTTACTTTAAAATTTTCTCACTTTACTTTTCTTGTGCTTAAGACCTCTTACCTTGAGAGATCTTCCCTCACGATATTTATAAAATAGAACTTTATATTATGATTTTCTTATAAAGAAACTATGACGTCTTCTAATCATAAAATTTTATTTTTTTTAAATAAACTTAAATATTATTTCGGTCTCTATTGTATTTATTTTGTTGTTGTTCAATGATCTCTATTTTGATAAATGTTATTTAATTTGATTTTTTTCTGATATGGTCTAATTTTTTTAACAAAAGATAAATAGGTTTTTCTGATATGGACAACTTATTTTAAATTAAAAAAATTTAATAGATTGTCAACTATTTAAACTCATTATAAAAATAACTAAATTAAAAAAATTATTAAAATAAAAACTATTGGATAACACAATAAAATAAGAACCACTTAATAAAATGGACAAAAATAGAAAACAAAACAGTATTTAAGCCTTTGAGATATTTCAGTTAAAAAATAGCAATTTTATGTTAGCTTTATTTCACTTTTTTTTCTCCCATAATTTCATATATAACAATATTATTGTTATTATTATACAATAGAATTTAAATTATATCGAAACGACAATATTGAATACAACCAACATCAATAACGAATATATTAAACAATAAACATTTACCGTAAATAAAATAATCAATAACAAACAATAAAATATTAAACATATAAAATTTATATATTTTAATTCCAATAATGATAATTTAAAGTAACAATTTATATATATATATATATATATATATATATATATATATATATATATTAAATTGTTATTATAGGTTATCATTATTAAAGTACACACATAAAGTTCACATGCCTTAAAACAATGAGATGTTGCTTTCTGCACCCCAAAATAACAGAAAAAGCTCGCCTTCACCGTTGTATCACATCACAACTTGTCGGTCACCATCACAACGCTGCTACAGAGAAAAATGAAAAATAAAAAGAGAAAATGCGGTGGAAAAAGAATTTGTTCCTAAAAGTTTTTCTGAAATGTATTTTATATATTCCAAAAATTCTTTTCGGAAAACATTTCATAAAGGGTTATTTTGAAAACTTATTTTGTCAGATATTACATGCATTCAAGAAAGTTTATTCTAGAAATCTTATTTTAAGAAAATTATTCCAGAATCTATTTTATACATTATGAAAATTTTGTTCCGAAAGTTTTATTTAAAAAATTCTGTTTAAAAAATCTTGTCTTTGAAAATTCTGAAAATATTCAAAATATATAATCCGAAAATCGCTTTCACAAAAAATAAAATAGTCATTTTAAGAATTTAATAGGGTGCACAAAAAAGTCATAGGAGTGCAAAAAGTAAGAGCCGAAAAACTGATGAAAAAGATTTAAGTTGGGCTAAATAGTTAATTAATCCAAATTGGGTGTTGCTCCCTCCACCACCACACCTTTCTCCCTCCACCTCTCCTTTATTATTTTGCCCTCAGTAAAATTTTATTTTTAGGGTTATTATTTTTTAATTTTATCCATTCACAACCTATTTCACTAATAACTTATTCTAGTCCTGTACATGAGCAAAATACTTTTCTTTCATTTTAACATTATATTTCTTCTTCTTTTTCTTTCGTCGTTGAGATACTACAAGTTGCAAAGGTTAGTGGTGATGGAAAGAATTATTAAGCAGTCTCTCTCGTGGTGCAGTGCATGTCATACTTCCTCCAGATGCGTATTCGAATAAACCTTGAAATAAAACCTTAAAATAAAAAACGTAACCTTTAAACGGAGGTGACATCTTCAACGGATGTCACCTCCGTTGATGTATACTTCCTCACGCTGGTTGAAGCTCCGGACACTCCTCGATGTTCCTCCACACCACGGCGGCAATGGAAGCTTTCAAACAAAAAAAAACTAGAAAGAAAAAGGAATGGAAGTGCGGGAGGTGGGGAGGTGAAATAGAAATGGGAAAAGGAGAAGAGAGTTCCGTGGGTGAGTGCTGGAAAAGTAAAATTAGGGTTTCAAATTATTTAAAATAGGGTAAAAGTAAAAAAAAATTTAACTTAAGGATATAATTGTATTTAAAATAATGTGGAGAGGTGAGGAAGTATAGGGTGGTGGTGGAGGGAGCAACACCCATCCAAATTTCTACCACAATTGATGTTGATGTACTGTGAAAATATCAATAACAGTAAAACATGTTTAGAACCATTTGAATAGTTACCCAACAGTTCATCAATCCTCATTATAGTTGTTATTTGTTTGATATTAAGTTAGATTTTAGATTCTCCTCTGTTCTCACAGAAACATTTATGATTTTGCCATAATTTCTTAATCACTGGAATTTCACTATGCCATTAATTGTAATTAGTTTACATGGAAAGTATATTACTTACATGAGGCTGATGATTAATGATCATATCACAAGTGGAGCAAATTGTGCTTTTGTTGGGTCATTCATATCAAATAAATGCAGCAGCAGCACTAGCTCACAAGCCTGTTGCCAAACTCCTTATTATAAACCTGAATTAAACCACTCTCATCTGACATACGAAGCTTCACATCCAATATTTTCTTGTATTGATCATCTCGGGCTTCTAGATTACGCACCAACTCAACCTACCACAGATGAGATGAGATTTAGCAAGCATTTTTTTTATGTACATCGTACTCTGTTAACCAGCCTCATCATAAAAATGACAGCAATCAAGAATTTAGTCCAAAATCAGTTAGTTTGGACTTATCCAATTGTTCTGACTTAACCATCAACATGTAGTGAAAGTAAGCTTTGGTAATCAGATGCTCGGTTCATTAAGAGACCAAAACAAGAAAAGAAGAGTTCTTAAAGGCAGGAACACACAATTAGCAAAGAACAAATCAAATTTTATTCTTTGTTACAGGATATCAAATCACCTGTTCTTGGAACATATGAAATTCGTCACAGCTGAGGGAGCCATCACTGTTTGAATCAAGGAGCTGCATCATTTCTCGGGCATCTTCTCCTGGAGCCCCGAGCTCTTCCATCACTTCTGTAAGCTCCTCAATGCTAATTTTACCATCTCCATTCTTGTCAAGAAGGCGAAAAACTCTATCCCTCTGATCAGTCTCAGTCCCCTTATGATTTGTACCTGGAAAATCTTTAAGGCGCAGAGCAGCCAATTCAGCCGCAGCCAGCATGATAGTCTTCAGACGCTTCGCCTGAGCATCAACAACTAAAACGTAAATGCCCATTCCCTTCATGTGATCTCTCAACAAGATAAAAGAATAAACATAAGTTCAATGTCTCCATTTGTATGTTTTTAGATATCTATAGAATTCATTGCTTCTGTTCTTTATATATATATATATATATATATATATATATATATATATATATATATATATATATATATATATATTTTTTTTTTTTTTTTTTCATTTGTGGGAAAGAAGACACTAACCTCCTCAGGATCGGTAAGACCAGCCTTATATAACGAATGGGCTGCTGTTCCACCAACTGCTAACCTGTCCATTTCAGTTGTTCTTATCTGTATTTCCATCAACGGTCTGATCTTACCATTTTCACTCACATCAACTGCCATATGCAAACTTTTATACCCATTTGCTTTTGGCCTGGCAATATAGTCCTTTGTCCGATAAGGAATTTCCTTCCACATAGATTGGATTATCTGATGAGACCTATAGCATGCTCTCTCTCCAGCCTCTGACGCATTCTCTCCACCCTTAGGATTCAATATCACTCGCATCCCAAGCACATCATTCACATCTTCTGGCTTCCTACCATCCCTCAGCAGCTTCTTCATGGTGCTATAACGACTCTTATATCGACCTTCAACCGATATATCATCCAAAAGTTCTGAGAGCAAGGGATCAGCCTTCAGAGTCTGGAGAAGTTCCTCCTTGTAGATGTCAATAAGAGATACACCCCCAGTCTCATGACTTCGCAACCACGCATCAACATAAAGATATGAATAAGGAAACAAATACTGAAACGAGAGATCTTCCAATTCCAGTGACAAGTTGGTAGTTCCCATTGCATGAGCAAGAGGGGCATATATCTTCATAACCTGCAAAGAAATTATCTGCTGCTGATATCTGGGCAGATAATCAAGGTGTCTCATCGTGTCAAGCTTCAAAGCCAGGTCCAGGATCAAAGCCCTGATGTCATAGTAAGTGAGGCAGAACTTTCTCAATGCAGCAGCATTGTCATCATCCACCACATCTATTCTGGATGGAATATTGTTCACACGCAAACTCTCGTGAAGCAAAAGAGCAGTGGCCAAACCAATCTGATTCCGGATTTCGTGTATGCTCAAGTGGCCTGCTTCCAACACCTCTCTCAATATCCCGGCAGAGATAACTTCAGCATCCATCTGCATTCACATTCACTATAAACAAACGATAAACGGTAACGAAAATAATACTAGTAATAATAACAATAATATGTCCCATACAAGACAATAAACAAAGGAAGGACCGTTTAAGCCGATGAATTCCTATACAGTTCATAAAAAAACTTGTTTATATAAACAACTACAAACAAGGTCGCTTAAGCATTAAAAAACAAGTTTTGAAGTAAAATGAAAATCCATGCGTGAGTGGAGAAATAAAATAAACACTCAAGTTGAATTCTGTAAAAATTAGTGAATATTCTTAAACTTGATATCAAAACAAGGGGCATACTAAAAGAGAATTACGAGCCCCCAGATAAAGATCTTGATTAGAGATGCTCTGAATTAGAGAAATACTAATATGATTTTAAATTTATTAAATTAAATACGCCCTATGCTATAAATTAGAAAGCAGAACTTGAAATGCATTTCCATCTTACTCCCACTCAAACATTCTTAATATCTTTTTTTTTTCTTTTATTTAGAAATTTATTTCACACGCTATCCTATAAATGGCAACAAAATTTCAAACTATTTTCATTTATTTTCATATGTACACGTGATCCATTAATTGAGGTACCCTCATTTTATCTAAGCTGAATTTCAGTATTCTATTTTAGAAGAAAATGCCAACAGCCATATATTAAATATATATAACATGTTTAAAAAAAATACTTATTAAGATCTTAATCATATAAAGAAACAAACATCTACTAAGCTAAAATACCATAAAGTAGTACTATTAAAAACGAAAATAGAAAAAATCTAAAAGAAGTAGTGAGTAAGTAGGAGTGCTAACTAACTTGAAGATCGGCGAGGAGCATGGCGACGGACAGGGCCTTGGAGAGAGGGGAGCGGCCGTCGGGAGAGAGAGGGGAAGCTTGAAAGATGGGGATGGAGAGTTTGAGGCACTTGAACAGAAGACGAGAGGAGCTAGTCGACAACACGTTCATTCTCTCCGTCAACTCGTTGAACGCTCCCACCAACTCCATCACCATCTTCCCTCCCTCCGGCACCTCCACCGCGCACGCCCTCGTACCCCACCACCGCACCTCGCCGCCGCTCCCTCTCCGGCGACGGAGCATAACGGAGAGCAAGTGAGCTGGTGGAAGGGAAACGGTGCGTTTGGAAAGGGCGTGGCGAATGGGGTAATGGAGAGCCACCCACTGTAACGACTCCATTCAATTCACCTCTCTCTCTCTTCTCCACCACGATGACCACGACAACAACAATATTTGTGGTGGTTGGATCGTTACCCTTCGTTCAAATTAATATTTTATTTAAAATGATTGAGAAATATACTTTTTAAACAATAATTTTATATGGGATCATCTTTAGTTTTTTTTTTTTTTTCATATTTTCATACTGTTCTACCCGGCTATTATTTAAGGCTTTTTATTACGATTATATAATAAGACAGTTTTTTTTTTATAAATAAAACTTACATTTCTTATATTTTTAATTAAATCACACTCACTTTCTTATTTTATCTATGAACATATTATTAAAATTTTAATAAATATAAAACTTTTAAATAAAACAAAGAGTATCATTTAACACAACAAAAAGGAGGTACAATTTTTTATTTATATTTTTATATAAAAAAATGAAAAGAAGAGATAAGGTGTGCAGTGTTGTGAGCTGAAATGAGTAGCTGTTTGGTTGCTCCACCACCATGGCCATGTTCAAGCATGGCGGAAGCCAAGCAGCACCATTCTCTCCTCCTCCGTCTGGGACTCTCTACCGACAACCACGCGGTGTCTGGCATCTTCACCTTCTGCTCCCTCTCCAACCACGGCAACCTCAACTACGCCCTCAAACTCTTCACCACTCTTCCCAACCCCGACACCTTCCTCTACAACACTCTCTTCAAAGCCTTCTCCATTTCCCACACCCCTTCCCTCTCCCTCCTCTTCTACTCCCACATGCTGCAACGTTCCATCGCACCCAACTCTTTCACCTTCCCCTCTCTCATAAGGACCTGCAGACTCCAACAACAAGTTAAACAGCTCCATGCACACGTTCTTAAATTCGGGTTTGGAGCAGATACCTTCGCTCTTAACAACTTGATCCACGTGTATTTCGCTTTTGGGTCCTTGGATGATGCCAGGAAGGTGTTTTACACCATGCCTCATCCAAATGTCGTGTCTTGGACGAGCCTTGTTTCTGGGTACTCTCAGTGGGGACTCGTGGACGAGGCTTTTCGTGTTTTTGAACTCATGCCTTCCAAGAATGGCGTTTCTTGGAACGCCATGATTGCGTGTTTTGTCAAGAGCAACCGGTTTCGTGAGGCGTTTGATTTGTTTCGGAGGATGAGGGTGGAGGAGGTGGAGGTGGATAGGTTTGTGGCTGCTACTATGCTCTCTGCCTGCACGGGAGTGGGGGCATTAGAGCAAGGGAAATGGATACATGGATGTGTTGAGAGGAATGGGATTCTGTTGGATTCAAAGCTTGGCACAACTATTGTTGACATGTATTGCAAGTGTGGTTGTTTGGACAAGGCGTTTCGAGTTTTTTGTGGTTTGGAAGTGAAAGGAGTTTCTTCATGGAATTGCATGATTGGGGGGTTTGCAATGCATGGCAAAGGAGAGGATGCAATTAGGCTTTTTAGGGAGATGGAGGAAGAAGGAATGGTTGTGCCTGATGACATCACTTTTGTGAATGTTCTTACTGCTTGTGCTCATTCGGGTTTGGTTGAGGAAGGGTTTTATTACTTTAGCTACATGGTTGATGTTCATGGCATTGAACCCAGCAAGGAGCATTACGGTTGCATGGTTGATTTGCTTGCCAGAGCTGGAAGGTTAGAGGAGGCGAAAAAGGTGATAGATGAGATGCCTATGAGTCCTGATGCTGCTGTGTTGGGTGCACTTCTCGGAGCATGTAGAATTCATGGGAATTTGGAGTTGGGGGAGGAGGTAGGCGAGAGACTGATTGAACTAGATCCTGGAAATAGTGGGCGATACGTGATACTAGGTAATATCTATGCTAGTTGTGGAAAATGGGATGAAGTTGCTGGTGTGAGGAAATTGATGAATGACAGGGGAGTGAAGAAGGAACCGGGATTTTCCATGATAGAAATGGAGGGAGTGGTGAATGAATTTGTTGCAGGGGGAAGAGATCATCCTCTGGCTGAGGCTTTATATGCTAAGGTTTATGAGATGTTGGAAGCAATCAGGGTTGTTGATTATCTTCCTGATACAGATGGTGTGTTGCATGATCTTGTTGAGGAGGAAAGGGAGAATCCTCTGTTCTACCACAGTGAAAAACTTGCAATTGCTTATGGTTTGTTGAAAACTAAACGAGGGGAGACCCTACGTGTCACCAAGAATCTGAGGATTTGTAAAGATTGTCATCAAGCAAGTAAACTGATCTCGAAGGTTTATGATTGTGATATAATAATAAGGGATAGAAATCGTTTCCACCATTTTAGTAATGGAGAGTGTTCGTGTAGAGACTATTGGTAACTACAACTGTGATCAGTTACCGAGTTTTGTTCTTCTTTTCTTAAAATGTATAAATCCTGTACATTTCATTTGAATCCGAAAGCAAACAGTATGTTTAACGTATATCTATGCATCTAATCATCAGTTAAGCTATAAATGTTTGTACTTCTATAAAATAAAACTGACATACTGGATCATATCTCTATTACATATCAGTAGCAAAAAGTTTCCCTATTTGGTTCTTGTCTCTTCAAAACTTAACTATATAGAGGCCTAAATGTGAATAAAGAGTGCTCCCAGACAGTAATCTCACCATTAAAAAATAACGCTATTTAATTTTAACTCATCATGAGGCAGAAGATACTTTGGAATATTGAAGAGAATTCTTATAAGGAACAGAGGTATCTGGTGCATAGTGTTGACTGCAGTAATAAGTCCCATACCGCCTGGATCATAGAAGAGTCTCTCTGAGGCTTTTTATAAAAAGAATTTTCCTTCTCTTAAATCTTCATACCTTTCTCGGCCTTTTGGCTAAGATCAAGTGTAGTATCTGTTCTTATCAGTTTAATATCTGATATGTGGACCAATGGTCCACACGATATTAAATTAATTTTTTAAAGGGGAGATTCCATTACAGTGGCTTGCTACTGGGAATTTCAAGTGTCTCTCAAGCCTTACACTACAGCTTGAGCTTGGCACACCCTACCAATTAAGTATTTAATTTTGATATACCAATGAAGTTTTTTATAATGATATCTGGTAAGCATATTATATGGATTGAGCTTTGCATCTTTACAAATTTGTATGAAAGAACTTTATAATTGGTACCAATATAAGAGAGAGACAAACTGAATTACTAAATCACTGTTAATAGTTCTCACTGTCAATGTTACATAGTTTTGGTATTTATTCGGGCAAAGGTTCTTGAGAGTCTCCCAAACGACACAAATGGAGATATGCGTCAGTTCCTGCAAAGAACAAACCTATGAATTAATCAATATAAAAATCAGTTAAGTGCAGGTGCAAGGTATAACATTTCAAAAGGAATTCTAGATTTGTTGAACTAAATTGAAGTATTGTCCACATTTTATATTTTTAAGATATTGAACACGTCCCCTTATGAATAATTTTCATAAAGTATTTGGTACACGTCACAAAAGATATAACCTTAGTGGTAGCTGTAACAGTTCATATGTCAAGGTAAGAAGAAACAAATACTTTAGCCAAGTAGAATGTTGGAATTGGAAAGAAGTTTAAGTGAAAATCTAATGAGTAATAGTTCACTTACCATATCCTTCCATAGATATTACTTGAAGATCACCACCAAAATACCTAGCATACAAACGACAAATAGGAAGTCCATAACCATTTCCAGCCATTGGTGCATTACCAGCTATTCCAAGATCAGAAGGTTCAGGTTCATTCGATGAATTTCTGGCTGTACTGTAATGATATGTAAAAATTTTTGAAAGACCACTTCTTGCTATTCCGCCTCCCTCGTCAGAGACCTAACATGTCATTTGTTAAACACAAAGCACCTTGATTATGCAAGTAAAAAGCCCCCAATAGAAAGAACAAAAGGCATGTCGATGATGGAAACTCACCTTTATGGTAACATCCTCTATTCCGTCAGCTATTATTATTCTAATTGGAGGAGCAACTTTGTCAGAATCCATAAAAAGCTCTTGCACAGCACGCAGTGAGTTCTTAACCAACTCAAATACCATAAGGTGCAAGTGAGCTGAAACATACCTAAAGAAAAAAGACAGAATTCTAGAGAGAAAAAGGAAAGATAACAGACCATTTGATGCACTAGACATAAGAAGGGTGTTATGAAGAATAGAAGGCAAGTGAATTCACACAAGAAAAAGGACTGATACTAACGGAAAAGTAAATTCAGGATCCCCATAAATGTTAACATCTGGGGCACTGCCATATTCACGATAACACATGGCACGAGCATCTTCACTGGCATTCCTAGCCACAACCATGGGAGACAGTTTTGTGTGTATGTAACCAACACAATTTTGAGGTGGGTTGGGGTTGTGCAACTCAACATGCTGCCCTGAATCCATCAAATGAAAATGAGCTATAAATTGTGAAGCAGATACATAGATTAGTCTGACAGAAGGTTAGAAAGTGTGTTGTTGGAACTAACCTATGAGCATTCTGATTCCTATTCTTGACATGTAGAAGCGATCAAGAAACTCATCAATCTCATTAGGATCCTCATAAAAAATCTTCAGTTGCTGAACACCTAAGGCCATTGTAGGAACCACATTGTTGTGTCTCACCTTCACAGCCTTAATCATCTCTGTGAATTCTTTCTCATCATCCATATCCTTGATCTCAGGGAAAGACCTAAGGTCTCGGAAAGAATCCAAGTACCAATCTCTAACCTAAAAACATAAGCCAGTAGTACCACAAAGTTCAATAACCAATAAACCATCTGCAAAACCAGAAATTACTTCTAGAGAGAAAGTGCAAAATGGAAACACAAAAAGGCTTCAAAACATCTCAAACCATACAATTTAGGTCTTTAACCTTCACATGTTTATATGTAAATTGGTTTTATCGGATTCAACAAAAACCAGCCAATGACACCAAAAGGTGAGGTAAAAAGGTAGAACCTTCAAAACAGGAGCTGTCTGAGACAAGCCATGAGGGAGAATGTGAAGCTCAATGGCTCTCTTTGCAATCCTAATGGGAAGCTCTTTGTGAAGGAACTGAGCAGAGATGAGCAAATTATTTGGAGTGGGGTTGGAACCAAACTCCATCATGTACCTCAGACTCACCCCTGTCTGCTTCAAAGCACTCCATTTCTTCACCTCTTTCATCAAACTTTTGCACCATGGCAACGTTTGCTTAGCCTTAATCGACATGCCTTGTTCCTCGACCCAACAACAACATCTACCAAAAGAAACCGAGAGCTAGAAACTGACATAGATGAAACCAATTACAGAAACAAGAGTGGAGAGAGACGTTGAAAAGTGAAAGGACAAAAGGTGTCTGAAAAAAACAAGGGGTAAATGATCCATTGATGTCAAAGGTTTCAGTTTTTGTGTGGCGTTTTGTCGCAGTTTTCTCTCCTTTGTCGATTACAGATATTCAGAGGTTCTGCTGTTGGCACGTGGCACACTCTCTCACCCTCACACATGTTTGTCTATTGTTCACTTAACCAAAATTACATACAACAAATTATTACATAATCTAACATTATTATGTTTCTTCATCTAATGTCTAGTTAGATTTCACTACTCCATTCTCTCTGCTACCTTATTGTAACTTAATTTCTTTTCCACACTAATCCATGGCATGTTATGTTTCAGAGAATTTAGAAGATTAGTATTATATTATTTAAAAATATTAGTGTAATATATATATATATATATATATATATATATATATATATATATATATATATATATATATATATATATACACACACACACGAGAGTGTGGAAATATAAGTTGAAAAACAGATAAACATTATTCTGAAAAACATTTATAGATGATATAAGAGGTCTTTGAGCTTTACAGATGTTTATATTTACAATATAATAATAATAATAATAATAATAATAAACTATGCCTTTTACATTAATCAAAAGAATGTACTATATTGATAACATCTAAATATGAATATTAAAAAGCTGACTATATTGACTTTTGCCTTCACATGGAGTTATTCCATATTTTACCTTTTCTTTTTCTGTATACTCATTTACCAAAGCACATGGGAAAGAACATGGCAAAACATTATTCAATTTTTGTGTATAAATAAGAAGAAAAAAACTGTCTATAAAAATATAAATAATTAGCTTCTAAAATCCAAAGTGGGTCTTAAAATTAGTATCAATGGGATGTTTCAATTTAAAAAAAAAAGAAAAAATAAATGTATTTTTTTATTAAAATCAAATTTAACAAACATTTAAAATTTTAACTAACATTTAAAATTTTATAAACTTGGGTTGACTTTTGTTCCACTGATAAATATTTTTCTAGTGATTAAAATTAATTCCACACGCCATTTAGTTTATTTTTAATATGAAAGCCATTGTAAAACTTAATCTGTATCTACCTTCAAATTACATTAACATCAGATCAAATTCAACCTTGTAATTATTTACATTTAAAGGAAAACTATTCCGAATAATTTTTGTTTTTTCACATGCAAAATGGTGGTCCAAGATTTTAAACTTCTAATTAAACACGAACAAAAGTTGTTTTACTCAAATTTAAAATAAAAAGGGATATTTTCATAAGAGTTGTGAACTTGTTTTATAGGTATGAATAAAAATTTACTCTTTTTTTTCTGTAGTAAGTAAACCTACACTTCTATAAGTTTTATTGTTTACATCTTACTTTCATGATTTTAGTATTATTTCATGTGAAACTATTAGGTTCAAATTTCCTAATCTTTAAAAAACTTAAAATGCTTAGTATTAAAATATATCATTTGGATATAATTTTTTTTATACTAAAAAAGTTATTGTCCTCAAATGTTATTTTTTTACAAACATGTATAAATCCATAATAGATAAGATATTGAATGATTTGGACTTTTTAACTACACATTATATACTTTGTAAAAACTTATGAGAGAAACTAAGATTAGTTAATAATGACATCAAATAAATTGTTCTCGTGTTAAAAGTATTTATTTTAAAGATGTTGAGTTTTGTGATAATTTATGAAATTGTTTGCAGGCGTTGAAATTTAGATTCAACTCGTGAACACTTATTACTTTTAATTCTAAGTTGAAAGTAACATAATATTTTTTTTTCAATATTTAAATGTGATTTTAGTTGACAGAATCAATTTCATTAGTTATCTTTGTATATCTATATATAAAAAAACCAAGTTTAATTTAGTTTTAAATGGTAACAATCCATTTTTTTTCTAAACAAACATTCATTAAATACCAATATTAAAAGGTATTTGCACAATAATAATGATAAGTACGATGATGCACATTATATATTAAATCAGATAATATTGTATTTTAATATATATTTAAATAAATTCATAAATTATAAGTACTTTAAAATATAAATTAGAAATTTAATGTAGTTTACTAATCATTTAGTTCCTCCTATTCTAGTGTTAATTATCTGTCTCTATTTATTTATATAATATACAATTATAGTAAAAGAAAAGAAATAAGAGATATAAACAAAAAAAATTGGTAAGAATAAGCTAACATAATAATAATAAAATACCAATTTGAAGATATGATAATTTTCACAAAAGTTGTCAAAATAAATATTTGAAATGTATACAAACAAAAGTCAATTCTTAACCTAGTTTTTTCTCCATTTTCCTTTATTACCATTATAGTTTGTGTATAACATACCATGTATGCTAAAACCAGTTTTATAATCTTATTTCAATTCAACCATCATAATATAGTTCCCAAGAATTAAACAAAATCTAAGTTAATTTATTCAATGAACATATAAAAACCAGCCCAAAAGTTTAAAAATAGTCAAAAATCAACTATCAACAACAATTCCTACAATTTTATCCCAACCAGCTCATTCAAATCTCAACCCAAATGGTTTAAACAACATACATATAGACATTGCTTTTCAGAAGACTGATGTATTGAATAAACTCATAAATTTCTGCACTTGTCATGCTTGCTCCCAAATCCCTTAATGATGTTCCATTCCAACAGTTAAGACCAAATGTCCATAACCAAGCCATGACAAGGTTAACCCCACTAAATTCCTAAGTATGATCATCTTTCATATCATATCGTCTGTTATGTGTAGTCTCATTCGACTCACACCAGCTATGTTTCAAACTCTATGTGAATAAAATACTAGTTGAGTCAAGATAGTCTCATCCCCAAAGTCTCTTCCAATACACTTTGATTCACCATAGATTAACATTTTTCCTTGGAAATATATCACAATTTTTTACTAACTTACAAAACATAACTTAATATTATCATCAATACAACTTGTAGCAAGTAAGAAAAAACTAATTAATAAATTAGAAATAAATTATAGTAGAAAAAAATCATATAACTACCACCTGACTCTGAACTAATCAATTTGACAACCACAACACACTATATATTTCACCTATACACACACTATAAAACATATATTTATATAATCATAACTATCGTAGGTAGCATGCAAGAGAAATTATTGAACCAAAACTATAAAACACTTCAAGCATGGGAATGATTTCACAAAGGGGTGGAAGTTGTTGCTCAAAGACAATGCAACAACAAATTTCTGTTTTCATGCATCTTGAAAATTTCTTATGTTCCTAAGGTTTCCATTCTCCACATATTGTAACAATTACATAAGTAAGCTACACTCTCAAAACACAAACATTAAGCCAAATACATTAATAAGTTTTGCAACCATACACTCAAAATCATAGGTTTTTAATTTCTTTAGACTAAGGTATTCAAGTACTCTAAAGTTGGTGAGAAAAAATTATATCATTGAAAATATTCAATCCTTCGAACCCAAACAATTACTTCACCATAATAACACCAAAAGTCTCATTTCTTTTCTTATAAGCAAGTTCTTCTGTACACATTCATAAAATTTTCTATTAGTACATCATCATTCACACTTAAACTTTTCTATTAAGCATTTCTACTACAATTATACAACTTCACAGTCTAGACCAAATTTTCTTTCATTACATTTCTCTATTATTCTCAAATATCACAACTAATTTACCATCCAATAACTCATAATTCTCGAAAATGAACTCTTAATTTTAGCAAACATATAGCCACAACAACCATCACTATGAAATAATAAGACACAAAAATCACTATAAAATCAGCTTCCCTTACCTAATTGCGTTTGTCTAGTACTACTCTCGTCTCTTAAATAGCTTTACATAAGAAATTACTCTATCTACATAATCAAAGGTCTGATCAACAAAAAAATTTTAATATCATAAATCAAAAAAGTTTTATTAAAAGAGAAAAAAAACAACATACACTCGAAAGTAACTTACATGTAAGGAAAACAAATTGTTCTCATAAAGAATGGACAAAAGTTGATCTCATTTAAAAAGAAAAATTGATTAAGGACTTCGATAAAGTTCTCCAAATTGATTTATTCTTGTAGTGTTAAATCTTAAGAAGGGTGAGAATTAAATTACAAATAGAAAAAACAAATTTTAGGAAAAACAAATTGTAAAAAAAGTAGGGTTCTCACATATTTTTTTTTTTGTGATATGATTCTTATATTAATATTGATAAATTAGTTTTTTCTATCTAACATTTTCTTTAACTTAGGAATCAATTTATTTTATAAAAAGTTTGATTAATAAATTAAAAAAAATAAAGAAAAATATGTAAATTGATTAATGAATTAAAAAATAAAGACAAAAATAATAATTACATCGTATTTACTCAAATGAAAGTATAAGATACTTAAAAACAATAAAACTAAAAAAAATAATTTAAAAATACTCAAATAATTTATATAGTAATTAAATATTAAGTCGAACAATTAAAAACAAAACCACAACACTATTAAAAGCGAGAGGAAAAGAAATGTAAATTTCTTGTTTGAAAAAAAATAGATAGAGAGTAGATGGATGGATGAACGATGATGATAATGTTTGAAATTAGAGTTAAAAGTGAAGTGAAAGGTGAGCCAAAGTGGTTGATGGGAATATGAGAGGAGAAGACAAACACTCAGACCCACAAACAGCACATTACACTTCAACTTTTCAACTCTTTTCCTTTCACCTCTTTATTATTCCTTGCAAATTTAATTAAAACAACCTTATTGCATTTAATTTCAATATTCAACCACCACTATTTTTAAAGGAAATTGGTTAAAGTTATTCATTTATAAAAATTAATTATCCTAAAAATTTCATTAAATTTATCTAAATAAGATAAAGTAAAAGCTGCGTCATAAATGACAAATTATTATCGCATAAATATCTTATTAAAATTATCTCATTTTGAATAAGACGCTGTTTAAGAGTTAATTTTATTTAAAAGAAAATAAACAAATGGCGACAAAACTCTCCCTCGTTGTGCCAAGCTGTCATGCATTCTATTTTTAGTTTTATAGTTTATAGTTTCTTTATTTTCATCGCTTAATGAAAGAAATCGATGAAAAACAGAGTTGAATAATATCACCTTAAATAACTAATTGATAAACTAAAAAGAAAACTAAAAAATTATATAAAACAATAAAATATTATCTGACAACGGTTCCTTTCCTAATTCCATCGTTTGTTCCATCTCATTGTACAGCACACAGAGGTCGAACTTCCTCGTTGTGTTGTGGTGTGTTCTGTTTCGTGTGTTGTTCTGCCTCTGCTCTCTCTTTCTCTTCCTCTCCCACTCTCTGTTCGTTCACTTTTCAATTTCATCCAATCCAAACCTTCCACATTCTCCTTCTGCATTCTCTGCTCCTTTCTCAACAATTATTATGCACCATCGTCCTAATCGTCTTCTCTCACCAACCGACTAGGGTTTGTCTCCCACGTTAGGTTTTTCGTTTTTTTTGCCGGGATTTTGGGGGCAGACTTAATCTCCGGCAGCTATGGCCTCCAATTTGCAGATGAGTCCTGAGGTGGAGCAGATCCACGGTGAAATTCGCGACAACTTTCGTGCTCTTGCGTATGCCCTCTCTTAATTCTCTCTTGCTATCGTTATGTGTATCACCCTACTCCTTGAGATTGAGAAATTAATTTGATTCATGATAATACTAGTAATGGTAGATGTTGTGATTTGTGATTTTATGATTGTTGACATTGGGGGATTGATTGATTACCCTCTGAAATGTGATTTTCTGTGATTTCAGACTTGGGGTTATTTGGCCCCTAGGTTTGGGGATGTTGTAGCTTTTCTGTTCAGGTGATTCGTTTGTATTATTTATGCAGACGAGAAGAGTTTTCATCTTGACTTTAACGGGTAGTGAAACTATAGGGTGGAGTTGTTTGTTTTTTGTTTACCACTACACATGTTTTCTTCGGTCACGGTGGTTTATTTTTCGTCTCTTGAACCTCTGAATATTACTGTGTTGGACTTGGATGACTTGGATTTCCCTCTCCCATTCGAATGATGGGTTGAACCAGTTGTTGGTAGTGACGTTATCTTTCCTTTGCTTGTCTTTATACAAGTGATTTGTGGCTTGGTCTTACTTTTCTTTTGCTGTAGTCTCGTGATAATGTATCCCTGGTTAGTGTTACGATCATAGTTGTTTTAATGCCGGTTCACTGAAACGAAGGAACCGGGGATTAATGACTTTTGTGAATAGATCACATTGTTTAAGCAGTTGCGGATGTGCTATAATGTGGATGATATGTAATTTGTTGCTTAGTTTATTTATTGTTGACATGCTTCACCTTTTGCATCCAGAAATGGCTTCCAGAAGTTGGATAAGATTAAAGATGCCAATAGACAAACTAATCAGCTTGAAGAACTTACCGAAAAGATGAGGGAGTCCAAAAGGTTAGCAGTTATGTATTTTATATTTTTAATCTTGTCATCACTCGCTGTAAACTGTATCTCTCTGTACAAGATAATAAAATTTTGAGTGGGAGGCAAATGCACGCTTTCCAAAATATCACCTTTTCTTCTCTCCATAGGTTGGCATGCTGGAAAATTTGCTTATTATTGTTAAATGTAATAGCAAAAGCTCTGTAATGGAATTTACACCTTATACCAATTTCCCGGGATTGGATGATGCTAACATGGAAAACAAACCTATTCTATATTGAATATTTTATGGAAAAGTAATGGATGGCTATTTTGTTGTTTATCATGCTGTCGATGTGCTTTCCAGACTTTTTATTTGTCAGGTAGACTTAATTTGCCCCTTTTTCAATGTCCCATTTCTGAAAGAAGTGAAATTCCCTGTGATTAATGGTTTCAGGTTGATAAAGGAGTTTGATCGTAAAATTAAAGATGAAGAGGGGGGAAATCCCCCAGAAGTGAATAAGCAACTGAATGATGAAAAGCAATCAATGGTCAGTACCCAGAACACTTATTTTCAGTTTTTCCTTGCTCGTGTTGAAAATTCTGTATCTAATTCTTCAAAGTTTGAATTGACATACCAGCTTATTCTGTTTTTGATGCGACTTTACTAAAAATTCCTTTGAGTATTGTCAAGACACTTAAAGTGATTCCCAGACGATCAGAAAATAGCTTGTGTCTGAGGATTGTCCACAGTTGTTTCATATTGCATGTGCATTTAATCAAACAGCCAAGTCTTTGTGTTTGCTAATGTACATTCTTCTTGCAGATCAAGGAGCTAAACTCATATGTGGCATTGCGAAAAACGTAAGTTTGTCTTTATTCTTCCATTTCTTTCTTTAACATATTCAAATTGATTTTATTCAAAGTTATGGATCAAATCAGGTTGTAAAGACCAATTTTCTTTATGGGCGTATTCAATTTTCTAAATCATGAATTCATTATAAATGTTGCTTCAAAGATTAGCAGAACCAATAAAGCAAAATTCAGTTTCCCTTTTTGTTGACTCTACTGCTAAATAAGGTTTTGGAGCTTTGAAAGGAGGATTTATGCTATCACTTCAATGATTAACAGGTACATGAACACCATTGGAAATAAAAAACTTGAACTTTTTGACAATGGAGCTGGAGCAAGCGAACCTACAGCAGATGAAAACGTTCGACTGGCATCAGGTAAGATATTTGATGGAATTGGTAACTGGTGCAATGAGGTGTTGTCAGAACTTTGCCATATTAATGAAATTGATTTCACAGTATATTTGTGCTTCTGTTGTAGTAAGTTTCCATATAGCATTTGTGCATTGTGTGATTACTTATTTTTGCAAAGGCATACTTCAGGCTTTTATCTTTGTTGGTGTGTCCTTATAAGATTGATCTACTTTTGTTTGAGTTGTTTCTACAATTGAAGAGCAATTAGCTGTAAGCTGTTTTCATAAGCTATCTTGGAGAGCTTGTTGAATAGCTGCAGGCTGTGACGCAATTCACAGGTGGCGAGAGCAGCAGCGTTATCGGGGGTACATGAACCAAAAAGGAGGTTGTGGCTTAAAAAAAATAGAAATATAATTAAAACTGAGAATAGAAACCAGAAGAGAAAAAAGAAGTAGGAATCGTATGCCTCAGGTTGGATCGGGTTGTGCTGCCCCTAGGCTGCTTCTTTGTGAAGATGTGTGCAGTATGGGATTGCAATTTCTGCCATGGCCATTTCGATCCACCATTCTGTGACACCCAATATGACATAGTGCTGCCATGTAAACCCTGATTGTCTCTACCATGTTCTGTCGATCAACTTTCCATGGCATGACTGCCTTTTTTCAGTAACACTGCCAGAGCTATTTTGTGTGTTCTCTTAAGTCACAGTGCCTACACATTCACTTATGTCATGAGGCAACTTGTCCACAAGCTCTTCCAAACACTCCCATTGCATGCTTATTTATATTTTTGTGTAGCAAGTATTAAAGTAACTGGTAAATGTCCTAATTATCTTAGCATTAATGCCTTTTTGCTTCTATTATAGAAATGTCAAATCAAGAGCTAATCAATGCTGGGACAAAGACAATGGATGAAACTGACCAGGCTATTGAGAGATCTAAGCAGGTGAGTCACATCATACTTACACCTCCATTGCTGCTGGACCTTGTTCTTACTTATTTCAAAATGTAGGTTGTACATCAAACAATTGAAGTTGGCACCCAAACTGCTGTTACCTTGAAAGGCCAAGTAAGTCTGATTTGCATTGAGTATGCTAATATGAAGGGAAAAAGTGATAGATAACAATTTGACCTCTATTTCTGTTTATTAATTTTTGCAGACTGAACAAATGGGCCGTATTGTTAATGAACTTGATTCAATTCAGTTCTCAATTAAGAAGGCCTCCCAACTTGTTAAGGAGATTGGTAGACAGGTTGGCTTCAATCGATTGCTTCAATGCACTATTTACCTTTCTTCAAGACTGTCATTGAACTAAATCGTATTTCCCTATTTCAGGTAGCTACAGACAAGTGCATCATGCTTTTTCTGTTCCTTATTGTCTGTGGTGTGATAGCCATTATTGTCGTGAAGGTATCATTTTCATGTCATCCATTACTTTAATGAATTTGTACTGGATATTTATTTTCCTCTCATATTATGCTACAGTTTTTAAAGAACTAAGATGCTCCACAATTTGTTTGAAAGAAGCCTTTTACGAGAAATATTTGAAATAACTTAATTTGGAATATTGTGATACAACACTAACGTAGTGAGAACTTATATTACATGATGATCCGCACTACTGATTGACAATTAAAGAAATGCTTATGTTCAATGCGTCATGTACAGATTTTCCGTTCTGCACTAATAAATGTTTCATATTTATGCACAATACCTACTGTTTCTGTTTTAACTGTTATCTTCTGTAGATTATACATCCCAACAACAAAGATATTAGGGATATCCCGGGATTGGCACCTCCAGTTCCCACAAGGAGGCTTTTGTATGCAAGGACAACAGATCATTTCGATTAACTCTTATATTTGAACAAGAGTGAACTGCGTCCTACTCCTACCAACTTGATACTTGTTCTCATTGCTGCGGAAGTTATAGGATTGCTGTCTGGAGGCATTATTTTGGTCTCTTCAATTAATTAAATATTGTACACTTGCATACCCTTGTTTGTGATTTTATGTAAATCACACGAGAGCCTTCTGCTTTTCTTTCTTGAGTGCCATGTTTCGTTATTGTAACATTCCAAAAGTGTAGGACCAGAGAAAGTAAATCTGTTAAATTCGTTCTGTATATGTCTAATTCAAAGTGAGATTTGCCCCTCCCCCTCCCCTATTTCTCTTTAATGTACACACATTCCGAACTCTGATGGATTGCTTTTGTAAGTTACGTTCAGCGTTTTGCTTGCAGTTGTTCATATCAAGTTTCTTTACTTTGGTCTTATAAATTTTTTTTTTCTTTTGTATTAGCAGTTACTTAACCAGCCTTTGAATGAGAAAGAACGTGACTGCTCTCTAAATTCCAATAATATGTTCTGAGTGTTCAACTGTTAATTTTTATGTTAGGAGTCATCCTTAACTGTAGAAGACGCGATACCCAAATCAGAATGTATTAAGAAGTTTGACTTACAACTAAAAAGTGTATCATACCTAACCATTTTTGTTTTCCGGAACAGTTTAATATCTTCGCAAAAATTTTAAAAATTAAAACTTTTCTGATGATGGTATATACACACACACGCAATAAATAATGATAATTATACCGATAGACACTAAGAGACCTTTACAAGGAAAACCAACCTTTATTCAAAATTTCTGCCCCAAATGGTGGTAATAAATTTAAACTGATATAGGAATTATGAGGAGATTTGGTCCCCCACTCTGGTCTCAAACCCCAGATCAACATATGAATGTGGTTACAAAGAGCAAGCACGAAAATTCCATTATAAAGCATACTATTTGAGAGAATAGAGTGGTATTTTTTACCAACTTCCACTTTCTTGTTCTTTCTCCAAAAAGGGAAAAATATATGACGATGATTGTATTGGGGTTTTCATTTTCCTGTCGCATGGTTGGCAAGCTGCATGCGTCCAATATGAGATACCCTTGATGAAGAAATTAGCGGTGCTTCTTCATCAAAGTTCATATCAGAAAGAGAACCATTGCCTCCACCACTTCCTCCATTGTTACTAACATCATCTGGCACATATAAATCAGATGACCTCTTCTCGAATTTCCAGTCCTATATGTCAATGGAATTTAATCAGACAAGATGCATAAACTAGAAATTAAAATGACCATGCTAAAATATTTGAGAAAAAATTCCCGATCTTTATCAGTTACTTCATTCTTAACTCATATTAACATGCCAAGAAGATACCTTTGTCATTCGATCTGGAATAATTTCAGCAGGTGATTGAGAGGCTCGGACATCCCTAACCTTGATGTAATTGTACATAACAACTCCACATAGTGCTGCAGGTAAAATATGAAAGGATGAGGAGGGAGAGAGATTAAAAAGAATTGATCTTTCAAACAAATCTTACCAATAGCATAGCCAATTATATTCAGCCATGTTATTGCTGACTCTGGAAATATAACGGTAGAAAGGGCAATTAGTATCCAGTCTTTGAGCACTCCAGCAACCCGTATGGTTACGGCACCGGTTCTACCGATTACTAAGAAAATGGAAAAGTTCAAGGCTAAAGCACACAGAGCATTGGAAAAGAATATCCAAAAGTTGAACTGAATCTGTGAAACTTCCATCACAGGCTTTTCCAGCAGGTACCAAGGCACAAAGAGAAACACGAAACTGCATTTAACAAAGTACAAATGAATGAGCAGATCACATATGGTAAGCTGGTTTTGAACAAATGCAAGCATTGATGCTACCAATAACAGCGTATAAACTACCTTATAACAGAAGCAATATGACAACTATACTTATAAGAAACTAAAAGTACAAGAACGACTGCTGCTTACATTGTTTCACGGATATTTCTTTGTATCACATTTGTATCCGATACTTCAAGATTCTTGATCGATACTTATCGATGTATGATGATAATAATTTATAATTTTTTATTTTGTCAATATTTACGATTTTAATTTGGACAGCAGAATTGCATTCATATATTTATTATATTTTAAGGATTTTTTTAATATGCATCTATCATGTACCAGTTATTTTTAAAATAAGTGTCTCCTCCTAATGGGATACTCATCGTATCCGTGCATCATACATTTAATCAAGTATGTGCATGTTGTGCAGGTACATCACCCCAATATATATATATTATAGCACATCATTATCTGCTAAATCAAATCCATTGAGAGAAGTATATCATCTTTGAAGCTTGGATATGCCTCTTAAATGACATGTTCCTGTGTGTGACATGTACTTAACACGACTCCAATACAATGTTAATAGGAATCAATACAATGATTTTCTAAAAACTCATACACTAATTTATAATTATAAAAATAAAAAACAAATATTATATGATCACTAATATTTAGACTATATATGTATTATTGAGAATGTTTTTATTTAACCTCTTATGATATCTTCATATAATGTGGAATTTTTTAAAGTTTTGTCTTTAAATGAATCTCAACTAAAGCGACTAAAGTGTCGTTTTCAATTATAAGGATCAAGAAGGAGATGCAATGTCTTAAATGAATTATATCTTCTTTTCACTTTTTGGATGTTAGATAAATGGATTAGATTCATTTTTGTATAGGTGATAATATGACTAGGTTGTTATGTTTGGCTAACTTTGTTTATAGATGATTTTGAATACATAAAATTGTAAATTTAAATAATTTATACTGATTTAATATATAGATCTATGTTCCCGTGTCCTATATTTTGGGGATTACATGTGACAAAGTGTTTGTGTCCGTGTCATATTGAGTGTCTGTGTCAGTATTCATGCCTACTTAGATCATCATCGATAGGAACATGCTTTGTATGGCTAATAGGAACAGAGAAATTTGTACAGGTGGGTTAATATGACCTCTGCATAGACTCAATTGACTTATTTATATATAGAGAAAACCACAAAATATACCTGCATGGAGCTATGTAATATAAACTTGTAATAGGATTTAAATTCAAGCCCTTCTTCTGTAGAAGGACTTGTGTTAAGACCAGTCTTAAAGCTTCAGCAAAAATGCCCGTGACCTGGTAAACTGTACCGACTACATTAAAATGAATTTCTCCGTAGGAGGAAATGACAACTCCAACACTGACCAGCAACATGTTGAAGAACACATCGCACCTTGCTTTGTCAGTGCCACAAATAACAGCCACCAGGAATGTTGCCACGGGCACTGAAAGATCATGTTTTAGAATCAAGAAAATATCAATGAGAGAATAAGCAAAGCATGTGAAGTCTGTTAAAAACGTACTTAGAGCTTTGAGCATCTGGATGAATGCCACAGAAATATGCAAATAAGCTGTGTTACCAAACCTGTAAAGACATAATAAATTCTTCATAAAAACATGACTGTTTTTTTTCAGAAGTACTGATATTGCACAAGGTGTGAGAATGCGAATAGAGCAACACAAAACAGCCACCAAAGTAGTACAATCGAGATCTCATAATTTTCTTAGAAACATCATAGTTTGAACGGATTAATTAAAATGATAGAAAATTAACAAATTTCAAATGTGAGTGTTCTAACCCCAAAATTGCCCCTGGTTCAACTTCTAAGCAATTTGGAACTATTAGATATAATAGAACCACGGGTGACACAAAAAGTAAAATATAAGTTTGTGGCAAGCATATTATAATGACCTAAGGCCACACAATCTATTCCAGAGTTTAATAATGACCTTTCATTGAATAGAGAATCATGGTCATTCCAAATGATGCACTTTTCCCTTTATTATGCCACCAGATTCTTTCAAAAAGGGCTTTCAATAGAGAACATATAACTTCATGCCTATAGTACCATCTTAACAGTTTTAGTCGCTGCGTCATCTCCATTCTTATGCAGGCTAATCCGAATATCCTTAAACGGGTTTACATTAGAAAAAGGTTTTAAAAACAAGATCCTGCTGAGAAACTCGTTAAGTCCCAGGTCTAGATAATTCAGAAATGTGGTGCAGAAAAGAAGGGTAAAAAGTAGGCCAAAAGCAGTCAAATCTAATTAGTAAGTAAACCAGATTTTTCACAGATGTGAAGGATACTCCCATTATCAAATCTGAGGGTAAGTTTGATCCCTACTCAGAGCAACTTCAGTTTGCCCGTTTTGTACTGCTTACCAAAGACTTGAAGCAAAGAAGGCACTTATTGGTATCACGCAAGTTGCATATCTGAAATGCCATAAAGAAAGTGTTTAAGAAATAAGTTGACAAAGGAGAAGAAGATAAAAAAGGCTTCAAATGACACTTACATTTCAAATGTCATTTTGACAGGAGATACAACCTACAATCAGAGAAAAGGAAAATAACTCAAGATAATCAAATAACCAGGCAAAGAAAGCGATCATAACAAGGATGAAAAGAAGGCACTAAAAAGTTCAGGTAAGAGGAAGAGTTGCAAAAGGGCACAAAGAAGGACATCTTAATGAAAATGAAACACTAACATCAACACTTAACCAAGCACGTATGCATATAAAAAGGTTTTTAGAAATCACATCATTGAGTTGAGATTCACCCAAAAGAGAAAACTATAGTTAATGGTAACAATAACAAACAGAACATGACAGTGGTGCCCCTAGATGCGATCAAGATCAAAGCCTATACACTCGAATAAAGAACACAGTAACATCCACTCTACAAACTTAGCACACAATTCCACTTTTTGGTCAAAACAAAGCCAACACTGCATGCTAAAGGAAATCAAAATTGACAATAAACCAGCAAAAAGAGCACATTCTCAAAGTACAACACAACACCAAAACAAAAGCGCCATAACATACCTTAAAGACCCGGACAAGAAAAAATGCCACTGCCCCAGAAAAGCCCATGTGAATCATGGTGAGTGTTATAGGAAGCGGAAAGTTGAAGTACTTTGGAGACAGAACCCACTGCAAAATTTATCAAAAAGAAAAAGCATGATACTCCATTGGAAATGCTTTAACTAAAAGTAAAAACTAGTCTAAGGTTGCTATGTACATATATTCGTATTCATATACCTTGTTGTACAAAATGACTCCAGAAGAAAGCAAAATGTAGACAAACAAGTAGAAATAAGTGAAGAAAAGCGTTTTGTTAATCATTATGGTCCCAAAGAAAGAAGAAGCTCCTGAAACAGAAAACGCTCAGTTAAACGAGAATCCAAGACTGGGATGAGATGAAGGCGGTTGCTCAAGACCCATCTCCTAAAATGGAGCAAAGCTCGTATCTTTGGAGTTGCAGCATCGATTCAAACGCTGGAACAAGAAGAAGAAAGAAAAGGGCACGTGCAGAAAAGCCAAGAAGCTAAGCGTTTGTGGCGATCTATGGCGCGAAGCAATGAAGAGAAGATCCAGGTTCGCGCGAGTGGGGTTCAAACGAAGGAGAGAGCGCGTGAAGAGGAGAAGGAGCGTGTGAGAGCATATGTGTGTGAGAAATGGGTGACTGTGCAGAGGAAGAGTAACGGACCTGCAACGTTGGTACTACAGAGTACCTTCTGTCTCTTACTTTTCAAACTTTTTTACTTATAAAAAAAATATAATATTCCTCTAAATTATTTTTTGGTATCAGAATAATTTTATTTAATACGGAAATTAAAAAGCGACCTTTTGATACTAAACAAAAACTTCTATTAATTAAGGGAAAAAAAGTGTTATAACTTACAAGTCTTTATAAACAAAAACTTCTATTAATGAATGTAATGTGCATTTGAATTTGAATGCTATGTGAATGTTTTTATGTTTGTAATTAAATTGAGATAAAATTTGACTTTGGAGTATCTTAATTTTGATTTTTCTTTTTCTTTTTTGCAATTTTGGTGTGGTATAATTATTATGCATACGTTACGGATACATTGTGCATTTATGATGTTGTGTCGGTGGTGATACTGCGATAGAGATATTGGGACAGAGGGAGCATATGGAATAAAAAACTATAATTTGAAATCAACAATTTCCTTAATCTAATAGTTTAAAATTGGAATAAAAATTTTACTAAACAATATCACTCGTGATTTTTAAATTTGCTTAATTTGAAGTGAAATTTCTAGTTGAATTAGATAGATGTTTTAAAATGTTATATTCACACATTCACCAAGGCAAAATAGATTATTATTCTTTATTACTCATTTGAAAGTTATAACTAGTAAATTAGTTGCCAAGGTTCAATATGTACATAACATATATATTCAATTAGTACTTCAATAATTCAATACGATGCGTTTCGAAATTAATTTGAAGATTAATATATGATTAATGAGCTCAATTATCTTTTAAAAAATTTCTGAAATATTGGGTATTGGATGGTTTGATCCAGCCCATCTTTTTATGGACTGGTGAAACTTTTTTAAGACTTTTTTCCTGCACTCCCATTATTACTAACTGCACCCTCATACTTCTCATCGTCATTGTTGTATCATCACCTCTGTTAGTCCATTACAGAGGAAGAAGAGAGAGATCTCCAAAAAAATTTCATCCTGAAAAGCTTATTCTAGAAAGCTGATTCTGAAATAATCATTCCAGAAACTGTTTCTGAAAAAAAAAATTTCTGAAAAACTTGTTTGAGAATGAATTTCGTGTGTTCCAAGAAATTTATTCCATAAATCTTATTCTGAAAATCGTATTTAAGAAATATTATTTTCTAAACTCTGTTCCAAATATTCTGTTTTTGAAATCATGCTCTAGAGATTTTGTAAAGTTTGTTCTGGAAGATTTTCATATTAGGTTCCAAAAATAACTTTTACAAAGGATAAAATGGTCATTTTCAAAGATTTTGGAGGTGCATTTAGAAATTATGAGCTGCTGGAAGAATAAACTCTTTTTATTAAATGGAAACAACAGATTGTCATGATATATGGTTGGGATGACCGAAAATTTGGCCAACTTTATTTTTCTTATTTCAGAGCCAAACTGATGGAAGAAAACAACTAACCTTAAACAACCAACCTTAATCAACTAACCTAGTTTTAAGACAATCTGGCATGTCTTGGATACCTTCAATTTTAATAATTAATATATCAGAGTTTGTTTATTATTCTTACTGTTAGTTCTTTTAATTATGTTTTTTAATACTACATTTGAGTAAGGATCTATTTTATTTCCTGCAAGAGTTGACACCATCACTTCAGTCTTAAACTTTGATCTTCAATCATTGAAGAAGTGACATCAAAATTGTCTTGTGCAAATCACAGGTTGATGTGTTAAATTGATGACATCATCTTCCAGGAACTCGATTAATATTTCCAAGTAAGACATTGGATTAATATTATATTCATATCACCAACCAATTAAACCGATCTTAATTTTTTAAAAGACCAAATTGATGTCAGTCTCCATTTTTCATTAAATTAGTGGCATTTATTTCCCAGAAGAAACAAGTGGGCATCTCGTATACATATATATTTGACAGTTTTGCTATGTGACAGACATGATCTCATGTTTAAAATTTTTGTTTGAAGCTTAAGAAGAAAAGAAAGAAGCAGTTTCGATTTTAGGTATAGGAAGGAGGGGATTGTAGTCACTGTCATTATTCATGACAAGCACTTTCTATCCTCTGCAGAACACAATTATTAAAAATTAAAGACACATTAAAATATGCAGAGATGTTGGATTTATGCATAAACCTGAACCAGACCCAACCTCTGCATAATAATTGATAAAAGAATCCTGGTGAAGTGTTGAAGGTGTGAGAGGCATAAATAACAATGACTTTGATGATGATAATAATAATAATAATAATAATTATTATTATTATTATGATGGATGAATGGAACTATCGTGACAAAAGCAGCTAAGCTAACTATATAATAAGTATAAGATGAAGGGACAAAGGAGTTTCAACTACTAATACGAGACAGCATAAGCAACAGCAGCACCAAACCAGAATGCAGAATGTTGCGTGTGTGGAGATGTCTGAAATTTTGATATCCCACCAGCCACAACTTCACATGATTCTTTTGAAAAACTCACGAGTTCCTCACCAAGGATTCTTGTTTATGGACTCATTCCACCAAATCATTTGCAAGAATCCCATGATTGGGACTCTTTTCTTTCTGTCAAATCTTCCTCATATCCATCCAACACACAGATCAATTCATATATTCAACATTGTTTCCTGTCACCTTGACATATTTCAGTTTTGAATTAATATTCAGACATTTTTCATTTGTAGTTTCAACATAATTTGCTATTATAAAATATTTGCAGTTCTTAACAAAAATGTTGAATCAGTTAAACTAATCTTGATTTTTAGATTTTGTATTTAAGAATTATCTATTTCTATATACACAGCTTAAATATGTTTATGTTGTGAAAATTGAAATTAATTTCTTTTTTAAACTTTGATTTAATTTAGTTTCTCAATTTTAAAAATGTATAAATTAATATTTCAAATACATTTTATGATAGCATTTGAGTTGTTTACCATATTTAACATATATTTTTTTTTCAATATTAATTGACAAACACACATTTAAAACATCAAATAAACTTAACAAAATTTGATTCAATTAACTAAATTCATGTATTACTAAAATTAAAAGACTAAATTAGTCCATGATTTTAAAAAGAGACCAATTCCAATTTTTATTAAAAATTAAGAAAATAAAAACATATTTAACTATATAATATATTATTCTATAAGTTAATTTAAAGTTTAAAGTTCACTTTTCTTCTTTAAAAAGTATTTAAATTAAATTGATTGACTTGTTAAACTCGATATTATTAGATATATTTGAAAAAATATTTAAACTAAATAAAAAATAATATCAAATTATAACATATAAATAATTTTCTTTTAAGTAAACTCTTTTACCATTTTAGACTATTTTAACAATCATGATTGTAAATTATTGTTGTGGTTTAAACTAAAAACAAAAGCAACTATAAATATATCAAACAATTAAATTAAATTAGAGAGCAAGTGATCTAATGATTGTTGTCTAATGTTTTTTTAAAATTTGGGTGACAAAATATAATCCATATTTTTAAAAGCATATGTTGTTTTTGTTAGGAGGAGTTTGATTAATGATATCTCCCACTATGTTTCTTTTTTTGTTAAGCATGTGTAGTGTTGGTTTTGGAACTTTCTTAACTACATAGGAAGCACAATAACGTTAGGGTTTAGGGTCCCAAATTTATGCATTATAATTTTAGACATGAGGACCCTCTGGAAGGTCAAGAAGACAAGGTAAGAATAACTTTAAAGGTGAGTTTGTTTATTGACCAAAAAGGGTCATATTTTTTCTTTGTCCTTGAGTGAAAAAAGGTGAGTGTGTGAAGTGAATGAATTGAAATTCGCACACATTTCACGTTATTTATTTATGTGTGTAGAAGTACAAATGTTTGAGTTGTTGTTAATGTATCTAAGTTGTGTTGTGTTCTGACAAAATCTAAGCAGAGAATGCAAATGATGTCTGAAAGATTGAGCGTGAAAAATGAAATTTAGTGGGCAATGTCGGTTGAATAGGAGGCTTTGCATTTGTTTACGTTATCTGCTGTGCTGCCACAATTGTCTCTTTGCTTGGTTTACCCAAAGTCTAATCAGACAAAGAAAAGGGTAGAAAAGTTAATTTTTATATTTCTTCTTCAGAATATCTTCTAAAGCTTTTAACTTTTTCCAAAGCCATTCAAATATTTTTTTTCTTTTTAATGTGAAAGATTGAATTTAGTGTCTATTTTATATAGCATTCACAATCCATGTTTATATTATATTGTAATTGTTTTTAGTGGTAAAAGTTAATCAATGGGGACTTAGATGATAATATATGTCCAACTTTTGGGGAATTGATTAAATGTCAATAATGTGTTAGGATGAAAAAATTATCAGAGATCATCTGTTTTTATAGATAATTCAAAGAGTGTTTATGAAAAAAATATGTAGTTTGGATGAGAAATTTTTAAAAAAAATTAAAATTTTGAAAATTTATTAAAGTAGATTGATTATTAAAAATTATAGAATTTCAAAGTTTATTTAAAAAATAAATTTTTTATTTTGGTATAAATTTTTATTATTCGTATTTATGTTGGCCTAATTTTTTTATTGAATTTAGTCAATTTTTTATTAACATTTATTAAATTTATATTTTTTGTATATACAGAAATTAATTTTCAATCAATGCTAACCATACTAATTATTACCAAAAGTCCCTTAGAATTTGTTGTCTAATGTCGTAAAAAAAAACCTTAACAAATATTACTCAACAAAAACTCTTGTTAATATTAATTGGGAAAACCTTATCAGAATTTAGAAAAAAAAAAGTTAATTTCAGAAGATGTATTAGGTGGGTAATTAGCAGTTGTGGATAGGTAATATATTAGTAATGAGTTAACTATTTATCGTCGTTTTATTTTTAGAACAACAGATAGAAAATTGTAGATTTATAAATTGTATTGTTGATTGTATGAATAACAACACCAACAAAAAGTGAATCAAGTTTTTTCATAACAGAGAGTTTGTTGTTTATATATACTCCTTATTCAATAAAAATGGAATAAGACAAAAATTTTATATTGATATAAAAATAAGTACGTTGATGAATTTTTACATATAAAAATGAAGATGAAATATTAAAACTCATCCTCACTTTATTATCATCCTGTTATAAATAATTATTTTTTTCTATATTTGAGAAAACAATTGGAATGCATGTGCAATACTCAATCGTGAAACCAATCGTTAGCATAGGTAGAATTAATCATATAATTAAATCAAAATAATTAAAATCAACACGAGCTTATTTGAAAAAATAATTAAAATTATTTACATTTTTTTCAAGAATTAAATATTTTAAATTAATTATCATATTTTTTTCCTCTAAAAACTTGTTGGAACCTATATCAAGTTAGTTTAGTTTTTAGTTCAATTAGTTTGAAGATTTTGATTAGAAAAAAATGTCCATTTTTTAAGTGATAGAAAAAAGAAATAGTCCATACTCTAATTAAATAAAATAAAATAATTGTAATACATGAAAACTCCCCGTAAATATATAACGCAAATACATAGCCTGAATTAAAACTTGGTATGAACTTAAAAGAACAATTTGACTGTATCAATAAATAATAGTTTTACTAAGTGCCCTTTCTGATGAAAGAAAATGATGAGCACGTATATATTCACTATATCACATAATTTTCTATAGGGTTTGCAAAATAATGTTCTGTGCAACCAATGATTTCATTGTGTTTTATAATTGCAATGATCCAAAACTTGACTACACCCTGTCAACAATATTGCGTGCATCCAAGTAACACAACATAAAAATTAAACAATGTTACATCACTATTACCTAAAAAATTACAATTACATGTTTCTTATTCATAATCACTCAATAAAATAGTTTGTCTCCACTTTATATAATATATAAATTAATCTCATCTTTTTATCAACATGTGAGATATTTCATCTTTTGAAATGTATTTGTTTGGTTAAAGAAAAATCTTTCATTATATTTTAATCAATAATTAAAGATGTTTAAGTGAAGAAAGCTCAAAATCCAACTATTTCTCGTATGAATAAATTAACAACTTTTTTTAACAATTTTTTGACAACAAACTATGTGTTACTATTTTATTGGTCCGTATATTTGAAACGAACCAATCACAAACTACCACATAGGTTGTTGTAAAAAAACTGTCTAAAAAAGTTGTTAAAAAGATATTTTCCATAAATTAATTATAGCAGAAAAATGTTTCACATGAACCTTTTGCTTTCTAACCTTTGCTAACAAAGGAAAAGACACCTAATCCTTCTTGTTTTGTATCATTTGTTTAGAATGTGTATCACAAGATTATCGTTTTATGTCAAATTAAACACAACATTAATTGTATAAGAGGGAAAACATCATAGGAAGAAGCAAAAAAATATTCTTGCACTAACGTAGAAACATTTTCAATCCTTTCTTAATCAATCTGGAACACTTCCTAGTTAAGCTTACTCCACAATGAACCATATACTTAAGCATGACAACAGCTTTATTAAATACAAAATAAAGTTAATTATGCTTTAGCATGTATTTATCACCTTTGTTTCTGCTAATTTTTCTTTTGACTGGGCCCGTTTAAATTGAATAAGAAGCACCATATGATTAACCAAGTATATAAATCAAACTTAAAACAAAATTATGGAGAAAAAAACACAATAATTAATCAGTGTTCAAAAGAGGCATTGACTGCAAGATCTGTTCAAGAAAGAAAACATAAATAATTGTGATTTGTAGACCCTATCTATTGCTAAACAACAATGTGAAAAGCACAATACTCGTCTTTTTAGCTCAACAATTTTATTTAAATTGGAAAATTCTAACTCGTTCATACCACATATATAATTAAAATCTGATCACAAAGTAAAAATTAAATAAATAAAGAAAGAAAAATATAAATACGTATGAATAGCATGCAAGCAGACTAAATCGAATACTATAGTAGTTGAGTGAAAGGAGTCTTATTAATATTCTTCATCTTCATAACGTGTATTTATAATTAGAATATGATTCACAATGTAAAAAACAAATAAAGAAAGAAAATAAAAGTATAAATCCGTATGAATCGCATGGATGCAGACTAAATAAAATATGAAATCAAGTAGTTGAGTGAAAGGAGTCTTATTAATACTTTACATCTTCTTAAAAGTGATGTTAAGTAAATAATAATAAACAAAATTTTATTGGAAAATGTTTTTCTTGCATTATAAATCCCAGTCTATTGTTAGACGTTATTAGTTTCCTTACTAAGTTGTGCAACATTGAATATTAAACTAAAATTTATTCTTTACAAGTTGCATTTGTTATTTTTATTTGAATCTCAAATCGTAATGTATAATTGGAGATGGTTTTATTTTTTAATATGTTTAATTTTTATAAATCTTACGGCTTGAATAAGCTTTCAAACTTTTGTATGAAAATAATGTTTTGATTTTGGCATTGTGTTCTTACAACTCTTTCCTTTAATTTTAAAAGACTTGTCTCTTTCAAGTTTATTTGAATTCAATATAATGAAATATTTAATAGTTCATTTAAATGATTTTACTTGTACTTTCATTTAATTTTTAAAATATTTGTATAAACTACTTATCTTTCTACACACAATAATATATAAGGTATATAACGACTTATTCTTTTAAAAAAAATATTTTTTAACACGTAATTCTTTTATATTCACTTGACATTACATTTTTTATTTTTTATCTTTTTTTGATAAATTACAAAAATTTAGTCTTTTATGATCATTTTATCATTATTAAGTATGTCAAATGAATATAAATGTGTATCATCTTATCATTATTCTTCCTTTTTTTCTTTCTTTTCTTAGCTTCATAACAAGTTAAATAGAATGATAACTTTATAATCACATAACACTAATCCATAAAAGAATTACATTGAACTGAAATCTGAAGCAATGCAGTCTGAGAATATGAAACAATTGCTTGAAAACCAGAATAATTTAGCCAAAAGAAAATATGATGCATGCATGGGACCACAAAACCAAATCACTGAAACTGCCCTATGTGAATGTATTATGGAATGTATGCAATAAGCTTAAGCCTTCCAAACCAATCATTGCTCCATACAGTAGGGAATGTATAGCCCTAATAAGTTAAATTCGTCATATATTTCTCATCACATTGCAACATTTTTTGTCTTCTACACCATCTCTTTCACATCAAACTGTACAAGACCCTTATCCCTAATTAGGTATTAAGTTGTAGTACTTCCTTCATCGAAAACTTCCTCTCTTCTGAGATGATTATCAGTTTGGTACAATTTGTGTCATGTGTTGTAACATCACACTGATTAATTCAATATATATATATATATATATATATATTGGTGAATACACCCTGTTAAGTTCGTAGAAGTGTGATGTGCTGTTACTTTAATATATAAAAGTTTAAAAACATCTAGAAGAATGGTGTGACATAAGAATCATTGTGAACAGAAAAGTAAACATGCATAATAATATCAACATGTTTTGAAAAACTGAAGTGATGAAGTAATAAACTATTACCTTTGAAGAATTCACATGACAGCACTTTGAACTTTCATAAACTCAAACGGCAGTTTCCATTTGTATATATAGTTTCTCATGCTAAGTCAAACCAATTATGTTAATACGTGTTTGAATTTAGTATAATGAAATGCAGAGTATCAGTAAATAGTTTTATAGTAGAAAAAAAAATCAGACTCTTGAAAAGTTTAGAGTGTACAACTTTATCTTTCCCATTTTCATTCTTTCTTGCTCTGATGTTTGGAAGAAGATGAAGGTAGAATATGGAAAGTAGAATTGAGTGGAATGTGGTTGAGGATGAGAAGACAGTGCCCAAGTTTTAATGTGCATATGGTAAGAAGAAAAGATTACATTTACACCCTCCCCACATAGGGTGCATAGGATAAGGACCTTAAGAATAGGGTATAGGGGTATTATAGGTATGAGAAAAAGTGGTATGGTGTCCAGTCTGTTTCCTTGACTATCCAGCCTACTGAATGAGATAACAAAGTCTCATTAAATATAGAGATTCAAATGAAATTTAGTGATTTACGCAATTCAAGGAAATGGGAATTTGCAAAAACAAATGACTTTAGGCTTATTCGGTGTGTAGTCTGTTCTTTTGACCTTTTCAACCTTCTGTTTTTATTTTCTTACAAATATGCAGTATTCAATATCACACTGATTTCCCCTGTAATGTAAAAAACTAGCAGCAGTAATATTTAAAATTGAAGTTTGACTTATAACGTGAAAGAAGAAAAGAAAAAGAAACTGATATCAGAAAATTATGAAGTAATGTAAAATAAATTTACTCCAACGGTTACATCATGATTAGCAGTAATTTTGACATTCAGCATGTTACTACTGTTTGTAAAAAATGGGTATTTTTCTTCACCCTACTGTTTGTTTTTCGCTTTCCACACTTGTGTATTTAATGTCAAATAGTACCATTGAAGAAGCATCTGTTTATCTGTCACCGTCTGAAGAAACCTTAGGAATAATAAAAACAATAAAAAAAGGGAGTGGAAATAGAAATTAGAAAGGGAAAGGTATACGCACAGAGGGAATGAGAGAGAGAGAGAGAGAGAGAGAGAGATGATGTGGGGGAGGGAAGAAATTTGAAGAAACAGCAAAGAAAGTTTCCAATTTGATGCTTATTTTTTACCATATGGCAATGTGAGTCCATGTCACTTGCCTATCACCTACCACTGATAATTCCATGCCTTGTTATTAACCCAACCACACCATTTCCCTCTTCTCACCAATTCATGTGCCTCTTGTGTTCTTCAATTCCCTCCGCAACTGCACAACACAGAAGGGTCGGTGCCTTGTCTTTACCTTCTCCTTTCTGTTTGTGTGAGGAGGGGGGAATGCTGCTGCTCTGACAAGGTCCACTTTTGAGATTGGAAACACAGACCCATTGGCACAGCTGAGGAATCCCACAAACCAAAATCATATTTTGACAATGGGGTTTGACTGGGCATGTGCCACCGGGTTCACATCCAAGAGGAGATTTTGACTGCATAAGAGATCTAGTGTTTAGGTGGATTCGGGGTCAAAAAAGAGGCTCCAGAAAAATCTCTGAAGGATTTTGGTTGTGAACAGTGTCTTCTCTTTAAATCTCTGCCAAGTTGCTGGAAGGTAACAACAAAGGGATGTTCTCAAATGGGTTGCTTTTGTGGTCATTGGTATTTTATTGGGTTCGATAATTTGAAGTTTTGTTGGCCTCATTTTTCATGTGTACAAATTGAATGAGGCTTTGGTCTTTTTTTCTAATTTGGTTATCAAGTTCTACTTAAAACCGATTTTATACACTTGAGATTTGTAATGTCCAAAAGCCTTTGAGTCAACTTGTTGCAGATTTCTTTTACAGCTATGGTTGATCCTCGATTTGGTTTCTGGGATATGAAAGCTCAGTTTGTCATGTACAATTTACTTTTCTTTCCGTTTGCACTTTTATTGGGGAACTGAGTTTCTTTCAACAAATGAATACCCTTTTCAATTTGTCTTTACACATGGAAGGATATCAAAAAAATTAGTTTCCTTCTGGAATTTGGTATGACTGGATTTGAGATTCTCTTTCTCAAAATAGTTGTATGTATGCTGCGAGGAATCCAATGCAAGAGTTTGGTGTTGTCCCAGTAATTTTCCAATAATGTGCTTTGTTTTGTAACATGATTTGCTGTGTACGTTGAACTGATTTCTTTTACATAACATTGACTTCTGCAGATATATATTGGCAGCTGCGAATGGCATCTGATCTAAGTTCGGGGCTGTCCAAGGAAACGTCTGTATTTGGGTTGAAAGCATGGGAACTAATGGGGATACTGGTTGGGTTGTTCATTGTAATCATTCTTGTGGTGGTATCAATATGTCTTACTTCACGAAAGAAATCCAGAAGAGTCAATGGCATGCTTCCCCTTAGCCATATGCTATCTGTTTCAGATGAAATCAAGGAAATTAGAGTTGATCATGTTTCATCCAATAATCATCCTCAGAATGGAGCTTTTATGAGTCTGTATGACAGGTTTAGTGACAGAGACTCTGAAAAGGTTTTGATCCAACCAAAGAATGGGGAAAATAGCAGTCAATCGGGCTCATTCGTTCATCTTAAGAAAGATGATGGTGGCTCTCAATCAGGTGAAGAAAGTGGTGCCAAATCTGTTTCTACCTACAGGTCTTCTTCACATCCTATAACTGCACCATCTCCCTTGTCTGGTCTGCCTGAATTCTCTCACCTTGGATGGGGCCACTGGTTCACATTAAGGGACCTAGAACTTGCAACAAACAGGTTTTCCAAAGACAATGTGATTGGTGAAGGTGGATATGGAGTTGTTTATCAAGGCCAGTTAATTAATGGGAGCCCTGTGGCTGTTAAGAAGCTACTCAATAATCTGTAAGTTTTGACATTAAATTGTTTAAGCAGGTCACAGCTGTTGGATTTAATTTCAGCTTCAGTCTAGTCTTTGATCTCTTGTTTTATTTTTTAGTAGCATGTCTTCTTCGGGTTAGTTAATCTAATACTGTTGGTGCCCATCATGCAGAGGACAAGCTGAAAAGGAATTTAGAGTGGAAGTTGAGGCTATTGGCCATGTGCGACACAAGAATTTGGTTAGACTTTTGGGGTATTGCATTGAAGGGACTCACAGGTAGCATATTGTTTTGTCATTTTATTTCTGTTATGTATTCAGATGCCACTTGTGTTTTATTCTATTTATTTTTGGAATCGGCAAAGATGAATTGTCATTTGTCAGCAATTGTGCATGCATGTATGTTTAACTGTTTGTGTCTGCTGTGATAACTGATTGGCCATTTGTTGAAACAGTTTTACACAATAATTTTTGTAGTATCTTGTAAATCTATTAACTGCAACAAATGATGTTGAGAATTTCCGTAGCATATAATTTATTAGTAAATAGTGTCCATTGTTTTATTTTATAGCTGCACTATTGGATACTGTTTGTATGATTTGGATTATTGACCCATGGTGAATTCTATGTTTATTTCAGGTTGTTGGTTTATGAGTATGTTAACAATGGCAATTTAGAGCAATGGCTTCATGGAGCCATGAGGCAGTATGGTTTTCTTACTTGGGATGCTCGAATTAAAATTCTTCTTGGAACAGCTAAAGCGTATGCATGTTTAGCACTGTCTTAATTTTCTCCCCTTTTTTTATTTCCTTCTTAGGTTTGGTGAGTTTCCTTTTATTGATTTATGATTCTATTGCAGGCTATCTTACTTGCACGAGGCAATTGAGCCAAAAGTTGTACATCGAGATATTAAATCAAGCAATATTCTAATTGATGATGATTTCAATGCCAAAATATCTGACTTTGGGCTTGCAAAGTTACTTGGTGCTGGAAAAAGTCATATCACAACTCGAGTAATGGGTACTTTTGGGTAAGTTCTCTTTCTAATGCCTTCATATTAGGGAATTCTTTATTGTTCAGAAGCACTTTTTCTTGGTATTTTTTCATTTTACAAGCCACTGACTATTGCTCTTTTTACTTTTTGCTAGTATATTTTATAGTGCAAAGTAAATAATTGTACACTTAATCTCTTTGGTTAAATTTTCTCAGCAATTTAACCAACCTTGAATATCACAGTGAGCACCAGATTAAATGGAATCAAGCATTTCATTTTACCTTGATATTTATGAAAAGATTGCAATGTTCTATAAAAATGACCGAATTGACTTTTTTGACTGCTTTAGTTGGCTTACTGCATTCTTCTTTTTCGTGCTCCAATTGCATTTTTCAGATATGTGGCTCCGGAATATGCCAATTCTGGCTTACTAAACGAGAAGAGTGATGTTTATAGCTTTGGGGTGTTGCTCCTCGAAGCAATCACAGGAAGGGACCCAGTGGATTATAGCCGACCAGCAACTGAGGTGTGACACTTGTAAAAAATTTAAGAGATCAAGACTTTGATGTGCATGTTCTTATGTAGTCTTATTAGTGGATGATTTCTGATTGTTAAAGAGTTAAGGAACTTTTCACCAGTACATATCTTCACTTAAATTTAAAATGTGAAGGATATATACATTAGAAATTTTCATGGAGTAGTAACTTCATTTTTTTTTCATAACACTGTCTTATCATACTCAGGACTTATCAAACATCTCTCAACACTGTGTCTGATCGTTGGATGGTTATTGTAGGTAAATTTGGTTGACTGGCTCAAGATGATGGTTGGGAATAGGCGTGCAGAAGAGGTGGTAGACCCTAACATTGAGACCAGGCCTTCAACAAGTGCCCTTAAACGTGCCCTTTTGACTGCTTTGAGGTGTGTTGATCCAGATTCTGAGAAAAGACCAAAGATGAGTCAAGTTGTCCGCATGCTTGAATCAGAGGAATATCCCATACCCCGAGAGGTTTGATATCAGATCACAAGAACTTTCCAACTTTGTGTCACAGTTGTGTTTTTTTTTTTACAAGAACATTTCATCAGCCCTTAAACTCTTCTTGTTAAGAAACATGGTGTGTTTCTCTAATGAAGTGGATGATATTTCAGGATCGAAGACGCCGGAAGAGTCAAACGGGGAATATGGAGGTGGAGGCTCAGAGGGAGATTTCTGATACAGAGAAGAGTGACACTCCAGATTCAAAGTCCAATGGCAGAAGGAACCAAAAGAAGTAGAGCCATGAATCTTAAAGCTAAAGTGCCAATTCCATTATAAGGTACAGTGTTGAAGGGCAATTTTTTGCATTCTTTAGAGCTTCTGAGTTTGGATAACTGCCAGGTTTCACAGCAGAGACATGGCAAAGGAATGAGTTACTTTGTGATGGATTTTATACCTATTGTTGTTATAGCATAGATGTAGATGTTAGAATGTAGATTATTGTGTATTAATATGGGATTAAAAAGACCCCTTATACATTACACTAGTGTGTACAGCTCATTGCTACTCATACATTTCCCTTTGTCTTTTTATTTGTTTCACCTCTCATTAGGATCATAAGGAATTCATGTTTCCTTGTGTACAAGATTATCAGAAAATTTTACCAAAGCGTGAAAGACAAAAGATCTGGTTATTGTCTATAATTACAGTGAGCAACTTTCTTCATTATTATGGTAGCATGGTTATGGTAACCGATGGAATTGGAATTATGCTTATTTTTCGTTTTATGAATCAATACTGTGAAACAAGTCCGTTGATACAACCTTTTAGATGTATTATTAACAAATTCAATGAATCAGATTTAAAGATTATTAATTTATAATTACTGTTTATTTGTTAACTGAGTGTAAATAATTAAATTAATCTAATTGTCGACAAAAATATTATTCTCTCCAAACCTTGTTGTGGTTGCTTCTTTGTCTGCTGGTGGTTGGGGTTTTGTTTTCAAAGAACAAACCCTTGCCAACAAGAGTCTTTTTAAAATTAACCCTAATGGAATTTTACACATTATTTGTTGATAGTTAAACCTAAATCATGTTGATAGTAAAACTTATTAAAACTAATTGTGAATCTTTTCTTTTGAAATAATGATGCCACTTACCCCTTTAAAACATGATATGATGATAGAGTGCTCTAACAGAAAACATTTCACAAAAAGTTCAAAAGCATTGGTGAATAAGGCAAAATTATTCTTTTATTTTCAAATTTCAATATCAAATTTGTACTTTAAACCACAATTATTTTGGTTTAAGGTTAGAACTAGTCAACTAGTATTGTGGTTGATTGAAAACATACTTATAGAAATTATACTTGAAGAAATAAATATGATAATAAATATAAAAAAAAAGAAAATTTTAAAAGTAACAAAATTATCAACATCAATAATGATATCTATTGATTTTAATGTGAATAATGACATTGGGAATCAATTAACAATGTCTAGATGGTAAAATAAGAGCCTTGGACGGTTATAAAATGCATAAGCTTTCTAAATTAGAAGATGTATTAAGACATCAAATTATTTTATTCATATGATTTATTTTAGAGTTATTTTAGAGTTTGGATAAGATTATACAAAATTTAAGAATCTTATTTTAATCTTTAAATGAATCAATAATCAATCTAAAACACAATCTTTTCATTCATAGACAACAATCAAATTACAAAAATAAAACACATCATATTCGATTTAAAATACTTCAAAATATTATATTTATGAATTTTTTTTACGAATTTGTTTATTTCTTTTCAAAATTGATTTTTTTCACCTAAACAGTATACTTGAATTTAAAATTTATCATATAATTAATATGTCAAATATTTATATAGATAACTTTTTCTTTTAGATAAGAATTTGATAATTGAAGAACCGAATTTTGAACTTTGTTATTTTTACTATTTCTTTTTTCAATTTTTTCTCCTTTTTTTAAATAAATAAATAAATAAAAATTCAATTCAAAATTCGATTATTAGATAATCTAATTCTGACTTATTTTTCAATCAGTTTCCTTCAAATCACAGTTTAAAATTCGATTATCCAAAAGCCAAATTCTGACCCAGAAAAAAAAAATACTATCTGTGTAAATATTTATTGCAGTATGCTATGTAGATAACGTTTTGCACATATATGCTATTTGGGTAAAAAATCAATTCATGTTTATATAACTAGAATGTACATTATAAACAAGTTAAAATATGATAATGGTGATATTTACTTTTAGAGGCCAGCTGAATGCCCACTACAAACATCATCCACAGCCAAAATGGCATTGATTCACACAAACTGAAATGCAAACATGTTGGCCTAATACGTGTTCAAATTTCTACAATTTAACCATTACCAGTGCCAAATTTTGATTTACACAAACAACTAAACTTGGAAAGGTGTAAGCCCTATGATTTGAGTTATTAAGAGGATTGTTTTCCATTGCTGTATATATGCAGACGTAGCAGATAGATACCTTGTCATTCATGGAAAATAATCTTGTTTCAAATATCATTTTAGACTCCATTAGTATGAATGCCAGCCATAAAAGGCCAAACACTAACTCACTCAAGTGTCTCCATATTCTGCATTCAACACTGCTATTTAGTAACTTGATGTTCACTTCGTAACATACATCCTATTCTGCAATTGCATGCCCCATGAAAATAAACCAGTTTATGCACAGTAAAAGCAAATAGCATCTATAACAGGAGTACGAGTATAAAGGATTTTACACTGTTATCTAATAACAAACAAACAAACAGTTTATATATGATGTAATTAATGATTTTTATGATAATTATCATATTAATACCAACAACAATAAATTGCATACAAATTAAACTAATAAAAATTTCTTGAATATTCCGTTGCTCATTATTCATTAGAAAGACCTCACTCAGAAGCATGTATCAGTTCATGAATAATCATTCTTCGATCACGTTATTCTGCAACAGCATGTGATTTTCCTTTTCCTCTGGAGTCATGAATGCGATGATAGGGAAGGACTTTCCTATTCCCACAGGGGTCTTAAAGAGTATCTTCTTCCCCTTAGGATCTTCAATGCTCATCTCAGATATTGGCACCCACAGCAGCATCTGCTTGCTCTTAATGCCTGTCATTTTCTTCATCCTAAACTTCTCCACATACCCAGTGACCTCAACTGCATAACTCACCCTGGTGTTGGTTCCTTCAAAGAAATGCTCATAAGGGGCCTTCTGTTTCATCCACACGAACCCAGTTTCTCTAACTCTGCCACACTCCACCAAGTCCTGCAGGGGAAGAACACCCTTTGGAAAACCCAACTCTTCTAAGAGCTCTATCGACTGACGATAACACTCTTCAGAACCATACACTATCTCCGCCCCTTCACGCTCCTTTACAACACCGGCCATCTCTAGAATTTTTCAAGCTAAAACAATGTGATGGTAATGGAAGAAGCCACAACTTACCATTATATAATAACAAATGATACAGAAAGTTGTCCTGTTTTGAATGCAGTGGTTCACCCGTTTGCTTCAGGTGGCTTTTTGTTGTTTACCTACATTAGCTTGGTTAGATTAAGGTTCAATTATAACTTATGCTAAATTGTGTTAACATAGAAAAGATCAAACTTTAAGTGTTGATGTGAAACTAATGAAATAAGTAGTTGGATTTTGTTAGAGATAGGTGAAACTATGAATCAGTTTTCATGCCTGTCTTGTGGTGGTGGGGTTAGGTATGGACTTTCCAGTGTGAACAAAGTTAGAGTCTTCTAACATGCATTTTCAAGAATACCTGTTTTTCAACTAGGAGCATACGTTTCATGGTGAGAGTTTCAGTTTGAATAACTGAACATGGATAGATGATTATTATAATGTAACTTGTTCAATTGAAACCTAGGAAATTGAATAAATAAAAATGTCTGGAGAGATTTACGTTTTTTATTTATTATTTTTTTATATTCCTAATTTCTTTTCGATTTTTCAATCATCACCCCATCAACCAACCATGAATTATATTGTGGGACTCAATAGGCACCGCTTGACGACCTCGTGAATAAGAATATAAAGTAGCATTGAATTTAAGCAAGAATAACAAAAGTTTTATAATTTTTATATTCAAGTTGGATTCGCTTTTGTATTTAAGAAAGTTTTACTTTAAGATAAAACAGTTTTTGTTTAAATATTAACCAAATGTTTTCAATGATTATAGAGGTAATCCAAAAGATAAATTCCTTAATTAGGAGGTAAGAAACGAGTTAAAGAAACTTTAACATTCATTCTTTCCATAATTTTAATTAATTTAAAAATATGTAAAATCGAATGCCCTTAATCTTTTATAATTTTATTATTTCATAGTTAATATAATCATGCTTAAATTATAAATAATGTTAAATGGAATGAAAGAATGGGAACCATTTGATAAAACCTTGCCTTTTTTGTTCGAGTATGATTTGATTTTAACATATAAGTACACAAATAGTTTAAATTTAAGAATATTTTTGCTCAATGGGATAAATAGGAAAACATTGTAAAAGTAAGTCTATGTCATATTAAATTTGCTGTCATACACCCTATTTAATATGAAACTTAATGACTTCGAAAAGGAAAAAATAAAGATGCTCTAGATTCCCATGAAAATTATAATTCAAGGAGACATCATGCGTTGTCCATGAAAAGTAATATATATTCACTTTTACATGGCTTGTAGAAAAGGAAACCGAACAACAAACAAAAATAAAACCTTCAAAAAGCCATAAACGGAACTATCTATGATAGGATCTTGTCACCTACATCACTATTTATATAGCATCATCGTTTAGTTGAGCCACAAATATAATAACACAAGTGGGACATTAATACTGTATGCCTCAAAACGAGTAATCACTGACACCTGTCACAAGGACAACTGGTCAACGCAATCTGCCATCTGAAAGAAGGAATGAATGATTCTGGAATTTACATGTTTGGTGATTCCTTTGCGTGAGTAGAACGAGTATTCAGTAGAGGCTGCAAAGCTTTCACTATAATGCTCATGTTTGGCCGAAACTCAGCTTCATACTGTACACACAGTGCAGCAACAGCAGCCATCTTTTGCAAAATATCAAAGCAACATTTTAGATGAAATGAAAATCCATTCACATATTTTTATATGGACAAAAAGTTGAGAGTGGCATATATTTCTTTCAAGCTTGTTCAGAATAGAATAAAAGGTTTGCAGCAAAATGTGCAAAAGCAAGTGTTTTGGAATATCACTGTTTGACTAGAAGACAACAGAGAATATAATCTAATTACCTTTGCAACTGACTTTGAAGGGAACTCTCCCTTTAGTCTAACATCAACACACTGCTTCACCTTATCTTCACTGAGCTTCGGTGTTGCCTGATAAAACAGAACGAACAAGAATCACAAAATGTGCAAAATCCAAATTTGAAAGGGGAAGAAAATACCACAGTAACATTAACAGAACACAAAAGTTACCCAGGTGACAAGGCTTTGCTGTCCTCGGGGCAGTGTGTGATCAACTGGTTTACGCCCGGTTAAGAGTTCTAGCAGTATAACTCCAAAGCTATAAACATCACTTTTTGAAGTGAGTTGTCCCGTCATTGCATATCTGCCATAAGAAAAGAACAAGCCCAATAAGTTCTAAAAAGCCACAATTTGAAAGGTAAAGAGATAATTAACCGTAAAGTGGATTGAAGTTCATTACAATACTGTCCACAGATCAGTTTTACGTTTTCTTAATTATGATTTTCATGTTCTTCTTATCTACTTTTATATCTTCTAACTAAAGCAGAAGTTATTTTATTTAACAGTATGTGAAGAAGAAAGCATGCACTCAAACAAGTAGATTAGGCTTCCGGGAATAACTTACTCAGGAGCATGATAACCAAAAGTCCCAAGAACACGGGTAGAATGAAGACGTGCAGCTGCATCAGGGGCTTGATTTGACAAATCAAAATCAGCAATCTTTGCAACGTCATCGTCAAAAAGAAGTATGTTACTAGACTTAATGTAACGATGGATTATGTGAATCTCTGCCTTTTCATGAAGATATTCAAGTCCCCTGGCTGCTCCAACAGCAATTTTAACTCTCTGAGCCCATGAGAGCACTTCACCAGGTTGTGAACCCTTGACACCTTTTCGTCCTATACACACCAGTTATCATTAATCGTTAACAAAAATGAAGACACTAATAGTGGGGGGAGGGGATATAAAGCAGCTTCAATGTCAAAGGCAAAAAAAAAAAATATTGAACAGCTTTTCATGCTGTTTCATCCAATCAGTAAAAGTTACAACATTAGTAGGCAAACATGAGGATAAAAACATGTGCTTGACAGTATAATTCTATTTTCATCAAGTCTCATTCAGAATGATGGCATTGTTTTCAAAATTACAGTTCCTAAACAAGTTACTGGGTTTTATAAAAATCAGCCAGAATTAATTTAAAACTAAATTAATCAAAGTTTGATACTTTGAATATATCTGTATAACATGCAGAAAATAAGGAATGATACAGTACAAGATATAGCCTACCATGAAGAATATCATGAAGGGATCCTTTAGGAGCATACTCGTAGGAAAGGGCACGGAAAGGACCATCAACGCAATAGTTAACAAGCTCAACAACATTTTCATGCTTTAGCCTTGATACGATGGAGACCTACACAATTTGGGAGCCCAAAGTACTGAATAAAAACGTAGTTGCAGCTATGTAGAATGTGATGCAATGATGTCTTACAATCTGATTTTATCATTAGAAAATTTACAACAGCAATTGATCCAAACCTGAGAAAGAAATTCTTGCTCTGGCTGATTACTGGAATCTAACTTCTTGACTACCACTGCACGCCCAGTTTTCAATGTAGCTTGATATACTTTCCCATATGCACCCTCACCAATGAAAGATTTTGAGCCAAAACTATCTGTTAAAGACTTCAATTCGTCTACTGTAATGGAAGGGACAGCAATAGGTTGAAAATTTATCGGCCGAGGAGGAGGCACTGCATTATGTCTGCCATGATAACTGGCGTTCCCTGCATTGTACTAACCAAATTAAAGCCACTAAAATAAAAGCAGGTTTACTAAAGTGCAAACAGGAACAAATATACCATTAATACAATCACTTAAACTACACTGAATAAAGGATAAATGTAAAGTTAGGACAGGCTACTTTTGGAATATCCAAATTTAGAAAATGGCACAAAAATAAATATAACACTTGAAATGTCAATGAGAAGCAAGTTCAAACTGTTGTATGAGAGTGTGAACAGACAGTATACTCAAAGCATGAACCCTTGGATTTCAAATCATGACAACGAATCCATGACTTGTAGGAAATTCAATGAGACATAGAACTGTAAACAGAAATTTTAAAGAAGGAAAGAAAACTGGAAATAGCGGATTACCAGTAGGAGTGTTTTGCATGAAAGGTCCTCTGTCAGCAATTGCAACACTATCATCTCCGGTGCAGAAGCCAAAGCAACCCATGATCCTCTATTCTGGAGGTAAGTTTCAAATTGAACAGTTAAGTTACTGCAAGAAGTAACAATAAGACTACGCACATATTATCAACACCAACTCCCCCTAAGGATAAACAACACCAGACGTAAACAAAAGAAAAGAACCACCTACGCAAATGTTGTTAGGTAGTTCAAGGCACTATATTATATATGATGTCTTAAGGGTACTAGATAGCAGACATTTTTATTGCGCATACTTCTTGGAGAATTTTGAAGCTCTCTCATGGTGGAATCGCCTTTTCGGCTATTCTGATAAACTAAAATTTTTTGATCAAATATCATTTCCTTTTTGGACAGAAAATTAATGACCAAACATTCATTGTTCTAGCTAGGAACACAAACATAAATTGCAGCATTAAAACACTTCAGACAAAACAAGGAAATAGAATTTAGACATGAACCAATAAGCCATTTGAAAGTAAATCAGTAGCATCATGATAAAATAAAATAAAATAGAAGAAAAATACTCAGTCTTTTCCAGAACCACAAAGGGATGACAAGAAAACTAGCCCCTCTCGACTTTAAAAGGTTATTTCTTTTCACATTGACATTTAAAAGATGCACACCATAAAGGAAACAAGTTCCTATTTAATCTGTTGATGCATGACAGAACAACAAATTACATCTAATTAGTCAAAATGCAAACAGGAGCACCGACAAACAAATCAAAATTCAGAAAATTCATTAGCCATCCACTCAAATCAAAACCAATAGCAGCAAATTATATCATACCCGATGAATAGATGCGGTGAAAACAAATTTCACTTTGACAAAACGGAAAGAAAGAAGAAGAAAACATTTCACCAAAAAATTACTGTTATAGTTGCATCCCATTATCCTCGAAATTGCGGAAGCAAAAAGAACAAAAATTCTTATTTCTACTATTTATATTTATATCTCTATACTATCAACACATTACCTGTAATTATAAACCCCAAAAAGATAACTGGCCAGACAAAAAAACAAACATGCAGAACTACCTTAAACATGTTCCCCCACCCTCAAAAAAACAATTAAGAATAATAATAATACTAACAACGACAACTACCGCAACAACTACTTTAAAGACAACTAACCCCACAAAGCGATAACCATGCGAAAAATCAAACCGATTAAAGAGAATTCTGGGTTTAATACACATACAGTCACCTCCTTCTTACATAGGGACTCTGCAATCTCATCGTTCAAGAAGAGACAGAGTTGAACCCAAAAAAAAAAGATTTAAAAAATAAAACTTCCCAGTCTTGATGTTCGGGCATCAACATGATAAGAAAAGGGTAACCGGCAAAACGTGTAGGAAAAAGAAAAAAGAAACAGTGCATGAAGTAGTCAAAGAGAGGAAAACCCAGAAACAGGAATCGGCGCCATGAAAGAGAAGAATCCACCTTTCGGAATTCAAAGCAAAGACGGTTTGTGTGGTTGCCGCGTTTGTATTGTTTGGAGCGAAAAATGGATGAAGGAGAGGTTTGAAGGAAACGCAGAAGAAATGTTCTGTTTGTGCGAAGAGCAACCTTGACTTCACCGAGAGACGTCTTATGAACATCACCAAACGTTATTTATTTACATTTATTGTTAGTTCTGTAGCGTTTGCCAAGTCAATACTCAAAATCCCGTTTCCAAAACCGCGGATATTTTCTTTTATTTTACGCCCACTTTTCCATTATTTTTTTTCCTTACTCCCGTCCTCCGTTAAAATTAGTCAAGTCAATTAAATAAAGCACGTTTGTTTAAATTTGTTTCATTAAATAATTACTGATTCTTTTAGGTTTTTTTATGGTAAGTGTTCCAGATATTCATAAACAGCAAAGAATCATCATAAAAGTAATTAAAATTAGAAACTATTTGAATATCCTTTCATAAAATCAATTACTTGAAGAAAATAATTTTACTTACTGGTACGTTGCTTTTTTTCTTTTAAAAACTAACATTATGCGGTGTCGAGTTCTAACACACAAGTTCTAATTAAAACAAATTTTAAAAACATTTTAACAAAGTTCAATACTTCAAAAATAATTGTTACGGTTACTCTTCCTTAAACTTTAACTCTGTCAGATAAGACACAAGAAAAATAAAACGAAAGAAGAGAAAAAAATTCATTTAAAAATATAAAAATAAAAGATTTTTTTATTTCTTCGCACTAGCCAAAATTAAAATAAACTGCGTATATTTTTTTGAAAAAAGAAAACTTTAATTTAGTTATAATATAGTGCAACGATTTTTTTTCAATTGAAAAGAAAAATTGGCATTAGACTCTTCCATAATCCTTCTAAATCAGCACACTGTACCGAAATAAGCAAAGCTTTATGATTCTGCCACGTGGCGTACATGCAGAATCTGCTGCTGTTACTGAGTACAGGAAGCATTGATTGAATCTGCCACTGATATTTTAATAATGATAATGATATTTTTTATAATATTTTAACACTATATATCATTTTGTTATTAGTTCATGTTGATTTTTATAATTATTATTATTGATTATGAAATAATTTTGGATTAATTTGTATTGTCAAAAGAATTTTATGAAAACATCATTATCTTTTAATAATATAATCATAAATAGTTAACTAAAATATTATATATCAACAAAATAAATTAAAATATAATAGAAATTGAATGTTTGTTAAATTTGGGTGAAGTTGATGATTATTCGAAAAGCAGTTAAGGTGAAGTAATGGTTTACAGCAAAAAGGATAAAGAAAGGTGGCATCGTGAGAAGTTTTCCAAACTTTGGCTGGAATTGCACTTGTGATGTTGGATTTGGCTGTCTTCTAGATTTATATGTGGTTGGCATCTTTGTTCAAGATTCCATCTACTTTTTCGGTTTTTTCTAATGAATTAATTTATTTTTAATAGGTGTTGTTTAAAAAGAATTACGAAAGAGTTAAGTCGTAATATGTAGCATGTATATTGTTTGGAAGAAGTTTTAAAGAATCATGCACGAGAGTTCTGACAATCGTAATAAAATTGTAGTACATGATGATGATTTTTTTTTTTCACATTCAAGTCAATTCTATTCGATATAATTTAGTTAAAAATGTAATTAAGTTAAATATTAATGAATTAGAAGAAATTATACTAGACATGGACGATTTCAAATAAAACTTTTGTCTAAGACACAACTCATGCAAACTACTAATAACTTCAATAAATGTTATATTTTACTTGAAATCATGTTTATTTATAACAACTTCAGTATAAATTATTGTAAACTAAAATCGTTTATAAACTTTAATAATTTAAGTCTTAATTGGTTTTAAATTGAATTTGTGACCTCTTTAACGAATTTAATATAATAGGTTTTGAATTAAAGTTAATAGATTTTGAATTAAAGTCATCGTTTCATTCCAAAAGATAATTGGTGTAATTTAATTTTTTATTAAAAGTATTATTATTAATATTATAAAATATGAAATTATTAATATTGTTTTTTGAGCAATATCTTTTTAAATAATATTTTGTGAATATCTTTTAAAAAAATAATTGTAAAAAAATGTATAGATATTTTTATGAAAAATGTTTCACAATAAAAATTACAAGTATTTTTTGTAAAAAAAAATTTAAGAAAATTTGGAAAAGAATCAGCAGATAATAATAATTATTATTTGCAAATAATTTTATACAAATACTTTTTGAAAAAATAATTCATGAATACCTTTTATGAAAAGTATTTTATAATAAAATTTGCAAATAGCTTTTATAGACAAATTTTTAAAATTTGATTTTTCTAATAATATATAATAATATAAATTAATTTTTATTTTTATTTAAAATAAATTAACATGTAAAATAACTAGCATACGAAATAAGAAATAATAAAGAATTAAAAGAATAATTAATCGCATGATTTTACATATAAGTAATAAAAATAGTTTTAATTATACAATAGGATAACGATTTTAATTTATAACTAAATTCCAGAAGTTGCTAGAAGATATTACAACTTTAGTTTAAAACTATATTACTTTTGAAGTCGTTTAGTTTAAAATTATTATACTAAAATCGTTAATTGTTAATGTTATGTATGAATTCAACTCAAAATTCAATTATACTAAAATCTATATAAATAAATACGACTTTAGTTAAAATACAAATCTCACTCACTAAATTGTGATTGACTATCACAAATTATCTTATACCAAAAACTTTAACTGAAATAGTTCATTCCTAACATAATTCTTTCTTATTAATTAGCATTTAATCTAATTAAAAATTTAATGAAATTACGTGAAAATGAACTTAAAATTGTACATAAGTCATTATCACTTCTACAACTTTATCATGATGATTAAAACTCATGCATTCTCTGGCAAATTTTTTCAAACAATATCATCATTTTCATAATATTTTTTTAAAGAGACTCATATGCATAATTTTTAAAATAAATTAAACGCGTAATAAAAAAAACTACTTTTTCTCATTGTTTCTCCCAAAATTAAAACTAAGCTAAGATTATTACAACATTTGCGGACATAACTTTTTATAAAGGTAAAGGTCAATTTCAAACTCAGCAATGCGCAGTGTCATTTTGAATTGGTCTTTTTTGAAATTGTTTCTTCTGGGAAACTTCCCATCGTATGCTTTTGACTAAAAATATTCATCTCTGATGGCTTTTAATTATCTAAATTACGATTACTGATTTAAATAACCATTTCATTAAAAATTTGTAAAAAAGTCAAATTGAAAGGGAATATCTTTCATACCAGTCAAACTTTTAGAGATTAATCTCATCTTCAACGGAAACACTCTTTAATAATGTAAAAAAATAATTATAAATGGTAACTAATTTCTCAATCTAGTTTGTCTCTAACTAATTATATACTGTATTTTCCTTTCAATTGGAGAAGACCAAAGTGCAACAAACGATAAATAGATGCATAAAATGGTATTTATAAATTTATAAATAAATATACAATTGGAGTTGGAAATTTTTCATCTACTCGCGTGCCCATATTCATCAGTTTCACAAGTTTGAAATGTATTTTTCACTAAAAATATATTTTAAATTGTATATTTAAAATATAATTTTTAATTTCAGATTTTACAATTTAAAATATATATATATATATATATATATTACAATATCTAAAATACATTTTCAAATTCTACTGTCTTTTCAACTCAGACAAGTTGAACTATTCTAACGCTTATTAAGATGCAAGAATAAAATGTGAGGATATATGGAAAGAATAATATAAAAGGCTAATTGGGTGATTTTATTTGGTTGTCCTTTTTATTTCCGCATTCTTACTTTTAGTTTAAGTTTTATAATTATTTATACTATTTAGAAAAAATCAACAATTGTACATATCAGTTTATTATGTGACCCCAAAAGAGAAACTCTATATTATTAGTGTATAAAATATTATATATATTGAGTATGTTTAAAACATTAATATAAAAATAAAGAAAAAAAATGGATCCAAAAAGAATTTTCACAACATAATGTTAAGACACACTTCTATCATGTCTTTTAAGATTTTTAACTTAGGAAGGATTTTTAAAAGTCGAATTTAGTGTTAGAAGTCTTACATCGATTAAAAATACAACCAATTTATAATATATATATATATATATATATATATAAATATAAATATAAATGAGTGCAAATATCATCTTACAAGTCGATTGTGTGGAATTGAGTTAAAGTTAAAGTTTACTTATTGACATGATATCAGAATTATGGTTAGAGTTTATCCAAATAATGTTTATTGAGCATGTTGGTTGTTTGGGACCATCCAACCTTACAAGTTATTAGGTTGTGTAATATAAAATTAATTTAACTGAATAATTTTTTAAAGTTATTTCTTACTTAAGAATTACACAATTTACAATTTAGAAAATACTTTTTTTTTTCTTAAAAGTGATTTTCAGGTTACACTGGAAATAAATAAAGAAATATTAGATTGCGTGATTTAAAAGTAAAAATCACTTTCCAAAAAATTGAACGAAAGTCATTTTTTACTTTTGAATTACTTAATATAAAAATACTTTTATTATTAAAAAATACTTTTAGATTCTAATTGTATAATTTAAAAGTAATATGAGTAGCCAAATCAATTTCTTTAAGCTATCCTTGAATTGTATAGTCTCATACCTATAGAGTCTCTAGATCCCTCCCACTGGAAGCCTGCCAGAAGCCGCTTTTTGTTTGTGCCTCTTGCACTTCGTACCTCTTGCACCAGCGATCACTCCTCGCCCTCGTTAGTGATCGGGTGTCACATGCCCGGGTGTCATATGCCCGCTTTCTAGTGATCGGGTGTCACATGCCCGGGTGTCATATGCCCGCTTTCTAGTGTGCTTTGTCCTCACTCGCACACTTTCCGGGGAAAACTTCCCAGAATGTCACCCATCCCTAAATTACTCCAGGCTAAGCACGTTTATTCATGGAGTTCTTATGGGTTTGGCTATCGAAAAGCAAATGTATTTTGGTGATATGAGTAGCCAAATCAATTCCTTTAAGCTATCCTTCAACTGGATAGTCTCATACCTATATAGTCTCTAGATCTCTCTCATTCCAGTGTATGTTCGATTCTTTCATGTGTCCCTCCCACTAGAAGCCTGTCAGGAGCCGCTCTTTGTTTGTGTCTCTTGTACTTCGTACCCTCTTGCATCGACGATCACTCTCCGCCCTCGTCAGTGTCCGGGTGTCACAATTATTGTTTTTATTTTAACTTTTTATATTTTATTGATATTTTTATTATTATTTTTACACAATTAAAGCTTTTTATTTAATAAATTGAGAAATATAAATATTTAGTTTTTATTTGTCAAAGTACAGATAAATAAAATAACTTAAAATTAAAAAATATTTCAACAAAATCAGTTGTTAAATAATTTGATTACTTTGATTATAAAAATAAGTACAAAATTATGATCAATTCAATTCTAGCAAATTTATTCAAGTTCTATAGAAAAATGGCTCGAGAGAATTAGAAAAACACATATTTGAAACATAGACTAATTTTAAGATTGCTACGATAGAAATATTATTTATTGTTTTTTTAATGTTCAGAATATTTAGGAGTAATCATAATTTATAAAATTAAACATGTAAAAGAATTAATTATTCATAATATCATAATTTTGAACTTAATGTAAACTTATATAAAAATTGTTGATATACAAATTGTTGAGATATTAGGATATTTAGACTTGTTGTTAAGATATTAAATTTATTTTATATGATAAGAATGTTTGAATAAAAAATAAATATTTTTCATTACTTCAATTAAAATTATTTTATTTCTATAATTTTAAAATTATTTTATAATTAAAAATAATATTTTTCATTACTTTGTTAATAGCTTTAATTAATAAATAAACATAACTTTTTAACAACATAAATTTATGTGAAAAAAAATATTTAAATTTATGTATTTTATTACTTTACTATTTGATATATTTATCAATTTTATAATAAAATGTTAAAAGGTTAAAAGTAACTTCCAAAACTGAGAGATGTTAAGAAAAAAGTAGTTTACAAATTATTCATTTGACTTTCAGATCATATAATTTGAAAGTCTTTACTTTCGAATTAATACCATTCGAATGTTACTTTTATATTACACAATCTAAAAATCTTTTTTAGTTTTGGAAATGACTTTCAAATTAATTGGAAAAGAATTAAAATGGAATTTTTTTATGTAAGATGGAGGAAAGAAATTATGGAAATTTCTTCCCTCTTTTTAGGGTAGTTTGTTTTTAGTTTTATATTTTAGGAATCATACTCAAAGACAACAATTAGAGAAATCTATGGATTGTTTTTTAATATGAAGATATAAAAGTCATGTTTCAACTCTTGATATTCTTCAAAATTCATGTTTGATTTGTTGGCAAAGTCACTTTTAGAGGCTGAGATAAAAAGAGAAACAATTTTCAGGTACATAAGACTGTGAGAAATGGTAGTGGCACAATCATGCAAAGAAATATTAAAAAGTATGGATAGGGATTGTTTATCATTACTTTATAAATTCCAAAAGAAGAAGAAGAAAAGAACAAATAAAAAAGGGTTTAGGGTGATTGGCCAAAAGGAATATATTATCTGTCCATGCATCAACCATTGTTTCTGAGATTTACCTTTTTTTCTCTTCTAAATATCTTGGTTTTAGATATTTAAAAAAATATTCTTAACATTTTTTAAAATGTTGCAAAAAAAAAAAACAACTCTTTAGATATATTGATAACGTTTATTTTAAATATCTTCAAGAAAAAAAAATTTAAGGTGATATATTAACTTTTTAGAGTTTCTCTCAATATTGTGTAATTTGTATAAATTTTAAAAAATAATCTAAAGAGTGAAAATTTTAGTTACTGTATTTTTCTTACATAAAATGTATTTTTTGTTATATTCTTCCTATTTTAATTTCAAAAACATGAGAAAAAAGAAGCATCTAAAATGGCATCACATGAATCTTCTGGAAATTTTGAATAGCTGAAGTTAAACACAATTTTATAGTGTTGTTGAACTTGAAATTGTTTTGAGTAGCTTTATTTTCTTGGCATTCATAATAAGCTGAAAGGTTAACCAAACAAAGTTATTACAATTTTATTTTCCTCCCTCTAGCATCTTCTCTTGTACCACCTAAATATGGAAAATTTCAAAATTCTCATTCATTTTTTTTTCTTTCCCTATTTCTTATTAACCTAATAAAGAAGAATAGGAAGTGTAGGACAAATCTTAGGTCCACATCGGAAAAAGCCAATATCCTCCACACCGAGCACATGAGTTGCCACTCATATGGCATCAGGGACCACATCATAGTACAACGAATTTATAAATTTAATTGTACTATTCATATCTCAACAATATTATTGTTTATATTTTTATATACTTTAATAAAATGAATTAAATTCTTCAAGTATTATAATTTCATAATTTTTTTCTTTTTTAATCTTTTATTAAATATTTAATAAGTTTTTTATCACAGTAAAGGATAACTATAGATATTTCTTTTATATATATATATATATATATATATATATATATATATATATATATTTATGTTTGTCATGTTACTTAAATAATCTAGGTTTAAACCCTCGGATGGTCCTCATGTTTGTATGAGAATCTCAGTTAGGTTCTCATATTTCCAATTGTCTCAATTGGGTCATAATATTTGTAAAATTGAGTCAATTGCGTCCAAATATTTAAAAAATTGAGTCAACTAAGCCCGGTCCGTTAAATCTTCACAAACGGTGTTAAATAAGACTGACATGTTGCATGCTGATCTCAAAGTGTTTGATTGCGTGAAATTTTTATTTAATTTAAGCCATTATGACATGGCAAAGGGTTTTACTAATTTTCAGATTAGGAATTTACTTATCTTCAAATTAAGCCAAAAACTGAATCAGTCTAAAGGTCCACCATCGCTGCCACCACCGGCAGTCACCATTTTCACCATTACGCCTAAACCCTCTTCAACCCCAATCTTTAATCAGTCCTTTCATCATCCAAACACAACTTCGAACCACTAAATATCAGATCCCTTCCTCAGATGAACAATCCCAAATATCCACAATCGCAGTGATAAGCCGGAGGACGAAAACCATAGTCCCCGTAGAGACATTGCCGCTGAGACGCCCACTGGCCCAAAAGATCCACTCCAAAACGCAGCTACCAACGCTAACGACAACCGGCTCCGTCATGTCGGTGGCGACACTCAAATCGTCGCGGTCCACCGCTCCATCTCCTTCTCTGCCCTCATTCCGCGTCGGCTCCCAATTCTTCGCCCTCACGTGCCGCCACACTCGCCTCGTCGTCAAGGACCGAACCCTCTAGAGGAAATTCAAGATCCCCTGTTACCGCAACGACGAATGCTACCTCGAAGAGCATTACTTTCCCACGCTCTTGTCCATGGCAGATCCTGATGGCTGCCCCAAATACACACTCACCAAAATTAATTGGACCGGCACCGTCAACGGTCACCCTTATATGTACTGTCATCTTCAAGAATTGAAATTTCAAGCAAGGTACTTTTTTTTTCTTTCCTTGTGTTATTTTATTATAGTCAAAATGATTGGAGGGTGGGTGTTTCCATCTTCAGCTTTATAATTTTCAATGCACAAAATGAAGGAGGAAGAATTTAACCAGAATCAGCTTGATCGATTATGCCGTTGACCTCATTTGGAGACTCACTACTGCATCCCCCTCCCAACAACTCTAATTTCAGATAACTCCATCAAATAGATATAAATCGACTCCAAAAAGCATCGACTTTTCTGACTCAAAAAAACCACAAATCTCTTTTGTTTTCTTCTATGTTTGGCATCCAGGTTCTGACAAGGAAAACCCACTTAAGTCATTGTTCCCAAAAAGTTAAGAACAAAGTGAAAGGCCCAACAGAAGTCTCTACTCTGCACAACTCGCAGGGTCGAAGGAAAATCAAGCAAACAACCTCCGCCGCCGCCCAGAACGAGAAGAAAAAATGATGGAGAATAGCGTTGGTAGCTGCGTTTTGGAGACAGTGGAGGATGATGAAGACTCTGAATCCCTAATTAAATCTTGTGTCATGTCATAAATTATTCACCTAAAAAAATTTACATAATATAATACTGCCTCATCAACATTTTAAGTATGCACCACGTCAGCTCAAGTTAACACCGTATGGGACAACTTAATGGATAGGGTAAAATTGGCTCAATTTTACAAATATTATGATCCAATTGAGACAGTTGGAAATATGAGGACCTAACTGAGATTCTCATACAAACATGAGAACCATTCAAGGGTTTAAACCAATAATCTACCAAGTAACATTCAATTTTAATATAATAATATTATTAAAATAAAACATCATAAAATCAACAATTAAAAATAAACTATAATATATTATTATAATTATCCAAAATTATAATTATAATAACATGATAAATTTTTAAATATGTATGTGCTACTCAAATAAATCTATAACAAGATAAAAGAGATTTAAAGTCTTTCCAAAAGTTGTATAACCTAAACACTAGAATTTATAAACTAGACACTTGTCTCAATATCTTCCTTATAAGGTATATAATAACTTATTTCCTCATTTGCTCACACTAAGTGATCATAGCAAAAGAAGAAAACAAACACAAGCACAAAAGAGAATAAACTAATTTACAAAAAGAAAACAAACATATAATAAGTAAACAAACTGCATCACAATGCAATACACTTCAAATGGTCATAGAGAAATGAACGTTTAAAGACTCTTTTAAACTCAATTATTCAGATATATTCATTGATATCGAATGTTTAAAGATTGCACACTTTGTTGGAAACATGTAGCGAAATGTTTTGTGAACAAACAATAGCCAAGAGGGAGGAGGGGTGAATTAGTTTTACGACTAAAACTATGTCTTTTTAAAAAAAATCTTTCTTTTTTAAGAAATAACTTAACAACACTGATAATCACATCATATTATAACAAATAAATAAAAGAATATAACAAAAGATAAGCTTACACAAGTGATTTTTATACTGGTTCAGATCAAAAAGATCTTACGTCAAATTGTTAATCTCTCTAAAAGAGGAATTAACTAATAACTAATAATAAACCAGAACTTACAACAACAAAGTAGAGTAGAGGTTTTGAGTTCACCTCTCTTGACTAATAGGAGATGACCAACACTTCATTTTGACACATAACACATAAAATGATGAACAAATTGACTTTACTACAACAAATATGCTCTTCACTTAGACACACTAATACAAACACTTCCTTTAACCAACACAAACTTCACAAGCTTACACTTAAAGCACAAAGAGTTCAAGTAAAAATACTTTAATTCTCAGACATATTAAGTGGTTTGAAAGTGTCCATAAGGTATTTATTGGCTCAGTTCAAAATAAGGTAAGAAGTTGAAGAGTTTATTCACAACTTCCATTGATAATCGATTATCCAAGGTGATAATCGATTATTGGCGAACCATTTTGAAAGTTTTTTTTCCTTAGATAATCGATTATCCCAAGTGATAATGGATTATCTGCGAGCCATTTCAAGAGTTATTTTTCTAGGATAATCAATTATCCCAAGTGATAATCGATTATTTTAGATAACCTTGCAATTTCTTATTTTAATTGGAATGATTAATTATCTCAAGTGATAATTGATTATTCTAGTGTGTTTCTGAAATAATGTTTTATTCTTGAGCTCTCTTTAACCTGTTTTGCATCTTGACAAAGCTAAGTTTACAATATAATTACAAATATTACAAAAGCTTTAATTGAATAACAGTTTTTCTATACTTCAAACTTAAGGTTAACTTCATCATCAAAACTCTTTTGACTTCAATTCAACCTCGTTGCTAACACACTTGTTTGTTTCTCTATAGAGTCATTGTCAATGAGTTTCACTCTTCCACATACAAGGTTAGTCATTACCTCGTCTTAGGCCATGAGAAAGCTAAGACATCTTCCTACTCTCACAATATAACATACAAAGATATCATACCTTAATTCAAACTCATTCATCATTCACAATACATCAACATGCATACTTTACACTTTATATCATACTCTCTTAAGAATATTACACAATAACTTAACACATGTACAAATATTTTGGGATTTTAAAAAATAAAACTGCAACTTCCACAAAACTTTAAAAATCATATATGGTCTTACATTCAAATTAAATATAATTGAATCGATAATGTAATGCAAAAGAATAAACTCAATTAAGTAATTGTGAAAAAAAGTTATTCACCAAACAAGCAATAGAAGTTAAAGTTGTCAACAACCTAAACTACGAGAATCTTACGCAAACAAAATGCTTTGACTACATACCTCTAACCAAATATTCAAACAATCAAATCAAGGAAAATATACCTAAAATTAGATATCAAAATTTTAACTCGATATGATGATTAATAAAGTTGGAACGTCATTTTTTCCAATATTACTCAAAATAGAAAAACATGGTGACACTAGAAAACAAAGTGACACCAAAATAATAAACTATTTCTTTAAGCTTTAATCGATTAATTTAATACCTTTTAAGTTAATCCTCATTTAAAAGAGTTTTAATACTTAAAAGATTTGGATTCTTAACTCAAGTAATGTTGGATTACTCAATTCCAGGATCATGTAGAAACATTCTTGTTTTCATGCTTTCCTCAATTCAACTACATATAAATTACATATTTATACACTATTTTCAACTAAAATATCAATTCCACGGTCTAAGAGCACCAAGCATGTCACAAAACCATTTATCATAACTTTAATATATCACATATCAGAATATGAGGCTTAACAAATTTAACATATCTTCCAATTAACACAAATCAACATAATCAAATACTCAATATCAACAAAAATGTAGAACAAAGCTCACTGTGTAAAAACTAAAATTAATTTTTCTAAAGACAACTTAAAACTGTTCTAAAATCCCAAACCATCTTCAAACTGAAATTATGTTCTATATACATATAATTTTAGTCATGCAAATCCCTATACATATTATCTTAATCTATTTTAATTTCTACACTTACCATTTTTAATATCTTTCAGTCTAAAATTATAAATAAATATATATATATATATATATATAATAGTTAAAATAGATGTCTTTTAAATATAAGTTTAATTAATTTATAAGAACACAACATGTAATTAAATGTTATTATTATTTTAAAAGTTATAAATAATTGTAATTTATAATTAAATTTATCTGTTAACATTTTCTTTTATATTAGTTCTAAATTAAAGGTTATTTATTAGTTTAGTTTATTGATCAATTTTACAAATATTATATATGTGTACATTAATAAATATCATATCTCCTGCTACACTTTTTTTCTATATTTTTTTTTGTTTTACATCATCTTATTCTTATTGTTTTCACTGTGAGATTTCAATATAATTTGGTTCGTACACAATTAAAATATGGATGTAACATTTTTCTTGTTCTATTTATCAATTGAGAGCGAATGAGTCCTAAACAAGGTGTATTACTATTGTTATAAAATATAAAATATAACATTATAATTAGGCTTTCCAGATACAGAAATTTTGCCGGCTAGATTTTTGTTTCTTAATTAATTTATTGTAAATGCACAAAATTGTTATAATAATATATAGAATAATTTTGGACTGTAAAATAATTATTAATATTTTTCATCTAAGTTAACAGGAAAGGTCTCTTTATACCTTTAATTTAAAAAAAGGTTACGAGAATTATCACTCAAGTATATGAAATTATATGAAATTATTCCCTTGTACCTAGAGTTAAATATATTTTTAATATTTAAATTTTGATTTTTATCTGAAATTTTAATATATTTTATTTTTAAATTTAAAAAATAAATAAATATAATTTCTTTTAATTTAATTATGCTAAATTTTTTAAAGTGTTAAATTTTCAAACTGACATTAAAGTAAAAACGTATTAAACATTATAAACAATTCAACCATTAACATACCAAACATTTATCAAGTCAAAAAATTTAAAATAATTAAATTAAAAATAATATATTTATTATTTTTTAAGTTTTAAAATCAAAATTTTAAAATACATAAATTTTAATTTCGTCTTAAATTTAAAAGACTAATTAAAAACAATTTAAATTTTCTATTTATTTATTTTTTATTTTGTCAATCCTTCCTCGACAAACAAATGAATAAATATTTGATCCAAATGCATATAATTGATGCATACAAAATTTAGTGGATTAGAAATAAAGGGAAAAAACCAATACCATCTTATGCTATCCCTTTTTCTTTAGTAGTCAATTATCATTATTTTTTTAGGAAAAAAACTATTTCAAATCAAATGTAATGATAGTGACAAATTTAGAAGGACGGATTCACCTTGTCTTTGTCTTTCCATACATATCTAATATCTTTGTATGTGAGTATCATAAATTTGATTCAATATATTTCTTTTATTATATATTTATAATATAATTAAAATGAGAATATTATTTATAACAAGTACTCTTTTAATGAATATTCATAAAAAGAATTAATCAAACAGAACTTGTTAAATTATATCAATTCAGTCATGCCAACTTATAACTTTTTACCTTACATCAGCCTAAAATAAAACAAAAAACGAACAAGTTATAAACAAATTAAAGATTTTATTGTGTACAATACAAATAAGTACAAAATACATACACTGGAAGAAATAATTTATCATAAACTTTACAGGTATTATTAAAATAATGGGAGTGAAACATATTCTAGAAATCTTTTAATTTTTCTGAAAGAATATGAATGTATATTTCCATTTAATTATAAACTATACAATGAATTTATTCACTCTAATAATAAATACTTAAAAATTATACGTTTTTAAAATTAATTGATTATATTAGTTGAATAAATACAACTGAATTTGAAATTTAAGACCTGAAATTTGAATATTTAAATAAAAAGGACTTCACAAAAAATAATAAGTCAATATTTAAAAAAAATGATTTAATATAATTGTAGTCTTTTATTTTCTTTTGTCTATATTCTGGTTTCTTAATTTATTTAAAATAAAGATATTTGGTATCTTAGTTTAAGAAAATCCATAAATTTGAGTTAAAATATACAAAAAAAATTAAACTAAAAAAGCAACATATATTATTTTTAACACACAAAGCAAAACATGAAAATTGTATATAACTTAAAATAATATCAGTGAAACAGACTACAGTAGAAAACAAAAAAGCTATTGTGTCATGACAGTTAGCAGTTTTTTCGAAACTGGTGGTCCGTGATCGTCAGTAATTTAACAATCTTTCTCGATTTTCAACGATACAGATAAAGTAGTAAATTGTGTCTGAGACAATGGAGATTCCTTTAGTTGAACTAAACAACGAGGCATGATGACAATGTGGTCACACTCACTCAATATAAGAACTCACATTCATCATCACTCTTCAGTCTAAGAAGTCAGCACAGAAAAAAAGCACATTTTGATGTCACATAATCTGTTCCTAATTTCTCTCTTGTCTTTTTTAAGGCAGCCACTTCCACCTCCTCTTCCCTTTTCTCCTCACTTCCTAAAAAAACATACAATTTTTCTTCTTCATCTTCTTCCTATCATATAAATTCTCAAGCTTGTGAGAAAATGCTCCTTCAAGTTTCAATCTTTCTCTTCTGGGGTGCCAAAGTTTGTTGTTTTACTGTTCGTTGATGTGTTTTTTCAGGTGGGTTTGTAAATTGGACGTTGTTGCAACACGTTATATTTTAATTCATGGAGGCTGAGTTTGGGCGTAAGAATCAGTACTTGTATGGACCTGTGCTGTCAGGAATGAAGAAAGCTGTTGGGAATGGGAAGATGAGTTTGGAATGGGATTTGAATGATTGGAAATGGGATGGTGATCTTTTCACTGCTCAGCCTCTCAATTCAGTGCCATCAGACTGTAGGAGTCGCCAGTTTTTCCCACCACATCCTGAAATTCCTGCGAAAAAGGCCAATCTTGGAAACGATTTCTCTTCTTCTTTAATCAACCAAGGTGAGGGAAAAAAGGAATTGGAGAAAAGGAGGAGGCGTGTTATAGGGGAAGGTGAAGGGGAGGGGATGAATGATGAAGGTGGTTCTCTTAGTTTGAACCTTGGGGGTCAGGGTTACCCTTTCATGGTGGAAGGAGAGGAAAAAAGTGGAAAGAAGACAAAGGTAATTGGGACTACTACTGCTGCTGCTACCATCTCTAACCGTCCTGTTTGTCAGGTGCAGGATTGTACGGCTGATCTTGGTAATGCCAAGGATTACCACCGTCGGCACAAGGTTTGTGATGTTCATTCTAAGGCCACTGTGGCACTAGTGGGAGATGTTATGCAACGTTTCTGTCAACAGTGTAGCAGGTCAGTTAGGTTGCTTACAATCAGATATTTTCTTGGTGTTTAAACAATTCATATTTGTGCTGTGATCTTGAAATTAACAATTTGTGAGCCTTCAGAAAGGGGAAGATTCTCTATTTCTTGTCGTTTAAATCCTAAGTGAAAGTTGTTACAAAAAACTTCACTTTTAGAATAAACAAGAATTTCATGGCACTTACCAACCTTTGTACTCAAGTTGGATGTAACTCGTAAAATTGTGGCAGGTTTCATGTCCTTCAAGAGTTTGATGAAGGGAAGAGAAGTTGTCGTAGGCGTCTGGCAGGCCATAACAGGAGGAGGAGGAAAACTCATCCCGATGTTACTGTTGTTAACGAAGGATCTCATAACGATGGAAGGGGCAGTAGCTATCTATTGATGAGTCTGTTACGGATACTGACCAATTTGCATAGTGAGTATTCGTAACAATATAAGTTTATCTATTTGGCATTCTTTACAATTTATTTATTATGCTGTTACAATATGAAACTGTAATGATGATGAATGTGAGCTACTTGTTGGTGCTGTTTGAAAGTCTTATAGTGGTAAAATCTTATGAAGGTAGGTCTCATCCGTATTGATGCTAATTTAGAGAATTTGAACCCATGAGATTGTGGAGTTAGATGGGTGTCTTTATTGCGCAGTCTAGTTTTTCAATTGATTTTCTTGTATTTTTATGGTCATTATGGCAAACCATGTCAAAGGTGCAGTTGTATTTAATGTTTCTTTTCCATAATAGCTTGATGACATGAGGAGTCTATTTTTCTCCTAAGCTAAGTTTCCTCTAAAAGTTCAAATGTTCAACTCCAGTTAAAACCCAGAACTTAGGTGGTTAGCTTTAACAGCATTGCTTGACCTTTCTGCTATACTCTAGACTCTCGTCTACCTAAGTAGGAGAAGAGGGTTTGCATAGGGAGTTATGCACTTGACCTTTGACATATTGTCCGGAATCAACTTAAATAACGTATGATAGAGAATCATAAGGCTTCTTGTTTCAGAATAACGTATGATAGAGAATCATAAGCCTCACAGATTGAAATTGATTCTCCAAATTGTGATTGGCCCAAAGGATTTGATAAAAATGTATGATAGTAGTGATTAAATTGTATCATCATATACTCTTCTTGTTACATGTGCCTTCTGATAACCTTTTGGCACATTCCTGTGGCAAAGCTAGAAAGCCTGAAGGTTTTGTCTGCTGGATCATTGCTTGAAAGAGAAAATAGTTACTTATGACTTGAGCTAGTAGCTATAGTGTTGGCTCCATAGTTGTAATCCTTTTGCATTTCACCTTCATCCTGGATGTCATCATTGGAATACTTATTTGACTCCACAGATTATGCCTTCTATATATTGCAGCAAATGGCTCAGATCAGACAAGGAACCAGGATATACTCTCTCATCTTCTGAGGAACTTGGAAAGTCTGGCTGCTCCAAATAATGATAGAACTTTAGCCTCCTTATTGGAGAACTCTAAAGGTTTGTTAAATGCTGGGACACCTGGAGGTGCTCATGATGAACCCAACCTTAATTCAAACACTCCTGAAGCTTCCAGACCGTCTGGTTCTTCCATTCAGATTGATAATGGCTTCATCAGTCAGGACCCTCCAATATCCATGGCACAGTGTGAAACAAGGCCTACTAATGGTGGAGTAGAAAATTTGAGACCACCTTCAGGTGATGGTGGAATAGAAAATTTGAGACCACCTTCAGGAGCACCATTCTCAAGTATAAGTCAATCAAAGGGAAATCTTCCATGCCAATTAACTGCTACTGAGACTCCACTTAGAAGGAACAACTTAAATAACGTTGACCTGAATAACGTATACAGTGATGTGCAGAATACTAATGAGAATCATAAGAAGCCTTATCCTCATGTAGCATCAGAGATGGGATCTAGTGATCTTCCCTCATGGTTGCAATGTGCTTCTCTCAAATCAAGTCCTCCACAGACTAGCAGAAACTCAGATTCAACCTCTAACCAATCACCATCTGGTTCCAGTGGAGAAGCTCAGGTATATTCTTGGTCTAATTTAAATTCATTTCCTTATTTCTGAATAATTTAGTGATTCTGCTCTTTACCTTTGTACCAAAATATTTACGATCGTTTAAAAGATTGTTTATATATGTTTACTGATAAAGATACTACTTGGCCAGGACCATTATTTGAGGTCTGTTTCTCTGGTGCATCTGACTTTTTATTGGTGTGTGGGTCTATTTTTGATGGCTGTCTCAGAAGATTTATTTATTGAAATGTTGTTTGTTAACTGTTTGCAGAGTCGCACAGATCGAATTGTTTTTAAACTTTTTGGAAAGGATCCAAGTAATTTTCCCCTTCTTCTTCGTTCACAGGTACTTTCTTGTGACATGAAATTGCTGCAGACAATTTACAGCAATGTTTCTTTTTTCTGTGTTTGATTTACATTCTCTTTTGTGTTTCAGATTCTCAACTGGTTATCCCACAGTCCCACCGAGATAGAGAGCTATATAAGGCCAGGTTGTATCATATTAACGATATATCTTTGTCTTGAAAAATCTGCATGGGAAGAGGTATTGTTTAATATAATGCTACAATACTGGTTGCCAGATGAATACATTTGAAAAGGAGAAAATAATTTAAATGTGTTTATTACTATTTTGATATTGCAGCTCTGCTGTAATCTAGGATCCAGCTTGAGAAAGCTTCTTAGCTCGTCAAATGATACATTTTGGAGAACAGGGTGGGTATTTGCAAGGGTGCAGCACTCTGTGGCTTTTCTGTATAACGGTTTGTTCTCCCTTATACTGTGTTGTGTGAGCATTCCTCTCATGTGATTGCAGTTTTAGTATCCTGAAGAAATATGTTGTTAATTATCTCTCCTGCAGGTCAGGTAGTCTTAGATGTGCCCTTGTGTCTCAAAAGCTCACATCATTGTACGATTTCATGCATTAAACCACTTGCTGTTCCTGCAAGTGCTAGGGCTCACTTTATTGTGAAAGGTTGCAACCTTTCCCAGTCTAGTACAAGGTAAATCCCTTTACATCAATTCAAAACTGTTAACTTAATGAAAGGTTCTAGCAAGAGGTGAGTATCTGTGCACAGGAAGAAGCTTATGTTGAACTACACAGTACTTAATTTTGTTCCATGCATATCATGCTGCAGGATGTACAATATCATAAGAAGGGATGTGAAAAAAAAGAAGAGACCATAATGTATTTTTGTTTCCCTGGATTTTAGCACCTTTGTTGATCTGTTGCTAATGATTTCCAGGTTGCTCTGTGCACTTGAAGGGAAGTATGTGGTACATGCTAGTTGTCATGATTTGATTGGTGAAGCTGATGAATCCATTCAGCATCTCAACTTCTCTTGTCATATACCAAACGTAACTGGGAGGGGTTTTATTGAGGTGCTATCACTTTATCACACTCCAAAAATTTTCAATGGGGTTTTCTTTGAAATACGCCTTAGTTTCATTTTGAAAGCTTTAGAGTGTATCCTGTAAACTTACTGAAATTAACAGAAACATCTGGCGCATACTTCAGACATGTCATTTGTGTCATGAATAACTCCTTCATTAATGATTCAATATTGCTGTTGTTGATGTCTGCCATTTGTTGGAATAAAACAAAGATTGGGACCCATCCACCATACTTTAGGGGTCAATGTTTTTCTCCTCCACCGAAAGTGGGAGAAAATGAGTCCCATTCGTCCTTGTTTCACGGAAATGAAGTGCTCCACTACACCTCCACCAAAAGCACCACTCATTTGCTTAAAGTTCCGTGAATTGCTCCAAATTCACCAACTATGTTTCCTTCCTTTTCTCCCTTCATTCATTATAAATGAATGTAAAATGGGCAGTAGCAAAAACACATAGAGAAGAAAAGCCACTCAATTCAGAGTGAAGAAATCTGGCAGTGAGAGAAGGAGAAAACCACCGTGAGAGAAAGAAGTGAAGCCACGGTAGTGTGAGTGAAAAACAGAGAGAGTCTGTTTTGTGAGTGTGTAAAACTGAGAGTTTTGTGTACCATTCGAGAGGGTGAGATATTTACAGAGAGATCCTCAGAGAGTGAGAGAAAACACTGTAATCCTACTTTCATAGTGGAGATATTTTTCTGGACTAGGTCCCGTGGTTTTTTCCGAGAGGATTTTCCACGTTAAAATTTCAGGTGTTATTTTTCTCTACGCTTTCATTTTACGCTTCCGCATAGTGCCCATTTTGGGGTTCACAGAGGAGGGAACAAGTACCGCTGTTTCCCAACAGTGGTATCAGAGCTACCGGTTCGAAAAAGTCAGAATCCTGTGAAATTCAAGATGGAAGGAGACATGTTCAAGTTAACTGCGGATAATTACTCCTACTGGAAGCCGATGATGGAAGATCATCTATACTGCAAGGATTTGTATGAGCCGATCACAAATCTGGAAATTCCGGAAGGGAAGACCGAAAAAGACTGGGAGATTCTGAATCGTAAAACAGTGGCTATGATTCGGAAATACATCGACAGAAGTCTCTTTGAGCATGTATCGACTTATACCAATGCGTATGAGTTATGGACAAAGCTTGAATCAATGATTCAAAAGAAGACTCCCAGGAACAAAGCTCACCTAGTCAGACGACTCGTAAAGTTGGAGTACACTGACGACCAGAATATGATCGAGAACCTCAACACCTTCAAAGGTATTGTGAATCAATTAATGAAGGCGGATATGAAGATTGATGACGAGCTAAAAGCTCTTCTACTCCTTAGTTCTCTACCGGAGAGTTGGGACACGTTGGTGGTCACTCTCAGTAACTCAGCACCAGATGGAAAGCTCAGTCTGGATAACATCACAGATAGTTTACTGAATGAAGAATCCAGAAGGAAAGAAAGGGGATCGAGTAGTCACTCAGAAGCCAATGTTGTTGAGAATAGAGGAAGGAGTGAAAACAGAAGTAAAGTAAAACGTGAAAAGTCACGAGGAAGATTCAAGTCTCGTTCCAAAGGTTTGACATGCTTTTATTGTGGAAAAGATGGACACAAGAAGCAAGAATGTAGATTCCTGAAAAGAGATCAGAAGAATGGAACTATACACCCTGATGTGGTAGATCCCAAAAAGAAGTTGGAGGAAAAGACCACAACAGCGGTGGTATCAAATGATGAGAATGTGTTCCTTATCATTGAGGTAAACTATCTAAATATTGCTTTCGATGATTGCACTTGGATAGTAGATACCGGAGCATCTTTCCATGTTACTCCTCATGAGGGATTCTTCTCATCGTATCAAAAAGGAGATTTTGGAACAGTGAAGATGGGAAATCATGTCACAAGCAAAATTGTGGGCATAGGAGAAGTTACTTTGACGATAGAAAATGGAAACAAACTTGTGCTGAAGAAGGTAAGACATGTACCAGAGATGCGTCTAAACCTTATCTCAGTCGGTAAGCTAGATGATGCTGGAATGAACAACCAGTTTGGAGATGGAAAATGGAAACTTAGCCGAGGAAGCATGATTGTTGCTCGTGGCAAAAAGGAAGGCTCTTTGTATGTCATGCAAGGAAAGATATGCAAAGAAGAGACAAATGTTGCTCAAGAAGAAAGTAAGGAGTTATGGCACAAAAGACTGGGCCACATGAGCGAGAAGGGATTAGAGATCCTTGCGAAAGATCATCTCCAGAGTATAAAAGGACAACCACTTGAATTATGTGAAGACTGCCTAGCAGGTAAGCATCGTAGAGTGTCCTTCCGTAGATCTGAAAATGGAAGAAGGAAAGAGCATATTTTGGATCTTGTACACTCAGATGTTTGCTCAACATCTGAAAAGTCCCTTGGTGGTGCTCAATATTTTGTTACCTTCATTGATGACCACTCCAGAAAATTGTGGGTCTATCCATTGAAGAGAAAAGATGAAGTTCTACGAATCTTCAAGGAGTTTCACGCCTCAGTTGAACGTGAAACTGGTAGAAAGTTGAAATGTTTGAGAAGTGATAATGGTGGAGAGTACAGAGGTCCGTTTGAGCACTATTGCAAGACTCATGGGATCAAACATGAGAAAGTACCTCCCAAGACACCTCAGATGAATGGAGTAGCTGAAAGATTCAACAGAACGATTGCCGAGAAGGTCAGAAGCATGTTGTCTCACGCAAAACTTCCCAAGTCATTCTGGGGGGAAGCAGTGGTGACAACAGCTGATTTGATCAACTTATCACCGTCAAGACCATTAAACGGTAAGATACCAGAAGAAGTATGGTCCGGTAAAAAGGCCTCATATCGCAACTTGAAAGTCTTCGGATGTAAGGCATCAGTTCACATTCCGAAAGATGAAAGAGCAAAGCTCGATGCTAAGGCGAAAGAGTGCATATACCTTGGTTCTCCAAGAGATGAATTTGGTTTCAGATTATGGGATCCTGCAAACAGAAAGATTGTTCGAAGCAGAGATGTGGTGTTCTTTGAAGATCAGACAATCCAAGACATCAAGAAAGTGGAGAAACCAACACTTAAGCTGATAAGTGATCAAAGCCCTATTGTAATGAACAACTCAGGGGGAGAGACTCATCAAGCCGAACCAGAGTTACAACTTGATGAAATGGCTGAAGAAACAGATCAACCTAATTTGACGGAAGAAGATCAACCAATTGAGGATGCTCCGCAAGAACCCCAATTGAGGCGATCAACAAGGCAGAAGCAACCGTCAAGAAGGTATTTTTCAGATGAATATGTTAATTTTACTGATGAAGGTGAACCTCAAAGCTTTGTAGAAGCAATGGAGACGAAAGACAAAGACAAATGGTTGCAAGCCATGGAAGAGGAGATGCAATCCTTAAAGGAAAATCAGACTTATGATTTGGTAGAATTACCAAAAGAAAGGAGAGCATTGCAAAACAAATGGGTGTTCAAGCTCAAGAATGAAGAGAACAACCCAAGCCCAAGGTACAAAGCACGAATTGTCGTGAAGGGGTGCAACCAGAAGAAAGGAATAGACTTTGATGAAATATTCTCACCAGTGGTGAAGATGACATCCATTAGAGCAATTCTCGGTCTAGCAGCAACACTAGACCTGGAGATTGAACAACTGGACGTCAAAACAGCATTCTTACATGGAGACCTAGAAGAAGAAATTTACATGAAGCAACCAGAGGGTTTTGAAGAACCAGGCAAAGAACACTTGGTGTGTCGTCTGAAGAAAAGTCTCTATGGTCTGAAGCAAGCTCCAAGACAATGGTACAAGAAATTTGATTCCTTCATGATCCAACATAATTTCAAGAAGACCTCCGCAGACCACTGCGTGTTTGTGAAGCATTATGAAAATGGTGAGTCCATCATACTTCTCTTGTATGTTGATGATATGTTGATTGTAGGGAAGGACAAAATTAAAATAGCTGCTCTCAAGAAGGCATTGAGCAAGTCTTTTGCCATGAAAGACCTGGGTGCAGTAAAGAAGATACTTGGAATGAAAATCTCCAGAGATCGTTCTAGAAGAATGCTATGGGTATCTCAAGAAGATTACATTGAGAAGATTCTCAAAAGGTTCAACATGCACAATGCCAAATCTGCTCGTGTTCCAATTGCTGGACATTTCAAACTTAGCAAGTCGCAATGTCCAAAGAATGAAGAAGAAAAAGAAGAAATGAGCAAGGTACCCTACTCTTCTGCCGTAGGTAGCCTTATGTATGCAATGGTTTGTACAAGGCCAGATATTGGCTATGCTGTAGGAATTGTGAGCAGATTCCTGTCAAATCCAGGAAAAGAGCATTGGGAAGCTGTTAAATGGATACTAAGGTATCTAAGAGGATCTGCCAAAAGAAGCTTGTGTTTTGGCAATGGAAATCTAAAGCTAATCGGATATTCAGACTCAGATATGGCTGGAGATGTCGATTCAAGGAAGTCAACATCAGGTTATCTGATTACTTTTGCAGGGGGAGCTGTTTCTTGGCAGTCAAAACTACAGAAATGTGTGACATTGTCTACTGCTGAAGCAGAGTATGTAGCGGTGACTGAAGCCTCTAAAGAGATGCTATGGATGAAGAATTTCCTAAGTGAATTAGGACATAATCAAGACGATTATGTGGTGAACTGTGATAATCAAAGTACCATCCATCTAACCAAGAACCCCATGTTCCATTCACGCTCGAAGCATATCGACGTGCGGTATCATTGGATACGAGAAGCGCTGGATGAGAAGAAATTGAAGATAGAGAAAATCCATACAGACTTGAATTGGTCTGACATGATGACTAAGTCAGTACCAACCAAGAAGGTTGAAGATTGTTGTCAAGGTGCTGGTGTCGTGGTACCTTCCAACTAAGTCAAGATACGAAGACGGGATGGAAGCCCCATTTGTTTGTTTTATGGGGGAGTTTTGTTGGAATAAAACAAAGATTGGGACCCATCCACCATACTTTAGGGGTCAATGTTTTTCTCCTCCACCGAAAGTGGGAGAAAATGAGTCCCATTCGTCCTTGTTTCACGGAAATGAAGTGCTCCACTACACCTCCACCAAAAGCACCACTCATTTGCTTAAAGTTCCGTGAATTGCTCCAAATTCACCAACTATGTTTCCTTCCTTTTCTCCCTTCATTCATTATAAATGAATGTAAAATGGGCAGTAGCAAAAACACATAGAGAAGAAAAGCCACTCAATTCAGAGTGAAGAAATCTGGCAGTGAGAGAAGGAGAAAACCACCGTGAGAGAAAGAAGTGAAGCCACGGTAGTGTGAGTGAAAAACAGAGAGAGTCTGTTTTGTGAGTGTGTAAAACTGAGAGTTTTGTGTACCATTCGAGAGGGTGAGATATTTACAGAGAGATCCTCAGAGAGTGAGAGAAAACACTGTAATCCTACTTTCATAGTGGAGATATTTTTCTGGACTAGGTCCCGTGGTTTTTTCCGAGAGGATTTTCCACGTTAAAATTTCAGGTGTTATTTTTCTCTACGCTTTCATTTTACGCTTCCGCATAGTGCCCATTTTGGGGTTCACAGAGGAGGGAACAAGTACCGCTGTTTCCCAACACCATTTGGTTCTTATAATAGCTCTTGGAAACTTGGTAGCTTTCGGTTAACCTTAGTCCATGTAGTGTAGGTTTCCTTATAAACTCTTTAAAACAATCTTTTATGAACAAGGTTGAAAATTCCACATTGATTATATGACCAAATTATAATATATAATTAAATGCAAATCTTATTTTAAAAGTTGTTTTAAGTTTAAAGTGTCTATTTTATAAGAATGAAAATTATGTAAAACACTTCTCATGCCTGTTTTCCAACAAAGAAAGCACAAAAGTAGCTTTTGAAAATTAAATCTATAGATGTGAGATAGCTTTTTCTATTTTTCTAGTTTCTGAAAATACATTTTGATGATAAATGGTGTCAGGTGGAAGACCATTGTCTTAGAAGCTGTTCCTTTCCATTTATAGTTGCAGAGAAAGAAGTCTGTTCAGAGATCTGCAAGCTGGAGAATGTGATTGAGGCTGCTGAAACCACTAATGATTTCCAGATTAAAAACCAAAAAATGGAAGAAAAGACTCAAGCTCTTCATTTCTTGCAAGAAATGGGTTGGCTTCTTCATAGAAGTCGTGTGAAAGTTAGGCTAGGTCCCACGGCTCCTATCCATGATCTCTTCCAATTTAATCGGTTCACGTGGCTTGTTGACTTCTCTATGGACCATGGTTGGTGTGCTGTGATGAAAAAACTATTGGATATTATATTTGATGGGGGTGTTGATGCAGGAGAACAGGCCTCCATTGAGCTTGCATTGTTAGACATGAGTCTTCTACACAAAGCCGTGAAGAGAAACAATAGACCTATGGTAGAACTACTATTAAGATTTGTGCCAGTTAAAACATCAGATGGTGCTGACAGTGAGGTGAAGCAAGTTGATAAGGCATCCGAAAGATTCTTATTTAGACCTGATACTGTTGGGCCAGCTGGATTGACTCCTCTTCATGTTGCAGCAACTATGAGAGGCTCAGAGAACGTGTTGGATGCATTAACTGATGATCCAGGAATGGTAATTCCTTTATTGTCTCTATTATGTAACTTTATGTTTTCTCATGCTTTTGCATTGTACTAGTTCAAACTATGGGGGAAAAGGGGAAATGACTACAAGGAAAAACTAGTTTTTTCTCCTCCTTTTCACCTGAATTTTGGAATGTGTGGATAGAATGGGAAGAGAAATGGGTGACCTTTGCTTTCAATATAATGGTTTCTAGTAGGTGCACTCATTGAATAAGCGTGAGAATACATATGTCCATGGAAACTTGCATGGTTTTCTGTATATTTTAAGTACACAATGCTTTCAACCTTATGTCTGTTGTGTTCAGGTAGGAATTGAAGTATGGAAAAGTGCCCGAGATAGTGCAGGTTTGACCCCTAACGACTATGCATGTCTTAGGGGCTATTACTCTTACGTTCAACTTGTCCAGAGGAAGACAAACAAAAAAGGTGAAAGACTACATGTGGTTGATATCCCTGGCACTGTCGCAGACAGTGGTATAAGAAAGCAGAAGCAATCAGGTAAAGTTTGTAGTTTACAGACAGAGAAGATTGAAAGCACAGAAATGGGAAGTAACTGCAGGGTGTGCCAGCAGAAGTTGGTTTATGGTGGCATGAGAACTGGTGTGGTTTATAGGCCAGTCTTGCTGTCCATGGTGGCCATAGCAGCTGTGTGTGTCTGTGTGGCTTTGCTCTTCAAAAGCTCACCTAGAGTTTACTATGTGTTCCAGCCTTTCAACTGGGAATCATTGGAGTATGGAACAATATAATGCTGTATATCAGCTGTTTTCCTGCTGTAGCTGCACCTTTTTTTAGTTTACAAGTGAAAGTCTTAGATTTTGAGTATATAGAGTATACTCAATATATATATATATATATATATATATATATATATATATATATATATATATATATATAAAGGTTGAAGCTTCACATGTTCTGAACAGAATCTTGATCATGCAACCTGTTAAATATGTGGCCAACGCTATGTTAACATTGTGTGGAATGAAAGGGATAAACAGACATACTTGTATGAACATACTTAAACAAACAAACAAAGGGATGATCACAGAAGAACGGTGTATGAATCTCAATAAATGTCTCAGGTGCACATGAACATACTTAATATTTATTTTATATAACTTAAATCTATATTTACCTGTATATTTTTTTTTCCTCTTAATTTACAAAATTATTATCTCGTTTTAATATGATTTTTATTTTATATGTTCACAAAACAAAATGGTGAAAATAACTATTTTTTCTATTTTCTGTATAGTTTTTTTTTTCTGTTAATTTTAAACAGATACTTTGCTGGTTGGCTTTGTTATTTTGAGCCCATTCCTTCTAGAAATTGACTTTTACACGAATCTTTGAAAACATGAAACAAATTGAAAATAGAGTAACAATTATAGAAGGTAAAAGTTTTGATTGAAAGTATAAACACAAGACATTAAAACAAAAGTAAATCTAGCTAAAATTTCACTAAACAGAATTGATCGTTTTTCTTCTTTCTACTTTTCCTTCAATTGAATGTTACATTTCTGTTTTTTTTATTTCCATCCACCCAAATAAAATGGCTAATTGGTTGATGAAAAAAAAATGAAAGAAAACAACTACCGAGTGATATTATGTTAATGCTATTTGTTTAAATATAGAAAGAAAATATATATGCCAAAAGTAAAACAAAAACAATATTAGTGTAAAATGACTTAAATATGTAAGAAAAATACTATGACGTATTTTTTATTACTTAAAACTTATTAATTAAAAGAATTTTTTAGTATCATATTATATCTTTTTTTTTTGTTATACTAGCATTTTTCTTAATTTATATATCATTATAAAAGATAAAATAATATAAAAAATAATGTCAATACAAACAAAAATTTAATCAGATATTTTATATTCATGTTCTTGAATTCAAATGAAATTTATTATGAATAATTAATATTTTTAAATATTTATTATCTAAAATAATAAGTAACGAGTATTTTAATATTTATTTATAAATTAAAGACAGATTCATACATGTATTCGTTTTGTAAGTTAATATTAAAATTTAATTTATATTTTATTAAATTAAATTTAATTAGAATTAAAATTTAATAAATATGTTTGTTTTAGTCAAATAGGAGTAGGCACTATGATGTCATTAGCCCTTATCATCTTTAATTCTCTCATTCAACTTTTAATATTTTAATTATTTTCCGAATTTTTCATTTTTATACTTATTACTACTTTTTAATTTTATATTCCATTAAATATTTAGCATAGCAAAATGCCTGTCTTGGAAAAAAAAAAGTTAAAAACAGATAAATAAAATAATAGCATCTTTTATTACAATTTCTTTAGTAGTAGAAGACATAAGTTTAATAATCTCAAATTTAGGCTTTTACATGTTTAATTTAATACATTTAAAAAAATGTGTTATGTAGTAATAATTGAATGATAAAATAAAAGAAAGTGAAGTAAAATTCAAGAAAATGTCTTATAATATCTTCTTTCTGGAGAAGAAATAAAAAATGGTGCAGTGGATTGATTTAAGGGATGTGAGTCTTCCACACTCGCTTCTTGTTCTTCAGTTATGGCTTCCCTTTCTCTCTCCTTTTCTTCTTCCATTGTTCCCTCTTCAATTCCTCACCACAAATCCACCAAAATCCACACTCAAGACTCCACTTTTAGGGTTACCTGCTTCGCCATTTCCTCTCCCCCCTCCAAACCCGTTGTCAAAAAGCGACACTGGAAAAAAGGTGAGTTTCCTGGTACTTCCGAAACGTCGTTTGACGATAGTACGAGGAGGACCCCCATCAAGAACATCAAGAGGAAGTTGGAGAAAAAGAACAGTGCGAAGGCATGGGTCAACACTGTCACCGAGTCCTTATCTGAACAAATCGACAAGAAGCAGTGGCTTCAAGCCCTTCAGGTTTTCACAATCAAATTCAACACTTTTACATGTGTATGAGAGGAAATTGAGGGTTTTTTTTGTAGACTATTTATTTAGTTGCGTCAAATTTAATGTGTGATTGGAGAATAAATAATAGCTGCATTGTTTTTATACTCCTTAAATCACAAACTGACGTTGATAATAATCTCGTTGACTTAAAGGTTAAAATATAATATTGTCTTCCATCTAAACTTTTTGTTCTAGTTCAGTTCCTTCTTTTAAAGTTTTAAAAGTCTTTGCTTTGAGCTCTTAGAGTGTAGTTGATCTAATAATAAAATGAAACGTTTTTAAGTTAGGGAACTAAACTAGAACCAAGAACCCAAAAGTGGAAGGTCCTTTTTAGAGCAACTTTCTCCATTGACACTTCTAAGAGAGAAAAAACAAAGAGAAAGAAAAGTTAAACCAGTTTCTTTCCTTAAGTTAAAATTGGCTTATTCATAACTTAAGTATTAGATTTTGGAGGAACTAGTATAAAGTAACTTATAAATTAATTTATGCATATGCTAATTTTAATTCGCATAGAAAATAATTTCTTTTTTTTTCTTAAAAGTGTTAGTGGAATATTTTTTTTATCATAACAGACTCAAACTATATTTTAGCATATAATAATTACCTTAAAAATCGTACTAAGAAAATCTGATTGATTGATAGCCTAAGAACTTTTAGTGCATGTATCTGATGAACAATTGCTAAGAATTTTACTTAAATATTCAGGTATTTGATATGCTTAGAGAACAAACTTTCTACAAGCCTAAAGAAGGGGCGTATATGAAACTCATTGTGCTGCTTGGAAAATCTGGTCAACCCCACCGTGCCCACCGACTTTTCACCACAATGATTGAAGAAGGTTTAGAACCTACTCCTCATCTGTACACAGCATTGCTTGCTGCGTATTGCAGGAGCAACCTCATTGATGAAGCTTTTTCAGTTCTTAATGAGATGAAGAGGCTTCCTCTTTGCCAGCCTGATGTTTTCACTTACAGTACCTTGATCAAAGTTTGTGTGGATGCTTTCAAATTTGATTTGGTTGAGTTATTGTATGAAGAAATGGCTGAAAGGTCCATCACACCAAACACGGTGACTCAGAACATCGTTTTGGGTGGTTATGGTAAGGCGGGGAAGTTTGATCAGATGGAGAAAGTGCTTTCGAGCATGCTGGAGAGCACTACCTGCAAGCCTGATGTTTGGACAATGAACACCATCATTAGTGTCTTTGGTAACAAGGGTCAGATTGATATGATGGAGAAATGGTATGAAAAATTCCGTAATTTTGGGATAGAACCTGAAACGCGCACTTTTAACATTTTGATTGGCGCCTATGGGAAGAAAAGAATGTATGACAAAATGTCATCTGTTATGGAGTATATGCGCAAGTTGCAATTTCCATGGACAACCTCGACCTATAACAATGTGATTGAGGCATTTGCCGATGCTGGTGACGTGAGGCACATGGAGTGTACATTTGATCAGATGCGTGCTGAGGGTATGAAAGCAGATACCAAAACTTTCTGCTGCCTTATCAATGGTTATGCAAATGCAGGTCACTTTCATAAAGTAATTAGCAGTGTTCAATTGGCTGGAAAGTTTGAGATACCTGAGAATGTTGCCTTTTATAACGCAGTCTTATCTGCATGTGCAAAGGCAGATGATTTGATGGAAATGGAAAGAGTTTTTAAGCGTATGAAAGATAACCAATGTCAACCGGACGAAACAACATACATGATCATGATTGAAGCATATAGAAAAGACGGTATGAATGACAAAATATACTATTTGGAGCAGGAAAAGCAGACATTGATAACTGACAAAAAAATAGTGAGCCATTCTGAGGATGAGATCTATTGTTCAGATAGCTAATGAATCTGTATTCCATACTTATTTTATGGGAGCAGCTGCTTATTTTTGTCTTGAAATGGAAGAAGTTACCAATTGCTGATTTACGCAATCAAGGTTCAGTTGTCATGGTGAATTACAGAACTTCTGCCTAACTTCTGGTTGCTTGTTGTAAAGTTAAATTTAAGCTTTAAAATCTATTTTATTTTCAGAAAAGAGCTTCAACGTCTGTTTCTTTTTGGTGTACAGGGTTAGTGGATTGATGGTAGAGTTATTAGTTTTTTTGGTCAAATTGAACTTATTCTATATTCAAGTGCTGCTTTTATTACTCATGCTGCAAGAGTTTCAAAATATCCATGAGTCCCTGCTTTTGTAAAGTATAATACTTCTAGATTGCAATATTATATAACCTGAAAGCAAAACTTACATCAGTTCCATGGATGATGACCTTTGATCTGTCTAAAATTGTATGTGCATTGAATTCTAGGCTAGGGTGTTCGTTGAATGTTGAAGACCAAAAGTGGAAGTAATGCGGAAACTCTGAATTTCCATCTTCAGACTAAACCAAATGGATTTAATATTGTCTGAATGATAGCTGATGTGTTGAAGATTATATAAACTTTATCAAAGTGCAATTTACTTGTGGTTGTGGCAGCAAAAGAAACAGTGTTTATCTCTTAACTGACAAATAATATTATTTTCAATGATTTCTAAATACCGATTCCGTACTGGTGTCTGATTACAGGTTTCTTTTATCGGTAAATCTTGTGTCACAATACCTGAACCTTCCATAAATGAAGTAAATCGTGGGTTGTCATCTCTAGTTTGGAGACTCAATATGTAGCTAGTCTATAACAATGACGTAAGGAAATAATAATATTCAGGATCACACCTTTTAAATACATAATATGGTCTACTACGTGTAGTATCTATGCTTTTTTGTTGCTGTTTGTAATATCTGATAGTTTAGGTTGCTGTTTTGAAACTAAATGTAATTATGTTTTCACTAAAATTGTAGTTCTAGAGAATGTGTTTTAATAATGTGTTCACAAGTTCAACTTTTCAGTTGATTTGAACTAAATAATGTAAATCATGTTTTCACTGGAATTGTTTTAGTTGTTTTGACAATAAATAATGTAATCATGTTTTCACTAAAGTGGTAAATCTAGAGAACGTTTTTTCAGGTGTTCATAAGTTATTACCGTGTCAAGAATTCTGTCCTCTAAGTTCCATCACAGTTAAGAATGACAAAAAGAAAACCATACTCAAATAAAATTTCCTATACTTTAATGCCATTTCTTCCGATATTATATCATTTTCTTCCTGCACCCTACCACTTCCGAAATTTATTTTCCAGAACACTAAATAATTTTAGAATTTTTGTTTATGGAACTTTTTTCCAGAAGCGAATCAATCCCTCTTTTTACGGAAAGCATTTTGATGGGGTGGGAGTTTAACTATTTATTAGTCATTACATAACCCTAATTTCGTTTTGCCATCAGCATCCAACAAATTACAGAAGCATCTTCTATAATAGGTGGTTGTTATAGTGAAAAAGGCAGGTTCTGCAAAAAAAAAACAGGAATTAATGTTAGATCCAAAATCATATTTTGTAATAATACTTTTACTTTTGTTTTATATTTTCTGCTAATAACTTAAATTCACTCTAACATCATTTTTCTTTTGGCTTGTAAGAAAACTTGTGCTGGTTCATCACTACACCAAATGAAAACCTTTCCAATATAATTGTTTGCTTAAGGAATGTGTTTCCAAAGTGTTGTTATTTCCAGCTTGTCACCATGAGTCACGAGGTCAATGACTTACATAACATTTATATATTCATTCTGGAATCAAGGGTTTAACGCCACTATATAATATAAATATTCCATCTAGGGCTTCCCTAACAGGACACTGAAATTTTATTATTAAACATCATGATATTCCAAAAAGTGCCCCTATTCACATTGGAGGAATGGAAGAGAACAAACCAGAATTTAGCATGCACATCTTTCAGGCCGGAAGCTTGTTGTTCCACAAAATGAAGTGGTAAATGAATGAATCATGCCACTCTGATATATCCTTGCGTGTCTTCATTAAATTTTGACCATGCATATCTTTCTGTTTCTTAGTAAAATATTTCAATCATTTCTAGGCATGGACTTTGGTGATTAATTAATGTATCTGTGAAAGCTCAGTTACATTGATAATGTAAAAAAATATGGGTTTACAGTTGTAATTTTCATGTGATACCAGCTTCTTCAATTGTCATTAGCACAAGACAATACATGACATAATGCATTACGTCAGCAACTGCCACTGTCAAGCTTATCAAAGCAGCAGAGAGATTTCTATATAATGTTCAGAAGTGGAGAATATGCCTTTGAGCTGCATCTGAGATGGCACAACTAGTAGGTGCAGATGAGATAGAGTCTCTAAGAATTGAGTTGGCTGAGATAGGAAGGAGCATAAGGTCCTCATTTAGAAGCCATGCCTCTAGTTTTCAGAGCATTTCAAGCATAAATCCTGTTGAACAAGATGATAATGAGGAGACAGAAGGGTTACAATGGGCTGAACTTCAGAGGTTACCAACCTGTGAGAGAATTACTTCAGCTTTGTTTGATGTTTATGATGGCATGGAAACATATGAGAAAAGTAAAGGGAAGCAGGTTGTTGATGTCACCAGGCTTGGAGCTCAAGAACGGCACATGTTCATAGAAAAGCTTATTAAGCACATTGAAAATGATAATCTTCTACTGCTGCAGAAACTCAGGAAAAGAATTGACAAGTAACTAGTTCTTCTAGATTCTCTCTTATGGCGTGTTATTTTGAACTGTTTCACTTTATTAATCATTTTATAGGTCAACTAAAATTTTATTTATCACTGTGTCTATGGAGAAATCAACAATAGAAAACTAGCTAGTGCAACAGAAAAAGACAAGTTTAATAATATAGCGGTATAAGAAAACCATCCTTTTTCATTTATATAGCAGAATATTGCTTGGTATGGAAATTTCATGTGTTCTGGTGTTAATTATGCTGTCTTTGGAGTGATGTCCACTAAATCTCAAAATTCTAAACACCCACTTAAAATTATGATCTATCAAGTAAGTAAGTGGAAAGATGTTTAATAAAGTTTACTATTTTTGACTGTGTAGAGTTGGTATTAAGCTGCCCACAGTGGAAGTGAGGTATCACAATCTGTGTGTAGAAGCTGAGTGTAGGATAGTTAAAGGCAAACCCATACCTACGCTGTGGAATACCCTGAAAGAGTTTATCTTTGTAAGTATTCTTAAATGAATGAATTGCAAGCAACTTCTCTTACAACATTGATATTTTAATACACACTCTGATCTTTTATTTTTGCTCACTACCTAAGAGACTTTCTCCCCTCCTCTTGTTTCTCTCTTCCTTTTTCTCTTTAAGGACACCACTAAATTATCAGTTCTGAATTCTCAAGATTTGAAGATAAGCATCATCAAACATGTCAGTGGCATTATTAAGCCGAGAAGGTAATTTGCAAAAGTTTTACAATGTTATTACGTGATTCTTTATTTAATTATTCATTGAATTTGATATTAGTATATATATTAGTATATTCAGTATGGTGTAAAAACATGAGTAAAACTACAACGATTTGTTATTTTTTTTTTTTTTGTTGCAGGATGACCTTATTGCTTGGTCCACCAGCAAGTGGTAAAACAACTTTATTGTTGGCATTGGCAGGAAAATTAAGTCATTCTCTCAAGGTTCTGACTTTTCTTAATAAATTTAAATCAAACTTGTGTCAATAGAAAATTGGTACCACAAATTTATATACTTCACTTAAAGAAAAAACTTTAAAGTCCATGTGCACATTTCAAATATAAAACTAAAGTTTCTGTCCATTTAATGTCACAGACAATTTAAATGAACAGAGATATTTATATTAACACAGATTAAAATCCGAAATTTAGTATAATATAACATACACATACAATTTATCAAAACAACAGAGATTAAGATCAGAATTTCCATAATAATTATAGGGTGTGCCTGCTCAAGCTATAGTGCTAGACTTGCGGTCTCCAGTAGCAAGCTACTGTTTTGAGATCATCCCTTCAAAAAATTAATTTAATATGGTGTGGGTTAATAAGAAAATATCTTAAAATATATTAATTTAATATGGTGTGGGTTAATAAGAAAATATCTTAAAATATAGTGGCCATTATAATGTAATGGCCATTATGATATCAAGAATAAGAAAATATTACAATACTATGCAGATATTTTAAAATTAGACAGAACAAAATCTACTTCAAATAAATTACCATCCCAGAATTAAACAACAAAATGCTCCAATTCATATCAAATTTATTATTAGCAACATAAGCTACTGCAAAGAAACCTCCCTTTAGTTTCAGAAAACATTTGCCCATTTTGTAAGATTATTATGGGTTTTCACCATGCCATTATATCTGCTTACTAGAAGACACCAAAATTTATAAGATCCTAAACAAAATTAAATGTTAATCTTCAATATAAAAATAATAAAAATGTGACTACAGTAGAGGGTGTGCCAGGCTCAAGCAATAGTGCAACGCTAGAACGACACATGAGAACCCCAATAGCAAGCTACTGACGTGGGACCTACCCTTCAAAAAATTAATTTAATATCGTGTGGACCATTGGCCCACATATCAGATATTAAACTGATAAGAACAGATACTACACTTGATCTTAGCCAAAAGGCCGAGAAAGGTATGAGTATTCTAGACTAACTATTCCGTTTTTATAACAAAATCTCCAGTGATTGTTATCTCTCTTAAGCGATATGGGACTTACGAATGCTGATCCAAATGACCTTGTCCTGTGGGAAGAGCTAAATTTGAAGTTTGTTTCTGATTAACACTGCTGACTTTGAAAATGGTAAACATGGAACAACTGAGGGATTGAAAGTGGACATTATTTCCCAAGGGATCAGAGAAACAAGAATTTCACTTTTCCAGAAACCAGTTAAATCTTCCAATTCATTTTTAATGAAAACATGGACACACTCCTCCTAATCTAAATTTTACTCTTTTTTGGATTACTGTCCTTTTTTTCATGAGCTAAAAGATGAAGCCCTCCCATCAAGCATTCATGCATTAAGACAGAATCAACTCAATATTTGTATTTAGTTTATTTGAAAAACGTTATACCAAAATTTTGAACGAAAAAAATTACAATTCATATTAACATAAAAATGTATCAGAAAAGGTATAGTACTAAAGTCTATATTGAAATTCAATGAACGATAAATCTTACAAGCCCATGATGACATTTTGAATATAAAACATTAAATGTATTAAAAAAATCATAGAATTCTTATACAATTCACAATAATATAAAGATAAAATACTACTTATAGAGTATGCCTGCTCAAGTCAAAATCATAGAATTAATATACAATTCACAATATTGTAAAGATTAAATACTACTTATAGGGTGTGCCTGCTCAAGCTTTAGTGCAAGATTTGAGCGACAAATGAAATCCTCAGTAGCAAGCTACTGTACTGAAATCTCCCCTTCAAAAAATTAATTTAATATCGTGTGGACCATTGGCCCACATATCAGATATTAAACTGATAAGAACAGATACTACACTTGATCTTAGCCAAAAGGCCGAGAAAGGTATGAGTTTTCAATACTAGCTATTCCTTCTTTATAATAAAATCCATAGTGATTGTTATCTCTCTTCAGCAATAAGGGACTTACGAATGGTCACTCAAATGACCTTGTTATGGGGGAAGAGCTAAATTTGAAGTTTGTTTCTGATAACACTTCTGACTTTGAAAATGGTAAACAAAGAACAACTGAGGGATTGAAAGTGGACATTATCCAAGGGACCACAGAAACAAGAATTTCACTTCTCCAGAAACCAGTTAAATCTTCCAATTCATTTTTAATGAAAACATGGACACACTCCTAATCCAAATTTTACTCTTTTTATTTTGGATTACTGTCCTTTTTTATTCATATGAGCTAAAGATGAATCCATCCCATCAAGCATTCATGCATTAAGACAGAATGAACTCAATATTTGTATTTAGTTTATTTGAAAAATGATTAAAGTTAAAATGAGTCTTCTCCATAATTGTTGTGGTGCACCATAGGTTCAAGGGGACATTTCTTACAATGGACACATACTAGAAGAGTTCATCCCTCAGAAATCATCAGCATATGTAAGCCAATATGATTTGCATATTCCAGAGATGACTGTGAGGGAAACAATTGATTTCTCAGCACGTTGTCAAGGTGTAGGAAGCCGAGCAGGTTGGTATACTTAAAGTTACAAAAATACATAAATTTCATAAATTGATCTTAGAGATGAGTGATGGCTTTTGGTCCATGTATGAAAGAACTCCTAATGGAAGTCAGTAGAAGGGAGAAAGACGCAGGAATAGTTCCTGATCCTGATTTAGATGCATATATGAAGGTACTTCTCATCCCATTTTCTTTGTCCACTTTCAAGTTTTGTTCAAGTTTCTCTATGTTTAACAAAAATATCGTAACAACAAATAAAGCTTAACTTTTTTCCAATAGTTCATTAAAAATACAGCTTTCGCTGTTTCTTCACTTGGTATAATAATATCATGACAAAATAATAAATTATTCTGCTGTACTTTAATCATCCATTACAAGTTTTTCTAGGGCTGAGTAAGGTCAAAGTTAAAATTTTAAGACTTTGCATGCTTTAGTTTTCAAAAAGTTATGATTGTTTTCTTAACCCAATTTCACTCTTCTGAACCTGAATTTCAGTACGATAACTGTCTATTGTTTTCAGACAAAGTGAGGTCAGAAGAACTTGCAATAATTAATTATGTTTATAATGATTTGTAGGATAACTGGTTCATTACTTTGTAATTTCAATATAGTCATTGAAAAGTCTTCATGCTAATCTGTTGTCTAAGTGTTGATTACTATTACCTAGCACTGTTTCTGGTACAGGCAACATCAATTAACGGACTGGAGAGTAGCCTTCAGACAGACTATATTTTAAAGGTGGTCTATTCATTTTCTCCACGAAGCAAGAGTTCATTATCTCTACCAAATACTGTTCATTTATTGTTTATTGACTACTACATCACATGCAGATACTTGGTCTTGATATATGTGCTGATACATTAGTAGGAGATCCAATAAGAAGAGGTATATCTGGTGGTCAAAAGAAAAGGTTAACTACAGGTATTGTTAGTACACTGCCTAATAGCAGCTTATCAAATTTATATAATTTTAGAGCAGTAGTTGATATACGAGGTGACTGCTCCTGATTCTGGAATGTTATACAGGAGAGATGATTGTTGGACCAACAAAAGCACTATTTATGGATGAAATATCCAATGGTTTAGACAGTTCCACTACTTTCCAGATTATCTCTTGTATTCAGCATCTAGTGCATATCACAGATGCCACTGCATTAATTTCACTCCTTCAACCAGCACCAGAGACCTTTGATCTCTTTGACGATGTTATCTTAATGGCAGAAGGAAAAATTGTGTACCACGGTCCACGGGATTGCATACTTGAGTTCTTTGAGGAATGTGGCTTTAAATGTCCTCAAAGAAAAGGCACTGCTGACTTTCTTCAGGAAGTATGTGCAGCCTAGCTGAATACCTCCGTTTCTAACATGATATTTTTAGAATTTGATAATGTGAAATACTTGTAAAATTCAGGTTATCTCGAAGAAAGATCAAGCACGGTATTGGACTAGCACAGAAAAACCTTACAGTTATGTTTCGATTGACCGGTTCATTGAGAAATTTAAGGATAGCCCATTAGGTAAAAAGTTGGAGGAGGAGCTCTTGAAGCCGTTTGATAAGTCTCAGAGCCACAACAATGATGCCCTTGTATCTAAAAAGTTCTCATTATCAAAATGGGAATTATTTAAGGCTTGCATCATGAGGGAAATTCTTCTAATGAAAAGAAACTCGTTCGTCTATGTATTCAAGTCAACACAGGTACTCTATAGGTTTTTCTTTTCACTTTCATGCCTTTCTATCATGATAACTATACCGAACTTTCTCAAGTTGCATTATTTATCCATGCAGCTTGTCATCGTTGCATTTGTAGCAATGACTGTTTTCATTCGAACACGAATGGCTGTTGATGTGGTCCATGGGAATTATTTCATGGGTTCGTTGTTTTATTCACTCGTCATTCTTCTGGTTGATGGATTTCCAGAACTATCTATGACAGTATCAAGACTTGCAGTTATTTACAAGCAAAAAGAGTTGTGCTTTTTTCCTGCGTGGGCTTATACAATACCATCTGCTGTTTTAAAGATTCCACTTTCATTGTTGGAATCTTTTATTTGGACATCCCTTTCTTATTACGTCATTGGTTACAGCCCCGAGATTGGAAGGTTAGTCCTTGATGGGATTTATATGGTCTAGTTGAAAGTACTACATTTGAAGATGCCTTTGTCTCCAGAATTTAACACAACATGATTTGTTTTAACAATGATTCTTTGAGAATCTATATTCGTGTTGTTTCTTTACCCGAAAACTGTTTCGTAATCTCAGTCATACTAACCAAGTTTTGACTTTAACTTTTCTCTTCAGATTCTTTCGCCAGTTCCTTCTCTTGTTTGTCATACACATGACTTCGGTATCCATGTTTCGATTTATTGCCTCAATTTTTCAGACTGTGGTTGCTTCTGTGACATTTGGTACTGTGGCCATAGTAATTGTTTTACTATTTGGTGGCTTCATCATTCCAAAGCGTAAGAATCAAGAACTGGTTTACTTTTTTAACACGCAATTTTGTTCAGAAAATAACTTTAGCTGCTTTTCCATTGTAGCATATATGCCGTCTTGGTTGCGATGGGGATTTTGGGTTTCTCCTGTGTCGTATGGAGAGATAGGCTTAACTGTGAATGAATTTCTTGCTCCTAGGTGGGAAAAGGTAATCGTGTATATCTCCTTTTGTGCTTCAAAGAATATACATTGCATGCAACTAAATGCAGTGGCTTCGCTACTCTTTTCTTTTTTATTGATGAGATGGATTGACCAGTTAACTTCATTTGGTCACAAGTATTCAAAAGGCTCAAATTAAGATATTTTCACTTCTGCTTTCGTGAAATTTTGTCATTAGCTGAGAGTACCCAATTATGTGAAGGCCTGCTTGGTGCAATTATAAAATTCCTCATCTAATCATTTTGGTTCCTTTGATCTATTTGAAGATGTCTGCAAATAGCACAATGGGTCAGCAAGTACTTGATAACCGGGGGCTAAACTTTGATGGTTACTTTTATTGGATATCAATTGCTGCCTTAATTGGATTCACAGTGCTGTTCAATGTAGGTTTTACCTTGATGCTGACTTTCTTGAATTGTAAGTTCACTTTGCATTGTTTACTTGGACATTTCATGTGGTGAATAATAATGCCCTTAGACCTTTATTGTAACCTTCACTTTGGCATTGCTCCATTAGCTCCTGCGAGATCTCGAACACTTATATCTTCTGAGAAGCATCCAGAGTTACAGGAACAGCAAGAAAACAACAGTAGCATTGGTGCAGACAAGAAACATGTTGCTTCTCTGATTGAAAATACTGTAGAAACCAGAACACGTGAGCACCTTTCTTCTTCATGCCCCCCCTTATTACTTTGTTTCAGCTAAACAGATAACATACCAGTGAAACTTTATATTGTGATTTACATTCCTTCTTTCCGTACTTTTCATCAGGAGGATTGGTTCTACCTTTCCAGCCACTGGCAGTAGCATTTCATGATGTCCAATACTATGTTGATACTCCTTTGGTAACTTGAATGAATTAAATTATTGCTAGTTCTTGAGTATGAAGTTACATGCATGGACGTAGTTGGAAATCATGTCATATTGAATGCAGGAAATGAGAAATAGAGGTTTTACTGAGAGAAGGCTTCAGCTCCTTTCTGACATCACAGGTTCATTTAGACCTGGCATACTAACAGCGCTGATGGGAGTGAGCGGAGCAGGGAAAACAACTTTGATGGATGTCCTGTGTGGAAGAAAGACTGGTGGTATTATAGAAGGAGAGATTAGAATTGGTGGCTACCCTAAGGTTCAGGAAACATTTGCCAGAGTATCAGGTTACTGTGAACAAAATGACATACATTCTCCAAACATAACAGTAGAGGAATCTGTGGTTTTTTCTGCTTGGCTACGGCTTCCTTCTCAGATTGATGCCAAAACTAAAGCTGTATGGCTCTCCTCTCAGTGTAGCATTGTTATTTTCAAATTTTGAGCTTGTTCACTGGGATTCATTTTTTTATGGCTTCTTTCTGTTTTTCAGGAATTTGTGAATGAAGTCATTCATACTATTGAGCTGGATGGGGTCAAAGATTCTTTAGTAGGCATGCCAAATATTAGTGGTTTATCCACTGAACAAAGAAAAAGGCTGACGATAGCCATTGAACTTGTTGCTAATCCTTCAATTATATTTATGGATGAACCAACTACAGGTCTAGATGCAAGGGCAGCTGCAGTTGTAATGAGAGCAGTGAAGAATGTAGTTGGAACAGGAAGAACTGTCGCATGCACAATTCACCAGCCAAGTATTGATATATTTGAGGCATTTGATGAGGTAACCTCAATCACTTAACATAGATTGGGGATTTATAATGAACCAAGATGTTATGACAGACCCTTTGAGCCTGTTTATCCAATTTCTCTATCTCACTATTCCACTAAAGAGGTTAAATAATAAGCACTTTTCCGTGTTTTTAAGTTGCAAAATCTAGTTTTTGTGCACCATCTTAGAAAGACCCTTGATACTTATTCATATTATCTTCGTCATAATTAGATAAAGATTCTAAAACTAATTAACTCAGCAAATGCCTGATGCTTATCCTACTGTTGAATCTCTTTAAGGACACTGCACAACTAAACTAATTAAAGTTCTTTTCACGTAATCCTTTAAGCTTATTCTCATGAAAGCTGGAGGGCGTTTAATCTATGCTGGTCCACTCGGGAAGCATTCGAGTAGAGTCATTGAATACTTTGAGGTCAGTTTCTTACATCATGCACAACTTCATTTCTTTTTCATCACCAATGTTCGATTGCAAAATCTTGGTTTGCATTCTTGCATCTTTTGTTATAAAGAGAATACCGGGAGTGCAAAAGATTAAAGACAACTACAACCCATCAACATGGATGCTAGAGGTTACTTCAAGATCAGCAGAATCTGAACTCGGAGTAGATTTTGCCCAAATTTATAGGGAATCAGCCTTATATGAGTAAGAAATCGCAGAACTTAATTTATGTATCACTTCTTGAAAGAATTATTTGTTTACAGTTTCTAGCACAAACTTAGCTAGTACTATATACTAATTTTCTCCAGTTTCTGGTCCTATATAGTATTTCTATTATCCCAATCTCGAAGCAAATCTTTTTCATCTTAAAAGTGGAAATAAAGCAAGCAAAATAGTATTTATAATATGCATGTGATCTTTACATGATATTAATTCAACTGAGTGCAGACAGAACAAAGAGTTGGTTGAGCAATTAAGCACACCACCACCAGACTCCAGAGATTTGTATTTTCCATCTCATTTTCCACAAAATGGTTGGGAACAGTTCAAAGCATGTTTGTGGAAACAACATTTGTCCTATTGGAGAAGTCCTTCATACAACTTGACTCGCATCATTTTTGTGACTGCCATGTCTCTTCTGTTTGGAATACTGTTCTGGAAGAAAGGAAAGAAAATGTTAGTAGTCAAAATTTTACTCTACATTGAAAAAATGAAATATTTAAAATGCATTTTCCTAATGCATTTAAATAAGCTGCATTTTAAAAAGGACTGAATAATTTTCCTTTTTGTTTATGTCACAGAAATAGCCAACAAGATTTGTTCAATGTATTTGGTGCAATGTACTCTGCTGTACTTTTCTTTGGGATAAATAACTGCTCATCAGTTTTGCCCTATGTGGCCACAGAGCGCAGTGTTCTGTACCGTGAAAAATATGCTGGAATGTACTCTCCCTGGGCCTATTCTTTTGCACAGGTTTAGTTCTCTTCAAAACACTCCTTTTCAAATATTTTCATTCATTAAGAAAATAAAGTAACTCTTATTAATATGATATCTTCACCACAATTGCAGCATACCAAATATTGCATCAATTTACTCAATGTTTATGTTTTCGTGACACTTCCAATAACTTCAGGGTAACTTTAATTTATTTCTTTTGCAGGTCCTAATTGAGGTTCCCTATCTAGTCATTCAAGCTGTTGTATATGTGATAATCACATATCCTATGTTGGGCTATGATTGGTCTGCTTATAAAGTATTTTGGTCACTCTACAGTATGTTCTGCAATTTGTTATACTTCAATTATCTAGGGATGCTCCTTGTTTCATTGACACCAAATGTTCAGTTGGCTTCTATTGTGGCTTCATCTTCCTACACCATGCTCAATTTATTTTGTGGGTACTTTGTACCACGACCTGTAAGTTTCGTATAATGTTATTTTAGTTTTATATTTGCATCTATGGAAAATACACATTTTTTAGTTTTGCTAGTAAAGGACTCAGTACCTTTGAAGAAATTAAATATATTATTTAATACACTAAACAAATTTTTTCACTTTTGACCAAAGAAATTTCAGTAGTATAATATCTTCAAGTTCAACACTGTGGTGTAGAGTTAATTTAACTTTTTATCAAATGTTCAAGTTCCAAATTCCTTAGTATGGAGAAGAAACGTTTGAGTATAGAGAAGAAAATAGGAGTTGTTGGATCATAAAATCTATACTGATTTGATTGTTTACCTTTATCTCCCATCATAATGAAATGTATCTTTTCTTCATACTGCTTGAAATGTATACTAAAGGACAGTATTCTTCAATGCAGCAAATTCCCAAGTGGTGGATTTGGATGTATTATTTATGCCCTGTGTCTTGGACATTGAATGGGATGCTTACTTCACAGTATGGAGATGCAGACAAAGAAATATCAGCCTTTGAAGAAAATAAAAGAATTGTCCAATTTTTGGAAGATTATTATGGGTTTCACCATGATTTTCTTAGTGTAATTGGTGTGGTTTTAATTGTCTTCCCTATTTCAATTGCCATTTTATTTGCATATTGTATTGGAAAACTCAATTTCCAAAAGAGATAAAATGTAGTGCCCATTATGATATCAAGAATAAGAAAATATTGCAATATTATGCAGATATCTTAAAATCAGACAATACAAAAATCTACTTCACATAAATTACCATCCCAGAATTAAACAATAAAATGCTCCAATTCATATCAAATTTATTATTAGCAACATAATTGTTGGAAGTATAGAAAGCTATAGTGCAAAACTTGAGCTACACTTGAGATCTCCAGTAGCAAGTTACTGCAAAGAAACCTCCCTTTAAGACCGAGAAAGGTATGAGTTTCACACGTAATTTCTGTTTATTTTATAATAGCCATTCTTAGTGCAGTTGATGTGGTTCTAATTGTCTTTCCTATTTCAATTGTCATTTTATTTGCTTACTGTATTGGAAAACTCAATTTCACAAATACCCTAAAATCACAATATCATACAAATAATCATTAAATCTACTATGAAGACTAATAACCTGTATTAAAAATCAGCAGACACATGAAAATTAAAAAGAGATCAAAATTCATAAAACCAACAACGAACAAAATGTTGACTTAAAATTAGACTACATTAGAGGGTGTGCCAGGCTCAAGCTATAGTGCAACGCTAGAGCGACACATGAGAACCCCAGTAGCAAGCTACTGAAGCGGGAACTCCCCTTCAAAAAATTAATTTAATATCATGTGGACCATTGGCCCACATATCAGATATTAAACTGATAAGAACAGATACTACACTTGATCTTAGCCAAAAGGCCGAGAAAGGTATGAGTTTTTAAGGCAATACGTGCTAAGTTTATAAGAACAGCTCTAGTGATGGTTATCAATCTTCAGCGATGTGGGACTTAGTTATATTTAACAATTCTATAGCCCACACCTAAGTTTGAAGTCTGTTTGTGTATAACACTGATATCCAACATTTTAATTCAGCACACTATGACAGTACCATTTTCTTCTTTGTTCTCCTATTATTCTGTCAATTTTTCTAGAATATCCAAAATGTTAATTTTTAAATAATCTCTGAAATTTCTTTAATTAGGACTCAATTTTGTATATTCCTGTGATAGCTTAAGAGGGATGATATTAGAAAAAAATTTAATTTACCTTGTTACTTTATTGCAATATTCACCTGTCCAACGAGCTTAATATTATTATAAAAAATCATGTGTGCTTGTTTTAGGCCCTGTTTTTTTGAGTGGATTTGAGGGGATTTGAGAGTGATGAGACATACAGGTAGAGACGAGACAAACAAACATGGACAAACTTATTTTAGGGCGCAATAATAGTTTTATACTTCTTCCTATCTATCTAATACAAACAAAACATTTAAAAAAACTTAGTCATATTATTTAATTATAGTAATTTTATTTAAAAATAAGTATTTTTAAAACTATTTTTCTTTGAAACTTTACATAAAAAAAAATAAAGGAGAGCTATTGAAATAAAATCTTGTTTAATAAATGACTTTTTAAATATAGTTTCACTGAATAAAGTTAAATTTGTTTATAATTGACACGCACTAAAAACGTAATTTTTTAATATTCAAGAGAGGAGGAAGCATAAGTTATGGTTTCTCTTCACGTTTGCAGTTTTTCACTCTTAGTAGGATGTGTCTTCATAAAAACTAGTGTCTCGGTTTCAGTTCCAATAATATATATGGATTATTGATTTTTTAAGTTTTTCTTTCTACTGAATCTTTATCAAAAGAATATTTCCTCTCTCGCCTTAATATTTTTATCCATATAAAATTATAATTGTTTTTATATAAGTTCTCTTGTATTAAAAGATTCTCATTTTAATCTATACTTATTAAAAAATTAATTTGCTACCTAATTTTTGCTAGTAAGGTCATCACTCCATGTTGACTTGGCATCCATAATTAAAGTGGAAACAAAACTTAACAGGGATGTAAATAACAATAAAAGTTAAGGGGAAGTAAAATGAAATAAATCTATATAGATTTTATAGATACAAAAAGTTTTCTAAGTCCTCAATTTTCTACTAATTAAAAAGGGTCATTTTAACTTGTACAACTTGAATATTCTTTATTACTACATAACTAGCTTTTCTTGAAAAAATATGCTCCATAAACCTATATCACTTTCACTTGTTGTCATGTGTTTCTAAGCCCCTGGTAGAAAGGTTCAATATAGAACTTTTCACCATTCTTCGTTTTCCTACACTTTCTGCAGGGATCTACAGAACCAACATTAAACTATAAAAACAAATAAAACAAATTTGAACGTTACATGGTACACATGAGAATATCTTTGCTGTAGACATCTTGCTAATCTATGTGACCACATGTTTCTATATTTCTATACATGTAAATTGAAGCCACCACACTGCAGAAGAACCAAATATGTATCTGTGTCTTCATCTGTCTTATCTCTTTTGGTAATTCATTTTCTTTATGAAATAGGCAAACAGAGAAGCATAAACAATTGGGTAAGCAATGAGCACCACAGCCACAATGCTTAATCTGTCATGCCGAAAACCATAGTAATCTCGTAGAAAGGAACCAACTGATTGGCTCTTCCCAAAGACGGTTACCTTCTTCTCATCCAAATCTCCATATTGTGAAGTTAGGAGGCCATTCAAGGACCAAGCAGTAGGACAAATCCAGTAGCACCAAACCCACCATTTAGGAATTTTCTGCACATTAAGAAACATGGTTAATATCTAAGGCTTGAAAGCATCTTGTACTTATTGGCATGTACTGTGGACATTCAGCTCCCCCAGTCAAATGCATGAATTAAGTTACTGATATAATTCAGAGATGCAGTTATTGATATAAAGAAAAAATTCACTTTTAAAAGGAAGCATTTTGTCTGGGATTGGATTACTCAGAAACGTGGATCCAAGTTCCCTCAAAATTATTTTGGATGCAAATATAATTAAGGTACAAATTCAAGCCCTTGTAATGCTATAAACGCTAAATTATTGTTGTTGAATATTATGAAAAATTATGTATAAGATTAATCTCCATTGTATTGAATATAAACATAGATACTATGCTTATAATAGAAGAGATATGGATTAAGTCTAAAATACAAATAAAGAATAAATAACAAGCTAACTAAATAAAAAAGATAAAGATAAAATATTTAATAATCTAATATATCTAAAAATTATAAAGAAAAATTGATAGATACAAAAGACTTACCGGTCCTGGCATGAGGTATCCAGAAAACAGATTGAATATGGTGTAGATTGCAGTTGACAAAACAGAAGCTATGTCTAGATTGGCGCTCATCGACATTACCATCATTCCAAGATATACAAAGTACAAAAATGTACAGAATGTGGTATAAAAGTACCAAAACACTTTCTGAACTGACCAATGGAAACCAATCATTGGATATGTGATAGCCACATATAAAATTGATTGCACTAAGATATATGGTATTTCAATAGCCACCTACATTAAGAAAAGAATATTACTGATTTGATAACATCTATTTTTCCTACCAAATAAGTACCACTTAAATTTCTTTGATGCAACTACAAACCTGTGCAAATGAATAAGCAGTGGAAGAATACATGCCAGCAAATTTTTCTCGGTATAAGACAGCACGCTCAGTAGCCACATATGGTAGAATTGTTGAGCAGTAATTTATTCCCAAGAATATTACAGCAATATACATGGATCCAAGTACGTTGAACAAATCCTGCTGATTGTTTCTTTAACAACAGAAGAAGTGTATGTCAGAACATTCATCCTTACAATTTCAAGTTTAGCACTACACTAGAATCATGCAAACACTAAAGCTTTCCACATCATAAATTTCACAGTTTAAGAATGTCTTCTGTTGATTGCGCCTAGTATGATTTGACATAAACATATATATTGTTTTATACTTTCGTAAAAGACACACTATTCAGGAAACTTGGTTGAGTAATTCTCTTGTTCCTCTATGTGGTTATCAGAATGAAGGTGCTGAAAGTACTAGTTTATGGATTTCAACTTCTCTCTGCTGACAGAACTTATCAAAAGTAGAAGAACCTCCAATATGTTACTCTAATAATCTCCTTTCAACTTTAGTCCATATGTTGAAGGCAAATGAAGTGTAAGGATAAAATGTTCTGTCTCCACTATCTGGAGTTTGAGGTTGTGGAGATTCCTTTAACATACATATTTCTTTTTGCAGATAAAACAAATGAATTTATTTTCAGGGCAAATTAGAAGTATATGAAAACAAACTTACATTTCATTCCCTTTCTGCCAAAATACTGCTCCAAATATTATTGCACAAACAATCATGAATATAAATCGTGTTAAGTTGTACTCAGGACTTCTCCAATAGGACAAGTGTTGCTTCCATAGGCATGCCATGAACTGTCCCAAGCTATTTTGTGGGAAACGAGTTGAGAAGTGTAAGTCTCTGGAACCTGGTGCTGGTTCACTTAACACTCTCACCACTTCAAGGGTATCCCTAGAAACAGAAACAGTAATTCAAATTTTCGGATGAGTAATCTTTGAAATTTATGATCATTACTATTACAACTGAAAACAGTTATGGCACGTAAGTTCTGAAAAGCAAAAGTTTGAAAAAATTGTAAAATGAGTAGCAGCTGATTGGATGCTCACTGGTAAAGATGTGACTCCTTATATATTTGAGCAAAATCTATTTTAAGTTCTGCTTCTACAGATGCAGAGGTAGCTTCCAACATCCAGGTTGCAGGATTATAATTGTCCATGATCTTTGGCACCCCAGGTATATTCTGATTGACAGTGAAATTATTTGGTTACAAATTTTAACAGTTTAAATGAAGGAGAGGCAAAGGTACACACTACCCCAGTGGGCAGTTTTAATTTAGTCACTAACATATTTGAGACTATTGCAAGAAAATAAGATGATCATTGATCCGTCCAGAATCTAAAATGCTATCTACTTTGCTGTTGGTTTGAGCATACCTGAAAATATTCAATCAATCTACTTGAATGATGGCCTAGCATTCCACTATAAATAATCTGTCCTCCAGATTTCATTAGAATCAACTGCATGAAAAATAACTCATTTTTAGTTGCTGGCCTGTATATTATCTTTGTCAAATATGACAGAGAAGGTAAGATCACCCATTTTATTTCTATTTGCAAAGGGGAAATCAAATTTTGCTTCATGCCACTTACTTCCAATTCTAGAAGCAAGAAATCAACATATTTACTAAATCACCTAGAGAGATGTACACTGACTTATTTGTATGGTTTTACACTACAGTAAATATACCATCTTGCTTTGACAACAGAATGCACTTTGGACTACCTCATCAAAAGTCTCAAATATGTCGATGCTTGGTTGGTGTATAGTGCAAACAGTGGTTCTGCCTGTGGCAACTACATTCTTCACTGCACGCATAACAACTGCAGCTGCTCGAGCATCCAAGCCAGATGTAGGTTCATCCATAAATATTATTGATGGATTGGAAACAAGCTCCACTGCAATGGTTAGTCTTTTGCGTTGCTCAGTAGATAAGCCACTTTGGCCAGGTATGCCGACTAAGCAATCCTTTACATTGTCAAGTTCAATTGTTTCGAGGACTTCTTGAACAAATTTCTGTTTAGTTGATATACATAGAATTTATAAAGTTATGAAATGCATCTGTTATCTAGGAAAAAAAGCCATGGTGCAAGTCATAAGGACACCATACCCCTTTTGTGGTTGAATCAATTTCTGATGGCAACCGCAACCAAGCTGAGTATTTGACAGATTCTTCAATGGTTATATATGGAGAGTGAATGTCATTCTGCTCACAGTAACCTGAAACTCTTTCAAATGTCTTTTGCACTTTAGGGTATCCTGCAATTCTTATTTCTCCTTCAATGATACCTCCAGTTTTTCTTCCGGAAAGAACATCCATCAGAGTTGTCTTCCCTGCTCCACTGACCCCCATCAGTGCAGTGAGAACTCCTGGCCTAAAAGCTCCAGTGATATCACGGAGCAATTGTAGCCTTTTCTCTTCGGAACCATGTTTTTTCATCTCCTGCTCAGAATGGCAAAGTTAAAAAATCTTAATTGACAACATAGTCAACAGCATGAAATCCTGGCAAACGAGATAGGTATGCTTATTACCGGAGGAACATCGACAAAATATTGGACATCCTTAAATGATATTGTTAATGGCTCAAAGGGAAGGACCATTTTTCCTGCATGATCAAACATGTAAAAGAAGCCAAAATTCTATTTTTTTCGAAAGAAAGAACCCTTGTTTGAGATAATATATCATGGAAGCTTTATTCACCTGTGCTTTGATTTCCCCTTGGTGTGTGGCTAATATCAACAGTAACTGACTTCAGTTCCACACCATCGCCTTTTTCTTGTTCCTTTTGTTGAGAGAGCCTCGTTTTTGAGACTAAAGTTCGAGACATCTTAGGCTCTGAATACATTTCCCATGTAGTCAATGGATTGAACAAAAAACAAGTAACTGTTTTATTCTTTTCCTTGTATTAACAAAGATAAGACTTACGTTTTATGTACGTTAATGCCAAGACAAATCCAAAATCAAACAGTATGGTTAAACCAAGTAGGGCTCCAACTGATATCCAATAGAAGTTGCTGTCAAAGTCTAAACCGTGACTACGAAGAACCTCCTTCCCTACAGTGATATTTCCCTCTTGGATCTGCAAATAAAAAAAAAAAAGTAATTTATATATACATACACTTATTATAGTGACCTATCATGAAGCTGAATAATAATTATCTTAGAAGATACCTTTTGCCAGCGAGGAGCATGAAATTCATTTAGTGTTATTCCAATTTCCCCATATGACATTGGAGAAAGCCAAAACCCCCACCTCAACCACCGTGGTAGTGATGCTGCAGTGAATAAACTCTATAAGAAATGAGAAACTTTCAAATTCGTACAACAACCCATAGATGGAGACTATAAAACTGCTTACACCGAGGAAGAATAAAGCCTCCAAACAAAAACATCAATACTAGGACCAAGGAACCAACAGTTGTAGCTGCAACATCAGTTTTGAAAACTGAAGCAAGGAAACGACACATGGAGGTGGACGACATATGCAAAGTAACAAGCAAAAGAAACTGGCGGAGGAACCTGATCACATAAGATAGAGATAAGCAAAAGTTGCAAAGTAAAAGAAAAGCATGGTATTTTGCGTATGCATGAAATCAAACAAAGTACTTACCTTGTTATTTCAGGGCTGTAGCCTATAACATAATATGTCATTGATGTCCAAACAATGGAATCAAGTACTGAAAATGGAATCTTTAGAATGGCAGAGGGAAGGCAGTAAGCCCAAGCTGGATAGAGATAGAATTCCGTCTGCTTATCAACAACAGGGAGTCTAGCAATTGTCATGATCAATTCTGCAACTCCATTAGTCATGAGGCGGACAAGGGTATAGTACAATGAACCCAATAAGTAATTTGCACCTATCAAGTCCACAGCCCTCTGAGTGCGTAAGAAGACTGTCATTGTTATGATTGCTGTGATTGTAAGCTGCAAAATGTGAAAGGGAAACAAGTAAGATCAAAGTAACTAATTGAAGCATTCAGGTGTCACTTAGCTGAGTTCAATTTGATACTGACCTGTGCAGTTTTAAACACATAGATAAATGAATTTCGTTTCATGAGGAGAATCTCCCTTTTCATACAAGCTTTGAACAAATCCCATTTTCCCAGAGAGTACTTGCTAAATGATAAAGCCTTTTTATGGGATTCAGATTTATCGTTTGGCTGTGAGAGCTCATCATTTAACATTCTTCCCCAATAACTTGATATGAATATTTGAGCGAACTCATCCACTGAAATATATCTGTAAGGAATATCTGTACGGTACCAGTATTGCCTTTGATCCTTCTTAGAGATTACCTGTAGATAGTTGAATTTATCACTTGTGAGGCTCTGATAAAGTGGATTAAACAAGAAGAAAAATTCACTTGAGCTTTGGCTCGGTGATAGCTGAGTGCTTCTTATGGCACCAAATGAAAAGGGGAGAGGGTGGCATTTGTTATCTCACCTCTTGAAGAAAGTCTGCAACTCCTTTTCTCTCAGGACACCAGAAACCACAATCCTTAAAAAATTGGAGTGCTTGACTGCGGGGGCCGTGGTATACTATTTTACCCTCAGCCATCAGTATAAGATCATCAAACAACTCATAAGTTTCTGGTGCTGGTTGAAGGAGTGAAAGTACTGCAGTTGCATCTGTGATATGCACCAATTGCTGCAGACATGTCACTATTTGAAAGGTTGTGGAACTGTCCAAGCCAGTTGATATTTCATCCATAAAAAGAGCTTTTATAGGGCCCACGATCATCTCTCCTGTCATAGGATTTTGAAAAAACAAAAATAGATGCATTAGGGGGCATAATATGAAGATGAAAACTGCCCAAGCAGAAGGTTCCATTAGCCCTCATTTTATCAGTGTCATTGGCCTGGCAAAGAGGTGAGACATGTCATATATCCTTTAGCCAGGAGGATTTCTTATAGTTAAAAGAAGAATTTTGAGTTCTGAATATTTTTTCAACTATAACAAAGTGACATATAAAACATGATTTATCATTCCAGATACCTGTTGTTAGTCTTTTCTTCTGTCCACCTGAAATGCCTCTATCTAGTGCATCACCTACCAATATGTCAGCACACATATCCAGTCCGAGAATCTGGGATATCATACGTTTGTATTCACATGTCAAAAAGGATAGAAACATCTTAAATGAGCCGTTGAAAAATTATGTACTCGAACTCGGTTCTTCTTGAACAAGAAGTACCTTTAAAACATATTCTGTTTGAAGATTTTCGCTTTGTCCTTCAACTGAAATTGCCTGCAAAAGTCTTGTTATTTTCTCTGTCAAGTGGTTGTTTGGTAATTATGTCATTAATTGTCTATTCTAAAATTACCTTCATATAGGTATCAATATCTGCGTCAGGGATGATTCCTTCTTCTTTTTCCCTCCTGGTGATTTCAGCCACTACATCTGCAATGCAGAGGATATATTATATATGAATGTCTAATGGTAACGTATTAATTACAATTTTGTGGAATAATCTTGGATTGAGCAAGTAAGAAGCATCACCGGCTCTGCTTCCAACTCCCTGACAGCGAGCTGAAAAGTCAATTGTTTCTCTGACAGTCATCTCTGGAACGTGCAGGTCATACTGGCTTATGTAAGCTGATGTTTTTTGAGGAACAAATTCATCTAGCTTGTAACCATTGTAAGTGATTTCTCCAGAAACCTGAATATAAGAAAAAGCAGCAGAATATCATAGGGATTGCAGTATAGAGAAATTCTACTGGCTTTGTTCCTTATATTAGTTTTTGAAAGACTTTTTAGTATTCCATCAAGGATGAAGTAACAGAAATGGCACTGCTACGCACATTCCTTGTTAGTCTATGGTATGCTCAAACATGTTTGATATATGATTATGATTTATGAGAACTCGGATACAAAAAGATACTTGAAATAAATGATATTATCCGATAACTTCAATATGTTAGTGTGTTTAAAATACATACCTTGAGAGACTGCTCTAGTTTTCCAGCCAGTGCCTTTAACAGAGTTGTTTTCCCACAGCCTGGTGGACCAAGAAGAAGAGTAAGCCTGCATATAAAAACATTTTTGAAAACTTAGCAATTTGGCCCCTTTTATTCTAAGCTTTATAATATTTGTGGTCACAATACGATATACATGCTTAATGTACTTGTGAATTTTAAGGGACTGAATTCAGAAAGACAGAAAACATGTGCTTGAGCAAACATTCATGTGCATACTTTTGTCAGTAAATGGCAGAAAAAAACAGGTGTTAAGCAATACACTCTACTATAACTTGAAATTGGTGAGAAACCACTTAAATCGTGAGTTTCACTCCCTATTTTTAGTCTAGATGATCTGAAGTGCATTGTTAGCATTTCTAAGCTACCTGCTATTTGAAAATAACATACGCATATAACATCTTCACTTACCTTGAAGGCTTAACGATGCCACTCACATTATTCAGAATGCTTATCTCTGCTCCTTGAGAATTACACGATATAGTCTTCATGAAACCCTGTTCAAAGGATAAATTTAGCTTATGTTATGATGAACAAATGTAAACATTTATTTGCTTTTCTTTGTTCTTCTTAGCTTCTGTTTCTTAATATTGTTTTGTATATAATTCGGTTTCTTAGTGACCTGATTAGGTTCAAGGAGGAAGCATGCTTACAGAAAGTGAGCTAGAAAAGGAGTTCCATAGAGTTGGGAGTGCCTTCCCTTGAACAACCTCACATTCTGCTCCTACACTCAAGTTCTTGTACTTGATCTCCACAGTAGGTAACTTCACATTGACTCTGAAAACAACCAATATGTCAATTCTTGAAATAAAGTACCAACATCAACTTGCACACCATGTAACTGATCGTGCAAAGTGATCCTAGTAATCAGAAGTATGTCTCTACAAGATCAAAGTGTGAAACTGAAACAAAAGTAACAAGCAAGTAGAATGGGGGGAAACAAAAGGAAGTTTCGAACATCGACTAGAACTTTGAAAATAGGTCAAAAGCTGTCATATTTTGCAATTGGGTCCATACCAAAATCCTCTGTGACCAAAAAGACAAATTTGAAGAATTTGTCCCTTGTAAATACTCCACTTTACCAATTACTCTAACATAATTTTACACTTATTCTGTTTGTGACAACACTGATTACAGCTTGATCAATGAAAGCAAGTGTGAGTATACCTGTCCATCCTTTCTCTTAGTTTCTGCAGCAATTGGAGGTTATCATTCTCAATGTGCTGTATGAGCCTGTCAATGAACAAACGCTTTTCCACTGCTCCAAGCTTGGTAACATCAACCACCCTTTTGCTGCTGCTTCTCCAAGCTCCAAACTTTTCCACTGTTTCTCTGGCCTTGCTGCTTGTACTGTCCTCCTGAGTGATATCAACAAAAGAAGTCTTGATCCTTTTGAAAGTCGGTAGCTTCTCTATGGCAGCCCACTTGGACTGAAGCTCCTTGTCTTCCTCCACAAAAGAATCCGCATCTCTCTCAAAGGTCAGCACATGGCCCTGAGTCCTTCCTCTTGGAGTTAACTCCATTGGAGTTGTGTTGAACTGGGGGCTTTCTGAAGCAGCTACTACTGGAGCTGTTGAACCTCAAGCTCCTCACAATTATGCCAAAAGCTGCCAATGATTGTCACAGGTTGTGGAGGATGCATGGAAGGGAGAAAGAGAAGCTTTCACACAGAAAAACCAGTGTGTCTTTCTCCTTTAAAACTGGGAAAGCATTTGTGAAGAAAAACCTATAGCAGCCACCTCTTCTGTGGTCCCTTGATTGGGAAACAAATCCAATCTGGTCATATGATTGTCAAGGTTCATTCAATTGCAGGAAGAGAGCTGTTTTGTTACATCTACAACACCAAACAATGGTTGTTGTGCTTCTTTTCTTTGGTTCCTCTCTCTTCATTTAGTTATTATATTATAATCCTCTCTATTCATCATTGACCAGCACAGAAAAAGTCCTTGTGGAGATTGATTTTTCCATAAAACCAGTTTTTTAGTTCATATTATAATAACATGTTGTTTTCTTTTATTCAAAGGTAGCAGTCAGTGCAAAAGTGATTACTGCTAACGGTTTTACATTAAACTATCTGCTTCATCCACACTTCTGAGATTTACTACTATTATGTTAAAAAAATTATAACAATTTCATGACATCATAAAACTTTACTTGAAAGAAACAAAAAAACTTAACCTAGTTTAAGCATGGGTGTATTTTAATAAGCTTTTTCAATAAATTAGGAAAAAATAAATAATTATTCTCATAAAATAAAATTAATCTATGCATAAATTTATTTATGAAATTCTCTTATATAACTTTGCAAAAACTAATTTTAATTTATCAAAATCTTATTTTACTTTTTGTTTCATAAAATTGTCTTAAAAATATCCAACAGCTTAACTAATTTTTTACTTTTCTAATGGGCAATGTTTTTCAAACATAAGTACCCACATTTGTCTCTCCCATAAGCACTTTTGTCTTGTTTATTATTAAATATTAAAAGTTAGCTTGAGTATTTTTCAAAGTTCATTGCACTAGCTTATGCTTAGAGGCACACTTGCCTAATTTTTACTAGGGTGGAGCCATGGGTATTCCATAAAGTGGACAAGGAAAGTGCAAGGAAATAACCATACAATTTTCTATTATTAGCATCAAGTTATGACTAGGAAAATATTTTTTTAGAAAAACTAGAGGAGTTTTGGTTCAACAAATGATCAAATTTGAATTAAATTTTATGAAATTGAAGTAAATTTCAGCATGAATTTGTTGAATAACTAATTGTGATGATGATGCATGTGGACTTTCAAAGTTCAATGGCGGCTTATTGAATAAGATATTCTGAAAATGGAGAGCGAGATTGAAGAATTTGTTGGACTAACATAGCATCTGCAATGTGAAAATCACATGCTGTGTGTTCTATCTTCAAATGTTGCTTTGTTGGTGTTACCTGTCATTTTCAAATAAAATAATATATCATGATTTAGTGACTTTTCTTTTTCTAAAAAATATATTATGTTTTAGGGGCACATAAATAAAATCTTTTACAGTGAAATTTTAAATAATTTTTTACTTCATTTATGATTCGCATTGGCCAACACCATAACTAATTCTGACTTTCCAATTATATATCCAATTATTTTATTTGTTTGGGCTTGGTCCGCCACCATTTCTTTTATCGTTTTTTAATAATTGGATCTTAAAATAAGTTTAAACTAACTTCAAATACTTTCCAAAATTATAATTAAAAATAAATAAAATAAACTTAATTTCAAACGGTAAAATACTAAATTAAATAAAAAAATTATTTTGAACATGCCAACAACAAAGTGCGACTCACATAAGTATCTTTTTCTTTAAGCCTCCAGCAGTGGGTGCATGGCCCAACAGTTTCTTTTGGAATTTTCTTATTTTTCTAATCACAACTTGTTGCAGACACAGTCATTGTAATTTAGGATAAAATTTTATTATAGAAAAATTAACAGAATGACGTGAGACTAACAAAATTACATAATATCTTGAATAAAAGTTAATATCTTGAATTTTGAATGGCTTAAGCCTTTATTTAAAAACTTAAATCCATTTTAGGACATATGTATTATTGTTAACTTAAATTAGTTGCAAGATATTTTGGATTTCAACGTGGTTTGATAATTTTTTTATATAATTAAAAATTTAAGTTTATTGAAATTTCTTAAAAGTATACGATAACTTAATTAAAATGTTTGTATATAATATTTTATAAATTAAAATCCCTTATATTTATAATAAATTTTTACTTATATTTATTTTTTATATTCAAAATAAATATTTATATATATATATATATATATATATATATCAGGTTTTTTTACATATTCTTTTGGTTCTGTGAGGTTTTTTAATAAATAATTTTTTTATCTTTGATGTCAGATAAAGGCAAAATAATGTGATGTAACCATTGTGATTCCCATAATCATAAAGAGTAATAACCCTTTTATATATTAGGATTTTCTTTTTAAATTATATGTAACATATATTGAAAATTGATGGAAACTAAATTAGCTATATTTTTATTTTATTTTTATAAAACACAACATTGAACATTAATAAATAATAAAACATGAAATAAAATATAACAAAGAATAAAAATATTTATTAATATTTTTTTTCCATTGTCTTTTAAATTTTACACATATTGTACTTATCTCATAGTCTCACATGTTTTCTTTTTGTTTATGTAGAAAAATAAAAGCTAGACACAAACTCACTATTTTTGTTTTGCATTTGTGTGTTCTTTTTCATTCTTTAAGAAAAAAAAATAACTCTTTATTATCTCATCTAATAATAAAATATTAGTTTAATAGTTAGTTTTATTTTATTTTATTTTTTTATCTCATGAGCATTTGTATATTAATTTTTTATGAATATAGAAATATAAAAAGAAAAAGTAATTCACTATGTTATAACTAGTTTTTAATCATGGTTCGATTATCATATAATTTTCTTTTAGTAATAAAGTCTATGAATTTTTAATTATATTATGATAAATTACACAATTTAAAAGTCATATTCCAAATTATATAATCCATAAGGAAAGATTAACTTCTAAATGATTTTATAAATTTTGTAATCCAAAATATTATTTATAATTTTGAATTACACTATCTAAAAACAATCATTTATCAATACTTTGAAAAACTTGTGAATTACATAATTTATATATATATATATATATATATATATATCAATTTAGAAACTCAAAAAAATTCAAAATCAAAATGTAAATCTCTTATCCACTTTTAAGCTTCACTGTTTTCAGTCAAGTACTTGCAAAATTCTAGCCAACCCTTCAATCATAAACAGAAAAGAACACAAATCAATGCTACAACTGTTTATAAAAACAACACAAGAACACAACACCGACAAATCCACCTTGTTGCCATTTAACACACTGAGGACAAAATTGGAATTTTCACATTCATGAGGTGCATAAGGAAAGTATGGGCTGCAGAAAGAATCCCCATCACCATATACTTTACTTGTAATTCTGTATCCCATATAATTTCTTTCTGCACCCCATTTATTTTAAAATGGCATTCACTATTTTTATTTTATAACAACAACGATCTTTGGGAAATAATTTACACATTCCATAATTTAGAAGTTTAAAGTTTAAAAATATTATTGATGATTTCACAATCCAAAATACTTGTGCTTTTACGGATTATAGATCTGAAAAGTTACATTTATCCTTTCAAAATTCATAATTACAAGTAAACTAAATCTCGAATTCCTTTTTTGAAATGTTTAATACAAAAAGCTTTGAAATATTCAAACCCTGTCTACGCAAACGAGCTTATCTTGTGATGGACATAGCATTCTTTCATTATCTTATTTGAACATTTCCCACAATAATTTACATTAGTGTAGAAGAGTGACAAAAATACATACAAAACACTATCATAAATAGCTCATCTAAAATATCCTATCCAAATTAGTTATCATATAACTAAAACTTTTAAAATAACATAACTAATGATAAGAAAATCAAAATATATCTATAAAATATTTTTTGTGTGAAATAAAAGTAGTCTAAGTAAATAAAATCCTTCTTTAATATTATTATTTTTACCAATAAAGTAATTCTAATAAAATTTCGTAAAAGATACGTGGAGACTAAATATAAATAACTAAGTTGATCAAAAACCAATCATGATAATCACTAAGATAAAACATGTACTTTTAATAACTAAGTTAAGCAAAAACCTATTCTGATATCTTTGTTGAACATACCTTTTGTTTCTAAATACTTCTACCAATGAAATTTGAATTGGAAAATCTCAATCGTTTGGAATCTTGCACAAACAAAGACAGTCAGAACTGCTTTCTGGGATGGGTTTTGTTTGCCTAACCACCGTCACCGCCACCGTCGACCACCACCCTTATTAGCTGGTAAGACAGGATTTATTTTCTTCCCGTTTTCTCTGTAGATCATGAACATGATACTGACAACGCGATTATTGTTCTTGGGTTTCGTATTTTTCTCTTTAAATTCCAAATTCTTAATTTAATTGAAAAGAAATATTTTTGTTGCGGAAGAACACTGTTAAAACTTACTGCTGGGTTTCTTTGTAAGAGTTTAAAGTGTGAATTGTTACTCATGATTTGGGTGGCTGAATTGTTTTCTGTTCTTTTCCTCGTTCAAGAACACCTTAAACCACCACGGACCACCTTGAACAGTCTCAGGAGAGATTGGTAGCGACGACAGGTTTATTTTTCTTTTACTTTTTATGTTTTCTCTCCATTTCGCATCCCTTTCAAATCACTGCTTCCTATAAAAGTATTATATATACATAATATGTATCCATCAAGAATCAGAAATCAAAACCAACCAACCCAAGAAAACAAAAAATGTATTCAATGGAGAAGCTTTGTTCTCATGAACCATTCTGACCCCAATGGGCATGAACAACGAGGTTCTCGATTAGGTGGTTTTTAGCGGTTCAATGGTGGGTGTTGGTGTACAGAAAAGCAGAGGACAGAATTAAACATTTAAAAATGGAGGGATTAAAAAGTAAATTAGTCAAAAATATTTTTATTAATTAATTGGGATATTTTCTTGGGAATAATAAAAATCAAAACTTTCACCAACCCCTGAATATATAAAGGAAGAAGTGGGTGGTTTGGAGTGATGAGAGGAAAAAAAGAATTGAAGTGACAGATATACTCACAAAGAGGAAGAGAAGAGAGATGGCTTGCAGACAATTGTGGGCTTCAAGAGCGGCCTCTTCCCTGAGGATCTCTGTGTCTCACAGAGCCTTTTCTAATGGTCATCTCTCCTTCTCCTTCTTCTTCCATCTCTCGTCTCATCTCATCTGATTTTCATTTCTTCTATTTCATTGATCACCTACAGTTTTGTTCTCCTCATGTCTTTTGTTATGCCCTGGATCTTCTCATACTTGTTTTTCCTTCAATCTCTCATTTTAAATTTGGTCTCTCTTAATTTCTGGATTGGCAATTAACATTTCTTGACATGTTTTTTGTTGTATGATATATGGATATGTTTTTTTGTTGTATAATATATGGCATAATGCTAACATTTAGCGTGGATTCATTCATGAATAGATATCTCTTAATGTGTTGGTTCCGTTGGCATTGCTTTTTTTCCATTTTTTCCTTTGTATTATCTATATATTTTAATGGCAAGCAGCTTTCTAAGCGGTGGTGGGAAGGGAAGTGCTCCACCCACCTACCAACAAATTACAATATCCAATTTTTTATGATTAGTTTTTGACCTTTTTGTCACTGCTTCACATTCTTAATGGCAGTATTATCTGTCACCTACTGATTATGTTGCATTCTAAACCGAGTGGGCCTTACTGGCCCAAATATTTACAATAATCAAACTGGAGAGTGGGGGAACTGGTAATGATAGTGTATGTTGTAGAAGTGGGAAAATGTTTTTATTTCATAGCACTAAATGTATAATGGAAACTAGGATAAAATTGAATATATATCATGTTTGTATACGATTTAAGAGATTTAGTTTGCTAACTTTTAGTTATCTGTCTAACTTAACTGCCCTTTTTGGATTCTTCCATGTTATACTTGCAGTTGTTAAAGATCTGAAGTATGCCGATTCCCACGAATGGGTAAAAGTTGATGGGAATTCTGCAACCGTTGGCATCACTGATCATGCCCAAGATCATTTGGGTGATGTTGTGTATGTTGAATTGCCTGAAGTGGGAGCAACCGTCACACAAGGAGATAGTTTTGGTGCAGTTGAAAGTGTGAAGGCAACTAGTGATGTTAACTCTCCTGTTTCTGGAAAAGTGATTGAAGTGAATGAAGAGCTTAGTAGCTCTCCTGCTTTGGTGAGTTTATTGACAAGATGTGTGTGCTGAGTTTATGTGCATTAACTACTTTTTCTTCCTGCTGTACTTTTTAGTTTTCACATGCTACATCTTGGATCAACATGCCTTTGTAATGCAGAAGTATTGCATTGAATTATTTTTTTCTCAACACCCAGTGTTTTCATGTCCTACGTTTCTTCTTGCAGGTCAACTCAAGCCCTTATAAAGATGGATGGATAATTAAAGTTGAACTGAATGACAGTGGTGAACTAAACAACTTGATGGATTCAGAAAGGTACTCCAAATTCTGTGAAGAAGAAGATGCACATTGAGATATTTCAGTACATCATGTTTTAGTTGGGAAAGCTAAGACTGGATTGTTCTGTTTTCTACATGTGACACGTCTTGACTGCTCTATTTTTATTTTTCATGAGCTTGTGATTCAATGGGATGATTTATCACTCTTTGCAATGGAAATATGAATTTGATAACGTGGTAAATTGATTGCTAGTTTTCTTTATAAAGTTATGCCAATTTTGTTAGATGATTATGATAGTCGAAGAAATAAGATGGGATTGAGATTTCAAGGTCCATATTCTTTACACATGATAGACACCATTTTTCAAATATTGCATGAAGAAAACTAACCTTATTGGTAGTTCAAAGTACATCCCAATTCACCTATTTCTTCCATGATTATGTAGGTGTCTCGTTCCTTAATATTTGAGAAATAATTTAATTGAAAGAAACTATGGCTATTTTACAAGAATGTAAGGTTGAATCTGAAAAATAAATTATAGATTTACTAATGATGCAGTTTAACTGATGACCTATTAAAAGTGGGTGCAACATCATTGTAGAGTCATCCAAAAAATTAGGGACAAAAACTTCAATGTGGTTGGTTACAAACTGGCAATACTTTGCTCTTAAGTCATAAAGGAGCTTTGTCTCGTGCTTGTCATGCATGATACTTGTGATTCATGGTTTCAAATTCATGTGATTCTATGGAAAAGGCTCGACTATCAATAGTAAGCAAAGTAACTGACTGGTACTTATCAAGACGCTTCAAAATTATAGCTAAGGTTTAAGTTAGCAATATAAAATTTGATTCTTTATTAAGGATTGTAAAAATATTTAGGATTGGAATTCATTCCTTAATTTTACACAAGAGTATAACCCATTCCCTTTAAAAATATCATTTTCCCTCACTATTGTTGATATCATCTTGGTCCTCTTGCATTTTGCTTGGACGAAATAACCCCATTTGTGACGATGACCGAGATCACCTCGGATGTGTCATTCAAGGCATTCAATGTGAAGTAATCAGAACATGAACAGGAACGAGTTAAGAAAACAATCCGAACTTATGTCGGTAACCATAAACGATAAACAAACTATTTATGTAAAATCCTACCCTTAAAACAGGTTGAAGAAATTAATTACTCATTACAAAAAGTAAAACCATGTTAATCTAGGTCCATACGGTAGGGTTAAATAGGTTGACATTTTTTAATGTAAACACCTTCAATCCAGAAAGAGACGACATCAAATATGCATAACTAAGACAATTATTTAAAATCTTAGGAAATCCAATAACAATAGATTGTAATACCATTTAAAAAAAATCGAATTTGATCTCATAAAACTAATTTAATTTTAATATTATAATTTACTTCTATTTTAGTTAAGTTTATGTATGAAGAAAAAGAAAATATAATAAAAATAAAATACAGAATACTAGAGTTGTAATTGTCCCTTTTGCAAAATTAGGCAACATGCTTATCTAAGAGATGTAAATTTTGTATGTCTTAAACAGAAACCATAAAGTATCCTACCACGAAGTACTTAATTTTTATAGGGCCATTGACTATAGCTGTTTCTACTCAAACATTCATAGTACCTATGCAATACCAAACGTGCGTACTGTTCAAACTCTTTTTCTCAACAATAGCAATGATGACAAGTAACGAAAACCAACCACAACAATTATGTAACAAGTGTCACCAGCTTTGCTTATGAATGAAGTGACAAAATACTTTTTTTTAATTGAATATTCGGAACCTCTTCTATATCTATCCAATGACACAAAAGCAATAATTGCTAAACAATCTGCCACTTTATTACAATAACGTTTAACATGAGATAAAAAGAAAAGCAAACATTCATTTACACCAAATCGTGCAGTCATATAAAAATACCACCAAAGTGCGTGTTTATTGGTTTCTCAGCTCACCAACTCTGATAAAGTATAAGGCCATCTGTTTTGGGGCAAAATTGATGGAGATAAATAAAGATGCACAGCTACTTGCAATAATATTCCCATTTTCATCTCTAAGTACTCTCATAAACCAGATCCTCTGTTCTTCTTCTTGAGATACGCATCAAAATGATCCTTGAATAAAGTTAATGCCCGTTTGGTTGTTGAAATGTTCACATTTTGGTGGCGCCTTCACCTTCCAAACGAGCTTTCAAAAATCGCCTTGTATTAGATTTGATGAAACTTGGCATTTACAATTTTCATAAACCAAAGTGTCTAGCCTAAAACGAATAGTCACCGTCGGATGTACACTCCATGTAATCTGTTCACCGAGAGCTGTTGAGAAATTATCAGATGGCCATAAAAGATTGCTTACATGACGCGATTGTTTCACGTAAATGCTGAGTGCACAATTAAATCTGCAACTACAACGGATAAAAGTACTGATTCAGTGTGTGTGATGTCAAAAACGAAAACAACTCAGTGAAGATCTCAGATTTATGTTTAATTTGATCCGATACAATCCAGACATGCCATTACTATAGATCATAATCTATCCACTATTTAACGATTAACTAGGAAAACTATATCTCACATACTAGTATTACTAAACACTTCTGCACTTACGTTTAAATATATAACGCATCACACTTTCTAACCATTTAACTTCTGTCCAACTTTGCAGCTCCACCACTTTTATGAAACTCCGAGAACAAGTATTCAAAAACACGGTTCATCTGAGAGAAACATTTAACCTTACATTAACTTGATCACTCTCTTTAAAAGAAATACTTTGGTTGGGCATACAAACACAGCACATTTTATAATTTCATCGTGTGAAAAAATACAAAATAAGAGAATCAAGATATGAGGGGGAGAGAAACACACACGGGCAAGAGAAAAAAGAGTTACAAATATTAGTTATCACAACACAAGGGCAACGCTCAAAACACTCCCAGCACAGAGCAGCGGAATGAATCGCTTAGGCCTTTTCCCACTTGAGGGGCTTGACCACTTCCCATGTGAAGTCAGAGTCCTCTCTGCCAAAGTGTCCATATGCAGCAGTCTTCAAGAACCGGCTATTCCCACCCCTCTTCAGATCAAGGTTGATGGAAATCATACCAGGCCTGAAGTCAAAGTTCTCCTTCACAATCTTCAGGATCTCCTTGTCAGGGATCTTCCCAGTTCCGTAGGTATCAACGAAAACAGACAAAGGCTCAGGCACACCAATTGCATAAGACACTTGCACGATGCATCTTCTCGCAAGTCCACTCGCCACAATGCTCTTAGCAGCCTGCCTCACAATGTAAGCACCACTCCTATCAACCTTCGTGGGGTCCTTCCCAGAGAAGGCACCACCGCCATGAGCACCCCATCCTCCGTAGGTATCAATGATGATCTTCCTCCCGGTCAGACCGGCGTCACCGTGAGGACCACCAATCACAAAACGGCCAGAGGGGTTCAAGTGGAAAATGGTCTTCTCATCAAGGTACTTCTCGGGAATCACGGGCTTGATCACGTGCTCTTTCAGATCAGCAGCAATTTCATCATTCGTGACAGTCTCGTCATGTTGTGTGGAGATGAGCACGGTGTGGACACGAACTGGAACCATGGCACCCTTGTCATTGTAATACTCAACAGTCACTTGGGTCTTGCCATCAGGTCTGAGCCAAGGGCAGGTACCGTTCTTCCGAACCTCAGTGAGACGAGCCCCGAGTTTGGTTGCAAGGACGTGGCTCAGGGGCATCAATTCAGGGGTCTCGTCGGTGGCATAGCCGAACATGTGACCCTGGTCGCCGGCACCGATTTCTTCAGGTCTTTTGGTGAGGTGGCCATGCACGCCCTGGGCAATATCAGGACTCTGTTGCTCAATGTTCACAAGGACCTTGCAGTTGTCGGCATCAAGTCCCACATCGTCTGAGATGAAGCCAATGTTCCTGCAGGTGTCACGCACGATCTTTTCGTAGTCAACGTTGGCCTTGGTGGTGATTTCTCCGAAGACCATGACCAAGTTGGTTTTGGTGCATGTCTCACAAGCAACCTTGCTCTCCGGATCTTGCTCAAGGCAGGCGTCAAGGACAGCATCGGAGATTTGGTCGCAGAGCTTGTCTGGGTGTCCCTCGTTCACGGACTCGGAGGTAAACAGAAATGTCTCTGCCATCTTTAAATTTTTTAAACTGCACAACAACCCTACAATTAGAACCCGAGAGAGTAGACAAAAAAAAAAAAGAACGATAGATCTTCTCTAAATTTTTCTAATTTATACATTTTGATATTTTTCCATGCTATAAGAGAAAGTTGGCGCAAACATAATGTCTCGTACACAATTAGCCAACAGTAATAGATGCGAGAAACAACAGATACACACCCCCACAAGAATATGCAACTCCAAAATCCCCCCTTCCCCCAAAGGTGAATATTTTTTACAAGCCATTCAAAATAAAAGCCACTAGCATACAATTTCGGATAGATCTGAAAGACTAACTGGTATTCTGCAGAAAGTAAAGAAACAGGGTACAGTGCACATTTAAAGCAGTTTGCGGAAACAGAGATCGACCCAGTAAAAGAAAAGCCAAAGCAAACAGACCCAGAAGGGCAAGATCCCAAATTGATGAAGGGTACTATGTGCAAGAATGCAGACGATAGAGATGGTTGGAACAGAGCAAAAGAAGAGTACCTTGAAAGATAGAAGAGCAGACACGGAGAGAGAAAGAGAGAGACAGATCGTAACGATAGGGTGGTTAAGTGGGGCTGGTCTCAACTTTGAAGTCAAGCGCTGCGAGTTGAAATGAGGGCATTGAGTTGGCATTTATAGGGCAGAGGGGTGGGTGGCGTAACTTGAATGACGAAAAAGCCCCTAAGGAACATGATTACATTACGGGTTAGATTCATCCATTTGCATGTGAATGTCGTGGCATTTGAATAGACGGCTGAGATGGGAAGTGAGAGTGAATCTGAGCCGTTGAATGTGTTGAAAAAATGAGAGAGGAAGGTAAAATGGGTTATGCGTGTTGCTTACCAACTACAACCTTTGAGGTTGGGCAAGTGAGATATTGACATGTTTGGAGAGTTGAGTGGCACCTGTTCTTGGGCACCTTTTTCTTTGTCTGTCTGGTTTTGACTCTGAATTCAGTGCTTGCTTTGCTACTCTTAAGAATGTAGTTGTTGTATTAAAAAATGTTAATTGCATATGTTAAATGATAAATGACGAATGCTTTTATCAGCAAGAGTAATGGAGTGTGGTTGGTAAGGAAAAGATGCATGTCTTGTGAGTGTGACTGAGAGAAGTCTCTTGCTCAAGAAACTTTTCTAGTTGTTGACACATAATTTTTAGGTTTAATTGCTTCCTTTGTCCCCAGTTTGGTTGAATTGTGTCAAATTCATCCTCATTTTTAAAAAAATTTCATTGTCGTCCTCACGTGGTATAAAAGTGTCAATTGAATCCAAACATAGAAAAAATTTGTGTCAAAGTAGTCATTTTTCCTATATATCTGTGTCTTCCTTTCATATGTCACTTCTCTGGAGCTATGAAAAGCCTTAAATTGGATAAGGTAAAATGAATATCTATACTTGATTGTATGAAAGGAAGACACAGAGATATAGGAAAAATGACTACTTTGACACAAATTTTTTCTATGTTTGGATTCAATTGACACTTTTACACCACGTGAGGACGACAATGAAACTTTTACACCACGTGAGGACGACAATGAAACTTTTTTAAAAATGAGGATGAATTTGACACAATTCAACCAAACTGGGGACAAAGGAAGCAATTAAACCTAATTTTTATAATAAATGGCACAGGTTTTTCATTGCAGCATGCTAAACAAATTCATAAAAATATATTTGGTACAAATCTGAGAATGGATGAAAAATACAGGGAAATTTATAAGTATTTTGTTGGAGAGAAAAATAAAAATAGAGAAATACAGTGGGTAAATTACTATTTCCTCAAAATAAAAGAAAAACTACTCATGTAATTTCATTTGGACTTTAATTCTCAAACCATACTTATTTAATGTTTACTTTGATAATTCAGTGTTCAAAAGGTCGAATTTTCAACCTGAAATAGTTTCTCGTCTCACGTCATCAAAATTTAATAGAATTCAATTCTTGGAAAGTTTAATTTTGACTTTATTTTTTAAAATAAAAAGAGATAAGAGAATCGTATGGTATTAAAATTTCTAAAGATTGGATTCTTGATATTTTAAAAGTAAATGAATTTAATTGAGTAAATAATGTTTGAAATAATTTATTCAGGTTTTTTTAAAAAAATAATCTGAAAAAAAAGTGTAAATTATTTTATCCATACTTCTCTCCTTCGGGCTATACTAACTTTATCCATTATACTCTCAACTTATGGTAGCAGATGTGTGAGAATTGACAAATATGACTGTGTTGGGTTAAAAAGAGAAGGGAAAAAAATAACTTTTTAAAATATAGAAATCGAGATTAGGCCTAGTATTCACTGTGAAGAATTATTTCCTACTTATTATATTTTAATATTCTTTATAGGCATCATGAAATTAGGGATTTTTTAAATAATTTATCGCTTTTTTATTATACATTTTTACTTCGTCCATTTTTTTTTCTATTTTTTCATTTTTCTTCAACAAAAATATTTAAATTTTTAATTTATTCTTTGTGTGTTTTCACTATCTTAATTCCTTGTAACATATTTTGTTTTTTTTTAACAAAGATAAAGGAAAATATTTTGGTAATTCATCAAGTAGTAAAAATTATAATCTATTTAATTTGGATAACATATCCGTGATATTTTATGCATATGTTTATTTATGAAGTATTTAATTTATAAAATAATACTTTTATAATAATAATAATTTATAAATTTTTATTTTCACAATATTTAATGAACGTGATTTTAATTTAGAGTTATATAATAACAATAATGTATTTATTATATATATTTTTTAAATTATATATTTTCAATATATATTGTATCATATTATTTTTAAAATAAATATATTGGTGTATCATGTTTGTGTTGTATCTGTACCTTATAGATTATAATAAATTGTCTGTGAATAACTGTTTGCAGTTGAGTTTATTATAGTTTTTCAATAAATAATCCCTCAAACTAAACATTAAAAAAAAAACAAATAGAATTCAACTACTTGTAGTTCTAGTTTCACATAAAAATTAAAATATTGTTTACATAATTTTTTAAAATATTTTGTCATAAAAATAAGAAATAAAGAAATATGCTATAAATGTTTTATAATTGACTTCTTTAGAACGCATCGAATGTGAAAATTCATGTGATTCCCAAACAAAAATAATTTGATTTTTTTATCAGTAAATAAATTATATTATCTTAACAGGATGACAATAAAAGTTATGGAGATCCTATTTTGACACTATATATAGTAGAAAATGAATTATTTATTTGCTTATATTTTGAAAGTAAAAAAACCAGTGGTTAATAATTGTATCAATGCCTAATTTATAGTGTTAAAATTAAAATCATTTAATTTTAATTTTAATTGCACCTTACATTATTTAATTATTTTTGGCTTGATATTCATTTAACCTTAAACACACCAAGTTGTAAAAAGTCAACTTGTTCAAAATATAGGACCAGACAAAAAGATAAATAATGACTTTGAATTCACCTTGTAAACACCTTTATTTAGATTTCATTCACTATCCTTCACCACAACCAGAGAAATAAGTCAATTACTTGGTAAACATTAATATGTCAACTCAGTCCAACATAAACTATAAAAATAAGATATTTATTCCCATACTTAAAAAATTATATCACATTCTTATGTGTTTAGCAAGGATTCTATAATGTAATGAAATGCAGTGTAATAAAATTGTATTGCAATACTCCAAATTACAATCTTAAAAACATTGGGTTATACAAAGTTAACGTGTCAGATGGGTTCAAAAGTTGATGAACCTAAACTATTTATGTATGAAATTCATAATTACCTCAACATAAATTGAAGCGTAGGATATAACTATATTTAATTATCTCTATTTACCTTTTTTTTCTTTTCTAAATCCAACTTTTGGGAGCAAATATTTGTTTTGTTTTCATTTTTAATAATTTACAGTTTTAAACCTTTTCAAAAAATCATTTATTCTTTTAATTTGACATGTTTTTAAAAATTTTTAATAGACGACTTAGTATCTCAGTGTCAACCAGAGTTGAATTGGATCATATCACAAAATTAGCAAACCAATCTCATCCAAATATGTTAATATATAAACGAGTTCAGTCTTTTTTTTTCTTGGCCGAATAGCTCACTCATTATTTTTAGGCGTGAACCGACCTTATTTAAAGTATTTTTCCAACTTAAAATGCACAGAGAAGCCAAAATATACATAGAAAAGCAAAATTTGTCCCTGAATATACGACAGGTTATAATTATAGTCAATATAAATATAAAAAATATATATTATGGTAGTTGTAATGATACAAAAACCTAAAGGATACAAAAAGTAGATGTGGAATAGTCCAAGTGATCAATCTTATAAAAAAAAAAAAGAATAATAACAGAGAGATGCGAATAATACCAGTTTAGTAGTTGTCCTTATTTGCAGCTTCCAACAGGCAACATAGAAATGTAGTACTATAGTGTAACTTTGATCAACACCAAAAGCTATCATGAATCTCTAGCTTTTACCATCTTTTAAATTAAAATTCGCTTTAGAGATCTTCAATTTAATTGGTAGATGTAGTGAAAAATGGAACTACAAACCATCATACCACATCAGCATGTACTACAACTTTATAAATGGGGCAGAGCACCACGATCCTTCACCACTAATTTTTAAGCTTTACAAATTTTAGAGACAAAATCGAATTACTCCCTGAAAATTTGATAAAATCAATTTGTCCCTGTCAGCAACAAGGTCTCTGTTCGGTTAATAGCCATCAAAGGAATCATGTCCCTGTAGGTGTTATATCTGAAGGTTCATATTATCATGCTTCTGCCAGATATACAGATTTTTCAAACTTATTTCTTAACACCAACATTAGTTTTTGCCTACAGTCTCTCCTATGCAAATTTGCAACTCGAATATTTTAGAATTAGGAAAGCCATGCATTTGAATCCACTCACTCAGAGAGAAGCAATACAATCCATAAATTCACTCACTCGAATGCTCTTTTCAATGTTAGCATATGAAGAGATACAATGGCTAGGGGCACAAAAGAGGTACAAATGAAGAAACCTGATACTAGAAAAAAAATACAAATGAAGACAAAAATACAAATGAACGTTCCTTAACTGATAATGTAAAGAAAAAAATACAAATGAAGACATAGAAGAAACAAAAGGAGGGAAAGAGAAACACAGAACAGTAGACACGAATAGCTTACGAATACTAGAAACTACAAGGGCAACCCTGAAAAACACCCAGCACAAAGCAGTGCAGTGGAATGAATTGCTTAGGCCTTTTCCCACTTGAGAGGCTTAACCACTTCCCATGTGAAATCAGCGTCCTCTCTGCCAAAGTGTCCATATGCAGCAGTCTTCAAGAACCGGCTATTCCCACCCCTCTTCAGATCAAGGTTGATGGAAATCATACCAGGCCTGAAGTCAAAGTTCTCCTTCACAATCTCCAGGATCTCCTTGTCAGGGATCTTCCCAGTTCCGTAGGTATCAACGAAAACAGACAAAGGCTCAGGCACACCAATTGCATAAGACACTTGCACGATGCATCTTCTCGCAAGTCCACTCGCCACAATGCTCTTAGCAGCCTGCCTCACAATGTAAGCACCACTCCTATCAACCTTCGTGGGGTCCTTCCCAGAGAAGGCACCACCGCCATGAGCACCCCATCCTCCGTAGGTATCAATGATGATCTTCCTCCCGGTCAGACCGGCGTCACCGTGAGGACCACCAATCACAAAACGGCCAGAGGGGTTCAAGTGGAAAATGGTCTTCTCATCAAGGTACTTCTCGGGAATCACGGGCTTGATCACGTGCTCTTTCAGATCAGCAGCAATTTCATCGTTGGTGACAGTCTCATCATGTTGTGTAGAGATGAGCACGGTGTGGACACGAACTGGAACCATGGCACCCTTGTCATTGTAATACTCAACAGTCACTTGGGTCTTGCCATCAGGTCTGAGCCAAGGGCAGGTACCGTTCTTCCGAACCTCAGTGAGACGAGCCCCTAGTTTGGTTGCGAGGACGTGGCTCAAGGGCATCAATTCAGGGGTCTCGTCGGTGGCATAGCCGAACATGTGACCCTGGTCGCCGGCACCGATTTCTTCAGGTCTTTTGGTGAGGTGGCCATGCACGCCCTGGGCAATATCAGGACTCTGCTGCTCAATGTTCACAAGGACCTTGCAGTTGTCGGCATCAAGTCCCACATCGTCTGAGATGAAGCCGATGTTCCTGCAGGTGTCACGCACGATCTTCTCGTAGTCAACGTTGGCCTTGGTGGTGATTTCTCCGAAGACCATGACCAAGTTGGTTTTGGTGCATGTCTCACAAGCAACCTTGCTCTCTGGATCTTGCTCAAGGCAGGCGTCAAGAACAGCATCGGAGATTTGGTCGCAGAGCTTGTCTGGGTGTCCCTCGTTCACGGACTCGGAGGTAAACAGAAATGTCTCTGCCATCTTTGAACTTTCTAAACTGCACGACAACCCTACAATCAGAACCTAAATGCAAATCCACAAAAGGGAACATAACAGTAGCATAATATTCAGCAAGGGAAAAGCTTTTGAGACAAAAATACTGTTCTGTAACCATACAAACAAGCAATTAACCAAAGGGAAGTGGATCTAGTAGAAGCACACGACAAACCAAATCTCACTATATTAGTAGCAGATAGTGTTGCAAGCAGAATTAAGTACTAATGTTTTAAATTAAACAAGTATAAAGAAAAAACATAATGCTTACAAGCATGTACAACTTCAAAATTAACAGAAACCTTCTAATCAGCAAACCATATCTAAGCAAGCACAACGTCAGAGTTTAATTAGAAACCGAAAATACCCCAGAAGTTAATATTTTTTCACAAGCTATCTCTAGAGAAAGGCCGTTTGTGTTCGATATGGAGTAGATCTGAAAGGGTAAAGCGTTTCTGCGGCAACTAAAGAACCATAACAGTATTAACAATAGCCAATCAAAACCCCTTCAGGGAAACAGAGATCGACCCAGTGGAGGAAAAAACAAAGCAAATCGACCCATAAGTGCAAGATCCCAAATCGAGAAAGCGTGAAGAAAGAGAAGTTTAGAAGAGACGAAAAGAAAAGTAACCTGAACGGTGTAGCAGAGAATGAGAGTATGAACGAGGGTGGGTGGAATGTAAGCACTAAGTTGACATTTATAGGAAAATTGGGTGGGTGGTGCAATTTAATGACGGAAATGCCCTGAGTAAGAGAAACATATTGCATATTGGCTCATCAATATATTCTTTTACACTATTTCTTAAATTTATTTTTTATTGTTTAAAATTTATTATAAATTATGAGAGAGTAATTAACTGAGATGTATAGTCTATATTTTTTCTTTCCATGTTTTTTAGTTCAATCATTAAAAATGTATTCAAACAATATGTTTTTAGTATTTTTTTCTCTCTCCATGTAGTAAAAGTGCCAAGGAATTGAGAGGAGATTTAATTTTCTTTGTTTTTATTTATATTTTATTGGTGTTATGTTTTTTCAATAAATCTTATTTTTTTCATAAACCGAGTATGTTAAATGAAATTTAAAGTTATATTTGCATTCCAAACAATATTTTTCTAAGAGTGAATCTCTTTTATATTCGTATACTTTCATTTAAGAGGAAACATTTCTAATTAGTATTTATTTTCTTATTATTCATCTTAACATTACACGCCTACCTAAAACTCTTTTCACAAAGATTTTTGGTTTCATTTTTTATAAAAATATTTCAAATTGGTTTCTCAAATTTTTTTATCTTAATTATGTTTTAGTTTTTTGAAAAACTGATATAATTTTGTTTTTTTTTATAATTGAACTAAATATATTAAAGATCAATTTAAGACCTTTTATTTTTCACTTTAATTTATTTTTTAGCATAAAAAATTTTCTTCGCATGTAAGTTTTAATTCATTTGTGTTTTTGTCAGTATCATTCTCTTATATTTAATTTAGTATTTATATTTATTATTTTAGTTAAATTCAGTCATAATTTTTGTTGTTAAAATAGAATAATTTTTTCTCTTTTCAAATTGAAAACATATTTATTTTTTGATATAAATGTTATATTTATGGATGATAAAAACACTCATATGAGTATGCGTAAATAAAATTTGTGGCAAATAATTGGTATTTGTCAGTCATAGCGAGTAATTTAATACTCCCTTATAAACGAATTGAGTGTGAATATCATAGTATCTGTGTCCGCATGTATCAATTATCCGCAAAAAATTAAAAAAAAATATTTATATTTTATTAAGTTAAATTTAATTAAAATTAAAATTAATTTATATTTCATTAGGTTAAATTTAATTAAAATTAAATTTTAATTTATATTATATTGTATATTTTGTTTTAGTTTTATTTTAAAAAATTATAAAATATATTTTTTAAATATTCGTGGATTTAAAAATACCTGCAGATATTTCTTAAATTGGTATCCGACAAATAATGGGACATGTAACTGGTGATTTTTTTGCGGTCAGGTTGCAAGTAAACATCATCTGTATCCAACCCAACTTGTTGTCATCCATAATTATAATGGTATTTTTTAAATTCATATTTTTATTAAATATTTTTAGAATTAGTTTTAAATAAACTATAACTATATTATTAAAATGTCACTATTATATTTATGTGTATTTTTGTTATTATAAATTTTAACATTTATATAAAAATTTAATTTAATCTTAATTTAAGAAAAACAAAATTGTTTCATTCTAAAAAGATGAAACTAAATTATATCAAAATAAAAAAAATGAAATTAAATATAAAACAATTATATATGACCCAGTCATTGTTACATCACAATACTAGTATCATGTGACATGACAATGACCTGAGGCATGAACAATTGTAAAAGAAATATATAATAATACAATAATTAAAAATTTATATAAAAAAAAACTCACAAAGTAACACATGACATATATTCATATATTTTACGTTGCTTGCTGGTATAAATCGATGGAAATCACCAAATTATATCACTTTTTCTAAAATGGAGATCTAAACAAAAAAGACATAGTTGAAATATTTTGATAAAAATTGAGACAAAAGATATATTCAAACTTTTCCAAAATTACCAAGATGTCATAATTCTTAATCAATCTGGTTATAATTAATTATATTTTCTTGATAATATTTAGTTAATATGTACGTGAAGGATGAAAGGTGTAATTAGATTTTTTAGTTAAAGATCATCTAGACTAATTATTTATAATTTCAAAGATTAAATTGATTATATTTTTTTAATCAACTACAATAAATCTTTTTTATCAAACCAAATGCTGCAAACTATTATTCCAACTTAAATGTCAGATATCGTTTCACACATAAAAAAGATTAGGATATCGTAGTACATAAAAATAATTTAATATTGTTGGATTATAAGATTATATTCATTTATTTTAAATTTAAAAAATAAAATATATTAAAATTTAAAACAATAACAGATTTTAATTTTACGTCTAAAAAATAAAGAAAGTATAAATATATTTAACCCTAATTTATAATTTTACAAACTATTTTGTTAGTTTTATAATTAATTCGTTTGTAAATTTAAAGCCTTTTAAGGAAATAAAAAAATGTAAAGTCAGACAAAAATATTTATTTGTAAAACGGAAAATACATAATTAATAAGAAAAGCGTTACAAATATAATTTCTCAACGTTTTTAATTAAATATAATGTTTTTATATCTTATATAAATTAGTCTATTAGTTATCGATTTTTCTTAATTTTTCTTTCGAAAAACCCAATCCTCTAAGAAGAGTTTGGCTGTTAAATTAAATTAATTATGATATACCATTTTACATAGTTTTGTTTTATTTTTTTTTATCTCAAAGACCAACTTCATTTTTTTTTTCTGGTATCAATAATAACTATATTGTCCAAAAAATCATGAAGCTAAAATTAAAGTGTTGTTGGTATGGCCATTATATAAGAAGTATGAAAAATTGTGGTTGCTGGTTTTTGTAAGACAAGGATGAGACATATTCATATATTCATTAACTCTATGCCGAAACCGAATCTTGGCATTGCATGTGAATTATTCTCTAACTTAACAGAGAGGTGAGACACTGCCATTTATATCATCATCAATTTTAAAGTTATGAGCATTTCATAAATTTGTATGTTTAAATTTTGAATACTAAAACACCCATTAATTATTATTTTTTTGTCTATTTAATTTTGAAATAGGAAAAAAAATCCAAGAATTATATTTAAAAACGAATACTCTCAAATATAAAAAAAAATGTTAAACATATGGGGTGTCGAATATCAACTAATTTTATCATATTTTATTATATTGTTTCTAAAGTTTCTTTCATTTATTTTTTTATAACTTTTTTCTTACTCTTGTATCAAATTTCAAGAAAAGTTAGATTAGGAAAGTACAAGTAATACAATTAAATGTCACTTTTTAACTTTCTTAATTAGCGTTAATTAACTAATTAATAGTATTATTATTTGCATATACTCGGTATAAGTATGTCCAAACACTGAGATTAGTTCTCACAAGAGAGGCAACAAAAAAGGTAGAATTTTTGTATGAAGTTAAGATAGATTTAATTACTCACACCTATATATATTGGATCTTTCGAGGAAGAGATTCTCAGTGGGTTACTCATCCGCTCTGGGGTAGCAATGAATTAATGAGTCTTTCACCTTTATATACTGCTCTATTTTCTCATTTTTATTCAATGTGGGACTTGGACTCACACTTGAATAACGCGCATACGCCTGTTTTGAGTTGGTACATTTTAGTAATGTGTACCGGGTTTTAGTAGACAAAAATATCCTTATATATAATGAATTCTAAGTTTTAAGGTTAAGGGTATTTTAATAATTTTCATTATCAAAACAAAAAAAAGAAATCCCCAAACCTTTACTCACCTCTCTCATTCCTCTCAACCATTTATCTTTCATCTCTCTCACTCAAACCTTTTCTCTGTCATCCCTATCGTGACTTAATTTAAAAGTTAAATTTAATAATAATAAGAAGGAAAAATATACAACACAGTCCTCCAATCAAAAATCAGCATCAACATCATCAATTATTTTGTTATTAAAGTGGAAAACAAAATAAACGAACCGAGCAAGAGCAACAAATTGCAGTGTCGGTGTCGTGGGTTGTTGTGTGTGGGTGAGGGAGAGTATAAAGATGAGAGAGAAACAAATTGGATAAGTGAGGAAGGTGAATTAGGGTTAGGTAAGTGTTTCTGATTTTTTCAATTGAGATTACAGTAGGGATGACAAATAAAAGATTGAAGTGAGAAATATGAGAAAGGGTTTTGGAGGTTTTTTTTAGTTTTAATAATGAAAATTATTAAAATACTCTCAACCTTAAAACTTAGAATCCATGATATATAAAGATATTTTTGTCTACTAAAAGATGTACGCGCATTAACAAACTCAATATATATATATATATATATATATATATATATATATATATATATATATATATATATATATATGACAGTATGCAAGCGTAATCATTTAAAACTTTTACGTAATACTGAGGAACATCAATACGGAATTGACAAACATTCTATAATCATCACTCCTCATTTTCCTTTTTTTTTCTAAATAAACTTTTTTCTGTTTTAACCTTTTTTTTAACAAATACTATATCTCTGATTTATGGATTTGTAAAGGAAAAAATGTTATTATTTGAGAACATTTTGAAGAAGTATGGTACTTACTAAAGCTTGTGTAGACATTTATGTTGTGTTTTCATTACGTAGTAGCAAGGATGACGTTGTGGGATGTCATAGATGCAAACATGTGTGATGTTAGAGAGTTGAGAATGGTTCTCGGTGTCTTGGAACTGATTTTGTGTGTGAAAGAATAAATTTTATTCTGCTGGAATCGGTTATGCAGTTTGAGGAAATCGGTTCTATGTAGTTTGCCATTCACATCCATGCATTGCAACTTCTTATAATAAATAGTAATAATGTATAATAAATAGTATTCTTTATAAATAGTAGCTTTAATACAAATATTTTTTACTTTTAAAGTTAATTTTGTTTTATTTTTTTCCTACATGTGGATATAATTTAGTGTTTTTGTTTGGAGTGTGGGAGGTACTTGAAAGAGTCATGTGAGTGGCAATAAAATCCCACCGAAGATACTGTTGGGTGCCACATTTTTTCTTCATGTGCTTTGGTTTCTGACAGAGACACAATACGAGGGAGATCAACGGTCTCCATTTGCACACGCGTCCGCGTGAAATGCACGATCAGGATGAGGTACCATTTTAATGCCCCACTCAACAGGGCCTCATTCGTAAGGTATCTACTTTTATTTTATACTTCATTTCAGATTCTCCATCAACCTCAACAAATATATATACTGTTCCGTAACAACGCGGTCACAATCCAATACGGTTTCAAATGTTACATTTAAAAAAAATATATTACTTTAGTATCAATACTCAAATTAGAATTAATTTTTATTCTAAAGCATGTGTTTCAAACTAATATTTAAGTTAAAACGTATTAATAAATAGGGTTAAATATGTTTTTGGTCCCTTAAGTATCACCGATTTTTTGTTTTAGTCCATACTCAAAACTTTGATGGCTTTTAGTTCTCATAGTATTGAAACATGTAATATTAGTCTTATAAAAATGGACGATGTCAACTTTTTGTTGATCTGGCAAACGGCGAGGCTATGTCTTCTGCCGGCTTCCGTCTTAAATATCTGCCACGTTGCTTGTTTAATTTGTGGAATGAGATTAAGTGATTGACACGTGTGTGAGTGATTGAAATCAGATTACGAAAGTTGGGTTGTTCTTCGTCATCTCAGTTGGGGGCAAAGTTGGGTTCTTCTTTGTCATCTCAGTTGAAGGTTGGAGTTCGTCTTGTTGAGGAGGTAAGATGATACATATTGTTTTGCTCTTCTGCGTGTGAATATAAGTATTGGGGATTTAAGGTTTGGGTGGGCACGAAAGTATTTTGCTCTTCTCGTAATGTTCATTATAATTATATTAGAAGCATAATGTTAGCTAAAAGCGACCTTGCTTTTAATAATAGGAAGACTGTTTTGAAGATTGGAAAATTGGTAAATATTATTTTACTTAGTTTATCAGAAAATTAATTATTCATCAGATTACTAGCTCATTTATACTGAGAATTGTTTGCGTATAAGCCTTATTCTGATAAATGATGTTCTACAGGGTCCTTTACCGGTCTAGGTTTTCTCTCTCTGTACCTATCGGGAAAGATTAAAGCTTTTGATCAAAAAGGGCACATAGGAAAATTATGCATTATTTTTCTTCCTCTTCTTACTGCTTGCATGGTTGGAATCTCACGAGTGGATGACTATTGGCATCATTGGCAAGATGTGTTTGCAGGAGGACTTCTGGGTTTGTTTTTTATGGACTATAGACTATGATTGAATTAAATATCACAGCAAAGTATTAAATATCAGGAGTCATTTTGAAAAAATTAAATAAGAGCGAAACTCATCTCACTCTGATGTTTCTTTCAGGTTTAGCCACACTCAGAAGAACCCAACTTTGCCCCAACTGAGATGACGAAGAAGAACCCAACTTTCGTAATATAATTTTAATCACTCACACACGTGCCAATCACTTAATCTCATTCCATAAATTAAACAACCAACGTGACAGATACTTAAGACGGAAGCTGGCAGAAGACGTGGCCTCGACGTTTGCCAGATCAACAAAAAGTTGACGTCGTCCATTTTTAAGGACTAATATTACATGTTTCAATACCATGAGGACTAAAAGCCATCAAAGTTTTAAGTATCGACTAAAACAAAAAATCAATGATACTTAAGAGACGAAAAACATATTTAACCCTAATAAATATAAACAATTTGAGTACAAATATGAAACATATCAAAATAATTTAATAAAATTGAATTAAAATAATTATATCTATTTATTTTTAAAATTTGAATATAAAAAAATATATCCAAATTTAAAATAAGAAGAAATTTTAATTTTAAGTAAATTTTTTGATTAAAAATATATTTAATACTAAAAAGATAAAATCATTTCCATTAAATCAATTTTTTATTGGTTATTTTATGTAACTAAAATATTTTTACGCAAAAAGGGAAATAATTAATATTTACCAAAACGAAATTAAGTTCTTATTTGTTTGAATATCAAACATGTAAAAAAATTGAAATAAAAAATGGGAATTTATTAAATACAAAGAGAGAATTGTGAGATCAATCAGTTGAATTTTCTAACCTGACCATAGTCATTGACACCCTCATCACCCTCCTACAGTCATTTTTAAATCATGGAAGGATCATCATTCACCTCCCAAGGAAACCAATCACATGTCTGCTCTTAAATCATGGGACCCAATTTAAATGAATTATTTGCTATAACAACTGCTCTTCTTAAAAAAAAGTTACAAGTAACACATAATATTTCAATATTAATATTGCGAAATCTATTTGAAAATTTTCAATTAGAGCAAAGATTAATCAGATTGTATAAATTAAATAATATATAAGGTGACCATGTAAAAAAGTGTGAAGTATTATTACGAGAAGTATTAAAATGCACGTATCTCACGACAGAGATTCCTAGAATCCATACCCTAATGGATAGTATATTTTTTATATGGCAACAAGAGATACATTGGTTGGGCATACAGGCTACACTTTTTTTTAAAAATTATAAATGAAGTACACAAAAGAAACAAAATGAGAGAACGGATAGGAAGAGGAAGAAGGGACACAGAACGTTTTGAATATTTGCTATCACATGAGCAACGCTCAAAACACAGCGCGGTGGAATGAATTGCTTAGGCCTTTTCCCACTTGAGAGGCTTAACCACTTCCCATGTGAAATCAGGGTCCTCTCTGCCAAAGTGTCCATATGCAGCAGTTTTCAAGAACCGGCTATTCCCACCCCTCTTCAGATCAAGGTTGATGGAAATCATACCAGGCCTGAAGTCAAAGTTCTCCTTCACAATCTCCAGGATCTCCTTGTCAGGGATCTTCCCAGTTCCGTAGGTATCAACGAAAACAGACAAAGGCTCAGGCACACCAATTGCATAAGACACTTGCACGATGCATCTTCTCGCAAGTCCACTCGCCACAATGCTCTTAGCAGCCTGCCTCACAATGTAAGCACCACTCCTATCAACCTTCGTGGGGTCCTTCCCAGAGAAGGCACCACCGCCATGAGCACCCCATCCTCCGTAGGTATCAATGATGATCTTCCTCCCGGTCAGACCGGCGTCACCGTGAGGACCACCAATCACAAAACGGCCAGAGGGGTTCAAGTGGAAAATGGTCTTCTCATCAAGGTACTTCTCGGGAATCACGGGCTTGATCACGTGCTCTTTCAGATCAGCAGCAATTTCATCGTTCGTGACAGTCTCGTCATGTTGTGTGGAGATGAGTACGGTGTGGACACGAACTGGAACCATGGCACCCTTGTCATTGTAATACTCAACAGTCACTTGGGTCTTGCCATCAGGTCTGAGCCAAGGGCAGGTACCGTTCTTCCGAACCTCAGTGAGACGAGCCCCGAGTTTGGTTGCAAGGACGTGGCTCAGGGGCATCAATTCAGGGGTCTCGTCGGTGGCATAGCCGAACATGTGACCCTGGTCACCAGCACCGATTTCTTCAGGTCTTTTGGTGAGGTGGCCATGCACGCCCTGGGCAATATCAGGACTCTGCTGCTCAATGTTCACAAGGACCTTGCAGTTGTCGGCATCAAGTCCCACATCGTCTGAGATGAAGCCGATGTTCCTGCAGGTGTCACGCACGATCTTCTCGTAGTCAATGTTGGCCTTGGTGGTGATTTCTCCGAAGACCATGACCAAGTTGGTTTTGGTGCATGTCTCACAAGCAACCTTGCTCTCCGGATCTTGCTCAAGGCAGGCGTCAAGAACAGCATCGGAGATTTGGTCGCAGAGCTTGTCTGGGTGTCCCTCGTTCACGGACTCGGAGGTAAACAGAAATGTCTCTGCCATCTCTAAACTTTTGAAACTGCAAACACATACACATACGAAAAATGAAATTAGTACCTAAGGGGATATAAATTCACAAAAGGGAGTTATACACATGCCTCAAATTCAGACAGAAAAATTGAAAACAAGAGTGCCATTTTCTAACTAAACACAGGCCGTTGGGTTTAAGGGAAGGGACCAATTCCCTCCTCAGAGTCAGAACCCCTATCAGGAAAGATGCCCATATATGGTGACCCACTCAGACTAAATTGATTCCTCCTAAGGAATATATGAGAAACAAGGAAAAAGAACTACAAACAAGCAATTACAATTACAAAATTCGCCAAACCCCCCATCACAAAGCCATATCTCAGCACAAGGTCAATGTTTGATTGTAAGCTCAAAATCCCCAAAAAAGATGTTTTTTTTTTTCATAGCTTAAATGTAAAAAAAAAAAGGCCATTTGTATAGATTTAGATTAAAGGTTTAATTGCTTCCTTTGTCCCCAGTTTGGTTGAATTGTGTCAAATTCATCCTCATTTTTAAAAAAGTTTCATTGTCGTCCTCACGTGGTATAAAAGTTTCATTGTCGTCCTCACGTGGTGTAAAAGTGTCAATTGAATCCAAACATAGAAAAAATTTGTGTCAAAGTAGTCATTTTTCCTATATCTCTGTGTCTTCCTTTCATACAATCAAGTACAGATATTCATTTTACCTTATCCAATTTAAGGCTTTTCATAGCTCCAGAGAAGTGACATATGAAAGGAAGACACAGATATATAGGAAAAATGACTACTTTGACACAAATTTTTTTTATGTTTGGATTCAATTGACACTTTTATACCACGCGAGGACGACAATGAAACTTTTTAAAAAATGAGGATGAATTTGACACAATTCAACCAAACTGGGGACAAAGGAAGGAAGCAATTAAACCTAGATTAAATTTGAAAGGCTAACGCATTCCCACAGCAAATAAAGAAACAAAGTATAGTTCACATTCATCTAAACCAGTTTGGGGAAGCATAATCCTAGATCAACCCAGTTAAGGAAAAAACAAAACAAAACAACCCAGATGTGCAAGATCCGAAATTGAAGCAGAGTATCCAGTATATGATAGGAATGTTGAAGAAAAACAAGGTTGCAACGTAGGGAAAGAAGGGTGAGTACCTTGAAAGGTAGAACAACAGAACAACAGAGAAAAGGAGGTCCGTACGAGGGTTAAGGTGGCCTTGATCTGATGTCAAGTGCTGCGAGTTCTAGCCGCGAGCATTGAGTTGGTATTTATAGAAGAAAAAGGGGTGGCTGGGGCGATTTAATGACGGAAATGCCCTTAAGTAACAAGATTAGATTGCGGGTTAGGTTCATCCTTTGCTGGCATTTCAATCCACCGCCCTGATTGCGGAGTCAAATGAATCTCAACCGTTGACTGGACGGAGATGAGTCTCACGGAGACAAGGATTTTCAAATCTTTTTATTGTAGTGTCTTCATCTTTCCATGATCTGATACAACCTATGTGTTTGTTTTTCAATTATAGATAAAAAGTAATAAATATTAGCATTCATTAATGAAAAATAATGAGATTTAAGAATAATTAATAGTTTTTTCATGAGATTGACCCGTGAGATGAAAGAATGTTGTAAGTGTTGGTACCTCTACCATTACCAACCCCACCCATTTGGGGTGGCCAAATTCAATCTGACTTTGACTTTCTGCATTGTGGTATTGCATGCCATGTATTTGTGTTTTTGTCTCATTCGAATACCTACTCCTAACCTCAATATTCCATTATAAGTAGTATTACAAGCTTTTAATTGCATAGCTTAAATTATGTAAATAAAATAATCAGTGTGGTTGGTAGAGAAAAGATTCATGCCTTGGTTTTGAGTGTAAGTTTGAGTGTGGTTTGGTTACCCTACATGCCAGAACTTCAACAATGGTCAATGCATACATATTTTTATAAGCCTTTTTTCATGCCTTGAAGCATGCTGCCATCAAACTTTTCTTTTAAAAAAAAATACATATTTCATGTCCAAAAATTCAAATATCAACTTTTAAAAATTGACACCTTTGATAGAATCATTTTTCAACTAAAACTAAACCAACTTAGATAATTTGTTACTTACCATCCATGCAACTCCACCTAATATAAGATGTATTTAAATGTTGTAAAAATTAAGAAATTAAAAAGGTATTACAAATATTAAATATATTTGTTTTTCATCCATGATAATTTTCCTAATTTTAATATTTTTTTCTTATATAAATTTTTTTTGTCTTTGATAAACAACAAGTTTTATAGCTCCTACACAATGCATGATTCACAACACCCACAACTTGCACTAGATAATGAAGTGACACATTTAGATGACTCATGAATTATTATAGTGGTAGTGAGAAAAGCAAATCATATTACATATAAATATTATATAAGTTTTAACACTCAATTAATGGTTGACCGTTGACCGTTCATTTTTTTTGACAGTACTATTGACTATTATTTTTCAAACTATTTTGGTATTTTTCACATCACTCACAATCTATTGACTAAGGTGTCTGGAAACATTGTTCAAAAGATCAATTCACTATATGATGTGGAAACATTGTTCAAAAGATCAATTCACTATATGATGTGTTCTAGTACGTAAGATTTTCCCCATAATTTTATTAGTTGGACCTAACACAAGCTTTTATGATAAACCCAATGTAAAGAAAATATAAATAAGTTTCCTTAAAGTACCAGTTTAAAAAAAAAAACAAATTTTCTATGTTCAAACAATGTCAATATATTTAATCACATTTATTTTTTTCTTTTAACAAATTTTATTTATCAATTTATTCTGTAATATCATGGTGCCACTTGTACACAACTATCAATTTAATTAGTTAATTATATTTGGTTCCTCTGTTCACACTAAACAGGATAACATTCTTTAATAAATCCTAATAATGTAACCATTAAAATAATAAAACTATGCCAAAACAATAGAAAATATAAGAGTCTAATTTAACAGGACAATGGGTTGGCTGATGTTCATTTCAGTGGTGTTTATCAAATATAAAAGTAAATAATTAAAATATAAAATATATACCTCTTTCTTCACGAGAATAAAAACAATCTAAAGCATGATAATATATTTTTCTTAAGAATAAAGATAATAAAAAGAAAAGATCTTTAAATATTTACTTTCATCCCCATATTTTAAAAAGAAACTAAATATGAATGATAAAAAAATCTGCAATAAAATTCTAATGTTACTTATTATGAACTTTCGTGAGAAGTTTTGAAAGGGATAGAATTGAACACAAAATTGCCACCAAATTCTGACTAATGTTTAGTTGAAGTGTTGCCAAAGGGTGTGGTGTGGTGACACGTCTTCTTCAAACCAACACAAAGAAAACGATAAATTCATTCTTATATCATTATAATAATATAAAATACAAATAATAATATAAAATATAAGTGCAAAATTTCTTGCAGTCCTGTTTGGTTTGCCAATAATCGCGTTTGTTTCTACCAGATGAAAGTGATTAAGGAACACCACTCTGTTACAGCCAGTCCAAACACGCACAAAAGTGAAAACAACCTATGCCTATGATTCTACACACAAACATCTAGAATTAAGTGACACGTGTTAATAAAGAACAATTTTATATACTTTCAAACATTTTTATTTATTTTCTTATTTATTAAGATATTTAAATCTTCTTTCAATTAAAATTAGTGATTTTTAATTTATTCCTGGTATTTTTTTTAGATTTCATTTTTCCAAAAATTTAGAGTTTGTTAACTTTGTCTTTCACCTTACACATGGTAACTATTTAGACTGTTTTTAATTCTAGATTTTATATATTCATATTTTAAATTAAAATAAAAATAAAAATTACTCAAATAATTTGAGTTTAATATACAAATACTCCCATCCGACATAAAATTCAATCAAACATTTAAATGTTTTGTAATTACATAGACAGTCATTGGTCATTGTTGTCTCTGATTCATTTTCAGTCCCATGTGATTCTTCCGAGAAAATTCCAAATTAAAAAAAAAAAATAGAAGTCCGAGAGTAAGAAGATTTTTAAGAAATTAAAACTAAATAAATTATTGTGTAGATTAAGACCACACATTTTTAATGTTTTTAGTCCATCTAAATTAGTAAACTTTGATTTTGTCCTTTTTTTTCCATTTTAAAGATAATTTTCATTAATTTTTGTAAAATATGTGAATTCGAATTTTATTCCTCATGAAATATTTTTGTAATTTTTTTCTAAAATTTTAAATATTTTAATTCTCAATACTATTCTAAGATATTTATTGTATGAATCTTAAGATTTGATTTTTGTGATATCACACTTTTTATGTCATCTAAAAACAATATTTTGCATCTGAATAATTAACAATTTATTTAACATAAACAGTTAGCTACTGCCATGTAATATTAGATCAAAATTACGTATTTTTAATTTTTAAGGTACTAAAAACAAATAAATTTTTTAGAGACTAAAACAAAAACCCACTAAAATTATATTTTACAAACACTAAAAATATATTTCAACAAGGTTAATTGTACATATTAGAAATTAAACTAATTTAATTTAGTTCGTAAGTTAACTTTAACAAAAACTCAGAATTAACTATAATACTTTTTTTTTCATCAGCAGTTATAATACTGATATTGTAAGAAAGTTGACACTGAATAGTCAATCTATTTATATATTTATAATAGTTATTTTAAATATTATCTCAATGTAATTTTTAATTAATTAAAAATACAAAATGTCTGCATCAAAATTAAGATAACTGAGTTTATAATATATATATATATATATATTTTTTTTTTCCTTTGAATAAGTTGGTTGATGGTTAGTAACAAAGATGTATATCTAAACATCGGGTGTTGTTGAGATTGGTTTAAGATGTTCTAAGAAATATCTGCAAAATTTCATAAATTCCTGTCTTTTCTCTTTCTTTCTTTTTTTTTCTATATATTAAAAAGATAAATTTTATCGAAAACATAAAGTAAATAAATCAGCTATAATTAATCACTCAAAAAATTAATTATTAATGAGAATTGGTAATAATTTATCAAGAAACAACAAAAACAAATATTTATTCTCTAAATGAGATTAAAAAGATAAATTTGATCGAAAATATAAAGTAAATAAATCAGCTATAATTAATCACTCAAAAAATTAATTATTAACGAGAATTGGTGATAATTTGTCAAGAAATAACAAAAAAATATTTATTTATTCTCTAAATATAAAGATAAAAAGAAACATAAATTGATCCCTATCCTTTTAAACTTAAAAGCTAAATTGATTTTAAAAAAATACATTAATACGAAATTGATCTTTAACTATTATAATTTAAGGTTAAAATAATTTTAAAAAAGATAAACATAATTATGATATTTTTACCTATTTAAGCAACTCTCTTTTTTTTGTTCTTTTAGAAATTAAATTGGTACCTTTCTATGTTTTCATATATAAAAACTATTATTACTATTGTTCAACATGGAAATTGCACGGTTGTTGGGTGATTTTGATTGCGAGCATATGAGCCACAAAAGGAGTTGGAAAACATCATAATCAAATACCCAAATCAAATCTAGTAGCCTAAAGACTTTTAGTTCTTGATTTAGATTTTTTTTTTCTTTTAATTCTATTCCATTTCGAAAAGTGAGACCACCCAAATCATACGTTTGACTTTTCGAACTTCCTTGTATAAAGTTTGAACAGAACATATGCACATATAAACTTTTTACACAGAACTGTAGAGCTATTTCTCGTTACTATTTTGTTTTTATGCATTACTATTATTATTATTATTATTATTATTATTAAGTGTTGCAGGTCCATCATTTGGAAAAATTCAAGGACAGAGCTCACTGAAATTGGACAAGAAGAAGCAGACATTAATAATTGTAGTTATATTGTTTATATGGTTATGGTTAACTCTACTTTTTCCTAAAGGTTACGCATGTTCTGCCAAAAATCTATAATTTGCATTAATGTCCCGATTATATGTTGGTAGGTGAATGATGTTGATCATATAATGCTTTTATTGTATAGTTCAATTGTCATTTCTTTAATCATCTGAAGATAGACCATTATTTTCAGTGCTGAGTATTTTAATCACTACTACCTCTTGCAAATAGTGATCTGTCGTACCTTCAAAATTAAAGTTACATTTTTTCTCATGTCAGAAGTAGTAGACTTGTGATCCAAATTCCAATTAGAACATACACGTATGCATAATTTATATATAACTCCTTGCATTGGTTTTTCATTAATTCTAGGATCAACTTGAGTTCTTCACACATGAATTACGCATCTTGAAACAATTTTAAGAAACTGCATCAACCACTCCAAGAATTGTAACCTCTGCCTCCACCAAGCAACTATCCTTCATTTGATAACCCAAGTTTTGATTGGTGAAATTACTGATAGGCATAAATCTGGATGCACCATTTTCATGGCATGAGGCACTAAACCAGTAGTTTGCTGCAAGGAAGAGAGACTGTTATTGATTAAACTGATCAAATAGATCCTTTTCGTTTGCTTAGATTAGTGAAGACTGTTGCCCTTAAGGTTAATTAATTACTCATTCTAGTACGTATTTCATTAGTACTTCCCTTTAGGAATTGCACCACATAAAAGTGATCAGATTTTACCTTTTCCAAAGTGATGTTTGCCTAGCTTTTGGTCAAGTATGCGAAGTGTTATCTGTGCATATATTTTGGAGCCATGAGAAAGTGCTGATGGGTCAGCCAAGGTTAGGTAGAGAGAAAGGTAATTTCCAAATTCAGCATCTTTTCCATTGGGATATACTTTTATCTTCCTATAAAAAAACAATGACAAATTAGAAAATTTGTTGAAATGTCTTGCATTTGCTTGCTGTCAGTGTCAAAGCAAAACTTCAAGTTAAGGTTACTTGGGCAGCAAAGATCCTTTGTGTCAATTAGGACATGTTTGGTTTTCAGTTGGGAGGTCCAAAGTCTCTTTCAAAACAACAAAAAAACCCAGGAAGTTCCCTGTCTAATTTTCAATTGAATTTGGTTTTATAAACTGAATTTTGTCTCGATTTTGCCTCAGACATTAAATCTAAACAGATACTTAACCTTGTTAAGTTTAGTGTCTATCAATATATATATATATATATATATATATATATATATATATATATATATTGTTGTTGGTAGGAGGAGGATTATTCATATTCACCTAAGTTAACTTACAAATTCAGGAAGTAATTTAAAGAACCAAATTGGAGTTGACTGATGAAGTTCAGAAACAAAAAGAAAAAGAAAAAACAGAATTGCTAATTTTACCACTTGTAGTTTCCAGCATTGAATGGTTTAGAATCACAAAATTCTGAATCCAACTTTGAGAGGTTGTCAAACTCATAGAGGTGTTTGTATGTGATGGCATCCTTCATCATCACCAAACATTCTCCTTTTCCTGTGTTTCTTTCTTTGCAAACAAAGACTTCTGCTCCAAAAGCACACGTGTCATCCACCAGATAACCTTTGGAGACAACGTTGAAGTCTCTGAGAGGAATAAATTGATCAATTCCCCATTCAGCCTTCATTTTGTGAAATCTCCTTTCCTTTCCCACAGTATCTGTTAAATGCAATGTACAGTGACATAAGATTGAACAATCTTAGCACGGCAAAATCTTTTTCCGAACTCAAAATGTAAACAACAATTTGCATAAACTTTTTCATGAAACAAATTAAGGGAAACTTCCTTTTCAAATTAAACTAAGCTTGTGTTTCTAAAAATGACTCAATTTATCAGTCATTGATACGCAGATGCAATAAAACAAACAGTTAGAAGACTAAAATGGATACCCTGCACAACTAGGTAGTTGTCGTTGTTCTGATCATGCAAAAAGAGTCGAAAATTGACATAGATTTCCCAACCATGATGAAGTGAGCTTGTGTCATCCAAAGCCAAGTAGAGCGAAATATGTTCCCTCACATTCTTGCTCTTGTTTCCACCAGGGTACAGAACTAACTTCCTACAAGGTGTAACCGTAAGCTAGATTTATCATTTCATTATGATTATTTTCAAGAGGAACATGTAAAAGAGTACCATTTATAGCCTCCAGCTTCAAAAGTATCTGATTCATATCTCTCGATAGAATTCTTCACAAGAAGTGAAAATGACTGTACTTTCAGTACGTAATGAGCTGGTGGAGAATTTACACTAGATCGTGAAGTGGCTGGGGAATGACAGAAAAGAAGCAAAACATGTTATGTTATTGTAACTATATCAAGGTAATTGTCCCGTTTTGAATTTTACATTTGCATGTTGCATAGATGCATGTAGGGTAGCTAAATAATTAAGCAGAGAAACATGAAAAGAAAACATTGTACAAACCATCTTGAGCAGCCATAATTAGATATGAGGTATGAGAATGGGATGAAAAGTATATATTGTGATCTGTTATCCTTTCCTTGAAGAAAGTTGTTGTTAATTGTAGGAAGTAGGCATATATTCTGTACTTTTAGCATCACTAAAAGGTAACAAGGTTCTCTGTAAACCTTTTTAAGGATTTATGTATACTGTTTTTGTTTCTTACAAAGGATTGATTTCAAGCATAAGGATATTCTTCGCTTCAGACTGTATACGAAGGAATTATATCTTTAGGAATTACATTGCTTTTTCTGTGGTACAAAATGTGTGCTGTTTGTCTTTTTTAATCCACCAAAAAGATCACATACTTTTTAAACCTTAATTTCGGATAGAGTTAATTCTTTTCGGTAGTCGTAAAATTCAAATTTGTTTATATTTTAAATTTAAATACATTTTAATTTTCAAATTTTAAAACTTTAAATGTAAATGAATATAATTTTTTTAATTAAATTATTTTAATTTTTTTTATATGTCAAACCATATTTTATATTGTTAATTAAGTTATTTATATATTGTTTAATATATTTCAGTTCAAACATAAATACTTTTTAACGTAATAAATCAGTATAATTAACTTAAGAAGACTATGGCAATCTATTTTTAATGTTTAAATAAAAATATATCAAAATTTATAATAAATACAAATTTTAATTTTATGTTCGGTTTAAGAAGTAAAAGACATATTTAACTCATTTTGTTTTTCTATGTTAATATGGTAAAATTTGTAGGAAATATTAATTTTACTAAGTACGAAAAAAATGACGTAGGATTATTAGAAAGTTTAAAAATTATATAAAATAAGCATAAAATTTTATGAAAGTGTAGAAAACATAATAAAAAAATTATGTTCATAAATAATTTGTTGTATAATTCTTCTTGACCAAATTATTTTATTCATATGTCCGCTCTTCGTTTTTTCTTAACACATGGATAAGAGAAAAATATTTATTTTGTTTTGCTGCGTTGGGACCATAACTTATATCTTAAGCTTCAAATTATTAGAATTCTCGTTATTTTCTAATAGGATTAAACGGTTTTCTTTATGCTTATCATCCCCAATACACTTGTTAAGTTTAACAACTTATTTAAAAATAAGATTATATATGTATATACATACTAGAAACATATATACTATATACTATGTGCATATGCGTCACTTTTTGTTGTAGATAATTAATTTAATTTAAAAAAATAATTTAATTTAAATAAATATTTATTTAAAATGATAAGATATTTATTTTAATTCATATAAATATAAGATAATTATTTTAGTTTAAAAATGTTACTTAAAAACTAAAATTGAAAAAATAAACTTAAATTTAAATTAAAATCATCACCTACATGTAAAGGAAAAACTAGTTACGTAAAAATAGTAAGAAAATTATTTTAGTTTCAAAAAATGGTTAAATATTGAAATAGTCTTTATTTAAAACTTGATTCAATTTAGTTTTCCAATTTTAGAAATATGTAAATTTAGTCTTTTTAACTAAATTTTATTATGTTTATTTAACAATTTAAACACAATGATAATATTTGAATTGTTTGCACCATTTGACACATTTTAACTTTTATGTTAACCAAGAAACGCATTTGAAACACAAATAAACTTAACAAAATTTAGTTAAAATGACTAAATTCACACAGTTTTAAAGATGAAAGACTAAATTGATTCAAAGTTTGAAAAATAATGAATTCTAATTTTTACTAAAAGTAAAGAAACTAGAAATATATTTAACCTTTACGAAATTTATAACTTAAAGGTAGTATGTTTAGCAAAAATGGAGTGGAAATAACAAGATGTTTGAGGGATTTATAATCTGGGCTTACCTTTTAGCAACAACCGGTCCCAGAATGTTAAAAACGTTATTCTAAATATTTTGTTCTGAATTTTTTTTTTTCAGAATGCATCTTGTATATTTTGAAAAATATCTCATATATTATGAAAATTTTGTTCTAAAAAACTCTTTAAAATATATTTTACATGTTATGGAAAGTTTATTTTGAAAATCATATTCTCAAAATTTTCGAAATGTTTTTTTCTGAAAACTTTTCAAAACAGATAGTTCAGAAGTCAACTTTTGTAAAGAGTAGTATTTTAAAAAATATAGGGGTGCAGTTAAAAATTTTGAGCTGCAGAACGAAAAGGCTGAAAAAGATACATTATGAAGAGAGTTTATATTTATTTATTTTTTTATGGAGGAACATCCTTTCCATTTTGCTTCAACAGTGTGATTTAAAAGTTAAAAATAATTTTCAAATTATATAATTTAAAAATATTTTTTTACTTTTAAATTGCACAATATGAAAATAAAAAAAGATTAAGAAAAATACTTTCAATTCTACTGTCTAAAAGTCGTTTTTTTTACATTGCATAATATATATATTTTTAAAAATTTTAAATTACCCAATCAGAAAGTTAATTTAACTATTGAATGGTACAAATTTAAAGACATTTTTAATTTCTAAATTTTTTAATTCAAAGGTTAAAAAAAAAAGAACTTCAAATCATAAAATCTTAAAGTTAAAAATAATTTTTAAATTTTACAATAAAACAATGAAATTGGAACTTCTCCGTTACTTTTTGGATTCAAAAGATGAATTTGGTAGAATTGTTTAGTTGAATTTGAGAAGAAGAAAAATGTGAAGTCGAGGTTATTTGATTTTAAAGAAAGAAGATGTAATCTAAATGTATTTTAAATTAAAGTTTGTGAATTATGTGATAGATAAGAGAGATTAAAAAATGTTTTACTGAAAATTTTTTAGAGATGATAATCGAGATGGGCAAACAAGTTAGCTAAGAGGTTACAGTAATTGCAAATAATTCAATTTTTTTTTCTTAAAACGTGTCTCACTCGTTTATTATCTTATTATCTGTTTTAGTTTCTTGTTTGTATTTTTCTTTCTATCTTATTAAGCACAATAAAAAAGTGTCCCATTCATCATTTCTTATTGTCATGCATAACACACTTCACATAAATGTGATATAAATTTAAACGTTGAATGAAAATTATGTCAAAGAGGAAAATGAAATCATTATTATTTAAAATAAAAAACGAAAAATTGAAAAAAAATCAAATTATTATTTATATTGATATTTTTATCACTAATAATATTATTATATATATAATATTAGAAAGTGAGTTTTAAACCTAACTCAATCCCACAAAACCGGCTTATAAGGTGAGATTATGTGAGGTTTGCACCTCACTTATATATTATAATTTGACTTTATCGGACCACACCCCTTTCACGTCGAGATATAGACATCTCATACGTGATAGTAGAAATTGGGTGGTCCGATAACGGCCCGATAGCGGGTGAAAAAGAAGAATATAATATTTACATAAAATTCGCTAGGATAGATTCCTGATACCATATTAGAAAGTGAGTTATAAACTTAACTCATCTCCCACAAAATCGACATATAAGGTGAGATTTGCACCTCATTTATATATTGTAATTTGGCCTTATCCGTGGAACTTTCAACATATAATGATAATAAATAAATAAAAATGATATATATATATATGGGGTTTGCTAACGCGCGTACGTCTGTTTTTCAGTTGGTACATTTTAGCAATGTATACCGGATTTTAGTAGACAAAAATATCCTTATATATCATGGATTCTAAGTTTTAAGGTTAACGGTACTTTAATAATTTTCATTCTCAAAACTAGAAAAAAAAAACCCACCTCTCATTCCTCTCAATCCTTTCTCTTTCATCTTTCTCACTCCAATCTTTTTTCTGTCATCCCTACTGTAGCCTCAATTGACAAAATCAAAAATTCCTCTAAATCCTTTCTCTTTCATCTTTCTCACTCCAATCTTTTCTCTGTCATCCTACTGTAGCCCCAATTGAAAAAATAAAAAACACGCCGTTAAACAATCTTACAAAAAAAATGATTTTATAATGAGTTTTCATCTTATAATTTTTGTCTTATCTAATTTTATCAAATTTTCACAAGCATTACAAAAAATGATTTTATAATGAGGTTTTATTTTATAATTTTTGTCTTATCTAATTTTATCTAATTTTCACAAGTATAATAACATCAAAGGAATTGGTAATTGGCCTGTAAAAAATCAGAAACTGTTAAACAATTTCTTACAAAAAAATGACTTTATAATGAGTTTTCATTTTATAATTTTTGTATATAATTTTATTTAATTTTCACAATCATAATGACATCCCAAAAATTGGTAATTGGCCTGGATGCTTTTTTTAGAGATGATTCAACATATGCAGATGATGAAATTAGAGAGGTTAATGAAGATGGTGAAATTGAAGAGATCTTGAATGAACCTTTGCCTAAAGGTGAATATGTCAATGACTCAACTCTTTACAAAGGCAAATTGTTTAAAGGCAAATGTTTCTAATTTTTTCAATTGGAGCTAAAGTAGGGATGACAGAGAAAAGGTTGAAGTGATAGAGATGAAAGAAAATGATTGAGAGAAATGAGAGAGGTGAGTAAGGGTTAGGTTTTTTTTGTTTTAAGTTTTGAGAATGAAAATTATTAAAATACCCTTAACCTTAAAACTTAGAATCCATGATATATAAAGATATTTTTGTTTACTAAGTACACTTTTATATGTATGTATGTATGCGCGCGCATGAGGACGCTGCTGAACTGCCAACAAAAAGTGTGGATTATGGTGCATATGTAGTTTGAAATAAAATATAAATAAATACAACTGCCTGTATTTTTTTAATTATAAAGAAAAACTTTTTAATAACTAATTACTATATTTTCTATATTTTTAATTTATTAAGAAGTCTATTCGTAAGACATGAATCACCCATTGTAAAATATAATATAGAGAGACTTGTTAAAACTATAAACCACATTCACTAATAAAAAGTTTAATAAAAAAATAACGTTCTTAATTATCTCAACAATCACTTAAAACTGTTTAAATCTAAGTAATTTTAAAATAAAATTTAAAATGTTTACTTTATTATTTAAAATTATTCATTTTTACTGGTCATAATAAATAAATTATTATTATTATTGCTACTTTTATATGAAGAAAAAAGTTGTTATTATTATAAGAATTATTGTAAAAAATAGATACAACTAGTAAAAAACAAGAATAATAAAATGGTTGCGTCAGTGTGTAACAGATACATTTAGGAGGCCACAACACAAAACGAGGAAGGCGCGTAGAAAAGCGTTGGCTTATTTTGTAAGGAACAAACGCCACGTCAGACATGTGTGAACGCTACGTGGGGTCTTTGACTTCAACTCTCTCTTTTTGTTAAGTGTCTTTCACGCGCCACCGTTTTCCCTCCCTCTATTCTCTTTTCATTTCACTGTTCCTTCATTTCCACCACGCTTCCCCCTTCCATAACACTTTTTCATTTTCCTCTTTGGCCTTTTATTCATCCCTTTCTTTCAATTCATTCAGTTCTCTGCATTCACTTTTTCAATTCCATGTGTGAGATTATTGCTTTCTAATGGCTGAGACCACAAAATTCATTCCCAACTCACAATTAGGTTTGATTCCCCTTCTTCAACTCAACAAGCGTGTTTCACTTTCGGTTCTTGCTTCTCATTGTCATCATGATCAATCTTGTGCCTTCTTTCAATTTACATTTTCTTAGTTTCATATTTTTCTGCATGCATGCATGCATACCCCTGATTGTGTTAATTTTCATTCTGTAAGGAACATTCATGTGCTACTTTTGTTTAACTATTCTTGATATTATGATTTTAGTTAAACTTTAGTTCAATTGCTGCCTTCACTGAATATGCGTATTAATTTATCATTCATATAGAGTGATGTATTTGACTTCGAGTTTGTTTTCTTTCCCCTGTCTTTTACAACACCCTTTGAATGTTTCCTGGTATCTGATAGAGCTTGAAGAGATATTGCAAGAAGCATCACATCGTTGGCTTCGACCTGTTGAAATATGTGAGATACTTCGGAACTATAAGAAGTTTAAGTTAACACCAGATCCACCTATTAGGCCTCCAGGTATTTCCTATTTTTCCCTGAACTTCACATCCTTCTTGATTTTGATATTTGCTACAGACAAGGGTAGGGAATCCATTTTACCCGGTTAGGGGCTGGAATCATCGATTTGGAATTTTCTTGTTCCGTTTCTTGATTGAGTTGCATGTAGGATGGCGAGACTAACTGTTACGTACCTGAGTACGTAAACTAGCCAAATACAACCTTTCACTCTCTCTCACACGGAATAGAACAATAAACGAATAATATTGGATGAATGAATCTCTTTTATTGATGGTAATATCTGAATAAACAAGGATAAACAATAATTGGGAGCATAACCTCCTTCAATTACTTTGAGAGCATAACCTCCCTCACAAGACAATAATGTCTGTCACAAAACTCAATAATCAAAAGCCTGTCTTTAACCCTGGACTCTAACCTTATTTATATTAATTATTTCCCGCCCATCTCTTATTAAATATTCCTCTAGAATATATCTGCATTTGATATAAATATTCCTATATTTAATATTCAATAATTTATATAAATATCTCTATATTTAATATAAATATCTCTCCGTATATTATCTTAGCACATATCCTTAATTATAAATATCTTATATTGAATATTTCCCTAAATATATATTTATTTACTCTAATTAACTTATACTATATTTATTTACTCTAATTAACTTATATTATATTTATTTACTCTAATTAACTTATACTAAATATTCTCTCTGCTCATATACTTTCTAACCCTTATTATTACCCCTACCTTAGGTCGTAACATTACACCCCGCTGCAAAACAACCTTGTCCTCAAGGTTGGAAACAGGGAGCTGGACCTCATGGCTCCTCATCAATTCATGTCTGGAGGTTCGGGTGGTGGTAAAACCTTCTCTAATGTCTTCCATTCTTCATCCAGCATTCTGGTTACCACTTCTCCTAAATCATAAGCCCTGAGGGAATGGTTTTCAATGTCTTTCAGTACTTCACGTCGCGCTCTTCCTTCTGCCAGTGTACCAAACACTGCAAGCCCCCTGTTCTTTTTGTCGGCCCATCTCTTCACAGACTCCATTGTTCTCTCCAGGGTATTGATTCTTCCATTTGCCCTTCCTTCCAAAGCCTTCATCCTTCCTTCCAATACTAGACCGTTTGGTTCAGGTAGTTTTCTCACGCTCGGTTCTGGCCGTCTCCTCCCGTTTGGCTCGGTAAGTCCTCTCTCTATAGGTTCCGTCCGTTCTTTCACGTTCGGATCCAGCAGTCTGCTATCGTTCGGTTCTGGCCGTTCGCTCACGTTCGGATCCGTTAGTCCACTATCGTTTGGTTCCAGCAGTCCCTTCCCATTTGGAGCTTGGACTTCATGGCGTATTCCACTCAACTCTGCCTTCAACCTCCTTAGGGAGAACTCCATGTTCTTTATTCTCTGCTCCATGCTCTCCAGTTTCCCTTCAACTGCATTTATTCTTCCCTCCATGATGTCTTTCACTCGTCTCTATTAGGATCCGGCAGGTCGGACCAATTGTTACGTACCTGAGTACGTAAACTAGCCAAATACAACCTTTCACTCTCTCTCACACGGAATAGAACAATAAACGAATAATATTGGATGAATGAATCTCTTTTATTGATGGTAATATCTGAATAAACAAGGATAAACAATAATTGGGAGCATAACCTCCTTCAATTACTTTGAGAGCATAACCTCCCTCACAAGACAATAATGTCTGTCACAAAACTCAATAATCAAAAGCCTGTCTTTAACCCTGGACTCTAACCTTATTTATATTAATTATTTCCCGCCCATCTCTTATTAAATATTCCTCTAGAATATATCTGCATTTGATATAAATATCCCTATATTTAATATTCAATAATTTATATAAATATCTCTATATTTAATATAAATATCTCTATATTTAATATAAATATCTCTATATTTAATATAAATATCTCTCCGTATATTATCTTAGCACATATCCTTAATTATAAATATCTTATATTGAATATTTCCCTAAATATATATTTATTTACTCTAATTAACTTATACTATATTTATTTACTCTAATTAACTTATATTATATTTATTTACTCTAATTAACTTATACTAAATATTCTCTCTGCTCATATACTTTCTAACCCTTATTATTACCCCTACCTTAGGTCGTAACACTAACCAATAGTGGTGATAATTGAACTTAGTTATGTTAGCTTCACCAAGGTTTCGAAAGAAATATCTCAGTCTCTTTAAATATACTTTTCACTACAGTACATATGCCTGCTATGATTATAGAGTGCTAATTTTGGCATTAAGTTGTCATTTCTTTTTTCCAGCTGGATCAGTATTCCTGTTCAATAGAAAAGCACTTCGTTATTTTCGCAAGGATGGTCACAGGTGGAGGAAGAAAAAAGGTGGGAAGACTGTAAGAGAAGCTCATGAAAAGTTGAAGGTGTGCTGTTCATTTTGTTAGTTGTAAGTTTTACTTTTTAGAATTGTTATGTTAATGGAACTTCTTGCATGGGTCAAATTGTTGTGTTGGAAAGTTGGAATAATTAGTTCACTTTAGATTTTCATTGTTTAACATACAAGACCGGTGGTGTGTTGGTTGCATAAGCATGTAGCATTATGGATGGTCCTGAATTAATGGCCTCTTTAGTTACCTTGACAATGTGGTCAGGTTATTAACATATGACAAGATAGTAAGCTTGATACCGAAGCAGAATGTTTTTCTTAAAGTATTCAATTATCATAAGGTTCATAAAATTTACTGTAAGGTAAAATTCGTGAAATATCTTACATTTTTCCTAACATCCCCTATTTTCTGATCAACATATATTCTTTTTCGGGACCATTCAATTGTCTTCTTATTTGTACATGATAGTAGTGGTTTAAGAATCTCCAAGGATTATGCCAAAGGTATCTAACTTTATTCCTTTAAATTTATTAGTCAACTGGCACTTGATTCTTTTTCTTTGACATGTTTCACTCAAATTCCATCGTGGTTAACGTAAGTCTACTGTAGATAATAAGCTCGGGAAAGTTTCATAGAAACAAAATGTAGATATAGAATAACAACCAGTAAAAGTGTTTCTACAATGTTTTATTTTCGTGTATAAATATTATATTTTGGCAATTGTGTCAAATAAAAACACATACACACACGTGTTTGTGTGTGTAATGAAGGCCATTCCCCCTTTTTGTTTAATTTTATTTTGGACCCGTGAATTGCTTAATTATTTCGCTATATTTTAAAATGTAGGTTGGTAGTGTGGATGTCTTGCATTGTTACTATGCCCATGGAGAGGATAATGAAAACTTCCAACGAAGAAGTTTTTGGATGCTTGACCAGTGAGTTTCTGTCATTCTATTAATTTCAGGATTTTTATGTCCTATCTTGGATTTTTCTTAGGAGAGTGTGGTGCTTTTTTTTGCTAATTGCTAATATATCTGGTCAATCTGTAAGTTTATTTGAAAATTTGAGCAATAATAGATTGAGTCTAAAGTTTCCATTTGTGCAGAACATAGAAAATAATTTTTTTTCTGTTATTTCTTTTTCTTTTGGTTCTTAAGGGGCCAAAATTAACAAATCCCAGCCTGGACCTTGCGGAGTAGCAATCTGTAAAGAAATGATGCACAAATGGGTGGGTTTATTTTTATAATGAAAACACAAATTTTAAAATACACAAAACATTTCAATGTGAATAATTAAATAAAGAAATGCCATGTTTCATGGGTTGATGATGAAAATCAAACATTATAATAAATTGAAAACTCAGAAATAAGATTGCCGTAAGAAGTGGACCCTTTTTTTAATGGAATTGTTTTTTGAGGATTTAGGTCTGCATGAAATAATGGGCTACGCCACTTTTTATGGTCTTAGCATTGACAACAAAAATTCTGGCAACTTAAAAATGGTATTTTTTGCAGGCAGTTAGAGCACGTTGTCCTTGTTCATTATCGTGAAATTAAAGAGGTATACATGTGTTCTTCTCTTTTTTTGCACTTTTTATTGTATATCATAAAACTATCTAGACATGATGCTGCTGTGTTGTTGATGTTTTGCATTCTTAATCACCTCAAACTTTCACCCTTCAAGTTCCAAAGCTAGATTACCTAGTTCCAGATCTCCTTAAAGTCTTAAAACAAAAAGAAAAACTTATCAAGAGTTTCAAAGGATAAAACTAATAAGGGTAACCTAATACTAATTGAACAAAATGAATGCAAACCACATTATTATTGGTATGAAAATACTATGTATCAGTTAACACCAGAATCCAGTTTATTCTTGTTAGTGTTAAGCTCCACTATGTTGATTTTTCTTTCTATTATCTTTCTTCCAAGCTTATGTTTAACGATGAGCCACTTTCGTGAGTTGTGACCAATCAAAAAGTCGGACTAATGATTGACCTGTTAATGGACCTTTCTGATATTATTTTTATTCTCCAAGTTTGCAATGTTTTTGTTCATGTATATGTACTTTGTTTGATTTAAACTTTGAAGGGTTGCAAATCTGGCATCTCTCCTTTTCCGGTAGTTCCAGTAACCCTGGTTGGTAGCTCTCAAAATAGTTCAGTGCTTTCCTCTACCAGAACAAAAACACCAATATCTGTAGTTCAAACATCTTTCACATCAAGTGCAAATAAAGTGGATCAGAATGGACACTCTTCAGAGTATGAGGATGTCAATTCAAAAGATGGTCCTCAAGCCTCCTCTCATGCTCAGCCTATCAGCAATTCCATAATTCACAGTTCACCTTCTTTTACACATGAAGTTGCTGGTAAGTTTTACAATACTGTGGACGTAGTACTCATTCAAATTATAAAGAATGATATGAAATAAATTAGGATTAAGTTTGTTATGTCAGTTGTGAATTAATTTCATCGGAAGTGCTTCCCTATTGCCATTATTTTTATCTTTTGTGACAAAGTAAGGATGCTTTTAAAATGTATTGTTTTGTGCTAGTGATCTTTCTTAATGCTCTTACACCAAGTTACTTGGTTTATTATATTTGAGGGATTGTTTTCATTTTGATATTTGAATTTTAATACCTTTTAATGTAAATTTTGATAGGGATTGATAGAGTGTGTGGTAGCAAAAGGGAGAGAGAGAGAGAGCACAGGAAGAGAGAAAATCAATGCAGAGATAGTGAATACGAGATGTATTGCATATTAGGAAAACAGAGTATATATACAAAGTGCTTACTGTCAAATGACAGTTAAAGAAGTTAAACTTTCTGATTTACGATTTACTTTCTAATAAATTTCACCAATAAAAGTGTTGATTTATTTTAATTCATCTTGAAATGCAATCATTATTTTATTTTGTATTGTTGGATGAGATTTTAGTGACAAAGGCAATGCCTATTGCCTTGGTCCTCCTTCACTCTCATCGTGCCTTTAACTGTATCTTTTCATTCTGGCCCATGCAAATGGTACTCTTGGGCTATTATGGTTGACCATATGGCAGTTTTATATGAATTTTTAATGTGGCTCATGCCATTTTACTTTTATGAATTAGGGTTTTCTGAGTTGGTGAGGAACCCCTTGATTTCAACGTTGTCATCTACTTTCCCTAGCTATTCTCCTGGTACTGTCTTCTCTCAGAGGACGTTAGCTCAGAATTCTTGCAGAAACAAAATTTATATGCATGATGAAAGACATCATAATGAAGGATCTGTTGAAAGCTCGGAAGCTGACTTCACTGTTCATCTACTAAACAAGGCTAAGATAGATGCTGTTAACAAAATGCAAGATGGTGTAATTTTCAGAGATAGCCACATGTACATCCAACAAGTTGAAGAAAATTTACTGACTGTTGGTCAGGTGTAGTAATTTAGAATATCAACACTTTTATAGCCTCAAAGTTTGGGTAGATTTATGCTCCTGAGTTTGAAACACAAATCTAAACAGTCCAAGTAATCATTAATTTTGTCAATGCATCTGAAATGCATGTATTTTAAAATCTCTTGGTCTATGGTGTGCCTGACTATCATGCTTGATAATATGTTCATCCGATATATCCTGTATGCTTCTGGATGTTCCAAAGGCAATGTTGTTCCTGTTGTTTCTTTTTACAGTTTAATTTCATGCTTCTTCCCAAATGTAACCTCTTTTTTAACGAATTTAATTACGCTGTGACAGGTGCAAAACGAGGATGGTCTAGATACATTCTGTGCTCAATTATATGATCATAATGATCATCCAATTGTTGCAACTACCAAAGCGCTAGTTGAACAGAAACTTAAAGATGGGGAATCAAAACAGGCTGAAACTGGGGAAATCAAGAAACTTGATAGTTTTGGAAGGTGGATGGATAAGGAGATTGGTGGAGACTGTGAAAATTCCTTGATGGCTTCAGATTCTAGTAATTATTGGAGTACACTTGGTGCACATAATGAGGATAAGGAGGTATCTAGTTTACAACACATACAGTTGGATATGGATTCATTAGGCCCTTCTCTTTCCCAAGAGCAACTATTTAGTATCCATGACTTTTCTCCAGAGTGGGCATATACTGGGGTTAGAACAAAGGTGTGTGCCTCTTCATGCACATCCGTGAAATTTTTTGTAATTGTATATTCATAAGTTCGCCATACAAAATCTGGTTTTGATTTATTTCTTCCTTCCTTCTGTGAAAAGGTTTTAATAGTTGGCACATTTATCGGAAGTAAAAAGCCCTCTAGTGAAACCAAATGGGGATGTATGTTTGGTGAAATTGAGGTTTCTGCTGAAGCTTTAGCAGGTAATGTGATACAGTGTCAGACTCCTTTGCACTCATCTGGCCGTGTACCATTCTATGTTACCTGCAGTAATAGGTTAGCTTGCAGTGAGGTCAGGGAATTTCAATTTGATGAACATCCAACCAAATGTTTAGGTCCTTTGGGTATTAAAATCTCACCAGAAGTTGAGGTCCGACTTCAAATACGACTTCTTAAACTAGTAGACTTGGGATCTGACAATAATTTGTTGAAGTGCTCTGTTTCTGGTTGTGAAAAATGTAAACTCAAGGGAATAATGTATTCCATGAGAGGTGATAGTGGAGTATTTAAAGAAACTTTCCAGATTGATGGAATTGATCATATAAACCCTAGAGATGTACTATTTCAGAGATTAATGAGAGACAAGCTTTATGAGTGGTTGATATACAAGGTTCATGAAGGAGGAAAAGGATCACATGTGTTGGATGCTGAGGGCCAAGGAGTAATACATTTAGCAGCTGCACTTGGTTATGTGTGGGCTATGGCCCCGTTGGTTGCTGCTGGTATCAGTCCTAACTTCAGAGACAATCGTGGAAGAACAGGACTCCATTGGGCTTCGTATTTTGGGAGGTCAGAACCTCTTTATGTTAAGAACTTTCCATGCTTGTATCTGGTATTACCAGGGCATTATCTTCACCTAAAATTCATTTTGTAATTCCTGTATCATTCTTCTTGATTTTCTCACTGGAGGAATAAAATTATATTCTCTATTATACTCTTAGGCATTATATGAATTTTGTTTCTCAAAACCTGAATTTTTTTCATCCATACTGGAAACTTGTATGCCTAGTTTCATGTTGTTGGGGATGATTCTCATTACATATTGTCTCCTTGCCCTTCTTTATGTTCTCATCAGCAGCACACTATTTTATTGGCTGTACAGTAATTTACTTAACTTGTGAATTAATCTTACTCTTTTATGGTTCCTTCTCTCTAGAGAAGAAACTGTTATTGCTCTTGTCAAATTAGGCGCAGCACCAGGTGCTGTTGAGGATCCAACGTCAGCACTTCCTCCAGGTCAAACAGCTGCTGATTTAGCTTCAAGTAGAGGACATAAAGGCATTGCTGGGTATTTGGCCGAGGCAGATCTGATAAATCGATTATCTATACTGACTGTCAAGGAAAATGAGACTGGTAACATTGCCACAACCATAGCAACTGACAGTGCTTTTCAGTCTGTTGAAGATGATTCGTCTAATTTGACAATTTATGAGCAGCACTACCTCAAAGAGTCCCTTGCTGTGTTTCGAAAATCAGCTCATGCAGCTGCTTCAATCCTAGCAGCCTTTAGAGCAAGGTCATTCTGTCAGAGACAATTAGCCAAAAGTGGAAGTGATATTTCAGACTCAGTACTTGACATAGTTGCCGATTCTTTGAGCAAGGTACAGAACATGTATCACTTTGAGGATTATTTACATTTTGCAGCCTTAAAGATTCAAAAGAGATATCGTGGATGGAAAGGAAGAAAGGACTTTTTGAAGATACGCAACCGCATTGTAAAAATCCAGGTACTTTGTGTCGTGAAAATCATATTGATGCCTATACTCTTTACCATATACTGGGCTAATGCAGTATACATGTTCACTGTATATGCATCCTTTGTGTCAATATGCCAGCTTTTAATTATTTTATTTTGTGATGAAGACAGTATTAGATCTTCAGTTAACAATATTCTTCTGTATAGGCTCACATCAGAGGACACCAAGTTCAAAAGCAATACAAAAAAGTTGTGTGGTCTGTTAGCATTGTGGAAAAAGCAATACTTCGTTGGAGACGGAAAGGAGCTGGTCTGCGAGGATTCCGGGGAGGGCAGCCGGTTGGCATTGATGAATATGACTTTCTTAGCGTTGGGAGGAGACAGAAATCAGATGATGTAAAGAAAGCTCTCGATAGAGTCAAGTCCATGGTTCGTAACCCTGATGCAAGGGATCAGTATATGAGGCTCATCATGAAATACCAGAATTTTAAGGTACTCATCATTTATTTCCTTTTTCTGGACCATTTTTCTGTGCCAGTGAGGTGCGGGTGGCTTTCAGTCCAAATAAGTAGTGAATGGTTCATCCAGTTTTGGTGAATTGATTCAAAAAGATATAATCAGATCTTGTTGACTGAAAACAAATTTTTGATTGGTTATTTTCCTTTGCTGCTTTTTTTGGCATACTGTTGAACAGATTGATGATCGCGGAAGCACTCAATCACGTGTCGATTAGACTCCAGAGGAAGGAAAAAGCAATACTGAGCACTTTTTGTTTATAACAGGTACTACATACAGGTATACTTTTTATGTAAATAGCATCTAACAAAGTTTCTAGTGTATATGGAAGTTCGGATAATTTGAAACGTGGAAGAAAATTCAGGAAAACGAAGGTAGGAATGTATATTAGTAGATTGAATTGACTTGTAGAACATGGGATGGTCGCTATAATATTACTTTTTATTTATATGTTGTATGCAACTGCAATTCGTTTGTTTTAACTCATGTTTTGCTCTATTAATTTATTCTATTAATGTTTGGGTTATTCGGATCAATGAGCCCTAACGAAAAAATGAAAATATTTTCCGTATGTAGTTGAACAGACATTCAATACCAACGAAAATCCAAACTTTACTATTAATTTATTCTAAATTAATTTAATCAGTGATCGGTGACTCTGAATTCATATTACAGCCGATTGAATTAATCCATGATACTTAACGTTTAAAACTATCAATAAAAATTTAATTATGAAAAAATTAGTGATATTAATTAGGGAATTTATTGAATTTTAAAAATAATGGATAAATTATTAAGTATTCCTAATATTGAATAGATAAATTTGATATCTTTTCATAAATTATTAAGTATTCTTAATATTAAATTAATAAATTTGATCAATTTCTTGCATATATAATGTATTGTTTCAATTGATATCTTTTCACCCGTAGGAAAGTTTCAATTGGAGTAACAGTAAATCAGATAGAGACAATTAATTGGTTATCAGATGATAAATTTTACAGGAGAAAAAAAGAACGTAGAGCCTACTAATACCATTGGTGGAAAATTGAAGATGACAACCTGGAATTTGTTAACTGAAAACTTGAACAAATACAAATCAAATAAGAACTTAATTTACTCCCCGAGGTGAGGGATATAATAAAGGAGAACACTTGCCAATTGGCAAATGTTATTTTCCTAACAAATGGGATATGCGTACATTTTTTCTTTGGCAAAATTATGCTTCTCTCTCGTGCGTGTGAAGAGTGTATGTACAGTTAGCTTATTTAGCCTTGTGAATTATTATCAGCAAATTTGCGGAAACGAACAGACTCGTCATTAAGACGAGAAAGACGTCGTTCGGGTTGAGACAACCTTTTACTGGATCCAACTGTACCCATATTTAAAGCACCTTTGTCCTGTAATCAACAAAATGAATTGCACATAAGGAAAAGGGTTCCTTTACCAAAAATAGAAAGTTATGTAGACATGCCTTAGTCTTTGATGACTGTGGAGGAGGATGGGTATTTCGTGTCCCAACTAGAGTTTTTACCGCGTCATCCAATTCTGCAACCTTCCTCAAGAGATTGGTCTTGTCCATCTACCAGAAACCGTTACAATAAGATTTTTTTGAATTCTTTGGGAAACTCAAATCACAAATATGTCTTCTGATATACCTTCAACATTTCATTTTGTGCACAGAGCAACTGATCTCGTTCTTGTAGTTGCTGCAGTGCTATCTGAGTAGCAAGTATATCTGCCTCTTTGGTTTTCAGTTCCGATATGCAGCTGAGTCACAAATGAGAAGAATGGAATTATGAAATGAAAGTTTTGAACCTTTTGCTGTTTTAAATCATCCAATCTAAATAGTTTAATTGCGAAAAAGAACTCCTTAATCATGAGCTATACCAAATTGAAAACACACGGAAAGCAGATTGCTAAGACATGGTTTCTGAGGTATACTAACCTCACTCTTTCTTCAACGAGATCATTTATCTGCTGTCTTAGATCGAGGTTCTCTCTTTCCTAATGAGAAAAGGATGGTAATTAAGACAAGCACGTGATAAAATATAGTATACACCTTGATTTTGACTCTACGTACCTTTGCTAAGAACTCTTCTCTATGATGCTGAGCCTCCTCCACTAATTTCACAATTTGGTTTTCGTCTATCAAATTCTATAACATACCAAAAGCAAAAACGCGAGGCAATAAGAAATCACAACCATCAACTCCCCACAATTATAAATGAATCTGAAACTTACTGCATAGTCGGTAATGTCCAACTTTACACCAAGAAGGTCCCGAATGACATCATGAGTCATGTTTTCAGTAGCGGCCAACCTTGTTTGTAGCACGAACACCTGATCCACTATAAAATTTAGACCAATATGCATTGAGTGATTATTGTGCTAAATTTTCTTACTGCTGTTACAAAATCTATATGAAGTAGTTCCGTTATTCCTATACCTTAAATTATATACCTGGCCTGCAGCTTAATTATTGGCTAACTCTAACAAAAATTGTTTTAAGAAAAAGAAAAATAAAACCTTAGTCCGTGAGCCAGATAGTAAACATTGTTCCATCACTAAGTCATGTAAAAATTAAGGCGTCGAAGAAAAGAAATCCAACAAAAAACAAAAGGTGATATTGGTTTAGGTTGAGATGAGTTATGAATGACAATTAAACAACATTCTAATATAGATTCTTGAGACCAGCATTTTTATTTTTTTATTTTTTCTTTTCATGTATTGTCTACAACCTTTATATCTATAATATGAAAATGATTTAATATGTACTCTCCAATCGTCTAAAATGGTAAAGACCTCATTTTGCCTTCTAGTTGCAAGTGTCTCTAGTTCTTCCACACGTAACCTAGCCACCGATAGTTCTTGATCTCTCTCCTGATTCATCTGCTGAACAAGATTTGAAATGCATCTGAATGGTGAGCTCGAACCTCTTGTCCTTACTGAGATTTTCTCATTTTTCTCTGGTGCTGGTACCACTGACGTTGAATTTGATGTTTCTGTTTTCACTTCAAGGAACATGGACTCCAGGCACTTGTACTAACCAAGACGGATAAAAGAAGCAAAAGAGTATGATAATGTAAGAATAAAAGATGATACAAAGTTTCTGGTATTCAAATAAGAATATTGTTACTAAACTTGCTTTCAACTCAATGTGACCCACAAAATTAGCTGATAAAACATAAACTTATATTTTTGTACCTTTTGTTGGTACTGTGATGCTTGGGCTTCAGCATGCAACACAATTTCGGATATATACTCTTTGCACCTTTTAATCTTCCAGAAAATATACAAAAATGTCAGAGTTCTGGGAGTCTGGTAATGAAATTTAAATGTGTTGTAATTATCTTGGGAGTCTGGTAAAAATACCTCTTTATCTTGTTCTGCATTTTCCTTTTCAAGAAACCTTATCCGACTTAGTGCTTCATGAAGTTCCAGTACTTCATTATGTTGCCTGCATCAGGGTTTTCAAAAGATGAACAAGGAAGAAATCAAATCAGAAAAGGAAAATAATCTGGACCAACTTTTCATGTAAAAATTATTTTACACTATAATCTTGTATATCCACTTCATCGACTAATCAGGTTGTTATGAGAGTGAAAAAGATCTACACCTACAGTTGATCAACAATAAACTATAATACATATCAAGGAAGGAATAGCAGCTCTAACCTGGATATCTGCTCATCAGTTTGAACGCTTGTGCTTTCTGAATCAACATTCTTGGGAAATTTGTCAACTAACAATAATCTCTCTTTCAAAGCTTGGAGTTCCATTCTTAGTGAATCACTGATTGAACGATGTCTTCCCACCTCCTCATCCATTTCATGTACCTATGACAATTCCATTCAAGTCATAAAGAAGTTAATATGTAAAAGACCAGTTCAGTTATCCTATTGAGCCTTAATAATATTACTGAAAAAAGTAGTGGTATTAAACAATAATAAAATTACTAAGCTTCATCACTTTGAATTACCTCCCAAAAATCTTTTCCGTAATCCTTATACAAGGGAATCATACATGAAACTAACCTTTTTCTCCAAAACATTTATGGTAGACTCAAGCTCCTCAACAGAATGTTCCAGAATCTTGACTTCCTCGTCCTTTTGCTCAGCAAACAGCTTACTAGACTCTGACTCCTACAAATGATATTTCAGCTCCGCTAAAGGTGGTTTCACCAATAAGAATTATTTGAAAGTAAAAGAATAATCAGCACATACATACCTGATGTGCTTCCATGGCAATAGCTTCCTTTTCATCGGCCAAGGAATAAGCCATCTCAAGCTTACCAGTCAAGACACAAACTTCTTCATGGAGTTGGTCTCTCTCTATTATTACCTGGTTTAGTTCATCCTCAATGCTTTCAAACAAGGAAAGTGATTGGTTTTCCAGTGAAGCTGTCAAATTAGTAATCTCTTTTTCCAAACCTCTAATCACCTCTCTATGTTCATCCAATTTACCTTCAGCTTCAGTTTTGTAGGCATATAAATCTTTCAGAAGCTCCCTTAACTCCACATTTTGATTAGAAAGTTTCTCAATCGATTCTTTAGCAAGTTTAAGCTCATATTGGGACGTAGTTAAGGCTTTCTCGGTATTAACTAGAGAACCTTCAAGTTTTCTGTTCTGAACCAGTATATCATCAAGCTGACTTGCTTTAGTCTCCAGCTCATACCGAACTTGGCTAAGAGAACATATTAACTTCTCAGTCTGATCCTTAATGTCCTTGCTGTTAGAAGCTGATTCTTGCAATAGCCTAAAGTCAAATAGTAAGCCCTCTAATAACACTTGCTTCCTCTCTAACTCCTTTCTAAGAGCCATATTTTCATATAATATGACATTGGGCAAATCTGGCTGCTCAGGCACCTTCTGGATTAAAACACATTCGTCTGTTTTCACCGCACCTGCATTGCCCGTACTAATTACAGGGTCTGCAACACTAGAGGAATTTTTTACCAAATAATGCAATTCCCCTTGTCTGGCTGATTGCAAATCAAGGTTCATAGTGGCATAGGCAAATTTACTGACAAGCTCTGTTACACAGCAATTGTACAGAACAAAAGATAAAGATCCTCCATCCACCATCTGAGAGAAAATATCTTCTACCAATGATCTCATATTTTTCATAAAGTCTAGCATCTCCTGCCCAGTCAAAAGAATATCAGAATACATTGTCAAAAACTTCTTCTCCACATCAGTTTGAATTTGCAATAAATGCTCTTCTAGCATAGAAACCAAATTTGCCATCTCTATCAAACTGAAATGGATGTTGTCCTTTAACAATTGATTCTCTTCTTCTTTGTGACAAACTGAAGATTTGAGTTTTTGAATCTCTTCTTCCAAGCTTGCTCTCTCAAGCATCAAGATTTCACCAGAGTGCTTCCACATAGCAGTCAACTGTTTAGAATCTTCATATGCTTTTGTCAATGCATGCAGTGTAAGATCGGCTTCCTTCACTGTTGCATGAGCTTCCATAAATTTGGTTAAGAAACGATCATCAGGCCTTGTCTCCCCATAACCGAATATCTGTGCAGAGATAGAGAAATAAGAGAATGTAAGAAACAGCCCTATATTCTTGTACTTTGACAAACAAGCAGTAAACTTAATAATTGGTCACTTATTTCTTATTTAGGCAACTAAATGGAAAGCTACATACCTCTCTGTCATTCCCACTCTCTGCTTCGTCTTTCTGCAAGCTCAACTGGAAAAATAGATCCTCCCTGTTCAGTTCTGTCATTCACCACGACATGATTTAGTCTTCTATTTGCTTTTCATATGACTAAATACGAATAGATGTGACATTTAAAAAACTGTATTTATATGAAAGGAAAAATGGAAGTAGTGAAATGATACCTTTTGAGTAAGAACAGAATCCATCATCCAATTCTCGAAGGAATGCAGACAACGAAAGATACAGTCTTTGAAAACCATCATATGAGGCATTTAATTCTTTACCCAGCCAAGACACTACTACTTCGTTGAGAACTGGTCTTTCAGTGAGCTTTCCTGGATTTGATGATTTGCAACCATCAGACTGAATTACAGCGGATATTTCAGATTTTAGGTCTATCGTTTGTTCAGAAGCAAAGTTTTCAATTTCAGTTGACAAATCAGAGAGTGACGAACTATCAGTGCTCAATTCATCAGCATTTACAAGATCTTCATCAACATCAACTAATTGTAAGCTAGAAACATATGCTTCTGTGCTAATAAGACTCCCGATGCCATTCAATCCTCTATTCACTTCAAGAAGTTGCTCTTTTATCTGATGCAGTTTGTCATGTTGGTTCACAAACTCCTGACATTTGTTTGCATTTGATATTGAGTAGTCTACTGTATAACCCTCAAAACTCGTGTGATACATCCTCATATCCCTTATTTCTTTCCTGATGTCCCGAGTTTCCTTGACAATGTCCTGAATCAAGTCCCTGTAAGCAGAAGTAAGCCCTGTAACACCAGTTTGGAAAGCTTCTGTCTGTATTTCTGTATCAATAAAAGACGCTTTAATTGCGTTCTCCATCTCAATTACCTCAAGTTTAGTTAACTCAACCTGAGACTTAAGATCATTTAGTATCAAATTATTCAGGACATCTTGATTCTCAGAAATAGTACAATTTCCAAGTTTGCCTTGCACATCAAGTTCAGGAATGGAAACGTCTTGAACAGCACCATTCATGTGAGCTATCTTATAATTATCAGAGAGCCATTTTGCTACAAGGAACGCAGCATCAGCTTGTTTAGTTGCTTTACAAAGTTGATTGCTTTTATGATTTATTTCATTTTCTAGCATCCTTATCATATTGGTCTTCTCATTTAACAACACTTGCAACTCAATTGCCTCCTCAATGTCTTCCTTCTTGTCTATCTGTTGAAATGCATTTAAGGTTACAGTTGCTTCCCTTAAGGAACTTAATTTCACCTCCATGTCCAATACCATCTTCTGTGCATCCTCCAAGCTATTTTGTAGCAGGAGAATTGTTTCCTCCTTCTCAATATACTTTTTGACAGCCATGTCAACATGCTCACAAATCCAAGAATTGACCTGGGGAAATGAACAAGAAATGCTTTTTACCTGACCATAGGCCTCTTTGAGAGATCTTGAGCCTTCCAGAAGGAAGGTTGTTAGTTCCAATATTGCTTTTTCCCAGTCTAAACTCTGTGACTTAATTTCCTTTTCTTTTTCAGCAATAATATCTCTTAGCTCTGTATTTTCGTGAGCAGTGGTGCATAACCTCTCTTCAAACTCTGACTGAAGATGGGAAAGCTCTTCCTGTAACTGAAGAATTGTATTGGTTGTCTCCATCTCAACCTCTCGACAGATTCTTTCGGTCTCCTGTTTCTGAGTTAATTGTATTATCCATTCCTCTTGATATTGGTCATTAAGTAACCGTACTTCTTCAAGATCCTTGGCCATTTTTTCTAACTTTGCCTTTAACTCTTTGTTGCTGTTAAATTCATTATCTTTAGCAAGCATTACCGAGGCTCCCAATGTTTTTGTTTCAATTTTATTTGCTAAAGCATCGTCATTAACTTCCCGTGTATAGGACAGAACTTCATCTCCAGAATCACTTCTCACAGATATTGTCCTAGCCTGTAAAATTTAACTTAATCTGATGAACTTCATCATAAAACACACATGAAACTCGGTTCCCTACAAAGATGAGCTTATGTGAAACTATTAACCATTAAATATTTCTCAAATACAGATTAGAATGTCCCTCGCCACAGGAATTTCCATTAATGAATAACAGTTTACTTAAGAAATTAGAATATTTGCTCAACATGAGTAAAATTGCTTTGGAGATGATTATATCTTCTTATATTTACATACACTACTGAGAAATTTTATTTTCTTTGCTGCTTAAATTTATTTCAAGTGATGACATTGCTAAAGATTTTGGTCATATTGACTATCTACCTATGCAGTAGACAATACCAGATCAAAACTACGACAACATGCAACCAAATGCATTGATGTTAAAATCACCATCATAAGTAAAACAGACTAAAAAACAAAAGTTAAAAATGTGTTGCATGTTATTCTTTCCTCACCAATGAACATTTATCTGTCTTTAGAATTTCATTGGGATGGTCAAAAGAGTTCAGAACCTGCAAGAATGGAAAGAGTTAAACATGATAAAGCAGAGGTTCAGCAATGTCTTCACATGCGTTTCCAGTATTAAAACAGAGGCTCGTATAGACTTAACTTGATTGTATTTCAAATATTTTCCCAGCTCTGATTGTAATTTACCCACTTCTCTGCAAAGAAGAAAGAAATTTGTTAGTAGTCTACTAGCAAATAGTTTTTAGGATTTTAATGCAATAATAGTATCCCCACTACAGACTATTTGCAATAATGATATGGAGAGAAAATGAAGAAACAAAATCATTTTTCCAAAAGTATAGACAACAAGTCTCATGTTCTCCACAATATATGCACTATTCACTTGTTCTAACTCGCCAAAAGTCAAGCAATAAAAACTTGTAAACTAAATACAGCTTCAATAAATTAGCATTGAAGCTACACCTTAGCATACAAGGAGACCCTGGGGATGAAATTAACAAATGATGAATGCACTTATCAAGGAATTCGTTTATTAGAATACACATATAGGATAGAATACAAAGTATCTCATTAACAACAACAATGATAATGATGACGATATTTAAGGCAACTGTCTACCTAAGCAATTTAGAATTCATATTCTGGCACTCTTCTAGCTCTTGTGCAGTATCAATATCCTGAAATATCAAAGAGAACACCAAGTGAAAACAGAAAATCTCAGATAAATGGCATAAGTAATAAAAGAAGTGGACCTGATTTACATTTTTCATGGAGAATGTAAATTTTCCTTGGAGATTGACAAGGAGCTGAACATTAAAGAAAAATACCAAACATCAGAAATCCAACCCAGACGAAAGTTGATATTTATCTTTCAAGAGAGGGAGTGACAAATTATGGGATCTAACCAACCTGATCACGCAATTCAGATAACTCAGTCAGCAATCTTTCCCGTTCTCCATGCTCATAGGTGTTTTGAGATCTGGTAGTAAGAACTGATGTAAAATGAATCATTGGTATCCAGTAAAAGATTAAGACTAAAGAATATTAACTGTCCACTCAGCTTACAGTTGAGGATGTCGCAAAAGTCTATCATTCTCCAAAGCAAGTGTTGATAATTCGGAATTTTTATCTATTTTCACTTTAAGCAACTGAATCTCCTCCTGCAAAGCCCTGTTTTCCTCCATGAGATACTTCTCAGCTGTCAATTTCCCATCTACCAATAACTCAAGTTGTTTGATTTTCTCCTTGTAATGCCTCAGCATACTTGAAGTATGTTCAATATCCTCTTCCCTTTGTCGAACCTGCCAAAAGATGATATTACTTTAAGTTCATGATGTTATAAATATTTGGGCCTATTCACATAATTCCCTGAATTTTTTTCTGGAATAGACTTTTGGTCTGGTAAAATTATAGTCAGGTTAAAACATGGATATCTTTCGGAGAGTTAATTTTTTAGTCAAAACATACTTACCAAACAATTTTTGTGGTCTATTTCAGCCTTTAAATTCTGGATTGTAGTTTCTGCCATTTTTTCTCTCCTCAGGGCACTAACCAAAGCAGCTTTCATGCATTTGATCTTCCAGATATAACAGCTCTAACTTTCAGTGAATCTTGTAATAATTATTATGCAATAACCCTTGACAATAACAACCCATAATACAAAACCCTCACCATAACTGTCGTAAACTGACCTCTTTGCTTGGAATGAGTAGGTTGTGATCTGCTGTTGCTCTTTCTCCCAAAGAGTCATATCCTTCTGACACTTCACTCAATCTAAACTTCTCAGAATTTGGCTCTAAATTTGACGAGGTAGGAAAATATTTATCGTTCATCAGAAAGGACAGTTGACCCTGTTCAAGTTTAGTACATGTCTCAGTTAAGTCAGCCCTAAGATGCAGTATGGTTTTGTAGAAAACCTCCCACAATTTCAAACTTCATCAAATACCTTCAATTGTTGAATCTGCCACTGCAGTGCACTTACATCACCAGAAGCGTCTTCATTCACTTTTGCCTTTTATTAGTGTAAGTGAAAGAAAATCAATTAATTCATATATTATCTCAATAAACAAATATTACATACCATACGTTATGGTGTGTAATTCAAACACAAACCCCAAAATAAAAATAAAAAAAACAAATGCAGGCAGTTAAATAGGTGAGTACATTATTTTGAATAAGCTTGGCTCGCTGCGCAAACTTCAGAGTGCTTAGTGTTTCATTAGCACAGCTGCAAGGGAAGAAAAATCGACATCAATGATATAAGAAAACAAAGAAACATCAAGGAGCACTCGTTGTTCACTATTTAACTTTAAGCAACAAAGTTAACACAGACCAAATTGATGGGCTGACATTCGCAATGACCATTGTCTTTGAATTTCCACCTAAAGAATCCTGAATACAAAGTTTTGGAGAGTACAACCATATTACTACAGAAAATTATATACTAGATTGTATGTAATATTACTGAAAAAACAATCTCAATTTGTAGAACTTTGTGTATCTAACCTGAAGAAGAAACGTAAGTCTTGAATCTCTGTACGGAACATGCCTAGGCTTCCCATGGGCTAAGTCCACCAAAGTCATTATGACCAATCTAACAAAGCACTTAAGGTCAGCCATTTGAACACAAATTGTTGTGATAGACTTTATTAAGATTCAACTGAAATATATCAACAGCAAATAAATTGATAAACAAGTTCGTGATAGTGAGTTACCCAAGTGTTGACAAAGATTTGTTTATATTTGCTGCTTCTTTCAAACGTTCACTATCTGCTCCAGAGCTTTTCTGCCTAGATGAAAGTGCAAGTCAAGCCTGGTTTTGAAAAATAAATTGCAACGGTTTATAAAGATTCTGATGAAAAATATTCTATTACCTTTCAGAACCAGCCAAATCTACTAAATTTAGCCTAGCAAACCTAAAGTGAGTCATAGAATCTTTCTCCCATTGGCTTTCAATAATACAAGTGAAAACGCTGTGAGACCGACTGCTTTCACAGTTCATATGAGTAGCAGCCACCTTCCTATTTGCAGTGCCCTGTGTAAGTATTTAGGTGAGGAAGATAAGATTAGACATGATCAAGCACAGCACAAAACATTAAGGTAAATTTAATGGTGAACATATTTGAGTACAAAACCCAACCTGTAACAAAAGCCTGAGAACATCATAAACTGTTTCCACGCTATGTTCAGTAAGGTTTTCAACGTATACCCCCTTCTTCAAATCTTCTCTGAGCTACAGGGAGAGTATTGAGTTTTAAACTCTGTTATGCAAAGCATTAATAGTAACAAGTAAACAACAATTTTAAATCAGGTTAGATATTATAAATTGTGGATTACTTGCAGATTGGTTGATGAAGGCATAAGAAGATCAGTTATTTGCTCGTTGTATATCTCCAAAAAGGAACACTTGCAACTATATTTCAGCTTGTGACACTTCCTACTCTCTTCTTCCTAAATCATAAATAATGCGTAAGAAAATTCAACATTTGAAACAATAGTATATTCAGGTGAAAACACAAACATTGTAATATCACACCGCTTTAATCCTCATAAACAAATAGTCAAAAACTCTTGGTGTGATCCCACTATCATCATTAAGGTATCCTTCTGTTTCCTTAATCTCGCCCATCATGGTATATGTTTTACCACTACCTGTCTGCAGACAATTAGCCACGCACAATTTCAGCAACAAGCAAAAAAATACATAACAGCTTGTAGCAAAGAACAAAACACTAAAACCCCACAAGTCACACTTACCTGACCATAAGCAAACATACAACTGTTGTAACCAGACAAACAATTCTCCACCAGGGGAACTCCAGCAACTCTGAACAGGTTTTCCTACACCAGTTCACCGCAATAATGAATAACTAATGAGCTATGAAGAAACAATGTTTTCATTTGATTCATGTGTCCACATCAGATACACGTGTATTGTCAAATATCGATACTCTTAGCTACTCTCTAACATGTGTCTAGGAAGTATCTAAGTCTTTATAAAAAATCTAATAAATCTACATGTGACATATTTAGAAAGTAGCATAATATAGAAACATATTGGCAATGACCATCGATTATCTTTTTATGGCTAATCTCAAAAAAGGATGCAAAAAAAGTATTCTTATTTGTGGCCAATACGAAGTGATTTACGATAGAATTGTGATTTTTATTTTCTTTTTCATATTGTCCGAGAGGTATAGTCTTTATTTGGATTTGCAGAATTCGCAACATATTTACTGTGTATATACACACAACACGACACACTTAGCGAATTTCCATACATTCTAGAATATATATGTATCTTCTTATCGGAAATATAGATTGCTTTATAAGTAATTATACTAAGCAATATGAAATAAACCATTTCCAACTCAGCCCTCTTTCTTAAAAATCGTTCACTTTAAAATTTGAAACAACATGCAGTTCGTATACGTTATAGTGTATTTCTGACAAAGTGGAGGAGACTCACCTGGGATAAGGTCTCGCATCCTATATGATCAAAGGTGAATCTGGTTTCAGGATGACCGAGCCACACCAAAGTTTGCGCGCTTTCCTGCTTCAAACACCTACCATGCCCTTGCGAAACCTTCTCCACGTTACTCAACGGTCGAATCCTAATCAGCACCTGAAAACGCTACCTCAGTTACATAAACGACGTGAGAAAAAACAGTCCGGAATCCGTTCGAATGTAAAATTACCTGCACGTTATGATCCGTCCAAAACGACGGGTCGTCTTTGAGTTCAAAATGCGGAACGTTGACGCAGAATTCCGTCTCCTTGAGCAACGCGCACGCACTCGGTCTTCCTCCGCCGAGAGAAACCCTGGAAGCGTTTCTAGCCGGCGTGCTCTGCGCCGAATTAGGTTCCGACTGCGGCTTCCCGACCCTACCGGAGAGCCTGGGAGTTGCACTCCCAAATCGATGCTGGCGAGCAGGTTCGAGTTCCTGACACTGAGAAGGATCCGTTATGGAGTTCAACGGAGTTCGAGGAGGTGGAAAGTTTATAGGGTTCTGCCATCCTTCCAATTCGTTCTCGTTCGTTTCGCTTTGAGGGTTTCTTCGAAAGGATGTTCGAGCTTCCTTCCACATTTTTAGCTGATTCTGATTCTGATTTGCTCAACAGCAAGCTCCTTTGTTTACTACTGCTGCGGGATGGAATAGGAGGACCCGCCTCATTTCAAATTCAACTTTCCAAAATTGTAGCCGTGCCCTTCAACCGCTTCTTTTTGCTAACGTCACCCACAAACACCTTTTAAATTTCAAACCGAAGCTCGTTGGCTTGGTCCACTTAACGCTGTGATTTGTCGAAGCTGGATCCTGACTCTACTTCCCTCCTACTAACGTTAAAGAGGTGGCAAAGGTTAAGTAATTGTAATTCGTTGATGCTGAAAATAGTTATAATTAGTGGTTTAAAAAATATTACACAACTTTTTTATTCCTTTTGAAGTACTCCAATGTTTAAACTTTTATTTAATCAAGAGTTGTTCTTTACAAAGAGTGTGCTCATTTTTATAAGGTTAATTATTTTAAATCTTTCTTGTATATTTAGCTTAATTTGGTTTTATATATTTTAAAACATTTAATTTGTTTATAAATGTAATAATATTGCGGTCACTTTATATCTAATTAGTGGTAAAATAGCTAGTAAACCAATGTCAGTTGTTTTAATTTATGCGTAGTATAATTTTCAAACAAATTCATGGTAAATTTTCAATCTCAATTTCAACATAGGACGCGAACACATTATTATGTTTCAAAATACATTTTATTAATTTTTGACATATCTATAGTATTGTATTTTTGTTAAACTTAGAAACTTAATTGTGTCTTTTATTAATAGGTGATGGATAGAATTAAGTAAGAAAAATAAATTATACAACAAAAAAAAGATAGTTAAGTATGTTTATAACGATTATTGTTTTCGTTTTCGTATGACTTTAATCAAATGTAACTTAGACTGCAACACCCAATGTGTATTCCTTGCAAATAATAAGCAATTTCAATACTGCGTGCTTGGTTGATTGAGTTGAGCGTACATATTAACCAATCATTAACCCAATTTTTAAAGAAAAATAAATACAAGTTTAAAGAATTAATAATATATGTTGACCTAGGATTTGTTTGACATGAATTCAAAATCCTAAGATTTTTGCTTAGTCAGGTCTTCAGTTCCAATATCAGCTTTTTAAGAGTTGTGTATCCTAGAAAAGGGGTTCTAAAGTGGAAATGCACTAATTAGTAAGTACCCGTTAAAAGTAAAATTAAACTCTTTTGATGTAGATTTGAAAATTAATATTTATATGCGTAATGGCGGGATTTACATTTGAGTTTTATGTTATTTCGTGTCATTATTGTTTTCACCATATATAAAAGAAGTGGCCTACAAATTTCGAAAGAAATTATATAGTAATGAGTGTCAATTTGAACTTATATTCGTGCTTTTTCTAAGGTATATATGCATGGATTACTTTGCCATAAACATCTATTTAACGTTACAATCTCAAATAAGAAACGTAGAATCATGTGCAATTCGTCCTACAAATTTAAACCGAGGTAATAAGAACGAAACTGATTAGAACAAAATAATAGAAACGAAGTTATTATGTATTATAAAAACAGATGGTAAACATTTTATATCACAGTTCATAAAAAAAAAAAGTTAAACTTTAAGGTGCAAATTTCTTTGTTAAAATTAGAACAATTATGAATTGCTTGGTTGTGTTTCATTGATTTTGTTTATGGTTTATTTGTTTTTTATATGTATTAAAAAAATACTTTAAATATTTTAATGTATTTCTGAAATAAAATTATAACTACTTATTTAAAATGTTAGTTTGTAGAATAGTTCGTTACATGAATATGTAACCAATAATATATAATTACAATAAACATTGATCTATCTATCTCTCATCCAATGTCTATCCGTATGTATGTTCATTTCATTGTTAACATTATTAATTACAATGAAGTGTCTCAGATAGAACTTTTGCTGACTATAATTCTTTGTTGCTCAATTTAAACAATTTTTTATGATGCAAATTGCAAATATTTTCATAAAACAATTTTAGCAAAAATTACCCATCCTTTTGTATAACTTTTCTAATAAATATTGTGAATTTTTTATTACTCACCTGAGATACTTATTGATTTATGGTTATTACTTTTAAATCAATTTCTTCTTCTTTTTTTATAATCGTAGCCTTTTACTCTCTTTTCATATTATTTTATATAGGACCTTATGCTTGTTTAATAATCAACTTATGCTTGAATTATTATTGTCGACATTAATCTCTCTCCCTCCCTCCCTCCCTCTCTCTCTCTCTCTCTCTCTCTCTCTCTCTCTCTCTCTCTCTCTCTCTCTCTCTCTCTCTCTCTCTCTCTCTCTCTCTCTCTCTCTCTCTCTCTCTCTCTATATATATATATATATATATATATATATATATATATATATATATATATATATATATATATCATCGAATTCAAAACTAACAATTAAATATTTTGTTCCAACACAACTTATTTAACAAACAATCAATAACTTACAACAAATTTTATTCATTCAAATGGCATAAATCTAATCTCAAACATTAAATTTAAACAACACACAACTTTCTACAGAACTCAAAGAATTTCCAAAAATCCAAATAATAAAATCATTCTAAAATATAGATTAGATATTTGATACAAGATATGGAAACATGACAAATTTTGAATTATGTTAAATTGAAATAATATTTGTTTTCAAGTAAATTCATTAATTGACAAAATCATAAAAATAAAAAAACAAAAAATATTTACAATAAATAATAACCAACGGTGTTTTTTTTTAAGTTAGAAACAATCCTTGATTCCCAAGTATTGCAAATTGCAAGACGAAGAAATCAAGATAAAAAGAGAAAATAAATTCTTTCATTTAGAGGTGGAGAGATTATGAGTCTCTCACTTACAAGCTTGGAGTACTCAAAATGATAAAATGTTCATGTTTACTCCTTTCAAATTTCATGTTTTTTTAAAAAAGAATCTAAATAATACTCTCTATCACTCTATTCGTTCAAAGAAAACTTTCTCTTCAAAATTTATATGCAAAAGTAACTGTTTCGGATATGAAGTTGAGTCTCTTACTCAAAGCACTTCAAAATGTTTTATGGACGAGTATATGTGAAAAGTACTTCAATACTTAAGTAAATAATACAATACAAGGGATGCATATATTTTGCATAATATTCCTAAAATCATATATGATATCTTTATTTATATTAGTTACGATGAGCTTTTATCTTTCGCTAGTCTAATGACCACTCAACAACATCTTAATCTACATTAAGGACTTAATGAGTCATTGTCCCTGATAATCTGACCATACTGTTAGGTCATATTGGGCACGACCTAGACTTGAATGGATGACCTGAGAGGATAATTTAGGTGGACGACCTAGATGGACAGTTTGGATAGACGGTTTAGAAAGACGACCTGAAAAACGATTTGGAAAGATAACCTAAGAGGACGAGGACGACCTGAATGGTCGGTGTTGACCTTTGGCTAAACCATATGGTACATTAATTAAATATTATTTTTTTATCTCCATTATAAGTCATATTTGTTGGGTCACTTCAAAACATTATTTGCTAATAAGAAATTAAAAATGTTATTCTTTACTAACAACACATTCTTTCAAAACTCTGTGAAAAGTCTATCATTATGTTTTTTATATTCAGAGGGTGTTCAATCTCAACAAGCATGACAAGAAACCAGGTATGACGTTGTGCAGTGTGAATAGCTTTGTTCAACTCACTCTTACGAGTGCAATAATACTTCACCACAAAGTCATTTACAATTGCAATTATACAGGATACAAAATTTCCCAAGCATTTTCCCTAATAAAAAACATATATCCCTCATAATTGACCAACACTTAACATATTTTTTTCCATTCCCATTCCTAGATACTATGTTCCCTCACTAAGTATCCGTTTTGCTCACCGTGAACAACAAAATGAAGATAACGCAGTGCATGTCTTCTGTTTTGGTAAGCCATTTCGCAGAATTGAGAATAATAATAACCACACTTTATGAATGTAAACACAATTACACAAACTCTCTCTGGCCTCTAACAAAAGAGTGGAAAACAATTAGAATTAAAGTCTCAAACAAGTCTCACCCTCGTCTGAAAATAAGCCATAACTAGCAAAACTAGTAGGTAGTGTCTCCAAAGAACAACATTGCTCTGTCCTTTCGATATCATGTTTCCAGGGGCTAAGATGCAAAACAAAAAACAAAGACATCATAGTCAGTATAAAATTAGTTTTTTTTTATAATTATTTTTCAAATAAAGTAGTTTATATATGTCTGAATAGTTTTATTTAAAAGATTAAATAAAAACTAGTATAAAGTGTGCAAACTTCCAAAGTTTCTTACCGCATTGCCTTGTTGAATTAGCAAAACTTGAGCAAAGACATAGCAAGCCTTCTGTATCAGTATCAAAGCCACATGTCCCACCAGATTTTTTGCAACTTTCACATCCAGTGTCTGGCACACTGAAAGAAAGCTTGATCCCATAAACCCAGTCCAAAGGGCCAACACCCTTCAAATTTTCGGTGTTAATCACACTTGTATAATGTGTGCAGTCTAATATGTTCATGCTCATGAACTTTACAGTGCCATAAGTGGTGAAACAGCACGGTGGGGAACTGTTGGTCAACAAATGGAAGACCCTGAAGGCATTGCACGCGCCATAAAGCTCGTCACACGTATGGCCAGCGAAGTTGAAGCAGAGATACTTGTAATGGTTTAGAACAGGAGAGTCTATGGAGCAGTTTAGCAGCACGAAAACCGTGTCCTGTGATGGAGGGATTATGGCGGATTGAATATCGGTCATTTGGAAGTCGTGGTGAGGTTGGAGAATGGAGCAGGTGGACATTGCAGGATCGTAGACTACCATGGAGTTTTTTTCATAGTCAATGGATTGGACTTTGTAAGAGCCTGAAGGGGTTTGAAAGAACAAGTCAGTGCTGCAGTTTAGCATGTGTCTGAACTGGGGTGCACCGCACCCATCTTCTAGGCCAAAGGGGTAGTTTATGGGAATGCTGCCGCACGAGGTTTTGCAAGGGGAGGAGGAGAGTGTGAGAGTGGGAATGACTTGGAGTTGTAATGACAATGTTAGCAGGAACAGTTTGAAGAGGGTGAATGGTTCTGGTGAAATCTTCATCTGCATGTTAGAACTCAGAAGCTAGCAATGGTAGAACTGCTTGGATTGGATTGGAAGGAGAAAAAGTAGTGACTTTGGAATGCTTGTTTTTCTTACACAAAAAAGTGTACAAAAATGACCGTAATTTACTCGAGTAAGTTTGAATGGCTTTTCGAACGTTGGACACAGGCTGGGATGGGATCCACACCTTGAAAAAAATGAAGCACTTTTGCTAGTTTCCATCGGAATGCGTGGTTGTTCAATTATTATACTGGGCGTATGCACTGCAAAAACTTGTAGCAGTAATATAAAATGATATTTCTACGATACTTTTTTTATCCGATTTTAAAATTGAAGATATTAGTTTCCTGAAAAGTGTATGAATAAGATTTACAAAGAAAAAATAAATTCAACAAATCATAAAAAAAAAACTGAACAAAAGAGAGAAAAAGGTGAATAGTTGAAGAGAGAAAAAAAAAAATACAACCACGTCAGCCTAGATTTAACGTTCTTGTTGTCAACTTAATGGACATGACCTTATTCATATATTTATCATAACATAAGAATTCAATATCTTCATTTTTAAAATCGGGTACTAAACATAAATTCATCAATTAACCTGATTAAATAAGCATTTAAACTTATTTTTTTTAATGGTGTATGGCTTATTATTATCATTATTATTTATTATTATTATTTTTGATTGAAAATAATTTTGAATCAATTATAAAATTAAATAAATAATATTAAAATATTATTAAAAAAATGTTGCGGCAGGAAGAGGCCTAGAGCTGCAAATTTATTAATTCGATGAAGAAAATTTGGCACCTACATATGTAATCGTCCTCGTCCTATAGGCTTACATTTTGAGATACAGAGGCTTCTGATTTTCAAATTGATGTTTTCTTTTCTATTTCTCATGCTTAAAAAGATACAGGTAATGGATGATTACTTTATATAGGTAAGTATTAATATATTCTCAATTTTAATATAATAAATTAATAACAAATAATATGAACACTTTTAATATTAGTAGTTTATTTATATTTTACCAATTATTGGGACAATTAAGTATGTTTTATGTTTGACAATTAGCAATAAACAATAATTACGTATAGCTAATAAAGTTAATAAACTAATAAAGTAGGTTTAAAAAGACTCGTTTCAAGATGGGATAATTGGATATTAAATTTAATTTTTCTTTTAATAAATACATGTAACCATTGATAAAAAATATTTTATTATTTTAATTATTGGTAAAATTTAAATAAAATTAATAGAGTTAGTTTTTTTATTAAAGTTGTTATTTTGTTATTACACTGCAGTAAAAAAAAAGATATATTACCATTGAAATATTTTCATGTATATAATTATAAAAGATTTAAAGCTGAACATTTTCTTTTTAGAAAAATATATAATATTTATATTTTATTCCTCAAATGTTTCAACGTGGGGATGTAGCTCAAATGGTAGAGCGCTCGCTTTGCATGCGAGAGGCACGGGGTTCGATCCCCCGCATCTCCATCTATTAATTGAATTTTTCTCTTTGATTTTGAAAAGTAAATAACATTCTTTTTGTTTCCTCTTATCTCGAAAAGGCGGAATCTGCCGTATAAAATGCAGACACATTCCCGCCAATATGCAAGAGCTGGTGCGCAAAACTAGGGTTTCTGTTCAAGAACTTCGAAGGCCCCTCAGCTGCATTGACCATGGCGGAGGACCTTACTCAGATCGCTCACTTGCTCAACAGCACCCTCAGCCCGGACGCCGCCGCCGTCCGCGCCGCAACGGACTTGCTCGATCGGTTCTCCGTCAATCCGCAATTCCCTTTCCAGCTCCTCACCCTCTCTGCTGGTATTAATTTCATTTCCCTATTCAATTGCTCCTTCCGGAGACAAAACAATCGTGATGGTTTTCGTTTCGTGTTTTTGCGAACAGGAGCAGGAAATCAAGGCCAGAAAATTGCCGCTGCTACCTACCTCAAAAATCTCACTAGACGTAACGTCAGTAGCTCCGGCGAAAAGCCTTCGAACGTGAGCAAGGAGTTCAAGGAGCAGCTGATGCAGGTGTTGCTTCAAGTCGAGTTATCCGTTCTCAAGATTCTAGTTGAAGTGGTATGACTATAGTCATTTTCGCTCTTTAACTGCTTTTATATTTACGTGTATATGTGTGTGTGGGTACTTATTTATGTATGTATGTATATATATATATATATATATATATATATATATATATATATATATTCGAATCTGACTGATGACCGATTCTGTGGATGCAGTTCCGCCCCATTGTGGCAGCTGATTTTGTTAAGCAGAATTTGTGGCCCGAGCTTGTGCCTAATTTGCAGGCTGCTATTCAGAATAGTCATCTTATCAACGGTTCAAACACTAAATGGAATACTGTAAATGCACTTATTGTTCTCCATGCTCTTATTAGACCTTTCCAGGTATTCAAATTTTAAAGTATGTGGTTATGAGTTTTTGAATTTTCTGTTGTTTGTTGTAATTTGTCGTATTGTGATTCTGTGTGAAAGGAATGCCGGTATTGATAAGTTTTTTAAAATTTCTTTTGCTGGTTGAGTTGATGTATAAAGGAGGGAAAAGAACTTGTCACCGACTTGTGTCTTGCATTGTACGAATTTACATGTGCTTCTCTAATTGATTCTTTGCCCTAGTTTATGTGGTCTTAAGTTCATTCGGAATCTTTGCCAGTTTTGTTCTCTGAAACATTCTATTTTTAACAGGTTTTTACTTTAGAAAGATTTTTTGTCTCATGTGCATTTGTGTCCTGGTTAGCCCCATTCTGAACTTTAGGATTGTACTTCTTTCTATAATAACACTTTAGCTCTCTTTTTGTTTTTGTATAACTTTGTATGTAATGTGATGCTTGTTGAATGGCTTACGGAAATACAAACTTTTAACCATTAAATGGAGAAGATAATTGGTGGACTTTGGTTGCCTTGACTCGTGTTCAAATTCACTCCTTCATCTTGCAGTATTTTTTGAATCCTAAAGTAGCTAAGGAGCCAGTACCGCCACAGTTGGAGCTTATATCGAAAGAAATTCTTGTGCCTTTGCTTGCCGGTTTCCATCAATTTGTTGAAAAGGTATTGTCTTCTTATTTGTGTTCCTCACCTTTTGGCATGAGTTTCACTTCTGAGTGATTTAATGATGCTTGGATCAGGCTTTAGCAACCCATGTCATAGCAGAAAATGAAACTGAGAAAGTCCTTCTCACTATATGCAAATGCGTACATTTTGCGGTAAGTATAGACATACAAAAGTCTACACTTTAGTTATTTTCTACATTAATGTGAACATATTCAATCATGGTGGAGCTAAACCTTTTAAATGATGTTATTATCTAAATGGCATTCTTCAGTTATCTTCTGCCCGTATTGATTGTGATGCCTGTACCCTCGTGTAACTTTGCTATTAAATTCTGATAAGTGTACTGCACTTCTAAAAGTTGGACTTTGATGCTGAGTTTTTGACTTGTCGGCTTCAAGTGGAATTTGTGGCATCCTGATGGTAATTTGTCTCAATTTGATTACACACTGACTATTTTCAGTATTGAGTGTAGTTTTGTTGAAAGCACATTACATCATACTATTTTCTGATAAAATTATGGATGAAAAGTTCTTGGTGTAGGTCTCCATGTCTCTTATTTATAATGAAAATTCAAGTGTGTAAGAGAGATAGATCCATTATTCTCATCTTGTTTAAGTTACTACTGTACTTGTTCAAGAAAATTTGGTTCTTTGAGTGAAAAGGAAAATTTCAGAAAGTGTGGCGCATTATTTTCTCTTTTACTAGTTTTTATTTTGTCCAAGACTTCAGCCTTAATTTTTTTCCCCGTACTTAACATGCTTTATTCTGTTTTGCTACTGCTACTTTATATCCCTTCTAAATTGATGTTTCCTTTTCCTTTTACACGACATTTTTATTTGTAGGTGAAGTCCTACATGCCATCAACATTGGCTCCTCTGTTGCCTTCATTCTGTCGAGACCTAATGAGCATTTTGAGTTCTCTGAGCTTTGATGGTGCAGTCAATCAAGATGATGAATATTTGACAAGATTGAAGACTGGAAAAAGAAGTCTTCTTATTTTCTCTGCCCTTGTCACCCGGCACAGGAAGCATTCTGATAAGTAATGTGGCTCATAAATTGTTTTTTAATTGAATATAATTCTTTTTACTATTGTATATTGAATCATATGCTCCTCATTTTCAGGTTGATGCCAGAAATTATTAAATGTGTTTTAAACATAGTCAAGTTTAGCAAGAATACGAGTGTAAGATATTTTCATTTCTTGTGCTTAATGACTGGTTGGTTGGCCTGAACATGGTTATGATTTCTACTTTAGCTCTTCGTCTGTCAGAATTCTAAAATACTTAGCGGTGCTTTTCCTGAAACCATTGTCTCCTCAGCATTATATTTATTTTCCAAACTGCTTCAAAGTCTTTATCTTTAACTTGATTCTGGAATTGTCTTACCTTGATATTTGTTGTTATAGTTCCTCATATTTCATTCCAAAATTTGAACTGTTATGTTCCTCTTGCAGCAACTTCCTTTCCTGTCTGAGAGGCTTATGTCCCTAGGTTTTGATGTAATTTCAAATATACTAGAGACTGGGCCGGTAGGTTTTTTTTTTTCTTTCTTTTTTTTTTGTTTCAATTGTTAGAATGCTAAAAAACGTGAACTTTTCAGTGAGCATATTCTTCAAAATACTCATCATTGATGGGCTTCCGTGTAATTTTATGCAGGGATGGCGTTTAGTTTCTCCACATTTTTCAACTCTATTGGAATCTGCAATATTTCCAGCATTAGTATTGAATGAGAAGGTCAGAATTTATTGAAACAAAAGTAACATGAATAGTGTTTTTGCTTAAGTGGAATAAATCAGTCAAAAACTGTATCTTATATGTTTTTTCTTGTTATTTTCTTATGGAAATGTTGATGAATAGGACATGTCAGAGTGGGAAGAAGACCCAGATGAGTATATCCGGAAGAATCTTCCTTCAGATATAGTATGAGAATTGATCTTTGTCTTCTTTTTTTTTTCTTAATGTTTAGATATATCTGACTTGAACTTATATTAGGATGAAATTTGTGGATGGAGAGAGGATTTATTCACAGCCAGAAAAAGTGCAGTAAACTTACTTGGTGTCATTTCGATCTCAAAGGTTACTGCTCAACAAAGATTGATTAATCTATGGCTTAGTTATTACCATTGTTCATTTTTGTCATTAATGTCTGCAGGGTCCACCAATGGAGACTGCCACTGACAGTTTATCGGCTTCATCCAAGCGTAAAAAAGGTCAAAAGAACAAAAAAACCAATCAACGGCGCTCTATGGGGGAGTTATTGGTGCTTCCATTTTTGTCCAAGTTTCCCATTCCTTCTGATTCCAATTTGTCTCAGAAAATATTGAATGAGTGAGTTTTATGCATGCTTCACATGTTAAGTAAATTCAAATTATATTTTTAAGATCAATGACCTGATCTAATATAATAAATACTCTGTTAATATTTTAGTATGTTTTTGGAAGTCTATTGACAAAGCAATAATATAATTAGCAATATGAGTATGTATGTGCTTTCTTTTTGAATCAGCCTCGAAAGGATATAGCTGAACTTGGTTCTTGTTTGATGCAACTTTGTTGAAGAAATAATTGCTTTCAAAAGCACTCTCAAAAAGATGCCAAAAAAAGTTATTTTCACAAATCAAGTCAATTTAGTCAATCATGAGACTAATCAATTGTGTTTACAGCTATCATGAATTTATACAAATGACTTGTACATTTTTTGTTTTGATATGCCTTTCACTTCTTTTTTCATAAGAACTTTGATATTGATTAAAGAGGGCAAGGTTATTTGTTGTGTAGATATCCTTACTCTATAGTAGGTTAATTTCCTTTCTTTATGACTTTTTCTACATTTTCTTGTTACATCTTGAACTATGGCAGTTACTTTGGTGTTCTTATGGCATATGGTGGCCTGCAAGATGTGAGGACATTTCTTCTTTTCAACTATTCATCATTTTTTCTATGATAACTTACAGAAAGGAGTTTTAAATTCTATAATTTTACAGTTTTTGAGGGAGCAAGAACCGGAATTTGTAACAACCCTTGTACGAACACGGATTTTGCCTCTGTACACTGTAGCTGTGTCCCAACCATACCTTGTTGCTAGTGCAAACTGGATACTTGGAGAACTAGGCTCCTGTCTGCCAGAAGTAAGACAATGTCAATTAATCTTTCATGACTCAAGAAACTTTATATTCAAATTACTTATCATTATGCTTTGATGTTACTGTAATGGCAAAATACTTTCAAGACATAGTTGATCCCAAGTTGATTTGTCTGTTTTCAGGAGATGTGTGCTGATGTATATTATCAGTTGCTTATGGCATTGGTCATGCCAGATAGGCAGGGCCCTTCTTGCTATCCAGTGCGGGTTTCTGCTGCTGGGGCAATTTCCACACTACTTGATGTGAGCTTTTAGTTCCCTGATTTGTTTTGGACTGGGATGTTCTGACTCTTTTCTCTCACTGTTTTCTGTTCCCGTCATCTTTTTCAGAATGACTACATGCCCCCCGAATTTCTACCCCTTCTCCAAGTAATTATCGGTAGCATTGCAAAGGATGAGATCGAGAATGAGAGCGAGAGTTCCATCTTATTTCAGCTTCTCAGTTCCATTATGGAAGCTGGAGATGAAAAAGTTGCGGTTCATATTCCACATATTGTCTCCTCAATAGTGGGTTCAGTCTCAAAATGGCTAACTGTCAATATGGAGCCTTGGCCTCAAGTATGTTGATTTTATTTTCTTTGCGTATTTATTGATTAATAATCACTTCTATTTGCTTCACCATACAATTCTAATACATAATAACATTATATCTGGATGTTTGAAGGTTTATTGAAATTTCTTCACAAGAATCCACATGGTTTTCAGGATTGGAAGTTTTAATGATATGAGTTGGATGAAATTGAGGACCTACTTACACTGTTATGTACATAATTAAAACATTTCTCCTGTTTGTATGCTGTAGATTGTTTCTATATCAAAATATCTAGGATAACATTGTGTACAATTTTTGTGCGTATAGTGACGTGTTTGCCTTGATATGCCGAGTTTTTTTCCCCTCAATTGCTTTGTTTGAGGAGGACATATACTTTTCTTGCTTTGATTTGAGTTGTTAGGCTATACATGTGCTACTTTTGATATGTGTTTATGTACGTACAATAGGTGGTTGAAAGTGCAATTGGTGCTCTGGCAGTTATGGGTCAGACTTGGGAAAATTCGAGGCCTGAAGAATCTGATTTGGATGAGGCTCGTGATAAATGGACTGCAGATGACGTGACAATTGCTAGAGCTTTTGCTGAACTCTTGCAGCAGGCTTGGCTTACCCCCCTATGCACACTGGTTAGCTTGAGTTCCTTTTAAATTGAACTTTGATTTTCTTTACTTTATGCGCCCAAGGGAAAGGGAAAAATAGTATTTGAACGGGCTTGATGAAACTCTGATTTGTGATGATCTATCTTGTGACATTGTATTTTTTTCTTTTTATCTCCTTAAACGTTTTCGGTGATAACTATGATAATCTGTCTTACACACGCACCTCTTCTACGATTTTTTTATTGCTATTATTCTTTGGAGTATATTTGATTATACACGTAAGTGTTTGTGTTAATTGGTCCCGCTCCTTGCTTTATGTTTTGTCTATCAGATAATAATTTACTTTCCTTATGTTTTTTTGCATTACATTAAAATGTGATTAAATATATTTTTAGTCACGGCATACTTTTTGTTCCTCAAAATAGATTGTTTCTTTTGGTTCCTCAGTCATGACAATGTTATGCTTCCTTATTTCCCTAAATGAGTAATCTGAAAGGGGAGATGTTTTTGTGAAGGATAAGGACAACATTTGACACATCTCCACAACTGCTGGATTAAATTTGAAATGACAATTATTCTTATTAGTGTCAAAATGAATATTGTATTGTTTACAATATTTAACCCTTTTAATATATATTGTCCTTTTAAAAGTTTTTTCACCTTTTCCTGAATTTGATAAGAATCAACAGGACCAGCAAGCTCCCCCCTCATCATGCATAGAGAATTTGTCAACTTTGCTACAGTCTGTGTTGCTATCTATTGATGGAAATCACATGATTCAAGAGCTCAAAGTATCAGAGCTGGTGTCAGTTTGGGCTGAAATGATTGCGGAGTGGCATGCATGGGAGGAATCGGAGGATTTATCAATTTTTGAGGTGATTAAGGAAATTGTAAATATTGATAGTAGATATAGGCTGAACAACTTTATTGTAAAAGATATGCCACCTGCTCCAGCTCCACCTGTTCCTGAACGTTCAATTGTAGAAGGCATTGGAGCTTTCATCAGCAAGGCAATTAAGCAATATCCTTCTGCAACTTTTAGAGCTTGCTCATGTGTCCATATCTTACTACATTGTCCAACCTACTCACCTGAAACTGAATGTGTAAGGCAATCATTAGCTGTTACTTTTAGTCAAGCAGCCATCTCTCGGCTCATAGAGGTTCAAAGTACGACTGGTACTCTTTGGAAGCCCTTATTGCTTGCGATATCTTCATGCTATTTGTGTTATCCTGATATTGTAGAAGGTATCCTGGAAAAGGGTAAACGTGGAGGCATCACAATATGGGCTTCTGCTCTGTGCGATGTATGCAACAGATCTTCTGAGCCTGGTCTGACGGCAGAATCTGAGATGAAGTTAACTGGTAAATAATTCCTTTCAATCATTACTTAATTTATACATAATATTTTGTTTTCCCTTTTTCTACGTAATTGTCTACCTTGCCTATTTATTTATTTATGTAATTGTCTATATTATTATATTCTTTCTTCATTATTTACCTTCTAAAATTGTTTTAAGCAATATAGCACAATTTGATTCTATTGTTTGTGCTGGAATTCAAAGTGGTGGTAGTTGTAAATCGAAATCTTACTAATCACGCGAAAACCAGCATGGTTCTTGATTGTACTTGTGTTTTTTTACTCATGATTGCATATATCGTTTCAAGGCTACTGTTTATCTGAGTTATAAGTTCTAACAGTCAAAGAAACACAGTCAAAAAGTTGAAACTGTTTCTTTAACAAAGTTTTGTTAATTTCTTTTTTGGTGGAATTTAGTGATGGCATTGGCCCGATTGATTGAGCAACTTCTCAAACAAGGGAAGTCCGGTGATGAAATTCAGAGTTGCTTTACTTCACTGTTGGAGGTATCCATACGATTGAAAGAAGCACGTGATGGGAAAGATGAACATGGATCCGATGATGCTGAAGAGGACAGTGACAATGAGGAGGATGAGGATGAGGATGATGACACTGACAATGATGATTATGATGAGGTTGATGTTTGGAGTGCTTTCACACGAGAAAATGCTAGCAATACATTATCTAACACACCTTTTCTATCACACTCTTGCTATTTGAAATTTGTAGAAAGCACAAAATTGTGTGGGTCACTCCATATTTAATGAACCTCACTCAATATTTTGTAGTTTTCAATAAAGTTTTCCTAATATAGGATAGTGCGTTGCTAGCACTCCTCATATATCTCATTTTTTTATTATTATTTGTACTTCATAGCATATCAATATGCATCTCTTTGCCCACAGGTGATTAACATGTTCTCTTCCTCATTTTCTCTTTTTGGTTGGTTTGTTTGCTTAAACAGGACTCTGGGACCGAGGAATATGAAGAAACAGAAGAAGAATTTCTTAAAAGGTATGCTAAAGCTGCTGAGGCATTGGAAAATGGTTCAGCTATTGAAGAAGGGGACGATGAAGACCAGGAACTGGAGCTGGAAATAGGTAATCTTTTTGTTGTCTGCATATGGGAACATGTGCTTAATCTACTTTTTATTAAACATGCATCGCCCATGTAAAAAGGAAATTTCTAAAATGAGTTGGTCATTGCATCATATAATTAATCTGGAGTTTTTAGGAGGTTGCATCATAGTGATCAAGAACAATTTATTCATGAATATCATTGTCAGAAATTAGGTACACAAATCTCATTGGCAAATATAGCTATACCCACTGGTATCACCCTGAACCAACCCGGATATATCCGCTCTGGCTGGGCACCGTATTGTCTTATTTTTTTTTAACGGGTGATGTTGGACATAAACATGCGCGCCCGCGCACACATATACACACATATATATATATATATATATATATATATATATATATATATATATATATATATATATATATATAAAATTCAATAGTAAACATAAAATTATAGATTTAATAAGAATAAAATATTGTTAAATGTTTAATATGTTGTCATGATCCTAATACAGGTCAATTAATGGACATTGATGAACAAATGGTATTATCATCCTTGATAGACCAGTACCATCATGTGCTCATACGAGGACTGGTTTTGTCATCGGAGCTCGTTGTTAATTTTCTGAATGCCTTTCCCGTGTACGATTCCTACTTCAATCAATACAGATAGTCATGGTTTGTTTAGTTGTGTGTAAATGGACATTTTAATTTAGAAAAAGTTGGGGATTTTATTTAAATGTGTGTACAAAGGAAAGAATTTTCTTTTTTTCATTTTTGGGGTAGGGGTGTTCTAGAAATATTTAGTTGCTATTCTTTCGTTGATTAGCACTTAGTAATTATTCTTTTAATTGGAGAGTGTAGCAAGTCTTTATTTACAATCTGGGATTTTTCATGAGTTGAGACAGCCCTTGGGAGCTGCGAAAATGTATACTGGTAAACAATTGTCCAGATTTGATTGCTTAATGATTTATGCACTGATGGTTGTTGTGTGAAAGTAATTGGATCCTGTAAAATTTTAAATTAATCTGCAATTATGATGCAATGTAAATAAGTTTTGAAAACAAAAGGATAGGTGTTTTTGGTAACTTATCGGGTATGAAATTGGTAGAAGTTAGAAAGTTGCTTTTTTGAAACAAATTGGGAATAGCAATCTATTTCTTAATATCTTTATTCTTTAATTTATTAATGAACTGAGAATATTAAGGCAAGAATTCCCATTTGTGTAATTTTATTTCATGCATTTAATACTTCATTTTTCATGTATTATTTAACTTTCAGGTTAATGGCTCTTAAAAATTGTATTACACAAATCATCAGAAAATGAATTTCTGTAAAAAGAAATTATGAGAATTATTATGTATTTCTTAATTCCATTTTCTAAAACTCATTAAATTAGTAAATAATATTTTATAAATATTGCAATAGGATAATAGCAATATTTAAAATTAAAATTTTCAACATCACTGTCACATTAAAAAAAGTGTACAAATTGATAAAGGAAAATTCATGGACGCCCACTTAAGAAAACCTTATCAAATAAGTTTAACATGAACCGAGTAGATTCGCATATTTGGTACCTTTCTTTTTTTTTCTCTTGTTATTTTGTTGTCTTTTATTTGTCATTAGTTTTGTTATGTTTAATAGTACTGACAAAATATTGCGTGTGTAAAAAATTGTCATACCAAGGATGTTATTGTAGATAAATTAAAAAGAACATGTCATATGAGGAAAGACCTATGAAAATATGTAAAGGCTAAAAAAGTTATTAAGATTTTTGTAAATAAAGATAAATAACTTAAAAATATTATTACATCCATGATATTTCACTAATTTTTTTAATTTGTTGTCACATTAAAATAATTAGAAGTTTAGTATCACATTTGGTCTCTAAATATTTGTTGGAATCATTCAATTAAGTAATTTATTGTTTTTGTCTTAATGTAGTTTTGTTAAAAAAAGGGTCATTGTGTCAATTTTATTAAAGTTATTATAATGACTATTATTTGTGTTTTTTTGGTTGTTGATTCTCTTAGTTCAAATTCCCTCACTCATCTCAAAATTGTTGTTTCTAAATCCTTCCATTTATCTCACATAACTATAAATTTTTTTATTAAATTACAACTAAATTTAGAAATAAAAAAATAATTAATCATATATTATCTAAAGTCTATTTTATAAACTAAAAATTATTAATATTTAAAATAGTTTTTATTAATAATAAATCATTATAATAAAATTATAAATTAATATTAAATTAATTTCTGATATTATTGTCAAAGTTTCAATTACTTACTATTAAGATGTTTTAAATAATGTTAAACAACAAGATCTTAATCTACAAATCAAATATAATATTTTGTTAATAATATAAATTATTTAAAATATTAATAATTTTTAGTTTATAAAATTATCTATAATTTAATCAATATAATATCTAATTTAATCAATTTTAAAAAAAATAAACATATTAAATAGTCTACGAGAAAACTGTAAGGTCAATCCAGTAACAATGTTGGTGTAAGGGGAGTGTTAATGTACTGGTGTAGAGTATAGTGTGATAGTGTGAAAACACTGACAGAGTTTCTCTTTGTCTTGTCTGTTTTCAATGATAAAATGACGAAAACGATTTTTTTTTTTAATAAACTTTTCCTGTAAATGTGCGATAAAATGAAACCTTTCAAAATTTAATAAATATTAATAGATTCTCTCAGTGCATAATCGATATAATTAAATATATTATTAAAATAATCCATTATATATATAAATCGATTTATATTTTATATTATAATAGAATAAATAATTGAAATAAAATAATAAGCTTAAAATATTTTATAAATTAATTTTCTTTAATATATTATTATTATTTTTTTTTGTTTTTTGAAATTTAAGAATATTTTATTTTATTTAAATCTAAAATTTATTTTCATTGTAATATTAAAGTATAAATTATTTTATATCAAATTATTTTAAAAATATTTTTTAAATATTATAAAAAATATTTATTATATCAATTTTATCTTCTACCAACTTTTAACTCTATTTTTCCTCAATTTAAATAACTTCAGTTTCCTATAAATATTTTTTCTTTTTCACTTTTTCAAATATCCAATCACTCTCTAATATTGAAATTTTGATGAAAAGTAAAATAATTTTCTAATACAAGTAAATTATCATAATTAAAAGCATAAATTGTGAACACATGTAAAACAAATATTGCACAATTTTTCACCTGTTAATAAAGTAATCTACGGTTATTTTTATCACAGTAGTAACACAATGTATCACAGTAAAATACAAAGTTAAGTGTGTTAAATAATGATAACGTGTATATAATTTTCATGGAGATTTGAAATACATTAGTAATTATATATAAAACAAAAAATTATTTGCATCCTCATTTTATGGATAAAAAATAACAATAAAAGCATAAAAAATAGTAACATATATGGATACTCAGTTAATATGAAAACAATAAAGTATAATATACTTTAATAATAATTTTTTTAACAATATTTTAATATCATTATTATTTTATGATTATTTTATGATTGGTTTATGTTAGAGTTTATGTTATTATTATTAACTGTGAAATAATTTATACTAATTATATGATAACATGTAAATAATATTAAAATATTATTAAAAAATATTGTTAAAGTATAATAAAGAATTTAACAAGTACATAGATTCCATATATTATTATCAGTATAGAAGATGTAAATGGAATGTTTTTCAAACTAAAAAAATTGAAAAAAATATTGGTAAGATTTTTCTGATGATATTTTCATGAAATTTGAGAAAAAAAATCCACAGGTGCTGGTATACTACTTCGTATCAATCTGCACCTTTTTATTTTGAGGGGAAAAAAAGCGTAGCACAAAAAACAATAAAAATTGTATAAACTTCAAGGAAAGGGAATTTCTATAATTCTCTCTATTAAACCAATTCATTAACTTTGCATGTATTTTAATATATCATTTGAAAATGGCTAGTTGTATTTTGCAATACAAACTTTGCTTTTATATATATTATTTAAATTTACTGCCACTATGCTAAGCAACTTACTAACTTACTCATTGACCTATCTCCAATATAAGAAAAAACAAAACATATATATATATATATATATATTTATTAAGAAAATACAATGAGAAATTCTTATTTCCCTTTTCTTCTATCTTGTTCCCTTATCTCCAATGACATCATTGTCGGTGGAACACTGCCAAATATATTATATATAATCAATTATTAAAGACAAACGTTGAATACCATATATTTCCACACATTTTCTCAAAAATCCGATGTTATTCATCGTAATTTGCTAAAAACATTAAAGTTTTTTTTTAATTATGTTACCAGGGTTTCAATTATTTTTCTCAATACAGATTTTAATATTATTAGTTGAAATTTATTAGATTATTAAATTAAGTGTGATTTCTACAACTTTTTATACTAATTTTGAAAAGTGTTATTGATATTTGTTCTTATTTATTTGATTAAAGACAAAAACCTGGTAGATAAGATCACTTTTGAGAAAACCTTAGGTGATACCTGTGTTTCCATTATCCTTAAAATTGAAATCTAAATTGATGATTAAGAAGAAGTTATAAATTTTGTGTCGCTTTAATCAATTATAAGGAGATGTTGGTAAAACAAATATTTAAAAATATAAGTTTTCTATTCGCAATAAAAGCAGGGGTGAAAAAGTAAATATACACCCATCTATTGTTATAATAATAATAATAATAAATAATGAAATATAAATTAGGAAACCCTTTGTATGTTTACATAGTAGAACTTCCTCCATTCCCTTTCATTTCACAAAGCCACAGTTTCTTTCTTTCTTTTCTTTTGCTTTTACTTGGCTCTGTTTAATTTTTTATTTGTCTTTCTTGCACTCACCGAAAACCGCCCTTTTCGAAGGCTAAGGGCTTTTCTTCTCTTCCTGTTAATGGTTAGGGTTTCCTAGGGGCGATATTGGAATGTTCCAGAAGCTCCCTCCTTCCTTCTTTCACCTTTTCAATTCCGTTATACAACGGGGTATCGTGCCAACCATGCATTGATTTTTTCTCCTTTTTTTTCCTTCAGGTGATTACCCTCTTTCTTTATGCTTTTTGTGTGTGTTGATTGATTCTCAGTTCTTTTATTCTGTTGTTGGAGTTGTTTTTATCCAACCAGTTGGGAATAGTGTTATTGCGAAGTGTAGGGATGAGGGTTTTTTTTGTGTGAGTATTTGATTGTTCGTTTGGGAGTGGGGGTTTTTGTTATCTAGGTTTAGGAAAGGGGTTTCTTTTATGGCGAAATTGATTGCTTATTAGATAAGTTAGTGAGCTGTTCACTATTTCAATGTCAAAAACGGCTTTGTTTTTCATTTAACAAGGTTTGCACTTTTGCAGTGTTTTTTTTTCCTGTAATGGTGATTGGTAGAGAATTGAGGAGTGATATTATTAACTTTTAGCCTTTTTAGTGTGCCGAGCTGTGGAATTGATCTCTTTTCAACCTGTTTGTCCTGGTGAGTTTTTTTGAGCTACTATAGGTCTGTTGTTTTGCCATATTCAGTTGTGATTTAGCCCAAATACTGATATTTTAGTGTGTGTTTGGAATTAAGGAAGATTCAACTACTGACACTTTGAACCGTCGGTATGGTTTTCCTTTCAGACCTGAACCTGATATGAATGTTTACTATGGTGATTGTGTATATTGTCAGGCAAAAGAACCTTAACAGTAACATTAACAGAGAGTCAGGGATTAATAATTCCTTTCTACAAGGTTGTTTGTGTGTATCTGTCTCTATTTTCATGGTATGATGCTTTTTGTTTCAGTTTGGGTCATGATTTCTTTGTAGTCCATTTGTTATGGGATTCACATTTGTTGTGATTAAGCATATTGATCCTGGATTTTTAAAGGCATCATGATCATTTTTGCATGCTTTAGATATTTTAATCCGGTACCAAGTGTAGTTTACTTAATATTAACCTTGGTTTCTTTCTAATGTGATTTTTCGGTATTTTTTTGGATTATTTTGTTTGCTACTAATACCTCATGTTTGGACTGTTTGCAGTGGTGGCAGTTCTGGTATGGAAATGTATGATGCTTCTGAAATTCGGAATGCAGATGCTTATTTGGTAATTTTATTGAATCTTTGTATTTTCTGTTATATATAATAATGTTTCCTTTGATGAATTGATATTATTGTATTATGTGAAATGTGTTTTTTTTTTATCTGAGTTAGTATGACCATAAATTGCTACTATTGGATTTTCAGATTGAAGGCACCGATTTAAACTCACATTTGACAAACCCAAATTTCGAACAATTTCAAGTCATGTTTAATGATGGAGCCCCTGAATTTGTTATTGATCAGAACTCATATTACCCTGCTGCCACCAATTATGGATATTATTGTACAGGTAAGATGAGAATGACTTACCCGGGATTTTTAGTTTATGATATATTTTGTATTTATCATATTGACCAGTTATTTATTATGGTTAGGATTTGAATCACCCAGAGAATGGGAGGACCACCATAGAATTTTTGGTGTAGATGGTCCTGATATTCAGTACGCGGTGAGTCTAGTTCTCTCCACCTCTGTGTGTTACATGCTGTGTAAACAGCTGATTTGTTTTTTCTTTATTGGCCAGGGTTCACAACATGAAAGTTTTCCATATGTATATTATACACCTAGCTATGGATATGCACAGTCTCCATACAATCCATACAATCCTTATATTCCTGGTGCAATGATTGGAGTTGATGGTTCACTTGGAGGAGCAAATCAATATTACTCTCTCCCCAATTATCAAAACCCCATTTCTTCACCTGCTTATATTCCTTTCGTTGTTCAACCAGACAATTTCCCTAATAGTTCTGTTGACTCATTGTTTGATACTAGTGCTTCTGTCGGTAGACCTGATGGAAAAGGTTTAAAACATAAGTTCAGCTTAGCTTCTGGTGCCTTTGCTAGGAACTCTTCAAAATCATTGTCAAATCCAACAAGTTCCTTGGCCAGGATACCAGAAGGGCCAAGAGATAATGCTGGGATAAAGAAAGACGTGACAAGTGGCAGTGGTTCTGGCAGGGGTTTTCTTAATCTGCCGTTGCCAGCTGTCCGTCAGGTATAACCCTACTCTTTTATTTTCATTCAAGTATTCTGAGCCAGTGAGGCCAGTTCTGCTTTTGACTTGTTTAGATGGGAAGCATCATATCTAATTCTAGCTGTGTTCCCTGGGAAGCTTAAACTCGCTCTTTTTTTATTGTTTTCGGAGGCTTGTTTCAATTATTGAGAAGTTTACTTTCTGTGTAAAAAAAATTAAATTTCTTGAATATGCTTCAATTTACCTCCCTATTTCATTTTATTTATTTCTACGAATTCTTATTGGAAACTTTAGACTGGCTCTTTTTATTATTGTTTTTGGAGACTTGTTTCAATTATTGAAAGTGTATTTGCTAAATTTTATTAGTTATGTTTATTTTTGTTTTTGTTGGTTTGGTAGGCCAGAAGCATTGATGCCTTAACCCATCCTGTAGATACTATTTCCAATGGAAACGTTTTGTCCCATCGTAAGAGTAGTGAATTTTCTGATTGTGGATCTATTGCTAATGGACAGTCTGCAGTTGCTAAACTGCGACCAAAGGCTCAAATGGCTAAAGGATGGAGTGATGTAAATGGAAGTTCTGATGTTTTAGGTGAGCTAAATCGGGGCCCAAGAATTAGTAATAGTAATTCAAAATACCACCTGGCTGTCAAAGCCTATACAAACAAAGGAGATGGCAATACACAAGACAACATAATCATTTATACTGATCAATATAACAGGGAAGATTTCCCTGTCAACATTGAAAATGCAAAGTATTTTGTTATAAAATCATACAGTGAAGATGACGTGCACAAAAGCATTAAATATAATGTCTGGTCATCAACACCTCATGGAAACAAGAAGCTGCAGAATGCCTATGAAGATGCTGCGAGAATATCTGCTGGAAAATCCGGAGGCTGCCCTATCTTTCTTTTCTTTTCTGTAAGTTTCATATAAAGATGCCTTCAATGAGTTTTAATTCTGTTTCCTTCTGATCTGCAAACCTAAACTTGTATTGCAGCCGTGATTTTCCCTTCTTTTAATCATGTTTTCTCTTACAATGTAGGTTAACGCAAGCGGTCAATTTTGTGGGGTTGCAGAGATGGTTGGTCCTGTTGACTTCAATAAGGACATGGACTTTTGGCAGCAAGATAAGTGGAGTGGAAACTTCCCTGTGAAGTGGCACATCATAAAAGATGTGCCAAATGCAAATTTTAGACACATTATACTAGAGAACAACGAGAACAAACCTGTTACTAATAGCAGAGACACACAAGAGGTATGCATATTATTTTAGCAGCTTCTTTACCAATGTTGAATTGACAAGCTCGCCCAACTACCTATAAGCATAATAAACTAACATTAGGATTTTTTTACCCTATTAAGAACTTTGAACATGTTTATTAAGGGTTGTTGAGTAAGCAGATCAGTACCACCCCACATGCTTAAATGTGATGAGGCTATTGGATTGCCATTTTATCATACTTCTATACTTGGTTGTCTTGATTGAAGTAATTAAGTGTTTTTTTTTTGGGAATTGCTGTTATTTCTACATTGTGTGGATTTGGTCTTGTTACAACGTGTAGATTTCATTGCTTTGTGCCTTTTTTATCCCTTGTTATTATATGAAACAGTTTTTTTTATCCTATTTCTCTTGTGCAGATAATGTATGGTAAAGGTTTGGAAATGCTGAAGATGTTCAAAAACCATAGTTTGAAGACATCTTTGCTTGATGACTTTATGTATTATGAAAATCGACAAAAGATCATGCAAGAAGAAAAGGCCAAATTGCTAATCAGAACTTTAGAAAATCCATTATCGTTACCTACATTGGAACCGCCTCGGAAGTTGAATTTTGTCTTTGACATCCCTCCTGTCAGTGTTGAGAAGAATTCAAAAACGGATGATGAGTTTGATAACTTAAAACAGACTTCAAGTAGTGGACATATTGTGTGTAGTTCTGATGTCACCAACATGGCACCTGTAGATGAAAAGAATGAGAAAGGTACTGTTGAGAAAGAAGATATCTCTTCTGTGTTTAAGATTGGTTCTGTCACTATTACCCCAAAACAAGTGGAGACTAAACCATCTTCCATTAGTGTCTCTAAGAAGGAACAACCTGATGTTTTCACGGTAGGCTCAATGCAAGTTAAAGTTAACGGATTTGCTAAGTCTTCTAGTTTTTTGAAGATCGGGAGTATCCCACTTGATCCGAGGAAAGTACAGCTGGACGGAGGCACTCGTGTTAAAAATGGATCTTAAAATTTGCGTATGCTTTGGATGTTTGGGAAAATACTGATTAATGTCTACTTTATTGTTCATTGTCAGGAAGTTAAGTTGGTTTTCTATTCAATCTTCGTATACTGTTTTTTTTATTCCGATGCCCTGCGGTGTTGAGTCAGAATGCTTTTAATGGAAATGTTGCTCTTGTATTTCGGCCTTTAGCAATCAATATACAAAGGATGTTTCTTCGTTGCAGATTTTCTTTCACTGACAACATTCTTGCAAAATCTTCTATTGGGTAATTAATACGTTAATGTTGCTATGGTTTGAACTTTGCAATTATTGTATTCTGTTTCCGGGCTAGTTTGATTTTGTAAGAGGAGAATTATGTCTTACGTTTTCTCTTTTAGTATGTCGAAGTTTACGGGTAAATTGTTGTGCAGAACCTAGAACTAGAAATTTGTTGCGGTGAAAGTTAATGATGATTTAAGGTTTTTGTTTTTTTGACTATGAACTGTGATAGTAGGCTATCTATTTATCAATTGTTGTACCTATGCATCTAGTCAGTAATCACGATTTGAGCTTTTCTCTATCTTAAAATAAACACTTAAAATCACTTTATGGTTTTGGATATTTCTTTTGGTAGATAAGGGATAGGGAACTCGACAGCGAAAAAATACGGATAAGTATCCATTTCTCTGATACACTATTGATTTACGAGGTTTTAAATGAGAGGAGGGATTTGTATTATTCAAGATTTGGGTTATAACGTGTACTTATGTATAATTATAGAATACCATTTAGGAACTAAATAGCTTAAATGAAGTTTGGAATTCGCTAAAAGAATGCGATAAAAAATAATGCTCTAATAAAAGTTGTTAGTTAAATTCTTATGCATATTGTTGACTACACAATTTGCTATTTAAAATGTTATCTGATGCCTTTAATAAAGTATATAAGATAATTAATATGATGTTAAAGTCAAAAGGATAAATTATATATTAAATTACAATCGATACAATTAAAAACAATATAGCTTACTAGTAAGAATTTTAAATTTCTCGTAACATAAGAATTTAAATCTATCACTTAATATTGCCAGAGAATTTTTTTTCTTCTATTGCAACTACGTAGTTCAAACTCTCTCGCTCGTTCTCTCTCTCTCTCTCTCTATATGTATATGTATATATTAATTTAAGGTATTGATATTAATTATATATTTTAAAAGATCAAATATAATATTCAAGATCCTAAAGAATAAATTTTAAAGCCCAATTAGACAAAAACACCATGTCGTGATTTCTATGTTATTTCATCTGGACTAATATATTTTGCCTAAAGAATCATGATTTACGGATTGAAAAAATTCATAGAATATTTCGTGAATATTTAATTCAAAAGTGTCATTACAAATTTTGAATTTAATAAATTAAAAAAAATCATTTACTTCTAAACTGGTTAATTTATAGTTTTGTTTATTTTGCTATTTTTTTTTCTTTGAAGATCAATAAAATGAAATGAATTGATATTGAATGGTTATTTGATAAATTTCCAAAACAACACTAATTTGAGAATACTTATCTTGGAATGATGGTTGATGACTGTGGTTCACAAGGGTCATCCCAAGCTGCTTGAAATGTCTGCATTGGGAATCTCATGTAAGTCTTATTATTTTCTTTTAGAAAACGTTGTTTCATAGAACTTCTTCTAGAAAAAATATGAAACAAAATGCAAGTACACCTGATAAAAGCAATACAGAGAGTATTAAGTGTTTTCGGAATAACTTAAAACCTTTTAATTCTGAATTTAAAAATATTATTTTAAATTGTATAATTTAAAATAATTTAGATTGAATTCTTTTATTAGAATTATGCAATTTTTAGTTTATCTCCTTTTAACTATAAATTTTTCACACAAGGTTACATTTGATTCTTAGAAACATACAATCGAGGTAACGTTAAAATTCAGATTACTATTTTTAATCGTTCAATTTAGAAAAAATTTAAATTCCACAAGAAAAAAAAACTTCAAAAACCAGTCTCAATCACTTATAAAATCTAAAGTGCAAACAAGTCATCTTAGAAAAAATATGCAAGATAATAGGGATGAAGGAAGCAAAAGTTGAAGTTCTTTAATCATAAAACTAATGAATGACCAAAGCCTTTCTTATAATTAATATAAAGGATTGGGATAATTAATCTTTTTATTAAAAATTTATTAACACATTATGATCAATTAGTTCACCTTAACCATGTTTATCAAGATTTGCATATCCTATGTTGAAGAGAGTATAATGCCTGTTTTAACCCCAACAACAACTGCGAAACAAATAAGGAACACGTGTGACCAAACACAGAGACAAAAAGGGAAAATATGTGTGACCGAACTAGTTGAGATGGCATGAGTGGGCCCACCAATCCCCTAAGACATGTCTTGCGCTGCTCTGCATATATATAGATCACTTCACTTTTACTACTATATTATTCAATTCTCTTCTGTGTCTGGGGAATCTCAATCGTGCGAGTGCGTATCACGCGCCGGCACTCTCTCCGATTAGGTATTCTCCACTCGCCTCCTGCATTTCCGTTTCTCACGCTCACATCTTCTTCCCTTTGTTGTTTTCGCCAATTTTCAGTTCCTACATGAGCCTGAACCGCTGATCGCATTTGGAAACCAATTCTCTGTATATGAAATTCCTGAATTTCCCGACAGTTTTCTACTATTGTTATCCGATTAAAGTAGGACTTACCTGAAAATAAGAATTAAAATAGCTTTAAGTATGTTTTAGCAGATTAACTGGGAATATGTTGATAGTGCTCTATTGTTATGCTAGTTGCCTCTAAATAATTAATTAAAATTTTTAGAAATAGTTGCCACGCCAGTAACTGTAATAACTGTAAGTGCTTAAATATAGCTGCTCCCTCTTTATATTTTGAGAGTTATTATTGTTATTATTATGCCTTTGCATGTTATCAATTCCGGCATAAAAAACAAGAGTAGTTTATTTCATGTTTTGAAACTGTGGTCGTGATTGCAGTTGTAGTTGTGACCACTGCAAGTATGTGCAATGTGTGCTTTAGGCGTGAATTTGTTCAATGTTTCAAGCATATTTGACCATGACTAGTATTAACAATTCTGCATGTTTTCCCTCCCAAATTCCACATTTCCATCATTAATAACTCATTACCATTTTGCTATATATCTAATCCTTTAAAGTTCAAAACTTCACATAAATCTACATAATGAAGAAAGAGAAGGAATGACAGTAATTTTGTAAGGGCTACAAACCAATATTTCAGCCTATTGTGGTCTGATGGAGTCCGATGTGGCCGTTTGACGTGCTAGGTTGGGGTGTTGCGGTTATTTGTGATGTTTACAAAAAGTAGTGCAATTGCAGGGCGATGAGTTTGAAACCATGGTTTATAGAATCAGTTTGTTGGGGCAATGCTGTTAGTGTTTGTTGTAAATGTTTTTGATTTTGTTATATTTTTCTGCATGTTTCAGACACATTTATGGCTTGTGGAACTGGTCTTCTATATTTTCTATTGATGTTTCTACTTCAGTATTATTATGCATGTCATTAGATTAGTAAGTTGAAATAGCCATTGTATTGATGCAACCACACTCACGCACTGTTCTTAAACATGCAGGTAAAATGGCGGGTAATTCAAATACACGAGAAGGAAAAACCATTATGGTTCCAAAAACTGAGGATTTGGATTATGAGTTGCCACCTTATACTACATTTTCAGGGGATGTTGGAGTATGTTGTTGATGTCTCAATATACACCATAAACATCTTGCATTCTCATTATTCCCTTAATTATTTACCCATTTTCTGGATGTTAATCAGTGTTTTAGATCCCGGCATGTAGCAGCTGGCCCATAAAATTCTACATCAGTATAGCATGTAATAGGGTAGCTGCTATTCTGAAATTTTTTATAAATCTATTCTATAACTATAGAGAAATTTCCAAAAATAATGTAAAGATTACCCAAAATTCATGACATTCATAAACAACAAAAAGTCTTTAGTGTCTAAGCAAAACATATCAGGAAGAACTAACAAAAAGTCAAATACATGTTTTCCACGCAAGAAATATTAATCATCAATTGTCCTCTTCTGAATCAAAGTATTTTTTCTTTGTCATTTTCAATACTAGTACTGCTGCAGTTTCTTTCTTGAAAATTGAAATCCAAAAAGGCCTTGGCATATTTTTTTTTTTTTTTTTTTGGTATCAACACATGGTGGTGTTATCCCGTTATCTACAGCTTCTGTTCAGCTCATGGCAGCCACAATACCAAACTGCTATTCTACAGCAGCCCCAGTTGTGAACAGGGGCTTCTCCACAGTGTGACTATAGCAGTGCTGTAGTGCACTATTGAACGAGGAGAAAACTGTTGTAACCAAATTCCAATATTGAAGTAAAGTCTCTAAGAAAGATCCATGCAATAAAAAATGCATCTGCATCTTAGTCCTGTGTACTTGAATGATAACCTAATTATTATATGTGAAATTAGTAATGATTCAAAAATCTTTACTGATTTTTGTTTGTTTGCCGTAACCCTATTGTACATGTTTTCTGAATTTTCTCTATTTACAACTCTCTACATTCATTGTAACATGCAAACTCCATTTGTTCACTGTGTACATATAATAGCACAAAACATATATAAAAATAATGGTCTTAATTAATTTTTCATATTTATTGTTTTCGTATGTTTAACATTTTTTTCTTCATAACATCCATTCATTTAACTTCTTCCTTCATAATTACTAGGAGGCCAATGGTGCTAGCTCGTCTGGAGGCAAACTGCGAGCATTCTTTATAGGAATGGGATTCCTACCACGTGTCGTTGATAAAGTGATTGAGGAGAATGGTATATCATGTGAGATCCAGATACTTATCTCGTGCACCAAATGCATGACACATTTGATGAATTTCTGAGATATTTCACTTTGTTGTTTGAAGTATTGTTGTTCTGATAGATTTTCTTTAAAATTTACAGGTGAAGAAAATTCTGAAACTTTACTAGAGGCCCTCTTAAGATTTTCTGTAAGTAGACCAAAAATATGTTAGTGTGATTTCATAGTCAGAACTCTTGGGATTAAGATTTGGAATTCTGGTTTGTTTACTATTTAAATTCATAAATAATGACAATACCTCAATGATGTGCATGTTCATTGAGATGAGAAAAGTTTATTTGTATAGACAGATATGCATATACATGAAGATTCAAATTATCATTTAGTAAGCACAAAGTAGAAAAATAGTAGGCAAAAAAACAATTAGTTTTTTTATCAGTAAGGTTCCTTGTTCTCTTTAATTTTCCTTTCATGAGACTCAAACACGTCACCTTGTAGTCATGGATTTTAGTGCGGAGATGACCTTGCTTTGTGCACTGAGACATAAATTATGTCATTTTATCAGGTGTCTAGTGCAATGGTATGGTAGGAATTTAAATAAAGGAAAAATATCCATTTGTAAATAGTGATAAATGTCATTTACTATTTTAGGGATGCAGATAACTAACTCCTTAGTTTATGTCCTGTCTCTTCTATTTGAGAGGACATTGTATTCTATTTTCTGTATCAGTTGATAGTATATTGTTCCTTCTTTTCTTTCAAGATAGGTATTGTCATATTAGTGCTGCTTTGCGAGTTTATCAAATAGTTCTTCAATATCATATGATGCCATTGGATTGGCCCTTAAAGTCCTATTGAATTGGTCGTTACACCGATGAAAGCATCACCATTATTGTCATTCAAGCACCAAGTTTGTACCACTTATTGTGAGTATATCTTTAGAGAATCAAAATGAACATTTACTCTAATATAATGTGTTATTCATTTTGATATAGAATTTAGTAGGGAAAGAAAAAGAAAGAGGGGAACAGGAAAGATTAGAATAGAAAGGATAGAGAGAAGCGGAGAGAAACATGAGGTCAAAGAAATTGTGTACTGCACTTATTATCATTTCAATCTGTCTACATTCAGTCTTTATTCATTTTTTAGGATACAACAGCATACCTTATTACAAAACGGAACCAAATAGCCACGAACTAACACTAGCTGACTAACCAATTAATTAACGTTTTGTTTTTCTTATTTATATATACATATCCAATTCCCCATATTTTTATACTCATGAAAAGAGGGCATGATAGTTTGTTTTTTGTCAATTGTATACATAAATAGTAAATAATGGACTAGGACTGTGTTTGTGTGTGTTTACATATCAGATTACCTATTCACTACATTTTACATGAAGTTAGAACAGGGGTAAAATACTGATTCTTTCTATAACTTTTTTATTAATGATTAGTAACTTGTAATGATACTCAACAGCTGTGTTTGCTCTCTTCATTTGTTGATACTGCTGCCAACATGCTTTGTGAACTCAGGACTTAATATCCTGATCGGTGACTATTATTTCCAATTGTATAGGCTCACAAATCCAATTGTGACTCTTCTGATTCTTTGAGTGGTTTTCACAATACAAGCAGTGGTACACGGGCCCCGAATATTTATCACGATGGTCACTTTAAAGAGGTAATTAGGTCTCTTCTATTACCCTCCTCCCCAATTATAGACATTTGTTTAGTTGATTGATTTATTTAAGTGTTGACTATCCTTCCCTATCCTATTGCTAGAAAATTAAAGATTTATCCCTATGACTTACTTATTTAGGCTTCTGGAGTTATAATTTGGGATGGTAAGGTACTTAACGAAACATATCTCTGCTTGTATCATTTGAATTGTTTTGTTTGAGAGAACTATTAAATATTTTAAGTAATTGAATGATGAAATAACGACAAAGCTTTATACCTGGCCCTTTTCCATGTTTCTCTTGGCTTTATTCACCCTCTCTTTAGTCTTGATATACTTTCCTTTTCTATGCCAAATGGTAAAGGCACTTTGTGCACTGACCCTGATTGTGCAAAAGAATTAAATTCTAACAATGTTGTGGTGCAAGTACATCTATACACACACATTGTTTAGAAAAATGGAAATGCATTGATAATAAAATTGTATATAATTGGTTGCAAATATGTACTTGTTGTTTTCCCACAATTTGTTTTCTCTCCGAGATGAGAACACTGCCCTCAAATGTTTCACATGATCTTTAATGGAGAGGAGACTGCAAACCAATACATCATCAAAGAATATTAAAAAATATTCTAAGACGAGTTTTGAAAATTTTGTTCGTATACCCTTGAGAAGAAATGGGAATATTGTGGTTAAAAGGGCATAACCAATCATTCATAGTATTCACTATGAGTCTTGAAGGCAGTTGATGAGCTACGGCTCTGATTTTTTTGTTTCAGATTTAGGAAATATTTTGTATAATCTTAATAGCCTATTTTCTTAGAATAATAGCTTAATCTTTTTCTATCTCTTTTTTTAGACTTAGCTTAACATTTCCTTTTCTTCAGCTTGATCTTGTATCTATATGTTTCTGAGAACGCTGTTCATCATATCTTTTCCTCTGATTTCTTTTTGGTATCACAATCTATCCTAGTGGTTGTTGCTGGACTCATTTGATAATTTGTTATTGGACCACTTGATGTCTATTCCTGCAAGTTTCATGCTTGAGAGGTCCGATTTTAGTGTGAGGAGTGATATGATGAACGAGGAGGTTGGTGGATGAATAAAGGAGGGAGGGTGTTGGATGGAGAAGAAGGATGTAAACATGTTGGGGTTAAAGAAAGGTGACTAGAGAAAGTTAGTGTTGTGTTGGTTCAATGGATTTGCTTTTGGTACCACTCCAAAAGGCCTCTTACTAAGGGATGTATCTTATGTGTATATAAACTCATGTGTATTTCATATTTTATTCGATGTGAAACTTTGTTTGTACCCAACAGTTAGGCCAAACCAAAGAAGAGGGAATCTCTTACGTTCATCTGCAATTTCATTCATACCGACAGCATTTTTAAATTGCAACATCCAATACTTTGGCATGTTGTTTTCCCCCAAAATGTGGCACCATAATCAATGATTACTGCAATTTTATAACACTGATTGCTATATATTAGTAGAAAGAAGTTAGTATATACAGTTTATATAGTTATTACTTGTAAATCCTTTCGTACAGCTAGTAAGTTGTGCAGCTGTAGCTTTATTGGTGAGCTACTTAGTACAGCTGTCAGTAAGCAATGCCTATAAATACATTCTGTACTCATGTTTCAGAACGTGTGATACAATAATAAAGATATTTAGTTCATGTTTAGTTTCTTCTCTCTCATTTTACTTTCAGTTTAGTTCATCTAAGACTATATGAATCTGGAAATTGATGTGCGAAGCAATGGATCCTTGAAGAATTGTGTGCTAATTCCTAATTGTTCAATTTTCTTCTTTAGATAGTGCTTCTGCCTAGCTGCATTTCACTTATGCAAAACATTTCATGTCTGGGGGAATTCATATGCCTCGCCGAAGACAATTGTTTAAATATATTTTGAGGTGTTCATCAGCATTCTAGTGAAATAGACTGTAAATAATATTGTTGTAAATGTCACGGGGCTTTTATGAGCTAGGAGATAATTGCCTTGCTATTTCTCTTTTATTATTTGCAAAATCTAGTTAACTTGAAATGTGTTCACTTTTTAAAGGATTTAACTCTAATGGTTTGTGTAAAACTTATAACTGATTTTTCAATTTGCTTTATAATTTATATAGGCTCTTCAAAAATCAAATTCATTGTCTTCTGATTCTCTGGATAGTTTATTTGATGATAAGGATCTTCCAGAGGTTTCCAATGTCAACCAAGCAAAAGAGGTACCTGTTTCTTATTCCTGAGAAATCATCAATTCATTTATTATAAAATTTAGTCATCTTATAGAACAGAGAAACTGATGTATTATTTCCATTCTCTTAATAAGTACTAGTAGGAATAGTTGAGTATTTGGAACTTGAATATTTGAAATGAGCCAAATGGTGAGGTGCAATTTATGTTGCCTATCTCAACTAGTGGAATAGGGTTTTTATTGTTTATCAGCCAGTTCTGATCTATTAATGTCACATTTGTGATAGCTGTAATCTCTGACTATATGCTATTTTAATCGTTCTAATGTTCAGGTATATTCATATGTCGATTTCATCCCAAATTCCAAATAGATATATTTGTTTTTTCAAAAATTGTTTTTCAGATATTCTTGTATCCTATTGTCAACCTTTAAAATTGCTTATATGATTTTTTTAAATGTTGTGGCACCTGTCTGTTGCATATACCATGTGCATCATCTAAAGTTGTAGTCACCAGTTTGTTGCATTCACCTTACATAAATGAATTCAACCTGCAATAAAGTAGTAGGAGAATATTGGTATGAAGCATGTGTAACACCAGTGTAATGGATTAAACAAAAATATGCTTTCTTTCTTAAAAATGTGTCATATTGCAGGGGAAAGATCAGCTATTTACTTTCCTTTTTTACAGTTTAAATAAGAAAATATTCTAGCTTGAGCAATCGGTGGTTTCGCAGCAGTTCCCAGTAGTTTACCAAGGGCACCATCCTACCTAACCGAGAATATAAATCCTAGCTTAGCAAAGTAAGTCAAAGCTGGGTAAATGAAGGAAAGACGAAACATGACTATTAAACTAGAGATCTGACTTTCTTAGCCAAGATAGTGTAAAGATAACAGGTGCTTTTGCCATAGGTCGGGCCCACAACAAATGTCAAATGGCCTTGACAAAGCCTCGTGTTTTAGGGTGTTCCAGATCCAGGTCATACACAACCTGATCCTGTTTCTTGTCTGACCCATATTTGGACTGAACAATATGATTCAACTGATTCATAGTACGATGAAGCAGAAAAAATTATTTGCTGTCAATCTATGTTTTTGGCACTGAAAAATGGATTGAATTGTAATCCGTAGGATTCTGATAATATTGGCTTGGCACTTATTTTTTGCGTCATATGCATTATCTAAAGTAGTGGTCATTGGTTCCCTTTTACTACTGCAGATGATGAATTTAGTTTATATTTCTATGAATATGCATCATGATGTATTCCAGCTTGCCATTGTTGTTGACCTTGACAATTTAGCCTCTTTACTGTGTCTTGTGGCAATATTTTCTTTCTTCATGGTTCTCATTATGGCAAGTGTTTTGGCTAATTCAATTTGTTTCTTCGACAAAATCTTTCTTGCAGGAGATCGATGAACTTAACAGAGACATTGATGATAAAAGAGGTTCCTTATTGATGATGAACTTCTCTATTGAGGAAGTTGAATTTGCAATCCGCAAGCTTGGTATGAGAATGTACATATTCATATGTAATGTTGCCTTGTGTAATTGATGTTTACTTTCTTATTGTATTTGGGTAGTAATTATTATGAAACCCTTGTAAGGTGCAGAATGCATCCACCTATATGTTATAATTTTACTAAATTTTTAATCAATGAGACTTCTAATATACCCTTCACGTCTAAGACATTGAGCATGAGAATGGAGGAGGGTCAATAATGGGTGATATGATGACCTACCAAACCTTTCTAAGATAAACACTAATAAGCTTTGATACCATGTTAAAAAGTGGATTATAAATCTAATTCAACTCTACAAAATTATATTGGAAGGTTAGGTTTGCTTACACCTATATATTAAAATTTGACTATATCGATAACATTTGGTCCTAACAATATATCTTGCACCTTTTGCATGGGATTATTTCCCTTCTTTACTCTACAACTCCCTTCTTGATATGAGTCCACAACCATTGTAAGAAAACTCTTGATTTTCTATCACAAAAAATGTCAGTGGTAACTGGTATTCATCAGAAAAACATTTGTGGTAAAACACAATTCCCTGAAGAAAAATATGTAGTAAATATTACTTGCAGGAAAAACATTTGTAGTAAACAATAATGATGGCTAGAGAAAAACTCACTAGAAAATAGGGGTGTCAAAATAAGTCAACCCAGTTCATACAAGTGAAGCTAAAAGTGAGTGGAGTTCAAGCCTACTCGTTTTATGGTGAGCCAAAGGTTTTACAACCTAGCTCACTCCACCACAGTTGGTGGGTGTAGTAGGTTGGTTCACTGACTCATGTTTACAAAAATCATTTTATGTTTCTTAATTTTGTATTCAAGAATTCCTTTATTTCTCTTGCCTTATTTCTTGTAAGGATTCTTTGAGGTTCCTTTCTTCCTCCCCAGGCCTCTTCATCTCCTTGGGTTGCTTTCTCTACATCAATGTCTCATCAGTATTGCTCGTTGACAAAATCTTTTAGTAGAAATTGTTGTGGGACAAATGGTGGAGGTTGAAAAATTATACAATAGTGTCAGAGAAGTTTGAGAGCAAAAGAATTCGAGGTGGAACCTTTACAATGGACCTAAACTTATCCCATTAAGATTTGTGGAGGTCTCTGTCGAACATAAACTTCTAGTGGTGAGCCACCAAAACAGGGGAGGATTTGTAGTGAGCCATTAGAAAGGAGAGGAGGAGCTGTTAGGCCTAGAGGAGTTGGGAGAAGTAATCCTCTATGGAAGGAGTATGGTATAATGGTAAGAAGAATATCCATTTGATGGTAGTTAAAAATGGTGCAGCATTGACCATTTGTACAAGTGGTCCTTGCAAACCTTTGCCTTGCTTGAGTTATTAATTCTTGCCTGCGTGGGACTTGATGTTAGCAGTACAACTTACTAAGTGAACAACAGGCTATTGTTGAGAATATATTGAAGTTTTTAGACTATACGTGTGAATATTCTTTATATTGTGCTTTTACAGAAATGTAAACAAAACTAACTATGAAAAATTTGAGCAAGCTTTTGAATATGTATAGTTGTATACGTTTCCTATATCAGTGTTTTTTCTGTCAACTGGTTGTCAAGATCTAATTAACTTCTTGGAATAATATGTATACTTATGGAGATATAAGTTCATATCTATGTTTCTTGATTACTCACATTGGTAAGGGTCTTTTTATACATTTTTGTTTCATATAGGTGGTGAAGCATCAATTCCTGAGCTGGTGGACTTCATCTTTGCTTTGCAGATTGCTAAAAAGTTGAAAAAGGAACCAGAAGATATCACCTACGAGAGCGATGAGGTTAAGATATATTTAATGAGATTTTTTAGGAGATAAAATACTGCGCTCTGCGAGTCATGTTTTTAAGTTAGTCCTCAACTTTATTATCTGCTAGACACGATACTATGGTCCTAGTTGCTACAATGCTACAAAATAAGCAAGACCTTTGAAGGGAACATAACTATATCCTCTACTTAATTTAAAGACTTTGACGTTCCAATTTCATATAATTTACGTCCAATGGAAAATACAAATTCTTTCATAAAGAGTATTAGTTTTATTAGTTAATTTCTTTTGTACATGCCTTTTCTTGTCATGTGAACTATGGGTTGTTTTAGTTTGACACGAGTAGAAGCTCAATCCATTTGGAGTAGATTGTTTATGACAAAATTGTTACTTATTGTTTATTTTAGGAAAGTTTAAATTTTATCTTTGATTGTATTCTTATTCTCTATCAAAGTTGTTTATTTGTTGTTAATGCTAGGATTATGTATTTAGAATAAATGTAGGGAGATGGATTTTCAGAGCATGCCAAAGATAAGTCTCTAGATTCATGTTCTTCTCCAATTAACCAACCTATACCACATTCCTGTATAACAAAAGACTTGGCATCAAAAATCTTTGAAAAATTCAACGATTTACTTAATTTACCTAAACAATTGAGATTGAAGGGACATACAGAAACAAAGAGAACAAATTTTAAGTTTTAAAAAGGAGAAAGGGAAACATGATGATAGATTTCTTTAGTGAAGAAATCAATCTCACATGCAACTCAGCACTCACACACACAGATTACTGTAAAACGTCTGTATATTACTCTGGAAAACAAGAAATACACTGTACACGTCCAAAACAATCAAAGGAACACTTTCCCTTCACAGGATACAAAATCCTGACTGTACACAGAGTTAACAAAAGCTAACCCTGTTACAAGGTCCCTCTGCCTTCTTATAAAGGCAACCCAACCAACTAACCAACTGCTAACAGCACAAACACCCCCTAACCGCCTAGTCAATAGTTAAAGATGATTCAAATAATTGGATAAGCATCAAGAAGCATGGCAACCTCTCTGCATATCAAACAAAGGTACTCCCAGCAAAAGACTGCGAGAAGGTGAAAAAACTACTCAATAAAAATGTGCTATCCCAAGAAGATTATGGCACTTTTTTACAACCAAATAACCCAAAATCCACATCCTGAAAACAACAGCAAAGCTTTTGGGCATTTTTGCGGTTACCAAATCCTCTTAACACCTAAAAAGTTGTAAAGGGTCTGTTAAACAAATCCAGTGCTCACTAAAACCTGAAGCATGTAATACCGGAGATAAGAAACTGATGGCTAATGCGGAGCAAATAAGAACATGATTCAGACAGCTTTACTACACACTTTCTGTTAATGAGGTTTTCTGGGAGATTCAACTAGCGACTTTTATAAGGTATCCCCCAAGTGGATATGTGGATGTGTCGGATAGTTTAGTATGCATTTGCATTAATGAGTTTTCCCCTTTTTCTTATGTTACACTTTACTTGAAAGTAGTTGTATCCTCTTTCTTTGTTTTGTACTTGTATATACCATCAAAAAATCTTTCCACTTATTATTTTAATTTATGTATCTTGTTATGACTATATTATGCATCCAATTTTTGTTACTTGTGGGATGTTAGGTCAGCAATGAAAAGCTCTTTGGAATTATGGCAAAAACACTTCAATTGTTTGAAATGGGTTTCTCTGAGAATGAAGTATCATCGGCAATTGATAAATTAGGTGAGTATTAGTGAAAACTGATCGTTTTCTAAACTAAGCAGCTGTGTAGTAGGTTGGTAGTGTTTCCTTTCAAAGTATTTATCTTTAGAGTTGTGAGATGACATCAATGGAATAGAACTTATATCATTGGCTTTTATAATACTGGATTCTGGAATATGATATCCATTTCTTTCCATTCATGTTTTTTAATCAGCACTTAACTTCAGGTTGCTTATTAGTATTTGCATCTTTAGCTTAGCAATTGGTCGTTTTTCAGGTACCGAGGCACCAATATCTGAGCTTGCAAACTTTATTTTTGCTGAACAAAATGGTGTCGATTATGTGATGGAATATAAGGTTAGACTTTTTAGTTGTAATATATCAAATTATATGTTAAATTATTTTTTCTAATTCAGCTTGTTTTTATATATGATTTATTTCAACAATAATGAGCATTGTTACGTAGAATCATATTTGCATGCATACATACGTAGAATAATAAATGAAGTTGTGGCAAGTGAAAAGTATATCCACTGTCTTTATGTTGAAGCGAGCCTTATCTGGGATTTTAGGAGTTTGAAGATTTAAAGGATAACTATTGAGTGGCTTCGCCTACATTTTCTACATTGCATGACCAAGATTAAACACTACCGTATTCCTGTTCTCTTATAACTAGTCAACCGCATGGTAAATATTTTTGGGCTAACTAAAATAAGAATTGTACCCTAAAGAAACAAAAACACAGAAGAATATTTATAACTTAACTATATTATGTAAAATTCTCATAAGTTAAATTACTTTTCTATGTATTATATATATATATATATCTTTTATGGTATACAGAAAAACCCAACTGAAGATAATGCTAAAATGAAGTATATGTGTCCGGATAATTTTCATCAAACAAATCGTTTTATAGTATTGAATTGGGTCTAAACCACTTACATAAAATGAACAGTAGTTCTAAGAAACCTATGAAGTAAAAAGTTAAGGTCGTGTTTGGCATATTCAGCATAAAATTGTATTGTGCCCAGGTCATTCTTTTGTACTTAAAACCAGTCAAGTTTTTTTACTGATTGATGAAATTTCTTGCTTTTCTAGTTTCCCACCACTCCTGCTTATTCTGTGGGGATCAAAGATGAACCAGATTTAGATTTATGTGGTACAACTGAAGTGAAAGCTGAGAACTTTAGCCATGATCCCCCACAATCAAGCCACGCCAATGTAGAGGAAATTCACGATGATACTAGGGTGAAAGGCGAAGAAGGAATTGATGAATTTCCCAACAACGTTTCTGACCAATATTCGAATTTTGTGGAGAATGAGAGAGGTAAAAGGCCCAAGTATGAACATCATGATTCAATCTCTTATCTTGATCCCTGTTTGGTGGAAGAGAGGGTTGACAGCATTGTTGCTGAACTGTCAAAACGTCCCAAACCAAATCCACCTAGGTGTCTTAGTAGTGTGGCCGCTAAGCCACCATTTTTCTTATTTGGAAATGTTTCAAGTATATCCTACGACTCATGGGGAAAGATGTCTCAGTTTTTATATGGTATTGAACCTGAATTTGTGAATACTCAGTCCTTTTCTGCTTTGGACAGAATAGAAGGTTATATACACAATCTCCCAGTTGAAAACAGGTTCCACATCCTTCCAAAGCCTCCTATGACTATCGAAGAAGCAATGCCACGGACAAAGAAATGGTGGCCACCTTGGGATTCAAGGAAGCAGTTGAGTCGCATCTATTGTGAAACCAGTGGAGTAGCTCAAACTTGTGATAGACTAGGAAATGTTCTAGCTGATGCAGGTGGAGTGCTCACATATGAAATGCAGAAAGACATTATTCGTTATTGTCGTGGGTTGAATCTTGTGTGGATTGGCAAATTCAAACTGGGTCCTGTAGAGCCTGAACAGTTGGAGCTCATTTTAGGCTACCCTTCGAATCACACTCGTGCTGCTGAGGGCAATTTGGCTGAAAGGCTTAAATCACTGAAATACTGCTTCCAGACAGACACATTGGGGTATCATCTTTCTGTGTTAAAGCCCATCTTCCCTCATGGATTGACAATGTTGTCACTTTTTAGTGGTATTGGTGGGGCAGAAATTGCCCTACACCGGCTTGATATTAAAATAAAAGCTGTTGTCTCAGTTGAGACTTCTGTGCAAAAAAGGAAGATTCTTGAGAGGTGGTGGCGTCAATCTGGGCAAACTGGGTCTTTGGTTCAGATTGAAGATATTCAAAAGCTGACTAGTAAAAAACTTGAGGGTCTAATCAGTAGATTTGGTGGTTTTGACCTGGTCATTTACCAGAACCCATGCTCTTACTCAAGTTCCAGGCTTCAAACAGGTGCAGGTCTCTCAGCCCTTGATTTTTCAGTTTTTTGTGAATGTGTTCGTGTCCTGCAACGTATAAGAGGCTTGTGTCAAAGGAAGTGAGCCAAGTGACTCGCATCTATCTTTTCTATCTTGTAGAAAATTATGTCATTCAATGGATGTCATGTGCAGTTCTTATCTGAACATTTTCCTGTTGTATATGTACTTCTGCACTATAAATTTCAGTCAAGGGATTTTGGTAGTAGTTATCTTTCTTTTTAATCACTAAGAACTGTTCATATATGTAAGTAAATGCATGGTAAAGGTTGTCAAGGGATTTTGTTAGTAGTTATCTCTCATTAATACCACCCAAGATTACTCCATGGAATTTTTAATATCAATTAATTTAGTGTTTGTCAATTTAGGTAACCACTGACCAATTTATAAATCTAAAGGGTTTAAATGTGTTTTTGTTCTATGATAAATTGTCAGATTTTATTTTTGGTATGTCGTACTCTTGTCCTCAATAATTGCTTTATTTTTTTCTCTAAAATATTTCCATTGTATGAACTGTTTTTGAACAAAAAGTAAAACAGTTATTAAGGATGAAAAGTTTTAAGAATATTATTAGGACCCAGATCAAATTTTGATTATTTATTAGAGGCCAAAAATATATTTAAGTAGCTTTAAAATTATCATCATTTAATAATTTTATGAAATACAATGGTATTTAATTTTTTTATTTAAGAAATAAAATAGAGTTTTATAATTTTTAAAATCAAATTGATCATGCTTGATTTCAAAATTTATGTAATTCTTATTTCTTTTGCACAATTCTTCAGAAACAAATGTTAAATTGTCAATATATGAGTTAGGAAGTAAGTAATGGACAAAGGGATACAAAGACGCTCCGTTTCAGTAGATATTTTTATTTTCTGAAGAATATCTTTTCATTTTCGTATCCAGTGATATAAATACGGTAAATTATTAAAAGAAAAATTTATGTGGTTGGGTTCGTTCCTCATGTTATAAAACGGTTAATTTATTTTTTATAATATTAAAATAATCATCCCATAAATATAATTTATCTTAAAATATTCACGTTTGAACAATCAATAAATATCACATTAAAAAAATATTTGTACATGGTATACAGCTAAAAAAAATTTTCATTTCTCAAATTATCTTTTCCCTCCTTCTCCAATTCAATTGTCCCTTCCACACTCCCTCTGCTCTTATTGTTGACATTGAATTAATAAATAATATTGTTTAAAGTTAAGGTTTTGTGAGTCGTAAAGTTAGTTAGCTCTTTAGGTATAAAAATTTGTTTTTCTAAAATATTTGAACAAATGTGGAGGTGTCATTCAGGTTAAGTATACATTGTTACTAAGTTTTCTAAAATATTTGAACAAATTTGTTAGTAAGATTATGAGTAATATGCTCATGAACTCAGTTTTGATATTAACTTCTGAGTGAAATTTTTGAGTTGTTTCCATAACATTGAATCCAACATATAATTATGAATTTTAAATTATATAATATAGAATATATTTTCAAACGGTGTAGTCTTGAATATTTAATAATTCATAATAAATTTCTAAATTTGAAAATGTATTTCAAACTATATAATTTAAAAATGTAAAAACAAATGTAAATTCTCAAAAATTGTGTAATCTAGAAATAAGTGAGTTATTGATGGTTTCAAATTACATATTAAGAAAATGTATTACGTGTATAATTTTGTTTTTTTACCGGACTTACAAGAATATATCAAGAGATATAGAAAAAGAAAAATAACCTACACAAAAAGTATGATGTTTATTTTAAATTAAGTTATAGAGGATTGAGAGTGACAAAACAGATGAACATGATTCATTTAAGCCTAATTCAATATTGTTTACCAAAAACAGATTAGTTGTTAATTGAAAATGGATTGAACTTTATAATCTGACTTGTTTGTATTTTTTTCTGTCATCGAAAATCTAATATCACATGAAAATAGGCTAATTTTTTTTTAACATGAAAATGGGCTTATTTCAAGCTCTTGTTATGTTATTTGGTTGATTTCGGACTAAAAAGGCTTAAACGAGTTGTCATTAGAGTTGTTTCAAATCTTGGTTGAGTTATATCAAACATTGGTTGAGTTGCATCAGACCTTATTCGAGTTGTCGAATTGTGTTAATATGAATGTTGTGATGCAGGTTCAAATTTTTTTTAATGAAGTCGGGTTATTAGACTCACCCGACTTGACTCGTGAACTAGCTTGTCGAGTTATCGAACTTGGTAGATCAAGTTAGTTTGGACTCACAAGTTTCATTGGACTAGAGAATTGACCTGTCAAACTTTACTTTTTTTTGTCACCCTACGAAGTATAGATAATGTCAATGTTAAATATGATTTTTCTTTTTACACCTTCATGATTTATTCCTAGGTCTCCATAAGTGTATATAGAGTCTAAATCATCATTAAGATATATTTTTTATATTGTAAAATTCAAAATACACTTTTTTTTTTCTTTGGAAATGCATTCTAAAATAATAAAAATATAATTTTAATTACTCTAGTTTAGAGTTTACAATTATATATCTAATAACTACATTTTCATATTAGATATTTCTAAAATAACTTGTAAATTATACAAATAATAAGTTAAAAACACAGTTATGGATTACAGAATCCAAAACCTTCTAGTGGGATTTTCTTCATAGGTTGTGCAATCCATTAGAATCATGGATTCTATAATTCAAAATGCTACAGTTATTCATAATGGTATGAACCATAACTTCAATTTGAAAAAAACTCAAAATTAATGCCACCTCTATAACTAATCAAATCCTTTGAAAAAAAAAACAAAAAACTTAGAGTTAATGGACTTCAACACTTATAAAAAAGCAAGAGCTCACTAGTAAGGACATCACTCAAGGACCACAATTGATGTCTTGAAGGTTGAATACATTATAAAACAAAAAAGACAAACTAAACATTGTTAACAAATGGGATTGTGGAAGGAAAATAAGGGGACACTAAAAAAATAAGCATGTCACATATGGGATGTAATCCACAAATTAAAAAGACTAAAAGATTAAGACTTTGTAGGAATCAATGAAGAGAAAATGATGGAGAGAAGATGGGTTAGGAACAAGTGGGGTGGACCCAATAAGTGAACATCACCATAAAAAAGGGTTAATGTTGACTTTCTTTCTTCCTCATGCACCTTCCATTTTTTTCTTAAGTATGCATTTTATCCTTTTTGTTTTGTTATATATCCATTCATCCTCATAGAACATTTATTGTTACCCTTCCATGTTACTCTTAAAAAGATTATTATTGAAAGTTAGTTAGTTGTGTTAAGTAAATTATTCAATTTATTTTTCAAAAGATTTGAGCAAGAGCGAATGTGATACGTTGATTTTTGAATTATGTCTATACAGAGTAATTAAAAGGTAGAAAGTCTTTTAGATTTAATTATTTAAAATAATAATTTCATATTTTGGATTATACAATTTAAAACATCATTTATAGTGTTTTAAAACGTACAGTTCGTAATTATGATTGAGTTCCAGATTGAACATTTTGGAAGAAGTATCCCACTAGAAGAATTATTAATTCTACAGTTTAAAATTCTAATTTTAACATATAGATTGTAGAATTCTAAGTCGTTTATATATCACCATTTTGGAAGTTTTAAAATTCAATTTGGGATCTGACAATCTAGATTTTTTTTTTTAAAAAGATTTGTTAAAGATTCTTTTTTTGACTTACAAATAATGTAATCTGGAAGTTTTTTTTTAACTTACTCATTAAATGTTCCCAAGAGTAGTTTTTTTATTTTTATTATTATGATTGAAAATATGCTTATATCTTACAAAACTTCAATGATCACTTTTTTAATAACATATTTAACGAGATTCCTTATATGAAAAAATGTTGTTAAATAATAATAAATTAACAAGCGAAGTTTTCCTAACAAACAAGTATGATATTTCACTATTTGTATAAAAAAATATAAGAAGTAACACGTGTTAATGTTGTAATTTATTTGTCTAGGTATTTAGTATACGTAATGATATATATATATATATATATATATATATATATATATATATATATATATATATATATATATATATATATATATATATATTGTTAAGTTGTGAAAAAAATGATAAATATGGATATTGAAAAAAAATACAATTAACTATATTTGAAACTAGGAAACTTTATAGTTTGTTTAAATTATATGGTAAGTTAGTGAGCAATTATAAATGGTAAATGATGAATGCAAAATTACTGTCCATATCTTAATCATATGAAAAAATAAATAAATTAGTAGATTATTCATACCTTAACTTGTTAAAAGTTTATGAACATTCCATGCTTAGTGAAACTAAAAAATACTTTATTGACTTGAAAGAAAAACAATTAAAAGGATGTAACAAGTATCACAATGAATTTTAATAAACCGAAATATAATATTACAATTTATATCGTGACATATATATTTTTTTGAAATGCAGGTATATTTTAAATTAATATTACAGTTTAGTGCACTTTTCTTTCATTTAAAAAATTCCGGTTTATTATTAATTTGATTTGATTGAATTGTTTTCTAACAATCTTGTTCTGTATGGTCTTCCAGCTCTTTGGTGTTCAATACGGTCTCCTAGTTCCCTCATGTACCAAACGGTCTCTCAACACCACTAGATTAGGTCGTCCTCAGATAAGACTAATTATCAGGTTGGCCGACTGACCGGTCAATCACCAAGCCGACCGTCTAGGTCGGTCACTTGACCGAACGACTGATTATTAGGTCGATCGACTACCTAGGCCGAGCCGACTACATGGTTAGATTATAAACGATAATGACTCATTACGCCCCTAATACAGATTAAGATTTGATTGGACCATCATTAGGCTGACGAAAGGTAAAGACCCATCAGAATTAGTATAAATAAAGGGTTGTATGACTTTAAGACCACGATGCAGGATATACATGCATTACTTGCTCTTCCAACTGCTTGGTTACATTACTAACTTGAGCGTCAGAGTGCCTTTGATAGGTGCCCGCCCACACGGCTTGGATAAGGAGGAGGAAGGACGACGACCACTAGGGAGCCCGTCCGGCCTACGTGCCAACTGGAGGATTATTACACAGCTCGTTCGGTCTTCAAGACAACTTGGAGTGCTTTGAACAACGTCCGTCCGATCTTCAACCTGTGGTGCCTTAGGCAACATCCGTCTGGTCTTCAACCTGGAGTGTCTTGGACAACGTCCATTTCGATCTTCAACCTGAAATACCTTAGGTAACGTCTGTTCAGTCTTCAACTTGGAGTGCTTTGAACAACGTTCTTCTCGTCTTCAACCCTATATTATACATGAAACTAATTTATAATTCATTATAACATAACACAAAATGCATTTACAAATTATCAAAATGTATTTTCACACTAATCCAAATTATCGAGAGCATTACAAAAATAATCTCAAATGATATAATTTAGAAGTGTTTTTTGGATTACTTACTCTACGACATGTTTTAGATTCTACAGTCCTAAACACAAAATTTAATTTTTTTTATTTTACTTCAGAAATATTCGATCATAATGTTGTCTCCTGTTCAACAACTTAAAAATATCAAGAATAATGTCTCCTCAACAAAACTGAAAAAACTGAAAAGATTAAGATAAATAATTAAATGCTATTAAAACTTTAAATATTTAATAGACACTATATGTATTACTGTTTAGTTCCTAAAAGAACCATATAACAATTAAAAACCTTAATTAAATATTATATCTTTTTTAGTTGTTATAAAATTTATATAATCAACTATTATTGGACACTATAAAAAAAATTGTGTTATGTACTCTGAATGTAGGAATTCACAATTCATGACCTTTGTGACTCTTGAGTTACATGACGATATTATTTTGTTTTTTATGTTAACACGTTTACGTGGTTCTTTAGCGATCAAATAAATACTAACTGCCGGCTATTATAGAGATATTGCTATGGACAAAACTTTCAACGAACAGTCCAACTCAAACGGATGCAAGAATATTATAAAACTTTGAAACGCGTCTTTTCATTGCTGCATCAATCCATAATCAACTAATACAGACAATTTAATAACTTTTTATCACAAACTTCAAAACCAATTAAAGATATTATAAGTAGTCAAAATACATACCTATTCACTTTTTTTTACAAAATTTTTAAATATTATTATAAAAAATTAGAAAAATGGTTATTTAAAGAGTGAAAATATAAAAAATGTGTACACTAAAAAAAATTCTTTTGATATAATAATATAGAAGTATAGATTTTAAATAATTAATTTAATTTTTGAGATTGATTAATTAAAATAAAGAGTGATTTAAAATTATAAAATAGCCTTTTTAAATTTAAAATAAATAATTTTAAATTAATAGTCTTTTAAAGAGTAAAAATGAAAAATGTAATTATTTTAGTTTAAAAATAATAATTATTTAAAAGATACAATTGAAAAGAAAATACGGATAGGAAAAAAAATCCTCTTTATTTATAAGATATAAATATATAAGAAGAATATATGTATTATTAGATTTTTAGATGAATTATTACTTGATAATTCACAATAATTAATACACATATCAAAATTCTCGTACTATATGATGTTTTATATACACGAAAATTAATTTGATCTAATTAATTTCTTTTGTGTTATTTAATTTTTAAATATTTGACACAACTAATAAAGATAAATAAAATTACAATTTAAAAGTTAAACTAATAAAAAACCATATTTAATATACTTAAAAAACATGCGAATTCCTTATAGAATTAAAAATAGTTTATTTCAAAATTTATAAATAAAAACAGACAAATATTTTGGGAAACTACTTTTCTTCCTTTATAAATTGTTATTCAAATAACAGAGTTGAAATAATGCATTTCAAAACATAAATTAAAGTAAAATACATAAATAATTTGACAAAGTAATCCCATATTTTAAAAGTTTCAAAAGAGTAAACTATATATTTGTTATAAAATATTTCTTTATCATACATGTATGTATGTGAGAACGAGGTTCTTGACATTTTGAAACACTTTAAAAAGTGAAAATCAAACAAATTGTTCACCACAAAATCAGCTTAACGTTATGTGCACGTATATGCAAAATGTCTTTCTCGAAATATCAATAATTTTGACTTGTTCATTAGATTGATAATAATTAGTTGCTATAAGTGAAATATATCCTAAAACGAAAATAGCTAGAAGGTGATCAAAGGTAATTAAAAACCAAGAAAGAGAATGATTTAAAAATTAAAAACAAAAAATTATGATTGAATTACTCTTTGAGTAATGTAGTCAAAATTATTTAATGATTTTCTGTAACATTAAGCATATAATTTATTTAATAAATACAAAATAATTTAAATTTTTTATAAGAATTTGTGAACTTAATCTATGTAAGGTAATGCATCTATTTATATGGTTTATTAGGTATAATTTCTAAATGAATTAATTTGTGGTGCTTCTCACATTATTTTTTCGAAAGTAAATTTTTAATTTATAGAATATTTCATTTTTTTTTATTTCAATTTTGTTTACAGAAATGTTTAAAATGTATAACTCTAACTAAACTATGACCATTGATAAAAATATTAAAAGTTGAATTAATAAATTTTTAATACACATGTCGAAGTCGCTTGTATTTAATTATGCGTTAATAATATTGGTGTTTTTTTTATTATGCGGTGGTAAGGAAATAATAGTAATTTATTGACAAAAGGAGTAAATTAAAAAAAAAATCTAAAGATATTAAGAAGAGAAAAACAATACAATATTATTGAAATTATTGGACCGCAGGGTCGGTGTCAGCAAGTACCAGGTTCTGGCATTATATTACATGTCCGCTTATAAACTTTGTGTGTTGCAATGTGTTGCAAGTGATCGGGACCTATATTGCTTAAGCATAACACCAATACATTCTCAACTTTTATCGTCATTTCTTCTATTTAACCGTCCCAATCTCAGGATCACCAGCCCTAATCCATTTCTCTCTCTATTAGTCTTTCCTCTATTTCTTCTTCTTCTTCTTCGCCATGCATTCTTCCCAATTTCACCATTAATTGATCGCACTCCGATTCCTTCACCATGTTCGAAGCTCACGTAAGAATCTTATTCGTTAATCTCTTTTCCGCAACAATCTCAAGCTTGGTTTTCAATTCTAATTTCCTCTGCTTGAGTGCGTGCAAGTGCGATGTCTATTTACTTGTATTTCCATGTCGGACTTCAATTTTAATCTTAATTTTGAATATCAATTTGCTTCTTGCGTTTGCAATGTTGCTTCCTATTGCTTGTTGTCTGTTGATTTTGAGTTGGATTTGAAATTTTCTTTGCGTCTTTTTGTTTCGGTTGGCTTGATGTGTTCTCGGTGAATCCTGTGACGAAGGTGATAGTGATGTTGCTTTGTTGACAGGTTCTGCATTTGCTTCGAAGATATTTGGGTGAATATGTACACGGACTCTCTACGGAGGCGTTGAGGATAAGTGTCTGGAAGGGTTTGTATTCTGTCATTTTCTCACATTTTACTCACTTTGTTTACTGCGTCTGGTGGATTCGGGCAAAGTTCGATAAATAGGATTAATGATTATTCTTTATGGTGTATTATTTTACTTACACATTCTATACTCTGTATGGACGCGCGCTGCTCCACTTTTTTTTTTTCTTTTCTGATTTATACCAACCTGCGACTAACTAATTCTGTTAAATGTTTCCCTAAGTTCTCAATTTATATCTGAGCGTATAGTCAAATTTTTTTCCAACTCTTTAAACCTACTAAAACTTATTGTTGTTTGGATAACGTTGGATTTGTTAGTTTGGAATTATTTTCTTCTTAATTTTATAATTTATAATTCACTTTAGTGGTTTTATGAGCACTAAGGAAAGTCAAATATGCTGGAGTTATGCTCTTTTAACTGGACTGCTGGCAGTACATTTGATTGGAGTGCAATTTTATTATCCATAGAATGAATTACTGTTATTATTATTTTTTTTGCTTGGGCTTGGTTTTCCAACTCTTATTTTGAGGTCATTGGTTTCTTAAGGTCTGTTCTTTGATTTATTTATTTGTGATGAAAACATGTGCATGTATATTCTAGATTTAGTTTCATTTTCACGTTTGTCTATATTTTCATTCTACACATTTTATTATTTATGCATTTTTTCTGTAAAACCTAATTCAAACTTGTGCGGGTGAATATCTTTCATTGCACGAATTTCTTATAAAACACATTGTTTTCATGCATATTAATTTTCACATTACTGCAATGATTTTCTGTATTCCATTGAGATCTCATGGTAGTTGTTATTCCAACCAAGACATTATTGATGTCTGCAGGTGATGTTGTCCTGAAAGATTTGAAACTGAAGGCAGAGGCACTAAATGCACTAAAATTACCAGTTACGGTCAAAGCTGGCTTTGTTGGTACAATTACATTAAAGGTACGTTCAGTCATTTAGCATCATTTGTTGTCTGAGTATTGTTTTACTCAGACAGTTATATTGTTGATAATCAATTAGAATGTTGTCAATTTTTCTGTTATGTATAAACTAGTTAGTTTTAAACAGCTGTTACTATGACAGCTGCTACAGTTAATTCAGCTATACGTAAAAGTATTGTGTACTCTGTTTGTGAGTAACTTACAGCAATGACAAATTTAGTTCCTCTTTCTATCTTTCTCTCTTCGCACTTTATCTTCTTTCTCTATATCTCCGCACTTTGTCCATGAAAGTAAGTTTGAACCATTACTGATTGAAGATGTTGAAGCCTTACTTCTTGCACATAAATCTCGCTTATAAAAGTTTTGAAAGAAGGTTTGGATGGATGCATCCATTTTAAATCTAACTCAAGGTTCTTTTCCTAAATGGATTTACAAAATGAAGAAGACAACACTATTGTTCTACCACAGAAGACACAAAATCAAGAAGCTGAAGTACTTGTTATTATCTTTTTGTGGTGATTCTGGCTCTAGATATCAGGGTGGTGGCAGTGGGCATGGAGGCCAATTTGCCAATATTTAATGTCAAGTGTCTTAACATGGACTTACGACTTCTTTTTGCTTTCATTGGTTTGATCAAAGTTATCAACCTCCTACTCACAATTGCATTGCATTTCGTTATATTATTTTTGTCAATGCTTTTTGGTATACAGTTCTTGGAATGTTGGTTTGAATCCAATTGAACTTCACAAAACCGGTTTGTGAAGTAAGGGTTGTCCCACTTGTATTTTGTATCTTTTCACTATCATTGGTTTGATCTTATATGTATTCAATGTGAGATAGGGGCTTTTCCGAATCCTAGTATTTCCATTTTTATGTTTTTCACTTTCTCTTGAATTCATCCATGTGCTTTCAAATGGGTTTTTATTTGATTTTTTTGTTACTTATGTGATATAGGTGCCATGGAAAAGTTTGGGGAAAGAACCTGTGATTGTTTTGATTGATCGTGTGTTTGTTCTAGCTCATCCTGCTGCTGATAGTCGGACTTTGAAGGTACACTAGTATTCTGTATTTGGTCTATTAGGTGTGCTTGAAATTTTATTTACAGCTTATTTGAATATTGTGACATAAGCACTAATGAGTGTTTGGAAAGCTTATAAAAGTAACTTATGATGTGTCCATATTTTACTTTCAGATTATTTCAATAAAACAACTCAGGGAAACAACTTATATAAAAAAACTAACCATAATTTCTCTTTGGATTATGAAAACATGTTATTCATAAGTGCTTATTTGAGTGGTACTTGTTTAATAAGCACTTAAGTGAACTGTTTACCAAATTGTGCCCTTAACACAGATCTATGTCTTTTGCTAATTGAGTTTTGTTTTGTCATAGGAAGAGGATAGGGAAAAACTTTTCGAAGCCAAGCTTCAGCAGATTGAGGTCAGACTCTATGTTCATTTTGTTAAAGTATCTTATTTATTATGGTATATAGTTGTTTGTTTTGTCAGTTGATTGTGTTATTTGTAATTATCTTTTTCCTTGTATTTTTGTATGCCTATTTTTGGGCATGTAAACAATATTTTCTATCAAATTATATATTGTTGAGGGAATTATTATTTACCTGTTTGGGTTTTTGTGAAATCTTCTGGAAACAAAACCCACTTTAAATTTTTGAAATTATAATGGTGATATAGAAATTTACTGCTAATGTTGTTGAAGTATCAAGTACCAAGTGCCAAGTAATATAAGTAGTAGAATGTTGTAGTCCTTGGTCTTATACTTTAGTGCATCTTAATTTTTACGAACGTCTTAGCAGTGGTGGTGAGCAACTATATTTCAGCTTCTCAAGGGCTTTTTCCCTCTGCATGAGCAGAAAATCCCTAAAAAGGATATTGAAGATAACTGAAATGCATTTTTCCACAATAGTTGTGAGTACTGTAGGATTTATATTTCGATGACTGTAGTTGTCTTGTTGGCTCAGTATATAACTAAGTTCTCTAACAGAAACTGTAACATAAACACATATAATGGATATAGCTACCACATACACTGATAGCCCCATCAAACTTCGCGTGCAGGTGAGACAGCATGCCTAAGTTTGACACACAGCTCATTAAGTTGCTAGGTGGACAAAGGCTTAATTAGGGAATTAGCAATCTGATCATAGCCAAGTATATGGCAAACACTCAGCCTTGGAAAGAACTTAACCTTTTCTCTGTGAAAGTGAAGATCCAACTCAAGATGCTACTTCCTTGCATGAAGAACAAGTATCTGATATATATATATATATATATATATATATATATATATATATATATATATATATATATATATATATATAACAAGTAGGTTTTGCACTGAAGTCACTGATGAAGTCACTGAAGTCACAGGTTTTCAATTGTTGTGCGAGCCATGCCACAATGGTCTTCTTGGTTGTTGATCTAAAAAACGATTCCAAATTCATGACCATACTAGTTCCTAATTGACAAGTAGCTTTGAAACTATTTTCACCACCATTGTTGCATCCTTGACCTAGATTTTGGTTGTGCTTAAGATAAATTAATGATAAATAAAAGAGACAATGTGTTTTAGAGGGCTTGAAAAGACATCTCTTATGATCTCATATTTATAATAATAGAATTCTGATGCAAAAACTGTTCATGGATCCAGCACAAACTGACTAACAACACCAATTGCAAAAGGTAGATCGGGTTTGATAATAGTAAGATAAATAAGTTTTCCAACCAGTCTCGTGTATCATTTTGGATTAGAGAACGATTCACCTTGTTTAGTCACTAACTTTTGATTTGGATCCACGAGACTGTTTACTAGTCTACAATCAATCATATTTGTCTCTTTTAGGATGTCTAGAACATATTTCCTTTGAAGGATTACAACACCTTTTGCTTGAGCTACTTCAATTCCCAAAGTAGTATTTGAGACTCCTAAGATCCTTGGTTTGAAAATGTTTAGACTAATGTTTCTTCAAGTGAGATATTTTAGCAACATCAATTTCTGTATTGACTATATCATAAACATATATTATTAAGTAAATACATTTACCAAGAGAGGTTTGACAATAAAAACTGAATGATATGCTTCACTATATTGCAACCCAAAGGTTTGAATAATGTAGTTAAGTTTTCCAAACCAAGCGCATGGTGATTGTTTGAGGGCATAGAGAGGGCGACACAACTTACAAACCAAACCAAACTCCCCTTGAACAAACCTTGGGGGTTACTCCATGTAGACTTTCTTTTCTAGATCTCCATAAAGAAAAACATTTTTAATATCTAATTAATGAACTGACCAATGATTAATTGTTTCCATGGTAAAGAAACAATGTATAATAGTCATTTTGGCCACTGGAACTATTAGATATAATATCTTTATCTTTTATCTGTAGTTAGTTTGTTATTATTTCTTACTTGTATTTTAGGCTTATCCCATATTTCTTCTATTATAAATAGAGGACCTTATGTGTATATTCAACACAAGCGAGATTAATCACGTACATAGTCTTTACTATATTCAACATGGTATCTAGAGCTTGAGGTTTTTTTAGGAAAAATTTTGTTGTCTTTGCCACTACAGTGGTGGCGCCATCTACCGCTGTCGGCGACACCGTCATCTATCGTTGCCATTACCAAAGTTCCAGTTTTGACCGACGATCACACGGTTTTGATTGTTTCGGCCATGTGACGACTGTGCTGTAAATGTCACCTTCATCGGAGCTCCTACGCGCTCTCAATGCCTTTTGAAGTTGTGGATATGCTTCATTTTCCGTCGTGCATGGTGGCACGCCTTGTCTTCTCTCAAGCAGAGATTTAGAGCGTTGATGTTGCTCTTTTCTCTCTTTCATGTTAGTTGTGCGTGGTCGCACGTTTCGTCTCCTCTCAGGTAGCTATTCAGAGCATTGATGTTGCTCTTTTTCCTTTTTCAGGTGCTTTGATTGAGAATCTTGGATTTTTAAGTTTTCTCTCTCCTATTCAACAACGACTTCTTTTGTTTGACATGTGCATATATGCTTTTTCTCCCGTGGAAAAGATTAGTTTTGTCAGTTTATTTATAGTTGTGGTGACTTTTCAACAATGATCTCTTTATTCACTGGATGTCGAGAATGTCTTCCTCAACGACAATTTGTAAGAAGAGATTTATATGGAGCAACCTCTCAAATTTGTTGCTCAGGGGAGTCTTCTGGGTTGGTATTTCGTCTTTTATGTTGTCTCTACAAATCATTAACAATTTTGTGTCACTCGAGTGCAGAAGCATATATTTTCACTAAGTCTTTATTTATTATATTAGTAACAAGCTTGACACATACGATTTGTATGCACCAGCTTGAAGGGGAGTGTTAGATATATTATCTTTATCTTATCTTTATATTTTATTTTTAGTTAATTTGTTATTATTTCTTATTTGTATTTTGGGTTTAGTCTATATTTCTTCTATTATAGACAGTGGATTCCATGTGTATATTCAACACAAGGGATCCCATACATAGTTTTCATTATAGTTAACAAGAGTCATCAATGTGAGCGTATCCTTTGCAACCAATCATGTCTTGAGACGATAAACTTCGCCTCTGGGGCCAACTTTAATGGCATAAACCCATCTACATCCAATTGTCTTCTTTCTAGGTGGATGAGGAACTAACTCCCAGGTGCTATTTTGGTCAAGAGCCTACATATATGCAATCATGGTATGTTACCATCTAGGATAATCAAGAGTTTCATTCACATTTTTGGGAGTAGAAATAGAAGACACCGAGGATAGAAAAGAACAATAGAAAGATGACAAATTGCTATAACTAAGAAAATTATAATTAGGAAGTGGATTACGGGTAGAATGAGTACCTTTTCAAAGGGATATGGGCCTGGTTGAATCATAATCACTAAGAGCCGGGGTATTGAGTGACAATGGAGAAGAACTTGAAGAAGAGTATTCTTCTTGTAGCATTGGACTAGTCATTTGGGTCTTGTGTTGGTAGTTAACGAGTAGAGGTGAAGATGGTTAAGAAGAATTTTGATAAGGACTTGGATTGTCAAAAGCACTAAGAATAGTGGATTCAACTAATAGTGTAGGGAGGATATGTTGGATGGAATGAACGTCTTGAACAAATGAAGAAAAGTAAGAAGTCTATTCAAAATATGTGACATTAGCAAACATGTAGTAGTACTTCTTGGTTTTAGAAGAGTAATACTAATACCCTTCTTGATGTCGAGAATAACATAAGATGACACATTTAATAGCACGAGCAAAGAGTTTTTTAACCTTGGAGAGAAATCATGAACAAAACATGCACAACCAAACAAATGAGGAGGCATATGAAAAAAGAGGATCATTTGGAAAAAGAATGGAATAAGGAACTTTATTGCTGAGAGAGGAAGACAACATGTTAATTTGAAAAGAAACAATTAGGATAACATTGCCCCAATGATTGACCAGTATGTTAGCATTAACCTAGCATTAACCAATAGGGTATAAGCAGTCTCAACCAAGTATCTATTTTTTCTTTCTACAATACTATTTTGTTGGAGTCTAAGAATATGTAGAGTGATGTAGAATGCCATGTGAACTTAAAACTTCAGTGAAATTAGAGGTGAAGTACTCTTTGGAATTGTCATTTTTTAATTTTAATTACTTGACCAAATTTATTTTTGATTTCATTCAAAAAGGATGTAAAGATAATCAATAGTTCAAAACAATCTTTCATAAGATCAAAACCCAAGTACATCTTGAAACCAAAAGATGAGACATGACTTAGTTCCCAAATGTCATAATGGATAACAATAAAAACAATATTACATCTTGATTAAGATCTTTTAGGTAAAATATATCTAAAATGTTTTCCTGGTTCATATGACTCATATTCTAATGTCTCATATTCTAATGTCTGGAGACTACTAAGTTAATGGACTATTTTTCTTAATTTTGACTAGTCATTATGTCCCAAACGATAATGTAAAAGTTTAGGAGATGGAGATGCAAAACAAGAGACATGTGGACTAGATCCAAAATAGTATAAACCTCTAGATTCACATCTTTCTCCAATCCATTGCCTCATACCATGTTCTTGTGTAACAGTAATTGGTATTAAAGGTATTGAACAATTTAAAGACTTGCTTAGTTGCCTTAATGAAATTAGATTGAATGGACAAGTATGAATTGAAAGGACAAATTTTAGGTTTAAGGAAGGAGAAAGGGAAACTTGACCCACCCATTCTTTGCAACCATTGGCTAAAGTTATGAAGTGAGGATTTTTTGGAAAGGAAAGAGATGAGAACAAGGAGTTATTACCATAAGTGTGGTTATGTACTTGGACTATTCACATATTGTGAGATGCAAGCTATTGACAATATGGGATTTGTAGATGGTTGTCCCAAGCTATTCAATTTCAATCTTAGATATTCTCGGTATTCTTTATCGGATAACTTGAGTTTAACAACTTCAACTTCAGAGATATTGGCTATCTTGTTAGGAAATCCATTTAAAGAGAAATAATTCTTTTGAATGTGTAAATTGTGTCACTTACTTTATGATATTAAGTAATCTCCACATGTTTGGTTTGGAAAATTTAGCTACATTATTCAAACATTTAGGTTGAAACACAGGGAGGCAGATCATTATGTTTTCTATTGTCACACCTCCATTGGGAAATGTGTGTACTTAATGTTGTATGTTGACAATATAGTCATTACGAGGAATGATGCTGCTAGAATATTTCAATTAAAGTAACACCTATGTAGTCATTTTTAGACAAAAGATCTTGGAAGTCTCAAATCAAAGGTAAGAGTTGTATTTTGTCAAAGGAAATATGTTCTTGACATCCTAGGGGAGACGAGCATGGTTGATTGTAATCCAGTGGATTTATTGTTGTTGATTTGAAATAATAGATGTCCTTGACCTAACAGGTTTGTATTTCCTTGATAATTAGGGTGTGAATTATTGAGTGGAAGGTAGAAAACTGTGATCAAACTTGAAATAGCAGAAAATAACACTGTAACCAGTATTGAACACCCTTCACAGTCGTCCCCACATCCTCTAAAACTGGTGCCGTAGCCACCTTGAAAAGAAGACTAGCCACAAATTCGTTGACCTACACTTGAGTACCATAGTTAGTCAATGTTTGAGCTGTAGAAGATTCTTCATCATTTCTTGGAACAAAATTGGTTAAGGGTGCATGTGTGAGGTTAAGAGAAACAAAAATCTAAAATAGTATTTCTATTGGTATTTTTGAAGATGACTCATGTGCAAGAGTTGCTTCAACTTCTATAGGAAGAGGTTTGAACTTACTTTCAATAACATAAATAATAGATTGATAATCTTGAGGCAGCCCTTCAGGAATAGCATCAATGTGTTTTGGAAATAGGATCTTATATAGAAGAAAGACAGGAAATTGGACAGTTATCAAAAACCTGTACAGGAAACAGAACAAACAATGTCTCTGGTAGGCGCTGGAGGTGGGGGTTGAGGAGCAGGATTATTTTCTGAATCATTGGATTGTGAGCTCTTAATACCATGTTAGAGTTAAGAGAACGAGCAAGAGTGAGAGAGAGCAGAAACAGAAAAGGTAGTTTTCTTGATACAAAGAATGAAAAGAAGCAAAGCTGTGAAGCAACAACCCATAGAAACACCTATAACGTAAACTATATCTATCTAAATGCAACAATAACATGATTGAACCCATGAAGGATGGTGTTATGTAAAAATATTTATCATGAGTGGAATGGGGAGTGTGATTTACCCTATTTTCTTTTTTGGAAAAAAGAAAAGGGAGGTTTGATTTACCCTATTTGAACATGTCTGCTTCGTTCTGTTTTTTTCCCTTGCCTTTACACCATTATTTTATATCAATGATTTTGTCCTTTCATGCATAATCAGTTTTTGATCTTCGTTTAACATTTGTTCCATGTATTAGTCTCTTCTTTTTTAATTTGTGTTGGACACAATGTCTTTTCTTGGCTTAAACTAAAAGTTAGAACCAACTCTCAATTGAACTAAGCCAATCTGTTTGTGTTACAGATTTGGATTCTGTTCATATACCTTTATTTCGTAAATCGACTTTTGTAACATGATTTTGATCTATGGTTTTTTTTTCATATGTCTTCATGCAGGAAGCAGAGTCAGCTACACTGGACGCAATATCTAAGTCCAAATTGGGAAGTGTATGATGTCGTAATCTGGCTATTGTTCTGAATACATTTGTTTCTGTGTTTTAATAATTCATTTTTGTCATCAAGTTGTTTACTGTAAGTTTGTGCATATATCTGTACTTTGTGACAGTCATCTGTTTTATTGAAAATAAATCTGAATAACCATGTTTTGTTATGATTGTGTTTTAGAATAAGTTATTGTTAAATTGTGATCATGTTTCATGCTTTGTTTTCATTTGAGGCTATATTTGGAGTCTGATTTCGGTGATTTTGGAGATGAAGAGGCTGTTTATCTTTACATCTGTAAGAGTACTCGTAGAGGAGTATGTCTCATTAAAATTTAAACGATCAGGAAACAGATGCACTACTGAAATGTTATTCATTTTTTGGTTTCTTTTAAAGGGTGTTGAAAGTTCATGAGACAGTGAACATATTTTCTCTCTTTCTATACAAACAATCACAAATACACACACACACTGAAATAACAAGATTGTTACTATTATCTCACAGCCGTCTTCTGGAAATTCGTGGCTGAGTTCTCTAATTTCTACAATTATTGGAAACCTTAAGATATCAATCAGCAATGTGCATATCAGATATGAAGATTCAGTCAGGTTGGTTTATAAGTACCATTTTAATTTCCATAGCACAGTAGAAATGGACATGGAAAATTGACATTTATTTATTTCAGCTTTTTAACAGAGGAAGTTTTGGTTTTGTTTATTTTCATTTTCTTACGCACAAAAGTGTTGTTTGCAGTAATCCAGGCCATCCATTCTCTTCAGGTGTGACATTGGCTAAGCTTGCCGCTTTTACAGTGGATGAGCAGGGGAATGAAACTTTTGATACAAGTGGTGCTTTAGACAGGTTGAGGAAGGTGAAATGTTCCTCCCTAAGAAAATTTTATCGACAGCATTGAATGTTAATTTTAACTTGACAAACCAAATTTAGACATTCCAGGATTGTTTTTGATGCATTAGAGCATTATCTTTTAAATGCTATTAGAGTTAAGAGATGGAGATAGAGAGAGAGAGAGGAGAAAGAGAAACCAAGGGTAATTTTGTATTGATAAATCAGTTGGAATTGTTGCCTTTCAATGTGTAGGGCTTTTAATTTTAATGTTTGTCATATACATAGGATAGGAAATAAATGTGCTGTCTGACAGGCTTGTTAGTTTGGGTCTGGTGGGTTCTAGGGTAGAGTTTGCTTGGTATTGTTAGTTGAGCACTCGTATTACGCAAGACTTTTTCAGTAATTGGTATGGGTTACTGGATTATAAGTTTTCTTGATTCTACATGGGTTTGGTGGACAACACTATGGTTGGTTTAATATTTTGTTTTATTTTTTTGTAATGTATTTAATGGTTGGTTTGGTATTGGAGCTTTGAGGTGCTATCCTTGTTGGGATTTCAAAGCTTCATAGTGATGCTTTCTGGAGTGAAACCTTTTATAAAAGCATGTACCAATGAAAACAAGGATTCTCTTTATATAGAGGATGAAAAGAAACAAAGATGTAACAGAACAAGTGATAGAAAAACCTATAACAAAAATTATGTCAAACTGAATACAACACTGTCAAATGTCTTTTATGTTGTTGTTTGTATGCTTATGTTCTTACTTTTGTATTGTTTGTTTGTACATAACTATTTTTGCAATATGCAGAATTTAGTGGCCCCCCTACACATGGTGTAAAATATGATTCTGTTATCTGTATTTTTAGTAACTGACCCAGCTCATTAGTCATCTACCAGCTTCTGGATAGTTGATCCAGCTGTCTTGCAGATATAATATCTAGAGTTATCTGCAAATTAATTATCAGCTAGTAGCGTCCAGTTTATAGCCTAGCCTATCTGTATATAAAGGTCTTAACGTTTTGTCTCTATGTAATCAGAATACATTCAAATTTGATGAGCATTTTCAGTTCAATTTCTCTGGTTGTTCACCTGGTATTCATAATTCTGGAATAAAATGGAAAATCTTTTTCTCTATTCTTCTGATAGCCAGATGGTTTAACAAAGCCATTGCTTGGTTCATAAAATATTTATCCACTTTGATATAGTTTGATCCTTAGTACATATATTTTTTGTTAAGTAGTTTAGCTTACACTTGAAGTGGGATTTTGTATTGTTACAGTGAGTGCAACTTATTTTTTGTCTGACGATTATTTGTTCTCACTACAGTCCGTGCAACTGGAGAGACTAGCTCTTTATCATGATTCTGACCACCTTCCTTGGGAGATTGATAAGAGATGGGAGGACATCACTCCACCAGAATGGATTGAGGTTTATTGTACTTTGTTTGATAACTTTAATCTTCTTATTCTATGAGCTACATATATATAATTGTCAAGAGCTTTTTCTTACTGGTATGTTATGCGACTTTTGTCTTATTTTCACATGTCTTTTATTTTTTCATTGTGGTAGATATTTGAAGATGGCATAAATGAGCCCACTGATGATCCTAAGTTTGTATCTAAGTGGGCTAGGAATCGTGGATACTTGGTTTATCCTATCAACGCAGTTCTACAGTATCATCGGCTTGGAAACCAAGAAAGAGCTAATCCGGAAATTCCATTTGAGAAAGTTACGCTTGTCCTCACAGAGATCTCACTTACTCTTACAGAGGTAGTTTATTTCTTAACTATTTGATACTTCTATTGAATCAATGATGATTTTAGAGTTAAATAGGATCCTGATTAAGGAGATAACTCTAGAAGCCTGTTTCTATACTTTGAATCTTCTTCCTTGTTTGTAAGATAACTTGCCTGAATTGAATATTTACTGGATATTGTAATTTATATTTTTAATTTTTTTGCCAATGTAGGTTGGAGTGGGATAGTTTTAGTACTTGACAGTTGTTGCTTGCCTATTGTGTCCATTTACAATTAAAGCTTGGGAAAATTTTTTTCTTTGGTTTTTGTCCTTAGTCATGTTATGTTTATTTTTTTTTTCTTTTAAATTTGTACTAGAGTATGAAGGGATTCCTTGTTGGATGGTCATAGGAATTGGAAAATGATTGAGTGATTCCTCAGCGTCCCATATTTTCTTTATCTGATTTGACCATATTCTAGATTTTATGTTATCACTTGATTTCATTTTTTTTTTCTTTGTTATCACTTGATTTCATTTTATTTTTTATTTATCACTGGATTTCATTTTTTCTTTGTTATCATTTGCTTCCTTTTATATTTTTTATTTTGATAAAAGGAGAAAATTTTATTAGAATGTTGTGTATATAAATGGGATCACCAGAGATCTCCAACATACATTAGTTGGATATGTCATGATGTATTCATATTAATGAATTAGATTCAGAACATAAGAGTAATATGTCTGGTATGACGCCAGATAAATAATACTCAAAATGTTCTGACAATTTGCTTTCTAACTTGACTTGCTTTAACTGACCCTTTGTCTGCTTTGATATTGTTTTGACTTGTTGCTCTGTGAATTATAGTCTCAGTATCATGATTGGATTAAACTTTTGGAAGCTGTTTCAAGATACAAGACATATATGGGAGTTTCTCATTTACGACCTGCAGTTCCCATCTCCAAGGCTCCTTGTTTGTGGTGGCAGTTTGCTGCGCAGGCTTCACTCCAGCAGCAGCAGAAGTGGTAACTTGAATTTTTGTTGTTAAAATACGTCATCTACATTTTATGTTTATTGTACATGGAGAATTTTGGAAAAGATTGTAGAGAATACCATTACTTGAAATGTGAGAGAAGATACTTATTCAAATTGATTAATCCGAAATAGTACATTAACATCTATATATAGAGAACTTTAACCCTAAAGTATCTAGAACCTTCTAAAATCTTCTAACAACTTCAAGTAGAGCATTTAATGTCCTACTAACAACACTCCCCATTAAGCTTGCATGTGAGATTATGAAATTGCTTAGTAGGAAGAGCTTTTGTGAACATATTTGTAATTGATGCCCAGATGGAATATAAGTAGTGATAAGACCACTATTCAGTTTCTCTTTAATAAAGTGTCAATCTATCTTTGTGTTTGGTCCTATCATACTGAACTAGATTGTGAACAATGCTAATAGCTGACTTATTACCACAATAAATAATCATAGGTTCTTCATAACCACTTCAAGATCATTCAAAATAATTCTCAACCATAACAATTCACACACTCCATGTGTTAGGTCGGAATTCAGCCTCTGCACTAGACCTTTAAATAATATTGTGTTTTACTTTTCTAAGTTACCATATTTCCACCCAAGAACATGCAATATCCTGAGGTAGATTTCCTATATGTGATAGACTGTTAGAGAATGGAGGGTCTATGAGAGAAGAAAGGGAAAACAGAGGACTTAACTGCTAGTCAGTTAAGTGGGTTTGGGAAAAAGGCCTATATAAGGACCTCTTTGTTGTATCAGTTAGTTAGTTAGACATTTGTTGATTTGTTGACCGGTCATAGCACCTGGTGAAGGAGGTTAAGCTCCTGGACTATTCTGTATCCTAGTTTCTTTCTTGTGAATACACATCCATTATTCATCCCATACTCTGTGGTGTTTGTCTCTGTGAGGGTAAGAGTGTGAGTGAGTTAGAATTCCTACCTGAATCTCTAACAAAGTGGTCCGACTTGCCGGGTCTGTGCGGAGGAGAGAGGGTGCTATGGAGGGAAGGATGAACGTTGTTGAGGGGCGATTGGAGCACATCGAGATGGCGGTGGATGGGATGAAAGCGGAATCAGCGGCGAATCGGCAAGAATCTATTGCCATGCGCAAAGACATTCAAGAACTAATGCGGATGATGGGGGCTCGCGCCAAAACAACTGATGACCACTCTGACGGAAGCCAGGGGTCTGTCAACGATCACGGGGGTGGCCGTCCCAATGATGGCGGAGGAGCGGTGGTCGCTAGGATCGAGCCACAGAGAAGCACTTCGGGAAGAACGAGTCCGGCCGAAAGCAGTGGGTCGGTGAGACAAGACAGAGAGACGAGGAATGTGACGACGAGAAGCGGGAATGTCGGCGGAGGGGAGAACAGGGGAAGAAACACACGTAACCTACCTTACCCAGAGTTTCTGAAACGCCGGGATGTGTCTTTCGGTGCTTTCGCTGGGGGGGACCTTTCAGCCCTGGCCATCAGTGTCTGGAGAAGAGTTTGCGGGTGGTGTTATTGGCCGAAGATGAAGAAGGTGGTGACGAGGGGATGGAGGTCGAAACAGAAACCCCATGCATGGAGCTGTCGGCATTTTCGGCCGGGGGATTAACCCAGCCCAAGACGCTGAAACTGCAAGGTCGAGTGGGGAAAAAGACGTTATAATTCTGGTTGACAGTGGCGCCAGCCACAACTTCGTGAGTAGACAGTTGGTGGAGGAATTGCAGCTTGCGCAGGAGGACACCCCTCCTTACCAGGTGAGTTTGGGAGACGGACGTAAGAAAAGGACCCGTGGATGTTGCCCGAAGGTAGTGGTCGACATGGGGGGAGTTGCGATAGGGAAAAAATTTTACTTGTTCGACCTGGGGGGTGTCGACATGATCCTAGGAGTGGAGTGGCTGGCCAAGCTGGGGGAAATTACCCTCAACTGGCGGGAGTCCACCGTGGCGTTCAAACATGCAGGGAGAAGGGTGGTTGTTAAGGGCGATCCGAAGTTGGGAAAAAGGGTGGTCGGACCGGAGAAGTTGCTAAAGCTGAGTGAGGTGGAGGCTTGGGCGATCGTCTGGAGTTTGGAGAGCAGAACGGGGACTTGGAGAGAATTTTAACATGACATGCAGGGGTATTTCAGGAACCCCAAGGTTTGCCACCTAATAAAAAAGAGAAGCATCAGATTACTTTAAAAGAAGGCACCGACCCCGTAAACGTGCGTCCATATCGTTACCCGCACGCCATGAAGGAAGAGATCGAGCGACAGGTGTCGGAAATGCTGCATGCAGGGATTATCCGGCGGAGTATAAGTCCATACTCAAGTCCGGTCATCCTTGTCAAGAAGAAGGATGGGAGTTGGCGGTTCTGTATCGACTACCGAGCTCTCAACCGCGCCACTGTTCCCAACAAGTTCCCGATTCCGGTGATCGAAGAGCTGCTGGACGAGCTCCACGAAGCATATTAGGATGAGTGAGGATGACGTGCAGAAAACGGCGTTCCGCACTCACTTGGGACATTACGAGTTTCTTGTGATGCCGTTCGGCCTCACAAATGCCCCCTCAACCTTCCAGAGCGCTATGAACGATCTCCTCAGAACATACCTGCGAAGATTCGTGCTCGTCTTTTTTGACATCATACTCATCTACAGTGCGACCTGGGGTGAGCATTTACAACACGTTGAGCAGGTGTTGAGCTGTTTACAGCAACATCACTGGGTGGCCAATTAGAAGAAGAGTGAGTTCGGGAAGAAGACGATCAGATATTTGGGGCACGTCATATCAGGGGAGGGGGTCCAGATGGATCAGGAGAAGATAGTGGGGGTAGTCGCGTGGGAAGAACCAAAAACGCTGTAGGCGTTGAGGGGATTCTTGGGTCTCACCGGATATTACTGGCGATTCATCCGAGACTATGGGAAGATAGCCAAGCCCCTTACAGAGATGTTGAAAAAGGGGAATTTTGCGTGGACTGAGGCTGCCAGGGAAGCGATGGGAAGATTGAAAATAGCGGTGACCACCACACCGGTGTTGGCGTTGCCGGACTTCTCGCAACCCTTCCAGGTAGAATGCGACGCGTCAGGCACGGGGATAGGGGCGGTGCTCACCCAGAAAAGGAGACCGATAGCTTACTTCAGCAAAGCATTATCGGAAGTGACCTTGGGCAAGTCGATCTACGAGAAAGAGTTGATGGCGGTGGCCCTGGCGGTGCAACACTGGAGACCGTATTTGTTGGGCCAAAAATTCGTGCTATACACGGATCAGAGAAGTCTAAAGTTTCTGTTGGAATAGAGGGTGACGACCCAAGCGCAGCAACACTGGATAGCCAAATTGCTCGGCTACGATTTTGACATAGTGTATAAAACGGGAGCCAACAACCGGGTGGCTGACGCGCTGTCACGAAAAGGCAGCGAGGAGTTGGATGGCGAGGCTGAGATCGAAGGGGACGACAGGGGTGTTGAATTGATGGGGATAATGAGGCCATATTGGCAAGATTTCCAAGACGTGATGCGAGAAGTGGAGGAAGATGATGACTTGAATAAAATCAGAGAAGGCGTCACACAGGATCCCAACAAATACCCGGCTTACACCATTGAAAACGGACGGTTGCACTACAAGGGGAGGCTGGTTATTCCGGCAAAGTCTGAGTGGGTACAGAAATTGTTGGCCGAGTTTCATACAACACCGACGGGGGGTCACTCGGGGGTCTATAGAACTTACCGGAGATTGGCACAGTCGCTGCACTGGGACGGGATGAAGAAATCAGTGACCGAGTATGTCAACCGCTGTTTGGTGTGCCAACAGCACAAATACATGACGACGTCACCGCAGGGCCTGTTGCAGCCACTGCCCATTCCACAAGCTATATGGGAGGACGTCAGCATGGACTTTATTGTGCGGCGCCCAAAATCCAAAGGCCATGACGCTATACTGGTGGTTGTCGATTGACTGAGTAAATACGGGCACTTCATACCGCTCAGACATCCCTACACTGCTCGAACAGTCGCAGAAGTTTTTGTGAGAGAGGTAGTAAAGCTTCATGGGATTCCCAAGACCATAGTGAGTGATCGTGACCCCTTATTTCTCAGCACATTTTGGAGAGAGATGTTTAAGATGCAGGGGACCCATCTCCGGATGAGTACAGCCTATCATCCGGAGACGGACGGCCAAACAGAGGTGCTGAACCGAGTGCTGGAGGGATACTTACGATGCTTCTGTTCTGAGCAGCCCAAGACCTGGAACGTGGTCCTTCCATGGCGGAGTACTGGTACAACACCAGCTACCAAGGAGCTGCCAAATGCACGCCGTTTGAAGCGATATATGGGAGATCCCCGCCTTCGCTATCAAGGTTTATTCCGGGAGAAACAATGGTGGAAGCCGTGGCCCAAGAGTTACAAACAAGAGATGAAGCGTTGCAACAACTGCGATATCATTTGTCGAAGGCGCAAGACGCGATGGTGAAGCAAGCAAATCGTAAGAGGAGGCCGGTAACCATTAAGGTAGATGATTGGGTGTTTTTAAAGATAAGGCCCCACCGACAAACCTCTATGTCGGTGAAATTGCATCCGAAGTTAACGACTAGATACTATGGGCCGTTCAAGGTGCTCCAGAAGATAGGGGAAGTGGCGTTCAGATTAGAATTGCCCGCGACCGCCAGGATTCACCCGGTTTTCCACGTGTCTCAGCTGAAATTGGCGATTGGGACGAAGCAGGTGGAAGCTGAGCTACCAACAGATTTGCAAGTCGGGGGACATACATGCTGGCCAACTAAGGTGCTGAATAGAAGAGTCCAACAGCAAGAGGGGGAACAACGTGAACAAGTGTTGATAGAGTGGCAAGATGGAGGGGCAGACAGTGCAATGTGGGAGGATCGGAGGTTGATGCAGGAACAATTCCCCGAGTTCGACCTTGGGGACAAGGTCAGTTTTCAGGAGGGGAGTAATGTTAGAGAATGAAGGGTCTATGAGAGAAGAAAGGGAAAACAGAGGACTTAATTGCTAGTCAGTTAAGTGGGTTTGGGAAAGAGGCCTATATAAGGACCTCTTTGTTGTATCAGCTAGTTAGTTAGACATTTGTTGATTTGTTGACCGGTCATAGCACCTGGTGAAGGAGGTTAAGCTCCTGGACTATTTTGTATCCTAGTTTCTTTCTTGTGAATACACACCCATTATTCATCCCATACTTTGTGGTGTTTATCTCTGTGAGGGTAAGAGTGTGAGTGAGTTAGAATTCCTACCTGAATCTCTAACATAGACCCTGCATAATCTGTATTAGTATGCACTTCCATTTTTTAATTTTTCATTCCTCTTGCAAATCATGAGATTCTTGATCAATTATAGAGCATAGCATATACAATTAACAAAGATTTAAATGCACAAAGTCATAAACAATAACTAAGCAAACTTAAATCTAAAAGGATTTTAACATAAGGAAAAATGTCTAACATTAAATCATTCTTTGAATTAAAGAACCTCAAATCTAACAGGATTTTAACATAAGGAAATATATTAAACATTAAAGCATACTTTGAATTACATATAATATATAAATATCTGACCCACTTATGTGTATATTTAAAATATATTAACATTTTAAAGATAATTGGATAATTTAAAACAATGCATTTTATAAATTTATAAAAACTAATATAATTTAAAAAAAATACTATAGCAGATATACATATGTGTGTGTGTGTATATATATATATATATATATTTCTTGAAACTTGTTGAAGATACACGAGGGAGACACATGCATCAGTGACACATGTGTCAATGTTGTCTCTGAATAACGGTAAGTTGTTCTGTAATCCTTTACCTGGCTCTGGTAAGACTGCAAGCAATTGAAGGCAGTGCCATTTTTTCTGCCATGATGACAAGCAAGTGGGGCTGAAGACAGTAGTTGCTAACGGATGCTCAATTTTCCCTGTTTTAACTAATTTCTTGAAAATAAAAAAGCATTTTAGGCACCCTTTTTGCACCAATATAATATGGTTCATCTGTACATAGCCATTCATCTGCTACTTCTACAATTTGATAAGCGAACAAGCACTTGGGGAACCTGCCTTTAAAATCTAGATGTTTAGGGTGGAGAACCAAACACTTAATTGAGTACCCCATACTATTGATGTGGGATTAGACACCCCATAATATCGAAACCATATGGCAATTCATATCTGGTTCACGCACCAAAATGATAAAGCAGCGTGGTTCACATCACCATATGCTTGAATCAAATTGTCTGCATTGTATTATCAATTGTAGGATATTAATAAGAATGGATAACCACAACAGATGGTAGTGGAGAACCAGACCCCAAGTTCATCGGGCAGAGTCTAAATCCAAAATCTGAGCAGTAACCTTAGATAAGCTGCTGCATTGTGGGTCTATGCTTGTGCTGGCAACATTCTTTTTCGTGCAGGACATCCAAGAGACTAGGTTTGGATCTAACTATGGTAGCAGCAGAAGTGTAGAAGCGATTATCAGGGTGGTCTGCAGTCCAATCCAGTGTCACTGAAAGCTTTTAACGTAAGAGGCTGATGAGCAGCAGCAGGAAGGATCTGAAGGCCAAAGAGTAGTTACCCTTGAGTTACCTAAGGATATTGATAGAATCAACTGGTAATTTTTGAAACGATTTAGGGATTCACACAATATTACAGGAACAATACAACTTTATTATAGAATCTTTTTTCTAGATCAACTTGACCCAAAAGGAAATGATGCACACTTCAAGACTATTCGAGGTTGCCCAAAAACTCTTCCATTATACACCACAATCACACACTTGCCTCTCTAACCAACGTCCTATTTATTCAACTAATTACAGAGCAGTTAATTATGACTACTCTAATTGCTTTGAATTAGTTCTATAGCTGTATCGCAATTAGCTGCAACTACTCTAACCACTTCAAGTTGGTTACAACTGTATTTATATCCCTATTCTTGTGCCTTCTGACGTATAATTTCTTAATGAGAGGTCTTGTATCAGATATATTTGACAGCAGTTTGTGAGCCTTAAGAGGGTGAGCCGTGAGTTAGCAGACTTTATTAACTTCATAGATGGTTTTTTGGCCATGTAATTATGACATATTGGAGAGCCCCCTCCAGACCTGTTGAGAGTAAGATCAGTCAGCAGGTTTGTTTCATTTTTTGAGAGCTTGCAGTTAGATGCTGTAAGGGAGGAGATACACTAGGCCTTAGGCATGTTGGTTTTATGCAAAAGATCTGTAATTTATTTGCTTTGAGTAAGAGAGTGGAACTTTGAATGATGTCTGACTTAAATGCCAAAGACGTATTCAAGCTTGCCAGGTTGTTTTATAGCTAAAGTATAATTTAGTTGAGGATCAAGGCTATGATACCATGTTAATGGTACAAAGAATTTGAAAGAAAATATTGAAGAGAAACCTATTGTTATTAATGTACTGATACAACATGAGAGAGACAATCTTTCATAAATAGAGCTATTGACTATTAAGAGTTAGCTTAGATCTTAACAAAAACCCTGTAGACAACTATCACAATGAAAGGTGTGTGGCTAACTAAATAACTACTTAACTTCTAATATTATATGTATTTCCATTCATTCCTGGAATCTTGATCTGAGACTGACTTGATGCTTCTGTACTGCATCAGTTATCGCTTGTCATGGGATCAAATTAGGCATCTTTGTCAGTGTCGACGTCAGTATATTCAGATGTATGTGGATTTTCTTCAACAATCATCAAATGTCAATCGCACAGAAATAAGAGAAATAGAGAAAGATCTTGATTCGAAAGTGATTCTTCTATGGAGGTCTGAATAATTTTTATCCTATTGTGCTGATGCTTTTTAAAGGTGGTTGTATTTTTTTGTGAAAAATATCATGTTTCGTGACTTTTGTTTTGTCATTTCATGAATAAGGTAAGGCACTTTGTTTGTGTGCATGTGTGATTTACTGAATTGAGATGCTTGTAAGCAATAGTTTCTTAGTAATCTATTTTTTTTTAAATAAGAATTCAATGATATTGAATAGCTCTGAATTCTGTATAGGAAAATGAAGTGAAGAGAGAGATTAGAGATTCTGGTTTATGAATCTGGTTATTTGTTTGTGCTTATCTGTGGGTTCAATGTGCTTTGTGCTCTTTTCTGCTGTATCTTATAAGAATGTTGTTGAAATGTAATGTTATTTTGTTATTATTTGTTTTGTATGTATCCGGTTTTAGGTTTAGGGTTTAAGGTATGTCTCTTTTTGTAACCTATATACACCCACACACACACATCAATCACAAGCACAATAGGTAGGTTGAATACTCTCTGTTCATTTTGTTTGTTATCTAGGCTACTAGCTCATGCCAAGGTTGAATCCGTGAAATCAAAGGTAGCAGCTGAGGAAAGAAAGATCAAGAAAAAGAGCTGGTTTTCGTTTACATGGTACATGTGAACTTCATTAATTCTACACATTATCACTTGTAATTGTTTTCATGTTGGTCCTTTTGTGGATTAACTTTTGTAACATTTATTGGTCTTTTTGGCTCTGTTTTCACGAGGTTTTTTCAGTATGCATGATCATTTATTGTAGTTTCATTTTTTATCTAGGGGTGAAACGGAAGAATCTTGTTTGGATGATGCTTCCGAGGAGCAAGAACTTAGACAAGAATGGCAGGCTATCAACAAGCTACTAAGTTACCAGCCAGAGGAGGACTTGATGTTACGATCTGCAAAAGATATGCAGAATATGGTTCAGTTACTGGTAACTGTATCCATTGGTCAGGGTGCTGCCCGGATTATCAGTGTGAATCAGGAGGAAATTGTTTGTGGTCGATTTGAGAAACTTCACGTGTCAACCAAGTTTAGGCATCACAGTGTTTACTGTGATGTGTTGCTAAAATTTTATGGTTTGTCTGCTCCTGAAGGTTCACTTACACAGGTTTGCACTCTATGAAATGAATGCTGCACAAATATTTTACGCATAATATTCAAGTTTCCAAATTAACCTTGGTTTATTTCTGGGTTCCTCTTTTTCTTACTGTATTATTTACCTGTCCTTTTGTTAGGTTCTCCTTAAAGTGATTGGATTGGCTCAATTCAATTGTTAATATAAGTCAAGTCTACCAATTTTTTTTTGTTTGTTAATTCGGTAGTTGTTGTCTACTTGATGTGCAGAGTGTCTACAGTGAGCAGAAGGTGAACGCATTAGTGGCTAGTTTTGTGTACTTACCAATTGGGGAGAATATTGACTGGAGATTGTCTGCCACAATTGCACCCTGCCATGTGACGGTAATTTCTTTCTCTGGGAGAGTCAAGAAGGAGTTTTTTGATTTTCCATTTTCAATTTCGTCTATCTGTTTTATGATTTTCTTATTTTATTTGAAAATTTTTCCCTCTGGGCCCGCTGAGACTCTTCCATTGTCCCTCCATAAATAACTGAGCTAAGACTTGATAAAGCTAGAAATGAGCTGCTATAATATATTCTAAGGAAGTAATATCTCCAAATGGTTTGACATTATGTTCTGTCTAAGTATACCACTAATAACTAGACCGAAAGGCATCTATTCCTGGCCTTGAAACGGAACAAATCTTTCAAAAATTGGTTGACAAAATAGTTTCGCATCAAATATTGTAATTTGTAAGAAAGGTTGCAAAGACATGCTATAGAAATAAAAAACTTCTACCTAATGGCTTAAAGTCAAACTATTCAATTTAGTAACTTCTTGATTTTCATTGTTGCCACCTTTCTTACTCTTTACTTACAGGTTTTGATGGAAAGTATTGATCGTGTCATGGAGTTTGTAAAACGAAGCAAAGATGTCAGTCCTACTGTTGCATTTGAGACAGCTACAGCCTTACAGGTGATTATATCCTTGTGCTTAAATTAAAATATTTGTTAATTCAATAAATATTATATATAAGGACACCAGTGCTTTCATTCCTGAATTTCCCTTCTCTTGTTTGTTTTACTTTTGCTTGTTATACCTCAATTACTTTTGATATAGGAGTGTGTTTGTTTCAAATTGTTTTATTTAAATACACCTTTATTAAAAGTATCTCTTATCATATGTTTTGAACCGTTTGGGTAAGTGTAAAACAAATCAGAATCTATAAAATAAATTTCTACAAAGGCTGATAGGAATAACTTGACAAAATAATCACTTGTTACACCAAAATATTCACAACAAATTTATAAATTACAGGGAAATATAACAACTTGAGATTAGAATAGAAAATATATTTCTAGAGGACATGAGAGATCCCTCTCACGGTCTCATAAAGAAAATACAAGAGTACATGGAATAGTAAGGGACTACACCTACTCCTAGGTGCAGAACTAGGTACAACTAATAAATGATCTAGCAGACTGCACCCTGCGTAGGCTTAATTATTATACTTAAATATAATTATTCTAACACTCTCCTTCAAGCTGGAGCATATAGATTGTATGTACCAAGCCTAGAACAAATAAACTCAATCTAAGGTCCCCTTAATGACTTGGTCAATACATCTGCGAGTTGGTCATTTGATCCAACAAACTTGGTACATATTTCTTTTGTCAAAAACTTTTCACGAACAAAATGGCAATCAATTTCTATGTGTTTAGTTCTTTCGTGAAACACTGGATTTGACGCAATGTGGAAAGCAACTTGGTTATCGCAATACATCTTCATAGTCTGGATGTCACAGAAGCTAAGTTCTTGAAGGAACTGCTTTACCCATATAAGTTCACATGTTAGTGACGCCATTGTCCTATATTCAGCTTTAGCGGTTTGATCTAGCCACTACATTTTGTTTCTTACTTTTCCATGAAATAATGTTTCCTCCAAGGAAAACACAATATCCATTAGTAGATAGTCTATCAATAGGTGAACCTGCCTAATCTGCATCACAGTACCCAGAAACCTGAATGTTTCCTTTATCTTCATATAAATATCCTTGCCCGGGAGCCCTTTTAATGTACCTTAGAATCCGAATGATAGCATTCCAATGGCCAACACATGGAGCCTGCATGAACTGACTAACCACTCAAACTGCAAAAGATAGATCCGCCCTTGTAATAGTGATATAAATGAATTTCCCAACCAGCCTTCTATATCTTTTCGATCGAGGAACAACTCACTTTCTTCTGTCGTTAATTTTTGATTTGGGTTCATAGGACTGTGTACCGCTCTACAATCAAAGAATTCCTATTTCTTGTAAAATATCAAGAGCATACTTGCTCTGGGAGATTACAACTCCATTTTTTGACTGAGCTACTTCAATGTCTAAGAAGTTTTTGAGGCTTCCAAGATCCTTGGTTTGAAAATGTCTACATAAGTACTTCTTTAGTTGAGATATTCCAACAATATCATTTCATGTAATAACTATATCATCAACATATACCATTAAGTAAAAACATTTACCAAGAGATGTATGATAGTAAAAGACCAAATGATCTGATTTACTCATTTTTAGCCAAAATTTTTGAACAATGGAGCTGAATTTTTCAAACCAAGCACGTGGTGATTGCTTGAGGCCAAATTTTTTGGTGTGTACTGTGTAAGAAAAACGAGCAGATGTTGTTCCTTTACAAAAAGTGCATTTTGGGAGTGAGTTGGTTTCTTTATAAATTATAAAACCCCTCCAAAAACATGTTGAGGGACGAGGTAGTCTAGATTGATGAATGTATTCTTATTTATATATTTGCTTGATTGTTTGGGAGGTTATGTTGAAATTATAAGTAAATTGTGGGAAAGGAAATATGTGATTAATATATTTAATTGGAGAAAAGTAAATTGTATTTATCCTGAATTGACTCATGTAACCAAAATTTGGAGGGTAGGTGAAATTTGAGAAAGTAACTCGTAGAGCACAGGAGCAGTTTCAAATGGCTTTAGAAGAGCAAAGCAGGTTTCATCTACTGTCAATTCTCTTTTTGTTTTGGATGGATGTTTCTGGTTTTTTTTATCTTAAATGATATCTGTTACCTTTAATTTCTCTTTATTCCATGTTAATAACTATTGAAAAGCTTTTTGTAACCTAGTAATGTTTTGAAATATTGAATATTTTAGTGAGATGTAGTCAGCCTTTTCCTGTTGAATACACAAGAAAAAAATATTTCCAAAGCATTATAATCTTTTGGGTACATATAGCAAAGGAAATCCCTTCCTGTTTTACTTTTTTTCAATTTTTGATTCTTGGCTTGCATGATTTGAATTATTTGATACTTCATTGCATTTATTTTTCTGATTTTTTTAAGCATTGTGTTAAATTGAAAAGCCTCATTAAGCTCATTTACAGATTCTTGTTTCTGACTGAACTTCCAGATTTGCATTTGATATTGATCTTGATGCTCCAAAAGTTAGAGTTCCTCTCAGAATTAGTGGTTCAGACAGATGTGGTAGTCATTTTCTTCTGGATTTTGGTCATTTTACACTGCACACTGCAGTAAGCTACTTGAAATACAAGATTCTATTTTGGTTATTTTACTCTGTACACCAGGTTTATTATTTGGCTTGGAGTATTCTTTATTGATTCTTGTTTTTGCAGGAAAGCGAGTCTGATGAGAAAAGGAAAAATCTTTATTCTCGTTTTTACATAGCTGGACGGGATATCGCTGCCTTTTTTACAGACTGTGGCTCTGAGTTTGGGAGTTGTAGTTTGGTGAAACCAATAAATGACAGTCAAGTATTGAATTCGTATATTGCTAAAAATGATGAAAATGTGTTACATCTCATTGATAGGTGTGGAATGGCAGTACTTGTTAATCAGGTCTGTTTCCTAAATGGCTCATATTTGGATGGGAATTGTATGTGCATGACTTGTTCATATTCTGTTTCTTTCTCTGGTTACTCTAGATTAAAGTGCCACATCCTAGTTATCCATCCACTCTTATTTCCATTCAAGTGCCAAACCTTGGCATTCACTTTTCCTCGGAGAGAAATTTCAGAATTATGGAGCTGCTGAGCTTATTTAATAAGACTATGGAAAATTGTAATCAGCCTAAAACTGATAGTTTCCAATCTAAACCTGTTCCTTGGAGTTCTTCTGATCTTACCACTGATTGTAGAATCCTAGTTTGGAAGGTAACTCCACAATTCTTGTTAAATTTACTTATTGGCCATTTATGTTTTAGGAAATGAGTCAGACAATATTTTATTTTACAGGGAATTGGCAATTCTGTTGCTACATGGAGTCCTTGTTTCTTGGTGCTCTCAGGATCATATCTTTATGTATTTGAATCTTCTAAGTCTCAGAGTTACCAGCGATACCTAAGGTTTTTAGCACTTCTTTCCCTTTTTTCTCTTGGACACGAATTCCAAGTTTTTATTAAAAAAGTAAAATTGAAGAGAACAGCATATACATGATTTAACTGTTTTTTCCTCCCAACAGAATGGACTTGTTTGTATTAAAGAATATTGCAAAGATAATTAATGCCAATACAATTTACAGGAGAATAATTTAGATATTGTTACTTCCGAATTGAACATAGCTGTAACAAGTATGCATGCCACCTCGAAATTAAAAATTGAAGAAGCTTTTATCTCTTAAAGCATTCCTATTCCCAACATGTATAAATGTTGAAAGGTGTCAGGAAATTGTTGAAATGTTTAATAGTGACTGACTTTGCCTCATAAGTGATCAAAAGATTTAATGAGCGTGCTTGGGTAACTAATTGTTAAATGTTCCTGGAACTGGTTAATGCTGAGGTGATTCAATGTCTAATTGCAGTTAAAAGTAGTTAATTGTGTCTTGCGGTTAATGGGTGGACATTTCCAAGGTGATGTTCTTCACTTTTCATAATAAAAATAAGGGTTAGATAATTTTTGTGTGCCTCCAAAATGACGTCACTGCAATTGGTACCTCCGAAATTCTCAGTGCTTTTTTACAGATATTTAATAAATATATTAATTTACATTCTTTACAATAACTTTATTACTTTTGAATTCATGATGTTGACCTATAACGATCACATATTTGCATGGAGGCTAGCGTATGACTTTGTCACATTAAAATGTCAAGTTAATATGACAAAAACTGTTAATTCAAAGTATGAGAGTAACGATCAGGAACAAAATAACACATTTGTTATATGTTTGGTATAAAAAACATTTAAAAGTGTTTGGAGGTACCAATTTTAATATGGGTCAATTTTTGAAGTTTTAAAATAGTTTTTTAACCCTAAATAAATGAGCAAGGCTGCTGAGTTTGTGTACATGTCAGAATTAGAAACTCTTTTAGATCAATCTGATTAGAACGCCATCTCATACCTTGACGTTAAAAAATCAGTTTGAGATTAGCCTCTTTTTTTTTATTAATGTGGAACCAATAAAATTGCCACTTTGTTTCTTGTCAAAATCTTTATATGAATGAAATACATAATCATTAATTAATAAACACCAACACATCCCGTTCCCTTTGTGGATCACAAATTAACCGCTTTGTAGGAAAGCAGCTGTATCCTAGTGAAGTAGCTGCTAGTCCCACTGGAACTAAAATAAAAAAAAGGCAGGCATAGTTTGTGTAAGGACCTCAGAAAAGATGTATAAACAAGCTTTAGGCTTTGTCTCCACATTGACAGTTGTTTATCAGGGAATGTGTCTGTAAATGTAACCAACACGAATTGTAAATATAGCAGAGTCAGGTGACTAACCTAAGTCTGCTAATTTTTGTCATTCAAAATTCCTCTCTCCTCTCTCATCTTCATTTACTTTCTCTGTTGTGTCAATTCCACATCCCATTACAAATTTAAAAAATGGAGGAAAAGTCTAAAACTACCAGATTTGTTGGTATTCTTGTGTTTCATGCCTACTTCACTAACATGCCTTGCAGATCTTCATCCTCTCATGATACTAGTGTTGAAACATGGCTGTAAATATTGCAAATTTATTGTACAATAAATATGGACTGATTGGATAATAAATATAGATTTGTTTGTAAGAAATCCCCAAACTTAAGGGATTGGGATTATGAGTTTATTTACTAGATTTGCTCCAGATTTAAAGTCTTTATGTCCTTTTATTAGGATTGCATTTTTCCTTTAGATACCAATGTGTTTTTTTTTTAGATGAAGAAAAGTTGTTTCACAATTATTGCTTACTGTCTGCACATTTTTTCACAACTAGCATTGAGTAGATATGATTATGTTATTCTGACAGATAAATGCATTTCGAAGGAGAAAGTCATTATATTTTAAATGCATTTGACTTAAAATATGATTTACTTTGCCGGTGTATAATCTAGTCCTCATTAGAATTGTTTAGGATCTTCTTGTATTGGGCTTAATTCATTTTTAAGTCCTTTAGTTTAGATTATGTGCGATTTTGTTTCCTGAAGTACTTCTTGAGCTAGTCCTTTTATTTTTAAAATCAAACCATTTTGGTTCTTCAATCTATTTCCTTCTACAGAAAATCCCTAAATTCTCTCTTAAAACTCAAAATCTTCACATATCTTTTTCTCGCTCCAAATTCCCCAGCTAAAATTTAAATTTCATCAAAAATAAATCTCAAGTGTCTCTCCCTTTTCACACCCTAATCTAGCACCACATTAAATATTTGTAGTTTTATTGATTTTTCCATTAAATTTTTACTTCTGCATATTTAAAACTAATTTGTCTCCCGAATCCATCATAATGCCCAAATATTTGGGACGAAAATGAGAACCCATTTGAGGGTTTTAGGTAGAAGGAAAGCAACAGAGGAGTGAAATTTGAGTAATTTTAAAACTGGTGGAACTAAATTTGGTCAATAAAACTTGAAGGTTCAAAGCTGCAAATAAGCTGAACTTAAACTAAATTTAGAAAACATTAATCTCTTTGAACTTATGTAAATTTGTTTTTCATCTCTGCAGCATGGCGGGTAGGCAAGTCCTTGATGTGCCCTCGACATATGTTGGTGATTCAGCATATTGTATTGCTTTAAGCATCAAGCGAATGGACATTCAGAAGGTAAGCCAAAATTAATCTCTTAGAACAAATATCACAGTGAAAAGTGTCCCCTCTAATCTGCTACTGGTCATGGTGGACTCCAGTTTTCAATTGTATGTGTATTTTCATCACTTGGCATGTTCTGGTCTCACTAGAGATGGAATGCCTTAAGCAAATTATTCCATGGCGTGGTATCCAGTTTATCATGAAGAAAATGTGTTCAAATGTTAAGAACCTGTGCAGTAATACATTACACTCATCAAGAAAAACAGTAGTGTGGAACCTCCTACCTTGCAAAGTGTCACTGCATAGACAATTTACTTGACTGGGTGCTTATGATCTACAAATTGGTCATCAAGAATGCATTTCTGAATATTTGGAGACTAACATAGACTGGTTTTTAAAATACATTTCATAAATTCTATAGTACACAATTAGCCGTCTGATTTGGAAATAATGAGTTTAAACTGAAAAGGACTCTGGCTAGCTGGCTTCCCTACCTATCAACATTGGAAATCACAAGACAAATATACAGAAGGAAATAAAAGTGTTGATAGACTTGCTAATTTGAGAGGGCTCATGCTGTGCACGGTAAAATAAATAAATATTAAATAATTTAAGAGAGAATTTAGAATGAATTCTGAGAAATTGTATTTCTAAAAAGTCAGAGGTAACCAAACAGATTCAGCTATTTTAGCTGACTATGGTTCATAACTTGCTATGCTAAGTCAAACAAACTAATACACTGTGAAATGTTTACATAATAGACTTCGTTTGAATCAAGTGTATACAGATGCAACACTCTAACATTCACCCTTGTTCTTGTAGTTTGCTTCACTTAAATATAATTTTTATATTGATAGATTATTAACTTCATGATGTATAAATTGGGAGACAGAAAAGATGATGTCGTAAATTATTAAGTGGATATAAACAATAAAATTTGTTAGGAATGTATTTTTTTGCAGCTTGCTGACCTTTTCTGTCTTAAATTATGAATTACTTTATAGGCTCTGGAATCTTCTAGCACATGGATCTTAGATTTTCAAAATGATAGTTTGCTTCACTTAAATATAATTTTTATATTGATAGATTATTAACTTCATGATGTATAAATTGGGAGACAGAAAAGATGATGTCGTAAATTATTAAGTGGATATAAACAATAAAATTTGTTAGGAATGTATTTTTTTGCAGCTTGCTGACCTTTTCTGTCTTAAATTATGAATTACTTTATAGGCTCTGGAATCTTCTAGCACATGGATCTTAGATTTTCAAAATGAGGATGAGAAGGCTAACTGGTTTAGAGGACTTGTTCAAGCCACTTATCAAGCTTCTGTATGGCATCTTTAATCTGCTTTCTTCTCATGCTTTTTTGTTTTGTTAATGTTTTATAAAAGAATGCATGTTGTATGTAGACTCCTCCATCAATTGATTTGCTTGGCGACTCAGAGGTTGATGCCACTTCCTACAATGCTCTTAGTACCACTAATTCAAAAACAGCTGACACCGTTATAAATGGGTCACTGGTGGAATTGAAGCTATTTATATATGGAAAGGTTAGACGAATTCATTTTAAGGTTTTGTCTGGGAATAGTACAAGGAATGAGTAATATTTGTTGCATACAGACATGAGTAATATTCTCATTCTGGCAATTTTTTGTTTTATTCACGATTCACAAACAATTAGTTTCAACTAATTGAATATTTTCATCTTTTCTTCCTCACATTTATTTGTTTAAGTTTACTATTTAAGTTGTTATGTGCATATGCAAAATTCATACTGACACAAACACATTAATATTTGTGCAGGTTGGGGACACCATTGATGAAAAGCTGGATGAGTCTCTTATTCTTGAAACTGTTGCGGATGGGGGGAAGGTTTGTGCATATATTTCTACAATTTGTGTGTAGATAGATACTTCTTTTAATTGGAATGGACCTAGATTTTTGATAGTCATATGCACTTTTTGAGGTGTCCTTGTTTTAAATTCTATTGGACAAATACCACAGCATTGGGGAACGTCGTAAAAGACCAGTATAATTTAGGAGCAAGTTTGTGTTCTTGAATATTTTGGTGGAATATCAAAATCTAAAGGAATTACCTTTTTCTTTTTATAACATGCTTCAGCTATCATTTTGTAATAATATTGGTCAGAATCCCTTAATTTATGCTGTAAATAATATTTACATGTATAGTTTAAATTACATAACCAGGAGATTTAATTACTTTCCATAATTACGAGGATAGTTGGCAGGATTAATATACTAACAACATATTTTATATTTAATGTAATGATCTTTGGTTATGAATAATAAGGATAGGTTGTGTTTATCATAGATAAGATTTTCTGTTATTAAGAGCAATTGCTCTTCTATGAATACTATAGGCAATTTTTTTTTTGACATTCTATCAACGGTCTAAAATCCTTCGGAGCTTGTTTCTCTTGCGCAACCTGCATTGCTGCAAAACTACAATCCTTTCTTTATTCTACGGTATTACTTCTACGCCTACATTGCCATACTTCAAACCTCAAAAATGTCTTATACTTAGATAACCCTTAACCAATAAGGTAATGTGGGAAATGTTGAACTTCGAAATATTTAACCAAACCTTAGGCTTAATGGTTTTACCTTCTAGGAAATTTGTTGTTGGTTATAGGTGGATTTTTGCTATCAAGATTGGCCTTGATGGTATTATTGATCATCTTAATGCTTGACTAGTGGCCAAAGGTTATACACTAATTTTTGGGTTGGACTATGATGACATGTTTTCTCTAGCTGCAAATATGGCCACTATTCGCTTATTCATAGCCATGACAACTCTTCAACGTTGGCCTCTTTATCAACTAGATGTGAAAAATGCTTTTCTTAATGGTGATTTGCACGAAGAAATTTATATGGAGCAACCACCAGGTTTTGTTACTAGGGAAAGTCTTTCTGATTGGTGATTGGTATGTTGTTACTGCAAATCTTTATATGGCCTCATAGATTCGCTTAGGGCTTGGTTTGGCAAAATTAATGCTATTGTTACACAATTTGGTGTGACTAAGAGTGAGACGGATTATTTAATATTTCACTGTTACTTAAATGCTAGTTGTATCTATCTAGTAGTACATATTGAGGATATTGCACTTACAAGAAATGATGACTATGGTATTTCACATGTAAAGCAACACCTTGTCACCACTTTCAGACCAAAGATCTTGGCAAACTAAAATATTTTTTGAGGGTTGAGGTAACACAATCCAACAATGGAATTGTTATTTCTCAAAGGAAGAATGCATTAGATATTTTGGAGGAAATTGGGTTAATTAATTCAAAGTTTGTAGACATAGCCATGGATTGCAATGCCAAACTCCTACCTAATCAGGAGAACCATTCAGATCCTAAGAAGTATTGAAGATTAGTTGGAAAATTGAACTATCATATAGTTACTCACCCTAACATTTCTTTTGCACTCAATGTGGTGACTCAATTTCTTAATGCTCCATGTGCAGATCATTGGAATGTTGTCATTTGTATATTGAAGTACATATATTCTCCTTTCAAAGGATTGTTGTATGGACACAATAGTCACACTAAGAGTTGTATGCTTTTCAGATGCTGATTGGACAAACTCTCCTTCTGATAAGAGATCCACTTTTGGATATGGTGTCTAAATTGATGATAATTTGATTTCTTGGAAGAATAAGAAATGGTGCAAAAGCAAAATATAGAGCTACGACCTTAGTTACTTGTGAGCTTATTTCTTTTGCAAAATTACTTAAAGAATTGCAATATGGAGAGGTAAGTTAAATGACACTTATATGTGACCATAAAACTACTTTTCATATTAGCTTAAATCTCATTTTTCATGAAAGAACCAAACATATTGAGATAAATTGTTATTTTATTTTAGAAAAGATTGTGTCTAGAGAAATGAAAACTAAGATTTTAGTTCAAGAATTGGATCATCATATTCTTCATGGTGGACTAAAACTCCAACACCCAGTGAGCTCATCAACATAACTTTTAATCTTAAGAAGATAATCTTCCATTTTTTTTTGAATCAAGTTGAACTGCACGCATCACAATCATGGTTGTCAAATTTGCGAGTTAACTCGTTAACTCGGACGAGTTTACGTTCCTAGTCATGGCTTTCGAGTCAACTTGTAAGCAAACTCGTTTTTCAAGTGAACTTGGTAGAATCGGATGTAGACACAGTTCACAAGGTTAAACTCATGAGTTTGAAACGATTTGACGAGTTCAATGGGAAAAAACTTTTATATCAAAATGAGGTCGTTTTGAGGACGATTGTGGAGAAGACTCACTAGGATTAGGGTTTTAGTGTTTTCTGATTTAACCCGTTCTTCATTCCTTTTGAAGTGCTCTTCTCCATTGTGCATCTATGGACCCTTTCTTGCTGTCGCGCTCGCTGCCGCAGTTGGTCGTTGTCGTTCGGTCTTCATCATTGCATGCCCTGCTTTGCATCATGCATTTAAGAGAGGAGAACGATTCAGGCCCTATCTTTGTGCTCCGCTATGTATAATTAACAATTTGTCCAAGTGTAGCTCTTGCACCTTTTTTTTACATGTAACATTTGTGTGAATTTATTATTTTATTAAATTATCTTAATTTTGAATATTCTTTGCAATTTTTGTTCATGTCATGTAAAGTAAACTCTTACGAGTTTACAAGTTGAGACTTTGAGTTGAGTTTATTGAGCTCTCAGCTGTTTACATAAACTCTCGAGTTTGACTACCTTGATCACAATATGTAACTGATGTATATGAGATTTGGTTTACATAACAAAATATTCTTGAATCTTCTCTCAAACCTCATAAGAGTGATTGCACCCAAGGGCACAAGATAGAACAAACTTAGAGAGGGTACACTCGAGCCAAACAAGTAATGTTTGATCTTGGACTTCCATGATTCATACTCTAAATTAACAGGATCAAGTGAGTGATTGTTTTCAAGGAGATAACAAGGCAGAACTATGGTATTCACAACAAATCATTTTAGCATGTGCAATTTTATTACTAGTTCAACATATTTCCACTAATGAAGGTAATTCGAGTCATCAAGCTTTTTAGCAATGGAGGATGGAAATGATTGTGTTGCGAAAGCCGTAGAAACATAGGAAGAGTAGGCAAAGATGAAGATATTGTGGAGAAGGTTTACGAGACTGAACCCATGAATAAGAACTCAAGATAAATGCAAAGAGAGATTCTTGAGAGTGAAACGATGAAGAAAAGGTTACAAAGGTGAGCCCTAGATTTGGAGAAGATGAAGCATCATAAAATAGTTATCTTGAAGAAAAAAGAATGAGAGGAACAAACCGAACTTTTATTATTTTTGCTTACATGAAATAAGAGTACAAAATTATTTATAGGCAACACTTACAACAAAAGCTATTGTTAATAATTGCTGCCAACTGTAAAAGCTATCAACTATACAAACTGACAATTATTTATTCAGTCTAATTCCTCTTTCTCTCGCTCTACCACTCATTATCTCAAGATCTGTAATAAGTTAAGTCTAAATTTAAAGTCTTAGATGATATGGCATCCTATCCTAGATTTATTAAGGAAGGTTACCTACCGTATTATCTATGTGGAGTTAAGTTCATTTCCAAATTCTAAAAGAGACCTTGGTGGGAGAGATGTAATTTAATTATTTTGGTATTTTGTGGATTAAATTTTCTTTTTCATAAACATGGAGAGCTTAAAGCATCTTATAATTTCTTGAACCATTACAAAATTATTATTTTGAAATGCATGAATATTGTTCAGCTGACAAAACTAGGAATAGACTGTTGCTGTGAAAATGTGAGCTATTACAGTGTATTATCTGACTCATAAGAAGGGTCGTAACCCCATCATAGAACTAATAAGTTGGCCGTGCTCAGTTCAATTAAATGATTGAAGTTCTGACCTAAGAATCGGGAAATTAAAAATATTGTGTCAACTAATCCATGGAGTAATTATGACTATGTTATTTGCCAATAAAATTATTCCAATTCGGAATTAGATTTTTGTACTGTAAGTTGATTTAATTGTAAATGCTTGGCGGTTGCTTTTTTGTTTCCCAGGTCCAGGTCCTTCGTGCTGATGGTGACCTGACAGTTAAATTGAAATTGCATTCTTTGAAAATTAAGGATGAACTTCAGAGTCGTGTATCAGTATCTCCTTGTTATCTTGCAGTTTCAGTTTTGACAAATGAAACTTCATCCTCTGACATGTTTGATTCTCATGGGAAGGAATTGTTTCATGATGATGATGATTGCTTTACAGATGCGTTATCTGATTTCATTGCCCAAACTGATGGAGGACACGGTCTACATAATATAGACTTGGATCATAGGGGATTGGTGGGAGTTGCTTCTGATTTCGAGTCTCTGGAAAGCACAATACACGAAAATGATATTGAATTAATAAAAGGAACTCCTCGAGAGGTATATTATGAGGCGCAGGGAAGTGATACTGCAAATTTTGTGTCTGTTTCCTTCATAACAAGGAGTTCTGCTTCGCCTGATTATGATGGAATAGATACTCAGGTACTTGGCTGCACCTTGTTGATGATGAATTGGAGTTTCTGGTCTTCTCTTAAGCATGATACATTGTCTTACTCACTTTTCTGAATGTTATTCTTCAGATGTGTGTTCGTATGTCCAAACTGGAATTTTTCTGCAACCGACCTACTATAGTTGCTTTGATAAGTTTTGGATTGGACATAAGCTCTGGAAATAAAGTCACAAGTCCCACTGACACGGCCACAACTTCTTCAGATAATCTTTCAGTAAAGGGGAAACCTGATGAAAAGGGGGCCGTTAGGGGTTTGTTGGGATATGGTAAAGACCGAGTAGTCTTTTATTGGAACATGAATGTGGACAGTGTAACTGTTTTTCTTAACAAGGAAGATGGTTCTCAACTCGCTACATTAGTTCAAGAAAGTTTCCTTCTGGAACTTAAGGTAATGACAAACCTTTTTGTTAGCTAGTTAGAGTGTTCCCTTCTCTTTTCCCTGGCTTTCTCAAGTCTATTGGCTTTCAGTCTATTTCTAGGTTATTCGTTTTCATGTTCTTCTGTTGTAAAAGCACTTGTGCTTTATATTATTCACTGTCATATGTATGCTAGCTCTGAAATCCAATGTTCTTTTTTTTCTATCAAGGTTCATCCAAGTTCTCTTTCCATAGATGGAACGTTAGGGAATTTTAGACTCCGTGATACATCCCTTGGATCAGAACAGTGTTGGGATTGGCTGTGTGACATTCGTAATCCTGGTGTTGACTCCCTTATAAAGGTGTGTTCTCTGCCTATAAATCATTCTTGTGTACTTTTACTTCTTTTATTAGTACATTTTGCAATTGAAATGAATTATTCTACCCCTTGTATTGCATGGATTGTTTTAGGTTTCCTTCCTTTTTCATTTTATTGACTCTAGTGAAAACAAATACGCTATACACACGAAAGTTCATTTTTTGTGTGATTACTTTTTTTTATGATAATAGAAAATAATAAAATTATTATTTTTGTTATTATTATAATTATAAATTAAATATAAATTATTTTTATAACTTTATTGTAAATAATTTTTATGTATTTTATAGATAATTTTTAAATTAAAAAAATGGTTAAGTTAAAAAAAAGGTCAAATTGAAAAAAGCGGTTAAATTTAAATAAACAGCATTTGAAAGATAATATTGATAAAATAAATATTTTGATTTAAAAAAATTATTTAAAAGGTAAAATTTAAAAACAAATCTGGACACCAAATAAAGGAATCCCCTTTATATGTAGATGTAGATAGATTTTGTGCCAGCTTAAATTCGTTTATTTTAATTTTATAGATTCAATATTATCTATCAAATCTTTGAACAAAGCAACAAATAGTTACAAAACTCATTCTAACTTTATAAAAAAAATAGTTGCTTTATGTAATTATTGTCAGTGTTTTGTATGTCAAACTATACTATGTTTTTATTATATTTTATTATTCTTAATTTAATATTATGTTTGGATAAAAAGTTTCAGAGGTTTCAAACTTTTCATATAAAACCATAGTTATTAGAACCAGATCAGTTTGACTGTGTAAGACAGTAGTTTTCCAGGTTAGGTAGTTCATTTAAAAATTAAAGGGTAACAACGGAGTTAACTTGGAGAGGGGTAGTGAGCTTGTAAACTCGTGCAAATTTACTAGTTCAATAGTGAATTTGATAACCATGCCCTCATAACGGTATTTGTGTGCACACTACTGAAAATCCCAACTCTGTGATTGTCTTCCTATACACACAAATTTGTATTTGTCTGTTGATATTTGACCATTAATATTTAATAATCTATAATGTCATTCATCAATTTCAATATAAGTTTCCACGCTGATCAATATATGATGATTTTTGTTTTTAGTTCAAATTCAATTCTTATAGTGCCGAAGACGATGACTATGAAGGATATCATTATAGCTTGCAAGGCCATCTTTCAGCAGTTCGCATTGTTTTCCTTTATAGATTTGTGCAAGAGGTATCCTCCAAAACTCTGTAAATTTGGAGTCTGATGTTAAAGTTGGTATTTTTCTGTTTCTCCCATTAAAGCTGTTTCTCATGTTTTGTTTAAAATTTTAAGGTTAAAATATGTTTAGACCCTTGAATCTGGGTCACTTTCTTTTAGTCCTCCATATTAAAAGTTGGATTTTTTTAGTCCTTCAATTTTAAAAAAATGTTCTTTTGTATCCTTCTGCACTAATAGAGTTATACTTGTTGCTAACATGACTAATGATATCATCGGGAACAATTGCACGAGTAACTGAATTTATGATGTGGAAACTCATTTTTAGATTGTCTAAAATATCTTTTTAATTCCTTGAATTTGGGTCAATTTTTCACATAACCCCCCACATTTAAAAAAAGAGAAGATATTTAGTCCCTCAAATTGAGAAAGAATGAACATCTCTAATTCAAGACTGAATGTGAACTTTTGTTTCATTCAACTCCTTTACATGAAAACTTATGGGATGGAAAATTAAAAGAAAATTCACTTGAAACATCTCTGTCACCCTTTTTCTATTGTATGAATTGGTTATTCAATAATATTTTATGATATATTTGTTAATATGATTTTAATCATCAAATCTAGTGAAAGTGAAATGAAACCTTGTATTCACACATTCTAGTGGCTATGAATACTATACTATAATAAGTAAAAACCGATGTCAAAACTCTATTAATGTCAAGGTGACAAGACCAAGGAAGATAGAAGATGAGAAGGGACTACATCATTGTGGTAGTAGTAGTTCTGAAGTTTAGAAGAAAATAATTTCTCTTTTATATGTTTTATATACATAAATTGATTAGATAATTTAGGATACAAGCACAACCTATTTTAGGAAACAAATCCCTAGATTGTGGGATTGATATGCTAGAAATAAAACCATGATAAAGGCAATATAGAAAATTAAAACCAATAAGAATAAAATCTGAAACTTCTTAAAATATATTGACAGAATAAAATCTAAAATTTCCTAAAATATCTCTCACTCCAAAGTGTTTTCCATTTTTAACTTGGATATAGTTTTCTCAAAGTTATTGTTGTTTAGTCCCTTGGTGGGTATGTTTGCAAGCTGTCCTTTAGTAGACACATGGGATGCAAACTAAGCCACTGCCAATCTTTTATTTGATTAAATGTTTGACCACTTTTAGTTCTATCATGTTGTAAAGGGTTGTGAGCTATGCTGATTGCAAATTTATTGTCACCATATAACCTTTAAGTCTTCCAATATAATCTTCAGCCATAATAGTTCAATCTTCCCTTGCCCATTGCTCGAAATTTTGCTTTGGCACTACATCTAACTACTACACCTTTTTTTTTACTCTTTTAAGTTATTAAGGGTGTGTATGGATTGGGGATAGGATTTGAGGGAGGGTGAGTGGATGGATTTTAGGGAATGGAGAAGGGATTGTGGTATTGTTGAGAGTAAGGAAAAGATGGTGTGATTTGAATAAACTTGAGATGAAAGTTTGTGTATGATATGATGGATATGATAGATTTAAAAAATGTTTTAATGAATAGACTTAAATGATTGCTATTTTACCCTTGAAGGTACATGTGATATAAATTTACTATTATTATTATTATTATTATATTAATGAAATAGAATAAAAACACTGACAGAATAAAATTGCATAAATAATAGAATAAAAAACAAAACAGTAATTTTGTGGGGCCATAATCGGTTTTGTGCAAGAAAAGAATGAATTCTTACACTTCTCCCCATTACAGTAATTAGGTCAAGAGTGTATTTTTGCTAAGATATGAGGATCCCTTTCTTGCAATGGGCTACTTCAATTCCTGAAAAATATTTTAACTTTCCTAAAATCTTGATTTCAAACTCTTTTAGAACTATGGTTCTGTTTATTTGGACATTTCCTTGACCATCTACAATTATCATTCCATGAGCTACAAATATTTTAGCTTCAAGCTTGCTACTTTTTTGATTCTAAAACCAACAATTGGTATCAAGAGCCTTTTTCTTGAGGGACCTGTGAGAGAAAAATCTGAAAGCATGGAAGGAGATACAAATTTTTTAACAATAGCACCATCAATCTTTGATGGTGAAAATTATCAAATTTGGACCGTACGAATGGAAGCCTACCTAGAAGCTCTGGATCTATGGGAGGCAGTTGAAGAAGATTATGAAATTCCTGTGCTACTTGGCAATCCAATGATGGCTCAAATCAAGAATCACAAGGACGGAAAAACTAGAAAAGCCAAGGGAAAGGCGTGCCTCTTTGCTGTAGTTTCACCAACCATTTTCACTCGAATCATGCTCTAAAGGCAGCCAAAGCCATATGGGATTATCTCAAAGAAGAATATGATGGAGATGATTGAATTAAATGCATGGAGGTGTTGAATCTCATTAGAGACTTTGAATTGTAGAAGATGAAGGAATCTAAAACTATCAAGGAGTACTCTGAGAGGCTTCTGAACATAGCAAAAAGAGTAAGATTGCTTGGTTCTGAATTTAAGGACTCTCGTATTGTTGAAAAAATTCTGGTTACTGTACCTAAAAGATTTGAAGTTACCATAACCACGTTAAAAAACACTAAGGATTTTTCCAAGATCACCTTGGCAGAGTTGCTGAATTCCTTGCAGGCACAAGAACAACGAAGGGCTATGAGAGAAGAAGGCTTTCTTGAGGAAGCCTTGCCTGCTAAACATGAAGACAATTGAAAAAACAAAAAAAGGAACCAACAACCAAATAGAGACGGTGTTGTCCGAAATGAAAGCAAAGCAGGAAGCTCCAAAGGAAAGTATCCTCTTTGCAAGCATTGCAACAGAATGGGTCATCCTCCATTCAAGTGCTGGAGAAGGCCTGATGCTAAATGCACCTAGTGCAATCAACTTGGGCATGAAGCTGTCATATGCAAGAACCAAAATCAGCAACAGGAAGAAGATGCTCAAATTGCAAATGAAGAGGAGGAAGATCAACTTTTTTGTTGCAACTTGTTTTTCAACCAATGCTTCAAGTGAATCTTGGCTATTTGATAGTGGTTGTACTAACCACATGACCTTTGACAAGGCACTCTTTAGAGATACGAGGCAAATTGATGTCACCAAAGTCAGAATAGGCAATGGTGATCATATCTCACTCAAGGAAAATGTGACAGAAATCTGGCACAAGAAGTGAAGACATCCTCATCATATGTTGGGTGCAAAGAGTTTCTCTTATTTTGTAGCAATGGCTGCAATGTTGGTTTTGATCCTTCTCAATGTGGCTGTGGTTTGCCGTGGAGGCAAAACAATTTTTTTCATCAGGAAGGTTGATTGGGCTGAGGACATGCCCCTTCACAGTGATGTATTTGTTGTCCCTTCTAGCTATAATGTAGGTGACCATGTGGGAAGGGCCATGGACGAACCAGGAAACAGTTTAGTACGTTATTGGAACTAGGTGTACGAGGAGGACCTTCTTGACTATGAAGACGAAGAAGAGAAGGAACCTAAAGGTGCTAATAAAGTCAACATTGAAGCTGTCAAGAAAGGTTATGTTGGAATTCACAGTTCAGGATTCAGAGACTTTTTATTGAAGCTAGATTGACCTTTCATGGACTTTTACAGTACCTAAAGCAAGGAGGAGTGTTAAGAAAATGCTTTAGGAATATTTTATTTTTAATTTTAATTGAGTAAAAGTCTGTTCCTTATTTTTAGGATTTAGTTAATTTTTTAATTATGGGTTGGAGTAGTGGATTAAAATTAGGATAAAAATGTTAGTGGGTAGTTACTTTTTAAGTTTTAAATATTGCAACGTTTCTCATTATTTCATAATTAATAATATAGAAGCATTTTAGCTTCAAGCTTGCAACTGTTTTGATTCTAAAACCAACAGAGAAGTCTAAGTTTATGCAATAACAAAGGTTGATTAGACACAGAGAAAACATGCAACAATGAATGTTGCAATTAGGTTTGCAACAATGAAGCCTATGATTATGTTTGTAGCAATGAAAGCTGTAACTAGGTTTACAGCAATGAAAGTTGGAATTAGCTTTGCAACAATGAAAGTTCTAATTAGGTTTGCAGCACTGAAAGTTGTAATTAGGTTTACACAACAATGAAGACTGCAATTAAATGACACCATCAGCAAATAAATCACACCATCAAATGCTCCCAGGGATCATAATCTTTCGTATCAAGTTTAGAAGAAAATAATTGTTCTCTTATTCAGTCTCATTACATACATCCAAGGTTGTCAAACTCGAGAGTTTACGTAAACTCGTGAGAGTCCAGTAAACTCGAATCGTAAACTCGTAAGAGTTTATTTTACATGTAAAAAATATAAATTCATAAAAATCTTTTTCATAGAAATATTGTTAGTGTAAAACATAAATTAATATATTAAAGTCTCTATGTCTAATCCTCTAATAATGATATCATTATCTCCATCGTTTTCCCAGAATGTTGAAGATGTACTTGGATTAACTTCTACCTAGTTTGATGGGTTTCCATTAAGTTAAACTTTTTCACTACAAACACAAAAAATAAAATGCCGAACAACTTAAAATATTGTCTCAGCAAGGGTTGTTCAACAGTGCAGTGTGTTTCATTTTATTTTTGAAAAATAAAATGAATGGTGCGGTGCTATAAAATGAAACTCATTAATATTGTGCTGTAAAATGCTTTGGTAATAAAACATGAAATCAATTTAAACATCACCAACAGTATAGGTGGCAGCGCAACCCGTGAGTTTGAAGACGAGATTGACAGCCAGATCAACGGCAGATCGACGGCGATGGCCAGATCGACGGCGATAGCACGAACGGTGCGAACGAAGGCGAGATCAAACGACGACAAGGAAGGTGTGACGGAGGGCGAGATCGACGACGAACGACGGCGCGACAAAGGCGAGATCGTACGATGAGATTGACGGCGAGAGCGCGAGAAAGGAGATGAACAGTGAGAATGAAAGGAGTGAGTGAATCAGTTCAACGAAAGCTCTAAAAACCTAATCTGGTGAGCCCTAAAAAAATTCTTCTCAAACTCGCAAAATCAAAACCCAACTCGCGATTTCAGGCGAGTTTAACGAGCCTGTCACCGATTCTACCGATCCCACACCAAAAATGAGTTTGCTTATGAGTTAACTCGAAAGCACCGAGTGAACTCGTAAACTCGACCGAGTTAACTCGCAAGTTCGATAAACATGCATACATCGACATATATACATACATTTATTGGATAATTTAGGAAACAAGTACAACCTATTCTAGGAAACATCCATGAGATTGTGGGATTGATATGCTAGTAATAAGCCAAGATACAACCAATATACAAAATTAAAACCAATAGAATATAATCTTAAACTTGCAGGTAATGTTTCAACCAAAATGATGCATTTATTACTTGAGGTAATAAATTTTTTTTGGCATCTGTACTCGACTGGGGAAAACTTAAGGTAGTTGGAGGTTTTCGAGAGTGAATTGGATGAAAGTTCACATTATTGGAGCGGCCAGATGTTGTCTAGGATTAGTTGCTTGTGCTGGTATGTTTAGAGGAAGTGGAGGGGATTGTATTGGCAGCTTCTCTTCAGTTTTGGGCATTCATAATTCCATGTATGCATAATTTATGGGAGCTTTTTATGCTATAGAGCATGTTTGGAATGCAGGGTTAACTAAACTTTGGATGGAGTGTGATTGAGCTCTGGTTTGCCAAGCATTTTCTTCCCCGTGGGTGGCTCCTTGGATGCTAAGTGGAGGTTGGTGAAAATGTTTGAAGTTTTGAAGTGACATTGAGTATCAAGTTTCACATATTTTTAGAGAAAGGAATTATTGTGTTGCTAAATATGCTGATTTAGGCTTTTGGATAATAGGGAAGATTTTAAGTTGTACATTGTTATGCCTCATGTTATCAGTTTATTTTTTTATTTTTTTATTTTTCATGACAGATATCAACTTCCTATGTTTAGGAAAGTTTAGCTTCGTGGGAAGTTTAGCTTCATGACAAATATTTTTTGTGTGATGTTAAAAGATAGGTATACTTTGTAGTGTCAATTTAGCTTAAATGACAAAGTATAATATGATGCCTAACATGACCTTTATAGAAAAAAGAAATACACTTAGACTTCCTAAAATATCTTGATGGAGTAAAATCTAAAACTTCTGAAAATATCTCAACAGTAGTGATCACCGAGATCACTACTTTGAGAAGAGGGAAAGAGGGAAGAGAGAGGAAGAATGAGGAGCGAAGTAAGATATTTCAAATACGATTAAAATTGTCTTTCTCAAATTTGACATGTGTTAGTTAGCCAACAAATTTTCAACAATGTCAATTTTCAAAATCAAAAGGATGTATTTAAAAAGTGGAAGACTGAAAAAACCACTTTTAAATTTGGAGATTTAAAAGCTAATTTTAAATTTGAGGGACTTAAAAATTCAATTTTACATTTGTAGAAGTATAAAAATCAATTTCAAATTTGGGGAATCAAAATAGATTTTGATTCCAATTTTAGGGAGTAGAAGTATTTTAGTAAAAAAAGGTTTGAAACATGTATTTGCAGATAATTAATTTAATGATAAATTTCATTGTTAACATGGATGTCACTAGCCATATGGGCAATGAGTGTAATGTTGTCTGTAGCGAGAGCCAAAAGAGATGACTTTTGAAATATGGGGACAAAATAAACATTTTTTGAATTTGGAGGACTAAAGGAAAAAACAATACAATTTTTAGCAACTAAAACCATATTTGTACCAAATTTTTTAATCACTTGATCTTCGGGTTCCTCTTGTATTTGATTTAAGGGAAAAATGTTTGTATACTTGTTGGTTGTTCCAGATAATGATGTACTTTATGGAACTTGCCTCCCCACACCCTGACGAAGCAATAAAACTTGTTGATAAAGTTGGAGGATTTGAATGGCTCATTCAGAAATATGAAATGGATGGAGCTACTGCACTCAAACTGGATCTGGCACTCGACACCCCAATTATAGTTGTTCCAAGGAATTCAACAAGCAAAGAGTTAGTGATATTTAAATCCATTTGTGGAGTCAATCACAGCGTTTATTTAATATGCTTGGTAATCTTTTATGATGGTGTAAGTGCTTAGGACCTGTTTGGACAAGTTTATACATAAACTGTTGTAAAAAAGAAAAATAAGAAAAGAAAATTAAAACTATCTTCTCTGTAAGCTAATTTGTATAAGTTCTCTCTCTCATAGCTTCTTTAAATTGTTTAACTTGTTTATAAGTTAGTTTTAGCTTATAGAAAAGTTCATTTCATATATATATATATATATATATATATATATATATATATATATATATATATATATATATATATATATATATATATATATTTTCTCTATTTGAAGTACTTAAGGAGAAGTTCATCCAAATAGAACCGACATGTAATAGGTGAAGATTTCATCGCATGATTATTCAGGTAGTTGACAGAAATATTGAATTACAATAAGCATGATAGTGCGTGCTTGATTGTGTAATGATGTTCTCTTTTGTTGGTTATTTGAGAGTTTCAGATGGTAATAGTTCTGTTGGAAAATTATATATTATATCTTTTATCTGGTAGGATATGTAAGTAGAGACAATGAATTTTTTCAAGCACCTTGTGATATCTTCTCAAAGCTACCTCTGCTAAGCTTAAGCTATTATTAGGTAATAGACAATAAATAATTCTTAAAAAGTGAACTTTAAACCTAACTCAACATTACATCACAAAACCTTACTAAATCAGCTTGAAAAGGATGTTTGCACTTACTTATATGTATTATAATTTAGTAATATCTATAGCTGCTGTGGAATCTCCATCAATAGTTTTATATCTTACAAGCTGAGAAATCTTATTCTTGTTCTTTTATTGACTTCCAGTTTTATACAACTTGATCTTGGAAAGCTACAGATTAAAAATGAATTCAGTTGGCATGGTTCTCAAGAAGAAGATCCATCCGCTGTGCATATTGATCTTCTTCATGCTCAGGTACACATTTCTTTTTACAAGTGGTCTCCCAATTAAAATCATTGACATCCTCCTGACTGGAAATGAAATGTCAGATTCTGGGTATTAACATGTCTGTTGGAATTGATGGTTGTCTTGGAAAACCAATGATACGTGAGGGTCAAGGACTTGATATATTTGTTCGACGAAGCTTGAGGGATGTTTTCCGGAAAGTTCCAACATTTTCACTTGAAGTGAAGGCAAGTCCAACTCCAAACCCTAATGTTTAAGTGTTTTCTTGTATTTCTTTCCCAATCCTGGGACAAATATATCACTTGACCTTGCGTTTTGAAGTTTACGCGCTAATAACCATGCTGAAATTCCAAAACAATTGGGTAATGAAAAATGTACTGCCGGGATTCTTCATCAAAACATTCACCCATTGTGTGGATAAACACATGTAAATATGATTAACTTATCCTCACAAGTTGTTCAAAGTAAATTATTGTGACTTTATTTATTTATTGAGTTGTGTTTGGGATAATAATGGTTAAATGTTTCAGATGATTAAAAATGTCATCAAAGATATTGAAATGCCCAATGATGGTTAGAGGTGGGTTAGAAGAGTTAGGATCAATGGAAGTCATGGAAACAAAAAAAAAATTGGCAGAAGCCAAACCGTATTGAAACTAACAAGAAATAGAATTCATTAATAAAAGAAAGTTACAAAATGTGAACCTCTTTCAAAAGCCTGCACACATATGTATGCATATAGACATTCATGCATACATACATAAATATTTATATATATACATACATTCATATACATGTGTGTGTGGATAGAAAAGCATAACATAGGAAAGAAAGATCAGCTGAAACAAGCTGCAACTGTAAAACAACAGGAAATAGAGGAATAAGCTCTACCGTATTCAAACCCTAGTACTGGAAAACCTTTATGTGGTATGAATTATTGTAGATTTTTAAGCTTTCCAATCAAATTATTTTAGTTTATATTTTTCTGATAGGTTTGCTTTAACTAGGATTAGGTATATTAGGAATTGTTCGTTTTTTAAGGTAGTAAATTAATTATTAATAACAAAGATTTTTAGTTTGTGGATTAGATGCTGTTGTAATCAGGTGACAAATAACAAGAAGTATAGAAACGGAATGTAACATGGTTTGATTTCATCTATTTTGTAATGCTTACTTCCTCATCTGAAACAGCAGTTCATTATGATTAGTTCTGAATTACAAGTACTTGGTGTTGAGAATTGGTTGTGGGAGCTGCATAAGGTTTAATCAACAGACCTTAGTCCACCCACTGCTGGGAATATTTTTTATTTGTATGTGCCTGCTTTTTGAATCACTAGTTAAGATCATCTTAATTTGCTTGATGGTTGATTTTGCCTTTTTCATATAAATAATAAAGTCAAGATCCACCTTCTGAAGTACTTAATTTATGAGAGAATAGAGAGTTCCTGTAATTATTTTGGATATGAATTCAGTCCATTTACACAAGAATTACAGAAGGTCTATATAGCCTATTAGAGGATGGAATCCCTAATCTCTATTTTACTCATACTAACTTGTAGTTAGAGCTACACAAAAAAAAAATAGAGTAAAACTATACACTATTGTGGAAAAAACCAAGTCTCACATTGATTATATGTTCAACATTCGTCTTTCATTCTTATTTTTCTTCCCCTTAGAGTTTCTAGGCCTTCCATTTCTTATTACAGTGCTAATCACATTTCCTAGGTTACATTTTATACAGTCTACTGATTAGTGGGCTGGTTATTTCAATATGCACTTTTAAACAGTAGAATCACTCAATTGTATTGATGAATAGACTTAAATCTGATTATTCTTTCCTTTTGATAATTTTATTAACCTGGTTGTGTAATAATACTAGTCAACATGTAGGCATTGTGATAGTCATTCAGGCTACCTGTGGCCAGTGGACAGATTGTTAAACATGTTGTTTTCAGCAGCAGCATCACACAGTCAGTAACGTTGTTAGGATGGCCCTTTTGAACTTTTAATGAATCTATTGAAGCAAGTGTAGGGACTCAGATGCTCCCTCAATAATTTTTTTATTTATGTACCTGCCAAGACTCCTAAAAAAAACATAGTATACGCTGCTATAACATTTTCCCCTAGTTGTCTAGCCTAAGGCCCAGCAGTTAGTTATAAGGAGGCTTCTTGATCTGACTCAAAGCAAGTCTCCAAACAGAATATGTCTACAAAAATAAAAATGTGTGTATCTCATAATCTAGTTTCGTACTGTAAGTAGTTGTTATGCTCAAGTTCACAAAGGAGATTAAATTCTTCAGCTAATTTTATGTGCATATGAGCAGGTGGATCTATTGCATGGTATACTGTCTGCTAAAGAATACAAGGTGATTTTGGATTGTACATACATGAATTTATCTGAACAACCAAGGCTTCCTGCAAGCTTTCGTGGTGGACAATCTGGTTCAAGGGATACCATTAGGCTTCTGGTTGATAAGGTTAATCTGAATGGTCAACTTCTGTTGTCACGAACAGTTACAATCATAGCTGTTACAGTTAACCATGCCCTGCTAGAGCTTGGTAATGGCACTGGTGGTGAATCTCCGTTGGCTCATATTGCTGTGAGTTCATACTTTAAGATGAGAAAAATATACAGACAGTTGAATTTGTTTCCATGACATTTCTTCAATATTTTGATTTTATTTTAGTTAAATAAATCATTTCACCTTTTTCTCTCAGCTTGATATACATGAATGGAACATGCACATATCTCATTCAGCTTTGTATTATTGCGAATTTTACAGATGGAAGGTCTATGGGTTTCTTATCGTATGACCTCTTTATCAGAGACAGACCTTTTTGTGACCATTCCCAAATTCTCTATACTAGATGTCCGCCCTGATACAAAACCTGAAATGCGTCTGATGCTTGGATCTTTTGTTGATGCTTCCAAACAAGCATTTACTGGACCCTTTTTGTTTAACCCTGGCAGCTTTAGAAAGACCACCAGTGAAGCTGGAATTGATGATATGCCCATTTCAACAATGTTCTTGATTGACTACAGGTGGCGAGTGTCATCCCAATCATATGTAATTCGTGTGCAGCAACCTCGAGTCCTTGTTGTGCCAGATTTTTTACTTGCAGTGGCTGAGTTTTTTGTACCTTCTTTGGGAGCACTAACTGGAAGAGAAGAAATAATGGACCCAAAGAATGATCCAATTAGCAAAAATAGTAGCATAGTGCTGATGGAATCAATTTACAAGCAGAAAGAAGATGTGGTGCACCTCTCTCCATCTAAACAGTTAGTTGCTGATTGGGTAGGCATTGATGAATATACATATGATGGTTGTGGGAAGGTTATTTGTTTATCTGTTGAAACAGATGCAAAGGAAGTTCGAAGCACAAGGTTTAGACCAATTATAGTCATTGGACATGGCAAAAAATTGCGATTTGTTAATGTAAAAATTGAGGTAATATGCTTCCTCTCAGTCTGTAATTACTTTTCTAATTTCCTTTGTATATTTGAGAGTTCTATAGTTTACTTTTTCCTCAAAACACCTTTAGGAATCTAAGGCTTCCTCAATGTTACTAATACTAATTATAATTTGTAAAATGTACACCTTTACAACAAATTTTATTTGTTCTTACACTGTCCAGTAGCCACTTCAATGTAGAATTTCTTGTACCGCCCTTTGCCTATTTTACTTGCTTATTATTAGAAGCTCACAATTTTGTTTTTTATTCATCAGAATGGTTCTCTTCTACGGAAGTATGCATGCCTTAGTAATGATAGCAGCTACTCAATCTCTAGTGAAGATGGTGTTGACATTGCAGATCCTGGCAATTTTCCATCTAATGATGAGAAAAACATTGACAATGTGAATCAGATATCAAGCACTTCTACATACTCTCAAAGCGGTTCAAATGGAACTCAGAGCTTTTCCTTTGAGACCCAGGTAGGTGATATTTCATGTTTCCATGAATAATATCGTCAAAATCCCTTTATTTATGTTGCAGTTAATATTTCCTTGTACAGTTTTAATTACATAATTAGGAAATTTAATTACATTTTGTTGGAAGTCCCACATCAACTAGAGATAAAACCAATTTATAATATATAAGTGGATGCAAACCTCACCTTATAAGCCGGTTTTGTGAAGTTGAGTTAGGCTTAAAGTCCACTTCCTAACATGGTATCAAAGTTATGGTTAGAGTCTATCCTAGCAATATTTGTTGTTTGTTGGGCATATTGTTACACCTGCTATCGGGCCGTTATTGGACCACCCATTAATATCTAGTCTCATGCTCGAGATGATGTGTATACCTCGGCGTAAGGGGGGGGGGGGGGGTGTTGGAAGTCCTATATTGACTAGAGATAGACCAAATTATAATATAGAAGTGGGTGCAAACCTCACCTTACAAGCCGGTTTTGTGGGGTTGAGTTAGGCTTAAAATCCAGTTCTTAACACATTTTCTCTAATTAGGAAGATTCTACATATATTTTCTTTAATTAAGAAGATTCTATTGATATTTCATGTAATTATAACAGTGTGACAGCTATCAGTTATTGAAATGTATAAATAAACCAACTCACATATGATTCAGTGTGTGAAGTTAATAAAATACATTCGGTTCATTCTCTCTGTTTTCTCTATTCATGTTATTCAAGAAGAGGAGGCATTGAATAGTAATGATTTGAAAAATGCCATGAGTGTTGAAATGGTTGCTCTAGAAAAGATCCAAACTTCGGAGTTGGTGGATCTACCTCAAGGATAAAATCTTGTAGGATTTAGGTTGGTATTCAATGTCACAGTCCAGATCGGACATTAGAAAGGTGTAAGGCAAGGTTAGTATATACTCAAACGTATGAGATTGACTATCTTGAAACTTTTTTACCTGTTGCAAAAATGAATATTGTTAGTAATTTATTGTCTTTAGCAGCTAACTAACTATGGATGGAGTTCACAACAATTTGATGTCATAAATGCCTTTTTGCATGGAAATCTTTAGATACATGCAGGTCCCACCTGGTTTAAAGCCGAGGAGGGAAAGGTGTGTAAACTAATGAAGACAATCTATGGATTGTAACAATCTCCTAGAGCATAGTTTGGCAAGTTTACTACTAGAATGAAGACCATGGGCTACAAGCAAAACCAAGGTGGTCAGACATGGTTTATTAAGCATTCAGCTTCGGGGGAGTTACTGCACTAATTGTTTATGTAGATAAACAGAAAAGGATCAGGCAAGAATGGGAGCCTTATAAAGATGTTTGATTATGAAATTTGAAATTAAGGAGTTAGGCAGATTAAAATATTTCTTGGGCATCGAAATGGCTCATTCCCATCACGGTATTTTTATCTCTCAAGAAAAGTATGTACTGGATTTATTAGCTGAAACTGGTAAATTAGGATGCAAACCAGTAGAGGCACCTATCAAACTCTTCCTTTCACACAAAATCTTCGTATCTCAATATAGACTTCTCATAAAGTCTTGCCTGCCTAACAAATGCATTGATTTTTATATTGAAGATCCACAAGATAAATGTGATAAGAGATGTTAGTTTATGTTGGGTAAATTGGATTTGTACTTCAATAGTTTTTGTCAATTAATAAGCACCCATGCATTTGGGGGAACTCACCCTCAAAAGCTAGCTTTAAAGGTGGTAGAATCAAACACTTAAAGACTCTGCCTAGCATCCCATACCACTCTATGTGGGATTTGAGCACCCCATAATACCCAAACTCCTATCACATTTATACCTTTGTTGATACCAAGAAAAATTGTTTGATACCAGCCTAGATCATATGGTACATTCTACTAGAATCTAAACAGTTTTGCCAACTGCATCATTTGTTGCTGCAATTTTGTTTGGTTCTTTCCACTGCTTGACTAATTACATTACCTTTAAAAACAAATTACAAACGTATTGATCCTTTATTACTTCTTCAGTCATGTTGAAGATGTTCAGAAACAGCAGAAAATAAAATATATATGAAATTCCTACCAGCATTCTAAATTGAAAGAACTAGCTTTAGTTTTTTGTTTATCTTGTCTAAGCTATCAGTCTGCACTGAACTGAATCAATAATTATCCAAGCATAGCGTCTAGAGCTTGTTCACTAAGACTTCCCTGAGAAAAGAATGAAACAGAAAGAAAATTGACTTCTCTGTCTGTAATATAAAAATTAGCTTATTTACAAGTTAAAATAAGTATTTGAAAAGGCATATGATACAGCTTGTACAGATTAGTTTGTTGCATAAACTAATTTCATTTTTTTAGACTTAATTTTCTCTCCTACAAAAGTCTTTATGATTAAGTTTGTCCCAAACAAGCTCATAATTTCATTAAGTCCAAGTCCACACTAATAGCTCGCAAATTGCTGTACTGATGCAAAGTAATGTTCTTTATATATGTTTACCTTTAATCCAAAAGAACTTACCTACTTGTCTAGCTTTAAACCTATTCATTTTATTGTGTTCTGATGGCTATTGTACTTTGTTGTTAGGTTGTTTCTGCTGAATTTACCTTCTATGATGGCACTAAGTCATTTCTTGATAATTCATCTTATGGTGAGAAGCTTGTTCGTGCAAAGTTGGATCTAAGTTTCATGTGAGTTTCATAGTATAAAGTGTTAAATTTTCTCGGGAGAGTTACTGTTTTAGAATTCTTGGTAAAAATATTTTCAGTTTAGGAACAAAGTGACTATAGACCTGCTTGGATGAGCTTTTTTGTAAGTACTTCTGATAGAGAAAAATTGAAATTAGACTCTATAAGGTAAAATTAGCTTATGAAGAAGTCAATTTCATTTATCTTCATATTTTTCTCTCCTAGAAATGTTTATGAAAAATTTTGTTCAAACAGACCTAATGCATGTTCAGGGTTAGACCATTAGCTAATGAGAACTTTGTGGACATTATGAAAATTTGTTAATTGTTTTTCAGTTGGAATTATATTTGGTAAGAAATTCTTAAACTATATCTCCTAATTTTCTCATAACAACTTTTGTGTTCAATCTCTCCTTTTCGCTGGTTCTTTCAGAAAAAAATTGTAAGAATTTTCTGACTGAAACTTGACCCGTTAGTTTCTTCAATATATTTGAGTAGGTATGCCTCCAAGGAGAAAGACTCTTGGATTAGAGCTCTGTTGAAGGATTTTACTGTTGAGGCTGGTTCTGGTCTTACCATTCTAGATCCAGTAGATATTTCAGGGGGATATACTTCTGTGAAAGACAAAACAAATATATCTTTGCTATCAACAGACATCTGTTTACATCTTTCACTTAGTGCTCTTTCTCTTGTGCTAAATCTGCAAAGTCAGGCATCTGCTGCATTAAGTTTTGGAAATGGAATTCCTCTGGTTCAATGTACCAACTATGACCGAATTTGGGTGTCTGAGAAAGGTTTATTTCCAATTACGCAATTTTCTGGTTGCAATTTTTCTTTTTTTTTTATGTAATCAATTTATCAACTTGACTGATATTTTTTTTGAACCATTTATAACTGGGAAATCAGGTTCTTATAATGAACTATTTTGCAGAGACTGGTCATATAACCTTTTGGAGGCCTCGAGCCCCTGCAAATTATGTTGTATTGGGAGATTGTGTGACATCAAGGTATATTCTTTATTTTTTTTTTCATTTATACCTTGTTTTTGCATTCTAATCTTCTGGAAGACACTTTCTTGATCATTCCCAGTGAAATCTTTGTAGGAAGTTTTAAACTTGGTCAAACATCAAAACCACATCACGTAAATGTCATGAAATATCGTTTAAGATGGTCCTTTTCTTGATATTGTTATACACTATATGCTTTGTATAATACTTAAAAATTAGAGAGAGAAAGAGGATAGATTCTGAAATGCTGTATCTGTTGCAACTGGGCTCATAATTGGATTACTTTGAATTGCCAAAAACAATTTTGGAATACGACAGATAATATAGTTTTTCCATTAGTATTCTATGTTAAATATTTTTTCCAGTGAATTCTATTGTAAATTGCCAAAGACATAGATTCCTTACTGTGTTAATTTTGCATTTCCATGTCTTTTCAGGCCAATTCCTCCTTCACAGGCAGTAATGGCTGTTAGTAACACATATGGTCGTGTAAGGAAGCCAGTTGGTTTCCATCTTATTGGGTCATTCCTCAACATTCAAGGGCGTGGTGGAAGTGAAGACCAATATTTTGATGACAATGATTGTTCTCTTTGGATGCCCATTGCACCCTCTGGGTACACAGCTCTAGGCTGTGTTGTTCATGTTGGGAACGAACCACCCCCAAATCACATTGTTCACTGCTTACGTTCTGATCTGGTGACATCAGCAAAGTATACAGACTGCTTACTGAATATACCATTAAATAGTCACTTTATTTCTGGCTTTAGCATATGGCGCCTTGATAATGCTGTTGGTTCATTTTTTGCTCATTCTTCCACTGGTTGCCCTCCCAAGGACAGATGTTATGACTTAAATCATCTGCTTGTTTGGAATTCAAATCGAGCTCCCTTAATAGGTCCCGTGTCAGATTATCCTTCTGATCATGAAAATAAAAATATCCAGACAAGCAAAAGCATAAATACATCTGGATGGGATATTCTCAAGTCCATTTCAAAAGCAACTAATTGCTATATGTCTACGCCTAACTTTGAAAGGATATGGTGGGACAAAGGCAGTGACCTCCGCCGACCAGTCTCCATTTGGCGACCAATCGCACGACATGGTTATTCTGTCTTGGGTGATTGCATCACTGAAGGGTTAGACCTATTGCCTTCTATGCCTTTTTCTAACTTTCTATCATCTTTGTTTTACTCAACCTACTTAAATGGTTTTTTGGGGACTAATTTTTTTCTTTCTTCTCTTCTCTTCAGCCTAGAACCCCCCGCACTAGGAATAATCTTCAAGAATGACACTCCTGATGTCTCTTCCAAACCTGTTCAATTTACCAAAGTTTCCCATATTGCAGCAAAAGGGATTGATGAAGTTTTCTTTTGGTATCCAATAGCTCCTCCTGGTTATGTTTCTCTAGGATGTGTTGTCTCCAAATTAGATGAGCCTCCACGATTGGATCTGTTTTGCTGTCCAAGGATGGATCTTGTTAGCCAAGCAAACATTCATGAGGTCCCTCTTTCAAGATCTTCAAGTTCAAAGTCTCCTCAATGTTGGAGCATATGGAAAGTAGAAAATCAGGTTAAAAATTACCTCCGATGGTTCACTCTAAAAAAATATTTTGTATTGAAAGCTCTATTTATGTGTGGTATTAAGAAAATTCTGTTATTCTTAGAATTTTGGTTTGGGTCTAAAGTCTCACACCTAGCAGTATTGAGTTTGGCACCAATAATAGAATAAGAATGGTCTTGGATATCAATTTACAATTTGGATCTAACATGATTTCACAAAATTGATTTGTAAGGTAAGGGTTACCTCCCCCCCACTTACACTAATTTAGCTTTATCTCACTCCATGTGAAACTTGGTTCTTTTCCCAATTGGGGTGCATGTTAATTTTATCCACGTTCTATGGAATTAGCTTAGGGGAGCATCCACATGCCAAATTTATTATACAAATTATTAAAATAGAAAGCAGAGAACACTTTAGCAGGACTCTATGATCATATTGAGCTAGTGTTCCATACCATATTTTCAACCCTCTCCCCCTTGCAAATGAAACAAAAAGATTTTACTTATTATACTATGTGTCTGCAGGCTTGCACATTTCTAGCTCGTTCTGATCTAAAAAAGCCATCAAGCCGATTAGCGTACATAATTGGTGATTCTGTGAAGCCCAAGACTCGTGAAAACATAAATACCGAACTAAAGCTTCGATACTTTTCCTTGACAATTTTGGACAGCTTATGTGGAATGGTTTATTTTCTATACCTCTTGTGAACTGTGAAAATAGTTGTCATTCTTCTCTATATTTTTCTCCAACAATATTTTTTAATGCAGGAATAATCATTGTGTTATTTTCAACTATCCTTACAGATGAGACCCCTATTTGACACTACAATTACTAATATTAAGCTTGCAACCCATGGAGGACTGCATGGGATGAATGCAGTACTGATTGCTTCAATTGTTGCATCAACCTTCAATGCACACTTAGAGGCATGGGAGCCTGTTGTGGAACCATTTGATGGAATATTCAAGTAATTAATGTCATTTAATTTTTTTTTTGTACAATATTTTAATTACACATTGGTACTGATTGTCTAGTACCTTCTTGTGATTTTAGTCATGAATCAATCCTGTTGAGAATATTTGTTAGAGAATGGAGGGTTTATGAGAGAAAAAAGGGGAAACAGAAGATGTAACGGGGAGGCCGTTAAGGGAGTTGGACTTAACTGTGAGACAGTTAAGTCAGTTGGGAATTAACTGCAAGACAGTTAAGGGGTTTTGGGGGGAAAGAGGCTGTTATAAGGACCTCTTTGTTGTATCTGAAGGGGGTTGGTTAGACATTTGTTGATCTGTGACCGGTCTTAACACTGGTGAAGGAGGTTAGGCTCCTGGAATGCTTTGTATACTAGTTTCCTTTCGGGTGAATACATACTCTTTTCTCATTCCTTATTCGGTGACTTGGTTTTTCGTGAGAGTAAGACGGTGCGTGTGTTAGAATTCCTACCGAAATCCCTAACAAAGTGGTCCGACCTGCCGGATCGCAATCGGAGAGAGAACGCGATGGAGGGAAAGTTACATGCTCTGGAGAACAGAATGGAAGGAAAAATGAACGTAGTTGAAGGACGTATGGAGCACTTGGAGATGACAGTTGACGGGTTGAAGGCGGAGTCGGCGGCAAACAGGCAAGACTCGATAGCGATGCGTAAAGATATCCAAGAACTATTACGGCTGATGGGTGCGCGAAGCAAGCCAAACGGGGAAAGCTCTGACGGGAGCAATGGTTCAGTCAATGATAATGGGGGTGGCCGGCGCGATGGAGCCGAAGGAGAAAGAGAAGGAGAACGATCAGAGAACCCACCGAATTGGAGGCGACGGGTGGAGTTACCAGCGTTTGAAGGAGCCGATCCGTTGAATTGGATCACTCGAGCCGAAAAATTCTTTGAGATACAGAAGGTGGCGGAGGCGGAGAAGATCGAACTGGCTCACATCAGTATGGAGGGAAGCGCCGGTTATTGGTTTAAATTTTGGAAGGAAAAGGCGAGCGTCCGAACATGGGAGGGGCTCAAAGAAGCGTTGTTGATCAGATTCGAGAGTCGATACCGGGGTGGTATTTTTGAGAGGATGGCGGCGATCAAGCAAACAGCCACGGTGGAGGAATATGTGAAGGAATTTGAAGCTCTGGCCGGACAGACGAAAGCGTTTTCGGACGACCAGTTGTTGGGATACTTCCTGGCGGGCTTACGGGAGGAATTGCGATGCCAGGTGAGACCCCACGACCCAAGAAACTTGATGACGGCTATGAAACTAGCACGAGACGTCGAAGAGGCTCTACGAGGGCTAGGTCTGATGGGGTGGACGCCATCCAGGAACCCGCCATCATGGGGACGAACGACAGGAGGTGGAACAGGGGTGGTAAGAACCGATCCGCCGAAGAGCCAGACGATGCGAACAACCCCGACCGAGAGTGTCGGGTCCGTTAGACGTGACAGCACTACGGGAGGCGGTCTGGTGAGAGGCGGAATGCACGGAGGAAGTGATGGCCGTGGAAGAAGCTCAAGAAACCTGCCCTATCCTGAGTTTCTAAAACGCCGAGAAGAAGGAAGGTGCTTCAGATGTGGGGGGCCATTTAGCCCAGGGCACCAGTGCCCGGAGAAGAGTTTAAGGGTGGTGATACTGGCCGAAGATGAAGAAGAGGATGTGGAAGGGGAAGAGGTAGAGCCAGAACCTCCCGGCATGGAGTTATCGGCGTTCTCGGCTGGTGGACTGACGCAACCTAAAACATTGAAGTTGCAGGGAAAAGTGGGAGGAAAAGATGTGCTGATATTGATTGACAGTGGTGCCAGCCACAACTTTGTGAGTAGACGGTTGGTGGAGGAATTACAGTTGGCACAGGAGGACACCCCTCCCTACCAGGTGAGTCTGGGAGACGGACGTAAGAAAAGGACCAGCGGATGTTGTCCGATGGTAGTGGTCGACATGGGGGGAGTTGCGATAGGGGAAAAATTTTACTTGTTCGACCTGGGAGGTGTCGACATGATCCTAGGCGTGGAGTGGCTAGCTAAGCTGGGGGAGATTACCCTTAACTGGCGGGAGTCCACCATGGCGTTCGACCATGCAGGAAAAAGGGTGGTTGTTAAGGGCGATCCGAAGTTGGATAAGAGGGTGGTCGAACCTGAGAAGTTAATGAAGTTGAGTGAGGTGGAGGCTTGGGCGTTCGTCTGGAGTTTGGAGGGCGAGAGGACGAGCGCGAAGGAAGTAGGAGAAGAGTGGGCGGAAGAGACGAACGGGGACTTGGAGGACATTTTAACAAGACATGCAGGGGTATTTCAGGAACCCACCGGGTTGCCACCTAATAAAAAAGAGAAGCATCGGATTACGTTAAAAGAAGGAACCGACCCCGTGAACGTACGTCCCTATCGTTACCCGCACGTCATGAAGGAAGAGATCGAGCGCCAAGTGACGGACATGTTGCATGCTGGGATTATACGACCGAGTGTAAGTCCATATTCAAGCCCGGTCATCCTCGTCAAGAAAAAGGATGGGAGTTGGCGGTTTTGTATAGATTACCGAGCGCTCAACCGCGCCACGGTTCCCAACAAGTTTCCAATTCCCGTGATAGAAGAGCTGCTGGACGAGCTCCAGGGCGCACAGTATTTTTCAAAGGTGGACCTCAAGGCTGGGTATCACCAGATTCGGATGAATAAGGAGGACGTGCAAAAAACGGCGTTCCGCACTCACTTGGGACATTACGAGTTCCTTGTGATGCCGTTCGGCCTCACAAATGCCCCCTCCACTTTCCAGAGCGCCATGAACGACCTCCTTGGACCATTCTTGCGGAGATTCGCGCTCGTCTTTTTTGACGACATACTCATCTACAGTGCAACCTGGGGGGAGCATTTACGACACGTGGAGCAAGTGTTGAGCTGCTTACAGCAAAATCACTGGGTGGCAAATCAGAAGAAGAGTGAGTTTGGGAAGAAGACAATCAAATATTTGGGGCACGTCATATCAGGGGAAGGGGTCCAGATGGATCAGGAGAAAATAGAGGGGGTAATAGCGTGGGAGGAGCCAAAAACGCTGAAGGCGTTGAGGGGATTCTTGGGTCTCACCGGATATTACCGGCGATTTATCCGAGACTATGGGAAGATAGCCAAGCCCTTGACTGAGATGTTGAAAAAGGGGAATTTTGTGTGGACGGAGGCTGCCCGGGAAGCGATGGGAAGATTAAAAATAGCGGTGACCACAGCACCGGTGTTGGCGTTGCCGGATTTCTCGCAACCTTTCCAGGTAGAATGCGACGCGTCGGGCACGGGACTTGGGGCGGTGCTCACCCAGAAAAGGAGACCAATTGCTTACTTTAGCAAAGCATTATCGGAAGCTAACTTGGGCAAGTCGATCTACGAGAAGGAGTTGATGGCGGTGGCCCTAGCGGTGCAACATTGGCGTCCATATTTGTTGGGTCACAAATTTGTGGTGTATACAGATCAGAGAAGTCTAAAGTTTTTGTTGGAACAGAGGGTGACGACACAAGCGCAGCAACACTGGATAGCCAAACTGCTCGGCTACGATTTCGACATAGTGTATAAACCGGGAGCCAGTAACCGGGTGGCGGACGCATTATCACGGAAAGGTAGAGAGGAGTTGGAGAACAAGGATGAGACTGAAGGGGATGACGGGGGTGGTGAATTAATGGGAATAATCAGACCATATTGGAAAGATTTTCCGGATGTGATGCGAGAAGTGGAGGAAGATGATAACTTGAAAAAAATCCGAGAAGGAGTCCTCCAGGATCCCAACAAATACCCGGCATACACCCTTGAGAATGAACGATTGCACTACAAGGGGAGGCTGGTTATTCCGGCACAATCCGAGTGGGTACAGAAATTGTTGGCGGAGTTTCACACCACCCCGACGGGGGGCCATTCGGGGGTCTATAGAACTTACCGGAGATTGGCACAGTCGCTGTACTGGGAAGGGATGAAGAAATCAGTGACGGAGTATGTCAGTCGCTGTTTGGTGTGCCAGCAACACAAATACATGACGGCGTCCCCACAAGGATTATTGCAACCACTGCCGATTCCACAAGCTATATGGGAGGACATCAGCATGGACTTTATTGTGCGACTCCCAAAATCCAAGGGCCAGGACGCTATATTGGTAGTTGTCGACCGACTGAGTAAATACGGGCACTTCATACCACTCAGACATCCCTATACTGCCCGAACTGTCGCGGAAGCTTTTGTAAAAGAGGTAGTGAAGCTTCATGGGATTCCCAAGACCATAGTGAGTGATCGGGATCCTTTATTTCTCAGTGCCTTTTGGAGCGAGATGTTTAAGATGCAGGGAACCCATCTCCGGATGAGCACAGCATACCACCCGGAGACGAACGGCCAAACAGAGGTGTTGAATAGGGTGCTGGAGGGTTACTTACGATGCTTCTGTTCCGAGCAACCTAAGACATGGGCCGTGGTCCTTCCATGGGCAGAATACTGGTACAACACCAGTTATCAAGGAGCCGCCAAATGTACCCCGTTTGAAGCGGTCTATGGGAGGGCACCTCCGTCGCTGGCAAGGTTTATTCCGGGGGAAACAAGGGTGGAAGCAGTAGCTCAAGAATTACAGACAAGAGATGAAGCATTACAGCAGCTGCGATACCATTTATCGAAGGCGCAAGACGCGATGGTAAAGCAAGCAAATCGTAAGAGGAGACCGATAAACATTAAGGTAGATGATTGGGTATTTTTAAAGATAAGGCCCCACCGACAAACGTCTATGACGGTAAAATTGCATTCGAAGTTAAAGGCTAGATACTATGGGCCGTTCAAAGTGATCCAGAAGATAGGGGAGGTGGCATTCAGATTAGAATTACCAGCGACAGCAAGGATTCACCCGGTTTTCCACGTGTCCCAGTTGAAGTTGGCGATTGGGACAAAGCAGGTGGAAGCTGAGCTGCCAGCAGACTTGCAAGTCGGGGGATACACATGCTGGCCAAATAAGGTGTTGAATAGAAGGGTCCAGCAGCATGAGGAGGAACAACGTGAACAGGTTTTAGTTGAATGGCAAGAAGGAGGGGCAGACAGTGCAACATGGGAGGATCGGAGTTTGATGCAGGAACAATTTCCCGAGTTTGACCTTGGGGACAAGGTCGGTTTTCAGGAGGGGAGTAATGTTAGAGAATGGAGGGTTTATGAGAGAAAAAAGGGGAAACAGAAGATGTAACGGGGAGGCCGTTAAGGGAGTTGGACTTAACTGTGAGACAGTTAAGTCAGTTGGGAATTAACTGCAAGACAGTTAAGGGGTTTTGGGGGGAAAGAGGCTGTTATAAGGACCTCTTTGTTGTATCTGAAGGGGGTTGGTTAGACATTTGTTGATCTGTGACCGGTCTTAACACTGGTGAAGGAGGTTAGGCTCCTGGAATGCTTTGTATACTAGTTTCCTTTCGGGTGAATACATACTCTTTTCTCATTCCTTATTCGGTGACTTGGTTTTTCGTGAGAGTAAGACGGTGCGTGTGTTAGAATTCCTACCGAAATCCCTAACAATATTCCATTAATTAGATGTTTATTTTCTAACTTGTTTAGGTTTGAAACTTTTGACACCAATGCACAATCACCATCTGGAGTTGGGAAGAGAGTTCGAATTTCAGCCACCAGTATCTTGAATGTAAATGTTAGTGCGGCAAATCTTGAATCCTTTGTGGGAAGCATTCTTTCATGGAGACAACAGTTAGAGCTTGAAGAGAAAACATCGAAGCCAAATGTGGTAAAATTAAAAATCCTTTATCCTTTTATCCTTTAAAGCTCTCAACTTTTAACCTTGCTGTCTGGATTTGCAGGAGGTTGGTGGTCAAGGCAATGGAGAAAATACTACTTTTTCTGCACTTGATGAGGATGACTTACAGACGGTGGTAGTTGAAAATAAACTTGGGTGTGATATCTTTGTCAAAAAAGTCGAGCAGGCTGTAGATACAGTTGACAAGCTACAGCATGGCAATTGTGCTTCTGTCTGGATTCCACCTCCAAGGTTTTCAAATAGGTTAAATGTAGCAAATGAATCTAGGGAAGCACGTTATTATGTTGCTGTACAGATACTTGAAGCCAAGGTCATAATAAGTTGAAAATGAGTTATACATAATTCCAATCTTCTTCCTGATTTTCCTCCCTACCCAGAATGTTGAATCCAATTCATTTCATATTTTGTAGGGCTTACCTATCATTGATGATGGTAACAGCCATAACATCTTCTGTGCTTTGCGTCTTCTTGTTGACAACCAAGCATCAGAACAGCAAAAGCTTTTTCCCCAGAGTGCAAGAACTAAGTGTGTGAAGCCTGTTCTATCAAGAATTAAAGATCAGGTTGAAGGTAGAGTAAAGTGGAACGAACTTTTCATTTTTGAAGTCCCCCGAAAGGTATTGCATTTTTAATCGATTATTTTTACAATTTTGCTTCATTTTTTTTTTCCAATTTCCTCAATAACTGAAAATTTTATTGGAAGATTTTGAGCTGAAAATTTGGCCAACTTGAAAATAATGCCGTAACTTTAGAAAATGTTACTTTTATTAAGCAACACTTATTTTCATATATTTACATTGTCATTATACATCCATCCAGTTGGGGGTTTCTCTATTTTATTAATTCTTGGATCCACAATTTTGTGTACATTTAATTCTATACTTTAGACCTGCTTTAGTATCAACACAAGCTCTAGTATGGTCATCCCTTGAGGTTTTTGGAATTTTTGCTCAGTCCACATTTTTTCCTTCCCAACACCCAATGTATGTGTGTGTGAGTGCATAAGGTGTTTGCATTTTTCCATTTAAATTTTGTAGGTATTGACTGCATTTACTATTACATTGAGAAATTCATTACAGGCCCCTGCTAAGTTGGAAATAGAAGTGACAAATCTTGGAGCAAAAGCTGGGAAAGGTAATTCTTTGATGACTTATTCTGTGATGCATATCTTGCATGTCTTGTTGACTTTAGTTTGTACAAAGTCTAATGCTATTGATTGAATCCATTGGAGTAATTTAATCAATTAAACGAATGTTTCTATGTAATTTGTTATATCTCAATTTCAACCATTAGTTGTCATTTATTATTTGGAGTTATATATTTTCTTCCAAATCAGTTTTTTTTTTCCAAAACTTATGTAGTCAACATGCAGGGGAAGTTGTGGGTGCACTATCCTTTTCTGTTGGACATGGTGCAAATACTCTGAAGAAGGTTGCTTCCGTGAGAATGTTTCAACCAGCAAATGATGCCCAGAGTATTAGATCATATCCACTTAGTACATTGGTCAGTTTCTATAATTTAGTCATTTTTATCTGTTAAATGTTATTAATTGTCTTTTTATTTTTATTAAAAAATAAATTCATTAAGTGTGTAGGATTTTCTATTTACTTTTATCCTATTTCACTTATTCTGGTTCAGCAAAATGTTGAAGCCATGCATGATGGATGTCTCTTTGTTTCAACCTCTTATTTTGAAAGAAACAAAATTGCCAACCTTCAAAGTGATATGGAACGTGAGAATGATGATGATAGAGACATAGGTTTTTGGGTGGGGCTCAGCCTAGAGAGTGATTGGGTGAGTATCAGATCGTTGCTTCCACTTTCAGTGACTCCAGTATCATTACAGAAGGACTATATTGGTATGGAAGTTGTGATGAAAAATGGAAAGAAGCATGTAATTTTCAGGGGTCTTGTTACAGTAGTGAATGATTCAGATGTTATTTTGAATATTATGACAAGCCATGCATCTCATACTCATGGTCCCTTGCTTCGAGTAAACAGTTCTAGTACTGTAACTGAAGAAGTCTTTCAAAATCAGTATTACCAGCCGTCAACTGGTTGGGGTAACAATTGGCCAGGTATGCACAATGATAATCCTGGACATTGGAGCACAAGGGATTTCTCAAACTCATCAAAGGTTGGTATATTTGTATATTTCAGTTATTACCAGTTAACTCTCTCAAGTAAGATCCATGATTATGATTATTTTCCTAATCTCACTTGTATCATTTTGAAGGATTTCTTTGAACCTCCACTTCCTCAAGGGTGGAAATGGTCCTCAGGTTGGTCCATAGATAAGTCTCAATATGTTGACAAGGAAGGCTGGGCTTATGGGCCTGACATTATAAGCTTAAGATGGCCTCCTACTTCTTCACTGTTTTCAACCAAATCAGCCTCTGATGTTGTGCGTCGAAGACGTTGGGTTCGTACTAGACAGTCTTTTTCTGACCAAGGTACAGAGTGCTTGCAGAGTGGAGCAAGTACTGTGCACCCTGGAGCTTCTGCTGTTTTATCATGGAGAAGTACATCCAAGGACTCTGATCATTGCCTGCAAGTTCGACCTAAATTTGATTACTCTCAGCCCTCGTACTCATGGGGTTGTGCTATTGCTGTTGGTTCAAGTTATATATATAGCAAAGATAACCTATTAGATCCAGGTTCTAGACTAACTGCTGTAACACCCAATGCCTCTTTGAAGCTTAATGAGCTCGAGAAAAAAGATATACTTGTGTGCTGTAATCCTAATAGTGGAGGTAAACAATTGTGGTTTAGTGTGAGTACAGATGCCACAGTTCTCAATACTGAATTAAATGTACCTGTATATGATTGGAGAATATCTATCAGCTCTCCTTTGAAATTGGAGAACCGACTACCGTGTCCTGCTGAATTTTCAATCTCAGAGAAAATAAAGGAAGGAAATTGTATTGAGCGACATCATGGTGTCGTATCTTCTCGTCAGACTGTACATATCTATTCAGCTGATATACAGAAGCCACTGTATATTACTTTGAGAGTGGAGGGTGGCTGGGTCATGGAAAAGGTGATAACTTTTATTTTAAAGAAATTGTCTTAAATTGTCTGTGCTTTGCAATTTAGCTCATATGGTTAGACTTCTTTACTTGATTCATCTGCCCAGGACCCAATTCTAGTGCTGGATCCTTCTTTCTCGAATCATGTTTCATCTTTTTGGATGATTCACCAGCAAAGTAAAAGGTATGTAATCTGCTTTTCTTTCAAAGTAAGTTGTATAAATTTATTTGAAGTGACTCGCATTTGTGATGTATTAAATTCTATACAAACATTTCTTCCAATAACGTATTTTGACTATTTGAGATTTTGAGCAGTACTTTTCCTTGAAATACATCAATGATGTGTTATCTTTATCATATCATCACAGCAATACGACTATAACTTGTTAAATATGTTATATTCTTTTGTAATGAAAACGTAAACATGAATATTTATTTGTCCTCCAGCATAACATTGTCTACATATATGTTAAAATATAGAAAACAAAAATTTAGACTGAATACCTTTGTGACTGAATACATGACGGATAAAAGTTTATATACTCATTACATTTATTATGCATGAATAAAGAATATTGTCTCCTCTAAAATAAATATAACATGACTATAATAGTGAACAAAATGTATTATTTTAATTCTCAACACTCCCTCACAACCTAGAATATAAAATCATATGTACCAAGTTTCTTTTGATCATAAATTTGATGAAGCTTGTGGAAATATCTCCTGACTAGATTTTCTCCCTTATGGAAATGAGAGTCAATCTTAATAATCTGTACAAGAGAAAATGATTTTATTGAATTGAAAAAATGAAACAGTACATAAGCATCTTTATACCTAAAGTAATGATTACTAAGAGATCTCTAGTATCTTACAAGAGCACAATAGTAATAATTACACTTGAACTATGTAAGAAAATAGAGAATAATTTCATTGATAAGAATCAACCAATTACATTCTCATAATCTCTAAGTGTAATAATAAAAATGTACTTAAATGAATAGGAAGGTTTTGAAGCTAATTTTTCATGAGTACTATGGAGATATTGAGAATATTTTTTATCCTAATAATCTACTATTACCAACAATTACAATATCTTCTTGTAGCTTAACAAAATATTCTCTCTTGACTCAATACTCCCCTCAAGCTATTGAATGGAAATTTCATTCCTAGATTGCATGTGAGATCATGAAATCATTCTATGGGAAGACCTTTATAAACTGATCTGATAACTGAGGCCTAGATGTGACATCAGAAGGTGATAAGGCCACTATCTAGTTTTTTTTTTAATGAATATGTTCTTGATCTTATCATGCTGAACTATATAGTGAGCTACACTAATAGCTAATTTATTATCACAATACCCAGTCATAGACTTTTGACATGTTGCTTTAAGATCGTTCAAAATAATTCTCAGTCATAACAATTCACAAACCCCATGTGTCAGCTTGGATTCAGTCTTTGCACTAGACCTTGCTGAAACTTTTTGTTTTTTACTTCTTCAAGTCACCAAATTTTCACCCAAAAGCATGAATATCTAAGTTGGATATCTTATCTGTAATAGACCTTGCATAATTTGCATCACTGTACACTTCCATTTTTTATTTTTCATTCCCCTTGAACAACAATACCGATCCTACACTTGTTTTCAAATATTGAAGGATTTTATTCACAGCCTTGAATTATGCATGAACTAACTAACTAGGCTCACAACATAAGCTATGTTAGGTTTGTTGTGAGCTAAGGAAATAAGTTTTGCCACAAGTCTTTGATATTGACCCTTATTTGCAGTAGCACCACCGCCATTAAACTCAATTTCTATGGTTTTGTTTGATGAGAACTCCAATGGTTTTGTACAACAATCTAAAAGCAACCGAACTATATTAAGGAGGATTATCTAAGATGATAAAGGGATTTGTGAAAGCAACAAATCATATTAGAGCACTCCCCTTGAGTAATTAAACTGGGTGGTTGTGCCATCCATCAAGTATACTTATATGTCAAGATTGTCATGCAAGAAAGCATTCTTAAAAATTGTGTTTAGGTTTAACCCAATGATACAAAATCGGCTTATAAGATAGAGTTACACTCCACTTATTTAATATAATTTGGTTATATTTTTAATCAATGTAAAATCTTCACTAAATCCCCTCTCACCGAAGATGGGACATCCCAAGCATGGGTTAGATATTTGCAAGTGATATGATAATGATTCGATAATATAGACTCTTAGAAAGTGAGTTTATATCTACCTAAACATTGCAAATCTGACTTATTAGGTAAAGTTTTCACATACGTGTATATTATAATTTTGTTATATCTTTAGTTGAAATAGCATCTACAACAATATATTTTTTTATTAGAAATAGTTTACTCCGTTAAGGAGTTTTTTCACAAGGATTGTATTCTTGAAATGAATGTTCCGGTTTATATTATGTGCTTGTTGTGTCAGGTTGAAAGATGAATGTGGGAAAGGTATATTTTCTTGTGTAAATTTTAGTAAATAATCCACTGTTCCTCCTTCCAATTTTTTTACAGAGTTATGTTTTCTTCTTTCTTTTTCCAGAGTTATGTATTGGTGAAAAAGTGTTGGCTATTCTTTTTTAACAGATTCTTTGTTCAATATAATGTTGACAATGTTCATTTTATTTAGTTAAAATAATCTTTATTTTAGCATTGATTATCTTCATAATTTTTCAGGAAATTACGTGTGAGCATTGAACATGATATGGGTGGGACTAGTGCTGCTCAAAAAATGTTAAGACTTTTTGTCCCTTATTGGATTGTCAATGATACTTCTCTATCTTTGGCATACCGTGTGGTGGAGGTAGAACCTCTGGAAAATGCAGAGATGGATTCTGTCTCACTCTCTAGGGCAGTTAAGTCTGCCAAGACTGCTTTGAAAAATCCCATAAGCTCATTAGATAGAAGGCATTCTAATTCAAGAAGAAGTCTGCAAGTGCTTGAAGTAATTGAAGACAATAGTCCATTTCCAAGCATGCTTTCGCCCCAAGATTATGTTGGGCGTAGTGGAAGTACAATGTTTCAATCTCCTAAAGATACATATTTATCACCTAGGCTGGGAATTTCTGTTTCTATGCAGTCATCTGAAGTTTACAGCTCTGGGATTTCTCTGCTTGAACTTGAAAAAAAGGTGCTTTTTAAAAATGGGATAACCAACTGCTTTATCTTTTTGACTTGTGTGCAAGTATTTCCTCAGGTTTCTCCCATGGTATTTAATGTTCATTGAAACTCTCACAGGAACGTATTGATGTCAAAGCTTTCGATTCTGATGGATCTTACTACAAGCTTTCAGCAGTGTTGAACATGACTTCAGACAGAACAAAGGTTGTCTATAATCTATATATAGTTCCTTGCCTATACAAAATCATTTCGATTATCTATTAGGAAGTGGTTTTAAGCTTTACCCATCCTTACAAAACCAGCTTGTAAGACGAGGATTACCTTCACCTATATACTCTAATTTGACATTATTTCTAATCAATATAAGATCTCCAACACATCCTCTCACATTAAGGCATTGAAGTCTCATGCATGGGACTAGATATTTGTGAGTAGTCTGATAGTTGCCCCCAATAGTAGGTGGTACAATAGGCTCAACAAACCTCACTAGGAGAGGTTTCGATATCATATTAGGAAGTGTGTTAAACCTAATTCATAAATGGCTTGTATGTTGAGAATTTGCCCACATATATACTGTAACCAAGAATCTCCAACATTAGCTTTTGAAATTCCTATTATGATTGGCTATTTAATATCACATGGTTCAATACCAACCTATATATTTCAAAACTGTGAATATGTAGAAACAATCCCATAATCGTGGGGATTTGTCCCTTAGAATATGTTTTCCTGATTTCCTAAAATTGTTATTAGCTTTCTGTATATATAAATCTAATGTATCTCAAAATAAAATAGCAGAAACTTGAGATGGTATCAAAGCTCCTGATCTTTGGGAGCTTCTTATCGTGGGACCGAAGCCTAATAGCAGTATTCACTCCTGCATGACTTATGTCATGATGTCAGCCTTCATTGTTACAAAATTCTCATCTTCTCCCTAGCACCTTGATCATGCTTACTTGTGATGACTAAAATCATGAACCCTACTCAGGAAACTAGAGACAAGCCCCAGAACGTTGGACGATTGCAAAATGTTCATTTTACTTATAGGTTAAATAGACGTGATTATCTCACATGGTCTCAACTCATTAAGACCATCTTCAAAGGGAAAGGAAAGGTCAGTCACTTGACTAATGATGCTTCTGGTGAAAGGGATGACCTGTTTAAATCAGGGCATGAAGAAGGTTCCATAATCATGACATGGCTATGGAATTTGTTATTTAGCTATATTTATTTATTATTCAAAAATCTATATTTATTTTACAGTAAATGTCCAATATTTGCTCCCATATTTCAACAAAATCCTTCAATATTTAATGACAAGTCCAGAAAGGATATGTAGGGTTTGTCACAGATAGGAGATCCACCACAAGATATTGCATGTTCTTTGGTGGAAATTTGGTGACGTGGAGAAATAAAAAACAAAATGTTGTTGCAATCTCTAGTGTAGAGGTAGAATTCTGAGCTATGGCACATGAGGTGTGTGAATTGTTAATGCTAAGAATTATTCTTAGTGATTTAAAGTGATTGTGAAGAGTATATGACTCTTTATTGTGATAATAAATCAGCTATTATCATTGCTCACAATCCAATTCAGCATAGTAAGACCAAGCACAAAAATAGATTGACACTTTTTTAAAGAAAAATTTGATGGTGGCCTTATCATCCTTCTTGTGTCCCATCTAGGCTTTAGTCAGAAAATTTATTTACTAAAGGTCTTCCCACCGAACCATTTTATGATCTCACATGCAATCTAGAAATGATAGATATCCACTCACCAGTTTGATGGGAGTGTTGATTTACTAACCACGGTAGGATATTGTAATTAGTTACAAGTGTGTTGTTAGAAGCTGGTAAAAGATTTTAGAAATCTTTATAATCATTACTTTAGGGTTATAAATCTCAATATACAGATGTTGATGCATTGTTTCAAAGAATCTATTCAATAAAATCTATTGTTTCATTCAATTAAATCTTTTTCGGGTTAATATATATTATTACTAAACTTGAGCTGTGGTTAACTAACTATTAAGCTATTTAATGTACAGGTTGTTCATCTCCAACCTCACACAATGTTCATTAATAGGTTTGGATGTAGTATCTGCCTGCAGCAATGTGATACTCAGTCAGCTGTATGGATTCATCCTACTGATCGTCCAAAGCCTTTTGGTTGGAAGTTATCAGCCAGAGTTGAACTTTTGAAGGTATGTTTTATTAATTTTCAAAATATTTGTCTAACTTCCATATTTGTATTGTTTTCTATATCTCATTAAGGATCCTATGTTGATTCAGTTGCGGATTGATGGCTACAAATGGAGTACACCGTTTAGTGTAAGCTATGAAGGTGTAATGCGCATTAGCTTGAAAAAAGATGTTGGAAATGAACCAATGCAAATAAGGGTAGCAGTAAGAAGTGGTGCCAAGAGATCACGTTTTGAAGTTGTTTTTCGTCCAGATTCACTATCAAGTCCTTATAGGTTTTTGTTCTTAGTTTCTTCCCTTTGAACCATCATAATACTATGTTCATTTTTCGACATTGAGGAAGGGTAATATAGAAATTCACTTGTATGCATGCATTTCCTGCCTCATTTATTGGGGAGCAGTTTAAATACCTTAGGTCACTTGGTTTTAAGCTGAAATCGAACCCACTACGTTTTATTAACATCTGAAGTATGGTGGATTCCCCATTTCTTCAACTATTTATATTGTCATGATCTTGTCTTTGTTAGAGTCAAGACCAAAATTTTCATGGACACATTTCATAAGTATGATGTTTGTTATTTAGCTTTTTAATGTTTTCTAACTGTATTTATGTTCACAGGATTGAAAATCACTCTATGTTCTTGCCCATTCGCTTTCGTCAAGTTGAAGGTATTAGTGATTCCTGGCAGCTGCTTTTTCCACATTCTGCTGCTTCATTTCTGTGGGAAGATCTTGGTAGACGACGTTTACTGGAACTCTTGGTAGATGGAACTGACCCAGCGAAATCACTTAAGTATGATATTGATGAAATTTCTGATCACCAACCTGTTCATGTAGAAGATGGAGCAACTAGAGCCTTGCGCGTTACTATAGTAAAGGAAGAAAAATCAAATGTTGTTAAGATCAGTGATTGGTTGCCAGAAAATGAACCTACAGGAGCTCCGAGAAGACATTTATCATCAATGAATGATTCTCAAAAGCAACAACTAATGTCAATTACAGATTGTGAATTCCACATCAATTTTGATCTTGCTGAGCTTGGAATATCTATTATTGACCATACACCTGAGGAAATTATGTATCTCTCTGTTCAGAATCTTGTTCTGGCATATTCAACTGGTTTGGGCTCTGGAATTAGTCGGTAAGATTTGCAACAGCTGTATCTTTGAGTTTTGCTAGAACTTGCATCATGGTTATTTATCTTCCATTAGTTATTTTCTGATGTGTCCTGGTAGATCTAACTATCTAGTCAACCAAGACAACTTTATCACAGAAGATTTAAATTAACTGTAGAGATCTATTTCTGTGTAGTTATCCGGTTTGTACAACCATTCTGATTTTGAAATTCAATTTCAATCCTATTCCAGATTCAAAGTCAGAATGTGTGGGCTACAATTGGACAACCAGCTGCCATTAACTCCAATGCCAGTTCTCTTCAGGCCACAGAGAGCTGTATCAGAAACTGACTATATCCTGAAGTGCTCCATTACAATGCAGTCAAATGGATCAGTGGATCTTTGTGTCTATCCATATATCGGTCTTCATGTGAGCATCAAGCGATCTTGTATTTACTATTCTGAAAAGAAAAATGTCAATGTTTAAGTTTATAAATTATGACACTTATTTTATATTGGTTTCTTGCAAGCAGGGTCCAGAAAGTTCTGCTGCCTTTTTGATAAATATTCATGAACCTATTATTTGGCGTCTTCATGAAATGATTCAGCAGGTGAAGCTCAGTAGGCTGTATGATTCTCAAACAACGGCTGCATCGGTTGATCCAATCATTCAAATTGGGTATGTCAGACTCTTGGAAATGCCTCATTATATTTGTGGTTTTGCTTGAAACTGCATATAACATTACATTGAATTACAGTGTACTTAACATTTCGGAAGTTCGATTCAAAGTGTCAATGGCTATGTCACCAAGTCAAAGACCAAGGGGTGTTCTTGGGTTTTGGGCATCCTTAATGACTGCATTGGGCAACACAGAAAATATGCCTGTAAGTTTTTTAATTACTCTGTACGTTACCTTAATTGGTGAACCACTTTCAAAATCCATTGTACTTGCTGAATGCAAGTTGTCAATCTTATGTCTCATTTGTTTTCAAACCAGGAGTACATTGTGTAAGCTTCACAAAGTGATTAAATTTCACCAAGACAATGACAACTGAGTACTAGGTTCATAAAATATTATCTTCTTTATACAAGTAAATATAAAGCATGGATGTACGATCTCAAGATTTTTTTCATATATTATTTAAATGATTGAACTAGTGTATAAAGAGTAAAACAGCAAGGTAAAAAAGGAAAGAAAAAAAAAAAGCTAATTCCTATACTTGAAAGGATTAATATGAAAGAAAAAACACTTTTATTCAATTGATTTATTCAAAAGAGTACATCAGTCTCTAACTCTAACCCTATAGTAATTAAAGAGATCTCTAGAATCTTCTAACGACTTCTAGTATTATACTGAATATCCTATTAACAACACCCCCTTCTATCATTCCCATTATTGAAAAACACAATGAGTGGAAAAGAAGATTATAGCACAATTTTGGTCACATGTAAGTTTTTGAAGGAAAATAAGATTATTAGAAAGTTTTAGAACAAAGGACATCTTTAAGGTTTTGGGATGATAATAGAGAAACATTACCACGTCAAGTTATTGGGACACGAGTACCATTGTGATTACCAAAAAGAGAAAGATATGATGTTAAAAGAGATCAATGAGGAGTCATATGGTAAGTTTTCGAAGGAAAATAAGATTATTAGAAAGTTTTAGAACACAAAGAACATCTTTAAGGTTTTGGGGTGATAATAGAGAAACATTACCACGTCCAGTTATTGGAATACTACGAGTCCCATTGTGGTTACCAAAAGGAGAAACATATGATCTTAAAAGAGATGAATAAGGAGTCATATGGTCACATATGATGTTAAAAGAGATAAATGAGGGGTCATATGGTCTATGGTCTGTCATTAAAGCAGTGTTATCGATATCAAATAACAGAAAATATCGGAGACTCAAAAATCTTTTGTAAAGTTATAACAGAAAATATCGGAGACTCAGAAATCCTTTATAAAGTTATAACGAAAACTGAGTTATGGTGGAAACATTGCTTTCTAAAGAAATATAATACCACCACATATAATTCTAGTGCAAAAGTAATGATATTACAGTGAAAATAGGTATTTTTTTGAAAAATAATTATAGTAAGAAGAAGAAAAATTTTTAAAAAAATGAATATAAAAAAATAGGCTTGGCTGGCGGCGGCTGACGGCTACAACGACCGGTAAGCAGTGGTGGCAGCGGTATCTATTGGTGGCAGTAAGTTAGGGCAACTGAAAAAAATATAAGAAAAAGTGTTTTAAAGATGTGTGAATTAGAGTGGGTTTTCAATTTCTATTGGGTCTGACCCAATTTTTAACTGTTTTAAACACAGAAGACAAATAAGGTTGGTGCAATTAGGGTTTCCTATCATGTGATGCGGCTGTTGTTTTTCTTCTCCACACCCCCACTTCTGCCATTGCCGTTCCGCCACCACCAGCCGGTATGCAAAAAGCGGACGCTATGGACCATCATGGGAAATCCGTTTCGCCACCACCTTGTTGTGGCGACAGGTCGGAAAACCGCTGCCAATCTTGGCCATGGTGCTGCCTTGATAGCACTGGGTACAAGTGTCCTGAATCTCAGTCTTTACATTAAGTTTTAAAAACATTAAAAGAGGATTTTTCTGATTTCAACTTGAAAAGATTAATATGTAAGAAAGAAGATTTTGATTCATTTAATTTATTTGAAACCCTACATCAGCGTCTATATATAGAGAACTCTAACCCCATAGTAATAATTCCAGAGAAGTCTCTAGAATCTTTTAACAGCTTCTAGTAGTACACTTGATATCCTATTAACAACACCTATGATTAAGTATAAATCGCTAAACACCAATTCTGCAGTAAATAGAAATGATTGACAATACTCTCATAAATTATAAGACATAATAATATTCCAGATGTTTTTTTATCTCTCTGACAATGTTTAACTAATTGTGATATAGTACCATACAAATGTTTATTCACTTTTAGGATACGGGAATATCATGAAATAATTATTACAATAAATATTTATTTATTAACCAGGTTAGGATAAACCAGAGGTTTAATGAGAACGTATGCATGAGGCAGAGTTCTATGATTAGCATGGCTATCTCAAATGTCCGAAAAGATCTTCTAGGCCAACCACTTCAGCTTCTCTCAGGTGTGGATATATTGGGCAATGCAAGTAGTGCACTTGGACACATGAGTAAAGGTGTAGCTGCATTGTCTATGGATAAAAAATTCATTCAAAGTCGACAGAGACAGGTTTGATTGGATGTTCTCCTGTGCAATTTTTCCCTTGGTTCTCATGCTTTGTGTGTTAGACATTTAATATAGTATAATGCTAACATCTGCTTTCAATATAACTGCAGGAAAGTAAAGGTGTGGAGGATTTTGGTGATGTAATAAGAGAGGGTGGTGGAGCATTCGCTAAAGGTTTATTCAGAGGGGTAACTGGCATTTTAACAAAACCTCTGGAAGGAGCAAAATCTTCTGGTGTTGAGGGTTTTGTTCAGGGTGTTGGGAAGGGAATTATTGGTGCAGCTGCGCAGCCAATGAGTGGAGTTTTGGATCTTCTGTCAAAAACAACTGAAGGTGCTAATGCTATGAGAATGAAAATTGCGTCTGCTATAACATCAGATGAACAACTTCTTCGGAGGAGACTGCCTCGTGTTATAAGTGGTGATAATTTGCTTACACTATATGATGAGTACAAAGCTCAAGGACAGGTAACGTGGGTTGAACTTGCCATGGCAGATCTAAAGTTCATTTGTTATTTTTTATTTTAACATTTTAGATTTAAATCATAAAATATTGTAAATGATAAGTTCCATACAAAGAAACCTAATTCTACTTGAAATTCTAGACAGTGGTTTAGGCATATGCTGGGAAGATTAAAGAAGAGCTATTGCATTCTGTCAGTTTTGAGGAAACAAATGTTCGAATTTTTTATACAATTTTATTCTAAGTTGTACATGTTTTTGACAGATGTTGTGTTTATAGGCTGAAAAGCAAAAGCTGGAATTGTATTAATGTAATTGAGGATCCTGCTTTCAAGTAGTACTTCTGTTCCTTAAAGAGTTTCAGGGTTCACTCAACAAGTCTTATTTATTTTAATGACCATTTCTGACATTAGAGAATAACTATAATGTTAGACTTTTATAGTCCCCACCCCTTGATTTCTTGTTAAACTATCATCTTCACTATTAACGTAGTGACAAAACATAATTTTTTTTTCAATATTACCAGTTTTGAGCTTCATTAGTTGTTATCCTTAAATTGTTACCACTGTATTTCCAGGAGATACTTTAGCAGCTAGTGAGAGAGAACGTGAATTATGTGGATGGCCATGTTATGAAAATATTTTGATTTGTAATTTACTGATTATACTGCGCTCGTAAATAGTCCTATCAATGAAATTTACCTCATTTCCTTTTCCTACTCCTGACTATAGCCATACTTCTGTCTTGAAGGTGATACTGCAGTTGGCCGAATCAGGTTCATTTTTTGGTCAGGTTGATCTGTTCAAAGTTCGTGGAAAGTTTGCCTTATCAGATGCTTATGAAGATCACTTCATGCTTCCAAAAGGAAAAATTCTCATGGTCACGCATAGAAGAGTCATACTATTGCAAGTATGTAGTCGTGATTGAGAACAATGAGTAAAACCTTATTTTCTTGAACCAACTGTTACTTATCAATCTTTATCTTTATCATTGTCAGCAACCATCCAATATTATTGCTCAGAGGAAATTCAGCCCTGCACGGGATCCATGCTCAATATTGTGGGATATTCTGTGGGATGACCTTGGTACCATGGAATTCACTCATGGCAAAAAAGACAACCCGAAAGGTCCCCCCTCAAGGCTCATTTTGTATTTGCAGTCTAGGGCATTGGATACGAAAGAAAATCATCGCATTATAAAATGCATCCCAGAAACTCGTCAAGCTCTTCAAGCTTACTCTTCTATTGAGCATGCATTGAACACATATGGCCCAGGAGTATCAAAGGTATGTTTTATTTCGTATGTTTCCTTATTATACTCTAATTTTTATATGTTTTTAGTTCTTCAAGCAATTGTTTAACTAGTGAACACCAAGCCTAAACTGTTGGAAAACCAACGGACTCTAAATAAAACATGACACATCAGCTATTTGTTCCCAATGTTTATGCACACAATATTAGAGCTGACTTCTGAATGAAATTATTGTCTTGTTATTCAGGGAGTACTGAAAAATAAAGTGAAAAAGCCATATTCACCCCATATTGATGCCCCTAGCGCTGACCTATCCCCCCAACAGATGCCTGGATCAACCCCTCTCTCCTCAACTTTTGGAAGCAGCGCCCATCACTAGGACCATCATTGTTCATCACTTTCAACAGTTTAGACAGTCCTGTGCTCTAATGAATATTTATCACTGTACTTGATCAAGATGAAGCCCAGTTGCCCTTCAGTTTCAAAGGTATCACTTTTTTCCATTTTTCTCACCACCCATATCAGCATTGAGATTACAATGCTGGTTTCTGGAACCATATACCTGCCCGATGATAACAGTTACGGTTAGTTGGAGGGAATTAGTTCGATATCTATGAATCCTGTAAAAGGCCCGTGTCTCCCATTTTTTGTTAAAATATAATATCCAATAGTTCTTGTATTATATTGAATGTAATAGCTTTTGTTGTACATATAAAAAATCACATAGCTCAGATAGGAGGATCCTACTTTCCCTCGTGATGCCCTTTTCAAGTTTCATTTCTTCAGAGGAAAAGCCAATTACTTACACGATATCTGAATGTCTTCCATTTTGTGGAAGCATATAAAATTGTTAATGCTTCTCAATAGTTAGATTTAACTTCTCGGGATAGACTAAGCAAGAATATAAAATACTTTCTTATTAGAATCACAATTCGTGTACGTACACACTATACTAAGACTGAATATTGATAGCCACTAACGTTAAAAGGTTAAAGTATTTTGGTATTTTGGGGATATAATTTCTTTAAAGGTTAAAGTAGTAAACATGCAAGCCTACATGGGTTGTTTTCGTTAAAAGTATACAACGAAATTCAGTTTTTGAAGTAGAACTTTGGTGTGTTATTCAGATTACTATAGGTGTGCAATTTAGACTTTTACACATTTTTTAAAATGGAAATTCTTTATTTTAAGTTTCTATTTGATAGGATGGAATACTTCGTAGATATAGATGAAGTGTTTTATATTATTACATAATTTCTTATGAAGTTTTGGTTTAGTCCTTTTATTTTTATATTTTTTAAATTATATTAAAAAGTACTGCATCTGATTCATACATAATGTTTACATGATTATGATTACAACCGTGATACAATAACGTTCTTTCTTTTAATTAAAAAATTAAACACGAACTATTAATGGGAAAAAAGATTTTTTTTTCCTAGTAATTATTACTATCACCATACAATCACCAAAATCAAATTTTCTTAATAATCACTACTCTCGCAATACAGGATTTCGGGATATAAACGTATTATCAAAGTTAATGGTTAAATAAAGTGTAACCTCCTCATTTATGTAACAATTTTTTAAACAACTTCCTATGAATTATAGGTTTTAAATTGAACCTCCGAATTTTCTAAATCTTTCCGTACTTGTACTTCGAACCAATTAGAGATACTTGTTAAAGACACTCTGATGTTTAAGTTAGTAATTAATCTGATTGGGATTAAAACGAATTAAAATAGATACTTTTGATCTCTATTTATAATTTTTAGGATAAGTCTAGAATTAATGAAATCCTAATTACAGTTCAATTATGACTCATTATCTATTAAATAGCATTTACCATTAATTTAGGTTTAAAGTAGTTTTTATGGATATTTATCGTTAATGGTGTCCGGTCTCTAGTTATGTTTGATTGAGTGGTCCTCATATTGCTTATCTGAATTTCATAGGTTTAGACATATTTATTCTTCTTTTGTTGGGTCTTACTTTTACGACTGTATGATTATATGATAAACCTTATATATTTCATACGTGAAACACTAAATATTTAAGGAAAAACAACTACAAGTGTAAAAAGTAGTGTCCAATGCACTTCGACTATTTTATTCAATAATTATATAAAATCAAATCATACTACAATTAATTGATATAATTAATTAATTATTTAAAATAATTATGATAAAGAAAATATGATATTATCTAATATGTAATATTTAATATTTAAAAATGTTATTATTTTTTAATGTTAAATATTTATAAATAAATAATAATTGTATAAATTTTAAATTATGAAATAACAATGAGATAGAAGTTAAAGAATATACAAATATTACATAATTACATGTAAATAAAATTTTATAACAAATAAATCTATTACTTTTGTAATCTCTATTAATTTTATTCAAATGTATGTTCATATTACTTTCTAGACGTATATATAATCTGAGTTTTTTAAGATATTATATATTGCATTTTCAAAAATATATAAAAATTTCAAAATATATTTTTATCATTACACTATAATAAAGGTGTGCAAAGAAAACATGATATCGGCTACAATTTATGTGTTTATATTAATTTCCTGTCTTTATATTTCACATTATTTTCTTTTTTGTGGGCTCTGACATCATTTGCTTTCAGGTATTCGTTGAGTCATTATTATTCGTAAAATAATTTGCTTAAGTAAAACTTGTTCGTTCCAGGTATAAATATATCATACTCGCTACCTTAAAATGTAAGCCAAGAAATAAGAAAGACGTTTTTATTTTTTTGTTATATTTTATGTTGAATAGTAAATTAAAATTTTAATTATTTTTTTTTATTTCACCATTTTATAAAAAAAAAGACTTTCTTTAATTTTTCCTTTTCACAATTAAAGAGTCTCAATGAGATAGTGATAAAATGAATATTAGTTCTTATTGACCAGACTTTCAACCAAAATAAATCTTTATTTTGCTCTCAAATTTTAAGTTTTATTTTCTCTTGTTATTTGTATTGGGGAAAATCTTGTTACTTAGTAAATCCAATTAGATAAATCTTTATTACAGTATGTAGTGATATAATTGGTTTGTAAATTTAAGTATTTTAGAAACAAGTTGAGATTTTTTTTTAACTTTTTAAAATTTTATTGAACAATTTTTTTAAATGTTATTAAAATAATATGTTTACTTTATTTTAAGTTGAGATGAGAATAGAATAATTTAGTAGGTATTCTTTAGATTGATTTTAATTTAAGAATGAAAATATTTAATTTTAATGGTTTGCACGGGATGAAATATATTAAAAAATATAACATTCTATAACAATAATAATATTAACAATAATAATATTAATAATAATAATCCTAAATAATAATAATAAATAATAAAATATCATAACCCATATTAAACATACATACAAACTAAAATCATACATAATATCACAAAACATACATTGCTATTCACGGTGGTGCTTAGCACAAGACCTCTCCCAAAAGAGAGCACTCAACAGTAGTATTGACATTCAATTATAGTCTTAGCGCTCAATGACAGTCTTGATACTCAATGATATGTAGTTTTGATAGACAGTTTTGACACTTAACATCATTATTCTTGTAAAACGTTTTGCTCAGCCATATCATTGTGTCGCTCAGTGACCTATAATTAAATTATTCCAGACCTATAGTGAAAATTGTCACCTAACGGTACTCTATCACCGCTTAACTCCCCTATACCATTTGCAAAATTGGTCGCTTAGTGGTAAAAGTGGACGCTTAACGGTTTGGAACAAAAATGCTTCCAGACTTGCACAATTAAGTTTGCGCTTAGAGTCACACCAGTGCCGCCCAACGTTATATCAGATAAAAACAAATTCAATTTTGTGATTTGGGGAACCAGTAACCTGTTTAAATTATTCAATTGGTATTCCTGATGCTTAGTCAAAAAACAATTTTAAATGTGGGAGTGTATACCAACTTGCTTAAATGGTAAGATTCTTAGTTTTTCAATTTAACACCAATTCAAACAATGTCAAACAATACACAATCATTGTAACACCTTCAAATTATTCAGCAACAAATTCAAATTACTTTGCAATTCAACCACCAATACCAAAAACTGAACAATTCTTGAAATCATAAATTAGCTCCAACACATAGGAAACCTTATATGTTCATATGAACAAAAGAAACGATCATGACACATGGTTACCACCACTGATTAGCATAAAGTCTTATATAAGACTTAAGCATCACATACAATCCCAGATAGCTCATATGTGAAGGAAGACAAAATCGACAAAGAAAAAAAAAACATAAAATCAACTAACTTTATTTGAGAAGATATAGAAAACTAAATTCAAGTATTACTTTAATTGTCTTTGATTTTTAAATAAATAAACACATTGTTATAAAGTTTAAAGAAAAAAATGAGAGCAGTAGAAAAATAAGTTTTTAAAGAGATAACATAATTTAAAATAATGAAACTCATTTAAAAATATTTATTTATCTTTTAAACTCTTATTACTAAAATAATCCAGTGTTGTAATTTTAAACATTCAATCGATACAATTTTTTAGGCTCTTACAAAATCAAATAAAATATAAATTTCAATTATCAAATTTATATTAAAAAAATAAATATTTATAAATATAATATTAATGAAAGGAAATTCAAACAATTAAAATATTAAAACGAGAACTCGTATAGTTGAGTAGCGAAAATCTTTATAAATAACAGTTCGAAAATAATTAAAACATTCTTCAACACTAACACGCGATCATATATAGATGCTAAATTTTGTATTTTTAATATTTTACACCCGAGTAATAACTTTTATTTTTGAGAACAACGACAATAATTTTTTAACACAAAAGTTCAAAATTCAATGCTATCAATTTTTTAAAATCTTAAATAAACTAAAAAACAAAATTTAATTTCAAATAATATTATAAAACCATTTCTTACTTTTTTCTTCTTCTTTCAAATTAATTAAAAATTTATTCTCCACATTTTTAATTAATTATTTGAATTTACTTTTCCCTAAAGTCAATTCTATTTTTTTCCTCTTATTTTTTCTTTAATATTTTATCGAATTTGGATAACCAAAAATTATGAAAAAGGTTTTTCTCACCAAAAGTGCAAATTTTGAAGAGTCGAATTTCCAACGTGCACATTAAATAAATTTATTTGGGAAATTATTTTGACACTGAATGCATTTTGAGTTTGTTTTTTAATGTATTGGGGAAACTTTTAATAAAAAAGAAGAACTATTTTTTACTAATTTATTAATTAATAATATTAAAAAATTACATCGTGAATATGTATATAGGGATTGTATTCACGTTTTCCTAGGAAAAAACAGAGAAGCATAGAAAAAGTGAGAAGGGTAATTTGGGTAAAGAGAGCGGAAAGAATTACAGGGAGAGCATAGAAGGGAGGGTAGAGCCGAAGTTGTTGGGTTGTGCTTCTCCGCCTTCTCCACCGCCACCGCCACCGCCACCGCCACCGCCACCGCCAGAGATGAGTTCTGCTGGTAAAGCTTTTATTTTGTTGTTGCTTCTATTCATTCTCTGTTTCCCCTTCCCTCTTCTTTTCAGCTTTCAATCCAAACTACTCAAAATACCGATATCTCTTCCACATCATCTCACTGACTCGATTCGTGATTGTATGCGTACTTTTAAATACCCATATTATTTTATTTTATTTTTTACACTCTCTCTTTACTAGATCGCTGTGCTCCTGCTTAATGTGAAAACCCTAGTTCGTTGCATTTCCCTATTTCTTCATTTATTTTAACGTTTGGTTTTGTTGTAGTTGCTGTTTTATTTCGTTACATGCATGGGTAAAGGTAAAGGTAAATAAAGTTTCAGTTTTTCTTCATGGGTCTCGATGGTTGAATACTCTTCTTTCTTGAATCCTATATATGGTTTAAATCACAGTAGTATGTTCAATTCTCTCTCGTTTGGATATAAAATGGAGCTTCTTTGAATCAAATTTAGGTTTTACGTTTCAGATACTGTCAATGCAAGTGCAGCTGAGTCTGTCAAAGAACCTGTCATGGGGTCTAGTCTGGAAGCAAAACAGGAGGATACTGGTGAGGTTTTGGCTTCAATATGCATGTTAAGACTTTTGGTTATCTTTGGCAATGATTGTCTGTCGTGGAGAGTTTAATGTTTTTGCTGGTGATAAACTTGCTCACATCACATGCTCTTTCTCTTGCTAGAAATAAAAGCTCAAGTTGATGCCATGTGGGAACAAATGAATAAGGGAGTATCTAAGAAGGTCCTCACTAGATTTACAAGCAAGCCTAATTCTGCCCCCAAAAAAACTGCAAAAAAGACATCTTCAGTAAGGCATTGTTGTTCTCTCCTTTAAGCCACTTGTAAAGAAATAAAATAAAACATCTTTCACTGCTATGGAATTTAATTTCTTTCCTGATAATTTTGAATATAGAATTGGATGTCTTATTTGGGGTTGGCACCAAAGGCAACTGAATCCCTCGGGCAAGGTGCTTCAAAGAATGAACATGGCACCACGCAAAGCAGCACCAGTGAAGAAGCCAAGAAGATTGCTGCTGCTGCTCTTGCAGCAGTGAAAGATGATGCTGCCATGGCTGCCTCAAGCAGGGGGAAACTTGTGGTAAGCATATTGCTATCTATTGTACCTATTTTTGGTCATGTGCTAATCTGGCTGAATTGGGAAAATTTTGTTTGCAATTAGCCAAATGGAAGGGCAAAATATTTAGCTTGAATATTTTATTTAGTTTTATTTCCATACGTAGAGATGGCCGGGTTATATAAAAAAAGGCTGACAGATAAAAACAGGATTTAGCTTATATCCAGCTGTTTCAATGTGTAATAAGCCCAACGCAATTATGGTGTATACCGTGCACTAAATTTTTCACTTGAAATTTGAAATGCTTTGCATTTTGTTTTTATTTCAATATGTGGAGATGCCTAAGTTAATAATAAAATGCTTTTTATAGACATGATTGGATTTAGTTTATATCCAGCTGTTTCAATATGTAATGTACTGGGGGTGCCTATTATTAAGCCCAACACAATTTAAGTATATACCATGCACACAAAATTTCACTTGAAAATTTGAATTCTTTGGATTTCAACTTGGTTGATGACCTAGCATTCTCAGCACCCATGTGGGGCATGAGTCTCAATGTTTATAGATTTTCTTCCTTTATCAGATTACCGAGGTTCGGGATTTTGCGGGTCAAGAAATTGAAGTTAAAAAGCTTGTTGATTCTGACTCAAAGGAGGCAATGGAAAGAGCCAAAGCTCCTCCACCTTCTGCAGTGGATGTTGTACTTGAACAAATCAAGAAGAAACAGAAGCTCAGTGTACTTGACAAGACCAAAAAGGACTGGGGAGAATATAAGGAAGAAAATAAGGGGCTGGATGTAGAACTTGATGCTTATAAGAAAAGTTCCAACCAGTATTTGGACAAGGTTTCTTTCCTACAACGAACAGATTACCGTGAGTTTGAGCGAGAGAGAGATGCACGATTGGCTTTGCAAGCCAGGAAGCGACCAGATAATATGCAAGAGGATGCATATGAGTGAAGGTAGTTGAAGATTGGAGTTGCTACGAGAATTATTTACGGTTTTGTAATCAGTTGATGGTCTAAGTGCTATAGTTCATGGGAAGGTCTTAATCTCTCAAGAGGTATAAGACCTTTGATCACATTAATGGGGTGTGATGCTTGTTGAGCTTTTGAATGCTATTCAATGACATGGTATGCGCGATGTGGGAAGGAAAAATACAGGGTTGAAGAAAACAGGTGCTAATTTTAGACTGACATTTATCCATTCCTTGAGAGCCTCAAAGAACGCATTCACAACTTGCCAAAGGTGGTTTCAAAGAACTCATTTTATGTCTGTTCATTATTTGGTTGTTTCACTACCCCTCTTTTAAGTAAATACTAGGACTCGATTTTCTTGCAGAGCAATTCGATCCTTAGTTTCAAGGCGTAAGAGATCGTGTGCAGATATTTCCTTAAATAAGTATGGTATCATTGCTAATAATGTGCTTTTATTCTCGGCCACTTAACAATTATTTTATTTTAGGTTTAAATCCTTTAGTTATCCCTATTTTTGTGGGGTTTTCCCATTTTGATCTCCATTTTTTAGAATTCTCAATTGAGTCCTTAAAAGTGCTAATTTGAATCAATTGAACCTCTATGGTTAAATTTACTTAACGAAGTTAAGTTTTTGCACAGGTGGGAGGTTGATGTGTTAATTTTTTAATTGGCATAAACTGAGTGTTACGTGGAATGTCCTAAGTTTAACTTGAAAAATGTTTGATTAAAAATATTAAAAAAAATATCATCCTCCATTACAAGCACCATCCAGAAATCTTCTTTCCATAGAGACCCAACAGATAGAGAAAAAAGAAGCAATGGGTAAAGAAAAGTGGAAATGGTGGTTGGAGCGCCAGTGGTGGATGCATGGTTCGGTGTTTCTTGCGATTTGGTGAACCTGTTTTGGAAGAGGAAGAGAACGGGTTGGCGACGCTTCCGATCGGCGGTGCCTTCGGTTGCAGGTCGAAAGCTCATCTTTCTCAATCAAGGTAGTTTCTCCTTGCTGTGACATTAACAAAGGGATCCACGAGCAGAGGAGGTGAGGCGGTGACATTAACGGCTGTTGTAATGGTGACGGTGGCCGAAGGAGGAACTTGTTCGCCGCCTTCCATTGAGGAGAGAAGAAACTCTTCCCACCTTATATTTCGATCTTTTTTGTCTTGACAGACAAATTGTTCTCTCTTTCAAAATTAATCTAAAATTCTAAAATTGCAGCAGAGAAAAAAACATGAAATAGAGAGGGAGAGAAAGAAAGAGAGACAGACATTGAAGTGAGAGAAAGCGATTTACCAAGAGTTAAAAGCATTGTATTTGTAGGCAGAGAGGAGTGAAAGGAAACCTGTGGTGGTCGTGATTTGGGGGATTTTTGACGAAGCCCCTATGTATTTTTGGCGAGTAATAAAAAAAGCGCACTCAGAGAAACGAAGCAACATAGTTTTATTACAGTAAAAAAAGAAAAAAAGCAACAGAATTTTATTGTAGTAAGAATTATTAGAACACAAACTTTTTTAAGAAAAAAAAAACAACGCAAAAAAGAGTATGAAGTAAATCACAGGAAGAAGAAGCACCGGCGAGGAAGCACCGGCGAGGGCAAAATCGACTTATTCGAAAATTCTATTATTAAATCCCATTTCAGAAACCCTATTATTAAAATCTAATCTTTTAAGAAATGACACGTATAAAACTTTCAACATGCCACGTCTAAAAAATTTGCCACGTCAATCTTTCACTTCATAAAAAACTTAATTCCGTTAACCAAATTTAACGGCAGAGGTCCAATTGATTCAAATTAACACTTTTTAGGACTCAATTGAAAATTTAAAAAAACAGGAGATCAAAATAGAAAAAACCCACAAAAATAGAGACAACTAAAGGGTTTAAACCTTTTATTTTACTGTCTTGGATAATGGTATTTTCTAATGTATGATTGCGAACGTAATTCTATGGTCATTATTACGACTAAAAGAGTTTAAAATAATCTGCACAGCTTAAACTTCAATATTTTGTATATATGTGCGGCTATGAATTGGATATGTTAATCATAAAAAAATCTTAAAGGAGTCTGTAGCGTGGTAAAGTTTTGTACCTTTTGCAATCTGCTTACTATCTGGTCGAAGCACTAATAATTGAAACAAGGTATATGCGGCAAAGTATGGTTAACTCAACGTAATTTTTATGTTTGTTCACACCTGTTTTAAGAAATTACAATAGTCTGTCTTACCTTCCTTGACTAAATTACGGGTTCTGCCGTAAACAATAGCATTCATAACCAATCCACGTGCGTAAACAAAAACAGTTAATAAAAATGCGTGACTTACTTTTGATATTTTTAGAAATACTTTCCAATTTTAAAATAATTAAAATTAAAGCTGTAATGAAGGCAAAAGATACCTTTTCACATTGTAATTAACTTTTCTACTTTTGATATTTTTAGAAATACTTACTCAATTTTAAAATGATTAAAATTAAAGCTGTAATGAGGGCAAAAGACAACTTTTCACATTGTAATTAACTTTTCTACTTCCTTGACATGAAAATAAGAACTTCACGGAAATAGAACTATTTATAAATAAATAAATAAAAATACTCAAATATTATTTTATACCAATCTGACAATAATAAATAATAAATATTCCTATTTACACACTAAAAAAAAAGACTCTGTAAATGAAACTTTCCCATTTCATTATAAAGATATTGTAACAACGTCCCAATCCCCTACATATGTCATTGCTGATTCTTTAAAGCTATTCTACCACTCTTTATCTTCCTATTTTGTCCCGTGTTCTTTGCACCTGTATTTACTCCAACTGAAACATCCCATATATTTCTTGAAGACGAGTACGATACTTGATGAATAAGACTAATCATGAACTCAATTTCACAGCTTGGTCACCATTTTTATTCCTTCAAGTATCCTGCTCATGTAAGAATTCCTGCTAATAAGAAGATATGGGTGGATGAAAAATAATTTATAAATACCCAACAATGTGTTAATCAAACCGTTTCACAATCCCATTTAAGTTGTCTTCACCCTGTAAGAATTACAACATTGTCCCAGAGAGAAGGGGAGATATAAATTATTGAACAGAGATAAGAACAACACGATCATTCCTCTTATTATGCAAACAAGTAAACAGGGGGATAATTTTCATTTAAAAACCTGAATCTAAATTTAACACAGCTGGTATCATCTCCAAGTCATTGTAAAATTGTTGGACAAAAATGAAACGAGAATGAAGAAGCAACTAGCTCTTCATATGTGAATGGGCTTGTCATAAGTGGCCATTGCGGCTTCTTTCACAGCCTCGCTCATTGTTGGATGTGCATGGCACACACGTGCAATGTCCTCACTTGATGCATCATACTGTAGTGCTATTGCTGCTTCGTGAATGAGCTCTCCTGCATTGGGTGCCATAATATGCACTCCCAATATCTTATCCGTCTCCTTCTCAGCCAATATCTTCACCAGTCCTTCAGCATTATCAATTGCCTTAGCTCTGCTGTTAGCCATAAATGGGAATTTGCCAACACGGTATTCAACTCCAAGTGCCTTCACTTGCTCCTCTGTCTTCCCAACATAAGCAACCTCGGGGGTTGTATAGACAACACCTGGGACTTTGTCATAGTCCACATGGCCAACCTTTCCAGCTATGTATTCCACACAAGCAACCCCGTCTTCTTCCGCCTTGTGTGCCAACATTGGGCCTGGAATTACATCCCCAATCGCATAAACTCCAGAGACATTTGTGGTGAATCTTTCATTTACCAAAATCCGTCCGATCTTGTCAGTTTCAACTCCTATCTTGTCTAACCCAAGTCCAGCAGTGAATGGAGTCCTACCTGCAGATACAAGGACAACATCTGTTTCAAGTGTAGTCTGATCACCACCAGCAGCTGGTTCAAGTGTTAGCTTCACACCATCCCCAGAAGTATCGACTCCAACAACCTTTGTCTTCAGCTGGAATTTCATGCCTTGCTTCTCAAGAGAACGCTGAAACTGTTTCCGGATCTCCGCATCCATGGTTGGAACAATTTCTGATGCAAACTCAACAACTGTTACCTCAGAGCCAAGTCGGCCCCATACTGAGCCCATCTCTAGCCCAATGTAGCCTGCCCCAATGACTACTAGTCTCTTGGGGATTTCAGTCAAAGCAAGAGCACCAGTTGATGATACAATTTTCTTTTCATCAATAGTGACACCAGGTAGAGATTTCACATCCGAGCCAGTGGCAATTATGATATGCTTTCCTTTCACAACAGTATTTCCACCGTCAACGGTGTCCACAGATACTTCGGATGGTGAAACAAACTTGCCATAACCTTTGACATAGTTTACCTTGTTTTTTTTGAACAGTCCTTCAATACCCTTGGTAAGATTCGAAACAGCTTTATCCTTTTGAGCCATCATGGCAGCTAAATCAACCTCGACAGATGAACACTTGACTCCATGGTTGGCAAAGGCATGTTTAGCCTCATGGTACATGTGGGAAGAATGCAAAAGCGCCTGAACCAAATATGGAGGTACCCTCCTAAATGAGTACATACATCTCTAGAATGCTATATAAATCATTTTATTCAAACTACAAATGGAAACACAAACAACAAAAACCATAGTCTTTCACAGCAGATAGATGGACGGATCAAATGAGATTACATTGTTTATATATGGGAGCATATTTGTTTACAGATGGACAACGATGGAGATCATATTGGTGATCAGTAGAGAAAATTATAAAGAAGTTAAAGTATAATCTGCAGCAGGATGTGAAATGAGTTTATATGGAAAAAAACAAAATACAATGAATGAGATGAGCTTTATTGGAAGGCATTGAAGGAAATTACTAAAAAGGGTCTTAAGGTAAATTATATCCCTGAAAATTTATTTTTTTTACCGTCCAATACTGATTCATGAAACCAGTCTCACCTAGTGAGACAAGACTTGTTGAACAAAAAGCAATTTATTGTATAAAATTTAGCAAGCTAAACAATAGAAGTTCTCGCATCCGCTAATATTCCGGTTGAGACCTTAAATTTTGATATTGCAAATCAAGCAACTCATCCACTCAACAGGAAAAATTATGCAAAACAAAAAATAGAGCACAGAAGCATACTTGCACCCAATTCCTAGATAGTAAAAACCACAAAAGAGGAAATGAAACACATGCTCACACTTCATCAGCTTCATCACACCTCAACTCCTTTTCCCTACCACCTTGTCATAACAAAACACACTCCTCTCACTCCCAAAAAAAAAAATCTGCAACACCAAAATTAGGCCCTTCACTACAGAAATTCCAAATTCAAGAGTCTTTCCTTTCAATCTCTTCCGAAAAAAAAGACAACAATCAGAAACGACACAAGAATACAAAGGAAAACCAAATTACCAATCCGGTACAGAAAGAAACGAAAAACTCCATAAAAAAAAGGAAAAACAAAGCGCGAAGAAGAAAATGAAAAGGTAATGAACCTTGGAAGGGATGCATCCAACGTTGAGACAGGTGCCGCCGAGAGTTCCACGCTTTTCGATGCAAGTGGTTTTAAGACCCAACTGCGAGGCTTTAATGGCGGCGACGTAGCCGCCGGGACCGCCTCCGATGACGACAACATCGTTTTCGTCAGATCCGGATGCGAATCCCCTCAAACTTGTGAGGAAAAGCGACGACCTGGATGATGAAACGACAGCGTACGCCTTCCGTCGAGCCAAGCTTGCCATGGCCATGATTCTTCTGTCTTTTTTCCGATTCCTTGGGATTTGATTTGAGCTACTTCCTCTCACAACCTAGCACACCACACTACGCATGCTCTTTTTTCTTTATTTATACATCTATATAAAGAGAGGTAATTATTATTTTTACATAATTTTTATTTTTTATATTCTTTATTAAAAATGTAATTATTAATTTTATATTCTTATTTTTTATTATTTTCTTTTATATATTAATTTAACCAATTTATATAATACAAAATATTTTAAAAATACACGTACCCATACGACAGCGCATGTATTATCCATCATCATCTCATCTCTCACATTGTAATGTTACAATTATAATAAATAACTAACAAATAATTAATGTTTCCTATTAAATCTCGGTAGCATGTCAGCCCTTAGATCATTGCTGATGCATCATCATCTGTCGCCCTGTGTTACTCCTTTTTGTTGTTTTTTATTTATTCTACCGCATCTATGGCTGTTCTTTTTGGACCAACAAGTTAGAATCAAATTAAATTAAGCAGATGCATTTTTCTTTCAATAATATTTTTAGTTAACATCGTATTTTCAAATTTAAAGTGATTGTTTTAAAAAATGATTTTATATTTTATGAGAAGATGAAAAATTACTTAAAAAAATATCATAACAGTTTTTTAAAATATACTCAAATATTATCTGTTTAAATGATAAATTCGAGCAAGATTTGTTTTTTCCAAATTAAACTTTTCATGATATTTGTTTAGTCAATTTTCCATAATCTGAAAACATCATTTTTAAAAAGCAATTACAGTTTTGAAAATTATTTGTTGTGGGAACATTTGAGTGGAAGAGGCAATATTGTTAATAAATAATCCGTTATGATGCTGTATAATCTGTTTTTTTTTCTACACACATAATCAAGAGTTAGAGTGTAGCTATGATGCTGTATCTTTGGGTTTTGATGTGATTACAAACTCATTGGAGTAGCATACACTTAATCAAATAAATGAATGTGGTAAGAGTAATACCATAATTTGCAGAACATTGGTTAAACGCTACGCTAAAAGATCAATTATAAGATATATTGCTTTTTATATTGAATATTATTATCCAGTTAGGCTTAAACCGATTTTATAATATAGTCCACTTTAAGATAATTTCTCTCATTACTTTTTAAATAGTTATAATAAAAATCAACACATTTGTTTTGTAATTGAGTGATGATATTAAATTATCTTAGATTATCTCAGTATATGGTTTTCTCTCTAAATAAGATTCAATGATGATACAAGTTTTAAAAGAAATATTTTAACATGTAAAATTCAATGCATGTTAAGGTATTGAAATACTTTTTTTTTATGAAATTATAAAACACTTAGATTTATTTTAAAAATGAAGAATTTTTAATTTAAATTTCTTTGATAATGACTCTTTCTATTATTGTTACCATATTGTTATCGGAACCCAGTAGTATCACCGTTATCACTCTTATATTGAGCGGAAAAAACAAATGGTAAGAGTTTGTAGAACGATCTGTTTTTGATTGAAGTTTAATGGTCATAATGAATTAGAGGTTAGAAAGAGGAAATTTACATAGTTTTAGAAATGTTGTTGGGGCAGGAATGGCTGCCATATATTTAGGATCTGAAAAGGAAGGGATATGATAGTTGGAGTTGTAGATTGGGAAGTAGCAACATCTGTGAGCAAATTTCCCTAGTCATACGTTTGCAAGATTTAGATAACGAAATAACGGCCTTACACACCTTACCAAAGCCTCAGTATTTGGTTGGACTAGGGCAATTCACAGGCTCCATTCCCCTCTCCTTCTAAATGACAAAAAATAGTATTTCTATTATAACAGAGAAACAATCATCACATGTGATATTGCCCCCATGTCATAGGTCCTACGGTGATAAGATGGGCCATGCATATCATCCACCCATAAAACATGGAGAGGCTCAAACAATAAATTAGCTATGCACTCAGCTATGACGACACCTCATCAAAGAAAATATCAAGTTAAATTCGAAATGAGTATCAAATTTTGGCTGCATGCACCTTCAGAGAACTAGTGAGAGCCTGAAACCATTTCTATTTACAGAAGCAGAAACAGTGTTAAAATGGAAACGACCATGGAGGCCACCGAATCTAATCCGCCAAAATTAGCTACAATTGTCTCCATGCCACCCAATTAAATAGGTCTGAACCCCCCTCTAATCCTCACTAAATATCCCTTCTATCCCTACAAAACTTCTGGCTGCTTTTTAACTCTCTGAAACAGCCTAAAAAACAGAATAATTCTTTTTTATAAAGGAACATTTGTGAATCACAATAATTGAATGTACAGTCAATTTTGCTCAATAAGGCTCTTCAACCTATTACGGGCCTCTTCGGACAGGTTGCAGGCTTTGAATCTTCGCCTCTGGGGAGGACATGATTCAACAATGCTTTCAATGGGTGATAAACATACAACAATCACAGTGAGATTATCCGATGTATGCAGGCGCAATGCTTCCTTGACTAGTTCCATAGCACACTGCTGTGGGTCATTATGCCTTCTTAATCCTCGTCGAACAAGACTAACTGCAACTTGGCTAGACATTACATCCCAAATCCCATCACACCCAATGATCAAAAACTCATCCTCCTCGGTCAATGTAGCCAGTCGTACATCTGGCTCAGCAATAAGAGGAGATGCAGCACCGAGTGGAAATTTCAAGTCCCAATCTCCAAGGGCACGGGTTACTGAAAGATAACCATTGAGGTATCCATCATCAATAAATCCACCTACCCCCTCCACCCTCAGCCGTTCTGGCAGAAAACTTGGCCTGTGATCGTTAGACATCTCAACAGCCACACCCCTCCGGCAAAGAACTGCTCGGCAGTCACCAGCATTAGCAACAAGCAAGTGCCTTCCAAGTACAAGGGCAGTCAATGCAGTCGTTCCACACGAACTACTAACAGTTTGTTCATCAGCCAAGGCAATATCTGCCCGTAGAAAAGCTCTCCTATGGGAATCCTCTAACTTCTCTAGAAAGAACGAATCAGTATCATATGTCTGCAGCATGTCCGCATCTTCAAAAAACAATTTCATAGCATTTCTCTTAACAAAAGCAGCAGCATCAGGTCCTCCATGACCATCAAAAACTGCATAAAAAGCACTCCGTATCGGGTACTTGAACACAAATCCAAGATGAGCACCTAGATCGTCAATACAGATGTGTTCATCATCCATAGAAACCCGCGGCCCAATCTCAGCATAGCTACCAGAACGCGCATTTGGAACAAAACTAGACGCAGGGGTCTCCGAAATGGAATGCTTAATGAAATCAGAGTGATTCACTGCCTGATCAACATGTAACAAAAAAGTCAGCACAACAAAACTAGAGATCGACTCAAAGTTTTACAGAAAAAACATGAACCTGACCATTAAACTCACCAGGCATAATAGCTCGAAATTACTAAAAAGAAATCAATAAATTTCAACTGAGTGAGGAGCCTACGTTAATGGGATAATAAACATCCAATTACAAATTCTACTTCCAAAATTCAGATTCGTAAACTTCACAAACACTAGTTCCTAATTTGGTAGAGAGGAGAGATAGGTAATTAATTTTGGTTGTTCGGTTTAGGGAGGAGAGGTGTAGAAAAAACTGATGAGACCACTCTATTATTCCTCAACTATTTCTTTTCATCAATTTATCACTACCCTTATTTTCCATCAAATCAATCAAATTGCTCAACTTTCAAAATACTTTCGCTTCTCACTTATTTCTCCTCTATCAAACAACTAAACCTTCAATTTATTTCTTACCTATTTATCTTTTCTCACCTTAAAATCCTTCTCCATTTTCATCCTTTTCTACTTATTTCTTCTAAACCAAACATACCCAGAGGAGTATTGGATCTTCCCACATTTACCAATAAAAAGAAACAAAACCAAATTCAGAAACCCGGTTCAGATTTAACAGTAAACTAACCTAAAAAGACGACTCAAAAACCAATTCCTTCAAGCAAATTAACCAATGATAACCGCAATTAAAATCAAACCCGAAAGGCAAAAATATACAGGGATTGGGACAAAATCATACTTGGCCAAAGATCGGAACAGAAGGTGAAGGCGATTTGGGCGAAACCACGACCTCAACGTTGTGTTCTTGCGCAACGCAAATATGATACTTCACGTCCAACATCGGAATGGACTGCTGACAGATAATTTCCGCTTCCGCTACCATCTTCGGACTCACGATCATCTTCAATCGCCGTTCCGCAACGAAATCAACAACTAGAATTTCCTTCGTTGAATTTGAAGCTTTCGAATTTGGAGTTTTCTCTGAAGAACAGTGACAAAATTAGGGCTTCTCTTTCTTTCACCTCTATGAATGAGTCTGCTGCGAATTCTGCGCACAAGATACTTAAAAGGGTGCTTAATCCGACGCACTAGTAAGCAGGTCGGTGCGCGTGGTGTGAAAACTCAAAAATGCCCCTGCAACACGGTGTCGTATCGTGTTTGCATTTTCTCTCTTTCTAGACACTTCCACGAAAGGGTATATTTGTGACGCGAGGACAAGAGCGTGGAGTCGTCACGCCTCTTCTGATGTACATCAAGTTCGTGAATATACAAAATGACGTAAATATCCCTGGATTTGCTTATGATTAACGTTTCTTGCGTTAGTTTAGTTACCCACAGATTAGTTAATTAATCCAAATTTAAAAGTTTAACTTTGCGGCCAAGCACGTGGCAATCCATGAATTGTATGGTTGAAGGTTGAGGTTGCGTATAAGTAATTATAATAGTGAGGATTGTTGCTTTGACTTAATAAATTGTGAATAACTTACAACCACGTCAAAAAAAAAGTTGTGGCTGTGGCTATGGATACATACAAAATATTCCAATCATTTATTCTCAACACGGATGAACTTATCAACATAAATTTTGTAAAGTTATTATCATTATGAGTATAAGATAAAATTTAGTGACGTCCTTTAAATGGAAAGAGCCACTGAAATTGAGAAGTATGACTTACTTTATTCCATAATTCAATATGAACCTAACATTTCTTAAATTTATACTGCTTTTCTTTCTCAAATTCATTGAAATTTTGCGCCTATAAGTTATATTCAGTGATTAAGTTTAATCTGCATGAAGGTTCATTCAATAACAAGAAAAAATACTAACACATACAAGTAACATATGCCTATGAATTATGTGCAATTATTATAATTTTCTCATTTGTGAAGGTGGATTCAAAGGTTTTCTGTTTCTATATAGAAGTAGTAAGGTTATTAATTAAGGGGTTGACTGAGAAGGAGAAGTAATTGCTCCCCGTTTTCCCAATGTTCAAATTCCATGCATGGTTGAAGTCTTCATTTGACTGTTATTACTATTGGAAAAGAAGCTATGGGAAACACCAATGGCTTCCATTTCAATCAGACTCTAATTTTATATAGTTTTCCATACAATATCTTTCCGTTAGTGGCACGCTTAGTCATAATCTGGTTGCGTACGATGAGTTGAGTTTGATTTTGCTCTCTCCACCCACTTACTAAACACCAACTGTTAAAGCCAAAACCAGTCTCACATCATGCCTCTCAACTTTTCATCTTTATAATCATTTACACTTTCTTTAATCTTAGGTGCTTTCTAAGCATGATATAGAGATAAGCCTTATTTTTTGGGCAATGTATGTTCTAGTAAACTTACACTAATTAAGGCTTTAAGCCTTTGATGCATAATATTGTGTAGTGGTTATACATGCTACAGTAGTGTTATAGGTTAGAATAAAGTACAATTATGTACACTAACCAAATAAATAAAAGAATGGAAAAAACAGAACTCACCAGTGGTTGAAGCATAGATGCAACGGGGATAGAACAACAAAAAGACTATCTCACGGGAATTTAGCAAGTTCACATCAGCATTTTGCTATTGTTCAAGTTTACACGTATTTTAGGTAATAAAAGTTAGAGTAGATTTGTTTTTGGTTCCCTAAACTATTTAAGTTTTCTTATTTTGTCCTCCAGTTATATAAAAAGTTATTTAGTCCTATTTTTAGGTTTCAATCTGTTCTACCATTAAGTACTTATGCAGCTCGAAAAATATAAAAGTACCAAATAACAAAGTGTCATTTAGAAGGATTATAGCTATCAAAACGAGTAACCCAGCTTAATCCGACCTGACTCATCATGAGTTGTTCACTTAATGAATCAACTCAACACGACTCACTTATTAGCGAGCTGAAAAAATTCGAACTCGGCCCGACCTATCACGGGTTGGTGGGTTAAACGAGTTGACTCACTAACTCATTTAATTATATTTTTTTTAAAGTAAAAAAATTACAATCTTTTTTAATTGAAATCTAAATAAAAGTCACACTAAAATGATGTTAAACAACAAAGACAATTTAAGAAAAAAATATCATATAATCCAAACGTAATTTAAAAACATGTACAAAAAACGAACAAATAAGTTTTTAATATTGATAATTTTTGTATCACTTGTCCATTTATAATATTAGATTCTTGAATAGATAAATCTATAAACATCTTCTTCTTTATCACCATCTACAATATAATAAAAAAATACTAACTAATAATATTGAAACATAAAATAATAAATAATTAAATTAAATTAGGTGAGTTGGTGAGCCAACCCGGCTCACTACGGGTTCAACCCAATCTGGCTCACCGCGGGTTTGAGCCGGGTTAGGTTTGAAAAAAATGTAACTTTTTTTATGCGGGTTAGTTTTCAACCTGACTCACTTAGAACCTGACTCACCACGGATTTAACCCACTCACCACAAGTTTAACCCGACTCATCACGGGTTTAACCCGGTGAGCCGGGTTCTAAGTGAGTCGGGTTGAAAACTAGCTCACATAAAAAAATTACATTTTTTTCAAACCCAACCGGCTCAAACTCACGGTGAGCCGGATTGGCTCGCAGGTTACAACCCATTTTGACAGCACTAAGAAGGACCAAATGGAAAAGTAGAGATATTTACAGAGGGGCCCCAAAATTGCACTTCGGGAACAAAATTAACAAAGGGACTGCATGGGAAATTAACAAAAATACAAGAGTAAATTATAACTCTTTAAAAATGGGAGATTAAATGGAAAAGAAATATTTTGAAGGACCAAAAACATCGTTGAGCCAACAAGTTAGTACAACACGATGTTTTCATCCTATGTTTTCAGTGATCAAGAATTTCAATGTTCATTGTTCAGAACCAAAATGCCACCACGAGTTGACAGGAAGTATAATACATGTATTTTCAAGCAAAACAATTGTTTCTGCTGAAATGGTTGTAATGAATGAATAAATCAATGAACAATAGGATACAACATACACATAAGATGATTAGTGGTAAGTTACATATAACCTAAACATTTAAAAAAGCTCAAACTTCAAAATCAACTATTACAACTAAAAAAACAGAGATATCTACTCACAGCATACTGGCTGGCGTTCTTTCTGCAATTTCTCCCAAAGGCATAGCACCATCCTTGGGCTTTGATAATGGGCAAGTACATAATTTGATTCACATCCGGCATTGTAAAACCTCTCATCATTCATATAACGCACTTCTTTACCACCATTTGCGAACTGTTCAATCCATATGCCCATGGCAACATCTTCTAATTTAAAGAGCTAAGAAATATCAAAAAAGGCAATCAAATAAATGTGATCTTCCATTAGAAGAGATTGAAAATAAATAATAAAAATTGTTGTTCAATAAAGAAATATAAGGCAGGGCGAACATAGGAGAAATGCAATGATAAGAATTAAACTTTTTTAATAATACACCTTATGTAGTTTAAGATAATACTGGTTTACTTATGCCTATTTAATAGAATGGAAGTGAAGATTAAGACTTTCTTCATTTTTTTATTATGATATCTTTTAATTGGTATATCCTCTGTGTATTTTCTTTTAGTTTCTCATTCTACTGTTTCACATTTTTTAAACTGTTTCATAATTTCTTTCTTTTATAGTTTTCCTTTCTTCTCCTAACATCTTCATTTCGCTTTGTTTATTTTATATTGGTTTAACATTTTGTTTTCCTCATTCTCTTATCATGGTTAAGAGAAAAAGAAAATGGTCCAGCAGTCTGAGATGACTTACAATAAACTTTTCTTTTTTACAATCAACTTCATTTGTTTTTAAAATTAACTACTTTGAAATATATCAAATAGAAAATAATTATTAAATAAAAAAACATTAAGAAACATATCCTTGAAATATCCAAAAGACTCTAAAAGAAACACATCTTCAATCGCCCCATCTTGTAATGGAAAAGAAGAAATTTTTACCTGGAGTTTTCTTTCTTGATGACCATTGACAACGAATTTTGCTATGTCTCGAGAGATAACATAGCCAGGACCATGTGCCCATAGTGGGTATGTATCATGTGGCCATTCCTAAAATTACAATAATTAATAATATGAATAAATTTGGGTGTTGGTGGGGGAGGGGAAAATGCTAATTTAATTAATTGAGTCATTCAGGCATGAATACCTCCTCACTGATGTACCACTTGCTGCCTTCATCCCTCTGAGGAGATGATTTAGAAGATATGAGACCGTATAAAAGGCCTTTGGATGGCTTTTCTTTGAGGCTGGAAAGCACTTCATCAATTCTTACAAAGGCATCATCATCTGTTTTCATGATGTATTTAGAAGGGATGATTTTTGTCTGCAATTTTAAAAACAAGAGCACGTTAAATACCTTGTAGAAAGTAAAGGCCTAAAGAGAGAACCAAATACCTACACAACTTTTAAATGATATATTTGATAGATATTAACAATTGCTCAATTATTGAAATCATTTTAAGGTCTTGAAAATAGTTACAAGCAACATCTTGATTCATAAACACAAAGTTACAAAAACCCTTGCTTAGATGAAAAATGACACTGTCACAGAAATAAAGGTTGTTAGAAAGAATAACTCAGAATATCATTATTGGATCTCCATAATACAAAGTGTCTTACATGATCTCTAAGGAGTAGTAATTAGAGTTCTTTTTCTTTTAATTTTGTATCACAATGCTATGTCAGCAAACTCTGTTTAGTATTCAACAAAAAAATTGAAAGAGACCAAATTGTGTAAATAAGCATTTGAAGAATCAAAAGTGCAGTTAAGTGTAAAACTTCATACCTCACAAAAACAATGTGTATATATACCTCCACACCACTCTATCTTGATAATTTACAAAAAGGCATTAATTGAAATTGTCTTAAAGTCAATGTGTAAGCAGTTGACTCAATAATTTGAATCGAGATAAACAATAGCAATCCCAATATATTTTGTGCATAATATCTTAATAAACTTACCCCCATAATGCAAATTGCAATTGTCTTCAAAGAAATCAAACTATAGTAATCTACAAAAGGCATTAATTGAATATCTCCGTATGCTTGAGCTTCAGTCCATAACTCAAAATTAACCCTATTGTTCTTGTGCTGCAATAAAATCAAATAAAATGTTATCCAACAATTATTTGAAAAGAGAACAACATTTCCCAAAAAAATTGCCATAATTTAGAATGCTTGGTGGACTCAAGATACAGAATTTCGTGGGTTAGAGTGCTAGAGATCAACAGCTTTGGTTTCAACTTTCAACCACCATTCTCTTGCGCTAAAAACTAAAATAAATTAAATTATTCATTTTAATAATGAATACAACTTCAGCAATTCAGGTAATATCCCAACCACTTCATACTGTCATTCTACTTCTACATAATGCAACTTCTTGAGTATATTCCTTAACGAATATGAGACTAGCACTCCCATGCTCAGTTGTACTAAACTATTTTACAAATCGATATAAGGAATCATAAAACAAAAACCAAGCGCTTGACTTACAAACCATTGACTGATCACACCTATAAAAATGGTCAGTAAATTCAGAAATTACACTTCATCAATTTCTTTATAAACCAGCCAATTTCATCCATATTTCTTTCAAACAAAGATAAGTGCATAAATAACCAGGAAAGGATAGCTTTAAAAAAATTCTGAGGCAGAATTAGTGCATAAACTAGAAGAAGATTTATACTAATGCATAGTTTCCTTTCAACAAGTTTAAAATGCATTGCTTACAAGCCCAATGAAAAATCGGACAGCAACTTCTCCAGAACGTACAGCCTCATATTGCATCCAAGACCTCCTTAGGGCCATGCGACGCTCAAAGTTGTTTCCAGTAGAGAACACTCCAATTAACAAAATAAGCCTTTTTCTGGGGATAGAAGGAGCCTTCAGATTCTCAACATCAGCAACTATATAATTATCTTCAGTAACAGGCAAACCTTTAGCCAGGATTGACAAGAGACTTAAACTGCCTGATACTTTAATACTGCTGACTAACCATGGTTCAAGTTTCTGCATAAAACCTGTACAAGGTTAAAATGACTAGTTTATTAAAAGCTTTTGGTTTTAACAGTATTTCTCTTCCCATACCATACCTCCCTATATGCAAAAGATGTTTCATGCCTTCCATTCACAGTCATATGAAATCCCTCTGAACCAACCCACAATGTGGAAGTGAAAGGATTACCCTCAGCAAAGGGGAAAATAGCATTTCTATGTGCACTTTCTGAGGAAATATTAGAAGGTATACTAGCAGCTTGGCCAAAATTTCCATTCCCTTTGCTGTTACTTCTGACTGCTTGCACATTGCAGGGAACAAGTCCATCAACTACAACATCCAGTTAGATAATTTAGAAGTTATGGCAAGCCTCCCTCTTAAACAACTGCACTCAAGAATAATAAAGGGTCCATAATAACACATAACAGAAGAGCTTTTTGTTATTAATTATTACATGATTAATCTTACAAACTTAGCTGCTTAAGCATGAGATGAGGTGTTGCCACTGCAGCTATAGCCTATTGAAGAGGGAAAATGATATTCAAACAAGACATCATCCTAGTTACGATATAAATTTACAATTTTACATCCTCTATAAGAAAAGGAAAATATTTCCAGTTAAAAAGTTTTTTTATCCATTGTAGTGTGCAGAATAGACTAATTTAACAACTAAAGATCTATAATTGCTCATCACTTTTAACAATAAAAAATTTAAGATTAGAAATGAAAAATTACTTAATATACCTTCTTGGATGTTGGCAGAGCCATGTGCAGGACACCTTTCTTCTTTTCCCCACCCTAAATCACTAGTCCATGTATTTTGAACAATATATGGTTCGTCTGTCATGTTTTCTCCCGGAAGACTCACATTATAATGCAAGATAACTGGAGGTTTTGGCTCCCCTTCTAGCTCTTGCCCAACAAGATCAATCTGGAAGCTTCTGTTTTGTCCATTGGGGATTCCAATCAGTGTAATAGAAGAATCTACCACCAGACCACAAGGGAGATCAAGAGTGATTCCATTATCTAGTTCAGCCTTACCAGGTGAAGTCACAGAGAATGGGCAGTTTTTATTTTCTGGGCCATCCATCTTATTAAGCTTGGAAGCTTTGTCCTCTTCAATGGTGGACAGCAACTCTTTCCATGCTACAGAAGCCTCTTTAATTCCTTGAGCTGTTTCATCCAAAGCATCTGACCTTGACAGCACGGTACGTAAGGAATCCCAAACAAGCACAGAATCCATCTCTCCTTTGGATAAATTTTTCATACCATACAGATCATCGAGCCCTGCAACATGTACCAAATATGGCCTTTTTGTTGGTTTTGGTACCCTTTTTGATTCCATCTTGGAAGAGTTTACTGGAAGATTATTGCTTTGTTTGATAGAATCATCTGGTGCATGGTTATTAAAGAAATTGTATGCTGATTGTTTTGCTGACTGCTTCTGTGGCTGCATTCCTTTCAGGTTGTAGAGGAAAAATAGCATCATACCCAAAGCTATTATCAACATGCCTCCATACCACTTCCTCATTTTCGGTAAACCTTGAACTAAGTATAGCTTTTTTCTGCATGCAGATAAATTATACAACTTTCTCTACAAAAAAAAGGACTAGAGTTGCACCACCTATTCGATAAAAAAAAAAAAAAAGAATAAAAGCAAATTGACAGAATACAATTGACATTATCTAATCTGAAATCCAATTATAGGAATGAACTCTAATCAGCCCTCCTTTTATGCTTTTTTGCAACTGACGATGAAGGAGCACATCAAGGTTTTTCACATCCACATAGGGAAATCCCATACCATAATACGGAATGGTATATATGAGCTGACGGCCATCAGAGTAACCTATTGAAATACTGAAAATGCATTACGAGCACTTGATTTGCAATTTTGGTGTTCAACTTACCATAACAGAGAGAAAATGAAGGAAGTGGATAAAGTTGAGGTTATTGAATATTAACTGACATGCTTTAACAATCAACTTTCACTATTTTATCTAAAAAATAATCTTTAATGAGTGTTACATAGAACTAGTCCCTGAAATCATAAGCTCTATTCAATTTAGTCCTTTATGTTATAATAAGAAAACCAAGTGCCTAACTCTCAGAATTGACAATCAATTAAGCCCGGAAATTGCTTTCACCGGTCGGTCACTAGTCCTTAAGATTACATAATCAATTACTTTAGTTCCTGCAAGTGTTAACATTGATAAACTGATAGCTAAATTTAACACTCATCAACCGACAAGATCCCTACATTCTTAAACTGCAGAGCTACTTACTTGACTGTGCTAAAAAATGTTTAATACATGTAATGGTGACTGCAACATGTATTCAAGTTCTGAGCAGTGGAACTGAAACAACAGTCCAGAATATCATAATTTTATGCTCAGCGTTTAATTCAAATCTTATGGGGCACAAGTAATTTTGTTGTAAAGCCTCCACCTTTATATTTTATTTTCCTCCACAAAAGTGTAGAAAAGCACAAGATCCAGAAAACGAAACAGAGAGAAAAGAGGGACTGACCATTGAAATGGTGGTTTGAAGTTAGAGAGAGAGACGGTGGGAATATGGGTGACACTCAAATTCCTCCATTGCAGCACCACCGTTTCCATTTCTTCACTGCTACTCTACAGCCACGGAACGACGTCGTCTGGCGTTTCGGATGCCACGATGTCGATTGACACTAACCTAAATGTGATGTGTTGGACACGTCCAATAACGAAGTGACACCTCATTAAAATCTCAATAAAAATAATGCTAAATTAAAAAGAAAAGGAGTTCTTTCATTTCATCTTTGACGTTGCATCTTCCAGATTTGATCATATTTTCGACTATGAAGTAAAAAAAAGAAAACTAAAGTGCAAAAAATCATATGGATCGGATTACAAAAATATTGTGAAAATAAGTCAAATATTTGTTTAAAAAATAAAGTTAAAATACTTCATTTCTTGTATTTGTTTAAAATTTTTAAATAAGTCTTTATATTTAGATTGGTCTAATTTTTAAAATATATAATAATTAAGTTATTTTTTTAATATTAAATATTTGTCACGAATGATTTTATCATTTAAAAAAAAAATTGAATAATAATATTTTTTTTCATATTTCAAATGAAAATCGTGTCACCTATGTAAAGTTATTGTTTGAATTTTGATTTTGCATTTGTTATTTTGATTATTTTAGTTTTAATTTTTTAAAATTAAACAATTTTGTCCATTTTTAAATTGAGATCAAATATAACTTTTATAATTATACTTTTATTAAAATTGATAATTTTTTAAATATTTTTAATAATATTAAGTTTATTTAAATTTATAATTTATATTAAATTTTATTTAAAAATTGTTTTTAATTTTAACAGCTGAATTTATAATTTTTTTAAATCAACTCTAGTAATTGTATAAATATTATAAATATTATTGATATATAATGTTGTATAATTATTTAAAATATAAATTTAGAACTTTATATAAATTTATATATAATTATTTGAAACATAAATTCAAATAAAAAATAATATTAAAATCTATGTAATAAAATATTACACAAATACTTTTAAAATTGTAAAACAAAATTAAAATAAAGTTTAATCAAATATGAATTTAAATAAAATTAACTTTATTAATCGTATTTAATTAAAATATTGTTTTTTAATAAAAATATTTTTATAACCTGTATAGAAAATTTAAATTTCGTATTTTAACCAAAAATAAAATTGTTTAATTTAAACAAATTTAAAATTAAATTGAGTCAAAATAATAAATATAAATACTAAATTGAGATTTGACTTACCTTAACATGAAACAAATAATTTAAAAAAAAATAAACAAAAAATAAAATTTATTTAAAAAATATTTAGAAAAAAACAGTTACATGTGTAATGTATTTAACATTGTTAATATAATACTAATATAAATGATTTAATTGTTATATATTTTTAAAAATAAAAACTCAATTTAAACTAATGAAAAGACTTACTTGAAATTTTTGAATAAATACAATGAAAAATAAAATATATTAACCTTTAAAAAATATGTCTGTGATAACTTCTCATTTATCAAATTATTTTAAAATTTTAGACAAGATTACTTTAAAAAATATTTCTTTTAAACATAAATTTTAAATTATAATTAAACGTTTTTAGTTTTTAAACATGTTTTCATTCATTATATTTTAAATTTTAATATATTTTAGTTCATAAACCCTAAAAATGAATATTATTTTTTAATTTAATTATATTATTATTTTTTAGTTTGAATTATATATTAAATAGTATAAGTAACTTAAACATTAACCTAGAATATGATATATGAAAAAAAAGTTAAAGTACCTTATTTAAGAGGACTGTAAGTCTATTTATTTTTAAGATTTTGAGAGAAATAATTTTACATAAGACTTTAGAGAGTAAAAATATATTTAACTATTTAAATTATTATCTTAAATAAAATTCCGTGATTTTGATAAAAGATAGTATTTACTTGAGGGGTTTTTGAAGTATTCCAAAAATTTAGTTGGTTTTGAAGTACTCCAAATATTATCTTCACCATTTTGATGTTTGTTTTTCTATGAATAATGTCTTCCTACACCAACAAGTCAACAATATTTACTAGAAGAAACTCATTACAAAAATATTTTTACATGCTTTTTTTAAAATACATTATATTGATCCACAAATAGACTTAGATATAAAAAGTCATATACATGTTATATTTTATCAGTTAAAAAAACCGATATAAAATGACTAAAATATTCAAAAGAATATATTACGAGCAATGGTGAAACCCGTAACTATCAGCAAGACGAAACGTTTCGGAAGTACAACCGCGACCGTCGGCGGTGCTACGCCTAGCGAGCTTGATGGCACCGCCGACTGCATTAAAATGTGGCCACCCTACTTAATTAGTTTTATTTAACATCGATTCAAAATCTTATGGTTATTTTTATATTATACACTACTGATACTTTTACTCTAATATTTCAAATTTCTTAGCCTATCTTTTATTTATCTTTCTTTTGTTAACTCCAGTGTCCAAATTGACATTATTAATCACTTTCAAATTAACAAAATATTATATTTTCATATTAATTGTTTTAATATGAATCCAAATTTTACATTGAATAAAATTAATAAAATAAAATATCATAGAAAGATAAAGAACTTATTAATATATTATCTAAAATTTTGAATAGAGAATAATGTTAATTCTTTATATCATTACACTTAATATTTGTGTCTTTCCCCGAATCTCTTTTTTATAGATCTAATAATTCTAAATATGGATATTCACTAAATATAATCAATTGTTATTTATTATGATTTATTGCTTAATTTTCTCTTAGAATAAGCCATTATTTGAATTTTCATAACTTAAATATATATCAAAAACACAAAATAATCAATTATCTCTACAATATAATTTTCAAAATATGGGTAATTATCAAAAATTTAATAGCTAAATACTTAAAATTGTTACTTTCTCTGCATACAACATTTTTTATAAATAATCTTTTCACGGTATTTTTATTGTTTGAATAAGATATTTCATATTAATTATTTTAACATGCTTATTTATTTATTATCACTTAAAACGAGATGTGTAAATATTTTTGCCTCACATAAAACCTATTTTTTTTATACCAATATCATTTTAAATATATTGTTTAATATCTGTATTAGTGTATTCAATTAATTGTTTTGTTTGTCTGAATATTTACTGTCTAGATAATTTGCACAGATACATTATTTGAGTTTTCTTAATATATATTATGTAAGTATTTTTGTTGTCATTAACTCTATTATTTTATATTAATATTATGAGAATGTTGATTAATGATAAAGAAGAGTGGTGTAATAATTAAAAGAAGAGAAAAAGAAATTAAGAAGCAGTAAGATGTTAAACATTATCCTGTTTGTGAAAGTTTGAGGAAAAAGTTAGAGTGATAAGAACGGGACATTATCCGTAGCAATGGCACCACACAAATGGCTTCTCTTGTTCTTCAATTCACTGCTCTCAAGTGCTCTCCACTCTCTTCTTCTTTTCTCTCCCAACCTTCCCTTTTCACCCAACATCGCCATAACCAAAGGCGCGCTTCAACTTCCATAGTCAACTCTGTAGCATTGGCCAATGCACAGAACAAAGAGAGAGTCCAGCTCAAGAAGCTCTTCGAAGAAGCCTATGAGAGATGCCGTACTGCTCCCATGGAAGGGGTCTCCTTCACCCTCGAAGATTTCACTGCTGCTCTCGACAAGTATGATTTTGATTCTGAAGTTGGCTCCAAGGTCACTCTCGCACTTCTTCTTCTTCTTCTTTTCAATTCAATTCTTAATTGGGTCGTCGGCAAACTAAGAAAAATCGTCTTTTTAATGAACATTGGGTTGCGGGTTTGGGTCAGGTTAAAGGCACTGTGTTCTACACAGATAACAATGGAGCAGTTGTTGACATCACTGCAAAGTCCTCGGCGTATTTGCCGCTGCAAGAAGCGAGCATCCGCAGGGTTAGGCACGTGGAAGAGGCGGGCATAGTTGCTGGATTGAGAGAGGAGTTTTTGATCATTGGTGAGAATCAAGCGGATGATAGCTTGATCTTGAGTTTAAGGTCGATTCAGTATGATCTTGCATGGGAACGTTGCAGGCAGCTTCAGGCAGAAGATGCTGCTGTCAAGGGTAAGGTGGGTTTGTCGTACTACCGAACTGTGTTGGCTTCGGTTATATCGTATCACTCAAGCAATAAGGTTATTTTGATAAGATTATTGTATTGACAGATTGTGGGGGTGAACAAAGGTGGAGTGGTGGCTGAGGTTGAAGGGCTTAGAGGGTTTGTTCCATTGTCACAATTGTCAACGGTTAGCTTTTGACTTGAGCTACATTCACATTTATGGACTCACTAATTTTGATTCTCTGTTGGGTTTTTCATGCTGTGCTGTGTCTTTGAAATACATTGATAAGCATGATGTTTTATAATATATCAAAAAGATTTTTAAAGCTCCAACAAAAACCCAGCAAAGAATCTAGACTCAATCTAAACTTGCTCTGTATGCCATGTAACAGGTCAAAAACCATCTTATCAATGAATGAGTGCACAACATTTAATAAGATTCCATGTAGTCAGTAAAAAATAACTTCCTATATTCTCATTGAAGTTGAAATTGAGTCGTGCATTTTTCTTCAAAACTTATTTGCTTCTACAAGTTATAAATTATATCATTTTGCAGACTAGAAAATGAAACTTCTCATTTTCATTTCTGTAATTTCTGTCTTTCATTTAGCTTCTAAGACCCTGGGTTATTATTTTTTATACCTTTATCAAGCAGCTGAAATTCTTCTCATTTTGTTTATTATCTTCTCAGAACTCCAATATAGAAGAGCTTCTTGAGAAGGAGCTTCCTCTTAAGTTTGTGGAGGTGGATGAGGAACAATCTAGACTTGTCCTCAGTAACCGCAAGGCCATAGCTGGCAACCAGGCACAGCTAGGAATTGGTTCAGTGGTTACTGGCTCTGTTCAAAGCCTGAAGCCATATGGTGCCTTCATTGACATTGGTGGAATCAATGGCCTCCTTCACGTTAGTCAGATCAGTCATGACCGTGTAACTGATATCTCAACTGTTCTTCAACCTGGCGACATATTAAAGGTAAAACTATAGCGAGTAGTGTAGATTTTTGTCTGGATTGGTCATAATAGTTTTACAATTTGTTTAGGTGATGATCTTAAGTCATGACCGTGAGAGAGGTCGAGTAAGTCTTTCAACTAAGAAGTTAGAGCCCACACCTGGAGACATGATCCGCAATCCAAAGATTGTCTTTGAGAAGGTATGTTATGAACAAGCTCCTTGAATCTTTTACTCATTGCATAAGTAAATTATAACTTGTACTTTCAAATGCTTAAATTAAAAACTCCATTCATTTCCACTTTAGCTATCTAGTGCCACAGTTTGACATCATATAGGAAGCTTAAAAAAGAAGTTTCTTTTTTTATTTTAGTTGTTGGAGATCATTTATACACACCCACACCCACACACAAGTGATAACCCTTACTCTATTAGTGATTTTGAGATTGAGTTAAGCCTAAATGCAAATTCTAAAGTAGTATCCAAATTTATCTTAGTAATGGTTCTAGACCTATTTGACCATCTGTTATCTGTTGAAATTGAGAGAAACTCTAATGTGAAAATATTCTGTAAAAGGAACCCGTAGACTCGGCAGCTTATAGCTGTTTTGTCAGAGCAAGAGCGGAAAAAGATATAACTACCTGTAACTGAGGTTACACATACAGACACAGAAATACATGAGCATAGGCTTGTCTTAGCTAAAGGAGTAAAACTGTACTATAAACTATTCGGCCATTATTGGATCTTTAGAAGATGCTCATTCAGTCATGCAATTTTTACACTTAAAATTACGTTCACCCATTCAACACTCAACCGTAGGGGTTGTTGGAAATTTTTACCCGATTTCTAGAATCAAGTTAAGCGCATACACTAATTTCTAAAACTTTTTCCTTCGATTTCTTTAACATGTTTTAAATCTATTTCAAACCATTTTCATTCGCTTTGCCATTTTTGAAGGGGAAGTCACTCACGTAACTCTGAACTTCTTGTTATATAGGCTGAGGAGATGGCTCAAACATTCAGACAGAGAATAGCCCAAGCAGAAGCTATGGCTCGTGCTGACATGCTTAGGTTCCAGCCTGAGGTATCTATGGATTTTATTATTTCTTCAAAATTCTTAATCTGGTAAAAAGGGAGAAACAGAAAATGATTAAAGTGAGACTAATATTGAAAAACATAGCAAAGTCAGGTTCTTGCTGCAGCTGAAGATTGTTGGGTTTCTGAAATGACAAGAATAAAATTATTTAAAATTGGATCTTACTAGACAAGGAAAGGAATGTCACAGTGCATGTGCATAAAAATGGAATTTGCTACTTCGGACTTGTTTCTGATTCACTTACCTGAAGCGAGATACGAACATATTTCTGCTTCCGGCAACTAGAAATTTATCTTGGGGTTTGGTATCTTCCTATAATATCCATACATAGATGGAAGAGATATGATAGAAGAGCATTTCATGAACCTGTCACTCAATATTCCATTTTGATTCGCAGAGTGGATTGACTCTCAGCAGTGATGGGATCCTGGGACAATTTACTTCAGACTTGCCTGAAGAGGGACTAGATCTGACTGAGGTGCCACCAGCTGAAGCATCATGATTGAGAATTTCGAGGTTTTTTTTGCTTACATTTTATAATGTTGCTTGTAACAATCCAATATTGTTGTCGAACGATGTATTGATGCAAATGTATTATTGAGTCAAATAAATAGAACTATTAATACTATCATTACACTATGAAGTGATTCTTCACTAGAATATATTCATCGCTAAAGCAACTTAGAGTTTATATTCATTGTTATCCATCTACATAAATACTAAACCACACTAACGCTTACGTCGCCATAATATGTTGTTATAATTCCAGTTCTCATTTGTTTTCTTCCCTATCTTTTTTCTATCACTTTGTGTTAAATAATTTAGATTTATGATAAAAATAAGTTCGTCAGATTTCATTACTGAAGATTATCCAGTGGATCGATTCTAGATAATGTCGGAGGGGTGAACACGTTTAGAGTTAACTAGGTTTTGAAGAATTCTATATCACAACCGATAAAAATTTAATCGGTAGGGTCGATTCGTCTAGTTTTATTCAATTTTAACTATCCATTCAAAACAGTTCAATAAGAGAACATTTAAGTTTTAATCAGGGAGGTAATTAGATTTACAATAAAAATAACAAAACCAAAAGAAAATGGAAAAGATGAAAAAAAAAACAAAAAATATGAATGAAAATAATGCCATGTTGCCTGAGAAGACTATAGTCCATAAATCAAATCCTCTAAAACAATAATGATACATGAGTTTTTTTATAGTTTAAAGATGACCGAGTATGGGATTGTTAAACTAAACATTCATCTCAATTAAATTACTAAAAATTCAAGATTATTAAACTCAAATCCACACCTAGTTTTTTTTTTCTTAAACAAATATTTGTCAGGAATGAGAAATTTGTGCTTTCACTTTCCCTTCAAAACCTAACTTCACGACCTACACCCTCAAATGCAAAAGAACAAAACCTCCAGGTGGAGTTTTGCTTTTATGATCATAGAAAATAATCGGGAAAAAACCCTGCCAAAGTGAATTTCACAAAATAATTCACATTTTAGGTATTTACATTTAGAAAAAAAGACACAAATTGGCAGTCAATATTGGATAAGAATACAAGTATATATATACACATACATACAGTAACACATGATATTTTTATTCAGCTCTACCCATCCGATTATTTGCCATTTCCTGTTCCACTAATCGTCATCGGAGTGATTCTCTACCAAGCTTCAAACCCTAAAGATATCGTAAATTCCACTTCATGCTTTTAACTTAAATCAAAGCCAGCATCGGCATTTATGGCATACAGTAGTTTGGTTTCCAATTGCTCCTTACTGCAACATGATTGTCAGGGGAAATGATTTAGAAGAACCACCAGGAACTACTTCAACAATAAATAATCTGAAGAACAACGAGTTGACAAGTCATAAAGAAACTCTTCTGAATCATAAATAATATTTTAAATGCAATTTTTTCTAAAAATTCCGTTGCATTGTTTTTATCTCAATACATACTTTTCCAAAAAATAAAAAGAACTCAAGGATGTTACAAATGCTCCGCTCATTCTTATCAAATTCAAATCTACTGAAAATGAAAAATACTAATTATAGTTAGAAAACAATCTACAGAGGATCTATTTTTAACATCAAATGGATATCTCTATACCATATATCTTGGACTTCTTTTTAAATAACTAAATATAAAACTCACTGCCTGTAGCACCAATAATGACACATTTAAAAAACCGTGCACTTTTGTCAGAATAAGTTGTTTCAAACATAATCCCAGCCAATTAATGCTAGTTATTTAATATACTTCACACAGAGTAAACATAATCTCTTAATTTTCGTTCAGCATTAACAATTCATATATCTCCAATTCTGGCTGTTCTAAAAGTCTAAAATTGTAACCACAGAAACTATTATATATCAGTTCTGCAAAGGTAACCTAGCCTAGGACAAACCTTGTATAAGGCGGAAGCTTCAGTAGATTCATACAAGTAGCCGATGTTGGTAATCGGTCAAGTGATTCCTCCGCAGCATTACTGGAAGCACTACAACGAAAAACATTAGTCAATTCCAATCTGTCATCCTTGTCTTCTATGCTTAGTAATGCTAGAATTAAATATCAGAACATATTTGCTGGAGCTGCATTCACCTTTGAATGCAAAACAAAGGTTCGAGATTTCGGAAACCAAGCAATGGCCCACGAGAGCAACCTGTTACGAACCTGTACAGATGATAAACTTATTAACCATATTAAGATCGGTCATATAAAACGGCTACCTATTCATGTGTATGTGTATTCTTACTTCAAAAATTTCTTCCTGTTTTCCAATGAAAAGCCTTTAAGAACTTCCCAAAACATCTCAATAACATAGTGGTCCTATCATAAGAACTACATGTTAGAATTCAATAATGTCAATAAGAGCAATGCCTTTTAAGCTAAATGGAGTTTGTGGCGTCATCATCAGAAAATTAATGATTGAGATTTGAGAGGTAAAACTTGGCAGTGTATTTAAACAGAAAAAAGTAAAAAAAGTATGCTACAAGATCCACAAACTCCTCATGTGGATCTTATTGAGTTTAAACATGAGCTACACACGCCTTTATTTTGTTCCTTACTGACTAAAAGCACAAAAAATGCCAGAAGGCTTACACTACGATAATCTCCTGCATAGTTGGTGTGCAGCCGTAAATCATCAATATCCAAGCTGTCAACTGAACCTGATATCAGAAGCTGTGGAAAACAATGATGTCAAACAAGTTGGACTCCAATGAAACATATAAGTGTAGGATAAAACTAGTTGAAGCTCACGTCCGGAAAGATGGCAAAAATAAATACAGAAGTTGAGGATAAGATTTAATTAACATTGTAAAAACTAATGATAATTAGGAAAAAAATTACAACTTAGATAAAATTCAGTTATGTGCCTTTCTAGTTGTTGAAGACACCCTTAACAACCACACAAGCAAATATCAAAACCAATGTAGTTAAAATTGAAATTAAGATCGTGGAATTGTGTAATTCCACAATTTCGCACAATTGACTTTGTTCTAATTGATAATACAATTGACTTTGTTCTAATTATACACACATATATCCAAATTTGTTCATATTTTTGTAAAAATAAGAATCTATAATCCATGTTACAGTCCCACGAATTACAATATTGCGAGCCCTTTATAATTCTAACCCTAATCTCAATTTTATCTATCTTGATAAAAAACCAAGAGTACAGTGGGAAGAGAGAACAGCATAGCTTTCAAGACCCAAAATTGGACAGGATTACTAGAAAAAAACCTGAAGTTCATGTTCATTAAACATATCGATCCAATCCTTCTGAATAAGTTGTTCAAATCCCCTCAAGAAATGCGAACTCTGTTGGCGTATCTGAAAGCACAATTATTTTTATTATTTAATTGCAAAAATGGAATTATTTGTAGTACAAAATGCAATACAATTACTTTTTTCAAAAGTACTTTACCTGAAAATTCAAGCGGTGATTGGCTACAAGATGAATAAAAGTAATAACATTCTCATTAGTGACACGTAGGTTTCTTCCCCCAGGAAGCAGTTCCTCCTCTGTTTGTTCTCCATATTCATTATTTACTATAACAAAGTATAGTTCCAACTCCGAAATGTCTCCCTTATAATGCTGTTAGTCAAACAGATTGAAAGGGCAAAATTGATTCAATAAGAAAATAGAAGCCGTCCTACAGAAAAAAATTATCATCTTGACAAACTACACATCACACCAAGCCTAAAACCCAAAGTCCATACATGAATACTATTTAACTAGCGTAGATTGCATTTCAAATGACTATCAAAGCATTTAACAGTTGTATATTTGATTTATAAAAAAGTAACAAGTTCATATTAGACTTTTACAAGCTTAAATTACAGAACACAGATCAAGATTTAGAAAAGGAATTGAGTAAATAAAGTCAGAATATTAGACTAGAGAATGAAGTTGTCTATTTTTTTGTTCTTTACCCAGGTTATTTCTATTAAAAAAACCATGAGTTACCTTAAGCCTCTGTTTGGATCCATTGATGTACTGTTAATGGAAAAAAGGGAGGCGCAGATTCATGGCTTGATGTTCATGTTTGGATGAGTGCTAACACAGCGGAATTGTAAAGATGGATAGCGGAGGGGTAGGGTGGAAATGCCCCCTCATGATTGTAATGAAAAGAGTGAAAAGACAGGGAGCATGTTGTATTTTACAACTCTGCCCTTGTCCTTCCAACAGAGAATCATGACCTTTTTTGGGTTTGTTTTATGTGCATGAAGAAAAATTGTAGTGTATTAAAGTTATAGGACATTGGAAACGGTACACACTTTGGTTTATAATAGATTATGTCATCATATATAACCTATTATGTCCAAAGATATAATGGATTATATACCATGTCTTGAAACCCATGGGTAATTGAAAAAAATGCCATTTGTCTAATCCGGTTACTGTGTTTGTCAAGAACTACACATGGATTGATGATATATAGGTGTAAACATTGGACATTGTAAAATAAATACCGATTGATTGGATAATAAATATAAATTTGTTTGTAAGAAGCCCCTATAATTAAGGGATTGGAATTAGGAGTTTATCAGGTAGATTTGCTCCAGATTTAGAGTCTTTATGTCTGGAGATTTATTTCCTTTTATAAGAATTTCGGTTTTATTTTAAATACCAATGTACTGTTTCTTTTCAAGATAAAGAAAAACAATTTCATAATTATTGGTTCCTGCCGACAAATTTTTTCAGATGTATATTTATTGTATTTTCTGAAAATGCATTCTAAACAACAATACAGAAAATAATTTAAATCAGCTGGTTGCATTAATCTATGAGATATTTAATTCATCTAATTTAAATGAGTTTATTCTTGTTAAATATATATTTAATTTCAAAAATTAAATAAATTTTAAAAATATTATTTCCATTACACAAATTAATTTCTTCTATTTTATCTATTTTTAAAATTAATTTATACTCATTCTTATTAAAATACAACCAAGGGCATTTATGTAATTATAATATTATAAGATTAATTTAATTTTTTTATTTCATATTAATCACATTTACAACAAACTTTAAACTAGTTTCCCCTCATTTTCCACTTTCTTTCCCTTAATTCAAATATCCTCACTTTCCACCCTTTCAATCCAAACAAAGATAAGACTAAGGCAGATGCAAGTAGATGAAAGTGCCAGTGATTAAAGTGACATTACCTTGAGAAAAATGAGATGGCGATACAATTCCGGGTCCAAGGAGGGCAAGTCATTCAAATAGTTGTACCTGGTATAAGGAAACTAAAGGTGTAAGAAATCCCATTATAAGCATGCAGTCCTTCCGTAACACATACTACTACCCTTGATCCTCTTTTGGTATCTTTTCCAAGGCTGTCGCACATGAACTAAAAAGTATAACTAATGTTTTACATTTTATAAACAAATTATCCAACTTCCTATTATACACTTTATCTATCTTATTTGTCATTTATTCATTCCAATTTCTCGATAAATGCATAAAATAATTGGAAATTAGGTGTCAAAAGTAAGGATAAAATTGGAAAAATATTATCTTGAACTTTTCAAGTTAGAAGGAACAATTTTTTTTTTTCAAAAAAAGATTTACAATTGAATAGGAATACAGGTGTAAAAGGACTTCAACAAATTGAGAGACAGCTCATTTGCTACTAACACCACCTTGGCAATATTTTATATATGCATTTTTAACCTAAAACATCTATTTAATCCATGAGAAATATTTTAATAAAGGGGAAAAGGAACAATAACTCTCTTACTAGTGTCTACGTCATGCAAATAATTTAATTGCTAAATCTGAGTTCAAATTTAAAGGTAAACTTTTTACAAGTTTGTTTGGACTTTTTCGAAAGATCCAGTGGAACCCCTATATTAACCGGAAGGGCACAAGGTCAATTAAAATCCAGAAATACAATTATCCATCTACAACTATAAACGTTATGGTCACATTTGTGAATCTCATACTAGTAAAAGCAGTTGTAAGCAAGAAAAATAATGTATGAAAATCCAAGATTTGAGCACTTGAACTAATTCAAAATGAACAAACTACCTAAAGCAGAGCAAGAGACTCCTTGAGTCTTACTTTTGTTTCAATTTGCTCAAAAAGAATGTAGCAAATGGTATATCAACCAGAATCCCTTCAAACATAGCCTGCACACGCAAGTAGTAATTGTGAAGCAAAGTTCCAATTAAGTGCAGGCAGTATAGTTATAGGAGAAATACCGCTCAAACAACATGACAAAAAAGATAGAATATCAATTTGGAGTAAATTCAGGTATCTAATGAAAAGGCCTACTTAAATAAATTAAAAAAAAAAGAGAAATTAAAAAGGGAATTGGAAAGGAGGGGAATACCTTTGCAAGAAGAGTACCAAGGAAGTGGAAAAATTGGAAATGTTGTTCATGTATCATTCCCGATCCAGGATTAGGATAAAGCAGGTGATCTGCTGTTTCCTAGATGCATTGGCATTCAGTATGCTAAGAATAAGTAAATCACAAGGAAAGAATAAAAGGATAACATGGGCAGGATTACAAAATGAAGTAACTTTTGTCACTCCACCTATCCAATTGCATCCATATTCACACTCACTAATACTTCAGTAACCTAGATTCTTTAATGCGGTCAGCTATATACATAGTAGAAAAAACCTTCAACTTAAATATACACAACAGCACAATATTTCTGACCTTAAATAATCCATACTGCACATCAAAGGCAGCACGTGTGATGTTCTCCATGAAATCTTTGAATATTCCACCGCCATCAATTCCAGCCTCTTCAACTCCAAATTCATTGACAAAAGTCACACGGATCTGCAAAGCAGCAAAACGAAATCACTCTCACATAAAAGGAGGACCTATTAGATCCCTCAAAGAAAAGAAAACAGGGAATGAATAACAAATAAGAAAATATGCCTTAGAAAAGGAATTACCAATCCTCGAAGACTATTTTCTGTCAACTGACTCATTTGATTATAAGCATCTTCTAAAATACGGTCTCGTTTTATTCTGAACCGATTCCTACTAAATACAGCCTGAGATCCATGCCTTTGCTTAACAGCAGCCAGTTGAGACTAAAGAAACAATAAATAGACTATATTGGTGATCCATTGACATGGTATGATACAGAATCTCCAAAACCTTGCTTAGTTGCAGCTATCTATTGTAAATTAATAATACAAGAATAACTAGAAATAAAATCAGTCAAAAAAGATATTCTTACAGAGTATATTTTAACCCGGCTAGTAAATGGTATCAAGAAAGGGGCCTGTTTCAATATTTCATTTGCTCGCGTATTTTCTATTAAAGCCTGTGGAAAAAAGGATTATATTATACAAATAGAAATTCCCGTTTCCATCCTATAACCATGATCAATGAAAGAGAGAGTACCTGAGAGATAAATAGTTCATTCACACCATCAGCATGGAAGTTACTGGGGGATGTAAACTGCCGCCTATTGTTCCAATCTTGCAGCTATGGAAGAAATTCAAAATGTAAGTCAGAAATATAATAAAGACAATTCATATAGTACGGTTATTGGTGATATTTCATATGCATGGCTCTTAAAAAACAGACAGAAAATCTTTAATACAGAAAGTGGGGACAGTAAGGACCTTTTCTTCAAATATTTATTCAACAAATTGGAGAAAAAAAGAAAACAAGGTGAAAATAAAGTGAAACTCTTGGAAAACGTCTCAAACCAACAGACCTGAAGAAAACTGGAAAGCCTTGGTATCTCTTTCTTGTGTTGATAGAAGAAAAAAAAATGTTACTAGTAATAGTGAGAATGGAGAAGATGGCAACAGCATAACAAAAGAGAAGGTAAATATCCCCAAAATAGAATATGGAAGAAACTAAAAAAAGGAAAATGAGATGAAATAACATAGCCCAGTCTCTCTCTGTTTGCAAATAAGACAGAAAATCCCACCAAATACTCATAAGCATAGCATAGAAAAACCATAATACAAACATATCCTAAAGTCAAACCCTGAGAGACGCCCTTGTGATATAGATATCACTTTTTCTGTTTCCGAGCAAAATGTAACAGGGAACATGATATAAGATACACAACATGTGAGATGTTTCTACCTGGGAGAGAAGCTCAGAGACTGCAATGCTAACCCTCTGTTGAATGGCCTGAACAAACCGCCCCTTTCTAACTGAACTATTTGGAACTGATTTTACTGAATTAGACGATGTAGTATTATTCACCCACAGTAGCTGCCACAGAACCTGTGAATACAGAAAAACTATCCAGAATTAATTAAAATTGCAAAGGTCACATTTCCAGAGCTTCTGCAGAAAACATGTTTGTGATATATTCTGGTTCAATGCCACCAAAATATATATATATATATATATATATATATATATATATATATAGCATACAATATTCAGGTTTAACTCAATCAATGTTGTCAAACTCGTGAGTATACTCATAAACTAACAAGACGTTGTGAGTTTTGGTGTGGCGACCAAGTAAGCAAACTTGGTGGTGGCATAGAGATTTCACAAATAGTTGCCAGATTGTGAACTTGCCTTCAAAATTGGAGGATCCTCGGTCACTTCAATCCTGAATGGAGCCTGTGTGGACTTGGTTTTTCAACCCAAAACAAATAGCCCGTATTGTATTTGGGCTTTCTGGTCGATTCATTGAACCACCTTAAAACTTTTCAAACATAGCCCCATTTCCCTAAGATTGGCCAACACAGATGATAACCAATTTGCCATCTCAGCTATCAACCCCAATGAGCTCCATCACTCTCCTATTGCTATTGCAGGTCCATCAATCATCACATCACCGTCTCCAACCCTCCCATCACCACCATCGTCCTTGTCCAAGCTCATTGTTGTTGTCAACCTTCGTGTGACCATCAGCATCCCCAATTGTTTCGGGTGCACAGCATTATGATAGCTGGCTTTTGGTAGTTGTTGGAAGTGTTCTGATTTCATATTTCTTTGTGATGTTTTTCTCCATTATTTCTTCTTAATATTATGTTATGTCCTTCATTTATTAGTTCTTATGAGTTATTTATTGGATCTTAATATTTAAGTCATTTTGGTTGCTTATAATATTTTTAATGTATGTGTATGTCTATAAGGTTTTCTATTTGCATAACTCTTATGAATCAAGTCACGATCTCTTATTCCCCTTCCAGTCCTCTTGCGATCCTCAAGTTTGAGAACATTGAACTCAAGTTCTTCATTCATTAATATAATATCTTGTCCTATTCAACCACAAAAACTGTCATGAATTTCTCTACTAAAATAAATCATAAAAAACATCTACCTGTCTCAATATAATGATGAGGGTCCTAATATCCTTCAGTGATAGCGGTTTCTCCTGCTCATAAAATTCTTCATTATCAACAATCATAAGCATGTGCCTGAGATAAGAGAAAATAGGTTACAGTATAATGATTTAGATCACAGATAGTGTTGAATAATAGTGTTTTGGGAATTGCTCAGAACTCAGAAGGTGTATATTTTATATTGATTCAAGAGTTAAATACATATAAGTACAACAAAGGCAATAAATACAAAACTAACAAATCTGCAATCATGTAAGCCCCTTTGACTTCAAATGATAGTCATGACTCATAAGACCCATTTCCAACAAATATATTCAGAATTAAAAGAAGTTAGAAAAAAAGTTCATGGTGAGTAGAGAGAAAAAAATTTCATGTCTCAACAAGAATTTATTAAGATAATGGCACAAAAAGTTTTACTTGTAGACAGGACAGAATACAGCCAGAGGTAACAGCCAGCCAGGTGCATCATTTGAGGTGAGTGATGACCACTTTTGGTTCTCGTGACACTTCTTTGTAAAATTCCAAAGGGTAATAACAAGTTCAGTTCTGTAAGCAAGCACGGTCATAATCCGCTCAAGTGGCAGCTTGCCGAAGGTAACATGCAAAAACCCACAAACCGCATCAACAGCAGTAACTTCTTTATCATTGGGTCCATAATCTGAATCGTTGACAGATGAAATCTCTTTAAATAGTATGTTTGTCTGCACATGCCAAAAAGTAAAAATCTTGATTAAATTTCAAAACATGTCAATGAAATTTCTAGTCAAGGGATCCTAGACACAAATGTCATTTGCAAGAAGTCATACCAGTTGTAGAAGGAAGCGAGGATTTACGGCATTATTAATTTGCTGCTCCAATTTCCTATCTAAAGCTATTTCCTTAACTTCATCTCCAGTCATATCATCGTCAGCGCTCATAGAACCTGACATTGCCACTCTAAAACTTGTTAGAATTTTGAACGGATTGAACCTAATCCCAAAAAGCTAACTTGAGAGGAGGCTTGCAAATTCATTTTAAGGAGTATTTCCCTGTTATTCTTTTTAATAGTATATTATTTTGTCAAAATTAAAAAGTGATAGTATTGTTTAATAAAGAAGTAAAAACTTCAACTAAAAAATAGAACATACAAAAGGAAAGCATACTTTCTGTACCATTGAAAGTTTTTGCAGATGGGACTGCCTCCAGCAAAACTGTAGTGACAGCCGCAAGGTCTATTGCCTGAAAGGGATCAAACATTGATCAACTACAAAGCTGAGTTAAGTTATCAAGCACAAGTTTCAAATTCAATTGCATGGCAGCATCTTTAAATGGCCATCACTGCGAGCAAAAGATTCCCTTCAAACTAATTTTTTTTTTTAGATACTTAGAAAGTGACATTTTGTCTAGAAAATACAAGATGTGTAATTTCCCAAATTTTTAATAAATTATGAATCTGAATGTTGTGCAAAAGGCAATACAAGATGTGGGCCCCTACAGGATGTAAAAAGTCACTGACATTTGATAAATTGTAAGAACTTAGCCCCCGTTACCCACCACAACCAAAATTATTTAGCTGAAGGTTAATGGCCCATGGTTGCACAAGACCAATGAAGGGATACCACCATCAACTTACAAAAGGTAAAACAATTTGACCCGACTTCTCTTCAACAGAAGTTATGATATGAACCTAAAAAACCAGAAGATATATAATCCAATCCTTGTAATTCTCTCCTAGGCCATAGTAAAACTACTTTTATGTAATAAAAGAACCGAAAGCAAAATCTAGTAGACATCACCAAATCAATTTTAATAGAAGTAAAAAATCAAAGTTCCTAGTCATATCCACCATGAGATCAATCTCTTCACTTAGATAAGTCAAAAAGGGATATGAACGAGGCAAGTTATAGCAGATGGCATACTGTAGTGAATAAGCTCCTTACCATATCAAATGAACAGAGAGGATGAGACAAAGCAATTCCAGCAATTTCCAATACATTTCCAAGCATACAGGCATGGCTAGGAAATTCATTTGATATATCCTTAGGTAGAAAGTTGATTATATTTTGCCCAAACTGTGCCATTTGATGCATGTAAAATTGGCTCAGGTCCTCTGCGGCAAACATCTGTGTACCAATTCAAACATTTAACAAGACTTGCCAAAATTTACCTATATAAGATCTGGAACGCTGGCAAACATACACAGCATTCACCAGCATTAAGATGCATAGAGACAGAGTTTTTTCATGCTTAAAGTTTTCCTTTGACAGTTGTGAAAAGGATAGACATTCTTGATGACTAATACATTTCTTAAGCTTCTACTTATTACAAAAGGAAAGAAACCCCATCAAATAGAATAAATGGAAAACGTACCTGTTGTAAATTAGGGAAAATATGCCACAAAAAAGGAATTGTGATGATCTGAGATGCAAAAGTATATCTTGGATTAATATGTGAACAGATGCATGGCTCCTGACCAACATGACATACTACAGCCATAAGCACACGCTCCAATGATGAACCCTTGCCAATGGAAAAATTATTTTCTGCATCATTACCCTACAGGGAATCACTTGGGAAGTTTAACGCTGGTGAATGATACAATACCTTATCTGAAATGACAAAACTAGAGAGTATAACATAAACTATATGGCATTGGATATTTAATCAATTAGCCTAGCTTCTTCTTCTGGTGAGGGAAACTCATCCCCGATACCCCCCCCCCCCAACACCCCTAAAAGAAACCCTCAAACACTATGGCTCCTTGATGATTACAGGTCAAAAGGCCCATGTATGAAAATAGTTCAAAAGTAAAAATGCCCACAAAAATTATGGATAAGGGTAAACCCATGAACTATTTTCTAAAAATAAAAAAAATCCTACTTAAAAGTGAAAATGAAAAAAAAAACAAATATTTACTTAAAAAATTGTACACGTTTAGAAAATATTTACTTAATCTAAATCCACACCTAGGACAGAATGAGAAGGGTTACCTTTGACATAAGTCAAGTTAGAACAAGTTAAGACCATGTTAAGCTAATTGAGACGAACCCTTGTTTACATGGTCCTAAGTTAGACTAAGTTTAAGTCAGGCCAAGGTGGGTTACGTTTTAGTTAGGCAAAAACAAATTGAGTCAAACTCAAGTAGAGTTGGGCTTAACCCAAGTCGTGTTAAGTGAGATTGAGTCCAATTGCAACCAAGTTAGATTAGGTTAAAAGACAAGCTTAACTTGTGTCAAGACAAGTATTGAGTTGGGCTAAGCCTAGGTCTGGCTGAGTCAAGCACATGTCAATATTCCTTTACTAAATTGATCATTACACATACAAGAATAAATAGATTCAAAATGAGTTCTGGTATAGTTTGAATGAGACATTCAAATTCAACACTGGCTTCTGTAATAATCAATACATGTTACTAGACGTAGATGTTGATTCAGGAGAAAATAATTTTTATAAGCTACAATAGAATACAGTAATTAATTACAGGTGTGTTGTTAGATTCTAGACATCTCTTTGTAATCAATGCTTTAGGGTTAGAGTTCTCTATATATTGAGGCTAATGTACTGTGTCATTGAATTAATTCAATAAAATCTTTTCTCTCGTACAATTTAATCTTTTTCAAGTGTAGATATTGAGAATACTACAGAAAAACGCAGTAGAAATAAAGGAATTTGAAGAAATTTCACCTAAAGATAAATGTACTCTTGTCAGATAACACATTTAGAAAACAAGGATCTTTCTTCATCCAACAAAAAAAAAATAGACCGAGGAAGAAAGAGTTAACCCACATTGTTATTTTCCCTTGCTTGCTCCCATATTTCTCAAATACCTCAAATTATGAATTAAATTGATTCTGAAAGACATTACCTTCCCTGTAAGAATGATCTCTCTTAGTAGGCCAAGTGCATTGTTTCGAAAGAGATATTCTACTATCTTACAGCTCCATGGCAATTTGGAATCAATTAACAATACTAAAACCTCCAATAAAGGAACAGCTGATACATTCAACTCCTCAGGAGTCAACAAAAGCTGGCCTTTTAGCTGATTTCTGTCCACATAAAAATTAAATAAGCAAGGTAGCAAATAAACCCAAAAATACAAAGTAGCAAAAATAAAATACAAGAACTTTTTTCAGTTAATAAGAATAAATGGTACAGCAAGACAAAGACCAAAGGCAAGAAACAGTCCATGAAGATTACAACTTTTAGGTTCACTTTGAAATACTTGCATAGCATCCAATTGCCAACGTATATGCACGGGTGGGATGAGACACTGTTTCTCTAGTGACCATCATATATGAAATTTTTGATGACTTCTGTTTTTCATTATTTCGGACAAATAGAAACAGAAAACATGTCCCACATTGGCTAGGATCATGACAAATACTCATTATCAGCCTTGGGCAATTCACAGGTCCCCCACACCCCCTACTTTGGGGTTAAATTTAGTCTTAATCTCATTCCTAATATGTATTAAGGTCTATCAAGCCGCATTATTGGGTTAAGCCACTTGCAAATGTTCAATTCTAACCTCATGCTCCAACTATCCAGTCTTGAGAGAGAGCAGGATTTTAAAATGTCTCATTTAGGGATGACAAATACACCCACACTCGAAAGTATTGCTTTAATTTATCCCAAATTTGATGGAGAATACCCACATTGACTAGGTACAAGTATGAATATAAATATGGATAATACCTGATTTTTTAAACCAAAGATGGGAATGGACATGTACATACTTGCCCTGTTTCCATGGTTTTAAATTACTAAAATATCATTTATTAGGTAACCTAAAAAACCTATTTGCGTTGTTCCATTTGACCTTTGGTTTCATTTCATTTGAAGAACCCTTTTTTTTGCAATAGAATTTTTCATTCTATCAATTGTTTGACTTGTTCGATATCCACAAAGTTTGCTTAGATCCTTAAGGTATTTTGTCTCTCTTCACAACATCTACTTCACATTTTTCTCTTATGTGTAGTTTCATTCAAATGATGTATTCCCTTTCAAGAATTGCAAACTATAATTTCGTTAAATTAAATCATTTTTTGGGCACACATTTGATCCTTTCTACTCCTTTTTAATATTTTTTTTTTGTTTATTTCTTATCATGTGAGAGTTTAACTCTCCATTTTGAGTACTCAATCATGTAAACCCTTAGTTTATTAGATAACCTAAAAAAAACTATCTTCTTTTTTCTCTTTGGTTCTTAGTTTCATTTTACTTGAAAAACTTTTCTTTCACTACACAATTTTTTATTCTCTTTCTCAGTGGTTTGAATTGCTCGACATCTACCAAGTTCACTCATGCTCTCATGGTAATCCTTCTCAACATTTGAAAAAATAATAGATGTTGTATATGCCATGGAATTTTAATTATATGTCATTGTTTCCTCTTGTCTTGATATTTGACATTAAATAAAAGAAAATGTGTCTTTTAACATTGAATCATTGATAATAGCACGTCTTCTTTGGTGTGACTTTTATTTTTTGTAAAAGAGTTATTTAATTAACACTTGGAATAATATGGAAGTGGGTACGAATATACCCACTACCCGAGGGGGACTGGGATAGGACACAAATTCCATACCAGACAGCGATAAGGACAAGATGTGTATGAATTTTTAATTCAGATATAGGGATGGGTAGACGGGCATAGTCAAACCCAAACTATTTCCTTCCCTACTCACATTGGCTAATAATATACCTAAAATACTCCTTAAAAGTCTTGGGCAATACTCCTCCTTTAGGCCAGCCTTGGGTTGACTTAAGCATGCTAATTTCTAATATAGAACAATCATTAAACAAATTACACCTCCCAGCCTAATTATTCACCAAGGTTCATGTATTGTTCATGTATGCTTAAATTGCAAATTTAAATTAAATTTAAAAATAACTGAAATAAGATAAGAAATGAAACATGTTAGGGCAAGAGAATGGCACCAGAAAAACAACAGTTTGATATTGTTGGGTAACAAAATTAGAACTGTAACAGGAAAAAAGTTAGTTACTCAGAATTTGAATTGTAAGGTTTTTGGTAAAAGTAAAACTTTTATTCCATTTAAGGTCCTTGTAATTCTTGGAATTTTCGCTTCTAAATAAACTTAGTGATAGAAAAACTAAATTACAAGAGCTCCTTCTAAATAAACTGAGTGATAGAAAAACTAACGCCCAAGTAAGAGTCATTTCAATGAGTTCTTCAGCTCTTTTTCTTATTCATTTTCAAGTTTTCTTTCTCTTAACCAATCTTTAGATACTATACCCTTTGGCAGATCCATTTTGAAGTCTATAGTTCCCCAATAAATCAACAGCAAATGCCAACATACTTTGGGACATTTGCACAATTATTAATGTCTTGCAAGTTTTGAGAGCTGGCTCACAACATAACATCAGAACCTCTGTAAACCAAGTGGCTTATAATTCAACCCTTGCCACCGCTATTCTGCTGATACAGTTGAATTTTAACACAAGGTAGATGGACAGTGTATTGTCCATAATTCAAGTGTAAAGAGATCTTATATAATGATGAGCAATGCTAGATAAGTACTATAAATCATTCATGTGCCTGCTCCTAATAGTCTAAGCTTTTGGGAGAGTCGGTTCATGACATGTTAGAAATAAGTATGTTTTGACAAGCATCTATTATATTTGCTACAAAATAATGTAAAAAAAGCACAAAGTAGCCAAACAGTAATTAAGAGATAAAAACCTATTTTGTTGTTAATACTAATAGAGTTGTAATATGTGCTTATAGTCAAAACCACACACACTAAAGCAAAATTATTACATTTTTTTATCAGTAAATGTTAGTTGTTAGTATTTTGTTAATGAGAGGAATTGAACTCACAACCTCTATCACACTCCATTTCAAACCCTTCAAAATTATTACATAATATATATAAATTTGAGTTCATGGCCCATTGTCATGCGCTCTTTAGCAATACATAACAAAATACCATCAGAACCAATGTAACATGAACACGAGAAAACCTCATCAGAAAAAAAACAACATCGTAAATGATATAAATTTTATAGTCCAACATGAAAGAGAAAGGAAAAAACAGGTTAGATAGTTTTCAAAAGCCCGAAACTCAGAAAAATTAGATCAAATTATGGCATGAAAACCAACCTATTCTGATGCAAAGCATGAATACAAGCCTGTACAAATCGCTTCACTCGGTAGTTCACCAAAGCACAGGTGGAAGAGTAATCCACTCCCGCAAAAATGTTCACAACGTCCCCTGTTGCAAATATTTTAGCTCTAAGTTTAGTGGCAAACTCTTGGGGAAAAAGACTGGAAGGAATACAGGAATCTAAAATATTTCAAACTTCTAGCAAGAACCAGACCTAACAATACTAGCATGGTTTTATCAAACACTTCAATACCTGTGTTTTTATGAGATCATACAAAGAAATCCAGAAACTAGAATACAACCTTTGTCAAATCACAATTTTTTACTCAAGAACAATAAAAAAAAAACTGTATTTCAAATGGAAGGCTGATTTTGAATTACCATTATTTTGAACAAACCACCAAAGCAACCGGCATATTTGAACAAGAACTAAAAAATCATCAATATCGTCTGCCTTAAAGAAATAGAGGAACTGGCAGAGGAAATCAGAATCTGGACCAAAAGAATTCCTGAATGCACAGAAGATGGCGTTTATTTGATTAGTAATGGTGCAATTTACAAGTAAGATCGAACCAAAATAAGCTGCAATATAATAAAGAAAATGTACAGTACTCAACAATTATAATTTGTAATGATAAAAAGATTTCACCTGTCCACATTTTGGCAATATTTCCCATAGGCTTCATAGAACTGCTCTCGCAACTTAGATTGTTCAGTTTTGACAGCTTTTCTTCCTCTGAAGCATTTCTGTAGCTAGAATCAGTCAAAAATTTGCTTGACACATGAAATATTTTGACTCCCAGAAACATCATGTGCCTTCCCAGCGTATAGAGACACATTTTAATAAACTACCACAGTACACACAACACATCAAACAAACAGGCAGCGAAACTTTAGGAACTACAGAACATGCAACAATGCAATCTACTTTTCATTTTTCATGTAGCAATGAATATTCGGGAATATTTAAAATAAAAATATCATGAAACCAAAAAATTGAGAAATGTCGCCAATTGTTACCGAAATTAAAAAAGGAACGCAACTTTAATTATGATTTAATACACTGTCATGATGCCCAGCATAAATCGACGAAAAATATAGAACCAAAATTTCATGATAGATGGGCAGGAATTTAAAGCATTGAGTTAATAAACTACTGGAATCAAAACCTTTTAATATTGAAATCTTGAACAAATTAGTAATAAAATGCTCTTTCTCCTAATGATCATGTGGAGGTCTAGTTCAAAAAAAATTGTCCATTTCCCACAATGTAAGGAAGCTAACTTGCCATAGCCTCATAGGACAGTAGGAAATTTTGTTGGGGGGTTTTGGAGAACCAAAACTCGGTGCAATTTCTTTTGAAGCATCTCTAAAAGGCTTTGACAAGAATAAGAAAACAAGGATTTTATAGCAGTGTGTTGTTTTCTCAGATCTTTGCATGTAACAACTAACAGGACCTTCCAGGCTGTATTTTTTTGTCCTTGCATCTATTATGGGACAGGATCGTGTATATGGACTTTTCTTTAGTGCTGCACTTGTAGTTATTTCAGTAAGGGAATGCATGTCTTTGAAAAGAGATTCACGAGCTTCATGGATTTCATATTCAATTTTAGTTTTCCTTTTCTTTTTTGTTTTCCTTTTGAAGAGGATTCCCTACCCTCCCTCAGATGTACTTTCACTTTTTTCTCCTTAACAATATTCTTTTATATCGAGAATAACAATAACAATAATGAGGTCATCTATGAATATGATAGCACAGTAAAACTACCGAAAGAAACTCGAATCTTTATTTATGTGCTTCCTTAATACCAAGGTACTATGACATGTTTGCATACCTAGGCACTGAACCAGAATACCCATCATCACTTCTTGTATCATACTCATTCTAATAAAAGGAGTCATTTAGTATTGCAGCAAAATTTGTGTATATTAACACATTTTTATTGCTAAACTTATCCAACATGATGGAGTTAGAAACAGCAGAGCAATCCTAGACAAAAGCAATTTAAATTGCAGGAGCTAGCCAAACACGACAAGAAGTTCGTACCATCAAGCATTGGCAGAGTTTTTGAGGGGCAAAAGGTGGTCGTGCCTCCCCTAACTTTTCTCTCTAAATTCTTTACTAAATACATACATAAATGCATTCGTACATACATACACACACATATATATTCGATTATATTTTGGCTCTCCAAAATTCTATTTGAAGCTTCTTGCTCCGCCAAATTTTCAATCAAGCTACATCACTGTCATCGAGCATTACAATGAGAAGAATTTAGAAACCAAACTCGGCGGCGACTGCAGTATGGAAACAATGATATGCAACCAAATTGCAAGACACAAGCTAAAATCAAGCGAATGCACTTCAACCTGAATTTTGAGTACAGCAGAGTTCTGCTGGCGCAACCACAAGCGCCGGTTCCTTTCAACTCGCGTCTGTTCTAGAAGGTTCTTCCGGTCCCTTTCCTTTGAGCTGCGACCGCCCAAATCGACACGCTTCCGCGTAGAAGGATCGCCGCTGAAGAACATTGTTTACCGTAGTTTCTTCTGCTCGGCCAATTCATGCCCTAGTTTCCATCACAACTAAGATCGAAGCATGCAAAACGCGTTTAATTTGCAATGGTAGCTCACTTCAGTTGGAAGAAAGGGATTTAGCCAAAAAAAGTTGCCCTAAAAATGGAGAAAACTGGGAACAGTGTTCTTTGGTGCAAAAAGAGAGGAAAGTCTCGACAGTAATAATGAGATTTCTTAATCCAATAAACCGCTTAATTTAATCACTGAAAATCAAATATAACAATAATAACAGCAGAAATTGAAGGGAAAATCGACTAATAGAAGAAGAACACTTAATTTTCCTTAGTTTTTTTTCATGTTTTTTCCTCCCCCACTTTCCAGGAACTGGGTAGGAGAAAAGTTTACAAAAAAGTTGTTTTCTCTATCAGAAAATATTACAATGACCCAGTAGTTATTTTGGTTACATCAGCTTGTGGCAACTTTAACTATTTTTATTATAAATGTGAATGAAAATTGTTATAGATAATATAGAAAAACTAAATTCTTTTTTTTATGCTAGTGCATTTTTTTAGAAAAGTGTATTATTCACTACAGTTGTTTTTTTTTTTTTTGGATAAAACACTTACCTTTCAGCAATTTGCACAAGAGAAATGGTAAATTGTGGATCTAATTCTCCTAGAACAGAGAAAATGTGTTTTAAATAAATAGTTTGTCATATTAAAAAGTGGATAAATTTGTGTCAGATTCCTTAGCTTTTCATGGTAAAATGATCTTAAAGTGTATTTATATCAGTTTCTTTTAAAGTTTATCTCTCTTGAACTTTCACTTTATTTTAAGAAAATAACTTGTGTTAAAAATAAAATATGAAAACAAAAAAATTGTAGAGAGCACTTTTTTTGTTTGCTTGATTGATTGAGTTTTTGTCATGTGATTTTGTATATTTTCACACTATCACTTTATTTTTTTTATATATTAAAAAAATGTAAACTTTTATAATTAATATAAAATAATATTATTTAATTTTTTTTATTAAAATAAATTGTTTAACGAAATTATCGCACTGATAACTTTTATGTTATCCTTTATAGTAATAGCAATAAAGAGACCATAGTTTATTTGTGGTAGTTATTATCTAAAACATTTTTCAATAAAATATTAAAAATTTGTTATCAGTTTAAGTTATAATTATATTATCATTTCATATTAATCATAAAATCTTATATTCAGAAACTTGTTCTGAAAAAAACCTTTTCTAGAAAATTTGTTCCATAAGATATTATATATATTTCAAAAAATCACGAGTTTCAAAAAGTTTGTTCTTAAAATTTGTTCAAATAATACTATTAAAAGTCATGATGTGGAAATTTTATTTCAAATTTCGTGGTCTAAAAATTTCAAAAAACTTGTTACGGAAGATTTTCAAAACAAGTAATTCGAAAGTCACTTTTCAAATGATAAAATTATCATTTTAAACATTATGAAACAAATAAGACAAAATTAAGATTCAAGTTTCTTCTTCTTCTGCAATGGAGAAGGGAGCTACAACAACAATCATATAGTGGCAATGACAATCACAGTGGTGGTGGCATAGTGGATGATAGGCTATTTGTGTTGGTATGAGGTGCACTTAATAATAATTGGGTGTAGGAAGAGAAAGCCTTATTGTTTTGAAAATGATAAATGGGCCTTCAATTACATGGTCCAACAAATCTTAAGAAAATGCTTCCTCGAATCTCATAATGGGCAATAGTTTCTTGCACCCCATTAAATTTCAACGGCACCTCATCAGATATGTGAAATGTCAAAACTAATCTTTACGTGCTTTTTAATCCAAACATAATCTAGGTTTCAATTGCCCTCATGATTTCTTTCAACCTCCATGAAATTGTATCTATACCAGTTCCATTACTAAGAAAAAAACTGAAAACTTCACTTTTTTTAGTAATTCGCATTAAATTTTAACTACTCATAAAGGATGTATTATTTGTGAGAAAAAAAAAACTCATTTGAACTGTGAGATAAAAAAGTAAAATTTAAAATGTAAAAACTTGATATGGAGAGAAACCTAAATCGAAAGATGGATTTGATAACAAGTTGAGCAACATAGTGATTAAACTCATAACAAGTTGCTTAGTAAACTATTTGCACTTACTACAAAAACATCTTATACAAAATAATTAAGTCTTAGTTCTACATTCTAATTCAATGAACAATTTATGGCTACAATGCCTACTTCACTGAACATTATAATAAGATAATGATATTTTGACAATATTTTTTTGACACCATTTTAACATCATCTACGTGTCATTTTGTTATTGGTCCATATTGGTGTTTATGATTATTATTATTGATTGTGGAAAAATTTTGGACCAATCACAGAATGACATGTAGTTGATATTAAAATGTTGTCAAAAAAATGTTGTTAAAGTATCATTATCCTTATAAGAATGTAATAAATATATATATATATATATATATATATATATGTATATATATATATTTGACCATTTTAATTTGGAGCTTATGAGCCTCTTTTCTTTTGGACTAGGCAAATTCCTTTTGACTAACTTTAGCCTTATCTGGTTGCTTTGAAAAGAGGTTTTCAAGTTGAATGTGAAAATTTGACAGGTCTAAGATACTTGCAGTGTTTGGAGCATTTAATGGTTGCATATAACTCCCCCATGATTATCTAAATGAAACTTCCATCTAAAACCATTGTTGGTAACCTTTTAGTATAAAATAACATCACAACAAAACATGCATTCATAATTTGACTCAAATCATCATTTGGGTTTTTATTATATTTCCACTGTTGGCACTAATCAAGTGCACCAATGATATGCTTTGGCTACCTTAATGGACTTTCTCACATACGATCATTCATTAGTGTATTTCCCTCTTGCTGTTAAAATAATCAGCATGAGAGATCACCAGTCAATATTGTAAGAAGAAGAAAAAATCAATGTTTTAGGAAAAAAAAAGGTTAAGGATTTGTTTGGAATTCTCCCAATAAATTTCACAAAAAACAAGGAATATAAAATAAAATATGTGTTTGGATCAAATTAATTAGTTTCTCTAAACTAAATTTAGCTTATATACAAAATCAATATATAGAATTCTTTCAAATACTTTATTAAAAAAATATATATTTACGAATGAAGTAGATATAGCGTTTACCCTCCCCTTTCGTTTAAAAAATGATCTTGTTACTTGTTTCATTATTTATTGAGTATTAATGAAAAAATATTAATACGCATGTAAGTATATTCATATGTTTGTAATATTTTTTTAAAATAAGATTTGTAAAATTTTTAAAAATGAGAATTTTTTCCACCTAAAAGAAATACAAAATATTATGCACAGTATTTAATGAAGATATTAAAAAGAGATTGAAAAAAAAAAATATATATATATATATATATATTTTAGAAATTTATTTGCAAGTAAGTTTTCTTAAATAAAACTGTATACCCAATAATTTAATTTTCAAACACTTATCCTAAAATTATCTTAAACTAAAAGTACCACATGTCTAAAACATCTTTAAATTACCCAATAATTTAACATGTAGACGCTTTGAATATAACTCAAAGTAAATACAGATTTCACACCACTTATTTTAAAATAAAACTATTTTAAAACAAAATCAAATTTCATACCAACATTGAATAAAACTAATTAAAAAAAATCAAATTTAGCAAACCTAAAACAATCTCAAACTATCAAATAGTTATATGCAATGACTACGTATAAGATTATACAATAACCTTAGTCTACCCAATGTCTTCAATTATTTGAACCTATAATACTCAAACAAATAAGTATTGCCTAATTTAAAGAGTAGAGTCACGGAGAACAAAAGAATTAATGAAGCACGAAATAGTTTAGCTAAAATGGAGCACAGAAAACATACGACAATCTTAGTATAATTCACTATAATTCTACAAAGCAGTCCATAGATAAAAAAAATCATTTAAGAGAAATCATTATTAGTTAATATAATTACTACAAATATGAATTTTATTAAAATAATCAAACTCTTAAGATAAGAAATAATGATAAAACGATAGTCACAAGTGGTATCTAACCAGATAAGTTCTTATAACAAAAAAGTATATTATTAAAAAGAAGATTTTCTTTATTTACAACCAATGCCGAAATTTGTTTGTGTAAAAATGGTCAATGATGGTGTTTGATCACCTAAAGAAAGGCTTACACATGTAACATATAATCACTAAGTAGTGTTTCTCAAACAAGCAATAAGAATAGATGAGCACAAGAAGATCGAGTAACATCAAGCAAAAGGACAAAAGAAAAAATAATTATGAAAAAAAAAGGAAAAATAAGTTTCTGCTTAATTAGGGCCAGCGATGAAAAGAGAGAAACCAAAAAGGAAATTGCCAATCATAGCATAATGGGAGAATATATTGGCAATGTGAGAAAATAAAGCAAAGCAATGTATTGAATAAATTAGAAGCAGAAAACAGTGTGTTGGAAAAGATATGTCGTTTTTACAACGTGGAGTTGAGTTGATAAGTGCCATTGAATCTGGACTCGCTATATACCTTTCTTCAAATCTCATTCATATTTTTTTTCCACAAATTTGAAGACTTTCATACGTCACTTTCTCAAGCTTTCTCTTCTCACAACTTGTGTTCTTCCATAGCCACCTCGTCTTAATCTCCATCTTTTCCCTCTTTATCTTTATCGTCTATCTTCATCTTTTTCCATTTTCGTATTGTCCCCCTCATTTCCACAATAACATTGCTTAACTAATCAAAAACGAAAATACCATCACCAATCATCTAAACGGAAGAGTACAATATGTACAAATATATATATTTATATATATATATATATATATATATATATATATATATCAAAATAAATAATTATTGAACATCTTACGTTAACTAAAGATAAATTAATTTTATATTATAGATGTAATGTCTAGTCTCATGTTCGAGATATATATACCTCAACATGAGAAGGTATGTTAGAAGTTCCATATCAACTACAGATAAAATAATTTATAATATATAAGTGGATGTAAACTTCACCTTACAAGCCAATTTTATAAATAGAGTTAGATTTAAAATCAACTTCTGTATTAGAACTAGGTTAAAACATATCTTAGCAATATTTGTTATACCCGACGTAAAAGGGACAAATAGGACATGAACGGTTGAAATCTCACACAAGTTAAACCTCAATCTAGTACCCATTTTCATTTTTTTTACGACAATATATATACTTTTGACATTTATGACTTTCCCTCTCAGTTTTGGTTTTTTCAGGCTAATTCTCTTTTACTTGTGAAATTAATCTGATATGAAACAGACGTTTACAGCTGTCCGTTATTTAGTTTTGTGAAGCAAGTGAAGAATAAGACATTCTAAATTTTTTCAATGTATAGAGAAATAGCTAGAAACGTCAAGAGAAACAAAAAGGAAGTGTTGTGATTGGGATCAAGTTATAATGGCACTAAGAGCATCTATTATTATTGCTAGTGGGAATGTACGTTTTGATGACTAGGCTTTGTATTGGATCCAAGTAATTAAAACGACACATGAGATAGTTACCACTCATGCTGGTCAATTTTCCACCTGAGAACGTAACCACGAACGTTAACGGTTATCTAAACAATCTACACTTAGATATTCTCAATCTTTCATCCTAACCTACGAATCTTTCAAAAACAACACACATGTACACCCTATTCTAACACAACCCTCGCCGCCACCAATCACAGCTCGACATCAACCATGCACCAGATACGAATAGTTTCAACCAAAGATCGTCTTGCAATCTTTTTTGAAGAAAAAAAAACAGAACCAAATCCAATCATACTAAATCTTCGATCTCAACCCAAAAGTGGGTTTCACAAACTAAAACGAACACATGTTGTTGGTCCCCCACATAGCCCCTAGTTAAACTATAGACATGTGTCGTGGCATGCCATTGTTACTGTGCACGTGGCCTCAACTCAAGAAACCTCCATTGGTGTGAACTCCAACCTCAAAAGGTAACTAGATAATGGCAACCCCTCTAATTTTATGCATTCAACCATCAAATACTTGGAAAGAAGAAGGTACATATGCAAGTTGATGGCATTAAATTATCCAAGACCAAGCTTATGAGCTATTGTTTATAATAATATTAATAATTATGTTTATGTTTATGTTTTTGTTTATGTTTATGTTATGATGATGATGGTGGTGGACATTTTCAATTTGAATAGTGAGAGCAATGAAACATACAACGCGCTCTGGCAGGCTTCACGAGGGGCTGCTTGTGAATCGTGAACGATGCACTGATTATTAATTTTATGTGTGATTGTTGGGAATGTAGAGTTTGAAACCAACATAGTTACGTATATGATACAAAAACCGGCAAAGACTAGGGAACACAGATTCATGCTTTGGATTATAATATTGCTTTGCAACCTTAATAATTTACCTCCGAAACCCTAGTGTGCGTCGAAAGGACACGACAATGGTGCTCCTCTTTTTCTTTTCTGTTTTGCTTTGGCGGCTTCTTTTACCACGTTTTATTATGCCACCTTTCGATTTCTAGAGTTTCTTTCTGCCATATACTTCACACCAAATTAATGTTCGTGTATATTGTATGTGTATGTTACTCAACCACAACAGCACTCACGTTTTAATTAAAATCGACTATACTATAAGCCAACAATTGCAAATGAACTTTTTATTTAGATAAGTTAGCCTTTAAGTAAAGATAGCCCACAAAATAATTTTAAATAAATGGACTGATAAAAGTCGCACAATAAAGGAAGAACATGTTTCATAATGGTTAACTAGCCTTGGTACTTGGGAATCTGAATTATTTAAACATTATTTTTTAACGCATATTTTTTTTTCTGATATATGTACTTTGGTACACTAAAGTTTATACTATTAAAATAAATTAACTTCCATTTCCTAATAAATTAATATTAATTACTTATAAGATAGTAATTAAATTTAAAAATTAAGAGTTATAAAATTTCTAAGCGTATACGGTGTAATATATTTTCATATATTTTGAGGAAAAGAATTGTATTTAAATGCAAGTAGAGGGGACAATGCAAAACTTTTAATATTTAATTAAATGAAAGTATAAATAATATTTGATGTTTATTTTAACAAAAAGTTAACATTTTATTTTAAAGATGAAGTAAACTTATATTCACTCGAAGATTTGATTATTGTTGAAAGTTTCACATCGACTAGAGATAATATCAGTTTATAATATATAAGTGGGTGCAAACCTCACCTTACAAGCTGATTCTGTGAAATTAAGTTATCTTTATAATTCACTTATTAACGTTAGTAGAACTATGGTTAGAGTCTATCTTAACGATATTTGTTGGATTAAAGAGGTTTTGTGAGAACAATAAAAGTATATTTAATTTTGGATAACCATTAAGATGACAAAAAAAACCATGTTTAGCTGGGAAAAATCAGTCATCAGAACCATGTTATATTTTTAGTATTAGTTAGGTCACAAATATGTTTTACAGTGGATGATTCTATTTTATTTAAATAATAATTTTTCTAAAAAATATTTAATATATCTGTACAATTAAAAATGAAATACGAGGTGACCCATTAAGCTAAAACAAACACTGCACAACTTAAGTCACACTTAAGATGGATTAGTGAGTTATTTTTACCTAACGACAAAATGGGTGGAAATGAAGTTGGTGCAGAACAATAAAGAATTCCTTAATTTAAGCATAGATTGCATTTGAAAGCAGTGAATTAGATTAAAGACAAGACATCACATAAGGCATTTGTTCAAAAGAATTGCGATACTGATGAAGTAAATGGTAAGCTGTATAGATATATGACATATAAATACAATGGATTGTTCAGTTTTCTTTTGTTTTCATTTATTTTCCTTGATTGAGTTTGGAAGCACTCTTTACACTGTTGTTCACCTTTTATGCCTAACACAAAAGCATAGAATTGGTAAGAAGGGAGAAAATACACGCTTTGGCTAAAATCGAAAGAGGTCAAAGATTAGGGAGAATGAACAAAGTGATGTGGGCAATTTGGGTCAAAGACGCTTCGGATGATAATGCAAAGGCGAAATTAAGATATATATTAATAAAATGAATTGTACATGTATGAAGAAGTAGAAGGAAGTGTAGTCACTTTTAAATTTTGATTTGAAAATGTATGTTACAGAAGGTGGTAGATGATAGTGTTTGTTTGTTTGCAATTCGATGGAGAACGCCGTCCATAAGAGAAAAGTCAACGCCATAAATCCTTAAAACCCGGCAATCTTTTGACCAAATAACAGGAACCTATGGATCATATAACTGTCACTCTCACTCAACCCAAAATATTCCTAGTGCCATGCCTCCCAACAAAACTTCAATTTTTCACTCTCTAATTATTAGTTTAAGCATAATTTTATCAGTTTAAACAGAAGGGTTTGGCATAGCTGTCCTTTTATGGCATAATCACTGCTCATCAATGCTTTTATATCACCAAATTTTATCACTTCCTTTGACATCTTCTTCTTTCTTCTCTCAATATCTTTGCCATCTATACCTAACAAAGAATATAGCTACTACTGCTTAACTTTGCTTATTAACAACTATATATATTTTCAAACTATACCAGTAAAACGCGGTTTTATTATTAACCATTTCTTCTTCTTTTTGTGCTTGTTATTGAAAAAAGAAAGTGAAATAACAAAATATTAATTGCTTGTGTTGTGCCCTAAATTTCAAAATTTTGTACTAATGTTATATAACAAAAAGCAAGAGACAATGAAAAACGACAGAGAATTAAAATTACTACAGCACTGATGTTGATAATAATTAAAGCTCCCATTGGTGCGGCTTGACAACATGGCATCCTCAAAAAGTGTTTCATATGATGGGAGGCTAACGGCACGTGTCGTAGATGAATGAGAATCCTCATCTAAATTCTGACTCTAGTTTCCTTGTGGGGTGTAGGAACAACCCATCCTTCCAGAATACCTAAACAACCTGTCTCTTTAGCAGAAACCCCTTTTCACACTGCATACAACACTAGTGTTCCAACATAATACTATAAAGATAATAATAGGTTAATATGTTTTTTAACAATATTTTGATACAAAACATGTATTATTATTTTTTAGAATTGAACGTGATATTAGACATTTTTAATGGGTGGTTCGATAGCGATCTGATAGGAGTGGAACAATATCACAAATAAACAACAAATTATCGTTAGGATAGATTCTAACCATAATTCTAATACCATATTAGAAGTGGGTTTTAAGCCTAACTTAACCCCACAAAATTGACTTGTAGGATGATGTTTGTATCCACTTATAAATTATGAATTGGTCTTATCTCTAATCGATGTGGTGGAACTTTGAACATTTTTTCATTAAATTTAAAATACGTCAGTATAATAATAAATAACTACCGAATATTTTGTTAAAACTGAACTTTGTTAAAATACTTTTTTTCATACTATAATACTGTCAAATTATTCTAGCATCTTGACTGCTTTTTTTTAAGAAGAATAATGGTGAATAAAACATTGTGCAAAAGATGGAACTTTGAGATGAATGCATTACCCTGGTTTTGTTTTGAGGATATAACAATCGATATACAGTGTAAAAAGTTTGCAGTTACTGTATCAGACAAATTCTAAACTGTTTAGAACAATAATTGGGATAGTTTCTTGTATTATGAGGGATTCGTACAATAACGGGGTGGGGACGCCATTGGAAATAATCTTTCATTCCAATAATATCATTGGAATGTGTAAAATTTGAGAATCTTATACAGCAAACTTAGAGGTTATTCTTGGAGACGTGGAATGAAATGCAGAGAATTCGAATTGAAAGCTTTGTAAAAGGGATATTATTGTTGAAGTAGCTGAAGAAGAAACTAATAAGAAGGGTTCCATCAACTTTATGGATTTCAATTCTCTTTTGAGAGCAACCAACGGAACGTAAACAAAGCTTCTGCCTAACTAACTAGCTTGTCCTATCTAATTCCTAGGCTTAATCATCCTTAACAGTGAATAAAGCCATCATCAACGAAACTTCCATGTTCCTTCAATCTTCTAATATCCCAACTAAAATACATTTTAATATACAAATAAATAAAAGTAAATCAACAATGTATTTATTGACTCTATTTAGATGGTGCTTATATATCCAAATTCCTTTCTCATGCAAAAACATATGGATTTTTTTATGAACCATTTATTCATGTCCCAAAATGAAGAGTATTTTTACTAGTGATGATCTCCCTTTTGGCTTGATACCATCTAATATGTTGTCAGTAAGAAAATCACGAAGGAAGGAAAGAGAAAATTCGGAAGGAACAAACAAATAGAGTCTCAAAAGAAAATTACTTTTATTATTGACCTTTCTAATACAGAGATCAATTAACATTTGTTACATTTATAATAAACGTTAATCGATGTCTGTCATGAATAACAAGCATCAAATTGTGGGTTTCTTTTCTCTTAATTTCTCCACTGAAAATATGGAAAATCAATATACAATTTAAAAATACACCATAAAAAATTTTAGAATTTTAGAAATAGTATGGATATACAAGAGTTGAGGATAGAAAAATTGGTGAAAAATACTAATAAAATATAAAACATATTTTAAACTATGGATTTTTTTAAAATTCTACAAAAGAAAATGTTGGAAATCCAAGTGTGAGTCAAAGTCCTATATTGGATAAAAATGAGAAAGTAAAGCCCTATATAAAGATGAAACACTCATTAACTCATTGTTTTAAGGTTTTTGGTAGAGAGTGGTGTCAATCTCTTATATAGTTTGACTCACATGTCTTTGGTATTGTGTTTCACCGGTAAACCTCCTTCTTGATAGACCCAACAAAAAAATACCTTAAAAATTGGCTAGCGCGCATTCTTCACCTAATTTCCAACAACTTTTATTTTTAGAGCGTCTCCATTCGGGATCCATATCGAAAAATATGACAATTTGAAGTTTAAAAAACTCAAGGTTTAAAAAAAAACTAAAACACTTAACTTTTAAGCCACCCAAGAATGACTAGTAAATGAGAACATCAACCTTAATGAGAAACATAATATGAGAGAATGAAAGCATCAACCAAAACAAGCACAACAATACCAAGATGAGGTGAGATGGTTTGAAGAACTTGCTCCTACGATTTTAGCATCATTGCTACACTTTGATTGAAGGTTTCTTGCAAACGTGAAAAAGAAATATTAGGACGTTGATGTTGCTTTTGAAATTTTAATAGAAAAATTAATGTGAGACTTACTCACAACATACATCAATTTGATATTTAATGTAGAAACAAAGGCCAACAAACATTAAATGATATCGAACCTAGGGTAGTCTGACATCCTTAAGTATTCGGAGGTAATATGTACCCACAGTTAGCAATTAGCAGGTATTTAGTACTCGCTCATTAACAAGTCGGATTCGAGTATCATACTACTCATTCTCGCAACTATTCGTTATTCCTTAAAAAATTAAATTAAATTTTTATCTTTCTAGGTTTAAGTTACTATCGAGGTTTTATTCATATATGTATTTAAGAAAAATTCCTCAATAAATTAAAGATATTTCATAAAATAGAAATGAAAAGTTACATTATTATAATATTTATATATAAATGTAGGAGTTACTTATGAAATGCATATAGACCCTCCTCACATATAATATTTTTTTGCAAGTGATTATTTTTTTACTTTTTAAATTTTATTTTTATGTTAAAAATACTTATTACGTGACAAGTTAGAATCATGATATATGACAATGACAATGTAATGTCGTAATAGCAATGTCACGTGTTATTATCATATCAAATGTCATTGACTTAATCTCAATTTGGTTCCTGTATTTTTTATATTTATTTAATTTAGTTTCAACTTTTTTAAAAAAAAATTGATCAATTTTGTTTTTCTCTAAAATGAGACCAAATTTATTTTTTATATAAATGTTATGCCAATATTTTTAGAAAAATGTTCTTTTAATAATTTTTTTTCGATAACTTTTTTATAACATTTATGTGGTAGCTCGTATTTGGTTCGTTTCAAATATACGAACCAATAAAATAGTGACATATAGTCTATTGTAAAAAAGGTGTTAAAGTATCATAGTCCTTATTTTTATTAAAATTAATATTTTTTTATACTGATACTTGATAAAAATGAAAATTTTAATAAAAATATCAATATAACATATACAAAAATAAAATTTGGCCTCAATTTGGAAAAAGGTGAAATTATTCAATTTTTTTAAGTAAACAGGACTAAAGTAATCAAAACTCACTAAATTGAAATGAAAACAATGACACTTGATATGACATTGAAAATGGTAATGCCACATCACACATGGTAATGTCACATTACACTCTCACGCGATATGATACTAACTCGACATGTGACATTTTTTTTAATTTAAAAAATGTATGAACTCACACATGACACATTTTTTAGTTGTTAGTATAATATTAATGAAAATGAACAAATTATATTATATTAGACTTAATTAAGATAAATGAAAAATATAGGAACTAATATGAAATTTTCTACGAAAATGAAGATTAAAGACATAATTTAACAAAAAAAAAATAATATATGAATATTGATTAATAACATTAAATAATATTAATTAATAAATAATATCAACCTACCTTTTAATCAAATTTGGTCAAAATATAAATGGTTAAATATGTTTTAGTCTCTTAACTTTTAGTGAATATTTGAATTAGTCCATTTTTAAAACTTTTACTCAATTTAGTCCTTCAATTTGTGAAATGTATTGATTTAGTCCTTTTAATCAAATTTATTTGACTTGTTAACTAATACTGAAGTAAAATGTGTCAAACAACATAAATAACTCATAAAACACATTTGAAATGTAAAATAAACTTAACAAAATTTAATTAAAGTGACTAAATTTATATACTTATAGAATTGAAGAATTAAATTGTGCGAAAATTTTGACAAAAAAACTAATTTCAGTTTTGACTAAATATAAAAAGACAAAACATACTTGATCCAAATATAAATTAATTAACATTAACTAAAAATATCAATCCTAAAATCATGTTTGATAACAATAAGAACATAGTATTCAGTTGATCCAGAAGTTCTTTTTAATCCCCTCTTAATTTTAATAATAAAAAAAGTCGACGTCAAGTAGATAACATTTCAATCATGATTGTAATCTACAATATTATAATAAATTTCAAATTGAAGAAAAAATATAAAGAAACAAAATAGGAATTTAAGAAATTAAAAAGTACAAAAAGAATTAATTTCTTATTTTTTTTGAAGTGTTTAAAATTATCTAATTTTAAGTAATTAAATTACAAAAGTAAATTCTTGAAAGTTAATTTTAAAAATTATTTATTTAAATAACGTATTAATATTTTATATTCTTTATAAAAATAAAAGAAACAAAAATGGTTAAGTAGATTTTTTTTATGAATAAAAAGTGTAATTAAAGTTTTTTAATATTATAATAGTTATCAAAACAAAATAAAAATAGTAAGATCTGTATTGGAATAATAAAAAGATAGATACATGCAAAACATGAATAATTACAAAAAGGATATACTAAAAAGATAATTACAAATAGAAAAAGTGTGTTGTTTGTGCTTTTTAAATAAGCTCAAATATGAAAATAAATTTAAATTAAATTTGAACACTTAAAAAATTCAAAGAAAAAAAAAGTATAAACCTATTTATAAATTTTCTTTTTTAAACAAATTAAAACCACACTAATTTGTTGTGTATTTCACCCTTTCTTTTGTTGGATCAAGTATGCTGTATTTCTTTTTACATAATTTACGTATTAAATTTTGGATGTTATTGTGAAATAACACCAAGTTTTCTTCATTAATTAATCAGAAAGCTTCCCGACAAGAACACATAACAAGGATTCGAAAAAACAAAAAAATTGATTAGAAAAACTTGTGTTCATACTATAAGTGACAAAGAAGCGAACTTTGTCGACATTATGAAGCACAGAAGCTTTAGTTTTACATGCCACGTGATTCTCATGTGAAAAGATTAATGTTTCGTCTTTCTTGTGCACACATCATAATCTCATATACAGACACTCGGCTATGATAATCAAACCCTAATTTTTTAAACATGACCAATCATCTAAAACAATAGCCATGGTTAAATTATTCCTTAGTTTGTTTTTCAATATTATCTAAAGCAAACACGTTTTTAAAGCTCCATTAAGAAAATCACAGGGTAACCCACTGAAGCTCAATAAATAAAGTAAAATTTTAATGTGTGTAATCCTTGTCGACATTCATGGAACCCAACTTCTTTCATCTAACCCCCTTTTCCTTTTATCATTATATATATTAAGATGAAGAAAAAGCCTAACTCATATTATATTTTATCTAAGATAATAAGTGTTAAACTTTTCTGTTAACTTTTTATTAAACTATGGAGATTACAAATCAATCAATCATATCTTCTCATCATCATATGTGTTAATTTTTCATGTAAGTTAATGTACATTTATATTTATGCAAATAACATTAGCGATACAATTAGCATTTTAAAATTTAGCAAATCATGTTTACTTTTTTATCATATTATAAGGATAAACTATATTTATTGATTTTGTCAAAACTTACCAAATTTATTTTATGTTTTATTAGTAAGATTTGAGAACGATAAATTGGACAGACACTCCCAAATATGGTTGAAAGATTAATTAAAAATAATATAATTTTTAAAAATAATAAATGTTGTTTTAAGTTTTGTTATATTTAAGCCTTTTTATTTTTCTTCCTCTTTCATACATGCATTCTCTTTTATTTTATTTTTCTCTTGTTATTGGATTCTTCTATTTTTCTCTCCTAAGGCATTTCTTTTTGTACCTTCTTTTTAGTTTTTAAAATTAGTCTTATGTTTTCTTTTTTTTTTCTTAATCTGGATATTTAAACAACAATTAAGTAATAATTATCAAGTCTAATGAATCATAATTTCTTTTATAGTAAGTTCTCTTCAGTTTTATAAAGTTCTTTATCTTTTATGTTCTTTGGTTTTACCTTGTAAAGGTTTCACAGATTTAATATGATAAGTATCATATCAAATGGTTTATAACTTTCTTATTAACACAAACACAAACACATTTCAAATACATGATATATTAAGTTGATTCATTAAATTAATCGATTTTGATAATGTGGATAATTATGAGTCATGAAGGATTTGTTTTGATATCTAAAAACTCGTAATTGTTATTTAGGATTTGCTTGAATGAGTATATATTGTATATTAAATACAATATTGTTGAGTTTGAATAGTCAACTTAAGAATGAATAACAAGATGAAGAGGTGGAATGAACAAAATTACTACAAAAATACATTTTAACTAGGTAAAACTTAATACCAAAAAGCTTTAAGGCATTAAAAAGCATTAAATTTTTAGAACAAATCAAATTTAGACCATTTTAAAGTTACTTTGAGTTATCATTGAATATTTAATGCATTCTCAATATATTATGTGTATCCAGTCACTACATTTTAGTTTTGACATCATTTATGGATATAAAGAATTGCATCATTTCAAATCTAAAACATTAACATAATTAATTTATAATTTTATTTATTAATTTTTATCATTTTTATTCAACAGACTTATAATTAGATTTTCAACAAAGCAAAATACGATTTATTTGTTTTATATATCTTTCTTAATATACTTTATTTGAACTTGAGTTAATACTAGTTGGATATTGGTTATGTCAGCACTTATTTGAATTATGTTGAATATATATATAATCTCATCTTGATAATATTTAAATGACTATTATGTAAAAAACGAAAGTACGAAGATAAAATATTGAAAAATAAAAATATATTTTTGCATATTTCAAGGAATATTTTGTATAAACATAATATATAAAATCAACTATATCCTCCGATCTAAAAGCGAAGCTGTGTAATAGTTTTGAAATTATTTATTTCATCTAACATGTTTACTCCTTATAATTCAATATAATATAAGTATTAAATATTAAATATTTTTTAGACTATTTAAAAGATGGAAGGAGTTTACTTTAATTGTTTTTAAAATATCAAATTTTGAATCACAACCATCAACATTTTTCATGAAAACACACCGTAAATGAAATTCTCAAAATCATTTACAATTTCAGTTTTAATAACAAAATAAAAATACCTCAATTCAATATCATTTACAATTTCAGTTTTAATAACAAAATAAAAATACTTCAATTTGATGTACGATTCCACACTTGTAAATGATACTGTACTAATCTAGTAGTAGAGCAGTAACACAAAAGAACGCGAATACAAGTTTACCAAAGAAGAGAAGCAAAAGATCAAAGGATTAAGAGAGTCACTTATCGTAATAAAATTTTCTACCTCACTTTTTCACATAAAAACACAATTGCTTTCATTTTTTATTTAATACTATTTTTAGTATAATATTTTTCAAAATCATTTAATATGATTTCTTAAATTCTTTTTATTTAATACAATTTTCATATTTATTAAAAAAAAGTTAATATAGTTCATTCCCTTTTGGAAAATAACAACATAATAATAACAATATAAATAATATATGATATTGTTCACCATAACACCAATATTTGGATTTTAAGTATTATTTATATTATTACATTGTTTAAAAAGTAATAATATAACAATGTAAATGACACATATTACTTTTCAACGTTATTATTATCTAATATGAAATTAACTTTTATCATCACTTTCTAAATGGTACACACACATCAATTTAATGAAAGATATTATTAAGTCTTTACAGTGTTTGGGTGATTGTCAAATACTTATTTACACTTTTCTCCTAATCAGTTTATGTTATCTTAAGTATATTTAGTCAAATTCTTCTATGTCTTCTTGAACTCCAAATCATACATGCAGATACTGTTAAAGACACTCTGACGCTCAAGTCAGTAATCTAACCAATCGGATATCATAGTAAAATCTTAAATTCGTAATAAATACAATTACTTAAATCATTATCTGACACTTGTATTTGTAGGTTTCCAAATGAAATAATGATTAGTTATAATCACGACTCAATACCGAATAAGTAAGATTTATCAGGAAATTTGATTAAAGGTTGTACTTAAAGTTGCATAGGATTTAGGACCGCTCAATCACCTTATTCTCTTCGGACAATTTCTTACTTGTCTGGATGAGTATACTGTACACGTACACGGTACAAATTATATAAAGAAAAAAAATGAAGAAAAATATTAAATAAACCAATGTTATATTAAAATTGAGTATAAAAGCCTTATTTTAATTTTTGTAAGTTGTATTTTCTTAGTTTTTACTTGATCCCCAGAGGATAGTTGAGGAGGAAGTGTTGGCCAGAGATGGACCAGTCCCTAGTCAGAACCTGCTTTATGCAACTTAATAAGAGCATCAGTTTCAGAAAGAATGTTCCTAGGGGCAAGGTCCCATCAACCTGCTACAGTGCCCACACCACCATAAAAAAAACCCTATTTTTTTCTTTAAAATTAAAAGCTGGATCTATATGTGATAATTGTGAATAAAGTTTAACGTAAAAGTTGCGAGAGAACAAAGTTTCTTTCAAGCTGCATTGAAAATCGACTAATAATCTTGCAGGGGAAAGTTACCTTTCGTTTGGGAAAAGGTGAAAAACATAAATATTTTACGAAGAAACAATTTTAAATATGCAAATAAAACTAAAACGATGTTGTGTGAAGCTGATGAAGATGAAAAATGGTCCCCGGAAAGGTGGTAAAAATTCAAAGGGTAGTAAATGAAAATTTGATTGCAGCCGTCCTAGACGAGGCACATGACACAAAATGTATAAATCTTGGCCTTATTAAATTGCACCATTACTTACAGAGAGAGTGAGAAATTTTCATTTACTACACAGAACTGTAGTCTACTTTCGATTTCAATGCCTCAGATTAGTGCCTGAAGTGCTCGGTAATATCACCAATATTAAATCCTTATTTATTACCAAACACTTCATCTTTAATTCCCTAAGTATTGAAGATTGTTAAGCGTGTGTGTTGTTTATTACTTCCTTCGACCGTTTACGGACACATCTTCATGTTTCTCACTAAACAGAGACATGACATAAACCAAAATAACATTTAGCCTATCACGATACAAGCTTTGCTTGACACAACTCCTTCAACTATTGCCATTTAACTCAAATTGATCTCCTCCACCTCCATCATTTCAGAGTGGCCTATATTAAAAGTAGAGAAGGTTTGATGACGTGACTCAGATAGAAAGAAAAGAGCAAATTAACAAATTCATCAATTAATTTGGCTTTAATTGCTATATATGTATAAAAATAAAATAAAAAATTATTGAAAAGTTAACTTTAAATTTATCTTAATCTTGTAAAAATAATTTGTAAAATAAAGTTTGTATCATTTTATATATTATAAATTAATTTTATTTTTAGTTAATATGTTATTTCCAACACATTTTTTTATATTAACACATAATAAAACTAGATATTAATGGATGATTTAATTGTTAAAATATAAAGAAAGTTTCACATTGAATGAAACAAGATGAATATAAATTTATATCTACATAAAATAAGAAACTTTTTAAAGTAATATAAAAAACATGCAAGTCCCTGAAAGTTTAACCAAAAGTAGAGAATATCTTAAATTTAATTCAATATTATAAAACTTCTTATAACATAATATTTACACATATTTTTATATTCTAAATTAACATTACATTAATGGAGACTTTCAATTTGGATTGATGCGTAAGAACGAGTGAAATGACTCTTCAAAATGGTTTTATTTTTATCTAACAGGTACACTAGAGTTGACAAGTTGAGAATGAGACATGAAATGCCTTATCTTATAATTGTGGTATATATATACCCTTTTGAATATATGTTTAGAAAGATAGAAAAGAAGGCCATTAATTATTGTTTTCACCAAAAATGAACCATTGATTATTTTTTGAAGCCACGTTATTTTAACTAAATAAAAACAAAAATTACAGGAAATTTAATATTTGTTAAATATGTAACGATATCGAAAGCAGGTGTATTTTGTCATGTGCAGAGGAAGATATTTGTGTAAGTAGTATGAACACAGAAAGAGAGGAGAGGAGGGAGTCCGTGGTCAGACAGAACAGCTGGTAACTTGAAAACGCTTAAAGTAAAGATTGAAAGTGTGTTGTGTTGTGAGCATTGGTACGCACGCGCACACAAGAAAGAAAGAAAGTCAAAGTGTGATACTTAAAAACTATAATTAATTATGCTCCAAATTACTACACATTCTTAAGTGTTACTTAATTAATCATCTTCTCTCTCTTCCATCGTTTTCCCTTTCTCCCACATTTTGCAAAGCCCCCTCCTTCCGTATTTATAAGAACCTCACCCTTCTTTATCTCCCTTGTAACAATCCAATCCAACACAACTCAACTCCCTTTTCTCTCCCTTTCTCAATCTCAATCTCCATCCACCGCCAAACTCAAACACAACCCAACAAACAAACAAACCAACCTCTTTTCTTCTTTCCTTTTGATACAACCTTAGTTGCGTCACCAATGGATGAAAAACCAAGAAGAACCTGCAACACCCTTTTGACTGACGACGAGATCGACCTTCGACGAGGCCCTTGGACCGTCGATGAGGACCTCACTCTCATCAATTACATTGCCACTCACGGCGAAGGTCGCTGGAACACCCTCGCCCTCTCTGCTGGTATATATCTCTTAATTCATTCAGATTTCTACTTTTCGATCTTCCACCGTGATTCTGGTGTCATCTCTACCTTTTAATTGTTCCAATGGATTTTGGGTAGCCAAAGTTCAATTCTTTTGGTTTTGTGGATAAGTTTACAGATATGTGTATGGCATATAAAATTCATGAATATTGGTTGGTGGTAATTGCTCGGGCGCACCCACTTGTGAAAAAAGGGAAAAGAAAATGAATTGATGCTTCCTCTCTCAATCATTAACGTTTCAGAAAAAGAAAGTGCCATATAAAGGAGGCTGGGAATGCTCTTTCGTTTTCCCTCCTTTGCAGTGTTGTGTTATTTATACCGGCTGTGCTTTACCAATCTGAGTAATAAGTTATATAACCTTTCTCCTCATGATTTCATAGGGCTGAAACGAACGGGGAAGAGTTGCAGATTGAGGTGGCTCAACTATCTTCGTCCTGATGTTCGACGTGGAAACATCACGCTTGAGGAACAACTTTTGATCCTGGAGCTCCATTCTCGCTGGGGAAACCGGTAATTAATTACCCTAAATATGCATGCATTCGTTTCAAAATACCTATTCTTCTTTTCTATATCTTATGCATAAACTGTTGAACATCAAATCAAGGACCTTTAATTATTATTATTATAAATCATTTAACGATTCTGATATTACAGTAAATGTTTTCGTGTGGGATAAAAACAGTGACAACCAAAAGAGAAAGCAATATATATTATATATTAAGAGTTTTTCTTTTAGTAGAAATATATGTGCTTTATTATTAACTACTGTTTATGGGTGGGTTCAGATGGTCGAAAATTGCTCAATATTTGCCTGGTAGAACGGACAATGAGATAAAAAACTATTGGAGAACTCGTGTCCAAAAGCATGCGAAACAGCTCAAATGTGACGTGAACAGCAAACAGTTCAAGGACGCCATGCGTTACCTTTGGATGCCGAGGTTGGTGGAACGCATTCAAGCAGCTGCAACTGCAACTGCCTCGGTCGCCACCAACAATGCATACAACTCTGAGAACAACATTAAAAACAACCAAATAGAGGTTCATAATCTCAAGGACAAAATGGGATTAATCGAACCTTCTCTCATGAACAACGACTTCGTGGGTTCCTACGTCATGCAAAGTCACACCCCAGAGAACAGTAGCACGGCTTTGTCGTCATCAGACTCGTTCGGGACTCAAGTCTCAACAAAATCCGATCTCACCGATTATTACAGCGTTCCGGTTAGCAGTAACAATAACAACGCTACTCCTGCAGATTATTATCAACCCTCTCAAATGAGTTACTCCAATTGCATCAGCAGCCCACCCGGGTTTTTGCCTCAAGGATTGGATTTTCAATCCCTAGATCCGTGGAACCTGCAGAATGGGGACTCGTCTGACAATTTTTGGAACGTCGAAAACATGTTGTTCTTGGAGCAACATCTCATGAACGACAACATGTGAAACATTCGAACTCAAAAAAAGAAAAAAAAAAAAACTTAGATGCAATTCTTTAAGTAAGTTTAGCGCTGTATTTTAATTAAAGTTAAAGTTAACGTTTATTGAAGTGAAACTTTAATTTTAATTGAATAATAACAGCACTAAAAATAAGAGTTGTTTTCAAGTTGTAGTATTTTACAGATACCAAGAGCAGGTGGAAGTAGAAAAAAAAAATAGGACATCAAATAAATAAATTATTCATGTGTAGGTATACAAAATCCATGATGATGATGGAGGTGTTATCTGAAAAATGTGGATTAAGGAATTTATTGGGGATTATTTTTCAGCCTATTATAAGTGGTTTATTGTAATGGTTGTTTTCTTTATAGATGATTTGATTCTTTGATACTATTAGCCATGTTCTGTTTTAGTTTTGATTCGATTCTGGTTTTCATTCTCTTGCTTTGTTTAGTAGGTAGCTAGTGAGGGCATTATAGATGGAGAATGGTAGAAAAAATAAATAATAATTTAAGAAGCACACTTTGTAATTTTCTTGCTTACAAGTGTTATTATATTAGATTATGAGTAATCCCACTCTTGAAAGCTTGTCCATGGGACCTGAACCAGCCCCTATCTTCCAAAGTTTCTAGATTGGAAAAGAAAAGGTGGTAATTTTTTAGACGTGGTAGAGTATTATTGGTGACCAAGCTCCAATCTTGAAGTTGGCCATTAGGGAAATTTTCTTTTATAAAGTTCCAAAATATGCCCCCAAAGTACCACCTCCAATAACCCTAATTCTTCTCACTGCCTTTCGTACGGATACCATTATTTTTTTCACTCACCTCCAATCCTTCATCGGTAATATCACACTTTCACCACCCAACTTTATTCTTAAATACTTCATTAATGCCTCCCTCCATTACACGTGTCACCCAACAAAAACTCTCAATACTACCAACTTTTTATTATCAAATTATAAAACCTTTTAATAACTATGTTTTTGGTAGTATTATAAAAACAAATTACTCGATTCGACCATATCCGACTCAATGTTGATCACTTAGTGAATTAATCTAATCCAATTTATTTATTAATAAATTAAAAAATATGAATCCAATTTGTTCCATAATGACTTTGTGACTCATTTTTACTTAACTTCTTTTTCACCTTTTTTTTTCAGGATTCTTATAACATGTTATCAAATTGAAACAATAATAATTGGACCAATTGATATAAAAAAATATTTTGCATAGATAGAATAAGCATTTGAGTTGTAATATCTTTTATTTCATTAAATAATTAATTAATTTGATTTCATTAAAAGAAATTAAAAAAATAAATGAGTTGGTGAGTCAATCTGGCCACGGGTTCAACCGGGGTGAGTCGGATTTTTAGTGAACTAGGTCAAAATTAGATCATTAAAGTTTCACATTTTTTCAATTCAACCCAATCCAAATCCGTGATAAACCAGATTAGTTTACGAATTTCAGACATGTTTTGACAACAATTTTTTTTTTTTGTATTACCTTATTACCATGTGAAATGTGAAATGTAGGATATACCGGATCAAACTTTTTTTTATGAAATAATTAAAGCCTTTAAATGAAAAAAAATGATAAATTAAACTAGAATTGTTAATAAATAAATAGACAAATTTTGTTATATTTTAGTCTTCTGGAATTCCTTTAGGTGGGTCCCGGGGATTGAATGCCACGGTGAATTCCAACGTGGATATCGTGTGGGTCCCGCCCTGGCTTGACTTGAAAGTTGGAAGTCGCTTCCCCTGGTCCCACACACCGAGATTGATTTTCAATTTGATTTGAGTTGCATTTGCATTTGAATTTGCATTGCGGGTAGAAAATCAAATTTGGCACTGAGAATAAAATTAAAGTCTTGTTTGGTCCGCACACTTTTTAATTTTCCTTTATTTCTTTGTGTTGTGGAGTCCAGTTATACAATACTTTTTCTACTTTCAACTTTTCTAATTCCTCTACTCAACCTCGATACGTTTCTCGTACGTATAAACCATTCTCGTTTTCTAAGCAAAATACAACCCTCATTCTTACAACTCCATTTTTATTTTATTTTTCACACTAAAATAGGTAAGTACTAAAATTCATTTCTATTTTCCTTTTAAGGAGTTAATTTATTTTTATTTATACAAATTATACACGTATTTAGAAAATAAATTTTCATTTAAATGTAAATTAAATTATTTATTTTGAGAAATAACAAAATTTCGTAAAGATATAGACATTGTTTGACATTAATTATGGTTGGTTAGTTTCCATTTGATGTTAGTTTATTTTGTTCATCAATTAACAGGTATTAAAGTTTTTTTTATCAATATAGATAAGAGATATTTGTCGTGTTACTCAAAGTTTTATCAATCATTTTTAATTCATATAAATTAGAGTTTTATCAAACTACATTAGAAATGATTTATTAGTCAACACCACTCACATTTTTCTCAATCAATATTTGTAAGACAATTTTCTTTTGCCAATGTTAACTGAAAAAATATTAATGAACACTGATAAAAAAAAGTCAACAAAAAAATATGATTATTATATCCTCACTTATATTACTAAAAGATAACTTAGCCCACAAGAATCAATGAACATCTCTATTAACATTAACAAGAAAACTCGCGATAAATTTTGGCTAAAAAATACTCTTTATCAACATTGATTTAAACGTCATAAATTGATATTTTTAATTTATATAGTAATTAAAATATTCTATCTAAACAAAATTTTAAATGTTTTAAATGTTTTAAATCTTTTAAATTACAAAAGTTTAATTTGATTTATTTTAATTTTCCTAATATTGTTAATTTTTCTATTAAATACAATATCAAGGGGGTTTTTTTGTGACCTTAATTTTTTAAGAAAGTATTAAAGCAATTAATCATACGTAATAAATATTACTAGTTACACTGATCTGCTTCATAAGGTTCGTCTAAAGAGAAAATAGTTAAATTAATTTCTTCATGAAATAAAATTAATGTATAAAAATTTTGTCAAAAAATATCTCACGCTTTCTAGATTTTATTTTTAATTTATATGGTGTGTTAATTTTGATTTATAAAAAAACTATTTTCAATTTTTTTAAATATCGTTCAAGTATGTTTATGATTTTTCAACAGTGACATATCTTAGAAAAATAAAAGCATTTTAAGACATATAAATTTTAAGACATTAATTTTTAACGATTTTGTTAGAAATTTTAAATAAAATATATAAATTGATGTAAGTCTTAATTTTGTAAATCGATTTTAGAGATTGATTTAAAATCTATTTTTTAATGTGGTATTAAAGTTGCTGTTAAAATCTATTATAAAAAAATTAGATGTTTGTTAGATATATTGTTGTATTTATTGTCGAATAATTTAAAAAATATACATATTTTGGTGTGAAAGACGTTCCATGTCAATTATAAATTAAATTAATTTAAAGTAGTTTGTTTTTCCTGCCTATATAGTTATAAATATAAAAAAGTTTAACTAAATACACTTTTATATGTGATTAATTACACAAGAGTGTTTCATAAGACGAGGTTTCTTTTCAAACAAGTTAATAAATTAGTTTACAATCATATTTAAATCAGATTCTCCATAAAAGACCACTAAAAGTAATTAACTGTTCCATAAGTTAAAATTAATATATTAATTTATATAATACATTTATACAACTCTTCAAAAAAAAATTAACTTTCACATACTTAGTTTTCGTACATAGAATTCATTTTCTTTCGCATATTTAGATGTCTCTATCGTATAATATAAACTACATTGAGCTTTGAAAATATTCGGTGTAAATTTTGAACTTGTGACTTTAATTGAAGTGACACTGAACACTACATAATAAATAATTATATCTAGAGTGTAATATTTCTCACGATATACTTATATCGATTTATATATAAATTGAATCAGCTGTAATTAGTTTTTTGTGTGACGAATAAAATTTCAACTTCAACTTTAAGTTCAACGGTTGCGGCTGCGAACGGTTGGTTTCAGCTATTTTTTAAAATATTTTTATTTAAAATGAAGAATAAATGTAAAAAGAAGAACACGTGGGAACTTGTAAACACGCACACCAAAACATTGTTACAGGCACGCGCCCTACACAGATTCCCCGCCGCCACTCTTCGCCCTTTTTCATTTTCTAATTTTTTATTCATCTAATTTCTCACATTACAAAATACATTTTCTTTTTTCTTTTAATCCCATTATATTAATAATGTATATTTTCTTTTCCACCACGTTATTATTTGAATCTTCCTGAACTATTTTAGTCGAATCTAATTGAAAAAATTGGGACAAGAGAAACCAAGAAAAAGTCTTTACCATTTGCTTCATTAACAGAGACGGACATAATTAACAAGAATGGATTAATCCTCACTTGTTCAATGGAGAGATTTACATAAAATAAATAAAAAATGTTATTTTGTGAAAGTTATTTTACGGAAATTATAAAAAACCTCTCACAAATTGATTAGATTTAAAATGATGCTGCTAATTTGTATAAATGACAGTAATAATGGGAGTTTTAAAAAAAAAAATAATAGGTTATTGACTTCATGTTATAATACTTTTTTCATTTTTTTTCTCTTATTTTTTACATTTTTTATGTCTAAAAAAATTTATACTTAATATTTTTTTAAACTTTAACTCTGTAACTTATGTTTCCAAAATTTCTCACTCATTCTCTTCTCAAAATTTCTCACTCCCTTCCCTCAAATTTTCACACTTTTTTTGTTTCCGTCACTTACTCATCTAATAATGTATCATTCTATTTCTTATTGATTTTTCATTCCGTCTTCCCATATCATTATTTCCTCTTCTAACAGAGCCGCCTGTGACAAAGAAATACCTCACCCAACAGTGAAAATATATTAAAGAAAATGATATGGGAAGAGAGAATGGGAGAAGCCAGAAGAAAATGAATGATACGTTGTTGGAGGAGTAAGTGACAAAAACAAGAAAGTGTGATATTTTGAGAGAAAGAGAAAGTGGGAAATTTTGAGAGGAAAGAGGGAGTGAAAATTTTGGAGATAAGTTGGAGGGTTAAAGTTTATAAAATAATATTAAGTATAATTTTTTTAGAGATAAGAAATGTAAAAAATAAGAGAAGAAAAGCAAAAAAATGTATTATAATTTGAGGAGGTTAATAACCTCTTAAAAAAAAGTTTAAAACTTTCGTCATTTACACAACCTAACATATCATTCTAAATTTGATGAATTTGTGGTGATTTATTATAACTTCCTACCCACACATGTGGTACGCCCGAGACTAATGCCTACATTGATTGGTATAGGCATCTTCAGTTCTGGTGGGACATACGTGACGAATGACTTTTGGATGAAAAGAGCGGAACTGGATCTTTGGATGAAAAAAGTCTAACTGGCTCAAGATTCAGAAAACGAAAATGATTTTTGAAAGAAGGAAGAAAGATCATAAAAGAAAGAAGATTCAACAAAGAAGACAGAAAAAGATTGTACAAAAAGAAGAAAGATTAGAAAAGAAAGAATGTTTAATCCAGAAGACAAAACAAGATTTTACAAAGGAAGAAGGAATATCATAAAAGAAAGATTCAACCGACAAGACAAATTTTTTTTTTACAGAGAGAATGAAGAAAGATAAGAAAAGAAAGATCAACCGAGAAGAAGTAAAAATATTTTACAAAGAAGGAAAAAAGATCATAAAAGAAAGGATGTTCAACTTTTGTTAAATGACTCGTGAGATTTATACTATGAATGCATTTAAATTAAATCACTTTTTGTTAACTATTTTTAAAATCAATAAAACTTTATGAGTTTTATATCATTCAACTTAAGTGGTAGAAATGAAGTGTTATAAAACTTAGTAACAACTTGTATAAATTTAATTACTAAAAACACCATTCTTTAAGGAAGTTTCTTAAAGTATTTTTTTAATGACTTTAATATCCATATTAATTAATTCCAAAGTATAATATTATCGATAAGAAATATATATTCAAGTTTGTTTTAGCAGTAAAGAATTTCAGAAAAAAAAATTAAGAAACCTAGTTTTTTTTTATAAATTTTAATACACACTACAAAAAATGTTATGTTACGGAGGTTATTTTGCCAAAGTTATAAAAAACTCTCACAAACATAATGATGCTGCTAGGTTGTCTAAATGACAATAATAATTGAAGTTTTAAACTTTCTTTTGAAGAGATTATTATCTCTTCCCTTTTCTTATTTTTTACATTTCTTAACTCTAAAAAATTAATACTCAATATTTTTTTATAAATTTTAACTCTCCAACGTATGTCTCCAAAATTTTGAGAGAGAAGAGGAAATGAAAATTTTGAACATATATGTTGGAGAGTTAAAGTTTATAAAAAATATTCAGTATAAATTTTTTAGACGTAAGAAATATAAAAAATAAGAGAAGAAAAGGGAAAAAAGTATTATAACCGAGGAGGTTAATAACCTCTTCAAAAAAAAGTTTAAAACTCCCACTATTAGTGTCATCTAGACAACCTAATAGCATCACTCTAGTAAAATTGTGGTGGTTTTTATAACTTTCACAAAATAATCTCTGCAAAATAACAATTTTTTTTGTAGTGTTTATTAAAATTTATAAACAAAAAAATGAGTTTTTTAATTTTTTCTAAAATTTTTTACCATTAAAACAAACTTGAATATACATTTCTTACCAATAATATTATACTATGGAACTAATTAATACGAATATTAAAGTCATTAAAAGAGTACTTTAAGAAACCTCTATAAAAAATAATTTCTTTTGTAATTAAATTTATACATATTGTTACTGAGTTTTATAACACTTTAGATCTATGACTTAAATGAATCATTTAGAACTTATGAAATTTTTGTGATTTAAAAAAACAAATTTAACAAAAAGTCATTTAATTTTTGTTAAATGACTCATAAGATTCATACTATGGATGCATTCAAATTAAATGACTTTCTGTTAATTTTTTTTTTCAATCACAAAAAATTAATGAGTTCTAAATCATTCAATTTAAGTTATAGAAGTGAAGTATTATAAAACTTAGTAACAACTTGTATAAATTGAATTACTAAAGACACCAATTTTTATAGGAATTTCTTAAAATATTTTTTTAATAACTCTAATATTCTTATTAATTAGTTTCAAGGTATAGTATTATTTGTAAGTAATATATATATATATATATATATATATATATATATATATATATATATATATATATATATATATATATTCAAGTTTTTTTAAATAGTAAAAAATTTCAGAAAAAATTAAAAAACTCATTTTTTGTTTATAAATATTAATACACACCGTACAAAAAAAAATATTTTGTTGAAGTTATAAAAAAAAACCCACAAATTGACCAAATTTAGAATGATGCTGTTAGGGTGTCTAAATAATACTAATATCAGAGTTTTAATATTTTTTTGAAGAGATTATTAACCTCCTCAGATTATAATACCATTTTCCCTTTCCTTCTCTTAATTTTTACATTTCTTATCTCTAAACAATTTATACTCAATATTTTTCATGAACTTTAACCTCCAACATATGTGTCCAAAATTTCTACTTGTTCTTCCCTCTCGAAATTTCTCAATCTCTCCATCCCTCAAAATTTCACACTTTCTTGTTTTTGTCACTTACTCCAACAACGTATCATTCACTTTCTTCTTGCTTTTTCAATTTCTTCTTCCCATATCATTTTCTTTAATATTTTTTTTTCCTTTAATTTTTTTTTTCTCGTCACAGATGACTTTGTTGGAAGAGGAAAGAATGATATGGGAAGAGGAAATGAAAGAAGCAAGAAGAAAAATAATGATACGTTGTTGGAGGAGTAAGTGACGAAAACAAAAAAAATATGAAATTTTGAGAGGAAAGAGAGAGTGGGAAATTTTGAGAGGGATGAGGGACTGAAAAATTTGGACACATAAAGTTTATAAAAAATATTAAGTATAATTTTTTTAGAGATGAGAAAGGTAAAAAATGAGAGAAGAAAAGGAAAAAAGTATTATAATTTGAGGAGTTAATAACCTCTCTAACAAAAAGTTTAAAACTCTCATTATTTAGACATTTTAGCATGATCATTCTAAATCTGGTCAATTTGTAGTGGTTTATTATAACTTCTTCCACACGTAAGTGGTATGGAAGCCGATTACAGCTCCACGTCCGAGACTGATGCCTACACTGATTAGTGTAAGCATCTTCCGTTCTGGTGGGGGCATACGTGAAGAATGACTTTTGGATGAAAAGAGTCGGACTCAAGTTTTAGGAAACGAAAATGATTTTAAAAAGAAGGAAGAAATATAAGAAAGGAAAAAGAAGATTCAACCGAGAAGACATAAAAAAATTATACCGAAGAAATATCAGAAAAGAAAGAAGATTTAATCGAGAAGAGAAAAAAAATTTTTACAGAAGGGAAAAAAATATTAGAAAAGAAAGAAGATTCAATCGATAAAATCTTTTTTACAAAAAATGAAGAAATATCAGAAAAGAAAGAAGAATCATCTTAGGAAAAGGAAAAAGATATTATAGAACAAGAACGATAAGAAAAAAATAATTTTCTTTTGTTTATAAATTTTAATACACATTTACACTATTTTATAAGATGTGAAGAATAAATTTTGATGTGTTTATATAAAACTTAAATATTAAAAAACTTACGGAATAATGATTATGCTATTAATATTACTTCAGTGGTGTTGAAATTTTTCTTGCGTCGTGCAAAGTAAATATTAAAAGTCATTGGTCGTTGATTGCGTGAAGCATTGTGATGAAAACAGGTTGTAAAAACATGTTTGGAAGTTTTTTTTTTATGTTTTTTTTCTATAAAGGCCAACTCCTCACAGCCACATGTTGGTTGTGTACAAAAGTTAATGCTCATCTTGTAATTGACCTCAAAAATACACCTAACTTGTTTCCAATCCATAACTAAAATCTCCATGCTTCATTTGTCATTCTACTTAAAGTAAATACACCTTTTTCTGCTTCTTTCATTCTTATCTAACACTAATGGAACCAACCTCTCTTTTTTTTGCTAATTAAGATACGAAACTAGGATTTGAGTATGTCTAATGCTTAAATCACATGAATGGAAAGTTCTAATCATCATCATACTCTGCCAATTCAAGTCTAATAATTGAATTCACTGCGTATGGAGATACCATTTTACATTAATTAGCTTCAAACTTCAGCAAGGTATACAACAGTTTTGAAAAAATAAAAATGTGATGAGAGCTTTGTGGATTTGAAATTTCACATTAAATCAAAATGAGTTAGGTAAATAATAACTTATGATAAGTTTTATTATACATTAATTAGTGATGGTCTAATTCACAAGGAATTGATATCATTTTTAATCCAAAATTTTAAGACTTTGGATTTGAGTGATATTAATATCTTACTTGGATTAGACTCGCATTTTATTGTTGTGTTTTTTCAATGAATTTTTTTCTTCTCGTTACATCCATAAATAATATCAAAGTTGATAATTAATTTTTGTAACAGACTTACATAAATACAATATGTTTTTTGTATCGAAAGTATTTCTAATGAGAGTTTCAGGTACGCATGTCGTGTTAAGATGAAATGTGGTATGAAAAGAGAGATATTCATGATTGAAAATGTTTCTAGTAGAAAAAAGTATGAAGGTGAAAAAAACTCATTTTTAAAAAAATTATTAAAAATCTAAATGTAAATCTAAATTTTACATTAGTTCAATATAAAAAAAATTAAACATAGTATAAGGATAAAATTTCGTTAGCTTATTATATTAAGATTTTAGATTAAAAATAATATTAAATTATTATATAATTTGAATTCTAATTCTATTAATATTATGTGTTCATAAACCTCTCCCATAAGTATTGTTTATCATTATTAACTCATGCATGCGTATAATTAGTGAATGATGAGTTTATACAAAGCGTATGATTAACACACACATATATATATATATATATATATATATATATATATATATATATATATATATATATATATATATATATGTTATTCTCCTATTCTAAAACAATTTTCAATTACATGCTAGTATAATTAGTGGAGCTTAATTAAAAGAAAAAGAAAATCTCTCTAATTATTTATTAACGTAGAACATAATGGGCACGATGATATGCGTGTTAGTTGGGTACAGCAACAGGGGACACGTTTTTCGTGTTCTTAAGCTTTTGGATAAGATCAAACATAAGCTTCTATTATGTCATAAAATATTTTTTGATCACCGTTTGTTTTAGTTAATGCGTGATTAACTACTGTTGTTGTTTTCTGAACAGTTGTCTCTCATTCGATATATAAAAAAAATAAACTAAAATTCTGATACTATATTACAATACATAAAAAATTGAAATTTGACAACAAAAATAGAATCATATATAATAATTTAAATGAATTGAATTAAAGATCTTGTTTCTTTAAGGAGTATCTTTTTTATTGTTTAATTAATTCGACAAAGTGAACATAATGCCATGACAATTAATTGATATAGTTGGAAGAAGGAGAAGAAGTAGTAACAGTTAAATTTGAAGTATAAATTATTGATCCAATGATTAAAGATAACTAATTGTTTAGTAAAGAAATAATTAGATATTAATTAGTGGTTGACTAGAAAGAAGTAGAAAATATGGCGTAATAACTTTAACCATAAAACACGAGTGAGGTAGAGTGCATAATTATATAACATGTGTTTATCTAAAACTATATCACTGATTACGTAAGAGATTATTAAAATTTAAATAATGTGAACACTTTTTTCTTCTATGCCTTTGGCTACACGCCTTTCTCTTGCTCTAAAGATTCAACCCTTAAATTTATATTCTTTTTAATGTTTTAGTAATTCTGATATGGAATTTTTAAAAAAATATTATAAAATAAATTCTGAAATAATAATAGAAAGTGACACATCATCTAAATCCAAACAAAAACTTGGGGAAAAAGATTCAAAAAACTTAATTTCGGAAGTGATTAATAAATCATTTAAATTAAATTTCGGAAGTGTATAATTTCATACATATATATTGAAATTAATTTGTGATGCCGTTTTTCGAAATTAATAAGTCAGATAGTAACCTTGCTCATACAAAATTATTGTCGAAGATAAATCACACTTTCAGATCTTAGTAATTTAATTATTTATAATTCACGGGTTTTACCAATTTAATGATTGGTCTCGAAATTATACAACTCATGACTATACTAAAAATGAAATTAATATTGTAAATTTCACAATTAAGATAGAACTTGAAATTTAGTTCCATATTTATTTATCCTTGTTGCTTAAATGCTTTGGCTACAACAATACTCATTATTAAATCCAATGTTTAAGAAAGAAACTTATAAATAAGGACACCATAAAATGGATAACATTAATGGAGCTTTTGGAAATTAAATGAATTATAAAGAAATATAAAAAAGGATAAAATGCACGATTGCTTAAAAAATGGTGCAGAACGAAACTAGAGGGGTGTAGGAAGTAAATCCTAGTATTAATCAGTGAAATAGTCTGAATTTAGTTTATAAATTCGTCTTTGGGCTACACATTGCTAATTAAGAAGATAATTTATTCTCACCCCTGATTTTACTACAATCACTTCCTAGTTTTTCAAAAATGTATTTAACAAAATCACCCTCAGCATAAATGTAGTTTCTTTGTTTTAATTAAGAAAGCCTGTTTTGAGTGTTAATTTTATAGGATTCAGGGTTTACAAAGAAATTGACAATATTGATATATTTTATTTGTGAAGTTAATTATATATGGATGGGACTTTTTTGAATGTGACCTTTTAATTGAAAAAATTTAATTACATTATAAGATATAATTTCAATATCGTCAAATCAGTCATTTAAATGGTTTGAATGATTATACGAGTTAATAGGAGTCAGATTAGTCGCAAGTAGTTTGATGTTAATTAAATATAGTGATTTCTATATCATATTTAATTATTATTATTGTTATTATTATTAAATAAAATAATAATTAATTTTATTAAATCGTAAATCAAATTCTTAGATAAATTTTTGGTATGTGCCCTTAAGCACATTTTTAACTATATTCAAAGTTGTTTTTTAATGTCAGCTTTCAACGTTTGTTTTCATGTTATTGTTTTACTTTTTAAACTTTTTCTCTCTCCTGATCTTTAATTCATTGTCTAGTTAAAATTACAAAAAGACATATTTTATTTTTATTTCTTAAACTAATATTTAAAAAAAAAAAGATATATCTATTGATAATACAAACTTTTTAAAACTATCATATGTAAAAAAAATTGTCATATGTGATCATTTTTCTTTTACAATTAAATAATAATATGAATATTCTTCTTATTATCGTGTGTAAAATTCAACTTGTAAATGATAGATATAGATATTCCTATAATGTTTTTAAATAATTACACCTGTAATAAAATAAATTGAATAATTACATTTAATACTTTATTTTAAAGTTTTAAATTAGATACGAAGGTCAAAATTACAAATTTTTCCCAATTGACGCACTAAAAGAATGGCAATCATGAGAATTATAGTCATGGACCGTTTTTAAAGTATCGGTTGAGTTACAAAAAGTTTATTACATCAGTATAGTTTCAATTATTTATATAATAAATTTTATCCCTTAATATATAATTTTAGCGTATAAAAATATATCAGTTTATGTTAATAAAAATAAATAAACGTGGTTCTAAATATTTATCTTTATTTAAGTAAATTATTTTAAGATCAATTGAATTTGAAGGGTTCATAAATTTTTGTATTTTAAATTAGTTCTCAAGTTTTTATGCTATACTGAATACTCCAATTTTTTATATATTTCAATTAAATGATATGATTGTTATATTATAACGTGATATTGCTTACTTGTTTCTATATAATAAATATGAAGTTTTATGATTAATATAAAATGATAAAAGTAATTTTGATTATGTTCATAAAAAAATATATTGAATAACCAAATTGTTATATTCGAATAATTTCTACGTCATGAACTATGATTGATGTCACTATTCCTAATGTAAATGCTTAGGATTTAAAGGTATAATATTTGTATCCAACATAATTTTAAATAAAAATAATAAAAGTCATCAGTATGTTAAACACAACAATTCATATATTTTTAATACGTGAGAAATAAGCACAATAACATATAAAATAATAATATATCACTTTGTTAAAATAAAAAGACTCTGTTAAAAAAAATTTAAACACTCACTATACTACAAAATTTTAATAGAGATTTAATTATAAATATTAAAATTTGTGGAAGAATTAAAAGTTAATTAAGTATTGTTTTAATATAAAATATTTCACACATATAAGGGATAGATGTGAACTTAGAAAGAGGAAGGGGTGAAGTAACAAAATCTTTACAATATTTGGGCCCATATAATCCGTTCCAAGTTGCAAGGAGATTCTATTCTTCGGATTTTGTGTAAACTCACGCAACTTTAACGTGCGCAAATATTTTTTGTCCAGAAACCGAAACCGAAAAAGAATGCCACGTGCGACAATATAGCTTGCACGTGGGAAGCGAAAATCAAACATATCGCGATATTTGAGACAGTGAAGATTATTATCTTACCGTGTAACGGAACCAATAAATAGTTGCCACGTAGACTTACGCGGCGTGCACCGTAGGAAGTGTAGTTGAAAAACATGTGCTTTTGTAGCCTTGTAGGGTCGGAACTTGTTTGTTGCCTCATCCATTCAAATATCTACAGTTTTTAATACCGGAAAAGACGGTTTTACCCTCCATGATTATCCTCACCACGTCACCGCTTTATTTGATTTCCCAATTTGTCCCTTCTTTTACTTGCTTTACCTTCTGAAATTGCTTTCTAAAAGAAAGTGAATCCAACCTTACAAATCACAATACGTAAATACAAAGAAAACAAACTTAGAGTACACACATCCTTACCAAAATGCATACGCCTCATCAGAAAAAAAAATCAATATACGTTATAATAGCATCATAAAATTATTTTTTATTATTAGTAACAATTTTTTTAAAATAAAATAAATTAAAATTATACTTTTTTAATTCATAACTTATTATAATTAAATTCATAAGTATATGACAGGGAGTGTTATATTTTTTTAATAACCAACTCATCTGGTTAAGTTAGTACGTGTCTTTTGCTGGGTGGGAAGTTCATTGAACCAACGAAGGGTATTATTGTAAAATCAGATGTGGTAACTCAAAACGAGAATCCCAGCACGTGCGAGGGATAGTGACGTAATTACACTTTTCGTCAATTTGGGAAGCTGTCCTCTTTCTCGTCCCAACTTTCCTCTCTGAGCGCCTATAAAATGGCTTCGTGAGTTTCGTTCTTTCATTTCTTCATATCTCAAACACTTTTCGCTTTCATTGAAACCATTCGATCTCTTCCTCGCCTTCTCAAACAGTAAGTAAACCCACGAATCATTGTAAATTTTACCATTACCATTCTTTTAGTTATTAACTTAGAATCTTCCCTTTCTAGATTTATAATTGTAATAATTCTTTGTTATATATACGTTGATGTTACTGGGATATACATAAGGTGTTGAACATAGGAAAAGTCTTGATTTTTAATACTTTAGAGCGGTTTCATTTTCTGGGCTGTAGTTGTTTTCTCATACCAAATGACTAGTGGTAGTTCTGTTGGAATCTCTACCATGAGGCCTTGTTGTAGAATCTTTTGTAACTACAAAAGTCCATCGCTTTTTGGGTTTTCTCCAACGAACTTCGGTGATTCAGCGATCACGGGCATGTTGTCCAGATCAGGTCATCCCAAGTCAACCCATCGTTATAGATATAATACCTGTGATACTCAGATTGTAGGGTACATAAATGTGATCAAACCGAATCGGAGAGATTTTAGTATTTCCGGTTCGAATTGGCGTCTTGCTAGGGATTTTAGCACTAGTGTTTGTATCAATGTTGGTAGTTTTAGGCCTAGGGTTGTGTCCTTGATACCGCATGTAGCGTCGGATTTTAGGAACCAGTCTACATCGGTCGATTCTCATGCTCATGACACGAGCTTTGAGAAGATTTACATTCAGAGCGGCTTGAATGTGAAGCCATTGGTGATTGAAACAATTGAGACTGATCAAGGCGTATTGGAGGAAGTATCTGAAGAAACATGTGGTGAGTCAAATGTCAATTTAGATCATTTGAAGGATTTAAGTGAGAATAAGGTTCAGAGGAAGGTCTCTGAGGTTGAAAAGGAAGCTTGGAAGTTGCTTCGGGATGCTGTCGTCACATACTGTGGGAATCCCGTTGGGACCGTTGCAGCTAATGATTCTGCTGACAAACAACCGCTGAATTATGATCAAGTCTTTATCCGTGATTTTGTTCCATCGGCGCTTGCCTTTTTGCTCAATGGTGAAGGGGAAATTGTCAAGAATTTTCTACTTCACACATTGCAACTGCAGGTATGTTATGGCGTTATTAGCTCAATTAGATTGTTTCTGCATACACTTGTTTTCTGTTCTTCTACATATTAGTTATGTGTACACCGCTATTTATGTTATGCATACTCTGTTGAGATGATATTATTTAGCTTTAATGCTGCATAACAAATAACTGATGTTCTTTTCTATCCATCAATTGTATATTTGAAAGGAATTTAAGCATAGATTGTTTCTTATTTGTGAATCAGAGAAAGATAAGACGTCATGTATCTAGTTCTCATTGTCGCCCTTATTTTAAATTATCCTATGTTAGACATTACGGAAGAAATGTCAAAGCGCATGTTGGGATTCACGTTAGAAAAGCCTAAACCATTGTTTGGCCAAAATCTTCCCTTTTGTAATTTTTGCTCAAACATTAGTTTGGAGATTCCAACTTCAAGACAAACACTCTCTAAGTGCTTCTCATCTACTGGACCTTTTTCATTTTTTCATAACTCAAGAAACAAAGAATCCTTGTAAATGCCTCACGACTCTCAAGCTAAGTTAACATGTAACCAATGAATGAGAGGGAAGGACTAGTATGTAAAGTGTTGTCGGCAAACATATAGATGAAGCTGTTATTGGACTTGAATTAATTTCTTTTGGTGTACTTGTTTCTTGTTTTAGTATTTTAATTAAAAGTTTATGTTTGCCAGAGTTGGGAGAAGACTGTTGACTGCTACAGCCCAGGTCAAGGGTTGATGCCTGCAAGCTTCAAGGTTAGAACTGTGCCTCTTGACGGTAACAATGAAGCATTTGAGGAAGTTTTGGATCCTGATTTTGGTGAATCAGCTATTGGACGTGTTGCACCTGTCGATTCAGGTAACTTGTTTATTGTTGTGGAAGCTTAAGACATTTTCTATTACATTAAATGTTACCTACACTATCATTATTATGTTGTTCCTTTTCCGGATATAGTCTTGCTATATTTTTGCTTATTCAAAATTAACTTAACATCTATATTTTACAAATCATATTTAGGCCAATATTTTAAAGCTTATGCTACATTCTCCGTTACAGGACTGTGGTGGATTATATTGTTGAGAGCTTACGGGAAATTAACGGGTGACTATACTTTGCAAGAGAGAGTGGATGTCCAAACAGGCATAAGACTGATCCTTAAGTTGTGTCTGACTGATGGATTTGACATGTTTCCTTCTTTATTAGTCACTGATGGTTCCTGCATGATTGATAGAAGGATGGGCATTCATGGTCACCCTCTTGAGATCCAGGCAAGCTGATAACTTTATCTCTATTTATATAAGCAAGTAGGAATTATGATTTATTTTGCTCTTCTTAATGTATGGTACTGAGGGATTTTTTTTTTCATTGATAATATATTAGCTATCTCTATTCATGTAAGGAATTATCAGTTATTTTTTTCTTCATAATGTATAAAATATGGAATTTTTTCCTTGATAGATAATATATGAATATGCTTTTCTGCTCTGTATTTGAAGCATGGCAGCATATTCTCAGTTAGATTATTTGAGCAAGAACAAGTGATGTCACTGTGATTCAACAAAACTTAATTACTTGACATAGACCTCTCAGTTGAGAGTTTGAAATGTATAATTTTTCATTTACTCATTTTTGGACACAGACTGATGTAATTTTTCATATTAAAAATTAAAATTAATTCAGCATTTCAAGTTCACAACGTGCATTACTCAATAATATCTACTGCTGACCCAGTGTTTGCTACATCTTTATACAATTAGTTTTAAAATGGATTACAATCAGTTTTGGGCTGCGGCCTTGTTGACTCTTTAATAGTCTATTGTGTTTCCCTCCTCTTTCTTGTTGGTTGTCGCATGTCTGAATGTATACCTGGATACTTATTAATTTCCCCTTGGGTGGATTTTAATTGCACATTTGCAGGCGTTATTTTACTCGGCTTTACGCTGCTCACGGGAGATGCTGATAGTCAATGATGCAACTAAGAGCCTGGTGGCTGCTGTCAGTAATCGCTTGAGTGCACTCTGCTTTCACATGAGAGAGTATTATTGGGTTGATATGAAGAAGATTAATGAAATTTATCGGTATAAAACAGAAGAGTATTCTACTGATGCTGTAAACAAGTTTAATATCTATCCAGAGCAAATTCCTTCATGGCTAGTGGACTGGATATCCGAGGATGGCGGATACTTCATTGGTAATGTGCAACCTGCTCATATGGACTTCAGGTTTTTCACACTTGGAAACCTTTGGGCCATTGTTTCTTCTTTAGGAACAACAAGCCAAAACCAGGGTATTTTAAATTTAATTGAAGCAAAATGGGATGATATTGTTGCTCAAATGCCTCTCAAGATTTGTTATCCGGCTCTGGAGAGTGAGGAATGGCGTATCATCACTGGCTGTGACCCCAAGAACACGTAAGGCTATTCTAAATTTCTTCTTCTCTTTTGAATTTCGCAGTGTTTCTTGGCACAACCACTTGGATGCAAAAGTTCACAATTTGTGTGATGCAAAACATTGAAATAAATTGTCAATGATTCAATATCTTGCCAGAGATAGTCGTGTTTTCTTGTATTGTAAAGGTTTTGGCTGTTGCCTTACTCTTGTTTGATATTTATCTCCTGCTCTAAATTACAAACTTTAATGATAATTTGTTAAACTGCTTGCAGCCCTTGGTCATATCATAATGGAGGATCTTGGCCAACGCTTCTCTGGCAGGTCAGTTGTATATTTTTGTTTGGATCAAGTCATCCCTGTGATTGTTTGTTACTTCTTCTGGTTTTATGTACAAGAAGATAATAATATTTAATTCATCAAGACCAAATTCTATTTATAGTTTTTTTCAACCTATTCGTGCTAGTTGGTTAAGAGTCTAATTTAACAATAAACAAGTGGATGTCTTGTTAATAGATTTCACAATAATTAAGGGTATAAAAAAACTAAACGTTGTCGACTAAGACATTTAAAAGTGGAACTATGTTTGCTATAATAGGATAAAAAAACGTTTTTATTTATTTTTCTTATTCAAAGGAGGAGAGGAAGCATTGACTCCAAAAGATAAATAGAAGTACATAACATTTCACGTTAGCATTAATTAGTATGACAGCTATTATTACTTTTTATCTTTTAAAACATGTCATCTGGTATTGATATTAATTTTCTTTAGTTCCTGTTTTGTAATAATTTTATGGCCTGATATATAAATTTAATTACTATTGGTTCGATGACGATTTAGGTTTATGTTCGTCCAATTATATGGCAATGCAAAAAATTTAACATTGACTTTTGTTATATTGGCTAACTAGTATGATATGTTTAAACTTCAGTTCACATTAGCCTGCATGAAGATGGGAAGGCCCGACTTGGCACAGAAGGCTGTTGATTCAGCAGGGAAAAGGCTTTCATTGGATAAATGGCCCGAATATTACGACACACGAAATGGAAGGTTCATTGGGAAGCAATCACGGTTGATGCAGACATGGACCATTGCTGGTTTCTTGACCTCAAAGATGCTTCTAGAAAATCCAGAAAAGGCATCCTTGTTGTTTTGGGAGGAGGATTTTGAACTTCTTCAGAACTGTGTCTGCATGCTAAGCAAAACTGGTAGAAGAAAGTGTTCCCGTTTTGCTTCAAGGTCTCAGTTTCTTGTTTAACGTCAACATTCTCCCACTAGAGTGCCATTGTTTGGTGAACTAATGTATTGCAATAATTGATTATGCATGTTAACTATTTATGTTGTTTGGTGACAACGGATAACAGTATAACAGTTATATTGCATCATTTATTTATGCGGGGTAACTCACTCCATGCCATGTGTGGCATCAGTGTATCATATATTTGAACAGTAGTCACACTAGTTCTATAAGAACCGGTTATTGTACCACCAGAGTACTTTTGTAAATCTTTGCTAATTGAAGGATTGATATATCTAGTGAAAGAAATCTTACTTTAGGACTGAATTCAATTGAGTCTTGCTTTTATTTTTCCAGGGGTATTGACTAAGTAGTCAAAAGGGAGATTTTTTGAAGTATTGAAAATGAACTTTATAATCAAATGTTAATATATAAAAGGAAATGTTTGTTATCGTTAAAAAAATAGGGTAGTTGAAGTTAGCATAGCAGATAAATAAAAGAAAGAGATGTATAATTTTGGTTAGAAGGAAAGAAGAGAGAGAGAGAGAGAGAAAGTTGAAGGATTGGAATTTATGATGATTGGTGGAAAGGAGTACAGAGAAGTTATCTTAGGGTAGTGAAGTTAATAATGAGTGGGGAGAGTATGGAAAAAAATGGGGAAGCAGAGGAAAAGAGTGAGTGGTGGTCAGCGTTTGCAGTTTCTGAAAAGCTGAAGGCGTGTGTCTCCAAGCCTGAGAGAATATGTGGCTTTCTTGTATTCGGCCCAAGTGAATGGTCGGAAGAGAGAGGGCCTCTGAGGTGTCACCATAACTGAGGGAGCAACAATGGTTTGATGCAGAGGTGGAGCCCCAAAATATGCCACTGACATTCTACACTTGTATGAGTTCGTCATTGCCCTGTGTCTCACGCTCACAAATCTTCCATTTGTCATAACCTTAACACAACACCAACACCCACATAAATCAATCACACTTCAACCCCCACTTTCCCAACATTCATTTCTCATTTCATTACTTCATATCATATTCATTTCTTACACTTGTCATTAATTTCATTCAAATGTTCCCCAAATATTTTAGTAGATGGATTCAGACCCACTGAAATTTAGTTCAAAAGCTGCAGTGAAAAGAAAAGAAAAAGAAAAATACATTGATTCCCATGTCATTTCACCTCACTTCACTTCCCATCAACTTTTAAGATTTTTTTTTCTCTTTCTGTGCCAGCATACAAACCAGGCCCCCCACTCCCTGTTTTTTTTCTCCTTTGCAAATCGAATCAACCTCTGTGTTCTGTTCTCTTCTGTGGGGTTCAAAGACTAAACCTTTCACGTTATTATTCTATACAAGTCATTATAATGTGTTTGAGTATGTAGGAAAGAGAAAGAGGAAAAATAAGCATGTTCCCAACTAATGTTAATGCATTAGAAAGTGTATATGATGGAGTGAAAAAGGAAGCAAAGCATATTACATGCATAGAGATACCTGTAGTACATCACCGACGTTGACATAGAATGCAGAGGGGTCAGGTGTGACTGGGATCCATACCCCATCTGGAAGAGAAATTTGGAGGCCTCCGACGTCGTTGGATCGGAGAATGGTAAGGATCTGAGGGTCAGAATGCTCCCCAAACCCAACCTTGGTAATTTGTGATGACTTGTCCTTATCTCTGTTAATTATAGGTGGGTAGTGATTGAGTCTCAGCACTGAGTCACTTTCACCATCCCTTATCAATCTGCTGAAAACCCAAGTGTCCGGGACCCCCAGCCCCTCTGCCATCACCTCCAATATCTCACATGCTAGTTCTTTCACTGCTTCTGTGTATGCACTCAAGCTTTTCCTGCATCCCATTATTCAAATCACACACAAAACAGACATATAAATATCTCTCTTTTTTTTTTTATTCTATATGACCAACCTCCAGGTTTTATAAGGAACACAAATATCATTTTTTAATTACCAAGAATCAAATTGTAATTTTCTCTTCCTTAAGGGGAATACCATCGTCAAGACAGTGTTAATATCCATTTTATATATACATATAAAAAAGAAGAAGCTCAAGTTGTATAGCATAATGTCAGAATAATGAGTTGCAACAGTCATTTTTTTCAAATACTGGTTATTGGTTGACTCACTTTAGGACTTGTTCGTTCAAAGGGGAAACTTTGAAACCATTATTCTCTCTCCCTTCTTTACTGGCCAGTCAGATACAACTCACACCAATGTACTTCCAAAAGCGTTATACTCATTCATTGAACGCTGCTAGTAACAGTGTCTGCTTCAATTTTTTTTCTATACTATATTAAATTTACAAAAATAATACTGTTATACTTATTCATTGAAAGCTGCAGTGTCTGCTTCAATTTTTTGCTATACTATATTAATTAAATTTACAAAAATAATACTTTGATACGCATATTTCTTTTTACATTTAAATGATACTGATATTTTTAAATGGATCATGATATTTTAATAATTTTTTTTTATAATTTTTTGATAAAAGATTATGTGTGACTGTTTTATTGGTTCTTATATTTAAAACGAATTAATCACAAATTATCACATATATTATTATCAAAAAAAGAGCTTGGAGAAAAAATTGAAAAGTACCGTGTGACATGAATGTTATTGTCACCGTCACCTGTGGGTGTCAATATACCGGTGCTCTTAAATTTATTAATACATGATATACATTGAGTAAAAGTTAACTACTATTTTTAGCAAGATCTTCTATTTTAATCATATGTATTCATCAAATGATATTTAAGCTTCAGACCTTACTCTAAGAACAACGAATCAACTTCTACATTGTTGGTTGGTATGGTGTGTATGGCATAAACTGATGAATTTACCCTCTGTGTGTATATATACATATATTTAATATCTGATGCATGTGTAAACAGATTTTTGTTATTATATTAAAGTTAAAGGTAAATATACGTACCAGTTGTTAATTCTAAGTCTGGATTATGTAAACGTGTGTACATGTTGTTATTGAACGAAAATATTATTGTTGTGTGCGACATGTATAATAATCTGTTCTGATAATTTCGTGTATAGCATGCAGCTAAATTTGATTAACTTTTCTTATATAAGCTATAAATATGCATAACATTTGAGATAATTAACATAAATGAGCAAAGTGAGAATCTGTCTGAGATAATTGGCAGAAGAATTGTTGAAAAATATGATATGAAAAAGGGTGGTAGTTAGGGAGCATGTGGAGTTAACAGTAAAGGAAGCATGCAGTAAATATAAATAAGAGGTGACATGATGCATAAGATAGATAGATAGATAGAGATACCTGAGATTTAATGGGTCAGTGGATATGGTTTTGGAAATGTGAGCAATGGAGTCAGTGGTGGCACTGAGGAGAAGGTACTCGACCTCACCCATGTCTCCATTGACACCTATGTTCTTGCACCCATATGCAGGTACCGCCACTTTCTTTTCCACCATCGGTTTCCCAAAGAAACCGAAACCTGCTTCTTCAGATTTCGCTATAACTTCCTTGCTGATACCGTGGTTTATCACTTTGAAGAAACCGTATTCTTCGCACGCTTTCACGATCACCTTCGCCACTTCCGCTCTCTCCCCTGAGAAGTCCACCACGGGAACCTCTCTCGGGAGAATCCCTTCGCTCTTCATTGGGTTTCGGGCAGCCAACACCATTTTTCTAGATTTTGCAGATATCTGTTACTGACTGAAGAGAATGCAGAGGGAAAACAGAAGAGAAGAAGAAGAAGATGGTGAATTGTGAGTGGAGATAGTGGCCTATTTATGCACCAAGAATAGGAGATAATCCATGGGAGGAAGAGATTAAAATAATCTATATTTCACTTTAAATAAACTCTAAACCTAGCTCAATAATTAATTTTAAATTAAAATTACAGATAGAAAAAGATGCACAGATTATATATCAGTGCTTATAATATAATAAAAATGGCGTAAATGATGTGAATTTATTAGAATCTGATGAAAATAATTCTAATCTAAATATTTCTTATATTATTATTTAATTATAAACTATTATTATAGTATTTAAAAGAGTCATAACTGCTGCAATTTCTAATTGAATAATGTGGTAATGCAATTCAGTTGATGTTGTTGAGACGAGTTTAATGAGAAAGCATTATTTATGTAGAGTAATTTTATGTTTTTTGTTTAATCGAAATTATAATTGATATATGATTTATTCAGAAAATTGTATTATGGGACAGGACTGAACAAATTTATCATATATGATAGTTTGTTATTAAAAGTTAATATACTATAAAATACTTATAAACTTCAAACTTTGATATCTAAAACAGTTTTTAATTAAGTAATATTATAGAAAATATGGATATGAAAGCTGAAGGTTATCTGAAAAGGTAAATGGATGAAAATTGTACTTGATGTTTCTCTTGGAAGTGGGTGAAATTTTATAGTTAAAAAAATGAAGTACAATGCAAGTAGCAAAATTCCCAGAAAAGAACGTTGACTTTCTACAGACTTTCTTGACTCCCCCATTGGCTTTTTCACTTTAGTTAGTATTTACTGGTCTAAATCGTCGTTTTCATCAACCTTTTTTATTCTCTTTTTGACTTGCTACGCTTTCTCTCTTCAATGCTCACTTCACGTGCAAATCTATGCCTTCGAATTAAGAATGATTCTGCAAATTTTTTAACCTTCTCTTTTACATTCATACTAGTAAGTAGTTTGTTCAAAATGGGTTTGAAAATGAAAGTATAATAAGGTGGTTTAGGTTTAGGGTTTCCATGCACACTTGCTTTAAATAGAGGGCTTCACGTTCCCACAGAGTCGATATCATAGGACGAAGCTTTGCTGTTTAGGGTCACCCTAATTATATAGGAACGCCAGCTAACAATACAATCCCACACGTCCTTATCAAATCCTTGTGCCATTGAGTACTCACATGTCTTTAAAGAAGGGTCCATTAGTATATCACTTACACCGTCTTCAACAGACTTTCAATTGGATCGAAAACTTTCCCTTCATATTTTAGGTTAATCTTTCGATTATTTTCACTTCACTTATTTCACAGTCTTGTCAATTATTTTTTTATAAAGCCTAAATCCGAGTGATAGATACTTGTTAAAGGTAATTTGATGTTTAAGTTAATTTTCAATTATTAATAGATTATTACAGTATATACTTCTTTATTTTGTTTATGTATTTATAGATTTTAAAATAAACTTTTAATAAAGTTAGTTCAATCACCGTCCAAAATCTTCTGAGCATGTTTTTTTCTTCATTAATTAAATTACGAGATTTTTGATGCACTATGAACTCAATGGTTGCAGAAACATTATTAATCATTCGGTTGATATCATACGAGGATTGCTAAAGTTGATTTTCTATGTATTTGATTGATCGAATAACGTACTGGTTTATATATATGATACAAATTCATTCGTTTGTTTACACTTCCTTTCTTGGTTGTCCTATTTCTATCCAAATCCTTTTCTTTACATTTATCATTCTTCCCTCTTTGAATATTTCAATCATGGAATTGCCAATTGAGTGTGTTATGACCAACTCATGACACTCAACTATCAATGTTAAAGGCCCCATTTTCAACCACACTCATTCTCACCAAAACTAACCTAAATTGTGAGTTTATAAGATCAGTAAATAGTAAAATAATTACATTTAAAGATGGCAGAAAAACTTATCTTTTTCTCAATCGTCTTCTTTGACTTATAACAGTCTTGGAATGCGTAATAATTATTTAATACATAAAGTGTGGTTATGATGTGATATATACAAGAGGAGTAAGTGAGTGCATGATGCTGTGAGAATTTAAAAATGATAAATATACAGTATTATTTGTGTAAAGTACTGAAGATATTTTAAAGCTGACTACGACCTGTAGCTGTACAATTTAAGTATATGATATTATTATATTATTTGAATATGCAAGAACCATTTGTTTAAATTTAATATTAATTTATTAGTAGCTTAATCTCAGAAAGAATCGTCAGTACCATTCTGATAAATCAAATGCTAAACAATGTATTCATGACTTGTGCTTACAAACATTAAAGGTTGACTTAGTAGTAAAAAAATTTAAGTAATTCTTATATCTGAATCTCATTACACAGAAAAAAGTGGACAATTTATGAAAGAGAACGTAGACTTTTTTTTTTGGATTATGCTCTTATTCCTTTATATATAGCTTCATTTAGTTTTTTTTTTTTTTAAAAAAAAACGAATAATTTGGTTCTGGCATAAGATTTTTAGTAGAAATGGATAGAAAAGAACTATGAAAGGAAGAAATAAAATAGAATAATTGATTTTCTATAAGTTATTAAAAAAATCGTGGAAACTGCTAAAAAATACTTTAAATTGATACGAAATGAGAGGGAAAACACATACTCTATTTTTTCATTTTTTTTCTTTTCTTAAAAATAAATTTGTTTTTATATCTTGTTTTTAAAAAAACTGATTTTTTGTGTTAAGTACAAAAACTATTCTTTTGAACGAGTATACACGTGTATTAAGCATCAATCACAAGCTGGCATGGTTGGATACACATGGCATCCATGTGAAAATCAAATTAAGTTTAATTTGTAGAGATAAAAAAGTTATTTTATATTTTTTTTATATAATTCAATTGAATATACTTTTTAGATTAAACATTAATACCACGTATACTCATTTTTCATTTTAACAAAAATAAATAAACCCTTATAAAGATATTTTCAACAAATTATTAATATTAAAACAATGGAACTAAGTAGAACGTGCGATGTATACTTTGGCTGCAATGTTAGGTTTATCGAAGAGAACAATAATTGACCAACTGTAGGATTAAAAAAACAGCGGCTAATGATGTTAATTAGGATGTCTTGAACCAATATTAAACTCTGTAAAAAAGAAAGAGATAGGAAATTTGAATTTAATTTTTATGTTGGTGTCTTTGAGGTTGGGGTAGGTTTGCTTTTTCCCATGCAGTGAGAAGATTATCCCATACTTCCATGTCAAAAGCTATTATAAAACAATAATTCACATAAACTATAGAATTAATTCCAGAGACTAAGTTCCTTCTGACTTCCACTTTTCCAGGTTCATCTCGATCAGTCTAATCTTCCAACAACATCTACCTTTATTTTATGCCTCAGTGGAAGCTCGTACTTCTAATTTTTAAATATTCATCTTTGTTTGATAAAGAGCAAACAAATACAAGTAGAAACCAGAACAAGATAAAGAAAAAAATAAAAAAGTGAAAAAAATATTAATGAAACGAAAATATATTTAATTGAAAAATGTTGCAAAATTACTTGTTATAATTAGGTTTGTTAATAAGAAGAATTGATCACACAATCTCTTTTACTCTCTCTTTCAAGTTGATCATTATATCAATTTTATATTTCTAAAGCATTGATGGGGGAATTAAACCTACCATCTCTTTGATCCTTTCTTCTAACTTTGTCACTAAATCATTCTTATATATTTTAAGAGTAACCTTCATATTTAATGTTATTATGAAATTTTATATAGATTTATTAAAAAAATACCACTCAATAAATTTCAAATTCAGGTAATATAAATGATTAACATCACCTTTAATCAAATTTTAAAAAAATATATTTATGATATTTTATCTTATAACGTGTTTAATTTTTTTGTATATATCTTATATATTTAAATCTTTTGTACTGAACCGATCGGATAACATTTTCGAAAAGGAATAACCAATCCAAATAGATAGATAGTTAATAATATCAAGCGTCATCCAATCAAGATAAGTAAAAATTGTATAGTAGTTAACCGCATAGTTGTGGAGATGGGAAACCGGACAGGCGGACGACTTTTAACAACAAGGACCACTAAAATATCATTTATAATCAAGATTATTTGTAAAAGTTATCTAGGAGATGATGGATTGTGATTGGGTAAGATTAGAATCCCACTAATCACAAGTCCGTCACAAAATCCCACTTTACTAACTTGAGTGTTGGAGTCAGAATGTCTTTGACAAGTACACTTTAAAACATGAACAAAAAATGATTTTGCTTAAGAACATTCAAAACTACTACTCAGAAGAAAGTGTAAAAGAGTATTTTATGGAAATCATCGATCTTACACCCGAAATATTCTTTTTGAATGTTTTACTTGAAGTTTAATTTTATTTTATATATTTTGTAGAAAACTAAACTTTTTTTTTTTGTCATGAGTTAATATATATGATGTTTGACAAGGCATGAATTGAATGGCGGAGGTTGTGTTATTGATAATAAGAAGATTAAGATGAAAATAGAGATAGGAGGTAGAGATAGATGGTAGGGAGTTAGGGTCGTCCTTGTAGTTATAGGGTATGGTTTGGTAAATAGGGGTCCAGATAGAGTCCTCTTTGCCTTTCCCCCTTCAATTATTAACACACCTTATACAATTATTATATCACTCACATAATTGCCCAACAAAAGCGATAGTACACTATCACCCTAATAATTGCCATATAGTACACTCTTTCTATACCTCCTAATTAATCATATTATCAACTTTTTATTTTTTCTTAATCTTATTATAATATTATTCTTATGTATGTCAAAAGCATAATACTCTCCATAAATAAATGCTTGTGGTCCATGAAAATAGCAGCATGGTTTGAAGAGGATGGCCAATGAAGAAGACGATACATTTTCTCTTCTTGTTTATTCAACTTTCTCATTTCCTCTTCACCTTTACAAACTTTCAAAACCAGCTTAAATCAAAATTATAAACCACCTAAATGTCAACCATCATTTTTACATAACCCTAAGTGGATCCTACCATTTATCATTTCATTAATAAGAAAGTAAAATTCTATTATATACATGAATGGCAATATCATATAATAAATTATTTTATACAAATAAATAAAATAAGAAGAAGAAGTGTATAAGATGCTCTAGTGGGTGGACGATAAATGAGAGTTAAATTTGAAAAAGAGAAGAAAATTGTTTGAATAAGAGAAACATTTAGCAAAAAATATATATTGAGTTTAAGAATATTGTATTCTCACAAAATCATATCTTTTAAGGGATAACCTGTAAGATAATGTTGTTGAATGTGAAATTTTGAATACTGTGCAAAAAGAGGTTTGGATAAGAGATATGTATAATGATGAGTGGTGTTGGAAGGTGAAATAAAATGAGAATTTATTTTATAAAATCTACAAATAATTGTACCAAGAATAATAAGGTGAGAAGTCAATCAAATGGAATATATGTAGGACATGGAAAATAAAGTACCTGTTTTTTTTTTCTTTTTTATGGAGGTGATAACAAATAAGTTAATTACAGAATATAGAAGTTGAAAAATAGAAAAGGTTGTATAAAATGATTATGGCCTTTGTTGTCCTTTTTCTTATTAAGACTTGGAAACTACAAAAACCACTTTCTTATTAAGGCATAAGGGATATGGGTGCAAATCAACGTAAAAAAATAAAAGAAATTAACATAGTCATAGAAAAAAAAAAGTGGAAAGAAATAAAATAATTATGAAAATGCAAGTGCGTATTTGATGTATATGGATGAAGAATGTGGAAGGTGGTAGAAAAGTGCTTAAGATTGCGGGGGTAATATTTTATGCACCTTTTGTAGATACCTATATTAGGTTAGCTTCTATTTTTCTATCTATTTTTCATGTTATAATACTGGTTTTTGGTTGTTCAAAAATGTTTATATACTATTTTTTTAATTGAGCTTAAATATAATATAAATCGAGTTAGAAAAAATTTAAGTATATAACAACATAAAAAAATATATGAATATATAAATGATCATATAGAAAAAAATTGAGTGAGTACCTTTTTCTTTGTAAGAATCCACTGTATTTATAACAAAGGTAGAAAAAAATATTGTAGATATGATAATTGATTATTAAATAAAGTTAATTGACAAAATTCGTTTAAAATATTTCATATGTGCATCAATTATCATATTTAATAAAATTTATGATGTAATATCTCATAACTATATTTATTATGATAATAATATTTTATAATATATTATAACTGTATTTATTACGAGGATAATATGTATAGTAAGATATCACTTAAATAATCAATTGATTTAATATTATAATATATATTAAAAGAAACATCATGTAAATGTATGAGAAAACAAAAACTACCAAAAAGATACTTATAATGAATACTAATACACTTTAATAAAATAATAAATATATATATATATATATATATATATATATATATATATATATATATATAGCAATTTAAAACACTGGTTTTTGAGATTCAATTTGTTAGTTTATACAAAAAAAAATGGATGTAATTTTGAATGAGACGCATTAAAATAAATTATTTAACATGTTTTATCTTCTTTTTTTTTTCTTTTATTTAGATATTGGTCAACAAAGCGAGTTAAAAAAGGTATCTGAATTGGGATTATTTTATAAATTCAAATTCGTTTTTTAAAAGGATAATTTTAAAAAGTGATACAAAAATTAAGTACTTTATAAAAAAAATATCTATAAATCTATTTTTAAGTTTTAGATTAGAAATTATGTGAGTTTTTATATAAATAGAATGTGTTTGATGCTACATTTTTTTACAATGAAATTTTCTCTAAAAAAGGCCATTAAGAAAGGACAAAAGATTTGTGTGTTTTCTGAAAAAGGTTTAGAAATGTTTGTATGAAAATTAAAAAGACAATAATGAAAGAAAGTTTTGGTGTATTTTATTACATGACTTGGCTTGTTCCAATAATTTACTGTAACAACTGTTGATGCACATGCAATCATTTCTTATGCTTCAGAGTACGCAACTGCTTCTATACGATTCAAGGTTCCTTTATAACGAATTAACAAAATTCATTAAATTTTACAAGAAAATTAAACTTGCTTCCACATCCACATTCTGGGCCTTATCTTATTTTCTTCTCTCTCCCCAATTTTTATTTTTATTTTATTTTTATCGAAAAATAAAATTTAAATTTATTGTGAATATGTTAATTAATGCTTTGATTTGTGTTTGTTGGATGGATTATAATGATAAGCAGATTGAAGAATGGATATGAAATTATTTAGGTTTAATTAATTTTATGTACCTTAAAGTATTTGAAGAAAGCTTTTGTTAAAAAAATAATTATTGAATGTTTAATTTCTTTTATCTAAATACTTTGTTGTATAATTTTGGTGTTGAGGAAATAATGTGATTGTTAATTTTGTCTTTTTTTTATCTTTAACTTGTTCATCAACTTCTCTTTTTCCTTTTCAATTTTCTCTAACTCGTTTTTAAAGAATGAAGAAAAAAATTAATCAATAATTTGAAGAAGACTGAAGATAGAAAAACAACAAAATAAATAAATTAAGGGCGAAAAGATAAAATTTAATTAATAACAAAAATCAAATAACTAAACACACGAAAATAATAAAATATTTTAAACACTCTCAGTAAAAATTTATAATGAAGATTTAATAAGAAAAATATTCAATTATTGAGATAGTTTAAAATTTAATTAATCTATAATTATATATCTCAATCTCAAATTATATTGAAACTCAAATATTTACACATAAATTAACAATAAAAAAGTTACCTTTTTTTATATGCTGTCTATGTCAAGATTGTTTTGTTAATAAATTAGAAATCATAATAACTATATAACTCTTTTAATTTTTGTTCATAAATGTTAAAGTACTCCTTCCATTTCAGTTTGAGTTGATGTAGTTTTCTGAATAAATATTAAAGTACTCTTTTCTTCTTTATTTTATGACAACTTTTATTTTTTCAGCAAAGATACTCACAACTTTTGTTTCTCAATCTCTTTTTATTCCTGATGCGAAAAGTTATATTATTTGTTATATTATTTGTTGGAATAGATGAACATTTACTCTTATCACCCTTAAGTAGCTAATTAACATGTCAGCTAAAGTTTTGATTTAATTAATATCTGTTTAAGAACGTTATTACTAAGAAAAAAAAGTCCTATAAGAGTTTATTTAGTAATTCTTAACTTAATAGTGAGTCAATAATTCATTTAGCCAATAATTAATAAAGGGTTTAATTGAATTGATTTAACTTCAACTTGGTCATTAATAATGTAAACTACTCCTTTTCAAAATAAGTAACATTTGTGATTTTTCGTTAGGATTAATAAAAAATAATAAACAACTTCACGAGGAGATTAACTTGTTCAATTATTTTTGTTTGTCGTTAAAAAAATTATGTCGAGTGCATATCAAAACCGTTATTTCAATACTTTTTTAAGACGAAATTGTAAGAAAAAAAAAAACATTTTTAAAAGTTTAACACGTTACTTAATATGGAGCTTTTATTGTGTTAAATCTTTATTTTTGAAATAGAGAAAATCAACGACGAACCTACATGAAAAGACTTTTTTTTAATCAACAAACCTACATGATATGAGTGTTTAAATATATTCAGAGTTGATAAAATTACAAGTAAACATTTATAATTTTTGTGTTTTGCTTTTATTTCTTTTATTATGTATTTTGACCTATTAATCTATATTTATATATAAATCTATATATAAAGAAAAGTCATCTTTTTCATATCTACGTTTTCTAATTTTACATTTTAATTAATCGCTTATTTTTTTTTAAGATCGAGAAATACACATTTCTGTTATCACTTTCTCTTCTTTTTTGCGTCTGAATCATTTGTTCCAATGTTTCACTTCTTCAAGTCCAAGTCGAGTGGTGGATAGCTGCTAAAGGCCTTCCGACACTCAAGTCAGATTTTACCCAATGAACTTAATTCACAATTAAGTGTCAAAACTCATTTAAGCTAACATTTTCTCTATAGCTTACCCCTATATTTATAGGTATTTCGTGGACCTTAAACTGATGTTGGCCCAATATATTAATGTTCGCGTTAGCCCAATTACAGCTCAACATTCATAGGCCCACTTCACCTGCTTAACTTATAATTTAATGAATAAACTGAACAGTCTTGAATATACATAGAAAACCGTTCGATTACTATGTTGTGTTTGTCGTCATGACTTATTTACGTAGTTTACCGTCGTGGACCTTAAACTGATGTTGGCCCAATATACTAATGTTCGCGTTAGCCCAATTACAGCTCAACACTCACAAGCTCACTTCACCTGTTTAATTTATAATTTAATGGATAAACTGAACAATCTTGAATATACATAGAAAACCGTTATGTTACTATGTTATGTTTGTCAATGACTTATTACTTAGCTTACCGATCGAATCTTACAGTATTCCATAAAAAACTTAATAATTTTTAATTATAAAACTACTTATAAAATAAATAAAAACTATTTATACAAATTATTTATATTTAATATATAATAATAATAACTTTGTTATTTTTAATTATTAAAAAAATGTGAACGTAAGTGTGTTAAGTGGTTCTACAAAGATGGATCAAAGAATGAACACATAGGTATGCTTGAAGTAATGGGCACAAAAGTGATTGATGGTAGTTATATTTTGTTAAACTAATTTTTGAAGAAAAAAAAAAGTAGTTTTTAATTGTTTAAGAAAACTTTAATAAACGCGATTAATTATAAAAAAAATGCTTACCCAGGAATTAAATGTGTCACATTATAAACACTCAGACTCTTCTCTAAGGTAATAAGTAGTTCGTAGCAAAATTATTACTGTTCTTGAGTTCAATATTCTATTAAATAAAATAATTTGGTTTATAAGATCACATTTTTCTTAATTCACACATTTTGTTTTGAATATCTCAATTCTTTTTTTTTATTTTGCATTAATTTTGGGTTTAACTAAAACGTAGTTCGAGAAAATGTATTTTCTTAAATAGTTTTATAGAATTTCACCATACCACATAATATTAGGGTTAACCATGTATTAACCGCGTGTCCATTCATGCTTAGTAATTTTGATGAGGTGTGGTATAATTCTCACATTGCAACTTTGTCTACTTGTACCCAGAAAATGGACATACAGAAGGAAGATAACAATTTTTTGCATATTTGTGTGACGGGTTAATATAAAGAGAAAATCAGTTTAACAATTAATAAATTTCTTTAATATTTTTTCATATGTAATTTATTCCAAGAAAAATTGGTCGTTTTTTAAATTTTACTCCTGATATATATATATATATATATATATATATATATATATATATATATTTATAAAATTGGTTCAATTAGCTTTAACAAATTATTTTCTATTCAATCCAAATTGACCAAATGAAATGTACTTATACTCAGCTCAAATTTTCTATATACAAACCTAACTGAAAACAGAAAAAACACCTCAACTCATTACAAATTTTTTAAATTGAATGTCATTTCACAGTTTGCAAGCTCCAAACCAACCGACAGACAATGTTCACATGGACTTTGAAACGAATCACATGTACATATTCCAAGCAGAATGAACCGTTTGGAAACTTTTTCATTTCATTATAATGTCAAAACCTAGTGAATGTTACACAATAAAACAAACATGGTATCGTTTATAGAGATTTTGTAGCTAATAATACTGTTGTACAACAATTACACAAAAGTTAGACTAAAACATGTCACATAAGGGAATTCAAATTAATCCTTTTGGCGTTTGGGCAGGGGAAATGAAACTCTCTGATGGGGATTCTGCTGCAGCTCTACCTTGTCTTCCTGAGTGGGATTGGGAATGGTAGTTTCTTCATCCTCTGTTTCTTCTAGAGGTTCGGCAGGCCTTTTGTTTCGAATTCCAAACTGGTAGTTTGGACTGATTAATGTGTCCTGGTCAGGCGGAAGTGGGATACCGGGTCCTGCTATAGTCTTTGGCAATGGTATCTTGTTGCGGTTCTGAGCCAACTCCAGCAGCACCTGGCAAGTGATTATATTAAACATTTTATTTTTCAAGAAGACATAATATTTGATGGAAAAGAGTGTTGGAGATCCTATATTGATTAGAAATATGACTAAATTATAATATATAACTGAATATAAATTTCACTTTATAAGTTGAATTAAACTAAAAATTCATTTCCTAATTAAGTGCAGATGGTATTGGATCACCAAAGAGACAGATGACTTCTACGCAAACAAATAATTCCAGATTGCAGCTCATGACATGGTAATTAGTAACTAATAAAATGAATCTTAGAAAAAATGTTTCTATATAATTTAGAAAAGGCTATCTCAGCCATGATTCTCAAACAAATGAATATTAAAAATTAGTAGAAGATTAATATCTGCAACCTAGTAATGAAACTGCAACATAGAAAGGTGGACGCTTTTCACACAAAAGAAAAGAAGACAAGAATAATTTACATGAATTTAAAAATAAATTTATAAAAACTATATGGCACAGGAACTTGTGCCACGGTTGTCAGATTGAAATGTACATAATTGTGCTAGTTTACAATTCAAGGCAAAGAACATAAACTCGCTAGAAAAACTTAGACAGACTCGAGTGGATACTATATTCATTCACAGTTTCATGTAAACTTGGTCAGTCAAAGTCTAGAACAACCCAAATAATATTCTCCAAAACATGAGAAAAACAACTGCCTTTTAGGTGTTAAGTCATTCTATCCAATACGCTCTACAACTGGTCATGCAAGTTTACTGGAGTACTCTGTCCATACTGTCAGTGCAGGTTTTGATTTGAAGAGAGTGGATAAGATCTGCAGATGGTTCTTAAGGTCTAGTCCTCCTGATACAAGTACAAAGGGAATATTGATAGAAAATTTGATGCCTTTTAAAGAAGGAGCTCAGACCTCCTCAATGGAGTGGAATAAAGCTAGCTGCTATGAAGCAGCATGTCCGGGTTCAGGCTAAAAAGTCCTTCTATCCAGGTTTGTATCTTACATACAATGATTTTAAAAAATAGAAGCATTTTTTGGTGTATTAAACCAGCAAATAATGGTAGCTAGGTTTGTAGGAAAATTTTACAAGTTAGAGAGTTAGCTACAAGATATACATGATTCTTGGCAATGAAACCAAGTTGGGAGGCATGTATGGCAAGCGGATCATAGGGTTGTCTATGATCCAAAAAATGTAAAAATTGCAGATTTGCTTTCTAATTCCAGATGGTTTCTGCCTGCAGCTACAAATCAAGATCTGTCAAAATTGGGGAGTGTATCAGAGCCATAAGGCCCTTGCACAGTGATCAACAAGACACATTCATATGGATGCCCAATTACTCAGTTTTCCATAAAAGTATGCACCAATCCTCCTCTCCTGGTTCATATATTCTTTGCTATGGTGCATCTAACCATATGTCGAACAACAAAAATCCCCTTTCTCACATTCGTAAAAAGCTTGATGCAAGTGACCATGAGCTCCAGTTTAAAGGGGAAGTGTTAAATATAGAAGACGCAGCACTTGTAGATGCTAGTTTTAGCACATGTATTATCTATATGATTGGATTGAAAATTAACCTATGATAGGGATATCACAGAACACACTATTCTCAATATGAATATAAATGTGTGTGGTCATCATTTGACACACGATTACCAAACCTAGTAATAAAAAGAAAATTAATCTTTGGAAGTAAGAGAACCCAACTATTTCAAGTCCTGTGGTGGGCTTTGCTTGAGTTGCAACACAAAGATTTAAACTTCACACAAACAAGGCAACCTTTCACACTACCTTAACTCTTGCAAACTTGAGCAAATTGCTTCAAACTATCAGCACACCCAATTAAGCCAACAAAATTAACACACTTGACTTTTAACCTCAGACAACAAAAAAGAATCCCTGTTTTTTTCTCTCATAAGTGTTTATAACCATAAATTCACATGAAACAAAGTTGAACAATTGGAAAGGCGAATTATTAATTACTGTTATTACCTCACGAGGTGGTGGTTGCGAGAAACTGAAGTTAATCTTGGATTGAATCGCAAGCTTGACATCGTCACAATCGATTGAGGATTTTCCGGCGTGCTCTGAATAGACTTGTGCATCGGTTAATACATCGACGACGTATCGATACCACAGTTCAAGGAACTTGTGAATGACGCGAGGCTCGTACTCCTCCACGCCCATTGACTTCAACAAAGACTTCACAATCTTTGCATCCCTTGGCATTCCCGACTCTTCGTCTTTGTCACCCATACCTCGCTACTGCTCCACCGGAAGACAAAATGTAATTCAAACGCACGGTGGCCGGAATCGCCGTGGACGGTGTCGGACGGATGCTGGTTATTCGCCTAGAAAGACTTTGGGAGAAGTCTAGGGCACGAAAACTTCCTTTTGCATGGGCCTCGTGAGTCGGAATTTTAAAAGGCTCAAATGAAAACACTGTGGCCCATGGGCTTTGTTATTCGCACTTCCCAGTTTTATCTTTCTGTCTGCCCATCGTTCAACAGAAATTTAATTTTTCTTCGTAGAAGGGGGAGTTGTTACTTTACAGTACCCATGGTGTACTTAATGTATTTGTATTTTTTATTTTTATTAAATTTTGTGAATAAGTTTAGTAACTTGAAAATAAAATATTAACTGCTTTAGTTAATTTTAGCATGTGATTTATTTATTTTAAATAAATTTAATAATACTAATGATAAATTAGAAGAAATAATCAAACAAATCAAACTAAGAGAGCATACTGATATTGAAAAAAATAATAATAGAAGGTTTAATTAAATATTTTATCAATGAAATTTTGCATATTTTTGTGAATTTCACCCTCAATTTTCCATTTTGTGAATATTATTATCTGAAATTGAAAAGAATGTATATTTTATGTTTTTTGATATTTTAAATTACCCGTTTTATATTGAATTTGCAATTTTGTAATTTTACTCTTGAATTTTCAATTTCAGAATTTATATTACTGAAACTTTAATTTCATAGATTTTAACATTGAAATTTTAATTTTATGAACTTTACATTGAACTTTCAATTTCACCAATTCTATTATTTAAATATAAAAATTATATGCATCTATCTTTCTACTTATTAGATTTCAATTTATGAATAATATAATTGATATGACTAATAATAACATTGAGTGTAAATTTGAGGTGGAACACTATTACTTGGACAATGTTAAACAAATGAAATCTGTGTACATAACTTCTTATGATAATAATTTGCAAATTTTGGATGATATCGTTTGAGAAATTTTCTACTTATCAATTGACCAAAACATATTTTTCCTTTATTTTCTATAATAACTAGATGATAAAATATTTTTAAAATAATTCATCGAGAGAAAATTAAATTAAATATTTATAGTCATTTTAGAACAAATCAATATTACAAAAATTAAATTCGTTTATAAATATTCAAAAGCACCTTCACAATTTTCAATTTTATATAATACTTAAAAGTAAGTATTTTAGCATAATATCTGACTAATTAAATCCAATAAACTATAACATTTGAATTTTTCGAACTTTTAGATGTGACTCAACATATTAGGTTAAAATAATTCAGCTTTATTTTTTCAATTTTCTTTTGCTGCAAAATTGTTTATTTAATTGGTAGTTTAAGTTATATTAGTTATATCACATAAATCGTGTCCATGAACCCTAACAAATTGTCATAATAATTATTGATTATCTGTGTTGAATTTATTTTTTAAAAACAAATTTTAAATTTCTGTTCGTATCTTTCTCATTTTCCCTATTATATAATTTTTAAACATATTAGTTATTCTATAATCATTCGAAACAGAACTCGGTGAAATGTTAAAAACATAAATTGGGTAAGATTTTAATTATGATCAATGTAACGTTTAAGGATTTTAAACTATTTTTTATGCTAATAAATTAAATAATTAGTTCAATATTCAGTAGTGTTACATGATCTTTACTACTCATTACAATATGAAATATTTTTTGTTTTTATTTATTTTTATCACATCATTACATTTTTATGTTCTTATTTTTCTTATAATGTGATTATATATAGAAAAATATTTTCCTAAATATTATTTCGATTTACAGTGATGATTTTTAAATCCTTTGATAAAATGAGGTTCAAAGTCTTAATCTTCATCAGTTTGGATTCCGAAACAATTTAGTCTTCCTAAATATAAATATAAGTTAATCTGAACTCGGTTTAATTAACTGTGAATTAAATGAGTTTGAGTATGATGTATAATCCAAATAGAATTCTTTATTATTTTTTATATATTTTTATTATTAGTATTTATTAGTTAGGTTGAAAATTTGATTTCTTTTCAAAATGTCCTTTATTAATATTTTTTCCAATGCTCTGATTTTGCTGGGAAAATAAGTTTTTAGTTTTTTTTATTAATTGAATTCCTATTTTCAAATAATTAAAGCAATTAAGTATTTATCGTTAGTTATATACTAACACTAGTAAAAGAGAGGTATCACAGTTCGTGATTTTTTTAAATTGTTTAATTATTTTTCATTTTTAAAATAAAAACAAATAAAACATAATAATAATAAAATAATTCAAAAATTCAAAAAAATTGAGAAAAAAAATAATTAAAACCTTTGACACTTTTTAATAAAATTATAGAAGTCAAACCGATTAAACCTTAATATTTTAATAGTTTAAATATTTAATTTATTTATTTATCATTTTTAATTATTATTTTTATAACATTTAACAAAAATAGGTGATTATTTTAATTTCAAATCAATACAATTTAATTGTACTGTAATAAATATATAAAATAAATGTTCAATCGTATTGATGAATAATTAATGCAATGTTCTTTCTATTATACATGCGACGTTAAAAATAATGATATTATCTCATTATAAACAAAAAGCTCTAAATAAAATATCGTTGAGAATATTCATGCATCTTCGTGTTCTGGTAGATTGAAGACAAATAAAAAATGACAGTTATCCAACAAAAATTCCATATAGACACTCCTATGCTGGCACGCGCCACGTGGATACAACACTCACTCTCAATCTTTCGCAGTGAGAGACTAAGTTCAGAAAACGCCGGTGAAAGTAGCGTCGTTGATTTGGGGGAAGTGACGTGGAGATCACGCGCACCTTGTCATCTTCTTCTATTTTTCATGGCTTAGAGGGTTACTTAGCAACTGAAACACGCATTACGATGACGCTGGTCGCGCTCTTCCTCACCGCCACCAAGCTCGCCGGAGCTCTCTTTACTCTCACCGTTGCCGCCAACGCCTTCTCCTACTCCCGCTTCCGCAAGAACAACCTTCGCCGATTCCGCTCCCCTATCGACGAAACTTCCGACACTCTCGCCGACTTCAACGTCTCCGGTAACTTACAGTAAAACGCTCTCTCTTCATCAGTAACGTTTTGTTTCCCTCGTCAAAAGCCTTTGTTCTCAACGACCTAGCGGAAGGGAGCGTTTTCAGGGTCATGTCCATTAAGTTCAATTACACAGAAACTCTATATTATGATTGAGTGCTTTTAATTACGAATTTAATCAAGTTGCAGTTACAAAAGTCATGTAATCATTGTAGATGAAATTCGTGTTTGGGATAATTTCGGCAGCATTTTCAAGGTTTCTGTAGAATTATCTATAACCCGTAACTTCCTGTAAGCTCTCTAGGTGTTTGTTTAATAGCATACGATGAGGTTAAGAGGCTGTGAATTTTAAGGTGTATGAAAAGTGAGCTCTTTAGGTGTTTGTTTGAAAGCACATGGAGAAGGATACGAGTTATATTTTTTTATTTTTTGTTTCAGAAGAAGAGTTTTTCTTTGGTCTGGGTACAGCACCGGCTCATGTCGAGGACAGGCTTGATGATGCTTGGATCCAGTTCGCTGAGGAAAAGACCGGTGACTCCGAGGGGAGGCAGACAGTGGATGCTGTGATGGGTTCTGCTTCTGGCGACGGTGGTTCCCAGCGGGCCGTGACGTCTCCGCGGGGCAGGAAGCCTCTTAAGTTGGCTATGGAGGCCATGATTAGGGGATTTGAGAAGTACTTGGAAGTGGAAGGAAAAGAAGGGGAAGAAGAACCTCGTCCTAATGTAACTGCTTGGCATAATGTTCCACGCCCGTAAGCCCTGTGATTATTTTGTTTTGACGTTATTTTATAGTAATTACCTCAAAATCAATGATGATATTGAGAGTATCAAAACATTGGCAGATTCCTATAAAACTCCTTTTGTAAACATTATGTAACTCTCTTAATTCAAAATTGAGAATTTTACCCTCCACACCTCCATAAAGTAGAAAACGCTGTAGCTTTATGGCTATCTTGTAAGAAATTTCTGATTTTCAGGGAGGAGAGGTTAAGATTTTGGTCTGATCCTGAAACAGAAATAAATTTGGCCAAGGATACTGGTGTTACCGTTTTTCGCATGGGAATAGATTGGACAAGAATCATGCCAATGGAGCCAGTAAACAGCCTTAATGAATCTGTAAGTTAGAAGCGGACCTTTCAAAATGACGATAAAAAATTACGGTGCCATTCATGGCGAAGCTTATTCAGTCAAAAGCTTTAGTGGAGATTATGAACATGCTTTTCAATTCTCAGTTTTATGTTGAACCTTATCAATAACTATGAGTAACTCAGGTGTTGCTCTTTCTTAGGTTAACTATGCTGCATTGGAACGGTATAAGTGGATTATCAATAGGGTTCGATCATATGGAATGAAGGTGATGCTTACACTTTTCCATCACTCACTTCCACCCTGGGCTGGTGAATATGGCGGTTGGAAGCTGGAAAAGACAGTGGATTATTTCATGGACTTTACCAGGTTAGTTTTTCCTTTAGTGTTTGTTATCTGTATGCTATTATTTTCTTACCAGAGCAGCAATTGAACCGCGCTAATTGCTAAGAAAATCATTCGAAAGTTAAATGAAAAGCTGATAATGTGTTCCTCTGTGAATTCTCTATCTAGACTCCATTATAATATTTTAGTTTGAGTTTCCAATGTCACATTTAACCATCCTTCCATCTCATTACTTATGACTACTAATTACATGCATTTGTTTATTTAATGCATATTTGAGAAAGTTTAGAGATTGAAATTCCTGCTTCTATATACGATTTGTTCTTTTCATGAATATCAATGTTCCTGTTTAGATCACATTATTGTCTAGTCCTATCGAGTTACTCATCTTATGATAGTATATTCATGAAACTTTTTCTCATATCCTCTCTTTTCATGTAGGCTTGTTGTAGACAGTGTCTCAGATTTGGTAGACTATTGGGTAACATTTAATGAGCCCCATGTCTTCTGTATGCTTACTTACTGTGCTGGTGCTTGGCCTGGAGGTCATCCTGATATGCTTGAGGTCGCAACTTCAGCACTTCCAACTGGTGTTTTTCAGCAGGCCATGCATTGGATGTCTGTTGCACACTCAAAGGCATATGATTACATCCACGGACAAAGGTTTTTCTTTCTCGTTGGAGCTTTAGATTTGTTGCAAGTTTATATTGCGCATATAGATCATCATAGACCTGATTATGGAATTTAAAAATGTCTATGATATTTATCCTCTTTTCTTGGGCTCATTAATATTAAACTTTATCTATTAGCTTTTGTCCATGTCCATTCTCTGTCTGAGTTCGTGGCTACTATACCTTTCTATTGCAATCAATTCTTTTATGCCTTATCCCTTCATATACGTAAGCTAAACATTTGGAGTTGACCACTCAGTCTCTTTTCTATTTTTATGTTTCTAGTTATCTGAACTATAATATCTTTTTGGCAGTAACCCATTAAATTCAATAGTTGGTGTAGCACATCATGTGTCATTTATGCGACCCTATGGTTTGTATGACATTGCTGCTGTTTCACTGGCTAATTCATTGACTCTCTTCCCATACATTGATGGAATATCTGAAAAGCTGGACTATATAGGCATAAACTACTATGGGCAGGTTTGCTTTATTAACCTTGACATGCACTATGGATGAAATCTGGCATACACACTATCAATTCTGACATTTATTTCAGGAAGTGGTTTCGGGGGCAGGCCTGAAGCTGGTGGAAAATGATGAGTATAGTGAATCTGGTCGTGGGGTATACCCTGATGGCTTATACCGCATGTTGCTTCAATTCCATGAAAGATACAGACATCTAAAAATTCCCTTCATCATTACTGAAAATGGGGTTTCGGATGAGACAGATTTGATCCGCCGGCCATATCTCTTGGAGCATTTGCTAGCTGTTTATGCTGCCATAAAAATGGTTTTGATAGTGGATTAAATTTTATTTCCTTAAAATTAACTTATTATTTCATAAACACCAATTTGATTGTAGAATTTTTATAATAATTGTTCTACAGGGTGTACGTGTACTTGGTTACCTGTTCTGGACTATTTCTGATAACTGGGAATGGGCCGATGGATATGGTCCCAAGTTCGGACTTGTTGCAGTTGACCGGGCAAATAATCTTGCACGGATCCCTCGCCCCTCTTACCATCTATTTTCTAAAGTTCGAACTCCCTGTCTGTATTTGCTTTTCCGTGACATTTGCTCTGTCTAGTTTTGAATCACTTCCTATGGGCTCTTGATTGCAGATTGTGAACACGGGCAAAGTTACACGTGAAGATCGTGAACGAGCATGGGATGAACTCCAAAGAGCTGCCAAAGAGAAGAAAACGAGACCATTTTATCGGGCTGTGAATAAACACCGTTTAATGTATGCAGGTAATTATTTACTCATGATATGATTGTAAAGTTTTCCGATTGTTCTTTAACTGTATTAGTATGATCTCGCCTTGTTAATTTAGTTGATGCCTTGCCACTTTGGCAACAAATTACATGAAAACCCAATAGGTAATGGCTTAGACAGCAGTTGCATAATAAGTATTACTTCAGTCAAGACAATCAATTACAATGGACTGTGAACCAAATCAACTATAATTATATAAAACCCATTTAAGATCCACGGCAGTTAGATTTAGAATGTCTAATTGAGATTGCATATGCCTATAATTAAGAAAAATGAACCTGCTATACATTAGTCCCAAAATACTGTTCCCTCAGACCATGTATCAGAGTACTGTTCCCTCAGACCTGAATGCCTCCCGCTGAATTTCGGTTTTGGCTCCTTTGAGAAAGGCTACGCCAGGCAAATATAGCACCTTGTGTCAAGGTGATCATGTTGAAAAAGAAAATGTTTGGCTATGTTAATCCATGTGAAACATTTAAAAGCTTATGTTCATAGGTATAGACATAGTTAGAATTTTCTCGTGAGGGTTATACAGAAAAGTTTCTAAGAAGTCTTCTTGGTTCTCGTGACAGGTGGACTTGATGAGCCAGTACAGCGACCTTATATAGATCGAGATTGGCGGTTTGGTCATTACCAGATGGAAGGACTCCAGGATCACTTGAGCCGCTTCTCACGATTCATTATTCGACCCTTCTCCCCCAAAAAGAAAACAAAATCTCAAGAGAAGAATCCCAAATTAATTCTTCAGCCTCTTGAAACTTAACACTTCACAACTTACCTATTTCTCTTGTTCTGAAATCTATATTTTGTGCACCAAGCACTTTTAATTTCAATATTCAAGTGAGTTGCTTTATGTCCAAGTATTCCTAATTCCTACTGCTCATGGCATATCTGAATATTAAACGAAATCGCATCACTTTATTTCTCAAAATCACTTCATTTTAGGAATTCATTTTCGTTAGAATTTTTTGAGTGCTACATTCATCGATTTAAAAACATCGAAATGAAAATTCATAATCCTATTACTTTAAAGTTAACCTTAATATAATATTCTTATATATTATAAATTGAAGTAGAAACTAAGTTGAGTTATGAGTCATTGTAACATATTTTAAATATTTATTAAAATTGAGGTTATTAAAATAAATTAAAAGTAACTAATTTTGATAAGTTTTCATGATTTTCTTTTTACACAACAAATTTCTGTGATATCTTGAGTTTATAGAAAAGACAATTATTTACTCGTTCGAATCCATCACAATTTGCAAGTCATCTTACGAACTATCATTCTTTTTTATATATAAAAACTAAATTATACTTTCGGTCATTTAGCATTTTATTTAAATTCAGTTTAACCTTTTTCATTTTTTAAATTAATTAAATCCTTTATTTTTAATATTATCTTTTAGTTTAAAATAATTTGTATTAATATTTCAGACACATTCGCCGCTTAATATAATTAATTAAAATTATTATTATTTATTACACTAATTTAATTATTCAATTTACAACTTTAATTACAATAAATTTATTAATAAAATAAATTTATTAATTAAATAAATTTTTAAAATTAATATTCTTTTTTATTTATTAGATGATTATAACTTAATAGTTACACATTTATTAATTACTATATTTTTACTAATTAATTAATTAACAAGCTTTATATAATTTATTAATTATATAAAATACAACAACTTTATACAAATTACTTATTAGTGTAGTTACGGGAAGCAACATGTTACTTCTAGAACTAAAATTACTTTTTATTATTGTTAGATAAGAAAAGATAAACCCTTTTAGTGGATTCTGAACACATTAGATATGAGGAAGATTAAGTTTTCTTCACTTGAATGGATTTGAAAGATAGTGATGGAGAGGATTTGAAAATAAATTTTGTTGTTATTTATTTGAGTGAATTTGGAGTTAAGTGAGAGTACATTTGAAAATAAATTCTTTTAATCTGTCACATTAATCAAATGTTACACTAATTCTCATAAATGTTGCTTTGAAATTCATTTTCAGTTACTTTCAAATTCACTCAAATAAACAAAAAAAAAATTTATCTTCAAATCTTTTCAATCACTCTCTCTCAAATTCTCTCAAATTCATTCAAGTAAACAAAAGTGTTAGTGTTCGTACCAAAATGAGTCACTTCTTAAACTTTTATTATTTTATTCTAAACAATAGTGACTTTCCCACTATTTTTAATTGCCATTTTTTTCGTATTACCCTTATTTTTATTGTATCTTTCACTCTCAAATATGTTCCAATCCAATCCCTTCTATCCAAACGAAGCCTTAGGAAAATAAAACAAGTGAATGAGGCCAAAGATGCGTTGAATTGGGTAGAATATTGATGTGATGTAGTGCAGTTTATGCAGATAAGGGACCACCACAAGGGTTGGTGAACACTGGCCATAAACGTACCTGTTCACAACAAAAACACAAATATTATCTGTATTATAAAACATGCACAATTTTTTAAACTATATAAAGTATTATATAAATCACTGTAAAAGGACACAAACACAAAAAAAAAAAAACAGTTCCACGTGTACATCGGCCATTTCCGAGAATTCCGAGTGATTTCATGAGAGTCAGCAATGTTAGCACTATAAGAAAATAATGAACTGAATGGTTTAGCGAAAGATGTCCCTTTTCAAGATGAACATCATCAATGTTATTCTCATTCTCCCTTTCATATGTTTCTATGTTCTGAGTACTTTCTTCATTAAAGCATCTGCAGTAAATGCAGCATATGAGTCTGATAGAATAATCGATCTTCCTGGTCAACCTTCAACCCCCTCAATCTCACACTTTTCAGGTTACATCACTGTCAATGAAAACCATGGAAGGGCCCTTTTCTACTGGTTCTTTGAAGCTCAGTCTCAACCCTCCAACAAGCCTCTTCTTCTCTGGCTCAATGGAGGTTTCTTCTTCTCCTTTTATTACATACTTTTTCACTTTTAATTTCTCTCATGTTCTCCATAGTTAGAGATCTTAATGTATTGAAACCATTTCATTGGTTGGCATTTGGAGGACCTGGATGCTCCTCTATTGGGTATGGTGCCGTTGTTGAGATTGGACCTCTTATAGTCAGCAAAAACGGGGAAGGACTACATTTCAACCCATATTCCTGGAATCAAGGTTTGGAGTTTCTGGTCTCTTTGTTTGGTTGTTGTTATCTCTTATTGCTTCCGATTATTCTGCTTCTTGCTTCAAAACTTGAAACCCTTGCAGAAGCAAATTTGTTGTTCGTGGAGTCCCCAGTTGGAGTTGGATTTTCTTATACCAACACCTCTTCTGACACCATCTTAGAGGATAACTTAGTTGGTGAGTTTCCCTGACATAAAGATAAATTCTTCTGATTTTGTTGATTGAAGTGGTGATATTTGTTGAAATACTTGAATCAGCTGAGGATGCCTACAATTTCTTGGTGAATTGGCTACAAAGATTCCCACAGTTCAAATCCCGGGACTTTTTTATATCAGGAGAAAGCTACGGTGGTCAGTGTTTAACTTCACTGTGATTTCTCTGTCACATACCTTACTGCCATCATCACAATTCCATTTTCCATATTTTCCAGGTCACTATATCCCTCAGCTTGCAGAGTTAATCTTTGATCGAAACAGAGATAGCAACAAATACCCCTTTATTAATCTTAAAGGTTTTATTGTAAGTAAATCGGACACAGCTCATTCTTTTTGTGAAAATTGAAGTTTTATCTCAAGAACTATTAGTGACCTTCAAAAGTCTGAATATGCATGCATCCCAGATGATTTCTTTGCTTTCTAAATAGATTCACATGTTCAGGTAGGTAACCCAGAGACTGATGATTACTATGACTACAAAGGTCTTCTGGAATATGCATGGAGCCACGCAGTTATATCAGACCAGCAATATGAGAAAGCAAAACAAGTATGCGATTTTAAACAATTTGAATGGTCTAATGAATGCAACAAGGCCATGAACGAAGTCTTCCGAGATTACTCAGAAATTGACATATACAACATTTATGCCCCGGCATGTCATTCAAACAGTACATCCTCAATAGCTGATGATAGCAACAGTGACGGCCCCGAATCATTTACCAAGGTTGATAAATAACATCACAGATTTATAATTATTACCGTTAATTTATTCCATGCCAAGTTGTTTAAGTTAAAGGAGAATTTGGTTATTGCAGGTGAGAAATTATCATAGAGAACGAAGGATGAGAATTTTTGGGGGCTATGATCCTTGCTATTCCAATTATGCAGAAGAGTATTTCAACAGAAAAGATGTTCAATCATCATTTCATGCAGACACTAAAAGAGCCACTAACGTGGCATGGAAGGTTTGCAAGTAAGCACTTAAATTTGTTCCTTGAATACAGTATTAACTTTTAGCAATGAACATTGAATATTAATTTCATGATTTTCCTAGTAATTCCGTATTGAGGGCTTACAACTTCTCTGTGTTCTCGGTCCTACCCATCTACACCAAACTCATAAAGGGTGGGCTTAAGATATGGATATACAGGTATTTATCTTTCTCTCTTTCAAGATAAAAAAGTGTCTCATCACTAACATGATTGCTAACTTTAGATACAAACAATGTGCATTAATGAAAAGATGAAATTTTTACTTGGTTTGAGCAAAAGGGTGACTCACTCATGTGCTACCCATGCAGGGATTCCTTTTTTCCAATAACCATTGTTATGTCATGACTGCATTAATTAGGTTCCATTTCTGATAAGTTGAGTAGGAAAGTTCAAACTCACATCTAAGAAATTAAAGAGATGTTTTGTCTGTGGTACAGTGGAGACGCAGATGGAAGAGTGCCAGTGATAGGGACAAGATATTGCGTTGAGGCTCTTGGATTACCTCTCAAATCTAGGTGGCGAACATGGTACCATGATAATCAGGTATATACATATATGAGTGGTAAATTTTGATTAATTATGATGTAATTTGTTTATGTGTGAGATGTTTGGTTGTAAGCAGGTTGGAGGAAGAACAGTGGAATATGAAGGATTGACGTATGTGACAGTGAGAGGAGCTGGTCACTTGGTGCCATTGAACAAGCCTAGTGAAGCTCTCACTCTTATTAATTCCTTCTTAAAAGGAGACCATCTTCCTATTCGTGGATAATCATTCTTACCGATTTCAGTTGCCAATTTTTCTGACAACTATATCAAAATCCTATGTTTCAATATCAATAAATCAGCAGCAGTAATAATTCAGATGCCTTCTTTTTCTGTGTTATCTTTCACTAACTCACTTTCTAATAAGAATATGTCATATCGGATAACAATAGAGTCTTGTTGCCATGACTTGTTGACAAATATTTCTCAGAAACAGTTAAATTTGGTTTGTTTATAAACTAATTTATAATTAAAAGTTAATTTAGCTCATAAAAAGGCTCTTAATTTTTTGTTTTAATACTTTTCTCCTTAAATATTCTTCTAGAGTAGTTTCTCCAAGTAGGCCAACGTTGAATTGATGACACGGTTATTTCGTAGAGAAATTATTAGGTGATTCTAAATCACCACTATAGTGCCAACCAACCAACCAATTTTTAAGTTATGGATTTTAAATTTAAATTAAAATAATTAATAACATTTAATTATGCTACATAAGTTAAATAATTAATAATATTTAAAGTAAAATAATTAATAATATTTTTCTCTAAGTTTGATGCAAAATTGAAATATATCTCTATCATAAATTTTAATATATTTTAGGTTTAAACCCTCGTTTGGTCTTCATATTTGTTGGTCAATCTCAAATGGGTCCTCGTTTTTTTTTTGTCTCAATTGGGTCCATAAACTTGTAAATTATCTTAATTTCGTCCAAATATTTGAAAAATTGAGTCAATTAAGCCATGTCTGTTAACTTTTCACAAACGGCGTTAAAATTGGCTGATGTAGTACACACTTAATGTGCTGACGTAAAACTATTATATTATGTGGAATTTTTTAACTCAATTAACCGTGTTTGACGTGGCACAATGAATTAGTAGTGTTAAGAATTTTTTAGGATTAGAAATTTTTTAATAAAATAGGGTTAGAAAAAGGGAATTAGGGATTTCATCTCTAAATCCAGTAGAAGAACACACGAGAGAACACCCAACCATCGTTCTCCACCATCATGCAAGCCCTAAACTCGCTCACCCTCTGCGTTTCTCCCTTGGACCCGATTCGCGCTCCCAACAATGCCGCCAACAGAAGGGTCACCGCCGCCAAACGCGTCTTCTTCGTCTCCGCCACGGCGTCATTCATATTTCACAGATAACAACCACCCCTCGTTTTGCACCCTTTTCTCTATCTGCACCAAGGCCCGTTTTTTATGCACCCCAACTTTTCTCCCACCTAATATTTTGATGCCCACCATCTCCTCTGCGCATTTCTGGGTTTCAACACTACGCTATTGTTTCGCCCCTACACTTCCACTGTGTTGGGATTCAACTTTTTCCGTTAGGGTTTTAACCATCTAAACTCTTCTCTTGTTGCAACCAAGCAACTCTCTTATTGTTTGATTCATTTGGATGTTTTGCAAAATCTGGTTTTGGTAACTTTTGGGGATTCGTTTGGTGCTTGGTGAGGTTCTCTGAAATTGTGCCATTCCATCTGTCTGTGTTATTTTTGGGTAATACCCATAATTGGTTTGCTGAATTTCAAAGTTTCTTTTTCCTTATTTTGACTGTTTAATGTTTTTTTAACTATTGAGGGAATTAAGTTCTGTCTTGGTCTGTTTGTTGTGTAAGGGGAAAAAATTTCCCCTTCCGAACTCTGTGGAAGAACCCTGAGATAATAACTATCGCTGCATTGTGATTCTCATTGTTATCCATATTGTCATTCTTCTTTAACTTCTCCAGTTTCTTTGTCCTCCGTTTCACTATTGTTCTCCTCATTATCCTTCAATGTACTCTGACTCTCCTTGTTGTCCATATTTTGATTCTTTGGATTCGTTTTTGGCGTCGGAGGGTACCCTTCTCTCAAGTTAAAGTCTCAGATTTGCAGAGCTCTTAATCCTAAGATATGTCAATTGGCAGAGATGAATCGTGATAATACTTAGACAATACTTAGTAAAAAATTAAATAACAAATTCCACATAATATTCCACGTAATATAAGACATATACATCAGCCGATTAAGTGTGCACCATGTCAGCCAATTTTAACGCCGTTTGTGAAAACTTAACGGACATGACTTAATTGACTCAAATTTTCAAATATTTAGACCTAATTTTGATAATTTACAAGTTTATGGACCCAATTGAGACCGAAAAAAAAATGATAACCCACTTGAGATTGACCGACAAATATGAGGACCAAATGAGGGTTTAAACCTATATTTTAACATTTAAAATTAATCAATATACATTTTGTAACCTTTTAATCCCATAAATCTATAAATATATAACTATAACTATATAATGAGATATTTTTTTGTGTACACATTAATTATTTCCATTTTTCCTTTTTGGTATAATTGTTTACTGATTTTTAAAATAATATTGACAATTTCATAATTTGGAAAACCGTTTCTCTGAAGGTTTAACAATTTCTTACTTAAATATTATTTAATAAGTCAAAAGTTTTAATAATTTTATTTTTTTTTATTAATATGAATATTATTTATGACAATGATACATATCCAACTTAACACCGTCTAACAAGATTCATCTACTATGATTGATATAGAATAATTACGTAATATTTTAAGATATATTTATTGAATGTTGAAGAATATTTTACAAGCAAGTTTTCTCACTCCTTCGAAAGTTGATTGAAAATTTCGATAAAAACAAATAATAACGTAATTTAAATAATAAATGTTATAATTTCTAAATATATATTGTCACCATTATAAACCATTTTATTATGATATTTTAGCAATTTTATTTAATAATTTTACTATTTTAATAATAATAATAATGTATTTTTAGATTTTGAAAGTTTACTATAATATTAGAAAGAATAAAGGAATAAACTCCAAAAGTTGTTGAGACACGTCAGAATTTTGAAACCCATATCTTGAAAGAGCATAACAAAATTATAATAAATTTTTATTAGTAAAATCTTTAAATATGGTTTGTCTAGGATAAAATCACTAGACAATTATATAAAATAGAGATTTAATATTGAAAAAAATATAAGAATATGACACAATTTTAATATTAATAAAAATGGATATTTGCCATAATAGTAATAAATAAAATAATAAAATAAAATAGTTTAAGGAGCAAGTAATTTATTATTGTACTTGTGCGATATTTATTCAGTCTTTTATACTACATTATATATTATTAATATTATATATATATATTATATTATTTTCTATTTTAAGTTTTTTAAAATCAAAATAATTATATTTATTTTATCAAACCAACTCTTATAAAAATTTAAATTTTTATTTTAATTATATATATATATATATATATATATATATAAATAGATATAAAAAATATTATTATGGAGTAAAATAATAAATAGTTGTTGCCTTTGAAGGTGATAAAGTTGAAATTTTAAACATACAAAGAAGAAATGACATAATAATTTATGTATAATTATGCATTTAATCAAAAAATGATATATGCGTAAATCATATTTTCTATAATATAAAAATGAATTTATTTATGATTAGTACAATTTTTCCATCTGTATAGATTTAGAGAAAGTGAATTAAGGTGTGTGTATAGTCATTGACCACATAATAATTGTTTGCCACCATTTTCTGGCAACTTCTTTTACTGCAGCACGTCTCCATCATCATTTCCTATTATTTTCAACGCTTATATTTAATGATTTGTTTTCTAGTTTTCTTTCAACCATTTTCATCATCATCACAAACTTATCATCAATCTTTGTTTCTTTCAACATACTTTCAGATTCGTTTGATACAAAACACTGATCAAAATATTTTAAAAAAATTAATATCAAATAAATATAAAAAATTTAGGTGTGTAATATCTTTTTATTATATATATATATATAACATCATGCTCTTAAATATAAGACTATATGATGATTTCTTATTATTGATGTTGTGACCCATCATCCTCCACAACATATTATATAATGAAGACATGCATTGATGCAAGCATAAATGTTTCTTTTCATACGGTGGCTCTCACGTAACCTATGCTAATCAAATGAAAGGCACACGCCTCTTCAAAGACTTTATTACGTAAACAATTTGAACAATAAGCACCTCTTCGCATATCCTAAACATATACCATTTTCTTTCTCTTCTCTTCCTTTCAATTAAGGAAATAAACTTACAATATCATCATTCATATATACAGTATTTTGAACTAAAAAAAGAGGCTTAAACACAACTGTTATCTCAATAATCTGCTAATTAACAGATGATAATTCTATATCAGAACATTGACAGAATTTGTAATTAATATATACAATATTTAAAAGTGTTTGTTTTTTCTTCTTGAATAATTACAGAGTGAAACTTAGGTTGGTTTGAAGAAGGAGAATGGAAAAGACATGGAGAGACCAACGAAAGATTTGAAGGTGATGATAGATCCTTCTGGTGGACTCCTAACACAAATCTCATTCAAAGTGAACCAAACCAAAAACTCCTTGGCCTTCACCCCAGTAAGATTCTTGATCTTGTTTGGCTCCACATAAGCAGTGACAATAGAATCATAGCAGACAACTATGTTATCAAACCTGTGCTCCTTCTTCTTCTCAAGCTTTAGCCAAACAAACCCTATTTCCTTCACATACCCATATTCTTCAATGTTCTCAATTCTCAACAGCCCTTCGGGTAGACCTTTTTCTGCCAGCAACAAACAGAACTTCTCCCTGCAAACTTTGTCCCCGTGATAAACCTCAGCTTTCGACTTCAATTCCTTTGTTAATAAACGCTTTGCTGCTGCTGCTTTCTGCATTGTCAAATATCTCTGTGTTTATCCAACAAATGGCGCTGATCTTCGTACAGCTTTTTGTATAAATTGGCCTATATATGTTGATTATAGATGAGTTTTGGAGATCGTAGGAAAATTTTGAGGCCTTCACCGCTTGGCTCGAATATTCGGGTTTTATAATATATATACCTAAAATATACACGACCAAACAGTTGAAGGTTCTTCCACATAATTCTATGAATCATTCTAAATTCCCCCGTATCTTCTTCATATATAAATACTCAATTGCCCTTTTTGTATCATTGAGATTATTCAATATTTTTATTTACTAAATTCTATTTTACTTAGGAATAATGTAAAATATTCTAAATAAATATCATGTTCAAAACTATTTTTTACGGTTGAATTTTATGTGTTCCTTGGAAACATAAAAACATAAATAACTTTTTCCTTCTATGTGTTTTGGTTTTAGTCCTTTTCATTTTATAATTTTCACCTGTCTTTATTTGATTTTGGCCTCTACACTTGACTGTTTCCAAAGCTAGTAGATAAAAAATATTTTTAATTATAAATTTATCATTTTGTGTTTTCAATCTGTTTTTTCTCTCAATAATTTGTAAAAAAAATAGTGAAAAAATACAGTAAAAATTATTATTTCTGATTACATTTTGAACCATGATAAGTTAACAACTTTTTTATAATAAATTATATGTCACTATTTTATTAGTTAGTATATTTAAAACAAATCAATCACAAGCTATTACTTATAAAAAAATTGTCAAAAAAAAGTTGTTAAAAAAATATTTTTCTTTTATTATTATACATACTTTGAGTTTCATGGTGCAGGTGCGTTTTCTTTGATATAAGGGGCAATTAGTTAACGTGCATTTTGCGAACAATGGGCTTGGGCCGGTTCAATGTTTTGGCAGCAGCTCCATAATAGCAGTTTCTTCTTGCACCTCTGTATCTTTCTTTCTGCACCACCATAATTGTTTTTCCATTCTATGCTCATAACTCAAAAGTCAATTTTTATTACATAATCATGTAACCGAATTTTTTTTTTAAATTAATAATTTTGAATTCTATAATTTGAAAATCAATTTTGAATTCTAGATTATATAATTTTTCAAAACTTCGGAATTACACTGTTAAAAAGTCAAGAAATTTTGAATGTACAATCCAAAGAGGGCAAAATAAGAAAATAAAAAAAATTATGATAAAGGCTAGAAACAACAATTTAATAGTACTCAGTTTAAACATACATTATGGGTGTAGTTACTATGAAAGTTGTAATAAATTAATCGCTAGTCATTTTTTATGTATTTCCTAGTTGGTTATAGTGATGATCTTATAACTAAAAAAATAAGATTAAGATTAAAATTTGTCGATTCGCAATGATTTTCTATCAAGAAATTATGTACTTTTAATTTTTCATTATAGGCTAAATTAATCTTTTGGTCTCAAATTTAGTTGAAATAGATTATGTTCTCTAATTTTTATTTTTATTTTAATTAAGTCTCTTTTTAAAAAAATTTGATTCAATTAGATTTTTTTTAATATATTCATACCAACCACATTAATAATAAGTTTTTTTATTTTATTTTTTATAATAATAAAATTGTTTACATGTCAAATCAGATTTTTTTGTTACACACGTAATTATCTTATATTCAATTAAATTTTTATATTTATTATTTAATTCAATTAAATTTTAATTTATTTTAAATGAAATAATGTTATTTGAGAATTTTTTTATATAAATATTATATTGATATTTTTGTTAAAATTAATATTTTTATTAGATATTTCTCAAATTATTTTTAAACCAATTTTTTAACCATATTATTAGATTCAACTTAAATAAATTACTTTTAAACAAATATATATTAAATTTATACATATAAAAGCATTTTTTATACCCACATTTGTTTTCTAAAAGGCACTAAATTTAGAAATATATAGAATTGAAATTAAAGAATATAATCATAAATAATTCAAAATATATTATAATTCATGTAATGATATTTATATTTATTTATATATTATAATACACTTTAATTAATTTAGAATCTCCAACTTCTCATTCTGATACATATGCATCTTGAACATCAAATTATATATTTATAACTGGCAACTTGGTAATAAATAAGTTTATCAAATAACAAATCTTATTAAAACAGACTTTCAAATAACTTTAGTTTTAACTAAAAACCAACCAATTTATATGATAAAATTTGCAATTATATAAATTTGTCTTATCTCTATTAACGTGAAAACTCTGACATAAGCTGTGAACAACACAAAGTAAGGTTGCATAAAATAAAATAAAAAATAAAAAATCAAATTGCAACGTCACCCTCTTGTCTATACAACTCAAACTCCTAAAACTGCAGAGCTATTAGACTATTAGAATAATTCCATTTTGCTTCTTATGGGTACACGTTTACTTTTACTTCTGTGACTCAAAAAAGAGATGAATGCGTCTTTAGGTAAAAGAAAAGGCCTGACAAACCAATGGTAGCAGCTGGCTCGGTATTCTTCCATCCACAGGAAACTATCATAGAAGCTTGCAACACTATATACATATGCAAATTTTAAACCTGCGAATTTTTGCATATCAAGATTTAGTGAAATGTATGAGGCATAAAATGCAAATGTAAACGATAAAATTTCAACTGTTCCACACAAGTCGGCTGTATTTCATTTGTGGTGGTGGTATAGCTTCCTAATTTGATATGATATATCTCTACATATTATTCACTCAAACAATGTCGCATTCAACAGAGGTGTTAGGATCCATGACAAAAAGCGAAAGCTTATTTTAGCTTTTATGTAGCTCTTTAACCGTAGATTAGTTCTACAGTAGCCTAGTTTTAAAACTCTGTCAAGAAGACAGTTTATCCATAGGGCATGCAAGAAAAAAACCGTCTTTCTTACCAGCCTCGTTATCATCTTCTGTTACCAACAAACTATGTTGTTACATGTAAGAAAACCTCAAGCCTATCTTGAGTGCTTTCATACACATTCATGCTATCAGGTGTGATGTATGAAAGGATGTTTGAGCTTAACTGGTACAAAGCTTATATCTAACGATAATTTAAGTGATTCGGACCAGATCATGTTATTGCAATAACACTTACCAACATTTGAGGTACCCTAAGGAAGCCAAGGGACAAAGAATATAAAACAACTGAGATTGTTGTTGCTGTAATTAAATTGTGTAAAAGACGCTTGTCGTCTTTGCTGGGCACAAATGCCACCTTGAGTACATTTGTCAGGTCAAAAAGCCTATAGGAAATCTGCGAAGAAAGTTAAAATCAGAACCAATCAACATAAAAAAAAAAAACTCAATCCAACTAGTGCTTTTTACTTACTGCAACATATATGGAAGTAGTAAGCATGAAGTTCAACATTGGGTAGTCTGGGATCAGGGAAAGCAACAATTTGGGTTGTCCATCTGGAACACCTGACCTAAAATCAGCCAATTACATAAAGGAAGAATTAATATATTCAGATAAATAACAAAAATAATTACATTACACTATACATGTACACAAGTTGCATCAAGCACGAAAGTAATTGTGCATGAATGTATATTAGAACCAAATTTTAGAACAACAAAAGCAATTAGTTTAGCAAAATCTCTTTCCCCCCTCAAGGACGAGGTAATCATCCAACAATTTAAATCCAATTTGCCCCAATTTCTAGTGCAAAGCATATTCATTGTTATGTTTTTTATATGGCAAATTGATATATATGAAACTATTTATTAGTTAATACACAGCGTAGTTTCTAAATTCAAAGTTATCACTCCACCAAAAATTAGTAATTAAAATAATTCAAAATTAAATGCTCAACATTGAGTGTAACGAAGCAAATCTAGTCTATTATACCATGCCAAACAAGTGAAATCATACATGCCCAAACATGTATCCAGGTCATGTGTAGGAGTCGAATATGGTTGGGTCACTGACTATATGTGCACCAAATAACCCCTCAACTCATATTAGGACAACCAATACATAATATCTAGTAAAGCATCCATAAATACTAAAAGCAGTATATCAGCTTCAAAGTACCTTAACCAGATATGGATCTGGGAGATGTAAGTCTCCAGTGTAATCTTCCCAAGCCATCTAGCAAAAGTAGAAGCATTATAAATAAATTAACAAATTACCAGCCTTAAAACAAAGTGAAGAAAGTTAAATTTGACAGCATTTAGCAGTAAATTAAGTCATTGAGTACGAAGGCATGTGCATGGGAAGAGAAGAAGAATAAAAGATTGTACTTCTACAAAGACAACTTACGCAAAAAGTGTCAGAGTACCGCTACGGAAACTTTGTGTGACATTCCGCAAGCATATGTAAACCCTGTCAAATAAAAAGGTGTCACATTAATAACTGAAAAGGTCTCTCGCCAGGTTCCTTCCCCTCCTCCTGAATGGAATATCAAGGAAAAATAAACATACGTTATGGGAATCCACGAAGTATAAGGATGATATTTATTGTATGAAAGCTTGTCGAGCTTGTATATATGCTCAAACCAAAAATAACCCACCTAGAAATCAACTCAAATGGTCAGGACCATCAAATAAAACAATGTACAGGTATAGTAATATAATAATGCTATTAAAAAATACGATACCGATGAGCATATCAGCACAACAGCTGCTTTGATTGATACTCTGCGCTTGATTTCTGCTTCCTCCAATTTTTCCATCCATCGTTCAACCTTATATACCATGTGACAGTCAACAATATACTCAACTCACAGGAAAATAAAAAAAGAAAAAGAAAGAGAGAGGAGACAGAATTTGGAGATATTTTCCTTCTTCATAATCATCACCTCGATCAGAGAGGATGATAAGATTTGTTTGAATTAATTCAAAAACATAAAATGGGAAACTTACAGTTGGATGATAATAGGCATAAATCATGCCAATTATCCATATGTAGCGATCAAGCCCTGAGCGAAAATGCCATTCATGCAAGCGGGAAAGATGCGATTTGGCAGGATTAGGATCAGTATAACCTGCAAGTTTAAAGAAACCTTCCAGTTAGCATGATCTGTTGTTCTTTTAGTGGTGCAGTCAAATATTGCAAATGTTACTAACCAAGAAGGAAAGTAAATGGACTCCAAAGCCATTCAAAGACTCCAGGTATCTCCCATACCAAGATAACAACCAAGAAGCAAGCAATGATTTTCACAGCAATGACTGACCCAATCTCATTGTACTTGTTGAGAATACCAAGTGCCCCATAAACCATAAGAGTGAAAAGTGTGTGCATGGGGCAGATGTAGTATAACATGTAACTGTTGTTGAGTACAATACAACAGAACACCACAAAGAAATTAAGCCTCCACATCATCTGCTCGACCAGAGAAATTAAAAATTTGCTGCAGTTAGTACATACCAAATATGAAAAATAAGGCTTTTATTGTTCAAGGAAATTGCATACCTGAGCAAATCTAGCCAGACTAAAATCTTTACGAACATAATAATATGAGAAGTTCCCAAATCCAGTCATCCAAACATATGCGGCAATGAACAAACGGATTGCATTGTAGATTTCAGATGCAGCAAAGTAATGGTACATCAAAAACAAAACCTGTTATGGATGTTAAACAATAGAAATATGAAATTTTAAAATTTGAAGAATTTACATTATTAACTATAAGTATGGGAAGAGTTGAATAATCAGAACATCTAATGCAAAAATCAACAAAACAACAAACAGAACTGCATTTCCATATTACTAAATGTATTAATTTCAGGGGGTCTGCACTTGCATAACTCAGAAGTTTCAGGGAGTTTATCCAGCATATATGGAAAGAGAAAAGCAACATCAACCGAAAAAGTGACAAACCTGCATCCAGCCTTTCCATTCTTCAGTCTGGTGTCTATTTAAATAAAGGATGGATTTCCCAGAAAATGGTGACTTGTCTTGATGTTTCTTAAAGGAAGTCATTGCCGAAACTATTATGAGGAGAAAATAGAGAAATAGGAAGAGATCCCTATTGTAACTCTGCAAAACAGATGACCATTGACAAAGATTGTATCACTTAAGGATAGTAGTCACATAACAAAGATGATTTTTAAATATATATATATATATATATATATATATATATATATATATATTACTGCTTTCACGGTAGTTAAGAGTACTGATTTTTTCTAACCCATGACCAACAGCAATGGGCACTGACTAAGGTGGTACATTGTGCTTTGTGTGTCTCTTCATGCAACAAGCAATTCACTCCTATTACCTTTCTCTTTTCCCTCTACTTTAATGATTGATTCCAATCGTTTGTCAATTTTTTATTCAAGAAGAGAGTTTAACCTTTCTTGGATTTTCATAAGTTTACATTTTGACTTGTTATAACGTATCTTAAAGGAAGTCATGGTTACAGAAACAAAAGAAATATGACCGCCACAAAAAAATTTGCTGAAAAAATAAGAAGGTAATAGTTATGTTAAAGCTAATAAGCATGCCAATGTGCAGCAATTTTGTTTGCTGAACTGACTATGCAAGCACAAAATAGTACTCGTCAAGAAATGAAACGCAGAAGATAAATATCCTGATTAAAGATCAACCTTTTTTGACGAGGCAAAGAAATCCGTGCGGTCACACAGATAAAAGTAAGCCAAAAGGAGACCAAATTCAGACCTGTCATGGAGGGAAAACAGGGGAAATGAAAAACAAATAGTCTGATCCACATAAACAAATAATTCTCTTTTCATATAATTTACTTACATCGCTCTGAGTGTCAAACGGTTTTCTAGAAGGAAATATTCATCCATCAAAAGGAATCTGAAGAAATAAGGAAAACACCAAGCGTGTAAGTGCAAGTTTAAGCATAAAACCATAATTTAAGCAAAAACAAGGGCGACATGGATTACAAACCGGATAATGGATGGTGAGGCAGTTATGCTCCGCGCCCTCGGGGATCCCGATTGTAGAGCTCCTCCCTCCAATAAAACTGCTTTGTCTTCATCTTTAACAGCATCACTACCCATTTCAACCAAGTTGATATCCGACTGCCCACTAAACGAGAACAACTTCCATAAGAAATCATGGCAACAATTTTCTAATGCACTTCCATTCTTAAACGTAGGAATAATATAATATTTCTGGAAGAACCTCCACACTAAAACTCTCACACAAAACTCTTGACTCTGCCACTTAATTAATTAATCCATATCGGATTATCACATTCTTTATTCTGAAAAATTGTGGTGGATTAAAAAAAAACAGAAGTTGCATAACGGTAGCATCATAATTCATAACTATTAAAACCCGTTATTGCGACATAAATATACGCACGTTAATCCAATTGTGGCCAACTACTTAACTCAACACTTCAACGAATAACACAGCAACTGTAAGTCATCATTTAATTTTCTAGTTATCTCGAAATTCGCAGAAGCTATATTCCCGTAAATTGAAAAAATTGTGCCCACAGGTGCAACTAAACTAACGCCACAAAGAGTTATCGATCCAGTCGAACTTACGCTCTGGACGAGACAGAGCTTTTCCGATACTCCAATATCTCCGAATATATCCATGCCACAACGACCGGAGTGATCCCGAGCAAGAACGACACCTGCAAGAGTAACGAACCGAAGAATCAATAGCGATCACTAATCACAAACACAGACACTTCAAAGTAAAAGTAGGCAACGATTAACTAGCAGCGAAAAAACAAGAATCAGTCTCTCGCACAAACACAACACATCAAATACCACGACGAGATAAACATGAATGAGTAACTAGCGGCAACAAAATACGAGTCGGTGCAAGATCTGATGGCTCTAGAAGACCGAACGAGAAGGCGTACCTGACCGGGAGTAACAGGACTGAAGATAAGCATTTCGGAGAAGCAAAAGATGCAGAAGAATCGCAGCACAGTTCCGAATGCCGATGCAGCGGAAATCACAGGAACCGAAGCGGCATTCGAAGAATGAGAGCGGTTCGACGGTGATCCGCCACCGGATCTGGTGGAGAGAAATGGAGTTTCCTAATTCAGCGAGAATGAAAGAACAATTGAAGAGAATTTTCAGTGCGCAAAATGCTTCATGTGGTTCGCTTGGTAAATACAAGAAGAGCGCAGTGAGCGACGGTAGGTGATAACGGTAGAACTCACTGCGCGTCTTTGTTGAAGAAGAAGAAAAGAGTGTCGAGCAGGGAAAAACAAATCCAACAAAATTCTCAATTATTTATTTTTTTGAGGAAGTCATTAACCATTTCACTGTTATCTTCTTCTCATTTTATATGAAAAATTACACATAAGAAAAAGAAAATTTTGACTTGTGTTTCTCTTTTTTTACTCTCTCGACGGAGTCTACCGAATGACCGACAATGCAGATGAATGTAGTGATAATGTGTCTGATCTAAATTCGGGTCATATCATGGGGTGGGTGTAGTTCCAATTAATGTCATTTGTTTGGTTAATTTAATTTCAACCTAACTAGAATTAAATATAATGATTTAATGTAATTATGAAGTTAATTGAAATTTGAAGTGTATTAAAAAATATTGTAAAAGTATTAAATATGCATAAAGATGGATAATGGCATTACACCTGCCCCCGTCATATATGGTGGGAAGAGAATTGAATGGTGGGAAAGGGATTGGTATTTGCTTTACCGACACCAGTATTAATTTTAAAAATATGTTGCCAAATAGTTATTTGAGTATTTGAATGTAATTTATAATTAAATATGTAAAAAGAGGAAACAGATATGTGAAAACAAGATATGTAAAATTTCTATTGCAACCCCAAACCTTCTTACTTCACCCATATATTTTATTTAGTTTTCTGCTACAGTTTAAAATAAAAGCCCAAACCTAAAAATTCAAATCTCTTTTCACTATTATATAAGTTTTTTTCCTGTACCCATTAATTACACCCTCAAACTCACAAAACAAAAACTTAAATATCTTTTCTTATTATTTCATACCACCAGCGTCCTGCTGCACTTATGTTCTCCACTGTAATCTTTGAGAGGAAGCACAAAAAGATAAAAAAAATATCCGTTTTGAATAAAGGTTTTGAAAAAAAGTTTGTTTAGAAAAACTCATTCTAAAAACTGTAATTGATGTTTCAGAATGAAAATTTTGTATAGGAAAAGTATTAAATATTTAGTGCAGAAGTTAAAAACTATTAAATATTTTGATTTAAGGGATAATATTCAATTAAAATACTATATTCTTTTAATTTACCAAACTTATAGATTTGATTCTATGTAATATAGAAAACTATATTTAAGTCTACCATTAGATTCAAACTGGTGAGCATTTTCTATATTTATAAAGATGAAAGAGGAAACTTTAGAGGTGCTAAAAAAAACTTACCCTGATTGTTTAATTCTGTCTCTCTATTTATATCTTGCCTGCAACTTTGATTTAATTTTACCATTATGGACAAATATCCAAACAGTGGCGGACATCACAATAGGCCATCAGTTCATTTCAATCGAGTATAGTGGCCAGGCCAGCCATCTCAACCGTACAGCACTCAAACAAAAACAATTATGCACGGATTTTACTTTTATGGCATGTACACCTTTTTTTTACAGCAAACACCTAAAATTCTAAAAGACCAAGTACGACCAGTTTCAAGTTCACCCCGCCAAGTTTCTGCTTTTATGGAATGTAAAAGCTTTTCTTTTTTTTTCTGAAGGAACCTTGTAAAAGAGATTCTAAAGAAGTGCGTGTGTGAATAGTTTAACTTAGATTCTAAAAAAACATGTATGAATAATTTCAACTTCACCTCTTTCAGTGGGAACGATTGATTGATAGTCAGATACTCTTAATCAAACAAAATGGCACAAAAGAAATGCAGCACCAATCGACCCTGTGGTTGAAACCCGTCAAAGCACAACTATATCATCATGGATGCAATGAGGAGTTCACTTTCTGAGTGCCTAAAATAGAAGAGTGGATGCCCTTGCCGATCCAGTAATCACAAGTCCAGGTAAACATGAAACACCCATCAAAAATGTAATAGAAACCAATGAGCATAGATTTTAAAAAGAAAAAATATTTTGTCAGAGGAAGAAATTTACCAACAGATACAGTAATACATAACATGAGATCTACTGAGCTACAAAGTACTTAAAAACATTCAAATGTGCAAAATTTGTTCTACCGAATGTTTAACCCATTATAGACTATGCACCAAGCATTTGAAAGTAATAAGCCTAATAATGTCGCACCATAATGATACAAGAGAGAATGAAACAATTCCCATAACCTTTCTCTGCAGTGTTTTTAAAGGTCAAAGGGAGATAAGTTAACCTATGGTTGACTAGTTTAATCCCTTAAGCCAAGAAGGGACCCAACTCTACCGCTTAGAGGGTCTCTCATCATCATCATCATCTTCTCCGCCATCATCGTCGTCTGAACCATCTTTATCCGATCTCTTCCGTTTTGGAGGAATCTGAGCCTTCTCACCGTTCTCGTCATCAACATCTTCATCTTCCTCTTCCCCATTCTCCTCTGGTTCAAAATCACTAGATGCTTCCTCCTCCTCAGCAGTGCCTAAAGGTCGAATAAGATACTCTGTTCCCAAATCCTCCTACAAGTAATTCAAACGCAGGACGCCATGGCAAAGTAGAAAATTATATTTATAGATTATTGCAAAAGATACACATGGACTATGGAGCAACTCAATAGATTCAGTACTAAAATTTATTTCACACATCTTCATTTTCATTTTTGCTACGGAATAAAAATTGACACAAACTATGCTCTTTAAACAAAAACTTCATTCTATCAAGTAGATTCTCAACAATCCCCTCCCCCATAAAAAAACCATGACGACTAAATTAGGGAAAAATAAAGAGATCCAAACAATGCCAATGAAGGACCTCCGGTCCATTATACAATGCATATTCCAAGTGAACGTGTATTCATTGTTTCCCCCGTATGGTTGGCATCAAACAAGACAACAAGAACAAATTCGCAAGCATATCAAAATATTAATGAAAGGAATTATCAAAAGATAAAGATCAAACAATAAAAGGTTGGAATTGAACAATTTAATGATTAATATTTCGTTAAACATAAAGTATAGTAAAATTCATGTATGTCTAAAATTAAATTGGAGCTATAACCAACTTTCCCCCTCCTTTTTTCCAATCAGTACAAACCGTACTGATCCGTGTATTTCTGAAACAAGGGAAAAGGACATTCCAGCAGTGAAATGTTACGACAGATCCAGCACATCAGAGATAAAAATGAAAATAGAACACAGTAACGATACAACACAACGCAATTCCACTGCAAAAAGGTTGTTCCAAAAGAAAAAAGGAAAACTCAGAAAGATGTAAGGTCCGTAAATGATTAAATGAAGAAGTTTGTGAAGAATTCCTGATTACTAAACTATAGCTTGAAACAGAATAAAATTTGGGGAAAACATAAATTATAGGGGAAATCAAACGAATCAGGGGAAAGTTAAAATATAATAATCAATCCAGGATAAATAATGGCAACGAAACCAAAACCGTAACAATTACAGGAAATTAGGGATTAAGAAATTAAATCAGAGATAACTACCTCTTCCCCGTGGTCATCCTCATCCTCCTCCTCGTCATCTTCGTCGTCGTCGTCATCTTCGTCGTCATCGTCGTCGTCTCCGTCTCCAGGATCAGCACCGTGCTGGACATCACCTTCTTCTTCCTCTTCGTCATCTTCGTCGTCGTTACCGGCATCGGGAGCATCGTCTTCATCATCATCTTCGTCGTCATCATTGCCGTCTTCATCGTCATCGTCGTCATCATCCTCGTCATCGTCTTCATCGTCTTCGGCGTCGTCTACTTCATCCTCGGAGTTGTACTCTTCGTCGTCCTCACTCAAAAGCGTGATCTCGTTCTCCTCCACTTGCTCGCTCAATTCCTCCTTGACCTTCATCTTCGAATCCAGAAACCCGAGCACGTTTGCCACACCGTTTTCAAATTCTTTGCTCAGCGAAAATCGATCGAAAACCGAGCACGCGAGAATGGAGAAAACAGCCAAGTTACCAGCCTCTTCCCTTCGCTTCCCCAGTTGCTCTGCAGCGCTGATCTTAGCCGTTGAAACACGAATTCACACGGATTGATGACGTGGCACTCAATCGGACGGTCTATATAAAAGCATTTGCGTTTCAGCGGAGATAGTGTGATTGCGCCTTGCGGCGCTCACTACTCCTATTTTCACAGTCACGTGTGTCACGTGCTACTGAAATGACAGAATCCAGGGTTAGGGTTTTCTTTACCGGATCATTCATTCGGATTCCCAGTTTCCTACCCGGACCCGTACGTGTCCATAATTTTAGTTAGCTTAGTAAGACAATTTCTTTTTCCATCCCTCTAATTCCTTTTCACACCTCTTTTCTTTTAAAATTTCTAACTTCTCGTTTTGTTTATCATAATATTTTATTTGAGTTTTCTTTAATTGTATAAAGTGAAAATATTTCATATTAAATAATTTATGAGAAAATATGTAAATTTAGTGTTTTATTTCAAGTAGTGTAATTTGAAGTATAAAAATAAAATTTTACGTTATATAATCCAAAATACTATTTTATGTTATAAATTACACAATCTAAAAACAAAGTTTGTATCAGACGTCACATAATTAGAATTCACCATAAAAAATTGAAAATTTTATGAATGACACAACTTTTTAACCAACGTGGTTTATTTCATGAGCGTATCTAACACGAGTTCCTTGAGTGTATATACAATGATTTCATATATTGTTGTTTTAATTAAATTTTATCATGCCATAGTGTCATTTTACGTTAATTTTTTATTAAGACTCTTGTAGTAAAGAGAAAAAATAAATAAATAAGTTGGTGCAAGAGAAAATAGAAAAAAAAATAATGAGTAGAAAAAAGTTATTTGGCCGGAGAGGAATATGTGACAAATATAATAAACATAGAAATAGTTTTATTAAATAGAATGTAAAAATAATATTTTTATTTGTTCATATATTATTATTATATAAATAAATAAAAATATTATAATTGATTATAACATGATATAATAGAATATATTAAAATCATGATGTATTTTTTTAAAAGAACTGAAAATATAATCGGTTATGCTTGATAATTAAATGGCCAATCATATTATAATTTAATAATGGCTTTTATGCCTTATTTTCTCTTAAGTGCGGAAAGTTTGAAGTGTGAGTTTCTTTGTGGTTATTCATGTTTTGTGTAACATATAATATTATTTATGTTAGAATATGAAATTTACAAAAGTGAAACTGAAAACTGGAGAGATAGATGTTGCGATAACACAGCTAAGCATTCCACATTATATGATACATGATGGATCATGGAAGTCAACATTTGTAGAAGCTGAGATGAGACATCTTTCATCTTTATGAACTGTGATAAAACCACACATTCAGACCAAACATAAGAAAATGCATGATGCAAGAAAACCTGTGTTTGCAACCATTCCTTTTTTCGCTGTATGCTGTGATCAATGCAAGTATCTGATTGTAGCTCTTCTTTCTCTTCAAAAAGGCTTTCCATGCACACTTCCCAAAACACAAAACCTACCTCAATAATTTTCTTCATCGTGGAAGAGAAGCAACAAACATCTCAATGCTAATTGGATAATTTATTCAATAATTCAGGTTTAGGCATGGGTTATTAATTTCTCGTGATTATAAATGTTAGGTTTTCTTTTAACAAAAAAATGTATATGTTACTTATTAATAATTTATTTATATTTATATAAATTTAATTTAAATAAAACTAAAGATAAGACGATTTCATAATATATATAAGCAGGTGCAAACTTTGTCTTACAAGTCGGTTTTATAAAGTTGAGATAGGTTTAAAATCAACTTCTTACCGTGGTATCATAGTCATGTGTTAAGACCTATCCTAGCAAGATTTATTATTTGTTCGACATATTGTATCATCCGCTATTAAAATATTTGTTGTTTGTTGAGCATATTGTTACACTCACTATAAAATCATTACCGGATCACTTAATAATGTTTAGTCACACACTTGAGATATATATACCTCAGCGTAAGGGAATATGTTGGAAGTTTCACTTCAACTAAAAATAAAACAATTTTATTATGTATATTAAATACAAACTTCATTTTACAAGCTGGATTTGTAAGGTTAAAATAAATTTAAAATTCACCTCTAACATTAAAAAAATAACAAATATATATATATAAAAGAAAAAACATTTTATATATGCTTGTTTCTTATAACTAGTCTATTTTAATCATCATAAAATGTTTTTAAGATATCCAAAATAATTTATTCTCCATCATAAAAGGAATGTAAAAGAAAAAAATGGTAATGTGAGATTTTAAAAGATAATATATTAAAGAAAAAATTCCTATAAACATTAAAATTGAAATTTATTCATTTTATAAGAACTAAACATAACAAACTCAAAGTTTTAAGGAATGAAAAATATTTCTTTATACAATAACAAAAATGCATTCATTTCATTTTAACTAAAAACATTTTTAAACTTTAACATCGATCTTAGTATAGATTTAATATTTTATCAGATTATTAAACAAAAGTGTAATGAAATATTTAAATTAACGTGAGTCATGAATTTGGATACAGGAATATATCTTGTAGGTAAGGTATACACAGATATTGAACTTTCTACCTAATATGTTTGGGCAGATATATATATTTTTTAAAATATCGGTATTTATGCCAATATTATCCATTAATTATCATCCTAATTATAAACATTGCTTAGTTTTTCAGCTTGTTAGGTCAAGTGGAGTGTTTGGGAAGAATCTATAGACTAATATTGTATGAAAAAAAGAGGCTTAATAATTACCTAACAAGTATATCAATCTATATGCTATATTAATTTATTTTTTTGTTTTTTTAATAATTTGCTTGAGTGTTTCATCTATTAGGTTATTTTAGAAAAATAAAAACAGTATATGTAAATTAAACTGGCTTCAGATTGTAGTATTTATTTATCAAGGGGTGAGGTTCAATGCAACTATGCATATGTGCTTTAGCACTTTCCTTTCTAAAATTACTTACAATTATTGTACTATATTATTACTTCTTGCGTCTCACGTCCAATCATTGCATGCAAATACAGCTGCAAATTAAAATATTTTTAATTAAATACCTTTTTCCTGCGTATAATAATTAAGATATACATAGTGGAAGAAAAAGTTCATACACTGAATTTAGCTTATCTAAATTAAAGGTTAAAAAAATATACTTCAAGAAGAAAGTGTTCAACCTCGTTGAATGCGAATCTATTAAAAAATATTCAATCATCTTAAACAAAATCGTATTTAATTTTCTTAGAATGCGATCAATTAATTCCGAAATGGAAAAAGAAACACACTGTGTTGTATAGATATATAAGATAACATATACATATATACTTATATTAATAGTATATATATATATATAAGAAATAACCTTTAATGACTTAATTGGAGAAGCTAAAACTCATACAAGTAAAGTTTATGTGAAAAATTAGTTTTATGATTTTGGGTCATGAGATATATTGTTTTAAAATTTATATGGAAATTAAATTGATTTTATATTGTAGTATATTAAAAGGTTAAATAACAATGCAATACAACCATGTATTTGTGCTTTATCACTTTACTTTCTAAAATAATTACTACTTGGAGCACCACCCAATCATCGCATGCAAATAGAGCCGCAAATTAACATCACCAATATTTTTAATTAAGTACATTCTTTTGTACATATAATAATAAGAATTAAGACATAGCCATTAAAACTAATTTTCAATTACTAATTACAAGGATCTTTGTCGTAACTTAGGATTGAATTTGCAAGCCGAAAAAGTAAATTTAAAGAGCCAACATAGAACGGTGGATATTTAATCACAGAAAGCAAATTTGAATGAAGATGATAAATAATTTTGAAAAATGATAGTTGCACTTGCACATTTTTTATTCAAAGTTGTAAATTCTTTCTATGTCTCTAAATATATGAAAGATAATACTCGAAACTAATATTTTGTTTTTTTAAACTAATCAAACATCAAACATAAAGTTAACAAATCAAATTGTCATTAACAAAACAATTGCATTTTATTTACAAAATGCTTTCTTAAATGTTATAAAAAAGATGACAAAATCATGAACAAAATTTTCCAGAATGTATATATTACTATATTTAAGAATTTATCTAATGTGTAAGTTTCCTAAAATACAACAAAAACTTCTAAAATTTTATGAGAATTTCAAAATTAGTAAAAAATTCTAAAAAGATTAAAAGAATAAATCTAAGATATAAAAAGAATAAGAAAAGAAAAGAAGAAAACCTAAGAAACTAATTTAAGAAATAAAATTTACTTTTGAGAAGAGAAAACTTAATCTTAGGCAAAAACAGCTCTCAAAAAACTTAATCTTATTCAAAAACAGTTATTACAATAATCAATATTAAAAAATGACCGTTGACAAACTTTAACGAAAGAAAGGAAAAAAAATCTATACATTTATAACCATTAATGTGAAAATAAAAACTGTTAGGCCTTGTTCACTTGAGTGGATTTGAGGGAGAATAATTGAGGGAATTTGAGAGGATTTGAAAATAAATTTTTTTGTTGATTATTTGAGTGAATTTGAAGGTAAATGAGATTGGATTTGGAAGTAAATTTTTTTAATTTGTCACGTCAATCAAATCCTACACTAATTCTCACAAACTTTACTTCCAAATTCATTCTCACTTACCTCCAAATTGACTCAAATAAACAAAAAAAAAATTATTTTTAAATCCTCTCAAATCCCTTCAATTACTCTCCCTCAAATCCACTCAAGTGAACAAGGCCTTAGTGATCAACCTTTAAAATTAACGTTTCTTTTATTATTATTATTTTATAGCATAAAATACATAAGGTTTTTTTGTCATTGATTAAATTTATTAAAAAATAGAAACATAAATAAAATTTATTAACAAGAAATAAACAGACAAAAAATTTGTAATTTTAAATAAATTTAGCAAATAATAATTTTTTTTGGAGAAAGTAGATTTGTAACAAGAAAAAAAGTTCAAGTGTCTTTGTGGAAAAAGTAAAATGAGAGTGAGGGAGGTCCACAACGTGAGCCTCGAACTATAAAATGGCGTAGCAGCGTTCCATAAGGTGGAATCAAGCTACTGTGATCGATCATCACCAATCTCTTTCGAAGATTCACAATGACAAACTCGAAACCACTGATTCTGTGCTTCTTTCTCCAAGCCATTGTTGTTATGGTTACAATACCAGCAAGTCACTGCAGAAGCTTTCTTCCAAGCAATGAAAATCTGATAGAGAGCACTTGCAAGAGAACACCCAACTACAATCTCTGCCTTCAAACACTGAAGGTAAGCCCTGGAAGCTCCACAGCTGATGTCTCGGGGCTGGCTCTTATCATGGTCAAAGTGATGAAAGCCAAAGCAAACGATGCCTTGAAAATAATCCATGACTTGCAGGGGAAGGGAGCAGGACCTAAGCAGAGAAGAGCCTTGAGTTCTTGTGCCAGTAAATACAAAGCAGTGTTGATAGCTGATGTTCCACAAGCCACCGAGGCTCTGCAGAAAGGAGACCCCAAGTTTGCTGAAGATGGAGCCAATGATGCTGCTAATGAGGCTACCTTTTGTGAGAGTGATTTCTCTGGGAATTCTCCACTCACCAAACAGAACAATGCTATGCACGATGTTGCTGCTATTACTGCTGCTATTGTTAGATTGCTGCTCTAGATTTTCAACTTCCTCGAACCAGTACTTAGTTGTATTCACTGATTGTTGCAGATGTCTTGGAACCTGCTCTTGCCTGTTATGTAAAAAAAAAAGCTGGTATCTATTTTAAAGCTCTTATAATAAGTTATATGTAATAAAATCCAAGCCTCTCGTGATTCTGATTTGCATTGAGACTAGTATCGTAATTCCTCTTTACTCTGATTTTCATGTGAAGATTTGTATATTTTCATTTGCTTTTGCTGGTAATGGTTTTAAGAAAAGGGTTTGCTATCACAGCTACGTAAGGTCGTGGAGTCTGTATGCTCACATGGTTGAGTCTGGACAATATTTTTAATGGAGAAACAAAAGAGGAGTTTTTCTAGAAGTTGTACAAATGGTAAAAATTTAATTTTTTTCAAAAAAATCGCGTTTTTCAGAAATATCAAGAATTATGGTGAAACTGTAAGTTAATTACGTTTTACCTATGTTTTCTTTTAAAGACAAAGCTCCTTAAAAATACAGTAAAGTTATGTTTTTCACATTTGTTCAGCTGTTTTATCATAAGATCAAATGACATTATTATTGAATGACAGAAAGTTGAGTTTTTGGATGAAATTTATTCTTGTATGAATGTTAACAAAAAGAGAGAGACCCATGAACATGATTTATGAATTATTGGGAATTGAGGATAGGCATAACTGGTATATTATTCTTGTGTATGCTTTTTTTCCCTCCCTCCTCACTAATGCGTGTCTCATTCTTCTTTAGCAATGGTGGGGTAGGGTAGGAAGAAGTGATAAGGATAAGTGAAGGATATTAATCTGTGGGTGTGGCTTGTCCTTTTGTGGTGATTATTGCTGTTTTAAGGTGGTTGGAGATCATGTTCCATCCAAATATCCAAACACGGCTCTTCATTATAGCATCTATTGTGGGAAGGGATCATATTTGGTCACTCTAAAGAGACAACACTCCTCATCAACCTTTCACTTTGGCCTTCTTGTTACCACAATCGCTCACCACCTTGGTTCCTATTCCAATGTCTGCCACGTAATGTACAAAATTTTTATGATGTTTTAGTCTTTAATCACAAATTAGGTCTATTCCGTGCTCAAACAAAGTACTAAATTATTCTAGAAAATGGTAGGAATAACTAAATTAATTTCATGTTCTCTGCTCCTAAAGCAAGACAGAGAGACCCACAACGGTGATCCCTTCCGTGCACGGCACAGACTCATAACTACAAAAACAAAGGTAAACAATTTTTCAGTTCTGAGAAGACATTGTTGTTCCATCCCCACATCATTTTTTTCTCATTTTCCTAAAGCATGAAGCCACCATCTTTTATTTTTTACACTGTTGTTATAGCAACAATTTCGGTGCCAGCAGCAACTAACTGCAGAGTCGTTCTGCTAAACAAGGCCAATCTGATAGAAGAAACATGCAAGCAGACACCCCATCAGAATCTTTGCATCCAATACCTCTCTTCTGACCCTCGCAGCGCCGATGCAGATATTGCAGGGCTAGCTCTAATCATGGTCAATGTAATAAAAACCAAAGCAAATAATGCCTTGGACAAGATCCAACAACTTCTTCAGGGAAGCCATGAACATTCTCAAAAGGAAGCACTGAATTCTTGTGCTGGTAGATACAAGACAATTCTGGAAGCTGACGTGGCACAAGCCATTGCTGCTCTGCAGAAAGGAGATCCCAAATTCGCAGAAGATGGTGCGAATGATGCTGCTGTTGAGGCCACCTCTTGTGAGAACGGTTTCTCTGGGAAATCGCCACTCACCAATGAGAACAATGCCATGCATGATGTTGCAGTCACAACAGGAGCTATAGTTAGACAATTGCTCTAGTTACTTACTCAAACAAATGATGCAATTTCGTATTTATAATGTCATATTCACTATCCTATAATCATATATTATAGTATGTTGTTTGTATGGTGTCCAATAAAATGCTATTAACTTGAGCGGCATCATAGGGGCATACTCTCTTGTTAGTCTCACCTGTTTCGGAAATACAATTGTTTTTGCCACTTCCACAATTCTCACGATTTCTTTGTTGCCAATTTTCATTTGATTGATTAATTATTGCGAAATAATTGGCCGAGCTTGAAGGTGAGCATGAGACCTGATATGTCTCTCTGTCTTGTATTTCTTTCTTCTGATGTATAAGCTATTTAGTCTTTTCAACAACTCTTTGGTAATCAGAAGATCCTTGATATTTTGATCAAGACAGTTTTATCTGAGTGAAGTTACTGACATTTTAATTCATCTATTCACACCCCTAACTTTTCTTTTTATTATTCATGTCCTATTTTCAAACTTGCTATTTAAGTATTACTGTTTATATCTTATGTTGTAGGGGTGGTAGTTTCCAAATGGAATCATGCAGTTATTGGAAAAAAGGGTCTAAGCAACGTTGTTACTTTTGTTTTTAATTTGAAATATTTATGCTAAATGCTAATATTTGTGACAAACTGACATAATGTGAAGCTGAGGCAATTAATGGCTTTAACCAGTACTTGGAAAACTTTTACTAAAAACCGATTCGAGTATTCATTAATATTTATTTCCATAGAAGTAACATAGTTCGCCCCTTCTAATGATCAATTAGTATGAAACAACCATATTGCTTTTACATAGGGCAATATCAGCTTTAGAACTAGAATTATTATTTTTGGTTATAAAGGAAAGGCTAAGACTAGTTAACAGTTCGGCAGTCCCTACGAATCTGGCCATTACTTGGTGATCCCAAGCTTCCCATTTTCAACATTGAATGCTTGAAGTCTTCAAAGAAAGCTAATGGGTTCTCCACATAGTTTTCCACAATCTGTCGTGTCTGATCATTTCCATTCACAAGAGTCTGGTCTGATGGGAGCAATCCCTCCCCAGAGAGAAGATTAACGAAGTATTGGTTATCAAAGGTAGCAGGTGTAGCCAAGTCAAGATGTGCAACTATGTTACCATTATCTGACCCTGAGCACAACTGTTGCAATGATGCGATGAAATCAATGTTTTCTGAGTCGCTACTACTCTGTAATCTAGAGCTGAATGTTGTGCAGCGTGCTTTCCCTATTGTGTGTGCACCTGAAAAGTGGAATGGAGAAAATAATGGTAATCTTGCTTGTTTGTCAGTGATTGATATAGAAGAATTGTTACAGCATGTGAATAGCATATTGTAAGTTGATTAACCTGAAAGGGCAACCATGTCTTTAAGTGTAAGGCCTAAATTCTCGAACTTGGCTACCAGCACATCAACAGTGGAGTTTGGACCTGGGATGTTATTATTTGCTGCATCCTTACTGGCAGTAATGCTATCTTTCCTTCCCATTTGCACCTCCCAAATTGGACCTCCTGACTGTGACATAGTAATTCGACTTCAATATGCTTCATGATGTCACAAATTGAACAATTTTGCAAGAAAATTAAAAATAATAATAATAGTTACTTATTTCATTATGTAATTATAAAATCTTTTATATTTTTGGTGCCTTTAAGATTAAAAGAGTAGTTTAAACCAAAAAAAAGAAAAAAAAAACGAGAAAGAGAGGAATGAGGTTGGGACTAGAAGGCATGAAGCAGTAACAAACCAGAAGAACTGAATCTCTTGCAGCAGTTGCCAGTATGTCAGCACAAGAGACAGTCTGTGGACAGAGTAGTTCCAGCTCAGATTTGATTTTGTCGATCACTTCAAATCCTCTGAGAGAATTCAAATTTGGCCCGGCAGTTTTCTCACCAACAAAGTCCTGTGTGTCATCCAGCAAGACTGAAGCATCACAACCCTGAAATTTCAACAAAATATTAAGCGGTTAATGAGGTTTATAGAACATTCAGAAGATAATGTGTGGAGGAAAATAATGTCTTGCATTGACAAAGCAATCATGGAAATGTAGCCTAAGCAGTGAGGCTGCCATTCTCGAGTCTTCAGCCACTGCCTGCTCCACCCAATAGAAGATAATGGCCTCAGCCTCTGGGCAAGTGTGGCGGTATATGCCACTCCCTAACGGACAACCAGGATCACCACCGTAGGCATCATTCAGGGTGGTTGCAAAGGCTGGAGTGAGCTTAAGCATCACTAGACACAATAGTACTAATTGCATGGCTATATTTTAGGGATGGTAAATTATTCTAAATGTTATTGTATGAATAGTAAGGAAGGTATTGGATATAAATGCCTACCTCTGCTCTTCTATATATAGGAACTTACTAGCAGAATGTTGTGTGAAAGTTTAATGGAAGGTGTTAACGGGGAGTTGTTGAAGACAAAGTCAAGCATAAGTAGTTAGTCGAGTCAGTAGTGTACCAACGTAATCAAAACCAAAGAAAAGAATGAATCCCTTAGACAAAACCTATCAACTACTTCCTAAGTCCTTGAACCCGGTCAAAAGGAAGCATTGAGTGTTGGTGTGCTAATAGATACAAAGCAATTGTTGAAGCTGATGTGATACAAGCAGTTGCAGCTCTGCAGAAAGGGGCCCCCAAGATCATCTGTTTAGGCCAACTCTTGCAAGATCATCTTCTCCGGGATATCAAATCATCACTCGCCAATGACAAGTTGGCAACAAGGCTATGCTTGATTAATATAATATGATATTGATCAAATTATAAATATATGTTATACCTTGTTTATCATGTCCTTCCTAATTAAAAGAGCACTATAATCCTGAATGAAATTATCCACATTTGAGAAATGCACAAAAGAGGGAGGGAGAGAAGTGCATGAAAATTTTGTCAAAATTGATAGATTGGAAAACTGTGGAACGGTTGGCGCTAAAAGCCAACAAGATATCCGTGATACAAGGAAGGATTTATCCTTAAAATCAAGGTGACGCAATTCCAATGGCCCTGCTAGCCCATGATTACAAACAGCAAACAAAACACCTGTGACCAATTATTTTGTTTTATTGGTTTCTTGTGTGAATTCTCTTTCACATAGACAATCATGTTTAAAATACTATTTAGCATTAAATGTCTGTTTTTTTCTTAACTTCTCTGTAAATCTGTTTCTTTTTTTGATGTGAGATGTTTTTCCCATAGAGGAACAAGATAAATTTTATCACTCATTTATACTATTTTAACACGTCTTTTCATCTATTTAAATTTTGGTATGTCTCATGAGAATCATATTAATTCTTGGTTTAATTGTCTGTTTAATAATCTAGATGCCCATCAACAAGTAACCAGGTTGAAGGAGGTGTAAGAGACGGATCTATCTGAAAAAAGAAAAAATCTACTTCCTGACCTTTTTTCTAAGAAAAGATTCAATTTTTAATCTGTCATGACTAATCACTTTCATGTGATACTCACAAGTATGCTTAAAATGAATTAAAATGCACCCAACTATAAGAGTCCAAGAAATTTTGTTCTTGTTATTTTTCAATTGGTGGTAAACAAATCTCAATTTGTTACCTTGCCAAGGACCAGCTAACTTTAAATAGCAGCCAAGAAAAAAACTTGATGATTCATACCCCTACCCGAGAAAATGAGGAGCTCACTCTTTGGGTCCTTTTCTATTCTCCATATTCTTATTCTATCATGTATTCTTCTCACACCAACAACTCTTTCCTCTGATGGAGATGGTGACGATGATGGTGATTTGGTGGACCAGATATGCCGAAAGACTCCCTTTTATGATCTCTGCAGCTCCATCTTACATTCAAATCCCTTGGCCCCCAAAAGTGATCCAAAGGGTATGGCCCTCATAATGGTGAACAACATTCAGGAAAATGCTACTGACACACTGTGTTACATTGAAGAGTTGATCAAGCAAACCTCAGATGAACAATTGGAGCAGCAACTGGATTTCTGCGCAGAGTCATACATCCCAGTTGTGAAGTACATTCTCCCACAAGCAGCTGATGCCATAAGCCAAGGTCGATTTGGGTTTGCCAGTTACTGCATAGTTGATGCTCAGAAGGAAGTAAATGCCTGCGACAAGAAATTTTCTGGCTCATCTCAGGCACCCTTAAGTGATAGAAATGACATTATGCAGAAGCTGGTGGATGTGGCTGCAGCCATAGTTAAACTACTATTAAATGGCTGATTTTTTTCTCTCCCCTCTTTCCACGGGTTTCCCACACCGTTTCCGAATTCTTTCTCTGCAAAAATGGATCCAAAACCGAGCATGAGAATGGAGAGAACAGCTTCCCCCAGTTGCTCTGCAATGCTGATCTTGGCCGTTGAAACACGAATTCACACTGATCGACGATGTACTACGCAATCGGACGGTCCATGTAAAAGCATTACTTGTTCATATTTTAATTCAATTTCATCTTAGTATATTAGGTCCTTCAATTCTTTCTTAAACTCAATTTCAGTATTTTATTAATATGATTTTGTTTATCTACTAATTTATATTTGTTAAATATGTTTTTAGTCCCTCAATTATTAAATGTTTTTGAGTTTCGTTTCTCTTTCAAAGTTTATTTCACTTTAGTCATTTACTTTTGTTAAATTTTGGTTGAACTGGCTAACGGTATGCCACATCAGTCTTCCTTTCTCTAAAAAGTATTTTCCTTTTTTCTGAAACGTGATGATCATTTTCCCTATTCATCTCCATCATCTCTGAACTCTGTTCGTCCTTGGGACACCCCCTCTCCCTCCACCTCTCACTCCCTCCCCATCCTCTACATCATTATGTTTCTCACCACTCCTCTCCAACTCTTCCAGTACTACGTTCCTCGTCCTCTCCGTCCCCGCCATGTGCAGTGCCTGCTCCAACGCCAAACTCCTTTGCTCTGACGGGTTCTTGTGCTCCCTACCTTGCCGGTAGTACATAAAAGAGAAACAATCTCCTGGGAGAGTGTAATCAAAGCTCTCCTACCCTTTATCCCCGCGCCTGCTCAAGAAATCCTTCATTGCGCATGGCAGCTCCTATGCTGCCTTCCCGTCACAACCATTCTCGACAAGAAAAAGCGTGGCGACCACCTGCTGCGAAGTGTTGAGAAGGCAGATCTCCTAGATGATGTTGCGACGGAGGCGGAGGCTGGTAGTTCCTGAAGGAAGAAGGGTTGATTATGGCAGATATGAGTTTGATGGAATGGCGACGGTTGATGAATGATGGAGAGCTTATGATCGTCCTGAAGGAAGAATTTGTGCATATTATATATGTTCAAGTGGTGAATGCAAATTGTTTCAGAAGCAGGATTGATCAAATGCTTGTGTTTGGGAGGGTCTTGCATCCATTTTTGTTAGGTTTAATGTCTCAATAGGTCCCTGTTTTCGTCCAGAATCTCAAATAGGATCCTTTCTTTTTTGGCGTTTCAATTGGGTCCTTATTTTTGTAAAATTGAATTAATTAGGACCTTTCCGTTAAATTGATAAAACGGCGTTAAGTGTTGTATCACCTGGTATGCTGACGTGTTGTTTTTAACACATGTGTCATTAGAAACGTGGATGAATTATATTATTTTAAATTTTAAATTAAAAAATTGAGTTAAAAACTTCAATTAGGGCAAAGTTGGCAAAAACCCCCCTCTCATGGGGTCGATCGGTGGTGGCCAGGACCGAGTTACCGCGAAGTAATCCCGGAAGGGCAAGTCCGGTTGAAAGCGTCGGGTCGGTGAGGTGTGACAGTGCGACGGAGGCAGGCCGGTGTGAGGCGAAAATTATAGTGGAAGCGATAGTCGAGGGCGGAACTCAAGGAATCTCCCCTACCCTAAATATTTGAAACGCAGAGAAGAGGGCAGGTGCTTTCGTATTGGGGGACCCTTCGGTCCTGGGCACCAGTGTCCGGAGAAGAGCCTCCGTGTGGTATTGCTTGCAGAAGATGAAGAGGGGGAAGTTGAGGAGGTAAAGACTGAAGCAGAGCCGCCATGCATGGAATTGTTGGCGTTCTCGGCCGGAGGGTTAACGCAGCCAAGAACGTTGAAATTACAGGATAGAGTGGGGGAGAAAGAGGTGTTGGTGTTGGTGGACAGTGGTGCAAGCCCCAATTTCGTCAACAGAAAATTGATGGAGGAATTGAACCATTTTTTCTTTGATTTTAGATTTCTCATGAAAACAAATGGCAAGAGAAATTTCTAGAGGAAGAAGATCCAAAATAGAAGTCTTTCATTCCGTTCTCAGGAACTGGAAGACGTTTGGGTGGTAAAGCCTCAGCACGAACAGTTGAAGAAACATCTCGTCCAAAGCGAAAGCAAAGCGAAACTAACAAAGAAATGAAGAATTCTGATTCTAAGCCAAAAAATACTACATCACATAGATCTTCTGGAAATCTTGTGTTTGAATCCAATGTAACTACGTCTAGCTTTCAAGCAACACCTAACTTAGTTCTTAGAAGTAGCAATTTTATTGATAAACAGAAATGGCAAAAAAAAATCTATAATTTGTTTATATGATTTTTGTATGCATTTCCTCTTCAGAAGTCCATCTAACCAATTTTTCTTTGTTTTTAGTTTTTTATAGGAAACAAAAGTCAAGAGAAATCCCAAAAGGAAGAACAAGTAAAGTTCAAGTCTTTCACTGGAAAGAAGCATACGTTAATGGATTGATCCTTAATGTAATTTATGGATTTTTGGAAGCATGGTTCTGGGAGTTTTCGTCTTTCTTCAAAACATACTACCTTTGCCTATTGTTTGAAATAAATATATAAAATTCTCCAACAACATCACTCCCGTAGTTCGAACAAAATTTTCCATGAACCCTAAAACTCATCTTTCCCCAATTTCATTTCGAGTTCCAAATTTCAAAGAAGAATGGGGCTTTCAGCACTTCATTTAATTGGATTTCCCTACTTTGCCCTTACTGAAATTATATTACCACTCTGTACACATCATTTCTTAATTCAAAAATTAAAAAAATAAAATTAAACCACGTTTTTAATGCCACGTACAATAAATCTACACTGTCACCATGCCACGTACTACCCTCACTCACGGTGTTTGATCAATTTAACGGAAAGCCTTTATTTGAGTCAATTTTACAAAAATAAGGACTCAATTGAGACACCAAACAAGACGAGGACCTATTTGAGATTTTGAACGAAAATAGGGATCTAATGAGACATTAAACCTTTTTGTTATGTACCTTCTGTATTACTGTCAAAAATTTTCCTCCATCAGAGTACAAGAGCTACTTTATTCTTAATTTGAATGCCTCAAACACTATTTCTTTTACTCACATTTTGATAAACCCTAAACCCTAATTTGAAGGTCTGCATTAAATTCTTGATGCAATAATGAATGTTATTTTTTTTGAATGTTTTGGATTATCATCACAGAATTCCTTATTGATATACTCCTTTATCAGAAAACCAAATCAATTAGTATTAATTACCCTGTTAAGAAACACAATTGTTCCTGATCTGGTTTTTCTAATTCGAAAAACCCTAAATTTGCAAATTAGGAACTTTAATTAATCCTTCAGAATCAAGAAGGGAAAAATCCCAAATCTGAAACCTTATTGTTAATGAACCCTAAATTGGGGAAAATCCTCAATTTTCGTCTTCCCAATCTATCTTCTGCATCCTTGCTTCACCACCAACGGCGCGTCTTCGTCATGACCAATCTAGTGTTTCGTTCTAGCCATGGATTTCAAGAGAGTTTTAGAACCTGAGTTTCTCGCATTCTAGCTTTCTTCTCTTTTCTGTTTCTGCATCGTGCCATAGAGGAACAACTTTATCTCCCTTCGCGGTGTGGTCTGGTTCATTGTCGGCGAACAACAGAGGAGTTCACTGTGATGGCTCGCGTAGAGCATTGGTGATCTGTGGTGTTTTTTTTTTTGTTTTGGTTTTCTGCAGGTGGAGCTTATAGTTTCTTCCTTTAGCGGCGATCTTTGTTCTCTGTTGCGGTTAGACTCGCGACGCGTCCTTCTTCCTCATCCCTCGATCTGCCTCAAATAGCTACTTTGTTGGTGTGGATTTTGCATAAGCAAAGGGTGGTGGAGGGATGCACCCTGTAGGGTGGAGGGGTTTGGTTGGAGAGGGCAGTTTCAAAACCTGAGATTTGATTCAATTTCATATTTCAATTTCTAAGACATGTGCATATCGTTAGCCAGGTCAACTAAAATTTAACGTGGTTACTTTTGGAGTACTAAAAATTATAGTTTCTTAAAGGTAAATGATCAAAGTAAACAAACTTTGAAAGAGGGACGAAACCCAAAAACGCTTAATAGTTAAGAAACTAAAAACATATTTAACCTTGATTATATGATTTCATCTGTAATTAATTTGTCAGTATGCTAAGGCTATATTGATTAGATTCCTAAGAAAACAATTTTATCGATTTTATTTTCACTTTATTTCTGAATTATTTTTTTTCAAACTAAACAATTTTTATTCTATGTTTTTACCTATTTTTATTTTGTTTTTTTCACTTAACTACTTCTCCCTAATGAAATAAATCACAAATTGAACAATTCTTTACCATAAAATAAAGCATATTTTGTTTATCCTATTATTTCAAACTTACTCTTACTCCATATTCTATTGTCATTTAAATTAACTAATATATAAGTTAAACAACACAAATTATCATAACACAGTTTAGTTGACTAAATTTCCATAAAGTAAAATCTATTTTATTTTAATGATTTTATTCATACCCAATGAATAGAAACAAACGTTTATATATACCCAATGTATTAAAGTCTCAAGAGTTGGGTATGGTAATCAATCCTTCACAATGTAACAAATAAACTTAGGTTAAAATCTTCTTTATATATGTCCACATATTTAATCTTTAAGAGTGTCTAAAAGAAAAACAGATCAGAAGGGAGCAGTTAAATCTTCTGCATATATCAAGAAATCATCAACAAGAATTGTAGAAGAAAAAAGATCATAGATAACTCCGATGTCACATGAATGTGAAACCTCAACACAAGAGAGCAAGTACAGTATATAAAATTCAAAGTTAACATAACATCATCTGATAACTTTCATTTTTACTGACATAATATTCATTTCTGCAGAACCTGCTAGAAAAATGATAAGGTTGGGTGAAAAAATAAGTTAACATAATTTATATCATGGGTTGGCCCTTTTCTTTATGTGGCTCAAAACAGATTTTGGGTGGTATGACCTCATTCAGTTTAAAGATGTTTGGTTCAGTTTCCATGTAGGGGACCCTTTTGGATGCCTTGGCCAGGGGCACCCCTTTGGTTTGGAACCTCAAGAACAGTTCCTATTTTGTCCTCTTGTGATCCCCACCACAAGAACAGAACACCCTGTTATAAAATTGATTGGCTCTGAAAGCAAGACAGAATGTGAACTCAAGAAAAGAACATACCCAACCACACTATAATATTGAGTAAGACATATCAAACAATGGTTTTGGGATTTAAAATGTACTAGATTCTCATAAAGAATTCTTAGAAGTCTCTCACTAGATATAGGACCAGACTGATTGGGAAAATGTTCAAACAAGTTGGGAGTTGAAAGCAATTGAAAATTATTGAATGGAAATAGAGGGTGTTATGTGTTATGTGCTATTAAACTATAATTGCTTTGCTTGTCATTACTAACAAGACAAAAGTGGATAACTATGATTCCTTAGTTGAAGCTATGCCAATTATGCTTGGTGTTAGTGTGAGTTTGTTGAAGGTATCATTGATGACTCTCTCTTGTAACCTTTAAAAAACAAAGTTCAAACAGATGCAATCATCAAAATCTTGTCTTTAATGAAGGAAATCTCAGCAATGTCCCTTGCCCCCTGGTGGTGTAATTTCATAGGGAAAAGGTTTATTGATATGAAACCAACATCATCTCGAAAGATCTCTAATTTGTCATCTTACAGCCTACAGAAGAAACTGTGGAACTGTTGGCACTAAAAGCCAGCTGAAAACAAGATATCCGTGATACAAGGAAGGATTTATCCTTAAAATCAAGCTGTAGACGCAATTGCAAGAGCACTGCTAGCCCATGGTTACAAAAACCAAACAGCACACCTGTGACCAATTATTGTAGATATGAAAAAGACTCATGCATTTTGTTTTATTGGTTTCTTGTGTAAATTATCTTTCACATAGACAATACTATTTAGTATAAATAAAATGTTGCTGTTTTTTTCTGGTGTGAGGTGTTTTTCCCTTGGACGAGCTAGATAACTTTCACCACTTATACTGTTTTAGTATGTTTTTTTATCTGTATGAATTTTGATGGTGGTTGATGTTAACGATAACCTTTTTATTACTGATTTAATTTGACATAGGTGTTCATCAACGAGTAACTAGACTAGGTCGAAGAGGATGCAGACCATGAATCTGACAAAAAGAAAAACGTATTTTTCTGAATTTTTGCAAGGAAAGATTCAATTTTTAATCTGTCTTGTCGTGAATGACTAATCACTTTCATGCTATAATCAAGTGGCATAAAATGCACCCAATTAAAGGAGTCCAACAATTTTTTTCTTTTTTTTTCAATTGGATGCAAACAAATTTCAATTTTTTTAATTTTCCGAGGACCAACCTAACTTTAAATAGCAGCCAAGAAAGAAGCTTGGTGATTCATTCCCCTACCAGAGAAAATGAGGAGGAGCTTACCCTCTGCGTCCTTTTTTCTGGTCCATGTTCTTCTTCTATTCTGTATTCTTCTCACACCAACTCATTCCTCTGACGGAGATGGTGACGATGATGGTGATTTGGTTGACCAGATATGCCGAAAGACTCCCTTTTATGATCTCTGCAGCTCCATCTTACACTCAAATCCCTTGGCCCCCAAAAGTGATCCAAAGGGTATGGCCCTCATAATGGTAAATGACATTCAGGCAAATGCTACTGACACACTGAGTTACATTGAAGAGTTGATCAAGCAAACCTCAGATGAACAATTGGAGCAACAACTGGCTTTCTGTGCTGAGTCATACATCCCGGTTGTGAAGTACATTCTCCCACAAGCAGCTGATGCCATAAGCCAAGGTCGATTTGGGTTTGCCAGTTACTGCATAGTTGATGCTCAGAAGGAAGTAAATGCCTGCGACAAGAAATTTTCTGGCTCATCTCAGGCACCCTTAAGTGATAGAAATGACATTATGCAGAAGTTGGTGGATGTGGCTTCAGCCATAGTTAAACTACTATTAAATGGTTGATTAATTTGATTTCTTGTAGCATTTAGTAATTATTAGAGCTCTTATTCTTATTCCATGAATAAATGCTTTAGATGATTGAGTTTGTACAAATAGTGGTATGCTATAATTCTGTCTACTGAAAAGATGCTCTTCATAAACCATACTTTTCATACAACCTTGGTGGTGTCACTTTTAGCATTCTGGTCCCCTTTAAATTATAATTGATTGTTACATTGTAAGATGCTTCTATTTTAATTTATTTTGGAATATAATAAGTTCTTAACCCACTTTTTGAACAAATTCTGACCAAACATGCAGATAAGCTATTTCACCACAACCTCTAAACAGGGTTAAATAAATCTACAACAATTGAAATTAAGAGAGTGATTACTACTTACTAACTCCAATCAAGTTAAATTAGACAACCTACGGCTCCTAGGACTAAGAATATGCTTGTCTTGGATTTGACCACAGACTAAGTAGCAGTAGTTTTGGTTTTCTCCAGGGCTAGGTGGTAGCCTTTCATCAATTATCATGGTGTTGGTACAATTCCATTTGATATGAAATTGAATGAGGAGCAGCAAAATAGCATTGAATTGTTTCACTCATCCAAAGTCTCTGTAGTCATGAAATGGAAACTGTTGCAGGTGTCCACTTCCTTTGTGATGAAGATTGTTTTGTCAACTTTTTGTTAATTTTGTTTGTCGGATCAAGATATAGAGAAGCGGTCACATGTGAAATCACATGCCTAGTTACTCCTCAACATGCACAATAGTAGGTAGAGTCCAAACTGCCATAATGGCTTCAACCTCAGACCAAGCTTGCAAGAGTTCACACCTATTTTGAAGTGCAAATATATGCATTATTTTTTTCATGGTTGAAAGATATGCGGTGAGGGGAAGTGAAATGGATTTCCAAATGAAATGAAAATTTTATTACATGATTTTTGTCACAATGTATCTAAATAATGATAGCAGAGTAATTTAATCTAGTTTTATTATGCTTCACTCGTCACTGTCTAAATACAACTAGTGCTACACACCCTACTGTTTTTTGTCTGAATGTTGAGAAATCACTCTCTTTCAGAGGTAGTCCCTATCTTCGGTTATGTAACCGAATCTTGTAAAAACTACAATCCATGAGGGGTGTGGAAATTAGGTTTTTATACTACAATTGGACTATATAATTAATTAGTACACGTGAAATCTCAGACAAAATTAATATTCCTTTGCATTCCTTTACCCTACACCATGTTATTGAATGTGATATTAGAGTTTCCATTATGTTTGAAGTAGAAAAACAAATAAAGACAAATAGCTTTTTACGCTCAGTGTCTTCTCTGAATCTTCTTCATATTTATTTTACTTGGTTTTCTGAATTTTACCTCAGTTTTGGTGTTTCTGCAACCATCTTTCTTCCAAAATGCAAGGATATCAACATATTCTGATCTTTGTTTGGTTAACTTGGTTTGTCAGTTAGTAAAAAAATCTGCTTACCCAAATGCAGAAGATAAGTTGATTAATATTATGTAATATAGTATTCCACTTTGTTGCATTCGATTATCACTTTACCATATGAAAGGCTTCACTTTCTCTCTCACATAAGAATTGGAAAATGATAAAAAGACAGGGTGTGATTATATATATAGCGTGAAGCTTGAAAAACAAAATCTCCTCCAACTCTGAATTTTAACGTGCATGCAACAAGCAGCTGATGAGGAGGTAACATCCAGCAACACCATCATGCAATTTATAGCTCACCCCACCACCCATTGACTAATTGACTAATAATATACATACAGGGAAAAATTGTCCATCACATTCAGTCTCGTGATAGTTGTGAAATACAGTCTGAAAGACAAGGGAAAAAAATCTTTGGTGAGAAGCACATGGGTATAATACCACATGACAATGACATTCTTGGTGTCACTACACTGACATTAATTAACCAGCGTCTCTTCTCTATTTTTTGGCAGGCAAATCTGAACCAGTGAACTGCTGTACAATTCTGCAGGGAACAATCAAGTAACATGATTATATTACAAGGTTGTCAAACCGGTGTTGCATTCTTTATGAACAAAGTAAAGAGAGAGTTCAATTCAATAACCAGTGTGCATCTCAACTTACTTGTGGTACTGAAAACCAGGTGCATTTGGGTAACTTGAAGATGGATTGAGTTGGTGTTGAACATCAACCAGACCACCCTCTGTTACTCCTGCGGGCACTGGAGATCCCTGGAATGTTGCAAGTGAACTTTTCCCAGAAGACATGCCTGTAAAGAGAACATGTCAAAAATCAAAGAGTGAATTTTTACATTACTAAGCTCATTATTTGACAGAAATGTGTTTTAAAATGAAATCGTGTCTGTTTTCCTTCTTTCCTTTTTCCTATAACAGTAAAATTATCCAATAGCTGGACATTCAAACCATCCTATAGTTGAATAAAGAACAAACAGAACAGACAATGAAAAAAGGAAAAAAAAAAAACAATGTGGTATGGTGTTTCATAGGAGAATACTAAACAAACATGAACTTCAAATATCTCCCTTTACAAATACTGACACGGAATTCCACTCATCGTGTAAGTTTTGCAAAACGGTTATTCATGAATTCCCCAAATATAATACTGAAGTAACAATAATCACGAATTTGAAATGGCCAAGATTAGAAAATAAAACCAAAAGACAGAGTTGGTAATGAAATGGCAGAATCCAAAGGTAACAGAAGGCAAAACAATACCCAATCCAACAGTAAGCAACACTTTAATCATTACAACCATGTTATAGTGCAGAAGAGTAGGGAAAAAGTGTGATATGCATTATAAGAACTACTTTGAATACAATCATTACCTTGGAGTAATATCACAATACAGAAGATAACAGTGAAAACCATAGCAAACATGCTGCTACTGGAAGACGATGAGGATGATGCCTTTGCAGCCTTCATCTTCTTCAAAGCTTTCATCCGCTCAATCCTCGCACGCTTTAACATGGCAAGTTCAGTGATCTCCCTGATTAGCTTGTGGTCAGCTGCATCAAGTGATGGAGCTCGTGGAGGTCTTGGAGGTTTGGGAGCCTTCTTGTTACTGCACTTTTTTCGTTTCTCCTTTTCTGGGGTATCATTCTCCACACATTCTACTGAGTACAACCTCCCACTCACTTTCACCATGTCCATTGAAACTACTGTTAACTTTGACTCATTGCAGCATCCACTATACCTATCCTCACCTTTTATACAAGAAATCTCAGTAAACAAAATCTTTCCTTGTTTTGTGTTACCTGGAGAAGACACATTCTTGGAGTCATCTTCAACCACTGCCAACCCACTTTCAAGATCAATTTCAGCGTCATCATTGACACTCTTATGATCCATCCCAAACCCAAAATCACAAAACTAATCCAACTTTTCTCCCTGCTTGTTACCCTACCCTACAAAATCAGGACACCCCCAAAGTGTCCCCTGAGCTGTTTCCCTAACCAAATCCTTGAACTCAATCCACAACACAAAATCACCTCCTTAACATAAAATATCACCAAAGGGATAAAAAAGAAGAAGAAAAAAACAAACCCAGTAATGGACTAGCCCTGCACCATAACAAGAAACATAATTCAATCAGTTACAAACAAGAAAAAGGTTCAAACCAGTAATCCACCAAAGAGAAATGAAGAAAAGTATACAACTGGTGACTTAAACGAAGGAAAACTAGAGAGAAAGACATAAAGTTAAGCTTTTGAAAGCAGATTAAGTCAAGCTTTGTGGAAAAGCGAATACCTTGCTTGAGGGAAAGAGAAAGAAGGCGAGATCCAATGAGAGACAAAAAGCATGAGAAATGGAGTTCACAACATCACAGGAAAACTACCTCACACAGTGCAATTTAAAGATTTCAAATAAAATTCAAAATCTTTCTGTTTCTTTTCATTGCCAGAGCCATTTCCATGTGATGCCTTCTAAAAAACTGCTCATTTATAGTACAGAGCGAAAATACTCGGAAGGAAGGACCAAAACAGCACCGCGCCGACAGTTGGCAACTCTGTTTCACCCTCTTCCTCACATTTTCTTTTCTTGTTTTTATTATTATCTGATCACTTTTCTAAATCGGATTTCGTTTTCGTCAAACTTTGTCTTTAAAACATGCTTTTCAAATAGAAAAATGTTTTTTTTAAATAAATGTCTGCTCTGTTACTGTTGACAGAACCCGGTTTTTGTTAATATGATCGTGTTACAATTTTCTATTTTATTTTATTTTGTTGAATATTTTAGATTAATTAAAGAATAAATGTGTACACTTTTTTTATGGAAATTTTGGTTTTTACTTGTTGTAATTTCTAGAACACTAAGAAATTCTCACACTTCAATTTGTTCAAGCGCGTTAATTTTATGACGCTTTAAAATTTAAATGAATTTTACTTTATCTATCAGTGTCACCACTCGTCTTAATCATAGGGTATGAGATGATGACACGCGTGCAAAGAAGATAAAAAAGAAAGAAAAATTATTAAAAAATATTAATCTGATGAGTGGATAATAAAAAACGAAAAAAAAAAGATTAACGTGTACGTAAATAAATCAGAATAATAAATATATTAATTAGTAATTTAATTTTTATTTTCTGTTCAAGCGTTGTTCACGTTTTTGTTACCTAATGCTGCTTGAGACAGTTGTGTTCGTTTAATGAATACTTCTTCACCGACACTTCTTTTAAGCTATTTATTTATCGATATAAATTCTAAAAAAGATAAATTCATGAATGACAGATAGATTTTGTGTAGAAAAAGCATTCGCAATAATAAGCATTCTTTATTTGATTATGCGTTTAATTTTAAAATGGAAAAGATTCCATTTGAAAAAAAAAACTACATTTATTATTTTTTGAAATAGTTTAATTAATTTTGATTTGGTAATTTAGTTTTTTATTGAATAATACACTTAAATCTGCGTAGAAAAAACACTCGCAATAATAAACCTTCTTTATTTGATTATGCGTTTAATTTTAAAATGGAAAATATTCCATTTGAAAAAGAACATTACATTTATTATTTTTTTAAATAGTTTAACTAAAATTTTGATGTGATAATTTATTTTTTGTTTAATAATAAACTTAAATCTACGTAGAAAAAGCACTCGCGATAATAAACCTTCTATGTTTCGTATATTGCTAAATTCACCAAAAGAGCACGTTTCCAAAATACTTTTTTTAGATGATATACTATTCGTAATATTTATTTAAGTAGCAGTGCTGTTTGCTTTTTATAATTAAATTTTGATATTGTAAAATTGAATTTTGAATTTCATTCTGATATATTATTAATTAAAATTTAATTACCTGGAAACTAAATTCTGAACTTCTTTTAATTTTTAAAAATTTAAATTATAAAATATTTTTAAAATGAAAAATATAGTAACAAATTTAATTAATAGTCTACAACGTACTAATAGTCAAAAGTATTTTGTAATAATTTAAATAAATCATTGAACTTAGTTAATATTGAGATTTTGTAAAAAAATATTAAATTATTTGATAATAAAAATTAAAAACTGTTCAAAATGAGAAATAGACAATACATTAATTAAAATTACCATTTTTTTACAAATGTATTAAATAGTGTAATATTTTCAATATATGTTGAAGATATATTATTACATTACAGGGTATATTGATTGTTTCGTGATGATCATGATGTATCAGTTATAAAAGAGTTAGGTTTTAATTATAAGTTATGATTTTTAAGATAAATGTTCGATTCAATATTTGAATTTGATTCACAGTAAAAGAATAGTTGCAAATTGCAAAATCATATAGTATTCATAGACAGCAGGTTTAATGGTTTCCTTTCATATATTTGTTTAAATTTTTTTATAATAGATATATGTGATTTATTTATAGTTTTAGAAGTGTAATTTTTATTATAAATTTAGTGTGATTTTTCATGTTTTATATTTTTTATTTTATTTAAATTTTATATAATAACAAATGATTGATAGATTTTAGTATGTGAGTATAGTTAGACATGTCAAAATTCATAATAATACTTAACATGATTTTATTTAAAAGTATATTTAAATTTAAATAATTATAAAATAATATTTGCAATTGCGTTTGTAGTATTTGATGTATCCTTTTTAATTTATTTAAAATTTTCATTTTAAAATATTTAATTGTAAAATAATTAACTTATACAAATGCAATTAAAATTGTTGATGTAAATAATTCATGAATTTGATAAGTTGAGGTGTAATTTAGGTAGTATAATTTATGTTCAAAGTTTAACTTGTGTGATGAAATTTGAGAATGCCATCTGAATGGTTATGATGAATTGAGGAGATGAATGTTATTTGATTCATAATTGGTATGTTTTGAATTATATATGTGGTAATGGTTTGAATTGGTATAGTTGGGAATAAATTGTAAAATTGTGTTTTCTGTAAATTATGCATATTTGTTAGAGAGTTCACTTATTTAGTGATCGTTTGACAAAAATTTTATCCTTGAACGACTATAAAATAAGATAATTCACTAACTTAGTAGTTATTGAATGCGATTGAACTTCATTAAGTAGATTTTAGTAATAAAATCCATGTGAGTTTCAGTATTAATATCGTTGGACGAGACTTCTAATCATTGGACAAGTAAATCTTCTAATCGTTGAACGAATAAACCTTTTAATCGTTGGACGAGTAAACCTTTAAACACTATTCACTTAATAAGTAGATACTCTTATTGAGTGAAACTAACAAAGTTATTCAGTCATTTCAAACTCTCATTAATTTAATTATATGCTTTTAATTTAATTATAATAATGTGGTTAGGTTTACTTAACTACATTCATTTATCTATATATAAAAAGTATTCCTAAATATTTCTTTTTTTTGGTATTGATGTTTATTTTCAAAAATCATCCTTCAAATAAAAGTTTTTTTTTTAAAATTAAAATAACTATTTATTTAATTTAACCAGTTTTTAAAATTTAATTACTTTTTAATTATAAAGCTATATACACAAGAAACAAAAATTATTTATAATAAAATTATGAAAAATATTTATATTTAATAATAATAATTTTATTATTATAATAAAAGCGAACACATGTTAAGTGAAGAAACTATAATCAAAATTCGTTAATACTTAATAAGAACAAATATACTGATAAATAATATTTAGTTTTAAGATAAGACAAAAGAAATTGAAATCATAAACTCGTGGTGAGAAACTGTAAATAGACAAAATAAAAGTACAGACAAATTACGGATTAAAAAATTGAAAGTAAAAATATTTATTTATTTTTTAATTTGCATGCTTATTTTTAGTTTTTTTACTGAGGCACCGTCATCATCGAATTTAAAATTTCTCTAATGAACAGAAAATAGAAACCTTTTATAGATTGATTGGCACTGTTTTCATTAAAAGCAGTGGTGGGAATGAACAATAATTGATGGATTTGTAGCAGTAAATTATTATTTTTTTCAAAAAAGCTTTAAAGGATCAATAATAGTGAGTTTAGGATCTCTTTAATAAGTGAGTGGACCTTTGAACATTGATTATTAGAAGCCCCATGAATAAATAAAATCCAAATAAAAAAAAACGAGAGAAGCATGAAGAAAAAAATATATACATAAGACCAGAGATTAAATTTAACATGAGAGGGATAAAACTAAGAATTGAAGAAGTGAATGAAAATATTCACCTGACCATAGAAGCATAATAAAATAAAAAATGTATAGTGAAGATTATTATTATAGTTAATGAATAAGTTGTGAGATAAGGGATTTTGCATAAGCACGTGGAATTCGAACCCCCGTCCAATAAGTAAGGTACAACAGCACGTGGGTTCTGATATTTCAAGATTTGTCAGGCTTATCTGTTACTCATGCCACTATCAATCATAATATCTAAATTTGTGACTACAATAATGAACTATTATTATTTAGTATTTGATATCTGAAATTGTTGTTTGCATTTGAGAATAAATATTATTTTTTAATAACGTGATTGTTGTATGAGTATTGAAAAAAATAAGAAGGAATTATAAGAGGTGTGAGTCGTTTCAATTTTGATTCAACGCGTTTTCTGCTGCCAAGATTGTAGTTCCCGGAAGGAATCACGTTGTAGTTCCCGGAAGGAATCACGTTGGCATGTGGATTTCGCGGTGTTGGGAAGCTATTCCAATTCCAGAGAAGAAATACAATAATACAGGGTGAGAAAGACTCAATAATACTGGATGAGTAATCCCAAAATTACTAATTGCACACCCATGATTTTTATTTCAATGGTGTCTCTCCTTCAAGGTGTATTATGTTTACTTCACTGTAAGTTTATACTTTATTGCTACAAGATTGAAGATTCAAACAACTTTTGATGCGGTTTGAATTTAGTAAATTTCAGATAGGTGTATACGAATGAATAACATCAATGGAGTTTTTATTTGTTGTGATGATTATCAGACAAGTTCTTATATCATCGGATCCAGAATTGAACTTTTCAGAATAAACAATCCAAAAGGTATTTATACAAAAATATAATCATTCTGAATTAAACTATACAACACATGAATTTTGATTTGCAGATGAAAGAGATTACTTCTCTCCTTTCCAGAATGCGTAAACAATCCAGGAGTTTAAAATGAATCACCTGCAGCAAATGTGGTGGTTTGAAAAAAGAAAATTTGTTGAAGAGGAAGCTGAAGACTCACACTAAACAATCCTCCATTTTATTCTCTTCAGAATTAACCCACATTAAAAACTTTACAGGTATTTCTTATCTCCAATTTAATAATTTATGTAGGTCAAATAATTTATATGAAGAACTGTAAGGAATTTGACTGTTACCCAATCGCGGCAACTGCTTCGGTGTTTAAACGCTGTTTTTGTGGTCAAACATTTATTTATCAATCACAGAAGATAACTGCAAAGCCATTCGGCAATATCATTTATTGTTTTCTGTCAACTAAAATAAATTAAAGACGAAAATAGTCCGTGTTTATATATTTTGAGGGGACAAGGTTTCGAGGGAAAGTGGGTAAAAAATATACTAAAACTTGAATATAGCAGCACCGCTTGATGGCTTGGAAGCAAATACATAAAGGCCAAGATCGTTCTTCTTAATAACGCCCTTGTCTATCCTAGACTGGTAGAAGCATTCCTGCAATGGGTATAAAATTCAGCATTGACTACATGTTAATCCCAGGTCTTCGATGATTGATAATTAGGGTTACTAAATATTATTTATAATGAAAACAAACCTTTAAATTAAGGATAAATTGTGGAACTATGTTCTCCTTCACCAAAGCAACTGCACAACCACCCCATCCAGCTCCAGTAAGCCTAGCCCCGAGAGCACCATTGTTACGACAAACATTTACGAGTTCTTCCAACTCTGGACAGCTGATTCCATGAATAAAAGAAAATATCAACTCTAATTGCCGGAAAAGGAAACCATATCTTACAAGGACGACATCGTTCTGTTACTTTAACGGTTGTAAAATCTCGCATGAAATATTCATGCCTTGTGAAATAATCCTTCCAGAGAAACCAAACAATTGACGATGCATACTAAGACACAATACTCTATTTCAGTACCTGCACTCATATAAAACGCTGCAGCTATGATGACTCTCGTTCATAAGGTCACCAAGCCTCTTTAGCTTGTCCTCGTCGCTGAAAAAATTGGGTAGTTACATAAAAGTAATACATAGCTCACTTACAAAAGAATAACAATATATGCAAAGTTGCAAACTGATGAGATTAGTCCTCGAGGCATTTTTGTATCAAAATAAATAGAAACCCGTTAGACGAAATTCAGAGTGGTCCTCATCCAACTCACATTCAAGACTGACTGAATAGTAGTTCAAAACACTCACCTTAGATCAGAGGACACGACATCCTTGAAAGCATGTACCCTCTTTGCTTCTGAATACACGTGAGAAGCTCTCTAGAAACAAAATGTGTCAAATAAACAACAGCGTATAAAAGGGATAAATGCATTGGCTGTGGCTGTTAATAATTTCTATTCGATGGAAATTCCCATTGGCTGGTGAAATACGAAAGCACGAGAAATTATTTGAAATTTTCTATTTGGAGTATGTTATCCACAAAACCTTCTAAACAATTGCGCGTAAAGTAGATAATGAAGCTTAAAAAAACCTGATGCAACTTGTATTGCTTTGCAGCTTTTAAGACATCTAAATAAGCTGCATTGTTGCTCAAAAATGAGGTAAGCTTTTCCCCAACAACTTCTTCAATTTCTTCGGCTGTATATGGTTCTTCTTTCAAATATTCCTGTACCGAATGAAAAGTTTTTATAACAGTTAACAGGCTTGAGATTTTTATGAATACAGAAAAAATATTAAAATTCAAAGAAATCCATTAAGTGATATAAATTGTTTCTCGGATAAAACATAGTGTCACCCCAGGCAAATTCTAAAGATGACATCATACCAGGTTCAATTACCTTTACAGCAAGTACAGGATCAGATGAGTTATGAGTACCAGCAAATGTCACACATAAACCTTCAACATCAGACAGTGTGCTCACTTTTGATATTGCCTCTTTTGGATCCATTCCTAGCTTTATAGCTAGAACAATCTGAAAATTTTTGTAACAGCGATATTTAGTGAATTGAGCAACAGGTTTTTTATTGCACAGGTACATGTAATGAATAATTCCAACATGAAGCAACTACCCTTTGATGGATGCACATACACATTAATGATTAAGTCCAGCATGAAATTACCAGAAACATCTGAAATGAAGGTCTTTCCTTGTTCAATTCAATAATAAAAGTAGGTAAAATAATGTTCAGACTTCAGCATATGAAAGAAACTGAACAAGTTAAATCTAATTGACCAATCAAAAAGACTATGAATGTAATGGTGACAAACAAGACATTTTGGTAGTTTACAAGAAGTCATAAAGGACGCTACCAAACTACTTATGCATTTGCATCCAATAAATGTACCCTGACAGGTTATATAAAATAGTGCGGTAAAGATATTTTTCTCCAAATGTAGTAATTAGGGAGAGGGCACATGATTGGAATATACTCACAGAAGACAAACGGCATTCAACAACCCTATTGTTGTAATTTGTCGCAGCAGTAACAGCCTTCTGAGACTCTGCCAGAGAATGAGCTATCACAAAAGTCCCACCAGCAGGAAGTTGCACATCTGTTGTACGAATTGGGTTGAAATCAATCAGCTCTGCAAAGCCAGTCTTGGCCATGACAGAGATTGCCTGTCGAGTAAAACCAAATAAAAAAAAAAATTAGCCAAGGTAAATCGTCAGAATGTTGGAAGAGAAACACATTGGATAGTAATACCCCATATGCAGTTGGAAGCAGATTAATGCATCTTTGATCAATTACGCAACATACTTCCACAGTGAAATGACTATGGTTTTCAAATTGTGGCCCGGATCATCCCTAAGTTGTGGAATTTAATTAAATATCTGCATTACTTCCCACCCTAAAGCAAGCTATTTTAAACATCTAGTATTTTATACACGGTTGTTCTTGAGTTTCAAAATTCATGCAGCAACACCGTACGCCCATGTTCAATTATTCACTTAAGACATTATACTTTAGGTGTTAATTACAAACATTGGTCAAGGAGTGTATCAATTAGCAAGAAGCTGTAACATAGACGGAGTGTCATCCCATAGGAGATATGGAGGAAAAGAAGATCTGTAATTGGGACATACGTTCACATAAAATTACAACAGAAAACATCTGTAATGAGAAAAGTGAAGAACCTGGTCCATTCCACCAGATTGTGTACCAATATGTCGTTCACAAGCACATGTAACTTGTGCAAGTTCTTTCTGTTAAGAGTATAGGATTACATATGTCAGAAACAGAAAATAAAAACATTAAATAAACAACAGAACAACAGAATAAAATGTTTCTAAAATAAAGACAGGTATTCAACAAAAGCAGTTGTAAATCATCCATTTAAAAAGGTATAATCAAGAACTATTTTAGATGTCTACAAAAAACATAAATCTTAACACGATTGGGTAAAAAAAATAAAAAAATTCACGAAAACAAATAAATCATGGAAGCGTAGAAACGTAAATTTCAATGCAGCATATAATTTGAAATAGGAATTAGATCTGATCATCCAAGGTTGAATATGTGAAATTCCAGTAATACTATAATGTCAGTGGTATTGAACTGATACCGGATTTTGATATACTGTTACATTATCAGCTCCAAAAATTCAACTATTTTTTTTTTCCTTTGTTACTTAGATGACACAAAATTCCAGCAATATCTTGTCATAATTCGGAGTAATTAATAATTAGTACAACAATTTTAAAATCTTACAAGCTATTATATATGGAAACAATTTATCCATTCAATGTTCCACATACACATGAGCATTCCAACAAAAAATTCATACCTTTGGGAAGTTCACATCAAAAGCAGCCATAATAGCAATTGTGGATGAGCAGACAAACGCTGCAGAGCTTGATAGCCCAGAACCTGTGAATATAAATAAATAAGTGTCGCCCTTTATCCTTTTAATTTAACACTGTCAACAGAAAAAAATTTCATCTCCAACAGAGAACCAGAGATGCCGAGCAACATTCACTTTGAGGTAAATTGGAATGTCTATAGCAGTAGCACCATTCTAATTCAAAATTAATGAACACACCTGTTGGCACTGTTCCATCAACAAGAACATCAAGCCCAACAGGTTCACCAACATCCACTCCTTTCAGTTTTGCATAGTCATAGAAACCTTTGTACCTTCAGAAATTGCATTACCAATTAATATTGAACTAAACAACAGTGCTGCACTCTTTCTTGTACACCCAAAAAGAAAGCCAATACATCTATCCATAAGCTCCTCCATCCATATTTAGCGGATAATTTCAAATTGCACAATACCAAAGGTAAAATATATCATTATAACAAACTTGCAAGCACTACTTTTCATAATTTAAATAGATATGAATGGTAACCAGTATGGACATTAGTGCAAGACTAATTACTTGAATGACAAACAAACTGCACCATCTTGGTAGTGTTAACTGTCAAGCAATGTTCATGAAAGAGAACATACACAAAGCACATACATCCAACAAAGCTTGCAACTATCATTCCTCCAAAAACCGAAAGAATGGCAAGAGAACAAAATGTATATGAAATAAACTTACCCACAAATAAAATAATGGCCCCACTTGTGATTCTTCAAGTCGATTTCCTGCATTAAAATCACAAACAAAGAACAGCAAATCAAATTATCAACAAAACAGGACAATCTTATTGTGAAGAATATTAAACACGTATTGCCAAAGAGAATTTAGAACACAAAAGGATTAATTAATCCACCTGGAGAGGATCAGCAGGATAAGTACAAACAGAATATTTTTCACCGTTCACGTTAGCAATCCTGAGAACCTTTTCCGCTTCGTTTTTCTGAATCGCCACGATCGTATCTTGCCGAATAGCCATAGGCAACACCGAATAACCCTCATAATCAATGTGCTCTCCGATCAAGTTCACTCTCCCTGCTCCGCATATCAAAATTATCATAAAACACCGCAAAACTCTAATCTCTATCATACAAACTAACAATTCAACCACAATACCGACATTAAAAAGCTCAATTAAAACAAAAATCTAGAAGTTCAGAGATAGAGAGGGAGAGGAACCAGGTGAACGAGCGAAGACTTGAGGATAATGACTGAAGACTTCGAAGAATTTGGACTTCAAATTATCGAAACGAAGCTGAGCTTCTTCAAGCGCTGAACCGCCCCCATAAACCAACTCTAGGTTATCGTAAATCGGGATCGGAAGATCCTCGTGCTTCGCCATTCCTCTTTCGTTCTTCAACTACACAATTTCAAACAAAAAAACAAACAAATAAACTTTTTTCTCTCTTTATATATATATCTTCTCTGTATCTCTATCTCTATCAAGCTCGTTCTGTTCAAGAATGTAACGTAAACAGATTTTTTTACGGTCCTTTAATTTCGTAATTATCATTATTCACTCTCTCAATCATTAAAAATAAAATAATAATAACAATAACAATAATAATAATAAAGAAAAAGAACAAAAAGAGATTGTGTCAACTTTATTCGGACTGTCAATGACGTGATTGTACTTCAGCTACTACAAAAGGTTATTTGGATTGTGAACAAGGATGGTCATGGATTTGATTTTTTAAATATCAGATTTGAATCCAAATTTACTTCTTGTACAAAACTAGATTGGATTATTTCAAAACTCAGATCCAAAAATTTGGATCAACCTGGAAATCCAAATCCATTTTTAATGAAAGATTAATTTTTTTATAAATCTAATTTTAATTTAAAAAATAAGTATTTCATTAATAAATAAGTATATAAAAAAGTTAAATAATATTTTTAATCCAAAAACACCTTAAAGCAATCATTTTGACTTTAACGGTTAAGATGCACTTACTTTACAAAGAAAATATAATTGTGAAGCCTGTTTTATGCGATAGCTGAAGAGCAAACCAAATCCTAGTGGACCTTCATTCCAGGCTGAAAATAAACAGGAAAAACATGACGAACCCCACCACGTGATCCACCAGCGCAGTGGTAGCACCATCGTATTGCGAGCAATGGTAAGAATCTGTGCGCAAACAAAATTCAACGTATTACCAATTAGATTTACCTTTGATTGCTCACTGAAATTTTGGAGGGAACGCAAAGAAGAAAGAGGAAAGATGTTGAAATTTTCAAATAAAAGAGAAAAGGTTTCAGATTTATTTTGATCTGAATATATCTGAACTGATTTTCCAGATTTTAAAATCTATATAATTGCGTGGCACTTGTCTCGTTTTGTAGATAAATAATACTTTTCATCTATTTAACCAATTGTGTCTATTTTTTCTTTACACAATATAATTTATTGAGAGATTTTAATTCAAAAAAGCATTTTCGGGGAAAGCAAGTAATCAGGGTTGAGATTTTTTACCTTAATTGGCCACGAATTTGTTTCTTGAAAAACTCCAATGTTAAGTTGCAGTTATGACATGTCATGTGCTGACATTATTGAGTCTTATCGTCAATGAAAACAACAGATACCTTGAGCTAATTAACTATTCTAAGAAATCATTAACGAATTAATATCTTCCTGTGCTTTTCAATTCATGTGGGGATACGAAGAGTTTCTAGATTACATCAATTATTGTTAGAATATTTTATGTAGAGTGTTCCTCCATGTTTTTAGATTCCTCCTTCATCATTACAATGCAAAGGTGAATGAATAGTATACACTCTTTTCTTCTTCTTTTTCTCTTGGTAAAACACATCATTTTTCTTTGACTCTTTATTCCTAGGATTCATCTTGATTAGGGAGAGAGTAGAAAAGGTAAGAAAAGAAAAGAAAATAATAATAAAATATTTCAATGATTTTTAAAATGTTAAACATATCATTTTAATTTCTAAATTGATGTATAAAGTGTAAGACTGGTATAATTACCATCAAACATATTCATTCATTTAAATCGTTTAATTGAATTAATCATATTTAAAAATTACTCAATATATAATTTATAATTTTTTATGTCGAGTATAATAGGGAAAATTAATCTTTCGAATGAAATTAATATATCCCCATCTTTTTAGGTGTTATAGCATTTTTTCACTTTTTTTTCTTCTAGTACATCTTCGCTTTACCAATTCTATTTTCATCTCACACGTTTCTTTCTAAAGAGAGGTTGTCCTCTCAGTTACAAAAATATGAAAGTCTTAACTGAAGGACTTCATGATTCTTCCTCAATTATAAAATAACTGTAATTTTTAAAATACGATACTGATAATTATTTTTAAATTTATCTTTAACGAATTATATTAATAATTGCATTTACAGATAGTTAGCAAAGTCTAAATGGCTCTCCTAATGTATAAGAAGTATCATGTATATCTATAAGATTTTTAAACTTTATATATATATATATATATATATATATATATATATATATATATATAATAAAAATAATATCAAATAATATTAATAAAATAATATTTTTTTGTATATACGATAATTAATAAGATAATCACAATAATATAACACTTTATTTGATATATCATATATTCTCTATAAATATATAATATTTAAAAAATATTATAATATAATTAAACTATCTAAATTTAATCAAATATAAGGTTAATATATAAATATTTAGAAAAACAAATATAATCAAAAATCCTTTTATCAATATGAAGTTCGTTGGACAACATTACTTAATATCTTAATATATTTATCGAATCTAGTATATAATATATATACTTTTAATAAATGTTATGGAACTATTTTTTTAGTTTTGATACTTTACTATCCATTTTTTATTCTTTAAATTTTATATATTTTCTATAATTTTCTTCTTTTTTTTACAATAAGGTAAAAGTGGATTCATACCCCTTCTGCACATCCACTAGTATATACTAAAAGAATAAGATTATTATAATGAAATTTATTATTATTTAGTTTGTATGAAAATTTAAAATAAAATCATTTTAAGTTTTGCCATGGACAAAGTATATTCTATCTAAAAGGGTAATCAGAGTTAGTCACGCTAATCACAAGAGTATTCTACAATTTAGAGACGGCACATTCAGCAATATCATTTACCTCCAAAGAGAAGTAGCTGCTAGACGCATTTCAACACACTGGAAATACTAAGTTAAGCGATACTCTATGTTTGGTGAAATTAAAAATATCACGGAAAAGACACAGAAAGAATAGAAATACTGAATAACACAAGACCATATACAATCATCTGGCCCAAATTTTCATTGTATGGAGTTATGATCCAAACAAAAACTACCAGTTAAATTGTGAGAAAGAAAATATTAGTCAGGTTTGTTGAATGTGGAAATGCCTATAAGAACCCCTTCCTTTGTCCGACAAGGCAAAACCACTACAGATTTCTGGCGCAGCAAATGTTCAAGTCATTTATAAATACAAAAACAAGTTGCATAAAAAAAAAACAACTATCTTTGAAAGTATTGCAAAAACATAACGAAATAAACCTAGAGCAAATGGAGTTATATGAAATAAACTAGTTGGCTAATTGGTAATCAAACTTTTAAGGTTGTAAACATGTACACCATATGAAGGTGAAAAACGTGCTATACAAACTCTGATACAGTCCAATTGATGATTAATCCCATCACAGGCCGAACCTATCAACCTCCTCATCTTCGTCCTCATCTATAGCATCATCATCTTCAGTATATATCCCCAAATCTTCATCATCTTCCGTTACCTCGTCCTCCTCAACCTCATCTTCCTCATCCATCATACTTTTACTTTTACTTTTCTCTTTGTCCTTCAAACCAGTGTTCAAAACTACAGTTTCTCCCCCAGATTTCTCCATGTCTCTCCTCAGTTTATCCATGTCGCCCCTCCTACGGTCTTCCTCCAAACGTTGCTTCTCTTCTCGTCTTTTATCAAGATCAGCCCTGAACAATGTATGATACAATGAAGTTATTTGGTTAGCTATATCGAGCACCCTGTTGTATATGCTAAATCAATAGTAATGTAATAGTGAAAATAAGACAATACTTGTAGGTGTCCATGTATTCATCTGCACTGGCTTCGACAACCTTAAAGAAGGCTTCCATTCCTGCACCAGAAACAGCAGAAACTCCAACTGATTTCAAATTATTGTAGAATTCATCTAGCACAAGAGAAAGGCTTTGAGTTAAAGTTGATGTGTATGACTGATCTGAACTTGCTGCTGCTTGGAATGCCTCAAAATCCTCCATCCACTAGATAATGAATTTCACACCAAAAAAATTGGATCAAAATAAATTTGGTACAATCTCTATCATGTAAGTTTGTTAGGCCAGGAAAAGACTAGATAAAAAAGAAGCAACAAGGAATAGAAAGTAGGCTACAAAATTTCCGAGTAGTCTTGACGCCAACTATACAATTCAGCTTAAATAGGCAAATGACAGAGCCCATAACCCCATAACTATGGCAATATGTTCAATCTCTATATACAATAAATTCCCCAACATGAGAGGCCAAATTAATAATTATGTCCATCAATATTGTTTTCCATTTCACTGCAATTTCTCAAAATTTAAATTACTTATGCCTTAACTTCAATTTCATAAATTAAAAGCAATGTCAAGTTCTACTAAGGATACTGATTGATGTTGATACATGCAATGCTCGTTACAGTCATAGACATTCAACAGAAGGGTGATACAATTAAATGTGCCAACTTGAGAAATCCTTCCAAAGATAACAAATATATCAAAACTCCCACTTCATAGGTGAATGATTCCATCAACTTGAATGTTATCATTTCTGGTTTTGAAAAATCTTCTACTGCGAAGCTAAACCAAATCATAGATAAATCCAATGTGTCATTATGTCTCACTCTTGTAGTTTAAAGTTTAAACACACGATCCAGTTCTTAAAAACCAACATACAACGTTTATGAAAAAAGTGATTTGATGACCCTTATTTAGGGATTACAATAAATAGAGGTTCATTATCTTGTTGACAATAAAAAATAAGTAAAGAGAAGTAAATGATTTATAGAATAACTTATTAGGATCATATTTCTGATTCTTTTCAACTTCGAGTTATTTTTAAAGGTGTGAGAGGTATATAAAAAACCAAAATAATGATTATTATATCTTTGAGAAGAAGTTATTATTTGGTGAGAAAAGCTTAAACAAACAGGCCCATAACTAAAAGTAATATATTAATCTACTCTGCAAACAGATTGTACTAGTTAACCACAACTTGATGTTAGTGAATGGGTAGATCAAAATAGTTTGTTAACTAAAAAAATTAAAGTGACTAATCTATCCAACACATCATTTGCAACTCAACTAAGCACAATAAAAATCATCAGAAACAAAAATACCTCCAATGCAAACTGATGTGCTGCTACATCAACTTTGTTGAATGTCAGGATGAGAGGTAACCTTGTCTTATAGAGGATACTACAAGCATACAACATGTTGCTCATGAAAGTTGTAGGATCTTCTGAACGAGGTGTATCAACTACATAGGCCACTACAGTGGGAAATGTGGATGCAAAAGCTTCTGTAATGATAGCACCAGAAGCAGACCAGGTAAATATTTCAATCTGACCAGGGGTGTCCACAAGAACATAGTCAAGTTGATCTGCCCGTCTCTCAATCATAGAGATTACCTGAAAATGAGGTGATCCAAAAAATTAAAAAATGTAGTAATAATTAAAACAAATTACGACCTATGCGAGTAACTGCCAAGGTACACAGTATAATCTCCTTTTCTGCATCAAAAGCTTAACTAGAAAAAGTAAAACCAAAACATTAAATCAAGCAAGTTAAAGGAAAGCCTTCGATCATATTGCCATTACAAGCAGACAGCATCCCCATTTGTGTCACTACTGTTTTTAGTGATGGGAATAAGATTGTCAGTTGAAAACACTGTCTACTTGTAAGTAACACTTAGTTTAAAAGCGAGTAACAAGTAAGATATGTCACAACTCAGCAGTTTCAAAAATTAACAAACCAACTTTACCTCATCAAACTTGGTGGCAAACAAGTTCATAGAAGTCAAAATTCCACCATTAGGGCCAAGGTTAAACTGCTTCATGACTTCTTTGTATTTAACAGTGTCTCTTATATCGATGTTGGAAGCATATGGAAGGGTCATGACGGCAGGGTCAAGATTCACCACATAACCCCGGATGTTTTTTATATGTGTATGGGCAACCAACCTATGCATGAGTGTAGTTTTCCCACTCCCTAAAAACACAGACGAGGCTTATATTCGGAGACTTGATAAAGCATAGCATTACAAATGAAAACCAGTTTCAACCAAACATGTTAAATATAAATACGAAATCACCTGCCATTCCTACAACAATAATGATGACAGGTTTTCTTCGAAAGTTAGGAAATCCATTTCCAGAAGAACATCCTTCAATATGCAGCTTGTTCATAGTCTCAGTGAGTTCTTTCTTTTCCTTCTCATTGTCTTTTACCTTCAAAACCAACCACAGGATATACTATTATCATAATCACAATTTCTAATTTAAGTAACCAAATTAAAAATAGAGGCGAGTTAGGGTTAATCCATTATAGAATGTATAGAATAAAAATTTAACAATCCTATGATACTAGTTAGACCTAGTCGCATGAAGTCAACAACACAATCTAACTTTAAATTGTAGCTTAATTTTCATTTATGAGTTTATAGTTTATTAAAGGGAATGAGAAAAAGAGTGAAAAGAGACAAGCATATTGGTACTTGATCGGAAGAGTCACCGGAATCCATTTGCATGGACGAGTTGTCAAGCTTCGCGCTCTCTGAACCGTTATCGACATTCATTTCCGATTGAAGGGTTCTGCGAGATCGATGTAGAGATGATTGAAATTGGGTTCTGGGAAGGACAGGAACCAGAGCAACTGCGGAATTGAGGTTTTATATTACTTCTCTTGTGAGGGTTTATGAACCAAGTCAATATGCCAATTTTTGTAATATTTTTCTTTTTTACATAATTTTGAAAATTCCTTAATCAATTTTATAAATTATTATTGGTATCCTCTTTATGTAAAAACTTTTGAGTTTATATTGTTCAGACTAATAATATATTTAAATGAGAAACTTTCAAAAGATAACTTATTTTTGTTAAAAGAATATCTATAAAATACAGTGAAAACACATGCTCTCTTGATAATAAAAAATACAAATTAATTTTTATTATTAAATTTGGAACAAATAAAAATGTAAATAAATAATTTATATAATTTTATAAGATGATTTTGAATTTTAAAAAATTATAAAATCAGAAGAGTAAAATAATAAAATTATCGATTTTTTTGTCCATGTTTTCTTTTTCAATTTTAACATTTAGTATCACCTTTTTAAACTCAAATGATTATTCATAATTAAAAAATATTTTTCAATTTTACTCTTTTTAAAATTCAAATAATTATTTATAATACAAAATTATATAATAAAAAAATACAACTTTTTTATTTCATAACTATTTTTAATAAAAAATATTTTATAGTTTATTAAAATTTTGCTTCAATAGAAAAAAAAAGTTATTAGAAATAGGTAAAAAAATGAATAATTTTTATAATTTTATAAAATTAATTATTAGTTTTAAAAGAGATAATTCTAAAATATATATATATATATATATATATATATATATATAAGTAATAAAATAATATAAATTAATAAAAGTAATAAATAATTATGAATAGGAGTTTTTTGTAATAGTTATAGATAAAAAGAGCTATCCTAATTCAGGTATAAAGTTTTATTTTCTCTAACAGTGATCTCGCTTCCAATTTTTTAATTAAAAAGAATTAAGATATATTTCACCTTTTACAAGGGACACGCTCTTTTATATTTATATATATATATATATATATATATATGACAATTATTTTTTACAAATATATATTACACAAGTTATTGATTAAATAAATGTTATAATTTACATTAAATAAATTTCTTCATACATTTGTTAAACTAATATAACAAAAAATTATTTTGTGAGTTTAATATATGTTTAACAAATATATCTATACATTGATTCAATTAATATAACAAAAATATCAATTTAATAATACATATTAAACTAATCTTGTAATATATATTAAAAATGTTTTATCATTGATTAAATGAATATAATAATATAGATTAGAATAATCTATTCATACACGTATTAAATGAGTTTATTAATATATATTATACACTTTGTTTATTTTCTGATTAGATGAGTTTTGCAATATATTAGATAAATTTATTTATATTAAATGAATATAGCAATACACATTAAATAAATATGTCTATATATTAATTATAATATATAAATAATGTATTGATTAAAAAAATTTAACAATGTTAAATAATACATATTAAATCAATGTTCAGATTCGTGTTTTTAGTTAGGATACTTTACATATTTTGTATATCTTTTATACTTTTAGAAAGTCTATTATGTGTTTTTGTACATTCTTATTATAGGCACTTTTACTATGTCTATTATTTATATTTTTAAATACATATTAACTTTATAAACCTATAAATATTTTTTTCTCAAAACTTAATTATAAAACTTAAAATTATTATTACTTTTCTGAACCTCTAGATATTTTTTAAATATTAACTTTTTAAACCTATAATAATTTTTCTCATAACTTACTTATAAACTTAAAGTTATTATTATTTTTCTCAACCTCTGGGTACTTTTTAAATAAAATAAACGGACAAACAAATACAATTCAACACAAGTTTAAAATTAGTATAATTAAAAATGCAATTGAGGTGTTGTTATATAACTTATATGTAAATATATATGTTTATATGACTTAATTAATTTCAAATTTATAAAAAACATTTAAATGTGCTATCATTTTTTTTATAAATATATTTAAAATATTAATTTAATTTATTCTCTATATATATATATATTTATTTATTTTAACAATATTTTTATGTAACGATAAATGATTAATGTATGTTAAGATATGAACATTATTCTTGACATGATTTTTATAAAAAATTATAAAGATAAAAAATTGTTTGAAAAAAATGGGTTTTTAAACTACAATATCTAAATGTTAATAGTAAAATGAGAGAAAGGAATGGTGTTAGTTTAATTTTATGAAATAAATATTATTATGGATTATTGTATTTTATCTATCTGATGTGAGATTCACTATAAAAAAAAAAAAACCACTTTCTTAATTTCTCATGATCCTCAATCTTTTATAAATCATAGTCGTTTCTTTCTCTCAACTTTGTATTCACATTTGTCGTTTGAATGTCAAATTTAACTTTTAGTCAATAAGTTGTAATTTTTTTTTCATCTGTCACGATATTTTTTTATTTTATTGTTTTTATTATTATTATTATTATTATTATAAATTAATACTATTATTTATTATTATGATTATAAATATAATATAAAAATATTTTTCATAACTGAATTCATTAAATAATTTAATATAAAAACATTTTTTACTCAAATAGTTTATTTACTTTGTTAGTAATTTTATAATTTTAAAAAATATTACATTTAAAAAAGGTCAAAGATAAATTTTTAGAAGTCACTTAAAAGATAAAATTGATAAAATAATTATTTAAATTTTAAAAGATATATTTAAAAAATAAAATTAGAAAACAAACGTGGATAAAAAAAATAAAATTAGAAAACAAACCAATACATCTCTATTACAAATAATTTTTGCTTCGCTTTCTTACCACGTGTCTTCCAAAACAACAATCCTAACTCTTAGTTATTATTGATTAACATTAACCTTCGTTTTTCATATTCAAACAAAAATGGCTATAAAAAAGTAAAACATAAAACTTCGTTTTTCAAACTCTTAAGAAATATGTACATCTTTACAGAGACAGAAAGATATAAAAAAATTAATGATACATTAAAAATAAAATACAACACACGTTAAATAAATATAAAATTACATGATGAAAGTAAACTACAAGTGTCATTTATATGTGTATGTACATATATATATATATATATATATATATATATATATATATATATATAAAAGATGAAATAAACATATTAATAAGTTAAAGTTGGTTGGTACCGCTGGATCAAATTGTTAACTACTGATACAGCAACAGAGCATAAATTTGCATGTATCGATTCGTATCTCTGAGAGGTGAAGTAGCTAGGTTCTTAAATTTGTTATTACATGACTTAATTTCGACATTAATAATATGAATTTTTTGTTTGACAATTTTATAATCACCTTCTTCCATGACATTCAAAGCCTCTCTCAGATGAGCATCAATTACTCTGTTGTATGAAAGAAGACAATATTTTAAGGCTTTTTTTACCTTAAGATCTGTGATTTGCCAGTAATCTTTATGGATATGTTCTATTGTGGAAGATGCATTATCATTCATAATATGAAGGGTTAAACGAGTAAATCCTGCCATGTCTTCTCTAGATCTATGCTGAATTGATGATCGTAAAGTCATAACACAAAGATGATAATCAGGTGATTGACCACATATCTGTTCTAACAAACCAGTATGAGACAGAATTGATTGAATTGGTGCAACCAAAAAGATTAAAGAGATCACCAAGTTGATAGAAATGAAACTTGTAAGTGTCATTTTTCTCATAGATTGAGTTAAATTCATGATTGTAGAAAGTGACAACGGAATTTATTAATTTTTTAATGGTGTAACTTTTGTATTATATTTAGAAAATATTTTGACGCTTTCCTTTATACTCGTTGTCATATCAAAATTGTGGTTTAAATTAGCTTAGAATCTAAACTTTTATCTTTATAATATATAGATTAGAAAAATATTATTTATTACATCACTAAATTTTAAGAAGAAATAAATTTATCATTTATTACAAATCTTACCAACTTGTAATATACAACAATATTGCGAAAAATACTTTTGATACGATGAAAAGTTTTAAATCTATTTTTTTTTCGAAAAATAAAAGTTTAAGATTTTAAAACTAAATAAATGTTAGTCTAAGTAAATATTATCTTTTAAAAAGTAAAAAGTAATTTAAAAATATTGTCTTCCCGGGTAGACAAATGGTCACATGCGTTAAAACGACAGCAATTGACGAGGCTAAATGGGCCGAGATACGAAAGGAGTGAATGGGCTAGGTGGCCCATTAATAAAAGTGGATTCCAATAAACAAACACGGGTCAAGTCGTCGTTCCTTTCTTCGTCGTCGTCTCATTCGTTATTTATTAATTATGAATTTATGATTGCTGTGTTGTGTTGGTGTAGCATATAGCATCATCGTTGCCAGAAAAAGGTGTCACTCCACCGGAGCGAAGCAAAGGAACATCAAACTTCTCTGTTCGCTTTCTCTCGCTAGGGTTTCCGCTAGGGTTTCGCTCTGTTACGCCAAGCTGGAGAGGCACAGAGGAGACCGTTACAACAACAATGATTTCCACAACGACAATAACTATCGTCACTCTAACAGGGGGCGCTTCTCCGATTCTCCCATGAACTACCACAATACGCGCCGGAGCCCTTCCGGTTTCCGCTCTGGCGCTGCCCCTAACCCCCGCGCCTTCGACAGTCCTCCACGTCGCTCTCCTGGAAGGGGAGGAGGATTCCGGCCGATGGGCGGAGAAGGTCCTGGGGAATTCGGATTCAACGGCCACCAGCCGCCGCCGCTGGTTGGCCAGAAACGAGGGTTTCCTGTCGCCGGGCGCGGAGGCGGTTCACCAGGTGCGTTTTCTTTTAGCTACTTCCCTTTGTCGTGTTTTGGTTGCTGAATATTGATTGTTGGATAGGTGGCTTTCGTTTTCGACGAATTTGAATTGCCGCGGCTGCGGTCATTTTTATAATTATTGCAACTTATTGGAACGGGTCCTGCTTTTAGGGTTGCTTGTGTCCTGTTTCATATTAGTAATCAATGTCTTTTAGTTTTTGTGGCAATCAGTTGTTTACGCCTTGTAGCATATACGTTTTTGTTTCGATAAACTCCTTTAGAGAAGGAAAATGAAGGGACCGAGTTAATTTTAACTTAGGAGAAATTGATTGTGACTTAGGGGAGAGATTATTTTATGAGGGAAGTTTAATTCCTTTTGTCTTATTTTTTTCCCCTTGGGTGCTTACAATGGAGTTTATCCAAAAAAGCTATAGTCTTTAAACTATTGGGTTGCGTTAGGGTTTAAGAGTTGTAATCTGTTTGGTAAATAATTGGATATTTGCAATCCTGGAAGCTTTTTCTGTGGGGAACAGTGGCTTATTTGTTTGTTTACTTTAGAAGGTGTTTGGGATGCTGAAGCATGGCGGGTAATATTATTTTATAATTTACTTCCGCGGGAGGCAGAAACCCCAAGAATATAGGGTGATTGACTTGATGGGTTTGTCTGAGGTGGCAACTAGTGGGTGGGATAAGGCTTGATGTTGGTTGTGTGTTTTGTCACGCTCTTGAGTTTTTTTCAGTTATTCCTGTAATTCTGCAATACTGTTCTGTCTTTTCTCTATGTTTGGAATAAATTACATCTTTATGACATTGCTGTAACTTAAACAGTTGACATGTTTTTCCCTTTCAGATCGTTTAGATGGTGGAAATTTTGCTAAGCTTTTTGTTGGATCTGTTCCCCGAACAGCTGTTGAAGATGATGTAAGTTTATATTTTTTAATGATTTCTTATCTTCCGTACATTAAATGATACTGACTTCAGTTTAGTTTGGTTTATTAACGATTAACTATTATCTTGTTGCAATTTTTGATGCCAGATTCGTCCATTGTTTGAGGAACATGGGAATGTGATTGAGGTTGCCCTCATCAAAGATAGAAAGACAGGACAACATCAAGGTATTTGTTATTTTTATATTCTGAGGCTATTTTGATTCATATACACTTTATTTCAGGTCCTTTGAGAGGCTGATGGTAGAGAAAATAAGCTCATCATCTTCTCAGTTTGTTTTTGCAACAAGTTCAGACTTGTTAGTATTGGTTCCACCTTTTTTCCCCGTCCCATCATACCTGAAGGAGCTACAACACGTAAACCTGTACGCTGCTCTTTGTATTGCAGATGGGATCTTGGAGGACCTAAAGATCCTGCTCTTGCAATTGTAGCTGCAGCAGTGGGGGCATTACCCAACATTTGATTGTAGTTGGAGTGTCAGTTACCATATCTATAGGCTTTTTACTTCAAAATTTTAGAAGTTGGTTATTGTACAAAGGGAACAGAGGATAAACTTGGATTGTTACATTTGAACGGTGTTAATCACAATGTATTTCTGAAGGTTTAATGTTTCTCATTTTGGTGAAATAATTATTGATCAAATGGCTTGGAATGTCATATTCGACTTTTTTGATTTAATGAAGTGGTATGGGTATGAAGTTGGGTTGACTAAATATGGATGATTATGATACCAGTGTGTTGTGTTTACTGGAATTCATACGCCATTAGCTATCTTGTGGGTGGTAGACGTGATGATGACCATTTATTTATGTGTAAAATATAGGTAAGTAGTTCTAGTGTTGGTGATGTGATGTACATGATTGCATTCGATGCAGCCATTTAAAAATCCTTTTTATGTTAAGAATTGTGGCTGGTATTGGATAGTTATTTCCATGTGTTACTGGATCCTCTGCCATTTGGGTTGATGATACTTCTTTTCGGTGCATAAAGTTTTATGCTAGGAAATATAGTTGTTCAAATGGTCATCATGGGAAGCTTGATTCTCCATGGCTCTGAAATATCGTGTAGCGTTGTGCTTTTGCCTTTATTTATTTGATACTAAAGTTGGATTTACTGTTGTGTTTTATCACTAAGAATTTATTCCAAGATTCTACAATACTCAGTTGCAGGAGAAAAGCAGTTTGTTTTTTATATCACGATGGTGTTTAACCGTATGCATATGAATGCCATATTCTGTATCAGAAGTCATCTTTATATTATAGTGACTATTACCACATTAGTGCGTGGGGTCTGTTGTGTGGATCTCTACAATGTGGTTGCTTTAGTAAAGCCTTCACCCATGTGTGCTTTGGTGAAGTATAAAGCACGGAGAATATGATGCTAAACTCTGATAGGAGATTTGAAATGGTAGGAGTTTGTTTGCTTAACAGAAAAAGTAGATTATGTTCTAGTCATACCCTGATATTTTCAACCGTAGCTGCGTTGTAAGCTTCCCCATCGAATGCTGATTCATAAATCAGCATTATAGTGGTTATTGACGTAGAAATTCAAGCAGCTTTTAGCTACATGCCATTTTTTGTTTGTGCAGATGAATTGCACTTTACAGAATTCTTCATTACCGTTCAAATCCTTTAAAGCTTTCTAGCTGTAAGAGTACTTAAGCCGTTTGGTCTGCAACTGGCAGTTGATTTTAGATTTGTTTGTGAGAAATATAGAATAAAGTAAATTCTAATAAGATTGTTGAACTATCTTGTGATATCTTGATGCTGGGATGATTTTGCCTCATGCTTGTGATGATATTATCTTGGGGATCAGCTGAAGCTTATCAGATCTTAATCTCTGCCTTATGGTTTTATGTAGGTGTTAAAATATAGTTTGGTTATTGTTTTATCTCTTTATGAATTATAGTCTCTTGGCAGCCAAATAGTTGTGACAAAGTAAAATATCTCACTGGAAGAATGGTACTGATTTGTTGAGTTAAAGACCATGACAGGACTTTTTTTTGTTGTCTGGGTTTGTAATGGCTAAGTAATTTAAAGCAAAATAGGTTTAAAATAAAATCACATTTAGTTTTACTTTTCTATTTTTCTGTTAAATGTCTTTCTGGGTCTATATTTATTGACACCTTTTAGGGGGGTGTTGTATTATTTAATGAAACTGGTATAAAGTATCTTTGTCATGCAGGTTGTTGTTTTATAAAATATTCTACTGCAGAAGAAGCTGATCAGGCAATTAGAGCACTGCATAATCAACATACTCTTCCTGGAGTGAGTTGTGCTTACGAGTCCTAGATTGTAAATTGTCAGGACAACTTATAGTTATTAGTTTGTTACTTTCTAATGCATGTATGTTATTATTTAGGGTGTTGGTCCTATACAAGTGCGATATGCTGACGGTGAACGGGAACGCCTTGGTAAATATTTATATTTATTGACATTGTTATGGTTGCAAATTCTTACCCATATGTATATCACGCAGAAGGATTTTTTTAAAAAATACTGCTAATGTATCCATGATCATGATAGTTGTAATTTTTTCTCATTACAAATTAATTGTCAAATCTTGTGCATGAGGGGCGGAACATGTGAAATCTGATGAAATTGTTGAAACATCTTTTAAGTTTGGAAACTTGTGTCTAAGTTTATCAGTTAAACTTAGGGCATAATACTTGTCCCTTTTCATTTGTACTATACATCCTGTGTATTCTTTCACATTTTGTTTTTCCAAAATACATTTACAACTGCTACATAGTTGATATATGAGAAAAATTAGCAATATTGTTAGGCTGTTCTGGGGGGGGGGGGGGGGGGGAGAATTTATGCATGGATTTGCTTTTGTATCTGTGACTGCATCGTTGTTATTAGCATCTAATGATTGTACTGACTGTTTCATGGTCATGCAACTTAATTTATATAATAGGTGCAGTTGAGTTTAAGTTATTTGTGGGCTCTCTGAACAAGCAAGCTCCCGTAAAGGAAGTTGAGGAAGTATGTTTCTTTCTGTTGTCGAACTTTACGTTAAAGGCTGTTATACTATTTTCAATGGACATTTTTTGTGTGGTGATTCGAAAGGGGAACTTTGGTACAAGGGTAAATATAGGTTATTAGTAAATTGCTGCTAGTAATATTATCTGTGGTTAATGTTAACATGAAATTAATATGGGGTGTTTACTTTCTCTTGCACCAGATTTTCTCAAAATATGGTCGGGTTGAAGATGTTTATCTTATGCGTGATGAGAAGAAACAAAGTCGTGGTATGTTCCCTACGAATATCTGATATTAGCTGTAAACCAGCTAGGGGAAGGGTGTGGATCCATAGGGGCAAGGGGGGTTGGTTTCTGTACTTCTCTGTTTCATAATTCTTATGGGAAGTTTGATTTGGTTGGTGCAATGAGTAGTTTTTACTGTTCTCATCGTCTGAAAGCATTCTATTTTATTTTTCTTGGATTACTTTTTTGTGTCTTTGTATGTTTGTGTTTGATTTGATGCAATACTGAACAAATAATATTTTCCCATATTGTTTGAAGGATGTGGTTTTGTCAAATACTCTCACAGAGATATGGCTGTGGCAGCTATTAATGATCTTGATGGACTCTACACAATGAGAGTATGAAAAGAAAATAATTTTCTCACTTCAATAATGCTTATGAATGCATTCTGGTTAATCTTGTACTTTTGTGCATAGGGTTGTGAGCAACCACTAATTGTCCGGTTTGCTGATCCTAAAAGGCCTCGCCAAGGAGATTCCAGGTCCGTACTTGCTAATTTGACAATCCTTAAGTATAAAAGTCCATTCCAAGGCTAATTATAATTAATTAACCATTGCACCATGGAATTTTTAAATTTGACCAATAAATTGACCTGTGCTATCTGATGTGAATATGAAGTCAAGCCTAGGCCAGAAGTATTCTTTTTGATTGACAATTTCAATTTGAATGCTCTGGTACGTTTGCTTTCAGCAGTCTGGTTAGTCCACATTTTAAGGAGGCATTGTTCAAATCGAAGTGGTCTAAAGCAAGGCTTGTTTGTTGTATAAGTTGACATAAGGGATTTTTCCATGTTCCTTGTCTTACACCTAGAAATTCATTCTTCCTTGACACTTACTTTTTGTTCCTCAGTGTGTTGGGAAGGAATTTTTCTTTTGATTTTGTACTTGAATTATATAAGGAGCTTAGGCATAAGAAAATTCTTGACACGTGTGCATATAATATGAATCAGCTGTTGTATGCTGATGCAAAATATAAGCTTGTTCTGACCATGTGGCTTTTAGATTTGGTATGATTCTGTTAGACAATTAAAAGTGTATGTGAGGAGGAATAAAAGGGGAGAAAGTTAGTGGCGGGTAGAGGGGGAAATCTGTTAGAGGAGAGATGGTTAGTTTGTTAGAAGAGAGAGAGAGAATATAAATAACAAACAAATTTGAGAGAGAGGGGAGGATTTTGGGTATTGAGACTGGACCTCTTGGCCAGTGGAGGAAGGGAGGCTTCCTTGGGAGAGATAGTATACTTGTATTTCCTTTTTCTACACATTACATCAGAAATAGAAATACATATTCATATCTATTCATCCATACTTGCTTACTGTTGAGTGTGTGGGTGAGTTTGAAATTGCTGTTCGGCTCCTTGAGCAAAGGAACCTAACAGATTTGGTCCGACCTGTCGGATCTGCTCGGAGGGAAGAGGAGTGAGCTATATCAGAGAAGAATGGAGGGACGAATGGGGGCTATGGAATCGACGGTGGAAGAGTTGAAGGCAGAAATGCGAGCAATGACTCTCGAGTTTCGGCGAGCCTTAGGACGACGCTCTGGAAATCGAGATAGGAGTTCTGAAGGGAGTCGTAATTCTGTCAATGGTGATCGAGAACGAAGGTCAGCGGAGAGCACTGATGAGGAATCGGAGGATGACCGAGGCGAAGTACAACGTAGCTGGATGAAGCGCGTTGAGCTCCCAACTTTTGAAGGTACTGATCCTACTGGGTGGATAGAGAAGGCTGAGAAGTTTTTTGACATCCAGGGAGTAACGGAGAAAGAGAAGATGAAGTTAGTGTATATTTGTATGGACGGAGGCGCTAATTACTGGTTTCGCTTCTGGCGGAAGAAAACCCGACACCCAACGTGGAAGTCATTTAAGGAGGCATTGACGCGGAGGTTCGGAGGACGGAATCGAGGAACTGTTTTTGAGAAGTTGGCCGCTGTGCGACAGCGAGGGGGCGTACATGAGTATATCCAAGGGTTCGAAGTACTCGTGGCGCAGGCAACCGGAGTAATTGAAGATCAATTACTGGGGTATTTCTTTGCAGGTTTGCAAGAGGGATTACGTAACGCTGTGAGACCGCATGTCCCACGCGACTTGTTGACGGCGATGGAGCAAGCTCGGGACGTCGAACAAGTGGGGATGACATCGCGGGGGAGTAGTGGAGCTGGAGGAAAAGGAGGGGTGACGTGGGGGAGATACTCCGCGAGTTCAGGGACAGTGGCGAGGACGAAAACTTTTCGTGGGCCGTCGGAAGGGTCGGTGAATGGTAGCGGAGGGCTAGGGATAAAGAAGGACGTTAGTGCGAATACCATGATTTCAAAGGCTGGTAGTAGTGGAGGAGGAAACGCAGGACGAGGCGTCAGGACTTTACCATACCCAGAATACATTAAGCGGCGTGAAGAAGGACGTTGCTTCCACTGCGGCGGACCCTACAGCTCGGGCCATCGCTGTGCGGAACGGAGCATGCGGGTCATGATTTTGGCGGAGGAGGATGAAGAGGAAGAGGCGGAGGAGAATGTCGTGGTAGAACAGATGACGATGGAGTTGTCGGGATTGTCCGCCGGTGGACTCTCACAATCTAACACGATGAAGCTGCAAGGTTGGGTGCAAGGGAAGAAAGTTCTGGTGCTAATCGATAGTGGAGCTACCCATAGTTTTATATCTACCAAATTGGTGAAAGAGTTGGGTCTGGAGTGCACCGACACACGCCCTTATAAAGTATGTTTAGGGGATGGACAAAAGAAAGTGACCAACGGGTATTGCACAGGAGTCCCTGTGTTATTAGAAGGCTTAGAAGTTAGAGATAAATTTTATCTCTTTGAATTAGGCGGTGTGGACGTAATACTGGGAATTACGTGGTTAGCATCCCTGGGAGAGATAAAGGTGGATTGGGGACAACTCATCATGAAGGTGGCGCATGGAGGGGAAGAAGTGGAGATAAAGGGTGATCCAGCCTTGACACGTAGGCTGGTGACTCCAGAAGCACTTATTAAAGAAAAAGGGATTGAAATTATGACCTTAGTGTGGAGTTTAAGCCAAACAGAATTGATGGATGAGGAGATAGAAAAGAGTGGCTTAACGCAGGATGAGGAGGTAGAATTGGCACAAATTCTGAGTGATTTTGAAGGGATATTCAGGGATCCCCAAGGACTACCACCCGAGAGGAGAGTTGATCACAGAATTCCCTTGAAAGAGGGCAGTGAACACGTTAATGTGAGGCCATATAGGTACCCCCATGGCATGAAAACAGAGATAGAGCGTCAGGTGGAGGAGATGCTGAATTTGGGCATTATTAGACCCAGTAACATCCCTTATTCTAGTCCTGTAATATTGGTAAAAAAGAAGGATGGAAGTTGGAGGTTTTGTGTGGATTATAGGGCATTGAACAGAGTAACAGTGGCTGATAAATACCCTATTCCAGTCATTGAGGAGCTGCTGGATGAACTTCAAGGAGCATCATATTTTTCAAAAGTTGATTTGAAGGCTGGGTATCATCAGATAAGAATGAAGAGTGAAGACATTCCAAAAACTGCTTTTCGGACACATCAAGGGCATTATGAATTCCTTGTGATGCCCTTTGGGCTAACAAATGCCCCAGCTACATTCCAAGACATGATGAATTCAGTATTAAGGCCGCTGTTGAGGAGGTTCGTGTTAGTATTTTTTGACGATATACTCGTCTATAGCAAGACTTAGGAGGACCACTCACAACACCTAACGCAAGTCTTAAAAGTCTTGGCTGAACATAAACTTTTTGCAAACAGAAAGAAGTGTGAATTTGGAAGAAGACAAGTGAGGTATTTGGGACACAAGATCAACAGGGGTGGAAATGGATAAAGAAAAGGTTGCAGCTGTTTTGGAATGGCCAGAGCCCAAAAACATCAAGGAGTTGAGAGGATTCCTTGGGTTGACTGGGTATTATCAAAGGTTCATTAGAATCTATGGAAAATAGCTAAACCCCTTACTGATTTGTTGAAAAAGGGAATGTTTAAATGGTCTACTGAAGGAGCAGTGGCTATGCAGAAGCTTAAAGAAGCCGTGACTACAGCTCCAGTATTGATTCTCCCTGATTTTACTCAAACATTTGTTGTAGAGTGTGATGCTTCGGGTACCGGCGTTGGGGCAGTTTTGTCACAGAAGAACAAACCCATAGCCTTCTTTAGTAAGGCATTATCTGAGTCCTCTTTGACCAAGTCCGTTTATGAGAAGGAATTAATGGCACTTGTGCTTGCTATACAACATTGGAGGCCATACTTATTGGGTCAGAAGTTTACTGTCCTTACGGATCAAAAAAGTTTGCGTTATCTACTGGAACAACGCATTACAACTCAAAGTCAGCAAAATTGGCTAGCTAAGCTTCTGGGGTACGAATTTGAAATCAAATATAGGACAGGTGCATCTAATCGTGTGGCTGATGGGCTATCCATAAAAGGAACAGAAGAGGAGGAAATAGAAAAGGTGTTACAGATGATATCTAGACCATACTGGTCTGAATTTCAAGAAATCATGGAGGAGGTGGAGAAGGATGAGAGTTTAAAGAAGGTGCTGGAGGAAATAAGGGCATATCCTAACTCTCACCCAGCTTACACGTTGGAGCACGGAAGATTACATTACAAGGGGAGACTTGTATTGTCGGCAAAATCTGTTTGGATACCTAGATTGTTGGCTGAATTCCATAGTAGTGTCACAGGAGGACATTCAGGGGTTTATAGAACCTATAGGAGGGTGGCACAATCTTTGCATTGGATAGGAATGAAGAAGACCGTTACAGATTTTGTGGCTGCATGTCTAATTTGCCAACAACACAAGTACTTGGTAGCCTCTCCCCAAGGGTTGTTGCAGCCTTTACCTATACCTCAAGCAATCTGGGAGGAGATTAGTATGGATTTTATAGTAAAATTACCCAAATCTCATGGGTTTGATACTATACTAGTGGTGGTGGACAGACTCAGCAAATATGGCCATTTTATCCCTGTTAAACACCCTTATACAGCCAGGTCAATAGCTGAAGTGTTCGTGAAGGAAGTGATTAGGCTTCATGGGATACCTATGACTATTGTCAGTGATCGAGACTCCACATTCTTGAGTGCTTTTTGGAGGGAGATTTTCCACCTGTAGGGAACACAGCTGAACATGAGCACTGCTTATCATCCAGAGTTGGATGGACAAACTGAAGTTTTGAATAGGGTGCTGGGAACTTACTTGCGCTGTTTTAGTTCTGAACAGCCCAAGATTTGGAGTACAGTATTGCCTTGGGCGGAATTTTGGTACAACACTAGTTACCAAGGAGCATCCAAATGCACACCTTTTGAAACTGTATATGGACGACCCCCTCCAACTCTTACACGTTTCATTCCTGGGGAAAAAATAGTGGTGGAGGCAGTTGCACAAGACCTACAAACCCGAGATGAAGCTTTGACACAACTGAAATATCATCTGGCCAGAGCTCAGGACCAGATGACACACTATGCCAACAAGAAGCGGAGGGAAGCCAAGATCCAAGAAGGAGATTGGGTATTCCTTAAAATCAGGCCTCATAGACAGACCTCTATGCCCACACGGTTACACCCAAAGCTGTCTGCACGGCATTATGGACCATTTTTGGTGGAGAAACAAATAGGACCTGTTGCTTTTCGCTTGCAGTTACCAGAAACATCAAGAATACACCCTGTATTCCATGTTTCCCAATTGAAACTAGCCATAGGAGATCATCCGGTGGAAGGACATCTCCCAACTGAACTGCAAGATGATAAACCTATGTACACTCCTCTGAAAGTGTTACAGCGCAGGAACCAGCAGCAGCAAGGAGAGGAGATTCCCCAAGTTTTAATACAATGGAAAGAAGGTGGTTTGGATAGTGCTACTTGGGAGGAGGAACATTACATCCGACAACAGTTTCCTGACTTCAACCTTGAGGACAAGGTTGATCTTGGGGAGGAGGGTAATGTTAGACAATTAAAAGTGTATGTGAGGAGGAATAAAAGGGGAGAAAGTTAGTGGCGGGTAGAGGGGGAAATCTGTTAGAGGAGAGATGGTTAGTTTGTTAGAAGAGAGAGAGGGAATATAAATAACAAACAGATTTGAGAGAGAGGGGAGGATTTTGGGTATTGAGACTGGACCTCTTGGCCAGTGGAGGAAGGGAGGCTTCCTTGGGAGAGATATGATACTTGTATTTCCTTTTTCTACACATTACATCAGAAATAGAAATACATATTCATATCTATTCATCCATACTTGCTTACTGTTGAGTGTGTGGGTGAGATTGAAATTGTTGTTCAGCTCCTTGAGCAAAGGAACCTAACAGATTCAAATGCATATTATGCACATATGAACATGGAATTTTAAAATTATGCTTGGTTTGCTTCAGGGGTCAGGCCTTTGGAGGCCCAGGATTTGGTCCTAGATTTGATGCACCAGGTTCAAGGTATCCTCCCACCTTTACTCTTTCCTTTTACCACTTGCTTCCTCTAATGAATTCTTCACTTAAGACTTGTTATGACGTTTTCTTCTGTAATTCCTTCTGCAGACTTCCATCCAATGTTACAGATCCTATGGGCGATCGAATGCCTCCCCCTAATGCTTGGCGACCAATGCAACCCCCAAATATGGGGCCATCCACTAATGCTGGTGTTCATGGCATGGGGCCACCAATGCTTCCAAGATCTGGTGAAATGACATTGCCTACAAATGCAGTAAGTACAATTTTTTATTCACCCTAAATCCCAATTTCCAATGCAAAATACCTCCCTGGTTCCTTTTTCAGATTTTCTTCTGAATTCTTTTTGTTGTTTTAGTTTTGCTTCTTCTGTGGATGGTATGCGTTCTTGCTACTAAACTGTTAGCTCTTTGCAGCCTACTGTAGAGTTTAGACATGTAGATCAGGAATATAGCTATTTACTATTGTCAACACTTGAAAATGATTGAATCTCAATGAAAGAATATTTTTATTCAAGTGATTGATTTGAAACGGTACATCAACCTCTATAGATCTTTAGAATCCTCTAATAGCTTTTAGTATACACTTAATATCCTACTAACAACATCAACTAACGTGAATAACGATAGAAACTAAATGTTTGACTTTTATGGTATATATATATGTGTGTGTGTGTGTGTAATGCACATTATTCACTTTTACTTTCAAATGCATTTATGGCTGACTTTTCTTTTTATTTTCCTTACCTTAAATAATTGAATTAACTTAGTCAAGAGCTTGAAGCAACAACAAGGTGTAGAATTGTGACTTGGCAACGACGGGTTCCAATATTGAAAAATACATACTTTTTTATAAGCCCCCAAGTTGGGAGTAACCTTGAGGCTTTGGTGTCATTGGGTCAAATACCTGAAAATAACCTCTGCCTGTGGAATGAGGTTTTGTACATCTACCCCCAAATCCCACTTTAGTGTATTGTCTCCACGAAGGTGCCCTTTATCACGTGATGGTGTCTATTTGCTAAAGGGGATGGGCCTAATTTTGCAGTAATTTTAAAACAGATTAAAATGTATTCTTTGGTACCGTTCCTTTATGAGTTCATCCTATTATTGGTTAACAAGTATCAATTTTACCCTGATACAAGCATGTGTGCACACATACACATGTCAAACATTGGAGTTTGTGTAAAAATTGTGAAGCTTGCATATACTTGCTCAATATTTGCATATCATAATACTATTAGCACAAGAATAAGTCTAAATTTCAACTTCATAATGAAGCATAGTAGCAAACGACAATGATGAAGTGTGATACTACCTGTAGGAAATAAGATCAAGCAACATAAGTGATCAGATCATATATAATTTGTTAAAACCATCGGTTACTAAGGTAAGAACATTTCGTTCGATAAGTGTGGAACACACTATCTTTAAATCATTTGAGCCTGTTAAAACACTGTCATTATGGTGTCAAAATTTACATTTGATTTTAAACTAATTCACTTATTGGCTCTTGAGTTTACACCAGTTTACTTGAGTGTGTTGGGAAAAGAATATGGTAGCAAGTCTTATCGTGTTTTGTCCCAGTATCATAAAATTGTTAAGAGTAAGAGTTAATTTAAGAGTTGGACAATCACTTACCCTAGTCATAGTCAAATTGTATGTGATCGCAGTGCCACTGTGGAGCAGCCCCATACCTCTCCTGAGACACTCATAGCAGAGCACCTGACTCACATGGCTAACGCTCCACCATTCGTGGGGTAAAATGCAGAAAAACAAGGAGTTTTGCTGGCTTTGCCACTGATCCTCCTGGGCCTTGTTAGACCGTAACCTTCACTGTAAACAGCAAAAACTCTGGAACCTAATTCTTGGTTCTTGCTATTGATGAGTCTCTGCATCCTGTCTTTCCACCTCCCACCTTTTCATGTGTGTGGTGTTCCATATGGGTTGCCCTAGATTGCAGATGATAGGATGGGTCTTAGGGTCTTTTATTCTCTTTATGTCATAAATATGCAGAAATATATTAAATTAAATTATCAATACAAGTATAAAAAACAGAATAGTGGTCATCCCACTACCCTTATCCTGCTATAGTACTTTTGTTGACTGCCGCTGTTTGCCTTTTACTACTTTGACATAGTATTAGGTTAAAATACAAAAGGACTTCACTATATGGGAAATAGGGCCTGCCTAAAGGGAGAGTGAAACCAACATCATTTACTGATTGTATTTCACCCAACCATTGGGTGTTGTAAATAGTGTGATGCCAGTGTTTTTTCTATAATATATTTAACATTGATGTTTCACCTTTATTTTTATTTATTTATTTTTCTAGTACCTGTATGTTGCTCTTCACAACATTCACGGCCTCTGTTGCTTATACCTAATTTCAACAAATATAGGGCGGTCCTATGACTGGCTTGGGAGGCCCCATAGATGGTCGTTTTCAAGTTCAGTCTATGCCATCAATGTCACAACAGGTATATTTGTGTATTAAGATTGAAATTAATTAATAATTAGGTTTACTTCCTTTTTGGCATCTTGAAACAAGTAATTTTGTTTTGCTTTCAGAATTTCAATCAGTCCATGCCACAAATTCCGCCACAGAATCAACAAATATCACCCTTGCAGAAACCTATTCAATCATCACAGGAGTTGCCATCATCCCATCATTTGTACCCTCAAGCACCAGTTCCCTACCCACAAACATCTGTTAGACAGCATGGCCAGCCACATCTTCCTCCTTCTGCTGGTCCTCTTCAATCTCAGCAGATACATGGAGTAAGTGGACAGTTTCCAACTTCTCAACCGCAAACTCAACCAAATGCTTTGTCTGCTGCATTTCCTCAGGCTCCTCTTGACACCAGCATGCAATCTAATACTGCATTAGCTACAAATCAACAGCAAGTTCCTCCCTCCGTGCCACAACAGCCTATTCAGCAATCCCCTTCTCCCTTAGCCCAGATGCTGTCGCAACAGACACAGACTTTGCAAGCAAGCTTTCATTCATCTCAGCAGGCCTTCTCCCAGCTTCAACAACAACTGCAGATGATGCAGCCTTCTAGTCAAGCATTATCATTGCAGCAAAATGCAGAAGCTACTAAAAAGCATGTATGTTTGGTTAAAATCTATGCTTTAAGAAGTTATTAATTTGAATTCTATTAGCTGTTCCATTTGATCTCTATTGCTCCATTTGCTTTGATCGGACTGATGCTGTGAAGTTTGGTTCTAATTAGTTGTATTAAAAAATATCAGTTTTTTCACTTTTAGTATTCCTTAAATTGATTTGATTAGACTTAGATTTTTTGGTGTCAAAACGGACTAGTTGTAGATATAAAATTATTTTTTCGTTTTTTGTTATGTTGCTAGGATTTATCATTATTTTTCTGGTGTGTTAGAGGTTGATGTCAAAGTAACGATTATGTGGCAATTTTATATTGATGTAGTCTCAATGGGTTGGGACTGTAGCACAACCAGTGGCCAGCACTCATGCAACTGCACCTGCTGCAGATGCCCCTTCATCCATACTTGCTACTTCAGCCTTACCAGCAATAAACCATAACTCGGCACTTGCCAAATGTAATTGGACAGAACATATATCTCCTGAGGGCTTCAAGTACTACTATAATAGTGTCACTGGTGAAAGTCGGGTAGGAATTTATTTTGAATTGCCATTATTTTATTATAATTATAGCTGTGGAGCTGACCTGTACTGGGAACTACAGTGGGAGAAACCTGAGGAGTTGACGTTATATGAACAGCAACAGCAAAGGGTATCTGTTCAGCAGTCTCACGCTCAGTCACAACCTTCGGTACTACCTGCCCAGCAAATTCCACAGTTCCAACAGGTTCAGCCTCAGAGTCATCACCAAGGACAAGTTCTTCACCAGCAACAAGCACAACAGCCTCCTTTGTCCTCTTCAGTAAGCATCTCTGACATTAACATACATTAAAAGGTGATTTTGTGTTACTGACTCCTTTTCCCATATTCTCTTCTAGTTCCAGCCATATGGCGTTACAGGCCCTCAAAATGTTCAGGTAACACTACTTTCGTCAAAAATTTTGTTTAATCACAATAAAGCTTTGCATTATGTGCCTCTTCGTCTATACTTGTATACCGCTCATTATATTATTGTTCAGGGTCTCATTTTTGTTGTGTATGATTGAAAATTGTTTGGCTTTTAGGAAGTTGGTTATAAACAGTTACAGCCAACTGTTATTTCAGCTGGTGATCCAGGACGTTACTTACAGGTAAGTTATATGTTTCACTTAACATACTTTTCTTTCAATTTATTATGCAGCCTTATGTGTTGTCATAATTCCTGATTCAATTTCAGGGTGTTCATTCTACACAAGAATTGATGTGGAAAAATAAGCCTTCAGGTACATGATACAATGCATATGAACAATGTCAGATTTTATGGTTAATTTAATGTGAATGTTGGAGACATGGATTATTAATATTTTTATAATAATTTAAATGGTAACATCCAGGAGTATGAAGATGAGGCGGCATATTTAAGAGCTTGAGGTGGAACACAATGTGTTATCTGATGCTTAGAGGCAGAGGGCCACAACCCCCTTCATTTTGATCCGTTGTGTGAAATGTAACAATTTATTTTGGCCCTCATTGTTGAGGTTTCAGTATCAGTTACTGCCTATGTGGGATTCTAAAACATGGTTCCCTCATCTTCCTGTACCATAAAATATTTGCTTAAATATATATTTTAACTCCCAACCATTAATTTTATAGACAAGTTTTACAATGATGCTTCCAGTCATAGTTTCTAATAAAATTGAAGCTAAACACTTGAGTTATCAATTATTACGTCCAAGATCCCTCACCAAAGACTTTTAAACACAATTTAATATAATAAAAAAGTCTGTGTTGTGAGAAATACTATGTATTATATTCTTAAATCTTTCTTTTCATATACAACTTATTGCTTCTGTACCGTCATAATTTGGACGACTTCCCGAGTTGAATAGGTTCTTTGATAGGATAATTCGATTTGGATGCTTATATATTATTTGTATAAATACAAGAAGTGATTGTGGACTTAATTTGGTTTATAACCCACCTACAAAGTACTTTAATTGAAATGTCGGTTATAAATTAATGCAATAATTTTGAAAAATGTTGAAAAAAAATCTTATTAATAAAAAACATAGATATACAAATATTAAGTCAATTATTGTTTAATCTACACCTAAATTCATTATAACTAGGAGAATAATATAAAATCATGGACATTTGATATGTGTATTTTATAAAATATTGTTTTGATATGGATATATTATAAAAAAGTAATCAATAAATAATTTTTATTTAGTATTTTATAAATTGTTTATTTTAAAGATAACTTCAATTATTATGTGCGAGAAAAAGATTTCAAAAAATTGAAGTTGAAATATAATATTTTTAATTATTTGATTTTTTTTACTAATATTATATTATCCAATAATAATGTTTAGAAAAAAAATTAGTTAAGTTTGTCATAGACAGTTTAGAACGATGTTATATATTTTATTGAACAATTTATCATTTTAAATTATTTAACAAAAAAATATAATATCGTTTTATTTTTATTTTTAAAAAAGGCATGTCAACTAAATTAATTAATATGTACACTTTTAGTTTATTGTATATATGTGAGAAAAAAATTTAAATTTTATCTCTTTTCTTATTTTGTTAAGGATTATAGAATTTAGTTGTTTGACAATATAATTATTTATCGATATTTTTACAGTAATAAAATTATCCTTTTGAAGAGTTTTTTTTTTATCGAAAAATATAAAAGTTAGAAAGAACTTAATCTTACAACTAAGAACTATAAGGAAATTTACTTCATTTCTTTAAATTTTAAATATTTTTTTTATACAGCACCAATAAAGATTGTAATAATAAAAATATTAAAATAATAATAATAATAAATTAAATTTAGACACAAATCTTTAGTTTTTTGAACGTTAATTTATATTAGATGTTATAAATAATATTTATCACAATGACATTATTTATTATATTATAGTAAATGAAATATCTTCTATAATAAAATTGCACTTACAAAAATGAGTTAGAAAATAAAAATGATTATATAAAAAATCATTACGAAAACATAATTTTGAATGATAAAATTAAAAAAGAAATTAAAGTATTAAAAAAATTAAAATGATCATATACCTTCTAAATAATTTGATACACCATTAAATAAAATTATACATTAAGGATATAATAAAATAGAAAGTACTTGAGAGATCTGAAAGAATTTTGCAGATATTAAATTAATTAAATTGTTGAGAGATAATGAAAATTATTTTAAATAAAATAAAAGTTCTTTCAAAGAAATAAAAATTAAAGATATAGTAAATAAATTATTTATATGACTAAATACTTGAAATTCACAATCAAACATTTTGTAGAATTTATGGGGGAATTTATACTTTACTTGTATTAAATTGGATTCAATAGATATTTGTAGAATCATTCATTTATGGGGGAATTTATACTTTACTTCTTATTTGTCTTACACGTATTCCCCTTTTTTTATCTTTTGTATGTAACACATAAGTGTTTTGTTGAAAAATTTCAAAATAAATATTCTAATTTTTGTACATATTATTCAATCTTCTACAAGTGAATATTCTTTATATTTAAGAAGCAATATCAAAAGACAAAAAGAAAGCAAATAATTTTAACATCTGTGTTCCTAGGTAACTCTTGAATGGATTAGAAGGAGTGACATACCTGCAAATATTTCAACTCTCATTTATATATCAGTAGTGGTAGGTCACCTTTATATACCTTACTATTTAGACCCTTATCACGTTAGGGTTACTATCACTATTTTAGGAATACACACTTATTTTAAGAAGGTTTAGATACTGTAATAAATATTCAATTTAATATATATATATATATATTTATTTATTTATTTTTGAGTTCATTTGAGCAACATTTTTTTTTTCTAAAAAACGTACATATATTGTCACTCTCCAAAATATAGCTCAATGCAATATACTTATCAATAAATATAAATAAATTACAAAACTTCTTCTATTATTACAAATATGTTTTAGTTTATAAAATTGATTTAAGTAGACAAATTAAGTTAAAAGATGTAAAATATATTAATAATTTAGTTTAAAGGAAAAAAATATACAATTAAATAAAGGAAAAAACATTTTGTTTTCCAAATATTAAAATTTAAAAATCAAAATACTAATTTTACAATTACTTTTTTAATAGTCAACTTGATTGTCACAAGAGACAAGATGGACACAGAACATTTTGATCAAAATTAAAAATAAAATTAAAAGTTAAAATAGGTATTTTTTAAAATTTAAATTAAAAAATGAAATTAATTTAAATATTTAAGAAGAGTGATTTCATGCAAAAATTATAATTTTTTTAAACATTAAATATATAAATAAATGTGTAATACATTAATTTAGTTTCATTGTGAACAGAGACAATATTGTTCAATTTAAAAAGAAAAATTGCAACTCAATTTAGTAAAAAGATAAATACAAGAACTAAAAACATTGTTATGTGTCACTCACATTGATATTGTTACCTAAGAGTGATATTGACACATGACACACTACACAAACTTAGTATTTGAAAAAAAAAAATTATAATAAAATAATACAAACTAATATGTGGTATGTACACCATTTATACAAATCTAATTGAAAGGTATAAACTAATTCAATTATAAAAAAAAAATAAGATTTAAATGAAGTAAAAAAAAGAGAGATCAAATTGAATAAAAGTAACAAAAATAGAAAATAAAATAATATTAATAAAAACTCTTGATCATGGTTAACATATTTAATTGTAGCATAACACCTTTAAACAACTCATTCTCCAAAGTTTATATAAGAAAAATATCATTAATTTTTTTATATATATTTCCATGACCTTCGAATTTGGAAAATTGATATTAAGTGACACATTGATTGAAAAATAAAATATTACTCTAAAACTTTGCATAACTTCTCTGAGCTATAACTTAGAATTAAACTTAATATAGTTTAATACCTTTTCCAAATGCTTTGATTGATTTTACAAAATGAGAAGGGAATTTTATAAAAAGGCTTAAAGAATAATTTTGATGTATTATTTTAAAGACTAGAACAATAAATCTGCACAAATTATTATATAAGGGTCCTATAATTTCTCATCTATTATAAGAATGACAATTGCATAAATCTGCACAAATTATAATAATGTCTAAATTATTGTCAACACAATATTTGATTACCTAATATTTACTAATAGAATATTTGACCTATCTTAACACCCCACTCAAGTTGGTGCATAGATATCACAGATTCTCAACTTGAATAGAGACTCATTAAACAATTTGTTTGACACTCATTTGGTGAGAACATTAGTCAATTACAATTCTGATCTTACAAAAGGAAAGGAAATTATCCCAGTTTCAAGCTCCTCTTTGATGAAATGTCTATCGATTTTCACATGTTTTATTCTATCATATTGTACAAACTCAGCTTCATTTGGTTTAAAGCCCAAATCTGATAGCACGTTTTTAATCCACAAAAGTTCACATACACTTAGTGTCATGCCTCTGAATTTTGCTTCAGCACTAGATCTTGCTACTACAGGTTGTTTTTTACTCCTCTAAGTTATAAGATTCCCTCACACACAAGAAGTAAATTATCCAGAGGTAGATCTTCTATCATCTTTTGAACCTATCCAATCTGCATCAATATACCCTTCTACCTTTAAGTTTCCATGATTTGAGAACAAAATTCATTTTTCAAAAGTGGATTTCAAATATCTCAAAATCATCTCAACAACATCCATATGAAGCTTTCGTGGGTCATGCATAAATTGACTAACAACATTCACTGCATAGCTAATATTTGAACGTATATAGGACAAATAAATTAATTTTCCTACCAGCCTTTGGTATCCCCTCTCTCAATGCTTGCTGAATTTGAGCATGAAAAGAATTTATGATTTTGTTCAATTGGTGTATAACTGGGTTACTCCCAAGCAGCTCGGTTTTCGATAGTAAATCAATAATATATTTTTTTTGACATAGGAAAATACCATGTTTTGATCTAGCTAATACTTGAGGATTCCAAGTTGTTTCATCTTAAATGCAGATGCAAGGTATTGTTGTAAACTAGAAATCTCACCTTGGTCATTTTCTGTAATAATCTTGCCATCTACATATTTTTTCCTTTTCCTCTCTTTAAAAATAAGGTGTGATCAAAGTTACTTGCTCTATAACCAAAAGCCTTCGTAAACTTGGTAAACCTTCCAAATCATGCTCTTGGGGTTTGTTTAATCCATATAGAGCCTTCTTTAATTTGCAAACCTTCATTCCAATTGAATTTGTCATGTCTGGTGGAGAATTCATATAAATTTCTTCTAAAATTTCTCCATGTAGGAAAACATTTTTCACATCAAATTGTAGAAGAGACCAATCTTAGTTTGCTGCTAGCAATAGAAGTGTTCTCACAATGTTGAGCTTGGCTATCGATGCGAACGTCTCTTGATAATCTACACCATAACATTGAGTGTAACCTTTAGCCACAAGTCGTGTTTTATACCTCTCAATAGTTTCATCAACTTTATGCTTAATTGTAAATACCCATTTGTAGTCCTCTGTTTTCTTCGATCTGTGTGAATTAATGAAAAAAGAAAATGAGTTTTTGTATTGTTTAAAGGAAACACAACATGATGACTTTTTTCCTTAACACAAGTTTCATAAAGAAAATCAGAAATACTGAATTTATGAAATAATTATGGAAATAATTTTTTTAAATAACCAAAAGAGGGATGTCCCAACCTTTTATGCCATAACCAAATTTCTTTTTTGTTTTTATCTTGTATGTGATCATTCGCAAGATAAGTCAAGGCTCATTTATGGGTTTGTTGTGAGACATTTTCAAAATAATACAGTCCTTCAGTCTCTTTACCATTGACAATCTTATCCTTGGTATGGATGTTGTGGAAAAGACAATGGGTTGGATAAAATAAGGCAACACAAGAATGTGATTTAGTTAACTTGCTAACAGAGATAAGATTACAGTTCAATGTAGGAGCAAATAAAATATCAAGAATCGATAAGGAGAGTGAAAGAGATATAATACCTACACCTTCAATAGGAGATGAGACCCCATTGACATTAATAATAACAATTTTAGAACAATGAGGGGAAAATTAGTAAAGTTATGAAGATCACACGCCATATGATCAATAGCACCTGAGTCAATTATCAAATCACTACCCCTGGTAACAACAAAAAGATTAAGAACAGAGTTGGATATACCTGACTTAGTCATAAATCTGACAGCAGTAGAAATATGGCTCTTAGAAGCAGCGGATATCCCAGAATCATGTTTTTCGATTGATTTTTATCGAAAGAAGCCATAAAAAATATTCAATAAAATAAAGAAACACCAATTCTTATATTGTAGAGAATGTCGATGTTTGGCTTCTGATATAATATAAAAAGATTTAAAGAATAATTCTAATATATTATTTCAAAGAATAAAATAATATATATATATATATATATATATATATATATATATATATATATATAAAAGAGTCCTATAATTTATAATAATGAAAACTGGACAAATTATAATAATGTCTAAATTATATAGCTAACATAATATTTTATTACCTAATATTTATTAATAAAATATTTGATATATCTTTTGAAAAGAGCCAATAATATTTTTGCTAAAAGCTAGACTAGACGGTTTAAGAGCAAGAAAAATAAGCAATACAATATATTTTCTACTAGTTTATCTAATTCATGTTATAACGATTCTCGCTTAAGTAAACAATTTAAGAGGTTTCACTAAAAATAAAAATATTCAAAGGTTATATCTCACCCACAAATAATACTAAGATTTATGTATGTTTGATAAGACGCTTGTATTATACTCATGTTAGTCATGTTCTTCTAGATTTTTCAAGATGACTATTATAGCTTTGTATAGGGTAATATTTTTTTACTCTGCTTGATCTTTTTGTATTCAATGTGTATCTTCAATATTTTTTATCCCTACAGGTTTAAAGATATGATAGGATTCTTAAAAAGAATTTTTACATTTTCTTTGCTTAAAAAAACAATTCAAACAAATTCGTATATAGTCAATTAAGTGTAATTAAAACAAAATTGCATAGATTTCTTTGTTTTCTGAACTAATTATTAAACTATTGATCACAAAAATGTTCTTAATTATAGATTTTATAGTTGTTGGAAAAATTAATTTGAGTGATTTTAATAGATATTTATTTGTGGTTTTAACTCACTTAAATTACTAAAGAAGAATCTTTCAGTGATTTTAATTTATTAAAATGTGTTTTCAGTTATTACACTAACAAGAATTTCCATATGTAAAAGGTTTAAATGAGTTATTGATCAAAATATATTTTAATATATTAAACATTTTCCTTAAGAAACCTAACAATGTGAAAACCATTTATTAAAACGATTTTTAATCTATTAAAACAACACTGTCTATTTCAAACTTGGTAAAAACATTAAAAGAATTCTCTACATAATTTATGCAAGACGTAAGATAGAGAGATAACATATAACATATTAACAACATAAATCACAACTAAATCCCTATATTAGATACACAATAATATATCATTAACATCCATCATCTTGAACATGAATCAATACCACAAGTATTTCTAGCTTAAATTTGTGTACTAACAAACTATATTATTAATGGGTGTAATATCTCACTTTCATATATTCTTTCTTATTTGAATTCTATCCATTATTAATCTCTGAACAAAAGCTACTTTTTGAGGGAGGAGGAATCTTCTACAGGCATTTGAAGACTTCAATTTTAGTGTTGTAGTTTTCCACATTTAACCATTCTTAGCCATTTAACCAGGTCCTCTTGCCATAATTACTTTCAATATACAATAACATGAAATTTTTTCTCATCCAAAACCAACCTCATCTTCACTACAACTTTCATTATATCTCCCAACTACTTTCACATTTCAACCTTGGTGTACTAAATTTGTCTATAGCCCAAGTGTCTCTATACATTTTTGCTTAACTCTTTATATAATTTTCTTAAATTATGTCACATTAGTGATCCTTTCTCCATGCCCTTTTAGTTATAAAAGTAATTTTAGATACCAACTTTATATCAAAAACTAAACAAGCGTGAAACACACAATAATCAAAGTTGTTGAAAATTTAAATGTAAGTCTAAATTTCACATTGGATAGAAATAATAAAATAAAACATTATATAAGAATGAAGATCTATTAATTCATTGCTTTAAAGTTTTGAGTTGAAAATAATGTCTATCCCCTAAATGGTTAGTTTCAGATTTTATTAGTGTTGTATCTCTTAAATTATCCACTTCCGATAAACCTAATAAAATAAAATATTTTTTAACATCTATGAAATTAATTATAATATAAACAAATCATATAAATATATGCAATATAAATTCTATATTGAGGCCTTCATCATCAAGTTTGCACATAGAGATACAAAAACCTACATTACATCATTGTTGAGCAAACAAAAGTCTCACTTATCATTTAGTTACACATTACAAACACAACTAAAAATACATATGAATTTATGTTAACTGCTCGAATTCTCAATTGCGGAGTTCTTAATGAAGAGTTTGATTAAGTGAAAGTTAAATGTATATATTACTTGGTGAAGCGCTTTTACAATGTATAAAAACAGTGTCAGCAAAGAATAATAGCCCATAGCCCATAATTTCTGCACACAAAAAATACTATAAACATCCATTTTGAACCCCTTTTTCTTCTTTCCCAAAACATCTATTTATTTAATTTAGAATAATGATCAAGAAAAGATTTTATCCATCTTCAATTCATAAATCATTGTTAATATGCTTATTACAATTTATGATTTCTAACCAACTTTTTCCCTAGCAGACTAATATATATAATTCGAACTACCAATGGGAGTTGGCACCAAAATATTCTAATGATTCAGAATCATCCACCTTTTTGTCTAATCTCTTGCTCAGAACTGATGGCCATCCATCCTCCCTTGTTTGGGGGATTTTTTTTTTCTTTCGGAATCATAAATAGATAAAGTGACAATGAGGCTTCCAAAGTATAAGAGTTTTCCATGAAGAAGTTAAGTCCTTGGTTGCCACATTTTTAACACACATTTCTTTTGTCCGACATATTCCTAAACTTGCAAAACAAGAAAGGAATAAAGAAATTGTTAAAGGGTGAATAAATCACCCAAGTTTTCCACCAATTTTGAAACTTATCTTAATGGGTGTTCATGGATGATGATAAGCTAACCAAATATACCCGTTAATTTAACTAAAATATAAAGCCAAAAAAGTTTCTTCATTTCAGTTGTATATACTTTTTTCATTTGGATTTCTTGTTGGTATCGTTATTCCCATGTCAAATGTCTCATAACTTTGTTCCTCCCATTTCTAAAAAATTATTCAAATCATAATGACTTGAGTCAAACCTTAATCTTTAGCTCTAAGGATTTGATTCTTGTTTGATATTGATGAACACATACAACTTTTGTTGGGTTTATCGAAAATGAGATTTAGCTTACTTGGAATTCTTTATCAGAAAAACTTTCAATACATTGTATTCGTCTGAGTTTTGATATCACTATTAGGTCTATCGAGGAGGAGGTTCACTAGGGAGACACAAATATCATTAAGATTTGAGTCCAACCACATGAGAGATTGATACTACTCTCTATCCAAAACCTTAAGGCAATGGATTAATGGATCTTTGATCTTATATGGTACTCTACTTTCTCATTTCTATTAAATGTGAAACTTAGACTTATACTTGAAATCCTAACAACTCTCTAGAGCTTGAAATGTAGAGTTAGAGAATTGGAATAAACATGAAGATGAAGATGAGAACACAGCTTTCATGGAAAAATGTAGTGTTGATGCTGTAAAGTGGTAATTAAGAGTGAATAAGTTATTCTTTGTACTGAGTTTGGATTCAATTGAGATGCCTGCAACGAATCATATGGGTTGGATGCAAATGACTACACCTCTTTTCACTTCATTGATTCGATTTCCATAAAGCATCAAATTAATTCCCACTGCAACAGTTGGATTACGAGTAGATACGACTTTTCTGTTGCCTTTTTGCAATTCCATAACATAAAGTTTTCATGGCTGGAAAGTTAGCTAATACCAAAAAAAAAAAAAGTCTCTAGCTTTAAATCCACCTTCATTTATATCACAAAAATATTTTTCTTCATTGCTTCAATCAGAGAATATTCATTCACCAACGACATCTTGGAAAAATGGGTAAAGCTTCATCACATGGAATTTCTGTATACATTTTCTTTAAAGTGCTTTTTTTCTTCTTCTTCCTTATCTGCTATTGTGTCCATACTACCACTTGCATGCCAATTACAAAACAACGGTTTTAACTAGATTGCAATGATGTTACAATCAACAATATGCATCAACATATATATAGTTGCAAACATGACATGGTTCTAGAAAGTAGAAACCTTAAAATGTAACCTGGAATAGATCAAAAGAAACAGTGGTTTCAACTGTAATATTTCAAAACCATTCACATGTTAGACTATCACCAAACCTTAATTTTTTTTTCAGCTAGCATTGTATGTGTCATGTTCTAATTAAGGTATTCCTGCCAAATAATTTTTTAGTATGAATCAAAGGAACAGAGTGAGAGAATATTTTACTTACAAGTTTCAAGTATATATACCTGCAAAGTACTTCTAGTTTATGCAAGAGCTTATCTAAAATATTCTCACATTTTTTAATAAATTTAAAATCATCATTATATTAAATTCACTTTAAACCTGTCAGAAAAAAAAAACAAAGAGTGTCACAAATTATAAACCTTAATTTTAGGTATGATCAAGAATTGAAGATTAAAAAACCTAAAGCAGTCAATACAAAAGATAAAAACTTCAAAACAACCTAAACTAGCATGCATGAACTTGACTGAATCATGGCTTCTTTCCAGATCCATCGATGAATTACGAAAAATATTTAGATGAAAATAAAAAAGATGGTGATTTTACCGATTAAAATCTTATACATTATTGGTCATACATGGTGGAGCGATGGAATTAATTAATGTGCTTTTTAATAAAATCTTGATACACCAGTTCATGCAGTGTTTGTAAAGAATCTTGTTGTATGATTTATCTTTTTCCTTCATCATATTCCTGGACGGTTACAAACAATTAGCACATTGCTATCCCCAGCCTCCACAAAAAATATTCTTGTCTTTCTTTCTTTCTTTTTGGGAAAGAATTTCGATCAGTTCAATATAAATAATTTTTTCAAACATTGAATATCACTGGAATTTAACTCTCCATTTAATGAATTGGAATTTGAAACAGTATAGAGAATTAGATAAGCCAGCATAAATTGATTACACTTATATATATTTATTTCACAAAGAAGATAATTAATTAATTATATGATTCCAAATAAGATAAAAGCTGTGACAGATATCAGAACCACATAAAAAAACCAACTTTTACAACAATTATATGAACTTTTGTTAATCTAATAAAATAGGAGAAACTCCTCAGATTATTCTTCTACATCAAGAATATCGAACTTCAAATAAATAATTAATCTAACTACTGGCATCAACAAAGTGCACTTAATTTTGTTTTCTCTTGTGTTTACATTCTACTTAAATTTTATGCATGTTAATGAGAAGTGATAGAAAGTAATTAAAATGTAATGTTTGAATTGATGTAATGCTAAGTAGATGATTGATGGGTTCTGGTAAGTGGAAAATTTGGAAGCAGGGATAGGGTTAGTGGGATGGCCAATGGGTTGTTCTAGTATTACAAAAGTTGTAAACTATGGTAGAACAATATATATGTGTGTAATGCTTTTGTCCACACCAATATCTCACATCATCCATGTTTTGGTATGAACAAGAAACAATCCATGCTCTTGCCATTTCCCTCCCAGGAAACACACATCATCATTGAATGGCTGAAGCCCATCTTTGTATATAGCTTATAGGGGAAGATGATGAGAAAAGCCATCATACACAAAAAGCTAAAGGGTACTGCTAGAGTAATAATGTTGCAACTTTTTCCATACCTCATCTCATGCATCGTGTCAAGTCATAGGCCATCATAACACACTCTCATACATAGTTTTCATCTTTCTTTCTTAAATCTCCCTCATCATAGGTACACTTCCCTGCTCCATTGCTTCTTAACTTACATTCTTGGCTTTCCCTTTCCCACATAAAGTCTCTCTGCCATAAGTATCTCAGTGGGAGTGGCCAAACATGCACCTTGCTAAACCATTTCACCACATGTGTCTAATTCAACAAATTAAGGAAAAACCCTAACCCTAAAACCCTTCGCTTTTCCACCGCCAAAAATCACTTCTGACCACAGGATAATAATCACTGCCAGGAAGCTAATAATGAAAAATAACAAAAAAAAAGGCATGGCAATTAAAAATACCTCATAATCGAACATACATATCTAGTTATAATATATATACAATATAAAGAAGGAAAGAAGAAAAAGTTGAATAGCAAAATGAGAATATATCTAAAATTTCGAACCTCCAATATGTTTCATACATACATATATATGAGCACAAGCCAGTTGAAGTGAGGTTTCTCTATGGTAACCTCTTAAACACAAAACACCCCAAGAGGCCACAGAGGTTTTCACTTTTCATCATATGTTCAGCTAGTTAGGTAGATAACCAACCTTACATACATAATATAGCATTGTAGCAAGATATTAATAATAGAATATAATTAATATACAGGCAAATAATTAAAATTAAAATGAAGTAATTAATGTCAAAAGTTCTATGATGAAATATTACTACTACTACTACTACATGTCTGACGATGATGATGATGACCTAGACACGATCTCCCCTCTCTTCATTCATCATCTGCGTTGGCAGCATGTCCTGAAGAAGCCCATTGAAGAAACCCTGAGGACCTCCCACCCTAGATAGCGCAAAAGCTCGCAGATTCTCTTGGCTCTGAAGGAACCCACTCAACGACGACGTATTGGCATAGTCGTTTATACAAGTAGCTGAGTTAACAACATTCAGAGGTGATGATGAAGACGAGGTGCTGGTGGTTGTGGAGTTGTACAACATTGCTACTTGAGCTTGAGCTTGAGCTTGAGCTTGTGCCTGTGCTTGGTCATGACGAAACTGTTGGTGTTGTTGTTGTTGCAGCATGAAGAGTCCACTGGTGGGTCCGAACGCGCTTGGTTCGGAGTGCAAGAACCCGAGGCTAGCCCGTGACGTGGCAGGACAAGGGTGCGTGTGTTGCCCCTCGTAGGTTGTCACCACCACCGCAGGGTCCTCCGAGGAACGCTCCACGCGCTTCTTCACGCCGCATGCCGCGGTGGTGCAACGATAGTAGCTCCTGTTGTTGATTATTTTGCGTGCACCGCAAGAAATATTTTAATTATAAAGTCGCAATCCAAAGCACCGCATACATAATAAAACGAAAGAACAAAATAATTCTAGAGGAGAAGAACAAATCAATGTTACTTAAATCAAGATTTGATAAATGAAATCTACATTAGTTAATTAATTAATTAATTAATTATTGGTGTTACCTGGGATGAGGGCTGTTTTTGACGGCTTTCTGACCGTACTTGCGCCACCTATAGCCATCGTCGAGGTGATCCACTTCACTCTTTGTCTTGAACGCAAATCTTGGTTCTCTTGGCTTCTTTTGGTGCTTCTTTTTCGGCTTCGGCCTAACCGTGGAAATTTAGTAAAGCAAATAATCAAAATCTTTCTTTTATTTTCTCGGGTTTATATTTATATAACAAACAAACAAACACAACAAATCAAAATCTGAAGAAGATGAGATAGGAAAGAAATGACAGTATAACGAAAACCCATTTTAAGTTCAATGAACATACACAGACTTACACACACAGAAACTCCGTCAATTCTCACCACTCAGCAACCCTGTCTGTCTTTGCGACTGTAACAAAATCTATCCTCGTTTAATCTTATTATTACTTTTTATTATTTCACACAAGCACATTCAGTGACAGAGAATTAATTCCATTATTTTTTTATGAAACAGATTAAAATTAAGAAACTAAATCATTTTCATTCATCGCTATTATTATTAATATTTACTTTCATCACCATCATTACTCACTGATTCTTAGACTTGTCTTGATCTTGGTCTTCTCCTTTTCCTGCTGCATCTGTTGCCGTTTCATCCTCCTCCGGTTCGTCTTCATTTCCAGTTGCTTTGTTGGCGGCGGCCGCGGCGGCCTCATTCGAGGAGGAGGAAATCGAGGAGTAGTTGGGAGACGGAGGAGTGTTGAGGACCTCGGAGCCTCCGTCGGGGACATTGGAGCTGGCCGGGGAGGGAAGCGCGTGGGTGATTTGGGTGGGGGCTGGTGGCGGTGGTGGTGAGGTGACGGCGGTGTTTTGGGGCCAGTCGAATAAGGAAGGGATATAATCAGGGACAGACAGCAAGTCCATGAAGGGAAAGTTTGAAGCTTTTGGATCGTGAGGCAAGGATGAAGATGGCGGTGGAGGAAGAGGTGGCATGATGTCGAAGATGGTGGAGAAAGCAGGGGAGAAAGGGAAGGACATGGTCATGGTCATGTTGGGAATCTCGTCGGAAAATGCCACAGAATTTGCCATGGTGGATGATGACTTTGAGTTCGCTTCTTTCTCTCTCTTCTCCTCCATTGCTTTTAATCTATCGTAGGTGCTATATATCAACAAAAACCTTTGCACATATTCCTCATTTTCCCCCCTTTCTCTCTCCCTTTTTGCTTAACAATATTTCTCAAAAACCCCAAAACAATCTTCCCCATTTATTTATTTATTTTCTTTTTTAGCCTTATTTTATTCAGACTGTCCAATGCTCTCACACACTCATCTCTAACGTTTTAGTCAATCTTTTTACCACAATTAATACTTAATTCAAAAATATTATTTTTTTAAAGCTAGAACGTTTAGTTACAGACCATGTCTTGTAAGCTTTTGACCAGGAGTTTTGTTTCATCGTCAGATTTATATATATGAAAGGAAAGAAACTGATGTATCATTAAAGAATTAATCTCAAATTATTCAATTATCTGATATTCCAATTTTCAATAAAGATTAATAATTAATAAGGGGGTTTTGTTTAAATAAAAAATATAAAAAAAAAATTGGGTGTGTGAATGGAGTTTGATTTGGTTGGGTTTGGATGGGGTGGGGAATTTGGAGAACAGGTTGGCTGGGAGAGGTTTCCCACCTAGGGAGTGACCGACACGTGGCGGTTTTCGTTCTCACAAGTGGATTGCGATAGCATTTACTGCGAAGGAGCAGCAGCGGTGGGTCCCAGTGAACGCGTATATTTGACTGGCAACCGGAATTAGTGTGAACGGGGGAGTGTACACGTGGGATGTAAGTAAAAGGAGATTAGGGTCTGATGTTAGCATGTGATGGTGCTGTCCTCTTTCATTTCCCTTTTTTATTTTTTATTCTCTTTTAATATTTCTTAAAAACAATATTATCTACATTTTTTGTTTTTCAAAATCATTTTATTTAGTATGAACAACTACGATAATATTGTAAACTATGGTTATGCAACTTGTTAATATAATGTTCTATTCCCATTGTGTCAAAAATTCAAAGTCAGTCACTCTTGATTTAACGGATTTAAGGAAAACTGTGTTAGGAGAAAAATAAATATATTTTTGAAAACTTTCTAAATATTGTATTGATAACTCTCCTTAACTATTTTCGTCACACAATGAATTGTACAAAGAATAGTTATAATTAGATAATCATTGAATGAAAACCATTTCTAATTTAAGTCTGCATATTTATTGCAAACTGATGGATATATTTTATTTTACATCAAATGATTCAGATGAAAATAAATTATTGATTGATTTTGAATTATTGAAACTTTCAATCTTTAATAATCTATTGATAAAAAATCAACCATTAATTTTTTTTCATTAATGGACATTCAATATATTCATCTATGAAACAGATCATTTTAGAAGTTAAAATATATTTTTTACAAGTTAACAAAATTAAGTTTTTTAACTCATATTTTACAAATATATTTCTTGAAAAAACGTATTTGATAAAGACGTTATGAAAAAATGTTGAATTCATTTTTATTTATTATAAATAGGAGTATAAGTTGAATTTTTAAAAATAATGGACGAATCACTAGCCATCAATAAAATTAAATGGATAAATTTTATCTACTTCAATCATTTTTATTTTTATTTTTCATATTTTGTAATGGATGGTTAATATGAACTTATTAAGGAATAAATAGGATAGACAATGGATAGTTGAGTTGTTTTCTACTAATATTGGTGATTAATACAACTAAAAGGCGTTTGAAAATTTAATTTTATTACAACTTTTGGATTATAAATTCTACTATGTTACCTTCTTCGTCTACAACCATAAGATGTTGGATCCTCCAAAAAATAAGTTCATTTCATGAACACATTTTCATTTATTTTCAAAGTGTTTAATTTTGAGGTGAGAACCCTAACATTGTATGGAAAATTTAGAACAAATAAAATGCCGCTTTAAATGTGAAAATGTGAAGAGAATTTCTGTGTTATTATAGACTTGAATGAAATAACTTTAAAATTAAAGTAAAAGAAATGTTTTTAAGAAACAATGTTAAAGAAATTTATTACTCTAAAAATTTACTCATCCTATGGATTCTGCCAACTAAAGTTTTTAAGACACTAATTAAACTAAATAGTTAGGCTGCATTAATAATCATGAGAGTCTGCTCTAAAAAAATCGTTGTTAATTTTCTTAATTGATATCTTAAAAATATTAATTGCCCCTTTGTTCTTCTATGTACTTTTTAAGATTATTTTGTAAAAACAAAAAAGTTGTACATTTTTTATTTTAATAAAATAGCTGTATAGTTTCTTATTTATTCATTTCTCTTTTCATTAACAACAAGTATATGTATAAACTATTTAAAATTTATTATAAGAATAAAGAGTACAACAAAAACAATAATAAATATCTTGTGAATTTTAGAGAAAAAAATCTTTTTTTCTAGAATGCAAGAAAAAAAAGAAAAAAAAAATGATGGAGTATGATTTATAGCTTAACGTATATATTTAGCAACATCTTTGTTGAGAGGTCTCTTATATTATTTTTATTCACACTTACGATGATCCCCAATATTTGTATAAAAGATAGTTGCAATAATTAATCATTTACAATGTTTGAGAAAAAATATTAAAATTAAAAGAAATGTAATTGTACATGCTTAAAAGTTATATAATTATTATATAATTGTCTACATAAACACATTACTTTCTTATAAAAAAACACAAGAAGAATAAAGAAATACATTGTAACAATTTAAACAGAAAACAATTTAAAAAATGTATATTAAAGGTGACCATTTATAAAAGAGAAGGTAAATATAATTATACATTTCACTTCATTTATATTTATTTATGTTCCCATCATATCTTTTTATATTTATTTATGTTCGCATCATATCTAATGAAAGGTTAAAAAAATTGAGGGTTTGTCTAAAATCGTTAAATTTATAATTAAATGTTTAAGAAATCGAGAGTTTATCTAAAAAGATTAAAATCAATCATCATGAATATGAGTGCCCGTTTTAAAAATTGGAGTTTTTTAAGATTTTATCATTAAAAATGTCTTTAAAAGTGTAAAAAAATATATTTAAATTACTTTAGATTTTGATTTCTAAAAGATGTGAAACTAAGAGAAACAATATATAATCTCGATTATTATTTCTTTATTTGATTGAATTTAATTAATAAAATATCATTTAATTCCTTATATTCATGTTTATTGAAATTTGAATCGGATAAAATTATTGTAACCCTAATTTCAACTTCTACTATTAATTTAATTCTGAACGAATTTTTTCAACACTAATTAATTCAATTAAAATAAACAATTGGTCAAAGACAAACACAGAAATAAATAAATAAAACTAATATTAAGAATATGAACAATAACCAGGAAAATGGATGATGGTGAGAATTGAGAAAAAAAAAAGAGAAAAAATCACACTTAAAAGTGTTGCAACTGAAAAATTGAAGTTTTCTACACACTTTATGCAAGTTGTGGTCAGAACAAAGACAGGTGTGACTGTGTGGGAGAAATTTAATTTTCTATCCAATTATTTTTCACAAAAGTGCCTATCATTGAAAGTATTAACATAATTTTTTTTATCGTACTTAATACATAAATTAAACAAGAAAATCGTTAATCTTCGTGTATAATAATAATTAAAAATATATCATAAATTTAGTTTGGGTTGATTGAATTCGTAAATCGCAAATCCACGAAAGTCATTACAGATTTTCATTAGCATGATTGGAATTAAAGAACTATTAATTTAAATAAATTTGGATTCTAGTCAACAAGCATTGTGGAAAAAAAAATATTCACTCTTACTTAATACTTTACATTGTTTAATAATAAATATTTGTAAATAAAAAAGTATACGTATTTTATTTTATATAATATAGATATGTGTTCATACAAGAGTTGGTGATTTACAGCACTGGAAAAACGCGTATATGTGTGCTTATGGCAAAACAGAAAATAATAAAAGTAGATAAGATCATTTAATTGCGTCAAATATTCTTTTAATTCTAAATCGATTTTATTGTAGTTTAATATAAAAATGGTTTTTAAAATGACTATTAAAATATTTAATTTTTTTATAAACTTAAATGATATTATAGATAAATTTAATTTGGAGTTCACTTTAGTAACCTATATCTGACTGGAGAAAATACCAACCACATTTCTTGTTTTATATCTTACGGCAAAGAAGAAGCGATTTCATGCTTAATTATAATTTTTAAACATATTTTTTTAAATCTGCAAATTTTGATTTCTATATTCTTTTAGACATCATCTTAGTTAATTAATTTTGTATTATTAGTAATTTTAGTTATTATTTTTTGTTCAAACAATTTTGATTCTTAGTTTTTAAATATCAGTGACAATTTTTCTTTCAATTATCCGCAATTCTTTTATGATTTTGGATACGATGTATAGGGAAAGTTAGAGAGATAAAAGATACTTGTGACTTTTTTACATTATCGAAAAATTAACAATTAATTGTTACAAAATATAATTGGATAATGATTCGATAAGGTTTTAAATTTAAAAATTGAACAAAACTACAAATTATTAAAGTTTAAGAGATAAAAACAACAATGAACTTCAGTATAGATTACGAACAGTTAAAAGTTAGAAAATATAAAATTATTAAACAAAAATTAGAAACCACAATTGTAAACTTTACAAAAATATCGGACTAAAGTTAATATATTATTAATATATCTTATTTGAATATAGACCAATACATTTTTTGGTATTTAAAGGTAGATACTGAAATCCAAACTTAAGAGGTTGTAAACATTAAAATATATCTTTTGGGAATTAATATCCAGTTGATGACATTTTCAAGATCTGGCTAAAATGCACTACCCAATCTGTAACACATAAAATACAATTCGACACGATAAAAGTCAATAATAGGGAAAGATAGTAATCATTATTGATAACTCAAAATTCAAATCAGTAATGATGCTTCATATCATATAACTACATTAATTTTTCCTTATTATTTCTTTTTCTTTTATCATCTTTACTTATTACATATCTCACTTTCTTTCTGTTTATTTATTTCGTCTTATTGTTGTAAAAGATCTTTTGTTTTCTAAAATCTACTTACATTTAAAAAAATTATATTCCTGAACATTTCTATTTTCTAAAACCCAGTAAGAAAACATTACATTTGAAAGAAATAAGACGAATAACACTTTTTAAAAAATATTCTTAATTTGAAAGTAAAATTCAAAAGACAATAATGCTTGAATAGTGGAAAATTATTTTGGGAAATAGATTTAAAAATAAAGCAGAGACTCATCATAGGATGAGATAGAAACGAGCTGCAAGATCTATAGCAGAGTTTAATTATATTTGAATCAAACATTGGACTGAGTCAAAGAACGAATATTTTTAATTGTCAGAAAAAACAATAATTAAACATAAAGGCATTCCTGTGAAAAGGAGTCTTCGTGCAGACAACGCTTACGTTAGAAGGTTAAATCTAGCAAATGGAAAAAATTGTCTGAGAAAAAGTTACTTAAATTCCAAAGTACTAAAAAAAATGAAAAATTAAAAGTTATTATATAGGAAAAACAAATTAACATGAACACGTACAACAACGTTGTGAGTGGTGACTTGTTAAGACCGTCGTCGTCTCATCATATAGAAGCTTCGGCACGTGCTTTCCGTGACATCATTTCCACGTCACCCTTTCCTCATAAAAACTAGTTCCATTTATAGAAGTACCAAAGTTTAATGTCAAATTTAAGAATAATTTTATTTACTGAATGCGTGTTTAATTGAATTTTCATTTATAAATTGTATTCGATAATAGTAAGACACACGAATATCAGTTTTTCACTTTTCCCCCTCCATTTTGAGTTTTTCTTTTTAGAGGCGCAATGTTGAGAATCATAAATGCTCTTCTAAAATTTAATGGGCCTCTCAGTTAGGTGAATGATTGTTATTTTTATTTCAGTATAAAAAAACGAAATCACATTATTTTGACTATTATTTTAAAATGTGTAAACTAATTTTAAAAGGAGTGAGATGTAAATAAAAGATTTTGTGAAAAAGTATAATGTGCGGAGACGAGTGCGGTGGAAGTACACGTGGCAGCATGAGATTGTGCGTAGCTCTTACGTGTTTGATGGACGGGTGGAATTGAGCGAAACCGAGATCGAAAGGAAACGTACTTTACGCGGTTTTGGTATATTCTATTATTGCTTCAAACACACTCTTCACAACCCATATATGCCTTCATCTTCTTTCTGCAACACTATACTCTTCATTTTTTAACCTTACCTCTTTGTATTTTTCTTCTTTTTTCTTAATTTTATATCTTATCAAAGTTTTCAATCTCTTTTATGTCCATAAACTAACACTTTTTTAATCATTCACACCATTCCTTTCTTTCTTTAAATTTTTGAATGCCATTTTCACAAAAGTAGTGTTCTGATTTGTTTTGTTGGGATAATATAAGATAAGAAAGCGTGTATTTATCATCCACTGCGTGATTACCGTAAGCAACAACATTCTTTTATCCTCTCTCAAAATATACCAATTTATAAATTAATAATATTTTTCATTTTAGTTTTTTAAAATATATTATTGTTTGGTTTTCCCGTAAATTACCTACATGTATAAAGACAAGACGTACATGAGTGTTGTCTTTAAACAATGAAATGTAACGGTATTGGTTTGACATGTTGGTAGTTGGTGGAGGGTGGGAAGGTGGCTGCACCGTGGCTTTGGGCGGCGCGTGGTTTGTTGATTGTTTATAAACGGTTGTTTGTTTGGATTTTACATCACATTGGAACAACCGACATAGGATTTAAAGTTCTGTTTGCGGTGTTTGACCGCGGTTTCCATGAGATACCGTCCAAAATGTCGCTATAAAGGATAATCCCAAACAAAACATTATATAAAAGCGCTTCTGTGTGCGTAATGCCAATCGTCAACCTTTTCAATATTTTCTTCTCCTTGTTCAACTACACAAATACAAGAGAAAGCAAACACCTTTAATTATATTCGCAATTTATTACTTTAAAAATGATATTATTATTTTTTTGCAGCAGTACAAAACTGCTGACCGATGAAAAGAAAAAATATTTAACAAAGATTTTCATTCTATTTTACTCATCCCACTTTTCGGCTGAGAATTAAAAATGTGTGAATTTCTTATCATTATTTTTGTATTAATTTCTTTTTTCCTTCTAAACATATTTTTTCTTTTCCCCCCTCCTTTTCCTTACGTCTTTACATAACATAAAAGCTATCGTGTTGACTTAGGTTGATGAAAGTTGGAACATGTAGTTGTAGTTTAATCATATATGCATAGTTGCAATGTTTCTTTTAACTAGTGTTGACGTGCAAATATTACTATTGGAGAAAATTACAACATAAACCCTATTATATTTCATTCTCTCAATCTTAAAACTTCCAACTGCCGTTATCCTTATTCTATGACCGACCATTGTGTAATTGAAGTGCACACAATGTTTTTTCGTTATAAAAAACGTTGGAGAATATTTGATGATTTAGGTTCTGTGATTCCTCTACTGAGGTTCATGTAACTTGCCTAAAGTTATTGATGAGAATGCTATTTTAGAAACAGTTTATTCATTGAACAACATTATATTCTTATTTGAATATTGATCGGGCTGTAGCAAATGTGAAAGCAAATTGGTTAATTTTTTTTAATGCCTATGATTCGAATATATTTTATCTGTCAGAATCTTTTTCCAAACATCTTAACCAAACCCGTTTGTGATTTAATAATATAAAGCTGTGTTCTAGATGTGTGTCACCATCCATCATTTCCACACTAGATTATATCATATTTCGGATTCCATTTTCCTTCCAGATATTTTCAGTAAAATTTTATTATAAGGTGCCTCAGATTAATCCTAAAACTTTATTTAATAATTGATTTAGATTATCTAGAAATCTACAATATTTTTGAACATTTTCTTCCAACATTATCTCTCAATGAGGTTTATTCTCGTCTTGAATGTGTCTTATTTGTTTTCATGGTCAACTCAACAACTTTTGACCAACACTCATATAGAAGAAATCAGTACGAAAACTAATTCATACAAAGCTAATACTGAATTAAATAATTGTACAGAAAGAGTTCAAAATAGACGTACGTCATGTTATTTTAAGTGGGGGCATCCATTTTAATTTTATTTAGAAAACTCACATCAATTTAGTTTCAAGATGGAAAAGTCATGCATGCTTTCTTTTTAGGGTTATATATATCCCTTAAAAAGACTAATTAATTCACAGAAGTGTAGTGATATAAATAACTACTTCCTTTAACTTCTAATTAACTTTTAAGTCTATTTTTAAATAAGAATTTATTAAATATGATTTTTATTCATTAGTTATTCAATTTTTTTATATTTTTTAATTAAATTTTTGTTGTTTAATTTGTTTTCTTTAATTAGATAACATGGTGATTATTTTATCTCATCATTTGTCATTTAATATGGTTAAGAAGTGGATTTTAAGTCAAATTCAATCTCACAAAACCAGCTTGTAAGGTTAGGTTTGCAATTGGTCTTATCTCTAGTCAACGTGGAACTTCCAACACATTCCCCTTACGCCGAAATATAAACATCATCTCGAGCATGAGACTAGACATTAATGGATGAGTAGTTCGATAGTGGCCCAATAGTGGGTGAAACAATACGTCCGCACAAATCTCGCTAAGATAGAGTCTAACTATAGCTCTGATACCATGTTAAGAAGTGAATTTTAAGCCTAACTCAACCCCACAAAATCGGCTTGTAAGGTGAGGTTTACACCCACTTATGTATTCTAAATTAACTTTATCTCTAGTCGACGTGGGACTTCCAACAAATATTAACGGTAATATTATTTTATCAATCATAATATGTGAAAACAAAATATTATGATTACAAAACAAAATAACAATCATATTACTCCACTAGATAAAGGTAAAGACTAAATTGAAAATAATATATAATAAACAACAAAATTTTATTAAAAAATCAATTAAAAATACTCAATTTTGTAAATAAATGTATAACTTAATTAAATATTTCGTTAAATGTAATAATTCTTATGGTGATATGCACGCCAATTAGTTTCCTTTAAGTGTAATTCATATTTCACCTAAAAAAAACATGTTAAAATTATAAGTTAATAGAATTTGTGGGATCATAATTGCGAGTTTGCAAGTTAGTTAACCTAAACTAAAAATTATATTGAAATTTATTTACAATCTTTTAATCTTAAATTTTAAGATATTATTACTAATAAAATAATTAAAAGAAATCTTCTTAAAGATTAATTATTTATTATTTATTACAAGTAAATAACGAAATATATTGTAAAAAATAGACATTAAAATGAATTATGAAATATTAGGAAAAGTAAAGCAAGAAAAAAAAAACTATTTAGAATGACGAACTTGATTATCTAGCTAATATCATACTTATATAGTGGATTGCAAACCAATATGCATGATCCACATTATTATTTTATTATATTTATTTGATTTTGTTGATGCTAATTTTATCAGTAATTTTCCAGATATTCTTGCAAGACTAGATTTAATTATTAAGTATGCCATGGGCATGCTTTTAATTAAGCCATTCAGTTTGCATTTGCATAAAGATAAATGTATTTATCCGGGCTATAACCTACACTTTTCAATGTATTTGGAATGCAGAACTTGGAAACATTTAATTATAAATTTGATCATTCAAATCTTTAAAATTAAATAATCTAAGTTCACTATTAAAATGTAATTATCAAATTATTAATAGAAAATATTACATATTTATTGGTAATCTTAGTATAAATTAGTTATGTAAGATATTAGTAGTAAGGGTTTAATAAATTTAGACATGTCATACTTTTATATATATTCAATGATTGGATTCATGGTGGGCAAAAATAACTTAGTTTAGAAAATTAAAAAACTAAATATATAATTACAATTTTATAGAGAACAAAATTATATAATCACAAAATTACAGTAACCCAAATTAGATTAGAGACATCTTATTTATTTTTGTGAATTCTATTTTTTAAAATTTATATAAAAACTAATGTGTGATTTTGCAGTTGAGTCACGAAAGAAATATGAAAATAGAAATTGTTATAAGAGTCTATAAAACAGTGATTTAGAAGTAATTGTATGATTTAAATTATGATACTTGTTTATTTTAATATTAAAAATTTAAATACATAAATAAAATTTCAGTTAACAAGTTTCATTACGTAGAAACATACTATTTCTCTAAAATATATTATATAAGAGGTTTTTATTATCTTTTAAAGTATTCTCATTTTTTATTCATCTGTTTGAAGATCACATAGTACTAAAGTGATCACTGAGACGAGGTTTTCTCTGATTTGCAAAATAATATTCTTACTTTTTTTGCAAAAGAGTAAGTTAGTTTATATTATTTTTTCTAGTTTACTTTTTTGCAAAAGAGTAAGTTAGTTTATATTATTTTTTCTAGTTTGTTCATTCTCTTATGCAAGTAAGTTGTTGTTGTTTGCACATGTAATCTAAGTTTTTTATAAGACTTTCTATTGATGAAATCTTTATAATATTTGTTTCGGTGGAAAGTTTTGGGACCGAGAAACTAACCTGTTGACGCGTCTGGGCCGCTCGCTCGCCTCCAAACTCCAGCTGTTGGTCGATCGGTGTTGACGCAAGCCGATCGGTCTCCTTTTGAACGGGGGTGGATGTACCTGCAAAAGGTACTCCGACGCCCAAGTTAGGCGTGTGATTTGAAGAGCCTCGGCTCTTGGTTGAATATTTAGTGAATGTTTATCACTCTTGAGTATTTGAGAATAACGTAGAGTGAGTAATGCGTAAGTGGAACGTACCTGGCCTTTGACCCTGGCTTTGTATTTATAATTTACCTCATGGATCCTAAGCTGATATAAGCCCAATAAAATATAAACAGAATAAGATATAAACAGATTACCTGAATATCCGGTTGGTTGTTTGTAACCACTCGGTTAATATTTTATACTATACAATATTTTTATGATTTGTTGGAATAGATAAAGTTTCTTTGAGTAATTGTAGTTGTTCTAGCAAGAACAGTTTGTTTTTTTAAAAGATAAAAAAAATTAATTATCACTTTGTAATGTTGTTGATTTTTGATATAATGTGATATATTTTTTATTTGGTTTGAAAGTGACGAAACTTTCACCTAAATTTGGATATTAGAGCCTTTTATAGAAGTAAATTTAACTTCGATCCATAAATTAAAAGAAACTAAATTTTTTAGTACTGAAAAATTAAGTTGATAAACAGGAAAGAGAATTTATTAGATTATAGAAATAGTAGAAATGAGAAGAGGGTAGCGGTGATTGCGGCGCCTCTCGTAATGGAATATTTTGTATTCTCGATATCTTTCTCTTTTCCACAACAGAAAAAGAAATATTACACTTTCTGTTTTTTTTTTAAATTTTTCTAATACTCTCTTCATACCCTCACAGCTCAAGCTGTCCAATAATTTAAGCTCTCTTTCAAACTTTCAATTTCAATTACTATTAAAATACTGACACGGCTTCTTCAGTTGGAATGGGATGTTGGGAAGTCAAAGTCAACACATATAGGTTTTAATATTATTGGTGTTATTAAAGAATGTATTTGAAATGGGAAATGCATCGTTAATTGAAGATGAAAGATGGTAAAGAGAAAAATAAAAGAAGAAGAACGCGTAGAGCAGAAAGTGACAAATGATATCGTATTGCGTGCACGTCTCTGCAATTTTCTCTGTGCCTTTTCAAGCCATGCCCATGCTGGAAACCACGAACCCCATCAACGCCTACAACGTATAAAAATCCAACCCCTTTTTCCTCTATACATTTCTTTTCACATAACGTATATTAACACTTCAAAATTCAACTGTAAGTCAACAATTAATTAAAATAAGAAGGTTGAGAATTTTAAAATTTATTCTCTTCAATATTTTAGGTTAAAAATAATCTTTTTTTATGAGTTACACTTATGTTTTATTTGTATTTTAATATCTTTAGTTATCCGTGAAGTTTAATTAGTAATACCAAAATTAATGATTAATCTCGATGAAAAATTTATACAATTAAGAATAACAACTCATAAATTTATTGTTTTTGTATTATAAAGAATGTTAATATCTTATGTAGGTTGAAAACAATTCTCATATTTGTTATATTTTTCTTTAATGAATCACCACTTTAAAATCTTATCAATAAAGTAATAAAAGCAAAAACGAATGAATTTAATAACATCAAATAAAAATAAAGTCAATTTAATATATATATATATATATATATATATATATATATATATATATATATATATATCCAAATTGCAGCTTATAAAAGTAGAGAGGTAGTGAATTTAACTATTCCCCTTAACAAAAATATTAACAATTAATATTTATCCAAAAAAAGAGAAATTGAATTATATTTAAAATATCACATTCTTTAAAAGAATTTGAGATTTATAATTGTCATCCAATTTTATTTATATTCATATTTAGAACAAAATAAATTATTTATAAATTAAAGAGAAAAAATGGAACGCAAATTTTGAAATTCAGAAACCAAATTAAAAAAAAATGGAGTACCCACATACTAAATATCCACCGTGGGGGTAGAATAAAAATATTATAATTTATGGTATTAAAAAAAATATCATACATAGATGTGGAAAAGTCACAATATCTGCTTTTGAAATAACAACTATTGAAAATATTAAAATAGGTTAAAATTAAAAAAAAAATCCTTTTCGAAAATAGGTTAAAGTAAAAAGGAGAGTGTGAACTAAATAATTTTATTGAAAAGAAACTAAGTACAGATAGTGACCTATCCATTTATAACATATTTTAAACTCAGCTGTTTACTATAGTGCTATTTATTTTATTTTCCAATTACTACATGAAGCCTTATATTTTTAATTTACTATCTTATGCTTAAAGATGTGTGTAAGAAACTTTTAATTCCGTCTGCTTTTGCATACAAATCTTCAAAAATAGAAAATAAATTGTAATTAAATAGTGAAACAAAATGAAGAAACAGGGAATAAAAGTAAAAGTAAGAACTTTTCTTAAATCTTCACCAAATATAAATTATCAAGTTGAATAATTAATGGAGATGTCGACATTAAAGTAGTTTAAACCATGCTAGCTTTGGTTCTTCTTCAAGTATAGGCCATACATTATACAGTAATTCGTATATAATTGATGAATCGAGCACTTGAGAATAAATGTCTGATACTCTGTAGATTTTTGCTGGTAGTGGTGGCCATATGGCAAAAAGTATTTAGTGTATAAAAAATAAATTGAAGTAAGCCGTTTATTAAAGACTAAATTGCAAAATGAAAAATGATACTTTAATGAAATTTAAAAATATTATTTGAACGAAACTTTAGATAGAAAGATCTAAATAAGATTCGTTTCTGGAAAGTCATTTACTCATATTTATATTTGATGTTTGCACAGTCAATTTTGAAACATCATACTAAAATTCATTCCTGAATTACGACACAAATGGTCAATAATAATAATAAAGCAACACAAATTGTTTATTTCCTAATTTAAATAAAAAAAATGAGGAGGTAGGAATATAGATTATTAATGGAGATGTGATTTTAAAATTGTTGAGAACATTAGGAATAAACAAATACTGGTATATGGGAGGTTACTTTATACCCCACTGTCGTTGCGTATTATGAGTTAATGTTCGGTGTGTTCTTTATCGGTATTCAAACAAGGTACGCCAAATAATATCATTGTTGATTACAACTTAAGAAAGATTCCAGTGTTTTCTTTTTACACTAAAAAAGCATATTGTGTCACTTCGTGTCTCAATTATTTGCAAGATATACATGCCTTTTTTTTTATCTACACCCTAAATACGTGGGTCTTCTTAATTGAAAATTTCGATAAAATATAATTCCGAGTAATATCTTAACTTGGATGTATGTATGTATTATTGGTACGTATGCGACTCTTTTTTGTTTTCTTTTTTCCCTGTAATGAGAATGCATTTAATCTGAGAAGAATAGTTAGTGTTTCAGAATAAGCCACGCTGATCAGATTGTCGTTCTCAACAATTTCCTGTAATAGTAATGAAAGTGATATGATTGTGAAGCATATGCCCTTCAAAATCTCTTTTTAGATATGAAATTTTGTTTATTGAGCAAGATACCCTGTTGCAGGATATATCAATAAAAAAATATAGATTTGTAGTTTGACTGTAACTTCTGCATAAATACAAACATGAACATCTCAAACTTACAAATTTAACCAATCTATATAGTTTTTCCAATTTGGAAACTTGATCAACCTCTTCGTTTCATGACCCACTTGAAGAATGAATGGTACTTGCTACCAAGATTTAACTAAACTGAGTTTGTTTCTGATGGGATGAACACAACTTTTGATAAGATTTCTTAGTGTCTCAAACCTCAATCACATTAGGACTAATTCAAAGTCTTGTTATTGCCATAATCGGGTTGTTGAGGACTACACTAACATTTATGAAGGCTAAACAGCTGAATTTGAAGGACAGAATGAATCGGAAAAACGGCACAAAAAGATAAATAAGAAGCGGTGGAAAATTGATTGTAAGAAGGTGAAGGTGGTGGGTGACTTTTTGTGAAGGATTGGACCATCACCAAATGGGCCAAGGTCCCGTCTAATAAGGTCAACCACGCCTATGCCTTGCATGGTTCTTTGACAGAGATAGAATTGACCCTAACCATTATATATTTTTAAGGTACAAGAGCCTCACCAACCAAAAGCTCTAGATAAGTTTTTGGTTCATATGGTGTGACATATCATTGGCCCACGAAGCCTTTGTCAACTTTCTTACCTATAAATATAATAATATATACCTGACAAACTATTCATTCAAGAGTTGGCTTCAAGCCATAAAAGCAAAGTAAATCACACCCACACAGAATCTAGGATAGACTTCACGGCTTAAATAATAATACCAGTAGGTGACAAACTTGGACCGGCACTAACTTTTAAACAACCAGTTTTCAACGTATCTAGTGTAGACACAATTCAAACTATAAACACAATGCCTTCATAAAGGACGTGTTTGATCATGAAATAAGTTTAAGAAGTTTATAAACATGTAAATAAGCTTGAATTTATTGTTGAGGTTGATATGCACCTGCATTGTTTTCAGATTTAGTGCAGGTAGCCTCTTGTTACGTAAATTTCAGTGTCTCGATCATGAGATGAGCCTCTATAGTTACGTACGGAAATGAATGTGGACAAAGCATACTTTGTAATGTGTTTATCTTCTGTTGCATGAAAGTTTAGGGTTATGTTAAGTCACGTCTTCCTCAACAACAATAATAATGATGGCAACAGTAATACCAATGAAAAGAAGCTGAGGCAACGGTGCAGATATTCGGCGAAAAGTTTTGTATCTGCCACTGGAAAACAAAAAGAAAAGGAGAAAAAAATAAGAAAAAAAAGGCTGATACAGCTTTTGACTTGTGAGAACACTTCAGCGTTGTTTATGGGTCCCCATGTGAAGAGTCTATGCCCATGAAATTAATTAGCCAGCAAACCATATAATATTCAACCATGTGTCAAGCTAGAACCCAACAACGAATCCTGTTTAGGCACATGAATAACAGTGCCACTTTACCTAACTCAACCATTCAAAACATAAGATCATTAAAACTAAGATTCTGGCTTAACCTCTTTCCTATGACGTCGTTGCTTTCCACAATTTGTATTATTAGACCAGTTCTATAGTCTAGACCACAATCTCTTACAATATTGGACTGCATGACTTCCTCCTTCAATTTTGCATGATTTTACTAACATATTTCGTTCAGCCTATGATTCTGTGGGGCCTTTTTTACTACCCTGCAGGCCCAGATTTTGAATTCATATAACTGTTTCCTCATACAAATAAGATTTACACCGGCACTACAAATTAAACAAAAGGTATGCCAGTGAGACTGGATATGAAGTGTTTCCAAACGTTTATAGATACCGGTATAGTAAACCAACATGTATGAATTCCCTAAGTTTAGAAGCATGTATGAAATTTGGATTGCTAATCTTGACCGGTCAGGCACCAGCTTGTTGGATTCAATGTTGATGAGTATCCCAATCATACACGCGAGCAATTGTAATTTGATCAAATATAGGAGGGGAAAATGACCCAGAACTACTATTCGTTGATTTTGTAAAACTTTTTAAATGTATAAGTAAACCAGAAAGTATCACGCTCGTTACAGATGCGATGATTTTAACGCTGGAAATTTTCTAGTTCAAAATGAAAATGAGTATCAACATCATTCTAACTAAAAACCATCTAATCCTTCGGACTAAACCAGTATTGAGCATGATTCTTCCTAGAAAAGACCAACCATGAAAGCCACTTACAAAGGTCTATTCCATCAGCGAAATGTGCAGAACGGTGTAGGAGTCTAGCAAGTGGTTAAATTTGAAAGAAAAGCAGGAATTCAACACAATGTATTTGTATGCCCCTCTAATACCCATGTTGATTGCTGGGAAAGAAATTAGTCATGGCATCAATGTTATGTTGGTATCCGGGTATGCACATAAAAGCAGACTGTCAATCACCAGTTGGAGATGAAGAAAAGAATGCTAAGGGATAAGCATTTGACCAATATCATTGAAGATAAAGAATATTTTCCTTCATATGTTACAAACTTCATAACATAAAAATATAGCCAGAAACAATAAGGAAAAAATACAGAGATCCATAAAACTAAAATGTTGAAACAAGCAGCAACACTACACATTCAAGGCAGGAATATGATAACAACCAGAGATAAAGAGGAGATAGAACCAAAGAAAACTGAAATCAATTTTAAAGTAGGTTCAGTCACAGGATGAATCATCTTACAGTATGTATCAGGAAAATAACGGTGGATTGGAGCAGAGCTCCCTTACAAGATGGATGGATAGAATATAAGTGAAAATGTCATGACACTCCTACAGAGAATGAACCAACTTCTCTTCTCAACTCCATACCAATTGTTAATTTGTCAATGCCTCTCCCAAATACTAATTCTCTACCACACTTTGCACGATTACCACTAACTCCTCCTTCCTCTTCAACACAGCCACATGGTAATTCTGTTACTCCCCTACCCATTACCTTTTTCTCTACCCTCCTTGCTCTTGCCACTACCTTTCCCCTTCTCCTCTCACACACCCATAAACCCTGATTGGCGCCCATTTTCCTTCACGATCCACATCCGTATCCCTCTCTATGCCTCTTCTTTGTCATACACTTCTTATGGGTCTATCATAATATCTATCCCTAAATATTAATCTGTATTGACCATGGGTATCGATGGGCAAACATTAAAAATCAACAAGGTAAACATGATTTAGAACTCAATGGTTTGTCTATAAACATGGTTGCTGTTTGATCCATGCAGCCAATCCTTCATAATGGGAAAAGACTCGATTGCTGTTGTAAGGAACTATGGAACATCTACAATATCCCATCCTTTTTATCTCTTAAGAGTTTAAAAAATGAAGTTGAATCTCGCTTGGATCAATAAATAGAACTATTTACAGTTATATTCCACAACCCAAGCTGGCAATTGCTTCATGGAAGACAGCTAAACTGGATGCGTACATTATCCACCAACCTCTGCACATCTAATCAATGCGAGTCATGCTTGCACTGGGAACAAGTACATATTGAATCTTCCTGGGTAGGGATGAACCAGATACGTAACATACCAATTTTCATGAGGGTACGAGGCTTGACTACTGTTCCAGTGTGCCTAGTTTGGCAGGTTGGCACCACACAGGGCAGCTGTGCACTTCCCCCACCCCCTCCTTTTTATATACCCTCTTTACTCAAGGAGAGTTTTGGATCCAGGAGGAAGCCTTGAGGGTGTAATAAGAATTCATCAAGCATTGGACACATGGTGGGGGATATCCACATGCTTAGAATAAGAGGCACACATTTTCATTTCAGCTGCCTGATAAAAGATAATTTGGCTATTCATACCTAAAACTTTTTCCTCAACATAAAATACAAGTATCTTTTACTTGAGCAACCACTACAGCCATATGATATCTACTTTATGGGAAAACAGGGTCCAAATAAACCTCACCAGTACCCCTATTTGCTTGCAATGTAGCACCAACATGTAAGCACTTCTCAATCGGTATCTTTGCCTGACAAACACAACAAAACAAATTGAGTAGTCAGTGCAGATGGAGAGAAAACGGCAACACAAAATACAAATTTTTACACTTAGAAATTACTTATTCAAGTAGACATTCTTATTTCTATGATTTAAGTGAGGTAAGAACCTAGAACTATGAAGCCAATGCCGTCAGGAAAAGAAAAAGCAGTTGCCAGAAATTAAAGCTAGAGAGTTTTTCAGCTTATGTTCATGATAGGGACTAGGATATTATTGCTACTTAGAAAACCAATACAAACACATACTTTTACAAACTTTTACACTTCGAAGTTACTGATTCAAGTAGAAATTCTTATCTTTATGATTTAAGAATCTGGTAGTATGAAGTCTATGCTGTTAGGAAAAGACAACGCAGTTGCCTGAACAGTATGAAGTCTTTCCAGTTTATATTTATGGTAGGAAGTTGGATACTATGGGGTACTTTAATCCCACATAGAACAGTATTGGATGCTCAGTTGGAGTAGTTAGGTGTTTGGTTCCCCTAACATTGCTCTTAGAGACTTATAGTAGTCAACATGTTACTCCTTGGCAGTGGTAGTAGCTTAAAACAAAATTAAATTAACATTTTTTTCTAGCCATATCCAAAATTTCACCACCCATATATAGCAAGAAAAATTAAGAAGTCCGCATAATGGCAAACTGTAATCTATAGATTATATAAGGCAACGAAACCTTAAGATCCCTTTGTTTAGCAAAAAAGTTTCATTTCAATCAACTCCTATGGCTGAAGCCTGCAGCAGTAAGTTGTCAGTGATTCATAAAATTTTATGAAACAGAAATTAAATTTCGCTGACTGCATGGCAGATACTCATGTATACAGCATATTTAGGAGCAAAACTGAGCTTTTAGTTATGCAAGTATGTATTCAACATTCAAGGAAACAGAAACCTACTTTTTTTGTAGAACTAACGCATACTGTTAATACAGAAAGATTTTAGGATGACCTATACTTAATTAATGGCTCAGTAAAAAAAAGTCACCGAACTGTGGTATCATATTTATACTACCATGATGCAACAAAAATGTACAATAATGATGATGGACAGAAAATCAAGGAAATAGGAAGAACCTAGTAATTGTACAATAACAAAAGGTTCTATCATTCAGAGCTATATAACCTGAAACTGCTTCCACAGACCCATTTTATAATAAATAAGAATATGAAGTAAAATATACGAAAGTGCGCTGTTGGAAAATCCAAAAATGAGAAATTAAGCACAATAGAGTCAGCTCAGATGCAGTATAAAATTCACATTAAAAAACAGCATAACACAATAATTTTTGAGAATTTCACACATTTGCAAAAATCAATTCAGGAATCAAGCAGCAGATAGAACATCCTTTATAAAACTAAATAAATAAATAAAAAGTTCGTCAGAATCTAGAAGTCCTCTGAAGCCAAAGAAATAAAGTTGACATTTACAATAACAACTGCAGAAATATAAAATGAATAGTGCATTGATTATTGGGAGAAAGAATAAACCTTCTTTGTAGAAAAGTAAGAGGGTTGGCATCAAGGCCTGATTGACCTCTCCAGAGGGCGAATAAGCAGCAACTTGCACCAGTAGCAGCCATTGCTGTTGAGTTGTTCCTCATCTCAACACTCCGAAATTTGAAAATATAATGCCAAAACTCGTTCGTTTTGGGTATTTTTCTGTTTCCGTCTCTAACACTCACCATCAGTTCAAAGGAAAGTAAAAACACTTGGAGATTGGATTTGTTTGAAAAACATCTCTGTACAAGGAAATTCAGAAGAAGAAAAACTAAGAGAGTAAAATAAAATAGCTTTTTCATAAATTATATTAAAAGCTGATTTTCTTTAAAAGAAAAAGTGAGCAAATATTATCATCTTTTGAAGAAAAAAAACATTCATGATTTTAATTATGAAAACCAAACACATCAGCGTGATTTGGCCTTTTTAATTACATTTTAAAATTTATATAATTGTATACTACTTTTTTACTTTCTTTATTATATAAAAATAATATAATTAAACAAATTATTTATTATACATTGTACTGAAATTATATTGTAACAGAACAAGATAATCAAATATTGTAAATTTAATTGTATTTACACTTTCATTGTAAGTTGAATATAGGTAGATTCTTTTTTATTTGCTTTAGAGTCTCTTGCTTCCGTTCCTTTTTTGTTTCTTTATTATATTTTTGTCATTGTTTCTATTAATATTTTTTATTTTGGAAAGTTGACATTGTAAATTTAAATACATTTCAATTCCAATTGTAGTTTGTTGGTAGTAATCAGGAAGGTGCAGGAAGAAAAGGTAAAGGTCCAGTGAGATTCATTACGTCTTAATGGGCTTGGACATATTTTTATTTTTAAAAAAATCATTACATTGGGACCTTTTGGGCCCTTGGAAAGTTTACTTAGGTAATTATATTGTAGTTTGATTAAGAAAAGGGTTAGCAAAAGTAGCTACATTGTAAATTTGTTATTGTTACATGAAGGTGAGTCACCCAATACACTGAGAAATCAAACACAGATTCAACGGGTGGTGGGTCATTCAATCAAATTCCACATGATGGGTCTCACCTCTCAAAACAACCTTAACTCTAATAATCTATGTCTTACATTTCCATTCCAAGGAATCTCTGAATCACCCTCCATCTTATGTTATGTCTCTCGTTTTCATAAGAGCATTCGAATGGAAGCAATTTCCTCCCGAAGCCATGTTTTTAGTTTGGTGGCTTCATGATATCCTTGAAAACGATGATCCATCGATAAAGCTTGTGATCAAAGCATTAACTTGTCCACAAGAAATCGCCTATGAGAGAAAGATAAGAAGAGAAGGTTATGATTGGAGAATGTATGGGGTGAAATTGTGAGAATTTTGTGGACAATATAGAACATTGAATTAGTTGGGTCCATTGTGATGGCTTTGAATTGAATAGAAGGAAACAAGTAGAAAATGGTGATTTATTTAGAATGATAAGATTGAAAAACGGTGGCAATCAATTAGTGGAAAAAGAGGTATAAAAAAGCATTAATGGGGCTATTATGAAGTTCAAATAAGTTACAAGTCTTATCCCACCTCTAAAAAAGGATGCGTGACTCACTATCTACTTCATTACTCCACTAATCACAAATAAAGTGGTTCAATATAATATAATGGTCATCATGTGAGGGACAAGGACATTTTTTTAGTATATTGCTAAACAATTGTGTCTTCTTGTTTTGTTTCCCATTTGTGGTCATGATGTGTTGCGTTTGTAGAAGATCATATATCTCAAACCGATGCTAACTTTATCCACAACACAGTACTTGTAATTTTTTATTCGTTTTTGGTGTTTGAACTGCTTTAGAGAAAGAAAATAAATATTATAACTTCAGGGGTTGATGCTGAAACCTTTCTCATTCAACTTTTCACGCCGTTCTAGCTTATCTTTGAGAAATATATTCCCAAAATCTTGCTAAGTAAGAGGCCACAATTCACATTCGGATCTTTTTTTATGTAATGTTATGTTCTATCTGTGAGAAGAGAATTAATGTGTCACTATTAAGTTGTTTTCCGTTGGTATTTTTTCTTGTTTAATAATATAATTATACAATATGTGTTAATCATGGGAAAGCAAATTAGATGCAATAAGTAGAGTGGTACTTTTGTTCAAGTATTTCAATCAGTTTTTCGTTGAGGATAAAATGTTTTAATTTGTAATACTATATATTTCAAAGAAATATAATATAATATAAAAAAATAGGGTCAAATGATCATAATATTTTATTTTTAAGACGGTGGTTGCGTAGCTTTAAATTATTTATGAAATTTGATTGACAGTGTAATATTCACACATACACACACATATACATATATATATATACATATATATATATATATATATATATATATATATATATATATATATATATATATCAATGTGACTATTCTATTTTGTAAAATTGTAACATATAGTTTTTTACTTCAATTGTTGGGATTAGAGATATTTGTCTCATAGTCTTAAAGAAAAAAAATTTGTTAGAACTTAAACAATATAATATATTGATATAATATGTTGTATTGAAATTGTTAATTCATTTATTGTTAAAATTATAAATGATATTCACTGATTTACTCTAATAATTTTGTGATTGTAGTTTTCATCTGAAACACAGTGTATATATGTCTATATACATAGAAAGTAAAGTATTATATCTCTAGTATTAAAAAGTAGTAATGCGATATAAGAATTTGCTAATAGAAAAAATGCTAATATACCTTTATATGCTAGATTATTCATGAATTGTTCCTAATTAATATAAAAAAAATCAATCAAAAAAACATCTAAGATTTTTAGAGGATTCTGAATATATAACTTATAAATTTAGCATTCTATAATTATTTACGTAATAATTTAATTACACATAATATTCAATTTCCATATAAACGAAATAAATGTTTATATTCACCATAGTTATTCAGCGTATTGTTCTCCATATCCAGAAAATTTAGAGTGCGTAATTGGATTTCAAATAAAATATAAGACTTTTTATAAGAAAAGTCCATCAGTATTGAGATTTTCAAAACTCTTTAAGAACAACATCTTAAGTGGTATTTTGTTTATATTTTAAAAGACTAAAATAAAACATTTGAAATTTCAAACCATACCAATTTCAATAAATTGGTTCGTTAATCGAATCTTTATGTTTTTTTGTGACATTTTATCAGCGCGTATAAATATCATTTTATTAATCAATCTAACCAGAATATGCGAGCCATTTATATTTTTCATTAATTTTTTTTTTCAATTTCAACCATGATAGCAATAGAGTTTTGGATTACTTTTTTCAAATTGTTTTGAGTTGTTAAAAGTCAATTTCTTAATTGTTGTTATTAATATTACATATGAAAGTTCGATCAACATAATTTTTTTTATTTGTCATGTTTTTCTACGACTTATTTTTAAACATTGACAGTAGATACATAACAGATGGTTTGATGTGAATTACCTTAAATTGCATAATACATAATACATTATGTATTTTTTTTACTAAAAAAAGATAAGTTAAAAGAGTGTTGTTACAAGCAATAATAATTTTTAAAAAAAATCCACAAAAATTGTTTTTGAATTTTTTTATTCAATTATAAAAAAATATAACAGAAAAAGTATAAAAAAATAATATTAGGAAATTGGTTAAGTGTTGAATGAATTGAAAGATCATTGATGTTTTGGATGGATCCTTGGGTGGGAGACCACAAAGCTACTGATTGCAAATTAGTGTAATTGGTTATAGGCACAGGTATATGTCACATGCTCACCATTAATTATTTTATGCTTTCTGGGTCCCACCCTCTTTCATTAATTATCTCATGTCCTAATAACTTGTCATATCCTAATTAAATCAAACTTCAATTTATTTGAGTATTTTTCAAATTTGATATTTCATGAAAATTTATTAAATTTTATTAGTTTGATTAAATTTTAAATTTTTCATAAATTTGAGTTTTTTAATTTACTTTTTATTAAAAAAATGTTAGTAATATTTTTAATTAAATTATTTATTAGTTAAGGAAAATTTTGTCATGTTACTTAATTTTCATGGTTAAAGATGTGAGACTGTGTACTTAATACAAGATCAATATTAATAGATAACAAGAAACCGTCAATCATAACAATCTAATATTAACAACAACAAAATATTATATCTTTTTTAAAAAATAATAATATTAACAAATATTTATCATAAATTTAATTAAAAAAAAACCCAAAATTAGTTTAAATATATCGGTTGGATTCTTTAAACTTTATATCCAATTTCATCACGGTAACCTTAAGTGGATTTCCACTAATATTTCTAACAAGTCATTTTATAATATCCACCGATGCAAATTAGACTGCATTAACATAAAAATACTTATTAAAAAAAAGACAACTTAAAAGTTAATGACTACAATTAATTACCTAAAACACACAATACTCTTGTGCAAATACAGAGTAAAAAAAAAAAACTCTATCACATGAAATATGATGGATGTTACAATAAAAACTTATAATACGACCACTTCCTTCTCTTTTATCTTGAACAATATTTCTTTAAAAATCAAATGAAATCTGTAAAAGCATATTCGTAAATATTTCTAAATCACACTTTACAGAAGTTTTGAAATAATTGATTGATATGATCAATTATTTTTAAATATAATTGATTAATATGTTATTTATGTAATATGTGAATATTTTGAATCAATATAATTGATTATTTTTAAATATAATCGATTGTTTTTTGAATTGAGGTTTTTTTAACATAATACATTATTATTTAAAATAATTGATTATTTTTTGAAAGTTATGATTTTTTTCGATAATAATAGATATTTGACACGATCAATTATCATATTCAAAACTTATTTAGAAGAAGTTTATGAAAAAATCTATACTACTTCAATTAGTTTATAACTTATAATCTATTTAAGTTGTTTCTATTACTATTCTTTATATTTGAATATACTTTTGTTGTCATTTTTAATTTTGTTTTAATTATAATTAAATTAAGAATTAAATAGAAGTATTAAAAAAAATCAATAACAATGCCATTATTTAAAAACCTAAATTAATAATTATGTAACAAGATATTGTTATTTTAGAAATAAAAAAATCATTTGTAATAAAAATTATATAATTATTTTTATATAATTTTACATACTAACTAATTTTTAGTTAATATTTATAACTTAAAAGTTTATTAACAGAACAGTAGTTTATTATTAATTAACTTATCAGGTAATTTTAAAAATTATTTTTATGCTTAAAAACTATCATAAAATATCATTCCGATTATGTACGAAAAATTAAGAAAGAAAATGAAAGCATAAAAACCAAAAGAAATGAAGAAAAAAATGAACATATATAATATAGAAAAAATTAATTTATTTAATTATATTATAAGTATTTTAATACAAAATTTACATTTATATCATAAAATTAGTTGTCATAATTATTTTAATAATTTTTATCATTATTTTTTAATTATCTATTATTAATATTATTACTATAATACTAATAATAGTAATAAGAAAAATAATGATAACATAAATATTCGTAATGGTAATTATTTGATTCGAGGTACATCATAATAAATCATTTAATACACGTATTGTTAAATTTCCTTATTCATTTTTATAATGAAAAATAAAAGTATTATAAAATGAATGGATTTGAGTGAGTGCTAGACAAAAGAAAAAATAAATTTTTTAGATTAAAGCAAAAATAATAAAAATATATATATATAACATAAAAGCTTGTGAATAATTTAATTCATATAATAAATTTAAAAGGAATTATAGAATAATATATTTATAAAATAAGAAATTTAGTTTTATCATTACATTATTTTTAAATGAATATCCTACAATTGGTCAGCCATATAAGAAGTTAATTCCATAAAAAATTATAAACGGTCATATACCTAACTTAATGACTATTGGATCCAAAGCTTTTTTTTTATTAATAAGATAAAAATTGACTTAGGCGATATTAGATCGCAATTGGGTTAATCTTAGTTAAAAATTCATTGTGAAAGTGTGATTTTCGACCCTACGTACTGAAACAATGTATATTGACATTTTATGTTAAAAACAAAATAAATATAATGAAAATATTATTATTTTAAATTATTAAATAAGTGTATTTTTATTTATAATGTAAACATATATCACCACCCATATCCAAAACGAACGAATTATATAAATTGAGTTTTCACTTTTATCAACAAATAAATGAAGTGCAAATATTTTTTGACAAATTTGTCCCCTTTTCCCATTATATTAATATAAAAGAACTGGTGATATTGCATGAAAATTTAGTTGATAATATTGTTATTACTCCATGACATGTTGACATATTCCATCAAGTCACACTACACATCTTCTTGAAATGATTGTTGATATATCAGAATTAAAGTATGTATAATATTTCAATCACATATATTATATTTAAAAATAGTTAATAAAAACAGCAAAAAAAAACATTACAAAAATTAGACGAATCCATATTTATCGTAGAAGAAATATTTTAAACCAAAAATTTAATATTAATAAAACTGTTGAATAAATCCATCTTAGTTTACAAGTTATTATGTCAAAAGTTATATTCACTTCCTTATAATTTTCTAGAATTTTAATATTTACTTCAGCCTAATTTTTTTTGAAAAAAAAAGGAAACTTCTTATGCGATGTCCACTACTCAATGATTTATATATATATATATATATATATATATATATATATATATATATATATATATATATAATATTAGGAATTGGTTTTAGATGGCATCATCATTAACTAGTATTTAGGTGGAGTTGTATTTTGGAACTCACCTTGAAATCTACTTTTGAATGATGGTCACTCTACACTAAAGAGTTGGTATTTTAGTTTCTCAGTGATGAGTGTGTTGAATAAAGTGTGTGCTGGAGTAGGACCTATAATATACAATTACGAATAATGCTTTCAATGAAAGTAAGGTTATCTTGTTCTTAAATAAAGATAAAGTAATATTGTCTTTACATAAAAATGCAATTTATTTTAAACTCTTATTAATAATATAGATCATGTACCAGCATTCCACCCAAACAGTCATCTATTTGAGTAATGGAATGTGATAGTTTAATTATTGTTAAAGAGTTATGAAGTTTATCATCATATTATAATCTGAAATCTTGATCAAATGTGGCATAAAAAGGTTTGATAGTGGTCAAAAAGTCTCATGTCAAAATGCTATGATTTTCTGCATTATAACAATTGTTCCACGATTAGGTAAATTAATTAGTTAATCGAATATATCTTCAGCAGAGCTAAGCCCACAAGGAAAGGACAACACAAAGGGAATCGATTTTTTATTTATTTTTATTTTAACTCTGTTATTACTTATTCATCTTTTCGTTTTCATGAATATGTTTCCACAATGATAATAACATTTGTGTTGGAAGTTGGTGACACGAGTTTGATTAAGGAAAGGCCAGATTCATTGGTGAGTGACCATTGCCGTTTGCTTTGTAAATGGTCATACTTTTATGTTAGTGCTGGATGTGGACACACAACAAAGACCTATTTCCATTTCTATCGAGTTTTTCTCAAGAATTACTAATTTTCTTTCTTTCTCTGTTACTAATTTCCAGAATCATCGATTGAATTACCCTCCATAATCTGAAAAGCCAGAAGGGGAAAATTTTCAATATTTTTGGGTGGTCCTCTTACAAATGAACCCAAGCAAGCCACTCTACGATTCTAACAAGGGATGTGGGGTGGTGAGTGCTTCCACTGAAAACGATGAAACTACAGCATTCGTGTGTCTTAATGGCTCTGAGCCACAGAAAGAGAGAGAGAGAGAGAGAGAGAGAGAGATGTTAGTGAAGGAGTTTAAAGAAAGTGACATGTTGAGTCCTTGATAGGCCATTGCCTGATCTAAAAGGGCATGTGAGCCTTTAAGCTGAGCATCTGAGATAGGCACGCCTCGGCCAGATTCAAATTCTTTTCCCATTCTGACCAACTTTTTTGTTACGAGATCCATGGCTTGTTATTGGAAGGTGTGGGAAGAAACCAAGAAACGAAAAAGAAGGAAGGGGAAGAGAAGTAGATGGTGTGAAATGTTAGTGGGGTCGTGTAAGGTGTGGGCGACAAGTCACATGGCATGTTAGGCCATTCTGCTGTGTCCAATAAGCATGTTTTTTGGAGCTTTCGTGAAAAGTTTGGAGAAGTGGAGTTGGCCATTCAGTCCATTCAATTTCCTTGACACATTCACTTTAATTTCTCCCCACAGTATCATAAAGCCTTATTGCTCGATGCTCTCCTCAGATAAAGACCAATAAATTCTCAAATACACACACTTTCAAAAGTAGGAGAGACTTCAAATTCATTGCAACCTTTGCCATTCAATAGTAACCCCAAACAAATATGCATGTGATGTCACAATGTTTGTCTCGTATCCACCTTAGCACCCAATATAGCATCTATCCAAATAACCCACCACTAACTCCACTTCCAAACATAAAAGGCTACTGTTTTAATTCAGATCCAAACAGAGTAGTTTTTTTTTTACCCTACGTCGTACACCACAAATTCCTTTCCTATACAAAAAACTGATATTTTTTGCAAGCTTCACACCATTAAATCACATGCTCAATCATGGATCCGGTTAGTAAAATCAGAATTTGGGCAAAGAATGGATTCTATGACTATTGTTTTTGAAGGAAAGAAAGTTTTGCAACGGATTCCTCCATACGTTTTTCTATTAGTTTAATTTTTGGTGTTTGCAAGATAGAAGAGTCAATTCCATTGGTGAATGCGTGGTTGAAACGAACAGTGGAGATTGCTTCGGTTGACATGATAATTAATCTATTTAGATTTATCCGTTTGCAGCAGAAACAAACAAGATTCACATCAATGTGTATTACAAGAACTGAATGTGGTTGGTGTGGTGATAGTTAAAAGGGATGTTCACATTCTCCGAGATTAAAGTGGGACAAAAATAGATAGATACATAGATAGATAAATATGTACTTAGCAAATTAAGTGGAGAGAAAAGGAGACAAATAATAGTAACAGTTTAAAAAATGGACAGACACGTGAGGTGACATACATTACGAGGAAGGAGAAGAAGACGAAGAAGAAGAAGCGGCGGAGAGAAGGTTAAAGAGAGCGTTCATGGCTCGAACCTGCATCTCAAGCGCGGGTATGTAATCGATGGCTTCTTCCAGAACAACCGGCAACGGTTCTTTCCGGCAACCGGGAACCAACCGTCCCAGGAACCTAACTTTCCTCTGCACACTCGCTCCACCCTTCGCCTTCAGCCGGTGAACGCTCACGCGAGCTCTCTTCGACCGGCCAGGGGACGTCGCCGCCACTCTCTGTCTCTTGTGTTTCGTGAACTTGAGCTTGAGCCGGTTGGTGAGGATGGCTCGGCTCCAGCGCGTCCTTCCCCTGGCCGTCACGGCCAGGACTCTGTCGGCAGCTTCGCGCACGGCTTTGCCTTTTGGCGACGCGGAGCCGAGGTTGACTCTGGCTAAGGCTTGGCGCAGCTTGGAGGAGTAGATTTGTTGCTGCGCTTGGGATTTCCACCTGGGCTGCTTCTCGTCCTCTCGTTCCTGTGTTTTCTTCTTCTTTCTTCTCTTGGCGTCACGTGACCGCTCCGTGCTCGCTGTTGGCGGGTTTGTGATCATTGACGATGAGGATGATGATGCCATCTGAAGAATGTTGAATTCTTAAAACGATTCTCTCACAGAAATATATTAGAATGTTGAAAGAGAATTACGGAAGAAGATGAACGGGAAAAGGATAGAAGGGAACGGAACAGGGTGGGTGAGGTGTTCCGTTAGAGTGTTCCCTTGAGTTGAGTTGAAGGGAGAGAGGAACGGTGGAGTAGAGATATAAAGGGATCACAATCGCGATGGAGAGAGACTGCCAAACCACGCGTCCTAATTTTTATTTTTATTTTTATTTAAAAAATAAAAGAATAATTGTTTTATTTATTTTGGGCTGCTTAGGCATACTGGACTGGGTTTAGCTTTCGGTACTTGTCTGAATGCCAGCCCAGCCAGCCTGTAAAGCCTATTTTTTTTTTCCAAATCAAAATTATAAAATGCATATGTTGCTATCATATTGTAAACCGGTGACGATTCTCTGTTTATAAATCATTCAGCTTTTTTATACTTTGTAAAAGTCACAAATTTCATTTCTAAATTTTGTACGTTATTTTATTTTTAATTTCTCAATTTTCGTTGTCTTCCATCCTGAAGACATATAGCTAATAAATATATTTCAACGTTATCCCCATTTTATTGTTAGTTTGTATTCTAAACTGACTGTACTATATTATTTTAGTTTAATTATTGCTTTTAGTTTAAATTATATAGGTAAGAGAAGTTTGTAGTATACATAAAGATTTTTGCATTTTATAAATATCTTTTGTCGTCTTTTGCAATATCACAAGTTCTCTTATAGTTGAATAGGTAATTCTAATGTAACTACTTTATTTGTTTTTGTTTATATTTATATGAAATCTTTGTATTGGTTTTTTCATATAGCTTTTACTGTGTTTACATTTGTTTCGTTATGTTTTAAATACATAACTTTAATGAAAATCTTCATAAAAAAAGAAACTACCAAAAGGGTTCGAAATAATAATAAAATAATGTATATAAAGTGGAACATAACCCAGTTAAGAAAGAAAAAAGGGAGTAAAAAAATGGAGACATATATAAAGGTTGTGTTGTGGTGAATGTTTTGGTTGGCAAAGGGTAATGGTGGTTGATAGAAGGCACTGAAAATATATTTTGGAGCGCATGAGAATATTTTTGACATATTTGGGATAAAAGCTCATGCCATCTAATCTGTAGCATGTCTATCTCATAGTTGAAGATAACAGCAGAAAAATCCAGCGAGGTTGAGAGCGAAAGGACCCTTCTTCGAGATGGCAAAGGTGGTCCATCGAGACACTTTATGCACAACAGTGAGACATGCATATAAAAAGGGCCAAACGGATTATGCCAAACGGTTCGAACAATTACCAAATCTTTTGGATAAAAACTACAGTTCATCGTATATTACTTAACATGTAATAAAGTTATGGTTTTAATTTAATGTAATTAACTTTGAAGGAATTTGAAATGGAGAAGCTATTGGAAGAGTGATAGAATTAATACATGGGTTTGATGATGATGAAGATGGGTTAGCAGTGAGCAACTGGATCCGCATTGGATGGGTGCATGCATGATGGTGGCTTTCCATTGAGCTATTCCGTGCAATGATTGTTGGGTATGTGTGTGTGTGAGTGTGTCCATTATAACATTAACAATAAACAAAAGAGGGATGCATCATGTGGTGTGGTGTTTCTCTCCCACTTTTCCATCTCCAAATTCTTTTGTTTTTTTGTTGCCAGAGATTTTGGATTTTTATTCTTGTCTCACCTTGTATCATGCTCCACATTTTTATACTTATTTAACAATATAATTCTCAATCATTCATGTTTAGCTTATCATAAGCAAGCCTCGACTCTTGTTTGATATCATGGTGCTTGCAAAGTTAATGACCCTACTCATCATGGCTCGCGACTCGAGGGATACTTAACCAAAGACAAAGCTACACAACACACTTGATAAAATGGTGAATCCTAAGAGAATTAAGGGTGAAAACTAAAAGTAGTTTGTGTTTGTAGTAATGACAAGGCAATCATGAGCACACTGCTCCTCGTTCTTGTTAAAATCATGGTAGCATGTGTGTGACCTCAGTCAACAGGGGATAATGTAGATAACTATTTTGAGAACCTAAATCACCACAAGGCATTATGATGTGCCAGCCAGGTTTGCCTCACTTGTTTGAGACACAATAACACAGAGACCACCTAAAGACAAAGATAATAGAAACAACAACAAAATAATTAAGATTAATTACAAATTATTCTTAGCTAAATTTCTTATCAAACCATAATCATGTGTTTTGTTTCGGTTTGCGGGAGAGTGGCGAACTTTTTTTCTTAATTCGTTTTCCTAACTTTACACTCAGGTTCTTCTTCTATTTCGATTTTACTGTTGGGTTCAACTTGAAAGTTACTTACAAAAGTGCGATATTAACAATAAATGCATATAAAATAAAATGTTATTAACACATTACAATACTTTAAACCTATTTTTATAGATTTTGAAATGAATTTTAAATTAATCTCAGCTTAATTATAAACTAATTGATAATAATTTTGTTTAGTTTTAATGTAATCATTTTTAATAATAATCTTTGTTTAATCCTAATGTTCGTCTAGTTAATCCATAATCGATCGATTCTTTTAATATTTCAGATTGACTGAACCGTGTATTTTGTGATTCGACATTCGTACTATACATTATTGTTTATTTTTACTAAAATCTATTTTCAATAATTAATTTTTGTGTAGTTGTTTGAGAGTGTTTAGTTATGTGGATTTATTGTTGGAAAACTTCATTTACCTATTTTCTGGTAAATATAATATGGTAAAACGGGTAACATTTGGATATTATTGGGGAGTGTGTGAATCTTTGAGTTGGACTAAACTTTAGATCACCGAAACCTAAACCTAAAGTTGACTTCAATATGAGGTGTTTTAATTTGTTGTTAGTATTAAGGCGGCAACATCAGGCAGTGATGTAATGATGAGAAGAACACAACAAATAAACAAAAATGAATATACTTAACGATGAGGCACAACCAAGATCCAGAAAAGAAGAAGAACCATGTATAAGAAGGAACATGTACTGAGCTGGCAATGATGTTCCAAGAAGCTGACGTGTCACGAAAGCCACCCGGAAGACGCGCAGTTGCTTCGTCCAGTTGGGAATAAGTTGGGGGAGTTGCTCCCTCCACCCCTACACATCTCTTCCTCCACCTCCCCTTTACTTTTTTTCCCCTTTCTCCACCTTTCTTTTACTATTTTGCTCCTCAGTAAAATTTTATTTTTAAAATTATTGTTTTTTAATTTTATTCATTTATAACATATTTTACTGATAACCTACGTAGTTCCTTGTATGAGTAAAATATTTTTCTGCAAAGCTTGGTGATCGTGAAAAGAATTATCAAGCAATCTTCCTCTTGTTCTCGGTGCAATACGTGGTGCAGTGCGTTTATGGTGTAGTGTCCTTGTCGTGGTTCCTCTCCAGGTACGTAGTCATAATCCTTCCTATAATTCTAAACCCTAAACCCTTCCCATACTTCCAATAATCCTTTGAATATCCAAGCCTATAATCCTTGCATGAGCCGCAAAACGTAGTAAAATAAAAACGAAACCTAAAAGGAACACTGCCTCTGGACGGATGACATCCTTCAACGGATGTCAACATCCGTTTAAGGCGAAACGGATGTCGACATCCGTTTTGCCTTAAACGGATGTTGACATCCGTTGAAGGATGTCATCCGTCCAGAGGCAGTGTTCCTTTTACGTTTCGTTTTTATTTTATTTGTTTATTTTATTTACAGTAATTTATATTTAAATTTATAATTTTAAATGTTATATATGGTAAGAAGAAAGAAATGGAGAAATAGAAGTGAAAGGTTGATGAGGCTTGAAGAGAAAATGATAAACGGAAATGGAGAAATGGAGAAGAAGCTTGACGGAAGAGAGAAAGGTAAACGGAAATGGAAGAGAGGAAGAGGTGCAGAGGGAAGTAAATCAGAAGTTTTAAATAAATTAAAATATTAAAATAATAAAAATAAAAAATTTTAACTTTTGAGGATATAATTGTCATTTTAGAAGGATATAATTGGCATTTTAGAAAATTGGGGAGGTGGAGGAAGAGACGTGTGGGGGTGGAGGGAGCAACTCCCATAAGTTGGATGACAGCATAGATAGACACCAAAAAAACCATGCTAGCTGGGCTCCTAGTGACCCCCAATGGATCCAAGGCCCAAAACTGTCCTTATACGTTAAAAGTTCTTAACTTTCCTTTTGCACCATCATATTTTTTTTCCATCCAAAAATTAATATTTGATTTTTAGATTAGGTCATTTGAAAATTAAGAATGACTTTTAAATTTGTTTTTGCTGAAAAAATCTTAAATTTATTTATTTTTTAAAATAAAAGGCTTCTTTATATAATCCGGAAGCTATATTTTCGAAAAAAAAAACTTTTGGATTGTATTTTTTTTTTCAAATAATCCAGAAAGAACAAAATAGAAAAATAAATAATGAACGTGCAGGAAAAAAGTTAAGGAGGTACAGGAAGAAATTAACTCTGGGCCCAAACAAAGAGTAATTGTGTATTAAACCCAAAAAAGATAAAGAAAAACAAATTCTTCACACACCTCTGTATTTTTCGTTATGCACCCCATAAATATGATAACTCTTTTGGAATCGTGCAGTTTGAAAGTAAAAAATAATTTTGGATTATAATCTAAAAGTAATTTTTTTTTCTTAAAAAATACTTCTAATTACACAATATAGAAAATAAAGACTTTTAGATAAATCTATAAGAAAAAATATTTTCAGATATCTAGAAGTCAAAAGTGATTACTGTATTGTGGAATGTGGAAGTAAAAAATGACATTGTAATCCAAAAACTAAAAAGGACTTTTAGATTATGCAAATTCAAAAATAATTTTTTTCTTCACATTCTTCAATTTTTAGAATTTATTTTTAGCTTTTGGATTTTACACGTAAGAAACCCTTTTTAAAAAAATAAAACTTTCAAATTGTATAAGATAATTTTTTTGACTTCTGAATTGTGTAATTTAAAAGTCTCTATGTAAAAAATAAAGAAAAAAAAAGTAGAGTGAAGGAAGCAATGACCCCAGTGTAACTATGATAGACCAGAGTAACTAAATAGATTGTACTGACCCTTTTACCCTTCATAACTTTTTGACAGTTTTTTCCGATAACCCACCCATATGTTTTTTCCTACACCCTCCCTGATATAACAATTTTTTATTTTACTTTTCAAATGCAAAATTTAAAAGATATATGTACAATTTGAAAGCTATCTTTGACTATCAAATAATTCGTAAATGAAAATAACTGTATAATTTTAAAATAATTGTTTTTAAACTATATAAGTCATTTTTTTTTGTTTTTCTAATTATACCGTGTTGAAAGGATAAATCGAAATTTTATTCCTGGTTCACAAAAGTAATAAAAAGTAAAAAGTAGTTCAGGGAAAATAGCCACGAATATATCTTGTAGTGTAAATTCAGATTCGGTCCATATTAATGGGCTTGGCCCACAGCTCAGCCCAACAAGTGAGGGAATTGGCGCGCAAGTTTTCCCGCCAAACGGAGGTACCCCACAAAAGAGCGGTTTGCAAGCCCTGAATAAATTTACAAAGGAAAACAAGAGAAGAAGAATCAACAACTGCGTAGAGTGAGAGAGAAAGAAGCATGGAACCAGGAAACCCTTCGTCGCCGGATCCCGAATCCCCAACCTCTCCTTCCGTTGGTTTCAACACCGACCAGATTCCTCACACCCACACCAGCCGAGCCTCCGAGGACGACGAGGCTTCCGTTGACCCCGACATCGTACGAGATGATCTCGAGGAACAACCCGAGGAAGAGGAAGATGGAGAGGATCTCTTCAACGACAATTTCATGGAGTCAGTCTCTTTCTTTTTTTTTTCCTTCCACAACGTTATTCTTTTTTGTACTCACAACTTTTCCTGCTTGGGTGAATGAACAGTGACTATCGGAGAATGGATGAGGCTGACCAGTTCGAAGCTTTCGGGCTGGACAACTCCTTTGAAGACGACAGAGACTTTGATCAAATGATGGAGGATCGAAGGGCTGCGGAGATGGAACTGGACGCACGTGAGGGTCGCACTACCAATCGCAACAAGCTTCCTCAGCTTCTCCACGACCAAGGTAAATTGCTTGTAATTGGATGAAAATTGTTTCTTTGCTATACATCAAAGAGTTGAAGTGTCGCAAGTTGATTTTCTGAATTGATCAATGAAATAGTCTAAAGCAACCCATTGCTCCCCAAAATACATTTTCATCATGCCATAGGGAGAAAAGAAAACTGATGGTTTTTTACATCAAGAAGACTGATTGTATTACGCGTGACATGGATATTCGTTTGGACGAGCAAGAGATTGAATATCAGTCTCGATCAAGCATGGGTTCCTGGTTTATAAACATATGATGCAAATGAATTTCCACTTATTATTGGTCTATTTCACAAACCTTATAAACTGAGATACTAAAATACCCGTTAGCTATAAGCATTGCTAACTGTTTATTGTTAGCTGTGGAAAATATATGGTGTTGATTAGTGATTTCTATTTCAGATACGGATGATGACAGTCACAGGCCTTCTAAAAGGGCTCGAGCTGATTTCAGAGCTTCTTTACCGAGTGATGATGAACTGCAAAGTTCACCTGGAAGGTCACGAGGGCACTCAAGGGAGGATCAAACGGAGGACGATCGAGATGATGTACTGTTTACTTTGAGTATTTTTTTTTCTTTCATTAATATTCCGGAGTTTCGCACCATTGATTTATTTTACAATTAACCTGGGTACATGGAATGTAGGATGAATTTGATGACGGGTATGAGATGTATCAAGTTCAAGGAACACTTAGGGAGTGGGTTACAAGAGATGAAGTGCGCCGCTTCATAGCCAGGAAATTCAAGGACTTCTTACTTACGTATGTTAATCCGAAAAATGAACACCGGGACAAGGAATATGTGTGGTTGATAAATGATATGGTTTCAGGTAATATATTTTCTACAGTGTTTATGCATTGAACTTGTGTTAGAGAGATATGTCGTTTTTACATGAGTTTAGTCATCGTGTCTATTATACAGCTAGTAAGTGCAGTTTGGAGATTGATTATAAACAATTTATCTATGTTCATCCCAACATCGCCATTTGGCTGGCTGATGCGCCTCAGTCTGTCTTAGAAGTAATGGAAGATGTTACCAAGAGCGTTGTCTTTGATTTGCATCCAAATTATAGAAATATACACCAAAAGATTTACGTACGCATTACCAACTTGCCAGTATACGATCAGATTCGGAATATAAGGTAGCATTAAAAACAAACTGTCGTGTTACTTCATTATCATATTTTTTTCACTTGGAAAAACTTTGAATTGGCTTCGTTGGAGCAGACAAATCCACTTGAATACAATGATCCGAATTGGGGGAGTAGTAACTAGGCGCTCCGGAGTTTTTCCCCAGTTGCAGCAGGTGAAGTATGACTGTAACAAATGTGGGGCAATTTTGGGACCCTTTTTCCAGAATTCCTATTCAGAGGTGAAAGTTGGATCCTGTCCTGAGTGCCAATCAAAAGGACCCTTCACTGTCAACATTGAACAGGTACATGCTTTCTGTATCCAAATTAAGAAACGGATGAGAGTGAGGATGTCTAAATTAAATCTTTGAATGCTCATGTCCTGCGGAATACCGATCTTCATTTTAACTGGACCAAATGGTTATCCACTGATATGTTGCAAAATAATTTCACGCTCATTCAATTTGAAAGACAAAAGGATAAATAAGCTTAGTTTTCCTTTTTGCGCTTGTTGTAGACAATTTATAGGAACTTTCAGAAGCTTACCCTCCAAGAAAGTCCAGGAATAGTTCCTGCAGGTCGACTTCCAAGATACAAGGAAGTGATATTATTGAATGATCTTATTGACTGCGCTCGGCCTGGCGAAGAGATTGTATCGTCTTTAACCTGGACTCTACTTATTTTGGTCTTGGTTGTTATGGGATGATTCTTATATTTTTTTTGTGCTCTGTTTTTTCAGGAGGTCACTGGGGTTTATACCAATAATTTTGACTTATCCCTAAACACAAAAAATGGGTTTCCAGTATTTGCCACTGTTGTTGAGGCAAATTATGTTACGAAAAAGCAAGACCTGTTTTCTGCTTACAAACTTACACAGGAAGACATAGCAGACATTGAAAATTTGGCCAAAGACCCTCGAATCGGAGAAAGGGTATGTACCTGAGATTTTTTGTTTGTGCCGCTTTTTCAATTGGAATATTGTTCCATTATGTGTTACCAATTGATTTAATTTCAGATTATGAAGTCCATTGCTCCATCAATCTATGGTCACGATGACATAAAAACCGCAATCGCTTTAGCTATGTTTGGAGGCCAAGAAAAAAATGTTGAAGGAAAGCATCGGCTTCGAGGAGACATAAATGTTCTTCTTCTGGGTGATCCAGGAACAGCGAAGTCTCAATTTCTCAAGTATAATTTATCAAGTTTATTTGGTTGATGTCTTTCTACTTGTAACTGTGTTCAATAAATTAACGTTTCAAAATATACTTCAAGGTACGTTGAAAAAACTGGACAGAGAGCTGTATACACTACTGGCAAAGGGGCTTCAGCTGTGGGTCTCACGGCTGCTGTTCACAGGGATCCAATCACACGGGAGTGGACTCTTGAGGGAGGAGCCCTTGTTCTAGCCGACAGAGGAATTTGTCTTATTGACGAGTTTGACAAAATGAATGACCAAGATAGGTTAGGAAATAGTATGTTACCATTGCTTGAAATTTTTTAATTTCATTATTAATCTGCACCCTCACGAACTATCCTTGACAGACTAAGTTATGTATTTGTTACCAGGGTGAGTATCCACGAAGCCATGGAGCAGCAGAGTATTAGTATATCAAAAGCTGGAATTGTTACATCTCTTCAGGCACGCTGTTCTGTAATTGCTGCAGCAAATCCTGTTGGAGGAAGGTAAGCAAATATTTTAATGTTGCTTCCACCTGGCTCTGAGTTTGTACTGTTCATCAGGCTAATGTTCCAACTTCTATCTCATACTGTTTGAAAGATATTGGATGTACTACGAGTATTGCAAGGTTCTGTTCCATTTTTCAAGTATCTTAACATAGTATTAACTTTTGCTTTTTTTCATTTGCAGATATGATTCCTCGAAAACATTCTCTCAGAATGTTGAATTGACAGATCCTATTATTTCTCGTTTTGATGTCCTCTGCGTTGTGAAGGTTATATTTAAATTCACCGCTTCTTTCTCTACCTCCTCGTATGAACGTATTTATTGAGGGCGTTCTTCATTTTACAGGATGTTGTTGATCCCGTCACTGATGAAATGCTTGCAACGTTTGTCGTTGACAGTCACTTCAAGTCACAACCCAAGGGTGCTAACCAAGATGATAAGTCCTTTAGTGAGTCCAAAGATGTCCATGCATCCACCGTGCCAGTTGATCCAGAGGTCTTTCCCAAGAACCTGCTTGTGTTTTGTGATCTTTAAGGGAAACTTCAGTATGACTTCTGTGTCTTGACTTTTGAGAGTTATTTGGCTTTCTTGCAGATACTTCCTCAAGAACTATTGAAGAAGTACATTACATATGCGAAGTTGAATATTTTTCCAAGGTTACAAGATGCCGATATGGATAAACTGTCTCATGTATATGCGGAATTGCGGAGGGAATCTTCTGTAATACCCTGTCTTAAACTTTTCTTCCAAACTAGATTGTAGTTATCGTTTGTATTCTATTTGTTGACATGCTTCTCTTGTTTTCTTGTATAGCACGGACAAGGAGTCCCTATCGCTGTAAGGCACATCGAATCCATGATACGGATGTCTGAAGCTCACGCGAGAATGCATCTCAGACAACATGTTACACAAGAGGATGTGGACATGGCAATTCGTGTTCTACTTGAATCATTCATTTCCACACAGAAGTTTGGGGTTCAGAAGGCTCTTCAAAAGGTATAAAGAAATATTCTGAATATGCCTTGGAATTGTCCTAAATCCTGATATTCCGTGGCATCATATTTTGTTACGAATGAATTTTCAACTTTTGGCCTTTTCTTTTATATTCGTACTAGTATCAATTTGCAATTATTTTTCACTTTGAAATGAATGGAATTTGTACTGAACAAATATAACCTTGAGCCCTCCCCTTAAACAATGTGTTTGCTGTTCCCCAGAGCTTTAGAAAGTACATGACTTTCAAGAAGGACTATAATGAACTGCTGCTTTATATTCTCCGGGAGCTTGTAAAAAATGCTCTGCATTTCGAAGAAATTGTCACAGGGTCTACTTCAGGGCTAACTTATGTAGATGTTAAAGTAGATGATCTGTACAATAAGGTAAAGAACATTTGTCCTTTGAGTATTGTTACCAACGGCGGTAATCAATGAATTGACTTTATTTGACATTGCGCAGGCTCAAGAGCATGACATCTATGATCTCAAACCATTCTTCAATAGCAACCAGTTTTCAAGGGCCAATTTTGTGTTGGATGAAGAACGGAAAGTGATCAGGCATCGCCTTGTTTGAATATTGGATCATTTTTAACCATTGACTGTGCAGTTACCTGTGCTATCTTAACTCGCCGTTATTTTAATCACTGGTGTTGCTAAAAGCTTTATAGTTAAGATTATTTAACTGTTGGCCAATTCCCGTTACCAAACCGCCAAGACCAGCGAGAAGACTTTTCATACGCCGCTCAATGCACGAAGTTATAATTTGAATCCATCTCATCATTTTCAAACGTCTATTTTTCATTTGGATATATTTAAATTTTTTATGCTTTATTATGTTAAAAAATGCTGTCCTTTCCCTTTAGCCAGTTAATGTTGTTGCATTTGACTTTTTCTGAATGTGAACGAGTCATTCATTGCGTTTATAAGATAAAATAATGTTTAATTACAAGATTGATGACAGACACTCAGTTATTAAGGCACGAATAAGTAGAGTGCATCTTTTGGCATCTATTTTTTTGTCAAACCTCACATTTCTATTCTTCAAAAATAATTTTATTTTCTTTTTAAGAAAGGTATGCTTTATACTGCATTTCCTTTTGTATATTTTACTAATTTGTTAAATCCTAAACTTTAAATCTTTGATTTCACCGTGAACTCTTAATTACAAAATTGAATAATTATTCATAATTGAGAAAATATTTCAAATTTTCTATAACAATTTGCACGGAAGTCCTATTTAAAATAAAATACGTTTAAAGTAATTTATGTTAAAATGAAATTTTAAATATTATAATAATAATAATAATTTTTATTAATATTATTATAATTATTATTATCGTAATTAGCATTATTGTTTTTATTATCATTATTATAATTATTATTATTATAAATAATAGGTTTAAACCCTCGGATGGTCTTCGTATTTATATGAGAATCTCAAATGGGTCATCATTTTTTTTTTTCAGTCTCAATTGAGTCATATTTTTTGTAAAAATGAGCCAATTAAAAATATGACCCAATTTTATCCTAACTGTTATGCGTTAAGTTAGCTGGTGTATTTTATATTTTGATAGTGTGGCATTGTTCATTAAAATTGAATGGCTGATGTGTTTTAAAATTGTTTACATCACACCTCAAATCAACTTCTTCTTCTTCTGTCTCACCACTTTCTCTCTCTCCTATATCTTCCAATGCTCAAAAGCAGCAATCTTTCTTTGTTTTTTCCTCTTCTACTTCATCTTCCAACTTCTTTGTTTTTTATTCAAATTCATTATTATCTTTCAATAAATTAAATTAACTTATTTTTCATTTTTTTTCTTCAGATTACTAGTTTTCATCTAAATCATCATTTATTTTTCCTGACCAATTATCACGTTTCACATAATCCGAAACACATGTATGGTAAGCAGGCTTTATTCGGAAAAGCAGAGAAATAAAGTCAAATATTTTATTTATTTTTGTTTTTAATGGATGCCTCATTCATACAGGTGGAACCCTTTCAAAGTCTTCAATCAATGAATTTTGCATCCTGACCCAACTAATGTCAGTAGAAGCACCACGCATCAGCTGCTTTACAATTAAATTAATTAAACACATAATTAGATATTTTTGTAATTCTAAAATTCCATTTACTAATGAGTCAAAGTCCAAAGTAGTTAAAGTAGAGAAGAATAAAGGATGGAACAATGGAGCAATGGAGAGATATTTTTAATGCAAAGAAGGAGATGATAATGAAAAATGATAGAAAATGGAGAAGGACTGGAAAAGTTGGAAGATGAAGTAGAAGAGGAAAAAACAATGAAAGATTGCAGCTTTTGAGCGTTGGAAGAGATGGGAGAGAGAGAAAGTGATGAGACAGAAGAAGAAGAAGAAGTTGATTTGAGGTGTGATGTGAAGAATTTTAAAACACATCAGCCATTCAATTTTAATGAACAATGTCACGCCATCAAAATATAAAATACAGCTCAGCTAAACTTAACGCCGTCTGAGAGCACTTAACGGTTAGGGTAAAATTGGCTCATTTTTACAAAAAATATGACCCAATTGAGACTGAAAAAAAAAACGATGACCCATTTGAGATTTCCATATAAATACGAGGACCATCTGAGGGTTTAAATCTAAATAATAATAATAATAATAATAATAATAATAATAATAATAATAATAATAATGATAATAATAATAATAATAATAATAATAATAATAATAATAATAATAATAATAATAATAATAATAATTATGGTTATTATTATTATTATTATTATTATTATTATTATTATTATTATTATTATTATTATTATTATTATTATTATTATTATTATTATTATTATTATTATTATTATTATTATTATTATTATTATTATTATTATTATTATTATTATTATTATTATTATTATTATTATTATTATTATTATTATTATTATTATTATTATTATTATTATTATTATTATTATTATTATTATTATTATTATTATTATTATTATTATTATTATTATTATTATTATTATTATTATTATTATTATTATTATTATTATTATTATTATTATTATTATTATTATTATTATTATTATTATTATTATTATTATTATTATTATTATTATTATTATTATTATTATTATTATTATTATTATTATTATTATTATTATTATTATTATTATTATTATTATTATTATTATTATTATTATTATTATTATTATTATTATTATTATTATTATTATTATTATTATTATTATTATTATTATTATTATTATTATTATTATTATTATTATTATTATTATTATTATTATTATTATTATTATTATTATTATTATTATTATTATTATTATTATTATTATTATTATTATTATTATTATTATTATTATTATTATTATTATTATTATTATTATTATTATTATTATTATTATTATTATTATTATTATTATTATTATTATTATTATTATTATTATTATTATTATTATTATTATTATTATTATTATTATTATTATTATTATTATTATTATTATTATTATTATTATTATTATTATTATTATTATTATTATTATTATTATTATTATTATTATTATTATTATTATTATTATTATTATTATTATTATTATTATTATTATTATTATTATTATTATTATTATTATACACATGGTCTTTTTTTAGGGTCTAATGAAAGGAGATCCTTCTTCATCCACCAAGTCATAACCACCACGACACCATGAAGGACACAGTTTCACTACCAAAATGACACATTCCCCACAATCACCATGAAGCCACCTCCATCCATAATTTCTCTCCTTTTCAACAACACAACAAAACGCCAAATAAGTCATTTCAACAGCACGCGCTTCAAACAAGCTTGGACATAGTTAACTTTTAAAGTAGAACACAAAGAAGAAAAAACTAAAGAGAAAAAGATGAATTAAAGAAGAGCAACCTTTTACACACTTGGGCAGATTTGAAATCCCCAAAAGCATGAGAAGGAATGAAAAAACTTCAAAAGAACAATAACATAGTAGATGTTTTTTTTTTGTTAAATATGATTTTGATTTATTAAGTTTTAGTGAAAATTACAAATTTTCTTTTAAAATGTTAGAGTAATTTAATTTATTGAATTTATTTGTGGTTTTAAACATATTTTTAATTAACATGAAAGAAAAAAATATATCAATATAACTAATTCAAATATTATCATTAAACATATTTAAAATATATTTAATAAATTTAATAAAATTTAGTTAAAAAACTAAACTCACACATCTCCAAAATTAAAAAATTAAATTAAATCAAAATTTCGAAGAAAAATTAATTTTAAATTTTGTTAAAATTATAGGTAAAAAATATATTGAATTATTTTTTATCTCAAACAAAAAACTTTCAACTAACTTCTGATTTTTTTCACATAAACTACGTTTTTATATCCCTTCAACAATTAATTTTATTTTTATAAATCAATATTAAAATACGCTTTATCTATTCATAAATTATAAAAATCCATAAATATCAATTATTAATCATAAATTTTATCTACAAATATCTTTAAAAAATAGTCATAAATAAACTAGGATGCTAACCATTATAGGATTATTTTTTTCAATTTTTTTCATGTGAGAAATATATAAGAATGCTTTTTATATACAGAGTTACGAAGCTAACTATCCTCCAGTATAAAAACATAATTTCCATTTATACCGTTTAAATTGAATTTCTATTTTATAATCAAATATAAATAATTGATGAACTCAAAACTAGGATGACACGAAATCTAGCTGGCAAACAAAGAAAATGACAACACACAACAGTGTTTGTAGGCATTGATGTTTACTGTTAAATAAATGTCAGAAATGAGACTTTGTATTTAATGCCTTTGTCGATACCCAATCAGAACACAGTGCAACAGTTCATATTCAGAACCTCAAAATACGCACAAACAACTCAAGCCATTAATAAAACTTTAAATTTTATTCCTCGTATCTATTTTAAATCATTATTGTTTGTCTTAAAATGTAAATAAATAAAAAATATTATTTGTCATAAATCTCAAAAATAATTTATAAATTAAAGGTATTAATTTATTATAACTTGCAATTATTATATAAATCACGAGTTTAATTATTTTTTTATTTTCAAAATAATCTTATTTTAAGCAAAATAAGTATTTCATTTTATACGTAGAAAATATATTTTTGTTGGTGTTTATTTGAGTGAACAGGTAAATGAGAGAGTGTATTTGTAAGTAAATTTTTTTAATCTGTCACGTCAATCAAATCCTACACTAATTTTCACAAACTTTATTTTCAAATTTATTCTTACTTACCTCCAAATCCACTCAAATAAACAACAACAAAATTTACTTTCAAATCCTCTTAAATCCCTTCAATCACTTTTCTCCAAATCCATTCAAGTAAACAAGGCCTTAAAGTATTAACAAATAAAATTTACTTTTTTACAAAGAAAAGATTTTAATGTCTGAATACTATACATTTTAATATAATCTAAAATTACACTCTATAATTCTTCATAATATATTATTTTATTTCTTGTTTATAACATAAATTACATTAATTTTAATTATTTATTTATTTGGCAAATATTTCTCAAGACTCTTTTTAAAAAATAGAACTATACGGTTTTTATCTAGTTAGCATATTTGTAGTAATTTATTAAATTATTAATAAGAAATAAATTTAAATTTGACAGAAAAAATAGTGAAGCCAAAGTTAATTACAAAACAATGTTTATTAGGCTCCATTATTATTTCCACCATCTATTTAAAATAGAATAATTATTTAAGATTATATCTAGAGAATCTATTTTTAGTTATTTATTACAATTTGTAAAATTTATTACCTGTTTAAATTTTGATAAGGAGAGGGAAGTCAAATGAAAGTAGCATAAATAAAATAGTACTGTCTCAATAATTATTCTCTTCATCCCTACTTTTGGAAGGATTTTGTTTACAAAAAATTGAAATAATATGTATATATTTAGGCAGATAATATATCTTTACTTTTTAAACTATTAATTAATATTGAAATATTTTATATTTATTGATTTATGCTACAATCTCTTAAAAGAGAAGGAGAAAAAGGCGGTTCCATATATACGCCCTTTTCAATTAAGATGCATTCCATTTCCCACTACTATTTTATTGTTTCAATAAACAATATAGAAAAAAACCATATTTATACGGTAAAATTAACTGATATCTTGCAACACCGCAGAAGAAACTTATGAGAAAGTATATGCAATACAATTCACTAACTTTTTCAGAAAACGAATAAAAAGTAAGTTAAAATTAAAGAAAGCCAGGATTTTTTTTTATGGGAAAAGGATACACAAAACCTTGTCTTTAATTATATATATTATAATAAAATAACATTAATATTTAATTATGATTACTTTATATTAAAATAACATTAATAGTTATTTTGACTCCATATGCAAGTACACATGCAACACTGCTGGCAACACAAACGAAAATGGTGTCCTCACACAAATAAAGTTATAGAAAATTAAGAACACGAAGCCAAGAAAAATGTCAAATGGCCTTTAGCAAAACTTTTATTTTCTATTCATTCGTTCACACAATTTCCCGAACATGTTCTCGGTTAAACAAATCAATCAGTGAGCAGCGGCAGAATCAAGGGCTAATATACGAAGCAAACCATCGAACGTCACGCCGCCATTCTTGTCGCCGCCGCCGAGGCGTATCATCGCGTTGATGTCTTCGTCGGTGGCCGGAAAACCCGCCCAGGCCATATACGTCTTGAGGTCGTGGTGGCTGAGCTTGCCGTCGCCGTCCTTGTCCATGACCTTGAACACGTCCTCCATGGCTCCACTACCCACGGGTATTGTCTCCGCGTTTCCCGTCACCACGCGCTCGAACTCCTCGTACTCCACGAACCCGTCCTTGTTCGTGTCGGCCACCGTCATCATTGCCCCAATTAACTCATCTCCGCCGCCGACTCCGCCATGAACGCCCGCGTAGAAGGCGTGGAGGTCGTCGCGGCTTATTTTGCCGTCGCGATCGGCGTCGAGGACTTCGAATGCGGGGCGGAAATCGGCGGCAGCGGCGTGGGGGCTGAGGAGGCGACCAGAAGGGCACATGGTTTGTTGTGTGGTGTTCGGACGATGATTCGAGGAACAGGAATTTGTGTGTGTTTGGGGTTGTGTGGTTGTTGAGAGAGGAGAAAGGGGATCTTTGTGTTAAATAGAGGAAACTCCGAGATTTTAGGGCCCACATTATTGGGAGAAGGCATCACGGGGCTTGAGCTGCAAGGTTATTTGACCTCATGCTCTGACTATGTTACGTATGTGCTGACGTCATTGCCCTTTCTATTTTCTTTTCCAATTCTAGAACTTTCATGGACACTGCTCAGAAAGACGTAAAAGAGAACGAGTATTAAATTTGATTTAAAAAATACGTAAAAGTGAACGAGTATTAAATATGATTAAAAAATAAGTTAAAATTTCAATTTTTAAAATATATTTTTAGCCAAGTGTTATTATTTTTTTAAGGTTAAATATGTTAACATTCATTGGACGATGTTAACGTGATAATTGGAAGAATTCAGTCTTCAGGAAAGTTTCTCCAATCCCGAACTTGACCAAAGGCTCTTCTCCTTCATTTTTCCATTCACTTGTTTTTTTTAATTAATTTTTACTTTTTAAATAATGTAAAACTATTAAATGCATAGTAACAACAATAAGAAGGATATGATATTGAAGGATAAGAACCTCGTCTTCACCAATATGCTATGTTAAACCTAACATAAAGTGATATTGAAGGATTGAAACAAGCTATACAATAATTCCAATTCAATTTAAACTACTTGTTCCTCAAAATTTTATACCAAAAATCATTACATAAAAATAATATTAAGTAAATTTATGTTTTTTCGTTTATTTTTATTATTATTTTTATATACTTTTATACTAATAATATAATAAATATACTCATTAATAAATTATTAAATTTGTGACATGTTATTCATTTTGTTGCCTTTTTGTCGTATGGTGTTTTTAAACTAAATTGTTTCATAGCAGTAATGTAAGATGGTACTTAGTAGTGTCATGCTACCACCAAACATCAAAAGCATTCGCAAAATTAAATGTTTAGCGACACTTAACGATTTGAAGCTAAAATACTTCTAGATAAACGCTCAACATGTTGTACAACACCATTTAATGTTATATCAGTTGATAACAAAAACATTGTTGTGATTTCAAATGAACTTATACTTGGTCAGATGCTTATATTGGTAAATCTTCTTCAATGAGTTGGTTCAAAACAATTTTTATCTATTCAAACTCATTAATTTATTCAATTGCTCATATTCTAAGTTCTCATAGTCTTATAAACTCAAGTAACAATCAAACATGAAACAATCATCCGAACCATATAATCATGATCATGGTATGTCATTAAAACTAGTGATCAACAAATAATTGTATAAATGATTCTAAAAGAACATATAGACAAAAAAAAATTACATGTTAAGGAAGAATCAACTTGAACAACAAAATAAAGAAAATTAAAAATTAACTTATTCAAATTGTGAAACGATTTGTTAGAAATAAAGACTTTGTCATAATTATCATTTTAATAGTCTCCCATTTAAAAAAAATATACTAGAAGTTTGAAAATCTAAAACAAATAAAGAACGCTATTAAATTTAAAAAAAAAAAATATTTATAAATAATAAAACTTGTTTATAAAAACTTTATTTATACTTTAAATTTCTAATATTAAAATAACGATGTTTTATATTTTTAATATATTATTAATTTTGAAAATGATTTTTTAAATTCTTAAAAAAGTAATATAAAAAATAATATATAAATTAATATTTTAAATTTATAATAAAATTACAGTCTATTTTAACACTTTATAATTGAATCAAATATATTGTTACTCTAATGTAATTTAGTTCATTTTTATATTCTTTTACTTTTATATCGCAATTTACTCAGAATTTTCAGTTTTTAATTAATTTTTTATTATATTTTTTTATTTAAAATTGATAAGTAGAAAAGTATCGTATCTCATTGATAACTACTAATTTAAATATATTTCAATATTATTTTTAATTTATAAAATAATAACTTCATAATTTATCATCTATCAACTAATTAAATTCATTATATAGTTTTCAATCTTTTTCTTTAATCTCAATTTAAAAACATTAATAATTATTTTGCGGTGATTTGATAATTCATGTATATCCAAATGTAAATTGCCTTAAACGCATAAAATGTCCAAAACCTCACTACACTTTCCTGCTTTTGTAACTAATTTTCCTTGCAATTTATTAAATTTTGCACATAAACATAATTCTAACGTTTTAATATTTTCCTTTTCTGTGTAAAAGAAAACGCCTTGAAAAGAGTTGTTAAAACGTGTAGACGGTGGACTTCAATAACGTCACATGGTTTGTGCTTATGGTTTTTTGTCGGTTTTCTCTTAATTCGTTTATTGTTTGAATTGAATACGTCTTTTACACACTCTTTAGATTTATTGAAATACTACTGACACCGACTCAATGAAAACGGAAGCTGAAAATTTTGTATGACAAAAAAAGGATAATCGATTAATAATAAATGATTATAAAAAATGGTATAATCGATTATCCTCTATTTAATCAATTTTTTATTAATATAATTAATTATAACATAATTGTAATAATGTCAATAACTACGCTATTATTATATTTTATTGTATTATGATAAACGAAGAACTAGAATAAAATATTAAAATAATTTATAATATAAATATAATATTTTCTTTATACATGTTTTATTAAAAACAAATAATTGAAATAAAATATTTAACAATAAATAAAATAAATTTAATTAATTTAATTTTGTCATGTTTTATGAAGCAATTTATTTTAATATATTATTATTTTAAAATATAACCATTTTATTCATTAATAGTTAATGATAGTTTTTATTCTAAATTTATGTTATCTTCAATATATATTTGAAAATTATTTATATATTAAATATATAAAAAACTTTATATTATTGTACCAATCACATATAACTTAAATTTTCTAATTATGTTTCATTTTTTTTTCTAATTCAACCAATCTTATTTTTCACTTTCTTTCGTTATTACTATGATTGAAATCGATTATAAATAATATTAGACATAGGATGAAATATTTTTGAGGTTTAATATAATAACAAATTTAAAAACTATATTTTCTTTGTTAAATAACAATTTATATTAAATAACATTGAATAATAGAAATTTATAGTGATTATGTTTTTACTTCATTTAAACTTCCTATGTCTAGAAATATAATTTATGTAGATCATTAATTGATTAATTATTTGTTTTACAAACACATCACACCACTTAATAGGCGACTCTACATAGATTAATGTGAATCAAGATCGGAATAAGTTCTCATTTTTCTTTATTATTGATTCAATCCATTTTTCTATTTCTTTTTTTTAATATTAGGAAATGGAGTATGATGCTAATTTATTTATATGTGTATTAAATTAGATGGTTTCAAATATATTATTGCCTGGAACAAGTTAATAAAATTTTGATGGGATTATGTTAAATTGAAATATGTTTGTGATGAGATTATTATCTTCCTACCAAAACTTAACTGAAGACAAAATCTTAGAATAGTGTGGATGATAGCAAATAATTATAATTATGAACTAAAGTCTAAATTATCCAATGGATTATTAAATAAATTATTAAGTTGTGGTGGGAAATAAATCCACGGGCGGACCAAAGTTTGATTTGTTTTTTATAATTAATTTTAAGTTTTAAATAATTAGATATTGTTTAAATATCTCTAAAATATATAAATTATTATGGGCCAGAATCCAAAATGGGCCAGCCCATTCAAAGTTTAGGCTTGTAGGATGAAAGGGCTTTTGGTTGGACCCAATAAAAAGAAAAAGGCGCAAAGGACAAATCCGTAACTAAAAAAATAAGGGAGGCTTTTAGTCTATTCCTAGAGTGAAACCCTAATTCTAATTCTCCCGTTATATAAGTCAGACCAGAGAACAGGGTTACCTCCCAAAGGTTGCAGAAAACCCATCTTTTTGTGATTCCAAGCAAATTTATGAATGACAAAGCTACTAGAAATTTTCGTTCTTTTTCTCTTTTCCATTTGCCTCTTGAGATGCTTTTGATTCGTAGGTCATGTGTCATGGGTTATCTCGTTATCAATGATGAAAGAGGCGTACATTTTCGCAGGAATGTTGAGTCGCTTCGCCTTCGTTTGTTAATCCCAGGCGCAGTGAATTATTGAACTGCCAAATCACCTTTTTCTTGATATTAATCTTCCAAAAGATTGGTTTTGTTGTTTTATTTCTCTTTATTACTTTATTTATTTTTATTTGATTTGGATTTTAGAGTTGTGGGATCCAATGATGGCATGAAATCTTTGAGACCTGATTGTCTAATTTGATGACAACTATAAGCATACTGCTGAGGATCCTATCCAAACCTTCAAAGATGTGTAGTTCTTTTTGTTGTTTTTCTTTTTGGGTTTATGATTTAGGGTTAACGTAATATGTGTGTATAATTGTGATTTTGGAGAGTATGAGGAAAAGGGAAAATAGATCTGAATGATGAAATATGCACTGGGCTCTGAGCAGTATATTGATGCATAATGCTAGCCTAGAAAGCTATGTCTGACTACTACTTTCTCTTCTGTATTTTTTCACGTTAACGACCTATTTGTGTTCTTTTGTGTTTTGTTATTCTTTTCTTTTGTGTTTTCGTTGTTTGTTAAGTACATATTTGTGTTCTTTCGTGTTTTGTTATTCTTTTCAAAGAATGCAGTCGTTGGGTTTTCATTTATATTACTTAATATAAATGAAAGAACACAATTTATCTTTCATTTTTCTTATGAGCCTTTGATTTAGATCTATAAACTTCCCCATTTGAATTTATGTGCAATTATTTTTTTAATATAATTTAAAAGCGTCAGACAGCAGAATCTATTTACAAAAATAGAGGATAAATTGATTAGCCTTTCAAATTTGTGTAATGTGGAACACTGCACCCAACTTTATCTAAGTTCGGCAACGGAACAGCAAAATTTAAAGTTTTATTTATTTGAATATATAATAATCAATTACAAATTAAAAAAGTATAGAAATAAAAATATATTTCTGTAAGTAGTATTTTTAACTCGCAAGCAAGGAAGAAAATTATCATTGACTTAGCTGAGTTGCCGAAGTTAATGAGTATTGGACTGTGATTTTTGTCTATGAAGTACTAATACAAGATTACTATTTTAAATCAAGAGAAAATAAATCATTAAGAAACAGTTTCAAGAAATATACTAATATTAGTACAGTGGTCTTAATGAACATCCCACTCGCTGTGAGCCTGTGAGACAGATCTGCCTATTTGATACCTAAAATGCTTCCACAACAATAGACATATACTGAAAAGCTCCAATACATAGAAACATTTTGCAGAAAAAAATGCATTTACAAAATCAATGCTGTCGAATCCTGACTCCAAAAGCAGTTTAATCTTCTTTTTTGTCCGAAATTTGATTCGCTAGAAGAATGGTTCTGATACATCAATCCAAACTTCATCCTAAATGCAGCAACAAAGAACTAATGGAGCAACTCTCGCAAATGGTTTTCGTTGAAAAACGGAGGTTCTATTATGCCACATTATATATAAATGAAATACACCTAATTTTGTTTTAGTTAAAAAAAGTTCAATATATTCAATATATACATTATCCTAATCCAAACTTCATCTTTTTACAACTTATTTTGATTTATAATTTTGATACAAACGACATTTATGAGCAAATGCCCAATTTACTCTTGAAATGATATATAGTTTCTTGCATACAGATCCTTGTATCAGTATCAGTATTTGATCTTTAATAAATAGTTAACTTTCTTTTTTGTATTTAATAAAAAAGCTTGTATACGAGTAAATAAAATTTTCAAATATATATTTATAAAATTGTTAATGAAAAATCTCGCGTATTCATATTTGAGAAACCGATTTATATATCTAATCATTTATTAATATACATTAATTAAAAGAATTAATATTTTGTGAAAAATTAATTAAAAGTTAATTAGCATTTTTTGAAATTTTAATTATATCCGGTCTTCCCCGTCTAATTTTTTCGGTCTTTTTCCTACCTTTCTAAATCCTTTTAGAGACGTTTTCCTTCCTTCTCCCTTCCGCCTCAGTAAGCCGTCACCTGCTGGAGATGCTCTTATCTCACTGATTTTGCTATCATTCTATATTTTTAGACAGGGTAGCTCAGGAACATAAGATTTCGTAGCAGGTCCCTCAACACTACATTTCTCTTTCTCACCTATTCCGCCATTACATTTTTTATATCCCCAATGCTTTTAAAGAGTTACCAACCTTCTAATTCAGGTGCAAGGAGAAAAACTGTCCACATTAGACTCATCCAATCCTAAGGATTCGCACTATAGAACTTCACCCTTACCACACTAGCTCCACTTTCTTTATTAGCCCAGACACAATTATGGTTTCCAAGCAAGCCGAATACGCAACCACCCAGCACGCAGATCACAGTACAAAATGTAGCTGATATGATCAGAATCGAACATCACTACTTCAATGAACCTATCTTCCTAACTACCGTCACCATACACCTATTTTCCTGCCACCTATAAAACATGTGCTTGGTCTTCCCTGAAAATCATTCATTTTACATCTAACTTTTGACAGAGCTGAAATAACTTTAGCCCACCTGCAACCATCCGTACTTTTATATATCAGATGCAGCCCTCCATAGTTATATGTTAGATGCAATCCACTATAACTATATATTATTGAGCACATATACCAGATATACCTATAGACCAAAGTGGATATCTAATCTTGCAAGTTCATACAAGTACGAAAAATGACAGTCAGTGCAGATGGTACGTACCTCTTCGGAGCCGTGCTTGATCTTCCTACAAGTACCCCCTCCAAGCCATAAAAACTATGACCTTGACAGATCTAGCAGATTTACACTTCAAGTGAGCAAAAGTCAAAGCTCACAATTACATGCACTATCCACTTAAAACCAAATGCTTAAATTATTAACAGATTAAACTTCTATTAACAACGCATCGTTAGAGCAAGGAACTGTCAATGAGGCATTTGATTATGGAGTAATGTTATATCTAAATGAAAGATCTTATTTATTTTCCTAATTTTGTGTTCAAATATATTAGATGCACAGAAACGTGTTGTAGTTGTTTTTTTTTTCCACATTATATGAACATTTTGGAGTTATTCCTTTGCTTCCAAATTCATTCGAATCTTCAGCATTAAATTTAGGGTTTCAGTTATCACAGGTGTTTGCAACGAATTGAATAATGCACACGAAAATTTCTTCAGCTATTACTGCTTCAGGAATATCAGGAAACTAAAGCTGAAGCCCCTGCCAGTACCTACCAAAATATATAATCTAGCCAATGTCTTTTGCCCTGCATTTATCGCTATGAATTAAAAATCGTATCCGATATTTGATTTTGGTATTGCAAAGATAAGTTCTACCCAATGTGATATGCCTTGGTAGTTTTTGGTTGTTGATTTCAAAATCTTCAGTCAGCGTACCGGATTTGAGAAGAAAATTACAACAAAGTACACAACGAATCCAGCAATAAGTATTCCCCCATAGATATAAGTTTGAGACGAGTGCACGGGATATTTGTACTCAATTTTGCAGCATCTCATATTATCCCTCTCGCTGGCCAAGACATGATCAACATATCTGCAATTCACAAAATTGTAAATAGCCTACTAGAACAGTATCAAGGGGAAAAACATCAGTTTACTAGAATATCACTTCTTCCCATTTTGACAACACAAATGAAGAAGTTCTAAAATACAGGGTAACTTACTGTTGGGTGAACATGGTGCTCTGCAGAATATCTGAACTGTTTAAGTAGGCATCCTGTAGCCGATGATCATATAACAGAGAAGACATATCAACAAGCTGCTCCTCAAGGCCCTGGTGTACGCACACAAATTGCTATATGTTAAGAATACAAATGTCTGCAAAATCAGGTCAAGAACTCCATTCAAGTAAAGCTTACATCAAGATATTTTTCTAAGCGATCAACTAATTCATGTGGAAAGGGTTCTGGCAAATTAGTAGTTTTCTTGTAGAACTTCTCTAACCAAAAATCAGTGCTGGACTTTTCTTTCTTTCCTTTTACTGGTTCACCAAGTGGAGTTTTCAGATACTCTGCTGCAAAAGTTTGCACAGTCTGCACAGAATTGACAGGTAATTTCAGGAATCAAGTACAGGTATTTATTTAAACTCAAATGAAGCATGACTTACCTCTGATGTATCACGAATTTTACGAAGTACAGAGTCAACACGGGCATATATCGAGTTCCTCTGTCAATAAACAAAAAGATAATTAGAGAAATGCCTTCTGGTAAATAAAATTCACTTGGGCATACTGAGAGAGCCCTAACCAAAGCAACATCTTGGAGCATTTGACTGATGTGAGAAGTATTAGAGAAGGGTCCAAATGGATGGCAGCCAGCTGCCCAAAGCCAGTTTACAACAGGTCTTTCATGTACATGAGAAGCCTTCTCATATGGTGCACTTAAACCACCTACAACTGAGGCAAGACCAGCCAATATATGACGTTGTGCCTGAGATGGAAGAGCATGCCTTCTCTGTGTTTCTGAAACGTAGCTGTCAAACAAGGCAATTAAGAGTGGTGTTAACTTTTACAAAACAAAACTGATAAATAATCAGGAAACCGAAGGTAATTGAAAGCAGAGTTTGAAATGGTTTCTTTGAGTCGCACTATCCAAATAGACAGTCAGCATGAAATGAGAGTAGACTTTGCTTCCTAAAAAAGTAACTAATGGATTGTATCACAATACATTAGCAACATTTGAGAGAGTTTGTAAGTTCAACTCCCCTACTAATATTTGAAAGTTTTAAGGTTGGCTTGGTGGGTTGAACAGGAGAGTGAGAGAGATTGTAAGTTCAACTCTCCCTACTAACATAATCAAAAGGTATAGATCATTGGAACTATTAAATTGAGATGTGGAAACTGTGGACAAAAAGGATTAGAGGTTCCGCATAGAAACACAAGACAGTTTTCATAGAGCCTACAATAGTATAGATGTTGCCAGTTAGGAATTAGTCAAAATAAGCAGTGCACAACCCATTTATTCCTTCCTCCCTCTCCCGTATACGCATCAAAATGTCTACAGTAGTATGCACTAGTCTTCAATTTGAAAGAACTGGATGTCTGAACATTACTCACCTCAAGGGAATCTTTTCATTTTGATGCTCAAGCACAATTACAACATCATTGCTTGTCCATACCATACTTTCATCCTCCATCATAAGGTTTGGATCCACATCCGCCAGTGATAGCACAAAGCTGCGTATTAAAAAGCATTACATTTGGAAATTTTAGTTGAATTGGTTCTGAAACAAAAATTACGCCATCAATAGCAATCAAAATATATTTCCATATAACAATTGCAATATGATGCATTTCATTTCAAAAAACCATCAGAATGAATATAATGATCTAATCACAAGTATTTGAATCTTCCAATTTGGTGATTGATTGACATAATAGATCAACACAGGATTACTTCCAAAACATTCCTTACAAAAGTTCAACTCTAAGATGTCTTTTCTAACAATTTTTCAACTTTGATCAATCATTGTTAAATAGAAATAAATATATTTTTGTATGTTGGGAGCTACATATAATCAATATATTTAGGGGATAACTTTTTTTGTCTTTCAAGTTCGAATTATTTGAGTATTCCTTTTCATTTTGCAGAACGCCACCAAATTTTAGGTACCAACACTTCACGAAGTCCAAAGTATCTAACTGCAATGCCTAGGTTCACCTCAAATGTCCTAATTGACCAAAGTAAAAGATCGGATGAAAATAATAAAAGTACAAAAGGTGTTCTATAAAACTATGATTAAATATGAATATACAAGAACAAAGACACTATGATGTTACGGTTGTATTTCAGTGTTCATCTAGGCAAAAGATAGCAGTGTACGCACACAGGAATTACTCTAGTTCCATATGTTGGTTGTAGATCCCCTTGTTTCTTTACTTTCTTTTTCCTTTTCCCGCCATATTTTGAGTTATATGAAGCCCAAAGAGGCTTATGCTTAAGAATAGAATCAGTTGACTCGTCAGATTCATCCATCCAATTCTGGCGGAGGAAATATTTACTTGAAAGAGATGGGTCAGCCACTTCAAGCAATCCAGCAGCAAGCACATCGGCAGAACGTTCCATCTCCTGTAAAATGGGTTTCAAGTCCATTACCCATATATAAATAGCTAAGAAAGTAATAAAACTAATTTGCATTCATCTTAGTTACGGATCTATTTACTTCAACTATGTGGGTATTGAATTCTGGAGGTTCTTCTAAAGATCGCTTAGGATAAAAGGACATGAGCAGCACTACTAAGCATTCAAATTTGTCTATTTAACAAAAAGGGGTTACAAACTGATACTCGTGATCTACAACTTACAAGGTTAGTGCAATTTTTTCCAATAATTACCCCATGAAAATGAACAAATCACATTGCCCAGGTGAAATCATACGAGAAGTTGAAAGCGGTAGCTTTAAGCAACAAAGAGTACAAGTCAGCACTCACTTCTTTTAAAATAGCACCATCCAGATATGTCTTGGTATGAACATGGAAACGACCATCATTCTTGGTTTCCTGCAGGGAATGTCCACGTGTAGCTTTTGAAACAGCAATTGCCAGCTTCTCATGGCGATGTAATGAATGTGCACCCCCAATAATTACTAATTCTTGCCCATCATGAAGCATACTCTTCACCTGAGGTATGAAAAAATGTAGCAGTTGCATAATGTTCTTACTAAATTACACAACCACAATTCTAGAAAATCCATACGACAATTTTCAAACTGAATTAACAAAAATAGGTAGTGTGCCCTAAAGGAAATTACAAACCTCTGCCTCAATTCTTTCTATATCAATACTGTAATTATGGCCATTTTCCATAATGTTGTATCGATTATGATTTTGCAAGACAATTATCGGTACAAGCAGCCTTGAAGTAAGATCAACAGTTTCAAACCTAAACAAATCAATAACAATACAATTAAACTCTAGAGCTAATACTTCCGTGATCAGTCAACAAAGCGTTCAAGTGCACTTATTATTCACATGCTAGACACAACTGCAGCTCAAATTACATAAAAGTATTGAATACTAAACAAAAGAATAAGGTCATGAGGACAATGTGTTGAAGATCCAACATTGACAAAAGAAAAACCCAAATTATAGTATATAAATAGATGCAAACCTCATTTTATAAGCTAGTTTTGTAGGATTGACTTAGGTAAACCTTACTGTCTAAGATGGCATCAAAGTCATTCAGAGTCTAGTGTATGCTAATGAGGTTAGTTGGACCTATTCAGCTGCTATTGGACCACAAACAAATATTTAGTTTCACGCTCCAAAAATCTGGTTTTTGGCGTAAGGAGAGCACTGGAGATCTCGCATTGACTATAAATAAAACTAAATTATAGTATACATCATATAAGCCGGTTATATAAGATTGAATTAGACTTAAACTCTACTTTCTAAAACAATGATTTGAAGGTGAAAATTAGGTAGACATCATACACAAGTTTCAAAAGTTAAGCATCCATAACCCACCTTAAAACATTAAGGGATAACAATTAAGATTCCATGTTAAAATCCAAACTTGATGGTCAAAATGGTTCTGCTTAACCAAAGAGCTTATGAACTTGTGAAAATTTAGGCAGAAGTCAATAAAATCAGCTAAGCAAGACAATTTTAAACAGTGAAAAGCCGACAAAAGCATGTCCCATCCCCACTAAAATAGTTGATAAGAATCATGAGATAAGTTAATGGATGAAGAAAAACAAAAAATAAGAATAAATGCATATTTTAAAGAGAAAGTTCTGAGGCCACCAATTGAAGAGATAATGATGTAAAGTTTCATGTAGAGGTGTGTGAGACATGCAAATAGAAAGCTATCCAATTAAAAGGGGCCAAAGAACAAAGATAACCTCCAGAGAAACTAATAATATAAAAGACCTCAATATGAGTTTTACAGAATTTTAGTTTGTTAGAGAATCCAATGGATCCCTGTGTAGTTGACGACCCTGCTGATAGCATCTCCAATGGCACAAAGGTAGTGTTGCTTAACATTCTTTGGATGGACCCAACTACTCCACATTACATTTAACAACCCTAGCAACATTTTATAGCACAGGTGCAACTAGTAAAAACTTAAAATGAGTCTCATGTAATACCCTACATATTCATATGCATTATTATATTTGTTTTTGTTCCAACTTAAAAAATAATGATATTCTAGTCATGTTTCAACTGCTAGAGTCACATCAATGTGTATGGTTGATCTGATATTATTTTTTGTCAGAAGAGACTGGCTAGCAGCTGGCTTGATTCCTGCATTTCTTCCCTCCGTTCCAAGATCAGTTTTGTGGGCTTTTAATGATAAGAATCAGTCTCTTAAACAAGGTCAGTTCTTAAACCGTGATTGGACCAATGATGAAAACTCAATAGTAATGGTTCTTATAGATAAAAAAACTCTATTGAAGATGCTCCTAGTGGGATAAGACTTAGCAGTTGTCATTTGCTTATAGATCTCAATACCTCACATCAGGTGCAATAACATGTTCCACCGTGGTTGATACCAAAGAAGCAAGCTGTCCAAGAAAAATATGATTGCTTGATTGTTGAGAACTTGTGCTCAAACTACTAGGATGTATCACATTTCGTAATCTTGGCAGGGTTCTAGAACAGACACTTCCTTCTTCAGCTTCAATCTTACCGTAAGTGCAAGGCCCTGCTGAAAGGTCAATCACCACAAATCTGAATGAATAAATAAAAAAGTCAGGCTAGCCTATATGTAAGAGGAATGGTCTAACATAATTTCTTGAGATACAGAATATACAATTAAACCAACTTTTCCCAGTGAAACATTTTTAAGAGAAGAAATTAAGTTTAAAAGAAAATAGTTCAGAACCAAACCATTACATACCTGCCAGAGCTTAGCCAAACTTGAGTTGCTCCTCCACCATTGTAACGATAACGATAGATGTAATCTCCTTCTTGTTTTTTCATATCTTCCTCAGTTAGGTCAGGAATTTTCCCGTACATTAAGCCATCAAGATCGATTTCCTTATTTCTAGGATCTAGTCTCACCTACAAGTAATTTTAAATTAACAATAAAAAAGAGAAACAAAAAAAACATATATTGCTACTGTAGTAGGGAAATATGAAGTATGGTATATCTAATATTTGGCAACTAAAAGTATTGCTTATTGATTATACCTTGTCAAAGTTTACAATAAATATTGCACTTGGCACTGGCCTATCCATCTCCGTGACAGAAGATCCCACACTCTCCATGTCAAATATGTAGGAGTACAGCCTTTGAAATACTGGTTCAACACCTGTTGCTTCAACTTCAAACAAAGGTACCTCTCTTCCAAACTCAGTCTGCAAGTTGTGGTAAGCTTTAGCAAGTGCCATATACAATAAAACAAAAAGAAAGTGGCAAAGAAAAAGAAAGGACCACACAGTTACCTCTCTTGCCTTTCCTGCAGGAACCATTGCTTCTTTCAGTGCTTTCTCAAGTGCTATCAGTTCAGGCTGCCCAGCCTACAGTGAAAATTAGATTTTAAATTATTAGTGTTCATATCTAGCAGTTTGTACATGATGGCCTGTACAAAGAAACAGACAATAACATGAAAAAAGATGTCCAACTATAGAATATGCTTCAACAATAAACCAAAATATAACAGTCTAATCAATCCATAAGATTTCTAAAGTACATTTTGATTCTCAAACAAAGCCGGCTGGTCTTTATTTACAAGGGTATTTAAGTTCATCTAAACAAAAGCTCACTCTCTCGGCCTTCCTCGGTTGGGAATCCTATCTTGACTATTTTTTCTCCAGTATAAAAATATGGACATGGTCAAACTTTCATCAGTTGTTATGTGGTTTGAAACCTTTAACTTTGGATCTAGTTGTATAAATTTCTCCATACACAGTACTTAAAGATAAGTTAAAATAAGTTTAGGAATAAGTTAAAATTAGGCTTTTGAAGAAGTTAATATGAAAATCTTCTGAAAGTTAACTTATAAATTAGCTAATTGTAGGAAAGCTCATTTCACATTTTTATCTTCTTCCTATTTGCATCTCTTGCAAATGTTTACGAAGAAGTTGAACCAAACTAATCTTTTAGAATATGCATTTCAAGAAAGCAATAGGATCCCCTCCAATGACCATGCTCTGCATTTCAATATTCCACAACTTAGACCTACGCTAAAATTATCCAATTTCAGACCAAAACATCGGTAATTACAACTCTACTGATCCACTTAACTCAACCTTCCCAAACTAGCAGACACCACAGAGTCACAGTTAAACAGTAGCCACCACGATAAAGCTTGGGAGCTGCAATTTCACTTTCCATAAATTCAATCAGCAAGAAAATAGGGATAATGAAGCAACAATTAGCCTAAATAGAATACAAGGCATATAAACGTGGCTTACATGAAATGCATTATAGACCATGTGATGCTCAATATCAAGTAGCTCTCCAGTCTCCAGACACGAAGGTCTGTGAGCTGGAAAGCTATTTTTGAGAAACTGTTCCAATCGATGCGCGTCGATGTTGTATCTGTAACCTCCGTCTCCGTTGAAACCAATCAGAACCACGTTCACTTCGAGCGGAACTTGAAACGGAACCTGCACAAACCACAAACTCGTGCATTACAAATCAACTAATTGGACGTTGACGTTGACGTTGATTTTCATTTGACGGAAAAAAGAAAGTGACCTCGGCGCGAGAATGGAGCATGCGACGGACATCGGATCGCACGTTGTCGCGGACGTCGTGGAAGGCGCCGTGGTGCCACTGAGGGTGGCCGGTTTCTCTCTTGAAGGCTTGCGGCGCCGAATTGGACTGAGTCAGGAGAAGACTCAGCAAAGCGAGTAGGAGTGAACGAGGCGCCATCACCTCGCTCGTGTTTGTTGATTCAGTTCAGGAATGTGAGAATTGTTAGTGATTTGATTGAAATAAGAACATGTGTTGCTGCAACAGCGAGATTGTGAGGAATTAATTAGCCATGTGTAAAGCTCGCACAACAACGATGCTCAGAGTGCCTGCGGAATCCACTCGCCGGGACCTGATGGCTGCGAATTTCAACAACATATTTCCTAGATTGCCCTCCAATGTCAATAACCATGTTTTAGATCCTTTTAGTTACAGGCCCAAACTCGACATCAGGCCAGACCGGTCCATCCAATAGCATGCAAACTTTTGCTTTCTGCATTCCCATAATTACTACCTGTACCCCAAGTTAGGTTTAAAAAGTCTAAACTGTCTTCACTCATTGCATCACATTGTCTTCTTCTTCTCCACTACATCCGTGCCGCCACTATACTCTTGTTGCCGAGTCTTGAGGCGACAATACTGACATAATCAAGAGTCTCGTCGGGGATCTTAGAGAAGGTATAGAGCTTCTGCAGGAGAAATGCAAGAGATGAGAGTGAAGAGAAAGAAAGAGGAAACAAAATATTGAGTTTGGAGGAAATTATATGACAAAAATTAGCTTTTTTCCCCTTAATTATTGTTTCATTCTATAAAACATTCGGATTGTTCATGTATAGTTTGGGAAATTTTGTTCCAAAGAACATCTTATATATTCTAAAATGTTTATTCTGGAAAACATGTTTCTAAAAGTTTGTTCTATAAATCTTATTTTAGAAAATTTGTTTTGAAAATTTTTCAGAATAAATAATTCAAAACTATATAACATGAAGACTAGAATGATCATTTTCAAATTTATGAAGACGCAATAGTGATTAAGAGATGTGGAAAGCAAAAGCCTCTTACAAATTAATTCAATTAATTCGTTATATTTTTTTACTTGTTTAAAAGTGTGTAAAATTAAAGTTTAGTTTGGTTATTGTCAATTAGATTAAACTTTGACTAAATTCGATTGATTTTCGATTAGAATTGACTCATTGAATTTAGTCAATTTTCAATTAGATTAAACTTTGACTAATTTTTTTGTTGGCTTTGACTCGGCCGAATTTGATTGATTTTCGATTAGGATTATCTCAACCATTTGTGGTTGTCCCAACCGAATTTCACTGATTTTCAACCCATGTCCACTCTGTCAAATTCAACAAATTTTGATTGTGACCAACTCAACTAAGTTTCAACAAGCGAGTTTCAACAACTATCGTTACATTGGAATTTGTCCGATTTTTTACCGAGGCCGATTCGGTTGAATTTCAGTCCCGACCTTTTTCTATGTTTTGTCCAACTTGGCTTGTCTCAAACTTTGGTCCTACTCGACTTGTCTCAGTTTTAGTTCAGTTTGTTAGACCAATAGGTAGTTTAGTTGTGTTCACACAAACTGTTTTTTGGTTCTCCAATTTTTAACCGTTTAGTGCAATTCAATTAATTGTTATTGAAGACTTAATTAGAATTAATCGATAACATAATTATAAAAACATTTAAATAATAAATTTTGAATTGTATAACTTGATTAGGATAAAGATTCAATTGAGATCAAACATCGTAAACTCATTTTCGTACATTTTTCAATCAATGTATTTTTAACATGATTATGATATTTACAAGTAATTCTAAAGATAAATTCTAAACCTTAATGTAAAAAAAGAAAAATTCATTTTCTTGATTTTAATTAACAAAATTTCATAGAAAAATAAATTATTATAGAATTATTAAAAGATTTGTTTACTCAAAAACATAGGTTCTTGAGTAAATACAAATTTTTTATATCTATTTTTTTTTACGAAGAAACTATATAATGAATAAAATAGATAAATACTACATTTTTTAAGTTTTTTAATTCCAAAATATTACGGTTCCATTCAAAATTAGTATAATTGATTAAAAAACAATGTAATTCAATTCAAAATTATTACAGTTAAAAAACAAATAGGTTCATAACAATTTAGTTAAATTCATATTAAAATTCAGTTTGATAAAAAAAAATCAGTTTAATTCATTTAAACTATTTTTCAATTTTGTTCAAACAAATTAATTTTTAATTCAATACAGTTTTTAACCGTTGAATGCATTTTGTCCCTTAGCTTTTAACCCCATAGTTTAATGCACTAAACAAAATGTTAATTAACTTGACGTAGGTTAAAGCAAACCAACATTTTGTGTTGCTAAAGAAAGTTTAATATATACATATAAATTCAAATTACGAAATTAATTATAATCTTAACAATAATAATTAAATATACAAATTATATTTACATATATTTAAATTATAAACAAATTGTTTTTATACTTTTATTATAATATTATCATCTAAATATAAGTTCAATTGCAAAAAAAACCAATAAAATCCTTTACGTCGCAAACTAAATTATCTAGAAATAACCCAAATTAATTTATCAGGATTGTTTTTCTCAACATTTTGTTTAATTCAATTAAGATTATAACCTGTTCTAAGGACAGACCAATCCGACGGAGCACATTTTGACAGCTATAATAAGGAAGCACAAGTATAATTTGCTACAATCTTTTACACAAGTAGTGTACGAAAAATAACCTCCACGTATCAAACATCGTAGACTTCACTTTCAAGTTCTAACCCACCAATACATATTCGAAATTTTATTTATTTGCTCATTTTCATCGACAAAATTGGCATTCAGACTTCAGCTTGCAGATTGAAAATGGTTTTTAATTCGGGTCTAACAACTTGCGGGCAGTATTACATATGAATTTTCAACATAATTTGTCGTCAAATAAATTTGAATTTGGACTCAATGAACATACTGCTTGATTAGCTTATATGAAGCCAAAAAAATAAAGAAATAAATAAAATCCAGTGTTTGGGGTAAAACTATAAGGTTAGGAAAGGGAATAAGATATCTGTGTTTTTTGTTTTTATTTTTTATTTTTTCCTCTTGACGAATAAATTTCTAACAATATGTTATAACTTAATAAACTGTAGTGCCTGAGAATGATGTGTGTGGATACTAGAAGCCAAATGCGCCACAATGGCATATTGTAGCCAGGTACCTACGAATGGACGTATCTTCTTCAGTTATGGGAAAAACTCGTACAAGACTGCTTACTGCTTACAATGATACACGTCAGTGATCGAGAGCGCTTCGAAGTGAAAGTGCCGAGTCTAGCACTGTGCCTCTGGAAATAAGGTCGTGATTTAAGAATAAAACAATAACAGATATATCATCATGGAAATGGCGTCGAACCTTCTTGTCAATCTTACGCAGATCCGAATACCGCATTTCTCGTTTTCTTGCTGCTTCGTGGAGGGCAGCCTTGATAAGTCTCTTCGCACTACCCTGCATGCAGACACACAATTTTGAGTACCTAGGCTAGGCAGAGAAACAAAATCTTTGGTATTCATACCTTGCGACAAAGCATTAGCAGAAATATTCACTCATAATAAGTTGCAAAAAGAACAATTTTGTGAAAGGAAAGAATGCAGGAAATAAACTCATCATAGGAACGTATTAACGGATAACTACAGAGTCGTGATAAAATGCAAATTTAAATCATCAAAAGGAATTAGAACAAATAGAATCTGGTAAACTCCTGATAAAGGAATAAGAATGGAGAAAGTAGGAATTATAAAGCTTATAACTTTAGCAAAGGTACAGACAGAACTCCATTCACTAACCATTTCACTTCTAGACAAAATCAAATCAACCAAAAGCAGTAAATTTAATCGGATATAAAGACGTGGTGGGAACTAAAAATGAAATTAAGGACCAAAGATGTACGGGGGAATTATTAAAACTTGTCCTGACCAACATGTAAACCACATAATGAAAACAGGACTAATCCTCGTCCAATTCTCACGTTCAATTTAAAAGACTTCTCCCTCTCCCCCCCAACACACAACCATACATTTCATGGTCATACGAGGAAATAATATAATAGGTAACGTCCATTACAGAAATAAGTACAAGAAAATCCAGACATGGTAAAAAGAATCTTACCGCATGTGGATTGCTGTTTACAATATCCACAGCTTTCTCATTACTCAAGTGCTCCCATAACCCATCTGATGCAAATATAAGGAAGGAATCATTTGGTTGCAGAGGATGAGAAAGAATAGTGGGATTAGCACTCAGGATAGGCATGTGCATCGGTTCAGGAAGTCTGAATTTTGCATTAAGTGGTTCCCGGTTAAATTGTTGATGTTTCAAATATACGTCACCTATAGATCTAGAAACCTGCACCAAATACAATCAATGAAGTATATATGTGATATTGCCAAGTTTTGATGTGAACCTTGGGATTACTTGTGAACCATTAACAATTATGTGTGTATGTATATACACAGACACATATACACATATATATTTATATATGACTTCAACAATAAAAAATACCGCAGAGGTTAAAACTGGAAAGCATCTTGATTGTCTTTCATATGACCATCGTAGTTTTTTTTTTAAACACTAATGCAATGTAGAAAATAGAATATTGAATATCATAAGCCAAATATAAAATGTTTGCTTCCATTTATACAATTTGGTTTTAACCACACAAATCAAGGACTGAATCATTAAACACATGGCTTACCTTCGTTCTTTAATACACATGCAAACACACAGGCACCACCGCAAGCCAATGCCTTAACAAGATAGCAAATTAAAACTATATGGACAAGCATAGGGATTTGTTAATACACTTAAAAATTATATTTTTAAGTACTGATAACTTCACAAGGGAATAGGGGACAACTACAATTTAATTGAAATATTCAATGTCTTTTTTTTAAGGAACTCTGGTGAAAAACAATGCAGAAAATGAATACAGATAGTATGAGGTTAAGGAATAAGAAGCTTCTTAAAAATATGAACCAGGTTGGTAATTCATATTGCAACACAAGACACAGTAGAAAAATATACAAGAAACAGTAAAAGAACAACTATGATCTATGACCTTGGCTTTAGGTGTTTTGGGTCAGGTGACATGTAAGGATTCAGAAATCATAGCCCATATGTAGCATTCAATTTTAACAAACAAAAGAAATGGCCTTTCAGGACACCGTTTGAGTAGCCTCCAAGACCTTTCTGTATAGCACTTTAAAGAATGGAAAACAATAAAGAAAATAATGAATGAATGGATAAATGTTTGACCGAGAGGACACAAGTTTAAAAATTACCTGAATAATGCCTTTTACTCTCCACACTCCATGTTTGAGGACCACAATTTGAGGATCATGAGGGTGTAATTCTTTAAGTTCCTGTCTAACAGCCTCAAGATTTGCATTGTGTTCTGTAGACAGCTGAATTGCAGCCATACCTCCAGTGTTGCCAACTTTCTTACCCAATACAACACGGGAATCTCCAACGTTTGCCACAAAGAGTGTCTGTTGAAATATCACTCCAACTAGACAACAGGTACCAGCACTCGCAATTTGAGGTCGAGCATTCCAGGAACCTGACACGAGGGCTGTGTATCCATCTTCCGTCTGGCGAAATGCTCTTTCAATTGTTTCCGCTGTAACAAGCCCGCGTGACTCAGCCGACGTTGCTGCACGGACAAGAAATCTGAGACAGCTAGCATAAGAACTGTTTCTTTAACAACAGAACAAGACATGGAAGAACCAATACCCAACACTCATACCCCATGAAGGAACCAAAATTTAAGGCATAATGCTCCACCAAAACCATGGGCCTTCAACACAAAAGTCGAGACTCCAAAACACTTTAATAACTATTTACAGCACCATGTGCCACGGAACCGCGAATCCGTTTCCATTAGAGGAAATCCAAAAAAAAAGCTACAAACAATTCACCTATTAAATCGATTCACGATAAAAAGCGAAAACAAACATTATCTACCCATTGTCCTGAATGTTCAACTGTACTTGATTCCTGGAAATCTCAGACTCAATAGACCAACGAGAAAAAAGAGAGAGTATAAAAGCACATCCAAAAAAGGTTCATGGGAAAAACAAACTGATGAAAACCACTGGTAACAGTTACTACCACTGCCACTCGTGATTCATGAAGAGACGATCAGACTAAAAACGTGGCCGCATTAAATCCACACAGCAACAACCGTGAAAGTGAATATATAAATAAACAATTAAAAAAAGAAGCAAACGAAACTGTCTATAAAGTGAGGGTTCCGAATGAAGAACCTTGAAAATGGCGAAACAAGTGATCGCAAACATATCTGGAGGCGTCGGGTCCTCCGTGACCATCGTATATGCCGACGAATGTGCCGAGAGGACCGGACTCGATCTGGCTCTGGTCTTCAAGAACCTGGTTGGCCTGAACTACGGCCATGGAGAAATCGCCGGAGGCATATTTTCCGACGTCGCGGAACCAGAGCAAACCTTCTCTGCCTTCTCTCCCGGCGAAGTTGCTCCCGATAACTCCGATGGAATCGTATCGATCAGCATCGCGCCCGAACGGCTTCCAACACAGCGAGAACAGATTCATCAATGCCAGGATCATACCACATCGCTCGGTAACCCTAACCCTAAGGCCTCCAACGCCGGAACCGCCAACCTCGCTCCGATCCTCCGAATCTGAGTGGGGAAGTAACGGTTAAACGCGGTGCTTAAGAAGGGAAAAAGGAAAATGGGGAAAAAAAAGACGGGGTGGTGAGGCGCAGGGTAAGGAGGGGGCGTACGTTAGCCTTGGGTGGTGGCGGGGTGTGTTCGGTTGTAGAGGAACATCAACGGGCTCATTCTCTTGTGGGAGAGATGGTGTGGGGAAGACTCTGTTTGCTGATGTTATTTTCAATGCCTTTCCTTTTTTTCCTTTTTCATAAAACCAAATTCCATACTTTAGTTGGGTTGGGACAAACACCTTTACTTTACTTTCGTGTCTTCTCCACAATTTTTCTTCTCATTTTTTTTATTTTCTATTTTTTTAATTTTATTTTTATCTCAAACAGTGTTTAAAGTTCATACAAGTCCTTTTCAATGAAAGATATACTATTTACAAACTCCATTTGCAATTTAATTATCACTTTTCAATTAAAATCAAATGAAAATATATATTACTTTTCGGGCTGTAAAAGTTTTGGATTTGTTTTTTAGTTATTGCTCTTTCGTCCTTGTACTTATACTTTTGGCATTTCAATTCGTTTGACTTTTATTTTTGCCTAGAGGCACGACCTGCCAACTGTTGCTGAATGTGAACATCCCCGTCCATTTTGTTGAATTCAGGAAAATACAATTGTTTAATTTAAGAGATATCAATAATACATTTTTATTATTAATTTAATTGCATTATAAATTATAAAATTGTTTACTTTTTAATTTGACGAGTCTCACCTGTGACTTTTCTTAAATCTTTTAACAAAATTTTAGCCCAGCAAATAAAGAACTTTACTAAAAATGTATAAAAAATTGCTATTTTTACTTTTACCGTTAAAGTTTATACGACTATAATTAATTTAGTTCACGTCCATTAATCTTTATGTCTTGCATTAAGACGCGAATAAGCATAGATGAAAGAGATGCAATAAAATTTGAAAAAGAAAAGAATAAAAACTTTAAAAACACAAAAAAAAAAATCTTAAGTGTTACATTTTTTAAATAATGATAAAGAGATATAGGAAAAATGTTTTTAAACTTTATTTTTTACATTAAATTATTTTACAATATTATACATATATTTGCAGTTGCGAATCTTAAACAAATATTTTAAGAATATCAAAATCTTTATATATATATATATATATATATATATATATATATATATATATATATATATATATAATTTTAAACATCAAACATATAAAATATATTATTTTCTTTTGAAAAATAATTTAAATTATATATTAATTTATATAAATATAAAATAACAAATGGATAACCATTTGTAATGGAATAAAGTTTTAATTGAGGCAAGCAGTAACAATTTAAATCTTTCTTAACATTTAATCATGTCTCATTAATCATTTCTTAAATATATGAATTTATAATCACTTTTTTTTTATCACGTTAAAAATCACATTATTCGTTTTTTACACTTATAATTTTTTTTCCTTTTTAATATGAACCATTTCTCTTAGCATTTTTCAATTTTTTATTTTCTACTTCTTAATCCAACCAAATAGAACACATTAAAGAGCAACTAATGAGAGTAAATGCAGTGAATGAAAGAAACACCTTTATTTAATAGAAGGTGTGGCGGTAATAATAATATGCTGTTTGTTGGAATGTCTTTTAATTGTAAATATATTTATTATAATACTCCACCTAAATTAGCATATCAATAACAAAAGATACAAGAGGTGATAAAAGTTAATAAAAAATAACTACTGTATTATATATATATATATATATATATATATATATATATATATATATATATTATAGATAATTCATTGCTAAAATAATTTAATATTTTAATAAGAAAATATTCAAATTTTACTTAAAAATTTACATTTAATTTTAGCTATGTCATTCCTATGAATTCACTTATAATTTGTATTTTTTTGAATTTATTTTGGCTGAATACATAAATAGAAAAGTTAATTATTTAGATTATATTTTATAAAAATCTTCATTTATCTTTAAAAGTATATTTTTTCTCTTAAACTTTTATATAAGATTATGACAAATTTGCTCATCTTTTTCAAAATCAGAATTCACCTTAAAAATAAGAAGTTATGGTTTCTCTTAGTAGTATAAGGCAATGGACATATCATGATATATATATAAAAAGGACAAAGACGCACTTGCCTTTGTCGCTCTATCTACAACATAAGTTTGATGCCAACACTTAAACAAGGATTATATGTAAATTGACTTGTAGTTATCATTATGTTTAGTGAACTGTTTAAGATGAAATGAAATTTACATCAAATTTTTGTCTTTTATTTGAACATGTACCACGAATTCCACATGGGATTTCGCTTACTTTCGCTTCTCATACTACTTGTTTTTATTTATGAATGACTATTATATATATATATATATATATATATATATATATATATATATTATTTTTAGGATTAATATGTTTTTAATGGGATTTTATCTATGTGAATGGGTGTTATATTTTTATAATTAAAAAATTGGATCTCAATTGTTTCTAATTAATATTGATTGTCCTTTTATAGATAATTAATGTAATTAAAAAAATAAATATTATATATATATATATGATTTGTTAATTTATGTAGTTGACAAAAATATTCTATTTATAAAAAAAACATATTTTAAATATAATAATATTTTAATAATTTTTATTTTTAATTTAAAATAAAAATTAAAAAGAAATCATATATTATTTAAATACTTTTAATCTTAAAATTTAAAATTCATAACTTAATGTACTTCTATCAACTAAAATTTAATAAACTTTAAAAGAGTTATATAAGTTAGCAAATCCATATATATATATATATATATATTTATATATATATATAATATTTACGGAGAATAATTTTCTTTATTTAAGAGGTTGCAAGTTCACTTCACTGCTTCATAAACATTTTTGCATATCAATTAATGAACTAAAATATAGGTAACTAATGTATGAGTGATGCATGAGAGTTTCAAATTTGGATAATAAAAATGTAGAGGTTTTTTAAATTGGTTGTAAAGCATAACTAAATGTAAAACGTTTTTTTTTTTCAGTGTCATTTTTAAAATTTTCATGAATAAAAATTAAACTTTTTATATTTTCAAGCAATCACGGATTTTGAGATTATTAATACTGAAGGATCCAAAATAATATTATAAAAATTTATGTATTTAATCATTATTACTGAAATAATAAAAAACATAATTTAGTACCACTGTCACTATAAAAAAATCACTCTTGTTTTGATAATTTTGATTTCAAAATATGATTTTTATATTGTAAATGTATGAATAGGAAAAGTTAAAAAAGGTAAGATAAATTAAGTAATCAATAAAATAAAAAATGAGAAAAAAATTATGAACAAATTTATGTTTATTTTCTTTTAAAAACATAAAAGAACATACGAGATGTGAACACAGATAATAACTAAACCAAGAATTAGAAAATAAAATATAAAAAGTATCTCAATAATTTTTTAATTATATTTAATTTTATGTTTCACTATTTATTCATAGTATGACGTATTTTATAAAAAAAAATTAAAATATCCATCTTGCTCCAAAAACTTTAAAAGTTTGATTGGTTCAAAATACAACTAATAGATATGTGTTAGTAATGACTCATAATAAATGTCAACTTTAATTTATGAGGCTCTTCTCATATTTACAATTTTTTTCTTAATTGATGCCATTTTTACAACATAAACAATTTGAGTTTACGAAATTGATACTTATTAAAATAAATTTAGAGTGATTGATACACTCAATAGGTCATAGAAGAAATCAAGACATACAGAAGAAATCAAGGAGTTCAAATTAAAAAAGGAAATTTTTTGATATACATCAATATGAAAATACCTTTTCAACACTTAATAAAAAAATATTTTTTTTAATTTTCCTAGTTCATTTTAAATTATTAGTTAAATTAGTAGTTTGGTGGTTAAAAAAATTCAAGTAGGTAATTTTTTTTTGTCTCATAAGTAGTTTTTTTAAAATCAAATGATGTAATTAGGTAATTTCTATTAGTATTATACCAACTATGTTAAATACATATTATGTGTTAATTTAAGTTCATATGTTTATTCTTTGATTCAATTCAGTCATGTTTTTTTAAATAGACTAATGATTTCCTTATAAATCATGACCAAATTTATATTTTGTATAAATATTATATTGATATTTTATTAAAATTAACATTTTTATTAAATACTTTTGAAATATTTTTAAAACAACTCTAAGATATTATTAAATTCTATTTTCGTAAACTACTTTTTATCTTATAAAAAAAATGAATTAATAATATAATAGTTTTTAATACTTACTTACTCTTGAAACTTAAATTTATTTAATAAATATAATAATGTTTATAAATCATATTTACAAACATTTTTTATTAATAAAAGTATTTATTAATTAAAATGGAACAATTTGTTTTCAAACCTTTTTTTTCTTGAACTTAAAGTTTCGAATTTCTTCCTCCAAATTTCGAAAATATATATTTAGCTATTTTATATCTAAAATCTCAACTTTTTAATTAATAAAAACTTATTTAAAAATAATTTGCTTAAATAGAATCCAATAACAATATAGTTAGAGTTAATTTAAAAAATATTTAATAAAATTAAAAATACGAGGATAACATTTGTATAAAAAAAACTTTCAAAAACACATCAAATTATTATCCATCGATTATAATATATGTCATGCTCTTATTCAGATTTTATTGAATTAAATTAGATTTAAAATCTATTTACTAGTGTAAATAAAGTTTTTTCTACCTATTACGAGTAGGTATAAAGCAGTGGGTATAGAAAGTTTTCGCCTTTTCACACCTATTCTTGTTCTAATTTTTTACACTGGTTATATTTATAATAGGTATAAAAGTTGGTATTCATACCCGTCGTTCTGGGAGCAATATAAAAAAACATTAAAAAAAACTCATTTTTACACCTGATGGTTCGTTATTATAACAAGTATAAAAGTGCCGTTTTGTTTTTAAATATTTGATTTGTATGTGCTACTATCCATATTTAAACCGGTATAAAAATCAATTTCGTAATACAATCTAAACAATTAATAACTTGAAACGGTTATACATAGAAATGGAAAATTACATTCTTTGTAATCCAACTTAAAAAATTAACAATTACATTGTCTATAATTCAATAACTTGTCTTTCTAACAATTAATCACTTGGAGAATTTGATAAGCAATTTATCACCTAGACTCAGCTTCTTAAAGCGTGAATCATATTCTTCTAGTAGATCAAACTCAAATGCAGTCATGTTAATAGGTTCAACCAGGCTCTTATCACCCACTTTTCCATTTCCATTAGACCTTTAAATTGGAGGTAGAAATAAAATTATAAAAAAGCACCGAATGTTGATTCTATATATGCAAGAGGGTTAGAGTAATAAAACAAAACAGTAGAACAATATACGGAAAAAGAAAATTTAAAAAAGCATTATATTTTAATTATACATATTGAAAGTGTGAAGGTATTGACCTTTAAACCCTTCTGAAATGCACCAAAATATACATAGTCTTTTAACCAATTGACTATTTTATGTCGAACATCAGGCCATATAAGCTTCCTACAAGAAAAAGGATTGAGACATAAAATTAATAAACTAATATTATACTAAGGATGATAATTTTCCAAAAAGAAAGTATGACAAATTCCACTTGTTACATTTGTATTTGCAGTTAATGTATATGGTGAAATGTAAGGACCTAAATATTTTAAGGAGTTGTTGATAATTGGTGGTAGGGAAGGGTTCAGAGTGGGGCGGCTGCAGTTGAAGTAGTGGGCGGCTAGTGGAGCTTCAAGTGGGCAGCAGTGAATGGTAGTGAATCTCCCCACCTTGGAGTGTTCCAGCCACCAAGAAGTGCTCCAAGCACCATCATCACTTACCTCCATTAGTGGATTGGGCACTGAGGAAGGAGAGTGGGACGGCTGGGGTTTGATAGGCAGTGGAGTGCCCATTACTTTCTTTCTTAAGGGGAGAACCGTGAGTTTTGAAGAGGATTGGATTAGGCACTTGGAGATTCTGCAGAGGGAGAGAGAGAGCTTATTGCACGTGCGGGAGAAGGAGAAGAAGAAGCTTGCTGCATCCAGTGGTGAGGCAGAGAACGTTTGGAATTTCTACATTCTTGTTTGGCTAGGAGGTCTTCAAGAGGTAAGGGGAGTTGGATTTTTGGGATGTTGATAGTGGTTGCATGAGTAGAATGCTGGAAAATTGTGGTTGTATGTATGGTTGGACTGAAATTTATGTATTGATTCATGTATGTAATCGTATATGTTTTTGGAATTGAAGGAAATTGGAATTTCATAGCTTTTTAGTCTTTTGGAGAGAAAGTGAGGTAGTGATTTTGAGTATTTGGAGTCTAGAGAGTTATTGAGCCTTTGGAACAGTTTCATCCACTGTATTATGACTTGTTAGAGCCATCAAATTGATCAAAATAGGTGTAAAGTGGTAGAATTGGAGTTTGAGTATCTAAGTTGTTAAAATTGGTGTTTTATGGTTGAATTTGAGTATGAATCCCTTTAGAATTGAATAAGGAACGTTTATAATCAATTTGATAAGTCCAACCTAATATAAAACATGAATTTAGGGTGTTAGAAGTTAATAAAAAGGGTTGAAAATGGTAAAACGAGGTTCTGGCCTCAAATCTGCAGAATTCTGCATTCTGCAGAATTCTCGCCCGGGCGCCCCTGTCGCGCCCAGGCGCGAGTGGCACTGGAAACGCCGCGCCCAGTATGTCGCGCTCGAGCGCGAGATGCTGCGGAGCGCGTTCGTCCTTGAGTTGCAAGTTGAGCGTTCGTCCAAATAGTGAGTGAGCGTTCGTCCTTGAGTTGCAAGTTGAGCGTTCGTCCAAATAGTTGGCGTTCGTCCGAATAGTGAGCGTTCGTCCTTGAGTTGCAAGTTGAGCGTTCGTCCAAACAGTGAGTGAGCATTCGTCCGAATAGTTGGCGTTCGTCCGAATAGTTGAGCGTTCGTCCTTGAATTGCATGTGGAGCGTTCGTCCAAACAGTGAGTGAGCGTTCGTCCAAATAGTGTCCAGTGAATAGTGCTCGTCCAAATAGTATTTTACAAATATGTTGAATTTTAATTTTTCTTTGCTTTTGGATTGAATTATGTGTACCAATGTTTGGAATATTATCTATGACATGAATTATGTGAATGTATGAAATATGTTGGAATTGTTGGGATAATATGGTGGTTTATGAGGCACATGGTTCCAAAAGAAATATCATGAGTTTTAAATGGTGGGATTGAATCAGAAATTAAGATCTCTCGGTGGGATCGGTTACTGTATAGAATGAATGTAAGAGGCTTCCATATGGGGGGTTATCCCTACACTCCAACGGTCTTTCATTCTCACTTAGAGAGGATTGACGCGTGTGGTGGGAGTAGAGGGAGGTCCCAGGGTAGACGCTATCACTGGAGGTCTATTCCGCGGTAACGGACTAACCTTGTGTATGGTCGGGTGAAACCCCTCGGCAATGGCTTTGCAAAGCAGTAGGGACCATCACAAGTGCACAACCCGCCCCAGCTCTACATACATTCTAGTCCGGACGAGTCGGTTTATAAAGTAACAAGTCGGGGTATAAAGTAACAAGTATTGTAATGTTAGTCTACCTTGTTTGAATGACTTTTGCATGTCGTGTAAGTAGGTGAATTGTGGTTTAGTGAGTATGCTCTAATTGTTCTTTGATACGAATCTATGTATGATTACATGATTTACCTATGCCATATGTATAATATGTTTCTATATCTAGCTCACCCTTGCATTATTCTTGTTATGTGCTGTTTGGGTATTTTTTTTCTTTGGCGATGATCATCTACTTGGATGGGAGCAGACGTTGTCGAAGAGGTTTCCTTGGAGCAAGAGCTGGAGGTTGCTGATGTTGCGGAGTAGTCTTCTTAGAATTTCCCATCTGAACACGTCTAGTGTTCGACTCTTTAAACTATTTAAGTTTGAATTTCCGTTTTCTTTTATTTCTGGATGACTGTAATTTCACATTTTATTACACGTCATACTCCGACTGTTCTCTATATTTGGATGTTAACGTCTTTAATATATAATAATGGCTATTATATAGATGGGATGTTACATTAATGGTATCAGAGCAGTTCTTCCTTAGAAACCTGTAGGTTGTGGGTGTGATTCGTTTATGTTTGTGTACTCTGGTTTCGTGTTGGGAGTTGTGTTGGTTAAGTCGGACTGATAGTCTTTCTTTCTGAACAGCCGAGCCAGTCGTCATCTTTGAGTAACGTGAGATGCTATGAATGTGGCGGTCCGCACTACTGGTCTTCATGTCCCCAGAGGACTAATTTTCGGAGGTGCAACCGATGCCACAAGGAGGGCCACTATGAACGTGATTGCCCTATGGGTAGGAGAGCTACTTCCCAGCCGCAGCATGCAGGGAGATTTCAGCACAGAGGTGGCATCAGACCTCAGGCCACTGGACGCGTCTATGCACTGACAGGGACAGAAGCAGCTAACTCAGGTGATTTGATTTTCGGTAAATGTATTTTGGGTGGTCAATCTTGCATGGTATTGTTTGACTCTGGAGCGACACACTCTTTTGTGTCTGAGACTTGTGCTAGAGAGTTGGGGTTACCAGTGAGAGAGTTACAGTATGACTTGACTGTATCTACTCCTACTTCTGGGATAGTGAAGACATCTACAGTTTGTGTTAGATGTTCAGTAGTGGTTGAGGGGCGTCAGTACAAGGTAAACTTGATCTGTTTACCTTTGCAAGGTTTGGATGTCATCCTAGGGATGGATTGGCTGTCTGTTAATCGTATTCTCCTTGATTGTGGAGAGAAAAAGCTAGTATTTCCCAATGAGGAGGATTACACACCTCTGACTCCTGGTGTGTTGAGACAAGACCTAATAGAAGGTGCATGCTGTTTCCTGATACTATCACACATGGAAGTGAAGCAAGGAGATTCGAGCGTAGACCTCTCGGTAGTCAGTGAATTTCTAGATGTATTTCCTGAGGAGATTCCTGGCTTACCTCCTCCAAGAGAGGTAGAGTTTTCTATTGACCTTGTGTCTGGAGCAGGGCCTATCTCTATAGCCCCATATCGCATGGCGCCAGCCGAATTGGCCGAATTGAAAAAGCAGATTGAAGAGTTGTTGGAGAAGCAGTTCATCCGGCCTAGTGTTTCTCCTTGGGGTGCGCCTGTATTACTCGTAAAGAAGAAGGATGGCAGTTCAAGATTGTGTGTGGATTATAGGCAACTTAACAAATTAACCATCAAGAATAAGTATCCGTTGCCTAGAATTGATGATTTGATGGATCAGCTACATGGGGCAGTTGTGTTTTCCAAGATTGATCTACGGTCCGGCTATCACCAAATATTAGTTAAGGCTGACGATGTCCAGAAGACAGCCTTTAGATCTAGGTATGGCCATTATGAGTATGTGGTCATGCCCTTTGGTGTGACTAATGCCCCTGCCATATTCATGGATTACATGAATAGGATTTTTCGACCTTTCTTAGATAATTTCGTTGTCGTCTTCATAGATGACATTCTAATATATTCTAAGAGTGAGGAAGAACATGCCGATCATCTTAGAGCAGTGTTGAGGATATTGCGAGAAAGAAAGTTGTTTGCCAAGCTCTCAAAATGTGAGTTCTGGATGAGAGAAGTGCAGTTCCTTGGTCATATTATTTCAGCTGATGGGATTTCTGTAGATCCGGCCAAGATTCAAGCCGTGTTGCAATGGGAAAGACCAAAGTCAGTCACTGAGGTCAGAAGCTTTGTTGGGTTAGCAGGCTACTATCGTCGCTTTATTGAAGATTTTTCTAAGATTGTAACCTCTTTAACACAGCTGACTAGGAAAGACACTCCATTTGCATGGACAGACCGTTGTGAGGCTAGCTTTCAGGAGTTGAAGCAGAGATTGACTAGCGCTCCAGTATTGGCCATTCCTGACACAGGTAAACCTTTTGAGGTTTTCTGTGATGCTTCCTATCAGGGACTAGGATGTGTCTTGATGCAAGAAAGAAGAGTTGTTGCGTATGCCTCAAGACAACTAAAGATTCATGAGAGAAACTACCCTACACATGATTTGGAATTAGCTGCAGTGGTGTTTGCTCTCAAGATATGGAGACATTATTTGTATGGAGCTCAATTTCAGGTGTTCAGTGATCACAAGAGCCTGAAGTATCTGTTTGATCAAAAGGAGCTTAATATGAGACAAAGAAGGTGGATGGAGTTCTTGAAAGACTATGACTTTGATCTTCTCTACCATCCAGGGAAGGCCAATGTGGTTGCTGATGCTTTGAGCAGGAAGACCGTGCATATCTCAGCTTTGATGGTGAGAGAACTAGAGTTAGTAGAGAGCTTCAGTGATTTGAAGTTGAATGTGGAGTTTGAACCTGATGGTATAAGATGCTGCAAATTAGTGGTATCTAATGGACTCCTTGAGCGAATCAGAGCAGGGCAACTCTTAGACCCCGAGCTTCAGAAGTCAAGGGCGTTGATAGGTACTGAGCAAGGAAAAGACTTTAACACGGGTGCGGACGGTCTTCTACGATTCGGAGGAAGAACTTGTGTACCAAATAATGGAGAGCTGAAGAGATTGATATTGGAAGAAGGTCACCGGAGTCGCTTTAGCATGCATCCAGGCATGACTAAAATGTACCAAGATCTTAAGGAATCTTTTTGGTGGTCGGGTATGAAAGGTGATGTAGCTCGATTTGTTTCATCTTGCCTTACTTGTCAAAAGGCTAAGATAGAACACCAGAGGCCAGGTGGTATGTTACAACAACCTGATGTTCCTGAGTGGAAATGGGACAGCATTGCTATGGATTTCGTAACCCATTTGCCACACACTGTCAGAAAGCATGATGCCATCTGGGTAATAGTTGATAGATTGACCAAGAGTGCTCACTTCTTGGCAATTAATTTGAAGATGTCTATGCAGAAATTAGCTCAGTTGTACATCAAGGAAATTGTTAGATTGCATGGTGTGCCTTCCAGCATCATATCGGACAGAGACCCCCGCTTCACTTCTCGTTTCTGGCAGACTTTACAGAACGAGATGGGCAGTAAACTTCAGATGAGTTCTGCTTACCATCCTCAGACTGATGGTCAGTCAGAGCGGACTATACAGTCATTGGAGGATCTGCTTAGGACGTGTATACTTGATCATATGGGAGTCTGGGATGAAGTGTTGCCATTGGTGGAATTCTCATATAATAATAGCTTTCAGACCAGTATTGGAATGACACCGTTCGAAGCTCTTTATGGGAGGCGTTGCAGGACACCTTTATGTTGGTTCCAAGATGGGGAGTTTGTACTGACTGGGCCAGAAATAGTGCAACAAACGACTGAGAAAGTGAGAGTGATTCAGGAGAGGATGAGAGCCTCACAGAGTAGGCAAAAATCATATGCTGATAGGAGACGCAGGCCTTTGGAGTTTGAGGCCGGTGATCATGTGTTTCTTCGTGTGACGCCTACTACTGGAGTAGGAAAGGCTATTCGAGCTAAGAAGCTTTCTCCCAGATACCTTGGACCATATCAGATTTCTAGACGCATCGGACCAGTCGCATATGAGATAGCTATGCCGCCCCAACTAGCTAATCTCCATCCAGTCTTTCATGTTTCTCAGCTTCGGAGGTATGTCCCCGACCCTTCTTATGTGTTAGAAGCTGACACTGTACAAGTCAAGGAAGACCTCTCTATAGAGATGCAACCGGTCAAAGTAGACGAAAGGCTATCCAAACGACCAGATGGGAAAGCTACCAGACTGATCAAAGTCATTTGGGACGGTAGAACTGGCGATTCTACCTGGGAGAAGGAGGAAGAGATGAAGAAGTCATATCCTCACTTGTTTTCTGATATGTCCTAATTTTCGAGGACGAAAATTTTGTTGTTGGGGAGAATGTAAGGACCTAAATATTTTAAGGAGTTGTTGATAATTGGTGGTAGGGAAGGGTTCAGAGTGGGGCGGCTGCAGTTGAAGTAGTGGGCGGCTAGTGGAGCTTCAAGTGGGCAGCAGTGAATGGTAGTGAATCTCCCCACCTTGGAGTGTTCCAGCCACCAAGAAGTGCTCCAAGCACCATCATCACTTACCTCCATTAGTGGATTGGGCACCGAGGAAGGAGAGTGGGACGGCTGGGGTTTGATAGGCAGTGGAGTGCCCATTACTTTCTTTCTTAAGGGGAGAACCGTGAGTTTTGAAGAGGATTGGATTAGGCACTTGGAGATTCTGCAGAGGGAGAGAGAGAGCTTATTGCACGTGCGGGAGAAGGAGAAGAAGAAGCTTGCTGCATCCAGTGGTGAGGCAGAGAACGTTTGGAATTTCTACATTCTTGTTTGGCTAGGAGGTCTTCAAGAGGTAAGGGGAGTTGGATTTTTGGGATGTTGATAGTGGTTGCATGAGTAGAATGCTGGAAAATTGTGGTTGTATGTATGGTTGGACTGAAATTTATGTATTGATTCATGTATGTAATCGTATATGTTTTTGGAATTGAAGGAAATTGGAATTTCATAGCTTTTTAGTCTTTTGGAGAGAAAGTGAGGTAGTGATTTTGAGTATTTGGAGTCTAGAGAGTTATTGAGCCTTTGGAACAGTTTCATCCACTGTATTATGACTTGTTAGAGCCATCAAATTGATCAAAATAGGTGTAAAGTGGTAGAATTGGAGTTTGAGTATCTAAGTTGTTAAAATTGGTGTTTTATGGTTGAATTTGAGTATGAATCCCTTTAGAATTGAATAAGGAACGTTTATAATCAATTTGATAAGTCCAACCTAATATAAAACATGAATTTAGGGTGTTAGAAGTTAATAAAAAGGGTTGAAAATGGTAAAACGAGGTTCTGGCCTCAAATCTGCAGAATTCTGCATTCTGCAGAATTCTCGCCCGGGCGCCCCTGTCGCGCCCAGGCGCGAGTGGCACTGGAAACGCCGCGCCCAGTATGTCGCGCTCGAGCGCGAGATGCTGCGGAGCGCGTTCGTCCTTGAGTTGCAAGTTGAGCGTTCGTCCAAATAGTGAGTGAGCGTTCGTCCTTGAGTTGCAAGTTGAGCGTTCGTCCAAATAGTTGGCGTTCGTCCGAATAGTGAGCGTTCGTCCTTGAGTTGCAAGTTGAGCGTTCGTCCAAACAGTGAGTGAGCATTCGTCCGAATAGTTGGCGTTCGTCCGAATAGTTGAGCGTTCGTCCTTGAATTGCATGTGGAGCGTTCGTCCAAACAGTGAGTGAGCGTTCGTCCAAATAGTGTCCAGTGAATAGTGCTCGTCCAAATAGTATTTTACAAATATGTTGAATTTTAATTTTTCTTTGCTTTTGGATTGAATTATGTGTACCAATGTTTGGAATATTATCTATGACATGAATTATGTGAATGTATGAAATATGTTGGAATTGTTGGGATAATATGGTGGTTTATGAGGCACATGGTTCCAAAAGAAATATCATGAGTTTTAAATGGTGGGATTGAATCAGAAATTAAGATCTCTCGGTGGGATCGGTTACTGTATAGAATGAATGTAAGAGGCTTCCATATGGGGGGTTATCCCTACACTCCAACGGTCTTTCATTCTCACTTAGAGAGGATTGACGCGTGTGGTGGGAGTAGAGGGAGGTCCCAGGGTAGACGCTATCACTGGAGGTCTATTCCGCGGTAACGGACTAACCTTGTGTATGGTCGGGTGAAACCCCTCGGCAATGGCTTTGCAAAGCAGTAGGGACCATCACAAGTGCACAACCCGCCCCAGCTCTACATACATTCTAGTCCGGACGAGTCGGTTTATAAAGTAACAAGTCGGGGTATAAAGTAACAAGTATTGTAATGTTAGTCTACCTTGTTTGAATGACTTTTGCATGTCGTGTAAGTAGGTGAATTGTGGTTTAGTGAGTATGCTCTAATTGTTCTTTGATACGAATCTATGTATGATTACATGATTTACCTATGCCATATGTATAATATGTTTCTATATCTAGCTCACCCTTGCATTATTCTTGTTATGTGCTGTTTGGGTATTTTTTTTCTTTGGCGATGATCATCTACTTGGATGGGAGCAGACGTTGTCGAAGAGGTTTCCTTGGAGCAAGAGCTGGAGGTTGCTGATGTTGCGGAGTAGTCTTCTTAGAATTTCCCATCTGAACACGTCTAGTGTTCGACTCTTTAAACTATTTAAGTTTGAATTTCCGTTTTCTTTTATTTCTGGATGACTGTAATTTCACATTTTATTACACGTCATACTCCGACTGTTCTCTATATTTGGATGTTAACGTCTTTAATATATAATAATGGCTATTATATAGATGGGATGTTACATGAAATGCCAATCTCCAATGCTAAGGTGTTTCTTTCTACTTCAAGAAAATGTCCTAAGCTGTTATAAAATATTAGCTCGTTGCAGTTATCATCAAATACATGTTATCCAGGTAAATCCGAGGACAGTTTCAGTATCGATAGACACCAAGAGGAAAGGGGAAGTAACATTTTCATATTACTAATCAACCATAAAAAATTGGTTTAAATCATGAAAAGGATTATGAATATATATAGAGAATAAAAAGTTAATTATTGAGAGTGGTCTCTAACCAGGAAAGTGAAGGTGGATACATTTGGTGTTTGACATTTTTTTTTTAACTTTTAGAGATTGAACACATATATATTTTATAATAACTCACTTGTTCTATCTTACTGAATCCAATTTCATTGATAACTTTAAATAGCAGAAACTAGTGAACCCCAAGGAGATGTGAAATCTACATCAGATGTCATATTCAAGGTCAATAATATAGAACAAGTTAAAAATCCAGAACTATCATTAATCTTTTGGAATGTTAATAATCTCAGTGCTGCTTATTTTCTGATACTGCAGAAAAAACATCATTACTTCAGTTGCTCAACCTTACTTCCTCTACTTACTTTCTTTCTACCATTTGCGTGCTAAAAAAATTATTCTCAACAAATACCTTTATATGTATAAATTATTCTCAACCAATACCTTTATATGTAAACTATACAGATACATTAAACGAATGAAATTGTTGCAATATGTTATCATAATAATTTGTCTATCAAAAAGATGCAAAGTTTTCTTTACCTTAAATCAAGAAGATTAGTCTAAGCATACTTAAGATAGAAATGTGCAGATTTTTATGTGTAAATAAAATAATGGAAAATAAAAACAGAAAGAGAAATGAGACTAATTAATTGTCCAATTTCATGTGAAATATCTATTATGTTTTATTTAAAGATTAAAACAAGAATAGAAAAGAGGAAGGCCAGCTTTAGCCCATACGGTGGACAATGAAAGGAAAACCATGTACCAACTTAATTATATATTTTTTATACAAATTAGTACCTACATGCCAAGATCGTAATAACATCTTTAAATTATTTAAAAGTTTCAGAAGAACACTCATTTTATTTGGACCATGAACGATAGCAAGCCGTGTTCAATAAAAAAACTCTTCAGCATATACCACACGGCAGAAACCATTCAAATGCATCATAAGATGGAATGAAAAGACATCTTTTGCTAGCCTAGATAAACAACATATACACTTATCAAACAAAACTTCTAACAACAAAATGACTAAAGTTGTATGTTTGGAATAGAAGGAATAATACTCCACCAATTATTGCACCAAAAATATATTTTCTTAAACCATCATGGCTTAAATAAAATACGTTAATTAAACTTTTATGATTTAAGTTTACATAAACAATTACCAACAAAGAAGACTAACGTACTAAAATAACTAAATTAGATATTTAACAAATTATTATTAAAAACAAATACCCTCACGGCCCTCCCATGCCCTCCTTTTTATAACTTATCCAATTCTTTAAATACCAATCGTTTATAAACAAAAATATAAGGTGGTCTACCACTAACTTCTTATTTCCGTACCTAGTAAAATTTTCCAATAGCATCTAACTACGTCCCCACTATTTTACTCTAAATTCTATACCACTTAACTTTATCTCTTTATCTGCCTTTTCTAAAAGTAAGAAACCATATTCACGCTTCTGCAACTATCAAAAATTCCGAAATAAAACTCTTAGTCCCTACATCTTCTATAGGCAAATGAACTAGATGAAAACCATACATTACTTATTACATCTAGGTTCAACCAGCATTTATTTTTAAAGAGAAACATCTTCAAAAGTGAAAATACAAGTACCAAGACTGCTGAAATCAGAATATTCAAGCTTAAACTAATTGCTTTTTAGTAAGATTCAACAATTGAAGTAAAGATTTCAAGTACTCAATATCCTCCACATATTCAAGCAAAGAATGAACTATGAATCATACACAGACATGATTTGTAAAAAGATACAGACGACAATAATACAATGTAACTAAATAACAATTTTATACCAAATTAATCAGAGGAAAAACTATGGAAAGCAAGGAAAAAGGAACATACGGAAAAACTATGGAAAGCAGAGGAAAAAGGCCCCTGCTCCAGCTGCCGTTTTACATAATTTTTTCCACTATCACTAAACATCAAAGAATTTTAATTAGCCACAATTTTCAAATTAAAAGGAAAATAATAACATCTAGGCAGCAAAAATCAGTAATGTTACTATCACCACAGCATCATAATGAATTTCATTCACCTTAACATTCCAACCAACATTTCACGGCAAAAACCAGCGGCTTTAATTCCTTCTACTAGCAACATATTACCTGCTCTTCAAGCTTTACGAAACCATATTTCACAAAAAATGTTATTAAGATCATTGCTTCATATACCCAACTGAATCCCTCACAACACAATCACTGACCTAAAACCATTCACTCAGGGATTACAGTAAAAAAACATTCTAGTCATTTCGTAGCTTATAGCTAAGTAGATATCAAAATAAAGTCTACATCTTCCACAGCCATTGGCTACTTGATATTGCACGGAGAGTCACAGAATTACACAAATTCATTATAAAATCTCCAATTTTTACCGAAAGTCTTCATAAGCACATGAAAATAGCACACACAAAAAACCAAGTCAAGTAATTCGATTTCAACAAATCCAAACAATGTTGATAAATTATCTATGTGACTAAATTATCATGTGATAAAAAATTGAGGAAAAAATTCTTATATATATTACATACTAGTGCAAAATATATTTTGAGTCAACTTAACTGCCAAAGCTGCCACCTGTGAGGAATATATTGTTAAGTATGAATGTTTAGCATCATTAACATGAATTGAAGAGCTAGAATAATTATCTTCATGCATTATGAAATAGTTGTTAATCAGAGTAACAAACAATATTAAATATATCCATCCAGGGGAATGACCAAAACAAAAATTACAGAGCTAATTAAAAAAAAGTAGCATTAACTTTAGGCCACTTAGACATCATCACCAAAGAAAAAGACAAAATACAAGCCATGAATAACCAAACAAGATTTCCCAATGGATTTCGGTGTGCCATCAACAAGAATGAAAAGTAAGGCAAGCACACAAAGCTAATCCAACATCTTATACCCGACCCATGAATGGACCTGGATGTCCCCCAATATGTATTAGCTGCTCCATACAGCAATCAGTTCTTCAAAGTAAAACCATTTCCAACTGCAATTAGACAGGTAAGAAAAGGATCAGCAAAAAAACACAGAATATCATAGAGTTCACTTTTTTAATAAGATGTTCAATACAACATAACGAAAACAATATTAGGACCAACAATTGTCAAACTAATCCAAAAATAATTGACTCAATCAGAGTCTTATTCCTTTGTATAATCGCACACAACAAAATTAAAAATTTAAAGCAAAAATTGAAAATTGCATTATTATCTTCAACACATACCTTTTGGAAATAAGTTCCCAATAACTCTGGATAAATTACAACGTCCCAAACTCAATGTCCTAAAACCCCTTTGGCACACTCCTTCATATACCTGAGATTTATCCAAAATAAATCAACCAAACATAACAAAATTGCATCAAAGTAGGCAGAGAAAACGTATCAAAATTCGAAGTTGGATAATGAATGGCAAATCAAGGGGCGAGAGAGATGAAGGGTTGATCAATACAGGTTCGGCGTCGGCGTCACAGATGAATTTAGTGGGCAGCGATAGGAGGAGACTAACATCATCCTGAAGCTGCTTCATGCTCACGAGGATCCCGTCGATGGCGTCGCGGCACCAGAGGCGAAAGTCAGTCAAAACCTGATCGTTCCTACTTCGAGCGGTGTGAAGCTTCTTCGCAGGCTCACCGATGTTCATGTGCATGTCCTCTTTGTCAGCTCTCCAATTGAACTCTCCATTCTCAATGCGCCTCTCTATTTCCTCCAAACCTTCGAGAATGGAGTTTTTGTCGCTCGCGCTTTATCAAACCCTAAACAAAGAACAGTGAGTGTTTAGCTGAGCGTTGAATTGGAAGAGTGAAAGATTGTATGACTGACCTAGTGAGCGATCGACGCATGCGCTCTGCTTCCATTTTATGCCTTGCTTGTAGAGCTGCTTGTCGAAGGAGATCGACTCCGTAAACCTCTCCACGACGTCAGTTACACCTTCGTAGAACTACTTCCATCTCCACTACGAGAGCAACCACAACCCACCGGAGCAGCAAACGCAAACAGAACCTGATGCATCCATGAACATCGCCACAATTGCTGTAGAAGAGAGAGAAAGATGGAGAAGAGAAAAGTGAATCGAGAAACGGGATTTAAGATAGAATGTAAAATTTTTTATACAGATTATATTATCTGACCGGTGTAGAAAAAAGTTTTTCAACTTTAATTTTTGTACAGCATAACTTTTAAGTTTAATAGGTACAGAAAAAATAATTTTTTACAACTATTTCGAGTATAACCGGTACAAAATACTTATTTATTATTTTTTATTTCTGTTTTTAGTAAAATAGGTATAAAAAAATTTATTTTATTTACAATACTATCGCCGTATTAGTTTTTATAGCTGTGGATTTCAATTTAAAAAGTGAATATAAAATGCACTAATATTATTAATATGATTTCATAACCATATCAAAACAAATGATTAAGTTTTTATTTTAAAAAATACACTTATAAATTGAGAGGGAAAAAAAACTACTTAAACTATTTTAATAGATTTTGGCAGAAGGACGAACTTAAGTAAATTATTTAATATTTTAAAATGAAAATGTTATTTTGTTGACGTTGGATGAGTGTCGAATAAAAAATGGGATATTCGTATAACATACCTTAAAACAAATGTTCTGTTTCCTTTTTATACTTCCAAAATAGCATCAAAGTTTATAATCAATTGACAATGCTTGAATCATTAAAAGCTAAAGATTATGAAGAACCATAACCATAGTTTATTTCGAAGCCCTTAATTTGAATTTGAAGACTACCTACAAATTATACCATCCCCTTCACTTAATTCTTTTTTCCAGTTTTCTTCAATCCCAAAGACTTTTTTATCTTACCCATGACCGATTTGAATAATCCGCCGCCTTTGATTGGGGATTCCTCGGGATCGATGCGATCTTCATCGGCGTTATCGGACCGGAAATAAAAGTAATTCCTGATAATCGTTAAACCAGCCTCGTTCGAAGCTGAACCACCGTTCTGTCGAAGCGCTTGAACAAAGTCAGGGGAAAACTCCTTCATCCAGCGCTTGAAATCCCGAGAAACATGCACCCCCGACGAAGAAGACGGAGCCGACTTGCACGAGTAATACCCGATCCTCACGCGCCCACTCATGTACTCCCTGCCCGCCTTGATTATGCGATCCCCTCGCTCGCGAAAGTGGGAACTCACGAACCCTTCGAAGTTCCGAGGTGGCCTCCGAAGCAGTTGATACGAGGTTTTGCAAGTGCGAAAATACGCGGTCTCGTTGTATACGCACGATTTCTTCTCCACGTTTATCATGAAAAACGACAAACCCTCCACACCAGGTTCGTTGAAGTAGGGTTTCTCGTTCAGAACCAACGCTTGGATCGATAGCAACACTTGCAGGATCGAGGACTTGCATGGGTTCCACGTCTCCTCCTTTTTACCGTGCCACGTGTTCAGCAGGCTCAGGCACACCGTTCCGTTCCTGTACAGATTAGGGTTTAGTCTGTATCCGAAGGAGTAGTAATACAGCTTGGGTGGGTGGTTCGGGTAATCCGACGGGAACACGATGTCGAAGAAGAAGAGACCATCGTGGTACGGTGTGCCCTCGGCGCCTACGATCACAGCCCTCATTAGGTCAATGCGTCGCTCGTACACCCTCACGTAGATTGATTCCGGCAAGTTGTTCTGGAGAATCTTCCACTCTTTCATGATGGTTTTGTAAAGTGCACTCCTTGAATCGTTGAAGCGCTTCCCACCGTTTGAATCTCGAAAATGATGGTCTGTGTCGTCCTCAACACCGTCGAACCGCTCGAACTCCATGGTCTTTTTCGCCTCCATTGGTTTTTCGGGTCGCTCTTGAACCATTGCAGGAGCTTGTAAAGTGAGTGTGGTTTTAGGTTTTCTTTTAGGTCTTCTTGTAAGGTTTGGTTTTGAAAACAAACCATTTAAAAGGATTCTACTGTTACAACAGAACTCGCACATGTAGGGTTACAATACAACTATTTTAATTGTCGTAATTTTTTTTTAGTTATGATATGGGAAGTTTCATTTCGTTGATATTAGATTTATAGACGAGTTTAGCTAAAGAAATCTTATAACTTTATTTAATTTTGCCCAAATTTCAAATTTTTACAATATATTCTAGAAATATCTACTATTTGTAGCAATAATAAATTTATATAGTGTTGGAGATAGGGTTTGGTCAAAGGTCACGGATACAGTCTATAGTTAGATTTTAATCTAAGCATTTTATTATTTCCAATATTGATGAAATGATTTCAATGGATCATTTGTCGAGGATTTTTTTTTTTAAAGTGAACGATTTTTATAGAGTGAAAAAACAAACCTTTATCATTATATCTTGTTTTTAATATTTCAAATCTAAATAAAATGATATTAGACTTTTAAAAGAGTATATATGAATTTATAATAATTTTAGACATATGATATATGATTAATAACGTATTTGAAGTAGTTATGAAGGTTGTAAAGAGAATATAATCAGTACTTTAGTTAAATTGATTTTAATCCTACACAGTTGGATTAATTTAAATTATGATGATTTTATGTTGTTTTTAAGTCAAAAGTAATAATTTTGGAAGTACAGTTGTTTCGGTTGATATTCTTATGGGACCGAGACACGTGATTTTGTCGCTTTTGGATGACTATGTCGCTCGTTCTTCTACAATATAGACCGCACGCTCGTCCTTTGATGGGTCGCCTGAGCCATTTGCCTTTCTTCCGTCCTTTGATGGGTCGCCTGAGCCATTCGCCTTTCTTCCGTTTGGGTCGTTCGGTCACGCCAGTCTTGGCCGATCGGTTTTCTTCGACGCTCAAGTTAAATGTGTGATTTGAAGAGCCTCGGCTCTTGATTGATTATTTAGTGAATGATTATCACTATTGAATATTTAGAAGTGTGAGTCGAACGTAAGTAGAACGTACCTGGCTTTTAACCCTGTTAATGTATTTATAAGTGTTTCATAGATAAAATAAAATAAAAAAAAAGGGGATCCGATTAGTTACTCATAAACAGCTTTATCAATATCAGCTTTATCAATATTTGTAATCAGATATTATAAACAAACTTATCAATATCTTTGATTATTTTATCATCCATTGGACTATTGGCCCAGTAACAATTTAAGTCCAATTACCATTTGAAGTAACTTATTAACGCTATAGGTCCAATTACGACCCAAACCATTTGACCAGGTTGATCAATGGTGGATAGACCGATCGACCTTATTCAATAACCGATCGACCCATATTTCATACGATACAATAGTGATATATAATTTTTGACTTGAGTGTGCTAAATAAGCTTTATAAGTTACTCACATGACATGGTTATAATAGGATTGTATTTATCTGAGTTATTATATAATTATTTTTTCCTCATATTTTTACTCAAAAGGAAAATATGAAAGAGAGGAAACATATTTTTCTTATGTATTATTACTCGAACTAAAAAAATCCAGTTGAAGCTAATAATCCTCTCTCAAAGTTATAAAGATATGAATCATATAAATCATCGTATAGAAACCAAGTAACTTTTAAAATGTATGTATATATGTATATATAATACATTTTATATTGAATCCAATCTCTATATTTTCTTTAAAATAAAGTTAATTTGGTCCCATTTGTTAATAAGTTACATCATATATTTCTTGAATTTTTCTTGTTTTTCTTTTCTCCCTCTTCCTCTCTAGAACATACATTCTTCTTGTTCCTGCATCACTTTCTCCTTACTTAATAAATTTTAGGGTTTTATTAATAATTTTGTTTAAATATTATTTTATTAGTTTTGGATTTAATAATATTTGATTTGATTTTGATAGAGATAAAATAGATATAGGTAGTTTTGATTTTTCATTTATTTAGGAGAGTGTTATTTTATTTTATTGATATAAGATAGAGATAGGATAAGTTGATTTTATTTTGAGTCCATTGATATTTTATTGTGAGTTTTTTACTATTTGTATTTGGTTCAAGGTCTATTTGAAAGATTGTCAAAATTAAATGAAAAGTAACCTGAATAAATTGAAAATATTATTATCTGTGTGAGTCACTTTTTTTAACACAAACTACCTTAATAGACCCTTACACCACGCAACCAAAGTAAAAGGTGACTCATTTTTTGATAAGGCACCAGAGGCTTTATAAAATTTTGGGGTTGCACGGTGTTGAAATTCAAGAAAATTGATAAGAATTGACGATTCAAAATAAAATAGTGTAAAGTTATAATAGTAATAACCTTAGGAAAATAAATACATGATATTATATTTTGTGAAATTCGATGGAGGAAATGCAATGTATGAGAGTGAAGAGATTAGGGTTGGAGTTTTATTTGGAAATTCGATCGGATTGATGATGGTGTTGGGGATTTTTGATGTTGGTGGGATTGATGGTGGTGTTTAGGTTTCTAATGGTGTTGTGGGGGTTATGGAATGTTGGAATTGGTGGTGGTGGGGATTTATGATGACAACAACACTGACAAAGGTTGAGACAGGAGAGGCAAGGCCAAGTGGGACAAAGAAAGGAGATAGGAGGAATGAAGGTGCGCTATAAGACATTGACATATTTTCATTCATTTGATATTAATTTTTATAATAAAAAATGAAAAATAATATGTGAAATGAAAAATATTATGTGAAATAAGTGTATGTTATAGTATTTTTCTCCTTTTTGAGAAAAGTGGAAGAAGGAAAAAAAAAACTAAAAAAAAATTGATTATGCCGTTAACCAATTTAATATTATTAGCAAATTATACCAAATTAACTTTATTTAAAATATTGACAATATACGAGGATTAGATTAAATAAGAAATATAAAAATAAAAATGAAACATAAACATTAAAATATATAGGATCAAGTTATAAATTAAATCTTAAATCATAAATTTTAATCACATGATTGAGAATATGTATATATTAATATTCTATGTAATAATGATAAAGAAGAGGATGTATATTGATTAAATGCAGATTGAGATATCTTAATTTAGTAATGTGTTTAATAAAGGTATTATATATTATCACAAGTTATAGAGCACTTATCGACTTTTATCTTGCATTTCAAAAAATGACATAAATATATTATCAGTATTGAAAACTGGTTAAAAAATTTATTTAACCGACATTAAAAACCGATTAAGAAATTTATTTAATTGATTGGTTAAAAAAAATTAATTTATTTTTATTTTAATAATAATAATATTATTATTATTATTAATATTAATAATAATATCAGCAATAATAATATTATTAAAATAAATAAATTATATAACATTTTAAAAACCATTAAAACCTTATTTAATAAACAAAAATAAATAAAACATATAACAAAACTGAAAAATATATATATATTAATCGTATTTGGAAATATCTTGAATAATTCAAATTGAATAGGTTAACCGTATTTTTTTTAAGATTTTTTTTTATTTTGTAATATATTTTATTTATTTATTTTAATAAAAAGCATTTTATAAATTAAAATATTAATATATATATATATATATAATTATATGAAAAATATTAAATCAATTAAATATTTATTATATTAAAACAACAAATTTTTATTATTAAATTTAAATAAATAATTTTTAAATTTATTTTTCTAATTTAAAATATTAAATTTTTAATTTTTTAATATGTTTTATTATTATTATTATTATTAAATAAAAATAAAAAAGTAAGTTAAAAAAAAAACTTAACTAGGTTAAATTTACTTAATCGGTTCTCAAACGTTGGTTAAGTAAATTTCTTAATCGCTTTTCGAACGCTAATGAAGGTATTTTTGATATTTTGACATTTCGAAAATGCATGATGAAAATTATGAGATGTAAGAATAATTGTTCCAAGTTATATTATATCACGTGTGATGGAGAAACAAATAGTAATAGAATTGAAAACACTGAATACAACCTATTCACACAAAAGAAACTTGATATCTAAAAGGAGGGAAAAAAAAATTCCTTTGATTATAATTTTAGTAAGTTAAATCTGATCCCATAACATATATTAACAAGAACATTTTCTAATTGAGAAATTGATAAAAATAAGCCAATCATATATGTGTATTTTAAGTCAAGGTTATATCATATTATTTTCAATCTCTATGTATTTGTTTCATTTTTATCGTGACAAAGATTTTACTATAAATTATGACAATAGAACAAAAGGAGAAGGATACGTTATTTGCGTCAACATTCGACCTTACCAGATTTACTATTAACTATCTTTGAGTGTTTTTTCTTGCACCTCTTCACATTTTTCTTTTACCCAACGTTCTAAAAATAATATTTTTTTAACGAATTTCAAAATTTGTTAAAATTTTGGAAGAAATTTTAAATAGATTTCAAAATCCGTAGAAAAAAAAAAAGTGAGATGTAAGATTTTTGAAATACAAAACATAGTTTTGAAATTTTTTAAAAAATATGGAGATAAAAAAATATGGAATGTATAGGAAGAAATACTAATATTTTTTAATCGAGTTAGCATGTATCTAAAAATTGATCCAGAAAAATTGACCAGGAATTAGGTCTAGATTTTCCTTGTAAGTGGTTTAAATTTTATTAATTGGTATTGTTCTATAGAAAGAATTTGATATGCTATAATTATCTTTGTAAGCTTTATATTTTATTATTATTTCTTCTAATTGAAATATTCTACTCTTTTATGGAAAATTAAAATGATTTTTGTTTATAAATAAAATGCTAACTTTCATAGTCAGGATACATAACTAATTTGGTCTTAGTGCAGGATTTAAGAAACCTAACTTTTTTCCGTAACAAAAAATAAAAAATAAAAAAAATATATATATATATATAAATTCACTTTCATTACACAAATAAAAATTATGAACGATCATAATTTGTTTATAATTGATATAAATTTGTCGATAAAATAAATTTATAGTACTTATTAACAAATATTTTTATAAATCGATGATAAATTTGTCAATAAGACAATATTACTAACAGATAATACAATATTACTAACAGAATATGATTTATGGTTAACTATTGATCATTAAATAATATATGTCTTGTAGTGTCTGTTTTATATATGTTGTACAAATTATTATAATTGTAATTAATAAAAAAACATAATATTTGGTACTAGCCATTGATATATAATATACATTGAGTATATGCACGTAAGCAATTATAGTATTATTATATGTATGTCTATATTTATATTTATTTATTTTATTAAAAATAAATTTAATATTTTTTTTTTTACATTTGAGAATAATATATGTATGCATATATATTAAACATTTATTGAGTATAATTAATATATATATATATATATATATATATATATATACTATTATATTCAAAATTATTATTATTGTCATACTAAAAAAATTTAATAGATGTAAAATTATTATTATCTGTGTAGGTGGACTTGCCCTTATGAGATATCAGAACTTGCCCTTATGATATATATATATAATTTTATTGTGAATTTAGAATTTAGTTTTTATTGATTTTATTTCTCTTTTATCTAATACTGTTTCCGTTCTAATGATACATTATTTTGGCTTAAAATTCTTATATTATAATGAACCGTAAATTCCTATGCTAAAAGAGGTAGACAATTATAATGCACAATAAACAGAATCTTATTTAAACATACTGAATTTAAATATTATTGATGTTTGTGATGCACATTACTGTTTTATTATTTGTATTATTCATAATAATATAGGTTAATGCTTTTATTTGTGAATATGTATCTGGTGTCCTCAATTTAAATTCCGCAGGTGAATATTTAAATCTCAAGAAAATAAAATCTGTGTCAAGAGATTAGGTATTTAATGTCAATAGTTTTCTTACCATCTTATTCCAAAGAAACACTCAAATATATTAAAGATTCAAAATTTATTTAAGCCTTAATTTTAGCAACTTGACTCAAATATATTGAGGGAGTTATGCTGTGAGTAAGTTTAATCATGATTTAAGTATTTTATTTTAAATATAATTTTTCGGGCCTCTTTAATGTTCTGTTTGCTTCCAAAAATGTACCCTTGTAGAAAAGATTGGCAGGGAAAGCCACATCATAACATATTATTTTACAAATTTACCCCTAGTTTTTAATTAGTGTTGTGTTTGCTACTATAATCTCATTTACATATTTAAATTATAAAATATATTAAATACTTCAGTATTTAATTATAAATTAAACTAGTATACACATAAAATGCAACTATTTTTCATAATCAAAATTCTGGGCATCTCTATACTTTTAATGCATTACTTTTTTAAAAGTATTTATATGAATTTCACGTAACATTATGAATAATTAATAATAATAATTAAAATAACAATAATAATAATATTAATAGTAGTTGTAATAATAATATTTATATTTAAATTTATATCACATTTATCCTTAAAAATTATAATTATTTAATTTTATCCATTAAATCATTTTTTTAATCTATCACGTTCATCATGTTATAGACAAACTTATCCCAAATCCACTTAAATTACATCATTTTTTTCTCAATTCAAACAACATCACAATCTTTCATCTTTTCAAATCTATTCACTCAAACTCCTTCGAATCATCTCTTCAATCTAAACACACTTTAAATACTTTTACATTTTTTCTGGGTATTTTGTTTCATTCTGACTTTTGTCTCCATATCTTTTAATGGCATACTTAACTGTAAATGGTAAGTTAATTGCACGTATGCTTAATTGGATAGTACCTTCTTAAAAATATGTTTTAAGAAAACAAACTAATTGATGGGCATATTAGAGTTTCCTTTCTATTAGAGTTTGCATTGCTCTTTCTTCAGCATTTATGATTTAATGATAAAATTAAAAAAATGAAGAATAAAAACAAGACAATCCTATTTTTTATTCTTTTTGAATTTCACATTTGAATAAAAAAAACAAAAACAATATGAAGTGCAAAACTGATGAAAACGACATTGTTCCATCTCATTGGTTAATTTTTCTCCAAAAGGCACAAGTTTAAAATATCTGTCATTATATTTAACTAGTAATATTCTTAATTAGCAGACCACTCATTACTTTATAAATATAGATAAATGATAGGTATCATAACAATTTTTTTTATAAGGAACCAAATATTTCTTTTTTGTAATGAGAAGTAAAATACAAAAAAAAAATTAACAACAAAAACGATGAAAAAAACAACTTTATTGGTGACATAAATAAATAAATAAAATCACAAGTATTATTATAGATACGAAAATGTCAATTAACTTGGACGTAACAAAATTTTTATTCAAGTCTAAAACAGAAAAAATATAGGAAAAATTGATGAGAAATAAAAGTTATTTAAGCCCATTTTTCATTCGTATATATTAATATCAGCTAATTTAGAAACATTAAAATCTTAAGAGATGAGACTTGGAAACTTTCTTGATTTAGAAGTCACGTGGAGATAAGAAGAGAGAGGAGCGATGGAAAGAGATAAATGTTAAGTAATTAGAATGACTTGTTGTATACTTTTCTGAAGAAGTACAAACAAACCACAGAAAGATCAGAAGAGATAAAAGAGTGATAAAAACAAACATAAGAGTCAAGTAAATGAAACTATTTATGATGTAATAATTACTATAAAAGATAAACTCTAATAGGATTATCAATCATAAAATATATAAAGATTCTTGTGATAAAAAAATATATTTTATATGATCTTATCATTACAAGAGTTTGTTATGATTTAGAGACCAGAAACGCACATCACACCTTTAAAGTTCCTGCAACGGACTAGTCGAAAGAGTTTGTTAGACATTGAAAACCCATTCCTTCATCAAAAAGTTGAAAATTTTGAACTCTCTCTCCAAATTCGCATTTGAAAATTGAGTTTGAGAAAAAGGAGAGATGGAAAATACGACGGAGTTCGAGCACTTCGACGTGGTGTCAGACGATTCCGATCACCACTTTCTGGGTTCAAAGAAGGGAAAATGGTTCAGCGATTCAAAGAGCACAGTGTACAGAACCATCGTGAGAGAGTGGAAGATTCTCCAGCAGAACTTACCGGAATCAATCTATGTCAGAGTCTACGAGCAACGCATTGATCTAATGAGGGCTGTGATCGTAGGAGCTGCGGGCACACCGTATCACGATGGTCTCTTCTTCTTCGACATCGTGTTCCCTTCCGATTATCCGAGGAACCCTCCGAAGCTGTATTACCACTCCTTCGGGTACAGAATGAACCCGAACCTCTACACGAACGGGAAAGTGTGCCTGAGTCTGTTGAACACGTGGTACGGGAGAAAGAAGGAGAAGTGGGACCCGCGTGAGTCCACGGTGTTGCAAGTGTTGCTCTCGATTCAAGCTCTGGTTCTGAACGAGAAACCATTTTTCAACGAACCTGAGGCTGTGCCATCGGAGAAGAAGTCACGTGCGTACAACGAGAACGTCTTCCTTAGTACTTGCGTCACCTCCTTCCATCTGCTTAAGCGGCCGCCGCGGAGCTTCGAGGCCTTCGTCAGAGATCATTTTCGCCGGCGGGCGTTTTCGATTCTGGCGGCCTGCGGCGAATACGCGAGTGGGCGCGTGGGAGTTGGGTATTATAATTACCATGACTTGCGTTTTCCGATGGTTCAGGTTTCGAGGAGTTTCAAGGAGCGGATGGTGGTGCTTTACCCTCGGCTCTTCGAAGCGTTTCGTCAGAATGGTGCTTCTTTGGAGGGTTTGGCAGAACAATTGGAGGTGCAGAGCCAAGAATCAGAAAACAAAAGCAGTGGAGTCTTCAAAAAGATGGTGGAAAAGATAAAAAAGGCTTTCAGATTCAGGAAATTTGGTAAGAACAAAATTAGCCAGATGGAGGGGAGAAATCGTGGTCTTGAAAGTGTTTGAAAGTTAACCTAATATAATTGAAGTAGTGTGCATATCTTATTATCATGGCCTTTTCATAAGATTGAATTGTTGATTGGAAGAAAAAATAAAATCAGGTCATTGTAATAGTTCATGATGCAAGTTTAGATTGTGATCTTATCTCCAGTTAGACAGACTGCAATGTTCATGCAATTTAATTGTTTTTAAAATTTACGCACTCGTTTGATTTTTATCTCATTCTTGTTGCTTTTCATCGCAAAAATTATTGTTTTACGATTTCTCTCTCTCCTTTTATCTCTTTCTGCAGTATATTCCACTCACCATAACAATTGCAAATTCTTCTTTAAAATGAAATGAGAAGAATTTGAGTGTAATAAATGACCGTTTTTACATAATTTTTTTTATCAAATTTTCCATATTTTATTTCCTATCTACAAAATAGATCCTAAGAGCTTAGAGTCATAGAATTAAACGAAATTCCATATTTAAAAGGGGCTAATAACAGATAAGAAAACAAATCCATAAATAACTTGTACCATTTATTTTTATAATTAACAAGGAAGGAACTGCTACCATTTACATAATTCGTAAATAACAGTCGAAGTTCTCAGATATTGGATGGATTTATGCTAGTAAAACCTCGAATTTGTGGACCAGCAAAGTATCGTCCCAGAGAAATTAGTTCTTGGTTATCAAGATTAGGCTAGTGCGTGAACTTTGCCCAAGAAAAGAAAAATCATATACATTTACAGCACAAAAGATCAGCGCAAATAAAGAACCTACTACAGTTTGGACTGTTTCTTGGAACTTCGACCAGCTATGAATTCCTGCATCTTTCTGAATTGCTCCTTCGTCATTCCGTTATAATAATCATGAGCTCTCTCCTAAATTTTTTACACGGGTGGAGAATTTATATGTAAGAAGATTTGGGTAAAGCTAAAAATGTACACAAATGAGGAAAATAGAAAAATCCCCATCAAGGAAGATCATTGATTACATAGAAGAAGCATAAAATGGATAATGCAGACTGACAGACAATCAGGAAAGAAATAGTGCCAAATAGAGAGCAAACAAATCAATCCCCGGATACAATTTCGGTGTAACACAACTTTTCTCTTTTCTTTTCCAATGTTTACGAAAGATACAATACATTAATCTCAGGTTGATGGAAATTGCACTCGAGTCCGAGGCCCCTGAATAGCACTTCGTCAGACAAATTAACCATAAGGGTTGCAAACTAATTTCAATAAGTTTACACTTTCAAAGACAAATTTGATCAATAAAATGCTGTTTTCAGGATCTGGAACAACATTTCCATCATTAGGGGGACAATTTATTTGTGATAAATAAAATTAGATGGATAGGTCACTCATCTAGTTTGTGGGATATGAGTCTTTCTTTTCAACCAGACCATCTTATTGCTGTTATAAGTTTTCTCACAAATATTTTAAGGAGAGAAAAAAAATGATTTTTAATATAAACTACAATTAGTTTAGTTAATATAAAAGTTAAAAAGGGTTAATAAATTAATTTATACATAAAGTAAAAAATTCTACGGCAGTTATAGAAAAACTTTTGGTATACTGAGGTCTAACTCCATGTTAAGTTCACATCAACTACAGGGAACAACAATTAATGGATACACCCCACTCACCTTATGAGAAACTGAAACCATTCCATATACAGTAAAAATCTTCTAGCTATCTTAGAGAATTAGGCAACAATCGACATGTAATAACGGAGGCAGATAATTGTTGTGTTGCTCTAGACCAAAGCAAACCAATCTTTTTCGCTAAATCCGTGCCATATAATGGTAGAGACAAATTGTACAGAGTACTAACCTTTTCAAGGGAAAGTGCATGGCCAAGATCAAGTTTGATGCCATCATTGATGACCGCCTTGTACCTCAACACCAAGTCTTGGTTGTTTTTGACAATAGCATCAGCAATTTCCCTGCTTTTCTTCAACAATTCACCATCTTCAACCACATGGTTCACGAAACCCAGCTTTTCAGCCACCTCAGCGGTCAAAGGTGAGGCCGTGAGAGATACCTCGCGCGCTTTGTTGACCCCAATGATGCGCGAAAGCTTCTGAGACAAACCCCACGACGGAAATATCCCAAACCTGCACAAACAGATAAGGGGCGGGTTCAAAATCCGAAGAGTCGATTTGTATTAAGGATAAAGGGAATGAACCTAGCGTGAGTGTCCATGAACTTAGATCCCTTGGCAGCGACCAAGATGTCACAGGCGAGCGCAATCTCGAACCCAGCGGTGACGGCGAATCCTCTAACGGCTCCTATTATCGGTTTGCGGCAGAGCTCCATTTGCACCACTGGGTCGCTCTCCGGATCCTTCACGTCGCCCTTGAACACGTCCTCCGCCGCCGTGAGATCCACGCCAGAACAGAACGACCGGCCCGACCCGGTCAATATGATGACCCGCACCGACTCGTCCCGGTCCAGTTTCTTGAACGCCTGGGCCAGATCCACCATCATGGGCCGGGTCAGCGAGTTTAGAGAACCCGGACGATTGATCGTGATCAGTGCGTCGCCGTTTGAGTGGCGGTTCACGAGTATTAGTTTCTCCGGTGATTGCCGTTCCATGTTTGACCCGATTCGATGGTTGAAAATGTGAAGTTGGCTTAAGAAGAAAGGGAGGGAGTGGATCCTTCTTTGAGGATGCAGTCTTGAAGTGCGTGACGCAAAAGATGATCGGACGGAGAGATGACGTGTCAGATAATTATCTTTATCCACCACAAAACTAATATTTCTTATTATATGATCATGATTTATATGAAACTCAACTTATATTTAATAATTAATATTTTTAAAGAAATGTTAGAATTAATTTTATAAATAAAATGATAGATTTGATAGTAAGAGGCTGGGAAAAAGTGTTGAACACAAATAGTTGATTGAAATCATCTTAATCAATCATAATATTATTTGATTGTTGTGCTTAAATAAATCTAGAAAGAGGGATAATCCATACAAAGGCTTGATGGATAATATAATATTACTTTACTGTTAGTGCATTTTTTTAACTAATGTTATTTCTATATTTAAAAATTATCGTTTATGATTAAACTAAATTAAGTTTGTTAGTGTGATAATTTTCATTTATAATTTGTTTATGTCAATGAACATTCAACAATTTAGATAAAAAGTAAGATCTGGACAATATTGATATTTATCTATCTCAATAAATGTCAAGACCAACATTAATGTTTTAAAATTTTAAAATTTTGGGAGAATAAAAACTAAGAGAAACATTTTATAAAAAGTTCAAAATCAAATATTTTATAAATAAGTAAAATATATAGAGTATATAGAGATTATTGTGTGTATCAATTGTGTTTAGAGAGTATATAGAGTTTTCAAAAAATTATTACAAAATATATTACGCTTTGATGTTCTCACAAGGTGCAATTTCATATATATGATGAATAATATTTCAAAGTTGTATTTGAAAAGTTTGATAATGAATATTCTAGTGGTTTTTTTTGTTGTGATAATGGTCATCTTACCTTCTAATGATTGAAAACATGTCTAAGTTTTTGTTATTTTTTTTTAAATTATGAAGTTATTAAAGGTTTTTCTACGTCTTTCCATATGATTATACATATTTAATTTTACTAAATGGTTACTATTCATTTTGTACTTGACAAAACAATTATGAATCTAAATATATATCTGAATAGTATATTAGTTCAAATTTGTTTTGACTCGAGGATAAGGTACCATAGGCATTAAGGTAATGTTGATAACATCAATCACTTATTTTATTTTGGTGTCATTTTTTTTTTATTTGAACATGTTTTGCACCATACACACCCAAACAACTATACACAAGTTTGAGTATGTATTTTAGAATTTTCAACAAATGTATAAATATGATTTAAACAAAGTTGTGGAACCAACAAATTGTGTACAACAAAAATGTATTATTAGTACAAATAAGCTCATGATAAACAATAACATAAATATAAGTAGTCATATGTTAGTGCAACTGTATTTTCTTCTTAATCTGATACATGAACCATTGGTGAAATTCCTGGATATTTGATAATGGTTGATGCTTTTAATAGCATTTGAGAGAAAAAGATTCCATAGATAGAAAAAATTAATTATAAAGGTGTTTAAATAAGTTTTTTGTTGATGGTATGACCACTTAATATTTTGGTTTGGTGGAAAATAAATTATTTATGGTTTTCGAATCTATAAAAATGGTTATAAATGTCTTGGTTAGAGAGCATATTTAGTATTGGAGGTAGGGTTTTGGGTGCTTTGAAGCTTTTTAAATCCTGGCTTAGGCACTTATCTGTGTTCAAAATTGGTTGAAGAACACTATAACCTGATGGCATAAATATCAATTAAGAATCCGAGCTCTATCAGAATATTTTCATAAATACAAGTTAGATTTATTTTTCTTCTAAAACTCTTTTATAAATATGTTGTTGTGTATATTAATAATATTTAGTTTTAATTAATTTTTAGAATTTCATAGTTACATAATGGGAGGAGGAGATGAGACGTGTCGGATCGAACACGCATAGTGCCTAGTCACAACTCGACCTGCCCGATAAAACTGTACCAGCTATCCGTGTGGGTATTCATTTAGAAAATATTCGCAGGTACTTTAAAACTCGGGTACTAGCGGATACCCACAAAAAAAAAATATTTTATACATTTTTAAAATAAATTTTAAATAAAATTACAAAAAATATATAATATAATATAAATTAAATTAAATATAATTTTAATTTTAATTTTAATTAAATTTAACCTAATAAAATATATTTTTTTTTTATTATTAATTAAATTTAATTAAAAAATATATAAGTTAATTTTTTTTTTGCGGGTAACGGGTACCCGCAGGTCGAGTAGTATACTACCCATACTCGACCCGTGTAGAAGTGGGTATTAAAATACCTGCTACCCGTTATCCACGGTAGTAAATATCCGCGGATAATAACTAGCCGTCATGAATTTTAACCGCGGATACCCATGCCCCCAGATTATTTTGCCATCCCTAGAAGTAACATTCTAAAAAGTTGGGTCCAAGATAGGAGTCACTAGTACAAAAATAGCGTAGAACGTCACGCGTTCAACGTCTAGCCAAAGTTAAAAATGAGCGGTGACATTTTGTAAGTAAACTCAATTATTAAACGTCGTTTAAAATTGTAATTCGACGTAAAAGATATAAAAAGTTGAATGACTTTTAAATTCGACGTCAAAAGGTTAGTGAATTCAATAAAAATTTGAGCGAGAGATTGAAAATTCATTCACTTTATGTTAGCGCGCGATACCCTTTTCTCTTCTCAAATTCTTCTCGAACGAAATTTGACAAACATCACATGTAATCTTTCTTTCATTTGATACAAATGCATATTAATTAATTATTTTATGTATGTTTTTTGTTTGTTTTAATCGATTATTTTCGTGCTTTTGTCCTTTGTAGGCGCATTCTGCTTTCTCTCTCAATGGTGACGAAACTTTATTCCGACGAACCCACCTTTTAAAGGTTAGTTTTGGTTTTCGTTTTGAAGAACTTATTTGTTGAAATTGTTTGATGTTGTTGTTTGGTTGAACTTGTTTGTTGTTGTTTGATTGAACTTGTTATACTGAAATTTGTTAGTTTTTTTTTTTGCAGGTATGATAGAGTTGTAAAAAAGAATGATAGTTAATTAAAAAAATAAAATAAAAAATTATTAACATCGAATATTGACAAAGTCGATTTTTTAAAATTCGACATTCAACGTCAAACTTACGTCTCCCGCTATGACGTCAAACTCGAATGCGTCGTTAAAAGTCAAAAATAGTAATATTTTTTTAATGCATTTGTTAGAAACAAAATTTCTGTTTGAGGTCGACAACATACGACACCCTAACACTCAAATCAAATATGTTTCTAAAGGGATTTAGTAATGCTAGGTTATGGAATAAAAAATGTCATTTATCTCAATATAAAACCTATATTTATAAACTTCAAAATAATAATTAAATCAAACCCATTAATTACCCATTAATAACTATTATGATTTTCGTTAATTATCTATTAATGATCGTTTATCGTATTAATGGTCTTTTATCGGTATTGATTATCTCTTAATTCTTAATTATCTCAAGAACTATTCTTTCCAATCTGCTGTTACCTGACTACCTGCTGGCCCGATCAGTCAATCCACCAATTGGGTAATCATATAGTACAAATTTGAATATTTTTTGCTCGGAAGATATCTTTATTATATTTTAATTAAAAAAATATTATTACTATAATGCATGATTAGCTCCTAAATACTGTTTAGAATACCATCTTAATTTTTACTCTGTTATGAAATATTTTTCTTACATGACGAGTCTATATTGGCATAAAATTTTAATATAAACAATTCTTTCAAGCCAAATGTATCATTTAAAGGGTGATAATTTATAGAAACCGTAAGGATTAGCGGTTAAGTAAGTTACATCTCTTTAGCTCCTAAAATTTGAAATGCCATCTTAATTTTTAATCTCTCTTATGGAATACTCTTGCAGGATGAATCTATATTGACATAGAAGTTTAATGTAGACAACAACTCTTTCAAGCCTATCATCACTTAAAGATTGATGTTCTCTACAAACTGTAATCATTAACCAATAAGCTAGTTGAATGCCTTTAGCACTTAAACACAATATTTTTGGGAATACCATCTGAAGTTTTATTAATATCTTCTAGGAAATACTTTTCTTCCAGCATGAATCTATATTGGCATAAAAGTTTAATACAAGTAACAACTCTCCCAAGCAAGCTGAATCATTTGAAGGCTGATGGTGTCTACAATTCTTAGTTCTATATCATCAATTATGTATTATATTATACTCACAATTCTTAATTTAAAATGGTTAAGTTCAATTACTAGTTTTGTTGTTGCATAAATAATGACTTGATAAAAATATGGACATATATTGTAAACTTAGTGTTAAAATGAATTTACTCTTAATCTCATCATTCTTCCAACTCTTCTATCTTCCAGTTGCCCTTTTTAGCTGCTTGGTCTTTCTTTGAATGTGTCTCTTGGTAGAAATACATATAACATTAAAAGTAGTACACTAACTAAAAAAAGAAACAAAAAAAGAACTTCCTATATTTTATATTTTGAATTCTGATAAGTTGGATGTGTAATCTTTTTTTTTTCAAGGATCTCTTTACGATTGTTATGCAAAAAGATGAAAGATGGAGTCAAAAATCAAAGAAAAAATAAAGAAATTATTTTATAAAAAAGTTTAAAAGATAATAACTTTTATAAAATAAAACTTAATTAATTAAAATTATAATTATAGTATAACCTTTTAAATAATAAAGTAACAATTTGTATCTTTTTAGTCTTTACATAAGTTAATTTGTAATTTTCTGTGATATTATTGTTTTTAATCTATGTACAAACTAATTTTAATTAATATTTTTTTTTATTCTTTCAAAAGTTGTCATCAAGACCTTTGAACAAACATATTATAAGTCTAGTAATTTATTAAATTTTTTATTGTACTTATATACTCTAAACCCAAAGAAAAAATAAATGACATGTATCTTGTATATGTTGTCAAAGTGTTGTTAAAACATATATGTTAACATACCATTACCTCTATAAACACACGCTTTTAGGACGGATCATGATATTTTAACAATTTTTTGACAATAGATTACATGTCATTATTTTATTGGTCCGTATATTTTAAATGGACCAATCACGAATTACCACGTAATCTGTTGTAAAAAAGTTGTCAAAAAAAATTGTTAAAAAAACTTTTTCCAACTACATCAAAGCAATTTGAAAAATCAATAGATTTTGACACTTGAAAATTTTGGTTCCAACTATAGCAATTAGGTATGGCAACCCATCAGGTTGGGTACGGATAGTGTCTACCCGCAACCTGACCCATAAAATTAAAATCCAACCGTGTGGGGACCTACAAATATATTCGCGAGCATCCACGGATACCTACAAAAAATTTAAAAAATATATTTTATACATTTATAAAATAAAATTACAACAAATATATATAATATTAATATAAATTAAAATCCCATTTTAATTAAATTTAGCCTAATAAAATATAAATTAAAAATTAATTCTATTTTTAATTAAATTTAATTTAAAAAATATAATTTAAATTATTATTATTATTTTTTGCAAGAAGTACATGTGGGTGGAATAGTATAATACTCACATCTGAGTCATTGAGAAGAGTATTAAAATATCCTCTATCCATTATCAGGAGATAATAAATATCTACATGTAGTTAGTAACTACTTATAATGGATTTTATTGCGAATATACGTACGTACCCCGCAGTTTCTTTTTCTTTTCATCCTAATAACAATGTTGCTAGTTCAATCTTATTTATTACCACCTATGACATCATTAGATATTCTGTAATTGAGATATTTATATAATTAACCTTGAGTTTGGGTGTTTTTTCATCTGTATTACCTTTACTGTAAAGTAACAAACTAGAAGGATGAAATCCTTTTACAGCATTAATACGAGGAATTAATAGTACTATTTAATGTTTTTCCTAAAAAACACTATAAGAGTATGTTGGAGATATGTGACGTGACGTGAATTATTGGTGAATGGGTAGGAAGTAGAACATACTGACTTCAAATATCTATAATATCTTCTTCCATGGGGACATAGCACCTAACAGTTTGAGGCATCCAATTATGTCCTCAGCATGAAGTTTGAGGCATATCGAGATTTCCTAGGAGGAAATTAAGGAAATTGTCGTCATAAGCTTTGAAATCATGAAAACAGAACATTAGTAGTGGCTCATGATTTTCACTATCTCCTAATCTTTCTTTAATTTGTAAGTTTATAACATTTGTGCTGAAGCATTTAGTATGACGAAATAGGTATCCACACCAAATAAAAGGTCAAGTTTGAAGGAGTCCACGAATGTTGCGTGGCCAAATGTAGTTGGAACCTCCTTCTAAGAGATTCTTAGCTACGATAACATTTGCAGCATCAGTTGGATGATAGGGGTCCCAAAACACGTACTTTGATCTGTCATAGCAAACTTTCGATGTGGGACCACATGGAACCAGACCTCCATAGCGCCCAGCCACGCGACAACAAGCTGAAGTTGGATTAACAAAACCTGCCACATGTGTATACACACAACAAAATTTTTGTTCATAATAAACACCTTGCAAATGCAAATTCAAAGGTTCTATTCTGATAATCGATTATTTGCCAAACAATATAGACACGTACCGAGTGCTACATAATTCTTGAGAATATCATCTAAAATTTGATACACATCTGCATAAGCAAAAGCTGAACCCTCTAGATTTGAGTTGAGTTCTGTAACAAGGTCTTTTAGTTGGGAATTATATAGCTGTGCTAGCTGATTGGGGAAAGAAACACAGCTATCTCCAGCACCGATGTTTGAATCCCTCTGACTTGGTATACACCCTATAGGCCCCACATTCGCCACAACAACTTTTCTAGCCCCCAGATTGAACAACCTCTGCATGTGGTACATACGTTGTTGAAACATTAAACAATTTGTCGTAGAAATAGTCATCAGAATCAAAGATTTCATAAAATTATATATAATCATGAAAAACATTACAGTGAGCTGAAGTCTGAATTTTGATATCATTTTTGCGACAAAGGATTGTGGAGACTCCGATTCTCGTTCGGAAAATGAGAATGATGGTGTTAGGTAGTTATTTATGAAATCGTTTGAGCCTATCGACACGGAAAACAATGACCTATTTAATAGATTAAGAGCCGCAGGAAGACCAATGCTGGCTATGATGTCTTGTCTGGTATTTGCAAAATTATCTATCTGTGCATCGAAGTTGAGCCGACCACCCTGACAATCCATCAATGCATGCAAACTGTTATTAATGTATGATGATGTGAGATTATCACGGTCTTACAAACACGTAATAATCATGTAAAACTAATAGCTTCTTGACGATTATAGCATCTTAAACAAACATCAACAGAAGCAGAAACTCACAAAAACTTGTCCAGTAAAATTTAGAATTCCACCTCCACCAGAAGCATAATTGACACCTTTCAGAATCACTGGTCCAACTGTGGTGGGTGCCAAATAGGGTGGGGTTAAATCCATACCCAGTTCCTGACCTGATGGAGCAAGAAAAAGAAAAACTCATCAGACAAAAGATGTAATAAGATTAATATAAAAAGTAGAGAAAAACATAGGAAGTAATTAATATAAAAGGTGGTAAATCTTGCCAATGATGTCGACGATGGTTCTTCCATTAGTGAACCTTCCCGTTGGTCTTCCAAAATCAATGCCATTGGGTAAATAATTAGCCTTTGAGAAGGAAACAAGGTAGTTATTGTTTCCTACGTCAACAAGGGAATCTCCGAATACAAAATTTGCAGGGAGATCATCTGAGGTTGAAACGTTAAACAAAACCATGACTATGAAAATTAGAAGCAGATTCAAAAGGGCACCCATCACAGATTAAGAACAATAACTGATGACTGCAACGAAGTACTGAAGCAGTTCCTCCTATATAGTACTTATACCTGTGCCACATTGTACCAAAAACAATGGGCTTTATAATGTGCAAAAGACACTGCCACCGGCTCATGATAATGGAATTTTATAATAATAAATCATGTGAGGGATAAAATCATGCAGTGGGCCAACATTAATTGCTCTGCCTATAAACCTACTAGTCTTGACCGTGTAGTTGGAGGGAATAAATGACATTTCAAATTAAAACAAAACAGATACCATAATAAATATATATATTTTTTTTTGGTTTTCATCCACATATATGAGATGGTCTCTTAGTTAACAACTAATAATTAGGGTGTGTTTGGACTAGATTAAGGATTTGAGAGACTGAAAATGATTAGATTTGAGAGAGAAGTGAAGGGAAAGTGATGTTATTTAGATGAAGAAAAAGACAGTGAGAAATGAAATGAAAGTTTATTAAAGATTGCTAATGATTTAATGATTGATAAATAAATAAAAATATATAAAATTAATTAGTGAGAAGTTGTGATTTCTTTTTCTTTTTTTTGCATTTTAATGCATCGTTTTCCGAAAAATCATCGCTTCTTAACTTTCCGTTGCTGCATCCAAACACACTGCAAAGAACGTTAATAAATAACAAAAACTAAAATAAATAAAAAATTAATGCGAGATTAAAAAGAAAAAAATAGTGAGAACTAAAAATAAAATATAAAAGCTTAGTAGAAACTAAAATTAAAAAAGAACTATATACCTTAAGACAATTCTGTCACTTATAAAACATATTCTAATTTTACTTAAGAGATGAGTTATTATTTAACAAACATGTTATTTAACAAATCTTATAAAATAATATAATATCAAAATATTTTATATAATAAAGATCAAATTGAAATATATTTTTTCATCAATAGAAAATATAAAATCCATAAAATTGAGAAATGAAAATTTAAAAGAGTTATTCAAAGTATAATCTCAATAAACAAAATATATGAGTTTAATAAGTCTATTTTTTTAATATGGAGGAAGTACTGATTAAATTAACTAAATTGATTATTGCAAATTAACTGAAAATACTGTTTTTTTATGTCAAATTGTCTGGTGTTTTCGTATATTAAAATTTTATCTCCAAATAAATTCTATCGATTTATCGACTAGCGTTGCCAGTGGTCTAATAATGATATACAATACATTCACGGTGATTAAAACAATATTTTAATAAAATTATTTAAGCGAATAATTTGTTTATTACGATTACTTTTTAAGGTGTCTAAAAAACCTTAAAAAAAAACATTTTAGTACGAGTCTAGCATAAAATCCTTGTATTATCAGACCACAGGTTCTGCTATAGTTTGTGAAGCTTTTGAATTTATGTGCAACACAACGAAATGGTAGCTTTGGTTACCTGCTTCTCAATTTTAAATTCCTGTCTGTCTACAGTACTTTGCTAACAATGCCACAAGTTGTTCAAACTTCAAAGTTCAGAAGCACTGAATCTTCACGCTTTTTAATTAAATGCATCTCAATAAAAGAAAGGATACTATTTAATGTTTGCAGGGACTTCCTTCAATTCATATTTTCTTTTGCAACTTTAACTATCACAAAACCCACACTGTCGCTTTTTCTTGACTAATACTTTTTCCTTTCGTTTTCTGTGCACCCCCTTTCAATAATAATATTTAAAATATATATTATTATTTACACAAAACTTTGAATTAATATAGGCATGTGAAAAATTAACATGAAAATTAATTCTATATTGTGCAGTTTTTCTCTTTGTTAATAATTAATCTCCATGCAGTATCAAAATAACTCCGTTGCTCTGTTTCATGTTTTGGGTACGAGGTCGATGTAATAGTTTGAGGATACATCGTTGAAAGTCTAGATAATGTTTAGAAATACAAATGTTAAATTGAACCGTTTTAACTATTCAAATAAACGTATTTTGATGTGAAGATCAATTAATAATTAATGAAACAGTAATTATATAATTTTTTTTATTTTAAACTTTTATTTATAGATTTTTAATCAAGTTTAACTTAATTATTATCTAATTATATTTAATAGTATTTTATTTTTAAATTAATTAACAATAAAATTAATATATTTAGTTTAATTCATGATCAAACAATTTATTATATAATTCAAACTATAGTTGATTATTTAACCTATGTTGAAAATTACGTATTGAATAAAAATAAAACTAATTTATAGATGCAAACCTCTAATTTTGTAAGATTTTCGAATGTGGTGGAATTCTCACTAAATTAGTTGGTGAAACAATACAAAAAATCATCTCATATAAAAATTACAGGCTGGTTCTCTTTCATGGGGCCTTCTGATTATGCAGCACAAAATACATAATTCACCCATTACTTTTTTTTTTTCAGACAACTTTGCGCACATCACCATGACTACTTTTTTTGCATTTGTTATGGATCATAAATGGTGCAGGGTAGCTTATATGGAAGAATGGGGAACATGCATACGCTTAGAAGAGATTTTCTAAACTGAATTACAGCTACCAACAGTAAGAAAACAAAGGAAGTACCATACTTGGTTGTTGATGATGTGTAGCATCATGTTCATAACTGCTTAAACTACAATGGGAAGCCAAAGAGTTCCATCGACTTCAAACTTGCCTCATTTACTTTCATAATCAATGAAGGTCGACGTGATTCTGGCTTCATCTTTTTGACTTTTATCCATTTTTTTTTATTTTTTATTCATACTTTAAGCCAGTTGACTATAGTTAATTTATTATTGCCGTTCTTTAAAAAAAATGCATGTGTCATACTATTTTTTTATATCATTCTTCGTTTATGAATTATTATACAATGTATAAGTTTCTTGCTTTTTAAATAAGTTTCTGATTGATTTTACGGTCAAAACTTTAATTTGGATGTGTTGTGATTTCCTAATATTTTAAAAATCACCAAAGTCTCATTAATTTTCTCTCCAATAGATGACTTTATAATAATGAAAGTGCAGTTAATCAATTATTTTTTAGGATAACTTATAAAAAAGTTTACTCATTTGCTTAGGATAACTTATAAAGAAATTTTCCCAATATGTGGGCCACTCAAACAAAACATTAAGGTTAATGTATATTGAGGAACATTGAACACATGTTGGTTAATATATTTAAACTGAAAGGTTGTGATTTAATAACTCTTTGAGATTCACATTTCGTATTATATTTTAATAGAATATTAAATACAAATATATCTATACATCATTATTAGAATATTTTTTTAATGTAATTATCATTATAACAACCTTTCAAGACCCTCTGCGATGACAAATATCTGGAGGAGAATGTTCTTTTATGTTAGTTTAGTTAGATTCTCTATATATTTTTTATCATATATATGAAATTAAATAATAAGAAGGGAAAATAATAATAATATATATATATATATGGTTTGCTAACACGCGTACTCTTAGGGATTAAAAATCTCACTTAGGGTGTGTTCGGTTGAAGGGAATTCACTATTTACAGTGATTTGTGAGCGATGATGGAAAGAGCGAACATGTTCATTTGCAGCGATTGTCGAAGACGAAAAAGGATAGATTTGCGGGATGACACGGTTTGATCGATCTTTGCGTTACTAAGATGATTTGAGCGAATTGTTACCACATTTACACATTTGCCCTGAGTCATTTCCATAATACCCAGGGAGATGCACGATCAAAGGCCATGCGAGTGCACGTTATTAACTTTGGCACAGGGATGGCTGGTGAACACGTAACCTGTTACGCGAACACGTAAGCAATATATATTTTTTAGTTTTTTTTTATAATTATTTTAATATTATAATTTAAAAATATGTACATTTTAATAAAATTAGGTATATTATATTTTCTAATTTATTAAAAATAAGTTGATTATTTAATTTTTATAATTTTTAAACATTAATTTTATTAATTATTCATAATTTTTTTTTTCTTTATAAATATTTTTACAATTAAATATAACATTTTATGTTACTTTTATAACTAGGGGCATTTTGGTAATCTTTAATTTTTACCAATTAAACTAATTTTTAAAATCTATCACATCAATCAAATTCTAGACTAATTCTCACAAACTTTACTTCCAAATCCACTCTCAATTACCCACAAATCCACTCAAAAAAACAACTAAAAAGTTATCCTCAAATCCATTCAAATCATCTTCCCCAAATCTACCCAAAAAACACAGCCTTAGAGTTAGGAATGACAATAAATGAGATGAGCTTCATTATAATCTTTAGAATAAAAGTTTCTTTTAATTCTCATATTCAAGATAATATAAATTTTTTTGTCACGTACCTATTCTCATTTTTTGTTATTTCAATATCAGGTAACTGTATTCTCATACCTATTCTCATTTTTTGTTATTTTAATATCAATTGATTTTTATAAAAATAAAATAAAAATCACAACAAACACATAATATTATCATATGTTCATTACAAAAAAGGACAACATAATGTAAATTAAATTATCTTTACTTATTTATTTTGTTTTTATCTTTTTTATACAGATCCAAATTCAAAGATATTGTTTCTTTTATGTATTTTTGAATAAAAAAATACATTTTGATAATTTAAATAAAAATTAGTTAAGTATTTTAATTAACTTTATTAAAAAAAAGTCAAAGCATTTTAATTAAAAGTAAATTAAATTCTTTCTAAAATTTAATTAATTTTTTGTTGTTAGAATTAATGTTGGACCAACATTTTTTTATTTATTTATGAAGCTTTACTCGGCCTTTCAGACCTTTCATTAAAAAAACACGAAAATAGTATTATCCACCCTCTTTTTTCTATTAGGACACTTTCGTTCTTTCTTCTTTTCCCTTTCACTCCCTTTCTCCTATCTCTCATCATAGGTAGAAGGAGATTAAAATTTAAGACAGTTGTTTTGAGATTAAAAGCAATTATATTGAAAAACAGTAGAAAGAAAATTGACTATGAAGTCCAAAACAAAACCAAACTCAACCATAAATTTATTTCCATTTTCATTTTGATTAAAAGATGTAGTTGCATTCTGTGTTTGATAAAACACATGCAGAGAAAAAAAGATTAATTTTTTCATTGTATATCATCAACAGTTCTAAAAGATTGGGATTGTTGAAAATATTTTTTTATACTTTTATATATTTTGTTCTTTCTTTTATCTCTTCTATGTGATGTTTTCCCCTTCAATGATGGATGAAAGTTATTGTCATCCTTATACAAACAACGTAAAAGTTCATTTATTTATTTTTCTTTCTTTAAACTTTGAAGTATGGTTTGACTACAATATAAATGTTTTGTTCAACTTTTTTTATTCACCACCTAAGGTAGAATGCTAACGTATGTTTTGGTGGTTTTATTGTTATTATTCTTATTATATTTTGCTAAGAGTAATGTTAACAAGTTCTTGAATGAAGTTTATACTAACGAACATATTACTTACCGTGAAGATGATTTGGAGATGTTGAAAATCTCAATTTCCTAAAATTGAATATTATTCTGTAAAAAATATTTTTGAACTAATTAGAATGATATTAATGCATAGTAAATATTATAAAAATAATCTTCCCTGGTTGAAAATAAATACTATTTTTTTTTATTTTTTAAAAAGAACTTAATTAAATCAATTTTTAAAAAAGTTAGGACACAATGAAAAAAAAAAAGAAATTTTTTTAGCACAGATTAAGAAACTTTTCAATTAAATAGAGTTGAAACGAATAATTAAGTTTTATTTTTTAATTTGTAAATACAATGAGATGACATTTTTAGGGTTTTGGAATGATAAGAGAGGGGTCACACCCCTTCTTCCCCAATTTTCTTGTATTTCCTCTTCACACATACAACGGACGCAAACTCCATGATTGGCAACATTAAAGCCCTAGGTTGCTGATTCCGGTGAGACTCTCGCAAGATTCCTCCAATGCTAGTATCAACGACTTCTCTGCTGCCACCCTATGACGGAAGCCATTGCGCAACGCCTCTGCATCAATCACTCTCAGTCGTTCGTCGTTCCTGCGCGTGAGTGCTACTCGCACTGGCCTTCTGCCGTTAAACCCTCGCCAGACAGGGCACCTTCGATTTCGCCCATTAGCCACTTCAGCACGAGCTCGCCGTCATTGGAGATCGCATCTCCTAGCTGCACCTCGACGTTAGAACCCTAGGCCGCCACTGTTATCACGAGGTCGCCAATACTACGACGTGTTGTAGATATGCATCGTGGGTTACTCACGATGATACGTGGATATGTAGTGATTCCGGGTCTGGTTGGGTGTGCGACTTCCTCTTTTTCAGTGTTGTTGTTGTTTTGGTGGTGAAACGCAAGGAGGAGCTGCGTTTTCGTTGCCGAGATCCATGTCTACGACGCGTGTGCGAATGCTCGTTGTGCTATTTGTTGGCGCACGCAACGACTACGGTGAACTACTGGTTCGTTGCTGGCGTGCCCCTCTCATCATTTATCATCATTGAGGAAAAAATAGTTATAGCTTTAACCTGTATAAAAAATGAATATATATCGATTCTTAAACTAGCATAAAAATAAATAAAAATGAACTGCACTAGTGCTAGTTCTCACAATGGAGGGATTAACGGCAGTGGTAAATTTGATGTGTCACTATAATTAAACACTTAAACTAATGTGAAATGAATAATCTGGGACAAAATAGTTAGTTAACATCCTTTCTCTATGGTCATCAGAAGAAGATAGATTCAACATGACATGATTGCTTTGCTTCCAAGTTCACCCCTACTTGTCTGTTTCTTGTAAAATATAGTCAAGAGCTAAGACAAGTGATGTTTTTCCACTCAGCAGTGAAAATCAAGGCCTAGCCTTTTGAAGCTCTGTAAGGTACAACTTATTTATTGAATTAAAACATTCTGTATAGGTAATAGGTTTTTCATGACACGAATTTGGTTCTACTACCTCGATCACCAGTTTTATGTACAGCCTTGATAGAATCCAAGTTGTTAAATAACTGTTTCGAGATAATTTATATTTGTAAAGCTGATGAATTACAAGTCCCACATCCATGTAATATCTTTAATTTTAGCTTGTTAGTACAAAGCAAAATATGGCAGTTGTTTCATTAAAGGCTAATTGTTAACTATGATAAAATGAACTTGTGATGTAAAGGAGAAAAGAATCAGATGACCATGAACGAAAACTTTCGTTTATTTCGATAATGTATAAATATAGTGTACGTTATACGTACTTGGTTCCTTAAACGAGCATTGCATTGCATGGTATATAGTATACATACTATTAAGAATATATTTTAACTCAAAAACCCCGACCATCACTACCGAAGCCACCGCCTCCACCGGCCCCACCTCCAAACCCACCGCCACCACCTGCACCGCCTCCAATGCCACCGCCAGAACCCCCTCCAAAGCCTCCTCCGGCGCCTCCTCCGGCACCAATTCCTCCCCCTACTCCACCACCATGCCCACCACCAAAGCCTCCACCGGCACCTCCACCAGCGCCTCCACCGGCACCTCCACCAACTCCTCCTCCAAAACCACCACCTTTTCCACCTCCAAAACCACCACCAGCACCTCCACCTGCACCACCTCCTACACCACCTCCAGCTCCTCCACCTGCACCACCTCCAGCTCCTCCACCTGCACCACCTCCAATTCCTCCGCCTGCTCCTCCTCCTACACCACCACCAGCTCCTCCGCCTGCCCCTCCTCCTACACCACCTCCAGCTCCTCCACCTGCACCACCTCCAGCTCCTCCACCTGCACCACCTCCAGCTCCTCCACCTGCACCACCTCCTACACCACCTCCAGCTCCTCCGCCTGCCCCTCCTCCTACACCACCTCCAGCTCCTCCACCTGCCCCACCTCCAACTCCTCCGCCTGCCCCTCCTCCTAGTCCACCGCCAGCTCCTCCACCTGCCCCACCTCCAACGCCTCCACCTGCCCCTCCTCCACCACCTTTTCCACCTCCAAACCCACCCCCAGCTCCTCCACCTGCACCACCTCCAATGCCTCCTCCTGCCCCTCCTCCACCTCCAACTCCTCCTCCCACGCCTCCACCTTTTCCACCTCCAAAACCACCACCAGCACCTCCACCTGCACCTCCTCCTGCTCCTCCTCCACCACCAACGCCACCACCTTTTCCACCTCCAAAACCACCACCTGCACCTCCTCCAATGCCTCCTCCTGCCCCTCCTCCTGCTCCTCCTCCACCACCAACGCCACCACCTTTTCCACCTCCAAAACCACCACCTGCACCTCCTCCAATGCCTCCTCCTGCCCCTCCTCCACCACCAACTCCTCCTCCCACACCGCCGCCTTTGCCACCTCCAAAACCACCACCAGCACCTCCTCCAATGCCTCCTCCTGCTCCTCCGCCACCACCGTGCCCACCTCCGAATCCTCCTCCTAGACCACCACCTTTTCCACCTCCAAAGCCGCCACCAGCACCACCGCCACCACCAATTCCTGCCCCAAATCCACCACCGTGTCCACCTCCAATTCCACCCAAGCCACTTCCAAAACCGTCAACTAACTCATTTTCTTTAATTTTTCTGCACTCTGCTGCTCCTATCACTAATACAAATGCCACAGCAAGTACTGCAACATAGCTTTGTAACTTTCCCATCCTTACACAGATAGAGAAAATAGGGCAGAAAATGCTTTCTGTGGAGAAAGCTTGGGCAGAAAGGAGTTATTTATAGTGTGAACAAGCGCACACACACCATTAATACACGTAGACTTATCGAGATCTCAACTATCGAACACCGTCAAAAGTTCAAACTTTGTTTCTAAAGACAAATCCACGGGCCGGTGAAATCTTAATTGTCATGTCCCAACCATCAACTACTTTATTTAAGTACAACGTAGTTCGATTAATAGCTATTAACAAAAATGTTAATATCTCGATTAGAAAAAACACTACTGAAAGCAACTAGCTTGCTCCAGTCACTGTAGGAGTGTAAATAGTGAGTATCTTTTTGGGGTTTCTGCTGTGAATTATCTTATTCATTATCAGGTGCTAAATGGGACATTTTCGTTTATCAGGAAAGTGGTTGTTCATAATTTTCTGTGAAACATGTTCCCTCTTTGTATTGTCAAGAATCACTATCTACAAAATGAAGTTTGTACACGTACAAATTCTTATTTTGAAGTAAATTATTAGAATCTTGATAAAGAACTGAGAACTAATTTCTGAAATTGTTAAAATTTATTTATAGTACTAATATCTCGAAAAGAAAATTTGTATACACTGAAGATTCAATCTCTAACGATACACTTGAAAGAACACGGCTCTTGATCATGATGGAAATTGGTGTTATTTGGTATCCAACAGAACGACTTTAGTTGGTAAATATATTTAAGGCTGGATGTAACGGGTCGAGGTGAAGGATACAGAGTGATTAATTTTCTTCCATTTTCAGTGAGTAAAAAGTGAAGTTAGAAAAATTTTCTGGAAGTGACTGCGATTGGCAGATGGCAATTATGAAATGTTGAAGACCCTTACGTTTTTATACTGTTTTTCTCATTTATAGCTTGAAAACATGCCCTACTGCTATGTGTATTATCTGTCGGTTCAATGTCATATACATGGGATTGGCATGTGATGTGAGAAACATTTTCAGCCATCTCACTGAAATCAAATAATTAAAAAAACTTCACATGTTAATGTTTAGTCCAGTTTAAGAAATATATAGCATTTCTGGACGATTGGCCACCCCACCACATGTACAGCTTGCTTCATCAATACAAGTGACAGTCATATTATTTCATAATACTTTAATATTAAAATGTACTTTTAGTCAAAGAATGCTTGTTAAAAATAAAGTACCAGCATTTTCAATGGCTTTTATGTTTGAATGTGCTTCCGTCACTGTCTTTGAGTAAATAATATAAGGCTTAATTACCTACTTAGTTCCCATGTTCGGAGATAATTTACTGTTTAGTACCCGGTTTTAAAAATGTAGGCATTTGATACCTATGTTTTGAAATTTGTATCAATTGAATCTTACCCACTTAACATCGTTATAATTGATAACGTTTTTCTGACTGTGTATGTGATTTGTGCAATCGTGGCAATGAGGTGGCTTAAGTGACTTGACGTGGCAGGCTTCCTCCAAGACTGAACCTCCAACCTACCGCACGGCCAATTCTCATCCAGTCTTCCTCATGAGCGTTCGTCTTCCTCACGAGCGTTCGTCTCCAACAACTCACGGTCTGTGCCTAACGTCTTCATCTTCTTCAATCACCTCCAACACCCGTGATTTCCCTTCCACCGTCTCACAACCAACATCACAATCATCAACCAGCATCCAGTTCAACTTTACCCATTAACCAAACTTCCCTCCAGCAACAATCATTATCCCTCCGCCAACCACCCAGAATTCCAGAAAACCAAACCAGATACTGGGACTAAGCCATCAAGCTTCCTTTCATCTCTAATCACCACCAAAGGAGTTGAATCTTTGAACAGGAAACACGCGCACACAACAGAAACCCACCATTCCTAACTACCCAAACACAAAAACAGAAAATAGATAAAGGAGAAGGGGAGAGTCAATCGGCGGCGGCTTCCAAGGCTGACGGCGTCGCGGTTGGGAACGGATTCGGTGGTATTTGGGGTTTGCCGGCGACGCAAGAGGTGGTGGCACGGGTGGCTGGGTCGACGGTGAAAAGAGAAGGAGAGAGACCAGAAGCAACTTGCGGCGGTCTGCTTGGAGGAGGCGGCGGCCAGAACTGCTTCGATGGGCGTGAACGGCATCGCCGGCAGTGGTCCTGGTGGTGCTTAGCGTCGCCGGCGAAACTTCGGATAAGGTAGAGGATCCTCTCGCGGCGGCTGGGACGTGGGTGGCGTAGGTAGGTGTCTCAGGAGTCTCCCATTCAGAGGAGAAGATGAAATGTTGATGCAAATGAGTTGAACTTGGAGGAACCAATAATGGTTATTTGGCCGTGCGGAAAGGTATCCCCAATTTAAAAAAATGTAACCCCATTTCAAATTCCCAATTCAGCCTGCCATGTCATTGCCACGACGCAATTGATTGCACAAATCACATACACAGTCAGAAAAACGTTATCAATTATAACGGTGTTAAGTGGATAGGATTCAATTGATACAAATTTCAAAACATAAGTATCAAATGCCTACATTTTTAAAACTGGGTACTAAACAACAAATTACCTCCGAACATGGAGACTAAATAGGTAATTAAGCCATAATATAATCATAGAAAATTGTTGTAATAAGAAAATAAAAGAGTATGATTATCTAATCAGGGTATGTAAAATTAAAGAATGCCTGTCATAATTAATATACATAAGTTCTTAGAAAACTGACCTATACATGCAGTATTCCGTCTCATTTTGTATTAGATGAATACTTTTCATACTTTCTTAGTAACTGATTTTGTGTGAATTTGAACGTTTTTTAAATCAGTTATATTATTATAAGGTTAAATGTATTTTTCTGTTGGTTCTAATCTTAATATTAAATAATTTGTCTATTTCGTTCTTATAAATTTACATAACAATGATAATGATTCTGGTTTCGGGTGTGAGATCCAGAATCTCTATCAAACATTCCTCTACATTTTTTTTCCTGGTCCGTTCTTATAATTTTGCATGCACTTAGTTCAATTCTTCTGTTCTTCATGCAAACTGCATGGACGGTTAAAGACACGTTGACGCTCAAGTCAATGACTGATTGAGAGTCAATGTAAAATCTTAAATTCGTAATAAATACAATCACTTATCTCCTTTTCAATGACTGATTGAGAGTCAATGTAAAATCTTAAATTCGTAATAAATGCAATCACTTACCTCCTTTTCTCAATCTTATATTTGTAGATTTCAAGATGAGTCTTATGATTATCAAAACTGTAATCATGGTCCAATACCTAATGAGTAAGACTTATCAGTAAATTTGATTAGGAGCTCTGTTTATGAATGTATGGGGTTTGAGACTCTTCGTCTGCCTCTTGCTATGTTCGGTCAGCCTCTTTCTGGCCCGTATAGGTATACGGTACAATTCTCATTTACTTGTTAAATTTTTTTGTCTTTGTAGTTAATGTATATGACACAATTTTTTAAGTGAGTTTAATTTGAAGAATGGATAGAGTGTGAGAGAGTTCTCTGAATGTGTCTGGGCTCAACGTCCATTCTTGGCCTCTTCTATTCCTTAGTATGCATTTTGTTTGTTCTTCCTTTCATGCGAATTTTGTGGGGACTTAAATAGGTGGTGGATTGAGAGTAGGTATATATATTTGTATTTTGTAGCAATTTCTTCATAAGGTTAACTTATTATTAGGTAACTTTTCCCTTTATTTTGTTCTATTTTTTTAGATGCAATGGAGCTACTGAAAGGGAAATTATTTTTAAGATTTCAATTGGCTTCGGATAGAAATGTACCTACTTAACCAGTTAATTAGAGTTCCAATGTTTGTAGGTTTAATTTCATCTATTCAGAGATATTAAGGCTGATTTTTTTATCAGAAAAAAAAAATATATAAGAGCTATTAAGGTTGATGATTTATGTTTTATTAATTATAGGATGAATGTCTTGATGGTAGAAAATAGTGTTCTCTGTCACCAATAACATTGTTGGCAAAAGATATAAATTGCGTGCAGTTTTATTTTTTGTTTGTAATTTTAATAAAAAAAATTAGATTAATTTTAAAAATATTTGCTTTCTTTTTAAAACGCGTTCAAGTGGTCAAATAAATACTACTCATTTATAACAACTTTAGTATTTTTATATAAGAAAGTAACCAAAAAATTAGTAAGGAACAAGTCATCCAAAGTCATCAATAATAGAAAATAAACATAACAATAATGCAGAATAGAATTATTTTACATCGATTCATGAAGAAACGATATGATAAATTGCATAGTGACAGTTTCATAAATACTGAAAACCATATTATATCGTTTGTTAGGTTAAACCAATGCAATATCCTCTAAAAAAATAAAATAAAAATTTAAAAAGTATAATATTATTGATGGTCAAAATTGATAGGTAAACACAAAAATTTATTACTAAAGTAAAATTACTTGTAAGTTATACCGATGACCAAAAATTTGTTATTAAAATACTCACCTATTTGCATTTGATTTAAAACACTAATTTGGTGAGTTGGTGGGAATATTGAAACATATTTTATCAATGAATATATTGTTCGATTCTAAAAAATATAATTATCAACAAATTTTTTAATGAATTCTAACATGTTCAACTATCAACGAATTTATAGACAAATTTTCAAAAAATTACAACAACCCTTTAAAAAATTCATTTCCAACTGTATAACATGATCAAAATTGAAACAAAAACTTTTACACACATTTTATTAACAAAAATATCTATTAATAATAAAAATTTATATTACCAACAAATTTTATTTATATATCCATTATAGACATATATTACTGATACATTTATCAACTAAAATATTTATCAATAATTAAACTTTTTCTTAAATAAAATCCATCGATAATTTGTTTTATAAATTTTTTAGAGTAAAAAAAGTATTATTTTACCAACAAAATTTTTATTGTCAATGAAATTCTATCAACAGTATTTTATTTTTTTTTTCTAGTTTCAAATGTTATGAAATGAATTCGTACATCCGACTCGAAAATTGGAATCAATAAAATGAATTTTGAAGGGTCCTATATAAAATATAATGAATAATATTGTTTATACAATATGATAAGCATTTATTCTCATAATAACATCTAGATTCACATCTACCCCGCCATTATTTGTGAATCAAATTTAGATGAACAACTTCACTTTGGAGGAGAAAAAAAAAGCTACAGTCCATGCAACCAAGTTGAGAATGCAGGCTTCCACCGCCAACACTTGCAAGCAAACATCATCCTTGTCATATCAGTAAATAATTAGTTTGATTTTCAACAAGAAAGAAAAAATGAACTAACTACTTAATTAATTCGAATAGCTGGACCGCAGCATCATGTGATTCATCAACCACCACATTCTTGGGGATATCCCATTCCTTAATTGAGCTACCCGACCTAGCTGTTCACCATTTCAGAACCAACTCAATTCTAAGTGTAAAAGCACTACATACCATTATTACCTTTTTTTCCCACCACACACATGGTAAAACCTATTACACGGTCTATGCTTCTGTCTATATGTTTGTCTGTTTTTATTGAAATCACATTCAAAATCATAATTAAAATATACTAATGTTACTTTTAAAATCCTTAATCAATACTCTAATAAGATACTTATTTTTAGCATTGTGAAGTTACACACCTAAGAACAACAGTAACTCTGTATGTGTCTGCATCATCCCCAAACGAGTTTGTCTTTTGGAAGCACACAAACATAGAAGCGGCAAAATCAGAAAACAGAAGCAATAAAGAAAGAAAATAAATAAGGTGAAAATTTTCAACTGCAATTTAAAAATGAACAATCTAGCAGCTCAAAATAAATTTGTAATTTTAAATTATTTAATATAATTACAAACACCGGTATGAGTGAAATAGAAATGAGACCCTTAAGCGTAATATTAGGTTCAAAGTCTTGCATATGTAAAATTATAGCTAAAAAATATTTCATCCGAAATTAACAGTTAATAAATCAAAGAGATATTTCATGTTCATAATGTTATCAAGTAGACACGTGTTATAATGCATTAATTTCATCACATGCACGAACTATTTAATTGTATTGATTATGTGGATCATGTTCCTAAATTATTTAATTATTTGAGAAAGATTTTTGGTATACGTTGATATCTTCTCAAAAGAGAAATAATGTTAACAAAACAACTATACTTCATACTAAACTTAAATACGAATAATTTGGTTTTATTTTTTTAGTTGGTTTAATTCAGTTTTAATTTTTTTTCAAATTGTTTCTAATTTTCATTAACTTTTTTCAATTTAGTCATGTTTACTAATACTATTTAAATAATTAACAACTTTTATCTAGTATCATATCACGTTGGAAATAACAATGTTATGTGATAGTATATTAAAGTTACGTATGAGTGTTTTATATTAAATTTTATCATTATATTTGTTAAATTTCTAGATTCAGTTATGTTTTTTAATGGATAAATTTTGTCTTTTTTTAAATTGAGATTAAATTTAATTTTCCCACAAAAATTATATTCATAATTTTATTAAAATTTATATTTTTAATAAATATTTCTAAGTTAAGGTTAAAGTTGGTTTAAAATTAGAATGAAAACTTTAAAAATAGAGAATAACACCATTAATTTAAAATTTTAAGAAGTTAAAAATGACACAAAGTATTAAACATGACATCAACTATTAAATAAAAATGTCTCACAACATTATATTAAGGGTTAACTTGAAATTTGGAATTATGTAACTTTTAGTGAAAATTAAAATTAGTCCATCTTCAAAATTTTAAACTATCTTAGTATTTTATTTTTAAAACTGCATGGATTTAATCATTTTAATTAAATTTTATTAAATTTATACGATATTTCAAAGGCATTTCACAATTAACATTAAAGCAAAAATGTGTCAAACGGTATAAAACCCAAGTGCTATAACGAAATATGTATGAAAAGTCAAATAAACCTAACAAAATTTAGTTAAAAGAACTAAATTAACACATTTATAAAATTGGGAAACTAAATTGAGCAAAATTTTTGAAGAGAGACTATTTTTAATTTTAAATGAAAATTAAATGATCAAAAACATATTTAATCCTTATATTATAATCAATTATAAAATGAAAATTTCAAATTTAAATATATATATTTTATAAAAATAACTAGTTTTAGATTTTCATTTCTTTGTGTTTTTATGATAATAATAATTACAATTACTTCTTTTTATAAATTGTGTGAACTTTAATTTTTATTTTTATTTAATACTTTATTTGATTTTTAATTTTTAAAATTTCAAACCAATTATCTTGATCTCCACTGTTTAAGAGTTTCATTCTAATATTAAATCAACTAACTGTAAAAAAATATACATAATAAAAATGTAAATTTTAATAAATATAATATTTATATAAAAATTAAATTTGGTTTCAGTTGTAGAAGAACAAAATTAATCAATTTAAAAAAATTAAATTAAATTGAATAAAAATAATAAATATACCATTAAATTGTGATATGACATTACTATTTTCATATAGCATGATGTTTTATTGACACATGAACATTGTTTTTAAATTAAAAAAATAAAAAATAAGTAAAGAAAATTTAAAAATATTTTAGAAATAAAGCAAAACACAAAAAATTACATTTACACAATTCATTGTTTATTAATTATTTAAATGATGTTAAAAAATAATTAAATTGAAAAAAATGAATAAAAAATTAATTAAAAAAATATTATGACTTGAAATAACTCAACGAAAATAATAATTAGATTAATATTTAGGTCTTTATAGTAAATAATTATCTCATATCCATTTATCTATGCCCACGTGCTTAATAATTTAAAATGAAAAATACATTAATTAGAATAATTTTACACGTTAATATATAAATAAGAAAATTACTTCCACTTAAGATTAATCTTAATCATTTTCATACTATTAAAAGAAATTAAATATATGGAGTTATGATATAATAAAGTGTTTTACATTATTGTAAACTCAGGAATAACATTGTAGGATAAGATTATATTTTTTTTTGTTTTTGTAATCATTTCTTTAAAAGTTTTATACAAGACGATTTTCAATATTATAAATTAAAATATATCGGAGAATGAGACTCACTCCTCATGTTCTACCACTTACACATATCAATATTTTTTGTTCTATTTTCTTATTTTGTGTACATTTTTTAAATTGCACCTACAAAATTTTCCTTTCAGAAATATTTAATCCTATTGTTATTTGTAAATTAATTTTTAATTGCTATTTTTAAAATTATCAATAACTAAACACTATTTATTTTAATTGCAATATAGTTTATATTTTTTATTGGCACTGAAAAAATAATCTTTCTTATGTCAAAAAGTAGTTGGGTCTAACTTAGTGGGCTGATTGTGTTACAAAGAGAGAAGAATAGATGAATAATGTTGTAGATGAAGAATAAGATTAATGTGTTTTGGAAAGCTTTTTCTAGAATGCATTTCATGTTGTTTCAGAAAATTCCTTCTAGAAAAAATTGTATATTCGGAAATTTTATTCCAAAAAATCTGAAAAAATTATTTTGAATTTTTTTTAAACAAGAAGTCACTTTTTAATAAAGTAAAATCGTTATTTTGAAAAGTTTGGGTGCGTGAAGAAATTGTGGGGTGCAAGAGGTCAATCCTTTAGAGAAATGGATTCCACGTTGAGCCCAATAAGGCCCGAACAATGTTTCAGAAGGCACAAAGTAACAGTATGAGATGAAGCTCTTTCAGCTTTGCGCGTGGGTTGTTAGTTTTGTTGTAGAGTTTGATTTTGCAGCAGAAAGAGTGAAATTGGAGAGAGAGAGACAGAGAGACAGAGAGAAATGGAAGGTGCAGAGGATGGGATAGAGAGGGTGGTGGACTCAAAGGACATGCAGCAGCAGACCAAAGCTTTCGACAAGCTCACTGACCGTGTCGAGGATCGCCAACTCGATTCCTCTCGCGTTCAAGAGGTTCTCTTCTCTCTCTCATATTTTCTTGTAATCGTATTCGAAATTCAAAACACGTTCAGAAGCGCGTTTATCAGCTTCTCAAAATCGCGTCCTAAACTGAAATCAAACGCGCTGTTATCAAACGTTGCTACAAAATTCCACACAAGCGATTCGATTCTTGTTAAACTGAATTTTGCGGTATTTTCTAATGATCTTGCAGGCCATGGCATCAATTGCTGCATCCGCGGAAGCTGATTGGCAAGCCATGCGTTTGAGGTAAAATCATTATTAATTCTTTTTTCTGTCTTCTACATTTGATTAGTGATTAAGTAACTATTAATCTGTATTTTCCCCATGATTTTAGGGAGAAAGAATTAGCTGCTGTTAAGATAAATGCCGCCGATGTTGATATTATCGCTAATGAATTAGAGGTAACTTTTTCCGTACGTCGCATTTTTAAAATTTTCCAGTTTTTTTCAATCAATTGATATTTTTATGTGTAATTTGTTTTCAAAAGCTGGATAAAAAGGTTGCTGAAAGAACCTTACGCGAGCATAAAGGTGATGCTGTTGCTGCAATCCGGCACTTGCTTCGCTAGAGTTGTGGGAATTGAAGTGCCATAGTTAGCAAAATCATACTTATCTGAATGCAAAGACCTAATTTATTCAGAAATCATACGATCCACGTGCCAAAACATTCGTTTAGATGTTTACAAAATTTCTATATTCATAATCAAGTCCTGCAGCTCTTGAAAGCATAATAACTAACATAAAGGAACTAACAATAGATTAGCTTAGTTGTCTTGCATTGTTCTGCTCTTATGTTTGGTGCTGATATTAGACGAGACTTTGAGCAAATATTCTATGCCGATAGAACCAATCAATTAATGTTTCATGAAGGCTAGGGAACCTAGTGGCAGGGGTGGTATTTTGTTCTGGCGTAGATAGTTTCAAGTTAGAATTTCTAGCCTGAATTGGGCAAGTGGGGAGTGAGATTTGAACACAGGGTATCACCATAGGTAGCACCCGTTGGATCATGGAAATGCATCCCCTACAGTTTGAAGAACAAATCTCACCATTAAAACTATGTTTTCTTGAGAAATTATGTGGTACCCAAGGAAATTTAATGGTTTGGGTACTATTATTTTTTTAAAACTTAGTTAAATGAGTTGTTATCTATTGAAGTTTTATCCCTCCTTCCCTCTCTTTCTTCATGTGTTTAAACTCTTTCTACTACTGACTCAAACAATAAATGTATCAGAATTCTTAGATTTCTTCGGTTACCATGACAGTTCTGTTTTTTCTCTTTCATGCATCAAATTGACCAATTGGAACTAAACGAATGGCTAAGATGGCATACGATAGGATCTTCAGTTCTTGATCCTTGGATCATCTATGCATAGTTATGTTGGAGCGTGAGATAATTGGAGTCATGTATCTCCGTCTTTGTCACTAATATTAGCTCATTTGCATGTTCGACGTGAAGCTCCTACATCTTCAAGTTCAGTGCTTAATGCTTTGTCAACTACTGTGGTCAAATAGAAAACATTGTACTTAGTCCTATATCTCCATGCTTAATGCTCTTGTAAGGTATTGCTCGCAACAGTTTGTGCAAGTTGTTAGGACATATTTGCACTATTTTTACCACTTCCAAGTTGATAGAGGCTAGATTCTTGATGTAACTTGCTTGAAGTTGACATTGTCGTGTCGTGATGAAAGCATCCACTATGTTTTCACCTACTTTTTTCCGTATTAAAGAAAGATTCTAATAAATCATACAGCTGCAACAGTTCTTCATGCTGTCGTGTCTTTTCTTTTTTCTTTATTTCTAAGATGTCTTTAGAGCCATTAGTTTGTCATCTCATCCTTTTTTTTCTTGCTTGTTTGTCGGGGAATCCACTACTTTATTTATCTGAAAATTTAAACCCACTTCCTAAGTGATAAAAGCAACCTTAGTCCCGAAATAGGCTTTATAATTCCCCACCATGAAGTTGTTTCAGATTTCTACAAGTTGCATGAGATGTTTCCCCCTTTCTTGTCTCATAACTTACGTCACATTTTCACTAGTAAACAGGGAATTGTTAGGAAGGAGGAAAAGGGCTACGGCTGACCCAACTTGCTTTCTTATTGTTTAAAAGCTATTTTTAAGTTAAAGTTTTGAATGACTGTTGTTTTATCTGAAAAACTATTTGAAAGCTAACTTTATTTCGTAACATAAATTAGTTCAAAATGAAAGATAGCGTGTAATTTAATCTTGGAAGTTATTTTTTCCTTAAAACAAATTCTTTCTATCAATTTTAAAGTCAAGGTCCTTGTTTTTTTTTCAGGATTATTTCTTTAAATGTATTTGGTGCAACTTTTATAAAGAATGAAAACATAAAGCTAGGCTCAAAACTACCTAAATATAAATTATCAAATCAACATTCTCTTGAAAATCTCATACGATACCGTGTAATTTTTATTTTTTATTTTATTTTTATTTTGTTTAGTTTTCAAACCTGTGGTTAAGAAATATTACAATAGCAAAATTTTAACTAGGCGAGATCAATTTATAGATGAAATGATAGCATTAAACCATATCAAAGACCAAATATTCAAAGAGGTTATTTATAATGTGAAATTCTCGTAAGTTAATTAGTTTTTATAAAGAATTTGGAATATTTTTTGACAAAATATATTCTTTTGGATAGAGATATTTTTTTTTATAATTTATGAAAATAATATTATTATTTAATATTGTAAAATAAGTTTATCTTTTTTTTTTCTGTTAATATTAGAAGGACTATTTTTTAATTGATTTGTTTCATAGTTTCTTTTTTCTTTTTTTTCATAACTGCAGTATTCATTTTTTCAATCAATGTTTTTAGAGTTACTTTTGGTAAGAATTTGTCATGTGTTTTTTTTCTTATGTCAAATGAAAAAACATTAAATCTAACTTGATTATATTGTTTTGATCAAGGATGTTTCACTCTGCAACTCCAACCTCTCATTCTACACTTTCAAAAATTTCATTTTTAACTTTAATCAATATTTTTTTAATTTTTTCTCTTTCTTATTAAAATCATTTTACACTTCTTTAATAGATTTTGAAATCATTACAAATTTTGAAATTCAATTCATAAATTTTTTAAATTTTATTTTTAAATAAAATTTAATAATAATTTAAAATTTTAATACTATTTAATATACGTTTATATCTTAATAGTTTTTAAAATATAATTATTAAAAATAATAATAATTAAGGTTAAAGTGAAATTTATGGAGATGGAATGAGAGGTTGGAGGTGTAGCCCTTTAACCAATCTCAATTTAGTCAACATAGATATAAAAATATAAAAAATAAAAAAAACCGACAAAAAATTTATCACCAATAACGGAAAAAAAAATCTGGTTGATATTAATACAAATAATTGTAGTTTATATCAATTCAAAATTACTTCCATTGATTTTAATTGAAAAGAAAAAACATTGGTGTCATGGAAAAAGAATTTAAATGACTCCATCAAAGTCTAACTTTTTTGAGCTTGTTAGGAAACTACATAAAAAAAACTCTGCTCAAGTCCCATGTCTATGTGAATTGAGTATGATAATTGTATTAATTATATAAAATTATTTTATGACTCTTAAAATTACTTTTTGAATTGGTGATATGCTAACTTCGTATAAGCATCCAATTGAAATCAACATAAATAATCTAACATATGTCATAACTGAAGTTACTAATGGAATCCAAACATTGTTTGAATTTTGCCACATTGGAATTACTTGTTGAAACTAAAAGAAAGTGGAACAACACAAAAAATAATGCTATAGTATAACTTTTAATGTAAAAACTAACATACTTACCATGCATATTTGTTTGTTTTTAAATAATTATTTTATATTATCAGTATATAATATATTTTCTCTATATTACTGTAAACAGTTAAGTATAAATTACTTAATTCAAACTTCTCCGTTATATATAATCATTTAGTTTGATTTCTTATACAAATACTTGTAAATAAATTATGGGATTCAATTTTTTTTTTTAAAAAAGAATTCGATCTTTAAAGTTACAGTAACGAAATGAGAATTGTTAGAATGTTTTTCTTTATAATTTCATGTTTTTTCTCAAAACAAATTTCATTCTTTTATGCCATTTATTAAGGAAATAAAACATTACCATCGCCAAGGATGCAGAGTCGTAAGAAATTCAAATCGTAATAGCAATCTAATCATACCTCCGTCTACCATTACATCTAATCTTGAGAAAAATAAATATTTTGATCGTTATATCCCTTAGGAAATCAGCATTTTACAATTCGGTTAATATTCACAAAAAGGGACGGCCAATAGAAGCAGAAGCAATTGAAAATTAGTGTCTAATATAGGAATTATTGCCTATACTCATTCGATGAGTTGAATTGATGACAGCCAATCAAATTTTAAATGATTCCTTTAAAAGGCTGTCTGATGTGCTAAACTGAACTTTTTGGTTCGAGTGGATAATGATAGAGATCCAACATTAAGTAAAACATTGAAGCACACTGACTTTGTGATTCTAAAATCTATGTAGTCAAATGATTTCTTTTCCCCTTCTTTTCTCCACCTTCTGTACAACTTTGAAATAGTGGCGGCGCAAACATTTGCATAGAAAAGTACAACGTGGGTGGTAATCGATCCAATTGACAAGACTCCAAACATCCAAAACCACCAATCAATTGATGAAACTTAAAAGATGCCACAAGAGAAAAATAAGATGACTGACCCAATCACTATCAAAAGTTTGGCAATCCCACGTTTCTTTATCACCTTCTTCAAAATAACTTGGCAAATGTTGATGAAGGACTCAGATCAGCTATGCTACAAAGTTCCAAGACCAGTTGTTTGTTTGTACTAACTCATCTACTCCAGCAGCTTTGGTAAAATATATGCAAAAAAAATCATTAACCATCAGAAAAAAATGGCTCCAAGCTTTTCTACGACTCCTTTTGGGTGCTTTCCTTGCTGGCGGATCGTGTTGCCTGGAACTGGATGGCATACTGTTTTTGCAGCTCTCTAAGCCTTTCAAGCAGTTCCGGGAACGTTGGCCGGCATGCTGGATCGCTGGTAGGAACAGACAAATTTGTAAGTTGGAAAAACGTTTGCTAACTCCACTTATATGGCTTCAACATTCGTAAGTAAAACTACCAAAAGAAGGTAGAAAATATAAGGGATCTAGGATTTACATGAAAAAAAAAAAGTTGAGGAGCAAACGCAACAAACCAAGGTCAACTAAGAAACTAAGAATTTCTTATTCACTACAGTCCGAAAATGTAAAATGGGCTACATTAAGTAGGTAACCTAATGTTGAATAAATAAAAGGGCAAAATACTTCTTCCAGTTTGATGAAACAGCAAGAAAATACGAAGATTGTTTAGGTAAGCTAGCCAACTATTGGAGCACAAGTAAAGCAACTTCTATATTCCTTTGGGTGATAACTTTCATGCTGGGTATTCAAGGCATTTGGAGGGTTGGGATTGGCGTACAAAAGTTTTACAGATATTAGAACGCTTACGTGTGCCAGCAGCTCTCAATTATAGAAGCCCACCGTGGATCGACATTTTTTGGAATTTCTAGCCGTTGATTCATGAATCCTACAGCGCCAATCACCTGCAAGATTCCTAGAGGAAAAGTTGTTCATATATGCACTCACAGTGATCCATATTCCATAGTTCATAAAAGAAAATCTTCATATTGAACTGGGAAAACATTATGATATAATAATCTCCAGTCACCATGATCTTTAATAACATAGAATAAGCGTAATTCAAAAACTAAATAAGCTGCAGCCAAAGACAATTTAAACACCCAACTTTCACCCTTGATGGTATAATAGTTCACTTCCAAGTTTGAAAGCACTGGAATAACAAATAACTTCAAAAAAAGCAAAGGCTTGACCAACGATAAAGCCAAACTTTGCAATTCGATTAGATAAGCTTTACTACCAATTTCAGCTTCGTGCGTATATATTTTCGAAGGTTCATGTACTCATGAAAGCAATACCTGCATTGAGTTGAGATTATCCCAAGGTATCTTTTCAGTTGCAATTTCCCATAGTATCACTCCAAAGCTGTAAACGTCAGATCTGATGTTCCCAAGAAGCAGCAAAAACAGATATTCAAAGTCTGAAATTTGTTTAGAAACATCAGTGGAGAGAAAGTGTAAATGAAAGCACAGATAGGACATACTTCTCATCGGAGGGTTCATTACGAAGAACTTCGGGTGCCATCCATTGGGGCTATAAAGCAAAAAAAATGCTAGGATCAGTGAGATGTTTTGAGACTCTTTAGCATTGAAAAATATAAAGGGGACAATTGCAAAAATATAAGAAATATTATGTCCCACTAAAGAAAAAGAGTGTACCGTGCCCCTGCCAGTCTTAGTTGTGAGATATGTTTCATGCTTAACTCGTGAAAGACCAAAATCACCAACCTGTTCAGTTAAAACGTCATCAAGATATTTGTAGCACCACAGACAGTGTTAGAACCTTTAAGCAATCAAGGACAAGCTTCCAAACCAACATCGTAGAATAAATAGAAAACTGATAAGTGGCTGACCTTCACAGTCCAGTTCTTATCAACTAGAAGATTTGAAGACTTCAGATCTCTGTGGATGATAGGTGGGTTAGAATGATGAAGATAATTTACGCCCCGTGCCTGTAGAAAGAATATGTTGTAAGCATACAACAAGCTTCAAACAATGTGAGAGATGCTTTCTAAAATACTAATGGAATTTATATTTATACGAGCAAAGTCAGAATTACGTTATGCTCCAGGAGTAAAATCCGAAATAAATTAATAATGCCAAAAGGAAAGGGAAACAAAGTGAATGATCCACTAGTATACCAAATAAATAGCATCATAACAATGATCTTATTTGGAAGGAAAAGAGTTAAACACCATACGATCTATAGTTCTATTATTAAATACTCACAATATCCAAGGCCATATGAACTCGCCGTCTCCAGTCAAGTTTAGAAGTGTTTCTGTGTAACAAGCGGCACAAGCTTCCACTGAAGCAATAAAATACAAATGAACACATCAATGATTAACCCAGCTAAGTACTTCGTGATACATAGCATAGTAAAGTACAATCACATGCTCTTAATAGAAATGGGTCAAAAGAAAAGTCAGCAAACCGTGGGAGAAACTCTGTCACGATGCAGAGACGTTGAGGTGAAGTCACGGCCCCCATAAAGAGAAGAATATTTGGGTGTCGAAGTCTTTTCATTACAGACACCTTCATACGAGAAAAATGTTGTCAAATCGATGTAAGACAAGATATTGCAGGGGTCTGCCAAGGACTCGTGAGGTTTAGACGAAAAAAGTGATCAATACGGTAAAATAATCAAGTGGAAGAACAAGGCACAGCTCCATATTAGTTAAATTCTAGAAAGTACATTATATCAAATCCCTAGCGATCCTAATAGCCACGGCACTCAATAACTAATAGTTTCTGCACCGATCCAAATTCTTTCCGATTATTTTAAACATATTATGGGAAATTGTCAATCTTGAAAATATAATGCAATCTAGGCTGTGTAAGTGTGCACCCATATTACCATGGTAAATTGGAGTATAAAGTCGGATAATTAAAGGAATAGAATATATATGGGTCATATTAAATCAATATAAGCAGTTTATCGTATTTAAGGAAGAAAGATGTGGCTAATAACAAGATGCTGAGTAACCAAACAGTATTGAACTTGAAGGACAACTAATGAAGAGAAAAAAAAAGTCATCCAGTCACAAATGGGAAACCACATCACAAAAGCTAGCTGTTGTAGGTGTAGAGCCCAAAGCCTTATAAAACCCGCACTCTAGAAACCCTTGAGTTCATACGGGCTGGATGTACACACTAGCCCTTTTACTAGCCAAAGCGAATGCTGTAACGGCAGTGCACCACCCACTGCTTCTTCATAACTGAGACACTGTCGCGAAAAGATCTGATATCAATTGATACGAATCATGGAAGAGCTAGATCACAAAAGCTAGCCATTTCAATTGGAGCCAAAGGCTGTATAAATCCCACACTAGAACTCAGTACTCTCAGTATAGGTTGTCCCCTCCTAAACTCCTTTATCATTGGAGGAGATTAAGAGATAATGAGACTGAATTTTACTCAACCAGTCATGCTACATAAATCATACACTATTTTTTACGTTAAATGTGTGGCTTTATACTGTATTTGGCTATTTGCATCCACTCCACAATGCAGATGATGTTTATCTTTTACGCTAAATGTCTGGTTTTTCACTGCATTTGGCTAATTATATCCACTCTAAGGTAAATAATGTAACACCTCACCCCACCCCCTGCAACCAAAACAAAACAGAATAACAATGTAGGCCATCATTCACCTAAGCCATGTACGTATAAACATGGACCCCTTTCACAAGCTTAGCAAAGTCACAACGATGCCTATTAATCCTTATATAAAATAACCAAAAGTGATTAAGAAGCCCAACGCATGCTTAACAAATGAATCAAGTTCACTTAATAGAGACCAATGATGCCCAACATGCAGGTAGATTTGTTCTCGTAAAATCATGGTATTAAAAAGGTGAAAGCAACAAGTATGACATTTCCCTCCCAATTGTGCAATAATTGAGCAAACATCAAAGTAAGGAAAACTGTTTTGTTTTAGCCGATTTTCCTCTCCTAATTACATTGGCAACAATAGTTGTTTTTCTGAACCTTTGTCACTTCCTCACTAATAAGAAAATTAGGCTACAGGAAAGCATACCTCTTGTCTGAAGGACAATATCACATCATCTGAATATTCTTGCTTTGAGAAAACTTTAACGGCAACATCCTGCAAAATTCCAAATATAAGTTGACATCAGAACTTCAGTCAGCTTATAAAACTATAACAGGCACGTTCTAACTTTGTCTGGCTTAGAATTGCCATCCTCTTTTCGCAGGACAACCAGAAATTCTATGATGCCTTAACTCAAGAATGTTGAACTAGCACAATAAAGGACATCGGTATACTAAATGCTATTAATTTCCAGTTGCACCAATATATAAGCTTACGCCCCAAAAAGGCAAGGAAAAGAATGCATTAAAGAAACCTAAGCTAGAGTAAATTTCTTGGAAAATATCCTCTATAATGGAAGAAATTAAAATCAGAAATCGCAGCAAGAGAAAAGAACATACTGATCCATACCACAGAGCATGATATACAGTTCCACAAGAACCTGCAATTTGGAAAAGGAAACGGTTATGTGAATAGGAAATGAAGTCACGGGTATAGCATAAAAGGCATAATAACCATTGTTAACTTGATATTTGGGTTTGCAAGCATAGGCATAATAAATTATGAGAGCTCTAGAAAGAAACGAACAGAATTTCAAACATAGAGTAAATTTTTCTCTTAAGGCATAGATGTTTTCAAAAGATTATGTTCTCAAGTTTGCCCCACTAGTTAAGAGTGTCTCACCTTGCCCAATTTGTTCTCCAATTGTCAGGTCCTCCCACAAAATTTCATAATCCAAGCAATCAGTGTCCACATCCACTTTATTATTGACAGCACAACTGCCAGCACTCCCACAGCTGCTGGCACTGCTTGTGCTGTTAACATTAAAGGAGGACCAGGATCCTGAAACTTCACTGTTATTAGGGCGATTACTTTCACCTCCCTGGCTTTCTTGCTTCAAGCTAGAAGACAGAATCTTCTGATTAACTGATTCATTTTCTCGATCATTCTGTCTCCAGGGCCCAGTAACTCGAACATTGGTTCCCTCTGATCCATCTGAACCTTCTCGGTCCTTTGTTCTCCATGGCCATGATAATGTTTTCCTTTGAATCCAGGCTTCAGCCTTAGCAGGTATGATTTTGTGAATAGATTTTCCTTCACTCTCGTCACCAGACCCTCTCGAAGATTTTCCCTGGGATTTTTCTTCGACGTGAGAAAGCACACCAAAATGGGACGGTGCCACCTCACCTCTGGGGGTGCTAGCTCCACTGGAATTAGCATCCTCTCTCTGGTCCGAAAGAACAGATTCCGACAAACTATGCTCAGAATGATGACTTTCACCACTTCCAACTTCACGATCCACATTATTTTCTCCCGTCCAGATCCTTGACTTTACTTTGTTACTCACCTTTGAAGCCTGTTTAATGATTAAAGATGTCAAGAGTCGAGGCACACCACGGTATACTAAAATTACAGAATCAGAAAAGTTATGTCACAAACCAAATTTGAAATTTTCGACGCAAGAGCAACTTGAAGTGGCTGCTGAGTATCAATGCCAAGTTTATTCGTAATGCTACTTCTAGATCGAGTTCCGCCCGAGTCCAATTCTAACTCAGTGTTCCTTACACCAGACATCGGAACTTTCATTTCAAGAAAAGGCCGTGAATCACAAGAGACACAAATTATCCCAACTAAGCTTCCATCATCATCATAGAAAGGTGTATTAGTCGCTACAGCTATGAACTTCTCTCCCATCTTATTCTTGACCGGAAATTGCCCCGTCCAGTTCTCTCCCATCATTACACGGTTAACTGTATCATTGGCCATGCCCAAATCCCTAGGGTCTACAAGCAGCTCAATCCCATCCCGCCCTAAAGCTTCCTCTGCAGTATAACCATACAGATTTTCCGCACTACGGTTCCTGCAAAATTTTCCCCAACCACATTTTTGTTTTCTCAAAACAAGGTCTTAATATAGGTTCCCCGAATTAACGCAATCAGCACCATACAACATCACATGCTCAACAGTAAACAATATATATCAAACATTAAAACACAGCCAGCACATCCATTTTCCAGCAAAGAACTAATCACAAGTATTTATAGTAAGAAGCTTTTCCCTAAGTATTCACAGAAAAGGAAAATCATCCGACTTTCTCTCATGCACTAAAATTAACTCATGCATTTCATTTTGAAAAGGTTAAATGAGAAAGTTGCTATAAAAGTCAATACAATCATATATTCCACATCTTCGTTAACTATCACCGATACAGAATAGAAAAATTACACAGAATTTAATAGCAAAACAAATAAAAAAACGCGATACGCATTGAGACAAAGACTGACCAGTATATTATGCGACAGTTAAGATCCAATATATGAACAGACTGTCCCATTGACTGCAAAATATTAAGATACTGCCGTTCAGTGAAATTCACGGCGGAAGGGCCACGGCGCGGAGTAGCACCTTCTCCTTCTCCTTCTCCTCCACCTCCTCCGCCGCCGCCGTGAATTTGAGGATCGCCGCCGCCGCGGCTCTCTCTCTGCAGCGGCGAGGATTGTTTGAAGGAACACGAACCTCTCTTCCACGCAGCTGCCGGCGCATCAGTCCGCCTCCTCGGCGGAGCGCCCAATCTGGAACGCTGCGGAGAGACGGAGTGCGACCTCTGGCGATGTCCATGCCTCACATCGGAGAGTTTGAGCTTTGACATTTCTTGCTTCAAGTGCGCGTGTCCTTCTTCTAACTGTTGGATCTTCTTCACGAGTTCATCCGGTGGTGGAGTTCCCATTGCAACAACAATCACAATCACAATCGCAATCACAAACACAAACACACGCTATTGCTATCGTCCTCTTCAGATATGTTTATTTTATCCACTAACAACAAGCAACCGCAACAACAACATTCACCTCCCTTTTCTCTAGAAGCTACCAACACATATAGCTCATAAATAAATTGATTAGACACACAGATTGCAATAAATTTTCAATTCAAGTTCAAAGTCTTATCTCTCAACAGAGTCAATACAACATCAAAACAAAAAAAACAAACTCTTCCTTTCTCTATCTCTATTATCTCTACCTATATTCTTCACTCTTACTACTTTTTTTTTTTTCCTTCTCCTTTGCCTTTGCTTACTCTTACTTCAACTCTTTCTCTTTCCATTCTCTATCTCATCGTTAATATCTGAATCCAGCTATTTGGACCAAAAGAAAGTTATTCATTATTATTACATCATAAAAGTAGACCAAAAAATCCCACTCGCAATCCCGCGCGTGGTAGTAACAGCCCGTTCTCCTTTCGAGTTCTTAGTGTTAGACCAATCCAGGACGCACGTGTATCAACTCTCTCCTATGGGTGTGCTTTATGCTCCTAACGTACTCTGTCTTTTTGGTTTAAAAACTTTTGAGTCGCTTCATTCTTATTGGTTCATTCTCACACCAGCGCTTTTTTTTTTATTCCATGGAGCATGCTATTTTTTCTCTTCAGGAGGACTCCACTTGTTTTAATTTGGTTCAGACACAATACTGGACACATTTCTTACCTGTTTTTTCCTTGTTAGCAAAATTTGTGATTACTCATCATAAAGTAAAATGAAATGAGACCTCAAATGAGCAAGCAACAAGATATTTTTCTTTATACATTTTTGGGTATGTTCATTGGACTGACACATTATAATTTAATCTGTTTCTCAGTGTCCATAAAAATAATAACGTATATTTGATATTTTTAATATATTAAATATAATTTAATAAGTGTAAGTATAGTTACACCCATGCAATACACATATTATGATAACATAAAAAAATTAAAAGACAAAAACTATTTTTTCTAAGTTAAGACCCTATATTTTTATATTATTTATTTATTTTCAGTTGTGTTAGTAAAATAAAAGTATAAATCTTTTTAAGATATTAAAAATATATAGCCGTCACTGAACTAGTTAAGTATTATCAGAGCGTTCCTAAAAGTAAATCACCACTTTTTTGCCTTAAACAGTCTAAATCAGATATATTCTGTATTTACTTTCCAAAATCAAGATAGGAAAAACTAACCTTTGTTTTTCCAATTGAATGGTTTACTGTAACTTTTGTAAGAGTGGCCAAGAATTTTGTTTCTTATTATTGAATTTATATTCTTATATATTACTTTATAATTTTAATTATTCTTGTATGAGTTGCTTTACAACTCTTTTTTTTTCTCTTCTATTTTATTTTGGTTATTGGAGAAATTCTTTAAATTTTTGAACTTGTAAGAACTTCAAATTAGTATTTTTCTATTGTTAGTATGTGACAATAGATGGGTAAGTAGTCATTTTAAATGTTACACGTAAATAAAATTAATTTGATGAAGATAAAAATTAAAATTTAAAATAAAAAACATTAATTAGATCATAATTGAAGAATTAAGAATTAAAAATATGAAAAATTGAATGACATTTTATTAGAATTTGTAATAGTAAAAAATATTTCTGTATGAAAATCCTTATAACTTTATTATCTTCTTAATACTGTATGATTAAATTCTTAGACAATTGGTTTCTTGAATATTAATAAGTGCATACACACAACTTTAGGAGGCTTGAAAAATAGAAAGAATATAGAAGAATCAGGCTATCCTATCTCACGGAGGAGGGGAAATATAAGAATCATTATTTCAAATTTTGCATGTGTTCATTGTAATACGAAAATAAAATATATGAAAGAAAAAGAAAAGTGAAATATATCATTTGACCAATCAAAAATAAATATATAGAATAAAAATGCTATGAAAAGATAAAGTTAAAGTTACTTTTCAACAACGTTTGAAAGTTTGCTTTGGTGTAAAATAGAAAATAGAAAAATTTATGTGATTGAAATAAATTATTAAGATTAACAGTGTACTAATTAAAATAGTTTTTGACCTGCATCAGTGTAAGATTTAGAGCTTAAGACTAAAATTCAAAGCCAGGCTTTTGAAATACTGTTTGTTTATTTTCTTCAACTACATTTATTGGACCAAACAAATGTTGAAGTAAAAATAACTGGGGCATCTTTTCATGTTCTACTTAGAGTCGTTATTAGCATAAATAAACACACAAGATTACGATTATCAGAATTTTTAACAAAATAGCAGAGTGATGCACGAATGCACAAGGACTTGGTGACCAATTTTGTTTGGAGCCATGGTAGAATAGAGACCATCTTCATCAAGTGCAAGAAGAATAATTTTAATTTAACTAAGTTATTTCTTAAATTAATTTTTAATACAACTTATAAACAGCTAGATACCAATAAGCCCCCCGTACACTAGTCTAACAACTAAAAAACAAAATCATTCCAGCATTGATGCATGATTTCCCGAAAAACAGCTATCTGAAGCATAGCAAATTTCTTTCAGCAATACAGAACCCCTCATTTTGTGTACAGAACATCTTCCCATGGATGGCGGTAGAGTGGCTGTTTCAATCTCTTTTGGTCAAAGGTATGCCTGAAAAGATGAATTAATAAAAATGAATTAATTTTAAGTCTTGAATGCTGTATCTGTAACACAAACTTTAGATGTCAAAATCCAATGAAATTACGAGTTTTGACAGTGGGAATGGTTGAAATTTGTGTGTATACCCAAAAATGATATCTCTTATTTACTAGAAAAAAGAAATAATAAACGCTCTTACTGACAGATAAATACGATAAAAATGAAGCTCTTTCTGACAAATAAAGACAATCAAAACGAAACTCACCCTATCAGACCAATGGAGCGTGCCAAAACAAAAAGCCCATTCAGATAGCCAATTCCCACAATTTCGTCAACCTCTTGTTTGGTGAACATTCCGCTACCAGCTAGGAGATCCAAGAAAAGCGACCCAATTGCACCATCGACGTTTAAAACTAGATTATTTGCCTTGGTGAGGGTGTAGTTTTCAACTTCAACAGCATACTCCATGTATTTCACAGATGGAAAATGTGTGCGTGCAAACTTTTGTAGCAGCTCGACTCTCTTATCTTTGTTATCCCTATTCTTGATTCTAGTTTATAGAACAAAACCAAAATTTACATTTAGATCTTCATAGAAACAAAAACAAATAGAAAAAAATAGTAAATGAACACACTACCTGTGCCCTATTCCAGGAACACGGATGCCCTTCTTCTTCATACTTTCAACAAATTCATAAGGTGTAAGATTCTGTAACAAGAAAATGTGCGGTATGGCATGTTAAAACAATAACTGGATAGCTAGCTTCACGGGAAAAGCCTATTAATCATACCCTGTCATAAGCATCCTTGAAATACCGAGCAGCATCATCAATGGCACCCCCAAATCGAGGACCAATTGTAAGCAAGCCTGTTATGAACCAAGAATGCCAAATGAAAAATATTAGAGACGATCGAAAGGAAATATTAGTGCACAGACACGGTTACTCAGATAACAAACATACTTCGGCAGTAGAAAGACTAGAGGCCAGTATTTACCCGATACAAGACAGGAGACAAGGTCTTTTCCAGCCCTTGCTGTTACTATAGAATTGTGAGCACCAGAGACACAAGGACCGTGGTCAGCACACAGCATGATACATATCTGATATCACCAATGTAAAGCATCAGAAAAATATAAGCTAGAAGATGATATCAATATTTTACTCAAAAACCAATACCTATATGAAATGCGAATAGTGCAATAATAGTCTTAAAAAAGAGCATGAGCATAGACAGTTTCACATGCCTAAGGTAGACAACGCATAAAAAGAAAGGGAGAACTAGATTTTATGAAAGCTCAGCAAACTGGAATGTGAATAGTATACCTCAATAAATTGAGTACAGTAACGGGGAAGGCTACGTTTGAACCACAAAAGAGAGATAACATCCCCCACACCATAACCATTTTCAATAATGGTAGACATGGGTACACCAGCATAGCAGGGCTCCTCACCTTTGGAAAATAATGGAAGAGAAGTTTGATTTAGCTATCAAATGTGTCCTTGGGACACCTCATTTCCATGTTACAATTGACAAACTTGATGGATCCCAACATACCTCTGTCATCAGAGATGGTGGAAATAATGTGAGTTGGAGAACGTACTTTTCCACTCTTAATTGCAATGTTAAGGTCCTCAGGAATTGGTGGAGGAGTAAACTCTTTAATAGGTGCGATCTTACCTTCTCCAACCTAGCAAAAGAAAAACCAACCACGATAGTCAGGCTAATCTAGAAAACTGACAAAACTTCTTTAAAGCATTGCTCCTTATGGGAGATGGAACAAGGAAAAAAACAGTTACGAAGATAAAATTTTCAAGATAAACTAACCAATTTGTCATATGTTTCCTTTATTGCAGCTTCAAAAGCCTCATATGAAGTGGGAACAACAGCTCCAGCGTCTTTTAGTGCCTGATTCTTTGCTTGAGCAGACTCCATGTCACTGCCACTTTTTGCTCCCTAATTTATAAATTTGCCAATGGACATCAGGAATTTGCCTCCCATGTTATAAATAGAACTGAGAATTAGTCAAAAGTAACGAGCCAGTGACATACAGCATGACCAAATTGTACTTCAGATTTGAAGAGTCTTGCACAGGTTCCGCTAACCCAGGCAACGACTGGCTTTGTCACTTTCCCTTGTTTTAGGGCTTCCACCAGAGAATACTCATCTCGCCCACCAAGCTCACCAAGTACTACTATCATTTTAACCTAAGGTTTGATGTAAATACAGACTGATCATTCACAGGAAAATTATAGGCTCCAAATTCTTCACAGTTCTTTATGAGTTTCAGATGTTATGTACGGTAACCAAGATGAAAATGAAATTTTACCTGTGGTATGTTGTTAAACCGCAAAACATGGTCAGAGAGTGTGGAACCTGGGAAAACATCTCCGCCAATGGCAATGCCTGAAGCAAGACAAAAGATTAAAAATATAATTCAAAACTATCGTTAAAGAAATACAGCAACATACACCCTGGCAGTACCTTCATAAATTCCATCAGTCACACGGGCAATAGTGTTGTATAATTCATTTGACATCCCACCCTGCAATTCAATAGTTTTTTCTTAACCATTGGTGTATACATAATAAGACAACGCCAAAAGAAATAGAGCTCAAATTCCAAATTTCTTAGCTGTTTGGTAATCAAACATTGGATAACAGTAATTTTACTATCAAAATGCTAGCACATCATTTTAGCTGTACTAGCCGGTGCTATTACTTAACAACAGAAAGGGGGTCGTAGTGATGTTACAGAATCCTATCAAACAGGTTTACTACTACCAATTTTCACTGTTATGCAGAATTGCACTTCAATATTAATTGATTCATCACTCCACAACCATAATTTCCACTCTGAAATCTACAAGACTGTGCTCACGAATACATTGATAGAAAAGCATCTCCTCCTTTCAAAGTAGTACTAGATATAATATCATATCCTTAACAAGAGAAAAGTGAGATGGAACAACACTATGCCATGAACTGGAAAATAAAAAATCTACATACAGATTTAGAAACAAATCCAACAGATCCAGGCCGGTAGAGCTTGCACTGAATTATGTTCTCAATTGTTCCAGCAGTGTCACCTATCTTAAAACTACCAGCTTGAATTCCTCCGACAGTGGCTGGACCAATAACAACCTAGCACAACATCATCACTAAAATTAGTATTTCCAACCTATTCTATTTAGCTATGAAGTTTTCTTATTTAATTTGATTTCCATTTCTTCTCTCACCTTATTGTTTGCCCGAGCATACGCTATCAATTGCTTAGTGTCTGACTCAGGGACGCCTTCAGCAATAATAGCAATAACTCTAATTGTCGGCTGCTTTAAAGCAGACATGGATGATGCAGCCGCACTGCAAGTATATCAAACTATTATCGTGATACCATGCAATAAGATAGTCCTGGACTCAAAAAGAACAGCCATGAATACCAACCTTCTAAACGATGCAAAATTGATGAACACATCAGCAGTAGGGTGTGCAGCACAAGCTGCTTCAATACTGAAAAATAAGTCAAACATAAACTTACAGAAACGAGAATTTCCTTTCATTACAGGTTACTTGGTATTCCAGCGGCATGTCCAAGCAGTAAAGAGACCACAAAAATGAAGGGAGGAAAAGAAAACTCTTAACTATGTTTGGTTCACCAAGTCCAAATTTTAAGCCAAAAAGAGACAATTTGTGAATCATGAAACACATACTCAGCATGAACTGGGATTGCAATTTCCTCCTGACCAAAAAAGAGTTTTTGAAATCCCTCCGAACCAGGATTAATAATTCCAGCAACTGATGGTGTTTCTCTACCTGCGAATAAAATAATTGGAACTTTCATTAATAAAAAAAACACATTAATGTAGCTCCACAATTTGCTACTGTAAGTCTCGAATTGTAATAAGGAATTAAAATGATAAAATTGATGATGCACACCACAAAGAAAGTCAAAGTCAAGCATCCGTTGGATGGGAAGTTGCTTGTAGTTGTAAAACAAAGCTTGTGTAGTACGCGAGAATAGTTGTCCAGCGGCCATGACGAAGAAACAGATGGATCTGATAACATACACTAATGCATTATATTGCAGAAGAAGCTAGATACAATATAAACCAATATTTGACATGTGAAATTCCCTCAAAATCACCTATAGATATCGAAATCTCTCTCCAGGATTCAGTATCAATCAACTATTTAATTTTAAGCAGAAAGACAGATAAATTATTTAAGATAAATCGATTAAAAATAACCACAACCCTGGAATAACTTACTGACACTTCAGCCTAATAGTTATACTATATAACAGCTCTAGGATCACAGGACTGATTAACAAAACATAATAAGCAGATCAACCAGATTCGTGATGCGCAAAATTCCACGTGTCATGCATGTCATGAATTATCATCAAACACACGCACGGCAAAGGAATAGAGCAAACAAACCAGTATGTGAAACCTCTTAAACTTCAAAAGCAAGAAAAGAAACCACTGAGCTTACGAAGAAAAACAACACTCGTTCCTAACTCTAATATAACCTCAGAAAAGGAAACGCAACAATGCATCATTAAATTCCTAACTTACAAGAAAAGGAAACAGATTAACGAAGAACCAAATTTGTCAAAGGAGTGAGTAAATGAGACTGAAAACCTAACCGAGTCTTGAACCACCACCAAACAGCTACCCTGACAAGATGGACGTGACGTTAGGCATTAAGTTTGAATAAAAAAAGTATAAAATCTAATGCTGATCCAACGTAATTACTGCAACTCGCCAGATCCGAAATTCCGATTCCACAAAATTAGACAAAAAAATTAAAAACAAGATGATATCGTCATGTGCATGCTGTCGGTTTTGAAATTGGGGAAAGAAAGAACGAAGAGAGAAATGAAATTGAAGCAGAATGGGGAACAGCGAAGAGAGAAATATGATGAGATTGGTGAAGTGATAATGGAAGGAAATGATGAAAGGAGATCTGAGATTGAAAGAGAAAGTGTACCTGAATGGAGTAAGCTGCTAGAATTTAGGATGAATGCTGTGCAAGAGACGATATAAGTTTTATATATAATGAAATGAATGAGAGTGGTCACGTGAGAGTGATAGTTGGCTTAGCTCATGGGTCAGCATTATTATGATTTGTTAAAACCTCATCCACATACATACATTCTCATTGTCCAATTTCCATAACTCTCTCTCTCACAATCTGTGTTTTGCGAAACAGAAGGTGGGGTGAGCACTGGCAGTATTGGTCATTGGAGAAGGAGGCGGTAACCGGTTATGTTATCTTATGTTATCTAATGTGCGTGGTGAATCACACCCCCACTTTTATCTCTTCTTTTTTATTTTTTATTTTAGGTTTTAACTTTAAATAGAAACAACGTACATTGGAGTGACGAAACCTTTTTATATTACGAAGTTATCACATCAGTTTCGACTTTGATATTATTTTTAACTCATCTTCCTTTTTTAATAATGTTAGTTTAGAATCATCCAGTTTTGAAAAACTTTAGTATTCTTTTGAAAGAGTGTAATACTATATCTTATAATATGTATATTTATTTTTGGTATTATAGTTATATAACTCTAAAAGAATTATATATATATATATATATAAGTACATTTTTCAATCTATATATCAATTAAACAAAATAATTTTATTTTAGTTATTTATATTTTTTAAACAGGGAAATAATTTTAGCTTAAGTGATAGTTAATTATTTAAGTGAAAAACAAATTAGAAGAAAAAAAAAACTATCTTGGATGTTTTGTTTTTCAAGTCAAATTTATTTTTTCGGCTGAGAAAACAATGCAAAATTGTAAAAAATAGCAAGAAAAGAAAAATAAATACAAGAATTTCAAATAATTTCGTGTTACAAGTAATTATGAATTCTAATATTTCAAAACTAATCAATAAATCATATCACAACTTATTAAAAGAGAAAAAAAATTGAATGCAAAACTTAAATGTGCTTCAAAGATTTTTCATAAATAGGACATAAATAGACATAAAGCATTTTTAAAAAAGCTTAAACTTACTTCATATTTATAAACTTTATCTAAAAATATCAAACACTTATAATTAAATCAAGAAAATTCCTAATTAACTTGTCATATGTCATTAAATGAAATCATTTACTTTTGAATATTGAAAATTTTCAACACACAAAATAGAGAACTTATTATTCATATATTTCTTAAATTTATTTAAAGTTATATACATAAACATTTTAATTTAAAAAAATATAAACAAAAGCAATTAAAACCTACAATTTATTATAATATCTCATTTTCTAAACCATCCAAATAATAGTAATAATGATATTCACGGTAAATAAAAGATTGCAAAAAAAACTTTATAGACGGAACAATCAAATTCAAAAATGAAAATTGAAAATCAGATTCTATTTGTTCATAATCATCATCATCATCACCAAAATGAATTATTTTCATAGATAAGTTAACTCTTATTATCTCAAATTTTATGCTCTTTGGATAATTTAAAAAAAAATCTGCAAAGTTAGAGAAGTTTTAATTTCCTCGAAACAAGTCTCATTCACAAACTTGACACACCATTACATGCTGTATTTAGTTAGCTTGAATCTTACTTGCATCCTAAAAATCCAAAAAAAAAAAACTATTCAAGAAATTGGAACAAATACAAATAAAACTTAGTCCAGTGAGTCTGCTTCACAAACTATATACTGAGCTCAAAAGCTTCCAAAAAAATTATATAGCAAAATCTAAAGATCAGAGAAAGACAAAAACTTATTTAAGATGGATTTTATTTTACCGTCTCTTCGTGGTCTGAGCAAATAAATGATCTAGTCAGAGAAAATTTGAAACATCAATCTAGAAAATGAAAAAAGTATATAAAGCAAGAAAAAAGAATTTAATCCAGAAAGGAATATTAAATGAAAAAACAATTATATAATTATAAAAATATGTTAAAATTATTCTAAAATATTTGATCTCTCATTTATATAAAGTGAGATTTTCTTATATTTTTTAATATTAATAAATAGTTATATATATATATATATATATATATATATATACACACACACACACACATTTAACCAAACAATATAAACATATCCGGATATGTTATCATAAGACTTGTAAAAAGTTATATAATCGTCAAAAAATATTAAGAATATTAAAAAACGTTAATTATTTATTTATGTGTCATCCAAAATGAAGGAAACATTATTTTTTAACACTTATCTGCCAACAATAACAATTTAAAAACACACATGTTTTCTTTATTCAGATAATTTAATTATAACGTATTTCAAGTGTGTATATATAATTCAATTGTAAAATATTATATTATTAAAAAATATTTTGTTAACGACGATGTCAATAACATGTTAAAAGTCTTTTCATTATATCATGATTAAAAAGAAGTGTCATTAAAATTTTGATTTAGATTTTTGTATGTTGATAAAATTGATCTTCGAACCTAAAAATCATGATTATTTCTACCTATAGTGATATAGGAACCCTAATCGTATTAAGTAAAAATAGGTAAAGATTAAAAAAAAAACTAGAATAATTTATTCAAATTAATTAAAAAAAAACAGCATTTGTTAAACATGGGGTGATGGTCCAAAGTTGGAGCACAAGAAAATCCAAGTACTTAACCGAGAAGGAAAACAAAATCAAAATCCTGTACTTATAATTTTTCAACTCATCCAAATATCTTTAAATTCTGAAAAAATTGGTGTGGAAAATTTTAACGTATCTAAATATTTAGTTTAAGAAGAAAAAAAACCCAACATGTGAAAAAAAATATATATATATATATATATATATATATATATATATATAACACTCAGCTATCCCATGAAATTGGAACGATAAAGAGAAAATACACAACGAGAAGAAATTATATAACATCAATATGCAAATATTATTTTTAATAAATAAAATTATATATTTTTATAAGTATATTTATTTATATATTTAATTTTAGAATACTTATACAGAGACTTAGATAAATTTTAGATTTTTAGAATATTTGTGTATGACAGGTATATATCTTGAAAAATGTTTTTTTAATAATTTTTTTTATAACTTTTTTACAACCGTGTTTATATGATTGCAGTAGTTCGTTATTAATATTGACATATAATCTATAATGAAAAAGTTGTTAAAAAAAAAGTTCCAAAATGTTAATATATCTTATTGTAAATAAAAGGATTTGTTGATAGAAATGAAATTCTAGAAACCATAACAGTGAGTTTTCTCAGTAATGTTTGAGTGTTACATTGAGTTTAAGAGTGGCCCTAAGAGTAGCTATATCCATGAACTCAGTTTCCATAATCCCGTATCCTTTCACAAACCTGAAATAACCAGTGCCAGACACAACTCCGAACTCTCTTTCCTTCATTGTGAAGATATCAGATCCCTGAATCTCCAAGCTGCTACCTTTGAATTCCCCACCGCTGAAGATCACAGAGAAAACCATGTACAAGCCTTTCCCATCAAGTTGCGAATTTATGTACATACCCTGAGCTCTACCAATCAGTCTTGAATCGATGTTCGGTCCTTCTGTAACTGGGTCATCAACGATCGCCACAGTGCCAAAGTTTAGGATGTTGGAGACTGCTCCAGTCTTTCCGGCTACCGTAATCGCCGTGGAGTGGTCGCCGGTGAAGTGATCATGGACGTAGAATATGAGATTCGTTTGCTTTGGTTGGAATGTGGAGAATGTGTAGGCTGCGTATAGGATGGTCAAGTTGAAGATGAAGAAGAAGAGGTTCGAAGTTAGGTTCAGTGGATTGTTCATGATCCTGTTTTGTCTCTGGTCCCTTGTCCCTTGCTTGGTTTTCTACCTGATGTTAGTTTAATTAAGATGCTTTAGGGCTGATTAATCAAGGTTAGATAATTAATTAATTTAATTGTGGTGGTTCAAGATGCTTGTGTGTTGATAAACCAAGATTCCCAGAGGAAAGTGACAAAGGAATTTCATTGGGTTAGATTCCACTACGCGGCTACCACTTTCGCACCATGGTGCCCTTTTATGCTTTAGTTTGCATGGTTAGAAATTTAAGAAGACTTAAGTTATATATTGCACAAAAAATGGATAAAATGAATAATACATAAAATATAAAATTTCATAAATCTATTGTTTCAGTGTTTTAAAAATTATGTTTTGATATTTTATATAGGCTTATTGTTTACTAGTTAAAGATATCAATCTCTCTAATATCACTTGAAAATGACAAAATTATTCGTCTTCACAAATATTTTCAAGTAAACTATGTAAAAGATATTTTATAGATATTTTTAATGAATATCGTGGATAATGAGTATTAATATTTAATTACATGTTTCTTGATGAACCAAATATAAGTGTAATTTTTAATCCGTGTTTATTATCTGCAAATTTTATGTGTGCTTTAAAAAAAAATCAACTAACAAAAGTAAAAATATTAGTGAAAGATATATTAATAATAAAATAATATTTTAAAAATTAATTTTATATCTATTTTCATCTAGACATATGAAATTGTAGTTATTTGGTAAAATATTAATTTTTTAAAATTTATATTTTGACACAACTCATTTAAATTTATTTTTTAAAAATATTAAATTTATTTGTATTAATATCTTATTGACTTGGACTGTACTTACAAATTATTATTTGTTATCTAAATGTATATTTTAAATATTTTTTAAAAAATAATTTTATTTTGAATTATATATATATATATATATATATATATATATATATATATATATATATATATATATATAAAATATTCATTAGTATCACAGGTATTTATAAATATTTTTTCACAAATACTTGATAAGAAGCAAAACGAGTAATGTGATAGATTTTTTTTGGATAAGATGATAGCAGGTAAGCCCAATGGTAGAGCTTAGTATAAGGTCTAGGAGGCTTTGGCTCCCTAATTTTTTTTTCACATACATAAAATAATACATAAACAAAACTTTTTTTTTTTAATTTTAATACAATTTAACATTAATAAAGTATTTTTTGAAATTTGTTCACCGGTAGGTATTATTTATACCCGATTTAACCCATTGTCATATTTAATGTGGATTTATCTAGATGACAACTACAATATATATATATATATATATATATATATATATATATATATATATATATATATATATATATATATGATATAAAGTGAAAAACCTAAAAATTTTAAAGATTCTTTATTTTGAAAGTAATTTACAAAAGCTTGTCCCATACTAAAACGATGATGCAAATAAATTGTCACTACTAAAGTATTCGTGTTTGAGAATGAAGTGTTTTAATATGAAAAGACTCGCACGTGAGAGAAAGATGGATAAAAATTTAATGTGAGTTGAAAATCTCACCTTGTATGAAACACATGTTTAATTAAGCTGTATATTTAAATTTAAAAATTCAATTAAAATTGAATTTATTTGTTCATTTGGAAAAAGCTTTAGAACTTGCTGTATTGGGAAATCGACCTCTAACTATTTCTATAAGCATTTTTTTAAAAGTAGATTTTAAAACCGGAGTTTTAGCTTCTTAAGATGATCGAAGTGCTAGAAAAATATTTTTGTTTCAAAGACAACAAAGAAACAGTAAGTAAACAGTGTTAAAAGAAGATTCAATTGTGGAGAGAAGTAAAAATCAATTTAGAATTATCACTATAATATATGAAAAGTACAACTAAATTTTGGAGACAGGTTATTGACATTTGTAATTAATAATTTTCTACACCCATCACATTCGATTATTTCTCCCAGTTTACTCATCGTTTATGATTTATCCACGTTTGTAAAATCCGGAACCCGACCACACATGCCAATCACGAGTCCACACGTGTGGCTAAAATCTGCATTCAGGATGAAGGCCCAGCCACATAAGCCACATACTTATGTGGATAATTTCAGTCCACTGAGACGTAGCATGTACAACTACCAAACTACCCTTCCACTTGAATCATGAACCCGTCTTTGCGACTCCAACAGAGGGTAATAACGGTAATTCCATTCACTCTCTTCTTCTTCAACAATTGCCTGTACGTAGAAAACAGGAAACAGTTTAGACCGTTAACCAGAAATGAACGCCGTCCCTTCTTCTTCCTCTTCCGCCTTCGCTTTCGTAACTCAGTCCAAGAACCCTAATTATATCTTCAAGCTCACACATAAAGTACCCATTTTGCCCCTACACTCACATGCTCCGTGTTGCTCTCTCAGTGACTCATCCTCCTCGTACACCACGGTGCTGGACAAAAGTTCCCTTTCATCGGATCAGAATTACAGCAATGCAGTTTCGCCCGAAGACTCGGGCTCCGTGGATGCCCTTGCCGTCCGCCGGCCGTTGACTGATTTTTCCGGCGAAGAGGAAGAAGAGAAGGAGGTGGAGGAGGAGGAAGAGAAGGAGAATGAGGCGGATGACGGTGGTGACGCGAAGGCTTCCACGATCGACGCGGGGCTCGCGAAATTCGCGAAGAAGATGCCCATGTTTGAACCTGAGAGGGTGGAATCGAAAGAGAGACCCCTCAAAGTGAATTTGGACTTGGCGTTATACAGGGCGAAGCTTATGGCTAGAAGAAGCTTTCGATATGAAGAAGCAGAGGCATTGCTTCGAAAGGTGTGGTGTCACGTTTTTCCTTTTTTTTAAGTGACTAGTTTGTTTATGTGGAAATATTGTCAATTTCTTTTCTGATGGTTTTGAATGGGAATGGAAGTGTATAAGCTTTTGGCCTGAAGATGGTCGACCTTACGTGGTACTTGGAAAGATTTTGAGCAAGCAATCGAAAACAGGTGAAGCCAGAGAGATATACGAGAAGGGTTGCCAGGCTACGCAGGGTGAAAATGCTTACATTTGGCAGGTTAGTGTTCTAGTGTGTTTTGCATGTGGTGATCACGCTTCACACTCTCTAGCTGGCTACGTTTTGTTTACTGGTTGCTTTGCCTCCTTCAAATCATGTTTGTCCAATAACTCATTCTGGTGATATGTTTGATTTCCTAAGAGAACTACATTTAAAATTCTCTTAATTTCGTTTATGCATTAATTAAAATTCATCTTTTAGGGAAACTAATATAATTGAATTTTTATAAATTAAATTATGCATAAACTAATATTAGTTTGTAGAGAAACTTATTTCATTTTTTCTTTCTTAGAAGTTTTCCCAAATAGGCTCATCACACTCCTTAGACAATGAGTCAATTGTTAAAGATCGGAGTGATGCATGTTACCTCTGACTATATCTATATTTAGTATTCAATCAAGTTTTTTACTTAGTTGATAATAAATTGCCAACATCAAATCCCAACATGTTTTAAAGATGTCCCTTCATCGTACTTAAAATCTTAGATGGGCATAGATGTGACTATAATTTACCTGACCTGGCAGCCATATTTCCTTTGAGGCATGTAATAAACCTGACATTATTTTTTATTTTCAGCTACTAAAACATAGTGTTATTAGGAGGGAGGGTGATTGTTTCCGATACTCTGATACGCTGAATTTTAACCTCTGAAATTAATAAATGCAAGTTCTGTTTGGACAGTGCTGGGCTGTTCTTGAAATGCAAATGGGAAATTTCAGGAGGGCAAGAGAGTTGTTTGATGCTGCCACGGTTGCTGATAAGAAGCATGTTGCTGCTTGGCATGGGTGGGCAGTTCTAGAGTTAAAGCAGGGAAATATAAAGAAGGCAAGGAGTCTACTCGGTAAAGGTCTTCAATATGGTGGACAGAATGAGTACATATACCAAACACTTGCACTGCTTGAAGCTAGAGCAAAAAGATATCAGCAGGCTCGTTATTTATTCAATCAGGCCACAAAGTGTAATCCTAATAGCTGTGCTAGTTGGCTTGTAAGTCATGGTGATACGAGGGATATAGTTTATCAATTAAACCTGTATGTAGTGCTTGTTATCTCAAATCATGTTTATTCTTTCTAAAATAGAGTTGGGCTCAAATGGAGGTGGAACAAGAAAACTACCGTGCTGCTAGGAAATTGTTTGAGGTTGTATTTAACATTACGAGTTCCTCTTTTTGTTTTTTTTTGTTCTGATTCATCTGATTGGTTGAACTAGACAGACTATATGTTCATTACGAGTTGGGACATCTTTTTTCAGTCATTTGCTTTTATTATTTTGTCATTGCGTGACTTATGTGTTTTTTTTCTTCTTCTTTTTAATAGAAAGCAGTGCAGGCTAGTCCCAAAAATAGGTTTGCTTGGCATGTATGGGGCGTTTTTGAAGCAAACATTGGCAACATTGACAAGGGAAGAAAACTTTTAAAGATAGGCCACACTCTAAATCCGAGGGATGCTGTTCTACTTCAATCTCTTGCTTTATTAGAATACCAACACTCAACTGCAAACCTTGCTCGGGTTTTGTTCAGGAGAGCGTCAGAATTGAATCCAAGGCACCAACCTGTTTGGTTTGTAAGAAATTTCTTTTCTTGGATCATTTATCTTAAATATCATGATGTTCTGTAAACTAAGCTTGACATGATGAGGAATCTGTGCCATACATACTGTATTCATGATGTGGTGCTGACTACCAGGAAGTAAGATATTTTAGAAAGACTAAAGGGGATCAGAATATGCCACTTCTGTTTGTTTTTTATTAGTGCCATATATTTATTATGGCATTCTTCTTACTGTCCCTATCTAGTTCTGGATCCTAATTAATGTTTCAAAGAATATACTAATTCAACATGAAAAATAGTTTATCTTTCAGATTTAAAACACCTTGTTGCACGAATCATGACTTCTATTTTACTGCATACTTTTGATTCCCACCTACAGATATTTTCTTTTTACTTTTCGTATATAACAATTTGAAAAGAGAATGATTGACCAGAAAATTTGGGGGCATGTAGGCTTGGGGTTGGATGGAATGGAAGGAAGGAAACATGAATAAAGCCAGAGAATTCTACCAAAAAACACTCTCAATTGATCAGAACAGTGAAACTGCTGCCAGATGCCTTCAGGTGCGTGCATATGATGAATCATGTTACAACTTGAGTCTCTACATAGCTTAATGATCACTTGCTGTGACTATTGTCTCCAATGCAGGCTTGGGGTGTTCTGGAGCAGAGGCTTGGCAATCTTTCAACTGCACGTAGATTATTTAAATCCTCGCTGAATGTAAATTCTCAGAGTTATGTGACATGGATGACTTGGGCAACAATGGAGGAAGAACAAGGAAACTCCGTGCGTGCTGAAGAGATTCGTAATCTCTATTTCCAACAGGTAACTGTCGTATATTGGAAGAAATTTTTCATGATCCAGGGACCGTTATAATCTCAGACCAATTTCTACTTGACACATAATTTGACATCACTTATTGTTTCTTGTAAATTAAAGGATTGCACGGTGTAAAATGTAGATAATTTAACTTTTGATTCTCTGTAATAGATTGAGAAAATATCCTTGTGCGCTGCTAACATGAGAAACTTTATTTGTTGTATATGGTACAGCGCACAGAAGTTGTAGATGATGCTTCATGGGTGATGGGATTCTTAGATATTTTAGACCCGGCCATTGACACTTTAAAGACGCTCCTCAAGCTGAGTCCAAATTCCTACAATATGCCATTTAATTCTTTGAGAAATATTTCGGGAACAGATAAAAACAGTGACGATTTTTCTATTGAAGACGATGATGAGGATGATGCAAATGGTGAAAGTGACTTCGATTTGGATGCTTTCATTATGAAAAGACTATCCTTAGATTCCTCCAATCTGGAAGTTCAGTTGGAAGCACCCAAAACTTCTTCTGAGAAGAGAATTCCATCTGGTAGAAGGATATGGCGACCAAATAACAGAATTGCTAAAGTGCAAGTCTAAAGAAATGTTGTTTAGTTGTTGTCTTGTAAAAATTGTTTTGATTTTAATAGAGTGAGTGACCGTGGCATGTCATGACAGGTGTTTTGCCTTGTGTTGAACAAGGCCATAGAAACGGATATTTTTTAATACAATAGAAATATACTAATTTCTCATTTAAGTTTTTTTTTAATCAATCCCAGTCATGATATCTCTTAAATTTGATAAAAAATCTCGAACTTTCTCTACCTTTAATGGAAGATCGTATAGCAAAGATTAAACTCTTATAGCCTTCTAACTTTTGTTTTGGTATTCTATCTCTTTCTTATTGTTGTTTCAATTTTTTTCAGTTCATAATTTATTGCAATGAAGTAAACCATCAAAATTGAAATAAAATAGAACTTTACAGTTAAGTGAAAGAAATCTGCCAGTTTATAAATTAAATTAAGCTAAAACACAGGCATACAATTAAAGTGAATACTCATTCTGTATAGAACAACTACTTTTGACAGTTTACCACACGGAAAATGTATCCGAAATTTAAACGAACTTCCCATTGACAAAATGTCATTTTGTGGAATTTGGACGTTCCAATTCAGTAGCTGAAGTGAGCTTTGGATTCCAAGGAAAAATATTATTGATGCACTTTTATCAATGGTATACAATTAATTTAAATTATCAATTAATTAATTTTCATATCTGGATTTATAATTTGTTTAATGTCTGGATTTGTTATGCTTTGTTTTGGACTTACTTTGTGAAAAACATTTAACATGCATTTATATTTTTTTTTATAGAAACAACTAATGATATGTATATAAATTATTTTTACTTTACTTTAACAAACTCTTCAAGATAACATATAAAATTATATTGAAATAAGTTCAACCTTTAATAGTTAATTTTAAAATACTTAAACAAGTTCTTTTACAAATTAAAGTGTGTGTAGAGAGAGAGAGAGAGATTTATAATTTATCAGAATACGGTCTATATAAATATGTGATATCATAAATACAATTTACATAGATATTGTGTGAGTATTCTCCCTTGGATCTTGTACGTTTGACATCGTTTATTGATGTTCCAATACATAATTACTATATAATGAAAAATATATTAGATAGGTAAACTGATGAAATTTAATTTAATCACCAATAAAGTTAACTGTTAATATTTTAAATATTACATTACATTTTTTAATCTCATCTAAAAAACTATTGTTAGTTTATCTAGAGTTGTCAAAATGGATAATCCAGATCGAACCGGTCCAACTCATTACGGGTTGGTCATTTAGTGAACCAACCCAACTCGGCTCACTTATTAGCGAGCTGAAAATATTTGAACTCAACCCGACCCACCACGGATTGGTGGGTTAAATGGATTGACTCACTGACTCATTTAATTATAATTTTTTTTTAAATAAAAAAATTACAATTTGTTTTAATTCAAATCTAAATAAAGTCACACTAAAATGATGTTAAACTCCAAAGACAATTAAAAAAAATATATCATATAATCTAAACGTAATCCAAAAACATGTACAAAATAATAAATAATTAAATTAAATTAGGTGGGTTAGTGAGCCACTGGCTCATCACGGGTTCAACCCGGTGAACCGGGTTCTAAGTGAGCTGGGTTGAAAACTAATTTACATAAAAAAGTACATTTTTTTCAAACTCAAATCCGTGATAAACTGGATTGACCCACGAATTACAACCCATTTTGACAACACTAAATTTATATGTTAATTATGTTTTCAACTTCACTTAGAATTTTAGAAATTGAAGGAATTTGATTAAATTGACTTTCAGAAAATAAATATTGAATATACTCACTCTAACATCAAATTCAAAACATGAAACCTACCATAGGGTTACTTACAAGCAATCATTATAATTCCTTGCTAGATATAAAATCTGTTTGGATGAGATCATTTAAAAGGATAATTAATTTATTTGATCAATTTAAATTTTTTTAGAATTACATGGATTGTTTGGATAAAAAAAATCTAGAAACTTTTTGAAGATATTTTAAATGATTAAAACAATAAAATTTGAACTCACTTAAAATCGGAGAAGATTAAAATTTCACATAGTGACTTTCTTTTTATATACACATACATACATATTGAAAAACAAATTGTTAAATATTATTTAAATATTAAAATTTGACTAATATTTTATTGCACATTTTAATTTAAAAATTTTATATTTTAAAATAAATATTCCTAAAATATAATTTTTTGTTAAAAGAGAAATTTAATTACTTTATCTAAACAATATAATTGAAATACAAAATATTTTAATTACTCTGTCAAAATAAAATATTTGAAAAAAAAAATCAATTACAAACAATTCAAATAACAAGCCTTTCAATTACGAAGTAAAGGTATAGGAATTTTTTATGACTTCTCATCTAAAATATTCAATCTATGTGATTTTCTCTATTAAATAAAAAATAATGATACTTTGATAACATTGACAACATTTTAATATTTCATTTTATGATTATTCAAACTTAAATAGGAATACTTCCTTCACGTAATGACTTTTGTAATTCAACACACACATTCTAATACACTCTCCTTATAACTTCATATGTGATCATTTAAATCCATTCAATTAAATTAAATCTAAACAAAAATACATAATTTCACAAAATAACTATCAATGCAAATCATAAACGTTATATTAACTAACATAATTAATATCCTACAACGTAATTATACTAGTTGTAGTAAGTATAATCTTACTACATATTCAATTATAAAATTAAATTATACACAATAAATACAATTTATCGTAGAAGTACTTATTTAGGTTGTTTGTTTAATAACCCTTATTCATTTTAAAAAGTAAAAGATGGTGCCTTTAAAGAAATATTATCATGAATTAATTTAAAATATGTGAAGGAAAAAGAAAATTTATTTAAAAAAAAATTCTGATTAGTAAAACTAAATTGAATTATGCTTATTACTAACTAACTGAATATTTCACAAAGAAAACAAAATGATAAGGACTTTAGATATATTAGAGAGAATATTAAAAAAATTAAAAAATTATTAATATGATAAACTAATCAATTTCTAATAAATGAAAATGAAATATTTTTTCGTGTATAACCTTTTTAATTAAAAGTATAGTTTTTATTCTTCATTTATTTTTAAAACGTTATTCGTTAAGTTCCCTGAATTGGTTTTCATAAATACTCTTATTTCATATTCAATGTTTAGGTTGTTTGTGTAATCGAATATATACCCTTTATTTTAAAAATAAAAGCTAATAACTTTAAAGAAATATTATTACGAATTAATATATATATATATATATATATATATATATATATATATATATATATATATATATAACGTCATGTTTTTTTTTCTATAAAATAAAATAAAAATATCAAGATTTTTGGGTGCAGATACATTAATTTAATTAATAACTAATATGATATTATCTTAAGTAAGAAAAATGACAAATTTATGAACTAATGCACAAATTTATGATTGTATATATTTATACTTAATTTACCATACATGCTGTACTTATTAGCGTAAAGTTTATTAATTATATAATAATCATATTACAAACTATTGACAGTATAAAAAATACTTTTAGTTTTATATAATTTATATCTTCTAAATCTAATTATATATATACGTACACAAGTTATATACGTAGCTAAAGAGGAATTATATTTATACATCTTAATTATTTCTATTTTATTTTCTTTACTTATCTTTCTTCCTTTTAGATCATATATCACTTATATAGTCTCGTGTATGTACTAATTATTCTAATCTTTCCCACAACCGCTTAAATCCACCCAAGATACGGTGAATGTTTATACTTTTCCTTATGCAAATATTTCTCTCAGTAGATCTGCTACACCTTGAACTGTTGCATCAGCGTCTGTACAACTGATTTCAATTCCTCGGGTCACCAAAGATTCGATAAGCAAACCGCACCACTCTTACCTTTTCAGGTAACCCTATGATTCCATTGAGGGAAATGGTGTTGAATAGTAACAAACAGTATCACACACACATTAACGTAATAATAAAAAGGCCGAATTTTCAACGACTAATCTATTGGAAAATATGTTATAACTTTGAAAAAAAAAAAACTGTTATTTGAAACAGGGAACTGGGTATCTTTAAGTTCAGTCATGATTCATGAACCACGATCGATTCTTGAAGTGTAGTCTGTTTGAAATTTTGCATCGTAAATTTCAAGAAAAGCATGAAGGTATTTCGATTTTCTTTTATGTTCAACCAACAAATGATAAACAACAATTTAAGTCCATCTTTCGAGATATAAAACTGTTGCATCAATGATTCGTCTGTCTGGGTTGGAGAAAGAAAAGACCGAAAAGTAAAGAAAAAAAAAAGGGATACATGACGAATTGATGTTAATCATAAATGTAGTTCTTCAACTAAGAGATAATTTGAAGTCAATGGTATACATAATAATTCTCCATATGTTGAGATAATTAATGATGCTAGAAGCCATATCAGATGCAACAACAACAAAAGTAGCTGCGAAAAATTATTGACCTAAAAATCTCTAGGGTCAACAAACACATTCCCGATTTGTCTCTTAATCAGCAGTTCATCATCCTTTTCGTCACTGTGGCTTGAAATTCTTTTCGTGTACCAAATATCATCGATACACGACATGGAAGCTGTTTGAGGGATATGGTTTACAAGTGGATCACCAAACCCTAGCTCCGTTATAACCACTGTGCAGTCCTTCAAACTTTCTCCCATCCTTGATGTGAACCTCCATATGGATTCCATTAGCTCCCCAAGGTTCTCTCCCTCTCCGTGGAGCCCATAGAGGAAGAGAAACCCAAAGGGCCTGCACAGTGAGTCACTCACCGACATTCTCAGACAAGGGAAGATTTTGTCTCTTGCATGATTTAAAGCTGTGTGAAGAAACCTAAGTGGCTGAGACTTTTTAAGTTGAAGCTTGTAAGCCTCACAAGTATTCCATATGCTAAAGATGATCCATGAGCTTGTGATTTCATTGGTAATAATGTCTTCACTCTCTTCCTTTCTCTGCAAGTTGAGTAAGCCTCCCTCTTTGTAATAACTCACCCAGGTGCCCAAGCTGAGATTCTCCTTCAAAATACTATCCATGTCTAATGGGTAAAGCTCTTTGGCCATCAGGGTTCTTCTGTATAACGAAATTGCCTGGTCTATGTTTACCTTCTCAATTTCTATATCCTTGGAAATCTGCTTTGCAGGGAAACTAATTGGATGCACAAATATGAAAAGTGAGCTGAGGCTCACATATTTGCATTTGTTGGTAAATAGGTTTCTAGAGGCATCGTTGTTCTTTTCAGTTGCCAGGAATGCATATTCAGCCCCATTTCTCAGCATCCATTCTTCAACTGAGGTGACAAGTTTCAGTCCAATCCCCTTTCTCCTGCATAGATGAGTAAACGTCGGTAACACTAACCATATTGCAATGTGATTCTTCATACCAAGCTCAAAGTTTTACATCCTTATAAATCAAACAGATTGGGTGCATTCTATGGTGGCATTAATCAAGTACCTGTGTGAAGGAGAGACTCTAAGGCCTAGTATGCAACCAATCTTCAGCAATGATTCAGAAGGAGTTCTCATACTCTTAATGCACCCTCGAACCACACCCACAAGCTCCTTGCTTTCAAGCAGCTCAGCCACCTTATGAAACACATATATGATTAGTACAGTCATCTGCTGCATATAATAGTAATGTGGTATATGCATGTATTTGAAACAGACAAAACTTTCATATAGTAGAGTTTAAGTATAGAAATGGAGTATATATATATACATATATATGAAGATGATTGTTGGATAATGCATATTCATGATTAACTAATTGAACCCAAGTTTCCAAGTTTGGATTTGGAGAGATAATCGTGTAAAGGGGAAAAAGATATAGGGTATTAGCTACCCACCAACATAACATGAAGGGGATATAACCTAATCCTAGATAAAGGGTCACCCATCATGTTGGTGAAAATGGAGACCCCCTTTTTAGTCCCAATCTCACACTTCCTCTCAAGCTTCCCCACCACCTTAACATCTCTACCTTCATCAAACTCTCTTATATGAAGCCTACTCTCTACACTGAAAGTGTCAACCATTTCTACTCTTCCTAAGCTAAAAGAAGCAAGTGATGTACTGGTGTGAACTGAAATTAGGAAAACTTTGTGTGATTGTCCCAACCATTCAACTCTTGCTGCATCCTTATATATATGTGGTGAAAAACCATTGGTTGTTTGTTCACGATGTTCTATGATCGGTATCATCTCGATCAAAATATTCCGTTAATAACTATTTTATCACAACACGCAACTTGATGCATCCGTTGAAAATAGCATTCATGTGTTAGTTTTTATTATTAAAGGCTGACACTATTTATCACAGTCGTTGCCATTAGGACAAATACAAGTACACAATCTACACGGGTTGCACCACAAAACTGAAACAGTAACCTTTCAAAATGATCCACTGAATCTACTTATAAAGATTTTCACAACTTTCTTCAAGCTTTGTCACTTAAAAAATGTGTACGTAGCAAATGATAATGACATACCAATGTCGTTTGCGATACACCTAAGAAATCATTTGTTATGTGTCCAAACTCTTCCAAGTCCTTCGACATAAAGCTCCACGAACTTAATTGCTATTCAACACACAGAGTGTTGATTCTAATGTTAATGCTGATGATCGTTTACTCAGGTGTGGCCAGACTTGTGAGTTGTCACATATACGTTGGGGGACCCGGGTTTAGTTTGGGTACTGCATGCTTGTTCATTTTTTTCAACGGATTTTAATATCTTCCTAATACAAAATCAGCGTGGTATGATAATTTTTGCTGACGGTATTTTGAAACCACAACTTTTTTACTATTATTTCACATTATCACTTAGTACTGTTCCCTCTTTCTTTCTTTTAAAAATATAAAAGTTAATTTTTATCGATATAAAAGTTGTCAAATTGTCGAATAACTTTTTTCAATAAATTTCAGATATCTGTTTTTATATTTCTTCAAAATTTAAAGTGTGTTATTTCTTATTCATAATGATGCCAATTTACTTTATATATTAAAAATAAATAAACCATTGTTTAAAAGAGGCGAATCTGAACACTAATACTATGATATAATGTATGCATATGTTATTACAAGACATTTTTAGATTTTCAAAATAAAGGTAATGCATCATCTTAAAATGATTATCATATACAAAAAATAATTATTAAAATTAAAATTTAACTATTCTATATAAGTATTAAAAAATAATTTTAAATTTTACATGAAAAAAAATTACAATGAAAATTTACAATTTTATTGTATAGATTAAAAATATGTTCTAGTATAATTTTTATTTTAAGTGTTTATATATAGTTTTCTTTACCTTAAATTATATAAGAGAAATAAAATAAAAATGTACACATTTATTGGAAAATATCATAAATAGCATTATATTACCTGTGCTTATAATTATTGGCAAGAGGTTTATGAAATGATGATTTCATGAATACATTGAAAAAAAAATGTATATAAATTATGGTTTGAGGAATACATTGGTGAAAGAAAATGTTATAAATGATGGTTTACTGAATACATTATTGAAACAAAATGTATATAAGTGAGTTTTGTAAGACTGAAATTGATTTAAACCTCTAAACATATATGAAAATCATGAATTAGTCAAAATATATGAAAATCATGAATTAGTCAAAATGTATGTCTTGACGTGAAAAAATACGTTGGAAGTCATGAGTTATAGTTATTTATTTATTTCTTATTACACTATTTTATACTCATATATTCCTTTCACCTATGTTATTGTCTTTTACCCTTCACAATAATAAATTAATATTTTAGTGTTTTTACTCATTAATTATAATATACTTGAATACTTATTATTTATATATATATATATATATATATATATATATATATATATATATATAATTATCAAAACAGGTTACCTTATTCGATGAGTTAACTTAACCAAACTCATTTTAAAATATTTGAGTTCGATTAACAAGACGAGTTAAAGTGGTTTGATTCACTTAATTAAATTAAATTACAACTTTTTTTCTTTTCAATCTCATATTTTTTAATATATAACCAAAATTTAAATAATTTTTTTTTTCATTTTATACAATAAATAAATTATCTTAAAAACTAAATCATAATTCTAAATAAAATATAAATAAAATATCATGGGTATGAATCTCTCTTCTAAAATAAAAGAACAAAATTGCTTATTTGGTTAGACTCGACTATTAAAGTAAGAATGAGGTGAATTTTTTTATGTCTAGGTTAATAATCCGAAACTCATCACGTATTCAATTAGAGTGAGTTGAATTCTTAATGAGCTAAGCCCAATTTTGACACATATTAAAATTTATTTATTTTTAATCCAACTCAAATTAATTTACGAGTTATAACTATTTAGATAATTTTGTCTTTCTCTTTCTATACACAACATTTAACTTTATATTATAATTTCTACAGTTAACAGCCATTCAAAATTTTTTTTTTCAAAATTTACAGAATGTTTTAACGACGTAAATAAATTTTTTTATTAGACCTTTACAGATGTGTTTCTTTAATTTATAAATGTTAAAATTATAATATGATATAATTTTTTATTTGACATTGAAAATCTTACATTAATTAGAAATAATTTAATTTTAATATACAGTTAAGTGTAAACGTTACTCTAATTTAAAAAATTGTGTTATACTCAAAGTTTGTCTCTCTTTTAATATATATACATTAGTGTAGAATTGAGCTTTAACGTCATCCCGTAAACGTCGTACCACAAAATAATCAACGTAAATTATTGACCGGTGACATTTTCATAAATAAGTGAACATATAAACGTCTGTTAGGAGGGGTCTGGACGTCTATAATATTATAGACGTTGGGGCCTCTCCTAACAAACGTCTTAATGCCTGGCAGGTAGGTGAAAAGTTATTATAGACGTTGGGGCCTCTCCTAACAAACGTCTTAATGCCTGGCAGGTAGGTGAAAAGTTATTTTTTTCTGGGCTTAGAGATGTCTGATCCCGTCACCTCGACGTCTATATTCAATTATAAACGTCGGTGCCCCTCCTAACAGACGTGTATATGTCTGACAGGTAGATGAAAAGTTATTTTTTTCCGTCAGACGTCGGATTACGCCATCCGACGTCTAAATGTCCGGATGAAAAGTTGTTTTGGACATCATATTAGTGAGGGCCCCGACGTCTAGGCCAGAATAGACGTCGGTTCACTTGGGGAACCGACGTCTAGTTTGTTGTTAAATCAGACATCAAACCCGTTGTTATGAGCACTTTATCGTCTTCCTTCTCGCCTTTTCACTCCGCGACATTGCTTTTCCAGGTGTGTTTTTGTCTCTTTTGAACTATTTAAACGTACTTTTATTCTGATTATATTAGTCTTTGGTTGATTATCTTTCATTTGAACCGATTAAAATGAGTTTTTGTTGTGTTTTGGTGTAGTTTTTCTCATGTCTTTGGGTAGCATTGTACCACATTCTCCCTTTGCTAGTTCCCTCGTAAGAAAAGTTTGCGTCTTTTGGATGTCTTATAGCGTTTCAACCCAAAACCGAACTTCGGTCCTTGCCTAGTTCTATTGTCACCGTTTGTTTTCATTGGTGGTTTTAATGGAACTAGACAAGGACCCAGATTCAGTTTTCGATTGAAATGTCATAAGAGATCCAAAAGAAGCAACATTTTCTATGACGAAACTAGCAAAGGAAGAAGGTCCTACTACGCTACCCAAAGACACAAGCTGTAGTAGACGTTAGTTAATGCAATGTCCGATGTCTATGGAGCCCTTTAGACGTCGGACATTGCATTGTCCGACGTCTGTGAAGCCCTTTAGACGTCGGGATCATGCAGTAACCGACATCTATAAAGACGTCGGGCCTGTTTGAGTCCGACGTTTGATTAACGTCACCCACAAAGACGTTGGTTCTGGAGCTGACGTTAAAAGGCCAAAATGACCGATGTCTTTTCTGCACTATATATATATATATATATATATATATATATATATATATATATATATATATATATATATATATATATATATATATATATATATATATATATATATATATATATATATATTATTAAGAGTTTAAATTGTTAATCATAAACCTGAATATGGCAATGTGAGAACCTCGGATTCTATACATATTTTACATGCCACCATATATAGATTTAAGCATAAGCTTTATCTAGATCATCACCTTAACTTACACCTCAATCCTGTTATATCGTCTTGCATAAAATCATTGCTCATAAACTCATATGTAATCATCAATCACTCCTCTATGTTGCAAGAAAGAAGAAAAGAGAAAAATGGTGGCATTGTTTTTTGAAGATGAAAAAACAATTGATATGTTGTATCTCTTAAACTATATAAAATTAAACAAATATGGATTTGATCAATAAGAATATATATATATATATTAGCTCAAACCTAAAAGTTTTAATTTTATACACCTTTACTTAATCTAAGACTTTTATCTTAATTTTATTTTATTTTTTAAATTGTTACAACGTCGGATTTTTTTATTCAAAAAATATGTCAAAGATAAAACGTAACCTTCAATTTGAAACCTAATGGAATCAAGCTCAACATGTTATAGATACATATATATTTTATTTTCCTGAAAGTACATACAAGTGTTTATTTAACGACACGACAGACGAATTGAAGTGATATTGAAATTATTTTCTTAAGTATATTCTTAAAGTTGAATTATGTTAAATGATTGTGGTTATTGCAAGTACTTCCTCTCAAGGAGGCAAACTAGGAAGCTTTTGTTGAAGAAAGCACGTGAAGAGGCAGCTACTGGCAAAGAAGGAATATAGTTAAATGTCTATATATTCGCTCGTTTCTTATCACTACTGTTGGTTTTACGTTTAGTCATTCAGCTTATAATTGCTTTGTCCTTCTATGTCTCATGGAGAAAACACTGCCACAACCCTACTTTAGACGTGTAAAAACCCTACTGATGGAAAATATCGAGAAACATGAGGGCATGGGAGTGTCAGATTCCATTACTGTTTATTTCATTTTCCTTTTTCCTTTTAAGAATTTTCCCTTTCCATTTTTTCATATGGTTTCCAGAAAGGAAAAGGGTTTTCTAAACCATTTATAAGGACTTTGACTATTGTGCATTCTAATCAAGACTTTGTAGAAATTTTCCATGTATTTCTGAATATACATCTATCGACTACTGCATTATATCCGAATATTTCAGCGTCTTGTCTATTTCTATCTGTCGTTCCAATCGCAAATCGAAACGTTTTAACACCAGTATTATACAGTACAAAGTCTTTTCTATGCTTTTCTAAAACAACATTAACAGTTTTGTATTATATTTCTAACACTATGTACCACATACAATGTTAATGTGTTTTTATTAGGCTATTCATTGCATAATATTAAGTAATTTTATGTATAAGTTTACATAATTAGGGGTAATAAAGATACGTATATAATCATAATGCTACTTCTTTTTTTCAATTTTCTAAGTAGAGTTTTTTTCTCTCGCCTGTTGAGAAAAATGGAAAGATATAGGATATTCCATTTCCTAATTTTAAACTTAAAAGGCTTATTCAAGGCTAAAAAAGATACAATTTTGAGTTCTAAACATTATTTTTTTTCATGGCAGTATTCATCACTATATATTACTTTTTTCTTTCATATGTACTTCTTTCCTCATACATTCAAAAAGTATATATACACAATCATCAGATTCCGTTAGAGGCTTAGAGCACCAGATAAGATATGATATATAAGACGAAAACATGACATGACAAGTAATGATAAAAATAAAGTGTTATATCGTCGACTATTATTGATGCATACATTAATTATATAAATAATATAAACAGTGAGAATAAATTATATAGATGATTAATGATGGGAAATTTCAATTTAGATAAAAAAATAGTTTAGTGATGAACCACTGATTTGTTTTTTTTTTTTTAGTTTCGATGTGTGTTTTTAATCCATGACTAAAAAAGCCTAGACAAATAGTATGACTATCGCTTTAAAAAAAATTAAAAATCGTATCATAATAGTATGAAGGAATTATATCAAATTAATTATACTTAATGGTTATTTTTACATTAATTTGTATGATTTCATGCACAATATTCTTCTAATCAGAGAATTGTTACAAGAGAGAAAGTACTAACTAAATTTTTATAACAACTAAATTTAAGAATAATTGCTATAGAAAGTATATTCAAGAATTATTGTCTGAAACAACTGACGATAAAACTTTGTTAAACTTGGCTAGATCGAATCAGGTAAAAAATAGTCGAAATAACGGATCAATTTTAGTTTAAAAAAGGGTGCATAATGAGTTTTACGAGGTGTATAAAGAAACACCTAACAAAAAGACAAGAGCCCATTAATGCCAAACCAACTCTTTGGGAGTTGCTCCCTCCACCCCCACACATCTCTTCCTCCACCTCCCTTTTACCTTTTTGCCCCTTCCTCCACCTTTCCTTTACTATTTTGCCCCTCAGTAAAATTTTATTTTTAAAATTATTGTTTTTTAATTTTATTCATTTATAACATATTTCACTGATAACCTACGTAGTTCCTTGTATGAGTAAAATATTTTTCTGCAAAGCTTGGTGATCGTGAAAAGAATTATCAAGCAATCTTCCTCTTGTTCTCGGTGCAATACGTGGTGCAGTGCGTTTATGGTGTAGTGTCCTTGTCGTGGTTCCTCTCCAGGTACGTAGTCATAATCCTTCCTATAATTCTAAACCCTAAACCCTTCCCATACTTCCAATAATCCTTTGAATATCCAAGCCTATAATCCTTGCATGAGCCGCAAAACGTAGTAAAATAAAAACGAAACCTAAAAGGAACACTGCCTCTGGACGGATGACATCCGTTGCAGAGATAGTGTTCCTTTTAACTTTTGAGGATATAATTGTCATTTTAGAAGGATATAATTGGCATTTTAGAAAATTGGGGAGGTGGAGGAAGAGACGTGTGGGGGTGGAGGGAGCAACTCCCCAACTCTTTGTTGATTTTTTGGGCCAGACTGTATTGTACTTGGGCAATAAGCCGTACGTTAGCCCAACAAACTGTTGCCCGCCAAAAAGTGGAAGACCTATTTACAAAAGGGGCATTTTCAATTGAAAACCGCGCCAAGCCCGCGAATAAAGCATTCCAAGTGACCTTTCTGCATCTGAAAACTCAGTAACTCGAGAATGGAGCATCGCGATCACCATTGCTTCAGCAGAAAGCTAGATTCCGCCATGGACGTAGACTGTTGCCTAGAAGATCAAGAAAAGGAAGAGGAAGAACTTGATCCCTTTCTAAAATTCGTGGAATACGCAAGATCTGAACTGTTATCACTAGAAGGCGATGCAAACGGAGACGATGACGGTTCTACTGGACTTGGATGGAGTTGGATCGCGTCTCGTATTCTGAAGACTTGCATTGCTTATTCAAGCGGCGTCACTCCCGCGATCTTGCTCTCTGAACTCTCTCAGGTACATCAACCTCTCTCGTCCATTTCTTCTCTGTTTAAATGCGATCTCCTCAGTGCACGGACTGCGGAGTGGATTAGTTAGGGTTTTGTAGTCGGTTACGTTCTTTTCTTTTGGAATTAGATAGGTTATGTAGCAATTACTGTTTTCTATGAGAGTTTGGCTGTTACTTTTTCGCGGTGTTGAGTTTAGTTAGGTTTTTTGCTGTTTTTCGCTATTTTTCTTATTGTTGATCTACTTTGAAGGCGTGGAGTGAGCAACGCAGGGTTGGGGCTCCGAAGAAGCGGCTCGAAGTAATCAACCAACTCAAGAAGAATCATCGGAGGACTAAGCTTCCGAACACAGTTACAGTTGATTCCATATTCGAAAAGAACTTCCTGTCCTTGAGCAGTGTTCTAGAAGCTGTTATCGTTGATGCATTTGTGCTCCCAGGTACTTTGGAATTAAAGCACTTTTTTCCTGTGTATATTTTAATGACGGGAACGAACGAATGTGAAGATTGATGTTCTTGCAGTCCGAGTCACGAACTCAGAGTGATCAAGAACAAAGTTAACTGATGTGCGTGAACTTACTTTGTTTCCGAGGAATTCTTAGTGCGATGTACACGTCTCCATGATATGATATGTTCTTCCTAATTATAGTTTTAGACAACAAAACTAGCTAGTTTTTAATGAAAATAACTCAAGAAAGAGCGGGAAAAAAGTGGGAGAGAACTCTGCGAATACATTCTCTAATTTAAATATTTATAATAACGAAGAATGTTCCTTAAACCAAGTCAGATTAAGAATAAGGAGGTACCAAATTTAAATGACCAAGTTAAGAAGTCCAAATCTAAGAATGATATCAGTTTTTAATAAATTCTAATATTAATTTAAAATAAATTTGTAGATAACTAAATAAAAATGTTAACCTTTTGAAATACTAATAGAACATACAAAAAACTTTACCATTTGCTTAATTTAAGTATTGTTTGAACGAACGTAATTCGTTAAATATTTACAAACAGGCATCGGTTTTGTTATTCTACCCCACTTTAACTGCAGTGGAAAGTTATTTGGTTTAAGTCTTTTGGAGAAGTCAGTCAAATGGAACCCACTCTTAGTTGTTATATTCAAAGTTGATTTCTGATAGAGCTCACAGTCATCCATTGATTCTTGTATGTGTTAATTTTTGTTTTGTAATGATTGATGCTTGCCATCTGCAGGCACAAACATCCACATGCTCATATTAGGGGATTATTGGAGCTCCAATACCATAGATCTCTACCTACACCGCAGGTAATTGAATTTAACAAGTCAGGTGTCTGACTCAATTTTGTAATTTGATGCATTGTTAATAAAAAAATTTACGCTATGCCTGCACTGACAGCTGCCTTTTCTTTTTCGTTCACTTTACATGGCTTGTTTCTCTTGCTACTGAAAGCAATGGAAACCTGAAAGTTCTTAAAGCTTTGGAACTTTATTTATATTTATTTAAGTGAGTTCTTTCTTGAGGAGAAAAACAAGGTAGGATCGTTCTAATCAATTTGGGAAAGATATTGATTTCACATCCAGTAAAGATGAAAATGTTAGTGATAAGATCAAAATTGGACTCTTATAAATTATAACTTCAAAAGGTTTTTACAAAGAAAAATCTCATTTTCTTTCAAATTCATATGTTATTTGTATTAGAAGTTTATCTTTTTATAAGATAACTTACAAGATCCTTTACATATTAATTCTCAATAACTAATATTTAATACTTACCAATGATGTATTTAATTCCTATTATATGAATCATCATTTCTTATATTTAATTAAAAGATAAATATTACAAAGAAAATTCAGAAGACTTCTTAAAATCATATCATTTTCTCATTTTTTTCTCTAAGTACATTTGTCTATTTCTTTATTTTTTCAAGTATATTGGTCCTCTAGTGTCATGAGTATATTTGTTCCAAGTAAAAAACATAATACTAGGATCAAATAATAGGTTGTTGCAAATCTCACTAAAACATTTTTATCAAAATTGTTGAATGGACAAAACTATAATATCTGGATAAAAAACACTATCTTTATCATTATATTCTCGTTTCTCTTTGCTTGCCACTTGTTTTTTTGTTTATTTTTCTTTTTCTCTGTTCTATATTTTTTTTTTCTTTGTTTTCTTTTTCTCTCAACTCTTTTACTTTAATTTCTTCTCTCAACTCCTTATCTTGAATTTTTCTTGCTCTCAACTCATTCTCTTGAATTTATTTTTCTCTCAACTTCACTTTAATTTCTTTTTCTTTATACTTTTCTTCTTCAATTTCTTTTTCTTTATACTCTTCCTCTTCAATTTCTTTCTTTCTCAACTCAATATCTTTAATTTCTTTTTCTTTCAACTCCTTTTCTTTAATTTCTTTTTCTTACATTTTCCTTGTCTCTCCCTATTTGATCATAATTTGTCATATCTTTTTCAATATTTATCAAACATTTTTTCTTTATCTCTATATCTTTGCTCTTTAGTTTCTTTTTTTTTTCTTCTCAAAATTTTCTTTCAATTTCCTTTCCATATGTGAAGCAAATTCATTAACAAATAATTTGTGATAGCATTGAATTGAAGGGAATTTTAGCACCCATACCTGTTATAATTATGAAAATATCAATTAAAATTGGAAGCATACATATATGTGTGTGTATATATATATATATATATATATATATGTATGTATGTATATGTTATTTGTTTTACAAGTGTACATATAAGTGTATCTTTTTTATAAGATATGTAAATCTCAATAACTAATATTTAGTACCTGCTAATACTTCGTTTAATCTCATGAATGATTATTTCCTACATCTAATTAAAAGATAAAAAAAATTATATTATTTTCTTCAACTTGTTAGACAATATGATGGTAATGATGTTTAAGAAGATATTTTGTCTTTTACTGTTTGCTCTTCAATTGTTTACCGGTTTAAAAGCTTTTAAAGTTTCCAATGGCTTACATTTTTTAAATATTTGCACAAAATGCAAGTATTGAGTATGGATTTAGCTCCTCTTTTCAGTTTGAAATATGTAGCCAGTAATTTGAAATCAAAACCTTGTCATATTTATTTGCAATTTCATTTAATATTGTATCATATGTTTTCCAGCAGATTCTATGACTTGGCAGGCCTGCAAAACGGAATTCTGAAGCGAGGGAGGGAGATTTTTCTCACCGGTTGCTACCTCCGAACTGCCACTGGAGGTTCTGGACGTGCACGTCTTTTGCCAACAGAGTATCTTGTGATTCTATTGGATGAGGTAACGTTCAAAGTTTGTCCAAATACGAATTTGTGGTAATTTTATTGGATCATTGTAGTTGCATATGCAAGTAGTTCGAGTTTGGAACACATGTGCTTCTGTAGACTAGTTCTTCCTTTTCGGTGTTTGTGCTACACCTAAAAGATGAGATTCAGGTCAAGTTTTCGTGATGGTTACTCTTTCATTTTCTTCGAAACCGTAGAATCAGGATGATGATGCAATGCTACTAGGAGCTCAGTTTTGTTCAGACTCTTTCTCTTCAATTTCTCTTGATGCAGTGAACGGAGGGGCTTCGTATTCCCTTTATGCCCGGTAAACTACGTGCGGTTATTGATGTGCTTATACAAAAAACAAGTGGTGTTATCTTTTCACATTGTGGGATGATAAAATACCATGCTTGATTTTACTTTTTGTACAAATATGCAGGTGGAGCTTAACGTTTCAAAGTGTGTACTATCCATTAATATTTCCTTATTTTGATTTATAGGATTAAAAAGATCGAGTCTTCGGAAGTTCAAGGGAAGTTTGGAATCTTACAAAGAAAACAGATTACTCTTGTTGACGGCGATGGTGTTGTAATAAAGTTTTTCTTGTGGGGTGAGCAGATTCTCCTGGCCAATCTTTTCAGGTGAGTTCTTGCGGTGATCAGACTTCTGAAGCTGAATAATTCTTTTCATGTTTGTATGACATTCATTTTTGGGGATTATACAGAGTGGGAAGCATGCTTGCCCTGGACAAACCGTATGTTGCTAGTTCAGAGGACTGTGATGGCGAGACAAGTGAAGGTTTTTGTCTCGAATACGGAAGCGAAACACAGTTATATTTGGTGCCTTATATTCAACACGAAGAACAGGTGATTTGTTGATTTCTGATTGACATAAACTATTGTAGTTGTCAAATGGAGAAATTATTAACAGCTCTGCCAATTAGGTGTGCGTAACATTGACTCCAAATCGACGTCACGGTTCACGGCCCTTGGGTTCTTGTAATCCCAGTCAGGATCTCAAGGTTTCTCAAGTTAGCTTGCCCCGTGATTCTCAGGGGACCATTGATTTCAGTAATTATCCTTTTAGGGTGAGTTCTTTCTCTACCTCCCCTCCAAAGAAAATTCAAGGATAGTTTTTCGTTATTTTCTCATGTTAAGTATTTATTTAATTATATTGGAAGCCTGCCAATAACCGGTGTTTGGTTTTATTATTGGCTTTAGTTTAGCAACACAATTCTGATACCCTTTATTGCGTGACATTTGTGTTGCCCGATAACTTATGTAGGTCTCTATTGATTCAGTATTCAATGGAACGTATTTAAATTTGCCCTGTATGGACCAATAATACTAAAGGATGCACTGAAAAAGTGTTATTGACTGTTCTCTTTTATATTTAATATGTACACACTATCTTATGTGCACTGCTTCCAAAGGTGTGCTTGTGTGTCTTATGATTTATTACCTAACTTTGTTACCTGTGTGAAGTTTTGCAGTCATTTGTGGTCGACCTTCGTGACAAGATGACGGGCATCAGTCTCTATGGTGTTGTTACAGATATTATCAAAGAAGAAAATATCAAAGAAGCTGTTTTCTCTTTAAGAATCGCGGATGCTAGCGGAGAAATTTGGACAAAGCTTCATTTTGCGGGATTTTGGTACTAAACAGTATAAGAAACCAGTTAACATGTTTCTTTGCAGTTGTAAATATTCTTTTCTTAGTGCTCTCCGTCCTCATATTCTTATAATATATACCGCAGGTCCTTAGGAAGAGTGAGTCTCGGTCACACTGTATTCATATCTGGCTTGACATGCTCAATGTCGAAACAAACATGGTGAGCGCATCCAAGTTCAAAGTTAACATTAAAAACTGATGCACATGACCAATCACCACATGAGAAAGACAATTGTGAAAATTGACAAAAAAATGAAAGTCTTTGAATACATCAAATTGTTGCATTGTGCTCCTTTCCATCATACCGCCTGCTCTACCTATTTTATCTGCCTGTATTAATCCCTTTTTGTGGTTAATGTATCCGCATAATCACTCAATACAATTGAATGTTTCTCATTGACAGTCTGGAAGTATTATGGTTTGAGAATGGTACTGGAGCTTCTTTCATCAATCTCAGTTGCTTACCAGCATTGATCTACTCATCTTGCCTTCATAAGCTATCGCGACTCTCTGATATTTCTGACCAGACTAGCTACGCACAAGTAAGAATAACGTATCAGTATGCATTATTTGAGTGTCTACTTGACTTTTTTCTTTTATGTTTCAATTATGAAGGCGTCATCTTCTTGTCACTAGTGTCTTCTGTTTACAATTTTCTGACTAATCATTAATTATAGCTGATGCAACATGATACTATATACAGAAATTTTTTTATTTACTTATATAAGACATCTTGCCTTAGCTACTTTTTTTATTGTTCGAACTCAATATTCCTTGTTACTTTGCTTCATTCACGTGCTCAACCATAATGAGTGAAACACGAGAGGTTATTGACATGTTCCTCGAGTGTTCGTAGTTCGATGGTGTTCACGAATTATTGTTCTCTAAAAAAATAGAGCCAGACATTTAAAATAGTAGGATTACATAAATAATATATCGCTTTATTATTATAGCTAAAAAAATTGAGCTCGAGTACAGTTCCGAAACTTTCCATGCCTATTCTTTTTACAGTATCTCCGTTATTTTATTGTTTATTTACAAGTTCTGATAATTTTCCGACTTTATTGTTGAAGGTATGTCGAGTCTCGCTTGATCCAATTCGGTATTATTACGTTAATACACGATTTTCACATTCTCTATGTGGTCATTTTGTGAACAAGATGCCTGATGGGTCGATGAAATGCTGCTTTTGTCATACAATTTCTGATGCTACGTTAGTACGCACTTTTCATCTGAAAATTACTCTTGTGGATGAGGGTACGAAAGTTTTGGCATGGTGTACAGGTCAAACTGCTATGGATTTGTTGCAGATAGCTCCTGAGGAGTTTTATGAACTTCCCGAGGTAACATCTTAAACATGATATCCCTTTGCCATTGCAAGCAAAATTGTGTTTAGATAATGTAAGAAATCGCGAATTGTGAGCTTAAGCAATGCTTACTAATATCACTTCTATAGAAAAAAACTTGGTTCTCAAAGAACACATTATTTTTTATTTCAGGAAGAGCAATTAATGTATCCTTCGTCGTTAGAAAATGAGAGGTTTATGGTTGCATTGGTAAAGTGTAAGCGAGATGGTTGTGTGATAGATGGCCTCTCGCCAGACGGTTCAATTTCGTGGGAAATCACTCGTGCATACAAGTGTGAATAATTGTTGAATGCAGTGTTGTACAAATGAAGGTGGCACTGGGATTGTAGTGAAACTGTAGTCGTTCCTTGCACTATCATAATGAAGGCCTGAAAGGTATTTCGTTAAGAACCCACTTCATGCGTCCTGTCTAAAGGAAAGTCTAATGATCCATAGTTCAGCCTGAGTATTGCTGTATATTTTGAGTGAATGTTTCAAAATATTTATATTACATCAATTAATTAATTAAAAATTTGATTGAGTGATTATTTAAATTAAATATTTGCTTTCGACTTATTCTCATACCATTCTTTCATTATAGAAGTTTGAAGAATTGAGTTATAACTCCTCCGTCATTCTCATTCTCTTTTCCTCTGTAACTTTTTACTTTAATTTTGTTCCAAAATTTTATTGGGGGAGTTATGTTTTGAAGAAATTGTGTATTACTGGATAAAGATCTTCTAAAGCAGTGATCAAGGGGCCAGGTTAATTTTGTCACTATGATTTTGGTTTGCGATTACGGATAACATCATGGACTAGATTTTATTTTAAAACCATGCGCTTCTGAATTATGAGTGGATAAAGTATTGTACTAATTTTATTTGGAACGATCAAACACTTGTAATTTTAAAATTTGGGTAGGATTGTTAGCATTTAGATGTAGGTTCTGTTTTTTATTAAATAGAGTGCATTTTTCTGGTTAATAATAGGTCAACTGACCTATTATTGATATGATGCCCAAATTTAGCCTGATTTTAGCAAACCATCCATGATTTTATGCATGAAATTAGTGGGTGTTGAGTTTTTTTTTGGTTGTAAGGCCAAATGTTTGCTGTTTGAATTGAATAACACAAGATTACATAAAATAGAGAAACAATAGCCCGACATAAGATTGTAACGTTGTGTACCTTGAGGCTTGAGGCCTTTTAGGCTAATCTTCATCCCATAGTTCATTCAATTGTTGGGCTCAAAACTAGAGAACTATATTAAAATCACACCACGGACAGTTTCTTACTACACTTCCGTAACTTTCTTCCTCCACCAGCACTTAAATAAATTTTCTATTTTACCATTTTGGTTTGTATGATCAGAAATTTTTCAGTAATTTGAAAACTTTTCGAATTGTGCAATAAAATAATATTTTTTCAAAGGGAAAAATGATTTTCATATTACACAATTCAAAAGTTATTTTTATTTTACTTTTGAATGTAATAAAAAATTCAAAAAATACTTTCGAATTATACAGTAAAAGTAAAAATGACTTCCAAATTATATAATCTAAAAAGAACAATGAAAAAAATTGTATGCAAGGTTATGGAAGTGCATGAAAAAACTGCCCACACTCCGTTATCTCCCGCAGTTCAGATAACACATCTAAATATTCTGTTTAAATCTCCTTTAACATTTGAAAAGAAAGACAAAAAACATGCTTAAATGGGCATATAATCATGGGTAATTTTTAGATGACTGCAGAGAAAATTTTCTTTGATAAAGAGAGAAAGGTAAGTTTGATTTGGATGGCAGGAGCATTTAAAAATAATATTAAACTAAAACCAAAGCTCCACAAAAAGGAGGGAACAGAACGGGAAGCAGATGTACAAAAATAGTAGTTAGAGAGATAAATATGAGAAGCAAGAGCAATCATCCAATTATTTATTTCTTCTTTCACAGCAAATAGCATCATCGGGATTTCAGTATAATATCAGCCGTCTAGCACATTACCCGAACAGACAATCAGTCATTTCTTCTTTTATTGCTGCTGCTAGCAGGGTTCTGCTCCGTAAGCATTTTTAAAACGTTTACCAATGCTCGCAAACGATCCCTTATGCCAAGACCATAAAGCGCTTCAACAAGTGACTCCTGAAATTCGAAGCCATTCTCTGCAAGCGGATACTGTGGACAGACAAAAGGCCCATTAAAGTTTATATTCACAGTGAAGTAACAAATACTACCCATTCCCTTATATATGGAAATCTTAAGCATCTAAAGATACGGGAAGGAAATAGTATTATGTTATGACAAAAAGCGTTTCTGACTGACCTGAATAGGCTTAGGTATCTTGGTTTTAACAAATGGCCACCATCTATCTTCAACAACTGCTTTAACAAGACAGCAAGCTCGCAAACCTTCTACACCACCAAATCGTCCAAATCCACTGTGCTTCACACCCCCAAATGGAAGGGACTGCAAAATAAAAAATGCACAATTACTTCAGTGAAAATTGAATGATAACCTAGGCTGAGTTAAACAGGTTATCCACTTTCAATTTCTATTTTCCACCAGGAATTTTAATCATTTGTAGTTTATTAATTTTATCAGTCTTCCTTTTGCATTTTTAATATCAAACATGTCATTGTGTTTATGAAATTGAACTCATGACCTTACAGGGAGTCCACGTTCAACTTTCATCAAGTTACCATGCTCCAACCGACGGACAAACTAAGGTGGCTAATCGGTGCCTCAAAACTTATTTAAGGTGTATGTGTGCCAATGTTCCACACGTGTGGTCAAGGTGGCTTCCTCTAACTGAGTGGTGGTATAATAGCACTTGTCAGACTACCACCAAGGCCACTTTGTATGAGATCATGTATAGGTAGTAGGGACCCGTGCATCTCCCCTACCTTCCGAGGGAATCTAATGTGGAATTGGTGGATAGGAGTCTTACCAAGCAAGAAGAGATGAAAAAACTAAAATTCCATTTAAAGAGAGCCCAAAAAAGGATGAAACAGGTAGCTGACGCACATAGGAGTGATCGCAAATTTGACATTGGTGATTATGTTTATGTTACGCTACATCCGTGTAGGCAGGCAGGTTTCCATGGCATTCCGAAGCAATGCGGGACTAAGTTCTAAATATTTTGGGCCATTTAAAGTGTTGGACTGCATTGGTACTCTAGCTTGTAAGTTGGATCTTCCAGCTCAGAGCAGGGTCCATACGTTTTCTATGTTTCTCAGCTCAAGAAACATGTAGGAAACTTTGTGGCCACCACTAATTTACCATATCAGCAGGATGATGCATTTGCTGAAAAAGAACCTGAATCCGTCTTAGAAGAAAGGGGTTCCTTGTGACCAAGGTGTTGATAAAATGGAAGCATCATCTATCAGAAGATGTCACATGGGAATACTAATATGATCTAAAGATGTTTCCAAACTTCCATCCTTGAGAGAAACGATGCTATTAAGGGGAGGGAAGTGTTACAAAATTGTTTGTTAGTAGTTAGTTGGTTTAGTAGCCATGTGGGAAGGAGTTAGTTTTTCTGTTGTAACGGTTTATTAGCAATTATATATTAAGATAACTGCTAATGTTTTGAATAATTTTGTTATTATTCTCATTCAAACTCTTCATTATATCTTCTTTCTGGAATAATATTCAGATTGGGATTATTCTTGATTAAATCCCCTACATTTTTGTAATTCTTCGAGTTGGTATTCCTAGAATTACCTCGTTTGCATAAAAGAGAAGACTAATACAGATGTTATTTTTAAGTTTGAGAACCAGATTCGTCTATATGAAAGTATAAGGACTTTGACCACATTTAACCAAAAGTGTAGAAACTAAAAACACAACTTTCCCAAATAAAAATAACATATCCTTCTCTTAAACATGCGTCTTTATGTGATTCGAAACTTCACATGATGTCAAATACGTTATTTCCTACACAAGTAGGACATAACGAAATGGATGTAACTGTAAATTAGCAAAAGCATATAAATATTATTTTCACATAATATAAAGTGATAAGCTCATTAACAAGCCTGTGGAATTTCTCTGTACCTTTATATGTTGTTACCTTTTGAACTATAATCCAGTAGTAGGTTGTTCAGCCTAATTTTATGACTCAACTGTTTCAAACCTTGCTTATGCAGCTGCCTTTTTCATCTTCCTAGCAAACACTTGCACAGTAAACTATATATATATATATATATCTCTCTCTCAACCTAATTAAGTGGCTTAATAGTATTTGCCAGAGCATCTCTAATATAATTCTCATGATCAGAGAAATTTTGCAGTCAGCCTACTTGTTGCACGATCAGGAGATCAACACACATAGAAGTTAAAATGAAAGATAGACAAGATAAATCACATCATCACACAAATTTACCTGGCACATGTATGTTGATGCAAAATCATTAACAGCAGCTACCCCAGCATGTATCTGTGAAGCTATCTCTCTCGCACGACTCTGATTGCCTGAGAAAACAGCACAGCCCAGCCCATACTTTGAGTCATTTGCAAGTTTGACAACCTCCTCATCAGAGCTGAATTTCATTATTGGCATGATTGGTCCAAATGCCTAGTTAATCAATGAATTTGGTAAGCAGTTGCTGAAGGATACAACATAGAATATAAATTCTTGAATGTAAAAGCACAAATGAGATGCATGCCTATCACAGGATGTGTACCTAAATTTAATAAACTCTCAATTGGCATGTTTTGTTACCTCTTCTTGCATCAATCTCATTGAGTGGTTCACATTCACAATCACAGTAGGGGGGAAATATTGATCAACTGCGTCTTCACCTATATTTCCAAGACTCCCACGGGCAACAATCTCGGCTCCTTTGTCTAAAGCATCATTTAATAGGCCCTCAAGCTTTTCAGAATGTTCATGCATGCATAAAGCTCCCATATCATACTTTCCACCAAGCGGTGGGCCCTGCAAGAAATCAATAGCCAACAAATTAAAAAAAATATTGACTTCTTTATACTCTAGTTCTACAACAGAAGTCTACTCATAACCAATTAGCACCAAGCTCTTATTTTATTGTGGGATGTTAAAGCACTCTGAATGAACCTAAATTTCTAATTCTTTTGCCCTCGTCTCAAACAGTATATAATCATAAAATCCAGATTTCAGTACTTTCTGTTTCAGGGGAAAACATCATCTCAGAAGAGAGTTGGAGCATGCTAGTGATGGTATGCAAATGTAATTTGTTCATCACTACATTCTATTTCTTAGCTATACATCAACGATTCACATATACTATTTATTTTGAAGAGTTCCAAACACACAAGAACACACACACAATGCTAACATTTTTTCAGAAGTTTATGCATCAAGTGGTTGCACTGGTAAAGAAGAGGAGAAACGAGAAAAAAAAATGCATAAGTTCAACAAAATATAGATGACAAATGCAACATATTCTGAATGAAATAGATGACTGTTTCTCATAGTTTTCGACAATGAATGAGAACAAAAACAACATCTGTATAAACACTACGATAGATTTCTGAAAAGAACAATCTTGTGGAATTGAAGTGCAAACATAAATGATTTTATGCATCAGAAGCCCATTGTGAAAGTTACACAGAGTAAAGATTTATTTTATCAACAACATTTTATTAAAACACTTACAGCTGTAACAGATTTCACAATTTTGGTGACTTTACTGACAAAAGAAGAATAAATTTCCCTGTGGACATAAAATCGCTCTGCCCCAGCACAGTTCTGTCCACTTGACTGAAGAACAGCCCTGACAGCAATTTGTGCGACCTATATTCAGCAGATCAAAGCCTGTTAAAACTAAGGTAGTCATGAAGCTTTTATGATTAATAATTACATCCAAGCTTTGGGGAATCCAAACAGGTAGAAAGGATTCATACATGATCCAGATCTACATCTTCACAGACAATAAATGCATCTTTGCCACCAAGCTCCAGTGTCACTGGTATAAGTGTGTTGGCAGCATTGCTCATTATCTGCATAAAAAGACAGTGTATTGGCATAGCACAATTTATGGGAAATAGGATGCCATCATAAAAATGAATGGAATGATTGAAAATAATGAATTATGACCCAATTCTAGGCAAGAAAACATTCAACTGGCCAGAAGAATCGTACCATCTTACCAACACCAGGCGATCCAACAAATATGACTTTATCAACAGAAGATACTAATGCTTCTCCTGTTTCGGAAAACCTGGGAGAAGGTCCAATCAGTGCCATAGCTGAATAAAAACAATCAAAGAACAAAAAGGAAAAACAAATGGTAAGACAAATGGCCATACCCTGTTATCACCTCAACAAGGTCCTCTGGAGCTCCTATGGCAGCTAGGGCTGATTGGATGATCCGGAAGTAAAAGCATCCAGACCAACTTGCATGTTCTGATATCTAACATTAAGAAGTATATAATTTTCAGTCAAATTGAAAAACATAAAAGCAATTTATACAGTTAAATACCAATTCTCCTGAAAGCTCAAGAGAGTAGTAGGTGGAAGATCAAAAGTGGTTTCATGTCTCCAACTCTAGCATGATCCTTGTGCAATAGCCTTTTTGGGCTTAATGCATAGATAGTGCACAGAACCATTTTAACTTGAGCTGAAATTCAGCTTAATTGTATTAGCAGAAACCGTATCAATCTTCTAAATGGTTATTAGATGAAGTTCATCATAAGTTTTATATCTCTTAAAGCAAGAGTGAGTATTGCACCATGCACAATATTTTCATTTTTTAATATATTTTTAGCGAGGAATATAACCTAATTGCAATTAAGTACAAATGTAAGCAATGTATAAAACAACATAAAATACACACAGCGTGAAGAATAATTGTGGATAGGTAGACAACAACATACTTTATACCTTAATCACAATACCATTTCCAGAAAAAATTGCCACCAACATAGGATTAAAAATATTGTGGAAAGGATAATTCCATGAAACAATTGCTCCGATAACACCGAGAGGATGAAACTCTACTTTAGCTCTTTTGTGGAGCATTGATCTCCCGGAAGACCTACAAAGATTTTTTATTTATCAAATGCTGGAGAGAAAAAGAAAGTGATAGTAGAAGTCACTTTAGATAATTTGATATTTTATAGTAGAGATTTAAATGAATACATAAGGAAGAAATTATAACTATTTTTTTATAAAACAAAGGATGTCTTATAAGTTATAAGGCTTGATTTTGTGTACAAAAGGCACAGGAAGAACAGAAAATATAATGAAACAGATAATACATGATGATAAGTTTAAGGAAAGAAATTAATTAACTACTGGCAGAAGAAGGTACCGATATTCAGGCTTTAACCATTGCTCGCCCTCTGACAGTAGCCAATTGATCTTCTCACATGTTGTCATTATTTCTCCTAAAGAGGCATCGACCATTGTCTTTCCGGTATCTCGAGAAGATATTCTAATTAAAGAACATAAACTAGAGCATGCTATAACTTTCTCATGCAATAACCACTATGTACATCTACTTCAGACAAAATGAATTAAGAATAGGATAACTAAAAACAGCGGATGGCTACAGAAGATTCATATATTTCCTAAAATGTCACAAAAGTGATACAATAAGTTTAAGTTTATACCAAAAATGCTTTCAAGCAGTGTAAATAGAATGATAAAAACTTCCCTCACAACCATGCAAAAATAAGTGCTCTTACTCGCATATAAGTGCTTGATGCTTAATTATATACTTCAAAAGTATACGCAAAAATAAGCGCCTTTGCTTGAAGCTGGACTTTGCCCACATTTTCTGTGCCTTCCTTACTTTTGTCACTCGATCCTTGACCTATCCATAAATGGAAAAAGCAGTTATAGTCAATCTGGCAATGTTTTGCTTGCAAAAAAAACTTACTGAAAAACTAGGAACCAGTATTTTAAGGTGCATGCTCTGCAATAACTGGTATTCACATCAATATTGTCATCTTGGTACCTCTGGATGCCTTGTCATTAATGTTTCCACATGTATAATGACCAATAAGAATGCTATTGGTAAATGTTAGAATAATTATATTTATGTATCATCATTAAGCCAAGAAAGGGAGTAGTCTGATATATCATTTATTAGTTGTACCTAGTTCTGCACCTAGGAGTCTAGTGCAGTCCCTTGCTATTCCATGTACTCTTGTATTATCATTATATATAGAAGATAGTGAGAGGGATCTTCTAAGCCCTCTAGAAATATATTTTCTGTTTTAATCTCAAGTGTAAATAACTTTTTATAAATAAGTGCAAACATTCATAAAGAAGAAAAAAATGGATGAAAACCAAAATATGGTCATCAGAAAAAATTGTGACAAAAAAGGTATAAAAGGAATAACATAAAACTTGTTCCTCAACTGGACAACAAAATGAATGGTCAGTAATCACATTAAAACTGACCAACGATGTGCTAATGCCAATCATCAACAATTTGGCTTCCCACTCAAATGGTGGTATTCTGGTAAATATTATTGTAGAGTAGAAAATTCTATTTGGACCGTGCTGTCTCTATTTGCACATGCACACAAGCGCTGCTCTAGTTTAGTACAAAATTTTATCCACAAGGCAGAATATATGATCTGTCAGATTTTCTTCAGCACAACCACCATATTTCTTGCATAGAAATGATGCCCTAGTAGATTTCTAGTGTGCTTGAAACCAGTTTGCACCACTTTAAATGGAAGATTGCTTGAATTGAAAACTAGATGTGCTTCCTAGTCTATGATGAGATACGATGTGAATATCCAGTACCGCAATGCAACACATATCTAGATATATATAAAACTCATAACACATAATAAATATATAATTGCCATTACGCAAGTTCAAATTAGGAATAGTAACATACTTCTAGGACAATACTAAACAAAAAAAAAGAGGTTGTCATCATTGTCATCATTAATCACTTTGTATTCTCTACATATAAGACCAGTATCAATCTTATTCCTTTCTTGAAATCATTCCTAACGAGGACAAACTTCAAATTTTGGTTCATCAAGTGACGATGATTTCTATCTTTGCACATGCTTCTATCTCATGTACAACTAAAATGGATTTTAATAACTTTTGTTAAAAGGCTTGTATGCTTCACATATATGTATTGGTAAAGTATCCAAGAATATCATTATAGAATACATTTTGGATACAAATACTTTTAGCAACTAAGTTATTGCTGCTTGAAAGTTCCTTTTTAAACCATTATTACGAGCTTCGGTAACATAGACAAATACTCACTGACCTCATCATGCGTCAATGCAGGAACGTATCCCAAATATTTCATAGTTGCTGGTTCATAGCACTGAACTATTTTCCCTGATTGCTGCGACGTTCCCCTCGGAGGTACCTGGATTTGAAACAACGATAAATCCCAGCGATTGTGAAAAATAAACGCCATACTTTACCACGCAACAATTAGCAAGATTCTTTCCATCATACACAACTTGTACCAAAGCAGAGAGAAAGAGAGAGAGAGACTCACATATATGAAACTATTCTCCTGCTGCTGGTTTCCATCGTCCAGAACTGTCATTATCACAATTTCAGCATCACAACATCGTAGGTATGAATAGATTGATTGATAGATAGATAGATAGATAGATAGAGATAGAGTACCATCGGAAGTGTCAACGTCGATGGAAGGAACCTTAGGAGGAATGAGCATGAGAAGGAACCTACAGATACCGTAAGCGAACGCTAAAACGAGCAATGGCCACCAAAACGCCATTGGAAATTCGGAGATTCAATACGAAATGAAAAGTCGCAGATTCGATCGGAAGAAAACCAGTAACACCTAGGGCTTGGAGTTCGATCGATGCTCTCTAGCTTGAAGGCTCTGCAGAGTGTTTTTACAGAACAACGCCCTCACTCACTCACTCACTCAGTGTAAGTGTAAGCGTCGTGAAGATGATGATGATGGCATTGGTGGTAACGATAACGATCTTTATGAGCAAAACGAAGCGGAAAATTCAGTTGATAGCACGAAATGAGGGAAAAGGAAACCAGATTCCATTCGAAGCGTGATGCGTCTTGTCGTTTTTAATGTACTTTACTTCTCTCCTGGGTCTCCTTTTTGATCTCTATCTGCATTCTTTATCATTTTTTTCTCGTGAAAGGAAGGAGTGATTAAAATAAATCCATTCAAAAAATAGAAAAATAAAATAAATAGTATGTATCTTGGAGTACTTTTAGTAAAACTGGCCTAAGAAGAGACCAAACTCACAATTTTCGTGTCTCTCTCTGTCCCAGGACCCGCGTGCGTGGCTGTGTTGGATGAGTCAAGTTTGAACAGCTAGCAGAGTGTTTTTTTTTCCTTAAATTATTATTATTATTATAATTACAATTAAACATGTTTGTAGTTTTATGTGAAATTATAATTTTTTTTTGCTTCAATATATTTTTTGATAACTAAATTATAAAATGTAATGAATATAGTTTTTTTAAATTAATAATATTATATTCTTTTACACGTTAAATTTATTTTAGATTCACATCTAAACTAAAACGTGTTTAATATTATAAACAATTCAAAAGTTATTCTCTTTGATCGGTAAAAAAATTAAAATTTTTAAGATAATTGTATTAAGGAGATCTCATTTATTTATTTTTAAAATTTAAAAATTAATATCAAAATTTAGAAGCAATTTCACATTACTAAAATCATTTATAACATCTCTTATTATTATTATAAATGTATTTGATCTTAATAACCCTTTAATAATATTAAATAAAATATAAGTTCGTAAAATAAAACTCTAATATTAATTAAAGTATAACACTAATTATACCATATATTACCTTATGTAAGTTTTTTCTTATAAGGAAATGCTTTACTAAATTAAAAGCTATTTCTTATAAAAAAATATTAATAATTTGTTTCGCTTTATTATCATTGAATATTTTAAATATTTTTCATTGTTTTTAAAGATCTTTCTATTTTTATATTTTATAAAAAATAATCAATGCAATTATTCTTGTAAAATTAGAAGAAACATTAAATGTGGCATTAACATTACCTTGTGTCAATACCCAATTTCGTCCGGGTAAATATAATTCATCACAAAAATAAATAAAAAAAAAAACATAAAAAAAAAAAAACCAAAATGAAAAATACTATTTATTTTACTTTTTGCACCCCCAAATTTTCTTTTAAACACTTAATCCAATGGCCCAAAATAATCTCACTTTTTTTACTTCCTCACCACCCATCTTTTCTTATCACACCCCATTCTCCACATCACCATCCACCTCACCCTCCACATCATCTACCTTTTTCATTTACTTTTTCCACATCATTTCCATATTAATTTTATATATCAACTTTTCTAATTATTCCACTTACATTTTTTAATTATATCTTCTCCATCAACATTTTTTATTATCCATTTTTCTCCACCTTATTTTTCCACCCACTTTTTATATTATTTCTTTCACTTATTTTCCACATTAACTTTTACTATTCACTATATTTTATTTCACCTAATTTCTCCACCAACTTTTTATATTATTTCTTCCACTTAATTTTCACACCTAATTTCTCCACCAACTTTTTATATTATTTCTTTCACTTATTTTCCACATTAACTTTTACTATTCACTATATTTTATTTTACCTACTTTCTCCACCAACTTTTTATATTATTTCTTTCACTTAATTTCCATACCTAATTTCTCCACCACCTTTTTATATTATTTCTTTCACTTAATTTCCACACCTAATTTCTCCACCAACTTTTTATATTATTTCTTTCACTTATTTTCTACATTAACTTTTACTATTCACTATATTTTATTTCACCTAATTTTTCCACAAACTTTTTATATTATTTCTTTCACTTATTTTCCACATTAACTTTTTCTATTCATCTTTTTTTTATTATATTTTATTTCATCTAAATTTTCCACCAACTTATTATATTATTTTTATTCATCAACTTTCTTCATCCTTAACTCTATAAATACCTACATTCTCTTCACTTCACACACACAAAAAAATTACATAATACTCATCTCTTCTCTCTCAAAACCTCTTCATTCCATCCCAAAACTCTACTTCATTTTTCTCTCACATTTTACTATTTCCTAATCCCTCTATACATAGTAAATCCCATACCACATTTCTACTATAAATTCATCTTCTTCGCCATCAACCTATCTCTCCTTACAACTTATTACAAGCAAAGTTTTGCTTCATCTTTCAAATCTTCAACGAGGTACACATTTTCTTTTCATTCTATTTATATGCATTTTGATCATTTTTTTTTAAAATTTATCCAATTTTCTACCACAATTTTATCTTATGTTTTTTTTTCTTTCACAATTTTATGTCATAGACATTTCAACTCATCTCTCTTCTTAATAAAAAGAAAACTAAAATATAAAAATTAAAGATAAAAAGAAAAATACAAAATAAAAAAATTAAAAACTAAAAAAATACGTTTCAAAGGTTTAGGCACATGTGTGATCGCACGCATCGTCCTTGTGCTAAAAACCTTTTCTCTTTCTTCAAAAATTACAAAAAAATATGTTTTAAAGGTTTAGGCACATGTGTGATCGCACGCATCGTCCTTGTGCCAAAAACCTTTTCATTCTCCTAAATAAAAAATACCAAAAAAAATATAAAATCTTCAAAAACTAAAAAAACATCTATTTTTCAAACTTCAAACAATATCACCTTGCCAGAACTACGTGATCCTTGATTCTCCATCAAAAGCGGAGATACGTAGGAGCAAGGCCAGTCCTTGTCAGGTTCATTTCCCCAAAAATCCAAAATCAATTTTTTCAAGCAAATTTCTCAAACAATTTCATAATGAACTACGAAACTCTGATTTCTCATTCTAAATGAGAATACGTAGGAGCAAGGTCAATCCTTGTCGGGCCCAAAAAAACTAAAAAATATTGTTTGTTTCTTTAGAGTTTTATTTTAAGGGAAAGTTAAACATTTCGAAAACCACATCATATTCGCATATTTAATTAAAGGTACTGCCTTAAGGCAGGCGTTGTAGGGTGCTAATACCTTCCCTACACGTAACCGACTCCCGAACCAAGAATCTGGTTCTAATAGACCATGCCTTATCATTTTATGGTTTTTCCGTAGTTTTCCAGAATAAACTATGGTGTCGACTCCAATCTCTTTTTCAAAAAACCGTTTTTATTTTTCGGATCGTCGTCCCGTCGCGATTCCGGTTGCGACAGATGGCGACTCCACTGGGGACACCAGAGAGTCAGGCCATTTAATTAGATAAGCGAATTCGATGTGGTTTTTCTTTGTGTTTTTATTCCCTTTGTCTTTATCTATGTTTAATATTTGGAATAATTGCATGTGAGTTTCTTTTACTTTTTATTTATGTTTGAAATAATTGTTTCTACTTATCTGTGTTTATTTTTGCAATTGTTGTTTTACATTATAATCTCCCTCCACACGATATGCATATCATGAGTGAGGCCCTATACCCGGGTCTAAGCGCAACTTAGAAATAGAGGGGTTGTGTAGCGGTGTCACTCTGGGATGTACTTCCTGTCTGGCTATCGTGAGAACTCCAGCTAGAGTCTGTTCTCTTCATTTGTGTCACCACATCTAGTTGATTACTCTGACTGTTGTGGAGAAACAGTGAAAAGAGTCATAGCTCTAGTGGCCTTGATTTAAGGATTAGGAAGCTATCCGTGTGAGTGCATATCTTTGGCCTTAGAACTTTAAGTTATTCAACCTCTGATACGGCACAAAAGGGAGACTATTTTGTTTTAGTTTGTCTGTCATTTCCTATTTTAAAAATTTTTTTGTCATGTTTCTTTTAAATAAAAAAAAGAGAAAAATATGAAAATAAAAGATAAAATTAATGTTCTCGGAATCATTCAAAAAAAAAAAGAAAAAAATTAGAATTTCTTAAAATATTTTTAGGGCATGAAAAATCTTAAAAAAAAATTAATTAATTAATAAAGTGTACATATTTTGGGGCAATATAGATCATTATTTTGAATTTCTGGACCTCATTTTTCATTCAAATAAAATGCGAATTGTTATCCTTCAAACAAAAAAAAAAATCTTTTTGATAGAATATTTTGTTTTAAGCGTGTAATATCTTTCCTTTCAATTAAAATTTAATTGTTCTGAGATGTACATATATTTATTTTTCGTAAGTCAAAAAATAAAAATTAACTTAAAAATAAAAATAATGAATGAAACCATATTTTCTTAAGCTTCGAGAATAATTCTTGGGTTCGTGCATGCTTTTGTTTGAGTACGATTTTAAAAAAAAAAAGGGTCACCAAACCCAATTTTCTCTAAAAAAAAAATAAAAAAAAAACTTTCATTTTTCAGTTATTATCATTATTTTACTTCATATTACATTTCTTCATTCATAAAACCAAAAAGAATATGCATATCATATCAAATGTTGAGTCAATTATTTTCAATGAAAATCATCCATTTTATGAGATTTCAAAAAAAAATGTGTAATGGATGTCAGAATCTTCTATAGTCAAATGATTAAATCACATTTCCTAAAGGAATATTTTTGTGTGCATTGCTTGAAATCATCATCCTTCAGCCCTCGCTATACCAAGAAATTGACCCAATCATGTTCTTGAGCCCAAATAATAAACACAAAGTTTTACACTGGCTTTCATTTGGGAGATCCTGGAATCCGTTAGGAAAAAAAAATAATAAAAATAAAATAAAATAAAATAAAAAAGGAAAAGGAAATTGACTCTTATTGAGATCATTTAATCTTGTCTCCTAATTAATCTTGTGAAAATAAATCAATCAAAATTTGAAATGATGTGTGGCCATCTTTCTTCATCCAAAAGAAAAAAAAATATATCCTTTGATACCAAATTTGAGCCAATAAGAAATTTCTTTTCAAATTTACCTAAACAAGGGTTACCGTCAGCATAGAAGTCAACTCAAATTGCAAACAATGAAAAACACACTTAGTGATCAAATGAAGAGAATTCATCAAAAAAAATAGAAAGAATCACAAAGTGATGACAAACAAAGAATGAAGTTTGCAAATTAGCAAAGAAAGTCAAAACAGATTTGGCGAATAGCTGATACAAAGTGTAGATGGAAACTCTTGTTCAAAAAAAACAAATAACCCACAAACATTTATTTGGGCCTTTATATCTTTTCTTTCAATACCCTTTAGCCCAAGCCACATTACAAGCCCAATAAAAGTCCACACAGATTGAATAATGGTTGCTTAATTTTTCATAAAGCTTAATTTTGAGACAAGACAAAATGACTAACAATGCAGTTGTAAAAAAAAAATGATGAAAAATACATGTCCTCGGAAGAAGGGAACTCCCTATTTTGATTAAGATTATATGAAGGAAAATCAAGCCGATTGGGGCAATCCTTTCAAGCCAATCATTTCCATATCCATCACAAAATTTTGAATAAATCCCATTCAAACTCTTCCCCCGATTCCCAAAATAGGGGGCAATTTTGGGCAACTTTATTTCATATGTTTTGGCCCATTCAAAATATGGGACAACTTTGTTAGTCTCACATTTGTTTCATCTGTATATTCAAAGTTCGTACCAAGACCGGGGCATCCCTTGTTGGGCCTCTCAGATTTGTCCGCACTGAAATTCATAAATCCACCCTCAAAACAGGTGCAGACACTTTGGGGCTTTATATGATTTTGAGTCCATCTTACCATTTGTAAACCCAAAGTGGGGGCAACCTCTTTTTGAACCTCGCTTAATGGACTCTTACCCAAAACTAGGGACAACTCTGTGAGTGTCATGTGTTTTGGCCCATTCGTTAATCTTTCATCTGAATATTCAAAGCTCAGGGCATCCCTTGTTGGGCCTCGCATGATTTTGGTTCGCCCCGAACTTCAAAAATCCATCACCACCAAAATTGGGGCAATTTGTAAATCTCACACTCCCTGATTCCCTCATAATTCACAGATACAGTTGTCCATACCTATCTTTTTACCATACCCTCAAACTGGGGCAGCTTCTGAGTATCTACTACCTTACATTGGCATTTGTAACTGTTTTAAGGAGTAAGAGGCCCAAGTAGCCAACCCGGTACTATCCAAATCCTTCCACATATTTGTCCCAACCCTTGATATCAAGCATGTACGCACTAATATTTCATCAAGAAATTTCTAGCACAGAAGCTTCATTTTGAACATTTAACTTTAGAATTTGACATCCAATAATATGAAGGTCTTCATAAATTCGATGATTTCAAAGAAAACAAATTGACTAAAAAAAAAGTGTCATAGTTTCATAACCTTCCACAAAAATATAAAAAAAAAAATCATCAAAATCAAAATTCAACATCATGTACATATTTTCATGAATGTTTATCAAATTGTCTTCCTTCAAAAATCAATATGCATCATAAATTTCTCTTTACAAAAATCACATTAATCATGTTTCTCTTGCATATTAGGGTTTTAACATCTTAATTCCTGTACAAAGTTTTCCATCAAAATTTTTCTTCATTTACAAAATTCAAAAAAAAAATCATCAACATGCATCAAAAGTTTTCTCCTCCAATTTCGAAATTACATTAAATTTTCTTCATTCAAAAAGACAAAAAAAAATACATCAAAGTTTGCTTCTCCAAATTTCAAAATTTACAACTCCTGGTTCATTGATTTCAACATTATGCAAAATTTTTAAAGCCTTGTTTGCTCATTTCATAAACATGGACACTCATTGCTGTCTAAAAATCATCAATCAAAAAATTCAACATCTCAAAATTTCAAAAACAAATTCAAAAATTTCAAATTCAAATCAACCAAGCAATTTTAATTTTCAGTCATTGGTATCTCGGCCCCCAAAATGAAAGGTTTCAACACCCCTACGCTTTTTCAAAAATCAAATTTCTATCAAAATTACAAGACATTTCACAAATTACAAATTTCAAGAATTTCAAAATCTGAAAGCCCAGTTTCCATACTGGTCCCTAAGCCCAGTTTCCACACTGGCCAACATTTCTCAAATTACAAATTTCAAGAATTTCAAAATTAGAAAGCCCAGTTTCCATACTGGCCCCTAAGCCCAGTTTCCACACTGGCCAACATTTCACAAATTACAAATTTCAAGAATTTCAAAATCAGAAAGCCCAGTTTCCATACTGGCCCCTAAGCCCAGTTTCCACACTGGCCAACATTTCACAAATTACAAATTTCACGAATTTCAAAATCAGAAAGCCCAGTTTCCATACTGGCCCCTAAGCCCAGTCTCCACACTGGCCAACATTTCTCAAATTACAAGTCTCAAGAATTTCAAAAATTGAAAGCCCAGTTTCCATACTGGCCCACAAAGCCCAATTATCACATTGGCCCCAAGCCCAGTTTCCATACTGGCCCCTAAGCCTAGTTTCCACACTGGCCAACATTTCTCAAATTACAAGTTTCAAGAATTTCAAAATTTTAAAGCCCAGTTTCCGCACTGGCCCCTAAGCCTAGTTTTCACACTGGCTAACATTTCTCAAATTACAAGTTTCAAGAACTTCAAAATTTGAAAGCCTAGTTTCCATACTGGCCCACAAAACCCAATTATCATATTGGCCCCCAAGCCCAGTTTCCACACTGGCCCCAAGCCCAGTTTTCAGACTGGCCCACAAAGCCCAATTATCATATTGGCCCCCAAGCCCAGTTTCCACACTGGCCCCAAGCCCAGTTTTCACACTGGCCCCAAAGCCCAGTTTCCACACTGGCTCCAAGCCCAGTTTTCACACTAGCCCCAAGCCCAGTTTTCACACTGGCCCTAAAGTCCAGTTTCCACACTGGCCCCCAAGCCCAGTTTCCACATTGGCCCCAAAAGCTCAGTTTTCACACTGGCCCCCAAGCCCAGTTTCCACACTGGCCCCTAAGCCCAGTTTTCCACACTGGCCCCAAGCCCAGTTTCCACACTGGCCCCAAAAGCCCAGTTTTCACACTGGCCCCAAAAGCCCAGTTTTCACACTAGCCCCCAAGCCCAGTTTTCACATTGGCCCCCAAGCCCAGTTTCCATACTGGCCCCCAAGCCCAGTTTCCACACTGGCCCCCAAGCCCAGTTTTCACATTGGCCCCCAAAGCCCAGTTTCCACACTGGCCCCAAAAGCCCAGTTTTCACACTGGCCCCAAAAGCCCAGTTTTCACACTGGCCCCCAAGCCCAGTTTTCACACTGGCCCCCAAGCCCAGTTTTCACACTGGCCCCCAAAGCCCAGTTTCCACACTGGCCCCCAAGCCCAGTTTTCACACTGGCCCCCAAAGCCCAGTTTTCACACTGGCTCTTAAGTTCAATTTTTTCCTAGCCCTTAAGTTCAATTTTTGTATGGCACCTTTAGTTTCTCTTTGGGATATCGATCCTCTGCTAGGCAATGGTCGAACCCTTTTTATTGCATCGTGATTCTCTTCATCTTATGTACTTGAATCGATTGTTATTCTCCTCTTTTCTCTTTGAAACCCAGACGAAATTAGTATTTCTATCTTTACTTATCTTTTACTCTAATAATATAAAAACGTTGTTTGTCATATTATCTAGTAAAATCTAAGTAAAGAGGGGCAGCTGTCAATACCCAATTTCGTCCGGGTAAATATAATTCATCACAAAAATAAATAAAAAAAAAACATAAAAAAAAAAAACCAAAATGAAAAATACTATTTATTTTACTTTTTGCACCCCCAAATTTTCTTTTAAACACTTAATCCAATGGCCCAAAATAATCTCACTTTTTTTACTTCCTCACCACCCATCTTTTCTTATCACACCCCATTCTCCACATCACCATCCACCTCACCCTCCACATCATCTACCTTTTTCATTTACTTTTTCCACATCATTTCCATATTAATTTTATATATCAACTTTTCTAATTATTCCACTTACATTTTTTAATTATATCTTCTCCATCAACATTTTTTATTATCCATTTTTCTCCACCTTATTTTTCCACCCACTTTTTATATTATTTCTTTCACTTATTTTCCACATTAACTTTTACTATTCACTATATTTTATTTCACCTAATTTCTCCACCAACTTTTTATATTATTTCTTCCACTTAATTTTCACACCTAATTTCTCCACCAACTTTTTATATTATTTCTTTCACTTATTTTCCACATTAACTTTTACTATTCACTATATTTTATTTTACCTACTTTCTCCACCAACTTTTTATATTATTTCTTTCACTTAATTTCCATACCTAATTTCTCCACCACCTTTTTATATTATTTCTTTCACTTAATTTCCACACCTAATTTCTCCACCAACTTTTTATATTATTTCTTTCACTTATTTTCTACATTAACTTTTACTATTCACTATATTTTATTTCACCTAATTTTTCCACAAACTTTTTATATTATTTCTTTCACTTATTTTCCACATTAACTTTTTCTATTCATCTTTTTTTTATTATATTTTATTTCATCTAAATTTTCCACCAACTTATTATATTATTTTTATTCATCAACTTTCTTCATCCTTAACTCTATAAATACCTACATTCTCTTCACTTCACACACACAAAAAAATTACATAATACTCATCTCTTCTCTCTCAAAACCTCTTCATTCCATCCCAAAACTCTACTTCATTTTTCTCTCACATTTTACTATTTCCTAATCCCTCTATACATAGTAAATCCCATACCACATTTCTACTATAAATTCATCTTCTTCGCCATCAACCTATCTCTCCTTACAACTTATTACAAGCAAAGTTTTGCTTCATCTTTCAAATCTTCAACGAGGTACACATTTTCTTTTCATTCTATTTATATGCATTTTGATCATTTTTTTTTAAAATTTATCCAATTTTCTACCACAATTTTATCTTATGTTTTTTTTTCTTTCACAATTTTATGTCATAGACATTTCAACTCATCTCTCTTCTTAATAAAAAGAAAACTAAAATATAAAAATTAAAGATAAAAAGAAAAATACAAAATAAAAAAATTAAAAACTAAAAAAATACGTTTCAAAGGTTTAGGCACATGTGTGATCGCACGCATCGTCCTTGTGCTAAAAACCTTTTCTCTTTCTTCAAAAATTACAAAAAAATATGTTTTAAAGGTTTAGGCACATGTGTGATCGCACGCATCGTCCTTGTGCCAAAAACCTTTTCATTCTCCTAAATAAAAAATACCAAAAAAAATATAAAATCTTCAAAAACTAAAAAAACATCTATTTTTCAAACTTCAAACAATATCACCTTGCCAGAACTACGTGATCCTTGATTCTCCATCAAAAGCGGAGATACGTAGGAGCAAGGCCAGTCCTTGTCAGGTTCATTTCCCCAAAAATCCAAAATCAATTTTTTCAAGCAAATTTCTCAAACAATTTCATAATGAACTACGAAACCCTGATTTCTCATTCTAAATGAGAATACGTAGGAGCAAGGTCAATCCTTGTCGGGCCCAAAAAAACTAAAAAATATTGTTTGTTTCTTTAGAGTTTTATTTTAAGGGAAAGTTAAACATTTCGAAAACCACATCATATTCGCATATTTAATTAAAGGTACTGCCTTAAGGCAGGCGTTGTAGGGTGCTAATACCTTCCCTACACGTAACCGACTCCCGAACCAAGAATCTGGTTCTAATAGACCATGCCTTATCATTTTATGGTTTTTCCGTAGTTTTCCAGAATAAACTATGGTGGCGACTCCAATCTCTTTTTCAAAAAACCGTTTTTATTTTTCGGATCGTCGTCCCGTCGCGATTCCGGTTGCGACACCTTGTTATTGTCTTGTCGTGCCACACCAAAATTAAAAGAGGTGAAAATGATTTTGATGAAGTAAATTTATCCGAAAAGGGAGAGAGACACCATTTGTAGAAGAGATGAGAGGATTGAGGTAAAAAACTACAATCTATAAATTATTTTTATTTATATTTGGTATTAGATTGATAGCTGTAAATAAATTAAGTTATTCTAAATATTTAAATTAAAAAATTTGTTTTCAATAATTATTAATGTTCATTTAATTTTGTAAAACATGTTTGATCTTAGAATAGTAATGGTGAGTTCTTTTTCTTAAGGTTCATAACTGTGATCTTAGTGTTAAAATAAACACTTAAATACTATTATGATTTATATTTTCATCTAGTTTATTTAATATGATTTCTTTTAAGGGTTCACGTTTCAGTTTTTTATTTTTATTTTTGGTAGTTTGTCAGTATCATGTCACCTAACAAAGTCAATGTCATGTATAAGTATCAATGCTAATATTACGTGTCAATGTCATATATTCAATTTGGTCTTTATATTTATTATTTTGATTCAACTTCGTCTTTATATTTGTTATTTTGATTCAATTCACAGTTCAATTTTTTTTTTAAATTATTTATTTTCAAATTGAAACCAAATTTAATTTTAAATAAATGTTATACTTATATTTTTATTAAAACTCACATTTTATTAAATATTTCTATAATCATTTTTAAATAATTATTAGAATATAACTATTAAGTTTATGTTTGATTGTTGCTACATGTAAAAAAAATAAGGTTAGAGTTGGTTTTAATAAAAATATCAGTATAATATTTATATAAAAATTAAATTTGGTCTTAATTTAGAGAGAGAAACAAAATTACTCTATTTTTTTAAAAATGACTAAGTTAAATAAAAATAAAAACTATAAAGATTAAATTGAATCAAAATAATAAATATGTGGACTAAATTAATATAAACTAATGACACGTGACACTAATTCAAGACACTGATGATACTGTCACGTGACACTACCATGTGACACTAATATTGCCACGTGTGATAATGCTAATTTGAAACATAAAGAATTATTTTTTAAATTAAGAAAAAATAAAAAAATCAACAAGTGAAATGCAACAAATAACCAAATTCATCAAAATTAACGAAACTTGAGGTCTTATTGAAATTATAAAAAAAAACTACATTGAATAAACTTGATGAAAATTGAGGCCAAAATCACAAGCATAAAATAAATTATGTTGATGACGGGAAAAATGAAGTAATATGAGGTTGAAATGGGAAAATTTTTACTCAATTAACACTCTTTGAAAATGTATATGTAAATATAGCCTATTGTGTTCCATAATTACAAAAATTAAAGTAATGAGACATTTCATCAATTTACATAAGAAATTGACATCACTTTCAACTCAAAACTTTAAAGAGAAATGGTACCATGACACACTTTTACTTTGACACAGAGTATAAGGGTAAAATAGTCTTAAAAGTGTAAAATTTTGTATTTTTTCAAGAAAGAAGAGAGTAAAAAGTAAGTAAGGGTAGTGTCAAATGAATGTAAAAAATTTAGGTGTGTCAAAGAATATTTTTCAACTTTAAAGCAAGAGTACCCATACATTGACATGTCAACGTGTCAAATACATTCATTTCATACAGTGTCATGTCATTAATTTATAAAATAACCCAATGTGATTGATTGAATAAAACTATTATTGAGACCCAAAATGTGTCATTTGAGTGTCAATGAATAACCGTGTCAAAGTATTATTATTCTTAAAGTAATAAATTTAGGTTTGTCAAAGAATCATTTTTCAATTTATAAGTCCTCTATTTTATATATTCTTCAACTTTCTCGTTAAGGTGGAACTTAAACTTACACTTACCTTCCTAATAGCTATGATTTGGGATGTAAATAAAAGGTGATGTTGAAGGTGGAATGAAGTTAAGGATGAAATGAGTACATTTTTCCTCAACTAACACTTTTGGAAAAGTTTTGGAAGAGTGTTTATAAACGTAGCGTACTCTGATGAACAATTACAAGGATAATATGGTTTTCAATTTATTATACCAAGCTAGAATTTGATCATTGGGGAGTTAAATTCTAGCCTCAATTATTCCCAATCAACCAAGTTCAATTTTCAAGGAATCAAAATTTAGTTGTTTTTTTTTTTTAAATACTATTAGTGTATAACTCTGCATACCAGAGTCTGTTATGTTAGTTTCTATAGTCAGTGTTTCTAATGTCTATATAAGGCTGTTTTGATTCACGTACTCGGTAGAAGAGATTGAAGCTTTGCTTTCTGCGCATGAGGAACGCTTAGAGAAGCACAAACAAACCTCTGATAATATCTTTTAGGTTAATGCTATCACCATATCTTCCTGGAATTTATCCACTCGTTAGCAAGACTCAAGATCGTGGTCGTGGTTGTTCGCCTTCTAACTCTATTCGTGGTGGATGAATCTACAAGAACAATTTTTCAAAACCATCTTCCTCACACCACAACAACGCCAACACGCGAGTTCAATGTCAAATTTGCACCAAGTTTGGACACATAACTACTTCTTGCTGGCATCGGTTCAATCAAGATTTTCAGTCCTTTGTTCAAATACATAATTCCCAGGTTACACCTTCCAATAGCGATATCAGTTTTGATCAATTTTCTTCTATATCATCTATGACTGAATCTTTGCGGTACCCTGTCAGTGGGGCTTCACATCACATAACAAGTGATCCTTCCAATTTTTCTTCAAAATCCACTTACACTGGTTCTGAACATGTTAAACTTGGAAATGGACCAGGTTTGACTATTGCTCATATATTAGTTCTGCTAATCTTTCATAGTATGATTCTCATTTTATTTTACACAATCTTTTACGTGTTCCAAAAAATCTTAAGTGTTTCTAATTTTCCAAAAGACAGTTGTGTTTCATAGTTTCAAAACAACTCGGCCATCAAATAAAAACCATTCAAACTAATAACACACGTGAATTTTTACACTTTGATAGGTTTCTGTCAAAATCTGGCATCACACAGACACAGTTGAAATTGGCTTAAGTTTTCCAGTTGAAATTGGCTTAAGTTTTCTTGCTCACGCATCTATGCCTAGGATTTTGTTTTCAAAGTTGCGACATTTAGTTATTACAGTGATAATATTCATAACACACTTTTATATTCATTTAACACATATTACAAAGATAAAATAGTGTAAACTTTTATATTATTTTAAAAAAATAAAATAAAATAAACAAAAATAATATCAAATAAATGTAAAAAATTTAGGTATATCAAAAAATCATTACTCTAATTATTAACAACTTGCCTACACTACACTTACGTTACACTGTAAAACTCCTTATTTGAAGTTCTCTATAATCATCCCTCCAAATATCTCTATAAACATACTATAAAACTCTAAATTTATAGTATGTTTTTATTTTTGCTCTTATTTGTATTCACACTAAAGAGATTGTTTTTTTATTACATCATAAATATATATGAATTTTTATTAAAAAAATTCATAGATAATACTTACTTTTTTTTTAAATATTTCTGGTCGAAAATATACATATATCTTTCTAAAATTTTCTTTTACTGATGATAGCTACAAAATTTCTTGTGCTTGCAGAAAAAACTCTTGTAAATAATTATCATATGATAACTATAGCTAACTTGAGTTGGAATAAAATATAAGATGAAAGAAGGGAAACCATGATGCAAGGGTTAATATGCTGACTCATAGAATTAGTGTGAAAAATTCTTAAACTATATGCTAAGTAATTACTTCTAATAGGTTTCTGCTTTACCTTCAGCAGGTCGTGCTTTCTTTTTGTTTTGTACAGTTCAGAACTGTGTCTGACTAGTTTTGTTCCCTCTTTCCTTATTCATTGGTTTTTCCACTTCCTTTCTGTTACCACACTTCTCAAGTTATCTAGGATTCTAATAAGTTTTGATTAATCTATGTATATATAGTAGCAGTAGCCTCGGTAGTTTTCGAAACTATTATTGCTTTCGGGATTGTTAAGATATCGATGCTTGCAGCATTCTTGCATTGTCTTCAGAGGTAGACAAAGCCAGAAACAGAGATACAGATTGGGAAGAAACATATTCAGATAACTGATATACAGGTCTATGATTTTTTCTTTTGGTTTCTTTTTCTAATTTTCTTGGCAAGTTTTTCTCAATATTTTTTTGTAATTAATTTAGTACTAATTCTCCAGCAATGGGTAACTGGAACTGAAAAAAAAAATGTATAGCAGAATTGTTGAAGCTAAGAAAAAAATATTTGGGGCTGGGGTTAGCTGATTTAATTTTCAGAGTTTATTTTCTGTTCATGTGGTTTGATTGATATTTATGTCATTCATTATAATTTTAAGGACACAGAATCTGATATTATTAATGCTAAATACAGATTATGGGATGAGGTTAGCATAGACAGAAGTGAAGACTTAACTTAGAAATGGCCAACTATAGTTAAACTATTTGGGTGAAGATAAATTGGATTTCTGAAAATATAATTTGAAAATAAACTAAATTTAAATTCATATGTTTTTTAAAAGAACTTAGTTTAAATTTTCATAAACCAAAATCTAAATAGTTAGATTGAATTTCAAATTCATAATTTTCAAAAGAAAATAATTTGTATATTTATATTTGGGTTTGGTATGAATTTTAAAATTGATATTTTTTGAAAGTTAATGTTAAATTTAAAATGACTTTTAATTAATACATATTTTATGATATAAAATTTTTCATATTTTATAAAACGGATCATTAATTGATAATTTACAAATAATTTTTTGTATATTTCATATGTTTATTTATAATAGATTTATGCTTGATAGGATGTGAGTGCATGTACATAAAAAAAAACTAAAATAGTGTACTTAGAATTAAAGTGTGAGAATTTTTTTTAATATTTTAATAGAAAAATATATAATAAATATAAAACTAAGATGAGTGTTTTATAAACATAATTTTTTAAGGAGTTGGCCGAGCTTTTTTTCTTTTTAAAAAGGAATCATAATTTATTAAAAAATAAAAAAATGAAATATATATATATATATATATATATATATATATATATATATATATATGGTAAACCATATTTATATGTTTTTAATTCATATCTATTTAATGTTTATTATTTTTTGTAAATATAATATAATATTTTTTAAAAAAATATCCCATCATTTTGAATAGAGTTACAAATCTGTTAGATTTTTTTATGTTATATAACCTATTGAATGTGTAATATTCTAAATATTTATTAATCTTTAATTTTGAATTATTTTGAATCTCTATTAGTTTAATAAAAATATCATTTTTAAAAACCCAAACCCATCTGTGAACAAGAAAATTATGTGTTTAGAATATATAGATTTAACTTGCAATTGAATAATGGAATTTTCCCCCTCCCTGATCTCCCATGGCTCTTATCTTTTGCTTGTATTTTAGTTTTGCAAACTTAATGGACATTACTTCCTTCTTCTTTTCCTTGAAATTTGGATACGATGATCCTCATGTATATTGGAGAGAAGCATTTGCATTTGCGTCTTCATTTTCATGCTTATTTCTTAATAAAACGTGCAAATGCAAGTGCAGTCTATTTTGCCTGCATGTATGATTTTAATATGATGGAGAAAAAGAAAAGTAGAATTATTGTATGAATAACAAAATCTCATTTTGACTCCCACAGTGGATTTGATAAAGAGAAAAAACACTTTTCTACTATCTTTTAATGGAAACAATCACTGACAAATCCAGAGATCAGTCAAGAAACATGGATCATAACCCTGTTTCAGCTAAGACACAAGCAGATAAAGATCTTGTATCATCGATCAAAGAGAAGCTTGAAGCGGTTTCATCTTTGAAATCCATCTTCAGAGTCCCATTGAAACTCCTAGAAGTAAATGAGAATATGTACATCCCTGGCACAGTTTCTATTGGTCCTCTCCATCATGGCAAGGATGGTCTAAAGTACATGGAAGATCGCAAGTGGCATTACCTGCTCACACTGCTGAGTCGACAACCAAACCAGTTAGAGTCAAGTTTGCACGAATGTGTGAATGCACTGAGCGATTTAGAGAAGCCAGCACGAAATTTTTATGCAGAAGAACTGAACCTCAGAAGCAACCAGTTCATCGAGATGATGCTAGTTGATGGGTGTTTCATCATTGAGCTTCTCTTGAAATATGCTCTAAAGGGTATAAGACGTAGTGGTGACCCCATATTTGTCACGCCAGGGTTGCTCAATAAGGTTAGATGTGACCTTATATTGTTAGAAAACCAAATACCATTTCTCATTCTTCAAAGGTTGTTTCAAATTGTACTCGTTCAAGTACAACATGACCAGACCCTGACCCTCTCTGAGCTTACCTTTCGTTTCTTCAGAAAACAGTTGCCGGGGGATAGAGAATTTGTGAATGAGATGTTTAGCCAAGAGGGTTACCATTTGCTTGACCTGATTCGCCAGTGTTACCTTCCAAATTATGCAAGAGTAGTGTCCAAGAAAAGTGTATCTCAAGGTGATCTTGAGTCGGCAACAAAGCTCAAGAAGGATGGGATTAAGTTCAAGAGATCCAAAGCCAAGTGCTTACTAAACTTGAAATTTTCAAATGGGGTGCTTGAAGTTCCTCCCTTCACACTCCATCATTTCACGGAAATGCTATTTTCCAATATGATAGCATTGGAACAGCACCAGAATGATAGTCAGCCTTTCACATCTTATGCCCTTCTAATGCAAGCCATGGTGTGCACTGAAAATGATGCCAAGTTGTTCCACAAACTAAGGATACTGATCATGAATAGTTACCCTGAGAAAGAAGCTTGTGATCTGTTTAAGAGGCTTTGCAGAAAAGTGGATTACGAGGAGGATAAGTTCTATTTTGCAGGTCTGATTGAACAAATTTTGGAGTATAAAAGAGTCCCGAAATCATGGAGGAAGATATTGAAATGCAGCTGGCTTAAAACTCGTACTACATGAATCGCATTATGCAAATTTGGAGGATGTTGGTTGTTTACTTGCATATATCAATCAATCTGTTGCATTATATCTTGGAGTGCTAATGCGGATAATGTCTTCTGAGGTTTTCAAAGAGATGCCTGAAGTTAAATAAATATATTTTCCTTAAACAATATTTCTTTTTCGATTACCGAAAACAACATATACCTGAAAATAGACCTCCTTAAACAAATATATAAAGAACCAGAGTTAATGTCAAATATAATTTTAAGCAAACACATAAAAGTTAATTAGCACGTGTACGTCCCATTTGAAATAGATGCCTTCAATCTTTATATCTTATGTGAAACTTGACTTTGGTTTTCCCCTACTTTCAAAGTATTTAATATTTTTCATTTTTGATGATGATCCAGTATTTAATTTTTTAAAAGATGTATTGATTAGTATTTATCTTTTGCAAGCTTTTCCGAGGTGAGGAGAAAATGTATCAGAACCAAGAGAAGTGCCACCTGTCCCAGTTCATCCATTCCATCCAAATATGAAAGTAGGAAGAGGGGTCTTAGCACGGAGTATGCTGATGCAATGCAGCAGTTCATTTTTATTTTTTTCTTATACATGGTCATTGTGAAAAGTACAATGTTGTTTGTTGTTTCCTTCTAATTCGTTCAATTGAACGATAGCTGTGGATGTTCTTAAAACAGTTAAATCGCTCCACTGCTCAAGTGTCAAGTGTGGCGAATTTAAGATCTAAATAAGACGTTATTGGTTACGGCTGATTTTGAAACGAGGAGAGAGAGTAGAAATCTTTTGGTGTTTCGGTTGAATAGATTTTGCATGTGGGTGTGTGTTACTCTATGATGGTTTCTCATTTATGTTGTTTATTTTGTTTTTAATTAACATTGCAATGTAGATGGTTTTATTAGTTATCACTAACCATGCAGTGTGGATGAACCCTAGTTTGAGCATAAACAATTTTTGAAAGTGAAGGTTTTTTAGTTTCCTTATTTTTGCTCCTCTTCTTTCAAAGTAATTGTCTTCTATTTTATCCAACGTTGTCACTGATGAGTACTTTTACGTCAGTACGCATAAACTAGGATAAGTCATAACCAAACAAAAAAGCATCATAACTACCATATCGTAGACCCTTGCTCACGAACTCAAAGCTGTAGTATATACTTATATTTATATTACAACAGTTACAAGAGATACATACGTACACATGAAAAGATCATAAAATATCATTTCAGTAAATAAATGCTACACTTCGCTGTAAACTACCATCGGGCCAAGAATCTTGATCTTTAAGCCAACATGAGCAAGAATTAATCTAAGACTCATCCATGAAAACAGCACCATGTCCTGTAGATTTAACGAACTTCTTCAGCAAAAGAACCACAATTGCTATAGTAAGTCCAATAGCAGCCAGCGTGAACAATCGGTCGTCTGGTTTTGGAGCCCTTGTCTCTGGTTTCATATTTTGAACCATTGCATCTGACTTTTGGATCAACTGGTTTCTTGGGACACTAGATGTGTTCTGCTTTGAAACTTCAACTCCTGCAAGGTTAGGATTAGCATTGGCAGGATGTTCTTGTTCTTCAATTATTCTGTCACCTGCTATATCTGGAATCCCCTCTCCTGCAGGTAAAGGCTCCGGATGTTGCAAATTCAACAGGGTCTCAGCCTCCTCTGTGATGGATTGCCCCTCAGAAACTTGTGAGGGACCAACTTCTGGAACAGGGGTTGATTTGCTTAGCATATTCTCGTGTATCTGGCATAGAAGTGCTCAATCAGTACATATTACAGAAAGTATGCACCAAGATTCAAGAATAGACAACATGCAACATTTTACCTAGTACGATCAGCATAAGATAGCACTGCAAAAATGCACTGGACAAAAAAATGAACAACATTTTACCTCATCAATAAGTTTTTGACGTTCAGAAGTCCCAAATTTTGGAGGTGCTTCACGGGATTTAATGGCTAGGGAACGCCTGTCTTCTTTCTTGTAGCTTAATGAGCCCAGCGCGCCATTTGGGTTGGTGGGCATGAATGCAATCAGCGCAACTAGAGCAGTCCTCACTGCCAATATAAATTTGCATCAACTCAGTGAGAACTTGCTTCATCAAAAGCAAAGAATGAAGCTTCAATATTTCAAATCAATGGCTTTTAACAAGAATTGCAATATATGTTTTAGATGATGGGAGGAAGAGAAGCAAAATTATGTTCCCTCCCTCAATTTCCGTTCCTGTTGGAATAAGCAACAACAAACAAACTCTAGTTTAGCGTATGCTGCGAGTGAAGGAGGAGGAAGAAATAAAACTTACCACTCCATGATGGTTGCCAATGCTCAGGGTGATGATTTGAAATGCTCAAGCAAATCTTGGTTTGGGTCTCAAAACGGCCACTAGGCTGAAATGATAACAGTGTGAAATTAAGCATGGTATTAGCAAATCAAATCAAATCAAACCAAACCAAACAAATTCAGATAAACATTTCAACATAAGAATCAACTAACTCCATAGGGAAACAAACATCTTACCGTCAGCAGCATAAATGAAGGAGGTTTGAAGGGATATTCTGAAGGCAACTGAATCCGTCCATGATAAATACCACCCTCAAATTCAGTATCACGAGGTCCCCTAATCGCAAATTGCCATTCAAATATATTTTCCTGAAAGAAAGCATCACACTGAAGTTGCTCAGAAAACACTTTCAATGAAATAAACCCCTTGGTAACCTAATTTGTTATATAGGCTGATTTTTGTTTATGAAAAAACTCATTTTTGTTTATCTAATTCTTTTTTTTTCTCATATATTTATGAAACAATATATCCTTACAAGATTGTTTCTTTTTTAAAAAATGGTCCCTCCCTTTGCATCTTCAAAAAGGACCACAGGTCAAAATGTTCACAATTATCGGATCCAAAAAAGAAAAAGAAAAATTCACAATTATCCGATTCTAAAAAAGAAAAAATATCTGCTCACAATTATATAATCAAATCAACAATATTTTTTATTAAATTGCAACTGGTAGCAAAATAAACTGACCCTGTCAGCAAACAATTTGTTGAACTGAAGACCGAAAAGTAGAGACGAGGCAATGTAAAACCCTAAGAACAATTGAACAAAAGGGAAATATGAATGAAAAATTGAAAAGGGAAAAAGAAAACCTCGAGAGGGAGACTGAGGTAGTCATCGGAAGGGTTTGATTGCATCTCTTTCAACTCTTGGAGAATCCGTTTGACGGCTGGATTCTTGAGGTTGTGTTTGTCGGCCATGGCGTGCACCCAATTCTACTGTGAAACCGAACCACAACAAATGCACTGCTACAGGAAAGTACTATGGTGTATTGTGTTGTGTTGTTTTGTTCTTTATAGTGATTGGGAGAAAATATCAGAATGGATATTGCAGAGGAGAAACTTTGGTTGGCTCCTTGGGACACGTCATGATCTATGTGTTTTTCTTGCGTGGCACTCTTTCATTGGATTTGATGGAACTGATGTGTATACTCTCTTCTATTGACTTCGGAACCTCAAAGTCATTCAAAATTAATTAAACGATAAACTCTCACAAAAATAATTAATAATTTTTTAATCAGTTTATGTAACTTAAAAATCAAATCAAATTTGGAAATGGTATTACGAATAATTTATATAAACTAAGCCTATTTTTGTTTTTTAAGTTTAATCTCATTTCTTTTCTTGATCATAAAATCTAATTAACAACTATTTTGGTAATAGTACCCTTCGGTTTTAAATGAATTTTTTTATTGTTGGTTTTAAATTTCGTGTTTAAGTGTGAATATATATATATAAAATGTTTATTAATTTATGTAACTTAAATTTAAATAACAAAAAAATTCCTATTCATAAAAAAACATACTTTCAACACCAAATATTTTAATAATTTTTATTTTTAAATTAAAAAAAAAATAAAAATTTATTTAAATACTCTTTAACTTTAAAATTTAGAATCTATAATATGTAAGAATATTTATATCAACTAAAATTTGATACATTTTAAAAATTATATAAACTAGTATATATATATATATATATATATATATATATATATATATATATATATATATATATATATATATATATATATATATATATATATGAATTTGCTTCCAGGTTTTAAAATGTACTAAATTTTAGTTGACAAAAAAATTCTTAATCATAAAAAAACATACTTAAATATAAAGATGTTTTAATAATTTTTATTTTTAATTTAAAATAAAAAAATCAATAAATTATTCAAATATCTTAATTTAAAATTTATAATTCATAATATATGACAACATTTTTATAACTAAAATATGGAGATTAAATAAGTTACAAATTATATATATATATATATATATATATATATATATATATATATATATATAAATTTAAATATTATAAGAATTTGTAAATGTAAAACTATTTGAACTCATCAATGTTCATAATTATATTTACGAATTCTCACAAATTAATATTAATATTTTTTTTCATTATGGAAGAAAAACTTATAATTATAAAAGTTTTATTTAAAATATTTAACAGTAGTTGACATCTCTTCTTAAAAGTATAGATATCTAAGTCATAAACAAAATACAAATATATTTATAGAAAACGTAAGTCTTTGCGAATATATACATTTCTATATTTTTTATTAATCTCATTTAAAAACGTTTATATACATAAGTACTGACATGTATTTATATGAAATAAAACTTGTTGAATAAGAAATTAAAATTACAATGATATCATAAATTATAATCCTAACAACCCGGTAAGACAGGATTTATTACAGTAGTTTTTGAATCCAGAAAAAATAATTTTATCATGATGATCCTACATAGCTTCCTTAAATTTGCCTGGTGGAAAATATAATAGTATAGCAAAAAAGTTGTAGAATGGAGGAAAATTGTCATCAATTAGCAAACATGATCCATAACTTAAGGATCCAGCAAAAGATGGGCTTATAGGTAAGGTTGACTTTGAAAATTGAGGCCCCAAACAAAGGAACTGCTTGGGCCTTAATAAACATTAATTTTTACAAAAACTTATATTAATTATAATATTAAATGAATTTTAATTAATATAGTTATAATTAATAATTTACTTGATGAAAAAAATTAAAAAAATTAAAAAAAAATAAACTTAACATTCTTATACTGTTTTCTTAACTATTTTATTTATTTAATGTTGTTAAAAGTTAAAATAAAATAAAATAAAAAAATGAACTTAAACTATCATATAAAGCAAAAAAAAAAAAGTAAGCAAGTCAGAATATTAACTATCAATAATGTGTTAAAAATTTAAAATTATTTATTATTTAATTATTTTAATTTTTTATGTGCATTAAATAAATTATGAATTACAAAGAAAAACTATTATTAATTATTAAAATCTTTACAACTATATAATATTTATGAATTTATATTATTTTAATTAAAAGAACTAATTATATCGTAAACAATGTTTTCGGATATTAGTTAACATTCCCCATTTTTCTTTTACTATTCAATAAGTTAATTTAATAACTATCCATCAATTTCAACTTTGAACTAACTTTCTAACTGTTTTATTGACACGTATATATTGCATGCAAAATTTAAGCTTTTATGAAGAAACTTTATTAAAATATTAAACGAGCAAATTATATTCTCAGCCAATAGTTAATAATTTTTCTTCCATTTTTCACTCCAACCGACATCGTTTTGATAATGGTCTCATTTCCTCGCGTAGTGAATTGTGTGGAAAGTACTAATATTTGGAAAACTTGGACACTTGTAAGGGCTAAGCCCGTCAACATTGCCAGATGTACTTCTGCATGCCCTTCGACTTGCTTCAAACCCCACGTGGCACCAAAAGTTTTTGCATTATAAAGTCATTATTAATTCAAAGTGCTATGCTGTTTTTTTTTTTCAAAATAATTTTTCAACAATATCAATACCAAACTCTAATTTCCATATAAACACCATTTTTTTAGAATTAATTGTCGATGTACTCTTAACAAAGAAATTAGTTTTAATAAAACAACATTATATTATATATATTTTTTGTTTTCAATTTGTTTTGAAGCCTATAAATGTGAATTGGCTGTGAAACAAGAGCAGCAACAGCTAGTGAGAAATCGATATGATGGAGCAAAAGTCAAAAGAGGAAGAGAAGAAGGTCGGTGTGATTGAGACATGGTTGAGGAAGCATCCTCTTCCCTTCAAAGGAGCCACAAGGCACCCTCTTATTCTTAGCATTCGCGATGGTTCCATCGACATAGCTTCCTTCAAATCATGGCTGGTTAGTAATACTTTGTTTTTCTTTTGTCAGATTATTGGTTTCTGATTTATATTTCAGGTTCCTGACATTATATTATTTAGTACAATTTTGAGTAGCTCTGTCAAAAATTTAACTATTGTTTCGCAATTTGTGCAATGTCGCACAGTTTTTTGTGTTATTTAAGGAACTCGGTTTCAGAATACCTAATTTTTAGTGAATTTTAGTTGATAACAAAATTTGTGTTGGAAGAAGTTTGCTGTTTATATAGTTGTTGTATTCTTGTTATGCAGGCACAAGATTACTTGTTCGTTCGGGCTTTTGTCCCATTTGTAGCCAGTGTGTTGATAAAAGCTTGGAAGGAATCAGATGAGAGTGGTGACATGGAAGTAATATTGGGGGGCGTGGCTTCCCTGGAGGATGAGATATCATGGTTTAAGAGAGAAGCTAGCAAGTGGGGTATTTCACTCTCTGAAGTTGTTCCTCAGCAAGCAAACAAAAAATACTGTGGGTAGGTTTGCTGTTCTTCTGCCATCACATTCTGATCAATGTATTATAGGCAACAGAATTTTCTCACGTTTCTGCGGGAGATTTAAGAAATGATTGAATTTTGAAGTGGTCAATAATGCCAAGGTTTAATGAACTGTAGACTAGATTTTTACGGGTTAGATCCTTTCCTAGGTGTACTCTAATGTAATGAAACAAAAATCCCTCGGATTCTAGACATGGATACATGGAATTTTAGACAAATCATTTGGTACTCTGGTCTGCTAGGTTGTTTGTATTGTGTTGTAACATATGAAACACTGTGGCAGGTTGCTGGAAAGTCTGATGAGTCCGGACGTGGAATATACTGTGGCTATCACAGCATTTTGGGTTATTGAAGTAGTGTATCAGGAGAGCTTTGCTTACTGCATTGGAGAAGGCTCCAAAACTCCGCAAGAACTGAAAGAGACTTGCGAAAGGTGGGGCAGTGAGGCTTTTGCTAAGTATTGCCAATCCCTGCAAAACATTGTCAATCGGCGCTTACAAAAGGCTTCTGATGAAGAACTCAAGAAGGCTGAACGTATGTTCCTAAATGTTCTGGAGTACGAAGTTGATTTCTGGAACATGAGCCGGGGAAATGTGTGATTTTGTTCAAGAATCAATGGTATATTCATATGCTTAAATAATCAAAGCCTAGGAAAATGCTACATATGTTGTTCGGTTGGACCATTCACATATCAAAGTACAGCATGAAATGTTTATTTCCTAGAGAAATAATTCTTAGCAAAATCTCAAGCATATGGACATAACATGAGTTTGGAATCTTACATTTTGTTCAAGTTTTATGCCCTTCATTTATCTCAAGTGAAAAGAAGGAAAGAGGCTTTGTTTCTGCTGAATGCTTTAGTTGGAAAACCATTACTAAACAAAAAACCAGTTAATTTTAAAGATCGTGTTTATGAAATTGCAATATTTCATGAGTTTGTATCAGTGTACTTTCATATCAATTAACAGTGAAAACAAATAGGTTCATAGCATGAAACATCATATCTCTCGTTTAAGTTATCGGACATGCTACTTCCTCAATAATTTTTTCAACAAGGGAATGAATTATTTGACAAATTTCTAACTAGCATTATAGAACTAGATCGGTTAGAAACTGCTATGACAGTGATTAGCATTACAGTGGTAGTCCCGAAGTTGAAACAACTACAGTTGTAGCAGAAAGAACATGCGAGTACTAACTTTTGGATGTGGTAAAGTGGTGCCGACAGAACTAAGCTGCTTTTCTAAGTTGAGTTTAAGCATGAATTAAGAATGTATTTTGAACAAGGATCATGGATTTCTTCTACAGAGAGTAGTATTGCCAACAGAGTCAAGCTTTGAGCGCCAAATTCTTCTCTATCAAGCTAAAATATGCAAGGAGATTCGTAAATAATCGATTAACTTTTATAATAACGTAATAAATAGACAAATAAACAATGACCATAGTTTCAAATAAATACCATGGAGTTAGTTTGTACCATATCTTTGACCAGTAAAAGATAAACTTGTATTTTATTTATACGAAATTTAATTTGAAGTGTATTACAGCAACATGAAAAAAAAAACCTATGATGGTCTCCTATCAAAATCGTTGCAAGATGTTTTTTTTAACTAAATGTGCTTTAGCATTAAAAGTAAATAACTGAATGAATTTTCCAAAGAATTATTTAGTAACATATTCAACTTAATAGAAGTCTTTATATTAGTAAACTATTAATTTCAGTCTATTATATATTTTTAAATAAATTTGTAGAACCGTATAACCAACGAGGTGGCTGTAGTTTAGTGGTAAGAATTCCACGTTGTGGCCGTGGAGTCCTGGGCTCGAATCCCAGCAGCCACATTGAATTTTAATTTTTAGTTTCCTAGGAATCAGATCCCCACTCTAAAAACTTCATTTTGAAAGTTTCTCCGATTACAGTATCCCTGTTATGGTTTTAAAACAATTTTATTTCATAAAACATTCAGTTTTAGTTTTAAATATATTTAACTTTATATAATATAAAATAAAAAATTTCCTTATATATTTTCATTATTTTCCTGTTTATTTGATGTTTGACGTATGAGAGATTGAATGATAAAATCTAGATCGAGTGATTAATATGTAATAAAAAATTAAATTAGTAATTGTTGGCTATTTTTCTTCTTATATTGGTATTAAAAATCATTCTTTTATGTAAGAATAACTTATAACTATTATTTTAGGTGATTATGGATGATTGTAGTTAGAATATGGATATTATATTGGTTTGTTACTTTTTTTCTTCCTCCTACTGCTTCCTTAAATAATTCAAGGAAGATATGGATAAGTGACTTAACAGTTCTGATGTTTTGAATTTTAAGATTTCTTACATTTATCATGAAGACGGTCATTCTATTTATCCTATTTATAAACTAAAAAATATTGTAATTAATAAGAGTTAACTTTATTTGCTTAATTATCTTTCTTCTTGTTTTAGTTTTATTTTTCTTAGTAATAAGTTTCAATTCCTATTTATTTTTGTTTTATTCATTATATCATTTGAAGGAATTTAGTTATGGGTTTTATTTGGTTGCCCCATATTTCTTATAAATGTTTTCTTCCTCTTGTATAAATGTACTTTTTCATGTCATGACATATAATTGTTAAATATGATTGTTACATATTGACGTGTGAACTTAGTTAGGATACTAGCTAGTATTTCATAATAATGCTTAATATATGAAACTTTTTACGTATAAACAAATATAATTGATTTATTCAAATAACTAGTTAATTAATATGTGATTACAAGATAATTAATTAATCATTTTTTTAATGTCTCTCTTCTTTTTGCCTCTCTGTGTTTATTTCTTTATTTGTTTCATTTTTTTTTCTATTTCTTTCTCAGTGTTTATCTCTTAGTACTTAGCTTCTTCATTGGTGAATTCGTTGTCCTTATATAGGGTTTAACCAATGTGTATCGTTTACATCACTAACATAGCACGTCTTTTTGTTTAAAAGCTGGTATTGATTTATTTTAGATAATCTAATGAGTATTTGAATAATTGTTTTTATTTTAAAAATAGATAAAAATATTTATTTTTTCTTTCTTATTTTTGATAAAATATTTTATTCTCTTTCTATACTTTATATTGTAAAGAAGATACTTACGTTCTTTTATTATTTTAGATAAATATTCTCTTGTATTTTTATTACAAAGATAATTACATTTTCAAGATAAAATATTTGAATATAGTATGTTTTTCTTTTCAATGATAAATTTCTTTTATATATATTTTTACCATATATATATATATATATATATATATATATATATATATATATATATATATATATATATATATATATATATATATATATATATATATATATATATATATATATATATATATATATATGGGGTTTGCTAACGTGCGTACGCTTGTTTTTCAGTTGGTACATTTTAGCAATGTATCGGGTTTTAGTAGACAAAAATACCCTTATATATCATGGATTCGAAGTTTTAAGGTTAAGGGTATTTTAATAATTTTCATTCTCAAAATTAAAAAGAAACCCCCTAAACCCTTACTCACCTCTCTCATTCCTCTCAACCCTTTCTCTTTCATCTCTCTCACTCCAACCTTTTCTCTGTCATCCCTATAGCCCAATTGAAAAAAATCAGAAAACAATGTCTTTGTAAAGAGTTGAGTCATTGACATATTCACCTTAAGACAAAGGTTCATTCAAGATCTCTTCAATTTCACCATTTTTACTAACCTCTCTTATTTCATCATCTTCATAGGTTGAATCATCATCTCTAAAAAAATCCTCCAGGCCAATTACCAATTCCTTCAGATGTCATTATGCCTGTGAAATTTAGATAAATGATATACGACAAAAATTATAAAATAAAAACTCATTATAAAATCATTTTTTGTAAGAAATTGTTTAACAACGAGTGTTTCTGATTTTTTTTCAGGCCAATTACTAATTCCTTTGATGTCATTATGCTTGTGAAAATTAGATAAGAAAAAAATTATAAAATGAAAACTCATTATAAAATCATTTTTTGTAAGAAATTGTTTAACCGCGAGTATTTCTGATTTTTTCCAGGTCAATTACCAATTCCTTTATGCTTGTGAAAATTGGATAAAATTATATAAGACAAAAATTATAAAAGGAAAACTCATTATAAAATCATTTTTTGTTAGATTGTTTAACAACAAGTGTTTCTGATTTTTTCAATTGGGACTAGAGAAATAGTTGGAGTGAGAGAGATGAAAGAGAAAGGGTTGAGAGGAATGAGAGAGGTGAGTAAGGGTTTGCGTTTTTTTTTTTTTTAGTTTTGAGAATGAAAATTATTAAAATACCCTTAACCTTAAAACTTAGAATCCATGATATATAGGGTATTTTGTCTACTAAAACCCGATACACATTGTTAAAATGTATCAACTGATATATATATATATATATATATATATATATATATATATATATATATATATATATATATATATAATTACATTTACAAAGCTTTATTAATAGTTGAAGACTTTTGCTGGTGCTTGAAAGTGTATAACATATTAAGGAAACCTAGCTTTGATAAAAAAAAAATCCCTATATTTACAACATTAGTAATAAAATTCATTTTTTTTCAACATAGTTACTTAGATTTTTCTTTTCTAAATTAAGATTATCGTGGAGAGATAAATATTTATTATAAAATAATGTAATTTTTTTAAAAAACGTGAAATTGATTATAAAAATTTATAATATTTAAAAACACTCAGTATAGCGTTTATTAAATATATTATTTTTAAATGTAATGTATAAAATTTTATGTATGTATATTTGATACATCAAACCCTAAATAAAAGTATTTCGTTAGTATTTTTTTTAGAGAAAAAGAAACATACATAAAAAGATAATCAAAACCTTGCAATTGATTCCTGCATCATTTTACAGAATATTCACAATTAATGTTTGTAACGTCTCAGATTATATAGAACTATATAATTTAGTAGTCCACATTTTAATATAAGAAGAAGACTTGTAGATAAAGTCTTAAGGTTACAGTCATCCCAAAATAGTTATTATTTAAAACTTTAACACAATAGAGTATTTCAAAATAAACAGAAGTCTATGGATCCTAACTAGGCTAAGCAACAATGTCATCTCCCTCCAAGGCATGCTCCAGAAGCACCTCATCTACTTCTGCTCACATCCAAATGAATGATCATTGCAACAGAAAACACACAAATAAAAGACAAACACAAGTAGAAGGGTGAGCTAGATATACAAAAATCATGTTATAACAATCACACCCAACATGTAAGTTTAATTCATATATATTGGGTTACTTAACACAACTTGTTACACTTTAAACTTGACTTGTCCGGACTTAGAATGATTGCCGAGCTATGGCGGGTCATGCACTCGTGGTGGCCTCTACTGCTTTGCAAAGTCATTGCCAATGGGTTTCACCCTACCACACTCACGAGGTTAGTCCGTTATCACTCACCTTGGGCCATACTGGAAGCACCCAAGACTAGGACCTCCTACTACTACTCACGACATGGTTCAATCCTCTCTACTTGAGAATGATTGACCATTGTAGTTTTAGGATAACCCCCAAGACTGAGCTTCCATGCAAATCATTCTAAAATACACCAAGGGCACCACCATGGATCTTCTCCTTGAAGATCATGAAATTACGTCCAATAACATAGGGCACCACCATGTAACCTCCCTTTGAGATCCATGGAATTACGTCCATCAACCATACTTTTAAAACCACATACTTTGAATCACCAATCATACCTTTGAATCACATACACTTTCACTTTAACAATATACAACATGTTTGAATCCCATCATACAATACAATCTGCTCCAACACATACTTCACAAACCATACAACATTCAACTTTATGTGAAACAATACAAAAGAGAAGATAGAGAATAAAACCTTGAATGTCTCGCACAGCGCACTCCTTCGCACAACGAGACTAAGAGCATTTCGCATAGCACACACTACCCGTAGGGCGAATTAACTTACAGAGGTACCAGGCCTCAAATCTCTCGCATAGCGCACCCCTTTCATTCGCTATGCGAATTAACTCGCCAAGGCTACAAGCCTCAGGTCTTCTCGCATAGCGCACTCAAGTCGTTATGCGAGGGCTTAAATAGAGAGCACATCCCCAAACCTCTTCGCTTTGCGCCCCTCTCACCTTTCGAAGTAAAATGGCAGTGACTCCAGGTCACCACCAGTCGCACAACGACTAGATTCGCTATGTGAATCACCAGACAGAGAGCAGCACTCTCTAGTCATTCGCACAGCGCACCAGTTCGCACAGCGAATGACCCAGACAGTGAGCACTCTCTACAGGGACTCACATGCGAGACAACTCACATAGCGACTCTACATCATCTGCAGAATGCAAATTCTGTAGAATCATGCACTCACACCAGCCCTTACCATTTCTAGGCCTTTTCTCCAATTTTTAACACCCTTAATTCTTTTTTTACACCTAATTAGACTTATCTAGATGTTCCTAATCCTTCTTACTACACTTCTAAAGGGATTACACTCAACTTTTACTCCTCACCATCAATTTCCACAACTTGAAGATCCCAAACCCAATTCTAACACTTTGCACATACTAGGACCACTTTGGTGACTCAAGCAAGTCACAATACACTTGCTAACACTGCCCCAATAGCCAAATGCACTCTGGACATCCAAAGCTCAAAATCACTATCTCACTTCCCCTCAACAGTTCCACAACACTAGTATTTCATACTTCTTCTTCCAAATCCAGGTTATAACAACCTTCTACTCAAAATACTACTAACATGAACAATTTCTACAGTCCAACGCATCCAATATAGTTTATTAACATCACCTTACAGGTTCATAGATTCAACACTTCAGCATACGCAAATTAAGCTACCAAAATTAAATAACATCTCAAACAGCATACCAGTTCAAATTTCAACACACATACACTAAAAAAATTAGAAGAATGTTTAGCTCCCCTTACCTCAGAGTTGAACTGCCCAACTCACAAGAACGCTTCTCTATAGTACCTCACACAACAAAGACCCAACTAAACCCTACAAATAACCACATTAATGGTAGGAACAGCTCTTAGAACTACGATGGAGTAGAAAAGGAAAAAGATGAAAACACAAGACGCATGCAACCAGCAAGAATGTATGTGCTAGGTTTAGAAACGGAGAAGAAGTTGCATGCAAGGACTTACCAGCCTAGAACCCGAAATGAATTGGTCAGTTCCGAAGCCCTCTACGTTGCGGACGTTTGGGCGCCACCTCCTCAGAGATCCAATGGCTCAGTGAAGAGAAATGGAAGAGAGAAGATAAAGATGTGGTAGAGAGAAGGCAGAGAAGAGGAACTAGGGCTCAGAAGAGTGACAAAGTTTTCCTGAGATAATGAAATGATCTTAAGTCAAGAGTTCTTATATTAAAATTATTTTATTTTAAATATCCAATCCCATTATCTGCTGTCACGTGTCCTCTCCTAGAGCTAACTTCTTCCCGTCTTTATAATGTTTTTCTAAGAAATATAGTTTTCAACTTATATAGTCAACTTTTTACATATTTATTATTGATTAATTTTAAACTATAGTATAACTAAAACAAAAAGTACTTAACTCCAGTGGGTCATCAAGAGAAGAGACACCATTTAATCTTTAAGTGTGGATAAAATAATCTCTTATTTATACAAGATTTTGCACATTAGTGGAAATTATTAAGTGCAGAACCTGCAAAAATATTTATTCAGCAAAAAATAAACTTGTAATTTATTTATAAGAAATTTAATTTGAAGTGTATTACAGCAAGATGAAAAAAAAAACCTATATTTAATGTTTGATAGTCGAATAGAATGATGGTCTCCTATTAAAATCGTTGCAGGATGTTTTTTAACTAAATATGTTCTAACATTAAAAGTAAATAACTGAATGAATTTCTCAAAGAATTATTTAGAAACATATTCAACCGTATTAGTTGATAGAAGTCTTTATATTAGTAAACTACAGCATATATGAATTTCAGTATAGTATGTATGTTTAATAAATTTTGTAGAACCCTTCAATCAACAAGGTGGCTGTAGTTTAGTGGTGAGAATTCCACGTTGTGGCCGTGGAGACCTGGGCTCGAATCCCAGCAGCCACACTCACATTTTAACCTTTTAGACAGCTTCACCATCCTTCGCATCTTTTTACGTTTTTTTTTTGTCGAAACGCGTTATTTGAATATATGCTTTCCCAATAAATAAGAAAGGCCAACAAATTCAAACCGCATCTGTTATATCAAGAACAGGAAGAAGATGCTTCAGTGTTGGAACTTCTTTTGATTAAAACAACGTTCCATCAAACGGAACCTTGTACTCCACCAAGAATAACTTTATTCGACAGATTATTCACTAACAAAGTGAATGCTTCTGTGTTAAGTTTCAGAACAACCGTTCTCTCCTTCATCGTGTCTATATAAAAAGGAACCCTCTGTGATGCATTCTGACAAATAAATCAACAATATCTGAAAGAGAAAAGTTTTTATATGGCAGACCTTCGTCAAAAAATTGAAGCTCTGAAGGGTCTTGTTGATGTGTTAAATAGCATGGATGAGGGTGAAAGTGGTCAGAACGCAACGCCACCACCCAACAACGGCGGTGCTTCTGCGGCAGCAAGAACAGGAAGTAAGGGGCGTTCTGTTGGAAAATTCAAGAACACCGGCGATCAGAAGATTAAAGGTCTCAGTAACCAAACTGGTTTCACCGAAGGGAACGGTAATGGAGCTATCAACTTTGGTGATTTGGAGGTCTAAGTCACTGAAATTGAAGGAATAAGGAATGTATAACCTACGCGATTATATATGTATGAACTATGAACGTCTCCTGAAATACGTAAATAATAAATAATAAGAATTTCGCAGTTTACGTGTGGCTCTAATATTTTCATGATGTCTTCTTAATTAGGTTAACGGAAATCATGATCCAGAGTCTGCCACCAACACAATTAAAAATAACTCAATTCATCAAATCTCCATAGAAAAAGCTAATATTTATAAATTTATTCTTACTATTATGATTAATGTTATTTTTTTAAGAAAGTTATATTTTTAATGAATAGTATAACCACCGATCTTGACTAATAATTTTAGAAATCAAAATAATATATTTAAATTAAATATAGCTTTAATATCCAATTTTCATACAAAATTATTATAGTTTATTATTTATCAGTGTTGTAGAGGAAGTGAACAAGTTTTTCTTTTTATCATCTTTACCTTGCCAGTATAGTAAGTAATATGGAATAATTATATTTCTTTATTCAGTAACAAATTCTCAAATTAAAAACTTTGAAAGATCTAAATGAGATTGGAAACCAAGAATATACCATCTTTTATAAGCCTCGCCACCACCATATGTTTGATTTTCCTCCCTTAGTTGTTACATGAAAAGAAACAAATTCTTGCAAAATAAAATAATTTGCAAATTATATGATTTTTTTTAAAGACAACCTTTTACTTAAAGAAAATTAATTTCGAATATTTTTTTAATTTTTATTTAAATATTTTGAAAAGAATATATATATATATATATATATATATATATATATATATATAGACATATAGACACACACGTACGTACGTGTGTGTGATTATGTGTATAGTCGTCGCTTTTAAAAAGGAAATATCCTATCTAAAGGACATTCTAAAAAGATGGACTAGTTCTCGAGTAAGTGAATTAATATAATACATTGACGATCATATAATTTTATATAATCGCTCTATAACCATTTTTATTAGGTTTTTACATAAAATAATCTACTTTACATTTTAATTAAATATTTTATCATGAAGGAATATTAAATAATTATTTATGAAAATTTTCAAACTATTTTTCTTTTAAAATATGTATATGCACATCTTTTAGCTTTTGGTTATTAATATATTTTTTTAAAAACTTCTCTAAATTTTAATTTTTGGATAAGGTTGTCTGGTTGGACAAAAATTCCCTTAAGCTAACAACCACGTGATTTTTCATAAAAGTTATTCTGAACGAAACTTTAACCAAGTGGAAGAAAGAATGTTGCATAAATGAAAAAAGAGAAAACAATTTTGAAAAAGAAAATAAAAGATGTAACGAATGCAAAGGGAATAATATAATTGTATCACCTTGGCATTGGTTCTCTGATCACACATCTTTTTATTCGATGTGTGAAGGAATATATAACTAACCTATTATAAAAAAATATAATATAATAGAATTTAGAATTTTCTGCTCACTTATAGGAACTGAATCCCTATGCAATTAACTTGATTGAATAACAAATTATGATTCAGCAAATAAAACAAAATTATATATGATTCATGGGTAGGTAGATAGAGAAACCTTTGGGAAGTCAATACTCAATTATTAGTGATTTAATTATAAGATTTTCAATAAAAAAATAGATATATATTCAAAGTCCATACAGTTATACGTAATTATCCATTAATGACAATTGAATAATTAATTATCGCTTGATGCTAATCTAAAATAGATTTAATATTCTCCTACTTGGATTATATCAAATAATGAATATTAATAATATATAATGATCATTGAAACAAAATGAAAATTATGATCAACATAATTCTTATATATCACATGTTAAAGACTCCAAATTATTAATAATATAGAAATCATAATTTCTAAAACAAAAATAAATGTATTTAAATATGGTCAAAACCTCTAAACAAGTTGTAAGAGATGTTTTTAAAATAACGTGAATAAAAGATATCCTAATGATAAAATTTCACAATATCATACTACCAGCATAAAAGATCTTAGTTAAACTCATGAGTTATACATTTATAAAAAATAAAATAAAATTCTAAGCACTTCCAAATTTAGTTAGCATCTCTATTGAAAATGTTATCTGAATTTGAAATTCATAATTTTTTTAATAGACACGTACAACCATCAATATACTATGCTTTTATGGTACGTTTTTTTATGCTTGTAGTTACATCAATCAATCTTTAAGTCCATCGAATTTATAGGTAAGCATATGATTCCTGGCTTCCTATATCTCACAGAATATGAACAAAAAAACATGATAGGACAAATACAAACTGAAGCATATATATATAAATATATTAAGGATAATAATTTATTAATCTTTATTTTTAACAGGTAAATCTTGGAATGACTTCTCCCCACCATTGGATCACATCAAATAATGCGGACAGACATAGAGAACCAGTAATTGAAGTGAATATATGATCATCACTAAAATGTTCTTCTTCCTAAGAGTATAAAAATGTCTTTCATTCCTCCAAAGCTATCTATCTTCAAGTTTAATTTGCTGAAAAGAAAGTTCAGAAGCTAGAGTTTTCTTTCAATATTTCAATGGCAGGTATTGCATCTGGAATCAGCAAGCTTGCCGTTGGCCCAGGTGATGCTCGACGCCGATCACTACAACCTCAAACTACTCCAGACAACAACCCCGACGCCAACAACCCCGACGCCAACAACCCCGACACCAACAACGTCGACACCAACAAAACCGACACCAACACCACCTCTAACACCGACAGTAGCAGTAACAGTGAAAGTTCTGAAGAGTTCGGTTATGTGAATTCTGCGAAGCAAGATATCAAAGGTCTTACCAACCTAACTGGGTATGTGAAAGGCAACGCCAACGGGGTCATCAACTTTGGCACCTTGAGAGCCTCCGATCCTAGGGTCCAACCATGAACATCAATAAATAAATATATATATATATATATATATATATATATATATATATATATATATATATATATATATATATATATATTATATAAAGCTGCATGCAACTCAATAAGGATAACCTATGCTGTGATGGTGCCTATAGATTGTTTTCATATGTTTTACACGCCAAAACCATCATTATAGGAATAAAATGGAGCGTGGGTGTACGATCATTATCTAAGTTCAAAAATGTTGTTATTCAATAAAATAAATTAAAAGGAGGTTTACATAATTGTTGACTGATATTTCTTTCAGCAATAATTAATATATATATATATATATATATATATATATATATATATATATATATATATATATATATATATATACATGAAAAGGCATTTGGATACTAATGGGTACATATAAGTGTAATGTAATAATAATAAAAATAAATCACTTTATATTCATATTTTCTCTGAATTCAATCTATATAGGCATTGTCACTATTTTTAATTTAAAACATTAAAAAATAAATTTACAAGTCTTTTTATCTTTTAAAGTATTTAACTTTTTATTTTTATTTTTAACTAATCTAAAATTTAAATTCACTTGAATTTTCAACAATTTGATGATATAACAAACTTGATATTATGCATGAATATAATTTAATAAGAATGACTTAGAGGTAAACTAAGAAAGATGTGAAAACGTTGTGGGTTGAACCTTTTTTATTATCAATTTACATAGAAGTGTCTAGCCCCTAATCCATGGATTGATTCTGACATTTTCTAAAATAAAATTTCAATTTTTTAATCCACTTATTAGGAGTTTTTTAATATGTTGGGATACGGTTAGGACGAGACTAACATTCAAACTAAATTAATTCATTTTAATGTATTTTTAATTATTATTTTTATTTACTTTCTAGATTCAATAATTTTAAAATTTTATATGATATTTTATTAATATCTTTTTTAATTAAATTCAAATATATAAATATTAATTTTATCAAAAACTATTCAAAATAATTTGTAATTGTAATTATATTTTAAATATATAATTTTATTATTTTGAAAAGTTAAAAATATAATATATATTAAATTTGTTTAAGTTTAAATAAAGTAACTTTTTACTAATATTCTTTTTCTTTCGATATAAATATATAAATGTTGATGTTATATAAAAAGTTATTTAAAATTATGTTTTAATTGTAATCATTTCTTAGATATATAATTTTATTATTTTGAAAAGTTTAAATATAATATATGATGAGTTTGTTTAAGGTTAAAAATAAATTAATTTTTTACTAATCATAATTTATAAAAAGTTATTTAAAATAATTTTTTTAATTATAATCATATTTTAAATACATAATTTCATTATTTTGAAAATTTGAAAATATGATATATGTTGAATTTATTTAAGTTTAAAAATAAGATAATTTTGAAAAAAAATGTTCAAAATAAGTTATAGAATTGAATAAAAATGCACACAATTTTATAAAATAAAATAAAATAAAAAAATTATGTTAACAATTATAAAAAATTATGAAAAACGAGATAATTGAGTAAATATTATTTAGACATATGTATTTATAAACTTTCAGACATAGATAAAAATATATAAGACATAAATAAAATAAATAAATAAATATTTATCATTTAATTATATATATATATATATATATATATATATATATATATATATATATATATATATATATATATTTATATTTTGTTAACTTTCGTAACCTGTGTACCAAATTTTAGTTTATAAAAATAGTCTTTATGAATTCTAAGTTTTAAAGATAAAGATATATAAATAATTTTTAATATTTTTTATTTTAAATTAAAAATAAAAATTATTAAAATATTCTTATATTTAAAGTATGTCTTTTTTTATGAATATGAATATTTTTATTAACTAAATTTTGGTACACTTTAAGAGGTTATACAAGTTAGCAAATTCATATATATATATATATATATATATATATATATATATATGAAATTACGTAAGTTAATTCAAGTTACTATTAAATATATCTTCGATATTAGAATTGGTTAAGAAAAATTACAATTGAGAATATTATCAAAAAATATTGAGAAGAGAGTAATTTTTCTCATTATGTAAAATAAACTTTTTTAATGAGTACAATATTTTTCTTTATAACGAGTCAACAAATTAGTAAACATGATCTTATAGTTTTTTTCATGTTTTTAATGAATGATACACGACGATATTGTTTTCTTTTTGTTTTTATCACAAAATATATTGTATAAAACACTTTTATTTTCTGAATTAGGGTTAAAATAAATATTGTGATTAGATATATAAGAAAAAATAATATAATAAAATCATAAGTATTATCCAGATATTTGAAATTTTAGAGTTCCTATGTAGTTATTTATTGTATTTGTTTTAGGTTGAAAACACTATTTTGTTAATTATTTATGTTTAACAATTGATTCAATGATTTTTTATTTATTTATTGTTTTATGTGAATTTTATATTTTTTAAACTTTTTGTTAAATTAATATTAATAATGTTAATATAATTATATTTGTCAATTCTAAAAAAGAAAGCTCATTACCTTAATCCATAGTACTTTGGAGATATTTCACCCTGTAGATTTTTTTTAATAAAAATTCTTTTTGACCTTATAGCTTTTTTGGCTCCAACTCACGTGGGTTAGGACCAAATTCCATTATATAGGCTTATTTGACATGTTTGATGGGTTTGGAAAAGAGGGCATGAGAGATTGTGAATTCAACTTTCAGTAATAAATGTTAACAACTAACATTGTCCATAAAATAAAATAGAGACATTTTCCAAGTCTTGTATCATCATTCTTTCTCTAATGAATTCTTAGTCTTTATGAAAATTCATCTTAAGCATGATGAGAGATAATAATATGTAACCAAACATTTAAGGATTAAAATGTTTTGTATTTTAATTTTATTGTAGATTGTGTCATTTGGAAATTGTAAAATTGTAAATTTACATCTCTTTTATATCCCATTTTGATCCCTTTAAGCACACTTTTTGTGACTGCTTGCCTTATGATTGCTCATAGACTTTCACGAACAATAAAAAAATGTGAACTTCTTAGATCGACTCCTATTAACCAAAATCGATTTTTAGTTGATTTTAGACAATCTTTCATCCATTTTATCCAATTACTTATAAATCCCAATATTTCCAATATATTGTGGAAAAAATCCCCTGTGAGAGAATATACATTTTTGTAATCTACCTTTACTATGATATATACGACTTTTCTTTTCCCCTCATCCTTTCCACCACTTCATTTGCAACTAGTATGCTATATAACAATCTCCTTTCTTCAATGAACACAGATTGTGATTGGTCTATAATCTTAGGCAGGACACATTTCAATCTAAAGGAAAGTACTTTTTGAGACGATTTTATACATGTTATTCCTAGGTAAATCCTCCTTCCTTTGGTATCGTGGTGACATGTATTTTTATATTTCCAATGCATATAGCGTCTTGTCTCCTCTCTTGTTCATTAGTATCATTCACATTAAATGCATATATACTATCTAATATCAAACGAACATTGACGTTATGTTTTGTCTTCCTTTGTATATTTAGAAATATTCTAATTTAAATCATCATACATGTTCTTTTCAACATGTACATATATACAGTGTCATACATTTAACTTATACTAATGCAGAAGAGTCAAAACAAAAATTGAAAGAGAAAAAAGCAAAAAAATAAAATTAAACGAAACAACTCTTAAAATAAAAATTTAATAAATGAATTTTGTGTATAAATTTGTAGCATATTTATATCATATATAAGTTTTGAAATATGATATAAACTCGAGTTCTAATTAGATTCATATATACAATTACAAAAGTTTAGGTTAATATAGATAACATCTAATCTACATGAGTTTAAACTAAATCACAAAATTTATCTCAATTTCTAAAATAAATATCTACAGAAAAATACAAATTAAAGTAAATATATACATGAACCAAATTTATCACTATTAAAAAAATAATTGAAAACTTAAAATAAAACATATGAAGAATGTACAATAAAGCTATAGTTATATATATCAAATAAGTGTCATTATGACAATATTTGTGGAGTCATTTGATTATGTTCTTTAAATAGTATAATGACTCAAAAATATTTTACAATTAAATATATGTTTAAATTGAAATAAAAATATGAAAACTAAATTTGAAAAGTAACATAGGCGCTGATAAACTGATAGAATTAACATGTTAAGATAATTTTTTTGATACAATATTAAAAACTAATTTCAGGTTTAGATTAACTTTACAAAAATCATGTCACCCTTAACAAGAACTTATAGTTTCAATTTCAACGAGAAATTGTGAGTTTAGATGGATTAAAAAGGTAGTAGTTGATAAGGCTTCCTTTCATTAACTGAATTTACTTTCACTAAGTGATGACTTATGCATAAGCTATAACAGTATTTTCTTCCTGACAAAAAAATCCTTAAATAGTTATGCAAGGCTAACATGTATTTATTTTATTGAATAGCAACATTTGTAACATTGTGATATTAGATAATAGTGGTACACCCATACTCCTGTTTTATTCATAGTACGATAGTTTTGACTGGTGAAACATATGAAAACAACATAGAGGCAACATGAGTAGCAGAGATTATTTAGTTAATGATTAAGTTGGCTGTAGCTTTATTATGAGAGGATTGATGTCTACGGTTGGACACTAGGACTAGAGGCTGCCATGGAAATCTCCGTAATGTAGCCCTTCAAAAATCTTGTCGGTGAGATATTTGACACGCTGCTTCACAAGTGTTTCATAACACAACATTTCGGAAGAGTCACTCTTATTGTTACTGTCGGTGTTGGGTTTGGTATCGGTGTTGTTGGTGTCGGTGTTCTTGGTGTCTGGAGTGGTTTGAGGTTGTTGTGATCCGGATTGAGCCTGGCCTGCCATTGGAATCTTGAACCAAAACTGTGGCTTCTGAAGTTTGTATTAGACTTGAAGATATATAACTTTGGAAGAACGTGTGACACTTTTATACTCTACTGGAGAAGAACATTTTAGTGATCAGAATATATTCACTTCAACAACTAGCTATGTCCAGATTGTTTGATGTGATCTAATAGTGGGCATGAGTCATTCCAAACTTTACCTGTTATTCCATGAAGCTAACATAGGGATGCAACCCCTACAAAGTGAGAAGAAAATTCAGTTATATTTTATTTAGTAATATGTTTAAAATGATATTATTTCTTGTTATCTGGTTTATTAGGGTGGAATCAGAACCCGTTAGTTATCTAACGTGTATGTATATATGCTCGTCCTAATTTTAATATCAATTTCGATCTTCATTTGACTCTCTACTACTAAAATATCTATAATTTATTATATAATTTGATAAGTTTATATATATATATATATATATATATATATATATATATATATATATAAAAGGTTTTTTAACAATCATTTAACGGCACATGTTGACATTATTAAAAATCAAAAGAAAACACATTTTGAAAGTTTTAAACAATGATAATTGTTCTTGAACAATTTGCTTACTTGTGAAGCGGTAGAGATAAATCATAAACAACAAATCTTCAAATACATGTAAAGTATCATTAATAGATGAGGATAAGACTCGCGACAAGGGTTTTGAACTGTGCGGAGAGCTTTGCACATAAACCTTGTAACATAATATAGAGAGCTTCTCAAAGAACGCATGGGTTTTACCACACGATGCTAAGAAAACAGTGTACAATAAGATCGATAGTGCTTCACAACTATCAGAGGTTTATGGAGGTTCACCACTAACGATAATTAACGATAATGGTGCTTTTGTAAAGAGAAAATAAAAAAAAAAGTGTGGGGGAGAGAAAATGAAAGAAAAAAAAACACTTAAATAAAAGTTGCCCAAACAAAAGAAACACTTCTTTTTTTTTTCTTTTACAAAAGTAGTATTACACGTTTAATTATGCTTCTCTATATACTGATAATTATATCTTTAAGTTTTAACTATGATTATCTATACAACTGTTATTATTACTTGTCCATCTCACTTTTAATAACAGTTAATGACAATTATTTAAATAATTATTATTAAACAATTCACATAAACTACAATTTTGTCACAACACTTTTTCTTATTACGATGATTTGTTAAATGTCATGAATAATATCGTGAAAAATCCTTTTTCACATTAGTGGTATATATATTTTGTACAATTATGTTCAATGATGTATCAAATATTTTTTAAGATACACAGTTGATAACTTTTACTTTTTATAATAATTTTATTTATTATTTTTATCTAAAATATTATTTTAATAAATTTTTATATTATTATATTTAACTCATTTTTATAATTTTATCCTCATAATTGTATTAAAATGTTTAATTTACCATAATATAATAATTTAATATTATTATCATGAAGTTAAAAAGAAAATATTTATATTTAGAATTTGAATTATTATTAGTTTAATTTGTTTTTGAGATTTTATTTAAGTAATGTATTATAATACTTATTAATGTATAAAAGAAATTATTATAATTTAAAGAAAAAAGTGAAGAAACATTTAAAATATTTTTAATATTGAATATTAATTTTTTTTTGTAATTTTTTAAAAATAGTTTTTAACTTTATCAACAATGTTTTCAAAATTAATAGATATTTTGTAATTCTTCAATAGTTCAATTCACATTTAGTATTTTGATTTATAAAAATTAATTAATTAATATTAAAATAATAAAAAAATTAATTCGAACACAAGTATAATATTACACAGTGAGAATAGAGATGAAATACAAATTTAATAAAAGTATATGTTTTTATTTCGAGGATGGAATGAGCCTCTTATCATTATTGTTTCCATTATTATTGTCTATATGTATATTCGATGTTTGTTTTTCAAATTTATTATTTAAATAATTTCTTAATTAAAATAGTTATTTTATCAACTTTAGTGTTTTTTTAACTTAATTATCTTTTTAATTATAAAACTATCTATAAAAAAAAATTGTTCCTCAACACAGATTTCTCATAATATTTTGAACCCATACTTAGTTTAAAATTGATTTTGATAACTTTGGGCGGATTCAAACAGATGTAGCGGTTGATTAGGCTTCTTCTTCTCCTTAAATGACTGATGCATAAATTGAATCTAAGTCGAAGGTTATTTTATTATTGTTGTTATTGTGCATAAACTTTTTTATATGGTAAACAATTAGCAAACCACCTTATTTAATTTGCTGAATAACATCTTTTGAACTTAAGATAATAGTCATACAGCCATACTCCTTTTTTATTGCTATACTATAACATATATGAAAACAATATATAGGCAACATCATCATCAAAGGTTTATATATAGATATGTATTGTTGTTCATGGATGGACACTGGGATCGGAGGCTGTCAACCTGTCAAAGTTGATGACTCCATTGGCGTTGCCTTTCACATATCCAGTTAAGTTCGTAAGACCTTTGATATTTTTGCTTAGCAGAATTTACATAACTGAACTCTTCAGAAATATCACTGTTATTCTTACTGTCGGTGCTGGTGTCGGTTTTGTCGCAATAATTATCATATATGCTTGAGTTTGTATTTGTCCTATCAATACTTTTTTGTTCATATTCTGAGAGATATAGGAAGCCAGGAATCATATGCTTACCTATAAATTTGATGTACTTAAAAGATTGATTATGATGTAACTACAAGCATAAAAAAAATGTACCATAAAAGCATGGTATATTGATGAACTACTCATCAAGTGGCCTAAACTTTGATTTCTAACTTTTATATTGTGAAAAGTATTTCTTCCACTTATGAATGTTCTGAATTTCTAAAACAATAAAAGTTATTCTTTTATGTTAAGTACGGGTTTGTTAAAACATTTACAATAAAGAGATGTTAACTAATCTAATGAATAAATTTGTAAGTGCTAGGAATTTTTTTGTTATAAATGCATAACTCATATGAGTTTATTAACTAAGATTTTTTTATGTATTAGATTAATGGGAAGTACGATATTATGAAGTTTTATAATTAGGATATATTTTATTCACGTTACTTTGAAAACATTACAATTTATTTACATGTTCTGACCGTTTTTAAATACGTTTATATTTGTTTTAGAAATTATGATTTTCTATATTATAAGAATTGTGAGTCTTCAACATGTGCTATGTAAGAATCATGTTCATCATAATTATCATGGTTTTTCAATGCTTAATTGTATTTTGTTAGTGGTCATTATTTAATATAATCCATGTAGAAAGATATTAAAAATATTTTAAATATTATAAATTAGTGTTGGAAATAATCTAAATATGTGTTTAAGTTCTATAAAAATGACAAAGTGTGAAATAATATATTTAAATCTAATGTTTTTGATTAAAATTTGTGTGGCTTTTACGTGGATTTGAATTGAAGTTACATGTATGTAAGTTCTCCTTAATAAATCCTTCTAAAAGAAAAAAAAAAAACTCATAAGTGATATCCGAATGTTGTAACCACTTAGACCATACATCCTTGAAGAGAATATAAAAATTCACTCTAAAATAAAAAATATTAAAAATAATTTAAGTATAAGTCTAAATTCTATCTAAATGATATATATATATATATATATATATATATATATATATATATATATATATATATCAATTATAATTAAAATATTATTTTGATAATAATTTTATAATTAAGTGATTAATTCAAGATTGACTCTTGAAAGATTTCTATTTACCTAATAATAAATTTGTTATTTGTTATTTCAATAATTTAATTAAGTAGGAAAAAATTGAGTAGAGAATTTTTAATTAATTATATTATAATTATTTACTAATAGATTTTTGTGTATCTTTGAACCTTTACAAAAGATGAGTTATATAACTAAATAGAAAATAACATTTCACAATATTAAGATGTGAGACTAAATTAGGTTCTACAATACTATAACAAACGAACCAGTCTTGACTGGGTAGGATAAAAAGATAACCTTAATGAGATGATGTCTAACCAGATGATGATGTGACGAGATCCAAATTAGTTCTAGTCTAACTTGACTAATTACATATTAACATTAAATTGGATGAACTTGATTTCAATTGGACTTAATTAAATGTGAAATCACTCTAACTTGATTTGCAATGGATATTGACCAACTTGACTAAATGACCTTGATTACACCCAACATGCGATTGATCCAATTCGATGTGAGCTAAAATCGACTAAACTCAACCTTTTAAACAGTTCTGGATTTAATTTGACAATTTACACTCTTCCTAAAAAAATGGTGTATAAATGAAAAGAGAAAAAAGCGATTATGAAAAAGAAATAAAAGACAGCTAACCAATGAGCAAACGGAATAATATAACCTTTGAATTGGTTATCTGATAGACAGACGTGTGAATGAATATATAACTAACCTAGGTTCTTTTTCCACTCCCACAAAAAGATAACAAGAAATAATATCATCTGAAAGCTATTATTAAGTAAATATAACATAACTGAATTGATAATTTTCTTCTCACTTTCTAGGGATTGAATCCCTATGCAATTAACTTGATGGAATAACAGGTAAAGCTTGGAATGAAATGACTAATCCCCACTATTGGAAGGTGGAAAAGCATAGAGAAGCTGTAATTAGTAAAAATATCTGATCACTATATCTTTTGCGATCACATCTCTCACTAAAATGTTCTTCTCCAGGAGAGTATAAAAGTGTCACCCGTTCCTCCAAAGCTATAGTCATCTTCAACGTTAATAAACCTTCAAGCTAGAGTTTTGATTCAAGATTTCAATGGCAGGTGAGGCTCAATCCGGTTCACAACAACCTCAAACCACTCCAGACACCAAGAACACCGACACCAACAAAACCGATACCAAACCCAACACCGACAGTAACAACAAGAGTGACTCTTCCGAAATGTTGTGTTATGTAACACTTGTGAAGCAGCGTGTCAAAGGTCTCACCGGCAAGATGCTTGAAGGGCTACCGTAATGGAGACATTTCCTTGGCAGCCTCTACTCCTAGTGTCCAACCATGGACATCAAACCTCTCATATAATAAAGCTACATATAGCTGCAGCCAACTTAATCATTAACTAAATAATCTCTGCTGCTCATGTTGCCTCTATGTTGTTTTCATATGTTTCACTAGTCAAAACCATCGTATTATGAATAAAACAGGAGTATGGGTGTACCACTATTATCAAAATGTTGCAAATGTTGCTATTCAATAAAATAAATACATATTAGCCTTGCATAACTATTCACTAAATATATAAATGAGAATGAGTGATGATTTATTTTCTGACAAAATTGTAGTAGTAGAAAATGGTTAAATATAGATGACTTTAGAAGTTACGAGTAATTTTTAATCTTGTTAAAACTTTAAAATTGATTTGTTTTAAATATAACACCTCGACAGAGCATTTATGGATGAACCTTCCCTGCTAACCCACCCTTCTTCCATCCTTGCATCTGAAGATCCAGTTTTAGATATTCTCGTTCCCAGTGGGTAAACATTTGTGTCATGCGACATATTCTTGCTCCTTTTTTATACAATATGATCAACTTTCTCCTTCCACCAAATCCTTTGTTGCTTCATTAATGCTGTCTCAATTCCGAAAACAATCACCAAGGACCTGACTCTTGATGGAATGCAATAGAAGAGGAACCACATTGTCATCCTTACTTGTGACACTTCGATGGTTCTAAATGTGAAACTTAAGGTTACAATCTGAACTAGATAATTACATGAAACTGGTTGGTAAACTTAATTATCATACTATGACACATTGAGACATTTCTTTCCCATAAAGTATAGTTAGTCATTTCATTTTATTTTCTCAAAGTCCTCACTAGGATACAATATTGTACATCTCAAGGTATTTGGCAAGAGAACTAGTGATAATTAATTTTTAAGACAAAAAGAACAACAAAGTACAAAGTTCACCTCTCTTATAGCCAACTGAATTTTCTAAAGATTAGAAATAGACCGTCAACAATATAACAATAATTCTTTGACCGTATATTATTAGGATTTTTTTTTTACGTTATTTTGTTTTTTTATTATGTGTGCATACATTAGTTATTATTTATCCACATATTATCACTTCAATAATGTTAACATTCTATTGTATTTTTGTGTGATTATAAGTATTGTAATTAATGTTTGTCTTGGTATTGTGATACGCAAAAATTAGCAAATTTGTATAGTATTGAAATATTGACATATTTGTCTAAGTGTTTAACCCATTAGACTTGAAATTTGATGAAAAAATTTATCAATAATATTATATAATTTTATTGACAAATATATTTATCAGTAATGACTGCACTTCTACTTATGATTTTGATCTGTCAACAAAAATTGATTATCTACCAATTTTTATTATTTTTAATAAAGTTTGACAATTAGTAATACCATTTTTTTAGTGTAAACTAAAGTAGCTTAAAATAAAATTACGACATTATTTAATAAAATTTTGTTGTATGAAAAAAGGTTATATAAATGAAAAAATAACAATATATTTTTTGGTAAAACTTGTTATTTTATGAATGCATTTTTAACCGTTCACAAAGAAAGATGGCTATTTAGCTATTCACGAGAGAATAAGTAATTTGAAAAGGAAAAGAAAAGTAGTATAAGAAAGAGAAATTTGAAAACGAAAGAGGAATAATTAAACAGCCATTTCCTTGTGGGAGGGATGGGGACTAAACTAATTCTAGCCAATGAAACGATAAAAAATTATTAACATGTTTATTTTTTAATACATTATAATAAAATTATTAATAAGACTGATAAGAGAGCTTATCACAAAACTTTAAATTTTTTAACAAGTTTTTATTAAAAGGCGTTAAAATTTAAAAGCATATATATCTTCTGACAAAACATGCAAAGGAAAGTAACTCACTTGCATTTATTCTCCCATTCATACAGTGACAGAATGAATAAATAACCTTGTTGCTTTTGCTTTTATTTTTGTTCCTCCACATATACAGCTAATTATTGAATTAAAACTAAATAAATGTAACATCTCATTTTTAACCTATTATAACTTATAAAAAAGAATACTCTACATAAGAAAGAATTCTCATTTGTTATCAGTATATAAATCATCACAACAAAACAAACAAGCACGGAAAAAACACTAAAAGAAACAACATGATAAACTAATGTGCAAAAGAGTTTTCATAAAACAAACATAGAGTTATTATCATACATCATTCATTCCTAAAAACAATAAGATCATACAGAAAAACTCGTTCTAAACTCAATTATCAAAATAAAACATTGATATGTGAAATTTCGAGAGGTCTTGCACTTGGTGACCACTACTGCTCAGTAGAGACATTTTCAATAAATTTCATCCTATCACACAAAAGGTTAGTATGTTAATATCTTTGGCCAAGGTAAAACCCCTAAACTAGGACATTCTCCACCTCTCATCATATACCCCATTCTACTCTACTTAAGCTTGAATGACTATTAAAACTACAAATCAAAAATCAACAAGTTCACACAATTCAATCATCTAGTCACTCTACCATGCAATTATAATTCTATATTTCAAGGTACACATAACTTAAAGTAGTGCAATTAGTTTTCTTTTTTTTAGAGATAGATGAACTTAATCTAACTAATCTCAAATCCTTTCAAGCTCACAGGATGTCCTAGCCATACGTAAGAACAACACAAAAATGATTAGGATATACTGTTATGATCACTAATCAACAGAGACTCATGTAGATGACTAAAAAGACATATGCAAGTGAAAGAATGCGCACATGTTACAACATGTAATAGAAAAGACCGAGAAAAGAGCTGAAACTCAACTTACGCGAATGAAAAAACTTACCGATCCAAATTAAAGAATTCGCCGCAATGATCAATATGATAGTCTCAATTTTCCAATCAAACGAGCTGAGAGTAAAAATACTCTTAGAAAAAAATCAAAAAAATTTAAAAGAATGGTTTTTAAAAAAATGATATATTATAAAATAATAAATGCATTCATAATAAAACTATTTATATTAAAATATTTTAATATTAAAATAATTAAATCTTACTATTTTTAAACTATTATCATTTTAAAAATGTCATTTTTTTAATCTTCACGTCATCTCGTAAACTTTTCATTAAAATCAATAAATTAGAATAGAAAGCCAATAAATAAAATTAAAATCGTTAAAATGAATGATTTTGAATAAATTCAACATAATTACGAAAGAAAAAATTATTCTGAGCATTTATCATCAAGAAAAGGTGGACAAGCATTAACTGGATTCGTATTCTTCTGAGTCACAGAGAATTCACACTCATAAAATAGAATTCTTTTCACCACCCCAATGGAGTCTATAAAAAGGGTATTTTATAATCGCAAAATCACACCAAAGCATTCTCACAATACACCAACAAAAACCCTAATATTATACATAAAAGCCGAAACATTGAATGGCAGGTATTGCGTTTGGAATCAGCGCCCTTGCCGTTGGTGCAGGTGGGGCTCCACGGCAACCAACACAACCTCAATCTCAGTCTTCTCCGACCACTCATGACCAGAACAACACTAACCCTACGCCCTCCGAAGAGTTCGGGTATTTGAATTCTGGGAGGCAAAATATCAAGGGTCTTACGAACCAGACAGGTTATGTTAAGGGAAATGCTAATGGGACCATCAACTTTGGGACGCTCAAAACCTCTGCAAGGAGGGAAGCATAAGCGTATTCAATATATATGAATGTTGAAAAAAAATATATAGCTCGAGGCAACTCAATAGTTAACTAAATAATTACTTCTGCTATATCTCTTATTCTGTTGCCTACTTGTACTATATATACTTTTATGTATTACTTGTCAAAACCGTCAAAACCATCATAGTATGAAGAATAAGATGGATGTTTTAACAGTTCTTCAAGTACTATCTTTTGAATTAATTGATTTCTAGCCAAATATATCATCAAAAGCCATAAAGTAGTTCTGGATTATGAACTCTGAGAATAGGTAGAATACAAAATTTTTCACTTTCTAATACTAGTTGTATCAGTCCAGAACAATTGGTCTCTGCAAGAACTAAAAGTTCTAATCAGATGAATCCCAATCAGTCCTTTTAACCAAAAACAGAGAAACCATTTAGCTTTAACGAGAGTTGTATCTTATTACTCTCTTATGGATGATTTAAGCCAGAAATATTTTTACCATTCTTTCATACAAACACGATCTACAATACTAATTCTGTGAACAGTCGATAGTTATATTAACCTCGAACATTTTGAATTTACTTTGATACTTTTAAGTACATAAATGGGCTAAAACAACTATCAGAATAGGAAAATTTTGCTTTAGAAATTTTTGTTGGTAGTCCTCTACTTCTATCTTTCCGTTATTAAATTTTTTAAAAAATAAATTAAGTATATGTTTTAATATAAAAGAAATAAATAATATTTACCTCTCTTTAAATAAAATTGTATAATTTATTTTATATTTAAAAATGAGAGGCGAGAGACTCTAAAATAAATACGTCTTTTACGAAAAAAAAAAGAATAGATTTTATATTCTTTCCATATTATAGCAACAAAGGTTGTAACAGTTAGATATACGGTGAAACTGGTTCTCAAAATTTGATGAGTTAGGGTTGAGATTTTCTACTGTCAATCCATTTGGTCTGATTAATAATTAAAGAAATTGTATTATATTACTCAAATGATATAAATACAAAATATATTATAACTTAAATCATTAATACTTACAAATTAATTTTTAATTAATAATTATAATAAATTAATTAAACACATAAAAATAATAATTATATTAATTTATTTAATTAGATAATTAATTAATTAATTTAATTAGATAATTAATTAATTAATTAAAATTTAAAAAATATCTATAGTATATTTTTAATATATATATATATAATTTTAAAAATATAACATTAAAAAAATTGATGAATCAATCCGTTCTATCAATCCCTTTTGACTATGGCTGGCCCGTTCTACCTAAATTTTTACAGGCAGGACAAACAAGTGTAAAATGAACGGACTGATCCATTTTAGCACTCATAATAAGAGTGACTAGCTTGTAGGTTCTCTTCCTCCGTCAATTTTATCAGTTGATATGTATTTTATTAAGATTGCTTTGTTTTTATTTTTTATTATATTTTTTTATGATATGAATAGTGTTAGGGTGGTTGATAATTTAGTAAAAGAAAACTAAACCAAACTAAATTAAACTATATATATAGAAATTCAATAATAAATCGAATTAAACTAACATTATAAATTTAGTAAACTACTTCTATCATAAGGTAAATACTTTTAGTAAACATTTTTTTCCTTAACAATACTATTACAGTTACTTAATTATTTTATTTTGCTGAATTAAAACAAGCATGACACTAATATATATATATATATATATATATATATACATATTCTTAAAAAATGCTAAAAATTTAAAAATAAGAAATTAAAAAAATAATAAAAATAGATTAAAACTAAGGAGTTGAAATGATTTTTCATAAATTTAAATGATTTAATTATCTGAATTAAATTTTTATTACACAATAGAAAGGAATACAATAACGATTTATCATTTTATTTCGTTCCAAATAAATTCATTAAATATGGAAGAAAGTAAAATGTTAATAAAAAGTAAAGTTTTTTACCATTGAAACGTAAAAAGTGTTGTCATTTTTTCACCATTTCAATTAACTATTTTGGACTGTGATGAGAGCTTAAGAGAGAGTCTTTGTCCATTTGAATTTGGAGTTGCTGATTTTTTTTTTTAATATATAGAGGTTTTGATAATGTATTATTTCCATATTCGAGTATAATTCATAATCATATAATAATAATAATAGCATTATTATTATTATTGTTATTATTATTATTATTATAATATGAATCAAGTTTATATTAGAAATTAATAATATTTTTAATTCAAAAAATTTAAGATAATGAATTTATGTATTTTTTTCTTTTATATATATATATATATATATATTATTTCTATCTATATAAGTAGGCCAAAGAAATTTTTTTGTGTGATACACTAATTAAAATACAGCAGGATTTATATGATCACACATTTTAAGCATAAAATATCATAGAGCTCTGCAGTGTTAGCACAGTGAGATTAACTCAGTTGGAATATAGCAAATGACTCAGCACTCATATTAGAAAGATGCTTTCTTTTTCATCTTCTTTTTCTTTTTCAATGGATAGTTGCAGTGATGTTTTTCTCATTCATCAAGAGAGCCCAATAACTAAGAACCGCAAAACACGGTAACAAGAAGAGAATAATTTTATCTTTTTTCAGTATTATGCATCGAATAAAAAATTATCGTTTTAAAATTTAATATTTTAAATTATGTCACGTCAATATTTTTCACGAAATTTTCTTATAAATTTTTAAAATCTTATAAATATTTTATTTTAAATATAACACTAAAAGGTTATTTAAAAAAATAAATTATTTTTTTTAAATAATAAAATTGGTATTAATTTAGAATATAATCTTATCCTAATATACTTTTACTATAAGTTCATATTAGTGATATCATTCCACTCCACGCGAGGAATCACGCAATGAAATATTTGTGTATATATCATTATTTTTTGGCATACATATCCCAAAAGAATATTTTCATCCAAAAAAAAGTGTTCTTGCGACGGCTTATTCTTATTATACATGCTTTAATTTAAATATACATTATCCTCTTATCCAGGGGAATTGGAAAAATGTATAGAATAAAAGTGCTAATAAAATCAAGTATGCAGAAAATTCTAGTTGATCATGAAGAATTTGAAGACACTTTTTTTCCAAAGGAATGGAATTTGGAATCCTCAGCTTTCTTCCTCAATACACAAGCATTTTCAATGGGAAATGTTGAAAATCACACTTAGTTGTCTCAAGAAAATTCACTCTTACAAGAAAGTGATGTGACCATTTAAAGTTCCTCAACTATTTTGTATTATAAAAATAGGGATTAAATGATAATTTTATAAAGTTGTAATGACAAAAATAAAATAGTAGAGCGAAAGTGATTTTTAAAAGGTTACATTTAATTATTTTATTATTTAAAGTGTTATATTATAAATAGATTTTTTATGGATATAGTTTTATTTTATAAAAATCATCGTTTTCTAAAATTATTTTCTAAAAAAAAAATTCTACCTTCTTTTTTATGTCTTTGACTTCATTGTTCATTTATTTGAATATCAGAAACCAGAAAAGGATCTTTGCATATAGTTTTACAAATTCAACTGCGATTAAATTCAAAACAAAGGAAACTCACAATTTACTTTCTTTTGAGTTAACGTGTTTCTTTGGTCTATGCATGTGATTCAAAATAACTCGAGAAATCTATGTTAATTCATGATCATGGATATGTATTCTAATATTTGATAAGTTTTTCTTTTTTGTAGTTAGAGAATCATGTACTAACTAGTGTTATTTATTTATTTATTTTGATATGTTGTGAATATATTGTTTTTTAGAGTAACAATGTACATGATTGAATTGTCTCTGAGCTTGGTTGAAATAGTTTGAAATTGTGATATGTATAATGGTGTGAATTTATTTTGAATCAAATAAATCTTATAGATGTAAGATTGATAAATTTATATATATGATGGATAGATTTGTGTTATTGAAATGAAGTGGTTATGAAATTGTCAAACTTGATTCATTATTAAATAGGAAGACATGTGAATTGGGTGAATGATATGTATAATTTGGTTAATTTAGTATATCTGAAGCACCTTGAACTTGTAAAAATGTCATTTGCTAGCTAAGAAGTTTTTAAGAGTGTCTAGAGATACCAAATAACTTATCAGATATGCATAGGGACTTTTTGGTTTATGTTGTTTAAGTTGAGTAATTTTATAGGTCTGATTGTTTTGTTATTTGGTTGGAATTTCATTGCAATTTGGTGTTGATGGGTTTTGAATTATTTTTGCAATAAAATGAATGGATTTCTTGATAATTGAACATGCTTAATAATGTATCAAATGAGCTAATTGAAGATTTTTTTTTTTGGCTTAAATTGAGTTATAGTACAAAACTATCATTTTACAATTATGTATTACGTCAGCTTAGAAAAAATCATTAGAAAACTAAACACGATGGCTTTTTATAATGAAAGGGACTAATATTACATCGGTTGAATAATGACTACGAGATTAAAATCACACCTTTCACACTATTTTCTCTCACTGCTCATTATTTTCTCAATTCCAGTTCGCCTTATTACAAAAGTATTTAAATGATTCAAAACTATTCAATAATTAAGTTATAAGCGTATTCGTATTATTTGAGCTTCCAGCTTTTTGTAACATTATAAGTTTTAAAGAGATTTGTTTTCCTAAGCTTTTTTACTCCTTGACTTTGTTATAGATTATTTGAACTATAATGATTTTTCTTCAATTTCTTCTTATATTGGTTCTAAGATACTTCTGTATCATAAGTTTTCCTACTTTCAGTATGTTTGTTTGAACTTTGGACCATTATATGACTCTAATAGTATATGCAATAGTTTATGTACAATAGTTTATGTACAATAGTTTATTTTGTTAAGCTTTTTGTTTGGAATTAATTTTATTAAGCTTTGTTTAGAATATGTTGAATTATTGTCTCGAATGATTGTAAAATGAATTTTGAAAAATTATGCAAGAATTGTGGATTTCAAAAAAATAAGTCTGAAATTTTAAAAAAACAAACAAACACTTTTAACTATGATTGTTTGAAATAATATAAGAATTCTAATTGACGACATTATTTTACGCTTTGACGATGCCTCTCATAATCGTCATCGTTTTATTTAAACTTTTAGCAACGTCCTAAAGAATTACAACCGAAAGAACATCGCCAGATACCTATTTTAACACTCGTTGAAAGTTTAATCTGCATAATGTCAGTGACTTTATCTCGGGGAAAGTAACGTAACTTTAATTCATTTTCATGTGTTGAAAGATCAACTTTAATTTTTTTTAAAATATAAAAAAAACAATTAAAAATTAAATAAAGTTAACTAAAACTACGTTATTTCTTCTTAGAAAATGTCACTGAATTCGTTAACCTCTTCAAGGACATTAAGGTTGTCGCAATGTGGTTAAAATGGAGTGTATCATCTTTATTACGTAATGATACGAGAAAACGGGTAATAATAACATTCTTACAAGATTTATCTTTTTCTTCTGTTTATGAAGATGGTTTTTGTGTACTTTTTCTTTAGGTTATATTCACTTAAATTAACATGGTTTTTTGTGTACTTTTTCTTTAGGTTATATTCACTTAAATTAATTTGGAGAAGAATGATTGAATGAATTTGAAGATAAATTTTTTTATTGTTTATTTGAATGAATTTGAAGGTAAGTGAGAGTGAATTTAGAAGTAAATTTTGTGATAATTAGTGTAGAATTTAATTAATGTGACAGAGTAAAATAATTTACTTCCAAATTCACTCTCACTTAACTCCAAATCTGCTCAAATAAATAACAAAATAATCACTCACTTATTTCCAAATCTGCTCAAATAAATAACAAAATAATCACTCTCCCTTAGTTTCATTAAAGTGAACAAAAGTTTAGTTTTTTTTTTCTAGTAATAGTATTTCTGTATATTATAAATGTATAAAAGGTTACAACAGCCTATACAATCTTTAAATAATATTTATTTTTTGAGAAAAAAAAAAGCGAAAAGTTTTTGCTTGGTGTGGAAGCTACAACCCTATATTCCGCACCCTCACCCTGCTTATAAAAGCATTCTCAAACAATCAAAAATAGCGCAGAACAGAAAAGTAAAGTAACATTATAGTTGAAAATGGCAGGTCTTGTCGGGCAACTGTTTGGGCTACTTAATGATGGTGGAGAACCTATGCAGACAACACAGCCACGGCGACGGTCTCAGAATCCTGCTGCTCGTTCTGCCCACACTGAGGAGGAGCCAAGAGCCTCCTTTAACAACACAGGCACTCAGAACATGAGAGGTCTTATAAACAACACTGGTTATACCAAGGGTAATGGCAACGGATCCATCGTCTTTGGTGGCTTTAACTCTTCCACAAACTCATATTAATATCTATTATATATCATGTACCATCGCCTACTATTTCCAATAAAATAAAGAGGTTTTTATACCTCCCCTTTATAAATATATACATCTCTATTTCTTTTTTACTGTACAATATCTTCTGCGACTGTAATGCTTCTTCAAGCTAAGGCCTTACGCTTTCCGTGGAATTCAGGAGATAAATATTGGAGGAAGGAAAACAAGGGAAAAGGAAGAGAACTAAAATAAATATAACGGAAAAATTAACAAAATGAAGAATATAAAAAATTCTAGTCATGTATGAAATGAATTAAAAAATAAATTTTAAACTTAATCCAAATTTACAAAAACTACCGGTCTGCATCTATTTATATTTTAAATTAAAAATTAAACTTTATTAAGATAGATTATAATTTATGATTTTAATAGTATGTATTAAAAAGTGATTTTAATATAAGTTAATTTCATAAAATCAATTTGTAAAATAAAATTAATAAAAATATTAATATAATGAATTAAACATATGTATAGACTTTAAATTTAATTGTTATAATGTAATAAACAAATTAACTTATATGAGTATTGGGGTCCATATTCCTATTACAACTAATGGGAAAAGAATAATAATTGAAGTTAATCAAATATTTTAAAATTTGTCTTTTTATATATTAACTCTTCCGACAATTCATCAATGCTATAAAGCTTTCTCTGTATGTATCATCACCCTATGTGTCACCTCTAATTTCCAATAAAATTGAGGTTTTTATAGCTTTTTATATTCATGTCTATATCTTTTTATCATCTCCTGCAATTTCCTAATAACATCCCACAAAAATTTAGGAAATCATGGAGGAAGGAAAACTCAAGAGAGAGAAATGGAAGTAAAATTAACATAATGTGAAATGAACGAAAATAATAAGAAGAAAAAACAAAAAAAAAAAAACATTTCAGCATGTCTTCAAATGAATTGATGAATTAGTAAACAGTTATAAATAAAAATATTTTTGAAAAAAATATTAAACCCTCCTATGATGATGGATATTGAGCATGTGGAGTATAAGGTCATATACTTATTTAAACTTTAAAAATGGTTTTGTTCTTTTATATACACTTTTTCTAATATTGGAGATCCTCCTCTTCATGAATTCATAAACGAAGAGCAATTATGCGTTGTTGAAAATATCGTCGTGATGAGTTATGCCAAATTCTATTCACAACTATCCTTCAAAGTTATCATCTAGCATCCAGTGCTCTCTGGTCCTGATTTTTCTTTTCATAGACACGTAAAATCATATATGACCTGTTTTTTTAGAGCAAATTAAAATTAATTTATACATAACATTACTAGGGACTTATAGTCGACCGATCGGATACGGTGACGAACTGGGTGGAAAAGACCGAGCGGTTGAAGTTACTAAATGTATGGTAGATTACTTGAACCAACGATCGTCCACTTATTAAGAGAAACGATCGTTTAGGTTAACTGAAACGATCGATTAATAACTCAGGCGACCGCTGTTGATAGATAGCGTACGGTCGTCCTTAACCGATCGTCTACTTATTAAGAGGACCTTAATCGATCGTCCACTTACTGAGAGGAACGATCGTTTAAGGACATCCTAGGATTGGTCTCCGCCACCATTGACGTCAACCGTCGTAAGCGATCGTTATCTAACGATCGTCTGTTGATTGAACAAAAGGGCGGTCGGTCCGACATCTTAATCCTGAGAGAGCAGTTGTTGGATGTATCCGGTTATAAAGTCGCAAAATACGGAGTCAACTGACCCAGTATCTAGCACGACTTAACGGTTGTACTCTCCAGAACCAGATTCTCAACCAACCGAAATTTAAGGTAAACGGTTCATTATTACTACAATAAATATGCGAACTAAAGGAGAAAAAAGGTACGTTTTTCCCCTAGAGAGAAAATTAAGAAAGAAAATAATATCTTCTTCTAGTGAACTGAAAACAGTTAGATTGATCATTTTTCTGACTTGAGTGTCGGAGTGCCTTCGCAGGTACCCAGCTCATCTTCTCTCAAAGAACTTTCTATAGGAAGGAGACGCGACGACCACAGTATCAGGGGAAGGAGCGGAGGTGATTCATTGCGCACGTATCTCGGCCTACACAATTCCACTAAAACACTAAACATCCGCTCGGTCTCGACAACAGTTGAGCAGAATTAATGTTGCAACTGTTACTGTCGAGTGGTTAAGGTTTGCATTGATGATCATTAAGAGAAGTTACTAAACATTCGCTCGGTCCCCGACAACAGTTGACGACAACAGTTGAGCAGAGTTAATGTTGCAACTGTTACTGTCGAATGATTAAAGTTTGCATTGATGATCATTAAGAGGTAAATTAATTGGTCAGATTCCTATAAACTCTATAAATAGAGGATTAATTTCGAGGTAAACCCACTTTGATTCATAACTAAATTACTATAGACCTACAGAAAAAAATTCTAACTTGAATGTCATAGTGTATTCTAGAGGTCACCCCCACACTGATCGGTTATACAGAGCGAGGAGCGGAACGGAGGTTCGATGGAAACAAGAACTTCACACAGACGACATCCTCATCCCATTTCAGCAGAAATATTTTGGCGCTCACCGTAGGACCAAACGACATCCTCTGTATCCACAAAGTCAAACGAGCGTTCGGTTTCAGCATCACTATTTCGGATTTCGGCTAAACCCCTACATGTTGACCCTGATCAATAACGAAAGAAAGTCTCACTACCAATATCACCAACTTCGACCCTTACTTTGATTTTGTTCAAACATACATATATTTTATAACTATTTTTATATAACAATCTTAATTTATTATTCTTCGTTGAATAATTTAATTCCTATTATTGTTAACAAAATTTTCCATTATCCCTGTTCATATGTTTTTATCAGCATCAATGGGATCAAGAAAAACATTTCCCTAATTATAAGATAATTGCAGGCCAGATGAATTTCAAAGTGAAATCAACACTATATAATCAGATATCAACCCAAAAATTAAAGCTCAAAAACCACACTGCTTTCATTACGGCCATCATCGGTGTGCTGCTACAACGGCAATTGGCAGAAATCTCACACTCTAAGGAATATGCTAGAAGTTTATATTATTCTCAAAACTTCTAACTTCTGAAAATTTTGATGTAGTTTCACTATGCAGTATGGAAAGGGGTGGATTGAGTTTTTTCAGTGACAATGCTGAAGGAGAAGAGAAAGAATAATGCAACCTGGACAATGGAACAAACAACTTAAAATATTTTGGGTAAAGGATCTCGATCCTACCAAAACACAAACTATAATTTATATATAGTTTCTTCAACTACTTTAATATATATATATATATATATATATATATATATAATCCAATTTTAAAATTTATTTTCTCATTTTATTTCTTTAATTATAAGGAAATTTATACACACAGAACCCTTATAACAACTTCTTTATATTAGTTATAATGTTAAGAAAAAATATTTTGACAAACCTAACTCCTGATTATAACGATATAGATATTTGACTCAATATGTAACCTAACTCTGGATTATAATGTGCGTGCGTGAGTGCGTTTATATTTGTTAATTCACTTTACCGTAATTCACCTTATACTAAAATAAGGTTGTCATATATTGTTTATAAGAAAGTTGGTTGTAAATGTATATTGATTAGAGAAGGCCAGACATGTTTGAGGGAAATAAATTGTCACTGGTGTACATGAAACTAAAAATAATACGTAAAATGTCCGAACACAATGTTCATGATACTAAAATAATTATTATATTAGTACAAATATGTGATATGGTTCATGGATATTCATATATTTCAAATTTCATTTATATTTTTTTTATTTATAATTACTTGTTATATCATATTATGAATTATATTTGTACTTCATGCTTCCTCTTTTTTCTTTAAATATCAAAAATCGTTGGGCATGCACAATTCTTAAAGAGAATAATATACAGTGGAACTTTTCCACACAATATTCCTTTAATCTTTGAATTAATTCTGATTAGACATTAATACATTCGTCACCCTGTGACATGTGAAACCTCGTTCATGATTACGTAGTAGAGGCTCAATAATTTGTTCTAAGAAGTCACATTTTCAATAAATAAGCTAAGAATCGTTAAAATTGTTTAGAATTCCATCAGGATTTTATTTTTAAAATATGAAAAAAAAGAAAAATATATTTAAATTATTAAACGATATGAAACTAATTAGGTGTGATAAAAAATATAAACAATAATAAAAAATAACTTCATATCTCATTCTTCAAAGTGAATAACATATCAAATATAATAATTTATTTTAATGAAGCAAGGATTCCAGGTCATGTCAATTACATCAATAAAATAAAATTAAATATTCTTATTTATTAAATATAAGAATCATAATATAAACCGGTAAGTTCCACATAAAAATTACGGTTTAATTTTGTTAGTTGATCTCATTTATAGACCTAGGTACCAATATGCATAAAAAAAATTAAAATAAAAAATAACCTTATTTTAATGTTTTAAATCTTTCTTATACTTTATCAATCTATCATCGATAATAAAATTTAAAAAAATTAAGTAAATATAAAATTAAGATCCACATCAAATAAATATTTCAAACTTAAATCTTTTATGAAAAAAACATAAAATAAATTATTGTCTAAGTTAGAAAAAACTATCACAACTAATCAATACTGAATGCAGCCAAAAAAAACTACTTTAGGAATTCAAACATAAAATAAATTAATAACAAAATAAAATATAATAAAATATTTCTGTCCAACTTAAAAGATTAAAATATAATAAAAAAATTGTAAATTAAGCAAGCAACTCCGCCTTTTTCTTGGAAGCTAGCAAACAAATGCACATGACTCACCTCAGATTGTCGTGCTAAGTATATGTCATTTATAACTTATTCTAGTTAAATTTATTAAAACTTTTTTACAACTTAAAAATTTCTTAAGTCAATGTTTTGGTGTTCAGGTTCTTGTGTGTTGGATAAGTTTGCTCTATGACAGCATATACCATTCTGGTTGTTATCACAAATTTAGATATATGAGAATATTGTAACCCCACGAAGATACTAGCTTTGCATTGATGCTATAAGCATCACTATCATGTGGCCAATTAGAGAAGGAAAACAAGAGTAGAGGTAGCTATAATTCTCTTCATGCATCTATAAAAGGCTAATAATATCCCTCAACACCATACACAGCAATTGAAGGAAAAGCCAAAAGAGAGTTTCTTGTATTAGTTGTTAATTTTTCTTTGACTTGAGCAGGTAGGTGGTCTGATGGCAGGTTTTGTAAGAGGGTTTGCAGATATGATGGATGGAGGTTACAGCAGTTATCCTCAAAGGAATCCCAACATGAACAGTGCTCCATTTGCTCCTCTTCAACCTTCTCCAGCTGCCCTTCTCAATGGAGACAATCAAAAGCTAATTGGGATTACCAACAACACCAACCTAAAAGTCAAGGGTGATGGTAATGGTGCCTGCACCCTTGGAAACTTCAAATGAAAACACCACTTTTTATTATCAAAATCTCCTATCATATAAATAACCTTTTTATATTTTCAAAATTAGTTCATGTTCAAATTAATATCTCTAAAACATACTTGGTAAATGTTCAATGCAAAAGTACTGGAAAAAAAAATAGAGATATTAATTTTAATATGACTAGTTTCAAATATATAAAATCTTATTTCACTCTATAAATATAGTATACTATAATAAGCGCATGTTCATGTAATAAAATTTCAGGTTGCTTGTCCTGCCTCATTATGTAATAATATTATCAACAGCTTGTAACAAGTTAACCTAAGTTGCTGCTACAACATATGAATTCACTTGCCACATGTTTTAAATGTTTATATATAGGATCTGCTAATTGAAAAAATAGTTTAAATAGCTATGTAGAAATTTTTACATAGCTCTGAAGCTTTTTACCAAGTTATTTAAACCTCTCGTATAAATTAAATCTCGCGTATATAAATACTGCTAATTTAACCCTAGAATTTTGAAGTTGTGAATTTTTTGCATCATTCCTTCCGTCAGCACGAATTTAGCTGCAATAGACACACTCTTTAAGAAAGTGCAATCGAGAAAACAATTATATTCCTCCCACATCATGGAAGAGAAAATTGAACAAAGAAATATAAATTTGAACAAAGAACTAAATGAAGCCCAAATTAAAGATGAAAGAATAAAATATTATATCACTTCTACACCATTAGGTGCGAAGTAAAATGTTAAGAAAATAGCAGGCGCTGCCTTTAATGGAAGAGGAGGAAAAATTAGGCATCAGTTATACATTAGAATAAAAGAAAATTAAACATTTATTGAAAAAACTACTGTAAAACTAAAACATATTCATAAAATCGAAAATTAGCCTTACTGAAATCAACTAAATCCTCTTTTAATAAAATAATAAAATTTATAGAAAAGATTAATGAATTATTGGAATTTAATGTAAATTATTAACTCAAATCTAATAGAAAAAAGCGTTTATAAAAAAAAATTGAAATTTAGATGTCTGGGCAAAGTAAAGTATAAGAATTAATAAAATAGAGTTCAATATGTCTATTTTTGTAAATGAGATAAAAAATTATCAATTTCGGTCACTCCTAATTCTAAATCATCCAAATCATAAAGAATAATATCATTTTGTTTCAGGCTAATTCATGTTATTCCTTTCGATAAATCCAAATATAAAGTCCATGACACAACTTTTGTTAGATTTATTTGCTTTTTGAATAACGACGGATTGGCCTTGCATAGATGTTTTGAACTCGAACAAACAATATGTAAATTTAAGGTATTGGACCATTAATCAAGTCAAGAGTTGATTAAGGAATTTAAGGTGAACAACTACTAATTGTGAACGTCTTCACACAAGTAAATTTTTATATACAAACAAAGTTTCTCACCTAACCAACGTAAACCTTGACTTGCGCAAGATATGAAGAGTTCTACTCTCTCCAACGGTTGCCACAAGTTGGGTTGCAGCAAACAAAATTGAGTGCCGAGCCTTCTTCCCCTTTGGCCGTTGCCTACATACATTCAGAAATTTCAGAACACCCCCAATTAACTAAAACATGGATTCTTGGTGAATTTCTAATCACGGATTAAGATAAGAAGATGATTCTTTTGGTTAGGAATAGTGGAAACAAGATGTTTATCCTAATATGTCATTAGACATTCATTATTCCTTAACATGCAGACTGAAGTTTTAAATTGCAATGAAAAGAGCGTTTACAATGAACTCATTTTCACCCACACATCATATATGTATTAATATTTGTGAGCAGATAGCATGTTCGAATGAAATGGCTTAATTCAAGGATATTTACAAATAATAGGAGTCGCCTAATTGGGGTTCTCTGCTCAGTGTCCAGTGCTAAGGAACTATTTTAGCATTTCAATACAGAAGGTAACTTCCATAAAATATAAAAGACTTCTTACACAACAAAAGAAAACTAATGTCAGTATTGGGTAAAATGTATTATCCCAAATTTGGTCACAATATTGCATCTTCTGATTTCAGTAATGAAACTTTCCAAAACTTTAAAAACTTGTATTGATAAATAAGTATTAGTGTAATATGACTTATACAAGCTTTGTCAATCAGATGAATGATTGATTCAACAATATGGTTTAAATATATCTTTTTAAAGATGTCCTAAGCTATTCTAAAATACTGGATATATCCTAACATGATCTCTCAAACATGAGTTTATTTACAGACCTTTAAATACATGTTTTGGATTTGATTATTTTTAAATTTTTATTGCCAACAAAAACTCACTCGGTATTGAAAATATAAATTTATTTTAACACAGCAAGTAAATCCAACCTTGTTACAAAATAAACAGGATACAAAAGTTGAAAAAACTCCTAAAAATGCAACCGGAAAAGAATTCTAAAAATATTTATCTCCTTAAACCACAGCTAGAAAGACAACTTGAGGAGAGGCCATACACAAGATGGCCATGGGGAAAAAACATAGCACAGATGGTGGAACAATGGATGTACAGACCATAGAACTGGTCATAAAGTTGCATGACCGAGGAGGAAGAGACATCACTGCCAGGATACACAGTGGTCTTTGAAAATATGCACAATGGAAATCCTAATCATGTGGAATTAACACTCTATTCATAAGCATGAAAACAGATCTTCTCTTCCATAGTCAGTAAGACTTAACCTTGAAAAAGACAGCTTCTCCATGGTTGCATTGAGAGCAGCGAATAGACTTGGTGCGAGGAAGTGTTGGATCTGCAGCTACATTTTCCAGCTCTCGAGTGCGCCTTTGAACAGAGTGATGTAACTTATTTCTATAGACAACGTTAGTATCTGCACGCTCCTGCTAAAAAGAGAAAAACTGATCACACAGGCATATCCGTACTTAACTGATAACATCATAGCTGTATGTGGTCCCTTAAAATAATTTCTTTCATCAGAAAAACAACGGTGAACAGGACTTTCTTGCCCTGATTTATATGTTTCCAAAAATTGGTGCAGTTGTGTAAACATCTGATTTCCATGGCACCAATTGATGACAAGAATAGTATGATAGATAAGTAAAAAGAATTTCACTCGTTACTGGTTCAGTATTTTACATGGTAGTTGAGTCAAGTTGCAAAAGATCTATTTTACATACTGTGCATCCAAAACCGTGAATTACGAAATTCATAATCAAAATTAAAACCTAATATATAAAACTAAATAATACATATAGAAGCACACAAAATGCAATTTGGAGGTTTCATGAATTCAGGTGATTCATGGTCCAAGTCAAGCACCAAAATGATTTGTTCATCAAATGCCATTGCCATAGTGTGAATTGTATCATACATCAATCAATACTGATAACACAGTGATCTAAACAAACTTAATAAGTAAAGAGGAAAATAAATAGACATTGAATACATAATAAAGGAGAGATTTTAAGGAAATACTTGGCCCAACTTATTTTGAGCTACTCTTTATAAAATAGAAGCTGAGGAAAACAGAATTTCAAGATAAGCATTTTTAAATGAAGAAAGATTCTGAAAATGGAGCTTTTAAAATTTTAGCGTTTAGGGTTTAACTTCAAAGTAACTTTTAAGCCTTAGGAACAATGGTAAGACACGTGACATATCAAAGAATACTTCATTGTCTTTTACTAGAAGTTGAAACACATATATTCACTAATGCATGGCATTTGAACTGGAAAGTCAGAATAAAAAAGCAACAGCCCTGTACAGAGGTCAAATGCCTATGCAAATACAAGTCAATTGTCAGTAAAGCAAGACAGGCTCTTTGACACATTAAATCGGTATGAGATGCTTTCCTCGGGACCTAACAGGAAAATAGAAGAAATGTCACTCCTATTAGTGATTCCCAAATTCAATCTCCAGTTTGAAGGCATATGTTAAGACTTAAGCTCAATAGGAGAGATATACCAAAAAAATTAGTCTTCCTAGTTAGAATAATTCAAGACTTACAAGTTTAGCTTACTTAATGAGGATTCCAATAGTTGTCACCCTTTAAGGACCAAGGTCCACAGTAACTTCACCTTTGTCCAAACTAACTCGGTGGTAGCCCTTCACTCGTCTGCTAATATTTAGTTTGCACCTTAATCCAACATCACAGGAAGTCATTTCCGTAGCTTCTTATCTCTTAACAAGAGTACCAAACCCAAGATACTCATTAAGGTAGAGAACTTCAAGGCTTAACTATCAAGGCAGTTAGCTTATATTTTTCAATGTGGAACTCCAAAGAGCATCAAGGTCTTTCAAGGTTTAAGGGCATCTTCAAAAGCAACAAAATGATACTAATTTCATTCCCAAACGACTAGATTATCATTCACTAGGACAACTAGTTAGGGTTTAGAAAAAAAAAACGAATCGCAACATGGACGCCATGGAAAGATAGTCGAAGAAATTAGAAATGGAAAGGAAGAGAGATAGAAGAAGGACCTCATGATTGCAGTAGCGGCAAGTGTGGAGAAGAACCTTGTTTTCCTTGTCCTCTGTAGGGTATAGAACATTGTTGCTGCAAAATGGAGAAGAAAAGAGGAAGAACCATTAATAAAAACAAATGTATAACAAGATTCACATCTATTGGGAACTCTCAGGAAAACGGTAACAAACCATCCACCGCAAAATCTCAGTGTACTCATCCTAGAATCATCCAAATGCAAGGAAGAGGAAAAAGGTTTTAAATATATATATATATATATATATATATATATATATATATATATATATAGATTAAAAAAAGAAAGATTTATATTAAAAATTCAAAAATTGTTTTAGTCTAATTTATAACTTATTAAAGCATAAAACCGAATAAATAATTATAGAATGTCAAATTATTGTGTATGAACAACTTTATTTTTTAATTAGTTTTCATAAATTAAAGACAGTATATATAACAAGAAATATATATATATATATATATATATATATATATATATATATATATATATATATATAAAGTTTGTAAGAAGTCCATGAGTAATAACAACTTGTATTTCATCTTACTTTAACAAAATATCTAAGAGTTGAATATTGTTAGTTTGTTTTCATTCAAAGTTTGAGAATAAATTTTGCACACAAAAAATGAGCATGTTTAATTATATAAAAAATATTAATACATATATTACTTATAAAATAATACTAAGTATTTGGTACAGAACCATCTATTGGTTTATATACATATATAAAAATTCATCTACTTTGTCACACCAATTTTTACTAATAGATATGTATTAAGTGTGATAAATTAAATTTCAAAATGAGGTGAAATTTGAGGTAATAAGGTGCACAGGATCAACGTTGTGGATGACCTCCATCGTTTAGGACAAATGAAGTTTAAATATGCTACTCCAATTTAGGAAATTTATAATTTATCTTTTAATTCTATATTTTGAACAAATATTTGTTTTAGTAAATATTATTAAAAATTATATGTAGATAATTAAAATTACAATTGTTTACGTGATCGGTAGTTAAATGTTTTTTTAAAGTATTTATTTTGACAACATTTCAATATAAGGTATTTAAATAAAGTAAAGCATGTTTTTTTTCAAATTATAAGAATTAAGAAACAATAGTTCGATCGTATGTTTAGTAGTATGTGGGGGTTCCAAATGCCTCCTTGACACTCACAAATCCATCGATTTGGGAGAGAGAACAGATACCAAATTTGGCAAATTTCCGTACAGAATGTACCTACCAAAAAGCAGGAACATTTCAACCTAAATAGATTTGGGGCAGGAATTTTTTCTTAAAAAAATAAAAAACACTTGTTAATGGAAAGTTTGGTGATATGCAGTAATTTGAAATTTACGGAGAGAACATAAACTTATTTCAAAAACGACAATACTTTGAGAACATTTTTGTGATAATATTTTAACATTATCTATCTATTATTCTGTAATTGGTTCATGTTAGTATTTATGATTATTTTTATTGATTGTGGAGTAATTTTAGACCAATCACATAATAACAAGTAGATAATGTTAAAATGTTATAAAAAAATATTGTCAAAGTATTATTATCCTTTAAAAAATGTGTTTCCTGACAATAGAGCTATATAATATATGAAATTGTCTTGTCGGTCATGGTGTAATAAGGTGAGTTCAAAGTTTTGTTTCCCATTTATTCGATAGATATTCTGCACAAATTCTGCCCCTTAAGTTAGCTTTACCTCAACAAGGAGGGTGAAGTATAAGACTAGTATGGAGCCGAAAGGATGTAGCAGAGGTGATGATATGATTTTATAGACAGACCGAGAAATACATGCTCCCTAAACAATGTTGGGATGGTTTTTGTTTTGTCCAATGTTTTGTTGCATTAATGAAGCTACATAATTAAGTGAAGCTTGTTAAAAGTGAGGAGGCTGCTGAAGGCTATGGAGATGGTCTTCACATGGGAAATTAATCAAACAACAAGGGTTGATTTTGAGGTGATATAAACTGAATGAAGGGTTGATTTTATTATAACTACGATTCTTTTATTGTTGATAAAAAATATTTTTTGTTGTAGTTTAGCAACAAATCAGTTGCTGATTATTAAAAAAAAAACAGTAGTGTACCAGCATAATTTCAGTTAAATCATAGCTTTGCAAGACCCAAAACGCTAACACACGTATCACATGCTTCCCAAGATAAAAGGATCCATAGAAAAGTAGGTAACAATAATACTAATTACAACTGAAAATGGAACAAAGCAAAAGATATCCACCTGAAGCATAAAAACCAAGAGCTAGCGGGGTTCATATTATGCCCACAGATTAAGCAATAAGCTTAAGGTCCATTAGTTTGACATAGGCTGGATGCAGGAAATACCTCAGGGATAGAGAAGATGCAAGAACCAACTTAGTAACCAAAGCCTCGAAATTAAACAAGAATTTAGCTTTAAATGAGCATCGGAGTGTTACAACATTTAAAAATGGCATCAATTGCAGAAACCAGCCATGCTCTTAAGCATCAAGGTATAAAATAGAGCACATCCACAATTGTATCACTTAAATCGCAGTGAAGTATGACCTCTGGCACAGACAAACCACGCAGGCTTCCGGAGATAAGAAGATTCATCAACAAATGTTGGTAACAAGACAAACTACAATTGAATGTAGAATACAACATTAGGGATCCACCAGAAGCATGGAAACTAAAAGCGGACTTTAATTTAATCCACGAGCTATAAAAAAGGTGTGTGTTTCTGTGTAGGTTTGGGTGGTACCTGGCGTGTCAATCCAACCGAACATATGTCTGATTGGCGGGTTGGGTAATACAGCTGATCTTGCAACAAGCTCAAGCTCAGTTGGTTTAGTGAAATCTAGATGCCCGAAAGCCCTCTGAGATATAGACAATATGCAAGAAACAACTCTGCAATGAAAGCCTCAAAACTACACAAGAATTACATTGCAGATGAGAGTATCTGAGTATGACAGCATTCGAACAGTAGCAAAAGCCACCCAATTGCTTAAACATATCAGTTTAATATAGAACACATTCACAAAGTTAAATGTTGATACATTAAGCCAAACTTGCAGGTCTCTTCAAGAGAGCATAGGGACAAAAGAAAAAAGAAAAACACAACTTCGCATCTATCAAAGCTTATTCTACATTAAGGACGTCATAAACAAGCACCATATCTACCGAAACTTCATGATCGTATCTATGGACGTGGTTGTCCCCTTCTCACCAAACCCTTAGTTGCAGCACACATTCTTAAGTCTCATTCAGCGTCTTCGATTATGCCTCTTCTTTCTCCGGCTGCTTTTATCATCAGAATCAGAGTCTGAAGCAGAATCAGAATCAGAATCAGATGATTCTGATGATGTACTGTACCTCTTGCGTCTTCCTCTCTTCTGCTTCTTCCTCCTCCGTCTTCGTTCTTCCTCTGAATCAGAACATGAACTGTAACCTGAACTACTTCCAGAAGAATAATCTGATCCCGTAACAGACGATGACCCACTATCACTATCAGTCTCAAAAACCGAATCCTCGCTATCACTTCCAGAATCAGAGTCAAACCTATGTTTCCTTTTGGTTTGTTTGGAACTTGCTTTTGCATTTTCCTCCTTAGCACCATCAGCAACACTCTCATCCAAATCATAAGTCTCTGCCACATTCACCCTCAATTTAGGGTTTTTCAGTTGCTGCGTCCGAGAAGGTCTTGAAATGTAAACCCTTTCATTCTTGCATTCATACGTCCAGTGGCCACTTTGGAAACACTTTTGGCACTGGGCAGCCCCACCGGAAGCCGACATTGCAGGCTTAAGGTCTTTCCTTTCACCCAATTTAACAGCTTTCTCAGTACTCATCAAATACATCTGCCTCTTAGCTTCTCTTTTCTCCTGCCATCTGCTAGGCCCTTCTTCCTTCTGCCCATAAGCATTGACATTTCGGGACGCCGCGGCCGCCGCCCTTTCAGCCTGGGTACGGCTAAGTCCCTTAGCAGCGCTCAGAGCCGCAGCCTTGATTCTTTCAGCTGCAGCCTGAGATTTCTCTTCCTTCTTACTTGACATGTTCTATATCATATACGTCCTCAAATTTGACTTTAACAACAGATATATAAACTCTGCGGCATCAATATTCTCCGAAAACTAATTCCAATTTGTGAAAACCCAACGTCTGTGATTACAGCAGCTCACAAACTAACGAAAATCAAAAGAATAGGGTTATTATTCTACAGTGATAAGAAAAAGTAAATCGAACAAATCGAAACCCTACACAACATCCCTTCCAGTCATTTTTCAATCAGCATTTGGAATGAACGATTGAAAGAGTTGAAACAAAATAAAAAATAAAAAAAATATCACTCACCTCATCAGTTTCCTTATGCGCCGGGTCCGATACTTGATTTGGTTGTTCAGAGAAAGAGAGAGAAAGAAGATATATTCCAGTATGAGAGAGAGAGAGAGTGATAGTTCGTTAAATTGCTACGTCTAATTTAATTATCGAAAGAAAAAACGTGTCAATTGACTTTGTGTTTCTTCTCATATAGGTATTTTAAAAACAATAGTTATAAAAAATATAATAAAGTTACTAACAGTTTTCCGTAGGATTTTGTAATTATATGGGTCAATTTGCTTTGTCAATGGTTTATATGGGTTTTTTTTTTTTAAATTACAAATATATTAGTTCTATTAAGGTGACATAATTTCACTACCTATACTCATACCTAATTTATAAAAAGTATTAAAATACTTATTATAAATGGATATCAATTATCCGTGTGGACTATATTCATATATATATATATATATATATATATATATATATATATATATATATATATATACGAATATGAATATTTTAATTAATTATAATTTTTTTTAAAAAAATTAATAATATTTGTTAAGTGGAATGAACAAGAAAGCTTAAATAAAAAAAATAAACATTGTTAGGGGATAAATAATCCCATCGAAAGTTCTTTCATCTTGACGTAACAAGTTGTATATGTTTATTTCATTGGTTTAGTATTATGAAACATAAAGTATTTTACAAATATGTAATTGAGATTATAAAAAATAGGGATGTACATTCACTTCTCAGAGACTATTAATTGAAATATCTTTTTTTTTTTGTTTCATTACATAATATCTCAACATTCAAGCCGTGTGATTATCCCACTACTTCAAAAAGAAAAACAACATTAAATTCATCATCCAGTTAAATAACTTTTCTATCATGCACAATAAACTGGAATCAATTGAAACTTTCACAACTTTAATTAAAATGTAAAAGTATTGAAAAGTGATTATCTTCCAATATTTATTCTTAATCAATTTTCAAATAAATTATCTTTACCCAACCGGACTTTTAGGTACACAACTTTGATTAATGCTAATTGATTGCTCTTGAATGGTGCTTGAAATTAATAACTTTATCATTTACATGTTCAAAAATCTAAACATGACCTCTTCATAACGTACTGGTGTCACTTTAGTATGACTTAACTATATTCATAATTTTAAGAAAAATGAACTTATATTATCTAAAGAGTCAAATTCAAAAATCAAGTCTGAAGTATCCCATAAGATTCTTTCACAGGTAACATAATAACCATGCAAATCTACCAATATTGTCACTAAATTTAAGAATATTGATTGTAAGGAGGAAGGTGAAGAATGAATAGGCATATAATACAAAAAAGTTAATGTGAAAACAATTAAAAGATGAACTTCTGAAATTTGTAAAGTAAACTACTAATAAATAATTGTTGTAGAAAACAACTACATGCCTATTTCTTCATGATTGAAAAATCTCAACCTCAAAAATAAGAGATTAATTATTCAAGGTACCATTTGATTCTTTAACTAAATTGAATTAGCCAATATTTGATTTCTTTCATTTAATGTCAAACTAATTCAGGTTAACTTATAAATATAGGTAAAAATAGAAGGAACACATGTCTTTACCTATCCTTTACTTTCTTTTTCTTTTGTTAATATCTTACTTGCTATCTTTCAACTACAGTTCTAATTCTTTTGATTGTTGAAAATCAAATTATAAGTTAATTAACTAAGAATAATTAAATTAAGCATATTTATAAGGATCACGATTTGAATTGGAAGTGATATAAATCTCATATATAAGATGGACTTATATTTTATAGATGTTGTATTTCTCCATTGATATTTTCTCAAAATATTCATCAATGGTATTCAAAGAGAAAGTGTTAATGTGAAATGATTCACACTTAAAAAAAATTATTACAAATTTAAGTGATAGATTAAATCATACATTAAATAAAAATGAGAAAGTTGAACGATCATGAAATAAAATCTCATAAATTTATTGTTATTTTTTTTGTTATAAAAAATATTAATTCCTTAAATAGAGTAAACTTATGTATTATTCGTATTGTATTATTCAGGTGCTCCGTTATTGAAAGACTTATAATCGATTAATGCATGAAATCAGATTTAACCCGGGAGATCTGTGGAAAAGTATGTTATTTCCAATGAGAAATTTCCATTTGGCATGAGTTCCCATGTAAGGACATCAGGTACAACATTTAGATTGGAAGATACATGGATTTAATGATGCTAAAAATGTTCAACACAAGGTTGTTCCAATCTCGTTGAAAAGAATAAACCCAAAAAAAAAGGAATATAGAGTCTGGTCATCCAAAGAAATAGAAGTATAAGCCCTGTGGACCTATCTTAACGATCAGTCTTGAAGAAATCGAGAGTCCATTATTCACCACTCTTCATACAGTACCTGCTTCAACATCTTTCCGAGTTTCAAATATCTTCCAAAGATTGTATTTCAGATGTCTTGACCAATACCAACTTTTCTGAACTTTGAAAGCCACCTCAAATCCAAGATTGTATTTCAACTTACCGACAACAACTTAGGTAGTGAATTTTCTAATCATTAATTTCCACTCTAACTTCATGAATATGGTCCGAATTGCAGATCTAGAGACTCCCAAACCCCAAACGTCCAGTCTTTTTGTCTACATATATCCTTCCAATAGATCATGCACACTTTTTTATCTTTGGCTATATCACCCCAATCAAAGGATGAACACATTTTATGAATAGCATCACTCACAAATGCAGTACCAGAAAAAACGTGTGCAGGGTTGCTTTTCTTGGTGAAAAGATTTGGTGAGTTATTTTTGTCAGCCATAGTAAGAAGTTACCATTTTATTTATTAAGCATGTTTGGACTTTTGTTCCACTAAACTGAACTGAGGTTTGATGCCCTTATAATACACTGACTCATTCCAATACACTGTTTACTAAGAAACCAAGAAAATGTAAGTTTGAGATAACATTGGTCAAAGACATCATGAACAGAAAAACATGTATACTATACGTCTTTCGTTTCAAAGTATTTTTATTGGCATATCACGGAGAATAATAACACCCCAAATCGACCAGTTCACATTTCTAGAAAAGCAACATGAATTGATTTTCACAACATCGGTTGCACTACTGACATACTTAGACTCTCGAATCCAGTCCACACAGATCTATTGTATGTAATCAGAACCAATCTATATAAAAAGGTACGTTAGTGTTAAAGAATAAAGCCTGGGCTACTGCAAAATTACAGTTTCGGCACAAAAGGCGTCGTAATACGAAATACGGAAAAGAAAAAGACAAGATCGATGCAAGGTTCGCGGCAGCAACACGCATCAATAATTAACCAATGCAAAATCCAGTTACGATGTAGAAAAACTGCATAAGAGTTCTTTGCAATACTCAACAGTTTAATAGATTTACAACGGCTGACGATTCCCTACATTAGTGAAAAATGGGCCTTAGATACTCACTGCACGTATTCCCATAACCGAAATAAAGGAGGAAAAAAGACACATGGAAGAGCTGTGTAGGACAAGATATTGATGACCTCAATCATGAAGTTCAAACACTGAGAAGGGATACGATATGACATGATTACCCCTCATTTGCACCTTGGATACCCTGACAAACTTCGAAAATAAATGAGCTGGAAGAGGTAAATTTTGGGGACGGGAAAAGTTAAGAAAATTATTTCAGGAATATCATACAAAAACAACCATTAGCTCAAAGGCCCAAAATAGCAAACTGAAGAATTGGAGCATATCCACCCACGTTGCTGTATTAATATCTCCCCGCCTCTCAGTGGCACTGTACAGTATTCTCACGTCCTCGATGCAACGCATAAGCAGAATTTACCCCTTTGTAGGTAAATTTCCTTCGTTTCAAAGCTCTATGTATGTAGTCAGAACCACTTACCCACCAGCAAATCTAGACATCAAATGAAACAAATAATCTCCCTTCCTGCATGAGTGAAAGCTTACGATCCATTTACAGCCATCTCTGGTGAGGACTTTGGGGCAACCAATGGACGCTCCTCTCCACCCAATTGTATGTTATCTGATTTTGCATGCAAGCAATCGGAAAAGTTTCTAGAGTCTTCAGCCTCTTTCTCTATGTGATTGTCTTCTCCTGCAGTGTTGCTATTATCGGAACTGCTTCTAGAAATACTTTGTACATCTCCCTGATTATTTTCACTAGAGCCCATCCTCCCCTCAACTATTCGAGCACTCGTCTGAATGCTGATTGACGTTTTCTTACTAGGTAGCGCAGCTTGGCTCAATGTTGAACACAAGGCAGCAAAGACACTATCTTTAGATTTAGAATTCTTTGATAACTTCTGTTTCTTCACAAGTTCAGGTTCCTTATCTTTTGAAGGCAACTTCCTCTTCAGCCTGAGAGACTCCAGTACCCCATCATCTTCCTCAGAAGTTTCAGGCTGCTTCCTTGGTGGTGGTTTGTAATCTTCATCGTCCTCATCATCCTCATAGTCAACCAGTGACCTTGGACTAAAAAGCAAGATGAACAAATAATTTTATAGCATATGGACTACAGAAAGTTAAACATAATACTAAGAAACAGAAGTCTACCTTAACTGTGAATAGCTTGAAGCAACTCCATTGGACAGATTAGGTTGCTGGTGTCCTTTCTGATTCCGCGGAACAGATGCAGAAGCAATATCCTCCTCATCACTAATCAAATACTCGAAAAGTAAGACTCCATGCTAGTTATATAAACAACTGAATCTCCTTAGAATGATCAAGAAAGAAGATAATGTACCTGTCCTCATTAAAGTATCGTTCTTCTTCTTTCTCCAAAGCACGCTCATCATTTCGTCTACGAAGGTCCACAACAGTAGCAGCATCTTTTGTCCCACCATTATCCAAACACTGCAAGCAAGCACATAAATTCAAGCCTGTATTTCAACCGCAAGTCATGCTCAAAGAAAAAGATTTACCTGCTCATATTTTACTTTCAGTGAGTGAATGGACGCCAAATACTCAAATTTCACCAGCTGGTCCCAAAAAGAATCAACTATGTATTTCAGCAATGCTTTAAGATTCTCCTGTACAATGCAATGTATCAGTTCAACATTTCTTGAGGCATTTAAGATCCACAACACTTACTAAAGATTCACACCTTCCTAATAAACTCAAAAAGCTCCAGAACAGCAGAATGGAGCAGATTGTAGCGATTGCCGTTAGAAACAAAGGCATCAATGATTGGTTTGAGTACATTATTCCTAGTAACATAATTTATCAAATGCTCATCCTGCAGTTTAACACTCCAAATTGTTAGATAAAATGCAAGTAAATCAGCCAATGAACTGTCTTTTTAAAAGGAAAAACAACCTTGGTAATAAGGTTTACAAATCACATGATTTTTACAATAATCATGAAGTATATTTAAATGAGAAAAAACATTAAATTCTTTTCAGGTTTTCACTGCAGCAAAAGTCAGTTTTATGATAGACAGCTGTCATATCAGAAGCCATGGTGACAATACTAAAGACAAAACCCCCTAAATTATCAAACCAGGCCATCAATGCAGCTGACAAAACTGAGATATCTACCACAAAATAAAATTCTTGTCTTCTTGCACCAATGGGTATTATCTCCACAAATCATAATGAAACAGTAAAAGTTGTACTTTATTTTACTGTATTTGTGCCCAGATTTATTTCTCAATCACCTTTTATTTGGACAGATTTGAAACTTTAGCTCTATCATAAGAATGTAATAATAGGCCTCTGTCCACATATTGTAAATACCCCCCCTGAACAGTGATAAAATCAGATTAATTCTTTTTGAAGTCAAGGCAATTTGAACTTACATGACGCGAGAGAATAGTTCGTACAAACCGGACAGCACCAACAACTAAGTACCTTTCTGCTCTTCGTGTCAATAGCAATATTTTTTCAAACACATTATTAAGAAGAAAGTTACACCTAAAAACAGCAAAGAGAAAACCATAAACATAATGTCCATGCTTAACAGTACAAAATCAACTGGACACTGCAGAGCAGCAAGAAAATACTTTATTCTGTATGGATGATGTAGGACGCAAAAGCATAGTAATTCACATATGTTTGATAGTATCTCTGGCTTAGTTCCACTTTGACAATGAGCTCTTCGCCCAGAACCTATTGATTTGTCACTTTCACCAGCAGTAATTTCCGAAGGACAAGATGATGTTATAACCTCAATCAATTGCCCCAAATGCCTCTCAAAGAATATGTCAATAATAGTGTCCCTCTGTCAGATAAAACTAAAATCGTCAATAAAACAAGTTCAAGAATTACCCATCATACAAACATAGAAATAGACTTCATCTTACGTGAAACTTTAACTGACAAGTTTTTCCAACAATTTTCAGCAGATATAATATAAAATACAATTCAACATTCAAAATTTATCCCTGCACAAACAAAACTTAGTGTGTTGGCTTCAAAATGCAAGAAAAGAAAAGAACGATGGAACACCAGCTGATAAATTGAAAAATAGTATTTTTTTTTTTTAAATCATAAAAAAGTACTGCAGACTTTGGCTATCACATGGTCAAAAAGATGTTAGATGAGTTCACTGTTCAAATTACCGGATAAGACATCAGTCTTCCTATTACACATTAAATGAAATGTAACTGCTCCTAACTTTCTCCATCAACATAACAGTTACTATTCATCATATTCTAATAACCCATAAAAACAGTTAGTATTACATGTTCTAGTATGTAATTGTTTCTGTTCCTACTTTCTGCCAATAACTATCTTAGGTGTCTTTAAATTTAAATTCTCACTATTAAGAAATGGATTTTAATCCTAATTCAATTCCACAAAACTAGCTTATAATGTGAGATTTGTACCCACATATATATTTTAAATTGACATTATCTTTAGTCGATGTGGAACTTTCTAACACATTCTTCTCATACCGAGATATATACATCTTGTGCGTGGAACTAAACATTAATGAGTGATTCTAAATTTAAATCTAGAAAGAAAAGGAACACCCAAATACAGTGACTCCAAATGAAAAGCTACCACCAGTAGATTCTAAATTGCACCCTCCACCATCAATACATGTTATTAGTTTTCATCAAAGTATAGCAAGCAAAGAAATTCACCATAATAAAATACCACCATAAAAACGTATGCAAGTGCAAAAGAAACTAATATCAGGGCTTGAAAATGTATGTAAATTTTAAGTCAAAGAATTGATTGACAAATTATTAATTTAAGATGAGACACTTAAAAATTAACTACTACAAAAGAAAAACAAACATAAATATATCAGTCAAGAAAGATATCGATCATACAACAAGTTACAAGCAAGGTAAGAATTGATAGGCTCCAGAAAATAGCAGAAATCATGAACCTGTGATCCAGTCAATGTGCATGAGTCCAATAAATTGCGAAGAATTTCAAGAAACTGGCAGTGCATGTTCTCTTCAAAATCTGTTAGCATTCCTTTAACCTGTGTAAAAGATAGCATGCGTAATAAATATGAGCTGGGCTACCCTTTCCAATAAACCATAACTAGATATATAGCAAATCAACTAGTAAATATTGAAACTATGTGGATAGTTTCCACAAATCGCATATTATGTGCAGGTGTATAACTCCATTGTATATAGAAGTTTGTTATTATTTGCTGTAATTGATTTAGTTAGTTAGATGCCTGTTACAACCATTGTGATCAGTTGTTACAAACATTGTGATCAGTTGTTACAACTGTCATGGTCAGTCACAACTGTTTTACCATTGAGTCTGTGTCACAACCGCCGTGGTGTTAACAGAAAAGCAGTAGTCTTAATGTGCAATACAGTCAATAATACATAAACTCATTTCTTTTCAATATTATGCCTCCCAATAATTACATTTTAATTAGATCCAGAGTGAGGACATGGTGTGGCTGCTTTATCTAAAGGTGGTAGATGCAACACAAGTAGTTTATATAATAAAAATATGCAAAAGCTCACCTTATTAATTTTTATTTTGCAATAAGAAAAGGTCATAAAGACACAAACATAATCTGAAGCATAACTAATTAAAGATATAATAAATTTCAGAATCGTTTTGGATACACTTATTTAAACAAAAATGCATTAAATTTCAGAATATTTTTTTCCATGTTCCCAGAAATGCAATCAAAAACCCAGAAGCAAGCATCAGTTTCATTAATTTGTGCACGTGAGAGCCTGGTGACTGCATCTTCCAAACTAAATTTACTACCAGGGAACTATATAAAGGCCAAAACACTATCTCCCCCCAAATTGTTTTGAAAAAAACTCACAGAAACATCACTGCAATGAATCACTATCCAGCTTATGGATTTCCAGCCACTTAATTATATTTGGAATTGGAACATCAGATTGGGGCTTCGAATCTCAAAGGAAAACAGACCAATCTGCAACCCACAGATGGGGCCCAATAGAATAATAAGGAACCAAGGATTAGATCAATGGAAAGAAGGCCTCTTCCTATCCTTATCAATGTGGCTGTTAGTCAGAGCAACAATTTCCGCAAGTCAGAAATGAAACAATATTCAAATTTCAAAAAATTTGTTTACTGATTCTAGGAAGAACTTATTTTTCAAATCCTGAGTTGCTTCCAAACACAGGATTAAGCACCCAATTCCACTGAACTGAATTATCCTACTTGGATGATTTTAAAATTTTGTCAGATGCCCATTTGTCAGATGATTTTAGGTTTTGAAATAAAAATAGAAGTTTGACAGCATGCTTTTATCAACTATTTTAAAAAGAAGAAAACATAGTACATTACAATCCTATTTAGAGTTTCACCTCAGTAATGAGATACATTTAATAAACATTAAAATATCAAAGTAAAACTCCAAATTTGATTGGAGAATAGCACCTACAGTACCACAGATACCGTACGTAAGTTTTGTTCTTCTGAAAATTCAAAATCAGAAAACTGTCTTTAAATTTAAAAGAATAAAAAAAGCTTCTGCAACTTCTAAAACTGTCATAAACAAATTTCTTTTATTTTCTTTTCTAAAATAAATTGTAAAACTATTTTGCAAAAAAGTATAGAAAAACCAAAAACAAAAACACTGAAGCACAATCAAACTTATCTATCTAAACCTATCCCCAATTTTCCATTTTTGCCCAGACTTTTTGCAGTAACTGCTCAAAGTTAATGCTAACAGAACAGTCCTCTGGTTAATCATTAATTTCTTTCCCTTGGTTTTGAATCGTTAATCTTTATATCATGACCTGTATTCATTCTTTGATGTCCGACATCAGTTTTACCATCACTGAATACACATTTATCCTACAACAGTTAGCAGCACTAATACAAGGAAACAAGCAAAACACTCCACTAAATAACACAACTGACTTCTGGTTTCAAAATGCAGTTTAGCAACAGAGAACACCATACATAGGTTCACCGATAAAAAAATTCTGTCTATTATAAATCTCTGTATACGAATGTCACATAGAAGATATATGTAAACTCATTGCATACAAAACATACCAAAAGTCCTAGAAGGGCAAATCCTTCCTGTCGAACAAAATAGGATCGCAAGAGATTAGGATCTTGATTCAAGAAAAGAATGAGGATATCTGTTCTGCAACCATCACAGTGATTTCATATTAGAAATTAATCATAAGGAATGTACCAAATATAATAATTGAATTTTACACAAATCAAATTCACAAGGGAGCAATACCCAGTTAGCACAAGCTTCTTGTCTTCACTTTGTAAGACATCAGTGACAACATCAAAGATGCCTTCGTTCATTAGATCCCTGCATACATTCCAATTTGAAATTAATAACCAATGGGATTAAATAACTCCTCAGTTCTATAATAAATAAATGGCATTACAAATGTAATCAGCGTGAGTCAGGTACAAGTATTGAGTCAAAAAAGTGTAGTAAAAGGTTTCCTACAATGGTTTCATTTAAAAGCTACTATATACATGACTTATCACAGACTATCAAAAGTTTCCTTGAGAAATGTGTGCAAATTGTTCTTCAGGTGTTCCACTTGAGCTCAATCAAAAAACCTAATTGGGCTCACCATCACATACTCCATAGCAGACTAAGGAAAAATGTTTTCCACTGAAAGGTACTGAATAACTCCAAAATAAATGGAAGGAAAGCAAGAAGCATCTGTTCATTTAAGAGACCAGCTATCTCATGAGACCATTCAAATGTAACATACCTAAAAAGCCGAAGCTGCTGGACCATCTGCAAGCTCTTGCTCAAACTACAAAATTCATGCAAGAAATAAACCTGTTCACCCCAATAAGAGGAAAACACTGTTTAGAATATAATCTTCGGAAAATCATAAACATCAAACAAGGCATTATTTGGCCACTAAAGAAATATAGCCATACAAGATAGGAAGAACTAATAGTATATAACCTCAACATAGATGATAACAGCTACATAGACATGATTCATTTTAAAGAAAGTAAAACATAGACCCTATTCTGATAGTGAGGTATCTACCAAGTTACTCTATTATGGTGCATATGGGTTTACCTGACTTTTTTGGAAGAAAAGAAATGTGAAGAATAAACAAAGTATTAGAAAGTGGGTTTTAAGCCTAACTCAACCCCACAAAACCGACTTGTAAAGTGAGGTTTGCACCCCATTTATATATTATAATTTGGCCTTATCTCTAGTCGATGTGGAACTTCCAACACACCCCTTCACGCCGAGGTATAGACATCTCGTGCGTGATAGTAGAAATTGGGTGGTCTGATAACAGTCCGATAGCGGGTGGAATAGAAGAATAGAATACCCACATAGATCTCGCTAGGATAGGCTTCAACCATAGCTCTGATACCATATTAAGAAAGTGGGTTTTAAGCCTAACTAACAACAAATTATCGCTAGAGATAAGGCCAATTCATAGTTTATTAGTGGGTGCAAACCTCACCCTACAAGCCGGTTTTGTGGGGTTGAGTTAGGCTTAAAGTCCACTTCTAACATGGTATCAGAGCCATGGTTAGAGCCTATTCTAGCGATATTTGTTGTTTACGCTCGAGATGTATATACCTCAGCGTGAGAGGGGTGTGTTGGAAGTCCCAAATCGACTAGAGATAAGGCCAATTTATAATACCTCACCCTACAAGCCGGTTTTGTGGGGTTGAATTAGGCTTAAAGTCCACTTCTAACATGGAATCAACACCATGGTTAGAGCCTATCCTAGCGATATTTGTTGTTTACGCTCGAGATGTATATACCTCGGCGTGAGAGGGGTGTTGGAAGTCCCACATCGACTAAAGATAAGGCCAATTTATAGTTTATAAGTGGGTGCAAACCTCACCCTACAGGGGTTGAGTTAGGCTTAAAGCCCACTTTCTAATACAAAGCACTTCACTATTTTCGTTTCAAGTGTGCTGAATGGCATCATTTGATCAATGTAATCAAAATTTCCAAGGGAGATAAGGCTTTGTTGTTGTTACTGCTATTATACTTACACATATGACACAAGAACCTACAAGTATCTGCACTCGGACATGCTTGACAACCAGCCAACAGCATAATGCAGTTACAAACATACTTGCACTTATTTTTCACAGCTAGTGCAAGGATTTTTACAGTCATGAGAAGCCCTCTACTTTTCTCAGGGGAGATTTGCTCTAGTCAAATCCGATTTACACACAGGTACTTGCACTTACGTCTGATCACTATGACTACAGCATGCAGAAGACCTTGGCCCCAAGAAAATCCAGTTGGGACTCAGACAATTTGCAGCAGTCCAGACCAGTTTATGTATGGATTGATGACATCAGTGTCAATTCATTAGCACACCCGATTCAGTATCTAAACTGAACCAGTGATTGGCCTGTTTCATAGTCAAACAGGTCCAGCTGGTGGCCAAGCTTGGTCAGATTTAGTAACATTGATTACAACTACCTTGGTCTAAACTCTATCAATATATATCCTCTGTTCAATCAAAGCAGATGTCAAACTAGCAGATGATGTGAATGCACCACTGCAACTACAAACACTTCAGATTACATGGGTTCACTTTAAACAAACACATTCTTCGAAGGTTTGAACATCACAGGTTGGATATTTAGTTTGTGATCAAGGTGAAGACCGTAGAATAGGAAAACCTTTACTGGAGTAGACAGTGCCCAGCAACAAAGGACATGCATTGTTCAAGGAAATCTGAAAGTGGAGCACAAGGTGTTCCACACCAATAGCACTTACATTGATTAACAATAGAAAACACGACTCAAGACAAAGTATATATTCCAAAGTTTTTAACCATAAAAGCTGATTAGGGGGAATAAATGAAACAGAACAGAGAGACCATTTACAGGGATTGTATTTCTTTTACAAGTGAAAATGTAAAATTTAACCAGATGCGACCTAAAATGTGTAATAATATAAAGCAGGACCAAATTCAAATATGATATGACATCAAGATGGAATTGTACAATAGCACTGCCATATATAAGTTTATTTATTAGATGAGTGGACGTAATAGGGATGGAAGGAGAAGAATTCAAACTCAAGGGATGGTGATCTATGTCCAGAGTACAGAATGTAACTGGAAGGGAATGTTATCAAAAATCATTCCCCTCAATCACTCATATTGGTATGAGCATGGTTATCAAACTCGTGAATTTACTCGTTAACACATGAGTTTAAGTTTCTACACACGACGTCCGAGTTAACTCGGAAGTAAACTCATTTTTGGAGTAAACTCGGTAGAATTAGAAGCAAACTCAGTCAACTTGCTCAAACTCGTGAGTTTGCAACCGAGTTGGCAAGTTCAAAGGAGAAATTGTTTAAACCCAAAACAACAAAAACCATAGTCATTTGTGTGCGAACTGGAAAACAAATAACTCGCCGTGATTAGATTGGGGTTTCACCACTCCTCACTGCGTCACCGTCACTTGCCGCTCATGGCGCACTGCTTGCTCACCGCGCTGTCATTCGTGATGTTGAGGTTACCTCCATTTCGTTCTTCTTCAGCTTTGTGTAGTGGGGCTCTTTTATATTCCAAAAGGTGGGTCTTTTTGATGGTCAGATGCAGCATCGCACTGTTTAGGAGGAAGGGATTATTAAGCAATTTTTATTGTGTGGTGGTGTGCCGCAGCATTTTGGAAGGGCAATATATATATATTATATTAGACTTTTTAGTTAGGAATTAGGAAATTATTAAGGACTTTAAATTTCATTTTTAAATTAAGAATTAGGGATTATTTTTAGTTATTTAATAATTGTATAATATTTTTTTAATGTTGTAGTTCAAAACTGAAATCAGCAATCAATTTAAAGTGACTAGGAATGAACCAAATTTAATTGAGTGCAGTCTAAGCGTATCCTATTTATTAAAAATAGAAGCAAAAATGCTTAGGAAGAGGTTAGATATTTAAAGTATTTTGAATTGAACTTGTATTCGTATGAACTTGTTTCCTTTGACTATTTTGATTAATTATTTTATTGTAATATTTGAATTAGTATGTTATTTACAATTTTCTTCGTGTGAAGTAAACTCTTACAACGAGTTGAGTCTCTGAGTCAAGTTTACAAAACTTTTTCAAGTTTATGTAAACTCTTGAGTTTGACAACCTTGGGTAAGAGATCAAACCCGCAAAGGAGGAACAGCTTTCTTCCGAGTATAGCAAAGGAAAAGCAGGTAAAACAAATCTTCAACAAGGCTTACCAAATTCTTTTTTGATTCTTGAGTCGTGGTGGGTGATTTTAGCCTAGCAAACAACTCCTGGATGAATGCACTGTCATCCTTTAATGAAGAGACAACCTAAAAAATAACAGCAGACAACCATAAAGACAACATTCACCAAACAAAATGATATGTCTCCATTCTTTGTTAATCAAATCTTACATAGGCATTGTTTGAATGTATTATGGAGTTAAGATTTGCACCAATACCCTCATCCAATAATCTAGCCAGAACAACATCCTGAAAGTGAGAAGGGAAGGTAAAAATCATAGTGAAGAGGAAAGCAATTAGCCATGAAAGCATAATATAAACCCAAACCTTCAAAAAACCAACTCTATATGTCTGATGAATCTTTGACAGCACAACTGGGTCTTTTATAGGTATAGCCTACAACAGAAAACAGGCAACATACTATTAGGAACAAAATTCCTAAGACATTTACAGAGTAAAGATCCACCTAACTTACAGCTTTCCAAAAGATAAAAAAGAAATAGCATATGATACCTCCTTAAAAACAACATGCTCCTTTAAGAATTTACGATGATGTTGAACATGGGGAAGCTCTGGATCATCTGCATATTGCTAAAACAAGTGGTTCAGAAAAGGTGGAGAGAAAGAATGAAGAAATGAAATTGGGTAAATCACGTAAATCAAATTTAAACCTTTATAAGCCCTGAATACAGCCAACAAATTATTATAAATATTAAAGCAAAACCACATGAGAATAGACATGAAAAAGACTAAACACTTACACTCGAGGGCACCAATAATGTCCACTATAAAGTCATCACAAAAAATTCTCTCAAAAATCGCTGGACTATTTAGCAAAACTGCAATGCAGAAACATATCACTAGAATGAATGAAACATAATTGACAAAATCAGGATCCAAATGAAAAGGGTTTAAGATTGAAGACTGACCAATCCCTTTGACTATTTTGAAAATCATGTGAAGGCCATCAATATTTTCTAAGTCTTCGCACATTCTGAATACTTCCATCAGCTTCCGAAAAAACTCTTGCTGCAATATAAACCCCAATGAAAAAAGAATGTACACGTATATAATATACTAGAAGAAAAGCAGGTAGTGCAGCTCAAAGTGACAGAGTGATAGCACCATTCTCACATGCATTATATGAACAACTATGATGCTCAAATCACAGTGAATTTGATTATATATAGGAACTGGGATAAGGACTGTCCTAGGTCTGTGATATGCACCATTACAGTAAACTCTCTAATCAAAACATAAATTAAAAAAAAAAAACTATAAATCATTATACGAAAAGCACAAGTTTGCAAAATGAAGGTCACCAGTGTACCCAATGAAGAAAAAACATGCACAATCACCGGAGTTTTATGTTAGCTTACATCACTTAATATTAGTTCTGTAAGCCGCAACTGATCTGCAAAGCCAGTGTCAACCACAGTCTGCAAACCAAAAGAAAAAATCAACAAAAACATATTAAGTTTAGTGGTATGCATGCGTGTATGGGTTCTATTCTAGAAAGATATCAAAAAATCCCAGTCACTAGAAATATGCTCATAGTGTATAATCGGATGCAAACCTCTCTTTACAAGTTAATTTTATGATATTAGGTTAGGTTTAAAGTCCCACTTTGAAAGCAAAAAATAGTAAGATTAACATAATGTCCAAACCTTTAAAATCAAAGGAAGTGTTGAAAGCTCAACAGCAGGCAACTCCCTTGGTTCACTATTGACACTGTGAAATGGCTCATCTGAGATATCCAGAAAAAACAATCAGACTTATTCAATAAACCCATAAAAAAGTACATAAATAGCACAATTCAGCGGTATACATTACATTCCTATGTTGCAGACGCTAAAACTAGCTCATAGGAAATAATATTCATTGGTGATCTTTTGAACATTCAAATATTGACACAAAACATATGCACATCCAACAGAGAGCTAGTAATGAGATTAAATTCGCATTACTTACTATTTAATGTATTAAAATGCATATTCCTCTGCACATTGCAAATATGGTCCCTAAACAAAACATGTATGTTAATTAAGCTCGATATACAGCAGCAGTAAAAAAAAACCAGAAAAATGCAACTTAATAGACAATCATAAGTTAAGTTTTAACCATATGTAAGAGCAACCACTAGTCTCTTGAAAGCTAAGTGCCAGTTCTGTAGCATATTCTGGATCTCTCCATGAGATGATTGTATCTGAAGAGCAAAAAGCATCCATCAAACTGATAAAACAACAGCCCCTTATATTTCAAACATAAATGAATGACAACTTCCCTTTACAGAGAAAGAGAGGAAGGAAGCATAAAAGCTACCAACTACCTTCTTGTTTCCTATAAATATCATCAGAACTGATGCGATGCAACAGTATGGTCTCATTATCGTCTTCATCATAAACAAATAAGCCCAGCTCTTCTGATCGCTGCATTAAGATTTATACTTTAATACTTTAATTATTTTCTATGCAAGGAATCTCAAAATTTGTCCAATAAAAAAGAAAAAGAAAATATTAAAAACAGGTATAAATGACATGCATTTACATGCAGTAATACCAAATAAGAATATATTTTGTTAATACACAAACCATATTAGCTCTACATCATATACATTTTATCATGGGGAAATCTGAAGATAAAATGGTACTCATATCAGAAGACAGCAGAACTCACCAGTAAAATTAATACTTTCACCAATCCTTCAAATAATGTGTATTAAAAATAGATAATTTTATAATTTTCCAATTCAAAGACAGATAAAAGGCTCCATGGTCGTTAAAATCGTGAACTGATCATGGGATTACGCAACTCAACAATCTTCAGTACCCTACATGAGCTGTTTTTCATGCAGCATCTGAAATTGGTGAAATTGACAAGCTGGATTATGGGATAGGTCCATTCATTAGTTATTATGGTTGCCCATTTCACAAACAGAACTTTAACATAATTGAGGTTTAAGAAGATAGTTCAGATATAATTCACAGAGCAAACACTTTAACATAAACTATTTTACAGTCTAACCTCAATTCAAGACTAACAGTTCACCCATTTTATCATGGTGCACCCAACTTTCTACCATTCAAAAGCCTTAACATGTTGTAGACTATTTTATTAACCCTCAATCACATTATAATCGAGGTGTGACTATATGAATACATTGTCTTACAAGGATGTGGTTGATCCGGAAAACCACATATGGTTGACATATAACTTTTCAAGGACCAACTCAGCTTGGAGGTCCTTTAGCAGGAATGATAGTTTACAAGATTCCAACAAATTGGTGGGAGCATGGGAGTCTGATGGAGATGAACACGTATTTTTAAAAATGTCAATTGGAAATTATGCTAGAAATGTATACTTGCAGTTCCTCAAAGTGTGAACATAACTGAGATTTGCTGTGTTAACATTTTCAAGAGAATGAAAATTCTAATCCGTTGTTAGCCTTTTTAAAATTACATGCTAGTCAACTACTTTTTCATCTTAAATCTTAATTGCATTTGCTTTTGTTTAGGACCACCCCAAAAAGAAGAAATTGACCAAAGCAATAAAGAGATGTTGTATCAATTATGCTAAATCTAGAATGCCCAGAAAGCAATCCAACAATGACGCAACTGGGAGGATGGTGGTGGAGACAACAAAGTTCGGATGTGGACAACTTGGATGGGGATGCTCCAAATTGAAGATAACATGGTTCAAGACATCGGTGATGCTTCTAATTGGAGAATTTGGATGATGGACCAAGCAAATATCTTTTGGAGGGTCACTTTTTTACTAACATTTTAGATATGATAATTATATATATAGACTTTAATTTCTGTTCTTGAGTTTCAAAAACTTCATACTGAGTTACTAGTTTATGAGTTATAACCTTATAGATTATGAACTTTTTAATGCAAGTATTTTACAATGACTTTAAGTCTTTGTGTTTTCTTATTAATTGTATATATGTCTGTGAGTGTAAAATTAATAGATCATGAATTCGTAGGATCTTATGAACCATGTTACAATGACATGATTTAAAATCTTCAGTCCCCTTCCCAATTATAAGTTAGATCTTCATTCTAACTACCTTCAAATAACAACAAAAATTGGCAGTATGTTTGAGTGAGGAATTTTGTGAGAGGAAGTCAACTTTTAAGTGAATTTAACATACCACATAAAATTATTTGTTTTTGGCATCATATACAAAGAACTTTCAAAATTAAAGGAATTTTCTACGGGAATTTTTTTCAAATAAAATGAAGGGGTTGCAACTTATGTCTAAAGTGAAAAAATTTGGAAGTTCATTTTTACCATGAACTCTCTCACCTATGTAAGAATCTAGAAAATCGTTTAAGAAAATATATGGTTTTATAAATGACACTCAAATATTTTATTATTAAAAAGTCAATCTATAAATAGAATTTCTATTAAACAAGTTTCATTTTATAAAAACATTCATCTCTCTAAAACTTTTTCTCTAAACATCATCAGCCATCTCTCTAAGATTTTGACTTCATCCTTTGTCTCTTTGAAGATCCGAGCCCACCTTAGGACTCCTAGTGTAGAGACCATCACAACCAACCGATAATATTTGTGATTAGAGTAAGTTTCTCTTTCTCTTGAGTCAGTATTGATCATGGTTGCATGTGGCCTTTAAGGGGATGCATGTGACCTTAGGTAGCTCAATATGAATCACAGCTCTTTTGTGGTTATTTTGTGGTTATGAGAGTATGTTCGGATCATTGATCTGGTTTTTCTTTGTGTAATTAGAGCTACTTGTGACAGTTGAGTTGTGTGGACACATGTGGGTGTGTAAATTCTACTTTTGAGGTAAGGGAAGCTAGTAAATTATACAGAGCTAATTGAGTTTGAATGGTTAGGATAAAGTAATGGTTTGATTGATAGTATAATTGATGATTGTACTGGTGTATTGAGATAGTTAGAACTGCTGAAGGTGAAATTATTGTTTTGCAAATTGTTTTTTACAGTATAAAATTGGTGTATAATCTGAAATTGTGGGTTTGATCTGCCAATGGGACCAAGAGGGCATAGTTTGGTAAATGAGATGTTATGAGATGAAATGATTGATAAATGAATTGTTATGAGAATGAATGAGGGCATAGTGGCTTCCAAGGAGGAAGTGTTATACTGAGTGAGTTTAGGGTGTATTGAGTTGTGATGAGATTATCCTAACTCTGTGAGCATCCAACTCACATAGTTGTGAAAGTCGATGGAGGTTCCTACCGATTGGTGCTTCAATATGAAACAATCAAACCCCCATGTATAAAGAATTTACCATGTCATTCTTGAGGAGGGCCATTGGTCCTAGTTTATTGCTCCATGGGAGTGTGAGATGGTATGACAAGTGCAAAATCTTTGAGTTTACTCAATACATGTGTCTTCCAAAAGTAGAGTCAAATGTCTAAGTAATTGAAAGTCTTGTCAATGAGGGCAGGTATAAACATTTGATTCTTGATAAATATGATGAATGGTTGAATTGATGAGAATTGCCTATGTTGTACGAGAATTGTATATCTTATTAGTTTATTACAATTGCACTAGCTTACCTTGTTGTTTATTGTTTGTGTTTTGTTCATCTGCTATGATGTTATACGTGAGAAGAGAGTGCAGGTGGGAGTGGTGGACAGCAGTAAGACTACTAATGTGTTGTTTGGCAAATAGTATTTACACCCTTTATATAATTGTATTTTGTACGTTACTCCTTTGTTAAAAGAGTATTTAATTTTGAAAGATACTATTTTTTTATTTTGAAGGATTGTAAATACAATGTATATATTTATGTGCTTGTTTATGCTAAATATAAAAACTGTAATGCTCTAATCAGTAGTAGTAGAATTATACTAATATAGGGTGTTACAACCTCAACTTTAGTGCATCCCTATCCACATTTCAAACCCACTACTAAATAAAAAATAATAATCGAAGCAATTAAATTCCCATACATTTCAAATTTCTTATAATTTAGCAGTTATCAATGTAAACACTACGTGAGGGAAAACAAAGCAGCTAAAAGTGATGGCAGGTCATTCACTAATGAAAGCTTCAAGCAAATCAAAAGCCTTTTTTCCACTATGTGTAACAAGCTACTCAAATTAAATGATGTCGTTAACCAAGCTGTCATATCACAAATTAAAGCTTCAAAAAATAAAAAAAGATTCACAAACCTCTAGATAATCAACAGTGACATGACCAGTACCCTGGTCATCCCATTTCCCTTCATCATTTAGACGATATACCTTGACACGCTGAAATCCAGTTAGGAGAGAGATTAAGTAAAAAGAAATTATCATGTGTGCTTCACAACCACACGTTATAGCAATACAGAAGCCAGGAAGAGCACATTGCATGTCAAATACATAATATTGTGTTACAATATAAGTAAAAACAAAACCAAAAAACAACATGCATAAATCTTCAGTAGACAGCTACGGTCTCATGCAAATATCTATTATTCATGTTATTGAACATGTGAATCTAAATTATAACGTATTAATTCAAAAACAATCTAAATATTCTGCAATAAAGAATGTGAAGCAACTAGCAAATAATAAAAGGCCAAAAAGGAAAATATTTAGTATGAGCCAAATGAAACAATAATGCCCAAACTTCCAAAACTGGTTCGAGAAAAATCAGAAGAACAACAAAGAAGAAAAGAAATATATAATGAATTGCAAAGTATAACAAAAACAATTTGTCTTCCAAGTTGATAGTAGTTAATAAACTGAAAATTAATATCAACATTATTATGAATCCTCAGTCCAAAACTATACAATTCCTGTCTTCAGTTTTGAAGACCAAGTGGATAATGTTTAGGCTTCCTAATTTATCAACAAACATCATTTCCAATCATTTCTCTCAAAAGAGTACTAAAGTATCTTTTCAAGTTAAGCTGTAAAGATCAAAGGAGACGAATTCTGTTAATTTAAAAACCTAGTCCTAACTGTTTGACTAAATTGGCACAAGAGAATAATATTATTGAAATGTAACAAAAGTTTGAACATGCCTCACATGAGAACACGAAAACCATATGATCTACTTTCCACAGATGTAATAAGCATGTTTCACAATAAAACCAACATTAAAGCATTAAACAGATATATATAATACTATTGAGTACCAATCTTTTAATACAGAATCTGTTTTCTAGTTTACAACATGTAAATCCCCATGGCTTAATTAATACTTTATTACATCAAGCTTCCTATTCTACGAAATGCAGGACTCATAAAGAATACTAGACATCGTGTTCTTGATTTAGTTGATCGTTTCCCAAGTGATTAATGCACTTAAATTCAAATGTAATCAGAGATAGAACATTCCTAATGTGAAAATACTAAAACCAGATATAATATTCTTTCCTCGATTGTAATGAGGGTGTTTTGCAATAAAGCCAACGTTTAAGCACTAAAAAGACAAATATACTACTTGTGAGCGTTGATCTTTGAATAAAAATCAGATTTATTAGTTTACAATATGTGAATTTTTTATTATTAATGAAATTGATTGATAAATTCTCATAAAAAGTTAAACTAAATAACTGACCAGTCTACACATGAGCCGAACAAGTAGGTGAAAGAAAACAAGCCAAAAGACAAACAACTACACAAACATCCAATTAAAATTCCAAAGAAACTATAACAAATGGATATATTATATTTTTAGATTTAAGTATGATGCCAACAATCACTAGGGAAACAATCAACAGTATTAAGAACACAGTACCAAGTATCCTATTATGAGTCTCGCATCCCTAACACATTGACTAGGATAGGAAGCTCAATGTAGCAAACTAGTAGTTTAGCCATTAGACTCCACCTGATGAACTAGTCTTTCCAGTCGGCTTCTCCTAATGTGCTTAAGGCATAACAATTTTCTCCTAATGTGCTTAAGGCATAACAATTCACGTTAAAGCATTGATAAAGTGAACTGAGTACAATTTCAACTCTGAATAGAAGGTAGTAGTAAACACGTCACCACAGGCTTAATACTGGGTATTAACAATCAAAAAGGTTGAGAAAAGTAAAAAAGGGAAATGAGTGCAAGTAACTCACTGAAAAAAAATGCTTTGTACATTTAATGACCACCAAGCTAACAGCAGCAAATCATAACAAGACTATAAATTGGACCATAAATACATAACTGGCTCACTGCACTGTGACAATACAACAACTGCACAAATTCTAACCACTCTGCACTGTGACAATACAACACTGCTGGATCCTTGTCAATAAATTCCAACCGTCATTATCTCCAAGACAAGTCTAAAGACAAACTATATTCTTAACATTCACTTCAATTTCTAACATCCTAAAATTCCAGGGTATAATTTCCAAGAAATTAAAACCATATATTAATATAACAAGATAGCCTACTTGCTTTGATTCTTTAATTGACACCAAACAATCCCAATTCTCTAAAAGCATAAAGCATCTAACCATGTTTCAATTGGTAACCAGTCCCAGACGATTCAAAGTCAATATCTTATGAGACGAACTTGCTACCATACAAACCACATATATACAAAAGGATCCGTCAGTGACAAAAACTAGATTGCATACAGCATGGAACCATCCAAATAAGCTGTTTACGAAACCAAGCAACCAAGCAAGGGAGGAAGCATACCGGACCCGTACCGGGACCCGAGTGATACCATATGAAAACCAATCCAAGTGAATTTACGAAGCTAACACTTAAATACATTAAAAGGCTCCAATAAATTAAATCGAAACACGAAGTCCAAACAACATCCAAAAAGCAAAAAAAAAACTGCAGACTCTATATTCTAGGAAAGAGCATAAGGTGTCAAATTAAAATAGAGAAGCTTGCCTGCATCGAATTAGTGCTAGCCTGTGATTTCTCTGGCGCTCCCATTGCAGCTCCTCGAAATTGAAGCAAGAAATGACACACTTAATCTTGGGGGCTTCGAATTAGGGTTTTTGAGGAGAAGGAGAATGAGAAGGAAAACAATTACAGCAAAAGAAGTAAGTTTCGCGGGATCAACAAGAAACCCTAACCGCCATCAACATAGCAGTGCGTGAACTTTCTCCTCTCCTTCTTCTCTCTCTCTTTCTCTCTCTCTTTCTCTCTCTCTTCTCTCTTCCCTTAAATATTTTTCTCTGTGCAAGACTGTCCCCGACCTTCTATTAAGCAAAAAGAGAACTAGAAAACTCTTAAGGCATTGAATTAATGACTTGGAATCGCATTAATACCCTTGGAGGTTTCACAAAATTTACAACTTGACCATTGACTTCAGTGCGATCCGTGCGATTGCGCGCTTCTTTCTTTCTTTCGCAATTTAATCACATGGCATGGGTAGTAAGTACTGTTTGGAACTTTTGAAAAACTATACAAAAACGATTAATTGAGCGAATGTATGTTTACATTGTCATGCCGCTATAGCTCCTGTGTTTTGAATTTTCCTGTTTTTCATTGAGATGAACTACTAAGTGATATATTTTAATTTGTTTTTGTATATGGTCTTTCTTAGATATAATTTAGTTAGTGCAACTTTGCGCAAAATATATATATATATATATATTTATATGTTTTTCAAAATATTTCATATCATAAGTACATAAGTAGGAATAGTTTATATTTTATTGATTTTTTTAATAAATACTAAAGTTTTAATAGGAAGAAAAAGTAAATATTAGGGTTTACTTAAATAAAAGCTAAATTATTTCATAAACTTCTTTTACTGACATAAATGGGTGACCTTCCTAACTAAGTGATGTTTGTTTTTGACCAATTATTTTTACATGTTATAACATATTAGTAAAAACACACTTTATTGAAATTAATTGATATTTATTTGACAAACTGACAACATTTGAAATTATATGAAAGTGAACTATCTAACCCTCCCATCAATCCCATATTTCTTATATCTCAATCTTTTTTTCACTTGAAAGAAGTTATATATATATATATATATATATATATATATATATATATATATATATATATATATATATATATTATTCAATTTTTTATAATATTTTTTTAATTATGTATATAAACTATTATGCATATAAGTGACACTTTAATTTTACAATAACTCACATATTTTCTTTTCATAGGTTGAAACAATGTAAACACACAAGTTTTTCTGTTTAGTTTGAGAAATCACATGCTATATAAAAACAATGGTATAATTTGAGGGATTGATTATCAAATAAGTAGATATTTTAATTCAAAATAACACCTTATACCAAGATATTGACGGATGAAATTAAATAATATTTTATACTTATTTGACACAAAAAGTCCTTAGGTGATAGATGTATATTATTTTTGTAAGTAGAGAGGTGATAAAAAAATAAATAAAATTTATATTAATATGTTGAACTATAAACATTCAACTACCTACTACTTTTCCATATAACTTTTTGAACTTTTGAAGTTGATGGTTAGTGATAGATTTATATATTTAATAGATAAATATTGAATATTTGGACTCTTAATATTGAGTTTTTATTATTTATTCTTAAATCTTAAACACGTTTAAATTAATATAGAGATTTTCAAAAGTATTTTTTTGTGTTTTTTTTTCATATTACTTCAACGTGAGTAAAAAATAAATTTTTTGATAGAATTTTACAAATTTTGTTCACAAGATACATCATATTTGATATTTCACTTAAAAATGTCACTTTATTAACATTATTAGTACTGATTTAAACTTATATAGCTATTTTAATATACTATTATTATAATTATAAAAAATTATCTTAATTAATATTTAGACCTATGATAAGATTCATTGTGGATTTTTTTCTTAATTCTATACTCGATGTCTTTGACTTGAAAAGAAAAGGTTGGGAGCATAAGCATAAATAAGACTAAATTACACAAAACAAAACAATTTGTATTTTATTCAACAGAATTTGTAGAATTAAGTAAGATTTAAACTCGTTAATATAATATATAAGATTAAATTAATATATATATCCATTCGATTAGATTATATATATTACATGTACTTTAATGTAAAATATTTTATAAATTATAATTATTCAATTATATATATATATATATATATTATTTTATTTTGAAAATTCGTAAAATTTATTCATTTTATACCCACTTACTATTTTTATATTTGTTTCATAAATTCAGTAATAAAAAAAATTCTTTTATTATCTTGAGATAAAATAAAACACATGGAAATGTATTTTTACTTGTCTATAACTATTATAAATGGACCGTCTATTATAAAGTTTTTTTTTTTAATTGCGGCTATTTTGATATATACATTGTACTATCAATTTTACCCTTATGTACAACTATTATAAAAGAAACCATTTTATAAAAATTTGTAATATATATATATATATATATATATATATATATATATATATATATTACAATTTGTTTTTTTTTTCACTTTCTGATCTGATTCATAATTGATTCATAATGAATTAGTAAGTCAGATACAAAATTAGTTCATATCAAAATTTATTTTATTTTTTTTAACTTAACCAAATTTAAATCTATTAAATTAGATTGATTTAGATTTTAACTTATTTTGATAATTCTAAAAGATATTTTAATTACGTGAAATTTAAGAAGTGAATTTTGATTTAGAGTTGAGAAGATTTAAAAAAAAAAATTCTTTGAAATTATTTTATAGGATAAAATCTCTCGGTGTTATTATTTGAAATTTTTTTAATATTGGTATGTTTTTACATTACATAAAAATACTGTTTTAAAAAATATTTACTAATTTTAGTTTTAATTTATACTTAGGAGATTATACTTTTAAAACCTTATTTTATTTGTGAAAGCCAACTACTATTTTACCAATTTAAATTGACTTGATATTGGATTATTTAAAAATGAATGTTTAGTGTTATTTTATTTTTTTCAAAAAAGAAAAGTGAATTGCAAATCTCAATAATTGAATTACTGTATTTGTGTGATTTATCATATGGTATCATTGATTGTAAATTCTGACGTGAATTTGTTATAACAGTGTTATTATGAAAATTTGAATATGGGGATTTTGATGACTAACACTTTTTTTTTTATTATTAATAGTGATTTTGGTAATTAAAGATAAATAAAATGTATTAAAAGAGTATACTTTTATGGGTTATAAAGTATTAATCTTGATATCCATATTTAGTAAATAACGAAATTCTTTATTTGTCCTTTGAACATAAAATGTACTTAAGACCCTTACTAATAGTATATTTGAGTATTGAGAGAGTGAGAGATATGCATACAACTTAATAAAATTGTACTTAGGACCCTTATATTTTAAATGTTATGTCAGAGATGTTTGTGTGATTTAAGAGGTCCCATTTTCGTGATGAAGCCATTGTGATTTTGATATGAATATTGAAAATGAGGGAATGTTGAAACAGCAAAAGTACAAGAAAAAAGACAATCAAATGGGTTGTTCTAGCTTTAAGAACATTCAAGCTCATGAAAGAAAGACGAATGACATTAGCCTAGTGTGATGAGAGACACACGTTTCCTCGTAATGAAGAAAGTGACGAGGTTGGAACATTGTGTCAACTTGTTATCATTTAGTACAAATAGTGAGATCCCAAAGAATGACATTTGTGAAAATGGTCACGTGTGGAAGTTCCGTCTACAATGAGTAATATGCTATAAAATGACGGAGTCTTTTTACCCTAACTTTTCTTAGCCTCTCTTACACGATAAAAACTAATTTTAAATATTTAGTTGGTGAGACAAACTTTCTCATTAAATGAAATTATAAAAAGAATTATTATACTTAAAGCATAACATTATTATTTTATCACATTCAAAATTACAATTTCATTTTAGCGATAACAAAACAACGTTTAGATTTATATTAAAAGAAGAGAAAATTAATACATTTTTTTAAAAACTTTTAATAACTATTTTTATTACAGTATATGACATCGTAAATAATACCTCTCTCCGTATCTAAACTTATATTTCTCGTAATTTTTATCATAATTCATTTTATTTTTATCAAAATTTTTATATTTTAAAATATTTTATAAATTGTAAAAATAGTATTATTGAGGAATTAACATAATCTTGTTCTCTTATAATAAGTACAAAATTAATGTTAGAAATTAAAAATAAGTCATAAATTAACAAAGTAATAATTGATAAATTGTTGAATATAAAAAAATGGTAAAGTAGAGGAAAAAAAATGTGAATAATAACGAAAAGTTCAAAGCAAACAAAAGTAGTTGATCGACCGCTCTTTGATTTCTCCGCCTCTTTCTTCTCCCTTCTCACTGTTCATAACTCCCAACGGACTCCTCGAGGTTTCATTCTCTCTCATATACTCTTGTACTCTCTAGCTCTGTCAGATCTCGTTTTCTCCATATATCTACACTTCACCATTTCCATTTCCATTTCCGTCTTCCTTCAAAATGCAATCCTCGCTTTCACTCTCGTTCTCTGCCACCTCCACCTCCGCTGCCACCGTCTCCAGATCACGCCACTCCTTCCACGTCCCCGAGGTCACGCCTCTCAATCTCCGCTTCTGCGGCTTGCGGCGTGAGGCATTTGATTCAGGTCTCTCTGCTTCTCTCAACCGCCACCACTCCCACCTCCCTCGCCGCCCTCACTCCGCCGCAGTCTCGGCCGCGCTCTCCACCAATGGCAGCCCTCCCAAATCGTTCGACTACGATTTGCTCATTATCGGCGCCGGCGTTGGTGGCCACGGCGCAGCGCTTCATGCCGTCGAGAAGGTTCGATCTGGGAAAACATGAACACATTCCAACTTGTTATTGCGAGATTCGTATCTGATAATCAAATTCAAAACTAAGTTACTAATCCGATATTTGATGTGGTGACTATTCTTTATAAAATGAATCCAGAAATAGATAGTTGTTATGGAATGCTGATTGTGTGATGAAGCGACTTGAGTTTAGCATTACATTTTTATGAAAAGTTTTAACGGAAGAAGTGCAGGGTTTGAAAACCGCAATTGTGGAAGGAGATGTGGTGGGAGGGACATGTGTGAACAGAGGCTGTGTTCCATCGAAAGCTCTTTTGGCAGTGAGTGGTCGTATGCGAGAACTGAAGAGCGATCATCACTTGAAGTCCTTCGGCTTACAGGTGAGAGCGTTGTATTATGTGCGAATAGTTGTGCAATGATGTCGGAATAATGAATTTATTTAAAATGAACATTGTATATCACATATAGAGGTGCATGGTAAGGTTTGTATAAGAAAATACGCTATGTATTGATAGGGAAAAATAATTTTACTGTGTCATTCAATCACCAAGGTTGTTGAGTTTGAGAATAATTATCTTATACGGTCATACCACAGGTAATTTATGAATGGTTAACATTTTTATAATATCTGAAAGTGATGTGAACACTGATTTCTGATCGGTTGACTACAAGACTGCTAAACTCTTTGAATGCTATTATCTCTTGGTAGAAGTGTAGAGCAAGTTACATGATCATTTTTCTCTATTTTTTGTTCGCATTAGGTATCTGCGGCTGGGTATGACAGACAAGGAGTCGCTGATCATGCTAATAATCTTGCTTCGAAAATTCGTAACAATTTGACCAACTCAATGAAAGCGCTTGGAGTGGACATACTTACTGGTTTTGGAACCATATTGGTAATGTGACTTTGATATTATGCTGTGAGGTTTCTATGGCATTATAATTGTAAATGCTTAAATAGATATTAGTATGATCACTTACTTTGAGTTTGGAATGTTTGAAAATAGGAAATTATTGGAAGAAATTGATTTAGAAATAAAACTTTTGCAGGGCCCTCAAAAGGTGAAAGTTGGCTCTTCAAACAAAGTAGTAACTGCTAAAGATATCATCATTGCTACTGGGTCTGTTCCTTTTGTACCAAAGGGCATTGAAGTTGATGGTACATATCAATGTTTTCCTTCCTCATTCAAGTTTTACTGAATTCAGTGCCTTTTAGGCTTTCCTTCCAGCTACAATAAAGTAGAAACTAGACTGCCATCAATTGAAAAAGGGGTGATCAATTGTAAATTGGAGATACTCTTTTTCTGGTAGTAGGTAGGATAATAGACTCTATTGACATTTGCATAAAGAAAGTCTTTCTTCAGTGTAGAGGGATATTCTTATCTCCAATCTGAAAAGTCAGTTCAGTGATTCATGCAGTCCTATCTGTACTCATTTTTTAGGGGAAGGGATATGCTCATCTTTGTTTTTTCAGAGGTAGCCTGCAACGATCATTATCTCTCTGGCAATTAAATATTTCAGAAAACTTCCCTATATGCTAAACATAAGGATATATATTCAATGTATAGTTTAGCTTCCATATAATTTGAAATTTTAACATTTGTCATATATTTGTCATGAGGGAATCTTCTCCCTAATTTATGACACAAGTTTGATAAAAATTCAAACCTTGTACCTTTATTTTTTTTCCATCTTTCTAACTTTTATAAGATTTATTGGGTATAATTACTCTTTAGTGAAACATTTTCTAAAATTTATCTTCAGGGAAGACTGTGATTACCAGTGACCATGCACTTAAACTGGAGTCTGTTCCTGATTGGATAGCAATTGTAGGAAGTGGGTATATTGGCCTTGAATTCAGTGATGTCTATACAGCACTTGGAAGTGAGGTACCATATCTTTGTGATTCTTTTTCTCTCTTTTTTCATTACGTTTTGTACTTGGAAAATATTAACAAATAATTGATCCCGTCATTTGAAATCAGAAAAATGTAGATGTATTGTTAAATCATATTGATCTTTATACTTTTTATTTGTCCAAAAAGTTAACAAATATTTACTCTTTTTATTACTTCCTTATTTGTAAAATTCATGATCCCCAATTTATCACTGAAATGATACAGTAGTAATTGGTATTCTGCAGGTCACTTTTGTAGAGGCTTTAGATCAACTTATGCCTGGATTTGATCCTGAAATTAGCAAGTTGGCTCAGAGGGTCCTTATAAATCCCCGGAATATTGATTACCATACTGGAGTTTTCGCCACCAAGGTAACTACATATTGTGACATTTTATATAATTTTGTTTGGCTACTTTGAGACGCAACAGTCCTCATGTTATTGTATATAGATCACACCTGCAAGGGATGGAAAACCTGTCTTGATCGAACTTATTGATGCAAAAACTAAGAAGCCAAAGGAGACTTTGGAGGTAACTTAATCTTTTCTAGAAAACTTTTTGGTTTATGTATATATCATTGATTGTTAACATTTCTCCCATACAAGGGAGAAAATTATTAATTGTTATTAGAACTTAGAAAATATATAAAATGTTATGTTGTTATTGTAACATAGAATCTCTTAGGGATAGTTCCCATGTTTCATTATTTTTAATTTTATTCTAACTTAACTAATTCAATTAGAATTAGAAGTCTATTATAGGTATAAATAGGAGCTGGTGCTTAGTATATATGTTATGATACACCATATCACTGTAGTATTGTCCGTGTTTCCCTACCTAAACTTCATGATTTCGCCAGTGTGAAAGGAATCACTGGAATATGTCTGGACAGCCTTTTTCATGTATGTGCTGCCTTTTTTTCCTTCCACCTACACCATTGTTTGGCTCACTGTACCTTCTCCTTCATTGTCTCTGCGTGCCATCTTACTGTCGCTGTTTGACTCCTTTGGGCTTCAATAAGAACCAGCAATGAAATTAACACAAGGAAATGGAAACAATAGTTGTATTATGGAATTTGGTCTGATCAACTTGATTCCAGACCAAGTCCGTTGTTATATTATGAAATATCATAAAAACAAAAAGACCGTTGATGGATAGCAGAGCGGGACTGTACCTACTTTGATACCAACTTGATACATTGAGAAGATAAGTCAGTTGCTCATATTGTCACTCAGCTGTATTTTATATACATACATACATAAACACACACACACACACACACACACACACACACACATATATATATATATATATATATATATATATATATATATATATATGTGGGTGTGTGTGTGTATATATATATTTATATAAGGAGCAATGGATTCACTGACAGAAAAGAAAGCAGAGCAAACTGTTACTATAGATGGCAACAGGCTACAATTTAGAATAGGAGAGAAGAAAACAACGTCTTACAATTACAAGAAGGATATGTAATATATTAGTTAAAGTCAAGATGTAAATTAACATATCATTGAGGGGGGACCAAGTTGGGAGGTGATTCTCTATTTTGTGCATTTTCACAAATGAATCATACTGGTGCTAACTTATCTCAATAATGATCCTTGCGATTATGATTTCTTTACCATTTGTGAGTCATACTAATGGTGACTTATTTTGGTCATGACTCATGCCAGCCCTATCCTTGTCGTAGTCATATTCTTGCCCAATCTCTCTCAAACAATGTTTCTGGCTGTCTCGATTCTCAAAACAAGTCCCACCGGAACTGTTCTCCTGTCAGGCTCAGCATGAAAGCGGTCGTGCACAATATTGATATCAAACTGTTTGATTCAAACGATCAAACCTGGGAAAAAAATTGGTTCAACATAAAGAAATGACAATTGTAACTTTTTTCCTTAAAATGACAATCAACTTAAAATATTAGTCATTTTCTCTTTTATTCTACATATAAACTTGTTATTATTAATAAATACTGCTGTATATTGTTGAAATTTTAATCTATGATACACATTTTATTTTAACTTTAAATGTTAAGAATCTATCAATTTATGTTTTATTTTAGTTTTTAGCTTCATAAAATTTCGATATTATATATTTGTAATATTATTTTTGTGTATTTTTAATTATTAAAAATAATTTTATTAATATGGGTTTGATCCTGGTTTAATCCCGGTTGAACCATTAAACCTTGAAGCCGCGCCTTGATCGGTTTATGACTGGTCTAGTTTTCAAAACATTGTTGGCCATAGATGCAATTACATGCACTGCATTATTTCTTAATTTTCTTTGGCCTGTTTCCTTCCGTAGAGGCTATTATGTATCATGGGTCAAGACATCAATTTTACTTTTTCTTTTTTTGTGGATTTTTCAGTTGTATAAAGTTTAAAGTCGTCTAAGCTTTTATCTTAAGCAAGACTTTTTGAATATCTAGAAAATATTTCATAATATCATTATGGCATATTAAAAAATTGCAGACTATCTTAGATGATTACTTAGGAGTATTTGTTTTTTCATCATATTTTATGATCTGTTTCCTTAATTAATTAGGATTAGGATGTAACCAGGTGAAGATTGATCTCCCATTTCTTTTACCTGTATATTTAATTATTGCAGATTATTTACTAATGGTTGCCTTTGCTTTGCTACAGGTGGATGCTGCACTAATAGCAACTGGCAGGGCTCCATTCACACAAAATCTTGGATTGGAGAATGTAAGCAATTATATCAGAGATGTTTTTTGGGATTAGGAGATTTTCTCTGACAAAGTAATCAAATACTTTTTGTAACTTGTACCAACAGATTGATGTCGTAACACAGCGTGGCTTTGTTCCCGTGGATGAGCGCATGCGTGTAATTGATGCAAATGGCAAACTGGTCTGTCTCCATTTCTTGAATTATCCCTCTCCGACTTATTGTTACTGACAAGATTTGGTATGTCAGGTGCCGCATTTATTCTGTATTGGTGATGCAAATGGCAAGATGATGCTTGCTCATGCTGCCAGTGCGCAAGGAATTTCAGGTAAGTGGTAACTGATGTAATTTTTCCACAAGTTCTAGTTTTGGCTTCAATATCATTTGATGAAAAATTTGTCCAACAGTGGTTGAACAAGTTACTGGAAGAGATCATGTGCTGAATCATTTAAGCATCCCAGCTGCTTGTTTCACTCATCCTGAAATAAGCATGGTTGGGTTAACAGAGGTATATCATAATTTTTTTTTGTTTGATGTGTCATTCACCGCAACATGTTATAATGAATGAGTTATCTTTCATTTGTGGCTAAATTTCTCTCTATTCTTTTATCCTTTCATACTTTTTCCCCTTGTATTATTTATACATATAATTATTACCTTTCATTTGTGGTTACATTTCTTTCCATCTTTTACCCTTTCATACTTTTTCTTCTTGTAATATTTATACAATATAATTATTACTTGTAGTTCTTTACTTGAATTCTTATGTGTTGTGATCAAACATAAAATCTACAGCCTCAAGCAAGGGAGAAAGGGGAAAAAGAGGGGTTTGAAGTAAGTGTTGCCAAAACAAGTTTTAAAGCAAACACAAAGGCCCTAGCAGAAAACGAAGGAGAGGGACTTGCCAAGGTTATAATTTTGTATTTTTCCTCTTTTACTATTCCCGTATAGAAAGATTATAAAAGTTCTGAAATTTGTTGTCGAGCCCTCTATTAGTTACTTTAGAAGTGCCATACTTATTTCGTCACGAGACTTGTTCTACACACATTCATTTTCTGTGGATGCATTTATATATCTGTTCTCACCCACTTGACATTGCTAAATATCATTTATGCTTTCTTGCAGTTGATATACAGGCCTGACAATGGAGAGATACTGGGAGTTCATATTTTTGGTTTGCATGCAGCAGATCTCATCCATGAAGCATCCAATGCTATAGCATTAGGGACACGTATTCAGGTAAAATTTCTACCGTTGCTGTCATTTATATATGTGCCTGGCATTTTGTTATCAATAATGGCCCTGAAGTCGAATCTTAGGCTGCTTGTTTGGTAAATTTCAACACTGTGGTACACTGCAGGACATAAAATTTGCAGTTCATGCACATCCAACCTTGTCCGAGGTTCTTGATGAACTATTCAAATCAGCAAAGGTAAGCTAATCCGTAATATTTTCTATTCCATTATAGCCAACTAAGACAATGACATGGTGTGAGTGAATTAATGGTTGCGAATTCTTCTTTTGATTTAAACATAACACGAGATCTGGGAAAAGGGTTGGGGGGGTTAATAATACGGAGTTAAGAGTTGAAACATAGAAGATACACCTTCAGACTTGCACAGACAGCTAGTTTATTATGGCAGGTGTATTAATACGTGCCATTTTATATTACTGAGACAGGTTAAAGAACAAGCTTCTAGCCCAGTAAGTGAACCAGTTGCAGTCTAATCTTCCCAAACAAAGTATAAAATTTTGAAGAAATTTACTTGTATTAGGGACTTCCAAATTATAATGCATCTTCAGGAGGAAGACAAGACACTCAGAATCCTGTAAATGAGGGGAACAGTTGGAGGAGGGAGATCAATAATGGCCTGATAATGGATGAACGCCCAAGAATACATGTTCTGGTTTATTTTCTACTTGCTATTCTTAGTGCCTGTAAAAGATGTTTATCTTCATTATTATTGCATTTTTTAAACTAGTTTGCTTCATCTAATTATAGTCAATGAGAAAACCTTTTTGAGAAAGGCATATTTTTTCAGTGATTCAAGCTTTGCACCGAATCCGTGTGTACCATTGACAGTTTTCCAAATTATCCTTGTTGACACATTCACCACGTAAAGATTGAAATTGGTCTGTCAAATTTATTTATTGGTATTGCATATGATTGATGCAATGACAAATAATTCCTCTTCAAGTGTCCTTTAAAGTTTTTTTACTTTAATAAAATATTTAGATTTTCGATTTTACTATTTTCATCATTGTATTGTACTAAATACATATATCTAAACTAATAGTGGTAAAAGGTAAAATTATAACTGATAAAAAAAAGTACATAATATTATCTTGAACTTTGTAAATATAAATTAAATCAACTATTTTTTTTTAAATGCCATACATATATTGAAACAGTGAGAGTAAATAAGATAATATTAAAATACTGTGGAGACACATTTAATATATTTTGAATTTTACGGCATGTAAAACATGTTTAATCTACATTATTTAAAAACTTTTTTTTTCATCTAAACGAAAACGATTTTAAACTCATTTTCAACAAATTTAAACAAAAACTAAATTTGATTATAAATTGTATATACTTATTATTGAAATGATATCATTATTACACTTGTTCCAAACACACTCAACCACTCTGATTTATGAGATAAATCATTAACTTTCTCCCCATTTAGCTATTCATTTGTAGCTTGTTAGATGTTGTTCACGATATTATCATATTCAACCATATTAAGTGTTGCTTAATATTTCCCAAAATACCAGATTCAGAATAAAGAGAAACAAAATGTGATGAGGTTATTTAGGCATATGAAATATTAACTAGCAAAATCGTTAATTTTTCAGTTTACTGAGTAGGGTTATGAACTCCCATTGTTTAATTCTTATGGACAAAAAATTACAAACTCATTTTAAAATGCCCAAATGCTCCATCTCTTTAAGAACATTTGATCTTTAAAAAATTTCAAACAAAATACCATCCCCTTAGATTGAAATGAGAAAAATACTTTAATTCCCTAGATTTCATCCAATAATACTATTGCAAAATTAATTTTATCCTTAATTTTTTTTATTAAACTCAACAATATTCGTAGTAGATATAATTTAAGAATAATTTATAAAAAGTATCTTTACTGAATGAAATAAAAATCTTGACGAATTTAAATACTCTTCTAAATATGTGATAGTAGTTACTTTTGCATGTAGTTGAATGATGACACTAATATTTAAATTCGTTGTCTGGGAAACACTAATTATCAACAAGGCGTTACTTTTGTAACGTGTAAAAAATAGTATTTCTTCTCTGATACATATATTTTATGGGAGTATTTTATGAAGGATTAGCATTTTCACATTAAAATCTTGACCACAATTTTAAGTAAATCATAAGGCGTTGGTTGGTTGAAGTGTGATAGATTTTAACCTATTTCTTTGGTTTTGTTTATTCCACACTAGAACAATCATGGCATAAAACATAAGGGATCATGATAAAACTAAAGATCAAAATTACATAGACTAACTAAAGATCAAAATTACATAGACTAACGGATGAAGTCTTAAAAACACAGGATTTGTCATCGGTTTTCAATACTGGAAAGATTATGCTTAAGAAAACAATACTTGAATGACTAAATCGAGCCTAACAAACTTATTAAAAATTATACTTAAAATCTTCGGATAGTTCAACCAACTCACCAAAAAACTACATAAAAGAATTCACCAGACTATGTTCAGAGATATTAGAGATATTTGACCAAAAAGGAATCATCTCCCTAATCTTCTCTAGCAAACGAAAAATCCCATCTCTCCGCCTGCCCAGTTGAAGTTTTATACACATAAGCACAATTGAAAAGTAAAATCATAACACAAACAGTTTGAAAGATTCTTTTCCTTATCTTTATAATAAGAAAGTAAACTAGTAATGAATTTGACATAAAATATATCATCTCGTTACGAATAATCAAACTCCTTGAGCATATGCAAAATATAACCATTAACATGTATACAATTAAACGTAAACAGTCTATAGCAGTTACTGAAATCATAAGCAACTAAATAATAATCCATTGATAAAATTTCAAAGGTCGCATAACAAAAACAAGCAAAGATGCTATAAGAGTAAGTACTGCATTCTCTGGATTAAATTAACTCATAAAAATGACTATACTACTGAGGATAAATTTGACACAAAAACACACCGGGCTTGAATAATAAAACAAAGAAGATAATCATCATAGCCCCATCTTAGAGTGACACTTTACTCTTCCTCAGAGGCTGTTTCACCGCTCTTCTTGTTGTGCTTCCTCGCGTACCTCTGGTTCCTCAAAAACTTGGGATCCATCTGCAGTTATTGCCAGCAAGAAACCATTAAAAAAAATAGTACATTTTTTATGCATAAAATGTGAATTATCCGAAAATACGTAAACGCAACTCAATAAAGAAAGAAAAACCCAGAATAGAAGAAGAGGAGAGTACCCCTTTGGTGGAAGTGTGGCGATGCCTCTTTGGCTTTTTGATGCCATTCTTGTGGGCCTTATAGGACTGGTTGTGAGCAGTGTGGTTCTTCGACTTTGCCATCTCTGCAATTCAATGAAAATAAAAAGTTACACAAGAAGAGGGAACACAAAAAAGAGTGAACATGCAAATGAAATCTAAGAGATCGAACCCTAATCGTGAAGATCCGGTTGCGCTAGGGTTTTCTGCGGAACAGAACTCTCTGGGAAGAATATACAGCTATATATATCTTACCACCATATGAGGCAAAACCCTAAGACTTTCATTGAAATGACGATAATACCCTTGCTTATCGTAAGTTGCGTGGGTTGCTGTAAGGGGAGACATAGGCTTTCGGCCCATGAGAACAAGACGCTTGAGGCCCAATTATTAAAAAAAACAAACATAAAGTTGATTTGAATGCTTTGTGAAATAGTTGAGAGTTAATTTATATCTGAAGTTGAGAGTTAATATTAAAAAATATATTTTCTCTTTTTTTAATTTATAATTCTATGGGATAACTCACATCTCTATTTATTTCATTCTTCAAATTATTTTTATTGAAGTTCGTTCATTAAAATAGTTGATTTTAGTGTATTTTTTAAGTAATTAACAAATTTGATTGAATCCAATTACATATGTTTTAATAGTTTATGAATAATTAAATATATTTACTCCCTTAGTCATTGTAATTGTAAATTTTTATAGGAATATTTAATCCAGTCATACACATAATGTTATTTTATAATAATAAGTATGTGTGTTTTTGGATAGAATGAGAATAACAGTCACAGTAGAGAAGTTGTTTTAGAGGAATGGGTCCCTCGCTCTCTGTTCTTAGTTAGATGTGGTGTTTGGAAGAAAATAAAAAAGAAAAAAAGAGGAGAATTCCTACCACATGTGTTTGAAACGCTGAATTGAATTAATTGCCTAAAAAGACAATCAATCTAAGACTTGGTTTGGTGGGATCTAGGTTAGTTTACCTTCTCCTCTTCGATCTGGGACTTCTCGTTTCTCCCCCAACACCGACACAACACCTACATCTGCAATTCAATCATGTTCCTCTTCGACTGGTTCTATGGCATTCTAGCTTCCCTCGGCCTTTGGCAGAAAGAAGCCAAGATTCTCTTCCTCGGTCTCGATAATGCCGGAAAGACTACCCTCCTTCACATGCTCAAAGACGAGGTTTCTCTTCCCTGACGTCACATACCCTTCTATTTTTCTAATTTATTTTTCTTTACTGGAAAAAGTTTTCATCTTTCCGATGCAACTGCAGAGATTAGTTCAACACCAGCCGACCCAGCACCCCACTTCGGAGGAATTGAGCATTGGAAAGATCAAGTTTAAGGCTTTTGATTTGGGGGGTCATCAAGTTGCCCGTAGAGTCTGGAAAGACTACTATGCCAAGGTCAATGTCTTCAATCATTTTGGGTTATCAATTTTGGATTCTTTTCCTTTTCAATGATAAATTTTTGTAATACTGGGTTTTCTCAGTTTCTTACATGCAAGACTTGGTAGCGCCTTATAATAAAAATTAGACCTACTTGGATATCATTTATGCTCTCTACTATTTAATATAGTTAGTGCATTGTCCCTGTTAGTGCCTTGGGAATATTTGCTTTCAGTTGGAATTGGATGTGTAGATTTCTGATTTCTCTTTTCAAATCTTGATAGTTTGCCTCTGGAAAATGGTACTTCTTTTGTGCTTCTGAAGAAAAGGGGTGGATTTTTTCAGGTGGCTAGGGTGCATTTGTTATCACTCTGTCACCAATCAGCCCTGCTATACATGTGCATGTTTTTCAAATGTTTCCGGATAGTTTCGTAGTGAAGATTTGCTCTCTGTTGGATGTGATTGAACGTTGTTCTTGTTTGATTCTTGGTCAAACGTTTCCTCTCTTCCTAAATGGGAGGTCTTTTGACTTGCCCACTTGTTGATATTTTGAAGATCCAGTGGCTGTAGGGCTGTCTTATTTATTCACTTCCTATTTGATGTGCCTGCTAGCTTTTTATACGAGTTGCTTTGTCTCTACTCTACATTCATGTCATATTTTGCTGATGTACTGTTGCTGTTCTGAAACCCTACTTGATTTTCACATGTGCTCACTGATTTAGATTTCAAATTGTATTTATGGTCTGATTCATTAGAGGTAAATATTGTCTGTGAAAATTTTACAGATAACACTTCTTTCAACGTTGTAGGGTAGGGTGTACTTTACTAGTATATTTCCTGACATGCCTAACATATTCTTGATGATTTTTAGAAAGAAAAGAGCACACGGATAAAGGTTTTATAGATCTCTGAAAGAGCTAGAGTAGATACATCTATTCAATTTAAGAAGTAGTGAAAATTCTAAATTGATGCATTCTCCTAGTCGTGAAGGTAGATATTCAATAAGATAAGCATGAAATCAGTTTGATGGTCATCACCTATCAATGTTCCCAATTCAAGTATATATTTTTATTTCACAATTTTTTTCTGCGAGTGTGCAATGCATGGCTAGTCTTCCATTGAGCTATAATTTATTGATGATGGTGGTTTCCTAGTTTCTTCATCAATGGCTGTTTAATGTGCAATGACAGGAATGGTGCTTAGAATTATTTGAAAATGGTTCAGAATTGACAATCACTTTGCTTTTCCAGGTGGATGCAGTGGTTTACCTGGTTGATGCCTATGACAAAGAGAGGTTCACAGAATCAAAGAAGGAGCTTGATGCCTTGCTTTCGGATGAATCATTGGCAAATGTTCCATTTCTTGTGCTAGGGAACAAGATTGACATTCCATATGCTGCATCAGAAGAAGAGCTACGTTATCATCTGGGTCTGACCAATTTCACCACAGGGAAGGGGAAGGTGAACCTGACAGAGTCCAACCTTCGGCCTCTGGAAGTGTTCATGTGCAGCATTGTCCGCAAAATGGGATATGGAGATGGCTTCCAGTGGGTGTCTCAGTACATTAAGTAGATTCTGTCATCATTTCCCCCTTTCTTTGATCTACTAGCACAGTCTGCAGTTACATCAGAAGAGGTTTTTTCTTTGGTTTTTGCTTTTGATGATTTCATTTTCATTGGATTATTTGATACAACTGCAGTGATGTTATGTGTCACAATTTGTATCTTTAGAAGTTTTCTGTTATCGGGGGGATATTTTCTGTCTGAAACACTGGACTCTGTTGTAGGGACTATGTATGATTTTAAGGAACACAGTAATAAATCCGGTGATGTCTTCTTCCTCATCTTTTCCAACGATTTTCTCTTGTCTTTTTCTATTGTGATCAGATGATGTTTGACAAATATGAAAATAAAGGAAAAGGCATCTGAATTGCTTTGTGCATGTCTCATGGCATGGTTAGAAAATGGAAAACTTATTATTTAGTAAAATAATATAGCTTAGAATGTATATAATCTTTAAAATTATGTACATTATTTTTTAAAATTATATACATTATAAATTATATAATCTTTAAATTATATAGACATTATAAAAAAAATGTGGACATACATATCTATGTATGTTATTTTTTATTAACTATAATAGAATTTGATTTTATTAAATATGAAATTATGTGATCTTTTAGATAAGATTATTAAATAGATTGATTACCAACAAATTAGAATTAGAAATGGATATAGAAAAAATGGTTACTAGTGTAGTCTTGGAAGTTAAATTATTTGAAAACGAGTAAATTGATAAAAACTATTTTTGTTGTAGTTTTTGTAAACAGTGAAGAAATTATACATATATACATAAAGATAAACATGTTATTATCTATGTTTATTTAAATTCATTAGACTTACGAAATTTTGTAATGTCTTATACAATGATTTCGTAATATAATATTGATTATTATAGCTACTCTTGGACGTATATTTTTAATAAAATATTTTTGTTGTCAATATCTAAATTCAATAAATCTTATTTTTTTAAAACGGTTTAATATGTCATGTTAATTTATTTTTAATATTTAAAATATATATGTATTGTAAATTTGGTAATTATATGTGTATCTATATAATTTGTTACTTTATATACAAATTGTAGTGTAAATTGTTGTACGCACAATTAAATTAACTTTTTTGTATTTTATTAAAACAAAAATAGAATTGTTGCACCATTTAAAAAAAAATTATGATGTATGTTGTTTTCTTCAATACGTTGCATTTTGAAAATTAAATCTAGGGATATTTAATTCTGCTGTAGAGAATTAAATATATTTATGTATAATATAAACGCGATGTCACAGATTTTATTTACCATTTTTTTTTCTTGTCATTGATGAATAGTATTGAGTTTAAATGTAAAATTTTTGTGAAAGTAAAAAAACAAAAAATGATAAAAAGAGAAAAATACTTGGGAAAGAAACATCATTTTAATGAAGTACATTTGCTTTATGGAGTTGAAAGGAATTGAAAAACGCCTTTCACTCACGCCATTCTTTTCGTAGTTATGTGACAACAACTTTTCACGTATTGTAAATTTTATTTGTTCTCTTCTTTAGCTTCTTCTGGAGCTAACATGTTCTGAAAAATCTGTGTTTTTATTATTTACTATATATATTTATATATATAAACTGTTCAACCCAGTGACGCGTACCAACCAATCAAATTCGGACAACTGGAATTTTCACCCGATACCAGGCTGCTCCGGTAACTCCTAAAGCATTTTTGCTTCAATGTTCTCTGCGACTGCTCAGTCCATATTTTTCACCGGCCTAGCCGGTGACCACAATTCCACCATATATATTCGATGTGATGAAAAGTAACTGAAGGCAGAAAACATAAAGAAAATAGAAAAGGAGAAGAAAACCGGTTCTTTTGGCCTTGCGTTTTCTTGGTTTATCTGTGGATTCTTCTTCTGAACTAATACTTAGGAAGTTTAGTTTTCTCTCTTGGGTTTGCAGGTTGGAGTTGCCGGCGACTTTGACGGCGTTGGAGATTTTGTTGTTTATTTTTCACACCACTTTTGAAGGTTTCCGAGAGAGAGGAGGATTATAAAAAAGAAAGAATGTTTCTTTTTGATTGGTTCTATGGAATTTTGGCAAGTCTTGGTCTGTGGCAGAAGGAGGCAAAGATTTTGTTCCTGGGGTTAGATAATGCTGGCAAGACCACTTTGCTTCACATGCTCAAAGATGAGGTTTTTTTCTTTTAAATTTTTTTAACTTTGCTTTTTCTGATTTCCTGTTATTGGGTTATTATACCAGTTTGAAGGTTTTCTTTGATGATAACTTCAATTTGTGCAGAGATTAGTTCAGCATCAACCTACTCAATATCCCACCTCAGAGGAGTTGAGTATTGGGAAGATAAAGTTTAAGGCTTTCGATTTGGGGGGCCACCAGATTGCTCGTAGGGTTTGGAAGGATTATTACGCCAAGGTTTGTATATTCTTTTTTTTTTTTCAATTGTTATTTCATTTTCTTGTTAAGTTTCATGTTTATGAATACAGGACATTTGAATGACTTTGGTTTATTACTATTGTTGAAAGTATTATTGGGCGTGGTATATTAGGATAGTAGTTTGAGTTTACATCTTATTATTAGGTTTTTTAATTGATGGTTCAAAGCATGCTCGAACTTTCTGTCTTGTAAATACCATGTCACTTGAGTATGGATTTGGCAAATGCTAAATGATGAATACATTTTATAAGAAAATGCTTAATAAACGCACAAAAAGAGATGAGAATGTGTTATTTTTTTAGTTCATTAAAATGTTCGGTTTTTGTTGGAAAATGAAACTGTACTTCTTTGAATTTTCAATGCAATTCTATCCTTCTGATCTTCGTCAAAACAAGGACTGTTGCTTGTTGTATCTGTAGTTCTTGCAAAACAGTGTTTGGAACTGTGTACCAATGCCGATTCTATAATCTGAATCATCTTGTCTTTTTCTGTTCCCCGTTTTGTTTTTTCCCTTTACCAGTGGTTGGCATTAGCTGGTTTTTTGGCCAATTAAGGAAAACAGTGCTGCTTGGTGCAGATTTTTTATCTGGTTTAACACGAAATATACTAATGTTGATTGCCTGGTTGTGGAAGTATCTTTTCTGCACGGCTTCTTTTGCTGCTTACATATGGTAGGAAGAGTGATGGGGTTTTAGGTGTAGGGTCAATTGAGTATTAGGAAGACTAAAACCTACATATCAAATTACTTACATGGTAGCCATCTACTTCTCAAATCAAAACATTGACATGGACATGAAACTTATCCGAGTCCAGATTCTTTGCTGGTTTTTTGGTGCTGTCCTCTGTTGGGTATGGAAAATATACTGTTGGTATATTAAAATTCTTTTTAATATATGTTAAAATATCAAAATTAGTGTCTGAGTGTATTTTGAAGGCACTGCAGAGGGACGGAAAGAAAAGCCATAGAGAATCCAAATTCAATTTATCATATTATTGTGATACTGGGAATTGTAATTTGCATACTGATATCATGATGATGTAGGTGGATGCTGTTATATACCTGGTTGATGCATATGACAAAGAAAGATTTTCAGAATCAAAGAAGGAGTTGGATGCACTTCTTTCTGATGAGTCACTTGCAAACGTGCCTTTCCTTATATTGGGAAACAAGATTGACATACCTTATGCTGCCTCAGAGGATGAGCTACGTTATCACATGGGTCTGAGTAACTTCACCACAGGCAAGGGCAAGGTTAATTTGGCTGACTCAAATGTTCGTCCTTTGGAGGTGTTCATGTGCAGTATTGTCCGCAAGATGGGGTATGGTGAAGGCTTTCAGTGGCTCTCTCAGTACATTAAATAGAACAGATCAAGTGTGTTTCTAGACGTATCTGCTCATGTAAATTCAATGCTTGAATATGGTGGTTTTACTTTTTGTTATGAAATATGTAAGCTTGTGTTGCTGTTCTGTATAGGTTATTGAAATTACAGGAGTAATAAATAATGGCTCTTAATGTTACTATGCTTGACAATGTTTTTCGTTTTAGTTGACAATCTTGGGGAAATTGGTTCACATCGGTCACAAGGAGAATGTTTTTGGTGGTTGGTAGGTAATCTTAGGATACTTTTGACAATCTCACGTTTCCAAGAAAAGCGGCTTGAAAGAGGTCTTATAAGTGATCGTACCTCTAACTCGGCAATAAATTCGGTACGCATTTGATTTATTTGAAGAAAACAACTTATTTATTGGTTATGATTCCACAATTTAATGAAATATTCATAAACACAATTCTGAAATAAGTACTTTTGATTAAGAAAAGTGTGTAGCGACATGTTTGAAGTGTATGAATCACTTAATTATTATCAAAATAGATATCCTTTTAATTGAGAGAATTATACTTATTTGATAATAATACGAGTAAATGCTGTATGCCAAAGGTTCACGGATCATTAAGGAAAAATTTGATGAAGTGGAAAAAGAAGGAAATGAAAAGAGAGATTCTATATGAGTAATGTAGTATAGAAGAGGGGCAAACAGGTAAGATTGTATTTGATCGTTGGTTTTCTCTGAGTGTTTCATCTATTCGAACAAAGTTACTCACATTTCAATCAAGCATATGCAAACACAACGTTAAAAAAAAATATGTCTTTCATATTTTAATCTTTAATCATTCTCGCAAGATCTAATAATCTATTCTAATTTTCGATTAAGAATATATCCTTATAATTATGTCCGGCTTCATTCAAACGAAGGTAGAAGTTGCGTGCAAAATGAAAGGGCGTGTTTTATTTGAACTAAAAGTTATTTAAAAGTTATATGAATATGACTTTAAGAAGAAAAAAAACATGATTTATTTTATTAATCTATCTTCACTCATTTCACATGAAATAATTGTCGCCTTTATTCTCTCTACACACAAACAACACCGTGGGGATATAAATTTGCAAATCTTTTGAAATAATTTTGAATATCATGCAATATCTTCTACTATTTTTATTATAAGTATTTTGAGTGCCTCTGCCTTTATTCTCTCCACACACAATCAACACCATGCGGATATGATTTTGCAAATGTTTTGGAATAATTTCCCCAGTTATTGAGGCGAGCATGATATAATATAACAACCTTTTAATCATCAAAGAGATCACTGATATTGGACATTGTACGAATCACAAAAAGTTTCTTTGTACATACAGGCTAATTTTGAAGATGTGTGGGAGCCTTTGGTTGCCTCAGTTCCTATCTGTAACTATTCTAGTATTCTGTAAATCTTTGGGGTGCCAGAGTGTTTCAATTGAGCCAAGATCTTTGTATGAGAATATAATGAACAGAGAGGCCAATGACACATGAAAACCTAATATGATGTCCCATTCTAGGATATTAAGTTAGTCTAAAAGGGTGAAAGGGAACTTACAAGATCCACAGGATATATAAAAAAAGATTGCAACCCTAAAAGAAGACTCTGCTTGGGTAACCTATGCCTTCAGTTCCATGTCAACTTCAGTACTAAGAAGTTGTTCGTATTCCCGTTCCAGCTGCATAAAGGAATAATAGTGTACAGTGAACAAACATGGAAAACCAAATCCTCCAAGTAGTAATGAAATGTATAATTTAAGTGTCACCTTTGCTTGATCTAGGGCCACTTTCATCCTCCTATACTCTTCTTGTGCTTTCTTGGAACGGAACATAGCCTGAACCCTCACCACTGATCTCTCAACACGTTCTTCAGCCTGTTTCCTACCAGTCTTAAAGAATTCCTCCTCTACAACATTTTCCTTATCCTGATCTCCTTTTCCCACTTCAACAGTTCTGACATGGAGCCCTCGGAAGCCCCTTCTCTTCAAACGCCAACGCAGCACTGCTTTCTCAACCACACCTACAGACCAAAGAATTTTGCGATAATGCTTCCGTAGTTGAAAGCACCGGAAAGCAGCCTGCGTTGTAACAAAGATGTTAGTCAATTTATCCAACCAAATCAGCTGTTAATATATGAGCCAACTGGCAGAGAAGATTTTACTTGAATTTTAACAGCCTGACGACGCATGAGGAGAAATTCTTTACGAATCTTCCATGTGCGGAATGTACACTGAATGCGAGCAGCAGCTCCCATCATTTTCTTTGTCTCGAAGTTCCTGAACGCATGTTGAATTTTCATTGCTGCAACTATTTTGCGTGCTTCAGCCTCTGGATTGGAAGACATAACTGCGTTAGTTCTCAGTTTTAGATTGTGCTCCCTAAATGCAGCCTGTATGCGGGCAGCTGCATCAGCAGCGGTTCGGTAAGCTGCCAATGTGTCCTTCATGTTCTGCTGCTCATCAGTAACGCTTGCAGAATTTACTGTATCAGTTGTGGTAGTTTCCAACGAGCCGCTGATATTTCCAGCTAAGCTCATGTCATTAAAGTGCTGAACCAGACATTTTTCTGAAAGATAAGCTGCTAAGCCATCATGACCCCTCATATAAGCAAGATCAGCAGCAGTGCAACCACCAGGATTTTTTGGCGTGGGATCAGTAACCAAATTTGACTTTGCCCCGGCAGACAGCAGAGTAGCAACCATTTTTTCCCTGAAGATACAAATTTTAAAACAAATATATAAGAAAATTTTCATTCAAAGTTCAAGCAGCCTACTTATCCAAGATCATGCTAAATTCAATTGATTATTTTAATGCCTGGTTTTATATAGGAAAAGAAGGAACACAAAGAACATGAATAGTGAAACCTCGTCAGAAAAGGATTTTTTTTATCAATGTATCTGCAGAAGGGTGAACAGTGTAAACAAGTGGGTGTCTGTGTATTATACCTTCCACAATATGCTGCCCAATGAAGAGCTGTCCATCCAAATCTATCACGGAAATCCAGCGACAAGCCTGACCATGAAAATAAGGAAACAGCCCAAGTATATCCTAAAATAGCACACAAATGGATTACACTCTGGCCATGTGAATCATACTCAGTCGTCTTATAGCCTAGAACAATTCTTTCGAAAAGCCATTCCCTTAGCCTGTTTTTCAATGCAATTCCAAGGAGGGCATCTTTTGCTTGTGAAAATGGAATCTGGTTGTCTTCAGTTGACTTGATTAAATACTGCCAACTATTGGAAATAAATGATGTTCTGAGGGCAAATTGCCTAGCTTCCTTAAGTCTATTAGGTGGTACTTTAAAGGAGATAACATCTAGGCTCAGTTGTTTAGCAAATAGCAAATACGTAAGCCTCATTTGTAGTCGAAACTCGTCCCAATTGTTATTCTCTTCCATTGCAGCTGTAGGATCATGCAAGACAAGCGTACGATATTCAAAATTAACAACTTGGCTAATAGGCTTATGGCCATCAAGACTCAAGTAGAGATTCACGATTCCTGGAGAATGTGGTGGTACCCAGCACCGATAGAATCCAACCTGAACAATTTCTGCAGGAACGCTAACATCACCACAGACACATAATAGATTGGACTTTGAAAGGTGCATATAATCCTTATGAAAGAATCCAGTCACCAGGACCTGCAAGTAAAGTAATTCAGAAATCAAAATAACAGGTAGCAAACATGTGAATTCATCATGCAGATAGAATGTACTCTGTTAAATACAGTTACAATTTACCCCCGCATGCATGTACCAAAGAGCAACTCATAACACCAATTAAAGAATAATTTTGGTTAGACTGAAAATAACAGTTATTCATATTCCATGGTTTATATATTTGCAGTTTTCAGCTTTGGAATTCAACAAGAGTTCAAGATTGAAAGAAATGACGCATTAGAGTTAATTGTAAAGAAAGATAAGCTTGTTAAAGAAAATAATTGATACCAAGTAGATATACAAGAAGGGAAAAGGAAACCTTTGATTTCTCAGAGGAAGACACCCATGTAGGGGATACATCTGTGATAGTAAATACTTGTTCTGGCTGAGAAATTTGCAGACCATCCACTACCGGGGACAAATATGGTTCATGAACAGACGAAACTGGTGACTCGAGAGCTTGGTCATCTACTGAACATGGTGAATCAGACATGATGTGGTTCACCCACATTCCAAAACTGTCCTGGCTTTGCAATCTATCACTGACCAAAGGGTCAAAGGAACCAGCACTTAAAGAAACAATATTATTCCTCTGCTCATTTGGATTTGCTTGATTGCCCATCATCTGAAGTGTGGCACTTTCTGAAAAATTGTAAGTAACACTGTTGCTCCCAGCATTTGGCAGAGGATGACAATTAAAAGAAGAAATTTCTGCAGATTGATTCTTGACTACCTGGTGACAAAACAAGTATACCAAAGGAGTGGCTATTACAAAGCAAGTATCCCGAGAAAAAGAAGGAAAACAAGAAGAACCAAAAAAAACAGATACAGATGAGGTAGAAAACATAAAATAAACATGTTCTTCACTATACTTTCAAGAACTCTTCTTCAAAATGGCCGTGGCCTTTTTATACGTGATTACAAATTTGAAAATAGTATCATAAAGGTAAAATAGTATCTTAAATCCTTATCATGTATAATGAAACTGTTGACTGGATGACTCATGGAACTGATTTTTACATTCTTGCTAGTTTATAGGACCCGTGATTTTTTGTGTATTTGTTAGGAACCATCTGATGTGTATTTAGCGGGATTTTAGGCATTAAGTAGAAACTATTTTCCAGTATTTCCATGCTCTCTTCTCTAAAAATTATGATCAACAAGATACACTTCATATTTTTATGTATCCAACAGAAACAATAATCTGATGGTGAAAAAACACTTGAATGCTGAATGCCTGAACATCTATTAAATATGTTGTCTACAAAATATAACAAATTCTCTACATGCATACTTAAAAGAGGATGAAAAGTCTTATGATAAACTTCAAAGGACAGACAATAAGGAGGCTAAAGTTGTGACACTGCAGTTTTTGCAGCTCTTTGGCCCGTTTGGTTGAAGCAGATCACCTGCCATTTTAGAATCTCTTATCCGCTTTAGTTTGCTTAAGGAGGTTAGTACTTTTAGCTACTCTGGTGATTACCACATGGTTATTTCATAAGTTTCCACTATCAACATAAGAGAGTTTGGGCAGCCTTGCTGCATATTGGAAACTTTCTCCTTTCTTGTCCTTTCCATTTTTAATATTAGAATAGAGGATATTTTATCCTCGCCCTAGTTATTCTCGGTGCTTTACTCAGTTTATATCGAATAAAATTTCTTTTCCAGTGTAAGGGAAAAAAGTCAAAGAACTAAACTGCCTTTTACAGAAATCACGTTAAAAGGACAATAAAGAAGAGAATAATGAATACAAATAAAGGAAAGATAATTATCTTACATTGCTGAAACTGCCATTCAGTAAAATTTGATCTTGTTGATTAAAATATGCAACACTACCTGCAGAAAGTTAAGTTAAAATAAATTCATGATGCACTCCAAAAAAGTGGCTGACTGTGCTTTAATCAGCTACGATTTACCTCCATTAGGCATGGTAGAGGCATTATGATCATTTGCATCCACTAGGTCATCCCACTCAAGTGTATTAATCTCATGAAGTCTCAGTTCATGACTTTTGTCTTTTACATTGTCAGTCATGTCTGTTTTTGTCCAACCAGAAAGGATGAGATTATACACCTTATCAACCAAACAATAAGAAATTCGTAGCTTTATAAACCAACAAAAAAAATATTATTTTCTTTTCTTGCAAGCCGTTGTTTCCAGACAAACACTTGCCATTTTCAAAATTAAAATATGATATTTTAAGCAACAGCCATGAGCCCTTCATACTGAGAGCTTTCAACAGTACAACTTTTAAGAAGATATACAGCAAAAATATAAGTTATTTCTCACCACCAGCATATGTGGTTGTGGTCCCTGAATCTATTTCATCCAATACAACCCATGGTGCAGGAGGATCAGAGACAGAACTGGAGTGTGAATTAACAGGAGTGACGGGAGAACCTTGCATCTGTATCACAAACAACAATCCAAAGGCAACAAAGCCAAGTTATATCCATTTTCACAATAAAATTTAGAACCCAAATGGAACCTTAAACATGAGTTTGTTTCTAATTATAAAGATGTTTGAACTTCTAAGAGTCATTAAGAGAAACTAAATGATTAAATCCTATAACTGATAGGTGTTTTTGGAATACTAGATTTTATGTTTATAGATAAAACAAATTAACTTATTCTGAAATGCAGTTTTCAATATTTTGAAAAAGTAGACTTCCCATATACTCAATTTCACAAAACTGACTTGTAAGGTGATATTTGCACCAACTTATATACTATATATTGTCATGTCTTTAGTTAATGCGAGATCTTGGAACAAACATAATGAAACAATGAGTGGGATATAACTTTTACATTAGCAAACGGTTTTAATACCACTGCAAGGAAAACAACCTTCAAGTCTTTTAAAAATTTCCATGGATATGATATGAATCACCTCTGCCATAAATGCCATGAGTTACCATTTAGTTAAAAAGAAATACAATACAGATACGTAGACTCCAAGTCTAGGCAAATTTGAAGTAAAAAGAAAGAGGATTATATAATACACTAGAATGTATAAAGATGCACTTGGACATCTTTTGATGCTAGATAATAAACTCTCATGCTCATACTAATGATGGTTCTGTTAATATTTTTTCATGGCCTGTGCAATCATCCAACTTATGAAATAAGACCAAAACACTGGACTTTAAAAAAATTATTATCCCACTTGTCTTGAAATCAGCTTTTGAAGCTTATATTCATCATCAAAACTGTTAAAAATATATTGTTGGACTTGGCTATCTTTCAAAGTTCAAATAAATATAATGGAAATCAAGACTATGAAAGAGTCTGTGCACACTGTACACAGAAAACAAATGAGGTTTCCATCCAGACCAACTGAAAAAAACATTACTGTAAGAAAAAATTGATATAGACAGAATAATGCTGTATCCAGACAAATTCAAAAGCATAAAACTACATTAAAAAACTTAAATCAGTAGATCACAATAATGACTTTAGATGTACATCGTCTTCCTTTTAGACAAAACTATAGTAAACACATAAATCATGGTTTGTGCAGTTAAATTGAACTTTTGAAAGGGAAAAAAATAGAGGAAATAGTGAACAAACTGACTAATGAATAAATATGAGTATGGTTTTTCTTCGAGACAAAGCAACATACAAAAGACACATAAACCATGGTCTGTGAGGTTAAATTCAACTTTTGAAAGCGAAAAAATAGTGGAAATGCTGAACTTAACACTACCTCTTGTGTTTCACGATAATGAACAAGGACTATGTGTTCCATACTCCTGAAAAGAAAATAGTGAAAAGAATAAAGTCAAATGTTATTGGAAAATTTATTTTAATTTTATGCTTTAATCAATAAATGCAAGAATAACAGAAGCACCATGCTACAACATAACTCAGCAGAATGAACATGCGTAAAATTTTAGAATTGGAGCTTTAAGAGACAACTCATATGCATACTTATCAAGCAGCCAATAACATCTTCGCACAAAATTTGAGTTATCCTGACCATGTGCATAATATACATGTATCCTTTCTTCATTACCAACCTGTTGGGTGCGGAAAAGAAATAAATGACAAAAAAGAAAGTAAAAAATCAGATATTATGGTAATTAATCAATGATAACAAAAAACTTGAGGAAGGAATTATCATCATAGATAATAAACACCACATTTGATGAAAAAATTAAGAGCAGAAAGCCACAAACTGATCTATCTGCCAAATGGCAAATACTACCCAGGAAGAAAGATAGATATACTGGATCATTGTACAAAAATCATATGACATACAAAGCGAAGATAATGCATTATGTAAATTAAATATCACCATAATCTAACAGTGGATGATATCTAAAACTACTAGACTCCAGACTCCCCTAATTAAAAAACTACTATTTATGGAGAGTACACAATAAATTGAACAGCATTGGTAAAATAGAAAACTGATCTCCAAGAAGCCTTATGTCTTTTAACATTTAACAACGTCTAATTAGTGTTTAGTTCATTCACATTCCACATTAACGATGAGCGATTATCACAAACAATCTGTTAAAGAAACAAAACTAAAATAAAATTAACTCGAGTGAAAACACCAAAGAATGAAAATCCTCACTTTTAAGTGCTCGTGAGCTTCTTTAACAGTTTTGCCGTCCTTTTTCTTTTTCCAGTTGTGTCCATCTTTTCGAAAGTTCCTAAGCATCTTGCGATCAAATAAGACAATAGTACCGCCTGTTCACACACAAAATAATAATAATAATAATAATAACAACAACAAACATTTTAAGTAGACATTTGACATTGTCTTATGACTAATAGTAAAAAATCATTTGGATGCAAAATAACTATATGAAATTCCATCAGATACATAACGAAGCCATTTGCAGTTACATTTTATATTGTCTTATTCATGTTATAAACAAATAACTGGCGTGTGCTTTTATGAAAGAAGAAAATCATTGTGAGTAAAACCAGAAGATTACAAAGAGATTTGAGGGAAATGAAACAAAATAAACTTTAAAACCAATAATTAAAGGTGTAGAAGCTTAAAATTAAGCAAATAAACTTGAAAGCACAAAAGTTCCAAAATATGATTATCATGGAATGCTTTCTACCAGTGGGTAAAAAGTTTATGGACGTTAAGAGATGCATACATAATTTAATATCTATAAGACATCACACGGCAGGGCAGAATGGAAACTATGCACCCACTATTTAAATATGAAGTACAGATAACTGATAATTACTTTTTGGCAAATTCACTGGCTTGACATTAATGGGAAAATACTTGTAATTACAAAGCATGGCATGAATTTCATTGGGACGAAGCCATCTGGTTCTCGCTTCCTCCATAATGCTCCTCACATCCAAATCTGAGGAATATATAAGAAAACATGTCAGAACAACAGCAATACAGATTTCCTTTCATTTTGACATAGCCTAAATAAAATCTACTTCAGGGGATAATCACTCCCCCAGATGACAAAAACTAACATCCATGCAACGCAATAGTAGGCTTACGCTTACCAGATGATTTATCAAACCTGGGGATCAACTTGCTCCAATTAAATGCTAGAACACAGTGTTTGAACATCTATTGCTACTACTCACAACATCCATATAAATTACTCTAATAGCTAATTATAAACTAACAAGAAACAAAAAACTACATCTTGGTCTTGATCGCAGACACTTGATCAAAATGAACTTAGGCATGATTCAGAAATCAACAGTGAAGTACGTACCTTGCAATGTGTGAAATCCATGTATCTCTGAACCAACAAGTTGTGCGGCCAAGTTATTCGCCATGTACACAAAAACCTATGGAGATTCCGAACACTTTTCTCTTGCCCCAAAGTCAGCAACTGCATATATTACATGAAAAAAAAAAAAAAAAAGAGTACAAATTGGTGATGACTCAACAAAAAAAAGAACAATCATCGTTCCCTACTAAAAAACAATAATCAAAATTAAGAGGGTAGTGAGAAACAAATAGAAAGCTGATAAATTTACCTAATTGCAGACAAGGGTGGGTCTATTGTCCGAATTAGAACAGATAGAAATATGATCGCCTCGTTAGAACTGAATCACTCTTTCTTCTTCCTTTCTGTTTTTTTCTATTCTACACTCTGACTCTAACTTTTATTATATTATAAAATATAAATATAATTCATAAGAAATAAAATAAGAGTATCTTTATTTATTTAAATAATTTAGGACTTTAGTAAATGTAATAAATAAATAGATGAGAAAATTAAAAGTTTAACTGTAAGGAAGGTATTCAGACATTCATTATGGGTATAAAAGTAAAAATAATGATTGTTGGAAAACTTTAAAATACGTTTTATGAAATAATATTGAAATTCTTTAATGTTTTTTTTAAATATGTTAAATGTTATTTAATAAATATTTATTTATGTTTAATTAAATATATTAAATTTTATTTAATCAATGTTCTTGTAACGTTTTAAATTAAAAAAAAATGTATTAAAATGGCATGACAAACATTTATTAACTGGCCAAACTTTTATACACACCCTCTTCTTTTTAAGATGGCATGACATTCTCATAAAAGTATTATTCACATTTTAGAAGTTTCATTTTATTTCAATGCTTCATCACAAAATAAAAAGAAATTATTTTAGTCTTCAACAATACCTTTGTTTATTTATTTGTTGTAGTATAAAACGCTATTAGACAATATGGTATATAACTTTACTTCAGTTTTTTTAAGAGGCCATTTTAATTAGAAAATATATATATATTATTGTTATAGGTGAAAATGTAAGGTCTCTCGAATGATAATTTATTTTAAAAATAAAAATAGACAGGGGTACAACAATTATTATTGGGGAATAAAATGAAAGCTTAAGCAATATTTAATACATTAACAGATTAAAAATATATACATGTTGAATAAACATTTAATCCTTTTTCATGCAGGATAAATCATCTATTTAGTTTTTATTTTAGGTTTTTGCAAATATTTTTAAGAAATAATATAGTAAAAAGGTTAAAATATTTGTAATTTTCGATAAATAATCATAATATGCTCGTTAGCTATAGTTGTACAATTTCACTTAATAAAAGATATTGTTTGATATTGCTAGTCACACAATAATAAAGTCACTAAATTGGAAGATGCTGTCTTTTGTATATTAGACACTTTAGTTAGTTAAAAATGTAGTATAATTTTATCATTTAAAATACTTTTAAGAATCATCTTATATAGTTTTTATCAAAATATATTTATGGTGATATATTCTTAACTAATATACCATTAATTAAATCTGATTGGTGATCTAGCTTCTATTTTGGCAGCATTAATACTTTTAAAATGAAAATGACAGTATATGTGAAGACCCAAATGAAATAGTATTATATTTTTTTTTACATTAAAAAGAAAATGGAGATAAAAATTTAATTAAGGTAAAAAGAGTTATTGGGCCTTATGTGGGGCAGCTGGTCCATCTCTCTAAGTAAATCTGACCTTAAGAAAGAGCTCAATAGATTCTAATTTTCTGAGCTTCTCTCTCTAAAAATTTCGAGCCCTAACTCTCTCTGCCTTCTCTCTAAATTTCCAGCTCTTTGAACCTTTCAATCTTGAGTTGGAGGGTGCTCAGACGTCCGAAGGCTTCCTTTTGAGCCGATCGCATTTTCGATTGAACCGGTGAGTCAACTTTTCCCTTCTCTGTCTCCAATCTCAAACCTAGAACATGCAATGCTACTGGTTGTATGTTACTAGGGGGTTTTGTTTTTATATTTTTTTTTGTTTGTTAAATCAAGCTCTAAGAGTTGTTACTGTCACCCCTTGGTGGTTTATAGCGTTTGGTTGAGTTCTCATTTGGTGAGACACCGTAAAGAAGAGTTCTTGTGAGCTTGGTAATTCGACTCTGAGATAAGGGGAGCTAATTATTTTTGTATGAATTTATTTTATACAAATATATGCTGGTTGAATGTTGAACTGGTGTGTTCTTATGAAGTTGTTGTAGGATGTTAATTTTTATTGGATAATTATAACTGAGACTGTGAAATTGTGCTTAAATAATTTATGCTTTGGTGTTGAACTGGTACATGTCGCAATTATGTTTGTAAGTGTCTCTGTTGAAATTAATCTGTTTTGGTTGAAATTGTTCTGGTTGGAGGGTTTGGAGTAAGGGCTATGTGATAGCATGTATATGGGCAGATACTGTTTAAGGTTACTGTGAGGGGAAGGGAGATATATATAATTAGGTATTTGATGTCTAGAACATTGTAGGACAGTTTTAATAAGTTAGATAATTAAATCATAACTTGTTAAAAGCTTTTCTTTGTTGGTAGGATAAAGGGGACTTAAAAACCTGAGTTGGCACATTCCTGATCATAGACTGGCCTGGTCCATTATGTTGTGACTAGTCATATGTGCTAGCGCCGAAGGTGAGTCTGATGCGTTCAGACATCTGAACCCTCTCCGGTGACCAATTAGGGGAAAATAAGATCTCTACTATGATGAAAATTAGACAAGTAATTTACCAAATAAGAACCATGAAGCATGATATATATATATATATATATATATATATATATATATATATATATATGTATATATATATATATATATATATATATATGTATATTATTAAATGTTATGGAAATATAAGTTAGGAAAGCATGATATATATTATATTAACATATGAAACGTATGATATAAATTGTTATCATAATATATATATATATATATATATATATATATATATATATATATATATATATATATATATATGAACGTAAACTGGTGCATGGAGGGGATCTCACTCATTTTTCTTCTTCTGTTTGGATTGATTGATGTTGTTTGACTGCCAGGATGTATGTATGGTGTTGTTGAGTGGTTGTAAAACATATGAATGTGAACTACAATGATGTAATTGAGTATGAAGTGGACATCTCAGGGTGAGATGATTGAAAGTGATGTGTGGGATGTTGATGTTGTTCTGTATAACTGTATGGAGCTTTGAACTGGTATATCTATCCCTACACTCGAAGCACTGTTTAGACATAGACAGATTGGGGGATTTACCTTGCATAGTGTTGGGGAGTGCCAGCTGAACTACGCAAGTGCAAAGACGACCAATAGTTCGACAATTATACTAATCCGGATGAGTCGTGTTGAGTGTTAGAGTCATGGTTTAATGTGTTATGTATTAACCGTTTTATATATACCAAGCATGATGATTATTAATTGATTGAACAGTATGATTACTGCCTGTTTATCTAGCTCACCCTTGCTTCTGTGTTGTGTGTTGTTTGTGTATGTTTTTCTTTGGATGGGAGCAGATGGGGTTGAGGAAATACCTCTGGAGCAAGAGTTGGAGGAGAATGATGCTGCTGCACAGTCTGCGTAGGATTTAGATATCTAAACTCTTGGATGTTAAATAGTCAGAACTGTCTGAGTTTAAAACTCTATATTATATTTTGGATGACTGTAATTTCGTACTTAATTGCAAGTCATACTCTAACTGTTCTCTTTATTTGGATGTTGGATGTTGACGCTTATATTATATAATTGTGGTTATTATATATTTGGGATGTCACAGTCTACATATATGGAAGTTTTGCTGAAGAGGTTATTTTCTCATTTTTGTTATCATTTTCATTTTTTTAATATTTTCTTACAATTAAATAAAAAAATCACTTTTATTATTTTCATAACATTTTCATTTACTTCACTCAAACCAAATATATTCTTAGCGTCTTCTCTTTCTTTATACCCTCTTTTGTTTTCATATTTTCTTGTCTGTTGTTTAAGTTTTCTTTCTTTTTACTTATTCCATTTTTTTTTATCTTCAATCCACGTTTTTTAAATTAAAATAAACGAAAGGAAAAACTTTTTGTTTCTTTCATCAGCATGAAGTTAAAAAAAGAATTTAAAAAAAAAAACTGCAGTATAAAAAATATTTACAACTTTTAAGGATATAGGAAATCCTGCAATTGAGAGGAAGAATATGTCGAAGTTACCTTACCACACTCCTGAGTAGAGATGTATGGTCGTGAAAATAGATTAGTTGTGGTCAATTTATCTAAATCAAGTTCTTAAAAGTAAGATAAACTAAAATTGAATTGGATTGTTTTTTTTTTTCAATGATTTAATATGACTTATAAGTAGAGTTGTGATTTGATCCGCTTACTTTATGGGTTGATTATAATCTCTTTAAAATCAAGTCTTTTTTTTTTATTTAAAAGAGAGTTTTGAAAAAGTTTTAGAAAGCGTTATATAAAGTGTGTTGAAATAAGACTGGGATATGATTTACCTTTCAAAATTAAATTAATTCATTTTTAATATATTTAATTATTATTTTCATTGTTTTGTAATCTCTAATATTTTATTAATATTTTTTTTCTTTTTCACTCTAAACATCTTTATGCATAACATCTTTATGCATGTTGAATATCCACATTTTATTAGACAATATAGTTTTTTATTATTTAATAAAAAAAGACATAGTTTATAGAAATTAGTCTAATAAAGATTTTGAAAAATTAGTTAATTTATATTTACTTATAATCTATTATCTCTAAAGAATATGTAAACATTAGTTTAATAAAAAGTTATTCAATATAATTTTTTAATTCTAATCTAAAATATACATAATTTCATTACTTTTGAAAAGTTGAAAATATAATATATGTCGAATTTGTTTAAGCTTTGAAAATAAAGTAATTTTTATAGAAATAAAATGTTCAAAATAAGTCAATTTTTATAAGTTAAAAAAGTATTTGTATTTGGATGCAATTGTAAAAATAATTTTCCTTTTAATTCCTTCGTTTTTTTAAAGTTTTTATGAATTGATTTTGATAAACTATTTTAAAAATATTATGTATAAATAAGGTTTTAACTTATTTTTAGTTTTGACATCTAAAATATAATAAGTGTGTTCCAGTTAAAAAAAATGATTTTCTCTCCTAATAATCATCCATAAAAAAAATCAAATAAATTATTATTTATACAAAACAGAGCTAATATAATATAAACATTTTTATATATCAAAATTGAATAAAAAATACATACAATTTTATAAAAAAAAACTAGATGTTAATATAATTATATAATTTGAATTAGGAAGACAAAACTAGTCAATATGATTAAATTAAACATTAGTTAGATCAATGTGTTAACTTAGTTAGAAAACTTTTAAATATTATTATAAATATATTATTGGAAATAAAATAATTAACATGTTAAAAGAAGATACATGGGTTGATCCTAATCCATATCATTTTATGAATATTTGGTCATATGAATGTTCTTAATAAATGATTTTTTTTTGTTTTGTCGGCTTTTCTTGTCCCAAACCATGTAAGTTAAGGTAAGTTAGGGTCAAGTAAGGTAGTTTAATTTGACAAGATTATGTATAAGTATAATTGAGTTTATATCAAATTAATTAATGAGTTTATGGATCTTTCATAAATTTCAAACTTTTTTAGTATATCACTTTAAATGAGTTAGGGTAGTTCGTTTACATAATTTATAAAAAAAAAAGTATTATATTTTTTTTACCACCATCTTATAACTTAATTAATATAATTTTTTATTTTAAAAAAAAGTTAAAACATCATTTTTATGTAATGAGTTTCTATAACTTAGTTAAATGTATTTGATTCAATTAAAGATATAATTCAAACATCAATTATATTATTACAATTCTAAATTATGATATATTTTTATTAATCTAATTTCGCATGTAAGCATAAAAAAAAACATATGCAACCAATAAATCAAAGAAAAAGGTGAATAGAAAAAAATTTATAGTAAAAAGTTTCTCCTCGATTAATTAAACTTATCATGTAACTTCGAAAAGAAAACTTCATAATTGATAAGGTTTAATAAAAAGTTTAATTGTCTACACAGAGTGCAAAATTGTTCAAAAATATGTGTTTTGAGTTAGTTTACAAAAAGAAAAATTGTAACATTAAGACTATGCTTTTGTATTCTTCCAAAAGTATATAATGTTTAGACATGGGTTTACTTATGTATCTAATAAGAGGGTATCACACAAACAACAGTCAACACAAAAAAGTAAATTACAGAAATAAATTATAATAAATGTGCAAATTCTAATGTTATATAATGCAATGCTAAAATATATATATAATTTCAAACAATTCATCATATTTATTCATATATATGCATGTATCACAAATATCAAGAATATTCACAAAGAAATATTTACGCTTAATACCCTATTTTGTCCACAGTTTCGCTCGAAAATGTCAAATTAGTCAATCCTTTAAAAAGTGCGTCAATTACGTCCTTACTTAATAAAATTTATATCAATGAAATTCCTTCCGTTAAATCCGTACAAACGGCGTTAATTATTTTATTAAGTAAGGACGTAATTGACGCACTTTTTAAAGGATGAACTAATTTGACATTTTGGAGCGAAACTGGGGACAAAATAGGGTATTAAGCCAAATATTTATTTATATCTTTTGAGATAATCATATAAAGCATTTTCTACCAAAGATTTAACACTTGAGTCATTTTAACACATGAAATATGCACACCCTTGACTATAAGTATTAGTGTAAATTTTAAGTATATTCTTATCCAAATTCGAACATATGTTTTGATTCATTTTTCCATACTCTAATGTGATTTAATGATATAATAAACTCACATTTAGCTTATCACTGTTTAATGTATTAATTTATGTAACTTGGATCACTAGTGAAGTTAGAAAATTGTAGTTCCAAATATAAATATTTGCTTAATATCCATAATTATACATTGTTCATATGTCATCCCATATTTGTAACCTCAAAATCGTATATCATACATAAGTATTCTATTCATATTCTATTACATACTCATTATATATATACCTGTGTGTGTGTCACAATCCATTTGAAACTAAAACAATAATCATTTAAGCACACAATTAAACAATTTCTACCCAATGATACATATACATAACGCATAAATTCAAAAAAGATCACCAAAATCACTCAAATACAAACATCAAACAATTTTTCTATATAACAAAAATAATTTTGTTAGGTGAGGACATTAAATTAAACATCCACTATAATAGCTCAGACAATATCATCGACAAAACACTCACTAAAGTGACTTAAACCAATACTCTCACTTGACAAATCTAATAAAACATTTACCTAACATGTTTACTTTCATCCAGTGAGAATATTAAACAAAGTACTCACTAAAATGACTTAAGTGTACTTTCATTTGATAATTCAATCTAAACCTTTTAATATCTCTCCTTATCAGAGTCTTTATTTTTAAAAAGTATCAAACTCACATCATAAATCATTTTACTTTAGAACTCTAATTGAAGTGCAATTGGATTATAAAAGAGAAATGATTTTGAATGAATAAATATATTAAAAATAAGAAAAAAAAAACTTTAAAAATAATGACCAAAATTAAATGAAACTCAAATTTAAAAAACATCAACATTGATAAAAATCATTTAAGCTAAATATTAACTTTGATTGATTTGACTTAAAATCGAAATAGATCAATTTTAATTTAAAGTAAAGAGATATCAACCTGATATTTAAAAAAAAAAATTTATTTATATTTAAAAAGAAAGTCTACTTGACCCATCTATAAATATTTTGATTATAGGAACTTTTTTAATTATGTAAAGTCTCAACCATGTTCGATGACAACTCTACCACCACTATTCTTAAAAACTTTCTTGATTTAGATAACAAAAGTGGCAAAAATAAAAATTAAGAGATAGGGTAATATCACAAGACTTTTCAAATGTTAATTTAATAAGGTCACATTAACATATAAGATGGACATCATGGGCTACTTTCAAACATCATCACCAAATGTCTCATCCACCTAATCCATTGGATTTTATTAATAATTTTGCTTGGCTGACGAAGGAGACATGTGGGAATTGGCCACTTCAATCTTCAACACTGCATAACCATTGCTTTCTGAAAAAGTTTCAGTAGCACAATTAATAATCTTACATTCTCAACAACTATCATTTAATATTTCATACAAGACAAAAACGAATGCCGTTCAAACAATCAATGAAAAACGCCAACTGTTATCGAAAAGGTAATTTTATTGAAGGAAAAGTTAAGAGAGTTTGGACTGTGAATTTTTTTATTTATTTAATAATTTTGCTAATAGAAAAATAAAATGAAAAATAATTTCTTTTTTCTTTATTAAGGTCGTGGACTTGGGATGGTGTAATCTATAATTATAGTTAATGCGAGTTTCTAACATGTGAGTATTCCATGTTAAGGATATAAGTGAGAGTTGTGAAGATTTCAAGATAGCTGACTAAAATAAATACTTAATAGTTTTGATACTATATCATCATATCGGAATTTATTTCTAATTTAACTCAAATTCTTTTTTAATCAGCACAAAAATGTTTTATTTTCTCTTCGTTCAAATTCTTGTGAGGATGAATTAAAATCTAGCTGATAGAGTTTATATGACTCGGAGATGTGTGCCTTCTAAAGTTATGGTAGATTGAAAAATATAATCACAACAGGCTATTTGAAACAGAATTTTTCAAAACTTTCAAAATCATGTTTATACTTATGTGAATTTTATTTTGAGTAAATCTTAGAACACACTATTAAAATAGACTCAACCCACAATAAATTTTGTTAAGATAAAGAATAACTTTAACATATTAACTTAATTCTAAAAGATTGTAAATGAGATTTGTATGTATGTGTATTTATATATTATAAATTAATTTATTTTTTAATTAATGTAATTTCTATTAATAATTTGGATTATATATATATATATATAATAAATAATTAAATGTATTATATTATTAGCCAAAATATTAAAGTAATATAATTAACTATATCTATAATTAAAATTATATATGTTATAAAATATTAATTGTGTAGAATATTATATGTAATATTCTAATTTGATGATAAACCAAATTATGAATATTGATTTTTAGAAAATAGTAACAGATAGAAATTATAAAGGTTATAGTTTCTATCTGTAAATAGGTACAGTTTTTTGTGTTTCTTTTTTTAATATTGAAAAATCAAATATCTTTCGTTTATATTTTTTTCAGTAAGCAATCCAAATACACTTTCATCTGCTTGATATAATTGAGAATAACTTATTATATAATAGAGTTTGATTACTTGTTTTTTATTAATTTTTTTTTCATAACCTAACACTTCCAACATATTTTGTAACTAAATTTTTCTTTGGATGTAATGTAAGGACCTATCTGTTTTTTTTTATTATTTAAAAAGGGGATGGGGGAGCAATCAGGGAGTCACGAGCTGCCATAAAAAGAGGAAAAGTTTGTTTTATTTGGAAGTGGGGAGCAAAGACGTCCGGATTTTACTCTCCTTGCTGGCACCATTCAACAAGCTGCAAACGTGGAAGATATAAGGGGGTGCTGGGTTCTGAAATGAGAGAGGAAATCCTTGCTACAAAATTGGTGAAGGAGGTGAAGTTCAGAGTTGATAGAGTTGCTGGAGAAGCCTTGGTTCTGCAAGTCTTGAGGGAGATAATTTCAAAGATTCACAAGGGAAGTCTTCAAGAGGTAAGGGAAGCTAGATTTTTCGTTTTGATTGTTGAATTTTACTGTCTTTGAAGCAAATCTAGAAATTTTGGGGATGAAAAATGGGTTTCTGCGTTTTCTGGAAAACTTCATGCGATTCTGCAGAATTCTGCAGAACGCTCGTACGTCCAATTTTGACTTCAAAATTGGACGTTCGTCCAAGTTGCTCGAACAATTAGTGGTCGGCAGGAATGGGTTGAGCGTTCGGTTATGGTGTTCTAAAGTAACGAGCGTTCACGTTCGTCCATAAGTAATGTTTGTAATATTGAGCGTTCGTCCTTAAGTGTTATATTGAGCGTTCGTCCTTAAGTGTTATACTGAGCGTTCGTCCTTAAGTGTTATACTGAGTGTTCGTCCTGGTGAGCGTAGCGTTCGGTCAGGAGGTTTAATCTTTGAGCGTTCGTCCAAAACAGTGAGGAATTCGATATGGTGTTCAATGGTCTAACGTTCGGCCTAGGTACTTGATATTAGCGTTCAGCTCAGTAGTGTTGAATCCAACTTTGTGTTCGTCCTTGAGCGTTCGGCCAATATGATTTGATCTCCTAGCGTTCGTTCTAGAAGTGTTCGGTCCATATGGTATTCGGTGAAATAGCGTTCGGCCTCAGTACTCGATTCCAGCGTTCGGCCTAAGTATCAATCTCAGCGTTCGGCTTCTTCTGAGCGTTCGTACAGACAGTATTCCTAGTGATCAGATAGTGTTCTTCTTTTTGAGCGTTCGTCCCTTTGTAGCAGCGAGCGTTCGGTCTTGATGTTGCTGGTTTTCAGGCAGCGAGCGTCATAAGTATTAGTGAGCGTTCGGTCTTGATGTTGCTGGTTCTCAGTTAGCGAGCGTCCCTGCGTAGTAGCGAGCGTTCATATTTATAGCGTTCGGTTTCATGACGTTCGTCCAAACTGTACTCGTTCTTACAGTTTGCAGTCTGATAGCGTACGTTCTTGTAGCGTTCGTCCTAAGCTTTTAATATTGGGTTCCAAGGCTAATTGTTGTTGTTTTGGATTTAATTAAGTGTGTGAAATGAATTATTCTAAAAGTATATGAGATATGTTGGATTTGATGTGATATTATGGGGGTATCTGGTTATTCATGACTTGGGATAAGGTTTAAAGTAACAGTATAATTCATGGACGTAATTCCATGATCCTCAAGGAGAGGATACATGGTGGTAATTTGGGGTGTACAGAATGATTTCATGGTAGCTCAGTCTTGGGGGTTTTCCTGACGCTCCAATGGTCTTTCATTCTCAATTAGAGAGGATTGATCCATGTGGTGAGGAGTAGCAGGAGGTCCTAGTCTTGGAGGCTTCCAGGATGCTCCAGGGCGCGGAACGGACTAACCTCGTGAGGGTGGTAGGGTGAAACCCATTGGCAATGGCTTTGCAAAGCAGTAGAGGCCACCACGAGTGCATAACCCGCCATAGCTCGGTAATCATTCTAGTCCGGACGAGTCGGTCTATAAAGCAACAAGTCGGGGTATAAAGTAACAAGTCTTGTGATGTTAGTTTACCATGTTTGGATGACTTTTTCATGTCGTGTGAAATTTTATAACATGCTTTTTATATCTAGCTCACCCTTGCTTGTTTGTATTGCTTGCGTATGTTCTTTGGCGATGATCATCCACTTGGATGGGAGCAGATGGTGAGGAGGATACTTTGGGAGCAGCTCTTGATGAAGACGGCAGTGTTGCAGCTCAGAATAACTAGTCTTATTTCGTGAATTCTTAATGTTTGGAAGAACTCGTGTGTGGTTTAAGTTTTAAATTCTCTGTAATTCTCATGGAGAAATCCTAATACTCTTGTTGTCATTTCCGCACTATTCTAAGGATGACTGTAATCCTGAATTAACTCTTGACTGCTTTCCTATATTATGCATGATGACGTCTTTATTATATATGCATGACGTATATAATTGGGATGTTACATGTAACCCGTTTCCAATTCTAAAAATTCTGTATTTTAGGATATTAAATTATCATATATTTTTATTTTATTATTTAGTTTTTAATTTTCTCTTTTATATTTAATATAATATTCAACTTAATACTTCAAATATGTACATAAAAATCAAAATTTATTATTCATGTATTATTTTAATTTTATCTTTTAAACGAAGTATGTTATTTTATTTGAGAGAGGTGACTATTATAAGAATAATTTTAAACAGATAATAAAAGATTATAAATATTTTTTTATTTATTATAATCCTTTTAAATTTATAATATTTCTGTAATTTTCTTAAGTATAAATAATTAAACTTTTGTTACATTGTCAAATAAATATGCCCAAAGGTAACAAGGTAAAATAGTTATTTGTTACTAATTTAACATTTTTCTTAATATCAGAATAGATATGAATATAAATTAAGTTATTCATGAGCTGCATTCAAAATGATTTAAAAACTCAAAACTACGAACCTCACATATATAAATAACTTTTTATTAATATTATTATATAAAATTGATTATAATATATCAAAATATTATTACCTTTCTTTATTACTTTATATTATTTAAGAAATTATATGCAATACATATATTATGTAATAAGTAAAACATATAATTATAATAAATTTCTTCAAGCACAATAAATTTAAGAAAATTTTCAAAGACTTTATTTACAAAATAAACTTTTAAACAAAATTTATAGTCAAACTAATTATAAGGATCCTGAAACTCGTTTTCTCTGCTCCTCGGTTTGTTTCCGACGTTTGGCACGTGGCACATGTTGTCAATTCTGAAACGGTGTTACTTGAATTTGGTCTCAAATAATTTAAAGGCAAATTAATTAGATTCATGTAACATTCTTTTTCAATAAAGAACATCAACGTCTTCAATTTCTCTATCTTAAAAGTTAAAAACAGGTACGGCGTGTTAAGGAAGTAACTTATTACAGGTAATTTTTAATTTAATAAATTAAAAAGCAATAAAAAAATATATCTAATTGGCTATTTTTCAAATTGAACCAGTCTATGTACGGTTCGGAATTTATAATTCAATTTGGTCAAATCGGTCTCATTAAATGTTTGATAAATTAGTACTTTTTAAGAAAATAATTTTTTTTTTGCGTAATTTTAAAAGTGTTAGAACTTTTCAGGAACATATCCTCTATTCTCGTATATCCTCGCTCAAATATTTGTAAAAATATCATGTGCTTTATGTGTATGGATTTCTATGTCAAAACGTTTATAGTAGGATCATAAAGAAAACAAAAATTATAATAGTTAGCTAATTATTTAATTGGTATATGAATATAATTAATATAAGACAAATTTTACATCAAATTTACTGATATTATACAAATTATTTCCACAATAACTGTATTAATACTTATACTATACATTAATAACTTAATATTACAATTTTAGTAACTACGTATATTATCACCAATCACGCACTGTGATTTAATTGTATATATGCTTTAGTTATAACATTATTTTAATTCAATTATCATAATAAAAATGTCATGACATTCAATTAATGTTGACTTGTTGGTACTTAGAGAATTTTTATTGGATAAATTTGAGATTGTTGAGTAAACTTAATTAAATAAATTGTTTAATGATTTCAAGGTGAAAATTGGAAGTCAACAAGTCCAAATAATACTATTCGTTTTAACTTAATTTACTTTCAAGAATCCAAATACTTTTAAATAAATTTCAAACTCCTTTACTTTGACACTACAACATTCAACATTTCAAAAGATAACTATGATTATTTTATAAAGCATGTAACAATGTTTATTAACTAACTCAAGCTATTTTTTTCTTCTTCAAATGATAGGTATTTTTATTTTCACTGAAACTTTCTGGAATTTCAACATAGGATTTCAATATCATCAAATCACATTATGATATTTCTATGACAGGTAATAACAAGTCAAGAGTATATCTGATAAAATCAATAACGTGGAAAAACATCACAATCACAATATTACCTAATCCAAAGTTGATTTACATGACTTATCTCACTTATCGATTATGTAAAATCTCAAACCATATAAAAAAGTGAAAAGAAAGATAATATAATAAGAAGTTTATACTATAATATACAATTGTTTAAATATGTCGTTATTTAAGTTTGTATCTTATTTAAGTCTATATTTGAAAATAAAAAACTCTTGAATCAAGTTTCAAATTATTTTCTCATCAATTCTATATTGTTGAACAATAGTTTACATGACCTATGAATTGAATTGCTCCAACGAAAAATATACAAAGTTTATATTGTTTTTCAGTAAATATAGTATTTATTATATGATCACTCATATTTCATAATTGTATAACTTTTAATATTTCATAATTATATATTTTATAATATTTCATAATTATATGATCATTAATATTAATAAGTTCGCATCAAACTTTCTAAATCAAAATACGTATTTAAATGATTGTATATTTTACTAAAGAAACTTATTTTAAAATGAAATCTACATTTTAAGAGTGATTCTCATCCATCATTATTTAACTAGTATTATCTCAACATTGAAAACAAACCTTTAAAAAAATTATGGAACTTCTAAAATAAATAAATACAATTTTATTTCATATACTTAAACGAAATTATTTAATTTTTTTTTTAAATTATCCTTGTTTAACACAAAAAGGTTTTACAGTATGTTTTATTTTCTTTATGTTTTTAAATTTTATTTCTGTAAAATAAATATCTCCACAGTTTTTTTTCTCTAAGTTTTCTAATATGTAACATTTTAGGTTTTATTGGTGACTTTATTTTGTAAGTTGTACAATTACAAATATTAGATAGTAGAAAATGTTTCGAAAAAATATACTATATATTTTCAAGTAGCTTTACATCAGTTAATCATAAACTATTATTTACGACAAGTTTATTACTTTTTATAAAAATAACTTATAAGCATAACAACCATCATTTTTACTTATAAGTATTAAACTTATGCTTAAAATTTGGAGTTTTATAAAGAAGAAAAAATCAATGATATGCAAATATCAAGTATATAAAAACAAATACTTACAAATAATGTGTTAACATTTAAAGTTTTAAAATTTCAAATAGTCATACACTAATTTAAACTGTCACACGAAATGTGTAGAAATTGTTTAAATAATTAACATTAGTTTGAAAGTTCATTTTTCTAAACCAACCAAATTATATTTTTATTTATTAAATTACAAAAATATATTAATATTCGATTTTTAAACATATGTTTTTAGTCATTAAATTTATATACAAAATTCGAAATTTATTTTTCTCGAAAAATTTATATAAAACTCATTCTTATAATAATACATGAAATACGTCTTACTTATTCAATGTGGTGAAAAAAAATTACCAAAAGAAATAATCTAAATAAAGATGTGTTTGATGTTTTTCAATACAAAAATAATTCAGACAACTAGCCCAATACTCAACTAGTCCATTTATGACTGCGATTCCACGGCAGGTGTTGCTCTCTACACCACCATTTCTTACTCTTCATTACTGTTTTTCTCTTCAGTAAAATTTTATTTTTAGGGTTAATATTTTTGAATTTTTACCCACTCCTAACCTATTTCAGTGACATATACCTGGTACTCTACATGTAGTGGCAAACACAATCTTTTCTTTCTCTTTAACGCTAAACTTATTCCTCTCATTCGTTGTGTTGTGTGAGACTGTAGTAGAATTTCATTACGTGGTGTGCGTGGAAGGTTGCAAAGGTTGGTGGTGGTGGAAGGAATTGATCCAATGCCAAGAGTCGGTCTTGGTGGTGTGGTGGTGCTCGAAGGTTGTAGTGGTGCTTCGTCCAGGTGCGTAATCAAATAAACCCTATAATAAAGAGTTAAACTTTAAACGTATGTCAACATCCTTCAGCGGATATCAACATCCTTCAATGGATGTCAACATCCTTCAACGGATGTCAACATCCTTCAACGGATGTCAACATCCTTCAACGGATGTCAACATCCTTCAGTGGATGTCGGACATCTGTTGAAGGCCAAACGGATATCTCACATTTGTTTTGGCCTACGCTTCTCCACATCAGGAATCAACACCAACAATGGAAGGAAGCAAAGGGAAAGGGAAGTGGGGAATAGAAAGTTGAAAGGAAAAGAAAGAGAAGGAAGAAGAAAACCTTGAACGAAGATGGGAAGAGAAGAAGAATGAAAGATGTGGTGTGGTGGTGGGGTGCAGCTTTCACGGGAGTGAAAGTGAGAGGTAAATTAGGATTTTAAAATATATTAAAAAATCTCAAAAGGTAAAAAGTAAAAAAATTGAAACAGAATGATAATTTTGAAAATAAAATAAATTAGAAAGGTGAAGGGAATAAGGATGGTGCTGGAGGGAGCAACACCCTTCCACGGCACAGTAACCTCCCATATTCGATCTAAAACAAACCACAACTTTAAGTAAAAGCCTTGAGCATGTTCTTCCTGCACCCCACAAATTGCTTTCTGCACTTATAAATTTTAAATACAATCGTCGCTCACCGTATCATTTCTGAAAATAGTATTGAAGGTGTAAACGGATGAAAAATATAGTCTTGCATGTTTAAGAATAAAATTTATGATAAATAATTATTAGTAATGATTAAATATATTTAATTTTTAGTAATTATCACGAATGTTTATTAAAGTAAAAAATAGTTATAGGATTTAACAAAAATAAAACCTAAACAGTTTGATAATATAAAACGTGAAAAAATAAATAGCATTGCGCTTGAGGTTGTAGTGATGTGACTCAAACGCGTAATGTTAACTTTTGGAAAAATTCAAAGTTTAAGGAGACGTATTAAAACGAGTAATTTAAAATAATCAAAACTCAATTTCAAATTAATCACTTTGAAACTAGGTAAAATGTAACATCGGAACAATATGTACCTTAAATGTTATACCAATTTTACGGAACATTTATTCTAAAATGATAAAAAGTTGTAGGAATTTTTTCATCTTCCATGAATAACTGCTATTTTAGGGGGTCATATGCTTGGTATATGCTAGTGGAGGCAAAGGCATGTGTATGTAATTAATTAATGGAGTTTTAAAAGGTATTTAAGTGGTTCAATGTTACCAAATCACATGTTAATATTTATTATGTTTTGTGTTTTTATAAAATATCATTTTAGATTTTACTATTTTTTATAAAATAACACAGTGGAGTTTCTAAGATTCCTCGAAGTAAACGATAAAAACCGAAGCTGATAGTATCATTTCATTTGGCACTGTAAGTTACAACCAAATAAGACAATATATATAATACAATAAATAGATAATACTTTTATTATGTAATCGTATTATTTTGAACTCGTCAATTTTAAAATCAATAAATCTATTACTTGATTAAATATAATTCTATATATCTACACACTAAAACATCTGAATAAAAAGCTAATGGAATCTAAACGTGCTTTTTCTTCTACGAATTGGAGAAAAGCATGATGAATGAATGATAACAAAACAAATTAAAATTCCACTTTCTTTTGCCTCCAAATACAGAAGCTAACAAAAAGAAAAATCCTGAAATAAATGGTCATGGCTGCTGAGAAGCACTGAATCAAACGTTCTTTTGGTTTCATTGTTGGTGACGTCTTATGGTTTGTTTTTGTTGACTGTGAGCAATCTCATTATTACACGAAATGACTACTATCTTTGACTTTAATTATATACTTATTTTTATACTATCTGAGAATAATAATACAATTTGCATATCTTTTATTTTATTTTCATGTAATATTTCATTAGTGTTAATTTTTCAAAAATTATTTGTCTTTTTTACAATACGATTTTATTTAACGTAGATAAAGCTTAACTAGTGATAGAATTTTTGTTCGTTAAACTAAGAGAACCCTAAACCAATTCAGCACAAATTTTATAATACCTGCTCTATTTTTAAATGTTTAGGATGATTTTAAAAAGCATAAAAGCTATGATTATAAGTCGTGTTTAAAATATAAATTAATTTTTTAAATATTTAGTAATATATTTTACAAACTTCATTGTCTCTTGGACTCTTTTTATTTTTATGTTTTCTCTACCTTCTTTTAAAAATTTTAAATTACTTTTGATCTTTTTTATCAATAACGTATTTTAGAAAATAACAAAGTTTCGACATTCTAATTTAGTTAAATTGTGTTTTTGAGTAAGTGTTTTTTTCTCAAGTCTCAAGTTCTTTTTATATATATATATATATATATATATATATATATATATATATATATATATATATATATATAAGGTTTTGTATATACGTACGAGATTGAAGTCGAATAATTTAGGTTATTGGTAATATGTTTGGTTTACGAATCAAGTATATTGAATAGCAAGTTGGGTATTCCCTAACTTTGCTAATTGTGTGGGTAATGTCCTAAACAAATATGGAAATTGAAGTAAGGAGAATTGATAGTTTAGTTGATTTTTATTTTATTCTTAAGTTAGATATTTGGTGAATTTTGATGAGTTGATGCTTTCCAAAGTTAATCAAACTTTGGATATTTGAAGTAACTAGTTTGCAACTTAATACTTTACTAAAGGAATATTTAAGATTGTGTTTGTTTTTAAAGAGAAATTTAAGAGTGTGGATTTGAGAGAAAACAAACATGAAAATAAGATTGTTTAGATTAAGGAAAAAATGATGAGAAATGAAAATATTTGAGGAAAAAATAGGAATTTTTGTGAATGATTGGATGAATTTGATAAATTAAAGAAAACGTTTTAATTATTAAAATTAGAAGATTATTATTTTATTTTTGACCGTAAAAGTAAGTTAAAATAAAAAAATATAATAAAGGTGAATTATGTTAAAATGAAATGTGAATTATTATTTTAAAAAATAAAAATGATAAAACTACATGAGATTGATAGAAATTAAATTCAAATAAATTATGAGTAAGTGATTAGTTCAAATAAAAATATTATTATTAAATGTGGGTTAGTATTTAAACTAAGAAAATTAAAATTAAAAATTATATTAAATTAAAATGAGTTGTGTATAAATCAAGTTGAAATAAAATGTTACTGATTACTTTAAATAAATCAAGTAATAATTTGAATTAGTGAAATTGTTTAAAGTTAATATAAATTAAAATGTAAGTAGTTTATTAAAAAGTATGTATTTATCGATGAAAAATAATTTAAATTAAATGGTCTACCGTGATAAAAAGGTATAACATAAAAGAGGTGATTATTATTATAATTTAAGATATGTTGACGTGATTATTTTCTCTATTCTCTCTACTGATACAAAGATCTCTTCACTTATACATGGACCCAGGAATTCAAACTCTCAAATTTGTATGCCCAAATTACTTCATCCAAACAACTTTAAACACCTGTATTTATTTCCTCAACTACAATAAATTACTCCAAACAAACACATAATTAGATTAGTTGTGTTTGTGTTTAAGAATGTTATAACATTAACAAGTTGGGAAATTGATCATTTACGATTGATGAATTGATTTAATTGAGTTTGATTTTTGGATTATTATTTTTTTGTTCAAAAGTAAATTGTATTAATGGTGTTCCAAAAATTATGAGTTAATATGCTATATTTGAATTGAAATGATTTTATCCTTGAATTTGAGACAGTATTTTTGAATTAGTGATATATGAGTTTTGAAGCCTAAAGATAAATTAATGTTGCATAAAAATTGTTAAAGATACTTTAACTAATAAAATAGGGTTTTTGGTAGGGTTGGGCAAAAATAAACAATCTGTATTGTATTATAGTTAACTATACTATATTATACTTAAAAAAACTGATCCACTTTTACTAAAAGTTCAGTATACTATTTTATGGTTTAGTTTTTAAAAACTGAACTTATAATAGTTTCGGTTCAGTTAACTCTGAGAACTGTATCTACTCTTTTTTCTTCTCTAGTTCCCGTCTTCCTAAGAAAACCTTATTTAATAATAAAATATAATAAAAGAAACCGTTCAAATAAAAAATTAATAATGAATTTTTTAAGACAAAATTTTTTTATCACAAATTTTTATATTTTTTTTATCAATAAACATATATTACTTTTTAAATAATATTATTTTAAGTAATAAAAGTAAAATATATTTTTTTAAATTTAATTTTATTAAATGATTAAGTAATAGAAATCATAAAAGAAAAAAAGACTATATAAAAAAAATAATACTTTAAATATATTATATTCTTTAACATATTATTGAATATGTAAAAATATGTTAAAAAAACTTTTAATGATATTAAAATGTGTGTAAGCGCACACACTAAAATAACTATTTATTTTAAAAATCAACTTACTTTAAAATAAATATCAATATTATTATTTTTAAATGATAGTATTTTTCTGACTAAAACTAAAATATATTTTTTAACGTTAAATTTTATTAAATGACTATATAATGAAATATCATAAAAAAAATAGTAATGTAGCAAAAATAATTAATATTATAGAAATATCAAATGACAAAAAAATTAACAAACGTAGATAAAATAAATTATATACACATAAAACAAAAAAATATAAATAAAAAATTAAAAAATAAAAATAAAATAAATAAATAAATAATAAAATAATTAAAGAAATATAAATAAAATAGAAAATAATAATATCAAATAATTAAAAAGTTAATTTGTAAGACACTTATGAATAAAATAAAATAAATATTAAAATAAATTTCAATTAAAAAGAACATGTATTATCATACTATTCAGTTTAAAAACTAATACAATTCAGTTTAAAATTAGTATAGTTAGTAGTTCAGTTTAGTTTATATTGTAGTTTAGTACAATTTAGTATAGTTCAATTCAGTCCAGTTTGATAAAACAAAAAACAGTTCAGTTCAGTTTGTCTGAACTGTTTTACAACTCAGTTCAGTTTAGACAAATTAGTTTTTAGTTTAGTACAGATTTTAGTAGTATAATGCAGTTTAGTTCTATTTGCCCACCCCTAACTTTTGGTAAGTTCTAGGGTGCTTTTAGGTTGCTCTATAATGTCTTTTCTAATATGTTTTCATTGAAGCTATTTTTTTTTTTTGCATACGATAGAGACGTACAGGTTATTTCTTCTAATGTGCTTTTTCTTAGGTTAAAATATCCAACAACAAAAAATGTATTCTCTTTTGATGTTTCTAAAATTTTGTTAAAATGAGATTGTGTTGCATAAACAAATTTTATACGATAAAATTGACATACTTTTAAGTTCATAAATGTTTTTTTTTTTATAGTTTGTGATGAATGTTATATGATATATGGTGTTGTATATACAGAAAACTTAATTGTACCATAGGGGCCGAATGACCTAAAAAAAAGTGAGGCATATCACTCGAGGTGGACGGTCCTGGAACAACCAAGACAACAACACATTACTCACATGGACAGATAAAGCCAAACAACATCTTTGACGTTGGACGGTGTTGTTCGACAGACAAGTTTTCTTTACGAGGATTAAGATTTCATTAATCCAATCTCATGTCAAAAACTATAAATATGCGTCAAAAGTAAGAGGTAGATGATCGTATTTATTGTGTATTTAATACAATTGCTCTGAACTTCCCGTACAGACCATTTATTAACTTAAACATCAGAGAACCCTTGATAGGTACCACTCCGGATGGTGAAGTGAAGACAAAGACGGGAAGGAGCAGCTATCGGACGGTATTAAAAGAGAAATTGTATAAGTGTTTTAAGTGACTCAATCTCATACCCGAAACATTAATGATATTAAACATTTGATTAGGTGCAATTGATTTGCGATTTTATTATAAATGTATATATATATAATATATATATATAGGTTTGCTAATGCGTGTATGTCTGTTTTTCAGTTGGTACATTTTAGCAATGTGTATCAGATTTTAGTAGAATAAAATACTCTTATATATTATGGATTATAAGTTTTAAGGTTAAGGGTATTTTAATAATTTTCATACGCAAAACTAAAAAAAAAAAAACCCCAAATCCTTGCTCACCTCCTTCATTCTTCTCAGCCCTTTCTCTTTCATGTCTCTCACTCCAGCATTTTCTCTGTCATCCTATGGTAGCCCCAATTGAAAAAAAAATCATTTTATAATTTTTGTCTTATCTAATTTTGTCTAATTTTCACAAACATAAAGGAATTGGTAATTGACCTGGAAAAAATAAGAAATACTCGCGGTTAAACAATTTCTTACAAAAAATGATTTTATAATGAGTTTTCATTTTATAATTTTTGTCTTATCTAATTTTATCTAATTTTCAGAAGCATAATAACATCAAAGGAATTGGTAATTGGCCTGGAAAAAATCAGAAACACTCGTTAAACAATTTCTTACAAAAAATGATTTTATAATGAGTTTTCATTTTATAATTTTTGTCGTATATAATTTTATCTAATTTTCACAAGCATAATGACATCTAAAGGAATTGGTAATTGGCCTGGAAGGTTTTTTTAGAGATAATGATTCAACATATGCATATGATGAAATTAGAGAGGTTAGTGAAGATGATGAAATTAAAGAGATCTTGAATGAACCTTTGCCTGAAGGTGAATATGTCTATGACTCAACTCTTTACAAAGGCAAATTGTTTAACTGCAAGTGTTTCTGATTTTTTCAATTGGGACTACAGTAGGGATGATAGAGAAAAGGTTGGAGTGAGAGAGATGAGAGAGAAAGAGTTGAGAGGAATGAGAGAGGTGAGTAAGGGTTTCCGGGGTTTGTTTGTTTTTTTATTTATTTTGAGAATGAAAATTATTAAAATACCCTTAACTTTAAAACTTAGAATCCATGATATATAAGGATATATTTGTCTACTAAAACCCGGTACACATTGCTAAAATGTACCAGCTGAAAAACAGTCGTACGCGCGTTAGCAAACCCCATGTAGCATTAAAACCCTGTCTTGAATTGAGGAAACAACACTGACAATATCCAGAAGTAAAATAAAGCAGGGAATCTTTGAGAGCTTAAATTGAAACTCTAGAAATAATATCATTTTATCAATTCAAAGCACATTCCCACACAGATCAACTTTCTCTCTCGCGCACGGAGAAAAGGCAAGGAGGGAGAAATCGATGCCGCGTTCGGAAATGGCTTCGGTGGTGATTGGTGTCGCCGGCGACGCCTTGGACTGAGCGGAAGGTCCGACAAGGCGGCTGGTCCGATGGAGGCTAGGGTGCGCGCGTGTAAGGGGAGGCAAACCCCTCCCTAGGGTCCCTTGTTTGAAGAAGGGGCTCCGTTGTTTGGATTCTTTGTAGGTGAAGAATGAAGATGCTTGCTTGATCTACTAGAGAAGATGAACGAAGTGAAACCGTGGTTGCTCTGCTGGAGAAGATGAATGAAGTTCTCAAGCACAAGCAACCTGACAGAGAGTGAAGAGGCAAGCTGACATAAGACGTGGCCTCGCCGTTTGCCACATCAAATAAAAGTTAAGGCCGTTTAATTTTAAGGACTAATAGTAATAGTTTCAAAACTATGAGCAATCAAAGTTTCGAGTAGGGACTAAACCCAAAATAGTGTGATATTTAAGGAACTAAAAACAAATTTAACCCTATATATATATATATATTTATATATATATATATATATATATGTGTGTGTGTGTGTTTTTCTTGCAAATAAGATATATCTAGTGTGGTAACGTTATTCTTTTATGGGTGATGTATTGCACTATAACAGGCAAAAAATGATGTTTTGGAAGATACTCGTTTGAATGAGTTAGCATGACAACCGGTACATAATAAATTTATGAATAATGATAGCATAACATATTTTTATATTCATTTAATATAGGTTACAAGGATAAAATGATAAAAAAAGTGTTTAAAAAAAAATAGTATCAATCAAATAAATGTAAAATATTTAGATATAAAAAATCTTCACTCTAAATTTATTAAAATAGTAGTTGTTGCTAAACATTGACTTTCATCGCCATTACTTTCCGAAGACCTTTTTGTTAGGATTAATGTACTTCTCCTCATTCAGATTAAACTGAAAAAAGTAGGCGGACACAAATTATTATCCTTTTTTTATATTATTTAATAATATTATTTCAAAATACTTTTCCTTTTTTTTAATAGAATTATCGCTTTCGTCTTCTCATCTTTTCTTAAGGGCAAACAAATTTTAAAATGGACTAATTCATTTTCAATTATACAGTATACATATTTTAATCAGTCCTTTAGTAATTAACCAATTAATAAATTGGTAGTAATCACAATTATTCAAAATCACGACGTAATGACTGACAATTGTAACACTTATTTTTATATATTTTGAGAAAATAATAATTGAATAAAGAGTGAATATGTCTAAATTGTTTAATAAAAAATCTTAATTCAAAAGTAAGTTTATTTTTGTTTCTATAATGCAAACCTTCTCTTTTTATTAATTTGTTCATATGTGTAACTTTGATATTTCACCGATCAAGTTGATGAATAATAGAAAATTTATCTTAATTATGATATGATGATTTACAAGTTTGCATCAATAAAATGATATGAAGTTTTTGTATATTTTTTGAGTATAAACTTTGAAGTTATTCTTTCTTGTTAGAAGGTTTCTGGTAAAAAATGTTAAAATTAAAATCTTGGTGTTGAATTTGTGTGTGTATATATATTGTTGAATTGTAAAATTGAATGTATTGGTTTGGTATTGAAATACATAATTGAGAAAATTAGGTGAAATGGAGATAATAAATGTCACAATAGTGTGTGTAATCAGATGTTGGACATTGTTTGAAACAAGTTAGAGTGAATCAGATTGATGGGACCTTGCCCCCAGATTTTTAATATATATATATATATATATATATATATATATATATATATATATATATATATAATTTATTTATTTTAAATTTTAATATATTTTATATATATTTAATACTCACAAACCTTTTATACATTTATATAAAATTTTTATCATTTCAAAGTATTTGTTGACTCCACATATATATCATTTGAGTCTCAAGTGATAAAACTCATCATTCAAATTATAACCTGTACTTTAAACAAAATCTATAAATGTCTATAGTGACAACTTATTTCTTAAGGCATGAGTTTATAACTTGGATAAAATCTATTTTTTTTATCTTTTATTATGAGAGATACTTGAGATTGAATATTGATATCCTTTTAAGATTTAAACATAAATTGTAAATTCAACTAAATCTGAAAAAGTAAATTATAGTATTATTTATAGGAAAACATAGACTAAAATGGTAATGATTAAAACTTATTAAAGTTTTTTGAGAACACTATACTGAATACTGAATTACAGTACTAGATTGTTATTCATTAGTAACAGATTCAAAAGTTATTTTTGAAAATGCGTTTAATTTGTTCTTTGGGTAAATAATGGCCTTGTGACAAACATAGAAAATAATTATATTTTATGTTTTGGGATAACTATTACTATATATTAGTATTATATTTAAAAAATCTGGGTAGTAGTATAAAAGAAATTTACTTAATTACAGTTACGTAATGATGTATATTATGCAGAATAAGTTGATTAAAATAATTTTTGGAAATGAGTATATAAGGAGGAGATAGGGAAGGTAGCATGTGGCATAGGCTTTATTAATTTTTGTTTTGTTTGGTTGAGCGCTGCGGTGTGGAGAAAGCGCGAAAGGGTGGTGGAGATGGACATAGACCAGTTGCCCAAGAACGCTGCTAACTACACTGCCTTAACGCCGTTGTGGTTTCTGGAAAGAGCAGCTACGGTGCATCCTACCAGAAACTCCCTCATCCATGGATCTCGTCGCTACACGTGGCAACAGACCTACCACCGTTGCCGTCGATTCGCCTCTGCTCTTTCCAACTACTCCATCGGACCAGGAAACACTGTACTCTCTCTCTTTCTCTTTCTCTTTCCTTTCTCCTCTCCATCTTGGGTCTCAGATTTCTCTTCTCTCTCTCTCTCAAACATCTTTTGTCTGATTTCCTCTGTTGAATATGGAAATTCTAATAGTTAGTGTTCACGTGTGAACAACTTTTATTTTATTTCTGTTTAATTATGTTCTGTCCAGAATATAACTAAAAAAACATTTTTTAAAATATCACTTTAATATCTTAAATTTTGTTATTAAGAAAAAACAGTAATTTTTTGTAAAATCTTTTTTCAAAATGTTTTTATTATTTATATATATATATATATATATATATATATATATATATATATATATATATATATATATATATATTTGGAGACCAAAATAGAGTTCATCTTGTGAAAGAGTTTATCTTTGTTGAAACAATAAATGTTAATATGATAATACCGGAAAAGAGGAGAATGCGAGAGTTAATATTGTAATATGTTGATTTATGATAATTATTTTGAAAGCTATATATTTCATATTTTTAATTAATTGAACGATATGAACATTAGATTGGAGAGAAAAGTCGTACTGTAACCTGACAATTGTAATTTTTTTTATTCTAACGTGCACTTTGCGATGGTTATTAAATTCCAATTTCTTTTAGGAACTAATCGTGCCTTCTGACTAAATTAATTGATAATTGTCAAAGTGAAAGACCAACTTCATTTATGTTTTTATAATATGGTGAATTACGTAAATTGTTGACCGGTGATGTCTATTTTAATATCATTCTTAGATTGTTTTTTCTAAACAGAGGAGAAGTTTCAATACACCGATGGATGAATATTTTACTATGTACTAGCTAATTTTGATTTTTTATATAAATTCTTTGTTATCTGCTCGACAAATGTTTAAGAAGTTGAACAAAATACTTTTAAATTTCTCTACGGAAACATAACACAATTTGGTCAGCAAGTTAAAACTTCGAATATCTGTATTTATTACAGTTTGGATTTAGCTCGTGAAGTTAATTATAACAAGTAAAAACACGAACTACTCAATCATGATGATGTCGATGTAATTGTGTTGTTGTATGGTGTGTTCATGCTATTTTGGCCCAGTGCTATGTTCTGGTAATGTAATGTTGATGTTAATGGATTACATAATTTTCTGATACTGCTTTCAACAGGTAGCTGTTATTGCACCCAATATTCCAGCTCTTTATGAAGCTCATTTTGGGATTCCAATGGCAGGGGCTGTCTTGAATCCTGTTAATATTAGACTAAACGCATCGACAGTAGCCTTTCTTCTTGGTCATTGCTCAGCTGCAGCTGTAATAGTTGATCAAGAGTCCTTTTCTTTGGCAGAAGAAGCTTTGAAGATATGGTCTGAGAAAGCCAAAACCTTCAAGCCTCCACTTCTAGTAGTCATTGGTGATGAAAATTGCGACCCTAAGTCACTTAACTATGCTGTGGGCAAAGGAGCCATTGAATATGAGGATTTTCTTCAGGGTGGTGATCCTGAATATGCATGGAAACCCCCTGAGGATGAGTGGCAGAGTATTTCTTTGGGATACACATCTGGTACCACTGCTAGTCCGAAGGGTGTGGTATTACATCACCGTGGAGCCTATCTCATGTCTCTGAGTGGAGCTCTTATTTGGGGAATGACTGAAGGTGCTGTGTATCTTTGGACACTCCCCATGTTTCATTGCAATGGTTGGTGTTACACTTGGACACTTGCAGCTCTGTTTGGTACTAACATATGCCTTCGCCAGGTACACCTTTGGCAAAGTTCTGCATTTGTCTGAGTGATTGAAAGTTAAAACAAGTTGGTGTTAACTTCTTATGTCTACTGAATTGAGTGATGTTCTGTACGTGCCTTGTTGATATCTTGTAACTCTAGCTTCAAGTTTGATGCAATTGTTAATTTTTATTCAAGTTAAGCACATCATTGATGATAGAGATAAACTATAGTGGCATGGTTCAAATATAAAGTTCATGTACTTTGACTAAGATTTCAAAATCATACTTCTAGACTTCTTCATTTCGCAGTATTAGTCTTTTCACAGTTTCTTGGTTTGGTAACTGTTAGAAGTTGGAAGTTAGAAAAAAGGGGGGTAATTGATGTGAATATGTCGACTTTATAAAGAAAAAGCTTTCTTGATTGGTTGAGAATTGCCGTGGATATAGAATATAGATCAGGTTAGTAAGCGGCTTTTAGAATAAAAGAGGGTTGCTTTAAGCAAATGCTTTGGAGAAAGGTGATGCTTGATTGATTTCTTACTTGCTTACACTTGAAATGACAATGCCTGTTTGTATATTGTCATCCACAGCCTATGTATAATTCTAGTTACTTAAAATAGTATTTAGAAAATTCTATTACATACTGGAATTTTGCAGCAGGTTTTAATCCTTCTACTTGATACAAAATTCAACAATTCAAAGCATAATTTGTAGTTGTTTGAATTTGAGTTTTGATAGTGTCTTCGTAAATATGTTTTCAAATTGAATTTTTGTTGTCTAGTAATTAAGTGAATTTGTTTACTTGCCCCATCTATGATGAAATGATATTTAGTAGTTATATGCTTGGTTTGTGATGATGCATTGGATATTTTTGTCATTGCAATAGTTTATTTGTTGAGATAAGAGTGGTTCATCTCTTCTTTTAAGTTATATTGCTTGACTTCTGGTTTCTGTGGCAGCTGTCATTACTTTATTTCCGGTGTTAATTGTACTATTGTTGCTTGCTTTTAGATACTCTAAAGAAAAATCCTTATTAAAGCAAGAAGGTATAACCCGATGTAATCTTCAGATTGTACCTTTCTTGGTTCTGCCATGGTAGTGCTTTTCTTTTGCCTTTTGACTCCGCTAAGGTGCCATTTCACAATCACTTTGCATCCAAGTACTAACTTTCACTTGATTTATTAATGGAATTTGGAGTAATATAAGAAAGATGTTATTCATACTTATTTTCTTCTACGAAATTTGCTTGATGTTTATTTTTTGCTGGCAGTTTTTCTTTTTTATGTATCATTTACATTCTAGTAACATGGTATCTTCTTCTCCTACAGAGTAGATAGTTCTAGTTGTTTCAAATATTATTTAGAAAATCCCATTACTTTAATCCTACAGAGTAGATAGTTCTAGTAGTAACTAGTGATTACATGCTAATTTGAAGTTAGTATAGATTAATAAAACCAACACAAATAGCAAAGAGCTTGGTTAAAGCAAGAGCTCGGTTTTTAGTTTTATGAGAGAAATAATAAGCAGCAAGTAGTTTTGCCCACTGAAGTGAGTGTGGCTTTTGGACAATTTGACCAGAATATGCGCAGATACTATACTGTCACGTTAACAAGTACTATTGCATACTTTGTTGAATATTTGTTTACGAGAAGTTGATTGTCATAGACTAAGTCTTACAGATATCCATCCTGAATTCATTTTTTGTCATATGTTTACTCAGGTAACAGCGAAGACAGTCTACGAAGCCATTGCCAAGTATAAAGTGACTCATTTTTGTGCAGCACCAGTGGTTCTTAACACAATAATCAATGCCCCACCTGAGGAAACCATACTTCCTCTCCCGCATGTTGTGCATGTGAATACAGCTGGGGCTGCTCCTCCTCCTTCTGTTCTTTTTGGAATGTCTGAACGAGGATTTCGTGTCACACACACTTATGGTCTCTCTGAAACCTATGGCCCCTCCGTCTATTGTGCCTGGAAACCAGAATGGCAATCACTTCCTCCTGAACGCCAAGCCCAGCTTAATGCAAGACAAGGGGTTAGGTACATTGGCTTGGAAAACTTGGAAGTGGTGAACACAAAAACCATGCAACCTGTTCCTGCTGATGGCAAAACTGTAGGTGAGATTGTGATGAGGGGCAATTCTGTGATGAAAGGGTACTTAAAGAACCCTAAAGCTAATGAGGAGACCTTCGCAAATGGATGGTTTCATTCTGGGGATCTTGCTGTGAAACATCCAGATGGGTATATAGAAATTAAAGACAGATCAAAGGACATCATCATCTCTGGTGCTGAAAATATCAGCAGTGTGGAGGTAGAGAACTCTCTTTACTCGCATCCTGCAATACTGGAAGCAGCAGTGGTTGCAAGGGCAGATGAGAAATGGGGTGAGTCTCCTTGTGCTTTTGTCACATTAAAGCCAGGAGTGGATGATAGTAACCAACAACGTATAGCTAAGGATATATTAAGGTTCTGCAAGGCAAAGATGCCTGCTTATTGGGTTCCAAAATCCTTTGTGTTTGGACCCTTACCTAAAACGGCTACTGGGAAGATACAGAAGCACTTACTAAGGGCAAAGGCAAAAGAGATGGGACCTGTTAAGATGAGCAAGTTATAAATGATCATGACGAAAAAAGGTGCCAGTTATTTCAATTTGTGATTAGGATTCTGCTTGCTTGTTAGTCCAAGTTGTTATCTATAATGATATATATATATATATATATATATATATATATATATATATATATATATATATATATATATATATATATATATATATATCAGAGCTTTTATCTATGTTTCAAAAGTGGTTAATGAGACAGTGTCACTAGTGCATTTTGAAGTCAATAAATCCAATTTTGCTTCAATTATAGCTTACAACATGTTTTTTTTTTTCTTTTTCATAATGTTCAGATAAGTCTTCCACAAACTCCAAGAATGAAGTTCCTGAAAATTGGACTGAGAAGTAGTTCAGTATCTTGGCGATCATTTATTATTGGGTTTATGACATTTTATACTCAGACACTAGTTGAAACTAGGTATACAGAAAACACGAATTATGCAACTGCATAAAATAAGGTTGGACACACCGATGATAATCAGATTTAGACAGTGATAAATCTAACAATGGTTACAATTAAGCTTGGACTTCCTTTATTCCTATGTTTTTTGGTTCTGTCCAAAGATAAATAAGACTAAACAATACGGTAATATTGGTGAGCCTAGAAAACTTCATGGTTTTATTTGAGGCTACGTGTCTCTTGATTGATACAATCTTTATTTCTTTAAAGAATAGTCGGGACAAAATTTCTTTCTTTTCGCGTGGATTTCAATAATGTGTCAGAAGCGAAATGGGGTTTTCAAGACCACCATTTCAAAATATTGCTATATTTACTTTCTTATCTACCATGAATTCTGCTATTTTATTTTTTAATTTATGAAAAAGGATACTGCTGTTTGATTTTATAGATTCTAATTTTGTCTTTTTCTTTTAATTAATTGATACAAGTGATTGAAATTTTTAGTTCACCGAGTGTTTGGTGTCTGTTATTATATTATTTTATTTTATTTTTAGTTAATTTATTATTATTATTTTGGATTTAGTTTATATTTTTTTATTATAAATAAAAATTATATATATATATATATTTAATATAAGGAAAATTAATTTCATACCTATTTTTCACTAAAGTTTGGTTCTTGTGAGAAAATAAATAAATAAACTTTTATTGTCTTTGTCACTAACTTCTTGTGGCATATCTTTGGCGTTACTATTGTCTAGTTCTAATTTTGATCATCTCAATTAGACGACTATTGTGTCGTCAACGACATCTTCACATAGCTTTTACGCACTTTCGGTGTTTTTTAAAATTGTGGATCTATTTCTTTTTTGTTGTGTATGGTGGCACGACTTGCAATGATTTAGAACATAGAAATCACTTTTTTTCATCTTTCAAATTCATGGTGAGTAGTTGCATGTCTCATCTCCTCTCAGACAGCTATTCAGAACATTTAAATTACTCTTTTTTCTTTTTAAGGTTTTTTTTTAGTTTATTAATGACTTTCGCGACTGTCTCTTCTAATTTCCTTTTGTCACCATTGTGTTTGACTTGTCCATATATGCTTAATTTATTTATGTGGCTTTTCAAATGACTTATTTGTTCAAATGACTTATTTGTTCGTTGAATGTCAATAATGCATTCTTTAAGGCATTATTTAACGATGATGATTTGTAAGAAGAGATTGACATGTAATAACCTTTCACATTTGTTGTTTTTGCACATTATTAACAATTTGGTATCATTCAAGTGTCAAAGCATATATTTTTATTACGTCTTTATGAATTGTATTAATAACAAGCTTGTATATATTCTTAATTAGTTTGTTATTATTATATTTATTTTTATTTTAAATTTAATTCATATTTCTTCTATTATAGATAGAAGATCCCATGTGTATATTCAATACAAAAAAGAATAATTTCATACATAATTTTCATTATATTGAATCATTCTTCTTTCTCATCTTTAAAATATATTGATCTTAGTATATTAATATTTTTTAATATTTAAAAAAAATTAATAATATATTTTGAAGATTCCGGAAAAACAGCACAAAAACAATTAATAAAAAAAAATACAAATTCCATAATTTTAAACCTTGTTCATATTAGAGTATATTTTTAGTCTTACAAGTGTTGAGTTTCGGGTACAAATCTTAATCTGGGTGACATGAAAGATTGGAGTTTTTGTTTTAAATTATTCTGTTTTCCTTAAAATAAAATATGAAAATTATTTATATATTCAACATGAGAAACTTATTATACCTTATTATACATCACATTCTTAATTGAATAAAAATAAAAAATAAATCTTAACACTATCATACATATATTATTTATTCAATTGCACAACCTTATTTCCTACTTATTTTACGTATGTTTGGTTACATCTTATTTCCTAATTAAAATATAGTCTTGAACATATGACAATCAAACAAATATTATACTCTAAGTGCATACATTATTTTCTCTACTCATTCTTTTTTGTTGGAAATTAATTTTAATACACATTTGATACATTCATGAATTTGGCATGGTGTTTTTTTTAAATTAAGTGTGGAAATTAACATTTAAAAACACATCCGACACATTCATGAATTTGAAATGATCATTTTGTATATAAAGTGTAGTTGTTTTCTATACATTGCATCCATCCATTAACTTTTTACCATCTTTACGGGAAAAAAAATATCAATTCAAATTATTCAAGATTTAAATTTGAATTTTGATTTTTTCTTAGTTTTTAAAATATTACTTTGAGATATAGTTTTACAATATTCAATTTAATTAATTAATATAGTTGATGAAAAATATTATTAATTAAAATAAAATAATTTTATTATTAATTAATAATATTGGGATGTAAAACCAAATTAGGTTATGATTAGTTTTGAAATATTATTTAATCTATTAATAATTATTATTACTTATTAAAATTTATTTGAATATAATTATTAAATTTAAATGTTCAATAATTTAAAATATCAATAATATTTTAATATAAAATAATACTAAATATTTTTTCAAAATTATTTTTTATTAATAATTATTTTTTTTATGAAAAATCATGGGTAATATAGTTATTGATTGTTGGTGATAGTAAACTTGAATGGTGTTATTATGATTTTTTTTTATTCTGATTTTTAATTTGTTGGTTTGCTTTAGTTTAGTCTCTTATTATTTTTGGGTGTCTATATATACTTACGTCTGTTTTTGATTCTTTTATTCTCTTAATTTTTTGTCTTTTCATCTCTCTCACTCCAATTTTTTCTCTGTCATATCTACTGTAGCCTTAATTGAAAAAAAAAAATCATAAACACTTGCCGTTAAACAATTTTCCTTTTGTAAATAATTGAGTAATTGACATATTCACCTTCAGGCAGACAAAGGTTCATTAAAGATCTCTTCAATTTCACCATATTCACTAACCTCTCTAATTTCATCACGTTGAATCATCATCTCTAAAAAACCCTCCAGGCCAATTACCAATTCCTTCGTTGTGAAAATTAGATAAAATTATATACGACAAAAATTATAAAATGAAAACTCTTTATAAAATCATTTTTTGTAAGATGGTTTAACAGCCAATGTTTGTGATTTTTTTCAGTTGGGCTAGAAAATGTTAGAGTGAGAGAGATGATGAGTAAGGGTTTGGGTTTTTTTTTTAGTTTTGAGAATGAAAATTATTAAAATACCCTTAACGGACATAAGGGGCATGATGACTTGACGTCATCCTCACCTTCCTCCGGCTTATCACCGGCAGTCTGCTCAGGTTCCAAACTCAATCTTGGCAACTAAACACGAGGGTTGCGCTCGTTGCGGGACTTAACCCAACACCTTACGGCACGAGCTGACGACAGTCATGCACCACGTCCGCGTTCCCGAAGGCACCCCTCTCTTTCAAGAGGATTCGCGGCATGTTAAGCCCTGGTTAAAAGTTAAAATCCATTTTGTCTACTAAAACCCGATACACTGTTAAAATGTACCAATCGGTTAAAACAGGCGTACGCGCGTTAGCAAACCTATATATATATATATATATATATATATATATATATATATATATATATATATATATATATATATATATATATTAGGAATTTTAAGAAACATTTGAAGAGTTTTGTTTAAATAGGGTTAAAATATCGGAATGTCTGAGGTAAAAAAATTGAGCATGAGTTCTGTGCCTCTTGATGCAAAATAGGATTATACATTGAATTATATTGCTCATGTAAATAGGGATAATGGTTGGTGGTACTTGCAAATAATAACCATAGCTAACCTCACACTTTGGGACTGAAGCATCTGATAGAAAGGGCAATGTGAACCTGCATGCATGAAACACAACTTAAATCACCATCAAATTTGAATCGTTCTCAGAAATAGATTAAGTAAAAGTGTGGCTTCTCACTTAAAAAAACATAGTCAAAAGTAGTTATAACTGGAGAGGGAAGGGAAAGAATAAAGTATTTGTTTGAGCTTTTTTTTCTCAATAATAAAACACAGAAGCCACAGTAGAATAGAATGTAAACGATCGTGATAATTTATATTTTTTTTAAATTAAATAATTTTAAAATTAAAAAAATCAATGAGGGAAAAAACTGATTTTTTTTTAAATTGAAAAACTAATTTGAATAAAAAAATAATTAAATAACCAATTAAAAAACTAAATCACTAATTAAACTTTTTTTTGTAAACTAATAGATATGTTACCTTTTGAAGGGAATTATAAAGTTTATTTGTTAGTAAAACTTGGAAGAAAATGACAAGAGAAGTCATGGATTTAAATTTCTACTAACATTTAAAAAAGAAGATGAAAGAGATTGTTAATTCAACTCCATAAACAAAAACTGACAGCGTAATATAATGATGAATTATTTAGCATTAGGTTTAGATTTTGTCATTTTTTTTCTTATTGTCACCTTACAAAATATGAATAGTATTTATTAAAAAAACATTCTCTAAAAGAATACAAATTTCATCATTCTAAACATTGACTATATTTTTAATCTTAAAAGTATTGTGTGGGCGTCAGATATCTGGGTGGCACGTGTGTTAAAATATGGAATTAGAATGAAAATATTTATTAATCCCTTTCTGTTCAGATTTTAATTCATTTTTTATATTTCAGATAATTCGTTTGAAATTAAATATAATATGATTTAAGAAACACTCTAAAATATCTTAGATTAAATAGAAATATTGATAAAATAGATGGGATAATACTCTTCTGAATTCTTTTATGAAATGAGTTTGGTCTAATTAATTTCCAATCTACTAAAAACACAATTTAAATTTATTTAAGGAGACTTTCTACACTGGACAGTGCCAGAAACTATAATTTCCAGATATAAAATAATCATTAATCTAATTATCGCTTTGAAAGTTTTTCTCATATAAATCAATATATATAATTTCATGAACATAAAAATTAATTAATATTTTTTCAAAATGTTTATAATATGAAGAATTTTATATCCTTCGATGATTTGAAAAGTTTGACGTTTGCTAATTTTCTAGAATGAGAGTGTGTTGTATTGTATGTTTTCATATCAGTACTGGTGCCTTCAAAATGATAAGGTTATGCTAATAAATTATATTCTGAGAGAGGTAATAGCTTCATATTGTTAATTACTCGTAAATTATTCTGTATATTTTAAAATAGTTAATAAAAGTTATTATTTACTAACGTAAACACACACTATCTTGCTATTCTATTTTAATAAATTAAAATTTAATATTTATATTAATTTTAATCGTATATACGTTTAAATAGAATATGTGTATAGTGTGCTATGATTGTTTTTTTACGTATCAACGTATTTTCTTCATTTATTTTTTAATTGGTTGTTATTTTTCACTACGAGTTTTTGTTTTAATTGGAGTTTTGTTTTTGAGATTTTCTTTATTTTATAGAAAAACATTTAACAGAAAATTAATTAGTAGAGTCAATTATAAAATGTAATTAAAAATAAATTATGAAAATTATTTATATATATTATACTTAGAAACTTATTATACCTTGTTATAGATAACATTCTTAATTGAATAAAAAAAAAATCTTAACAATATGAATACATATATTATTGACTCAATTCCATACTTATTTCCAAGTATATGTTTGGCTACATCTTCTTTCCTAATTAAAATATATTTTTAAGAAATGACAAACAAACAAATATTATCTCTTCCCAATCATACTTTTAAAAGAATAAATTTAGATGATCAATATACAGTTAATATACACATAATAGATAAAATGTACTAAGTATTTTTAATTACTAATAATAAAAATCAAAGGAATTATTGTTGACACATATCTTATCTAATACTAGTAAAAAAAAATCAATACGAAAACACAAATTAACTACAACTACCCAGTTGGTATAGTAAAATAAAAGTGTGATGGTAATATTGTAATTAAAGTGAACTACATAACGATGATTCTCATTTTAATAGTTGTTATATTTTAGAAATGGAAAAGTGAAGATGATTCTAGGTGTAACCACAATAGAACATTGAAAAAATACAATGGTTTTGTGTATAACCGTCAAAAAAAAGTTTACTGCAATTATATAATGACGATTTAGTAATTTAACCGTTGTTAAACTCTTCATCAGGGTTCAAAAGGTTTAAATTTTCACTTTCCTTCACTACACATGAACAATTCTTATTTTTCACTTTCCGCCGTCGACGCACAATCTTCTTCTTTGACAAACAGTTCTTCACGTTCAATGTCATTTTTTATACATCTTTAGTTTTTGTTCTTTGTCGGACCACCAACATCGTCGTTCTTTGTTTTTGTCAAGGTGACCCACGTTTTTTGTCAGTCTCATACTGTCACCCACCACCATTGTCATCCTCCCACCTTGGATGTATGAGTATTTTGAATATATGAGGTCAAGTCTTCTCTTCAATGGACGACCTTCCATTGATCATCTTCGAGTTCAATCATCCATGTTAGTCGCGATGTAAATAAATATAACGCAGTTAGATTAAGAGGATTATATTTATTCAGTCTTAAAGTTTGATGTGCTGTATCAAAGTTTGTAACATGAATGAAATTTAATTTTCTATCAAATTTTAGAAATTAAAAACATATTTAATTAATATTAAAAATTGTAAAAACAATCAAATGATCCATATTTGATTCAATAAAATTGAGAATACACCATTTGAATAATATTGAGAAGAACATAAATGAATATTGTGTAAATAAAGATACAATGTAAGTCAGCTTTATCAATATAAAACAAATCAAATATCTCATAAAGGTGAAGTATGTAGGGAAAAAAATAAAAAGAAAGATTACAAAATTAAATAGTAAGAAACAATATATATATATATATATATATATATATATATATATATATAATTTTTTTAGGTTATCTAATAAACTATAAATATATTAATAATTTAAACATGTAAATAATAAGTGTTTCGGTATGAATGTTTTCCGGTGTGTCTTTGTTGCTTCCAAATGTCTGGGAAGCTCGCTTCTCCTCAATTGTTGTCACTCGCGCTCCTTCAGCTCGTAGCGCTCGTCTACTTTCACCAACGGATGGGGAGGTACCTGCGAAGATACTCCGACGCTCAAGTCAGATTTGAGTTATGGAGCCTCAGCTCTCAAGAAAATGATTATATTATCACTGTAGAATATTATCTAGAGTTCATCTGGCCTAAGTGAAAACATACCTGACGTTTGACTCTGTCATCTATTTATAAGTGTTTCATAAGTCAAATAAAAATAACCTTAATTACCTGAAAATCTGGTTAGTTACTCATAAATATCTTAACCGCTTAAAATATCTAATATATTTTATCCAATAAATATCTTACTATACAATAAGTATTGGAAGAGGCACATGGATGAAAAGCGTATCTACATAAACAAATTAAAACAATACTTATACGAACAAGCACTAATGCAGAAAAAGTATACAACTACGGTTATTTTGGCTTGTTGACTATAATTGGCAAACCATTTATAGTATATAATGGCATAGAGAACTATAGGCTAACCATAGCTTATAGTTTGACTATAGGCTTATAAAACCATAGTGCATTCCCATTTTATGATTTAAAAAGTAAAAAACTATGTAAATATAGGTTACGTTTGGTAGTGTGTCATGATCATCTTATCATTTTGTAAAGGTCACATTCAAGCGACTAATACCTCAAGCAATTAAACACTTCAATAAAATGATTAGGTAGACAACTCCAAATCCAAAATCACATTTATGATCACAAGTATACTATTTATTTAACCATGCTATCAGCATATGACAAAGAAGACCATTTATAGGAAATTCAAAGCAGAGAAAACATGAAGTTCACTATTCATATGATGGTATTATCTTCATCTCTCTGAGTTTCTCCACCCAAAATCTGATACTCTTAAAGGTATCAACATGACCAAAAAATCCATATTCTCTACTCTTGTTCATGCTAGATACATGTTGAAACTTAAAACTTAGCACCGGTTCGAGGGCGTCATAGCAGCTTATTTCCTCCAATACGGTATTCTGAAGCTCGAATTTTTCCACAATCTCCTTCCAAACGCTACCCTTATCACGCATCAGCTCTACCAAATCAAACCTTTGCGTTTCGTCAAACGCCACAAACTCCACATCGAAAACTTCACACAGCAACTTCCAGATGCTCTTCCACGTGAAAACGTCGCCGTTTGTGCAATTGAATGCCTCGTTTTTAGCTTCTGGGGAAACCGCAGCCCACACGTGCTGCTGCGCCAACACTCCGGCATCGGTCATGTCACAGAAATGCTCCCACGTGTACTTCGTTCCCGGGTACCGAAACGCCAATCCCACGTGGCGACAAATCGCAGCGTAGGTTGCTAGCGTGAGCAGCGCGTTGTGTGTACTCCTGGACGACGCGCCTATTATAATAGAGGAGCGGTGCACTGAGTACGTCAACGACGGCGTGTAGGATGCAACAAGATCTTCTAGCGCGTAGTAGAAGTTGGGGTAAGGGAGCCGCGCCATGTTTTCGCGAAAGGGCGAGTCGTGGGAGATGAGTTGGGTGGAATGGACCGGATCGAAAATTGGGCCCATGTAGTGTTTGGTGCCTGTTTGGACCGTCACGTGGGCAAGCTTTGAAGAGGCGCAAGATTTGAGGGCGCTGAGAACGTTGAAGAGCATGGTTTTGTTGATTCTTATGTTGACTTCTTCATCTGCACGAATCTGAAAGGTAATCCAGAACAGGTGCGTGACTTCACTCGCAACGGGTGAAAGCTTGGCGCGTGTGTCGGAAGAGTCGACAGCGTCAAAGGTGATGAAGTGGTCGACAGTGGAAGGAGGGAACCAACTGGGCGGGGGCCTGCGAGCGGCGCCGTAAACTTTCCATGGGCCTCCGGGACAGTTGGGCTGCTTGAGGGCTTGGGCTAGACTCAGCCCAGCCATCCCTGTGACACCAGCTACTAGTGCCACAAAAGTTTGGGATTCCATCACAGCTGTTCTCCACACCAGGAACAAATACTTCTGTGTGTTGTGCTGGAACAGTTATCGGTTGAATTTGAAGAACCAGGGTTGCAACATGAATAATGTTTTCTCACTTTTTTTTTTGGAATGTTGTTCCTAAATTTATCCAAAAGTAACAAGTTAGATAAAACCAAATTGGCGGCATTATAATGATTAAAATATGATTAAATTGTGAAAGATTTTGACAGAAATAATGAGATAACCTGGAAAATGTTTTTTTAACCATTTTTTTTATAATTTTTTAAAATTTCTTTTATAACTGTGAAAGTTCGTGACATATATATAATTTATTGTCAAACAAATTGTTAAGGAAAGTTATTAATATAATAGTTAAGATAATTTTGTGTAGGTAACGGTGTCATTGTGCTGAAAGTTGGATAGATGTTTGTTGATAAAGGAAAATGATGTTCTGGAAATGTACCTATTACACTGCTTACAATCCAGTTTTTTAAAAGTATTTTGATTATTAAAAATTAAAGTTTAGTTTTTATATTTGTAAATAAAAACACACAAAAGATAAAATAATTGATGTAAAAATTTATAAATATAACAATTGAAATTATAACAAAAATTTAATTTTTTAAACATCAAACAAACATAATCATAAAATTAACTAAAACAGGAAATTTTAAAAAACAAACTACATGACACATACAGTGTCTAATAACATAACATATGGCAGTGTTTTGTGTCCACCTATTTTATTCAATATTTAATGAATTTAATAACACATAATTATCTAATAAACTTCTATTAAAAATAACTCCAGATTAAAAAACATATTTATAACTCCAATTGAATTATTTTATTCTCTTGGTCAGAAATTAGGTGCACCAAATCAAATCACCATTTAAAAATTTCTCATACCAGATTTTATCCATTTTTCATCAAACTTTAGTGAATTAAGATTTACACAAGTTTTAAAACTCCCAAAGACAAGCTATAAACATTAAGTGTACTCCTACATTAAACCGATTTAGAATTTTACCTATCAAAATTTTACTTATTAAAACTCTCTGTTTAACTAATTTTATAGCTTTTTAAATAAGTATATATATGATATTAGATTAAACATGTCACAAACTATATATTTTTTTTTGAAGTAAATGACTACACAAGTTTTAAATAACTCAAAAACAAACTACAAACATCCAGTTTATCTTTAAAACAACTCCTCTAGAATTTGACTTGTCAAAACCCCGATTTTTAGACAAAAATAAACTATAACTCTATCATTTCATCACATTACAATTCATCAGCAAAAGCCAATTCATTATGACATTATAGTCCCATCAATTCAAGCAACCTATAATCAATGCATTCAACAAACAATCACTGCGTATCCTTTCAACATCAGACAACACACATTCAATAGAATCTGCATAAACAATTTCATATACTAAATTTATAAATTTCAAATCAAACCAAGCATACAACACAATATATTAAATCATTAGCAACATAAAAAATGACCCAAATGTTCCACAAAAGCTAAGACAACTCCATCATCTTAATAAACTCTATAAGCACTTATAACTCGAAAAAAATATAATGAGGATATAGTGTTAGAATCATTGACCAACAAAGACTCTTATAGAAGACTAGACAATGCATGAAAAAACATTATAGCTCGCAATAAAAGGAAACAAGACAGACAAAAGAAAAAGAATAAAAACTAACTTACTCTTTTAGAGAAACTGATCAGGTAGACTTGAATATCTCGTCAGTGTGATAACTCAAGTTGTCTCTAATATTTAAATAGATGAACGCAAGATTGTACAAAAGAAGTCAGAGAATTATAGAAAAATAATTTATAAAGAGATTGTGTGTTTTAAAATAATGAAATTTATGTATAACAAAACTATTTATATTAAAACTATTTAATATTAAAATAATTGAGTCTCGTCAATTTTAAACTATTGTCACCTCTAAAATATCATTTTATGTCAATTTTAAACTATTGTCACCTCTAAAATATTATTTTATAGATTTTTACAACATTTATTACATTCGCCAGATTAAATTTAGGCTTAATTGTTTATTTGATCCGTATGTTAAATGATTTTTTTTTAATTTAGTACACAATTTTGATTTTAAAAGTGAATATATTAGATAGGAAAGTTATAAAAATTGTATAAATTTCTTTCGCTAAATTGACATAAAAATGAGTTAACTCTACACCTATGTGGTTATAAAATCTGATTTTTTTCTTCACTCTCACGTGTTCTTTTTGTAACGTTCATCTTTTTTTTCTTTCTATTTTAATAATTTTCATGTAAAACTATCTTTTTTTCCTTTTCTCTTTCTCTCACCCTAGGTATTCTTTTTCTCTTTCTTGTCGACGGAGAAAGTTCTGGTGGCCGCTGTATTGACCAACGAGGGTTACGGTGATGACCAGCGTCGTCGGAGACGCCTCTAGCGAGGCATAAATTGGCACAGCGGTTGGTTCATTAGAGGCAAAGTTTGCGCGAGAGAAGGAAGGACGAGTGGGTGTTGGACGTCGATGTTAGGGCCTTCAGTATTAGTCGGCGTCGTCATCGGTGATTGGGGGCGGCGGCTCTGGGTGGCAGCAGTCCTTATTAGCGTTGTGGAAGTTGAAGAAACCCTAGGTATCTAAGCTGATTTTGGATGATTGCTGATTTCGTTTTTATTTTATTTTCATGTTTTTGTTTCTTTACTTTTATATTTGTTTGTTATGGTATTTGTTTGATTATTAGATTTTTCCACTGGATGTTTTATTTTTATTTATTGAGCTTAGATTGGCCGTTAGAGCTTTTTTCTTGTTTTTATTTTTATTAATAATATTATTATATTTTTATTATAATAATTATTCTTAATATTATATTATTATTATTCTTAATATTATTATTATTATATTATTATTATTATATTACAGTAAAATGTCTATTCACTTTCTGCTGTTCACCTTTTGCTGAGAAAAAAAATGCCTATTTACTTTCTGCTTTTAATTAATATTGAGAGAAATAAAAAAGAGAAAAAAAGAAGATAGTCGGAATAGCATAGTAAAGAAAAAAAGTGCAGCCACGTCACTCCGGAATTAACGCACTTTTAAAAACTTTGAAATTTAATGTATAAACTGGATACTAAATTGAAAAGACCACTTAACATTACTAAATAAACTACTAAGCCTTAGATTTATGTCTGTATTAAAATAATTTGTATTCCATAGGTTCTTTTATTACTTTGTATAAAAGAAATGTGATTCAAATTTTGATTAACAAAAAAGAACAAATGAATTTTATTTGAAGATAAGATTCTATTTGTAGTATTTTAATTATGGCGAAAAATATACATAAAACGTTGATAACAAAGTTTGAATTTAAAATGCTAAATCGCAAAAAAACAGTAAAAATATGGTAATAAAGTTTGAATTTGAAATTCAAAATTAAAAAAAAATGTAGAGAAATGACATCTTTCTAATACACCATTTTAATATTTTTAAACAACTTTAATATGTCTCTAATCTATTAGAAGAGTTGGTTTTTAAGAAATGAACAAAGCCTGGAAGATGAAGAATTCAAATTTTTTAATTGAAATATGTGAATAATAACAAATAACAATAATAATAAAATTAAAATATGATATAAAACAATAAAAATAATAATTGAACAATGACATAAGTAATAAACTAAAAATAAACTAAATGATAAAATATTGAAAATAATTTAAAAAATAATTTCCACAACAATAACAACAGTGATTATTAAAAAAATTTAAATTATAAATTCTTTAAACCTTTGAAGATATAAAAATAACTAACAATTTAAATTTTAATCTTTTTCTAAAATTAATATTCATATTGCCAAATTTAAAATTTGAAATATATTGAAGTTCAAAATCTCTAAAAAGAAAAAAAAATGGTAACAAAGTTCTATTTCGAATAAAAAATCCAAAAAAAAATGAAGCCTTTTTAATTGACCATTTTAAATTTCGAAACAACTTTCACATGTTTTTAACCTATTAGAATAATTTGTATTTAAGATAAAAACAAAATTTATATGATGAAAAATTCAAAAGATTTAATGAAAATATGTGAATAATGACAAATAATAATAACAAAAATTAAAATATGATATAAAACAGTAAATAAATAATTGAATAATGACATTATTAATAAACTAAAAAAACTAAATAAAAAAATCTTGAAAATAGTACTTCACCATTTAAAATTGTAATACACTTATGTTATTAAAACAATAATTTAAAAATTAAATTCAACAGCAATATTGTTAAAAGGTGAAAACTATAAATTTATTAAACTTTTAAAAATCTAAAAATAACTAATGATTTCAGTATCAACATTTTTCTAAAATTAATGTTCTTATTGCCAAATTTCAAAATTTAAATATATAGTAAAAAAAGTTTGAATTTGAAATTCTAAATCCAAAAAAAAAAACTAGAATAAATATGGTAACAAATTTTGAATTTAAAACTTAAAATAAAAAAATTACAAAAAATGAAACATTTTTAATGGACCCATTTAATGTCTCTAAAGAAACTATCATATATTTTTAACCTATAAGAAGAGTTTTTATTTAAACTGGAAAAAAATCTGAAAGATAAAGAATAAAAAACATTAATGAAAATCTGTAAATAATGAAAAAAAAAACTTAAAGTATGATATAAAACAATAAATAATTAATTAAATAATAACATCATTAGTGAACTAAAAATAAATTAAATAATAAATATTATAAATAATATAAACACTCAAAACTGTAATACATTTATATTAAATTTAATTAACATAAACATGAATATATTATTAAAAGGTGAAAATTATAAAAAAATTTAAACTCTTAAAGATATATAATGATATAATAATAAATGATAATATGTAAGAATAATGCAGTAACATAATATTATTAATATAATAATGATAAAATTTAAAATATTATATAAAAAAATGAATGATTAAATATATACATCATTAATAAAGTAAAAATAAACTAAATAATAAATTACTGAAAATAATACATCATTTAAAATTACATAACACTTATGTCAAATTTATATTAAACGTGAACAGTATTAAGTTAAGGTTTTTATCTTGAATCATATTTATCATTATTATTTAAAATATAATATCTATTTTTAGTTTCTTTATTTACTTTTCTAATTATTATGAAAATTAAATTAAATGGTCTTAAAAATTATTTCATGCATGGGTCAAAATACTTTTCAACATTGAATAATGAAACAAGGGTAAAAGAAAGATAATTTCTTAACCAGTAAATTTCTTAAGAAATATTATCAGTTATGTTCTCTATTACTTTAATATAATTTATTATTAAATGCAAAATTCATCAAATAAATAGAACTTACACTTCTAATTAACATGTCTTATTCAATAATAAAAGTGGATACAATGCGCTCATTTTAGATTATAATAACAAAACAAATTATTATAATTATTAAAATAAAATATATTATTATATTTTAAAAAAAGCATTATAAATAGTTGTAAGATATATAATTCTTATAATTTCACCATAGTTATTTTTTATAGTACATAATTAATTAAATTTAAAAAACTACTAAAAAACTTAAATAGCAAAAGAATAAAATGAGATATGCCAATATAAGACTAAAATTAAAAATAAATCTATAAATAATACAATTAGAACCATCACAACAAGAAAATTTCTAAAGATCAACCAAAAATAATATAAAAAAAAGTCAAAACTTAACTAAAACAAAAAATAAAACACACCTTAAACTTAAATAAGTGATTGTATATTGCTAACACGTGGCAGTTTGGATGATATCTAAACACATTTAAAAATTGAACATCTGATAACATGTAGAAATATTTAAAGTTTATAATAGTTTACCATGTTTTTAAGTATTTGTAACAATTATAAAAGTTGTAGGTTTATGTATATATAATGTAATATTTTAAAAATTATTGAAGTATTTAATGTATAAATTATATGGTCTTGTAATATATGAATGAGAAGAGTAATTGAACACTTCAATAATTGTGCACACAGTGCATACCTCAAGCGACTAATACATCTAGCAATCAAACACTTCAATAAAATGATTATGTAGACTCTAAATCCAAAATCCAACAGAAGGAATACAGAAAGATTTTTGTAAAACATACAGAAAAATGATATTTTGACTCAGATTTTTAGTTTTACAATCTTTTTTATAATTTTATAGGACACTAACAACACATCAGAGACTAATAATATAACAATCAATCACAATGGTAATTTTTATAGCCGACTATTATTCTTTTGGCTTAAAACAAAACATAAACCATGTTCACAATTATACTATTTATTTACCCATGCTATCAGGTGGCAAAGATGACCATTTATAGGAAACTCACAGCAGAGAAAATATGAAGTTCACTGTTGATATGATGGTATGATCTTCATTTCTCTGAGTTTCTCCACCCAAAATCTGATACTCTTGAAGGTATCAACATGCCCAAAAAATCCATATTCTCTACTCTTGTTCATGCTAGATACATGTTGAAACTTAAAACGTAGCACCGCTTGTAGGGCGTCAAAGCAGGTTATTTCCTCCAATACGGTGTTGTGAAGCTCGTATTTCTCCACGATCTCCTTCCAAACGCAACCCTTATCACGCATCAGCTCCACCAAATCAAACCTTTGCGTTTCGTCAAACGCCACAAACTCCACATCGAAAACTTCACACAGCAACTTCCACATACTCTTCCACGTGAAAACGTCGCCGTTTGTGCAATTGAATGCTTCGTTTTTAGCTTCAGGGGAAACCGCAGCCCACACGTGCTGCTGCGCCAACACTCCGGCGTCGGTCATGTCACAGAAATGCTCCCACGTGTACTTCGTCCCCGGGTACCGAAACGCCAATCCCACGTGGCGACAAATCACAGCGTAGGTTGCTAGCGTGAGCAGGGAGTTGTATATACTCCTGGACGACGCTCCTATTATAATAGAGGAGCGGTGCACTGAGTACGTGAGCGATGGCACGAAAGATGCAACGAGATTCTCGAGCGCGTAGTAGAAGTTGGGGTAAGGGAGCCTCGCCATGTTCTCGTGAAACGGTGGGTCGTGGGAGATGAGTTTGGTGGAGAGGAGTGGATCGAAAATTGGGCCCATGTAGTGTTTGGTGCCGGTTTGAACTGTCACATGGGCTAGCTTTGAAGGTGTGCAAGATTTGAGGGCGCTGAGAACGTTGAAGAGCATGGTTTCGTTGATTCTCACGTTGGCTTCTTCATCTACACGAACCTGCAAGCTGATCCAGAATAGGTGGGTGACTTCACTCGCAACCGGTGAAAGCTTGGCGATTGTGTCGGAAGAGTCGACAGCGTCAAAGGTGATGAAGTGGTCGACTGTGGAAGGAGGGAACCAACTGGGCGGGGGCCTGCGAGCGGCGCCGTAAACTTTCCATGGGCCTCCGGGACAGTTGGGCTGCTTGAGGGCTTGGGCTAGACTCAGCCCAGCCATCCCTGTGACACCAGCTACCAGTGCTACAAAAGCTTGGGATTCCATCACTGCTGTTCTCCACACCAGGAACAAATAATTTTGTGTTGTTGTGTTTTGGAACAGTTATCGGTTGAATTTAAAGAACCAGATTGGGTTGCAACATGAATACTGTTTTTTTCTCTTTTTTGGGAATGTTGTTCCTAAGTTTATCCAAAAGTAACAAGTTAGATGGAACAAAATTGGCGTTAACTTGGTTTATTTGCGGTATTATATATGATTAAAAAAAGTATTTTTGACAACAATTTTTATAACATTTTGATAGGTATACATGTTATTTTTTTATTAGTTTCTTATTTATTTATTATATGGTGATGTACTTAATGAAAAAATTATATATATATATATATTGTATTAAAATATTATTAAAAAAATCTATATTAACACTATGATTAACCGTAAAAGATTTTCACATAAATAACGAGATAACTTTTGTGTGTGTGTGAGTGTCATTGAGGCGAAAGTTGGATAGATGTTTGATAAAGGAATATGATGTTCTGGAAAATGTATTTTTTAGGTCACATGAGTGTGTGTATTTCCTTACATTCAACCCTACAAATCCATAGAAAATCCATAGGAAGAAACACATGGGCCACTCCCTCAATTCTCCCCATGAAATAAAACACACACTACGTGCTTATGTTCTTTGGAGGGTTGTTCATGGATTGGCCTTTGTTTTGATTCATCCTTAGAAGTGGCTAAGCATTTATAGCAAAAACTTACCTACTTACCGTTTTAATAGCGACACTTTTGATGCATCTTCAATTGATGGAATGACTCAAATAATTAAGGATGCAATTGTAGAAAACTTATTTATTTTTTTGTCTGGTTATATTTATAATATTGCTCTAATAATATCTAATGCATTTAATAAATATTTTATTTTGTTTTTATGTGTGAAAAACTACTATATTTATCAGGAAGAAATATTTTTGTGTGGTTGTGTGTAACAGCTTTCGGTTGAATTTAAAGAAGGAAATGTTGTAACATGAATAATGTTTTCTATATTCTTTTTTGTTGGAGTGTTTTTTCTAATAAACAATCCTGTAAGATTTGAAATGAAACATGACTCAACAAATAGCAAAAAAATATATATAGGAAAAGTATAATGTTATCCTTTGTCATAACCTTCAATCACAATACTAAAAAATAAAAAGGGGAAAAAAGTTGCATAAGAAGGTTATTAATTGACATTTGGAGCCATTTGATTGAATAAACAGTACTAAAGAAGTCACTATGACAAGAATCCAAAGGTTTGTCGAATGAATCAACTAGAACTAAACCTTATCACTTCCCACTGTTTGGGTATGTCCTACACTCTTGACATGTTTTGTCTTGTGGCACGAGAGAGAGCTCCACACTGTAATATCATGAAATTTGTCGGGTAGCCTCGCTTTGTTTCTAGCCACACGACGAAGCTCACGCAATGTAAAAGTAAGGAAGCTTACCTTGATGATGACCAAGAGGTATAATATTAAAACAATCATGTATGTATTGTATGTACATGTTATATCTTATATTTTTATGTCAATTTAATTATAACTTAATTATACCTTAATCAACAATCATAGATTAATTTGTAATTATCATTTTATCATTTAATTTTTATTCTATAACCGATCAGACATTTGATTAGATGATCAACCACATTCAATTTAAGTATGATCACAATTATACTGTTTATTTACTCATGCTTGGTGGTGTCCCGTCACAGTTTGTTCTCCACACCTGGAAGAAACTGAGAATTTGCGTATTGGTACATTTTTGTTGAATTATATAGGTCATATAATTCACGCAATGACAAATCTAACGGACCACAGATTTAAAGACAAAATATTGGATGTACTGATTGACTTTAACACACTCATCGAAACATTAATATCCATCGTAACGCTGATAATTAGGTTGTAACATAAATCATTGGTACCTAACCCTTTAAAGAGAATGCCCCGTCATTAAAAATTTGATTGGTAGAGAAAACTATAAGAGTTATTGAAGTATTCATCAAATTGCACAATTTTAGAAGGAGTATTTTGTTTTCTTACCGATATTAAATTAAATTTTGAAACTGATATAAAGTTTATCCGAAAAAATTCTCATATAAAGTACCAAAATCAATGTGTTATTAGTTTAAAAATGATACAATTAATTTTTCACAACATTTTTCTCTAGAGTAAAGATAAATGGAAATTTTTAGAGATTATTTCCTTCTTATGGGCAATATTTGATTAAGAGTTTGAGATTAGCATATAGTCATTAACAAGCAGGGGGATGATAAACAATATGTATGAGAATAAGAAATTAATTAGCTTCTAGATTTTGAAAGATATATAAGACCAACATATGGGAAGAAATGCAAATAAATATTGTCTTTTTAGAACTGGTAGTCTAACCTAAATAATGAAACTTAAATATTTTAATGTTAAAAAGTTCAAAGTATAAATAGAGACTTCATAAAACAAATTTAATTTTTGAGTTACACATCTTTTTATAAATTGTTTTTCTCTAAAACTTTTATTTTTTTGTAAGTTTTTCTTGTGCTGGATCATTTGTTTGAAGATCAGAAGATGCTAAAGTGATCATCACGACAAAATCTTCAAATTTATCTAAATAATTATTGCAAAATAGTAAGTTAATTTTTACTTTTTTATCTAGTTTTAATTTTTTTAATGCATGTGAGCAATCTTCCATTACATGTCTTATTATTATTATATGTGTTTTACTATTATATTATCTTGGGATAACTTTAACGGTTTTTGTATGCTTTATGTTTAATTATTTTAGTTTTATTAAATATGTGATTAATTATATAATAGTGTTAAGACTGTTGAAAAAATTAGGATGTTATTATTAATGTTTTTAATTGAATAAATTAATATAATATTATATTTACATGTGAATGTAACGAAGTGGTTAACGGAAGGGAACCAACTGGGCTTCCCGTAAAGTTTCCATGGGCCTCCGGGACAATTGGGCTGCTTCAGGGATTGGGCTAGACTCAGCCCACTGACACCAACTAGCTTGTGGTTCCATTACAACCTCGAAAGCCAGAACAAGTGAGTCGAAGGAACAGAGACAAAATTACTAACTAAATTTCCATGTTGTGTTTATTTGATGATATCTACTTGTTAGTTTTGCAAGATGTCATTTGATGAAGCATTATTTGACACGATGCTCAAAATATTTGCATGCACCAATCCAAGTGCTACCTCTGTATATAGACAGGACCCTGACTCATCCTTTTACCACTATTTTAATTTCTTAGTTTCCATATTCTATTCTATTAAAACTTTTCTACTTTCTGTCCTTTTAAATCAAATTGAATTAAAATTAATTTACTAAAAACTACTAAACTTCATAATAATTATTTATTATAATTTGAGATGTCTAATGATATGAGTAATCAATTATCATTTTATTTTCTAATATTTTAAAAATGCAACTTGTTAATTAAAAAGTTTAATAACAATTTGAATTTAATATTTTTAAAATTTGAAATTTAAACCGAATCAACATAATTAGGAATAGGTTTAATAGTTTCAGATAAATTGGATCCAATTACACCAAAATATAAAAATCTCTTTAAAAACTGCATACTTTTTGTCATTAAATGAAATAAACACCAATTTTATCGCTAATTGCCTTTTATAATTTAATAAAAAACTATTTGATTTTATTATAAAAATAAAAATAATAAAAGCATATATTACAAATTTAAACAAATCATTAGATTCAGTTGACTTAATTCATATTAAATTTACTTAAACTAAATCTTTAACCGTTTGTTTAGATGAGGTAATTCTAAAAAGTAATTCAGTAAATCTAAAATTATTTGAGTAGTTTGGATGAAAATATTAAAAAAATTAAAATTTAAAAAATTTTAGTAAATGAATGAAAATTTCACATCTAGTAATTTTTACAGAGACGCGTAGTACATACACATATAATTTAACTAATATGCTTTTTAAGTTTAATTTTAAAATTTTATATTTTAAAATAAATATTTTGAGATGAAATTTTATTTTAGAAGAAAAATTCAATTGCCTTGTTTAAACAAGAAAATAGAACATAAAATATTTTAATTGTTCTATACTTAAGTAAAACATTTAAAAAAATTAATTGATAAATCAATCTAATTAGTTTAAATTCTAAAGTTGATCCAAATCAATAAGATATTAAACTATTTAATATTTTTAATTATCTTAGATTTGATAAACTTGTTGGATAAAGGTTAAATAAATCTGTTTACTAATACTTACAAATATTTATTACTTATCGATTTAAATTACAGAAAATAAATGTGTCCTATACTATATAACTTAAAATACTAGTTAAATGTATAAACAAATATAAAAGATAAAAGATGTAAAATGTATATATTAATTTCATTTTATGATATGAAAGTATATATTTTGAGTTAGTTTTTAAAAATATAATCCAAACTGCACAAATTACTGGAATGGTGGTTTTTCTTTTATCTCAAGCAAAGGGATCCAATACAACATGCAATAGAGAATTGTGATGTTGTGTTTGTTACCTCATTATGTCTTGTGTAAGGTTGGGACCTAAAAGAGAAGAGTAGTCGAACCTAGTCCTTCTCTCAGTGTTGGAAATTCCCTGTTTAATCTAACGACTTGACTCACACGATACGCTCTTTGATCCTTCCTTCCTTCGTTCTTTGCAAGAGAGAGAGTTTGATTCATCGCCTGCAAGAAGCGTGTGGCACTGGCATTCCTTCCCGGAGAAGATGACCATCGACTTAGATTCCATCGCTCGTAAAATCGACGTTGATAATAGCATTCCCCTCCGCTACTACTATCGGATTGCCGATAACCTCCTCAAGCAGGTGAAACGCTCCTTCTATTTCCGTTCTAAATGCTTTTCGTTCATCCTTCATTACATTAGGGCTTTGCAAGATTATCGTCGCCAGAACTTTCTCCAACCGCAATAGAATCCTTTCGTTTATTTGTTTCTAGAAACTCTCCATCGGCGTTTCGCTACCTACAATTAACGAATTCCTGCGCGGAGGAAACTTCAATCCTCGCGGCACCTCGTGTTTGTGACCGTGTGTCAAATTCTTGCTATTTAGGATCAGTTTAACAGGCTCTCCTTTCTAGCCCTAGTTATCCATCAATGATACATTACTTAATTAAGATGTTTTTATGCGACCGGAACTTGTTCATCTTGTAGCTTGTCTCATCAAACTGTTATAAAATCGATATAAAATTATACAGCAAAAAATGAATAATGACAAATCACGGTGAAATGTGCATGTTAGTGGCAGAGATGGAATTGAGTATGTTGCGTGAGTGCTTGTGCTTTGTTTGGTGCCCTAGTACACAATATCGAAACTGTTTAGGAATACCTGTGGTTTGCTAACTTCATTATGCTAACCTGCAATAGAACTAGTTCTGAGTTTTGTGTGGAAGTAGAGCAGTTTGAACTTTGTTGTATATACGTTGCTACTGTTGTGATTAATGAATTTTGTTCTGTCCACAGGCAAGTATCTACAGGGAGGAGAATAACGTAGTTGACTTGTACATTATACTCGTTAGATTTTTAAGGTAAAATATGGAAGTTTCTTGGATTCTCATTACGGTGGACTTGTTAGATTGCAGTTAATTTGAGTTAACATTTTCATTTTTTCCCTCACTGTTCCAATTTTTGATAATCTTTTTTCAAGTTTGGTTTCTGAAACTATACCGTATCATCGAGATTATCATGCTTCGCTGCCCAATGAAAGAGCAGCTTATAAGAAGGTGAGAAATTGCCATGCCACATTTTACGGTATATGTGTGGGTGTTTGTTTTAGTTTTTTATTCCTATATTTGATTTTGGTCTTGTTATCCTTGTCTATCATTTTTCCACTACAGAGATCACGACCTGTATTGGATGAGCTTGAATCTTTGAAGCCCGAGTTTAAACGCCGGGTGGAAAAATTAAAAGACTTGCCTGTAAAAGCTTCATTGCCCAAGGAAAATGGCTACAATAAGGCTTTACAGAGTTCTGTAAATTCATCTTTGGAGTGGCCGGTTGTCAATAAAAGTAATAACTTGAGTGTGGATTTTAAACAGGTGAGGACTCATGATATTTTAGTATAAATATCAGGATACTGAAAATTCTCAATCTATTTGATCTTTGCCATGGTATCTCAACTAGTTTCAACACCAAATGCTTTAAAAATTGTGTTAGAATTTTCTTATTGATTACTTGTCCCATTTTTTTTTTGCGTTAATGTGCTTGAATTCTGTTCAGATTGTTTATTGTTGTGAATTCTTTTTTCCCAACATATCTGCAGCCTTCTGGTTTCGGTTCACACTCTTCATGGAATTATAATAGTATGTCATCATCAGATTCCATGCCTATTGATAAGCAGTTTCAGAAACTGTAAGTTTTTCTACCTATTCATATTCTACTATTTTGGCATATCTACAATTTACACTTGGTTTACTAATAGGATCAAATTAATTTTATGAGTGAATGCTTTTGGGTTTTGGTCACTCTGGTACATGGCTATGAAAATTTTGAATTGAGATTGCCCCCTTTTTTTTTTTTTTGCTTCCATTTTTGTCTGCAATTATTTTTGCTTTTGTGCATTTATTCGTATAACTGGGTTTAATATTGTGGGCTAAATAGCAGACACTCCTTCCTATCTGCCTCTCCCCATTCCCACCAAGCTTCTATTTTTGTCTGCAATTGATTTTTCTTTTGTGCATTTATGTAGAATTTTATAAATGGATGTAATATTATGGGCTTAATAGCTGACACTCCTTCCTGTCTACTTCTCCCCATTCCCACACAAAAGGTAAAGAATAAGCATGCAAGATAATGAATAAGAGTGTTTTGTTTTAACAATTTTTTCATGTTATAGGTTGGCAGAAGATATTATGTTTACTGCTTCCATATCTGACTGGATCAAATTCTAATGATTTATTCGTATGTTCTGATTGGTTAAAGGCTATTTCAATTACTTGTGCGATTTTCATTCAGCACATTTTAGTATGTAGCACACTTCTGTTTTTCAGTGGGATATACGTTTCTTGTTATCCTTGTGGTTTGAGGAGCTTCTTGAACATTTTCACGATATTTCAAAAGAAAAGAAGGTTGCAACATTGAAATAAGAATTGTGATTATTATTCTTTTGATGGCGCAGATCTCTTAGTCTACCTGCTCCAAATAAGGAGACTTTGTCCAGACACTCATTTTTAGGACCAAATGGCCTTCGGGGCCAATGGCTTGGACCTAGTGCAGAAATAAAGGTACAATTGAAGCATGAATTTCTTGTGCTATCTTAACGTGGATTATCTCTCTCATATTTGTTGAAATATAGGGTTTTAGATATAGAGGGCGCAAACAACAGAATAGATATTGAATATTCTGTAAGATGTGATGCTATGTATTACAAAGCATATCTGTTATAAGTCTAATCCTTATTTATACTATTACAGGATTCAGTGCTAATTAAATGAGGAAATAAATCATGATATATAAGTAAACATTGGGAATCATGAGATAATCTAAGATACAGTAAAGATACTATGATATAATTTTCATATATTCTGTCAGTATTGATGTTGGACATTGTGCAGGTTCAATATCCAAGCAGTGATCTCGCACACATGATTGATTCAAGGTTTGACATTCGTATCCTAATTTGAAATCGAGTTCCATGTCCTTTCTATGTTTCATGTTCGTGAAATTTTGCTGTTCAAATTGCATAATTTTCATGTTTTTACTATTTATTATTTGTGCTTTTGTAGTCAATCTCAGTCAATTATAGTTAAAATTATTCTTTTAAAACTCTCTTTTTTTAATATGTTTCTCATTGTGAGTTTTTAATGGCATCTGACTGTGAAAAATGCTGAAATTTGAATGCCAAATATTGTTCTCAGGCGTGCTGTGTTTAGTTTTGTAACTAAAATATAAAAAATCCCACACACTTACGTTTTTTGTTGTTCACACTGATAGCCTGAATCCAACTGGGCTGTATGACATTGTGGCAATTAAAGATGTCGATCAAGGACCAGCTACATCCACCATGGACGCAGTTCTCTCCTTGGATGATGGAAGATGGTTGCATCCTTCTGTTGAGTCTGGTTCTTCTGTCGTAACAGAATCAAGGGAAGACCCCTTACAATCGCTCAACATCAAGCAACCTTTGCCACCTCCTGTTCTTGCACAGGTGCACCCAGAATGTGCCCATATTCCTCCTTCAAAAGTTGCAGATCCAAGACCGGGACCTGCTAAATCTTCTCATGATTCTGAACTTGGTCCAACAACATATCAACACCTACATATTGTAAGCCTGTTTTAGTTTTGTAGTTGAAGTGTGTGACTTATATCTAGGATTTTGTTGGTCATTTATTATGACTTCGTATTTGTGAGCTTTGATTCTTCTAGTTCTTATACCCTGTGAAATTTATAATACCTCCACTCTATGTTGCAGCCTGTCAAAATGATGGAAGATTTTTTGAGATTAGCTTCACAGAACACACGGAAGAACTTAGAGACGTGTGGTGTTCTTGCAGGGTCCTTGGTAAGAGATATTGTTATTCTGTGTGCTTCCAAGTTTCAGAAAATCTCTTCGATGATGATTTTAACAGTTTTTGTACTTGCAATTTGAATGTCTCTAGAAAAACAGGGTATTTCATATCACGACACTTATAATCCCAAAGCAGGAATCGACCTCAGACTCGGTAAGTTAATGTTATGTTTTTCTTTTTTTTAATTTATTTTACAGGCTATTAAACTCCATCCATTGTAATTCCATGGTTAAAAAGCTTCACTTTTCGCATTTATCTTCAACTATATCCTGACAGACAAAATATAAAGTTAATATTGCTGTGAGGTTGTTGCACACAGATATGGTGATTTGTGAATCCTGCATGATTGGTAATTATTTGTATGAGATAATTTCGTAACATTTGAGTTGAAAAGCTGCTTCAACCTCCAATGTTACTGTAAATTAGAATTATTAGCCCTTATTTAAACAACAAACAACCAGTTATTTTGTCAATTTTAGTGAGTTACCTTGGACTTTTAATGATTGTGATAGAGATCCCTTGGTGCTGCTGAGTTGTACGTGAAGAATGATAGGAAGAAAGTCTGGTTATTGTATGGGGTGGATGGGAAATACTAAAACTAATAACCTGCATATCATAGCAGACTGCCTATATAGCAGGAAAAAGGATGAGAAGGGTATATGGTTGGTTGAGTTGGGCTAAATGCAATCTTGAGAATCACTTTAAGATTTCTAGTGTATTGTTATATGCGGCACATTATCAAGTATTCATTCTATTTAGTAGATACAAAGAACTGTTATTTTCACAGTTATCGAAGTTTTTCTTCTACTGTCTGATTTTTATTCAGCAATGGTGCATCTAATTGAATTTTAATATCCAGTGTTCAACTTTGAACGAAGAAGAAATATTTGAAGTTCAAGACAGCTTATCACTCTTTCCTTTAGGTTGGATACATGTAAGTGCCCCATTACTCTCGGCTGTTGCTTATTCATTCTTTTAGTTATATCCATGCGTAAATATTATTCTACCCTGGATGGTGAAAGCAAAAAAACTTGATGTGAAGCATTGACTTTTCTGATTTTGTATCTCCAGAATTCAAGGCTTCTGATTTCACTTAAAAGTAGTTGCCAAAGAATTTTTTGTTGCTGTCATGCTTAGAGTAGTAAGGATAAGAATTATTCATCAATTTTGATAGAGACTTGGAATTAAATTGGTTACACTAAAATAATTAAGTAATTTACTTTATTCAGTAATTTCAATATGATTAATATTACACAGATGACAAAAAAGTCCTGAATTTTGGCAGTTTGTGGGGGGTTATTTGATAAAATAAAGTGGTGGGAGTAGGGACCTCGTGCAAGAGTTAGCAGGCATGCCAATTGCTAAATCATTTGGTGATCGCTTCTGGCAAAATAATTCTGCCCGTTACATTTTTGCTTTAAATTTTGCTTTGAGGAAAGCAGAAAAACATAATGCACTTGGTGCCGCAGATGAGTAGTGGTAAGAATTAAAGGATGAAATTCATCCTTTTCATTCTCTTTACCTGCTGGGACTTTGGTTGATGTAAGATATTTAATAGGAAAATGAATAAATAGTCAAAACTATATCTTACTATTTGGTTCTTGGCAAAGATTTTTCTCTTTTTTGTTGTAGTTGCTACACCCTCTCAAATCTTTTATCTTTATTCTAAAGATGACCTTAAGCTATTAACTGATGTTTTGATGAGTGCGTCAATAATATTAATATGATTGAAGATAGCAAGCCTTCTAATTTCAAGCAGACTATATTAGTGTCCTTCTGTAGCTCTTACCTTCTGTTTTTCTTTAACCCACTTTAAGTTCGCAAGTTTTAAGTTTCAGTATTTATTTTATTTTTTTCGACTTTTCAGACACATCCATCACAAACTTGTTTCATGTCTTCAGTGGATCTACACACTCATTACTCATACCAGGTAATAGATGCCACTGTAATTTCAATTTCCTGGTTTTTCACATATTAAGCTGGTAAAGCAGTTGTTATATAGCCTTCTATGTTTGACTGTGGGGCTTAGACAAGAAACGGTGGCCGTAATGCTAGATAGTTGATTTCTTGTTATGGTGATGTTTGTGTAATTTTTAAAAGATGCAAGAGATTTGATGATGTCATGCTCTTTAACCTAATTTGCATGAGAATTTAGGGTATAATGTATGAAGGAAAACGGCCTAATAACTTGGATTATGTTAGTAAAGCGACTGGAGTACAAGCTTTATTTTCTCAATTTAATAGAAGAATTTGGAACAATCAGCAAGTGTACATATATTTCCTTCTAATTGTACCTAGCTGTATATTTGTGGCTTCGTTTCAGATCATGTTACCAGAGGCAATTGCTATTGTCATGGCCCCTACAGATACTACTAGGTAAGTTTTACTAGCAATTGTGTATTTTTCTCATTATCTTTGCAGGCAATTGTGTATTTTGTCATTATCATTGCCAGATTAAGCAAGGAAATATATACATAACCCTGATCAGATTCGGAGTGTTGACCGTTATTTTGCATAACTTTTTTCCAAAGAACATGTCAGACACTTTAAATCCAATCACAAGATCTTAGATTGGAATAGGGAATGATTTATTTCTTTTTCTAGTGATTGATGGAGTAAAGATCAAAAGAATATGCATGAATTTAATGAGTGATTTCTTTTTCTTATCCAATTTACTCAACCCATGTTGTGTGTTGCTTGTCAAGGGCTTTTAATTCATAGATCATCAATGATGTGCACTTTTATTGGTCTAACCATTGCAGTATAAAAACGATAGAGTTATTAGATGAATCCACGGAATATATATGTTAAAAAGTTGTAGGTATAATTATCTCATAGGTTGCTACTACCTAAGTTTTCCCCTACCCCAAGTCCCAGTCTTGTAGTTGAACCAATTGCCTTTAATTCTACTGTTTTTTGATAAATATTTGCCTTCATTCTGTCTTTTAGGAAGTTTTCATTTCGTAATAAAATGTCTTTGGCATGTAGAGACTAACTGATACCTGCGTATTGATATTTTGGTTCTATAAGCTCTACCTTAGAAACTATTTGAAGTTTGTCTATCTGCAGGGGTTTGCCTTTGATATGGAAATGAGAAGTCTAATGCTCTATTTCAATATGGACATAATATTATAAGCTAGTTTATTTGAGAAGAGATGATTTTGATTTTGATTTATTTGACTTTGCCACTAATCAGAACTATACATTTATTTTGGCACTGCAGTCCACATGGCATATTTCATCTATCTGATCCAGGTGGTGTTTCTGTAATTCGTAACTGTCAACAACGTGGATTTCATCCCCACGAAGAGCCTTCGGATGGAAGTCCAATATATGAGCACTGCTCTCATGTCTATATGAACGCTAACTTGAGGTTCGATGTTGTTGACCTTCGAGAGCGATGATTGATTGAGAGTGATGAATGTCTGTAGACAGGTTACAAGAATGGTGATTTACTGCATCTTCTCTATCAGATCGCAATGGTATAGGTGGATTCTTTTGTATTTATGAATTGAGAAGAAAATTATTAATCGCCAATCCCTCCATTTTGTATTATATCTGTGAACTTGTGTATATGTTACTTTATACCAGGTGAAGGAAATTAGAAATGTAACTAAATTACTTAACATTTCTCATAGTCTTGAATACAAAACATATACAATAGTTGTTGGCGCTTTCACTTTGGTACTACCATTAAAAATAGAACATTAAATCGTAATTTATGTTTTAAACTTCATATTTAATTATAAATTTCACAATATTATTTCATTTTAGTAAAAATTGAGGTGAGGTTTTTTATTTAATTTACATTCTGCATAATTTTCACTTTCTTCAAATTTAACTCAATAAAGGAAAGGGGTATTCTTTGATTTTAGGTTAAATAGTTGGTTTAACAATTGTTATGTTTTGTTTATAATATAATAAGAAATGAAAAATTACAGTTCTATATTAATTTTATCTAAATTTTGTTAACGGGTAATGGAACACATATTTGATGTTCATTAATTATTATGTGTTTATTTGATAAAAAAGCTATTGTTAATATGCAATTATCTATCCGTAGAATAAGTTTTTCTTTTTGTTTCGTAATTGTTTTTTCAATGCTAATATATATTGACATTTTCACTTGAATAATTTCTAAATATCAAACATATCTTCAATTATATTAATTAGTAATGATAAAATTTAAACAAATTTAATATAATTAAAATTATTGTAATAAGATTGAAATTTATTTAATTTAATTTAAAATAAAATGTGTAAATATTTATTATTATATCTATTTTAATTTTAATTAAATCACTTTTTAAATTAATTATTTGGACATTAAAGTAAAATATTTTATTTTTAACTCTTATTTGTTCACTTTAGAGAATATAATCTTTATAGGTGCAGACTATCGTTTGTAATAGACAGGCTATATAATAAAAAGTAATAATTTAAAGTTTTAGTTAAAAATTGTAGAGGGAGAAATAAAAATTAGATTTAATTACGTTTTCCCATTCAATTTGGGTTATTTTAATTTTAATTACCTAAATTTAGAAAAGTTCGTTTGGTTCCTTAAAATTGAAAAAAAAAAACTATAATCTTAATTCCTAAACATTAAATTTCAGGAGTGTTTATAGATAAAATCGTATTAATTTTTCTTTTTTTAATTTTGAGGAACTTAAGAACCTTAAAAATTTTGAAAATTTAAAACCAAAATTACTTTGAATTTCAAGATTAAAAAGATAGTTAGCCCTAAGAATAACAAATTTACATGACAAACTACCGAAATTCCCTTATATTATGTAACTTAGGAAGTAATTTCGGAAAATGTGAAAGAGTTATTTATAAGGGCGTTTTTTTTTTTGCACTTCCATATTTTCTCCATAGACTTTCCTAGGCGAGATGCAAAGACATTTTTGTCTTTATCGTCTTCCTTTATCTTCATCTGCTACCCTGCCGCACTTGACCCATGTCCTCTATCAACAGAATCTCCTTTATTTTATCTAAAGAGTGCTTCTCTTTGCATCTCCAAGAGTTCTTCCTGCACCACCAAATGAACGAATCTACTTCTCAGTAAATGATGAAGAAAACAAAAGGAAAAGATAGGTAAACAGTAATTAGTGCTTACGAATGTTCTTCTTGGAACAGAATCACGTGTAAGCGTTTTAACATGGTTAAAGTTGATTTCTCTGCATTTTGAAGCTTAAGAAGCAAATCAGATGTTAAAATTCGTTTAAAAAATTCACGGATTTGGAAATCCGATGAGAAAAAGTTAAGGCCGAAATTCGATAGATTTCGAAATCCCGTTGATTTTTTGTTTTTTAGTTTTATTATTTTAATTTTGTTTTTAATTTATTAGATTATTTTTTTAATAATTTTTAGTATTATTATTATTATTGAGGTATTGAGTGGTGGAGATATTATGTTAGAGTGATTATATTGTAAAATGGAATATTATTCTCTTAGCATGAATTCTCTAGTAAAATCAAATTTTGTGTTCGATTTTTTTTTGTCAATAAAGTAATAAAGGAAGATTACACAAATAATTTTATAATTAATTAAATATTTTTTTATGTAATAATTGAATGGGTTAGAAAAATTACATTTCATTTTGAGTTTGTTTATATAATTATAAAATTTAACAAGACTACTAATGAATCTAGAAGAAAGACTTGTCTTCTTAAAATATAAAAAGGATAAAAAATATATAAAATACAAATCTAATATTCAGTCGAATATATATGACACAATAAAATATGAATATCTTTTTAAATTGATAAACAAGCCAAATTCTAATAAAAATGTATTTTCATTGAATATAATATACACATTTCACAACCATAATATAAAATTTAGTTGGTCACCCATTTATTGAAAGGTTAATACCATTGAAAATGAATTCTTTTATTTTAGATTATATAAGTTGGAATATAAATTTTATATTTTAAATTATACAATTTCAAATTTTATTTTACACTTTTAATTATATAATTTAGAATACAAAGGAGTTATAGCATCTAGAAGGTTGGGATTGTATGTATTCGAAATATTTCCGGATTAGACGTTCCGAAACTCAAAGGTAAAATTAGAATTTTCAAAGCTGCCTGTCTATAAGCTTAAAAATGTTTTAACTTTCTATTCAACTAATGAATGTGACATTCTTGCTCCAAGCGGTGGATTCGATTATATTTTTTTCCATATATACATATCAATCCTCGACTAAGATTTCAGCAGATAGAAGATATTAAATGATACCATTTTTAAATAAGAAAGTTCTACTTGTTATATTTTTTAACAAGACAATTCCACTCCACTACTATGATTTATACTGTAACACTATTGTCTCTCATAAATAAATATAAAACCAGAGACATCTTGTTCAAGTTATATGCAACACAGTAACTATTCTAATTCAATGGTAAAATGCTAAAAATCAATCACACAGCCATTGATTGAGGTGTGGTTTTACAGTTGCAGGATTTCTGCAACGAAGTCATCAACCAAAGAATCAAATATTTGGTCTTCAATTACTGCACCAAGTTGAAAAGTATCAACCTCAAAATCTAGCCATTGTCCATATTGGATGCTCATGTCCCTATCTACCAGTTCATCCACCATTGAGTCCCTCATATCTCTCCAACTTGAAATTTCCTTCCACACTTCCTTTGCCAACCATTCATTTCTTCTCACCATTGCAACCCCTTTTGCCCACATTTTGTAACCTCCACCAACATATCGCCTGCATCTCAAGTCTAAGCACTCACTCACACAATCAAATATAACTTTCCTTCTTATTCTGCACTCACCACTATCACTCTCAAACCTTCCCCTTCGATTTTCCAACTGGTTGAACAGATGAGGGTTCACGATCTCACGAGCTCTGCCAAGAGAAAAGTCCATGTACATCAACTCCACATTACACAATATATCATTTACATACTCTAACTCCCATGTGCTTGATTGTCCAATCTTCATTTGGGAACATGTACTTGATTGTTTCCTTAGCATGGTCCAAGCTGATGCTGAATCAAACAAGTCTCTATAGCCACTTCCTGAGCCCACAACTTGCTTCCTGAAAGTAGATACTGTCAGTAGTGATCACGGCCATGTATGTACCTTTTTAGTTTTCAAAATTGTTTTATAGAATAGTTCTACACTGCTGACTAACCAATCTCACATTCAAAATCTATTCAGTTTTGAAAATTGTTTCTAAAGCAAGTGTTTTAAAAAAAAATCAGATGTTTTATTTCTAAAACCAAAGACAGTTATGTTCTTCTGACTCATTAAATGACTTATTTTAGAAGAAATAATATATTGTCTATGCTCAAGCAGAAGCATGATGCCACTTTTACCTCCATTTTTGGTCTTCTGAACTGGAAGCATTTGCGCTGAATGGAGATTCACAGCTTTCAGTGGAAAAAGAAGGGTCAAGAACAGATATTGGACTCGGCTGTCCTGAATTGAATAACCCTGCTTCCATAGGATTCATCTCACACTCCTCCATCTTATCAAGCTGTAAAATATGTTGAGCTGATTAACGTTCAATGGTTATCATAAGGAATATTATGCCTCCTACCAAAGTTACGCTGATTCTACAATACAATGCTATTGATTCTTTCAATTGTATTGTGTTACTTTTTTTTGTATTTTACTTTAACACCCCAAATTCAGTTCCACATTAACTGCATAAAAAATTGTCATTTGTGATTTGAATTAACTAAAAAGGGACCATAGCGAAACCCCGACGACCTTTTTCTTCTTGGGAAATGGGGAATTAACTTCCAAATTTAACCATAATGTAAGCAAGCCTAACTTCTCATAGTGTGGAAATTTAACTAGAGTCTTGCCATTATGTACTCATGATAGGAAAAGGATAATAACAACAAATGCTAAAATATTCTCACATACCCGAAGCCTATGCTGGGATGATAGTTCTGGAAGACAGGTGCGGCTACTGAATAATTTATCTGTCGACATTATGTCTTGATCTTTCTTCTGTTGCAACCCTGGAAAGAGGTTAACTGAATAAAGGGTGGGTGACCCTGCAACTTTTGGTGCAGTGCTGTAGGGTGACCTTGCTTTGAGAGAGTCATCACAAGAGTCCCCAATTCCATATGTTAACTCCCTCAACTTCTGATCCAAAAGAATACCCAAGGCATCACCACCAACTGCACTGTATCCTACAGGAGACCCTGCATTATCAGTTTCAGTATCAACCAACACTCTTCTAATATGCTGATCCAAGGAATTTAGGCCAGGTGTCTCAAAACCAGAATTGCTTCTTGTCAAGGGCATGGTAAATGTGAAGGAAACTACATCCATGTCTTTCTTTTTTACTTCTTCAGCCTCACCATGGCATTTATTACTAACTACATTAGACTGAACAGGCTTCTGTGATTTGTCGATGAATAAATTATCAACAACCCTATCATTCCAGTCCCTGTCTGTAGACCTCTTCTTCCTTGGGAAATTGTTTGTACGAGTATACAAGACTTCCTTTTCACTGTCTGAAACACTCGTTGATGGTTTTTTGGGCCCAGCTTTAGATTTTGCTACGGATTTATTACTAGAGCTTCTATGACGTCCACTAGAAGAATCCCCAGTGACAACTTTTCTACCTTGTGAATTGGAAACCAATGGCTTTGATGGTAGTTTGTCTTTATCCATTGGACAATTCTGTTTCTGATTATTCTGCCTGAGAACACTAGAAGCATCTTGACCAGAGGATTTCATGTGCAAACCTTTTTGAACATTCGCCTTCAGAGGCTTCTGGGAGTTTTTAGTGTCACATTGCTCTCTCTGCTCCACTAAACTTTTTCCACTACTAAAACTCAAGCCTTCCCTTCTTTGAACATTCACTTTTGCTTGGATTGCAAGTGATATAGACTTCCCTTTATTTTTTGAATAACAATCTTCTTCTACTTGAGTAGATGATCTGATAGGTGTATCCACAACTCCGTTCCAACTTTTGTTCAAAGATTGTCCGTTTAGATATTTGGCATCATTAGACTCAGACAACCTATGAGAAGTTTCAGAAAGCCTACTAGTTCTTAGAGAGGTTTCTCTTTTTCCTTTTGTATCTCTAACTCTAGAGGTCTCTGAAGATGAACTAATTAGTTGTCCCTTTTGTGAAGCCTCTTTTTCTTTAAGGTCTCTGACCCTCAATGATACTGTTGATGATGTTACCAGAGGTGCTTTAGCCTTTGTAGCAGCTTGGCGTCCAGGTTCAATAATTCTTGCTGCAGCTTCCATTATGTATGTAGCATTATTTGATGGAACAAAGCCAGGATTCTTAATTGGGGACAAAAGTTTATGGTGAGTAAGGGGAATAGATTTAGCTGATTTGGGAGGCATTACTTCTGTTTGAAACTTTTCAATCGGCCTGCTACGGGTCTGTAGAGGCTTCTCCATGAAGTTCCTAGAGGTTCCCTCAGCTTTTTCAACCAACTTTCCAGAATATAGAATCTGATGATCATGAAGATGATTGAGATTTTTCCTCCAGTACTGCACATCTTGAATGCATTGGCTGTCAAAATATGGGGTAGAATATGGATCAGAAAAACTAGAAAACGGCATTGAATCCAATCCCATAAGCCTGGCAACTACACCAGGGGCCCTTGTTCCACATACTTCAGAATCTATAACAGAAGTAGCACAGCTATGATCACCACTATCTCTAATACTTCCCCCTATTCCAATTTCATCATCTTCGTCCACCTGAAAGGATTAAACAAGTAACAGCTAAAACTTCATCACAAATTATATAAAATAATATTTTGGAGCACAGTATATAGTGATACCAGATAGGGAAGCATAGTTGCCAAGTTGCCATCAACTTTTCTTCTTTGTTTCAAGGACTCTGCCAATTGTGAAGAAAAAAGAGACCAAAAGCAAAACACAATCAGTTATAGACCGATAAATCTGTATACAAGTACAACAATTGACAAGAGACATAAACCATTCATCAAATTTTGAGGTACCCGGCGTGGTTGAAAATAATTTCTTCCGTGATTTTGAGGTCCAGTCAAACATGTGGAAAAAGCCACCTTCATCTTTTGCTCCTTCTTTCTGAACTCTCATTTTCAAAGCAGAATTTAATAAACCTTCAAGCTAAACGATGAAACAAAAAGAAAGGTGAATGCTGTTAGTCGAGCCATAAATATAATCTATAATCCACCTAAATTTAAGATGAGTTTCGAAATAGATGGAATGCAAAGGGATGCAATAAAATTACCACACCGATGTTATATAGTGGAAAGGAGGAAATCGTTTAATCAATTGTCTGAGTAGCAAAATAAACAATTAAGAAAGAGGTATTGAAGAACATAATACAATCCTTGAGTTTCCATTCCATTTCATCCTAGAAATTCAATGATCCAAACATTGACAGTTACTGCTATTTCATTCTTCCAAACATAGAATGACTTACTAGGAAAGCATGATTCAATCTCAATAGCAACACGCAGGATAACTGATTGAATCAATCGATTATTAACTAATGCAATCCAAAGCAAATCATTACATAAAAACAAAACGACAAAAATTTCAGATGATCATCTCTAAGTTTCTTTCGATGGTAAAGCAACAGGACACGATTGGATCAAATCTCTTTGATCATCGTGTTACTAGAGTCAAAACCATGATTCTTTTTTTTTACTTCTCGGACAATAGAATCTCACACGGTTCCAAACTCGATACAACTGATCACGTGGAATAACCGAGAAATCCTATATACTAAATTTGAGCTAAAATCAAGTACAAACATATCATTCTTAATGGAAAAAAAAGTTCGAGTATGAATAGAGAAAAAAATAAAAGCTTTTTACTGGCCATAAATATCTAAGAAAAACTCACATCTTTTAGTGGAAAAAAGGAAACATCTGCTTACATACAAGCATTACTTATCTATGATGCGATGTTGTTACCTCTAAAAATCTCATCAATTACAATGACAGCAACAAATAGATACCTCACAAAGCCAAATTGAGGCCATTGAACAACCCAGAAGTGAAACGAAACAAAACAGCACAACTGATACATATGACATGTGCATCCAACTTGACTAATCGTCAAAACAGCAGTAGCCAAATAGAAACACAAAAAAATTCAAAAGCCAGTAAAAAAAAAAGGACATGAACCCGTCAAAGAAAACGAAGAAAAGCGCAAACTTTACAGTGGCATTCGAGTAAGAGCTTACCTTGAGAAGGCGAGATGAATGAACAAAGCATTGCGATGTTTACAACACTATAAAGATGTTTGTATTGGCATACATGGGAAACGGGTCAGTAAATGCATCAAATTTGAGGTGAACTGAAGAAGGAAGTGCCAGCTCCAGTGAGATCGTGCAGTTCAACGTTCCAGTAGTAAAGGGAAACACAAATTAAATGCTTTTTATTTTCAAAGAAATTTTTAGTTTGAAAAAGAGAGGCCTTTTTGCCATTATTGAATGTGAGAAAATGGGAAACTTTCTAACGTCTCTCTGCGAGCGATAACATTTCAAATTCCTAACTCGGATACATGGTCCATTGTTTGACTCACTGCCACGTGTACAACATCTTCGTTTTGTGTCTCTTTTAAATTAGGTCACCCTAATTTGTTTTTAAAAAATATACAATATGATTGGAATATCAAAATATATAAAATCTTGTTAGAATATATAATATGATTTAGAGTGAGATACAACATCTTTTTCTTTCACCTTTAATTTTTGTAATAACATTATTAAGTTGCATTCTTCTTTTAAAATACTTCATTTTCGGATTTGACATGTATAAAGTTAATTTTTAAAGAGTTAAAACTCTATTTTAAAATGAATTATAGATATTTGCACAAGAATAATAATATATATATAACACTTATTAGATATGTTTAACCAATAATAGTTCAAAAACGTAATAAAATTATTACAACATTAAATGGCTATTTACTTTAGCTCCATAAATTAAAATTAAATAATGTATATATTTTTTTTAATTGCAAAACAATCTCCCTCGACTATTCCAAGTTAAATCCTTTTATTTTATCTTTATATATATTTAATTTTCTTAGCCATTTATCGTTTTACCTTTGTCGCTAAAGTGAATTGACATTTTTTTTAAAGAACTTGTTCGTAATTAAAAACAACTTTACGTCAAAATTTCTAAACATTGATCATAAATTTCAACAATAAAATAAGTTGTGCAACGCAGGTACCAAAATGTAAGTTAATTTAATAGTGAAATCTACGATGATTTTAATTAATTAATAATGTAAAAATTTCTATACTGAAAAAAATGTAAAAATTAAAATCTAGTTTTAAAATTTAATTTATTTAAAATAATATATGTTTAATTGATAAGGTATATTATATTGGACATTTATTTGGATCAAATTGATTGAATTTAAGCTATAACATTTGATAGAATGGTATCATTGATTTTTATTGGTGATAATATAAAACTAAAAATTAAATAACTATAAAGAATTTAATTTTATAAATTTATGTTTTATTTTATTTTATTTAGAATAGTTTATTTAAATTTATACTTAATGATGCAATTTATTTGAATTTTATTTTAAAAAAAAATTATTTTGCTTTTAGTAATAATTTAGTATACAATTTTATTTAAATTATTTTTAAGATAATTTGTTATCTAAATTTTTTTTTAATACTTTTTTTTTATAAACTATTCAGGTCTACGTGTATTTTCATATGGATAAATAAATTAACAGTGTACAATTGTTTTATATATATATATATATATATATATATATATATATATATATATATATATATATATATATATATATATATATATACCCATGTCGAACTTTTGTCCTACTATAAATTCTTTTGAAAAATTAAATAAAACGAAAACTACTTATTCTAGTACCTTTGTTTTTTTTTATATTTTGGGTATTTTAAAAAGCAACAAGCTTTAAAGAGTTTATAAAATGAAATCCTTTATATAATGGGAATATTTGGTCCAATCTAGATTAAATTTTAAGAAAATTCAAATTTAAGTATGTTGAAAATTTAATTCAAAATCTAGGTCTAATTCAGAATTAATAAAATGTTGTTAAAGTTCAATCAAACCCCAATATTTACAAGTTTTTATGGACAAAACGTAAATCAAGTCTTAATTAGATTAAGCTAAAATGTTATATTTAATTCGTGCCGAAAATTGAAAGCCTAAGCCCTCGATTCAATCTGGGCTTGAAAAATAAGGTTGAGGCTTGTTGAAAAAACTCGTCTTGATTAAGATTTTGGAAGCTAAGTCCATATCTTGGTTTAATGATCAAATGTAATTTATTCTAAAAATATTAAGACCATCTTCAATATTTCATTGAGTGGGTTTAAGTGAAACTAGATGTACACTTGAAAAAGTTGCTTGCTAGAATGACTCAGCAAAATAATAATAATAGTAATTCAAGCTTATGAAATGAGAGTTAAGTATAAAATTTGCATAAGATTAATTAAAATATAAGTTAGAATTGTTTTTCATCAACATCAATTAGGGTTTTTTCAAGCAAAAGGGGTATAACTATTTTTAATCGAAGGTGATCAGAGTTTATCGATGATATCAGTGATACTGTTTTCCAATTGATATCAGTGAATATTTTTTAGTTGATATTAATTAGGGTAATTTTTTTAACTAATATTAGATGTTAGTCATATTTTCTATTTAAGTATATAAAGACTGTTATTCTATCGATGTTAACAGTATTTTTTTCATCAACTTCAATTAGGGCTTTTTTTCAAGCGCGCGAATGTTAATTGTCATTGTCTGAACATGATTTTAGACTATATTCATTATTAATTTAATCATACACGTTGATGTTTTTAAAAGATAAATATTTATTTTATAATACGTAGAAACGAAAACGAAAACTCGAATTTTGTAAGAGAGAAATCGTTCAACACTGAGTGGAGGTAAAAAGTAGAAGCTTCTTTCACTATTTCTGTATCAGACATTATTCTGTTTGTGTTTGAGATAACGATGCCCAAAAGCAAAGATACCTTTTTGACGACAGAACACACCTGCAGATCATACAAGTTTATCATCCATATACAATATCAACCACAAAATGCTTTGCTTTAATCATTCAAAGAGATTAATCAATCATCTCAGACACAAGAAAACTCATTCACACGCTTGCCTATGTTTGCAAAGAGTACATATAATTACTACTATTATGTTACATATCCAAATATGTGTAAAATCAAAAGCTTTAATTACAACCTATGCACAACTTCACACTGCACAACTTCACACTGCCAAATATGTGTACAATCAAAAGCTTTAACGAAGAAGTCGTGCCCCTGCACGACTTCACACTGTTCATTTGATCAGTGTTGAAGTCGTGCATCCCAAAAACAAATTCATGTTGTTGTAATTGATTACCAAACACTGTAATCGATTACCACGTCTTTTTTTCGTTAAAAATAATAAAAGTATTGAAATTGTACCGGGGATGACGACTTTAATATGAGAAGTCGTGCACCGCCACACACTTTTACCTCTTTTAAATTTTTAATTTATTTATTAATTAAAATGATTTATAATTAATAAATAATTTTTTTAAATATATTTAAAATAATATAAATTATATGTAATTAATATTTAAAAATTATATTTCATTATAATTTAATTTTATGAATTTTAATTATTATATTATACCTTTTTTTGAATTATAATTAATTAATAAAAAAAAATTATTATAAACAATTTAAAATAATAAAAAATTTTAAAAGTTGAAAACGTTTGGGGATTGACGACTTCTTTACTTAAAGTCGTGAACCCCCTTCACACTTTTATTTCTTTAGTTTTTTATTATTTAAAAAGATTTATAAGTTTTATATAATATATTTAAATGTATATAAAACATTTTACATTATACATAATCAATAATTAAAGTTTTTTAATATCATTAAATAAATATATTTTATGGTTTTAATTATTTTTGTAATTAAATTAATTTTTTATAAAAGATATTTCAATTAAATAATTTCTAACCATAATTATTGTGATTACATAAATAAAAACGTATAAACTTATTTTATTTTATTATAAATTATTTTTTATTATAATTAATTAGATTAAATATGTTTTTAGTGCCTAAACTATCAAGCGAATTTGTTTTTAGTCCTTCTATCAAAGTAAGGTACATTTTGACCAAAAATTAAGGTTATTTGAAGGAGGAGGACTAAAATGTACCTTACTTTGAAGGAGAAACTAAATAATTTAGTATTTTTATTAATTAAATAGTTTATAGCGAAAAAAAAATTATTAATTAATTATAATTTGTTAAAAGATATTCTATAATCATAAAAATTCAAAAAAATAAATTATAATAAAATATAATTATTTTTCAATTTCAATTACATAATTACAATAATTATAGTTATAAATTATTTAATTAAAATTATTTTATAAAAAATTTAATTTAATTACAAAAATAATTAAAATTATAAAATTTATTTATTTAATAATATTAAAAAATTTAATTATTAATTAGATATAATTTTAATTATATTAAATACATTTAAAAATATTATTTACAAATTATAAATGATTTTAATTAATAAAAAAATTAAAAAATATAAAAAATAAGAATGGGAGGGGGTGCACGACTTCAATAAGAGAAGTCGTTAACCCCGCACACAACTTTAATTTTTTTTTTTTTTTTTTATGAAAAATGACTTTGTTATCGATTACAAGTCTCTCGTAATCGATTACCATGCTCTAAAGTCGTTTTTGGGGTACACGACTTCAACACTGGTCAAATGAACGGTGTGAAATCGTACAGGAAGGCACGACTTCTTCATTAAAAGTCGTTTGGACCCCTCACGACTTGCCTATTTTCGTAATTAATTTTTTTTTTGCCTATTCTCGTAATCTCTCCCTCGTTTTTGCCTATTATGGTACAAAAGCCTATATATATAGATATATATCATTCAGATTCTTTTCTCAAATACTGTAAAAGAAATAATAGACTGTTATTTTAACCCAATCATATACTCTTACATATATACACCAATAGAAGTAGGTTTTTCATAACTGAGTCGTCTAATGTAATTTTCTTAAAAAATATAAAGAGAGGTGAGAAAAAAAAAGTGAATTGTAAAGTAATAGAATATTGTATGTTCATAAAAACTCAAAAGGAAAAGAGAAGGTACTCACAGCTATACTCAGAATTCTGGTTAACACAGCTTATCAACCGTACAATCCACAGTAAAACCTTAAGAATATGTTTCATAATTTTAACTAAACTAAAATTCATTAAACTTGAATTAGTTTTATAAATTAAATGAAAAATTATCTTGTTAGCCGATGACACCTTAATTAGTTAAGACTGAGACAATACAACATCGTAAGACAATTCATTCTCCAAACATCTAACGAATCATTTCCATCTTTTGGTTGCAGAGGATGTGTATCTCGGATATATTACTTATATTTGGTGCAAGTATTTCAAATCCAAACCATGACAGTTAAGCTATAATCACAGGAAATTTACAAACTTTGACGCATCATAGAAACAAAATTGGAAACTTCTAAAGGAAAATCAAACTGCATAGACAGTGATGAATCAATATCTAAGTCATGACGTCCCCATCCTCCGAATCACGTACGTCCAATTTCTTAAAAAGCCAGCTAGTGATTCACAAAGAAAAGAAAGCAAAAAAAACTTGTTAACACAAATTATACATTGGCTATAACATCCACACTTCTTTTTGAACATTTTGTATAAGGTATACATGAAAAAAGCTATAGGTGTTTCCTTAAAGAAAGAAAGTACTACAAAGACCTAATTAAAAGAAAAAAGTATGGGCTAATTATCTCACCTGGTACGAAGGGAAGTTGAGTTGAAGTTGTGTGAGGAGGAAGCTAGAGTCTGAGGTTGAGATCCACATCCACGTCATGGTCACGCGCTGGAACTTGCTGGAGCAGTGTGCCTGCACCATGAAATTGAAACAAAGCTGCACTAGTTGCACTACCAACACTAACGTTGGGTGAGCTATTTGGATGAGGAACCAAACACCCTTTTGGTCCGTTGTTGTATGGTGCTTTAAACCTATGGCCATGTTGTTGTCGAAGATTGAGAAGGTATTTGAACTGGGCTAGCTTAGCACGTTCCCTCCTGTGCGCATTTTGGTGCCCTCCAAGTGCTTGAGAATTTGTGAACTGGCGGCGACAGTATCGGCAGTGGAACCTCTTTGCACCATCTTCACCGGCTATGGCAGCCTTCAAGTTCAAGGAGAAACCAAACAGCTTCATGGATGAATGTTTTGAGACATGAAATTAAGGAGTTAGTTTGCTGATTATAAATGACAGATAATACCATACTAAGTTTGAACCAAATATTATTATTATTATTATTATAATAATATGTGTATCTGTAGCAGTGATTGGGGATCGAGAGATGCTTTCGTGTCTATTTATGAAATGGTCTGCAGTTTGGGCCCCCGGTATATTAGGTAAAATCTAATTCATGACCCCGATATTTTCTCCTTTCTTTTATCTCAACAATAACAAAAATAATAAAAATAAAAATGTCTGTATAAATTCAATTCATTTCTTTCTATTCAATTTACTATCTGTGGGGGAGGTGATTGGATTCATATGTGACTTACATGTCAAAATAATAAATAGGATAGATAATATACTAATGTGAAAACAAAAATTTGGCATGATTTCTATCCTTTGTACGTAAATTCGGATACATTAGGTACAAGTAAAAAATAAATTTAAACCTGTACTGGGTAGGAGTGGCGAGGCTGACCGGTTGGGGTGGATGCCTCCGAACATGATTAAGATAAAACATTGATTAAGGATCGTAGAGTCTTGGTTGGACGTGATTAAGGCTTCATTAATCCAAGACCTATAACAAAAACTATAAATACATGTCAAAAGTAAGAAGTAGAGAATTTAATTAATTACACATTTATTACAGTATTTAACTTACCAATCGGACCATCACTAACTTTGGCATCAAAGCACCTTTAACAGGTACACCTCCGACCGGTGCATAGGAAATTGAACAAGGCTTGACTGGATGGAGAGAACAGAAAGAGCGTGGACTAGACAACATCCGAAGGAAATTGTGCCGGACTTAGGTGACTCGAACCTGTACCGGAACAAGACCTTTTAAAAGTTTCAAAATCAATTATTGCAAATAAAATTGAAAAAGTTCCAATTAAAATTATCACTTAGTACTTCAGGATTATATTCATTATTTATATATAAAATTAAACAATAATGCACCTTAATAATTAGGATAACAATGTGGTCATTCCTCTTGTTTTGTTTTTTCTCACATTTGACTTTTGGAAAATGAATAGAATGGACAAGCTTACCTTGCATAAAAATGTGGATTAATTTTTCCGATCCCCTCCACATAACATTTGTCTTGTGAGTTTGTAATTTGGTGAGCACTCCATAAGAAATTATTTATTTTATACTTTTTTTATTCTGTATAATATTGAGTATGGTATGATTTTAATAATTTTATTTTTATTTAATTAAATTAATAGAAATAATAAATTTTTAAGTCTATTTCTTAAAATAAATAATATTCATAATTTTATAATTTATAATTTTTAAGCATAAATTTATTAAAAATATAAATGATTTGGACTGAAATCAGGAAAGAACAGGAGGGAGGGATTTACTTTTGGTTGAACTCAAAAAGAAACTGAATAAAAAACCTAAGAAAGCGGATTAAAATACTCTAACTCACTTCATACTTTTCATACTTTTTGTTTACAGACTAAAATAATTCACATATATAATACAAAATAGATATTCATGATGGATATATACGAATAATATATATATATATATATATATATATATATATATGAATATTTAATTATTTATTTATTAATGGAACGATTAAGTACATCATAATTTTTGATCTATAAATGTCCGCTACGTTAAATTTTTTTAACAAATTTTATTTCTATTTTTTTTTTTAAAATTTAAGTAATCAAAATAAAATTAACATTACAAAAATATTAATCATAAAATAATTATTTAAATTTTGACTTTATATATCTTTATTTTTGTATTTAAACCTATGAAATTGAAGTTATTTTATTAAAAAATAAACTTTTAAAAATTTATATTTTAGCAACTTGCTTAAATTCACTTTATAAAAAGATGGAATTTATTTGAATTAATATTTTATTGATTAATTTGATTTTAATTATATTTAAAAATAACTTTTTTTATCTTAGTTTATATTTTAAGAAATTTTCGTTAAATAATTTTATAAAATTTTAAGAAAATAAAATATAAAAGTATTTGTAAATATTTAAGAATATTACAGATATAAAAAATCACTAAATATTTATCCAACGAATATAACGGAGTATATTCTTTTAGACGGAACATATTCCTCTTTTGAGGTTGAAGAGCTTTTAACGTTTTTCTGCATTTTTACGAATTAACACGGCTTTTTTGTTTAAAGTTCTAAAATATATGTCAAAGAAAAGTTGTAAAGTTTATATTTTTATTGTTTCCCTTTTCGTGTGACTTAAAATATACTGTTGCTATTTATTTATTTTTCTGTTGATTATTCTTATTCTTATTTTACTCTAATCCTCTCTCAAATAAAACAAAATAGCCTTAATTAATACTAATGTTTCTCGTGTGTTATATGTGTAAGGTTTCATTATGATAGTAGCATCCAGCCACATCAACCCTTTGTCGATCATCACTCACAGGTAAGATTTAGTTTGTTTTTTTTTTCGAAATATAATTTTATAATGAATGAATAAAAATATATTATGATGACTAAATATATTTATGGGAAGGCAGTGGCCGGGAGATCAATATTATCCTAAGATAATCTTGATTGTATAATTTTCTGTCTTTTTATTTATCTCTTCTTTTTTGGATAGCGAAGAAAGAAAGATGCTACCAATGTAATGATTTAGACATTGAAAAGTTTAGTATATAGTTGAACTTCTAAAAATGTATTGATAGGAAATTGTTAATATTTGATTGTGTTATAGTTTTGGTTTTATATCAGAAATATATTTTAACAATTGGTATCAGAATATTATTTTTATTTTTTATATTATTTTTTTCTCAATTTTTAAAGAACCCTAATTATGAGATTTCTGATTTTTTATTCTCTTTGGTTGCAATTGATTTCAAATTGAAATCATAAATAAATGCTAATGTTGTTTTCCGCCAGGGTGAAATTAAATTTACAATTCAATTTGAAAATTAATGGACTCGTGGTGACTTTCGATTGCAAAAATCTCGTTGTCACGTGAATGTCATAAGATTGGTTTTTAACAACCCAAAATAAATTCTACTCCATTTAAGATCTTCATAACATATCAACTTACATATTTATAAATCAAATTAAAGAAAAAATGGTTTCGTTAAAAGACTTATCGTTTTACTTTGACCTACTATTTAGTTTATCACCGCTTTGACCAAGTCAATATGCTTAATTATTTTGAGTACTGTTTTCATTTTAAATAAATAAAAAAATTGCTAATGATGCAAGCTAGATTCGTATAAAGTTAAGAGAATCTAAATGCTAGATATTTGTCTCAGCTACTTTATTTTACTAGGAAAGTTATTTTTATGATTTAGTAGGATAAGGCTAATTAAGTTACCTAAACTTTATGACAAATTGGCATGTTTAATCATGTGTTAGACATCCTAGTATTTTTTCTAACATCTCACTTGTGTAACAATAACCTGTTTAAAATAAAACTGAATTTTTATAAGTTCATTAGAAAAATCAGGTTGATTAAGTTTTAAAATTTAATTTAATACAATATGAAGTTTCAAGTCAAAATCCTATTTGTAGACATTTATAAGTATCTTACTAGCTTTTTTAAGAAAAAGTCCATCATAAATTAAAAGGATGAAGTTTAAATTTAATTTGTTTTTATAACAAATAATAATGAGTCCAGTTTTATCAAACCTGGTTTACACTAACTTTTACTAATATTATAAAGATCGGTGTGACAATATTTAAGATGTATTTTTTTTTTCACTATTTTCACTAGAAGGATAATGAGTACAAAGATTTTCAATATAAGAATTACTCATTTCAAGACGTTGACCATTTAAGGTTAAAACTATTATTTATAAAAAATACTTAGATTCAATGAAAAAAAATATCAATAATCATTAAAGTAAGGTATAAATACTTATAATAGGAGAAAAAATATGAAACAATTTTGTAAATTATAATTAATTTATGCATAAAGTAAAAAAGATAATAAATTATATTTTAGAATTTTTACATATTAATTTGTCATAAATTAGTTTTAAACATTTATTTAACTTGTTATTTTAAATTTTCTTTTATGAAATTAATTTGTTTGTAGAAAATTTCCATCACATTAACACGTTGATTTACTAAATTTCTTGGTGAAAAAATGGGAGACATAAGTATTGTTGGAAAAAAAATCTAAGTGTACTTAGCTCCAGATTTTAGTTATGTACTATTCAATAATTTCTTCCTTGGTCTAAAAGCAGAAAAACGAACACGGTTCCATTAATGGAGGAGCAAGCATAAAATGATTTTATCAGTATTTTTGGAAGGTTTTTAAAGTAACTTAATGAAGTAATTTATATTGACTTTTTGAACAATAAACTTTTCGAAGTAATTAACTTTAATAACTATTTTGACAAGATTACCGTATAGTACGTAAATAGGCTCAGAGTTAACTTCAATCACTTGCAATATTTAGCTGATATTGAATTTTACATATATTGCTCAGTAATTTGTATGAATATTGTATTGTCATGTAATTTTCTCTTGGTGGTGCTGAATAAAATATATTGTGGGGATAAGTACGAATGTGAAAATCATAGTATATGAGTGGACAGAATTTTTTATTTTTTTATGATGTTAAAAAAAGTAGTCGTTTAACTCCTTTTAGGTTTCATATTTTATTTTATTTATTCCTACAAAAGTTATACTTCACTAATTTTTCTTTTTTTACATTATTATATTTTAACTATAAGTATAATTTTGTATTCATTTAACATTGATAGTTTTTGAATATTATTTTTTAATTGTTTTTATTCCGATCAATAAATATATTAAATAGTATGAACTGATAATAAAATATTAAGTTTTTTTATTTTAAAAATTTCTAAATGTATAATTAATTTTAATAATTTGATATTATGATTATTATTTACGAAGATATATCATCGTATTGTTATTAACTATTTTTATTATTATATACTTGAAATAAGTAGTATTTTAATTATAACATATAAATATAATTAATATTTAAGAATACTTATTTAATCTTTCGTATTCATATTTATAAAAATACGTTAGAATATTTTACAAGTATATATTATTTCTTTGAACAATAACGAGTTTCATTCTAACATGTAAAAACTTTTTAAGTTATTTTTAAGATTTTATCATTTGTCCGCAAATTTACACTAAAGATCTTGATAATTTTAATATTATTTTAGATGTTTTACATAGATTGGTAAATTATTGTAGATGTTATTGATGTAAAAAGCAATATTTCAGCATTCATTGGTAATAATAATAATAATAATAATATAAAAAATAAGTTTAAACATCAGTTTGTTTTGTGTGATTAACGTAAAATGTATGATTTTCTACATTGATTGTGAATTTAAGCAAATTTAAAAGATGCAGGAAAGTAGGAGTAAAGTATAGGTATTTATCTAGCAATTAATGGAAGCAATTAAAGTGGAAGGAGAGAGAGAGAGAGAGAGGAAGAACATGATATATCCTCCACCTCAAGTTTGCACCAGGTGTCACACCACAATTGGTTTCCACAACACTTGCACGTTATTATGATGGCCATCTACAAAAGCTGGACCAATTGTTTGAAAACATTGGTTCAGAAGTTAAAAACATGGTGAATGGACATCATTGCTTCCTCTAAAAGACAAAACACACTACCAACCAATCCATTTTCAATTGGTAGGGGACACATATGCCAACAAACCCAAAGGATAACGATATTAATTTTGAAGGCTCAATTATACTTGTTTGACCTGTGTTCTACTTTTTTTTTTAATATATGATTTAGATTTACACTATGTTGTTTCGATCGAAAAGTGTTTGAGGTCCTGCTTTTCTTGGTCTTCTCCAACCGTTCATTCTCTTTTTCAGTTTTTTTTATCGTTGAACTTATTGAAATTCTCTATCGATTGATGGTTCACATACAGAAAATACTTTAATGTTCAAATCACACATGTTTCTTAAGAGGACCTCAATGCAATTTTGAAAAAAATACCTTATATTTATAGGTTTCAAAATCATCAAGCTCATTAGTTATTCATTAATATAATATATTTTTAGATAATAAAACTCAATAATATTGTATTAATTAACCCAATTAATTAACCATTAATGCTTTCCAATTATACCTGCTGACTTGTCGTGTAATCGATCGATTACTTCAACCGATCAACGTTCCACAATAAATCATGAACGACTCCAAACCGACATACTCTGTATAGTACAATCGATCGACGTCCCACAACAAATGATGGACAGCTCCCGACTGGTATACTCTGTATAGTACACACTTAAATTCACAGTAATTTTTAATCTAAACACTACAAAAATTAAAACGCCTGAAATCTCTAATTTTCTTTTACATTATTATTTTTTCAAAATTTTGGCCATTAAAACTAATTACCGCCTGGAGTTAAAACATTGTGAATAATAGAGAGTCCGAATATCATATTCAAAACTAAAATCGCATTTACTCACTGTACTATGCTTATCTTTTGTCGCTTAACTTTATACTATTTTCTTTCTTTTATACTATTTTCTCATCAGACCCACGCAAATTTCAACTAAAAGGAAACACTATCACGAACCAACAGCAAAATACAATGTACAATAGAAACAGAAAGAACACCGCACTTCGCACCACTTTGCCTTCCAACTCCCTTATTCGTTTATGTACTGTGGAAAATCTTCATTCTCAGTTTATCATTCATCAAAAAATTCAGCAAATTCGAAAACATTAAAAACGAAGTACGATGGGAGAGTGACATTGGCTTTGATCGTACTAAGAAAGTGAAGAAGTGAATTTAGATTAAAGTGAAGGAAGTGATTGTAGTGAAGAGGTGAGAATAATAGTTAAAAGTTATTTATAGGTTCAAATCAGGGCTACATTTATGGACACAAATCAACGCTCATCTTAGTGATCTCTCATGATCAATTTATTGGTATTTAATATAAGATAAATTTATAATATATAAATAAATATAAATATTTTTTTATAAATTAATTTTGTAAGATTACGTTTGACAAAATATAATTTTAAACATAATATCAAAGTTATAAATTAGAAACAATTTATTTATCTTCATTAATTACTTTTTGTGATTATAACAACTACAATTGATAAATGGGTTGAAATTAAAAAAAAACGTCTGATTTATTGAATATTTTTGTTTACAATATTCTAATATGTTTATATCAATTATTTAAAAAATAAATAAAAAACAAGTTAAGATTAAAGAAGTTTAGTCCATTATTTTTTTTAGAAATCAAAATTTTCAAAATGTCTCTTAAACTCGTCTACTCCTACACTCTTAAATTCTGTTGCATACAATTTTCTTTTAAGTTCTTAATCTCATCTTCAAATAATTATGCCGTCTCAAATGGAATAAACAAAACCCAAATTTATATTAAAACCACCATAACAAAACCCAAACTTATATTAAAACCTACATATACATTGTGCAAGTATTCCAAAATAAAAATTAAGATATTAAATCAAATTCACAATAATTTATTACCATGAATTCTATTAAAAATAATTATTTTAATTGATTGAATTAACTCTCCCCGTTTTAGAGCGATTTGTATACCGAAAAAAAAAAAATTATGATAGAAATAGAGTTAAAAATGTATAAATGTTTTCTGAAAAATTAAAATACTAATGAGAAGTTGAAATAATTGACCTTGCACCTTTCTAAGATATTTATACAGGTAAATCTTTAGAACATTCAGAAGTAAAACCAATATCAAAAAACATATAAAAAAATTAAAAGAAAAAGGAATTTATTTAAAAAATAATAATTTTTATTAATCATAATTAATATTAGAGCACTTTCTATAGGATTTTCAACATAAGATAAATTATTTAGACTGAATTATATGTTTGGTTTATATTTTAGTGGAAAATTTTTAAGTTAATTATTGATATTGTATCCCAATGAAAATGTGACTCAATTAATATTTTTTTAAGAAAAAAAATTGTTCTCTATGTGTCGAGTTCTTAATATGATGTGTTATTATTAGTGTGACTTTTAATTTCTCTTACCTGTTAAAAGTTTGAACTAGACGATTTTCTTAACTCAAATAATTTTATTTGCTCCTACAAATTACAAAAATATTATCAGGGTATGTTATTAGGATAATTGTTAAGCAAAAAATACTATAGAGTAATTAGAGAACACATACATTAACCAAAAACCCACATGCATAAGGAGAGAATAACACAAATTAACTTACTCTTGTGCAATAATTAATTGGATAGAAATTAAGACCTTGTAGCGGTGATCACTTAAGTATTCTCGTATTTAAACAAATGAATTAATAGTTAGGAATCTTAGAAAGAAGATAAAAGACATCAAGAAAACATATTTTAGAAAAATAATATGATTTAGATAATAAAAATGGTTGACTGAAATTTTATTTATACTTTTAAACTTTTAATATTAAAATAAATGAGTTTAATATTTACAAGACATTGTCATTTCTAATACTATATTTTATGGGCTTTTACATTTTTAAGGTTAAAACTAATTATATACAAATGTTTTAAAAATAATAATTATATATTTAATTTTATAATTATAATAATAAAATAATAACTTTATTATTTTATTATAAAAAAAATGAAAATATCTAACAAAGTGAACACACCTGGATAAGAAATTAACGAATATATTTTCTCTATTAATAATTAAATGTTTAAGTACATAATATTTTTTTATAAAAGTAAAAAACGAATACACATGTATCGTTTGTTTGGATTTGTATATATAATTTATAATTTATTTAGGGCAAAACTGTGTTAATTGCACATTGACCTTTGTTATACTTAAATTTCGTAAAAATTTTGAAAACACTTTTTTTTTTGTTTAATTAATATTGCAGAAAGAATTATATTCACAATGTTTTAAAATTAGGTTTTATTTTAATTTCTTTTGGCAACAAACCCACACCATATTATTTCTAAAAGCATCACTCCAACCCACTTCATAAATTCATTTATCAATTTACTCCCTTTTAACATTTTTTTAAAAAAGTTATTTAAAAAAAAATCATTCAAAGATGTTTTAATTTCATCTCGTAAAATTCCTTCTTTAAATTCTGTACTTATGCCTCCACTTTAAGCCTTCCACAAAGAATATAAATCTCTAGAAAAGAATAATAGGCTGTCCATCATATTTATTTATCCCAAATCCCAAACAAAGAATCATTGAACTTTCTAATTTTTAAATTTTAACCAACATTTGCAGAAAGAAACATTCAACTTTCCAGAAAGTCCTAACTACTCGGTTATGGTCTTTACTCCTCTTTTTTCCAGAAAGATTTCTTCATCAAACACTTTCTAATTTAGCACTCAGTTTTCTTTTTACTTCTCATTTTCCTCTCTAGAAGATAAAAGGGTGGCTAATTCTCACTAATATGGGGTTTGCAGAGAGTCAAATACACATTAATCTCATAAAAATTATATTTGGACACCTTGTATACTATTCAATTTCTAGTGATCAATAGATAAATGGAAAAACATATGTATAAAGATATAACACGACAGTAAGAAGAGATAAGAGAAAATTCATCAAGAGTGTTCGATTATCACTGCTTTTAATCTTAATTTTCAATGCTATCGTTAGATGACAAGAGAAACAACCTTACTTTTATGTCAGGGTTGCAAATAAAACACATTAATCTGAGAAGCAGTGTCAGAAAATGATTTACCACTGTTCTTACTCAGTACTTGGCAATACCTTTTAAGGGCAATGCATGCATAAATGTTCTCTCGCTTTTGTAAACATTTAAGAACTCTGAATTAACCGAAAGGCTTGTATATTTTGGGAGAGTAAAGATTCTAGTATATTCATGAGCACAGGCTTTATCCTCATCAAACAGTACCCTTTTAGTGCTTATAATTAACTATTCAATGTACCTTGTGTGAATGCCATGGTATCAAATCCTACAACATGGGAATCTCTGGCCTTTAAGTAACCTTTGTTCCAAGCAATTCTGTTTTTATTCTATTCAAACATTTCCTGCATAACATAAAACTTAACTCCAAACATAAAAACCTGTTGTGTGAATTGTGTTTCTCCTTAACACAAACAACAATGGCAGTCACACATGCTGACCTTGAACCAAAGAGAAGAAAAACAGATTTGAGTAGCAAAACAGGTGCCTTTCTCATGGCTCTCACAATCCTATTGGGCCTATTCTGCTTCGTTCTGTGTCTCATAGCAGAAGCCACACGTTCGAAGGTACTGGTTGGGTTAATATTGTTTGAAAATTAGGTATCTGTTTGCTAGTTCAAAGACCATAAAAAGAAATGAGCATTGTTTATAATCTGGTGTTGATATGGCAGGTGATATGGATGAGCAGAGATGTAAATGGAAAGGGAAGTAAATCAGAATGTGTTTACAGTGGCAGTGGGAAAAGGCCATTGTTATGCGCTTCTTGTGCTTTCATTGGACTAGCATTGGCCATATTGGTGGAGCACACTTTCATGTTGATAGCAGTTAGTAATTCATCTCCTGCATTACTCACATTGGATCCTGATTCTGCTTCTGCCAAATCATTAACGTGCCTAGCTGGGTTCTTCTTCGTTACAACTTGGTAAGGAAAAAGTTATTAGTTTTCTACCTATTGCATGACAAATGGTTCCTTATTATCAGTTTTTTCAGATCAAATGAAAGATCATTAGATTGAGACAAAATATGAATATTGATTTGGCAATGTGGTGTAGGATTTGTTTTGCAGTTGGAGAGATTCTGTTGTTGGCAGGAGTGAGTGTAGAGTCAGGGCATCTGAAGAATTGGTGGAAAACTAAACCCAGTTACCTTAGTGTTAGAGAAGGTTTGTTCTGTGGGGCAGGGGTGTTTGCTTTAACCTCGGTTTTCCTAGGTTGTGCTTTATACCTAACGGCACTACGTGCACTGAGAATATCACAGGAGCAAGAAAATGTTCGAAGAGAGGTACTTCTGACATCTGCTCTTCATGCTTCTCGACTGAGAGGATCTCAGACAGAAATTACCAGTGTTACTAGGGAGAACCTTACAATTAGAGAGACCCCATTATCTGTATTTCCATCTCCTTTAGATAAAAGCTACACCTTTGTGTGAACTTCAGGGAAAGTATAATTTTGGGTTTGACACGATTTTATGTTTCAAATCTTGTCTGGTGAATTTTTCTTAATTTTTCTTTGAACCAAGTTACGCTATGGATAAGAACTAATTTATAAAGAGAGTGTTTTTGTTTAGGAAGTCGAGACAATAAACAACTTTTTATTTAAAGTAACATACACACAATTACATTAATATGACATATATAAAATAATTATAAAAAAGTAAAATTTATATTTTTTCAAAAATAGAAAAGAACAATATTAAAATAAATAAATAAAAAATAGCTAAAATATGAAGAGGCCCAATAGGGCATGTGTACACTGCAGCAAACCAGTTTGATTACAAGTTAACTTACATAATTGAAAGGTTCGAATTTGGAAATTGCAAATTCAACAAGCTTTTCACCCAAATCAGACTATCAAGATGAGAAATGTTCAGCAACAGAATAAAACTAGAAAAAATGTTATATACAGACTAAAAAGAATTGACTAATTTTAAAAAAATTATTTTAGTGTGCTGTTATATATTTCTTCTTTGATTTTTATTTCAGACAAAATCTTAAAACTTAATATGCAGCTATATTGATAATTTAAAAACTTTTTACACCAAGACAATACCTTCATACAATTACGTTGTATTTAAAATTAAATAAAAGACATGTTAACTAAGAGTTAAAAAAGACAATATTCAGTAAATTTAAATTTAAATTTCTTTTCTATCCTCGATTTTTATTTATTTTGTTTACTTTTTTACAATTTTAGTATGCGTATTTTTTATAATCAGTAATTTTGGTCCAATTTTAATTCCATACACACACACATATATATATATATATATATATATATATATATAATTGAACCCTAAATTAACATATTAATTTGAGATGCTATATAAATAATTTAATTTTGTATATAATTTAAATTATTTGACTTTTTTTTACCACAATATCCTTAAAATAAAAAACATAATATTAAATTATGGATAAGTGACAAAGTTTCTTTTAGAAGTATGATTGAAATAAAATAAAAAAATATACCGTATAAATTTAAAAGATTGTTTTAGGTAGAGTCACTAAAATAAGTTTATTTATTTATTTATTTTTAATTTTAAGCATGTAAACAATGGTTGAACGAATTACAAATCGAATTAATCAGTTTTTTTTAGAGTAAGTCCTTTAAAGTTTTATAAATATATTTATATTGCATTTTCTAGCTTGTTTTTTTTTAGATTTAATGAGTTTTTGTAAGATGAGAAGGGTGATACTTTAGTTAATTTAAGTGTTAATATGTGTTTTGATAGTTTTGGATGTTTTTTTTATAAGTTGCCCAATTCTTTAGGTGTGATTTGTTTTTTTTTTCTCTAGCATAAGATTATTATTTTTTAATTAATCTGCTATGTATAAATATTTAGATTTAAATTACACATATCAAATTTAAATTTGAATATGTAGAAAGAAGAATAACTTCTGAGTTTAATAAAATAACTACTAATATTTCAAAAGAAAAATTTTAAATTATTTGTGTGACTTTAAGTAAACTTCTGGTATAACAATTAATAGGTTGATTGTGATGTGATTTTATATTTAGTTGAATAATTAGTTTATCCTATATTTTTTATTATGATTTTGATATAGATATATAATTAATTTACCTTCTATTATATCTTGATGGTGAATAGATGATAATATAGTTTATGGAAATAGAGAGAGGTAATATCAAATTTAAATATATTTTTTCATATTTTTAAATTAAATAAAATATTTATTTGAATTTTGTATGTTTTAATATAATTAAACCTATATAATAAAAGTGCTATGAATAAGATACATTTCAATCAAATAAATCATAAGTTAGGAAACACATTTTTTAATTTGCTTTGATAGAAAATTGAAGTGATGCTGCACACAAATGTATATGTGAGGAATTAATTTGCTAAAAAATTATTAATGAAAAAATTAATACTACTGCATTTCAATGTCATAGACAAAAAAAATAAAATAAAATAAGTTTATTTTTTTTATGGTTTATTTTTATTTCACAATTCCTGGAAGTTAATAAAAATCACCCTATGAAATATTTATGTCAAGTTACACCTTTAATAAATTAGAAAGAGTCATGGATAAGATTTATTATTATTAAAACCAATAAATTTTTCATACCATTATTCATAGCTTAAAAACTATTAGTATTTTTAACATTAATAGAGAATTTCCTTATCTTATTATTTATAATAATTTAATCAGATGGAAAGTTAAAATGTAAATGATTAATGAATAATTAAATGGTGGGATGAAATGACCGTTGAAAGTTTAAAACATTAGGTCGGATTATGATTGTGGTATGATTTATAATTGAGGACCCATTGCTTGGATCCATAACCCGCATTGAGGGCGAAGGTTTAGATCCAAGATCCAAACCCTCACATTACATAAACCTAACTGTCCAATCCAATCTGTAGTGTCAAGTATCTAGCTAGGGTTTTTCAAATTCTTCTTCCCCTGTTATTCACACATCCGATTTCCGCCAAAACCATGTCTCTAAGGCCAAATGCCAGAACCGAGGTTCGCCGCAACCGTTACAAGGTTGCAGTTGATGCTGATGAGGGTCGTCGGCGAAGAGAGGATAACATGGTCGAGATCCGAAAGAGCAAGCGCGAGGAGAGCTTGCAGAAGAAGCGTCGCGAAGGTCTCCAAGCTCAGCAACAGTTTGCCACTCCTGTTCAGGCTTCCACTGTCGACAAGAAGGTGCATAGTCACTCTTTTGCATTCTGTTTATTGCTTTTGTGCGAATTAGGGTTTAATCGCCTGGTTCGATACTGCAATGATAGTTAGTTATAGAACCAATTTTTATGGTTATTTATTTGTGCAGTTAGAGAGTCTTCCTGCGATGGTTGCTGGAGTTTGGTCGGATGATAATACTCTTCAACTTGAAGCCACCACGCAATTTCGCAAGCTTCTTTCAATTGGTAACTCCTGTTTTGTCAATATTGTGTTTCTAAATTCTAGTTGTTGATAGCCTAGTAGCATATATAGTTTGGATTCTATGTGTTGATACTTGGTTATTGTTTTTTGCTATAGAGCGGAGCCCTCCGATTGAGGAAGTTATTCAAGCTGGTGTTGTTCCGCGTTTTGTTGAGTTTCTTGTCAGGGAGGATTTCCCTCAACTTCAGGTTCGAGGACCTTTTTGCTGTGCATCTTAATTCTTATGTGGTTGAAATTTGTTAGTTGTTTATGTTAATTGTTTTTTTGTTTAGTTTGAGGCTGCGTGGGCGCTTACAAACATTGCATCTGGGACTTCTGAGAATACTAAGGTGGTCATTGATCATGGGGCAGTTCCTATATTTGTCAAGCTGCTTAGTTCGCCTAGCGATGATGTTCGGGAGCAGGTAAGTGTTTGAATGCGAGTGGGGCAGCACATGCATCTTGCCTTTTAATTGTACTGAAACATTAATTCCCTGGAAATTCTAGGCAGTGTGGGCTTTGGGAAATGTTGCTGGTGACTCCCCTAGGTGTCGAGATCTAGTGCTCAGCCATGGCGCCCTCGTCCCACTATTGGCTCAGTTGAATGAACATGCAAAACTCTCAATGCTAAGAAATGCCACATGGACATTATCTAACTTTTGTAGGGGTAAGCCACAGCCTCCATTTGAGCAGGTAATGTCCTTTTATCTCTTTATCGGTTCATTCAGCTCTTGAGATAGTGTCTTTTAGCTTATTCTTACTGCTATTTGATGGACAGGTGAGACCAGCGCTTCCAGCACTTGAGCGCTTGATCTTCTCCAATGATGAAGAAGTCTTGACAGATGCTTGCTGGGCATTATCATATCTTTCTGATGGCACAAATGACAAGATTCAAGCAGTTATTGAAGCAGGTGTATGTCCCAGATTGGTGCAGCTGCTCTTGTGAGTACTACTTCTACTATACCTGTTAAATGGATTATTGTGTCAGTTGTGCCTTAACTTTGTATATATGCTTTTCAGGAACCAATCTCCCTCGGTTCTGATTCCTGCCCTTCGTACTGTCGGAAATATTGTGACTGGAGATGACATGCAAACTCAGGTAATGACTTGTCATCATTTGTAGTCATTCTCTTGATACTTTTGAAAGGAGCAGAAGAGGTAGTACAATAGTCGTCACCTCTATAGCAGGAATTCTTCTGTGTGTACTTTCTGCTATTATCTTCTGTTTTGTGCATGTATATTGTTCTTCAAAGAATCTCCTAATTCTGGTGGATGTTTTTTTTGTTCCATTAGTCTATTATCAATCATGGTGCGCTCCCTTGCCTTTTGAGCCTGTTGAGTCATAATCATAAAAAAAGCATCAAGAAAGAAGCTTGCTGGACTATATCAAACATTACTGCTGGAAATAAGGAACAGATACAGGTAAGCTGGCAATGCCCAGTTGTCACTGTCTTTTAAGTTTTATTTTTGATGATTTTGTTGTCTCGAATTTGTGTACATGTTAAATTGAATTATTTCATTGAGAACATTTGATTATAGCTTGTTCTTGATGATTTGTTTATGCTTTTGTCATTATGAACAATAAGCAGTTAAGGTGGAGATATGGTGGAGTTATAACCAAGGTTTAGTTTCTCCTTGGATATACCAAGAGAGAATGATGCTTGATATAGTGTCCCCCCTTTCACAAGGGAAAAAGTGGTGTCTAGTAAATATTACAATGTTTGGCTTTGAGCTTTGTTGACCTGCCGAAAGCAGGGTTTAGTGTGTACGTGTTTGTGCTGTCAAAATTGCGAGAATTGTGAGGTGATATGATTCTCGATTTCAATGATAATGATAGGTAGTTGAATCATTTTGGGTTCGGAATTGCCTGAATGTTCCTGAATCGCTATAAATTTCTGCATCACACAATTCAGTTCGTGGTCGGATTGCATGCACATGTAATTGGATCAGATTTTGCATAACCTGGTTCGGAAAATGCCTTGTTCATTTTCTTTCTTATAAAATGTGAGGCAAAGTGGGGTGAATTAAACAATCTGAACCATATAGTATGACCAACACAAATTATTTTAGAAAGAGACCCTGCATTTTTCTCCATTCTGTCTCTTCGAAATTGTACAGTTCCTGTCTTCTATTATATTGCTGGTTGCATTCATTATTGGAGAGGTCCTGCTGGTCAGTGGTCCCCTGCTTCAGTGCTTTTTTTTTATACTCGTCTCTCCTCTTTGATGAGGCTATCTTTATACTTGTGGTTTTTGCTGTTCTATTATTGGGTGAAAGAAGAGATCGATATAACTTGTTTACGTATTGATATTTTGAAAATGTTCTCTGTTTTAAGTTTATTGTTATTGATCATGATCATGAGCCATGAGTGTTTTTTATGACTTTGTTAACTATATATGTGAATCTTAATTATTTGTCATGAATCTTAGAATTCACCAATAAGATGATAAGCCTCCCAATTCATGATTTGAATCATGAACAAGCTTATGCATACACTATTATTGCAAAAAAAAAATTTTTACACATTCTGTTTGTTGAAAAAACTTGTAGGCTGTTATTGAAGCTGGTCTGGTTGCCCCCCTTGTCAATCTTCTTCAAAATGCTGAGTTTGACATTAAAAAGGAAGCTGCCTGGGCAATCTCAAATGCTACATCTGGTGGAACTCATGACCAGATTAAGTATGTATTTTCCATTGATTGGTTGTTCTTTATAATTCACACTCTTTAGGACTTTATGATGGTATTCACTTAATTTTATGGTGTTTTAAGGTACTTGGTTGGTCAAGGTTGTATAAAGCCTCTTTGTGATCTTCTTGTTTGTCCGGACCCAAGAATTGTCACGGTCTGTTTAGAAGGCCTAGAGAATATTCTGAAGGTGGGAGAAGCCGAGAAGAGCCTTGGCAACACTGGAGATGTCAACTTGTATGCACAGATGATAGATGATGCTGAGGGATTGGAGAAGATTGAAAACCTGCAGAGTCATGACAACAACGAAATCTACGAAAAGGCCGTTAAACTTCTTGAAACATACTGGTTGGAAGATGAGGACGAGACCCTACCTCCAGGAGACGGTGCTCAACCTGGTTTTGGTTTTGGAAATGAGCTCCCAGTCCCGTCTGGTGGATTCAACTTCAGCTGAAGATCTTTTCCTGAGAAGGTAAATGCTTTGCATGCCATTTTAGATCCGAAATCGTATATATAATTTTGGCTAATTTTGTATGAAGAAGCCTCAGCATTATTTCTAAACTATTTGATTTCAATATTTGTAGGGGCTTGTGGGATGAAGTATTACAGTCTGGTCTGGTGTCCCTTGTGGTTTATGAGGTGCCGGGGTGTCCAAGTAAAGAAGGGACTGGTGGATTTAACAGCAGCATAATGACCTTTTCAGCAGTGTTTACTGTTTTAAAAATAGAGTGGTGGTGAGAAATCTGGAAGGGATTTTATATGTTGCTGTGGAAGGGACACGGGCCATTTGGCGAGGGGGGTTTTGTTCAAATGAGGCTTTGAGTGCTACTACTTTTTATTGGTAAAGATTTATTGCGTCAGTATTTGATTTTGGTAAATATATATTTCCGAAACCAATTTTACGTTCTATTCTAAATTCCTATATATTTTTGGGCAGTCATAATTTACCAATATGCTTTTGGAAAGCATAAGAAACGACCGTTTTTAAGGTTCACAGGCAGATTAAGTTAAACCTTTAGCTTTAACCTAACAAATGTGTATAATCCAAAATTTATTAGGTATCTCCACCTTCGACCAGTGGTGTTTTTATTATAAACTTTTACCCTTTGATTGATATATATATATATATATATATATCATATATGAACTCAAAAATACCTTTTACAGACAATACGTTGCATATTTAATCAGCGATATTTGTTATACTGGTTGGATATTTTTTATTAAAAAAATAATTCAATTTATTGATCAAAATAAATTATGGTTCGGTATAGATTATGTTTGAGAAAAAAAGTTTGTGAGAAAAAAAGTTTGTTTAGCATACAGTTTACTTTACATAAATCCGCAGGACCTCTCCCACTGTATTAACTATTTATTGTGAGGTCCTAATTCTTTTCTACTGGAGGGGACACCAAAAGCCTCTGTCCTTCCATTCCTTTGGATAGATAGAGAGAAGGGGCCTCTGTCCTTCCATTCCTTTGGATAGATAGAGAGAAGGGGCAGAATTTATTGAAATGAAAGAGAATATTAAAATCCTAATAATTTATAATAGATAGATTTGGAGAGACCCTACTTGAGAAAAAGATTTGGAAAAAGGAACCGATTTATTACAAATATTTAAAGAAGTTATTCAGGACATCTAGTATTGTTAGATAGAACACGTAATTTGTGTGCAGGAAGAAAAACGATGGGTGATGAGGTGCAGGGAGCAATTCCCATTTACATGCTATTTATTTGCATCAATTAGCTTTTTAGGAATTCAATGAAGACTTAGATAAGTCTGTTAGAAGTTGAAGCAAAAATCCTTTACTTTTGTTTTCTCATTCCAATCTCCTCTCTCTGGCTCTTCGGGAATTCAACTTTTGTATCAATTCAATATCTGTTTATTAGACTTTACATGTTAACGAGATAGAGGTTAGTAGACTTTCACAAAATTGCATAATTTGGAAAAATAAAATAATTCCAAATAATAGTTAAAGAATAAGAGAAAAAAAAAGTTTTTTCTTTTAATTCATATGATGAAGGTAGAATTTATCAACATAATCTATGCATTATTTCTTAAAGAGAACTTCCTATTAAATTACTCTGAATCTTTAATTAATTATCATTAAATTTACGGGCATTATTCAATAATAAGAAGTATAAAAAACTAAATTGATTCTATATACATTCAAACCAATGTAAATTATAATTCTTTTTATCGAAACATGCAATAACTTTGTACAAGGTTTTTGTCGACTTTATTGATATAAAAATATGATATAAAAAAATTGGCTACGTAATTTTGTAGATTAGTACTAAAAGAGATGAGAGTTTTAGGATAGTGTTATGCATTTAAATAATATGACAAAAAAATCCCAGTTTAAATTCTGTTTTGTTTGTTTGTTTTTTTATTTTATTCAACTTTTGATAATTTAAAATATATTCTACAAGAAAACTTATAAATAATAATCAATTTTAGTAACTCAAAATATGTCTAGAAATTAATTTTATAATTAGAGATCAATTTAGAGACTAGTTCATTTGCTAACCAAAACATTAGTAATTCATCCTTGTGACTAATTTGGAAACTGATTCATAATAGAAACTATTTTAATATCTAGTTGTAATTTTTTGAAATTATTTTAATTATCAATAATTTTTAGTTTATAAATTATTATGTAAATTGATCACCATAATGACTAATTATTTTTTGTCTCTAATATTGATCAATATTTAATAATTTTCCTGTAATAATTAGCACATCCTATCTTTTATATATATATATATATATATATATATATATATATATATAATTTCCCTTCTCAATAATCTTTGCTTTCCTTTTATTTACTGAATTTAATATGATTACTAAATAAATATTAATCTTAACACCATTAATTTAATTGACAATTAAGGTATTTTTTGGTGTATATAACATTTTTGTCTCTTACATGTGTCAAACATGCTTATTTTTAGATGTTAAACATATTTTGTGTAACATCCCATTTTAGTAGCTTAAGAATAATAAAATAGGATACTTCAAAAAAAAGTAAACTATAATATATAGTCTTACAAAATATGGGACTATGAAGATATGACATTTATACAACTGTACTAAACCAACAAAGTTATGTACAAAAAGACTAACTACTACTAATACTTCTAAAGACCTCTCATTACTCTAACTAATGGCTCCTCATCCTCTATAGATGCCTTTAAATATACATTTTCATTTGTTCACACTGATAAAGTAAACATCATAAAAAAAATAGATAAATAAATACAAGAAACACAAAACACATAAAAAAGTAAGTGCAAACGAATTATCGTAAAACAATTAAATCATATTAAATATAAGCTAAACATGAATTAAATATAATAAATCATATATATGTACAAAATTAATGGACACTAAACTTAATTACCCGAATACATAACATTAACATTGGAATTCAGTAGAGGTGTACACTTGTAGTGCTATTCACGTTGACAAACTTAAAAAAAAAATAAATTTAGAAAGATAAAATGCTTTTAAGTAACGGAACTCTTTTATGATTTTCAATTTATATAAAAACATTTTATCATTAAAATAAACATTAACTAACTTAATATTGAAATATATGTATTTTTGTCAAAACAATTAAATAGATTGTAAACTATTGTTCCATTAATCTTAAATATTGTACTCCCGACCATAAATTTATATATAAAAGAGAGAGAAAGAGAAAACGTCCCAGTATTAAAAAGTATATATGGAAAAGAAAAGAAATTGAGAACTTATAAGAATGAAATTGAATTAGAACAAAAATGAAAAAGAAAAAAAAGTTCATATAGGTGGTCCAAAAGAGGCTACAGGACCTAATAGAAACAAAAAAGGTATTGTCAGCATTTGCTTATTTACTCCCCAATTTGTCTGGTTTTGTTTTTTAAGAAAAAAAAAAATCATGATGGTTACTGCTGTGTTTGATTTTTAATCAAGTTTTATAGTATCATAGAAGTCAACCTCAGTACTAACGAAATAAAGTTAATGTTGTTCCACAAGAAACTTTACTTTTGTTCACTTCTTATGTACCAACTTTACTTTCTGCAATGTGCATCGCATAATGTCCTCACTATTTTATGTCATGTATTTCGCTCTTTTCTCATTTTCTTTACACTACAGGCTTCACTCTTTCACAAAAAGACTAGAATATTAAGTTTATTTCTTTCACCGTATGCATTGATTGTCTTGCTTATTTGAATGAGTGGGAAAATAGTTTCCACAAAAATATTTTTTAAAACTCTTCTCACTATTACCAATTACTCATTTCTAGTTTTTTAAGATCAAAAAATGTTTTATTCCACACCACAATGCTCCAAAGGTAAATAACCCTAATGTTTTATTTGAATTAAAGGAAGGCTAAAAGGAAAAGAGGATGACAAAGTAAGATTGTTTACATTGATGAAAATAATATAATATTTTTTTTTAAATTAACATGTTAAACAAATTTCTAAAATTAATTTGATGTAAAAAAAATCTTTTTAAAATAAGAATTAGAATTAAAACGAAATTTAAACTAAAATATTTTTTTTATTTTTAATAAATAAAAATTTATTATTTAAAATAACAACATATCAAACTAAATTATTCAATAAAACATGAATATTTAAATTAATTAATTTTATTGAATTTAATATCGATAATTTTATTCACTATTATTTTTATTTATTTATTATTATTGCAATATAAAACAAATAAAAAAACGCCCACGATTATGAATTTATCCATAATCAATTATTAAGGATGTCTTATATATATATATATATATATATATATATATATATATATATATATATATATATATATATATATATATATATTCTTTCTTTCTCTTAATCTTAGAAGCCACATGACTTTCCACTTTTTCTAGTTTTAGTTTTGCATGGATTATTCTATCTCCTCCTTTCCATATCTTGTGGAATTTGAAATCAGTTGAAATAAAACACTACCACTCACTCAAATACTTTTCTTTTTCCATCTTCGAAAATAGTAATATGACGTACTAAAATAATTATGTCATGTTTGTTTGTTTGGACATTGGAAGAGTGTAACCCAAGATAATGACTAGATACTTAAATAGGCTGTATGTTATTCTAATTATCTATTTTTTTTATTTCCAACTTTATGCCAAGAAACAAAAATAACATAAAAAGAAAAAGTGATCCATGAAACTCCAACACAATAACAACAAGTGAATATTAACCAAGGTCATTAAAACCGAATAAACTTGTGAGTTTTATGTAATGTATTATTACATGTTTGACCATGTTTCAGTTACAATCAAAATAGTCAAACAAGAACATAAGTTGTTTTGGGTTGAATCATGGGTGTCAAGACAAGGGAAAAGATTCTTCCAGTAGTCTACCTAACTTTTTTAATTTTATTTGTGTGATTCTGTCACTGTTAATATTGGAATAAAATTCATTAAAACTAAAAAAGAAATTAAAAGCAGAGTAAGATACAAATTTAAATGATTACTAAACAACAAATAAATAAATATACGAAAACAGCACACTGAACACGTAAACAAGTTCTTAATCATGTCTCACCATTCATAATCTTGTTTGTCATTAAAGTGAACACCTTTATAAGTTAATCAAATGGAAAATTTAAAGAGACAGACATGTTTACCCTATGACTAGGCAATGAGATGTTATTTCCAGAAGAAATTACCTTGAAGAATTTATTGTTTTCATAAATACAAAGTATGAGAGAATCAATGCAAGACAAAAAACCTGTATACATATATCCATGGTTTGATTTCAATATTAAGAAAGAAACAACTTTGAGTGAAGAAGCTCAAGAGTGGTCAAAATTAGCTTTATTTCTGTTTAGTGTTGTTTTTCCTTATACTTTCGTAAACAACAGTGGTTTGGTTTTTTGAAATGTTGTTATCAATCTTGGTCGAACAGTTATTTTAGATGGATTGATCAGATTACTATCGAACATTGGGGTTTCGAATTCTACGAGTATTCTGGGAGTGTGAAATATTAATAATGTTTTAAGAATGGAAGAGAAGTGAAAGAGAAGAATTTGGCAGAATGATGATGATTAAGAAATAGGAATTAATAAAAGGTTAGAGGGAAAGGCATGGCGCGTTTTTGATGATTTTTGTGAGTTTTGGCGGGTGAAGAGAAAAGAAGAGGAGGGAAGGGGCATTCTGGACATTTTCTATGGGATCGGTTAGGGTTTTGGCATCCCATTTATAAAGCTCTGGTGTTTTAAGATTAGATCTGCTGCGGCTGGTGCGCGTGTGTCTGCGTTGCGAGCGTCGTCGTTTCGATTCGATTCCCTCTCTCCCTCTCTTTTTCCCTCTCTCTTTCTCTCTCTCTCTCTCCCTCACTCTCTCTCTCTCAGCACACTCACTCTCTCACACTCACTCTGCTTCCTCTGCTTCCTCTGCATGCTTCTTCCCTCGCTCTGATTCCGCCGTAACGAGTGGTGGTCTCGGAAATCAATCGAATCTCAGATCTCGGTGATCAGAATGGTGGATCCAACTGGAAAAGTGAGTGTTAGCTATTGTATACTGGTTTCGGGGTTTCTGATTAGGGTTTGTTTGATTAATGGAGGTTGTTGTGCAGGGATCGGAGGGTGAGGACTCAAACCCTAACGCGCCTTCCTCGGGGAACAGTCCAAGCAGCAACAATGAGCAGAAGAAAACCTGCGCCGATTGCGGCACCACCAAGACTCCACTCTGGAGGGGAGGTCCGGCAGGGCCTAAGGTCAGTACTCTCTCCATTTCCCAGATCGCGCCACCTGGACTAACATCAACCCTTGATCTCACTCTCTTATCGTTTATTTTTTCAGTCTCTGTGCAACGCCTGCGGGATCAGAAGCAGGAAGAAGAAGAGAGCGATTCTGGGGATAAGCAAGGGGAACAACGAGGATGGGAGAAAGGGGAAGAAGAGTGGCGGCGCGTTGGGGAGGGAGGTATTGTTGCATCGATCACATTGGAAGAAGCTCGGGGAGGAAGAAAAAGCTGCGGTGCTTTTGATGTCGCTGTCTTATGGATCCGTTTATGCCTGAACCAAATTTAATCATTTTATTGATGTAGAAGATGCAGAAGAAGAATTATTAAGGAGAAATCTAGATTTTGTTTTAGGATGTCCCCTAACCTTTTCCGAATTGTATATGTTTTAGTTTTCTTCTCTATTGAGTGATTGAGTGTGTGGGTTGGTTGTCAACAGTTGTAAGAAATGAAATCATTCAAGTCCAATTTTGGTAATATAGTTAGTCCTCTATTTCTCAAACTTCTTCTGCTATGTTTCAACATTTGTTTTCTTTCACCTTACTATATACCATATATCAGAGAACTTGTCGGTGCCGACGAAGGAAACTCCGACCAACAATTTAACTCTCCGATTTACTAAATTCGAATGCTTTAAACAAACAATTGGCGATCAAATGCTTAAGTTGTGATCTATGAATTGGTGAAGTGAAATTATAGCGTTTATAGAGGCGCCCAAATTTGAAAGCGGGTCATTCAAATTGTAATTGAACGAATAATATTAGGTAAGTTGTTAAATTCGGTTTGTTGTTTATGGAAAAAAGTTGCAGGGGTTTCAATTTGAGGGAAAAAGGAAAGAATTTGAAAGAGGAGGGAAGGTGAAATTCATAGTTCCCGCTAGTTTGAGTATAGAAAAGAAGATAAGGATTTCAGACAGTAATGTAATATGATGTTACAAAGTTGAAGCGCCAAATAATGTCTTTTTTGGACAGAGAAGTCCCTTTTAATCAATTTACCAATTGAGTTTTATTATTATTATTATTATTATTATAAATCTGATAATTGCCTCATTATAGTGTAACCGCCTTTCAATGAGTATTCTCAGTTATAAAACTCAATCCAAATTACTACATTTCTAAATAAAATTTGAATTTACAAAATTAAATTTGCATCCCTGTTTAATTTTTCTTATCGGCTGCATCCTCGTTTAAGTGAAGTTAACATTAATATCTATCTAGCTTCATCACATTTTTGGAGTACAAAAAGTTTTATCTTTTTTTATTAATTGTACTCGGTATAAAAACATAAAGAGAACCTTTTTATTTAATTTTTTTAGAAGTATATGATCACGTTTTAAGTTTTAGAATAAATTAATTACATTGGTAGATGCATGCATGCATGTTATAAAAGAAAAAAAAGGTAATACAATACTTTTTAAAAAATTGAAGTTTTAGTGTAATTTAAAAAAAAAAATTGACTGTGTCGGATTGACTATTTGTTATAATGTGAACTAAATGCGTCTTTTTCAATGTTGAGCATATGGAGACAGAAGTTAAATAAAGGTGGGAAAAGAACTTCAAATATTGAGTGAGGTTTCAGTTTCATTTATTAATATAAATGACAATGTATCTCAAATCTCAATCTTTGTTTGCTTTGCCATCAGTTTCTTTGACTTAATTTTGCGGCTCTTACATTTTATTTTTGGTCTTTTCTCTATGTTTGATTTTCCTTTTACTTTTTCACCTCCTAAAAAACATTGCCAAAATGATTTTCTCATTAATTACGTGTAAACCAAGATGGAGATAAATCACCCCGGAGCAATTAAGATAATCAATCTAAAAATAAAACTAATCAAGATATTAGAAAATCTTAACAATCAAATATTATTACCAATAAACTTGAAATCTCTTGATAAACATGACCACCAATGCATTATAAACTAAGTACTATTTTTTTTATGTTGTTAGTATTGAAATTCAAGCATTTTTGCTAATTCAATTTGCTTTCCTACTTTTGACTACAATGGTGAGTTTTGAATGACAAAAAGTTGGACCATAGTTAATTGTATAGGCAATTGAAGTTAAATACGAAAAAATGGGTTTCATATGACAATTTATACTTAATTGGAGACAACCTAATTGACAATCAGAATACTGCTTAAAGTGTTGTCCTTTTATTAATTGGATGAAAAGGACAAAATATATAATATAACATTACTTTTCTAGGTGTGGTTTTGACAAAAAAATCATTGCCGTGTTTTGTATCAGTTTTGTGGTTATAATAATCAAAGTGAAACAACAAATCTTCGTTTATATTATTTTTCAAGATATTATATATCATAATTTTGTGAAATAGAATTACCCTTGTGTTATCCAAACACATTATATTTGTTACCATGATTGAATCCAGATAAAATAGAACGAAAGTGATAATAATGTAAATAAATAAATATGTAAAAGAAATCAACAAATCTTCTCTATTACATTACTCATTTTATCACATAATTCGTTTTCTTCTCTTGGTATATCTTGCAGAGCTTATTGTATAAAACATAAGTACAAATACAGCTCTACTTGTGCAAGTTGCAGGTATTTGACCATTGCAAAGACATGAATGAGAAACATCGTACCTAATTAACGTGGTGCTGTCTTACCAGTCCATCATTGTTGGAAGATTTATGAGGTAGTCCTCAAGTTTTCTGAATGTGAGTTTATGTATACGTAACATGGCATCTTCCTTTAATTCCAACATAATGATTTCATTGAATTGAACACAATAATTGTCAAGATGCAGCTAGTAATATGTCTTGGTTTCTGAAATATTCTGAATGATATTGGCAGTGGAGTGAAAGATAATAATGATTGGTGATTGGAGGAAGATCCAACTTATACTCATTGTTGGAGTCAAACACAAAGTTTAATTGTATAATTAGATCAATTTGTTTAGCACAAAGTTATGTGCTACTGATTTTCCCTTATATCTCCTTCAATGATGAATTGAAACACATTAATATAGAAATTGACAAATATCACCACCTTTACCAATTATTTGATCTTGGTGTTTCAACTTTACATTGAGTGAATTAGGTTATTAGTTGTTATTTGATTTTGGGTTAGAGTTAGTTGTATTGATTTGGTTGCTCCCATGATTTTTATTAAATATTTAAATTTTAAGTGTTTTATAAATTTTTGAATGTTTTCAATTCTGTCTTATTAAACTTTTTATCATATAAAATATTTGAATTTTTATGTTTTTCAATTTAGATTTTACAATATTTATTTTCGTCAATATAAAATGATGAGTGATTTTTATCAGTCTCAATAAACATGTTAGATAACAAAACTACTCTTTTATAACTTTTATGTCATTATCTACGATTTTTATATCATCATTTACAATAACTAAAAATTAGTCTGTCAACACAATTAATGTGATTTTTTTATTATTTAACAAGTTTTCAATAAAAATAATAAATACCACTTGTCATTCTATATTAATAAATATTATTTTATATTAACCAAGTATAATTTTATCTTTTTTAGTAGATGATTCAAGTAAACAAAATAATAAAATAAAATATCATTCACATGAAAAAAAAAAACAACAATGAGACAAATAAATCATGTGGATGATGCACCATGTTAATTAACCAAATCACTTAAAAGTTTAATAAAAAAACTAATAAAAAAAGTAAAATTATTCAATAGCGGAAATAGAATAATAGATTACTAGAAGAATAGATAAGTAAAATTATCACTAGAAGAATAGATTTTAAGACAAAAATATATTTTGCAAGCATATATTACTTATACGATCAAGATATATTTTCTACTCTTCATTGATTTTATTTCATTTGAGGTGAAGTACTATAAAAGGCTAATTACTTTATTTTGGGCTAACTTTCTATTATTTAACGAGTTTATTTTTAAATTTGTAAATGTCCATATTACCCTTTATTAATATTTTTTTGTTTAATTATTTTATTTTTTAATTTTGTAAAAGAAATAATTTATTTTTATAACTATTTTGTAACTGTTGTTTTAATATAGACAATTCTTTACCAAGTTTATCTTTTATTAATATATGTTATGTTTTAAACTTTATAAATATTTTTAAAACTCAATTAATTACTTCTAATATGAAAATTATACGATAACTTTTTATATTTTTACAATGATAAAATAAGTAAACGCAAACACATATGGTGCCGCTAATTATTATAAAATGATTTTCTATAATCCCTAATATTAATGTATAAAACGTTTAGTCACCATCTTTTGTTAAAAGTAAAGTAGCTCCCTTTTTCTTAAAAATAGTGATATTTTGACAACATTTTTTTGACAACATTTTAACACTATGTACGTGTCATTCTGTGATTGGTCCATGTTGGTGTTTATGATTATTATTATTGGTTGTAGAATAATTTTGGATCAATCACATAATAACACACGTAAATGATGTTAAAATATTATCAAAGTATCATTGTCCTTTTCTCAATAATGAAAAACTCTATGTTATATGCCAAATCAAATGACAAATATTGATTAAAGAATCTAAATACATAATTACTTATAAATAAATACTTTTAATTTTATTATTCATAAATGTTATAGGCGTGTTTTAAACCCATATAATTTTTACATTATTGGAAATGGAAATATTAGAATGACAATAGAACAAAAGTAAAATGGTAATAGTATTTATTAGTGTTTTAAATTTAAATGGTGTTTATATTATATTTGACTATGGTTAAATAAAAAACATGAACTTAAGTCAACAATGTCATATATGCTTGTTGTATTTCAAAATATATTAATAGACATTATCATTATATAATGATAAAAATTGAAAGACATAAGTGACATAATTAATTAACTAGAGTGAAAAAAAAATTACAGTTATTTTAAATTCTGCTAATTTATTATATTTTAAAATGACAATTACATTTAAAATATATCATAATTAATTTGATATATTTTTCTCCTACTAATTTGTTTAAGATGAAAGCAGTATAAAGTGAGTAAAAAAAAACTTTCACTGACTTTTTAAGTTATTTTTTTCTCTTCATTTTGTAAAAAGATCTTTAAAAATTTTCAGAATTTGTTTTATAATTACTTCAGCTAGTGTAGCCAAAAATGTCTTGAATTATTTGCATTTTAACACTACATCCTATTATGTATTTCTTTATTCTCCGAGGAAAAACATGAAGAGTTAAAACTAATTACAATAAGTTAAAGTTATTAGGTCTGTTGAAAATTTTAGTTCTTAACCTTAGAATTAATAATTTAATATTTATAAGTAATTTTTTTATCTAAGATTAATTTTATAAAATATTTGATAAGTATTATTTGTTTTAAACCTTTATTTTCCACTCTTAAATGATGAGAATTAGACATATCATAACAAAAATTTCAATTAAATTGAAGTCTAAAAAAAATGAAATTTTGTCTTTAAAATCATTTTTTTCATTTCAATTGATAGTCAAGAAAATTTTCCTTTTCATCTTCATAAATAATATTAATATTTTAATCTCAAATTAATTAAAATAATATTACCAAAGTCAATAGATCTATACTTGAAGTTCTTCAATAAAATCACAATCAATTATTAGAATCACATATCATTCGGTAAAGTATGTTTTTTTTTTAAATTCCACTGTTTTCTATTAGGAACAATATTATTTTATAAATTAATTTACATATAAGAAAATGTACATTTTAGGTGTTATGTTAATGGAAAGAGTTGCAATAATCATACTTTTTACACGTTAATCGGAGGCTGACATTATCGTTATTAGACTGAAATATAGGTATACCTATTCAAAGAAATTATTTGTGTTACTTTTGAAATATAGGTACCAACAACGGTTGAAAATAATCATTTCTGTTACATTTGAAATATACCTATTCAAAGAAATTATTAAAAAAGGTATACGTCCCTTTAATGGTGGGTGTAGTAGATCCGTATAAATACCAAAGTTATGTACACAACAAAGATTGTAGTAGCAGCAGAGGCAAAACATGATCGAGAAAGAAAAGGAAGAAATAAAATAATAATAAAATAAAAAGGCCGAGGGCCCATTCACACCACCATTGTGCCTTACAGCTAGTTCCTGCCAACACATTTTTGTCCTTAACTTTGTTTTTTTCATAAAACAAAATGAAAATATATCCTTACTATATTTTCTGATCATAACATTTTCCTAAAAATTAATACACAAAACATGCACCCTGTCTCTCTTCATCACACCCAAAGTGCACACTCCAATAATGTAAACAACAATCAAACTCAAAAACTCAACTAGTCAGAAATTTCTTTTGGGGTGTTCATATTTTTTTTTCTTTCCGCTGAAGATGACAGAAGAGTGTTTAATAAATTTATTAATTTTATTTAGTTTAAATCTGTTTTGTTTTTAATGAAAAAAAAAAACATTTTTTTTATGCACGGTGTGTCTCCGCGTCGAAGAACAGGGCGTTCACAACCCAAATTTTGGTCAAGGAATCTAAAAGCGAGTCAACTTGAAACGGTGACGTTGAAAAGAAAAATATTGTTTGATACATCAAAATTTTTTATATTCATTTTACACTGTTTTTATTTATTTTTTATTGAATTTTTTCTTGAATAAATATAAAGTTTTATATTTTTATGATTATTTTATCAATATTAAATGAATGTAAAAATGTCTCCTGTTAAAAATACTACGTGCATAAATATATGTAATTTGTTTAGGGATTATAATGGTATCTGTGCATTTGGTTTTCTAAATTGGCGAATTATTAGGTAGGAAGTATTTATTCAAACTTATGGAGTTTGAAAGCACGACAAGGTGAAGGACAGGCTTTGATGTTTTGTGAAGGAGAACGTTAAGCTAGGGTTTAATTTATGAGACATCATTAAGACGCTCCCGAATGTAGTTGGGTTGGAATGACGTTGGTGGCGACAAACAATTCAATCAACCCCATACTTTCAAATCATAAAAGTCTCTTCTACCTCCATCGCTGTCATCTTCATCACCTACACAACACACTTAACTCATGTCTATAAACTCATCAACAAATTTTAAACTAAAACTTTAATGTATCACAGTTCGATCCGTAGGCTGTCAATTACATAATTTATCAATTACCCGAAACAGTAACCATTAGCATCACTTGTAGAGAACGTGAATAAGTGTAATTTATTTCAATTTTATACTGACCAAAGAAGACTTTACTAGTAATAATACATAAAAGTTTCAGATAAATCTACATTGGTACTAGAAATCCAAAGAGAAAAAGCGTGTATTATAATAAGAGGACGCGCGTGCGTGTTCACATGTGTGGGTTCTGTAGGTGTGTGCAGGGCAGAACGGGAAATTCACCAGCGCTTCCATCTCTCGCTCTCGTATCCCTCAGAATCTCTAGATCTGCAAATCTGCGCCGTTATTTCCACTATATCCCTTCTTTTCTTGTTTCTTGCATTTACGATCAAAGCAAGAACATCGCAAAGGAGGAGAGAGTAAATGCACAGAGAAGAAAAGAGGCCCTCGATGGCGCAGGACCGCCGGAGCCCGCCGCCGGTGGGCTGTAGTAGTAGAACGGAAAATAAGGCACAATCGGGTTCGGCGGCGGTGGTCTGGGGTAGTTTCCGTTGCTGGGAGGAGGGTAATAGTAGATTCCTCCGCCACTTCCACCTCCACCTCCACCGCCGGTGGATGCTGGTGGAGGTGGTGAGGAGTAGATGTACTGAGAGGGTGGAGGTGGGGAGTAATAGTAGGAACCTCCGCCACCGCCTCCGGAGGAAGGAGGAGAGGGCGGTGGAGGGCAGTTTGTGGTGGAAGGAGGTGGCGGTGAGGGAGGCGGCGGCGGGGGAACTTGGCTGCAGGGGTTTTGACAAGATGAACACATGGTGCATTGGATCTGCGCATGTGAGGTGGTTTTAAGGGAGTGTTTATGATGGGCATGTTCTCCCATTGTCACACTAGCCAGAAGCAACAACGTTAAACACAACAACCTCATCTGGTACTACCTAGGAAAGGAAGATGAAGAATGGAGTGGAGAGTGGGAAGAGAAAGTTGGGTGAACCAGTGGTAAAAGAGTGGTGTGTGGAGTAAAGACTAGGAAATAAGAACTCCTACTCTCTTACTCTCTTATCTTTTAAGCTACCATCCTACACTTTTTATTAACGCCACCAACTTTATACTATAATATGCATTTTTTCGTTGTGTGCGAATGAATGGTTGGTTTAACGGACACCAGATTAAAAATAAAAGTTTACTGAGTTTATATTGTAAAAGATGAGGTCGACACGTTTTGGTTTCACACGTTGGGCAGACTTGTTTGAATTGAACACTATCACTGTTGGAACTGTGTTATGTTATTATGATAACCAAAATAGGTAATTAGGTTAGTTTCGTAACTTTGAATAAAAATAACTAGTTTTAGGACACTGCAGAAGCTAAGAAGACAGCATATGTGTCTGTTTTATTTTGATAGTAAAAGGTAGAGTTTATTGAGAGAATTGGGTGATGATTCATTTTGTTTTGCAGTTGAAAGTGATGATGAGGCAACTCAAGAAGGAGACGCAACTTCCACGTGGGGCTGCTACCGTTAGGAACTCATCACACTATACTCTTATTGTGTACAAACCAAATTTCATAAACATAAATAATTAGAAAATTTGTATATATAATTTTTCTTGATGAAAATAGAAGTATCAACAAATTTTAAATATTTTTAATAATTGTTTTATTGGTAATTTATACTATCTAGGTATAGTTACGTTACTAGTTAATGAATCAATTTTACAGTAAAAAATTGAGTGTTCTAAATAGGTCAAAGTGAAACAATAATTTTTGTTTTGAAAAAAAATGATTAATTATTATATTTTCTTATAATTAATTTTGGTATCTATTTTTTTCCTTGGTGGATAAACTGATGAGATGGCTAAATTTCTAACAGAACGGCATTAAATAATATATAGGAGCAAGTACTATAGCAGAAAAGCTATTCAACAAAGCAACTAACACCATTAATAACAAGCTTTCCCCCATTTCTCTTCTATCATATTCTCACTTTCTCTCTTTTTTGGGTAGATATTGACATCAGTTGGTGACATGAAAGTCTTGTGGGAAACTAAAAACAGAAAAAATATTATGTTTTTGTGTTGTTTCTCAACCAATTATAATACAATGGTTAAGTTTGTACCAATAACATTCAATATTTAAGAAAAGATTAATCAGGACGCAGCGAACTAATAAAAATAACACAAATAAGTGAATAAATATATATGATCGATAAGTTATACAAATATCACCAAAACTCACACTTAAAATTATTAAGTATATATCACATCAGAGTAAAATATTATCTTATTTACAAAACAATATTTTGATACACAAAATTTTTTTATATTAATTTTTTTAAAATAGAAAATTTTACTTTTTTATAATTACTTTATTTTTATAATATATGTTTAATAATTGTAAATGTATGTCATCTTATCCATACTTTTACAAAATGTTATTTGTCCATTCTTCTTATTTCAAATGTTTGCGTTTGGATTTCATGATTATTTATTGAAAAGAAGAAAAAAAACTCATAACTTTTATGATTGTTTCGAATAGCATTAAATGCAAAAGTTTTGTAGATGAATGGAGTATGTGTTTCTTTACTGGTAATAGCAAGAGATTTAATGTTTGAAATAGTTTTGAGTGTATATCTTCAAAACATTATAGTTTCTGGAATATAGCGACATCATCGTTCAAATTCATCCACACATATGGTTCTTTAGACAATATATGTTCGTTTGTTTCTTTAAAAAGAGAAAAATAAAATACTATCCTCTCTCTTTTACAAAATTTGCATGTACTTTTTCTTTCTTTCTTTTACATTGTAAATGGAAGTTTTTCATTGTCATATCAGCAACATTGAATTAGGAAATAATTTATAAGCTCTATATAACAGCATGTGTTGTATATTATCATCAAGAAGGTCGGAAATACTATGAAATGTGGCATCAATGATTACTTCCTTTATTCATATTGTTCCTGCTTGTGTAACACTGTAATATAATTAAAAAAAAAAATAGAATAATTAATGACACCTAGAAAAAAGATAGATTTTATAATTAATATGACGTGATAGAAATAAAGAGTGAAAAATGATAAGTTTTTATTAGAAATTTAAAAATAATAAGTACCCATGTATAGGCGCTCGTAATAATTATTTTAAGCTAGATTTGATTGTTTGATAGAGTGAAAGCAAAGGAAAACCACTAAGACTGTCTTTTACAATCTTTAATGAAAATATTCTAAGAATTCTTTTATCTCTTTCAATTCATTATTTCCATTTTTACTTCCCAATTTGAATTTTAATATTTAAAAAAATATTAGTAATTAAAAATAACTTTTTCGAACAACATAAATGATTTATCATAAATTTACATGTAATCTATACACTAGAGAATATTTATTTATTATAAATTGTAATTATAACATAATTTATATGTTAAAAATTATTAATTATTATAATTTTTATCTAAAATGCAGGTTTTTTATACTAAACTGTTATTATTTGGTTGGCATGAATAAATTACCACATGTAATGTTTTTTGTAGCTGATAATGACAGTTGTGGATGTGGTTAATTCAAATTCTCGTTTGAAATTTATGTAAGGTTTTTCTGTTTGATATGAGCATAGATCTTAACATGCAAAGAAAGTGTAATACAACACAGCACAATGGGTCAATGGCCCAGATTAGGGAGATCATGCTCCCAGACTCAACTCTTTATAACAAGATTTCTTTTTGCACCCTCGTATTCTCTTTTCCCACATCATAAATATGAAAAATTCTTTCTTTTGACGTAAAAGTTGATTTCCAGAATTGTATAACATTTTTTAATTTTTGGATTGTGAAATTAAAATAAATTTTAATTTTTTTGATTGTGAAATTCATAAATAATTTTTTTATGAAAGACCGTTTTTGGTTGTACAATCTGTTTCATATAAAAAAATTCAGATTACACGATATGGATGTATTTTCGGTAAGAAACTTTTAGCACGCAACCTACAAACTTTTTAATTTTTAATTTTTTAAATTGTATAAGTTAAAAGTCATTGATTTTCAAATTGTGCAGTCTGGAGAAAGAAAAGGCCGTTCAAAATTTGGGCCAAAATTGGGCTCACCCAGGTCCTAGCAATAAAAATTATGGGCTTCCGAAGGTATCACTTCTCTTCGAGATTATTTTCAAGCAAAACTTGGCGTGTTAGTGTTACAGTAGTAAATTGACATTTAAAATGAAAAAACCGAATATTTTTATCAGAAATAAATAAATAAAAAGTGGTGATAGTAATATATATATCATATAATCTTTACTTAAGTAATCCATTTAATTTGAAATAGTTATATTATCTTTCACTTCTATTAGAGCTTACAAATATGTATATTTTCACCCATAATTAATAGGAACTTTGTCCAATTTAAAACTTGTTTGAAGAGAAAAAAAAAGTAGTAGAGATATTTAAAATAGAGTTAATAATAGGAAACACTAGAATGGTTGGGATGAGACAGTGAGAGAGACGTGAGCGCAAGTCAAGGCGTTTGGGCCAATGACGTTATAAAGTATATCCCAAAGACAACATAAATCCGCTGGAGTCAACACTTAAAAAACCTATCTTTTCGTTGGGATCTACCAATTCAAATTAAAGCACGTAATAGAGCTGTTAAATGGAACGTTTGAGCCTCAACATTTTACAAATTTTTTTTTTTTCTACTAAAGTGAAGCAGACACTTTTTCTTCTGTGTAAAAAAAAGAGAGAGAATCCGTTTGTAAGATAAAACAATATGATTTAGGTTAAGATATTATTTTAGTATTTATTTTCATTTTATTTTGTGAATTCAGTTTTAATATTTTTTTAATAAGATTTTTAATTTTTATTAATTTTTTTAATTTAATTATTATTTTTAATATAGTTTAAATAATTGATGGTAAGGAAATAATGTGTTATATATCAATTAGTGATTTTATTAATTAAAAACTGTAACATCCCAGATTATATAGAAGCATATATAACATGCTAAGTCCATATTTAAATAAAAGAGAACAGTTAGAGTAGACTGTAAACAAAGTAGTTAAGCTTACAGTCATCCCACAATGAAGCATAATTTAAAACTTAAACGCAAGTAGAGTGTTTCAAAAGGATAGGAGTCATCGGGAAAATCCTTAACAGCTAAATAGTAATTCAAAATACAAGAAATACTAAGAGAGTCCTAAGGAGACAAGCCGCAACATCGCCTTCCTCCAAAGCCTGCTCCAGAGGCACCTCATTCATCTCTGCTCACATCCAAGTGGATGATCATTGCAAAAGAAAACATACCCAAGCAAACACAAACACACAAGCAAGGGTGAGCTAGATATAAAAATCATGTTATTAACAGGCATAGGCAACATGCAAGTAAAGGCGAATATACTATACTATACAAACATGACTTGTTGCACTTAAACTTGACTCGTCCGGACTTAGAATGATTGTCGAGCTATGGCGGGTTATGCACTTGTGGTGGCTTCTACTGCTTTGCAAAGCCATTGCCAATGGGTTTCACCCTACCACACTCACGAGGTTAGTCCGTTATCACTCACCTTGGGCCATACTAGAAGCACCCAAGACCAGGACCTCCTGCTACTCCTCACCACATGGATCAATCCTCTCTACTTGAGAATGAAAGACCATTGGAGTGTCAGGAAAACCCCCAAGACTGAGCTACCATGCAACTCATTCTAAACACATTAAAAGGACATCACCATGTATCCCCCTTGAGGATAATGGAATTACGTCCAATACTAATACTTTCCACTTTAACACCCACATGTTAATGCATACATAAACCCTTAAAGCAACTGGAACAATTAAGTAAAATAGCATACTGGCATAAATAGGAATATAGGCCGAACAGAAAACAGTAACCCATATTGGGCAAGACCGAACACCCTGTGAATGGTGGAGACCGAACGGTATCTCACGCCTCAAAGGACAGGACCGAATGGTCCATAAATGGTAAGACTGAAGAGTGACCAAACATTATTCATGACCGTTCACTAAGGGAGACCGAACGCCACCAAGACCAAGCACTAAGGCCAAACTCCCCTTAAGACCGAACGCTCAACAAGACAGAGTACTAAAGCCGAACTCCACTTAAGACCGAACGCTAAGACCAAACGCTTAACAAGACAGAGCACTAAGGCCGAACTCCACTTAAGACCGAACGCTAAGATAGAACACTAAGACCGAACGCTCAACAAGACAGAGTACTAAGGTCGAACTCCACTTAAGACCGAACGCTAAGACAGAACACTAAGACCGAACGCTCAACAAGACAGAGTACTAAGGCCGGACTCCACTTAAGACCAAACGCTAAGACAGAACACTAAGACCGAACGCTCAACAAGACATAGTACTAAGGCCGAACTCCACTTAAGACCGAACGCTAAGACAGAACGCTAAGATAGAACGCTCAACAAGATAGAGTACTAAGGCCGAACTCCACTTAAGACCGAACGCTAAGACCGAACGGTTATCAGTTGCGAAACTGCATAATTCTGCAGAATTTCTGCAGAATTTCTGCAGAATTTCTGCAGAATTATGAACAGCACCTAACCCAACCATTCCTAACCATTTTTACTAACTTCTAACACCCTTAATTCTTGTTTTATACTTAACTAAACTCATCTAAATGATTTTGAACATTCATACTACCCTTCTAAAGTGATTAAGATAAAGTTTTGTCTTTTGAAACATCAATTTCCAACACTTAAGGACCCAATTTCGATTTTACCACTTCTAACATGTTCTAGTCCAGTTTTATGATCCTAACAAGTCACAAATGACTTGCCTAAAATGTCCCAACAGTCCAAATGTGCCCAGAACCCCTACTTCCCAAAATCACTACCTCACTTCCTCTCAAGTGACCCCAAAACACTACCAGTGTATTCAAAACAGTGCATACATCAAACATATCAATCTCAAATATCACCTCAGCCCAACCAAATCCACAGTCACAATTTCCAACATACAGTTCATACAGCAAATCTCAAAAACACAATTTCAACCCAAACAACATAATTACACCGAGATAAGCACATCTGCACATTTCATAATAATAAACTTTAAGAAAACCTAGCTCCCCTTACCTTGAAACTTCTTTGCTCAGTTCAAAGACCCGCAGCTCCAGTACCCCACACGCGAATAATCTAGACAACTCCCTACAACCCGCAATGCGGTGACCAAGAACAGCTCTTAGAGCTAGAATGAACGGAGGAAAACATAAAGAAGGGTACACTAGACACATGCAACTTGCCCTAGGTCCCAAACAGCGGAGAACAGTGAAGAGCTACTTACCCGCTAAAGAATGAAAAATCTATTCGGATAGTTGTGAAGGTCTCTACGCCGCGGTCACTTCAGCACCACTTAATCCAACATGCAACTACTAAACGTGAGGGAAAGGTAGAGAGAATGCAGAGAGAAATGGAGGAACAAGCTTTTTAGAGAGAGAATGGGAAGCTAAGATAATGAGCTCAGCTTTGAGAAGTCCCTGCTAAGGTCATAGTGCCCTTAGTGTTATGAGCCTAGCTACTTCAACATAAGGCTCAACTGCCATATATTTTTAGGCCCTTAAAAAACAATATTCATGTATAACATGTAAATGTTAGTGTCACGATCATATGTTGATATTATACATCAAATATTTAATTTGATTCTTAAATTTGTTATTTTTATTAGTCTTAATTTCTTTTAGAATAAAATAATTTTATCTATTTTTAAATTTAGACTAAATTTAATTTTTATATAAATGTTATTAAATATTTTTAATTTAGAGATAGAGTTGGTTTGAAATTAAAATAAAAAATTTAGAACTGGAAATATATAACATTGGTTTAAAAAATTAAAAGTATAAACTATTTAATATGATTGTTAAGTTAAAAATCAATTAGTTTAACTTAAAATTCAATATAATATTTATATAAAAATTCAGTTTAATTTGAATGCTCTACTTTAATAAAAGTTTCTTTTTAATATAAGTATTTTCTTCGCAATTTTTAAACTCTGTAGCTATATTTGTAAAAAAAAATTATTCTGCATAAGCATTTTTTTAAGTTTAATTTTTTTAAAATATAAAAAAATATAAAAAAAAATTACGAACTAAAATGTAATGTACATTATTAATTATAATATTAAGATTGAATTGACAAAATTGAATAAAAATAAAAACTAAATTAATATTTTAACAAATTTTAAAAGGCTATGAAAATGGAAAGACACGCAACGCAATCGATGCAAGTTTTCAAGCGGAACATGCTTTGTCCTTTGAATAAATTAACCAAACACGGCACAAACAAAGACATAGAAAACAAAATTAAAATCCAAACACGTTCAAATACCATTCACTGATTACAGCTGCTTTAAGCGCGTTTCTTCCAGCAATCACTTTCTCTCTCTCAAAAAAGCTACTTAATATCGATGCGTCGCGTTTCTCTCTCTTAGTTCAAATTTCGAATTCCAAAAACCAGAATGCTCCTCCCAATCCACTGTTGCTACCTCAGCACCATCGTCGCGCTGACAATCTTCCTGTCCGTCAGGTCGTTTTCCGACGCTCAATCCTGCAATGGCATCCTCGTTTCTTATGCCTATACCGGCGGCTCGCGGCTGCCGCCGAATGTCTCCAACGCGGCGGAGCAGCCCTACCGGTTCGAGTCGACGTTGACAGTACTCAACAACGGCCTCGATGAACTCAAGTCGTGGAAGGTCTTCGTGGGGTTTGACCATGACGAGTTGTTGGTCTCTGCGTCCAATGCGGTTCTCGCCGACGGCACAACCCTCCCGGCCGCCGTCGGAAACGGCACTGTTTTCGCTGGCTACCCCATGACCGATCTTAAGACCGCCGTCGCCACCGCCGGAGACTTGACCCAGATGCAGGTTCAGATCAACCTCGTCGGCACCGTGTTCGGGGTGGCGCCGCCCAGTGTTCCGATGCCGAAATCCATCAATCTCGCCAATGATGGATTCGTATGTCGTGCATCCACCACCCAAGGTAGCGTTATTCTCATTGATCTATGACTGTAGCTTAAGTGCTTGTGAAAATGTGGTTTAGAAAAAAGGTTGAATTTTTAATTGCGGTGAAGTTAGGTTTTTGGGTTAGTAATTTTTGATCTGTGAAAGGATTGATCGGGTTTAGTGAAATGCTGTGATTAATGAATGGGATGGGGTTACTTTTTGGTTTTTCAGGGAAGAATGCTAGTAGTGTGTGCTGCACTAGAGATCCCAAGTTCAAAACTAACATCACCACGGATGAAGAGTTTCTGCCACGTCAGAATGGTGATCTTAGTATTATGTATGACGTGATAAGAACTTACGATTCTAATTACTGGGCTGAGGTTACTATTGCAAATCATAACCCACTTGGGAGGCTTGACAACTGGAGGTTGAGCTGGGACTGGATGAATGATGAGTTTATATATTCAATGAAAGGGGCTTATCCTTCTGTTGTTGATGCTTCTGAATGTTTGTTCGGTAAGCAAGGTACATTCTATAAGGATCTTGACTTTGCCACTGTTTTGAATTGTGAGAGAAGGCCAACCATAATTGATCTCCCCCCTACCAAGTTCAATGATTCTGACCTTGGGAAGATTCCCTTTTGCTGCCGGAATGGTACTATTTTGCCGCCCTCCATGGATCCTAGCATGTCAGCCTCAAGATTCCAAATGCAGGTTTTCAAGATGCCACCGGCGCTTAACCGATCCCAACTTTCACCTCCGCAGAACTGGAAGATAAGCGGTACACTCAACCCTGACTATAAATGCGGCCCTCCTGTAAGAGTGAGTCCCACCGAAAACCCCGATCCTTCTGGCTTACCGTCGAACAAAACTGTGATGGCCAGTTGGCAGGTTGTGTGCAACATTACGACAGCCAAGGGAACATCAAGTAAATGCTGTGTTTCATTTTCGGCCTATTACAATGATTCAGTTATTCCATGCAAAACATGTGCTTGTGGATGTCCCCAGAATAGAGAGAGAACATGTAGTACTACTGCCTCAGCTATGTTGCTTCCACCAGAGGCACTTCTTGTTCCTTATGAAAACCGAACCGCCAAGGCAATTGCTTGGGCAAGCCTGAAACATTTTCCAGTGCCAAACCCGATGCCCTGTAGTGATAACTGTGGTGTGAGCATCAACTGGCATTTGCTCACGGACTACAATAAAGGATGGAGTGCAAGGGTGACACTTTTTAACTGGGGTGAGACCAATTTTGCAGACTGGTTTGCTGCAGTACAAATGGACAAAGCAGCTGCAGGTTTTGAGAAAATGTACTCTTTCAATGCAACCCTTGTAGATGGTGTAAACAACACAATTATTATGCAAGGTTTGCCAGGATTGAACTACCTTGTAGCAGAAGCTGACGGAGCTGACCCTCTGAGAGATCCTAGGGTGCCTGGTAAACAACAATCAGTGATCTCTTTCACAAAGAAACTTACTCCTGGAATCAATACGGTTCGTGGAGATGGTTTTCCCACTAAAGTTCTTTTCAATGGAGAGGAATGCTCTCTTCCTTCCGTGCTTCCAACTAGTGGTGGTTCTTGGGATGGTTTTTCATTGGGAACTTCAGTGCTACTGTCACTGTTGTCGTTCCTCTTGATGAGATGATAGTGGCTATGTTTGATTTAGACTTTGGCTTGCTCTGTCCCGAGACATGATTTGATTCATATATTGACCTTACCACAGAAACTCAGTGGACTTAGTCGTGCTATTGTAACATTCACGCGTGTGTCTGGTTTGGATGCTGTCACTCATTGTTCAATTCATATGTGATTCTTTCGAGCATGTTATAGTACAGAGGATTGTAGATTTGTGTTAGATGATAGAAATATATTCCTTTTTCTATTAAAAGTTTTTTTTTTCTCCTTTGATTGTTTCTTTTGTTTGCGTTCAATCTCAGTAATTTTTCCTTGTCGTGGTATGTTTTATTCTGATTTAAAAATCGACGCAGACCAACATAAGTAGTTAAAGTGTTTAAATTAATCTAAATTATAAGAGGCCGAAATAATTGATTCTGAGATTAAACCAAACATGCCTTAAATTGGAAGCAAATTTGAATGGTATATGACTTCAAAACTTAGAACTCATGCTAACTATCTAAACACTCACTATCATAACGAAACATAATCTTAAGATGAATTTATTAAGACGTAATTTTAATTTTCAAATTTTATGAGAGTAACTAGATTGCTTAAAAAGTAACAATTCCAACTTTTTTTAATTCTCAAATTTATGTTTATATTTTTATTTTTTAACCTTAGTTCAATTTCAAATCTGAGACTATTTTTTTTCTATTGGTGTCTATTAAGATTATTTTTACTAATATCGATTGAAGTTAGTTTTGTATTAAAATTGTTAGGTTTATTTTAGTGCTGTAAATATCTTGTTTCTCGTTTGATATTAATTAAAGTTTTCATATCAATATTGAGAACGCTATTATTGATAGATGTGAATTAGATTTTTCCATGGACCTCTATCTTGGTTATTACCTTTTATCAATGTGTCCAACATTTTTTTTTCTAATTTAGACTAAAACAAAAAATTCAAGCAACATTAATTTGATCTCTTGTTTTTTTAATCCAAGTTCTCATAACAAAGGTTAATATTGATGGATTTGTACTAGAGTTTTTCTATAGGCATCTATCGATATTATTATTTTTTGTCAATGTCTTTAATGGATTTTTACTATTGACACTAACATTATTCTGTCAATATTAGCTTTTTCTTTTTCTAATTTAGACCAGAAATACTTTCAACTGGCATTAATTAGATTTTTTTATAATGTCAAATGAAAAGGTTTTCTTAGTTGACATTGATTGAAAGATGGTACAAAAACAAACTAGGTAAAATTAACTTTGGTCGATGTCGACCTAAATATTTGAATGATATCAATCGAGAAAAAAACTGTCAATATCAGTTAAAAAAACATTGACACTGAAAAGTAATTATCAACTAAAATCGGATAAAAAAAATATCATCAGTATTAATATTTTTGATTTATTATTATGATTTTCTTTTCATTTGGTGATAATAAAATATTTTATTAAAAAATAAAATTCAATCAATTTAAATTATATTTTAAAAATAAAATATTTGAAAATAAAAAAATTCAAAAAAATATTAATTCATATTTAATGAAGTTGAATGTCTCGAAAAATAAAAGTTGTAAACGTAACGTAGGACTCTTGCTAACTAATCCCTATCCTCTCACACATAGATAAAAAGTAAAATCAAACAAAAAATGTGCAAAATAACATAAATAACTTTAATTTAAAATAGATGCGAAATAAATAAAGATATTTTGTCTTAGCCTCTTAAGTCTACAAAAAATTGTAACTCTTATTTTCTTTCTAATTTGAAAAGAAACACTATTTTTTTTTAAGTAGGACCGCATAAATGTTTCTTTCTTTCTTTCTTTATCACTTGTATATTTTCTTCTGAGAATTGTTCCAGAATTAATTTTAAATTATTTATTATTCAAAAAATAACCCTTAATACTGTAAACTTAATTTAAATAATTGAAAATTATAATCTTGATCGATATGTTGTAATTATAGTTTAAAGTGGCTTAAGTGATAAGAAAGCCTAAGCAATAGACACAGCTGTTTAAAAGCTCTTTACAGAGTTCTTTGCAGCATCAGCGGCTCAAGCATGTGAAAGAAAAAATGGAAACCACAACTTGGTAGGAATAGATGAGAGAAAACCTAAGCAGTTTATCATGCTTTAGCTAAAACTCATCTACATTTGGTTTATTTGTTATGGATATGAATGTTTAATCGTCAAAAAAGGTTTTGCATTGGTGGTCTATTATTACTGCATAATTTTTTTATACCAAATTTGCATGCACAATTATAATAAAAAAACAATTACAGAAAATTAACTTTCCCTATATATATATGAATTCTGATAATTAAGTTGTTTTCGGGAAGCTGCATTGGCGTTGAGAGATTCTTTTATAAGCGTGAAATATGCTTAGCAATGCATATTGCATAGCTATAGACCAATAGCCATATAATATGAGAGAAGTACCTAACCAGGTTCATGTACAAAGAATGCATGACATAATGAACATTAAAAGCACAGAAGTATCGCAGTACAGAAGCAGCCAGAAAAGAATGGCCAGACCAAACGTCTAGAGCAGCCAAATGCAATATTTACATGCTTACTGAAGTCGTTACTTACTTTGAATGACATAAATTACAAAAGAAACAGAAGAAAAAAAAATTCATAATTTGTTATTTCAAGTTAGAAAAGATCCTACGACAACTTTGCAGATGTATCAAAACCTTGCTTCTGCAATTCTGTCCTACGCCAACATACCTTCAAGAACACCCTAAAATTAGAGAAGCTTGCTAGCAACTTTGCTATCAATAGCAGTCAAAATTGCACGTGCCTTGTGCATATATATATGCAGTTGACGTTTGTAGCCGATTCATCTTAACCATCCAGACTAAGGCATTACAATACACTACTACTCCCAGAAGTCTGAATATTTGACACCAACCAAATCCTGTTTGTCGAACAATTTAGATTCAGTTCGAAAATTACTAACTGCAAGATGATAACGTGCTTGTGTAACATAAACTATTTACACTGACAACTGCAATCAGAAAGAACTGGCCAGGGTTTATTCTAGACAGGGATGTTGTCCAGAGAATAAGCATCAAATTCAAACTCACTCTCAGCTGGTCCCATGCCTTCTTGCTGCCAACATTAGAAACACATGAGAAAACCGATTTGCTCATAACGGAAAGTTACATGCAAGTACGTGTAAATATTCCAGGTCCAAAGAAAGGGATGAAGGGCAAACCTGCTTTAGAAGCGCACTCATCAGATCCTCCTGCCCATAATGGTCAGGGAAGAGATTAGTCTGGGAACTTGCATCGGGAATTCTTTCAGACTTAACCCTTACTGAATTGTCAACAAGAAGCGGATGGAGGTGTTGAACAGCATTTTGGAGGTTATCTTGTTCCGAGCCTTGTCCCACGGAGAACATAGATTTTCCAATTAAAGTAGCATCTCTGCTCTGGCCGGTCTGCTGGGTAGAAGAAAACCCTTGATGCACTAAAACTGATGGGGATACATCAATGTTACCTTGTAAAGGATTTGCATGATGGGGGGCACTGTATGTCAGGCCTGGGTTTGTTATCTCCCAATCATGGGACTTGTGATGGTGCAGTTCATTAAAAATATCATAACTTGGGAATCCACCAGATGTTTTAATTCCAGATGTAACTTCCTCCTGAAATGAGCCTTTTGTTGTGATACTGGACATACCTGGAGTGCTTCCAAGAGGTAAACTATTGTTGACGGACATTTCAGAGCTTTGATTCATTGGAAAACTCAACAACGAAGAGTTTGGTGGAACAGGATTATACGCAGGTCCTCTGTTATTACCAGCAATGCCATTTCTTCCCAGAAAGCCATTAGAAATTCCATTTGATACATTAGGCTGCCCCAAAGATGATGGAAGCCTAGGAACACGAGGACCAGTATTTTCACTTAGCATCTGACCTCTAGGTTGGGATTGTGGCATCTGCATCAATAAGGGGTTGCCTTGTGGGGCAGATGCATTGACTCGCATATTCAAGCTGGCAATGGATTGGGTAGACTGGTGCAAATTGGCAAGCTGCTTAGGCTCCATGTTGGTAGGGATTCCAAGCAATAAGTTCATTGGTTTACTGCTGCTTAAATGTTGCTGTTGGCCTTCTCCAAATCTTACCCTTGGGTTTTCAAAACTAAAAAGGTTTCTTTGATCCATGATAGGCATTGGTACACCAGCTTTGGCAGTTGACCTACCAAGTCCTGCTGCTTGAAGAGTAGCCAGACTTTGAGCAGGAAGCTGGCCAGCAACTGCAAGAGTTTGAAGATCAATCCCGCTAATTGAAGAAATTGTTCCAAACGTTGCCTCTTGAGAGCCGAGAAAGGAGTTGTTCATATTATTCTGGTGTTGAGAAACTCCACTCAATCTTCGAAGATACAACCGGTATTTCTGCAACAAAAACAGGATGAAAAAAGGGATCTTCAATCAAGTAAGAATAAAATTTAACCCAAGTCCTTCCCAAAGTACAGACAGTATAACAGTATGATACCTGCAGGTGGCTGGCAACATTTTCTCTAGTGAGCCCAGGAACATTCATCAATTCCAGAATTTTTTTAGGAACAGCCTCTGAATACAAATATCAGATGAGTCGTGCCAAATTAAATAACATCATAATTCTTACAAAAGGACGAGTGAACATACAATAAAAAGATAAGATGACCAAATTAATGCAGGATAAAGTAGGAGAGCAAAACTCGCCATAGATGGTTTCATGATATTAGCAAACTAATAGAGGCTCCAATAAGAAAAGTGGAAAATAGTCAAGTAAAACACGTAGAAGAGGAACTCCTAAAAATATAAGAAAGACTATTAAAAATGGTTTTAGAGAAATGATTTGATTATTTTTAGACCTCATTGGCTAGAAACCCAACCTGTGGGATAAGACTTGACTACAGATGCAATTATAAAGCCAAAATGGAGTCATAATGTATCTATTAATATTGCTGACCCGATAATTTGAAAAGCATGCAAAACCTACTTGCAATGATCCAGGAATTGGGAGTATCTAAAAACTGAAGACCAAAGTGGTAAAAGTGTTGTTTTGGACAATATAAAAACAAAAATCCTAACAACCATGCATCAAAAGTTCCGTTACATAGGTCTTCAGTGGAAATGCAACAAATATAGAAAAGCAAAAACAACTTCAAAAACCCAGGCAAAAGATACATACTGTCAATTCCCAGCTGATCCACAGCAGCCACAAACTGTTGATGAAGCTCCACAGACCAAACAACTCGAGGTTTCTTTAACGTGGATGTGTCATCTCTATCCTCTGCCTCCTCCTCCTCCTCGTCCCTTCTCTTTTTTGAGTTTCTCCAACTGCCTTCGTTAGCCGAGGAAGAGTAATCTGCTTCATCAGATGCCTTAGGTTGGCGATCTCCTTCTTCGGCACTGCCGGATTGCTCTGCGTCTTTCCACTCATTCTTCTTCTTCCGAACCACATGCTGCCATATGTTCTTCAAAGCCTCAATGCGAACAGGCTTAATCAGATAATCACAAGCACCGTGAGTCACACCCTTCATAACAACACTTTTACCATCATCCGCAGACATCACTGCAACCATCACAGAAAAGCAAGTAAATTTAAACACCAATGCACTCCACCAGAAACAGATCTAATCAGGTCAAACGAGACACTCACTGATAACAGGAAGGTCCATCTCCAACCCAATGTGCTCCAGAAGTTTAAATCCATCCATGTCAGGCATATGCACATCGCTTATAACAATGTCAAACCCATTTTTGTTCTCTCTAAGAAGTGAAAGCGCAGTCTCTGCTCGGTTGCATTTGGTAACTGAAACCACAACCAAAACAAAACTCCTAAAATTTCGCATACATATCAACAAAACAAAAATTCCACGACAGAAACAAAATTACAAATCTGACATCCAACGGTTACCAAAAGTCTGATTCAAAGGAAGAATCAACAAATCAAGAAACAGAAACTAATCACCAAGTAGTTAATTAAGTTGGGGTTTCAATTTTTGTTCTGTTTCTCTTTCGTTGTTTTTTGAGAAGGTCAATTAATAACCGTTCGAATAGGAAATAGAGAAGAGAAACAGAAAACAGTAACAACCCGATGGAGTAGTAATAGAGTGGTAGTACCTTCGTAGAGGCATGTGCGAAGCATCTTCTCGAGAATCATGAGGCACGTGGGATCATCGTCGACCACCAGAACCCTGAGACCCGCCGGAAACTGGTTGGAGACAACATCTCCGGATTTCATAACCCCTGTTGTAGTAACCGTTGACATGGATCCCTTTCCGTTGCCCAGATTCATGCTTCGGAGATCCAAACCGAACCTAACAGAACAGTAGCACCACCACAACAATAATAATAATAATAACAGCAACAACAACATACGAGAGACAACAGTGGCGTTCACATAGTTCGAATCGAGTTTGAGGCGAAAGTGAAGCGAAACTAATTGAGGAGCAGGTGCTGCTGAGTTCACAATTGGACCAAAACGCAGAGCAGGAATCGGAGTAGAAAGAAAGAGAAGACGAATTTTGGGTGAGAAATATATTTTTATTTCATAATAAATAAATAATAAAAAAAAAAACACAATAACTATCGTTCTGCGCCTCAAGCTTATGTCCTCGCCTTGTCACTGTTACAAGCTGAATTTCTCGGGTATTTAATTATTCTTTAATTATTCTCGGGTATTGATGACATTTGTTATTTTTTTATTCAGTATTAAGCAAGACATCAATGTTAATTATTATGCCACTTAATTAATTTCCAGTAATAATGGTATGACGGTAATAGTTGTAGTTTTAATTTTGCTATTTCCAGAGAGATAATTTGTGATGTTACATATTTATAATAATTATAATTTTATAATTATAATATAGTGAAAGTTGGGTGTGAGTGGCTCCTGAAAGAGTGGATCCAGCTCATTCATGGTAGGAACTAACCCCTCCTCTTAAATCTACTCTTCCAAAACCTTTTTTTTATTTTAACTGTGCCCATGTTTACGACCATGCATGCTTATCTAATAATCATGCTCAATTATATTTTTATTTTCTTATTAATTTCTAAATTAATGCTCATTAGTGTTCAGTAAACTCGTTTTTTATTATTATTTTTTTATTCATTAAAGTCATGAAAAACTAAATTAAGTATTACTTAATCAATTTAAATTTGGTTTAAAATATTTATAACCTCCCAACTATTTTTTGTAATTTTTTTTTACTGAAATAGTATAGTACTGGTTTTTTTATTTTCCATTAAGGTCTTACCCACTTAATGAAAAAGTGTGAGGATTTTATCGTATTTAATGTTAAATGACCAAATTTAAGTATCGATTGTACAAAGCAAAAAATATTTATTCAAGTTGGTATAAAAATCCATAAGATGCCTGTAAAAAATGAAAAATATATATACAGTTTTTAAAATTATAACCTCGAATAATTATTATAGAAATCAATTAACGGTAATAAATAATTATACGTGAATTATTTATTTTTCTACTGACACCAATAGAAACTTTGATTATTTTTTTGTTATATATATATATATATATCACAGTACAATAATTACGGCACACGGAAACCATTAACTAAAATGCTGTTAAAAATAATAATAATAATAATATTTGGATAAAAAGCTTAACAATTTTTAAATGAACCTCGTTTTAAATTATTTTATTCTTCAAATAATACATGTTATTTTCTAATAATAAAAGTGTATAAGACAATAAAAGGAATTATGGTGTTTAAATTGACAATAAGAGAATTTTCAATGAGTAAGAATGATGAAATGTTTTTATGGACATTCGGATGGTATTCAATTAATGGTCATAAAGTATGTTAATTGTTGGAAATGAGTAAAAAATTTGATTTAAGGAAAGTATGTGCATTGTGATTGGGTGGGAATATGTAATATTAGAAAATGAGAATTAATTTTGTGATGGTATGAAATTGCGCATGAAGAGGGAATTAATATTTATAGCATTTAGTAAAGGAAGCATTATCCATGGAGATGGTGGGTCTGTTGTCATTTAAGCTTTATGCAAACAAATAAATAAAATAGTACAAAGTTTGATGTTGGTAGTTTGGGTCAATGTCCACATACATATAAACCAATGCCAAACTTATGCAAGCCAGTTCATTGATTTGACTCCAAACCATTTCTCAACCTTCCTTACTTCTAAACCCAAAATCACATTTCAAGTCTCTATATATAACAAATGCTGCTTGTTTCGGTACACTTTGGTGGCCTTCAAATAAATTTAAAAAAAATAAGTTTTAAATTTAACTCAACTTATATATTATAAGTTAGTCTTATCTCTAGATGACGTAGACTTTCAATAATTTTTAAATTTTGTTTGTTTTAATTAATTATTTTAAAGAAAGTGAAAATGTATAACTAAGGATGACAAAAAAATCTACGAACACGAGTATCTATGGGTAAAATTCGTGACAGACAGTTATTATCTGCGGTTATTTACTATCCACGGATAACGGGTAGCAGATATTTTAATATTCACTTCTAAACGGGTAATATACTACTCGACCCATGGGTATCCGTTATCTGCAAAAAAAAAAATAAAATTAATTTATATATTTTTTAATTAAAAATAAAATTATATTATATTTTATTAGGTTAAATTTAATTAAAATTAAAATTTAATTTATATTATATTATATATATATTTTTTTAATTTTAATTTAAAAATGTGTAAAATATTTTTTTTCAATTTTTATGAGTATATGCAAGTACACGCAAATTTTAAAATATCTATAGAGTAACAAATACAATTTTATCTGCCAGGTTACATGTAAACACTATGCCTATCTACCCGTTGTCATTCCTGTGTAACGTAAGAAAGGGAGTGCAAAGTGGGTATTCGGTTGAAGAACTTTATGGTTTGGAAGCTCTACTTTTGAAGCCACTTGAACTCAATCCTTTCATTATTCATTCACTCAACAACTTCAATCTCTATCCCTTTTTCCTCTCTCTCTCTCTTTCTCTTTCGTTTGCGTTTTATCAGTGTGCACTCTGACTCACTCTTGCCCTTTTTCTATCCAAAGATAATATTATATTGTTATTCCTCCACCATTTCCCCCCTCTCGCCACGTGTTTCGCCAAGCCCCTTTCATCCTATAACCTCTTTCCTTTTCCATCTCTACCTACTACAAATTCATCTCCTCTACCACAATTTTCACAGGGAATGTTTCTAAAATAAAAAAAACACATTTTTTATTTTATTTTTATATTGCAAGAAAAGTAGTGCAAAAAGCAGCAGCATCTGAAAAACGTATATTCGGTTGGGGAACCTTTTCTTGCTTACGATGAATAAATAAGGCCGCAGAGAAGAAACGCTTTTCACTGTGAAAAAGTGGAATTATTTAGAATAATAGCAGTTTACAAAACAAAACTGTAGACCATAAGTTCAAACTGTGACATTGATTCCCCAGTTTAACTCTTCCCTTTCACTTTGTCTTCTCCCAACAGATTTAAATCTTTAAAGTTCATCATTCAATACTATTAATAATGCCTCTTTCCATCATTTTGCTTATTTTTTTATTTCTTGTTTCTTGCATTTAAGCTTTTTATGGGCTAGAGAATACCCAAAACAGCTGATATATGCTTTTAAGGAAAATCGAATATTTGTGTGCGTCACTCTTTCATGCGCGGAATTAAAATATTTATTATATATAATTCATAATATGTTGGTGTGGGTGTGGAGATGGTGAGTTAAGTTAAGCCACATGGCGATTCCTGGAAGTTGGAGAAAAGTGTGAGTAACTTTTCTCAACTTTTCCCTGTCTTTCTTCGCATAGCATTCTAATAATTTTCTCTCTCTCTCTCTCTCTCTCTCTCTGTTTTTTGTTTTTGTTTCTGCTTCTCTTCTCTCTGCATTTCAATCATCACTCCCATTCTCATCCAATAATTTATTTATTTTTTCTTAAAATCTCCATTCTTTCAATGCCACCATCCATCATCTCTTCCTTTAATCATTCATATCTATTAGAGCTTCTAATGCAATTTTCTTATCATTTATTATACTTTCTCAAAATAAATCAAATATGAAATAATCGATTCTTTTGATCATCGTAATCTTTGTTTTCGTGTATATATCTAATTATGGCTGTTGCAAGAGAATTATTATTTTTTATTTTGTTTAACTCATAATTACTGCAAATGGTATTATTTTTAAATTACTTTTGTTGCTTGCAAAATCGATGTAAATTAGTCAAAGTCAAACAATATTTGTTGCAAACTATACCTAGTATGAAGAACATGGCATCGATTATTATCGTTACATAATCATCTGTTTAACTTAACCTTCTCATGTCATTTACTCATGTAAGAAGAATACTTAGTACACGTTTTAAATGTGGAAAATGTTCTTAAATAACGATCAAGCAAAACATTATGCAAATCCTTTAACACTCGTTTTCATTTTATCCTAATTTAGTCAAACAAAGTTAGCAGGGATGTGGTTAAAATTAGAAAAATAAACACGTGTAGGTTTTTAATTAGATCACATGATCGTTGATTAACCCTTTAATAAAATTATGAAATAAATTTATAATTCTCTGGTTCTAATATGGGGTCATGCATGGTGGTACTTATCATATATGCATGACCCACAATTTGTCCGCCAGATGCCTAAATATTAGGGAAGCGTCAGTCAAAGTAAATTAATGGTACTTTTTAAATCACGGATAAAATAAAAACTCATTAACCTATGATAAATCATGAATTTTATTTAAATTTAACTTATAATAAATAAAAAAGCGTCGTACCTGCGGCTTTTTGTTCTTAAAAATTTGACTAACTTCCTGATTTTAATTAATACTCTCATAAAATCCACCAAATCTGCACTACAAAAAGATAATCTTCTACGTAGGAAAGCTCGATTTTCCAATTATCAGTATTTGGTATCATAATACTAAATAAATAAACAAATTAAAAAAAAGTTGATAATAAATAAAATAAAATAAAATAACGGTGTAAAAAGTCACGCTCGACGGGGCGCAAGAGCTGGTGATGTAAGAGGAAGAAGACAAAAGTCCATCGCACGAGAAGAAATCTGAACCTTCCATTTAAAATTGAATTGATCGAACGGTGCCAGAGAAAATCCCATGGTGGGAGACATGTACTACTCTACCACCCTAACCTCCATCAGGAAACAAATCATTAATGAAAGATAAAGTTTTGACTATAGAAGCATAGATACTATTTTTTTAATTGTGTAATTTAGTTATTAACTATTCAGATGCATTCTTAATGATAAAAAACATTTAACAAATAAAAGTTAGAATTATCTAAAAAAATAGTGACTTCTAAAAATAAGTAATGAATAATTATGTTGGTGTTTTTTTCTTCAACTCTCATAATAGTTTGCGGAGTGTCCTAAATTATTTTTTTCCAAGTCTCATGATTGAAAAACATGCTTTAGAAAAATAGACAGTCACTCCTGCATTGTATTAAAATTTAAAAACATGTATAAGTAAATCAGGATTAATGATACGATGCGAGACTTTTTCAAATAAATTTAAGGATAATTATGAACTTATATTTTCAACTATCCTAACATATTAAAGTTGATCAATTATCAATAATTATTATTGACCAATAATAATAATATCTGAAAAGTCAAAATAATATACTAAAAACTCATATTGTAACATTCCAAAAATACAGTGTAAAATCACATAGAGTAATCACACGTTAACAATACTACAGATCAGTTCAACGCTCGGCTATAAACAATTACGGCCGAACGACCTTACATAACAGCAGAGAATTAAAAACTAACGCTAGTTACCACTACTTTAACTGCCACTAGACCGAACGTTATACAAAAGGAACTCATATCGAGCGGTCTTACAAAACATAAAGCTAATATCAGACCGAACGTCCCTAAGGTTCGGCCTTCACTTCCTCCGCGTCTTCCAATACTTCTTCTAGCAGCTCTTCTCCTTCTGCTCACATCCACACGGATGATCATTGCAACAGGACAACGACAAGACGTACCACACATGCAAAAATGATAAACAGGGTAAGCTTATGTAATTTAATTTATTCAATCACAACATACAACATTCATAACAAAACCAACAACGACCACATCATAATTCATACATCCATGCATGCAAATAACGACCACATGACTCTGACTGTCTGGACTGTATGAATCCTGTGTAGCTACGACGTTCGTGCACCCGGGTGATCTAGTAACTGGGATACCCTCAACAGCTGCCACCCGAGGTTGATCCGTTCCGTCTAAGTTAACTTTATGGACTAGGACCTCCTGCCATTCCCACACATGACTTACTCCTCTCTACATGAGAACGAGTAATCATGGAATATCAGGATGAACACCCGCTAAGCTTTGCCCACATTCATACTTTACCAATCAATAACCACTTTCTAAGATATTTCTCCCCGGAATACTCGTTCATAATCAAACTATTTCATACACATCACATTTCAAATTCTCTCAAACTTTATCATCCACATATTCAAGTGAAATAAGATCATAAGTTATTATCATAGCTCAAGTACGACTGGTATAATGCTTCTTAGAAACTAACAAGACTGAGCGCTACTCATCTACTTCAATAAACAGACTCCTAAGAGTTCAAACCGGACGTCACGAAACCTAGGACGAGTACTAAGACTCTAGGTCGAACACCTTTTAAAGACCAACACTGATTTATACTAAATACTAATAATGATGAGAAACTATGAATTAACGAACGCTATTTAGTTTGAATAAAGACTCTGATTCTAAGCACAATAATAATATATTATAGAAAACAAGACCCAGCGCTTGGTTCAAGACCGAGTCCTGTAGAAACCTAACATTATTGAACGAGCGCTGGTCCAAGACCAAGTACTTATCAAGAACGAGCGCTACTGAGACTGAACGCTTGATCCAAGACCGATCACTAATAAACTCACAACTACGCTGTTTAGGAAGTTTAAAGAAGGACTACACTTAGGCTGAACACTCATTATACATATCTATTATTATAACACGATCTCCACTAACGAAATTCCTTGTAGAAGAAGAACTTAATGTACACGGACGCTTAAGAGGAACATAATGGTTAATATGAACTCTAGGTCAAAGTTTGACTAATCCTATATAGTATTACAGGAAGACTCTATACTCTATCCCTAAAACATGAGAACTCAGGTACAACCATGTACTTCCAAGAAGAATCAAACGCTCGTTAACCACTCTCGACCCTACTACCACGTTTACTCAGAATACCATAGTTTGAATATTAAGTTATATCTCGACTCAATTCACAACGTATATCAGTCATCCATACAAACATCCAAATAAGTCGTACGTACTTATTTCATACTCATCTAATAATCCAAACAACATATCATGAAAACATACCAACGTTCAAACAAGAATATTAATCAAATTATATAAGCTTCCCTTACCTTTATACGTAACCGAATGCTCAACTAAGCAGAATAAAGCTCCCCTCTACCAAAGAACTAACGTTCGACACTCCTGTCTTAGGAGCACGACTCAGAATCATAAACCGATCGGTTTAAGTGGAAGCTCTTGATGCCGGGAGTGTTCCAGCGATGCTTGAGAGGTGATCGGAAGAAGAAATGGTGAGGTTTTCTTAGAGAGAAGGAGGAGATTTTAGAGAGAAGGAGGAGAAAAGAGTTTCAGCAGTTTGAAGAAGAAGAAAGACATGCAGAGAAGTGGCATGTTATTTGAAATTTGGTCATAAATACTACCGTCACCCAAAACAAACGGTCACTCTCGTGCAGTCACATGTTTTTCACTAACTGAGACGCTCACTCCCTTCTTGGCACATGGATCCCACTACTTGGGGTTTTTGGGTGCATTTTAATGAGGTCTGACACATATACTCAATTATTATTACTAATACAACAAAAATAATATATAATTTAATATAATTATAAATATAAAAAATTATATATATATATATATATATATATATATATATATAAAGGATTATTCTTCATTTACTTCAAATTTTTCCTTTAAAAATAATATATTACACAAATAAATAAGAACAAAAATAATAAGTTTGCCTATTTTTTCAGATAAAAGAAATAGTGAGAGAATGAAAGATAAACACAAAAAATAACTTAAGAGGTAAGAAGAGAAAATATACAAAAATATTTTAGAAATATTTTTATTCTTCATCATATTTAACGTTATACTTTAATAAGTTATCACATGATTTTTTATTACAATAGAAAATGAAAGAAAATATGAAAACCAGATCAAATTTATAATAACAAATTACACTTCACAAAAATAAATAAATTATACTTATTATAATAAAAAATATAAAAAAATATATAAAAGTGAATGATTAAACTATTTATACTATATTTTATTAATAGAAGTCAAATTATGTAACTTATCATAATAATTTCTTCCCTCACAGAATCCTAAACTTTTACATTTACATCATTTAATAACTTTAAATAAAAAAGAAAGTCAGCTAATGGAATTGATTAATTGTTGGATATTACTTATCTATAGATATGTATAAAGAAAATTCATATAAGTTGAACATTTTTGTATTTACTTAATTTACTCGCGAATCTTTATTTTAATTTTAAACAACATAGTTGTAAAATGAAGTAAAAGAGTAAACTGTCAATTAGATTTTTAGTTAGATGATTTAGCAAGATGATAAAATTATGTTGAAATTACAAACTAATTTTATTGGTTGAATTAATAATTAGAAATATAAAATTCATATTCAATCAACTCTACATGTAAAATCTATTCAGTATCATGAACATCAACAGTGTCCATACAGTGAATTTAAAAAATCCTTAACACGACAAAAAGACATAAGTTATTAATGTATTTTTTTTTCTGAAAAGCATTTGTACGTTATCAATTTTTGATTTGACACACTCCTAAAAATTTCTATTATTTAATTGTGTATTTATTGTTAACTTGTTTTCTTTATTTCTATTTATATTATAAATTATTTTTAATTCCATTTATGTAAATTTATAGTAGCTAAAATTGACTTCGTGACTTCACTTATATTAATAACTAAAATAAAATAGTGAGCAGTGGGTTCAATTAAACCAAAGAGCAAAATGAGTTTTAGATTTTTATTTTAGTTTACTTATAAAGAAATGATTATTTATATGTTTAAAATAATAATAATGAAGAAAATATTTATCCAGCAATTTAACTTAAATGAAAAAATAGAAAAATAGAGGATAAAGGGAGGTGGCGTGTTGGGAAGGTGTGGGGCCATGGAAAAGAGGGCAAGATGTTGCAGAGTGAGTGGACCAACGCGGAAGAGTGGGACCCACAGCAACTCATCTGTCATCATCGCTGAAAACAGAAAGCGGCCCCACTCCCATGTACGTGCGCGTCTCCTACACGTCCTTTTCTTCATTTTTTACCTTCTTCTACCTTCTCTAATTAATGTTTCAGGACACATCATACACACCATATTTTTTAATTAAAAATACATTTTTGAAACAAATTTTTAAAAACACTACATTAATTTCTTTAGATACTATTTAGTTTTTTAATATATTAATTTAAAGTTCGACTGAATAAATTAATAAAATTATAAATTTCCTAATTTTAAAGTTTTTTAAAAATTCAAAAATATTGACATTTTATACTTAAAATGTTAATATTTTTCTCTATAAAATAACTGCTTCTTTATTTTTCTTAATAAAGTGTTATTTTTTCCCCATTAAATGGAAGCATGTGGAATAAGACATTTGAAGTTTCTTTTCTCATTTGAACAAAGGTTAAATACTTTTTTATTTTATCCCACTATGTTTAATAGTTTTAATTTTTTTAATGTTAGATGTAATTTTTATCACTCAAAATTTACATCGGTTATATTTCTATACATATATAATATAATTAAATAAATAAATAATTTAAAAATATTAAAATAGTTATCTAAAAACATATTTGTCCAAATTACTTTTTATTAACAATATTATTATATTATCAAATGCCTTTTAGTTGAAAAAATAGATAAAATTGCACAAGTTAATTTTGTTGGCTTTCTCCTAATTATCATTTTTTCATGTTCGTTTTGCTATCTTTATACTATGGTCGACTTGAATTCTTGCAACTTTGATTATTTGTTAATTTTGACTTAATTTTTGAGATGTCATGAAATTTTGATTACTTCATTTTTATATTTTTAAGAGTTTAGCTGTAGTTGTACTAACCCACTTTAAAATATTCAAAATATATTTATGTAATTAAATATTATTTTTAACATATTTTTATAATCTATATTGAACGCATGTTATGACAAATCTTAATTAAAATTATATTTTAAGTAAAATATCAATTAAGAAATAAAGATTAGTTAGTTTCTAATATATATGTATATGTGACTATATGCAAACGAGAAATAATATGATTAATACAAAAATTTTGAAGTTATTAAAATAGAATCAAATATCTATATTATGAGTTTGAGTCAAATAAATTATTACTAGTTTGAGCTAAACAGTTGTTATTTGAATAAGATATTATTGGTAGACATTTTGTTTTGATATTTATGAATTAACAATTTTTTAATAATAAATGAGTGTATGATGTTGATAAATTATTATTATTAATTATTATTAATATTATTATTTATCTTCTTGATTTCAATAACAATGTTAATGTGAGAAAGGAACAAAAAATGTTGACTGTATAGAATCGTTACCGTTAGTATCTTAATCAAAGCTAACATGTCTTGTTTATATGCTAATAACTACTTATATTGGTAATGAAGGTGTTACACTATTGATTGTAAGATCCAAGCATGCAGACCGTATAAATAAAAGCTCAGTAATAATATAAAGTTTAAGACCTCAATGAGATTTTTCCAAGTTGTAAAAACTACTGTTATAAATATTATTATAATATATTGATTAACATAATTATTATGGGATTAGGATAAGACAGTCCACCTAATAAAGAAGATACACCACAAAACACATTGTTAATAATTAGACTGATGAGATTAATTTTTAGTAAAATAATTTTTTTCACAATCATATTTGAAAAAAGGAAGTGCCCAGTAACTTTTTAACAATAAAATGTGGTATTTAAAAAGGAGGTGACTTGATTTAATAAAAATGTTATAAATTTGAATAAAAAGTTTATTGTTACAATAGATATAAAAATGTTGTTGTTCCTGCTAAATTGGGACTTTCTTATTTGAGGTTGAAGATAATATTCGTATGTTACTACACAAAATTTGAGAGACTTTGATTTTATGAGTGTACAGTGTTATGCCAAAACGTTTACGTCTACGACAAGTTCCTTTCGTAACTTCACAACGTGCGGGTTGGCATCCAGATAGAGACTATAATATTACTTTTTTCTCTTTCTTTCAAACTCACTCTACTGTTCTTTCAACTAATTAATAATCACCTTTAAATACAATTCTAGTTGTACTTATTAATAGTAAAATTTTAAGTTCTGTTTTATTGGAAAAATAAATCATATAAAAAATAGTTTTAAAATTATAAATCAAATCACGTGGTACTCATATATAGTATTATCCCTCTCTTGAGAAAAAAAAACTATTTTTTAAAATATAACAAGAGAATATTACTCACTTTATTATTTATACATTAATTAAAGACGTGGCATATATGTAAGAGACATGAGATTTATTAACTTCTGTTTGTGGGTAAAGTTGTTTGGTGGAATATGACGAGGAATTTGACTCTTTACATTTTCGATTATAATATGACAATGAATTAAACAAAGTTAGTGATTAGTTTCCACGATTAATATGTCACAACGTCATAAAAAGAGGGTTATCTGTGTTGAAATGTAAATCTAAACTACATAACTACTTTAACTGTCAAAATGACAATTATCCTTCTCTGTACATATACTGGTTTTTCATTAATGAGAAATATATCGTTTCTCTATTCTCGATATTACTTCTCTTTGCTATCAGTTTACTTTCTCTAAAACTCTCTTCAGCGCCAACTCTATCAGTGGTATTCAGAGCTACAGGTTGTTGAACCTGGTGAAGCATCGAACAAACAAAGGAATTGTTTTGTGAAGAAGGATTCACGTTGAAAGGGCGATGGCAGGAATGATTCAGAACAACTTGCCGGTGTTCGATGGGAAGAATTACGATGATTGGTGCGTAAAGATGGATGCCATTCTGGGCTTTCATGAACTTGATGAAATTGTCAAGAAAGGGTTTAAAGAACCTACAAAAGGTGACACGGAAGAAATGAAGAAGACATACAAAGAAAACAAGAAACTGGACTGCAAGGGACGAATGCTTCTACACCAGTGTATTTCTACAACGATATTTCAGAAGGTGTCTAAGGCAGTAACAGCCAAAGAAGCCTGGGACATATTACAAGACGGATATGGAAACTCAGGAAGAATAAAGAAGGTAAAACTTCAATCACTGCAGAGACAATATGAACTCTTGAGCATGGGAGAACAAGAAACCATCGAAGAGTATATCGGCAGAATTCAGGTGGTTGTTAATGCAATGCGAGCGTGTGATAAAGTGGTAAAAGATAAGAAGATAGTTGAAAAGATCTTGAGAACATTAACGCCTCAATACGATCATATTGTCGTGGCCATTGAGGAAAGCAAAGATCTGGAGAAAATGAAGGTAGAAGAGTTACAAAACTCTCTTGAAGCACACGAACAACGACTGATTGAGAGAAGAACAACATAACAGAATGCAACACAACACACAAATCAAGCACTTCAGACTAGAAGCAATCAAACTTACAAGAACCGTGGAACTGGCAGAGGAAGAGGAAGATCACGTGGTGGTCGTGGAGGCCGAAATGGAGGAAGACTCACGAATACTTTTGAACAAATCAAAGATGACAACAGTAACGAATATAGAGAAGGAAATAATAAAGCTAGAGGAAAGTTCAGAGGTAAGGGAGGAAGAAAGAATATTGACAAGCAAAATGTGCAATGCTTCACGTGTAGTAAATATGGCCATTACTCATCTGAGTGTTGGCATAATGAAAACAACAAGAAAGAGAAGAGCGATGAAGCAAATCTTGTAAAAGAAGAACTGGAATCAGACTCAGATCACGTTTTGTTGATGAGTATTGCTGCACATGATAGGAACTACAATAGGCGGAAAACAGACAAAGGTAAGGCCGACCAAACAGAGTACGTGTCACTTACTGGGAAAACAAGCCATGCAGAGGAAGAAATTTCGTGGTATTTGGATACGGGCTGCTCCAATCACATGACAGGTAATAGAAAATGGTTGCTTGATCTGGACACAAGTGTCAAGGGCACAGTACGGTTTGCAGATAATAGCATAATTAAAGCTGAAGGCACATGCAAAGTGTTAATCACTCGCAAAGATGGAAGATCTGTATTCATGCACAATGTTCTATATGTACCCGCAATGAAAAGCAATCTTCTCAGTCTCGGCCAACTTCTCGAAAAGGGTTATACCATGAAAATGCAACAGAAACACATCGAGGTATTCGACGAAAGACAGAGGATGGTTCTCAAAGCTCCCCTTGCGCGAAATCGAACATTTAGAGTAAATCTGAATGCAACAGAGATACAATGTTTGACTGCAACAAGTGCTAAGGAAGAAAATGAGTGGTTGTGGCACTTTCGATATGGGCACCTCAATTTTAGAAGCCTATGTCAACTGAAAGATAAAGATCTTGTGAGAGGCATTCCCACATTCGTTATACCAAACAAAGTTTGTGAGGGTTGTGCTACTGGAAAGCAAATCAGAAAATCGTTCAAACGTTACGCACCCAAGAGAGCGAGACAACTGTTGAATGTGGTACATGCAGATGTATGTGGCCCTTTTGACGTGCCATCTCTAGGAGGTAACAAGTATTTCTTACTCTTTGTAGATGAATTTTCCAGAAAACTTTGGATATATTTGCTAAGAGAAAAGAAAGAAACTTACAGACACTTCGTTAAATTCTGTTTCATGGCTGAGAGACAATCGAGTCAGCAAGTTAGAATTCTCAGAACTGATGGTGGAGGCGAGTTCAACTTTAGAGAAATGAACAAATTTTGCACTGACAAAGGGATTATACATGAAGTTACAACACCTTACACACCCCAGCACAACGGATTAGCTGAAAGAAGAAACCGCATGCTTTTGGATATGACCAGATGTATGATCAAAGGGAAAGGTCTTCCAAACTACCTATGGGGAGAAGCTGTCTCGACGGCTACCTACCTGCTGAATAGGAGTCCCACCAAAGCACTACCATCATGCACGCCAGAAGAGGTTTGGTCAGGAAGGAAACCTGATGTCCGACACTTGAAGGTTTTTGGCTCAGTTTGCTATAAGCACATCCCAGATGAAAGAAGAAGGAAGCTGGACGACAGCAGTGAAACTCTCATCCTCGTTGGATATCATCCAACCGGTGCATACAGGCTATATGATCCGGTGAAGAGACAAATCGCAATCAGCAGGGATGTGATAGTAGATGAGTCAGCTACGCCTAGATGGTTTGATGCAAAGAATAATCCAATGGAACAATCGAGTGCTGAGGTGACTACCTGGCTGGAGGAGGATAGGACCAAGGAGACCAAACAGTCTGATACTAATGAAGTTGCTGAAGCCAGAAGATCACAGAGAACGCGATTCCCCTCCACGAGACTCGCAGATCATGATCTGTTTAATGACAGTGATATTACAGATACAGGTGATTTGGTTCACTGTGCTTTCTTGGCAGGTGCAGAAACACTCACATGGGAACAAGTCATTGAGATTAAACAATGGAGGGAAGCTATGTTGGAAGAACTATCAGCTATTGAGAAAAATAGAACATGGAAGTTGGTTGAATTGCCTGAGCACAAGAGAGCCATAGAGGTAAAATGGGTGTTTAAAACTAAATACAAACCGGATGGAAGTGTTGCAAAGTTAAAAGCTAGGTTGGTTGCAAAAGGATTTTTACAGAAACCCGGGATAGATTTCACTGATGTCTATGCCCCTGTTGCAAGATTAGAGACTGTAAGGCTCATCGTTGCAATAGCCAACTTCAATGGTTGGACCATTCACCAGATTTCCATCTGCATTCCTGAATGGCCCTCTCGAAGAAGAAGTTTACGTAAATCAACCACCTGGCTTTGTCAAAAGGGAACAAGAGCTGAAAGTATACAGACTAAACAAAGCATTATACGGTCTTCGTCAAGCACCACGAGCCTGGAACAAACATATTGATGCACTGCTTATCAGGTATGGTTTTAAAAAATGTACAGTTGAATATGGAATTTACGTGAAATTTGTTGAGCAGCTAGGTACTCTCGTAGTATGCTTGTACGTAGACGACCTATTGGTTAGTGGGAACTCCACACAGGAGATTGAAGAATTCAAAGCAAAAATGAAGACTGAATTCGAAATGACAGATCTTGGCAACTTGGGCTACTTCCTCGGACTGGAATTCATGCAGACAGAAGGTGGAATGTTCTTACATCAACGAAAGTATATTTTAGAGACTTTGGAAAGATTTAACTTGAAGAATTGTTGCTGCACATCCATCCCTGTCATGGTAAATTTGAAGCTCTCTTGTCAGCAAGAAGAAACCAAAGTTGATGCAACATTGTTCAAGCAGATAGTAGGAACTCTCCGCTACATATGCAACAGCAGACCGGATATCAGTTTCGGAGTCGGACTCCTCAGCAGGTTCATGCATGACCCTAGACAGTCTCATCTCGCTGCTGTCAAGCACATTCTACGTTATTTGAAGGGAACAACAGATCATGGCCTCTATTTCCCCAGGAAAGTTGACTGCACAAACGATATTTTAGAGGCATGGTGTGATGCAGACTGGAGTGGCGATCAAGTGGACAGAAAGAGCACTTTTGGGTATGTGTTTAAGCTAATGGGAGCCTCCATATTGTGGTGTTCAAAGAAACAGAACGTTGTTGCGCTCTCGTCTTGTGAAGCAGAATATATATCTTCTGCCGAAACCGCTTGTCAGTGTGCTTGGTTGGAAGCCATTCTACAAGAGTTGAGGATTGAGCACCGCAAACCAACACGCTTAATGGTGGACAATAAATCTGCTATCAACTTATCCAAGAATCCAATCTCCCATGGCAGAAGCAAACACATAGAGACCAAGTTTCATTATCTCAGAGATCAAGTCAGTAAAGGAAAGCTAGAACTGGTATATTGCAACACAGATGATCAAACAACAGATATTTTCACTAAAGCCTTGCGTCAGAACAGGTTTGAAAGGCTGAGAGAATCACTTGGAGTTAGATCCTTGAGTAGTTTAGCTTTAAAGGGGAATGTTGAAATGTAAATCTAAACTACATAACTACTTTAACTGTCAAAATGACAGTTATCCTTCTCTGTACATATACTGGTTTTTCATTAATGAGAAATATATCGTTTCTCTACTCTCGGTATTACTTCTCTTTGCTATCAGTTTACTTTCTCTAAAACTCTCTTCAGCGCCAACTCTATCAATCTGTTCACTACAACACCAATATCATTTGGTCTGTGTCTCGAATATGAGCTAAATTCAACTATAAGTCGCTGCTAAAGATAATAAACACATGGATTAATAATGATAACTATTCCGAAGGATAAAATATAAATTCAGGGGGGTTGTTTTCTAATTTAATCAAATTAGTAAACTTAAAACACGTTGGATGTGATTTTTCAGAATTTTGAATCTTCTATATATTATTTATTTAAATATGATAGAATTATTATCTGATTAGTTAAAATTATAAAGCAGTATATTAATATTAATATTAAGTTTTTATTGTGACACTTAGGCACTGATGAGGGCGGGGAGTGATCGCCTGCAAGAGGCACGAAGTGCAAGAGGCACAAACAAAGAGCGGACTATACAGTTGAAGGATAGCTTAAAAATGATTGATTTGGCTACTTATATCACCAAAATGCATTTACTTTTTGGTAGCCTAACCCATAAGAACTTCATGGTTAAGTGTGCTTAGTCTGGAGTAATTTAGGGATGAGTGACCTTCTGGTATCTTTCTATTTATAACAAGTATAAAAGTTAAGTGTAATAACATTTTTATAAATAAAGAAAAAAAAATTCTATACATGTTCTATTTATAATTGATATAGAAAAATAGTTTCTTGTTTTTTTAATTTATAAACATACAAATAGAGAGATTTTTTTAGGGTTTATTCTTCTCCATTCTTCACCCATGCGCGAGCCACCTGTGTATGTTACCATCGTTCATTTTTTCGAGACCAAGGTTGTTGTAGTTGTAGCACCATAATGGAGATTGTCGTTCCTCGTCTCTCACGAACATAAACTAAAAAGACATTATGTCAAAAAATAATTTGAATTTAAAAAAAAAATAGAAACAAATTGTTTGTAATTAAAAGAAAATTATAAATAATTTTAGTTTCCTAAACCATTATATAATTATACTTTAAGCCATAATCTTTGTCTCTTAAATTCCAATATTCATGAAGTATAATGAGTTTTGAGGAGATTTGTTCTTCCAATTGTTTGTTTTTAAATTTATTTTTTCCTTTAGTAATAATATACAAGTGTAATTTGTAATATATAGTATAGGAAAGTGTGATATAATAAATTGAAAATATATTTAACTCTAAAATAAAAACATAAAGAAAAGTATTGCAAAATATAAAAAAAGAAATATGATGAAAATAATAAGAATTGCGCATTGTAGGAGTGAGAAATGGTGATTAAAACTCTTATTTTAATGGCCATGTTGATATAATAGAAGATCATACATTAAGTATGGGAATATATATATATATATATATATATATATATATATATATATATATATATATAAAAGAAAAAAAAAGAGAGAGAAAAAGAAGACGAAAATGAGTATATAAGAGGAGGGGGAACAAAGGCTTTGGCATATATTCATATAGGTGATGAATTTAGAATTACAAGTAGAGCACATGTCTCTGATAATAATGCATGAGAGAGCATTATTCTTGAAGTTGCTTAGGTTCTTTTTCATGTGACATTATCTGCAAGTACATATATAATTAACTCCCTCTGCATGCATGTTTTTCCCACTTGTTGGAATGCATACTCAACAACCTACCTAGCCTATACTACTGCATTGCATTCAGGAAATGTTTCATTCACAAGACAATTTTTTTGTTATAGCCTCATCATTTCTGTGGTCTCAACACTTGTACAACTTTTCACTTGTACAACTTTTACCTTCTTGTAGGCCACAAACACCTTATATCAATACATATTCCTTTCATATGAATTCCAGAACAAAAATATTCTTGCTGCATAAATCACACTCAAAGTTTCTTCTACTTAAAAAAAAAGCATGACTCTTTCAAGTCTGATCACTGGGTACCAAGTTGTTCTAACTCAGACGTCACCTTCAAGTTTCTTTCCAATATGCATTATTTGAATATAAGCTTTGTATTATTAACTCAGCTAAAATATGCATAGAATCCACCGACAAACATATATGTTGATGGAAAGACAGGGTGACTTTTGTAGGTTTGCCAGTAAACATCATCTTGAAGCTATATAAAGTAAATTCTTATTCATTATCAGCAATTGTTGGAACAAGTTGAACCAAAAATCAGAATGAGGGGTATATATGAAGCCATGAAGTGGAAAAGTTATCACTGTGTGCAACACCACAGAGCTGTGCAAGGTTGAGTCAGCGCAGCATCTTGGTTGCGCCTTTCTTTCAAACATGTTGAATGCACAAGCAAATCCACCTGACATATCATATATTGAAGTTGCATATATTCTACCCAATAAGCTTTAAATTTGAGGAACAAATAAATATTGAATTTTTCATGTGCCCTTTTGAAAAAAACAAGAAAAGAATGTTAAAAATGAAGAAAAGATAATGTTGGTAAAGAAAATAGAGAGAAAGTATGATAAGAGAGTGTATGGGAAGAGTCTTTTTCTCCATGTCATTCCAGTCGGAGCAATGATAGGTTTATTTGTGAGTGTTTGGTGATCATGTGATGGAACAATATGATTGCTAAAAGTCAAAAACCAAGTTACAATTAAAGCCAAAATAATTGGACGATGTGTGAAGGTTACGTACTATGATTACACATTTATTTTTGTTACATATGTACCAATGAATGAAGTACTCTTTTTTACTTCTTCATCATTCTTACCACAAAACTTTACACATTTTATCTCATTCACTTGGGTCCCTTAACAAAGACCATTCCATCTCCTTTTCTTTACCATCACTCTGCCCTTCATTACTCATATATTATACAGATAGTGACCCATCGCCAAAATTCAAATAAACATATCCAAAAAATAATACCATTTTTGGTAGTAGTTGTGTTCATTCAATAATCATACAAAACTATCCTTTTAATAGTAAATAAATTAAATTCAATTTCTATTAAGTAGGGTGGTTTGTACTTTTGTATTAATTGTATTATAATTAGTTTAATTTTAATTAAAAGCAATTTATATACTAATTCATTTCAAAACTATTAAAATATATATTTTTAAAGTGACTAATATATACTTTATCTAAATAAATGCGTCATTTTACCCAGAAAAAAAAAAAGAGCTTTAGAGTTCTTTTGGACAAGTTTTTTTTAACGACTTCAACACGAGAAACATAAATTTTATTTTCTATACGTTAAAAAAATTAAAATTAGTATAGAACATTGATTTTAACTTATGGAAAATTAATTTTATTTTTATGAAAAAATCGTTAAAGAAAAAAATTTGTTCAAAATATCTAAATAAGATATTAGTCTTCTTACCCGTGGAAAAAAATAAATAAAGCAGGGGAAAATAGTAAAGTTGACCAAATTTTATTTGTTATATTGAGGATTTTACGTTGTTAAGTCATAAATAAATTATGTACAAATCTTACATCTTAAAATTATTTTAGTGGTAGCGTAATTGGGCCAAAGCCCAAAACACAAAAAAAATATAATTAACAGAAAAGTGTCCGAAAAATGGATAAAAGCAATATTTTAAAAATATTCAAAAACAAATCATTATATGCTCTCGTTGAGAGTCGAACTCAAGACCTCCCGCTTACTAAACGGGTGCTCTAACCAACTGAGCTACGAGAGCTTGCTAATAATTGATATCCATATAATTATTTATAATAAATTTAACTCATTTCTAAAAGTGCCTTATGGGGTGATAATACTATATCGGAAAGTTAAATAAATTCCCTAAAATAAAAAAAGCCATGTGAAACTTTATTTTACCATTGATTAATTAAAATCATTTAAGACAATTATTTTAAAAATCAATAAATATAACATTTATGATCATTTGTGATTGGATTACAAAAATCAATAAATCATAATTGTTCTCTTAGCTTCACTTTATGAACTATAAAAGTTCCCCATAAGAGCCACAACAACAAAAAATCTGAAGTAAATATATTCATAGATAACCCTTGAACTCTTCAAGCATAAAAATAGTTATTCTCGAACATATTCTATATAGATAATGTGCACAAGGATAGTGTTTTTTTTAATCTTCTCTGTTTTTCTTGTCATTTGCACAACTTAAGGGAAGATTATATGGACTGTAGAAATCTTTCATTCTTCATTATATATCTTAAAATTTTGTGTTTGAACATACTTTAGTTCTATAATCTATAAAATCAATTTTTAATGCAATATTTTTCTTCTTTTTAGCTTGAATTTAGATATATTTCTATAGTCTCACATTTTGAGTTAGTAAAATGGGCAAGTCAATAACATGTTTTAAAGCGTAATGTAGAACAGAATTATACGCCAACAGTTTACCATAATAATTTCGAGCGTGATAAGTATATAAAAACTACTCTTAAATGATTCATGTAATAATATTAAACTTTGGATTTAGAATATTTATGATGCAAAATATATTGGTACAAATTTATACTAATAATCTGGTTGGCATCTTTCATAAGATTCTTATGTTCACTATTGGTTCTTACAACTTTTTGAAACCTTGATGTTTGCAAAATACCCAACTCCTACTTATATACCTTTGAGGTCACTGCTGGATGGAGGAAGTTTCATTAATTCGCATATTAAATGTTATTTGAATTTTCAAATTGTTATTCAAAATACATTTACTATAGTCTGCATAATAAATAGGAATATCAGAACCTCTATTTGAGTCATGATAAGTTGGTGTAAAAAGGAAAAAAAATTACGTGATAAACTATAATATATGAATAGGATATACAACGAATTGAAAACAAAAAAACAAGATAAGTTGTGTACGAAACTAACTAAAGAAAATGTGCATGCAAGACACAGGAATTATAAAACTTTCTGCATTGAAGTTAAAGTTTAATCCAACTATTATGGAAAACAAAAAAAGAATTGAACGCCAAAATTTGGAGTTGTGAATGCGAAACTTGAAGTGAAGAAAAACCCTGTGATTATTACCAATGAATATCAAAACAAGAAAATCAACTGTGCTAGTTCAATAAGAGAAAATTTTAAATGATACATTTTCAATTATTGACAAAAATTGATTAGAATTTACACCTTAAATATTTTGAAAGATCTTCAATCTATGCTCCTTTTGAACTCTCAAGAATGTAACATAATTGCTTATGACTAAAAGGTAGTTTAGATAAATTTAGTCCCACTTTTACTTACAAGTGATCCAGGATTTGGTAACAGTCATAACATACGAAATCATTAGCAAAGATTATCATGCATGTACATGCATGGAATATAAATAATGTTACCAATATTTTTTCCTGTCATGATTTTTACTTCAATGGCATGATTCGTCACAATCAAACTAGATTCCACACACCATAAAGAGGTTTATTATGGGACAAATATGTTGGCATCATTAATAATAGACATGTATCAGGTGGTATATTAATTGGATCTTTCAGCCATAATCAGGATAACAGACATAAAAAAAAAGCTTAAATTTTGTTAATAATGTTCTTTTTTGCATCCGTATGAAATCAGAAGCAGACCCTTCAATCTGAAAGGTGTATATAGTTTTCAATACCTATTCTCCCCTTACTGAAGCAGTGACCCTGGTGTTCTATTTAGGAAAACACAAGTGATTCAGGCGTTTGTGAGCATATGGAAAAATAACTGTTAATTTAATGGACAACACAAATATACTGGCAGGGATTACATAAACTGGTATTAGGAAGTTGGGCTGCTTCTGTTGAGAGAATCTCCGGTCATCTCAAATATGTATAATGAGTCATGAAGTAATTGTAATCAGGATGATTGACTCGCAATAGCCTAAGCCAGTTTTCAGCAGCCCGCGACAGAGAGTTCGCTTTCTGACATTCAGAAACTCCGTCAGGATCCCAGACAGAAATTTTAAACTTGTGTGAGGCAAGCCCGAAGATTGGTAATGATAGCTTCGATATGTCCCTACCTCTTGAATAATGATTATGTAGCCCATCAGTATTTGAACCTGATTCAGAGATTACACGTGTTATAGTTGATGCCTATTTACAAACATTTAGCATACACAGAAATTATACAGACAACAAGACATACTTTGCAGAGCTGTTGACAGGGAATGGTATGTCAGGAAGCAAGCACTCAGGCTCTGTAATGTTGGACCAGTAGGTATTCTGTATATTGGGTACCTTTAAAAATACACAGCAACAAATAATTTTAAATTAGTAATTACAACAGGCATTGTCCAACCACAATAATTAGAAGACCAAGAGGATGAGAAAAACATACCACGCAAATGAAACCCAACTTGCAGGGGAAAGATCACAGCTCCAGTACGTTTTCAACTCTGGAAATTGTCGTTCAAGATCAGAAATCTGAGTCAAGCAATATGAATACTTGTTAGGATTAAAAAGAAAATATGATCTATTTGGTTAAATTTTTTTCCCATAAGCACTTACAGAAGAAAATAAGAAAAAAATGAAACAAAGTCATTCACAAGCTAAGTTAGCTCACGAAAAGTTAGTTTCATCTTTCCTTTTATTTTATTTAGATAAAAGTGCTACGAAAAAAATTATCCAAACAAACACACAATCTAATATGTAAGTCCAACAAATGATAACATCTTGCCTTGGTTGCTAATGGCTCACGATTATAAGGTGACTCATGCTCAAAGAATTCAAATATAAGCTGACCAGGAGGGTTGCAGCTCTCAGTCTCATCACTTGATGAACCCATGAAAGGTTTACCTTGTGAGACCCTTTCCAAAGCATGATTGCTTGCATCCAAAACATTAAGATGATTCCTACTGCTATGAACACTCTTAGCTCCTCTTTCATGACAATAGCCACTGCTGCTGTCACTACTTGTCTCTCTAGCTGATTCAGAGTCACTTTCTTGACTGGGTTTCCTGGAAAAAGATGAAAATTAGAATGACATTGTTACATATCATACTGTGTCATGTCTTTAAATTCAGCTAAAATGGTAAACTGGTCCTGGAAAGGGTAGATCATGACACGTGCAAAAAGGGAAATGATTTGGTTCCTTGATCTGAACTCCTAGCATTTAAATGATTGTGTTTATGAGCATAAAACTGTAAGATAAATTTGTATCATATTGAATATTGTCTACAACTTGCTAAATGTAATATATTAAAATAGGCAACTAGTAGTAGACACCCAGAAGGCTACTATGAGTAGCCGGACAAAATAGCATCAAAGTTATAACACGTAAAAATACTACTAACAGTACATTTTATAGAGCTGCAGAAGGTGATGAACAATACAGTAATATGCTCAATTCTTATGTCTCTTAGAGAGATAGATCACACATTCCTGATTGGAAAATATATTACCAGCTTACTCAACCATTATAAAATTGTACACAAGTTGATGTATCCACCAGACATTGGCAACTTGGCCTAGACGATTCAATCATGCACTATACATGCATAGCATGTGAGTTCTTAAGCTACTTACTTAGCCTTTCCTCCCACCTCATGTTATCCTTCAACACTCAGTAATGGGAGAATATTCTCTCTACCTTGCCAAAGGCATCTCCATAGCGCAATAATCAGAAGCCAAGCCAAAAGTATTGATATATACTTTTATATGCAAAGCCTAGATACTCCTAAACAATGGCAAAGCTTAGGTGTCTTACCCATATCATGTCCAATATGAATACGCACATGATCCTCCTAGATATGAATCCAAGAAGTATCTTTTATTTTCAAGAAAGAAAAACTACCAATTAATATTCTTGAGATATGAATCCAATGCTTAGAATAGGACCAAACCTGACTTTATACAGTAAACAGTAGGTAAAATATGTTGCAAACTTCTTTAGAGTAGGACTAATGACTTTTGTTACATCCTAACTTGAGTTTGGGGAAAATAAGTAATCTTGTAACATGTACAATTGAAAGTTAGGCAACTGCGGCTTTGTAACTTTTCCCACTATCATAAGCATTATTTTCAGAATGCATGATCACCATCTTCCAATATAGTTATGTATTAATTGGAAATGCTCAACCTCTCTTCACATATATTTTGCATTTATGTGAAGTATTTTTTAGCTCAAGTTCATTTATCTAGGTTATATCTTTGAATTTTGAAGAATATCCTGCATTCTCATATCTGTTTGTATAATATACTTGTCACATATTTGTATAACATCCTTGTCATATAATGTATCCAGATTTCATATATTTTTATTCACTATAGCCACCCCACACAAGCAAATACAGCACTAAGATATTTAAGAACAAATCAAACACTAACATAAGAAAAATCAAGCAGGGCTAACATGGGCATTAATTTGTGAACTAATTGATCAATTTGTAGACAAAAGTGAAACTTTGCTTCAGTCTCATTAAATTCTGCCTTAAGTTGTTAGAAACTTGAAAGAATATTTATCCATGCATCAAAGGACTCCAAGTGATAACGTCAAGGTCTTAGTGGATAATTGGAACTCCATTTACTCATCATGCATAATAGAAATGCATTACAAAATCTTCCTTGACATCTAAAATGAACAGTTTCAATTCACCAAGTCATACCAAAAGTAAATTGTACAAGACATCAACTAAAAAAAGTACTGATTTAAGAACATTTAAAAGTTAAGAATAAAAGTCAATTGATCACCAATCATGGAAAGGTACATCTATAAACAAAAAGGAATCCAGTAAAAAATTTAAGATCCAATTTAGAGCCAAAATGTTTAACACGGACATACCTCAGTCTAGTGGAGGGTTTTGAAGGATCGATATACAGCTGAATGGCAGATAAGGAGACATTATAATACTGTGTCACGGATTCACTCCCATTCAACACTATAGGAACACCAGCCCCATATGCACTCCATTCCTTAAAAGACTCCCACAAGTCTCCAAGCACAAAATATGGATGCAATTCAGCTTCCCTAGTTTTCCATTTCCTGGAGTTGGTCTGTTAATTTCCACACAAACAAAATCCACCCAAATAAGCAGTGCGTCATTGAAAACAAACTAAACAACATTTCACACTGTACTAGTTTGTTTTGCAACAATCAATCTAGGGTCACATCAGCGCAAGCCATAAATTACAAAAACTAAACTACAAAACCACCATGGCATTCATGATATGTCTACATTGACTAACCAAACATCCTACCTATTCATTCATTCACCCACTAAATAAATAAATAAAAAGGTCAAATGCTGCTACTTCACTGCAAATTAAATAAATTTAACACCTCCACCTTTATAATGAGTAACTAGAAAGGAGAAATATACTCTGATTTTACCTTGGGAAAATATTGGGCGGGAACAAAGGGCGTGATATGCTCCAACAATCGATCCAAATTGGACATATCCGATGTGGCACGAGAAGAAATCGAACAATCGGAAGAGGAACCGGGCCTGTTCTCCGAGGAAGTTCTGGACAACGAAGACCTTTGCTGCTCCTGCTTCTCTCTGTGTTTTCGCAAGGGCGGCGGACTGTAAAAACGGTTCTCACCGAGATGGCGATTACGGTTTCGGTTTCCACCGGCGATGGCGGCGCCACCAGTGGCCGACATTGACGCAGTGGTAGGCGGAACGATGGTGATTGGGAGAAGAAACGACAAGTTTGGGTTTAGGTTAAGTTTGAAAGTGAGGAAGAGAAGAGAGTGCGAATGTGAACTGCAAACAAAGGGTTTTATTATTTAGTGTCTCCAAGTGATTGCGCACTTCACCCTCAGCCTTTCTAAGATCATTTAACTCTCAAGTCTTCCCAACAACAATCTTCTTTTTCACTATTATTTTCTTGTTTATTATAAATAAATTTACCAATTTTCATTTTGTTTTTTCTGTACCAACTAAAGAACATGCATGTTTTTTTTTTTTTCTGATCGCATGTGTACACTTTTTAATATAAAAAATAAAATTTTGAAAAATATATATAATTTATAAAAGCAAAAAAAATATATGATTATTTTTGTGCTTAAGATTATACAATTATTTATAGTAAAATAAATTACACATTTATATATTTTATTAAATAATTAAATTATTTTTTGAATAAAAAATAAAATGTTCTGATTACAAATGACAATAAATAATTATGAAAACATTATCTTCTTTATATATTAAGAATAATCATAAGTATATGTATCACTAAAATATTTTTCTCAAAATAGTATCATTATGCCTATTAATGCTACATTTACCATTAACTTTAACTAAATCATTAATTATTTTAATACAAAGAATCATATTAATTTCATGTAATATGAGATGGAAATAGTATTTATTTGTATTTTTCATGTATTTGGTAATATGGTGTGTCACATATTTGTTTTTTTTTATGATAATTAAATATTAATATATTGAGTACTATCAAAATTGAATATTGAAAAGAAATACAATTAGAGAGTAATATACTCTGTAATTTTTTTATTTTATTTTCAAAACTTAAAAAGAAAATTATATCAGTTTAAAATTTAAGATAATACTATTAGGCCTTTTTCTAATCATTTATTTATTTTAATTAATTTGCACATTCATAAAAAAAAGAACTAATTGATTTATAATATTTATAAAATGTATGATGGAAATTCTTCATGTATAAACTACAAATTATTTACACCTTTTTACTAACATGGCATATGTAATCCTATTTTTATTAACATTTATTGCTCAATTGAAGGCATAGACATTTTGTTAAAAGGAAACTGAAAAAAGTTTATTAAATTATCTGAAATTTATAATTTGATAATTTATCGCTTGTGACTACTGTGTAAGTTGATAGTTACCGGTTTCACACTTGTCCACACTTATTTATCATAACGTGTGTAAGTGATAATATCTTTTGAAGGTAAGATGCTTTGTTCCATCTGATATTCGAAGCCCTGATTCTTCTAGAAGAAAAAAAGAAAAAGTAATTATTCATATTTAATTAGTTAATGAATTAGGACATGAAATACTTTGTATTCATAATTTTATTTAGATATTAAATTTGATATAATTGTTTTGGAAGTTTGTTTTTATTCATATTCGGAAAGATAAATTAGATGGGTTAGATATAGATACCGAATTCATTCTTTCCATTCACTCCAGATTTTGTATCTATATGATTGCAAATTGATTGGTCACTTCGTTAGGTTTTGGCGTTTGGGATTGAACATATCAGTCCTTTATTGGTTCAGAAAAAACAAAATTCATTAAAAAATTGTTTTAATGCAAATAAAGATTTTTAGGTCTTGCATGTAAAAATAAGGTTGCATTGAGAAATTAAAAAGTTACTTTTATTTAGATTAATTCAAATTAATAAACTACCCACAAGTATTAGAAAATGGAGTTTAAAGTGCATGGATTTTTATATTCTTTTAGAGTTCTTTAATGATTTTCTCTCTCTTTCCCAGCTACAAATTAAAAGATATTTTACCCAATTTAACATAACTTTAATGATAATAAATTTGTTAGAGAAAAAAAATTAATGGTAGATTTGTTTATTAAAAATGACTCCATCCAAATCATTTATAAATTTTTTTAATTCTCTTAACTCAATATATTTTTAAAGAATAAACTTTTTGAAAGAAAAGTTATTAACTCAATTTTTAAAAAGAAACAAACTTTAAAAAAAATTAAAACATAAGAAAAATTAACAAATTACTAAGTTTGATAAATAATTACATTTTAACACAAAAATTTTGTTTATTTATGTTTGACTCAAAAAATAAACATACAAAATATCGATGATATATTTATAATTAATTATTTAATATTTACTTTTACTTTCATAATAACATAAGCAAATAAACTTAAAATTTGATATTTATATATATTGCATAAGCAAATAAACTTAAAATTTGATATTTATATATATTACATAAGTAAATAAACTTAAAATATGATATTTATATATATGTTACTAAGACAACGAGTATAAATATTGAGTCTTTTAAAATCTTATAAAGAGTGCGTATGAGAGGTTTCATTACAAAATTCATGTTTAGTAGCGATAATAAAGATTTTTCTAGTTAATTACAACAGTAATGTAAACCACACGTGTTTCTACTTAACTGTAGTATTGAAGTGAAACAAATAGGTGTTTATTGATTTTGTTACAAAAGATCTGATTTTTGTATTTTTATTATACATTTTCTCTCACAAATTTTAGTTTATATCAGATGTTTTATGTTTATGTAATTTTAGGTTTATAGGATAAATAAAAAGAACGAGATGGTGAAGGAAAGGAAATTTTATACATATTTGAAAAAAATAAATTTACATCATATCAATGTTGTAATAGATGTAAATTTACATCTTTATACAATTAAGTTTAACTTACAACAAATATAAAAAACTTAAAATAACATATGTTAAAATCTTTGTTGTGTTAATGATTGTAGTTGGGTTGTATAATTTTAACCAAGATATTAATGTTATATGAAGTTGATAAAATTTAAGTATAATTTACAAGTTATGGTATATCTTTATGTTTTATTTATTTTTAATAGGATTGGTTGAAATCCAAATAGATTGAATTTATTATAGGTTATTTTATTATATTGAAGTCAAATGTTCATAGTTTTCCAATTTTTGGAAAGTTAAATTGATTTATACTAAAATAGTTTTGATTTTGAATAAGAAATTATCAAGATATTTTTGAAATAGAGAAAGTTGAATTTTAGTTTAAATTGGACATATGTGTTGTTAGTATATGCTTTTATTCTCCCATTGCGACCCCACATCCAAGTTGTCACACCACCATTACCTTCAAAAGCATATTTTTATCACACTACCTCTAAGTCGTTGCATCGCCTTCGCTTATTTACAAGGAATTATCGTCTCAATTGTTACCTCAGTTTGTTGCACTACGCTTTGCAAGAGGAAACTCTCGTGTCACCATTGCATAATTATAATACTTATGTTTTATTTATTTGTTTATTTATTTTATATTATATAAATTAGATAAATATCAAGTGTTATTTTAATTATAAATTTCATTTTTAGTAGTTATACTTATAAGTGTTAAAAGAATTTAACTAGTATATTAAAGACCATAGATTATTTTTTTATATTCAAATTAATATTAAATAAGGTTACAATCTGACACTAAGCGTTGGGAACCCAAGTGTGAGTCTAAGTTTCACATTGGATAAAAATGAGAAAATAGAACACTATATAAAGTTGAAAGATCCATTAACTCATTGCCTTAAGGTTTTGGGTAGAGAATGGTGTCAATCCCTTATATATTTGGGCTCAGGTCTCATAGGTATTATGTCTCCCCAGTGAATCTTCTCATCAATAGACCCAACAGTGGTATCAGAGCCGATGGTTCGTATAAGTGTGAGTCTAAGTCCCACATTGGATAAAAATGAGAAAATAGAACACTATGTAAAGTTTAAAGATCCATTAATCCAGGTTTTGGGTAGAGAATGGTGTCAATCCCTTATATGGTGGTTGGACTCAAGTCTCATTGATGTTTGTATCTCCACCTCCTTCTCGATAAACCCAACACCAAGAATCATTTAAGTAGAATTATGTTTATCTATGTTATAAGATTATAGTTATTTTATTTGGTTAACTTAGTGATATTGAATTCAGGTGTTGACTCTCCAAATAACTGTATTATTTAAGTTTTAAAATGCTATATTTCAAGTGTTATATTGTCAAAGTTTTGAAATAATTGTCATAGAGAATCTTAATTATTCAATTAAATTTATATACATATTAAGTAATATCTTTATGTTATAAAATTATGTATTATTGACTGATATACTTTATTGATAATAGTAAAATATTATCAGTAATTTAATTTTATTCACATATTACTTACAATAAAAAATTAATTAATAAAATACTTGCCGATAAATTATTAATTTTATCGATAGGTTTTACAATTTGTTGATAATTATGGATGATCACATATTTGTTGGTGAATATCAGTTGATAACATTTTTCAATGAAAATTACAATTTAATTTTTTTTTTCTCATCGTCTTTTCTTCCATTTTTCTTCTTCTTTTTCCTATTCTCCTCACTCACTGTGCTTCCATCACAACCATTATCACCTTTTGCTCATCCTCCCTCCTTTTCTTGTCGTTTGACTTCCTCTTCTACTTCTAACTCCACTAGTCATCATTGTTATACCTTTGTGTCACCGCTACACTCCTGCATATTCATTAAGCCATCGCAACCGTAATTTAGTTTGATGATTTTTTTTTATATGTTAAAAGAACATGAATGAGGAAAAAAAGATGAGGAGAAAGAGAATATGGAGGAAGAGAAAGCCATACTCAATCACCAGTGCAGGAAAGCCTTTCTATATCAGTTAAAAAAGGTTTGCTGTACAGGTTTCAAAACCGATATAGAAAGGTGGTACAAAATTATTTCATTCCCTCTTATTTAGCTCAACTTACATCTCTTTTCCAACAATTACGCATCTTTCTACATTAGTTTACACTTTAGTTGATGTATAAAAATTCACATAATTAGTGCTATCAAAATGGGTTGTAATATCTGAATCAATCCGACTCATCACAGGTTTGAAAAAAATGTAATTTTTTTATGTGGGTTAGTTTTCAATCTGGCTCGCTTAGAACTCGACTCACCGGTTTGAACCCGTTGTGAGTCGGGTTGGCTCACCAACCCACCTAATTTAATTTAATTATTTATTATTTTGTGTTTCAATATTATTAGTTAGCATTTTTTTATTATATTGTAGATGGGATAAAAAAATGTTTTAAGAGAGAAAAATATTATAGATTTATCTATTCAACACTCTAATATTATAGACGGACAAGTGATACAAAAATTATCAATATTAAAAATTTATTTGTTCGCCTTTTGTGTTTGTTTTTGGATTACGTTTGGATTATATGATACTTTTTTAAATTTTGAATTGTCTTTGAAGTTTAACATAATTTTAGAGCGAAATTTATTTAGATTTGAATTAAAAAATTTATATATATTTTTATTTTAAAAAAAACATATAATTAAGCGAGCCAGTGAGCCGACCCATTCAACCCACCAACTCATGGTGGGTTAAACCCGGTTTGAATTTTTTTCAACTCGCTAATAAGTGAATCGAGTTAGATTGACTCATTAAGTGACTAACTCGTGGTGGGCCGGGTCGAGTTGAGTCGAGACCCATTTTGACAGCTCTATAATATTACATCGCATTAGATTATAAGTAGCATAACATGTGATTGTTTTTAAATTTATTATTTTTATTGTGTTTTCTAATTTGTAATTGAAAATAGTTTGAACCAATCATATTATCTAAATTTTTTGTCACAAAAATAAATTTACAATATCTAATAATAAATAATAAATATCAAAATTGATCAATAATTTTATTTAGGTTTAATAGGTTCGGAAGTCCCTATATTTGCGGGTTAGTTTCAATTGGGTCCTCCAATTTTGAAAGTGATCAATTGACTCCCTGTTTTGATAAAATTGAATCAATAATGTCCTAGCCGTTAATCTTAGTAAACGGCGTTAATTTTTTAGCGAGGTGGCATGCTGAGGTGACTTTTAATTATCACGTGGCACGATGTGTGAACCCCCGAAACTCTCACTCTCTTGGGAGGCGTTGATGACTCAGAAGAAGACAAAACTTTGGAAAACCTCGCATCAATGGCATCTCCATGGTCAGCAAATCGACCCAGTTTCAAATCAATGAGATTTTGGAGAAACCAAACGGATTAAAGAAGGAAAGAAGAGACCGCGAGAGAAGAAGCAGAAAGGGACAAGGAGTGAGAAGAGCACGTGAAAAGAAGAGGGAAAGAAACGTAGAAGAAAACAAATAGGTGAATATGGTGAAGACAGAGAGGGTGTGAGGTTGCTGAAGCAGAGTCGAAGGAGGGAAAAATAGAGAATCGGGAAAAATATACTGAAAGAGAAAGAGGGAGCGAGAAAAGGAAAGGCAATGTTTGAGAGAGAGTTTGCAAACAGTGGAAGATGGAAGTAAAGTGGAGTGAAGTGAAGGGGAAAGATGATTTACTCAACTGGAATAGAAAATTCAAGAGATTGGAATTATGAGTTGCAATTTTTAGAGAAAAACAATGAGAGTGGACAACTTTCCACCATGCTAGCTAGCAGCCATTCACACATACCTAAGTTCAGAGAAAGAGAGACATTTTTCTCCTCTCCCCTTTTATTTAAACATATATTACATTTTTTTCACTTTTAAATTTCTTTTTTTTCTATTCTATCAAATGCAAACCAAATTCAATCATTTCCATCATTAAATCACATGACCTAAATCAATTACATTCATTTCTATTCTTCAATTCAATTCACTGTCAAGGATTCTCAGTCATTCAACAGTAGGATAAATCAGCTTAAAGAAAATGTCCCATAGAGCTAATTACAATTTTTTTTAACTGGTTTTCAATTTTCATGTCGCCGAGGTAGAGGGGGCGGAGGAGGGGCGCGGCGGCGACAGGGAGATGGCATGGGTGTGGGAGGACGAGAAGAAAGTTTCCCAAAGATGGGAGAAGGTGAGGTTGGAGTTGGTGGGGAAGGGGAAGGGAAAGGGGAAAGGAAAGGGGAGAAGGTTTCAGGAAAGGGGAAGGGGAAGGAGAAAGGGAAGGGGAGAAGGTTTCGGGAAAGGGGAAGGGGAGAAGGTTTCCACACATCGTGCCACGTGCTAATTAAAAGCCACCTCGCTAAAAAATTAACGCCGTTTACTAAGATTAACGACAATGACATTATTGATTCAATTTTATCAAAACAGGAAGTCAATTTATCACTTTCAAAATTGGAGGACCCAATTGAAACTAACCCGCAAATATAGGGACTTCCGAACCTATTAAACCTTTTATTTAAACACCAATATTTAAATGTAAATATCAATTTAAAACAAAATAAGTCATGTCTACTAATCAAAACTAAACTAATATACTAGTCATAACCAAAGGTTAAATATCACATATAATTATAAGACAATGTCATAAGAAATACTAAGTTAAACTCATAAGGAATTCTTTAATTGCCTCTCGGCTTTCAATAATAATTTGTCATCAATAAATAAATGATACACAATATATAATACGTAGTAAACAAATAAATGTTTATTTTTTTAACAATATCCACACAAAAAAATCGTAAATATCAACTATCTTTTATCAATAGAAATAAATTTATTTGTCAATCAATTTAAAATTACCAACATTTTTTATTGAAAAAAATTTAGAATGTAAATTATAGATGGAAATTCATGTCAATAATAAATTGGTTAATAAAATTTGAGATTTAAATTCATTAATATATTACAATTTATATTATTAACAAATAATTTCATTAATAATATATTTCACAATTCATTCCGTCAAAAAATTATAACTTTAATTTTCCACGAAATTTTTCATTGATAAATTAAACGATTTACTGATAAAATTTATCAACAAAAATATTAATCGGTAATAAAAAATTTAAATTGTTAATTAATTTTATTGATAATTTTTGTTGGTAAATAAAATTTTAAAATTTGTTAGTAAAAAAATTGTTTTTAAATTTTATTTTACTGAATTACTTTTTTCCTAAGTGGTGGGGGAGAAAAAGGAAGTACAGTCCCGTTTGGACGGATTCTGTTGTCTAATGTGAAACCTACTTTCAACTGTGTTGCTCATAGTTTAGTTGAAATTGTATTTCATTTACTAAGGAACCAAATGCATTGGCCTATTAGATGGAGCACATTCCTTTAAATTCATGCTGACGTTATGCTTTAAATTGCATGCAAATTTGCTATGAGAGACAATAGAACAGAAACAAAATATCAGCATATGCTTTCCTTTATTATAATTATGGATGAAATGAGATACAAAATATCAGTTCTGACAAGTCTGAGCCCAAAGGAAATAAGGAAACACTCTTACATTATAAGCAAAATTAACTTAAGCACACTCCATATAGGAAAACTCTCTGTATATAAATATAAGAAAGTCGTATGTAACAATTTAGTTGAATTCAGGCATTGGCCAAAAGGTAAGCCTCAATGACCTTGAAAAGAGCATCACTCTTGGCTTTGCCAGCTTTGAGCTCATCTTCGTTGGGTGGTGCATCTCCTTTGCTGTGGTAAGATATGCTCAGCTTTACCACTGAGCCTCCGTTGGGGCCGTCACTGAGTTTAGTGTCGATTGTGATCTTCTCTGCAGTGTCTGGCAAAGCAGCACCTCCAACAATGCTGTAGCTGTATCCCAAGTTTGCCTCGTCTATTGTTTCTATTTTGTGCAACACAAACTTTGTCTCCCCATCTGTTCATGCGTGATGATAGTGTTACAATGCAGATAGAGAAAACATACAGAAAAAAAGTGAAGATGTATATCTTACCCTCAATGAAAGAGATTTTCTTGATGGTTCCGGGGCCACCGTTGCCCTCAACGATTTCAACACTCTTAAAGGAATCAACCGCCTTTGGTACGATGTTGTCGGCGTCTTTCACAAGAGCTTGGTAAAGGGTAGCAGGAGCTACAGGTGAAGTGGTTTGGTCCTCGAAGGTGAAAACAGCCATTATTAATGGTATAAAAGAGATCGAAGAATACGAGAATAGAAGGAGAAGAAGATGTTTGGTTTGTGGGTATTTGGCAGAGGAGTGACCTCTATTTATAAGGATAAGCTTTGGTGTTACTGTGTTTGTTAATGTGAATGTAAAGCTGACACACTGAAACAGGGTAGTTGGAGCCTTCATCTGTTTACCAAGAACATTAACATTCTTTTTATCTAAATAAACAGTCTTCTTAAAACACGAGCATGCATCATTCTTTTTTATTTTTCCACTATCACTCTTTTTATTTGATCTTCAATACTATTATTTTATGTGTTTGTCAGGTATTGCCATCTTCGAGCTTTCAAATTCAAAGAATGTAAATTGTATAGACACCTCAATTTCAACAATGGCGATTGTTTGCTCTGTTTGCGGGAATGGATAATTTCATATTTCATATTTTATATTAAAGTAGTATATTTTTAAAACTCGCCGCCATGAAAAATTTAGACAATTCTTTATAGACGGCCTTCCAGACGTTCTTGAAGTAATTGGAGTTTGGGGTTTTCCTAACCAGTTCCAGAAAGTAATATTATTTATTTTCGTCAAATTTTTCACTTATAAATAAGATAATCTATTCATCTATGCTAACGAATTTAAAAATTTTATAATATTGTTTATTAAATAAAGTATTATTTTTTAACTATTAATATTAAAAAGTAAAAAATTCAAAAATTAATAAATTATTATATTGAAAATAACAAAAATAGTCTCAAATATAATAATTTAATATTACTTGTATTTTATATTAAACTATCATTAAATAGATATTATTTTGGTTACAAGGTCGAGGTTATAAATTTTTCAAATCCTATGCATTTAAGTACTTGTTCGTATTACCCTTTATCATTCACTTCATTTGGTTGAATTAAGAAATTACCAAAGTTAACAAACATTCTATAAATTCAACATAAATGCATAAAATTTTCATAATTTATTTTCTCATCTCAAATTTGTATTTATAAATTTTGAAATAAATTTTATAAAAGCTTTGAATATTTTTCTTCAAAAAAGTAATAATTTAGGTGTAAATTTTATGTCATAAAAGCATGATATGATGAGATTTGATGATGCTTGTATTTGTTGTTGATGGTTCTCTCAATGAAAATGTAAATTATGGAACAATATATATATGATAATTTTAAACAACTTTGTACTGAAAAGTCGATGTTTTTACTAATTTTTCTAAATATAATTGATTATTTTAATTTTGTAATCAATTTATTATCTCAAATAATAATTGATTATCATAAAAGAAAAATATTTTTAAAAACTTTACAAAATAATTGATTGTTTTAAACAATAGTCAAATTTTAGCTAGTGTTAACGAGTTAAATTCAAACAATTGGTGAAAATCGATTAAACTTCGTTGAGATGACTTAATTGAATTCGACCAATTTTCATCGTGATCAACTCTATCAAATTAAAAATTTTGACCGTAACCCAATCTGTCCTAAATTAACTTTTAGTCTAACTAAATCTATCTCAACTTTTGGACCAGATGTATTCGTTTTAACTTTCTATCCATATTCTTATGTGCTGCTGTATTTTTTATCAACCAAATAGTTTTAAGTTACTTTTCAAAGGTTCAGTTTTAAATAATTCTGTATTTTTAATATAATATAATATTTATTTAACATGTCTGTTAATTTTGTCCATCCTTATTTATGTATCTCTTCTATCTATTCTTGGATGTATTGCCATGACATTGTCTCTGAGTAAAGCCCGTGCAAAGAGGTTTTGGGCCATCGTTCGTTCTTTTGGGTGTTGTTCCCTCCACCACCACATCTTTCTCCTTCCACCTCCCCTTTACTATTTTGTCCCTCAGTAAAATTTTATTTTTAGGGTTATTATTTTTGTAATTTTACCCATTCACAACCTATTTCCTTAATAACTTATTCTAGTCTCGTACATGAGTAAAATACTTTTCTTTCATTTTAACATTATATTTCTTCCTCTCTTTCTACAAGTTGCAAAGATTGGTGGTGGTGGAAAGAATTATCAAGCAGTCTCCCTCTCGCGGTGCAGTGCGTGGAGTGTTTCCTCGTATTCGAATAAACCTTGAAATAAAACCCTAAAATAAAAAACGTAACCTTTAAACGGAGGTGACATCCTTCAACGGATGTCAACATCCGTTTAAGGAAAAACGGATGTCAACATCCGTTTAAGGAAAAACGGATGTCGACATCCGTTTAAGGAAAAAACGGATGTCGACATCCGTTGAAGATGTCACCTCCCGTTTAAAGGTTACGTTTTTTATTTTAGAGTTTATTTTATTAGGGGATATCCATTCAAGGATGTCACCTCCGTTGATATATACTTCCTCACGCTGGTTGATGTTCTGGACGTTCCTCGATGTTCCTCCACACCACAGCGGCGACGCTCCTTCACACCACCGCGACAATGGAAGCTTTCAAACCAAAAAAAAAAAACTGGGAAAAAAAAGGAATGGAAGCGCAGGAGGTAGGGAGGTGAAACGAAAATGGAGAAAGAGGAAGATAGTTATGTGGGTGGGTGCTGGGAAAGTAAAATTAGAGTTTCAAATTATTTAAAATAGGGTAAAAGTAAAAATCTTTTTAACTTAAGGATATAATTGTATTTAAAATAATGTGAAGAGGTAGAGAAAGTATAGGGTGGTAGTGGAGGGAGCAACACCCGGTTCTTTTTTACCAACATTATTCTTTTCTCTGTAATGTAAATATAGCAGATGGTTTCGAAAAAGTAATATGTTTTTTGAGTTTTCTATCATTATCTTTTTTTGTAGTCAAGTATTGCGTTGGGAAGCATTCTTATTCAAAGAATATAAATTGTACAAAGGTCAATTTCAACTATGGCGACTGTTTGCTGTATTGATCGGAATGAATAATTTTATATTAAATTATTAGTATTCAGTTCTTATTTTAGTATTATATATATATATATATATATATATATATATATATATATATATAATAAGTTTAGGACATCACAATCACCTGACAATTCCTTAGGGGTAATATAAATATTATAAAAAGAATAAATTTTTGTATTTATAAAGAAAAGGAGAAATTGAAAGGTAAAATAGGAATGTAAATGCATGTAAAATTTATTGGGTATCATGGTATTTATATGTGACAAGAATATTAAGAATGAATGTAAAATGTTAAGAATTTTTATATATATAAAGGAAAAGAGAAATTGAAATCTAAAGTAGTAAATGTAATAAAATGAAGTAAAAATTTATTGGGTATCAAAATATTATGATTCTTATACATGACAAATGTTTAAAATTGAATTTTAACTCTAATTCAATTTTATAATTTTATAAAATTAATTTGTAAAATAAAATTTATATTTAATTATAAATTATAATGATATTAAGAAATGAATTTTTAAGTATAACTTAATATTAAAAACCAGTTTCTAGAAAAATATTTACATATTATATTTTATAAATTAGTTTTATTTATAAGACTTAAAATACGTGTTTATCTCATTGTATATATTATTGTTTATTTAGCACAAAAGAAAAGAATTCCACACATTTGTTTAGACCATACTCGCCATATTGAAACACAATATTTTCATACATATCTTGGTCGTTTTCGTATTTCAATCAAACTGCATCTATGCATAATATACATTGTCTAACCGTCCAAAGAATTTTATGTTCTACAGATGTTGTTGTTGATTTATGAGCCCATGAGTTAGCTTTCCCCTTTAATGACTATAAGTATCATTGAATCAAAAGAGAAACGTCTTTAGTCAAGAAATGCAATTAATCAATTGTTGAGAAGTCGATATGTCACTTTATTCTAACCCATAGAAAAAAAGGAAAAATCTACATCAAGAGAAGTATAGTCAAATAATTTAGGGGTGGAAAGTTTACTAACCTAATTTAACTTGAATTTATTACATCTTTGACTTACAAGATTGACCCGAATTATTCTATGTTGTTTTTGTCTATATTTATATAAAGTTTAAAAAGATAAAAAGATTATATTTGTTAAAATTAAAGTTTGAAGATATAAGTTTGTTAAGATCGACAAGAATATGTCTTGTCAATAAACAATCTTCTTCTTACAAGATAGCATATGTATCATCCATTTTTGTTTTTCAACCATTATTTTCTTTTCATTTAATGTTAAATATTATTATTTGATGTGTATGTAGCTTTCAAATTCAAAGATAATATTGGTATGTACATGTCAATTTCAAACGATCAACTATGACGACTGTTTGCAGTATTTGGGGAGTGGATAATTTTATAGTTTATATTAAAGTAGTATATATATAAAATTCCCAGTTGAAAAAAAATTAAAGAATTCTTTATAGACGCCCTTCCAGGTTTTGTTGAAGTAATTGGAGTTTGGGTTCTCATAACCAGATTCGAGAAAGTGATATTATTTCTTTTAGTACAGATTTTGGTTAGCTTGAGCGTATTTTTATATTGTCTTGTCAAGGTTAAAATTCGTCGGTGAATTTGAATTTAAGGTAAAAAAATGTCATATTTTAATATAAGTTAATTTTTAATTTAATTGATTTAAAATTCGGCCTACTTAAGTTGAATATGTAATAAGTTAAGTTAATTTATTAATTCATTTAATTTAATTTAATTATTTATTAATTTATATTTTAATATTATTAGTTAACATTTATTTTTATTGTATTTTAGATGAGATAAAAAAAAATATGTTTTTAAGAGAAAAAAATATTATGAATTTATTCAATTGTTTGATATTTTTTATTTTGAATTATGTTTGGAGTTTAACATCATTTTAAAAATTTATTTAGATTTGATTTAAAGAAAATTAATTTTTTTAGATTTAAAAAAAGTTGTAATTAAATAAATCAATAAGTCAATTCATTTAACTCACCAACTCGTGTTGGATCGAACTTGAGTTTGAATATTTTTGGATTGCTAATAAATAAGTCGAGTTGAATTGATTTACTAAGTAATTAACCTGTAATGGGTCGGATCAGATCAGACCGGATTATCCATTTTGACAATACTAATTTAATGTAATTATTCTTAAGCTTGACCAAATTCTATTTATCTATGATATTTTTCTTAAATTAAATTAATCTAATTAAATTTTTGACTTATTTTCTAAATTTTTTAACAGTTTATATTATATAAATATTTATGAAATCAAACAATAAATTTATCTGTGGTAACGAATTTAAAAAATTAATAATCGTCTTTATTAAATAAAACAACCATTTGATAATTCTTGTTTCAGTATAGGATATCTCATTCTGATTTGATTCCAATGAGAGAAGAGGACATATTTTAGAAAATTCAGTTATTTTAGTACTTTTATAATTTTATTTTTATAACTGATGAATTTAGTTAGTTTTTAAATACAATGGTTTAAACACTTTTACTCTCTACCAAATTTCCTAATATTGGATAAGAGTAAAAATTGGACTAAAGATTTTGTTCATCTCCATTTTACGTTTACCTTTCTATAAAAAAATGATCAAACAAGAAATATCTAGATCTCATTTAAAATATTATATGTTAATATTATGAAACAATTATAACCATAAAAACAAACAATTATATCTAACATCAGTGTCACTAAAGCTTATGTGTTTTTTTTAATTGGAAAAAAGAAGCTTACATATGATTTTAGTCTTTATTTTAAGTTATAAAATGGGATTTAAATACAAAAATAATGTATAAGAGGAATAAAAATCCTACAGTTATGATATTATAATGAAACAAGTTAATTGATAAATTATGCATTGACAAAACAAGTAACACAATCGCTGCCCGGAGAATTTTAAGAATTGGGAGGCCGCCATTCTAGAATATGTTAGATAGGAAACTGGACTTTACGCTTTCATATATTTATACTAAATATTTTATTTGAATAATTCGTTTATATTAACATGTTCAGTTTTTAATACAATAAAAATCATATTCGTAATAATTAAAACTTTAATTTTATAATTTTTATTAATAATGAATAAAACTGAGTTAAGTATATGTTAGATTTTTACTAATTGTTATTTGTTAGAAATTAAAATTGAATCATTAGTAATAAAAAACACTAAAAAAGAATTAAATATTATAATTTTTTTATTATATAAAAAATGAAATATATCAAACAGTCTTATTATTGTATTTTTTAAAAAAGAATGTAAGTAAACGAAGAACAGAGGATGCCCCCAAAACCTTGTGTCAGCTTCACTCTTTGATATTCATAGAAAGAAACACATTGAGACCAAAGTTTGTGCTTATAAATAGACGTCAGTCTCTGCCAAATACCCACAAACCAAACATCTTCTTCTCCTTCTATTCTCGTATTCTTCGATCTCTTTTATACCATCCATTAATAATGGCTGTTTTCACATTCGATGACCAAACCACTTCACCTGTAGCTCCTGCTACCCTTTACCAAGCTCTTGTGAAAGACGCCGACAACATCGTACCAAAGGCGGTTGATTCCTTCAAGAGTGTTGAAATCGTTGAGGGCAACGGTGGCCCCGGAACCATCAAGAAAATCTCTTTCCTTGAGGGTAACTTACATCTTCACTTTTTTTCTACATCTTTTCTCTATCTGCATTGTAACACTATCTTCACACATGAACAGATGGAGAGACAAAGTTTGTGTTGCACAAAATAGAAACAATAGACGAGGCAAACTTGGGATACAGCTACAGCATTGTTGGAGGTGCTGCTTTGCCAGACACTGCAGAGAAGATCACAATCGACACTAAACTCAGTGATGGCCCCAACGGAGGCTCAGTAGTAAAGCTGAGTATAAAATATCACAGCAAAGGAGATGCACCACCTAATGAAGATGAGCTCAAAGCTGGCAAAGCCAAGAGTGATGCTCTTTTCAAGGTCATCGAGGCTTACCTTTTGGCCAATGCTTGATCGGAACTTGAGTCATTAACCACATCTTTCCTTATATTATATTATATACAAGACTACCTTAAGTTGATTTTCAATGTAATGGTGTTTCCTTTCTTTTCGCCATTGATGGCAAAGTTACGTGAGGGGTTGATATCTTTGTAACTCACTTCATCAATAAACTATCATGAAATATTGCATCACCTCCGAGTTTCTTTTATTGTTTATGATATGAAGAATTTAATCCAGGTTTTTAACATTGGACGCCCCGAATCAATGTTAGTAAATTGAATTTAACTTTTATATATATATTCATCAATATTTCTATACACAAATCAATAAATATTAAAAATTAGAGGTTCACCAAACAATAACCATGTTACAAAAATGACATATTAAATCGGTTTAGAAATCGATATTGTCTAAATGTAATAAGTGGAACACATATAATATTGGTTGTCTAAGTTGAGGCTTCTTAACACTGAAGGATTGCCGAAAAACTAGAAGAAAGAGACGAAACCAATGAAGTTTTTTCTAAACGACAGTAACAAAGCTTTTCAACGACAGCAAGGACTCCGTTATTCTTAAATGCAACTGTGGTGAGTGAGAGCTAGGGTGAGAACGGAGGATCAAAACACAAGATTTACTGAAAATTCATATAAAGAGAGGAAAATGGAACAGTGGAGATTCTGGAAAAGAAAATGAAAACAGAAAGGAGGGAGGTGCAAAAATGGAGAAGAGAAGACAAGGACACTAGAGAAGATGAAAAGCTCTTAAATGAAAGGAAAAAAGAAGCAAATGCATTAAAAAGTATACGGTTCTATTAAATAATAACAATGTGAATCTTGTGCATTCATCCACGATATAAAGATGTTTCTAAATCACTGTTTCAAAATATCACAAACAAAAATATGTCTATGCTTCGTGAAAATTCTTTCGACCTATACAATGGAATATATCCTCTGTTTAATCTTTCATATTAACTTCTATCTTCTTTCTCAATATCAAATATTGTTAGAATATGAACCAGTTCATCATATTGTCTATGTTGTGTAATATTCAAGTATCCGTCATAAATAGGATATTCTTGTATGATGTGTAATGTTTGTAATCACTCATTCATACTTCATAAATTAATGCATGGGGGTAGTATAATGTTTCATTGCTGTGTCTATTAGATTGTCGCAACTTTAATCTATTTTTCAAATACTTTTGTAAGTAGCAAGTGATCTTAAAACGGGTAATCCGGTCCAAGTTGGTCACTTAGTGAGTCGATCCAACCCGATTCACTTATTAGCAAGTTAAAAAAATTTGAGCCCGGTTCAACCCACTGCGGGTTGATTCACTAACTCCCTTAATTATAAATTTTTTTTAAAATAAAATAATAATAATTTTTTTAATTCAAATCTAAATAAATTTAAGTCTAAAATGATGTTAAACTTTAAAGACAATTCAAAATAAAAAAATTATATTATACAATCCAAGCTTAATCAAAAAACAAACACACAAACAAATAATGTTTTTAATATTGACAATTTTTGTATCACTTGTCCATCTATAATATTAGATTCTTGAATAGATAAATCTATAATATTTTTCTCTCTTGAAACATTTTTTTATCCTATCTATAATATAATAAAAAAATACTAACTAATAATATTGAAACACAAAATAATAAATAATTAAATTAAATTATGTGGGTTGATGAGTCAACACGGCTCAACACAAGTTCAACCCAGGTGAGCCGAATTGAAAATTATAAAAAGATTACATTTTTCAAACTTAATCTAGCTCAAATCCGTGGTGAACCAAGTTGGCTCGCGGATTACAACTCATTTTAACAGTACTAATAAATGTACATCTCTTTTGTTTTGAAACATTTTCCCATTGTAATAGACATCGTTTTGTATAAGTGAAAGGTATTAGATTAAATCCACCATAATCAAAGGTGTGAAAAAAAATCAAATAAATTTTGCATACACGGAAACTTCACACAAAAAAAAATGAATATGACTTGATCTACAATTATTAATAAAGTAAACAAGAATAATCTTTTCTCACTCTTTAACTAGACGATTCAACATTTAATAAAAGCAATTAATACTATATTAGTTATTTCATTGAATCACATTTATGAAATTATAGTTCACTCACATGAAATTATTATAAAGCAACAGCAATCTTAAATAAAGCATAATAAATAACTTATCGATAAATTAAATTCTATGAATTTTCGTGGTAGTCTCCTTTATTTTGTTTGTGAATGAAAACCAAACATAACAATAAAGTTAACATGTTAAATACATTGCACACTATAGTATGTCCAATTGAGTCTTATTATCAATATCAAATCTTAAATCCCAACAAACATGTTAAATCACAAAATGAATATATATATTTTATTACACTCTTACTAAAAAATGTACTCTTACAATTAAAACAAAAGATAAATAATTTTTTTGTTTTTAAATTTAAGTGTGAAATTAGAATTTGTTTTTATTTTAGGACTAATATGTTTTATTTTTAAACTTTAAAAATAAATAGATATTATATTTTTAATCTAATAGTATTAATTTTTTTTATATATTAAGTGAACATTTTAAGTTAATATTTAAGTTGTAACTTTTAAATCTAAATTATTCAAATGTCATCTTAAAATATTGTTCAATATATAAAAAAATCAAATTTTATATCTAAGTGAAAGAATTAAAAATATATTTAATTCTAAAAAATTAAATTAAATTCTACATAAATTCATTACCGTAAAAAAAAGAGCCAATTTTTAAGTGATAACATATTTTATTTATAATTTATTGAAAAAGAAATCAACCCCTGACGTGACTTTGCCGTCGACGGCGAAAGAAAGGAAACACCATTACATTGAAAATGAACTTAAGGTAGTCTTGCATATAATATAATATAAGGAAAGATGTGGCTAATGACTCAAGTTCCGATCAAGCATTGGCCAAAAGGTAAGCCTCGATGACCTTGAAAAGAGCATCACTCTTGGCTTTGCCAGCCTTGAGCTCATCTTCATTGGGTGGTGCATCTCCTTTGCCGTGGTAAGATATGGTCAGCTTTATAAGTGATCCTCTGTCGGGACCGTCGCTGATTTTAGTGTCGATTGTGATCTTCTCTGCAGTGTCTGGCAAGGCAACACCTCCAACTATGCTGTAGCTGTATCCCAAGTTTGCCTCGTCTATTGTTTCTATTTTGTGCAACACAAACTTTGTCTCTCCATCTGTTCATTTGTGAAGATAGTGTTACAATGCAGATAGAGAAAACACGTACAAAAAAAGTTGAAGATGTATCTTACCCTCAAGGAAAGAGATTTTCTTGATGGTTCCGGGGCCACCGTTGCCCTCAACGATTTCAACACTCTTGAAGGAATCAACCGCCTTTGGTACGATGTTGTCGGCGTCTTTCACAAGAGCTTGGTAAAGGGTAGCAGGAGCCACAGGAGAAGTGGTTTGTTCCTCGAAGGTGAAAACAGCCATGATTAATGGATGGTATAAAAGAGATTGAAGAATATGAGAATAGAAAGAGAAGAAGATGTTTGGTTTGTGTGTATTTGGCAGAGACTGGCCTCTATTTATAAGCACAGTCTTTGGTCTCAATGTGTTTCTTTCTATGAATATCAAAGTGTGAAGCTGACACAAGGCTTTGGGGCATCCTCTGTTCTTCGTTTACCACTTACATTCTTTTTTTAACAATATAATTATAAGGCTGTTTGATATATTTCATTTTTATATAATAAAAAAATCATATATTATTTTGTAATTTTAACTTATATTTATTACATAAAAAAATTAATATTCATATATAATTTTTTGAAAAAAATTACCTTCTAATTTTGTATTTTAAATTTTAAATTTTAGTGTTTTTTATTACTAATTATGTATTAATTTTAATTACTAACAAACAACAATTCATAGAAATCTAACATATACTTAATTCAATTATATTATTATAAAAAAAATTAAATAAAATTTATAAAATTAAAGTTTTTATTATTCATATAAAATATTTAGTATAAAATATATGAAATCATAAAGTCCAATTTCCTATCTAACAACTTCTAGAATGGCGGCCTCCACATTCTTAAATTTCTCCGGGCTGCCATTGTGTTATTTGCTTTTTCAATGCATAGCTTCTCAATTAACTTCGTTCGTTATAGTATCATAAGGATATTTATTCTTTTTTGCATTATTTTAGTATTTAAATCTCATTAATAAATTAAAATAAAGACTAAAATCACATAATCTTTTTTCCTGATTAAAATAAAAACATAAGCTTTAGTGACACTAATATATAAAAATGCAAGTCTATATAACATGTTAATCTTTTCTTAAATCCTGATCAATATCCCCACTAAAAAAAAATATAGACAAAAATGTTTGTCTTTATGGTTATAATTGTTTCATAATATTAAAATATAATATTTTAAATGAGATCTAGATATTTCTTGTTTGATTATTTTTCTATAGAAAGGTATACGTAAAATGAAGATGAACAAAATCTTTAATCCAATTTCTACTCAATATTAGGAAATTTGGAAGAGAGTAAAGGTGTTTACACCATTGTATTTAAAAACTAACTAATTTATCAATTATAAAATAAAATTATAAAAGTATGAAAATAACTGAATTTCTAAAATTTGTCCTCTTCTCCCATTGGAATCAAATCAGAAAAGAGATATCCTATACTAAAACTTTCAAAGAATTATCAAATGGTTGTTGTATATTGTGAATCCCAATTATAAAGAAGGTATTTATATAATAAAGACGTCATCATGCATAATATAAGAAAACAGTCAAGAGTAATTAGGATTACAGTCATCCTCAAAATAGCTTTAGAATTTAAGCTTAAACTCCAAAGAGATCTAAAATATAAGCTGGAAGGGAAACAATATTTCAAATTACAGGAATAACTAATAACACCACAGGAGACTAGGCGGCAGCATTGTCCTCAACTTCCAAAGCCGTCTCCAATGGAACCTCCTCACCATCTGCTCTCATCCAAGTGGATGATCATCGCAAGAAGAAACATACACAAGCAATACAAACAAGCAAGGGTGAGCTAGATATAAAAATCATGTTATCCATTCACATATGACATGCAAAAGTCACTCAAACATGGTAAAATGACATCACAAGACTCGTTACTTTATAGACCGACTCGTCCCGACCAGAATGATTACCGAGCTATGGCGGGTTATGCACTCGTGGTGGCCTCTATTGCTTTGCAAAGCCGTTGTCAATGGGTTCCACCCTACCACACTCACGAGGTTAGTCCGTTCTGCGCCCTGGAGCATACTGGAAGCCTCCAAGACTAGGACCTCCTGCTACTCCTCACCACATGGATCAATCCTCTCTACTTAAGAATGAAAGACCATTGGAGCGTCAGGAAAACCCCCAAGACTGAGCTACCATGCAATCATTCTACACACCACCAGGGCACCACCATGAATCTTCTCCTTGAAGATCATGAAATTACGTCCAATGACATAGGGCACCACCATGTAACCTCCCTTTGAGGTCCATGGAATTACGTCCATAACATAGGGCACCACCATGTGACCTTCCTTTGAGATCCATGGAATTACGTCCATCAACCATACTCTTACACTTACGCCAATCACAACTTTGTTTCATACATACTTCCAAACTATAATTCACATACAATACAACATACCTTCAATCATGTAGCAAAATCAAGCCACCCAAATCAGTTATATAGACATACATACATCTTGGCGGTCAAACAACTCAAACAGATGAGGAAAAATGTGAAACTCACTGCACCAGGTCGCACAGCGCACCAAGGTGCAAGGCAAGATAGCAAAAATTCGCACAGCGCACCACCCTTGGTGCGCTGAGCGAATTTTCCTAACGGGGGGAGTGTTTTTCAGCTAAAATTCGCATAGCGCACCAAGTTTGTGCATTATGCTAAACTAAAATTCTAATACACATTATCATTCCCTAAACCCTCGCATAGCGTCCCTAATTCGCTATTCAAATTAATTTGGCTAATTTTCCAGGCTAGCAACAGTCGCAAAGCGACTACATTCGCTACGCGACTTATCAAAAAGAGAGCAACCCTCTATTATAATTCGCATCGCGCACAGAGTCGCTATGCGAATGCCCTGACAGAGAGCACCTCACCAGGGTGACTCGCTGAGCGAAAGGCTTCGCTCTGCGAATCTGCAAAATCAGCAGAATGAAATTCTGCAGATTTGCACAACTCTACCACTCCAAACTCATTCTAACCATTTTGGTGAACTTCTAACACCCCCAACTCGAAGTATATATTGAATTAAACATGTCTAACTGATTCTAACCGTTCCTAACATCTTTTTAAAGTGTTTATGCGTTGATTTATACTTGAAAACTGAAAATCTCTCAACCTAGGGGCCCAAATATAATTCTACCACCTTGAGTCTGATATGACCATTTTAGGGGTCCAATTAGGTCCCAATTGACTTGATTAAGCCACCTAAACTGACCAGAATGATCTGTAATGTCCAATTCTCAATTTAACCACCTCAGTTCCTCTAATAAGACCCTAAACACCCTAATTCACTTAAGTGTTGTTCTAATCACCTATTTAGCAGACTTCACTTCATCCAGCCATTCAATATCAGTCTCAAACCTTATCCATACCAATTCATACGTACAATTCCACAGATTCACTATTAGACAAGCATTTGAGCAATCGAGTTCACATACAACATTTTCAATTCCAGTACAAACAACACCCATACATAACAATCCATACATACGTTATTTCCCCACATCAAACAACAATTTATCTCATGCACACCCTAATCTACAGAACAGAAAGCAAGATCCAGTTCCCCTTACCTTGAAGTTGAGCAGCACAACCCACTAGAACGCTCTAACAGTACCTCACAACAAGGACCTAAACAGTGCCCTACAACCACCAAAAATGTGATGGAAATCGCTCTTAGAGTTGGGATGGACAGAGAAAACAAAAGGACAAGCTACCAGCTGCATGCAACCAGTAAAGTGGCATGCCCTAGGTTTCAAAAACAGTGGAGGAGAAGGGAAAACGACTTACCAGTCGGAATGAAGAAAACGTTCGGTAGAAATGGAGCTCTCTACGTCGCGGATGCTTGGGCAACACAAAAATCAAATTGCTACGGTTCTTTGAGCTGGAAATCTAGAGAGAAGGCAGAGATAGTTTAGGGAAGGAGAGTTTTAGAGAGAAGGAGAAATGAAGTTCAGGAAAGAAAATGGGTTCTGAAGAGCCCCTCCTAAGGTCAAGTTGGCCTTAGTCTGATGGGTCTGACTGCCCCACATAAGGCCCAAAGACCCTTTTATAAATTTACAGGCCCTTACATATATGGAAAAAGAATTTTCTAAAACATAATTTCTTTTATTATTTTGAATTTTCTAATTTCCTACTAACAAAATAAATCTTCCTTCCTCTCAACTAAATTCCAATATGTCCATTTCCTTCCTTTTTATTATATGTACATGCATAACAATATATATTATCAATATATTTTATCAATGTATATGTTAAAAATATTTATTTATAATAAATCTTATTTTGTAGCATTCTATTTTTAACCATATTATCACTAATAAAATAAGACATTATAAAATTAATAAAATAAAATAGATTTATCTCAATTTATAGATATAATATTAATATAGTTGTCTAATAGAACTAATCATAATAATAAATATATTTAAGACAATTAAGAATAATTACTAGACAACTAAGAAGAAAACTTCTGTTATATAGTGCACAACTTTCTCATTTCTATATAATGTGCGACTTAGACTCACACTTGGTGACACCACTCTCTACTCAAAACCTTAAGACAATGAATTAATGGGTCTTTCATCTTTATATAGTGCTCTCTACTTTCTCATTTCTATCCAATGTGGGACTTAGACTCACACTTGGATTCTCAACACAACTTACTCCTGATCTGTTCACACATATAAGGTGATCATTGTAAAAAAACAAACAAGAAATACAAAAAAAAATAACAAGGTAACCTAATGTGCAAAAGAGAAATCCTAAGTCAATTAAATCATATCAAATATAAGCTAAACATGAATTAAATACAATAAATCATATAGATACATATAAACAATTGTTAATATAGTTAATTATCTGGATACATGCCTTTGATATTGGGTCTCATTGTAGGCGTGCACTTGTTTATGCTCTAAAGAGTCATAAACATAGGGATTATCACTCTACCACTGAGTAAAATTAGTCTCTTCACACCTAGAACCAAAACAATCTAGTGGTTAGAACCTCTTCTCACTCTCTCTATATCATTCCTCTCTATATGAGTTGAATAATCGATAAAATATTTGCTTACCTCTTTATTAATCCCACAATGTCAATATAAGCTAACATCATCACCACAAAAAAATTTCTCCTTAAAATTCTATTAACACCATCATTATACTTGTCCAACACCATAATCATCATAAAAAATGATAATAAACAATACTATAAACATATATACAAATAATTTTGGAAATAATTTTTGTTTGGTTAATTTTAAAAAAATGGTTAAAATTTACAAAAAACTAATTACGCAAAAAAATGGTTAAATTTAAAAAACAAAAGGTAAAATTGGAAAAAAATATATAAACACCAAAAAGTTGAATTTGTTTATATAACAGTATAGAAACAAAGTAAATAATAGTTATATGATAATTAAATATAAAAATATTTATCAAAAACAAATACAAGCATCATCAAATCCCATCATATCATGCTTTTATGACATACAATTTAGGGTTAAATTGTTATTTTTGAAGAAAAATATTCATATCTATTTGCTGGTCGTTTAATATAGAAGTACAGGTAATATTAAATTATTATATTGAAATTTGACGAAAATAAATAATATTACTTTCTGGAACTGGTTAGGAAAACCCCAAACTCCAATTACTTCAAGAACGTCTGGAAGGCCGTCTATAAAGAATTCTCTAAATTTTTCATGGCGGCTAGTTTTAAAAATATACTACTTTAATATAAAATATAAAATATAAAATATGAAATTATCCATTCCCGCAAACAGAGCAAACAGAGCAAACAATCGCCATTGTTGAAATTGAGGTGTCTATGCAATTTACATTCTTTGAATTCCAAAGCTGGAAGATAGCAATACCTGACAAACACATAAAATAATAGTATTCAACATCAAATAAAAAGAGTGATAGTGGAAAAATTAAAAAGAATGATGCATGCTCATGTTTTAAAAAGATTGTTTATTCAGATAAAAAGAATGTTAATGTTCTTGGTATAAACAGATGAAGGCTCCAACTACCCTGTTTCAGTGTGTCAGCTTTATATTCACATTAACAAACACAGTAACACCAAAGCTTATCCTTATAAATAGAGGTCACTCCTCTGCCAAATACCCACAAACCAAACATCTTCTTCTCCTTTTATTCTCATATTCTTCAATCTCTTTCATACCATTAATAATGGCTGTTTTCACCTTCGAGGACCAAACCACTTCACCTGTAGCTCCTGCTACCCTTTACCAAGCTCTTGTGAAAGACGCCGACAACATCGTACCAAAGGCGGTTGATTCCTTCAAGAGTGTTGAAATCGTTGAGGGCAACGGTGGCCCCGGAACCATCAAGAAAATCTCTTTCCTTGAGGGTAAGATATACATCTTCACTTTTTTTCTGCATGTTTTCTCTATCTGCATTGTAACACTATCTTCACGCATGAACAGATGGGGAGACAAAGTTTGTGTTGCACAAAATAGAAACAATAGACGAGGCAAACTTGGGATACAGCTACAGCATTGTTGGAGGTGCTGCTTTGCCAGACACTGCAGAGAAGATCACAATCGACACTAAACTCAGTGACGGCCCCAACGGAGGGTCAATGGTAAAGCTGAGCATATCTTACCACAGCAAAGGAGATGCACCACCCAACGAAGATGAGCTCAAAGCTGGCAAAGCCAAGAGTGATGCTCTTTTCAAGGTCATCGAGGCTTACCTTTTGGCCAATGCTTGAATTATTACCAAAAGTCTTTGATTACATGTACCCGAGTTTCATTGTCTGTTTATCTTAGAATACCTGGCTTCCAACATCACACAGTGTTTCCTTTCTTATTTTTATTCTGTCCCCAATATCTCTGTATCTCGGTTCGTCAATAAATTATAATAAATCAGAGAAAATTTTAAACTTTTTTTTTACTGGGATTTTAATATGATTAGATTTTAGGTAAGATTTTATATTATTTGTATCATTTTATAAGTTTTTCTATGGCAACGAGAAGTTGATGGAGTCTTATAAAACTTATAAACAACTCTATCCCATTTTTCATTTGGTTTGACTTTAACCTTAATATCTTTAATTTGACTTTAAGTAACATATTGTTTGAATAATCATTAATAAGACATCTATTATTTGGACTCTCAATATTGTAAAATTTCTGCCTTACTATGAAATAAAATGAAAAGAGTTGGGCTAACTCATTTTCAATCCTACTTGTATGAATTGAATCAGATAATTTTTACAATTTGACAACTTATATTACTTTTATCTTTTTACAGATTAGAGAAGTCAAATCATAATATTTCAACATAATGATTTAACCTTTTTTTGTGTGGAGAACAAACATCACTGCTATCGATTTTCCTGTGTGGTAGAGAGAGGTTGTGTGTTGTTCTTGGTCTGTGTCCGTAGCATAACATCTAACCATGTTTTCTAATGTTGTTTTACCACTTACATTTTCCAAGTTTTGGGTGTTTTGTGATATCCATCTGCAAATCCATATATACATATTCGAAGCAAGGACAAAGCGCATCATCAAATTTTTTAAGTATGATATAGTTTAATGTACTCAAGAAGACAATCGAGGATATATATGATCACAAAAGATCACCACCAATCGTTCATTTGACTCTGATAAAACAATGACACTTTTTTTTCATTGCAGATGGTATAATTGGCTTGCTTCAGATGAAAGCAGGTCTTCTGTATTTTTTTTATTACAGCTAAGAGAGACTCACAACGTATTTTTACTTCTAAATCCACCACAAGATTGTATCAATTTTGGGAGAAATACAACAATTCGATTTAAATTCAGTTATCTATGTCAACATTATCATGACTGAAATAAAGAATAGAAGTAAAAATATGAAATGATAAGAACCAAAAAGCGCAAATATTTAAGAGATCGAAAGTAAATATAACTATATTTTAAGGATTAAAAACATTTTAATTTTCTTAAATTTTTAAATAATTTTACGCTATTTCTTACAAATTGTTTTCAAACTATTAAGAGTAAATGTATCATATTTAAAGTTTCAATTATTGCTTTGAATAGGCAAATGTTTTCATCCTCACTGTCAAGATTACAGACAAAGCACAACATTTCAGGTAACTATACATTTTCAAAATCAAATGTAAAATTTAATTTAAGTAGTATTATTTCAGCTTGTATGGTCACAAAATAGTCATTATAATGTCTTTCTTGTGGGTTCAGTGTTTATTGTACAAAATATAAAATATTTATAACAGATACTCTATGTAATATAATTTAATATTTGATTAAGATTTAAGTCCTTTATAAATTTCAGTATTTTTTATTAAATTTTGTGAAAATTGTAAGCATAAGTGGCTTTCGTCACTAGGCGGGTTTGAGTTTCATTGGGCGACTATTAAGGATTTTTCATTTAATTCATTTTACAATTCGATCCATTTTGGATAATAGTTACCATCAATAATTTAATTTTAAAACAAATTCAAAGGTTAAATATATTTTTGATTCTTTAAGTTTAAGTAAAATTTAAAATTAGTTTATCTTCGAAATTTAGATCAAATTTAATCCTTTCAATTTTAGAAATGTGAGAGTTTAGTTTTTAACCAAAATTTATTAACTTTATTTTAAGTTTTAATCGTGTTTCATGATAATATTTGAATTGTATACCTCATCTGATATATTTTTATTTTAATATTAATTAAAAAATATTTAAAACGTCAAATAAACCTAACAAAATTTAATTAAAATAACTAAATTCACATATTTTAAAATTGAGGACAGAATGGAATAAAGTTTCAAAAAAAAGAAAGTAATTTCAATTTTTATTTAAAAATTAAATAATAAAAAATATATTTAACCCTAAATTTAATTTCCTTAAAAATAACAAAATATCATAATCAATATATATAGATTTAAGTTAACTTCTCTGTTGGAAATGTCTTAAAATTTTATAAGTTTAATATTTATACATAAATATAAAAACTTTATACTTTTAAATAAATAAAAAATATTTTAAAAAAAATCATACAATCAACGTGACTTCGTTATAATTTAATGGTATAGTTAGAGAAAATAAGAGATGAATAAATAATTAAGAATTTAAATATAATTATAAGTCTCATCAATTATAAATAATAAAATTCAATAACATATAAAAAAGAAGATTCATAATTTAATTTTTTTTCAAATTTTATGTTAGAGGTACTTCAATCTCCTTTTTAAGTTTGGCCCTAGTATTATTTTGTAGTGAATGTCCTCCGTAAATCTTCCTTTGGAAAAACCCATATTCGTATTTGTATTCTCACTCAAATATTTATTAGATACTTTTTATAAAAAAATAAAATCAAAATAAATAAAACAATATGTTGTCTACTATTAAATTTGAAAAGCACACACAATTTACTTTCTTCTATGCTAAATAAAACAGAAAAAAAATTAATTACATAAATTTTAAAATAAAGTATCACATAAACTAAAGATCTTTTAGTTATTTACGGTCTGCTATTCCATACTTGATTTAAGAAATTATGTATTATAAAAAAAACTTAAATATTAAATATTTTAATTACTTTATTTAAATGAAATATTTATAAATAAATGAAAATTATATGTATTTCAATTTTTTAAAATTGTTAAAATACTTGTTAAAATTAACATTTTCGCGCGTTACTGTGAATTTCTTCTGCCACAGTTCATTATTAAAAAAAAGTTAACCGGTCTTTAATAAAATCTTTTAATCAATTTTTTTTTATAAATTATAAATTATTTTTTAAATAATCTCATCTTAAAAATTGTTAATAATTTAAAAAATAGTATGAAAAAAAAATGAACTTAAAAAAATAATAAATTTGGTTACTCGTAAATGTGTAAAAAACACCATTTATTCTATGTTTTCAAGAAGTCAAAAGTTCAAGCCTCAGACAGTGGAACTCTACTACTCAGTATTTCACATGACGTATTACTTGGGTGTTGTGAAAGGATAAATGTTTTCCGTCTAGAAAATAATTCTTCGATTACATATACATTGAATAAGAGTAAAACGATTAATAAGTAGACAAAATTAATATGGTGATGTTTGGTGATTTAAATATTAATAATACATTAATTGTAACTTATCTATTTTTACCTTAACTATATATTTATTAATTACAATTGAATTGTGAACAATTATATTTTATTTTAAAATTTGTCAATATTAAAATTAATTATTTTACTGATTAATCACTTTTGTTCGGTCTTGAGGATGATTGGCATGAATTCAATATTAACTTTAATTTTAAATTGGTTTTGATATTTAAATTAAGTAATCACATTTATTTTTAAATTGATCTTGAAAGTCATATGTTTTAATTATATTTTGTGTATATTAATTTTTTTATATAGATTAGAGTAACTTAATTATTTTTTAATATATTTTATATTGTTGATAAAAAGAATTATATTTTTAAGTTTTATTATGAAATTACTCAGTCGTTGGATTTTATGAATTTTTGTATGTTAGATATTGTTTTATGATTAAAATATAATATTTACATACTCAATATTACATATTTTTCAAATATCAATTAGCATCTCACGTACTTACTTAAGGACCTAATTAGTTATTTATTCTATTATTGTTCATAAATTTAATCTGTATGTATAGTTTAGAGATATTGTTTCAAGGTTCAAACCCACTTGTATATCAGCTAATAACTTGTTTATTTTTAAAATAATTAAATATAAAAACCAACAAATAAAAATAATTCTAAAGATTCCTTCGTATATAAGTAACAATTCATCCCTGCACATACAGAAAATAGTTGCCATTGTTGAACGTGACGTGTTTAGCGTTATCTTCTTTGAATTTTTGTTTCTTTAAGGAAGCTTCTTTGAATTTGAATGTTTCAAAATCGCAATATTTGACAGACATATAAAATTAATATTTAACATTAAAGAGCAAAACGATTGAAATGTTATTGTATAAAATACTCAAGTGAAAAAAAAAACTTCAAAAATTAAAATTAATGAAATAGATGAAAATTGAATATAGACTTACACACATGGGTTAAAACAAACATCACACGTAAATTCAAATATTATGTCTAGTTATTATCTCTTCAAAATAGAGACAGGGAAGTTGTGTGTGATTGAAACACTGAAATGAAAAGAAAATTTGCACAGAAAATAAATAAAAAAACTGGAAATAAAAACAGAAAAGTAGTCAAAGAAGAATTGAATATCTCTTAAAAAAGATTGTTTATTTTATTTACAGAGGGTAGTGTAAGAGTGAGTCAGCAACTTCATTCACACTATGGTATGGCAAATACATTCATACCACACCTTTGATTCCTTATAAATACATGACACTCCTCCTCTGCTAAACACCCACACACAACACAAAAACATCTTCTCTTTCAATTCTCAAACACCTTTAAGCTTCTATCATGGCTGTTTTCACATTCGACGACCAAGCCACTTCTCCCGTGGCTCCTGCCACCCTCTACAACGCTCTTACTAAAGACGCCGACACCATCATCCCAAAGGCTGTTGGTTCCTTCCAGAGTGTTGAAATTGTCGAGGGCAACGGTGGTCCCGGAACCATCAAGAAGATCTCTTTCGTTGAAGGTACCATTTTCTTTATATTTTCTGTATATGCATAGCTGTGAACTGTGAACTGTGAATGAATTAATGAATTAATTAATGAATGAATGAACAGATGGAGAGACAAAGTTTGTGTTGCACAAAATAGAAACAATAGACGAGGCAAACTTGGGATACAGCTACAGCATAGTTGGAGGTGTTGCTTTGCCAGACACTGCAGAGAAGATCACAATCGACACTAAAATCAGCGACGGTCCCGACGGAGGATCACTTATAAAGCTGAGCATATCTTACCACGGCAAAGGAGATGCACCACCCAACGAAGATGAGCTCAAAGCTGGCAAAGCCAAGAGTGATGCTCTTTTCAAGGCCGTTGAGGCTTACCTTTTGGCCAATCCCTGATTTACAAACTCATCCAATATCAATATCAGTCATAAGAAGCTTGCTTATATGATCATATCGAGAGTTTTCTTGGCTTGCATCAAGTTTCAGAGTGTTCTTAAGTTAAGTTGGCTTCCATTTTAAGGAGTGTTTTCTTTCTTGCTTCCCTTTGCTGCATAATTGTGAGAGCTCGTGGCTATCTTTGTATCTTTCTTCATCAATAAATGATAATAAAGGAAATCATTACTTTAACTTCTGTCGGTGCTGTGTTTACTGTAAGAGTTTATATAGAATTTAACCCAAGTGCTTTCTTTTGGGTAGACAAAAATAACTGCATTATTGCTACCTTGGGAATAAACCTTGTTTTTTATGAATGATTTGGATGGTGTTCCATCAGCGTAATGAGAGAAGTCAAATGATGAACAGCATCAAGACGTTTCATTTCCTAGTTAATAATAAGGAAGCTAGTTTAACTCAACTATCTGCAGCATTTTGGATGTAGACAGCAATCACTATGTTTAATTTTTTTTTTAAGAAATTAAAGGTATATTTAAATAAAATAATCAATTATTAACTATTTTACATATTCAGATTATTATTATATTTAGTATTTTACTTATAATTTATGTGAATGTATTATTATTTGTAATTAATGAAAAAGGTAAATTTAAGTATCTACTGCTAGATGGATATTTTATAATTGATATTTTTAGCTGAATTGCCTTAAAAATTATTTAAATAAAATTAACTTAATTATTTTTTTATAAATGTATTCAAGATACTGACAAATATTAAAGTTGTAATAAAAAATAGTGATAGAATTTTAGATACCTAACACGCATTATGACTTGTATATATTGAACTATCAACTTGAATACGACCCATATTATCATATACACGTCATCTTGTGAAGAGTTTTACAATGACACCCAACTATTAAAATAAGTCTAACTAGTTTGATTTTATCAAACTTTTTCATACAAACTTTCCAATGAGAAAAAAAAACACTTTTTCACAAATTAAAATTGGCCATGTACAAATCAAAATAAATTTTAAAAAATATATACATAAAATTAATTTTAAAAATTAATTTTATTTTTATAGACAAATTCATTTCAATATTTTTTTCTCTAAAAACGTTCATGAAAAACCTGGTCCAGATTTATATATACTATTCTATTATTTAATAAAATACTAAATAAAAAAAGTTATGAATATTAGATAGATGGTCATTTTTAAAGGGAGTTTAATTATTTTTTAAAGAAACAAATAAGAGATTCGTTAATGGAATTGTAAGACTAATTTATTTAAGTAGTTAATGACAAACAACATAAGTGAGAGATATTTATCTATTTAATAAAAGCATATTTATTTAATTTGATTGTAATTACATATCTAATTTGTAGAGTGCTTTATAAAGTTTATATTTATATATAGTATTATAAAAAAAAATTGACGTACTGACTTTTTCATAGGCTAGAATATTAGATGAGGACAAAAAGAAAATTATTGGAAAGAGGCATTATAAAATTTTTTAAAAAAAACACTATGACAAGAGACCGACTTTATGTTACTAATCATGATAAAGAAGTGAAATAATGAAAATTAATATGATATTCTATTTAAAAAAGAAGATAATTAAAGTAAATTGGACTTAAAAATAATTTGTAATTTAAAATGAATTAATTATCGTTTTAAAATATTGAAGACGGTCTCCCAACAACGACCTTCACCAACACTTGCTTGCATCTTAACTATTCTGCGCTTAATTTCTTAACTTATCTCTTCGTTGAAAAATCTGTCACTAGAACCTCTTTTTCAAATCTTTTATTCAATTTCGCCGGCGGCTTTTGAACATCAAGTTTTTTTGCTTTAAAACTTTAATTATTGTACCATATTACACTGATAGATCTCTAACTATTTCAAAATATTACTAATGTATCATTAGGAAGATGATTATACAACAATATCACAAAACTAACCTCTAATTAGTGTGATTATATGTACCCACATTAAAAAAATAAGCATGCGTCTTGAAAATATTCATCTTTTGAATACACTCTTCTTCTTTTTTTTTTACCATAAGTCATTAGTCAAAAAGTGTGAACTATTAATACAACTTATTTTCCATAGTTAAGTGTGACTAATAGTCTCAACTCACGAGATTTGACGGTGCATATAGACACCATCTACCATTCTCTATTTATATTTATGAGTCAAATCATAACTAAATAAAATATAGTTTAAATTTCTAATGAATAGTTTAAACTTTTTATTAACAATTATAAATACATTAAATGAAAACGATATAGTTGTCCTAGCCCATAATAATATGGATAAAAAAAATATAATAATATAATCCTTCCCTTATATGATATAAAAATGTTTTAGTCATAATGAGATATCAACTTCACCCAAAACTAAACTTTAATTACAATTCACATAGCACATCTAAAAGTGAAGTCCCATACCTGTATTATTTTCTCATCCGTCCTTATAAATTATATTCCTAATCATCCTAAATAATAACAAATTTTCAACAAATATTTTAGGGGTGTAAAATTTTTATATAAATACATAAAAAAGATGTAAAGATATCAAATATATAAAATATATTAAAATTTAAAAAAGAATTAAAATTATATATTAATTTATATAAATATAAGAAAGAAAAAAAAAAGGAGCCAATCCCTATATCAGTATTAAGAACCGCCTCTGATTCTAAACTCTGACATTTATTTATGCCTCCAAATAATAACAAAAGTATACTTAACGTAGGTATAACAAAACAGGGGTGATACTTTTTTAATTACTTGTGAAAATATCAAATTTTAATTCTAAACAATGATCAAATATAGTAGAAAGATAGTATAGAGAGAGAGAGAAAATATTTTTGATGCATGTGTTTATTACAACGCTGTTAAAATATGTGGTAATTATCGAGTCAAACCGATCCATCACGGATTTTGAAAAGAATGTAATTTTTATGCGGGTTAGTTTCCAATCTGGTTCATTTAGAAACCGATTCATTCGGATTAAACTCGTGTTGAGCCAGATTGATTCACCAATCAATTTAATTTAATTTAATTATTTATTATTTTGTGTTTCAATATTATTAGTTAACATTTTTTTATTATATTATAGATGAGGATAAAAACAAATTTTATAGATTTATCTATTCAAAACTCTGATATTATAAATGAACAAGTGATACAAAAATTATCAATATTAAAAACTTATTTGTTCACTTTTTTGTGTTTATTTTTTTTATTATGTTTGGATTGTATGATATTTTTTTATATTTTGAATTGTCTTGTCTTTGGAGTTTAACATCATTTTAAATTGAAATTTATTTAGATTTGAATTAAAAAATTTATAATTTTTTATTTAAAGAAAACTTATAATTAAGTGAACTAGTGAGTCAACCTGTTTAACCGATCAACCTGTGGTAGATCGAGCCAAATTCGAATTTTTTCAGCTCGCTAATAAGCTAGTCGAGTTGGATTAGCTTATTAAGTGACCAACCCGTTGAGCCGGGTCGAATCGGACTAAATTACCCGTTTTGACAGCTCTAATTTATTTTATATATATATATATATATATATATATATATCCTACATGTGTATTATCATAAAATGAATTTTTATATTGACAAAATACCAAAGTATTTTGTAAAAGAAATAAAATTGTAACGGTTGTGAAATTCTCTTTGAGTTTTCAGATGTGAAATAAGTTAATTAGTTTGATTTTTGGATATAGAGATTTCACACCAATTAAATATTAATCTTTCTAATTTATTAATATTATGAACATGATAAATTTATTTGGGTAAAATAGTAAATGTTTTCTTGAACCCTTTTTCTTAAATATATAAAAAAAAAAAACTTTTAAAAATGTACTTTTGCATTGGCCAACCCATAAAATTTTTGTGAGCATTTCCATATATATATTTTTCTGTAACTCATGTGAGTTATAGCCAAATTCTATGGATTGGATTAATCAAAGTCAAACTCTGTGAGTTGGACTAAACTGAGATACACATGTATCTTTACGCTACAAAAAATATATTTTTTATTAAAAGTTTATTTTTCATAAGACATACTAAGTAGACTTTAAGATTTTCATGAAAATTAATATTTTAACATTGCAATCACAAGCGTTTGATCAATTAACCTACATACAAAAAAAAATTAGAGCGATATAAAAATTACAAAAATAAAGAATTTAACTCAAAGTCCGACTAAACTGTATTTACATAAAATTTGTCAAACCAATTCAATTGAGTTTGATACCTAGTATGTACTCAAAGTTTGTATTCCATTCAAAAATCAATTATCAAATCGAAATAAATAATTATTTTATTGTGTTTAAATATAACATTATATGTGTTGAGTTAATTGACTAATATAAATAAATATATAGGTTTTTTATATTTTATTGAATTTTATTTAATAATATATTTATATTAACTAAAGCATGATGGTAACATTGTATTTTAATATTAATTGTTAGATTGTGTAATATATTTACAAATATGACATAAAATAAAACCACAGATGATAACAAATATAAAAGATATACAATATGTTCTTTTCGTGGACAATTTCTTATTATAAAATATTTAGTATTTTATTATAAAATATTTAATATTTTTTATAAAAAAGATTTTTCATGATTTTACAGTAATAAAAATTAAAAAATTCTGTTCAAGCCAAATTATAAAACAGTTGTACAGTTTTAAGCTGTAAAAGTGTGGAGAGCATGCGCATACCATAAAAGAAAAATAAAAAAATAACCAAAATAAATAAATTCAGTGTACTGGTTTTAGTTAGCCCAATTAGGCCCGTGAATGGAAAAGTTAGTATATGTATTGACTATGAGAAACACAAGTACAACAAATAACTAAGTTTTTAAGTACGAGCTGCAGTAGCGTCAATCTGTAATTGATTATATTAAACTTTTAACCCAAAAAAAATAAAATTCTTCCATTAAATTCGTAATTAATATTTAACTAAAAAAACTACTCGATGATATTTAATTAAAGGAAAAAACTACTCGATGATATTTAATTAAAAAAAAAAACTACTCGATCGAGTCATGTCGGTTTGGACAAGCTTAGTATAATTGAGTTGGTCAAGATCAATGTTTAGTTAAGTCGATTAAGATCTAAATCAAGTCGAGTTAACTAAAATTCAAGTCAAGCTGAGTTGAATTAACTTCATGTCAAATAAAGTCCAATTAAGTGGAGTTGGGCCTAGGTGAGACCATAACGAATAAGGTAAAATTTATTTAAATCAAGATTGGTCCATATTAGATAGAGACATTTGATAAGAGGGTCATGTCAAACTAAGTTAGATCAATTTCACATGAAGTCCAATAAAGTTTATCCATACCAAGTTGACCTAAACTACAAAGATAAAAATATGATTTTTATAAAAAAAATAATTAAATTCTTACATTTTAGATGATGAAATTTTAATTTTAAATTTTAAGTAATCCAAATACTTTAATAAAAATATGAAATTTTAATTTCTTTCAACATTACTTATCTAAACAACATACTTTATCGTAAACATTTCAAAGTTCTTTTACAGATATTTAAGGCATTTCAAAATCTCTAAAATGTCTTGTCCATTAAAATAGATTAAGACTCACACTAACATAAATCATTTGTTTGTCAAAAGCTAACGATGCAAGGTAGAAGTGAATATTATCATATCGGTATGAAGTTCTAAAGGTAAGATGGGGAAGGAGAAGAGGACACTACTATGGTCAAAATGTCTAAAGTTTATTTGATTTTTGTGAGTATCAAAGTTAAAACAAAATATCACAATCCTGAGCTGTGTTTAGAATAAAGGAAATTTTCTTTGGAAATATTATAAGGATTGTGGGGTGGTTAAGAAAGCATGAGAATTTAATACCCTTGTATATATCGATGTAAATTTGTACAATAGTTTTACACAGAGTCGTCAAAATGGGTCAACCCGCGGACTAACTTGGCCCACCACGGGTTCGAGCCGGGTTGAGTTTGAAAATATTGTATTTTTTTATGCGAGTCAGATTTCAACCCGGCTCATGCGGATTGAACCCGTGGTGGGTTGAGTTGGCCCACCAACCACCTACCTAATTTTATTTTATTAAAATTTAATTTTAATTTTATAAAAAAATATTTATTATTTTTTTTTGCTTGAAAAAATTATTTAAATTCTTTATTTTTAAAATTAATTAAACACCCATGTTGGGAGTAAAATTTGTTTAAATTTAAATTATAGAAAGTTTGTAAAAAAAATTTATTTAAAACAAATTTATAATTAAGTGAGCCAATGAGCCAACCCGTTTATCCATAAACTAATAGTGGGTCAAGACGGGTTCGAATTTTTCTGACTTGCTAATAAATGAGCTGAGTTTTTTCACTAAATGACTAACTTGTGGTGGGCTGGATCGATTCAGATCGAATGACTCGTTTTCACTGCGTAAAAAAGTTTTGTATACCTATTGTTGTATACTATATTTCAAATTTGCTAACAAAAGAATATTAAATTTGTCATGTGGAAGATTTATTCCTTCCAATTTGTAATAATGATCCGTGTTAGTGTGTTACCCGATGAATTCTTGTCTCCTAGCTTTGACTTTTGGATTTAACTTTTTATAAATATTTTAATAAATTCTATATAAATAAAATATTTTGTAAATTCAATTTAATTCATACATAAATTAAAATCGTTTGAAAAAAAAATCTCTAAATTAACTTATCCATAAAATAATTATATTTATAAAAAAAAATATTTGAAGTATTCTAGAAACACTCAGTTGACAAAACTGTTGTGGGAGGAAGTTGACAGTAACCCGAAGCGCCTATAAATTAAGGCCATACCATAATCCATAAACTCACACACACACACACACTCAGTTGATCTATCTCATCGTTTCTTTCTACTTTGATCAGAAAATTATGGGTGTTTTCACTTCCGAAAGCGAACTCGTTTCTCCAGTCTCCGCTGCAAAATTGTTCAAAGCCATTGTCGTAGATGCCGCCAACGTCTTCCCAAAAGCATTACCAAACTTCATTAAGAGCGCAGAAACCATAGAAGGAGATGGAGGACCAGGAACCATTAAGAAGCTCACTCTTGCTGAAGGTAAACATCAATTACTTATATGTAATATAATATAATTCATTTCATGTTTATGTATGTGAAATGTGGAGACAGGTTTAGGGTTTGTGAAGCACCAGGTAGATGCAATAGACACAGAAAACTATGTGTACAACTACAGTGTGATCGAAGGAAGTGCATTGTCAGATACATTGGAGAAGATATCTTATGAGTACAAATTAGTGGGAACCGATGATGGAGGATCGATTGTGAAGTGCATGAGCAAATACTATACGAAAGGTGATGAGAAACTCGCTGAAGAATTTGTCAAGGCTGGTAAGGAGAGATCTGCGGCATTCACTAAGGCTATTCAGGATTTCATTCTGGCTAATCCTCATTACAATTAATTAACCCATCTCCATGTTATCGATATGCTACAATTCTCTCTCTGTTTCTTCATCCTGTTGTGTTGCTTTAAGTTTCAATAATTAACGTTTGATCTTGCTTTGAGATTGTTCCCAAAGTGGTCATGATCATTATATCGGTACTATTTGTTTTACCCTTTTGTTAGGAGCGTCTCTGGCTTCAACTATAATATGAATGCATTATTATTACTTTATGGCTTACTTGAAATGGAATCAGAGGTTGAATCTACCATAACAGAAATGTTTATGTTTAATGTTCAATAGTTATTCAAACGTAAGAACATATATGTGGAGAAAATATATATATAACTTACGACAAAATAGCAAGAGTTGAAGCCTGAAATCACGAGATGCAAACCCTACGAGGATTTTTATATTGTGATCTGATAATTATTTTTTAAGATTTTTTAATTTAATTTATTTGCCAAGTTATTAAATATTTAGGCTAATATCTTTTAAACCATACACTCACAAGCACTGTTTAATCAGACATCAGTTTGGACAATTTAAGAAATTGATGGACCAATCGTAGAATACTTTTAGAAAAATAATATATTTATGAGAAAAAAATACAAATATACGCAGCTTATCGATTTATCAATGTTGTTCAAAATAAATTTATTATTTTTCACTTGTAATTTAACAGTGAGGAACGAGGATGGTTGAGTATTTTCTTTTATATTGATAATCACGTTCTCTCTTTCTTATTCGTTAGAAGAAGAAAAATATTCTTGGTAAACCATTAAGAGTTGACACCATCAATAGTGGATACTCAATTACAAGAGTCCAAAATTTGATTAAAAGGACAATTGTGTACACGAAAATATATCCAATTATAAAACAACGGAACAAATAAAAATCTTAATTCAACTAGAATTTAATCACTAAATAGTAAACTAGTATTTTTTTTATGGGTTTAAAAAATTAATTTTGAATACTATACCTTAGTGTGATCTACTTTTAGAAAGAAAAAAAACATTTAAGCTTAAAAATATGTACCAACAATGGTTTGTACAATAGGTAGATTTTTTCAAATAAAAATAGTAAAATTTATTCATAAAGTTATAACATTACATCAATAATTTTATCCGATTACTAGAAAGACAATTAAGTTTTCAATTCAATGGCTTGCAATTTTAACATATATCGTTCACAAAAATACCATAATACAGTTGTAATAATTATGAATTAAAAAATATTTCAAAACATATAGACTTGACGGCGTCAACTCTTTAATGGCGGACCAAGAAAAAAAAATTCACTAGGAAAATAAGATTATTACGACTTAGGAGAATTAATAGTCATGCTCGTTTCAACTGTTAAAAATAGATTTGTATTGACGGATTGCAAAAAATCTTCTATGTCTACATCATTACTAATGTATATTCACTTAATTGTATTTCTTGTATATATACGTATAAGATCCAATTATGTATAATTACTTAAATGTCTAACTATATAGTTTATTAAAAAATGTTTTGAATTCAAACTAAATTCATTATTAATATAGTCAAATACTGAGTTAATATGTTAATGGTTGATATTGCGTGTTTGTTATATATTTTAATAATATATATTTATATAAATTCAATTTGTTTACATATTTAATTTATATTTGTAAATTGATAATATATTTTTTAATTTTTTTAAGACGTATCCATAAATATATAAATATTAATTATTTTTATATTCAATATAATTTAGAAAGAGTAAAGTTTTTTTTTCAACACGACGGGTAAATGTTTCCATTCTCTTATTATGCTTAAACATATATACAATGACAAATTTTATTGAGAGTCAATATCTTTAAATTTAATTTTAAAATAAATAAAGTTAATGTATAATTGTTTGCTATTATAATTTTTTTATTACGTTAATATATAATATTAAATCATTCAATTTTTATATTTTTATTTTTAATTTTCATAATTTTTTGTTTAGGTTTTTACCCGTGTGTTATTTTTAGATAAAATAAGACAATAATATATGAATACGTTAGTTTGTTAAAAAAGAAATAAAGAAAGCAACTATATATTTTAGAACAAAAGAAGTATGATTATCAATTTTTTCTAAAATTAAAAAAAAAAAACAATTACTCCTAACACATAGGTTACTATTTTCACTCTAACTCTGCATTCTTATACATATCAATTTGTATAAGATAAAATCATTGTATTTTTAGTCACCGTAATTTACATTTCTCTTTTCAGTTTTTTCTTTTTCCTTTCATGGTGGCAATCTCTAATCATCTTATTTCTTTTGAAATTTATCTCTTTTGTCATTTTCTTTTTATAGTTTTAATTTCTAAGTATTTTATTTTACCCAGTATTTTCAATTTTGGTTATTACTTACTCTCTCTTTGCAATTATTTTTTTATATATTTTTTATTTAATTTTATTTTTTTCTGCTAAAATTCATCATCAATTTCTTATTGTAAATTTCTTATTTTTTGTTTATGATTTTCAATTCATGTTAATTTTGTTTTAATTTTTTTTAAATTTTTGTTCTCGGTACTATATATATATATATATATATATATATATATATATATATATATATATATATATTTAAGATCTCAATATGTAGAATTGTCAATTTGACCCATAACCTATAAGTTAGTCCTAATTCATTCTGAAAAAAAAATCCTCATTAGAAAACCCTTAAGTGGGGGCCAAAAAAATTCTAACTCCCAAAGTCTCTTTTCAAGTGGATTAGAGTCAAGGTTAAGGTGGATTTAACCCTACCACAAAATTTTAATTAACTTTTAGAAACAATTTCATTCATATATATATATATATATATACATAAAATTATATATTTTATTAGATTGTTTAATATGTTGTAATTTTATTATATTTAAATCAATATTTTATATCGTATTTATTATTATGTTATTAAATAAAATATATAATAATATCTTATATTTTTTGAGTTTTCATATATTAAATAAAATATATATTTTTATATCATACTTTTATTTATTTATATATATATATATATAAATTTTCATGTATGAAATAACACTTCATATATATTTCTCATATATCACCATACGACCAGTTAAGTATTTAATGATTTTATTAATTGTTATTTTTTGTAAAGAAAAAACTGAGTTATCACTTCTAACATATTCTCTAATCAAAGGTAGTCTTTGTAAAAAAATTGTTCATGTTAAATAAATAAAATGACTTTTCCTTGCTTTAATTAGGTTCTAACTTCTTTAAAATCAAACAAACATTTTAAAAATATAAATGACTTGCTTAATTAATAAGTAATGAATTTCTTTTATATTGTGATAAATAATTAATTTTTTACATTTTATGTATTCTTTTTTATAACATTTTAATAGTTTTTTAATTTCTTTTAATTCTACAAGAAGACAATCAACATGATTAGAATTTTAAGCCTGAGGATAGAAGTTTCGTGTTAAACATAATATAAAAACATCAATAAAATTATATTTTAAAATTTTCAGTTATAGATAATATTTTATTATATTATTTTTTTATTCACTTTTTTTTCTTCTATATATGATGATAAAACATATACTTTGAAAGTGAACCAATCAACATAAAAAATAATTAAAATATATATATATATATGATTAAAAAAATTAAAAGAGTAGAAAAGTGATAAACTAATAAACTACATGTGAACAATTGAATTAATAACAACTAGCATAGAAAATACATATAATCTTTAAGTATTTAAGTATTCATTCTAATAGTAATAAATTAGTGAATGTTAAGAAATGATACATCACAAACCACTTAATATTATAAATAATTTATTATTAATTTTGATAAAAATTCATTAGAAAGTAAGAAATTACTTACTCAAATATGTTTATGAGAAATATTATATATATATATATATATATATATGAAAAATATACATAAAGTTTTTGTACAACAAAATTAAACAACTGTCTTATATACTTAAAAAATATATTTAGTTCAAAAGGAAAATTAAATTTCAACATCCTATATTCTTGTGTAATTTTCCTATATAAGCAAGGAATTAAGTTTATGGAAATTTCGTATAAAGTTTATTTAGTCTAATTAAAATATTTGTATATAGTTATTTAACAAATTAAATGTATTTAGATTTGCAATAAATTAAGAGTTAATTACATTTTTTTCTTCTATTCAAAATGAACATTTTTTCTAGAAAAAAGACCCATGGGTTGACCCTGGCGTATAGGACTTTTGTAGATATTTTTGGTTCTGTGAACTTTTTTTATGAGAAGTTTTTTTGGTTCTGTGAGTTTTTCTTACTCCAACCTATGTGAGTCATGATCAAACTGTAAAGGACTCAAATTGATGGGTCTATCAATATGTATACTTAAGAACATCTTTCTCATTCTGTGTCATATATTGATGTCATCTTAGATAACACCACATTATGTCAACAAGAACATTTCAACTAAAACTAAAGAGGATTAGTCATAATTAGCATAATTAAGACATGACATAGATTGGTATAAAATTAAACAAACTAAGAAAGATAATTATCTATGTAGTCTAGTCCAACCAAATAAAACACCATATATATATATATATATATATATATATATATATATATATATATATATATATATATATATATATATATATATATATATGTTTCGGTAGGGATTTTGTGAGACCGAGACACTAACCTTTGACTTGTGTGCTCCACTTGTATGCTTCCAGTTTAGACTGATCAGTCCTTTTCAGTACCGGTCGCTCGGTGAACTTCAGTCTTGACCGCTCGGTCACCCTCGTGGCAAACGGGGGGAGGTACCTGCAAAATCTGACCAGACATAAGTAGGGCATAGTGGAGTGTGAGTTGAATATGTGTTTACCTCAAACCTAAACCTATTTATAGAGTTTAGAAAAATCTGACCAATTAATTTATCTTTTAATGGTCATTAATGCAAACCTTAACTGTTTAACGGTAGTCGTTACCACATTTATTTGTGTATTAACTCTATTCAACAATTGTCGGGTTCAAACGACTTAGAAGCTTTTTAAGGCCGAACGGCTGAGAGACTTGTCAGACCGAACGACTGAAAGACTTTTTTCCTGCATGCTGACCGTTCAGTTCTTTAGGATCGTATCTCATCCTAACCGATCGATAGGCTATGAGCTCATAGTAACAAAATATATTTATATATATATATATATATATATATATATATATATATATATATATATATAAAACAGTTCACGAGTTAATTGTTTATTTACTCGTTATCAGCATTTTTTATCATTTGACAAGTACATTGTCTTTTACAAACACACATCATTTGACCAACCTTAAGACCGACATATATCTCACATTAGAGGCTGAATAGTGAATAAAAAGAATTTTTTGTGAAGTAAACCTGATTTGGATAATGTAAGAACACAATCATATATCTAAGCATACGAATATTAAACAAATTTCATCTAAGATAATAAAAGTCTTAAATAATAATAAAAGTATCAATAAATTTTATATTTTTCTAGTTATAAAAAATTAATATGTTGTATTAACCCAAATTTAAAAATTGAGTATTTTGATATAATGTAGTTGATGGATGTAATTTTAATTAATATATAGAACGTTTTCTGTTTCAATAAAAAAAATTGTTAGTTTAAATAAAAAATAATTTATGACATTTATTTATTCATAAACTTTGAATTGGTAACAATAAAAAAAAAATCAACCCATTATCATATAAAAAACTGTCTTTGGATGTCACCAGTTTTTTTTTAGAATGATAAATACTTGTTGTTCTCTGCAGATAAGGCAAATAATGGCAGTGTATTCTGACTTTTCCGAGTCTTTTGTACGAATCCAATTTGTTCAAGTCTAAATGTTGGCAAATGACCTGATATATATGTGTGTGTACTTGCATGGAAGTTCTTATGAAAGCCTTTAAATAAGAAAATTATCATTCAACATTTAGAAACCCATCCATCAATTTTTTTATTGAATAAGATCCGTTGATCAATGTTAAATACCAAATACATGTTAAGGATTAAATTACATTTTTAGTTAAATTCATTATTTAAATTTATTAGCTTAATATGATTAAGATTTTATTTAATTATTAAAATAACGACTATAGTGTTAATATGTGTTATGAAAGTATGGAAGTAAAATCTAAAGTGATGAGTATGTATAGGACACTCCTTTCAATAATTAAAGAAATCTTTAATCTAAACTTGGTCAAAGTAAAATAAAAAAAATAGTTAAAAATAGGTCAAATTCAAACAACAAGCACTCATGTTTTCAGTCTTAATTGTTATGCTTTAAAATGGTCCATAACTGTTTTGAATGCTGCTTCAATTGTCATATTAACGGTCCTTCAAACAACCATACTCACACCCATTTAAAAATTATTTAAATCAACTTTATATTCCCTTTATATAGTTAAAGATTTTTTTTAACAAAATACTTTTACATGTAATTAAAATTAAATTATAATTTAAGATAGGCTTTATTTTATATGACATGCTTATTTAAATTTTTTTAATTATTTTATATGACATGCTTATTTAACTTTTTTTAACTAAAGTTTAAAATAAAAAAGAACATAATATTTAAAACTCTCACTAATGTAAACAATAAATCACAAAGTATATATATCCAAAAGAAAATAATGCTACGTCAACAAAATAAGTGAAAAATGGTATAATACTTTACATTGGTAAACTTAATTATAGTTATAGTTTGGGTTAAAAGACATTTTAACATCTACAGTTCTCAGCATACTCGGATAGGTAAGAAACCAACATCATCGACATTCATATGAACGCAATATGTTGGCAAATGGCCTGATCCTTCAACTAGCCACCGATGTGGGACCATAAGTTTGAATATTATATGATACAGAAAAAAAAAACATGCGGCAGCCACTATCATTTTAAGTCATCAAATAAGAAAATTCTCATTCTTAACTACCAATGTAATATCCATTTTATTATTTTTAAGTCTAAGTTCCAAACATATCCAATTCAATCAAAGGCCTCGTTTCCACGAAACTCATTTCATATAGGTGTTGTTGGACCTATAAAATACAAGTCCTTCTCTCTGGATCTAACATCTACCATCTATCATTCAGAAATTTGATTCCCTGAGATTTCTGCAATCTACAAAATTCAACATGGGAATCACAACCTACACACAGGAATATTCCTCCACTGTTGCCCCATCACGCATGTTCAAGGCCTTGATCGTAGACTCCAAGAATTTGCTTCCAAAGCTCTTACCTCAGTTTGTAAAAGATGTGAATGTAATCCAAGGTGATGGAGAAGCTGGAAGCATTGAACAAGTAAACTTCAATGAAGGTTGGCAACCAAATTAACATAGACACTCTAAACTGAAAGAGGATTACTTCTCTATGTTTTTTAATTAACCTTTTATGCATTTGTTTTATGCAGCTAGCCCCTTCAAATATCTGAAACACAGGATTGATGTGCTTGATAAGGAAAACTTGGTTTGCAAATACACTATGATTGAAGGGGATCCTTTAGGTGACAGACTTGAGTCTATAGGTTATGAGGTAAAGTTTGAGGCCACTAGTGATGGAGGTTGCCTCTGCAAAATGACTAGCAATTACAATACCATTGGAGAGTTTGATGTTAAAGAGGAAGAACTAAAGGAAGGAAGGGAGAGCACCATTGCAATTTACAAAGTTGTGGAGTCATACCTGCTGGAGAATCCACAAGTATATGCATAATTATTTATTTGTTAGTTTATTTATTGTTTCATGTTTCATAAGATATACAAATTTATTCAAATTTTTAGTAACAGTGTGCAACTATATAGGGATGTTTAGAATGGTTGCAAAGACTTGAATTCCTTAATAAGCTCCTGCTGTATTAATAGCCAAAAGGGGCAGTGGATGGCAAATATACTTGTACTTTGGTAGTAACAGAGGTGAAGAGCGTTTTGTTTTTCACCTTTACATGAATTCCGATGTACTTAATACTTGAACAAATAAGAAATAATTCATTTCTGTTGAGAAAACATATGTTTGGATGGTTGTAAACGGGAATCCAAATACTCACGAAGAGTGTGAATCAAAATCATATGATGCTGTAATGGTATTAACATCAAGAATTTCGATTTATATATGATAAGTTCGCACTGACCACGTAAGTCACCTTTTTGGCATTCACGTAATCAAACAAAAATATGACTATTCAAGGCATGCTGGTTAAGGTTTGAGACCGTGTTGGTATTCAGATATGTCCCAAAACTCACACATCTATCTTCCGCGTCACGCAATTAAAGATAACAGTGAGATTGGGCATCACAGTTTACAAATGTCCACTGAAGAACCTCTGAATTCTTTCCCGAATCATCACCCCTCTTCCGTGGATCAATCAAACAAAATGATTCCTTGCATTTCCCGCTTCCCTTGCCTTTAGCATATTCCTTGCCCGTGCAAGGCATGTATAAACAGATTCCATGCACAGGTTCTCCATCCGTTATCCACTTCCTTAAATCATAAACGCATCCCATTCTTTCTCTAATTTTACAGCTCCATGGCTCGGGAGGAGTCACAGGTAATACCCAAGAATGTAATATTTGGTTTTATATTTTTTTCATTTTCGGTAAATTTAAACAAATGGCAAGCACTATCTCCAAGAGTGGCTAATCCGTCAAATGCAGGCACCTCGCGTCACACAGATACAGGTCAGGGTGGACTGCAAGGGTTGCGTGCAGAAGATCAAGAAGGCACTAAATGGCATTCATGGTAGGTATTTATATATATGTACGCGATTTCCCTTTCATATGACGCACTTACACCATCAATTTATTTGGTGATCTTCTCCCTTTGCAGGTATACGTGATCTTCATGTTGACTTAAATCGACAAAAGCTCACAATTGTTGGGTGGGCAGATCCAGAACAAGTTGTGAAAGCAATTAAGAAGACAAAGAAGAATGCCACAATTTGCTCTAGTTTTGAACTAACGCCTTCGTCTAAACCAACAGAACCAAAACCAAAAGGAAATGCACCAGCCCCTAATGCAGCGCAACCACTGCCACAAGCTCCACCACCTCAAGCAAGCCACCCATCAGAATTACCACCACAAGCTCCACCACCTCAAGCAAGCCACCCATTAGAATTACCACCACGGCAACCACCACCTGAAGCAACACCATCATCATCCATACCTACACCAACACAGCACAACGCAGCCTGGAAGTGGCAGAATAACACAAGAACAGATCTAGAACAGGTTCATGTGACACACCATCATTCGTCTAACTACGCAAACAGATTCAGTTCTGGCCACAACCATGCCGAGCACCGGCACCGATACGATAATGGCCCTGTATTTCTGCAAGAGCCATCTCCGTCAATGTATGTGACACATAGCTATAATACACACATGCCTTCGTCATACGTCACGGAATACGAATACGTTAGATCACCATCAATGCACACACATTACAATTGCATAGAACACTACAGTGGAGATTACCAAAACGGCAATGTAAACATCGCTTCAATGTTCAGCGATGATAATCCGAATGCCTGTTGCATTGTGTAGTCATAAATTAGAATGTTAAGAGATGATTACGAAAACTAAAGAGAGTCTCTTGTGCTTTCATATGTCTTGATAAGTGTGTTGTGGAAGAGAATTCACAAAATATAATATGAAGACAGAAAAACAAGAATACTTAGTTTGGACGTGATCCGAGAATGGAGAATATTCCTAACTTCTGGGTGCTAGAAAATTGTATTCTGGATTCGTTTCGTGAGAGCAAAAGATATATGTTCAGGTAGATAACTGTATATTCAAAGATGTTCTAGATTCGGTTTATACAAACTCCTAATCATTACAAGCTGAGTATGTCTTCAAACATGTAAATATGTGCCCGAGCTATGTTCGTGTACTTTTACTTATCGGTGAAAAAACTGAAATTACATAAATTAGGGGCAGCGTCATTTTCACTAATTCTGTGGGTAACACCAAAATTTCTTTCTGAGGAGTTATCTATCTATATATAGCAACAAAATTGTGAAGAGGCTGGATGAAATACAGTTTCCATTCCTCTATATCTCTGTCGGCCGCAATTCCTCTATCTTTGTTAGCCGCAAAAGGGACAACCTGTTAAAAAGTTAATAGTAAAACTCCAATTACTAGTTTTCCAAAAAAAAAAAAGTCCAATTAATATGCAGATATGGACTTATGATAGCTACAACTATAAATATCACGAGACAATATCATAATTTCTAAGATAAAAACAAAAAATAAGATAAAGACGCGACATACAAATATTTTGACAGTTTGACATTCAATACAGGGATTGGTTCTCCAACGTTCAAAAAAACAACTTTAGACAGTGGCCACCTATAGCAAAATAGTCATTTTTATGAAGCTAAGAAGCAAAGTATAATTTAAGATATAATGGCGTGGAAAAGGTTAATTGGCAAACAAGTGGCAAAAGAAAATCATGCATCATTGTCAACCATAATTTAAAGGAATCTTGAATTATGATCCCAAGATCCCAAGCATATACATAAGAATGGATGTCTCAGGATCTCCAGACTCAAGTTAAAAACTTTAAATGTTTATTCAACCACAATTTATGTTTGGTTTGGCTTCACTTTTGCCAAAAATTATTCAGATTTTCTACATTAAAGACAAAGCAACACAGTTGCTTCCAGTTTTTCGTGATGCCTCCAAGATTTAGGGTTCCTCACTTCCAATCCAAACAAACTGTTTATCAATTTTGGTATTACCAAAATGCATAAGTTATAAAAGCTTTTTATGTAATTAATTACCTCTCAAAAAAATGAAAAATCAGACTAGCTTTCATCATCAGTACTTATTTCAGAAGTATCATCTCCCTCGTGATAATATTCATCCTTAGTTTCATCTTCATCTTCATCTTCACTTTCTTCTGTTTGGAGTTCATGCACCGAATGGCTTATAGTCTGGGAGGCTTTGTCAATCTGAAAGCAAATTTTATTAAGGAACCTGAAAACCAATAACATTCAACAGACGAGCAAACTAATTTTAGAAAGTGGGACTATACCTGTGATGTCACCAGTTGGAGACGACCTGATAATTGTAATAAAGGCTGAAGAGCTGCCCCTCTAAAATTGCTAATCTGAAAAGAGGCAGAAAACAATTCAAATTCTCCAACATTTATCAAAGTAAAGCCATATGCCTTGTCCCTCAAACAGAATCAGAAATCCCCAGAAAATCAGAACGACCAGAAGAAACAAAGTAGAGTAGCCTTAGTTTTATTAAGAAAATATTTTTACGTGTAGTAAATGTAAGTTTAACCAAGCCAAGTTAAATTAACTTATCCTTTGCCCATTCAATTATCTTTCAAGTGTTTCTACTGTAAAATAACATCAACTAAGACAAACATATGACTAAGTCAACATAGGTAGAACACATCATACTTCTTAATGAAGCATTTGTCATACAAGAAGGAATAACAGAAGAAGCTACAGGGCTAACTTTGAAGAAGCATATTTGAATTTTATATAGAAAATAGAGCATGATGAACTTAAAGTTCAGATTGCTGATAATAAGCAAATAAATGAGAAATTTCAATCTATCATACCTTGTCTAAGGTATCAAGCGTACGTGTATCAGATTCCTCAGCAATGACATTTTGAGCATGATTCACTAATATGCTGTATATCCATGGAAGAATGTACTTTCCACTAGATGACCTGTTGAATAAAGTTTATCAATGTCGAGAGAATTGAGTGTATATGCTTTGCCATTTAGGGTAAATAAAATACATTGCGAAATAGTGAAAGATATCACAATTGCTATTTTCCACTGTCTGTACAAATATTTCGAAACAGGAAAAAAATGTGAAAACAAACAGTATTTTTGTACTTAGTAACAAAACAATATGATTTCTGAAACCAAACAGCAATTAGCTAACTGGCATCTTCCTTAACACAACTACAAGCAAACATAAATATATAATCCATAGAATTATGTTTCCTACAACTATCAATCATGCTTTTGTGAATGCTACCCCTTAGAACATCACATGAACCAAAGAAGGATTTCAGGAAAGAGGCATTCAGTCTTGTATCATTAGAGAATTGAGCTTTTGCTCCTTGTAAAAGAAAAAATCCACTATGGGGGAAATCCTCTGAAGAGAGATATCTCCTATTTTCCATACTTTCCCATTCCTATTCTATCTTCACAAAACAATTGCTTTCCATTTCTATGTGGGGGAAGAAAGTAGACATCCAATGCTACCATAACTTAACACCACTCCAGGAATAACATTCATTCTTTTAATATAGTGATAAAACAATGAACAAACAAGAGAAAATTGAGAGCATTCCAGTGTAGGCAAGAAATATTTCAGATGAAAGCCCAAGAATAGAAACCAAACCTTGATTCCCATGCAGCCAGTAACGCTTCCAGTAGCATGAATGCTTTGCTTGGCTCCATAGACAAAACAGTTGCTCTTATCTAATGAATGGATCTTAAAAGTTTAGGCACATAAACAATTACGCACAACCTTTAAAAAATATGGACAATTAATATAACACAATGTCAATTAATATAAACCAAAAGCAATTCTAAATGACAGTCACATTGACTCAAACTAACCTTTTTCACTGGAACAGTAGCATCGACATCAATACCCTTCAACAACTTAGAGCAAAGTTCAATGTTTGATGCATATTCACTTTCACCGGAAAGCATCCCTAGTGATTTTAGCAGGTCCTCCATGCAAAGTTCATCAGCCTCACTATGGGCCATATCATCTGCATAGATTGGTAAAATAACAGATTAAGCAAAGCAGAAAAGAAGTGTCAGTGCATCCTCTATTCTAGATCATACTTAGTGGCAGCAATGAACATAAGACAGGCAAATTATATTAAAAATGCCTATAAACCAATGCTATTTACAATGGAAGAATGCTCTACCATATTGATTGGAAGTTGAAAGATGTTACAACTCATAAGCAATCATAATCCTCAATACTCTTATTGAAGGTTCGAAACTGTGTTTGAACTATCGTTCAACATAAGGAGTTTTATGCAGACAAGCTAGCCTTTCATGGTTTTACTATAACAGGACTTTTTGGTGGGATTTAATTCCCAGTTTCAACAGTGAGGACTTTAACCAGAACAGGGTTGATCTTCCGAACTATAAATTTACTTGATCTTTGTTTTCATGGGTTTGGTTTATGCCACTCCCCCAAATTTTTCTTGTTCTCTTTCTTTCATCATTTATTTAGTAAATTTTTCCAGATAATTGTTAGTGGCAGACACGACCTAATTGGGATGTCTCTCTATTGTGATTTTGTGAGCCATTTTTGTTTTAAAAAATAAACAATATTGCCCACATAAGGAGATATGTACAGTTTTCACACCAAATGACTGACAAGGTTGAAGATGAGGTATTTACAAAATTAGATAGCTCTTACGCATGCAATAGCATTGCATTGCATTCATTAGACTGTTCTTTACAAAAGGTCTCTTAAAATTATGAACGAATAAAAATAAATGAAACCACTGTTTTGTAACAAACAATAATGAATGTCACTCAGATATGTAAACACAAACAAATACCTAGAAATTAATCAACCACGTGAGAAACTTTCCATTACTTCAACCTATGACTTTCATACCTCTGTGTAGAGTCCATGCAGGGTGGACTTGTTATTAGGCAAATGAAATTTCCAGTTTGGTACCAATTTGTCAACATACATATTAAGCTACAAATTCCATCTTGAGGAAAATAGTGAAAGTGTTTAATTTATTGCACACAGCAAGATAGTATGGTGATAAACCGAAAGAGATAAGTCCAGCCTCAGCTACAATGGAAGCATTAATCAATCATGCATTTGTTCAAGAAAAGATTATATCAATACCTTCCATTTCAACAGACTCATCATTTCTCCACAAATCATCAATTATATCCTTGTCCAAAGGTTTTTGAAATGCTTTCTCTTTCTCGTTCTCTTGGGAATTAAAAATCTTAGGAATTGGAAGCAAGGCATCCTCAGCATTAGCTCGGTCTAGTGCAGTAACTGTCAATATAGGAGCAGCAGTTAGTAACCTACAATAGGATCGGGAATAGAGCTAACAAGAGAAAAGATCAGCTTATTTTGGGAGAAAAGTTCAAAATTAGATATAGGATCAGATAGAAAAATCGTGTACATCAAAGAAACACTGAAGAAGATTGCAATATACACAAGTTTTAGGTTTGCCCACCTAACACCGCAAACTTTCAAATAGTTTTGTATGGATAAAAATAGTCAAAATAAGAGAATGCTCGTCAGAAAGAGTTAATTAAACACACAATGTCCTACCTGTTTGTGCATTTGTTCCCTTCTTAGATTTGACGAGAGCTTGACTTGTTGGTAGAAGAACACCATCGCGAGAGACATTCAACTTTACGTCTGTACCAGAATGCACAAGAACTTTTCTGAATGATGGCTTTACAAGCAACCCATAAACAAGAAAAACTTGCCCAGAGGCTGGCTTCTGGATGCCTTGTAATTTTGCCGCATATATTGCTGGCAGAGTTCCTCTGTAATTTCTGGAGGACATGTCTTCTAAAGATAATGATATTTTTGTGGCTTTTGCATTACGCAGTTCTTCAATACTATTACCAAACCATAAATAACAAATGCCAACTTCTGAAATGGCCAAAACACATATGCCAGGCATGTCATCCCCCACACTATCAATGCACCTGCTATCAAGAAAGACAGCCGGATGCTCCATCGCAAGAACACAACTAGCTGACTGCTTTTTAGGACCATCTATCCTCCAAACAGCAACATATCTTTCACCAACAGCGGACGAGAGGATATACTTGCCATCTTCAGTGAAAACCATGCATCGAACAGAACCCTGTTAACAAACAATAAAATAATAACACATACAACTTTAAAAGACGGGCTTGCTTATTCTTAAGGCATATTACTAGAGCGTTGATAGAGTATATGCATGTATATAGGGAAATATATATGAGACTCACAGGATGACCAGAGAACTTTTGAATCTTTTTGTGATTAGAGCAGTTAAAAATCTTCAATTGTGCAGCTGCAGTAGCTAATGTCTTCCCATCTGATTTAAGTAAAGAAGCAGTTACCAAAATCAGTAATAAAAATAGTAGTATCAATACCCCTACAGATTGAATATCCATCAAAACCATGATTAACTGAAGTCCTTCTGGCTCACTCAAGCTCATGAATTATTGATAATGATATAGCTCATGCTAATTTTAAAAATAATTAAAGAGTAGATGGTCAACCTAACTAAATTTGGATCATCGACCTTACAATTATATTTGAGCTTTCTATTAGCAACTTTATGGTCAAATAAAACGCACTGGACTGTAGAAGTTTAAAGAATCCCACGGAAAACTCAATTAAATTATACCACACACCACGTACAGTGTCTAATTCTGATTAACTCAGCTAGACAGCAAAAAATTAGCTTCAGTTGGTCCTACCAAAAAAACCAAGATTTCTACAAAAAGCGATGAAGAATAAATACCTGGAGAAACACACATGCAGGACACCGCCTTGGTAGAAGCCTTAAATTTCTCCAACAGGTTTCCTGTCATAAAATCTATCGCACATACCATCCCATCTGCACCAGCTGTATAAATGCTTGACACGTTTGCTGAAGATGCAATGGCTCTCACACCTCTGCAGTTGAGTTGAACAAAATAAGAAAGAGAAATTAGGAACTAAAACCCATAAAATCCTGGAATTTACATTTCTGGGAGACACCATTTCCAACTATCACGGAGTTACAAATTTTAAAATATAAAGAGCATTAGGTCAACCCATCCATTCAAATACGGTAATAATTATAAATTGAACATAACATAGATGCAGCTCTTTCTGGTGTCGTTCTCCAGTCAAAAATTAGAATGCTACCTTCATAATTTGCTCGGTTAATGTCAATCTTAAAAGTCAATTTCCAAGGAGTAACTTCAATTTGAATCGGATATTTAAAACACCTAAGCTATGATATCTAAATTCATTAAAGCTGAGAAAAAAAATGTTATAACTTACCCGGGATGACAGTCAGTAATTCTCCAACTTAAATGACCAGCATCAACATCAAGTGCTAGAACATCACCGCTACCAGTTCCAAGTACTAACAACGAGGATGCATGCTTCCGTTTCCTCTGCAATAATTAAAATGTGGGGTATGCATACATACATATCATTATAAAATAAATATTACATATATAAAATTATAAAAGAAATTATACATACATGCATGCTTTCATACACATACATACACAAATATATACATACACGCACGTATAATTGCAAAAAGAAAGTAAGGAACCTTTCTTTCGAAGGAGAACCACTTGATGCAGGTATAATCTAGTGCAAGATGGCCGTTAATGGATTTGTTCTGTGGCGTAGTTGTTGAATGAGTTGATGCAATATCTGCGAACTCGGTCTGGACCTGGCCACTCAGCGTGTCCCATATCTATGCATAGAAATTGTTGAGATGTGTGAACAAGTTAACTAACAGTTGAAAAAGTAAAAGAATTAGAAGAAAGACAGAGAGAGAAAACCTTGACGCGACCATCTCCGGCAGTTATAGCGAAGAAGTCCAGAGAAGGATTGAAAGCTGTTAAAATTCCTCTGACGTCCGTTGAAGCCATTACCCAAACAGTCGAAGCTCGCAGTCTCAAGGAGAACGAAAGAGGGTTCCCGTTCGCAGTAAGAGAGAGAGGGAAACAAAACAAGCTAGCTGTGGGTCGGGTCGGTTCTATTTTAAACTGTTTTTCATCTACATTTTTTAACAAAAAAAAGGGTCCATCAACACTGGGCTCAATTTTATACCGTTCATTCAATATGGACTTTATAAAGTTCAATCCAACTCAAATTAGGGAATTTCTTCCCATGCACCCCTACACTTTTTAAATTCCAATTATACCTCTATTGAAATTTTACTTCCAATTTCAAATTACATAATTCTGAATTCAAAAATATTAGTTTTACATATTTTGAATTGTAAAATCTCTTATACAATTTACTTTCCAAATTATACAATCTGTAATACAAATTTTATAAAGGTAATTTGTAAATCAAATTTTATTCCAAATATATAATCCATATTTTAAATTTACATTCTGATATACATCTAATGTAAATTTAGAAGACAATCTTCTGATATATATATATATATATATATATATATATATATATATATATATATATATATATATAATTCAACTAATTAACTTTAATATATTAAAAAATATAATAAAATTGAATTCCAATCAGAATTTGAGTTATGCATTTGTTATGATGATGATATTTAATAAAATTATTGTGTGGATCATTGAAATAAAATTCTAATACGATTGGATAACAATACAATCATTAGATATACAAATATATATCATATATAAATTTTGTGTATAACGAAAACTGAATAAGAAAAATATGGTGTTTTACTTAGGCTAAAGGATATCAAAGTAATAGTTTTTTCTTGCAAATATCTTAATTTTTGTTTTAATTCATGTAACTTACTTTTGTTTCTAATCTTGGTAAATATGTTATTCTTATTTCTAGTTTCTGATTCCATCATGACGAATAACATCTCTTTTAACAAAGATTACTATAAACTATTTTTTTTCCATTATAAATACAAAACCTGCTACATAAACCAAAAAATGAAAAAAATAAACATAATAGGAGAAAAAGGAAACCATATTCAACTTTTTTCTTCAATCGATAATAATAAGTGACCTGAAATTTATTATTGCTAAAATTATTATTAATTACCTTATTTTCCGATAATCATATACTGTACTAATAAAATTTACATGGATAAATAATATAGTTTTAGGTAAGTTAAAATAGTCGAATGATTTTCATATTTTAGAAAATCTTAGATTTCTATATTTTAATTGGTTTCAATTCTATTTTTGAAAATATATTTTTAAAAGTATGATATAATTTGGTTATTTCTATTAATATTATATTATATTAATTAAGGTGTCAAGTGTGTGCCTTTTCTTAATTATTTTTTAAATTAAAATGTGTTAATAAAGTGTCACGTGGAAAAGAAAATGTGATGCAAAAAGATTTTAATTTAATTTATATATTTTTTATTTTGATTCAATTTAATTATATTTTTTTAAAATGAAGTATTTATCAAGATATGAAATTTAATTTTTATATAAATGTTATAATTATATTTTATTAAATTTAATATTTTTATTAAGTATTTTTTTTAAAATAATTTATTTAAATTTTATTTCATATTGAAATTTATTTGAATTTTGTTTTTAAATTTTAAATATATTTGTGTTGATACAATATTACACCATATGTTTTTAATTTGAATTAATATAAATATAAACAAACTTAAAATAAAGAATATAAATGTTCTTTTATTATCATGTAAATGAATTTTGAAATTGTATAAATTTATAAAATTTATATTTCAAATGTCTGTGTAGATTTATAAATTTAAATACAATTATTTGAAATATAAATTAAAAGAAATATTAAAGTATGATATAATAAAAATATCAATATAAATACATTTAAAGTTTTTAAACAAAATTTAAATAAAGTTTAAGATAAAATATAAATTTAAATTAATTTAATTTTGTTAAATATATATATATATATATATAACAAATTTTAATTGAGTACATTTATATAAAAATTAAATTTGATTTAGAAAACTTAATCCATTAAAGAAAATTAAGATTAATGTAATCAAAACAATAAATACAAAGATTAAATTTAAATTTTTCACTTAACATTATCACATCATACTTCTTTTGTCACTCACGTGAAATGACACTGTTTGATAAATAAAAATTTTAAAAAATAAAAAATTTAATAAAAAAAACAAACACAATCTGACACATCACATGTTAATATTAATTAACGTGTAGGTACCGTATTAATAGAAAATATCAAATTATATCATATTTTCAAAAAATTAACCCAATGGAGACTTTTAACTACAAACTCAGAATGGGAACTACTTAAAATTTTAAAAGAATGAGGGTCAACAAAATATTTTAATAGTTTAGATACAAATATTTTGAATTACTTAAAAAAATTATACGTCCATAGAAATTTCCTTATTTGAGACTGACGGAAATCCATCAGATGTTCTAGAGTGAACCACATTATCTCAGAGGACATGCACCAGTAAAGATATCATCAAATTGAGTCGTCTTGTGGGTACTACCAAAATTTCATTACACATGAATGAAGAAATGAAGCTGTACAACAAATATTGTGCTGCTTGCAGCATGGAAGAATGGAAATCTTAGGATGGAAAAATGAATGATCCCAATATCTGTCTTATTTGAAAGAATGTGGCTTTCTCTGACATATCAATAGCTAATCACTTTTTCAAGGCCTTCAGGCAGGGAATTGAAGAATATGAAACTTTTTGTCGACAGAGGATTATTGTCACATCACATGTCCGAAGTTTTTCCCTTGACACTCAAAAGGGAGAGACAATCCGAAAGGGTCTCGAGATCAGGACAGGGTTTGGGAAGAACAGAATTTGAAAATCCAAAGATATTTGAACATTCCCAAGGAATGGAAGAAACAGCATTTATAGACAAATTTATATTGGAAAGGCATATATTTGTGAAGGGAGATTCTTGTAGACCGGCAAAGCTTCCAGCAACAGTGATGTTTGTGCCAATCATATCTTGGAAAATAATGTGGTCCAAAAGTGGAAGAGCATCTGGATCAAATTTGTCATCAGGATGAGATCCACAGTAACCTGTGGCGGCCATTGCAGTGTATATATTCTCCATTTCTACCTCTGATATGACTATTTCCTTGATATAACCACCTCTACCCCTCATAGTTCTGAATTCAATGCCACTCCTTGAATTGTAAAGATAAACATTCTCCACAAGAATATTTGAAATGCCACCAGACATGTCACTGCCAAATGCAACAGTAGACCCAGAAGAAGCTTGCAAATGCACCCTTCTGATGTGTACATTCTCAGTTGGCCTGCCATAGGCAATGCCATATTCGTCCCACCCACTTTTCAGGGCAATTGCATCATAGCCCGTTTCAATGACACAATCCTCTATACAAACATGATCAGAAGAATCTGAAAACATGAAAGTGCATGAGAATTAGTTAAGTGACTATTGGTAACGTTTATAATAAGATATTGAAATTTGAGAGACAATAAGAAAGTTGACTAAATGTAAAATCCATAACATGTGACACACCTGGTACTATGCCAATGGTATAAGGGGATTCTGGAGGAGCAGAAATTGAAACATTGTAAATATGTACATTGCTGTTGGCAATACAAGACCAAATCAATATCAGTTGTGCTTTGAAAATAGGTATTACTTACAGTGATGTTTAGAAGAAGCATATAACATACCTGCAATAAACTGGGTGGATGCTATATGAAGGGGCATTCAAGAATGTAAGATTTGAAACTACCACATGATCAGATGCCACTAATTCAATAATATGGGGACGGCTGTAGTTCAGGGAATGAGAGCTAAACAATTCCCACCATGCCAATCCCATGCCATCAATTATTCCACTATTACCTAGTAAAACCCACAAAGATATAATTTAGGGAAAAGATGGAAAATTTAAGAAAACATGCTGCTAAGAGGAAAAAGAAAAGATGTTGGGAGTGGAAAAACCTGTTATCACCACATCATCTAACATGTATCCATTTATTAAACTCTGATATCTTCCCCCGGGAACTTCAACTCCTCGACCGTAAGAAGGTAATGGATCAACAACTTCCCAGTGAAATGGATCCTGCCAAATCATCAATAGCATTGGAAAAGAAAAACAAAAATAAGGAAAACCACTTATCACAAAGAGTAACCCCAGACAGAAATATGTCACATGTGCTATCCTCAGTAAAAAGGACAATGATCAAAAGTCGGTAAAAGAAAAAGAAAAAGGTGAAATACCTGAGATCCAAGAATGACAGCACCTTTTTCCAAGAACAGTGTCAGATGACTCGTAAGATTGAAACTTTTAGTCAACCATGTTCCTGGTGGCACATATAACTGAGCACCACCCTTGTCAGCAAATGACTTGAGATAGAAGATGGCATTCTGGAATGCAATAGTGTTCAACGTTTTACCATCCCCAACCGCTCCAAACTCCAGGATGGACACAGTGTGCGGTCTTGGCTTTGGTGCTGGATTATGCTCACACAGCCCATTGACTCTGACTTCATTGCTCAGCGACAGCAGCAAGAGTAATGCTACCTGAACAAGGAATTGGGGAAGGAAAATTAAAACATCAATTCTCAAGATGTCCGACAAATACGATAATAATTCACAGATTCTTAGGATTATGTCCGAGATTGATTCAAGACAAATACAGATACAGAATCTACTTATATGAATAAATAATTCACTTCCCTTTACCAGTAAGCATTTCCTATAGGAATGCGCAACTACCTTAGTTAAAAGAAAGTCTGAAAGTGGAGAAATTGATAGCAAAGAGAATAATCAAAGAAAAAGACTGTTCTCCTCAGTCAAAATGAATGTAAAGGTACGCCTGAATGAATTGAAAACAATTGAGAGAGACATAGAACAGAACAATAAGTGTTTTAAATTGCATTATTTGAGGGTTGAAATATAAAATGCTCAAGTTTTACAGATCATATAGATAATGATTGAAGTCTGGCATCCACTGCAACTACCATTTCCTCTGAAAGGAGCAAGACCAAACCCAAATGAAATCAAACACGTCGCCCAATGGGGTAGACATATACACTCACTGATTCAAGCATCTAATACGCAGAAAGGTTAAAAATTGAAAAGAGATTTGCTGCACAATTATAAACCCAACAGCAATATAAGACAACAGAACAAAATCAAGCAGAGAAACATACGTACTAGCATGTTCTTGGGTCAAAACTTGTGACAGAGGCACAAGGGACACAATCACCAAGAAAGAACCAAATAAAAAAGAATTGCAGGGGCAGAGAAAGAATATTGAAGAAGAGGAGCAAGAAGCAAGGAGAAGAGGAGGACAGAGACAGCTTTATGCAAGATACTGAATATTATAAGCATTAATCATGTACATGACAGGAAAGGAGAGAGTTAATGGTCTTTTCTTACATGACATGTATGCACACTTTTATATATATGTTTTTCATATAAACTTAGATCATATCATCCTACATTGGTAATTCATATTAAAATTAATTAATATTTATTTAGTGTAGATATTAAGAGAAATCAGAAGGGAAAAGAGACAAGTAATTGATATAAATAATGATGAAATGTTAAAAGGTAAAAGATAAAAAAAATATACTAATGGAGTGTTTTTACTTATTAAATGCTCAAAATTATGACTCTAATAATTATGAAACTACATAAAAGGTATTTTTTTATTTATATAGAATTATTATTTATTTTGTACCATAAATAAAATATATATTATTAAAGGTAACTTTATTGGAAATATAATAAAATGCTAAATCTGAAAATATTTTACTAAAAATTCAAATCTCGATTCATTGTTTTACAATGGCTGAATTGCTTATTTGAAAAATATTCAAAATAAACTTCTTTATTAAAATATTTGATATAATATTATATATATATATATATATATATATATATATATATATATATATATATATATATATATATATATATATATTTGATATACACACACTTGTGTGTAATATTAGATTTTTCAATTAATTTTATCTTAATTTAAAGTTTATCAATAAATTATTTTTTAATCGTAAATTGCCATTTATAGTAAAATAAATAATTTTATGATCATTTCCTTAAAGAAATCATATAATTTTTAAATGGTTGAAAAAGAATGTATAAATTTGTTTTAAAAAGTTTATGAATAATAAAATTTAATTTGATTTATATTTAAAAAAAAGATTACTATGAAATATTTTTATATTAAAATATAAATAAAATCAAATGTTATTTGTTTTAAAAATAGATATTTATATACAATAAATTTAATACGAGGCTTAGATTCTTTCAATATAGAAAAATGAAATTAAAAAGAAACTTCTATTAAAACGACGAACAAAGTTTACCAGAAGATTAGTCAATAATCAACATTCCGCACCAATAATGTTATTAAAAAAATCATTAACTCAATTTAATAAAATTATTATAAATTTATTTTAATTTATGACTAAATAGTTTATGCAAAAAATATTTGCATTTATAAATTCAGAATTATAGGTGTAGTAAAAATAAAAAGTTTAAATTAAATATACTAATAACAGCATTATATAGTTAATTATGTTTGATAAATTAGTTCACTATGTAATAACTATTTTGAAATTTATGTAGCTTTGAATAAGCAAGTATAATTTCAGCATGTTTATTTTAAAATCTGAAAATATATATGTGTGTAAAAATTAAGGAGTATTGTTTACGTGGCTCATTTAATGTGAATTAGTCTTCAACCAATGATGCTCTTAGGTTGTGGGAGATGGCACACGTGGCAGAAAGTGTACAGTGCAGAGATAGAACACGTAAGAAGTAGTAGGAGGGAGTTTGTGAAACGGTGGGTGAGGGAACAAGGAATGGAATAATAATGAGGAAATGCATGTGGAATTGACAGAACACAAAGGAGACTGGACCCCACCCCAATCATCAATCATGCTCAACATGCTAGCCTGGCGTGCCGTCAATTTATATATCACTCTTCTTATCATATAATAACTTTCTTTTTATACATACCTATTCATTTTTTCTCATTAATTCAAACTTTGCAACTCTTATATATTCAAATTAAATTCATACGTTTTCATTTAATATATTTAAAATAAAAAATTCTTACTAACTTTTAATACCCTTTTTTTCCTAACCAAAATTCCAAATAATTTATACTTGTTAATCTCATTTACTAAATTTCCAAAAAGAAAATAATTGTATATCTTTTTACGCTAATCATAATCCGTGTTTTTGAGTGTTCCGTATAAGTCACATCAATAAAAGTAAATTAATTATATGTTTTGACTCTCCTATATCTATATCTTAGTTTATCAAGCAATTTTGTTTTAATCAGATAAATAATTTCTTTATTAATTAATGTTTAATAATGTAACAGTATGTCATCCCGTGTAATCACGCAATTTTTGCATTTAATATTAAATTAACAGATAAACTAATATTACACAATTAGAACAGTGGAAGGATCAAAATCTTTCAAAAATTAGATGGTGTAAATTCATAAAATTGATATATATAACTAAAGTTTTACTTTATTTTTTTTAATATTTCATTTAGATGTAATAAAGCATCAAAGGAAATTTTATAATAACAATCTGTTTATGTGCAAAAGAATATCATAACCATATATTATGTTTTTTTTACACGTACAGATGTAAAAGAATTCAGAACAAATACGCTACCTTTTATTTAAGTAAAAGAATATAAATAAAACATATTTGTATCCCAAGACTTTTATTTTTTATTAAAATATATCCTTACTATTTATACTGACAACGTATTACATTTAATGAAATATTTATATTGTTTCCCAGTTAATATTTTATCATGATTTTATTTTAAAAAATAATACTTATTACCCATCACTATATTTAAAATATTATTTGTTTTAAAGCTTAAAATTATATCACGATTTTATTGTTAAAAAATATTTTGTAGAACTAAAAAAGAAAAAATATATATATATTATATATAAATTATTTTTAATCTCAAATTTTAAGTAATATATCATGTTATTCTTACAACTATTTTAAAAATTTCAATATATTACTATACTTATATTCATTTTTAACCAATATTAAAATTTCTTGTAAAAGTCATCCATACATTCCTAAAAAGAATGAATTTAATTATCACCCTATTAAATATTGAAGCGACTTATCAGGTGTATATTGTCAAATATCTCTTAAATCAGATCATAATATAGTTCTCTTTATAGAATAAGTGGCATTGAGAGCCCCCACCCCAATAATAACATATGACAATTGTAAATTAAAAATATCATTAAAAGTTAGCATTTTCAACAAGCGTTAATTTGTTTATTATTCATAATTTAATTGTTTTTTATTTCAGATATTTTACAAATTGTTTATTATATGTTTTTACTTCTGTATATTTAACCGCCCAGAAGTTTTCAAAAATCATTACAGTGAAAAAATAAATCCAGATCCTGGAAAACTGTATGGGTTGTGGGGTCTTATTTTTTGAGGCAGCCAGATCCAAAGGGTCAAAGGCTCCATGATCTTAGAAGGGGTTTCTTCATTCTCCAACTCTGAATTCATTTTCCAGTTACTCTTTCTCTCTCTAAACTCAGTTCCATTTTCATCTTCTTGCTCTGACTTCTCTCTACTTTTCTACCACTTTCCACCGTTGAAATTTCAAATAGGTGGTGTGCTCTCATTCACAGAGTTGAGAGCTTCCCTTTCATCCGATTGAAATTCTGATTTGGACGGGTAAGTCAATTCCTCCACTTTTCTTGAACCTAGGGCATGCAACTCTACTGGTTGTATGCAACTGGTGGTGCCCCATTTCGATTTTCTGTCTATTCTAGCTCTAAGAGTTGTTTTCGTCACCATTTAGGTGGTTGTAGGGCACTGTTTGAGTTTCGCTGTGAAGGCACGGTTAGGGCACTCTAGTTGGTTGTACTGCTCAACTTCAAGGTAAGGGGAGCTAGTTATTTATCTTTGAATGGAGTGTTTGAATCTGTTTGATAAATGTAGGCATGTTGTACTTTGGAATGTTGTACTGCTTTGAACTGTGTGTTTGATTTTAAGTTGATTGAATGACATGAACTGAACTGTGCAATTGGTGAGATTGAAATGTGGAATTATGAATGTGACTGGTGGGAAATTAGTTGTTGTATATTTAATGTATGGGAAGTGGTTGGGGGTGAGGCTCTATTGTAGTATTAATCAGATAAGTGGTTTAATAATTTGGTAGCCTCTAAGAGTCAAATTAAGGAAAGTGACATAGTGATTTTGAGTAACAAAGGTCTAGGATGAGTTTACAGTGTTGGAACAGTTTGGGGGGATCAATTATGACTTGTTGAGAGCACTTTGTTGGTAGGATAGAGGAACCTTAAAAACTTGAGTTGGCACATCCCTAATCATAGAGCAACCCTGACCTGGTCCAGTCAGTTGTGACTAGTCATATGTGCTGGCGTCGAAGGTGAGTTTGATGCGTTCAGACGTTGGGTTCTTCTCCGGTGACCAATTGGGCAGTTGGGTTAGTTTAGATGAGTCAATGAAACTGGTGAGGGGTCAGAGAAATGAGTAAGTCTTTAGCAAATGGTTGAAATGAGATTGGGTTCATAAGTTGTAGGGATTGATGTTTTAAAAGGAAAAACTGGATTTAATCACTTTAGATTAGTACTGGGGAGGATTTGGATCATCTAGACAAGTATGATTACACTTAATAATCAAATTGGAGGTCTTAGAAGTTAGCCAAGAGTCCTAGAAATGGTAAGGATTAGTGTGAGTGTGTGATTCTACAGAATTTGCGTTCTGCAGGTTATGCAGTGTCGCTATGCGACTCGCATAGCGAGACCCTGCATAGGGTGCTCACTGTCTTGGAAATTCGTCGTGCGAGCTGGTGCGCTGTGCGAATTACCAGAGGGTGATGCTCACTGTTTATGGACTCGCCATGGCGAATCCTGTCGCTATGCGACTGGTGGTGGTCTGGGATCACTGCCCATTTAATTCGAAGGGCGAGTGGGGCGCATAGCAAGAACTTTGGGGAGGGTGGTCTCTGTCTGGGTTCCCGCATAGCGACCTGGGTGCGCTATGCGAGAGGTTTGAAGTCTGATGTATGTTGCGACTTAATTCGCTATGCGAACTAAGGTGCACTGTGCGAGATCCTTCTGTCTCGCCTTGCGAGTAGGATGCGCTGTGCGAATTCATTCGGGTCAAGCCTATTCTTTTGCTCTCTATCTTGATTGATTCTAGTGTGTGAAGTGTTTGGGATGCATAAAATGATGTGATCATGTGATTTATGTGGAAAGTGTGTGAAAGTATGGGATGTGTATGGATTTACTGTGATAATATGATGGTATATGGATATTCATGTATGGGTTAAGTTTTAAAGTGTCAGTATGGTTCATGAACGTAATTCCATGGTCCTCAAGGAGAGAATACATGGTGGTGGTCAGGTGGTGTGTAGAATGATTGCATGGTAGCTCAGTCTTGGGGGTTTTCCTGACGCTCCAGTGGTCTTTCATTCTCAAGTAGAGAGGATTGATCCATGTGGTGAGGAGTAGCAGGAGGTCCTAGTCTTGGAGGCTTCCAGTATGCTCCAGGGCGCGGAACGGACTAACCTCGTGAGTGTGGTAGGGTGAAACCTATTGGCAACGGCTTTGCAAAGCAGTAGAGGCCACCACGAGTGCATAACCCGCCATAACTCGGTAATCGTTCTGGTCCGGACGAGTCGGTCTATAAAGCAATGGGTCTTGTGATGTTAATGTACTATGTTTGAGTGACTTTTGCGTGTCGTGTGTGATTGATTAACATGATTTTTACATCTAGCTCACCCTTGCTTGTTTGTATTGCTTGTGTATGTTCCTTCTTGCGATGATCATCCACTTGGATGGGAGCAGATGGCGAGGAGGTTCCTTTGGAGACAGCTCTGAAGTTGAAGACAATGCTGCTGTCTAATGTCCTAGGATGCTATTAGTTGATCTTATACTCTAGAATACTATTTCCCATTTTAGCTTATATTTTATATCTTTTTGGAGTTTAAACATATATTCTGAAGTTATTTTAAGGATGACTGTAATTCTATTTACTCTCAACTGCTTTTATATAATATGCATGTGAACGTCTTTATTATATATGTTTTCTATATAATTGGGATGTCACAACTTCTGTTATTCAAAATTAATAATACGTTTCTTTTATATGTATATTATATATAAATGAAGAATCAGGGAAACCAAAACTTCCATGATTTATTTGAAAAAGAGACTCACAAGCAAATGCAAGACACGTTGCTTTTAAGGTTTAATAAGTAATTTTATTTTTATATTTAAAAATTTGAATTTTATATTTAATTGAATTTTTGTAAAAAAATTAATATAATTATTTTTTATGTTAAGTTAATTTTAATATATTTAAAATTATCAGTGTACAAATTTATATTTATTACATGTTAAAATTTAAATTATTTTATATTTAAAACTGTGCTGATTTTAAAATATGACATTAAATATAAGTGATTCAAAATTTTCCACATAATATACTGAGATTTTAACATGAACACTTTCCATATAATTAATATCAATTTAACACAATAAACCATATTATTTTTTTTTTTACAAATATCAAAACTATATTTCTTTTTTAAATGAAAACTCAATTACTTTAATATATATATATATATATATATATATATATATATATATATATATATATATATATATATATATAAAGACCAAATCAATTCAAAATCTAAATATAAAAAATAAATTATTTTTAATTATATTTTGCAAATAAACGTGTACATATACATATATTACATTAGTACAAATTTTCATATGTTATGGTTAGAAATTACGAAAACTTGAACAAGTGAGAAGATTGTTTAGTTTCAAAACAATTTATTTCATAAAATAAAATAAAAAAGGCAACCAAGGTTAAATTTAGAAAATCAAAATCTACAACTTCAAATAAAGAAATAATAAATTTTTGTTATCCCTTGGATCTCAAATTTTCATGAATAGGGTTGATATAAAAAACATGATTGAAAATCCCTTATAAATGTCCTTGAAATTTTATTTTCTTTGATATTTTCCTACAAATAAGTTAGTTCGAATGTCATTATACATCAGTATTTTCATATAACTTTACTTAAATCTTAGTTTTATATTTTTTTTAAGTGACGCGGTTCTTGATAAAAAAAATACATATACCTATATCTATATTTTTATATAATGAGAATTTTTCTTTTTAGTGTTCATATTTATTTTTTAAATGATTTTTTTAAATTAACATAATTATTTCATGAATTTCATTTTTAAGCGATTCTTTTTAATTTAACGGTTTTTCCAATTTGATTATTTTTTAAATTTAACTATTTTTTAATTATAAAACTACCTGTAAAAAGCTAAACACTATTTACAATAAAATTATAAAAATTATTTTAATTTTATAATTACAATAATAACAACAACAATTATTATTATCTATTATTTTTTAGGTTTAATCCTTTTCGACATCCCTATTTGTGTAGGAATGTCTCAGATGGGTCCTCGTATTATGAAAGTTTTCAATTGGATCCCTGTTTTAGTAAAATTTGAGTCAATAAAGCCCTTGCCGTTAAATGTTATGGATGGCGTTAATTTTCTTCTAATGTGACATGTTGAGGTGTCATTTAATTACGAGGTGGCATGGCATCGGAAGAGTCTTGTTGACCAGCTTTGACTGATTCATAACGTGACCAGTGAAGACCTGCCACATGTCAACCCCTTTCCCACCCAAAATTAGGGTTTCAGATAGGGGAAAGGAGGAAACCCAGAAACCCTAGCCGTCAGCCACCTTGAAGCCACCACCGTCAACCTTCAAATAGCCGCTATCCACCATCGCACAAACGTGAATCGTATCAGCCACCAGAATCGCGATTCCTTCGTCCTCCACCACCAAGCGTGATTCGATCTCCTTCCTCGCAAGCTTCGCCGCAACCTCCCTCAAACCAGAGATGCAAGCCTCTCTGAATCGCGCCTTTTTTTTCGCATCTCGCAGCTGCTTCGCCAAACCTTAGCGCCACAAAACCGCCGTGAAGACGCTGCCATGATCGCAACCACTAACTTTCATCACCCTCGCACCTGTCAGAGAAAACACGCAGAAACCCAATCACAGAGAAAATCAAAATCGCGCAGCTGTTCGAAAGCCATGGCGCGAATCATCTTCTCCTTCGTTCATCTCCACCTGTAACCACAATCAGACCTGCAAACAAACCCAGAAACAGAAGAGAGCCATCTCCATTCGGAAATTCTAGTGCGAGAAGCGGAGAAAGCATTTTCCCATTCTAACGGCGCGTAGGCAGAGGCACAAGGAGAAGCCCTTTCCCATGGTGGCGGTGAAGACTGGTGCCACGATTAAGCCAGGTCAATGCCACGTCAGTAACATTTCGTCATCTCAGTATCCCACTCATCAATTTTGTTAACGCCGTCCAGCCAACTTAACGGGAAGGACTCAATTGATCTCAATTTTCAAAATTAAGGACCATTTTGACACACTTTACAAAACGAGGACCTATCTGAGACATTCCTACACAAATAGGGATGTCGAAAAGGATTAAACCTATTTTTTATTATTATAAAAAATACCAACCCATATTGATAATATGTGTTTTCACTAGTCTTCTATATTTATATATAAAAAAGTTATTCTTTTTTCCCTTCACATTTATTTTTAATTTTACCTTTTAAATATTTATTTTAATTAAGGTAGTTATTTTAATTATATATATATATATATATATATATATATATATATATATATATTAAAGTGATTTTTTTTTGTGTTTACATTTGTTTTTTAATTTTACCCTTTAAATATTTTTAAATCAAGATAATTATTTTATCAATATTACCTTTTATTAAATGACTGGTAATTTAAATTCAAGAGTTTTTTTTATTTGATAGTTTTTTTTATACTTCACAATTTTTTAATTAAAAAATTACCTACAAAATAAATAAAAATTACCCACAACAAAATTATAAGAACTATTTATACTTAAATTTATAATTATAATAACAATAGTAATAATTTTATTATTGTTTATCATATCTATCTATCTATCTATCTATCTATATATATATATATATATATATATATATATATATATATATATATATATATATATATATATATATATATATATATATATATATATATATATATATATATATATATATATATATATATATATATAAAGAACATTTATCTTTTTGTTGTCCACATCTAATTTCTAATTTTACTCTTTAAATGTTTTTTTAATAAAGTAAAATATAATATTCCCATTTTATCACTGTAGTCAAAATTATATTATTATTATTATTATTTAATATTTAATATTATTATTATTATTATTATTATTAATTAATTAATAATAGAAGAATTTAGTTGGACCACTGAAAACGCACTATCAAGGGACAGTTCTAGAAAATGCATCACCTGCAAATGAAGAGAAACCAAAATAGATGAAAGATACAAAAGTAAAATAATAAATAATACTTTCAAATCTCCTCCCTCAAGTCAAAAGTCAAATGAATGGATTCTGCTAATCCTTTTTGCAAATTTGCTATTCAATAGCAGTGAACATAACAAATCTAAAGTATCCACTTGTTTATACGTAGTCTCTTTTGTGAGAGGGAAAAAGATTTTAATAGAATGTTGATGCCTTAAATCCTTTAGAAGGAGCATCACAAAAAGGTAAGAATTAGTATATCGAAAATGCAAGTTGTCAATGATTATTCATGTGGGTTAGTGGCTTACCTAGCTTAAGAGACTATCTAACCCACACCTCCAATTTTCTAATTATTACCAACCCCCGAAATTTAAATCTTCTTTAAATCATGTTTCGTCTTTGTTAAATTGTAACTCCACCCCCAAAAAATACATAATAGAAAATGAGAGTGAGGATAAAAATATATATATTTTTTATTTTTAACAATAAAGAAATAACAGAGTAAAAAAATTAACATCAGTACATTTTAATATTATAGCAGTTTTTATGTGTTATATAAGTTTGGATATAAATATTAACTGCCAACAAAAATAGTTCTGTATTCATCTAGGCACTAGATACATTAGTTTTTCTTGGTCTCTGGTAATTATACCGTTATAAGTTTACTATATTTTATTAAGATATTACATTTCTGAAGTTAAATGACATACTGTTAATTATTTTTTATTAATATCTTATAAATAATGTTTTTAAAACAATATCCATTCTTGCAAACAATATTAGATTAGAAAAACAGGACATTATATTTAATTAGAATGTTTGTAACAACTTCAATAATATAGTTTTTCTTAAAAATACAAGTCTGATTTATATTATAAAATTTACATGTATAGCCATGTCTTACATCTATTATCTCATTTTGCAGTTAGATTATCAAATACCAAATACTAATAATTCAATAACTAGATTGTTAGTTGTTAGAAAGTAACTCATCCAATCAACTAGTTTAACGTATAAACTGTGGTATCGTAAAACATAAGTATAATATAATCTCATACATGAGTTTTTTTTTTAATCGCAAATGTGAAAACTGATATCAAATGTCGTGTCTATTGCTATCAGTAATGATAAACTGAAAAAGAATTTACATAGTTTGAAGGACAAATAACATTAGAATTTGGCAAACATTTATATCTCAGCTATTAGCTAAAAACGGCACCTTCCATTCCGAGCATTGTTTTGCAATCGAATGCTTTTTCCCGGTTTAGACAGTTGCTGTGTGTCCACTGTTCAACTAGCTGGCTGAGTTTTTGAAATTGGAAATCTTTGGGAGCTAGCTGTTTTATATTGATTTTCCTTTGGGGAGAAGAGAAGAAACTAGAATAAAGCTACAAAAGTCAAAAATGCATACCTATATGACAGAGATATTGCACAACTTTTTCTTTTCTAAATTATTTGGATCATACAGGGAGATATATGTACATACACCTACTTTTAAGTATATATATTATTGAGTGAGGAGCATTATTTGATTACCGTGTGGAAATGAATCTAATCTACCTGGTTGAAAGGGCAAAGAATCTGAACCACAATTTGGTGTGAAAAAGGAAGATTTTAATTATGATATATATATATATATATATATATATATATATATATATATATATATATATATATATATATATATATATATATGTAGATGCGTGCGTAGAAGAGTTAGATGTTGTTGAAAAGAGGTGATTTTTGAAGAAGTGTGAAGACAAGGTGGGGAATAGAAAAAGCTGAAGGTGAGAAGGTCTCATCATGGATTATGGGGCCAATGCAAGAAGTGTATCCGAATCCTGTAGATGGAAGCACCAAGGTCCCTCCCATCAAGTCATTTTCTGCCACTGTTACCTGCATGTGCCCAACCAAAAGACAAACAGAACACACCCAATTATTTCTCCCTAAACAATTCACTCTTTCCTAAGAGTTAAACCTTATTCACCCAAACTCAAACAACCCCAACAACGCTCCATCATATATATATATATATAGTACGTACTCGTATATATGTTTTTCGGTATCTTTGCTGTTCATCACCAAATAATTATGGAATCCAAGAGCCGTAGGTAGTTTCAGACGAAAACCAAGACTGATGTAAAAAGGACAGAATATTGAAGTTATTCATGTCAAAGTTCAAGATTTTCTTAAAAAAAGTACTCGTTTTGTCATCTTATTCTACTGGAACCAAACTCATCTTAAGGAAAATCATTGAAGCCATATACAAAAGGATTTATTTTGGAGAAAAATAATTTCGCTAAAAACAAACACTTTGTCTGCATATATGGAATACTTTTACAAATTATATATACTCACAGCACTCGAAAACACACGCAGAGACGCACAAAATCTTCCCATCTTATGCATGTTCAACGATTTGACTTAAACCGTTGATGAATGCACAGTGATTACATATTTCACCAAATAAAAGAGAAAAAAAAGGTTAGGTCATGTGAGGAATTCCTTTGTAGTAGTCAATGTATTTACGTGTATCAAACTCGGCTTTACAACGTGCAGTGGGGGACAGAAATTTATCTTCAGGTACCTCACCAGTAACTTCATTACCATTATTCCCATTAAGGCTTATTTTGGCCTCCTTATGATAAAAACAAAGCATTGTTATCAATTTAAAGAATAGTGTTATAACTTGGTGATAATAGGACCACATAGAAAAGAAAGAAACGAAAAATTCACTAAATTCAACCTATGGCAAAGTTAATGCCAGTCCAAAGTTTATTAAGAGGCAAATATTCTGCCTCGGATCTCGCCAAAATCTACCATTAGTAGACTTTGAGAGACCAACAAAAATGTTCTGCTTCTCACTACCATGAACTTGTAGCGGCGCAGATGCATGCACCGAGTGATATTATTAGTTGGATTGTATTAATAACGATTATAAAAGTGCGCACACAATATACCTACACTGCATTGCATCCATATCAGATACCACGGCGTGACAACTGACAAGCATTTCCAAATCATTGACTGAGCAAATATAACCAAAAATCATAGTAGCAAAGCATGCATGCTTAATTATAATTAAAAGAAGGATTAAAAAACATTTATTGTTTTGAAGTATGGCAGTACCGACAAGTGTCGAAGAAGAATCATTCACGATTAAATAGGCCTTGAGAAACAATTATAAATTAGCTTCTCTATTAGATCCTTATCCCCGAAGTCCAGCATAATTAAGAAACATTATGTAGAGGCTTCTGGAATTGCACTTCTAATTTTTTTTTAAACGTTAGGTTATGTTTAGGTGGTGATTTTAATTTTGTTTTCGGGTAACGGTCCGATAACAAATGAAATTAATAATATATCTAATAAATAATAAATATAATAATATAGTACACGAAACAAACAATAATACTTGATGAAATAGATTCTAATTCATAATTTTGATGTCGTATTAAAAAATACATTTTAAGCTTAATTCAATTTTTGAGAACCAGTATATATAGAATAATTCCACCTAGTTATATATTTTAAACTTTTCTTACCACTCGTGGAAACTGTTCTTATCACTAATAGATGTGTGACTTTCATCAAACATTTTTTTCAAACCTCGAAACCTTGTATACATATGTGGTAATATTTGAGAAATGATTGCTCATCAATTATTGACAGGTAACTTTGGTGATCTAATGATCCAGTTGTCTGATTTTTTTTTCAAAGTACTCGATTACTTTACATGAATAACAGAGTACTCTGAATTCAAGGCAGAAAGTTGTGTCTCCCATTTTGCTGTAATTTTTATTTTTGTAGGCTGGAAAAATGTGAGAAATCCTTCGAAGGGGTAAGGGACCTCGAAGTTTATCAAAGAGATGTATTTGTTTTAATGTTTGTAGCAGAAAAAATAATCTGTGACCAGAGATTGAATATATTGGGCGTATCATGATCATTGACAATTTTTATTAAGTTCATTCTCTTTATTGAGTAATGTAATAATGCTGTTTTTCATTATAGAAATAGATTATGTGATTTGAATATATTTAAAATAAAAGTTTCTAAAAATTTGTGTAGATGGGTACGATAATTTTTTTTTAATAAATAAAATTAAATAATTATATTTTATCTTTGAAAATAAATGTAATATAATTTTTAAATTTTAAATATAAATAATGGAAATGATATTAAAATTAACTTAAAATTGGTATTTATAATAAAAAAAAGTTAATTGGGAAGATAAAATTAAAATTAAAAGGAAATTATGGAAGAAAATTTAATTACATTTTTTTAAATACTATGGTGGTGTTATGTTTCACATCCACCGAACAAAATATACCCATTTGACAACTTAAATTATCTACAAAATTAAAATTCATTTAATAACTTAAATAATAATATTTTAATTATATTATTTTATTTTACTTTATTTTAAATTAGTAGTAAAATGACTGTAATTTTTGTAAGGCTGTGAAAGTATCTATAATGCATTCATTCCCTGTCTTTCACCCATGATTCTTACTTAAATCATCGCCTGTAAGTAAATGACTTCACAACCACCAAAACAAATAGCTCACGCAATCACAAATTGATCTTAACATTAACACATAAAAGTGCGACACCCTGAAAGCTAAATGAAATATGCCAAAGTTTCATGGTGTATTATTAGCTGGTGGGTCAATCTATCCTAATCATTTTTTGCAAGTTGCGGACAAGACATATTAAAATTTTGTCACCTCTAACAACATTGGATGCAACAAAGTTTTCCTCCAAATAAATTAATGTAATTAAATTCTTCAAACTATAAGTTAGAAACGATAACGACTATAGAAAATAACCTATTAGTTAATTTGTTTGTTTATGTGAATTATGTTTAAACTTTTCCAAAAAAATAGTAATGCTTGACCTCAGATTATAAATTTAGTTTAAAATCAGTTTAATTTAAAATCACGAATAGCAAGAAAAAAAATCAATAATATAATATAATGTACATCTAACCGTAACTTTTTTTTTCAAACATGGATTTTTATTATAATTTGTCAAGCATAATGAAAATTAAATAAGATGTCCAAAAAAATCGAAAATAAGACTTGAAGTTAATTTTGAGTCTAGGTTTTACTTTAGGAATGTTATGCAATGATATTTAATTTTATTGAAGCTATCATGTTTAACTTTTTTTTTTTATACTTAGATCATTTATATGAGATTTGTTAATAAACCCATATGCAAATAGCTTGTTGATAGAGTATTGAAATCGAGCTAGCTCTGGCCAAGTTAAAGAGAAATTTATCAAGTCCGAACTAGCCGTTGGTCGACCTCTATTTCAATTTGAGTTGGTAGAGCTATATTTTAGTTTGGCATGTTTTCTTGTTTTTTTTTTGTTCGAAACCTGTGTATTGGTTCATTTATTCTTTATAAACACACAAAAACATATACCTGTTGGGCTTCTGCCGTCGCACTCTGATCCTTTTTGAAGATTTTATTGGTTTCTTACCTTGAAGAAATGAATATAAAAAATAAGACAAATTCTGGAAACAACCATCAAATGATATACAATGCTGATCTCGATCAACCTCTCATACCCACCGATCCTATCTATTGCCTGGAAAAGATGTAATCTCATGATTCTTAAGATTCTTATGTAATAAAAGCTTATATACTCACGTGAGAGAGAAAAATATGACGGATGTGATGTAAGGGGATAAACATACCCTCTTACGTTTTCTTTTTCTTTTTACTATTTATTACTATTTTATTATATTATTACCACTTTACCACTTATGCATTTCAATCTTGTTTCCATCTATTTAACTGAATTTACGTGACAAATATTTAAATTGCATATTGTTAGAACTATGTTTCATATATTCTTTACAAGTGCAACATTTCTCTTTAGAAATCTAAAGTTTGTCCATGAAGAGGTATAAGTATTTTAGATTGAGTTGTGTTGAATGGAAAATGGCTGTATATTTTATCTTTCGTGAGTTGATCTTGTATTAATCAGAAATGTTTTACAAATATATTACAGTCAATTTACAAATCATAAATTTGTTCTGTAATTTTGCTAATTTGTGTAACTATTATTTTTTTTAATCAATGAATGTATTATATAACTTGTTGAATCGTGATTATTATAAATAAATCTACATAACAGTCTTAGACAGTGCATATTACAATAAAAGTTTGGTTATTGTATTTTTTTATTCGATTATAAATGAAACTTTATGCTTTTGAAACAAATATTATTTAAATTTTTAAGAATTATTATTGATTATTTTTTCTATTTTTTTTGTTTAATTAAAATATAGAATTTCTCTTAATTTTACATATCTCAATAATGGCCGAACCTTCTTCGTTTATAAATTCAATCCTATTTTTAATTTGTCCTCTAAATTGTCTTAAATTCTCATGCATATATAAAAATATTAATACAAGATACTGAATTTTAATCCATAAAGAGGTATTTCACAATATGCACACCATGCTATGCCTAGTAGAAAACAATCAGAGATTTTTAGAGTCAAATAATACAAATATTTAGCATAATTTATTTTAAATACAGAGATTGATGTGTAATTTTGCAAAATAAACTACAACAGTTATAAAGGATAAAAAAGACATTTCACAATAACGCTATTGAAAACATATATTTAGATATCTGAAAAATTTGTATAAACCCTAGTAATCGTAAACCCGCGGGTTCCCTCCGAGCGATAGGTGCTACTAACTCAACGCGGAAAGCGTAACCTTGGAGCTTGAGCAATGGCGGCGAAGAAGCAGGACGACGGGAACACGAAAAAGAGAAAGCGACTCGACACTAAAACTCGGGAATCTCCATCTAATTCCAAGACTTCCAATCTCACTGCCTCAAAGAAGCACAAGCCACACTCTCTTGCCAAAGACACGAAGCAGCAGAAGCCTATTCTTACTGGCCGAGAACGTCGTCTTCAGGCCAAGGTTTTTCTTCTTTATTATAATCATTTGAAATAGCGTGTTGCACATTTATGATTTCGATCTGTGTCTGTAATGAGGTTAATTATACCGATACTGTTTGATTTTTTTTTTTTCAATTTTTGGATTGTTCTATTCTAGTTGATCAGCGAAAAATTTGTAGATTACTTGTTTTGATTGATTAGCTGAGCCTGTGATTGTTTCATCTCAGGAACTTGCGGATGCCAGAAAAAAGAAGAGAAAGCGACATTATACTCTTGAGCAAGTGAGAGCATTCCTATTCCTATTTGTAAATATTATTTGTCTCTTGAACTGAGTGCTGTAACTATATTTCTAAATTTCGGTTGCTCATTGCGTGATATTATTGTATGATTCTTATTAATGGAAAGAAGCATTATACACTTATTATAATTTTTTGGTATATGTTTTATTCATTAGGTTGTATAAATTTTTTATTTTATGTTAAGAGTTTGTGTAGTTGGCCAAATTGTCACCGCCAAACGCCTCTCGTATTCGCCTACTATCCTATACCATCACACTTCAATTAGAATATAAGATTAAATTTACGTGATTAAAATTTATACCGCAATTGCGGACTGTTGTAGCACATTGACAACATTGCGATGCAACAGTTGTTATTGTCCGCAATTTAGAACCCTGGTTATTTGATTTTGGTTAATTCTATACAGGAGCTTGCACGTCTCTGGGAGAAAATGAGACGTCATGAAATTGCTAAAGAGGACAGAGCTAAGTATGTTTCTTTAAGAAAAAAATTTAGGGACTGATATTTCTTTGTCAATGGCATGCTGAAAATTTTTGTTGTCCCTATTATGTCTTACTTTAGACTTTTATATGATTGAAGGCTAGTGACAGAAGCTGTGCAAAAGATGAAGGGGAAGATTCCAGAGATTGCTGGCTCTCACATTTCATCTCGTGTTCTTCAAGTATATTAGTTTTTTTTTTTCATTGTTCAGTTTCACATAATTCTAGAAGATCTTGCAGTTTACGTGTTTTTCTTGTTTTTTGGCTTTAATCAATCAGACTTGTGTCAAACATTGTTCACAATCTGAAAGGGATGCAGTATTTGAAGAGCTTTCTCCACATTTTCTAAATCTAGCATACAATGCCTATGCTGTTCACTTGGTGAAGAAGATGCTTGACAACGGTATGTTATATGTGAAATATACGTGGTTATTTGTCAGTGTCATTTTTTCTTCTAATTAGCTCTCCTTTTTCAGCCTCCAAGAAACAACTAGCAGGCTTTATCTCAACACTCCATGGTCATGTTGCTCCTCTTCTTCGTCATATGGTTGGGTCAGTTGGTATGTGACTTTGGTTTGTGTAGTATTTTTCTTGTGGGTGTTCATGGTTTGGATCTGAATTGTTTAGGATAACAGATTTACTAACCATGGTTTTAAATAGCACACTATAGCAGTGTGGAGTGGCCATTGCCTGTTACAGGGGTTGCTACTGGAGTAGTTTAGTTCAGCAGCTGTAGTGGGCCGAATCAACCATAATGGGCACTAGAATGGTGCCATGCCTTGATTCCAAAAAATACCTTAGTAATGAGATATTAGGATTTTTTGGAGGGTTATTTTGGGATTTTAGTTTGCAAAATTGAAATATATAGACGTAATGCAATGATAGTGAAGATGGTAAAGAAGACTTGGATTTAGAAGATGATGACTGATAATTGCAATCCATGAAACTTTTATTTGACTTTTGTTGGTGTTTACTTGTATGCTTTGTTAAAACAACTTTGAATTTTTATTGTTAATTATAAATGTTACTGATTTTGAATATTTTTTCATCACTTTGATAGTTTCTTTGTATATGGTATATATTATATAAACTATATATATTTTTTTGAATAGCAGCAGTTCTCCCATGTGTTATCTCGGGATGGTGTTTTTTAAGCCAACTATTATGTGCAGCCATCCTAGCTTTAAAACATTGTGACTAACAAGGAACTTGGGAGGAAATTCCAATAATAGTTTCTCCTCACTAATTTTCTGCTGATTTTTCATGACCCGATATGAAATAATTTTTATCCAAAGTCAACTTTCCTGCAATAAGTTGTGTATCTACATGTGATGCAGTTGTTGAGCATGCTTATGAGTTAGCAAATGCTGCACAGAAGCAAGAACTGCTTTTGGAATTATACTCCACAGAACTTCAGTTGTTTAAGGATCTAGTGTCACTGAAAGAGAGCAGGTAATGACTCGGCTATTGGTAGTCTACAATTCAACATCAATGTAAGTTAATTTAAAAAATAATAACTGGAATCTAAAATATGTAACTGTTATCAATTCTCATGGAAGGAGGGAAAATGCAGGACATATCCAACCTTTGCAAAAGTTACATTGAAAAGATAGATGAACTTTCTGTTTCAACTTTTATTTATTTCTTTGAGACCTGCTTATATTTGAATGCCTTTTGGGTTTCTTTTGAAGGATCATGGTTATAGAAGCCAGGAAGTAAAATTTATTCAATTTATAATTAATTAATTTCTGACGATTTGCTGGATATCCCACTGCTTTATGTGAGTACACTAAATGATTTGAAATAAGTTTAATTTTAAATTCATTACTTGGGAAATAGAGTACATTTTCTTGGATCTCAACTTTCATTTAGATACTTGTAGATGAGTAAATTCTCATGAAATTTGTATTGACAGTTTTATTCAATGAAGCTGTATAAAGCAGTGTTATGGACAATTTTTCCTTGCAATGATTGGTTCTTTTCCTGACAGAATTGATGTTGATTTCTTAATTTTAGCAACTTTAATGGGATGTGTAAGAATTCAATATGGTAATTTATTTATTTTTCTCTTGCTGGGGTTTTTAAATAGTTTTTATTGTATGTCAGATTATTAGATGTGATGTCCAAGTTGAAACTACAGAAAGGTTCAGTTTTGCGACATATGACGTCAGTGATTCAGCCAATTTTAGAAAAAGGGATAGTTGACCATTCTATCTTACACAGAGTCTTGCTGGAATATTTTAGCATTGCTGACAAGGTGCTTCTCTCCCATTTCACCTATATTTCTTCACGCCTTTTGTTTCTGCAACAAATTTCACCTTGGGCAATAACATCTAAATCAAGTTTTTTAAAAGTCTTCTGTCACAGATATAATCCAACAGTTATCAAGTCCACTCATTGTTAGAATGATTGGCACGAGGGATGGAGCCAAAATTGGAACTCTGTGTGTAAAATATGGAAATGCTAAGGTGTGCCCAGCAACTTCTTTCTTATCAATATAAATGTTTAGAGTATTTTTTATGATGAATGCAGCATATGATTGCTCTTTACACTCTATTCATAGGAAAGAAAGAAGATTATCAAAGGATTGAAAGGGCACGTGGACAAAACAGCTTATCATCAATATGGGTGCATGGTGAGTAATTTGACTGAGGTTGTCTTTTGTTGGCCCAGCCTATTCATGGTTTTGTTGTGCCTTTATCTAAGTTCAAATTATTAATGTTAGCGTCTATCCCTGGGCACAGATTAAAAGGGAAAAAAAATATTTGACCTGGTGACACAGTTCACACTTTAGTAATTAAATTTTTTTGAAATAGCTGTGAACCATATATGGACATAAATCGTTTGATAGGGATTTGTTTTTGCAAAATATCTAGGGTTCAGAAAGACATGCACTTTTCCGTGCTTATTTAACACATTTTTTGGGTTCTGAAATTTAAAACTGGAATTCTCTCAAACAATGGAGGCTATTTAAAAGAGAGCACCAACACCAGCCAATACTAAAACCACAAATTCTGAATAATTGCATACCTTTCCTCTTTCCCCTTGTTTAGAAATATTCGATAACTGCCTCTCTTATTCTTCTGCCAAACATCTACTACTAACATCTGTACAACTGATTTCTTATATGTTGTATCTTGTTTGTTGGAAATGAATTTTCTCGAGTGGAAAAAAGCATGAGATGGTCATGTTAAGATCCACTCTTTAATTTGTACAATCTCACTTTTATTATAGAAATATATTATTATTGAAGAGCTCACATAGACTAAAACTAAAGTCAAATTATAACATATAAGTGGTATCAGAGGCATCTGAAACTTATCCTACTCAAGTTAGTCAGACCTTGTGTCACTCGAGTTTCTCCCAAGTCTCCCTTTTGAGATGTCCCGTCTTCAAGATAAGAGGATGTGTTGAAGAGTCTATATTGAATAGAGATAAGGTTTATGTGTTGAAGAGTCTATATTGAATAGATATAAGGTTTATGTGTTGAAGAGTCTATATCGAATAGAGATAAGGTCAAATTATAGTATATTAGTAGATGCAAGCTTCATCTTGCAAACCAATTTTGTAAGATTGAGTTGGACTTAAATTTTATTTTCTTAAGAATTAATATTAGTAAAATTTATTGAAGGAGTAGGATCTCATGCAGTGGTAATGGCAATGCAGAGAATCCATTCTCTTCTTTGTTATATCAATCCCACTTTGCTTGTGTAAATTCGTTCTTTTGATTCTTGGTTTTCTAAAGTATGGTAATGACATGGGCCTATCACTTATTTATATGCCTCTCATGTACTTCAATAGTTGGGAAGTTTATAGACTCAATAGTTGCTTCTCATATGTGGTTGTTATCTTTGACTCTTACTTTAGAACTTGTTTTAGAATGACATATTTCCAACTTTAATGATAAAAATCAATGAGTTGCTCTCAGCTGATGTGTTATAGAGGATTACATTACAAGGGAACGGTATGCCCTATAACACTCAACCCCTTATGCTAAGTAAATATACCTAGAAAACAGTTTTATTTAAGCTGTATAGTATAGTAACAATCATAATTTTAATACCAACTTAAATTAGTGAAAAATGTTTGTGCACCTAACTTTTCACTAATTTTTCACTATAAGTTACCTGTTTACATTCCATTCAGATTTTTCTTATGAATAAATTTGTATAATCAATTTTTCAGGTGCTGGTTTGCATCCTCTCAGTTGTTGATGACACAAAACTGATAACAAAGGTTTGTTTGGTTTTGTTATGTTTCTGTTTTTCTCATTAATAGTCAATATCTGTAAGCAGTATATCATTCATGCTGCAGGTTATCATTCGTGAGCTTCAGTCAGTACTAAAGGAGCTTGTTCTGGATAAGGTTTGTCCTACTGTACTTTACCTTTGATGTTTACAAGCATTATGAAGGAGAAGTGAATATAATTTTCATCAATTAATAGAACACTTCTTAGAGATCCTTCTCATGATATCTATATGTTTATTGTGTTTTCTGGTTGTAATTCTCTAAGTTCTGTTGTTTACTTTTGAATTTTACAGAATGGAAGGCGACCCTTACTCCAATTATTACATCCTAATAGTTCACGCTATTTCAGTCCTGATGATCTTGCTACTCTAAGTTTATCTATACCTTCTCTATCTCTGAAGGTTATTTCTTAAATCTATCTTTTCTGGTTTTTTATTACTAAGAAACCACTATATTAGTCACATTCTTCATTCTGTATGCTATCAGGATCAGTCAGAAGCTGGCTCTCTTACTGAAACTACGAAGGTTTCACTTGGTGAGAATGAATCTGAGGAAGACATGGCAGTGGATGAAGTTAATAAAGATAAGATTTCTGTGGATGATTCTGACCTAGCTGAGAGTGGGAAAAAAGACCCACTTGTTAGAAGGCAGGAGCTATTGATCAAGAGTGGACTTGCAGATGTAGGTTGATTTGGCTTTTATTCCAGTTTGATTTTTTACATGTTTCACCTGTCTTTTCTACTGTTGTTTGTCTCTCCTTAATTTTTGTTCCTGATTTATTTCGGATAAAATAAAGTTTTTGTACATATTTCTGTTTTATCTGGAGCACGGGATTTAGAGAATGAAAAGGTCTTTTATTCAAGAGAAGGTACATGGGTTTTGCATATCTTCCATGCAATAAACTCTAGATAGATTTAATGCAGAGAGGACAATTAGGTCTTTCACTCAAGAAAATGAATACAAAGGTTCTGCATGTAATGTACAATGTCCTCTTGATTTAGTGCAGAGTGGACAATTGCTTGGTTAATATTGAGTGGAACTCTCTACACATTTTATGTCATACGTGAATATATTACTTCTTAAGCTCGTTATGATTTGTTTCGAACAATTTCTTTTTGTATTGTGTTTGCATAATTCATATTGCCTCTGATCCTTATGTTTCAATGTTATAGATGTATGCCATTTTAAAAGGTGAAGACTATTATTAGTCAATCATACCCGTCACCTAATTTAGTTATTATTATACATTTATGATGAAATTAAAAATTGGGATAATTGAAGAATAATACAAATAAATCAATGAGTTAGATAAGGGTCGTTGCACAACTAACCTTAAAAAAAACTTTAGAAGGAACTTAGTACTGATTTTACTATATGTGAATTTGAACTCGTGAATTATGAAGTTGTGCCTAAAATGTTGTTCTCTTGTTACTTGCTTTGCAGAGTCTTCTTGATGTATGTATTGAGAGCGTGGGAGAACTGCTACGGTCAAATTTTGGCAAGGAGATTTTGTATGAGGTAATAAAGAGGATGTTGATATTATAATCTCATCAGTTCTGTAAGTTTGTTACCAAGTATTGCTTTCTTATTTAAATTCATTTGCACATGCAGGTTGCAACAGGGGGTTCTGATGGCATAATGCGCCCAACTTTGGATGATAAGATAAATTCTCTCCACAACGCAGTAGCTTCTCTTGCAGCAATGCCTAAACCAGCAGATTCACAAGAGGAGCATGTCCTTGAAAATTTCCATTCTAGTCGGACCATTAGAAAACTGATTTTGGATTGCCCCAACTTTGCTTCCACCTTATGGGAAAAGGCTTTTAAAGGGAAAAGTGAGTTATGGGCGCATGGCCATAGGTAATTTTCATTTACTTTAGTTCAGATTATTCACCAACGAAGTTTGGGTGCAAAGGATTGGTTTCTTACGGCTTTTTGTCATGTCAATATGATTGCAGCTGCAAGATTGTTTCAGCATTTTTAGAATCCCCAGATACGAAAGTGCAAAAACTTGTTGGAAAAGAGCTCCAGCCTCTAATTGACCGCGGAATTCTCAAGAACCTGAAGCTTAAAGAACAAGCAAACCAATGATTGTCTTGTATGGAGAAGGGGGGACTATATCTCAAGGGGACAGGTGTGGTACAAGATATCAGTAGCCAAGTTATGATGTGGAGGCAGTAACGATCTACTTTTTTATGAATTTGTAGAAAACGAGTTAAAAGGCAAAAACTAAAATTTTGGCCGAGAAAGCTGTTGCCGTTATTTTGACAACCAGAATTACTAGATGTATAATGATCTACTTTTGCATATTTAATGCAGCAATTTTGCAACCCCAGGCAATTTTATTGGACGGTGTGTATTGTAGTACATGTATTACTGTTCAATTTCATTTTTCAAGCTGTTATCTAACTTTTATTTAATCAATGCATATTTTACGCTTGGGAGGTTCATAATAAGACGGATATATATCAGGCCAATTTCAAACGAAATGCAATTAATCCTTGGAAGAAGCCGGAGTCTGACAATCACATTACGTTAAAAAAAAATCTTTCTAACTAGCATTTTGATGGGACAAAAGCGAATTTGCTTGCAAACAAACTCCTAGATTGGACCTCAAAAACAGGGGAGGCATGCAGCGCTCCTCCCTTTTCACTGTGAAGCATACTATTTCTCTGCAAGTACCAAAAAGTTGAAGAATTCTTGTAAATATTGCTCCTCAGGTGAGGGTAGCCTTGGTACAAATAATCCGACGGATTGAAAACAGGGGTTTCTTTCTCAAATCTATGAAGCGACTTGCTTCTGTGTAGAAAGCCAACCGGATTCTGGCCTGGAGATTCTTTCCTTGACATTGAATTTGTTCGCAAACAGTTCTCTATCACATTAGCCTCGTCCATGAATCTTTCTCTCATTTCCCTAATATTTCTCCAAAGTTTAAAAGATCTTGATCTTGTGATGATATTCCATGCCTTAAAACCTCGTCCCCCTGAATTGACAGGGACATTACTGGATGTATACGGAATTCTTTTGCACTCGATGCAGAAATGCTTATATCTCTCCAAGTCAAAGGCTTTTCTCTTTGCTGCATTAGATAAACATGCATACGCCTACAAGAAAAAGGATGGCAGGGGGTTGAGATTGTATATACTCAGACTTGTGAAGGAATTTATGGTATATGTCTACATGGGGTGTTGATAACACCTTCAAAGTTTAGAATCAACAGAAGATAAATGTTCATTGTTTCTGTTATGTTACCTGAAGGCTTAGTACCTAACCAATTAAAAGAAAACAAAACATCACAGAAATACCTCAGAAACGAGCTTGAAAGCAATTTCAGCCTTGGGGTGCTTATTCTTATCCGGGTGAACGTGTAAGGCTGCAGAAGGAAAAAGAAAAAAGAAGCTTCTCATTATTCAGAAAATAGAGAGAATGCCAGATTTCACGTAGCCATAGAACCAGTTAAACCTACCCAGTTTATGGTACCTCTTACGGATGGCACTCACCCCTGCATTTTCTTCCACCTATGAGAACCCAATATGGAGAAACTTTACATCATAAAAGAGAACCTATATACGGTTTGTTTGAACAAGAAAGGTAAAGAACTTACTCCAAGAATGCAATACCAGTCAACGAAAGTTGTGTTGGCTGATTCTGAGAGAAGTTTATGATGAACACATACAACAGAACGCGTGGAAATGGAGCAAATCTCTAATACCAACTTGGACTTGGGGTCTGAGTCTTGTCCCATTCTCCCCATTTTGAGAGTGATATGATAGCGCGAATATTGGAAGTGGAGGACAAAACGCGAATAGGGGTTATTAGAAATAGTGAAGGTGGTTTCCTTTTGTTGGTTTTGGGAGGGCAGTAATAATAAACAGAGATGCAGAGGTTAAGGAAAAATAGCAACCTTTGCGGAGGAGATATTTGACATTGGATCAGTTGGTGGGAACAGACAAGCTTAGAGATATGGAGAGGTTAACGTTATTCTCTCCAAATGGCACTGATCGAGAGGTATTAGGGAAGGACATTTGACCCTTACGTTTCTTTTTTCTTTTCTCGTTCAAATTTAAATCCAAATCCAACTAAAAGCCTTATTTTTATATGATGATATATTATGTTTCCTTTGATGTTAGTTAGAATAACCAAGTTGCTGTTGCCATTCTCCACCGCCTCCTACCATTTGTTGCAACATTCAACAACTAGTAAGTAGTAACATGTTAGGCTGAAAATAGAACTTCACACCACTGTGACAATTGCAGAAGTTCAGAGGTTGTTTTCCAAAGATTGTTTTGTAAAAATTATTAAATATGAGATGTTGAATCAATTGTGTAATTTGATTAAGCCATCTACCACTTCAAGCATTGTTTTATTTGTTGAGGTTTGTGTCACAAAACGTTCATGAAAAGCAAGCTAGCATCCTTGGTACATGAAACCCGTTATACACTTACTGGTAGAAAATACGTGAAGGGTTCGTAGAGGTTTGATGGTTATGGTATGGTGGTAGGTAGATTGCAATATTATTTTGGTACAGTGTCTTTAAATTGAAGGAGAAATTACCCGTGAAGATGAGATGGGAGCGTTCAAGTAGGGGTGACCCACTCATATAATGCCCGGTTGAAGCTAGGAATCAAAAGGTGTTCTGAGTAGGTTAAAAAAAACAATGAAATCATACTACTGGTCCCTACCTCTGTCCTTTTGTTCAAAACAACGTATCATATCATCTTTTCATCTTCTCCTCACAATTCATTATGGGTGCAGTATACCATACATTCCTACCCTTTTCTCCTCGGAAATTAACTGCTAAAGTTGCTTCTTCACCACTACTACCAGTGCTTCGGTTGAACCTATTTATAAATTGCAACATTTCAAAATTAGTTTTAGGTGAAAAATGTAACAACCTGCAGTAGCTTTAGGGGGAAAGTTAGTTTTTTCTGCTCAAGTTGTTTTAGCACTCAATCCTTTAATAACTTCATGCCTTCTCCAAACATCTATGTTTGCCTAGGAGTGTTTTTTTTTTATTCAAGAAATCTTTGATTTGTACAGATAAATATGTTTTAGTTCGCATAATTTAAGATAAAATTGAAATTTAAAAAAAATAATATATATTTTTATAATTCAATCACATTAGTTTCTTTAGATTTTTGTTAAAGTGTATTTTTTAATTGATATTGAAATGACAATATATCAAATAATGAAAACAAATTATATTAACGTGTTTAATGTTAGACTGCTAAAAGAAATCAATGTAATTAAATTAAAAGATTTATATTTATTTATTTTTAAGATTTAGAAATAAAAATATATCAAAATTTAAAGATGACTTTTAATTTATAGGTTTAGAAATTAAAAATATATTTCAGGTTTTTTTTTAGATTTGAAGTAGTATATTATATATTAGGAGTGTAAAGTTGGAATCGAATAATTCATGGTACTGTTGCTTTAAACATTGGTAATCGAACCCTTGTTTTGAGTTTAACAACTGCAACTTCCAAGATAGGCTTTGTTTTGCATAGGACAAATTGGAGCAGGGTAAAGTGGTACACTTTTTATTGGATAGAATTAATTAATTAATTTGTAGCTCTCATGGCCCAATATACAGGTCAACAATGTACTGGAAATTCAAAATCCAACACAAGAAAATTGAGGAATTGTGGGCCAGGCTGGAGATTGAAGTCTATGCAACTCTATTTAGTTATTTGCTTAATTATTATTTATAGGACATTGATCATGAGGAGGCCTACCAAATTTTCTACTGGCCCACTTTGCGAGGTCATTCAAAAACTGATCAAGAGAAAATAATAGAATACTAGGAAGTGAGAAAAAAGGAAAGTGAAAAAAAAAAGTAAAAATTGTAGTTAAAGAAAAATAATAGAATTTTATTTTATTTGTGATTTGTCTGAAAGCAAAGAAAAAAGACAGAAGTGACACTGTTACAGGCATGAGCAATTGGTAATTCCCCAATTAATGGAATGACAAGAATAGCATATTGCTTTGAAGAGTTTTGGAAAAGAGAAAAGGGTAAGTAAAATAAAATAATAGAGAAAGAAAAAGTTTATTTTTGCATCAACACGACTCCTACGATGTTCCTACCATAAAATTTCTTTTACTAACGTTTGGACAATATAATTTTAATAATATTTTAATATTATTTACGTATGTAATTAGTTTAAAATTATTTTATGATGAATAGTAATAATCATAAATATTAATATTTATTCAATTACGTAATAATATATAAATGATATTAAAATATTATAAAAAAAATTATTGTAAAATCATTATCCTTTTCTTTTATATCATTTTAAAAGATCTTGTTTGTTTTTTTTGTCTGTCACCGTTTCAAAAATACCAACGCCAGTCACCCTGCTCATATATTAATACTTACATTATCCGAAAGGATAAATAAAAATAGTAAATTTGCAATGACTACAAAAATATTATAGTAACTTTAAGTATAGTAACTTTAAGGACATACAACAACAAATGTTTAAATATTTATATATTTGAATCTCCACCTCTAAATGTACCTTTCTTTTAATTGACATGTTGCTGTAAAAGGAAGGCAAATCAAACAGAAGATACAAAATTTGATAGTCAGAATGTTAATTGAAAGATTAAGATGGCATGATCATAATTACCTTCGGTTCCATTTGCTGTTTAAAAACCATATCTCAAGTTATTTTAATCAATAACACCTGCTTTAACATAAATGATCATTATTAGAAATTAATTTAGACATGTTTTAGTTGAGTTTAAAAATATTCAAATTACGTGTATTAAAATAATGTAATTAATTTTGAAATAAAATAAAGTTTATCATCTGCCCATCCAAACATAGTCAATGCATTGAAGAGGGAAGTGATTGGACCTAAACGTGAGCTCAGTGTCCACTGGGTCGTTTCTTTCTGAATTCCATAAACTTATTTCTGTATTCTCATATATTTTTAGTTTAAATTATATAATTTAAAATGTAAATTTTGTATTTCAAAATTTATTTTAATTTAATATATATAATTTGAAATATAAATTATATTTCAAATTATATATTTTAAAATAAAGAAAATATATTTTAATCATATATTTTAAAATATATATTTGATTTTATATTTTAGAATGTATATCCAAATATGAAAAATTATATTTTAAATTTTACATTTTAAAATATAAATTGTTTTTGAGAATATATTGAAATTATAAAAGTAAAGGAGAAAATTATCTGTCTGCTGACGTATACAAGGCCCAACAAACTATTGATTTTTAGTACTTTCGGCCTACACTAATCTAAGTCTCAAGTTTTTATTTTATTTTTATGAATATAAATATTAAATATTGATATAGAATAATTTTCTTGTTAGCTAAATATGTACATGCTACTGTATAGAAATATAAAATGGTAAATATAAATGTCTTATTTTAAAATTATAATTTTTTTACCAGTTTTAATTTTATTGAATGTATTTTTGTTTTTACAATTTTAACTTAGATGTAATATATCGGGTTTTGAATAATTTAATTATATTTTATATTAAAAGTTATTATATTCTTGTTCTTTAATAATTTATAGAATTGGATTTCCAGAACAAATAAAATTCTCATCATAATGAATTTAAGCATGAATGGTTAAGTTTGACCTAGCCTTAAGAACACTGTAAAATTATATTTATAGACAAAAACATAAAGAATGTAATTAACCTTAATTAAGGACAGGTGTTGTTTTAGAAAATCTTGTGCAATTTGAACTGGTTATGTTTTATTTGGTTGATATTATTTATTTAATTAATATTATTAGAAAGAAAAAACAAAATGAATCCTTGGTGTGGTAGAGTTATTTTGAAACTGCAGAAGATGGCCAATGCTCTTGTATGTTATCTTTGCATCAAAGAAAGAGATAATGCAACTGAGCTTCTTGTTTCCAGAAAAGAACATTCTCAGTTCCTCTCACACGTCTCTGTTTCACACACTCAAATCATATTCCAAACTCCAATTTATGTCTCAATTTTCCTTCTCTTTTCCCAAACCTCTCTATGCACATTCTTCTTCTCTGTCCATTCCATGACCGCCGGTGCAATGGCGACGGCCGCCGGAGCGGCAGTGACGTTGTACCTCTTGTTGAGGAGGAGGAAGAAAGCCGAAGAGGAGTGGTCGAGAGCGCGGACCCTGAGGGTGAGGCCAGCTCAGGCGCCGGCGAATCTGTTCGAATCGATCGTGACGTTGTCGGAGACGCTGAGGTTCACTTACTCCGAGACTATTGGGAAATGGCCAATAGCAGATTTGGCCTTCGGCATCAATTCCTTCATGCGCAAAAAGGTCGACTGAATGTCCCTATTTTCTTGTCTTCGATTTGAATTTTTAGGTTTGAAATTGGACACGAAAGTTGCAGGGTGATTTGACAGTTGCGGATGTGTATGGTGGAAGTGGTTGTGTGGAGTTGAAAGGCCCTGATGTTGTAGCCGACTTAGAGGAACTATTGAGGCTGTTGACTCTGTGCATGCTTTTCTCCAAAAAACCGTTTCCCGAATTTTTAGATTCTGCTGGATTTTCACAGGACCATGTCCTTCTCCACAGCCCCAAAGCTGAGGTAGGCACCCTCTTTTCTAATTTTCTCTATTTCTTTTCCCCTTTGTATGTTTATTTTTGGTGGGGTTAACTTGAAAAATTCCACGGGAGTAAAGAGGGTATGTGATTGATTTTATAGTTGGGTCTAATTTTATAAGGGTTGTTAGTGGCAATTACTAGACCCACTCCCCATGCATGGTTTTTATTTTTATTTCCCAGAAATACCCTTTTTGGAATTTGTTTTCCGGGATTTATTTTGATCAGCTGGGAAATGTCTTAGAAATTAGTGTTCGGAATGTACCCAACAGAGCCCATGCTTAAAACAGCCTCATGCACTTCCAAGGAAATGGTCTACATGAGTTAGCACTAATATATGCCCCCATTTCCGCCGTGTTCTTACAAGGACCAAGGATTTTCTTACAAGATCAAGTAGTTCCTTCTTTTGGGCTGAGTTATAGTCTTCTTTTAGTTGTAAAGTTCCACGTTAAAGAGTTCTAGACAGGTGATGTTGTTACCTGTAAAAGACATTTCAAACTCAAGTTAGATTAGGCAATAAATGCATAACCGAGTAATAAATGTGTAATCAATACCCATGTATACCTTGAAATTTTCGTTTATAGATATACTAGTGGCCCTATATGATCTTAATCTCGAGTTAAGACTTTCATAATACTGTTACCTCTTAATATGATTAATTTAGCTTGATATTTGGATGTACTCGGCTTGTGGAAAAGAGATGTCACCTATTGGTCTAGGTCATGGTTGTGTATTGTAGACTGATCTCCCAGGTTCAAGGGGTTTTAGAACAACACAAGAGTCTTTGAGAAAAAAGTTTTCATTCTTTGGCTGAGACCACTCGACTTGTGCTATGCAAGAGGCAATGTTCATCAAGAATCTGTAGTAAGGGAAAAAAAAATCATTTCTTTAATTGAGATTCACTCCACGCGAACCATTTCTTTAAGCTCAAAGGGACCATGTCGATCCATGTTGATAGAGAGTCTCTAGTATGGAACGAAAAATTTAATTTCTTTAGTCGAGATTCATTGGACCTGTGTCATACACCTTGTGTCTTGATTAGATTTGTTAGGATATTTATCCTATTTTATCATGATTATATTATGTCTAGGATTACCCTATTTATCATGTATTTGTGTATCAATTTATTCTTATAAATAGAAGATTGTGAGAGGGATCAATCAAGCCCTCTAGAATTATTTTACAGTTTCAATCTTAAGTTGGTATCAGAGCGGGTCGATCCCGCTCTGGTTTCTGTCTCGTAATATATATTTGTCCGGCGCCACAGTTCTTTGTCGCCCGCCGCTGCCCGCCGCCGGCCACCGTCAACCGTCGGCCACCGTCGGCCGTCGCCGGCCACCGTCTCCGGCCACCGTCTCCGGCCACCGTCCGGCCACCGTCACCGCCGGCCACCGCCCGCCATTGCCGGCCACCGTCGTCCATCACTGTCAAAGTTTCCTTCGTCTAAACCCTTAGGGTTTTCTTGTTCTTCGTTAGTACTATTCGTCTTCTTCAGAAATGGCGTCTGGCAGTACTCTTTCCTTCTCTGGAAGTCCATCAATTACCTCCGAGAAGCTAAATGGAAAAAATTATCTATCATGGTCTGCTGCTGTTGAAATGTGGTTCCTTGGCCAAGGGCATTATGACCACCTTGAGCGAGATGGAAGCCATGTGCCTACTGAAAAAGCTGATCAGTGGAAACAAGCAGATTTCCAGTTGTGTGCCCTGTTATGGCAATCAGTGGAACCCAAACTTTTTGTATCTTTGAGGGCTTTCAAAACTTGTCACTCCTTTTGGAAGAAAGCCCAAAACATTTATGCCAACGATATTCAACGTCTCTATGACACTACGAATAAACTTGCATCTCTTAAAATGGCAGACCATGATATGGTGTCCTTCATGACTGAAGCCCAATCTGCTGTCGAAGAACTTAGGATGTTTTTGGAAGTAGATCCATTAGAGGATATAAAAAAGAAACTAGACAAATTCTACATGGTGTTGATCCTTCGTGCCCTACATCCCGATTTTGATCATCTCAGAGATCAACTTCTAACTAGTCATGAGGTCCCCTCTATGGAAACATTGACCACTCGCCTTCTGCGTGTCCCGGTATCTCAAACTCAAGAAGCGCATGAACTAGTGGAACCATCTGTCATGGTTGCCACACGAGGAAGAGGAGGACGTGGCACTAGAGGAGGAGGACGAGGAGGTCGGGGACGTACTCAATGCACATATTGTAAAAGGATGGGTCATACTCAAGAGAATTGCTACTCCTTACATGGTTTCCCTTCCAAAACCGCCAATATTTCGAAGACTGAAACTTCCACTTTGAAAACTGAAACCTCTACTTCTATGTTTTCTGAGGATGAATATCAAGAGTATTTAAGGTTAAAGTCTAACAGCTTGGCACAACCATCTCAATCTCCCAATACATCAACAGCCTGCGTTTCTCAATCTATGGAATGTCAAAATTCATGGGTAATTGACTCAGGTGCTTCTGATCACATTTCTGGTAATACCTCTTTGTTCTCATCTATTTCCTTTCGAGAAAAACCTCATTTCATAACTCTTGCAAATGGATCTAAAACTTCTTCCAAAGGAGTCGGTCATGTTTCTTTGTCTCCCTCCCTCAATCTCAACTCAGTCCTTTTTGTCCCTAATTGTCCTTTTAATTTAATTTCCTTAAGCCAGTTGACTAAAATGTTAAATTGTTCAATAACCTTTGATCATAAATCTTTTGTTATACAGGAGCGTGGTTCGGGGAGACAGATTGGAGAAGGATATGAAGCTGGCGGATTATACCATTTTGGATCTCGTCCAAGGGTGTCTTGTGTTGCTGCTCTTAATCCTAAAGTGCTACATGATCGACTTGGCCATCCTCATTTGTCCAAATTAAAAAAGATGTGTCCTGAACTTAGTGGTCTCCAAACCTTAGAATGTGAGTCATGTCAATTAGGAAAACATGTTAGATCTTCCTTTCCTAAAAGGTCTCAATCAATATGTAATTCTAGTTTTTCCATCATCCATTCTGATATATGGGGACCTAGTCGTATCTCCTCCTTTGGTTATAGATATTTTGTTACCTTTATTGATGAATATTCAAGATGTACTTGGGTTTATCTTATGAAAAATCGTTCTGAATTGTTAGCTATCTTTACATCCTTTTTGAATGAAATCAAGAATCAATTTGGTCAAGTAATCAAAATATTAAGAAGTGATAATGCCAAAGAGTATTTTTCATCCTCCTTTTCTGCCATCTTGAGTTCCCATGGTATCTTACATCAGTCTACTTGTCCTCATACACCACAGCAAAATGGTATAGCAGAACGAAAAAATAGACACTTGGTTGAAACTGCTCGTACCCTTTTGCTTGGTGCCCATATTCCTGTCCATCACTGGGGGGATGCCATCTTAACTGCATGTTATCTTATTAATAGGATGCCCTCCTCCTTTCTTGATAATAAAGTCCCTTTCTCCATTTTGTTTCCTAATGATCCTCTCTTTCATACATCTCCCTGAGTGTTTGGCTGTGTATGTTTTGTTCATGACATGTCTCCAGGTCTAGACAAACTCTCCGCTCGCGCTCTCAAATGTGTCTTCTTAGGCTATTCTCGACTTCAAAAAGGATATCGGTGTTACTCTCCTGAAACTAAGAAGTATTACATGTCTGCCAATGTCACATTCTTTGAACAGACTCCTTACTTCTCTCCATCTGTTCAGGATGTTTCTATCCTCCAGCAGGTCCTTCCTATTCCAATGGTTGAGTCAAATAGCTCCACTGTTTCTGTCATTCCCAGTCATGATCACAATCCTTCTACACCTGTTTCTCCACATACTGAGATCATCCCACACAGGGCCCCAATGGATAGTCCACCTCCCCAAGACAATGGTGAATCTCCTACTTCAGATTCTTCTCCCTCGTCACCTCCTCCCACGCCTCCTGGTGCAAATGATTCAGCATGGCCTATTGCCCTCAGAAAAGGTACTCGTTCTACTCGGAACCCTCATCCCATTTATAATTTTCTAAGCTATCATCGATTGTCGCCCTCCTATTTTTCTCTTTTATCCTCAATGTCCTCTGTTGTTATACCCAAGAATGTGAAAGAAGCACTTGATCATCCTGGATGGCGACAAGCTATGATTGCAGAAATGCAGGCTCTTGACCACAGTAATACTTGGGAGCTGGTGCCCCTTCCCCCAGGAAAAAAGGCGGTTGGTTGTCGATGGGTGTATGCAGTTAAAGTTGGCCCTGATGGTGAAATTGATCGGCTCAAAGCTCGGCTTGTTGCAAAAGGTTACACTCAGGTTTATGGTCTTGATTATTGTGACACTTTCTCTCCTGTAGCCAAGATGACTACTATTCGTCTCTTCTTTGCCATGGCAGCCATTCGTCACTGGCCACTTCATCAATTGGATATCAAGAATGCCTTCCTACATGGTGATCTTGAGGAAGAAGTTTATATGGAGCAACCTCCAGGGTTTGTTGCTCAGGGGGAGTCTGGTATGGTATGCAAATTGCATCGATCTCTATATGGCCTCAAGCAATCCCCACGTGCTTGGTTTGGAAAGTTTAGCTCCATTGTTCAAAAATTTGGGCTAAAACGCAGTGAAGCAGACCATTCAGTTTTTTATTGTCATTCTTCTCTCGGGAAATGTGTTTACTTAATAGTATATGTTGATGATATTGTCATTACAGGAAATGATGCTGTTGGAATATCTCAACTAAAAGAGTACTTGTGTAGACATTTTCAAACCAAGGATCTTGGAAGTCTCAAATATTTCTTAGGCATTGAAGTAGCGCAATCAAAAGATGGAGTTGTAATCTCCCAAAGGAAGTATGCTCTTGATATATTACAAGAAACAGGCATGATTGATTGTAGACCGGTAGACAGTCCCATGGACCCAAACCAGAAATTAAGGATAGAAGAAGGTGAATTATTCTCCGATCCAGAGAGGTATAGGAGGCTGGTTGGCAAACTGATTTATCTCACTATTACAAGGCCAGATCTATCCTTTGCAGTTGGAGTGGTTAGTCAGTTCATGCAGGCTCCATGTATTGACCATTGGAATGCTCTCATTCGCATTCTAAGGTATGTAAAGAAGGCTCCCGGGCAAGGATTGTTATATGAAGATAAAGGAAGCATTCATGTCTCTGGGTATTGTGATGCAGATTGGGCAGGTTCACCTATTGATAGACGGTCTACAACAGGATATTGTGTTTTTCTGGGAGGAAACATTATTTCATGGAAAAGTAAGAAACAGAATGTAGTAGCTCGATCAACCGCGGAAGCCGAGTATAGGGCAATGGCATCACTAACATGTGAACTTATATGGGTGAAACAATTCCTTCAAGAGGTTAAATTTTGTGACATCCATACTATGAAGATGTATTGCGACAATCAAGCTGCTCTCCACATTGCATCAAATCCAGTGTTTCACGAGAGGACTAAACATATAGAAATTGATTGTCATTTTGTTCGTGAAAAGTTGTTGACCAAAGAAATATGTACTGAGTTTATTGGGTCAAACGATCAACTCGCAGATGTATTGACCAAGTCATTAAGGGGTCCTCGGATTGAGTTTATTTGTTCCAAGCTTGGTACATACAATTTGTATGCTCCAGCTTGAGGGGGAGTGTTAGGATATTTATCCTATTTTATCATCATTATAGTGTGTCAAGGGTTACCCTATTTATCATGATTATATTATGTCTAGGATTACCCTATTTATCATGTATTTGTGTATCAATTTATTCTTATAAATAGAAGATTGTGAGAGGGATCAATCAAGCCCTCTAGAATTATTTTACAGTTTCAATCTTAAGTAGATTAAAATGAATAATCAGGTGCGTTTGCTATTCATTGCTACTTTTTCATTTCTGTTTCATTTTATTATCTTTAAGTGACAGGCACAAATAAATGTTTTTTAGTGGTTAATTTGGCCTCAGGACTAAGTAAGCAAGTTGTTTTTGTGGAAGTAAAATTAGAATCCAAATCATGTGAAATTGCTTTGCCCAGTTCTGAATAAGGGTGGTGAGGTGACAACGAAATTTCTCAATTCATAAAACTCTAAGCCATAAAATATGAAATATGCCCTTGAAAACCAGTTAGGTCAATGGATTTTTTATTCACATCTCTTACAAATCTTTTATTTGAACAGTAAAAGTTAGGCAACATACAGAACACACTACATGCTCGAGAAGCAAAGAGAGGCACAGATATACATATGATTCTGCTCAAAATTTCAACTTCTTTGTAAGAAAGTTACGAAGCAGCGGATGACTGCATTCATTTTCCACTTTACCACAACCTCACCTAGGAGTGTTAAGAAAAAGTGGAAAACTTGAATCAAACTTGACTTTTGAACTTTTATATGTATAGTGTTACACCGCGGTATAGTTTGAACTTAACTGTTGAACTTTTAGAGTGGAACCAATCCATATCGCCCTTTGAATGCTCCTTACATTTATCACAGAAGGAACTCTTCTTTCCTAATGAAAAAACACATTTAACATACCACTATTACATTCCCCACCCACAATTCAATTCAAGTGTGCAAGCTAGTACTTGTCTCACTTTTTGGTCACTCTGTCCAATCATTATGGGGACAGATGATCCAATAAACCAGGATCCATGTTTTCTTTGAAAATATTTAAGCCTTTTTGTTGAATTTAGTTTTCTCTTGCTATTTTCTTTTAACACTCATGCAAATGAGAGATCATTTTACCATACAATTTTTGAAAAACAAAATCCAGATAAGAAGATGAAACATATTTCTTAAAACAAGAAGTTAAGCCCTGTAATAGTGAGCCCAAAAGAAATGCTAAGAGATCAAACAATTTTGTAGTATAATATAATATATTTTGACTTCTTTAAAATTAATTTTAAGTAGGAGTATAGAAGGTAGCCAAGAGTGAGATTTCCATGCCTTGGTTTGTGTCCCGTCTAGCCCGTGTTGGAAATGTGTCACAGATATGTCAGTGCAAGTGTCATACATGCACATGTTGTGGATCTTGTGTTGGTGCTTCCTAGAAAAGCCTCAAAATACATGTCTGGCCCTTCGTTCACAATTCTTCATTACCCTAGATCATCTTTAAAGAACATCCTAGCTCAATGGAAGTAACAATCCCAAATTGATGTTAATGGTTGGTCATGTCCATTCTGAAATGACAAATCCTGTAAATCTTACATAGTTATGGTTGACAAATCCATTCTGAGGTGCTGACAGATGTAATTGATTGTTGATATTTTTTGAGGTGGAAGCTGTATTAGCTGTTGAGTTTATTGGACAGGTTAATTTATGCTCCTTAAACATGTCAGTTGTTTTTTGTGTGTATTTTACTTCTGAAATTGATAATGTATTTTCTTAGTTTCTTTCTTTCTATGTTACAAAACATGTTCTACTCTTCACGTTAAATGTGCATTGCACATTTCTTCTTTTCTTTCTTCAGATTTATCTTAATTTTGTGTTTCAATTGCTGAGCTGTTATGCACAGTATCATCATTCAATTTATTGCTCAACTGTAACTGAAAACTGATTTAATATCATGAAACCTGCAGCTTCTGAAGCCCGCATTTACTATTATACATGATATGCAGTCAAGATGTTTTCTTCTGTTGATCCGGGGAACTCATAGCATAAAAGACACACTCACAGCTGCAACTGGGGCTATGGTTCCTTTTCACCATTCCATTGTAAGTGATGGACAAATTAGCAACTTGGTTTTAGGACATGCACACTGTGGTATGGTTGCTGCTGCTCGTTGGATTGCAAAACTCTGCACTCCTGCATTACTTAAGGCACTTAATGACTGTCCAGACTCAAAAGTCAAGGTACTGTTATATATTATTTTTGAAATGCTACAGCCCTGAATTGTGATTGTCCAGTTCTTTCTTTCATTTGTTTGTGCCTTATCTTTTTCATCCTTTCACTAGAATGTCATTCCTTTTTAATGTTTTCTTTTAAATAAAAATAATGTATTTTTTTATGAAGTGTCTTTCTTTTAATGTTTTCATTCAAATCAATGTTATATGTATTTTTTTTTTAATCAAGTTACTCTTAGCATATTCTTGCCTTCTCGGAAAACCACAGGTTATTGGACACTCACTTGGTGGTGGTACTGCATCACTGTTGACATATATTCTTAGAGAACAAAACGAGTTATCTTCAAGCACCTGTGTCACATTTGCTCCAGGCATGTGATCATACTAATTTTACCTATGAAGTTATTGAATTGACAAGTAATACTAGTTGTCTCTAGGTTATGATGAATTATCCTTTTATTTCATAATAGTGAAAAATGTCAGTGTTGGAAAGAAGCTGGAACTGTTGTATAATCAGTTTGGGGCTATGATATGTGATTTTAAATCCATATGCCCAGCATATTATTTTGATGAATGAGAATGAGATTAACATAGCTATTTAGTGTGGTATGAAATTATATTAATGGCATGTAATTATATTATGATTTAAGTTAGAATGCTTACTTTTGTTACGTGACCTATCATTATTGTCCTTTTCAGCCGCCTGTATGACATGGGAGTTAGCTGAATCAGGGAAGCACTTCATCACTACCATTATAAATAATTCCGACATGGTGCCCACATTATCATCTTTCTCTGTTGATGACCTTCGTTCTGAGGTGCATTTGCTGGTTTTCCCAACCTCTCCAATCTGAGTAAATATTAATTTTAATGAGTATGTTAATCTTATCTTTTAGATAATGATTTGTTATTTACTCGAGTCAGTTTGGTTAGGTTGCTGCATCATCTTGGTTGAATGATTTATGGAATCAGGTTGAGCATACAAAGGTTCTGAATGTCATCTATAGCTCTGCAAGTACCCTTGGATCTCATTTACAATCTATATCCAGTGCAAAAGACAAGGTAACTGGTGTAGGTGCTATTCTACTGCCAGTAGCCAGTAGTACCCAGGTAACTTCAAGTTTCCTTGTCTCTATTTGACATTCTTGTGATCAGTTATCCAACCATACATTATCAAGAACAGTCAACCGATCAGTTGCACTTGCAGTGATCCTAATACTCAAACTGTTGCTATTACTGTATGAGACTTTTTCCATATGCATGTTTTATCTTACAGAAATATCCTGATGTTGCTGTTACCTGCAGGTTGTGATAAAGCATGCACAAAGTGTTGCAAAAGCTGTTGTCAAAACTATGACTGCACACAGTCCGAATATTGGTCCCCTGTCGAAATCTAAATTAAATAACTTGGTCAAAATTTCTCTCGAACCAGAACCAGAAAATATAAGTACATCTCTTTTGACCAAAAGTGTGTCTGTACTTAATAAAGACGAACCAAACTCCTCTAGTGGAAAATCTGAACTTGATGTGGCAGATGAAGAGGAACTAGTCATTGATACCAATGAACACATTACAGAAGGTGAATTGTGGCATGAACTGGAGAAGGAACTTGAAAAACAGAATATATTGAACATCCTGACTCAGGTAGAAGAAGCAGATACAGAAAATGAGATAATTGAGGAAGATCAGCTTGTTAATGCTAACAATTCAATCTCAACATCTGGCCTTGTAGATAGTTGTTGTTTTTATCCCCCAGGTAAAATTATGCATATTGTCTCTGCACCTTCTGATGAATCTAGTTCAAACTCCAAAGAGGAACATATCAAATTATATGAAACACCAAGACAGCTATATAGCAAGTTCAGACTTTCAAAAAAAATGATAAATGATCATTACATGCCAACATACAGAACAATGATCCAACTATTAATCCAGCAATTAAAGAAAGATGGTGTCAAATAGTACCACATGGAAAAACTACTAAGGAGAAGTGAATAAAATCCCTTTCATGGTTGAAAGTTTATGAATCCGTGTGTATAAAAAACTCCTAACATTCAAGAATAATTAAATCATTCATTTACTTAGAGCATATCAGAGAGGCTAATTTTAAATTATTTAAAGCTTCCAAAAATGAACTAAATTTAGATGATTTAGAGCTACTTAGAGCATATCAGAGAGGCTAATTTTAAATTATTTAAAGCTTCCAAAAATGAACTAAATTTAGATGATTTAGAGCTCCCCTAGTAAGGGAAGCTTCCAAAAATTGACGGGCAATTCCCAACCAAAGTAGGGCAGGACTCACCCGCCGTATAGTCGGTGTTCGAAATTTAGGTGTTGGCACGACCAGTCGTCTCTATACGATCATTGACCAGTCGCCTTTCACCCCCTGACAGGACAGGTTAGGTTTCAAAGGTTTTCTTCCACCAGTTTATAGGCCGTCCCACTCTCAACTTTATAAAATCTCCGATATGGGACTTGCAAGTCATCAAGTAATATTTCACCGGAACTATTTAATTTAATGCAATTGTAATTATTTTATTTAATCTTTAATTAGGTGGTCCTATTTGGTTTATTACGTCTACGGTGTGGTAAAACTCCAGACAATTCTTTTACCAGACGCTCAGTTTAAATAAGTAATTTTTTTTATAGTGTTAATGTTTCAATTTTTCTTTATCACGTGAATTCTCATTATAAAATAAATACATCATCTGGTAAATCTGAAAAAGAATTATAAAGAAAATATTCAAAAATAAAATAGATGAAATCCGGAAAAAAAGGGGCTATCCCTGTTTTTTATATAATAAGTATAATAATTTTTACAAAGAATAATTTTGAAATTTTTTTTTTATTTCTTTTTAATTAAACTACCTTTATTTTCTTATTAATTTTCTACTTATTTATTTTCTCTTCATCTCTATCAAACAATCCTTAAATATACTTTTTCTCGTCCTTCATCTTTATATTTTTTTTATCATAACCTGTTTTAGAAGTAAAGTCTACTGTTTATTATATACAAAGTTTGGTATTACAAGAGATATAACAGGAGGTATTGTAAAACTAATGCAGTGAAACAGTAGCTTAAATTCACAGTAGACAAATATTATTCTAATAAACATCTGCTCCCATATGAATTTATTAATATATCTTCATCCTAGATTTTGGAACAGCAGTGAAATTGGTTTGATCTAAAAACATCAACCACCATAACGGGTTTTCAAAGACTCAGGTGGCTCTTCTTCCATTATCTTTGAACCCGCCTTTTCAAAGTACTGACGTATGGTTGTTTTACGATCACCAAGGAAGGTATGATCCAGAAAGTTATTGTACACTTCTTCACCAAGGCTTTTCGCACCAAGGGCACTGCAACAATTCATTACCACGCCTTCATTTTATCAACAAATAACATCAAATAATCACATACATGCCTCTCACAAATATGACACATAGACAACTATATCCAAGCATCCATGAATCAATCTATCCTGACCATAGGGAGTAGAACCATGATTAAGAGAAAAGAGCCATTATGGCGGAGAAATTTTCATTAAAAGAAAGAAATAAAAAATGTACGAGATAAAAAAACACAGAATTAAGTGGTACGAATTGAAATATATAGCCCAGAAAAAAAAATTGGACGTAAAAGATAAGAAATGGATTGCATTTCTTCACTCATAGTTAAAACACAATTGCAAATCTCTAAATTATCTGAAGTGATAATTTGTAATTCTTGATTGATAGTTAAACACAATTGTAGAGAACATTTTAAATTAATGTTATAATGGAATAAATATTTGAAATATTTTACAATAAAATATGAGTACGAAATTTTAATGGAAATGCTTTCATGAGTTTAAAAATTACATAATTTCACATTTCAGAATAATTATTAAAAAAAAATCTATTAACATTGACTTAATTTTTTTTATCAATGACGCAATAGAAGAAAAAAATTAACGTATGATTTTCGATTAAAAATTAACATTAACTAACTTCAACAAAAAAAAAATTGTCAATACTAATTTTAAATAATTAAATAACTATTTTATGTATAATCATAATTAAAATATTTTATCTCGAGCAAAAGTTAAAATTTAATAAATTTAAAATACATTAGTAAAACAAAACACTCCAAACCAAATGAACTTAAATGAATTAAAAATTTCATTGTTTGAATGAATGAACGTTACCAGTGACGAAGATAAACACGGCATGGCAAAACATCATCCCGCCAGATCTTATGGATCTTATACTTTCCATACCGTTCAAAATATTTTTCCCTGCCCTCTGTTACAAAAAATGTCACAAACATATAACTCACTTCAGGAAATCATCTATTTTTAATCTATTAAATATATCATATCACTTTCTTTATAAGCTTTCATTTTAATTATCTTAATTTCTTATCATCTATTTCTTAATCCAAATAATTACATATTCGTAATTTTTTTTCTTTAAATTTACTCTTACAAATCCATCTTTAAAAACAAAGAGACCCTTAATCTACTTTCATATCATGCTAACTCAATGCAATGTTGCCTTTTTATTCCTCCAACTAACGTTAAAACCTTAACCCCCACTCTTCCATAATTCCAAATTTCCACTCTTACGTAAACATATACACAATTTACATACCCCTATAATTTTCTTCATCGTTCAGTTTTAAATTGATAAATATGAATATCTAATTTTCTTTTTCGTTCAACTTTAACAAGAACAAAAATTATTTTTTAACTTTGAAGTAATTAAAAAAGATTAAATAATTTGTGTTCCTTAAGTTTTGAAAAATCAAATAAATTTAATAAAATTTAATTAAACTAACTAAATCTATATATTTATAAAATTAAATAACTAAATTGAATCAAAATTCCAAAAAAGAACTAATTACAATTGTCATGAAAAAGTTAAAGGAGGATAGTCATATTTAACTCTAAAAAAATACCTCAACAAAAGTAATTTTAAAGAAAATTTAGTAAATGATTATGAACGTGTTATTTTTTAAATAATCAAGCATGTAAGAAAATTGAATTTAGTCTTCAAACTATATTTTTAGATTCATGAGAAATGTTACAAAAGTTTAAAATGACAGAAAATAGTAGAAAAGAAGTATATATGTTGCACAAATTACCAAGTAAAACTTAAAAAAAATGAATTTTGTAATCAAATACTTCTGACTGAGTATAAACTTGGATTTTGTAACATTACCAGTGCATTTAAATTTAAAGAACTCCTCATCACTGTAAGAAGCGCAGAGAACCTGCGTTGATGACACACAAAACGACCAACAGAGTTAAACACTATATACGCGTTACAAATAAACCTATGAAAAAAAAGTTAGTAAAATTAAAATTAAGATAATTGCTAAAATGTAACAATCTGAATAACAACATACTGCAGGATTGGTAAAGGGCTTTCCATCCAGTGATTCAGGAACAACCTGTAGGAAACAAAATAAATTGGAACTCTTGAAGCAGGTATTGAATATTCCATTATCACCGGAACAAAGCAATGAACAATAACTCACAGCTAAAAACCGATATGCGCGTTCCCTTTCGATGAATGCTGGAATCTAAATCCGTTACAAGAAAATAAAGAACAATTGTTCAGATATAATTGCCTTTTCCTTTTGTCTTAGCATGCTAAATCTTCCTCAAATAATTGAAAGTTTTGCAAAGATAGTACCTCTGTTTTCTTTATCTCGAAAACAACTAAAATAATGGTTTCACCTTCACATGGCTCAACAGATAGCCCGGCAATTTCCTGCATGCAACGCAACCAAACAAACGCACATCCAACAACCAATTACTGCCAACTATCACGTACCTCTGCTTTGCAAAGACAGTACCTCTGTTTTCTATGTTTTTTCCTTTCAAATTTCTATTTCTGATTAGTCAAATTAAATAACTAAAAAAAACACATGTTTCTTTAACTTTAATCCATCTAGTTTTAAAATAGTCATCTACTTTCATTACATTTTCAATAAAATAATGTTCATATTTTTTCTTTAATTTCATTTTTTATTATTTTTAATAAATAACATACGTTCTTTCTCATTTATAAGCTTTTCTTATATTTCTAATAAATAGTCTTATACAATGATAATTTATGAAATTTTAATTTTCGTAATTTGCAATAGTGTTATTAATGGAATTAATGTTCATTTAAAAGTTAAAAGACATGTGAACGTTATTTTTATGAATAATATTTAAAAAATGTGTATGTTTATTTTAAAATTAGAGGTTAGTATAGGTGTCGTTTAACTTTATATTAAGGGAGATAGTGTATTTTCTTTTCTAGAAATAATTTATGAGATAATTATTATTATAAAAATCAATACATATATTACATATTATAATACGTTACTAGATTAAACATAAACATATTTATAATTTCTGAATGTGAGAATTAAAATTTGTCATGAAACTTGAAAATATAATATAATTTGCAAGATAAACAAAAAAAAGCATGGAGTAAGTAACCGATTTTAGTTATTGGCGATGAAAAGGACAAAAAAAATTAAGAAAATGGGGAAAAAAAGAAAAGGACCTCAGTTTTGATATTGGCAACACCATGAGTGAAAAAGATGGCTCCAACGGAATTAAAGAGACGGCGGAATCCGGTTAAGCGGGCGATTCGGAAGTTAACGAGGTTGGGAAAAGTGCTTCTGGCACTTCTCTCTGCGTCAATAAGAGAGAGTAAATTAATAAAGAAGATTTTATTGGAGAAATAAATATTATACATGAAAGAATGCATGTGTTAATTACCGGAGAGAAGGGAACCATAACCGCAAATGGAGATGTAATCGTCTGCGGAGAGTAAGGCATCGAAATCGGAGAGGTGAGTGAGATCATGACAGGGCAAGGTTTTAGCCATGGCCATCGGAACGGAAGAGGGAGAATTGAAGAATGGAAGAAGTTTCTCTTGCAGCAGTAACACTAGTTGGGTTGGGGTTTGGGGGAAATAAATAAGAGATCTGGCAAAGTCCTTATATTCCACACAAGTGTGTCCATTTCATTGCTGCACCCATACCTCTTTCACTGTGTGTTTGTACCCTACACTTTATCCTTTTTTATTATTCTTTCCTAAATTATTTATTTATAAAAAATAAACAAATTTTAATTGTCAACTTTTATTATTATGCAATTAACATAATATAATTAACTCAAAAGATAATTTACAATTTGAAGTTTTCTTTTAGAAAAAATTCTTCATTTTTTTATATAATTAAACATAAACTTTTAGTTGATAGAATTGTTAATGTATGTTTTTATTTATATAACATAACTAATGTAATTAATATATGTATATGATACCTAGGATAACCAATAAGACATATGAATAATATTTTCACTATTAAACTTGAAATATCTCAAAGGTGTGGACTCTTCATATGATACAAATCTAAAAGAAAGTTAAAATGTGTTATAAATAGAGATAGTATGGTATCATTAAATGCTCTTATAAAATCACAAATACATAAATGAAAACAAATATATTAATCAAGACAAATGCACTTGAACTATTAGGCTTTCTTAAACCACCAAACTATTTGGAACAATCAAGCAACAAAATTAGCAAGGTTGATTGAGTCCATTCTCACAAATCTCCACCTTGATTCAACACACATCTCTTGAGTAATAATCATTATTTGTCACTAAGTTCATTGGAAGCTCAATCATCAATAAGTTTGGTCAAAATCCAAACAAAAGGAAAAATGAAATCACTTTTATGATATTACTAGTATTAAGTTTTTTTTTCAATATCCATTTTATGTTATATTTCATTAATCATTTAAGAGAATTTTGGTTAAATTTCATTTCAAAATAAATTAGGTGAAGTTGCCTAATAGTTTACAATATTCCCTGCATAAGCCTAGCTGACAAACATATGCCTAGGTGACAAGGTGATTTAACGCAACTAATATGAGTTAAAAGGATGGAATATTATCACACCCTAAAAAATATATAATCAAGATGGTGGATGTCTTTTTTCACCTTTTTAAAATTCCAATTTTCATTTGTCTATTTTGAAGTGGAAACAACAGTGTTATGGGACTCTGACATTGGTTCCGCGTTCCACTTAAAACCATCGATGTGGGACTTTGTCAAACTTTGTTGTAAGTATAACTTTAGCTCTATATATTACATATATGCATGTAGTAGTATCTTATAAAGCCTCCAAGTGTGTGACTCGAAATTGAAATGGTAAGATTCTGGGACACAGCCTGTTCTTGAAGAAGTTCCTCCCTGCTTATGTTTTTCGGCATTATCACGGAGTATGATGATGGATATAGATAAATTATTATTACCTCTGTCGTAAGACAACCGCGAATGTCATTATAGTTGACAAGTTTATATACAAGTTTACATGGATTTCTGTGTTATAAACTGCAATGAACTGTCTAAGCATTCTTCTTAATCAACAGTTTTAATGGCTGGGAGTTTTTGAGAAGGGAAGGAGTGAAAGAAGAGGCAAATAGCTGACATGTCATCCATAGCAATGCCACTTCTCTTCCGCTTCCATTCACGTATGGCGCATTTAACAAGCTTTTGAGCTGCTTTTTCTTTATGTGGTGATGCAGAAACAATCTCCACTGCTTCCTGATTGGATATAACATCCCATACCTGAGAGGCAACAAAAAGAAGTCATCAATTTCTAAAAACTTAAAAAATGATACTGATACCTTACGGAACCAAATATGCTCATTTACTCAATGTTTTTCTCTGAAAGCAGTGATTGCATCAAACACACACACAAAAAGACGAATACCCCATCTGTTGCCAATATGACAAATTGATCCCTGGTTGTAATTTTTGTTTGTGTGACATCAGGCACAGAGATTAGTCCAAAGTCCTTCATGCAGTGATCTCCTAAAGCTCTTGATATTGCTAGTCCTGGTGGTTTACCATTTGGCATCCACACCCTGTACACTCCTGGTTCATCTTCCAAACTAAATACCTGCCCTCTGCATTGTGTTATGCGTTCAGCTTCCTCTGAATTCAACAAATACCACACTCAGTGTTTGATCCATGTTAGATGAATTAAAATACTAACTAGTCTGATTTTGATAAATGTTCATATGTTTAATTCCGGAGCTAAATAAAAAATTATATTGAATTTTAATATGAATTTATTTTTAGGCTTTAATCAAAACGGATTTTACAAACAATAAATTGTAGTGAGTGGGTAAGAGAAATGAATCTGACGTGGTAAATTTGGCTTGAAGTCAGTGGTAAGCTGATGTGGAGTTAATGTGCCATCCTCTGAAATGGTTGCCAAGACAGCCCTAGAATCACCTATGTTTGCTGTAATAAGATATTCACCCTGAAACATCACTGACAAACATTTTCAGCACGCTTCTCATTATTACACAGGTGCCAAACCTAGCCACTAAAAGCAATTATTTCCATCAACCCGACATGGTATGTCTTAATTATTAATTAAAGACTAGGATGGAAAACCAAGAGATTTCAGACAAGTAAATAAAATATATAAAAACTTCAAAATAGAGAATACATATAACCTGTTTGATAATTGTCAATGCTGTTGTGCCACTAAGAAATGAATCGAACCCGGTTTGCTGCTTCAGATCCTGATCAACCGCAGCATAAGTCTTGATGTAGGACTGCTTCCACACGTTCAATCCATGGATATGTCTGTCTGCTTCCATCTTAAAATCCAGGTCAAGTGATGTTGCAGCCAGATTTTCTTGCCAATTGCACAGCAAAATTGTTGGCACTAGTTTCTTGACCCTTTTTGCTACAAAGTGTCCCCAAGGGCCATGCCCATCAAAAACTCCACAGAACATGATGTCTTGTTGGCATCCAAATTCCTAGCATCACCAACAGCCAACAAAGTACAACATTTGATAATTTGTACAATAAGCTAACTTGTAATGGCTTGAAAAAAGTGGTTGTCTTACCTCCCAAACAAGAAGACGATCCTGATTCACTCCTTTCCGTCCCCTATTAGTGAACACAGAAGCAAAATTGTTGGCCTTTGTCGACCTAACAACTCCAGATGAACTCAGTAACAGTTCACTTTTCCTCGCTTCCTTTGCCAATTCTTCTGCAGCTGTCCTTCCATCTTCCCTTTTACAATTCTTCTCCTTCTTGATTGACACAGTTCTTGCCAATCCATTCACAAAAGATGGAAAAAGAACCATGATAACTGCATTCCAATCATTGTTGCAGGTTATACACACTCACAGTTCCTCACAACTAACAAAAGACGTGTACGTGCACTGATATACAAGTTCTAGTTCTTTCATGATAACACATGAAATAGAAAAGGAAGAAAAAAACAAGTTATGAACATACCTGTGATTTGTAATCACCAACAGAAAATCCTAAAGCCTGTTAGAGCCTGAGGAACTGAGGGACGATTCCTTCCAAGCAATGCTCCCATACCATGATAGCAAGTTACAACCGCAATCTCTGTATTTGGATCCACGTGACATATTTGTAATGTGTGGTGGCTTTACCTTTCGTACCCTTTATTTGGCCACCATAAGATACTGAGCAAGGGGTATTTTGGACAGTGAAAGGTGATTAAAACATATTGTACCAATTAGATTAATAATTTGAAGACATTATAAACAATAAATGACAAAAGAATTGACCGAAAAAAGAACAATAAAAGAGCAATTATTGTCATACGAGGTCGGTGTTTAAAAACTATGTAATAGCAAATTGACATTAAATAACTTAATTCTGTGGTTGCAATTCGTCTATAGCTAGTGGTTGGCTTTGAACAAATCGATCTTCAACTTTTCTTTGTGCTCTATTAGGTAAATATCTTCAATCTTTGATTAAACAAAAAATTCAAACAGGTTGAACACTTTAAAATATAGAATTTAGAGATATTTTAATAAGCACATTCCACTGAGTGTACCAAACACAAGGCTATGGCTTGCCCAGTTGTCTTTGGAGGGCTCCACAATGCTAAGGTCAATAATGTAAACGTGTCTTTCTACAAAGTGGTTGTAATCATACTCAAATTTGTTATATTTTTACTATTCATTTTTTTCTTCTACTTTCGATCACATTTATCTATATTACCTAGTTTTTGTTCTTTTTTGTGAATTGTGTTGTAGGCTTTTTGAGCACGACTCCACGAGGATCTAGAATAGAAAAAGTTGAGATTTGTGACATTATAGGATGTTATGGTGAGGGCCTACCAAGGATTTAGTAAGCTACGAAGCAAGCATTGATGACCAAGGTTGGTTTGATTGGAGGACTTATGCACTATCTTAAACCACGTATGACAATTTAGACAATAATATGCCGCCCACCATAGTGGGAGGAGTAGATACTGGATTGGTGGGGTTGGAAAGCATGATATAATTGAATTTTAATTTTCATTTATGATAAATAGGAAATTTATACAACCATTCACATATGCACAAACACGCTTTATAAGACTATGTTGACTAGATCCTCTCTTGCCACTCAGCTGCATAATGGAACTATGCAAGTAATAATAAAATTGTGCTGTTCTCTAATTTAATTTTTTTTATGTTTCTATGCTCTTATTTTCAGATGATTCCGGAAGGACATGGTCAAAGACATAATGGTCTCTGATTAAGCAGCATATATCCATGTTCCCGAGACCTTTTACAACTCCATTGTGAAAAAATATATTAATATATTTTGTCAGGTTAATCTCAAACTGTCTAATCGATTATATTTGATCGTGTACTTTATTTAATATCGATCACATTTAGTCTAGTATTGTTGGTCGATTACATTTGGTCGATTGTTTTTAGTCAATCATTGATGAGTTGTAAAATGGTCAAATTAATGAAATGGTAATCATCAATTAATTTATTAACGTTGATTAAGATAAGATTGGATTGTATCTAGATCGACAAAAAGGTAAAATTAATAACTACTATAAATAAATCTATAAGGTATAACTTTCAAACACATGCATTACTACATTAATACTATATTGATTTTAGTATTAGAGTACCTTCTACAGGTATCATCTGTGTAGTTTGAACATACAAAAGACTCTCACAAAACAAAACTTAGACTTTAGACAACATGTCGAAAACCGAACAACTGACCTTGACTTCATACCCGAAACATTTTTGCGTCCATCGTGTAGTCGAGCAAGCATCTTTGTTACTTCCACTGTAACCACAAGAAATCAAATGAGTAGTATTGTGGAAAAGACCAACCACACATTCATTTAGCTCCAGTGGGTCTTGGCCTCTTTTAGCCTCAACCTATTGACTTTTTAGTCTTGACAGTTTGGTCGTTTTGTCCTCAACATAACCTCATTCAGCTTCAATGTTTTATCCTTTTTTAGCTTTAATGTATTGTATGTTTGGTGATCGTTTAGTCTCAATCACGTGCCAGTTCGACCTTAGCATACCTCATTCAACTTTATTATCTCAGTCTCTTTTTGCTTCAACAGTTTGGTCATTTGGTCTTATTTGCATCTTGGCCTTTTTTGATCTCAAATTATCAACTTTTTAGTCTTGACAGCTCGATCATTCAGTTTCAAGAGCTTCTTTATGAAAAGTTTAAAATTGTAATAGTTGAAATTAATGATGAGTATAAAATTATAAAATAACATATGACAAATAAATATAATATAATGACAATGCAAAATAATAATCATGATAGTTAGTTAATGAAAATTTTAGAAAGTCAATTAAAAAATATAATAATTTTTAATAATCAATATATTATAAAAATTTATTATAAACTCAGTTAAGCATACTTAAATTTATGATGAAATTAAAATTTAATTAAGAAAAAAATTTGAAATAGTAGAATTCGTCATTTTTGTAATAACTCACACACCCTCTTTCTTAGCATGGGCCAAGTTCACTCACACACATTGGCCCAAGATTGCGGATCACAGAAAATAACCCAAAAGCCCAACCTCAACACTGGAAATGGCCACACCACCACGCATGTGTTCCCGAGGAAGGACACGTGGCAAATATGAATCTAGTGGTCAAATCAAACTGACACGCTAACGTTTCGTGCAGCCTTCATAATATCCAATGCACGACACAAGAAATCCATTTCGATTTCTATTAGGTTTCTTCCAATCTCAAGGAAAGGAGCAAAATTTATTCTCAGATCCGTGTTCTTCTCCTCATACCCACTCGTTTCAATTCACCATGATTAATATCATGATGGTCGCCGATACCGTAGTCGTAACCGCAGCCAAAGGACTTGGTGTCCTCCGCGCCTGTCAATCCACCTGTAACCTTCCCCTCACCGATTCGGCTGCCGATCAGATCTCTGCCATGATCCAGCCTTACGACGCCGTCGCACCGCCGCCCGTAAAGCCCGCTGCTTACGGGCTACGACGCCGAACACTTCTCCGGAGAAAACAACGAACCAAACGGATATCACCCGATGGCCTCTCCGGGGACGCCGGGAACGACGGGTTCCTCTTCGGTGACAGTGGAGACGGTTATTTTGGTGGCGGTGGCGGCGGATTCGGTGGTGGCGGCGGCAGTGGTTGGAATTTCAATAGATTTGGGGGTGGTCACAATTGGGATGAACCCTCGTCTTCAGTTCCGGATCCTGCTTTTGATTTTGTGTATCAGGTGCTGTCGTGGATTATGCTTTCGAATTGTTTGCATTTCGCGGTTAAGAAGATCATTCGAATTGTTGCGGCGGGATCGATTGTGGATTCCGGTAGGGAAAAGGTTCCCGCCAGATTGGTGCCAATTTGCTGATTTGGTATCTTCAAACGAACCCCGTAGATATCGTAGAACAAATCATCATTGGTGATTACGCATTGCATCTATGTTTAATTGTGCATTTGCTGTAAATACATTGTATATAATAATTTGTCATTTAATATTTAATTGACTAATTTCAAAGTAATTATTTTTCTGCATTTACATTTAATTGTGTAATGTTTAGTTGAAGTAATAAGTTTCCAGGTTGCGTTATCATCATTTTGGGTAGAACTGCATCCAAGGAATGCATTGTCCCTGTTTCATGTTTTGGATATTAGTCATGTAGAGAGACAAACATTTTCGGGTGCCCTTGCTCATAGTTATAACCTCAATAGTCTAAATCGAGACCAAAATCCAGGTCACATTAGTCTATTTATAATGTGTCTATTCGGGTTGGTGCCAACAATTTACCATTTAGTGCTATTGGTTTTGATTGTATTTTATGGTTGTTCTGTTGTTAATGATTCGTAGTGAATGGAATATGGGACTTTTATGTGATTGGCGGTGGTTCTTGTTTGGTTCAGTGTTTACCCAGAATTTCGAATTCATGTTTTATAATGTGGCTTGTGTAATAGTAAGAGGTGTAACTAGATTCTCTTGCCTCAATTTTTACCCAGAATTTTGAATTCATGTTTTATGATGTGACTTGTGTATTAGAAAGAGGTGTAATTAGATTCTTTATAATCCCGTTGCATTCGAAAATGGTGAAGTTGGGTTGAAGAAGCTGTGGAAATTACATGCAGGACTATTTTGGATCACTTCCGTAAGTACTCTATTTATAGAAGAAAATGAAAAGTTTACTTACATAATTTGAAAAATTAATTTGTACATCAAATCTTCTATTTTATATCAACAAATATAAGTTGAGAAGTTTGTTTATTGAAATTGACCATGTGTTATTGGACACAAAGTTGTGATTAGTAGGTTTCATGATTATATCAATTGTAAAAAAAAATCTGAAGTCAAAATCAAGAATTAGAATTTACTAGTAATGAACTATTTTTATGTCAAAAAGCTATTTATGCTAAAATAAATTAAAAAATAATTTAGTTCAGTGTGAATTATCATGTATTATAATATTAGAAGTACTTTCTTGAATAGAATGATAAGAAACAAAACAATAACATCCTGAACAAAATTAAGGATGTTAACCTATTGTTTGTATTTACCTAATTCATGAATTCGTGGTGTTAAGATGAGATCCTGAACAAAATTGAGTTTAATTTAATGTATCCAGTAGAAAGTTAATTTGGCAGGAGTTTAATTACATAATAATCCATATGAATTACAAAGTGAAGGTCAATATTTTCATCAAATATGTAATAATGGAAGAGGTATTAAAATGTAATAAAGTGAAGATAGCTTTTACGTATGCAAAGATAAGTAAAGAAATGGTTAGATGGAAGGGGAAATATATCTATCTTTCACTGGAACAAAAATTGTTAGCAGAGGTGGCTAAGGTGCTGGGGAAAATTTAATAAGATTTCTACGTCAAGGACAAGAGATACATTAGGTTACTTTGACAACATGTTTGAATAAAATTACAATTCTTACTGTTCGCTATTGGATCTAGTCGAAATTTTTTCTCACACTTAAATTAGGTTGAAATTTTAATTACAAATCCACAACATAGTATTTTTTATATTTGAAAGTATTATTGATTGGTTCTAGACATTTGTTTGTGTTTTGACTCTTATATCCATATTTGATATTAGTAGAATTTGTTTGTAACCGTTAGTTTCCATATTGAGAGAGTTTTACATTAAAAATATTAGTGTTTTTTTGTGTGATTATTATTGTTATTTTTTTTGTTGCTGTTCTTACTCTTTATATATTCAAGTTTGAAGAAATTGTTTTTAATACATATTTTGGTGTTTTTTCGAATATTGTTTTGTTGTTTTTCCATCAAATATGTTTTTTTGTTAACTTTAGATATTAAGATGACAAATGATATGAATAAGGGTCCACATAATAGATACATTTAGTTATTAGAAAGGAGAAGGTTTTTCAGTTAAAGAGATTTCCACATTAATAAGTTGAGACATTAATTATCTCCAACTTAAAATTTTAATAATATTTTTTAAAATTATTTAATAATTATCCTATTTGAATAAATAATATCTATCTAACAAACACAATTTTTGGACGTATATTTCTAAATAAAATATTAATAATGTAGTACATAAACCATTATATACTTTACTAAAAGTTTAATATGTTCAACTATACATAAATTCTTTTTAACTGTACAATTCTAACATGGTTATTTATTTAAATGAAAGAAATAATATTAATTTTTCGTAAATATATTATAACATTTATTCTTGAAGAGAGATGAGACGAATATCAAATATCTACATAATCAACTAAAAGAAAAAAAAATATACAAAGAAAACTAAAATTGTAATCTAATTGTAATTGAACTAATATATTTGATTTCTGACAGGAAACTAAGAAGTAATTAATATAAGCAAAAGTGGATTATGGCTAACAACAAACAAATGAGAGTAATAAGAAAAAAAAATGTATTTTTATGGGAAGTTGATGGACCATGTAACTCTTTACTCACATGTTCCTACAATCTTTTTTAAGAAACTAAAAAAGCATGGTATCATTGACACTTGTTTTTTAGAGGAAGATAGATGCTAAAGTTTCTATTATGGGTGAAATTTTAGATTACATTTTTAGAATTCACCATAAGCTTCATATGTATGTAAAAGTCGAGAGGCTACAATTTTACACATATACAACATTGTTTACAACACTTAAATTTACATTGCATATTTTAATTGCCCCCGACCAAGCATGAGATTCCATATATAACATCTCCCCATCATGATATTAAATTCAAAAAAAAAATGTGAAAAATTTATGTGAGTTGAGTGTCCCATCTAAATGATATTGATAATATATAAAGACAAAAACCTACAAATAGATAATCTTATAAGATTTTGAGTTAGCAACCAGGGTCTCTTATATAAATTTATTTACAATTCATTAACCAAGATAACCATTCACTCAACATAAGTTTTCTTTTTATCACATATATATATATATATATATATATATATATATATATATATATATATATATATATATATATATATATATATATATATATATACTTGTTTCTATCATATTTCTCATGTGTTATATGCATGCTTTTAAATCATCAATTATAATCACAGCCACATGTCTTAAAATTTAAAACAACTTAGAAAATGAGAAAAAAAGTAAACTAAGATCAAGATAATAAATAAAGATAATAATCATATGTAAATAATATTTGATTTGCATAAAAAAATTCACTTATTATCTCCTTTTTCTTTTTATCCGTTAGATTTCTATTTAAAAAACTACATATATATATATATATATATATATATATATATATATATATATATATATATCCGTAAATATTTTAAAAATATATAATTATTTAAAATAAAATTATGAAAAATATATAATATAAATTAAATTAAACATTTAATTTAAATTAAATTTAATCTAATAAAATATAAATTAATCTTAATTCTAATTAAATTTAATTTAACAAAATATAAATTAAATTTTAGTTTTTATTTTTTACAAATAATATAATATCTTTAGATATAAATAATATAATATTCATATTTAACCAATTTATAAATAAGTATTAAAATACTTACTAACACATTGTTAATAAATATTCACATATATTATATATTAATTATCCGTTATAGATTTTATTCGTTGGTTTTATCTATTTGTAATGTTTTAAAATGTTTTTCGGGTGTGAATGGTTCTGTTGCAATCATTATGAGATTGTTTGATGATAGAGCACAACATCCATGGGAGTCCTAAGGAGTATTTTAGTTAGTGTACAGTAAACATCTTAACTTTTCATATAAATATGTGTGTGCTTAAGTCTAGAATCAATGTAGTGTATTTGGTTAAATTAATAATAACGATATTACAATAATAATACAAACAGAGAATGATTCATTATCATTTGAGGTTGACTTTCTAGACAAAATGAAATATAACACAACAACTGTCACGTGATATTATAATAACATCTCACTATGAATTTGATAGAAGAAATTATGTTGGCACATCTATCAAAAAAATGAAATCAATAGAACTTTCAAAATAATAAAACAAAATCAATATTTTTTAATCAAAGTATCTATTATAATCTAAAATTAAAATAATAAGTCTCTTTCATCTGTATTTTAAAAGTAAAGTTATAACCATTAAAATAAGACATTAATCTGTCAATTAAATTTAAAATTGATATGATATATAGTTTTATTTATTTTATCTTTTTTAATTTCTATCAAATGAAAAATTTTAGAGGTGTCAAAATGGATAACCTGACTCGGTCCGATTATAGATTGATCACTTAGTGAGTGAATCAAACCCGACTCAATTATTAGCAAACTGAAAAAATTCGAACCTGACCCAATCCACCATGGGTTGGTGGGTTAAACGAGTTGGCTCACTAACTCATTTAATTATAATTTCTTTTTAAATAAAAAAATATAATATTTTTAAATTCCAAAGACAATTTAAAATAAAAATATATATCAATTCAAGCATGATTCAAAAACAACCGTGAACAAATAAGTTTTTCATAGTGATAATTTTTGTATCACTTATTTTTAATATTAGAGTCTTAAATAGATAAATTTATAATATTTTTTATGTACAAATAAAATGAAAAGAAAAGTTATATATATATATATATATTATTTATTGAATAAAACGGTTAATAAAATGAAATGGAAAAACAGAAAACGTGAAGGAAGAAAACTGTAATATCATAACACCAGTTACAGTTACTCTTTTTTTTTTCAATTTCATATCTCAGTTAATGTGATATACGACAAAAATATCACAGTAAATTATGTTTTACATTTTTGGAGTTGGTAATTGAATACGACAAATTGAAGAGTACATTCTGCAAGTGGATTCTTTATTCTTGATTTAATATGTACAGATAAAATATAAAATATATTATATTCCCAGTTGGCATTATTATGTCCACTAAAAGGACCCACAATTTAACTGAATATGACTAGGTTAACTGCTAAATGCCAAAGATTTGTCGTTTTCTAAAAAAATATAGTCGTCGCCTAAATTAACCCAAGTTAAATGAACCTGAATATATTTGTTTTTGAAATAAATGAACCTAACTATTAAATTAATATATTATACCTTCTATAGACATTTTATTTTTCTTGATTATACTTTCATAATTAAAGAATAATTCTTTCCATTTGGTTGTAGCGTGTGAACAGCATCAATGCACATCATATATTATACATCTACACTAACACTATTAAATAAATTGTTTCTATAATGTGAAAAAGAAATCTAAATATTAAATTGGAAGTTTTTATTGAATATATTAAATTTATAAATTTGTGTAAGTAAAATATCAATTCACATTTTGTCGCTTACATTATTTTAATAAATAATATATTCTTTTAAATATACATATATATTCATTGCTATAAGTTACTCAAGTTCAAAGCTATTTCCTTTTTAAAAAATAAATAAATAATTTTGTCTCAAAATATATAGAATATAAATTTTCCAGTCATATTTGAAATATCTTCTATTAATAATTATTTAATATTTAACTATTATACATCAAAGTATAATATATATTTTTAAAATACATATTTTAATTTTTTTAATTGTATACTTATAAGCTACCTGAATTGTTAATTATATTATATTAGAGTAATTTTTTATATTTTATATTTTTATAAGGGTTAAATATGTTTTTTTTTCCTTCAATATTATGCGTTTTTGGATTTCGTCTATCTTTCAAAGTTTACTTCACTTTCATTCTCTTCCTTACGAAACTATAACTTTTAGTCCTCGAAAAACAATCACGTTAAATTTTTTTTTCTGAGGTAATTAACGGTGTATAATGTTAACTTTCATGGTAATTGTGTGTATAATGCCAACTTTCATGATAATTGTGTGTCACGTTTGATACCAACTCTGTTCTCAAATCCTGAAGTATCACATAACATATTTTCATTTTATTTAACTATTACCTATATACATACACATTTCACAAAATATATATATATATATATATATATATATATATATATATATATATATATATATATATATATATAATCATATGTATATTGTTTAAGAAAACTATTTACTAAAGCAACTCATATTCGTTAAATAAAAAAAAAAAACTTATTGTTCAAGTTTTAATAACTACATCAATTAAGCGAACTACGATTACTTAAGTGATACTATAGCTTTAGAAGTAGTATGAAAAATTTAGTTCCATTTTCAATTAAGCAATAAACTTTAAAAAAGAAAGAATTAACCAACCCTCCCTCGCTCAATTGTCACTTTTTTCGTTTGAGTAGTGTGATGTCAATCAAACTACTAAGTTGTAGAATACTTCCTAACACTATGACTCTTTGTTACTTAAGCAACCATTTATTTCTTAAGTGATAATAATTTTAAAAACAAATTGATTTGACAATTATTTACTTAAATCTCAAGTAATAATTTTAACCAAAAAACATTGTCACTTGAGTGACTGTGTGCTTGAGTAACAATGCTTGTTTTAAAGAACAATATAAGTATTATTTTAATAATAATATGAAACTAGCAAGATGAGTAAAAAAAAGTAACAAATCAATAATTTATTTAGAAACACAAAAAATTATCCTATATCAAACATATCCTTTTTTCAACATACTTGGCCATCTTAATAGACATAATTCATATTCAAACTTTCCAATAGGTTTATTTTATTTAAACCATAACTTTAAATGATTTAAAAACTAACCTTTAATTCACGTCATTAATTTTGTTTCAACGTATTTAAATCAAATTAAATGAGTAGATGTAAGTTATTAGCTCCCTTACATAAAGATAGCATGTCATGCAAGAAAATAAAGTTGTAGAGTACAAAACCTTCCAAATAGGCTAATAGAACTTCTAACACTTCAATCTATACACTTAGCACCTTTTCTTACTTAGGCTAGCAGTGCATTCCTTTTTCTTGGTTGATTACGACAATTCAAATATACAACTCACCATCTCAAAGAAAATAAACAAAACTAATTATAGAGAAAAAAAATATTTTAACAAAAATTCTTATCAATTAATCTTAGTCTATTGAATGTTGCCTTTATAGTAGCGTAATATATTGGTGGAATATGTAACTGAAAAATAGAGAATATTATAAAGAAAGTTTACAACCCGTTAATATTTGCTATTTAACCACATAAATGATAAAATTAGAGTGAATATCACATAACAGGTACAAGAAACTTTATGTTGAATTCTTTTAAAGGAAATACTTAACATTAATCCTTTATCATTTTACGTGTAATTCATTTAGCATTAATCAATTATCATACTAACTATTTTTGTTTTATACTAAAATGAGAATGTTCACTTTGTTTGAATTTGATCGAATAATAGGAAATAAAATAATATAAACATGGTCTGGTGTCACTTTAATTAAGATAGCGTACTAGATATTTGGGTCCCACTTTAGCAAAGTGAGGGTTGGTTCACGCACCTTCTAATATACCTTTCTTTGTTCGAATTTAATAATTCATTTGTACGAGTTAGTGTGTCACCATAAAAGCAAGTTGAATGTATAGGATGAGACTAATAATAAATTAAGATTTAAATTTCGAAAATTATTTATGTATAAAAATATAGTTAGCATGTCAAGAATTTAAAAATAAAGTATTATGAATTGAATTACAAAAATTTAACATATTTTTTAAAAATAAAAAATTTTAAAATTACAATTTTTTATTTATTTCAAGTTCGTCAAGTAACATTGTCAAATTTAATTATTTATTATCAGAGGTATTATCTACTTTGGAGATGAGAATTCTATCACGACTTTATCCTTAAAGGGAACATCAAAGATGAAAGGAAGATAAAGTGTTTAAACTATAATAAACATTGACTTTTAACTAAACAATGTTAAACTATTATATGTAATAAGAATATATTTGATAATCGAAATACATAATTGCTTTTTAATCTCAAACAATATAAAGTCGAGTTGTTCTTTTATTTGGACACCAAAACACTTAGTTTTTCATTTATTCGAGTATTGAAATATCAAAAAGATTTGTCAACTGAGTTATTCTTATACTCGAATATTAATTGTTCTTATTACCAAGATAGTTTTACTCTCAGATTATATATATATATATATATATATATATATATATATATGTTTCGGTAGAATTGTGGAGGTCGAGATACGTGCGTAATGAATCACCTCTGCTCCTTCCAGTGATACTGTTATTGTCACGTTTCCTTCCTGTGTAAAGCTCTTTGAGGGAAAATGGACTGGGTACCTGCAAAGGCACTCCGACGCTCAAGTCAGAAAAAGGATGGATCGAACCTTTTTCAGTTTAAAACGAAGAAGAAAAACAATATTCTCTTTCTTAATTTCTCTCCAGGAGAAAAACGTACCTTTTTCTCCTCCTCTCTTTTCATATTTATCCTAGTAATTAAAATGAACCGTTTACCTTAAAATCCAGTTGGTTGAGAATCTGACTCTCTGGAAAATACAACCGTTAAGTCGTGTTTGATACTGGGTCAGTTGACTCCGTGATTCGCAGCGTAATAACCGGCTACATCCAACCGCTTACTTCTTAACTTCTTAGGATTAAGATGTCAATTTTGACTAAAATTGACCGATCGCCCTTTAGTTCAATCAATAGACGATCGTAAATTGACTGATCGCCCTTTAGTTCAATCAATGGACGATCGTTAGACAACGATCGCTTATGATGGTTGATGTCAAGGGCGGTGAAGACCAACTTAGGATCTCTCTAAATGATCGTTCCTCTTAATAAGTGGACGATCGTTTAGGGACGACCGTAAACTGTCTATCTTCAGTGGTCGTCTGGGTTATTAATCGATTGGTTCAGGTAACCTACCATACAAAATATATATATATATATATATATATATATATATATATATATATATTATCATTTCATTTAGGTACGTGTTTGTATATATACATATATTATCAGATATAATAACTTAAGATAAATTATTTGAAAATACGGTGATGGCACTCCACTCCACTTGAACATTTTATTTATTTTAAAGTAACAATCAAGATTAATTGGATGTATTTTATTTTTCTCTCATGAAAAAAACAATATTTTGTGTAATGTGTTCTATAAATGATATATATTGTAATTATCTTTCTAATTAATATATATAGCACTAACAATAAAAATGGGAATCAACAGATAACAAAAAAAATGAGAACATGAATAAACCTAATGTGCAATTCTTACTCTCCTTTATTTTATAATAGAGAGAGAGAGAGAGAACGAATTGTAAAAGAAAAACAAATTTTAACTCACCATTGAGTTATATTATAGTAATAAATAATTCATATAAATTGCAGTCAATGAAATAATTTGTGCATATGAAGAATCCATACCATTTTGATATATGGATCCCTAAGAATTTACTATGACTTTTCACTTACTTGCTCCAATATGGATTGTTGATATACATTTTTAATATTTAACTAAAGAAGCACGTCGTTAACAACATTAGACTTTAGGAGGTTATTTTCTATTCTCTTTATCAAACAATATGTTTAGCCTATAATTTGTTTAAAAATTTGTAAGGAGTTATCTAATGATATTCTTCACAAGTATAAAAGAGTTCTAGAATGTCCATGTTATCTTTTAATTTGTTTAAAAAATTCTATTGTTATTTTTTTCATGCCTTTTTACTATTTTGTATTAACATTTTAGATCTCATTCTAGTTTTTTTTTTTGCATAATTAATGTTATGCATATATTCGAGACATCTTTGTGGTAAAAATAGAAAAAATATTTCAGTGATAAAAGTTTGAAGGATTATTTATTAAAATGGTTAAATGAGAATATTTCTTTCATCTGCAATAAGTTTGTTTATAACAACATATGAAAACAAATACTAATATGAAACATTAGTGCAGGAAAAAGCTTTTTCTACCGATTAAGAAAGATTTTTTATGACAACACAATAGAAACAAATATTAATATGGAGAAATTTTTGTGTGACAACATAATAGAAACAAATGTTAATATGAGTCCAATAATTTCAAAATTAACTATATTTTCAATACGGTAAGCAAATATATATATATATATATATATATATATATATATATATCATTTGGAGATATAGTGAAAGAAATTTTTTTATTTATTTAGACGGTTAATGGAAATAAATATTAACAAATATACTGATTGAAAATTTTTAATTTAACAAATATTTTTTAATGCGCATAAATAAGGGGATAATAAAATTTAAATTTTTTAATCTTATTTGAACTCCATGAATTTAAAGTATAAAGAGAAATTGAATAGCAAATTAATTAAATTGAAGATAAATGTGAATATAATTATTAAGAAGAGCCTTGCATAAATAAAATTAGCAGAAGCGGAGTACATTGTAAAGTAATAACATAATATGAAGTTTTTATAAATTTTACTGTGCTACAATATTATTTTGAAAAGCTTGTTGTAATTGTTGCTTTAATATAATATTATAAAACATATACTTTTAAAATGATAAAAACAATTATCTTTTAAAAACATTAAAATATAAAATTTTAAATTTCATTTTTTGATGTATCAGCAGTATTTGAGTCAGAAACTTTTATAAAATTGACAGTCTTAAATTTTTTTAACCTACCTATCATTTTTCTATTGAAAATGTCATGTTTCCATGGATGCTGCTGTTGTTTGGAAGTTAAGAGCTATTAGCTGCTCCTCAAAGCTGAATTACTCCTTCATTTATATATACATTAGAGTTGTTAATGAATTATTTGTAAACTTTTAAGTTAAAAAGATAGATTTAGATAAAATTTTCATAAATAGTTTTAGGGAAAAAAACTTATATCTTATAACATTTTTTTGTACATAAGTTAATTTTAGTTTATAAAAAAAAAAGGTTACATATATATTTGGAGAAACTTTTTGTGAGATCTCGGAAATTTAAACCATGATTATTGTAACACCCCTTTTTAGAGTATTACAGTAATTTTTTTTTTTTTTTAAAACAAAGCATTGATTCGCATTTGAAATCACAACACTTAATATTATTACACAATAATATCGTCAAAGTTTCAAGAGTATTTATTGAAGTACAAACTAAATATTAAAACTCTTGAAAATTACAAACCACACATTTCACAATTTAAAATACATGTTCTAAAATCCCATAGAGGTTTTCCCATCGCATCCTCGCACTAAACTTCTTCAACTTTACCTGAAACATCATCTACTCTCGTATAACGTTACGAGTTATACGATCATCGTAGACACATAAATAGGGTGAGCTAACCAATTACAAATAGATATACATTATAAATAAACTTATTTTCATAGCTTAAATATCAATAGTAACATTAAATGTTAACTCCTGATATTATATCGTATACAAATAAATGTACACAAGTCTCACTTCTTTTTCCATTCCTTACACATGAATAATAGACTTATTATCCTTCACACAAAGTTAATGGACACTGGCCCTTCACACGCAGCTATTGAACCTATCTCGGCTCTATCCTTCATATATCAACACCGGTTCCTCATATGAACCGCGGATAAGAGTTGTCCTTCATCCGCAACTTCGGACATATTTTCCTTGTTCTTCAAGGTCTTACGAATAAAAACTTTGGTGATTAACATCTATTCACCAAGCACAATACTCAGCACGAGAGAGAAACTTAAGGTAAGACATCCATATTCCCTCGTAAGAGGAAAATAACAGGACTCGAATCCTCCTATTGCCTTACTCAGGCAAAAAGGAAATTTCCTTTCTTTTAATTACCGAGAATAAGCATAAATCTTCCCCATATGAAACTAAATAATCATCCAAGACTATTTTAAATACCTTAAGAAACTATCCAAAATGACAATTCAAAATAAATCCCAAAAATCTTGTTCAAGACTGTTTGCTGTAAATTCTGACCTTTGCTCAGTGTTTTACTCATAACTCTTTCTACAGAACTCTAAATGAGTTGATTCTTGTTTTGTTGGATTCTATATTCAAATATCTTTCATAGGACACAAAAATCGAAATTTTTGGATTTTAAGGTTAGCTGCAGTAAAATATTTAACATCAACATTTTAATTACGTTTTTCTGTAATTTCAGCAATGACCTTGGCTGACTATTTTGGTAATAACTCTATTTACATAACTCCAAATGAGATGATTCTTTTCAGTTTGGAATCTAGATTGAAAGAACTTTCATTGGACACCAAATTCATAATTTTTGGACCATTGTACTAACTGCAGTGAAATTTTCAAAATTGATGTTTCTCTAATCTTCTCAGGTGAGTTTACTTTCAATCTCTCTTTAGTTCAAGTTTCTAATTAAGATTGAACATATGGTTTACGTTACAGAATGAGTTAGCAACTCAATTCTATTTTTTACTAATTGAATGAGTATTATACTCTACACTTAAGGACCCACATCTTTTGATAACTTACAAAATTTTCTACATTGAGAGATAAGGTTGGACATGTTTGATTAAAAAGAGAATTAAAAATTCATTCCCATGCCTATCTTCTTCTGAACATTTACGTAATGTTTGGTCATCCAAAGTTAGAAAGGTCAAATTTTAAAGAAAAACACAATCAAGTTTTATAAGGAAATAATTTAAAATTAAGATATGACTCATTGAAAAGGAGAGGATCAATAATTCAAAGGAAAACAATTTCCTTCACTTATTTTTTTTTTTTTATTTTTTTTTTTAGCTTGCCGTGAGTATCCAACAACACCTCAATTACAGAGAGAAAAAGGAATTTGCAGCATACAACATATTGAGAATCAAGATCTCTTTCTTCTTTCACATTTTGAAGTCAACAACACTTCTATCAAGCTATATCATTCATTCAATATAATCTAGTTCACACTTTCAAAGTCAAGATGTGTATTTCAACCAAGTTCATGAGGTAAACTATAATTACATGTGAAGAAATTACACTATCATGCATGTTGAAGTAAAGAAAATGGTTTAGCTTCCCTACCTGTACATGTCTAAAACCTATAGTAAAAATTTCAAATCAATCTCACGGTTGATGGGATGAAACTCTTAATTTCTCCTTAGTTGGTCCAGGCATAAAACCATGCTGGAAAAATTGGCTACTCCAAAATGCGAAATCTATATCTATTATTTTATAACTTTAATTGATAATCTAAACGGTCAAATTCAAAATCTATGTCTTAGGAACCTCATATCAAAATTTCAGATCCATCCGACGGTTAAATTGACAAGAATTTATGTTTTCCTGAGGGAACTTAGTAACAGAAAATAAGGTGATTATTAACTTATTCCATCATGCGAGACTTATTCCTTTAAATAAAGGCCTCAAAATAACAATCCGAACGGTCAAGGCAAAATAATATATCTTATGGTCCATATATCAAAATTTAAGGTCGATCTAACGGTTCACTAGGTGGGAATGTATGTTTTACCGTGGAGACTTAGTAGCAGAAATAAAGCAGTCATCAAATTGATCCAACATGCGGAAATTTAATTCTCTAACTACAGATGATAAAATAATAATCCGAACGGTCAAAGCAATTTAATATGTCTTATGTCCCATATATCAAATATTTAGCTACATCTAACGGTAAATGAAGTAGAATTGGACAGTTTACTGAGGTAACTCGAAAAATAGAAAACAATAGGAAACTAAGATTCACAAAAGTAGACAGCTAGCTATTGTTAATAAATTCCAATATGCTTAGATTCATGATCATGAAATATGAAATTGTAATATCTAAGAGATGGTTTAGCTGCCCCTACCTCTTTTCCAGCAAAGATCTTGAAATTTCAGAGTGTTCTAAGTCCCCAACTATTCTCCTTTCTTCTTCAACCAAGAAACCCTACTCACCCTCACGATTCTCTCTGATTTACTTAGTACTTTTGTTATGATTTCAGTGAAGAGGAGGATAGGTTTTTATGCTTGTCCTCAGCAGCCTACGATGTCGGATGGTTTCAAAAGAGGGAACCTATTGAAGTAGCTTCTTTATAGCCTCGAAGAAAATTTGATAATGAAGCCAAAAGACATTTCAATTCCTACGATGGAAAGTAGACTACCTACTGTGTGTGGGGAAAGGAGAAATTGTTTTGCATCAATAATGAAAGTTTATAAGTTTGGATGTCTCTGTGTTATGTCTTATTTGACTATTCAATAAAAAAAATCAAATTTTTAGATATTCAATCAAGTGGTATAAATTATTCGGATGTCATTGTGAACTTTGAACATTACTATGTAATATAGCCGAATAATTAAACTAATATAATCCTATAATAACACACGATTTTATGAATATTGTCACACAACAAGAGATTCTTACAACTAAATTATATATAAACAAAATAATATTGATCGTAATTATTTTGGGTCTTACAATTATACTGTCAAATCTGTCATTATTGCACTGCTGAGTCACCTGGCTGCTTTCATAAAAGCACCACGCCACACGTCCAGTGCATTAAAAACGCACTTTGCACTGCATGCACGAGCGCCATGTGTCACGTAGAAGCTTCGGAAGTCAGAAGTGGGAGTGCAGGTGTCAGCAGAGGAGACGCTCGTTCGTTGGGCGTGAAAATTAACAAAACTGAGTTTCGAAAAACGCTCTTTCACCTGCACGCACTCTTCTTCTTCCTCAGAACCCAACTCTTCATTTTCTCTAACTTCTCTCTAGAACCAGTTCACCTTCTCTCTTCTGTAACTCACCATTCCCTTCTCCGATCACGTTTCAGAACCGTAGAAACGTTCCTGGAGACGTGAACGTCATTCTGATCCGAATAGAATCTGGAACGGAATTGGTAAGTCCTCGTTGCTAAGCGTTCGTCCTTTTTGGTTTCATGCGAACCCTAGTTCTGGTTGCATGCATGGGTTCTAGGTCTGAGTTATTCTGATTTCTGGTGTTTTAGATTAAGTGGAAACTGTTGAGCGAAACCTGAGGGTAGGAAGTTGTTAGAGGAAGCGCTAAATCTTGCTTTTTGGGAGTACACTGCTATCCAGGTAAGGGAAGCTTAATAATTTAGTTTATACGTATATGATTGTGTGCGAGCATGATAGAAATAGAATGTATGAGATGTATGCTGTGTTTGAGTATGCCTGAACGATTGCTGTTATGCCTGAGTGAATATGGTATGTGTTGGTTGATACGTATGAATTGGATAATGGATGATTATTGTATAGTATGAGTTGTTAATATGAATTCTATAAAGTATGTGAATTAAATGATGAATCGGAAATTATAAGATCATGAATCGTATGAGAAATGTTGAGTTAGAATAGATGAAAAATCTGAATCTGATAAGCCTTTCTATGATAAAATACGTTCGTCATCGTACGGTCTTATACCGTTCGGCTTCTAGTCAATTGCTTAAAAAATGGAATTCTTTTATTTGAAAAGAGTTCTGAAATTGAACGAGCATCCCATGAAATACTATGTTGAGCGTTCGGCTCAACCTAGTGGTAATCTTGTAAATCAAATTAAGTTATTATCCCTTATATTTATAAAACGGTAGCGCTCGGTCTTACACTGAGCGTTCGTCCTAAATAGCGCTCGGTTTTACACCAAGCGTTCATTCTAAATAGAGCTCGGTCTTATACCAAGTGTTCGTCTTAAGTAGCGCTCGGTCTTACACTGAGCGTTCGTCCTAAGAAGTGTACGGTCTTATACCGAACGCTCGTCCATATCTTTGATTTCAGAACGTACGTAAATAACGTTCGTCTCAAATTATCAGTAAATGAATATTCGCTTTCGGTCATTAACTGACAATCGACCCAGTTAAACAAATTCTCCTCAGGATAACTAAGTAATCATCTTTCTGTATCATTTTTCCTTTGAAATTGGTCTAAAGTCTTTGAACTTAAATTATTCTGAAACAGTTATGTTATATTGCTAAGAGTCGGTTCATTCAACTGATTCTAGTAGTGGTCACGTTCGTCATGTAAAATGCATCAGCTTTATTCTTTTGAAAAGAATACCTTTCGGTCTCACTCTGGACGTTCGTCCTCGTTGTGTAGAGGATTGAACGCTCGTCTTTTAATGGAAGTGGAACATAGAATGAAAATGTAAATAAAAGGAAGTATTAAGATGTGCGAACACTATAAGGATTGAAACTATGATTGTGGTATTTGAACGAGCGTTCCATGGAGGAACGACTCTTATACATTTGGAATATTAAATTTGGTAAAGTATGACTGTGGATAAGTTAAGACTCGCTGTCCATCCTGATGTTCCGTGAATACTATCTTCATGTAGAGGAAGTATGTCATGTGTGGGAACAGCAGGAGGTCCTTAGTCCATAAGTTAACATGGGCAACGTAAGAACAGACTGACCTCGAGTGGCAGCTGTTTGGTGTATCCCAGTTACTACATCACTCGGGTGCAAGGACGCTTGTAACTACACAGATTCATACAGTCCGGACGGTCGATCTAGTATTTATATATATATATTTTGGATGATGTTATATATTGAACTTATGTGTTTGTTTGAATTGAAATGTTGATGTATATGTTGAAGTATGAATTAAATTACTTAAGCTTACCCTTTCGTTTTTCTTTGTGTTGTCGTCTTGTCTATGTACGTTCGTCCTGTCATTGCAATGATCATCCGTGTGGGTGTGAGCAGATGGAGGTGCGTCACTTGAAGTGGTGCTGGAAGAGGAAAATTTGGAAGACGCGAATCTGGTGGATGTGGAAGTTAAAGCCGAGCCTTAGAGCGCTCGCGGGTTTCTATAGTTAGTTTTATTAATTTTATTTTTGAACGTTCGGTCGTAGTTTTGTAAGACCGTTCGTCTCTGAACTCTTGTTTGTATCGCGTTCGTTATTTCTGTATGTTAAGCCGTTCGACTTTTGACGCTCGTTCAGATTTGTAAGACTGCACTGTTTTATTTGCTTAATGTAATTGATTCTGATTATGGTAATTACTATATTTTGGGATGTTACACTTTTCTATACAAAATTTTGAAAGTAAAAAATATATAAAGTTTTTTATAAGATAAATACTCTGGTGCAAAGTTGTCATCTTTTTCCATTTTCTTTTCCAATATGAAGTACATATAGACTCTAATGATAGCTAATAAGAATGTTTGATTCGTTGAGAAAGTTAAAAATATAAACGCAAACAAGTGGGTGGTTGTTTATATATTAGGCTTTCCTAAACTGAAGAATAATAGGGTTAATGAAGTGTTTCTATTCTTCCAATTCTTCCCAATCAAGTCCATATTAAAATATTAGGATATACTTATTTTATAAATATTTTTTTTAGTTAAAATAATTGTTTTATAGGATCGAGGTCAATAGTAAACTTTTAATTTAGTAACAATCTAATTACGGTTTAATGATTAATAATCACACATTATTATTAAATTATTTAACATTAAAATTAATTGTCTTAACCATTGATCATCAGTCTAATTCCTTAACTGTCCAATTCTAGTGATGATTTGTTTGTACATTAAAAGATAAATTAAGCTAAAAAACTCTCAGATTTTTTTTTAAGTAACTGAATAAAAAAAATAAAGGCACAAAATAAAAATATAACATATTAGAGACCATAAAATTGAGTTAAACACTCAAATCAAATATAGTATTAAAAAAAATAAAGGTTCTTAAATTATGTCACCCATCCAAAAACAATTATTTTAAAAGTTCAAAATAAATTTTACCCAAAAAGTTTATCTTTTTAATGAAATTTTATTTTATTTTAAGTTGAACTCACAGTGTTATATAATTTTTAAATGATTCTTACAAGTTTGGTTTCAATGGTGATATCTTGTCTACACTCAAAAAGTAATTTCGTTATTATAATATTTTATAATTTAATATTAACATTTTGAAGACAATTGTTGATATTTAAAAATTATAATTTTTTAAAATCGAGGGACTTATAAAATATTAAAAGCATGATTTTTAGATTTTTATTATACTAGGTGAGGATATATAGAGAGAGTTTCTTAAACACCTTAATCTTAATTTTACGCTGCTGTATATGTTACTAATATATAGTATTTTTCATGTGTTAAAAATTGATTTAGTTAAAAATATAACACACACACAATAAATAAATAAATATATATATTAATATTTATCTATTTAATCAATTTAATCATATCGTATATAAATGTATTATTTAAACGATTGACACAAAATATATCAATTCAAATTAACATGACCAGTAAATATAAAAGAATGAAGTCAATTGTGCAGTCCATAAAATTTTATAGAAATTATTGTATTTTGAAAAAATAATGTAGTAGAGTTGTCTAAAATAACAAAACAATATGTCATTATAAGTCATAAAGAATGTATACACCACAATAAAAAAACAATCTAAATATAACAACTAGTTTTAGAAATAAAAAGTAATTAATGATTATAGTAACTAATTTAAATACTAGAAAATTTAGTGTCTAAATTATTGATAACTAATTTTAGAGACTACTTTAGTAATCAACTCACAACCTACATATATTTATTTATAATATAAATTATTTTAGATATCAATAATTTTTAGTTTATAGATTGATAATTGACTAATTATTTTTTGTTTCAAAAATTAATAATTATTTAGATTTTTTTTTGTAATGATATAACATTTTATATATATATATATAGTGGGTAATCTCTTATCAAATTTTAGTTGACAAAATTTGATATTTTTTATTTTTTTTGTAATGTTATAACATTATATACAAAAATAATCTAAATAATTAGTAATTATTAATTTTTGAATAATTTTGTAATAATTTTGTAATGTTATTTGAATAGTTTCTGATTTTTTTTATTTTAAATTAAAAATAAAAATTATTAAAATATCTCTATGTTTAAAGTATGTCTTTTCTTATTAATAAGAATATTTTTATCAACTAAAATTTAATACACTTGGTTATATAAGTTAACAAATCTTTATTTATATATATATATATATATATATATATATATATATATATATATATATATATTTAAAATCTCGCATGATATGAATGTAGATTTCCTTGCAAACCTAAATATGTTGAAGCAACTCCAACTTAGGTTTCAACATGAAAAGGTCAACCTAACAATGTTGGCGACTTAATTTAAAACTTGAGTAAAAAAAATATTTTAATCTCTTTTATTTAAGGGTAACATAGTGGTTGACTAGCTTTGTACATTCTTTTCCTAATTAACTTTCATATTTTGCTTTTAATTCTTAGTATTTTTTCATTTTTATTTCCATAAAACTTTTATCTCTGTTTTAGTCTCGCTCTTTTTTATTTATCAATGTCATTTAATTAATAAGTTATCTATTAAGTAACGTATTCACGAATGAGTAAAAGACACATATTTTTGCAAATTTATTTTATTTGAAAAAGAAAATTAAAAAAATCTGATACCAACAATATTATTTCCTTTTCTATTAAAGTATATTTGTCATTCTTCATTCTTTCGGCATTCCTTATATATATATAAAGGTGAAATACAAAGAAGATTAATAATCTGGGAAAAAAAAACTCTTCCATGTGCCAAATATAATTTCTTTGTATTTTATCCATTAATATGAAATATTACAAAAGATAGGTAACGTAAACACTAACCTAATAGAAATAACACTTTTACATAATATTTGATTAATTCTTTTAAAACAAAAATATTTTAAATAGATACATGTGTGGTTGTATTCAATCATTGATACAATAACTTAGTAAACAGTTTATTATTTAAATTTCTTTTATTATTGAACATTGTTAGTTAAAAAAAAGTTATTTTTATATAACTTTTTAATATAATTATTATAAAATTGAATAAGTTAACTATTTTTTCATTTTCTATCACAACCAATTATTACAGAAGAGCTTTTATTCCGCCTTATGTGCATGGAATGATCTGATATTTTACAAAATAAAAAATTGTATGGATCGGTTAAAGAAAATATTTTTCAAGCAGAGAAAGTAACAGATTTAAAATCTTGAAATAAAAAACTTGAGACTCACTTTGTAAATTTCTGTTTTTTTTATCTCTCCTAATTCTTTTTCTTCTTATTTCTGTATTTCATTTTTATATTAAAAAATATTATTAAAAAGACATGCATATATATGGTTTACTAACTTTTATTTGAGAAATTTCTTTTATATTTTTGTTTCTATGAAATGATGTAGAAAATATAGTTGTTAGTCTATCAAGCATTATTCTTCTATGAAATTTGTTTTGGAAGGGAAGAAAATAAAATACTTATACGATGATATGAAAAGTTTTATACATAAAAGTAAAACAGAAGCAGGAATTCAGGAACACAAAGAAAAGCATGTAAGATTAAATTTTACAGAGGCAAATTTGAAACATGGCAGCAGCAACAAGGTTTCAGAAGAGGTGGTGGTTGGACAAAACGACGTCGTGGAGCGGGTCCCACTCAGGAAGTGGCAGCGGCTGCATCGGAAGCTGTTCGTGCTCCAAACCAAGAAACGATTCCAGGTTGGAAATCTGTTGCGCGAGTTGAGGGTCGTGGTCGAGGTTATTAAGACTAGGTTGATAACACGACTGAGTCAACTCGGGGCTGAGGCATGGGTTGTTGTTGTTGATGTTGGATGGGTGGCGGTGATGGTCGGGGAAGTTGAGCTTGGCCTTGTGTCCGCGGATGCGTACGGCGGCGGCGTCGTAGGCGCGTGCGGCTTCTTCCGCGGTGGCGAAGGTGCCGAGCCACACGCGAACGCCCTTGCGTGGGTCCCTTATTTCGGCAGCCCACTTGCCCCACGGCCTTCGCCTGATTCCTCTGTAGGCATTCTTCCGTACTCGCGCACCAGCCTTCTGAGCAACTACTCTGCTGTTCTTGAGCTTCTCACATGGCTCCTCCACTGCATAAAAGTCAACAACAATCATGATAATGCCAAAAAATATAATTAGTGAGAAGAAGAAGGTGTTACCTTTGTTGAGTGTGGAAGAAGAGGTGGCGTTGAAAGTGTGGAGCTGATAGAAGAGGCGATGGGTGGTGGATTCTGGAACATTCTTGATATCGACTTGTATGAAATCAGAGATGATAGAACCACCGCACATTTTGATCTGAGAGAAATGAATAGAATGAGAGGAGAAGGAACATGAATTTATAGAAGTGGGATAAAGAAGAAAACAGTAACATTACAGGCAAGTGGACATAAAAGTTTAAATCGGGTTTTTCTTCCACCATCTTACGCTACCCAGAGACTGTTTTAAAACACTTCTTTTTCAAAATTAGATATGCTTTCATTTTGTAATTTTTACGTACCAAACTTAACTTCGGAAAAAGTTTCACAACAAATTGCACTCCATTCTAATTTCACCTTATTCTTAAGGTGAGTCAGATCTCCAATATTATTCAAACATTGCTATATGTAAACCTCCATGATCGATTTCCTATTTTAGATAATAATCCTCTAGTTGTTTTTTATATGTATCATGATTTTTCCTTTCACATCAAAAAAATAACTTAAATAAAATATTCACACTATTTTTAACTTTAAACCTTAAAATAATAAATTTTTAAAAAATAATTATATATATATATATATATATATATATATATTTATATTTATTCAATATATAACTTACACTTACATCACAATTATAAGTAAACTTCGATTGGATAAATCAATTAACATAATGTTGTTTCACACATAAAAACATTTTTCGATGAAGTGACGTGATGTATATAGTATTTTGATTTTTTTGTTTTAAAATTTTAAAATATAAATATTATATGTAAAATAGAACAGCTTTATGCAAAGAAAAAAAAAATATAGTTAAAATAAACACTTATATCGTGAATTAGGTATAAGTTAGTAAGTCTTTTACAATTAATTAATTTATTTACTTGCCTTTTTTTAACTAATTTAAATAAGTGAAGGGAACTTCGTTTGCTCGTTTTTTCCTGTCTAGCTAGCCAAACAGTACATTCTCTATTTTATTTCTCATCCACTTTCATCTTTTCTATATTTTTTGTCATTATTTCATATGTAAATAGGCCGTATATTTGATTTAAATATAATCCACTCCATGGAATTTAACTCATATGAAGATCCATTTCACTCAATAAATTTCAAAATGATAATTATTAATTATAGATAACGAGTAAATTTTTGTAATTTTTAGTGATGCAACTATTTTTATTCCCTAAAATACAGTAGATGAATCTAGTTATGGTCTTTCTCAAATTTAATAAAAAATTAATCATTTAAAGTTGAAAAAAGAGTAACTTTTAGTTCTTAAATACTAAAAGTAGAGAAATTAAAATATTTTTTAAAAACTATTTTTAGAGGTTAAGTAATAAATTAACTTATATTTTTAAATTTTTAAAAACTAAAACTCTATATTTAATAAGTTTTAAAATCAAAGTCTTATTTACTCTAAATTTCAATCTCCTAAAAAGTTTTTATAATTAGACACACTTAATGTAATTACTACAATACATTATCTTTTCAACGCACCATTTAAAGTCTGCCTATTTTGACTTCCGTAGATATGCATATGAGTTACGACCATATCTGTGGGATGCAATTTCCTTATGAGAGATGAAAATGTGTGGGGGCAATAATTGTGAGATTAAGACATCAATCGAAATAATAGTTACTTAGAAAAATTAGAAACTTTTTTATTGTAATTTAGACATGTCACGTTTAATAAAAATAATATTTTGACAGCAATTTTTTTCATTCATTTAATATTATTTTTCTTTACTTTTTACTCTTATTTTTTTGTTAAAAATACATTTTTTTTATTTATTTTTATGATATTTTATGTCAAATGAATATAAATATACCACCTCACCATTACTCTACGTTTAAACCCTTGTTAAACTTTTTAACAAAGCTTAAAGAGAAAAAACATATTCTCTATAAATTAAAATTAATTACTTCTAAATTAAAATATAAGAAATTTGAAAGACTCTATATGAGAAATTATGTAACTTTTTTTTTCCAGAATGTCTCAATAGGTTCCTATTTTCGTTCAGAATCTCAAATATAGGACCATTTCTTTTTTGACGTCTCAATTAGGTCCTTATTTTTGTAAAATTGAATCAAATAGAGTCTTTCCGTCATTGATCAGAAGACGTTAAGTATTGTGTCACCTGACATGCTGACAGTGTTGTTTTAACACACGTGTCATTAGAAACGTGGATGAATTCTATTAACACACCTGTCAATACTAAAAACATGAGTTAAAACAACACTGTCAGCATGCCAGGTGACACAATACTTAACACAGTCTGATCAATTTGACGGAAAGGCCAATTTTACAAAAATAAAGACCCAATTAAGACGCCAAAAAGAACAAATCTTATTTGAGATTATAGACGAAAATAGGAACCTATTGAGACATTAAACCATAAATTAATTTTATTTTAAAAATATTTTTTTTCTTATTTGTCTCTGAAAATTTTCATGGAAAATTTTTCCAAACAAACCCTGACTGAACTACGAATTTTCTAATAATTAATCTGTCACATCTGGACAGTTGGCACCCTGGGAAACGACTTGCATAAAATACTAACGAGTGCCGAACATATATCCAGAAACAAACAAAATCATGAAGCGAAACTGGGAACAAAATTCTGTAAATCAGCTGCTTTGCAGATCTCTCTTCATAATTTTAAAAAATAACAAATGTCTTTCTTTATATGCAAACAATCCAAACACTTAAGAACATAAACAGAAAAAGAATATGGAAATTCTATTAAGTTCAAATCTGGTGAAGGCAGAGAAAATATTAATTTCAAGACATCACATTTCATATTTAGGGTGACAGCAATCCATACGTATTACCCCCTAACTATCATGGCAAAGGAAATGGGGGTTGTGGATGATGAAAAAACCTATAGGGCATAATAATTAAAGGAAAAAAAAAATAGGACCAATGAATTCCTAACCAGCCATCTGAGCCAACCGGTGAACGGTGCTTCTAGCAATCCTATTACTAGGATCAATCTTCAGCACAGTCCTAAGGTCTTCAGCTCCAAGTTTGTACTTTTCCATACTCTCGTACAAGAGAGCACGCTGTACCAGGACAGCTACGTTGCTTTCATCATTTTGAAGAATCTGCACAACAAATGCTGATCAGAACACTCTTCTCCCTCGGTGATCAAGAAAATGACATGGTTCAGACCATTAGATATGCAGTGGAACTCATGAACAGGCCAAGCCATAATCCTAACCTTTTTAAACTTCAATTACTGAATTAGTATGCATATGCTACTTGGGTCTTTACCAAGATATTAATGGGACCCGGCAATTATTGATAAACCAGCTTATGATGATAATTACTACGAATTTGTGCTTGAAAATAATGACGTTTGCATGCATTACCTTCACAAAACTCACTTTTCAGATCAAATTATGTTAAAAACAAATCAAAGGGTCGATGGAAAAAAAAGACAAAAGGAAGCAAGGAAGACCATAAAATAAACACAATCATACTACACTCAGCCTGTGCCATTTTAACAGAATTGTGCTAAGTCCCCCGACAGTCACTCGCTTTTTTGTTATAAAAGGAAGGGAGAGTTTATTGTCGAAGGCAACCTTAGAGACAACACTCTAAGAGTGTTATGGGCAGAAAGGTGCTTGAAGATTATCACGGGCTTCTTAATTGTAATATTTCCTCTTCTTTCATGCTTTTAGGTAACTTTATCGATCTGACCGGCTGTGTCTCTGGCTGGCTAAACCTCCATTTTAGGGTTATGATGCAATCTGCTTGTAAGACATATCAAACCGTTTTGTTGCTTCCAATTTATATTAGAATTGATAAAATGTATTTATTAATCTTTTTTTTGTTCATGACCCACTATGTATTAGTTTGCTTCATTGCTTTTAATTTCCATTAGAATTGGTGAAATCTATTTATTAGTCTTTTGTGTTCGTGGGCCTCTGTAGAACAGATTAACCTTCTAAAACTGCGAATGACCAACCTTATTTAAGGGGTTTCTGGCCAAATAAATCCTTTTCTCTGGTTTATACTTTCCCAAATTTGATTCGTAACTAACCAAATGGGAATTGAATCGGGGGAAAGATGGTTGATGGCGTTTGATGAAGACCTGTTAACTAATTTAAGAGAAGTCACTAATGAAAGAGTATTAGGAATTCAATTATAATAGAAATTGGGGAATTCTATTGCATGATTAGAAAATAAAAACTAGGCTCTCTTATGTGCTAAATCCTCACTCTGTTGTTATCTGCTTTTTGAACACTGTTTTCTTGTTGACAATTGGTCAAACCTTTTATAAAGTAGTTTTTTACTTTATTTCACAGATCAATCAATTACTATCATTAGTCCTTTGGGTATGATATCCGGACTTAGGTCCACTGTAAATATTGCATACGGTATGTTCGCCCTTAGTAAACACAGTTGCACACATCAATTATCTATTGGAGGAATTAAAAGCCAAAAAGATTTCTAAAACATGGAGATTTGTGAAAAAGGTCATAAGAAATTAATTCTGAAATAATATCCTCAATTTCATCAAATTAACACACTTTATCATTTTTATTTTTTCCTATAATTATTTGACCTTTATCTAATTGTTATTTGACACTTTGATTTGATATTTATGCAATTACAATTTCCTTTTTTTATAATTCCTATGAGAATAAGAATCGGACAAAAATTTCACATCCATTAAGTATGAGGATGGGATGAAATTTTACTTCATAGATGGGGATCAGATAATTAAAGTTGCAACCAACCCCGTCCCATTGTCATCTCTAAGGTCAAGGAACAATGACAGGCCAATTGCTCAGTGCTCTATTTGCAAGAAAAAATATTATGATTGCAATTTACACCCAGGGCCAATCTTAGCAGAGTACCAAATGAAGAAAACTAAGATCACAAGGTGAAACTATCCAATAAAGGAGAAGAATGAAGCTTGTGTTTAGAAAACATGGAAGGTGAATTGTAGCATATTTTCTTTGTATCCAACAGATTGACTGTGGTTGCACTTGCATAAGTGAAATTCAACGAATCTAATCAGACAGAAATCAATTCAAAGATTTCTAAAGCCAGAATGCATGTTTCCATTCCATAAATCCAAGCCCCTAGTAGTTTGCCTAAAAGAAAGCCATTATTCAAACGAGGAATTATTTCTCAAAATAAGGCACTATGTATTTATGGTTCATGTTAACCCTCAAACTTTTCTTAATGTATGGGTTGAAAGTCAAGACCCAAAAAGATAATAAGAACTTTCTTTTTATCCCCATGCTCCTAATACGTCCTATCATTCATTCACACCTTACATTTCCTGCAGAATCTAATACTTCCTCGCAATAATAACCTTGTTTTCTTTGCATTTTGTCTCCAACTTTTTCCAATTAATTCACCAGTAGTATAACAAGTTGCGGCTAACTTCTTTTGTCTATTCCTCTATTTTCCAGGCATAAACAGGTCTTTTAAATTATCCAACAATTCAATATTAAAAACATGGCATTAGTGATGTAACAACAACTAAAAAATTCATGTGATACCTTGGTACAATCTGCCACTGCCTTTTTATACTCCCCGACTTCTTTGTAACATGAAGACCTGCATGACAAAACCTCAGCTGTGGCGGTAGCATCCCCAGCTTTCTCTAGAAGAACAATGGCCCACGAAAACCACTTAATAGCATCAGCAAATTGTCCCTGCTTGTAGTTGTCCATCCCCTTGCCTTTTGCAGTGGAACCAGAGACCCCAGCAGGAGGAGGAGGCAGCCCCTCAAGCTCAGTAGTGGTGCCACCCACATCATGGCCTCCCCCACCAAACTCCGAATCCAAACCCCAATCGTCCTGTCCACCAAATCCATCAGAGGCCGAAGCAGCACCTCCAACCGCGGGCGAGGAAGCCGCCGTGAAAAACATGTTCATTGCACTACCACCTGATCCCTGAACAGGACTCTGAGTGGAAGCGGCAGATCCAGCAAAATTGAAATCAATCCCAGGAGAAGCAGCAGATGGAAACGCGGGTGAGCTTGGTTTTGAAGCATTTTGAAAGTCTCCAAAACCATCCGAACTAGATTTGGAAGCATTTTGGAAATCTCCAAAACCATCATCCCCGGAGGCAACCTTCGGCCCTTTGGCAGCTGAATTCAGAGTAGCAGACTGCTTGGATCCAAAACCAGACAAAGAACTAAAAGGATCCTTGTTATTAGAACTGGTTCCAATTCCACTACTCATGTTTCGCATTGAAGCACCCCCAAGATTGGGGGTTTTGTTGGCATTCACGCTAAACCCCCCAGAAGACGATGCCCAACTAGCACTGTTCTGTGGCGTGGTACCAGTTTTGGGCAAAGAATTGGCCATGTTTCCCATGGAAAAGGAGGTTTTATTGGGGGTTGGGGTAGCGTTTTTGAGAGGAACATTGGTAGCAGTAGACTTGGAACCCAAAGCAGAACTAACCAAATCTCCGAAGAGATTAGGGTTCTTATCAACGACCCCAATGTTTTTGGAAGCGGCAGAAGGTTGAGTGGTGCCCCAGCTTTTACCGAAGATGTCTCCGACCATGGAGGGGGGGCCACCGGGCAGGGCGGTGGTCTGAGTGGGAGCGGGTTGGTGTGTCCATGAGGGTTGCTTGTTGGGTTGGGTGGAGGAATATGGATAGGAATAGGAAGAGGTGGTGGTAGTGGTGGTGGAATAGGAAGCTTTGGGGTTTTTCTGGTCGTTGAGGGACCTGGGACGGTTGGATCCGATGCCAAGATCGAAATCGAAATTGAAATTGTTGAGGGAAACGGAAGGCGATTTGTTCGTGTTGGATTGGCCGTAGTTGGAATTCATTTCTGAAATGCACAGAGGGAGAATCGCAGGGAATTGATGGAAAGAAGTCAATCAGATGTTGGAATCGAGAGAAAGGGAAGGTGTTGTGTGTTCTGGATTAACGGTTGGTTAGGTGTGGAGCTTGGATCGCTAATTTCGCTAATAAAAGACACGCATCTATGCCTTTTTTTAAATTCATCTTTCATGATAAATTAACAGGTGTTCTAAACAAAAAATACTACCTATATCCATAATAATAATAATAATAAGACTACCTAACTTTTTCTTTAACACCTTCTTTTACTTAATTCTCCCCTTTTATCCACTCTGCACCTTTTATTCACTCCTCAACATATGCTGCAGCATCGTCTCTTTAAATAATCATTGATTTTTTTGGGTAATAAGATAAACATCAAATAACAGTATTAACGAATAAATTATGCATTTCTGCCAGTGAAACATAAATTAAGAAAGTTTATGAAAGATCAAAACAACAGATATTAGGAATAATTTTAATTAAGGAGTATTAGTATAACTTATTCTTCCCCAGCACAATGTCATTGACGATATATTGTTTTCTTTAAAATATTGTTGCAGAAGAAGTAATACAAAAAACTATTTATTCATTAAAAAAACATGCTACAAAGTTTTAAGTTTCAATTGTACGAGGCATCCGGAAGGTATTTCGAGGATATTCACTGCTCAAGTTAGGAAATGTGCGTAGCGAGCTATTTCAGAGTGTAATTCTGGAATTGATTTATTAGCACCACGTTATTACTTCTGGTTCTGGACACCCGCTGCATATGCCCAACTTGCTATGCTACGGAAATTCAAATATTAAAGAAACAGAGCTACAACTCACTGTTAGCTCGTCCTCGTAAGCACACTAAAATAAATATATTTTAATATATATCCCAACCTAAACAGAAAACAAATACCAGTACTGCACTAGGTAGACTTTCTTGATCCAAGTAGATGCAGATTTTGTGTACCAGAGCCAGGCAGTGAATTTGACCAAAACTGTTTTTGAAATCATTATCCAAACAAGCAATGAATCTTTGAAACAATTCACAAGTATTATTTTGAGAGAAAGAAGCTATAGCAATACTTTAAATAGATACAGCCTATATATAATTAGACAAGGAGATAAACATGGCAACAATCTGCTGATGAGCCGTAGGATGAATGATGCAATAAAATCAGCAAACAAATGCAATCAAGAGACCATTGGAGGTTTTATGATACACATCAGACATATTCAATCAAACATCACAGGAGAACTGGTTCCTATGTAAAAGCAAAATTTGTTTCAAGTCTATCAATATTAACAGTCAGTGATCCAAATTGCATGTTAAATTATACAGAGAAAGGATTAAAATGAAACTCGTTCTGGTCCACAACTTCATAATGAAGGTGTAAAATACTATTATCAAAAATCATTCAAGGCAGGCACAGCCATTTTCCACACAAGTAAAATATGATCTCAGAAACTTAGATCCAAACTCTCAAAAAGAAAAATAACTTAGTTCAGTTTCCGTATGTGGTAATTCCTAAAGCAGAGTTCGTAGACCATTTATTAGTTTTCTCTATCAGAAGCTAAGTTATGACTATTCATTGGAGTTGATGGCTGCAAAGGTCCCCCATGACCTTGGCTCCAGTTCTGTTGGTCTCTCCTTTCAACATGCATTGTTTCTCGTCGTCTGTCATGCCGCGGCCGAGTTCTACTCCTACTTGGTTGCCTCTCCGAATATCTATACTGTGGCCTAGGAATCACCTTCCCATCAACAAATAAATCACCTGAAATACCCCAAAAGCGATCAGCACAACCAAAAAAAATTAACTAAGCTCTTCGTAAATTCAAACCCTCCACTGACCTCCATAATCCTTGTTGGGGACATCAAGATATGAATCTGGAAGAACCCAAAGAACTCCAGGTAACTCTGTTTACGCACCGGGAATAATTCCCAAAAGTCAAAAAGACGAACAAATTTAAAAATTACAGTTAAAAAAGAAAATCCTTAAAATCAACCTCCATACAAGATTAAATATCCAAGCAATTTGATGATAGCACAACATCATTGACAGGAAAACCTAACAACTCAAGCAACTACAAAATTTCAACGAAAATGAAGATTGAAAGATAGAAAAGTAACGAATATATCGCACCTTTGACTTTATAAGAAAGTTCTTCGGAAATGAGGGCGCCAAAGCCTGTGTATGTAGAAGTGGAAACAGAGTATATCTTCTTTTTGGCCTCTTCCTCGCTGCAAACAACATTCACAGAAGTGAAATTAGGAAAACAGAATGAAGCAATCGATAATAATTAAAGGAGAGGAAAAGGGGACCTTCCGAGGACATGGGCTAGGGTTTTGACATAGGTGTTGACCATATGCTCTTCGGAGGGTTTAGGGTTATCGGGAAACTCCATAACGATGAGCCAGTGCTCGTAGTCGCAGCCATCCAGAAGAATGGTCTCCTTCGGGGGACGGTTGCTCCAGTTCGGGGACGGGTCGTTCAGGGGCGAGTAACCTGAACCCGACGATTTGCTCCGAACCGGGAAATTCGCCCATTGCGCAACGGGTACGGTTTGTTTGGTGGGGAGCAACGCGAATGCGAAACGACAGCCAGAGGGAGAATCTCTTGCGGGTGACGAAGAAAGTGCTCGTGCCACGGAAGATGCTAAGGAGCGCCGGGCGTTCACGTACGCCATTTCCCTCCCACCTCTCACCGCTTCTCTGTTTATCCAGGGTTTAACTCCGGAAGAAAAACTGACATAGATTCTTACATTATAAATTTTCACTTTAGTAGCAAATTAATCCGAAAAGTTACCATCTTACAAGATTTAACGGGAAAAAAAACTATTTTATTCTTATTTATGTGGATGTATTTAACTTGAATATACTTTTATTTCTTAAATAAATACGTGATTTAGTTTTATCTTTGTTTATTTTTCTTAACTTTGAATTTTTGTAATGTATTATTTGTATTTTATCTCTATGATACTTTATTTATTTTAAATTGTTGTTTAAAAAAATGTGATAAATAGAGAACAAATACTTCTGGTTTCAAAGAATGAACACAAGCAAACTCGTGATACTGTTACGTTAATTTTCATCTTCATCATCATCTTCTACTCATCTTCCTTTTCTTCTTACATCTATCTCTCTTCTTTTGTTCTACATTCCTTGTTCTCATCATCATTATGGGGATACAATCCATCACTCCAAATATCCAATATATGCACTTTATTCTATCTTGGTATAGAATTTGATGCCATATACCATCAAATAACTGCTTTCTATTTTTTCTATAAAATAACCTTATTCTTCTATCACACGAGATTGAAAGGAATAATTTTATTGTTAACATCAAATCACCAAGATGCTTATTTGACATGCATAGAATAACACCATTAACCAGGTAATTATTGCTACAAATCGATTCAATGTTATGTATTACATATATTTTAAAGTATATATATATATATATATATATATATATATATATATATATATATATATATAATTTTAAAATAATTATACATCAATAATATTACATTTTTATTTAATAAGTAAATATAGCGTGATATTATATTTATATTGACATAATTGTGTTAAAAAATAGTGTACCAAACTTTTTTTTTAATTTGATAAAATTGTATTTTGAATTTGATAATTGTACTATTAGTCACACTTCGAACAGTCAAATATAGGTTGGATGGTCAACAAATAAGTTTGGTTAGCAACCAGACAGACCGACAGATCATTCATTAGCCTATAACACAAATTACTAAACACAACCGAACATCAAACAGGTTGGTTGATCATACACCAGCTTGGAGTTCATATTTCGCAATTCAAAACCAAGACTGACCAATCACCAAACAAGCCGCCCAACCATGTATCAAGCTGGTGAACAAGACAACAAACCTGAACGGTGACCAAATAGATCGATCAATCATGAATTGAACTGATCGGGATGAATAGTAAAGTATAATTACTCACAATTTAATCTCAATTAGGCCAATATTAATCAAAAGCCCAACCATAAAACTTATAAATAAAAATTTGAGATAAGAAGGTAAATTATGTGCATTTACTATTATGTTAATTGCTATCTGTTAAAAATTGAGCTAATTTTAACATCTAAATACATTTTACAAATATCCTTCAACCAGTTTAAACGAATAGAAACTCGCTTTTTGAATAGCATTTGAATTTCGAAATACACAACACATCCCGGATCTTGATTCCATACCCAAAACAATTACTTTACTAAATATAATATTTAAACTAATATATCTTATGAGTAATTAAGTTGAATTAACCTTGTCTTTGTACAGGATATTATTTATTTGGTTCTAATCAAATTGGAGTTGTATTAAGAAAAAGAATATCCGATCAAGAAATGAGAGGGAAGAAGAACATTATTAAAGCAATTTAAATTCTTGGACGACCATTGGATCATATGTGATTCTTCTACTTGTAATCGAATAAAAGGAACAAAAGTGGTTCCATGTCACCAAAACAGTCAAAGTTTCAAAATATCATTCTTTATCAATTGGATACGAGACAAATAGACACATCATATATCTTAGCTTGGTTAACCATGGGGTGATGCCAATATCCATGATAATTATACCAGAGGAATTGATTCCTCAATCAAAAAAGTAAATATTGATAATTTGATCCTATTAAGAATTTAAACCTTAATTTAGCATACAAGATAAAGTATCTATATTACTTAGGATAACGACTTCAACGATCAGAGATGTTTTGCTAATTCGATTAATTAAGTTTGGTCCCACAAGGTGGGGAGATACAGTGACTTACCCTGACATATATATATATATATAATGTATGGATTTGGCCTAAGACTTGTGCTCAGAAAATTGCAGAAAGCAGAAACATAGACATAGTTATCACTTTTCTTGATTCTTTTTTCATTGAGCAAGAAATGAAAACTCAGGCAGACCTTGGTAGCTTTGGCCAGCAGAAGAGTTTATGGAACCTTTCATCAGAGCCTCAACAACTGTGTCAGTACAAATTTTATCCAACCTATTTGACTGCTAAGGCCATCCAGATGAAAGTAGAGGACATCAAATGCAATGAAGCTGCTTCAAGATTCACGGTTGAAAACAGAACAGAGTTTCAACAAAGAGGCTTGGTTGGGTGATATGATTATGCTTTGTGACAGAGGGTAATCTTCACAGTAGGGAGTAATGGGTAGTATTTTCCTTTTTCTTCTTATTGTAATTTTACACTTCATCTCTGTTCTTCTTGCAAACTGTTAGTACTCCTCAGTACTTCTCTCCTACCATATCAGTACGTATGAATCAGCTGGAAGATCCATACCATTGTCTTCAGTGTTATGCAGGAAAAAGTATTATTGAACTCCCTAGGCTTATGCTTTTCCTGTCAGCTATGTACAAATCAAAGCTAATGTACTTATGCAAACTCTGATATGCAAGCTTGAGGATCTTTTCAATTTCTAAAGTTCAATTCCAAAGCTTAGATCAGCTTTTCTAACAGGATCGAATTCAATATACCTTGATATTCATATGATATATATTATATGATATATGATATAGCGAATTTCCCTCAATACCTTTCTCCTCATTCCTTCAACTGCTTCCTTTGAGATCTTTTCCACTTTGAATTTTCTGAGACAAAAAGAAGTTAAGAAAATGAATTGGAGTGAAAATATTTGATGATATACAGTTGAATGATTAACCAGAACATGTTGTTACTTTCTTATTAGCATCACCTAATGTTAAATTTCATGCTATTGGTAAGTAATTAATATTCTTCGAAAATAAAGTCTTACTGTCTTGTAAATATAATTTTCAGGCAAATTCTCTATAATATAGGATCAAGTACTTTCATGCGACTTGTAATTTAAAAAATATATATACATATTATTAACATGTATGTTAATAAATATTCGGTTAATTTTTCCATTTGTGGGAAAATTTATTTCCTATTTTATAACAAGACATCCGTTTGTAGGCATATTAACAATAGAAAAATATTGTATAAGATACATGATTGACTATAGGTTTGAAAATATTGATAGATAAAAATAATGGTAGTATAATAATATATCCAAATATGCGCTGCGAGATGAATTGGGTGGTGAAGGCATATATTTGTGGTGTTGTGGAGACAGCATATAATTTTGAACCAATTAATGAAGGGAGGAATTAAGTAGTAATCTGTTTTTCCTTTTTGTTTTGTCGGTAGTTGCTGTGAGGATGTGGCAGCTCCTGAATGGTCCACACAGAAAGATGACTAAATTTAGCTAAACTAAATAAGCCAGAAATTAAAAGGCGAATTTTTCCTCCGTTGATTTAGATCGACCGTTTATTCTGCCAAGAAATATGTTGTAAAACAGTGGCAGAGAAAGAAGGATTATTTCCCCTTTCATTTCCTAGCCTCCCCAAGGAGGCCTATATGTTCAAACTTTGAAGGCTAAAAAACAATAAAAACAAGAAATAAATAAAGAAGTAAAAGTGTAAGGCATTGGGGTGCAATGGCCATTGCAAAGAGCGCTGTTCTTATCTTGCTCTTTGCATTGGTCTGCAACGCGAACGGAGCACCAAAACTACCACGTATTGCTGGTCCTGACATGTTCAAGAATAAAAATGTGGCTAAGGATGTTCTACTTCCTGGCGAGCAAATAATTAACGTCATGGATTTTGGAGCCAAACCTGATGGCAGGTTCGATTGCACCCAGGTAAATAATTCTTGAAAAAACAAACTTCTTACGTCGATCATCATTGAAATTATAACTCATATATTGATTGTGGATGAGTTTGATTCACAGTCATTTCTTTGTCTACACCTTATAATGTGGTCTTCATTTCAATCCATTATACGTATTCTTATAGATAGATCGGAAATAGGGCTTATACGTTGGATGTATATAAATGCAGGCGTTCATGGATGCATGGCAAAAGTTGTGCCATCAAACGACGGGGCCAGCGAGGCTTTTGATTCCTGAAGGCAGATTCTTGGTTTCGTCTATGTATTTCAGTGGACCATGCACTTGTCAAACTCCAGTAACAATTCAAGTTAAAGGGTATGTGATGGCTACCACGGATATTTCGGAGTATGAAAACGGCGACTGGCTCATGTTCGAGAAGCACAATGGCTTGAAAATTATTGGCGGGGGCACTTTCGATGGGCAGGGAAAGAAGTCGTGGGAGTACTCCGAGAATTGCGAATCTGGTGCAGACAGTGTTTGCGCCAGGAATCCAAGCGTAAGCAATAACACATTTCATCGACATATCTTGATAGTATAATGATGTATTTTTTACTAATTAAGCTCGTATGTCTGTGTATGGGAGAATGCAGAGCCTTTTCTTCAGCGATAGCAGCAACGTGGTTGTACAGGGCATCAGGACTGCTAATCCCAAAGGCTTTCACATATTCGTTACCAAATGTACAAACGTAAGATTGAGAAAACTGAAGCTGGTTGCCCCGGAAACCAGCCCCAACACTGATGGCATCCATGTCAGCCACTCTGACACCGTGATTATGTCCAGAAACACCATTGCAACTGGGGATGATTGCATCTCTATGATACAAGGAGTGAAAAATGTTTTCATCAACAGACTCAAGTGTGGCCCTGGCCACGGTATAAGGTAATACCAGATGCACACACACACACACATAAGTTCTTACTCAAACGTTTCCTTCTCATCCTAATTAATTTTGACAATATATAAATATGATGCAGTATCGGTAGCCTTGGGAAATATCAGAATGAGGAAGAGGTGAGAGGCATTCGAATCCAGAATTGCTCATTGATCAACACAACCAATGGCCTCAGAGTGAAAGCATGGCCAGATAGATTTGCAGGTGCAGCCTCAGACATAAGCTTCAGTAACATTAACATGCAAAATGTCAGGAACCCTATCATCATTGACCAAGAGTATGAATGTTATCCAGACTGCAAAAAGAAGGTAATCAATTGGTTTGTTTTTCTTTTTGCTTTCTCTCCTTTCTTTGAGATAAACGTTATGCATATGCTAATTGTTGCATTGGCTTATTTTGCATACACACAGCCGTCACTTGTAAGGATCCAAAATGTTCATTTCCAAAATGTGAAAGGAACAACAACTTCACCACTTGCAGTGGACTTAAGGTGCAGCAAGCTGTTTGGATGCCAAGGTGTTACAGTTAGAGACATTGACCTGAAGTTTGGAGATGCCCCAACCACCTCAAGATGTGTCAATACTCAACCTCTCTTTGCTGGTTTGCTAATGCCCCCAGCTTGCGCATAGGTGTCATGCCTTATTGCGATTTTTAGATCGAGCTATAACGGGAGTTTACATATGCTAGGAGCATGTTTGTATGGGGGAAAATGTTCTTGTTTTTTTGAGGAATGGTTTTCGTTCACGTTTGATTGATTAACTAAATAAAGTTAAAACGCCTTCAATGCCTACTATGCCTACTATGCTTTCATTTAAGGGGTTGCCACACTCTGAATTTATGATGGAGTTTCTTATATGCATCTTTCCTAGTTAGTCGTTACTAACTCCAATTGCTTTCATATTCGGATGAACTCTTCAATGCTTACTGTTTTTACTATATTCAAAGTTTCAAACTGATTTCGTACTGAGTCGTGACTGGCATACTTGAATATGCTTTATACAACAGAAAAGTTAGAAAAGGAAAGGTCACATTTTCCCTCTAATAAGGCAAATCAACTTTGCTGCCAACGTTTTGATTTTGAGAATATCTATCCATTATCTGCTTTCTAATAGTTGCAGTTCCCTGATCTTAGTTAACTGCTAGAAAACGCTCACTTTGTGCTTCTATATATTTCTTTTACATATTATAGTTTTTTTCTCATTGCTTGCTGTCGAACAGTGGAAACTAACTTCTATCAAAGAGTTTGATTCGACAAAAAAATAGGTCAAACACAGGAACTGATCTCCTTCGTAAATTTGACTGACATCGAATATGTGATATTAACTTTACCTATTCGCGTTTCTAAAAATCAAGAATAGCATCACTAGTATTTGTTAGAAAACTGGCTAAGGGGGAAGTTTTATATCAGAAACAGACTAATATCTATAAAGAAAAAGAGTATTCATTCTTTTATCTTAACGTTTTATACTAGAGATAATGTTTTAATCCCTTGTACAAGTGATTGATTGATATTAAATATTTCTGATGTCTCTTCTTAAAGAATTCAAACTCTACCAACATGATGTGAAAAAGTTATCTTTGCATATTAAAAAGAACACTTGTTGAATGCGGTGTAAAGAAATCAAACAGCAACAAAATAAACAAAAAAGTCTGTTCTGGATGAAAATGAAAAGATCGTATTTTATATCATTGATTGCATCAACAATTCACCACCCCTTTCAGCTAATTTTCTCCTCAACTCATAAACAGAGACCATAAACTGTTCCAACTCACTTTGACTCATCTGATCAATAGGGTCCTCCCACCACCTTCTGTTACACCCCTTATTAACCAGAGTTTCAGTTTCTCTGAGATTCTTCTTTTCCAACTCCAACTTCTTCATTGCCTCCTCGTATTGCTTGTTGCACACCTCATACGACACTGATCTCTCCCTTGATTCCGGTGGATCAAACACTTTGGAACCTTTAAGGTAGCTTTCAACAATGCCCTCGAAGTCTGGATGACCGAAGCAGAACAATTTTTCAGCAGGAGAAAACACAATAATGGCTATATTGACATTGCACAAAATGCAGAGTTCACTCGCTTTTTTGAATAGCCCTGTTCTTCTTTTTGAGAATGTCACTTGCTTGTTGCTAGACTTCTCGATCTTCTTTATCTCGATCTTCTGCCGCCCTGCCTTTTTCTTCTGCTGCTTAAACGCATCAATGTCTGAAGGAAAATTCTGGTTGTTCATGCCTAAAGGAAAAGAAGGGTTTTCCATGCCTAAAGAATACTTTGCTTCAGACGATTCATGCATGATATTTATAATGGAAGATGCATACTTGATTTATCCTTTCTTGCAATAAAATCTTATTATCACTACCTCGTCTTAGATTATATTATTATTATATTATATATGTTTATAATTTATAATAAATTGATTATTATAACCTACTGCTGATTTATCCTCATGACAGAATCCTGCAATCATGCTCTTTCTTGAATTATAAATCAATCAAGAAATAATTAGATTTTCTTGTAAAAAAGTAGGTATATATTTATATTTAGATTCTTGGTTCCAATTACCATGATGGTATCTTGTTTTGGAAAAAGAAAATATTTGTGTTTATGGGAAACAAGTTCTCGTTTCGGAAGTTTTCTCCTTTCTTTACGGCACGTGCGTGTATAGTTCTTTAGTCAACAAGATTATATTTGAATAATTTACAATAATTCTTGTACTCAATGGCATCTTGAGAATACACAATCTTGTTGATAAAAATAGTAATTTTTTATAATCGTATTTTAATATAGACTATATTTACCATTTTTATTGATGGTTAATTTAGGTTAGACTGATTAACTTTCTTTAATGGAAACAGAATATGTGGTATACATATAATTCAAATCAATAATAAATACTTTTTGAAATAACAAAAATATTTAAGGTATATCTTCCGTGAGCATAAGAAAATGTCATATGCTCTCATCTGAATTTAATTCCAGTTTATACATGTTATATATTTCTACAAAACACGAATATATGTTAGTAAAAATATTATTTCCATCACTAGTAGGCCTATGGAAAAAATATTTTTTTAAATCGTCTATAAGCTAAATAGTCTTACTTTTCAAGTATGGTAATATCCATCAATTGTTTTAAATTAATTTATTATGTAATTATTCTCATTTTAAGATATTTTGGAATCTTGCATAAAATAGTCAATTCTTCCTAAATCAATTTATTTTATTTTATTTTATTGACATGGTTGCTATTTGACTTATTTGATTGATTGTAATTATGTTAGGTAGTGAGATAATTGATAGACTACAATTGTATTTGATTGATATATCAATTAATGTGTGGTTATGTAAATTGATTATTTTATGTGCGTACAAATATGTTTATAAAGATGTGGGAGATATGGTAATTATAAATAGATTGTATAAGTAGTTTGCCTGCTAAGATGTGGTGTAACCCACGAGGGCGTGAGAAGTAAGTCGGCTGTGGCTTGGATTCTCGAAGACGTACTCAAAAATACATTTTATTGCACTAAATTAAGTACAAATGTTATTTGCATAAAAAATGCCAATTAATGGCATTAGTTATATTAAATGTTTCGTGAAGTTAAGGTTTGTTTAGAATTTGTCCGTTTTATCCAAGAAAAATAAATGAACTAACGAAATTAACAAATCAAATAAGTTAATATATAAGACAAAGAAATAGATAACAAAATAAATTGAGAAAAAATTTTAACCAAGAAAATAAAGAAAGAAAATTACAGTTAGTTTGGTGGGTTGCAGTTAGTTTAATGATTGAGTATCCTAATTATAGTCAAATAATATTATTACATATTTCGATTGAAATATTAGTAAATTCAAATGAAAAGGTATGAAGTTAAATTAAAAACAATTTTCTTTATATCTTCCGATAACCGGTGAAATATCAATTACTCGTCCATTGACTTACTTTGAAAACGACCAACAACTTAGTTTATCGAACATTATATATATATACATATATATATACATATATATATATATATATATATATATATATATATATATATAATAATGACTAAAAATATATTTTAAAATATTTTATATTATTAATATATATTATAAATAATATTATAAATATATATTTATTTATTTATTTGTATGTGAGTTATTATTGAAATATAAAATATATAATTTAAATATATAAATATCCATAAATTTTTATCTCTATACAAATACATCTATTAACATAAATTTGTGAAATTAAAATACAGCGGTTAGATATATTAAAAATGATATTAATGTAAAAATATCTATAAACTCAATAATCGGTTTACAAAACCACATATATAACTCATCTTATTATTTATAAAAAGACACTTGATTATTAATAACAATATATCTTTTTGTAATTGAACTTTTATAATATGTTATGTGGCTTATGTTTCTTTATATCGATTTCATTTTGTCTTACAGTAAATTTTAAAAATATTTTTATTTTAGTAATTATTGTCATATATTTTGAAATATCTTTATATTTTTAGGTAATATTTTATATTATAACTTATTGTTAAATTGTGTTATATTTTGGAGATATTCATAATAATTTATTACATGCAAAATATTATGATGCATAGTACTTAATTATCTTTAAGTATTTGAATCAGTTTACTTGTGACACACGAAACTTATAAACACAATATCCTACAACAGTAACTAGGAATTAAACTAGGATAATGATACTTTGATAACAACATTTTTTTTATAATATTTTAACATCATTTATGTGTCATTCTGTGATTGGCCCGTGTTAGTGTTTATGATTATTATTATTGATTGTGGAGTAATTTTGGACCAATAACAGAATGACACGTAAATGATGTTAAAATGTTGTAAAAAAATGTTGTCAAAGTATCATTATCTAGAAAATATCGAGAAAATAAAAGTAGTACTTTTTTCTTATTTATTTTGCTTCTTTTTTTAATTATTTTAATTTATATATTATTTTACACCAATGTCATATGAACTTATATAAATTACTTTTATAATATATAAACTTATGATTTAATTTATGGATTGTGATTGAAATCATTATATTAAAAATAACATTTTAATATATTTTTACAATATAATGCATAAATATAAACACTCTCTCACATTTTATACATTTTGAAAAATACATCTAATTAAATATATAAATATGATTTTTTATTACAACTTATTATATATGTAAAAGAAATTGTTTAATTATTGTTATAATTTTATTTGAGTGCAATATTACTATTAAATGCGTTTATTTTTAAATTAAACATCATCATAAAATTATATACATATATTTTAGTTACTAAATTTGACGCGATAATGATTTTTTTTATAACATTTTTCATATTATATTATATTATTTTAATGTTTATTAGATTCTCTTTGCTTTTTTAAGAGTTAAATATTATAAAAACAATATTAAATATTAAAGGTTCAGCATAAATTAATGTTAAAGTTATAGTCCGTGTAAGATACATAAATTTACTTTTAATATATTGTATAAAAGTTACAAATAGTTTATGTGAATATACATTATTGACAGGTATATATCTCCAATCTTGAATCTTCCTTTCAGAGTCCATCATTCAAGGAAGTGCCCTAAATGGTATGCTATTTATCGTGTTTTGCCAAACAATTGAACTGATCAAAATCACTGAACGACCACATTTCCAATAACGTAGTCGCATGCATGCCAAGTTTAACAAATTAGGAGCAATTCACGGTCTATTACACAAAAATGGATTCGTTCTGGACCTTTGGTTTCATCAACAGTACCTATATAAATACGCCTCTTGCCTTCAAACCACCAAGCAGCAATCAGCACCGCCCAAGGGCTTTGACAAAACCACTGTTCCGAGTGGTTCACAACCCAGCAGGGAAAAAAAAAACGAAAAGAAAAAAAAAAACGAAAAGAGTTCCTTCAATAATCTTAAGCTGCTAGGGATGGCGACTGGATTCGACAGTGCTCATGAGAGGAAGAAGAAGCTCGCAGTTTTGAGCGTCTCTTCCGTCCTCCTGATCGCGATGGTTGCCGCGGTGGCCGTTGGCATAAATGACGACGTCCATGGCGACCACACGGAAGAAGGCGACGGCAGCATCGCGAAATCTCAGAGGAGCGCCAACATGATATGTCAGTCGGCCGAATACAAAGAAACCTGCCAGAAGAGTCTCGCCAATGCTTCCCACGATAACACCGACCTGAAGCAACTTATCATCACCGCCTTCAACGCCACCTCTCGGGAGATTCACAGCAAAATTGAAAACTCAACGCTGTACCACGAGTTGGCCACCGACAACATGACCAAACAGGCCATGGACATTTGCAAGGAAGTACTAGGTTATGCTGTGGATGATATAAACGAATCCGCTGCGACTTTGGAAAAGTTTGAGCTGAGCAAGATGAACGATTACGCCTATGACCTCAAGGTTTGGATCTCGGGTACCCTTGCCCACCAGCAAACATGCCTGGACGGGTTCGAGAACACGACCACCGAAGCTGGGAAGACAATAGCTAAGGTTCTGAACACGTCGTTGGAGATGAGCAGAAACGCGTTGGACATAGTGAACGGTGTGTCGTCTCTCTTCAAGGGTCTCAACTTGACCTCCTTCGGCTCCAGCAGCGGCTCCAGCAGCCACAGGAAGCTTCTCGCGGAAGAGACTTTGGTTGATGGGTTCCCATCGTGGGTGAGTGAAGGGCAGAGAAAAATTCTGGAATCTACTGATATCACCCCAAATGTAGTGGTGGCTCAGGATGGGAGTGGACAGGTGACCACAATCCACGAGGCTCTCAAACTGGTGCCTAAGAAGAACAAGACGCCTTTTGTGATTTACGTCAAGGCCGGTGTCTACAAGGAGTACGTTAACTTGAACAAGCACATGTCCTTTGTCACCATGATCGGCGATGGCCCCACCCTCACCAGAATCACCGGCGATAAAAACTACGTCGATGGCTTCCAAACCTACAACACCGCAACCGTCGGTAAGTACCCGCCAAATCAACTAATTAAATTTTTCCATTTTTTGAGGGTCAAACAACTGTGATGCATATGCATGCATGGGGTTCAAACGAATGAATGAACTAACAATGGTGAGTTGGCAGGTGTGAACGCTGCAAACTTCATGGCGAAGAACATTGGGTTCGAGAACACGGCAGGAGCGGAGAAGCACCAAGCTGTGGCTCTGAGGGTAACAGCTGACAAGGCAGTGTTCTACAACTGTCACATGGACGGCTACCAAGACACCCTCTACACCCAGTCCCAGCGCCAGTTTTACCGCGACTGCATTGTCACCGGCACCATCGACTTTGTCTTCGGGGACGCCGTCGCCGTTTTCCAGAACTGCAAGTTCATCGCGAGGAAGCCAATGGAGAACCAGCAGTGCATGGTGACCGCCGGCGGAAGGACCAAGATCGACAGCCCCAGCGCCCTGGTGTTCCAGAGCTGCATCTTCACCGGCGAGCCAGACCTGAAGGCCGTGACCCCGAAGATCGCGTACCTCGGGAGGCCCTGGAGGCTTTTCTCGAAGGTGGTGATAATGGACTCCGAAATCGACGACATCTTCGCTCCCGAAGGGTACATGCCCTGGATGGGAAGCGCCTTCAAAGATACCTGCACCTACTACGAGTTCAACAACAGGGGTCCCGGTGCGGACACAACCGGAAGAATCACCTGGCCAGGGTTTAAGGTGATTACCCCTGTTGAGGCTGCCGATTACTACCCCGGGAAGTTCTTTGAGCTGGCTAACTCCACTGACCGTGACGCTTGGATCCTTGACTCTGGGGTACCCTATGCCCTTGGCCCTCTTCCAGCATCCACCGCCCAGCCCGCAGTTTAATTGATTTTTCACATTTTTTTAATCTATTCTACTCTCCCTGCATGCGGGCATGCTCGCTTCATCATGTTTTGTCTCCAACGCAGTCTTTAAGGAATCATACTGCTCATTCACTGACTCCCACCTTCTCCTTTCTTACTACCACTCCCTGTTCTTCCTTCTTCACGCGATATTAATTTAATTAAATTAATCAACGCGATAAGATAAAATTTATTAATTACTGTATATTAAGGTACCTAAGCCAAGCAGTTACCATCTGCATTATTAGATTGCTCTATCCACTAAGTTAGAAACGCTACCATCTGCATTCAATAACGATCATTCTATCTGCTGAGTAGGTTTAGCATTCAGCCAAGTAAAACGATATTAGGTCACTTGGTCCAACATTTAAGTAATTGAACCAATAGTCATAGTAGAAAATAAAATAGTCAAAAATATCTTATTAAAGAGATTAATAAAACTAATTATGGACAACTGACCGAATTTTAAGGTAAATCAGTTTTATATTTTATTAAGATTAAATACAAGAAAGAGGAGGATGGTCCGTTCTATTGGATACTGAAAAATATCTTATTGTGATAATAAAATCATTTCCTTGAAAGTTGAGATTTCATAACCCATGTCTGACTTGAGCGTCGGAGTATTTTCGTAGGTATCCCTCTATTCAAGTAGGCGTGTTGTACAAGCTGAAGGAGCAACTTTCAGAAAGGTGAGCAGGTGACATCAATTAAGGAGAAACGAGCATTCCAATCATTTACAAGCAGCAAAGACACACAAGCAAGGTCCAAATCTGGTTCCGAATATCTATACCGAAACAATTACTATTATATAAATTTTAAAATAATACTATCTTTGTATAAAAAAAGCAGGCCCAACTTCAAAAACCAATTCTACCCCATTATGGGTCTGGCCCAACAATGACTTCTTTTAACTTATCATGGACCACTTAGCAATAAATTAACATAGCTGGTAGATTGATAACATCACTTGTTGGTATCCATTGCACTGGATTTCTAAGTTAAGGAAAAGGTTTTGGTTAGAAAATAAATAAGTTTTACAGCAGAAAACGAAAATTACTTGTTGAAAAAAACGTTTACTCATTAATGTGGTTTTTGTACGGTTGAAAGAATATGCATGGCAATTGTTGGGTGAAGGTTTGGAAAGACTGTAGCTTTCTTAGGTCTTTTAGGTTGAAAAGACTATGCATGATGCCACAAAGTTGGACTTTATATTCGTACTTCACTGAAATTGTAATAAAAAAAAGTAAAATATGTAATTATTTTTCAAATGTGTTCTTCAAAATGTTTTTTCTTTCTTAAAATTTCCAGGAAATGTGCATTTTCCTATTTTTGTTTCTCGACTATTCGAATAATAATCTATTTCATCGTACAAGTACAACTTTGATGGGAATTAAGTGTTACGTGATTAAAATAAATGTTAATTACATCCAAAGTGTAAAAATAAACTGCCAAATTTATAACGGTTTCATTACTATTTTAATAAAAACAAGCCTTTAAATAAAGAAATTGATACATTAATACAATTTTTTATAACTATTTTTTTTATTGAGTTTGAAATGATGAGAAAATGAAATGTATACTGTATTAAAATATTGACAAAAAAATCTATATTAAAATATATGTTTCTTTAAATAAAATAACATTTAATTGTCATATTTTTTTTAAAACAAATTTAACATCTTCTTTTTTAATAATATAATATTATATTTAAGCAAACAATATAAATAAAATTTTGAAATAAAATAATAGTATACATAATATATATGATTATTAGATGGTTGTATGAAATATACAAGTTTTCAACATATCATAATCGATGTCACGTAACATTTAATAGCTTTCTACCTAAAAAAAATCCTTTAAATAGGATTGAATTTTTGTTTACTCTATTCAAATATTGAGTCCAAATAAGTTGAGTAATTTTATATTAGTGGATGAAAACAATTTGAGAGTTAACAATTCCTAAAGTCACATAATTAGAATTTAATTTGAATAGCAAACCATTTAGTTAAGAAATACAAGTTAATATGCCAATGTAATTTTTTTTTAAATGTTAAATAAGTTTTTCTGGAAGTATGTTATAACGAGGAAACAAAGGAAAGACAAAAATCGTAAACATATGGAAAAACAAGACTGACAAAGGGTTTAGTGTGAAAACAGTTTGTTAGGTATCCTTATTGTAATGGGAAATCATAAACTTTTTTCCAAGTTAGTTTAAGATGTTCTTTTTGTTTTCAGTTTCTATCAGTATCTTAAATTTAAAATCGTAAGACCTTTATCTTATAATCCTGGAAAAAAAATCTTAAATTTAAAACTGTGTAAATCTTATAAAAGATTTATTAAGAGAAAACCTGATATGATATGACAGAATTCATTTAGAATAAAATAAAACTTCAATCAATAAGATATTTATATTGAAATGTTATTATATAGTTAAGAATGCGGGGAGAGCTTCAAACTTGTCAAAAATTACTTTCAAGATTACGTGTTGGTCTTTTATATTTAATCGAAAACTTAGGTTTCGTGTAATATTAAATTAAATTACATGTGAACAAGTTTAACGTGTGTCGTATAATTTCAATTTGGTGATAGTTATCTGATTGGAACCTCGAACCTCGAACCACGAAGGTTGGTGGCGAATTTATTGGATAATTGCAAAAGCATGATAATACTAAAGTCTGAAAAAGAAAAGGTAATATGAAGATAATTATCAGAAAAATGTCTTTCATTTTTTACAGGAAAATACCTATAGGTTTTTAAACCAGGTAATAAGTCAAGTTACACCTTCAAAAAGTCAAGTCAAGGCTAACTATTAAGTCTACAAAAAATAACAATATATTGAGATTTTAATTTGAGACAGGTTCAGTCTATTTAAGCAAAAATCTGTCAATGTAGTTGTCAATATAGTCTAAACATTGATGATGTGTTGTCTCAAAGAATCTTTCTCGTTTGAATTTTCTTTTTAACATGTTTGAGGTAGATTTGCAGAGGTTCCAAGTTTCTTTTGCACAGTATTTTCCGGATTTATTTTGTGAGAATGAAATATTCATTAAAAGTTAAAAACCAGAACAAAAAAATCATCCTTCATAGTTCTGAAAAGAGAAGAAAACCAGTAAAATTTTCACCTTTATTTGACTGGTGTGTAGCGTATAAGAAATAAAGTAAGTAAAAAGAAACACTATTGTTTGCGTTATTGTACGAATAACTTTAAAACTTTTGAATATTTGACTGATTCTTCGATTCACTTTACAGAATCTAAAAACTGTATCAAGACTTTAATTCTGTACCACATCACATGATATAGGCCCCATCAAACAACACTCAACTTTTTCAATTAGGGATAATGCTTTCCCACTCACTTGTTAGTGCGAATTAATAAGAAAAAAAATGAGCTGTAGAAATATAAATAATATGTTAACAGTAATAATATATGAGTATGGTTATAAAATAGGTCTTATTACATCTTAAATGTGAAACGATGAAATAATATTTAAATTGTTTTAAATTTTGACTCTTAAACCACGTAAAATTATTAAATGTGGTAAAAATATAAATTTTCAGTCGAAATCTAAAAAATTAATTGATTATCTTAATGAAAAACTTAAGGAATTTGATGGTCCACTGTGATATCAATATTTAAATTATAAATTTATCAAAAGATATTATTAGAATCAATCACAATACAACTAATCACCATACAACTTTGCCGTAGAAATAGATATTTTGAATTTAAACTTGTTGAATTATATCATTAGGATCAATAAGCTCTCATAGGATATTTTGTTAGTTTTAGAATTTGTATTCCTCACAGTTTTATTTATGATGTCTCAAAAAGTGAAAGAAAAAAAATACTAAATTATAAGCGATGAAGTGACGTAAGATTATTGATTGTGATAAAAATAAATATGAAAAAAAAATCTTTATCATTAAATTTTGTTTATATATATCTCAAGGTTAAGTAACAAATCTATTGTCTTTAAAATAGGTCAGTTTTTATATTATGCTAAATCATCAAAACTTTTTATATATGAAAAAAAACATATTTTGTCATTAAGAAGAAAATAAGGAAAAGAAAAGGTTGATTGGATATAAAAAGGTAACAACTTATGATTAGCTGGTGATTTGAACGTGTGAAAGATGACGAATTGATCCGATTGTGATGTGTGGCACCAAGTTGTAGCTGTAAAGAGATACATTTTAGGGTTTGATTCGGTTGTTCTATTTTTGTACACGCTTTGTACTGTTGTAACTTTACACCTAGCCGACATACAAGTCTGAAATTCTGTGACCAATGTAGTTTTGCCATTAGTGAGAAGATGAGGGAACAAGTTTTTCAAGTTTCGAAAACGAGGGCCAAACACACTCCAATCACTCACTCGTCATACTGAACCCAATCTCACGCAATGCTCTTCCCACACGCTTTACCTTCTATTATCGCCGTCGTGTTCTTCGGTGTGTTCAGGTTCACCTCATCATTCTTACATTCAAATTCTAGCTACAACAAGTGAAACATAGTTCACATATTTTTACTATTTGAATTTATTTCATTCACTTTAAATTTAATTATTCACCTATTTCATTTTTAAATATCTTCATTTTCTCCTTTTATTCCTTAAAATAAACTATAACACAATTTTCTGTTTATTTTGTAAATTCATTTACTCGTTCTCTTTCAAAATCCATCCTTAAAATCACATACAATCTAATAAAAAAACTTTAGGTGAGATGGATTGAAATAATAGCATTGTATTAATCTGAAAACTTTCTTTTTCAAATTTTAAAAGTTTCGAGAAGAATTTTAGAAACTGAGAAATTAAAATTGATATTGTGTAAGATTATAGATTGAATCAATTTACTGTCTATAAAATGAGATCATAGGATTAGTTAATTATAAAATGTTAACAGTATAGATTGAATAAATTTACTATCTATAAAATGAGATGATAGGATTAGTTAATTGTAAAATGTTATCAGGTGGTTAAAATTTAAAAATTAAACAAAACATTAATATAAATATGATTATTAATATTATAATTAAGTCTATTTCGTCACAAGTTAATAAATAGAAAGTTAATAAATAGAGTCTGCTAAAGTATAAAAAAATACACAAATAAAAAATTATCATCTAATTTATCAAAGCTTAAATATAATTTTGGTTTCTACTTTCATTTATTTTATTCAATTTCTCCTCTTTCCTTTATTTTTGTTTAATAAAATATAGTTTTTGTAAATTTGGTTATACTAACGATGTTGAAATTGTTAAAAAAAATGAATCGTGCATGACATATATTAGTTTATAGTTTTTATTTTTATTTTTTAAACTTATTTTTAATTTAAAAAATATATATCACTTGTCAAGTTATCATTATTTGTTTTATATATTAATATCGCCTATTTATTATATTTTTGTTAATTTTATTCAATTTAATCATAATATTTATTAATTTTAATTTAATTTAGTTTTAATTTTTATTATTTTAAATTAACTTTAGCTTTATAACAACGATTAAACATGAATTTAATAATTATATTTCAATATAATTAGAATTGGTTTAAAAATTATAAAAAAAAACATTTAATAAAAATATAAATTTTAATAAAAATTCAATATAACATTGACATCAAATTAAATTAAGTCTCAATTTAGAAATGTACAAAATTAAGATTGAATTGAATAAAATTAATGAAAAATTGGACTAAATTGAATAAATTTAATAAAAATTGAGACTCAATATAATTTAAGACATTGATAAATGTATTAATATTGACTTGCACACTCACGTTAAATTAATACATGATATTAACACTATTACGTGACACAAAATAATTTTTATAAATGAAAAAAAAAAATACAAACTAACGCATACAATTCACTTCAAATTGAAAAAAGAAGAAGAAGAAAATTAAAGATCAAAATTATATTCAAGTCGTTAATGTAGAATAATATATGGACACTTTGTATCTTTTCATTATACGAATATTGGAATTTAGTCAAATTTATTTTTTCACGATTATAGATTGTATTTAGATGAAAAAAGTAAATGATTTTCCTTTATTTGAATTAAAAGAAAATGAAAAGGGCTCAGAAAGAAAAAAAAATCTTTTTTTAACTATACTATGTTTAGTTTGTACATGGTAAAAATTATGACACGACTGTTCCTCCCAATCTGAAATTCAGATTCCAGCACCACCACGTCATCTCCGATTTATCCTCATGAACAACTCCCCAAGTCACACCCTTCGCGTTCTGCATCTAACTCGGTGGTCGTGGAGTTGCAACCTCCCACCACACACCCCGAGATGCTTCCCTTTTTCTCTCTACTGAGAATCCTCTTCAACGACACTATCCGACTAACCGGAAAAATAATTGAAGACTCCGTCTCACGCCCCAAGCTCTCGTCACGCAATGCAGAAGAAGAAGAACCAACCGGTATAGACCGGTCCACCTCTTCCCCAACCGTTTCAGGTTCACACACAACAACAGCCACCTCAGATTGAGTTTCTTGCTCCGAAATGGCCTCGACAGGCGCCCTGCAAAGCGGACAAGTGGAGTGGGACTGGAACCACATGTCGATGCACTCAGTATGGAAACTATGGTTGCATTTGGGTAAGACCCGACCCGTTTCTCCGTTCTCAAACTCTGACAAGCACACCGCGCATTCCGATTTTTGGGTGGAATCGGAGAAGGTGAAGACCGGGAGCGTGGAGATGACGGAGGGGTGGAGGCCGCGCGAGGTGAGGGCAATGCGGGCGGCGGGGTCGATGTAGAATACGAACTGCGGGCGGTTGCTTCTTCGGGGAAGTTGTTGCCGGCGGCGAGCTCGAAGGAGGGTGCAGCGGACGTAGACGTGGAGGCAGAGCATTATGATGATGATGACGAAGAGAACGACGATGGCGAATAGCATTATCTTGCCGCTAAGCGCGAAATCATTCGCTTCGATTTCCTTAGCTTCATCGTTTTCCATGTTGTCGTTCATGGCTGTCGGAGCAGAAGGTTTGTTTTATTGATGCAGTGTGGTGGTTGGTTGTACTGGCAACGTTTATTTATCTTGAATTTTTGGTGTTACTTGTGATTACTACTGCTAGGTGCGGTTGACGCGGTTTTTGGGAAATGACGGTTGTGCCCTTTGGTGTGGTTAAGTAGAGTGAAGAAGTTGTGTTTGTTTGATGTAATTTTGGTGTGGTAGTGTCGTAGAAATTGTGTTGACGTTTTGATTGATGCAGTGTTATTAAAACTGCAGTTATATACAGCTAGCAGAAATTTCGTTCTACCACCATAGAACAACGTGACTCATCAACTGGTCAATGTTTAGTTGATTACCACAAAATGATATACCCCAATTCATACGAACTGAACAACTTGTTAAAAGATTCTCATATTTCAACTATTTTTTGGATTTTTCCATAATATTTTTCATTAAATACCAAAACATTAATAATGCATTGCTTGTCTACAAGTTGACTAGTTTCCAGAGTTTTTTTTTTTTCCTGAGATCGTATGAGAATAAGGCATTCAGAGATTTCATACTTAATTTTTTATTTTTGCAAATAATTGTTATGATGATTGAATATGAGTTGTTTAATCCATCTTATCTCATGATAAGTTCATCTTCCCCCCAAAATATTTTTTTTTACAAAATTAACCTTATTATTTCTAAAATTTCCACAAAATCAGTTCTCCTTATGTATGTACGGAACTGTATAACAAAATTATACCCAAAATCGTAATTCTCAAGAGTGGTCATTGAGAAATAATTATATTTTTTAAAACATTTAAGTATGCATTTTTAGGACTTAAATATTTCGTGCTTGGTTTGAAGATATATGTAGCTACAATTTTAAGGTGGTCAAAGAATTGAAATATATATATATATATATATATATATATATATATATATATATATATATATATATATATATATATAAACGAGAGAAAAAATGAATAATATTTTTTAATAATAAATTTTTTTGTATTATTTTAATGTAATATTAATTCTTTATTATTATTCTTATTATTCTAATTAAACTAGTGGATTTATACGTATTAAAAGGATTCCTCTTTGTCCATATTTGTTTTACAATTTGATCTTTCAGTAAAAGTTTTTTCAGTTAAAATAACTGTTTTGCCAATTTTGGTTGTTTATTTAAATTTTAACTATTTTTTTCAAAATTTAACTGTTTCTTTTTAACTTAATATTTTTTAATTAAACAATTATCTACAAAACAAGTAAAACTTATTCACAGTAAAATAATAAAAATTATTCATATTTAATTTTATAATTATAATAGTAACAATAAAAAATATTATTATTTTTATTATTTTTTATTATCATAAAAAAAATAACGCATATGTTTTCACGTATTAATAAAAAATGTATAATATAATTATGTATTAACTTATTTAATTATTTTTCTTATTTTTTTATTTTTTTATTATTAAGAGACCTATGATGAGTTAAAACAATAAGATGATTTTTAAGCATTATTTTCAATTTTTTCAAAAGTATCTTGTATTTGATTTCACTATTTTTTTTTATGTTGAAATGTATACCAATCTAACAACACAAAACAAAAGAAATTTTAAACTCGACTTTGGAAATAAAAATATTCGTTTAAAGTAACTAATTTAGCATGATTGGAGACTAACTTAAAAAATTAATTTAAACCAAGCTTAACACAAATAAGAACTATTATTTGTCAACTAAAACAAAACTAATAAGTTATGTATCGTTCTAGTTGTTTGAGACCTAACTCCATAAAAATAAATAAATGAATATTAAACGTCCAAAAAGATATCTAAAGTTATTAACTCAAATTGGATCTAGATTGGACTTCTTTTCGGTTTAAATTTTATTGATAAATACTATTGTATAAAAAAATTGAAAAATAATTATTACTTTTGTGATCTTTATATTGGTTTTTATTTTAAAAAGTTATTATCTTTTTGTTTTGGTTATTCTTTTATTTTTGAAGAATAAAAACAATTTGTATTTCTTTTAATTATAAATAAAACATCAATATGATAATGGAACAAATTATTTTTCCTTAAAAATAATCATAAACTTTTAATCAAAAGAGGTTTTGATAATTTGTTTTTCTCTTGGATAAAATAAAATATACTAATTTTATTTTTCGGAACAAAAACATAAGATATAAACATTTCTTATAATTTTGATTTTATACGATTAGAAAATGTTTCGGTGTACATTTTCCTGTGTGTCTCTATTGCTCCTGGATGTCTGGGATGCTTGCATTTCTTCAACTGTTGTCCTTCGTATTCACCAAAGGAGGGGGAGGTACCTGCAAAGATACTCCGACGCTCAAGTCAGATATGAATTATGGAGCTGAAGCTCAGAAGAGAGTAATTGGATACTGCTCTGAAATATTATTCAGGATCTCTAGAGCCTAAAGAGAACGTACCTGGACTTTGGTCCTGTTACTGTATTTATATGCAATATAAAAATAACCACCTTACCTAAAAATGTGGTTAGTGGCTTTGACAAATATCTTAACTGTCTAAAATATCTAAGGTATTTATGTTATTACATAAATATCCTTACTACATAACATGCCCCCCAAGTCCGAGTTAACCGTTCTGTTTTATGAACGTGGTAACTATAGGACTTATGAGTTTGAGGGAGGTTGTGTTGGGGAGCGTGTTTGTGGTTGTCGTTCATGTGTGGATTGAACGTTTTAAATCAAGGATGACCGAGCAATTGGGTTTGATGAGCCAAAAAGAGACCAAGACGAATGGTAAAAAGCTGGAACAAGTGAGGCCGAACGTTCGTGCACCTGGGTTGGCGAGCGCTTAAGAAACAAAAGGTCGAACGTTCGTGCACCTGGGTTCGTGAGGCCGAACGGCCAACTTCTTGAAGGCTCGAAAACATGGATTGACGAGCGCTTGTTGATGTGGATTGACGAGCGGTATTTGAACGCTCGTTGCAATGAATGTCGAGCGATATTTGGACGCTCGTTGACATGCATTGGCCGGCGCCTCTTGAACGCTTGTTGATATGAATTTGCGAGCGATGTTTGAATGCTCGTTGACATGCATTGGTGATGGACGAGCGCTCGTTGAAATGGATGGACGAGCGCTCGTTGCAATGGATTGACGAGCGCTCGTTGAAACGGATGGACGAGCGCTCGTCCACGTATTGATTGTCGAGCGTTCGGTTCCAAAAGTCGAGGTTGAACGTCCGGCTGTTTGGACGCTCGTACATATGAGTTGTCGAGCGGTCGAGTCGAGCGCAAGGGACTGAATGTCGATGCTGAGGGAAAGACGAACGCTCCAGGCTGAACGTCAATGTCGTACGCGAGGCTGAGCTAGGGACGTTCCAGGACGAACGTCATTGGCGTACGCGAGGCTGAGGTAGGGACGTTCCAGGACGAACGTCCTTGACTGGTTGAACGCTCGTACACAGGCATTGTCGAGCATTCGAGCATGAAAGTCGAGGTCGAACGTTAGCGAGGTTTTGTGTGTGACGTTTTGAGGACGAACTGACTCCGGATGGCTGATCATTGAGAACAGAGTGGACGAACGTCGCTGGTGATCGAGTGGGCGAACGTCGTGCACCGCTTGCACGTTCGTCCCTTGAGCGTGAGGATTGCTTGCACGCACGACAGTGACGTTCGAACGTTGACGTGCTCGTGTTGAGAGAATGCCGAACTCTTGATGCCGAAACGGGCGTCAGAACGAATGCTGAAACGTCGATTGGACGAACGTTATTTATTCGAGAGGACGAACGTTAATGACCGAGTCGACGAACGTCGTGGATGGTTTGTACGTTCGTCCCATTGCTTGCCGAGCAGCCTACTTCTTGAAGGCTCGAAAACATGGATTGACGAGCGCTTATTGATGTGGATTGACGAGCGGTATTTGAACGCTCGTTGCAATGAATGTCGAGCGATATTTGGACGCTCGTTGACATGCATTGGTCGGCGCTTCTTGAACGCTTGTTGATATGAATTTGCGAGTGATGTTTGAACGCTCGTTGACATGCATTGGTGAGCGCTTCTTGAACGCTCGAAAACATGGAATGTCCAGCGAAGTTGGACGCTTGTTGACATTTGATTGTCGAGCGTTGAGGCCGAACGACGGACTGAGTGGACGCTCGTTGACAATTGAATGTCGAGCGTTGAGACCAAATGACGAACGCCTTCGATGTTGAACGACAGATTCTTTGGAAGTAGATGTTCTTGGGCGAACATAAGCTAGGTTATGGGGATGGTCCCCTAAGTTTGATTGTTTGGGGGTTCTGGGGCGAACATCTACCAGCGGGAGTGTGTCCCTTTGTTCGATGCACCTGGGTGTTCTAGGGCGAACATCGGCCAGCGGGAGTGTATCCCTTTATGCACGTGTTGTTCGATGCACCTGGGTGTTCTAGGGCGAACATCGGCCAGCGGGAGTGTATCCCTTTATGCACGTGTTGTTCGATGCACCTGGGTGTTCTAGGGCGAACATCGGCCAGCGGGAGTGTATCCCTTTATGCACGTGTTGTTCGATGCACCTGGGTGTTCTAGGGCATCGGCCAGCGGGAGTGTATCCCTTTATGCACGTGGGTGTTCTTGGGCGAACATCTGCTGGGTTTAGAAGTGCTTCAGGATGATCGGCTTTCAAGTGTCCGCTTTTATGTACAAGATATGTTTATCTGCACTGTAAGAAATAATATTAAGCATATAGGTGAGACCGTTTGGTCAAGTTGCAAACCTGGTGGCTGGACGCTTGAGGCCGAGCGTCAAAGAGATGAAGTGACCGAATGCTTCCTGCGGAAATTGGCGAACGCTAATGAAGTGATTGGCCGAACGGTTGCAGCTAAGATGCCGAACGCTAATGAGGCCGAATGTGGGAGCGCTCGTATTGAAGAATGGTCGAGCGGTAGAGACCGAACGTGAGGATGAGCGGTTGAAACCGAAGGGATACCGAACGGCCCAGTGTTTGAACGTTCGTACACCTACTGATTGTCGAGCATTTGATTCCGAAGGGAGGGGCCGAACGGCCGACTGTTTGGATGTTCGTACACAGGCACTGTCGAGCGTTCGATGATAAGCCAAGTAACGAACGCACTATGCCGAACGTGGATGATAAGCGAAGTGAAGAACGCTCTAGGCCGAACCTTAATGATAAACGATGTGACGAACGCTATGCTGTTTGAACGCTCGTCCACATTGAGTGTCGAGCGTGAGCGCTCGAATCCGAAGGCGAGGACGAACGTTATTCATTCGGGTGGGCGAACGCTGAGGACCCGAGCTGACGAACGTTGGCGACCGAGTGTGCGAACGTTGAGGACGAAGTGGACGAGCGTCGATGATGGTTTGAACGTTCGTCCCGCTGTTTGTCGAGCGATTTTCTGAACACTCGTTAATATGGACTTGACGAGCGCTCGTTGAAATGGATGGACGAATTCGAAGGGCAAGGCCGAACGTCAATAAGAAAGGCAGTACGGTCCATGGCGAACTGGTGAACGTCGAAGGGACGAACGCTTGGGAACCTAGTGGACGAACATTGGTGACCGAGTGGACGAACGTCGGGATTTGTTTGAACGTTCGTCCCATTGCTTGCCGAGCGGCCTAAACCGAGTGGAGTGTCGAGCGATGTTTGGACGCTCGTTGACATGAGTTGGCGAGCGCTTCGTGAACGCTCGTTGAAATGGTAGGACGAGCGCTCGTTGAAATGGATGGACGAGCGCTCGTTGAAATGGATTGATGAACGCTCGTTCACATATTGATTGTCGAGCGTTCGTCTACGTAGGCGAGGCCGAGCGATCTACTGTTTGAACGCTCGTCAACATTGATTGTCGAGCGTTAGAATCCAATGGTCGAGGCCGAACGACCGATTGCTTGAACGCTCGTTCACAGTGATTTTTCGAGCGCTCAAGTGGGATGTAAGGCCGACTGTTTTGACGCTCGTACATAGTGACTGTCGAGCGTCCTCGAAGTCGAAAGTCGAGGTCGAACGCTGGAGTATTTGAGGAATAGAAGTTGGGTTGGATGACGTGGAGGCCAAACTGAATGACGCGTGGGTGGAGCGAGTCTTGCGGAAGACGTGGAGAATGGGTCTCCCTAGAATCCCTTCTGCCCAAAAAACCCTAGAATCAGCCTATTGCGGAGCGGCTGATCCTGAGGCTGCCGCGATCCGAGGTGATCGAAGACAATGGAGTCCCCAGGCTTGGGATGAACTGGCGGCTTTGCAGTGGCATTCTGATGGCGACGGCCCTGATGTGGTTGTCGCTTGAGCCGCACCTGATGGAGTTTGGACATGACGGAGGTGCCACCGCTGCGATACCGGAGAGGATAAGAGCGCGACAGTGACTCTTGAATCACGACGGTGATGCGTGGTCTGGACAGAGCCCGGTTTGGGGTTTTTCTGTTCTCAGTCTCGATTCTGATCTTGGGGTTCTCGATTTCTGATGGCGAGGACAGCGACGCTGTGATTGGAAGGGACGGCGGCGACATGGAGTTTTGGGTTTAGGGTTCCTGTTCTTCTCCGATTTCTGATGTAATTGGGAAATGAGGAATTTCTGGTGTGCCTCTGTATCCTTAAATTCTAAGGAGATTGATGGAAGGGTGTTCTAGTAGACGTGGGTGTTGTTTGGTGAGGAAGAAGATGAAGGCATGGAGATGGTGATGACGGCATAGGTGCATGATTGCTGATGGAAGATGAGTTTGGTGGCTTCTGTTACGAGACCCGCATGAGGGGTTCACAGATTTGGGATTTCAAAGTAGTTATGGAAAAATAGCTGATGATTAAAGGGTGAGGGAGCAAGGATGATCTTTCCGTGGTGAAGGCGGAAATGAATGAGTTCTGATTTGCACCGTTCCCTCCTTGCCGATATGAATGAAGGTCTCCGAGGAAAATGATGAACGATCTCGTGAAACTCGCGATCTGGGTTTGGTTTGATTGCGCGCTTTGGGATCTGAGGAGTGGCGTCAATGGAGGGGCTGGTGTGGGTTGTTCTTGTTGAGATGCACCGTGGATTGGAGTTTGGTGGTCTCCATCATTGTCTTAGGATCATCGTGATCGTGTTTTGGAGGTGACGGGGATGAATTAATGGTTCCCCTATGACAGTGGTGTCCGGTGGTGTGACGAAGGCTGATGGATGGACCTAATTTGGGGGCGTTCTCTGCGCTGAGTGTGACTCGCGAAGGGGTGTGATTTCGTTGATGTCTACTGGCATCAATGACTCACGGGGGGAGAAGGAGAGAAACCCGATGGAGGCGTCATTTGATCTGGTAGTGACAGTGGTGTCAACGGATCGCGGATGGGGATCATGGTGGCGATGCAGATGGAGTAGCTCTATTCGAACGAGTGATTCATTGAGGCCGAGGCTCCTCTTGTGGCTTCTTTGGGTTGGCACTCGGCCCCACGGTGGGCGCCAAAATGTTTCGGTGTACATTTTCCTGTGTGTCTCTTTTGCTCCTGGATGTCTGGGATGCTTGCATTTCTTCAACTGTTGTCCTTCGTATTCACCAAAGGAGGGGGAGGTACCTGCAAAGATACTCCGACGCTCAAGTCAGATATGAATTATGGAGCTGAAGCTCAGAAGAGAGTAATTGGATACTGCTCTGAAATATTATTCAGGATCTCTAGAGCCTAAAGAGAACGTACCTGGACTTTGGTCCTGTTACTGTATTTATATGCAATATAAAAATAACCACCTTACCTAAAAATGTGGTTAGTGGCTTTGACAAAAATCTTAACTGTCTAAAATATCTAAAGTATTTATGTTATTACATAAATATCCTTACTACATAACAGAAAATAAATTGGATAATTACATAGTTAAAACTATAAATAAATTCATTATTTTCTTACAACGGGTGTGAATAATATATACTGTTTGAGTAACATCAAACTATAAAATAATTTAAAAAAACACATTACGTGTTAATTGTTACTCAACATTAAACATTACATTTAAATGTAATAAATAGTTTAATTCAGTTTTTTAGTTTTGTACGAAAGCACTACTTGGTGGCACAGAGTGGTGAGAATGGAAACTTTGGAATGAAACCCATTTGAACCTTAAACTGCCATCTTTGTTTACACCAACTCTACATATCTAAATAGAATAAGATTATTTCACACCATTTCACAATCATTTAATATTCATGTTAAAGTAAAATACTCATAAAAATTAAATTTTATATTTATAAACAGAAAAAAGTAAAATATAATAAAAGTTAATTCCAAAATAGTGTAAAAAAATTAAAAGTATAACAAAATATAATAAGTATGAGGTGATACTTGACCTGACCACACCCAAGAAAGCTACCTTTCGGCCATGGAAAATCTCATGCCGCCAATCACAAGGACGTTTGACTCCTTCTTCCTTTACATCTTTTTCTTAGAAATTGTTCACTAAATCCATCATAATTATGCATAAATTATTATTAAATAAATTTTAGTTTTAATGACATCTGATGTATATTTGTATTTTAAAAATATTTGTGACTATTTATTGTGAATCATTTGCTATTTGTTTAAGAACCAAACCAAAAATATGTTGTTTTATTGTTTTTAACGCATTATTCTTTTGAAATTAACCATACTATTTTATTGTAAACATTTTTTTTAAATGTTATCTACCTTTTTGAGATTTTTTTTTTCGAAAATTCATACGACGATGTTCCTAAACTAACTAATAATAACTAAATGTAGAATAACATACTTATATAATTACATAAATGTTATTGTATAAATAAAATTTATATTTTAAAGAAATATATATTATTACGTATTTTCTTTAAAAACGTATTAGTAAACATTTGGTATTTTTATTTCATTTTTCTAAGTTATATTTTTCAATTAGAATAAGTCACTTTATTTAAATAAGTTGATAAATGAGTATTAATCAAATTTAGTATTGATTTATTTAAAAAATATTTATCGATTTGAATTATTAAATCTTAAACTATAAATCCATCAAAATGAAACATTAATTACTTTAATTTGAATGTTATTTTTTAAATTTAAATATAAAAAACAATGAAATAACCTTGAGAATACTAAAAATAGTTAAATAATTAATTATCACTGTCAAATCGAATCAAATAATAATATTTATTTATTTTTTAAAAAAATACCAACTAAATAAATTATAAGTTGAAAATGTATAAGAAACCTATAAAATAAATTGCTTTAAAGCATTCACCAAACATTTCTATATTTAATTTATAAACTAGTCAGATAAATTACTGGCCAAATTATTGTCTTTAAAATAGACTAATAACTATTTTATTCATCTTAATGAATATATTTATGGTTTAAACAAGTCTATAGTTTTTATCTGGATTGTCATTTATATATTGTTATATTTACATGATTTGTAATCTTAATTTTGAATTAAAATTAAATGCGAGTCCGTTGTTAATCCAGTGAACCATGTAAAATTACAATACAACTCAAGCTACACTAGGTTGGTTGATTTTGATATTTTTCTTAGTTAATAATAAAACTAAGAACTTTTCACATGGATAATATGATCACGCTAGTTATGTTTTTTTTTTATATAAATTTTGTAATAAATAACATAATTATCTTATTTTATTGATTTCACTAAAATAAGCATGACAGCTTAAATAATTTATAAATTTTTTAGTAGGAATTTTGATTAGATTAAGGTTATGCAATTGTCATATTACTCAAACACCCTTTAAGAGTTAAAATCAATGTAAAAAAAGAGTCAATGTCTAAATCAATAAAGAGGTTAGGTTACTAGTCTCGCTCGATAGGAAATGTAGTGTATTTTAAATTATCAAATCATAACAATAGACGAGGAGATAATTACAATGAAATTTGTAAACTTTTGACTTATAATTAATTAACAAATTATTTGTTAAAATGTTTTACTTTGAGAACAGCTTGTATGGTAAAATAACAATATAAATTATATAAAACATAATTAATTAACAAATATTTTAAAAAATATAATTTGTGTATAATTTAACTTACTATAGGACGATATGTCCTTATTTAGTATACCATATACTATAGTTACATATTTAATTGTTTTTAAATATTCAATACACCTCCTTAAAATATTTAACAGGATTTGGTCAGTGAAGAGTTACCAATACTAATATTAAATGTATAAAATATTACATTGTGGTAAAAAATTGTTATATGAGATTCATAGTAAAAATATCAAATAACCAAATTAACAATATATTATATATTAATGTCTAATCAACTTAATATTAATTTTATAAAAAGTTTATTATATATATGTTTTTAGATAAATTAGCCCAGTTAGACACATAAAAAAAAAGTAATATACATACTAATAAATAATAGACGGCACCAGTTTAAGTAATAAACACAACTGTTGGTGGAAGTGATGTTAGAGCCAAAACGTCGTCGCATGTTTACAACGCAGATAAACACAGTTTCTCAAAAACCCTAGTTCTTCTCACACTCTCATCCAAACCCTCTCTTTCACTCTCTCTCCACCAATGGAAACCCCTTCCGAGGCACCATCCGCCGGCACCGGCGAAACCATAAGCAAGAAGTCAGTGCGCCAATCCCTTTTTTCTTAATGCCAAATTCAATTCATAATAACTGTGCCTCAATTGAAAGGGTTTTTTGTTTGTGCAGTGCGCTGAAGCGGGAACTGAAGAACAAACAGAGAGAAGAAGAAAGGAAGCGCAAGGAAGAAGAGAAGGCCAAAAAGGTACATCTCATTTGCATTTTCCCCACTGTCATGATAAGTGAGAACTTCTTTTATAAGAAATTTATTTTTTGTATGTTTCAGTAAGATTTTGTGGTATTCCACATTTTTATTTTATTTTGGAATAATGCGTTGGATTTCTTGTCAAAAAGTGAGTTTTATTTAGGATATGATTAATTCATATGATTTTCTGTAGGCAGCTGAAATGCAGAAGGCAAAGGATAACAAATCTGCACCAGCTGATGACGAGGATATGGACCCAACAGTATAACTTCAATTTTTCCATTGCAGTGGAATATTTAATGGGTTACATTTTATATTTATTCATTTTGTAATTTTGTGGTGATTTCGTTGCAGCAATATCTTGAAAATAGGTTGAAGTATCTTTCAGCTCAAAAGACAGATGGGAAGAACCCGTATCCTCACAAGTTCTTTGTCACTATGGCTATTGGGGAGTACATTAAGGAATATGGAGGTTTAAGCGATGGGCAGCATGCCGAGGATGTCTCTGTTTCTTTGGCTGGTACTCAGCAATTTCTGTGTTGATAGTTTGGGGTTTCTGGTTGTTGCTTCTGTTTGTGTACGATGATTCTAATTGTCTTTCTGAACCTCAGGTCGCATCATGCACAAGCGCACTTCTGGTTCTAAGCTTGTCTTTTATGACCTGCATGGTGGTGGCTTCAAGGTCCAGGTTATGGCTGATGCGAGGTACCGAAAATTTGTTGTACTCTACTCTGTGCTTGTAGGAATTATGGTTGTGCAATATGATATATCAAATTAGTGCAGATCAACTATTAGACCTAAACATTTAGTGATGTTGTTGAACCAGATTTATAGCAAGGGTGACCATTTTTTATAATAATTAAGTTGGAGGAATAATCTAAAATAAAATGCGTGGCATATAATATAATCCAAAATAATAATCAACAGTAATACAATCACTTCACATTATTTAGTTTAATTTTCTCTCTGTTTAGATCTTCTATTATAATTTATTACACAAATACTGTTGATTTTGCATAATGTTATTTATACCATTGTTAAGTGGAGCGATGCAGTATTTTTAAAGGATTAACATTTAGTGGTAATATTTCAAATATCGAAAATGTAAGAGATTACCTTACAATGTGGCATTTTCTGTGGTACTCCTTGTTATTTTGGTGTAATTATTTGTATTTTCAACATATGAAAATAGCCTTCAGTATATTTTTTTTTTCACAATGATGCCTTTTTCTCATTGTTGAATCTACATATTCTTTTCTTTTATCCATTTTAATTTCAGTAGGACGAATGCAATAACTGATATCTCTTCAATGCAGTAAATCAAACTTAGATGAGGCTGAATTTTCTAAATTCCACTCTAATGTGAAGCGTGGTGACATAGTTGGTGTCACGGGTTTTCCAGGTTTGTGATGCCATGAAGTTTCATATCATCTTTTTTACTCTGTATTTCATTCATTTGAGGTTTGTCTCCAATTCTGTAACCTTGACAACACATACATCCAATTATGACTTTTTGAAAATAAAGGTTTTCTTGAAATGAATAAAGTCTATATAAATAGGAAAAAAACTATAGTTATAATTTTTTTTATTATTTCAATATTATTACTGATTTTTTCCTCAAGACTAGGGAAGTTGTGTCACATTTTGAGTAACTGGGAAGCATTTTAAGACCAGCAGTTAGTCTTTAAAATATAGATGTTTTTTAGTTGCATAGATTCATATTTGTTATACTCCTTGCTTTTAATTTGTTGCAGAGGGCTAAATCCTGCTAATCAGACACATACATTTTTCCATTCTGATTTTCTAGTGTTAGAATGCGTTCTACTGTTTTCCTGTGTTTAATTATTCAGGAAAAAGTAAGAAGGGTGAACTTAGTATTTTCCCCAAGAATTTTGTGGTGCTGTCTCATTGTTTGCATATGATGCCAAGGCAAAAGTCTGCTGCTGCTGCTGTTGATAATGCAAATTTGAAGGTCAGCATGCTTATTTATATATATATATATATATATATATATATGATTTTTTATGATGTTTGATGATCTTATGCAATGATGCTGTTACTTTAATAATTTGCAGAAAAGTCCATGGGTTCCAGGAAATGCTAGGAATCCTGAAACATATATTTTGAAGGATCAGGTATAATTTGCATGAAATGTACATTTATATATGCTACCAATGTTTTTAGTCTTTTAAATTGATTTGTATGTGCTCTCATGTTGGAACCCACATTGGAGCAGTGGTAACAGTGTGGATGCGCTTTTTGTTTTTGAGAAAATACTGAAATGCCACAGATGGATGTTTGTTATTATTATTCTTGTTTTTCATTTGTCTTATTTTTTGAATATATTGTTAGGGATTTAGGCACTATGTTGTGTTTCTTTGATTCTTTTTGATAAACGAGCTATTCAATTTTTTGTTCCATTTCTCCTTTTTGTGATTCTCTTCATGAATTAACTTGATTGCAACTTGCAATGATATGTGGCATGAAATTGATTGGTTTTCTCGATATATATGGTAACTTTTTCTTTTTCGTTTGTTGTTGAATTAAGGGTGAGTTTTGATGTTATCTAAATCTTTTATTTTTTCATATGGTTTGAATTAATTTCAAATTGAAATCAAACCAATATTCCCAAGTTTTTTCATTAGTCGTACATCAAATTTATATATTTGATTGAATCACTAATCAATTGCAAAGGTCTATATGATTGAGGATCCAGCTCCTATACAGCAAGGACTCTCACTTTACAATGTAAATTGAGGCAAACTTAGCCACTAAAATATATCAATGGTTCAAATTCTTACACATTATTATATTTTTTTATTAGAAATTATTTAATGATCTTATGTCCCTAGTCCCATTGAATTGGTGACTGGATCTTTATAGGAGATTCATCTCTTATGATTTAAATAACCTTGTGAATGTGGCTGAGGTTGATGTAGCTCTGCCAAGAACAGGCAAAAGAAAAGGGATTTTATTTCTGAACATCGTAGCATCCCACATTGCATCGAAGACACAATTTTTAGAAGGGAGACTAAGATTATTAATAAAATTTAATAATGTGTAATGATCTTAACCATTCTCATCTTTCAATGATTATGACTGCCTGAATATTGCATTATTTTGTTTCAAAGTTTGATAAAGAAATTTCTGCTTCACGTGATAAAAATGTGTTTATTAGTTTTGTTTGCGAAAGCTGAACTGAAGAGAAAAATTTCTTTTGAACTATCTCCTTTTTTCCTCATCTTTCTCTCAATATCCATTATGGGCTATAATATGTTTTATTGAATGAATTGTTATTTTCTAGGAAACTAGATATCGACTTCGCCATTTGGATTTGATGCTTAATCCAGAGGTTCGAGATATATTTAAGACCAGATCTAAAGTCATTTCTTACATTAGGAGGTTCCTTGATGACCTTGATTTCTTGGAGGTTAGTTCCATGTCTGCGTATTCTGATTCTGGACCGAGTTTCTTTACCTTCATATCCATTCACCTATTTTGAATCACTTGCAGGTTGAAACCCCTATGATGAACATGATTGCTGGTGGAGCTGCTGCACGTCCATTTGTAACACATCACAATGACCTTAACATGAGGTTATTCATGAGGATTGCCCCTGAACTGTATCTTAAGGAGTTGGTTGTTGGTGGACTGGATCGTGTTTATGAAATTGGTAAACAATTTAGGAATGAGGGCATTGATTTGACTCATAATCCCGAGTTTACTACTTGTGAGTTCTATATGGCTTACAAGGACTACAATGACTTAATGGATATAACAGAGCAAATGTTAAGTGGTAAGATTTAAATTGTGTTTTGTCAGGCATTTTTTTCCTCATTAATATTTCTTATGATGTGAAAACATTTAAACAGGTATGGTTAAGGAACTTACCAAAGGCAGCTATAAAATCAAGTATCATGCAAATGGTGTTGACAAGGACCCTATTGAAATTGACTTTACTCCACCTTTTAGGTGTGCAGTGTACATTAGTTGGTCATTTTTTTTTAATATTGATATTTTAAAATTATTGATTTGCATTTTTAATTGTTACAGAAGGATTGATATGATTGAAGGATTAGAGCAGATAGCCGGACTAAGTATTCCTAAGGATTTGTCGAGTGAGGAAGCTAATCAGTATTTAAAGGATGCATGCTTGAAGTTTGAGATTAAATGTCCCCCTCCAGAGACAACAACTCGTTTGTTGGATAAAGTAATCCTCTTTCTTGTTTTCCCTTTTTGAATTTTTCTTTTATGTAAAAGATGGTTTACTTTCCTTTTTATTTTCTCTGAATAGTCCTGCTTTTCAATGTTACTTTGTGACACTGCTGTTGGTCTGATAAGACGAGTACAATCGTTTTAATGTTGGATGTACAAACATTAATTTTGAGTGTTGTGGTTCTGAAAATGAAGTATGTATGAATGCTAGCATAGGGGGTAGAGCTAGTCTATAGGCATTCCGGTCTTTGTAAGACACCGGCTAGCCCCCGTGATATAACTGTAATTTCCTGTTAGAGCTCTAACATTTCTATTCAGTGAATTGTTAAATTTGTATAATGTGCAGGTTTAGTGAAGCTTGGGTACAAATACTTTTTCAGTTTTATATTGTACCTTGTTAAGTAATTATAAACATGATTTCAGTTTTATATTTACACAATTCTTGTTATTGCACTTTATTCATGAATTTTTATTTCTTAATTTTAGCTTCTTACGAATTATCTGCTGGAAATCTAATTATATTATTTTCATATTGCAGCTTGTGGGTCACTTTTTGGAAGAAACTTGTGTAAATCCTACATTCATCATAAACCATCCCGAGATAATGAGTCCTTTAGCGAAGTGGCACAGATCAAAACCAGGCCTGACCGAACGATTTGAATTGTTTGTTAATAAACATGAAGTAGGATCATAAGATTGAGTTGTCTATTATTTATTTAAAATAATTTGGAATAATGCTTCTGACCACTGTTACTATTCAGCTTTGCAATGCGTATACCGAATTGAATGACCCTGCAGTACAACGACAAAGATTTGCTGAACAACTCAAGGTAATGAAATGTATTACAACGTTAATAAGTTGGGCTTTTTTTAATAAAAGTATTGTTAATAACTGTTGTCTGTTTTACTTGTCAGGATCGGCAATCTGGTGATGATGAAGCAATGGCCTTGGATGAAACATTTTGTACGGCTCTGGAATATGGTTTACCACCTACTGGTGGTTGGGGCTTGGGCATTGATCGGTTGACCATGTTGCTGACAGATTCACAGAATATTAAGGTTTCTACTCTTTCTCTATCTGCATGTTATTTTGTTTCAGAATTTCTCACCATGTTCTGTCTTCTTGGTGACAGGAGGTTCTTCTCTTCCCTGCGATGAAACCTCAAGATTGAATCTTCTACCAAATGTGTTTAAATTAGTGAAATCATCATACACAGGTACGTTCTGCGTTAACGTGACTGATAATTTGCGTGTGACTTTTGGCCGCCTTTTAAATGCCAAGTATTTCCAGGAAAAGTTCGAGCTTGGTACACTGCATAATTTGTAGCCACTACTGATATTGTTAATCTTTGTTATTGATTTTGAGTATACAACCCCAGTAATAATAGCAGTTTAGTCGACCGTGGAACAGCTGCTACATAATGATGGCAGAAAGAAAGCATATTAATTCCCAATACAAGCATAATAAAAATGCTCAAAAAGCTTCAACTATTCATCCTCACAACCCAGAAGTTATATCTTGTTGACTCAATGATCATTGATACGAGGTTTAATTAAACAATTAGAAAAAATAACGCGGGCTGGGTCTCGGTTGGGGAGGACTATGAAACAGATATTTAACAGATAATGTCCTCCCTCTTATGCGCCAAATTAAGCAACAAAAAGGGGTGGGCAAGAGAGTAGGCCGGCTGTACCATGAACTTAAGAAATCAAGTCAGTTTTTGTTCTTTTTCTTTTTTTTTCCTGAAACATGCAATTAGGTGGCTGTTGTCTGTGTAATTTTGAAAAAAAAAATGTTTCTGATTGTAAGCGAAGGGTGGGATTAAGGGACACGGGCGGTCTGGCACGAAGTTGGGCTACTAAATCTGAAAATTAGTTTCCTTGTAGCATGCGCATCAGGTCATAAGAACAAATAATTCGAACCATGGAACCAGATATGTGATTTTGGTGTGGGCAGAGTGACATTTTGTGCGTTCGAGTGAACATGGAACCTAACTCTAATTCAAAAAGAAAGTTTAAACGGATTGCAATCTCTAGAAATGCACTCCCTATTGATCATAGTATAGCACTATTGGTATTGGCAGCAGTCTAGCTCAATCACAGTGTACCACTATCAGCCGCAATTGATAAGTTTGATAATTCAGTTCAGTACATTTTTTAATGAAAAGGACACTAGAGACAATTTATATTTTTTATTCAATATATCCACGAAGAATTTCCGGTAGTTAATTCCTATCTAGTATAAACGGTAATGTTTCCTCTGCCGGTATTGATTAGCGTTGATGTATGAATTTTCAGTTATGCTACTGGTATTGGATATAATTATAATAACCTTTTTTTGGTGTTTAAGTATTTCCTTTTTTTCTCTATCTGTTTCAGGAACATTAAAAAGCAAGATGATTAATTTGGTATCTCAGTTTTGATTTATGTATTTGATTAGTGGACTTATGACGAACTGGTCATGCATCGTTTCGCAGTTGATCTATCCTGTAAGGGCGGTTGGGGAGGGGGCATTGATATATTTTATCTTTTGGTGGTTGGATTAAATGTGATGTCATATACTAGCTTATTTATTACACATTTAAGATTCGAAACAATTTTTTAGTACATTTCTCATTTAGCCAATATTACTTCTGCTCAATGTAGTGGTGGCTGTTTGGGTTAAAAGTTAAAGATAAATGAGTTAACTCATGCCCACATTCTTGGGGATCGAATATTTTTATTTTCTGCATAAACCTGCGGGGTTGGTAAAATGCTCCTTTTATTTGAAATTTAGGGTTTTTAATAAAGATGAAAACAATAAATTATACCAATCTAAAATGGATTTTTTTAAATAACGTGAGTGTGTAGAGCTAATCACTAAATTTTCGAGGCCTATTGTTTACTGAATGAATTTTTCTCTTTGGTTAAGATGGGTCATTCGTTTGTGTTAAGCTTGTTTAGCTTTGTTTAGCAGAAATTTAAACCAGACACGTTTGGTACAATTTGTTAAATCCTATTGTCATATTAATCAATTTGTTTAAATTATATTTTATATAAAATATTTTGTTGTAACTTTTTCACTTGTTACTTTCTCTTTCATTTTTTTTCTAAGCAATCACTTCACTTTACAGATAACCTCGTTTCTTTTCCCTCCTCTTCATCTCAAGTATATTTTTCTCTTTTTTTTTTACCTCAAAGCTTGCACAATGTGCAAGCAAATGAGATCAATCGCTGAATTGACATAAGAAATAAAGGTGAAGCCAAAATAATTAATTTCAAATAACAAAATCATACAAGAAAAGCAATTTATTAAATGACTTGCAGTGATTTTGAAAACGAGTTTTTGTTTTCTTCCTTATAAATGTTTTCTTCAATTTTTGTAAGTATTTCGGTTGGTCATTTCATAATGCATGCATTTGGGCAAGTGATGATTATTAACATTGTATATAAACTTAAATGAACTATGAAAAGTATGAGAAATTGTTGATAAGATATCTCAAATTGTTTTCTCTGGCTTGATTTATCATTGAATAAAATGCCGTATTGTACATACTTTATTTCTTATGTCAGAATTAGATTATGCGCATATATTCTATTTCTCATGTACCGATTTGGATTATGGTAGTTAACTTTCTTGATTTTTTTTTATCTTGCGTTTCCTTGCTCTGTTGACATCATATTCTTGGTTTTGTTTTATTTTATTGATGAAAGACACTGTGAAGTTAGATATAATAATATTTGTACGTTAATGTTATTTGTTTAGAATGTTTTGGACCGACTTCAAGCATGTTCCATTCTTAACATATTTTTAAATGTTAGAACTGTTTATCGTTCTGAATATGTTTGAGACAGTAGACTTTGACCGATACTATATGTGATAGTTGGAATATTTATTTGTTATGATTACTGTGTGAACTGGTTGAATTTGAAGGTGTTCAATCCTTAATAAACACAAAGATTTTAGTGATGTAGAGTTTTAAATTTGGTTAGTACCATAGTTTAAGAAATAGAATGCTATGAAATTTTGGGAGAAAAATTAAACTATTATTTGCCAGTTTTCTTAGATTATGATATTCGTAAAATGTGTGATTTATATCTATTATGATTATTGGGTGAAGTAACAAAGTCCAGGGATAGTTAACTCAGCAAAACATCATGCATTGCATTTACAATGGTTGTGTCGCCAAAATTTGGGCACCATGCTCTCACAAATAACATACTATTTTAATTCCAAACCAAACTGAATCAATCAAATTTTTATTTAACTTTAAAATACTGTTCTTAATATAATGCGATTTTTTTTATTGATTAAATTAAAATTTCTTAATATTCAGTGATCTGTCTCATTTTAAGAATAAACTTATAAAAAGATGACTTTTATAATTTTTAGGATTAAATATGTTTTTGTCTCTTAATTTTTAATAAAATTTATAATTAATTCATTTTTAAATTTGTGTTTTTTTAACCAAATTTTATTAATTTTATTTATTATCAAATGCGTTTGAAATCTTAAATAAATTTAATAAAATTTAGTTAAAAAAACTAAATTTTTTTAATTACAAAGATGAATTAAATTAATTCAAAGTTTATAAGAGAAACTAATTCTAATTTTTCCTAAAAAATTAAAGTAAAAAAGTATATTTAATCTTTGTATATAATAACTTGTAAAGTTGCACGGTGTTAATATTTTAGTAATTTAAGCATTTTTGTATTGTTAATGTTTGTTTATGTACTTTACTATTCTATTGATTTTAGTTAAGTTAAGCTATATGAATAATATTTGTAGACATTAGCAAAATTTTGTCTTGAATTGGATTGGTTATCATTTGAGAGTCCAGTAACAAAATATTTTAAAACAAACTAAAATTTTATGTCAATGATAGTCTTATATAATATAAAAGCAAACGAATATTATATAATGGAATAGCATTTCTACTCTTATTTTTATAAGATTATTGTTTAAAGTGAGCCTAAACTTTGTCATTTATTTAACAAATATAAGAAGTTTAATTTTATTTTGTATAGTTTGAATTTACATCAAATATATCGTCTCAATAAATGTGATGCACAATAATAATAATAATAATAAATATTATTATTATTTGGGAAGAGTATACTTTACTTCTTTATAAAAATTATAATTATTTATCATTTTTTATACTTTATCTGATTGGTTCTAAATTATATAATTACAAAATAATATTTTATTACGGAATACTAAAAAATAACAGAAAATTTTCAATTATTTTATTTAAATTCGTTGATGAGGTAATTAAAAATTTCTTGTTCTTCGGCTATATGTATATATTAAAAGAAAAATAGATAACTTTCTCTTTTATAAACTCAAGTTGCAATTCGTAAAAGGTAAAAACACCTAGTCAGTTCTATCAACCAGTTCAAAAACTAAAATTTATATTTATATTATTATTATTCTTTTATCATATTAATATAAAAATAAAATTTCAATACTTACTGATATTATTTATCTTTTTATTATTATCCACTATAAAATATAGTAAAACACAAAAAGATGGGTTATGGTTATGATTGTTAAATAACTTTTTCAATTATGATATAGATATATTTTATCTGTCTTCATCTATGAATAGTTTTTGTTCTCTTCTAAGTATATATTAGGTATTAATATATCTGTTTGGTATCTATGAATACTTTTCTTTTCTTGGAAAAAGACAAACAGTGAAATAAATAATTGGAGAAGTTTTGTTGCTTTATTCGTGGCTTCCTTCCATCAATCTCCGACAAAGAGAATGACCTGTCTGCTTCATTATTAAAATCAAAATCATCATATTAAGATTTTTATTTAAAAGTGGTATTATGTATTATTATGTATGGTGTGTAACCTCTCTCGAAGACCCATCAAGCTTTATCTATTTTTCTGCATAATTACAAAGATTTGAGTTTCTAAAAAGCAGATTGCGGAAGTGATTATTTATGACTTTCGAAAGGAGAAATGATGTTTTGATTTGATAAGCATTTAAGAAGCTATCTTGGTTCATGGGTACACAGATACAGAGTCCATTGATTACTGCATAGAGAGATAAAAATGGAGGGTGTGGAGCATCGAACAGTGAATGTGAATGGCATAAACATGCACGTTGCCGAGATGGGTGAAGGCCCATTGATCCTCTTCATCCACGGATTCCCTGATCTATGGTTCTCATGGCGCCACCAGATGAAAGCTCTTGCTTCCCTCGGTTACCACTGCGTGGCGCCGGACCTCCGAGGGTACGGAGACACGGATGTGCCGGCCTCTCCCACCGCCTACACGAGTCTCCACGTGGTGGGCGATCTGGTTGGTCTTCTGGATGAGGTAGCCGGCGACAATGAGAAAGTGTTTGTGATAGGTCATGACTGGGGTGCCATGACTGCTTGGTATCTTTCTCTCTTTCGCCCTGAACGAATCAGGGCTCTTGTGAACATGAGCGTCGCTTTCACTCCCCGAAACCCCAAGAGAAAGCCCCTTGACACCTTAAGAGCAGTGTATGGAAATGACTACTATATTTGCAGGTTTCAGGTTTGTTTTCTCCTATGTTTTTCTTACGTGATTTGGTTTGCTTCTAACTGAGTTTCAGTTATATATACCTGTTGATGTGCAAGGGCAGCACTAGTTATATATATATTGTGTTATGTTTGGATATACCTTTTAGGTCTCAAAACATGGTTTAAGAAGAAGTGAAAAAAAGATGATTTTTTGTTGGGGCAAACCATGGTTTGCAAAGTGGTTTTGTTGCTCAAGTGGATTATTGCAGGAGACTGGGAATATAGAAGCTGAGTTTGAGAAGATTGGCACTGAAAGAGTCCTGAAGGAGTTTCTGACATACCGCAACCCTGGTCCACTTTATCTACCTGAGGGTAAAGCCTTTGATCGTCCAATTGATTCTCCCTTGAAGTTGCCCTCATGGCTATCTCAAGAAGAATGTGATTACTATGTTACTAAATATGAAAAGACTGGTTTCACAGGGGGGTTTAACTACTACAGAAATTTGGATCTGTATGTCTTTCTTCACCATCAACTGCTACATTCTTTTTTTTTTTTCAGACCTTGCCTGTTGAATGTTCGTATTTCCTCCCTTTAGATGTAACTATACAAACAGGAATTAAATCTAGATCCCTATATTTTGGATTAAATTTACAATACACCTCACGTATAAAATTAAATTAAATATATTACCTCCCCTGCACTGGATTAAAGAAAACCGTGATAGAACAAAATGCATTATATATATATATATATTCTTCTTTTATCAATTCGCATATTTCAACTCGTAAATTTCGGTAGATCTGTAAATCTACTGAAACATTTATTTAGTTTTGGATATGACCATGTGATTCATCTTATTTATGATATGATATGTGTAGATGGATGTGTTTTGAAAAAAAAAAACATGGCAATATTAGTATTATGGAATTCAAAAGAAAGAAATTCATCACACATTATTCCGAATGTTCATGTATATGTTTCTATAATGTTAGTGATGGAAGTCTAATTGCAAGCAACAATTTTATAGTTTATGTTTTACCTTTTCCTTTCATAATCAAAATTAATATACTTTTATGTTGTAGAAATTGGGAGCTCACAGCACCGTGGACTGGTGCTAAAGTCAAAGTTCCTGTTAAGTTTATTGTGGGTGATCTCGACCTGACCTACAATTCACCTGGAGCCAAGGATTACATTCACAAAGGTGGGTTGAAGAGAGATGTGCCCCTTCTGGAGGATGTAGTTGTAATTCAAGGGGCGGGTCACTTCGTTCATCAAGAAAGGCCTGATGAGATCACCAAACATATCTACGATTTCGTTAAGAAATTCTAATTTGATGTTGTCATGTTAGACATGTATTCCTTTGTTCTTGCTTTGATTGCATCTTTTTCCTTCACTGCGTGCTTGATCTGTATTTGCAAAGATAACTCTTGCTGGGTGTATTCTCATGTATGCTTGTGTTTAAAGAGATAAAAAAAAAGTTAAAAATAGCAGACTCAAGAACAATGTTTAGCAGAATTCACCAAAATCCTTTCTACTCGTGACAATTGAAGACCATTTTTTTTTAATTCATGGGCTAAGTCACCATTATCCACGGTATAAAACAGCACACCCAACTTATTGAAGCACCGATTCGAAGACCATAAATAAATTGAAAAAAAAAATACTAGGCCCAGTGTCTGTAGACTCTGAACTCCGAAGCCCATATATCAACTTTTATTGAGTCCCCCTGTTTCTCTTCTGCAAGAATCCTGCTGTAGAACTGAAGTGGCATCGAAGGTTTATGAAGAATGTATGGGCCTTGCTCTTTTCTCAACATTGAACTGTGCGTCCACAAGGCCTGTAATACCGGCAGTAATTATTTGACCCTCTTTCACTGGTCCAACACCCGGTGGAGTGCCTGTACATAATCAAAATGTCTGTTAACTGAGCAAGGGTCTCAGATTTCCCTATTTAATTCATCTATCCTTGCAAAATTATTGTATTTGATCAGTTAGGGAACGGGAGAAAGAAAGGGGCTGTAAGGGAGTCGAACCCTAAGCCTAACTCTAAGTTTGGCTCTAATACCAATTTTCTCAGCTCAAGTTTAACTTACCTCGAGCTCTCAAGTTACTCAATAATTAAATATTTCAGTTTTAATAGGCTCAAAATTTGAACTTCAAAAAGTCTATATTTGCAATACCATATATGTATATGTGTGTGTAGGATGAAATGTCAATAATTTTAAATAATAGTTGAATAATTAAATGTTAGTAAATACATATTATTAAATTCAGATATTATTTATTATTATTATTTTAAAAATGTGTACTCGTGCAAACATCAAGCCAACTCAAGAACAATGATCGAATATGTAAAGATCGAAGTTCAAATCCTTCTATAAACAAGCCAACACTTTCAACTAGTTAAACTGAACTGCCAGGTCGTAATAACAAAGTTTCCCATCACCACTGTGGCGATTCATTTTTATTTTCTTAAGAGTGCACAAACAAGCATGACCATAAGACAAATGAAGCAATCCAAACTTACTACAAACAGAAATGGCACCCTTTTCATTGTCATTGATTTTCATTCTAAACAAATACTTTTGCAGAACGGAGACTGCCCCGTTTCAAGAATAAGACATGCCATAAGTTTCCAGGATGGCTTATAGACGAACTAAAGGCCCTTGAGTCAAGAATGCTCGATTCTATCAGTTGAATCAATTCTCATTGGCCCGAATGATAGGTTAAATGACACACAGTGTGCTAATATTACTATTGACCTTTTTTCATCAATTAAACTAACACATAAGTATAAATATGCAGATAGAGAATTAATGAAACATACCAGTTAGTATAACATCTCCTTCAAACAATGTCATTACAGAGCTTATATAGCTAATTAGAAAAGGGATCTTAAAGATCATGTCCTTGGTTGAGCCCTTTTGCCGAATTTCCTCGTCTACCTATATCAAAGCAAGTCCATTTCTCTTCAATTAGTTTGGGTTTCTAATGCATCATTGAAGTAATACAAAATCAATTATATTAGAACCAACCAAATGATAATGAGAGAAGTATAGAATATCTCAAACCTTTAACCATAATTCTATATCGTCAGGGTTTGGCACTGCAGTCTTTGGCAACTGCATAAAGAAAATACAGTTGAATAATATGGCTCGTTATCTAAGTAGATGAGTAAAATAATATTCACAGGTGCACAGGTCTCATCCATTAGTTGTAGAATTTTAAATTTCACCTTGTTAGAATAAAGGGTATAACTGAATTACATATCTATTGACTACAGTACTACTTATGCAAAAAAGAAGCTGGTAAAAGTTCTTGTTTTATTGCAAAAGCGCCGCTTCACCAATTTACCAGCAATACATTTCTACTCCCAGATCTGCTCCAGGGTAATACTGGTGAATGTAGATTAAATCTTCTCGAAAAAGTCACGAACGGCTGAAATTTGTATTATCTTTCTCAGTAGTTCTTGACTCCTTAACACTATTGAGGACCACGTGAACTCATTTCTCTAACAGAATTATATAATAGTTTCAGCATAAATAACATTGTAGCATGCAATTTCTTACAATTGAACTAATTGGGGTGAAAGTGTCCTGGCCTTTTGCCAAACTCCATGGAAGACCTGCAGACTAAGAACGAACGAAGAAATGAAAACATTGCTCATCAGGTTACGAAAATACAATGTCTAAATCATATGTGCAAAATTATTTCAGAAGAAAAATATGACCTGTGCCAAAAACAACAGGGAATTCCCACACAAATCATTTCACGTTTGCTAACATCCCGTCATTTTAACTCCAATTGGTTTACATGGTTTTTCTTTATTTTCTGGTACATAGAAAAAATAATTTTCAAAAAGCTTGATTGCAGTTAACTTCCAAAATACCTTTGCAGCAGTTTGAAGGTCCCTAGCAGTCATATCCAGAGCCAGTGCATAACCTGATACACCAAAATGTACCCATCTTTATTTATCCATTGTGATAGTAGCTTTTTTACTTGATGAAAGTTTAGGTGAGTTGGACTCTGTGGACTACCCAAACCAGGGCATGCCACGTGATTCATGAGTGCTTATAAAACTACTAAAAGATTACTCACTAAAAATGTCATCAGTAATGGGGGATGTTTTTTCAAAGGAGTTCAAATCCTTACCAATTGTACCCACTTTCTTTGGTATTATAACAAGAGTTGATTTCTAAGTACCATTTTTACATTATCAGCCAAGCATAGAAAGTGACTTCTAAAGCAATATTAGTAAAAGGCCATAAACTTCCTATTCATAGCAGTTGGACGAGAGTCAAACTTTCATAGTTTTGAATAAGCTTTAAAGTATTTCTTAACAGAAAAATGCAAAAAGAAAAACTAGAATAAAATATTATAAGCTCAAACTGGCATAAGCTTAAGCTAAAAATCATCTACAAAAGCCGAAATGAGAAAATGTCAAGAAATTAACTCATACTTAAACTAATTTTAGCTTATGAAAAAACAAATATAATTTTTGTCCTTAAAAAAGGTTCAAAGAAAAGTTTATGAAAACACCCTTTGATATGCAGAGTATATTATTTACCATAATTTTCTTAGAAGCAAAAGAAACAGGACTAGGATATTGAGAGAGATCTAAAGTAAAATAACAATAAGGCACACAAGTAAGGGTTAAGGTAAGAAGAGTAAATACCAGCGACGTAATCCATGGCAGAGGATTCTGACACATCACGCGCTTTCTTGGCGATGACTACAGCAAGTTCAACCTCATGGTGCAGAGAGCCTTCGTTGTGTGGAATTTGGATGGTTCCGCCGTTTTTCAAGTAAGACGACGTCGGTTTGATAAACAAGACGGGTTCCTGAGAATCGAAAAAAACACTTGCAATCCGTAATTAGATGATTATGAAAGATAGGAAAGGGAATTTGTGTATGAGACAGAGAAGGTACCTTGGGAACAGCGTTGCCAAGCTCTTTGGCGTGGGCAGCGTAGTTTCTGCCGACAGCGACGATCTTGGTGCTCAATTCCAGAAGCTTCTGACTAGCTACCGCTGCCATTTCTCTCCCTTCTCGCTCTATCCAAACTCCTCTTCTTCCCCTTTTAGCTTCTCTGCTTTCTCTTCTTTGAAGATCTCAATTTCGACTCATTTCAAACCCAACTAATTTAAGGACCTACTTATTTATTTATTTATTTTTGTTTTAGAAAATGTTTTTAATAGCTGTATTTAAGTTCATCGTATTATTTTACATTTATGAACCTATTTTTTTAACTTTAGAAAATACTACAAGATTTTAGAGAGGATAAACTGTACTCGTCATATCTCAAGTTAAATATTAAATTAATAAATATACAAATATACTTACTAGAAACAGGGTTAATCTTAAACAAAGCACGTGAAATTGGTTTAATTTATAAGGTAAAAATCAAATTAAATATTTAAAAGAATGAATAGATAAAGTATCGAAAAGAAAGTCCTTTTGGGTGTAGGGATGATAATGTAGGAGTTGTATTTATTCAGTACATGTAAAATTAATGACATTAATGTCGTGTCCTTCCATGTTGCATCTGAGTTCCTTATTTTTTTTATTATTTTCACTATATTTTTAAACGTTTTGGTCACGTGTAGGTTACATGTTAAGTAATTATAATGTCATCGTGACAACATGTCACTGTGATCTTTGTGATCTTTTTATTTATTTAATTCAGTTTTATATTTGAAGTTTTCATTCTCTTTTATCTTTATATTTAAAATTTTAACTTAATTAGATTTTATTATTTTAATAAAATATATTCTTTTTCTTAAAAAGTTAAAACTTAATTATAACTTATATATTAAAATAAATTTTTAAAATTTATATATTAAATTATTCAACCTAAATATTAAAATTAATATTATTTTATATATTTTTATTTTTAAAAAATCCTTACTTTAAATTTATTATATTAAATTAAAACATGTAAATATATTTGTTATATTAAATTTATAAATTTACAAATAAACTAACCAAGGAAAATATATAATTTTAAATTATTTCAAATATAAAAATTTAATAATTATTAAGTGTAATTTTATATTTACACTTTTAATATTTTTAAAATTTTATAAATTCAAAATAAGGATTTTTTATTAAAATTAAAACAGTATAAAATAAAATTAATTTTAACATTGATTTGATGTATAAATTAAAAAATAACATGTATTATAAATTATAATTAAATTCAATTATTAATAATGTTTCAGTATGTAGGGTCGAGAACTATAGAGCTGAATACTTGCTAAAGTCATTCAGAGTTAGGGTTGGTTATTACAAGTAAGTATTAAATGTCCAATAAATGCACTTACCTATCTCTTTACTTTATCTCTGTATTTATAGGTTTCGAAATGAACTTTTGATTAGAACCGACTCAATTGTGATCCAATATAATCTAAGTATGCTTTTATCTTATTAATCAAAAGGTGAAATATTTGAACTGGATGATCTCAATCGTTATAGTTAACATTTCGGTTGATCCAGTTGTGATTTTTCCTGAAGTTAATTTAATATAAGATCGATGACCGATAAATGTAAACGGATCGATCAATACAAAACACATAACATTAATTTATTTTAAAAAATAATATTAAATTGAGTCAAATTTAAAATATAGAAAATAAATTTATTATATGACATATAACATTATTAATGATAAGTGACAATGTTTTTAAAAAATAGTGAAAAAATTGAAAATACTATGTAATATATATAAATACAGCATTAACAAAAATCTATTTAGAAAAAATAAATGGACTTGTCTGCACCAAATAATAATTACATGTCTATTTAAATTATTTAAACAAAGTAGAAAAAAAATATAATTAAACCTTATACTTTCTTATTCTCTTTTCAAGTTAGAAAGGACTAAAAAATCATACCACTTTTCTCATTATTTTTATTATAACAAGAAAAGTAAACGTTTATTTTATATTTTCTATCGCCCCTTCTTTTTCCCTTCTTTCACACATATTTCAAACAGATATCATTATTACTACAAGTATATTAACCTAGACTTGAAACTAAAGTTTAGTAATACTCCATCTAATATTGAATATAAACTAATGAATCCATTTAATTTTATCACTATTTTTAAATTTTTAAATTTTTAAATATTACTAATGAACAAATTTACTATTTTAACTATTTCCAAAATAATTCCTATCAGTATTCATTAATAAAAACGCACATAGTCATAATATTTAATAAAAAAAAATATTATGTAGAAAGTATAAAATATCTTATCATCTATCTTTTGCAAATTATGTCGACGTACAAAGAAGAGAGAAATAAACAATAATTCATTTCTTGAGTTGTGAGAAGTGAAAATACATAAAGTTTAAACTGCACGACAAAAGCAGTTTATTAACATATTGTCCATTACGTAGCGTCTTTTACGATTAGCAGGTGTATTATTTGCAGTTGAGATACGCAAAAAACATTATTCTCCAAACAGTTTTTTTTTTTTTCAAAGAAGCAATGGCTACAATTGTCCCTCTGCTACCTCTCAAACCAAACTTGGATATGCACATCACTAAATTATTTATACCTTCATTTTTTCGTATTTTAAATGCTCTCTCTGGTTATACTTCTCATTGTAAACAATACAGCGATCAACCATGTAAGTAACAATTTCAGTAACTGTTCATTCATATGATGAAATTTTATCTCAAATACAGAGTGAGGAGCTCGGGATTTTCAATTAGTTGCTTCCACTCGTTGCAGAATCTTGCAACGGTTGCTCCGTCCAAGACTCTGTGATCTGCACCAATATTAACCTGCAAGCAGAAAAACAAATAAGGAATTGCTGTTCCTTTCATCTTCTAACCCGTGCAAAAATCATTATAAATAATAGCATTTAGTTAGAAAATATAGGTTGCCTAATTGGAAAAAAAAAAGAATTCAAAGTTCAAATCTGTGTTTACTTTGTCAAGCAAACAATGAACTACTCTGTTCAATGCAAATTCAACCTATATACAACTAAGTGTGGCGATGAATACAATAGAACTACAAACGCTGAATTTGCAGTAAAAGTAAACATAAACTAACTAGCTATGAAGTCCTTTTTAACAGCTAAATTAGGGTATTCTCTATAATCTCATTTTTTTATTTCTCTTCAGCGACATGACAAACTAAACAGTCGTATATAAAGTGGAACGCTACAAACAAAAAAGTCGTCGGAGATTATCGTAGTTCTCTCTATAATGCAAAATGCAAGACTTACAGTCACGAGTGATGCAGGATACACATTTCCATTATCGGCGAACCGTGGAACTTTCTGAATTTTACCAATGGCAATAATGGAGACTTCAGGCAGATTGACAAGTGGGGAACCAAACTTTCCACCAATTGCTCCAATGTTGCTTAAAGTAATAGTACCACCACATATATCCTCAGAAGTTAACTTGTTATTTGAAGCCAATTGTTGTAACCTTGCCAGCTCTTTGGTTATCTACATAAAAATCATGTACATGGAAAAATAGATTAATAAGAACACGCACAGTAATGTCTTACTAGATGTGAGACATATGATTATAATTATCACATGCACTAAACATCATATACACATGCTCTGGGACGCTATGCAAACAGATCTGCATCAAAGGAAACAACAACGACCTGGTTTTATCTCCAAATCTGAAATTATTTATTAAAAAACTAAAGGAGTCTGAAAAAATAGTCTCTTCGTTTCTTATAAGAAGAAGCAGCTTTCAGAAAACCAACAATTAAGCTCAAGCCAGAAACTTAGGTCAAGATGAATAAAATTATATTTCTTTCAAGCAATTCAAATCATGAACATTTTTTTATCGTGGCCTGTAACTAAACAGCAAGCATGGGCATGCACTTCAACCAAAACAAGAATGGCTGAATAAAGAAAAAATAGATAAAACCATAGCCAAGCCTTTGGAAACTAACCTCGAGTATGGAAAGAGACTGGACATTTTTTATGTTTGGCACAACTAGACCATGTTGTGTCGCCATGGCAATTCCAACATTGTGTGAACCTACAGTAAATAAACCTCTGTGTAAACTTTAGCACGGAAGCTACTGCCTCAAATAAATCATTAAATTGACAGCCACCAGATATCAGTCAACACAAACTGGAAAAAGGTTTAATACCATGTACTTACAGGTGTTGCGAAACAATATTTAAAAATATTATCAAGATGATCATTGTTTTAAACTCTTAGATACAGTATACAAGGTAAAACTTCTCAATCACTAACACCATGCGCCAGAAACCAATATGCATAAAAACTTGGTGGGTCATTTGAAGATTATTTTGAACATGTAGAAGCAGGTGCCATAAAACAAAAGCGACAGTTGGCTAATGAAGGGAAAATATTTGACGTGACCATATTTTCAATTTCTAAATAATTGTAGCTTGCTCCTTGAATTTGTACTTTTTAACTAAAGAAAAAGACATTATGTTCACTACAAAAAAACTAAACATAAAGAAGCTAAAAAGGAAGCAAAAATATATGAATTATTCATCAGATTATGTCTGAGAAACAAACCTTTGAGAACGACCTCCAGTGCGTCCTCTTTGAAGCAACTGTTCATAAAGGGGTACTTACTAAGGGCCATCGATAGTGATTTGATTAATATTGGAAGGAAAGTGTACTTAATGTCTGGATAAGGATTATTTTTCTGAAAAGATGTTTTAAGCTCCACCAGAGCATCACAATTTATCTCATCCACATAATGAAAATGTGGGACTTTAGCAGCCAGAGACATTGACTTTACCATTGCTCTTTGGAATCCTCTACAAAAAGAAAAGAAAAGGTCATCGTTAACTTATTCTATGGATATCTTAGTTTTAATTGAGTTATAGAACTGAGTAAAGGAAAATAATTTCATGCTAATGCAATATTGAGGTCCACAGATACACAACTTTCCACAAATTGACATAAATTGTTTGTGCAAAAAAACTGACAGATTGACATCAATCACCATCTCACAAGAGAAGAAAAAAAAGGGAAAGGATTCAAATTATGCTTGCAACCAGCCTTACCTAAACGGGACTGTACTGTCCTCAGATGGACTACAAGATTTAGTTGTCATATTGTAGTTGTATCCTTCAGCTCCTCGTAGCTGTTCTACAGAATCGCTATGCAAGAGCGTAGATGGATCTTTAATGATTCCTTTGCTGACAGCAAAATTTAGCACATCTTCTTTTAAAACCCTTCCATCTTTCCCAGTTCCACAAACTTCAGTTATATCTATACCATGTTGCTTAGCCAGACTTCTTACAGCAGGTGTTGATAGAATTCCAGTTTGTCTTCCTTTTCCAGGATCAGAATCTATCAATTTGGCATTGTCTGAATCGTCAACTACTGTAGTAAACACCGGCACATTAACTGATGTCTTATCAGAATCAGGTGACTTTGTATTTACTGAATCACCAAGAGAGACAGACGGAGATACTGAGTCATCAACTAATATCTTTAATAGAGTTTCTCCAACCTGAAATTTTATCCAACAGAATTCAAATGCTCAAATATATTTGTTGCCCCATGTAGAACTAAATGCAAAATTTAGATCATCAATACACTGCTATCTTTCTCAGTTATGCTTCTTCGAAGAACCACCCGATTAAAAAAAATAGGCAGGTCCCTTTTGTATTTGCAACATAAATTGCAACACCATGCCATCTCCATGTTATAACCACAAAGAGGCAGCATGGGAAATTAAACAGTCAATGGATGGTTGAACCCTGGAGTCAGCTGCCAAGGGTATTTTTCTCATCTAGTATCCTACGGAATCTTAAGAGAATGTACACCAGAGACACATTTCCAAAACATTGCATATCAAATAATTTCGCTTTGAACAATATTTTGAAAAAGCATGTCAGTATCTCTGGATGTGTTCTTGCATGAATCTAGAAGATCCATCCACAAGTGCCTCCTACATTGTAAAAAACAACGCTTCTACTTCTTCCATGCACGCCTTCTGTTAATCTCTCTATCTAGATTCTCTTTCTCTCACCGACAATCTCACTCCAAACTCTCCAGGAAAAAAATATAGGGCACTGTTCTTTTTTCCTTTCCACCCAGTTCATGGGCTCACTTCCTTCCAATTCTCTCACACCTTGTTTGCTTCTAGGCGGCGTGGAAATCTTGAGGGAGAGGAAATAGAAAGAAAACACAAAAAAGATAGATAAAAAAGGTAAGCACATTAAATTTTCAATCCAAAAGTGAAGAGATTTACATAGAAAGCTACACCGTGGATTATGTCTCAATTATGTCAGAATTATTTTACTAATATTCACGAGTTGACTATATTATTAATATTTTATCAATATTTACGTTTTTGTTTAATATTTCATTTAACACTCAACCTTTTTTTTTTCACTTTCTTTTTCCACTTTTCTCATTTTGCATCATCTAATCAAAACAAACATGTCTAAATTTAAAAAAAAAAATCTACTCACAACAAATAGAGCATATTCTATTTAACTTTTCCTGGTCAGGTCCCTGAATTCCTTAATAATAATCTTATATAATAATAATAATAATAAATTTCATGGCTTAATAATTACAAATATACAGGGAAACTTTTCCTACATTTTGGGGGGCATGGACAACTATCCGAAATTCCAAACCACCAACGTAGCACTACCTCTTCTTTCACCAATTTACTCTAACAAACAAATTATAAATCCACAAACGTAATCTAGGTTCAACTACATCCAACAGAATGAGATTTAATAACTCACCTTCACGATATCACCAGGACCGCAGAGAATATTGGAAACTTTTCCTTTGTAGCGACTCGTAATTTCAATAGTAGCTTTATCACTTTGAACTTCGCAGAGCGGTTGAAAGTCTTCAACATAATCCCCCTACCAATACGAACCAACAGATAATTCAGAAAAGTCAATTCAGGGCATACTCTTTTTTTCCTTATTGACACGAATCTCAGTGAAGGTACGAAACAAGTAATGGTGAATTGACTGACCTCCTGGACATACCATTTGAGAAGCTCACATTCTGCAATACCTTCGCCGGTTTGCGCCAACGGCACGTCCACTAGATTGCTGGCGGGAAGGTCTAGGGCGGGTTGAGTGCAGAACAAACACCTGTTCACACGTGGAAAATTGAACTACAAGTGCGAAATTAAAAGCAATGAATCAGTAATTTGTTAGTAAGAAGAGATGAATCGAAATGGAAAGGGAATAGAACTAACAGATATAGGTGAAGAAGGAGCATTAGGTTTGACGAAGCGAGAAGGGAGCGTAGGGGAAGAAGATGATGAACAATGAGAAGAAGCGGAGGCTGAAAAGAAGGTTCTGGAAGAGATCAAAGCCCTCTTCTGCCATAGCCGGCTTCTGAGCATGTTGCGTGATTGTGATGAAGAGAAACGAAGAAGAGAAACGAAACGTTTGGAATTGAAAGTGGCAATGGGACAGAGATGGGAAGGGGATTAAAGATTTGTTTGCATTGCATGCTGACAAGTTTCCGATGGCAAAGAATGGGATCGATGATGTGGATGGATAAGGACAAATTAAAATATTCAGATATTGTTTCAGAGCTATCTAACACTAATAAAAAATAAATAAATTAAGCAAAAATATTTAAATGTTAGTTTTAATAAGGATAATTAAAGACATCTTTTGAAATATTTATATTAAATATGTTTCATTAATATTAAAATATAACTCATTTAATAAGTTATGATAAGTTCGGTACATTTAATATTTGTAATTTTTCTTAACTTTTCTCCATCTAAAGTTTTGATAAGCTTTATGACCTTTAACGAATTCATATAATTTTGTGTCATATTTTTAACTATTTTCAATCAACACGTGGTTTTTCTAAATTATTTCTCGGTATCATTAAGTTAAGTAAACATTGAATTAAAATTTTAAGATGTTGTTTAAGAGATTTATTTAAAAGAAAAAAATGTTTTTTTATCTTATTCTCACTTGAGTTAAAACACGTCATCTAGTGAAAACAACTCAATTAAACAATAATTTGTTATTTAAACAATAAAATAATGGAAACAATAACAAACATCAAATTCTTTATCATGTTTTTCTTAGACCATAAGAAAAAATAAATTAGAAAGTTGTATACCGCAACTCATTTTCAAAACTCACAACAATTATATTATATATTCTTAATAAGTTCAAAACTCAATTACAACATCAAATGCAGCTCATGTTCAAAAACTTTAAATTGAAAATATATTTCAATTATAAATATTCTACCAAGTTTCAAAAAGATAACAACTTGTATTTTAATAATACGTGGATAACGGATATAATAATCTGCGGATATAATAATCTATAGGTAACGGATAACGGGTATTTTAATACCCGTTTTTAAACGGATCGGATATGGGGATTATACTATCCAACCTGTGGATACCCCCGTTATCCAAAAAAAAAGTAATAAAAATTTAATTAATATTTTTTAAGATTAAATTTATTTTATTACTCTTAAAAAAGGGAAATTTTAATAACACTGACTTAGGATTCCTTTTAATTACCTTTTTTTAAAAGAAAAAAAGGGGTTACCTTACTTTTGACCTAATCCTAATAGAAATATCATACATATACATAGAATCACATTAGAAAATTCTCTCTTAACGGAGGACTTTTTTTTCTTCCTTTTGGTTTAGTTTGCGGAGGGAGTAGGCTTTATTCTCTCTTCCTCTCTCTTGGTTCTAATTGGGGTTTTGTTCCGATTTGGGATTTAAAATTAGGGTTTTATTTGTTCTCTGATTTTGGGGGTTTCTTTTGTACGTTTTGATTCGCATTTTGGTAGTTTGTTTCTTGATTTCTTTCCGGTTGATTGGTGACGCGATTTTGGGGTTATGATTCCAATGAGTGTTTTGAGTTTTTTTGGATTTTAATTCATTGATGCAGATTGGATTTTTGAAGAGCCTAGTGGTTATCGTGGTTTTGATATTTCTGTGATTGCATTCATTTTTGGAATTTGGGTTTAGGGTTCCGTGTTCTCTTGGAAATTCTTTATCTCTCTGTTTCATAGGTATTGGTGGGTTAATCTTGTGACTAAATCAAGACTTTTACTGGGTGTTTCTTCCTCATATTTTTTTTCTCAAAAGTTGTTCATTATTTGTTTTCTTTAACTTGTTTAAAAATTACATTATGTCTTTTTAATATGTAGCAAATATATTAAATTGTTCTCTTTAACTTGTAATTTAATTTAAACCTTATTTAAAAATTCACAAAATGTAATTTAATTTAAACCTTATTTAAAAATTCACAAAATATATTTTTTAAATATTTGTGAGTTGAAAACGGGTATCCAACGAGTATCCGCGGGTTGAGAAAATCTGCGGATTTTTTTTATGCGGATATCCAGCGAGTAGCGAGTCGGGTTGCAGGTACGATTTTTTGCATGCAGGACGGGTTGCGGGTAGACACTATCCATGCCCGACTCTACCCGTTGTAATCCCTAATAACAACACTCCAAAGTTATTTACAGAATTGTCATCAAAATCTTTATTTCACATATCTTTGAATTTAATCATCTTATTTTAAATTTAACTCAACTATAAACAAATTCTTATTTCCGTTTTCCTTTCATTTCTTTAACATTGATTAGAAAGCTTGTTTTAGTAAGTGTAGTAGTTCCATATTTGCTAAATTTGCTAAAGGTCGAGACTAAAACAATTTAATCATACTTTAGATTAAAACAAATATTATATTATTTTAAACATTTGACAAAATCTATAATTGTACACTTCAAATATAAAAAAAAAAAAACTTCGAAAACTGATCAGAAATTGTAATTGTACACGTCAAATGTAAACAAAAAATCAATAAATAAATAAAACCTATAATGGTTTGAGTTATAAGTTAGCATAATATTTAAAATTATATATGAAAAATCACGCGTTAATAACAATAGTTATAATATAACTAAAATAATTTATATAAATTCTGATAATAACATTACCAATGTTAGTTTCACTAAATTTAACAGACAAATATTTTAATTATAAATCTAAGCGCATAAAATTGTATAAAAACTATATATAATAGGTTTATATGGTTAGGGTTTATAAGCTTTGACTCCATTTATTTCTATTAAAAAGGTTTTTTATACCATCCGTTGATAACTCTTTTTTAAATATATTTTAGTCATAAAAAAAGTAACTTTTATAGTTTATATTTGTAAAGAAAGTGAGAAAATGACAAATTAGAATAATTGATGTAAATCGTATGTAAAATTTATTGAGTATTAAAAATAATAGTATCATCTCTATTATATCAACCATGCAGTCTTAAACTATGCAGAACACATGTATATTTGTTGTATTACTTTTTCACCAAAACTTAATGTAATTAGAGATTTGAAAATTAACGGTTGGACAAACAGTTTTATATTTAAATTAAACGATGAAATAAAATAGATTATATTGAATAGAGATAAAATAAATTTATAATATATAAATAAGTATAAATTTTATTTTATAAATCTGTCGTATAGAATTGAGTAAAATTAACATAGTATAAGAATAAGGTTTAATTATATTTTAACGAGATTGGTGTAATATATTATTAAAAATAAGTTGTATCTTTTAATTAGAAATGAACTCAAAAAAATTTTAATAACAACAAAATGTGAAAGTTAAATAAAAGTAAAATAAATATAAAAAAAAATCTTACATTTTTTATTGAACATTTCATTGAGGGAACATGAAGCTGACGACATAATAAACTACCAACACTTGTTTAGTATGCAAATAATACATATTAAATTTAAAAAACTCACGTATTATTTTTAACTTCAGAATACTATATGTGCGACTTAGAAGTTAAACAAATAGTGCATAACTTTTTTTGTGTAAACATCTAATTCTAATTAAAAATAATATTATTTTTATTTAGTGGACTACGCATATTATCTGACTCAATGAAACCAAATACTGAAGACTGAAAATTCTGAGTATGGTACAGTTAACTCGTATGAATTAATTATATTTAAGACAATTAAACTTAGAAAAAAGATGGGTGGTTGTATAAAAGAAGAGCATAGGATTTTACTCTTTACACCATTGTAATACTTCTTTTAGCTGCCCATTATCTTGGAATTACTAAAGCGACTTTTTCAAAGTACTGTATTTTTTTTACTTATCTGGAATGTATCAGAAACTTTTTGAATTATAAATCTTGAAAACATTAAAAAAATACCGATTCTGAAATAAGTAATTTGAAATGCTGAATCTATAATTAATTTTGAACTATTTCAAATTCACCATTTTGAAAAATCGCTTAATAAAATTCATCAATACAAAAATAAATCGTAGAAATAGTTTAAATTTTTTTCTGAAATATTTTTTCCAATAAACTTCAATTTTACTTTTTTTATAAATATTTCTGGATTATATATATAATGAAACTGTAAAATGGGTAGGTAGGTAGGTAGATAGATGTGTGCATGTTTTCTTTCATTATGATTTGGTACAAATATGTGACGTGGTGTTAGGTATAAGCAAATAAAAGCCCGCTGACCCTACTAGGAGAAACTAAAAGCAAATCTGGATGTAAGCTAATTATATAATATTAGAATAATAAATTGATAATAACAATAATAATGGAATTCAGTATATAATTTTGCTGATTTAAAACTGAAGCTTTATTATTTATAATTACATATATATTTTAAATTTTATTTTTAGTACTATAATTTTTATTAAAATTTAATAACATATTATATAAAACTATAATTCTTATAAAAACAATTATTAAAATCAGTGATTTAATTTTGTTTTTATAAATTTAGTATATTTATTTTAAACTAATATAAAAGTTTCTTAAAAAAATTAATTGAGTATGAACTCGCAAACTGAATAAATTTTCTAAATTAATTCACAATAAAAAATAACTTGTATTTGACTAAATCGATAAATTAAATATAAATATTAAAATATTAAATTCAAGTTATATTTTGATTGGTTATAAAAACAATTATTAAAATCAATTATTATTTTTTTTAAAATTTAGCGTATTTATTTAAAACTAATATAAAAGTTTCCTCAAAAAATTAATTGAGTATGAACTCGCAAACTGAATTATTTGTCTAAATTATTTCACAGTCAAAATAACTTGTATTTGACTAAATCGATAAATTGAATATAAAGATTAAAATATTAGGTTATATTTTGATTGGTTAGATTGAATCTAAATCCTATTCAAGGTAAGTAAATTTGGACCAATGTATTGTTACCTCATTATAAACAAGAAAAAAGTGAGAAAAAAAAATTAAAGCTTTTTGAAAAGTGTATTCTGGATAAAAAAATTGAATTTATTTTAAAAATTATTTAATACTGATAAATCTTATTTATGCATATTTTCAGAATTGACAATTTAAACTCAATTTCGATTATGCATTCCAGGTTTTTTATGCGCGAATCAATCAATCTTGTATTACGAAAACCTTGTATTATAATCTGAAAAACACATTCTAGAAATTATAAAAATTTAAAAAGTGATTTTTCTCAATTCACTATAATATAAAGGTTCATAAAGAACTTATGTAGGTGCAAAGAGCCTAAAATATTGATCTGGGCTTTGGGCCTACTATGGTTACCCAAACTCCACCCAACAATGCTTAGGATGGTTCATATTACAAAAGAATATAAACTCCCTTGCTTCACACTTTGAAGAATAATACGATCTCACACACACCATGCCTCTTCTTGTAATTTCACTATATCGCTTTTCTTTTTCTTTTATTATCAACACACTAAATCTTATAAGTATGGAAATTTGAACTATTAGAATTTTATTTTAAAATATTTATTTAAATAATTTAATTTTTTTAATCTCAAATTCTTAATTTGATTAATGGAACCTAGTTTTTACTGTATTAAAAAAATAATTTATTCTCGATTTAATTTAAAATATATTTTACGTTTAACTTATTGTAATAGTAAAAATTGTTACACTCTTCCTTTTTTTTTCTTATTTCATATTACATACTCAGTACTTTTGAGAAAAAAAAACCCTACACATAAATAGCACTTAAAAAATTTAGTCAATAATTTTTTTATTAGAAACTTGGTTAATTTTTATTAAAAAAATATTTGTAATTGAGTTATTTTATGAATGCATACGTAAACTCAAAGTTAGGATGACTGATGAATTTGTGTGTATGGTCTAAATATGTTACAAGGTTGGCCATAAATAATTGAACTAGCCAAGTATGGATAATATTTTACTTGTAAAATCAAATACTCAATTATCTCTATCTTCATTTTTTTTTGAATTATTAAAATATTTCTGATCTAATATTTATTTTTAAATGTATGTAATTATAATTTTTCATTATTATTTTAATATTGAACTTCTTATCATATTGTCAGGTTTCGTTTGCTTTAAATTTTATATTAAGTAAAAGATTAAAGCTGATGTTTCAATATCTGGATCAAATTCACGCCGCTTTCCATCTACTTCAAAGACTTTGGTTTCGTACTTTTTTATCGTAACAAACTAAAAAATTAAGGAATTCCATATGTACGTAATTTGAAATAGAGAGTAACTCTTTTCATTAATAAATACCTATAATTATCATGGTTAATAAAACAAATTAACTTAAATTGATTTTGTAAAATTGAATCAGATTAAAATTCACTTTTTAATATTAAAAAATATTAAAATTATAAGTTACAATCTCTACTAACAAAATTTATTATTTATTGAATCAATTTTATATATATTTATTTTAAACATGTCAAAGGAAAAATGTTAGAGATGAATTTTGTAATATCCCATTTTAATAACTAAAAGATGGAACATTTTATTATAAATATTCAAAAGAGTGATAATCCAATGTATATAATATATTATTAGACTCTTACAAAATAGGACTATAATAATATCACTTATATACATTCTTAAATTATAATACTATGATTATATTATAATATTACATATAACATAATCGTATTATTCAAACGTCAAAACAATTTATTTCTCAATCATAAAAGGTATTTTTACACTTGATTTTTCATTTATTCACACTAATCAAATAATCATTGCAAAAGAATAATACACACAAACAATAAACAAAAGATGATAAACAAATATAAAAAAAGAACATCATATATTGCTAAAATGTGTATCACAAAAAAATATACTCCAACTTATCATACAAATATAAGAGATTCACCTCATATTCAACCAAAAACCAAAAATTGTAAGACAATGAAATAATGATATTATTTTTGTATAGTTTCACTTTCTCATTTATTAATATGAGACTTAATTATATATTCAACATGTACAACTAACTAAATCATTTACCCAGTTACTTTTGTTTTCGTTGTCGACAAAAGTAGGTACTAACATGTTGTGATCACTTGTATTGCTGGAAACTAAATTTGTCGCTAAAGTGAAAGTTTTCGTAATACAGGTGGTCGATTTGTCAGACACTATTTCATTTGATGAATGATACAATTTTGAATAACTGGTTTATCAAAACATGAATCAGGAAACATGATTTCGAAATTTTGGTCTCACAGTAAAAAATAACAACTAAACAACACACCAAATCTGATCCCGATTGAAGTATCGTTTTTCGAATTGCTAACTAACGGTGAAACAGTAAGCACTCATCATTTTAGCAAGGTGCTATATATTTGTTGATTAGCTCAGTATCACCACTGATATTGTTTTTCCACAAACTTCCAACATCTGTATGTTAACCACTGTTCTCTTGCATGCCACATATATGTAAATCAATTACAGTAACCAAATTTATTCTTCAATCTAAAATTTATAAGTTGAATCGCACTCACTGTTTAATAAGTTTTAAGAGTAAAAGTGAAAAAGTTAAAATTGTCAATCTCTTAGGTAGATTAAACTTAGATTTTATTGGCGTTTTTGACTCCTCAGTCCTTCTTCGATAAATCTAAAGAGTCGAATGTTTGTCTTGATAATCGGTTAGACCAATGAACTCCTCTCTCTAAACACTCATCAACTTGGCAATCAAAGAAAAACATTATGTGTTTGGATAATGATTTTAGGAGAAAAAGATGATAAAAAAAAACAAGGAGATAGAGAGGTTGGGTGTGGGATGATGGCAAGGGTTGGCCCCCATTGATCTATAATGTAATTGATTATATGTTAGACAGATATGTGAAATGATGAAAGAAACCTATGGGACCAAGGCTATCAGATTCAGTGAACTATATGAATATACTCAAAAGCCATGGCCATATATGGCATTCTGCTGCCTTTTGTCACTCCATCCGTACTACCACTCACTGCACCATAAATAACATAATATGTGTACATCATATTGACTTAGGTATAAAATCCCATCTTAATTTCATGATATTGCAGATAAAAAGTTGACAGATGAGCAAATTATCGACAAGATTAAGTGTGGGGGATCGTAGTTGTTGATGAGGATTTCCTTGACATTTGGTGCAACCAGATTGCACATGCATGGTTCCGTTTAAGTGCGACATCAACTTGTAACAGTTAACCTCTGATATTAGTATGTCATCCATGTTGGGTTTTTCCGTTTTTCAAGTCTCAAGTTGCACATCATTGGACTTGGAAAAGCTTCACCTTCAGATTAATATTTTCCAATATAAATAACCCTTTCTTGCATTACAAGTTTCTGCAGGGGAATTTGCGTTGCTGATTTATTTACCTCTATTTTTTATGATTTTAATTTCTTCGACCTTATAGATTAATATCTTTATTACATTTTATTAAAGCTTTTTGGTCTAAAAAGTACAAACTAGGGACGTAGAAAATGGTTAGGTTTATGGCTTTGTCCCAAAAAGCCGAAAACAAAGGTAGGGGGCACATATGACATTGGAATTTGAAGTTAGGTGTAGAAAACTTTTTCCTCTTGTGTGCAAATTAGAAAACTTGGTTTTGTGAGATTGGAATGGTTCAGCGATTTTGGATCTGTGAAATAAAAATAAATTAGCGCAAAACACGTGGTTTAAAGCAATTTTTTGCTTACAATACAATCTAATTTTCGACTCTGTTTTCGGATTAGGACTGAAGGCTCCACATTCCAAATTGCTGTTAGTAGCCACTCATGGTTTTCTGAAGTGACGTCATACTAACAAATCATCACAAGTGATTAATGAAAAAAAAAATATACATATATAATTATATACTTATAAAAATATATATAATGTGATGACACAAATTATTACAAAAGAAAAATATTTTTTTAACAATTTTTTTTATAACAATATATGTGATAGCTTGTGATAGATGTGTTTCAAATATACAAAGTAATATATAATTATGGGCGGTTGTCAAAAAATTGTTAAAAAAAGTTGTTAAAATATTATTATCCATACTTTCCCTGTTTTACCTCAACAATGAATTAAATTGAAAATGCATAGGTAATTTAATTGTCAAACAGTATTTTTGTAAGGTAATTTAATTTTTTAGTTTTTATCTGCACATGTAAAAGAGAGAGAATAGGTTCTCACCAAAATACTATTATATATGTTTTTCTCTTATCTAATTCATTTTCTTTGCAGTGTCTTTGTGTCATCACTTAACCTATCATGTATATCACTTTTTGTAGCTTTTCTTCCACCCAATCCAAGGAGGAGGAGCTGGTATTGAAAAGTAGTGTTAGTAAGTTATCTGTATGGGTTATGAGATAGTTATTTTGATTAAGAAAATAATGGCAATTATGATATTATACAGTGGCTTTTGAGCTTGTCAATCAATGCTAAGAAAGGAACACACGTAACCGACCACCTTTGAACCTTATAAAAGAGTGTCTGTGCTTAATCCCTGAACACACACACATACACTTACTTTCTTCCTCTCCTCTCTAACTCATTCCTGGTCCCGCTCACTTTTGTTTTTTGAAGGAGTGTTTTTGTGAGGAGAGGAATAAAACATCCCCACCACCATCCCCTTCTGTTCCTCATAATTAACACTTTCTCAAAACACACTCAGAAACAAGAAAATAACCAAAACCTTTGAGATGCATGCACAACACAAATCCCCAAAGACATACCCGACACTTGCCCAGGTAAGATATCCCTTTTTCTATGATTTTTCACACCCACATACTCTAAATAATGTGTACTCTTTTATTTACAAAAATATCTATCATCCACTCCTCTCTTTGTGTTATTGAAAAATACTTATACCCAATATGGATCACTCATTCATGTGTTTTATCAATCATGCAGGTATTAGAAGAAGTAAAGAGAATGACAGACATAGGGTTCCCAATATCAGCCATGAGCCTTGTGGGGTACCTTAAAAACTTGACCTTAGTTGTGTGCATGGGAAGGTTGGGAAGTCTGGAGTTAGCTGGAGGCTCTTTGGCCATAGGTTTCACCAACATAACTGGTTACTCTGTCCTCTCAGGTCTAGCCATTGGCATGGAACCCCTCTGCACCCAAGCCTTCGGTTCTAGAAACTTCTCCTTACTCTCTTTAACTCTGCACAGAACAATTCTCATGTTACTTCTATTTTCCCTTCCCATTTCTCTTCTGTGGCTCAACCTCCAACCTCTCATGCTTTTCCTTCGTCAGAATCCAGACATAACCCGTGTAGCAACCCTCTATTGCCGCTTCGCTATCCCAGACCTCATAGCCAATAGTTTCCTCCACCCTCTTCGCATCTATCTACGCAGCAAAGGAACAACTTGGCCACTGCTGTGGTGCACTTTACTTTCCATTCTTCTACACCTTCCCACCATCACCTTTCTAACCTTCAAACTCCACCTTGGCGTGCCGGGAATCGCTGTTTCATCCTTCGTTGCCAATTTCAACAACCTTTTCTTCCTTCTTCTGTACATGTTCTATACACGCGTTCCCGAGGAGTCCTTACACGTGCCGTTACTACTGTCTCGTACCATGTCACATAATAATGTGATAACATGTGGTAGCAGTGGTAGTACTCTTGCCATGGAATGGGGTGTGCTAATGAAATTTTCAATACAAAGTTGTCTGGCTGTTTGCTTGGAATGGTGGTGGTACGAATTGATGACAATTTCCGCAGGCTACCTCAACAACCCTCGCGTTGCTCTAGCCACGGCTGGCATAGTGATACAAACCACATCTCTTTTGTACACTTTGCCAACAGCACTGAGTGCATCGGTGTCAACGAGAGTAGGGAATGAGCTTGGGGCGGGGCAAGCTGAAAGAGCGAGTTTAGCAACGGTGGTAGCGATTGGATTAGCACTAGCAAGCTCAATTTTTGGTTTATTGTGGACCACTATGGGAAGAGAAAAGTGGGGGAGAATGTTCACCAGTGATGGTGAGGTGCTGCAACTGAGTATGGCAGTGTTACCTATAATTGGAGTTTGTGAGTTAGCGAATTGTCCACAAACCACAAGCTGTGGAATCCTGAGAGGAAGTGCTAGGCCTGGTGTTGGGGCAGTGATAAACTTTTGCTCCTTTTATTTGGTGGGAGCACCGGTAGCCATTGTTTTGGCCTTCGTTTGGAAACTTGGGATGGTGGGGCTGTGTTATGGGTTGCTGGCAGCACAGATCGCATGTGTGGTGTCAATTTTCGTTGTGGTGTACAAAACTGACTGGGAAATGGAGTCATTGAAAGCCAGAAGCTTGGTGGGAAAGGGTGTGTGTGGAACTTTCGCATTTCATCAGGACCAGATTACGGTCAAATGTGAGGAACCTGTTGTCTTTCTCAAAGACAACAACTCAGAAAAGTGAACAAGTTACGCCCCTGATATACACCAGAAACAAAGCGTTTCTGGAACCAAACTTCAACCCAAAATTATGATTCTTTTAGTATTGGAAAACAGATTGTTTTCACACCCCAAATCTTGCATCCTTCCCCATGAATAAGGAAGGCGGAGGATCCAAGATTTTAGAGCGTGAATTTTTATTTTTTTTACTGTGATTATACGTATGCATTTGCATAACCAATGTTGATCTTGTATTATTATCTTTTTTTTCCTTGCTGCAACCTCAGAGCAAGGTCTAGGTAGATGGTACCATGAAACATGGTTAATGTAATTGTAATGGTAAGGTGCATCTAATTTGTACTTTATTATTATAACAGATCGGTTTCAGCCGCATGATTCAAATAGTTGATAGTTTATGCGTCAGATTATAAATTTTGATGCGCTAAGGGCAAAAGAGAAAAAAGGAAAAGTTGTTAACGTAATGTAATTAATGCATATAAATCTGAGCACTTGTTTTTTTTTTTTTTTAAGAAAGAGATATTTCAATAGTTGATTCTATTTCAACTTTTTTTATTCATTTCTATATGACGTGAAAACAATTGAGTAAGACATATATAAGACTCGGGTTTAATTATCTTGACCTAACTAAGCATGTGCTTGCATGTGTTTCTCAGCATGCATGTGGGGGGACACAGAGTGAGAGGATGATAACATTCTAGTGTTGGAATCATTCATAAAACTTTAAAGATTAATGATTGCGAGTCTTTTTTTTTTTCTTTTATATCTAACTCAACTTTTTTTTAATGTGTGATTTTCAATTTATACTTTTAAATTCTTTTCACATATTAGTAAGTAACCAGGTACGAGAAACTTGGAAACCAAGAGTAGAAACTTGGAAATCCAAAAAATTCAATTGATGTTATTGTTATGCCCATCTATTTTACGTAGTTTATGTTATATATAATAAGTTTGAATTTGATCTATTACTAGTGTAAAACATTTTATTTGTAAATACATTAATATGTTCCACTATGGTATTGTTTTGTATGCCCAAAAAGGTTAAACTATGATGCATGTAATGCCTTATTTTACTGATAAACTTTATTCATTTAATTATGGGCAGTCTTAACAGATAAGTGAATATCCATTATTCATGAGATGGAACATTTAGTTGTCAACAACAGCTTTTGATGTGAATTGCTTTATATGTGCAGTTGGAGATTAGACTGCACTTCCTTTGTCCTCCATAGCATGTAAGGGAGACTTTTTTATTCTTCAATGTTATTTTCTGTTGGACTGGTTCTCTTATCAAACATTGATTTTGTGGAAATTAAATTTTCGCAGAAAAGGTTCCAGTTTTGAGTTTGAGATTAGGTTTGAATGATATGTTTATTGTGAGCTTCCACCTGTAACGATGGAAGTTCATTGTGAGCTTTCATCCCCTGTAGAGAACAACCTTTCTATTACATCTCACCCAAAGTAAATCAGATTTTGGCCTGACATATTTACCATATTTGTGTTTTCAATAGATAAATAATACTAAAATAAATTTATTAACCGGGTCAGATATTGTTTATTTATCATCCACCACAAAAAAAAATCACCTATCATCTGTATATATATGTATTTAAAAATTATTCGTAGACAATACATTTTATAAAATTTAAAATAAAATTTAATTAAAATTACAAAAATATACAAAATATAATATAAATTAAAATTAAATTTTATCTTAATAAAATATATATTAATTTTAATTTTAATTAAATTTAATTAATAAAATATAAATTAATTTCTTTTTTAAATATTTCGATAATATAATATTTATACCTCGTTTAAGTGATATTAAAATATTTGTTAACTACAAAATGATAAATAGTCACGAATATTAATTATTTATAGCAAATTTTATTCACAGATACTTACAAATTTATAATATTTTTTTATCGTATTATTTTTTTTAGAAAAACTATAAAAATTTACTTTGTTTTATAACTATTTTATTTTTATTATACGTGTCAAATTTATTATGTGTCTAAATATAAATATATGTCAATCCACCGTTACTTTTTTAATATGGTTTGTTTTGGGTGGTTCCTTGGAGATTGAAAGTATTTTATTTGTCCTTTTTTAAAACTGTCAATTTTTGGCTTCTTTGTGGGTCTTTAGTTTTAGGTGTGCTTTTGTTTCTGGTTTCTTAACAAAAAAAAGGAAGGTTATTTCCTACACCACTTTACATTGTTTTCTTAACAATAAATATTAACATTCGTTGAAAGATTTTTCAAGTCTTAAATGGATGGATATCCATTGAAATTTTTTAAAAATTATTTAACGGATGTTGACATTCGTTGAAGTTTGAGTATATACATCCGTTGTAATAAAATAAACCAGTTGAAACCAGCGCTTTGAACAGTAACTAATATTGTTCTAGATCAAAGTTTTCAACCAAATGCTATTTGTGAGGCAGAAAATAGAAACTGAAATATAAAATAATGCACTAGTAATTATCCTATAGAGTCTTGAGTATATGTGTACATTCTAAATCGTAACAACTTCACGCCCTCCTTATATTCTCTTTCCATATAAAGGTACCGTTGGTTATTCTTCGTGTGTTTGTGTATCTCATTTTGGAAGTGGTGTTCTGGTTTTGCAGCAACAATGCGCTATTTCTTTGGAAATCAATACCTTCGTCAATCAAAGAAAGCCAGCCTGAAGTCACTGTGGTTTAGAGAATCGGTCAGAAGCTCTGGTTACGTGACTATGCTGGAGTGAACGAGGCAATCCTTGGCTTTGATTGGAGTCAGGATGTCCAAGGCCTAGTTGCTTCATTTTCAGGCAAGACTTAAAAAACCTGTTGTGCGAGTCTACTCACTTTGTCACTTCGAATGTCTTCTAAACAATCTAACTGTATATATGTAAATTATGTTGTGTTTGAGACGAAAGCTTTTATCCTAGGTCATAACTTCATAAAAAATGTTGTCCCCACTTTTATTATAACCCGTTTCATGTTAATTTTATTGAATGTTAATTATAGATTACGTGTTATACTTTATGGGTCGGGAAATTGGTGAAAAGTGTGTGGTTCAATTAATTTGTTTAAAGTAGTATTGGTTTTATGGAACACTATGCATTGTTATTTTTGCTGTGAGATTGCCGTAATGGTTGAAAGCACTAGGACCGTATATTTAGTTTGGCGAGAACAAAATGTATTATATTTTAAACCTCGCAAAATTAAAAATGTTTTGGTTGGACTTTCCTTACCCCTACACACATATAACATGAAAATATGTAGACGAATGTTGTAATTTCTTGGGCTAACATGTACTGGAGATAGAGATAGAGAAAGTATGGATATTGCATAAAAGTAGTGAAGTAGTGAAGTAGTATGCTCCTTCACAATAACTTATTTCTTGTTTTATTAAATATGCTTCTATATTGTTTTCCAAATAGCTTTGTGTGCACTTATATATGGTGTTTAGTACGATAAAAATGTTAACACCAATAAACTTTTCCAGAACTTTACACAAAGGAGATGCTTCAGCTGCTTCTCTCTGCTTATTCAACAACATTAAAGACACACTGCTTTATTTCTTGGAATGGTTGAGGATGATGCTACAAACTGTAAGAGATTTTCATTGTTCTAGAAGCTTTTGAAATTGGATATTTGATGATATTTTGTATTTGGATTGGACTGTCTGCGTGCTCTCTTTCTTGTCATTATTGACGTGCTTGGTTGTATAATTTAGATGTACTACAGCAAGGCAAGACTGTCGGACAGGACCAAGTCGGACAGGACCAGTCGGACAAGACCTGATGTTACCATGCCGTCCAGTTTAAAAGAATTCACAGCAGGATACCTTGAAGGATTTAGATTTTGTGCCTCACGCTGACAACACTTACTCCTAACACTACCCATTTGTGGATCCAGTTCGGGTGCTCTTGTGTTCTGTTGCAAATCCACGCTTGACTTTTCACCAGTCAACCTAGTCACACTACAGAAGTTTTCTTGCACCTGTATATTCGATAACTTGGTAGGTTTTCTGGAATCGTCAAGATTAGCCACGGGTGTGGGTCTCTTCCTGACATTCGTGCACGAATGATGTTCATCCAACTTTAATCTGTCAGAGACATGATTTATGTTTCTGTTGGCACTATTATTTCCCCACACATTTTGAGAAAAAACTTTGACTACTTGTGCCTGAAAATTGTTGAGAGAAGGACCCTGGAAGCATTTCATCTGTTGAGCTTGACAACCACGATGGTGAACTTCTATAAGGCCTTTCAAACCAAGATGTTTTGGTCTGTTCAGTGACAGTTGGTTGCAAGAAAGGAAATCCAAAGGCTGATTTGGTAACAATGAAATTTTTATTTCCGTCGTTCAGCCGTTAAAGTTTTTGAAAAATCTTAAAACGTATGTGGACATCTGTTGAAGAAGGATATTTTTGGTATCTAGTGGTGCAGGAACAATATGGGGTGGTAACTGTGAGAAGGGTTTCCAAGGCCCAAATTGCACCATGTGCTCCCAAGTGTGCCATTTTCTTTCTACACAGTAGGAATATCTCACTTCACCCCCAAAAATACAAAACGATCAAACAAAATTTCGAACTTGGTTGTACCACAAAATTATGGAAAATGTTATTTGGACAACGTATTTTTAACACTGTTTTGACAACGCCACGTGTCAGCGTTTCATTGGCTCAGTAATTTGAAATTAAAACAAAGAAAGGGTTACGGGGCGAGGGGTATTTTGGGATTTCCAGGTTAAAATTTTAAGAATTGGGTTTGGCGGTTTAGGGTGGGAAAGACGTTCGTTCAACCCTTCCAGTGTCTCGCTCTCTCGCTCTCTCGTTCGTCTTCGAAACTTCCATTCCTTCTTCTTCAATACGTGCGTTGAAACCTTGGATATTCTGTGTGGCTATGTGTTCAATCTTTACCGTAGTACGGACGTTGAACCCTTCGATCTTTTGTGTCGGTCTGTCGTCCACAAGGAAACCCTTCCATCTTGTGTGTCGCTCTGCCTCCATCTTGCCCTTGAAACAAGATTTGAAAACATGGACATGGTCATCACTACAAGGTTTGATGCGTTGCAATCGCGCGTTGGGAACATTGAATAACAACTGCAACACTTCCAAAGTGCTTCTGAAAACAATCCTCAGACTTAAAATTGGTTGTTTAGGCTTTATTTTCTGCATTATAAAGAACTATGTACCACAGTTCCTACTTTGATAATTTAATGAAGTTGTTTACTTTAAAACTGGTTCCTCAATTCTCGACATTTATTATGTAATGTTCAATTTATGATACACTTAATACCATTGCAGTTGTGAGTAAAACATCAATACCACTAACCAATACCACTTAATGACATTGCAGTTGTCTGTAAAACTAAAACACTGTTGTAATCGTTTACAGTGGCCTGGTAAACGATTACACGAGAGAAATCACTGTTTTGTACAGAAAGTTGAACTGAAGTAGTCAGCTGTGGTGTCATGGGTGATCATTGGCAAAAATTATTACTTTCAGGCACAAGTCCACTTGTATTTACTTGGTGTTTGTGTTTCAGTCGAGGTAGAGAGTGGAAAGTGATGGGAGGTGACCCCAAGAAGTGGAGAAGAAGCCATTCTTGCTTAGGGGACCAAGTTGGACAAGTGCAGAGCCAATCTGTAGAAAAAACACTATGGTAATCGTATACATTTTCCTTGTAATCGATTACAGTGTCAAAGAAGATGTAAACTTGATTTCTAAGGCATAATTTGAAAGGTCTTTGAGTATAGATTCCAACAAAACAAGAATCAACTCATTTGGAGTTCGGTGGAGAAAGTTATGAGCAAAAGAACAAGCAAAGGTCAGAGTTGGCAAAAATATATGAAACGCTAACTTGAAACAATAAACTGTACCAACTCAGATGTCCAAAAATTACAAATTAGTAGTCATTGGAAAGATTTTTGAGTCTAGTTTCTAATAAAAAAAGAATCACATCATTTGGAGGTCGGTGGGAAAAGTTATCAGTAAAATAGCCAGCAAAGGTCAAAGTTGACAGCATGTTATCTCACCCAAGTTGCTCACCTCATAAACATTATTTTTTTCCTCCATCATGGGGTGCCAAAACATCACTTCCCACCACTGAAACACAAGGAACAGCCTAAGACAAGTGCAAAAGTGCCTAAAAGTCACTTCTTTTTCCAATGGTGACCCCTGTTCACCTGACTGAGTACCTGTGTTGGACTTTCTGTACAAATTCCATTTTTCTCTCGGGTAATCGTTTACAGTGTTCTTGTAATCGATTACAGTGTCAAAAAAGGTGTAAACTTGATTTCCAAGCCATAATTTGAAAGGTCTTTGATTCTAGATTCCAACAAAACAAGAATCAACTCATTTGGAGTTCGGTGGAGAAAGATATGAGCAAAAGAACAAGCAAAGGTCAGAGTTGGCAAAAATATATGAAACGCTAACTTGAAACAATAAACTGTACCAACTCAGATGTCCAAAAATTACAAATTAGTAGTCATTGGAAATATTTTTGAGTCTAGTTTCTAATAAAAAAAGAATCACATCATTTGGAGGTCGGTGGGAAAAATTATCAGTAAAATAGCCAGCAAAGGTCAAAGTTGACAGCATGTTATCTCACCCAAGTTGCTCACCTCATAAACATTGTTTTTTTCCTCCATCATGGGGTGCCAAAACATCACTTCCCACCACTGAAACACAAGGAACAGCCTAAGACAAGTGCAAAAGTGCCTAAAAGTCACTTCTTTTTCCAATGGTGACCCCTGTTCACCTGACTGAGTACCTGTGTTGTGTACAAATTCCGATTTTCTCTCGGGTAATCGTTTACAGTGTCCTTGTAATCGATTACAGTGTCAAAAAAGGTGTAAACTTGATTTCCAAGGCATAATTTGAAAGGTCTTTGAGTCTAGATTCCAACAAAACAAGAATCAACTCATTTGGAGTTCGGTGGAGAAAGATATGAGCAAAAGAACAAGCAAAGGTCAGAGTTGGCAAAAATATATGAAACGCTAATTTGAAACAATAAACTGTACCAACTCAGATGTCCAAAAATTACAAATTAGTAGTCATTGGAAAGATTTTTGAGCCTAGTTTCTAATAAAAAAAGAATCACATCATTTGGAGGTCGGTGGGAAAAATTATCAGTAAAATAGCCAGCAAAGGTCAAAGTTGACAGCATGTTATCTCACCCAAGTTGCTCACCTCATAAACATTGTTTTTTTCCTCCATCATGGGGTGCCAAAACATCACTTCCCACCACTGAAACACAAGGAACAGCCTAAGACAAGTGCAAAAGTGCCTAAAAGTCACTTTTTTTTCCAATGGTGACCCCTGTTCACCTGACTGAGTACCTGTGTTGGACTTTCTGTACAAATTCCAACTTTCTCTCGGGTAATCGTTTACAGTGTCCTTGTAATCGATTACAGTGTCAAAAAAGGTGTAAACTTGATTTCCAAGGCATAATTTGAAAGGTCTTTGAGTCTAGATTCCAACAAAACAAGAATCAACTCATTTGGAGTTCGGTGGAGAAAGATATGAACAAAAGAACAAGCAAAGGTGAGAGTTGGCAAAAATATATGAAACGCTAACTTGAAACAATAAACTGTACCAACTCAGATGTCCAAAAATTACAAATTAGTAGTCATTGGAAAGATTTTTGAGTCTAGTTTCTAATAAGAAAAGAATCACATCATTTGGAGGTCGGTGGGAAAAATTATCAGTAAAATAGCCAGCAAAGGTCAAAGTTGACAGCATGTTATCTCACCGAAGTTGCTCACCTCATAAACATTGTTTTTTTCCTCCATCATGGGGTGCCAAAACATCACTTCCCACCACTGAAACACCAGGACCAGCCTAAGAAAAGTGCAAAAGTGCTTAAAACTCACTTTTTTTGACAATGGTGACCCCTGTTCACCTGACTGAGTACCTGTGTTGGACTTTTTGTACAAATTCCAACTTTCTCTCGGGTAATCGTTTACAGTGTCCTTGTAATCGATTACAGTGTCAGACAAGGTGTAAACTTGATTTCTAAGACATAATTTGAAAGGTCTTTGAGTCTAGATTCCAACAAAACAAGAATCAACTCATTTGGAGTTCGGTGGAGAAAGTTATGTGCAAAAGAACAAGCAAAGGTCAGAGTTGGCAAAAATATATGAAACGCTAACTTGAAACAATAAACTGTACCAACTCAGATGTCCAAAAATTACAAATTAGTAATCATTGGAAAGATTTTTGAGTCTAGTTTCTAATAAAAAAAGAATCTCATCATTTGGAGGTCGGTGGGAAAAGTTATCAGTATAATAGCAAGCAAAGGTCAAAGTTGACAGCATGTTATCTCACTCAAGTTGCTCATCTCATAAACATTGTTTCTTTCCTCCGCCACTGAAACACCAGGACCAACCTAAGACAAGTGCAAAAGTGCCTAAAAGTCACTTTTTTTGACAATGGTCACCCCTGTGAATCTGACTGACTACCTGTGTTGGACTTTATGTACAAAACCTTATTTTTTCTCGGGTAATCGTTTTCGAGGGAGTTGTAAACGATTACCACAGCCTTTCTTCAGCACTCTCAGTCATCCCTTGCACAAGTTGCTCCCCCCACTCATGAGGGGTCACTCAATACTCCTTGGCCTCACAGGACATCATCCCCACTCAAATTATGATTCAAATGAACTGGTTTTCTCATAAGTCACCCATGTTACCCATAATGACCCCTCAAACACCAACATCTTACAAACAAGTCTGCAACTTAGCAAACACAAAACTTTACCACATTCTGAAATCCACAAACCCACAACTCATAATAACAATGGTATTCAAAAAATAAAATGAGACCAACTCAAACAAAAACTCAAATTTTATATCATTCAAATAAATCTGATACATTACACTTTGTTTTCTTAATATATTTACAATAATTACAATGATCATTTACTTTCCATTAATCAACTAAATATACATATCACTCATTTTTTATTTTAAGCACTACGGTTCCGGTGTATGGAGTCCTAAGTGCTCTTCCCTTGTAACGCATTCGGGATCCAACCCTAACATACGTCTTCAAAGGTTGTTCATTTTCGTCGTCGGACAATGGTCACCGGACCTTGCCATTCAGCACGATAACTTGTACGAAAAACACCACCTTTACGAAAATGGAGGGAGACAACACCACGCACACAGAACAATCACATACAAAGCTAAGTCAAGAGGCACGAAACACGTTCAGGAGACGGAACCTTCGTTTCCAATGAAACAGAGAAAGGGATATTTTCGGATTTTCAGTTAAAAGAAAGGTTACGGACTTTCATTTCGAAGGTTTTTATAAAATATTTTTTTTAAACCTAACCAATGAAAATAGGACACGTGGCGTTGTAAAAAAAGTGTTAAGAAATGGTGTTGGAATATCGCGGTCCCAAAATTATATCTTCTGAAATTTTTTACCTTGCCGGAGTCGTCAACCTTATAGAACTGCAAAATCGCGAGCTTCAACTTCTTGTGCTTGTGCTTGTGCTTGATCTTCTTAGGCGTGGTATATGTCTTCTTCTCGCGCTTCTTGGCACCACCGCGGAGACGGAGGACGAGGTGGAGAGGGCTGAAATCCCAAAACCCGAGCCAGTCAACGTTACAACACGCTATGGCCTTACTAAAACTCCGTCAGAGTTCCTTCCTTTCTCCGTTCTTCCTCCGCCGCTTCTGTTCCGTTCCACCGCCACCAAGTGAATCCAACGACGCAGAATTGGTGTCGAATCTCCTGCTGCAGCACCACAACCCCTTCCACGCCACCGAATCGAGCCTCCAGCTCCACGGCGTCACCCTCACCCCCGACCTCCTCTTCCAAACCCTCCTCCGCCTCAAGAACCATTCCAAGATAGCCCTCTCCCTCTTCCACTACGCCAAAACCCTCCCCAACCCCCCTCTCACCTACGACTCCTACACGCTCCTCATCGATTCTGTCGCCAAGGTTCGCCAATTCGACGTCGCATGGCAACTCATCGTCGAAATGGCCCAGCGCAACCTCCATCCAAACCCCGCCACCTTCCTAACCCTAATTCGCCGCCTCATAGCGGCCGGCCTCACTCGCCAGGCGGTACGCGCCTTCCACGACATCGACGCCTTTGCCAAAACGACTCCCGATGACTTCTGCTTCCTGCTCGACACGCTCTGCAAGTACGGCTACGTCAGACTCGCCGTCGAGGTTTTCAACAGAAACCGAACCACTTTCCCTCCGACCGTGAAAATGTACACGGTTTTGATCTACGGGTGGTGCAAACTGGGGAAGGTTAAAATCGCGCAAACGTTTCTGAACGAAATGATTGAGCGAGGGATTGAGCCTAATGTTGTTACTTATAACGTTTTGTTGAATGGGGTTTGTAGGAAGGTGAGTTTGCACCCTGAGGAGAGGTTTGAGAGGACTATAAGGAACTCAGAGGAGGTGTTTGATCAAATGCGCAAGAGTAGGATTGAGCCGGATGTGACTAGCTTTTCGATTTTGCTTCATGTTTATAGCCGCGCGCATAAGCCGGAGTTGGTGCTTGATAAGCTGAGGTTGATGAAGGTGAAAGGGATTTTTCCCAATGTGGTGATGTATACCTCGGTTATCAAGTGTCTTGCTTCGTGTGGGAGGCTTGAGGATGCAGAGAGGTTGCTTGAGGAGATGGTGAAGGATGGAGTGAGTCCATGTGCCGCAACGTACAATTGCTTCTTCAAGGAGTACAGAGGAAGGAAGGATGCTGAGAGTGCGTTGAGGATGCTCAAGAGGATGAAGGAGGATGGGTTCTGTGCGCCGAGCTCGCACACCTATGTGATTTTGATTAGGATGTTTTTGAGGTTGGGCAAGATCAGAGTTGTGAAGGAAATATGGGATGATATGAAGGTCACTGGGGCGGGGCCGGATTTAGATTTGTACACGGCTTTGGTACATGGGCTGTGTGAGAGGCAGAACTGGAGGGAGGCTTGCCATTATTTTGTTGAGATGATAGAGAATGGGTTTCTTCCTCTGAAAGGTACCTTTGAGACCCTTTACAGGGGGCTAATTCAGGCTGATATGTTGAGGACTTGGAGGAGATTGAAGAAGAAGCTTGATGAAGAATCGATAGCTTTTGGTTCAGAGTTTCAGAGTTACCACTTGAAACCTTATAGGAGATAAGTTATTACATGCACAGTACTCTTGAGACTTTTATAGGTTCTTTGGCCCAATTTATCTTTTTGCATCTACAAGATTTCAACAAGACTTTGATGACTTGAGATATGAGTGAGACTATCATTTTATCTCCAATATTTTTGTTAGGTGTGTGTGATATCATGTTCTATCATTTAGTTAACTGGTGACTCATTGTCATTATTTCTTTAATTAATTGTCAAGCAGTGTTTTTGTAAGGTGATTTATTTTTCTAGTTTTTATCTGCACATGTAAAAGAGAGAAAATAGATTCTCACCAAAATACTATTATATACGTTTTTCTCTTATCTAATTCATTTTCTTTGCACTGTCTTTGCCTCATTATTTAACCTATTATGCATATAATTTTTTGGAGCTTTTCTTCCACCCAATCCAAGGAGGAAGAGCTGGTATTGAAAAGTACTGTTAGTTAGTTATCTGTATGGGTTATGAGATAGTTATTTTGATTAAGAAAATAATGGCAATTATGATATTATACGGTGGCTTTTGAGCTTGTCAATCAATGCTAAGAAAGGAACACACGTAACCGACCACCTTGGAACCTTATAAAAGAGTGTATGTATGTGTTTAATCCCTGAACACACACACACAGTATGTGCTTAATCCCTGAACACACACACACACACTTACTTTGCTTTCTTCCTCTCCTCTCTAACTCATTCCTGGTCCCGCTCACTTTTGTTTTTTGAAGGAGTGTTTTTGTGAGGAGAGGAATAAAACATCCCCACCACCATCCCCTTCTGTTCCTCATAATTAGCACTTTCTCAAAACACACTCAAAAACAAGAAAATAACCAAAACTAACCAAAACCTTTGAGATGCATGCACAACACAAATCCCCAAAGACATACCCGACACTTGCCCAGCTAAGATATTCTTTTTCTATGATTTTCACACCCACATACTCTAAATAATGTGTACACTTTTATTTACAAAAATATCTATCACCCACTCCTCCCTTTGTGTTATTGAAAAATACTTATACCCAATATGGATCACTCATTCATGTGTTTTATCAATCATGCAGGTATTAGAAGAAGTAAAGAGAATGACAGACATAGGGTGGGTTCCCAATATCAGCCATGAGCCTTGTGGGGTACCTTAAAAACTTGACCTTAGTTGTGTGCATGGGAAGGTTGGGAAGCCTGGAGTTAGCTGGAGGCTCTTTGGCCATAGGTTTCTCCAACATAACTGGTTACTCTGTCCTCTCAGGTCTAGCCATGGGCATGGAACCCCTTTGCACCCAAGCCTTCGGTCCTAGAAACTTCTCCTTGCTCTCTCTAACTCTGCACAGAACAATTCATATGTTACTTCTATTTTCTCTTCCCATTTCTCTTCTGTGGCTCAACCTCCAACCTCTCATGCTTTTCCTTCGTCAGAATCCAGACATAACACATGTAGCAACCCTCTATTGCCGCTTCGCCATCCCAGACCTCATACCACCCTCTTCGCATCTATCTACGCAGCAAAGGAACAACTTGGCCACTGCTGTGGTGCACTTTACTTTCCATTTTTCTACACCTCTCCACCATCACCTTTCTAACCATCAAACTCCACCTTGGCTTGCTGGGAATCGCTGTTTCATCCTTTGTTGCCAATTTCAGAAACCTTTTCTTCCTTCTTCTGTACATGTTCTATACACGCGTTCCCGAGGAATCCTTACAGTGGGCCAGCTGGATTGACTCCTCTTCATGTTGCAGCAACTATGAGTGGCTCAGAGAATGTGTTGGATGCATTAACTGATGATCCAGGAATGGTAAGTCTGTCTCTATTCTGTAACTTCATGTTTTCTCATGCTTTTTGCATTGTACTACTTCAAACTACGGGGGCAAAGGGGAAATGACTACAAGGAAAAACTAGTGTTTCTCCTCCTTTTCACCTGACTTTTGGTCCAGTGAATGAATGTGTGGATAGAATGGGAAGAGAAATGAGGTGATCCTTGAGTTCAATATAATGGTTTCTAGTGGGTGCACTCATTGAATAGGCGTGATAACTTATAATTCCCTGCTGTTGCAGTAGTGTCATAAAAGTATAAATCTAAGGCTTGATTTTTCCCTATGAAACAGATCAATAATTTATACTGTAGTTAAAAACTTAAACCTTATGAGTTAAATTAGTGCAATTAGCTGTAGTTCAATGCAATTCAGTATAGTATAGTTTAATAAAATAAATATAGTTCAGTTCTGAACTGTTTTTTAATTCAATTTAGTTTAGACGAACATTTTTTTAATTTAGTACATTTTTTAACAGTATAGCTTCTTTTGTTCATCTCTACAAACAACAATTTCAGCTAAAATAAGATTTAATCTACCATATTAAAAAAAGTGAATTTTAAATTTAATTCAATTTTATAAGGTAATTTTATAAGGGTAAATTATGTTTCAAGTTTATTTTTTAGCAATAAAACATAATTTTTTAAAATAGTTTGAGAATAAAAAATATTAAATTTAATATTTTTTAAATAGAGATTTATTTAAAAAAATCAAATTTATGCATCAAATGAAGAGGTGATGGTGATCTTCTAAACAACATAACAAAGAAGGGTGCACATTATATTGGGCCTAGTATGATAAATGTATCCAATGGCTTGTTCCCATCGGTGTTTCACCATGCACCTTCAAGCTTTTCACCATGCACCTCCAATCTCCAATTTTCTAAAATACTATAATTAATAAGGTGGTTATCCGTTAACTTTATGTTTTGTTCAGAAATTCTATCCTAAACATTGACTACACCCCTATTTCTCTCATTTATTATGAAATCCTACACCCCATTTCCCGTATCAGCAAACATACACTCCATTTCCCATCTATTAAAAAACTATATTAGTTATTTAATTATTTTATTTGTTTATAATTATTTTTAAATTTATGTATCAATTCGTATGAAATTATAATTTAATTAGAATATTTTTAAATGTTAAAAAAATTATTTTTATGAATTTATTAGATTTAATAAAAATATTTTAGAAAAAATAAAATTTTGAAGATGTATCGATATGAAAATCCTAGTGAGAGGTCATAGGATGTTGATATCCGATAAACAAACAATCAATCGGATATACAGATTCGATTTGTTTTATAAAAATTTAATTATACTATTTATTTAATTATTTTATTAGTTTATAATTATATTTAAATTTATATATTAGTTTTTATGAATTTATAATTAATTTTTAATTGTTAAAAAATAATTTTTATAATATTTTTAGATTTAATATAAATATTTTTTAAAAAAAGTAAAAGATATATATAGATATGAAAATCCAAAAATGGTGTAATTGGATGTCATAGTTGAATATCCTATGTTTAAGTACTATGCATTGCTTTTTTTAAGTTGCTTGTGTTTGGACTTTTTTACATGTTGTTTTATTAATGTGAAGGACTTGGAAGCGCAGGTTGAAACATTCTTTACCCATATGGCAACCCTTTACCCAAACAAAGAAAGCTGCCTTCCCTCACTGAACTAACAATTGGGCCACTGAAAAAACTTTACAAAAAACAATACTTCCGTCTCAATCCTTTTTAATTTCTTTTCCTATTACCGCAGATAAATATACTGCATTGAATCACGCAAAGTCATTTTAATTATATAATTATATAGATATCATATTTTCGATACATTTCCTTTAAAGTTTATTGTAACAGGATTATAAAATCTGAGTAAGTTATTTTTTAGACCATTGAGTATTTTTCAGTTAAGAAAATTATATTAGAATTCAATAAAAGTTATTAATATTGTTATCGACAAAAGAAAAACACTTTATTTGAACATTTATTTTAAGATGTAAAATTCTTCCGCGAGTATTAAAAATATGAAATCTAGATATAGAAATTGTGATTTTTCTTAGAATGCTCTAACTTTTGTTGTGACTAATTAGCGTAAGCCGTTTACCACAGAATATATGAATTAAATCTATAAACACTTTTCAAAATTTATAAGGAAGAGTGGTAGTTTATCTTAATCGAATTAATATATATTTTATTATGTAGTTTGGCTATGGCGTAACTTATAATTTTCAACTAAATTTACGTATAATACATTATAATTGCAAACACAAATTAACTATTTAATCATTTCACATTATCCCGTTTAATATTACATATAGGAGTTTGCTAAGTAACATATTAAAGTGTATCAAATTTTAGTTGACAAAAATATTTTTATTCATAAAAAAATATATATTTTAAACACAATTTTTATTTTTAATTTAAAATAAAAAAAGTTAAAAATTATTCAAATACCCTTAATCTTAAAACATAGAATTTATAATATATGAGGATATTTTTGTCAATTAAAATTTGATATATTTTGAGAGGTTACATTAAGTTAGCAAACCCTTGTATATAAATATGAAATTTTAACAATATTTAAAAATTATCTTCAATAAAAGGCTTATTATGACTTGAAAATAATTCTTCTTTATGAATTTAAAATGTAATTATATAAAATGTATGCATTGAAAAATTAAAATTATATGTATATGTTAACTGAATCATAAAATAAATTATGTAATTTTGAATTTAAGGTGTAATTATGTTTAGGTTAATTATTCATTTTAATTTTCATTTTTTTACTTCATTCGGTTCTTAACTTTTTAGAAATATTGAATTGAATTTTTAATTTTGTATTTTTGTAAAAGATACTTAATGTAGCATTTTCAATTAAAATGATGTTAATTATGTTTGAAACTGTTACATGTTAAATTCTGATTATCAAACTCTAATTTATTTTTTATTTAGAAGATACCGCATGACAAAATCAAATGATTGATTTTAACATGTAACAAATTTAATTTTAATGTGATATTTTTAAAGTGTTAATGACAATTTAACGAGAAAAAATATTTTTAACACAAAAATAGATATTCAATAAAGTAAAAAATTAATATAAAAACTAAAACCAAACAAAAAATATAAATTAAAACTCAAATTAAATTTACAGCGTATTGAAAAAGAGATGTGTAAGCATAGTATGTGAGTGAAAATTTTGAGATGAGAATGGTAGGATTTACGAAAAAGAACGAAGTGAAGGAACATAAACTTAAACCTATAAAATCCGGCACGACAAGGACAGCAGCGAAGGTGGCGCCGGCTTCTTATAAAGAATCTTTCGTACTGTACTCTCTGTCTCTGTGGATCCTACCACAACGCTAATTTAATCACCTACTACTATTACCTATTATATATATATATATATATATATATATATATATATATATATATATATATATAACCTTAATTTTGAAATTAGAACATGTAAATCAAATATAGTGATATTTTCACAACATTTTAAAATTTATGTGTTATTATGTGATTAGTCTGTGTTGATGTTTATCATTATTATTAATTGTAGAGTAATTTTGGATCAATCACAAAATGACACGTAAATAATATAAAAATATTGTCAAAAAAATAATGTAAAAATATTATTATCCTAAATCAAAAGTGTTTGGAATAAATTACATGTTAGTGTTTGATAAAAAATATATGGTTAATATATATTTTTATTAAATAGTATGTAAAACCACGTTAGCAACAAAAATTAAACAAGATCTATAATTAAAAGACTAAAATAATAAAATCTGAAATTTAAAAGATCAAAAAGACCAATTTTTTTACAAACTAAAACAGTATATACAAAGACTAATACACAAAAATACATATATTTTTAAATAGTACAAAGCTATTCTCCATATAACTTATTTATTATCAACTTGATTTAATCATCTAAACAAATAACATATTTGTTCATTTCATTTCATTCTCTTTTTTCTCCTTTACTTCTTTCCCCCTTATTTCATAACTCCTAATAAACAAAAGTTAAAACTTACTTTGAAGTGTATATGGACGTGTACAAGTAAAATTAACAATGTTACTTAGATTACATAAATTCTAATTATATTTATATATATATATATATATATATATATATATATATATATATATATATATACACATATATATATATATATACATATATATATATATATATATACATATATATATATATATATATTGTAATTTTGATGAGTTTATAAAAAAAATACCGGAAAACATAATTCCAATGAAACTTGAATTAAATTTACATAAATTATTGACATTCTTTTTAATGAAATATTTTAAGAGAATAGATTGTTAGATGTTATCTTGGTGTAATATTCAACTTTTTCATGTGAAATTAAGATTTATATCTGAATTTCTAATATTTTTTTCTTTTTTATATTGTTGTTATATTACAACAAAATATATTTACTTCAAACTTTAGTAAGAAAGATTTATGATATAAGAAACCCTCACGTAAGGTCATATGGTGTCTCGTCTTACTTGATCACTAGAATGAACTTTCAATACAAATAAAATTTAAATTCAATTGATATAAAGATTTGGTACTATTTACAACCTAAAAATTTAAAACAATAAATTTATAAGTTTTTGTTTTTATATAATATTTAATTTTTTCATGTAAAATTATACTTAATTGAATTTCGAATAAATATTTATGTTGATTATATGTGGTATAATTTAGCTAACATAGATTGTTAATAAAATATATCAGCTCAATAATTGGATATTAATTTAGTATAGATAATAAGAATGCTGAGAAAATATAAACAAAGAAACATTCTTTAAAACTTAATACAACATCTTTTTAAAAACAAATTAATTTATAGATTCAACAACCATCTTTTAAATTATTCTCGTAATAATTCGACTAATCGTATCATTTAAAATTAATATTTTAAACTAGATTATTAAAATATTAATGTGATATATGTAGAGAGGTTCACCTCCCATACACATAGACAGATCTCGACAGATCTCTTTACTGGTAAGATATTGTCCGTTTTGGATCACGCTCTCACGGATTTGCTTTTGGTATCATTATAAAAAGTCTCTTAATAATGAAGATATCTTATATATATATAAACTCATATTCATCTCTTATTTGATCTGACGTGGGATTTTATTGTAACCAACAATATAAAGCAAAAATTTCAATAATGCATATATTTGATAGAAGTATAATGAAATAACAAATCAATATATATATATATATATATATATATATATATATATATATATATATATATATATATATATATATATATAACCTTTAATTAAGTGAAACAACAATACAGTCACATGAAAACTTAAATATAACTTCAAATACAAATTTTATACAAGTCACGGTTGATTAATCTCTACATTTCTGTAAGGCATTTATTAAATCGAGTTTCATTGGTTGGATTGAATCTGACCTAAATCAAATTAACTCACACTTATACGAGTTTAATATAAGAAATCTCATAACCTAATGTGATACATACTTTTATATATGTTATTAACAAATTACATTGTGTTCTGTTTTTTTTAGGACTTGACTAATAAATTTACTCAAAACTTTAAATTAAATTTTGCAGAGATTGTATTGTTTTATTTAATTATATTTATATTTAAAAATTACAATATTTTTAACAAAAAATATTTTTAAAGTTTTCTTCCAGTACCAAACTCAATCCAACTAAAAAACATTTTGAGTTGAATATAAAAAATGAATAAAAAACAAACATAAAATTTTATTTAATAAATTAGGAAACACCCTTCAGTTTCATATTTTATATATGGTTTTTGTTCCTATTTTGTTGCATGAATATCGGTCAAGATTAGTTCAACCATAACACGGGAAAACGCACTTAATGAGAATCTACACTTCCTGTTATCAAGCACATAATAGTTTGACAAACTACAATTACATTATAAATATACATAGATAATGCATTTATATATATATATATATATATATATATATATATATATATATATATATATATATATATATATATATATTAATCTTCAAATGGTCGACAGCTACAACCATGCAAAAATAATTGAGCTAACGTCAAGCAATTTAATGACAAGCGACAAAGTGAAACTTATAAATCAAGGCAGGTAATGGCCAAACATCATCTAAAAAATATCTATATTTTGGATTAATGTTCAATATTAATATTATTTAGAAGTAGAAGATTTTAATATTAAAATTAGTTTAAATTTGATTGTTTAAATATAATTAAATATATAATAAATGCAATTACATACCTTATTTTTTCAAATATATTATTATAAATTTTGGAGTTGACATTTGATTAACAATAACCTAGTACAATCAAATTAATGATAGTCACACTTTATCTTAAGTCGCTTAATATTATAACTGATTTTTTTGAAGATTATTAGTTCAGTCTCATTTCCTGACCTTACAATCGCAATAGTCGTCCATGGAAAGTATGACCAATGACGAATTATTTAGATTGTAGTTTGACTATAAAATAATACGATATATTTATATATTATTGTTTTTTATTGGATATAAACACACACACATATATATATATATATATATATCATTTTTTTCTTATTTATGTCAAAATTCATTTATTTATTTTTCTCTATTTCGTTTTTTTAACATATCACACTTTTTGTGATTTGTCATTGAAATATTTTCACCTTATTAACTATAATTACAATTCTTTGATGGAATAAAAATCTCAATTTCAATTTAATTATATGTGAATTTATGAACACATGAAATTGACTTTTCACTTATGCACTTATTCTCCTAACAGATACGAAAGTTTTTTTACACATCAAATCCAGACAAATTATAATAAATAAGTCAATGTAAATTAGTTAGTTTTATGAATTTTCAAATAAATTTAAAATGTATTCTATATTATATATAATCTATTTTAATCATATTTATTTAGATTTATTGTGGTATCATTGTTAAGTCTTTAATTATATATTACTCATAAATACTTTTTGGGATATGCGTTACTTATTTAATGTTAAAATTATTTGTAGTCATAAACATACATTATTGTTTAAATAGAGATTTGTAGGGGTAGATGTAGAGGTGTCATTTGAACCCCTGGTCCATGGGTTGACTCTGATCCCTTCTAAAATCAAGCCCAAATTTTCTAGCTCACTTAATAGGGGGCTTTTTAAAAGCCCCAACCGCTAAAGCCCCACATAAAGTGGGTTGGGGTAGGGTTAGGATGGGGCTAGGCCCCAAACTAAATTAATTCACTTTTAATGTTTTTTTAGTTATTTTTTTTATTTACTTTACAAGTTCAATAATTTCCAAAATTTACATGATATTTAATATCTTTTTAATTAAATATAAATGTATAAATATTGATTTTATAAAAAATTATTTAAAATAATTTTTAATTATAAGTATATTTTAAATATATAATTTTATTATTTTGGAAAGTTAAAAAAGAAAATTTTTATTATTATTTTTATTTAAAAGAAAATGAAAAAAATTTCAAAAAAGAAATTATAAAAGTAACACAGTTGAAAATTTCATTTTTCAATAATCAAATTCTGATATCTATATAAATATTTGAAATATTAATTATGGATAGATTTTAAATTCAAATATACTGATTGGATGAATTTTTAATATCGGTGTAAAATTTTTATTTTTTATAGTTTGTCATATAAAATTCTTTTGTTGAATGTTTTGTATAGATATATATACATTAAAAAATTAAACCACAAACTTTATAAAGTTTAAAATTAATTTCACTTAATAAAAGAACTAACTTTTTAGTGAAAATCATTGTTAGGCAAAATTATTATAAATATCATATATGTTAGTATACAACATCTAGATGTAATCCTAGTGGTTATAAAATCAGATTTTTTTTCCAACCTTTTAGATTAAATTAATATTTTAAAATCAGACTTATCTTTATCCAACAAAGACCGATTTTATTGAATTATTTATCATAATTGAGCCGATTGTAATAAAAAATAATTAAATAATATATACAATATTTTTAAATAAATATAATGTTATAATTTATAATACTAAAATTAAAATTATTATTGTATTTAATTATTAACATATAAAATAAATAAAAATTATAATAATTATAATAATAAATAAATTACATCAATGTCTCTTAATAAGAAACTAATAAAAAAGACAAATGAATATAATATAAAATATATGAAAAAGATATAAAAATATATAAATTGATGTAAATGACTAAATTATACGTTTCATAAATTTTTTTTAAAAGAATATATAACTTTATAAATAATAAATATTAATTTTATTAAATTTGGAAAATTAATAAAGTTAAAAAGTTATTAAGTCAAAATTTTAACATGTTCACACCAATTAAAAATAATGTAATTTTGATCACAAATCTTAATCGAATGATATTGATTTAAACTAGTGACAAAATAGATTACCATCTATAAATAAATTCGTTAGTCCATCAAAATTTTACAAATTAAATTAAATTTTTTAACTTTTAAACTTATTTTATGTGGATATCTCTAAACTGTCAAATTAAGAAACCAAAATTAAGAAACCAAAATTAAGATGTAAAAATTATCAAAACAAAATTTGGAAATTAAGGAATAATTGTATAAAAGCATTATTGTTAAACTAATTAATATAGAAACAGTTATGAAGTAGAAATTAATTTTATTGGTAAAAAAATATAATTACACATGAATCAATTATAGTTATAAGTTATTACTAACAAAAATAAAATGACAACTGGATAAAAAATACACATTATTTGTGATTACTTGTATGATGATATTATGTTTCTGAAAGTTAAATTTTGTAAAAAGGAAAGCCCATGGGCTGGCCCTAGCCTATAGGGCTTTAGGGGTTTTTAGTCCTGTGGGCTTTTTTAATAAAGAGTTTTTTTGGCCCTGTGGACTTTTTTGGCCCCAACCCACATGGGCTAGGGCCAAATCTTATTAAAGGGACTTATTTGACAGCTCTAGGTAGATGGCCTTGAGGTAGTAATCTTTGTTTTCTTTTTATTGTACACTGTATATGTTCTTTTACATGGATAAAAATATGGCGCTTATTTTAAATGCTTCATTTATTTATATTTGTTTTTATCCATAAAAAATATTATTTATAAAGATGTCTAAACTTCGATTTGATAAGATATAAAATCTCGCATTAACAACTATTATAAATAAATAAGCTTTTTTTATTCAAAGAGAGTTCTAAGAGTTTCCACACTCTTTTGTTCAATTATTTGGTCAATCATTTGAACTAGAGCTGTCAAAATGGATCACAACCCTCGAGCTAATCCGATCTATCATATGTTTGAGTCGAGTTGGATTTAAAAAAATTATATTTTTTTTACGTGGGTCAGATTTCAACCCGACTCATGCGGGTTGAATCCGTGATGGGCCGGGTTGGCCCACCAACTCACCTACCTAATTTTATTTTATTAAAATTTAATTTTAATTTTATAAAAAAATATTTATTATTTTGTTTTTGCTTGAAAAAATTATTTAGGTTATTTATTTTCAAAATTAATTAAACAATTATGTTGGGAGTAAAATTTAGAAGTGAAATTTGTTTATATTTGAATTATAGAAAGTTTGTAACTTCTTTTAATTTTAAAAAAATTGTAATGAAGTGAGCTGAGCCAACCCGTTTACCCACTAACCCGTGATGGACCGGGCTAAGTTCGAATTTTTCTAGCTCGCTAATAAATGAGCCGGGTTGGATTGGCTCACTAAGTGACCAACTCGTAGTGGGACAGGTCGGGTAGCCCGTTTTGACAACTCTAATTTGAACACATGTTATAGAAATCCTAAACAAACTAATATTTATCTTGAATCATTTTGAAACAAATTTTAAATGACACCTAAATTTTAAATTTTGAAACAAATGTGTCATTTAACTCATTTTAAATTTTACACCTACATTATCTTTTGTTTATATTATTTGGTTAATGTACAATATTTTTGTGGGTCAATTTAATATTATACTTTACCCTTTAAATTAAATATAATTATGAAGTGGATTAAAAATAAAATTATTATTTTAATGTAAGCTGTACATGTATAAATTGTATAGAATAAAAAAAGGATTTATAAATGGAATAAAGTTTTATATATACTAGTGGAAAAGAGACTATACCTCTTTGTTTTTTAAACGAATAACAGTCAGTGAATGATCTGTATAATATTATAGTGTTAAAAAATGTGAATGACTTATAATGTATTATATGTTGAATTGCCTATGCACTTTCATATTTGATTTTTTATTTTTTATTTAAAAATATGATTAAAGATAAGATAGAACATTAGGTATGTGTTTCAAAGAATATAATTCTCCTTATAAGCATTTTTTTTAATTTACAAACAATCCTTTTAATTTTAAACATCTATATGTATATATATATATATATATATATATTGTTTATAAATAAGTTTTTTAAATATAAAAGTAATATGTATTAATTACAAATTAATTTATAAAATAAAATTAATACTAAAATTTGTTTTCTAATATATTATTATTGTCCATTGAAATATTAAAGTAAAGATATAGGAGGAGTGAGAAAACCTTTTAGTTTTGAAGGAGTTAAATGCACCTTCTGAAGTAAAAATAAAGATTGATACTATCTCCTCTCTACAAATTTTCTTTCTCTAGACTGCACAAATCATCATCAGGCCTCTTCTTTCCTTTCCACCTTCATTAATTGATGAATTAAAGTTTCAGATTTTGCAAGGTAATCACAGGAGCCAAATTTTATTAAAAACTATTTGAATCCTTCAAAATAATCACAATGTCACCTTTTAATTTACATTTCTTACACTAGATTCAAATTATTTATTATTTATTTTTAAAGATGATTTAAAGTTAGGACACAATTATATCTTAGTAATACAGGATTTACTAATCGGTATTCATTAATTTTCTTGAAGCAATGAGTTAATAAGTTATAAATTATAACTTATAATTGTTGTTATTCTAAACTGTAACTTTATAATATATTGTTTATTAAAAGAATATAATCGTCCTTAACAAATTTCTATTTTATTTACTAGTTCGTTATAAGCGATACAATACCGATTAAATTAGGCTATAAATTATGAATTTTGAGAGGAAATTGACTTCATTCCTCGGATTAAAAAAAATCTCAACTTAATTTTTTTAATCATATATATAGTTCTATTTCTCACTTTCTTTTAAATAAGTCTTCACTAAATTTTGTTCTCATTAAATTTTTATTTTTAAAAATCAAAACAATTGGATCATTCTAGTTATTTCGTACTAATACTATTAGAAAGATGTCACTTGTCAATTCGTCAAATTGTGGTTTTTTTAAATATTTTAAATAATTTTTTAAAAAAGTTACTTTTTTATTTTATTTTAAATTGTCATATTTGACTTTGTGTGACAATGATATTGTAACGTTGCATTAATCTCAATTTAATTTCTTTATTTTTATTTTGTTTTAATTTAGTTTTAAATATTTTAAAAATTAAACAATTTTATAATTTTTTAAATTCAAACAAAATTTAAATTATATAAATTTTTACAAATACTTTTATTAAAATCGATATTCTTATTAAATTTTTTTAATAAAATTTAGTTTATTTATATTTATATTTAGTTAATTATATAAATATTAATTATATTAAATTTATATTTAATTAATTATACAAGTGAGAGATTTATTTTAAAAAAAGTCCCTAGAAATAGGTTTCAACTAAAAAAATTAGAATTTACTTTTGAAAAGTATTCCAAGTCTTCAAATTTAGAGCTTAATGTTTAAATGAATTAAGGAAGAGCAAAACGAAATTCATTTTAAACATTAAATAAAAAAGCATTATTAAATTTAAATATATTATAATTTGAATCACATTTAAACAAGTTTGTTTATGAAGCTCTGGAGTGATTCGAAGAAAAAGGATAAATGGGTAACCAAATTTAGTTGAGTGAGTAAAGATTAGACTTATATCCTAAGACTTAATGAAATGTTAATGATGATTAAGACTTATATATACCTAATCATAAAAAGTCTTTGACATTCAACTCACTTGGACTTTTCTTATCATATAAAGAAAACATGGATCCACATTACCCTGTGTGGGTGTACTAAAAAAGACAGAGAGAAAAACCCTAAGATATAGTGTTTATCTTGAACACCAAAGTTCAAAGACAGTCACACAAATCATGCACTGCTTCAACTAAAAGCTCTCACAAAAGTTAAATGTCACTGGACACTCACTCACTCATTCATTCCCCTCTTCTCTTTTTCCTTCTTTTCCTTACTACCAAAAAGATCAGCTCATCCATCCAAGAATCAATGATGGATACCCTAAGCCAAAATGCTGCTACCAAACACATTAACACAAAAGGACAAAACGCACCCAGTTTTCTTCCTTCACCAAAAATATTTCCCAAACTAAAATCCACCCTTACGTGGCATTTCCATACCCAAACTAGTCAAATCTCTTCTTACTGCTCTATAGCTGTACGGGACCCACTCTTCTCCCTTCCTACTGTTCTATCCTTCTTCTTCCCTTCTATTTATTATGCTCTTTCCTCCGCCATTTTTCATACACGATTTATTATAAGAGTAACATAAGAAAACCCCTAGAATGAAACATGGTTGGTCTCAGCGTAGTGCTCGAAGTTCAGAAGCCTTGTATCAATAAAAAGACACCTCAAGTCATTAACAAAACCACCATTCTGTCTACCACCACCACCCACAGAAAACCAGCCCTTCCTCCTTCTCCTTTTCAGTCCCCCACTTTTCTAGATCAATGCTTTCTCTGTGGGAAGACACTCTCGCCAGGGAAAGATATCTACATGTACAAGTGAGTCCTTTTAATCAAAAGATACAAGAACTCACCATACCCTTCTCTCTCTCTTTATGTTTCTTTTTTTCTTGATCCATATAACCTACATTATTTAGTCTGTTGGATATAATAAGACTTTTACTTTTGTTGTTGTGTTGTTATTTTTAGTCTAGGTTCAGATCTTGTGATGTCTGGATCTTTTGTTTGTTTATCGATGTTATTGAAGTTGTTTTTTCTTTCGGGGTGTGGTTGAAACACGAACATTGTAGAGGGGACAGGGCATTTTGCAGCGTGGAGTGCAGATGCAAGCAGATTTTTTGGGACGAGGAAGAAGCTATTAAGAAAGAGAAGTGTTCTTTGGCTGCAATGAGGCCGACGTCGTCTTCGTATTCATCTTCTTCGAGTTCACGTCATCACCGGAAAGAAACAAGAAACCGTGGTGTTGGGTTTTTTTAAGGAAGAAATGATGAGAAACGGGAGGATTGTAATTTTTTGCACTCGCATTCCAGTTTTACCCACTATTTATTTTGTTAATGACAGCAGAGGGCTTGTCCTTTTTGCTTCCTAGTATGAAGCCAAAATGTCCTTTCAGCTTTTTATTTTTTGGGGTCCAACTTCTGGCTGTGCCAACGCTGAGACCTGATGAGGGGTGGCATTGCGATGCTTTCGTTCTGTTGCTCAGAAACCGAACCCACACAGAAACACTTCCATGTTTTGTCTTTTATTTCATTTTTAGTTGCTGACAGTTGGAAGGGTATTTCTGGCATCTTATCATGGTTGCTTTCTGAAATCAAGCAAGTCCTATTAATCTTCGTTGTTAATCAAAACTTAAACTCATTGTTTAATGGGTATATGAAGCAATTGGGTTGGATGGTCATGGTCATTGAAAGTGATGGTGCACTTATACTTGCAACAAAACCATTTTGCAATGTGAATTTCTGAAGTGATTTTGAGAAGGGTAATTAATTAAGCTTAAACTCAGTTCTTAATAGACTGAACTGAAATATTAATAGTGGAAGGTGATTGATTGATTGACAGTGAGTGGATTATCCTTGGGGGTTGTGGCATGAAAGAGCGGTGATTGTTTTTAAGCAAAATGACAATGGAATACAGTGATCAAGTTTCCATGCATTTGTGAAGTTGTCGGGGTAAGTACGAATGCCACATTTGTAGTTAGGTATGCAATGTTTCACATTTCTAGCTACCTCTCAGGTGCTCATGGAACGCGTATACTATGCTACCACCCTAATTAAATATCAAATTATAAATTTATTGTATATTTTAAATTTAAAAATCATTTTTTTTATAAAAATTAGGCTTAAGTCTCATTAATACTAGTAAATCTTCTTGAAAAGATCCATCATTTATCTCTATTCATACATGTTAACCCAATGTCATTGAACACGTACAAAGAACCAAAATTAAGTCAATTTTAGATTCAAATAAGTTTAATGACGTACAGGTTTAATTAAGATTGGACTCAAATAACCTCAGTGGTTTAATATGTGCTAATTTATGGGGTAAATATTTATTTCATTAAATTTGAATTATTATATTTTCGGAAGGAGAATTTCTTTCATTAAAAAGAAGGAAGGTAAGGTCCTTTTACATAGGTGGAGTTGAATTAGGTTAGACTTCGTACTCGTTAACCAGTCTAATTAAAATAATTTCAGTTGTGTTGGATTTGTACATTTTTTTTTTACCAAATCTAAATTGAATTAATATTATAAAACTGTGAATTTAGCTGGATGGAGTTGATGAGTGTAAAAAGGAACAAAAAAAAATATTTTTTATTTTAAAAAGTGATTAACGGTTTTATTGAAACAAATTCAATAAAAACTTGTTTAAAAGAAAATAAATTGATTCAGAGGTAAAAATACATGACTTTTTTTATGCAGTGTTTAAAATTTAATTCCAAAATTAACAACTCTTTTTACGATTTTGTGGTTGAAGTTTGACACTACCAATAAAAACTCATTCATCTTTCTATAAAAAAACTCTTTCGTTTATAATAAATTATTCTTACAAGGAAAAATATATTTTCATTTTTTAATATGAATGAAAACTATAGAGAAATTTAAACTTGTATTGAATTTATCACTAAAGTAAAAATGGATAGAGTTTTCAAATATGCCATGAAAGCGTACAATATGCATAAAGTAGTTTAGAAACTCACAAATAGTTTCTCCGTTATAAATATTCTAGAGAATAAGTGGACAATAATAGATGCAACTTTTCTAGATTTTCATTTTTATATATTGTGTGCAATAATAAATTAAAATTTAAAATATATAATGTCAGGAATAGGTGGCATTGAATGTATTAGTTCAGTAGCAAAACAATATGATTAAGTATGGTGGTGAAATATAACTAAACATATTTTTATAACTGATTGTGTTACATATCTAATTTTGATTTTCTTATGCTACAATTATAGAATTTTCATTTATTTTAACTAGTTTTTTGTTCTCAATTTAAATAATGTTATTCTTTGTTATCCTTCATGTCAAGCATCGCCCATGTTTGGTTCCACATCCGAACAGATGTGGCACATTGCTTCAGAAGCTACCTAGCCTTAGTCCTGTACTTTCAATATTAATGTGATTTGAAATACAACCATACATCCAATGCACAAATACCAAACACCGTTAAGTTATACATGCCAAGAGATTGAATGAAAAATGAAGATAGTTATATATAAATTTCGAAGTAAATTTTACTTTTACTTGTTATTGAAATACAAAAAGTTAATAGAGAAAAATCATGAGAGAAAAATTATGACTTAAACGATGCAAGTCACTACTTACATCAATCGATTATTAAAATTGGAAACAAAGAAAAAGTTCGACAGAAACAAAAATTCTTCCGACGATAATTCTAGTCTCATTTCAACGGAAACAATATAAATATATATATATATATATATATATATATATATATTTAAAATAACTTTTCTTTAAATAATTTGATGTAAAAAGTAATTTTTAAAAAGTATACTAAAATAAATTATTTTATAAAATATGAAAATCAAATCAAATTTATTTTATTTATTATTTGAACATTTTTTTTTTCTTTTTCTCTCATATTTTGTTACGTTAAATCTTATGTCTCATATAAGTCGATCATGGGAGCTTTTTTCATGACCTTCAATTTTTCTTCCTGTATCTTCAAATTTTACTTGATGTTGAATATGCTCTTTATATATATATATATATTAAATTAATTAGCTAAGAAAATAATTATTGTTTATTAAATTTATTTATGGTGAAAAGTATATATTTATCAGTTCTTGCAACTCAAGTCACTTTCACTTTTAGAAACAACTTTAGGTTCTATTGGTTTAAGATGATTTACTGTTTCAGAAGATTGTTCAAAACGAATTTGTAAAGAATCATTGTGTTTGCTTCTAAAGATTTGAAATTGAATTGATGCACTGATTTGAGGATAAGTGTAATATCCCATCTCCCTGATGAGAGAAGATTTGCGGGAGGAAAAATGTAATTTACAATACTATCCCTAATGGATTATTTCCCACGTGCAACTTATTTACATTTCCAAGGTGCAATTGATTTTATGTTGTAATTGAAACAATAAGAGTATTTGTGCTTCACAAAATAATAATAATAATAATAATAATAATAATAATAATAATAATAATGACAATGATACAATTTTTTTCATGTTAATTTTTTTATAATAATTTTTACAATTATATATAATATTAATAATTATAATTTTATATTATTTTTACTATTAAGGATATTTTGATAATCTTTAATTTTTATCAATTAAACAATTATTTTATCTGTCACATTGGTCAAATTTTACACTAATTTCACAAACTTTACTTTCAAATCCATTTTTACCCACTTCCAAATCTTTTCAAAAAAACAATAATCAATTCATTATCGAATCTCTTCAAATCCATTCACCCATTCTTCTCCAAATCTATCTTCTAAAAGGAACACAACTTTAATGATGTGGTGTTCTACACATAATGGAATTAACAATGTCTAAGCCAAAGATAGCACAAATATTGCAAGGTTGGTGACGAGGTTAATGGAAGTTTAAGTAATTTTTTAGTGTATCAAACTAAGGTGAGAAGTAGAAGTTAAAAACTTTCAATTACTAGAAACAAAAAATGTTTTGATCGAAAAATAAAACTAAACCCATCTTAAGGATGTTCCCAACTCATTCTACTCAAGGCTTTTGGGATAGAGGATTTTAAGAACTTCCGTTAAGTAGGTCATTAAAATAGAACTTAGTTTTAAATAAGGCTCGAGTTAACCATGTAGTGAATTTAGATGACAAGTATATGGTGTAGGTCATAAGGAGAGAGTGTGAAATTGTCGAGGTTAACTAGCTGAAACACTAAATGGCGGCAGTTCAGGGACAAAGTGTATGAAGGAGAAGTTGAATCGGTGATTTGGTGTTAGGTGCAGCGTGTGTGGCCTTTGTGGCAGCGGAGGAGAAGATGACGGATAAATGCCCCTGTTAGGGTTTTTAATAAATTTTTAATGGAGGACGAGGTGGGATTTCATAATTTATGGAGTGCACGAAGAAAAAAAACGTGCAGTAAGAAATCCCTTGCTTATAAAAATTAATGAGTCCTTCATCCTAACCTCCAACATCTTTTATTCTGTATCTCCAAAAATTTCATTTTTAATCTTCTAACATCTTCTACCTTTAACATTTTTAAAAATTTCATTTATTTTCTTTCTTATTAAAAACATTTTAATAACTATTTTTTTATTTTCTTTTCTTTCTTATTAAAGACACTCTACACTACCTTAAAATTAATTCTAATTTAATTTAAACTTTAAATATTATTTAATATAATTTTATATTTTAATAATTATTAAAATATGATTTATATTATAATAATAGTTATATTAAAAAAATAAAAATAAAATAATTAAAATAAAAATAAAAATAAAATAATAATAATAATATAAAATTTGACTTAATATATTCAAATATATTAAATTATATTAAAATATTAAAATAAATTAAACCATTATTAAATTGAAAATAAAAACAAAATTTTTTAAAAACTTGTTATCGAAAATCAGTTTTGTTTTTTATTTAAAATTTAATTAATATTTAATTTAATTAAAATTATAGCATTATTTATTATACTTTTATATTTTAATAATTATTAAAATATGATTTATATTTTTATAATATTTTTATTAAAAAATAAAACTAATAATAACTAAAATAAGAGTAAAAATAATAAAAATAAAAATTATATTAAAAATCACATTTAATATATTTAAATATATTAAATTATATTAAAATATATTAAATTATATTAAAATATTAAATTAAATTAAATAATTATTAAAATTTAAATAAAAAACAAAATTTTAGAAACGTTAGCCGGATATTCACGTTAGATAAATTTATAATCGGATATGAATATTCCATAAATAAATTTTTCTAAAATTTTGATTTTTATTTAAATTTTAATAATTATTTAATTTAGTTTAATATTTTAATATAATTTAATATATTTAAATATATTAAATGTGATTTTTAATATAATTTTTATTTTTATTATTTTTACTTTTATTTTAGTTATTATCAGTTTTATTTTTTAATAAAAATATTATAAAAATATAAATCATATTTTAATAATTATTAAAATATAAAAATACAATAAATAATGCTATAATTTTAATTAAATTAAATATTGATTAAATTTTAAATAAAAAACAAAACTGATTTTCGATAACAAGTTCTTACAAATTTTTGTTTTTATTTTCAATTTAATAATTATTTAATTTATTTTAATATTTTAATATAATTTAATATATTTAATATATTAAGTCAAATTTTATATTATTATTATTATTTTATTTTAATTTTTTAATATAGCTATTATTATAATATAAATTATATTTTAATAATTATTAAAATACAAAATTATATTAAATAATATTTAAATTTTAAATTAAATTAGAATTAATTTTAAAGTGGTGTAGAGTGTCTTTAATAAGAAACAGAAGAAAATAAAAAAATAGTTATTAAAATATCTTTAATAAGAAAAAGAATAAATAAAATTTTTGAAAAAGTTAGAAGTACAGAATGTCATAAAGTTAAAAATAAAATTTTTAAAGGTACAGTGTGAGATATTGGACATGTAAAATGAAACACTCAAAAATAATTGTCCACATGCTAAAATTGAGGGAGCCCATATCCAACCAATTGACATCTGAAAGTCCTTTTATCAATCTAACGAGTACGTGTAAGAAAATTATCAATATTTGTAAACACTACTTTACTTCAAAGATAATTTTTGAAATCTGTGTTATAGATAAATAATTTTAATTATTTTCACAAAACTCTCAACGGAAAAAGTATCAATTAACAAAGATATTTTTATTTTTGTAATAATCATATTCACGTTTTGATAATTAAAAATGAATAATATCTTTTAGAAATATTACTCTATGAATATTTATATTTATAATAAATCACACAACTTGTTAATATTATAGCTTTTTCATCATAATACTATTCTTAAAATTGTTTATAATTTTATTTATTTATATTATATTTACACAGAGGATACGAGAAAATGTAACCGTTGGAATTTTATACATAATCCATCCTTTATGTTTTTTTTTTCAAAAGCATTACAAATTGTATATTTAAGTAATAATAATAAGGCATAATTACATCTTGTAATTTTAGTTAATTATCTATAACCTTTTTATAGGCTTAGACATAAAACAATAAAATTAATGATTTTTCTACTCTATCATAAGAATAAATATACAAGGGCTTTATTAAATATATATTTTAATAGTGATTTAACCTATTTTCTAAAACTAAAAATTGAATAAAATTACTGATAATTAAAATTAAAATTATCAAAAACTATAAAAAAATTGAAAATATGAAATTATAAAGAAAATTAAATATTAAAATCAAGAATTTCGTAAAATATAGAATCCAAAATTATGACTAAGTATTATAATTTTATAAATTAAATGATCCAAAATTTATAAATTTATTTTTAAGTATAAGTAAATAATAATTTAATATTCTCTTGAAATGTTTGATAGTTATTGGCAGTATTTTTTTATTTTTAGTGCACCTTGAAAATATCAATCGCGTTTTATCTTATCTGTTCGAGTCCTTACCCGCTATATATTTTATCTTACATTTAGTTATCTTTTAAAAAATGATTTTTCCTGTCTGTATGTCGGAAAGTATAAAATTGGAAAGTATCTGAAAAATCAAAGGAAAGGTAATGGATATACTTTTACAAGTATATTACTCGTATATGTATTTATTAAATTAACTTCTATAAAAGTTAAAATTAAAGTAAGGAAATGTTATAGAATTTAATATCAAATAGGCATAGTTTTAACGTTAATTAATAATAAAGAAATTTATAAAATACAGAATAAATTAAAGATATAAAATTTATTCTGTCTTTTTAATTTTATATCTTTCCTTTTTATATTTATTCTGTCTTTTTATATATTTCCTTATTAATGATGTTGAAAAAAAAACATATTAAATTATTGCTTTTTAAAACAAAATGTCACAATTAAAAATATAATTTTGAAACAAACTAAAAAATAGTTGGATAAAATAAATTATTAAATCCAAAGAAAGTTTATGACATGAACTAAAAAAATCTAATAATATGAGTATGAAAAAGTGTAAATATATTTTGGTAATAGATTATTGTTGTTCGAAAAAATGTTAAATTTTTTTTATCTTTGAAGTATCACAATTAATTGTAATGAATAATAAATAAAACAACTTATATTTTGTACTAATTTATTTTGAAGTACATAACCTTTATTTTCATTTTTTTATTCTACTCTCTCTCTTATTTTTCTCTCAACTAAACCAAACATCAGAGGAGTGATGGTAAAATTTAGTCAAAGAAAAAATAGAATAATATTTACATTTATCTTATAAAAATAGAGAAAACATTAATTATTGATTATTTTTCTAAACTCCACTAATGGAAATTAACAATTTGACAGAGTAAATTTAGTAAATAAATAACAGTTATTGTGAGTATAAATTAAGATAATTATTATGGAATTAACTAATGTAATATAAGCTACCATTTGTAATTAGTTAAATTAGAAGGTAAAATTAGAAAAGCTATTTCTGAAGTTGAGTGAGAATTTTTTGCTTAAAAGAAGAGAGTAGTTGATGGGTGTGAAGTTGAGACTGGATGGTGTGATGTGATGTATTGTTATATAGTACTTATTTATTATTTGGATTAGAGCCAAGTTTTTCCTACTTAACAGGTCATTCCGTTCACGACACTTCTTGTTATTTCATATCAAATCTGAATAATCGAAAACCAGAGGAATCGCATCACAGCACAATGGGTAGCAGAAGAGGGCACGCGCAAATGGAGGTTGGCTCCGACGGGGTTGCCGTCATCACCATCGTCAATCCTCCCGTCAATTCCCTCTCCTTTGACGGTAGACACTTTCGCTTCTTCTTTTAGCTCGGAAACCATTTCTTCATCGTCTCTTAAGTGCTTCTTTGATTTCTAGTTCCACTGCGAGTTAACTCAAGTCTCTCATGATTTGTTGTGCCTTCAGTCATGAATTCTGAAAAACGAATTGATTTTAACTTCAAACAGCTTGGAACAGTCTTTTTAAGCTGGATTAAGAATTTGACTTATAACTTCAAAATCAATTTTATTGAGATTAATTTTGCCAGCAATCACCCAGGCACACACTAGATTGTATGGACTGCGTGTTTTCTCGCCAATCTTGACGATCACGTGATAGTAGAACATTGCTTTGATATTTATATAACGGATTTGGGATTGCTCCGTGAAATTAACCAACGTTTTTCTGATTAACACCACTGCATGTTGTGAAATTTGATGTGTGTTTCGATGTGCATATTTTTAAGTATCATTTTAAATTTTCTATTACTTATTATTGCTTTATGTTGCTCATCTGTCTCCCTGTGTCTCTTCTTGTCTCTAGTATTGCACGGTTTAAAGGAGAGTTTTGACCAGGCGATAAAGAGGAACGATGTCAAGGCAATTGTCGTTACAGGTATTGTGATTTGCTTTTGGCCATAACAGTTTCTAAGCTTGGCGCGGGGAAGGAACAACACTTAAGTTTGCTCAATTTATAACAAGATAGAATCCGTAATTAGGTAGGATTTGATATTGAAAGAAGTAACCATGATTTGGCAGGGACAACGTAAAACAAATAAATTTCTTAGAAGTAATTTGTTCTAAGGGATCAATGTAAAACCAAAACTTTGAATAAGAAGATAAGGTGATAAATAGCCACCAATTGAGCCTATAACCTTTTACCTAAGTCCCCACCCTTCATTAGCAATGACCAACTGACAACTTAGGATATAGTTATCCCTGTCAAATTACACGTACCTGATCAAATGAAGTGCTGTTATACAAATGTTAGTAATAGTTTTGACTTTCAACCATCTAGAATAGTCATTCTCACTCAACTCGACTAACTTTGATGACATGATTTTGACATTTTGATAAACACAGAATGTTCAAACTCCAAAACACTAATTACAATTGAGAAGTACAAAAGGGAAAAGAAAAATGAAGCAGCAAGCTCGTTGTCGTGCTTCACCAAAGATATTTTTTGGCCAACTTCACATAATTATAACTGAATCTTGTCACATTAGGTGCAAAGGGAAAATTTTCTGGAGGTTTTGATATTTCTGCATTTGGTGGCATTCAAGAGGCCAAAGGTAATTTAACAATTTTGGGTGACTTTCTAAATTTCAATAATTGACATGCGTCCTAATTTTCTAACTCTTTCCTCCCCTCTTATAGAGCGTCCAAAACCTGGTTTGATATCAGTAGAAATCATCACTGATACTATTGAAGGTACTTCGCTTTTTTTAAATTCTTTATTTTTTATTTGTTTTCATTTAGTTATATGTTAATTTTTTCCGCTTAATTTTTCAGCGGCTAGGAAACCATCGGTTGCTGCCATTGATGGCCTTGCCTTGGGTGGGGGTTTAGAAGTTGCAATGGTACACATTATCAACTAGTTAGGAAGAAACATTTCCTCTTACTTTTCTGTAAAATTTACCAATTCTTTCTCGTATAGGCATGCAATGCTCGGTTATCAACTCCAACTTCTCAATTAGGCTTACCTGAACTTCAGCTTGGAATAATTCCAGGATTTGGAGGTACTAACTGAGTACTCCCTATTTTTATAAAATTAACTTGTATTTTGTGTATGAATTCAAATTAAATTATTCTGTATACATAACTTTTTTATTATTTATTTTGAAAACATACTTGTAACCTTCATGACTGGACATTGTTGAGTGACATGAGCTACAGAGGAAAGCTGATTGAATATCAAGTTTTACATGTTTTTAATGAAGTTATGAACTAACTAAAAGTTTGGTTAAATACCTTAATTCGCACATTTGACAGGGCTAGAATAATTTGTAAAAAGAAGTTAGACAATGAGTAACAGTATCTTGTAACTAAATGTTGTCCTCACTATATTTTTCTTTAGTATTGCTAACTTGGATTTTAAATTGTCTTAGGAACACAGCGGCTTCCTCGTCTTGTTGGTTTGCCAAAGGCACTTGAGATGATACTGGTATACTACATTTTATGCTTCCGTTTTATAACTTTGCTATTCTGTTTAATGTGAAGAAGGTATCTGAAAAACTGGTATATTCAAACTCAAGGTTGGTTATCAGTCTAACAGCATTGCACTTCTATGTTTGAAATTTGTTGGATAGATATCATCAAATATTTTGGTTTAGTTTTTCACTTTGAGTGGAATTATACTTTCCATTTTAACAGAGATTATTCAAGATTAGTGGTGTGGCTTCAATGTGCTTGCCTAGTGATTTTCAATTAACTTTTTTAACACTTTCTTCTTAAAAAATCCAGGCTTCAAAACCAGTAAGAGGGAAGGAGGCTTTTAGTTTGGGGCTTGTAGATGGTTTAGTGCAACCTAATGATTTGGTAAACACTGCACGCCAGTGGGCCTTGGATATATTGGGCCATCGACGACCATGGGTTGCTAGTCTTTATAAGACCGACAAATTAGAACCCCTTGGGGAAGCAAGAGAGATTTTGAAATTTGCACGAGCTCAGGCCCGACAGCGGGCTCCTAACCTCTATCATCCTTTGGTTTGCATTGATGTTATTGAGGCAGGAATAGTGGCTGGTCCACGTGCAGGACTCTGGAAGGTTGTTATCTGTCTACACCAGTATATCCTTTTCCCCTTCATATTACTGTTACGTAAATATGTATGACATTGTGTTTAATATTTGTAGGAAGCCGAAGCCTTCGAAAAACTTGTGCAGTCAGATACTTGCAAAAGCTTAGTTCACCTATTTTTTGCTCAAAGAGGAACAACCAAGGTTTGTTTGGGTTGTGTCTTAATTTTACCTTTGCTTTTCCAATTCAAGTGACAAAACTATCTATTAAGACAGAAATAGCTTATATATTTTTAATACCATACTTTAAACTTTTAATAGAAAGGTTAAATGTTGTCAAAATATTTAGTGTTTGGACATAATTGAAAAGAGAGTAGCTTCTGCCTCAGATGTGGTGAGAGGTTGTTGATATACGTTAACAAATGATTTTCAAATATCCCCTTAATTTCTAAATGTTGTATTTAATTTAGTTAATGTTTTGAAAAGAAAGACTCTTCTACTCTTTTCTCTCTCCTATGTCCATACCCCTTGGGTGTGGAACTAAAGGACCTTTTTCAAATTTTTTAATCAATGATTAGTATGGGATGTTCAGTGGAGTACACAAGGGATTTGGTTCTTCCCCATTGGAAAAGGTACCTTTCAAGTTCCCCGAGTGCTTAAGTGGTTATTGGTACTGGATTTTGTTTATCGGTGTCTTAGAAAGAATTATCTATGGAGTGGTGGACTAGAAAGGACAGTGAAGCATCATCGAGTCCAATCGTCAGGACATCAACTCTAAGCCCATTTTGTAGTATCAAATGCTTGATGGAGTATTAAGTGCTTTCCTTCACCCCCTTGGTAACTAACTTTTAACACACTTTCTTATCGTTTGTTATCTTTTCTTGAACACTTCCACTTAAGCCCTACGGGTTCAAAACTTTGATTCACTGAAGACTGCTCGGTAACCTTACTTATATTCGGATACATCTCATGTCAAATGAAACTAGCATTACTTTGTCATTCCCAATCACCCTTCCAACTCATCTTGAAACGTATCTTAAATTTGAAAGTAGGGTTTTCTTGCCAGAGGTTTTATTGGATTGTTTAAAAGTTTCATATTCTCTATAATAAGGTTTGGGCAACCCACCAACCTTGAGCTAACTTTTGGGATTAGGTTAGGCTTGATGTTGGGTCACTTGCAAATATTCAATCTTGCAAACTTCAAACTATACGTATCATCCTAGAGCTTGATATGAGGCAAAGTTAAGATGAGAGACATTATCTAGGAATATAGTCATACTCCTTATAATGTTTGGGCAATTCTCCCTTCCGTGACCTTGATTTTGGAGTCCAGTTAGGTTCGATTCATCCTTTTTATAAAGACAATGGTTTTGAAGCTGCATTAACTATCCTGTCCTGTCGAGGTCTATTTTTTTTTTTGTATAAATACGACAAAGACAAATTTCCTGATACCTTGTGTCATGGACAGGTACCTGGGGTTACGGATCGTGGTCTGGTTCCTAGACAGATCAAGAAGGTTGCCATCCTTGGTGGAGGACTAATGGGGTCTGGAATAGCAACAGCTTTAATTCTTAGCAACTATCCTATCATCTTGAAAGAAATAAATGGGAAATTCTTAGATGCTGGTATCAATAGGATTAAAGGTGAGAATAGATTCTTAAGAGTTGGCTCTCTCCAGTCCCTATTCAATCTGCATTTTTAATTAAGGAATAGATGATGCTGTTTTCCTGTTTTAATTTAATGTTTTTCCACTATGAACAGCAAACTTAAAGAGCCGTGTTAAGAAAGGTAAAATGACCAAGGAAAATTTTGAAAAGGCCATCTCTCTTGTAACCGGTTCCCTTAACTATGAAAGCTTCAGAGATGTGGACATGGTCATAGAGGTTGTATAATGAAACTCCAAAAAATATATTTCCTTATTTACCGTCCTCAAGGTTATGGTTGCATGTTATGGAAGTTATGAACTTTTGGTGTTTGATATTTCGACAGGCTGTTATTGAGAATGTGTCCTTAAAGCAGCAGATCTTTGTTGATCTTGAAAAGTATTGTCCACCTCATTGTATACTTGCAAGTAACACTTCCACAATTGACTTGAACTTGATCGGAGAGAAGATCAAATCCAAAGATCGAATTGTTGGAGCCCATTTCTTCAGGTGGTATCTTGTATCTGGAAACTACTTTTTACCCTGCAATGTCTTTTTGATCTAAACTTCTGACTTGTGCTTACTTAGTCCTGCACATATTATGCCACTTTTGGAAATTGTACGTACAAAGCAGACCTCTCCCCAAGTGATAGTTGACGTACTAGATATTTCAAAAAAGATAAAGAAAACACCAGTGGTAGTTGGAAACTGCACTGGATTTGCTGTTAATCGGATGTTCTTCCCGTACACGCAAGTAGCTCTCTTGCTTGTTGAACGTGGTGCAGATGTTTATCAAATTGATAGGGTAATCACCAAATTTGGAATGCCCATGGGGCCTTTCAGGTATTAATTCTCGGATAAGATATTTATATTCTTAATCAATTCATGAAGAGCCTGGTTTGTTACATATTTACTTGTGCAGATTGGTTGACCTTGTTGGATTTGGTGTGGCAATTGCTACTGGCTCGCAATTTATTCAGAATTTTCCTGAGCGAACTTATAAATCAATGCTTATTCCACTTCTACAAGAAGATAAGAGAGCTGGTAAAGATAAACACTGCATCAATTGGAATTTTGATGAGATATCTGTGTGGAATGATTTACTAACAATGAAATGCTCAGTCATATTCTACTGAACTAATTCATGAACAATCTTTGTTTAACACATTTCTAACAGGTGAAACAACTCGCAAAGGGTTTTACTTGTATGATGATAAACGCAGGGCTAGTCCTGATTCGGAATTGAAGAACTATATTGAGAAAGCAAGGGGCATTTCTGGAGTCTCTGTTGATCCTAAGGTATTTTCTACTTTCCCTAATTCATAGCATATTTGTTGGCTGAAGGAAACAAAATTTGAAGTTTGATTTGTTTTTAAATTTCCATTGGATCTGATGTTTTTAATCCGAACCTGGACAGCTTGCGAAATTACAAGAAAAGGATATCATAGAGATGATATTCTTTCCTGTGGTGAATGAGGCTTGTCGTGTCCTTGATGAAGGTATTGCAGTCAAAGCAGCAGATCTCGATATTTCTGCTATCATGGGCATGGGGTTTCCACCTTACAGGTTTGTCTTATTATTTATTTGGCACACTTAAAAAAAAACTGTGTACTTGTTCTAAAATTTTGAGGTCGATTTCGTTAGGGGAGGCATCATATTCTGGGCTGATTCTTTTGGATCGAAGTACATATATTCAAGATTACAAAAATGGTCAGAGTTGTATGGAGAATTCTTCAAGCCCTGTGCGTACTTGGCTGCTAGAGCCGCCAAAGGAATTCCTCTGGTGAGTAAAACTATGCTCATTTATTTCCATTTCATTTCATACAAAACCACTTGTTATTCCAGGAGCGTTTAGCCAATGTCTCTTTGGTCATTGGCATTAGGCTGGGATTGTGTGCAAATTGTTCTTTCCCACGATAGTTTTGTTGCAGCATTATTAGATCTGTTTTTAACTCAAGACAAGATAGAAACTTAAGGTAACTTCGTTATCTAAAGGGCAATTCACTAACACATTGCATCTGTAGCCAGAAAATCAAGATCATCTATTATAGTTAACTCCTTTGCTTTATTAACTGCTTTAAACACTTAGTGAAGCAAACAAGCCTCAAGTTTATGCCCTTAAGGAAATAACCAACACCTTATTTTAGTCCTTTTGCTTTAGTTTACAACATTCCAGAATTCGTTCTGGCCATCCCTCTTCGTCGTGTGAAAGAATCATTGGGCCCTTACAGTACTCTAATCCTATTGACTATGCACAAGGTGAGGGCAGCCCAAGTACTACTGCAGACTCTGAACATGGCCCAACTAATGCTCGAGATGCTTCTATTGATCGTCCTAAGAGGGTTGTCCGTCAGCCAATTTATCTTAGGGATTTTGTTACTAAGTGACGTGTCTCCCTTTTAGGGGAAACCGTTATACCCATGTGAAGGAATATTAGCTGTAAGGAGTAGTGCTTATATAAAACACCTTTCTGTTAAGCGGTGGGGAATAAAAAGAATTATTACGTGTTCTCTTCAGAATTTCTCCTTCTCTGTCCTGTTTTTCTTTCCAGATTATTCCATTCTTTGTTTATTTCCCTTACATTTGGTGCTTTCATTGAGTCTTACTCCCTCCATCCATGGCCGACTCACTTGACCTATTCACCTCCCTTGACCGCAAATTAGAACAAATCTTACTAGCCCAAGCCAATTTTTCCAACACCCTCATGGACATTGACAATCGTACATCCCACCTTGAGAACCAACTCTCACTCAACCCTAAACCTCTCAACACCCATTACCGATCGATGAAATTGGACCTTCCGCCCTTTGATGGAACGGATCCCCTTGGTTGGATCTTCAAAGCCAATCAGTTCTTCGCCTTCCACCAAACTCCCCTGAGCAACGCATTCAGCTCGCTTCCTTTTCTCTTGAAGGAAAAGCCCTTGCCTGGTTTCAGTGGATGCACAACAACGGGTTACTCACCTCGTGGGACTCTTTCCTCCCAGCGCTTGAACTCCGATTTGCTCCCTCAAAGTTTGACAATCCTATCGCAACCCTGTGCAAGCTTTCTCAAACCCACTCATTGCAAGACTACCTCTCTGAGTTTGAGAAACTCTCTAATAGGATCTCTGGTTACCCCACCAGTTTTTATCTGAGTTGTTTTATCTCGGGCCTCAAACCCCACCTTCGTCGAGAGGTCACGGTCCTCCAACCGTCAGACCTGAACCAAGCTATTGCGTTTGCCAAGCTGCATGAGGGCAAACACTCTAGCAACCCCCCATTCAACCGTTTCCCCCGTCCATCTCCATCAACCAACACACCACCACTTACCTCCCAAAAACCACTACCACCACTCTTACCCACACCCCCCAATAAGCTACCCATCAAAAGATTAACAGAGACAGAAATGCAGGCAAGGAGAGAGAAGAATTTATGCTACAACTGCGATGAACAGTATATGCGTGGGCATCGTTGTAAGTCTCAATTTCTCCTTCTAGTCTCCATCGAACCAGATGATGACCTAGATACACCAACAGACTCAGATCCACGGGTTATAGATGACCCTTCTCCTGAATCAGGCCTCATTAGTCTACATGCACTTTCGGGTCAATGGGCTCCTCGCACCCTACGTCTGACGGGATCCATTAACGGGTACAAAGTCCAAGTTTTGGTGGATAGTGGAGCTACACACAATTTCATACAAAGTAGGGTGGCTCATTTCCTTCAGCTCCAGAGTGAGCCCACTTCAACTCCTTTGAGAGTAATGGTCGGTAACAGTGATTTTCTTCCCTGCTCAACTTTTTGTCCCAAGGCCCAACTTCATTTGGCCTCTTTAAAATTCTCCATTGATTTGTATCCATTAGAATTGTCTGGTACTGACATTGTATTAGGGGTTCATTGGTTGACTCAAGTAAGCCCATTTGTGATGGACTACAATGGCCCTTTTATGAGATTCATGTGGGAAGGTCAATTGGTGGAACTGAAAGGAGAAACTGGCCCAACTCTGACCCCAATTTCTGTCCACCAATTACGGAGACTACAACAAACAAATAGTATTGAGGCTCTTTTCCAACTCACACTCGAGCCTACATACTCATCATCCTTCCACTCTTACTCTGCCACCACAACCACACCCCCTCCTTCCCCCGCCACCACTATTACACATACTCCCACCTCTGATCACCCCCACCTTCAAGCCCTCCTCCACAAATACTCCTCTCTTTTTCAACCACCAACCACCTTACCGCCCTCAAGACCCACAGATCACCGTATTACACTACATCCAAATACTTCACCAATTTTAGTACGACCTTACCGTTATCCCCACTTCCAAAAGCACGAAATTGAACAACAAGTGCAACAGATGCTTGACTCAGGCTTTATTAAGCCTAGTACAAGTCCTTTTTCTTCCCCAGTTCTCCTTGTCAAGAAGAAAGACGGGACTTGGCGTTTTTGCGTTGACTACCGCGTCCTCACTGCCGCCACTGTGAAGGACAAATTTCCAATTCCAACCATTGATGAGTTATTGGATGAACTGGGTAATGCCGCTTGGTTTTCTAAGTTGGATCTATTTTCGGGTTTCCACCAAATCTTGATGCTTCCCAGCAATTGTGACAAAACTGCCTTCCGCACACATAATGGCCATTTCGAATTCCGAGTCATGCCATTTGGGTTGTGCAATGCCCCTTCTACATTTCAGGCCACCATGAATGACCTCTTTCGCCCACATCTTTGTCAATTCATCATTGTATTCTTTGACGACATCCTCGTCTATAGCCCAACACTGGATTTACACATTTCTCATCTGGAGTGCACTTTTCAATTGCTAGTCCAGAATAGCTTTCACCTTAAAGGGGAGAAATGTTCAATCGGAAAGGAGTCCATACATTACCTAGGTCACATAGTCTCTAATAAGGGCGTGCAGCCAGACCCTAGTAAGATCCAAGCTGTTCTTGATTGGCCAACACCCACGTCAGTCAAGTCTCTTCGGGGCTTCTTGGGTTTGACTGGATTCTATCGTCGCTTCGTGAAGGGTTATGCCTCCATCGCTAGTGCTCTCACCGACCTCCTCAAACGTGACAATTTTTGTTGGCAAGATAGTGCCTCAGGCCTTCCAACATTTGAAAGAGGCACTGACGAATGCTCCTGTTTTGTCAGTGCCCCGTTTTGATCACACGTTCCTAGTTCAAACCGATGCCTCCGGGTCAGGCATGGGGGCTGTTCTCTCTCAAAACGGACATCCCATCGCATATTTCAATAAACAGTTTTGCCCGAAGCTGCAAAACTCATCCACTTATATTAGGGAACTATGTGCAATTACCTCAGCTGTACAAAAGTGGCGGCAATACTTACTTGGTCGAAGATTCATTATCCAAACAGACCAAAAATCAATCAAAGAGTTGCTCTCCCAAACTGTTCTTACTCCAAATCAACAACATTACCTCTCCAAGTTGTTGGGCTACGACTTTGAGATACAATATCGCCCAGGGAAGTCTAATTCAGCAGCAGATGCTTTATCCAGACTTTCACAGTCACAACAGGAGCACTGCCTTCTCATTTTATCCATTCCTCAATTGGATTTCTATCTGATCTGAAGCAGTATTTGTCCACCAATGCTGACTTCCTTTCACTGAAGGAGCGAATCACAATAAATCCTGTTAACTTTCCTCTATATTCTTTGACAAATGGGTTAATCATGTTCAAACAACGTATCTGGATTCCTTCATCATGCCCTTTCATCCCCACTATCTTACATGAGTACCATTCTACACCCTTGGCAGGACACCCTAGTGTAGCACGCACCTTTGGGAAGTTAGCAGCTAATTTCTTTTGGGCCAAAATGCGTCAAGACGTTCACACATTTGTCACCCAATGTGAAATTTGTCAACAAACTAAGATTCCAGCTCAAAAACCTGCAGGACTACTTCAACCAATTCCTCCACCTACCAAATGTTGGGAGGATTTATCCCTGGATTTCATTGTGGGCCTTCCTCCATACCAAAGTAATTCTACAATATTGGTTGTTGTAGACAGGTTCTCAAAGGCTGCACACTTTGGCATGTTACCCAGGTCTTTCTCAGCCTCCAAAGTGGCTGACTTATTCGTGCACATGATCTGCAAATTGCACGGCCTTCCCAAGAGCTTAATTTCTGATCGAGACCCTGTGTTTCTTAGCCAGTTTTGGCGAGAGCTTTTTCGCTTAAGTGGTACCAAGTTACGGATGTCCACAGCTTACCATCCTCAGTCCGATGGCCAAACTGAGGTGGTTAACAAGGTACTGCAACAATATCTTCGTTGCTTCGTTCATCACAAGCCATCATTGTGGGGCAAATTTCTTCCATGGGCCGAATGGTGCTTCAACACTACTATCAACGCTTCCATCAAGATGACCCCATTTGAAGTCGTGTATGGCCATCCCCCACTATCTATTCCCCAAGGTCTTTCTTCTGACCAAGGTCTTTCTTCTGACACTTCAAACGCTACTGTTCAGTTTGAATTGCAATCTAGAGCTGACATCATCCGTAAACTCCACAACAACCTCCAAAAGGCACAAGCAGATATTAAGCGATGGGCAGACAACAACCGTCGCGATCTTCAATTCCAACCTGGTGATTGGGTTTATGTTCGTCTTCGCCCTCATCGTCAGGTTTCAGTTGTTGGTCATTACCAAGGCAAGTTACAGAAACGATTTTTGGTCCCTTCCAAGTCTTGGAACGGATTGGACAAGTTGCTTACAAATTAGAGCTCCCTTCAAATGCCAAAATCCACAATGTCTTTCACGTCAGCTTTCTCATACTACACAAAGGAAATCCCCCAACAACATCTTCAAAACTTCCTTTGGAATTCAATGATAATCAGCCCATATTGGAACCCATAGCTATTCTGAACACTAAGCCAGATTCTGACTTAGTCTTGGTGCAATGGAGGGGTCTTCCACCAGAAGATGCTACGTGGGAACCATGGGGAGTTATGAAAGAGCAATTCCACCTTGAGGACAAGGTGCTTCTCCATCCGGAGGGAGATGAAAGAATCATTGGGCCCTTACAGTACTCTAATCCTATTGACTATGCACAAGGTGAGGGCAGCCCAAGTACTACTGCAGACGCTGAACACGGCTCAACTAATGCTCCAGATGCTTCTATTGATCGTCCTAAGAGGGTTGTCCGTCAGCCAATTTATCTTAGGGATTTTGTTACTAAGTGACGTGTCTCTCTTTTAGGGGAAACCGTTATACCCATGTGAAGGAATATTAGCCGTAAGGAGTAGTGCTTATATAAAGCACCTTTCTGTTAGGAGGTGGGGAATAAAAAGAATTATTACGTGTTCTCTTCTGAATTTCTCCTTCTCTGTCCTGTTTTTCTTTCTAGATTATTCCATTCTCTGTTTATTTCCCTTACATCGTGACTGTGTACACTTAATATAGTTCCTTGAAAATTTTGTGTAGAATCACTTGCAAAAGTTTATTTATTGATGTGGTTAAACATATACTGCAGTCCCTAAACATGTGCCAAATGAATGACTTGTTGCACGTATACAGACCAAACTAAATTGTTTTAAGAGAATTAACTTCCGATGTACGATGATAGGGTGAAACTTGTAATATTTGTATGTATAATGATCAATTTAATAAAAATTTACTTATAAAGTCCAATATAAAAATTTGTAACATGAATAAATACTAAATTATATATTTAGCTTTTTTATATTTTCTCCCTACATATAACGAAACCTAGCTTAAAATAATAATTGTCACACAAAAAGTTGCACTTTTGAGAAACTACAAAAATAAAGATAAGCAAAATAGGGGTTCACGGTGTATAAATATGAATGTTATTACTGCCTGCTTCAATTCAAATTACGGTCTATCGTTTTACTCCAATTACAAGCGGAGAACATCGACATTTTTAAGACACAGGTAACAAAAAAATAGTTGTAATTTTTCCATTTAAAATTTGGAAAAAATATTACAAAATATTTTTTTTTATAAAATTTATGTATGACTGAATTTTAATTTATGGAAAAATTGATTTTATTTTATTATTTGATTTATATAAGTTAATTTTGATCTAGGAAAGAACTGATTTCATTTTTTTTATGATTTTTCTTTTATAACAATGTTTATTGGGAAATTGTTGTAAAAATAGCTTATGTCACTTTCCCAATAGATAACTCCGACAGCGTCTTGCGTTATTTTTGTCTGTCTAATGCCTTTTGTACTATTGTATTGCAGAGTGCCCCTGTGGAGCAGGCAAAGTCACGGATGTAAGAAATAAACAGCTCATCAAGTGTTACTCTATTACATCTATCTTTTCTCCTTTCAAATGGTGGGAATATAGTGGTGACTTTAGAAATACCTAAATAATGTATGATGAGAAAATATTTAAACAACTCAATTCTTTGGTCAATAAAAGTATATAGTTTTGATAGACGTGTTCCTTCTCTATATCTCTTGACTATGTTTATTTGTTAACAAGAATAGACGAAGAAAAGAGTTGGACTATAACGTAAATATCCAATAATTGCACATGCATGTGCCTTGCCTTGCACATATGGTCTGATATGACGAATAATATTTTGATAAATACAAATTTTTGTATATTTTTAATATTTATTTGATATTATTTTTTATTTTATATAATTATTTTATTTTTACCATATTATCAAATAATGATTATTTTATTTTTACAAAATGTCAAGTTTCATTATATAAGTATCAGTGTGAAATATCATAGTAATACTTTTGTATCAGTATCAGTAATAATAACAGGAAGCCTTTTGTTCTCTGTTCTCTTCCTCTATTTTCTGGTATATCGTATCAAGAACAATTTTTCTGGGGCTCCTTTTAAAGGATTTCTTCTTCTACCTCTATCACATCCCTCCCTGTGTTCTAGATAACTCTCTTTTCCAACCCAATACGTTTAACACCCCGATCACTTTGAAGCTTGATGATAACAACTTCTTGCCATGGAAGCAACAACTCTATGCCATCATTCAAGGTCTTTCTTTAGAGCATTTCTTAGATTTTCTTCCATTCCTTCTCGCTTTTTCTAACCCAAGATGCTACTGCAACACAGACCAATTCTGCATATCTTTTTTCCATGGCCAAGACAAACTTTTTCTTCCATGGATGTTATGCGCCTCTACTCAAGTTTGGAAATCTTGACATAAAAAAGATGTTACGCCCCTCTACTCAAGTTTGGAAATCTTGACATAAAAAGGTCGTGATACTCTCGCTGCTGCGACTGGTGCTCCTATATCAACAAAAGAACACATCGAATGCATCCTTTATGGATTATCAGAAGGTTACATGCCATATCAACAAAAGAACACATCAAATGCATCCTTTATGGATTATCAGAAGATTACGATGGTTTTGTAACCTCCAAATCATTTCAAGAATGGATCCTTGTACCTTTGAGGATATTGAGTCTCTCTTCTTATCCCAGGAGGACGTCACAGGTTTGTTTATCGACCCTCTGCTAATCTTTCATAGTCTTTTGCCAACGTTGTTTCCAAGAATAACTACAAGAACTTCTTTGCCAATAGTTTCAACAAGTTTCGACAGCCAAACAACTCCTTTCGACAACCTCGATGGAACAACAAACTTACAAACACATCTTCATCATCTACCACCTTTAGACAAAAGTATCAGATTTGTGGAAAACCAGACCATAGTGCCATAGATTTCTGGTTCAGATTTGATCAGTCATACTCTTCTTCTGTTTCAGCCAATTCTACACAATTATCTCCTTCTGAAGATGCAAATTTGTGTATACTTCTACTCCATTAACTGTTCATGACCCCTTATGGTATTAGGATAATGGTGCAACGCACCACGTCTCTCACGAAGGTTAAAACATAACTCAAAAGCGCTCTTACACTGGTAAAGATTCTATCAAACTTGGCACTGGTTCATGTATCTCAATTTCTTCTATTGGCTCTACTAGTTTCACTACTCCACACACACAGTCACCTCTTATTTTACATTATCTTCTTTATGTTCCTTCTATCATGAAAAATCTTTTCAGTGTGTCCAAATTTGCGCAAGATAATCATGTCTCTTTTGAATTCGATGTCGACAGATACTATGTAAAATCAAAGCACACCAAACAGATTATTCTTCAAGGCTTTTTTAGCAATGACTTATGTTTTTCCTTTGCTTCTTAATACTTCTTCTATCACCACTTGTAATGCTACATTTTCCTCTTCAATTTCTGTATACAAACTCTGGCATGCATCTTCGTCCATTGTAAATCGTGTTTTACATACTTAATATATCTTGTAAACATATTGGTGATTTATGTGATTCATGTACTTTAGATGAATCCCATAAATTTCCTTTCAAAGATTTCACTACAGTTTATCACACTCCTTTCAAAGATTTCACTATAGATGCAAGCTCTCGGTATTATTTCACCAGATTATGCCTTTTTTATGCACTTTTGGATGCTCTTGTTATCCTATGTTGCGCCTATATCACTCACATAAACTCACTTTACGTTCAACATTATGCATTTTTCTTGGCTACAATCAACAATATAAAGGTTATATTTCTGTTGACCATTCAGGTAAAAGATATATATCCAGGCAAGTTGCTTTCAACGAAAATCAATCTCCAATCAAACTTGCCTCAAATCCTTTTCTTCCGACACAATAAGTTACTATTAATATGCCATCTTACTGTGGTTTCTCATAAACATATGCCTCAGACTACGTTTCAAGATGATAACGGTTTTTCTTCTCCTAACACCACTACTGCTGCATCAACAAATCACGATGCAACTTCTCCTATCATGTCAATGTCATCACCAACTTCATCCTCTACTGATACTCCTGTGAACAATGCTCCAACTGAGACTTCACCAGGTTCAACGTCCTCTTCGCAGCATGTCGCGCCTAACACACATCATATAGTAACCCGATCAGAGACAGGTATTTTTAAACCAAAACTTTATAATACTTATCTTACTGACATCCACATCGAAACTGACGAAGTGAAAGAAGCCTTGTCTCAACCACAAGGGCATGATCCTATGCAAGTTGAATATCAAGCACTCGTCCAAAACAACACATATGGACTCTTGTTTAAAATCATTGGCTGTAAATGGGTTTTTTAGAAGAAGTACAATGCGGATGGATCTCTGCAAAGATGAAAGGCTCCTCTCGTTGCAAAAGGATTTCATCAGACATTTGGACTTTATCACAATGACACCTTCAGCCTTGTCATCAAGCATGCTACCATTTGAGTTATATTTGTTAGAAGTGAACTTTAAGCCTAACTCAACCCCATAAAACCGGTTTGTAGAGTGAGGTTTGTACTCACTTATAAACTACGAATTGATCTTATCTCTAGTCGATGTAGGACTTCCAACACTATTAACTCTTGTTGTTCCACACAAATGACTTGTCAACCAAGTTGATATTAATAATGCGTTTCTTCATGGCTCTCTTTGTGAAATTGCCTACATGTCTCAACCTCCAGGTTTCTCTGATAACTCTAATGTTGTGTGTAGATTAAACAAAGTGATCTATGGCTTAAAGCAAGCCCCCAGATCATGGTTTCTAAAGCTTAGTGCAACTCTTTATTCTTTTGGTTTTCATATTCGTTTTCAAAATGACATTACCTTGCTTCTGTTAATCTATGTTGATGATATAATAAATACGGGTAATAATTTGCATGTTATTCAACACCTTATTCACATTCTTCGTACTAACTATTCACATTCTTCGTACTAACTATGCGCTAAAAGATCGCCCATTACATTTTTTCTTCAGATAAAATACATCCATGATCTTCTTTCAAAAGCTGATATGCTGAATGCCAAACCTCAACAGACTCTCATGATCTCCTTTTCACGTCTCAGCAAAGATGGCTCATCCCCTGTCTATATGATCCCACTGCATATCGCATGATTGTTGGAGCCCTTCAATATATCACATCGACACGTCCAGAAATCACTTACTCTGTTAACAAAGTGCATACAAACTTTTTTTGAAGCTAACATCATCAATGGTGTTTTGGGAACTTTGTTCCTAATTATGCACTAAATCTTCAATTTTTTATGGTTTTATTTTCAGGCTTGTTGACAGGAATAGCACACAATCATTTTAATGAAATGTATTTGCCTAAGTTAAAAGGTAATGGTAATTAGGTTAAAGAGATGGACATTAAAAAAAAATGTAATAAAATTACAACATTCTTTTAAGGCATAATATTATTTGCCTTAATAACATAATTTATTAATCTTATTGACAAATAATTGGTACTCCTTACTTCCTATATAAAATTTTCAGCAATATAATTAAAGTATCGAATTTTATCCTCTAGAAATCCGGTTATATTATAAATTCAATAATAAACAATAGAATTTGAACTTACATTTATAGCTATATATATAAAAACGATACGCATATTTATTATTCTCTTTTGCTTTTTTAATTTTACCTTTTTAATTATTATTTTTAAAATTTAAATAAATATTCATAATTTAGTAACTACATTTTAAATTCAAATAGTTATTCTTTATAAAAAAATTATTTACACGTTTAATATTTTAGTAATGTAAAGACCTGAAAAATAGAGCGTTATACAGCAGATTGGTGTATTAGAATAATGAGATAGATTATTTTACTTTAAAATAATCCTATAATATAAATAGAATTTTTATAACACTTTTCATTATTCTAAGAACATTTCATCTCTCTAGAACACCATTCCTCAGAGTTCTCTGAGTTTTCTCTACAAATTCTCTCTGCTGAGTTTTCTGTTCGACGATCAGGAAGTGCCTAGGCGATCCTGGCGTTGAGAGCTTCAATCTTGACCGATCAATTTCTCGTTCTTCAGCTGGTAAGTTGTCTCACTTTTATGTCCGTTCTTCTCTGGATTGTGAGCATGCAATGATTTTCGGGTTGCATGTGGTTAGTAGTTATTTCTTTCATTTCTAGCTCAATTTAGGTTCTAAGTGTGGTTCTCTATCACCAATTGGTGAGTTGTAGGTTTCTGTTGAGTTTCCTTGCTGTGCAAGTACGGCTGGAACGTTTCTGTGTTTGGGACTGTGTATCTCTGAGGTAAGGGGAGCTAGCCACTGTATTGAATTGTTGTATGAATTGTATGTGTTGAAGTTGATAATATTTGACTGCTTAAGACTAAATTGTTAGTTCTAGAGTAATGTGAATTGAATGTGTTGAAAAGATGAAATTATGAAACTGTGATATGTTGTTGATGAACTGGTTTGGATGAATCTATGTGCTGTGATTGTGTAAATCGGAGGTTGTTGCTGTATGAGATCTGTTGTGGGGATGAGGAAGTAAAGTGTAAAGTGATTTGGGCTGGTTTAGTGTATTTTAGAGGAAGTGAGGTAGTGAAATTGAGAATTAGTGGTCAAGGGCTGTTAGTGACTGTTGGGGTAGTGTAGATAGGTCATATGTGACTGGTTTGAGTCATCAAAATGGTCAAAAACAGGTTCCAAGTGGTAGAATTGGTTTTGAGTCTCTAAGTTGATGAATTGGAGGTTTTAGAGTAGAGTTTGGTGCATAAACACTTTAGATTGGTGTTAGGAATGTTTAGAATCCTTTAGTCAAGTCTAATTTAGTATATACATCGAATTAGGAGTGTTAGAAGTTGGCCAAGTTGAGTAGAATTGGTAAGGAGTGGTTGAGTTGTATAATTATGCAGAATTTCGTTCTGCAGATTATGCAGACTCGCTGTGCGAATGGATTCGCATAGCGAGTTACCTTGGCGAGGTGCTCTCTGCCAATGTACCCGCATAGCGAATGGGTGCGCTGTGCGAGTGAATTGAGAGGGTTGCTCTTTGTTTGTCAATCCGTATAGCGAGTTTAATCGCTATGCGATTGGTTGGGGTCTGGAACCATTATTCATTTTATTCGATTAGCGAGTGGGTCTCGCTCTGCGAGTGTTTGGGGGTCAAGCCTCTGGATGAGGTTCTTGCATAGCGAATTGGGTCGCTATGCGAGGGGTTGGGGTCTGTTGTATTTCACAATTTTATTCGCGTAACAAGTTTAGTCGCTATGCGAGAGATCCAGAGTAGTTGGTCTCTGTCTAGGGCTTTCGCAAGGCGAGTTAGGTCGCTGTGCGAGAAGCTTATGGTCTCGCTATGCGAAGGTGTGCGCTGTGCGAGAGGTACGTTCTAGTTCAAGTCTTGTGTATTCTTATGTTGTTTGATATGCATCAATAGGTGTTGTATGAAGTAAGTTGAAGTTGTATCATGTAATATTTGTGGTGATTGTGGTATGTTGTAATCAAAAGTGTAAAGTTCAAGTATGGTTTGGACGTAATTCCATGATCCTCAAGGAGAGGAGACATGGTAGTACCCTTTGGTTGTGATTCAAAGTGGAATCTCTAGTTGAGATTCAAGTAAGTTTAGAATTGATGCATGAGCTTAGTCTTGGGGGTTATCCTGAAACTCCAATGGTCTTTCATTCTCAAGTAGAGAGGATTGATCCATGTCGTGAGGAGTAACAAGAGGTCCTAGTCTTGGGTGCTTCCAGTATGGCCCAAGGTGAGTGATAACGGACTAACCTCGTGAGTGTGGTAGGGTGAAACCTATTGGCAATGGCTTTACAAAGCAGTAGAAGCCACCACGAGTGCACTATCCGCCATAGCTCGGCAATCATTCTAAGTCCGGACAGTCTGAGTCAGTGTGTGTTATGTTTGAAGAGTTTAAATGATGAGAATGTATAATATGCTTGTATGAAGTTAAATAAATTGTTGTATGATTAATCTTTGTTTAAACTAGCTTACCCTGTTGTGAGCTTATGTTTTGTATGTTCTGCTGTTCTTCTTCTGCGATGACCATCCTTTGGATGTGAGCAGCAGAAGAAGAGTCTCTTTGGAGCAAGCATTGGATGGAGGTGACGCTGCTGCTGAGTAGTTGCTTTTGTTCTTTAGAACCTTGTGTATAGTTTTGGAATAGTTTCAGTCTGTATATAAAGTTTTAAATTTATAGTTGTTTTTGGATGACTGTAAATATATCACTTTATATTTTAGATGGATAACTGTATTACTTTATCATGCATGTTACTTCTCTTTATTATAGTTTACACTATATATATATATATATATATATATATATATATATATATATATATATATATATATATATATATATATATATTGGGATGTTACAAGTAACTAGTTTTTTAAATTTGAATAATTACTCATAAATTATTTAAACAATATTACTTATAATATATTTTATTTCAATAACTAAAATTTATTTTATTTATAGCTATACCTATAATTATAAACCTATAACTATATACACTTCTTTTATATCCTTTTTTCCTTTTCCAACTTTATCCTTTCAATTACTATTTCTAAAATTTAGATAATTATTGATAAAAAAACTATTTTTCAGTTTTCTCATTTTAATAACTTTTTTTTTCAAATTCAAATAATTACTTATTGTAAAAAAATATTTACACTATAATTATTTCAATAACTACAGTTACAAATTTAAACAATTACTCATAATAAAAAATCATTTACACAATAATACTTATAACTTTTATTTTAATAACTAAAAATTATTTTATCTATAGCCATATGTAAGAAGATTGATTTTTGTAACCATTTGGTGTATACATTTCAGTTTTCAGCTTTGCCCTTATTACTATAAATCATTTTATAATTTTACTTTTTTAATTTTATAGTCATTTGCAAAATTAATTAATTACCTACAATAAAAAAAAACTGTCTACAATAAAGGAATTTTCCATTTTGGTGTACATAACTTTTTAACCATTTTTCAAACTAAAATAATCATTTTACTATTTTATCCTTTTAAATAATTGTTTATTCAAAATTAACTAACTAAAATTTTTAAACTATCTAATAAAAACGATGTATTAAATAGTTGACATTTTTTTTTATAAATACTAATTGAAAAACAAATGAACCATTTGGAAGGATGATTATTTACTCATTGGTTAGACTAACAGCCAACAACAAGGTAATGAAATTAATTTATTTCTATAATAATGTATATCACGCTATCATATATTATATATTGTTCTTTAATTGTAGATATATTTTTGGGGATTATAAACTATTTATTTTCTTCCATTATACTAAATAAAATTTATTTGGTTTTATTTTTTTTCCATTATTGAGATATAGCAAAATTCATATCAATTTATATTTGTTATAACAACTGTCTTTATGTACATATTAAAATATATGTAATGAAGTTATTACTATTTATTTAATATTTTATACCATTATATAATTTGAGTCTCGTAAATAAATCATAATATTAAATTTTAATTTTAGTTTTTTAAAACAAAACAAATTATGGATCATGTCTTCTAAAAAAATTAATAAAGATAAATAATGATTTTCATTTATTACTTTACATAAACTCAATTCTTACATAATATTTCTGTTTTTTTGCCTATATATATTAACTAAAATATTTTTTTTTAATAAATGGTAGGAAAGTTGAAACATGTCTTAAATATCAATTTTTATTTGTTTTCTCTCCATTAAAAAAAAAAGTGTAAGAATGAAATGTATGATACTTTGGTTAAATTTTTTTTTTACATTATAAATAAGAAACCCTACATCCTAAAATAAAATAAAAAAATTATGTAAGTTTTTCTTAATTTTAAAAAATTAGTTACATGGTAATATATTTTTATTTAAAAGTAAAATTTTATTTACATGATATATTATGTTATTTTATATTTTTGAAATATTTTATTGAATAATTTATGAATTACTTACATCTAATACTTCAATTTATGAACAGCTAACAACTAATAACTAATAATTTATGAGATAGTTGTGTGAAAATGAAAATTGACTTTAAGGTATCCATTGAAAGTTGGATAGTATCATTAAATACTTTTATGTGCCTTGATGTGATGTTAGTTGCTTATTTATGTTGCACAGTAGTCACCATCTTCAACACAATTTCTCCATCTTTTTTTATTTATTATTTTCTTCTTCAAGACTGATTCTTGGAAAGTCAAAAGAGTGGCAGCACAATGGGAAGCAGAGGACACACGCTCATGGAGGTTGGACCTGATGGGGTTGCCGTCATCACCATTGTCAACCCTCCTGTTAATTCTCTCTCCTATGATGGTAAATTTTTACCCTTTCATTTCTTTTTTCTATTACTGAATGTCACTCTATGTTGTGTCCATAATTTCTCCTTCTGTTTCGGTGTCTCTTTTTCTCTCTCTAGTGTTACGCAGTTTTAAGCAGAATTTTGATGAGGCTCTAAGCAGAGACGATGTCAAGGCATTTGTTGTTACTGGTATGTTTTGCAATTTGTTTTGAGGCTGACATTATTCAAAAACAACTGGGAAGGGGGCAATACTTAAGCTTGTTCCTTTGGTAGGGTTTGATATTGAAAGCAGTACCATGGTTTTGCAGTGGACAGTGTGAAATATATAGATATAATCTAAATTGAATTAAGGAAAAGAGAATTTCATAGATAACCAACCACACACTAGAGTCTATAATCTTTTACCCAAATCATCACCCTCCTGGACCAATCCCAAATTGAAAAGTCTTGCTTGTTAGTTTGTTATTACCGATCCTATTGTATATTCATTGATAGTCAAACCTATATGTGTGACATTGACTCCAACTCCAGGTATTTGACACCACTTATGGATTTCTTTCTTTTATCTTATATAAAATATAATTTTGTCATTTTTACCTGATGTAAAACTTAGGCTTACATTTAGATTATTTTCAACATTACTCGTGTGATATGATGGGGACATTTTGATAAACACCGAAGTTTCAAACTATGAAAAACTAAGATGCTCTATTAGTATTGAGAAGAACAAATGGGAGTTGAGTGCTGGCTGGTTTTGGGCTTAACCGAAGATATTTGTTGGCCAACTAGCTTGTAGCTATCGCATCATAACTGAATCTTATGTTACTTTATCAGGTGCAAAGGGAAAATTTTCTGGAGGCTTTGATATATCTGCATTTGGTGATAACGAGTCGATAGGTACTTCTTTGGGAGTGTCTTTCTAATGTGGTTACTTCATAGACATTGTGTAACTCTATCCTCTCTCCTCATGTAGAGCGTCCAAAACCTGGTTGGCTATCGGTAGAAATCATCACTGATACCATAGAAGGTACGTGATTTCTTTATGAAACTCTTTACTTGCTATTTATTTTTCACTCTGTGCTATCTACAATCTATTGTCTTCATTTTTCAGCGGCTAGGAAGCCATTGGTTGCTGCCATTGATGGCCTTGCCTTGGGTGGGGGCTTAGAAATTGCAATGGTTCGTGTTGCCAACTGAATAGGAAAAAGAAACTTTTCTTTGTAAATTTCTACAAATTGTTACCCATTCTTTCTCATATAGGCGTGCAATGCTCGGTTATCAACCCCGACTGCTCAGCTTGGTTTGCCTGAACTTCAGCTTGGAATAATTCCTGGACTTGGAGGTATTTACTCATTCTTATCTGTTTTCATCAAATTTACTTGTATTTTGTGTATGAATTCAAAATGTTAAGTAGAAAATAAGACCATGAGTAACAGTTCAGGTCTTATGACTAATTTTCTTTTTCTTTAGTATTGACAATTTAAAATTTGAATTGTCTTTCAGGAACACAGCGACTTCCTCGTCTTGTTGGTTTGGCAAAGGCACTTGAAATGATGCTGGTACTATACGTCTTTATGCTTATTTTTTGTAACTTTGCACTCTGTTCAATGTGAAGAACTGATCTGAAAAGCTGGTGTTTTCAAACTCAAGGTTGCTGATCAGTCAAACAGCACGTTAACTGTTCCATCTTTGAATTTTTCTGAACGTAATATCAACAAGCTTTTTGTTCAGTTCTCCACTTTGTGTTGAATTATTTTTTTCTTTACATGAAAGTATTCAAGAGTTGTGACTTCAATGTTCTTGTCCAGTGATTTTCAATTAATTTCTTCAATTTTTTTTTTCTCTCTTTTTCAATTAAGACTTCTAAACCAGTTAAAGGGAAGGAAGCTTTTAGTTTGGGGCTTGTAGATGGATTGACGTCGCCTGATGATCTGGTGAAAGCTGCACGACAGTGGGCCTTGGATATTGTAGGCCATCGGCGACCATGGATCGCTAGTCTTTATAAGACTGACAAATTAGAACCCCTTGGAGAAGCATTGGAGATTTTGAAATTTGCTCGAGCTCAGGCTCGGAAACGGGCTCCGAACCTCCAGCATCCTTTGGTTTGCATTGATGTTATTGAAGCAGGAGTAGTTGCTGGTCCCCGTGCAGGACTCTGGAAGGTTGTTATCTGTCTCCAGTATACCCTTTCGCTTCTTCATATTATTGCTGCAGAACTTTGTGACATTGTCTTTTGATCTTTTGTAGGAAGCTGAAGCATCTGAAATACTTTCAAAGTCAGATACCTGCAAAAGCTTAGTTCACATATTCTTTTCTCTAAGAGGAACGTCCAAGGTTTGTTAGGGTTTTCTGTCTTAATTTTACACTTATTTCTCGTGCTTCGAGTGACAAAACTAGTTATTCAGAGATAAAGAGTGTTCATTTTCCTGCTTAAAAGTTTGTTATAAACTTTTACACTGAAAGCTTAAATATTACATAGATTTAATTGTAAATTTTGTATTGAATTTGATGAAAGTTTTGAAAAGAAAAACTCTTCTAATCTTTTATTTCCTATTTTCATTGAATCCTGACCCATCTTGATACAACAATACCCAATAGATGTGGTTGATTACATGAATTAATCAATACCATTAGCCCCGGTTAAAAATAACCTTTCATGGATATAATTTACCATGGTATCCCTTTTAATAAATTCTATTATTGTCCTTCTTGGCATCCTTTTATCAATTTCACACGGACTAAAAGCCTTGGCAATTACCCTCCTCCTCGGTGCCTCCAATGACTTTCTTTGAACACATCCCCACAGAATTTTTGGTCATTCAATCAAGCAGATCCCGCAGCCAGAATTGTGTGACTATCCCCTTCAATATGATTGCTGATTTTGTAACTATTTCCTTTATTAGGATATTTGTAATCACATAATTATGTCGTTATCTACTTCATTGGGATAATACAGATGTAGGTTAGCATTTGTAGCAGTTCAGCTACTTTTCAAGGCTGGAATTTTATTTATTATATTACTTATATGAGAATTCTCCAGATGAACACATAGTTTTGACCTACAGTTTTTCGGAGTTTAACACGATATTAATCTGAGGTGCGATCCTGCCTAGGTTTGCCCAGGATTCCTTGCCTCTTGTATTTGTTATCTCATTTCTGTCCTACTCTAGAATAAGTTCATTTGACCTCTGTCCCTTTTTCAATGTGCCCCTTGTTCCACTCAATTCTTTATGACATCTCGTTGGTTCACTTTAATGGCAAGAACTACACAACCTGAGCATTTCAGTTCTATATATTTGTCAAAGGTGAGAAATTGTGATATTGATGGTAGCATTCCTTCTCTCGATAAAAATGAAAAAAAAAACACTAAATATGACAAGTGGTAAATCAAAGACACTCGAGTCATGATTTGGATCATAGGCTCTGTTGATCCCAATGTTGTCCTCAATCTTTTAGACCATTCAGCACTGCATCCAAGATATTGGCCTATCTAAAGAAAATGTGTAGAAAGAATAACACTGCTAGAAGGTTCTGGCTTGAACTTGAAATAAACATATTTCAATAGGAAAGTCTCCCTTTGAATTAATTGCCGTTGTTTATGAAGATTTGTCAATTATGTGGTGCAAACAGTTCATGAAACTAGTAAACGAGATTAATTTCTTATTGAGTTGAAATCAGATTTTGAAGGTATTCTGCTCAATCTTATGAACATAGATATTGTATCCTCGGATGCATGCCTAAATGAACTTCAAAATGAACAATATCTCTTCTAGTTGTGGACACCATACAAAGCAAACCTAGAAAACAGTTCTTGAGAACTATTCAATGTTTCTGATTTAAAGGACTTATAATTTTGCTCAAGCTTTCTAAAAATTCTTCAATTACTGCAAAAAAGGCGGTCAAATAATAACAGAATGTTCAATAGGTCCAGCCAAGAAAATTACCACAACCTTTATTGTCTCGTAGTTCTATGGATACAGGAAATGTGCATCATAATGCTCTTACCGGCCTTCAAACATTGACCCCTGAATTTGTGCGCGAATGATCTTACCGCTTCTCTGCTCTGGGGCTCTTGGGGAATCTTCTTCTACCCATTCTTCTTGGAATTTTAACTCCGGGGCATCCAATCAGATGACCTACAGTGCTGAAACCCATACAAATGTCACTGGATACTCAGGAAATCTTCAAATTCGTACTGGAGATGGAAGCCATTTACTTATCACAGCAATGGGTGATAGATAACATATTAAACAAATGTCTTTGTTTCACTTAGTCTCATTATTAGTGATCTTATTTTTGTTGGTCAGTTAGTTAACAATGATTGTCAATTTTTTTTTATCAAAATTTTATTTTCTTGTGCATCATCAACAACCATGTAAGATGTTCACGAAGGGCCTGAAGTTGTTCATCTTTTCCCCCTTCATGTCTCAGTCTCTGTGTTTCCTCGCAGCCTTTTATTTCTTATAATTCTACTGTTAATTTCAAAACATGGAATATGGTATCAAAGTGTATCTAGTGTTGATGAGTTACCACAGCTGCTTAATCTTGCAAACATCAGACTATGGAGGTGAGGGAGTGTTAAGATGCCTCCCATTAGCTAGTAATATAGTTAGAATACTCTTTTTAAGGTTTGGGCAATCCTTCCTCCTTGAACTAGCTTTTGTGATTGGGTTAGGGTTAGATATTCAGACCATTTTTTTATACGGATAAATATGCTGCGAAGCAGAATTAGCTAGCCTGATTCTAAGTGCTAAATTTATTTATAAATTTTATAGATATGAATTTTTCAATACCTCTTGACATGAACAGATACCTGGGGTTACGGATCTTGGTCTGGTTCCAAGAAACGTTAAGAAGGTTGCCGTCCTTGGTGGAGGACTAATGGGCTCTGGAATAGCAACGGCTTTAATTCTTAGCAGCTATCCTGTCATCTTGAAAGAAGTAAATGAAAAGTTCTTAGATGCTGGTATCAATAGGATTAAAGGTGAGAATAGATTCTTAAGATTTGGCTCTCACCAGTCCCTATTCAATCTGCATTTTTAATTAAGAAATAGATTATGCTGTGTACCTGTTTTCATGTAATATTTTTCCACTATGAACAGCAAACTTACAGAGCCGTGTTAGGAAAGGCAAATTGACCCAGGAAAATTTTGAAAAGGCAGTCTCTCTTCTAGAAGGTACCCTTGATTATGGAAGCTTCGGAGATGTGGACATGGTCATAGAGGTTGTATAATGAAACACAAAGTAAACTTTGCTTATTTACTGTCATCAGGATCGTGGTTGCATGTTATCCATTGCTTGGGAAATTATTAACTTCTTTTTGGTGTTTGTTGTCTGGACAGGCTGTTATTGAGAATGTTTCCTTAAAGCAGCAGATCTTTGCTGATCTTGAAAAGTATTGTCCACCTCATTGTATACTTGCTAGTAACACTTCCACAATCGACCTGAACCTGATTGGAGAGAAAACCAAGTCTAAGGATCGAATTGTTGGAGCTCATTTTTTCAGGTGAGATCTTTTATTTGGATACTAATTTTTTTAGCTGATGTAAATATCTGACTTGTACTTCCCTAGTCCTGCACATGTTATGCCGCTTCTGGAAATTGTGCGTACCAACAAGACATCTCCTCAAGTGATAGTTGACGTGTTATATATTTCCAAGAAGATAAAGAAAACACCAGTGGTGGTTGGAAACTGCACAGGATTTGCTGTTAACAGGATGTTCTTCCCGTATACCCAAGCAGGTCTCTTGCTCGTTGAACGTGGTGCAGATGTTTATCAAATTGATAAAGTAATAAGCAATTTTGGAATGCCCATGGGGCCTTTTAGGTATTATTGATCGGATATGTGCTTGATATTCTATCAATTCTTGAAGTGCACGATTTGACACTTATTCACTAATGCAGATTGGTTGACCTTGTTGGGTTTGGTGTGGCGATTGCTACTGGTATGCAATTCATTGAGAATTTTCCTGAGAGAACTTATAAATCAATGCTCATTCCCCTTCTGCAAGAAGATAAGAGAGCTGGTAGAGATAAACTACAGCATCAATTGGAATTCTGACAATATTATATCTTTGTGGAAAATGTTTACATAACAATCATATGCTCCATTTTGTTCTATTAAACTAATTCGACCATCTTTAACACTTGTTTCTAACAGGTGAAACAACTAGGAAAGGGTTTTATTTGTATGATGATAAACGCAAGGCTAGTCCTGATACTGAATTGAAAAACTATATTGAGAAGGCTAGGAGCATTACTGGTGTCTCCCTTGATCCTAAGGTCTTTTAACTCTTCCTAGTTCATAGCATATTTTTGGATAGCGAGGAAGTACATTTTAAAGTCAAATTTCATTGTAAATTCCTCTGGATATGATGTTCTGAATCTCAACCTGCACAGCTTGTAAAGATACAAGAAAAGGAAATCATTGAGATGATATTCTTTCCTGTGGTGAACGAAGCTTGTCGGGTCCTTGGCGAAGGTATTGCAGTCAAAGCCGCTGATCTCGATATTGCCTCTGTCATGGGCATGGGTTTTCCACCTTACAGGTTTGTCTTATTCTTTATTTGGCACTTATCAAAACTTTGTACTCTTTCTAAATTTTGGGATTGATTTCACCAGGGGAGGTATCATATTCTGGGCTGACAGTCATGGATCCAAGTACATATATTCAAAATTGGAGAAATGGTCAGAATTGTATGGAGAATTCTTCAAGCCTTGTGCCTACTTGGCTGCAAGAGCTGCCAGAGGAATTCCTCTGGTGAGTAACCTAAGCTCATTTTTTTTTTTTCATCTCATCCATGCAAAACTTGTCGTGTTAATCGAGGACTATAAATAACTTAAGGTAGTTTTGAGATCTAAAGAGCGCTTTACTAATTCATTGCATCAGTGATCACAAAAAATCAAGATCGTCTAATGGAATTTGTCTGTACTTGGTAGTTAACTATTTTAATCAAGATCTGAAGCCCTAACTTGTCTTGTTTCATTTATTAAATGATGATTGAAACCTAAGTTTATGCACTTAAGAAAATAACCAACACATTCATTAGTACTTCGTTGGAGTACAATATGCAAGATTCTTTCTGTCCATTGACGGTGTTGTATACTTAATAGACTGTTATTTAAAAGAAAGTGTTGTTTAAAATAATAAATATATATGGTGTTTTTAACATTTTCCTTCTATGTGTGATAAATCCACGTTCCTGTTTAGATTAAAATTGCTTTGTGTATAAAATAAAAAGTTACATAGATAAACAACAAAGTATAAGATAAAACTGAAAAAGTAAGGGGTACACGACATGGAGATATAATGTTGCTGCCTGCTTTTCGAATTTAGCAAGCTGTCTTTGTAGATAATTATGAGTCTCTTTTGCCATTTGTATTGCCCTGTGACGGATTTTGTACTTTTATATTGCAGAGTGCCACAGTGGAGCAGGCAAATTCGCGGTTGTAGGAAATGAAATAGTTCAATACGTGTTTGCTTGATGGAACGTTTTTCAAACGGTAGGAATATAGTGATGACTTGAGAAACAGCTTAATTTATGATGAGAAAATATATAAACAGCTTAATTGTTTGGTCAAGATAAGTGTGTTTGTTTGTGACAGCTGAAATAAATAAATTTTGTTTATTATTTTAGAAAATTAAACTGATTTTCTTAAAATCTTTTGAAAATAAGTTTGCATATATAGGAAAATCTGAAATTTATGATTGTTTTCGTATTATCATGAAACTGTACAATACTTTTTTTTTTCAATAACTTCATGTTTCTTTTGTAATTTACAAGTCATATTTTTTGTTGTTGTAGAAAACATTATTATTTTTAAGTTGTCTTTTAGCAAATTCATCCACACAAAATTTGGTTAGATCTTTTAACTTTCTGTAATTAGGAACAGAAAATAATAATAATAATAGACTAATTAGCAGAAGATCTTTATCAGACAACTTATTCAACATTCAGATTTCTAAATTACAAATGGAACAGTCTTTACTTTTTTACCTGAGATTGATGAATGTTTCCCATCACTGTCCATACCTGTCACCACTGAGGTGTTACTTGTCCAAACACTGGAATTATCAGACCTTAATGTTCCCTGATGAAATCTCAGAACATAACTCAGTGAAGACAAGGAGGTAGGTGAAGTGGTCATGAGACTTACAAAGAAAAAGATGAAAGAAATGAGAGTGTTTTGCAAATTTGTGAAAAAATGATAGAAGAGTGGTTCTGGTCACATACAGTTATTTGGAATTTATAAAAGACTGTGTCTTACTTTAATCCACATATTATATGAGTGAACATTGATGCTTGATATCAGCTGGCATTTTCTAAGATTTAAACTTGATTAATTTTTAAATAATTAATATATAAAATTTTAAAAAATATTTAAGTTTTTTTATTGATAATATTTCATAAAAATACATATATTTAAAGAATAACTACATTTTTAATATGATTTTATAATTTTATATAACTAATTTATTTTAATAATATTCGTTTTACCCAGAAAAAAATTATTGGTATCACATTAAGCAAAGTGATTAAAAATGTTAAGATCAGATTTGTTTAAATGAGCAATCAAAACCATTACTTTTCCACCTTATTGAGTGATGTATGCTCATATGAAATACAAGTAGTTTGTATGGTCATATGAAATACAATTAATTTAATAATAAAAATACATTTAATATTTAAATTGATATAATGAACATTTTAATTTTTTAATTTCAATTTAAATACATTTTTAAATTATTATAATTAAAAATCAATATTTTAAATTATAAAATGTATTAAAGATAGACAAGATGTGTATAATTAATCATCTATCTAAATCAATTGATCATGCACCTTATAATTTGGAAGATTTGACTCAATCCATACTTATCTTCATCAATTGAACTATGCACGTTTATGTCACATGCAGGAATAAAGGGGTAAAATATCACCAGAGAACTGTATTTCTTCTCCTTTCTTTAAGGGGCATTTTACATATTAATTTGTGTAATTTTAATTAAAAGAATTAAAAAAGCATTTTATAGTTTTTGTTAGAAGAATTACTTTTGGAAGGTGTATATTTGTATTATTTAGTGAAAGTTGCTTAAGCATGCATTGAAAAGTGAGGAAAGGGGGGTCTGGATTGAAGGGAAGTACAATGATGATAAGTTTGAGGTAGACAAGTTAATAAATGAGGTAACCTACTAACAAAATCATAATGATCAATTTATGACTTATAATAAAAACATCAACCATCACTCATGGATAATGGATTCTTGTCTATACAATAAGCTCTCTATGTTTTTCCATTATTATGGATTTATGAGATTCAAAGATCCAAAAATATTCAAAAACATACATTGTCATAATATTTCATTCTCTCTTCCTTTTTCCAAATTTCATCACAAAAACTTTGAAATAAGCATATTAAAAATTAGTTTTTCACTTTATATTAAATTTCTCTTTATTTTCTCATACAAAAACTCGATCACCCTTTGAATTCTAAAAAATACCCATTAAATTATAATGAAACTTATAATTTGACAAAAAAAATGTAATATTTAAAAACTCCTTCACATAAAAGAAAATGTTAAAACCTATCAATTACCGCTTTAATCTTATACTAAATTACATGTTTATTTACTTTATAAATAACACAATGTTATAGGCTCACAATTGGTTATTCTGTTTAGGTGTGAATAAACTTTCTTTTTTAGCTCTTATATTTTTATGAATACTATTCTTTTTTATTACTAAGAGTTTAGATTATAGAATCAAGGAAACTAAGAAAATAGTATGCATAAAACTAAAATAGATTAGATACTAAAACATATAAATTTTTTAAAATATAAAACTAAATTAATGAATAGTTTAACCCTTGTGTTTATTTGCACAAGGATAGAGAAGAAAGAAAAAGATAAGTTGAGAAGATCGGATATATTAAAAAGTACAGAAAAGAGAATAAAGTTGGTGTGCATCACAAACAAATACATCTTCCAAGAAAATACAAATACATCTTCAACCACTTGGGATAAGAACAGAGTACAAAAACATGTTTTTTTTTTTTTTTAAGTTAGAGAAGATTGAGAAATAAAAGTGAAGTGAAATAGAAGAAGAAAAAAGTTGAAGTTATTTAGATCCGCAGGTGAAATGCATTTTTGTTGTTGTTGAGTTTATGGAAAGCTTTTAATGCCATTGTTCCCCAAAGCTACCACTCTTCCCTTTTCTTCCGCTTTTACCTTCCCACACTTCTCTTTCACACTCAATTTCATAACCTTTTCTCTTTTACTTCTATTTATTATGCTTTTCTTTTTTTATTTACTCCTAACACTTTTTCCTTTTCCCCATCATACTGCAATTATTGCTTCTCTAACTTTTCATTAAATCATAACATTTCCATAAAATAAATAATAAAAATTAAATATTTATAGTACTTTTTCTAATTTTTTAATAACTAATTGAATCACACTATAAATTAAGAAAAACTTAAGAAGAGTGTACGTACACAAACCTTTTGTGTCTAGTATTTACCAAAATCACAAACCTTGCAAATAACAATTCATGGATCATAATTAATTTTACCATCATTTGATGTAAACTACTTGTGAAAATATTTATAGAAAATATTATGTAACTTTGAAATATATTTTCGATATTCTCTATAACAGGCTTGTTTCAATCAAAAAACAGTATGCATATAGTACTTCAAGGGTAGTTCTGAAAATAAAATACTTAATACATTAAGGCGAAAATAAATTAGAACAAGTATTCTTCTTCTAAAAGTCATATAAAATAGAACGAAGAAAGTAAGTTAAATTATTGACATATAGAATAATTTATATTTCGTTTTAAAATATATATATATATAACGAAGTGTGTGTATATGGGCTTATTTAGATACGAAAGAGCTAGTACAATTTTGAAACTTGTTTTACTGAAAAAACCTATTTAAATCTAATAAAGAAAGTTTAGTATGAAAAAAAATGGTATGTATAATTTTTCATAAAAATAGAATTAGTATAACTAAGTGACAGGGAGGAGTAGTAAGTAAGCATTGACATAAAGAATTGGTTCCAATCATGTGATCTGAGACATATATGTTCCCCTAATGTGTTGTTTTGCAGTTGTTTATTGTACTAAAGAAATGTCAAAATCACTATAGAACAACAGTGTACTTCTTCGTTTGGAATAACATATAATGCTGGGTTTCACAGTACCTTAATAATTCTTTGCATTATAAAGGAAAGAAAAAATTTCCTCTCTTCTTTGTGTGACCTGTCAGCTCAACCAACATGTTGAGCCATATTAGTAAAATCTTCCACCTGCAAACACCCAACATCAATGTGAAAAATCATCAATCATTTTTTGTCTTCATGGATCATCATTATCTTAAACTTTCAAAACACACACACATCCTATGTTTGAGGAAAATTTACAAGAATTTTGGGTTCCTTAATGAAATGTATGAGATGTGGGAGTTTGAATTAAAAATGGTTGAATGAAGTGGTCCAGTGCAGTGAGGTTATTTTGTAAGGATGTGGAAGTGAAATAAGAGAAAAATGCAGAGATGGGGACACATTGTGACATGAGTGAGAGTAACTTTTCAATGAAATATCATGAGGATTTGGGAAGACAACATCATAATCAAATAAAGGAAAACCAAGACACTCCAAACTTCCACATCTTGCATTTGCTTAAACACACAAATATTGCCACATCCAACCACATTTTTCACTTCCCTTCTTCGCCTTTTCTTGCATCAGACAACTAACTCCCTCCTTATCAATCATACCCTTTTCTTTTTATCTTTAGCACTGTGATTTTGCTATAACATGAGATTTAAATTATCTTAATTTTATCACATTTTAGATATTTTATAGTTTAATTTCCTATTGATAAGTTTTTTTCCAATTCTCTTGATCCAAACACTGTCATGAAAGGGCTGCCGTTTGATAATATCCATTGAGAATAGTTATCTGTGAAAGACACGAATGTATAGTTGCTGCAGCAAAGGAATAGACATGAATGTACAGAACCATAAAAATTCCTTTTTATGAATTGGGTCCCAGTGGTATCTAATGTATCTAACATGTAATTTTAGAAACATATTTTACTGAAAAAAAGATTTCATTTGATATAAGAAATAGTAAGTTTGTGAGAAAGGTGTTGATTTGAAGAATGAGGTAGTTTAATATGATTAGCTAGCACAATCTTTTTTTGGTGTCCCTTCGTGGCTATGATGAATTGAAATGCTGCATCATCTAGATGCACCTTTTACACAAAATTTTGTGGTCCTCCTTTTTCACTTTCTCAGATGGATTTTTCTACTTTATGAACCTAACTTTTCCAACATTGCTCTATCTCCTACAATGCTGTCCTTCTTCATAGAATTATTGAGACATTAGATACCCTTTTTCTGTCTAAACTTTTACAACCCATTTCATCATTTTCTTTCCTATACCACGCACACACCAATGTTCACTTTCCAACACTTTTACAAAAATATATTATCAAATATTCATGTATATATATTACACAAACTATATATATCTATATATATATATATACCAGATATAATAAGAATATGCATAAGATAGTTCAGTGTTATTTGAATATACACAAAAGAGAAAACGGACAAAATTATACCACACTGCATCATGTCACTTTTTACTTAAGCTGTTAAGAAGATATATATGCAGTAACACAATTAACACCAAATATCTATAATTTCAGTTGATCTTCATGCAATTAAGGATTTGTTTTCCTATTGTACTTATTTTTCCATGAGGCTTGATAATGCAAAATTTATCACGGAAACTTCAAAGTAGGGTCGACGTTTATCTTCTAATAATTATCAGCATTCTCATTCATACAGCACCAATAAAGGCAAAAACTCCTTATTTTTATCACTGTCACCATGATGCCCTTGCCTTTGTCTTTTCTCTTTTGGATTTTTCTTCAATTTCAAACAATTCAACAATTACTTTAGAAACAAATTGACTTGTAGCTTCCTTGCCAAAAAAGGATCTTTAATCTCAAACGTACATATAATTCTACTGTCATTACTGAACCACTCTGTATATCATTACCAGAAAATTTGTCTTAACATATTTTCGCTACCTTTCATCAAACTCCTTTCTTCTTCAAATTCTTACCATTACAGAACTCTTTTACCAAAGAAAATTAATTATGATAGTATGGCATTAACTGGGTAGACGACTCTTTTGTCCCTTTGAATCCACACAACATATTGAAAGAAAAAAGGAAATAATTTCTATGTACTTTCTTATTTTGTCCTTTTTCATCAAATTTAGGTTTCGTTCTTGATAAAAGATTTGAACAAACAATGAAGTCATATTTAAACAAGCAAGCTGATTTTTTTTTATACGAAATAGTGTGATAAAAAAAAACTATGAACAATAATCTTCACGTGTTCAAAGAAACATATAGTATATGTTTGGTAGAGAAAAAAAAGGAGAAAAAAAAATATAAAAATAAAATAGGAATAAAGACGTTTGGTTTAAAGAGAAAAAGAAAAATTGAATTTGTTTGATAAATGAAAAGAAGTAAAAAAAGAAAATAATAATAATGATGGTATTGATTCAGAGGAGTTGGGTTCCCCTTCGTTTGTCTCTTTCAGTCATTTTTAATAGATGAGGAAGTCAGTATTCCACGTGCTCCTGGGGAGTCTCCCCTGTTTCACTACCCTACGCTACTCTTTTCAATGCTACATTACTATTACTTTTTATTTCTTTTCTTCCTCACTCTCACCCTCCCTCTCACTCTCTCATTCGCATCATTCACATGGAAGCCATCAAAGGAGGAGGAGGCGGAGGCGGAGGAGGAAGAGTTGGCGTCGGGGACGACCACGACATCTCCGACGGAATGCAGTGCACCGACCACCCTTTCCGAAACAACCCAGGTGCCATCTGCGCCTTCTGCCTTCAGGAGAAGCTCGGCAAGCTTGTTTCCTCTTCCTTCCCTCTTCCCATCCACGCTCCTTCTTCCTCTTCCTCCTCTCCTTCTTTCAGATCCGACCGACCACCCTCCTCCTCCACCACTCGCCCTTCCCTCCCTCCCACCGCCACCTCACCACCCGCCCCCTCCTCTTCCTCCTCCTCCTCTTCCCTCCCCCACTCCCACTACCACCACTACTACGCCCGCAGAACCCGCCTCCCTTTTCTCTTGTCCAAGAACAAGAAGAAGAAGCCCTCGCCCAATGCATCCTCCCACCTCGTTCTCAAGCGCAGCAAGTCCACCGCCACGCCCCGAACAAACCACTCCTTCCTCGACGCTCACCACGACCAGGATTTCAGTCCCAGGAAGAGACACGGCTTCTGGTCCTTTCTCTACCTCTCTTCCAAATCATCCAAGAAACTCAACTCCAAGAGCTTCAGGGACACCAACACCAACGTCAACGTCAACCACCCGCCCAGGATCTCTGCCATTAACTCCGCACCGGGAACTACTTCTCTCAAGCCCAAGGAAAACACTTCCTCTGCTTCTTCTCTCAGGACTGACATTGTTGTTCAACGGGACACCAATAACAGCAGTAACAGTCCCACTGCTCATGCCACTTCTTCTATGGAGCGTAAGGTTTCGAGATCCAGATCTGTTGGCTGTGGCAGCAGAAGCTTCTCTGGGGACTTCTTCGAGAGGATTTCTACCGGGTTCGGAGATTGCACTCTCCGGAGGGTGGAGTCTCAGCGCGAAGGCAAGCCTAAGGTGGCCGGTGGTGACGCTTCCGCCGTGAGCCGTGGCGGCGATCACCACCACCACCATTGCATGAAGGAGAGAGTGCGGTGCGGAGGATTGTTTAGTGGGTTCATGATGACTTCGTCTTCTTCCTCGTCTTCTTCCTCTTCTTATTGGGTGTCTTCTTCTGCTGACGACGCCGCAAATGGGAAATCAGCGACTGTGACCCTATCTCATAACAGGGGTAGGAGTTGGGGATGGGCTTTTGCGAGTCCCATGAGAGCTTTCGGCGGCAAACCGTCTTCTAAAGAGAGTAATAGAAGAGATATCATTAGAGATGCCAATGACAATAAGAATGCTACGCCAAACTTATCGGCCATACCCTCCTTGCTCGCCGTCAGAAGCTGAGAACAGAAGGGGCAAAGAAGAAAAGGAAAAAAAGAAAAGAAAAGAGTATAAATCTGGGAGCTTTAACTTGGTTTATTATACACATTAGTACGATGTTAATGTTAATTACTGTCTATTATTACTATTACTACTTTGTTTATCTTGTGGATGAGTGTTAATTTTCCTTCATTACCAGTAATCTAATACTATTCAAGTTCCTTTTCTTTCGTGATTTGATTGTCTACATAGTTTGTGAATTGTGGTCAGCTATGGGCAGATTACGCAAATGAGAAGAAGCCTTGGTGGCAGGGAATGGAGTGTGGTCGGGAACTTGAGAAGAAAATCTCGATGCATTTAATTCTCTGTCATCACGTGGTTTGTTTGAACTGCGACAGCACGTTGTTGTAATTCCACACTTGTGTTACGGCAAAGACGTGTAATTTTTATTTGCGAAAATCACTATTCACATGCATACACATGTTTGAAGGTGGTGGAGGCAGCAGAATACGGGGATATGCATAGATTGAGTGTGAGTGTATGTTATCTGTGTTGTGCAATTGAATAAGTGGTCAACTAATAATTTTATGATTGTGTAGATTGAAAAAAGTTGTACTGAAGGTGATGAAAGATGGTTGGAAGAGAAAGTGGTCCATGGTAGTAGGGGATTGGAATTGAAGTAGTTACAGAGCGTGGTGGCATTTATTTGAAAGTTGTAGTGTGCACCTAATTGGCAGTGCTAGTAATTGTTTAACGCATTTATATCTGGAGTATTCCATTTGCATAGCTGTGTAGAAAGCCAGTGGTTTATCATGTGCCTAGGATAGTGCATGAAGCAGAAGCATATCATAGCTCTGAAGGACGTGTATTGGTGGTGATGTGAAGGGTTTATTATATTTCATTTGTGGGGGAATCCATCAGAAATGGACACCAAATGGAATAACTTATAAAGGGACACCTGGTCAACCAAGGAGATGCATGTCTACTATATCTCTTTTTGTAGACAAAAATCATATAATGTTATGTAAATTGTGTAACTTTGTTGTGTATTGTAAACGGCGGTGGCAGTTACCTATAAGGGACGCCGAAGAAAGGATAATTAAGTTAAACACCAGATGACCGTTGCTGAAAATTATATTAAAACTTTGATTGAGTTTGATACAATGATGTATTATAAAAATAGGAGAGGGAGCGCAAGTGTTTTTCTTCCTTTTCTTCATCATCCTTTCTGTTTCAATATTCCTTTTTGTTTTGTTGTTTTTTCATGATTGGTCGTCTTGTTTTTAAGTGGACGATTGACTTATGGTTCTACATGCGTGTTTCTCTCTTTCATACCTTTTTGTCATACTATTTATGCAAATTGCTTCGCCATCTCTTTCAAAAGCATGTTACGAAATTATTGAAAAATTCACCTAAATCACATGAGAGTATCTAATCTTTTTAAGATCCATTTGGTGTATAAACAACACAACGACCGGACACTATTTCATTATGTCCAATAGTAAATATATTTTAATACTCTTTTTATCATTCAACGGTTGACTCCTAATAATGTCTCAACTCATTTGGAATCAAAATTCGATTTCACTCTCTGAAACACTTTTTAAGAATAAAATTATGACAAAATTTTAATCTTCAAAAGTCACAATACTTTAACAATGTAGTAATTGAACCTCTAATAATGTATTGATGGACTTAGGATCCCAAGAGACATCATAATAATATCTCTCATGTACTATTGTAATTTATTCTATTATGTTACAAACAATGGTAATTTATTTAACTAATCTCAAAATAATTCATTGTAGATAAAACTTCATATACACTGAATATCTCTAACACCTACGGGCTAAAAGTTATTTGTTTTTATTAAAATGTTTAGATTATTGTAATCATAAGTAGGAATATGATGTATTAAGTGTTATAATTAAAGAGTTGAAGAATTGTGTATTGATAGATAAGAGTTTGACATACCTTAAAGTAAACTTTATAAGACTTCAGTCTACTTTAAAGTAAATTTTGTTCCTCAGAAGTTGTTCGAGAGATCTAATAACAAACCTTTTTTACAAACAAGAAAAAAAAAATGTAGGCCGCAAAAGGCTTCTTCTTGTCGGAGAGGGATTACTTTAAATATATGGACAAAAAATAACCTAAATTATATGTAATTTGGTTTTGGTTCAATTTGACTAAGAATTTGAACCAAACCAAATAAATTTTTATGATTTGGGGTTTGAATTGTTTTTGCGGTTTTACTATGTTATTTTTTATTAATAAATGCACTATTAAGCAACTTACTTAAACATATTAACATTTTTCTTTCATTTTTTATCAGGAACTAAAATAAAATATCTATACTTTTACAAAAAAAGAAAAAATAAAGATCAAATATGGTTGTATTATAGTTATACACTGTGACATAAATATTAGGTAACTTCCAAGATTTACCTCTCATAAACCAACAAACCTCCCGTACACAAATGTATAATATTACATAAAATTAAAAACAAAAACATCAAATTAAGTCATTATGTATTGTTTCCTTCTAGCAATGTATATTTTATTTTTATTGTAGCACTTTTCTCTTATCCTCAAAAACTAATGTATCATTTACACGACCAATATAATTATTCTTTAACATCATTCATATCTTAATTACTCATTTACTACAAATTTATAGGCATGACTCAATTTACAAAGATTATGTTCTTCTCTCGCAAATACATATCTTGTATATCAGCTAAATAACTAATTTCGGTTTGCATCGATTTTGAAGTGTCAAACAAAAACCAAGATGAACCACTTGATTTTAGGATAAAAAAAATCAAATCAATCAAAATTTTGAAGTGAAGTTGTTTCTCTCTTCAAGTTTTGAAGATATGGCACATGCCGAATGAGAAAAGGTTTATATATATATATATATATATATATATATATATATATATATATATATATATATATATATATATATATATATATATATATATATATATATATATATATATATATTTCTAAGTTTAAAAGTTAGGATCACATTTAAGACATGAGGATGCTTCTTTGTTAACGTTTCAACAAAAGAAAAATAAAATAAAGGAGATAGAAAATTATATTTGTGAATTAACAATGACTTTTAATTAGTAAACTATGATGATGAAATGTTTTACAAAATTATAGAATTTCATCATCTAAAAAATAGTGAGAGATGAAAAATTCTCATATATATGATGATGAATGAAACGGTTTGAATTGTTTGCCGTGAAATCTCTTGATGGGACTATAAGAAAATATATGGTGAATGTTGTATATTCAAGATCGAAATGATAAAAGAAAGGGAATAAAAGTTGGACATACATTTTGTTTGGACATGAACATAATTTGAAATAGTGTCACACAAGACACAATAGTATCATATGTGTGATGAAAGAGGGATATGCATATTTCATTCTTAAGATATAATGATCGAATTTGATGTTGACTTAACATCAAGTACCAAATTATAAAAAATGATAGTTATAAGTATCGGTTAAGTAAGGATTTAATTAGATTGAAAACAATATAATAAAAAATATATCTATTAAACTTTAACCCAGAAAGATAAGCAGAAATTAATATAGCACTTCCACGCGCACAATATTATAAAAACATCATAAAAACCATATCCCAGTCTTCTTTGTTTAGCCTAAAAGTACTTATTTCGAGTACATACGACATAATTTAACTTAAACTGTTTACCGTACTTTAACAAAACGCCTTTTTTTTTCATATTTTGGAACAACGACAACACAAGGTTACGCTACCAAGCCAAATCCTAGGTGAAATTTGGGCATATTATGGTTTCCCTTTGAAGCACTTCCTTTTTCAACTCTACTGTGGTGAGTCGAACTTGTGGTTAAGCAACATCCGTCGGAGCTCCACCGGGTCAATTTCAGGGGTGTGGTTGATGGGCCTGTAGTCACCCGTTACTGGATCCGGGGCCCAATCTGAATAGGCTTTTGCACCATCTCTCGTCATGGGCTTTTCTTCTGCGCCTCCCACGATTCCACTCCTACGCCCAATATTATTACCCAATCCAACTCTAGCCAAAACATCAGACGCAACTGCATAACCTCGCCTACGATAATACCATCATAATACGCAGGTCACAAACAAAGGTCATATCAGAAATTCTAGTACGACAAATAATGATAATTGAAAACATTCTTAAAAAGAATGGAACTAACCGATGAAAAGGAAATAGTGAGATAGATTGAGGAAGAAGGAGACGTAGAGATTTGGCTTGCGAGAGAGAAGGAGACATGTTATATGATATGAGTTATTTATTTATGAGTTTGCTGCTGCGAAAACCCTAATGTTTTTGGAACAAATGAAGCTTTCGCAGCAGCCTAGCACACCTTTCTTTGAGTCTTCTTCTCTGTCTGTGTCTGTGTTTAGGGTTTTTGGGTCCTTTTAAAGAAGACAGATATTACAGTGATGGTACGTATCGGGGTGTCATTGGATGTGGAAGGAACCAAGTGTAACTATTTGGTAGGAACACCTAGTCCAAGGTCTTATGGTCATGACACGTCTTGCTTCATGCATGCAATATCGTCAAATGCTAATCAATTAAAAATCTTTTATACTAATTTTTAACAAAACCATATTTCAACTTCATTAGCAGTTTAATTTTTTTATTACGGATGTATTTAAATAAAAATTGTTAAATGGGATTTTTAATTATGGTATTGTGGGAAGAAATTATATTGATTCAATTTTATAAAAGAGATAACAAATTAAAAACATCAAAATAGTGATATAAATTGAAAAAACTATCATAATATTGAGATTAAAAAATCTATTTAATATAAAATTTTAAAACACACGTTTTAAAATGCTTTTTAACAATGCAATGGATATATATAATTAAAACGTTAAAAAAAATATCTACACATTGTGGAACAACTTTATGGAAACCTCCTTTTAACCTAACAAAGTGCTAGTCACTATGGATTTTATGAAAAGGGAACTAAACAATAAAACTATGTAGAATTATGTACAGTGTGTACTTAATAATATGATATTTAAACAATATATTAAATTCAAGATTTATGAATTTTAAAAGTACATAAATAGAAGAGATCGTAGAAGAATTGACTATAGATAGTTCACAAAGTTACATCAACAAAGTTATAGATAATTTACACTATCGGTATAGTGATAAAAGAAAATAATAGAATCGAGCAAAAAGATTACTTAATCACTTTTTTTTAATAAATATCAAATAGGTTACTTATTCAATAAATATAATAAAAACTAATTGAAGCAGGTTAATTTCTAAATAATAAAAATAAAATCTTCATCACCAAGTTAATTATGTGAATATTTTATTCATTCTTTGCCAACATACCCGCTTCGGACAACAGGTGGGCTTATCGTATGATTTATTTTGGATTAAATACTCTAAAAATTCAACGTAACCATGATAAGGATGGATGGTAATTATTTAAAATAAACTCATGCCACCTGTACGATTGTGACATGTTTCTTATTCTGGTACACGCGTTTAGCATCTAATCTACTTCTCTGTATTATTTTAAAGTGAGGGAGATATATTTTGCTAAATTCAGCGTATAATAACACACATTGAGGATTGTGGCTAAGGTGATCCCAAATCCCTATTCAATTTACTATAAAAATATAAACCATATATATGAATAATTTTAAAAATAATTAAACACATGCAAAAAGTGTAAGAATTTTAATTAAGGAGCCGCGAATGCATACAAATAAAATAAATTAACTGGTTGATAGGTATTACTTTTAGTCATAATTAATTCGACAGTGATTTGCTTGTTTTAAAGTCTGTTAAGAGTAAAATAAATAAACATTGTTGGTATATTTTTAATAGTTAGTTGATCCATGGTTTTGAACATATATATAACTTTGATAACATTATCTAACGACGCGCACTAGTAACTGTTAGACGCATGTTGTATTTGTGATCTCCAGTGTTCTTAGCTTGGTAATTAAGACAAAGTAGATGAGAAGACCCGTTGAGACGAAAAAGAATGAAAGAACACATTGTGCAATATATGAATCACAAATACAACAAATAAAATCTACGTTCTTCCCTTTGCGGGGCTGTTGTTTATTTTTCTGTCAGATGTACATATATCTCATTGATTTAACAGACACATATCTAATGTAATTTCAAATAAGCTACTGCAGCTAAATTTTGTTTTATATGTATATATATATGCATATATGTTTATTTTCAGCGATGTTTTGTTTTAATTACGTTTTCTACGAATCTATGCTACAGATTTAGCACCTGTTAGTTTTGAGTCAGCGAACAATCTTTGCCGGAAATCAGATACCATTAGAGGAAGTCCCTCTCGGAGAGACACAGAGGGCTGCCACCCAAGAAGCTCATTCGCTTTGGAGATGTCTGGCTTCCTCTTATGTGGGTCATCTTCTGTATTTGGTCTAAACTCTATCTTTGCATTTGGGTCTATGGTCTCTTGTACCACCTGAGCAAGTTCAAGCATCGTGAATTCACCAGGGTTCCCGAGATTGAAAGGACCAACGTGCTCACCTTCCATCAGCCGCATTAAACCTTCTACCTGCCACAAAGAAAGAGACCCAAAACAATGTCCCTCAAATAATATTATACAATCACCCTTATTGTTAGAGTACTCTTGCTGTTTTCAATAAAAATATTATAATAATGTACCCAGATAATGAATGTTTTTCTTCATTCAGAAAAGATGGATATAGAAGCCATGAAAAAGATTTACCAAGTCTGATACGTATTGAAAGCTTCTTGTCTGCTTTCCGTCGCCATAAACAGTCAATGGCTCCTTCCTCAACGCCTGCCCAGATTCAGAGGGATTGGCGTGATAAGTTAAACGTAAAGTGAATAGCAAAAGAGAAGGAAAAGCAAATAAATAATGTCCCAAAAAGGAGAAGCAAATACCTGAGCGACAAAGTTACTAACTACACGCCCATCATCAATGCACATTCTCGGTCCATAGGTGTTGAAGATTCGAGCAATCCTCACCTACACGTAAGACAACAACTACGTTCAAGCCCTTTATTTCGTTGAACACCTGGCATGCACGAAAAACGAAAACGTGAGATTATGAAGAACCAACCTCGATGCCAGCGCCTCTGTGATAGTCCATTGCCAAAGTCTCTGCAGTGCGCTTTCCTTCGTCGTAACAGCTCCTCACACCTGTCGCAGAAGCATGCAGTGCGACTCAACCATAAATGAAGATACAAAAAGTAACTGACATGTAATGAAAAAGAGATCTAAAAAGGTAACCGAATGCGATCACAGAAGGTGCAAGATTTGAAAGAGTAACTACTGATTATTGAGATTACCGATGGGATTAACGTTGCCCCAGTAGGTCTCGGCCTGAGGATGCTGAAGAGGATCACCGTACACCTCACTGGTGCTGGTAAGCAAAAACCGCGCACCCACTCTCTTTGCCAACCCCAACATGTTCAACGTTCCAACCACATTAGTCTTGTGCTCCAGAACCACGTAAGAATCAAGGATTCCAATTTCAAGCAATCCAATATCAAAATAAAAATGAAGAAACAATTACATGAATGAATGGAAAAGAAAGGTAAGAAAATATGGAGGAAGGATATGATGGTCTTGACAGGGTTGAACTTGTAATGAACGGGGGAAGCGGGGCAAGCCAAGTGGTAGATCTGGTCAACCTCGAGGAGGATGGGTTCAACGACGTCGTGGCGAATGAGTTCGAAGTTGGGGTTCCCCATGTGATGCAGCACGTTCTCTTTTCTTCCTGTGAAGAAGTTATCCACCACGATCACGCTGTGGCCTCTTTCCATCAGACGGTCCACCAGGTGGCTTCCGACGAAACCGGCTCCGCCGGTGACCACGATCCGCTTCTGCCTCTTGCCCTTCACTCCGATAGGCACCCTTCCCTTCTTTTCGGTGTGCTCTTCCATGAGCACGCGGCGAGTTGGCAGAGCCAAGTTGGTCTCTAGGAGAGAGACGTGAGGAGCTGCTACGGTGGATGCAGAAGGGAGAAGATGGAAGAAGGCAGCGGCGATCGCCACACCGAGGAGGAGGAAGGGGAGACGGTGGCGCAACATGTAACCGATCCGGGTGGTGGATTTGGGTGGGCAATTAGATTCAGGCGCGGAATCTGAGTTGCGATGAGTGAATTGTGGTGTCTGCGTTCTGTGAATGAGTTCAGAGGTCATTTTTGATTTATTTTGTTGTCTGGAATGCGTGAATTGAATGTATATAGTTAGATGGAGATGAATGTGTAGTGTGAAGCATGAAACAGGGCTTTATAATCGCTCCAACATTCAACTTTTCTTCCTTGGTTTACAAATTTGAGGGTTTTCCTTCTTTTTTGCTTTCCTTTTTTAAAAAGAAGATGCCGATAACACTTTGACACATGATAATTACTTGGCCTCATAACTAACTTCAAATACACTACACCTTTTAGGATATTTTCATTTGTAAATTATATTTATTATTAGTTTATCATTTGTGTCATTAGAACACTTTTTATAAGGGTTAAATATGTTTTTAGTTCCTAAACTATTGGCCGTTTCTGGTTTTCGTCCCTCTTTCAAAGTAAGGTACGATTTGGTCCTCAATCTTTAAAAAACGTTCGTTTTAGTCGAAAAAACGAACATTTTGAGGACTAAAACGAGGACTAAAAACAAAATTTTAAGGACTAAAACGAACGTTTTTTAAAGATTGAGGACCAAATCGTACCTTACTTTGAAAGAGGGACGAAAACCAGAAACGGCCAATAGTTTAGGGACTAAAAACATATTTAACCCCTTTTTATAATGAGTTTGGTGTAGTTATTCTAATTAACATCCAAAAAATATAGTGTAAAGTCAAAGGAACATCACATTCATAATATTACAGATCAGTTTTTACAAAAGATAGGACGTATAGTTAAGACCGAACGATCTTACAAAAATAGCAGGGAGTTAAAACTGTATAAATATACAATCCTAGATCGAACGGTTTACAAAATACTTATATCGAACGGTCCTCTAAGATAATAAAACAGCAGATGGCCGAACGGTTCTACTGTTCGACCTTAACATCTACCTCTACCAAATTTTCTTCTTTCAGCGCCTCTTCTAGCAACGCTTCTCCTTCTGCTCACATCCACACGGATGATCATTGCAACAGAAGGACAACCACCGAACGTACAAAACGGACAAGACAGGAAGTAGGGTAAGCTTATGTAATTCAATTCAAGTATCAACATAAATTTCACACAATTCAAATAAACGAGATAGTTCATTCACTTTTACATGCAAAGCCTAATACTAGACTCTGACTGTCCGGACTATATGAATTCTGTGTAGCTACGACGTTCGTGCACCCGGGTGATGTAGTAACTGGGATACCCTCAACAGCTGCCACCCGAGGTTAGTCCTATCTGTCCAAATTAACCATATGGACTAGGACCTCCTACCATTCCCACACATGACTTACCCTTCTCTACGTGAGAACGAGTAATCACGGAATATCAGGATGAACCGCCAGCTTAGCGTGCCCACATTCATACTTTACCAATTCCAATATCTATTCATGAGATATTCATCCCCGAAATACTCTTTCATAATCAAAGTCGTTTCATCCATATCATATTCCATCATCTTTCATTATTAAACCTCAACTGAACCAATTTGAACAAAGATCCCTTAGGATACCAAATACCGAACGTAAATCTTCAACCCCGAACGAGAGTGAACACTTGGAGTGAGACCGAGAGAGTTACTATCGGGGTTGGGAAGAGACCGATTACAATAATATTTCACAAAGACTAATAGACGCGAATGTTATTTACAAAGTGAGCCAATTTAATGAACTGACTCATGAGCGTTTAGACCGAACACCGTAAAGCCTAGGCCGAGTACTAAGACTCTAGGCCGAAACCAATGGAGACAGACACTGTAAGACATCAAATGATAGTACTTGAAGGAATCATATGAAGAAACCGAACGCTATAAATACTTAGCTTATTTATGAGTTTAACATCAAGAAAACCGAATGCCAGTCGAAGACCGAGCACGGTAGAGAGCGAACACTATTGAGTTTGGACGAACGCTCTTATTATCAAGATAGATTACGGAAAGGAGAACGAGCGCTTGGTGTAAGACCTAGCACTTACTTAGTATGAGCGCTTGGTATAAGATCGAGCACTACTTAGTATTATAGAATAAAAGCTTGATAATTATAAGATACCGTTTAAGTAGTGTTCAAGACGAACAATATATATACAAATACATATAGATATACTTAAGTTTATAACAGAATACCAAGGAACGAATATCCTTGGTTGAACGCTTATATACAAATATTACTAAACGAAGACGCTCGGTCCTCAACTGGAATTCCATCCAAATGAAAGAATCCAGTTCCAACCGAGTCCACAAGAAAGCCGAACGGTCAAAGACCTTCAGTGACGAACATCAATTTTCATATGGAATTACATACTTATAATTCTTTATATCAATTCATTTCTCAACATCTATCTTCATAATTTCATACATCCATATCATAGTAAATTTTCATACTTCATACAGTCAAAACATAGCAACAATCATATTTCATATTCATTCAGCAAATCAACGAACATACATTCACTCAAAACGAACATAAAATCAAATTATATAAGCTTCCCTTACCTCTAACGTGACCGAACGCTTCCAGATATGGTTATTGATTCACCTCTATAAGTCCTTCCACCCTCAACGCTCAAAAACTTCCAAAAATAAACCAAGTGAAAACCACAACACTATCAGAACCACTCATTTTAGAAGAGTGATCAACACATGAAACCAGAACTTGGTTTGCACGTCCAGGAAAACGCACAACTGAGTGAAGAGAAGAACTTACCAGCTCAGCTTCGCAAACTGATCGGTTCAATCGAAAGCCCTTGAGACCGAAAGAGTGGAAATGGTGCCTGGGTGATGATCGGAGAAAGGAATGGTTAAGATTTCTTAGAGAGAAGATGAAGAAATCTAGAGAGAAGGAGGAGATTTCATAAGGTTGAAGATGGATGGTGCATGCAGAGAAGTGGCACGAAAATTTGAAAGTTTCAGTTTTACTTCTACCGTCAAAACTGAACGTCCAATCTGCATCACACACCTGTCTTTCACTTTCTGAACTTCAAACGCTCTGATTGTTTACACCTGACGTCCACTCGAATGGGGTTTTTAATAGGTTTTAAATGGGTTCTGACGCTCTACAATAATTATTAAATTGTGTTGCAATTATATGATATGATATTTTTTAACATTATTAGTAGTTTCAATTTTTAAATTAGCACATTTTAATTTTAATTATAATAAGTAATTCACACTGTAATTACTTATAAATATATAGGATTGTGTTTTAGCAAAAGTGAATTAAAGTCCTTACAATTTTTCTTCAATAAATATTTTTTATTTATTTTATTTTTCACTCTATGGCCTGATCCTAGGGGCAAAGGTCACCCCGGCCCAACTTCTGAGACCCACAAGTCAATGTAAGTCACAACGCAGGGCCGTTTCTTCCTGCATCCCCATACACTTTTTTTCCTGCCCTATCATATAAAAATAATCTATTTTTAACATTTTAGAATTATTAAATCTCAAAATTATTTTTAAAACATATAAAAATTTAAATTATTTTTATTTTCCCAAAAATTCCAAACATCAAACCAAACAATTTTTTTCTCTTTTTTTTCGCTTTCCAACTACTAATCGTTACAATTAATTGTACAAATATGTCAAATCAACAAATGTTACAATTAGAACATGAAACTACTAATCTAAGCATTATTTTAAAATAAGAACATAAATGGTAAGTTGTGTTTCAAATGATAATTTTATATAAAAAAAATGCATGTTTTCAATATTTTTTTAATTTTAATGTAAAAGTGGTGTTTCATAAACAAATATTAATATTTAATTGTTTTAGAAGTGTCTTCAAGTTTAGCCTTTTAAGTTTAAAGGAAAGTCATACTTGTATTTGTAAGTATAGCTCTAACATGACTTAATTTTCATTAAAACTCATGTTTCATTGATGTATAATTACAATAAAGTTGCTTTAGCTGAATAAGAAGGTTAACACAGTGTTCCTCCCACAACACGGAAAGTAAAAACATCACTTAAGTATAATTTAAAAAAAAATACCAAAAGCTATACAAACAAAATTAATTAAGTTATAAATGTTTTAAATAAATTCTATGCATATTTAAGGTTTTTTAACAAAACAACCAATGAGAAAGAAAATAATTTAATAATAATGAGTAAAATTAATAGGTGAAAGTGAAGGTAGGATTGGACATGTTTACCCCTGTGTACCGATCCAAACCAGAGTTATATTAAAGTGGAGAAGACAAAACGTAGCCACAGAAACACACTACAACTTTTGCTGCTACCTACCACTTCTACAAACCCTTCACACAAAGGGGTTTTGTAGTCATTACAATCACTAACCCATCATCGTTTCAGCGTAATGGTACCGGAAAGACAACACGGCGGTGGTGGTGGAGGAGGAGGTGCGCCCCACGGGATCCTCCTGGCGGTGGTAGTGGCAATCGTGGTCTTAGTGCCCTTTCTGGTTGGGGATCAGGGCGAGGCCATAACCGAAGCAATCTCTGAGCTTCTAAGCCCATTGGGCCTCCTCCTTCTTCCCATCCTTCTCCTTCTCACCATTCAGTTCCTCTCCTCCGACCGCGGCTCCTTTGTCTCCGCCCTCTTCTCCACCGGCGAGCCCGACACCATCCACCGGGTCAGCGGTTCCCCCGTCGGCGTCGCACTCCTCCTCCTCCTCATTCTCTTCCTCCTCTACAACCGCTTTTCCATCTTCGGTGGCGACGATTCCGATGACTGAAAATCAAATCATTTAAAAGAAAAGGTTCCCTTCGAACATTCCGGATCTGCGATGATAGTGTTGTATATGTACGTACATGTATGTACCTATTCTTTTTCAATCGAATCTATGGATTTAATTGGGATGATGGAAGTTAATTAAAGTCATAGTTGCGACATTATTGCGCTAATTACCACCTGCTCATGTTATTACACCTTTGTTTTTGCCTTTAAATTTCAGTTAAGTTAATAATGTTTTTTTTTTTTTGCGTAACTTTGTTATTGAAGCGTGCTATTTGTGGGGATCTGAATGAAAAAATGTATTGGGAAGGTGAAAAGTGACAAAGTAAGGGGCAAAGAGAAAGAGAGAGTTTGAATTTGAAAGATGGTAGTTTTTAAGGAGATATTCCGTGTCGGTGGTTTTCTTTTACTTTTCTGTGTGATTCTAAGACAGTATTTGAATGTTAAAATTAAAATTAAAATTAAAATTGAAAAATTTAAGGTAAAAACAAATAATGTGAAATTAAAAGTAATAGCAAAAAAAGGAATTGAATATAATGTAACGAAAACCAACAATAAGGACGGCATGCGCTGACCGCTTTCTCCCTTTGTTTAACGTGTGGGCACCATGGTGTGGTCCCTACTTCCCGCATGCATCATCTTTTCTAAACTATTTTCTTATTAAATTGAAATTTCAAACAGTCATTGTATATTAAATTAGTATAATTTGCTATTGAGTTGTAAATTGTAATGATTTTTAAAAATCCATTTGTACACTGTTATGGCTAAGGATATATATATATATATATATTTTATTTTATTAGTCATCCTTTTCTATGTTTATTATTACTAACTTATATCTAGTATGTCGTATATTTTTGTAAAAGTGTTTTAGTGATTTTCCAATGCATACATCAGTTAGGGATGTTTAATCTTAATTGTCGATCATGAGTTCAAATTTGAAAAGGAAATAATATTAGAAGACACAAGATTTTTGTTGTCGTTAATGGTGTAATTTTCCCAATTTCACAAGGTGGTCAAAAGGAAAAGAGTGTTGTTAAAGAGTAATTGGGTACGGATTTGTGTTGATGTGATTTTGTGAGAGTGAATCGTATTCCCTTTGAAACAAACAAAGGCTAAAAGACATTTTTTTTTATATTTTAAATTTATAATTTTGTCTATGAAAATGAATATAGTTCCACTCGAATTAATGAAGTGTTAGCATAAAATATTGTCTTCCATTCCCTTGCAAATAATTTTAGTAGTTTAATTTATACTTGAGGGTAAATAATTTTGTTATCATCAAATTGCAAATCATAATGTTTGTTTGATTTGATGGTGTAAATAGATACGATGATTGATATATAGAAATATTTTGCAAGATATGTATAGTTTTGTGGTGAAGATGATGTGAAGTATTATTAAGTTATAGAAGTGTTAAGTGACAATGTGAATCTTGGTGATAGAAAGATCCACAAAAGACGCTGACAAGTGTCTCTTTCTCATCTCATAATGTGAATTATTAGGGAGAAAATGGTTAGCACGCGTTTATTAAATTTGACGGTAAGAACAGAAAAACAAAGGAGATGAAGCATGCACATATTTAACTAACTCCTTTTTCTAAGGGTGTGTTCTTTTGAAAGAATTTGGGGGAGATGATTTGAGAGAGATGATTTGAATGGATTTGAGTAGATTTGAGGGTAATTTTTTTGTTGTTTTTTTGAGTGGATTTGTGGTTAATTGAGAGTGGATTTGAAAGTAAAGTTTGTGAGAATTAGTGTAGAATTTGATTGATGTGATAGATTTTAAAAATTTGTTTAATTGGTAGAAAATAAAAATTACCAAATTGTCCCTACTTATAAAAGTATTATAAAATGTTATTTTGTAATGTTATATTTAATTGTAAAAATGTTTATAAAGAGAAAAAAATTATGAAAAATTATTAAAATTAATGTTTAAAAATTATAAAAAATAAATTGTAGTAAAATGAATGTATTTTAAATTGTAGAATTAAATTATAATATCAATTTAGTACGAAGTGTATTTTAACTTGACAGTATTCACAACTACCTATGCTCCTCAATTTTCATAGACTCCGCTTTAGATAGTAACATCCGAAACACGAAACAATTGTTTGGATAAATCAGTATGTGGCCTCACACATGCTCAAAATTTCTAACTTGGGTGCCGCATGAAAATAGGGGTGCAATAAGCAATGGCCCCATTGAATTTATCCAACTTCCTTTTAATTCTTTTTTAAATCAACTTCTGAGAATATTTTTCAACCATTAAATTCGTTCACAAATATACAATGAGTATTTTTTTTCATCAAAAAGAATTACAAGTTCTAAATGGTCTAACTGCCCCTAATATATATTGTCACACTTGATACAACTGTTCATCCTTGTCTGCTTATGTTTTCCTGCAATCTTCTTTTCAAAAATGGAAACTTGGCCCTTGGCCCCAAATACAAAGTTCGACAAATTCATATCAGGGCAGTCTTTTCTTGCAGCACATGTAAAAGAAATTCCTATTTTAGTTATAGAATCTGCAAGTTATTTTTTTTTTCATTTTCGGATAACTATTTTTTTTTTAGATTGTAGAATCCAAAAACCATTCAGATTGGAGATTGGAGGCAACTCCTTACAAGGAATCTGCCTCCATGACTGGTTGGGTTCTCCATTGCTCAGAGAAACAATCCAAATATGGTGCCTACTTGAGAGAACCACGACAAAAAAACAACTGCAAACAACAATGGACGACAACGGTAGACATCGGGTTCTATAGACGAGAAGAACATGAAAAAGTATTTATCAAAGAATAAAGAGATGGTGGTCAACAACGGTCCACACAAGACAGCAGTGAAAATTATCAGTGGCCGATAGTGAACGTAGAGCAGTAACCAAATAAAGCAGATGCGGGAGGGGTCTGTAATCGGTTACCACAAGCTGTAACCGATTACAGAAATGCAAAGAATCTTCACAACACTTTAACCGCAAACCGATAGCTGTAACCGGTTACCCACTCTTCATCATCTTCTCAAACACGCCCATCCACTTTCTTCATCTTCAAGAACCACCTGCTGCATTCCACCAACACGCACAACGTCCTTCTTCCTCCTCCTCTACATCCCTGCAAATCAAAACCAACAATATGTGCTTCGATAAACGATTTTGGTATGTTACTAACCTAACCACTTTGTGTTCTTCGTCTCAGCAAAACCTTCTTCTCTTCCTCGTCTCAACTTACACAGCGGAGCACTCTCTCTTCGCACACACCTTACAACACTATCAAGCAATGTAGTAAGCTTCTTACCACTCAATAAATAACATCAGTTACCCACAACCAACCACATATCAATTCCCACCAACGGGTCGATGGCACAATGTATTTACTGCACTTTCACTGTGTGTGGATGCAGGAATCTTTCCTGTTGAATGCCTGTATGAAACACCGTATAGCTCAGGAATATTTCAGTGCCCACGCCCCATGCCAAGCTAAGCATTCTCGTGTAGTGTAAAGCAAACTGGTGACTGTTTTCTATTTCTTTAATATATACCCCTTCACCATGTAATCGGTTATCGTTCATGTAATCGGTTATTTATTTGGTGCACTGTGCTATGGAATTGGTATTCATCTGCATATTTACTTATGTGGAATTTAATATAAAGGTCGGGGCACACACGACATTTATCCTAAAATTAGTGCAAATCTTCTCACTTCCGCAGGTGATCAAAAATGGATGAATCCCGCAAATCCGTCCGCGTTTTTCCTCGCCAATCCTCTCATACGAACACGACGTAACCTTCAATTTTTCGCTCTGTAATTCGCATGAACAGTGAATTCAGTTCATGCGAACACATCTAAAGGACTAATTGACATTGTAAAATATGTCAGATTGCAAGCACGTGTCATCACTAGTCACTTGTCATGATAAGATGATTGATTTTAGGATGCAAATAAATAAATGAGCTACAACTCAAGTTTAACCTGATTTTTTTTTTTTGTAATTTAGTTTGTTTTTTTATAGTTTGCTTAAAGATTATCTCATGTCAATATTTAAATATGTCAGCAGACTTATAGTTAAATAGGGCCGAAGGCTAAAGAGTATATCGTTGAAAAAAATCATTAGATTTAAAATCTTAGAAGTTAACACATGTATCACATGACATTAGATACAATTAAAGGCGCAAAAAGATAAACATATCGCATTTTGTAACAATCCCTTTCAAGTAAGGACATGATACTTGTTAGGCCATGATATAATATTGCATACTTCTATTAAATAGATATTAACTAAAAAATAACAACCAATTAAGTCTATACTATCTTTATCGACCTTTTCAAAGTTTTGACACGTGGGAAACACAATATTTAATTTCTTATACATTTAGATTAAAATATTCTCAATTTTCATCTCCTCCACTCTTCTATTAAGTAAAATCCATAAAAGCTCTAAATCATAGTCGCATTTTATTCGTTGGACCGATTTCAATAAAAAAAACACATCGAATTTAACGAATAAAAGACAAAAAAAGAGCATTACAAAATAATACACTTTTCTTGTACATCGTAATCAAATTAGAATTGTTATTGAAAAATTGTATTCACCGAAAAAATGTGAAATTTAATTTCTTGGATTCTTTTGAAAAAAACTCAATCTGCACTAATTTTATACTTCTCTGAAGAATACATTAATCGTTTTAAAAACTGGAAATGGCAATTGATAACATGGTCTGAAAGATCACACGTTTGAACAGTGATTATAATAGTTAGGCTTTTTTATATGGCAGTAACAGACTAAACGGTAGAATGAAAATAAAAAATAATATACAGTTGAATCCAATTTAACAGGTTATCACACAAGAGAGAAATATACATTTGAGCAAATTTAATTTGAATACCCAACAAAAGATCCATTTTTTTTTTTGTAAAATGAAAAAAAAAACCTTTAAAACTATATTGCCAGGAAACGCGAGAGCAATTACATGATGATTGAGATGAGGAGTGAAGAGAAAGCGAGTGTCTTTAACGGGGTACTCTTTTTCTACTCAGTATCTCTTGTTCTTTTAGTCGATGTTGGAACCTTGCGAGGCGAGCTTGAAGACTCACCAGGCTAGCTGCTTTGCGAGAAAGCACAAAACTCAACTGAGTTACATAGTTGTCAATTAGACTTCCTGGCTGGTCCACTTCTGCCAATAGTTTCATTTCCTAACAACCAAAACCAATACCACTGTAAGCTCCAACAAACAACTACTATGCAAAAACAAAGTTTTACTTATTTTCTTGACATTACTAAGAATCAGATATAACACCTAAAAACAAAATTGAGGTAGGTACAGGTTAAGTGAGTGAGATATTTGAATAACAATAGTTACACTACGCAGTTAATAGAGCATGTACCCACGATGACTCAACTACTCCTGTATAGACGAAAACAACATGCAAAACATCATATCATATTGGACCATTCCTAAGAACCCTACCACCTTTCAAAAATTTTGTGCTATCAAACATTGAACACATGCATAAGCTTTTTGTACCAATGTGCAGGTATGAAAATACAGAAAGCAAATTGACGGATGTCAAGTGCAATGAAAAAACTCAAGCCCTGAAGTTTATCTAACAAAAATAAATTAGAAATTGAATTTGACAATGTTATCGAGAAGCTAAAGAAAAATTTGCCTAACTTACTTCACGAACAATCTCCATTGTGTCCTCAATTTCTTTCCTATGAGCAGCAATTAGTGCTTCTTCCTCCTGCAGAAGCATAAATTAAACAGATACTCAAAAGTGTTACAGTAAATTTTTAAACGGAAAGAGGATGGCTCCAAACATTTGACAAACCTGAAGTATTGCGCTGATATTCACGTCAGAAGAGGATTCTGTTTCAGACTGCCCCGATCCAGTGCTAACTGTGTTATAATTTCCTGTGTTCTGCTGCTTGGAGCTTGTGGTGTTATTAGAACCATTGGAATCCCTTTTTACCCAATTTATAGATCTTTCGGGTTTCTCCTCCTTAGTTCCTTTTCTGCGTGGAGGAGACACCCTTTGCACTTTCTCATCTGTAACATTTAGGGAATAAGAGTTCATCTTTTGATTGGTAGAATCACCGTAAGAATTCTTTACTTCAAACCTTTCCCTGTCCATTGGAGCAGAAGCCAGGCTTTTATCTTCTCGCCCATTGTATGAATAACTAGAAGAGAAACTTGATAGTTGTTTGTCAACATCAGTGGAAGAGCTGTAGAAAGAACTTTCCTTTTCTACAGCTTTTCTGCCCAAGTCCGTTGCTTTTATCTCTTGACGCTGACCATTAAAATCCTCTGTACCCATGCTAGCAAGAAGTGAAGATGTGGGTGAAGCCTCTTTATTGACTGGTGGAACTGGATTTGGGGCCTGGTCCTTCCGAGGATTTCCACTCTTGGATAGACTTTTAACTCTGTTCATATAGGACAAAAATGGTTAATATCTAAAAACATGGGAGCGTACGAAAAAGTGCACCTGGTTATGAGCATAGTCTTCTTAATTTACAGTTGCAAAACACATACCGGTCTGCATATCTCAAGGTATTAAGTGTGTGTTCACAAGACCCAGCATTTGGGGATATACAAGAGATCATAACAGTTTTTGAATTTCCAACAAAGGAGTCACGGAGCACTTCCGTAAGTTTGCTTCCCCGAAAAGGAATATGGATCTGATCATTGTCCAAAGCACGGATGCACTCCTTCAAAGCCAAAAGACTCTTGTTGATTTCAGCACCTTCGATCCTGCAGTAGTGATATAATTAGTGCCAAAGTGGAGATTGGCTACTACAAGACACAAAGCAGGGATAGAAAGGAACTCAAGGAAGCCAACCATGACCAATCAAACCATGTTTTGCAGCAGTTACATGAAAATAACATCACACTATAAATTAAACAACAAACGAACACACTTGGAAATTTCACATTTATTTACAAAGTAGATGTGGCAATTGCATCCCTTTGTTGCATCCATTTTCCAATCCACCCATGTATGAATCCAACTAATTTGCCCATTCATTGGCATAAAAAATTAATGGAATAAATCAATAATTATTACTATATGATTCACAGACAATCCATCATATTTTTAAACAATGGACCGAGATATTGGATCAATGATTGCCATAGGAGCAAACGCCCACTGAGGGTCCCTTTGAAAACAAAACTCATCAGGACAGAAATTTAGTTGACCAGAAAAAGAAATAATTCATTTTTAAATAGATGAAGTGGATTCATCCGTGAAAAATATGAATGGATAGGTAAGATTTTTACTTTTTATAAATGAGTAGATTAATATTTTTAATATATTGTTAACATACCATAAATGAAATAATAGTTTATTTTTTCCGATCATTTTAATCCACTGCAAATTTATCCAAAACATCCATTTTATTGAAAAGTAGTAATAGATGATTAAAATCATTTGTGCAACTAATATAGTCCCTAAGTATATTATAGTAAATATAGTTGCAACTTTGGATACATAATAAATTGAAATTTCAATTTTATTACAAGTTGACAATATCCTAATACATGCAAAGTAGCTACAAAACAGGTTATGAAATAAACCAAAACAAGCTGGCTCCATTAGCTTTGTCAACTAGAGAACAGTTTATATGTCCTGCTCTTATCATTTTAAATATAGTAAAGAAAGGAGTCGATAAATGAAGTTCTCAAAAGTAAGACGTAACAAGCGCATATAACTTTAAACAAGCAGATGGTTTATGCAAAGAAGATAATTTTAATGGTAAAGTACCTTGTTTGACGGTCATTGTCAGTAGTATCAGCACCTCTTTCACTTCCAGCAAGATCAATAAAAGATATCTTCCCCACAACCTTCCCACTTTTTGCCTCATTTCCATCATTATTGTTCCGCTTACTCTCTTTTATCTCATTGTGCCTCTTTACAACCAGTTGCAAGATAGCATGGGACCTGGAGGACTCCTCATTTGCACCAGTTGACCCCGTACTTCTGGATGCATTCCCCTTTTCAATGAATTCTTTGACAATCTGTACATCAGACACTTCAAATTCTTGCAGTCCTACAATACACACTTGCTGCCGTCCATCTTCTCTCATGCAGAGTTTTCTGTTCAAATCAAATCAAACACAGCCACTCAGTAATCTATATAAACAGATTGTTGTACTTCCAAGCAGATATAACATGCAAGGTGATAGCAGTAAACAAAACAAAAAATATGCGTATTAACTGGTTACGTATGTGTAAAATCCATAACCCCCCTCCAAAAAAAAAAGAAAAAGAAAAAAAATCAAATCCATTGTTAGTATGGGATGAAGTTTATGTTCCCTGGGAAAATCTAAAGTAATACCCTTGACAGTCGAGACTTGCCATAAATTTATTATTATTTAAAAATTTAAACACAAATCCAGTGCATTATGAATACGCTGTCCACACTTCATGTTTTTAGTGGGGACTTTGTATCACGAGAAGCTATTTCAATTTCTGAAAAATTATTCCCGAGAATATGAACTTAGGAATATACCATTCTCACGTTTGTTATAAAGCTTAAGAAATAATTTACCCAGCATAAATGATTCCCATATGCATATTCAGCATATGTCTTTCATTCCCATGATGCGGTGGGAATCTTGAAGTTACATAAATTCCAACTTGTATTTACTTTCCAACTTCTACTTTTTTTGTCTATCGTTTGAATTTTGAAGAATATTACTGGGAGGAATATTAAATCTTAACCAAACATGCTTTGATGTTTACCCAGACATATTACTTCGAATGGAATTATCTATCTAGAAATAAACTCCACCTAAAAACACAATCTTCCAGTTAAGACCCAGATCACAAATACAAAGCATTCATACCAAAGGTAAATTAATGTCTGAAGGACAAATACACCAAAACACACAAGAAAGAAGTACCCACTTTCTTTCACTAAGAAGATCAAAAAGTTTTCCACCATATATCTCGAAGTAGCTAAGCCACAATTTAAATCTCTGGTTTCGATATGCTGGTCGATGCAACTGTCTAACAAGGTCTTCAGCAGCTCTGAGCGGCAACGGTTGCATTGTGTATGTTTTGCCACTTCCTGAAAGTAAAACACTATTAGCCAAAACATAAAGCGGTTTGATTCATTTAAACCTTCAATTATTTGTGTAATGGCATCTATTATTATTACAAATATTCATCTTCCTCTAGGCCAAGGTCATCAGTCATCTCCAACTCCAGGCAACGACAAGCCAAGTCTTTTCTCACAAGGTGGAGTCACCTACAATACATAAATCAAATGATGTGCTACCCTCCATCTCATCTACTCTCCTAAGTCCTAACTAGGGCCTACATTGAATTTTTCCACATATTCCAAACCATGCAAAGCAAGATTCTATGATTATTTGCACAATAGCCTCCAACTCTTGGCCAGTTTCCACAAAATGAACACGTCATGGCTATTTTGGAATGTTAAATATACAGGATGGATTTCACAAGAAATGAATTGACTCCTCATTTCCACAACCAATCAAGAACCATTCAAAAAAACTAAAATATATGAAAAACCAGTAAGCAAAATATATAAATAAAAGGCCTGGAAATATTTTTGAGATGTTAAATGCATTCGCCTATAATTCACAGACTTGAGAAGAACAATACTAGAAAGTAAAAGAAAAGTATGGAAGCCCTATGCTGCCTATGCTTGGCTACTAATACAATAAAGACCCATCAAGTACACACACACTCAAACAAAACACATACTTGGAAATATTGAGAAGAAAAAGTATGGAAAGTAATATTGGATGGTGGTTATTTTTTGGTAAAAGCATCGTTTGAACAGAGAACAACAAATTTCTTACCTGTCTGACCATAAGCAAAACAAGTAGCTTTGGTTCTCTCAAAAATTGTAGGAATTATTGGTTCAACTGTAACTCGATATACCTGTCATTGCAAAGCAGCAACCACACCTTAGATTAACAGATCATGAATCAAGACCAAGACAGAGGCAAGAACTCACAGTTCCATAAATACCAACAGCAAAGAAGACAGAATGGTGATGTTATAGCTACTGAGGAAAAAACGATCATTAAAATAAGAAACTGCAAAAAGATTCAATATTTGTTAAGGAGCTGGCTTACTTCGTCATTGGTAACATTCTCGTCAAGAACAGCATCAAAACAGAACTCATGCTTCTCCACATAAGCTGTCAAATCCACCTTTTACATGACAAGAACAAACAATTAGATCTTTAAACAGTTAGTAAGAACAAGAATAGCAAACTAAAATAAAATACAATAATTAGTTATAAATAATTCAACCTTTGAACTGATATAGTAATAAATGGTAAACCAATAACTAGTGTTTCAATTTAACATAAACAAACCTTTAGTTTTGGTTCATGGACTGTCAAATATGCACTGTCATATGCAGTTACAATGTCATCCTCCTTCTTAGCAAGCTCCTTCTTATTTAAAGGTCTTTTGCGTACCTAGGACATGCATTGGAAGTAAATGCCTAAAATAAATAGCAATGACAATTACAAATTTCCCTTAAATATTACTGAATCCATAATTAAAATCACATGTTAACTTAAGAATGAAAAGTTCAAAATGCTTTAGGGAACTAATAAAACGCAATTAATAATGAAAGATGCATTTTACTCACAAGTTTCTTTTCCAAATGATGACTTTTAGTGAATTGTTCAGATAGTTTGGGAAAAATGGTGATAATGGACAATGGACGAAAAATGTAATTCAAAATTCATTGCTCACTTATGACAATGGAAACATAAGAAAACCATAACTTTACATGTTTTAAAGTGCAGGGAAGAAGCAACGGATAAATGTGTCAGGCTACTTATTTCTAGAAATATTGACATACCACAACTTTAATCTTAGCAACATTATTTTCTCTTGTATTATTCTCTTTTTCATTTGTAGGTACAAAAACTGATGCACCAACATCTGCTTCTCCTCTTTCCTGCTTTCTGCTAATTGGATTGAAGTCATCTTCAAAAGCTCTAGCACCTCCAGGCATAAAGGGTGATGGCTCAAAGGGTTCTGAAATAACATGCTGAGGAGAAGAAAAAAATCAGACAATAAAACCTATGCATGTACAGATACTTGTACTGAAAATGCACGAAATTTAAGGAAATTGTTGCAATATAAGGGATCAATGAGAATAAACATGCACAATCAAAAGGTACTGAAACTCAAACAGAATACTAATGGTTAAACATGCCTGTTCTCATACTTAAAATTCATAATTCGAACTTTACTACAATTTGACTGCCTATATTTGTATCATAAGATGAAACTCAAATGACTATGTATCTTAAGATACATGTAAAAATCTTTAAAAAATTGTATCATCAATATGATATGGTTAAAAATTCATTGCTTTTTTTTCTTAAATTTCTTTCACCAATTCTGGCACAATAAAAGTTGAAAAGTTATATAATCTTTCTTTACAAACTCATATAGCTAGTAATTTTGCTTCACAAGTTTTGTGGTTAAGTTGTTTTGTCCATTTGTAGTTTATAATTATAATATTGAGCACCACATATAATCTATAATCATTATGATACATTTGAAGTAATTCAAAGATAAAGAAATAGTTTTCCAATTCACAATTTGAATCTCGATTTGATAACTTCATTCAGACATTCAAACCTATGACTATTGCCTAAATAATTCTGCTTATATAACCAAGATTCTTCACCATCGCCAAACAAAAAGTTGCATTACACCTTAATAAAAATTTGTTAAACTTATCATGAAAACTAATAGTGATGATATTAGGTTAATATTCGTACATGGAAGACAACTTTACACATAAAAAAAAATTATCCCAGCAAATGTGTAGAAAAGGAATCAAACTGAAGTTAGCTTGTTTAACCGAATGAACTGGAAACCACCATATGGTGAATCGTACCTCGGACAAAAGCTCTGTATCATCCATAGCGTGAAGATCCAGAAGCCCGGCTCCAAAATCTCCCCTGAAGTCTGGAGAATAAAACCCATCTGATACCGTCGCTCCACTTAAATTTTGGGAAGTGGGCGTATATGGCTCAGAACCAGATTCCCCGTTAAAATTGAGGTTTCTCATTAACTTAAAAAGCCTCTGCTTTTCTTCTGCAGACTGCGCTCCATAACCCTACGGCAATATCATGTTCACTTAGTCATCTCATAGAGTACCATCATAAGCAACAATACGAAAAACAAACAACATTTAGCCTGTTCAAGTTCAACCGTAGGCAATGTAAGTTTCTAAAAAATATATAGAACAGAGGTACACGCTAATTATCCCACAAAAACACAGGACAGTTCAAAAACTTCAAATAGGAATGGTAGTCAGGTGTTTAAAAAATTTTAACACAAAAATGCATTCTAAACCCTAAAGGTACTATGAATTTGGGATAAGCACAATAAACTATACACCCTTCCTTTGGAAAGGACAATATAATATTACTCATACAATAATACACAAATAAAGCAAGTGAATAATAGAAGAAAAATGGAAGGTTAAAAAATAATTTAGATATTCATGATTATCCCAACAAACCAAATTGTCTAAACAGAACACCAAACGACCAAGTTACGACACTATATACAGCTCCAACATGAAAGAAGTTGCAGGAGAGGGAAAGTAAAAGAGACGGTAAATTAATAAATTGGCATTCAGAATTCTTAAAGAAAGAAAGCGGAGAAGTAACAAGTAGTTTAGAAACGAAAACCTAACAGAGTTGTTATCTAAGAGAGACGATAAATACCTGCATAAGAAGATTGGGAAGGAGGCGTTGATCGATACCAGTGGAAGCCAGTGGAGAGGCCAGATGCTGCAAGCCGGCGGATTGTAACCAGCGCGCCATGACCGCGTCGCCGGCATCGGTAGCCGGCCCCGCCGCATTATGGAGAGATCCGGCGCCGGCGTGGTCATACAGAGCAGTGGCCGCTGCATTGCTCTGCTGCATCTGGCCACCCATGTGGCGCTGCGACCGTCTTTGGGGCGCCAATTTTCAAGATCTGTTTTGACAAACTTCGCAACAAACACATACGCCAGAATTCAAATTCGAAAACCGCCACAATAAGATATCACCGAAAAAAGAAAAGCATCAGGAACACTTACGAGAAGGAGAGAATTTGAATCCAAAGAAGAACATGAAAGTGTGAGTGAAAGGACGGAATTCAGAAATCAACGAAGCGTGGAATTCGAGTGAATGGAGTTATTGAGGAACGAAGAATGCAGCGGGCGAGGGAGTGGAGAATCGAGATCTGCGCTGCGAAATGGGGATTGGCAATGGCGGATTGTGATTCAGATCTGAAAGTGGTGGAAAATACGAAAACGAAACCCCTGAACGGTGGGGAAGCGTTGCTTCTAATGTTCTGTTAGATGTTGTTGTGCGAGTGAAGAAAATGGAATGATGGCGGAAAAAGAGAGAGAAATTGAAGCGAGGATGAAAGAGTAGGCGTGGATGATGTGATATACTTCGACAAAAACAGAGGTATACGTCAATGAAAATTTACGGATAACAATCACATAATCAAATAGTCAAATATTATATAATATTATTTTCCAATATTATTAAAACGGCTACACGAAATCATTTTTTTTTTCATTAACACTAATGTATACTCCTCTTTTATACATTATACAAACATATTGAAAGTTTGAAATAAATCTGTTTCATGTTTGCATCTAAAAAGATGTGTCAAACAAGTTGACACCATATTCGATGAGACTTGAAAGCTGAGTTAAATATTTAAACCGAAATCCAAATATCCCAAATAGTAATAAAAAGTAAATTTAAGTTTAACTTACATATTTGATGATTTTATTTTTTTTAATTGGATTCAGAATGTTTTAAAAAAAAATATTTTTCTGATTGAATAAAATTTTGAAATATTTTTTTTTATATTGCGATTAGTTCAGGTTGAGAAAAAAAATTCCAAAAATAGTACATTATCGAGTAATATATTAATGTCAACGAACTAAAAAGTAATTCAATGCAAAAGGACAATAATAAATTAAGAAGGTCTTTTCACCTTTTCATATGTTTTTTTTTTCTTGTTTTAGTTATAAGCTTCTTCTTTTTTGTCCCCTAAACTAAAGTGTATAAACTGCCTTTAAATTAGTTATTGCTGGTGTCAAAAAATAAAATGGTGATTTAAAATATGTTGCTCTGAAATATATTAAATGCGTATTTTAGTAATATTATTTAGAATTTCATACATTCTATTTTTACACAGTTTTAGTAAAAGAAAGTATATACGAATATTGTCTTAAAGCAGAAATATGTAAGGTTATGTTGATGCCAATTGGCAAACACGTGGCTCATAATGAATGGGTAAAGCTGAAAGGAACAAAAATTGCACATGCGTTAGTATTAGACATCCTGAATCAATTAACTCTCAAAAAAAACAGAGAAAATGGCATTTTGGAGTGTTTCTTTATACTGAATTTTTCATCCAAAATATCTATATAAAATATGTTATGTGGCTTGTTATAAAACGACTACTTATTAAAAATTAAAAAATTATATGACATTTCTTTTATGACACTCTTGGATAATTTAAAATATTTTAAAAAATATTTTTGTACAATACGATTCAAATTTTCCACTTATGAGATGATTATGAGATAAGACAAATGTTAACATTCTCTTAATCACATGGTTAAACTTTTACAAACTTTTGTTAAACACGATATCTAAAGGCGTTAGTATATATTTGATTAAGTAAAATCATTATGGTAATCTAAATTACGATACTAACAATATAAATCAACAACAACTAGATATAATTAATTAGGTCTTAAAAGCTTAATATGTATGAGAGGTAAGTATTATGTTAACTTTTATAACCTTTATTACCATTAAAAAAATGGATAACAATCAAGAAAAAAAATACAGATAAATTATTAAAGGAATTCAATAATTACAAAGATCATCTTATTCTAATAATAACACATCTATTCTTTGAGTTTTTTTCTCTTTGAAAATGTTTGAATTTTAAATATCTCTATCTCAAATTACCTAATATAGTGACAAATTAAATTTTTTAACCATTGTACGATGGACAAAAAGACCCACAACCTATTTCAAAATACTATGATTAACACAGAGCTTGTTGCATTGCTAATTAATTAACTACACATGATAATTAATAAATGCCACAACCAACACGAGTTTCCTTTGTGTGGGTACTTTACCTTCATTAATATAACTTTATTTTGTAATAAAACATGTGTGGCTATTTCTAGCATGGAAACTGTATTTTCTAAATTTTGATTCAATTTCAACAGATAAAAAAAGAGAGTGTGAAAATGGTGGTTTTGGCCTCATTGTGAATTAGGGTTATTTCTTAAACAAAAACCGAAAACCCTTTTGAAATGATAGCAAACATGGCATATCTTGGGATTCACTTCTTAAGTATTTGCTTTGGCACGAAGCATGAGAGATTAATTAAAAAGATTAATTTTGTTGGGTATAAATAAAATTGTACATCAAATAAAATAAGAGATGGACATAAGTTTATATATACATAAAATATCTTCATTGACAAAAAATCTTTTAAAGTAGTACCAAAAATAAAAACGAATAATATCTTATTAGTGTTAAACCTCCGTACAAATTTGACTAAAGCTTAATCTTTTTGTTTTCTTGTTTTTAATTTCACCAAAGTAGCTCTACCATCTTTTCTAAACATATACGTCCAATTTGAGTATGTTTCAATAATTGAAGTTGATAACATGACTCTCTTTTACGTCTTTTTCAGACGCATATCTTACGTTTTTTTCTATTTCACGTGACTTTCTTAATAACCTTGTCTCACTGTCACGTTAATAATTTACTGGATGTTATTCATTCCATTAATGACTTGAAAAGGATCATACCATTATCTTTTTTAGCTTGTTAACACGTCTTGTCTGGAATATATGTAAGCCACCAAATATACCACCAAAAAAATGTAAAATTATTAAAATTTATATTAATAAATTTAATTATATATTTAAAATACATAATGTACGACATAATAAATAAGCTTTCATTACTAATTCTAGCGATCAGAAATTAATAGAGGTGTGTGTACTTTGTTTTAAGAAGCGTACGAGCTTCATAGAAAAGAAAATTAAAACCACTCCATAGAATAACAACAAATAAATATAAAAACATACATACAAAATTAATGAAACTATAAAAGACTGATCAAATAATTTAAACATTTTTTGTTTATATTTTAACGCTTACAGTACATACTTATAAACTATTTTATTTGAACAGAATAAATTAAGGACATTTTAAACAAAGATTGAATGCATATTTATACTTTTATGCTCAGAAATAATTTTCCTTCTTAGGTTTAGAGATGATAAAGTAATTAGCAACATGCCTAATCCGTCATGTTTTATTGATTTAATTTACATCCTTAAATTCACCAATCTTCCAAATCTATTTTACATATCTTGTCCTGCATTAAATATTACTATATTTTTCGTATTTATGTTATCCTTTTTCAACAATTATTTCACGAAGCTTTACAAAATTAACATAAAATTCATTTCTTACAATTTTTTCTATACAAAATATAAAGAGAAAGTTATAGAAAAATTTTCTAATAACAAAATGGAAATTCTGTCCGTTGATTTTTTTTTTATTATCTTTATTTCTAAATGTTCAACTTATAGTTGTCTTTTTCATTTTCATTTTATCTTGGTGTGAGAAGAGAAATCATAGGAGAATTTATCTTAAGAAGTCTCGCATTAGTAAAAACTTATCTTGGATTTTTCTTTTTTGTATAAAAGGAGATTAATGTTTTCTTAATTATGATCACATCTCAAAATACCTTCCGTTTATTTTTTATTTTTTGCTTTGTTGTTTGAAATAAAAACCGAGAGAAGACTAAGGTTAAATTTTCCTTGTATTTATTTTTTCTATTTTCAAAAGAGATGTTATTATTTGTTTTCTTCTTGGAACTAGAGAGAATGTATATAATTTTCTTTATTTTAATAAAATTACATTCTTTGTCTTGTTTTATTCCTTCTATTTTCATTTTTTATTTTAATTGTGAGTATTTTTTATTTTGATTCCCAAAATCTAGAAGAATAACACATAATAAAATCATACTACCTTCAAATAATAATTATCCCACCTAATAAAATTATTAATTTGCAAATCAATTATTCTATATATAAATTGATAGTATTATATGAATAGTTCACTTAAAAACGTATTTATATTTAGAGTCTTATATGGTCTATCAAATAGAAATTTATCTAATAAAAGAATTTCAAAGAAGAAAGATACTAATAAGAAAAAAAGAAAAAAAGAAGATGGAATGTGTGTGGGTCTAGGGGTTAAGCTTTAGTTTGAAAGAAGATGAATTAATAATAAATTAAAGGCAATACGTCAACTTTGATTGTGTTGATTGATTCAGTGTCAAACCTTGCCATTCCAACAGTTTCTAATATGTAATCACCAAATAAACTCCTCTGTTCCTCCAAATATATATATATATATATATATATATATATATATATATATATATATATATATATCAGTTATAATACATATAACAGTTTTCACATCAGATTTTAAATTTAGTATATAAAATACATGTTTACGATAATAATACAAAATTATTTTCACTTATTTTCATTGTTTCATTATTGTCTTTCAATATTTTATTTGTAAGAGTCTCTTGTCGGATTCTATGCTTACTTATAAAAATTATATAAATTATATGATAATTGTAGGTAAAAATTATATTCACAAAAATACACAGTTGAATATTGTCTATAATTCCAACAATAAAATATTTAACAATTTCAATCAATATCTAACATATTATATCATCTTCATAATATACAAAATCAATAAAACAATTAATTTTATTTTACCCATAATATTTATCATACACCCTTCAATTAACAATTCAATAACAATCACCAAATACTTATATAATACAGTCCTCATGGCTCAATACTCATAAATCATTAGAGAGAGAGGGAGAGACCTCTAACAATTCTAACAATTAAAGTAAAAAAACATGTTACAAACTATGTATACAAATTTCAGCTCGATCCAATGATTAACTAGGTATTCGTAATTATGCAAAACAAAACATAAACAAAATGACATTTATATTTCTCTCCAAATTGAAAAAAGTTATTTCTCTAACCACATGTCTTTAATTATCAATCATTGTAGTCATATTGAACAAATATGTGTTATAGACTATGCGTAAAAATTCTAATCTCATCCATAAAAGTTAAAAAAATGATTTTATCAAAATCACATGCATTACAATATTTAAGATCTCATTTTATTAATTCATGAGGTTTACTCAAAACAAGTTTTATTATAATAATTTTTATCAAAATAACTCATAACTTCAAATAATTAAAATCTTGTACAATATAAATAAATAATATATCAATTTACACTAAAATAATTTACAAAATATTGACTAAGAGAAAATATATATATATATATATATATATAAATATTGATATAAAAAAATACCAAATAAATCAAAACACGTACCAAATAATATATCTAACTTCCCTTACTTTCAAAATTATCTAATTTTACACTTAATCAATTTTTATAACAGTATATAATATTAATATCACTTAATAACCAAACAATTATCATAAATTCCAATAACCATACCATTCAATTTAATTTATTAATTTAAAGAAAATAGGTTATTATAAATAAGCTAACTGTCAATATTTTAAAATAAATTTTCCAAGTTAAAACTTCATAATTATTTCTAAACTATTTTAAATGGTTTCTCAAACTATTTTGAATTTTAATCTATTCAGAATGTTTTTTATTTTCTTAATTTCAACTTGATGTAACAAGATTTTTAATTGAAGAAGAAAAAAAATGAAATCAAAAGAGAAAACGAAAATGTATTTGGTTTGTGTGAAAGAATTTTATAATGAGAAAAAAAAAACTTTTCCTGTTAGCCTTACTTCTGATTACCATTTATATTATATTAATTTATTATTATATGTTTACTATATTAATGATGAGAAAAAAATAATCATTTTATTACATTATATTTTTTTTTCTATGTATTAAGACAATCATGCTCATTCACAGATATACAAATGGATAATAAAAACGAATAACAATAAAGACATATTATATAATCACAGACATGATACTTTCTAATCATAATATGTACCAATAATAACTAAAAACTTGTTTTAGATAGCTTGCTTACAAAATTTTAGAATATTTTGCAAAATAACTCTGTAAAAATTATTCTGAACAATGGTAAATAATTTTTTTTATTAATATGTTCCAATTGAGTGAATTAACAATAAACAACATTTTTTTGGAATTTATTCATAAATACAAATAACCAGTATTTTATTAGGGTAATTCAAGATTAATAAAACCTGAATCATATTTATATAAATATTTTTAACTCAAACATAAAATAACGAAATTATAATTTTTTTCTAATATATTACTCGATTTTCTTATATTATTTCTTTTTAACGTGGGATGGGAAGTCAAATCGAAATCTTATTAGACATTTTGAGTTAGAAAGTTTAACAGGTAAAAGAAGAATTAATAAATTAAACAAAAGGTCTGCTACATCCATAAAGAAAAAAAAAAGTAAAATTAGACAATGCTAAGACCACAGTACCAAAAAAAAAAAAATTCCGTGTGTAGCTATGTGGCTTAGCACTTCATCTCCTGGAGAGCATATGCAAAGTACAGAAACGTGGGATCAGTGGCACCATCCTTATAATAAGCAAACACCAAGCTGCCATCATCATGCATACTCTCTCCAACAAAGCTGCAAATTTAATAAAAGCTTTTCGTTAATCAACATGATTTTAACAATTACAACCAAAAAAATCATACAACAAGTGACACTTACAACTGAAGATCCTTAATCTTGGAGAGCAGGAATTTAGTTGCTCCTTCAATGTGTTTTTTGAACAATTTTTGTTTCTCCTCGTCAAGTTTCTGGATCAGCAGCTTAATATACCTCTTCATGAACACAAGAAACTGCTTCTTGTCAAAACCAGGTTGCTCCTGCAAAACATTAATACTACAAATTTAATCCATGAAAATACTAAAACTCAAACAATAATTGGGGAAAAATATATGATTCTCGAAACCTGAAGTCTGAATGTGTCAACAATATCAACAACTTTGGTAGCTTGATCGTCAACACCTTCATCTTCCACACCTTCAGCAGAAGGATTTGCGCCAATGTCGACTTCAATCGCTCCTTGAACAACCCACTGCAAACCCAAAAAGAAAATGTCTTATAAATATACAAACCATGAGGACTATATAAGTAATTTATAATATTTGAATATATAAACAGGATAATCCATATATGCACAGTATTCAACTTACCTTTCCAGAAACTTCCCACAACATTCCGTTCTCAATTTCTCTGTAGGGGAAGGAGTCCGAGAGAAGTTCGTCACCTACACAACACCATACAAACAAAACAGTGAGAAAATCATGGCTACAGATTCTGAATAGTGTAAATTTCATGCAATTTCTATCAATGTTCAAAAACATAATAACAAACGAGAGATGTAATAATTAATAAACTGATGATTTTTCCAGAATATTGAAAATAGCAAATACATACCTGTGAGGAAGTCCTTGTAAACCAACATATTTGCAGAGATTTTCTCTGAGATCGTTTGGAAGAGAAGGTTTTTGCTCGGAAGGACGAGAGAGTTTGGAATTAGTTTGAACACTCTGATGCGAAGGCGCAGAGGTCTATTTATAGGGAGAGGTTTTTGAAGGAAGTAAACAAAATTTTCTATCTTTTCCTTGTTGATATAAATATGATATTATCTAATGATTTTGTTTTAAATCTTTTATGATTTATCTCTTAAAAATTATTCTCTTAAATTAAAAGATAAATTTAGATTGCAGTGATATAAACTAAAATATAGTTTAGACAATAAATTAAGTATTCAACTCATTTTCACTAATTGTTGGAATTTTTTTTTGTATAAATATTTTTTTCTTAAATAACATTTTTTTAATATTTTATTGAGTATTTAGTTTCTTTATTTTATACTATAATATTTCAATTTATTATCTTCTATCTATATCCGCAAATAGAATTTTAACATAACAATTTGTTTAAAGAAGAAATTAAGGTGTTAAAGATTAGTGTATTTCATTCGAGAAAAAAAAAACTTATTTAATATTGATTAAAAAAATATTCACCTCAATGTTAACTGATAAAATTCTGATTAATGTCACTTTATAAATAATCTTAATTAATATTATAGTAAAAAAAAATAATTGATTAATGGATGTTGAAAAGTAATTCTAAATAAAAGAACATTAAAGACAATTTTTTTTTCTTAAAGAAAAGAAAAAAATTAAAAAAAAGAACATTAAAATCAAAAATTAAAAATAAAAGAAGAAAAAATTAATTTAAAATTTTACATTAAATTTTAATTTTTTTAAAAGAAAAGAAAAAATGATTTGAGAATGAATAAATCAGTTTCATAATATTAATTGGGTACTATAATTTAGAATGAAATTTGTTATTATTATAATGATTGATAAAAAAGATGAGTGAGAATGAAAAGATAAACTTAAAATTTTATAATATTATTATTATTATTGTTATTATTGTTTTTTTAAAATTCAATAATAATAAATTTTCAAATTACATTAAAAAAATCATAAATAATTTTTTTATTTTATAAGTAATTGTAATTTAAACCGGACATTTTTAATTAATTTCTTTAAATTATTTCCTTTATAATTTAATTTTAAGTTTTTTTTTTCTTTTCATTTAAAAAAAATTAAAAACAAAAGAAAACTTGACAGTAATAATGTTTTGATAATATTAATTGTAACAACAAATAATAAATTTCATAAATAGACTTTAAATTTGATTTCACATTAAGAAATTAACTTTAAATTTACCTCAATCTAAAAAATTCGGTTTTTGACTTGAGATTTGCACTTATAATTTAATCTTATTTTTAATTCATATGAAACTTATAATATACGTCAAGCATATATAATATAATATTGAACATTAATAATTTGTAAATAATAATGTAATACTAAGTTTATTTAAGATGTTTTTTTCTTAAAAAATATTATTGAAAAAATTTGATACTGGAATATATATATATATATATATATATATATATATATATCCAAAATAAGAAATATAGTTACTTTTCTTAAATAATATTAAATATTTTAATAAAAATGTATTACTATTTTATTTTTGAAAAACTTATACAAATATTGCTAACAATATATTTTATTAACAAAATAAAATTTAATTATTTGCATAAAATCGTAACTTCCAGTAGTTATGATTTGCAAATACTATAAAGTTAGATTCAACCAAACGTCCATTAAGTTTTCACCCTTCCTGCAAAAAAAAGGAATATAGTACTAAAAAAAACGAATATAAATAAAATAAAATAATTTCCAGGTAAACCCAAAATCTAAATCAAATATATCATATTACTTAAGTTTAAATTTTAATAAAATAGACAAATTTCAATTAATAATAATAATAAGATGTTATCATTTAAAATAAAGGAATATAATTAATTTGTTAAAAACTTTGAAATATTTTAATTTTCAAATTTTAAAAATAAAGGAATATAATTCTTTTAATTTATTTTCCTTAAAATGTAAACAAGTCAAATATTTAACATGAAACATTATATATAAATAAGTTAAATACTAATCTAAAACGTATAACACTTAAATTTTTTTAGTAATAATTAATTTTTTTAAAAAAATATTCATTAATTTTTAAAAATAGGAAACCAAGATGTATCAGCGTCAAAAATCGAGAACTCAAAACACATAATCTTTTAAAGTAAAAAATATAAAATACAATATAAAAATAAAATATTACATAAAAAAAGTTTAATATAAATTTAAATGTTTTTGGTATCTCTAACTTAAAATAATTTTATTTTTATTCTTTAAAAGGTAGTTCTGTCAATTATATACTCCGAATTTTTTTTCACGTGATTAAAAATTACACATTATTTATGACAACATATTCGATTTTATCACTAAATATCCAAACATGTTTAATTTTCCTCCCAACTTATTCATTTGAAGAGAATCCGAGGGCAGAAAATCATCTTTTTTTCCCCGAGGTACATAAACTAAAACATCATTTTAAAATTTGAAGGCTGAAAATTAAACTGAGACTAAATATATATTTAAACAACTAATATAAGTGACGATATTATGCTTTAAAAAATAATTTATACATATCTGTAAATCTTATTAAATGTTTATCTGAAAAATACTTGTACTAAACTTAAAAGACCGGTAAATTTTAGAATTAATGGATCAATGCCGGGGCCGAAGTGATGATCACAAGGCCGAAGAAAAGACCTGTAGTTTAATTATTTTCAGAACTGCGTTCTCTGCGTGTAAACTGAATTTTATTAAATATTAGGAAAAGTTAATGTACAGATAAAAAATCTCTTTCAAAATTTGTCTTAAATAGCCTTCATTATATTCAACAATTTTCTTTCTTTTATATGATAAGAAGAAAATAAGGGATAAAACCATCAATTCAGATACTAAATCTAAATTGAAATTGAATTCACTATACCGAAGATTTTGAAATTGAATCAGTTTTACTTTAAACAGATTTCTGAAAAAGAAAAGAAAAAGAAAAATATATATACTTAATAAATAAAGTCTAATTCCTAAAATTAGTTGTTCTAAACATATTCTAAATAACATTGCTTCACATAAAATGAGAGTAAGTCATAATCAAAACCAAAGTAATGCCCCGTTTTCTTCACTGCTCTTAATTCGCCAGATACGAGGGCTCTGCATCACCGCACAAACAAGTTCAAAATTCAGTAGAAAAGGACGCAAATAGTAACTAGACACCAAAAACGGTGAGGGAACACAGTTATCATTACATAATTAAAATCACGACCTTCTAACGCATCTATGATTCACCTTTGCGTAGCATATACAACCTAATGCATACTACACTACCTAATGGTGTACCTGGATATCAGGACGATGTGCATAATAAGTCCAGTCCACAATCTAACAAAAGCCAGAACTTTTGAATGGTTATGGCCAAGATAGTGACAGCAGGAGTGACGGATACTTCATCAGAAAGTGATCAACTGATTTGACGTAATGACTGTTTCAGTTTTCTGACGAGTAAAATCCATTGGGGAAATACAGATAAAACATTCTTTAGCTCAGTCAGCTCTTAATCTCAAGATTTCCTTAGCTGTTCTGCGCCGGAAGTACGACATGTGTTCCTACCATTAGAATTATGGGAAGATGAATTCAATTCAGAAACCACATGAAAAAAATAGTTACAAAAAAACGCCTTCCTCAGCCAGTATATGGAGGCCTAACTTAAAGAGTAATTCGTTAGTTCATTTTAGAATGTTCCGTTGGGCTAGGAAACTTGGGTATTAAAACAGCTATTGGTCACACCATAGACAACATACAATTTTTAATCTTAAAAAGAAACTTCAAGTAATTTAGAAGATTTGAAAGTTGAAATGTTCTATTATGCAAAACTCTAGGTAGCAACGCAATATATCCTTTATAACAGTAAGAAAGTATTCCTTATCAAACAGGTGAGTGAAATGACTTACCAAATAAATCCATGGCTTCAGGAAAAAAAAAATTCAATGCTATAAAATGAACAGAAAACAAAGGCATGATTTTCTTACAGAAATAGAAAAGTATAATATCCAACCTGGTTGAAACACAGCTCCAAGTTTCTGCTATAGAAGTCAGCGTATTTGATCATAAAAACCCCACAATCATACCTGTTTAAATATTAAGTTGCATTTAGAAAACAATTCGCCCACAAACTACAGGAAATACTGTTCAGAGCTACAAAAGAATAGAATGAAAAGTGAGATTGTATTCGTAAAGTATTGATGTCTAAAAAATTTCTTATTTTAAGTCCTACCAAGCTCGCAGTTAAATAAATTCTTTCCAATAGAGTGTAATAGAAGAACTTGGTTAGACTATTCAGAAAGTCTTTATCCAATGCTAAATAAACACCAATTTCTTAAAATAATCAAAACTTGTGATCTACATTTATATTGGGCAATTGACATGCCATCAAACTCTGGTGAACAAAAATCATACACAGTAATAAAACTACGACAAATGATCAGCATGACTACCTTCAGAGAAGAAAGAAAATTAAAACTTCCTGTAGTGAGCCCTTAGGACTAATTAATCCATACAAAGTCTTGATGATAAATAATAAACAAATTAATTGACAAAGAGTCAAAAAATAGATCTTCCGGTAAATTCAAAATTTATGGTCGGATGCATAAAATCTATTTATGGTGAGTTTTCTTATAACCAATCAATGACAAGACAAACATTTATCCCTTTCATTTCCAGACTAATTCCCTTTTCGAATATATTATATCTATACAATGATATTTCATTTTGAATCTAGAAATTGAAAGAATATATTAATTATATAAGGAAATCTGACCCAATAAGATATATATAATTCATCAGCAGTGGGAATTTACCACCGATTATTTTTTTATTACAGAAGATATTTCTTCATTTTTATAGGGGGGAATGCTCAACTAATGATCTATTAAATGAATTGCAAAAGATAAGAAAACAAACCCATTCTGCTGCTCAGGAAGGTCTTCAACAAATTCTTTTTCCCAAGAACTTACATCAATATCTTTTCCAGTCTTGTCCTTTACTTCATCTACAATATAGCTAGCCTGGTAGACATCAATGATAAATATCAGAAATTGCCACACATAAATGCTAAGAAATCTACATATTTTCCCCGAGTTCCCATCTATCAAGCCCTGTGAGGAACACGGACTTGTTCCCTAACGGTATTGTGAGTGATGACATAAATATATTTCTTCTAACCTTGAAAATGTTGTCTCAATAACTAAACGTCTAAAAACATTATACAATCCAGAGTCACACTCACGCACCTCATCAAAGCCAAATTCGTTTTTTTTGTGTATCATATATTGAAGATCTCATGTTACCTAAAACTAGCTTATATCCAACATATTGAAGATCTCATGTTACCTAAAACTAATAAGATCATAAACACAACTAATGCAACAAGTATATTGATAATATATGCAGAATGTCTAAATCCGTTGTCCAAAAGTTTAATGTTCAAATTCAAATACCAAGTCAACTTTCCGGCACACACATATTGGGGCCCTAATTATGTTTGTTTTATAATTAGGTGGTTATTCCATTCCATATAGCTCTTGGTTGATTATATATATATATATATATATATATGTTGTAGGCTGCCTGAAATTACACTCTAGGCATTCAATGATTTGTTTTATCTCTTTCCCTTTTTATCAATTTTGATTGTTTTGCTTCCTCAATCCTCATCCACCTAAATTTATTTTTAATGACCGGATTGAGGCATAACAGACACATGCATAATCTCTTGACATCACCACATGGCCTGGACAAACAAGATGTTCAACCCATCAAATTGAATTCTACGCATCATACCTAAGTTTTCTTAAATAACCTGGTATCAGCACTGTGAACAAATTTTTTAAGCCCTTTTGTCCCTCTGCACCTACATTATTTTTTATCAACAGCACTGTGAAAAAAACTTATAAGCCCTTTTGTCCCTCTGCACTTAGATAATTATTTATTTGGGAATTTTGTAGTGAACTGAAATTAAAACAAGATTCTGGGAAGGTTCTAATTCAATTGAGAGCAATCCAAGTGCATCTTCATCTATTAAAAGTAGAAGTGAAAATGCTCCCAGGAACATTTATATTAATTGTAATGGGAAAAAAGTTAATGTAATTATTGCTCAAAGATTGTGAGTAGAGGAATATTTAGATTCAAACATCATCTTGCCGGAAGTAGGGAGGAACCTTGTGTTTCTTTTTCTGATGAAATAAAAAATTTGATGATCAAAATAGTTGCAGAAGCTAAAGAAGCTTCATTAAAGATGGTGATGGAGATAATGATGTCATTAGAGGATTAGACATAAACACTTGACATTTGAATTTATGTTTTACAATATTTGCATGAACTTATTTATTTCAAGTACTTTTAAGTTATATAATTTTGTGGACTTAATTAAATTAGGATGTTATTCATATAATTTTCGTTTTCATGTGAAGTAAACTCTTATAAGTTTAAGAGTCAAGTTTACTGGACTATCACAAGTTTATCAAACTCTCGAATTTGACAATCTTGATTAAAAGTGTTAATGATTCTTGATTGACACCAACTCGCTGTCATCACTTCCAAAATATCCTTTTACAAGCAATAGGCAGATAGGAACACCAAACTTACAGTTAAACTTACCAGAACTTTCATCACATGGGTATCTATTCCTTTCAGTGAATCCAAGTACTGAAATTTCTTCTCTTTCTTATTGATAACAGCCAAGCACCAATGGATCTCTTTATGGATAGGAACAAAAATCTACAAAAAACAAATAAGGTAAAAGGTCAGCATAAAAACCAATTTTGATGATTATAGACAGGGGAAAATTTAATAATTCCTTCAATATAATTACTTTATCACATTCATGTAGGCCATATCCCAGTTTCTTTTGGCTGGTCCATCTCCTCACAGATTTGAAATCATAACCACTCTTGCCACTTATTAACTGGTAAGTAGAATTCAGAAATAAAAACGTCAATGACAGATCAATATGACTAAATTGCAGATAAAACAAAAGATATAACATGCATGATGTTTCTATTTCTCCTGTTTATGGCATGGATAGGGGAGTCTTGTTCATAATATTGATATTGGTTTTTGTTAAAGATATTATTTGATTACATTAAATAGGGAGATATGATATGATTTGAGAAGGAAATATCTTACCAAATATTTCTCATTGTAGATATTAATTTTGTTCCTTATTATTGTAACTTTTCTTCTTTATAAATAAGAATACTCATGTATCTACTCAACACAAGGGATTCATTATATTCCTCGATTTCTCTCTTCTAACATGTTACCAGAGTACTACCATCCTCCATAACTTATTTTGTCACTAATTCTTTCAACAGTTTGTATCCAACTCGTAGATTCAACCACACACCCAACCCCAAAAAAACCACCAGGTTAATCCGAACTGGTAGAACTGTAGGGTAATAAACAAATTTTAAACAACCATGGCAAAAACTCTGCCTATGTATCATCACATAGTCAGTCCCATGCGCAGATAAAGGATTTGAGTCAAGCAGTTGACAACCAACATAACTTTATTGACAGTGAATTTGTCTTCGTCTCTTTTATATGTAAATATGTTATGTTTTATTATTGATCATGAATCTTATGACTCATGATTCGGAAAATGGGCTTTCAGGTTCACAATTTGTATCCGTATTAAACTATTGTGTTTCCAATGGAAAACATTTTAAGACATTCTTAGAAACCTTTTTCATTACTTTTACTTTCCATGGAAGAAATGAGCCCCAAAATAAATCTACAAAACATGCCCTGGAGGATTAAAATAAAGCACAGTCGAAAGATACATGTGTTTGCAAGCATTATTCAGTTTATATGGATAGTAGAAGCCTACTACCTTCTTGTAGAAAAAGGTATTGAAAAAATGACAGTTCAGAAACTTCTGGGGCTCTCTTCTCTCCCTTTCTTTTAGCAATTCAAGGTACAAATTTATTACCTGGAAATGTAAAGGTATAAGATCACTGAATTTCAAATCATTAACATTGATATTTTAAGTCAGATATTAACTTTCTTCTCTTCTACAACAATTCAACATAGTTTAAAGAAACAATAAGAAAACAAGGTAACCTCGTCATTTAACCATGCACCCGGTCTAAGGCATTGAAATTTTTCTCCTGAGACCTCAATGCAAGATTTCTCATGGGCAACCAAGATCTTCCTCCTGTAAAAGTAGGCCCTCAATAAGATAAGGTACAGCTTAAGCCTTTGTCAATTGCTTATAGCAAAAAATTCAAAAAATACCTGTTGGCAGAAAAGGCACGTGTAACCTCAACTTCTTCCTCTTCAGTAAGAGGAATAAAAGGTTCAAATGGCACTTCCTGAAAGCCATATTAATTTTTTATCAACTGCACTAACATTTACAGTTTCCTATGGCTTAATAACATAGTGGCACATTTCAATACATCATTCATAAATGTTGAACAAAACAAAAGAGGAAAGCATACACCTAAGCAATAATTAAAGCCTCATCAGGCAAAATATAGAAACACAGGGCAGTTAACAAGTCTTTACCTGTACTAGTTCCTTCTTCGGGCGCAACAATTCAAATGTGGACCTACGCTTCTCGTTAAGCTTAATTTCAGCCGACAGCCTCTTAAGCGTATCCGAGCGCTTGTCAACAGCCTCAAGCAACTTCTTGTAAGCATGAACATCCGAAAGATCACGCTCGGGAGTTAAAGACAGAGTGCCGAACATCTTCACAGCATTAACAACATTCAAATCGCCGTTAGTCAACTCCGAAACCACAGATGAAGTTGACAGCTGCTGAGGACCGCCACGCACATCCTTAGCTTTCAAATCCTTCACTTCAGTCACAACCAAATCACCCTCTTGCCATTTGTGCTCCGTCACCACAGAGCGCATATCCCGTCCATCTTCCCTAAAACGAACCTCCTCCACACCTGAATCTTCGGAAACCATGCCCTTGGGACTACCATCATCCACTTCTATCACCTCCTTACCCTTTTCCCCAAACCTAATGCTAGCTAACGCTGAATTCTTCGCCCTTTCGTAATTTTCACTCAGCGTGTTGCCCATATCATTAACAATCTCTTCCTTGCGATCATAATAACTACTACTGGCATTCAAGCTCGATTTCATTCTATTAAAGGTAGGAAAACCAAACTTACGGGGTCTACACGGCGCGTGAACCTCCCTACGCCCCAGTGGCTTGGCTTCAGGATATTTGGAAATTCTGGAAACGATACTACTCGAGGATAACACAGAGTGCGGGTGGTTGCCGGATGTTGCCGACAGTCTGAGCCTTTTGGAATTGGGAGATGGAAGGTGGTGACCCACGGAGAGCCAATGCTGGCGGCGCTTGCCGTTGCTAGTTACGACGGCCATCGGAGAACAAGCATGTCCAGTGGGGGTTGGGAGAATTGGGGATTGGCCGAAACCCTGGAGGAAAAAGGAAATGAAGAGAAACGTTGCCTTAGGGTTTATGAGAGCGGCATAGGAGAGAGTGAGAAGGTGGAATTGAGAAATGAGGTAAACGGAATTGGGTGGAAGAGTTTGAGCGCGAGAAATTGAAAGGTGAAAGGTATGAAGAGATGAGAAGAGAAATTGGAGTGGGGAGTGAAAGATGGTCTGGATCTGTGGGTGATTGGCGATTCACCTCCGCCGCCTGTTCCGCCGAGGATGACCTTTTCTCTTTCTTCTCTTTTTCGCCGCACAAACAACAACTTTCTTCCCAGATTTTACCCTTTAATTAAATATTTATCTCTTTTATCTTCCGCAAGTTAACTTTAATCTATATGAAGACCCACTTAGAATCAAGTCAATGATATTTATTTTGACATTTTTTTTAAATATTCTGCCCCACTGTGATTTTTTTATTAAGCTTAAAATGCATCAGTATAATAAATATATATATATATATATAATATTATAAAAAAATCTAGATTAAATTTTTTTTTCTTAGAATTAATCGATAAAATGGCTCCCTCAATATATATATATGACTGAAAAAATTAATGCTATTATATAGAGTGATGAAGAAAATAGTTCCATGCATACTCTACATACACAAATTTATCAAAAATTACTGGTTTTACCACTTGGCTATTAAACTATGTATTAGTAACAAGTTCGTAAATTAAGAGTTTTTTTTTTTACAAATACATAATTGTAAAAAGAAAAAAAAATAAAGTTCTTCAAATTAAAAATAATTTATATAGAAATTAATTTGTAAAAATATCTGTTATGTGGTTTTTTTAAAATAAAAAAAATGTTTGAGAGACTTGATGGAGTTACACTACATGACCAAAGAGAGGGACAAGAGTAAAAATATCTTATTTTAATTATAATAAATAAAAAGGCGCATTATATAGTAAAAGTATTTAAGTAGATTTATTGTTTTGTAACTTACAATATGTTTTATGTACTCACGGAGTTAATGTTAATTTAAGGTAATAGTAACATTCCTTTTAAAGCATTTTAAAAGCATCAAAGATTAAATGAATTAAATTATTTGAAAGATAAAATATTAATGTAAATAAATTTATCATAGTTATCTATGATTATGTAAAGAGGATATGCATGTCTTGTGTTGATTTTCTAATTTTACCTTTTTATTATTATTTTTTAAATTTAAATAATTCATGATAAAAAACTATTTTTCAGTATTATAATTTTAGTAATTACTTTTTTAATTTAAATAATTACTCATTATAAAATAATTATTTATTCTTTTATCATTTTAATAATTACTCATAATGAAAAATATTTACAGAATACTACTTATAATATTTTTATTACAAAAACTAAAATTTAATTTACTTTATCTATAGTTATATTTTCAATTATATATTTATAATTATACATACCTTTTGTTTATCTAATTATATCCTTTTAATTATTATTTTTAAAATTTAAATGATTTATAAATATTTAAAAATATGTACAAATAGGCAATAGTATCTGTATTTATGCATATATTATTAAGAAAACCATCTATAATAAAAGTTGATCGGTATAATTAAGAATATTTAAATTATACATATATTATTAGAAGTATTGTTATTTATCTAGTTTTGTATCATATATTTAATATTATAGGATATAAAAAGAATCTCCACTAAGTGTATTCATTATGTTTCTTAATATGTATAAATCATCTATGAAGATAAGATTTCATGTGAAAAAAAAATTCCTCAATTATTTAAATGTGTTTTTGTGAGATATCATCACTTTAAAAATGGACATTGATGTCTCTCTTATTCTATAGGTATTCTTTGTCTACTAACATATATTTTTAGTTTGTTTCATATTATGCAACAATTGACGTATGTAATTATTTTTCAACCATTTAATAAAATTTAATAACTAATAACTTATCACATTTAATGAGGAAGGACCACTACATCGAATGAAATTTAATAGTTAATAACTTGTCAAAGTTAGTGAAGAATAGGCAAGAAACAAACTAAATTATTCGGAGGTTACTGAATACTTACGTGTAAATTTTGGATTTGGGGACTTTTGCATAAAAATTAAATTAATTTTGTTTACACATAAGTCAAACATATAATTTAAGTAACTCGTTTTTTACAATTGCGATTGTTTACATATTGAAAGCTAAAGGAGGAGCAGTATGATCTTTTGAAGATCTTAACTTCATGTATGTTTGAATTTTATTGGGAAAAGTAATTGAGTTAAAGTCTATAAAAATTTGTTATAAATTAATTGAAATTTGAGATCAAATTTGTTGGTTAAAACTTTGGTCTCATATTTATACTGAAATCTTAATTTTCCCATCATATTTTGAGTAGTTTCAGTTATTTTTTTTTTAAATGTGTAACAAATAAACCCAGATTGTTAAGATTATGTAAATAGTTAACATGATGCATAGTGGATATGGTGATGTGAATTATTTTATTAAGTGGAATTATATATTGGTTAATTGCACAACTTTATTAGCACAAGAATGGGGGATTTGGTGCACAATGACCATGGTTAATTTGGGATTTGAAGATCAACATAAAACTAACAGAAGACCAACACAGGTAGGGATTTGGAAACCTTAATGAAAGAAATAAAGAATGATATTTTCAACCAACATTTAATGTTCATCGGTGATCCAATGTTGACAAGAGTTAAGCTGAGTTTAATTTGGTGGGTGGTTGGGTGTTGCGTTTATGAAAAAAGGAAAAAATACAAGTAATCATAAGACATAGAGGTACAATGCAGGAATTGGGAAAAAATTGGAAATCCCTCAAGATGTCAAGAAGGGAGAGGGCTTCAATTAAGTCTTAGGCTTTATTCACTTGAATGGATTTGAAGAAGACTGAGTGAGTGGATTTGAGAGGATTTAAAAATAAATTTGTTTATTGTCTATTTGAGTAATTTGGAAGTAAATTTTTTTAGGTTTAATTGCTTCCTTTGTCCCCAGTTTGGTTGAATTGTGTCAAATTCATCCTCATTTTTAAAAAAGTTTCATTGTCGTCCTCACGTGGTGTAAAAGTGTCAATTGAATCCAAACATAGAAAAAATTTGTGTCAATGTAGTCATCTCCGTTAAATACACACTAACGGTGTTAAGTGGCTGATTATTTGGCACTAGAGAATTAAAACGTGGCAAATGAGTCAGGTAATGACGTGTCAATGACGTGGCAGTCCTTAGGAAGGAAGAACTCGACGATTGAGATTTCAGATTAACCTTAATTAAATTCAATTTGGAAATTTCAATTCTAGAAGGAATCACTGGGTTTCCAACGTGGAAGTGCAGAAGAAGCAGAGAGAAAGAGAGGAAGAAGAGAGGAAGAGAAAGGGGAAACACAAAGGAAAAGAGGAAGATCGATCGAGATCTCCCTTCTGTTGTTCACAGTTGAAGAAATTGAAGAGGAGAACGAGAGAAACTCAAGGGTATCACAAGTTTCGGGTTTCAGCACATCTAAACTTTTTTCCGTGGAGGTTGAAGAAGATCGAAGTGGTGAGGGATTTAGAGATTAAACTTCAATTTATTGCTATTTCTCTTGATTTCTGGAGTTGGATTCGTTGAATTGCTTCTGTGTGTTTGGTTTCGGTAAACTAGGGTTTTGAAAGGGAATCTTGTTTCTTGCGGAGTTTTCTGTGATAAATAAGCTGTTGGGTCGACTTGTGTAGCTTTGCAAATAGAGGGGCTGAGGGGATTGAGAAATTTGAAGACTTGGGAAAGTTGGAGAATTTACTCCAAAAGTGTTTGGCAGAAGTTCAGCCTTCGAGTCATGCGATAAATTGGGGTTTAAGCGTGGATTTTGCAACCATGTTTTATTTTTCTTTAAATTTCATGAATGAGATCTATGATGCTTGGTTTGAAGTTGGAATAATTGCTTTTACGAAAAATTTTCCAGTTTAGATGCTGAAAATTTTCCAGTTTAGATGCTGAAAATTTTCAAAATGTCTTGATAACTCTCTATTCTTTCAGCTAGGAACTCCGACGAAGGATCGTCTCCCTGCGCGCATACGGCTGCCCCCACCAAACCGACCACCGCAAAGAGGCCCTCCGCCTGGTCCATGACGTCACCGGCGACCCCAAGCGCCACCAGGATCGCGGCTGGCCGCGGTGTCAGGTCCTCTCTCCTGCCCCCTTTCCGCGTGAGAGAGGAGAAACTCTTTCAGTCCGACACCGGTCTCCGCTTGGGCACGTCCAGCCACCGGAGGCAGCGTTCAGGCCCTTCTCACCCTCCGATTCGGCGCGAGTTCTCTTCCTTCTCCATCGAACACCGCCAGTGCCACGAAACGCGGCCAAGGTCGCCGCCAGTTACCGAACCCCGAACACCACCTCTGAGGCAACGAGCGAAACCCTACCGTCGACGAAGCTAGTCACCATCGTTCTCGCCGGAGTTCGTTTCGTCAACGACGCCACCGATGGCGCCTCTCCCTCTCTTTTCTATCCTTTTTATTTACTGGTTGGTTTGGGATTTGGTTCTTGGAATGGTTGATGGATGATCCAGTGAGAAAAATGGGGATGAATTTGACGAATTCTAGAACGGAAAGGGTGGAAATCCGAGAGGGGTTGATCACGGGTGTTGGAGATGAAGGCCCCTGTTGGAGATGAAGGCCCATGAGGTAAGGAAGAAGATGAGGGTGATGAGCAGAGGGGTCAGTGCCACGAAGGGGTGAAGATTGATGATGGTCGTTGGCCGTATGCCACGTCATTGACACGTCATTACCACTACTGTGACTCATTTGCCACGTTTTAATTTTCTAGTGCCAAATAATCAGCCACTTAACACCGTTAGTGTGTATTTAACGAAGATGACTACTTTGACACAAATTTTTTCTATGTTTGGATTCAATTGACACTTTTACACCACGTGAGGATGACAATGAAACTTTTTTAAAAATGAGGATGAATTTGACACAATTCAACCAAACTGGGGACAAAGGAAGCAATTAAACCATTTTTTTAATATGTCAAATCAATCAAATTCTACACTAATTCTCACAAACGTTGTTTTCAAATTCACTCTCACTTACCTCCAAATTCATTCAAATAAACAACAACAAAATTTATCTTCAAATCCTCTCAAATTCACTCTATCACTCTCTCCCAAATCCATTCAAGTGAACAAAGGGTTAGGGTTTATTTCACAATACCTAAACATGCAAAACTCACAATAGCGAAACATCATCCAATTTCAAATTTTCAAGAGAGAAAACGAAAGAAAAAAAAACCTATGAATGCTAACAATTAACTAGTTGAGAAAATGGACATTCGTTTTGCAATGAGAAAATAAACCAATCTTTAAAGGTTAGGATAAAGAAACCAATCACTTAAAAGGGATGAGTGAACATAACAATTACTGAAATTATTCAACCACATAACACGTCATTTACTAAATATTATAGTTTATTACGTTTTGACGTTGTTTATGTCAAATTAACAAAAAAGATTTATTTACTACACATTTTAAAAAAAAATTCCATCGAGACTACTTAAAATCTTGTAATCAAATTAAAATTCTAGTATAAAAATGAGGTTTGAACCAATTTTGTTTGCTAGAATTGAATAAATTTTTTTAATTTGAATTAAACTCAATTTGGGTTTTTGTTTTAAAGTAATTAAAACTTAAGGTGAATTTGATTTACCATATTTGAACCAAAAAAGAAAACATATCAACACAAAGTTAGTGTTCAATGAAAAGATGTTTAGTATTTTGTTAAGTGAAATCCAAACAAGTCATCCTTTATCATAGTCGGAAGACAATGGTTATTGTTAGTCCGTAGACAAAATAAATAGACATTACAAAAAAGACCCATTTTATTTTTACAGGAAAAAAGGACATCTAATACTGCAAACATCTTGATGTGTTGCTTGCTTATACGAAGAAAGAGAAAGCAATGCTAAATGGTGTATAGTACAATGATCCCATGCTATTCATACAATGGCACACAGCTTCATAGTTCTCAATATTTATCATGTACAATGAAGCTTTCACCATCGTCCGTCTCCTAACACCAACACGGGAGAAAAAAGGTTAACGTTTTACAAAAGAAAAGGCTGACCAGTAATTTTCCTATCACAACAAACAGCCATTCGCGTTTTCAGCTATGGAGTGCAAGAGCTTTATGCCTGTACTGTTTTCATACAAGCTGCACTACAGCAATTACCCTTAGGGCACCGTTTTGGAGAAGATCGGCAAGCTCATCAAATAGCAGAGCAGTTCGCCAACCCCATCCCTTGGGATATTTAGGTAGAAGTGTGCCTGTTTGTTTAAAGCTTCCAAACACCATCATTTCCCTCTTGGATGGGACAGACAACTGAATGAGAAAAACAGGACAATCCCAGAATAGTTAATCAAAATGGTAGAAAGTCATGAAGCACCAGAATATCAATGTGTTATTCATGACTGATATTACCTGGTAGCGTGCAGTCACCTTTTCACGTGAGTCAACATACATGTGCACCTGATAATGCATTTCAAAGATATGAAAGTCAGATATAGCATCTAATTGAAGATCTATAATTGAAGCCACGGGGAAATCAGCTAGTAAGTATACTACATGTCAGGCCATATAATCAATCGTTTAAAAACAAAACGAAATATAAAGGCATTAAACTACTGCTAAAGGCATTAAGCTTTTCAAGATTAACAGCATAATCTAATTCCAATCTATATTTAGGCCCAACTCATTCAAATACTAAAAAATGATCAGCTAACCTTTCTATGTATATCGGTTATCTCTGCTTTTCGACGATGAAGAAACAGCCCTGCATTGGCATTGAAAATAAGCTTCCAGACAGACAAAAGATATTCTTTATTTAATATTAATACGCATCCCTAAGGTAAGAATTTTGATGTATTAAAGCATTACCAAGGGTTCGCCGTCCCTGGGGGTCTTCATCATTAAAAGCTTGTACACTGACCTGATGATTCAAACAAACAAATTTTATTCATACCAGGACATGCAAAATCATATTAAACGAATATGAAGATGAATTCACGTCCATGTACCTTCCACAAAGAACCAGCGTAGAAAACTTCTGTAGAATGCTTGACCTGACCATCACCAAGCCTATGCACATCCTCAAAACGTACACTGCAAAATCAGTAGAAATTTACAGAGCATTTACATAAATTGATGAAACTAAGTGCCCAGGAATTTGGGAACCTTGAAGATAGAAAAACACAAACATGAAGCGTGGGAAGCAAACCAACATGAATGTTATATGACAAAAAAACTGAAAAAGAAAAAATAGAAATAATAAAAACTGCAAGAGGTCCCCCCTAAAGCCAACCCAGATTACAAGATACCTTCCATGGATTCAGGAAATATCATACATCATAAAATTTTAGACACATCAAAATCCAATTTAAAAGAAACATCAATCTGAAAAAGTCAAGAAAAAATATCACTCAAGAGCAAGTATGTATCAGTTCCCCTCATCAAAGCAGACAACTCAACTTCAGTTAGAGGTGATAATAGTATGAGGGACACATGACTGAAATGGAACATGGAGAAAGGAAGGAACTGTTAGGATACAGGGAGAAGAGAAATTAGTTAAGATAGTTCGAATATTCATGAGTTAGTTACATGAGGTGTTGAGGAGGTGAATTTTGTAGAGTGCACATTAGCTCTTTGTGAAGGGGAAGTCCTTGAAGGAGAGAGTGCTCTCCTATTTCTTGTTCTTTTCATTCTATTTAATAAAAACTTTTCTTTTCTCTCTCTTTTCAATTATTGATTCCTAACAAATTGGTCTGACCAAAGGTCTAAGGAAGACTTAGGAAGTCCTACAAAATAGCATCAACAACCAGGTTCTGGTAATGAAAGTATCCAAGGAAAAACGATTATCAGATCAAATTGATCCACCACAAGCTCATGGAATGGGGAATATGCAAGCTGACCCACCACTATCAATATATACCTCATATATGTTAAAAATTGACAATGGTTGCAAAGTGGTTAACTTACCCAAAGCGAAAAGGGGGGAAATGGCTTAAAGGTGTTTTCATATCCAGTGATATGGAAGCACTGTTGACATTGTCCCATTCTATACCAATGGTATGTTCTGGTGTCTCTAACATCTGCATGGGGATACCACCAGTACTTGCATCTCCAGCATTACTTCCAGACATGCTGCTTTGCATGCCCATTTCATATCCCCTTTGTGTTAGCTCTGTATGTACATTTGTTCCATTACTCCCTCCAAGGCTTAACCCAACTACAGCTGTCAATCCATCACCAGACAGGTCTCCATTTGGGTCAGCACGTGTATCTGAATCATCATTGGCTGCAGACTGAGGATGGTTTCTGTTTCCAACACCTAATGGTACACGAGAAAAGACGAAACGTGTAGGATGTGAAGCAGATGCCGGAACAAAATTAGTTCCACGGCCAATACCTGCAAGCCCATCAATAGCACCTCTAACATGCACTCGTACAGGTCTAAAAAGGCCACTTCTTTCACCTGCAGAAGATTCAGCAACATATATATTTCCCACACTGCCAGGCATAATGTTCTGATTATGTTCTTGCAAGTAAGATCCAGATGTAGAAGCTCCATGTGAAAATGCAAATTGCTTCTGACAAGTACAATTCATGAGGGAGCAAACTTTGCAGGTATCAGCGGCAATTTCCTGTACTCTCTGACTAAGAAGCATCTAAGAAAGGGATAAAGTATAAAACACCAAAACAATAATGTCAACAACATTTCCCAACCAATAATCTCTGTACCAAGAATAGCAATTTCTGTACCAACTTCAATGACCTATATATTGAATGATTGATCAGCTAATATTACATTGTAACATTTAAATATTTCTGGGATTGAAGTTTTTTGAGGCAGATATTAGGTTTGTTTTAGAGGCAAAACGAAAAGTATAAGTTGTTACTTTACAAACTTAGCTGTTTGTTTGCTTTAGAGGCATAATGAAAACTGTAACTTTAAATTATATAAGCACTTTTAAGATGGAAAATGCAAACTAATTTTAAAAGACATTAATCTCAGTCCAACCTGAAGCCAAAGACCATCATTTACAGCTTTGCAAGGGAAACCTAATTCTTCAAGTTGCTTTCTGACATTTAGAAGCGCATCAAAAGACATATTGCAATATAAAAGGGACCCCCCTTCAAATATATTGAAAAATGCATCATATTCATCTCCATGATCTCTGTAGTTTGCTCTGGGGTGAGCTTTAAGCTGTCTTCTGCCAACAACTTGGCCATTCCATGAAAACAATGGTGTTCCATATCTTCCCCAATCACTGGACGTGAGCTCATTACAAGAATTTGATGAAAAACAATGTCTTGATGGGTCCCTAACAAACCAACTATTGTCCTCCAACTGGTAGCAAGGTCCTTCTTCCGACGGCCCTTCAATGACCACTCCAGGGGCTGCCATAGCAGTAGCTTCAGTACCAAGAGGCATGTTCACATAGCATGATGTTCTCATCACATCTTTATCAGGCATCGAATTACCCAATGTTGGTCCTTCCATGTCACCAGAATATCTTGGATTCAGGTTTGGTGTACGGACATATGAAGCTTGTTGAACCTGTTCGTCGGAAACAGAAACACCATCATTGAAGTCTGCCACTGGATCTGCAAGCTCAACTAGAACACTTGAAGTGCTTGGGTCCTTTAGATCACTATTAAGATTCATTTTCCCAAGGTCAGTTTCCAACCTCTTAGTAGTGCAGCCATCAATTATACTTTTTCCCTTGCTGTTAATAGAATCAGCATGAATACCAGTAGCAGACTCAGAACCAGAAATTCCATGCGAAGGATGTTCAACCTTGCAATGAGCACCTTTTGCCAGGAATGTGTGCAAAGCCAATTCAAACCTTTTTATAATGTTACAGAGAAGTGTTACACAGCTTACAAAGTGCAATCTGTAAACCACAAAACCCAAATAAAAAATTGTAACCACTTACCGTTTCTCTTCATTGGGTATCCATAGATCATTAGAAGTCAATAATGCATGTAATGTTTGCGATGAAAGTTTAGGAAGCACCTACAACAAGCAAATGTTTTAGTCCAACCTTATCCTCGTACTCATAGTAAACATATAATAAAAAAACAGAACAGTAAAAAATACAACACCAAGCACTTCTATTTGCCTCATTACCTCTTTCAATTCCATGCCACCACTTTGACAAAGGTAACCCCAGCAAGCAGTTCTAACACGCTCCCCATGAATGCCATAGTCTTGGTTCTCCGCAAACACCTAGCTTACAATCAATTATAAACCACTAATAACCAACCAAATATTTTTACAGTATTAAATTTCACAATGAGGCTATACAGTCATCTGGATCCTTGAACCTGATAAGCCAAGAAGTTTGAAGTCCACAGCTCAGATATAATGAAATCTGTACAAATTCCACACAAATCCTACACCAAATGAAACACACCAAATGAAATATATTGCAAAATTTAATAAGCAATAACTAAGAAGTCACCAACTTATCCTGTAAACATCATACCTGAAGGTCGAGAAAGGATGCAGCAGCAAGAACACGAAATGCATTATTATCATTAAGCTTAGGGTGGTGGCCGTATAGGTACGCCAAAGCCATTGCAATTGCCTCATCATTAACATTTTTATCATCAACATGCAGAGTCACAACAGGAGCACTGGCTTCTTTCCAAGGCCCGTGAAGCATGTTCCTAACAAACGCGAATAACGCAATATATAACTGTAATCTTCTCAGACCGACAAAAATAAAAAGTTTATTCTTCTCAGATCAACAAAATAAAGAGCTAAATAGGTATATAGGATCAACGCAAAATCTTTTACTATCAATCAGAAATCATCCTCCTTAGTTTGGCTTTTATTATAGTTATTATAAATTCCAACATAGTCACCATACATGACAAACTATGAAAGCATAAAAACTTTTTATTTACTACAAGTTACTATACAGAGTGTAGGTTCATAATTCACACAACAATCACAGTAAACCTACAATATAAAGTTATGTGCTAAGCAAAATAAAGCACAAAGTCTGGGAATCGAAAAATAAATAAAGTACGATAAATAAAATTCTTGTTTAAATTGTTTAAATAAATATCGCTCGTGACCCTTGTTTTCTACAACTAAGAAAGAGAGAAACAATGAAACAATTGTTTTCTACAAAGGGAAGAAACACGACCAGTGAAACAAAAGAGAGAAAGATAGAGGTCAATTCCTCTTAAACCATCCCAAACAGATTGTTCAAGTGAATGTTAAAGTTGATGGATGTAGAGCAATTACAATCACAATCACAATAATAAAATAAAATAATTGAGTTAATCAGTTACCTGAAATAGGAACTGCGCGAGAGGATAAGCCGATGAAGGTGATAAGTGGAACCCATTGCATTGACGACGATGTCGGAAAAGGAACCCGAATTGAAGCCTTCGATTTGGACATGCTCGCAGAGGGAAGCGAGGTTGCAATCCACTCCGCGCAACTCTGCCGAGGCCCCATCGGAGTGCTGCGGCGGCGGACTGGCTGCGATTTTGGGTTTTGGATGCTCCCGATACTGAGGCTCTTCCATGTTGCACTGCACATCAAAAGCACACTCTCATTCTCAATAACAGTGTTGATCGATCCAACGGTTTTATTAGCGCGACAATTTCATTTTCACTGTTTTAATTATAATAATAATAATTACTATAATTATACTTATAATAACCTTTTTCTTCTTCCTCTGCCTTTTATGAATCTCTCCCAATTCAATTCACTGTCTTTGGGTCTTTGCAGATTCAGTGCACCGCTTCGTATTGATCCAACCTTGTTTTTTGGATCATTGTAACAATGTTTTCTTTTTCTCTGTCTGAAAAGGGAAAGCTAGACCATTTTGCAACTTACTTTCCAACACAATACCAACTACACAATACCAACTTACCAATAACACCATGGAAATCTAAATACATAGAAATAAGATTGAAAAAATTGAATACAAAGAAGAATATTACAAAATTTATTTTATTTTAAAATTGTACAAAATATTTTGTTTAAAATTAAAAAAAAACACCACATTTTGAAAGATTTGGTTAGAATACAAATGTTTTTAAAATAATTTTAATATTATTTTGAAAAGGTAATGGATTGTAAGAAAATTTGTGATTAATTTATATAATTTAAATTTCAAAATAGTTATAATGTAATTAAAGTTCAATTTAAAAGGTATAACTTAATATATTGTAGTGATGATCAGTGCAATTCAAATTTAATATTTCCCTGACAAATAATTATTAATAGTTAAGCTAGATAAATATTTTACATATTGTCTATATCATTATCTAAACATTTTTAAATAATTTTTTCTCTTTATAATGAAGCATATTATATTTACAAAATCTTAAAAAACAAAACTATTAACAGTGCTTATGTACACATATCATTTTCTTTCTTTTCAGTCTAGTTCTGCTTGTAATATCACAATTGATATATAAAACAAATGGTAAATTGGAGTTTTTAAAACTTTCACATACCTATAAATATATATTAAACTATACACATATTACAATCATATATGTGTATTATGAAAATTTCTAACTTAAACCTAAATTTGACGTAACTCATATTACTAAAGAAATTATATGACATTAAAAGGATGATGTGATCAATGATGAACCATAAATTTTCCATAACTGGAAAATATAAATTTTGACCCTGTAAAATTGCAATCAGCAAAAAAGTTTTTTTTTTCTATTTATAAATTTATATTAATGTTTAATTAGTACTTTTATTTCAATATCCAAATTATTTTTAAATATCTTTTTTAATTCAATTTTATTTAAAATCATGTTGGTTCTTTCTCTAAAATCATGTTGGTTCTTTCTTTAAATTGGGATGACAAAGGGATCTGAATATTCAATATGAAAAATATGACAACGGACCATGCAATGTTCTTTAAATTCTTAACTTTTTATTATTATTTCAATGTTTTATAAAAATTAAATAAATGATATATCAAATATTCAATATAAAAAAAATTTATTCAATATAAATATGTTGAAAGAAATAATAATTATATAAATATTAAACTATCATATCAAATAATAGTCAAAAGAGAATTAAATAATTATATAAAATAATAAATAAAATTTCATAATAATCAAATTTTCTATTAATTTTATAATTATTAATAAAACAAAATTAATATATATAAAAATATTTTTTAAAATTATGAAAGAAAACAAATATTCAGCTTTAAAAATATTTCAAATATTTACTTTCTTTCTCAATATTATAACAAAATATTTATTTTTCACATTAATAAAAGTTATAAATCATTAATTAAATAAGTGAAATCACACATAAAAAACTTAAACTATTAATAAGTTGAATTTAGAAATAAATATTTCATTATTTTGAATTTATCACAGTAACATTAAATTATTTTATTATATTTATATAAAATTAAAACTTCTAATCCTTCCAATATCTATTATTTATGACATTTATTAAAAAAAAAACTTCTAATGATTTTGTCGACAATTTTCACTTAAAGAATATCAATAATTGACAAATATTTATCTATTTTTCTTTGAATTTTTCAATAAAGTTTAAGTAAATGTATTTGAAACTAGTTAACCATAAAAGATTATATATCACGTTGCTGAAAAATATTATGATAGTTAGAGAAAAATATTTAAGATTACAATAAACAACAAATAAAAAAAAAACTTTGTTTCCATGATTAAGTAATCATATGGAACAATATCACTGATACATAATTTGGTAATAGAAACTCATATCAATAACACAAAATAATTAGTTGAATGCAAAAAATCTTTAAAATTAGAAATAACTCAATTCCTGTCGTTGATGACATTGAAAAAAATGCAATAAAAATATAATTACTTAGAATATTATTTAATGAGAACAATGTTCATAAGATAGTGAGTGTGTTGAAATTTTGACAATGAGTGTAGCTAATGACTAACATTATCTATCCTCTGAGTTTGATTAAATGAAAAATATGAATTAATTTGTAAAAATTCCAAGTAAACTTGTATTAAAAGTTGTATTTCTGTTTTTTTGTTATGAATATTAAAGTCGTAATGAAGTTCAACTACAATTGGAATTTATTCGATTGCAGATAAACATATATCTCGCATAATAATTAATTATGATACTAAATTATGTTTTTCAATATTTCACAATAAATCAATTAGTCAAAAGAATAATCGACTATTTGAACTAAAATTGATTTTCATGATTTAACAGTGTTCAGAAACAATCTATAGTCATATACTTAACAGTGTTCAGAAACTTCAATGTGTAGAAACAAACACTCGTGAGGAGTAATGCTTTAATAAAATGTATTATTCTTGCAATCTGAATTTATTTCCAAAATTTCAGATTTGCATAACTACAGTATGAATCTCGGCACACCCCTCAGCAACTCCCAATAACCCTATCAACTCTAAAAGTACGCACGGACACTTCCCTTTGGAAGACACGTGGATATTGAAACTAAAATACCCGGAAGAATTTCTAAAAGGAAGACCATCGAAATTCAATCAGTAAAAAGCATACTTCAACTCTTTGCCAGCAGTTAGCTCCATCAAGTCCAACTCCATGAAGTTCAACTTTTGACTCTGATAGTGAAACAGTGAAATTTCACCAAGTGTCCACGTATACCATGACCACCAATTGTGGTAGAGTTGCCGGTTCTTCAAGACCTCACCATGGACATTTACTGTGGGACTTGATAAAGTAACAGTCATATCAATGCGATGATACAGTTTGACCTTGTTCTATTATAGCACGCAGGGCCATCTCAACATCAACAAGTGGTTGCCCAGCATAGAGCTGAAGCTGCCTCTTTTTTACCACTACCACTTTCTTGGCATGAGATAGTATTTCTTCATTCAGTTCCTGCAAATTATTGGTAGTGCACTTCAGGACAAGGTATGTATCAAACATGATTGTACATTTTACTGCTAACTATAGGTTCATACAACTGGCCGCTAAATGATCAATTCCAATTTTCATATGCCCGGTTTTGGATAGTAATGAGACACTTCAGTTATATGTTAGAACATGTAAGATTCTTACTTTAATTGACACTGGAACTGCATCAGCACTAAAAGATTCCAAATCTTCGAAAAAGGATTGCAATAGAAAACATAAATTGTTGGCATCAGCACGATCCTCAAAAGCAACAGTAAAGGAATCATCACTCTGGTCCTGTTCATTAGATGTGAGCATTATGTTATAGAAACCTTCTGATCCATCCTTGGAATCTCTTCGCATGAGAATGACCTTCACAAATATAGATAGTGACTTTATAATCAGATGCAACTAGATACATATGGGACATGTATAATGACTAAATGATAGCTCAAGCAAACTTATACCAGTACCAAAAGAGTTCTACAGTGTATTTGCGTCCTACAACATGCAGGACAATGACTTTGTCAAAGATTTTAAGGATTAACTCATATAAACTAGTTGATATAAAGAGAAAATTTTACAGGTTTCACACACTTAACAATAATGAAGTTTTGAAGATTCATAATGATGAAGTGTTGGGTGTTACATAGAAAAATTAATATAGGAAGTTAGAACAGTCAACACAAACAATAGTGTTACCCATCAAGATTAAAACACAAATAATGTCTATAATATAAACACAAATGATAAATATAATAGAGAATCTAGTTCAGATTAACATGATAAATATAATGAGTTAAAGTGTTGCTTTAGAACAACGTGATGAGTTTCTCTCCCAAGATATGTCAATCAGTCTAGTGCAAAAAAGATTCACGAACTCGTGAACATTAAAAACTCCAAATATTTCAATTTAAAATATGAACGAATTTTATACGTTCTCACTGTATGTTTTTCCACCCTCGAGGAGCTATTTACAAGAAAAACAGCAACCAATGTCACAATGTGCGGCATTGTAACATAAACAAAATGATCACGTTAAAAACAATTTGTTCAGTTCCCAGATTTTTGTATAACGTTATAAAACTTAACAGAGTTGGATAGCAAACGCCAACGCGCAGGTATTGCTACTACAAAATTTAGGATTAAAAATTATGAAAAATATTGGGTGATTTACTTATTAAATTTTTAGTTTAAATTTTACATTACAAATATAAAATATTTTCTAATATTGGATAGACATATTATGCAACTGAAAAACAAGAAAACAGAAAGAAATTTTCTTGCACTCACAAACACATAACGGAGGTTCAGCCACCACAAATCAGTCTCTGTATCTGCTTGCTTAACTTTGAGTTTGATTCTGTTAGCTGGTGAACGTTTTTCAGTTAATCCATGTCTTGAACTGCCATTTACACTGTGCACACCATCCTTTTCAAAACTTATGCCTGTGTCCTGGTTTTCTTCCACAAAACCCTGAGAGTTTTGTGTACTCAAGTCTCTTGATTTTCTTGACTGTATTACTTCCATCGAAGACATCCCAGGAGCAGTTTCCCTGGCATCGCCTAAAAATATAGAAATTAACTCAAATTCTGCTACATATATCAACAACCAACCTACCTCTCACTGGCTTCTTCTTGGAACAAGTGAACAGCCAAAACCTAAAAAGAAAAATCTGTACATTCTTTGTTCTATTTATATAACATGCTAAATCATATAAAAGTCTTACTGACTAAACTCATGTATAGCCAACAACTCGGGAAAATAAAAGGTATTTCCAAATGTGTCACTCCATCAAGCTATGCAAGAAAAACCGAATGTAGTGTTTAAGTATTCAGATAAACCATAGATATGAAAAACCATTTAGAAATAAGTTATGAATTGAACACATTACCATTGTCAGTCCTTCTAGTTTTATTTCCAACGTTTGTCTTCATATCTGGTGTCTCCATCTTCTCGTTCAAATTCTTCACATCATTTTGAATCACTTTGAAAGCATCATCAACAAATCTTCCCCTTTCTTCCAAAGGAACACTAGAAACACTCTTCTGCTTATCAGCATCCTGATCATTCACTTGTTTATCTTCACTTAACATTTGCGCTTGATCAGAACCATCACTTCCATAATCTTGAGCTGTTTCCTCACCCGCTGAGCCCTTCTTTATTGCATCAGAAGCTTTCCAATTTCGGGTCCCTGGAAATCCCTTGGGAGTTTTTGTAGCCTTAGCAGAAGGGCTTCTAAATTTAAACTTCTTCTTAAACACCAATGCATCGTCTCCCTCATTCATATTCTTATTGACACCCCTATCCATTCCAGCAGCAAAATTCTCACTAGCATTCGTCTGTAACGCTTTGTTGATATCGTTAGCCCTAACATTTAACTTATTTAACCTATTCTGCAGGTTTATCAATCGCTCACTAATCTCTTTCTCAATATCATCTCTACGACTAGAAACAGCACGTTCATCGTCATCAATTTCAACATCTTCATCCTCCATATCCTCTTCCCCTTTCTTCTCCGATTCAAGTCGCCGCGCTTCCTTCGCCATTAGCCTAATTTCCTCGATTTTCTCCTCCATTAAAAGTTGTTCCCCAGAAACATCATTAACCGGCAATGACACGGTCTTCCCATCCTCACTTTCCCTTCCATCAATCTCCAAATCTCCATATTGGCGGTTGTGCTTGTAATTCCCTATAGCCCAAACGGCGTAAATCGTCTGTAACACCAGACTCCCCAGAAAATACAAAGCCCCGTATTTGAAGATATCTTTCATGGAAACCTTCTCAAAAACACCATTCTCCCTCGCGGCAACCTCAGAAACCTGAAACTCTTTCATATTTTCAGATTCCCCGGCGACTACCCCGGCGACTACCCCGGCGAGCGTCTCGTTGGAGGGAATTTCCTCGCCGAGGTTGTTGTTTTCTTGTGGAATGGCGACAGGATGTGGCGGCGTGGGCGAAGATAGAAGAGGGAGTGAAAGTGGGTAGGGTTTGGTTTGGGTTCTGGGAATTTTGGGTCGCAAATGGTTTTTCCTCTGCCGTTTTGAACAAACTGGAATACGACGAAGGGTTCGTCCGTTAGCGTGAGACGTCAGAAGAGACGAGAGTGCGTATTGCGCACTCGCCATTGGCACGAGGAAAGTGGAAGCTCGGTGAGATTTCGAAACCTCAGTGAGGATGCTTGTTGCTTAGGTCAGTTTCTTCCTCCATAAGAAGCAACAGGAGAAGGAGCTAAGCTCGCGTTCAGTTACAGTTGGTCTATACCGTTGAAGAATTCACCGTAATAATCGTTCCTGGTCTGACCCTGCCCTGAGTCCTGCTTGGGCCTGCTTTGGCCCAACTTATTACCCGCGTCCTTTCGTTTTGGCCCAACTGCTTTTTGTCTTTAAATATGTCCGAAAGGATAGGTTGTCGAAATCTCGGATTTTGAATTTTGTATGCCCAGTCTCAATCCCGCACCTCATGGCTTCTTCAGACTCAAAGGGACTCCTCTTCTTCGCCAACTCTCTCCCTCTTCAAATTCGAGCTCCTCTTACCCTCGAAGACGATGATTCCGAAGCCGACGTTTCAAGTAATGGCACACTTTCTCAATCTGATTACACCTCCCAAGGAGAACAAGGACAAGAAGAGCAAGAAGAAGATTTCGTTGAAGTTGGTGAGTGTGTAGAGCTATCTCCCATGCACGCTGCACCTTTGCATGCTACTCCCTTTGCTCATTTGTCTACTTTTAATGACGAAGAAGAAGAAGAAGAAGAAGAAGAAGAAGAAGAAGAAGCAGTTAGAGGGAATATGTTTAGTCTTGCGAGAGTGTCGGGGAACAATTTTAATGCGCCCAGAATTGATCTTGTGGACTCCGAAGAAGAAAATTACGCGCCTTCTGTTTTTGTAAACTCGTTACGTGTTAGTCAATCATTGCTAGCGAATGATTTTGAATCTTTCAGTGGTAGTGACGGCGAGGAACTGTTTTTGGATGATGAGCAAGGTCAGGACCAAGTTCTTGGAATTAGGGTTGCGTGTGATGAATACTCGACCTCTGGTGCAACGCATTCAGATGTTATGTCGCAGCATTCACAGGACGAACAATTTGGCTTGGCAAGAGTGGTGTTCGATGATTTGGGGAGTGATAAGTTGAATGAGGCTGAGGGTGTTGAGGATTATGAAGATTATAGCAACAGCTTAAGGCAGGAACGGGATATGAGTTTCAATGATCCACCAGAACATAATTTCCAAGTACATTGCATGGCGGGTGAACCTGTGTATGAAGCTTTTGCGGAAAATGTTGAGTACGGTACACTAACTCAAACCACTGAAGCTACTGCAGATGGAGGTGTTGCTGCTGATCAAGTGAGTGACTGTGAGAATCTGGTAAGTATAACTACATCTGGGGTAAACTCAAATTCTGAATTTCACGATTCTTCTGCTGGTTTTGAATCCAATTATGGTGCTTTTGAAGGCAACAAAACTCTTAGTGTTGAATCTTCTGAACTTTATCCCACACTTCTTCCAGAATGTTATTTGGAAAAGGATTTGTCTAAATCCAGTTTAGGGGTTAATCCAGAAGATGAGCTGTTTTGTGATTATCATTCACATGAAAATGCGGAAAAACTTGATTTGGAGTACACTGCAAAAGAAGAGACCACCGTTGAGTTAAATTCCGCATGTCAAGAATCAGAAACTGAAAGTTGTGCTTCAGATGGAGATGCAGGGTTGATGTCGGTTTCCCTTGAGCAGTTCAAGGAACAAATTTCAGCTCTCTCTATTCTTTTGGGTAAAAAAGGTTCTGGAAATGATTCTCAAGGAATACGAGTCATCAGGAGTTCACATGAAGCGATAAACTTACCAAAGGATGATGCAAAAGTTCGATTTATCTATGCTGATGGTGATACTGAATCAGATGGCAATTCAGGTACAGTTACCTCCACTGATGAATCCAGTGTGATCTTTCTGGAAGTTCCAGGTAGTCTCAGCTCCTTACCATATAGCAATGCTCGAACCGGTTTCCAGCAGAGCATAACTGAGAAAGAAAAGGAAAAAATTCAGAACACGCAGACCATAAGTGTGAAGTTCTTGAGGCTTGTCCAGCGAGTAAATTTATCTCTGGAAGATTCCTTGGTTTCTAAAGTTTTGTATAGGTTGGTTGCAGATATTGAAAGGCGCTTGAATCAGGAATTTGTCATAAGATCAGCAAAAACATTAGCGAAGAAGTTTGAAGAAAGTTGTCCGGATGATATAGACTTCTCTTTGAACATTCTAGTTCTTGGGGAAAGTGGGGTGGGAAAGAGTGCAACCATAAATTCTATTTTTGGTGAAATGAAGGTTGTGACAAATGCATTTGAACCTGCCACAACTTCTGTAGAAGAGGTTTGTGGAACTATAGATGGAATCAAGATCAGAATCCTTGACACACCTGGTCTGAAGTCCTCTATGAAGGAGCAAGCTTACAACAGAAAGGTGTTGTCCTGTATAGAGAGGTATATGAAAAAGTTTCCTCCAGATGTCATTCTTTATGTTGATCGAGCAGATTTCCAGACCAGAGACTTAAACGATTTACCGATAATAAGGTCAATCACAAGTTCTCTGGGTCCCTCAATATGGCAACGTGCAATTCTTGCTCTGACACATGCTGCCTCTGTTCCTTTGGATGGATCATCAGGATCCCCTTTGAGCTATGAAGTATTTGTTGCTCAAAAATCCTATCTTGTTCAACAGTCAATCACTCAAGCCGTACGTAATCTGTGTCAATTGAGTCCAAGTTTCATGTGTCCAGTGGCCCTTGTTGAAAACCATCCATTATGTGGAAAGAATGTGTCAGGGGACTGTGTGCTTCCCAGTGGACTTAGATGGAGAAGCCAATTATTAGCTTTGTGTTTCTCTCTGAAGATCTTATCTGAAGTGTCTTCTGTTTCAAGACCTGAAACGCTCTTCGATCATTGGAAGCACTTTTTCTTCCAGGACCATTCCCAACCTCTGTGCCATGTAATTTCTTCGTTGTTGCAGTCTCCTGCTCATTTAAAATTTTCTGCCAATTGGAATTGACCTAGACATTCACTTGGCAGATGATTTTGTTGAATATTAGATTTGATAGCTGAATTCACGTCTCAGCTTTTCTGTGATGTCAATTATCGGTAGTCATGCCACTACTGGGACCATGATCTTAAGGGTCATCATGTTAGCATTAGTAGCTGTGTTGCTGATTTCTGTTTCAAACCTTAGCCACTGAAAGTAATGCATTTGTAGAGGGGACTTACGGGGTAATAAACAACAGTGTCATGGCATTATAACTTGGTTTGCATGTCATTGCTGTTAGAAAATTCCACGATTGTACTTCTTTTAAAAACATGGAAGCATATCTTCCCACGTCTGAAGTGTTGAATTCAATGATTGTGTGATACTGTCAAATTTAATTTAAAGTGTTTAATGGTGTTTTGTAATGTAGGTGTTATGCAATACAGCAAAGCAGTTAAAATAACGAGAAGTAATTAATAAAGTACTATTAATCAAATCATCTCATTGAGCACATAGTCCATAGTTTAATAAATTGGAAAACAGTTTTTCCATGCCATGTACACTTAATAATTGGTTTCAAAATTTTATTTTTTATTAAATATTATTTAATAAGTCAAAAAATTTAATAATCTTTTTTATTATTAATATTGGTAATATTATTTATGAAAATATAATATTGATAATATTATTTAATAATAAAGTAATTTAAACAATAAAGGATCATAATTTCTAAATATATTTGTCATAATAAACTATTTTATTATGATTTTGCATGCATATTTATTTAATAATTTCATTCTTTTAATAATAAATATTATTATATGAGGTAGAGTGATATATTTGTCATTTTTAATATTACAAAAATGTTTAACAAATATTAAGAATAAAATTTTAATATACAAATTATACTTTCAAAAAATAGTATTTAAGCCTAAGAATAACAATAACATTATGTTTTTACTAAATTTTAAAAGTTGACAATAATGTCAAAGAATAGACTAATAAACTCGAAAAAAATTACTTAGACACATGCACAAAAAGAATTTTTGAACTCATTTTTCGAATCCTTTGAAGTAGCATAACAATACAATAATAAATTTTTAGTAATAAAATCTTTAAATATAATCTGTCTTCATATAATGAAATCACTATTCAATCCTATAAAATAGAGATTTAATATTAAAAATTGAAAAATATTGTAAAAATACAAGAATATGACACAATTTTAATATTAGTAAAAATTAATATTTTTCATAATAATAAAAAAATAAAAAATAAAAAAATTTAATGAGCAAATATTATAGTGTCAGTGTGAGATAATGATTATTTGTTATTAATGTCTCATACATACATAACATTACTTTTTGTTTTCAGTTCTTTGTGAAACAATTATGTATTGTTTTATAAAAAAAAAAACTGATTGAAAGGTATATTATTTAAGAAAATTAATATATATATATATATATATTTTCAAAATATATGTATACAAATGAATATTACATTTTGTTCATAGTAAATATTTTAAAAAAATACGAATACACAAAATAATAAATAACTCTTTTATAATAAATAATTATTTAAATTTAAAGAAGCTACTAAAATAAAAAATAACTTTTTTTAACATGAATGTGTATGAAAATGTCCTCATGCTTTATAAGTAAATTTTACTTACAAAGTTATATAATTTTTAAGGTTAAATATACTTTTGTTCTTCTTCAAAATTTTGATTTAATTTAATTTATTAATTTTAAAAAATATATAAATTTAATTATTTTAAACTAATTTTATTAATTTAATTTAAAATTTAAAATTTAATTAGTTTAAAATTTTGAAAAGAAACTAATTTTATTTTTAATCTAAAGTTAAGAACGAGAAACATATTTCAACTCTAATTTTTAATTTTTATTTGTTGAAAAAGAAACATATATGTTTTGTGAATAAAGGAGTTAGTAATAATAATTTTTAATTTTTATTTGTTAAAAAAGAAACATATATGTTTTGTGAATAAAGGAGTTAGTAATAAGATGAAAACTAACCTTTTTTTTATTCATTCAATTTAAGTTAAGCAATCACTTTAACAAATTTAATATTAAAACTAATTTTATATAATATTTTCAAATTTACCTGACATTATAGGGATCACAAAAATAAAACAAAACAGTATCATGGTATCAATATCAATGCCACATCAAATATTTATTCGATTGCAATGACTAATACGAAAAAAAATATTAAAATATATATATATATATATATATATATATATATATATATATATATTTAAAAGAAAAAATTAAGTAGTTATAAAAAACATTATTTATTTAACACAGACTAATACACGTGTAATTTTAATTCGTGCATTAATTTATATGTAATTTTTTTATTTATAACAAATGGAGTTAATCTAGTATTTATAATCTAGTATTTATTTAAAGTGTGGCGAGTAATGGTTTGAAAATCCTAACACAAAACTCTGTGAATTTGCTCTGTGCTTTTGTTTTGAATTTTTGCATACACAATCTTGTAAAATTAACTCTTGTTATACGAACATTTGTCATATATTTAAGGCAGTGGTTTATTATAATTTTTTTTAAGAGAATTTATCATGAAATTTACATATTAAAAATTAAATAATATAGACAGCAATTTTGAGAGAACAAATTCGAAACAAGTTATCTACTCGTTTTGAGGAGTAGTAATAGACAATAGTTGTTGGCGAAAAGACGAACGCAAGAAAGAAATGGTAGTGAGTGTGGCTTAGGTTGGAGAATCCGAGTTATCCGAATGATGAATGAATGAATGAATCTTCGTTTCTTCCTCACTCAGTTGAGCTGAGTTGAGTGCTTTCCATCATGTCTCTTCTCAAATCCCTCACTTCAAATTCCTCTGCTTTCAATTTCAAACCAACGCAATCCACCATGGCGCATTCCTCTCCTTACAAGGTACGCCATCTACTATTTAATGCTTCGTTTTTAACCCACTGTGATGCGTTTCATAAATAACACGGTTAAGTTTGACATTCTGTTTACTATTTTGTTCAATTCACACTTTGTCACAGTGGATTGATCACCTTGTGTTCGTAATAGTTACGTTTTTTTTCTGCGTTTAGCCAATGAAATCAAATTTCTCCTGTTAGTCACGCATTGACGTGTACGGTGGCCTTTTAGACTTTTTTTAGCTTGAGATAGACGATGTGCTCGATGAATTGTCTAAGTGAGAATTCAAATTATTGTTTGCTTTTCCCAGGGTGAGGTGTTTCTGAAGCTTTCCCTTCATTGTTTTAACTTCTTTTTAAAATCGTGGATTATGCTTGCGTTGGTGTTCTAGTCTTCCTGAGAACGCCGTTCGTCTCACAGTTGCAACAAAATAAAAAAAATCTGCCCAAAAATATTTGTTGTTCCCAAGAATTATTGTTGACGTGTTTTTTTGCAAGTTTTTCAAAATGTGGTGGTTGAGTAAATATTAAAGTATGTGAATTTGGCAACATATTCTTTTGCAAATAATTCTCTATATGGTTTGGTGTGTGTGTGTCTCTCTCTCTGTGTTGTAGTAACCTGTATTACAACGGTGTGACATGCTTTTTTAACATTCTCAGGTGCTACTACGAACAGCTTGTTCCTCTTCCAGGGGAACTAACTCTGTTGGCTTGTTTTATTCCCGAGGGATCTCATCAGTTAAAGTGGTATCTATCACAAACGTATCAAACTATTGTTCTTATTCGAGGGACAATATATGTTCTTCAAAGCGAAGATCACGAGGGCCAGTGATGGCAGGAAAGAAAGCTTCGGAAGGTAGTCTATTTTCTATTTCACATTACTTTGGACTCCTTTTTTTCTAAGCCGTTGCTGCTTGTCCTGTTTATTTCTTTAGGAGTCAAGCAAGAAGATGGAAAATACAAGCACACTGTTGATCTTCCCAAGACAGCATTTGGTATGAGAGCTAATTCTTCAGTAAGGGAGCCTGAAATTCAGAAAATTTGGGAAGAGAATCAAGTATTCAAGAAAGTTGTTGAGAAAAATAGCGGAGTAAGTTTTGGATCGTCCTCTCACCTGTTTAACTCCTAGCTATTTGAACGCATTAACCTATTCTAAATTACTTGATCAGGCAAATTTTATTCTTCATGATGGCCCTCCATATGCTAATGGTGATCTTCACATAGGGCATGCCTTAAATAAAATTTTGAAGGATATTATAAATCGTTATAAGGTATGTTTAATTGCTATCGTAATGTAACATTTGAAGCATATATATATTTTTTATTATGTCTGACACGTGCGACAATATATTTTGCATTCTAAATTGCTGAAATAATCTCAAGTAGGCACCAAACGCTGATATTTTGAGAATATTTTACTTTTTTTTGTCTGCAGGTTCTTCAAAATTATAAAGTTAATTTTATACCTGGGTGGGATTGTCATGGTCTACCAATTGAATTAAAAGGCAAGTATTAATGTTAGTATAATCATATGTGGTTAGTTCTGATACTATGTTGTATTCAACAGTGTGTTGTGTTGATCCTTCCTTTTTGTGTTTGGCACATGTCAAAGTTGAATGACGTCTTGAATTATCGAGATAGTTCTTATATTCAATAATTTTGTGTTATGCGTTTTATTAATAAATGCATTTGGAGTAGCTGCAGATGTCAATAAAATGTAAATGTTGTCAAGCGAACCCTTTGTTGTAGAAAGTACATTTTTTGCATTAAGTGATTCTTGGATTACATATGTATTTTTAATTTCTCAAATTAACAATTAAAATTTTAGGCATCTCCCTTTTGATCCCCGTTTTTGTTTTGGAAATAAGTGCAGTTTTGTTTTGGCTTATAGTCAATGTAGGCAACAGCAAGCCCTTCTATATTGTAAATGTATTGGTGAATTTTATGAGTTATGCACATGCTATAGGGTGAAAAGGAGGGAACACTGATTATTATGTTTCTCAGGCATTATGATTTATTGAATACAGAATGAGCCTTGACATGTAAGAGTAAGAGTGCTAGAATTCAATGTATATTTTTTTAGTTTTGTGATCTTGGTTTTACCGGACCTTGTTTTTAGGAATTCAAATTTTTTGCTCCCCTACATTTCTAACATGTTTCCAATATTAGAGAAATTGTTGATTTAATTCTTGCTTAGGAATACATTGAATGATTTAGGCTGTTTAGATGAAAGTTGGCCACATGATTTTGGGAATTCCAATGCACACTCCTGAATTCCTAAGCCCAAAATGAAGAAGAAAGACTTTTTTTTCTGAGAGTGAAAGCTCTCCCGAGTTGATAGAGGAATGGAATTCTCAAGTGAATTTAGAATATTAAGATGGCTTTATATTTGGATATCTGATCTGAAGATATTTTTTTTAATCTGTTACAGTTTTATAGGATTTCTTTCTAGTATAATGGAATGATCTCAAATAAAAGAATCAGAAATTCTTTCCTTCTTCCATTATCTCATTATCAACTCTTACCTCAATTCTGGTGCATGTTTGCCTCACTCTCTCCTCCCAACTTTCTCTCTTTCACTAATTCACATGACTCTCCTCTCTGTCATCTACACCTTTTTTCCAGTCTCTATTTCACATTTCCTTTCTCTCTCTTTCTTCTGCACCTATCTTTCCTATTATCTTCTATGAGCACAAAATCAAACATGGACACACCTAAGGTCTAAAATATAGGATAAGTGCTAGTGTGAAAAAAATGTCCGACTCCATGACACTTCTAAGTTGAGGTATGCGTGATTAATCCTCTTGCACATCTCTCTCTCTCTCTTTCTCTCCCACACTTCTCTTATCCCTGTCTACCGGCAAATAAGTAATAGGATAAAAGTTTGCACTTTTTTTAAAAATGAAAATTTATGAATTATTTTTTTGGTTAAACATTACTTTCGTTGTCTCAAATTACGTTGAAATCAAAATACTTCATGGTTGTTTGAATTATTTCAGTTTTGCAGTCACTGGATCAAAAGGCCAGAAGTGACCTCACACCGTTAAAGTTGAGAGCAAAGGCTGCTAAATTTGCCAAAGAAACTGTTAAGAAACAGATGTCATCTTTTAAGGTCCCTTCTCTATTTTTCATTTATCTTCTTTTTATTGTAATGTTTTTTGTTTAGTTATACAAAATTAACAATTTCACATTTATTTTTTATTCTAATTAGTTGGGATTATGTAACTTAAGCATGTTACTAAATGTTTGCAGCGCTATGGAGTTTGGGCAGACTGGAATGATCCCTATCTCACTCTAGACCCCGAATATGAAGCAGCCCAGGTAGCTGGTACAGCCTTTCTCATTTACCCTGACATGCGTGTTAGTCAAACATGATTTTAGCACTTCAATGTGTGCTATCAACTATAACAGAATGCATATCAATGGTCAAGCAAACAACCAAATAATTAGTACATTTAACAGGAATGCTGTTTTTTTTTACTTTAGTTTTTCTTTCTCTGGTGCTTGACTTCAAACTGTACTACTGGTTATTGTTATGCAACCCTCATAATTTGTTCTTATAATTTTCTAGATTGAAGTGTTTGGCCAGATGGCCTTGAAAGGCTATATATACAGAGGAAGAAAACCTGTTCACTGGAGTCCTTCATCACGAACAGCACTAGCTGAGGCTGAGCTGGAGGTATAATGATATACCATTATGTTATTCTTCTTAATATGAACCATAAATCCTAAATATTAATGCTTCTAATATGTGTATAGTGTGGGTAGAACTTGCATAGCTTTATATACGTATACATACAAAGATCATATACATTTCTGTCTACATATATGCATGCAGTTTCTCTCTAAAGTCTGATCTGATGGAGCTTGGAGTATTTACATTTCTACCTGTTTGATTTCTATGTAGTACCCTGAAAAGCATGTTTCAAGAAGCATATATGCCAGTTTTAGAGTTGTGAGTGCTCCTTTAACATCAAGTTCCCTACTACAAGAATTTCCAAATTTGTGCTTGGCTGTATGGACCACAACTCCCTGGACTATTCCGGCCAATGCAGGTATGTTTCGTATTTAGTCGTATTTTTCATGTTAGCTTATTGTTTCTGAATGCCTTTTACGGTTCGTATGATTTTAGTGGTTTTAATTTCCCCATCTTATACTTATTTCGTTCACAAAGTCTCTATGATAAACAGAATTACATATTTTTCTTAATTTCTGTATCCATGTGTTTAGCTGAATCATTTGATATAATAGGCATACTACTTAACACGCTGTAGTCAATGCAGGTTGTCCTTTTTCCAATATCTTGTACATGATTAATTCTTGTTGACTATTTGGCACATAAAAATATAGTGTATTATTTTTTGCCCAAAAAGTATGAATTATCCCCAAAAATTGTTATAAGTTATAAGTACTCAAAGATTAACTCATTTTTGTTCTTAAATGTTTTTGAATTTGACCGTCTTATATCACTCCTCTTCTTTACCTGCATTCTACTGTTCTACACTCAGCTGTTGCGGTGAATCCTAAGCTCGAATATGCTGTTGTTGAAATAAAGTCATTACTGGAGCCTGACCCAGCAACTGGTGGAAAAAAAAAGAAAGGTCTTGGGCTTTTTTTGGAGGATGAGAAGAAGCCAAATCTTATTGTGGCTTCAGACCTTGTGCCAAGTTTAGAGGCAAAATGGGGTGTGAAGCTTGTTGTCAAGACAAAACAATTGGGTTCAGAGTTGGAAAACTACAGGTTGTTGGAAGTATGCAAATTAATGATTATTTTCTTTTACTTCATTTTTTATTTTGCTGTTATTTCCATAATACTTCATGTTAGTAATTGTTTTACTTTTTACAATATTGGGGGAAGAAAACTTTACGCTGAGGGTATACATTGTTGTCTCAGGTATATCCATCCAATAGATGATAGGGAATGTCCTGTTGTGATTGGCGGCGATTATATTACAACAGCAACAGGAACAGGACTGGTCCACACAGCTCCTGGGCATGGTCAGGAGGATTACGTGACTGGCCAGAAATATGGACTGCCCATATTTTCTCCAGTAGATGATGATGGAAAGTTCACTGAAGAAGCTGGGCAATTTAGTGGGCTTGATGTTCTTGGTGAAGGTAACACTGCTGTTGTAAAATACTTGGATGAACATCTCTCACTCATCATGGAAGAATCATATGGTAAGTTTGTTCTGTCACTAATCATAAGATTCTGTAAATAACTATTGACTATATCATCATCATCATTCCCCATCTTCTCTGATACAGAACACAAGTATCCATATGACTGGCGAACAAAAAAACCAACAATATTTAGAGCAACAGAGCAGTGGTTTGCATCTGTGGAGGGATTTCGCCATGCTGCTATGGATGCTATTAATCATGTAAAATGGGTTCCGGCTCAGGTATGCTGTTTTACTTTTCAAGTTTCTGTTGATGTATGATATCATTTTTTTGTAACATGTATTCTCTTAGAGATGTGCCACTTGTCATATTTGTTACTGATATACTTGAATTCCTTAGGCAGAAAATAGAATCTCAGCAATGACTTCTTGCCGCTCAGACTGGTGCATATCACGACAAAGGACATGGGGCGTCCCCATTCCAGTATTTTATCATATTCAGTCTAGAGAACCTCTTATGAATGAAGAGACAATTGATCATATAAAATGTAAGAGCCCGAATGTGGTAAATTTCTTTTTTCTTAATTCTCAAGAGTATAAACTATCAGGTTAGTATTTTTTTTTTTGTACATGTACCATCTCAAATGTTAATGGACAGCACAATGATTTATTCTATGTAGTTGAATGCAGTGGTAAATATTTAAAATTGCTTAACGGGTTGTGCCTATCTAAAAATGCTTGTTCTGTGGAGGTAATTAGATAATGAAATTGATCTTTTATTTTAATTTGATGCTTTTTCAGCTATCATAGCCCAAAAGGGTGGTGATGCATGGTGGTACATGACTGTAGAGGATCTTCTTCCAAGTAAATATCGTGATAAGGCAGCAGAATATGAAAAGGGAACTGACACAATGGATGTATGGTTTGATTCAGGTACAATACTCTTGTCCAAGTAGTGCTTTTCCCCAAATGCATGGTTTCATGTGTTTCTCAACCACTCCCATTTTCATTTTTGTGTTCAGGGACTGTTCTACACGTTTAATTAATTGAATTTTTTTTAGATCAAGTTATTTGTTGATGTTCCTTTTTCTTATTACTCTTTTGACCTCAGTCACATGAATTGAGTCTAGGACCTTAATCCTTAATCCACGACTCCCAACCCTCAGCTTCTTGAGCAATGCTGATGTTTCCTTTGGCTTTTTACTTCTGACCTCAGGTTCCTCCTGGGCTGCAGTCTTGGGAAAAAGAGATTCCCTTAGTTATCCTGCAGACTTGTATCTTGAAGGAACAGATCAGCATCGAGGGTGGTTTCAAAGTTCTTTGTTAACAAGTGTAGCTACGAAAGGTAATAGGCCGCTGGACTTATTTTATCATATTGATTATCTTTAAGACTTTTACTATTTGTCCCCTTTTTGGTTTTATCAGGAGTAATGTTCTATATCTCACACTGGTGAGGCAAATGTTTTTTCCTGATTGATATTTCGTTGATAGGTTGGTTCTGTTTTCAAATCAATCTCACTTTCCTTGCTATGCTAAGCAACACTGGAGATTACATGCACAACACCATTAGTGGATTTTTTCTTTGTTTGTTCACATTGTATAGTTCAACTGCATAATGCCTGCAGATAAAGATGTATACTTGTGTTTGGCTGTGTTTGAGAAGGTCTCGTATGTTTATACATTAGTTGGAACTGAGATCCATGTGATGATTAGTAGAATGTAATTAAGCAAGTGTGATGTTATTTGTAGTTTTTCAGCAGAGAATACTCTTTATACAGATAAGTTTCTGGGACAGCAAGTTTCTGTCATTTTTTAGTCTGATCTGTTGAATCAGTGGGAAGGGAAATCTGTGAGGTATGCAAGGTGATCATTTGGGATGGAGTTTTGATTGTGTAGATTTGTTGGTTGAATAATCAGAAAAATATAAAGCTGATGTGGTACAAATGGATGAGATGATTGGACACATGGAAGAGAACCGTCTCTTTGAGATGTAAAGGCTGTTAGGGAAGAGAACCACGGTGGAAGATGAGAGTTGCAATCATAAGTAAATATCCTTTAAGCCAGGACTCGAATTTGAATATCCAAGGTTTGGATAAGTACTGTATGGCTATTAAGATAGTGGAACTGCCGTCCTTTACTGAGAAGAGCCTGTGGGATGGATGACTAGGGCAGAAACATACTTTGGAGCAGTGCAAAATACTTTAGAAGTGCAGATCAAATTGATTATTATGAAGGGATTAACTATCAGTTGCTTAAATATTTTGAGAGAAACAGATGTTGTCACTTGGTGGAAATTAAGGGTTCTAATTGCTATGTTTGGAGGAAGAAGGTTTGAGAACCCATATATGAGGAATTAGCAACCTTGAGATAATTGGATTTGTTGAAAGTCCCGCATCGACTAGAAATAAAGTCAATTTATAGTATATAAGTGGGTGCAAACCTCACCTTACAAGTCGTTTTTGTGGGGTTGAGTTAGGCTTAAAGTTTACTTCTTAACATGGTATTAGAGTGAAGTTAGAGTCTATCGTGAGGGGTGTGTTGGAAGTCCCTTATCGACTAGAGATAAGACCAATTTATAGTATATAAGTGGGTGCAAACCTCACCTTATAAGCCGGTTTTAATGTCTAGTTTCACGCTCGAGATGTATATACCTCGGTGTGAGGGGGTGTGTTGGAAGTCCCACATCGACTAGAGATAAGGCTAATTTATAGTATATAAGTGGGTGCAAATCTCACCTTACAAGCCGGCTTTGTGGGGTTGAGTTAGGCTTAAAGTCCATTTCTTAACAGGATTCTGGGAGGCAGAACTGGGAGAAAGTTTCTGTAACTACTGCAGCCATGCCGAATAGTAGTTGCTTAGTTTGGAATGGAAGAAATGACGTCAATTCTGGTTTATAGTTGATTCAGGCTTTTAAAAAAAAAAGACCTTACATCGTCTTCATTTCAACTGGCAGGAAGAATGAAGGAGTGGAATTTTATGGACAAAATATGGGGCCATGACATTTATCCAATCAAGAACTTAGGGAGAGAAAAACCCAAAGGTTTATGTTTTCAGTGTGGAGAGAAATCCCACCCTTTACACCAATGCTGGGAGAAATAGTTATGACTGGTGATTTTGGGAGATAATGAGGTCCTAAATGAAGAAGTAATTGCTGTTGAAGTGAGTAAATAGAGTAAGGGAGAATCTTTTTCCTACGTTCACATTGGGAACAAGACTTATTTTTCAACTCCCAAAAATGTTGGGAACCAAGATCCATGGGTTAGGAAGAATCCATCCATGTATTTATACACGACAAAACATCTTGTATTAGCAATTATGCATTAATTCTGTTTAGAAACTGTGTGATGGCAGTTATTCAAAGAAAATAACTGATGTAAGCTATGTATTAGGATTATAGCTTATAGTAGGGTGTGTAATTAGAATAGCATATTATTATGTGTGGTTTGTGGTGGCAGCGAATACTGTCTATAGAAGACTTTTGTTTCTGAGATAGATAGTGTATTGTTGTAGTATGTATGGTTTTCTGTGTTCAGTATTGTTCTATTTTTCGTTTATCAACTAGTTTTCTATCCTTGATACTATATAATTGTCCTTCTTGTTTGATACAGGGAAGGCTCCATATTCAAGTGTTTTAACACATGGATTTGTATTGGATGAGAAAGGTTTAAAAATGAGCAAGTCATTGGGTAATGTTGTGGATCCACGTTTTGTGATTGAAGGAGGTAAAAATCAAAAGGTTAGTTATGTTGACTGGTCATCAAATAAATTAGTCTTGGAATTTTCTCAGAGTATAATTTTCCTTTCCATAAAGCCCCCCAAGCAAGGGTTTTTATCTGCTTTATTCACAGGAGGCACCTGCATATGGGGCTGATGTCCTCCGACTCTGGGTGTCTAGTGTAGATTATACAAGTGACGTGATGATTGGCCCTCAGATTCTTCGTCAAATGTCTGAGGTTTACCGAAAGTTGCGAGGAACTTTGAGATACCTCTTGGCAAATCTTCATGATTGGAAAGTAAGTTTGAATTCTATTGTAGTTGAAGCTTTTTGCTTGATTGATAATTTTTCATTTTCTTTGTCCGTAGTTACTACCTACTGTCACTTGCCTATCTCTGGTTTTCATATATTTATTCCACTATGTCATCTCTGTTTATGTCTCGTTGACAGACGGAATACGCTGTCCAATACCATGAGCTTCCAAGGATTGATCAACATGCACTTTTTCAACTTGAAAATGTTGTAAAAAGCATTCAAGGGAATTATGAAAATTACCAGTTTTTTAAAATATTTCAGGTAATTTTTTATATCTTCATAAACGTTCCTTTATGTGTAATGCGTGTTTATGCTTAGGGTTCATCCATTAAAGAAGGAAAAAAGGAAATAGAATTATAGGGATCCAGTGTCATAACCATAGAAATATACTGTTGGAAAGTTGTGATATGGGAAGTCTTTTATGTCAAACTTTTATTAGCTTAAGCGTATCATTTTGGTGGATTTTTTCTTATTGAATTGGTTGATTTTTAAAATTCACATTTATCCCCTCCATTGTCTCAGATTTTGCAGAGGTTTGTTATTGTTGAACTGTCAAATTTCTATTTTGATGTTGCCAAGGATCGACTTTATGTTGGGTAAGTTTCTCTGCTTTAGCATCCTCTTTGAGGATATTTAACATGCACTTCCTTTGTGGCATCAAGGAATAGAGGCCTGTTTTTCATTTCCTTGATTGTTTCTGTTTAATTCCAAAACTCATCTCAATACGCTTAAAATCTGCAGTGGATCAACAAGTTATACGAGGAAAAGCTGCCAAACAGTTCTTGCAGCTCATCTCCTTTCAATTGTGAGAATATTAGCACCAATATTGCCCCATTTAGCTGAGGATGTGTGGCAGAATCTTCCTTTTCAGTATATAACTCAGGATGGTTCCATTGCTGAATATGTATTTGAATCAAGATGGCCCCTCTCAAATGAAACATGGCTCGCCCTCCCTGTAGAAGAAATTAATTTTTGGGAGAATATTCTTGAGGTACCCTTCATCTCAGATTTCAAGATAAGCTGACACCAATCTGAATCAATGTTTCCACGTGGTTCATGACAGAACAAAAAGATAGGCCTTTCTACCCATGAAAAAGATATGTGAGAACATTAAGGATGGTAAATAAGAGCATGGCTATACTGCATAACCACCTTTAAATGATCAAAATACAAAAATAAGTCAAGATTATCTTTGTTTTACATAATATAAATTCACGATGTTGATATGTTATCCACTATGCAATCTCGGGCAATATACTCGTCCTGATATATATATCACACACACACACACAAAGAGGGGGAGAGATAAGGAATTGCGTCACCAATTTCCTTGATCCAAGTAGTAATTGTGAAGTCTGAAACTACTGATTGATTTTTTCACTTTTATAGTGTAGTCCAGTTTCGGTAATCTTTTCACTCTTTTACAAGGTTGGTTTTCCTAAATTTCAATTTCATATGTATAAGGATATAAATGTGAAGTACAGAAAATGAAAGAATACGCTGAAGTGTGAAATTTCGGAATGATTTGGTTCTTTGTGTTAAAGATGTGACTCCTGTGATTTCTCTTTATACTTTTTTATCTGTTTCATTTTGTTTGCTATGTTGTACAATGATGAAATCAATGACATCAGATATTTTATTTAAGTTTGTGCCTGTTTCTAAATCAAAACCTATGTTGCCAGCTGAGAACAGAAGTGAATAGAGTTTTGGAAGTTGCTCGAACAGGTAAACTAATTGGGGCCAGTCTAGATGCAAAGGTTCATATCTATACATCTGAAGCCAGCCTGGCATCCCAATTACGTGAACTGTGTGCAGCCAAAAATGATGCCGATACATTGCACCGTCTATTCATAACATCTCAGGTATGTATGTCGTTGAGTGATTTCCCTCTTATTAACTAGTTTACTTGAAGATTAAGACGTTGGATTGGAACTACTAAAATCTTGCTTAGGGCCCATCAAATTATGATTCATGTTTCGTCATTGCAATGGAATACATCCTTGCCCATTGAGCCTTGAGACAATAGAATAAATTGGATTATGTTGTAATTTGATTGACAATGTGCAGGCTGAGATTCTTCCATCACTGGACGATGAACATACTGTAAATATACCATATAGTGGTGAATGCCTAATTCAAGGGAAGAATAAAGTCTGGATTGGTATATCTCGCGCTGCGGGTTCTAAGTGTGAAAGATGCTGGAATTATTCACAGCACGTTGGTTCATTTTTGGACCACCCTACTCTCTGCAGTCGCTGTTACGATGTTGTTGCTCTTCCGACGCCCCCTCGAGTAGCAGCAGTCAGTTAAGATTTTAGAACCAACGTTGTTTTGAGTTCCAAAATGTCATTTTTTTTCTCACTACTTCACTATATGCATTCATTGAGTAAGTGTTGCATGCTCTGAGTTATTTATTCCAAATCAACGTCATTTTTGTTCGCTACTCGTATGGAATAAATAATTATGGTATGCCACTGAGCGCAACTATACACATAATTCCATTTAAATTTTGACCTGTTTATTTATGTTTGCCTGTACTTAGGTCAACAAAGTGGGAACAGCCCAAATAAACCATGGATATGTGCTGATAGAATTGATTTAGATCGTTCTTTTATAGAATTATGGTTAAAATTGATTTTAAAATAACGGAGTAGAACTGTGCATTTTTAAGAACGTTTGTGTATTTCAAATAAAATTTGATTGTTTATTGTTAAAATATATAATAATATAGAAATTAATTATTTCTTTTGACATACTCATCACATATTTCTATTTTATACTTAATTAGGTTTTAGAATTTTTTTTAAAGGATGAAAATATATACCCAAATGCTATAAGGAGCTATCCATGCACACTTTAACAGCAGACATTATGAATTATTTACATTTTTTTTAACGGCATAATATACTACAAATTAATCATTTTTTTTATCTAATTACCATTATTCATGAAGTCTCTTTTCACTAATGAGTTATAATGTTTATGTCTCTGCTTTTAATTAGTTATATTGATACCACAAAGCTTAACACACACTTATAGTTTTCACTCATATTAATTATTAAGTTAAGAATATATGTATAATATGTTAACTTTTTAAGTAGAATATAAAAATACTAAGACACTGTTTGTTTCGGTAGATGACAGTGTTACAAAATCCATAAGTAATGGTTTCTTCTATCATCTTTAGCTTTCATTATTGGATTCCACAAATACGACTACTTTTAGTTTTCTATCATTATTTACACTTCCAATCATGCAATTTTCCTCTTTTTGCCTGCCCCTCTTTTTTAAACTAAGATTTGATTGCAAAAAGATGAAATACAAAATTAAATTACCTTGTGTTTAAATGATGGATTCTAAGAATAAAATCCATTTTCAAAGAATTTAAAATAATTTGTTATAGAATATATTGTTTAGATAAATAGTTATGTAAATTTAAAATGTTTTAGCTGAGACAGATAAAAGGAATCAGAAAACATTTTTAATTACATAAAAGCTAACATTGTAAACTTTCAAATTTAAAGAATAATAGAATATGAAAAATCTCAATTCTATCACTCGTATGTCACTTGTTTTTCTTTTGTTATTTTATATTAAATATTTTCAATTAACTAACCTTAAACATAATCTTGTTTTTATAGAACAAATCAATGTTTTTAAACTTGAACATTTGTGATCAATTGACAGTAGTGATCAATTGTGAGTAGCACATAAAACAACATAAAAGTAAATATTACCAAATAATAATCACTCTTGAATGATTCAGTACAAATTGTTTCACTAATAGGATTTGAAGTGTCTACATTTCAGTAATTAGATCAATAGAACAGTTCAATGATCGATCTTGAGGTTTTTGTACCTTTCTTCTTCTTCAATTTTATCTGCATTTTGCCTTTCTCATGTGGTATGTTTGTGAAGGTCCAATTCTTCTCTACTTTGATTAAAAATTTATGTTCTTAGTCTTTTCATTTGACATAATTATTCTTAAAAGAACATACAAAAATTAGTCTTTTTTTTTTATAAATGTACAATTATCCATGTAATTTAAAAAAAATGAAAGTCTCACACCAATCTTATTATTTGGAAGAAATAAAATTCATAATTTATTCCACAGACAATGAGATAATTTCCGTAACAATGGAATAATTTTTATATTTCCTTAATAGGTGATAATGTTAAATTATATTAATTTAATATTTTGTTAATGTAATTTAAAGAATAATTTTGATGTAAAAATTATAATATTATAATTATTTAAAATATAAATATATTAAAATTATAAGATATTAAAATTATTATTTTTTATTTTCAAATGACATTTTAATATTTTATTAAAATTGATAGAGTATCGTGAAAAATAAAAAAGGTTATGCTTAAAAAGATGAAACAAGAGTTACTTTTTTTTAAATAGAGAAATAAACATGTCTTTAGAAAGAAATTCTTCCTATCCTTATCATTTTTATATCATTAATAAGTGAATTAAGATAAATAAGAGAAGAGAAAACAATTAATTAAGAAAACTTTAGGATAGATTCAATTAAGTTATTTTCTTTTATAATTATATGTAGGTTAGAGCAATAATTATATGTAGGTTGGAACAATAAGAATCATGAAATATCTTATATATTTTCATTCAATTAAAATTATTGAATAAAAAAACTTATAAAACTTTTTAGAATTAATTTTTATAGATTTTTTTGAAATTACTAAAAAAATATAATGAATTAATTTTGTAGAGGACTAACTTTAAAAATAAAAAATAAAAACATTGAAATATTAAATCATATACAACCTAATTTAATTTACACGCATATAAATAAGGATAAAAACTACTTACTTCTTTGAAAAAAAAAGCAAAAAGCCAAAAGTAAAAAATGAAGAATAATTTCATGTTGTCGGATCCAGTTTTGAAACATTGGAAACACAATAATATTAAACAAACAATAATTTACACGTTAAAGAGTAAATATCATAATTTTGTTATTAAATAAAAATTGTTTTTCCTTATTTATTCAAAAGAAAACCGTGAATTTTCTGAACTTGAGGACCTAGACAGTTTCATAGCCCCACCCGAATGAAGGCAGTCGTCATTGCCAAATAGGGAAAATCTCGTTTCTTCTGAAACATCAGATATTATTATCAGACACTAACACTGTCAGACAATAAAGAAACAAGAAAAAAAAAGTAAAGCACTGGCATGTGATATAGAAAAGAAAATCATAGAATAACATTTATCTGTAACCATAGCAGTCAGTGTCCTTTCTTTATTGTTATTTGCTTTTTATTTACTAAATGCGTGATAACTTAATACTGTAATTTAAATATTATGGGAAGGTTATTAATTTTACATTACTCAAAAAAATTACTAAAATAAAAGTAAGGGTTAATGATGTTTTTATTCTTAAACTACTAAGTACTTTTTTGTTTTTGTTTTTTCCTTTAATTTTATTTTATTTAAGTTTATTTCATTTTAAAAATTTATAGATTTAGTTATTTTCATGACCAACGTTAATAATTTTTTTAAATGACAAACGGCATGTCATTGTTTAAAATGGATCAACAATGTACTTCCATGACAAATACAATATGTTATGCATGCAATCTAGGTCCATAAGATACATGTACTATGTTTTTAGGTAATCCAAACATTCAAGTTTGGTAAGACACTCAAGTAGCATAGTAAAATTCATGAAAAACTCAAATAATTTTATAAGAACTGTATATAGTTTAATAAAATGTATGTAGAATTCATATAGCTGAATAGAAATTTTAGATAAATCCATATAATACGTAAAAAACTTAGATAACCCAGTAAAAATTTAAATACTTCAGCAAAGTGCATAAATAATTCATATAACTCGTTGAAAAGTTCATATAGCTCGATAAAGTACTATATGAACTATCTGTTTTATCGAGTTATCTAAACTTTTCACCAAACTACAATTCTTATTTTTTATTGAGTTATCTTAGTTTTTCATACATTTTACAAGTTATCTAAATTTTTTATTCAATTATTTAAGTTCTCGAGAACTACTTAAATGTTTTATAAAACTATCTTAATATGTTGTGAACATAACAAAATAATACACGTGTCTTTACTAACCTTGAAAACATAACACAGTGTCTGTGAACGAAGTATCTTGCTGACCTCCACACACTATGTCTTGCCATTTGTTATATATAAAAAATAAAAGCTAACTTCAATCATAGAAGACTAATTTCATAACTTAAGAAAAAAACTAAATAGAACAAATTTAAAAAAGAGATTATAAGAAAAATAATTAACCAAGGAATAAAACACTTCCATAACCTTTACCAAAAATACTGTAATATAAGAAAGTAATTAAGAACTGTGAATAATAAAATCAGGTAATCAATGTAATTAAAAATAAAATAAACCCCCAGACAGAATAATAATAATTAAAATAGACACAGTGAGACTTTTAAGTATTGAAGAAACAAACCCTCACTTTCTTTGGCGGCTCTTCATTTTTCGAACCCCAAACCCTAGTTCTGTTTGGATTTCATCTATAATAATTACACTCTCATACTGTTTCAAAGCTATTATTGTTCATGTGGGTAATTCTTTTGGGTTTGAAAGAAATCAAATAAGAGAAAGTGGATTGTAACAAGGTGGAGAAAGGAGGAGAAGAAGAAAATGGAGGATTCCTCAGAGAAAAAATGGAAGCACCGAGAGTTCACTTTAGCATCAGTTTCCGACTTATCTGTCGTTCCTCCTTCCGCTTTGCCGGGAACCGCTCGCTTCGACTCTGACGGTCTCCAAATTCATCAGCAATCTCATCAGATTCCACTCAATATCGATCCTCGAACTGTTCAGGTTCTTTTTCACCTTCTGCTTCTTCGCCTAGACAATGCAAGAATAAAACATGATTTTTGCCTAGATAGTGCAAGAATAAAACATTTTTTTCAGCAGTAACAGTTCTTTTTCACCTTCTGCTTCTTCGCCTGATAGTGCAAGAATAAAAAAATGATTTTTGCCTAGATAGTGCAAGAATAAAACATGATTTTTTTTAGCCGTAATACCATGTTGTGCTACCTTATTGTGTTTTATCTTATTCATTCGGCAGCAGCATTAATTTTTTTTTTTTTATTCTTGTGCTTTTCTTGTTTTCTTTGAATTTTAATGCCGTATTTTCTTTGTTCCCTGAATGAGCGAATAGCTAAGGATTCAATAAATGAAATGACAATATTCATTAGGATCTCTCTTGATTATTTATTGTTAATTTGTGGTTTATTCTCACAGTTATTCAGACTGAGTTCTGTTCACTCCCTTTGCGTGGTGGAAGGACCTGATGCCGGTAAAAAGGTACTGAGCAGATTCATTGTAAAATTGTGTTGGATTGGTATCGTAAAATTACAATGCGGTTGTTGTTTACCCATAAATAATGAATGTTAAATGCAGTACATTTTCATGGTTGTCAAACTCTTGTGTTATGTTTTAGAGTCCTACAATTATTTGTTGACAGAGATTTTTAACTAATTATCAATATTTTTTTCCTGGTAAACTTGCATAAACATTTTTGAATGGAGAAGTTAGTCAACGAGGTTGAGATCTACTGTAGTTTTTACTCTGCATCGAGCAATAATGTCAGAGTTTTAATTGGGGCTCAAAAGATTTGAAGAAAATACTTTTTTATAGGTTTTCACTTTAGGAACTTCTTTGGTCGTTTGTAGTTTGATATTATTTCACACTAATGTGCTATCTCACTCTTTTAGTATGATTTGTTTTGCTATTTTGTTTTATTTGTGTTAAGGATATTTTTTTAAGCATATACGTCATTAATAGTTTTTTATATCACTAACAAATTTACTAGTCACTAGGAGTAGAGTGTATGAATGCTTCATAAGTTCGCATAAAATCTCTAGTTTAACAGCCGTTACATAATTTGTTGGTTTGTTTATAAATGCTCATGCATTCTAACTGTGCTATTTTTGAAACAGGCATCTTATTCCAGGGGAGTCAATATCCAGTTTAAAAACGAAGAGGAGAGTGAAGCCTTCCATTGTGTAGTCCAACAATGGAAGAAGGAAATCAATGCTCAAGGTGCTGTGGAATGGTCTTTTGTCATATAGCACTATTCCACCAGCAATGGTGTTTTTGTGTTTGCATTTATTGTTTTTATAATTATTGTTATTTAATTGCTTTAGGTCAAGTGTGTGGTCAGAGTAAATGTGTAATACTTATGCACTAACTGCATATTAGTCATTAGACCCGTAAAACATGGATTGTAGAGGGTCAAGTCTTTATTTTTAATGTTTTATTTTATTATCTTAAAACTTTTTTCCTTCATCATATTTGTAACTTGTCTGCTGCTGTCTAAATAAATTTTCTTTTTTCATGCACTGATTATTTCTCTGTTGATTATAGATTTTTTCATTTTAAACATTGGTCATTCTCATAGATGCCCTTTGATCGTACTTTATTTTATTCTCATAAGGTTATTTTCTGTAAATTATGATATTGTTTAACTTTATGTTTATTTTTTCAATGCAGGAACAAATGGGCGAAATCAATCAAATATAACTTCTAAAAGCAAATTTGATGAGAAAATAGAGTCATCATCTGCCAAAATGTATTTTCATTACTACGGACAACTTCTGCATCAGCAAAATATGTTACAGGACTATGTGCGGACAGGTAATACCTTTTTATATTAATGTGATCCCCATTTTGTTTGAATTCTACTTATATGACATTAATTACTGTTTCCAGGAACCTATCATGCTGCTGTTATTGAGAACCGGTCTGATTTCGCTGGTCGTGTTGTAGTTGATGTGGGTGCTGGTAGTGGTATTTTATCACTATTTGCTGCTCAGGTAAGCTCATCACATTACTTGGGTCTTATAATTTAATGAATTTTCAATGTTTCCTTTCCTCCTACAATCAGAGCTTTGTCAAGTTCTTGTCGTTCTAACATTCATTTTTAGGCTGGTGCAAAACATGTTTATGCTGTGGAAGCATCTGAAATGGCAGAATATGCACGGAAACTTATAGCTGGAAATCCAATGCTAGCTCAACGAATTACAGTGAGATCTCTTTCATGGGTTTTTGCTATATTTGTTATTTATTACGTATTCATTACTAATGGTGTTATTCTATTTAATAATTATATATAGGTGATCAAAGGCAAAGTTGAGGATGTTGAATTGCCAGAGAAAGCAGATATTCTGATATCTGAGCCCATGGGTAAGTTCGTGTTGTACTTCCTTCCAGAAAACTTGAAAATAATGCTGATTTTCAATGTATACATTATATATAACTGTCAAATATGTTTTGTTTTTGCGGTCTGTAGTGGAGAGTGAAGTTGTAGCATGGCATGGAATTTCATTCTTTTTTTTGTTGGAACTTATTTTTGTTATGCAGGAACCTTGTTAATCAATGAAAGAATGTTGGAGTCTTATGTCATTGCCAGAGATAGGTTTCTTGTTCCTACGGGAAAAATGTTTCCAGCTCTGGGAAGGTAAACTAGCACCCTTCTCTGTCTTTCTTGGAACTTCCAGCATGTAACAATAGTAAATGAGATTTTAGTAAGGCAAGTTATCGGCAACTAATTTTTTGCTTCTTCAATGTGTCATTTCTAATTAAATTTTTTTATATCCCAAGACTAGACATGCTAAATTTTATAAATGGTATCTATTGCTATTTCAACAATAGTTCACAATAATATGAGGTACAGGGTGCTTAAAAAATGTTTCATTCGGGTTCTATGCTTACATTTTATTTGATGCTTGAGTGAAAAAATTCCTGTGATTAAACTTTAATTTCTTAAGCTATTCATAGTAATATCAGTGAAGCAGACTTTTTAATTTCTACCTGAATTAACTTTCATTGTTGTAGATTGTTTTAAACTTATCATAAAATTATCCAAACATGTGTTAAAATAGGACCATTTTTCCTTAAAATACAAACAGGCCTTTTATTTATAATCATCTTATTATTATATTGTCTTCTCCTAACCTTGAATTTATTTTTTGACGTAGGATTCACATGGCACCTTTCACTGATGAATATTTGTTTATAGAAATTGCTAATAAGGTGTGTAAACAACGTGACTTTGTTTATATGTGTAGATGAGAGTCTGCGTTTGTTCTGTAGCTAATACATGAAGAAGTGTGTGTTCATTAGTTGTTTCTTGAAATTATAATGCATAATTTATACACCTTTGGAGAGTTTTCTTTCCATATGGAATTGGCATCAATGTAATGGAAGAGGCTAATCTTTGTAAAAGAGTATTTACTGGATTACGAAGAAGCCAGTCTGGAGTGTCTCTTACTGAGGTTTGCTTCAGTTGTCCAGTGAAATGGATTTCAATGATATTCAGCCTGACATTAAAAAGAGATTAGCAAAAAAAGCAGCAATTTATTATGCTTTGTACAATCTATCAAAAGCTTTTCTGATTTCATATTTTGTTTAGAATTGCCTCTGGTGTTAAGGCATCGTAGTGATTATCGCTCAGTGAAAAATTGCTGCTTTCTGACTGTTCCTTTTCGTGTCCCTGTGTACACTTCTTTTTAACTGTTTTTTTTTTCAGGCACTGTTTTGGCAGCAACAGAACTATTATGGTGTTGATTTAACACCCCTACATGGGACTGCATTTCAAGGATACTTTTCTCAGGTAATATGTTTTCTGAAATTTACCAATTTGTTTGGGGAGGTTCCTCATGAACAGAGAAAGGTTAAATGTGATATTATCTTCCATTCTTAGTATTTAGTATTACTAATGTACTGTATATTTGTTTTGTTGCCATAAATTTGTTTGTTATTGGAGGTTTTTTATCACTAATGATGGAATCTTTTCCTACATAAAGCCTGTGGTGGATGCTTTTGATCCAAGACTGTTAATAGCTCCTTCAATATCCCATGTGATAGACTTCACCAAAATAAAGGTACGAAGATTTTTTTTTGTTTACAGTTCATTTCGTTGAGACTGTCTCATTTCCTTAGGGTTCCTGTTCGTTCTGGTAATTTGTTGTCGCAGATCAAACAAGCTGATTTATTTCGATTGCATTCAGTTTTTCATGTAATTGATTTATTTTTAAGGCAAACATGCTTCCATATTGAAACCTCTTTTAAATAAAGTCCCGGGCTTCTCATCTAATTGTTTCACGAGTTACTTTATGGAAGAAGAAATTCTATGAAACTACAAAAAGGCATGCATTCTTCTGGTTATGAATCATTGTTTTTTATAAGTAGTATACTGTTCACGTGGGACTTAATTGTGTTCATTCTGTTATTATTGTATTCTTTCAATGCTTGCAGTAAAGTTGACTACGAATTTTTTACCACTGACCAGATCACTTTTTATATTGTAGGAGGAAGAACTGTATGAAATTGATATTCCTCTGAGATTCATAGCCTCTGTGGGCACCAGAGTTCATGGCTTAGCTTGTTGGTTTGATGTGCTGTTCAATGGAAGGTACATGTTCCTCTTTATTTGTCTAGCCTGCATTTATTTAGATGCTTTGGTTATTGTTCTGATCTGTTGAGTTTTCCTTAAAATATATACAAATCAACAGTACTGTGCAAAGGTGGCTTACCACTGCTCCTGGGTCACCGACAACCCATTGGTACCAGTTACGTTGTGTTCTCTCACAGCCAATATACGTCATGGCTGGACAAGAAATTACTGGCAGGCTTCACTTGATTGCCCACAATGCACAGAGTTATACAATTTATTTAACATTGTCAGGTTGGGACTAGTCTGCTTCTTTTCCTTATTGTTTGATATACCTGCACCATCATGTTAATTGACCAAATTTCAATTTGCATTTAGCTAAAATGTGGGGTCCTGGTGCTGAACAAGGGGGAATTCTCCAAACATCTTCCTGTAAACTTGATCTGAAAGAACCCTATTATAGAATGTCTCAACCACAGGCTTATGCATTAGCTCAAGATCAACAATCTCAACCACTTATATCAACGCAGGTATGGAATTTACAATCTCTTCCCATACTCAGTGAGTTGAAATTCAGAAAACAAATTGATGCTAGATTTTTTTGAACATGTCTGTAGAATTTGTTATATTAGATTTAGGGGGAAATACAGGAAGAGTGAAGAAGTAGGAAAACCTTAAACAAGTAGTATATTTTCAGTCTTTGACTAAAGTATTCCCATAGACATTACCACGAGACTAATCTCTCAAGTATTTATTAATATTAATGAGAACTGACCTAGAAATCCAACAACTGTTTTCCCTGGGATTAAAATTATAATAATAGGCAATTAATCAATCTTGAGTCTGACTCCTTTACATTGATTAGTTTCTCAACTTCAAATTTATTCGTTAGTGCAAAATGGAATTTGCCAACTAAAGAAAATGTGACTGAATCTTGACTCCCTGAGAGCTAGCTGTTGGATTAATTGTATTAATGATTTAACGAAATCTAATCTCGACCAAGTCTTTTATTTTTGATGTACTTTGTTTTATTGTTTATGTTGTATCAGTCACCCTGACTTCAAATGACAGGATATACATATTCAATCTCAGGATTTAGATGAACCTGAATTTGTACAACAGCCTTCGCCTAATTCATGTGTCCAGATTGATCCACTGATGCAGAATATATAACTTGACAAATCCTAACCCAAATTTCTATTTGTAACATGAGTTTGCCATGATGTAACATGTTGGGGCCATTTGTCTGTATTTAGACATTTCCCTTGCCTGTAAATTACATTGTGTTCAATCTATTGTGGGTGATTGTCACCCTCACAAATGTATCAAATCTCATGCCTCACAAACTAGGGAATTTAACGAGCTGGTTCAGTTAAAGTGTTACTTCCTTAGTCAATCTTACAAAATTTATTTCATCAAAAACTTTTAATCAATATTTTTAAGAGATGTCACTCATGATGTAAAATCTTCTTTTTCTAAATAATTTCTAATTGGAAATTGATTTCTTTTGGAAATTTTAAAATTAAGTTTGTGAAATTGAAATGTGATTTGTTTTAATCTGTTCAGTTAAATTAATTCAGATTGTTAAATTTTAAATTGGTTTTAATGTTTTTTTACAATGTGCAAAATTTAATTTAAAAATGTGTTTAGAAATTAAAAATGTTTATTTTATCAGCAGAAATTAAAATGTTAATTTTAAACTTGAAGTATTGAAAACAAATTTATGTTAATTATTATAGTTTTTATCTTTCAAAATATGGACTTTTTAATAAAGAAAAAGTCGTTTGAAGAAATTATTTTAGTTTTTATTAGTTTTAATTCTTTTTCAATTTTAGAAAAATTGTAGCTATTTATCTAGAAAAATTATAAGTTAGTTTTTATTTATTTATTTATTTACAACTTTTCTCTGGCAGTCTTTGTTTTATTATTTTTTTTAATTTTTATTTTAATATAAATTAAAAGAATAAACCAATAAAATATATAAAGTTAAAATTAAGTGAAAATAAAAATGAAGAAAATAAATAATTAAAATCATCAACACATTTTATTAATTAAAAAAATTGTGAAAAAAGCAATCTAATAAATTAACAAAATAATTAAAGAAAACGTAAATAAAACAAAATTTATATATATATATATATATAGTTTTGTTAACTTATATAACTCTTAAATGTATCAAATTTTAGTTGACAAAAAAATCTCTATTTATAAAAAAAAAATATTTTAAATAAAGGAGTATTTTAATAATTTTTATTTTTAATTTAAAATAAAAAAATAAAATAAAAATCAGAAATTATTCAAATATTTTTAACTTTAAAACTTATAATTCATAATATATGATAATATTTTTTTAACTAAAATTTGGTACATTTTAAGAGTTAGTAAACCCCTATATGTATATATAATATATTTTTCTTTTTTTAAGTTTTAGTTGGGTTGGATTGGGAGGCCCATAAGCCGACGAGAGGTAGGAGAATAAAAAAAATAAAATATAAAGTATTAAGCATGTGTCGGTCTTTTATGAATATTTGGCTCCAAAGATTGTAGTATTAAGCACATATCTCATTATGAAAAGGACATCAAGTGGTGAGAAGTTAAAGAGGTTTTTTTATGAAGAATTGTTATAACATATGCAAAGAACCATTATGAGATAAAAAAAAAAATTGAGGTCGATTCTATTAAAGGTGTTATGATGGGTAGTTAACACGTACTGAGACATAATATTTTTTAAACATACTTAATATATGTTTTTGGAAAGAGTTGAATATCATAAATTACGCTATTTCATTGATATGTTATTGGAGATTCCTATATTCTTATATACAAATGTTCCTATTATAACTTTTTTGTGTATGCATGTCTTACATTTATACAATAACGATACATTGTTACGTCTATATTTCACTACACAAGATGAAGTAAATATTAAAATTAATTTCTCTTTTTTTTAATGATCATGTTTATTATTGCTAAACTTTATTTCTATATTTTAGAAACTCGTGTGTTTCCATAAACTTGAATTCCTATATTAAAGGTGTCCTTTTTTAAGTAAATAATAGTTTATTCAAATCAATGATTCGTCTATCTTAATTCATTAATGTCTTTTTTATGATATAATTTGTTTATGAACACATAACATCAAAGGTTTAGAAAAAAAGTTTAAAGCAATGAAGTTTTAGAGATCTAGAACTTCAATAAAATAAAAATAAACATTTATAACATATTTAAAGAATTACTATTTTTTGTTTATTCTTAAAATAATTGAACCACTTATATGCAATACTATATAATTAAAAATAATAATAACTAAGGGAGATGGGTGTCTATTTTAGATAATAATAGGAGAGGAACAAGTTTTCACCATTTTATTTTTCATAGATGGGTATTACAAAAAAATTGTACTACAAATTAACAATCTTTATCTTCTGTTTAAAATATTTTGTTTAAGTTTATGATATTTTTTAATGTTATTATGTAAATGTTAACTTTCCTTCTCTGTTAAAAGAAGAGACGCGTGTCTTTTCTTTGATTTGGAGGAAATAAGTAATTATTTACAAGAAACTTTCCCTATCAAGAAATTAAAGCAAAAGGCCAAAATTTAATTACTATTTATTAGGGTATCTTATATCAGCTACAAATAACGTTAGAGTACTTTACAACACTTAACTCAATTTAATTTTATATTAATGCGAAGAAAGAGGAGAATTAATACAGAAAATGATTGATGGGAAACATATTTATGTGAGACGATTAATAATTCTCTTTAATATGGTGGCATTTATGCAAGACACTCTTTCATTTTAAACCAAGCATCAGCTTTTCAGAGACGAGATCAGGAAAAAATATATAAAATACACATTCTAATTATTTGATTTTCTTCAAAAAAAATTCCTTTTGAAAAAGAAAATATCATACGAAAAATTTAATAGCTGTATTGTATGTCAATACTCATAGAAAACATCACCGGCCTTTAAAAAGTATTTACTAAAAACTGATTAATGAATTATCTAATCAGTTTTAAAAAGATAATGATATTTTGACAATATTTTAATATCATTTAAACATCATTTTGTGATTGATTTATGTTGATGTTTATGATTATTATTATTGATTGTGAAATAATTTTGGATCAATTCTAAAATAACACAAATAATATTAAAATATTATGAAAAAATATTGTGAAAGTATTGTTATTTTCTCTAGAATGTTAAAAACTTAAAACCATTTTTCTGCCATGAGATAGATATTTGACAGCTTAGCAGAGTTGCTTTAGTGATTGGGCATTGGTGCGTGCAAAATGGAGTTCATACTTGTTGCTGTTTTTTTTTTCTGTTGAACATTAATAATACCCTGATGATATTGGTATTTTAAATTTTTTTAATATATTTTAAAACATTAAAATTAGTGTTATTAGTGTATTTTTGGAGGCACAGCATAAAAAAAGCACAGAAAAATCAAGAAAAGAATTCAAATTGTACAAAATGACGTTGAGAAGTGCATGGTTGAGAAACTTATAGGCATTAAATAATGTAATACCTGTGAAAGTTTGAAAGTAGAAAGACGTAGAAGAAGAGTATTTTAGGGTTTGGGGTTTGGGCTCTGATTGTGAAATGGGTGTGGTCCGGGACAAAATCATAGTTGTACACAAGATAATGGGACAAGGTTTGTGAGGTGTATTTAGTTGTCACACAAAAAAGGTAACCAAGATGCCAATGCCATCATAATAATCATAGGACCGCGTTCACCCATTTCAATTGATGTAGATAATAATAATAATAATAATATTAAAACGTCATATGAGGCAGCCTTTAATCCAGGATAAGAATATCATTCATCCTCCAATGGAAACCAAAAGAAAAAGAATTTCAAAGGCTGTTTATATGAAATGACCACCTTGTTACCAAAGGTCGATAAAGACCACAATAAATTTGATAACTAACTCAACCAAAGGAGTAATTGTTCCTCCATGCCATTAGTACATTTATTTATGGGGAGTCAAATTTACAGATATTAAAATATAAATGTTGAAAATAGATAGCTGCGCTATCTGCGCCACGGAGCCTGGAAAACAACTTTCAATTACAAAAACCAAGTCTTACTTTTTTCCTCATAAACAAATTACTCTCACATAAGAATAGCAACGATCTCGAGTACTTTAACCGACAAAGAAATATGGGCATCCAACGTATTTGGCCATTTTTCATGTTCTTCTTCTTTAGAGGGAAAGGAGAGAAAACGACCTATTTGGTTTCATTTTTTGGTGATAAAATGGCCATATTTTTTCTACTATTTTTTTTCCTCAATTTCATCAAAGCGTGTGCTGGAAAGAGAAAAAGGAAACACGGAGGGCCAGCGCACGGGACAGATGCCACCCTCCTTCACTCTCAAGCCCCTCATCCCAAAATCCAAAAACACCAACATTTTTCATTTCTAATTAAAATACGCATTATTACATGAAACAATTTCTCTATTTTTTCCAAAACCAAAAGAAAACATTTAACCAAACACTGCCATGTATGTCTGTCTGTCAAATCCATCAATCACCCCTAAATCTCTCTTTCATTTCCCACATGACAAGAAGGAACACATACTCACTGTCAGAACCCACCGACGAAATTGACAAGAACGATAAAAAGAAAAATATGAATAATTATGAGAATTTTCACACATCCAAATCGCAACCACTATTAATAATTAATAATGATAATATGTGTACCTAAGATTAAATTAAATTACAATACAGATACAAACGGCGGCGATTAGATTTTATTCATGTCTACTTCTCTTTCTCTTCTCTACTTGTATATATGTGGTAGCTTGACATTATCACAACAATGATTTTCATCAATTACAAAAATTAAAAATTAAAATAAAATGAGAAGAATAATAGCCTTTTCTCAACGCCTGCATCGGGTGATGGCACTGCATCCGCGACTGTAGGGGTTGGCCTGAGCGCCGGGCCGGCAATTGTAATAGGAAGCGCCGCGTCGCGAGCAAGGGACGGTGTTCCTCCTCAGCGCACCGTAGCTTATGTAGGTCCTTCCCGCGAGAATGCGCCGGCTGGTCTCGGAGTCCATCAGAAACTCGGCGTCGTCGTCTTCGCCGACGAGGAGGCCGCACTCCGCGACGGATCCGCGACAACCGGACTTGAGAGGGAGGAAGAAGGTGCCGAGGTCGCCGGTGAAGTCCATAGTGGACGGCGAGGATTGTGCGACGTGGACGGTGAGGATCGCACAGGCGAGGAAGAAGGTACAGAGGAAGGTCGTGGAGCTTCCCATGGTTGATTTGAATTTGGTTACTTGAGTTTTGTGAGATGAGTTGGCAAAACACAGGATGAAGAGCGCCTCCTATCTCGGCTTATATGCAAAGGTTAACGCCAAAATGACCTCAGATGTGCAGCTTATTTACGAGTTCTGCCACTCGTAGTAGTTGCTTCACACCCACTCATTATCGTAAACCCCACCATAATTCTTCTCCAACATCGCTGTTTACTTTTCATAATCGAAAACACAGGTTTTTACTTTTGACAATCCAAAACATAGTTACAATGTTGTCAATGTTTGTGTGAAAAAAAAGAATTCGAGAAACAGGGTAAGTAGAAAATGAATTAGATATTAAGCCAGTTGGCGGGGCCAGGTATGATTTAGGCTAATTGAAGATGTTCCAGTTGTTAGTGGGAGCCTGACGCGTGAGAGAACCAAGATTTTGGTTTTCTAGGTTTTAATATCAAACGCACCGTTTGCTTGACAGATATACAATTTGTCTAATCATTTCGAACAAACACCTGGGAGAGAAAAAAATTGCATTTTAATTAACTACACTTCATACTTTAAACTATTGCACCTGATTTTTCTGTTACTTTATTCTATACATAAAAGCAGAGAGAATGTATTATGTGTCTCACTGGAAAATATTTAGATAATGTTTTTTGAAATATTTAAAATATAAAGAACATCACAAATAAACCATGAGAAAGGTAAAAAAAATTAAAATACAGAGTAAAAACCACAATAATACATATTTTTTATTGATTTTATTTTATCCCAAACTACGGTACAATTTTAAGGAAATTATTTTATTATTTTGAAAATAATTAATTATAGTTACTCGCTCAAAATGTACAAAAGACTCTTATTGAGAACATATCACAATTTCACGTAAAAACATATCACATGAACTCACCAAACCTAAGTGTACTAAAAATAATGATAAGATAGATAAGGAATGATATTACCTCTTATGACAAATATTTAAAGAAAAAAACTAAAACCAGGAGTATATACAATGATCTCATCAATAATATTCAAATGTAAAATATATTAAAAAAAATACAAAGAAAAACTTTAATGTACTTAAAAAAGTCTTATAAACTATAAACTTTGATTGAAAATATTTAAAATTTGATAAATTCGAATATTTATTATATAAAATTATCTTAAATTAATTTAACCAAATTTTTTAATAATAATCAATTATATTATTTACCATTGAATATATATATATATATATATATATATATATATATATAAAGATTTGCTAACGCGTATGTCTGTTTTTCAGTTGGTATATTTTAGCAATGTGTACCGGATTTTTAGTAGACAAAAATATTCTTATATATCATGAATTCTAAGTTTTAAGGTTAAGGGTATTTTAATAATTTTTATTCTCAAAACTAAAAAAGAAAAAAACTCCAAACCCTTGCTCACCTCCGTCATTTCTCTCAACCCTTTATCTTTCATCTCTTTCACCCCCAACATTTTCTCTATCATCCTATAATAGTCCCAACTGAAAAAATCAGAAACATTGACTGTTAAACAATCTTACAAAAAATAATTTTATCTAATTTTCAGAAGCATAAAAGAATTGGTAATTGACCTGGAAAAAATCAGAAATACTTGTTATTAAACAATTTCTTACAAAAAATAATTTTATAATAAGTTTTTATTTTATAATTTTTGTCTTATCTAATTTTATCTAATTTTCACAAGCATAATGACATCAAAGGAATTGGTAATTGACCTGGAAAAAATCAGAAACAGTCGTTGTTAAACAATTTCTTACAAAAAATGATTTTATAATGAGTTTTCATTTTATAATTTTTGTCGTATATAATTTTATCTAATTTTCACACGCATAATGACATCCAAAGGAATTGGTAATTGGCGTGGAGGATTATTTTTTTATAAATGATGATTCAACATATGCAGATGATGAAATTAGAGAGGTTGGTGAAAATGGTGAAATTGAAGAGATCTTGAATGAACTTTTGTCTGAAGGTAAATATGTCAGTGACTCAACTCTTTATAAAAACAAATTGTTTAACGACAAGTGTTTCTAATTTTTTCAATTAGGACCAAGAGAGAAAAGGTTGGAGTGAGAGAGATGAAAGAGAGAGATGAAAGAGAAAGGGTTGAGAGGGATGAGAGAGGTGAGTAAAGGTTTGGGGTTTTTTTGTTTTTTATTTTGAGAATGAAAATTATTAAAATACCCTTAACCTTAAAACTTAGAATCCATGATATATAAGGGTATGTTTGTCTACTAAAATTCGATATACATTGTTAAAATTTACCTATGTTTGTCTACTAAAACCTGATACACATTACTAAAATGTACCAACTGAAAAACAGAGGCGTTAACAAATCCATATATATATATATATATATATATATATAATTTTAATACATAATTAAGTATGTGTATATAATTTGTTCTTACACGACAAATGTATTCGTCAAATACACGTGTCTACTTAACTTTTATTTATATTTTCATTCTCTGTGGTAGATATCTTTTTTTGTCGATATGTTCAAATATATTTACTTTCCATTCTCTTTGTTCAATCTTATTAGTATTTGGTTGAAAAACCTATAAAGTCACTCTTATGGTTAATTCAATAATACTTAGAGATAATACTTAGAGATAATACTTACAACAATAATTGGGCAGATCTCGTACTTAGAGATAATATTTATTTACTTAGGTATCTTAGATATGTCTTTATTTAGGATTTCCTAATTAATTATTAGTTGTGTTTATTGTTTTTAATGTCATTAATTGGTTTTAATAAAGTAATATTATTTATGTAGAAACGCCTAGGTCACGTCATCTCCTAATAATCTGTACTCTGAGATCGCCTCAATTTCTTGAAATCATGTTACAAGTCGTCCACCGCACGTAATTTCTTATTTAAACAATTATATAAACTATGTGAATGTTTTATTTGGACAAATAAAAACAATGATTATATTTTTTAGAAAATCATGTTCGCTTAATGATAATAAGATAAATTAACGTATATAAATTTACATGTAAAAGTATATATTTAAATGCCTTAATTACATAGTCAAGAAAACAAACTAATTGTAGATAATATTATAATACCAAGGTAAAACAGATACAATGCAACGTCACATCGTTCACATAAAGAAAGCGGTAAACCTGATGTTGTCTACTGTGAAGGGATGATTAATAAATATATATTTATACTATAATGTAGTAAGAATAAAACATTGTTACAAATTTCAATTAAGAAAATTTTGATTATGACTACTTTAACAAATACAATTGTAAATTAAAAGTTATATCTAAGACACGTACAGATCAACATCAACATAAAAAATTAGAATTTATGTTTATTATTATTTAAATTGTTTTTATTTGTAAAATATAAGTCATAACGTATTTTTGCAAGTAAATAGTTGATGAAAAATATAATAACGTGTGACTATGGCCTTTTAGTTTAAGTGATGGAGTCTAAGTTTATGGTTGAGTCTCTCATAAATCTTTTGGTAGAGTACGTGGTTTAATCTTTTATGATACAATCTCTTGTAATATAATTTGTTACTCAGTTATGTCAGTAGTAAATCATTTCGATCTCTATGTTGGGAATAAATATTGTTAAGAAGCTTGACGATAGTGTGTTGGTAAAATATAATTCTTTGGTTTATATGTCTTTTACAGAGGATGGTATTATCGTTATTGTTAGAAGAAAAAAAAGGATAAAAATTGTGTATCTTATTCCATAATAAGGACAGAGTACAATTGATATGTATAGTTGTTTAAAACAATATAAAAACGGAATATAAATATAAAAATAGAATATAAATATATGAACATAAATGCACATATATGAAAGGAACATAAATTAAATCTAATATCCCTCAAGCTGCAGCATATATATCCTTAATGCTCAGCTTGGACAATAAAGATTGAAATTGTGTTGTATGCAAAGCTTTAGTATGAATGTCTGTAAGTTGGGCTGAAGTAGAAATGGGCAGGAGCTTAATTACACCAGCTTGAACTTTATCCTTATGAGATGACAATCAATTTCAATATGCTTTGTCCTTTCATGCATGGCTGGATTCTGTGCAATTTGTATAGTAGATTGATTGTCACAAAGCAGAGGAACTGGTTGTGGTAGAGGCTGTTTCAAATCATGGAGCAAATACATAAGCCATTGAATTTCACATGTTGTGGAAGCTAAGGCTCTATATTCTGCTTCGGTTGATGATCTAGATATAGTACCTTGCTTCTTGGATTTCCAACTGATTAAGGATGCACCATAAAACACATTAAAACCAGTCACAGACCTTCCAGTGTCAGGGCAAACAGTCTAATCAGAATCACTAAAAGCCTTGAGAGCATGTTCTGTGTTGGAGGGAAAGAATAACCCTTGTCTTGTATTGTTCTTGATATATCTTAGGATCCTTATTGCTGCTGCATAGTGTTCTTCCAAAGGATTGGAAAGAAATTGACTGAGAGTACTAACAGCAAAACATAAATCTGGTCTCGTGTTGGTTAGATATAATAACCTGTCAAGAAGTCTTCTATAGGCATGCACATCTGAATAGAGTTTCCCTTATGTCTTGGAAAAATTTGTGCCTGGCTGTATGGGAGTAGAAACAGGTTGACATCCCAACAATCCTGCATCTTCTAGTAATTCTAGAGCATACTTCTTTTGTGACAAATTAATGCCTTGTTGAGATCTTACAATTTCTAAGCCCAGAAAATACTTGAGTTAGCCTAGGTCTTTAATATTGAACTTTGCATTCAATAGAGCCTTCACAGTTTGAATTTCCTGGATGTCATCACCTGCCAAGACTATATCATCTACATAAACAAGTAAGATGGTGATATGAGCAGAATCACTTTTGACAAAAAGTGAATAATTTGATTTTGATTGTATGTAACCCAAAGAAAGTAAAGTAGTTGTCAACTTGTAATTCCATTGTCTAGAGGCCTGCTTGAGTCCATATAAAGACTTCAGCAACTTGCAAACTTGCCCTGGTTTTTCTGTTTTGTAGCCAAGAGGAAGAGACATATATACTTCTTCATCTAGATCCCCATGTAAAAAAGCATTATTTACATCTAGTTGATGTAAATATCAATGTTTAGAAGCTGCTAAAGCCAGAGCCAATCTTACTGTTGTGAGTTTGACAACAAGTGAAAAAGTCTCAAAGTAATATAAACCTTGTTGTTGTGTGTAGCATTTGGCTACTAACCTTGCCTTGTATCGTTCAATACTTCCATCAGTATGCCTCTTTATTTTGTTTACCCATTTACATCCGATAGGTTGCTTTCCATAAGGTAGATCAGTCAAAACCCAAGTTTTGGTATTTTCTAAAGCTGCAATTTCTTAATCCATGGCATTTCTCCAACAATCATGTCTGATGGCTTGGCTATAGGTTTTAGGTTCACTAACTTGGGAAAGATTAAGGACATATGATTTATGAAGAGATGATGATGCATCATATGAGAGATATGAAGAGATAGGATATAAGGTACCTGTGGATGACCGAGTGGCGGAAGAAGTAGATAACATGTTGCAATGATAGTCCTGCAGATAAGATGGTTTATGTTTTGACCTGGTTGATTTCCTTTGTGGAGTAACAGTGGCAGGTTCAACATAAACAGGTTGAGAAGGAGAAGATGTAGGTGGTAAAGAGGGTTGATCAATAACTTCTGAGAAAAGAGGTGATGGAGAGGAAATGATTTTGGTGATAGAATCCAAGGAATTTTGTGTATCAATAGGTGAGTGCTTGTCACTAGTAAGAAAAGGAAATATGTTTTCATAAAATACTACATTCCTTGATAAAAAAATTTCCCTTAGAGTTGAAATCTAACAAAAGGTAGCCTTTCACTCCAGTTTTAAAACCAAGTAAAACACATTTTCTTACACGAGGTTGAAATTCTGTTCTATGAGCTTGAAGAGTTGAAGCATAGCAAAGTGAGCCAAAAACTCGTAAGTAAGTAATGTCAGGTTTAACATTGTGTAACAGTTGAGATGGAGAAAAATATGCCAAAACTTTGGAAGGTAAAAGATTAATGAGTTGCACAGCATAACGAACAGCAAAAGACCAGAAAATTATGGGCAAATGGGATTGAAACATTAAAGATCTAGCAACATTGAGAATGTGTTGATGTTTTCTCTCAACAACTCCATTTTGTTGAGGTGTTTCAACACGAAATAATTGATGTTGTATCCCTTTTTGTCCATAAAAATCTGTCATTGCAAACTCATTACCATTATCTGATCTAATAACTTTTACATCAATGCCAAATTGTGTTTTGATATAAGAAACAAAGCCAATAAGTTGTGATCTTGTATCTGACTTACTTGCCATCAATTTAATCCATGTGAATCTAGACCAATCATCCACTATAGTTAAAAAATATTTGAAATCATCAACAGAATAAGTACAATAGGGCCCCCAAATATCAACATGAATTAAATCAAAAGGAGCTTTTGAAACCGTAGTACTTAATTGAAAAGGCAATTTTCTTTGCTTAAAATAGTGACAAGTATCACAATGAGTGTATTTTGTATCAGGTAAAGTGGCATACATGGTACGTAGTTTGATATAACAAGAAGAAAGATGCCATAGTCTAGAGTGCCAAATATCTATAGAGTCAGGTCTTATTGTAGAACAAGCAATAGAATTCTCAGGAGTAATAGCAGTTGGTGAACCAAGGGGTGCGGATGCAGGAACTATCATGAGATACAAGCCATCTATTTCTTCAGCTTTCCCAATCATCTGCAGGGTTGACTTGTCTTGTATTTCACACAAAAATTCAGAAATGGTAATTTTACAAGAGAGAGATTTAGTTAACTTTGTGATCGAAATAAGATTGACTGAAAAGTTAGGAACAAACAAGACATTATGTAAAGTAAGGTGTGAGCCAAGAGAAACTGTGCCAGAAAAATGAGCAAATGAAGAGCTCTAATACCATGTTAGAAGAAAAAAAATGATAAAAATTGTATATCTTATTTCATAATAAGGAGAAAGTACGATTATATATATATATATATATATATATATATATATATATATATATATATATATACATATATATATATATATATATATATATATATATAAAACTGTTTAAAATAATATAAAAACGAAATATAAATATAAAAACAGAATATAAATATATGAACATAAATGACATATATGAAAGGAAAATAAATTAAATCCAATAATTATCAATAGTTTACATGTTTATAACAATTACATTCAACTCATAGTAATTTAACACAAATTTTTAAATTTTTTACATTTTCAAAGACTTGTTTTATGAAGGATTTAAAAATAACTTGTAAATGGGTTAATATGTTTAATAAGAGAAAAAAATTTAATATTGAAAAAGACGATGAACCGATTTAAAGTAAAAAAAATATAGTAAAAGTAGGCTAAACAAATTATACAAAATCTTCCAAAAGCACGAACTTTTAAAAACTAAAGACTTTTTATGAAATGTGATTGATTGATGATAAAATTTGTAATGTGTTAAGAAATTTACATTTGTTATTATATATAAAATTCAAAGTATGAAATTATTTTCGTAAAAATATCATAATTTTTTTTTTCATAATTTTTTTTATTATAAGTAAGATGTAATTTTATCATATAGATTATTGATGTTACCTTGTCATATTTTTCTTTCTATTTAATTTTAATAATACTTTTACATAATAATAAAAATGATACTTAGCATCGATTTATTTAAAAAAATTGTTTACTTTTTTTTTATTACAAAACCTTCGTTCACATTATTATATTTCATAATTGATTGATTTATATGATTTATTAATACGTTGATGATATACATTTGAAATCAAATTTTAATTGATTGATATTAATAAATTTTCATGATTGAGTTTCAAATTAATTTACTTATGATTGTTTTTAATTACAGTCAATACTTTGACAGACAATATTTGCAGTATTAATATTTGTGTTATTGGTATTATTTTATTACATGCTTCAACCCTTTAACAAATATGAATCGTTATTTTAAATTGAATTTAGTTATAATAAAACAAAAGTCGGTAACAATCGATAAAATACAAAAAATAATAAAAAATGATTGTGCACGAGATATTTCTCGTAAATGTTTTTCCACATATTTGAAAGATATTTCATCTTAATTCTATATTAGTTTCATTATTCATTTATGTATTTCTATTAATAAAATTGAGATAAAAAAAAAATAGTAACGCATTTGATATATAGGTATAAATTGAAGCGCGTGAGGTGTCATTTTCTTTGCCACTTAGTCCAGGCCCTTTACAGCTCTCTATACATGGCTCCAGATTCTAATATTCTGTTTCTCATGTTGAGTTGTTTTGTTAACGTGTTCTGTGTGAATTCAGTCTTTTTTAAATGACAAACTTGACTAGCATATAAAACTGTTTTAATATTTTTTCTTATCAATAATTAATATTTTATTTAAGCAAGTGTAATCATATATTTTGAAAATCATTCGCTATTTTCCATCCTCATTTTATAATATCTTCTTCAAAGTAAATATATATATATATATATATATATATATATATATCATTAAATGTTGATTAATACAAATTAATTTATTATATATTTCACAAAAAATAACTAATAAGTTAACATATAGTTAATAGGTTAATTTGAAGTTAATAACCATTTTTTATTTATTTATTTAGAGTTCCTTTAACCAGTAATAAACTTATTGATATTGTCAAATGTACTTTTGGAAGTTCCGAGGAACTAAATTAGCTTATTAAAATATATGCGTTTTGTTAACTAAATGATAAATCAGCTTGTAGATGTGAAGAAAAAATAAAAAGACATAACTTATTATACAAATAAAATTATATTTTAAAAAAGTAATTTATTATATAATCTTATTTTTTTAAATAATTAAATTTTTATTAAACCTTTTACTACTTTTATTTATTTTTTAAAAGTTGTATATGTTTTTTTTTTATTTGAACAAGTTATTTTATTTAAATAAACTGATTTGAGTATTAATCAAATATACATTTTATTTTATTTTTAAAATATAAATTTATTTATTTTTCAATTTAAACTATTATTACAATAAATTTGTTTTTTCTAATTGTAGTTTGTATAGTTTTCAGATAGCTTTATGAAACTTGTTATTTTATTTTGTTTTCTTAATTAAACTATATACAAAAAGATAAAAAAATAATCCAATAAAGATTAAAAATGGTGTAATAATTAACTGAGTATAGATAAGCAACACAATTGAATTATGTTTCACTTTAAACAGGACTTCTTATGTCAAGTCATTTTTAAGTAAATCATAATAAAATTTTACGAGTTTTTCTTTAGTGAGTAGTTCTTATAAGCACTCAAATTTTTTATAGTCTTTTATTTGCACTTTACCATTTTACAACGTAAAAATAACTTAAATTATTCTCATTTTTCTTATCAAGTATACTACTAATTACATTGTAATTTCTTATACGATTACTACTTTTTTTTTTCTTAAGCAAACCTTAAGCTGAGAAGATCTTACAACTTATTAGTTAGAAGTTATTAAAATAAATTACTTAAGTTATTTATCTAATACTTGTATGCTGATTAAACTAGTTTATAAATTAGTCAAATAAGTTAATAATTAATTTATTGGCTTCATCAAACACATTGTTGATATGATGATTTAAAATTTGGCATTCTCTAATAAGTTTGTTTAAGGCTAAAAAATACTTTTTCTAAGTTAAGGTTTTTAATGTAAAAATTGTTTATAAGCTGACTGTTTGAAGCATCATTTGGTTGTGAAAAAAAGTCTAAAAAAATAATCTGTTTGAATGGATTTAAAATCTTTTAACGTTTAATTATTTCAATACTTTTTTTAAAAAATTTCATATACACTTTTTTCATATGTAAAAATTTTCTTTTATCTAAAATAAATTGATTTTCTTAAAACTAATTTTCAACAAATTTATACATTTTTTTATTTCTATTATAATTAATTATTAAAATAATCCATTTATATATTTTTTTAGTTGTGTTTATTTAGAGAATTTTATAGTTTATAGGAAATTTAAATACATAAAGTTTGAATTGCTTACATCTAAAATATGTGTACATTTTTATATATCTAATTTGGATAAGAAGATCTAAATTTGTTTGGATTTAAATTTTTCTTATTTAAATAAAACCTTTCAATCTGAAAATTTGTAGTTGACGATATTCATTTATATAGATTGACATTAACCCTGAGAAATAAATTTAGTCTATATTTAAGGATAAATAGTTTCAATAATTAAAAAAAAACTTTATTAATATTAACTACAAAATCTTAATTTATAGGAATCGAATTTATTGCTTTAATTAAAAACTTGATTTGATAAAAAAAATTATTATAGATGTTGGTTAAAAAAACTACTATTAACATTGATCAATAAATCAAATTGACTTATATCATGATTTGTAGTTCATTGAAGAATAGCATGCCTTTCAACAATAAAAAAAAAACGTTTTTAATATTAACTGAAAATTTTTATTTGTGTTAAAAAAAAACATAATTAATATTAACCATAAAATAATATTATACTTTTATTTATGTCAAGTTTAGGAAAGGATTTTATGCATCAAATTACTGTTTGAAACTTGATTATGAATGATTACACTTTAGTTTTCTTTATCAACCAGTGGTTGTTTAAAGGAGGTGGACAATGATGCTTACATTTTTGTGCTTCCAAAATTTTCATATTTTTGTTGAAAATAAGTTAATTAATTTAGCTTTTATTCATAGAGAATAAAATAAATGATTTAATATTTTACTTTCATCTATCATTTATATATTTATTTATAATATTTTCATAATAAATATAATTTATGTATATATCATAAAGTATAAATTTAGAATGATTTTTCTTATTTTATAATTTTCTATTTTTTATTTTTAATAAATTTTCATATAATAAGAAATGATTAACGAATTTTAAAATATTAACATAATAAAAATGTCAAAATTTACAATAATATCTAACATCGACTTATTTAAAAAAATGTATAATACTAATCTATATCAACACAAATAATCATGTATCAAGGACCAAATAATAAAAAAAAACGATTTTAATCTCTAATAAATTCAGTCCAATATCAATTAAAAAATAATATGAAGTACATACTGCATCTACCTGTGATTGAATCTATAATCTTAATAGAAATTTAGTTTAGAATGTTCCAATCAACACTACATCAAAGAGATAATACAAAAGAAAAAATATACAAAAAAATATTTTTTAAAAGGAAAATTAAAATTATATGATTTTATTAAGTAATAAAAATCTTTCCATAAATTCTTAAAATTTAAAAATCTTCCAAAATTTTCTTTCTAAACAATATATTTCATTTTTTTTTAGAAAAATAAATCAGCATATATTCTTTTTTTTTTCTGCACATCTTTTAGGCAAATTTTTTATAAAACGAACTATCAGTAGAAATCACATAATATTATTATATGTTCATTAGTTTTAGAAATCTCATAACAAAACATGCGTTTAAACTTACCAGTAGACTTATGCAAATCAAATTATGGCATTAAAAAGGTCTATACCAGATAAATAAATCAGATTTAAAATGTTTTTCTTTAAGAAGCCAGACCTAAACTTATTCTTGCTTTACCTATTTCCACACTCTAGTTTAAGTGAAAGCTAAATCAGCATGTTCTATATGGGTCTAATATTAATTCAACATGCGGGAATTACAAGGCCTTAGATTGGGCTTAGAATAAAATCTAAGCGGCCCAAAATCCGCCCAAGCTAGGTATTCTTCACCTTTATATGTATTTGTCGTCTTTCCCAGAGTCTTATTCTTTCGCCTTCAGCGGTATTCTCTCTCTCTTCATGTTTGGCACTTTTGTATTTGATTTTTATTTTTATTTGTTGTGTAATTTGCTGGAGTAGAAATTGTGTTGATATTGGTGAAAGACTAATGGTCTTAATGTATCTGAATTAGGTTTCTGTATTTACGACGAAGAGAGTTGATTATACGGTCACATAAGAATGCAGAACGAGGAGGGGAAACTCACTGAGTTATACGTTCCTAGAAAATGGTATATACAAGTTCTGTTTTTGGAATTGTTGGTTTGTTTGGTTGTTCTTTAGTGTAATTTGAACTGATGCCAAACCACGTTTCAGCTCTGCCACTAACAGACTCATAACTGCAAAGGACCATGCCTCGGTTCAGATGAACATTGGCCATTTGGATGAGAATGGTATCTACAATGGTCATTTTTCCACTTTTGCTCTCTGTGGTTTCGTTCGAGCACAGGTTCGTATGCTTTTGTTTTACCTTTTTCTCATGCATTATTGTAATCCGTTATGGCTTATGATGCCATGATTTTTGTGACAAGTAAAGGTAAAATACTTTGTTTTTTCTAATTTATTATTAAGAGTGTTGGCAACTTAGACTAGACGTTCCAATGGCATTACGCATTCTTTTTCTAATGTTGGTTGATTTTGGCTAATTGTGCTTTTGCCCTGATTTGTTTTGCAATTTACGTTTTAAAATAAAGCACTTGGTAGCATCTTTCGTTTATCTTACGTACAACCTCTTTGTCTTGCACTGGTTGTTGTAGCAGCATCTCACTTCCTATGTGGTATAAGTACGCAATCATTGTTGATTACCAATGATTATCCTTTAAAAAAACTTTGAATTAGCATGGGCAGGGAATGTGCATGGATGGGGTTTGATTGTGTGGAACATTTAGATTTCTTCTTTTGTTAATGTAGTCTTTTACCATCCTATACACCTCTTTTTACTTTTGGTTGGATGAAGCTACGATCGAATGGTATGATTAACATTTAACAGTGAAGTAGATTGTCGGGTTTGGGGCAGTTGTTTTTACTTTCATGCATGATAGAAAATATATACTTTGATTGTCATTGGGCTAATTGCACATGCATAGATATTTCAAGGATGTTCATGACAACTAACTCCCGATTGCAATTTTTTACGAATGATTTTATGTTTTCTTTTCCAGGGTGAGGCTGACAGTGCACTAGATAGGTTGTGGCAGAAGAAGAAGACAGAAGTTAAACAACACTAGAAGTGATCAATTTTTTGCCCGAAGTTTCATGATTCCTGGACATATTTCACTATTATGATTGTGGAACTTTGGTAATTTAGTTATAACTTTTGCAATATTTTGTTTTTCTCAGCTGAATGCTGCTTTTTGATCTATTGACACTGCTTTCAGAAATATTTGTTTCTTTCCTTCGATAAATTTCGTTGATTTATGATAATGATTGAGATTTAACTCAGTTCGTTGATGTGATTATTATCCTTGTGAAAGGTGATTTTGCGTCTCCTCTGAACTTGAAGAACTAAATCTGCACCCTGACAAGTGGGAATAATGATCTTTACGTTTGATGAAAATCCGTCTAAGCTGCATTGGCCTACACTGGTCCAAATTATGCATAGACTTGTCCTTCCTGAAAGTTTTTTCCAACGATGATTGACATTTTAATTGTGATTTCCTTGGTTCATTTTAAAACTTACGACACTGAAATCATTTTCAGACGCTGTAAGCAGAGTGACGACTTTCATATACCCAGCCGGTGTCAATGACATGGTTCATCAGCTATAAGAATCATTGCTTTAATTTTTCAAACGTTGTAGGGAGATTGATGACTTTCATTAATAAATCTTCCTTGAGAAGAGTTAAACCCACGATTTCTCTTATCTTTTTTTTCAAACTTATCAAATCACTGGCCAGCAATTTTTTTCAGAACCTCCATAATTTTCTTTCCGGACTTCCATAATTTCTTTTTCATTTTATTCTTTTTAAATTGTATAATTCGAAAACTATTTTTGAAGAAAAAAATGACTTTCAAATTATTCATTTTAAAAGAAATAAATTGGATTACATAATTCCCGGAAGTTAAAAAAAATGCTAGGTTTCGATTTTCTGCTCTTTTAAAGTGTCTGCATCCATTAGGAGATGAAAAAAGTGGGTAAGAGATATAAGGATTTCGGTATATAAATAATTTAATTTTGAATTTTATTTTAGTCCAAAAGTATTTATTTTTATATATGAAACTAATATCTGTAAAATATCAAATCTAAGATTGTTATTATTTTGTTAAGAAATGCTAATTTCAGTTAGAAAATAGATTAAAGATGGTTTTCAAAGATAAAATATTTATTTTAACATTTCTTTTTCTTTTCTTTTTTTTCAAAATAAGATTATGTTAGACATGGTTATAAAACATGAGGGACTACATTAAATTATAATAAAAATTATACTTCAGACAAATTTATGAAAAAAATTTAAATTAATTACTAGTTGATCCAAAAAAAGTTATTATAGATTAAAGAAGGAATCACTTAAGTTTCTTTGAAATATACTCAAAAGCATAATTTATTCTCATAAACTCTCTATAAATAGAATATACCTCTAAAAATGTTTTAAAATTATTCATATATTCACTTTGTCTTATATGAAACTTGTCATAAAAATATAAGGATGAAGACTTCATAAATTAAATAACCAAATCTAAAGAAAAAAACTAAAAATCGCGAAAAACTTTTTTTAATCATTACTTCAATCGTATAATAATAAAAAAATGAAAAAACAAATAATAGAAAGATTCAACATTATTACGCTCAAAGAACATATCATACCATTCATATCATATAACAAGTTCTAAAGAACACAAATTTTATTTAATCACACCTTATTCAATCAAAACAAGTCTCAATTCACTTGTTACATATAAGTAAAAAACAATTGCTACTTTTTTTATAAAAAAAAAACATAGCAATATATTCAAAGTCCAATTAGGCAAATTTTTATTCATTAATAATTAAAGAGAAAAAGTTATGACAATAAAATAAGTGACAACAAAATAAGTAAGTACAGATAAATTAATAGCAAAATATAATCTTACTTTTTGTTGAATAAAGAATTTGTCATAATTTGTTTATAATATAAGATTTTATTTATTTTTATTTTACACTTGTATAAGTAAATACCGTTTATTGATTAACTCAGATCTTGCTTTCCTTTTTCCTTCTCTCTCTTGAATTTTCCCTTCTTTCTTCTAACTTTTTTTTTCTATTATCTTTTTTATTTTTCTGTTTTTTTGTTTACATTATTCAGCTGACAATTAATAAGTCAATATCAAGTATAATTAGAGTAACTTTCTTTTTTGACTTGATAAATTTCTCTATCTTTTGTTTCCAAACTTTTATTTTGAAGATTTTAAGGTTTCAAAAGATTAATAAGATGAGAAATGTAATATCTCTCGAGAAGTTTAACTTCTTATATTTATTTTTGCAGTTTGGATGTTTTACTGGGATATCAAAGTCTTTAAATCTATTTTTGTATTTATTTATGACTTTGCTCTTGCTTAGAGATCGGATTAATTTCATTGATGAAATTAATTTGTTTTAATAGTACTGATAATAATTAGAAGTTATGGAGAATTTGTTTAGATGCTCCAAATTTTCTTGTTGAAGTTAAAATTTAAATATCTTATCTATTTTTCATGTCTACATAAAATATTAATGTACTTTATTTTTTATAAAATACATGCATATGTTTTGAATTATTATTTAGATTTTAATTATGTTCTAAATCAAATAAATAAATATATCAAGTGGTAAAAGTTAATTGAGATTTTTAATAAATTATTTTTCTTTCATATTTTTGTAATTTTGTTGTGAAAAGTTGAATACAATATATTATATAATTTAATAAATATGTATTTATAATCTGTTATTGCTTTATTGTATATTATATTAAGTTATGTCATGTAACGTAATACGAAGAAAGATTGTCAAAATATAAAATATGTATCTAATCTTTAAAATGGAGTGGTTTTTAGGTTATTATAATACTTTGTATTTTATTATTATTATTATTATTATTATTATTATTATTATTATACCGTACCTTTTATTTTTATTTAAAATTGAAATTTTGAAAGTGAGTATTTTAGTAAACTAATATAATTTAATTATTTAATGTCTGAGGATAAAATTGACGGTGTATATACTGGCCCATTACCATACTTTTGATGTAAATATTTATTTTTTTAAAATTTTAAAAGTATTATATATTTGGAATTTAAAGAATATTATGAAATTTATTAATATTCTTAAATACTTCAATAATAAAAACCTTACATTATTAAAGAAAGAAAATTTGGAATAAATGTTTTCCTCTGACTAAAATTATATTTATCAATAAAAGTTAAATGTATTAATTAATTATTAACACAAAAGTTAAAAAAAGGTAATAAAATATCAATAGTTAATGGAAAACAAATGTTAAACTATAATAGAAATAAAATTTGAAATATATATTTTTCTATAATTAAAATTATTTTTATCAATAAAACTTAAATGAATTAATTAATTAATTAAATCAAAAAATAAAATAATAATAACATATCAATAATTAATAATTAAAAATGCATAATTGGAAAACTAACATCACTTTTGAGAATAAACATTTTAAATTATTGTAGTATTTTATCGATGAATTTTATAATTTTAATTACAGACGAAAAAATTCATTATAAATAAAATATATTATGGGTAAATTTATTAACGAAAAAATTTATCGATAAATAAAATATATATTATTGATGGATAAAATTCATTAATAATTAAAATTTCAAAATTTATTGATAAAATCCGTCAGCAATTCAAATTTACCAATGAATTTGTTTTCATTGATAAAATTTGAAGCAATTTTAAGAATTTTTGTAGTGTATTTCTTTTTGCTTTTTAATAAATTACAAATAATGAATTTTATATTGTAGCAAGTTAGTATAGTGTTAAATCTATATAAGATATAAATCATGAGTCAAAATTTTTTTAATTTTAATTGATAATTTATTTTGATTAAAGTTAGAAACTTTCATGTACTATACAATGAGTTTTTGTGAGTACTTTAATTAAAGGTGGAAATTTTAACCAAAATTAATCAAGAACTTACTTTTCTTAATTAGTTTTTTACTTGATATAATAAGAGGTAAAATAATAGACAAAATTAGACATAATAATAGTTAATTAAGAATGTCTTTTAGTTAAATTTACTATGATTAATCCATAAAATCTTGAACAAATTAATTGAGAATTTACATTGATTAATTTAAAAATATAAGACAATAATTAATTGAATAATAATATTTATATAACCAATGATGAATCATATTTAAAAAAATTGTGGAATCAATATATTTTCTTTATTATTATTATTATTTTTCATCTAATTTTATTTATTTATTTATTTAAAATTTGTTAAATAAATGAGGGAGAGAATGTTCAAGTATGATATTTATTTTATTTTAAGAAAGAAACGTTTAATTGGGGTTAATTGATGATTGAAAATCTAAATGTAATGTATGAACGACATATAATGTAAATGAACTGAGATACATTTGGTTGATTTAGAGATAATGTAGAGATTTTCAATGAGAAAATATTACATTTATCCCTATTTGGATATATTGAGACGTTACTTCTGGAAAAGGATTTTCTAACTCTTCTAGAATCCTACTCATATAGAAAAAAATATTTAGTTGTGAGAGTTGAATGAGGTTTCATGTATGGAAGAAAAAAGAAATATGATACATAGCTAATTACTTAATTCATAAATTCATTTTTATTTTTTTAAATTTATTATATATCATAAAACCACATTTATTTTCTTTCTTATTTGATACATTGTTTAATTATTTGTATATGAATATAATTATTACAATATTTTAATTATTTATTATATTATATTAATTAATTAAAAAAATTATTTGTGGTAAGTTGGTTGTCATAATTATACTTATTAAAAAGTTTAAAAGAAGTGTGAAAGAGATAATTATGATCTTTTGACATTTGTAGTTGAACTTGATTTTTCCATTATATATAGCTTGCTATAGAATTCTACTATAACACATTCTCAAAAATAACATTTCATTATTTGAAATATTTAACTCGTATTCCTCCTTTGTTAAAATCATGAGTGCTTCAAAATTCTCAGCACTTGTTTTGTTTGTCATCATTTTATTATGTTCAGTGCTCGATTCGCATTCAACCTCTCGTTTGGAAAACCATATAAAACTTAGAAGAAATTTGGCAGACAACAGGGTTTCTTCTATGTTTGCTAATGTTTATTATGATGTTCTCCCTTCTTCCATGACACACATCAACAAAATTTCTCATCCTGCTCATGAAGTCCCTAATGGTCCTAATCCTGGTCAAAATACTACTCCTCCTGTTCCTCCTAGCCTCCATAATTGATATCATTTATACATGATTATATGGATTTAAATGAAAAATAAAAATTACTACTTATTAAAGTATGTTTTTTTTTTCAATAAAAGTTGTATGTTTTGCTATCTTATATGTCACCCTCCATGAGAAATAAGAATTATTACTCATTATAATATGTTTTTTTTTCAATAAGACTTGTATGTTTTGCTATGTTATATATATGTCACCCTCCATGCTTCACACCAAGTATATTCTCCTAACTTTAATTTCAAATTAAGAAACACAGTACATGAGTTTATAATCCAATGTAAGAAGCTGTTTAAATAAAATAATAGTGTGTTATATATAATTGAAAATTATGCTTATAACAATAAATAATTAGGGTATTTATCTCGTTTTATACGTAAAAAGATTTAATGTATGAAAACACGATGTAGTTAGATTTTCTTTTAATCCTGTAGTTTATGTATTAGAATTAATTGAGTATTAGCAATTTATATCAAATTATTAAAAAAATGAGATTGTTTTGAAAAGAAAAATTAACATATTTAAGAATTGGGATTGAATGGAGAAAATAGATTGCTTATTACTTCTCCTTAAATTATAAGTTACTTGGATAAAGTCGTCGAAGACTTATAAAAAAAATTATCAATACAAAATACAATCTAAATCTACACAATATATATAATTACAAATATTTTACAAAAATTAATTTAAAATAATAAATCTTCATTCTTATCCAAACATTTATTTTATATTTTAATTGTTCATGTATATATACAGCTTAGCCCCAATAACATATGCAATATTAAAAAATAATTTTTATTTTTATCTTAAAAAATATATTTTTTAATTAACAAGTCGCAATAATATATATATATATATATATATATATATATATATATATATATATATATATATATTTGTGTGTGTTTTATTCTAAATTGAATAATTTGGAGTAAGATAAAATTATTCCATTTAAAATAATTAAGACTTAATTAAATTAAAATAAAAATATTAAGAATTAAATTGAATATATAATATACGTGAAACTCACACATAATACTATCATTATCATATATATTTATAATATAATGTGATACGACACAAAATATGAATAATTTTTTTAGATGAAATACAAATTTAAAAATAAAAAAACACGAACATATAACATGCTTTTAACACTATTAATAGCATTGTAGAAAAATTAATTTAATTACATCAAATTTTAAAATTGAAATTGAGCCCTAAATTAGACTTAAAAAACCAGGAGATCAATTTGAAATATTTTGATCAAAATTGAGACATGAGTTAAACCTATTTCATTTTAATTACACCTCTAGGTCAACTTGTCTTGTAAGTAATTTGTACAAACTTGTTTCTAAAAGTTGTTAGAGGTTCATTGTTTAAAAAAATAAATCAAGATTTAAACAATTTTTTTAAAAGTATTAATATAATTTATATTGTATCATATGTGTTTTTTTAAACTTGTGTAATTTAAAATTAAACAAATTTCTATTTATTTTGATAACTAATTTAAATAAGCATTTTATTAAAAAGCTATTTTTATTATATTGTCTAAACAAATCCATTATATAATTCTTTTAAAGCTCTTATTTATCAATTACGTTAAAATTGGTGACGATTTGGTGGTGTATGAGTATGAAGCATTTACGGGTTAGTTATGATCCCAAACGAAGAACCATATATTCAGGATTCCGTTAAAGCCATGGATTTAAAATATTTTGATCAAAACTGATTCTGTAAAAGGAATTTTCTCACTCTTCTAGAATCATACTCATATAGAAAAAAAATTAATTATAAGAGTTAAAGGGAGTTCATATATGGAAGAAAAAAGATATATGATACATAATTAATTACTTAATTTATAAATTCATTCTTATTTTTTGTTTAATTTATTATATATCATAAAATCACATTATTTTCTTATTTGATACATTGTTTAATTATTTGTATGTGAATATAATTATTAAATATTTTAATTATTTATTTTATTATAGTAATTAATTAAAACAATTATTTGTGGTAAGTAGCTTGTCATAATTGTACTTATTAAAAAGTTTAGAAGAAATGTAAAAGGGATAATTATGATCTTTTCACATTTGTAGGTCAATTAATTTTTCCATTATATATAGCTTGGCACATAATTCTACTATAACACATTCTCAAAAATAACATTTCATTATTTGAAATATTTACCTCGTATTCATTCTTTGTTATAATTATGAATGCTTCAAAATTCTCAACACTTGTTCTGTTTGTCGTCATTTTATTGTGTTTAGTACAAGATTCGCATTCAACCTCTCGTTTAGATAACCATGTAAAACTCAGAAGAAATTTGACAGACAACAAGGTTTCTTCTGTGTTTGCTTATGATGTTCTCCCAACTTTCAAGACACACATCTCCAACAAAATTTCTCATGGTATTGTACCTCCTAGTGGTCCTAATCCTGGTCATAATGATAGTCCTACAACTCCTCCTACTCTCCATAATTGATATGATTTATACACTATTAAGTGGATTTCCATGAGAAATAAGAATTATTACTCATTAGAATATGTTTTTTTTTTTCAATAAGACGTGTATGTTTTGCTATGTAATATATATGTAATAAATTAAAAAATAATAAATGATAAAAAAGTTACAAATATATGACATGCTTTTTAACGTAGTCGATAGATAATGAAGAAAATAACCTCGTCAAAATTTGAAAATTAAGGCATAAATGAGGCTAAAAAATTAAAAATCAATTTGAAATATTTTGATCAAAATTGTCACGAGAAGTTAAACCTAATTCATTTTAATTACACATGTATTCAGGGTCTACTTATCTTATATGAGCATTAGTACAATTTATGAACTTGTTTCTAAAAGTTGTTAGAGGTTCATTGATTAAAAAAATAAATCAAGACTTAAACAATTCTTTTAAAAGTATTAATATAATTATTGTATCATAGTTTTATCATGTGTTTCTTTTAACTTGCGTAATTTAAAATTAAAAAAATTTCTATTTATTTTGATAACTAAATTAAATAAGAATTTTATTAAAAAGCTTTTTTTATTATATTTAAGTTTAATCATTTTCGAGGTCTCTAATTTTGCTGAGAAGTTTCAATTAGGTTCTTAGGGGTGTTACTCCCTTCACCTCTCCAAGTACTTCTACATTTCCCTACTATTTTTTTTTTATTTCAAAAATACTCTACACCTCCCCATTATTTTCTTTTATTCCAAAAATACCATACACCTCTCCCACTGTCTTATGGAAACTCCACATAATCACACTTCAGAACCACGCCTCTGATCTGTAGGGTGGAAAACATAATCAAGATTTGAGTTTTGGAGAAAGAGAAAAGGAAAACCCTCATGAGAAAGGTAATGTGAGGGAAGGTTATAAGCTTTAGGAAATGTTGGCTGCCATTTCGGAGGACCCATTGACCTCTTCTGAGAAAGACAACAACAACAATGGCATCATACCCAGAAGACCAAAGGATAGGCAAGTTTCTTCAAGGTACATGTCTCACTCTCCTTCATCTTCGCCTTCTTCACCACAACAACTTCAACCTCAACATCAACGACAAGTTCTTCTTCTCGGCGATTCTCTTCCCCTCTTCTTTCTCATTCCACCAATCCCTCTACCCCTTTGGTACCAAAGTGTTCCCAATTGGTGGACCGTCGCCACCCGCGCCCCTCAACGCGGCTTCCCGAGGCGATAAAGCTTCTGGTGACTTCCACTCGGAGCCTGTCGGTATTTCCTTTCAAGGAGAGGCCTTTTCCCTGCCCTTTAGCAAGACCAAAGCCACCGCTGCCGCGGAAGGTCGCGACGCCGGAGCAATGGAGGGCCACTACAGTGAAGGGGGAGAATTCAAGGCTGGCGGATCAACATCGATGGCCGACGAGGACCAGGCAAGTGGATCATCTTTCCAAGAGTGTGGATGTCAGTGATAAGAAGAAGATTGTTGGGAATGGGTTTGGGAAAGTGGTGAGGGATTGAAGTCAATGGAGGTGGAAGGTGAAAAGAGAATGACTTCTTTTGATGGGTATTGGGGAGGTGTAAGATATTTTTAGAATAAAAGAAAATAGTGGAGAGGTGTAGGAGTTTGGGGATGGTGGAGGGAGCAACACTCGGATTTTAGTTTTTTTTTTCTCAATTGGGTTTTCAAAAAATTAAAGCAATTAGGTCACACTGTTAGTTTCGTACTATCATGGTTAAGGGAGGTGCCACGAGTTAGTTCCTGATTTTTTTGAATTTTTGAATTATTTTTTTATTTATTTTTTATTTTAAAAAATAAAATAAAAATGCCACGTGTCAAACTTATATTGTGCCATGTGGCAATAACAGTGTGACATGGCACTGGCAGTGCCACATGTCACTGTCAAGCTACATGTCATTGCATTAGTCTCAGTTTGGTCCTTGTATTTTTATGTTGTCTCAATTTGGTCCCTCTATTTTTATTTTGTCTCAATTTATTCCTAATTTTTAAAATTAAACTATTTTGTCCCTCTCCAAATTCAAACAAAATTTAAATTGTATATAAATCTTAATAATATTTTTATTAAATGTTTTTAACATGATTAAGTTTGTTTATATTTTTATTTAATTAATTATATAAATATTAATTATGTTATTTAAATATTCTTATAAGAGTTAAAAGAAAATCGTGACATAATATGATGGTGTGAATTTTCGAAATGATTTAGTTTATTGAACAAATTTTTGATGTGAAATTTCTCTTTTTTTTTAATAAAAAATTTAAGAAAGTTTTCTTAAAAAGGGTAATTAAAGATAGCTTATTATTTCATGATCTTCCATGAAAAATTTCATTGTAGAAAATTCACACCAGCATTTAAACCCTTATAGGTATAATTAAATAACATAATTAACATTAAGTAAATATAAATATAATTAAACTTAATCTTGTTAAAATTATTTAATAAAAATATCAATTTTAATAATTATATTTGTTAAGATTTAAATACAATTTAAATTTTGTTTGAATTTAAGAAGGAATAAAATTGTTTAATTTTTAAAATTAAGAATAAATTGAAACAAAATAAAAATACATGTTCAAATTGAAAAACAATAAAAATACAAAAATCAAATTAAGACTAATATAATGACACATGACAACCATGTATTATTAGTGTTATTTTACACTGTCATTATCACATGACATCTCCTTTAAAGAGTGTTAATACCTAACTAATTACAAAAATCTAATTACTTTAATTTTTCAAAAAAAAAAATAACTGAAAACCTAATCGATAGTGACTAAAATCAGTAATCTATTAAAGGATAACTACTAAACAAACCTACCCATTATATAATTCTTTCACGGTACAGAAACTTTCTATTTATCGATCACGTCAAAATCGGTGACTATTTGAGTATGAAGCATTTACGGGGTCAGGTATGATCCGAAACGAAGAACCATAGATTCAGGATTCGGTTATGGCCATGGATTTGTACAAGAATCCCACGAAGCTCGAATACTACGATGACATGTGGAGCCTCCAGTGCACTGCCACATTATTATCTCACTTCAAGGTTAATTTCTATTACTTCTTGATTTTTAGTTAGTTATTCAACTGATAATTTTTGCGAAATGACAAATATGGGAAAGGGCGAAGGACTATACAGAGAAGGAAATCTTAACTCGCTTCGTTATTGATGTAAAATGAAAAGGGCGATGATGGTAGACATGTTTTGATATTGGACCGTACGATATTCCATCCGCAAGGAGGTGGTCAACCCGCGGATACTGGCTTTGTACTCATTCATGGCTTAGAAAACAAATTTCTGGTATCTGATGTTCGATCCAAAGATGGAATTGTAAGTTTCAAGAATGAAAGGTCTTTTTTGTTGTCGAACATGTCTCTGGAGTGGTCATCAATTATTTTGTAGACATCCTCTTTTTTTTTTTATTATTATGATGATGTAGGTTTTTCACTATGGGCTCTTTGAGAATTTGGGAGGGGAATTTGAGCCTACACACGAGAAAGGGAATGAGGTTTCACTGTTTGTTGACGAGCAGAGGCGAAAACTGAACTCCAGGTTAACTTTATTTTTTTTTCAGGGGATGAAATTCTTCAGACATTTATCTTTGTGTTCTTCTTTCCTTTCCTTTTAGATTGAGTTGAGATATCCCACATATCTGATTTGTTTTACATAAATTATTTTTCTGAAGCGTACTTTTTATTTTTCTTGTGTAGCTAGGGAAATGATTTACCATCTGTACAAATTTTTTAATTACTACTTTTTTTTAGAGTGTATGATTACTGCCAGGCAGTTTTTCTATTTTGAATCTATGATTACTGCACTGCTTATAAGAAAATTTATAATTCTGTTTCTGTAAATCTCATTTTTCCTTGCTTATTTCCTGTGTAGATTGCATTCAGCGGGACATTTGCTTGATATTTGTCTGCAAAGAATAGGATTGGGTCATTTAGAGCCTGGCAAAGCCTACCATTTTTCTGATGGGTATATCATTTTACTGCTTTTTATGCTTTTGGTGTGTACTGAATTCATGGCTTGGATATGAGTGCATAATCTGAACTAGGTTTGAGACTTGAAAGTTATCTGTCTAATACTCAAGCTAAGAGGCATTGTTCAAGTTATCAAATCATTGCTGATCTAGGATAATATTAATGATGATTAAGTGGGTTTATTAGAAGTCTACAAATACAATAAATCCTTAAATTGGTCATAAAGATTAGCGTGGTGCCACCTTAGTCTTCTAGTGGCTTTTTAGCCAGTCCTTTATAATATAGAATTTAGTTATGTTTAGATCTTTGAGGGACTCGTATGGTGAAAAAAATCTTCGCAAGACTAATAGAATAACAAAATAATAGTTTCTTTTGAGGGTTTTCTCAAAACAAAGATCTTACAATTGCTAAACTCCTGCTGTTGTAATCCCATAAGTATTCGGTTTAAATGTGTTCCTAAGTTACGAAGTTTGCTCCGTACTGGCTATTGCATCATTTCCAGGCCTTGGGTTGAATATAAGGGTACAGTTCCACAAAATGAATTGCAGAGTAAGCAAAAGGATCTAGAGCTGGAGGCCAATGCATTAATTTCCTCGGGAGAAAGAGTAAGTTGTTATGTTCGTAAATTGCTTTTTATGTGACATCAGGCTCTGAAAATCTTCACCTTACGATACAGATTTCTGTTGATGTATTACCATATGATGAAGCTGCTAAGATTTGCGGAGGGAGTCTTCCTGATTATATTTCTAAGGTCAGTCTATAAAAGATATATTCTTGCTGCAAATGGTGTTTCTATCCACATTGTAGCAGCCTTCATAAGTCCTAACTATGGAAATCTAAGAAACTCTTGATCCAGCCATTGTGAATGTGATGAAATCAGTTCAAGTCTTAATATCGGTACCAGTGAAGGAACACGGCTGTTTTCCCTTCGCTGCCTTCTTGTATTTGATTGTTTTTGTCGGTGAGTATGACTGACTTCTTGCCCTATATTTAAACCAATCTGGAGAGGGTCATATACTAGACTTCGATCATGTTGGTTGACTGTTTTGAAAAACTGTTTATGAATTCTCAAATTTACAGTCACGTGAGGATATTTTAACGTGTTTGTCTATTGAGCACATTTTTGTTCTCTAAAAATTTGTCTTTGTAGTACTTAAAGAAAGCAGAAAAAGAGAATGAGAAAACATTCCAACTATTTCTTTTTTTTTTTTTTTCTTGAAACACCTGTTTTGAAAATAATTGTCAAAACTCTACAGATTTTAGATGAGAAATTGATTTACGAGTTGTGTGAAATTGTTTTAATCTATTAAAATGGTTTTTTGAAGTAACTGTGTTCTATGTTTTCCGTTTTTTGTTGACGTCTAAATCAATGTATTATTATTCACACTGCCTTATTATTTGTATAGAGTATGAAATCGGTGGTTGTATCTGGTAAGCAGTTTTATAATGTCAGATATCTTCAACGCCCAAGCTACAGGGTCCTTGCTTATGTGGCGCTTTCTTAGAATGGAACTGTAGCAATTCTTTTAAATTAGCTGACGGGTAGCATTCACTGTCTCACATATGTGTACATCACACGCTTATGCATATATTAAAGTATACAAAACTATGTTAAGTTCATCTCTAGCATGAATCTGGTTTTGTTCTTATTTTCTGCACCACTACATTATGTTTCAATATTGATGCATCCACTCTCACAGGAAAGCACACCTCGCATTGTGAGGATAGGAGATAATCCTGGCTGCCCATGTGGTGGTACTCATGTTGCTGACATTTCAGACATCGTACAAATTAAGGTATGGAATCCATTATTTGAACTAGCTGCTAGTTTGGTTTGATATGATATTTTTTGTGTAAGTTTGCTCTTTGTAATCAGCAGGCTTCACTCTTTGTAAGTAGCACCAATGAATTTCTTTCATTGAAACTGTTGAAAATGAAAATTTTGTTGTTCAAAGACCTAATACTTAGTTTATAAAATGATAGACTTTTTTTAGTTTTATTTGGTTGCTTGGTAACAATTTTGTGCTATATGCTTCTATAATCTGTGTATATGATCAGGTCTCGCAAATTCGCTCGAAGAAGGGGCAAACAAAAGTCTCTTACAAAGTGGAATCCTAGTTATATGCGGTTGAGTCTGCTGCTGTGAAACTGCTATTTTAGCTCCGTACTTTTCTGACTACTCTCTGATAAGCATCGCCGAAAACTAGCTGATAGTAGTTTCTATTTAGGTCCTCAATAAATAAACTTCTTTTGTAAACATTTACAAAAGAAAACAAGATTGTAAAAGAAACAAAGATTTTATTCAAGTTAAAATCATCTCATGTATTATGTAACTGAGAAAAAATGTCATTGTATCTTAGTTTACTCCTACTCACATGACACACCATTATCCGCTTCGACATGCCATATTCTCTTCAATCCAAAACCTGGTTCTAATTTCCAAAATTCAAAGTAATCAATCACCCTTGGATTTGCTTGAAACTCACGCGTATTGATATGTTGACTACTAGACAATATCTTTGAAATGCAGGTAGGTATGTGGTTTTGTCGCCTCCTCTCTAAAGAGTTTATGCACGTCACGATCACAATGATTTTGATCTTTCTCTGTCCCAGCTGTTCTCATGCTAATGAGAAAATTGAATAGTTTAAAGTTTAAAAAAAAAATGGGTGGTAGTGATGAGTTTGGCACCTTGTCAAAAGTCGAAACTCTTTTTCTTTGTTTAGGCTGCCAAAAATAGGGGTGCAAGAATGGTCCGTGTAAATCTGCATGGAAGGGTATAATGCGCAGCTCCTTTCTTTTGCTATCAGCCGCCACACCCTTTTGTTCAAAGTGGCAGCATCCTTTGGTGAGTATCGTATGGTCCATAAATAAGCCGTAACATTATAACCACCATTATTACTCGGTCAAAAGTGTGACAGGAAGGAACCAATCTTCAAATCCACTTCTAACACTATTATTATTACTTCAATTTCGTGAAAAATACTCTGTATGGAGACACGTGAGTACAAAAGTAAGATGAACAACACACAACGTTCAGCCATTCAGCTCACTGGCAGCATCTCTGCATGTGTTTGGCAGTAATGTAATGAGCATCTATTCTCTATACCCTAAAGTAACATCACTACTCCTCCAACTCTTTCTTAGACACAGCCTAAACCAATAATTTCATCCTTCAATAGACGGAACCGTTAGGTTTTATGAAATTATTTTCTCATTAAAATCAATTTTTTTTATGTTTAGTTAAAAACTATTTTGTCTTCAAATTATAATTTCTAATTAACAAGATTTGTCTAATTAATATGGAGTGGTGTTTTTTCATCTTTTATTCACAGTTTATCAGTGTATACATTTTAATATGCAACTTTATGTGTTTGGAACTCATTAAAAAACATACGTGTTTTGGTTATAGGACTGAGTCACTAAATACCTTCACAATTTGTGTTTTCTTACCGTCCACAGGTGTACCTGTTAAAGATACTCCAATATCAAAGTAAGTAGTTGAACCGTTCCATAATCCAATATGACAATGACAGTAATAAATCCACAATAATTATTTATACATACCTTTTACCTTTAACTTGTATTTATAATTTTTAGGCATGGGCCTAGCATTGGCGATATTTTAATCTCGACCAAATCCTGGTCTAATATCCTTAAACTCGATTTATCTTAATCTCTTTAACATTAATCATTTACGTTTATGAGACCGGCCGTCTCTGTCGACGCCTTTGTCTGCTTTGCTGGCCGTCCGGTCATATAAAGTTTGTAAACTGTGATGACCGTCTAGTCATGTGATACAATACGTATTTAGTAATTTTCCAATCTATTTCAAACCAAAGATGCAAAAACTTCGTATTCTTACTTCAATTTGATGCATTCTGTCTTTGGTGAGCATGCATCCAGACACGTTATAGAGATGTTAAAAATACAAAATAATTTTTACTGATATTTTATGAATATAAGAGTAACATCATATATATCGTGAAATATAGCACTCTTATAATTTTATGTCATAAATGTAATCTCTAAATTTGATATTATTATATCCGTGTTTGTAGATTGGACTGGATATGTTTTAAAGACAAAAATAATCTGATTTAATAGCTTCAATTTTCTTAATTCATCATCGAATCAGTTTAAAATGTATACCAAATTCAATTTAAAGCAACTTAGATAATATCAGAGTTTATATTTTTCTATATAAATAATAAAGATTCATGATAAAAATAATTTATAACTGTGTTTGCAGATTGGATTGAATGTTTTAAAGACAATAATTATCTGATTTAATAGCTTCAATTTTCTTAATTCATCATCGAATCAATTTAAACGTATACCAATTTCAATTTAAAGCAACTTAGATCATATCAGAGTTCACATTTTTCTATATAAATAGTAAAGATAAATAATAAAAATAATTTAGAATTTAAAAAATTTCATTTGTAACTTATTATAGGACAAATAATAGTATAATTTTTCGAATATATGTTATATATAACTTTGAAAATAAACTTACGATAATTATATTCATTACTTAAAAAATTAAATAAAAAATATTTTCATAAATATGAATAAGTTATATAATTACACAAAAAAAGAGAGATTATAATAGGTATAGTAAAACCATAATAAAAGTATGTCTATATATAAATTTAGTTTGATCTGTTTTTAAAATCAAATCTAAAACTTAACTAATAAACAACGGTTTTTAGTTTAGTTGTTTTCCAAAATTTATGAATATATTTCTCTGTTTCTCTGAACATCATCAATATTTTTTTCCTTCAAACTTTTACCTAAATCTTATTTAAAATTGCTCTAAAACTCTCAACATTTGAAAAAACAAGATTGAAACATTAACCCGGACCAAAATTATAAAAAAAAAAATAAGAAGAAAGGAATTAAAAAACTAAATCTGCACATTAACGATAAAGGAGGAAGATAAAGAAGGAAGATAAAGAGAAAGAAAAAAGGAAAAGTCAACGAGTGAGGAGAGAGGTTGACTGAAAAATGAAGGGTTGGTGAAGAATAGGGGTAAATCTGAAAGAGCTAAGAGGACAAAGAAGAGTGAAAGAGAGTGATTTGGGCGTTGTGGTGAGTTTTGGGTTGGCAACGGCTAATATATACCATCCAATTCCAAATGCAATTTCATTGTGATACGGATTCTCCACTTGTTGCCGCACACACACACACACACACATACACGAAACGCAACCAAATATATTTTCTTTCTCTGCCCTTTCGGGATTTGCTAAGTCACACTCTCTTGTATATATACTCCCACTCTCACTCACTCCTTTCTCTCTTCTATCATACCCGCATTCTCACAATCCCTCCTCTCTTTTTGCCTTCGCTCTATTGGGTTCCTCACTGGTCAGTTCCTTTTCTTAAATTTTCTGTCTTTCTCTATTATGCCTTTTCTAAGGGATTGTCTTCCCTTGCTTCCATGCTGCCCTCTTCAAAAGACTCGATTTTGATTGCTTCTTCTTATTTGGGGTGTCTCTGATTATTAGCATTTCCTGTGCTTTCATTTTATTTCACCTCGGGTTTCGTTTTTGAACTTTTACTTGCATTGGGTGCTCATAGCTATACCTTCAGAGTAGGAAGCTTTTCTCTGAGAGAAATTGGTGCCGAGCAAAATCTGCTTCCCGTCATTTGCTGATCGCTGGGCCATTGGACACCCTTTCTGAATGAATTAATGTTTATATTTAAACGCCCCTCTATTTTTTAAGGGGTTTTGGTGGAGGGTCTTTGTTGTTAAGCTCCTTTTGTTGTGTGGATTGCTTGAACTAATCTAGGTTTTCAAACCGAAGACTTATATGATAACTTTATACACGCGTATATATGTAGTTTAATTTTTATGATCTCCCTGTTGATGTGTATTGCCTGCAATTCTGGGGTTGAAGCTAATATTTTACTGTGCAGATGCTTCATTTTTCATGTGTATTATGGTTTGGACTTTCATTGTTTTCGTTGTCTTGCTATGAACCTTTCTGTATGGATAATGGGCATCATGATGGAAGATCTGATATTCTTGACCCGGGATAAAGAATAATATCAAATCTTTCGATCAAAATCTCTGAATTGGATGCTTTGTAATAATTTCTTCAATATCAGCAATTCCCCAAACAATCCATGAGGTTCATCAAAATCTTAAAAAAAATAAATTGGCTATATGTGGAACCGAATGCTGATACTGAAAAGCTATAAGTAAAAATTCTACAAATTTTAAGTCTCATTTTTTAATTCTAGCCGTATATTTTAGTGCTTGGTGATCTCATGTCAAATTGTTGTGATATTTTACCATTTGCGAGTCTGTCCTATCCTTGTGTAAATTATTTTGATTTGGCCATTTACTTTTTATGTTAGCATTGTTTGTTCATAAAACAAAACATCTGATAGACCATACTCTTAGAAAAAGTTTCTCTTGGTTTTAAATATTAAATTCAGTTTCTTTTGGTTTTATATTTTCAAGTTCAAAATGCATTTTGTCTTTTCTTTGTAATGCTCGTGCACTATAACCACCTTGGTTATATATAGATCTATTTTATCTGATTATCACTTTACAAGAATCAGTATTCCTATCACCTTATATTATACAGGGATATATATATGTGTGTTGTGTGTGTTTTCCTTTCAGTATATGTATACCTGTGGTACTGATACTATTGAGAATGGATTTCTTAAAGCAGGGTATAATGCTTAGTCCTGAAGGAGAACTTGAAATAAGTTTTGGCTATAAATGCAACAGTGATAGAGGTATTCCCTGTGAGGTTGCCAGTGGCTGCAAAATCCTTCCCGGAGTGCGTAGAACAAGTAGTTTCTCTTGCTTGTCAGGTGCAGCCTTAAGTGCGAATGCTACATTAGCCAACACAAACATCTGCAATGGTAAAATAGGTGAAGAAATCCTTCCAAGTTGGGACTCTCCTAATTCATTTCGTAAGGTAACCTCTTCGCCAAGTCTTTCAAAGTTGGACATACTATCATCTTCCCTCCCAAGTAGTTTGTCTTACCTTAGCTGCAGTCCTTCTACTACAAGTGACATCCTCGAATATGACTCTTGCACGTTAAAATCAATGAGCGATCCTTCCAGAAGTGAAGGTTTTCTTAATGTTAAGGAAGTTCAAGTAGCAGGAGGAGCTGCCGGTGAAGACAGAGTTCAAGCAGTTTGTTCTGAAGAAAATGGGTGGCTATTCTGTGCAATTTATGATGGCTTTAATGGAAGAGATGCAGCCGATTTTCTGGCTGGTACCCTGTATGACACCATCATATCATATTTTGATAAGTTAATCGAGGAATTGGAGCCAGGTTACATCAGAGCTTATAATGATGGGGGCTTGGATGAATCCCTGCAATGTAAGTTGAATGACAGCCTTATTTATCACGAAGATCAATCTATGGCAAGGTTTAAAGGAATAAATGATTCTAATCATGGATGTTATGCAAAGTGTAGCCTATCTACTAAGTCAGAACTATCATGTGATCCATTTTCACAAGGGGTACTTGATATCCTTGAACGTGCTATTAGTCAGGCAGAGAATGATTTCCTGTACATGGTGGAGCGGGAAATGGAGGAACGTCCTGATCTAGTTTCTATTGGATCTTGTGTTTTACTAGTGCTTCTTCATGGTAATGATTTGTATACACTTAATCTGGGTGACAGCAGAGCAGTTTTGGCAACCTGCATTACAGGTTGCCGAATGGATAAGAGTGAGAGACTGAAGGCTATACAGCTTACAGATAATCACACCGTTGATAATGAAGTTGAAAGAGCTAGACTTCTGGCCGAACATCCCGATGATCCCAGGATCGTTATAGCAGGAAAAGTGAAAGGGAAACTCAAGGTTACTCGCGCTTTTGGAGTTGGCTACTTGAAAAAGGTTGGTTGATATTCTCTCCTATCACCAAAACACTTTGGTACTCATGTTTTAGCAAATAAAGGTGATAGTTATAAACCTTTAAATTCAAACTATATACTGCGATTGAGTGGAAGGTTGCAAAGAATATATCTTTGTTCTACCAAGTACCAAACATAGATTTGATTTTCTTATTTTATTCTGGTGCAGAAAAATTTGAATGATGCTTTGATGGGAATCCTTCGAGTTCGTGATCTTAAAAGCCCACCATACATATCCACTCAACCATCACTGAATGTCCATAGAATCTCAAGCTCCGATCAATTTGTGATAGTTGGAAGTGATGGTTTATTTGACTTCTTCAGCAACGATGAGGCAGTAAAGCTTGTAGAGTCTTATATCTTGAGCACCCCTTTTGGCGATCCAGCAAAGTTTCTGATAGAGCAGCTTGTGGCTAGAGCAGCTGTTTCTGCCGGTCATTTTTCGATATCTTTTGTTTGATTTTCATTAATATAGACGTTGCTTGTTTTATTATATGATTATTGGTTGAGTAATGCTCATGTAGGTTTAAGCATGGAAGAGTTGATGAACATTCCAGCTGGGAGGAGAAGGAAGTACCATGACGATGTGACCGTAATTGTGATCATGCTTGGGATGAATCAACGGACTTCAAAGGCATCAACTTGCATTTGAGAGTTACCACGAAGAAAAAACGACAAAAACTTTGTATCTATGTAGCTTTTCATAGGATGTTCTCGTTTGATTAGTTTTTCCTAGGCTGTGTTACTTTAAACTGTATATATCGCATTTTACAAGAACCTCTAGGGCGTTAGGTCCTATTATTTGTAAACATTAATAACAGTATGAACTTTTTTATGTGCACTATGTAGCTCAATAATATCCCTGATCCATGGTACCATCAACTCATATTAAACATTTAAATATGTGTTTATTTTATTTATGAAAATGCATAATGGGTAATCTTTTCTTTTTCAAAGACTAGAAGAGAACAATCATCAAATAAAACTTAAAGACAATGCAAACATAAAGTGAAAATGGATGACAATATAATATTTTTTAAATTAAAGGGGTGTTTGTGTCAAATTTAAAGAAAAACCGAGCATTCGATATATATAAAACTATTTCCGGTCAAGTTTAAAATAAAATAGCACACAAATCATATACGTCATATAGTTTCATTATATTAAAGTAATAATTAAGATATGTCAAAGTATATGTTAAAGTAACGAAAAGAACAAAATTATATCTTATGAAGCAAAGTAACTAAGAAATATTGTTATATCTTATTAGTGTTCGTATAAACAATGTTCGAAGTAACATTATATATCGCTAAAAGATTATTAAGAAATATTATTACTAAAGTCAACTAAATGTTGTAACTAATGAAAAAAACATGGCGGGGTTCTGGAGAACAAAGAGCAGTCATCAACACTTGCTAAACAATTTGTTAATAGCAACACTGGTTGTGGGCCTCGTTTACACAAAAGTCAAGTATAGGTTTCGAATGAAAAATGTTTCTTTAACAATTTTTTTTAAAATTCTTGTACAACATCATAGGTACGTAATAGCTTATAATTAGTCTGTTTTAAACATACGGATCAATAAAATAATAACACACTCTATTGTCAAAAAATTGTTAACATATTTTTAAATATGTTTACACAATTCAATTTCGAAGTGGGATAGTTACATTATTTTTTTAATCTTTTTAAATGATTTTTTGTTAGATTTAAATTTGATATAACGTGATATGAAAGAAGATAGAAATTTATTGTTTCGAAACGATGATTAAGTAACATAAAAATCAGATTATGAGATTTTAACTTATTTAGACTTGTAAGTTTTGATTTAATATAATAATCGTATAAAATTAATAGTTTTATACTTTTTCATTTTACACTTCATTTACAAATATTGTGCTAGTAAGAAAAAAAAATTATTATTCTCATGACTCAACATTTAATTTAAGATTTTATCCTATTAAATTATCGTTTTCATTTTATTTTTAATAAAACTTAAATGATATAATTCATTTTGGTGTGGTAGGCCAATTCATTTGCCCTGTATTTGACTGATCGGACCAAAACGAGTAAAATGATCTTCTTTGACATCTTTAATTTTGATTATTGTGGAGTAAATTTTTGTTTCTTTATCTATATGGGTTACTTGATAAATAGGTTTTCTAAAAAGGAAAAAAATGTAGAAAAAGAAAAAATAGAAAGTGAAGTTGTTTGAAAGATACCGAAAAATATAAATAAATAAAATCAAAATTTATAAAAATTTGTAAATGATTTTATTGATATATTAATATATTTAAATAATAACTTATGAAATAAAATTTTAAAAATAATTTAATATAAAAAATAAGTTTAGAAAATTTTAAATTCAAGTTAAAATAAAAATATTTTATTTAATTTAATATTTTAATATTAATTATTTAATTGTTTTAATCGATTAACTCATAAGGTAGTGGGGTATCTTCCATGCCACTAAACATTTGACAAGGTAGTAATTAATGCAACAGTATCTAACTTACTCGGGTATCTCTAGCCTTTATTTATAGATTTTACGTTAGACTTTTGATCAATATTGGCCTATTTGCAGTCCATTATGAGTAATTACACTTTAATATCTTAATTATCAGTTTTAAGGTTAATATATTATAGTAATGTTATCCGAGTCGATGCTTGACTTATATGAACTGGTGTATGGTTAGTTGACCTGTTTGGTAGTTAGTCGAGCTCAATATTCTGCTCACTGAGCTGGTGATTGGTTATTTGGGTTGGTACATATCCGATCGACCTCTTTGGTTACCAACTAGGCTCAATAACTTGCAGTCTAGGTTGCGGGATGTCCAAAAGGGTTGGTATATGATCAATCGGTCTATTTGATATTTGATTGAGCTCACTGACTTACTCTCCAAACTATGGATTAACTATCCGAACTGGTTTATGACTAGTAGTCAATCAAGCTCACTGGTTGACCACTATAACTGTAGTTAACTGTTCAGACTTAGGCTGACCAAACTACCATATAATACAAATATAAATTGTTTTATCCCACAAGAATTTTAAAATATGAGATTTCTGCTACAACTTTCTATCCATCTTCAAAAAGTACAGGCTAGCCTCAATTTAAAATGTATTAGTTTTTCTGTCCCGTTATTTTTATTATTATTATGAAGAACCTGATCTATATTTTTGAGATTGTGGATAATAAAGTGATCTATTGCGAAATAAACATCCCCAATAGAGAAAATCCACATGGTCTTGTAGAAAAATGATATTAAAATAAAGTGAGAATGAAAGAGTTTTTCCATTGTCCTAAAAAAATTGCACCTTATGAGTTGAACGGCAGTGTCCTATCGTGCAGTGCATTTTATTTCACTTCAATGCAGCACTACTTTTTAACTGCTCTTCACCCATGTTTCTTCCTTTTATACTTTTTCTCCACTTTTTTCCCTTCATCTTTACAATGCCTTAGGTCCACATCCTGATTCCCTCACATGGCCTCGCTTAACATCTTAACATGCAAAATGCAGACAACATTAATTGTTCCCTCATACTTATCTCATTACGGAACCATCATTTTTTACTACATTTATTTCCACAAAACTATCGCAGCACAAACACACTCTTCCCTCTGTTATGTGCTTTGCCAAAATGTATAAATAATCTTTTTCACACTACCAACATTATAATCGTTCCTTTAATACTGTTCTGTTGCAATTTCAAACATTGATTCAATTCAATCTCATTCTGCTTTATTCGTGCAGGCAAGTTGATTTCGGGAATCTGGAAGGGGTGACCGAATAATGATTCTCATTATTCGAACAAAATAAATTGACTTTGAGATTATGCAGTTTTGACCCAAAGCTAGAATTTCAAGAAAGGACAAGTCCTTTTGGCATGTCATGCTACCCTGTGGCGTCAGATTATGCAGTTCAGCTTTGAATGAATAACACCCATTTTTCTATCACAACTTTGAAGTTATAACAATATAATTTATACACCGTGTGCCCAAGAGAGAAAATTTCATGCAAAAAAAAAAATAATAATAACTCTGCTTAGATATATGTTCTTAGGTTGATGATAGTGCTATTATTTTATGTTTTTGCCATGTCCCAGAAAACATCAGCCAAACGCGGCACTAATCACGGCTGGGTCAATGGACTTTTTTCAAGCGTCCTTGTTGGAGCAAATGCAGTGAGAGTCCTGAATTTGTTGAAAATTGTGATGAAGCCCTAACTTGAAAAGATGATTAGCATGGAAGTATTATATTGAAATGGTGAGTGATTTTTCTGATAAATTATGATTTGGTTTAAATAGTGAGACTGCGAAAGTACATTTGGCAGCATGAAAAAGATTCTTATGTGTAGCTTCATTCCATTGCCTTGCCTCTGCTTTGCCTGCATAGCACAGTCCAGTCTTCACGAAATGCCCTTCGGACGTGACATTGACATGCTTGCCATCTAATCCTAACACCTCATCTCTTGGCAAATTGCATAATAGTAAGAGAGATGATTATCGAAAGGGTCCATGATTCACCATTATTTACAGTTTGGTCCATCAAAATGAAAATAAGTAAAGTTGGCAACAGGGTATATATATATATATATCTGAACCCAGAAAATCCAAGAACAGCACAAAGCTCCATCGATTTTCCCTCAAAAAATACAAAACTAGCATACCATATAGCGTAGCATAGCAAAACAAGAGCTGATATGGGACCATGAAAGAAACAAAAAGGTAGTATCTTGGTTCTCACATGATAGAACAGCCATTTGCATTCTCGTCGCTGAAGATCTCGAAGGGAACGAAGGGCGTAGATTGAAGGCGATAAGGATCGTGGTCTATGCCTGCACACATGTAGGGCAATGGTGAAACATAGTAGGAAGGACCACCCATTGTTCCCATGGGACATAACCTGTTGTGAGTTGCCAGATACACAAGTGGGGGATAACAGTAAGTTTCTGGATACAGGTTGAATTGCTGACGTGTAGGGCTCAGATTCACCTGCCCAGAGGATCCACTGTGCGCAGCTCCACCGTTACATGCTGAACTTCCATCACTCTCACTTTTTTCCATCTCTTTCTTTTTCTTTTTCTTCCCAACTCCTTCGCTTTGACCACTCTTGTTCTCCGATTCTGCAGACTGATTTTCTCCGCCGCCGCCGCTGCTCTTGCTTTCGCCGTTGCCCCTCTCCCCAGAACTTTTTTCGTTCGTCTTTTTCTTGCTAGTGTTCGCGGTGGTATTGGTAGCCACTGCATTTGTCGTGGTGGAGTGATTAATCTTGCCTTCGGATTCTTCTCCTTGTTCGTTTTTCTTCTTTTTCTTCTGCTGCTGCTTGTCTTTGTCGGAGTTATTTCCCTTCCCGGCCGCGAGATTCTCCGGCCAAATCTCGGCGTGTTTTCCGGCTTTCTCCAGTTTCCTTATCAGCGTCTCAACGCCGACGCTTCCGGTGACCGTCACTTTCTGCTGCTGTGGGTCAACCGTTGTGGTGAAAACACCTGTGAAATAACCCGACATTGAAAATTCTGTCACCATTAACCACCTAAAAACAGTGTACAGTGAAAAAACGTTAATAGTAAATGGTCCGGTTCAAGCTAACGGAAAATGACAATCTTTGTTAGCACAGTGAAATTTGAGATACGGAATCTGTCCATGCATGAGAAAAATTTACCAAAAGAAAACAAAAAAGGGAAAGCTTGTAGGTTAACAGGGTACGTAAAAGAAGTAATTTTGCTGGGCAGAGCAGAAAGAGAGAAGGGTAAATTTCTGTGTTACCATCTATGCTCTGTAAGACCTTCTTCACTTTCCTCCTGCAACCTTCACAGTGGATGGAAACTTTCAAGAACCATGTCTGAGACAGAAAAGAAAGCAACTTAGGCAGAAAATTTTCAAAGAAAAAGCAAAAAATGACTTCTTTTTGGTTTAGAGAGTAACCTGATACATCAATGGCTCAGAGGGAAGAACAGCTTGGGAGGATTTTGCATCCATGAGAGAAAGTGTGTCTGTGAGAGAATGTGGCGAAGTGAAGAAGTTGAAAAATATGGGAAAATGAGAGTGAAAGTTAAAAGATAAAATGAAATGAAAAAGAGAAGGGAAAATGCCAAGAGTGTACCAGAGTTGTGTACTCTTCGTTTGGGGAGCAAAGTAAGCAGGCCAGAAAAATGGCTACCAAAGTATAATGTGACAATGACACAAGAACAACACACTTCCTGCTTCTCCTTTCTTTTCTTTTCTTTTCCTTCTATTCTACCTCTTATTTTATTTTTCAAATTTTCATTCTTTTTTAACTAATCAAATAAAATTAACATGCCATGTCTAATTTCTTTTCACCATAGCAACCTTATTGTGTGCATTTCTCTCTATTTGCTGTCCTAATTTGTTGTCTTTTCATGGATGTACTGACCTTTTGTTTCTTGTGGGATGTTTACAGGACCCGAATAATTATTCCTCTTGGTAAGACTATTTAATGTGGTTATGTCTAAATTCATGGAGACACACGTTATGTTTATTATGGGTATTAGTAACTTTGGTTCGTAGGTATAAAATTTATGGTCTTGTTGTACGTGTTATAGGTGGAGGCTCTTGGTAGCCAAAGGGGTGAGTTTCATTAGGACCAGGTTTTCCCCAAATTACCTTGAAAAAGTTCCTACCTTGTACAAACGCATGGAAACAAAATTCCTGGCTTTCACAGATTGGGTTTGACCACTGAATTTGTGTTTGGAAACAGGAAATAGTCACGTCTACTATGCTACAAAACGTGAAAGATAGAGCTATTTATTTCTTAACGTGAACCTAAAAAGATGTTTGCAGTGTGAGACCAAACATGTTCTAATGCCAAGGTTACGATTCTTGAGAGCAACTCAGGACTAAATAGAACCTCAAATATTTACACATACGACAAGATAAAAACGCCACAGTTATGGGAAAACAGAAAAAAAAAAGTGAAGAATATACAAAGTAACTTAAATCGCGGTTCATCAGAAGAAAAAGTGTTTCTTAAATATTTCTAATTTGGACTAAAATTTAGTATCCAGCAAATAAAGAGCTGTGATAAGGTAAGTTACTCACTTCACCACAAGGTGAAAGTTGAAAACTTTATAATCCTTACTCTATATATGAATACATATTTTTTTTAATAATCTTTAATCATTTCTTTAAAAAAAATCATCTTTAATTAATTTACAATCTTTGTTGTTCAAAAGTAGTTATAAGGTTTAACTATTTTTACTGCAATTCGCATTGAGAATGAAAAATAAATTAAGATAAATATGTTTCAATGCCAATTATAATTTTTTTTTATTTCTTATCCAATACTTTAATCACACAATGGCGAGGATTTTCTAATTTTAATAAGAAACTCAAAATTTGTATTGGAAAGGAAAAGTAAGTCAAGTTTCTTTATAAATTAAAATTAATTTACACATTAATTAATTAAAAAAAGGTTCTTATATAAATTTTTAAAATTTTACTCATTATTTTTTATATAAATTGTAACGGCTTAAAAAAAACATAACAAAACATATAATATAAAAAATATATATATAATATATAGTATTTCAAAATACAATCTAAATATACAAATATAATTTTTTTACAGAACTAAAGCCATTTTTCAAATGTTATTATTTATCCTCTTAAAACACATGTTAAGATAAGTTATTCGAAATAAATTTCTAACGTATGAGAATAATATAAAAAAATAATTTTATTAACCCCTCCTAAATAATTCAATTTCCATCCAACACAAACATACAAAAATCATGCAGTAAATTTATATAATATTGATTGACATTTTCAAACAAATCCATATTAAGTTTTATTATAGACTAATAAATACTTTGATTTAAAACCAAACCCAAAAATCATAAATAAGGATAAGTTCATTATAGTTCACAGTTATACACATGTACAAATCTTTATTTATTTCTTATCACCTAATTTCAAGTCTATGTAATTAAAATCATAAGCGAAGCAAGGAAATTTATGTTAGAATAGGTGTTAATAGTTAATACGCAACTCAAATGATGATTTACACATAATTTTCAATATATGACCCCAAATTATACTACTTTAGTCAATCTCTCAATAAAATGATAATACAACGTAACTCATTCAAATAAAACTACACATCAATCAAATATAAAATAAACTAATATTCATTTATATTTTAAAAAACATACATATTCAATCACTCAAAGAGATATTTTTTTTAGTCTAATAAAAAATAACCTTACTTGAATTTTGGATATAAATTAAGATGAGTTGCAGTTTTATTTTCGTTTTCTAAAATTTAGTTGATTTTGAACTTTATTTATACTTCAACGAAAAATATTTCAATTGAATAAAAATGGGACAGAGAAAAAAGTTTGAATCTTTATTCTATTTTTACTCAAGTGAAAATTCTCTACTCAACAAAAACATCAAAAAAAAAAAAAGTTTTAGCAACAAAATCTTCCCAATTTTCAAAAAACATTTTCAAAAGCATTTTAACAATGCAATTTATAAACCATTCAAATTATCAATCCAACTCTTAATTTATTCAAATATTATCATGTATTCACTTTAAATCAAGCTTGTTCCTTACATGCATATATCTATGCACATATCAATATCACAAATTATTACATGAAAAGATACATAAATTTATTATATTTATCTAAACCATATTGAAAATCAGTTCAAAGTAACTTTATATTTAACCTACATAACATAGATCAAAATATCAAGCAAAACTTAACCACATTCAAACAAATTTTTAATCAACTACAATTTTTATGCATAAAATTCAAAATATTGTGATCACATCACCTTTATATCAAAATAATATATTTTAAGGTTCTATAAATAAAGAAATTCTTACCTATAATATTGATTTTCAAAGCAATTTTTAAAATTCAAGTTATAATTCCAAATTTTAGAAACACATAACAAGATATCCAAAGATAACAAAATATTGATATTTGATAAAATTAGTTAAAGATCTATAAATTTCTGTTTGGAAATTTACATTCCCATAATTATATAACAAGGAGTGACGAGGTGCAACATGATTTTGAATAGATGAGTATGAAGAAAAACAAATTTAAGAAGATTTCCATTTTTTATTATCTTTTATTAATATTTATGAAAATAAAATATCCAAACCAATTCTTAATATTTTCTAGTAATTAATCCTAGTGTACAAAGACAACCACTGAAAACAACTTTAGAACAATTAATTATATTTTCAATTAGAATTACTAGTATGACACAAGTAAGTTTGTAAACATTATACAAGTCTCACATAGGTTCAAAAATATTATTTTTTTTCAAATCAATATTTACTTAAAATTTAAATTTAAAAAATATTATATATGATATACTTAATATAAAACACTTATAATCTGACATAACCACACGTCTCAATGTTAAAATAATCAATCTAAACAACGTATCCCTGTATCAAATATATCCCTATTTCTAGTTACACGTGGAATTATCTTCCTATTATTTATTTAATAATATATATATATATATATATATATATATATATATATATATAAACATACTATTTAATAAAAAAAAAATTTATGAAAAACTATAAAACATCTCATAAGAAAATCATAGTCTCCTTCTAAACTTTTGTATCTTATATTAACAAATCCGAAGCGAATTAAATATTAATAATATTAATATTTCAGTTCACCTTTTTATTAATTAAATCTGTGTAAATCACACTGTAGTACTTGTTTTAATATCAATCTTGCTTTAACAACAAAATGGGACTGTACATATTAGGTATTGTTTGGCCTTTTTCATATATATCTCTTATAGTTCCCGTTTTTTAAATTTCATTTTACAAAGTCTTAAAGAAGTGATTTCTTATTTTGACAAGAGACATCATATTACATAAAAAAAACATGTCATAGTAAACACAAATTTATTAGTTTTACCATTTAAGGTTTAAACTATAAAATTAAAAAGTCATAAGTACTTGACTAAAAAAGTTTATTCACTGATAATTAATTAAAATGTTAATACCAATTCTCTGTTTTTTCTATATATTTAATTATACAATTCACCTTGTGCTTGCTTAGATATTTTTCATAATTTTGTTTTAGATCACGAAATGGGATCTTGCAATCATCATGTTGTTTTGTTACCTTTTTCTAGTATTTTATATGTTGTAATTAATACAATACAATAATTTTGAAAAAAAGGGGAAAATTAAAATTTCCTGTAAAAAGTTTACTACACATATAGAATTAGAAGACCTTAAAATGATCATTGTATTGGTATTGTTTCAATTTATGTAGTTAAAAAATATAGACCAAGCACATTGAAGAAAAATATGAATAATTAATTTAAAGGGATGATTTAAAGTGTAAATAAATCAAAATTTAAAGAAAATATATTGTGGAAAATTAATTAAAAGTGAAAATCATTTAACAAGATCTATCATAAAACTCCAGACAATTTTTGTTTTTAAGTGATCACGGAAAGTCCAATTTATTAGATGAGAAATTATTCTGAAATGTAAATGGTTTTTCAGCATTAGTTATTACAAAATTAATTCTACTAAAATTTAAAGTAATAACAGCTTAGTGTTTGTTTTATCTGCAATCTAAGAGTTTAAAATAAATAAATTATACAACCATTAATGACTCACATATAATTGACTCTTTCGATTTTCAGTGATAGTTTGAAACTTCTATAGTGGATGGAATTTTGTTAAAGAAGAACAAATATATATACTTATATAAGAGAAACATTTTAAATAATATTCTAAATTTAATTTTACCAAACTATAAATTGAATGGAGCAGTGAATATCTTTCTGTTTCAGTAAAAGGTTCAATAAAGTTTATTTTTGTTGAAAGATTTTCTTTTATCGATGATATGTTATGATTGCAAGATTTTCTGGTCCACAAAATCCATAGCCACCAACCATTGTTCTAAAAGATACCATTCCAGAACTTTAATTAATCTCAGCTAAAAACCCTTATAAGGCTATAATAATTACTATATAATAACTTCCAATAACAAGAACATGAAAGTTTTAAAATTGAGAAAAAGTTAAGTATAGAATCATGATACATAAATTTATTAATTAAGTTATACAGTTTTTATTTTTATTTTTAAATATCATTTATTTTGAATGTGAGGTTCGAGATTATAATTAAAACATTTTTTCAAGATTTTTTTTCAAATTTTTTAACATTATTTTTTATTTCTGTTGTAAAGTTTTTAATGTTTTAATTGTAGATCGTGCAGATGAATATAGGTTAAAAACATTTTGACAGTGATATAATCAATTGATTAACACAATAAAATTTTGAATTCATAAAAAATATAATTATTTATTTTTTTATCTTATATTTATATTTATAAGGTTTAAAATAAAATATTGAGAAATTAATTAAAAAAATATTAAGATTTAAGAAAATTAAAATTAAAAATTTTAGGTGTTAGTAGAAATTGGGATGTTGATGAAAGAGTGTGTGAGATGTGATGAGGTTTAAAGATGTAGAAATGGTGAGGTGTGGTTGGTAAGAAAACTAAATAAGAAGTGCCTTGATGATGCAGAAAGCAGAAAGCACACTGACATCTCAAACTTGATAATGAAAATCATTAATGGCGAAATGATGAAAGAACCTTTTCCTTCACGGCATTTCTATTCTTTCTGTGGCTGCTTAAATCAAATATTATCAATTCCAAAATCGATGCTATTAATGAACTGAACAACTAAATATATAAACCCTACTTTTTTACAATTAATTATTTATTGTTATTTTATTAATTTAAATATTTAAAACGAATTAATCACGAACTGTTTTATTGATTTATATATTTAAAAACAAAATTTAAAAAAACTTTTTTCCTCCGATATCACGCAACTTTAGTACGTTCAACATTTAAACATATGTTTGTTAAATAAAATATAGCAGTAAGAAAGTGACAACCTGATTATTAAAATAAGTCGTTTAGTTTTCTTTACGAGGATTAATATATTGGGTTTATTAGAAGTTTAATATTAAAATTTTAGAAGTGTATGATTAAATTTAAATACAAAATAAATTAATATTTAATAAGTAACAAATTATTTTGAATAGACGAATTTTTAATTCTTTTTAGAATAATAAATGAAAATGTATTTGGATTGGTCATTAAAAATAATATAGATTAGTTGATATACAAATTTCTAACTATAGAACATCTTAAATTAATTTTTACTTTTCTTTTGACAGAAAAAAAATAAAGAAAAAGAAAAGGATTAATTTTATGTACTTACATGATTTTATATATAATTTTACTCTTCTTAAGTTTTAATATTACTTATAATATCTAAAGAGAAATTTTCATTACATATATGTCATTTAGTCATAACTTAATTAATTATATAAGTTTAATAAATTGACTAATAAAATATAATGATCCTTAGTTAATTGTGATTTATTATATATATATATATATAAATAAATAAATGATCTACGTTACTAATAATCTCTTATTATCCTTATAAATCTTTATTTAATGTGTTAGACTTTATGAGTTTAAAATTATCATGGTATATCTTGATCATATTCAAAATATTTTATTCATTGATTACATCCATATGTAGAACCAAAACAATTTTCATTACATCAATCACAATCAAACTTGACAAGTATCACTAATGCTGACATAATCAAATGATATAGATTCACGTGTAACCTGGAAAATTTCGTGAAAGTGGCATGTACACATCTACTTTTAACTAGTCTTTATTTGATCTCAATAAGATTAATATAATAGCATTAATATACAAAGTGTAATTTCTAAATAATAAACCATATGTTTATAAAACCAAATATGTCCAAAAGACAATGTATGCATACATGAAATCAAATATAGAACACAAACACACAAAAAGTAACTAATTCCCACTAAACCAAAGATTCCTTAAAATGTAAAACACACATACAAGAAATATGCTTATCAAAGACTTTGGATGTAAGAGCCTTAGTAAAAGGATTTGTCATCATGAAGTTTGTCCCTGAGTGCTATATGGAAATCTGTTCACTTTGTACTATTTCTTTAACAACTAGAAACTTAATGTCAATGTGCTTTGACTTACTCAAATTACTATTGTTGTGAAAATACAAATCAACTTATTTGTTGTCACCGTATAACTTAAGTGGTCTTTCAGTTCATTCTACATTGCGCAACCATGTCACTGTATACTCTTAATGAAGTACAAGTTTATAAGGATCTTAAGTTTCTTTTTGTAGAGATTTTGAACTTGCTAGAGGTTATGAAGTTGCTTCATCATAAGCAACTATATGAGTTGGATCTAGAATTTTCACTATTTCTTCTTCTAAGATAGTTTCTTTTGCCCTAATCTCATTTTTTAGGTTTGTTTACTTTTAATGCATTCGACACAAACAACAAGGTTTGTGATGTCAAATTTATGCTTAGTACTATACAATTTTGTATTTAAGGATTCACTATAGAAAGTTACCTTATTAAGATATATAGATTATCATTGGTCAAAAGTAAACTAGTTTCAACAAGGTTTGAATTTAAAGACAATATAAATTCATTATTTCAAACAAACACAATTAATTTGAAAATCCAAATAAAAAAATAGTTATAAGAATCTAAAATATCCCATAACTTCCATCTCCACCAATTTTCCATCTCCAACATAAATACATCTTTTAGAATCAATTATCTTTTGGTAGCTTAGGTAACCCTTTATTTCCACGCCAAGCATGATATTTCGTACATTTCTTCTTTAGGTGTCCAACTTTATTACAAAAGAAACATTTACATGACTGTTTTTGTTTCTTTTGTGGTGGACCGACTAAGTAAATACTTTCAACCTTTTCTTGCTTTAGTCTCTCCTCTTCTTGTGCACAATATGAAATGAGCTCATTAAGAGACCATTTTTCCTTTTGATAGTAATATGAAACCTTAAACCGTCCAAACTCTGAAGGAAGAGAGATCAAAATTAAGTGTACGAGTAAGTCTTCTGGTAACTCATGTTTTAGCGCCTTAAGTTTTGAAGCAATGCTCAACATCTCCATAATGTACTCTCTCACATTTCCTTTGCCTTGATATTTCATGGAAATCAAACTTTGAAAAAGTACACTTGTTTCCACCTTATCATTTTTTGCAAAATGCTTTTCAATTTCAGCAAGAAAATTTTTTCGCATTTGTAATTTCTTCCGATATAGCACCTTTATAGACTTCTGGAATACCACGCTTAATGATCATCAAACTCATGTGATTTGAGCAGTTCCACTTCTCATATTCTCTCATCTTACTAGAGGTGCTTGACTCCGTAAGAGAAGAAGGTTTATCAATCCTTAACACGAGGTTGAGATCCATGCACCCAAGAAATATCTCCATGTTCTCTTTTCAATCCTTAAAATTTGTATTGTTGAGGATCGGAGTGGAATTTATGTTGACAAACATTGAAGCAATTGTAATTGTATTTAGTATAAGAAAAACAAGGGAATTAAGCTCATATTGTAAAAATAATAATTATAAATATATTCAAACAATAGTCTATTCCATCTCAAGACACCTAATGCATCATCAATATCAAATATTTGGAAAGCAATATTAACTACTAGGAGTATCTTAGTATAAGGATTAAATACTAATAATAAAACATATCCAATAACAAATTTATATTTAGATTGATTTATCATTAATATGAAAATAATTACAATTATACAATTCGACCAAATATTAATCTTCTTTTGGACTAACCAATACTCACATAAATATATATAAACACAAACATTTATAATTTTTTTTATGAATCATTAGAATAAAAAAATTCACTTTAATAATTTATTAATTCAAATAATTCAATAAAAATTATAAACAAAATCAAAATTGAATATTTATAATTTATTTCAAATTTCAAATTAATTATTAATTATTAATTATGTTTTGTTTTAAAAATTTATTATTTTATAATTTTTTATCCTAATCAACACTTCTAGGATGCATACCAACATTACAACAATGCTCCCCCAACCACAAATGGCCACCACGATGTAACGCGGGTCTAGCACAGCCACGAGCACAGCAGCAACGCTGCCACCAGACCCGAAAACCATTACTGCCGCACACCCGTTGGCCAACACCTGGCTTGGAGTGGGCAAGCCAACATTGAGCAGCCAACAGCCCAACCAAGTGCAGCCAGAGCAATGTTCCATCACCCTAAATGCCCTCACTCGAGTGACAAGCTAGCGTTACCAAGCTCCTCGTCGTCCACCACCGCAAGCCCTGGGTGTGCCACCGTCGCTGGAGAGAGACACCACTTTTGCGACACGAAAAGCCGCAGGCTTGTCGCGAATACCGTATGGAGCTGCTGCAGAACGAAAAACATATCCTCCACGCCGTGAGCCAGGACCGAACCAGATCGCATGATAGAGGCCAGCCATTGCGACGAGAAATCGTCACGTCTCCGGCGGCCACCGCTGCGCTTGCGAGAACTCCATCGCAGACGACGCTTGCGAACCACCTGCAGAAAAACCAGACCACACGGCGAGGCCAGTCCTCCACCATGACGGAGAACGCGAAGGGAGAAGAAGCTGTCGCGCTTCCACCACAGCACTAGAACTAAAAAGAAGAAGCTCGAAAAACAGTGGTGGCAGGATTAGGGTTCTGAAGAAGATGAGGCAGAAAGGGGATTTCAAATTTTTAGGGTATCTGGGTTGGCGATTGAGTTCGAAACCCACCAAGAAATAAAAAAACAGAATTGGGAAAATTTTCCCAAATTTTAGGGTTTCTGAAAAAAAAAATTCCAAATTTATGGGTCTGATTTTTGTTGTAGTGGGAGATCACGGTTGATACCGAATGGACTTCAGATCAAGGTTGGCACAGATGAACACATAAAGATGAACTGAATTTCAAAATTAGGGGTTTTTACCAAAATTAATTAAAAACAAAATCCTAAATCCGAGAATTTGCATAAAATTAGAGAAAACCATTAGGCTGATTCCTATTAAACTTAAACTAAGATGTTATTATACCAATTGACAGATTATAAATACAAAACACATCATAATTAATAAACAAAATCTTTTTGTACAGAGCAATTTCTTTATAACACAAATGAAAACGAAAACATACCTGGAGTGATCATGAAAAAACAAAGTAAATCAACTGGTATATGATCTTTTCAGTATAGATGTTCCTTCTTGATTTCCTATGAGAAAGAAGAATAATTGTATCTGTTTAAAAATAGGGCATATAATCCCTTATGTAACCTCTTTCAGTTTTTTTTTTAGGCTTTGTTCTTTTAAGATGATTTGGGAGAAATGATTTGAATGGATTTGAATAGATTTGACAGTTTGTGAGAATTAGTGTAAGATTTGATTGATAGGACATTTAAAAAATTTGTTTAATTGATAAAAATTAAAGATTACCAAAATGTCCCTAGTTATTAAAGTAATATAAAATGATATTTGTTAATGTTATATTTAATTGTAAAAAATGTTTATAAAAAGTAAAAAATTAAAAATAATTAATAAAATTAATTTTTAAAATGTAAAAAAATTAATAATTATTTAAACAATACCATATTTTAGCTTAGTATAATTTTAAGATTAAAAAATTAAAATATACTTTTATTTTGATGATAAAAGTTTAAATAGAAAACCTATACTTTAAAATAATATAGTTTATTTAATTAAATAATATAGTTTATTTAATTAAATAATATAGTTTATTTAATTAAATAAAGTCATTTTTTCTTAATATAATTTTAAAATAAGTAGTTATGCCTTATATTTGACACAAAAAGCGCTTCAGTGGAATCCAACACTGCACTTAAGAATCCAATACACTTTCAAACATTAATATTATCGTTTTTTTTATTATGTAGGACTGCACATTGTCTTGGAATTTTTAATAATGGTACAGGGCATATAAGTCATTTACTCATGAATCAGTGCAAATCCTTTCGAAATGAAGAGATGGTCTGAAGAGTGAAATTTGTGTAAATCATCGCTTTTCTATCGTTGCATATCAGCACAAGCGAACACGATTTTTTCGTAAATCCATTTTTCCTAATTCGCGTAAACAGAAAATTCCTTTCATCCGAACACACAGCGTTAGTTTTGATATTTTAATTTGATTATTCAATAAATGAAAATATTTTTTATAATTTTTACTGAATAAATTTTATGATATATGTCTTTTAATTATGATTTAATTAATTATATTATTTTAATAAATTAATTAATAAAATACAATCTCTTAATATATTTAATAATTTATTATATATATATATATATATATATATATATATATATATATATATCCCAAATTACAAACATATATAATAATCTAAGTTTGATAGTAAACAATTTACTTTGAAGATACTTAATTTTAGAATTTATTTTAATTATGAATAGTAAAATAAAGATAAAAGAAAATGCAGTTTTATTATATCAATATGTATGTGAGAATATCATTATATCAATATGTCAAAAGTTTAAATTATGAATTTTAATTCAAGAAATTAAGGTAGGTATTTTGAGTGAATGGGGTAGTGAATTGGGAAATGACATTAAAAATTGTAAAGTGTATTTGTTGGTGGTGAAATTTGTATTTTTGAATCAGATGTCCAAGAGACAAGTCATCTATGTATCATTTAATGTTGTTTTAAGTGTTAGTAATCAACATAGGATGTTACTCTACTTATAATTTGATGATTAAATCACTTTTTCTTTCACCAAAGAGAACACGCACCCCAAAGTCACTTGCATCCATTTTTCTTTTAGTTTTAATTGTTGGGAACTCGAGTACTATTAACAAGAGAACATCCATTTTTTTATTTAAAAGACCTTCAAATTTTTTTAATTTGTCACTGTTTTTTACTAATAACAAAATTGTGTTATTTGTAAGAGTATCTCTCAGAACCCTTACATTTTCGTGTGAGTGGAAGCCAAGTGTCAATGAAAGGGTATCTGAAATTCAAAAAGTGGAAGACAGGTGTGCAGCGCTGAGTGGCCGATCGATTTTAGTGACGGTAGTATTTAAGGCTAAATTTCAAACTTCGTGCCACTTTTCTGTATGCACCCTTCATCTTCAACCTTCTAAACCTTTCATTTTCTCCTACTTCTCTCTACAATCTCCATCTTCTCTCTACGATTTCTCATCCTTTTCTTCTTTCGATCATCATTTAGGCAACACTTGAGTATTCCTGGTGTCAAGAGCTACACTTTGCACTGATCAAGTTGTGGTTTAAGCTGGTGAGTTATTTCTCTTCTTAGACCGTTCGTTTTCTGACACGTGTAAGCCAAGTTTTGGTTGCATGAGTTTATCATCTCATCCTGATAGCAATTATGGTCTTGTATTTGGTTTAGTTTTTAAATCGGTGAGCTCTAAGTGTATAAGACTGGTAGTGGTGAACCATATCCTACATCTGTGAGCGTTCAACTACGTTTAGAGGTAAGGGAAGCTTATATAATTTGATTATGAATTCTTGTTCTGAATGGTTGTATGTTTGTTTGATCCATGGATGAATATGAAGTGTTGTTTTTAGCGCATGTTTTGTATATATGAGTGTATGAGTTACAAATGATGTGAACTGATTGATATAGGGTTTGCTCTTAAGTATGTAGTATTCTGTATAATCCTACGGTTGTCACCGAAAGTCATTATTGACCGTTCGGTTTTCCTTTGAGTATTCGGTATGTACTGGATTCTTCTTCTGTGGAGAATTTCAGTTAAGGACCGATCAATTTTCTCTTAGTGTACTTGTAAGTAAGCGTTCGGTCTAAGTATAGTTTCCTCTTTATGCTTCCTAAACAGTTTAGTTATTGTATTCTATAATACTTAAAGTCGTAGATGTTATCTTTATCCTTCATTGAAAATAAGTGTTGTGTAATTGTATATATATATTCCTTCATTTTGATATAAGTTTAGTAGTGCTCGGTCTTGAACCAAGCGCTCGGTCCCAGTAGTGGTTGGTTTTGAACCAAGCACTCGGTCTAAATAGTGGTTGGTCTTTAACCAAGCCCTCGGTATTTTTTTTTATTATACTCCATTGTGTATTATATTTGAACTAAGAGTGTTCGGTCCAAGTCAATAGTATTCGGTTAAATCTTGTAGGGTTCGGTTTAAGTTCTCAGGTTCCATCAATAGTTATTATGATTTAGGTTAAGCCTAAAATATATGTAATCTTTAGTATTCGGTACATTCTTAGGAGCTTGGTGTAATAAAATATTGTTCTGTAGTAATTGTTGAGTAACAAGTAAACGTCAAATCATTATCATGAGTATTAAGCTAATGATGAGTCTTATCTAAAATGGACCGTTCGGTCCTGTTCGGTGTATAAGTGGAAGACCGCTCGGTCTTACACTAAGTGTTCAGTTGTGTTAGTCTAGAAAGCATTCGAATCGTTCGGTCTTGTCTCTAGGGTGGATTTTATTGTTCAGTTTTGGTTGCAGATGGGATCTGTTTCTATTGTTTCGGTTTGATTGTATTGATGAATAATTATGATGGTATATGAATGGAATAATATGGGAATGAAAGAGTATTCCGGGGAGGAATATCTCATGATTGGTTATTGAATGGTAAAGTATGAATGTGGTTATGCTTAGCTGGCGTTTATCCTGATATTCTGTGATTACTCATTCTCAAGTAGAGAGGAGTAAGTCATGTGTGAGAATGACAGGAGGTCCTAGTCCATAAGGTGAACTTGGACGGAATAGACTAACCTCGGGTGACAGCTGTTGAGGGCATCCCAGCTATTACATCACCTGGGTGCAAAAACGTCGTAACTACACAGAATTCATACAGTCCGGACAGTCAGAGTAAAATGGTCGGTCATTGTATGCAATGATGTATGGGTATGGTTGAAAATGCATGTTTGGATGTTGCATGATTGAATATTGAATTATGTTAAATGTTTGTGAAATATATGTTTTACTGAATTAATTAAATTACATAAGTTTACCCTTATTTTTCTGTTTTGTCTGTATTGCCCGTTCGGTCGTCTTTTCTTGTTGCGATGATCATCCTGTGGATGTGAGCAGAAGGAGAAGATTTGTTAGAAGAGGCTCTGGAAGAAGTGGTAGTGAAAGCTGAACCATAGGACCGTTTGGTCGTTAGGATTGGTCTTATTTTGTATAATCGATCGGTGTAAGTTTAGTCTTGAAACCGTTCGGTCTAGATTATTCTTTTGGAAAGTTTAAATTCTCAAGTATTTTCGTAAGGCCGTTCGACCATAACTGTACCTTTTCTTCCCAGAATTGTAATATTATTAATTGTGAATATTCTAGATATGATTTTATGCTGTATTTTTTGGATGTTACACTATCACTTGCAAAATTATGTTAAAACTAATGGAAATTTAAGTCTATGCTATAACTAATATCTTAAAATTAAGATCTAAATATTATAAGGAGCTTCTATTCAATGAACTAAAATCTAAATCTTTTAAGAAGCTTCTATTAAGTTATGTTGATGTGGTATGCTAAAATTTGCAAAAAGAAACACTTAAAAATAGTATGAGATTTGGAACTCGTCTAAAATAAGGGGAAAAAATCATACTTTTTCATAAAATCCTTGTATTAAATATCATTAAAGGGAAACAAATAAATAAAAGGGAAATGCTAGGACAGGAGACACGTAATAATGATGTAGCCCGGAAAATAATTATTACTTTTACTGAGTTTGGTGACAATTTGTCGAGTTCTTAGTACCAACCTTTTCAGACAAATCCCATATAACAAAAACAGCTTAATGAATTCTAGTAAATTCCAAGAATGCCCATACATTCATTTCACTTTTGAAGCATCATCCCATCATCATCATATTCAAAATTATCAGACAAAAAATAGAAGGAGGCTACGAAGTACATGCCATATTATTGATTAGAATGAAATAGTAGTGAGATTACTATGTGATAATGATAGTATGACATTGCATTTGTCGCATTGTCACTCTACAAAGTATCATTAGATAACAGGGACCAAAAGCAAATTATAAGTGTGCATAAGCATTTCTGTTTTTCTCCTTCCATGACCCACCGTTAAGTAACAGAAGAGAATCTTCATCCATGCTGCAAAATCTGCAACTAGAATAGATTCCCCAGCCCAGATAAATAATTTCTTAAACTGTTGTGCTAATGTTTGTGCAGCACGATTTAGAAAGTGGCACAGACTATTAAACTGCACGCATCCTGACCCTTAAAATATTAAAGAAAACTACAAATAATGGAACAAACACTACGAGGGGAAATGCTTGGATCCAACTGCACCAGCAGCAGTTTATTGTTAAACTTCAGAGGATCCATCAGTATCATAAATCATCATGTTTCAACAGTATACTAAAACCTTACACCATGAGATGGCTTATGACATTTACCTAAAGCACCGAACTCAAGTTTGTTACAGTTTTCCTTCTGCTCTGACATTCCTGTGTGATAATCTGCCTATTACACAATCTGTAAAACGAGCCCAAATACAACAATAATTCCAAATATTCAAAATTGGAAACGAGTTAAACATTAACACCCTTAAGCCTGGTTGCTGATGCCTTCACAGTTCAGACCCTGACAACAGTGAATTGTAATGAAATTATAAATTGGAGAAAATATAATCCAATGGACCACAACACAGAAAGGCTGCACGAGGAGGTGCGCATGAGAAAGTAAAATCATGAAAAGAAGAGTTTCCACAATTAAAAAACGGTTTATTTATTGATACTCTATCGCAACTGCTTAAAAGTAACCTTGCATGGATTGTGCTTTCACCGTGATGGATTCGTTCTGGACCAAAATATTCTGATGGAATGAGGGCATTGATGTTGAGTGAAAAGGCTTCAGAACAGAGGCACCAAACAGAGTTCATGAATTGTAGCACAAAAGAAAAGGACGTAAACTGAAAGGTAATTTCAGTAATTTTCTTTTTCCCTGAGCAAGAAATGCAACTTGCCATTTTGCGTGCAGTAGTTAAAGAAACTTACAGTGGAATAGAGGAAAGGATTGAATGTCAGCAATCAGCACCTCAGACTTTTTCGAAGTAAATTTCATTGCAAAAGCAACAATGCAGCAGAGCGATAGAACAGAACATAAGATTGTGCAGATGGTCTAGTTGAAAAAGCTTTGGTGAATGGAAAATAACAAAGCAATTATCAATTTGTAAACAAGTGCCTTGTTGCTTAGAAAGTATGACCCCAGCACTGGTTCTAGTCAAGGTCAACTTTCAATTTCTTCTATAACACAAAAGAACAAGGTGATATGGAAGCTCCAAGTGCATGGCTCCAACATTGTTATAAGACAGATTTCTGTTAATAATTTAAATGATCATAATAAACAGGATTAGCAATTCAATTCCCGAGGATCGTTATACAATATAACATGTACTGTACAGTATAGAATTGTGATGAAAGCCTTGTGGATCATTAATTCTAGCTGATCCATACAAGTTAACTCGACAAGACTTCGAAAACACCTATTCCTTATCACTAGTCCAACATTTCCCAGGTCTGAAGTTGAATAAGAAACTTCCAAAGACAACCAAATGTTGGTGACACATAATTTGTAGATGCGCTGTCACAATTCGGTGCACAGGTGCCAGAAACTAATCTTTTGTGTGAAGTTCTTCTATTGATTATTGGCCAAAAAGGTACACCTTAAACTAATAACTAGGAGCCTATAAGGAAAGAAACAAAAAGAAAATCACGATTAGATTCAGATAACAGAATGAAGTTCCTGGACCCTGGATCGAATCTTATCCAATGTACCATCAATGGCCAAATCAAATGCATCCTTCTTAGCTTTGAGACCGGGAGAACTATCATGCTTCCTGTACAAGACATTTGGTATCAACGCCAAAACCCTTTGCCGCAAGCTCCTAACCTTAGACCTAGGTATCCGTTGCAAGACGTTCAAAATCCTCAACCCCTTGAACACAACCTCCTCCTTCGGAATAAACACAGAGAAATCCTCAAACTCGTTCTCGGGCAGATGCCACCCATACTGCGACTTGGCCGAAAGATCCTCAAAGAAAACCGGTATACACCCCGCCAGTATCGAGTCGAACGTGGACCGGCGGGTGGGGGTGTCCCCGGGAGGCTGCAAGCAGAAACTCGCCTGCAGCATGGGCCGCATAAACCGAACAGGGTCGTGCTCGCAAACCCCGTTGGAGCAGTCCACGATCTCGCACAACTTCTCGTAAGAGGGGTCCGAGGTGGCGTTCTCACACTCGCTGCGTATGCTCCGACGGATGTTGGGCGACGAGGATCCGCCTCCGCCTCCACCGCCGGCGAATAGCGCGAGGATGGAGCGCTTGGAGCGGCGGGCCCGTGTGATCCAGGAATCGAGGAGTCCGAGGTTGAGAGGGTGGAAGGAGGTGGGATAGGGAACGGCGTGTTCCTGCCAGGGCCACGCGCGGGCCTCGAGCGTGAGGGCGGTGAGGTTAAAAAATTGGGGCAACTCGAGGAAGGAGGTGCCCCAGAAGGGAGGGTCGTTGGTGAGGGGTTGAGAGAAGTCCCAGGCGGGGCGGGCCATGACGAGGAAGTGGTCGTGGGCCATGTGACGAGCCCAGATTTGGGGGTTGTCTTGATGGAGGAAATGGAAGAGGTGGAGACCGTGTAGGGCGCTGAAGTTTGATTCTGAGCCGTAGAGGTAGCGTAGGGCATCGAGGCCCGCGTAGTAGGGGAGATAGATAGCCTTTGCGCGCAGGGGATCTTGCGTGAGGCAGGGGTACTCCAGCATCCGACGGTGGAAGACGAGTTCCAGCATGGAAGGGTCGGTTCGGTACCAACTCCGGGAGCGGTTATGGGTTTTCTGTCCCAGACCGTGGTTTCCTAGGTAGGGACACAGGTCGTCCAACATTGGATACTCGGAACAGTTTGCCAGCAGATCCAGGTTGAATCTTGAAGGTAGCTTCCTTATGTGGATCCATCGATTCTCGCATTCTTCCTCTTCCGATGATGCCGCCATTTTCCCCACCGACAACATCATTAACATCAACAACGGCCATCCGCTGCCTTTCAACATCCCCATTCCTTTCTTTCTATTCATCCAACGCTGTCTCGTCGATTCCAATCTCTCAAGCGACACAAAAATAAATCCTAATCAAAACCACGCCTGTTCTTCCTTCACATTCCTATCACTCTTCTAATATCTGTTTCACTAAAAACAAGCACACACACTACAAAAAGTCAAATCAATCTAAAGCCTAATGTAAGTAAGTTAAATACTACAGTTAATAACCCCACTTCTAGAATTTTAAATCTCAAATCTTACTCATTTTATTTAATATCAATTAATGTTTTATGTTCCTTTATCACTGCTTTAATGACAACAATTAACGCTTTTCTTTATAAATATCGATATTTTAACAATATTTTCTTACAATATTTTAACATCATCTCTGGTAATGTGATTGGTCAAAATCCACAATCAATAATAATAATCATAAATATCAACATGAACTAATAAAAATCAATTGAAGGAGATTTTATTTTCATACATATAATATGCAAAAGGTTTAATACATATTTTTAGGGATTTAGTTTAAAGTAATCCTATCTTTTAAAAAAAGTTTAGTAATATCCCATATTTTTAAAAAAAGTTCAGTAATATCCCATATTTTAACGACGTGAGCAAAAATGATCGGATTAAACATTTTTTAACGAAATATGAAATCTTACTTGAACTTTTTTAAAAGATAAGATTACTTTGAAACAAACTCCTAAAAGTATTAAACCTATACAAAATTTTAATAAATTTTTAAGTTCTTTCAATCATCTAAACCATCTTACTTTTTAATCCAAAGATAATAATTACGGCGATTATATATTTTGTGTATTCTCAATTATTAAAAGTAATTCTTCAATTTAATTATTATATATTTACACAAATAACATAATTTTGATTTTAGTTTAAAATTCATTATTACATAACCGAATTTTAACTTTCGTGTTTTTTATTTTCGAAAAATTGAATTATTTGAACTAAGTTTTTTTTTTTTAATTTTATTAAAACAAAAGGAGAGGAAAAATAAGAAGTTATAAGTTTTTATAACGAAAACATATTTATTGATATATTTGATTTTTTTAAGTTATTTTTGTAATTTTGTATAATTTTCAATTTATTTACATTATAGTTTTAATTTTTTTTAACTTCATTTTCTTTATATATTTGTAATTGGTTGAATCGAATAAATAAATTTTATATTTAACTTTATAATTACAGTATTTTAATTAAAAAACAATTATAAAATGTAAAAATATTAAAATAACTTATATTATTAAAATATATCAACTAAAAAACAGGCATACTTTTTATCACCTATTTTTTAATAAATGATTTTTTTTAAAGTATAGTTTAACAAAATTCAAACATACAAATCAATATTTTCTCATTATAAAAATATATAACTTTTTTAGTTTTTTTTTTCTCCTTTTATTTTAATAAAATTTAAATTAAAAATAAAAGTAAAAAATCAGTTCAGATTCCCGAAAACTGAATTCATCGATTTAGTCACTGTTCACAAAAATGAAAATCAGAATGCAACTTTCCATGATCAAATTCTAAGCTAAAATTAAACTATAATTTCTTATAAACTATATCGATGATAAAATGGGTTTGAGGGACAAATTTGGCTCACCACGAATCAAATCATGTTAGGTTTGAGAAAAATGTAATTTTTTTATACAGTTAATTTTTAATCTGTTTATTTAAAGTTGGGTTTATCCATTCGGGTTGAACACGTAGTGAACATGATTGACTCATCGACCTACCTAATTTAATTTAATTATTTATTATTTTACATTTTAATATTATTAATTAAAACTTTTTTTTATTACATTGTAAATGAGATAAAGAAAAAAAAGGTTTCACGAGAGCAACACATTATAGATTTATCCACTTATAATTGACACAAAAATGATCAATATTATAAATTTATTTGTATGTTTTTCGTGTTTATTTTTGGATTATATTTGAATTGTATGATAATTTTTTATTTATTTTGAAGGATTAAATATGTTTTTAGTCCCTGAATTATCAAGTCATTTTGGATTTCGTCCCTCTTTGAAAGGTTTGTTCATTTTCATCCTCTTAGTTTGGAAACTCGTATTTTTAGACCTTAAAAAGCCAACGGCGTTAAGTTTTTTATGAGGTGGCAACGACGAGCCACGTATGATGTCACATTCCCTAATTACTGTGTGACGTGGTAGTAACGATCTGGTGGTCGGTCGGCCACTCGGTCTGTTGGTCGGTTGGCCACTCATTATTTAAGCTTTTGAAGAATCCTTTCTATACCGTACAGTCTCCTGGAACTAGCCGAGTGGTCGACCACCAGGGCGACCACCCACTAGGCCAACCGACCACTAGACCGAGTGACAAACCACCCACTAGGCCGACCGACCACCAGACCGATTGACTGACCACCCACCAGGCTGACCGACCACCACACCTTTACTGTCACGTCAATTAAAAGTAATGAGGGAAGGTGACATCACACGTGGCTCACCGTTTGCCACCTTACAGAAAATTTAATGACATTGGTTTTTAAGGACTAAAAATACGAGTTTCCAAACTAAGAGGATGAAAATGAACAAACTTTTCGAAGAGGGACGAAACCCAAAATCGCTTCATAGTTCAGAACTAAAAACATATTTAACCATATTTTGAATTGTCTTTGGAGTTTAATATAATTTTAGAATGAAATTTATTTAGATTTCAGATACCAAAACTTTGTAATTTTTTTTTAATTTGAAAAGAAATTTGTAATTAAATGAGTTGGGTGAACTAACCCGTTTAATCCACCAATATATGATAGGTCAAATAATTTTTTCAACTTACTAATAAATAAGTCGGGATGAATTAACTCATTAAATATAATCATGTTGAATTATCCATTTTGACACTAGTAAATACCATACGCAATATGTTATATAAAAAATTTAAATGGAATCGAGAAAATAACATAACTTATCCAATTTCTTTCTCACCGGTGCCTCCCCCGGAATATTTAAATCATCAATAAAGCCACTAGAAAATTGAATCAACCAATTATCACAGCTGCAACCTTTTCTATTGAATGTAACACAGCAAGGGTATCCTTAACACAAGGCCATTTTTAAATGCCTCAAGTAGCATTGCATTAACTACACAATTGAACAATAAAATATATCTCTACCCTCGATTCTATCATTAAAGTTACTGTTTGACCTATATATAATATAAATAAATAAATATTTACATTAATTAAGTCTATTTACTTCTCTTCATTCCATAAAATAATATTTTTATAGCTATCTGTACTCATGTTTACCAGAAACACTATTCAAGTTGAGGCATAAAAGTACTTTTGAATAATAATATTAAATAGTTTTTTGTTCTTATATTTAAATAAAAAAAAGTTCAATTTATGGGAAGATCTGAATCCTTCGTTATGAGGCAGTGTAGTTTAAGTAAGGAACAAATCCAATCAAATCGAGGAAACCGGGGAAAAAGGTAATTAAAAAAAAGCAAACCCTTCCCCACTTCCCTACTAATTTTACTTAATGCACTTATCTTTTATTAAACACTTTAATAATGAATATTAATTAATCTCTTTTCAAACTCAGTCAAAGCCAGTCAACAATTCCAGCTCAAAAATACAAGAGAAAATGGACGTAACTTAATATCACGCAATTTAATAATAATAGTAATAACTACAATTAATTAATTAATTAATAAATAAATAACTAGTTGCGCATTGGTATATTTTCGGATGAGAAACGCTTTTCAATCAACCGTTGTATTCTTCCACAATTTATTTCTTTCTTTCAGACCAAGAAAAAGTAGAAACCAAACGCGGCCTTCAAGTTCCAAATACCAACAACTAAGTAAACAACTTCTCTTTCCTGTCTCTTTCTCTCTTTCTCTCTCTGCTTCTGAGTTCCGAGTTGCAGAGAGAGCAATGAGTCAGGAATCGTTTATATACAGCTTCGTGGCTCGGGGGACGGTGGTGTTAGCTGAGTACACCGAGTTCACCGGGAACTTCCCTGCAATTGCAGCTCAGTGTCTCCAGAAACTACCCTCTTCCAATAACAAGTTCACCTACAATTGTGACCACCACACCTTCAATTTTCTCGTCGAAGATGGTTACGGTACTGCTTCTCTCCTTCGATCTCTTGCTTTTTCTCTTTGCTGCATCTTCCTCTCAACGTGGACCTTCTACCACTTTAATTCACACTTTAGCTGCTGGATCTACTTTGTCGCATCAAACTGGCACATATATATCTCTTTTTTTTGTGGGCTATCCTTACTTTTTGGGGTTCGTGTGCAAGTTTTGTTATTTTTTCATTTCAAACAAATGAATGGTGAAAAATGGAATTTGGGTTCTCCTGGTCCATTCATGGTGGTTTTTTTTATGAGAATTAGAATCAAGCTTTATTCTGGGACAAATAGAAACAAGGCTATGAGGGATGAAGGAACAGTTGTCACCTCTGAATGTCGGTGTCTTTCTCTCCTGTTAGTTTAACCAAACATGCGACCCCTTCATATGTATGTTCCACTTCTCTTGGTTTCTGAACGAAACTGTCTATTTCCAAATCAATGGTTTATTGAATTGTGCTGGACACGTTGACTAGTGATACGGCCATTATAGTGTACATAATGGAACATGAGAGGCAACTCTCACTTCATGAGTTAGCTTCCAAATTCTAAGTGGTGAGTGAGGATAAAAGATTAAGATGTTCACTTTATCACTCATTTTGAGACTCTTTATCTGTTCTTTGAAAAAATTAAGTAACTCTCAATCGACTTTGAGTATAGGCCGACTTACATAAATTTGTGCGTTCTTCTTTTGCGTTGTGCAATTTTCTGTTTATTCTCATCTTTGCTGTAACTCAGAGTTACAGAAAGATTGAGTTGCAGTTGTGTGGATTTTATCTTCTTATAGTGTGTTTGGTTCAGTTTGGATGACACCTGAATCAATTATCTCTGACATAATCACGGTGATACCATGAAAAGTTAGAAGCAACTATTGTTACTTTATCTTCACCATGAAAAATTAGTTGATTTTTCTCACCGTGAAGCCAGTACGAGCACACTATTAATGTTTTCCATTTTGGGATCAATGTGAATTGCAGCTTACTGTGTTGTTGCCAAGGAATCTGTGAGCAAACAAATCTCTATTGCTTTCCTAGAACGTGTCAAAGCGGACTTTAGGAAAAGATATGGGGGTGGAAAGGCTGACACAGCTGTTGCCAAAAGTCTCAACAAGGAGTTTGGGTATGCTTATTTCTTTCCAAGTAATTCATGATGATGTTTACTCATAATTCAATGCTTGAATAGAAGAAAAAAAATTGTATAAAAATGGTAAATAATACGTATGTACATTTGCAGACCAGTAATGAAAGAGCACATGAAGTATATAATAGACCATGCTGAAGAGATTGAAAAGCTAATAAAAGTGAAGGCTCAAGTTTCAGAAGTTAAGAGTATCATGTTAGAGAACATTGATAAGGTATGTTTAAGTTTTAGATTGAGACGTGGGATTTTTTAGGATAATTTCAGTCATTTCCTTGTGTAGTTGTCTTATTCATCCTGCTCTACTAACCTTCAATCCATTGTTATGTATATTACCGTCATTGAAATAGATGATCGAGAGGGGGAAAATGTAGTTTTGAAGATTGCTATATTAGTCATTTGCTTGTTTTATTACAACTTTTCAGGTCGTTTGGAAAAAAAAATCACTAGGTTTATGTGTGCCTCCTTATATTTCTTTGGGAAATTTCAAGAATTGAAATTTTAGAGCACAATAAAAAACTTTGGAGAAGCAATATGCTTCTATCCCCGGCCTTTTCCTTTCTGTCACTGTGGTTGGTGACAACTTGCTCAGTGACTAAATCATAACCTGTTAAATTCTGTATCGTATAGACCTTTTCCTATATGTTGTCCTGGTTGTATTAACATCAGTATATTTTGTTGTCTTTACTGGATGCATTGATTGCAAAATGTTAAACAAGAAAGTGACATACATTGTCAATTTGTTTTTGCTATACGTACTTTCAGGCCATTGATAGAGGAGAAAATCTAACTATTCTTGCCGACAAGTCTGAGACATTGCACTCACAAGTAAGTTGAATGAGGTTTGCACTTTGGAGGCGTTTGTTTCACAGAATCTTTTTGCATTCCTGGGAAATGAAAGTGAGAATGTATATTCCTGTGCTTGTTGGAAGGTTATAAAATATTTCTGGGCATGTTTTATTCTCAGGAACAGTTTATATTCCCCTGCTAAGGAGTGGGTATATTCTCATGGAAAAGGGGAAGTTACTTTGTAACCTCTATTATGACTTCCAATTTTTTTTTATTACAATTAATTTACAATTTAAAAAGTAGTTTAGGAATATAAAAAACTAAACAAACGTATTTTTAGACATGCCTTGGGATAATTTTCCAACCGTAACATTCCCCTGAACTAAATTTCCAGGAACTCAAAACCTTAACTTGAAACAAACACCTGCTTTGGTTTGTAATCTTATGTTGTCTAGGGCTGAAGGGTGTCCGATTTTCAGGCCCAGGAGTTCAGAAAGAAGGGAACTCAAGTCCGTCGGAAGATGTGGTATCAGAACATGAAAATTAAATTGGTTGTTCTTGGAATTTTGTTGCTTTTGGTTCTGGTTATCTGGCTTTCTGTCTGCCATGGATTCAACTGTGCAAATTAACAAGAAATGGAAGTTTACGGATAGGTATTTAAGTGATGTTTAAAGAGCAATTTCTTTGAAGTTTTAGCAAAAATCTACTTAGAAGTGGGAGTTTGGCAACTGGAGAAAAAAAGTTTCCTACCTTCTTTGTTGGTTGATAATGGTATACGATATTCTTGGAAATTCTTAGAGAGGAGATTGGGTGTATCTGTAATGTATCATATGCTGGACTGTTTGGTCTTGTCAAACTCTACACTCTTAATATGTTTCCCTTTTCTTTACTTTAAATATAGAAAAATGTTTCTGTCTCTTTATAGCATGTATGTTTGCAAATTCTGGCAAATTTGTTGGTAATATGAATTGATGATGGTGACCTTAGGAAGATTTAGATTGAATTTGGTAAAATCACTAAACTAATAATTTGATTAGTTTATAACTAGCTTGACAACTAAAAATGTGCTTGGGAAGTAGCTTAATTTAGAAACTTTTAATTTTTTAGTTGTTTCAACTTGTTTTTAATTTGATTTTTATTCAATTTTCTTTTATTAATATCTTTTATATTTTAATTTTTTTTTATTATTATTATTATTTATTTTTACTTATTTTTAACTTTCAATTATAGATATTGAATATTTATACTAATTATTGTATTATTTTTGGTGTTTCTTAAATTATTTTTTAATTTTATGAAGTTATTAAAAGGGATTTACCAATATAAATTATAGTAATTAATATTTAATTATATTATAATTATATATCATAAAAAGTTTAAGAGAGAAACCTAATATAACTAAAACTTAAATTACGAAATAAAAAAAAATTATAATTATATAATAATATGTTTTGTTTAGAAACAAAGTTTTAAATATATAATAAAATTTATATAGTTATGTTTTTTTTTATAATTTTATATTTAATAACTAGTTTATTAACTAAATACTTAATTACATTAGAAGTTTATTAGTTAGAAGTTACTTTATTATGTGTTTGTTAATGAGATGGTATTATTAGGCAATCGTTTAGGTAATTAAGTGTATATTAGGATGAATTTCTTAAAAAGAAAGAAAAATAAAATATTTTAATAATTATTTTATATCTAATAATTAGTTTACTATCGACGGGCTTCTTTATCCCGTTGTTTTATCAAACAAAATCTTAATTGAATATTTGATCGAATTTCTTAATAAAAGAGAGAAACAAGAAGAAAAGAAAATTAAACGAGTTTTTCTTTCAGTTAGAATGAAAAAAAAAAACTGTGTTGGATATTTATTTTAAAATAATGTATATAAGAAGTAATCTTAACCCATAACAGAGTTCTTTTTTTCCCGTAATCTTTATCATGTAGTTTGTAAAAAAAAATAATCCTAAAATCCATCAATATATATATATATATATATATATATATATATATATATATATATATATATATATATATAAGAATGATTATGAGTATGAGATTCAGTTAGAATTGATAATATTTTAAAAATAATAAAATTAGTTATTTTATATTAAATTAATTTATATAATAGAAAATTTTATAATTAAGTTTTATTATTTTAAAACACATAATTTTTCTAAAAATTATATTTTTAGAGTTTTTTTTTTACTTTTTTCAAGAAGTTCTTATCTTTTGTTTATCTGATTAAAGATCAATGATTATTATGATAGGTTTTGATCGTTCTTTGCGATGTCTTTATACGTACATAGAGCTTCTTGTGGAACATATGTTTTAAATTATTAGAGCGGTTAATAACTACTTTTATAGATGAGGAAAACTAATTACACTTGTTTTAAGTTATATTATTTGGTTAATTATATGTATATGTGTTGAGTTGTGACTGTGATATGAATTTTGATTTAATCTGTTCTAGATGTGTATTATTCGTATGTGTTGTGATATGTTGAAAACATGAGTTTTATGGTTTGTTTAATTGGGTAATCTAATTTGATTCGAGTTAAAAACATGAAATTTAGATGTTTGAAAGTTTATCAGGTGGTAATTAACTCAAAAGGAGTCAAATTGCTCAATCAAAGCTCAAAGAGGGAGTTATGCTTACTAATACACTGTCAGGCACCATTGTAGCATCATCGGGCAACACTACAACACCGTTGGTGCCACTAAGACAGTGACCACTAACCTAGAGGCACTGGGTGCCACTTTTGTACTATTAGGTGCACTTAAATTAGTGGGTTTAAGGTGTGGTAACGCATCGAATGCCACTTTTCTAAGGCGTCATCTTATTTTTTCCGTCTACGTCATCTTAGAAAAAATGGAATTTTCACTTCGTTAATCGTCGAATCAAGTTAAAATTTTCAAAGAGGTCATAGAAACATGAATTGTTACCTTTACTAGTAGGATCTTTGATTTGAGGTCTTATGTTAGAAAAGTTAATCTCTTATGTTTATCGTATTTTGGGTTTCTCTTTTGTAAAAAATATTTCTTATTTGTGGTTTTGGATTGGTCTTGAAATAAAAGAAGACATATGTTTGTTTATAGAATTACTGATGAATTTACTGATAAATATGTATGCATATAATGATGTATGAAACTGTGAAGATGATGACCTTATTATTGGACAGGAGTATATATATGAAATATATGTTGGTTATAATTAATCATGAATATGATATCATTTAGTATGGATAAATACAAATGAGTGATTTTTGGTATTAGAAACTTGATCTGGAATCATGTTTATGGAGAAACTAATGTGTTTGTTTGACAGAATTTCAGGAATCTCGTAGAAAGATTTTATGATGATGTTTATTTAGTGTATGGATTCAAGTAAAGAGATATCGTGAACTCTAATAATCATTCACAGTCATATAAAATAAAATGAATTATTTGGCGAGAGTCATATGAAATCTTAGTTTGAAAGTAGGTTAATGACCTCAAATGCAAATGAGGTTAACTTTGTAAGTGATAAGATAAAACTCATTGACAATGACTCTATAGAGTAACAGATATCACCACAAGTACATGTCTCTAATGATTTTGATATTAAATGCATGTATATGAATAATTGAGTCTAAAAATTTTTTGATTTTATATTTGATTTTCTATAAATATTCAAAACACACTATTTTATCGTAATATCAATTTATATATATTTATTTCTTTTATAAATTAACTTATTTTTTTTTTATTTTTTTGTGTTTGTTGTTTTTCTTTTTCAATAATTAATATGAATAAATGAAAAAAAAATGTAAATTGAGATCAAGAAAAAAAATATTGTTGCAACTGGATAAATATATGTAAATGTAGGATCGTGAGATTTATATTTAGTTTCTATCTTTCAAAGTTTTGTAATTTTGTTATCAGCTTTTAGTTTCTATTAAACTGTTAAAATGTTGTATTCATTAAATGTTTATTTGATTTCTTTTATTATTTGTTACCTATACAAACAAATATATCATATATTGTGTGTTTATGTAATTATTTTTTCTCCTCTCTTCTGCAATATGATAATTGGAAATTTGAATCTAAGTTTAATAGTGAAAAATGAAATTATTTAAAATAAAAATTCTCAAAAGAGAAAAGTAAATTTAGATTGAATGCCCAAAGGAACATTGAAAGAAAAGAGTGGATCTATGGAGAACTGAGAAAAGATAAATAGCCTCTTTGGATACGAGATTTCTCCAACTTTCTTTTTCTCTATCATGCTCGAAAATTTCTTTCTCACTTTTATAATTATTCACTTTGAAGTTAACCTTAGAAAAAGGTAAAAAATTAGCAAAGTTGTAAAAAAAATAATTCGTGCAAATATCAATAAAAAACATCATCACAGTAACATCACTAAAAAAACTAACTTTGGAAAAAGTTTATACAAAATAAGAAATAATTTTAACATAACAATAAAAATAACTTCAATGAAGTAAACAAAAATAACTTCAAATCTGGCTTAAATATAGTTATATTGATGAGTTAGAAGCAATTATGGATTCTACTATTAACTGGAAATGACATCACCAACGTAAATTGGATAATAAATGTGCTTCACGATCAACTTAAAAACATAATTAAGAAAAAGTTGACTAATATTAGTCGAGAAATAATTATTAATTACATTAATAATAAAATAATTCCAATAATGCGTATAAAAAACTAATTTTGACCAAACCAACACACTCGAACTTTGTTAATCCGTCAAACTCCTCACCAAATTGAGTGAAGAAGAATATTGATATAAGATTTAAAAATATTTAATTTTTAGTATCATAAACTATATAATTTAATTTATTTTTCTTACCCAAATAGTATAATTTTATTATAATATATTTCCCTTTTTTTTTCCAAATTGAAGTATTCATTGCAAAACTTCATATATATATATATATATATATATATATATATATATATATATATATATATATATATATATATATATATATATATATATATATTTGTGTGTGTAAATTCACGTCAATAAAAAACACTTTAAACTCGTCTTTATTGTTTTGACTTTAATATGTGTTTAGAAATTGAGGTAAGTTTTTTTTTTTAGATTTAAAATTAATATAATAAGACAGATATATTGTGTAATGAGAAATCATAAAAATAGAAGAAAATTAATACCAAAAGAATGATGGAATAGTTTTGTGAGGAACAGCAAAATGCTCAGATATGCAGTGAAGAGTTAGCCTAATGGTGGCGTACGAGTTACGTTGGACACCACTTACCCAGTTTATAAAGACAAAGAAAAAAAAACTCTCGAAAAAGGATAACTTTACAAATATAAAATATTCATATACATGTTAAAAGCCTATAGTTTTTCTATTTTTTGTTATAGTTTTATTATACAACATAATTTAAATATTATTTCGGGTATGAGGTCGAGTCACTAACACTTGCATGATTTTTTTTGTGATATGGTTTGGTATCTACTTTTCTAGTTCTTCTCTTTGATTCACCCTCCAGAGGTGTACCGTTCAAAGGTTATCCGATGTTTAAATCAGTTAACTGTCCGTACAAGAGTTCACTGCAATAATAAGAAATGCACAATAAATGCGATCACCTACCTCTTGTCTTTGACATATATTTATAGTTTTATATATGAGTTTAAAATTAGTAAAACTTAAATTACGGTCCAATCTCAGTCAAATACCTCTGATCATAATTTATGTTAATTTTTGTAGGAAAACTTGGTGTTTCCGCTTTAAGAAAAATGAAAGGTGAAATTATAAAGAATGGCACCACTCACCAATTTAGATTTTCTTTTTATTTCGTATTTTTTTCTATAAATATCCAACTTTTGCATATAACTCAAAATTAGACAACAAAATATGAATGAATATTCCAGTTTAATTGATTCACCCTTTTATGTTGTATTAAATCGATTTTTATGTGGTTAACACTTAACATAAGAATATCACTTTTAACTTTTTTTAGAATATTAATATATCTAAATTACTTAAGTATTTAAGTGTATAGAAGGATCTGACCCAAGGAATCGTACCACTTGGACATTATTCCCTTCACTTTCCTTTTTTTAAGACTTTATATATATAGCATAGAACAAATATTTACACGCGATGTTAGATTACTCATTTTTGATACGTAAAAGGTTTTACTTTAGATAATATCATAATAAAATCTTAATATTCTGATTAGGTTGACACATTGAAATTTCATTAATCACGTAATACTAGAGTTAAAAATACATTAATAAAGGTCAAGAGAGAAAATATATTTGAACTAAATATATTGATGTGTTCAAAATTGTGGTGGAAGGAAAACATTTTTAAAGTATCTCAACAATTTTAAAAACAATTCTAATTAATTTGAACAACCTTAGACTTCCCGAATATATAAGAATACAAGCCTGTGCTTGAAGGTGAGCTTACAATCTGCACCATCTAAACAAATTGTTAGAATTTAATTCAACAATTTTGAATTTCAAGTTAGGTTAATATATTTCTTATTTTAACATATGTTTTATACATCATTTCTATTCTTTCTTTTTTCTGGGACTCTTATTACACGGACACTTCAACAATATATACATTATATATTTTAATTGTTTTCTCTTATTAAGGATATCCCATTACTTATCATATATTTTTAACTTTTTTAACATTAACCATTCTTTCTCTTTATTATTTTTTTTCTCCCTCTTCCATGTATCTATAATGCTTTTCCTTAACATTTTTTAAAAAAATTAGATATAAGTTAGAAATATATATTTTCAAACACTTAAATTTTTTACATTCATTTCACACTATATATCCTTTGTTACTTTTTTTTTTCTTAAACAAATGAAAAAATTTATACTTTTATAATTATTTTACTTTTATATTCTGTGTTAAATAAATGTAAGAATGTATCATGGTATGATTATTAAATTAAGACACTGACGAAAAACATCTTGTGAGGAAAATTTCCACGAATCCTTTAATTTTACACATGATCGTTTCTGATCCATCATGCATGACTAAAAAATCAGAAAGTCACCCAAAACCCGAGTCGTCATATATTACCAGCTATTATAAATGTGTTAAATATATAAATATATACGTAATAAATTTGAACACACAACAAAACTAACACTAATTAATTATAATTACGTGATAGAAGATACCAAAGTGAACAAAAAAACTTCTCAGAAGGGAAACATATTATCAAATTACGATGAAAAATATATAGAAATGCAAGCAATGTGAATATTTAGCAGTGGAATATAGAAAAGTGAAATTTCATTGCACAGATGACTAAATATACAGCAGAACACCTACGTATACATAAAGGTGAAATAATTAACAATCAGAACATATGTATATAACAATAAACTGACCAACAGAGTGGAAACACAAGTTAATGTCACAATCAAATGGACACAGTCCAAAACGAAAGACGCAAACACCTAACTGAACGAAACACTGAGACTTCAACAGTAGCAGGGTACCCTGCTCGAAGGCCTTGCAGGGTTGTGATTGCTGACTATGTATATATATATATATATATATATATATATATATATATATATATATATATATATATATATATATGTTGTGTTGTCCCTCTCTTTCTCCCTAGCTACCCTACATGTCCCTAACTTCAAAAGCGTTCTTGTTTTTGACGACTATGTCATACATGTGCATGGATTTGAACCTGTTGAAATCTCTAGGGAGGGAGATAAGGTGGACGGTGGAGCGTTTGTGGAACTGAAGAAGATCAGGGTCGTCGTAGTAACGCTCCCAGCCAAGCGAGTATAATTTTCTCTCCAAAACCGAGTAAGACGTGATGACCTCATTGCTTGCTAAATGAACAAGCATCTTCCTTCTTCCGCCACGGCTTCCCTCCACCGCCTCACCCCCGGGGTTCTCCACTAACCTCACCACACCGTTCTTGAAAACCCAAACCCCAGACATTCTTAATTTCGAAACAACAATGTTGAAGTGTGTCTGTTGGGGGAGAATATGGTTGTGTGTAATGTGTATATATAGGATGAGAAAGTTTGACGATGGAATTATTTTATTTGATATATATATAGACCGGCCAACCAGATACATGAGGAAGAAAAGAATGGAGGAGATATATATAGTATAGTATAGTATATATATATAGAATAGAGGTGGTGTTTGGATGTGAATACAGCTAAGGTGGGACCCACTGAAGAAGAGTCTTAAGCTAAAGGTGAATTTTGGGGACAGGGTGTTTTGGGAAAGGGTGGGGGCCTAGGTTATTCATTTCATCAATTATCATAATCGGATTGAGGGAATCTTCATTCACTTTTCCATTTGCGTAGTCTCAGTATTGTAACCCCACGCACAGAGAATCCATGTTTTGTTTAAGTGTGAGACTAACAAATAAATTTTAAGTTTAATTCAATTTCATAAACAAAAGTCAGTTTATAAAGTGAGATTTGTCTCTATTTTGATTTTATATTGATTTTATTTCTAATCTGATCTTATTATTTTTAATCGATGATATAGAGTTAAAGAGTTGGATAACGAGGGAATGAAAAAGTGAAGAGAAGAAGAGTGGGGCTATTTCAATCAAATTGTGTGGGTGAAGAAAACTATAGGAGAGGAAGGGAAGGAGGCGAGTGTATAAAATGGACTTGAATGGTTATGGAATAAGTTTCTTCAAGTAGAAAGAGGATGCCCAAATAGCCTTTCAATGAACACTGTACACTTTTTCCAAAAGTGTTTATATGGTTTGTGGGGATGGATAGATATATATAGTGCGTGTGGGGGACCAGAATATGAAAGGAATTGATTTCAATTACTTCAGTCGTTGCTGCTGAAATGACATTGTTGAATTTCATTAGGACACACCACTGCAGGCTCAGGTTTTCCAACCATTTCTTTTCTGTTTTTGTTGCCTAACTATTATGCTAATATGTATATAAATATACTTTCGGTAAAAAGTTTTGCTTGCCTAACTAGTTTTGACGATGCACATAGCCACACTTCAATTTATATTACTATAATCATAAACTCAATAATAAACTTTTATTTACCTTCAAACCCAAGTTCCCATGTTTGAATTTTAAAAATCACTTTTTAAGCTCTGTGTAAATCAACTCACAGCGTTGCAGGTAAATAATATATTTGGATATCTGTGATTATCTATGCCAACTAAACCTCTAGTCTCCTCCTAGCTACCAAATTTAGATAAAATCGATGGATTCTTAGCATCTAGATTCAAACCTACATAATCTCCCTTTGCACAAAGCTCAGTCTACCCACTTTTACTGTACTGGGACAGCAACAATTATTACTCAATTACTACATTTTTCCTACTGAAATCTTCCTTCAGGTTTTTGACAGTGCCATTAGTTTTTAATGCACAAATTGTTAGTGTTTTGGAGTTTAAAAAACCTCATCACAACGTTGTATACACAAAATTTACTAGATTTACATATTATGAAAGCATGGATGTGTTACACTGATTGTTAGCATTAGGTTTGTGTCAATCTCATTTCTAGAAAAAAGAGAAATATGCTCAGAAGAGTCTAACTTAACTTCATGGTTTACTCACATGAAACTGATAACATACACAAACTAATGAGCCAATAGCATGGTGATGGAATCCATTCTGACCGAACAAAAATCAAAGTTGAGGCATTAAAGTTGTAGTTCTTTAGGGCATGCCTGCTCATCAACCCAACACCATAGTCTTTTGACTTTGCTTCAATTTGCCACCCCTCCTTGAGCCACACGGTCCTACGATGCAGACACATACACACTACAGAGAGCAAAGTTGTAGATTTCTTTCTCATGACAAGGATTTTGCTAGGGTTTTTCTTTCTCTGTCATTTTCTCTCGAATTCCTTTGGAATCCCATTGGGCCACCGTTGACACTCTTATATCTGGTATATATCTCCCGTCAATTCATTCACTTGGTAATTTGTATTCACGGATTCAATAATATATAAAACATTCATCACAAACAACTCATAGACAGTAGTAATTAAGGTGTGATAGTAGTTCCTTCCCCGAATGCTCGGTAACTTAAAATTATTCTGGAATTTGTCTGGTATAAGATTCTTGTCTAGAAGTTTATGTTGGAGAAGTGATCGACCAAAGTACTTGTATTAAATACTCACGTAAAGAACAACGAAACTTCATTAAGGATTATGATGTAAACAGTGAGGTGGCATGCATCAAAACGATTGATTTCCACCCACAAGTGCCAGCCTGATCACACACATGATTTTGATTCCCAATATATATAATATATATCCAAAAATCTGCGATTGTTTGTTGATAAGTCAGGTTCACGTTATTACTTTTTTGGATTTTGGCCATTTGATTTTGTTTGTGATAAAGTTATTCGGAGAACATCTACAAGGAAATTATAAAAACATGATATTGGTTCTTTAATGTGGTGTGACAAAGAATCGCAAGCTCCACGATAAACGGAATGCTTCCTCCAGCACACGTATGTGTGTGTATATGCAAGAAGCTTTAATTAGCAAGAACAGAAAATCCAAAGACAAAATACGAGTCTGAGGAACAAAGATACTCCTTGGTCGTATCATCAACATCCTTCACACATGTACATTTTGTTATGTCTTTCCATATTAGCCTCTTCTTTTAAAAGACAAACTATGATCCATCAACTCACCAAAAAGGACTTCTTGTCTAGGGCTTTCTCTTCCGTAATACATTGCTTTCAACACTCGTCGGTGCCAAAGATCATCATTATACAAACCCTAAAACTTCTTATATATGCTACTGCAATTTTATTTTTTTATATACATAGAATATATAGAAATTACCTCTTTCAAATAATACATTATTATTGAGACAAATTAAACATTTTGAAAATAAATAAAAATACCAATATTTATTGAAAGTTAAAAATATCAGTAAATTTAGTTTTTTTAAAGGCTAAAATTTCAATAATCTTGGAACATAAAAGAATAGAAGAAGAAGAAAAAGAAACTAAAAAAATATATAAGTCTAATTAGTTTTAGTTTTCTCATTGTAAATAATGTGATAGTTGAATTAAATTTCATGTTATTACGTATGAATTATTCGTGCTTAATGATTTATTGAATCTAAATATTTTTTTTTAATAGGAATGATTCTTTTCAATATATTTACCCAAAACAATTCGTAAAATGAAAATAAAAATTAAAACAAAAATCATGTTATTAAAAAAGTGGTTTCAACTAAATAGATAATGTAACAAATAAATGAAAAAAATAAAGAAGGAGAACACCATTATCTTTTATGTCCCATATCATTAACGCAACATCCGTGCAATAGTCTACTTGCAAAAATTATATTAATAATCATTGTTCCATTATCCTGGTTTAAATATTCAACTATTTTACGATGAATAAATAAACATTTTTATATATTTTTTCAATCCCTTTAAAATGAAAAAATAAAATAAACTTCAATTTTCACATTCCTCCAAAATAAAAAATAAACAAACGTTAACTAGGTGAATAATAAAGACTCAATGATAATTTATAATGAATTAACAATAATTTTAATGTTTACTAGAATTCATCCTCTACACATTGTAGAGTGGAAGTTTCTATTAAGCACACACTCTTACTCTTACCTTACATATATAAACGAAATACCCTCTCATAAATCAACAACAACACTATATACTCTTATAAAGAAAACCGTGGATATGGTGATACACCAATATAATCGGTTATAAGTTCAAATAATTTGGATTGAAATTAAATTAATGTTATTAACTTTTGTAAATGTAAATTTTGAATATTGGAATTTAGAAATAATTAGAATATTTTTAAATCGATTTCATATTGATTTTGAAATCAGCACTTTTTAAAAAAATTAAATGTAAAACAATTTTAAATCAAATATTCTTATTTAATACTATAAAACTAAAATAATAAATAATAGATATTTAATATGAAACGTCATTATATAAAATTTAAGTGTAAAAATGAATAAACATTTTTTATGTAAATAAATATTAATTAAAAATACTATAATAATAAAATAAAATAAAAATTAATATGAAACGTCGTTATATAAAATTTAAGTGAAAAAATGAATAAACATTGTTTATGTAAATAAATATTAATTAAAAACACACACCCACTTAATATATATTTTAAGTAATTCAATTTTATAATTATTAATAATATAGAGGTAATAATTACACATTTTATAAAAAAACATATTTTCAATCTAAAAAATATTATTAGAAAATAAATAATAATGAAAATTATTTTATATTTATTTTAATTTTGTCATTAAGTCCATTTATAAAATTTTATACTATTTTATTTTAAAAAAATATAAATCTGAACTTAAAATTCAATCTAATTATTTAGACTTGAAATGAAATTTGATTTTCTTTAAAGAAAAAAAAATTATGGATTTGAATCAAATTTATATTTAGATATAGTTTTAAATTAGGTTTGAATCGACTACACTTTTAAAATTTAATTCATGTTCACTTAAATATAGCATGATGGTGACTTAAAACTACTCAAATAAATATCATTATATAAATAAATATACTTGTTTAACTTAAACTTAAAAAAATATATATATACTAATTGAATAACATCGTGTACTAACGTTTTAATGTTGAATTCAAAATTATAAGTGAATTCGACAAAAGTGTTATATTGTTTTTATTTTATTTAGGTATTGTAAATATATATTTTTTATTAGTAAGTAAAATTGTGACATTGATAACAAAAAAAGTTACATTTGAGGTATAAAATTTGTTAAAACTTTTATACATATGATAGAATTGAATTTGAATCTATTTTGTAAAAAAAATATTTTGTTATCGCTTAAGTATTGAATTAGTCACATAAGCAATATTTGCGTAACATTCATCGTTGAGATAAAGCATTATAGCTCAAGTTGTGATTTGTGTTTAATTTGTCATGTATTATTTGTTTATGGATTTAGTTTTGGTCCATGATTGTTTATATTTTTTTTATTAATATTTTTTATGTGATGATAAATTATAGATATATTTTTAAATGTTATGTCAAAAATATAGCTACGTCTAGTATGAGCTTTTGACATAATAAATTAATAAAAAAGAAATAAACAAAAAAAATTACATTGATTAAAAATTGATAATATATAATATATAAGATTTGAAATTCTACATCGTTGGAATTATCCTAAAATATACCTACAATATAATCTTTCAGGATACTCCAACTAAAAGGTAAGTCAGTGTACACGTGTACATATTAATATTTGTTATATAATAAAATTGAAAAGATAAGTTACAATAATTATTGCAATATTAAATGTATTAACTTATATTTACAAGTTAAGATATTGCAAGAGGCGCAAACAAAAAAGTGATAGTTTTAAGTCAACTTTTTTACTTATATATATTTACTGGAAATCACTATATCCTAACATTATATTAATAAATAGGGCGATCGATGTGATATAATAGGATTCGTAAAATTGATTTAACTTAATGAAATTTTGAGCATCTTAATATTAATGATGATGGTCCCAGGTAGGTATATGAACATATTCTCCATTTCTTAGGATCAAGTTTAAAAAAAATAAAGAAAAGCTTATTGGGGTTGTGAAGTTATAATATAAAGGAATGCATAAAATGAGATACCGAATAGAATTTTTGAAGAATTAGAAAAGAAAAGAAGTGATAGAAAAGAATAAGATTAAAGCTTTGCTTATATCAGTTGTTAGGTTTATGCCTAACTTTTATTATAAATCATGGAATTGGGGAACTTACATTCATTTTCGAGAATAAAGTGTTCAAAACATTAGGAATGTTGGATCAATTCTCCCACAATGCCATTTTATCATAATTTTCTTCTCATATTCCTTGTTACAAAAAATTAAATAAAAAAGAACAAAATAAATATCTCATTAAAGAATCATAACAACTGTGCAGATCAAGATTTGGTCTTTAATTGCTATTTTTAAACTGTGGTATTAAAAAATATTAAAAATTTCTTTTTTTTCAAATTACTTTTTGCTTTTCTTTATAATAGAGTTGTCAAAAGAGATAACCCGACTTCGTCTGTCTCGGTTCACTACGGGTTGGTCACTTAGTGCATCAACTTGAATCACTTATTAGTGAGCTGAAAAAATTTGAACTCGACTCGACCCATGAGGGTTGATGGGTTAACAGGTTGGTTCATTGACTCACTTAATTATAAGTTTTTTTTAAAATAAAAAATATATATATATATATAATGTCTTTTTTTTATCCCATCTACAATATAATAAAACAAATATTAATTAATAATATTGAAACATAAAATAATAAATAATTAAATTAGATTAGGTGTGTTTGTGAGTCAACCCGACCTCGGGTTCAACCCAGATGAGCCGACGTGGTGAGCCGGGTTCTAAGTGAGCCGGATTGAAAACTAATCCGCATAAAAAAAATTACATTTTTTTCAAACTCAACCCGACTCAAACATGTGATGGGCAGGGTTGTCTCGTAAGTTATAACCCATTTTGACAACACTACTTTATAATATAAGAATTAAAGAAAAACTTGACTATTATATTAAAATGGATAAAATACTTTTTATTTTTCCTTAATGATATGGAAGAAAAACAGAAAATAACGGTCATAAACTATATGTAGATATTATGAAGTGGCCTCGTTTCTTTGTTCAGCCTTTTTTTATTTTTTTGTGGTTAGGAAAATTTAAAGTCTAAATAATTATATAAGAAAATAGAGTCGCCAAATTTAGGAATGTTCATATGTAGGAAGCACGTAATTATAGGATAAGATTGTAAAGTATTCACAAAATAACTAGAAATAGTGAAAGACATAAAACCAAGAAATGTAAACTCTCTCATTAAGCCACCCCAACAAAATGCCTAAAACAAATACTAAAATGGCATATTTTTCGGATTAATAATGTTTTTATTAAAATAAGAATATTTTTACTGGAAGTTTATCTTATATATTTTAATAATGTAAAATTATTTACTAAATAAATAGATAAATTTTGAAACTAAAATTGATAACAAAAAGAACCTTTAAGATCGCATTTATAAAAATAGATGTGAACGAGTGGATTTAAGAAGATTGGAAAGAAAAAAATAAGTGAGAGTGAAATTATTTGGATTAAGAGATAATAAGAAACAATTAGAAATGACAATAAAATTTATAAAAATTAATTAATGATGTGATGAATTTGATAGATTAAAAGAATATTTTAATTGATAAAATTAATAATTACTAATTTATGAGATTAAAATAAATTTAAAATAAAAAATTTAAATAAATTATTACTAAAATTACTATTATTATTATTTATGCTCTTTTCAATTTTTGAATTTGACTATTTTGCAACTCAAAACAATCATGTCTTATTGACTCTCAAGCATATCACATCTAAAAAAATTAAATAAGAATAAAAATGTCAAACCATATAGAACACTTAACAATCATCATTTTTCTCTTTTCACCATAGTATGGAAATCCTTTAGTCATTCCTTCACTTTTCTATCTTTTTCTAACCCTTATCAAAAATTGAGGAAAGAGTTCAAGAAAAATAAACATGTTTAGGAGATAAGTTTCTTCACATTCTTTGTTTTACTTAGTTTAGTTTTTGTTTTAAAATAAAAATCAAATTTGTGTTATATTTTGTATAATTACTAATGGTATCTCCTTATGAGGTTACCACTGTTTAGAGAATAAAGGATCAAGGAGGAAGTTAGCTCAATCCACATCTTTCTTTTGTAAAAATGAGTAGAAATGAGAGTATATAGAAGAGGGAACCACATGGACACTCATGAGAGATTACCTTTATGATAATTTTGTAATGAGTATGGAATATTCTCCCTCTACCTCATCATTATAATTTTCTAGGAAATACATTTTGTATTTACTAGATAGCTCCTTACTTTTGCTAGATAGTCTTTCCCATCTTTGTAATTTTCTCATGAGATTATTTCCATTGTCTATTAAGTAAGGTCTTCTCACTACTTGGAAAAGGTTGTCAACTATTGAATTTGAAAAACAACAATCACCACTTATCATGGATGGCCTAATACCCAAAGTGACTTAACTCATTCCATCTCATATCCCCTTTCTATTATCTCCATCTTTTGTCATATTTATTCAAATTTCTTTATATTTTTATGTTCTTGTCCATTTTATGCTTTTGTACCTTTTATTGTTCATCTATTTTTGTTTCCATTTCATATTCATTTGAATATTCTCTTCCATACATTCACATCTAGATAACATTTTAGTCATCTTAATGTCCAATGAAATTAGAAATTATTTAAGAAACATTAACTCACACACCTTACACTCATTAAAACTATAAGATGAATTTATATAAGCAAATCATTCCAAATTAATTGAAACAAACACAACATATGTGCACTTTTCTATTTGCATGTATCATATATTTGTATCATATTTGATTTTTATTTTACCTTTTTATATTTAAATCAAAACTTATGAATAGAAAAATATTTTTGTATTTTTTTAGAGTTTAAATTGGGATCAATTCTAATTCCAACCAAAATTTCCTTTTTTTTTCTAGTTTTCTAAATGATTTAATACAAAATATTTTGAGTGCATTTAAGTTTTTTATTTGCAAACTTTTAGGTACAATTTTAATTTTTTTAAGAAATTAAATTAAAATTTGTGAGGAATGAAAAATAAAATTATAATTTTGAGAAAATAATTTACTTTAGTTTGGTTACAATCAATTTAAAAAGTTGTATCAAACTAATTTGTAACAACGATTTTCATCTAACTTAAAAGTTTTGCACATAATATCAACATTATTTCAAATACACAATTGGATTAATCTTGAGCATAAATATAATATAATCGAAGGACAAATATGTATTTGAACATGTATTTGTCACAATTCAAATCATCTTGAATACATAGCCCCAAAAATTATCTATCCAAATTAGGGTGTCAAAACGAGTTAGACTCGAGAGGTCAACCTATCAGCCTGCTAAGAAAAAGGTGGATAAGGCTAAAATTTTCAACCCGACAACTCATTTTGACCCAGTCCGCTTAGTCTGCCACATTGGTGGGTCAACCTATCCTAGTTCCCTGACTAGCTTTTTTAATTTAAAAATTAAAAAAAAATTAATAAATTAACTTTTTATATTATATTTTTTAAAATATGTAAATATATAATAATATTTTAATTTAAATTATTAAGATTTACAAATTAAATCTAATTTTTAGTTATAATATAATAATTTAAAATGTAAATGCAATATTTATTTTAATTTATTTAATTAAAAATATTAGTTAATTAATTAAAAACATACAAAATATTTGTATGATTAAATATTATTTTAGCATCTATTTTTATGTATAAATAAAAAAAAAAGCGAAAAGCATCCGCCAGCCTGTCCTATGACGGGAGAGTAACAACTGCTAACTCATTTTATTTTATCCCAGTAAATCAACCCAGATTCATTTTTGACATATGAAAGGCAAAGCAGATCCGATTGATCATTTTGTCACCCTCTAATCAATGTATCTTTCTAAAGAAACAAAGCCTTATAATTACTTTCATCTACATGGGAACAATGTCAAGATTTCTAATAACTTCTTAAAAATTTTGCATATACCTTTTCAATAATAATTTTTCATTTTAAATGTTTTGATAAAATTTTATTTATTTTTTAATTATATCCTTTAATATTCATTAAGTGATACTACGTATTTTAAATGATACAAGTGATAATGATATGTAATCTTTTTGGCTTTTTATTACTAACAATCTTTGTAATCCTTAATAAATTTAATTATACTATTTAAATAAATTAATATCAAGTTTTAAAAATTTGATCTCAAAAAAATCTTTACGTATTATCAGGTACAGTTTAATCATTGTATAATATTATTAAAATACAATTTAGTTTATTTATGTAAAACCTAAATTACATTTTAATGATAATATATAAACAATTACTTAATACGAATATCAAATCTGAAAGACCAAAGTTACTTTTGCAGTGAGTTATTTATCTATTTATTGGCATTGTTAACTTAAATATATATACACTTCTAAGAATAAAATACACGTTGAGCCCTTTTTTTTTTTTTTCTCTTCCCACCGAAATATATAATGAAGAGCTTACATCTTTCTTTTGCTTCTATGCGAACTTGAAAACGAATAAATGGCAATTTATATCAAGTAATCGCAACAACGAATATCCACTGAATTTAATTTGCTAAACTGCCGAAGACTTCAAATAGATCATTTTTTATATGAATACTCATCCATTGCAAGCTCAGCTGTTATGCATTGAATTTTAGCACTTTTAGACTTTGTAAATTTGTGTTTGTTAAAAGTCCCACATCGACTAGAGATAAGGCCAAATTATAATATATAAGTGAGATGCAAACCTCACCTTATAAGCTGATTTTGTGGAATTGAGTTAGGCTTAAACACACCTTCTAATATGGTATCCTAGCAAGTTTTAAGTGGACATTCTATTCTTCTATTCCACCCACTATCGGACTGCTATCGGACCACCCAATTTCTACTATTACACACGAGATGTCTATACCTCGACGTGAAAGGAGTGAGTTGGAAGTCTCAAATCGACTAGAGATAAGACCAAATTATAATATATAAGTAAGGCGCAAACCTCACTTTACAAGGTTTTGTGTAAGGCTGGGCATAATTAACTTAGGTACAGTAAACTATAGATAATTTATACTATTTTGTACTATAAAAACTGAACTATTTTTATAAAAACTGAATTATACTGTTTTTTGGTGCAGTTTAAAAAAATTAAACTTTTTCTATTAAGAGTATAGTTAACTGTTTTAAACTCTGAACTATATTGTTTCGTTTTTTTTCTTCAAAATAAATAAACATTGAACTATCTTTTAGATTATATATATATATATATATATATATATATATATATATATATATATATATATATATATATATATATATATATATATATATATATAATATGGACAAATAAATAAATAACTGACTTTATAAAGTTAACTATAATAATTATTATAATAAAATAATATTATTAAATTTATACCAAAATTCATTAAATATTTTAAAAGAACTAAATTCTATTAAATTGAAATTATAAATCAATAATTATTTTGTAAATTAATAAAATTAAATATATATATATATATATATATATATATATAATATAGATAAATAAATAAATAACTGTTCTTAAATTATTTAAAAAGTTAATATAATAATTATTAAAATAAAATAATATTATTAAATTCATACTAAAATTCATTATATATTTTAAAAGAACTAAATTTTATTAAATTGTGATTATGAATTGATAATTATTTTTTAAATTAATAAAACTAAATATATTTGTAAAATGAAAAGATAAAAGTGTGTATGAGAAAATATTTCATTAGTTTAATTTTAATAATATGATAAAATAATTATAAAACTAAAAATTATTAATTTAATTATTACTTTTAATAATATGATAAAATAATTATTAATTTAATTTTAATAATATGATAAATTAATAATTATTAATTTAATTTTAATAATATGATAAATTAATAATTATAAAACTAAAAATTATAATTATTAATTTAATTTTAATAATATGATAAAATAGTACCAATAATATTTCATTAATTTTTTAAAATTTTTTATTATAACCATTTACTAATTCTAATTATATAGATTTATAATTTAATTTTTTTAAATGATGTGATGTTATTGAATATTAATTTATTTGTTTGTAATTATTAAAAAAAATCAAATTGAACTAATTCTTTTAACTCTATCGATAATTAGCCATTGACAGTTGTACAAGTGCAAAACTACATTTATTTATTAGAAAAAGGTGCATTGTAGTTAACTGAATTGTTTTGTAGTTAACTGAACTAAAAAATAGTTTAGTTCAGTTTTTTTGAACTATTTTCTAGTGCAGTTCAGTTTTTTTAAACTATTTTATAGTTAATTGTAATAGATTTATAGTACAGTACAAATAGTGCAGTTTGCCCACCCCTAGTTTTGTGAGATTGAGTTATGCTTAAACCCACCCACCTTCTAATAGTGTTCAAACATTTCCACAATGCTAGGAAGGTATTCGTTTTGTTCTTAAAAAGCTTCAGTATAAAAATGGTATCAGTCGCTGATGATGTCTCATGATTTGAATTTGTTAACTCAGAGAACAGGTTAAAAGAAATTACAACAAAATTAGTGTAAAACATAAGGAAAATGCATAAATTGATCACCTGCATATCAAATCAACTTTTTATCAAGATTCTCCACTTAAGTAACTTTGGAGGCGAAGGAAAATTAATATCGGATAAGATGTGAAGTAAATATGGTATAGCCACAATGTAATGACCTGATAATCCTCAACTGCTGAATATCGAATATGGACGAAGAGTATTAACATTCAAACCTTCCAGTGATGTTAGATCCCAAAAGGTGGTGCATGAAAGCATCGAAAAGTTTTACAGATTGGTGTTAGACCATAAAGGTAATTATGAAAGCAATGCCACAAAATGAATGGGGCAGAAGATAAGTTGACAACTAGGATCAACTATTGCAAGGTCCAATATACTTATTGCACAACCATATATCTGTGAGAATCGGATTAAGCATGTTCTAAATTAAAAACACACTTTTGGTTTATGTACAGCTCCTACAATATTTTTTTTTTCTTGTGTGAACAACCGCTAACCAATCAAAACAACAGCTGTCAGATAGGATAAAAGATTCTTCTTTCGTACATGTAAATGAAAAAACCAAAACAAAAATTCAAAGATGACACTGCCATTCTGATATCCGAATGGTTGTGAACAAGTCCTTCATGGGAGAAACTGTAGAGAAATGAGTTGTTCTCGAGAAATTGTAACAAAACCTACTCATCCTCCTAACTTGACTTCCTTCTCTATTGACCTTTAACAAAATGATTACACAAAAAATTGTACAGAACTCAAAAATAGCTTTAAAAGACACGAATGTAAGGCTCGAAAAACTGAATATGTTACAAACTAGACAAACCTGAGTTCATTGAGTACTAGCCTCTAGCATGACATCAGAATTCCTAGCTCCCGTCACTACACTATCATCAGGTAAAGTCAACTACAACTATAAATGTGAGGAGTGATATGATTACAAGGGGCAGAGTGATACATGGAAGGCCATAATTGAAGAATGAATACAACTTTTTATCTTACATAGGTGAATCTGGAATTAAAAGAAGCAAGCAATACGCAAGTAAATTAAATTACTTTGGTTCCACAAACTGTTTGTCAAGTGAACAGAATAACCCATATTTCATAATCACTTTTCAATCCATACATATTTTTCTCTTTCAAAGAACTTACAAAAATAACAAAGACAAAACTAATTCCTCCATTAATTACTTTCCCCTGAAAAAATTGCAAAGCAAATCAGACCGATCCTCAAAGGCAAATCAACCACTCGGGCACTGCATAGGAATCTAATAAGAGTAACCTCAAAGGCAAAGGGATTAAATACATATAATATCGAAGATGATATAATTTCATTAAATTCAAAATTCAACAATAAAACCCGTTTGCAAAATGCATCAAAGCTCATCCTCCATCCTCAAGTACTCTCCCACATCGGCCTGGTGCAGAACAACGATGCCATTGGGATCCAACTTCCTGCAATCCTGCGTAGACTTTGCGGCGATACCGAAACCCAACGGCACATCCGCCATGGAAAATACAACAACTCCGTCGCCGGAGGCAATGTTGTCCGTGATTCTGCCCAACGCGCTCTTCAAAACGTGGTTTCCGTACAAGAAAGACATCTCAGACTGCGGTTTGAGCCATACCTTGTGTTTGGCGTTGGCGGCGAGCAAGTTTAGGGCCTGGACGGTGAGGTGGAAGCTGCCGCCGTGGGTGTACTTGCCGATGCAGGTGCCGAGCGACACAAGGTTAGGACGCGCGACGTTGGTGGCGCGCTTGACGAGGGACTCGCTGGCATAGTAGATCTTGTTCTTGTGGAGGCGGAAGCAGTAGCGGCCAGGGTTGGCGTCGGGGCCCTCGTGAGAGGGGTTCTCGACGATGTTCTTGAGGTTGTTTCCGACGAATTTGAAGAGTTTCTCGAACACTACGCTCGTCTCCTTCTCATCCAAAGGTCTCATCTTCCTCTTTCTCTCTCGCTCCCTCCTTCTAGGGTTTTACAGCGAGATTAGGGTTTTTGGTTTTGTTGACTTCAGAAGATGAAAGAGACTAATGCCTCAAAAAGACACCAAAGCCCAAAACGGGAACAATAATTTCTTTGGGTCTCGGTTGCTTGTCTTCGGCCCATTGTTTCTTTGTGCCCAATAAACAAATGGCTAGGTGTGTGTATGGTTACTTTACTTCTCTGTTATTTTTATACGTTTATATATTGTATTGATTCAAAATGTTACTATTTTATATCTTACTAGAAATATATGTCCAAAGGATCTTCATAATATAATTTCTATTATTACTCAATATAGAATATTGTTTAAGCTATAACTTTATTCTTACAAAAGAAATACTTTTATTTTGATTTGATTTGGCTTTTTTATGAATATAAGTGTTAATTAATCTTTTTAATTGTTTTTTTTCACACGTAATAGTCAAGAATAAAAGTTATAATTGTATAAAACATCAATATTAATATATATGTGGATATTGTAAATAGTTTGTAGACTATTGGTGCATTAATAAAAGTTACAATTTGTAAATGGAAAATGAAAAAAAAAAACTAAGTCAGAAAGCTTAAATCTTTCGAAATTTCACCACCAAGTTTATAACAAGTTGACAAAGATGGAGAGTTGACTGTACGAATACATTAAATTCATAAGTTTTGACTGTGCCTTTAAAAATAATACATGTGTGCTCTTCGTAAAATTTCGTGTGCTCATGTGATGCTTATGACATGTACTATAGTTTGATGATTTAGTTTTTTCAAACACGGTATCAACAAGATCGTAAATGGGTACACTTTTAGTATCACTTATTGAAACTTCGATCAATGTTTTAGCTTGAAAAGTTTATTGTTTCATCTCATACACGTTACAAATAACTTTTTGAAAATTCTTCGTTGCTTGTAGTGGTGTGAAATGCAATATTTTTAAATAAAGTTTAGAAATATTGGTTCTCATGTTTAATGAGTTGTATTTTCAACTTAAACTTACTAAAATATCCGTTAAAATTGAATGTAATATAACAGATGTAGAATAGTGAGTGAAGATAATTTATTTCTTATGCGACATTTTTAAATGTAATAATTGCTACTCTATCACTTTTCAAACTATAAGTTTGATTGAGATGTGCGCCTCAAAATGTCTTCTATCTCACCTCAACAGTATAATAAAATATATGAAAGGAAAAATAAAATGGATGTTTTAAGTTAAGAAAGTCATTAATAATAATTTACCACCAATAAAAAAATTAAAGAAAGTACATATACATTTAGTTATAATTTTTTTATTTACTTGTGTTTTTTCAATAGTATAGCACGTGATATTGGTTAGTCCAATCTTTAATCATCTCAATATTCATATATATAATTGCAAATAGTATAACAACAAAAAGATCATTTTCTATTTTCAATTCAACATTATTCATATATTCTCATCGTCACTAAATGCAAAAAGGGTTTATTTAGTCATTATGTTCATATCACAATAGGATCATATCACAAAATAATAAAATTTGATGTTAAAAATATGCAATGACATTTCGGTAGATGTTTTCGTCTTTCGTGATGTTAAATGAAGATGGTAATTTTTTGGTTTAATACCTAATTTTGTCCTCAGTTTGGTTCGGAAATCTCAATTTAGTCCCTCATTTTAAAAGTGTTTGAAATGAGTCTTCTCTTTTAAAATTTCGAGTCAAATTAGTCCCTTCCGTTAAATATAAGCAGACGGAGTTAATGGAATGATGATCTGGCAGTAATTAATGATTAGGTGTCAAAACACAACTGTCTGCGTGCTTACGTGGTATTAAACCTTAAATTTATATATGAAATGGCGAAAACACCCTCACACATCCACCTTCACCTCACTCACTACTCACTCACACTCATTCTCACTCTCTTACTCTTCTTCTTCGTCTCGTCTTCGTCACCTTCGTTTCAATCACACCTTCTTTTTCAAAATCACATTCTAGGGTTAGGGTTTCCGCATTATGATGTGAAACGATAGCACGCCTCGTCCACCATCTCCTCTGAAACCCTCCCCTTCGCCGCGATCTCCGCTCCTCCTACCATGGGAAACTGCTGCAGATCCCGGCCGCCGTGGCCCGCGAGGATGTCAAATCGAGCTTCTCCAACGCAGACCACCATGGCAAGCGCGGTTCCAGGGCTGAGGCTGTCAAACAGAAGGCGTCGATCACGGTCCTCGCTGGCGTGCCCAAGGAGAACATCGAGGACTGCTACCTCGTGGACCGCGAGCTCGGCGTGACTTACCTCTGCATCGACCGTGACACGCGCGAGCTGCTCGCTTGCAAAAGCATCTCCAAGCGAGGTTGCTCAGGAAGCTCAGGACGGCTGTCGACGTCGAGGATGTCCGCCGCGAGGTTGCCATCATGCGCCACCTTCCCGAGAGTCCCAGAATCGTGCCACTCCGCGAAGCCTGTGAGGACGACAATGTCGTTCACCTCGTTATGGAGCTCTGCGAGGGGGGTGAGCTCTTCGACCGGATTGTTGCCCGCAGCCAATTTCTGAATAAAATCCTTTCTTCCCCAATTAAAAAATCATTTCTGAATAAAATCCTTTCTGCGATTTTGTGGTTTGTTTCTGGATCTTCCTACGAGAAGACGAACTCACGAGACGAAGGTGATGAGGCGCGAGGTGGTGGCGGCATTGGGGCACTTATGCGTCACGGCTTGCACTTCTTCGTTATTCTTCATCCTCATTTCTCCTAAACCCCAAATTCAGAAGCCCTCCAAAATCCCCTTATTACCCTTTCGTCTTCTCTTGACAGAAGCAAATTATGACACGTAACCAGTAACTGATGCCAAATCATCACCCTATTAACGTCGTTTGATTATATTTAACGGAAGGGACTAATTTGACTCGAAATTTTAAAAGAGAAGACTCATTTCAAACACTTTTAAAATGAGGGACTAAATTGATATTTCCGAACCAAACTGAGGACAAAATTGGATATTAAACCTAATTTTTTTTTTCAAAATTTCAGAAACAACATTAGTCATTATCATATTTCTCTTCAATATTTGTGTAAAACCTCTTACTCTCTCACTATATCTTTCAAAATTTCAAAAACAATATTAACATCCTCATTTTTCTCTTCCATCCACTTTTTTGCAAAACCTTTTACTCTCTTTCATCTTTGCACTACAAGCTAAGTTTGTAAAACAAGTTTTTCAACCTATTCCACTTTGTCTTATTGATTGTATGCCTTAAATATCATGTTTTTAGGTTTTTAATTCAAAAGAGGAAAATGAATGACAAAGACAAACATAGTTGTAATTGTATATTAAATTTTTCATAATTTTAATAAAAAAATATTAACAAAACAAATTAGAAAAAAAAACAAACCCACAAGTTTATTTGAGTTTTTATAACATTTGTCAATTAACATGTTACTGTATGCTTCTAAATTTCTAAAAATATAATAATTGTGGCATCCCAAATATATAATAACCACAATCATATAACTTAGGCGTCCACATATTCCAATAAAGAGAACAGTCAGAGTAGAATAGTAGTTTAGTAACTCATATTACAGTCATCCACAAAAGGACACAATTTAAAAATTAAATAATTTAGAGTACTGGGTGATCTCGCAAACGAAAACATACACAAGCAACACACAACAAAGAAGCAAGGATGACCTAGATAAACAAACAGTAATCATATAGTTCAATCAATAAATATCATCGTGCTTTCGAGTGTAGGCAACAACAACACCCCACACATCACTTTCAATCATCTCAGTATACTTTACAACCACTCAACAACACCATACATATATCCTGGTTTACCACTAGACCAGGTCAGGGCTGCTATATGATCAGATGTGCCAACTCAGCTTTTTTAAGTTCCCTCTATCCGTTATAATTATCCAATAAAAATTAACGTCCTAGAACAGCGTTTTTAGAGAGAAGGAAAAAGTGTGCCTAATGGGCCTCAATGTTCCCACATAAGGCCCAAAGCCCCTTTATTAATTTTAAAGGGACTTACCATAAGTTATTATCTGCTTTGTTATTCTTATTTTCTTAATAAATACAATAGTTTATATTTTTCACAAGCATCTTATCGGATTGTGAAATGAGTGTTTTTGTCTATAAGAAAAAGTGAAAACAATGAAGAACATAACAATAACTCACAATTTAAGTACCTACGGATGACGATGCTCGTACCTTTCTAACAGGTCAGAGAAGTACCCAGAATGTAAGCATAACAAAAACATGAAAATATTATATTATGCTATTGAACAATATTTTACAGTATATGGTCCAATCTCCTAGGATTAATATTGGAAAAGAAATTAAAAAGCAGAGATAGACGTGAAGCATACATTACGTAACCAAAAACTTCAACAATTACATAAAGAACACGCCACCTGTACAGGAAACTAGAAGTAACAAAACAGAGTATAGTGTTGCAAAACCATATTCAAGGTTCACATACTAAGAAAAACTATGTACTCCAAAGAAACAAAGGATTAAAAATCAAATCCACCGGCATCTCCAAAACCAGCGTCATAGCCAGCATCGTAAGAACCCACATCAGATATCATGTCTCCGATCAGAAGCCCACCCAACGCTCCACCAAGCAAACCCGCTCCCAATCCCATTCCAAATTTGTTCTTCCGAGCTCCTTGAGCAGGAGCAGGAGCAGGAGGGTAACCGTACCCGGGTTGCGGCGCGTACCCGTAAGCCGCTTGTGGAGCGTACCCATATGCCGCTTGTGGCGGCGGAGGGTACCCATATCCGCCCGCATATTGTGGCTGCGGGGGAGGAGGATACACGACGGGATACGAGGCAGAAGTGGACCCCACCGCGGGAGCAGGATAAGCCGTCACCGGCTCCGTCTTGGGAGCAACCGAAATCACAGGCGCTGACGGCGCTGACGATATCCCGGGCTCAGTGAATTTTTCGCTAAATCTGTAAGAAAAACTAAACGATCCTTTGGGTTTGCCGGAGGGTTTTCTGACCTGGTAACTGACATGCTGGAAGGCTTTTCCATCACCGGGTTGGTCGAGGAGCTCCCTGATGGGGACGAGGACCTGGCCGATTTCTTTGTCGGCGGATAGGTTGCGCTCGCAGCGGAGCTTGATTTCGAGGGTCAAGCGATTCTGCCGCGCCAGCGATTCATCGATGGTGAACTTCTCGGTAACTTTCCACGTGGGGTTGGTGCCGCCGTTTCTGTCGACGGGAGTCTTGATCTTTTGGACGCCGGAGAGCGAAACGACGGCGTACACGTCCATCCTGGAAAAGAGATTCACGTTTTTCAGATCCTTCGCCGATCCGAGGCTGAGTTCCAGCGTTCTGTGTTCCATGGTGACGGCGACGAGGGTTTCGGTGAATTCGCAGATCAGAACTATGAATCTGAAGTTGTTTGTTGCGTTGGTTTTATCTTCTTCGTTCAGAAACTAATTAACACAAATTAAGGTCAACCATCTTGAACTTAAAGTGGCAGTCTTTCGTATTCACGCGTTGTAACGAGATAATTATTTGGCAGGAATAAAATAAATATATTTCTATTATTTTTTATACATATTTTACTTTTTTTCAGTTATTATTTTAAGGTTTCGTATATCTTTATAGGGTAATGGTAGGTGAGACATTTGACATAATTTTTATAAAAGTGTGTCAAAGTATTTATCATTTTTATATTTTAGATTTTTTAAAAGGATAAGGGTTCTTTCACACGATTTGGTTGCCATCTAATAACTTTTATGGAAATAAAATTATCTTAACAAAATTTAATTTTTATATTTTTAGAAGAAAAAAATGTTAGTGGATATGAAACAAATTACGATGTGAAAGTACCGGTATTTTTAAAATTTAAAAAAATAAAAAAGGCTTAATCTAGTGAAACAATTTCTTTCGAAACTTCCAAAGTTTACACTGCTCTTGACCAAGTCCTATGTCAGTTGTAAGCGTCTGCATCACGTTGCTTATGCACGACCCACACGGCTAACGACTTTTTCCTATTGTCATTTTCAGTTTCACTGACGCGTGTTTTGCGAGCTAATCAAAGAAAAAACGTACAATACCATTTATTTTATTATTTACTAACTTATGTATGTAAAAATAATCTTTCTTTTATTTCATAACAATTACAGTGTTTTTTCGTAAAAGACAAAATAATAAAAGTTGTCATTATGTTATGATAACGTGATATTTAAAATTGGCTTATCTTTCTTCTTTATTCTGTTTTTAATACAAATACGAAAATTGGCCGTTTCCAAGAAGTTGTTGGGATCCTTCTTCCAACGAACTTTATGTTCCAGGATGTTGCACTCCTTTTCTTTTATTATATTTTCGTCCTTTATTAAATTTTAAAATATTTCTTCGTTTTTATTTTATTTCTTATAATTTAATTTGAAAATGTCCGAAATAAAGCATGCCGAAAATTATTTAATTCTCTATGGTTCATGTAATTCAACTCAAGGACCACAAACAGATAAACTAAACTTTGTTTCCAGACTTTTTAAATTCGTTATATTTGGAGTAGGATGTATGAAAATAATATATAATACAAACAAATATTGAGTTTGAACTTTCAAAGCTAACTGGTTTTTTTTGGTCTCTAGGTGTCATGGATCTTTTCGTTAGGAGAAAAGGGGGAGATAATGTCTTACACTCAATAACAAAGAGTACAATGTTTACAAATTAACCCATTTTTTCAAGTTGTTTAAATGTTTTAGGTTAACTTTATGAAACAACAAATAAGTACTAACTTTTAGTTTGGTAACATTTTTTTTAACTAGTCATCTTTTTTTTTTCATCCTTTCTTGGGATTAGGAGAGAAAATAAAAATCTTTTTATTTGATTTCATGTATTATGAATCACAAATATTTCTTATATCTTAAAGAGAGTTTTTATCGAATTAATATTTCATATCGATTTTACAACAGTAATTTCAAGATTTTGAGTGACAAAACAGGTCAATCCATTCCGTTTTGATCCAATTTGTATTTAAATCATAAAAAATTGATCGGTTTTGATCCAATTTGTATTTAAATCATAAAAAATTGATCGGATAAGATTAACCTCTAACTAAACAATAGGTTAAAAATTATAATTCGTCCTAGGATGAACTAATAGATTGTCCCGCAATTTTATATATATACATATATATATATATATATATATATATATATATATATTATATTTTTAAAAATATATAATATAAAAAAATTAATGTTTTCAATTATTTTTATCTTAATTTTTAATTTTTAAAAAATAGATTAGCGGATAGAAGGAGATTGACTTGCTTTTGATCCACTAATATTAGTGTTGTCAAAATGGATTGTAACCCGTGAGTTAATCCGGCTCACCACGGGTTTAAGCCGGACTCTAATATTATATATGGACATTTGATACAAAAATGATCTAATATTAAAAACTTATTTGTTCGCATTTTGTGGTTGTTTTTTTATTAAGCTTGAATTGTATGATATTTTTTTATTTTGAATTGTCTTCGAAGTTTAACATACAGTGAAATTTATTTAGATTTGAATTAAAAAAATTATAATTTTTATTTTATTTTAAAAAAACTTATAAATAAGGGAGCTAGTGATCGAGCTGGGTTCAAATTTTTTTCTAATAAGTGAGTCGGGTTGGGTTGGTTCACTAAGTGACCGAGTCGAGTCAGGTTATCCATTTTAACAGCTCTAACTAATATGATAGGTTAGACGAGTCAGGTTAAAACATGTCAACCGGTTCAAAATTCTAACTCGACTTATCCATTTTGGTAAATTAAGACTTATGCTAGATGAGTCAGATTATTAAGTTCGCATTTTTAAAACGGACAATCATATTTAACTTTGCAATTTACAGAAGTGCAAATAAACCTAAATAAATCGGACCAACCTGTATTACCATTCATAATATGATATATGTCACTTATGGAAAAACATTTGATTTGATTTGAACAATATTCTCATTTGTATTGCTGTATACTTTTATGATATTTGCAAATTTTAAATATAAACAATATTTAAAGCTATATTAATCACATAAATTGGTTTTTATCTTGTTTGAAAGTTAATATAACTATCTACAACTTTTACATTTACCATTCTTCTTAATTTAGTGTAAAATTATACATAATTGAATCATAATTTTCAAAAGTGAAATGCATATTATGCGTTGTACCTTGCATACGTGATTCTCTAAGTGTATCCTATAAGTGAACCTCTAATATGATTTCTATACAAATACATTTTATTTTCCACACCTCTATGACAGTAACTATACCCATGTAAAGAGACTTTCAAGATTAGTGTGCAACCTAGTGGACTTAAAACACTAAGAGAACTTCTAAATCAATTTCAACATATAACAACTTAAGAAAAAGGAAATAATTTACCTTATTACCACCCAAATATAAAACCATGTTATAAAAAAAAATAAAACAACTTTCACCTACCAAAAACTACTTGATATAAAATTTTGGGATAAGGAAAATCTCTTAAAAACTTTCACAAATTTAGAAAACTAACTAGTAACCAAGAGAAAAAAAAATAAAGTTAAACTTACCAATCATTGAGTAAAATATTTTTAAAAATTCTGAGAAAAGCACAAGTTGCTCCCCCTTCCTCGTATGTAAAAACCTCATCCAGGAAGCAACACAACATATATGTATTAAATATACTCAACACTACAAAATCATTATCTTCACCACCTCTTAATTAATATATCTTTTTTATCTAAAATTCTTCCATAATCATTTTATATATATATATATATATATATATATATATATATATATATATATATATATATATCACTACTAAAAAATCATTTATTACAGGCAGATTTTACTGTTAAAATATTTCGGCAATTTCTTTTTCGTAAAGAAAAAGTTACCGATATAATTACATGTGAGTTTTCCTGTGTAAAATTAGATCTGTATGAAAATTACTTTTAATATTTGCCATATTACTTGCGTATTTGCCATTATATGATTAGGTACTTTTTCTTTCTTACGAATAAAAAATCACAAAAAAAAATGTTCGATCTTTTAAATGATGTTGTAAATGATTTTTTTGCAAATTTTCTTATGGATATAATTTTGTAAATAAATATATAGATTTTTTGTTTGAAATATTTTCTGAAGACGCAACTTTTTTGTGAATAATATATTCAAAATAATTTTGTTTCTTATAAAATTATTTTGTAGATAACTATTAATAATAATTATGTAATTATCTATATATACATTAATTATTATTTTTCTTGCAAATAAAAAATCTCAGGAAATTTGAAATTTACATTTGAAACTTCGTTGCCTTTTACATTTGAAATTTCATCTATTAAAACTTACCTCATCTCTTCTCCCACAAAAGTGACTTGGCCTCATTTTCCGCGAAGATTTCCATTGACGCTACATCCTGCAGAGATTGAAAACATTTACGCACTACAGCTGATATGATTTACGCGCTAGTCTCTGAAGCTTCCAGTTAACCTGAAAAAACCTTGACTCCCAATTTCGAAAGGTATGAAACCCTACCTTGTTCATAAATCTGAATGCTATACTGTTCAATATGTCATTGTATCTCTTCTTTCTTAATGTAAGATCAATTTTGTTTTTGTTATTGGTAGGTATTTTAGTGTGAACCCTAAAGGAGAACACTGAGATTGCAGTGAGGTTGCAGAGAAAGAGAACAACACAAATCTGTTTGTACGATTGGAGAATGCAGGTGCAAATCTGTTAGTGTGATTGGAGAACGTAGGTGCTTTCAAGAGAGAATCAGTGAACTGCAAAATTGTTACGCAGGCGTCCCATGATCAAAACTAGCATGTACTGTTGAGTGTGTCTCTTAGCGCAAATTATTTTGTCTGCATTTTGAGATTGATATTGAATTCACTTTTCATTTTATTTGTAGTTGATGACTCATTGATTTTTTATGAAACCAAATTTGCTTAACCTAATTAAGCTAGCGATCTAATAATGGTTAAGACATTTTGTTTTTATAATTAGAAATACATTGATTGTTATAGAATTCACTCCCTGTTTATTGGTGTTTGAAAGAATACAGATTATTAATAAATATCACATTATACTGACACCGATTAGTGATGTCATTGTATTTAGCATCTAGTTAATAAGAAAACTAACCATAATTAACATCAACATTTCCTCAATCATGTCAGATTTTCTTCTTTGTTTGGTTGCAGATTGCAACCCAACTCAGTAACTTACAAGCAAATAAAAAGTAGATTATTATGTGTAGAAAGCTGCAGATTGCAGATTGTTTTTACCACTGGTTTAGTTAGTTAGGAAAGCATGTGTAGAAAGCTGGAAGCAGATACACATGGATGATTGATTCAGTCTTTTAAGTTTGAACCAATGCGTAGAAAGCTAATTCCTTTTAACCTTTTTAGTCTTAGATAGATAGACAGATATAATATAGCTTTTCTTTACAGAAAATCTAGAGAGTACATTCACATCTTTTGTTCAAAGTGTGGGACAAAAGGAAAAAAAAAGGACTTTGCACCTAACATAGATGAGATTGGAAGTTAATATAAAATTATCAAAATTATGAATATAAGCATGTCATTAATAATTATCCTTGGCCCAAAAGTCATGGAGCCAGGGGACATAGGAACGGTACTGAGCTATGACCATATACCAATCACTTTTACCAAATTCACTTCCAAAAATTTGAAAGATCGTGTCACTGTAACATTACTAATATTTCTCATTATAGGTTGGCCCATGACCTTTCACCTTCATTGCCAGAAACCGGATCCAACCCATAAGTTCACAAACAATTTTGGGTTGTAAAGTAGTGCAGTGGCTAGTGAGTGCTTTGACAACTAATCCAAGGCTACACTACATTTTTCACAGTTCCGAGGAGAGACGCCAACCCTCTCATTTTCCTTTTTATTAATGAATTCAATCTGGCCACATGATTCAGAACACACTTCTTATGATACTTATTGATAGCGTCCTCCTCGAGCTAGGTTGGGCCAAAGCACGAAGATGAAGCTATGGAGGTGGAATTTGTTCGGAAGCGATGGATATGGTGGTGGGCTCACAATTTTGGTGATGTTTTTGGTGAGTATTTGTGGTAGGATGGAGGTGTTTGATGGATCTCCGGAGAGGTTGGGCCAACTCTAGAGAAGGGTGGTTAGAGGGACCTCATGGGATGCTCTAGCCTTGACTTGAGACAAGATATGTTTGCACACATTTTGGCATAATAACATTCAAATTCATCAAGTGATTTTACAAGGAAGGAGACCCTTCTATTTATAGAGAAAGGTGTCTCCTAAGTAGACAAGAAACCCTAAAAACTATCCACTCTTAAAGAGACATGTGGCAATCCTCTTTTACAAAGTTTCTCCACTCTTAGAGTGCCATGTGGCAATCCACTTTTGTAAAGTCTTCTCCACTCATGTGGTAATCCACTTTTGCAAAGTTCCTCCACTCTTAAAGTGCCATGTGACAATCCACTTTTGCAAGAGCTTTCCACTCTTAGAGTGACATGTGGCAATCCACTTTAGGAAGAGTTTCTCCACTTGGAAAGTGACACATGGCCACTTCCTTTTTAAGAAGTGTCTTCACTAAGAGCTTGCCATGTGGCCATCATGTCCCATGGTGGGACACACTCTTTAAAAATAAGATTACAAACCATACAATACTTAGCCCTTAATACAAGGCCTAAAATTAAATACTATACTATTTGACCCTTAATACAAGGTCTAAAATACACACAATTTTACCATGGCTAGGGCATATGCCATCATACCCTCCCTCTTAAAAAGGATTTGTCCTCAAATCTTTAAGTTTCTTCAAAAACCCTCTTCTTCATATTGATCAACTTATGTATCAACAAAACCCTCCGGGGTCAAATAACTTTCTGCAAAAAACAAGAGATAAAGTAAGTGTTATTAGAATAATCAACCCAATTATGTATTTTCCCTTTAAGTACCGGCTTATCTTGTGTTGAATGCATATGCATTTGGAGTGACTTCCTTTTTTACCACCAAGTCTCATTTGGTCTTGTCTTTCCAATCTACTAAAGGAAGATGGAAAGAATACCCCTTTTGAATCTTCACACAAGCTTGTGGCCCTTAACATGAAGGCTCTTTTGTTGGGACACTCATTGGACATGTGTGTATTGCTTTGACACTCTGAACATTTGATTTTGTATATGTTAATGTCATCTCTTTCCTTTTCTCTCTTATTTTTCATTTGTACTTGGTCTATTTCAACTTGAGATGGTGTGAGAGGATGAAGTACAAAATTTCTATCTTTATGGTTGAAGGTTATCTCATTGGTACGACCATGATGTATGGTTTCCTTTTCAAAAAGTCAAGGCCTTCCTAACAAGATGTGACAAACTTCCATAGGTACTATGTCACATAGCACACTATCTTCATAATTCCCTATGGAAAACTTAACCTTCACTTGTTGATTAACTATCATGTCTTCACCATCATTAAGCCATTGAAGTTTGTAAGGTTGGGGGTGAGGCAATATAGTTAAGGCTAACTTTTCAACCAACCTAGTGCTACAACAATTGCAACATGAGCCACTATCCACAATAAGAGAACACGTGTTTTCTAAAACTTGACATCTTGTATGAAAGATGTTCTCTCTTTGGGTTTGGACTTGGGGACTAGGTTGATTCTTCAAAACTCTTCTCATCATGAGGAGATCTCCCTCGCATGGGTAGGAATCTTCTCCTTCACTCTCATCCTTACTTGTGTCTTTCTCCTCCTCCTCTTCACTACTATATGAGTCAACATCCCTCAAGATTATGGTCCTTTTAGTGGGGCATTGTGATGCCATATGACCTCTACCTTGACATTTAAAACATTTAATTTCACTAGTACGAGTGTGTAATGATGTTCCCTCCCTTGATCTATCTTTTTCTTTCTCCTTCCATAGATTCCTAGAGGGTTCCTCTTCCATCACTTGCTTACCTTCCCTCCTATGGTCTTTCTTAACACTAGAGTTAAAGTGGTTAATTTTCAAACCTTTTCTCAAATGTTGTTGCTCAACTTTTATGCAAATTTGTACCAAATCATTGAGATCTTGATAGGGCAACAATTCCACTCTATCTCTAATATCAAGATTAAGACCACTTAGAAATCTAGAAATTGTGGTTCCTTCTTCTTCCCTAATTCCCGCCCTCATCATGTAGAGTTCCATCTTTTGCCTATACTCTTCCACACTCATGGTTCTTTGTTGGAGCCTTTGGAGTTTATCCATAAGCTCTCTATGGTAGTAGGAAGGTATGTGTCTTCTTCTTAGAGCACTCTTCAAGTCATTCCAATATTGGACTTGAGGGGAATTGGAGAGTCTTCTTTCTCTCACTAGGGCAGTCCACCAATACATGGCATTCCCTTGAAAGCTTAGGGTGGCTAGGGATACTTTCCTTTCCTCTATTATTTGATGACACTCAAAAAGTTGTTCTACTTTCATTTCCCAATCTAGGTATGCCTCAACATCTTCTTTCCCATGGAAATGAGGAAGGTCTATCCTAATCTCTCTTGGTGGTTGTTCACTCTCCCTTCTATACCTTCTAGGTGGAGGATGTTGGTAGAATTGTGCAGCAGTCCTACTATCTTGTTCAGGGTATGTGTTTTCTGTGGGAATTTTTGAACTTCTCCTTGAGTGACTCCTACTTCTACTTTTCTTTATCTCTTCTTGGACCTTTTCTTGTTTTTGGGCTAGAACTCTAAGTTCTTCTTCTAAGGTTTCAAGATATTGTTCTCTTTCAACTCTCTCTTTTTCTTTCAAAATGGATTCTTGCTTTTGCCAAAGTTTTAGTGATTTTAGTTCCTTGGCCATTTGTTCTAAATTTGGTTGGGCCTCTTCACTATAATCATTATCAATTTGGTAAGAAGGTTCCTTAGACATTCTTAAAAAAAATTCAAAATATGTAATGCACACACAAACTTGTATTTCAAAAGTAAATTCCTTTAGAGATTTAAGGAGGCAAAATAATCTCAAGTTCACTTCCAGGAAAGAGAGGAGAATCACTAAGGATCACTTAAAATCCAAGCCTTTCCTAGCCAAAGTTTACCTCAAGTTCTCTTGCACCAAACTTCTCAAATGGAATTAGGTTTGATACACAAGTAGACACACAATAAATTATAAGCAGTTAAAGACAACAATTAAACTAGACTATGCGGCCTAATGGTAAAGTTAGAAGGCACTTTGGAACCTTCAAACTTTAACCAACTAAAAACGTTTTCAATATGGTTTACAAGTCTTTGTTAGGATATGGGATTGAGTATCACAGACTACCCCAAGATACCTAACAAGGTTATGAGTTACAAATCCAAAAGCAATACAATTTTACAACTCAAAAATGCGTAATACAAATAAATAATTTGTGTTCCTCTCTAAAGTGTTTCACTCCTTTTCTTCTTGTCTCTTCCTCAAGGTTTCAAGGTCCAAAGAGGTCTCCGATCACCCAATATACTATGTCCAATTTCGTTTTTCCTCCAAAGAATATCCTACACCAAATATCAAACCAAATCCGAAAGGTAGGAATCCAAAGAGAATGCAAATCAAGGGCCAATTTGAACAATAGCTCTTCAAAAGGAGTTATGTTGAGACAAAACAAAGAGTAATGAACAAGACAATCAAGAAAATAAAGCTTAAAAACAAAGGCTAGGCACTCAAAAGAATTACCTAAAGAAAGGCACTAGAATAGATGAATAAAACAAAAAACAATTAGAATAGAGAATTATTACTTCTTATCTTTACAAACACTGAGCTAATGGTGCAATGTAGGCAGAGACAATATTTTGTCAAAAGTGTCATGTCCAAGTCTCATATCCAAGGGTCATGTCCAAGTGTCATGTCAAGGTATTATGTTCAAGTATCATCTCCAAGTGTCATGGTAAAGTCTCATGTCAAAGTCTCAAGTCAAAGTAACTTTTTTTTTTTTCACTTTTGCTTTTGCTTGTACTTTTACTTTTTTTTTTTTTTTACTTTGACTTTTTACTTTTGTCTACACTTTTGTTTTTCAACACAAATTAGATCTGGACAATTTGTTTGGGTAGCTCAAAGTTCATGACTCAAAGAAAAAAAAAATGGAAGAAATCTTACTAGAATCAAAAATAGAGCATGAAACTCAAAGAAACACAAGAGAAACTTAACTCTAAGAACTTGACAATGATCTAATGACAAGCATGAACTCAAATATGAAATAAAAAAGCACTCAAATGGATGTATATACTGTAATTTCGAAATCCCAATGGGACATATTTTTTTATGATTTTTGCAAAGCCCGAACTAAGAGAAAATGACATAAAAATGACTACACATGACTCTAGACAACATGGATGGAATTAAAAATAAAAAATAACCCAAAAATGACATTAAAACAGAACCAAATATATGAAGAAAGACTCAAAAAAATATAAAAGCACGCCACAACACATGTATATGGAAACTTAGTGGTAAAAACCGAATGGTTCCGCAAAAGAACAAACTAGAACCATAAAAATAACAAGTATGAAAGTAGACTATGGAAGACAATAAAGAACAACACAATAACAACAAGAAATACACAAAGATAGGTAAAGGACCAAGATACTTAGCTCTTGTAGACCCAAAGCTCTTGATACCAAATGATAGCGTCCTCCTCGAGCTAGGTTGGGCCAAAGCACGAAGATGAAGCTATGGAGGTGGAATTTGTTCGGAAGCGATGGATATGGTGGTGGGCTCACAATTTTGGTGATGTTTTTGGTGAGTATTTGTGGTAGGATGGAGGTGTTTGATGGATCTCCGGAGAGGTTGGGCCAACTCTAGAGAAGGGTGGTTAAAGGGACCTCATGGGATGCTCTAGCCTTGACTTGAGACAAGATATGTTTGCACACATTTTGGCATAATAACATTCAAATTCATCAAGTGATTTTACAAGGAAGGAGACCCTTCTATTTATAGAGAAAGGTGTCTCCTAAGTAGACAAGAAACCCTAAAAACTATCCACTCTTAAAGAGACATGTGGCAATCCTCTTTTACAAAGTTTCTCCACTCTTAGAGTGCCATGTGGCAATCCACTTTTGTAAAGTCTTCTCCACTCATGTGGTAATCCACTTTTGCAAAGTTCCTCCACTCTTAAAGTGCCATGTGACAATCCACTTTTGCAAGAGCTTTCCACTCTTAGAGTGACATGTGGCAATCCACTTTAGGAAGAGTTTCTCCACTTGGAAAGTGACACATGGCCACTTCCTTTTTAAGAAGTGTCTTCACTAAGAGCTTGCCATGTGGCCATCATGTCCCATGGTGGGACACACTCTTTAAAAATAAGATTACAAACCATACAATACTTAGCCCTTAATACAAGGCCTAAAATTAAATACTATACTATTTGACCCTTAATACAAGGTCTAAAATACACACAATTTTACCATGGCTAGGGCATATTCCTTTTTATTAATGAATTCAATCTGGCCACATGATTCAGAACACACTTCTTATGATACTTATTCTATTATGATATACTAATTTTGTAGTTATTATAGCATCCAAAATTGGTTCATATCTCATTACAATGGTTGATTCATATTCAGCTCTCTTTATTATTGATGAAATGTCTTCCATTTCTGCTCTGGATTTCCGCAGGGATGAATGAAGAGTTGATGTGGCCATAACTAGCTCTGAAAACATTAAAGTGCTACATGGTGTGATGTGTTGCTTTCAAGAAAAGTCCCTTTCAACGAAGACATTAGGACTTTTTTTTCAAAGGCTTACTGGTTTTAATTTCCAAAATTCAAATTAATAGATGTGTTTTCTGAATTATTTTGTCTACATTGTTGACTATCATCTGTTAACACTGTATCATTCATTGCATAATTGAGCTTTGTTCAGGTAGGGTTTGGAGGTCTCCCGCTAAAACACTCTTGGTCGTACTGAAGATTGGATGGGCGTTGAAGATCGGACGGACGGACGTTGCCCGCTCTCCCTCCTCCTTCTCCAAGCCAGGCGAACAGACACCTGTCAAAGGCACTCCGACGCTCAAGTCAGTAAAATGACCGAACGGTTGGCACCACATATAATGGACGTGTGCATAATGAGCAGCGTCGTCCAGAAATCATACTTGGGACTCTTATTTATACTGGTTGTAGTGGGCTTTTAGCTTCTGTCGGCCTAATGACGGTCCAATCACGCCTTAATCTTCATTAGGGACTTTAATGAGCTATTATCGGCCTGGATGATCGGTCGGGTGGATGGTCGGCCTAGATGATCGGCCGGGTGGTTGGTCGGCCTAGATGATCGGCCGGGTGGTTGGTTGGCTTGGATGATTCGGCCGGGTGGATGATCAGCCTGTGGCATTGGCCTGGTAGATGATCAGCCTGGATGATCGGTCGAGTGTTTGGTCGGCCTGGTGGATGATCGGCCTGATGGTTAGTCGGCCTGGATGATCGGTCGGGTGGTTGGTCGACTTGAGTGGTTGGCTTGGTGGTACAGTACATCAGCCCCCCAAGCCCGAGCATGATGATAATGATGTGAATGGGTTTTGTAGATGGCGTTCCTGAAAAGGACGGGTTCTCTATTTTGTTTTCGTTTTTGTCATCTCCATTCGTTGATCACGCGATGGGTGGTTGGAAAAATGGGTCTTGCCTTTGTCGGCTCAGCTGGATACGCTACTGATCCTTCGACTAGTCGCCGGCCTACGGTGAGACGGGCCGGGATTTCCTTTGATGAAGATCCACAGTCGTCGACCTACGGTAAGGCCGGCCGGGATTTCCTTTGATGAAGATCCACAGTCGCCGACCTGCGGTGAGGTCGGTCGAGATTTCCTTTGGGTGAAGATCCACAGTCGTCGGCCTACAGTGAGGCGGGCCGAGATTTCCTTTGGTGAAGATCCACAGTCGCCGACCTGCGGTGAGGCTGACCGAGATTTCCGTAGGTGAAGATCCACAGTCACCGACTTGCGGTGAGGCCGGCCAGGATTTCCTTTGGTGAAGATCCACAGTCGCTGGCCTACAATGAGGCTGACTGAGATTTCCTTTGGGGAAGATCCACCCGACTGACCATCCAGGCCGACCAACTACCCGGCCGATCATCCAAGCCGACCATCCACCCGATCGATCATCCAGGCCGACCAACCACCCGGCCGATCATGCAGGCCGATAATAGCTCATTAAAGCCCCTAATGAAGATTAAGGCGTGATTGGGCCATCATTAGGTCGACAAAAGGTAAAAGTCTATTACAACCAGTATAAATAAGAGTCTCGGGTATGATTTCTAGACAGACTACTCATTATGCACACCATATGCCTTATTTGTGGTGCCAACCGTTCGGTCATTTTATTGACTTGAGCGTCAGAGTGCCTTTGACAGGTGCCCGTCTGTTCAGCTTGGAAAATGAAAAGGGAGAATGAGCAATTTTCGTCCAGTCTTCAATGTCCATCCAGTCTTCAATGTCCATCCAGTCTTCAGTATTACCAAGAATGTTTTAGGGAGGGACCTCCAAACCCCACCATAACACTGGCCATAACTTTTTAGATTTCTAACTAATTTGTTTAAAAGTTTTATATTCCTTCGCAGAGAATTTTTTACGAGTGATTGTTTAAAAGTTTTATATTCCTTCGCAGAGAATTTTTTACGAGTGAAAGTGCATTAGTCAAGTGGATATGAACGATACATTCTCAGTGCCGTGCGAGGAAACAGAGAAAATGTATAAATATTTAATCATCATTTTTCTCATATTTGTATGTAAATACGGTTCAAAACAGAATCAACCCAATTCTAAAACATATTTAAAGTACATGGTTCGAATGTTGACTTAAAATTGTTTCCTTTCTTAAGACTTTCTTTATTATTTAGACATTCTAATTAAGTGCTATTTGATTAAAATTAATATTATAGTAAATATGTTTTAAATATATCAATAACCATAGTTTTAACTTGGATGCATAATTTTTATTTTTCAATTTCTAAATAAGATCGTTCTAATTACAATCTAATTCTATTAAATATAATTATTAATTTTTGGAACAGTTAAATTAATATGGATCGATGAATGTATATAAAGTACAAAAACTAAAAACCCAAATAAAAAATCACAGAATCCTTTTTTTATTTTTTAAATATACTTTAAGATCACAACACATAAAGTATAATAACTCGTTTTAATGTCCAGTTAACATAGAAAATTCATATAAAAGGTAACAGCCCATCTAAAAGAAATTAAATAAATTGAAGACGACAATTTTTTTCTATTAATGGATTAAATAACAGTAACAGAAAAACAAAACAATACATGAAAGAAAGGTTATATACAATATAAAAAACACTAAGACAAAAGAAAAAGGTTATATAATATTTATAACATTTAATTATATTTTATCATTAATATATGGTAATGTTTTTAATGAAACAATTAAGTTAATAGGCTACATGATGTAATTAATTAGGTATGTAAAATGTAATTTGAAACTTTATATAAGGTTTAGAATTGAATTCTTCGTTGTGTAGACTTGAGTTAGACTGTATATGTTTGAAAAAGGCTAGTTAAATCAGATTACTTTGCCATAATATTCACATGTTTTAGGTGTGAAATATTCAAAATTTGCTGAGGTTGTTAATTGTAAGTTCGATAAAAAAAAAAGTTAATAAATCTCAATTCTAAATTAGATTTTTTTATTTATTTTCCTTTTTAATATATTTATTTATTGGTAGGTATAAAGTAAACACGATGACGTGAAGAAAGACGAAAAAAGAGAGCAAAAAGCTTGAATGGTAATCAATGGAGGAATTGCTTTGCGGCAACTAAAGGTGGAAACATTGTGAGGGAGGACCACCATTCCTTTAGCACACCACTATCTTTTTTCTAAATCCAACCTCATTTTTTTCTCTTACTTTTTTTCTTATAAATTTTTTGGTATTTTTCTTTTTTTCTTTTTAAGTGTTACTCCTCTCACCTATTATAAACTAAACGCATAGAAAATTAATTTTTAAAGAATTGTGTGAAAGTATATATAACATAATATATAATACAATAAGACAATTCGTCTATCTTATCGTGATTAATAATATGTAAAGGATAACGATACTTTCACATTTAAAAGATTTTATACTCATTTAATGTTATTTTTGATTATTTTTTACTTTTTTTATAAATAAATACAAAAATTTATTTTTGTAAGAATCATTCTACCTTTATATTAGATTTTCAAATGGGATAGTAATTGGTATAAAATATTTTTTTTATAGATAAACTATTTTTTTATCTTATTTTGTTAGTGTATTTTTTTGTTTTGTTTTGTGCCGGAAGAAACTGAATTGAAAAACGTCATAAGGTTATGTTTAAAAATAAAAATACAAGATGTGTTTTTTATTACACATTGAAAGAGATAAATGATAACAAAAGATAAATATAAATATAACTAAAAAAAGAGAGGATAATTTCAGATATTTGAGAGAGAAGTTTCTAAACTACCTATTTTGTCTTCTTACAACCTATAATACAGGAGTGTAGATATTTAATTTTCTTTTGGAAAAAGTTTGAAAACCAATTTAATGTAAAAGAGAGAATTTGCGTTGAAATTTATTTGATTTTGAATTCGAACGGATCAAATACTTAGTCCAATCCTCATACAGACGTAAAAATTATAAACATAACCTTATAACTAGTATCTACTAAAAGAAATATTATTTATTAAAGAAAAAAATATATTTTTCCTATTTTAAAACTTATTTTCAATTTTGTGTTAAATTTTATTGTAACTTTGTCATGATGTAACCAATTAACATGAAATCATCAACGAGATCAAAGATCAAAGATAAATTCGAATTAGGTGATATTTTTTTGGTCCATACAAATAATTTTTAGGTTAACAAAAATTATAAAGAAAGTGTGTTTTGACTAATAATAATATATTATAATAGTAATTATAATAAAGATAAAGATTGATTTGTGAATAAAAAAAAGGAAAATAAAAGAGAGAAAGGTTTAGCAATAGGGTAGGACATAGGTGAATCTGAAACTGAGAAAGAAAAAGAATACGCTGCAATGCCATAATTTCTGGTCAATTGAAAACAAAATTTTGTTCTCATAAACTCAACAATCATTTACTTCATTTCTTTCTATAAATAAACTGCGTCTTTCTCCGCCAAATCTGACTCAATCGGATAGAAAACTTGTTTTCTCTGTTCGTCTCTCTCTCTCTCTCTCTCTCTCTCTCTCTCTCTCTCTCTCTCTCTCTCTCTCTCTCTCTCTCTCTCTCTCTCTTCATCTCTCTCTCTAGTCTCCAATGTCGGCTCTCTTTTCCATCTCCCCGAGGTCCCTTTCCTTCTCTCTGCACATGCACAGATCCTAAACCCTAATTTCTCTATCGACTTCTCTCCGATTTTCAGAAACCCTAATTTCATTAGCCGTTGCAGGTTGTAGCCCTAAAACGGAGGAGACTATTTGCGGCAATGGAGGAACCGAGTAAACTGAAGCGTGCCTTGATTGATTCCTCGGCCGGAGCAATTTCCGGAGGAATATCACGGACTGTTACCTCGCCCCTCGATGTTATAAAGATTCGATTCCAGGTTTGTTTGTGTCTGTGTAATGTTTTTTTGGTTGGAATGGTTATTTCAATTTAATTGTGGTGTTATTCAACCTCGAAATCAAAATAACAGGTTCAACTGGAGCCCACATCTTCGTGGGCTTTACTACGTAAGGATTTGGCTGCAGCTGCGTCTGCACCATCAAAATATACTGGCATGTTTCAAGCAACCAAGGATATTCTTAGAGAAGAAGGCGTTCAGGTAGAGGAAGCAATAAATAAAGCCTGTGATTTTTGTTACCCTTTATGTTTATCATTGTGTGCGTGTTTAGGAGCTAAAAGCTTCTTTTTTTTTCTTATCCTTTTTCCAGGGATTTTGGCGGGGAAATGTCCCGGCATTGCTCATGGTTATGCCGTATACAGCTATACAGTTTACAGTTTTACATAAGTTGAAGACTTTTGTCTCTGGCTCTTCAAAGACAGGTATTCTATTTTGTAATTTACGGTCTCCATGCGGCGTCTTCACTAATACTATCTTTTATTTTACAGTGTTAGTGTTAAATTGAATACATTCTCAACCGATAGAAATAATTTTTCTGGAGTTTTATTAAATTCGTTGCGGTATTTGCTGAATACATTTAGACCAATTTATTTTGCATAAGGCTCTTATTCAATTATACCAATTTGTTTTGTCTAAGGCTCTTTTGGGGAGGAGGGTGCTGTCTGTAGTTAACCGGTGTGTACTCTATAAATGCTAGCTAAAGCCTATTGCCATACACTCTGCACACTTCAGAAATATAATTATTTAATTATTATATACTAAAAGATGTCCTTTATTTTTTATTTATAGTATTTTGTTTTTTTCATTGATTGCTATTTTGTTTGTGCAGAGAATCACATTAATTTGAGCCCTTATCTTTCCTATGTCAGTGGAGCATTAGCTGGGTGTGCAGCTACAGTAGGTTCATACCCCTTTGATCTTCTCCGTACCATATTAGCATCTCAGGGTGAACCGAAGGTATAAGCATTATTAGTTTTAAGTTCATTAAACAGATTCAAACTAAATTTATGTAATGTTAGTTAGTGTTCTGTAGAGTGAAGCAAATTATTGTTCTTCTTTTTAAATATATTAATTTGGTTCTTAAACTTTAGGCTTTTATCTTCTCCATCATAAAGATGAGCCTGCACTTCATTCTTTGGGCTTGAATGTTTATTCTTTGACATCACTTTTTTGTTTTATCTGTTCCTGTTGCTTGTTGCGAGCTAGAGGATGCTTCATTTTCAAATGAGCTCTATCAACAGTTTTGTTAGTTTTGAGTTGTGTCCACCTCAAAGTTATGCTATACTTCTAAAATGCACTATTGTTCAAATGCCTTGGGAGACACCAACCTTTATACTCTCTACATTGGAGAGAAATCAAATCTGATATTCCTCAAGATATTGTAGTTTGAAATTTTAAAGTATTTATTTTTCTGTTCTCGTGGATAATGTGAGAAATCTACGCACTCATTTATTGTTTTCTTTTTCACACTTGTTAACTAATGTGAAACAGAGGAAGGAAATCAAATTAAATGTCAAGTGGAAGGAACTCAAATTAAATGACAAGAGCTACTTTTTAAGGGATATATTTACTCCAAAGAGTGAATTTAGTCTGATGGTTGTAATGGGTAATCCATCTCATGCGGTTAGATTAAAAGAAAGAGGATTAACTCTTTTATATTTACTTTTGGAGTAATTTGATCCCTTCTCATATTGGTTATTCATATATTGTTAAGGAAAATCCTGGAGATGAATGCCTTGCAAACTATAGCATCCATTCTCTTTCATTGATTATACTGAATCATTGACAGCTGCAGACCATAAGTCACAATAGAATCTTGTTATAATTCACTCTGGACTATGGTGAATACCTTGAACCTTATTAAGTTTGACTTCAGCTTGGTTATGAAATGGGCTCAAGTATCAATCCATGGTATACTAGTATTGTATGTTTCCAGTTTAAGGATTGCTATGAACAATGTGGTGGTCCTTTGAGTACTTGTGGCAGATGAGATCTTCATTAATGATTTCATTAACTCTAAACGCTTATGCTTTTTATGCTGTTTTGTTTTGCTTTGTATGGAAATAAAGATCTTGTTTTGGTCCATTTTGAAGTTTTTTTTTTTTTGTAACAAGCATTTGCCAATATCCTGCTATAGGTATATCCAACCATGAGATCAGCATTCATTGATATTGTTCGTACACGTGGATTCCAAGGCTTGTATTCCGGACTGTCCCCTACTCTAGTGGAGATTATACCTTATGCAGGTCTACAATTTGGCACGTATGATACATTTAAGCGTTGGGCCATGGTACAATTCCAGTCCTTCTATTTAAAACTCATCTGTTTTTGTTGACGTGATTATTCTCTGCATTCTTTGGATGTTATACTTTGTTTATTGTGAAACTCTAATGTGGTGAGATGGTAGATTCCCATGGACACTGCATGATCCAGTCTGCCATGCTTTGTAATATTATTCCTTCATATTGTAGGCTTCTCGGTGGAATGCGATTCTCTGATTCAGTTTTGAGGATTGCCCTATATGTGCATTTTCAGTTTCAATATACATTTTGTCTCATCCTTGTTTTATCTGTTGCCTTGCTTTTCAGTGTGGACTCTGCGTATGAATTACTATTGCCATTTACTGGATGAATTATTTGCAGATTAAAGTTGATGAATTATTTGCAGATTAAAGTTGATGAATTATTAGCAGAAGAGAAAATTAACTTTTGAAATTATGTCACTATCGGTTTATTTCCGCTTGTCTTAAAGCTTCACGTAGTTGATGAATGTTTAGTTTACTTTAATTTTGTATTGTAGTGTTTGGTCCTGTTAACATATAATGTATTGCGGGTGTGAAATTGTAGGCTTTGAATCATAGATTTTCGAACGCTGCTGCAGAAGACAACATCTCTAGCTTTCAGCTTTTCCTTTGTGGGTTAGCAGCTGGAACATGTGCCAAACTTGTCTGTCATCCACTTGATGTCGTCAAGAAAAGATTTCAGGTAAACCTCTACACATATTAAAGATCATTACAGGGATTGGATGTTCAATTTCAGAACTTAGTTTTAGATATCCTCGCCTCTCAACCTTAAAAATTGTACTTTAGGGATACATAGGAGAGGGTGTTAAAGAAAATTGGACATTGTGTTATTCTGTCATTGTCATTTGTAATAATGGATCTTCATTCTTTCTTGCTGCAGATTGAAGGGCTTCAAAGACATCCAAGATATGGAGCTCGAGTTGAGCATCGTGCATACAGGAACATGTTGGATGCCATGCAACGGATATTGCGATTAGAGGGTTGGGCTGGTTTGTACAAGGGGATAATCCCATCAACTGTTAAAGCTGCACCTGCTGGTGCTGTTACATTTGTTGCTTATGAGTTGACATCAGATTGGCTAGAATCCACTTTTAGTTGATTTTTCCCCACTTTTTCTTCCGTTATTAATTATATTCTTTTTCAATATACAAATTGATCCCTCGTAGTGTAGGAAGAAAGTGAGGGATTTAATTCATTGTAATGATAGTTGTAGATGGAAAAGATTTGTTCTTGATGTCTACGTCTGATATCGAATTCCAAATGTATATTTCCAAGATGGTGCAAAGCCTGTCTAGAATCGAGTGGTGTTTGGATTCAACCTAATTGTAGTCTTGTAGTTAAATTCGGTCATAGTTAATGAATATCTTTTTGTGTTCGAGGTTGAGACCATGCTGTGCCTATTCTTTATGATAATTCTGTTGGACAAAAGTAGTCTATCCTCAAATTTGTCATTTTTGTAGGCTAATAATGTCCTTCTGCAATCCCCAAGATTCCAATTATTGATATTTGATGTCCAGGATTCATCCTTCTGCCTTTCATAAACAATCCCATCAGTGTGTTTTTGCATAATTTGTTGGTTGTAACCTGGCAAGTGATTATATTTTAACCTAACACCTCAATTTGACAAACTGAATGGAGTTCGTGGAGTTTCATGGCTCACTACGGGCTGGTCTTGGTGTTGATGAAGATTTGAAATACTAAGTTAATAAACTATACAAGGTATGATTTTCTAAACACTAACTTTTAATTTGAATTTTAGTTTATAATTGAAAAATGTATAAGTATATGGTTAAATAATTTAAGTTTATTATTATTTTGTTGAAAGTTTATAGGTAGGAATTGATGATTTCTACTTTTATTTAAAATTAGCAAAATTAAATTCAATGTATAGTTTATTAAAATTATTCACTCATCAATGTATATCCTATACATTCAGTTTAATTTTCTAATTTTAACTACAATCAACTAGTTATCAATTCCTACTTTGAACAAAAAGTAATACACTTAGACCATATAGTTATACATTTTCCATTTTTATTATCTAAAAAAATTGCAACAATTAAAAAATGAGTAAATTCATTTTCCATTTCTTAAATAAGTTTTTCCCATATCCAACCTTAAATATAAATATTATTTCATCTTATATACATATAAGTTTTTTTTAAAACAAAATTATTACAAAATCAAAGAAATACAAAAATTAAACAATACAAAATATTTAACTATATACTTCTACATTTTCAAATTCCTTTATTGAAAAGTACATAAAACAATTAAAAAATATTAATACATTACTACTACATATTTAACACTATCTTATATTTAATTTAATTTTTTTTTCATTATTAATTTATGAAATATACCGATCAGAGTTAATGGTCATTTACGAGCAGTTACGAGATATATTAGCATGTATTAATATATTAGCATGTATTAATAGGTTTAATGACTTAAAAATATATTGCGTTAATGGTTAATCAATGTGTTTGACTGCTACAAGCCCTAAAAATATATTATTGATGTTCAGGTAAAACAATATTGATCTATCCTAATAAAATAAAGACCTATTTAAAATAGAAAAAAAAATATCTAACTTGAGCGTCTTCTTCTGCAAGTCAACAATCCATTGAAGTGGATCGAAAAAATTGAACGATCGAAAAAGAACAAAACAAGGAAGAAAGATTCTGACCTTCATACACTTTCAACCAAAACAAATTTTAAAATAAAAAATTGTAAAACTAACTTCGTGAATTCTAACTCATACAAATCAATCATCTTTAAAATTATGTTTTGAAATCTTATTTATCTCAAAAGATATATAAGATGAGATAATGAAAGAAAAAATATTTAAATTATCTTAGTTTTTTACATGTGAACTTTTTAAAGTAAGTTATGTTAAATTATTACGACATGTAGTAAAGTATTTATTTTTTCTCAAAATTTAATTCTCTCTATCGTACTTTTTTTACATTACTTTCATTATTGATTTAGTTTACGTGGACTACTATCAACAATTGATTATACATGAGACATGCTTAAATCAATTTGATCAGATAATTCATTATTGATTCTAACATTTATCTTTATTTAATAAGACCAATAATTAAAAAACATAATTTTGAAAACCTTAAATTGTAATTTCAATGAAACGTTCTCATGGAAGACGTCCATTTTTAACATTGAATCTTGCTCGAATCACAAAAAATATTATAACATTAGGGGAAACTAAAGTCTCTTACCAGTTGTCATATGAAGATCATACTGATAACAAGAAACACAATCTCACACTAACATTGTACGAACTACACATCTCATGAACATCACACCTTGCAATTTCATTCAACTCTTTTCGAAACACTTAGAAATTCAAATACTTTCGAATTTGAGCATAGGGTCAATATTAGTGATATCACTTTTTGTTAGATATTTGAATTATAGAAATTAAATTATAAATATAAATTAGCATTAGTGATTCTATTTATACTAGAAATAGAAAATATGATGGCATGTGTGTATGACTTCATTATTGGATTATCGCTATGGACACATCTGCAGAGAATTAAAGTACTGAAAAAAATAAAACCATTTGCTGGAATTTAATAAAGAAACCGACAACAACATCGGATTGGGACGTAATTTATGTCCGAAACTGATAGTTAGTTGGAATTTGGAATTATGAAATGTTGAAAACAAATCAAAACTTTGACATTATTATAAAAATGAATTTTGAATTTTCTAACAGAATATTGATATTTAAAATAAAGGAAAATACTTTTATACGTGCTATTTTTTAATTCAAAGGAAATTTGGAAAAAGTTTTATATTTGTCTTTTCTCGATATTGTGGCTACTTACAATATTTATTAAAAAGCTACAAATATTTAGAAGTCAACTTTTAAATTATTTATCATATTTTGTTTTCACTTTTATAAGGTCTTGTGACTATATTCCTTTCTGTATAATAAAACATCCTAACAAGAAAAAGTAGGTATTAAATCATTTATGTATTATACTTGTTGGAAACGGAAGTTTAGGTTTTGAAAGACGTAAAACAAAAGTGGACAAAGTCATTTTCAAATGTCAATTGCAGAGAAGAGAATTGACAGAATGAAAAATTCTTAAAGAAAAGACATTTTTCCAAATATTGGGAACGAAAAGAACTGAACAAACAATACATTAAAGTAAAGATAAAATAAAAAAAAAATAGAGACTTCACATCAAGGATGAGTTAATATGTATGTACTTAATCTTAACCCTAAAGTCTGATTAAATCACATTTTTAGACCTAAACTCAATTATATATGGGTTCACTCTGAAACTTGAATGGGACAAATCAAGGTTAACCTAAATTGAAAGTTCAAAAAATAAGATAATGACAAACTTCGGTATCATTAGTTAAACAGTTCACTTAAATTTTAAAATCTATACAGCTAAGTAAATTTGAACACAAAAATATATCACTACAAAGCAAATTTGGTCAACTTGAAGATATGTTCTCATCTAACAGTAGGTCAAGATTTGGAAAATTGGTGAAAAATTCTTTTTGTTTGAGGAGAAAAGTCAAGCCATAAACACCTATTACTTTACATACAGAGAACATGGCTTTCTGATTCACAACTTGGGAGGTAAACTGCCCTCTCCATGCAAATATAAATAGCTACGCTTGGTCTAAGCGAAATGGTAAATTATTAGAAACAACCATAACAACGATGAAATCACATCATATATGAATGTATAAAGAAGGACATACCCATTCAATAGGGAAAGGCCTTTGATAACTGCTCCATTTACTTTTCTTCTGTCATCTGACAGAATCTGACGAGGTTTAACATAAAAAAGAAAAAGAAAAACTTTTGTCACAATGTGCATTGGCTTACTGTGTATTTTGTTCATAACCAGGGGCAGCAAGGGTTGACTGAAACGATGTCTGGCATTGAGGACTGGCACTGCAACTAAGAAATGAGAAAAGCATAAAAGTTCAATTCCAGGGACTAGACATCTCTCAGATTCTGTTGATTGCAAAAGCTGAGAAGACCAGAGGGATTTCTCTATGTAGCTTTTAGTACATTCTATTGGAAAGATTTGAAAGTTTTAAGCGATTAAAAACCTTCCTTCGAAGTTAATATCTAACATCCATTATGTGCAAAACCACTTCAGTCAGTGAAAAGGCTGCTATCTTGTTCATGTCATGCATGCCATCTAACGATATTGGATCCAGATAATCAAACTTCCACTGCTTGTATTCAAAGAAGTGGCATTCACATCCTGAGTCTAGAGTTGAGTTTGAACACTCAGTTTCATTTATCCTTCATTAAACTTGGAGCCTGTCTATATTACAGTCACTTCCGGGGCTACCATTACAGACGACGTCTGTTTTTTCTTCTTTTTCAAGACCAGTACCAGCATTACTAGCGCCTCCCACTTTGCGGGATACGGAAGGTCTCGTTATTGAGCTGTCTTGAAGATAATCTCTACTTCTTCGCTTCTCCTTTCTGTCTAGATATCCAAAGGCAAAAGCTTCAAGCACTTTCGTTGTTGGTGGGCGGTTTCTGGTGCTCTGCCTCCGGGTGTGCATGTCAGGCTGTTGTTCAGGGTGATCGCCAAGTTTGGAGTTTGTTCCAACACTGGGATCATTTGATTCCTTGGATATCTTATTTTCCTGCATCTCGGTCACTACATTCACAAAAGGTTCATCAACTTCAGCTTCTGGTGAAACAGGCAAGTTAAGGTCAATCATAGTCCGTGGTTGGGGTTTACTACATTGACCCGTAGCGCCTGAAGAACTAGTGTCAGGAACAGCTTCTTCATTGATGATTGAGCTTAGATTTGACGGAGAATCTGCTAGTCTTTTGGTTTTCTGGGCTGGAAAACCTGCTAATGACTTCTCCTGGGGTGGGATATCCCATGAAACTCTCTCACTAAATTTTGACTTGTGAAGACTGGCTTCCTCTTGTTCTACTCTGGTAGCCACAAAGAAGTTTGCAGATACATTTGCACTAGATTTTGAATTGCCATTATCCAAACAAAACCCAGCTTCCTTTTCTTTTCCTCTAGGAACCACAAAGAAATTGGCAGTGTTGCTATTTTTCTTTGCGCGGCTACAAGCAGTTAATCGCCTCCTTCTTTTTGTAACAGGGACTAGATCATTTTTGTTATCAGATACCATTCTCTGGAGTGATGAGCAATTCAAACCATCTCTTTTGAGTGTGTTGCAGAAGAATTCTGCCTTCTGGCCCTTGGAGGCAGCAGATAGGCCACTAGAAGCCATGCCGCTGCTTGGCAGCTCCACTTTAGAAGGGACATTGTTTTCAAAACCATTCAAAAGTGAAGAGACACGCTTACCAATATTAGATTTACTGGCTTTAGTAATGCCATTCTTCCTCCTATCAAAGCAGGTGGTCTTGGCAGACTCGGATTCATTTGTGTGCTTCTCAGAAGTATTCTCATCATCATCAGAGTCATTTTCAAAAGTACAAGTTTTTAAAACTTCAAAGGGCAAGCTTCTCAGTTCTCTCACATTCGTCATCTTTTCACAAGCCAGACTTGTGTCCACAACAGTAAATTTCATGACATCTGTGCTGCGGTTTGGAGTTTTTACCTTGAGATAGCAGTGGCGTGGTTGATCAGGGAAATTTTCGCGATCCAGTTTTGTATCTTGTGCCCAACCATTTCCCTCTTTGCTGTTGCAATCATTATCTGCAATTGTCCCGAGCTCAATTAGCTCAGGGTCAGAAGCAACTTTACACAAGACATCACTAACAGAGTCAAAATAGTGATTTCCCTTCACCAGTTTCCTCGAAAATTTTTTAACTCCAGGGACAAGGAAGACCAGAGAATGCTTAGAAATAACGGCATAGTTATGACTATCTGGCTGCTCAGAGTGCCAACCTCTGGCAAGTAAACGAGGCCAAATAGCTTCCCAGAACAGATCACTTGTTCGAGCTTTGCTTAATCTGAAATCACCTGTTAGAAAGCTTATTATTTCAGGAGGTGTAAGCATTGAACATGCCTTGCCAACTGGTATTTCTTGGCGAACAGGTAGTGCTTGAGTAGGCTTCATGGAATCTATAGCGAGTCCCGTAAGATCTTCCTTCCCCTTACCAACTCCTACTCCTTCAACAAGAGCTTTGAGCCCAACTGAGGCCTTTAAAGTCAAAACATAGTCTTCTAGAAGCATTTTCCCCTCTGCAAACGCCTTCGAAACCTACCAAGTAATTGAATTTAGTATAGTCAAAACACATTCCTTGACATAAATAAAAGGTAGATTAATTAATGGGCAGTAGAAATGCTAAGATAACTGTTTTGTTCTCAATAACTAATGAGGTCCATGATGCAAAAAGACTTCTAAAGCTACGATGAAAAGGTAATGTATTCTTATGTTGAAATTGGAATAAAAATAATTGTCACACAGAACTTTTCTATTATAATGTATAAAAAAATGCTCTTGATTTAAGCCCTGCTAGTTCTATTGAAAGAAAGTCTGACTTCGAAATTCTTCCACCTTCAACAAAAAGTCATCATCACTTTCAGAAGTGGTGTTTGTTCAAGAATAAACAACTGACACCTGTAAACTCTGGCTTCTCAAAAGATCTTTTTTGTTCTGTATATAGTTGAGAAAGGAGAAGTCGACATGATCAGATTAAGGTGAATGAAGAATTGGTAGATCCAATCCATGATAATCACAGCATTAGCATAAACTCTCAAGAATTAAGTGAGTACCTCGAGTAACTTATTGTAGCATTCCTCTGATACCATTGGTAGTAATCGAGACAAAAGCTCTTGTTGTCTTGGTCCAGTGAAAATTTTTGGGCCATAAATGCATTTTCTACTTCTCGTTTTTCTGCATCCTGACCATCTTTGATATTTGTCAGATTTATAAAATTTTCCATAATAGAATGACAGTATATCTCCCATGTTCTTATTACCAATAAATCTTTTCACCTGAACAAGGTTCTTCCCAAATATATACAAGCCAAGGATGAAACTGGCCTCTTCAATTTCATTCCAGGTGTCACTCGCAGACCCAGGAACTAAAGAATGACCTTTATCACTATGCTTCTCGTGCATCTCAATCTCTGTTTCTTGTTGCATATTGGAATCTCCCGATTTTCCCAGTGTCATCTCATTGACCAATGTACTGCCCACTGGCCCAAGTTTAGCCTTTACTATATCACCACCCAGATAATTAGAGGTCTCTTTTATACAATTTAGTTTTGAAGATTCATTTTTATTGGTAACTCCATTTGACTTGGAAGCCTTTTCCTGCTGATTATGCCTACTGTTCTGAAGTTCATTCTTAATCCAAATTATTGGGATGGGTAATCCAACTCGAAACTTATGGAGAACACTTGCAAAGTTATCTGCCTCGTATGGATTCCTTACATACCAGTGATAATCAGATTTTGAAATTAAACTAGGAAGTTGAACCTGGTACTGCTGACCCACCCGAGGAAATATTTCCGGCTCACCAAAAACATCATAAACACCAGAATATTCAGGAGAAAGTGATTGCTCGTGTTCTTGCTCCACATTACAATTCATGTCATTAACTCGTACTGCATCCACCTGTTCATAAATTTGAACATATTTAAAAAAAATTAAAAGATGAACATGAAAACACATAGGACGCATATCAGGTGGTGAGAGGAACTAATTTTAAGGATTCAATCTCACATGGATGGTCAAGATTAGTTTTATCTAAGCTGATGTGTTTCTTGTTGCTAGGGAAGTGAATAGTAGAGCAAGAGTTGAATCTAAGGGTAAGTGTCCTTGCCCTTCTCTTTCTGTATACATCACTCACACTATAAAACACAGATTTAATATTGTGTACCTGATAATGTTTCTGTAATGAACCTACAACACACACAAAGTAGCAAGAATAGACACAGTCGGCATTTTCATTTCCTCCAGCTGTGTGCAAAACTGATAGCTTGATTTCATTATTTCCTGATAAAATGCTAGTGAACTAGCCGATAATGACGAGGTTTAATGGTAATGAGAATTTTCCACTTAACCTTCACCTAGGAGTGACAGCTAGAGTCAAACCAGGGAAACATATTGCTAGTTAATTTAAATTATAGACATCCTACAATTTCATCAGTGAAATTTGCTAGCCATGTTAGTGTGCGGCTGAGCAAACCGTTTCAGAATCAGTGAGATAATAACATTGTGTTATGGTTTATATTTATATAGAAGTCATAACCCCTACACCCAATTATCATCAAAAAGTCATAATTGATTAGAAAAATGGAGAAATTTAAATTAATAGGAAAATAAAAAATATATAGAAATGAAAAAGAAAAATATAATGACGGACATAATTATGATTTAATTTCCCAAAAAAAAAAAAACTTGCAGGTACAAAATCCCAAATTAAACAGGAACCTTTAGGAACAAAACATGGAAGTTGAACAAAATTCCTATACCAACCAAATGAACTCCCCATAAAAAAAGCTTGGCATAAAAAAATCGTGACAAAGAGTTAACATACGTGTTAATATGAAGAGGTGGGTAACAAAAAAGCGAGAGGAGCACCGAGAACAAATCCACAAACCAGATCCATTCCCTGAACAATATATACGAAAAGAGAACGAATGCGAAGACTCCGCAGAAATGCATGAAAATCCCCATTAAGCACATTTCTCTAGAATGCAAAAAACGGCACAATCTCCGCGAAGCCAACAACATTCGAGCACGAAAAAGGAACAGCAACAAGAGATGAAGCACACAGTCACAAATATATGTAAAACAAAAAAGAAGAGAAAAATAAGAGTAGAAAGAAAGAGACAAGCGCGCACACAGAAACACACAAGTTTCCCAGTGAGAATTCCAATATGATCCAAGAAAATCAGTTATTTTACGCGATAACACACCTGCAAGTACATTAAAACCGTACAAGCAGCACAGCACGAGAGAGAGAATAAGATAAAAGAGAAAAAAAAATAAAGAGAAGAAGATTCGCAGTGTTATTACCTCCATGGAAGGAGAAGAGGAAGAAGTAGCAGCAAGCGAGACCCACATGAAGAAGCGAAGCTGGGAAAATGGATCGTGATTGTTACACAGCGATTGACGAAGTAGCAGATTGGAAATAAAGAAAACGTGAACAAGACATAGTTGTTGATGAAGAAAATAATAACAGCATAACTATTTCTCCGTACATATATATATTACATACAAAGATGTGCATATGAAGAGAGAAAGAGTGGTACCTGCGTCAAGGAACAAGAGCTTTCATGGCCACTACAAAGGTTAAATTCGAGAAAGAGAGAGAGAAAGAAGAGAGAAGAAAATTTCCACGACAAAAATAAAAGTGAAAAATAAAAACTAAACCCAAGTCCTTCTCTTCTCGCTCCCTTCCCTTGCTCATATATAGGGAAAAAGATATATCAGAAATTGTTATTATTATTATTATTATTAATAATAATAATATATTAATTTTATTTTATTTTATTTTGCTTTGGAGAGAGAAAGCGAGGGTTGTGTTGTGTCTGGTCCGTCCAAGGGCAGGGTGGGGTGAAGGAAGTGTATGCTCACGCGCATGAGGCGCGTGTGAAGATATAGTGACACGTGGCATTGAAGATTCCAATCATAGATGCATATATATGGTAGTGAATAGAGTGCAGGCAGACGAGGAGATCCTCCTGCGTGAATTGGTTCTTCTTATGTTGTGTGGACTACGTTAGGTTTAGGTTTATGTTAAGGTTAAGGTTCAAATATTTTCACGTTTTTTGAGCTGCTACATACTTTTGGTTTTGCCTTTTGCTTCCATGGCTCCATGCCTCTTTCCAATTTCTAGTACTATTCTCACACACACATCTCACCAACCTTCTTTCAACCTTTTTCATTCCTCTTCTTCTACTATATAATTGATTTTTCAATAACTTTTCGATTTTGTAATTTTCTATATTTTAAATGTGTATTTTCATTTTAGTTAGCAAATTAAATTTAATTAGAATTCTTAAATCTTTCAATTTAATTTTTGTGTGATTTAGTTAGGTTTAAAGTCTACTCATTAATATGATATGAAAGTTATGTTAAAACTTATAGTAATAATATTTATTATTAATGTTTAGTCTTACGTTTATATACCTCGACGTGATAGGAGTGTTGGTTGAAAATCACACATGAAATCAGGTCAATTCAGAATGTATAAGTAGAATGTGTGTTAAAAATTCTATATTAACTAGATATAAAATCAATTTATAGAATATAAATAAATACAAAATGAATCTTCATTAAATAATAAAATACAAATAATATAAAATCTCATGTTATTATAAAAAATTTCCTTCCATTAATTTGTTAATCAAAGTTAACTAGGTTGCACACTTATTTTAAAAAAATAATAATAAATAAAAGATAAAATAATACAAAACTAGTTTATAAAATCCACTCCTAAAATAAAATATGTATCCAATTATGACAATAAGATTTATATATTATAAGATAATACATCCACACATTTTTATTAAAAAATTATGTGTTAGATAAGTGCATAAACATGTCAAGATGATTTTTTTCCATTCTATATATTAACTTTACTTCTAAATAATGAGTTAAAATTAATTTATACATAAATTATTTTTTGAAGGATTTATTTTTCATTGCTTGTATTTTAAAACAAGACTTATTTTGTAACTCATTTAAATTAATTTTAAAAGATTTTTTTTCTCAATTTTTATAATAAAAGTATTTTATGATAAATTTCCTTTGGTACCTTACATAAAAACATCTAAATGCTATTAATTTAATATATGCATTTTAAATGTTTTATTTTGTAACAAAATAAACTAAGCTGTGTCCAGAATATAACATCATATTTAAGTAATCCATTCTCAAATTTATTGCAATCTAAAATGTTAAACAACTCAACTTTTATTTGTACTTCCAATCAAATATTAATGTCATTTTCTAAATAAAGATAAGATAACGTACTGATTTTACTTCTGAACAATTACATCTTATAGATGATGGAGCACCTCTCTACTGTGTAAATTTGTTTTAAATAAAAATTTAAAATATCACAAATATTTGCGTTAAATATGCTGTAATAGACATACGTACTTATTTTATTTATCAGGAGGAGATGGTTTTATTTTATATAACAAAGAGTTTAAATTTTATGCATAACTATACAAAAAATTATGTTAACAATTAATTATAAGCTAAATATAATTTTGAAGGTAGTACTATAATATAAATCAAAGTTTAACTATATACAAATATTATGATTACTATAAAACTATTTATATATTGAATGTAATTTAGCTCATATAAAAAATTACATTAATGTAGTATATTTTGATATATGTTTTTTGATCATTAAATTAGTGTAAAAGGTTAATTTTATTATGATATACTTAATAATTTTACATCATTAAGAAGTCTAACTAAAGAATAATTTAAATATATTTTTCTCTTTTAAATCTTTAAGATATCTTTTAAACAGAAATTTTGGACTCTAAAATAAACAATATTTTTATGTTTTTTTTTTTAAATAAAATTGGCTAAATAATTTAAATAAAGGATGTATATATATAAGTAAAAACCAGTGGATTAGGTCATTGATAAGGTAAATCAATATTTTTCAGAAAATATATTTTTTATTCGTATAATTTAGGTTATTATTTAAGATCAAGGATTTAATTTCATGGCCTGTTAACATACTCTAATGGAAAAGTGTAAACCTTTGTCTCCAGGTAAAACCTTACTATGGAAATATGATCTTATAGGCTTGAGATGAAATAGGTTAAGCATTTTATATATAAAGGATCTACAACCTCACTAATTGCAAGAAAGATGTATAATATAATTTGACCTTGTCTACTAAAAAGATCAGATTTAATAACATTTCAACTAAAATGTTAAATTTTAATCATTTAAAGACAACAGTAAAGTATACGATAATTATATATATATATATATTACATATTATAAATATTAATTCAAATATAAATGTTTATTATTTTAAAGCTTTTAATGAATTAATTTTAAGAGTTTGATATGAAGAAGAAGAGCATTGATTTTGATTTAGATGATGTTGTGTGTGTTTAATATAAACACATATCCTCACACCAGTAAGGTAAGATATTGTCCGCTTTGGACTAGATCCTCACGGATTTGTGTTTGATACCATTCCAAGAGGTCTCTTATTCTTATTAAGGGATGTAATTTATGTATATATAAACTCATGTGTATTTCATATTTTATCTGATGTAGAATTTTGTTTATACCCAACATTAGAATGAGAAGTTTGCAAGATTTAAATAATTTTATAATCCAGATGAATATGGTATATGTTTTGAAGAAGCAACCTAAGGTGAGAATGACGAATAGTAATGGACAAAATATATATTTATATCTTCAAAAGGTATTATATAGACATAATTAATTTTAAAATTACTTTTTATTTGAAAAAAAAAGTTGTGTTCATACTTGTTTTGTCATTTCTAGACAAAAATGTGATAATAGTTGATAACAAGTCAACAATTAATTTCACAAAAAACAGATCAATCATAAAAGAAGCAAGTATATTAATCTTTTTCATTTCATTGAAGAATATGTAAATAAATAGAATGTGAAACTATTAAACAAGGAAAGTTAGAATCAAGTCACTGACATCTTAACAAGAAGTTACAAGAAGTTGATCATGATAAAAGATAGAAAAACATATAAGTTTTCGAAAAAAAAATTATTAAATAAAAATTAATGTGTTAGTAGTTTTAGAGTGAAAAACTCCATCCTTTGTAATTTTTTTTATTGATATATGTGTATATTATTGATAACTAAGAGAGACCTAAAAGCTTAATAGGAATAACATAGATACAACTTATATCTAGTGAAAAATGCATTTGAGATTTTCACTGTAATTGAAAATTAGCTACAATTATAATGCAGAAATCATGATTAGTCTCTATCCCAGTAAAGAGATCGATAATAGAAAAACATAATTATATACTAATTCCAGAGAGTGTTAGTGATAGAAAATGTGTAGGGTTGGAACCACTGCATTGCCATGCTGCTCATATAATCTCATTTCAATTCACAACCTGTAATCAATTTACCAAAACACCCTTTCCTCAAACCAAACTCATCAAACATGCAATACTAAATTATGTTCATATTTTCCAAATTACACAACCTCTACCCAATTTATCATTTTATTTTCCAAAAATGTACATAATACTTTTAAAACCTAAAAATTAATATAATTTTAGTATAATTAAAATAAAAAAGTCTTAATTATTGTTTTTATCAAGTCAAGGAGCTAAAAGGGCAAAGGAACTCAAACTCTACTGACAAGCATGGACAAATAGCTCAATCATAATCAGCTAGCAGATAACAGATAAGAAGTGCGAATATAACAAAAAAACCAATATGTATATATGTATTTATATGTCAGATTTATCAAGTTCATCTTCATGAATTTTATGAAATAATGCATTATCATTAACTTACTAAGATAAATGTAGTAATGAAAGATTGAATAGTTTGTATAAACTATAGCTTTAAATTTTGGTACTGGCATTGTACAGTAAAAAAACTATTACAAAATTCATGAGGTACTGTAGCAAATAATGAAGGATAAGATTTTGTTTCTTTGTAATGTTTTTAGAACGTTAGGTTGAAATAAATCCTTTTTACAAGAAACAAAATTCGATGTATAACCTTAAGGATATATTTTTTTATATATTTGAATAACACTGATAAGATCAAACTCAAATTTAAAAATATTTTAATAATATTAATAAAAAATGTTATCAATAATCTTGAAAAAGTGGAATAGTAGGTCCACATCTTGAGCAAAAATGTATAGGAAACTAGAAAAGTTGCTGCCCAATTTTATCCTATTTTTATTTAAAAATTACCTCAATTAAACATAAAACATTTTGACGCCGTTTTATTTCGTTGAATTTAAATTTAATAAAAAAATAAAACTAAAATTAGACGAGTGCTTTTGGGTTTAAATTGGATTGCTTTTTGCTTTTTTTATTTTTATAAAATTTGCTAAACAATTGTTTTAATACTCCCAAAAGGATCTCTCTACATTTAACCCAAAAACGTCAATTATTTGATTTGAAACCGTACAGCAAGAGACGTTACCATCTGACGGCAAATACTAAAAAAACTCATAAATTATTTCTCCACGTGTGACTATCATATATTAACATTATCACATTCACATAAATATATATATATATATATATACATTTTTTCTATTAAAAGATATTTATAATTTACATTTTAAGTCTAATTTAGATTTGGGACTTTTAAAAGTTATTTCTGAACATTTTTTTAATTCTTAATTTTAAAAGTACATTTTATGAAGTGTTTCTGATTATATGTAAATAATTTTTAATGTATATCGACATCATTGATTAAAATATTTTTACGCAATATTAAATAATATCCATCAAATACAAGATTTCACGCACAAATTTTTATGTTGGTTGTATTTATTTGGTTATAATAATACAAAAGATTTGGTGTGTTTTATCTTTATCTCGTGTGCAATGGGATTTTGAGCTTTCTATATCAGAGAGGGCCTACTCGTGTTTTCATCTCCAACTAACAAAAGGGATGTGAATTTTTTATTTTATCATCATTCAATTCCAGGTATTCCGAATTACTCATTGTCACTCCAATACTATTATCATTCGCAACTTCTCATAATTTTGTTTTTTTAGATCATTTTCTTGCAGCACTTTGGTTTATATGTTTACTTTTCCAAAGGAGTTTGAATGATATTAGTTTTAAAATATTACTTGCATATAGGTGGCAAAATTTTAACAATAATACTTAGTTACGTAACAAAATCATAATTAATAACTAATATATCAAATTATAAAAATTTAATTATAAAATATAAATATCATCTAAATAAATATAAATTTGGACTGAAAACTTAAAAACTTATTACGTCGCCCTAACTTATCGGCAGGAATAATGTGTATAATAATTTTACCATACCTACTTTTCCCAGAGAATAGTTATGATAAAGAAAATAAAAGAAGTAAAAATGAGATGTGGTTGATAGTTCTGGGGACCAGGAGTGAATGGGGTGGATGTTGTTGAGTTTTGAGTTATGTGAATGTGCAAAGGTAGTTTTTCTAGCAGTGAGAGAGAAATGGGAAACCATTTTGATGAAGAGAGTGAAGGACCCACTCTATTCATTGGTAGCTGTCGAAGCCTTCAAGACATCACACAAAGAGACAACAACAGAATGCAACACTTTACTTATGTTTGTTTTGTCTGTAAAGAGGCAATAAGATAGAAATATCAAACACCTTCATGCTCTTATATTCTCAATATTTCTTTTCCACATATATCTTCATCTACGCAATCTTTTCGCATTCTTTTCTCTCATACTTCAAAGATACGTATCAAGACGAATATGCACTTTGCTACTCGTCTTTGATTCAATATTTTTGTGTAGATTTTAGGGAGCAGATTTGAGCGAGAGTAGAAAGGAGACATGTAACCGTAACATAACGTACTTTTATATTCATTTGACATAAAATATAAAAATAAAATTATCATAAAAATATAAATTTTATATATTTTTTTTAAAATGATAAAAAATAAAAAAAATATACTGTGTTAAATGAATGTAAAAATTTAAGTTTGACTCATGCATCTGATTAAAAAATCCAAAATGCTCATGTATATCAACACAATGCTCACATGTGTATCCTATAATTCTTTTACTATAGAAAATTAATGTGGTAGGTTAATTTTAAACTTTGGTTGGTATATATGTTTCCCTTATTAAGTAAAATTTCATTCTTAGCTTTTTGTTAGTTTAACTTTTAGAAATGTTTAGAAAAAAAAAGTAATAGAAGTAAAACTCATACAATTATATATATAACGTAAAAAGGTGATATATGTTTTACATTACAGAGATTTTTTATGTTTTTTTGGTAGATATTTATAGAATTTTATTTAATTTCATTTACGTTTAACAATATATATTAATTATAATTTAGTTTTAGTTAACGGAAAAGTAAAAGCTTTTAATAATTTTTTAACATTTTGTATTTTGGTGGGATTAAATTTAATTAGTATATGTAAGTTCAATTATGCTATAGTTTGTAACTAAGGAAAAACCATTACTTTGTAGTAATGTTTTATACACGTGTGTAATTTATTATACATGAATTTAAATAGATTTATATAATATAATCTGAATTGTCTCATTTAAGATTTTAATTTAAGTTTATATTGTTGTAAACTCCTATAATAAATACTATTTATAATAACTGTAATAATAAATTAATATTATTATTTGATTTAATATCTTTCTAGAAGTTGACTTTCATAATATTCATTTCATATATTTTTGTTAATAATAATTTAAATAATAATAAACGAGTTATTGTTTAAGAGAATGAATTTGAATTTTATTTACAAATCTCTTTTATAAATTTTAATTTTATTTTTCCAATTATATTTTTTTTATAAATAATAATTTTAATTTAATTTTAATATAATTTCCAATATTAAAAATTATATAAAATTTTTATAAAATAAAGTGACAATTATTTATTTTTATCAATCATTCACAAACAAACTTTCACAAAATTTCCTTTAAATTCTTTCATCAATCATTTCAAATCTCTTAATCGCAACAGTAGAGTCTCTTTTCATCCTCTAAAATTTATCAACTTCCAGTGAGAAGGAGATTGCCTCTCTTTATAATTGCTTCAAATATTAAACATGTTTTACAAGATTAAAAATTAATAAATAATTTATGTTAAGGAAAAGCAGAATAAGAACCAATTCTTTTATAATGTAATTTACTGGTTTTTTCTATCAACGTAAAGAAGATATGAACAATTCTTCAGTTTTTATTTTTTACCTGCTCAATTAACATATTTTTTAATTAATTTTTCTTTAATTTATGTCGTTTATTTCTTTCGTAATTTTTTTAAACGTGTCATCAAAAAGCAACATCAATAACACCAATTGTTTTTTCTGTTTGCCTACTCACCAATTAACTAGTTGTCGATAAGTCAATTCTATTAAATACCTATTAGGGAAATTAACCAATTTGAAGATAAGTGAAGTCTATTATGCAGCAATTATAAATATCCCGTGTTCCAAAATTGGGGCCAGTTACTTTTCTGGATTTGTGATATTAACAACAATATAAGAAATTAAACAATCACAGTCAATTATACTATGTATTCAAGTTGAAGAACACGGTTATCTGTCAATCTCTGTTTCGTGTAAGCACTTTCTAAGTATTTGTAGATATTGAACTTGGTCATTTTAGCCTATAAAATTTATCTTTTGACATATCTTTTGACAGTAATTGAAAAGCGAATGCTGACTTGTAGAATGAAGAATGAGAATAGTTAAATAGCGAAACCCGCTAGCTAAGATACAAGGTTGAAAATATTGTGTTCCCAAACACATGTTCCAGTCTCTCAAAGAATGGTGGAACCTAGCAGAGACTAAAATAGTGTTCTCAACTGGGAAAGGTACAGAGTTTCTCAACCAAAGTTCTCAACTAGAAAATGAGTCACAGGTATCATCATAAATCACTTACCCCAAATCAACTTTGATATCCATTTGTTCCCAACTGAATCATTCTTTCTGTTGAGTCCAGATCTTCACAGTTTTGTCATTGCCGAGTGCACCAGAAGCAATCATGTTCTCTGTCGGGTGACATGACACAGAAACAACTGCATCAGAATGGCCTTCTAATTTCTGTACTATTTTCCTTGACTGAAGTTCCCACAAGTATATAGAGTTATCTTCTGATCCGCCAACAACATACTTTCCATTTGTTATAGAAAAAGTTGATGAAATGCAGTATTTTGAATTAACGTGACCCGTGTAAGTCTTCAGAAACTTCCCAGTTGAATAGTTCCAAAGCCTCTGCAGGAAAAGAAAAATTCCGATGTAAGAATGACCCAAACATTGAATGGTGAAGCAAGAAAACAACTAGTAGCCAAATAAGCTACCAAATTAAGTGAATAATAACATGAAAAAACTAATCAAATTAGTCATTTGCTATTACATGCAATAGTACCTTACAAACTAAAGCTCATCAGAGAAAAAAATAAACCCGTTCTAGTTCATGAAATTGTAAGTGTTGGTCGTAGTTTCTAATATAACAAAATCCTCCTGATTAGTCAGTCATAGAAAATGTCGTTCACTTTTTAGTGAAAAAAAATAATACTAGAATATATTTACGGAGTGGAAACTAAAATGAGAATTTTGTAAAGTCGAAATGGACAAAAATTGAGGTTTAGTGCATGTTTGGTTTAATGTTTGCAAATGTAAAATGAACTTCATTGTGGAAACTTAAGTTTTAAAAGCAACCTTGTGTTGCTTTCATTTGAAACTTGCTCTGAAGCTACACTGAACATGAACATGAAAACGCAGTTCACCCTTGAACACCAATTTCGCTGGCTTGTTTTTCTCTTCATATTTATAAAGCCAGAGATCCAAAAATCTAAGTACAGTTTTTCAAAAAGAAAAATTCAATGGAGCTGATGAGTACAATCCATATTCAGAGAATCGCATAATCCTGATTCCTTAAATCCATAATAATATACAATAAGCCTGCCATTTTCCACTGGTTCAGAAGTTCAAAACAGAAGTGTTATGACACTAGACAATAGTAACTTGGTTCAAGTCAAGACCAAAGCGTAAGTAACAACAGAACCCGGAAAGACTGAGCTAAGAACTCGAAATTGAATTTTCAATAGAAAAGCAATGCACCTTCTCAGTTTCAATAGTTGCAGAAACACATTCGTCACGCAAGCAAAACACACCAAACCAGAAACTAACGTATGCCGTGTTTCTATAAATTTCTCAAAAAGTGCGTATAGGAGAAGAAAACGCAAAACTAAAACGAATTAAGATACTTGCATAAGCTAAAATTATCCTGCCAAAGAACCAGATTTTTTACTAATAAATTAGCATGCTTGTGGAAAAATGTACCCTAAATTTATCCAAACATGGGCTAATGTTGAAATGAATTAAGAGAGGGTAATGAGGAATTACGAGAGTGTTGTCGAGGGTGCCAACGAGGATGAACTTGGCGTTGGGGGAAAACTTGACAAAGGAGACGGGAGGGTTCTCGTCGTCGATAAGGGTCTTGACGCAGTGGCCAGTGGAGGCGTCCCAGATTCGGCAGAGGCCGTCGTAGCTGCTGGAGACGATGAGGGTGCCGTCGCGGTTGAAGTCCACGGCGGTGACGGGGTCGGAGTGGGCGGGGAGGACCTTGAGGCACTTGCCGGACTTCACATCCCAAACCCTAACGGTCTCGTCGAAGGAGCCGGAGACGATGACGTTAGACTGAGGGTTGAAATTGACGCAGAAGACAAAGTTAGTGTGGCCCTGCAGCGTCTTTATAAGGGACCCCGTCGGCACGTCCCAGAGGCGGAGGGTCTTGTCGTCGGAGGCGGAGACGAGGAAGCGGGAGTCGGAGGAGAAGGCGAGGTCCGACACGCCCTGCTCGTGCCCCGAGTACTCCTGCATCGGGGAGAGAGAGAGGCTGTCGGAGTCGGAGTCGGAGTTCGTGAAGCCGTAGGTTCGAAGAGTCTTGTCGGCGGAGGAGGAGGCGAGGAGGCGGCCATTGGAGGAGAATTTGACGGCGGAGATGGCGCGTTTGTGGCCAGTTAGGGTTTGGGAAAGAGTGTAGGGTTTGAAGGAATCTGAATCCGACGATGATTTCGGTTCCGTCGACATTTCTTTTCACTATTAAATTTACCTTTCTCTTGGCACTCTTCTGTCACCTTAGAACTGAAGAAAAAACCAGAAGAGAACAACGTAGTAGAAACAAACACTCTCTGCCTAAAGCTTTATTTTTCTCAATTTTTTTTATACACTTATATAAATCTCTCTCTATTCTCAATAACTCTCGTGTTTATAAAATTTTAATTTTACCACACAAATTTGTTTATATTTTGGAAAATATTTTTCACATTAAATGTATTGATTATTCCTTTTTCAAGATGTTTTAGTCATTAGAAAAAGTTAATTTTTTATTTATAATTATATATTTTTATTTAATGTCATCAAATCTGAATTTGGAGATAGATGACAAGATAAGATAGTTTGACCTCATTAATATGATATTTTTTACTGTTTAAAGGGAAAAAAATTAGTAAGAGAATTTAAAATTTTGATGATTATAGTGAATATAAATAATAATGAATAAAGTATTTTAATTGTATTTATATGATCAAAATATAGATAATGAGTTTATGATTCTATTAAAATAAGTATATATTAGTAGTAATTAATAATAACAAATTATCGATTTATGATATGTGATAATCCACCCCTACTTTTAAGAATATTTATTAGACAGGATAAAAACAATATTTTTATCATTTTAAAAATTGTTTTTTAAAATTTAAATAACTATTCATAATAAAAAAATTATTTATATAATATTACTTATAATATTATTTATTTTATTAATTACAATTTATTTTATCTATAACTATATTTATAATTGTATACACTATTTTGTTTTTTAATTATTACTTTTAAAATTTAAATAATTTATAAATATTTAAATAATACGTATGTGTTTGTGTTGTATTTGAAAAAAAAAATTGAAGAGTTAAATAGTATAAAAAGTTATTAACCGTGAGAGTGTTATATTTTAAGAAGCTAAAGTAATTCGTAATTATATTAGAATAGTTTTTATTATTTTTTCTATTTAAATGAGCTAAATAAAAAGGAAATGATAATTTTTTAACAGCTGTTTAGAGTGAATTATTCTGGTGCTGGTTCCAGTTTGTAGGGTTGACGGCGGTGAAAGACACCAAGTCCGAACTCTTGCGGCGGAAGCGGTGGATCTACCTCCATTCTCATCCCATGAACACCATTCTCCGCCACCGCCTCAGGCTAAGTCCGACACCTATTCTCTATTGCTTCCCCAAATTCCTTTTTTCCCAACCCTTTCACTTTTTCTCAACAACCACTTCTGAGCCCTGCGCCTTCACCTTATCCTATCTCAGCAACACCTGCGGCTTCTCGCACGACGTCGCACTGAAACTATCTAAACGGCTTCGTTTCGAAACCGCAGAAAAACCCGATTCCGTCTTCTCTTTCTTCCGAACCCACGGTTTCTCCACCTCCCAGATCTGCCGCATCTTCTACCAAGCCCCAGAGCTCTTGGTATGCGACCCCACCAAAAGGCTTCTCCCCAAATTCCAATTCTTTGCCTCTAAAGGCGCTTCGCCCTCCGACACCATTCTCATCGTCTCCAAGACCGCCCGTGTCCTTCGTTACGGTCTCAACAGCCATATCATTCCCATCTTTGAACTGATCCGAACGTTCTTGCCCTCCGACCTAAAAGCCCTCGCTGTTTTCATCGCCTGTCCCAATTTCATCGGAGACGGTCGTGTTGCCTCCAACGTTCAGATGTTGCTCGACACCGGAGTGACGCACACCGGAATTCGCTACTTGCTCTGCTCTCGGCCTTCGGTTCTGTGCTCCGACCTGAGACCCGCTATTGAGGAAGTGAAGTTGTTGGGGTTTGACCCTTTGAAGCTGAGCTTCACTCTGGCCATTCTGGCTAAAAGGGCTGTTTCGAAACCTCTTTGGGATGCCAAAGTTGACGTCTTGAAGAAATGGGGTTGGTCCGAGGATGATATTTGTGTTGCTTTTAGGAACCAGCCTAATATTATGCTGCGTTCCAAGGAAAAACTTAATGCAGTGATGGGGTTTTGGGTTGGTAAGCTTGGTTGGGATCACTCCGTGCTTATTTCGTCCCCAACGTTGTTTTCGTACAGTTTGGAGAAAAGGGTTGCACCGAGGGCTTTGGTTGTGCAGTATCTTCTCTCCAAAGGATTGGTGAAGAAAAGTGCTAGCTTGGCCACACCTTTTGTTTTGTCTGATGAACGGTTTCTGCAAAAGTACGTGAAACGTTTCGAGGAGAAAACGCCCAGGTTACTAGAGTTATATCAGGCGGCACAGGGAACATGCTAGCATCTGGTTGTTGATACTTAACTCATGGATACATACGGACTTTGGTGTAGTTCATCTCTAACCAGTATGTCTCATTAGACTTTTGTGACGTTTTTGTCTTTGTAGTAAGTACATTTTTAAATTAAGTTACAGTTGTGATTTATGGCAGTAGTCTAATATTTTATAACTGGTTGATCAGGAAAGAAAGTTGCCTTTGTAGAAAAGCTTTGCAAGTAATATTGATATTGATTCTCATTGTCCCTTCTTTTTAGTTTGTTTCATTTAACAGTACTCTTCAATGGTGGGTATCTTCATGAATTGTGGGATTGGAATGCTGCTTGAATTTCTAGCAATTTTCTTTTCCAGTTGTGTGCGAGACCAAGAGGCTGCATAATAAAACTTCTCTCCTATTCAAATTCAGCTAGAGTAGAACTCCTATTCAGCTAGAGTAGAACTCCTGCAATGTCATAAATGCTTTTATGGCCTAGGTAATTCTGGGTGATTGAATGGTTTGTCTAAGATTTTGCATGCAAATTTTTTAGTAATTCTTTTATCTTGTAAACTGTCTCCCCGTAAATTGGAATCTTCTAATCATAATCCTCTAACATTAACTCATAACAGTGTGCATCACAAGATTAGCCTTTTTCCTCTTTACCATCATCATTTGACATGCAACAACTTTGTTTGCTACATTATTCATTACAACTTGAACAACATTGTCTTCCCCCGCATCTTTAAAAATGATATCCATTATCTCAATTCAGAAATGATATCTATTATCTCAAACTTTTTCAGTTGTTATGGTTATTGCAGATGAATCTATATAATCTCATGACAGGAGGGAGGTTTGAATCCAAGACTATGCTATGAAATCAAATCAAACATAGTGTTAAATTTCTCGCTCTTTGCCACGTCAAAGGGTATTGCTTGACATGCTTCCTCTCTCGCACCTTTCTTAAACATGGTATTGATGGTTTCTTGTGTTAAGTATTCTTTCCTTAAAGATGTTTCTAGTACTGTCACTAGCTTCTGCACTTTCTTCTTTCTTATAATGTTTTAGCAAATTTTGTTACAAACCAACAACAGTTGCGCACATTTTCCTTCTGCATTTCATCATTAACACTGTTGCAAGCTTCCACATCCTTTCAAGTACCAACCAAGTCCTTGTGGTATACCTTCTGCCAATATTTGTATTGAAGTTTTCTAGTATCCCACCAACTTTTCAGCTATATCACTTCTTTTTCTTGGACCATTTTTGGGAGCCACGAGTGCAAAGGAGTTTGGAATTGGATTTGAAAGTCATTTGGCAATCGATGAAGGAGAAGGAATGAAATCAAAATGAGTCTAAAGTGATTTTAAGCAGCCAAAAGGACAGCAGAATTCTGTATCTTTTGGCAGGGGGCAATAACAATGTTAGTGACGTTTTTTGGGCCAAATTTTAGACAAAAGGGGTACGTGGAAGTAATTGGGCTTTGAGAGGATAAAAATGGGCCTAAACTTCTCGTTTTAAAACCCTAGTCACGTGACCCGACTTACCAAAATTGATAATGCTATTTTTTGACTTCCTTAATCTCATCTATTATTACTTATTAAGTATGGACTTGCACTAGTTTAACTGTCATATTTCAGTTTTCAGTTTGAAACTGTTTTTGTTATTATAATACTTATGGAGAATAAATTTAAAAGTCTAAAAGGAAATAAATAATTTTGGTATTAAAAGATATTGATTGAATTTATACAGTCATATTATCAACATTTTTAATGTTAATGCAATCTGTATTTAAAATAGTTCTTTAAATATATTGTTTATGAAACACATTTTGTAATTAAACATAAAAAATAATCTTACTAATTAAAAACAATCATCTAAGTGAAAACCACTCAGGCAAACCAAAATGACCAGTTGTATCTTTGGTAATTTTCTCAGAATTCTAGATAATTGGAAAAAATATTAATAGTATTTTTAATACTATAGTCACTATTTCTTGTGAAAATAAAGTTTTTATATAATGTTTAAAATTCTGTTTTTCCAAAAAGAAGATTCTGTTAATTTAGTAAAGTTACTAGTATCTTGATTTTTTTTTTTTGGGATTTGACCTAGAAAATGTAAGAATTTTCAAAAAAAATTATATTTTTTAAATATAAATCAATGAATATTCTGTAAATAAGAATTGATGAAAAACAAGGTAATTTAAAGATAAATTTAGAGATGTTTCATAAAAAGTATTTTAATTTTTCATATTAATCCCGATAGATGGAAGGAAGAAATCTTCTGGAAAAGTTATATTTCAAACCTTTTGCTATTTCTATGATTATTCCTATTTTTATTTTTGAATACTACATATTGATATTGATGTTTACTATATTCTAAAAAACACTTTTAACAAAGTGTTTAATGTTATTAGAGTAGAATTGTTAAAATGGGTAATTCGGTTTGACCTCTGATTCTGACTTATCACATTTAGTGAGTAGATTCAATTCGACTTACTTATGAATAAGTTGAAAAAATTTGAACTAATCCAACCCATCACGGATTGGTGGATAAAACAAGTTGATTCACTAACTCATTTAATTATAAGTTTTTTTTTATATAAAAAATTATAATTTTCTTTAATTCAAATCTAAATAAATTTGACTCTAATTTCAAAGACAATTCAAAATAAAAAAAATATCATATAAACGTAAACCAAAAACAAGTAACACGAACAAATAAATTTTTAGTATTAATAATTTTTGTATCACTTGTCTAAATTAGAATGTTAAATAAATAAATTTATAATATAATTTTTTCTTGTCATATCTTTTTTCTTTTATTTCATATATAATATAATAAAAAAATATTAAATAATAATATTAAAATATAAAATAATAAATAATTAAATTAAATTGATGAATTAGTAACCCAATTCCACTCACCATAAGTTTAATTCAAATAAACTAAATTTTAAGTGAGTGAATTTAAAACTAACCCATCAAAAAATATATATATTTTTTTTTTCAAACCAAATAAAATCCGTGTTGGCCGAATTAACTCGGAGGTTAGTACTTTTAACATGACTATCCGAGAGCATTTTGGTGATTTTAGCAAATTCAAATTCCACATTCTTCATCAATTGGGGCTTTTCCCCTCTGAAATCAAAACCCTCGTTCGGTTTTCTACTTTTCAATTGTGTTACATATTCGAATTTAGCGTTTCTTTTTACATGGATGCTGTTGTTAGAATTGCAATCTACATTTGCTAGCTTCATCATTGTTGTTTGAATAGGGATCCCATGTTCAAAATTTACCGCCGCACAACCCTTGGTTGTGCCAAGTTTTTCGAATTCACAACCCTAAAATGGAACCCTCTTTTCCAATTCTGCAGGGCCACCTCCACCTCCAATTCATCCTCTTTCGTGGTCTCGTACCTCGTCAACAACTGTGCCTTCTCCCAAAAAACCGCTCTCAAAGCTTCCCGCAATCTTCATTTTTCGAAACCCCAAAAGCCTGATTCTGTTCTCTCCTTCTTCCGAAACCACTCCTTCTCCAACTCTCAGATATCTCATATCCTCCAAAGAGTGCCCCAGTTACTTTCATGCAACACCCAAAAGTTGCTGTTGCCAAAGTTTGAATTTTTGCGTTCAAAGGGTGCTTCATCCCTTGACATTATTCACGTCGTTACCGCCTGCCCTCATTTTCTCCGACGAAGCTTGGAGAATCGTATAATCCCATCATATGAATTTATTAGAGGGCTCCTTCAACCCTTTATTACGGACAAACAAATCATTGATTTTCTGATTCACCATCCTCCTTTACTTTATGAAAGCCGTGGGGTAGCTAACCTCAAACTGTTGCTTGATAGTGGAGTTCCCGGTTCAAAAATTGTTAAATTGCCCCAGAGATGGCGTCGTCTACTCTACTTTGGCGACATGTCAAAGCCAGTTCAGGAGTTGAAGCAAATGGGCTTCGATGCTTCGCTTTCAACATTCTGCATAGCGTTGGTTGCCAAAATTATCGTAAACGAAAGCAAATGGGCCGAGAAGATTGACACTTATAAGAGGTGGGGTTGGTCCGAAGAACAAGTTCTTCCAGCATTTAGGAGGCAGCCTTATTGTATGCTGTCATCCTGTGATAAAATTAATGCCGTGATGAGTTATTGGGTGGAGCAGGCAGGCTTCAATTCTGTGGACCTTGTCAAACATCCTGGAATTTTCTTACTTAGTCTCCGAAAAAGGATTGCTCCGAGGGCTTGTGTCTTGCAGTTTCTTGTCTCAAAAGGTCTGCTACGGAAGGATCCAAGCTTAACGACACCATTTGTTCTGACTGAGAAGTTGTTCCTGGAAAAATATGTGAAACGTTTTAGGGAAGATTCTTCTCATCTGTTAAAGCTGTACACAGAACATGAGTCTTGGAAATGATAGGGACAAGACCTTGTGTGAACTTGTCTTCAGGTTTGTTAGTTCTTTGAGATCCTCCTTGCAAACATTTATGTTTTTCAGGAACATGTTTCATATGCAGATGATTTTGTCAGATCAGCTAGAAATTTTTGAGTTGTTTTGTGAAAGATTCTTGTTGGGTAGAAATTGTAAAGTAAAATTTGTCTAAAGAAAGGGACTTCTCGTCTTAGGCATATTGCAGTGGCTTCAGTTATCTGGGATCTTCTATCTACGAGTTTGATTGCGCCAGCTTAGCTATCAGTAGTTATTTTAGCAAAAGTTTGTGGAATAACTTATGAGTAAATAGGATGGTAAGGTTGTATCTGGAACCGAGAGGGTGCTAGCATCTTGTAGTTGGTTAAATGTTGAACGTAGATTTTGTTGTCAACTGCTGTATTTCTTCATCTCATTCTTGTATGTGTTATACTCCTGTCTAAATCTGGATTTCTAACAGTCTGATTGTGTTGACAATCAAACAGTAAAACAAGGACAAGAGTGAAAAAAAAGAAGAAACTGTATTTTTGAAGGTTCTATACGCAGAGGGACGTCTATTTCACACCAAGAGCTTCGCATGTTTGTGTGTATAGAACTAGGAATACCAGAAATTGTCAGGACAACTGAGACAAACCACTGTCTACAAGAATACAACGAGTAGACAGAATATTCAAACTCAACATTTCTAGATGTACTTTAGAAGATGGTCTTTTGCGCTTTTCATAAGACGATCACAATTTTAGATAAAATATCACAATTCTCTACTTTGATTCCAAATAATGTAAGAATTTTTGCAACTATATCCTTAAACGAAAAATTAATCTATTTTAACGAATCTCGATTTGGTAGAGACTTTGTAAACATATTTGTAGGTTTATTCTCTGAAGCTATCTTCATAATCCTAACCTTTCTAGATTTAATAACATCTTTAACCAAGTGTAGTCTGAAATTAATATGATTAGTTCTTTCATGCTATATACGATAAATAGTTAGATGTGTCATTATGGGAAATTTTTTAATGTTATACTTGCTGGTCATGTTTTTGAACCTTATCCTTCTTGACATTCTTTTTCTTGTAGTATAGAAAATATCAATTGTTGGATTTGCACAACAATCATAAGGAAAGTGTCTTTACCTTTTCATATCTATTGCAAAGAACTGTCTTTCCTTTTTGTTTCGGTTATTGGGGCTAAGTCACCAAACTCTTCTATAATTTATCTTTTAGTCGTCCGGTCTCGCTCCAAACTCCGTTGTTCACTCTTCCGTCTGGGAGGGAACCATTCTCCGATGTCAAAGTCAGTACATGAACCGTTTGTCGATTCAATGAAATAGTAATGAATGTGCAGTAAATGCAATCTATCTACCACTCACCTCTAACCTGTATTTATAGTTTTCGCCATGGGCTTGGGATTAGTGAAAAGTTAATCACGGTCCAATTCCAGTCCAATGGCTCTAATAACCATTTACCTTAATCCTAGTCTTAATGACCCAGTTTACCGGCCGGCCTTGCGCAGCTGCCTGTACGATATACCGCAATTACTCATCTGAGTGAAAGGATGAATGGTCGGGTCGCATAGCGTGTAGTGAGTGTTTATGGCAGCCATCCGGCAATGTTATCAGAGGAGTAAAAAAGATTGAAGAAACGTCGGCCGTTAGATTGGTGTCGGCGTTGCTCTCGGACCGCCCGGTCCATATGGTACACTTATCATATCTACTGATGTTTTTTACCTTTTAAATTCTGTTTTGAAAGTGTTGATATTTTAGAAATCTAAGATGTACTTAGTATTCTTTTCCTTCTGTACACTTAATTTAATTAAAGCGAATTGTGTGAATTGTGTTTATGCAAATATTGCAGTTTTGGTTTTATATTCTTGCAATATAAAAAACATATATTTCCAAACAAAATGATTTTTCTGAATAAGTATGAGTTTGAAATTACATTGAACTTTATAAAATCATATAATTAGATACCGCTTAATATAATTTCAGATAAATTTTCTTATATTTTGTAATTGGTAACATTGTTAATAATAAATTGCCTTTGTAATAAAACTTTTATCACTTTAGAATAATTTGATCAGGTTCATTCATATCTTATAAGATCAATCATTTCAAAATAACATATTATTTGTTTATTCATATCTTACAAGATCAATCACTTCAAAATAACATTATTTGTTTCGGTTTATGGAGTCGAGGTTATATCTATTTCTCCAAAGGATCTCCAATCTCTAAGGTCAAGTTAAGGTTTTGAGTTGGGGTGTTACTTGTAGAAAACACTCCGTGTTTGTTTGATAATATTAGCAATAAATGTGCAATAAATATAACTAACTACCTGAATATCAAACATGTATTTATAGATTTTAGGATGAGAAATATAACTAACTACCTTAATATCAAACATGCATTTATAGATATTAGGATGAGAAATATAACTAACTACCTAAATATCATATTTATAGATTTTAGGATAAACTTCTTATTAGTATCGGTCTAATTATAGTCCAAATAATTATGATTTAGTTTAAGATTAATGTAATTATTTTTAGTGTTAATTCTATTTATAACTCGACCGATCAGTTTACCGACCAATTTATGTAGAACCATAAGCTTGTTGACAGTTTAGGTAATGGCTAACCAGACGGTCATATTATACATCATTAAAATATTCTCTTAAAACATATATATTATCCTCTCTGTGTAAATTAAAATATACACGTTGAATAAGCATGTTTTTAAAAACTTCAACAAAAGTGTTTTAGGAAATTTTCTTCAGTGAAAACATATTTAGCAAACTTTATTAAACTCTTATCTCCTTTCGTTTATTCTTTTGATTTTTATTTATAAATTAAATTTCTGTATTTTATTAAGAGAAATGATCAATGGTTAAAAATAATTTATATCTGTAAGAGGTATATGAGTACTTCACTGTTACTACAAGCAGTCAGAAAACGTTGTGGTGCATAAAACGAAGTTGCCTCTAACAAGATTCCAACAGACAAAACTAACTACAAAATCTGTTCCAATGACTTGAAATGAAAATGTCATCAACAATGTCTATATTCCGAGAATATTTATAATGTCACATACGGTACAGTTCACTATTTTTCAACTCATTCATTTTGTCTCTCACAAAATTTATATAATAATTTATAGGTTCATACTTTGAAACATACGCTTAAAGTTTTCAACCGTGGTGTTTGTTTGTTGTGAACCCATGATTTCTAATTCTCTTAAAATAATGTTTTGAATGAGTATCATGTCAATTAAAAGAAGTAGTTCCTCGTATTGTGGATGTTTCAAACTAATAAAACTATATTAAGCACAAGCTTAGATTACAAGTGTCAAAATAAACTAACACCTTTCATCTTAGTTATTCCACTTCACGTTGTCCAAAGAAAAGTAAACCATTTAGGAAAGTTAGATAAAAAAAACAGAAAAAACCACAATGCAAAAGTTCAACTACACCACACCAATTGACAATCACAAATCTAAAGAATAAACAAATAAAACCAAAAAATTTCAAATAATTCATAATAAAAATAGGAAAAATAGATTTCTTTTTACAAAGTTTACTATATAGCTTGAATGAGCGGATCCAAGTTAGTTTTCAACCAAAAAGTTAAATGAGTTGGATTAAGAAGAACTCGGAAATTAAAGGATTATCTTTTATAACTTGTTCATTAGGTAAAAAAAAAACAATTTTGGTTGAATCACTTTACCCTCGAGCAATTTGAGCAGCTTTCAAAAAAGAGAAAATGTAAATGTTATATGTAATATAACCTTTTATTATTCTTTTCACACTTTGATAATTTGATTATTATAAAATAAGTTTAAGTTTAAATCAATTTTCTCATTTGTATATTCAAAATTGATTTTGATTATAGATTTCCAATATATTTTTTCACGTCAAACCATGTATATATATAAACATAAAATAATACGATAAGAAATAACAAATAAAATAATAGATTTAACAAACTTATAGAATAAGTTATGATAAATATAAACTTAGTTTATCTTCGCAAGTTATATACTTAAAATTACCTTTCTCTCTAACTAATATAAGATCTCTTAACATTTGCTTCACAATGATTTAAATTTTTTGGAGCAAAATTTTGGAATAATCTAGTCATGTAACTTTATTTACATCTCTTAAAAAAAATATTAAATATGTATCAGGAAAAGAGAAAGAAAGAAAAAAAAATAACATCAGTTATATATATAATTAAAATTATAATTCATATCTTTCTTTTATCTAACAAACAAAGACTTAGGGTATTGCCTCGTAATTATAAAAAAAAAAAGGGAAAACTAATATTTTTGAAGTTGTTTTTTTAGTATGACTACTGTAGAGTATATATATGGCTGTTTAATGGATCAAAGGAGTGGTTGCAGGCACCTATAGCTTCCAAGTAAAACAATGGCTTTTGCCTTTTGGGAATCCTCCATTATCATTGTTTTCTTCCAAGTAAATATAAACTTAAATCATACTTAATTCCAACAAAAGAAATTTATATTTACATGTACATATTTCCCTTAATTAATTTATTAAACCAAATGATAACACATAGCTATATGCTACCTACCATATGATAGAGTCCTCTTTCTATACAAAACCAAAAATTATAAATAAGAAAAAAAAATCACTGCATTTTTCTTTGAAACTCCTTTCAGCATCGAATTAAAACTATTTTATTTTACTCATTACATTATGTTAAATTACATTTGTAAATGTTCTTTAATTCTTCGTTTGGTGTTTTAGTCATCTTCTTTTTTTCACTGATATTGTAATTAATTAAAATAAATTTGATGGTGTCTTAAATGAACATGTTTAACCTAGAGCGTTATGAGATCAAAATAAAAGAAATAATAAAACTAAATTATTTGTATTTTTAAATAATTAAAAAACATTATATGTACTTTAAAGTTTATCTAAATTATAGCCTTTTCCAAATATTTCGTGTTAGTTATAATAACAATAATATGTAGATAAATTTTTTTAAAAAAATTAAGTTTTTGTTATCAAAATTTAAAAAAAAAATCAATGATTATATTAAGTTATATTTTAAAAGAATAATGCGTGTTCATACATCAATTATCACAAAAAGAACGATAAAGTCACTTATATATATTTACATGTATTTAAAATTAAATGTGATTTTGACAATGTAGGGGAAATGATGGACAAGAAGCATGATCCTTGTCTTTAGTTCCTAATCCAGGGAAAAAATTCATTGTATTCTTCTTAATTAATTAAGGGTATGCTTTGGAAAAAACAATCTTCATAAACACAGGAAAAATCATTTATAAATTGAAATTAAAAATTTCGAGAAAGTACTTTTTGCACAAATTAACTTATACAATAACCAATTTTAATTTATAAAAAAGTTTCATTTTTTTTCTTTTTATTTCTCTACTAAAAAATATCATTCCCTTTATATATAACGTTGAAGGCTTAAAATACATCAACAAAAAAACCTAAAATAAAAGTAGAAAGTATCATTGTTGGGATAGAATACATATGAATAAACCATCTTATTGTTTTGTATCTTGTTGAATAAATTTAAACTCAAACAAGTTTCTTGTTTTACTTTCTATTGGGATACCATTTTAAAATGAGATTAATTTAATAATTAGTTGACTCATCATAATGTTCCCTTTGTCTTAAGTATTATAGTGGAGGCAGGCAAAAAAAAATATTGCATGGGTGATTAAATTAATATATAATAGACAAAAAGGCATTTGTAAGTGTAGGTTTGTCACCTAGGACTTTAGGAATTGGCTAATTAATGTTGTTTATTTTATTCTCAATAATTATTCCATTTGTTGAATTAGAGATTATGAGTGCAATGGGTATATCATCCATTGATGTGATTGGATTAGTGAGTTAACTATTTTAACCTAATATCATAATAATAATTAATTAGTTGGTGGGTTGACTAACCCAAAATAACAATGACAAAAGGAAAAAAATAAAAAAGTACACATTTGATTAAATATTTCAAACAAAATCTAAATACAATAATAAAAACACATCATTAGCATTCACAAATATATTATTAATTTATCACCCACAAAAAATAGTACCTTCTGCTTTTAAGGTCAAAATAATAATTTCATTTCTTAGACCACTTTATAAACAAATAAAATATCTTTATTTGTTTTAAATTGAGAATACTATATTTTTTTAATTAAGTGAAATTAGTCAAAATAAACATAGTAAAGTAGTATCAAATACTACTTTATTGTCAAATACTATCAATTCATTAAGCTTTAATATAGATTAATTGTATTTATTAACGTGAGAATAACACTTTTATTTATATACATGTCCACAGTACTGTCTCAATATGTACTTTAGAACAAGTTTAATTAGTTATCTGGAGTTATAGTTTTAGACATATAGGTGCACTAAATATTTAAAAGGAAATTTTTATTTATAACTTTATATAAAAATTACTAGGTTTTGTTACGGTTTTCTTATACATATTCTTTTACCTTTTTATTTTTATAAATATAATAAAAATGCCGGTTGTGTTTTAATTATTTGTAATTGTTTCATGGGTAACCTAACTTAATTTAATTTAATCTCTTACAGTTGGGTGACAAAGTCTGTAGTTGAATATAAAATAAAACCTAATTCAATCTAATCAAAATTATTAAATAATATTAGTATTTAATTACATTGCTAACTATTTTTTAACTACTAAGTTATTCAATTATTCGTAATTAATTAATATAGTCTATTGTTCTGAAAATTATTCTAAAAAGGTAACAAAAGGTGTTTTAGAATTATAAATTTTAGAAGAAAAAAAACTCAAAAAGAGTGACCCAATCGATCAATTCCAATACAATTTGATGAAGATGTGTTGAATTGAGTTAAATCTCATTAAAAAGTTGAATTGAATAAAAAAATAAAAAAATCTAACTCAATTTTTTTTATATTGGACTGGGATGAATTTATTCAAACTCAAATTAAATATAACTTATTGATTATATTTTTCAATAATTAAATTAAAATTTATTTAAAATCTAATTATGTATAAAACAAAAAGAAACAAAAGTAAAAAGGGAGGTCCGTTATCAATTAAGTTATACACCCACACACACACACACACATATATATATATATATATATATATATATATATATATATTATTGTAAAAAGATATTATATTATTTCAACTTTTCTTATTTTCCATTAATACCATGATTATATAATAAATAACTCACATTTGATTATTAAATTAAAAAAGAAAAATATTATGAGAAGTATATTTTATCGTTAATATAAGTTGATGATTTGTATATATATATATATACGTACAAATATATTATTTATGTGAGGTTTTAAAAGGAACATCAAAGAATCCGTTACATGACCTTGTACGATGAATCAATCTAAAACAGCTTGCAAACTCCATCGTTTTTTGGCTTCACTTTGTTGGTGTTTTGTGTTGACATCTAACGAATACAATAGTTAATTTGGTATCGATTGTGGTCCATCCCCTTAAAATCACATTATTAGATTTAAGATACATTAATCTATATTAACATAACATTTACTGACGTACTACATTTTTAAGATTCTCATTAACAATTATCTGTTTAAAGGAACCCTAGAAAACTGACTTTATACACTCTCTTTTGGTCACCGCGATAGACTTTCAGATAAGGTCAGAACAAAACAAGGAGAATCAAACTATACAATATAATTAAACACCAAAACCTACTTAAAATCTTAGTTTAAATTACTCCATTTGAATATTCAATCTATTTTAAGTAATTCTCTAAATAAAAAATAATAACAATTTTAAAAATTTAGCCTTAATTTCACGAGGGTGAATGCTCTAACATCGATCTTGCAGATTCCAAACGATGGAAGAGTTCGTGGGAATTTTTCTGGGAATATACCATTAGATACATACATGCATGAAGACAGTGATTTACTAACCTCATGCTTCTGTCTTGTTCTGAATTTACTTTAAGTGTAATTATACGTCCTTTGACCCTAATCTTGAATGTAATTAAGGATAATCCTTATCCAATTAAGACATGCTGTGGTAGAATTTGTGGTCAACACAATGAAGAAGGAGGAGCTAGCTTGGAACTGTACGGAATGTTTTTGCTTTGATGATTAAGATATTGTATCACCATGTACGCATATGGTCAATCATGGACATGGCATATGCGAAAACTCAGCTTTGGTTCAATGAATGAATATTTATAGCACCGATCGAGACCATGATTCATATTGAATGAATATACTGCAAATCAATCAACAAAAAGGAGTGCATGCATATAGATATACGTAACAACATACAAAACAAGAAAACTATTACACTGATTGTCTCAACATCCTCAAAACCTTAAACTAGCCTTGTTTCAGACACAACACAGATTAATTCCTTGAAGGTTGTTCTAGGATCAGAATTCAGCATCCTTGTCTTTGGAGGGGCTATTTCCTCTCTCTTGGATGGCTGATCTATCTACTTCTAGTTCTCTATATCTGTGCAAATACCTTCTCAATGGGTCTGCATAGTCATCAAAACCAAGGGAGCCTAAGGCCCAGCATATATCATCTCCGTTCACGGTCTTCCTCCTCTCCTTTCTGCACTTCTCTGATGCCTCACTCGTCACAAAGCTTATAAACTCCGACACACACTCTTGCATTGTTTCCTTTGATTCCTTTGAGATTTTTGCATTAGGAGGCAGAATCTGCTTCATGATCCTTCCAACATTGGCTATTGGCAACAGACGGTCTTGTTCCCTGATGCCACTGTTTTCAGGATTAGAGGAACTGCCTCCGACATTGTCCACCATCTTTGGAAGGAAGCAAGAGGAAGGAATTCAACTCCAACAGACAACATGTCAAGGCTTTGTGAGTGTGTGTATATATATATATATATGAAGTGATTATTCTTCGATTGAAAACATGTGACTAAAGAAAAAAATAAAGATAAGTGCACATGCAAGGAAGCCTAGTCACAGTGACACATGAACATTAATGTTGTGAGTTAGTTAATTCAAGGTGACATGCGAATGATGCCAAGGCGGTCGGCTAAGATTGTGGGGTCTGATGCCGCAACACTGATTAAATGAATTGGAGTTCAGAGTCATTTTTTGTTGCAAAGTTTAGACAAAGTCCACCCAATGGATCCATCCATTTCATTGGCTTCGTCACTGCTAATGGATGCTGAGGAGGCTTTTCAGGCAGTTCAAAAGGGTGAAGATCACTCTCACTATCCGTTCGAAAGCCCTAAGCTACAACTAATTTATTCATCTCTATGGTACAACAAAGATCATGAATCATGATTCACCCAATATTCTTCAACGTATGAGTTATAATATTACACACTTTTTTCTTTTTTGAGGTAAAATAATAATAATAATAGCTTATTTGATTCCTCTTGCTACAATTTTTCTTTTCTATACAAGTTTTATTATCTCAACTAGTTGAATTGGTCGAGATGTATTTCAATTCATGCTTTTTCTTTTTAGTTTTTTTTGTTTGTTTTGGATACGAGGTCAAGTCACTTCAAATATCTATATCATTTCTCTTAACATGTCGTCCGTTAACTAACTTAAGTTTTCGTCTCCACTCCATCGTTCAGAGGTATACCTGTCAAAGGTTCTCCAATGCTAAAGTCAGTAAACTTTTTGTAGGAGAGTTTGGTGTAATGGTAATAAATGCATAGTAAATACGATTACCTACCTCCTACATTTTACCTATATTTATAGTTTTTGGCATGGGCTTGAGATTAGTGAAATCTTAACTTCGGCTCATCTGAGCCCAATTACCTCTAATTTACCATTTACATTAAAACACCACCACCACCACTTCTCCCTCCACCTCCCCAACCTTCTTCAAAAAAAGTTTAATTATAAAAATATCCTTTTTTACTTTTAATCCTATTTATTTACTTTAAACTCAAACTCTATCTTTCTACCTATTTTTACTTTTCACTCAGCTCCACCTCTCAACTCTCCTTCTCTCTCTTCCCACCCCCCAACTCCACCACATCCGTTTGTTTTAATTACAAAAATATTAATATAATAAAATTATATATTTCATATAATTAAACTAATAAATAATTTTTTATATAATTATAAAATTGTTAAAGAATACAAAAACCATATATAAAAAATATATATTATACAAAAACATTAAAACAAAAAACTAATTATATATAACTGCAAAATACAAAAAAATATAAATATAAACTAATAACAATAAAGATCTTCAAAAATACATTATTAAAATACATCAAAAATATATTCAAAAATAATACATTAAAACATATAAATTACATTATTAAAATATCTCCAAAATAAATATAAAAAAAATAAACTAATAAAAATAAACTGGAAAATAAACATGTAACTTAAACGGATGTGAGCATCCGTCAACGGATGTCAACATCCGTTTAAGGCAAAACGGATATCGACATTCGTTTTTCCTTAAACGGATGTTGACATCCGCTGAGGGATACTCACATCCGTTTAAATATTATACGTTTATTTTTTTAGGGTTTATTACGCATCTTCACGACGAATCCTTCAAGCACCACCACACACCGATCTTGGCACGGCTGATCAATTGATTCCACCACCACTCGCAATCTCTCACTAAACACACCAACTAATGAAAGTCCACCACACTCTAAGACCACAATTCTATCGCAATTAAAAAATGAGAGGAAGAAGTGGAACGTGAAAAAAAGGAAGAAGAGCACAATGAAACAATGAGGGAACGAACGATAAAAGGAAGAAGAGTTGCCGCTGCATACATGTAGATGATTGAAGTGGGTAGAAGTTAAAAAATATTAACCCTAAAATTTTACTAAGGGTAAAATAGGAATAAGAAAATAAAGAGAGGGGTAAAACAAGAATGGGGTGATGGAGGGAGCAACACCCTTACATTAATCCTTGTAGAAAAACATGTTTATTGACTTAAGGTCGGACATCGCTGCTTTCGTTTGTCCGGTCTTGCCTATTGGTTATGCTACATTCATTCACTACTTAGTTTTCCTTCTTTAGGAGCGTCCGACTCGCTTGGTGTGGAGTGTCATGTATGGTCGTCTGGACCATACGGAATAGTTTGAAACATATATATATGTTTAATTATTTTTTATAAACACATAATATATATATATATATATATATATAATGTTAGAAATTAAAAATGAGTTGGAAGTTTTATCTATGAGTAAAATAAAAATATATATAAGTAAAAAGATTTATATAATTATCATCTTTAAAGTTTTGAAATGAAAGTGATATTAATGTATTCTATATTTATATTGGTGTACAATTTTCTTTGTTTCTATCTAAGAATCTAACATAAGTCAAAAGTTCATTTTGATAACCAATTCAAAATAAAGAAAATATATTTTGTTGTGTATAACGATTCTTATAATTTCAAGTCACTAAACATATCCTTGTATAATGTAATAAAGAAAATTAAGTTTCTCATAAATGATTCAAACAACTCTAACATACAGAGAAAAAGATCATACAAAATCACTTTATAGTTACTTTTTTAACACGCATGTCATCTTGATGCAAAAGCTGCTCAAATTTTCATAATATATTCCCAATAAATTGACTGCCAAAGTATAATCTTCAACGAATTACTGTGTCATCATATGTTTATTGTGATCACAATGTCCATCACTGTTAATGGATATGAAATTAATATAAAACTATGCATTTTCAATATAAATAAGTTGATGATAACAATCCCTATTTTCATAATATTTTCAACAACATATAAATATGTTACTAACATTTCGTCACAAGTTACAGTTAAAAATAATTATTATTATTATGAAATTTTATAATTAATATAGAACAATATTATGATTAATGTAAAATTTTTATTACTTTGATATTGTTTAATATTAATCATAAAATCATATAGCTTTTTAACATATATAAGCAAGAAAATAAGATAAAGGATGTATTATTGAAAAAAATTAAATAATAATATTTACTATATCAAAAATTAATAAAGACTTAAAACTTCATTAAAGCCAACAATAATATATATTAAGTAATACGATGTTTAGAGGAGGAATCATAAACTGAGTCACATTATGTGCACGTAGCTTCCTCAACAAAAGTGAGAGATAGGTTGAAATTAGCTTTGTACACATTAGTTTTTTCTAATATTATATTATTGTATTGTGTTGATTATAGCTAAATATTTTTATTTATTATTTTATTAATATTATATATAAATATAAATTTGTATTTTATATTCACTTGAATATTTTTTATAATATATTTCTTTATGTATTTACAATAAATAGTAAACTATTAATATTTATGTATTTCTTGTGATTGTTATATTTAAAAGTATAATATTTTTTTTGTAAGATATTAATATTTAGAATTAAAATATTAAAAAAAATTGTTGGTGTTTTTTTATTTTTTAAAATTTATGTTGGAAATTTTGGGAGAAGTCAGTCCATGTAAAACCTGATTAGTGGGTAAAAATTAAGGGAATTAGCTCTAATTGTCACTGGTAGTTTAAAAATTACTAGTGATATATATTATGATGACAAACTTATTTAATATTTATTAAATGTTTTCTCTCGTGTGTGTGCAAGAAGTAGAGTTGTCAAAACGGGTCATCCGGTCTGATCCGGTCCACCACGGGTTAGTCATTTAGTGAACCAACCCAACCCGACTCATTTATTAGCGAGCCAGAAAAATTTGAATCCAGCCCAACCCACCACGAGTTGGTGAGTAAACGGGTTGGTTCACTTAATTACAATTTTTTTTAAATAAAAAAAAATTACAAACTTTCTATAATTCAAATCTAAACAAATTTCACTCCCTTGATTCTTAGTAAAACTAATTAAAAAATTTCAATTTTTCTTTTAAGTTTTACTTGTTTCTTCCCCATAAAGATATTGAATAGAATGAACTATTTTTTTTCATTAAAATTCAAAAATGAACGTTTAAATATCCTTCAAAAACAAGTAAATAAATGCGAAACATATAAAATGCAGTTAATCCTACTGCAGAACAAGTTATTATTGCAAAAGTTGGTGAATACAACCAACTATCATTAAGAATCTCATCCTTAGACCAAAAACAGGCAAAGGGTGGAATACCGCAAAGAAAGAATACCCACTAAAAAAAAGTTTTTGTAATTGGTACATGGGTGTTTAATTAATTTTGAAAATAAGGAACTTAAATATTTTTTTCAAGCAAAAACAAAATAATAAATATATTTTTATAAAACTAAAATTAAATTTTAATAAAATAAAATTATATAGGTGGGTTGGTGGGTCAACTCGGCCCACCACGGGTTTAACCCGCATGAGCCGGGTTGAAATTTGACCCGTATAAAAAAATACAATTTTTCAAACTCAACCTGGCTCAAACCCGTGTGGTGGGGTAGATTGACCCGCGGGTTGTGACCCATTTTGGCAACTCTAACAAGAAGTGATAGACAATAATAAATTTTATCTTTTTTATTGTTCTTATTGTTATAATTTATTTTTATAAACTGATGTTGTTTGATTATTGTAATAAATAAGCTTACCCATAAATTTTGAGTAGGGATGAAAAAAAAATCCCTACTATATTTACAAATAAAATTTGAAGTGGATAATTCACACATGCAGATATTTTAATACTTGTTTATAAATAAGTTAAGTGTAATTATTATACTATTATACGTAGATTTTCATTACTTTTAAAAAAATTAAAAATTAATTTATATTTTATTAAGTTAAATTTAATTGAATTTATAATTAATTTATATTTTATTAGGTTGACTTTAATTAAAATTAAAATTTATTTTATATTTAATGTATTTTATATTATATTTTATATTATTTTTATTTTAATTAAATTTTATTTTAAAAATTATAAAATTTTGTTTTTAATTATTCATTAGTATTCACGAATGCTCAAAAAATTAGTTGAAATTTTTTTTGTTTGTGGTGGAATAATGAATAGACACTTTCCATATGCAAAGAGTTTAGACTTTATTGGAGAAATGATAAAAAAATCACAATTATAAATTTGTAAATAAAAGTAATATAAAATTATCAGAATTTGGGGTCATTGTCAGTAATAAATTGACGAGAGAAATGCGGATTCTAAAAGGAAAATAACCCATGAACTTCTGGAAAAATAATAATGTTTATAGTTAAACTTTTCTAAATTAAATTGTTTCAAACAGTAATTGTTTTTTAATTTGCTTCACCAATTTTCTTTTTCCTATTTCTTTCATATAAAAACTTACCCAAAATTGTGATAAAATATTTATAAGATATTCAGATATTTAAAAAAAACATTTAATTTCAATTAATATTTTTTTTATTTTTTCTCATTCATGTTAAAGTCACTCTGTACCTCTCTAATTTTTTTTTTCTTTCTTATTAAAGTCACTATGTACCTTTTAATAGATTTTGAAATCCTTTTCATAAATTTTTTAAATTTTATTTTTAGATTTAAAATTTAATAATAATCTAATTTAATTTAAAATTTTAATATTTTTTAAGATACGTTTATATCTTAATAATTATTAAAATATAATTTCTACGTTATATTAAAAAAAAATAAAAACAAAAGTAATTAAAATAAAAGTAACAATGATAAATATTAAGAAAAATTATTTAAAAATATTATAAATAATATTAGATTTTTAAACTAAATTAAATAAATATTAAATTTTAAATAAAAAACAAAATTTTAAAAAAAATTGTTTATCGAAATCCGTTAACATATTTTAAAGATATTAGATAAACAAAGTTCTTTATAATTTAGTTCTTTTATTTAAAATTTAATAATTATTTAATTTAATTTAATATTTTAATATAATTTAACATTTAAATATTTTAAATCAAATTTTATATAAATATTTTTTATTTTTATTATTACTATTTTTATTTTAATTATTTTAATATAATTATTATTATAATATAAATCGTATTTTAATGATTATTAAAATATAAAAATATATTAAATGATATTAGAATTTTAATTAAATTAAATAATTATGAAATTTTAATTAAAAAACAAAATCTAAAAAAATAGTTTATTGAATATCAAAATTCCATAAATAAATCTTTTTAAATTTTATTTAATTATTTAAAATTTAATAATTATTTAATTTTAATTTAATAATTAATATATTTTAATATATTTAAATATATTAAATCATATTTTATATTAGTACTTTTTTTATTTTTTTTACTTTCATTATTACTATATTTATTTTAATTTTTCTATTTTTATGTTTTTAATATAACTATTATAATAATAGAAATTATATTTTAATAATTATTAAAATAGAAATGTATATTAAATAATATTAAAATTTGAAATTAAGTTATATTGTTATTAAATTTTAAATCTAAAAATGAATTTGAAAAATTTATGAAACGGATTTTAAAATCTATTAAAATGGTGTAGGGTGACTTTAATAAAAAAGAGAAAAAAAATTAGAAAAGTACAAAGTGACTTTATCAAAAAATATTAAAAAATATTAATTAAGATTAAAATTGAAATATCTAGAGTTGGAGAGAAATTGAGGTGTAAAGTGAAACAACCCAAATACCCAATTAAGCAATAACAGTTTAAAACAGGATAACATAAACTTGGAAATTTCTTCCTACACCTCTATAGACAAATTGAAAAGTCAATGTTACCCTCATGTTCTTCCCTAATCGACATCTCCGTACTTTCCTTCACTCCATCTTCTTCTTCCACTTCTATTCCACTCCATGTTCTTCTTTCACCTCCACTTTCATTCCATCTTCTTTATTTCATCTCTTCCTTTAAATAAATGAAAAAAAAATAAAAACATTAAGAAACAAAAGAAGGATTTAAGGAAGAAAATGGGAATAAATGGGATGTAATATAATTTTATCCAAAATGTATTTTATATATCCCAGAAATTCTGTTATGAAAAACTTATTTCAAAAATTGTTTAAGAAATTCTATTATGGAAATCCCTTTTCAGAAATCATGTTTCCAAAATTTCTAAAAGTTTGTTCCGAAAAGTTACCAAAATATATAAATTAAAAATCACTTTAGCTGAGGGCAAAACGGTCTTTTTAAAAACAATTCAGGGGTACACGAAAAATTGTGAGGTGCTGAAAGTAAATGATTCATACGATTGTATTTCTAGTAACGCTTTTGGTGGTGCGGTGTGTCAGGTCAGGTCAATATATTTTTAATAGAATAGTGATAAAATCAAATGTTTTTTAAAGAAAATTTCATTTATTTCGCATGATATTATATTAAATGAAACCGGTGTAATTCCGAGTTTAAAATAAATATTCATCTCATTTATATTTTTAATAAAAAATAATTACATCTTACATAATTCTTAAATAAGTTTACATCTTCGTCATCTTTTTCCATACTTATTTTCTCTAGTAAATTTTTTTATATATTTTTTTGTTTATAATTTTACGATTTAAAACTTTAATTTAAATTTTTCTTAACTTATTATTTAAAATTTAATCAATATATTATTTTTAAATAAAATAAAAGAAATATGTACACTTTATATACTTTTTTACTTAAAGATTAAATGAGATATATAGACGATTTTATTAATGTTTTTATCTGGTTCAATGGATAATACATACTTAATCCTATAAATAAAATTTATATTTTTTAAAAAATATTAATTTCATAATTACTTATACTCATTATATTCATAAATATTATATTTATAAATAATAATGATTTTAAGTTTTTCAAATGATTTCCTTAGTGAAATAAATATTTAAAGTATATTTAGACTTTAATTCTTTAATGGTGTCAAATTACTATTCCATCTAAATATATATATATATATATATATATATATATATATATATATATATATATATATATATATATATATATATATATATATTAATTTTCTTTCGGTCTGGTTGGACTTTTTTGGGGATTAATTTATTTAGTTATTGTATTATTAAATAATATTGATTATTGAAATTAGTATTATGCTTTTATGAACTTTTATTATCTAGACGAACAATATGAATGATGTGATGAATTGACACATAAGTCTCATTATCAGCCTACAAGTCTTTTGTCTCATTACACAATTTGTTAATCTCTAAATAGTAATTGTTTTGTGCGTTTTAATTGTCATAACTGTAAATCATTATTCTTTTAAAAATCCAGCTCATTTATTTCATTGTCATTGGGTTCCTTTAGCCATTTTGTAATCCCTAAATAGAGTACTAAGCATAATTAGAAGTTAAGTTTAAATAAAATAATCAATATAAAGAAAGAGACAATAATCTAAGAAATTCCTTAGACAAAGAACTCGAAATAGAAGTTGATCCAAGTATTCAGAATACGTGATTAATCTGTCTTTGAAACAAAAATACAAATTATATGAAAAGCACAAACTTAAAAAATAGTTTACCCAAAAAAGAAAAAAATAATAATCCAATTGTCCCAATATCAAATGTAAAGTCTTCGTTTTAACATGCAAATTAAGCAAGTATATTGTCTTAATCAAATAGGATAATAATATGTTAATACAAAAATTTTGACAATAAATTTAACATAGTATATGTATTATTATATTATTGAGTTTAAAATACGTAAGTATAATAATAAATAAATAATGAACTAGTAAAAAAATTACAAATATGTTGTATTAAAATATTGTTAAAAAAATTTGTTTTAAAATATTTTTTTTCAATAAAATATACTGTCTCCGATTAAAAAAAAGAGTTTCAAAAAGTGTTAATTTTCTAAAGATTTTTTTTTTCTTGAAAACATAAACAATGAAAAGTTATAATTAATCATCATGATTCAAAGATTGTGGTTTTCCTCGATTCCTCTTACAATTATGTTGATTCATTTTCTGAGTGGTTATTATTAATTGATGAATGTTACCTACTAAGATGTTCATGTTAAAGAAGGTAATGTAGTAAATAAAATTCAAACATAGTTATCAAATTTATTTTGTTTTTGTAATAAACTATAGCACAGATTACAGCAAATAAGTTATACTTAAATATGTTTTTTATCTTTTCATTTGGGGTATTTTTCTTTAACTTTTTTTTTGTATTTTGTAGTTTTTGGATTTTTTATATGTTTGTTAATTTTTTATTTATTTAAGATGGATAGTAAATTTTTATTGTGGCTAACAAAGTTTAAATTCATGTATTTAAATAATTTAATTTTAGTGATAGAATATTGCATTATTGGAAAAACATGAATATGTGAAATTTTACATTCAGTGCACTTCAATAAGTTATATTTTTTAAAAGCTAACAAAGTAAACATAATATTTTATAGATGTGAAAGGATTGTGAAAATAAAATATTGACATGGAAGGTAAAATTATAAATGACAGGTTATCAAATTGAAGAAGGTGAACATCTATGATCATTAAAAAGTTATATAGAAGGTGATTACAATTGAAAGACTTTATTTAAACCTATAATTTATCAAACTGTTTTTTTATAGTTTTTTTAATATTTAAACGTTTCATACCATTTAACATGTAATATTATAATTTTCATCTCATTGAATAATTGATGTATATAAAAACACATAAGAAACAATTCTATTAATTTCTTGCAAATAAAGAAATTTGTTAGTTATTAAAAAATTTATGATAATGTCTAGATTAGTAGGAAATGATAATGATAATAATGACCTTGAAAAAAAATAACTTAAATAAAACATATAGCAATAAAGATATATAACAATAAAAATATATAATATTAATATATTTATCCAAAATAATAATCATCTTATATAGAAATAGTGAGAGAAACCAAACCATAGATGATATGATTTTTTTTAAAATATCAAATTTCTATACAGAATAATGATTAATAGCATAAAAAAATATTTTGCAATCTCTTTGTCTTCCACCGTAGGGGTAACCACACCTAACTTTCACACCATAAAGTGATAATTGCAAAATAAACAAACAAAACACACAACAGTGTCAAAAGAGTTATCATAAAACAATTATATTATATCAAATACAAACTAAGCATGAATGAAATACACTAAATCATATATATACACACAAATAATTGACACTAAACTCAATTATTTGGATAATGTCTTTGACACTAAATTCACTAGAAGCATGCACTTGTGGTGGTATCTATGTTCTACATAGCTACAACCAAATGTGTTATCACCTACCACGCACAAAGTTAATTCTCTTTGCACCTAAGACCAAACAAATCCATTGACTATGACCTTCTGAAACTCTCACAAAAAATTTCTCATTGAAATTTCTCAAACACTATCATCATCATACATGCTCACAACAACATTTTCACTTTAATTAAAAACAATCAAGATCATAAACATACATAAGGTCCATAATAGATCTATCTCAAACAGGCAAAGAAGAAAACAAAGACAACATATAAATTGGTGCTTAGTTGTGGCACTTAAGGCCAAACCTCTTACAAAAAGTGGCGGTCAACAAATTTTTGGTGCTTAGCACCATTTTTCTCTCAAAAAGTTGCGCTCAACAATACTTTTTGGCACTCAACATCCTAAAGTTAAATTAGAGACGTTATATGATTGACCTTCATATACTTTTTATTGTTTTTTTAATTTTTTATTATATTAACTTTATTAATTTATATATTTTATTAAATTAATTAATTTAAATATATTATTAACTTAATCAGTTTATAAATATTTAAAAAATAGTTTAAAAACTCTTTACTTTAGTATAATATAAAGAAAGTATACCTATTTGGTTTTTATATTTATTTTTTTCTATTTTACCTTTAATAATATAATTGTTAACTAATTTTTTAAGACTAATATTTCATTGAAAAATAATAAAAATGTAAGTGTGAATTTTAAAATTATAAAAAATTTGAAGACATAATTTGAACTTATAGTAAATTATAATTATTGGTTTAAACCCTCATTTGGTCCTTGTATTTCTATACTAATATCAAGTGAATCATCGTTTTTTTTTTCAATCTCAATCGGGTCATAAACTTGTAAAAATGAGCCAATTAAGTCATCTCCGTTAAGTTTTCAGACGACGTTAATTGACTCATTTTTACAAGTTTATGGACCCGAGTCTCAATCGGGTCCATAAACTTGTAAAAATGAGTCATTTAAGCTATCTTCATTAAGTTTTCAAACGACGTTAATTGACTTATTTTTACAAGTTTATGGACCTGATTGAGAATGAAAAAGAAAAACGATGATTCACTTGAAATTGACACACAAATACGAGAACGGGTTTAAACCTATAATTATTTTAAGATTTACATACACTTTTAGGCTTTATGATGTTCAATAGAGTTTCCGCAAAAAGTTTCAGAGAACGTTTCTCCTCCCACTTTGCGAAAGTAAGCAGTTTTAAACTATGTTTTTCAAACTATAACGGGAAGTCTTAGCATCTTTATAAATAATAACAATGTTATTTATTTATTTACGCAAAATATTAATAATCTTATTAACCATAAGTTTTAATATGATTATCACATAAAATGCTTTAATATTTTTGTGTTAACATTTAAATAATATATGTTAAAGCAAAATTGTTTAATTTTGAACATTTTGAAAACTAACCGCTTTATTAAAATTTTATAACACCCAAAAGATAAAATTTGATCGTGAATTTAAATAAAAAATTAATGCAAAAAATTACACCTGACTCCTCGTATAAAAATAATATAATTATTAGAAAAATTTTAATTTTAATTTTAAAATACAACCAGCTGAAATCTTTTACTTTCTTTTCGGTTTCTTTTTCTTTATATCTTGTGGCTATACATTATACCGTTGTTATTTCTTAGTGAAGGTTTAACATTCATATTCTTGAACCCAATTCCACTTTCAAGTTTTTAAATTTTTCCTTTTTTTTGGTTTAATATCCTATTTTGTTCCCGATTTCGCTCGAAAATGTCAAATTAGTTCATCCTTTAAAAAGTGTGTCAATTACGTTTTCACTTAATAAAAATTACATCAATGAAATCTCTTCCGTTAAATCCGTAAAAACGGCGTTAACTATTTTTCTCTCTCTTCTACTTTTTCTGTGAAAGACAGGTTTTAGCAGGTTTTTTCTCTCTTCTACTATTCTTCTTCTCTCTCTTCTACCAATTATACAATATTGTCCCTCCAAATTTCAAATGGGTGAGCCATCATAAAGGGGCTGGAATCATGGGGTCTTCTGACTTTTGTTATATTTACAACTTCTTTTAGAAAGATTCTTGGGACTTTTGTTGTTTCCCTTCTCTGTAAACTACCTCTTAACGAGGCTCTGGTGTTGGGGTTCTTAATGAATTGCAAAGGCCTAATTGAATTAATAGTCCTAAACATTGGCAAAGATAGAAAGGTAGTTTCAATTTTGTTGATCTTAGTGTTCCATATAAGAGTGATTCTTCCTACACCTCACTCAGTTCATCCTGCACCCCCAAATTTACCTCTTTGCCCTTCATTTAATAAAAAGTCAAAACGTAATTAATGAATTTAATTTTTTTAACCCCCAACCATTTTCCTAATTCCCAACCACAAAAATATTTGTTGGTTATAAACCCTGAGGTGCCCTGTTCTTCGTTTTGCAGTGTAGCAAGTTATTTTTCTTCACTTCACTTGTTTACTGTGTATTGAATTGGATTGAGTTGTGGTTAAAATTCTCGGGGTGGTGGTAGTGCTGTTGGAAGATTTGGAGATATACTGTGTGACGGCAAGAGGAAGAATACACTGTGAGGTCCGGCGAAGAAGACAGGTACGCAACCGCACTTCGAGGTGCGGAAAGACGCAGCCGCACTTCGAAGTGCGTTTTTTATTTTGAGGCCGCACTTTGAAGTGCGGTTAGTGATATGTGTTTTTTTTATTTGCAGCTTATTTTGTTTAATTTTTATTTGTTTATTTGATGCATTTTTTTTTATTTAATGATTTTTTTGTGTTTAATTTTTTTTCTTTATTTTATTTCATGCATGTTTTTTTATTTAATGATTTTGTAGTTAAATTCCTGCCATGCTTTTTTTTACATGTTTTTTATCTTTTTTTTTATGTTTTTTTATTGTGTTATTATTATTTATTTAAATTTATTGTTTTATGTTATGATTTTTTATTTTAAATTTTTTGTTCATGGATTATGCTTAGTCATTAGGGAGTGTATTATTACTCAAAGAATGAATTGGAAATACCTCTTTAATAATATTTAGGTTATATGAATTTTTTTATTAGGGAGTGTTTTTGAATTTTAATATTTATTGTAGGTCATATTTTAATATTTATAATTTAATAAATCTTTAAATTTTAATATTTGAATAAGAAAACATTTGAAAAAAAGATAAACAATTGAAAAAAAAAATCATAAGCAATATATATGCCAACGCAGATAAAAAGATTTCAACCACACATTCAATTCAAACGAAGAAACTAGTGTCAAAGCCTATTATTCTCTATACTGGAGATCACATATATTATTAAGAGAGATATTTAATTAAAAAAACTAAGTTTCAAAACGCATTTGAAAAACGCAGTTTCTCCTTGCCGCCGCAGATCGAAATGCGGTTCTGGGTATGTGTGTCGCAGATTGAACTGCGGTTTGTGCTTACCGCAGTTCGAACTGCGTTTATCCTTGCCGCATATCGAAATGCGGTTCTGATCCGTTTCCGCACTTCAAACTGCGGACGTGCACCTCCAGCGAGCTCCGAACACGACCCACAAACCGAACCAAGCACATATTACAACAAACAAATATAGTAGATGCAAGCTACTAACCTGGACGCCAGCTCAGATCTGTGAGGAAAACAAAGTAGGAACGCGAGCAGCGTGGGATGGCAGAGACAAGATACACGGAGAGAAAAAGAGGGAGGAAGGACGGGGTGTAGGTGTAGGGTTTCACTGTGAGATGCGGCAGGGAAGAAGAGGAGTAAAGTTTTACTAAACTTTTTAAATATCCACAATATTTTTCTCTCTCCTCGTTGACTGTGACAAGGGCACACTTAGAATTAAAATTTTTTTTGGAGGTGCAGGACGAGGGTAGTGAGGTGCAGGGAGAATGACTCTCCATATAATCAGTTTAATAAGGTGCACTTTCCTATCTATTACCGTGAAATATTAAAAATATGCATTTCCAGGTTTTGAATGATCAGACCTTCGCCATCATGGTTCTTATGGCTGTTTTCACTACCTTCATCATCACTCCTCTTGTGATGGCCGTGTATAAGCCTGTAAGGAAGGGAGGAATAGCTGACTACAAATATAGAACAATTGGGAGGAAAAATGCAAATAGACAACTGAGGATTCTCGTCTGCTTCCATGGTGCAAGAAATATTCCATCAATGATAAATTTGATTGAGGCTTCAAGAGGAATCCAGAAGCGTGATGATCTTTGTGTGTATGCATGCACCTTAAAGAATTCTCTAAGAGGTCCTCATCTATATTAATGGTACATAAGGCAAGAAGAAATGGATTGCCATTCTGGAACAAAGGTTCTCATTCACCTTCTAACCATGTTATTGTAGCGTTTGAGGCTTACAGGCAACTAAGTCAAGTGTCCATCCGGCCAATGACCGCCATCTCATCTATGGCTAACATACATGAAGACATTTGTGCAACTGCTAAGAGGAAGGAAGCCGCAGTCATCATTCTTCCATTTCATAAGCATCAAAGTTTGGATGGTTCACTAAATAACACTAGAAATGATTTTCGATGGGTTAACAAAAGAGTACTCATGCTCAGTTGGAATTTTTGTTGATCGGGGGCTCGGTGGTACCTCCCATGTCTCTGCAAGTAATGTTTCTTACCGTGTTGCAGTGCTTTTCTTTGGTGGTGGTGATGATCGTGAAGCCCTTGCTTACGGAGGTCGTATGGCTGAGCATCAGATTGTTGGTTATTCGCTTTGTAGTTGAACCACCTAATGAAGCAGAGATTTCAAGAGTTGATGTGGGTGACTCCTCTCCAGCACCAAATTAGTCTCACAGGATGAGCAATTCCTCGATGAACTTAAAGTGAAAACAACCAATGATGACTCCATCAACTATGAAGAAAGAATAGTTAAAAATGTAGCAGAAACAGTTGCTATTATCCGTGAGGTTAATAGCTCGAGTCTGTTTCTTGTGGGTTCAAGGCCAGTCAGTGAAGTTGCTTGTTCTCTGAAAAGTAGTGAATTCCCTGAACTAGGACCTGTGGGTGGTTTGTTGGTATCACAAGATTACCCCACAACTGCATCCGTTTTGGTAATACAACAGTATAACAACGATGGGGCGCCAATAAATTTGGTAGAAGAGAGAGAAGAAGAATAGTAGAAGAGAGAAAAAACCTGCTAAAATCTGCTAAAACCTGCCTTGCACAGAAAAAGTAGAAGAGAGAGAAAAATAGTTAACGCCGTTTGTACAGATTTAACGGAAGAGATTTCATTGGAGCAAATTTTATTAAGTGAGGACGTAATTGACACACTTTTTAAAGGATGGACTAATTTGACATTTTCAAGCGAAACTGGGGACAAAAAAATAAGGTATTAAACCTTTCTTTTTTTAGGATTGAATGTTGCAAAGCATTTAGAAATGAAAATTCGAAAAAATAGAAAGAAATGAAAAGTATTGAGAAAACAAAAAGCAAGTGTAATGAAAGAAATAAAAAACTAAGAAATAAGACGAAGGAATAGATGTAAGTAGAGATGGCAATTTTACCCGCAGGCACGGGTATCCGCGGGTAAAATCCGCGGCGGGTAGTAACTATCCGCAGATATTTACTACCCGCGGGTAATGGGTAGCGGGTATTTTAATACCCGCTTCTAAACGGGTCGGGTACGGGTAGTATACTACCCACCCTGCGGGTACCCGCTACCCGCAAAAAATTAAAAAAAAAATTACATATTTTTTAATTAAATTAATTAAAAATAAAATAAAATTATATTTTATTAGGTTAAATTTAATTAATTAAATTTTAATTTATATCTAATTTATATTATATATATACTTTTTTGTAATTTTATTTTAAATATGTATTAAATATTTATTTTTTATTTTTTATTTTTTGCGGGTATCTGCGGGTTTTAAAATATCCACGGGTATTTTTTAAACGGGTACCCGGCGGGTAGCGGGTCGGATAGCGGATACAATTTTATTCAACGGATTAGGTTGCGGGTAAGCACTATCCATACTCGATCCGACCCGTTCTCATCCCGATGTAAGTTACATAAAGATAAAAAATAAAATAAAATTGAAACTGAAACAGCTTTACATAAAAACTATAAATATCGACCTAACAAATCGGTTAACAATTATATTATTATGGATGAAATAAATAAAATAAACGTGTACACCATGAATATAGATTATATTAATTAAATTAAAAATAATTATAAGATCTAAAACAATTACAAAATCAATAATCTTTATACATATGGTTATAAATGACAATAGTTTTCTAATAAAAACTTGACATGTGATTACACATGGATACTTGTTTGATATTATTGTCTCATAAGGCATAAAATATTTAATATTTGTTTTTTATTTTTTGACTAATTAGAAGTAGTTGTTGAAGAAAGAAATGAGATAAGTTTTCCATAACTTACGCACAACAAATTAAAAATATATAATTTTTATGAATTACTTTATGTATGACGTACATAATTTTAACTTATTATTAACTAATTTGCTAATTATTCTTAGTCGACATATTTTTACAGCTTATACTACTGTATTTTAAAGTCTATAAACAACGTTTTCTTCTATAAACAAACTTTTCTACGTCTAAAACAAAAACAATTGTTTGTTTCATATTGCAGTTGAGATTTTCAAACAACACGGGTTGATAAAAACTTTTTTTATATATAGTTAGTTTCTAAAACAAACAAATTTAGTATTGACAAAATAAATATAGACGAGCTTACTGAAACTTTTCATATAATTCGATGAAGCTTGTTAAATTATATTTAAGGCCTTGTTCTTTTGAGTAGATTTGAAAGAATTTGAGAAAATTTGAAGATAATTTTATATTAATTTTCACAAATTTTATTTTCAAATTTATTTTTATTTATCTTCAAATTCACTTAAATAAACGACAAAAAAATTTATTTTCAAATCCACTGAGACATAAATCTTCACTCCACTTACGAGATTTCTTCATTAAAAAAAACAACATTCGTCGATCATCATCCAAAATCTTTAAAAGGATGTCACACTAAAAAGTCATTTTACAATGACTTTATAAATCAATGATATATATTTTTCCTTCTATGGTGTGAAAAATTAATCACTATAAAATTAAACCAGCCAATCAACTCCTTCTAATATTTAGGAATTACCGGTCAATTTCTTGAACTATCAGGTTTTAATGATAAAGTCACGTACAAATATAATATATTTAGATTAGTCTCTTATATCTCCAAGTTAATATATTCACTTTCTAAATAAATTCATCTTAGATATTAATATAAACTATGACATCTCAAATTATAATATTTATTAATTATTTTTCATCATGAAAAAATATTTTAAAAAATAAAATAAAAATATACAAAGTATGATCGACCATACCAAATTTATGATAATTTTTTTATGAAAAAAATATAAATAAGTAGATGGAGGTTAAATGTTAAATTAAATATGGTGTTTTATAGGAATGAAAACTAAATGACACCATTTATTTGTGCAATAACTTTTTTCACAAAAAAAGAGAGCATTTTTTAAAAGTACACAAAAATGTAAACATCGACGCTAAAAGACTATTAGAACTATTTGTTGATCCGAAAAATCATTACAAACTAAAGAAGAATCACTTATAGAGGAAGTGTTACATTTAGAGAGGATAACTGAAAAGATACTACACCAATGAGATATGAGTCAAATCACACAAGAACTTATCTTCATTTTTAATTCAAAACCTTAAGTTTTTTTTTTTATCTATATGAAACTTAAACTCACATTAGATTTTCAACAAAACAGCATGAATATAAGTTTATATCTTTAAAAAATAAAAAATCATCCACGTATTCATTACAATTTCTTCTAAAAATACTAGAGCGGTCAAAACGGGTAACCCGGCCTGACCCGACCCGATCCACCACGGGTTAGTCACTTAGTGAGCCAACCCAACCCGGCTCATTTATTAGCGAGCCGAAAAAATTCGAACCTGACCCAACCCACCACGGGTTGGTGGGTTAAACGGGTTGGTTCATTGGTTCACTTAATTAACTTTTTTTTCACCCTCTTCTTCTCATATTCTTATAATATGTTACTTTGATTGATCAAATTGAAACAATAATAATTGGACCAATTGATATAAAAGAAAATGAAACAAAAAAAATATATTGTTATATATATTCTAAGTTTGTCAATTTAGTTTAATGAGACATACACAACCGTTTGACCAAGAAACTACGTATAACCGTTAACAAAAATATATAGCACAAGATAAAACTGTCATGCTTGTAGATAGGTCTAAAAACAAGATAAAACAAATGATATATTCCTGAATTATCCAATCTATAATATTATCCATCTATTAAATTGGAGTCCTGAATGGATAAATCCACAGTATTATGCTCTCTTGAAGCATCTTCTTCTTCTTTATCTCCATCTATAATATTATCCAATCTATAATCTTAGAGTTTTATTTGCCGAGGGAAACTTTTGGAAAGACAGCAGCGCGAAAGACTCTATTGCTAAGTAAAGGTTGTGCATTTTGAATAATTAATTTAATTAATTTGATTTCAATAAAAAAATATAGGATTTGAATAATTAATTTAATTTAATTAAAAAAAATAGGTGGATTGGTGAGCCAATCCGACCCACTACGGGTTCAACCCGTGTGAGTCGGGTTCTTAGTAAGCCGGGTCAAAATTAACTCGCATAAAAAATTTTGTATTTTTTTTCAACCCAACCGGCTCAAACCCGTGGTGAACCAGGTTGACTCACGGATTTCAACCCATTTTGACGACACTAAACAATACCAACACAAATATAAAATGATATTACGTCTCTTATATAAATTTAAAGACTCATTAATAATGAGTTACCATTTTATTTATTTTTTTAATTGTTCTAATTGTAAAGTAAAGAAACTGTTAAATTGAATTGTGAGTTTGCTCATTAATGAGTCATTAATATTAAATTAATGAATTATCATCTTATTTAATTTTTAATTGTAACGTAAACAAACTATTAAATTTAGTTGAGTTTGATTTTTATAATTGAATACAATAATATGCAATAATATTTATAAATTTATATCTCAATATTAAGTCCATTGTATAATTTTAATGACTAACTAATATTAATATAAATTTAATGACTCATTAACATTAAATTTAATGAAATACTTATTAAGTTCAAAAAAATATTTTCTTAACTATACGTATACTATACTGGCTTTTTTATTTATTTTTCTATATCCTTACAAAAAATATTTTCTTAACTACAGGTATACTATACTAGTTTTCTCAAAAGTGATATTTATATAAATTAATGGTTCATTAATATTAAATTAAATCTCCTTAATGAAATATTTATCAAGTTCAACAAAAATTCATTTTCTTCATTATACGTATACTAATTTCTTTATTTATTTTTCTAAATCCCTTAAAAGAATTTACCACTTTGACAACCTATATGTTAACAAATAACACAATCTTAACGAAATGAGATTTAAATAACATAATAAATATTATAATCTAAACAGCAAAAGCAATAATAATTATGCTTTTGATATAGAAAAAAAAATTAGATCAATTAGGTGGTAGAAGTTGGACAAAATCATAAGATATCTAAAAATATTTATATAGTCGAGCAACAAGATTATGATAAAAATAATTATGTTAATAATGAAAGTGGAGAAAAAAAAACCTAGTATGTTTTGAAACGATGAACAGAATAAGTTGATATAATGAATGATCTAATCCCATTAAGTTGATAAATACTATAAATGAAAAATAGAGTAGAATTAAAATAGGGTGTTATTTATGAATAAACCATAAATCATTACTAAAGAACAAGAGGGATTCTTATTTAAATAATAGACCCGACACCGAAAGAGCAATTTTTGGTCGAGAAGGATTTTTTTGAAGGGGGAGAGGGGTCGTGTGTTCCCTTTCCTTTTCCCATCAATGCTTCTGCCTTCTTCTTCTTCTTCCTCCCTCCTTGCGACCCTTCCTTTTCCCCTCTTCTCCTTCTCCAACCGTTTCTAGGGTTCGCTTTTCTATTTCGCTCTCTCTCCTTAATCAACCTCTCTCTCTCGCTCTCAATCTCCCACCCCGATCGCCACCGCTTTTCTTTTCCGCATTTCGAATCCGTTTCGTTCCGCAAATACTTCCTCCCTTTGCGGCGATTGATTTCTCTCATCCACCTCCGTACCTATCAATTTCAATTAGCGACTGCCACTATTTGACGTACGAGTGCAGATTCCGCTGGTTTTGTTTGGCATCATGTCGATGAGTGAGCGGAAGACTATCGACCTCGAACAGGGATGGGATTTCATGCAGAAGGGCATCACCAAACTCAAGAACATCCTGGAAGGCCTGCCCGAGACTCAATTCAGCTCTGAGGACTACATGATGCTTTATACGTATTCGTCTTTGCACTGTTTCTTTGTTTTGTTTTTGGTTGTTTGAGATTTTTTTTTTTAAATTTGTATATATATTTTCTTATCTGAGCACTGTATTTTCTTGATTCGTATTGCAGGACCATTTACAATATGTGTACTCAGAAGCCTCCTCATGACTACTCCCAACAACTTTATGACAAGTATAGGGAGTCTTTTGAAGAGTACATTGTATCGACGGTTAGTGACACTCTCATTTGATTTTGGGTTCATTGATAGGCTTTCTGGTGTATTATTTGGTTATTATCCGTTCTTGCTTACAAGTTTAATACAATTAGGAGTGTCATATCCATTCGCGTTTACTTTTTGGGAGTGATATTGGTATATGTTGCTTAAAATCCACTAAACTGTTTTCGTACATTTATGGGACTTCGATGCATTTATTTTCTTTTTCGAAAGTTTATTGTCCAGTTCTTATAGAAGTTGCGGTTGTCCCAAATTTTTTGAAGCAAGTATAAAATGTGGTTTGATCACCCATTGAATCATGTTTTTGGAACATTTTATCCTAAATGCAACCAGCAAATTGTAGAAATGAGTAAATATAGGACACGTGATGACTGAAGCATGACTGGGTGATAAATCTTTGTTATTGCAACTCCACCGACCATGCATCCAGTTTTTGGTGGTAAAGGACGTGCGGTGCAGGCAGTCAAAACACAGATCGCTTATCGTAGTCAGACAATGAAGCAGCATTTGCTGAGGTTATCCTGCTCAGAAAAGACTCCTTTGGTGGTCAAGCTTCGTTAGGATGTTTTATAGATATGCAGTTCATTGGAAAGGGAATAATAAAGTTAGAGTTAAAAGGGTTGGAATGAAGAAAAAAGTTGCCTTTGTCATTTTTATCTGTTTAATATGGGAAGAAAATTGAAGGTAAGGGCCTGAAATTTTAGAATTTTAACCAGCGTACTCCATAGTAGCCAGTTGTCTGTTATAGTGCCGATATAGCAGTGTTACAGCTGTGAGGTGCTTTGTGGAAGCCTGTTGTAGCTTGCTGTTGCACCTAGGGATGCAACAAATTATGGCTGCTGTTGCATCAGAGGCTAAGACCCCTTTTTTGACCCCTGGAATGATACTGTTTGGGGGAGGGATCTCGGGATTTGTCTCCTTTTTGTTTGATCAAAACACAAACCACATTTTCCTCTTTGGAAGTTTGAAGGCTGAATAAATAATGCTCAACTCGCATTTGTCTCTTTTCTCTTCAATGCAGACATCCTTGACCTGGAGCCATCAGTTGCATTTCGGGCTACCTTTGAATGGGAATAAATAGTGAAAGGAAAGCTGTTCTTACCCTTTACTTAAAATAACAGCAAAGCTAGCATCCCAAATCTACCCTATTTACTTATATATTAAAAACAAAGCCATTACCCACCGTCAAATTATTTACTTCTCTCAAGACCAATTATGCTTAGTGTAAAATTGATTTTGAGAATCCAAAATGTTACTCAAACAGGTGGTTGTGCAACTTCATCTTTGTACCAGAAAATTGGATTTCTTGGTTATCGAACCAGGCTATTATCTACATGTCAATTATAAAATACTTGTATTTTTTGATTTTATTCAAGAAATGTACTTGTTATTTATTTTGTCAGTTGTCTTGTTTTCCTTTTGGTCCAGGTATTGCCTTCTTTGAGAGAGAAGCATGACGAATTTATGTTGAGAGAACTTGTGAAGAGATGGGCAAACCATAAAATTATGGTTCGATGGCTTTCTCGGTTCTTTCACTATTTGGATCGCTACTTTATTGCTCGGAGATCACTTCCGCCCCTTAATGAAGTTGGACTAACTTGCTTCCGTGATTTGGTAATGCAACTAATGATGTTGCAATAAACATTTCTGCTGCACTAGTTCTTACAATTAACTAGTCTTGTACATGTTATAAAAAAGACATGCATGCTAGTGCAGATTAGATGTCTTTCCTATTATTTTCGTTTCATTTAATGCAACTTCATCAAAATAAATTTGAGTTTTATCATTTGCAGGTTTACAAGGAAGTAAACGGGAAAGTTAGAGATGCAGTTATTTCACTTGTATGTTTTTCTTCCTATGTATGCTAGATTTTCTGTGATTATAAATTTTAGATCAATAAAGTATTTTTGCTTATGAAGATTGATCAAGAACGTGAGGGAGAACAGATTGATAGAGCTCTATTAAAGAATGTACTAGACATATTTGTTGAAATTGGAATGGGACAAATGGATCACTATGAGAATGATTTTGAAACTGCCATGCTCAAAGACACTTCTGCTTATTATTCTCGAAAGGCTTCAAACTGGATCCTTGAAGATTCTTGTCCTGATTATATGCTCAAGGTGTTGTTTCCTGTTTATGCTAACTGTAACTTGGTTTCTTAATTTACATTACTTTTTGGCCTTTATATGATCTTTTGGTGTTATGTTTTTTATTGCAGGCTGAGGAGTGCTTAAAACGGGAGAAAGATAGGGTTGCACATTACTTGCACTCTAGTAGTGAACCAAAGTTATTAGAGGTCTGTTCTTGAGGATTTTTTTTTAATGATTACAATGTTTCCTTTCGTCTCATTTTATAGTTTCTGAAGTTTTTGTGTTTTCTTTTGCTCTTCTGGAAATTTCTTTGTTTAGAAAGTTCAACATGAACTGTTATCTGTGTATGCAAACCAACTCCTTGAGAAAGAGCACTCTGGATGTCATGCTTTACTTAGAGACGACAAGGTACTTATGAAACTTTATGTTCTTATATGTACACTTTTTTTTAACCAAGAGTATATAGTGTTCTCATGTTTCCTTTAATGCTCAGGTTGAAGACTTGTCAAGAATGTTCAGGCTATTCTCTAAAATACCTCGAGGCTTGGATCCTGTTTCCAGTATATTTAAGCTGGTTGGTCATGTTGAACCTATCTTTGTGCTTTTATGCCAATTTTGGGCTCTCTTGTTCTCCTTTCTTTCTTGCTCTCTTGCTTATCTTTCTCTTTCCCTTTTCTCAGCATGTTGGTCATGTTGAACCTATCTTTGCGCTTTTATGCCAATTTTTGGCTCTCTTGTTCTCCTTTCTTTCTTGCTCTCTTGCTTATCATTCTCTTTCCCTTTTTGTCAGCATGTTACCACTGAAGGTATGGCATTGGTGAAGCAGGCTGAAGATGCAGCTAGCAACAAAAAGGTCTATTCCGCAGTTTTGCTTATTTCTGGCTGAGGTTTAATTTCTTGATCGCAGCAATTGAGGAGAGAGATTACTGTGCACTATCATTCTGAGTTTTCAATCTACAATCTCAGTATAGATCCATTGAAATTTCTGTTCGAAATTGTTAATGGGGGGTTTTGGACAAGATTTTGAAGTTGCTTTCTGACTAAATGATTTATTAATAGCTTCGTTTACTTGTATTTTCTTACTGTTCTAGTTGTGACTGATGTCATACTTTTTGGGGCAATCTATTTTGTTTCTAACCTAGTTATTTTGTCCTTTTAAATGAAAATACGTACAGGCAGAAAAAAAGGATATTGTTGGTCTTCAAGAGCAGGTGATAAAAAATAGATTTATTAATTTTACTACTTTTTTTTTTTCAAGTTGTGAAAATTTAAATTAGTTTCTTGCTTCAGGTTTTTGTTCGGAAAGTGATTGAGCTGCATGACAAGTACCTGGCATATGTGAATGATTGTTTCCAGAATCACACTCTTTTTCACAAGGTTTTGAATAGAAGTGCCTTTAATTATGTTGGATTGGTATGTGTACTTGCTGATCTGAATGTTTTAATCATATAGGCTCTTAAAGAGGCTTTTGAGGTCTTCTGCAACAAAGGTGTTGCTGGAAGTTCAAGTGCAGAACTGCTTGCCTCCTTCTGTGATAACATTCTTAAGAAAGGAGGAAGTGAAAAATTAAGTGATGAAGCAATTGAAGAGACTCTAGAAAAGGTCAGTGTTATTCTTGATGTTCCACTTTTACTTCTGTAAATAAGCAAGATACATGTAGTCCTGACTTTTGAAATTGCGATTTGTTTTGGTCTATCTGCAGGTGGTGAAGCTGCTTGCATATATCAGTGACAAAGACTTGTTTGCTGAATTCTATAGGTAATATATTAATGAGAAGATAATTGTTTTTTTATAATGATTGTTAGGTTGGATATCTTTGTCAAAAAGGGATTATATTGCGTGGCTGGTGCTTCAATCTTTACCTTCCAACGACTATCTCCAGTGTTTATATATTCATTTCATAACTGTATCATAAAAATTGCTTCCACTCTTTCTTGGTTGTCTGGCAATTAAATGTGCTCTGTTGTATGTAGAATTTGTTTTCCTTACATCTAGAGATACAATACCACCAATATTTGGCCTTCATTATTTGGGAATTAGTCCTTGAAATAAGACCAAAGCCCTCTATTATAAAATGGCTAGGAGTCAAGCCTTGTCATACTCTTGTTCTAGTTTAATCTCGGCATAGTCCACCTTTTAGGCCCAAAATGCCCTTGCTTAAGCTGTGACATGTTTCGAGATGTAAAACTAATACTGGTCTTTACGTAGCACTTTAAGCTTTAGGGAGAAGTGGTACTTTATTTCATGTTTACTAAAGTGTATTTTTGAAAAGACCTAAAAGTTGAGATGAGTAGGCATCTGAATTGAAATTGATCGGGGTGAAGATTTGAAGAGACAAAGTGGAGTGCAGCTATTTAAGAACGAAACTTATATTAGTTTTATATTTACTCATGTCTCTAGACTATTTTTTTTTATCAATTTATCTGAACACTTTACAACATAATGAGAAATTAGGAATTTTCTGGACTAAGATTCTAGAAAATGTCTGACCTTTTCTCTACAATTAATGGTAGAAGTCTAAACATATCCTATGTTCTTTTGTAATGTGTAACATTATTTTAGGTAAGAACAATTCTCATTGGAGTGTCTAGTGATCTATCAGGATTTATGGTGCCATTGTTAAACTTTTTGCTTACATGATTGCTTCCTAATATTGTTTGACATATTTACCTTAAAGAAATTTTTCTGCAGTTTTCAGGTCTAATTTAAAGCTCTTTTCTTGTTGATATGTCATATATCTGAATGTCTGAATTCCCTTTTGTTTATGTTAGATTTTTGAAAAATAATATTAATACTGGGCTTTTGCTTTGTTGCTTTCAGGAAGAAGCTTGCTCGAAGACTTCTCTTTGACAAGAGTGCCAATGATGATCACGAGAGAAGTATTTTGACAAAATTGAAGCAACAATGTGGTGGACAGTTTACCTCAAAGATGGAAGGAATGGTCAGCCTTTTTCTATTCTTTGTAAACATAAGCTGAAACACTATGATGAACTTTTTTGGATGGTTGACGAAAATTTAAATGCTTTCCCTCTCTTACCAGGTTACGGATTTGACATTGGCAAAGGAGAATCAAACGAGTTTTGAGGAGTATTTAAGCAATAATCCGAATGCAGACCCTGGTATAGACTTGACAGTTACGGTTCTGACTACTGGCTTCTGGCCTAGTTACAAATCTTTTGATCTCAATCTTCCTGCAGAAATGGTAATCTGGATCTTGATATAAAGCATCTGGTGCTCAGTTTTTTATTCTACATTACCGATACTTTATAGAATTTGGTTATAATTAATAACTATCTCTTTATTCCTTTTTTTTAGATTAGGTGTGTTGAAGTTTTCAAAGAATTTTATCAAACTAAAACAAAGCACAGAAAACTTACATGGATATATTCCTTGGGAACCTGTAATATAAGTGGGAAATTTGAGCCAAAAACCGTGGAGCTGATTGTTACAACCTACCAGGTAATATTACTTACCTGCTTTATTTATCTGTAATTATATAAATATTATGCCTTTTCACTTGTTCATTTTCAAATTGTGACGTCCATCGAATCTTGGATATTTTCAACTGACCCAATTTCTCTTTGTCGCTTTTTTAATAGGCTTCAGCATTGCTGCTTTTTAACTTGTCAGATAGACTGAGTTACTCAGAGATAATGACTCAATTAAACTTATCGGACGATGATGTTATTAGACTGCTTCATTCGTTGTCGTGTGCCAAGTACAAGATTCTCATCAAGGAGCCAAATACAAAAACAATATCATCCACTGATTATTTTGAATTTAATTCTAAATTTACTGACAAAATGAGAAGAATCAAGGTATAATTTTATTTAAAATGTGTTTTAATCTTGACCTTTTTTCTATTTATGAACTTTAGGGAGGAATTGACAAATTCTGTATGCAGATTCCTCTCCCTCCTGTGGATGAGAAGAAGAAAGTAATTGAGGATGTTGATAAGGACAGAAGATATGCTATCGATGCCTCAATTGTGCGTATTATGAAGAGTCGGAAAGTTTTGGGCTACCAACAATTAGTCGTGGAGTGTGTTGAACAGTTGGGTCGCATGTTTAAGGTATATATGTAGCCATTCTCCAAACATAATATTATGTTTTTCTCTCAAATCCTGATTTTTTTAACATTTGGATTTCATTGTGCAGCCTGACGTCAAGGCTATTAAAAAGCGGATAGAAGATTTGATTTCTCGAGACTATTTGGAAAGAGACAAAGATAATGCTAACATGTTCAAGTACTTGGCTTGACGTGGTCTAAATGATTTTGCAAATGAAGTGGTTTCTGCGAAATGAAAATGCTTGAACTTCTGCAAATGAAATGAGTTTTATTTTTAAAGTTTCCTTGAAGGGGGAGCTGCGTGCTTGTATATTTTGCGTCCATGTCCAGGTATGGACAACTCCTGTAGATGTGTGATCATGTTGGGAAATTGTAATCAATTCCATAATCCAGCTCTCTGACACTTTCACCATATTTTTGGCTTCTGATTGCTGCAATTCCTTCTCAACATATTTTGATGCCGTCTGCTATTTGCTCCCCAAAAATTGTTAGCGCTCCAGGGAAATTATATTTTTTATCAGCTTAGAAAAATTATCAGGTGAATGGGTACGCCTTTTAAATCTAAACCCAATAGCTATGGTTTCTTACATTATTTGTCTATGACAATATTCCAGTGACATTTACTACATTTTTGTAGTGTCTATGATATTTTATATCTGTTTGAAAATCAAATTATCCCTATGATTCTAAAGATCATTAGTGATGTATATGTCTTATTTATGAATCTTTATGATTTTATATCATTGTTGTTCATCATTCCTTCAAATGCAATTATGAATCTTGGCATTCAAAAACATGAAAGCAACTTTTGTTGCCAGTTTTAAGCTTTTATGGATACTTTGGTGTGAAGTTTTTAATTTTAAATTTATGTTTTTTGTGTAAGGGACGTCGAAACCAGAATAATTTTCATCTTCCATGTTTTTAAATAAATTATGTGTGAAATATATTATAATTTAATAATATATTGAAAAATAATAGATAACAAGGATCTTAAAAAATAAGAAACTTTATAAATGAACTATATTTTTAAGTATATTTAATCATAAGTTTTCTACAATTTTCTTTAAATCTATAATTTACATATTGCACAGTTGAAATCTTTTATATAAACTATATGTTTTGTTATTTTTTTAAACTGTTTAGTGTACTTGATTTAAATATGCATTTTTTTTTCAATCTAAATTGAATTTTAGTAATTATTATTAAAAAGGTATACATTATTGAAAATAATTTTATATTTAAAATATAATTTCTATATTCGATTATGATTTTAGAAATTTTAATTTTATAAAAGTAAATATTTATCTCTTTAGTCTTAAAACTAAGAATAAAACACTGTTACTTAGATTTGATTTATTTTCAGATTCTTTTATTCTTCTTTTTTTTCAATATCTTCACTTGCTCCTTTATTCATATGTCCTTCCCTTCTCTCCTCCAATCTCCACAGTATGTTTTTCCACTTTCCTTTCTCTTTTGTCGGAGTCATGTCAAACTTAACCACTGTGTCGAAAGATAACAGACCAAAATCGCAATGACTTAATGGTTCATGTGAGAATGTGGCATATTAAATCAAAATATTTATTTTACATTATGAGATGTTTAATTTTAAAAATTAATTTTACATTTTAAATTATATAACTTAGAATATAAAAATAAAATTTATTGGGTTTTGAATGATATAACTCAGGAAATCTACTAATAACATAATTTAGAACTTAAATTAAAAACAGAAAAAACTGTAGTCGGTAAATTATGGGGTGTAGTATGAAATTTAGGGATGTAGCTTTCAAAGGCGAGGTTGGATCTAATTTGGATTAAGTTGAATTATATTCTTCACATCAAAATTTTAATCCATTTCAACATTTGAGATTGTTATTTGTATTTTTATGTTATTTTTAGTGCATTATATAAGACTGTTTTGTAGTCGCTTTACGTGTGAAGAAATATGACACACATCTATTATTATTATTATTATTATTATTATTATTATTATTATTATTATTATTATTATTATAATAGTTAAAAGTAGAAAGTAAGTATAAAATGAATAATTTTTATAATTTTATTATAAGTTGGTAGCTTTTTTAGTGATAGTCATTAGCTTTAAAAATCATTTTCAAAATTAAAAAGGAAAAATAATAAAATTATTTATATTAATAAAAATAAAATTAACCATAAAATGTGTATACTAAAATAGAGATAACAAATACTTATAAAAAATAATAATTATAAATGACATATTTCATATTTGTTTATATAAAGTGTAACACCACCATTCATTACGATAATCTTACTAATTATAGCATTATATAATTGATAAAAACACACAAATAAACTTAAGTATATAAGATATATTTACAGTTCTTTATAAAAAAATTTAAGTTGGATTTTAGAAATATAATTAATTATTATTAACGGAATGATTTATACAATACAAAAATTTTATACGCAAACAATCATTACTCACTATTCAATCTTTAGCAGTTTCTCACTTAGAGTATTTTTTTTTTCTTACATACAATATATTATTATAATACTGTACAAATCATAACACAATACTAAACAATAATAAGAACAACTCTTTTTTTTTTTAATTTGCACATAATACTCAAAAACATCAAATGTTTAAAGTGTATCACATACAAAGTCATCATAACACGTGACACATTTATATACAATTATACATTTGACTTTATTAAGTAGAATGAATCCTTGTACTTGTCATTACTTACTCAAAGAATATGACAATATAAATGAATAAAAATCTCATTTGTCTCTCAACTAAATATTTTTCTGAGTTAAATCTTTACTAGAATCAAAATAATCTCATCTCCACTCTGTTGTCAGTACACTTCACACATAACACTTATAATAGTATTCTTATCCTAAGACCTACTATATTTTCATTTCACATGTTATTATTTTTTAATTATTCATTAATTGTCAATATTGTATTACTCTTTAATTTGTATAATTTGTATGGCTTTTAATTTATTTATTTACTATATATATATATATATATATATATATATATATATATATATATATATATATATATATATATATATATATATATATATATATATATATATATATATATACACTAAAATAACTAATTTGGGGGGAAAATTTATTTGTGCAAGACTCTTATATATGTTAAAATGTTGATAATTTTTCTAAAAACCTAGTTCAATTTAGTCTTACATATGAAGCAAGAATTAAGAAAAATTTATTTTATTGGAAATAGATACTATGATTTAAAGTTTAAAGTTAAAAATTTTAAAATGAGTTTTGAAGTTTTCTCTTTTCATTACCTAATAAATATGAATTATTCAATGTCATATATTTTTAGTTATTAATTAATTATGGGTGTTTTCTTCACTGCAATTTATTTTAATAATAGTTAAAATAAACTTTGACATCGAATATTGAATTATCATTGGAAGTAGTTAATAATTTTCTTTATCATTGAAATGTCGAGAAGGTCCTCTTCCACTTATAATTTTCTTATTCTTAGTCTATCTGCTGAATGAACTAAGGGAAGATGAAGCGGGCATTGAGACCCAATTTGATAAATTCTCTCAGCACCTCTTTTTCTTCTTCTCTTCCACAACAACATAAACTACCATCGCTCCATTTCCACACCAATATCAAAGCTCATTTCGTTGCAAAGCTCCAAACTTGCAAGGATTTAGCCTCTGCAACATCAACCCACTCTAACATTGTCAAATTCGGTTTCTCGAATGACACTTTTGCTGCCAACCATCTCATTAATTGCTACCTTAGACTCTTTAGAATCGACAATGCACAAAAACTGTTCGACGAAATGCCTCAGCGTAATGTTGTGTCCTGGACTTCGCTTATGGCTGGTTATGTTGGCTTGGATCAAGCGAACATGGCACTTTGTCTCTTCCGTCAAATGCAAGGAACCGTCGTCCTGCCCAATGAATTTACATTTGCCACTCTCATCAATGCATGTTCTATCCTCGTCAATCTTGAGATTGGTAGAAGACTTCATGCTCTTGTTGAGGTTTCGGGCCTTCAGTCCAACCTTGTTGCATGTTCTTCCCTCGTTGATATGTATGGCAAGTGCAACCATGTTGTTGAGGCTCGCCTGATTTTTGATTCCATGTGTACAAGGAATGTGGTTTCTTGGACTTCCATGATCACCACATATTCTCAGAATGCACAAGGGCATACTGCTCTACAACTGTTTAAAGAATTCAATCATTCTGGTTTGGACAGACCCAATCATTTCATGCTCAGCAGTGCAATCAACACCTGTGCGAGTCTGGGAAGCCTGAGTGATGGCAAAATCACTCATGGTGTGGTCATCCGGCTTGGACAGGATGCTAGTGATGTGATTGCCAGTGCACTTGTGGACATGTATGCCAAATGTGGTTGTGTGAATTATTCAGCCAAAGTCTTTAGGAGAATCTCAATTCCTTCTGTGATTCCCTATACTTCAATGATTGTGGGTGCTGCAAAGTATGGACTTGGTACATTATCTCTTCAACTGTTCCAAGAAATGGTTGTTAGAAGTATAAAACCTAACGATGTCACCTTTGTTGGGGTTTTGCACGCTTGCAGTCATTCAGGGCTTGTAGATAAAGGACTTGAGTTACTTAACTCAATGAATGGAAAATATGGGGTGATTCCTGATGCAAAGCATTACACTTGCGTTGCAGATATGTTAGGCCGAGTAGGACGAATTGAAGAAGCATACGAGTTAGCAAAATCAGTTCAAGTTGAAGGTGATGCACGTGCCATGTTGTGGGGGACCATTCTTTCAGCTAGTAGGCTTTATGGCAGGGTAGACATTGCCCTTGAGGCCAGTAATAGGATACTAGAGTCCAACCCAGAAGTGGATGGTGCATATGTTACATTGGTCAACGCATATGCACTGGCAGGGGATTGGGAAAATGCTCATAATCTACGATCTGAAATGAAGCATACTGGAGTCTACAAGGAACCTGGCAGTAGTTGGATTGAGGTAAAAGAACCCACTTAGTTGTGCCGTGCTGGAGACATGTCTAAATGTACTGAAAGAAACAGAGATTCCGAGTCTGCTAAGGGAATTGGAAGAGAGAATGAAAGGGGATACGTAGGAGGAACTAAAGTGTTGGTGTTTGTTGATGTGGAAGAGGAAGCCAAATAGGAAATTGTGAGCTTACATAGTGAAGAACTTGCCTTGGCCTTTGGACTAATAAACGCACCCACCTAAAGGTGTCACAATCAGAATAATGAAAAACTTGAGACTGTTCAGGGGTTGTCATGAGGCATTGAAGCTGATTAGCGATATTCTACAGAGAGACTTTATTGTTAGAGGTGTGAACAGGTTTCATCACTTCAAAAATAGATAATGCACTTGTGGAAATTTTTGGTAATGATTTGTCTTATCAGTTTAGTATTTCTCAGAACAGCAACTCCATACTTCATCACTCACACAATCCACCAACGGACAATCATTGTCGTCAATTTGGGTTCATCACTGAGTTTCGCACATATATCTATTGGTATACCATGGCTGATTCTTGCTCCTTATTCATTTGAAAATTATGTTATCAGCACGTGAAGAAGAACAGGAAAGAGATTTAATAACTAGCATAGACTATTCTGCAGATCCACTAGTTAGAAAATCCCATGAACATATTTTCTAACAGTCGAATGAAACTTGAAAGGCATCAATTTTATTGTACTGAATGGTAAAAAATTGAGTTATTGTAAGGTAGAGTGACTTTGATGGTAATATTGAAACGCAAACATGAAGTTGGTAGTTCTATATCATGAAGGAATTTTCAATTGGACATTGCGTAGTTTGAATATTCTATTTCTGGCAGATTGATTTGTTATATGCAGATTGTATTCTACACACTGATTGCATGTTTATTTTAATTTAAATGCATGATACTGCAACAAGATTCATTATTTACTGGGTTAAGATTTTGAATTTATTTTTTTGTTAAAAATTGTAATTTCAAGTATAAATCTAATTAAAAAATAATACAATCTTTACAGAAATTATTTCAAAACTTTGAATAAATCAATAAGTTAAGTTATAATAAGTTTCTCCAAATAGAATTTAAGACATGAAAAAAAAACAAGGCAATTTTTCTACAATACAAATATAGAAGTGGTTCTTGGATTGGTATTGAGTCATTTATACTAAACTAAATGCGTAACCTGTACAAGAGTGAATTAATTTGAGATGGGTCAAGTTTCACCGAATTAGAAATGAAACTCAATCTAATTAATTAGATTGAATTGAGAAAATTGATTCACTAAGCAATACTCTAACAATAATAATTATAAGTATTGATATGGTAATAGTATCAATAATAGTAAATGTTAATACTAATAATATAGGGTATAAATGAGATTTAGTGAGTATCTAATCAAAATTTTAGTAATTTTGAGTATGCAAAGTGTTTCTGTTTTTTTTTTTTTCTAAAATCTTGTGATTTTGTTAATGTAGCTTCCACTATATCTTGTCATTATTGCACATGCATTACTATTTGAAAAGAGAATAATGTTTAACATCTTTATTGTTTCTTCATCCATGATTATTACATTTGTTTATGCTCTAACTGAACTATGAAAAGTGCCAAGAAAAAATATTGATAATATGTTGTAGTGTGTATTAGCATGTATTTTCAAATATAAGAGCTTAAGGGTAAGATTAAAAAGAATGAGAAAATTATTGTATCACCCAATCATATCAAATTCTAAGATATTAATCATAAATTAATGTATTTCTAAATTACTTTAATTCTTCAAAGAAATTGGCTAGTTGGAAATTAATTTTCATAATTTGTGCCATCCAAATTAATATATAAATTACTTTATATTATAACCATAATTCAAAATCTTACAAATTACATGTGATCCAAAATACATATCACAATAAAAGAATCTTTCAAATGTCCTAACATCACACAAAGGTAGGTGAATGTTTTTTTGAAAGACTTATATAACTATAAAAGTTCTTCTTCGTGCAGACTCACTTATGAATAACAGGTTGAACATTTTTTGACAATTCCCCTTACTTGTGGATTTCCTCAAGCTGGTCTAATTGATAATTTCTTGTGATACAAATGCTCAAGTTAATAAAATAAATGTTACTAAACACAAACGCACAAGTTAAAAACAACACTCAAATTATTCATAAGATCAAATTTAGGTTTGTATGAGAAAACATACTTTCATCACTCACTACTACTTTTAACAATGAACAATAACAATTAAATGTTGTTCCATTCATTGTAAATCCATTTTTAGGGTCAGCTTAACCTCATTGGTCTTCATCTAGTTTACTTACCACTTAACCTATGCATTTTTGTTACTACTTGAATACTGGATTTTTATGTCATGATTATAAATGAAACTCCTATTCACTCCATTACAATACATCAAAAATAAAAAGTTACACTCAAATTATTTATACTTAACCCTTTCATTTAAAGCATTTTTTTACCATTCTTATTTTCTTCACATATTAAGGGTGTGTTCTTTTGTAGAGATTGATTCAAAGGAGAGAGTAGAAAAATTTGAATACTGAAGGTTAAGTTTGTGTTGTTTCTTTTAGATGATTTAGTTGTTGTTTCTTATCCAAAGGTGATAGTAAAATGGATTTGAGAATAAAATTTATAAAAGATTTAATTGATGTAATATTATTAAAAAAAATTAACAGATTAAAAAGTAAACCTCATAACATATAACATGCATGAAATTGGTTTCTTGTTCAAGGAAATCAATTCCCTCAACATATGTAAAACTATAGAATCAATTCCAACACTTCCTAGAACTGATTCCGCTTCCTTCACACAATGTTGGAATCTATTCAATATAACCTAAAACCAATTCCAATATAATGCATCTTGGTCACATAGATCATGATATTAAAATAAAGGTATTTTTGTAAAACAATTCTGATCACCCTCAAATCTTCAGAAATATAACGTTATGAAATAGATACATTATTTAATCTCCAAGTACCACTAAATGAACACAATCTCACCCTACAAATCCGCATTTTTTTAATATCCTTGCACAGTGAATCATTACACAATAACAAAGCATAAAGCCTCCCCTTCCACTCTTGACTAACATAACCATCATTGGTATAATATGTATATAATCATCCCTTCATCACGCGCTTTCTTATAGAATAAAACTCCAAACATGACAAATATCTTATTAGAAGTTATTTATATCTTATTAGAAGTTAGTTTCGTATCAAGATATCACTTTTATTTATGGTTTTAAAATTCATTAACTATTTTGCCAAAAACGGATGGCTTTTCCGGGAGTGACCCAATATACCAAACACGTGAACCAACATTTTATTTTCTTTATCAAAACTTATTTACATTAATATGTTTAAAATTTATTAGTCATAACTGAATTGCAATTGAACTACATTGAGTAAATAATAATTAATTAATATAAATTTTATTAATAAATTTAATTTTATAATGCTAAAATTAAAATATTATTGTATATATTCTTAACATTCCAAATAAATGTACAAATATGTCATAATAATGATAATTAATAAATTATAATAATGTGTCTATTACAAATAACAACATTAATGTGTCTATTACAACATTAAAAAAAAACAGAGAAATTATATTAATTTGTCATGTTATTTTATTTTTCACTTTTTTGTGTTTTTTTATATGGGAAGGTATACTAAATTTTCAAATTTTTATAATAGAGATGTAACCATACTATTCAATCAGTGACACACTAGTTCAAACATTGGTCCAACATGATTCAGTGACAAAATATTAACCACACCTGTCAGACCTATTAAAACACATCCAAAAACCTCAAGTAGTGGGATCCATGTGCTAAAAGGAGAGTGAGCGTCTCAGTTAGTGGAAAACAGGTGGCTGCAGGAGAGTGACCGTTCGTTTTGGGTGACGACAGTATTTAAGGCTCAATTTCAAATAATTTGCCACTTCTCTGCATGCCTTTCTTCTTCTCCAAAACACTGAAACTCTTTTCTCCTCCTTCTCTCTAAAATCTCCTTCTTCCCTATAAGAAAACCTCACCATTTCTTCTTCCGATCACCTCTCAGGCACTGCTAGAACACTCCCGGCATCAAGAGCTTCCATTTAAACCGATCGGTTTATGATTCTGAGCCGGTGAGTCTCTTTCTCTCTAGTGCGTTCGTTTAAGTCTTGCATGCAACCCTCTATTTCTGGTTGCCTGAGTAGATAGTATAATTCTGAGTGTTTCTGGTTTTTATGTGGTTCAGTATTCCTAAAACGTGGTCGTCGGGCTTTAAGTCTTTGGTAGTAGGGAGCTCTAATTCTGCATAGTTGAGCGTTCGGTTACGTGTCGATGTAAGGGAAGCTTATATAATTTAATTTAGCTTGTTGTGTTGAATGTTTGTATGCTTGCATGATAAGTTTGATTATTTGATGAGTATGAAATATGATTGTACTGCTGGTTTGGACGTGTGGATGGACGTATGATATACGCTGTGAACTGAGTTGGAATAGAGTTTAATTTTCGAACCATAGTATTCTGAGCAAAGGTGATAGTATGGTCGAGCGTTCGGTCTTTCTTAGGAGTGCATGGTCTTACTTGAATTATAATGCGTTAGGGATATTGTTTAAGAGTCTTTCTGTAATATGATATAAGAATAGGTAAACTGTGACCGAGAGTTTGTATTCATCGTTCAGTTTTCGTTGAGAGTCCGTTCATGTTAAGTTCTTCTTTAGACTTTTTAAACAGTTTAGTTAAATGTGTTATATACTACTTAAGGTCGTAGACATTATTGTTCTTTTTCCTTCAGAATAAGTGGTGGCTCAATTGTATAGATTTATATTCTTTCGTTTTATGTAAGTTTATCAGTGATCGATCTTGGACTAAGTGTTCAGTCTCAGTAGCGCTCGTTTCTGATAAGCACTTGGTCTTGTATCAGTGCTCGTTTTATAGCGTTCGGTTCTACAGGGCTCGGTCTTAAACCAAGCGCTGGGTCTAGTTTTCTGTAATATACATTATTACCGTTCTTATAATAAGAGTCTTCATTCAAACTCAATAGCGTTCGTTACTTCATAGTTCCTCATCAGTATTAGTATTTGGTGTCAAACAGTGTTGGTCTTTAAAAAGGTGCTCGACCTAGAGTCTTAGTACTCGGCCTAGGCTTCGTGGCGTCCGTTTGAACTCTTAGGGGTCTGTTGATGGAAGTGGATAAATAGCGCTCAGTTATGTTAATTTCTAAGAAATGTTATTTCAGTCGTACTTACACTATGATGAGAGAATGTGATCGTATTCCAGTTGAATGTATTAATGATGTGTAAGGAAATTTGAAATGTGATGTGAATGAAATAGTTTGATTATGAACGAGTATTCCAGGGAGGAATATCTCAGAAAGTGGTTATTGATTGGTAAAGTATGAATGTGATCAAAGCTTAGCGAGCGTTCATCCTAATATTCCATGCTTACTCGTTCTCATGTAGAGAGGAGTAAGTCATGTGTGGGAATGGCAGGAGGTCCTAGTCCATAAGGTTAACTTGGACGGAACGGATCAACCTCGGGTGGCAGCTGTTGAGGATATCTCAGTTACTACATCACTCGGGTGCACAAACGTCGTAGCTACACAAGATTCATACAGTCCGGACAATCAGAGTTAAGTGGTCGTTCTTTGCATGCCATGATGAATGAATGATGAATTGGGTGTTATTGATTTAATTATGATTGTTGTATGTTGTTATGGAATAAATTAAATTACATAAGCTTACCCTATTTATCATTTTGTCTGTGTTGTGCGTCCTGTCGTTGTTCTGTTGCAATGATCATCCGTGTGGATGTGAGCAGAAGGAGAAGAGCTGCTGGAAGAAGTATTGGAAGACGCAACAGAAGTGAAGGCCGAACTTTGAGAGCGTTCGGTCTGGTGTTGGCTTTACCTTTTGTAAAGACCGGGCGACATTAGTATATTTTGGTAAACGTTCGGTCTAGCAGTAGCTAGCGTACGTTTTTAAATCCCTTGTTATTGTATAAGGTCGTTCGACCATAATCGTATCTCGTTCTGTGTAAAACTGGTCTGTAATATTATTAAAATGTGATGATTCTCGTATATGGTTTTATACTGTATTTTTGAGATGTTACAACACCACTATTTTTAAAACATACTTTAGTTAATTATGTGTTGAAATTAAATAAATCAATATAAATCTAATGCTAAGATATTCATGGCAATCACGGATATTACATAACATTGATCTAATTGAAATATAAAATTTGCTTCGTGTGTTTTCAATGGATAAAACAATGTTTTATTCTATACAAAATTTGAGTTTTGATTTCTTTCTTTTTTAAAATAAATAAGCAAACCATCAAATAACAAAGTCAACATTAAATGGGTCTAATGAAACATGATGGAGAGAAAAGTGTTCACTTTTACAAATAAAAAAATATGGAAAACAAATTAAAACTCAAAATTTAGAGACTTAAACCCAAATTTGGTATATTTAGATGAACAGAAAACATACCTGAAGTGTGTACAAACACAAATTACATTGTACATACCCTGTCAAAGCTTTACCAAACTTCCATTGATAAAAAGCTTACAAACTTGTGTTCTACATCCATATCTACCCTTTTCATTGTACATGCACTTATTATGTGCAATTCAAGGGTTTAAACCTATGAAAAAGGTATCAAAAGGAGGGCCAAACATCATAACCCAAAACATATATTGTTGGTTTGGAAAAGATCAAATGGTGGGCCAGAGTCTTTGCATGATTCTATAATCACAAACTTTTATGTATCATCTGGCAATCCGTCAGAGGTCTTAGAAAATGAGTTATATATTATCATTTAGTCATAACCTTAACAATTTTTTAAATACAAAAGGAAAGTGACAAAAAATATTCTGACAGAAAGTAAATATAAAAAAAACTTGAGAACTTTGGTCAAAGTATAGAACAACATTACCAACTAATATTCCTCACAAGGTACTTGTACTTGCATGACCAAGACAGAATATAAAAGTCAACTTAAACTACTGATGATTATCCCATCTTGTCTAGTTTGCCAGATCCAAATAATTAAACAGTATATCACCTAAACCAATGTAGGAAGTCAGATGACAAACATAAAGCAAAGAAAAGGTTTAACAATATGACAGGAATAGCTGAATACTTTAATCCAAAAAGCTGGTAGAGTCCGATAGAAGGATTTGTACCAATGAGACACACAATAACAACATTTCTGCAAGGATTTCTAACCATTCAAGCTACGATATGATAACAGAAAATGGATTTGTTAATATTTGCTATGACTATGTAAGTATCAAAAGCCCTCAAAAAACTGGTTGGCTAACATTTCACGGTTTTATTTGTTTTTTCCTGTGGCTCCAAATCAGTGGAGCAAAGAATGTAGCACTGAACAATTACATGATATCCATCCTTAGTCACTTAATAAGAAGGAGTCACTACGTTCTATCTAACCCATAAAATTTAAGGGTGAGAAAATTCTGATCCTATTCACAATAAGAACTTGAACTATTAAAAATAGATTCCAAAATTTGCTAATAATCTCATTTGTACACATGTACACAAGGGTAACATATTTAGCAGGTTTCCAGGTGCCAGCTTTCGTATGTAGATATCCTTAAGCCACTTCCTTTCAGGGCACCTTCTCTCAGAGAAACCCAAAAAAGTATTATATACAGTATCAAGTTAATCTCTAACACCACCAAGACCAGCTCGAGTTATTGCTTTTGTTGCTATCATCACCAGATGTACAAGCTCATCTACATCTTGGAAGCTGAAATCAATAACCTTCCTAATCGAAGTTATGCAATCCCTATTCCGTGCTTCATCCATGTTCAAATTAGCAGCCATGAAACTGCTCTTGCATTTTCTGGAAGCCTCCATTGCAAAATTTATGTCTTGAGTCTGCAAAATCACAAGCTAACTTTTACTCATTGTGACTTTTCATTAAATAAATTATTATGGCAATTGAATGAAATTTCAATACAAGTTAAACATTATACCTCTAACAAGAACTATAACATGTGTTGCATTAAAATGTGCACTGTCACAATAGCCAATTTGACAGTTGCATTACCATATGATTTTTATATAAAAATCACTAATGTGTTTTCAAGAATTATAGGTGTGAGCCTAGATCTTGCATGCAACAAAAAATGGTTTTAAGGAGAAAACAAAAAATTCAATCTTCCTATTTAACATAGAAAAATCAGCTTCCATCCATATAGATTTTTCTCAAACATTTTATCTGGTAGTCTAATACAGACAAATTTCCTACTATTACGTTAAATCATTAAACAACTAAATCCCCGAAATTAACTCCACCGTACTTCAGGATCAAAACACCCAGATAGATTTTCCAAATGAAACATAAGGTTTATCAATAAAGTAAAACTTACAAAATCAAGAAGCCTGATAATATTTGGGCGATTCTGAGCAGATATGACTTGATTGTTAGCAGCAAGAGTACTAGAACCCCTTGTCAAAGTAGTCCTATCCACTGCCCCCACGTTATTTAAATTATCAATATCTGATGCAGAAGACGAAGGAGATTCACCTAAAAATGGAGTAAAAAAACAGTGAACATCACCAACATACAGCAATGCTCAACAAGCCTAAAGACATACATACTTATATCTAAAGTCAACTGCATTCAATTACCTTGAGAAACCATTTGTAGAATTGATTTTAACTCATCACGATCCCTGTTTATGGTAGAATGTTTATTGTAAACCAATCTCATGTATACCACCTCCATGCATTTATAGGCCAAGGAAGCTGCGGCCATTTCTTGGCGTCTTTCATATTTATGGGCACAGGATCTGGTATACATTTTATGGAATTTAATAATTAAAGATAATACAAATAGATAAAAAAAAAAAAAACAAAGGATACAAAAATTATAGGGTAATATGATAGCAAAACTCTATGCTAATAATTTTAGCACATGATGAGTATTTTTTTTAACCCCCAAAATAAAAGTAGGAACCCTAGAAAGGAAAAGGAGAGAGATTGGTACAGAACTAAGGACAAGAACTTCAAAAAAAAAAATCTTAGTACAAATAGTTTAATTATTCTTTTTATTATATTTTGTTTCTACCATACATAAACGGAGTCTCCAAAGGAAGGTTAGAAATTTCAAATTTATTGAACATTCTCGAATCCTTTTTCCCCTCAAAATGTGCTTTCACCAAAAGCATAATAAATCAGAGATCGCAGAAATAACATATTTACTGATTCAAATTTTGCTTACTCAAAAAGTTTAGCTGTAGCAGCATAAATTTGCATTTGATTCATCTCTCCCTGCTTGCTATTTTCACGGTGGGATTTTTCTATAAGTGATGCTCCGTGCAGAAACTTTAAGGCAGCTTTAAAATAAGTCTCGTTACTTTCAAACTCAAAACCAGAGTTCTACAGTCAGAATAAAACAATTGGTTAGAAAGAGAAAGATGCTATATCAAACAGGTGTGAGGTAAAATCTTTTAATGTTGAAATAACCTTATAATGATCTGCAGAATCCTTTAGGTTTGTGGCTTCTTCCAGAATGCCAGAGGCAGTTTGGCTAGAATTTGTTGTCACGGGACTTGACCCACTGAGCTGTCTGTCAGGTACTAAACTTCCTGAACTGTGATCAACTCCAGCCTTGCAACTAACATCAACTGCATTTCTCACAAGCCTAGGAACATCACCGTTGCCAGATGCATGGACCGGATGCCCAATAGACATATCTCCTTTTTGCGATTTGGGTGCAGTTCTAGAACCCAAATGTAAAGTTTCCCTTTTCAAAATTGGATTCCCAAAATCATTTTGTTTTGGCTCAGTTTGTTTTCCAGTTTCATCTGACCAATCCCTTGAAGGATTTTGCTTGCTAAGGTTGTCAATATTGTGTTTAGACTTCAGAAAGACGTTCTTAACATCATGACTTGTCTCAGTACCAGAAGTGTGATTATTAGGATGAACTGCTGAGTCATAACTCACACCATTTTTGGAAAAATCATTAGCTGATACTGAAACCTTCATCTTATCCCTACTCACCTCAGAACCAGAAGTTCTAACCTTTTGCTTCACCCGTAATGATGTGAGCCTACCAGATTTCTGCCAAGAAAGTGCATTTTCCTTATTACTCTTGTTCATTTTCTCTTCATGATGTGAACCACTGCCACAATTAACACGTGCAAGATGTATGTCATTTGAAACTCTCTCCTTTTTTACTGATAACTTTTTCTCCCTACTATCTAATTTTTTTATTGATAAACCACCTTTTCTAGCATCATCTTTTTCTGATGTGTCCAACCCTGCAGCAAAAGTACATTTCTCGATGTTGGAAGTCCTCAAAGGTGATGAGGTAACAGATTCTACTGGTGAGCCTATGGCCTTTTCAAGCTTAGTTCTAGCTTCGTGAGACCCAGAAACCTTAGAAGAACTTGAAGTTGCTGCCAATGAAAATTTTCCAGAGCCTAAATCCCCACCCGATGTATCAAAACAATCCAAAGCTTGGTAAGAAGCAACATTTTTTTTGTGCTTTCTAGGCTGGTGGGCCATATTGATATCACTTTTCACCTCTGTCCCAGTAGACATTTTGTCCCTGCTGTCTGGCAAGAAAGCACGCTTCATCTCACTTTCTTTAATAAATTCGTCATCACTTTCAATTACTGGTTTTGCCTCTGTATTCAAAACTGTATACTTCTTCTGTTTCTTATTTACATTGATGTTTTTAACACGATGCATGTCACCTTCCATATACAATGTTTTGTTATGTTTCTCATTATCCCGCCAGTCACTCATTTTTCTTTCTTTGACCGAACCACTTTGCCTACTATTTGTAGCATCCAACGAACCATCATCAGATGAAAACTGTGCCCGATCTCCCTTCTTTACCGGAACTACAAACTTGTTATCATCAGACGAACAATAATCATCATATTTCGTCGTATTTTCCCCACTAGCCTTTGTTGGTAAGTCATTTCTTGAGTTTAGACCCATCTTTTTATAGTCCATACCGTGTTTCAGATGTTTATCAGCATTGCCAACAACTTCAATCTTAGATTTCTTATGAGTTCCAGATCCATGTTGATTATCCTCCATCTTACGCTTCAATCTAACCTGTTTGTCACCTGCACACATTTGACAACCACATTGACATATTCTTTTAGAAAACTTTTATATACAGTTATTTGCACCATAAAACAAATATGAAGCAGCAACAAAATATATCAACCCCAAAGTCAATGAGATACCTCCATTAATTTGATATTCTTTTGCCTTAAGCGCTTTTTTATCTTCTATCAAATTGTTCAACCTGTTCAAATTTTGAGAATTAGATTTCTTCATACGGTTTGAGTCTGCAGACCGCTGATTCATGTCATTCAAGCTTCTATTTTTAACATTTGACTGTTGACCATTCTTTACTGTATTTGACAACTGATGCCTGTCAATGTTGAGTCCTGGCTTTGCCTTTTCATTAATACCATGTTTCTTGTTTCCCCGGTCAAGCATTACATCAGAACTGGACTTTTTGTCAACATGGCAAAGTTGTAGAGTATCAACAGACTTCACTCCAATTTCGGGTCCAGTGACATGGCTTTGCATGTTATTTTGACCCTCAGAAATCGGCATTTGATATAAAGCATAAAGTGATTTTGTTGTCTCCTCCTCGCTGATGTTACACCGATTCATTCCAGGCCTAACAAGAATTTCAGAAGAACAATGAGAATCTAATAATACATACAGCAAAGATAAAATGTATGCAAAGTTGGAGAAAGGAGAAAATATGTCATAATTATTATATCTTTCTACATACTGCACAATTTTGGTTATAATTCACAAACTGGGTTTTTAACAAGTAAAATATGCTCCTAAATGAACCCAAGATGAGAGTAATCAACTTACAGCCAATATAGCATGCTACACAACCATTTCTCTGGAAGCTGCTCTGGCTTTAAACCCATAGGTAGAAGCCGCCATTTCTGGCAACTGTCACAGCAAACCCAATCTTCTTCAATAAGTTGAGGTGCTGCTGCTGCCGACAGAACCATCTCAGAAGTGGGTTTATTTTCAGCAACAGGAAATGTGCCTGGAGCATCTTTTACGCATGGCACAGCAGACAACTGATAAACAACTTTATTGCCACTTGGTTTTTCCTTTACTTTAACCTCATTTGCACTCTTTTTAACATGGTAAAGGTCAGCATTTACTGTATCCTTATTAAGGGGAGGCCCATCAGTTGGATCTATTCCATCAAGCTTCAATTGTAATTTTTTTCTTTTCAGTAAACCTCTGTCACAATCTCTCACCTTATTATCCATCAGTTTCATTTTATGCATTTCATTTTTAGAAGAAATAACACCAATGCCAGTACTCTTTCTATCATTTACCATTGCTTTATTACTAGAACCAGTGACACCTTTTTTGGCATCGGCCACAACTTTTCCAGGTCCCTGTTCGCCTTTTAAGTTGTTCTTGCTTGCAGATTTTACCTTGGTCTGATTAGTCTCAAACTTTTGAGTATCTTGATCCACCTTACGTTTCATTTCATTAGAGTTAACCCTTTTCGAAATAGCAGAAGTGTTACACTTTCTACTATTCTTAGGATCAGCAGAATTGTTATCCTGAGACATTTCCATTTTATGCTTTAACACTTTTTTCCCAAAGCTACTTCCTGTATTTCGTTTCACAACCTTGTCAAAATCCTGATCAGATATTGACTCCAATGAAACCTCCTTCACTACTTCTATGGAACCCATTCTACATTCCACACCATTTTTATTGACCTCCTTGGATACTTCAATAGCCTTACCAGCGACTTCTGCTGTTTCACCAGCATCACAAATTGAACTTGACAGTGGTGTGCATCTCAGACCATTAGACAGAAAGTCCTTACGATCTGGAGTTCTATTTGCTAATCTTTTCTTCGTATGAAATGTCATGTCGTTCTCATAACAGTTACCATTCATATGATGCTTTTCACTTTGGTCTACCACTGTCAGTTTCCTTTTCTTCAACAAATGTGAATCCCCAACCAAGGAATCTGATTCATCAGTAGACATGGAATAATGCTCCTGATGACCATTAAGAGAAGACATGGGTCTACTGTCTCCAAGGCCTTTTCCCTTTCTAATCAAGTTGAGTAGACTGTCATGTAGAGGTGATATTAGCACACCTCCAGGGACAGTGAAAGAAGTCATAATCTGTAACATCAAACATAAAAAAATTCAAAAAATATTGTTATGCATAAAACAGTTCATCTACTTTCGCCAAACAGATTAAGCTTTTAGGGTAGTCTGTTTATAACATGATAGCAGAGCTTCTTGACCATGTAGTCCAGAGTTCAATCCTTGTTGCCTTGATTCCTTTTTGGTAAAAGTTAAGTGTCATCACGCAAGAAAAAGTAGACCAATGATTGTGTTAGATATAAAGGGTGAACTTGGAAGAGTTTGTTTCCAGTTCATTTTAACTTGTCTTATGCCATAAGAACTTGTGTCACTGCTTGGAAAAACTTCTCAAAATAGTTATGATATGTTTATCAGTTGCTTTCAGCTTATCTCAATAAGCTACTGTGAAAAGGCTTACAACTTATATGAAAACAATTTACCCCGTTTGCTCTCTTCTGATTACAGAAACAACTTATACTGAAGCTTTTATATGATAATCACTTATGACATGACAGCTTAAGCTATCAGAATAATTGTTTCATAGAAATAAAACAAGTCATCTACCTGAACAATGCTTGTGCAAGATTCTTCAGGCATCTCTTGAGATACGTGTGGCGAATCTTCACTTTCCTTTTGGCTGTTTTCTGCCGAAGAGGATGGAGAGTCATCAAGCCCAAGTCCACTGTAAATTGCAGCATTCTTTTTTGCTAAGCTATCTGATTTTACTTTGATTTGTGGCGTTCTTTGGTTGGTCAACTTTTCTGCCTTATTTGCAAAGTCCTCTTTCAAACTACATTTCCCTGTTACTCTATTCGAGGAAATTCCTGTGTTCTTCTCTGAAGGCACTCCTGTATCTCGAGATGGAAGAACAATAGGGGAAGCAGTTCCAAGCCTCGTGGAAGGAGTCGTATTTGGAGGTGCTCTTGAGTTATAAATTGCAGCCTGTATAACAACATAACCAACGATGCTCAAGTAAACCGTATTTCTCCCAAGCTAACACATCATTTTCCTATCCATTGGTTGAAAAAGGGAAAAACAAATAACAAATTTTATATACCGTGGTGTGGATGTTGCTGGGAATTTTTTGTGAACTATTGGGTTTTTCTGGAGCCTTTGGACCTGATCGCAACCGAGGCGAGCGTTCATAGGTGGGTAAAAAGGAGCCATAATCACCAAATTTTGCACCTAAAAAAGTTGTTCATATCATCCGACAAAGTTACTCGTGTGAGTGCATAGACAGATATTTCATTTCTGGTTACATGCCATTATTTCTATTGTTGAACTTACCCAAACGCTCGGGAAAAATACCTCCTTCAAATTCCTTTTGGAAATCACCCAGAACATGCTGAATCCTCTCATCCTAAAAAAAACAGTAAGCAAGTTATTAGTCCTGTTATGTTAAAGATGAAATTTAATCAATATGACTGATAAAAGCAAAAATTGCATTGGCTAAATGTATCACGAGGAATGAAGCAGCATCATGACAGACACCATGAAGCACAGCAGCAAAATTCAACAATTATAATGATTTTTATTATTTAATTGGTAGGTAAGATTCTTATCCCACGGTCAAAATATAACTGCACATTTGCATACCACAAACAATCTGAAAAAACAAACAAAAAAGATAAACTTGTATATCACCACTATTACGCAGAAGTACAATTGATGCAGGATGTAATTATTGATGGTATTGTGTGTGGCAGATTGCAGATCCAGCTGCAAGAAAGTGTGTTTGTTTGCTCATTACCTCTTTTCCAATGTACTTCAACGTGGATTGGCGTTCAATTGGGTTTTAAAATGAAGAAACAAACACACTGAAAAGCATCTACAGTATCCGTGGACAAACATAATTGATCCATATGTTTGTCAGTTTTTGGTACATTTTATTACGTTTTGGTACTCTTCGATTATAGACCAGATTCTTTTTATAAAACAAAACATGGTTTTCTTTAATCATTAAAGAAAAAAAGTCAATATGTGTTCGATTTCCTGTATGTCACAAGGAATGAAACACATTGACAAATTGAAAATTCATGCTCAGTGGTACCAGATAATTTCACTTGTTTGTTCCATTTGCGCGCATGAACAAAGTAGAAGAGAAACCAAACCAGAAAACATTGAAATGGGTTAAGATTTCAAGTAAAAACCCTTACAATGTAAGAGAGAGAATCAAGGTCAATGTTGTCATCATCCTCATCCTCATAACAATAGAAAGCCTCTCCTTCCTCCAACTCAGCAGTACTATTGCGTTGCATCTTGACCACCGCAAAATTAACCCCAAAAACCCAAACTCCAAAACCCGAATAGTGACCCCTTTACAGTGGAACTTTCCCTGAAGTCCAGCATCACTTCAACCAACAATATACATCAATTGATAAAAAAAAATCAATTTTTTTTTTCAAAATACTCGACCCAAGAAAGGAAGAGGAGAACCCAGAAGCGGAAACAGATGAAAGAAAGTGTGATCATGCGATGGGACAAGAATCGTTGATGTGAATTATTACTTGAATTAAAAATTAATATTGGGTTTGACCCAAGAACAAGGGAAGAATTGATGAGACGGTGGAGATCGGGGAAACTATGAGCGACGACAGAAGTAAGTGGAATGAATGAATTGAGTATTGACGCAGACTTCAAACGGAATCCAAAACTTTCTCCCTCTTGAATTGTTTGATGTGCCCAGCACGGAATGAAAGACTACGGTTTTGTGTTTGGTCTCTTAATTTTTGCAATTTTATATGCTATATTTTTTTATTATTATTTATTTATTCCCTTATATCTCGCCCAACTTTTGTTTCTATCTTATTGTGTTTGGTTCATGGAAAAAAATAGTTTATTTAGAAACAATACCATCCTTCTTATTTTTATAAATAATAATATACTAGTAGAGTTTTCTCTTTTTTATAACAAAAATTAATAAATATTAAAATTTTGATGTAATTATTATCATGAAAAATAATTATCAAAACATAAAAAAATAAAGTATATGTAAAAATAATTTATTTTTTTATTAATCATTATATTTTGTCCTAATTTAGGGTTATGATCAGATAATAGAAAATTTAGAATGAGTGTTTAAGATATTCTGGTTCGAATTACAGTGAATTCAAGTCAGAAAGGTAAAAATCAAACATTAATGAACAATTTATACATAAATGGACATATGAAGATATGAAATGTTAAAAATTATTTAAGTTATATATATATATATATATATATATATATATATATATATATATACATCTTTCTTTTTTATACTATTTCTGAGAGGATAAGAGTTCTGATTAATTTATCTGTTATCATTATTAGAATACTTTTATCTTATATATTTAACTGTGATAGGATAAAATTTTAGATGATCTTAAATTGCTCTAATTGGTATTATATTCAGACATCTTCCAGAATTTTAAAGATACATCTTTATGGAACAAAATTGTTCATTATGCTAATTTCATTGTTTATCATAAAAACTAAGAAACTGGTTGATGGAAGAAAAGTGTCAAAGAGTAGAAAAGGTATGAAATTATTAGGAAAACAAAATACTTTAAAAACCAAATTTCATTATTAATGGTTATGTATTGTTGTAACTATATTACTAGGGAAAATACTTGTTACTTGCTCATTTATGTTATTATTTTATAATGATTAAAGTATTTTTTACAATTTTATTGTCAATGTAAATAATTATTACAGTAGTTGCAATGTAAATAATTCTTATTTATTTTGTATATAGTTTTATTAAAAAATGGTTAAGTTTAAAAAATATAAAATTAAAAACAGTTGAATTTAAAAAAGAAATAATAATTTAAAAGATAAAAAATAATAACATATTTATTTTAATTTAAAAAACTTTTATTTAAAAGATAAAATTGAAAAAATACATAAATACAACACACTACTAAACACCATAAAATCTCACCATGAGATCATGAAATTACGGCATTGATACTATACCAACAATCAAAATTTATTATCACCTTCATATCATACTTGAAGTAAAATTATACAACACCATATTCATCAACATATATAATATACACACCCATTTGATTAATTTTTGTAAAACATTCTAAAAAGACCAACTTTTTAATATATAGAAAGCTTAAAGGAAAACCCAAAATAGATGTCTTGTACTAGACTATCGTCCAGTAAGTCACTCACCCAGCGAATTAAGCAAAACAAAAGCTCAGACCTACAGCAGAGAAGTGATGTTCAATGTCACTTTCTATCGCTCAACGCCCACCAAATAAATAGTTCATTATCTTTGCAGCACTCAGCACCTAAACTGGTCACTCAATGCCCAAACTAGCCACTTAGTGCCCTGAAGTACAGTGGCTCTTTGACTTTGGGACGCTCAACGCCACTCTGTGCCCCTCAATGTCATACCAGAACATGACAACTCTGATTCTCTTGATTTGTGTGTATTAAGTCATTTACAAATGATCAAATTGATATCCTAATACTTGTAATTGTTTGAAAACACGTTTAACTATTGGTTTGATATCAATTAATTCAAATGATAAATGATTCAACCCATTAGATTAAGCTCACACTTCTCATAGCTCAACTATCATATTAACATATTTGCATCTCATATTTCAGCAAAATCAAAAGCTAACAATGTCCCAAACGACACAAACTTAAATTCCTAACTCCAAAATTACTCAATAACCAATTCCCTTAGAATTTTACTTGTTAAAACTCCATTACTAAACTTCCTTTTTATCTAATATCATGACCTTTTACTCATTCATATACCCAACAACAAAACCATAAATTATTTACTCAATCTCACCAAATAAGACCAGCAAAAACCTTTAAATTTAACAAGCAACTCCCTCCTAATTTTTATATACAAAACCAAGAAACTCTAAACCCAAAAACTCAAGTATTTTATCATATCACAACAGCATTTCAACACAAATTTCAAATCAATTAAACAACCATTCTTAACCAATAGATCTTTCAAAAATCAATACACTCACTCAATCATTCATCACACCAAACCACTAATTTCACAACATTTCAAACATACAACACATATTATAAACCTCAAAATAAATTAAAAAGTAATGGTTAGTTTTTCTTACCTATTAGGAGCTCAAACAATTCTATAGAACTCATACATCCCCCACATATCAACTAACTCTATTTGTTTCTACAATACATAATACCATGATTAAAGTACATCATTAGAACCATTGATTAATAAAAAAGTTAATGAAAGGAGTAGATGACACATGTGACAAAGCTAGGTTTACATGTATTATCAAACATATAAATTAGAGAAAAAATAGTAGAAATTAACTTACTATTTTATAAGAATTCATCGATTAGAAATAAATATATTGTTGTCGTGATCATGTAGACACTCCATAATCTTCAAATAGATAACTCAGAACTAAAACTCTAAGAAAAAAAATATTCAGATAATAAGTTTTAGAAAGATAACATATATTTTAAGTAATAACACTCCTTAATAAAATTGATATTTATATATTTTTGTTTTTAATATTAAAATAACATACTCTTATTATTTAAAATATTTTATTAGCTCTTAAAACTCTATTTCATAGGTTCTTATCACATACTAGATGCAATTCATGTTAGTAATTTGAGGAAGGAGCATCAAGTACATAAGTTCCTCTATTTTCCATTGCTTCGTCTTTTTCTTGATTTTTAAATCAATTCAGTTATTTATAGTATGTTGTCAATGTAATTTTGTTCACCGAAAAATATTCAAATGATTTGTTCATGTTGTTTTAGTAGAACCACGGCGCAAAAATAATTCTCCGTGTGTTGAATTTCATTTGTAAAATGAAATCGTTATATATCATATGATCAAATTATAACATAGTTATTTTCTTTTATGGAAAATACTTCCATTATATCCAAAAAATAAATTATTATTAGCAGCCAAAAAAACAACGATGACTGTGATGCTTTAAGTAAGTATTGTAATTACTATAAATAAACAAATAAAAAAATAAGGTCTTCCCATTCGAACATTACTTTAAGTCTTATAAATATTTATTTAAAAAATAGGAAAACATATATGGAATAAGTTACCTAAATAAGATAAAAAAAAAACAATGTAAAATTACCACCGTGTTTGACAACGAAAAGAAAAACAATAACTGTATCTTTAAAAAGAAAATATTTTCAGATTTTGAAACTATAAAGAATATTTACAATCATTTGAATATTAATTTTATTTGAAAAAAAAAAGAATGAAGTGATAGATTGAATAAATAAGGAAACAAAATTTACATTTTTCAACCTGAAATCCATTATTGAATAATTGTTTTTGCATAGATATAAATAAACTTACCCTCGTTGTGCTCGTGTGTTTTTTTCCCATAACTTTTTGTAGTATTATGACAATCGCAAATGGAATGCGTGAACGACATCACTCTCGGAAACTTGTAAATCGCATTCAACAATCACAGTTTGGAAAAGCGCTTTATCAGTCCCGTGTTTGATAAAGCCATTTTTTAAAATACTATATATTAGTTATATAAAACAATTTTATGATATTTTTTAATCAAAAGTATATATAGACACACTATACTAGTTAGACTTTTTTCAAAAATTATCTTAAAATTAGTGGCTGAGCTTCATAGTTTTGGGGGCCTTGCTCCTCCTAAATTTGTTTACGTATACATAAAAATAATTTATTTTAATTTTAATATATTTTATGTTTAGCATTTTATTTTTTTATATATATTTATGTTGACACTTCCAAAATATTTTCTAAAAATTCCTCACTTTTAAAACAATGTTTAATTACTAGTTGTTGTTTATAGATTTTAGTGCAGGTTAAATTTGTTTTTGCTGTGTAATAACTGAAAATGAAATTAAAAAATTAGGTTAAAATAGGATGAAATTAAAAACGGATAAAATCCTTATTCCCTTCATCTTCTTTTTTCATTTTCATTTGAGTCTCTTTTTTTTTCTTAAGCTGAAATTTTCTTTATAGTATAAAATTGCAAGTAAATTAAGTAAATTTGATAAAAACATAAGGATAAATAATCTAAATACAAAAGATAACATGGTTATATTGAATTTTATACAAGATTGTGTGTTATTTGAATATTTTTTAAATGTATGAATTTGTTGATATACGATTTATATAGCTTGAATGAATGAAAATTGTTGCGTGTTTATTAATTTTGTGTTAGAATACTATAGCTAAGACAAATTGTTTCAACTGTGGTTATTTTAAAACAAAATATTAAATGTTAGGCATGATAATGTTGTTTTGTTTTTTTATAAATAGATGATTGGTTTTAAATGCTTTAAATTAATGTTGTCCAAATGGGTTGTAACTAGTCAACCCAATCCGGCCCATTACGGGTTTGAGCCAGATTGAGTTTGAAAAAAATAGTAATTTTTTTATGCGGGTTTTGTGTTTCAATATTATTAGTTAGCATTTTTATTATTATATTGTAGATGAGATAAAAAAAAATTTCTAAGAGAGAAAAATATTATTAGATTTATATATATTCAAGACTCTAATATTATAAATGGGCAAGTGATACAAAAATTATCAATATTAAAAACTTATTTATTCGTCTTTTGTGTTTGTTTTTTTTTTTATAGTTGAATTGTATGATATTTTTTTTATTTTGAATTGTCTTTGGAGTTAGAGTGAAATTTATTTAGATTTTAATTAAAAAATTATAATTTTTTTATTTGAGAATAAACTCATAATTAAGTGAGTCAGTGAACCAGCTCGTTTGACCCATCAACCCGTGGTGGGTCAGACCATATTTGAATTTTTTTTCAGCTTGCTACTAAGTGAGCGAATTAGGTTGGTTCACTAATGGTTTGTTCACTTGAGAGGAGTTTACTCTTCAGATGGATTAGCACATATGAAAAAGAGGGATTATTTGTATTCACATGCAAAGATTGGCGAGGAAAGAAAAGAGGAGAATTAAGGGATCTTCTCTATTTTCAATCATGGTATATATGGGATGATTTGCAAGGAATTAAAACCAATTTTCATTTTTGTCCCTCCTGTATTTTATATTTTTCATATTTTTTTCTCTTATAATAATAATAATAAAAATAATAATAATAATAATAATAATAATAATAACAATAATAATAATAATAATAATAATAAATAATAATAATAATAATAATAACAATTATCATTTTACTAATTTATAATTTTTTTTACATTTTTAAAATTTACTTTAATAATTAATTTTAATTTTTTACTCTTTATAAATATTTCTACAACTAAATATTTATCATTTTATATTACTTTAATAACTAGGGGCATTTTGGTAATATTTAATTTTTACCAATTAAACATTTTTTTATCTGTCACATCAATCAAATCCTACACTAATTTTAACAAATTTTACTTCCAAATCCACTCTCAATTATCTCAAAATCCACTCAAATAAATAACAAAAAATTTACTTTCAAATTCATCCACTCACTCTCCCCGAAATCATTTCCTCCAAGTGAACACACTCCAAATGACCAACTCGTGGTGGGCTAAGCCGGATTACCCATTTTGAGAACTCTATTTTAAATATAATACTTTTGATGGATTAAATACCGACTATATTTTGCATGTCTAAAGTATAAAAGATTTTTAAATTGAGTTTTTAATATATTTTAAAAGAGTATAATTAGTTTCACGTAGTTTTTCATATGTTAGTTTAAATGAGTTTGATATTAATGAAAAAATATATCAAATTTTAATGATAAAGAATTGAATATTGAAATGAGTGAGTAATGATATTTGATTAAATTATAGATTGTATTGATAATTTTAAATGTATATGAAAATTATATTTATCAAACTAAATTTGAGTCAAACTTTTAAAATATATTTGATTTTATTGTATGAGGTTGATTTTTATATTTTCACTCAAACCTAAGATTTCCACTCATGAATAAATATCAAAACTATGTTTTTTTAATATTTTATTTTCGCTCAAACAAATGACGTTTTTACTTAAATGAAAATAAAATTGTTTTCTAACACACTTAAAAAGTCACTTAAGCCATACAATTTTTTGCTTATTAAAATATTTTCCTTCTTCTTTTTCATTGGTCTTTAGTGGATTGCATGGGAATTTTATTATAAATGTAAAATAAATATTAATACATAGTAATATTTAATTTAATTAACATAAAAATTTTATTTAATAACTTTATTATTAATATATAATTAATATTATTTTTATTGTTTATTCCTAATGTTAACCTTTTGTTATTATAAATAACATAAACAAATATTTTGCTTGTATATGAAAGTTAACGTTGAAATAATAAAACTGTGTATGAACGTTAATGTAGAAATAATAAAACTTTTAAAAATAAATAATTTTGAAAGAATGACTTTGAAAAAGAATGTGTGGAGAAATAGATAGAAAAGTAATTAGAGAATAATAAGAATTAATAATGGGAAATGATATCTGAAGGAAGAGTTATTAAGATTGGATGGTATAATTATGTATATATTTGAAGGTCGGATTGATGGATGTTTATTGTATATCACTTAATAAAATTTTACTACTTTACCGTGTTGTTTTTGTTGTGGTTTGTACATGTTATTATAGCTGTCAAAAGCGTTACAACATGCAGGCCAATCTGATCCACCACGGATTTGAGTTGGGTTGGGTTTAAAAAAATTGTATTTTTTTATGCGGGTCAGATTTCAACCCGTATTTTCAAAATTAATTAAACACGGGAGTGAAATTTGTTTAGATTTGAATTATAGAAAGTTTATAATTTTTTTATTTAAAAAGAATTGTAATTAAGTGAGTGAGTGAGTCAACCCGTTTACCCACCAACCCATGGTGGGTTGGACCGGGTTCGAATTTTTCTGACTCGCTAATAAATGAATCGGGTTGGGTTGATTCACTAAGTGACCAACTCGTGGTGGGCCAGGTCGGATCGGACCGGGTGATCCATTTTCACAGCTCTACATGTTATGATCATATGATAGCAGAGAATAATATGAACAAGAAAAAAAAAACCTACAATAATGAAATAATTGATTATATGTTTAGACATTAGTTGTGACCTAGATATATATTTTTGTATTGTATAATTTTTTTTAATTGATGGAGTTTTCTATATTTTGAAAATTTTAAACTATGATTTTTTATGAAGAATTATAAATATAATTTATATATTTATAGGTTTATTTATTTATCAAATACAAGTAAAAACATATGTGCGGTATTTGATTTTTAATGGTAATAAAAAATGAAATTATTATTGTTATAATAATTATGAAATTAAATATAAATAATTTGTATAGATAGTTGTATAGGTCTGTAGTCTAATGGTTTTCTTTAGATCACAAATGTTTGATGGATTGACTTTATGTAATAGTTTTGGTTAACAAATTATTTCATCACACAAATGTAAGTCTTTCAAGTTAGAATAGTAATGATTTATCAATCAACAAACTTCAAAATGTATCTACTGCAAAAAAATTTATAAACTTTCTAGAAAATAAGTTTTATTATGTTATTATTTGATTATGAATCACATTCACTATCTCTAAATGTATTTAATCGTATAGGAAACAATTGTATACAAACAAATCAAATTAACGATTTAAATTAACTAAATAAAAGTTCACCTTGAACCACCATACTTCACAAACAAGCAAAAGAATATTGATTATAGATTTCAACATTTGAAAATGGCTGAAAGTTTTTATTCAAAATAGTATTAATCATAAAAATATATAAAAATAATAATATTTTATGTTCGATAGTCAAATATATTGATTATATTGTTACATTGAAAGAAGAATGACAGATGCAGGAGTAGCGCGTGAACTTGGTCATCGTTCGTCGTGCGTCACAGTCACATGCACTGTAGGAAGTTGACTATTTGAAAAGCACGTGCTTTTTTTCTATGTGCAAATTTAATATTTATTAATTTCAAAGGATACAGAAACAAAATACTGCTAATATTTATTAGCTTTAAAGACACGTGTAAACACATTAACTAAGAAGGGTTATTATCAATTACTCTACAAAATATTACCATAATTTGATCTATTAGCAATATTAAAGTCTAATATCTCCATAAAAATATTCTAGCAAAACTTATTTCCTATAAATTCAGTGATAATTTTATTTAAATCAATGATAATTTTTATTTAAATCAAGATTTTCAACTTATTTAAATTTCAAATAATTGTTTTTACCACACGTGACTCTTCTTCATATTATATTAAATATTAACATCTTTTAATTATGAATATTCGTTAACGATATTTTTTTAATATTTTGTTTTATCACAATAAGATGCATTTATTTGATACTGTAGTTATTTGAGTCAATTATTAAAATTAATCAACGATTAATATTACATGTGTTTTATTCAAGTGAATATAATATTAACAATTCATAACGAATTCATATAAGAATTGTAATATCATTTCCAATATAACTTTAAGGTAAAGAATATATATATATATATATATATATATATATATATATATATATATATATATATATATATATATATATATATATATATATAGACACGCAGTGTTTTCTCTATGTTATATTATTCAATTCATTCAGTATAAGACTTTCAACTTACTATTAAATTCTTAATATGCGTCATAAGCCATCTCCTAAGTATAAATATTATACTTTTTAATTACTAAAATTAATTTATTTTAATATATAATAAACGGATATTTTATCTTGTAAAACAAATGTAAACAAAAAAAAAATCAAGTGAAAACAAATGTATTCATTTTTTTATAAGAAGAAATAATGAAATTATAATCATAAAATTATATATAAACAAATTTTACAATTTATTATATATAGTATTTATTTTTTTGTGGATGACATTGGTTTATTTATTTTTGAGTTAAATATATTTTTGATCCTTAATGTTAACTTTTAGTCATAATTGGAATTAGTCTTTTTTGAAATTCTAGTCAAATTTAGTCTCTCAACTTTAGAAATATATGTAGATTTAATCATTTTAATTAAATTTTATTAAAGTTATTTAACGTTTCAAACATATTTCATCATAACATTTGAGTTGTTTATATTGTTTTTGACAAATTTTTTTATTCAATGTTAGTTGAGAAATACATTTGAAATCTTAGACAAATTTAACATAATTTGGTTAAAATGACTAAATTCATGCACTTCTAAAAATGAGAGACTAGATTGATTTAAAGTTTCAAAGAGTGACTAATTATAATTTTCACTAAGAATTTAAAGAGTAAAAACATATTTAATCCTTTATTGGAATTTAAAAAAATGATTAAATAGAAAAACAATTAAAATTAAAAAAAGAAGAAGTTTACTTGGATAAAATTAGAAGAAAAAAAAATACACACCGAAAACTAATAAAAACATATGCGCTACCCGTATGTGTTCAATTTTTTATAATAATAATAAAAAATAAAATTATTATTTTAATTGTAAAATTAAATATAAATAATTTTTATAATTTTATTGTACATAATTTCTATTTATTTTATAGGTAGTTTTGTAATTAAAAAGATGTTAAGTTTAAAAAACACGATTAAACTAAAAAAATTGTTAAATTTTTAAAGATAATAAAATTGATAAAATAATTATTTTAATTTAATAAAAAAAAACTTGTATCTAAATGGTGAGTTTGGAAAACATATGTAAGAGCCTATAAAATCATGTTTTAAAATTGATAGTGTGTTTGAAATGATGAGACTTTATTATTTTAATAAAAAATAGTGTTTTTTTTAGACTAACTCTCGATTTTTTTTTCTAGACGAACTCTTATATAGCTATGATGATCTTTGAAACGAACTCTCATTTTTTTCCAAACAATTTTTTAAATAAAGTAAATTAGTTTTTTATCTCTTTTTTTATTGGTGTGTTCTTGCATGTGAATCATTTTGGTTCGCATGTAATGTATGAGTCTTATATAAGAGTCTTTGTTAATCAATTGTTCTAATGGTGTTCATATGGGAAGATAGAGTTTTATTTGTGTGTTTGGAAGTGTTTGTAGGATTACTGATCAATTTGATTTGTCTTTTAGGTAAGGAAAACTCATTGCATTGTTTTTAACTAAGAGATAACTTGTAATTGCTAATTGCATGTTTGTGAGGTATTTGGTTTGTGTGATTGAAGTGTTCGATGGAATATGATGTATGAAGTTGAATTATGATTCAATTTGGCTCACATGAATTGTATTTTGAAATTTAGTATGTTGTTTGTTTGATATTGCAATTGACATTAATTAAGACATTGAATTGTGTATAATTTGATAATTGGTGTGTTTTCACATGTGGTTGTTGTTAGATTAATTTGTTGGGTTGAAATGACGTAAATATGCAAAATTATGTAGACTTTGCTCAGTGAGAATAATTTCGTTGGGTTTTAGGCGATAATATACTTGTTAGGTGAGATTAAAATCATAAAGCTATTGACTCTATGGTCGTTGGGCGAGAATAATCTCATTGAACACAACAAAAGTCAAATAGTTCACTCACTAGAAGTAGTTGGGTGAGTCTCACTGGGTAACTTTTGTGAGAATTCAAGTTTATAAGTTTCAGTGCTATTCTCGTTGGACGAGCTATTTGGTCGTTGGATGAATGTGCTTTCTAGCGTTACTCATTAAGCAAAAGTATAAAAATATTGTTTGTATTGATATATGGATTTTGTACAAGGAGTTGTCCTGTCTAGAGGTTTTATATTGGTTAATGATGTTGACGGACTAACCTTATGTGTGGTAGGGTGAAACCTACATACACATAAATCTCCACACTGGTAAGATATTTTCCGCTTTGGGCTAGACTTTCTTGGATTTGTTTTTGGTACCATTCCAAAAGGCTCTTACCAATAAAGGTATATTATGTGTATATAAACCAATGTTCATCTCTTATTTTATCATATGTGAGACTTTGTTTATAAAAAAAATAAAGACAATACAATGACATGATTTTAGGTCATGCATTATATACTTGTACCAATGAATTTAATATGATAGTTATATGTTAATCTTCTTTGCTTATTGATTATCATATTTATAATATTTTATTTAATAATTTTACATTATTAAATGAGATATTACTATGCTAACATAAAAAATAAATCTCTTTATATATATAAGTATTATATAGACAAATTATGAACTTAAATATAACTATTTTTTATAATTTTATTGCAAGATAGATTTTATTTATTTTATAAAGAGTTTTATAATTTAAAAATAGTTAAGTTTAAAAAATGGATAAATTAAAAAAGAAGATAAATTTAAAAAATCATAAAATTGATAATATAATTATTTTAAATTTAGAAAAAATCTATTTAAATGATAAACTAGGAAAATAGTATGACCCCAGAATATGAATATATATATATATATATATATATATATATATATATATATATATATATATATATATATATATATATTTATTATCATATGACAAGTAAAATATATTATCATTATTTAAAATTAGTGAATGTGTGTTGACTTTTATGATAATAATAAATTATTAAAATTACTATTAGTATTCTTACAATTATAAAATTAAATATAAATATTTTTATAATTTTATCATGAGTAGCTTTTAATTATTTTATAGATATATTTTTAATTAAGAAAAATAATTAAGCTTGAAAAAAACAGTTAAAAGTCAGAAAAATAGTTAAACTTAAGCAAATTATCAATTAAAAGATAATATTGATAAAATAATTATTTTAATTTTAAAAAATTATTTAAAGGATAAAATTGAAAAACAATACGTACACCAAAAAATGAATACTCTTTCTATCACAATACAGAAGATCATAGTATCAAATTAATGTACATAAATAGATTTCAAGAATATAAGTAAATTACAGTTTTTTAATAAAAATAAATAAAACAAATAAAAGATAAATATAGCATATGAAAATATTTTATATTGACATGATTGAAATGTTACCATTATAATTATTTATTATTATTGATGGTTATTTATTTTATTTAGAATTGTCAAAATGGGTAACCCGACCCGACTTAAACCCGACCCACCACGGGTTGACTACTTAGTGAGCCAACCCAACCCACCTTATTTATTAGCAAACCGAAAAATTTTAAACTCGACCCGACCCACTACGGGTTGATGGGTTAAACAGGTTGGTTCATTGGTGCACTTAACTTTTTTTCACCCTATTCCTCTGGGATTTTTATAACATGTTACTTTGATCGATCAAATTGAAACAGTAATAATTGGACCAATTGATATAAAAGAAAATGAAACAAAATAACTCTATTGTTATATATTCTAAGCTATCAACCATAAAATTTTGTCAATTTAGTTTAATGAGACATACACAATCGTTTGACCAAGAAACTACATATAGCCGTTAACAAAAATATATAGTAGAGAGAAACTTTTGGATAGACAACAGCACGAAAAGCTCTACTGCGAAGTAAAGGTTGTGCGTTTTGAATACTTAATTTAATTAATTTGATTTCAATAAAAAAAGGATTTGAATAATTAATTTAGTTAATTTGATTTTAATAAAAAAATAGGTGGAGTGATGAGCCAACTCAAACCCGTGGTGAGCCGGATTGACTCACAAGTTTCAACCCATTTTGACGGTACTAATTTTATTATTACATTGTCATTATATTTAGAAAATATATTCTTAGTTAATTATAGATATTTATTATAAATATTTGTAGTGATCATAATTTTATTTTAGTTTGTGTAACAATGTCTTGTAATATTTATTTATATTAGTGTCTTGATAAATAAAGCTACAAGGGGTTTTCTTGCATTAAAATTAAGAGATTGGGAAAATCTTGAGGAGAATTAAATAATTTTTTTTTTAGAATTATACCATATTATACAAGAAATATTGATGATTAATATTCTGCATCACTCCAATAACATCACAACAACTTCTTGAAATTTTGAATATTGTTAATATTGAGAATTGTCTTCATTGAGAATTATCTTCATGATAAAAAAATGACAATTTTTTGAATTATTAATAGGAGAGTTTTACACCATCTAATTAGAAGTTTATCTTATTTAACAAATGTGGAAAAAAATTACAAAGACATCATATTGCTAAATGAAAAAGATGTTACTCTTGCCAAGGGGAATAATATAATTTTGGATATTAGTTTACAACTTGAAAATGATATTTTTTTTATCAATTAACTTATAATTTAATCTCTGTATCACAAATAATTGATGTATAATTCATTAAAACTGACATTGTAACAATTTATAAGTAATCATGATACAAAGTTAACAAAACTGGGATTGGATGCATTATTGTATGTCCCTCTTTTATATTAAAATTTATAAAGAGAAGACGACACCTGGATTCAAGGAAAACAATATTGAAATAATATCTATAATTTTTTTTTCTTTTTTAAGAAAAAATTAATGAGAGTTCAACCTTATATTATTAACAAGAATATAGTTTAATACAATTACTTAAATGATTATAATTTTTCAATATATATTTAACCCATGCAAGTAAAAAAACTTACATTTAAGTTATAAAAAAATATCAACTATATATTCTGAAAACGTAGATTAAAATCACAGTTTAATTTAAATAGAAGAATGTAATTATCAATTGCAATGTGATATAATATTGTCACTGTAAACTTGTTTCTCACAATGTTTCGCATTCTCCACCCATAAATGCAAATCTTTGCATACTTCATTGCTTAATATATATATATTTTTAATTCAATGACGAAAATATATTAAGAATTATTTTAATATATATTTAATGTAAATAATCTAATACCTTCGACTAAATATGAACTACGTTAAGTATTTTATTATAAAATTAATAAATTTATTATATACGCGTATCCAATAATTTAATTTAGATGTACTGATGTAATAAAAGTATTGCATCTCATTAATTATTTTTTGAAAATTAAGTGATTTATTGACTATGATTAAGCTCTTAAAACATTAATTAACATGTCATCTTTTAACTAAAAACTATTTCTCTAGATGTTTAAAATCATGCATGTTGACATTTTCCTATTATTTATTATTATTATCTATTGTTATTATTATTATTATAAAAACAAATTATTTTTTCTCTCTAACAATGATTAGTCAGCAGCAGATTCATTAATCATAATTCATTGACCCTGTTCCTTTCTTTATGTTCAGATTAAATTAACATCAATTTTTGTTTTTGGCCTCAGTGATAAATTTTCAGCATCTATTTCAAGGTTTCGTCTTTTTTGGTATTTTTTTTTTCACGGTTGGATTCTTTCCTAGCTCACCCATCTTCGATTTTCTCAGCCTGTTTCCTCTTATGTTTCAATAGGGTTTCTATATTTTTTTTTTCTTTTTTTTTCCTCTAAGTCTTTTTTTCCTCCAGAAATTCTTAAATTCGTGGACGTTCGAGGCTCGATTTGGTACGTTTCTTTCGATTTAGGGTTAGGGTTTTGTGTCTGTTAGTCAATGAGTTTGTTGCATGCAAATTGGGGTGTCGATTTTCGTACCTTCTTCAAATCTCTATTTGGTTCTGTTGCAGTGAGCTATGGGCACTGGCTGTTTTACATTTTTTCGTGAAACAAAGCATCAAAATTTTGACTTTTTATTTTCCCGACAGGATTTTGATTTGGGACGAATTCTTCCTTTTCTTTCTCTCTTTTTTATTTCTTTCTGGCTTCTTAGTGCATTGAATTGGTGCTGCATTCACTATACGAATTGAACAAGGTGGCATGATGCAATGAAGTGTTGTTCTTGGAGGGTATTATCAGTGTAGCACTCTGAATTTGGAGGTAAAATGTTCAGTCCAAGCGTGGATTCTGCAAGGGATGCTGGTGGTGTGGCAGGGGCTGTGCTAATTCCCATGCGGTTTGTGTGGCCATATGGGGGAATAAGTGTGTATCTAAGCGGTTCTTTCACACGGTGAGTCTTTTGTAGATTAACACACCTTAATCCTTCTGCAACCATCATCCATTTGGTGAAAAGGGCTCCACTTTCTTCTGATTTTATTGTGTTGGTTTTCGTGGGATTCGTGTCACTTTCCAGGTGGTCTGAACTTCTACAAATGTCGCCAGTGGAAGGCTGCCCAACTGTTTTTCAAGTCATTCATAGCTTGGCCCCTGGTTATCATCAGGTCATATTATAGTGTCTGACTAACAAGTTTTGTGCACTTCATAATTTTTGTGGTCTATTGTTTATAATTTATGTTTTGGTGGCAAAATGTTCATTTCGCACTGAGCTGTGTTAATGTCAATACCTTATAGACAGCATAAGAGAACAGTTATACGGTGCAGTTATTTCTAGATGTTTTGAAGGCAAGATCTATTAACAATCTCAGTTTTTTTTGAGATTTTGTTTTGCGATGTTTGATTTTCTCAATAAATGTTTTTGAGATACCGCCCCTTTTTCTGACTGAAGTTTGTTTATGAAGGTGTCAATGGGTTTAAAATGTTTGACCTTTATTCTTGGTGGCTAGATACTTATTACATAGTTTTTTGAATGCAGTACAAGTTTTATGTTGATGGGGAATGGCGGCATGATGAGCATCAACCCTGTTTATCTGGAGAATATGGGATAGTTAATACTGTTTTATTGGCTACTGATCCTAGTTTTGTACCTCTTTTAACTCCAGACATAGTTTCTGGATCTAACATGGATGTGGATAACGAGGCTTTTCGACGCATGGTAAACATTACTCATACTTTGACAGTTGTTAATGTTGTTACGAGCATATATTCTCTTTCTCATACTGGCTGGTGGAGTTGTACTTGGTACTGAAATTTCATAGAATAGATTTCATACTGATATCTATCTGAAGATTGTATTTAATCCTTTTGAAACTCCTAGATCCCATTATTTTAATGTCTTTTAATTCTGTAATACTCATTTATCTAGGTCTGACATAAATTGATATTTTTTTGTGTGTAAATGTTTGCTCACATCTTAGAAGGTTTGGGATAGTCAGTGCTTTGGGGAGTGGGATGAACGGAAAAGAGAGAGAGTAAAGAGATTGAATAGAATATGTGGAGGGGGGGGGGGGGGGAGTAGTAGTTTATGGAGCCAGCAGATGAAGGGTAATTTAGTCTAAGAAAGTCTTTACCAAAACATCATATCACCTTTATTATTATAGATTATAGATTAAGATTTTCGTTTCCTTGCTTATGAAAATTCATTGTTCAGGTCCGATTGACAGATGGTACATTAAGTAATGTGTTGTTACCAAGGATATCAGATGCTGATGTACAGACCTCTTGTCAGCGTATTTCTTCATTCCTATCTTCGTGCACAGCATATGAATTACTTCCTGAGTCAGGCAAGGTTTGGAACTTTTACCATCAACCCGTTATTTTTGGCGACTTTCCATCTAGAATTACTTAATTTACTAATTTAGTGACATCTGGCCACAGGTTGTTACCTTGGATGTCGATCTGCCTGTGAAACAGGCATTCCACATACTGCATGAGCAGGTATCTTTTTGCTTGGACTATAATTCTTATATTGACTTTTCAAATATGTTGAGTGATTATGCTAATAATAATCTTTTTGAATACTGGATACTGCATGTTACTTCCTTTCTTTCCTGGGTAAATAGGCTGGAAATAACTTGTATACTTTTGAATCCTTTTGTTGAATTTGAGAGGTTGTTTCGAAATCTCTTGCTTTGACAATGTTTGAGTGTTTTGCATCTTTCATTTTATGCTCTAGCATATTCATCTGTAGTATTACTGTATGTTTTTTCTGTTGCTGATTAGTAGTTTGTGCATACTACTTATATGAATCGAGTAATTTTACAGGGAATTCCCATGGCTCCTCTTTGGGACATCTGCAAGGGGCAGTTTGTTGGAGTTCTTAGTGCCTTGGATTTTATTTTAATTTTAAGAGAGGTATGTCAAGTACAAGACTGTATTAGCCCATCTTGTTGGCATGTTTTTGGTTGAAAAACTCTTGTCGTCATGGTTTGTATTACACTTAAAATAACTTGGAAAGGCTAATATCAATATATACAAGATGTATGACAAATTACAGAACCTGTTATCAAGAACATAAAAGAAATGAATTAGAAAACCAAAGAGAAATATTTATTACTTGGTTATAGAATTATAGTTAATTTTGTTCATGAAAGGTGGACCCATTGCTTCACATTTCTTTAATTTAGTACAATTGTAAACTTGTGTGCTAAGTCCAACCATCTTCTTGCAAGAACTGTATCTCCAGCCTTGCCCCATGGCAAGCTCCATCAAATAAATGGCCAGACCCAATTGCGAAAAAAATAAACAGAAGAATCTGAATAATAGTTGAGCAATTGACAATGAATAAGTAATGAATAGATAATGCATGTTATTTGCGTAAACAATACGATACGGAGTTACTTTAACATTTATCTTCTAGTTTTTAAGAAGCAACATCAAAATTTGAATTTGGTCTGTCTTCTAAGAATTTCTAACCTTTTTTTTTTCAAATTCCTGGAAGAAACCTTTTAACACGGTCCATTTGGTGGACATTATGGGATGAAAAAGGATAGGAATAGGACAGGGGAGCTTGAATAGGACAAGGGAGCGTGATTAGAGCAGGATAGGATATGAACTAGATAATTGTAATCTTTTGTTTAATACGCAATGGAAAACAAAACCAGATGAAAAAGGATAAGAATAGTATCATTCTATGTTGTGTTTGATTCTCTGCGTCTGACCAAAATGACATAATCTAAATCATATTTAAATGACAACATACCCTTTTGACAGAATTGTATATAATTTTTTGAAATAAACTTTAATGTATTTTTTGAATTCTTGTATACTATTTCAAATTATAAAAATATCTAATTAACAAATTATAATAGTTTAGTTAATTAATTATCTCTATAAATATATAATTTTGACATGTACTGAATTTTAAATCCAATTTCTTTAAGACTGTGTTGAATTAAATTATAATTTTAAATTATAAAAATTATATTAGTATAAAAATAATTTTGACTGAGTAGTAACACATGATGTAAGTAATTTAAATCTTCTGCAAATCATTCACACTTTAGATAACGAAGGGAGAAATTTCATAACAGAAAATATTTCTTATCTTATTTTTCTCTAAAAATAGAAATTTAGGGAATTGCACTCCATTTATCTTCAATATTTGGTAATGCTTTTTAAAACTTGGTCCTTTTCTCAGCTTGGAAATCATGGGTCCAATCTGACAGAAGAGGAGCTTGAAACACATACCATATCGGCTTGGAAAGAAGGAAAATGGACAGCATTTACACAAGGTTTTATCCGTGTAAGTGTTTTATGTTGGCTTTTCGTGGCATTGATATATGGATACCTTTATTGTGTAATTCTACTTTTTATATGATGATGCTTGTTTTCATTCTGACCATTATACATTGATTGTTTTATTTATGCAGGCAGGGCCATATGATAATCTGAAAGAGATTGCTCTGAAGATCCTGCAAAATGGAATTTCAACAGTTCCTATTATTCATTCATCTTCTGAAGATGGCTCATTTCCCCAGCTGCTACATCTTGCTTCACTTTCAGGAATCCTTAAATGTAAGTTTTTTCCTGAACTTTCTTTATATGTATGTTTGTTCAGATTTGGTTGATTCTTACCAAATTGGTTTCTCAGGCATTTGCAGGTATTTTAGGAATTGTTCTAGTTCATTGCCCATACTTCAACTTCCAATCTGTGCAATCCCTGTGGGTACGTGGGTGCCCAAAATTGGGGAGCCAAATTGCCAGCCTCTAGCAATGTTGAGACCAAATGCTTCACTTACTTCAGCCCTAAACTTATTAGTTCAAGGTGTGATTTCTTTGTCTAACTTTGAACATATTGTACAAAAGAAACTGGTATCCTATTATATTTTTGAGGCATTGAGTTGATGGTAGAGGGTACTCTCTCCATTTTGAGAAGAAGGGTTGTTTTCGTGTGTAATTAAACAATAAATACAAGATGAATGTTTAGAATAAATAAAAAGTAAGGATGATCCATCTTCTGATTTAAAGAAATGACTTTTTATAGAGGTGTTTGCTTATGCTAATGTAACATCTTGCTCTTTTTTTTGTAGCGCAAGTAAGTTCAATTCCAATAGTTGATGACAGTGACTCATTACTGGATATATATTGTCGAAGGTTAGTTATTTTTATACTTGTCAGTACACTCACTGATGCCTTGTTCGAGATACTTGGAATCAATCTATGGTCCAATCATTAAATTGTCCTACCACCAGTTCGATGTTTAGAGGCACTTGTCCAGTTTTCACTTTTCTTCCCCTCCTTGTTTTTACAGTGATATAACAGCTTTGGCAAAGGACAGAACTTATACACATATTAATCTTGATGAAATGACGGTTCATCAGGTAAGCTTTTTTCCTTAATACTTCTGTTGACAATTCATGAAAATAAAAAAAAAATAGAAATATGAAAAGTTCATCTTTTCTGGTTAGGTAGTTTTGCCAATTTATGACACTAATTGCATGAGGGTGATGTTAAGAATTTCGTTAAATCAGAGATTTTCCTCCCTAAATTTAGGCAGCACTACAAAGAGTATCTAGAACTAAGATACTTTAATTGTGTTTTTCCCTCCTTTTGAAGTTGTGTATATAGAGCTTGATGTGATGCTAATTGGTAATGTAAAGTCTGACATGGAACTATGTTGCTTTTATTCAAAATGGTAGTATAGTAGTGCTGTTGATGCAGAGGTTAGATATCCTTCTGTCTGGTGTTGAAAGTTAATATGCATCAATGAATTAATGTGTACATAATGTAAATAGGCATTCACTTTACCAATAAAGAGGTACTTTCCCCGATGTTTATTTTTCTAAGTCTTGTGTGAACTCCAAAAGTGAACTTATCCTTTAAATGTTGGTAATATATCCCATTTGTTGGAACCTGTCATGAAGAATTAGGCAGATTAATTACAGACACCGGCAATAATAATCCAGGTCAAATTGTACTAGTCTGCTTGTAGCATTTTGGTGGTCAAAATGAGCTGATATAACGGGCTTCCTAAAAATTTGTGATATATGGATAAGAAGAAAAATGATGAAGGGGCTTGTTTTTTAGGACTTCTCTATAAACACTTATAAAGAAGAAAATAAGAAATTAAAATAAATTGGAGCTTCTCCCATGAGCTAAAGTCAACTTAGCTCAATTTTGGGAGAAGTTGGATGATATAACTTGTGTTTGAGTGTGCAGTTCAATTCAATGAAATCTTTCATTTATTTCCAATTTCTAATTTTCAATACTCGGTTCCTCATTGTGCTGATGTAAACCCACCTTCACCATTTGCCCACACCTAGTGGAGAATATTTTTAGCACTCAAGAAAAATGCTGATTTTTATAGGGATAATCAATATTGCCCTTAATGGCTGATTTGAATTAGGTGAGCTATAGTACCGTGAAATAGGATTGCCGCTGTATTTATTTTAAATGGGAAAAATGGACTCTTCTATCTAATTTGTAATGAAACCTCTTAATTCGTTGCTAATGCCAGTTATAAGGATTTTGCTATTTATTTGTATGTCTATCTCCTGAAAGTCACTCGGTTTCTTCCCCTTGTTTGGATTCTTTTACACGGCCACATTTTAGGGAGGAAAAATTGAAGTTGTTAACCTTTTGTTCCAGTATTTCCTTTTATAATTTTGGTCTATGTTAATTGTTAAATCAGTTGAAGAACAAGGGAGAAAGCTTGCATCTTTAACTGTTTATCAAGATAGTACCTGAGTTGGTCTATTTTTCCAGGCATTGCAACTAGGGCAAGATTTTTACAGTTCTTTCGAACCAAGAAGTCAAAGATGTCAGATGTGTTTGCGAACTGATTCTCTGCATAAAGTGATGGAACGTTTGTCACAACCAGGCACGTTTCTTTGGCCTTTATCAGATGAAAGGAGCTTTTTGTTTTGATTTTTAGTTTAACTAGACTTCAATGCAGGTGTGAGGCGGCTAGTCATTGTGGAAGCTGGCAGCAAGCGGGTAGAAGGCATCATATCACTGAGTGACATATTCAAGTTCTTCCTTGGTTAGTTTGGATTGTTGGTGACCAAACAAGTTTGACAGATAGTGTGGTGGTCATGACACTTATGCATATAGTCAGGCAACCATCATCGGCCCAGCCACAGCCACAGCCACTAAGAAGAGATTCCAGAGCTTTTACACGGTGATTTCATCTTTATTTCATTGAAATACAATTGGTTTGGCCTCTTGCTTCATTGCCTTGTTTTAAGATTTTAGGCTAGAGAAAGAGGCCTGTAAATTTTAGCCTGATTGCCCCAAATTTATTCATCTTTCCCTACTCATATTATGTTCAAATATGTTGTCCTCCTCATATGGATACAGGCAAAGGGGAGTGCACAATGTGTGTAATCGTTTCATATATTGTGAAGTCACAAATTTCGGGGGAAAAATTATGGGAGGACCAATATTCGAAATACTATTTTTTGTTGGCTAGCTTTAGTTCGAGGAATAGCATTTGTTAACTATCCTTTTTGTGGAGTGGTGATAGGCAAATATATTATGTTTTTTCCTCATCCCCCAACCCCGTGGACATAAGCGAAAACAATGCATCAATATCTTTGTTGGGACTAAATTTAAAAAAATGAAATTTATTCGGTGGCTATTCTCGATAATCAGAACCCGAACAGAAAAATATTTCCAAAGTAAAAAGCAAGTCACAGTACATGATGCACACCGTAAAACAATGAATGGAGTTTGGGCGACCATAAAGGCTGCCAAAAAAATTATGGAATATAAAACCTTAGTCTTTTATCAATCCATTAGAGTAAAATACAAAAAACTAATCAAAATATCCTTTACAGGATAGTATGGAATATAAAACTTTTTAGTCTTTTATTAATCCATTAGAGTAAAATACAAAACTAATCAAAATAGCCTTAACAGGATAGGTTCGATATTGCAGAATACAGTTTTGCTCGGTTAAATACAATTATGGGTGAGTTGGTAACACATGTTGAACTTGTATAGGGAAAGACTTGAATTCGATTTGAACTAAATTTCATTTCAAAGGAAATCCGGTATAATATCGAAACTCACAGAAGAGCGAAGGTAATGCGTATGTTGTCAAAACTTGAATGTTAAACGGAAAGTCAAATAATCAGTCGCAATTACAAAAAATCGGACAAGACTTCAATCCCAGCATAATAAAGGCAGGACAAAATGTTAAAAATGACGCCTACCCATACCGAGATAGATTTATTGTAGCTGCACCTACAACGTTCCAAACCATATTATGCAGTAACGTTTGAACTGTTATCAATGTGGATTCTAGATGTTAAAAGCATCAAGATAGTGAAAAAAAAAAGAATATTAAGATTACAATTACAGTGTAGGAATATACACTAAGTTGTTCACATTTTGGCAATAGCATGCACACAGCTCTTAGCGTTTACATGATTGACATACACAATACTGGTTCTGAATAATACATGCTACATGCTACTCCCTCACTATAATTTGATCTTCAAAAATATGTACATCTGAAAAGAGAATAAGATGATTAATCTTCTCTTTTCTTCCGGCTACAATAGTATTAACAGTACATAAATAGTTTCCCTGCTTCAAATGTTAAAACGAAATATCAGGGTCTCAAGTGTAGGTATGTATGTCACACGAGCCTCCATAGAGATCACGTCAGCAAGAGTTAAACCATATTGCACATTTACAAACAACAAAGGAACGCGTCCGAGCTATGTAGGTATGAGTGCCAATATCTGATTTCTTATAATGCCCATGCATTTCTGTATCTCACCATATATTGGAAGATTCTTTGAACATAATGGCTGCAAACTGGTGACAGCAGAATCTAGTACCTGAGCGACATCGGCTGGGGGAAACTGTCGTTCAGTACACTTCTGCATTTTGTTTTTTCAAAAATAGGTTAGGGTGTACAGGTAAAAGGTCTTCAATTGGACAACTGATTTAATCACGTGTTTTGAATATTTCATTAACATGTAGTACCAATTCTATTACTCTACACTTTATCTTTTGTATCATGAGCATTTACATAAAGCAACCTTAGAGAATGGCGTCCCTATTTAATTGCGTAATGAATACGAGACCCTGATTATGTGTATTATTGTCTTTTTATTGAATAGAAAACAATTTGTGAACAGACGTAGTTGGTAAAAAGTTTTTAGTGTTAGAATCTTAAAGATATAGTAACGCTGTTGATACTAAGATAAATTAGATTGATTCTATATTCATATTAATAGCCTACAATAGGATACATGAATATTTAGTATTTATGTTTTCTTCCCTATAAAATGAATGGCTCCATTGCGGTCTAAACACAATTCATTATATCCCTTATGAATTTCTCTCCTCTAAACACGGTATCAGCATATTCTAATGGAATTTACTGAACTTATTGTGCCACCTGTTGTGTAACTACCTATCCACAATGTAAGAGAGTATATTAAAGATTTCACATCTCAGAGATATGTAGAGAATAAAGACTCAGTAACGTTTGGTAGGCTTATTGTACTACTCACTGTTAGATCACTTTCAAATGTCTAATTTAACGTAGATGTCCAATATTTTGCATGAAGTAATGTGTAGTTTCAACGTCGTTTAAACATATAACTAAAAAATATATATATAAATAAGAATAAACCTTATATAAATGAGAGCAAATCTAATCTTACAAGTAAATTTTGTTAGATTAAATTAAATTAAAATCTACTTTTTAATATGGTATTTTAGAACTAATGGGAAGGAAAACCTAACTCATTGTAAAGTTCTCAGAAATCATGGATATTTTCTGTTTTTTGTTCTTTTTCTGTTATGTTCCATCATTCACTGTTGGTAACTTTCTGATGAGTTTTTTTTTGTCTATTGTTTGTTTGCTCCTCTTTTCATCTTTTATTTTAGTTTTGTGTTCTTATCTTGTTACTATGGTAACCAACAAAAAGAAACTTGGTGGATATGACCTATATGCTTCAACTTATTTGCTTATTAAAAAAAAAAAACTTGAGGGAAACTGTTAATCTCGTAAATAAGTTAGAATCCTATAGACATAGTAACTGTTGATAATATGATGAATTAAATTGATTCTATATTTATATTATCAGTCTAAAATAGGGTAATTGACTATTGTTTTCTCCCCTATAAATTGAATAGCTCCGATATGGTCTAAACACACTGAATTTTAAATTGAAGAGAAGTTGAAGTTCAAGAGAAAATACTAGATATTAAAGAAACTCAAATGTTGTAATATAAATGATAACTTCTACCTATTTCTTTGTTTCCTGAGACCTAGATAACAAGTGGAATTAAATTCAATTTAGCATTTAAAAGTGCACCACAAATATAGGTATCACCTTTAATGTTCTAGACCTGCTATAACCAAGTTTCATGCCTTTCCTGATTTCCTAAACTGTTGCATGCTATACAGAATGAATGTAAATATGACACTTATACAATCAATACACCATTTATGTTTTTTAACCTAATAGCTTAAGTTTTTAGGTTAATTGGTCCATGACATAGTATGGAAGCTCTATGACCAAGTGGTCTAGACTTTGATACTGCTCCAATTCTAAATAATGGTTTTTCAACACAACTTGGGTGTGTTTGCCTTATTTGCAACTGCACCCATAGGCCGCTTGTGCTAGAGGAGGTTAGATAAACCATTATCGCATCTTTACCAAACAACTTAAGCTTTTATAATAATTAGTTCGTGACAACATATTTGTAGAGAGATCTGAGAAGTAAATATGGCATTGTCAGAATGCTGCTATTTCCACCTTGGTGTTTATTCTGCCACTATGTATTCAGCCTAGGTTTATATTCTTTAAACCAAGATGGTACAGGAAAATAATTTTACAAAAAAGTGAGTAAATATTAGTCATCCTAAATAATTGAAGGCAACAAATTAAGTTGATAGTGTTGATACTTTGATAGAAACAGTTATCTACAATAACAGCCATATCAAGTCAAATGGCTGTCTTATGGAGAAGTCTGCCTTAAAATAAATTGTTCATCTCCCATAATAAAATAAATACACAGCACCATGTAAAATACCATGATACTATTTAAAATATATTTTTTTTAAATGATAAAAGCACCATAGAAATTGTCCATAAAATAGTTAGTGTTTGGCATAAGGTCAGGTTTTGTTGAACTACCACAAGTTCAAATGACTAAGCAACAGAATATAGTGAGGGGAGATTGACCATGAAAATCATTCAAGTAAAAATCAAATTCAGTGGAATGTGATTTACCTGAATCATGAACAACGTAGCTAGGCAATGAGATATTAGTTCTGAGGGAATTTTCATTTCATTTTGGTCAGATGAACCGTTGAGTTCAGCATCTTGTACATGACAACTTGTCAAGGGATTTAATACGCTGGCAGCCAATTGATCATGAGAAGCCAGAGAAAGAGAATCTGCATGCGGAAAAGTTGTGACTGAAGCAGTAGGTTCGTCCACAGAAAGCTGGTTATTGATGAAATTTATTGCATCCTCAATTCTTTCTGTCGTTCTTAAATTTGACATTGCCTGCAATGGTTTTTATGAAAATTTGTAAGTACATCACTAGAATATAGTCAGCAAGAAAACTGAAAATGATATCCTGTGAAAATGTCATGTTATTAGTTTATTTATTTATAAGGTGTATCAAGGAAGAAGTCAACAAAGTATCTTATCATAAAACTGAAGCTTAAATAGATCAGTCAGCAGGAACATTTTCTTGAATGTTTTTTCAGAAACTTTACTGCATATTGCCTAAAGGGAGATGTAATGACCTTTTTTATAGATAGTGGCACAGCTGTGACTGTACTGTGCAGTGTATGCAATTCATGTTAATATAAAAATGAGAAAACTGGAAGATCAAACTGTTTGGCATGAACATTAAATAGCACTCCATATATAACTTTGTTGAGTGCTGTGTTCTTTTAGTTTGTAACATAATTTAATCCGAATGTTGCATTTACTAATTTAATTAGATGCAATTAGCTGCCTTTCTATACCTGAGAAGCTTGAACAATCATTGTCCGTGCTTTTCTTCTAGAACTTTCAACAATTTCAGCAATATGACTCTGAGATATTGATTCTTGGTTGTGGCAAGCTGAACAATTGGAAGAGCTCGCCTGACCACTAGGATCATCAAAATTAGCCATGGGCTTTAATGAAAAAACGGAGGAGCTTGCTTGATATGTGTTGCGTTGCCTCAAGCAAAACAAGGCAGAGGAAACCTGCAAAAGTGCAATACATTCAGACAATTGTAAATTACTGGAATCAGAAGTTGTAAGGATGAAAAACAATTGAAGATTCGTGCCTGTTCATTTGCTTCAGTTAATTGCTTTAGTACAGAAGCGTAATTCCTCTTAAAAAGTTCTGAATCCTTTACTGAGTTGTCTCCATATTTCTGGCTCTCTGATATCCCATCATTCATGTGCTTCAGTTCAGATAATATACGTTCCTAAAAGTTCAAAATCAACAGATCAAAACTCATTTTAGAAAGGAATATTTGAAAGAAAGATATTTTCTTTTATCATGACAGGACAATGGTAAAGGCAGATGGAATTGGGAAACACCTTTTTGTCTAGAGCACGATTCAAATCTGAAATAGCCAATGTGTCAGCTTCTTTTGAATGTACATGTTCAAGAAGGGAAGGTTGAGAACTTGATGGTAGTTGCACATTACCAATCTCGCTGCACACAACTTTTGGTTGTGGTTTGGAGCTTGAAGAAAATACCTACGAATTAAAGGGAAAAAATATAAGATTAGAAAACTGCATAGGGATTAGTGAATATAGTGAAAACTAGGTATTAGATTAATCTCCCCTGTGTAGAAAAAAGACTTTGGGTACTGTGTTTATAATAAAAAGAATATGGGCTAAGCCCAAAATACAAATAATAACAGGCAAAGATAATAACATAAAAACAGAAGATAAAAGACAAGATATATAACCCTCTTCTACAAACTAGTGCATATAAATCACATGTACCAAATTTGTTATACATATAATCAATTCTCGGTCCTTGTAAGGACTTAGTAAAAATATATGCTAACTGATCACTTGAGTTAACGAACTCAATCTTAATGTCTCTAGATACAATCTTCTCTCAATTGAAATGACGGTCAATCGCAATGTATTTGGTTATCTCATGAAAGATAGGATTAGAACTAATACGAAAAGTAGTCTTATAATCACATATAAGTGTTATTTGAGTGACATATCCAAATTATAACTCTCTAAGTAGTTACTTAAGCCAAATAAATTCACAAGTGGCTGAAGCCATAACTCTATATTATGCTTTTACACTAGATCTTGTCACAACACTTTGTTTCTTACTCTTCCAAGTGATCAAGTTATTATCACCAATTAAGACACAATATCTTGAAATAGGTCTTCTATTAGAAAGAGATCCTACCCAATCAACATTTGAATAACAAACAACTCCTAGATAAAGGATTCTCTATTAGGTCTCCGTAATTCAATAAAAACATTAGAAAACTATACTTTGAGTTTCCCTTTTTGGTTTTTCTCACCAGTCTCTCTGAGAACCCGGAATCTGTTTCTGGGTTCCTAACTTTAAGCAAGGAGGTAGAGACTTTGAGAGTGTCAATTCAAGATAGATACATTACAACTATGTGTTGCCATTTACAGAAACAAAACATTTCCAGAATCACTATTGCACTCAATAATGTTTCTTAGATTCCTCCAAAAAGCTTCACTTGCACCAATTCTTCCTTCAGCTCAGAATACTGATACATGCACTGTGAGAATATACGCCCAAATTATGATAAAGCAATATTCCTATTCTTTTTACCACAATCGTTTACTTGTTTCACTGATTGATGCAAAAAAAAGTTGAAAGAGCTTCAAGTCCAGCAGAGTTAAGAAATCAGAACAACTGAACCAGAATATTATACAGCAAAAATTAAGTCCTCAAAATATTAGAGAATATCTTTTGAAAGATCATTGAGAACAAGAGAAGAAAATGATCCGTTGGCAAGTGTTTTTTGATAAATATCAAGCTCAAGGACAGAGCCTTGTTCATCGACAGCAAGTCAGTTGCCTTCTTCAATTTGTATATTCCCTTAATTCTTGTACCATACACGATCTTTTAACAAAATTATTGTATTATTTATTTTATTTTTCTGAAATGACCCTCCTTTATACGATGATATTTCTAAATTCCTAATGGTCTAGCTCGGCCACTGATGACTGAACTAATGTGAAATTTACATCGTGAAGAAATTAAAGCAATCAAATTATCATCACAATACAGAATTAAAATCCAACTCAACAAATTTGTACCTGTTTTGATAAAGCACCAGGTCCATGCAGAGTGGGGGATATATGAAGGCTTTTACTGGTATCTGAGTTCTCGCCGGGGGACAATATTGTGTGCCCAGCAACCTTTCTCTGTTTCAGTTTTCCATTAGGCTTGAGCTCAACAAAGTTCTCGTTTATTTGGGCGGAAGAGGTATTGTGTTGTATCAGAGATGTAGGCATATTTTCAAGTGGATACAAAGGCATGCAGTCAACATCCTGAGATACAAAAATGTGTCAAATTATGCTATTGACAAAGAAAATTGTGAAGTGATCATACTACTTGGGACATGAATGGGGTTACAAGATGAAAAGTGAGGTGAGAAGAGCAATGCAGATATTTAAAAACTAAATACAACAATGAACTCTGTACTGATTCGCTAGTAGAGTAACAATTCCTTCTAAGGTTATTAAAATCAGGATCCTACTCAAATTTTCAGGGATACCAACACCAGATAATAGGATTTCATTGAGGATTGCAAGATCCTAAGAGCCATGACAAATAAAAAGATAAAACTTGAAAAGTTTAGGTATATGAGAAAAAAAAATCTAGTTTAATTGGTTTTCGCCAGTACAAACACACGTGTGTGTGTGTGTGTGTGTAAGATATCTAATAATTTAATATATCTAACACTTCTCCTGAAGCAAGTGTATATAAATAGTATATATCAAGTTTGTTACAAATATAATCGTATATTTGCTAATTGATCACTTTAGTTAATGAACTCAATCTTGATGTACCCAGATACAATATTCTCTCAAATGAAATGACAATCATTCTCAATGTGTTTAGTACTCTCATGAAAGACAAGATTATTATTTCTCACATATAAGTGTCATTTAAGTGATATTTCAAAATTGTAATTTTCTAAGAAATTGTTTAAACCAAACAAGCTCACTAGTGACTGAGGTCATAGCTTTATATTTTGCTTTTGCACTAAATTTTGTCACAAGACTTTGTTTTCTGATTTTCCAAGAGATCAAGTTCCCATTGTTAGAATATGTTTTATTAGCTGAATTATTTCTGTCTTTATGTTTTATTGTTTCCTTATTTAGCAAATTATAATTACAATATATGATGGGGATATCCCTGAATCATAGGGATATGGTTGTCTCGAAGCTATTATTATACTTCCTAAAATAGCTTTCTAGCCTTGTATATATAGATTGTATCGTAATAAGATACATCATTCTACCCGAAATTATAACACCCATCAATGGAGATACAATATTTGGACGTAAACCTTCTATCAAAAGGAGATCCTATCCAATCAGTATCTGAATAACAAACAACTCTTGTATGGTTATTGAAACCATATAACAACCCTTTTCCAGGAGCTCCTTTAATTTATTTTAATATACAAATGACTATATTCCAATGATCTTGACATGGAGAATTAAGAAATTGGTTTACCATACTGATTGCAAAGGAAATGTCAGGATGAGTAAATGCAAATAATTTAATTTTTCAACTAGTCTTTTATACTGCTCGGGATCTAACATAAGTTCTCCCTGATTTGATAGATGTTTAGTATTGGGATTTTTTAAGTGGACTTTAAGCCTAACTCAACCCTACAAAACCATAAATTGACATTATCTCTAGTCAATGTGGGACTTCCAATATACATTCCTCACGTCGAGTTATATACATCTCGATCGTGGGACTTAACATTAATGGATGATCTGATAGCAACCCGATAGCGTGCCCAACAAACAACAAATTTCGTTAAGATAGGCTCTAACAATGACTCTGATATCATGTTAAGAAGTAGACTTTAAGAATAACTCAACCCTATAAAATTGACTTATAAGATGAGGTTTGTACACACTTAAATACTGTAAATTTGCCTTATTTCTAATCGATGTGTGACTTCCAACAGGATCTAGGGGTTTATCAATCATTTTTGAATTCATCAACCTAGTTTCTTCAAAAATATTCAATGCATACTTCCTTTGAGATATAACAATACCATTGTTGGATTGTGCTACCTCAATACCAAAGAAATAACTGAGTTTGCAAAGATCTTTGGTTTGAAAATGGTGACAAAGATGTTGTTTTATCCGGGAGATGTCATAGTGGTCACTACCTGTAAGAACGATGTTATCAACATATACTATCAAGTAGACAAATTCAATACTCGAGTGGCGATAAAAGATTGAATGATCTGTCTCACACCGAGTCATAACAAATTTTTGAAGGTTTCTAAATTTTCCAAAGAAGGCCCTAGGAGACTGGTTTTGTGTCATATAAGGATTTGCAAAGACGACATAGCAACCCATAAGACTCCCCTTGAGCAACAAATCCTGAAAGTTGCTCCATATAAATTTCTTCTTGCAAATCTCCATTAAACAATGCATTTTTGACATCCAGGTGGTAAATAGGTCATTGTTGAAGAGCAATCATGGCTATAAACAAACAAACAGAAGCCATCTTTACCACTAGAGAAAAGGTATCACCATAATCCAACCCAAAAAATTTGTGTTTAGCCTTTGGCCATAAGACGGGCTTTGAGGCGATCAATAGTATCATTAGGACAAACTGTGATAGCAAAAACCCACCTGGAACTAATTATAGATTTCCCTATTCTGAAAAGCACTTAGTTCATCTAGCATGGCCTGACGTCAACCAAGATGGGCTAAGGCATCACTGACAGATTTTGGAATGGTCACAGAAGAAATAGACGAAAGACATATATAAATAGGTGAAGATAATCTATAATAACTCAAAACAATATAATTTGGAGAGGGATTACGGGTAGAACAGATACCTTTTCGAAGGACAACTAGAAGATCAGACTCATATGTCAAAGCCAAGAGAAGACAAAGTAGTTTGCACTTGGATTGAGTCACCTAGTGGTTGTTGAGAACAATATTTGTAACTATAAACCTGAAGTGGTGGTGGAAGAGAATATGATGGTGGTGGTGGACAAGGCACAATTGGAGGACCACAAATAAAAGGAATATTGACTGTATTAGATGAAGTCATATCAAAAGAAGAATGACCATTAAAATAAAAAGAAGATTCATTGAAGATGACATTAGTAGAAACAAAATAGTGGTGAAGAGAAAGAGAAAAACATTTGTATCCTTTTTGTGATCAAGTAAATCCTAAAAACACAAATTTGTATGATCGAGGATATAACTTATCAAGACCAAGACAAATTATGAACAAAACATGTAGACCCAAAAACTTTTAGAGGTAAGGGATGAAGAGGTTCATGAGAAAATAAAATAAAATGAGGTATTTTATCATCTAAAACTGAATAGGGCATGCGATTAATGAGAAAACATGAAGTAAGAATAGCATCATCCTAAAAATATTGAGGAACCTTATCATGAATTAAAAGAGTGCGAGTTATTGCAGTAAGATATCTATTTTTGCGCTCAACCACCTCCATTTTGCTGAGGTGTATAAGCACATGAAGTTTGATAGAGAATGCCATGAGAAACCATAAATTGTTTAAGAGAATAGGAAAGATATTTGCGACCATTATCATTTCGCAAAGTTTGAATAGAGACACCAAACCAAGTTTTAATTTCTTTAAAAAAAGATTGCAATATATGAAATAATTCAAAACAATTTTTTATTGAAAACAACCAAGTACATCTGGAATAATCATGATAAAAGTAACAAATTATTAAAAACCTAAGTTAGAGTTAAGACGACTAGGTCCCCAAATGTCAGATTGAAGTAAGGAAAAAATAGACGAAGCACGTTGGGAGACTCTATGAGGAAAGGAACTACAACTATGCTTAGCCTAATTGACACGACTCACGCCAAACTGGATAACTTGGATAAGCCGGGAACAAGCTACAACAATTTGACAAGACTGAGATAACCAAACTGAGCAGAAAGAAGAGATGAAGACTCTATAACTACGCCAACATGTGTAGACGAGTAGAGATGATAAAGACCATGAGACTCACATCCGATCAAATCACCTATCTTGAACTTCAGTCCTGTAAACAAACAGAATGTTTAACACAATCAAGAAAATATGTTAGACTACTAATGGATAATAAGTTAAAAAGAGATCCAAGGACATAAAGAACATTATCAATTGATAAAAAAGGAAAAAGGGTAACAGTCTCAATACCATGAGCTAAAACCCTAGATGCATAAGTCATTGAACAGAAGGTAAATTATCTGGAGAGAATAAAGATGAAAACAAAGATTTGTCACCAATAATGTGATATGTGGCTCCTGAGTCGAGAACCCAAAGACCAAAGAAGATTGAGTCAGACCAACAAAAGTGAACTAGAAAGTTGTTGATCCTCGTATCATTTGAAAAAGTTATTGATAATAATAGATTTGTCGGTGATATTAGATGAAGAAGGATCCACAAGATGTGATTGTGAGGGGGGATAAATCTGAACAACAATAGCAGATTCGAGGAAGACATCCATGTAATGCATAACACCTGTCAATCTTGTGGCCTAATCAAGGCACCAATCATAGATCCTGAAAGAGGACAAAATGGTGACCTCGACACTCTAAATCGCTGTCGGAGAAGAGTTGGGACATGTCGTCACGTGACAGAGAAAGGGCGCAAATTTGGAACTTCGAGGGGCATATGAGGGCGCGTGGGAGCCCCGACGAAGGCATCGTTGATGGCACAGTGGTCACCTAGCAAAGACGATCAAAATTGTATGGTTGTCAGTGGAAATTGGAGCTCCGACGATGTTGACGGGAGGAGATTGCAACAACTCCAACGACGACAACAATTTTCGTGGTGAAGGTGACGGAATTTTTTTCCAAAAGAACCTTTGGTTCTAGATATCATAATGAATATTGTAAAAACTATATGGGATTAATCTCCTTTATGTAGTAAATACACATAAGGTACTACATTCATAATAAGGAAAATATGGATTAAGTCCAAAATACAAATAAAGATTAATAACAAAGTAACTGAAGATAAAAGATAAAGATCATTAATAACTACTAGTGACTCAACATAATATTTCTTAATAAGCCAAGACTCCTCCCTAAAATTGATGAATGAATATATGTCATTCTCAGCCTGCATGTAAGATCATGAAATTGTTCTATGGGAAGACCTTTTTTAAACAAATGTAAGTCAGGATGTGATGTAGGAAGCAGTGATAAGGTCATTATCTAGATTTTGTTAATGAAGTGTTTGGTTCTATCATGTTGAACTCAATTGTGAACAATGTTAACATGTGATTTATCATCAAACTAGAGAATCATAGGTTCTTCACATTTCACTTTAAGATCATTTTCAATCATAACAGTTCACACACCCCTCGCATCATAGCTCAGAATTTAGTCATTGCATTAGACCTTGTAAATACATTTTGTTTTTTACTTCTCCAAGTCATCAAGTTTCCATCCAAGAACATGCAATATCTTGAATTGGACTCTTATTAGTAACAAACCCTACACAATATGCTTCAGTATACACCTCCATATTTCACTTTGCATTATTCTTAAACAATAAACCCATATCAAGCTTGTCTTCAAATATTGAAGGATTTTGTTTATAGCTGACCACACTCATAACATATGCTATGTAGGTCTAGAGTGGGCTAAGTAAATGAGCTTCACCTCAAGTCTACCGTATTAACCCTTATTCACCGTGAAACTACTTTCATCACTCCCAAAACTGTGGTTTTGTTCCATAAGAACTGTAATAGCTTAGATCATCTGATAGAACATGTGGCTTATTAGCATCGTGTATTTGGTTAGATTGTCTAGTGGTAGTTATCTTGTCAGCTGATGTATGAATGATTATACCTTTTGTTAAACTATTTTGTACAATAAGACAAAAGTTATCGTGCTTCTAACTAATTTGTAATTGCCTGATATAAGAACTTCTACCTCCTCGTTATTGCATAACATAATAAGACAAAACGTTAATTCACAGTTCTGTTTGTTTGTTCTCAACAGGTGTGATTCCCAACCAAAGTTGCACTCTTTTTTCTCATTGCTTTTGGGCTTTTGTGGCATGTGGTGCACAACAAATACTTTACATTATAAATCTACTTGCATCCCACAACCTTTTCATCTTGTGCCTTGTCAACAATCTCCAATTATTGAAATTAAGGGATTGGGATTAAGAGTTTATTGGGTAGATTTGCTCCAGATTTAGAGTCTTTATGTCCAGAGATTTATTTCCTTTAAATACCAATGTATTGTCAAGAAAAGTAATTCCATAATTATTGCTGACTACCTACACATTTGTTTACTCATCTCTAGATTTTTTCTAAGACACTCATTTTTCATTCATGACTTCAAAACTTAGTTCTCATCCTTCAGCACTTCTTCAGATGGTGTAGGGACTTGAACTGCATTGAAAGCAGAGAAAAAACTCAGGCGTTAAATAGAAAGGCATTCAATGGACACAAATTGAGAAAAGGGATACATAGTACAAGACCATGTTCCTTTTCTTAGAGCAATAAGAAAATCATAAGTGTTAAGTTCCCAACTATCATCCAAGGAATTTTCCGAAAAGCCATCAAATATGACTTCCTAGGATATTCTTGCCTCCAAAAGGGATATTGGTAGGATATGTTATGTGTATGATAGGAGGAAACATATTAAAAAGTATGTTAGTTGGGTTGTTAGGTTGAGTGAGACTTTCTATATAGAGTGGGGCCTTTGTATGCAAGGGGATAGTTTTTAATGTTTCAGAATTGTTGATAGGATAATTGGATTCCTGTGGGAAGGGGAACATTGTCCCTTGGAAGCATTCATGCGATACTTGTTGCCTAGAATCAATAATACGAGATCTATTCAGTGAGTTTAGGAGTTTGCAGTTGTTTTCTTGGTTTCCTCTATCTAGAAACCTAACAGTCATACTTAAATATATGGTTTGGATTACAATGATAGTTAGATATATAATTTGGATTATGTTAGAATAATTACTGTTACATATCATCATTAAGGCTAGTCTGCTAGACCAGTAATGAGTAGTACCTAGTTCTGTATCTAGAGGTCTAGTGCAGACTCTTGGTGTTCCATGTACTCTTGCTTTTTCAATATATATAGAAGATAATGAAAGGGATCTGTTAAGCCCTCAAGAATATATTTTTATCAGTTTTTAATCTCAAGTTGGTATCAGAGCAGGTTCATCCTGCTCTAGTTTTTGTCCTGGGTTGTCTACCAGCATTGTCATTGTCGTTTGCATCTGTCCGGTGCCCTTTGCCGTTGTCCGCGGTTGTCTTGTCACTACCTGCAGCTGTCAACTGCAGTTTAAAGCTCTTCAACTTGGTTCTCTGCCATCTCACATTTGTCCGCCGCTATTCGCCGTCGTTCGTCGTCACTGCTCCGTCCGACGATCACTAGATCTGGTTCGTCTCTTCACGCGATGACCTCTTCATCAATTAAATATTAAGAATGATGTTCTTCATGGTGATCTCGAGGAGAACACTTACATGGAGTAATCTCCTACTTTTTTTGCTCAAGGGAAGTTTGGTTTGGTTTGTAAATTGAGATCGTCTCTCCATGGTCTCAAGCAATTTCCACATGATTGGTTTGGGCAGTCTAGTCATATTATTCAAATCTTTAGGCTAAAGTAAAATGAAATTGATTATTCAATCTTTTATTGCCATACATCTCCTAGAAAATGTGTTTATCTAATTGAGTATGATGATTATATAATTATCCCAAGGAATGATGCAACCAAAAATTGATTAGTTAAAGCAATATTTGTGCAAACACGTTCAAACTAAAGATCTTCTGTGCCTTATACTTCCTAGGCATTGAAGTGACTCAATCAAAAGAAGATATTTTTATTTCTAAAAAAAAATGTTAGAAATCTTGAAAGAAACATGAATGATTGATTGTAGACCTCTGGATCGTCCTATGAGTCAAAACCAAACATAATGGTAGAATAAACTGAGCCATTATCAGATCCAAAGACTTGAGGGAAAACTTATTACCTTACCGTTACTAAGCCTATCATATATTTTGTAGTTTAAACGGTTAGTTAATTTACGCAAACTCCTCGCACTGATCATTAGAATGTTGTGCTTCGCATACTCAGATACTTGAAAAGGCTCTAGGACAAGGTTTACTTTATGAAGTCAAAGGAAGTAACCAAATATCTGGATATTGTATTGTTGATTGGGCATGGTCTCCTACATACAAGTGTTTTACTTGATATTGTATTTTCATTGGAATGAATGTTATTTCTTGAAAAAGCAAGAAACATAATGTAATTGTTCAACCAAATGTTGAAGCTAAATATAGGGCAATGACATCACTCATTTGTGAACTTCAAGAAACATTTGTGGATAAAAAATTTCTCTAACAGAGGTTTTGTGAAATTCAAGAACTGAGGATGTATTGTCCAAGGAATTGACTGTCATCCTTTTCGAAAAGAGTTTTGTCCAAGGAAATTTGCACCAAGTTTGTTGGCTCCAATGATCAGCTTCCAGATGTTTTGAGAAAATCCTTGAGGGGAGCTTACATTCAACTTATATTTCCAAGATTAGAAAGTACAATTTGTATGTTCTAGCTTGAGAGAGAGTGTTAGAATAGTTTACTTTATCTTCTCAGCAAAAGCTATTTTTTGTTTTATCTACATGTAACCTAGAATCCCATGGGAAATTTCTCTCTTTTCTTAAGATTTTATTGTAAGCCATTGATCGTTATATATAATCAGCAGAGATATCTAAATTAAGGTCTTTCAAGCTCTTTTCCTCGTATATATTCTTTTCAAGTACAATAATAAAACAACAGTTTAGGCAGCCACTACATTTCCTTCTTCCTCCCATTATCATTTGTTAAAAGAGAAGAAAGCATACCATGACAAATTCAACCCCGAGTTCCGGTTGGTCAAACTGAACCCTATACCTACAATGATCAACAGTTAGTACACTTCCATCATGAATCTCTCTTGTCTTCGGATGAATAGCAATAACACGCTGCCCAACAATTAAAGGTTGGGCCAAATCAGTAGGAAGTCCTTCCTTGGTACCAGCAAGAATTTCAGCATAATGTGATCTAACAGATTCCCGGTATTCATGAAGTTTATGCTTCTCTTCTGTCAAAAATTGCTCTGAAAATCTTCTTGGTCTGCCAAGAGAACTGCATAAAGAGTAGCATGCATATGAAGTCATTTATCCAATACCAACTCAACCCAAAATCACAAGAATTATAAGAATGTTGGGTGCAAAGATTAAAAACTCATGACCGCTTCATCATAAAACCTCTAATACCATGTCACTAAAAAACTAAACTCAGAAACTTAAGCCATCAAGTGGAGGTATATGAATGATTTTATATATCTAATAGTCTTGGATGCACTTGGGTAACGACTAAAATGCTTATCCAATAATATCAGAACTTGCATCATAAATTTAACCATGAATTTTGTTGAAATGATCTAAAAGGTGCTTATTTTGATAAGCTTCACCAAACAGTTCAATGAAACAAGCTAAAAAAAGCTAATATGAAATTTTCTTCAACCGCCACAAACTTGTAGAAGTTTTTCCAAACACTCACTTAATCATGAATGCAATGATAGTGTAGAATGAAGTAACATTTAAACATTTCAAATTAAATACCTTCTGATGACGCCCCACTCAATACGAGTCAATCTAGGAACATGACCCAATCCAACATGGTCTAAGTACTCCACAAACTCTCTCTTTGAAAACCATGGGTAATCGATAGCACTATAAAACCACTCAAAAGTGCACCATCGCCTCATTTGATATGATGACAGACAATTGATAAGCTTTCCCTATGATAACAAAAGTAAAATTACTTTCCTAATATAGACAAAGAAATCAATTGATGCCACAGTACAAATGACAGATTATTAACCTTTTGACTAAAAGAACCATCTGGGAGTGAAGCAATGGGTTTATTATGTTGACTGCTAAAAGTATTTCTGGACACCACCAAATCTTGTGTCATTGGTTTTGGTTTCTCCATTTTTCTTCTTGGCCTTCCTCTGTCTAATGGAATGACTTGATTAGTAGATGAAACCTTTATGGGGGAAAAAGATGAATCATTCCTTTCCCTTTTGTCATTAGAACCTGAAGACAGATTTCCGGGGGATTTCGCCGCTTTTAGTTGTCTTGGATGTGGTGTAGAAATAGATGACCGCTTACCTTTAACCAAGGATTTCTTCACCTCATCAGTAGGCTAAAACGAAGAGAGAAAAGGTGCACACTGTAAGTAGGAACATTAAAGTATAGTAATATACAAAACAACATCAGGTGCAAATAAAACTGGAGATACGTTTTTGCAAAGCAAGGCGGCATCAAAGATCTATGGGTAATGAAATACAGGAAAGAAAACTAGAAATATATGAAAAGTCAAAATAGAAAGGGAAAGTAATTAGATAATGCAACATGAAATATGATAGATACAAATGTAATATAACCATTGATGAGCCATCATCTTACAACTCAAAATTTTAGGCAAAGGCTGGTTTTATATCCAACATGTAACCCAACACAGAACTCCTAAAAGCTTTAGTACTTGAACTACAGAGGAAAACAAGGAATAAATTCATTGATAATAACCACGCCAATTACATTCTTAGTTCTTCCATGTGTAACAATGAATCTCTCTAAAACAAGGAAACAAAATATGTTGAAATAAATAGAAAGATTAAGACATAAACCACTCTTTATAACATTATCCATCAAATTGGTAAATGAATATCAATCAATCTTATCTTGTTTACAAGATCCTAGAATCTACCATGAGGAAACCCCTTAGTGAAAATGTCTACCATCTGAAGTCTTGTAGTGACATGAGCAAACACAACGTCCATGTTTAGATTATTTTCTATGAAGTGTATATCTATTTAGATATGTTTGGTCCTGCCTTGCTACACTAGATTATAGGCAATGGTCATAACCGACTTATTCTCATAGTATCATTGCATAAGAATGTTTGCCTTGATTTTATGGTCATACAAAATTACTTCCATCTTTAGTTCTTCACATATACCTTGACCAAGGGTTCGAAACTCAGCTTTTGTGCTAGAATGAGATACTTTATCCTATTTTTTTAATCCCAATTTAAAAAGGAACAAAATAAGGTCTGGGAACCAAATTATATATCATTATAGCTTTAATAATCAATAATTGCATACCTTGGTTTTCTGGGAACCACTTAAATGAGAACCAGTTTGAGTTTCATCATTCTGCAACAAACAAAATACATCATACTTGCATGGAACGAGTCCATATCACAGAAAATATTAAATAAGGAACCACAAAATTGATACTGGAAAATAAACAATTCTTACTTTCAAGTTAAAAGATTTTTGTTTCCTTTTTCTGAATCCTGCATTAAGCTGGAGTGTTCCCTCTGCTTCAGGTACAACAACTCCATTATCAGAAAAAACCTTGGGAAACTTACTTGAAGCACTGCTTTCAATCTTAATAAATACTTTATGTGCTTCCATTTTAGATTCATCGACAACATCACGATTCCCTTCCTTGAACTGTGCAGATGACTCTGACACACAGAAAACAGTACAGAAAATATTTAAACAATCATAAAGTATAGACAAAAAAAGGATTTTCCATACAATAAATAGATATTTTCTTTAGCAGGGGTGGAAGGAACTCGATGAAGACAAATTGAAACAGATATTGCCATTCTATGAAGTTTGTTAAGTACATTGCAGGAAGATACAGAATACAGGGAGAAAATTACAAGGCAAAACAGTGCAAAAGGAAAGGAATATCAACAGAGAGAAGCATCTAAAAAATTATTTTAAATTAGTATACCACTAAAAGAGTAATACCAGGCTACGAAGTCTATTATTCTGCAGACTAAAAAGCTGAGCTCAGTTCATAAACTACTGAAGAAAGAGTTGCATAATGAGTATTCTTGTTGAGATTTTGTGTAATCTGTATTGTAATTAGTCCGTTTGTCTCCCTGACATTATCCAGATTATGACAATAAAATGAACATATTAAGCAATATTTCACACATTATTCTGATTCTTAAGTTGGCATATGTGTATCTAAATGCAAGGAATTCCACCATGCAGCTGCTGTCAAGGACTGCTGGTCAACCGAAGTCTTATGATGACACATCCTTTGGTTTGTCAGTGATAATTAGATAGTAGGTTAGTTGGTCAAAAAAATAACACATCTTGCTTACACAGATGAGCAATAGGGTAGATCTCCCAGTAACCGCAGAAAAAACTCGATATAGTATTCTAATTGGAGGAAATCTTAGTTCTTGTAAAAGCAAGAAGCAAAACATTGTGATTAGATCTAGTGTGAAGGCTAGATATCAAGCTATGGCCATTACCACACATGAATTATCTGGTTTAAAAAGTCCTTATCGAGCTCAAGCTTTTGCAAATTGAGCCAATGAAACTCATTTTTGACAGCTAAATAGCTCGACTTATAGCATCTAATCTAGTCTTCATGATGGACTACTTGAAGAGCTTAAAAATAACTAAAAAAATAGTGGATTAATGTGTCTTGATATGTATAGCTTTGCTACTCTATTTATAGAGTACCAAGGAGGGCAGAATACAACCCTAACCCTAAAGTTGGGTTTACACACATGAATAAAATAAACTTATTACATTTCAACAGGACTAAACACAAATATAGATTGTTACTATCCATGAGAAGATCACTTCCAGGGAAGTCACTGCTTCATTTATAAACTCTAACAATCAACTGAATGATATATACATCAAGTGTCTCGAAGTACAAACAATTTGCTATATGTACCAAGCTTGAAGCAAATAATTTATATGCTCCTGATTGAGGGGTGTTGAGATATGAATGTTTTAGTTTCTCATATTACCTTTTTGTACAGATCTAATTTGTGTCCATAAATCGGGACAGTATTCCCATCCCATTAATTTGATTAAAATTCAGTATTATCAATATACATTGTTGAGGGATTATCTTCCTCAAGCAATTCAAGTCTCAAGTTTGGCCAACGCATGAATGGCAGAACCCACCAAGTTTCTGTTTCCAATGTTTGAAGGAAAAGGATATCAGATGTAAAGATGAAGTTCTGGGGATCAAATCAAGAGGCCAGAGAAAGAAATCATGGTGGCAGGGAAGAGATAAAATTGGTGGATGGACCAAGAAAAAATCAAGAACAGCAACAAAAGAAAAACAACTCAAATAGGTCAATAAGTTGGGAAAAGAGGCCAAAAAAGCTGAGTTGGAATTACATATAGGGGGCTCAATTTCTTATCTAGTGGACCAAGCCCAAAAGTGTAAGTTGAACACGGAAATAAGTTACGTGAACCAAGAATAAGAAATACAAAAGAAAACAGAGACTTCATTGTATAGTAAGAAAAGAACAGAGTAGGAGAGCAACCTCTCATCTAAGAGTCTCCCCCTTCACAAAGAGCTAATGCTCAATTTACAAATGATAAAAATTAGCATAATCCTTTCTCCTTACATCCTCCTACTTATTTAACACGTTAACATGATAACAAATTAATCAATATCCTAACTGTTTTATTCCCCCACATTTCTAACATAATTTCTTTTCAGCATTAATGAGCCCAGAAAAATACAATAAAATAGGGAAAGAAGAAAAAGAAATTGGATTTGTCCCCATGTCCTCATGGACCAGACCCTGAACATTAAGGTGGATGACTATAATAACCTTCAGTAACAACATGAAACACTTCGTTTCGCAGCCAATGGGTGCACTCACGTCTGTGATTGACACAGTACCACTGAAAGTTAATGTTGGACGGCAGTGATCTGGCTATTTTGCTAATCGGTTGGAACTCCACAGGGACATTATTTCAGATTTTCAGTAGCCACATGCTTCCACATGTCTAATGTCACATTCTTAGACATTTACCTCTCCTATAGAACCAGATTCTATTTCTCAAGTTTTGGTTATTCATTGTCTTAATTCTTCAGTTCTTTCTCCTTGAGTTCTAGAAAGGCCTCTTTGTCACCTACATTGAAGCAACCCCTAGAGACTATTCTACTCATAATTTAACAGTCATGTGCATTCCATGTCAATAGAGGAGCATTCCATAGAAAGTTTAGATGAATCATCTCTTGCCATAATATCTTCTGCTCCAAATCTGCCTGGGTATTTGACAATAGACTAATTGTTCTCCATAAAATCACATATTCTGTATGCAATTCTCATACAACCCATAATCTCCACATCTTTTTCTTCTCCATAAAAGAATATAGTCTATTTGCGTACTAGGGGCATACAAGAGATAATTCCATACTGTATTTTTTTTTGCAGATGACAGCTTTAATTGAAAAATCAAGGGTAACAGTTAACTTTAAATTTGAGCTTTAGAGACAGGCTTTGTTGGAAACAAAGGGTTTTCACTTACGTAGCAAAAGACAAAAGGAATATGTTCTATGAGTAAAACTGAGAGATGTCATTCTATTACGGGGAAATATTTGAGAATGTCATACAGGATACAAACAGGATGGCTACATGGAGAAAGTCATCGAGTGTTTCTGCGATTGCAAAATGACCTACCAAGCTAAAAGTGAAACTTCATTATATTGTTGTATATCTATGGTAGTGAATGTTGGACTTTAAAGGGGCAAAAGAAAAGACCGAAGTAGCATAAACAAGAGTGGTAAGACGAATATGTGGCCACATGAAAAGGAAAGATACAAAATAACTGTATACAAGGATATATTGGTGTAACACAAATTGATAAAAAACATAACAGATAGCCAATTAAGGTAATTTGAACACATAAAGAAGACCATTGGAAACATGAATGAGAAGACTAGATTGTATGGCTTTTACTCTATGGAAAGGAAGAGGGAAGAAAGACATTGGCAGATGTTGTCAAGAGGGGGCAGTGGTAAATAATAACTTTTGTCTTTTAACCTGGTCAAATGTCATTGTGTAATCCATATAGTGTCAGATTTCATTTTAAAACCAATTAGCATTAAGCCAAGTTGTTTACCAAAGGCTTTGATACCATGTTGAAAAAAATTAGCATTAAGCGAAGTTGTCCAACAAATGTATAAGTCACATTCAAAGGTTTAAGACAAGTGATGTGGGACTTCCCAACATATAGAAGATCTCAATTATGGGAATAGGACTTTTATTGCTATTATTGTATCACAATTTTTCCTCTTCATATTATACTTTTGTTACTACTTAGTAGGAGGCCCTTTCCAAGTTAGCAACAGGTTATATGATTGATGAGATGATAGCTCTAGAACCCAACCACACTCAATGCCTTATTACCTCGTGAAAAATCTGCACTTGAATGTTATGTTGTCATAATGGTTTCTCATACAACTAGGAACGTGCAACAAATTTTGGCCCAGTCTTGATTGCCTAAATCCTTTGATGGGCCAAGGAACAATCTAGTGCCCAAATACCATCCAGCATGCACTCTATGATGCCCTATATGGCTTCTTACACCTCTTAAGCTAAGGCTTCCAATAGTTAAGGAAGCCACTTCACATTAGAATTACCTCATGGCTATGCTCAGATGTCCGGGAGGTGACTCATCTGCATCTAGCCCTATAAAAGGGACACCTCCACCAGATAGACTCTCTTACCAAACATTTTTCTTCTTCTGAAACACATACTAATATGGTGATGAAGTGTCTTTGCATGTACCTCCCACCTTTACCTATTATCCACCTTCTTCATTTCCCTAAAGTGAATACAATAAAAGCTCAGCGTGTTCACTAATTAAGCATTCAGTTCAACGCTTATGCATAGAATAGTGCATCCCAGAAGGAAGCAACCATGATGAAATAAAAAAGGATAGGCCACAAAGAGACTAATAACATAAAAGTATGCACTAGGAAAAAGACATACTTAAAAGCACATTCATTACAGATAGGATTATGGATCCAATTAATACCAAAATTGAGCCACGGATGTGGTTTTCTTTCAGTTTTTGGCTTGTAGTTTTGGGGCAAGGGAATTTTACTTGGCTACAATCATTTATCTTGTATCTCTGTATGTCCTTCTAATTTTAACTAGTAATGACTGTCCTTTGTTAGTAGCAATTGTTTTTCAAGCATTCATATTATTATGCACATCTAGAATTTATAGTCACATACTTTCAGTTAGAATGTCTCTTAAATAGAAGATTCAAATTGTAAATGTAAAGACTGCTTTAACCTTACAATGCACAAAATCTTCCACCCTCATAACAGAAAATTACATGACGGATTATAGTTCCATTGTAAAATCATTGAGTAAATGAATGGTTATGCCAACTAATGAGGTTAAGGAATGGGTGGGGATAGGTGCATATAACCACACACGGCGGTACTAGCAAACTTATTATTTATTCAGATTGGTCTACGGGAGATGGGAGAAGAAAACATTTAAATAATAACATTAATATTTAAACTTAAGTGCCTTACCAGTGTCAGGGTTTGTTACTGGCAGCATCAAAGACAAATCAGCCAAAGTTTTTAAAGCATCAAAAGCAGAACCTTCATCTACAAAGAAAGAAGCAACGGGAAAGGGAGTGGTGAATGATAACATTAACAAAAACTTATAAGTTGAAAGAATAACAGGAAAATATTTGAACCCAAGGAAAGCGGTCGTCAGGGGAAAGAAGTAAAGCGCAAACCAATATGAATTCCAAAGTTCAAGCAAACTCTATAACTACTATCATAAAAAATAGTTTCGAGTTTTAACAATATAACGTTTTAATGTTTAAGAGAATAAAAAGCTAGAGGTTTCATCATGTAAACATCTAATCCAATTAATCTATCTCAGATCCTACTCAATATTGAAAAGCAAAACAAAATAGATTCTCAAGTTTCTTTTCCTGCTCAAACATCACCAAGTAGGCAAGTACAGCAACTCTTGCACCAAAATTTTGAAACTTTTAGCCCGACAAAAAGGCCTTAGTAATGCATATCACTTAATGTTTCAACCTTCCAATAAAATTTTAGGCCTGTAAAGACTTCTTGTGCATGTTAATATTTCATGGACAAAAGAATTCAGCTTCCAACAAAAGTGATAAAAGGATTTGAAAGATGAAAACATAAAGTTAAAAATTAAAAGAAGATATAACAAAAAAGCCAAAGAGCCATGTGATAATTTGAACATTGCTTTATATGGGACATGTGTGCTTTTCATTTATTAAGAAAGAACAGCATCATATTCTGGAGAATGAATACCTTCTTTCAGTCCGAAATACAGTATGCCCTGCCTAATGACAAAAACACCTAATACCAATCAAGGTGCTCCGTTTTCAATCCTTTTATACCACACTTGTTTAGTATAAAATTAAGCTAAGCCATAGATTCATTTAGAAACACCTAGTCCGATAAATATATCATTTATAACAAAGACATCCAACTTAAAGAGGAATGGGAATTAAAACAACTACCAAATACCTTTCTCTAAGACTAGCTTTTTACTTTTCGTCCTGGAACCCTTGTAAGAGGACCTCGCATTTTTGGTATCTACAAAATCAGTGAAGTTGGATTTGATAAAATTTTTACTATCATCTGTCCCACTGGAGGCTTCCTTTATGTCATTCAAATGCTTGTTTAAACTCCCCTCAGGCTCTAAATTGTTTCCATATTGTTTTATTTTCTTTTCTTCATTCCTTCCTCTTCCAGTAATTTCTCTACCACTCCGATGAATTGTTTTTCTAGAGTATTCTTCATTATTACCTTCAGTGCTTCCCAAACTCAACTCAGAACTACCATCATCCAACTCGGAACTGCAAAACTTGGCTCCAGCTTTTTCTGATTTTGAATGCTGAAAATAGTAACTGCCTATAATTACTGTTCATTACAACAAAATAACAGAAAAAGACAACTGACGGTTTTATAGAAATAACTTATTACCTTCTTCCCACTTTTCAGACCTGGGGAAGACAAAAATTTCTTATCTGGTGATCCAGAATTTTTCGAAGAGCCACCTCTTTGGGAAGCCTCAGTCAATGCCAATGCAATCTTATGAGTAACGTCATTAGTATCAACCATTTGTTTGGAACCCTGCTTTGCAGATGCAAAAAACCTCTCCCCAATATCTTTACCCATAGAATATGAAATAGGGACACGGGGAGTCCTTTTTCTAACAGCATGTGGCCTAATTCCTGAAAAAAAAAAATCACAAACAATTAATAGGTTTTGTTAAGCAAGACAAAAATATCCCTTCTAAAGGTCATTATATACAAAACAAAATATAACATCTTCAGAGGCAAGCAGCCAAACATCGAGAACAAGAGGAAAATTCATCCAAACTTTGGTCAATCTTATTGTAACAAATAATGGTTGAAAACCCAAAAAGAAAATGAAGAGGTACAAAAGAAATGTGATGCCAAGGTAATGTTCAAATGTACTTTGGCATATTAACCCACCAGAATGTCTCTTCTTCAACAATGACAGGCAACCATCACCTGATGCAACGGAGTGTGACTGAGAATGATCTGAAAAATGCCCATCTAATGCTTTATTGTCACTTAGATGCTTTCCCCGCATACGCTTTTGAGACTTTTTAGATATTTCTGCATCATCGTTGCTTTCTTTACCACTGTCACTTCCTCCCTGACAATTAAATTATTCATATTTTAATTGCTTAAGAACAGTTGTCAAAAACTGGTCGTGTTGTCTATTGCAATTTATTCAAAATTTATAACATAACCTAACCAATGCCGCCACATATCAATTGAAGGAAATTTGTCTTTCTCTTATTGACTTATTTGTATGAGGGGGGAGTTGGATTCCAAATCGATAAAATAACTATTACATCCTAAACCCAGTTTTAAATAGACGAAAGCTAGCTAACACTTTTGGTAGAATAACAGTCAGTTCATATATCATATCTTAAACGAATTCATGTGTTTCATTCCAATGCATTTTAGTTTTCATAGGATTTTAAAATTTAGGAAGTAGCACCCATGTACTCTTTGCCTAGGAAATCTCCCCACTTTGTCTATTAAGAATCCATATGTATATAGCTAGATATCTGTTCTGCACTACCTCTATAACAATTGACAATAAGAAGAATCTTTTTAAAATCAAAAGGCATTATCAAATAAAAAAAACTTAGTCAATTGGTCAGAACACTATGCAAGGCAGCCTAAATTATCCATTTATCCTTTCTGTATACTTATTGACAAGTACGTGCATGTACTTATATTGACAGAAAAGAGAGACCTTAGATTTCAATTATAACCAAGTCAAGTGACACTGAAGATTACTAAAATTCCAATCATAATGTACCTATCATCGGAGAAGTGAATGAAAAACTCTCATTGAAAAATAAACAGAGCTTAAAACAATTTGAACAAAGACTACACTTGAAATAATACAGTTTCTTCTTGTCACACAAGTTATGAAAAAGATTTGTAATGAGATGGAAATTTTAAATTACAGCTACCACAAGAAAGTTACAAAATCACGAAAACCAATGTAAAATATCAGTAAAATTTAGTCAAAATTTTAAATTAATTCTTACCAGTACACTATAATGATCTGTCATCATTGCTATAAGGCCAACAACTGAAGCAGTACCCTCTGGGAGAGATAAATATGCCTAAAATAAACCCAAACCAAAGCTTAGCATGTCTTACAAACAATATATCACACTGACTAAAATGTGCAATATTGATATTGAGATTTATCTCTTAACCCATGACATGACACGAGAGAAAAGGAGGGGGGGGGCAGTTGTTACTGCACGGAAACCCAGAAATAACAAGCTGGGGATATGCATATTCAGTGCAATAATTAACCACAAACTGGCCCGTAGGAGACAAATCAGGAAGAAATTAGTCTTTTACAGATTGCTTGAATATTTAAAACAGACATTCGTTAGGAGATTTGACAATTTTTAAGGAAGACATCTAGCTTCTTTCTTTTATGTCTCTTTTCTTTATCTTCATTTAGATTTTTAAGGAAAAAAAAAAGTAAACATTCACTTACTCAAACCAGAAATTATGGAGGCAAGAAAATCTTGTTTTCCAGATACATAGAAGAAGAAAAACTTTATCAAGGGTATTGAAAAATACAGGAAATATTAAAAGAAATTAAAAAGTACACCCTAAGTGCATATCTCTCTATACATGAAATGTTTAGTGTGTGTTTTAGAATCTAAAATCTTTATGTAAATAGGGAATACATGGTGCATGCATTTTAGAAATATCAGTAAATTAATAAGGATGTTGATGCTTGTACTGCATTTACCCTGTTCATAGTATACAGTGCCTCTACCATTTCCACAGATCTATTACGTACAGCAAGAGCAACCTGTAAACAGGTAAAATGTCACTGAAAAGGACATGTTTAGTGATAACATTGCACTGGAAAATTGCAGTGCATAGAACAAGGTAGATTAACAAACTAAGACACAACCTTGATCCTTCAATTTCCAGTGGAATTTTAAACAGTATTTACTACATGTGTATAGCCCATTTATTAGAAAAATACCTGACTGTGAGACTTGATATTCAACCTTTATTCAATAAGAAGCAACTTATGAAACAATAACTAACCTTCTTCCAATCTTTACCAAATTTCCGGTAAGCTTCATAAAAATGCCCAAGCTCCTCTTTATTCCATTGTGGTCCTAACATGTCAGCCAATCTTCTCTTCTGCGGAAGATTGAAATTTGTTAAATAATTTCATCTTAAAGAAATAAAATTCATAACACCCGACCATTTTAACCAAACTCTTAAAACACTTACTACCCAACTTTACGTTGATAAAATGTAAAAAAGATATTTTAATATATTATAATGACTTCTTGATAAGAGCACTGAGAGGAAAAACGATAAAGAGCAAAGGGGAAATTTCTTCCTCTGTTTTAACTCAGTAAATGTATTACGTATGAAAAAGGATTTCTTTTCAAAGAAGTAAAGAAACAAATTACCTTCTGAATACCAGGACTTGCCTTCAGCCTACTTTTGCTAGCATTCTCTGTAATTTTGTCTTTACTAGATGCAGTCTCACGAACACTTGAAAACCTCTTATTTACACTTCTAGATTTCCTAGATGGAGCCATAACTGATTTCTTTGATTGTCTGAAAATTACCAGGAAAACAGAGGAGTAAAAAAACAAATACAGCTAACTAAGTAAATACACTGGAACAATTTAGGCACAGATAAATTAATTGCATCGTATCATGAGAGTAAGAGGAGAGAGAGAGAGAGGGAGGGGGAAGAGAAGGGAGTTCACAGAAAAGAAGATTCCATACTTCAGAATCCAAAGCTGTTCAGACTGAAATGTCACCTCCTTTCCTTATACAGATAATGTTGATGAAGAATAACGGGTTCAAAATCCAGAAGATGCACCCTGATAATCCTAAGAAAATACCCTGAGGACTTATAATGAAGAAAATAGAATGTTTCACAATGAGCTAGTAGTGGGTAGGTATTCGCAAAAGAAAACATATAATCTGTTTTAAGTGAAGATATATTGCACAGGTTTTACAGCTACAATATAAGGCCCCGTATGTTAAAACAACACGATCCAAACTTAATGCCAACCTAAGTATCACTTCAACTACAAAACATTTGTCTGTACCATATATAGGTTAGGTGGTGGCAGAGTGTATTATGGCAAAACAACAAATTGAATACGCTGAACAGAAATTAGAGTCTTAATACTCAAGTAGACAAAAAGAAAACAGTTCAGACAATAAAACTTGGCACCGAACAAATCAACGATAGATTGTTAGCAAAACAAGTTACCTTGGTCAGCACATAGAGAGCAAAATGAAAATGGAAATTCTCTAAGACTGGAAATAGTACAAAGATTGAATGATGAAAGTATTGGAAAGGACATATTAATGAGGAAAAAAATGATAAAATAACAAGATAATCCTATCCCTTTACTAAAAACCAGACAAGCTAGTCAACAGCTATAAGGAGGTGCCACTGCTCTTGCCCTCTGTGGAGGGTGCATGCACCATGATGACCAACAAAGGACAACAAACCTTAGCCCCTATTGCACCAGACCTTTTTGCTGACAGATTTTCTAAGTCCAAATCCTCACCTCCAAAAAGAAAAAAAGATCCAAAACTCGGAGTAATTAACAGCATCACTGCAACCATTTGCCAAAATAGTCAGCAGAATGCTGAAACATCTAGAAAGGAATGCATCCCACACAAACTCTCCAATCTCAGCCATCCCTCGTTTTCAAAACACTTGGATGAATTGGTTCGCAGGTTCAAATCCGGAAACACACAGCATGCAGACACAAAGCAATAACAACATAAAAGACACATCGAAGCTTGAATTTTACTTCAGCGACAAGAACATCGAAAAGGAAGTCTCAGCTAAAACAAGAAACAGAAAAAAGCAAAATCACTGCTCCACACTGCAGTTCATCAGCTGAGAAAGGAAAGAAACAGAAAAAGGAAAAAGAAGCAGAGGCAGGTCCGAGGAAGAAGAAGAAATTAAAACTCACAGCTAGAAACGAGGTGATTCAGTTAATTCATCCCTAAGAGCCACCGAACCCCGCATTTGAGTTCAGAAAGCCGAAACCAAACGCGGAATTGGAATATTTCCCGAAATTCCCCCTCTGATCTAGCGAGCCGCGATTGGAATTGGGAATCTGAGGAGCAAGAAAAGCCCTCGCAAAGAGAGAGTGAGTAAAAGCATGTTCGAAATTAAAAGGAAGTGAATAGGATTAGAGAGAAAAGGAAGAAGGAGAAGCTCACCGATCAAAGAGAACCTGAATTGCAAATGGAAGCTGCGAGAGAGGGATCTAGTAGCACTGAAACAGTCGATGCACAAATGCTAAGAGAAGAGGATGATGAACAAACAACTCTCCAGTTCTGATGGCGTCGTTGTTGGCGTAAACAAAACATGAATTCGGGGGTATAACCGCGAAACTTTAAAATAATAGTACCATTATTTTATTTTATTTTTTCTCCTCTTCTTATTTTGTTTCGTTTCTCACCTCTTTCAAACAACGTCCTCCAATTTATTCCCCAAATAAAATTTAAAATGAGAAACGCCCATGAACCCAAACAAGAACATCAACTTTAACTATTATTCAAATAGTCAACCCAAAAAACCATTAATTGAAAATTAAACTGTTTTTCTTTTCAAAATATATATTATATGTCTCACCGTTGCTTTGTATTTAAAAATCACAGTTTTCAATACTTCCAAGAGATATTAATAGTGTGTTTAATGAGGTCATTTAGCTATCTCTTAAATTCTTACTTTTTTTTCAAAGTTTATAGCATGTAGTTTATTTAATTTTATTGTATTTTTTATTATTATTACCCGTTTTTAATTTTATTGAAAATTTTGAATATTTTTTTTAATTATTGTATTAATTTTAATATCTTTTTAGTTACTTTTAACTTTTGAATGTGGTTAAAATTAAAAAAGCAAACATGAGAAATTGAAGCAGTAGTGATGTTATGTAAAAATCACACAAAATAATAACTAAAAAAATGAATTAAATTAAACAGTAAGTTGAATTGAGAAAAAGAAATATTACATTTCTAAAAAAAATAAAAAATCATATATATTAGATAGTAAAATTATTTGTACCAATAAAAAAATATATAACAATTATTAACCTGTTTTGTTTTTAGTACAATAATAAAAAATACAATTTTAGCACAAAAAGTTTAATTTTATTAATTTTGTTTTAACTCTATTAGTAATTAATTAATCATGTGTTTGGTTTGTAGTAATTGTGATATGCGTCTTAAAATAAAAATATGTTAATAAGTAATTAACCTTCAAGGAACATCTGTATTGTGCTGTCTGAATTCATAATCCTTAGTCTTCCGTTGAACTTAATTCCATAGTAAACTTAATTTATCCTTTAATTTTTTCAACGAATAACTAACTTATTAGAAATCTTCATTTCATTATCATAACATGAAATTTTAGTTTACTTTTTGTTGGTCTCAATGTATTACATTTTAAGATCTCATATATATTTTTTCTTCAATATAATTAATTATATATTATTTTCACTTTAACATAAGAATGTGATGTAGGAGAATGTTAAATTTATTGTCATGCACGTTCGAATTGAGAAACTTATACGTGTTAAATTTATGACTAGGGTATCATCCATAAACTATAAAAATGCCCTCAATTATAAACTAGTTTATCATATATGTTTCTTGAAGAGTTGGTGTTTTACCTCAGTTTACGCAGAAAAAACCTGTATGAGTCAGCTCATTTCATACTAAGACAAAAAACACCCAAAACACAAGCTAATATCTTTAACACTCATTCCAGGGAGGGTGAATAGATTATAGGAGACTGAAATAAGAAGCAGTACTCAAATAATTCACACAAAGCAATCTGCTTGACAGATGAGAATTTGCCCAAGAGTAGCAATTTATATGCAGAAACAAACATCAGAACTTCCGAATGTCGTTTAAGTTACTAAATCATCTTTCAAGTCAACCATTATTAGCCTCTATTTTTCCCGTGTGAAATGTTCACATGAAATCTGTTTACTGGTTTTTAAGAAGCTGTATTGTTCGTCTCAAAAAGATGGATACAAACAAGCCAACCAATTCCACAAATCTTCCTCAGTTGAGGCTTAAATTGGCAGTCATGTCAATCCCCTTCAAACAACTGTTCCTGGTCTAACATTTTCTTTCATTGTTTTTTTAGTATTAAGGAATTAGTTAGGTTTGTTATGTGTAATTCATGTATTTTATTTAGTGGAGGAGGAGCAAACATCAATTTTTTCCCTAACTAATTCCTTAAAACTAGAAAAACAATGAAAGAAATGAAAGAAAATATTGATTGAAAATAGTTTTGTAAATAAATCTACAAGTTGATTTTCAGACTTACATTAAATCAAAGTTACAAATTCATTTTTATGCACTCTTCTTAAGAAAAATAACTTGAGAACTTGACGTTGACATGCTTAGTATTCTCATGAAATAGAGGATTATGGGAAATACAGAACTATGTTTCAGTTGTGAAGCATTTTTCTAACAAATGCTACAAGTAAACATCCTTCTACTCCTCTCTATTATTCCCTTCGTTCATACTTTTCTCATATATCTTCAACAACTTAGAAGAATGCTTTTCAAAACCATAGACAAACTTCTTCAGAAACGCATTCTCCGTCGGGAGTAGAGGCGTGCCATAGCTTGCACCCTTTTTCCTCAATCCTTCCTTTTCAAGAAATCTCAGAACCAAAGACCTGGGAACAATCCTCTTAGGGAGACTCAGCTGAATAATAACAGGATACTTGACAAGCTCCAAAGAGCTATACCCTGACACCTCAACCCAGAAGCTAAATACGGCATCAATCTTCTCACGGGAGCTCAACATGAAATGAGGATGCTTCTTAAACGCCACAAGCACATGCTCCTCCGACCACCCCCACTTCTTACAAACCTCAACCTTGTCAACCCACTTGGCTTTATTCACAGTCATTTTGGCCATCATGGCCACGGCGAAGGTGGTTTTGGAAGTGTCAAACCCCATTTCTTTCAATTCACAAATAGTGTGGGACAGGTTATGGGAGCAGAGGATAGAGGGCCACATGGAGAGCATCATACCGATGCTGGAGCGTTTGACGCCATTGTCGAGGAGAAGTTGGACGTTGGGAGATACGCGACTGTCGGCAATGAAGGAGATGTTTCGCCTGAGACAGGTGATGACTTGCTTGTCAGAGTCGACGAAACTTCTGACCAAGTGATAGGCGGGAACAATGTGGCTGTTGAGGTTGGCTAAGAGGAATCGGGGTCCGGCGGTGATCATGTGGATTATGTCGGCAGAGGAGGCGCCTTTGGAGCGGAGGAACTGGAACTTGGGGAGGAGGACTTTGTCGGGGTTGCACTGGAGGATGCGACTTTCCCGTTTGACGACGGCGTGGATTTGAGAGACGGAGAAGCCATGCTCGGAGAGAAAAGCTAGGACGGAGTCGGGCTTCTGAGAACTCTTGAAACGGAGGTAGCGGGAGGCGGAGAGGGCGGATTCCGGGGAGAAGCCGCAGGTGGAGACGAGGTAGGAGACAACGAAGGAGTGAGATTGGGGAACAGTGGCAAAATTGAAATTGAAGCAGACGGAGAAGGGTGGATTGAGATTGAGATTGAGATTGAGAAGAGAATGATGATGGTGAAGGATTCTTAGGGTTGAGAACTTCTTCATTTGGAGAATGGGAAGGGCGGAATGTGGGTTTTTTTTTTTTTTTTTAAGTATTCTAAGCTCCGAATGTTTCAACAATTTCTTTAACTATACTGTAAGAAGAAGAAAAATACATAAAACAATATTTTCTATAAATTAAATACAAAAGGTTAAATAGATTTATCTTTTAAGATCTTTTATAAGTTGTCGTATATATAAATTCATATTATTATTTCATTTATGAGATGATAAATATATAATGATAAAATAGGTATTATATATCACTGGTGATTATATTTTCTTATTAGAATAGTTGAATTTTACTTGAACTCAACTTCTTTGATCATAAATTAACTTTAGGTGATATTTTAAGGGTGTTGCTGTGTAAAACCAAATTTTCTTAAAAAAAACGCTTAAAAATTGCTATTGATTTAATTAATTTTGTTTGAAATATGGTTAATCAAGTTTTTAACAAATTTTGTTGCACAAAATTTATTTTATGAATATTATATGTGTTATCCAAATAAGCAATGTTTATATCATTATTAAAAAAAATTTAACAATTCTAAAATCTACAAAATTATTTTCGATTAATTTTATTTTTTTGACAATATTCAACAATTTTTCTTTAGACTTTTTAATCCTTTGAAGTTCAAATTCTCTTATTAAATTAAACACTTGAATGCTTCGAATCTTTTCGTCTCCAATATATTCTATCTTTAGATGACTACAAAGATGTCAGCATAAAACATAAAACATGACTTTGCTTTTGCTTTTCAGGTTTTCTTCTCCTTATGGTTTTTCATCTGAGTCACGATGAGATTGTCTGGCAATGAAAGGATTTCATAATTTTCTTTTGTGGCTTCCCAAAGATCTAAAGCTTCTAGGTAAACCTCCATTTTAACAGTCCAAAGATCATAATTTTTCTTGTTTCAGGTGTAGGGTCAAGTAACTTCAAACACCTTATTTCCTCTCCAAAGCAGTTCGAGTTTGTCTTTGTTTTCACTCTAACCGACCACGGGTACATGCATACGAGATCAGAGCAATAGTCTTAAATGCACAGTAAATACGATCACATACCTTTTACCTATGACCTTTATTTATAGTATTTTAGATGGGCTTGAGATTAGTGAAACCTTAATTTCAGCCCAACCTAAGCCCATTACTCATAATCAATACTTACCTTGATATTTGCTCTGAGAGGATTGATTATCAAGTTAGATTGTCCGGTAATGCTCATGTCTGTCCGGGCTTATCTGTCGAGGTATTTCTTTTATCCTGGTATCTTACGTCTCTGGGTCGTCCAGCCACTCCAGGGCCGTCCGGCCTTACGATACATTTCCTATTGAAAATTGGAAAAGTTGTTTGAGAAAAGTTTGTTTCAGAATCGATTTTAAAGGTCCCATAAGAAAAGGGTTTTAATACCAATTGTTGGTAATTTATAGTTGTTTATAATTTATAAGAAGGTTTCATTCTGATAGTCCGTATATATATTGAGTCTTCTCAAATAGGTCACTTTCTTTTTTTTGTGTGTCTCAATTAAGTCCCTAAATATGAAAAATCAATGCAATTGGTTCTCTCTGTTAAATTGTGAACTAGATTCATTAATTGACATGGCAGATGCAAGGTCATCACATTAAGTTTTAGTTGTCATCACATTTTATCATGTCATCATCTTTAACTTTTCCCCAAATTAGAAACCCTAACAGTCCATGACAGCCACCTAAAAACGTTACATCTAGCCTCCATGCGCTACCACACAACCACCAGCATCGCAAAACCATCTTCTTCCTCGAACCAACCAGAAATCGCAAGTTTTTCCTTGCTTCCATTGCACGTTATCAGATTCAACATAAAGAGACTTATTTGAGAAAATCCAACATAAATAAAAATTATCAAAATAATTAAACCTTTGTAATGATGTAGAATTCCCAAAATTAGAAACCCTAACCGTCCAAAGCAGCCACTGGAAAACGTCACCACTAACCTCCATACACAACCACCACCGAAAAACCATATTTTTCTTCAAACTAGCAAGTTTTTCCTGGCTTCCGTTGCACATTACAAGATTCAACATAAATTCAATAAAAAAGGGCCTATTTAAAAAAACTCACCATAAATAAAAATTATCAAAATGATTAAACTTTGTAATAACGGAGAATTCCCTTCACATGGAATAAGAATACATGGAATAAGAATGAACGAAAACAAATATTAAAGAATAACAATAAAAACTCACATTATTTAATCAGAAAACTTTACAATCTATAAAACTTAAAAAAATAATCACTTATTATTCATTCACAATGTGATCATAGAAATAAGCCACTAAATAAAATGCATTAATCACATGTAACAAATGGTACAAGTAAACATTCTTCTACTCTGTAGTATTCCCTTGGTTCATACTTTTCTCATATATCTTCAACAACTGAGAAGAATGCTTTTCAAAACCATAGACAAACTTCTTCAGGAACACATTCTCCGTCCGGAGGAGAGGCGAGCCATAGCTTGCACCCTTTTTCCTCAATCCTTCCTTGTCAAGAAACCTCAGAACCAAAGACCTCGGAACAATCCTCTTAGGAAGACTCATCTGAAAAATAACAGGATACTTGACAATCTCCAAAGAGCTATACCCTAACACCTCAACCCAGAAGCTAAATACGGCATCAATCTTCTCACGGGAGTTCATCATGCAATGAGGATGCTTCTTAAACGCCACAAGCATATGCTCCTCCGACCGCCCCCACTTCTTAAAAACCTCAACCTTGTCAACCCACTTGGCTTTATTCACAGTCATTTTGGCCATCATGGCCACGGGAAGGAGGTTTTGGAAGTGTCAAACCCCATTTCTTCCAATTCACAAATAGTGTGGGACAGGTTATAGGAGCAGAAGATAGAGGGCCAGCTGGTGAACATCATAGCGATGCTGGAGCGTTTGACGCCATTATCGAGGAGAAGTTGGACGTTGGGAGATATAACGCGACTGTTGGCAATGAAGGAAATGTTTCGCCTGAGACAGGTGATGACTTGCTTGTCAGAGTCGACGAAACTTCTGACCAACTGATAGGTGGGGACAATGTGGCTGTTGAGGTTTGCTAAGAGGAATCGGGGTCCAGTGGTGATCATGTGGATTATGTCGGCAGAGGAGGCACCTTTGGAGCGGAGGAACAGGAACTTGGGGAGGAGGACTTTGTCGGGGTTGCAGAGGAGAATGCGACTTTGCCGTTTGACGATGGTGTGGATTTGAGAGACGGAGAAGCCATGCGCGGAGAGGAAGGCTATGACGGAGTCGGGCCCTTGAGAATTCTGGAAACGGAGGTAGCGGGAGGCGGAGAGGGCGGATTCCGGGGAGAAGCCGCAGGTGGAGACGAGGTAGGAGACAACGAAGGAGTTAGAGTGGGGAACGGTGGCGAAATTGAAATTGAAGTAATTTTAAACACCTTCATAATTTCTAAATATATAATGATAAAATAAATATTATATATTGTTTACTTTTTTTTCTTATTAGAATAGTTGAATTTTACTTGAACTCAACTCTTTTATCATAAATTAAGTTTAAGTGATATTTTAAGGGTGCTGAGTAAAACCAAACTTTTCTTAAAAAAATATACGGTTAAAATTTGCTATTGATTTAATTAGTTTTTGTTTGAAATAAAGTTAATCAAGTTTTTAACTAATTTTGTTGCACAAAATTGAGTATGATAGATGACGCAAAATAATATATTGTGGTAAAAAAAATCTAAGACAAAAATTACTTTAAGGTGACATATTATGTTAGAAATGTTCAATACGGGCAAATGATCTTATTAATTTTCAAAACATCACATGATCTAATCACATATATACAATCCAAATCCAATCATTCATGCAACACATGTATGGGTGATTGGCATATTAGACAATTGGTACAATTTTCCTCGAAGTTGAGATCCACACACATTATACATACTTGTTGTATACATATGAGACAAGTTAATGATCAAACAAACCAATGGTTAAATGAATCACTGATCCATATTTCATATGAGATTGTGTTTAATGTATCAAACGTGTTTTATTGTATAGACATGTCAGTAGTTTCACAAAGTGGACATCTACTCTAATGAATTTGTCATGAATCGTCTTAGTGTTTTAATCTTTCAAAGACTATATTTCTTAAGCTTATGGTCATAGTTTATCATAATCATCAAAAAATATCCAATGATAATATCGTTCATAAGTCCATTAAACTATCAACTACATTAGCTATAAACGACCAATAAGGTTGTTCAAAACAAGTTAAAACATTTAAAAAGTATATATTAAATACATATTTAATCAAACTAAACTTATGGATACGATGAGATTACCAATATAGTCAATTAGATTATCTAATTATATTTGTTTGTCTAGATTATTTAATGAGATTATCTAATTATAGTATTTATCAAGAATTTAAAAATTGATTTTAATTAATTAATTTAATTAACATTATTTAGTCTCACTTAAACATATTATAGTTAAAACAACGTATGTAAACATAATTATAATATAAAAAGTTAAAATTAAACATTTTAATATGATTGAAAATGTAATAGCATAATACAACTTGGTACATCCTATAATTTATAGGTTTTATTTGAATTAAATTTATAATTAATAGAATATTTATCAACACATATTTGTGTTAAAAAACATCATCAACTAATTTAAAAGAATATCCCATTTTTAGTTACACTTTTAATTACATAAAATTAATTTATTTTTAAATTAGTAACTACCATGAAATTAGCTGTCTATTCCATGTTTTATTTAACTACATTTTTTTACTCTCTTTCTAGTAATAACCAGGGTGCACTGAACTAAAGAAAATAGATAACAGGCTTTATTTACAGTGTTGTGTGTGGATCCAGCCCTATGATTTGGACTTCAAGCCCAATAAGATTACGACCAAATAAAACTTCAATAAAATCACAAGAAAGGATTTCTTTGCTTTATGCTCCCCATATATTACTATCTGTACCCCTAAAACTCAATAGACCCCATTTTTCCTTATTGTTTATATAATAGGCAAGGTGCACAAGGATGAAGCTGAAAAATATGTTAAGAAATACATATTAAAAATTTAAAAAGAATTAAGAATTGAAGTTTTAAAATAAATATTCTTTACAAGAATTATAGATAGATATTTCAGGTAATATAAGATAATGAAATATATGAAGTTAAAAGAAAGAAAATAAATTATTGTTACATTGTGTAGAATTAAATAATTAGATTGGTTAATGTAGTGATACTCTTAGTATATTTATTTGTATTTATACTTCTGGTTTCGTAAATAAATCGATTTTATGGTTAAACACATTTTATCTTCAAAATTAATTTTTTTCTTGTTTTAAAAGATTTTTTTTGTTACAAAAACTAAGATATCAGCTTTTATCTCTAACACACAGATAAAAGGACAGTGTAAAAAAACTAATCTTTGTTCACTAAAATATTTGTGTAGTCTCTGAAAAGTGAACTAAATTCTACTATAGCAGAGTAATTTTAAAAATAAATATTTTAACCTCTAATATTTTTTTTATTTAACCTTATAATTTTAAAAGTGATTTTTGAAGTCCTAAATTATAAAGTGTTTTTTACTCTTCAGAATTTAAATTAAATTATGTTGATTTTGAAAATTGGCATGGTTAAAAATATTCTGCAGAACTAAAAATGTTTTTTCTCTCTATCTTGAATCTACAGCCTATAAACATTTAAAATTTAAGTTAATAAATAATATTTTAAAACATGTTGGGTTTTTAATCAGATTTCAACGAATTTCAGAGTTTTCAAAATATCTATCATTTTTATGTTAACATTTCTTAATTTTCTTTATCAAGAACAAAAATGACATGATATACAGGTTTGGTTTAATTTTTGAAGTCTAAAAAAGTGTAAAAAATAAAAAGTATGTTTAAGAAAAAAAAATATATGAAGAAAAATCTGACCGACATTTTGGTGGGTATGAAAGTGAAAGTGAAATAAAATGGTTGGATTTGGAAATTGCGACCAAAAAAACATGAGTAATTGCACGTTGGTCAAATATTGTATTATGTGTCACCTGTACGACTCTCTAAATAATCCTTCGCACCTTTACCCGTCTGATTTGTCGATCAAATCACATCTTGGCCCTTAATTCATTGTCACCAACTCTTATCACCTTATTGTAGATTTTTCCACCCCCAAACGCGTTTCTTGGACCACCATCAAATATAATCTAATTATACTTTTAAACTTTTTTTTTTCTTATTTTGAAAGGTCTTTGATTTTTTTCTACTTTTAGAAAAAGAGAATATTTTGTCTAGTTTTCACTATTATTTCAAGTTTTCCACTTCTCATCTTTTTTTTTTTAAATTTAGTCCGGGTTATAACCAATTTAAGATATATGAATAAATAAATATTTCAAAAAATTTAATGACTTTAATGTATGAAATGAAAATATTAAATTAATTATATTATAGTTATTTTCATTATTAGAATTATAAGAAGTTTGGACTTTTTTTCTTTCAGGTTCCATTATATTTTTTAAGAAAATAACTATAATTAATTTAATATTTTCACACTCACTTACTTCTAAATCCACTCAAATAAAAGTTAGTTTTAAATCCTCTCAAATTCATTCAATCACTCTCCTCCAAATCTATTTAAGTGAACAAAGTGTAAGAGTTACGATTATTAATAGATTTTTATATATAATATTCAATTATTTTATTTTCTTATCTTTATCTTTAAATCCAATAGGTATGAAATCTTTGTCTCATATCTTTAGTTAGTTTTTTATTATTTTTATTTGTATTTTGAACTTAGTTCATATTTCTTTTATTATAAATAGAATAATGTATTTGTATATTAAACACATGAGATATTAATCTCATATATAGTTTTACTATATTGGATATGGTATCAGAATCAAGTTCTTTTTTTAAAAAAAATTATTGCTTCTACCACTGCACTCGTCGCTGATGGTGGCACCATTTATTGATGTCAACACTGGCATCGTCTATCGTCGTTGTCGGAGTTGCACTTTCGATCGGCAACCACACGGTTTTGATTATCTCAGCTAGGCGGCCATCGTGTCTTCAATGACTCATTCATCTGAGATTTTACTTGTTATTAACGTCTTTTAAAGTTGTGGATTTGCTCATTTTTGTTGTTGTACGTGGTGACACGTCTCGTCTCCTCTCATGCAATGATTTAGAGCATCAAAGTCGTTATTTTCTCTTTCAAGTCCTTTGATTGGAGAATCTTAGATTTTTAGAGTTGTTCTATGTTCATTCATGGTTTCTTTCACTGTCTTTTCTGACCTATCTTTTATCATTGATGCGTTTGACCCATCCATATATCTTTTTCCAATGAAAAACATGACTTTTGTTAGTTTATTTATAGTTGTGATGACTCTTCAACGAAGACTTCTTTATCCACTAGATGTCAACAATGCATTTTTCAATAGCGATTTGTAAGAAAATATTTATGTGGAGCAACTTCGCAGATTTGTTGCTCAAGGGGAGTCGTCTGATTTGGTATTTCGTCTTCTATGTCGTATTTACAAATCATTAACAATTTGGTGTCACTCAAGTGAAGAAACATATATTTTCACCATGTCTTTATTGATTATATTAGTAACAAGCTTTATACATACAATTTGTATGCACTAGTTTGAGGGAATGTTAGATATATTATCTTTGTCTTATATTTATCTTTTATCTTTAGTTTTTTTGTTATTATTCCTTATTTATATTTTGGACTTAACACATATTTCTTCTATCATAAATAGAGTACTCTATGCATATATTCAACACAAAATAGATTAAACTTATATCTAGTTTTACTATATTGAACAATCCCCATCCCCACTAGATAATGAATATACCCGTGTACTTGTGCCCATACTCATATTTTCTTAATATTAATTAATTAATTTTCATAAAATTATAAAACATTCTCACAAAAAAAGTATAATATTATTAAATATTTAACATCAAAAAAGATATTATTGTTTCTTCAATATCAAATATTTAGATATACATTCCAAAATTTTGTAACTAGTAAAATTATTGAAAAACAATGAAAATTATTTTAGCAAAACAAAAATTAAAAATAAAAGAATGTAAGAGATAAAAATTTTATATTATCTATGAAGAGTTTATACTATTGTTCACTTAGAGTTAAATATTTTCATGCAGAAAATAAACAATAAATAATAATATTAAATACGGATAAAAATATTAAAATAGCAGACATAAATAATATTTAATTTACCTACATAGTTTGAACAAAAGTATAAAAGTTATAAGAGAACGGAAAATATCTCGAAAATATATGCATTAATTTGATGGTAAGCTCAACAATTAAAAAAATTGTGTAACTAAAACAAAAAAGGTTATAAAACTAAAAGTAATATATATATATATATATATATATTCACATGATGAAATATTAGTATTTTAGTAACATAAACGGAGATGAGAATTAGGACGGAGATGAAGCAAATATGTAAATACAAATCCTTATCTCCATGCCCAATTGAAAACATTAAATATTATTATCCATATCTATATCTAGTTTAGACCATGAGTTTATTTATCATCTATAATCTTATTCATTTATAATCTTAATCAGTATCAAATAATTTATATAACTTTCTTTTTCTCTACCTTTTTAATTTAATTATTTTTATTATAAATATTTTTTTTTTGTAATTCTGATTTTAAAAGATTTTTTTTAAAACATAAATTTCTATTAAGAAACCAATTTATCCCTTTTAACTTTTTTTGTCAAAAGTAAATAGTTCACTTTGCAACAATCCTAACAGGATCTCCTCGGTATCCTTAAATATTTTTACCTCAGATATCTTTTATATGATTTAGGTTAATACTAAAAGTTAGAATATCTCGTTCATTGGCTCTAAACATGTACATTATATGCTCATTTGTTGTTAGAAAGATTGAAGCAACAATATGTTTTATGTCTTATGTCCAACATGCAGTTTAATTTTTATGACTTAATCTATGAACCAAATTGTATTGTGCAAAAACAATACGAGAAGTTTGAGTGTATTTATTATGTAATAAAAAAAATTCTGAATACAATAGTTTTTTTTTTCTTTACCAAAAGAACATATATTTTCAAAATATTGGATCTATCAAAATAAAATTACAATTTTACCCTTTTTAGAAAAAAGTTGATTTTTTTGTGAGTCCAATATCTTACAGCCTACCTGTAAAGAGATTCCTGTGACTAATTTGTCTTCATGGCGCAGGTATGCTATACGGAACAGAAACTTTGTATGTATCCAACTTTTAAAATAATGCATACAAATTGACAAATTTATTATATATGAAAATTTGTTATTAAATAGATATGGATATTAATATTCTATAATTTATTTTTCCTCTTTGGAATTTTATCTTTTAATGATTTTATTTCAAAAAGTAATCATAAAAAGGAAAAAAAAATATTCCCACTTAACTTAAAAGATAAACGAAAAGAAAATAAAGTTTTATATACTTAAATATAAATGAATTTTATTATTTTAGAACTCTTAGATAATGACAAGAGTTCCATAAATATAATAGAGAGTAATTTAAAAACATTAAATAAATCTATCAATTATTTATAACTACTCAATTCACTAATAATTTACTCTTATCAATATAGCTCATTGTATTGTATCATCTTTTTAAGTATTTAAATTTAATTAATTGTTTACTATAAAACTAAATATTAATAAACTCAAAAAACATTTATTTTATAAATATGTTTTATAAGTTTAATTATATTTTTGAACAATTTTTTAATTATTTTATTATATTAAAAAAAGTAATATATATATATATATATATATATATATATATATATATATATATATATAACTGGATGATAACACCTTTCGATCATCCGATTACCCTTAAATTATAACATACAAAATTCATTACTAACTGAAAATTAGGTGCACACATTGTTTATTTGCAATGAAATTAACCATAACTGTAATAATTAAATGTCATCAATAATGTTCATGTTCTCCTCATATGGGTTTGTGAAAATAAGGAAAAAATTTAAAAAAGTTATATAATTGACCATTAACACTTTGTATTATGATAATTAAGTTGGGTTCCTAGACAAAGAATGCATCAAAACAGTTAAGTTGTCTTAAGGCATTCTGTCTATAGAAAGGTCCAACATTATGATAGAAAAACTTTAAACCATGATGTTTGGGAACATAATTGATTTTTTTAAGGTAAAAGATATGGGATGATATAAGTCACGCAGTGAAAATCTGTTGCATAGTAACACAAAAGTAATTAAATACAAAAAGAAAATTTTATGAATTAAAGAATATAATAAAATACAAACTTTAACTGTCATGTAAACTGAATCTCTTACCTTAACCATAATAAAAAGTTGTTACACTCAAGTTGACAAATTTAGAGCTGAAAATTAAAAAAATTGTGAAACAAATACCTAAATACATGGCACAGTACTTACAGTCAATCATAGTGTATAGGTAGTGAAGTGAATGCTTGACTTGAAAAGGGAAAAAACAAAATAAATGTTAATGAAAAATTATGTATAAAACTTCACTTTTATACAATTTTCTAAGGTCTGAGATTTTTAATTTCATTTTTTACCTCCTGAATAGACTATTTTAGTAACAAGGATGTCTTTAAATTATGAAAAGTTATAAACAATATTATAATATTGTCTGTCTATTTTTTTGTTAAGTGCGATGGAATTTTTTTTTGGACATTAAACACTAGAATATAAAATTTGACTAATAAAAATCAGATGACAAGTAACAACACAGATACAAATAAAAATTATATATCTTAAGAATATTATTTATCATTTTTTATTCTTATTATACTACACATTAATCATTTAAACCAAAATATTGTCATTAAAAACATATTACATACACTTAATGACGGTGATTATGTATGTGTCTGAGTTATTTTCCCTCTTTAAATATTTTGGTACTCCTTAAATAATGAAATTAAAATAAACATTAAAAAACAAGCTATGTCTAAAGTAAGTGCATTTTGGAAACGTTAGAGTTTTGGATTGCACAAGGGTGAAAAATAAATATGAGTTAGAGTTTCTCTCTAAGGCTTAGAAGGTGGTGGGAGGTGGAGTTGAGTTAGGGTTTTTCTCTAAGGCTTAAAAGGTGGTGGAGGTGGAGAGAGATAAATGAACGATGAGAAAAAAATATCAACAAGTTTTAAGGAAAAAAAATTACATAAGTTTTAATAGGTTATATTTTTGAATGGTGTTAGTGTTAATTTAAAAAAGATATTAAATTAATTCTATTCAATAAGTATTGTGACTCACTTGAGTAAAAAAATATAAAGAGCAATGTGAATCATAGAGTTAAATATTGTGATCAAATTATTAAGTAAGTCAAATTTATTTATTTTATATATAATTTCAAACTCATTAATTTGAAATTTCATTTCTCGTTGTTATCATATTGTATCTATGTTCCTATTATCCCTTTATCGTTTTATTAGAAGTCTCACATCGACTATAGATAATGTCAATTTATAATATATAAGTGGATGTAAACCTCACTTTATTAGCCGGTTTTATGAGATTGAATTATGTTGAAAGTCCATTTCTTAACATAGTATCAAAACTATGATTAGAGTCTATCCTATCGATATTTGTTATTTGTTGGACATGTTGTTTCACCCGCTATTGGACCATTATCGGATAACCTATTAATGTCTAGTGAATGCAAACGTCACCTTACAAACCAATTTTTTTAAATAAAAATCATAATAAATAAAACATAATATTATTAAGTAATCAATATAAAAATTATATATATTTTTATTTTAAAACATCAAGATTGAAATTATAATCATGTAAATATATCAAATAATAATTAGATAATTGTCAAATAAATATAAAAGACGTGTCTCAATTAAGTTAAGAATAATTATGATAAGAACAATTATTTTATACATAAGAGATGACATATTTTATAATAAAAATATGAAAAAGAAAAGAATGAACCTTTAGTTAACAAAATGGATATAATCTTCTTTATAATAAAACAAGTCCGAAAAACTTAATTTCAAATAATTGAAACACATTTTAAAAAATATTCAAGATAGAAATCTTTATAAAAAATCTAGAAAACTTGTAAAAAATTTGTGATATATGTAGAATATATAGTATTTGTTTTATAGTATTTTTAACGTATTATTTAATTGAAAGGGGAAAATAAAGAAATTTATATTTAATTTTTTGTGCTTAAAATACATTCTGTTTTTTCAGAAGAGTCCTCAAACTTTTTTACAAACATGAAAGAGTCCTATAACTACATTCATTATAAAAGTCCATATTTAGAAATTAATTTATTTCAACTCACTTTAAATTTAACTTCAGAGGCAAAATCAAATTTAAGAAAAAAACCAATAGTTAAGTTTAGGGTAAACTTTGCACAAACATGAGCATCCTAATGCACATTCTCTAAATTATTATTTTTATAACAATTGTATATCCCTGGAGACAGAAGTTTGAAGTTTAATTAAGAATAATGGTTTTAGTTATGTACAAAGTTAAATGCCAGCAAGTTTATACAATACAAAGAATAAAAAAATTATATATGTTGTAAGAAAAAAAAAACATTGACATTAGGTTTTCTTTCAAAGTACACTTTGAGGGAGTAAGAAGTAATTTTGAAGTGTTTCTGCGAGAGTGTAGGAATGCTGCAAAACCTACTCGGTGCTAACCAATCACCTTTGACGATAAAGCGAATTTTCATTACACAATTAAGCAGCGACAAGATCTAAGTGGAAGCGAATGAAAATGCATGAATAATTTGTTTTCGTTCGATTCGGCCAAAGTTGAAACGAACCAATCTTCACGCGAGTGTTGGAAGTTTTTGTTATCATACACTGTCCGACAAAACATTTTGAAATTCAATAACTCCGAGTCTGAAGAAAGTAAAGAAGAAACCAGTTAGTTGGAACTTCATAATATGTATGGGAATAGATCCCGAAATCCCACAGTAACATCATAGCATAGTGGTGTGTTCCTTTAACCTTTTTATTACCACTTTTAAGGAAGATCTAACATGTTTCGGCCACGTGGAGCCAATGACATCTACTCATGTTTCTTTTTTTCCTCAGCGACAACGCCTGCCCACAACCATGAACAAGATTAACTAATTAATTATCTCACTAAATTTATTTTTTATTTTTTCTGTTTAATATAAATAGGACAAATGCATAGTCTCCACCACACAATGTCTTCACTATATTCTATCACTTTTCTTACCACCACTTATGCAATCTGCACTAACATAAGCACGTTTAAAAAATCCTTCATTTACTCTTGTTTAATCTAATATTGTATAATTTACAACATTGTTTAATAGATTTTGTATTAATTTATGATAATAATTTTGTTTATATTGTGGGTGGTGGGACTATTTTCTATTTTCTCAAAGAATAATAATATTAGAATATTGGTTACTAAAAAAGTAATTTTCAAATGTTAATAGTTAATAATGTTACAGTTTTTATATTTGGGTAATTTTATGGCATGTTTGGCGGGTACACAGATAATAAGCCAACCCACCCTTTCTCTTACCAATGAGAAGAGTCTCCCAAAGGGAAAAAAATCAAAATAAATAAGAAAAGAAGCTTAGAAACTGAAAGAGAGAGAAAATAGAGAGAGAAAGAGAGCAACTAATACTGTGGAAGAAACATAGAGGCAGTGTATGAGTGAGTGACTGAGAGAGAAAGAGAGAGAAAATCCAAACCAGTTTCTCACTCTTTTGATCGGAACCTCTCATTCCTGCCTTCAGGTTGAGACCCTTTTTTCTTCTCTTTGGTCCGTACAATGGAGCGGTACGGCCGGGCCAGCGAAGGGTCGCAGTCTGATCCGTCGCCGGAATGGACCGTGGCCGGCGCCGACGCCGGCATCGAAGGTGACTCTATCTACATTATCTGTTATTCCTTTCACGATTCTCGATTTGCGCTGAATAATGCAGAGTGTGGTAATAATGGAAGTAGGTTTGATCTTGATTTCGCTAATAATGCAGAGTCCTCGTGGCAACACGGATTGGCAGCTGCCGAATCGTACCCTCTGCGACCCGATGAGGCTGATTGTATCTATTATCTGAGGACGGGATTTTGCGGTTACGGCACACGGTGTCGTTTCAACCATCCCCGTGACCGTGCTGCGGTAATAAATAAATCTGCTTCTTCTTTTTCTTTCTAGTTTCTCAGGGTTTCTGGTTCGTTGCTTACTCCTGTGTAAGTGCGTGTCTCCAATTTCGCCTTTGATCTTGGCTTTGTGCAGTTCGGTTTGTTGAATTTTACTTGTGTTGTGGGTTAATCGAACTCGGTTGGGCGAGATTTAGATGTCTGCATTGGACACTGTGATCGAATGATGTTTCTTAAGTTGAAAATACTTCTGCATGTTTTGTTACTTAGGTCATTGGAGCTGCGGCGAGGACTGGAGGGGAGTTTCCGGAGCGCGTGGGGCAGCCTGTGTGCCAGGTTTTTTAATATGGCTTTCATTCATAGATTCTTTGCTGCACCTGTATTAAATGGTTACATTTGATTGGTGATACTGTAAATGCAATTACTTTATGTTTTACAAAATGACGTGTTCTGGTGTTTCTTATAATAAATGTCGAGGTTTGGGTGAAAATTGAGATTGACTTCTATTTTTGTTCTGGTTGTCTTCAATGCTGGTGGCCTTCCTTATGTGTTGGTTGTATTGCATATGCTCGTGGTTGAACTGCAGTACTATATGAGGACGGGATCATGCAAGTTTGGTGCATCCTGCAAGTACCACCATCCTAGGCAGGCGGCAGGCAATGCTACCCCTGTGCCACTAAATTATTATGGATATCCGTTGCGAGTGGTCTGTATCGGTCTATGTTTATTGCGTAATATTATGTGTTCTTTGTGAATGTTGGGATCATATTTTCTTAATGAGGATGGAAGTTTGATTCAAACTATTTTTCATGATTAATAACAGGGAGAGAAAGAGTGTTCCTATTATGTGAAAACTGGACAGTGCAAATTTGGTGCAACTTGTAAATTCCACCATCCCCAGCCTGCAGGTGTCCAAGTTATTGCACCATCACCGGTTCCCGCAGTTTCACATCTGCCTGTTCCGGTACCTTCACCGGTATATCCAACTGTACAGCCCCAATCTGGTCCTTCGCAACAACAATATGGTGTACTTGTTGCAAGGCCTCCTATGCTGCCTGGCTCAGTAGTTCAGGGTCCGTATGGGCCTATGGTGGTGTCTCCTGCCATGGTCCCTTTTTCAGGCTGGGGTCCTTATCAGGTAGGTCCACTATGCGCTGCTTACTCAAGTTTTGTGCACATTTACTAAATCTCTTAAGCACTTGGTGCAGGCTCCTGCAACAACCCCTGTAATGCCATCTAGCTCTGCGTCTAATGTTGGTTCAACACAGCTTTATGGGATAACCCCACTACCTTCGTCGGCAGCTACTTTCACTGGACCTTATCAGCCTTCTGGTTCCTCAGTTGGTCCTTCAGGTGCTATTCAGAAGGAGCATCCATTTCCAGAAAGACCTGATCAACCAGAATGTCATTATTACATGAAAACAGGGGAGTGCAAATTTGGTCCATCTTGCAGATATCATCATCCACCAGACAAGGGAGCACCTAAAGCAAATGTAATCCTTAGTCCTGTGGGTCTTCCTTTGCGTCCGGTAATTTCAAGTTCTTTGTTCTTTGGTGCTTTATACTGGGTTGTCATAAAAAAAGGATCACAGTAGGAACCGTTTTTTCGTTCTTATTTTATGCTAGCTCTTTTTTAGGACACCTTTCTATTTTAATGTATTATGCATATTATGCATTCATGTTGGACTACACATTCTGCTGATATTTAGAATCGCATTCATGTTGGACTATACATTATGCATTCATGTTGGACTACTCTGTACAACATCCATTACAAGTGTGCTTCTGGATCCTTCTTTAGGTTTAGGTTTTGTTAAATTGTAGTGTATCGCCGTAATACACTTATATCTGTATGTTAACTCCTTTTTCAATTCTCGTTCTAGGGATATGATCTTTGACTGGCCAAGGAATATTTTCTTATACAAACTCTTGAATGATTGAAACTTTTGTTCTCCTCTTTAAAATTGTATGTACTAAAACATAACACTTATAATTGAGATAATGTAATACTTCTCTGATTAGTCTCTCTTGATGAGTTACTTGTCCTTGAAGAATGGACGAACCAAAAGCCTACTGACACCTAGCGCTAAAATTTTATTTCATCAAAAGAGAGTGGGCAGGGCAGCAAGGATCAATAACCAGATAATCCCTAGTCTCATATTAATATATATGCCAAAATTATTTCTTATTAATAGGTTCGATTATTTTGTTTATAGTTTTATTGAATTTTAAATATAGTCCTTGTACTTAAAATTTCAGAATAGATTATTGGTTTTCCGCTAGTTGCCAGCATTTAGACTCTGTTTGTGGATCTTTTCGGTCATGTGCAAGCCATTTTGCTGTTACAACTTATACAGGTTTCAGGGACACCAAGTACAAAATTTTATAATTAGGAGGGACTCAATTAAAAACTAAAAAAGTTTTTGGAACTTATAATGTATTAGAACTCAATGAACATTATCATTTTACACCTTTTTTTTTTACTTAGTTTAAATATAGAATCAAGTTCTTTTCAGTTACATGTTCGACATGGTGTTTCTAAATGCAGAATAATTTATTAGACCTTATACACCGCCATGACATCAATGTTTTCATTGTGTGATTTATATGTCACGTGCTATTTCTTACTTATTTTGATTCTTATTGGATGTTTATTATATACATTCTCTGAAGCTATTTTTCGGTCTATTGGAGTATTCCGTGTTATTTTCTTTGTTTGTATGCTTGAAATTTATCTATATTATGAAATGTCTTTCTAATATTAAGTTGTGATTCAAGAACCATAAGAGTATTGTGTGGGCTTTGGCTTTGTGTGGAATTGGTTGACGTTGTTTGTATTTTCCTTTAACCTTTGTCGATGCCACAAATTTCTGGTTATGTGCTCTGTTATCTGTGGTTCTCCTCCTTAGAGCTATGTTCTCATGCTAGCTTGAGGTGTTCCAACCTTATTTCTATTGGTAATTTCATATTTCATTCTTGTGATTTTGGATTAGGGGCGATCTCTATTTTCCATGCACAAAACAGATGTTGATGTTTGATGGCATGCTTCCTCGTGTTATTTTACGAGAACATATTCCGGTCTTCGTAGGCTAGACGTTAATGATCTTTTTGGCTATTATTTTTCAGTCTGAAGTGCTGTAGCATTTTATTTTGTTTTCTGGAGCGGTTGAAGAATATACAAGTATTTGTGTGTACTCATTATGAATTTATTTGTTTAAAGGACTGTTGATGCAATGATAAATCTGCCTATTCTGTTTTAATTTTAAATTGTCTGACTGCTTTCCTGAATTCTTAATTGTTAATTGTTCGACTTTGTGTTTGATAATCAGGGGGCACCGCCTTGCACTCATTATACACAGCGTGGAGTTTGCAAATTTGGTTCTGCATGCAAATTCGATCATCCTATGGGATCACTTAGCTACAGTCCATCTGCCTCTTCCCTGGCTGACATGCCAGTTGCACCCTATCCTGTGGGTTCCTCAATCGGTACTCTTGCTCCGTCATCTTCATCCTCAGAGTTGCGGCCTGAACTTGGTGCAGGAGTCAGTAAGGAGTCTGTTTCGTCCAGAATGTCTTCAATGAGCACATCAACCGGATCAGTTGGTTTGACCTTGTCAAGCGTTGGACCCATTTCTCATTCAAGCACCCAACCATCTGCTCAGAGTTCCAGTTCTTCAGCAACTACCAGTGCTACCACAAGTAGCACTGTCTCTCACACCTCAAGCTAAGCAATGTGAATGAATTCCTCATTATCACTCCTTTTTATCTCAATTTTTCAACCGGCGATCATCACTCAAGGAGGTTCTCAAATAGGTTTTATTTTTCAATTAATCCAGTTCCGCATTCAGGTCTAGCACACACTTTCCCACCAATTGTCTGTGTCCATATAATCTTTCTGTGGCCATCCTTTTTATCTTGAATAAACCATGGCCAACCTTGAGAGTTTTAGCAACCCATACACGCACCTTGCTTTTGGATAACTTCAAAAGTATCTGCAACTCCATCATGCACATGTCCATTCACATCTCCAATTTTAGTAGTTTCTGGTGCTTATTTATGCTTCAATCTTTTTTGATGAGAAAAATTCTGCTCGGAGTTTCATTGACCATGTGTAATCCCTCTTCACATGAACCCCTTTTGCATTTGGGAATATATCCAAATCCTTTCCTGGAAGGTCCTGTTTGCCACCGTTCCCAAGTTATCCAAGGTTTGACGTGAAGAGTAGTAATCAGGAGACTACAATGAGGCTTCACATTGCTATCTTTTATGAATTTAGATACACGGTGATGTTGTGACAAGTAAAATGCTTGACTTGGTACTTAAGTTTATTACAGAATACATATATGAAGAAAGACATTTAAATTAACACATTTCAAAGTCCAATAATCTTTTTTTCACTGTCATTTTACCTGGTCGAGCTTTCCTGGGGGATCAGGTATCTTTCTGGCGGATTTTCTTTTGATCACCCCTCCCCCATTAGATTCGGATATGTTTATTGTAAGATGATTGTAGTTATCAATAGAATACACTTTAGTCGAGCTAACGAGCACGCGACAGAACATGCAACGCAGTTCAGAGTCCGAAATAAGGTACACGTGTTCTTATTTCTTGGCCGCTTCAAAGTTGAAGGACAGGTGTACTGCACCTTCCCTGACCAACCGAACCGCCGTAACATTGAAAAAAACCTCAATTAATCAAATATGAAACTGGTCTCTTCAGAGTTTATCATCCTGTCTAAATGGTGTTTTTTTTTTTGGTGGTTCTGTTGGTAAAAGCTAGGTCAGCCTTTGAACTAGAATTAATGTCGTCCAATTATTTGTTTTAGAAAACTATGTTGTTTTTCCAATTTTTTTTAATTAATCAAACTTGGTTTTTCCTTATTCTATTACGAAGGTATCTACTTGTACTCAGTATCTCTGTAATTGGATGGCAGGATTTTTATCAACGATACTGGACAACTGACAAGATGAAAAAAATTAATCAGATGGGAGTAGTTTTGATGGAGGACTTCAAAGTATTTCTAATGGTCCCCTTTAGGGTTCTTATTAACAAAATATTATACGTATTCTGGGTTCTTCGAACATGAGTCCATTAAAATTGAGAAAACATATATTAAATAAACTTTTTAACTTTACAGAAAAATGTTTTCATTTTTTTTATTAAATGTATTAAATAATGTTTTCATTAGTAAAAAAGTATTCGAAAAAAAAAATGAAAAATACTGAGTGGGATAAGTATTTTTAATATGAGGTCCAAATTGTCATAGCTCAATTGAAGCTCAATATTGAAGCCTTTTTCTTTCCTCAGTATCGAATCATCCTTGTGTAGTTGTGCTTCCATTCTATTTTTCATTATGTTAAATGGTGCCTTTTTGGTATTATATTATGCACACAAAAATTCCATCCTTCTCTCTTTCTTATGGATTCAATTTGTGTTGTTTTTATAGATGTAATGATAAATATAAATGTACATTGACCCGTATTTTGTTTAAGTTTGTTTTTCTTGTATTTCTAAAGTTTTTTGTCATAGTATCAAAGCTTCCACAAGTGTTTTGAACTTCAAGAAGAGGTTTAACATAGTCAACAGATAGTTTACAAGTTCAAATCAATGTGGGAGGAATTTGTTCAGTTATCTCCATATTCATGTTGAATTAAGAGGTATGATCGACATGATCTCGTAATTCTTATTTTCGAAGGGTTTGATTTTTCTTTGTAGTTTGTTCTCAAGTCCTACTCATGGATCTTCATGTTCAACTAAGAAGTATTATCAACTGTGATTTAACAATTCGCCTCTTCAAAAGGCTTGATGTATGCTTATATGTTGTAATATATTTATAAAGGTAGTTGCCACTTACTTAAATACATGTATAAAATAATATTTAAACTTGAATTGATAATTATGATACGAAGGTTTAACACAACAAGAAAAATATATATTTTGTTAAGATGTGAAGGAAATCTTGTCAAGACGTAAAAGAAGTTGTAAATATAAGAGATCCAAACATAAGTTATAATTTACTATGAATGCAACAATAAAAATGTAAATATTAATTTAAATTATCCAATGAAGAAGAATAGATTGTGAAGGTAATATGTAACAATTATAATAATTCGATATATTAATATGTCATTCATATACTTGTAAGAACCTAGGAAATATGGTAATTGAGTATAGAGAAGTATTAAAATAAAGGAAATGAGTTTTTTGGTGTTAAAATATATCAACAGTATAAATAGGAATTTTTAAACACTCAGTTCATTATCTTAAAACTGTCTATTTCTCTAGAACCATTTTCTCTACTCTTCCTTTCTCTTTTCTCTAGATTTCTTCCATCTCACTCCAATTGTTCAACAATCAGACTGTGCTTAAACAATCCTGGTGTCAAGAGCTTCCATTACACTGATCAGTTTCTTGTTTTAGAGCCGATAAGTTGTCTCTCTTTGATTCTTGAAATTTCTACAATTTCTAGTGCATGCAAACACTGTTCGGTTTGCATGTGTCATTGGCTCTTCATCTTGGTTCTGATTTTGTTTCTGGTTCGGTGGTTGGTTTCCTTTCACCGATCCAAAGTTTGTAGGCTGTCTTAGGATCACTGGTGGTTTAAAAGAACGGTGAAGAAGTTGAAAATCTGTCAAGTTGCTTTGAGGTAAGGGAAGCTATAATCTAATTACTTGGTTGATAATGTATGAAATTGATGTTTGATGGCTTTGCATGTGTGTGAAACTGAATGATTGTGTGTTTGGTATTATTATTGAAGACTATTAAGTGTTGTATTCATGTTGATTGTGATTCTGCATAATTCTGGTTAGTGGCCGAGTGATATTGGGAGGAAGTGTGGTAGTAAAGATGGAGAAATTATGTTCGGTGTGAGTTTGGTCTGTATAATATAAATTGGGAGGATTAGAAGTTGGGAAGAATGAAGGAAATTGGTAGAGTGGTGTTGATCATAATTCTACAGTCATTCTGCAGAATTATGCAGTTCGCTGAGGGTCTTTCGTTGACCGTCCGACTTTCTTCTTGTGTTTAACTAAGTTCTGTTTAGGTGGGACTTCAGTTAATGATCGATCAGTCTTGTACTGGTAGTTGATTTAAAAGGTGTTCGGTCTAGTATTTGTATTAGTATTCGTTCTTAACTGTGTTCGGCCTCTCATGGATCTTACCTTTTAATGACCTTTCGGTTACTTTAGTGATCGGTCCTACCTGAGTATTTTGTCTAAGTCCAGAGTGTTAGGTCTTAGTGGGGTGTGTGGCCTCTTAGTAGCGATCGATCTTAGTGGGGTGTGTGGCCTCTTAGTAGCGATCGGTCTTAGTGGGGTGTGTGACTTCTTAGTAGCGATCAGTCTTAGTGGGGTGTGTGGCCTCTTAGTAGAGATCGGTCTTGGTGGGTGTGTGTGGTCTCTTAGTAGTATTAAGTTTTATATACTAGTGCTAGGTCTTGTACTAGTGCTCGGTCTCATAAGAGTAATCAGTCTTATATAAGTATTCGGTATCAACTCTAAGCGTTTGGCCTAAGCTATAGGTGCTCGACCCTCTCTTCAGCTGTACCTAGTATTGAACGATCGGTCTCCAACATTCACAGGGAATCCGGTCTTGTTCATATAGGTTTGGTGATTTCTGTTCGGCCTATATTTATATTTATTCCCGTGTGCTATTTTAACTAATTGTTCTAATTGCTTTGATGACTTATGTAAGCATTATTATAATGGTGTAAAAATGAAAGTATTGTATGATAATTGTAATATGGATGTGAAAGAGAATTCCAAGGACGAATCTCTCAGTGATTTGGTATCAAGATGGTGGTAAAGTATGAATATGGATAGCGAAATCCACGGCGTTCATCCTGACATTCTAATGATTACCAAGTGTCAAGTAGAAATAGGTAAATCATGTCGTGAGAATATCAGAAGGTTCTAGCCTATAGGATATCACAGGTGAGTTATAACGAACTAACTCGATATGACAATTGAGGGTGTTATAATATTGTGTCATTACACAAAATATTATAACTCGTAACACATGTCAGTATAATTTGCTTTACCATATTAATCCACTTGCTACTTTTCTTTTTAAATTTTATTGTTAGTGCAACGTGTTAGTATATTTATATATTAGAAAGACAAATAAAAAGAATTAATATATTTACATCATTATAAATAATAGTGGAAACTTATTTCGTAAAGTTAATGATTTAACTTTAAATACTATGATATATTTAAATAATGTATGAAAAAAATAATTATTTTTTAAATACAAACGTGAAACCTTATCTACTTTGTCATCTCCACACAAAAATATGCAATAGTTTATAATATAGTGTGTTATTGAAAGATATGATTGTTTTATAATTTATTTAATTAAAATGAACCTGCAATTACTTTTAATATTTAAACATTTTTCCATAATGGTAAAATATAATTTAAAATAAAATATAAATATAAATTCTATATAAAAAATGGGAACTTCTTTAATATATTGTTATAAATCACTTAATATCAATGATCTACAAGTTCAGCATCAAATTTTGTAATTTTTTTTCCATAAAACTAATTTATATCAATCCAAGTTAAAATTTTTGATAAAGTATATAAGTTTTTTTAAAAAATTATAAGCTAAAAAGTTAATAAAAAATGTCATCATACTATACTGTAGTGTTATTTAAAATATAAATAAATATCTGTTACTAAGTACTATATGTTTCTATGTTTTCTAAAAAATATACATGATTATTATCAAAATATCATGTTTTAAAATTTGACAAACATGAAAATTGCATATCATCAATAAAACTAATGATTTAGGTTCTTTTTATGTGGTTATTAAAAAACATCTAAAGAAAGTTGCCCCTTTGCAGAGATAATGTTTAGAGGTGTTTGTATGACACAAAAAGCATACATTAAATTATTTAACTTAAAATAAAATTAAAAGAGTTCAAAAGGTTAGCACATGATATGAAGTTTTAATATAGTATTATCATTATAAAAAAGAGAGTTAATTCTTTAATATAAACCCAAACACATTACATGTTTGCTGTGGTATTTCAAGTAGAAAACGTGAAACTCAACCCAAACACATTACTTTTGGATAAATGTATGCAAAATAAATTTCGGGATTAAAAATAAATTTAATTTGTAAAACTTCTTTTACACAACTTTTTAAGATTTGTGTTTTTTGATTTATATATAAATAAATTTCTGCTTATGAAGAACATTATACTTTTAGTTTTTTAGAGAAATTGATCCTAATAAAATGTCTACAATTTATTTGGTAAGTATTTTGTTATAATTTGATCGAAAAAGAAAATGGAAGTGATAAGATTTATTTGGGATCCTGGGTGTCCTGCTTGCCATGTTCCCATACCTAACGATGATATTGGTTAATAAAGCAGAGAAGTTTGATTTATGGTTTGAAAGTTAAACCTGTTTTAGAAGGTGATGAAAGAAAAGAGAAAAAGGAAGAGGAAAAGAAGGAAAAACAACTCATTATCTAATCAATCAATAGTCAGAAAAAGGGAATGTACTGCAAGCAATAGATTAGAATCGCGGGTTATTGGCTTCACAATATGTCTTTCTGTGAAGCTATATATGCTGTTTGATGGATATGCTTGTGCCATCACCACCTTTATTGTACCCAAAAGTTTAGGCAACTAGCCCAAAAGAAGGATAAAATCATGCCATCAATATGCATCAATATAAATAATCACTTTTCTTGTACTTTTCTTCTTTACATTCTTTTTCTCAAACTTTATTTTGAATCGTTGCTCCCCTTTCATTTTGAATGACAAGCTTGCTATTGCTATTGCTATTACATTAACATGTTGAAAGAAAAATCTGCCATTTATAAGAGGAAAAGGGTTTGCATTGATTTGAAAGTGAGAGGTGGTAGTGGAGCTCAAAAGCCAAAGAGCTCAATCACTCACCCCATCATCATCATCATGTGTGCAATTTAGTAATTACATTAGAAGAAGGAAAAAGGGTTGCTAGACCCAAGTTACAAGGAAAATTAAAAAGAAAAACGTACAAGTGCATGCAATGCAAGTACAGAAGAGGCTAACTAAGACACTCCTTGATAAATGCACCTCAGTCTGAGACTCAGAAGAGTGGGTATCCCAAGTCTACGTCCCCAAAGGGTGGAAGTGATGGAGAACAGGTAGTAGAAGAAGCACACTCATTCATTACTCCATAGCTTGGACTTGGACTCTGATCATCACTCATCGGGTACAATGCATCCATGCACCCATTTTCCACCCTTAATGGGTTCTTAAATATGGCTGAAAGTTCACTGCAGTTCCAATCCCATGACTGTTGATCATCCCATGATCCTTGACTCATGACTTCACTTGGATAACAAAACTCTGAAAAGTTAGAGGCCATTCCTGCCATTTCTTGAGAGTAGTAGTACTGTTCATGATGATTAGTACTCTCACTGGAGTTTGTGTTAGCCTTTTGATCGCTCACATTGCTCTTTCTGGAGTTTGAACTGTTTGTTCTGGAGGAAGCAGGTCTGAAACAGTTATCAGGAACTATGCATTCAAGGTAGCCTGAGTTGGAATCACTGGAAAAGAAGAAACTATCATCCTGATCAGCCGACCCATACGTGGTTTCAATTTCAACAAAGGCGTCATTGTTCAATGGGGAGGGGTTTCCAGTGTTTGAAGTGTGGACAACCTTGGGGAGGCTATTCTGGTTGTTTGGCTGTTTGGTGTGAGTGGTGTTAGAGAGGAACTGTGAAGGTGGGAGGAGAGGTTGAAGTTGAAGTTGGACTTGAACATCGGCAGGAGAAAGTATAGTGTGGAAGTTGATGTTGTCGGAGTAAACAAAGTTGGTTCTTGCCTGGTTTCCTTTCATGGAGAGAGCAGCTCTGTCATAAGCAAGAGCTGCTTCCTGAGCAGTGTCGAAAGTGCCAAGCCAATGCCTTTCTTTGGTTGTGGGGTCTCTGATTTCAGCAGCATATCGACCCCAAGGACGCCTCCTGACCCCGAGGAACCTTCCTGGCTCAGCTTGCTTCCTTCTGCCTCTTCTCTCACCAGAAGGAGATGTGTTGCGTTGGAGAAGAGAGAGACACATTTGAGTTTGGTTGGGATCATATCCTTTGAAGGGTGTATCTGAGGTTCTAGAGGTTGACATGGGTAGGGAAATGGCAAAGAAAATTTGGAGTGAAATGAGGTGAGGAAATGTGAGTGGGCTAGGGGGAGTTAAATAGTGTGCCAAATGAAGAGAGGACAGAAGAGAATGGGGACTAGGACTTAGGAGCAGTGCAGTGCAGTGAAGGTTATGTTATGTTATGTTATGTTATGATATGATCTGATGAATGGTGAAGTCTTTTAAAGACTGTGACTTGATCATGGAAGGAAGAAAAAAGGACATTTTGCAGATGTCATTCTTTGGAGACCATCCTCCCCTTTCCACCTACTTTTTAAAGTCTTTCTTTTTCTTATTTCTATTAAACCTCTACTTCTCCATCCCATTTAGTTAAGACTCTCAACTAAACAGTGAAAATAAAGATTCCCTTCACTTGTCAAGTACCTTAAATGGGGCTCTACACACTGCACTTTTGAGATCTTATTTCCTTGCAACAGTCACTTTCTTTCTAGTTCCAACGACAGCATAAAATGTGTTTTCTGTTTCTTAGCAATAACAAGCACAGACACATACAATGAGTTTGAAAAAATACACAATTTACATTGGAGTTGAATAATGTAAAAGTTAGTGAGGTAATTATTACATCAGGACCATGCAAGCTATTGGGATTTGATAAGAATTGACAAAAATTAAATCTCTATTCATATCAGTTCACGTGTAAAGGCCCAGCTAATCAACTAACTACCTGGAATTGACCTGCTAAGCTCTATTGTGCTATTTCCAACACAGGGAAAAAGATAATGAAAAAAGAGGCATGTTTAAGCATCAAAAAGTAAAGCTTTCCCAGTAAATTACTATTTTTACTTTTTAATTTCAGTACAGAGAGATCTAACATAAAACCTCTCTCTCAGTTTTTGCTCTAGACTTGATAGATATTGACCTATAAGGTTACGTTTTTGAGATAATACATAAGCTGCTGTTTTTAGAGAACTTTCCTGGGTGATTGAATGATTGGTGTAAATGAAATCTGAAATTTTATTATGGTGGAATCAGTCCCTGACAAAAACCAGAAAGGGAAAAACAACTGCGTGGTTTTGTCTACGTACATACTCCTTGAGAGTCTCAAACATTTGAATTTGGAGGTACTAATCTTAGCATGACATTCACTAGCTGCATGTATTATTATGCACATGTGAATCCGCGTTTTATGCAAAATAACCAACCAATTACATCGGAGGTTCTTGTTTGCTTCATGATTTTCAAAGGGAGCAGTTAAAATCATCTCTAACTACACACAAAATTATCAAACAATTTTATATTGTCTGAGCCTTCCCTGTCTTGTGTCATGGAAACAACCCCACACTCGATTACAAAATTAAAAAGTTCCCTTTTCAATGGCCCACAAGACAAACTCTCAACTTTGTTTGTTCTATATTTATATATGCACATCATGTTTCACATCCAAATAGTAGATTTTCCCATTTTCTTTTTGGCAGTTCAACTGTACAATTTCTAATTCCAGTACAAGAGTTTATTTGGGCCAAACTGATCATAGCTGTTGACCATGGTCTTAGCTTAGTGCCCTGTTATGATTATGTGACTCAGTCAGGTAAGCTAAACCTCTTAGATAAAACTGTAGATCAGTTCTTTTATTACTGAACTAGAATTTGGAAATCCGAGGGTTTTGGATGGGGAATTAATTACAACTTCACTTAACTTACACTGTTCAGTTTTCATATCCTTGAACAACATTCCAGAAGATTTCGGTTTATTATGAAACTGCATTATTATGCTTGTATTTTGACCTTTTTCAGGGATACTTACAACTGTGTATTACACAGATCATAACAATTTTTGGTGGTAGTCGTGTTTATGCTGAGATGAACTTAACTTATGAATCTACACTGCAGAGTTTTAAGGCTAGTGGAGGAAATGACTAATGGCATAAAATTGAAAAAGATAACAAAAAAAATGCCTTTTTGTTAATCACCTTTACTATCTCTGATCTCCAAAAGCCAATATTAAAAGGGTGTAGTCAAAAGGGTAATGAAAAGTTTAAAGGAGATTAGCAAGTTGGGTTGGATTAAACAGCCCCCACAAAGCTAAAGCTAGTGGGCACATTTTTATTAGTTCACAGTTCCTACCAGGAAAATGTAATTTAGTACTGCCTTAACTAAGTCTGTAATCACATGCCTATAAGCATTGGAAATAGCACAATGCTAATCATACAAACGGGTCAAGCCGTTTTGTTGTTCTCAGCACATTATTTCCTAGTGCCAATTCTCTTTTTTGACTATCATCTTACTGGTTAAGAAATCCAAAACAAAAGCATTTCATTGAAAAAACATCACTAATATATCTCTGCAATGATTTTCAATGCAGTTTCTAATATGAACTTCAACTGAAAAATCCCGTTTAAAATTTCTTAACCAGTAGGATACTGATTAACAGTGCCAAAAAAATTTGCAACCATGTAGGCTCATAAAAAGATAGAGATGTCACACGGACTCAACAACATTTGTTTAAGATTGATTAGTCGTTTGTGTTTGTTAATTGATTGGGGTTTGAATCCAATAAGCTTGACTCATCCACTAAAGATTCCAAGAGGCAGAAAGATAGTATGTTAGCTCCATTTGGGCCCCAGAGAGAAAGAGCAAAATATTAGCATGGTATCATAGTGCTCTCGTGCATCAAGACCACTTAATGACTACTAATATGAAAGAAAAGAACACACACCAATAGAAAATTCAGAAAATGGACATGGAGTTTTCTCTTGTCTTAGTTTTTTTCACGAGGAAGAGTGCTATAAGCCAAGTGAATAATATCTGATAAAAAGGAAAGAAAAAAGAGCCTCATTGGAAAAGTATACATAGATTATTACAGTGGTGGGTAATTAAGGAAAGAAGTTGATTTGAAGAGAGGAAGAAGAATGAAATGCAATGGAAGATTTTGGAAGTTACCATTAAGAAAGAAAAAAGGTTAGTCAATGGGTGTCTCAAAAGATGTGACTTTGAAGTTGGGTTGGCAAAGGGTACATATTGACAAGGTGCTTTAGACATCCCTAAAATAGATGTTTTTCTTCCATAATGACCAAACAAGACCGCAAAGAAAGGTAGCTCTGATTGTTTATTATGCCTTGTTTTTTATTTTGTCTGAGATGGTTTTTAGCACGTAACTTTTTATGGTCAGAATGGAATTGTGCACATTCTCCAAAAGTGGCACACACTTTTTTGCTAATGTTAAAGGTCGTCCGGGATTTAGGGAAAAAGATAAACATGTTTTTTAGGACTTGGATTTTGACGGAAGAAGAAACTAAGTAATGATGTTTAATTAAGTGACAAGTGTTCTTGGAAGCACTTTTGGTTCAAAGCTGTCCCATGTTAGCTTTTGATGCTTCGGCTTCTTTCTGCTCAAAAACAACCACACTCGTGTCCTTCCACAAACTAATGTTTTTTTCGAATTTTAAACCCTCTTCTTTCGCAACCTTGCCATCCAATTATGCATTATTGTTGCTTTAGTCAAAGTGACATGATAACATGCAAGCCTCTCACGTGATTGGAGACAACAATCATACTTTTCAAATCAAAACTTAGGTTTAAAGTAATCAAATTCTACATTACACCCTTCGCTAAGCTGAACATAACTTTTAAGTGATAAATTATAAGGACATTAATATTATTGAAAATTCTATATCACTATATATAAGATCAATTTATAATATATAAGTGAAATAAAATTCATCTTAAAAACTGGTCTTATGAATTGAATTAGACTTAAAATCCAATTCTTAACATGATATTTATTTTTTAAAAAATAATAAAGTTATGTGTAAATTTAAAAATGCTAAAACATTGAGTTTTTTTTGAGATGCTAATGTTAACCAAAACCAGTTTCGTAATACCTAAACTTGTTTAACGTTGTAGTAAGTATAAGGACGTGCATATATTATTGTTTCTGTTGAAGAATAGGGACAAAGTGTATGATTGGTTGTATTAAATATTTTGATATTGGTCTTAGCCCTTCGGAATAGCACAAAGTTTAAGCATATAATGAGAAAGGGAAAACCTATGAAGATGAAGCCCCTTTTTCTTCTCTCTATTTAATCATTTTCTTAATGAAAAGATAAAAATTACAAGTGTTATTATAGTGTTTTTTTTTTCTAATTAGAATGAAAAATTGAAAACCTTTTAATTAAAAAATATAAATACAAATATTGCCACTATATAATGGTACGTAGGAGTCTCTTAATACGTTTTTTTAAACATCGTGTTTTATACTTTTTAATTCTTTAAAAATATCTGTGGGGGATTGGTTAGCTGCGTTTGTCATTGTTTATTAGGGTCTACCAAAGTCACATGCCTTCATAAACCAATTAGTGTCTTTATTAATGATACTTATTTCAGTTGTATAAATTTATTTGTGTGGCCCTCACAAGTTACATCACCTCTTTTTACTTTATATAACTCCAATAATTTTCTTTTGTGTTTTTCCTCATTAGGTGATATAGAAAATAAGAGTAAATATACAGAAAGAGAAAAAAGAGTAAAAATAAGGGAAAAATGAAATTTTAAATCAAATATAAAACATTAAAACGATGAAAAGTGAGATTAATATTTTTATCGTTAACAATTTAATTTTATTTATTATTTAATATTTAAATTATTAATTGTAGTAAACAAAAATATAAATATTAATAAAAAATTTATGACACTAACATATATATATATATATATATATATATATATATATATATATATATATATATTATTAAAATGTTATGATAGTAATTAATTTGAACTTATTTCTTATTATATCTGTGTAGAAAACATGAGATATTTTTCTTTTTCAATTTTCGCATTTTCCTCACATATAACAGAAGATGATAGCTTTTTTCTCCGCTTTTCAACTTCTTTATTTCGATAATTTATATTTTTATTTCGCATTTATAGAAAATAATCTTTATTATATTTCGCATTTATATTCCACAACTTCCTTAAAACAAAGTCTTAACTACGAAGTATACTTAACCCTTTCGATAATTAATTTAAAGTGAGATGTAAATTCGAAAATAAATTAACCAAATATATATTTTTGTCTTTTTTTTTCTTCTCCACGCCTATAATTTCTTCATGCATTCCTAAACTTAAAAAAAAACTATTTTTGAAAAAGTGACTTTTAGATTACTTATTTCATAAAATTTTCTTAAATAAGTTTTTTAGAATAAGATTTTTTAAATATAATTTTCATATTACATGAAATATATCATAGAATAAGTTTTTTAGAATAGAATTTTAAACTTATATATAATACCTTTTGAAACGAGCTTTCCAAAATAAGTTTTGTAAAACAAGGTTTTAGAACACATTAAAGTATATTTTGAAATAAGTTTTTTTTCTCTCTCTTCTTTCTCCATCTTACTCTTTAGTGTGGCGATGGTGGAAGTAATTACGACCATGGTAGTCATAGCAACTGTGTGATTTAAAGAAAAACAGGTATTTTAGTCTATGGGGTGCAGAAAGCAATAGCCGAACTCTAAAGCAAGTGGACTGTTTGCTGATTGGGAGCCCATTGAGGAAACACACTTTAACCAAATTTATTGGAGTATTGCTCCCACCACCACCACCAAATGTTCCTTGCACTACCCATATCCAATTTACGCTTGCTATAAAATGGATGTCAACATTAGGGATGACAAAAAAATCTGCGCCCGCGGATATCCGCGGATAAAATCCGCGACAGATAGTTGATACCTGCGAATATTTACTACCCGCAACCCGCGGGTAGTGGATATTTTAATACCCGCTTATAAACGGGTCGGGTGTGGGTATTATACTATCCGTACTCGTGGATACCCGCTACTCGCAAAAAATAAAAATAAAAATTTAATTTATATTTTATTAAGTTAAATTTAATTAAAATTAACATTAATTTATATTTTACAAGATTAAATTTAATTAAAATTGAATTTAAATTTATATTTAATTTAATTTATATTACATTTTATATATTTTTTGTAATTCTATTTAAATTATTTTAATAATTTATTAAAATATATATTTTTTAAATATTTGCGGGTATCCGCAGATATCCACGGGTATCTGCAGATATCCACGGGTATCTGCAGGTTTTAAAATACTCGCGAATATTTTTTAAGCGGGTATCCGTGCGGGTAGCGGGTGAATTTTTTTTTGTCGGGTCGGGTTGTGGGTAAGCACTATCCGTGCCCGACACGACCTGTTGCCATCCCTAGTCAACATCTGTTTCACCTTCAACGAATGTTGACATTCCTGAACGGACGTTGACATCCGTTTACATATTTTAACTTTTTTAATATTTTAGTTTATTGTTTTTATTTTAATAATATTTCTATTTACATAATATATTATAAAAAATAAAAAAATTAAATACTTCATAAATTAATTTAAAATACAATAAACTAATAAACTAAAAACTAAAAAAAAAAATAAAGAAAGCCTTAACGGATGTGACACATCCGTTTAAGTAATTATATAAAAAATATTTAAATAATTAATTAAATAATAATACATAAATTAAATTAATGATAATTATTTTATTAAATAAAATTAATTTATATATAATTACGTAATAAATTAATTTATTTTATTTAATTAAATAATTATTATTAATTTAATTAAATTATAAAAGTTTTTAATTAATTATAATCAGCGGGATGCCGTTTAAGTTTTTTTCTTAATTTTTAGTTTATTTAAATATTATATTTTAATTAATTTATAAATTATTATAATATATTACATAAGTTAATTTAATTTTATTTATATAAATAATTATTATTAATACAATAAATTAATTAACTAAAAATTAAAAAAAAACATAAGTCTTAAACGGACGTGGGCACATCGGATGTGAGTGAAGAAAAAAAGTGGATGTGTAGGATTTTTTAAAATATAAAGGTTAGTTTTGAAATTTTTCAAAAAAAATAATAATGTGTGGTGCAGAAAGCAATCTGGTGTAGGGAGCTGCTATCTCGTCTAATCAAATTTTAATCTAGATTATTGTTCTTTAAACCCCCTTTTCTTTATTATTATACCTCACTTTTTATGACTCCGTGAAATTTCCAGAATTACCCTCTCTCTGAACTAATTTCAAGATTTGTGTACCCTATTTTTGAAGTTACAACTGTGGATGTGACTTCAATCTCGTAATTTCCTCCTCCACGTCCATGCTTTCTTTATGCACTCCATATTTACTAAAATTCCTTCACTTTCTTTCAATCTTCTCTAAATGTGTTCAACCACATTCATTAGATCTTTGTACGAATCCTATCAGCGGTATTTAATACGTCGGCCATTGCATTTTATTTCTGATTAGTTGAAAAAGTATTCTGGAAAATTATAAATTTCAATATTCTCTGTGCTTTATTATAAATATGACATTGACAATTTTATACATCTTTATTTCTCACCAATGACAATTATTCTTCTATTCGTCATATCATAAATAAATGCAAAGGTATCATCTTTTAAGCTAATTCTATTCTTGTCTCCTTTGTTTCCGTAACTTGTGAGAATGCAAACATCATTCATATTACTTTTCCAAATTTATTTTATGTTTTCCAAATTTATTTAATTCTAAATATGTGAAAAATAAATATCTTATGTCAATTCAAAATGTATTATTATTTATCTTTATTTAGTATACATTAGTAGTATTGTATTTTAGAACATCTCTCTCTATATATAAAATTAAAAAATTATAAAAACATACACTTAAAAAATAAAATGTAGAATTTGAGAGATATTGGTACATGTAACATGAACATATATATTTTTTCCTTCTTCATAGCATTCTCAGACCCAAATTTATCGAAATTTTTTTTATCTAAGAAAAATTGAATTCTTCCACTTAACTAAATTTGATTCATTTGCTTATTTTCATCACGTAAGTTTTTTTTTCATATTTATTCTAAACAAGTTTATTTAAGTTTTTTATTTATTATTTTCTTATTGAACTAATTTATTAAATAATTTAAGCATCGCGCTATGTTGTTATTATTTTTATCGATAAGTTTTTTATATTTCTTTTTGTCGGTAGAAATGAAATGGAATTACTGGTTTACCAGGTTGATGAGAAATTTTGTGAATTCAGTGATGTGATTGTTTTAGTTAAAACTATTTTTGTATTTTCATATGATTATTCCTGCATGCAATTTGCCCATATAAAATACTTAAAAAAAATGTAACACTGAAATTTAAATTTGTAACTGTATCTTTTTTTAAAAAAATTTTAATTGTAGATTAATTTTCTCCTAATCTGAAAATGAAAGTAAAAAGTAGAAGAATTAGTTTGGTTAGGGATGAAAAGAAGAGGAAGTGGAAAAGTGTGTGTGTGAGTGAGATGATTATGTTATGGTGAATTCAAAAGCTGAATCTGAAAGAGAACAAACTTCACTGAGTTTCGTTCAGATCCTTTCTCTAACGAATTAGTTATTTACGAGTTACGACTTCACTTAGCTATGTACAGCGGCTCCAGCGACGGCGAAACCCATGACGCCCCTCATCGAAAAATTCCTCCGGCGTCCTCCATGCTATGGGTCCGCAATCTTCGCCGTTTCATCGGATCCGGCGCCGGTCTCGGATCCGAAGCCTTGATGGGTCAGTATTCGCCCCATTTCGTGGTTACATTTCGTTATTGTTGATGAATTGTGTCGGCGTCGTCAGGATCAGGAATCCGTTAATTGAGTACCGTTTTTTTTTTCAAACCCTAATGATTGCTCAATGTATTCCCCCTTTCGCAGAACTCGAAACGAAGAGAATTCTGCTTGACATTTTTAAAGAAAAGCAGAAGAAAAGCGCCGAAGCTGGTACAATTCCAAGTTTCTACAAGCAGGCACGTGAAATAAAGCATCGCTTCATCATATTCATTTTTCTTGTATATTTTATGCACGAATTGCCTGCACTAAGTACACTTATTACATTCTTATACTTTATTACCGATGGTGGATTCATGAAGACATCGCTGTGTTTTGTTTTTTTAAGGATGGGCACCTTTACGGTTGCCTTTTCATTTTTTCTCACAGTATTTCCGTATGAATATGTTTGTTATAGTCACAAAAATAACAACATGTAGATTGACTAGTTTATGGAACGAGTTCAAATCGATAAGATAACTTTCATTTACTAGTGCCCTGATGTTTAGAACAGACAGAACACACCCTTGTGTGTTGTGTTACATCCCTTTATGGGTCATTTTGTTTATCATTACAGGTTATATAGGATGGTTTGTGGATTTTTGAACTTTAGATTTGGATTTCTTTGGCATTCATGTGATCCAAACATTGATACGCTCTCATCTTCATTCAGAAACCTGAAGATGGATCAATCAGTCATAGAGTCCAGAGATTGGCAAAGTATCGGTTTCTGAGGGTATCGTGTTCTGTCTTACCACTTTCTTGGTCATACTTGCTTAAACAGTTGGTTTATTCTTAATTTTTGACATTCCCAGTGTGTGTTGCACAGAAACAATCGGATCTTTTGCTGAATGCTGATGATTTGGATGCTATGTGGGTGTGCTTAAGAGAGAATTGTGTGATTGATGATGCTACTGGTGCAGAAAAGGTTTGACATTTTCACATTTTTGTTTTGCTTCTCCATATTTCCCAACTTTACGGCATATTAAACCAGATTCGCCTTATAATTAATCTTTTAAATCTACCACAAAACCCTTAATGGAATTTTGTTGGCACAATCGTATATGTTTCAGTGATGAGTTAAATTTGCTCTACTTCCAAAGATGCCTATTTGTCTATCTAAATTATTTCTTTTCCTGTTAAATGGGTGATATAAGTTGCTTTTATTCACCTAATTTATAATTTAGCCAAGATTTTATCCTTGATAATCTCAAAGTTACTGTAACGTTGTTTATATGAATATTCTTTAGCTTTATACGCTATTTTCATAGCAATCCTAATGCAGACTTCAATTCGTTTCTTATAGATGAACTATGAAGACTTTTGCCACATTGCTTCTGTATGTACAGAACAAATAGGTCCTAAATGCCGAAGATTTTTCAGTCCTTCAAACTTTATGAAGTTTGAGAAAGATGAACTGGGAAGAATTGCTATTCTACCTTTTTACCTTTATGTGATGCGAACGGTATGTCACCTGCCAATGTGCTATTTCAGTGGCATTGCTGTTTAATTCTTCTGCATACTTCAGCATAAATGCCGCTATATTATTGTTTCTTCATTAAAACTTTTTGTGTTGTTTGCATGTACCTGAACATGATGAATTTATCTAATGTTTGTGAAAGCTACTGAGTACTGGTTATGGTTATGCAGGTTTCACTTACACAGGCAAGAATTGACATGAGTGAGCTTGATGAGGATTCTGATGGTTTTCTTCAGCCACATGTATGAATTCTTATTGCTGTTAGGCTTTCGATCATTTTAAATTGAACCATAAATTCACTATTTCATTTATTCATTTTTTACTTTTATGTATATGAAGCTTGAAAGCAAATTGTATTTGAACAATTTCTTACATTCTTATTATGTTAACCTTCATGATTATTATTGTTATTATTTACTTTGCTCTTCAGGAAATGGAGGCCTATATCCGAGGTCTGATACCCAACTTGGCGCAGTTACGTGACATGCCAGCTGCCTTTGTTCAGATGTATTGTCGTATTGCCGCACACAAATTCTTCTTCTTTTGTGATCCTCATAGACGAGGTTTGCATGGCTGAAATCTTTTTGTTTTTAAGTTTAGATGTTGCTTCATAGTTGTATTCCCTCTGTTTGAATTTCGGTATTGATACAAAAGACATTCTTTTTAGAATATAGAATAATAAATAGAAATATATTGAGGCAAATCCGGAGGGGCAAAACTCATAGCAGCTTTCAGTATGCTCTTTAAATAAGAGAAGAAAAAGACTGAAATTGGAGTACTGAATATAAAAAGTAGATCTCGTCAATGTTTTCGTTTTGGTTTGCAAATTGTTACAACTTTCAATCTTATCATTTTCAATATTCATTTTGTAATCAATTATCCAGATACGGAGATGCTGTTTAGCAATTGTAGTTGAAGTGAGCCGTTGACCCCAGAAAGCTATCAATAAATCATTAAACTCATTTACACGGAGAAACTCCCAATATTTAAACCTATTGTTTGAGATTCATAGAGCATCTAATCTGCATTTAATCAACACTTTGCTTGTCATATTTAGCACTCAAGCTAGCATATGTTGCCATTCTCCATCCGAGTTTTTCTATTTTCAGAATCTGACGTGTGGTACTACTGATGACAAAATGACACACCTTGATGAAACACAATCTTCCCAAATATGTTCCCACTGAATGTCCAGTCTCTATACAGGGTTTTATCAAATAAAAGCAGTTGATGCTTATATTCTAACCTCAACTCAATTGCCACTAAAGTTGATTGCCATGTTATAAACTTTTGGACCATAAAACATGTTGAACTAGCGTTGGCTGGTTTATTGAGGAATCTAGTTAATAACTAATATTGGTGCTGTCATCTTCTCTGTTGCCTGTTTCTTATTTGTTTGTTATTCCGGAGACAACGTTGAATTTTACATCTTAGTTTCTTGAATACCACTAAAAATTACTGCTCATTCAAGCACCTAAAGGATATAATTTGATCAGTTTCTTTCATGAATGTTCAGTTAGATACTATGTTGCAAATAATTTACTACTAATAAGGCATTGAGCACAGGGTGGGATGCATTAACGTACCTTGTTCATGTTATAATGTAGAAATGAAAAATTGTTCCAATTGGTGGTTTTGGTTTACAAGTTAAGTAGTTAGGGTCAGTAAATAATTAGTTAGCGCTCAATAAAATGTTGATTTAGTCATATCTTAATTATATTTATCTTTTAAGTGCTTCTGCTCAACCATTTTTGCTTGTTTGAATTTCAGCTAATGCAGATTACTTTTATCCAGTATTATTGAAGTTTTTTTTCTTGTACAGGAAAAGCTTGCATCAAGAAAGTGTTGCTTAGTAACTGTCTCCAGGAACTCATGGAGCTTCACCAGGTAGGTTGTTTAAAATGTTCTCTTAATATCTTTGGAACTAAACGTCTCTACCTCTCTGCTGGTTGATATTGTCATGGGAACTTCTGGTGTTTAAAAGCATTGCCTCACATGATTAATTTACTTTGTTTATAGGAACAGTGAACTGTATTTTGTTCTAACTCTGCATAATCTTGAATAATTACTTTTTGTTATAATGTTGTGTATTTCAGGAAAGTGAAGAAGAAGTCACAGACACAGAGCAAGCCGAAAACTGGTTCTCTTTGACTTCTGCTCAACGCATATGTGGTGTGTTTTTGTATAGTTTTAGGATTCAGACTCATTTACCCAATTCTTCTGCTCCATTCTTGTCTGTCAATCCATCTTTGCTTGTTTATATACGATTTTGAATGCAACATTCTTATCAAATTATACCGAGTTTCTTATTAAACTCATTCATTGAATGGCCTGAATTTCATTTTTCATGATGAATAGAAATCATGAATATAAGTAGGGTTAAAATTATTTCCTGTTGATTTGTGATTTTGTTCATTCTGAATTTTTCTGCAGACATGTTTCTTGCTCTTGATAAAGATACAAATGGTACATTAAGCAAGCAAGAGCTGCGAGAGTATGCAGACGGGACTCTGACTGATATTTTTATCGAGAGAGGTAAATTTTACTATGGCAATACCCTTGTCAGATATGGTGTAATTTTTGGCACATATTTACCGTTGGTACTGACAACTATTTACATATTCTGAACTCCAAAATGCTGGTTTCCTCCAATTTCCTATTTATAATAACAATTGTGGTTGATGGCCTTATATGTTCCCTATTGTGCGTGTTTCTAATTTTTAGTGCTGAATTGGAACATAATCTTGGTTTAGTTTAGCAATGTTTAACGTGATTATGTGATTCATAGTTTGATACTCATTTGTAAATGAACTAAAACAAATGCACTTCTTGCAGTATATGATGAACATATTCGTCATGGAAAGAGTGGTGGTGGGAATGCTCGAGAGATGGATTTTGAGAGTTTCCTGGACTTTGTTCTGGCTTTAGAAAACAAAGATACTCCAGAAGGCTTGACATACTTGTTTCGTTGCCTTGATCTTCAAGGGAGGGGTTACCTCACTACAGCTGACATTCACTCCCTTTTCAGGTAAACTGTCATTCCGTTGGTATACTAGTATTTATGAACTATTTTCCTCGTCTTTTTGCTAGTATTCATTTTCTTTACTATATTTCTTGGGCTTTTTTATTTCCATTTGTGGTGATAATATTAGTTTCTTGCACAATAAGTTAACAAACTTTTAAACCAGAAATGATTATTTAATGCTATTATTGGAAGAATAGAAGGGGAGCATCTAGATGGTCAGATGTTGCCTGATACAATCTTCCTATAAAGAAGAGCTGTTTTTTCCTGCTTGCAGTGCTTGAGCAAGTGCTGTAAGTCTCAAATAGACAGTCACATATTAGTTATTAATTGTAAGATGGAACCCACGGAGATCGTTGGCCTCCCTTAACTGGCAATTAGATGTAATACTCATAATCTGACATTGTTATTTCAACTTTTCACCGACTAGCCCTTTTTTTGTGAAAAAAACAGAGATGTACACCATAAATGGATTGAGGGTGGCAACTATGAACTTTGTATTGAAGATGTGAGGGATGAAATCTGGGATATGGTTAAGCCAGTTGATCCTCTCAAGATAACATTGGCAGACCTACTGGCCTGCAAACAGGGTGGAACTGTAGCCAGCATGCTCATAGATGTGCGTGGTTTCTGGGCTCATGACAATAGAGAGAATCTTCTCCAGGAGGAAGAAGAACCTGAAGAAGAATAACTCTGATCAGGGACTTGCTAACATAAAACTTCTGCCTCGGGTACATTTCAACTTAGGATTCCTCACAATCACAAGATGTAAAACACTGCTCATGTTTGAATTATTAAATGTTGAATTAGTTGTGTTTCTGGACATCTTAACTGTAAAAACATCATAAATTAGTGTGTATGTAGTATAGCCATGGGTTCAAAGTTCGGTCCTAAACTTTAGCCAAATTCTTGTGATGATTTGATATAAAAAGTAATGATATTGCTTTGTTATCTATGTAAAAGATGTCTGATACTATTAAGAGGATTCTTAAAGTAAATTGAAATGTTACATTTCACACCCCACGACAAAAAATTCGTTGTGATTACAATAAATCAAAATTATTTGGGTAAATTTTCTTTTCCTTCAATTGCGCATTCAATTGGAGCATGCAAGGCTTTTTTCTGGTTGTTTGATTAAATTAATCTTCATTGAAAAGTTGTAAACAGGTTATATTAAATTAATCTTTACTGAGAATTTTTAATGGTAAATTTTTTTATTTAACATTGTAAAAGTTTGTAATTGAATTCATAAACAATTTAATCGAGTTTTTATCCACATTTTTGTTAGATCATTACGTCACAAATAGATATTAAATTACAATTAAGGAGATAATTAAACTGAAGTTCTAATTCATGAATTGTTTGAAAATTTTACATGTTGTAATTTAAGAAACATTTATGAGCGCTTAGGTTTGGAAATCTTTACCACATGTAAATTATTACACTTTTAAAATTTAATTAAATTTTGATTAGTGTGTTAAATGTGTGTAATCAACATATTGGTAATATCGCATTTTATATATGATCAATTTGAACAAAAGGTATATTCCTATGTATTCACGGTATGCTGCTCTGTATCTGATCTTTCTATCCTTTCATGTTATTGAAGCGAGTAAAGTAAAATAGGTGCCCAAGTGAATACAATTAATAGATGAAGGTACGATAGTTTCTACAAGTCCTGCTTACCAATTGAATAGTGTGGTTGTCAAAAGGATGAAATATTAAGCTGTTTCCTCTTTATCTTTAAGCAGATAATGCAAATGTTTAGCCATGATTTGCTAAAGTCTTCTTCTGTCAAGAGTAGAGCAGACTTCAGCAAGATAAAATTGAAGTACTACCAGGTTCAAAATACTAAGCCAACTTTTACATTGCAAGAAACGACCGCTCAAAGTTCTTTTCTTTCCCACTTTTAGCAGCATCAAGTACACATTCTATTCCTCGTTCCTTTCATGCAGACTAGGTGTTCCTCTGCTGAATACTGACTTAAACATTCAAAAGAAAAAAACCTATCAATAGATGTTAAAGCGTTTTTACCTCAATAAAAATATCAGTCAGAATCCCATCTGCATATTTCGCAGGTTCTGCTTGCTTAACACTACTCATTGCATTTAAAATCGTATATATAAACAAGCAAAGATGGACTTATGGATAAGAATGGACCAGAAGCATTGGATAAATGACTCTGAATCCTAAAACCATACAGAAAACCCACCCACCACATGCAGTTCAGCAACTTTCGGCTTGCTCTGTGTCTGACTTCACTTTCCTGAAATACACACCATTATAATAAAAAATAAGTATTCAAGCTTATGAAGAGTTAGAACAAAATACAGTTCACAGTTATTATAAACAAAGCACCGGAAGTTCCATGATAATATCAACACGCAGAGAGGTAGAGAAAAGGATAACATGGTGTTTAGTTCCAAAGACATTAAGAGAACGTTTTAAACAATCTACTTGGTGAATCTCAATGAGTTTCTCGAGACATTACTAAACAACACTTTCTTGATGCAAGCTTTTCCTATATGAAAAACACTAAATTTTTTCTGACGTCAACAGTTAACTTCAATGACAATTGCTTAACAGCATCCCATATTTGAATAATTGATTAGAAGATGAATATTGAAAATGATAGGATTGAAAGTTGTAACAATTTGCAAACTACCATGAAAAAATGAAGAGGATTATTTTATATATTCCGTATCTGTTTTTTCTGTTATTTAAAGAACATACTGAAAGCTGCTGTATGAGTTATGATGCACAATTGGATTTCCCTCAATATATTATTATTTATTATTCTAAAACTTTAAAAGAATATCTTTTGTACCAATACAGAAATTCAAATAGAGGAAATACAACTAAGAGTCAACATCTAAACTAAACTAAAAGATATCACCCATGTAAACCTCGTCTAGGAGGATCAAAGAAGAAGAATAATTTGTGTGCAGCAATACAACTATACATCTGAACAAAGGAAGCCGCCATGTTGTTTCTCAAACTTCATAAAGTCTTAAGGAAAAAAACCGTTGGCCTTTAGGACCTATTTGTTCTGTATATTCAGAAGCAATGTGGCATAAGTTTGGGAAATTTATCTGTTCCGATTTCAAATCGCATGATAGAAACATAAGCCTGTAGACAATGTCTAAGGAGAATAACTGGTCATACCAATGAAGGCTTAAGGGAAGTTTCCGTTGTCGGCTTCAGTAAAGGAGAATAACTGGTCATACCAATGAAGGCTTAAGGGAAGTTTTCGTTGTCGGCTTCAGTAAATGTCAATGTTTCGATCCCAAGTTCGTGGTTAATCACCATACATCCGAGATGTTATCAGCCACGGATACTGTTTGGTCCTTAAGGTGCCTCAGTATTTAAACTCTCTTAATTCTTGACTCTAAGCAATATGAGACTATTTAACATGATAAGAACATAAAGGTCTAATGACTTATCATCTCCAATAAAAGACTTAAGAGGCTGAGGGTTTAACACACGGGAAAGGTTAATAATTAAGAAAATATCAACTGTTTAATCAAGTATAACTAAGAAAGGGGTAAGACAGAACATGATACCCTCAAAAACTGATACTTGCCAATCTCTGGACTCTATAACCGATTGATCCATCTTCATGTTTCTGATGATGATGAGAGTCTATCAATGTTTGGATCACATTAGGGGTCTCACATGAATGCCAAAGAAATCCAAATATAGAGTCCAAAAATCCATAAACTGTCTTATACAATCTGCAATTATAGACAAAATGACCTATAAAGAGATTCAATACGATTCAATATATTAAATCTAAACTAAAGGGTGTTTCTAAAATAATTTAAAATAAATTATATTCCAAAATATCTCTGAAGAAGAAACCCGAGATTATAAATTTAAAAACCAGAACAAACAAAAATGTTCAACAACGTCTATATACAATAAAGAATCTAAAATAGCCTATAGCTAAACACCACAAGCCTGTTCTATCCCACGTGAGAGGTGAAGGCAAATTTTTCCCCTAAAACTTAAAAATTCAACACCAACCATGGGCAGTTAGGCATCAAATAACAGCGTGTATCTCAAACCATCAAGTTCACAGCTGTTGCATCCCGGCGCACAACACCTACGGTTTCAACCCTTTACTAACAAAAAAAAGTTGTATATGTTCATAGTTTTAAGGTTTTTTCACCAAAACCAAGGAAATCATTTAATTTTTTATTTTTAACGCAATTTAAATTTGTTAGCTATTATACTCTTTCAGTTTTCTTATTTTAAAGTACATTTATGTGTCATTACATTTTGTCTTTCTGTAATCATAAGTAATTTATCTCTCTCCAAATTAATTAAATTAAGGGTATAATTGAAAAAAATTATTATCTTAAAATTTAAAAAATGACAAATAAAAATGAACCAGTTTTTGTCAAAAAAATGATAACTAGAGGACAGTGGGGAATATTAGCCAAATCACAACATTGATAGTCAATAATTGATGACAATTGCACAAAAACAAGCAAGCATGTCAATTGTTTTACCAGTATGTCATTCAAGTTTCCTGTATGTTGACTTATAAGTCTAGGCCGAACGCATTCTAGATTGCCAATGAAGGGGAGCAAAAGGTTAAGGGAAGGCTATAGACCATGAGCTTCAAATTCCTCAAACATAATGGAAAAATTATGACATTGAGTCAGTAACCAAATCACGTTCCTCGTCACCTCCCGTCACTGCTTCATTGCTACTATTCAATCCCTCAAAGACTGCCAATCATGGAGCAGTTAAGTTGCTTGTCCAACTACATCCAGGTATCCTGATGATTTCCTTTGCTTCCACACCCTTTCTCATCTTCTTGGAATCATCCCATTTTCCAACAGAAGCATATATGCTAGAAAGAAGAGAACAATAACCAGTTGTATCACTCTCCAGTTTAATGCAATGCTGAACAGCTATTTCCCCAAGATCCACATTATTGTGTAATCTGCAAGCAAGAAGCAAAGCTCCCCAAACACCAGCATTGGGTTGCATTGGCATATTTATTATAAGCTTATATGCTTCATCCAAATATCCTGCCCTCCCTAAGAGATCAACCATGACTCCATAATGATCAATTGAAGGCACGAGTCCATAGTTCTTCATGGAGTTAAAGCACTGGTAACCTTTTTCAACCAATCCAGCATGATTATAGGCAGTTAGGAGTCCAGTGTAGGTGACTAGATTAGGAATAATACATTCAGCAAGCATCTGTTCAAATAACTTGATTGCATCAGAGGCCTTTCCATTTATTCCACATCCGTATATCATTGCAGAGTATGCAACCAAATCCCTCTTTCTCAGGCCATGGAATAGCTCGTATGCCATGCCAATGCTTCCACACTTTGCGTACAAATCAATTAAAGCAGTAGCCAAATGATCATCCAAAACAATTCCAAAGTCATTCATACGTGACTCAATCCAGGACCAATGTTCCAGATCCCCCAATTGAGAACAAGCTGATATAACACTAGCAAAAGTCATTTTATCTGGATGTATGTAGATGTTGGGTTTAACCATATCATTAAATAGTGCAAGGGCTTCCTTGGGTTTGCTATTTTGAGCATAACAAGATATCATAGCATTATACGAGAGCAAATCTTTGTGATCCATCTGGTCAAAGAGGTTACGAGCAGAATCAACATCCCCACCCTTCGAATATCCAGCAATCATTGTTATCCAAGATACACAGTTTCGCCTGGGCATTGCATCAAAAAGTTCTCTTGCTGACACTATGCTTCCACAATCAATGAAACCAGTGATCATTGCATTCCAAGAGGCCAGGTTTCTCTCTGGCATTATTTGAAACAAAGTACACGCCTGATCCATATTTCCTGCCTTAGCATACCCAGATATCATAGAGTTCCAAGATATAACATCTTTCTTGGGAATCTGATAAAAAAAATCTTGGGCCTCATCCAAGTTACCTGCATTTAGATAGCCAGATAACAAAGAATTCCAAGAAACCACATTTCGCTCAGCCATTTCATCAAACACGTGTGTAGCAGTCACCATGTCACCCATTTTCGAGTACAAATCAAGAAGGGCTGTTTGTACATAAACACAAGTATGAAATCCAAACACATGAACTTGCCCATGAATTGATACACCTCCCAACAAGTTCTGAATCCTAGCACATGACTTGAGTGCGGAGGAGATAGCATGTGAAGTTGGATACAATCTCATCCTGCACATTTCAACATATAGAGAAACAGCTTCGGTGAATAGACCCTTTTGAGAGAAGAACCGAATAACACAACCCCACGAGAAGGAATCTGGATTGTGCAAATAGTGAAGCATTGAGTAGGCATAGTGTGCCACAGTTCTATAGTTAGGGACATCCCAAAGAAGCATGTGATGAATTAAAAGGGGTTGAAGAAAAGTAAAACCATTGATCAATATGTGGGCATGAATTTGCTTTGCCTGCTTCACAGTTGAACATTGTTTCATCAAGGTTACCAATTTGGTAACTACCATTTAAGCTTTCTTGGGTTTGCTTTAAAGAAGAAACATCAATCACTCAGTCCAAGCACAAACCTTACTGACAGTTGCCAACATTAATAATGTTCAATTAAATTACAAAATATAATTACATATGTTTTATTTCTTTTTTATCTTTTATTGAATCAATCAAATTACAAAACTTTCATAACATTTTATTTTGTTTTATATATTTTTCTTAATTTATTATTCTTCAATTTTCATCTTCTTTACTTTTGTGATCAATCATGGCCTGAGTAGTTGTTTTCTTTATTTTCCCATGTGTCAGTTATTTTCAGTGTTAGAAACAGGTGTTAGGGTTAGGGATTCAGTCTTCAAAAACAAATGCAATTGAAAACAATAATGGATTTTGTCTTTACTGCATGTGTGGTGGGTCCAAAATCACAAACACTAACTTGTGATATGGTCTATGCTTCTCATATAAAATTACTAACTTATCAACCTAACAACATCAACTTTTCAAGAGAAATACAAATCCTAGAAATATTATTAAAAAATATAATAATATTACTTATTGTGAATGTAAAATGTTTATATCATGAATAAATTAGAAATCATCCTTGTTATGTTTTTGAAGATAATTGTCATAAAATTATTAAATTTATTAAATAGTGGAAAGATGTGTTTTCAATTTTTTATGATAATAAAAGTAAAATTAAATTAAAAAAATAAAATTATAAAAAAAGTTAATTAAAAATAAGACTAACATTTATATTAAAATTATGACAATTATATATATATATATATATATATATATATATATATATATATATTTATGTATACGAATTTGTTTTATAATCTTATAGTTATATAATAATTTCCATAAAAGAATGTACAATTATAAATTTGAAGTTTTTTTTGAAAATTATGATTATAGTTATAAGCTAAATATACTTTCAATTTTTACAGGTAGTATTTTAGGATGATAGAAATAAAAAATAAATTAAATAATGTAAGATAAAAAAAATACTAGATTAATTAGGTATTCAACAAAGAGAAAAATACTACTAACTCAAAACTTGGTAAACTATCAATTCTATTTACTCCCTTTGTTAACTAAACTATACATCTAAATACTTGTATTCTTGCTATTCTTTTTATATCCCATATTCTATAAAATTCACAATTTTTTTTATAATTTGTATATTTATTTTTTTAACAAACACATCTTACAATTAAACACAGGTTTAATTATTTCAGATATTAAAAAAACATAAACAAAATTAATGAAATTTAAATTTTTTATATTAAAATAAAAATATTTTTATTATAGTAAAAATAAAAGAAACCCTAGAAAGTTAAAATAATTACATATTATTATTGTTATACAGGGAATTGGAGGAACATAAAGAATGAAAAGAATACCAATTATTTGGAAGAATAAAATTGGTGTAGAAATAAAATAATTTTTAGTATATTTTTATTTTCTTACATATATATATATATATACATATGCATCTTTTAATTTTTTTTATGTAATTTTCTTTTACTTTTATTCATTTTCTTCAATTAAATAGTTTTAATTTGCTGTCTCATGAACGGTAAGTTGTAAAGCATATGCATGCATAATTAATTATTAATAAAGCAGGAAAGTAGCCAGCCAAATCCCTCTTTTGCGGACCTCACACTGACACTGCACTATTTAGCATGCTAACTTGCGCATCCTCTGTCTCTATCTCTTTCATTGTCATCAATGCTATGTTCTGTCTGCACTCCATCACTCCCAACCCAACTTCTTTCCTTCTCTCTTCTTCCAAACACAACCACAGCACAATCTATTATAAAAAACTGCACTATCTTCTTACCCTTTTCTTTTTCCCCTTTCTCTCTCATTATTGTCAATCTGATTACTATTATTACCCACTTTTTTCTGGGCACAAACACTGGTAAAGCAAAGCAAAGAAACTCTTTCAGAGACTCATATCAAACAATGTGTCTTCCTTTTCTGCCTTTTTAGGGTTACTTGCTCACTTATTCAATCTTCATCCTTCTCTGCTTCACCTTTTCTTCTTCTTTCCTTTCTTTTTCTCTCGTCCTTTTATCATCATGTTTGGCTTCTCTCGTCGTCGCATGAAACTTGGCAGGTACATCAACACTTTCTTTCTTCAGTCACTTGATTTGCTAACCTGAGTTGCATTTTGAGAGTGTGTTTTTGGTGATGTAATAGTGTGACATTTGTGTTGTGGCAGATTGAAGGTGCAGCTTTCTGAGGCCAACCAAGGAACCAGAACTCCTGTCAGGCATCCCAAAAGAAATGGAAACTCCAATGTAAGATTTTTTTTTCCAGCTAACTCAATTTCACTTATATACACTATTTTAGTCATAGTCAATATGGGTGGGGTTTCCAACATATTTTCATCTCCACACAAAATATGAGTTTGGACAGTGGGATGTTTCCTAAGTTTAAAGGTTGTTCCAGGGAGAAGGAGATGCAGGGTCCAGTGGCCATTCTGATGAAGTTGATTGCCTGCCTTCAGCTGAGATAAGTAGTTGTGCATCAGGTAGCTCAGAGAACTGGATGGTGTTATCTATTGCTGGGGATAAGCCCACTCCTAGATCCAATGTCTGTAATCTTACCATTCTTTTACTTCTCATCTTTTCTGGACTGCAAGTTTTATTATTCCACTAGTAGTAGTATACAGGGATTTGGCTCCTCTAAACTAAACAATGGTAAAGTGAGTATCAACTAATGATATTGTAATACATTCATGATTTGTTTTAAATGTGCACCTAAAATCAGTCTTTGATGATAAACATCAAAGACTCACATTACTTACTTTATTCACTTACTCACTGAAGTGAATTGATCATTTTTAAGTAGCTGAATCCTCATATATAGTGGCAGTGAAGGGGAAAGGACTGAACCGTCATTTTCATTGTGAAATATGTGCAGCATGCAGCAGCAGTCATTGGGAATAAGATGGTAGTGGTAGGCGGTGAATCTGGGACTGGCTTGTTGGATGATGTCCAGGTATAAGTGGGAGATTGTGAGCAGAAACATGAACATTATTTACTACTTACTAGCTTGTTTGTTGGCCATCTCAACTGGTGCTATACTTTTTTATTTTCAGGTGCTGAATTTTGATAGATTTTCATGGACGAAGGCATCGTCAAAGCTTTACTTATCACCAAGCAGTCTGCCACTGAAGATTCCAGCATGCAAGGGCCATAGTTTGGTACTTATGTCCTATTAGCAACATATTCTTATCGACCTTGCTTCATTGTGCAATACATGGGATAACATGTCTCTCAATGTGTGTAAAGGTCATAAAATTGAATTTCTCAAACAAGTTGACAAAGCAAATAAGGGGCCCGCTGAGTGTCCATATACACACTATTCGTCAGCAAATTTTGTCTGCAACAAATGAATGTTCTACTTAATAATGATAATCAATCATATCTCGTTGCATGACCCCTTGGTATGATGAAGCAATTGAAGGAATCATTAATTATACACTATGTAGAAAGTCTGGGCCCTCCAACTTACGATGTTCATAGAAAGAGAAATTTGGGAGAAGATTTTAGAATGGAAAAGACAGCATTTTCAATTTTAAAAACTAAAGGAAAATCCATCAAGAATATGTTTCACGGTAGTAACTTGTAGCTTGATGTGGGCACAAGAGAAGTACCATAGCTAGTTGACTACTTCAGTGTACTCTTATACTTGAGCTTTGTATCAATTGTATAAATTACTGTTATAATCGATATGATTTGTGTCTGTTTTCGAGTCTCTTACACTTGATGATAAACTGACAAGGTATCCTGGGGGAAAAAGGCTCTTCTAATTGGAGGGAAAACAGACCCGGGGAGTGACAGAATTTCAGGTTGAATTTCATGTTATCTACCTGTAACGGTTCTTTGCTGTTTAATGTTGTGAAATGATTCTGATTGTAATTATTTGTATTTTTATAGTATGGGCATTTGATACAGAGACAGAGTGCTGGTCACTGATGGAGGCGAAGGGAGACATACCAGTAGGGATATCCCTTTCATAACTGCAAATGCTGCAGTGATATAAATTGCTCTTGGGCATTGTCTTTATTGATATGTTGAACCAAATGCTAGTAGCAGTGATATTATGTTACATATATTGCTCCATCATATTATTAAATCTTGATCATTAGAACGTAAAAAAAAAAATTGAACCAGATCATAAATTATGATTTCCCAGTGGATGGAAAAGCTTTGTTTTGCAATCAAATTGATATTTTTCACACTCAACAAGCATGTAATGTTCATGTCATATTGCATTTCAATGCTGTTTAGTTACAGTAACAACCTGTAATTGCACATTTACTAGAACTGATGTATCATCATTTTCCTTGAATTAAAATCTATATATGGACTCTGACACTTCGAGTTTGTTCTTGGTAGGTTGCTCGCAGTGGTCACAGTGTTGTTAGAGCGGGCACTGTTTTAATATTGTTTGGTGGTGAGGATTCAAAAAGGAGGAAACTGAATGATCTGCACATGTTCGATCTCAAGTCCTTTACATGGCTTCCACTTCACTACACGTAAGTGATTGAAAGAAAAAGGAACTTTTGAAAGAAAAAAGTTGGACTTAGTTGTGATTATGTAATCATAATAATCACCCAATATTCTGATTTATTTTGCTTTGCAATTATATGAATTGTAGGGGAACAGCACCTTCTCCCAGATTTAACCATGTAGCTGCTCTTTATGATGATAAAATTCTTTATATATTTGGAGGATCATCAAAGTCCAGGACCTTGAATGATTTATATTCACTTGACTTCGAAACGGTGAGTAAGTTCGGTAGGTCCATATATGTGTCTGTATTCTATACTGAAATACCATGCGGATGAATTCTTCGTCGACCATTTAACCTGATCAAAGTATATATTTCTTCAGATGGCATGGTCACGAGTAAAGATACGAGGTTTTCATCCATCACCAAGAGCTGGTTGCTGTGGTGTCCTATGTGGCACTAAATGGTTTATTACAGGGGGTGGAAGCAGGAAAAAAAGTATGTTTTGCAATGGAAGAAGCATTTGTTCATGATATTAAACCCTACTATTTGTTTGTGTGTTTTGAAGTTCTGCTATCTTATAACTGTAGAGTAATAATTTATACACTGGCCTGAAGTGTTTCATTCTGCTTACCGGGTCATAATTGTTACTCTTGCCTTTCTTGTCTGGTGTCATTTCTGTTGATTGTCTAAACTTTGTCAGCATTTCACTTTATTCTTCAAGCTTGTTGGGCTATTTAACCGGAAACAATATTTTTATATAAACGGTTTTTGTTTATCCATGGGGCAATGAGTTTTGATGTATTAGGGGTATCTGAAAAGCATCTTATTGTGTAGTGAATTCTGACTATAAAGGAAGCATTGCAAGTTTTTACCCTTGGCTCAAGCGACCTAGCTGAAGTTATATGCAATATATTATGTAGCAAGCAAATATTGTTAAAGTAGTTTTAATTATATTTAATATTGCCTTCTATATGCGTTTTACTGCGTCCTGTACATTATTTCACAATCTATAAACTTGCCTTATTCTATTCTTTTTTTTCTTCAATATTCCTTTCTTCCTATTCCAGGACATGGAGAGACTGTAATATTTGATATCGTAAAAAATGAATGGTCTGTTGCAATCACTTCGCCTCCATCTTCTATCTCTACAAACAAGGCATGGCTCTCATTCATCTGATGTCACATACTGGCCTCACTTTTTTCAACTTTTATTTCTTTTATTATTTAATTAAAAGCTTATTAAATGAATAATACCTAATTAAGTTATTATGATATGCTGATTATATTTCATTGCCAAAGGTTCTTGGGCATTCAAATGAGTCAATATATTTCTCGTTTCATGGTTAGCTTTGATATGGTAACATTTTCTTCATAGAATCAGTTAGTTATACCTCCACGTTGCGAGGTGGTTAAGTGTGAATTCAATATCTATCAAATATTATATTTTCATCGATTGTTCCAGCCAATGACTTTTTGAATTAAATCATTTCATTCCTTTATTAAGAACTACCTTAATAATATAATTATTATTTCTAGATGTCTTATATTTTATATGCACGACCATCCTTTCTTCCTGATAAATTGAACAAGATCTCTATTGAATTACCAGGGTTTCAGCATGGTACTTGTGCAGCACAAAGAAAAGGATTTTCTTGTTGCATTTGGGGGTTCCAAGAAAGAGCCATCAAATCAGGTTTGACAGGAAATATGAAGCTAATATTTGAGTTCATTCTTATTTGAATTTAACATGTTTTTTTTCTTGACATAACAGGTGGAAGTGTTGATAATGGAAAAGAACGATTCAGCAGTAGGGAGACAATCAGCCCCCAGTAAATGTTCAGCGTCTGTACTACTTGAAAAGCATTCATCATCTGCTAGATTTGCCTCCCAACTTAAAGATTGCTCCCAGCATTTAGTTGACTCAGTTGCTAGACAAAATCTAGCTTCTGCAATTGAACATGGTTCTGGCAGGAGATCTCTGTCAGAATCCCTGGTTGTTGACCCAAATTTCCCCCCCACCAACACCTCCCTCCGTAAACAATTTGATCACGATGAAGAATACAATACTGATCTCAAGATGGACAAGAACTCAGATGGAAGTTCTTTCCCTCGGGTAAAACATTTTTCTTTCATTAGCCTTGTGTTCTAATATATAAAATCTTGGTGGACATCTCGAAAAAATGTTGAACCCACCTTGGGCATTTACCTGAAACATCTAAAAAGCTTTATGCATCTTGTTTCAACATGCATACAAATAATATTAATGTAAATGAGATTTGTTTATATCATGTATTTGGTATGCAGATTATATGATTTTGTTAACCCTCCATTGTCAAAATGTATGTAACACCCAAACACATTTATGTAATAGGGTTCTTTTCGGATTATGTCATGAAATTTGGTTTTGGCCATAACATATGAACTATGCTCTCAGATGTTAAATCGTAATTTAAGCGTTCAGATGTCAGAACTGTCTTTGTGATGTGCAAATTGTAATAAACATTTTATCATTGCAGTTCCATTTTATATTTTCATGAATTGCACAGAACGTCGGTAGTGGTCTGTTTATGGTGTAAGGTTTCCTCTAAGGCCATATCTCTACTGGTATTTTGCCCAATTTTTTCATCTTTAACCCTCCTCACCCTTCACTGCATGTAGATCAAATGTTATTTATTTGAGAGTCCATTGTCAAAATCAGATATTCTAGTGTTAAAACATCTAAACTCATGCTAATTTTAGCAATAATTCCTATTCCTATCCTGGTGCTAATATCTCTGACAAACAAAAATCGAACACGGTGTTTTTATTTGACACATTTCAGGCTGGTGATCACAGAACAAACGAAAATGACCATGGCAAACAGATGAACACTGGTGGAACCAAGACCATTATAGAGGAACAGGCCATGTTATCCGGGATTTCAAACCAACAAAACCTAGTATTTGAAAATGACATGCCGCCAGATAGTGATAATTTGTCATTTTCTGAAAACAATAAATCAGCATCAATGTCTACTTCAAATGTCTATCATTACTATGAAAGTAAAGTGGCTTCCCTGATAAGAAAAAATGGAATTCTGGAAGGACAACTTGCAGCTTCCCTAGCAAGCAAAGAAGCTGCAGAGAAAAGCTTGACGTCTGTTCTTAAAAGTAAGCAGGAAATGGAGAGGAAATTGGCAGATGCACAGAAAGAGATGGAATTGATGAGAGAGAAGCTGGCCAGTCTAGAGTTGGCCCAGGAAGAGGCCAACAACCTATCAAACATTGTGCATTCTGACAATGTACGGCTTGAGCATGATGTGGCCTTCCTTAAGGCTGTATTAGATGATACTCAGAAGGTAGTACATACATGACACATTTGATTGGAGCTTCTGCATATATGTTTATTATTATTATTATTATTATTATTATTATTATTATTATAGACCAATTAAAATTTGCTGTAGGAGCTGCATTCTACAAGAGGAGTCATTGCAGGAGAAAGAGCAAGGGCATTTCAACTACAGGTACATCTTTGGATCGATTAGTTTAAGATAAGGCCTTTTTTTGTCCCAATTAATGTTTCCATTCATCTGTATCTGGTTCGTGTTGCTACAATGTTTATCTTTGTTCCGTGTTGTACAGTATGAAGTTTTTCATCTCAAACAGAGATTGCAAACAATGGAAAACCGAGCATCTACTACACCCAGGAAACCGTTTCATGTCCAGTGATGTGAATGTTCGAAGTAGCTCATTCCACTTTAAAATTTCATGTGTATATATATTCGAACCAGTGAATCACACCATACAAGTGCTGTTTTTTTGCCATTGTTATATCAAGAAGCATCGTGTATGTAAATATAATATTTTAATTTAATAATTCTATCTATATTTGAGGTAAATAATTCCTTGGGTGAAGTTCAATAGAATACATTAATAGTAGTAGTTTTGAAATTACTGTCTGTGAAATAAAGAAAGTAATGGTGGCCAAAGATTTGCTGCACAATGATTCCTAGATATGAAATTAATTGCATGAGGGTGAAGAAAGAGGTGCAATGAGAGAGAAAGAGACATAATGCAGAGGGAAGAGACAGAGAGGATGCGCACGTTAGCAGCGTGGATGTCAGTGTCAAGTCATTGTTTGGGTTCCGTATAACAAGGATTTTGGTTGGAAAGTCCTACCCTACCACTACTTTTTTATTTTTCTTCTAATTTTAAAAATATTATCTTTTAAAATCAAATATATTTTACCATTTTAAATTAGACCAAGCTAATCTAATGTGGACCACTTATACCCTTACCCTCACCCTCGTAAGACTTTTCACGTGATCAGAAAATCTTAAGGATCACACAACATACCTCTTTATCCAAATTACAACATTAACAAAATATATCAAAAACCCAATTAACCTTTGATGCATGAAGACCAAGTTTAATGATCAATGGGTTGATTGATGTTAATTACTCACAAACGAGACCAAGCTCAAATTAATGTGCTAGTATTAAATTTACTTTTAATTGACACATCAAGTTTAAAAGCAATCAATCATCTTTATTTTGTTATTTTAAATATAAAACAAATGAATTAATATTTTAAATATATTAACCATTTGTTCTATACTATTTCTTAATATTTTTAAAATATTAAGAAATAGTATTACAGTATTAATTATTTTCTACATTTTTTTTTCATTTTTATTTTCATGATTTCTATTTACTTGGTTGGTCATTTAATAAAATAAAATTTAGAAAAATATATTTTATTTTTATTTTTTAAAATAATATAATTCAAATTGTTTGTATTGCCATATAAAAAATGATCTTCCATATGATTTTTTTTCTTAATCAATTTAAATCATGACAGCCATTCCTAAAAATTATTTTAAAAATTAGTTAATTTTTAAAATAAATAAATAATTACTTTTTTTTAATTTTTAATTTTATATACATTTTAATCATAATTAAAAGCTTTTATCTAATGTATTACTTATTATTAAAGAATAGCTTATATTTAAAATATTAATTTTTTTCTATGCTATTTCTTTCATTCTTAATTTTATCCTCTCCTAATTTTTAATCAGTTGATCTTTTAACACGTTATTAATGATTAAGTTATATTTACAGTATTAATTCTTTTTTCATATTAGTTTTTAATTTTTAATTCTATCCGTTTATGATTTTTAATTACTTTGTCATATATTAAAATTAAATTTAAAAATATATATTTTAGTTCTAAGTCTTAAAATAATATTATTTAAAAAATAATATATGTTTATTAATAATACAAAGTTTTACATTGTCATATAAAAAATTGTTATGTAATACTTCCATCTATAAAATAAAAACTAAAAAAATTAAATTTATCATTATTATATTAAATATTTTTATTATTAAATATTCTTCATATTTTTATTAAATAAAAATTAAATTAATATTATTTAATAAAAAGATACATTTATAATGAGACAAGTATAACAAAAATCATTAGACAAGTCTAAAAATATATAATAAATGAGTATAACCATACATTAATTATATGAGTATAACAGAAAATATTATAAGAGATATTCCATACATTGATTAGACTAGTATACAAAAAATATTAAATGATTTTGTCAATGCATTATTTAGACAAGTTTAATAATACATTAGATGAATCTATTCACAGAGTTACACAATATACATTGTACAAGTTTGTTTCTCAATATGCAACAGGACTTTATTAATGCGCATTAAATGTGTTTGTCCATTCACTGCTTAAACAAGTCTTAACACAATTAAATGAGTCTATAAATACATTGATTGGACGATTGTGTTAATATATTAAATAAACAATTTCAGGAACAAACACTAGACCGGTATATGTTTATACACTTATTAGACAAATCTAGTAGTATACATTAGACAAGTTTGTCTATACACAAATTAGACGTGTTTATTAATACACATTAGACAAGTTTGGTTACTCACTAATTAAAAATAAACATTATATGAGCATGTTTGTATATTGATTAAACAAGTCTGACAATATATATTAGGTGAATTTATTGATGTAGATTACACGAGCCTAATAATATACATTAAACGAGTCTTTCCATACACTGATTAAAAGAATATAGCAAAAAAAAGTACATGAGATTATCTATACAATAATTCGATAAGTATAATAAAAAATATTAGACAAGTCATTTTATACGTTGATTAGACGAGTATAACAAAAAGTAGACAAGTTTAAGAATATATTGATTAGATAAGCAAAGCAAAAAACATTAGAGGAGATTGTCGATGTATTGATTAAATCAGTTTAACAATATACATTAGACGAGTCATTCATATATTTATTAAATTACTCTAGCAATCTACATTAGACAAGTCTTTCAACACATAAATTAGACGAGTCTATTAATAAACATATTAGAAAAGTATGTTCATTTACTTCATCTTGTAACACACATTAGACGAGTTTGTCCACACACTAATTATTACACTAGTCTAACAATATTAGACAAAGTCTGTTCATACACATATTAGATGGTGATTAGATGAGTCTAACAAGATATATTGAATGAGTTTGTTAATACATTAATTAGACAACTCTAACAGATCACATTACATCAGTCTATTCATACACTAATTTATATTTTATATTTTTAACTAGTCAACTATAGATATTTCTGCGTATCTTTTCTAATTTTAGAAAGTATATTCCATTTTTACATATATTTTATCCTTTATATTTTTACAAAGTCTACTATTTATATTTTTATAAGCATATTAACTTTTTAAATCTATAAATTATTTTTAAAATTAATTCTATTCAAACTTTAATTATAAATTTAAAAATATTTATTATTTTTTCTCGATACGTAATTCTCTTCTAATAAACACACAAACCAACATTAACCCGTAAATAAATACATGTTTAATTCTAGTTTTGTAAATAAAATAACATAACTAAAAGTATCACCCACATGACCTAGTTAATAACATCTCTATCCTTTTCCTGTATACTTGATGTTCACCAGGGTATTACAATTTCTTTCATGTTATTTTTCTGAACACAAATGGAGGAAACAGACAGTGTTGCAGGTGCTCCAACAGTCTCCATCATGTCCTCTCTCAAACTGCATTATTCTCCATGAGGCCATGCTAACTTTTCTCCTACTCAGAAAAAAAAACATCATCATATATAATTATGCTCCACTTTTGTGTTTTTGTCTCATTGTTCAAGATCTAACTATTTGATGATGTTAGCAAAAGGGAGAGGTCAAATTTACTTGTATTATAATTTGTGCATATGCATGCTGTGTCTCTTTTTAGCTAGGATAATGCTATTACATGCTAACTTTCAAATAATTTCTACACATTTTTTTTTCTTTCTTCCACATCCATTGTCTTCTCTCTTGTTTTTCCTTTTCCATATCCATCATTATAAAAACTGGAACTCACTCTTTTAGTTTCCAAAATATCATATCTACTCTCCAGTTTTATTTTTCTTATTTCACTAATTACCAATTATTTAAATATTTTCTTAATTTTTTTTCATTATATTAAAAATTTAAGTGAATCTAAATCTTATATTAAATAACAAAATATCATTTGTTTACATATTTTCCTTTAAAAAATCTATTTTTTTTATCATATTAGAAATTTAAATGAAGTTAAATTTTATATTAAATAAAAATGAGAAAATTGAGTATGAGAGAAAACTTATAAATTCATTAATTTTATGTTTTAAATTAAAAATAATATATACTTTTTTTGATGAGTTTGACTTCGTTGTTGTGTCTTGTCAGCTAATTCCTTCTAGAAAACCCATCACATTGCAAATTTTGTTTCATATGGTTTTTCTTTTCTAATAATTAATGTCTCTAATTATAATTTGGCTATACATATCAAAATAATTTGTTTGTGGTTACTCCCAAATGTCAACAACCCTCTTCCATTTTCAACGGGAATAGTTCTTTTGGATAAAAATATTTGTAGATTATATTTGTGTACAATTTCAATTATATTTGTATATATACATTACTTTAAGCAATGCAATTTTGTTTGTTTTCAATATTCAGCAAGAGTAAGTTGTTAATTATGGGAGAAACTACAACACTACAATTTCAAATTGAATTACTAGCTGAGAATCAAAGAGACTAAGATAGAAAAAGGAACTGAAGTTTAAAAATATAATGAATTTGAAGAAAACAATTAAAATATCAGAATATTTTGTTGTTAAGATTTTTTTTATCAGCAAAAAATTTTAATTAAAACATTTGGGATGCTCCAAACCATATAATGTATTAAGAAGTAATACCCAAAGCTCAATATTTTGCATTGCATCCCTATGTATTTAAAAGACTTTACACGATAGCTTAAACACACAAAAATAAATTTAAAATTATTGTTAAGATAATCACTTATTGCTACACTTCCAAAGTTACTTCAAAGCATAAATAATTTCGAGTTGTTTGCAGCAATAGAAAGTTTATAGTTTTTCAAACTTTAGAATTTAGAAAACAATGGGTAAAAGTATCTATAAAAAGTTATTTCATCTTTTAATAATAACTTCAACATCACGTACTCTTTCAAGTAATTAAGTGCTGGAAGAAGACGCAGCTTGTAGCCGAATCACACGTCATAAATACTCCACCTTTTACTGGTATAAGATTCTGTTCTCGTTTAATCTTTTATGCAATTATTGTTCTTTAAACAAATACTGTCATATTTCCTTCTTCAACACTGAAAAAATAGCTACCTTAAAGGGTTCAAAATACATTCTAAGAGCAATTAATTATCTTTCTCAGGTTAGACTGATATATATGTTATAGTCCACAACTCCATGTAATTTATAAGAACAATATATATAAATATATATAAATATATATCAAAAAGATAAGATTACATCTAAGCCATCAAAAAAAGGCTAAACCAGAGCTGCATGAGTTAAGTTAGCCTTATTATTACATAGCTGGTGCGATAACTCTATACTAATTAATAATAGCAGATGCATGCATGGATATATAGCTTGTTGATTACATATATATCCTGCCCCTACCTATGTAATGGCATGATTAGATACATATATATAGTTATATATAATAGCGAAAAGATGTTTATTAGAGTGTGCATGATGATGAGTGATGAGTAGGGTGAAGATCAAATGCATAATATCGTTGATCAAACCCAAAGAGCTCCTGCTTTTTTGAGCATTGGAATCAAGGAGCGATCAAGGTGAAGACTCATGACTTCATTGGCTCCACCAACAAGCTCACCACCAATGAACACAGCAGGCAGAGAGGGACTGCAACCTAGCCTTGAAAGAGCTTGCTCAATGTCTCTGCCTCTTGGTATCTCATCAAGCTCATGAACCAATGGATTCACTCCAAAGTCACAGAAGAGGGTCTTGATGGTGTGGCTCATGCAGCAAGAGCTCTTGCTGAAGATAACCACTGGTCTTTCTGAAACCATCTTGTTCACCCTATCCATTACAAGACAATGCCAAATGGGTTGAAATCTGAAGGGAAAAGAAAGCAAAGGATGTGGTATTGATGAGGTTTTTGATGTGAGATTGAGCCAAATGTGGCATTCTTATATAGTGGTTTGAAGGCTTTTAGGTGGTGGTGTGGTGGATTGGCATCGCTAAGCAAAGAAAAAGATAGGGTGACAATGGAGAAAAAGTGGAGAATCATCGATCAGATATTTGGGTCGGTTTCGAAATTTTCTTTGATCATTTGTTGAAAGTGATTGATCCAACTCTTCCTTTTACTACAGACGAATCTCTCTATCCATGCATGCATACGGAAAAACAAGGACGAGTCCTTGGCATGCCTTCAAAAGAAAATTATGCTTATATCACTTCTTTCACAATTCTATTTCTATGTTTCATATGCACACAGTTTTTTGATTCTTGGGACATAATCTACAGTTTTCGTGTTTTGTTTTTTCACGATTGCATATATACGTACGACTCCTGTTTCTGGAATTAAGAATAGTATATATATGTTCTGTGCATGGAATTTGTTAATTAATTAATTTTCCAATCATGGTAAAAATCTATTTTTTCTTTTAAGTACTTATTATTTAAGTTTGTGATGCTAATGGTGAAGTTTCTGCCTTATCTATCTTTGAGGCATCTGCTGCGTTGGAAGAAAAGTTGAATTTATCCAATTGGGACCTCTTTTTGTGCTATTTAGATTCGCATCCAATTCTAGAAAGGGAAAGATCATTCAAGCTGTATTGGAGTTATTGGAAAATAAATATTTCTGACATAATATTATTTATGACCTTTTGCTGTTCTTGTTTTTTTTTTCATTTTATTTGTTTTCAAAATACTTTTTATGATAATTTTTGCGATTATTTTTACACATGTTTTTTTGTTGCCATGAACCATTATTAAAACTGTTTCGCCGTAAAGCAATTTGTACTGTGATTGTCAAGCCTCTCATATTTTCGGGATTAATATGCAAAATTTATGGGGCAAGTAAAACTATAAATAATATTCAATTTTATCGGAGAACTAGATATAAAATAATAATATTTTTTTAAATCGAATCGAATATTTATAATTCAACTAGAAGGCTATGGAGACAGAGATCATTCAAGGATTGAGGTTCTGGGTCATTTATTTATATTAATCAGATAGCTTCAAAATTACATTTTGCATGAATAAGAAGGGATTTTCATAGTGATTTATTTTGTTTTGTCAGCTATAATTTTCAATCATTGAAATTAGTTCTTCAATAAGAAGGGACTTGCAATGACATAAATTTTTTAACTAGAGCAATTAATTTTAAAATTAACTTATATAGAACATTTTTATTTTTTTAAAGAAATACTTTACCATTTGAACCAATTAATCATCATAATAAACTGGCAGACATATATATAGTTTTTAAACAATTAATGATTTTAGCATAAAATTTCCAAATGGAAGATATATGACATTTCTTGGTCTTTCTAGCACCTTCAGTTCCATGTTATGAAAACCAATACCTTATGAGATTTTGATGAGTAAACTCTTTGAACATAACTTTACTTATATATGTTTAATTATGCGTTATTGTAAATTGTTTATCAATCAAATCATGTTAAAAAACGGGTGGTAATTGCAAATTTTCAAAATAAAACATAGAGATATAATTATTTTAAAAATAATTTAAAATTAATTATAAAAAAAAAACACTTCGCGTATTTGCAAATGCGTTTCAAGGTTTGAATACATAAACCGATAAAGTGTTAATTTTCAATAAATTTAATAATTTCTATTCAACACTATCTTTATCATTTTTTTGACATTCTCGTTAATGCAGAAAATATTTCAGAATAATGTATCTTTATTCCTTGCAATAACGTGTCAACTTTCTTTTTCTACGTTTTTAATCTTTTAAAACTTTTATCCCAATTTCTTTTTTCATATGAAACATTATGGGAAGATTTTTTTTCTTCCCATAAAAAGAATTAATATCACTTAACAACTTCACTATACACGTTGACGTAGTTAGATACAAAATATGATATACTTACATTATTATATTAACGTAGTTAGGTACAAAATCCAATTCATTTAAAGTCTATATAAGAAGCATTTTAACCTCTTTTTGAACTTTTCAACGATATATTTGGTAAATTAACAAACACTCTCTTAAACTTTACAAATGATAGATAAATAAAATATCAACAGTTAAAAAGGAAATATTAATTTTGCCAAAACACATTCATACAATATTTCCATTGACTGAGAGATGCTAAATCAATGTACAAACATATATAGCTGTTTTGGAGGATAAATATTTCATCAAACATTTGCTCAATTAACTTGTAGAATGATATCAGCAATCAAGAACAAGAAAACTGATAGTCATATACTTTTTTTCATGTATATATAATTTCTCTTACTTTATATATACATCTTTTAGCATTTGAGATTACATTAAGAAATAATAATAATTGAATAATGGTTTGTAGTTGCATACATGCATGGTAATGCTAGAACCACAAAGATTTGAGATGATTGTGAATCAGAATTATTGGTGGCAGTGACGTAGATTTACAACGACCTTACAGTATGGGAAAGAAAGTTGCAATAAACAAAAGAAATTCTTTTTGCAGCAATTCGATACAGAACTATTTTTGAAGTTTGTACGTGGTACATAATAAGGACGAAAAATATTCTGGGAAATTTCTAGATAATGCATGCATGCAACATGCTTGGTTGTGACTAAAGGAATCTTTGTGTGGTGCAAGGTGTTAGGGTTTTTCTCTCTTTTACATATACCCTTCTCTGCTTCTCTAATCTAACATGGCGCCACGTTTTCTTTTGATACCAACTTCATCCAACACTAAAAAACAAAATAATATATATATGTTAGGGGCACGCTTTAGGGTTCCTCCCTACGATTTAAGGTACTTTAGTCTCTCCATATTGCCTCTACTAAGAACCCAAAGGCCATTTCTTCTTGCCCGTTCATTTCACCGTACGTCACCTGAATATGCTCATGTACTTATATATATTATAACATTAAAAAGTAAGAGTTAAATTTCGCATCAATTTTAACTTTTATTTCAAACTACACTTTATACTGCTATGAGTCGAAAAAAGAATAGTTTTCCATCTCTATTTTAAAAAAAAAAGTCAAAAAACTATTATCTATTTATTTTATCTTTAAAAAACATTATATAACTTAAGAAATATTATATAATAATATACGTATATATATATAATTAAATAGAGATGGACATATACGACGAAAGATATCGAACAGAAAAAAGAAGAAAGAATGTTGACTTTATAGTTGGAAAAGGATTGATAGAGAAAATGTAGTGACACAAAATTGTGATTTTGAGAGTTGAAGTACACAACTGTACATATTGCTATTTTATTAATATAATCGTGTATATAAGATATACATTCTGAACAGAGGAAAAAGAGAAGGATCAAATCAAGAGCCATGTTACAAAAAATAAATAAAAAATGAAAGAGCCATGTTTAAGTGATATAATATATATACCTTTTTGGCTTGGCTATTGCTTTATAAGATACGAGACAAAGAGAATTGAATAGCTTAGCCTCTCGCGAAGCATCGAAAATCCCTCCAGAAAGCACAATCCAAAAGGAAAATTCTCTTGTTTCTCTCTTTTTTTCGCATGCCGAATAAAATAATTCAAAAGTATATATATTTACACACAGAAATACTCATATGGGTGATGAACTTTTGCAATTTATAACACTTATTTATTCCATAGTTATAAGAAAAAAATATTCGGAGATTTTAACAAGATTGTCTGACTATGATTCCCACGAGCATTACGATTTGTCTTTGATTGCGGCAGAGCATCTATCTTAATCCACAACAAATGCAATTGCAATGTTTTAACACATGCAAAATTATCTTACGATTTCTTTTTAATCTATAATTAATCTAAAATCTCAAGGTAATAAATTTGTAAATTTGTTTAATTTTAATTTAATGTGAGATTTAAATTTATAATTGGATTCCTAATACAATATTTATGTATTTTTGTTTTGCTTAGATAAAAAAAGTAACATATTTACCATTACAAATGTTATTCAACCTTTAAACCTTAGATTACTGGTAAAGTATATGTTGAGAGAAAAAGAAAAAGCATAGTATAGCTATCCTTTGGAGCAGTCAATTTGGTTTTTATATGCGCATCAAGAAATTGATTTAGTGAGCCACTTGGGAAGAAAAAGGTTGCAGTTTAGGGATGAATAATTGACTTTAAGTATTGCAGAATAATGAAAATAAATTTGGTAACAGTGACATTTTTGCTGTTAAGAACACGGACTCCACACAAGATCATGCAGTAGTAATATATTCTGATTTTGTGAGCGTGGGCATGCTGTGCTATGCTAACTGATAAGATAGGGTTTTGATTGCAAACTCTCAGACCAATTGAAATGCTTCAAGAACATAGTTGGTGATCTTTAAAATTGGATGTGATATATGATATGATACTAATATATTATAGGATTTCAATTTCATACATCTTATTACCTTTTTCTTCTCTTTTTCCAGTACAACCTTCATGTTTTTCTTCACAGAAACGTGTGTGCTATAATTTCATTCTATTCCCTTGTAACCACACAAAATTTCCTGGTTTTGCTTTAAATATTTCTGCAAAATAAAACCTCGAGTATTGAATTAACTTTCAAGAGCAAATTTAACTTGTCTAAATTTTTTACTAGCACGGTTAAAACGGACCATTCGATCCAATTTGACCGAACTTATTACGGGTTAGTCACATAGTGAGCTAACGCAATCTAGTTTATTTATTAGCGAGTCGAAAAAATTCGGACTCAACCTAATCCATCACAAATTAGTGGGTTAAACGGAGAGTGTTAGTCCCTTCACTACCACGGCTCCTTACACCTCTCCAATTTTTTTTAATTCCAAAAATATCCTTATTTACTTTTACCTTTTGCCTTTTTTAAATTTTTCTTAAAATCCTAATTTTTTACTCTCTTATTCACTCAGCCACACACCACACCCTCATCTCCACACTCTTAGGCTTTGTTCACTTGAATAAATTTTGAGGAGAGTGGTTGAGGGGATTTGGAGGTAAATTTTGTTGTTGTTTATTTGAGTAGATTTGGAGGCAAGTGAGAGTGGATTTGGAAGTAAAGTTTGTGAGAATTAGTGTGAATTTAATTGATATGACAAATTAAAAAAAATTACTTCCAAATTCATTCTCATTTATCTTCAAATTCACTCAAATAAACAACAAAACAATTTACCTTCAAATCCTCTCAAATCCCCTCAATCACTCTCCCCCAAATCCATTCAAGTGAACAATTTACTTTGCTCTTTCTCTTTCCCCAATTTCTCATCTTCCTCTTTCCCCAATTTACCATTTTCGTCAAGGTTCTCTTCTCCTTTGCTTGGTTCGTGCTGGTGCTTGGTTGGTGGTGGGTTCATGCTTTACAGTTTGATGCTTCCTTTGTTGTTGTTTCCGATCTAAGTTAGTAATTTTATATGCGCATCTTTTCCATGTTAAACGAAGAAGAAGAGAAACGTTAAAGGCTGCAACGGATATGGGACATCCGTTGATCCTTCAACAGATCTCAATATCCGTGGACAGATCTCGAGATCCGTTGAAGGCTCAACGGATGTCCCATATCCATTGAAACCTTTCAACGTTTTCGGTGTTTTCCTCCGTTAAAGGTCCAATGGATCTCCCATATCAGTTGAGGCCTTAGCGTTTCGTTTTCTTGTTTTTTTATGTTATTAATTTAATTTTATTTAGGTTGTTAATTTTTGTACATTTATTTTAATTTATATATTGGTGGGAGAAGGAAAAGAAGTGGAGTGTGGGGTGCATTCATATATTGGTGGGAACCTGTGAACCATTAATGAAGTGGTTGGAAGTTGGAGAAAGTTAAAATTTTTAACCACCACATTAAATATTACAAAAGGGCAAAAGATGAATGGAGAGGTGCAGGAAACCCTGTGTGGTGATGGTGGAGGGAGTAACACTCTTAAATGAGTTGACACTCGCTCACTTAATTACAATTTTTTTTAAAATAAAAAAAATTACAATTTTTTTGTAATTCAAATTTAAATAATTTCACTCTACATGTTAAACTCACAATTCAAAATAAAAAGTTAACATAAACTCAAATAAACAAGTTTATAATATTTATAATTTTTGTATCACTTATAATAATATTAAAACACAAAATAATAAATAATTAAATTAAAGTTTAAAATATAGGAATAGTAAAAAATACAGGGAGTAATTGATTATTTTAATTTCCAAGTGACTTAATAATTTAGTTATTGTTTACAATATACATTAAATTATAGGTCATTTGTACAGTATATTTTAAAATAAATATAAAAAAAATGTAGTTTAGACTATTATTTTTTAGTATGGCAGACTCAATATTGGAAAGTAGAAATAGGAGACAAAGATGAATATTGTACTATATTTGGGATTCACAGTTCAATAACATGTTTCTATTATTATTTTTCAACGAGATGAGGTTGAAAAGATAGATAAAAACCTTATGTGACAGGATATTTAAGTATGTAGTTACCATATTATCATAATTAATCTATATTTATAGTTAATTGATTAATGTTTCACATTTATTTACATCAAAATTTTGATATTCTTAACACTTAGGTGATAAGAAAGGTTTGATCTAAAATTGTTACCAGATGAAGAGACTTCAACACTATCTTGACATGAAAATATTTGTTTTGAAAATATAATATGATAGTCCTCATGTACCAAATCAGTGAGGAAGATTAGATTCAATTTTGTGTCCATCAGTTGGAAAATTCTTGACATGTCAATTTTTGAGAATTTTTATAATGACACAAATTAGTATTTAGAATATTTGATTGTCTTATTTTTATAATAAGACACTAATTTTTTGGAAAATTTTTATTATTGATGATGATAATAACATGACAAAAGTGGAGAATGATCTCATATGAATTTCTTTTTACCATATTATTCAGGCGGAGAAGGAAACCCATGTAACTATGGTGGGACTTTAAAGAATTTGGAATCTATAGTACTAATATCCCATTATAAATTTTTTTATCTTATACATTGGTGGTTGTGAAAGAACTTCCATGTTAAATATTTTAGTCATTCAGGTGAGTCATGTTATATGTTATATATTTACTACATTCATTTAACTTATAATTATTGCGTTGAGTACATGAATAAATTGAGTTTGGAGCAAATCAAATTCAAAATATATAGATTTGTTAAGCCTCAATCCATGTTGAAGTCTGAAAATACAAAAGTCTTAATCAAACAATATTTACAAATATGGGTGAATGACTTTCATAAAAATATTTATATGATTTCATAGATTGAATAATTGATTTTAATGATTATATATATTTTTTAAGTACGGTAATTATTCAACCAACAATTTCTCAAAGATTATATTATAGTGTGATTTTATCAGCTTCACCAAAAACCCAACAAAAAATAAACATTTATTATAAAAAAAATTAGATTTTTTAAATACATTAGACAAGTATAATAATTATTCCTAACATAGTTCTTTGGTTTAATTAGAATTGTGTGGGTGATGAGTGGAATTAAGATGAATTGCATATATAGTATTATTGATAAAACCGAAAAAGGTCGTGGGTTCATGAGCATTGGGATCAAGATGCCACGTTGGGGAAGACTCATCAATTCATTGACTCCACCAACATAGTTACGAGCAATGAAAACAGCAGGCAAAGAACAAGGTCTTAATAATGGCGTTGCACAGGCAGCAAGAGCTCTTGCAGAAGATCACCGCTGGACTCTCTAAAACCATCTTTTGTGTTGAGTGCAGAAATGGGGAAGTAAAAGAAAGTTTGAGAATGAGTTACCACTTAAACAGAACAACCAAAGATGAGGTTTTTTATGTGAGATTCAGCCAAATACGGCATTCTTATATAGTGGCAATGGAGAAAAGTGGAGAATCATCGATCAGATATTTGGGTCGGTTTCTTTCTTTGTATGGTTTCAAAAGTAATACTTATATCACTTCATTCACAACTATATTTCAATGTTTAATGTTTAATGCCCACACTATTTGATTCTTGCCACATAATCAAAAGTTTTCGTGTTTTGTTTTACATGATTGCATATAACGTACGACTCCTGTTTGGGGAATGAGGACCAGTGTATTTATGTAATTGTTGTTAATTTGGAGCCATTAGATTAGTTAATTACTTAATAAAGCTATTTGAATGATTAAATTAATTTCCTAATCATGGTAAGTGTTGCTAATTGTGAAGTTTCTGCCTTATCTCGATCTTTGAGGCATCTGCTCCGTTTATCCAATTGGGACCTCTTTTTGTGCTGTTTTAGATTCGCATCCAATTCCAGAAAGGGAAAGATCACTGGAAATTAAATATTTTTTACATAATATTCATGATCTTCTGCAGTGACAAAATATTGTGATTTTGAGAGTTGAAATACAAAACTGTACATATTGCTATTTTATTAAGAAAAAAGGATCAAATCAAAGAGCCATGTTTAAATGATATAATATATATACCCTTTTGCCTTGGTTATTGCTTTTTAAGATACGAGACACACAGAATTGAATAGCTTAGCCTCTCGCCAAGTATCCAAAAAGCACAATTCAAAAGCAAAATTCTCTTGTTTTTCTCTTTTTTTTCGCATGCCGAATAAAATATATCGAAGAGTATATATGTATATATATATATTTACATACTCATATGGATGATGAACTTTTGCAATTTATATAACACTTATTTATTCCATAGTTATAAGATAAAATATATTCGGAGATTTAACAAGATTGTCTGACTATGATTCCCACGAGCATTATGATTTGCCTTTGATTGCGGCAGAGCATCTATCTTAATCAACAACCGTATGCAATTGCAATGTTTTATCACATGCAAAATTATATATTATGATTTCTTTTTATTTTAATCTACAATTATAACCTAAAATCTTGAGATGATAAATTTGTAAATGGTTTTTGTACTATACATAGGTAGCAGAACATCTTAGGAGAGGACCATCTACACCGACCGGTAATTCAATGATTGTGAGCAAGATAAGATGGATGTCGTTAATGACCAATTAATACACTTGTTGACCATATCAGTGAAAAATATACGGTATTTATGGACAGTTAGCAGGTATATTATTAATATATTAATGGTTTGATTGCCGTATCAAATATGAATATTCGACAATATTGTCATATCCAATATGAATTAATGAGCTTGAGTGACATAAGCCCTATAAATATAGGGTTAATGTCCAGGTAAAAACATCTTAATCTATTACAATAAAATATAGACCTCTTTATGAAACATATCTGACTTGAGTGTCTTCTGCAGGTCAACAACTCATCAAAGTGGATTGCATTCTCGGAGAGGATTGAAGATCAAAAGAGAGTAGAGTAAGGAAGGACGACCGACCTTCGGACCAATTCTATCGAAACAGTTTTATTCAATTTAATTTAATCAAAGATTTAAATTTATAATTCCTCGTATATTTATATATTTTTGTTTTGTTTAGATAATAAAAATAACATTTTAACTATTAATAGAATCTATATATTCGTGACGCTTTTTGAGAGTGGACATGCTCTGCTAAGCTAATCATCCGTTTCAGCTTGACACTAACACTAATGATCTAATTTTTTTAGTGATTAAGTTATTATTTTTTAAATAACATTATAATTAATACTTAAATACACCAAATAACTATAGTTTTTTAAACAACTAAAAGTATTTTACATTACTCATTCACAAACCAGTATGGTTAACTTTGTAAGAAAAAATATCATATTAAAAATTACTTTAAAGATTTTTATTGATTATGGTTATAAATATTTCAATATCCCTGGCCACTGGTCATAGCACTAGTTTGTCCGAATGTGACAAGTAGAAAAAGTAATATATAGTTGAACGAGACCGGTAACCTTCGTCCTGTTGGAAATCCAAGTGTAAGTTTTAAATTGAATAGAAAGAAAAAAAGTAAAATATTATATAAAGATAAAAAAACATATTAACTCATTGTTTTAAGGTTTTTGATAGATAATGATGTCAATCTCTTATATAGTTTTTGAGCTCATATCTCATTGGTGTATGTGAATCCCTCTTTGATAGACCCAACACATCAAATCATAATATAAGAGAAAAACATTTATTCTCTAATTAATTATTAATCAATTTAGATATTTGTTCATTTATTTTAGTCAAAATCTTAATAGATAATGTTTGTGATTAATTTAAAATTTAATTCAAAAATTAATTATAATTTTTTATTCATAATAGAAATTATTTTACATATATCATTTTTACATATAAATTAGTATCTCAAAACTAGTTATTATAGCAATTAATTATTTTTCTTTTAAATTTGATTATTATTTAAAAATTAGTGGATGTATAAAAACTTAAAAACTATTAAAAATATATAAAAAAAGAGTTATAGAAACCTACAAATATCTCGAATGTATAACTATCAATATGTTTAAAACACTCCAAGCAAGCATGTTATAATACACTACAAGTTTAAAAAGATATAACCTTTTATTCAGAGATTCAATTTAAGTAAATAAAATGTTTGTTTTAAATACTTTTAGGTGTGGCAAATTTCAGTTGGAGATTCGGTTCAATAATTTTCTCAAAATTAACTTTTAAAGAAGGTAAACATCAACTAATTAATTTGTGAGATGGTAACTTTTTTTTACTCCATTTAACATTAAAATTATTTAGTTGGAAATTACCAGAGTGACAATTTATTAAAATACACAACACTAGAATCATTTTCATTCAATATTCATGAACAACAAATTTATATTTATTTTTATGTTGAGAATTAAAGTGAGTTTAAATTTTATATTGAATAGAGATAAGAAAGTTAAACTAATGAGTAAATTTTTTATGGGTTTGTTTTGGTGATGTTGTGGTGTTATCTCTTTTGTGATTGAGATGAAAGTTGCAATAAAAGAAAAGAAAGAAATATGCACAACAACATAGAGACTTTTATTAGTAAGTAATTATTTGTAGCCAATTGCAAACTATGACCTTTAATAAATTTTCAAATCACACTCCCTTTTCCGTCAATGTATCCTATATATTATTCTCTTAATTTTTTGTTTTTTTATTCAAAAGGTTTGAATTTAAGACTTATATACTTATAGAAATTGAATTATATGTTTTTGCTGGTTAGGATGTATTATTTGAGTTATATGTTTTTTATTGTTAGTTCAAGTGAAAAATATATTTAAAATACGTGAGATTTAAAACAAAATTGAGTAAATTGCGTAATTTAAGAAAAGAAAGAATGAAGTTGAAGATAGAAGATTGCGTAATTAAAGTCACAATTTGAAGAATGTGACAGAATGATTAAAGGCCCTCATAAACTTTTTAGCTCAAAATTGTTAAGGTGAATTCTCTCCTAGGTCGATTATCTTTCACCGGTAATATTTACAAAAGTTATATAACTTCTTTTATTTCTACTTTTCTAATTATAATACATATTTATATTATAGATTTTTTTTTTTATCAAGAAAGCTTGCCAATGTATAGAACAAGTTACGGACAAAAAGAGTAACATGTGATAGTTGAAAATTATAATATAACTAATCAATAAGCAAGTTATCTCCTCCATCTTACAAATTAAGTTTTAATTAGATTTTGTTTACGTTTTGTTTTAAGTTTTAGATTATCAATTTTAAGTTATACATCTTACTATTTATTTTTATTTCAGAACTATTTATTATGTATTGGAAATGAATAATTTAAAATATATATTTTATTTCGGAAATTTTTTTTGTATTACAGGATTTTGTTTCCTACCAACACAAAAAATTTAAGTCTGTCATAACATACTTAAATTTACTGTTTTTTTATTTAAAAATTTACTTAAATTTAAATATGTTAATTATCAACCGAATTAAAATTTAATTCTATCAAATTTAAATCTATTTTAAAACAGGCTTAAAAATCCAAAATAACAGTAAGTCTTTTTTGTAAATTTTGTTTGAAAAATATATTGATCCCTAATACGCACAGAAAAAACTTAATTGCTTGGCAAGTGTATTCTCATTTTTTTAACTTTTTAAATAATTTATGAGGTTGATATCTATTGGAAATCATGTTTAAAACGTGATAATAAGATGTCCTTACAACCCAATTTTATAAATTGAATAACATTAAATTTAACTTTTTAATACTTTTAAGTAAATCGTATTATAAATATTATTAAGAAGTGAAATTCGAGCGTGAGAGTAGAATTAATGGGTGGTATAGTAGTCCGACAACGAGTGAATCCAACCATAGTTCTGATACCATGTTAAAGAAGTAGATTTTAAATCTAACTCAATCTCACAAAATCGGTTTGTATGATAAGGTTTGCATCACACTTATATATTATAATTTGACTTTATCTCTAGTTAACGTGAGACTTTCAACAAGTATTTTTTTTTTATGTGTTTGTGAGTAGATGTCCTTACAAGGAAAAGTTCTCAATGTTGTCTTAATGATTATTAGGACGAATTAAACATCACTATAAAGTAAGTAATGCTTAGGCTTATATTTTTGTTTTTGTTTTTTATTTTCACTCATAACCTCTCTTTTTTATCTTCTTCTATTTTTATTTTATTCTTTGTTTTCCAATAATTGTAAAGAAAACAGTGAAATAAATTTTACTATTTATTTAAAAGTAATATGTTACTATATCTTAAGATATGAATACAAGTGTTAAGAATCGTTTAAGTGTAATCTTAATTACTATTTATTTAAAAATATTAAGAATATTATGTTACCTCTATTCTGAACTCCACCTCTTTCCTTCCTTTAAAAGGCAATTGAAATTATTAGAATTGTATGAATGACGATTAATATATATTATTGGATTAATTTACTTCCTTAATTCAAAGTCAATTTGAACAATGCAAATTTGGATGAGGATGAATACAAATGTTATATTAATCTTGATTTACTTTTAAAAATAAAGATATTACGTATATATACATAAAGAATTATATTTGACTAAAAATATTACACTATATTAAAATATTATCTTTTTTAAATACATGATTTAAAATTACTTTTGGCATTTTATATTTTAGATGTCATTTTTTAAACATAAATTACTCAAATTTTGTTTAGAATTACCTATATATATATATATATATATATATATATATATATATATATATATAGAAACATATTTACATATTAAAAATGACTTAATAAAAATACTTAATTAATTGTAAACTTCAATAAACAATTTTATAATTGACAAAAGTAAAAAATAAAAATAGAAAATCTAATCATTTAATATTTAAACATTAAAATTCATAAAAATTTAGAACTATCATGATTAATTGTATACAGATAGTAATTGTACTCCATGCAGACATTAAAGTATTTAGATAAATATTGTTTATGAAGATTGGTATTTGATGTCATGCGGCCATCCCATGAAAAGGCATAAATGCATCGACACGATAAATATATCATAGATAAGGTCAAAACATGTAGTGAAACTCATATACATCAAACCAAGCTTAATAATATTATATAGTTTCTTATATTCGTATATATTAAATAGAATTATTTATAACTTAACTCTTTAAACTTAAAAATATATTCTCTTAATAATAAATCGATGTAATAAAATGATTAAATATTTTTAGATGAAAATTGTCATAATAATTTGACAAAGAATATTTTTGCAATTGATATAGTATGGGATGCGACTATTCGTATCCGCCACGTTGTGTGTTCCCATCCATAGTTGACATTCCCTTAAGCACCTCAAAGGACATTTTCGTCTCCATCTTTCGGCAGCGTTTGGCTTATCTTTATGCCCTAATTGATTCTCTCTCCATTCTCACACAACTAGCTATGCTTAGCAACTAACACACCACAAAAGTCCCTATCAAATCAATGGTATTCCCATGCCAAACACTGCACAACAACAACTCCTCCACCCTATATATAAATACTGAACCCCTTCAACCCTAATCACATCACAGAGTATAACTGTTACCATAATATAGATGGATCGTGTGGCAAAGTTGGCATCACAGAAGGCAGTGGTGATCTTCAGCAAGAGTTCGTGCGGGATGTGCCATGCAATAAAGCGACTTTTCTACGAGCTTGGGGTGGCTCCGGCAATATACGAGGTGGACGAGGTTTCAAGAGGGAAGGAAATAGAATGGTGTCTGATGAAACTAGGATGCAACCCTTCTGTGCCTGCAGTCTTCATTGGAGGCAACTTTGTGGGTGCTGCTAACACTGTCATGACCCTTCATCTCAATGGCTCACTAAAGAAAATGCTCAGAGATGCTGGAGCATTGTGGCTCTAGAAAAACTAACTCCACATCATCATATCATCTCATGTCATATCATGCATGCATGCAAACCAAACAGCAACAGCAAAAAGCATGCGTTTTCAGAACCTGATTTAGATGCATGTATTATAATATAGCTTTTTGGGGTGGCAAAGATATTTGCATGTATGTCCTTCTTTTGTTATCTTTGAGGAAAAGATAAAGGTATTAAGTACTAAAGATTGTGCTTAAATCACTTTCTTTTTCTCATGCACACTGCTGCTTTTAGAATATACCTACTTAATACTGGTTATTTTAATTAATCAAAAAATAAATATTTTTAATTAATCAAATAACTAAGTCAGATTAAATTTAAAATAACTACCGTAGTATAATCCAAAAATCTATATGCGAGGGAATTACTTAATATAATGTAAACCTTGTAAATAAGTTCTAAAATTGTTTAGAAAGTTACATTCTAGGGTTGTGTAAAGAACCTGTTTTCTACATTAGTTAAAAGTAATATAAGTACTTTAATTAATTTTTAAAAATTATCAACTGCGTTATACCATTTGCAATACACTCTAAACCGGAATTGGTATTTGTAAATCTTGATTTCCAGTTCTTTTGTTTGCAAATTAACATAGATAATACATGAAATAAATAAAGAAGGATAAATGAAACAATGATAAAGTTAAAAATTATTTTTCAAAATTGTAAAAAATAATTTGAGAAAAAATTGAGATTTGAACAGTAAAAAAATACATGAAAAATAATTGAAAGTACAACTAATATTTAAAAAGGTTTGTGCAAATGTGGATGGCAATACGTCATTCTACTGGACTTCCTGGATCATCAGTTAATTTGATAAAATTCGTTACCATTACTTTTTTTATTTTATTTTCTCTATAGCTTGACAAATATGCATACGTATGTATTGGTCAAACTTAAGTTCTACTTTGATCTCTGCAGCATTTCAGAATAGTAATTTACTACAACTAATTCTACTTTTTTATGGATGTTGACATACAAAGAAGATTAATTGTTTGATACACAAGCATCAACACCTAAATTTTCTCGAATAATTAAACTGTTTTGAAAATTAATAAAATTCAAAAGACACTAAAATAGACAAAATTTTATTTTGTTTTATTTTTTTGAAAAGTAACTTTTATAACCAAAATAAGTTTTTATTTAAATAAACTACAAAACACAAAATAGTTTTTATAAAATTAATGTTTTAACTAATTTAATAATGTTAAATATTAAAAACATTATAAACTAATAAAAATAAGAAAATGAATTTCATAATAAAATAGGTTTTTATTTAAAATTCAAATATATATAATGTTATGTTATAATTCTATTGCTGGTTTGCTGGTTGTTATGTTATGTTAACACTTCAAGCAAGAGGTTTGCTGGTTGTTAATGCATATAATGTTATAATTCTATTGCAATTAGTTTTTATTTATTTTATAAATAATTTTTTCATTAAAAAATAGTTAAATTTTTTTTCTCTAAATAAATCTTATAATTATAATGTTAGATATTTTACCACGACAACTCCTTAAATTTGAAGAACTATATCTTGAAGAAGAGAAACATCATTAAAACATTATCAGTTAACATTATGATTATTATTATGTAAATATCTTTATATGGATAACTATAATAAAAATAATCTTTGCCGTAATTATTAAAGTAACTTTAATAAAAATTAATAAATTTAATATATCTAATTAGTAATTACTAATATATTTAAAAAATTAGTAATATTTTTTGTTGTTGTGATAATAAATATAGTTCAATCAAGTCAAGCCTCTCAAATTTAAAAGTGTCATGTTTTTCATCTTGATTGGTAAGTGCTTTTATGTTTATGGTATGATAAGATTGTATTGCCTATGATTGTATTCTAAAACCTTTTGACATGATTGGTGAGATATATATGATCATAATAATGTAAGGTTTTGTGAGATAATTGAAAATTGTGATATTAATTATTAGTATATAGAGAGAGAGAAACTAAAGGTGATGATGAGATAAAGAAGAATAAAGAGAAGTTTTGTGTTAGAAAAGCTAATAAGATTGAGTGATGGAATAAATTCCAATTTATCTAATAATAATAGCAATATCCGAAAAGTTAATTATACCATTCATGCACACTGTTACATATTTATTATTGTGCCTTCATCCTCGAATTTTAATTCATCATCTTCATAAAATTCATCAATGTTGGGTCAACATCTCATTCCTTTTATATTATTCGATCAATCAATCTTATAACAAATAACATTGTTCAATCAATCTTATAGTGAGGATGTTTGAGCTTAACATTTTTTTTTCTCAACAAGGAAAAAAAAAACGTATATATTAAAAAAGAAAATTCTGTCTTTTGGTAACTATCTTTTTAAAAACTATATAACTACTCATAAAAAAAATTACTAGACAAAGTATTTATAATAAAAATATAAAAATTAATTATTGTTATAATTATTTTTTATAAAAATCAATTTAATAACATTTTTATTTTAATAATTATTATAATAATACACTTTTTTTTTTTGCTGTAATGAAGTAAAATGGTAAACTAATTTATTTTACTTTAGAAATTGGTTAACTTTAAATAAACAGTACCTTAAATGTAATAATAATGGTAAAAATTTGTATACACAAAAAAAATAACCATCTTTTATTAATTTATAACTATTAATAAAGGGAATTCACTCTTATATTTGTTTAGTTACCCACCATAAGCAATTGTCATACTACCAAAAGAATTTTACAAACCAAAAAATTAATGCGTCATAAAATAAAATTTATCAACAAATTATAAAATTTTAATAATAAACCTATCAATAAAATATGTAAAAAATTTAGTTGGTAATTTTAAAATTTTCATAATCGAGTCAAAACAGTGTATCATACACACACACACACACACATATATATATATATATATATATATATATATATATATATATATATATTAGTAATGTATGATATAAAAAAATTAGTAATTTACTATTTTCTAAAGTTATAATTATTAATTACAAAATTCATGGTTAATTAAGAATTTCTGAAACACTATTATTTATTTTTTTGTAATTATTAAGTAAATTTGGTTTTGTATAAACATGTGTTAATGTCTTCACCCGTAACTCTAGTTTCAAAGTTCATTAGAAATCATAAAACAATGACAAAACATGACAAAAGCAACAAAATGGTGCAATTTTTACTTCAAAGTTATTAAAATGATGTAATTTGAAAATTATATCAATTTAGTACAATTTTAATTTAGTACGATTTTAATTTAGTAAGATTTTATTTTAGTATGATTTTATTTTGAAGAAATAATGTTAACTTAGTAAAGTTTGAATTAAAAATAAAATTACAATGAGTTGAAATCGTATCAACTTAACATAACTTTCATTTATATCATTGAAGTTGTGTCAATTTATATCATAATACATTAAAGTTACATCAATATGACATAACTTCAATTAAAATTAAAATAAAAAATTACTAACAAACTAAAATGAATCAAGATTTTTTTTTAAAATGAAATCATAACAAGTTTACACAATTTCAAAATTACACAATTTTAGTAATTTAGCCGACAAAACATAGTAGACTACGATAAAACAAAAGAGAAAGAAATGTACTTATATTTATACTAAAATAACTTTTCAAAGGTAAAGAACAATTGAAGTTGAACAATTGTTCACTATATATGATGAGAAATGACCTTGTATTTACACGGGTACTTAACAATTATAAGGTAATAATAAAGAGTAAATAAAAATATTTATATTACATATATAAATACTCACATGTAAAATATAAAAAAGTATATAATAAAATTATTAAAATAGTTTTTTATTCTAAAATATTGAATCGAGTTTTTAATTCATGAATATGTTACCCACCCAATTTTAATTGGGCCAAATAATAAAATTCAAACCAGCTTAATAGTTTACCCCAACTCCATATAGTGGAATTTGGTTTTGTTAAGTTGACCCATTTATGCTCCTGTATTAAATTTATTTTTAAAAACGAAAATGATTTTTTAAAATATTTCTGTTGAAATAAATTTTCAACTAAATAAATAAACTGGAAAGAACACCCAATTAATTTTTTTTTGTAACGTATAGTGAAAGTACTGTAAGTTAAAATTTAGAGGCAAATAAAAGTACTATAATTTGAAAAAATTAAGCCTTGAAAATAATAAAATATAAGTAATTTGAAAAAAAAAATCTTCAAAGTAAACATTGGTAATTTACATATGTATATACATTAAGTATATTGGACGTAATTTTTTGATATTTTTTATGTCTTTAATTTTAATAATGTTAATTTTAGTTACATTTTGTATAAGTTCTTTGAATTTAAATCTAATCTTTAGTATCTTACATATTTTATTATTTTTATCAGTTTTGAAAGTGTTGGCAGAAGAATAAAATTTGATAGATTTGGAAGGGAATTGAGAATGTGAATATTACAATACAAAAAGTGAAATTTATGGTTTGGACTTATAAAAAATTGAATAGCTTTTGTATGAACATTTAAATGGCCTATTTCAAGATGGTTTAAGTAACGATCTAGAAGAGAAAATAGGTTTTTTTATAACATTTAAACTACCAATTTTTTAACACTTGAGTTAAACATAATAAAAAAATAAACAAGTTTTTATAAACTTTTAAACCATTGTTTTTTTACAGTCTAAACATTTTTTTATATAAGTTTATTACTAGCAAGAAATACAAATTTTGAGACATTATTAAAAATCAATTTTTTCCGACTCCCCATTGATTCTCTAGAGTCATGCTTGTAGATTCTTTTATTGGTTATGGATTTTGATCATGTTTCGAGAAGAACTTAAATTAGAGGTGATAATGCTTATTAATTCATCTCGTTTTGATTTATTTTGTATTTGATCCACAAAAAAATGTATTGTATTGACTCATTCTGCATAAGAAATATAAACTAATTTCTAATTTTATTATTTTGAATTAACAAGTGTAATACATTATGTTCAAAGAATAAAAAAACCGTAGTTTAAATGTAACTAATAAAATATTAATTTAAAATAAAATAACATTTATACTTTTTAAATGAATCTTAATTTTTTTCTCCTTGTAACTATTAATTTTTTTTAATAAAATTAAGAGTACTATTAATTATAAAGGTTAAGTTCAAAGATTTACCTAAATACTTAATAAATAACCTTTCTTGCAAATCACCGTGTTGTATCATGGAATATTTGTCTTTTCATTTAATATTAAAATATATAATTCTTTTACAGATTAAATTTATATAAACAAGGTGCAAGTTATACAAAGTACACTTAAAAACTAAATTCATCTCACGTCATCATATCTAACTTTGTAATTGGTTATGGATGCATAGCTAACTTCTTGAATTAGTAAGATTTAATATCATGTAATGATTAAATATATTATTTTTTCTTTATAATTATGCAAATGTGTAATTTGAGTTTTATAAAGAAATCAATTATATATGACATTTCTACTTCATTGATATTAATATTACAAATCAATAATGAAAATTTATTAATAAACATATTTTAATAATTTTGAAACTAATATCAATAAATTAACAATATATACTAATGAATTAATAAATATAAATATATTTAAATTAAAATCCTGAGACTGAAATTATACAATTTTAAGTGTCTAAGAAAAAAAAATACTAATAGTATTAACTCACGTAAATTTGGAGGGAATATAATCATAATCAACAATACTTTCACGTACTTATAGCAGCGCACTCCATCTATATATACTGTCATTACATTGTATTTTATACTTCGTTTTCAGTTTCTTAGTCTCTTGAAAGAGCGTTAAAGATCTTCTTCAGAGAGTGAAAGGAAGAAGGTAAAGACAGAGTGTGATTGGTTTTCTTCCATTTGGATATGGGTTGTGTTCTCTCTTGCCTTAATGGATCAACAACCATGGAGGAATCTGAGGAAAGAACACTTATTGCTCTTGGCTCTACCACAGGTCACAACAAATTTTCTATCTTTCTTCCATTAACTGCTTCTTCCTTCTATTTCCTACACACTTTGCTTTCAGGGTTGCATTAAATTTTCCTCTTTTTTTCGTTTTCTTTCTTTTTTCTTGAATCTTGACCATGCTTTTCTTGGAAACTATTGGTTTCTTTCATCTTATATATTATTCATCAGTTTGATGAATTTCGATCTTGAGGCACAAGAAATAAGAATGACACAAGTTAAATGTTAAGTTTGCTGAGATGAAACTAAATACTTTACAATCCAAGCAAGATAATTAAACTGCTGAAATCGCACTTTAACTGATTGTTGTGCAATATGCACACCCTTGTCTTGGCTTTCCTTATAAAAGATGATTGTCAATGCATTTTACACCTTCTGGCTGCATAATCTTTTGCAGTATCAACATAATGGCACAGCCTGTCTACAAGCTTTGAATTCAATACTTTCTATTGGCGCCTACTTATACCGTATTATTTAATCAGATAGAAGAGCAAGATCAGAGAGTCCAATTGCCATTAAACGTGCGAAAGCATTTTCATTCAGAGAGCTTGCAGCAGCTACAAAGAATTTCAGGTCAAGACTTCTGTTAGGTAGAGGAGGCTTTGGGAGTGTGTACAAAGGTCAACTCAAAAACGGCCAAGTAATAATTAAGATCTTCGAAGACTAATTATCAATATATATGCTGTGTGAGTTCCCATTTCTAATCCATCCATGCATTGCATTGCAGGATGTTGCTGTGAAAGTGCTTGAAAAAATTTCCCAACAAGAAGACCAAGAGTTTGTCACCGGGGTTGAGATGCTGTCTCTCTTGTATCACCCAAATCTTGTGACACTGATTGGTTATTGTTGCGAACGTGACCAGCGGCTCATTGTTTACGAGTATATGCCGTTGGGGTCCTTGGAGAATCATTTATTCGGTAAGAGATATATATTCTATGCATATTCATTTTACTTTTCCGTAAGGTTTGATTAGTGATGATTGTGTTGGTGCAGATCGTCCTCTTGGCAGGGAACCACTTGACTGGAATACAAGGATGAAGATAGCAAGCGGTGTGGCAAAGGGATTGGAGTATTTGGAGATTTGGAGAGACCTTCCTGTGATGTTTGGAGAGCTCAGATCATCGAACATCCTCCTGGACGAGGGTTATCATCCCAAGTTGTCTTATTTTGGGATACCGAAATTTGGTAATAGCAGTCATGTTTCAACAGGATTAGTGGGAACATATGGTTACTGTGCCCCAGAATATGCAGTCACCGGCAACCTAACTCCGGAATGTAAGGTCTACGGTTTGGGAGTGGTCCTTCTGGAACTCATTTCGGGGCGTAAGGCCATTGATAAGAGTCGTTCCCCTGAAACGTGCCATCTTGTTAAGTGGGTGAGTTCTTCACCTTGTAAAAACTTGATTTTTTTTTTTTTTTGAGATGTTTGATCTAACTCTGCTGGTGGTGTTTTGGAAGGCACAACCTATTTTGAAGGACATTAGTGAGTATCATAGATTGGTGGATCCTCTACTTCACGGGTCTTATCCAGTGGAATGGCTTAATCAGGCGATTGTTATTGCAGCTATGTGTTTGCATGAAAAAGCTGATAGAAGGCCTACGATACGGGAAGTGGTGTCTGCTCTAACGTACATTGAATCACAGCAAAAACAGTGTAACAGAAGGGGTCGACATCCATGCTCTTTCTTCTACCCATCTCTTGTCAGAAAAGAAAGTGGATTGGAAAAAGAACGGAAGAAAGGGGAATTTGAGAGAGGCAGTACCGGTTATGGTGCAGATAGTGGAAAGCAAGTAGTTGGGTACATAGAAATGCTAGAGATATGACTAAACATACCGATTCATTTGTTCTGCTAGATTTTGCAAAAAGGTCATATCTTTACAAAACTAAATTTCCATGTATAGTATCATGCATATCAAGAACAGAAATGAGGCCCTTTTAATGCAATCATCATACAGAATGTCGGATTTAATTTTTTAAAATATGGTTTCAAAGTCATGTTTTCGAAAGATAACTTTTGCATTTAATCAGAAATTGTGTTTTCACACGAATTTTGTTTTTATTTTTTTTTAATTTTTTTATTCTTCTCTTAACAAAGTCGCATCCAACATGATTTCACTTTTTTATGTTTTATATATTTTTTTTCCAGATAAACTTCTTTTTATTTCAAAAGTTACTTTAATTGTTCGATTAATAAATTAAAATCTAAATATTCAAATATTATCCTATATTTTTAAAAATATTATTAGAATTTTTAATTTTGCATATATAATTTTAATAATGTCAAAATTTAATAATGACATTTTAATAAAAAAATATTGACATTTTTTTTAAATTTTGCATATATAATTTTAATAATGCAATTATCCAAAAATTTTAAAATAAATATATTTTTTATAGAATAAAAGAAACCATAAATTTTAAAGAGTAAAAGAAAATTAAAATATTATTTTTAATTCATTATTAAATAAAAAATTATGAAAACATGAAGAAAAAGATAGACGAAAGCAGAAAAGTTAGAAGTCGTTAACATGAAGTATGACTTCTGAAAAAAAAACTAAAAGATAGAAATAGAAATATTTTGATGTTAATCCATCAATCTCACAATTAAAAATGTATAGTTTACACGGTTTCTGATAGATGTGAATTAGATTTAAATTATTATTTTCTAATTAATGATTATTTTTTACTATCAATTTTATTTTTTATCAATAGTTAAAATTATTTTCAAATGCTCGTTGAGAAAACGTACAAACAATAATTATTTTCTTGCATGTCAACTGGAAAAGAATTAAGTCAACATGAACAGGAAAACGAAAAAAACAAACAAATTCATAAAAATAATAATCAATCTTAATGGCTTTAAAATTAGTAACAATTGTGTGATATTTAAATAATTTTTTTCATTCAGTAAAATAATTAAAATATTTTATTTAATGAGAAAAAATATAACTTCTAATGTATAAGACAATTATTATAGGAAAAAAAATAATGTTAGTAATTAATAAAAAGGATTTATATGTTAATAAATACCACACAAATTTGAAAGGTACATACTGATTTATTATAGGAGGTGATAGAAACTCAATTGACTAACTAGGATTCTGAAATAATTACAAAATGTTTCAGCTTCTAATACAAATGAAGGAGAAAGCAAACTGAAGTGGACTGGACTATAACTAAAGCGATAAAATGATTAATGCCGCATTCGATTTCCAAATCTAGTAGAACAGTTACTGAAACACAAGCAAAAGTACAGCTCAAGTAATTTCAAGTTCAGGACTCGTATGTTGAACTTGATGCAATAAAATAAAACGGGCATCTAATCTATCGGTTGGTGTTAGTAAATTTACAAGGGGTTGGGAAGCACACCAGCCAATCACCTAAAATATCAACTAGGCCACATCATATATCATTCCCCTTCACCTATTTATTTTTTCTTCTTTCCCTGTCACAATACCATACGGTCAGCATCTGGAAAATCCCAATGATGAAATATAAAACTTAAGAAATAGGAATATACCGAGCTTAAATAGTCATCCATGGTTAACTGCTTCCGCTTCTTCACCGAGGGACTATCGTTCTGTCTAGACATGGAACGCTTCGACGGGGTCATGCTCTGCAATGTTCGCCAAACTTGGTTACAACAACACTTGAGATAAACGAAATTTAAGTATCTCGAATAAGTTCAAAATACAAACCTTAGCCGCAAGTTTCTTCTCTTTACGAGCTTGCCTCTCCCTCTCATCATATTCTTGATTTTCCTTCTCCACCAGCCGAATGAGAGTGTCACACCTCCTAGTAAGTTCTTGTGTTGTGCGAGACTTGACAAACCAATCAAAACGAAATAAGGGAGACATACGAAAAGCTGCCTTCAACTCATCCCAATTACCATAGCCAAGTTTGTGAATCATGCATATCTGCGATTTTTTATAGTCAGATAACGCACTATTATGTTAGGTGAACACCTGATAAGGATATGAACAGAAACGAAAGACAAAAAAACTTGGGGGATAAAGCAAAAACTTGGTACCATGAATCGATCACATTCTTCGTTGTATAACTTCCCTTTGTTTTGTCCATATTGTATCTTCAATTCTAGCCAAGGATTCTTATAGCGGTCCAACTTCTTCCCGATGGCTTTCATGATTTCATCTTTCCGGGTTATTCTCGCCTCACCTCTTTCAATGTTTTTAATAATTCTATCATAATCTACATACAGTGGGTAAATAACAAATCAGGACCCCTGACATTTTAATGGGAAACTAAATTCAAGCTTCACTTGGCAATTTAACATGCATAAGACACTTCATATTTTAGTAGGAAACCATACGGCCCATATAACAAACCCGTAGTCATTCAGTGAGAAACTTGAATGTAACTTGTTATAATTCTCATTAGATTCTGCTAAGTACCTTTTAGCTTTTATGATGTTCTATGATAGATAACTGTCGCATTGGATAAACTTACCATTTAATTCCCTGTATCTTTCTCTGAAAACTTTTGCATATCTTTCAACCTCCTCTTGCGTTTTTCCTTCCATCTCAGAAGCAATACTTTTTATATCATTTCGACCATACTTCTCACAGGCCCTAATGAAAGCATTAAAATCCTTCCGGCTCCATGACGAAAATCCCTTTAATCATCGAATACCAAAATCAAAAAAGTTTAGCAATGAACAGAATTGTATCAAATCCTAGTTTATGTATGAATAATAATGCAAATTTGCTCACCTCTTCAAGCAACTGCTCCTTCTCTTCTAACTCTTCAGCAGTTAATGGATCTCCAACCTCTAAAAAGTGAACACGCATGGCATCATTGAAGTGACAAGGTTAAATTACGTTTCCATCTTAGGGATGTTTAAATTATACTCTACCCTCTATATTTAAAAATTACAATTACCTTTTTCCAAAGGATGCCATACAAATTTAATGTAAAACAACCACTTTCTTTTAGGGTGATAAACAATTACACGTGAGCCTCCTAGAAACATCTTTCATCCATTAACTTTCTGATACTATTGTAAACTAGTTGTGCACATCATTTATCAATTTTAAGATTTTAAAAGACAAACATGTCCTAAACATAAAAAAAATGCATTTCAGCTTCACCCAAAACGTTTAGTCTATTTTGCTGGTAAGCTAATGCTTCTGTCATGTCTAATGACAGCAAAGAAACAATAGAATTCTATCCACAAATAATTATCGCTTCACAAATGCTACAAATTTGAATGCCCCTTTCCCAAAAATCATTCTTAACTATTTTCATATTCCTGTTTTCTTCTAAGAAAAATTACTCTTTTTACCCTCTGTCCTGGGACAGACGGTAATGTAGCTACCTAATTAATTATACACAGATCGTAATATGGGAGGAGACAACATTCTGTTGAGTAATTTACATACCTTCAGGTTCATCAACATCTATGGAGTCTTTTAACTGATTCTTCTGATGTGTTTGCTGAAATTTTTTAAGCAATGTAAGCACCAGTTATACACACGTTGAAAGAGCTAAACTTAGACTTGTCTAATCAGTAAGGTTAGGTTAGTTAGGTTACATACCATGAGGTAACGAACTTCCTTTTCATACAGCTCACTCAGCCTTTGTGTGTTGAAAAACTGGAAATCATGCCTGAAGAAAACAGAATTGAGAACTCGGTTCAAATAAAAGCACTATTGCTAAAAAATATAGGAAAGGCTTTTGTGAGAAGCTTACAATTGAGGCATCCTAGGTATGCGTGGCTCTTTAGGTTTAGTTGGAGCACCTTGGCGCATTGTTTGCTTGAAATAATCAGACTCTGAATAACTGAAGTCATATCCCCAAATAAATTAATTTATAAATTAGTGACAACAAAAAATCACTGACTCGATATAAAGAAAGGGTAATATTTACTTGCGCTTCCGTTCTCTTCTTGGCGGCTCAACCCAGTTTTCACTCACAATTTTTTTAAAATCAAATTTGTTTTCATCCTGCATTTAAAGAAAAAAGTACATCCAGAGGTTGGTTAAAATAACATGATAAATGCAACGTGGTTGATGTCAAAAAACATGGTTCATATTGAGCAAAGATAAAATGTCAATTTACCTTCTCATCATCAAAATCATACAACTCAGCAGCTACAAAATGAAAATATAAAACATCAGTAACTTCAAACTTCGTAAAGTTTAAAAAGCAATATTAACTACCTAAACAGGAGTAAAAAAACTGCATTGATGAACATTGTGACTGTGTTGTATCTTTTATGCATCTACAACAGGAACTAACATACAAAACAAAGAACTATTAAATTAACTACTTCATTATTCAATCACAAGGATGACATTTCAGAGGGATAAACCACACAATGAAAATGATGCAAAGCATTTATTTTTTCGCTTAAATGATGGCTAGAAAAGTGCAGAACAAAACACCAAACCAATTGGTAAACAGGAATTCAGAAAAGAAAACATCTTAAATTTGATAGGTAGAAATGTTGCATACTGTCATCCATCTTAAATTTGATAGCATCTTCCGTAAATTTTTTCATCTTAGCATCAAGTTCAGCAGTTGCTTCCTCTCCTTTAGCAATAATTCTGTCGATATCTTCATCTGTAATAGTACTGTCCTTGGAACTAAAAACCATTTCAGCACCAAATCTAACCATTTGAAGCAACTCGTCTTTATTTACAGCTGCACACAAACAGATTGTACCATTTTATATAGTCCATAAATCTTGGAACAAAAAATAAAACAATTCCCGAAAACCCTTACTCTTCTGTTCAGCTAATCGGCCTTGCTGAATAACCAGAGCATCAAGTGCAAGCTTTTTGTAAGCTCTTTCAATGACTTTTTCCTCAATCGTATACTGCATGCAATGCAATTAACATGATATAAGGAGACATCGACATATAGATAGTAAAAACCATGAAACACCTTGACACGAAAATGGCTGTTATACCAGCAGCATCAACCACATCTTGAATATCTTCATAATTTCTAGGCACATATTTTTTTAATAACTTTTACACTTTATCTGCCAATATAACATTATTCAATGATTGGTAGTATTTTATTGTATCTACAGTTGCTTAGTTATGAAGCTTGGTGTCTTTATTCTAATTTAGCACTTCTAATTTATGTTGAAAATAGATATCAATTTTATCCCTTGAAGTAGTAACTTAAGAGCAAGAAACTAACAACTTTTAGAATTATTTTGTACCCACAGCCAATTGAAATCTCATTTATGTATCTAGTGCTAGTATCAGTGATTTCAAGACAAATTTAACTAATGAACAGGATAATAAAGTAAAAAATTAAAAACCTCAGTGCAAAATCGAAAAACTTGAACTTCTTTTTTCTGGCCAATTCTATGAGCACGATCCTGAGCTTGCAGATCAACTTGAGGATTCCTGTTATGAAACCAACAATCATTTAGACTTTAACTAATGGTACTATCACAAATCAAAAGGCTGCTGACAATCAACTAGAATACTCACCAGTCGCTGTCATAAAGAATGACAACATCAGCAGTAGCAAGATTAATGCCAAGGCCTCCTGCCCGAGTAGATAACAGGAAGACAAACTTTTCACTTCCTGGTTTGTTGAAATTCTCAATGGAAGCATCCCGATCCTCTCCACCAGTATTACCATCTATGCGACAATATTGGTATCCACAAAACATAAGATAATCTTCAAGTATGTCTAGCAGCCTAGTCATCTGGAGAAGTGCCAGGAATTAGGAAAACATGGAACAAATACACCAGGTTGAATGAAGTAACAGTCATACTAAGTAATTACAAGAATCTTTTTCTTACAAAAAACTGACCTGTGAAAATATAAGGACCCTGGAATCACGCTCTTTTAGTTTTGGAAGTAACTTATCCAGAAGAACCATCTTGCCTGCAAGTGAAATAATATTGTAAACTGTCATTATCTCAGATCTAATTGATCAGCCAAAGAGAGACTTTAAAGTACTCTTAAAGAAAACAAGGTATACCAGCATTTGTAATTAGATGGTCTCCTGTTGTAAAGGGTGGACCAGGTTCAGCGCCTTGAAAGAGATATGGGTGATTACAACATTTTCGTAGTTGCATAGCTATATTTAGGAGACGTTTCCGTTCTCCACCTGCATTGACCACCTCCAGATCCTTCTGAAGTAATGCCTTATAATACTGTTTCTGCATTTGTGACATGCCCACCTTGAGAATTGTTTCCTTTTTTGGTGGTAAACCTTTCTCAACATCTGACTTCAACCTTCGAAGGAGAAATGGACGGAGCACCTTAACCATACACAACAAAAAACATCATTATTATTATGTTATCACAATAGCCCCTTAAAGATAGATGAAGATTAAAGGCTTACCTTGTGCAGTTGTTGAACAACTTCTTGTTCGTCATTTTCACCAGAGATTTGAAACCATTCATCAAAAGTTTCAGCAGAACTAAATATTTCAGGTAAAAGAAAGTTGAGAAGAGCCCAGAGTTCATGAAGATTATTCTGGAACATCAAAAGAAATGAACCGCATTAATTTCTCAAGTGAATTCACATCATTAACCGTAAACAGCGAAAGAAAATTAAGATTCAGATTTTAAATAAGCCAGACCTCAAAACCAATATTTATAAGATATAAAGGATCTGTCTGGTCAAACTTCTTCAAAAGGACTTCCAGAAGAAAAAAATGAAATGAATTTTCTCATAACTAAAATTTACTTATGCACAAATTAAATTAAGGTTTTAGAGGGTATATGAAAGAGCTTCTATAAAATTAACTTACGCATAAGCTAATGAATAAGCTTACTTCATGCTTTCTTCTAATTTTTTTTCTCCTATAAATCCTGTTGGAAAAGTTAATCTAAAGAAGGCCAATGTGTGGCTTGAAACATAAAGCATTAAAATAAAACAAAATAGCAATTAAAAAGACTACCAATTTAACCAAAGTTATAATTACTCGGCGCTTTAATTTACACAACAATAATATGAACATAGATAAAAAACTACCAATGCACGTGAGTTACAAAATTTGCAAATAGACCATATACTAAGCAGCAGTACAGACAATTCTTGCATATTCTAACAAAAGCATTGTTTCCCAAAAAAAGGGTCTGAAATCTAAAAATAATAGGAAGAAATAACAAATATATATTGGGGGGAAATTCAGCTCTTTCCATTAAACCAAAAAAATCGATGAAAATAAAAGACTGACATCAGAAACTAAACAACTCAGCCCACCATCTATTAGAAAACAGATAGAACGGTCTCCTTTAATTGAGGATTCGTTAGCCTCATACCTATAGATAATAGTACTTAGATTGGCATGGTGACATTTCTATTCCAAGAAATCAATAAATTAAATACAAAGTGCTATAACAATAATAAAGATAACAAAAGAGTGCATTTCATTCTTTTAGCACTAGCCACATGGTTCAAATGAGGTCACTATATTGTCATAAATTATGTCTAGACTGTTCTTAATGGCTTCACATCTCATTTTTTCACCAGTCTCTCTCTCAGCCTACAGAGATTAGGCTATCCTCCATCTGGTCCAATTTCGTTATTGGGGCTACTGCAGATATTTTCCAACATGGTAACACCACCCAAGGTAATTTTGAACTATCTTTTCTACGAAGGGGTGCACTTCCAGCTGTTATCTCAGACGTATTCATTCCTAATCCTATCTAAACTGGCATATCTACTCACTCAACACAATTTTCATCTCTTCTAAAACAAGTTTGAATTATAACCACAGCAACCTATACCTGTAATGGTGTGCCAGTAATGAGAAGACGATAGTTCGTGTTGTATAGTCTCATTGTTTTCGACAGGAGAGAATTTTCGTTCTTGATTCGATGTGCCTCATCAATAATAATGTAGCGCCAACTAAATCGCCGTAAAGCAGACTTCTCCTTGATTACCATTTCAAAACTTGTAACACACACATCAAACTTACCAGCAACAAGTAACTCTTCTCTTATGTGCTTCTGCAATTATTTAAACCATTAAACCAAAGTGTCAGAAGCAAACATGATTGTATTTTTAAACAAATAATTGGGTCCAGCAAAGCTGGTCTCACCCTTTCATCAGGGTTGCCAAGAAACTTTACAGCACGTAAAACAGGGCAGAAGCGACGAATTTCGTTCATCCAATTTCCAAGAGTAGATTTTGGAGCAACTACCATATGAGGACCTGTTATACCTCTGAACTCGTGTAAGTAGCCTAACAAAGATATAGTTTGCAAGGTTTTTCCAAGCCCCTGCAAAACAATATATTTATTCATATTTCATCATAGCTTTTATTAAACCTTGTTATCTCATCAAAGTACACATCACAAGGCAGCTATTTAAAAGAGATTTATGAGACAATCGTCTGCTACTTACCATTTCATCTGCTAGAATTCCATTTATACCATTCTCATACAATCGTATTAGCCAGTTTAACCCAGCAAGTTGGTAATCCCTCATCTTCCCTTGGATACCTGTTGAACAAATAAGCCATGTCAAATTCAAGAGACAAAAAGCTTCAAGAACATTCGATATGAATACAAAGAATCAACACACTAGACAAACAAAACCATGGGCAGTATATCATTATACCAGACAGCCACACACAAGAATCCAATCATATGTAAGAAAATACACATAAAGTTTAAACAAAATAAAAAAATATTAGTTTGTTGGCTGTGTTCAATTTAGAACTCATGCAGCCATGAGGATAAAAACCAGCTAGCCAGAAAGTATGTCTTCAACCACTAGAAAGAACTTGCATAAATTATTTTGTCAACCAATGCATCCTTAACAAGTATTATTTATCACAGAAGCCACATCCCAATGTTCTTCCCCACGATCAAAGGATATATGTAGACAGAAAGAGGAAAGAAGGGGAGCAGGCACAAGCATAACAGCAAATGCTAATACCTAAAATAGAATGGTGTGCCCATGCAAGTATGGGCGTCAAGTAAAAGAGTGCTTACATGAAGGTTGAGACACCAGCCGTGTGTTTGCTAAACCATCTTCCTCCCCTTTTAGGTATTCTTCATCTTCCTCTTCTTCAGTGACCTTCGATGCATGGCGACCCCTAAAATAGACAGTGATTTAATGCAGCGTAAGTTCTTTTAAATACAGAGTCAGCATCAGATTAATCACAATTAGAAATTGAGACGCAAAAGTCATTCATTCATCTATTATTGTGATTACTTACTGTCACTTGGTAACATTTTTCAACAATTTAGATAACATTTTGAGGCATAAAATACAATTCCTCTATCAAAGTATAGGATATTCAGGACATTTCAGAAAGTACCTTCCTTTTGTCTTCTTTTGAGAAGATTGATCACCCTTGGCAAAATGGGCAAACAGCTCAGTTTGCTGGAGGAGATACTTCAATCGGCCCTTTCCTCTATTATTCTACATCAAACATGACAGTATATGACAATAGTTCACTTATAAAGCAAATTAACTACATAATATAAAATTAAATAAATAGCATCTCAGTAGTTTACAGTGAATAAGCAATACACACCATATCAGCATCAATGGTCGCGTTTTGAGCATCCAATATCTCCTGAATCTTCTGTTTCTTCAACGTTTGCATTTCTTTCAATCTGGCCTTCTCACGCTTGCTAACTTCAGGATCAACATTACTCTCATCCTACAAGCACCAAACAGTTAAAGAAAACAAAACACAACATGAAAACCCCATTTCAAGGAACAGACACACAGTGAAAGAGACAAAATTCAGGTTACAAACAAAAACAACAAATGCAGCTCAGGAAGCGAAATCCAAAGGAGTAGGAAACGGAAAATATAAGAAGGCAGTGAAGAAATTTAGCGCAAAAGTAAACACGAAAATGCAGTACACAAGACGAAATCGGTGAACGCCGCAGACGAAAACACAGACATCAGGATTAAAAATTACCTGTTTATTATCGTCGTCGTCATCGGCGGCTTCGTCCGGAGAGTTATCGTCGTCGTCGGAGCTTGCGGATTGCGCCACCGCTTGAAGCTCCTCCTCGTCGTCTTCGATCTGGTGGTTGTCGGCGGCGACGTCCTCCTCCTCCTCGTCGGAGGTTGTGTCGTTGGAAACCTGCGTCTTGGAGGGCCTCCCCATTGGTACCTTTGTAGAGATCAAGGGTTTCAAGAAGAGTGTCGTGAGTAGAGAGAGAAAGCGAGGCAATACTTATTTTAAAGCGTGTTGAGAAAAATTGTGGGTTAGGTGATTAAAGGCCTTGTGACCGTAAGATTTCAATAGTGGGATCTGCGGCTCCAAGAAAGTGGAAGCGAACCGAATATTTCGCGCCAATAATGGGATTCGGGAAACGTAATTTTCCCGCTTGCATACATGGAATTGGGCCGGCTTGGGCCACACTCTTTCTAGGCTTTGCTCAGCCCAACTTTAAAACTATATTGTGATTCTTGTTCTCTTCATACTGAATTATAAATTACGCATTAAATTACAATCTTGCTTTTTACTATTTTATATGTGATTATTTTTCTTTTCCCCGTGCTCGTACTTCATAAGCCAATACTTTATTTCAAATTTTTATTTCAAAAATGCTTCCTTTTTATATAACAGTAACTTAAAATAATAATTTAGGTTTATGGTTCAGAATAACAGAAATAATGTATGTAATTTGGAAAAGTCATAAAAAATTTATCATTTTTACAATATAAATACTAAAGTCACATAAAAAAAATATTTTTTAATATTCTTAGGTTTGTTTACTTAAGAAGTCATTAATCTTTTCCAAATTTTTCAATTTATTATCAGGGCAAATAAAAAAAAACACTGCCTTTACATGAGCATATATAATTTTTTTATGGTAATGAAATCTGGGTTGCTTCAAATTTTATGATAATAAATTGACCGACGAACAACCTATAAAAGATCATGTACAAAATCGATTTAACCTGGTGATACCAAGATTTTAGCTTTTTATTTTTCAGTTTAATCTAAAATAGTTTTAAAGCGAAAAATATTTTGAATAGAATTTATAAATTGACGTCAACCATTACTTTGTAATAAAGCATGAAATTCAGCTATTTATACCAGATGATATATATTTTTATCTTATTTTCATGTAATGTTATATTATATTAATTTATTTTGTATATGTAAACCTGTTATCGTAATGGACATTGTTATATTTTATTAATTCAATATAAATATAAATATATATTTAATTTAAATATTTATAGTTATTTTGATCGTTTTAAGGCTTCAATTTTAACTTTAGGTGGAATAAAATTACCATATTATATTTGTTTAAAATTTGAAAATATTTATACACTGTGTCGTTGTTAATATTTAATCAAAACCAGTGATTATTGCTTTAAGCAATTCATGTTGGTTGAGTTTTTGAAAACATTGATTAAACAAACAACAAACTATAGGTACACAAATTGAGTATCATACACAGCGGTGGAAGGTTTTCTATTGAGTTTAATTTCTGACAATTATACAAAGTATTTTTTTTTCATAATAATATAAACAATAGTTGTAAGTAAGTTATTTTATGTAATAATTATATATAAAGTTATAAAGTGAAGGGAAGATGAAACGGTGGAAGATGTAGGAAATAGTAACTCTTTTGGAGTGTATTATATTATAATAGTATAATGTTGGGAGAGGACAGAGGAAAGGAAAATCCAATGCAAGACGAACACAAAATGAACAAAAGCTAATCACCATAGACATAATTGAACACTGGGCACCGTATTGAAGCTATTTCCATCTTAATCATCTTTAGAAAATGTCTAACATAGAACCGGAAACACCCTGCACTTGCAATGCAACCAGAATAATCAATTCAGGTGATGTAACTCTCGTCCAATTTCATCCTTTTCTGTTTGGCTCGTTCGTGCCTGCAACACAAGCATGTTTCGATCAAATTCAAGTTGTCATTTCACTGATTAATATTCTAATTCTTGTTAACTACCTGCTCAAAAATTCAAATCTTTCTGTTCACTTAGGAGGTTGTGGTTGAAACATTTGCAACTTCAGGCTCTTCCTCCTTAGCCAAATTCTTCTCCTCGTCTTTTGTTTCCTTAACTTCCTCTTCCTTGACCGAGGTTTCTTCTTTTGTGTCTTTGCTTTGTTCTTCCTTCACCAAATCATCTCCCTTGACATCCTCTGCCAGGTACAATATTGTAAACAAGAATGATCAGAATCGAAGAGGTCATGCATCATCAGAATAAAAAAACTTTGGAATAAACAGAAGAAAGATAAATTAAAAAATTATATTTTTTTACAATAACATGATGTGTAAGATTCATCCTCTAACCTTTCTCATTTTCATCTCCCTTTTGTTCCTTTGGTTGTTGTTCCTCTGGTTGTTGCTCCTCTGGTTGTTGTTCCTCTGGTTGTTGTTCCTCTGGTTGTTGTTCCTCTGGTTGTTGTTCCTCTGGCTGTTGTTCCTCTTCTACAACAGCAACAGCAGCATCCTTCACTTCTTGTTCTTTGTCCTCCTTCACAGGCTCTTTTGGTTCTTCGGCAACCAACGTTTCCTGTGCCTTGTTTTCTTCAGCTTCATGGCTCTTCTCCAATGCCTTATCTTCTTGAACCTCTGCTATCGCAGAATCTTTGTTGGATTCACCAACATCCTTGTCTTCGACATTTTCCTTGTTCTTCTCTTCAACTTCCAAATTGACATTTTCAACTTTAACATCATTGCTTTTGTCCACTGATTTTGCATCGGTTTCCTTGATATTAACGCTAGATTTCTTGCTGAGGAGGGAGGTGGTGGCAACAGCACTGAGTTTAGATTTTCCACAACCCATTTTTTTTTTTGGTGATTAATTGGTTGTGGAAAAAAAGGACAAGTACAGAGAGAGGAAAATAGAAAAGATTGATGTGAAGATGAATCTGTGCTGAGAGTGATTATTATAGGAAGATGGTGTTTGTGTTGGTTATGGTTTAGCGGTGGAGCAATGGCCTGCATGGATGAATAGATGTAAATGGGAGATAAAGCGTTTTTCTCGCTGTCATCTATAGACAACTTTAGTTGTTATCATCGAAGAAACCTGAGAATGACAATTGTTTTGGACCAATGCCATTGATGCTTTTAATAATTAATATAATGATAATCACTAGGGAACATGCAACCCTACAACATTTCCAATGTTCTTTGTTTCTTGGTTCGGTTCCACTCCCCTCAATGCATGCATGGATCTCAATATTTGATAAGCAGAAGTAATTATTTCTTAAGTTTTATCAAAATATTTATTTAGGTCCAATAACATATTCATCTTAGGTATACATATTTTCATTCATATAGAAAAAATCAGGACTTCCTAACTATTTGGTCAAAACATAATATGTTTGTTTACTTTTTATTATGATAATTATAAAATTAAATTAAATAATTTTTATAATTAAATTTTGGTTAAGTATAAAAATGATAAAATTAAAAAATTAACTTAAATAAACTTTATAATTAAATAAAAATTTTGTGTGCAATATTTATCATATGTGTAAAAAAAATGAATGATAAGTATTATCCTAAAAATGTATATTAAAATAAAGTCAAATTAGATGTAAATAATAAACATCTCATAAGGTTGGAAAAAGAAACCGATCGTATCGTTCTATAAAAGAAATGAAAAGGATGTTCACCCAATACCAGATTAAACAAGAATAGAAAATAATATTTTAAGTACAAGAAAAACTAAAATTAAAAGTTTATAGAAATTATTATTATCTTGAAATTGCACTTTACAACTTGGAAACATTAATTTATATTTCCATTATAAAGCTTAGATGAATGTTTTTTATATAGCATGACTCATGGAAAAAGATATAGCCTGACTATACAAGGAGATAAACAATTCTAACACATGAATGTCTTTTTCTAAGTTTATTTGCTTTCACTTCTGTCACAAGCAAGTCTTGAAAGAAATTACGAGATCTGAAATTTCCTTTATTATAATTTTAAGTATAAAACTTTGCATTAAAAGTTTGCATTAATAATAACCTATACTATGAATAAGTGAGGAAATAATAATCTATACTATGAATATGAATTTCAATGATTTGGAATTGCCCTCGAAACTCACAAGTGGAAATACTTTGCATTAAAAGTTAGGTGGTATTACATTAACACCCATCAAATAAAAACATACATTTCACAACCCAAAATCAATAATATTTTAATTATATTTAGTTTTACTTTCAACTTAAAATCTAAATATATATTATTATATTATTAAAGTAAGTTGTAAAGTGCCAGTAATTTTTTTCTGTCAAAATACTTATTTCCTTAACAGTTATAGTTAGATTAGTCGCAAGAGAAGGTTTTTACGTTTAAGATGTAGATTTTTAAATAGACGGTTGAGATTTTTTTCTCTTTTATCTTTCCGAATTTGTTCCCGTCTATTCTCTCTCCTTCAGGTGCGTATTTTACGCTATCGCCGCCATGTCGACAGCGTCGCTGCCAGACAGCCCCACCAGATCTGTAACTACCACAACACGGTGATGCCTCCGCTGTAACCACAACAATCCACTACCGGAATCAGAAAAAGATCATCAGAAACGGAAACAACCGCTGGCCTTCAATTCCCCGTTGCAATTTAAAGAAATAGGAAATACTCGTGGTTTGGGGACAGACACTCGCATGTACCTCACCGCCTAGGTATTTTCAAAATCAAACAACAAATAAACAACCATTCGTCGTTGAAATCAATTTAAGTCATTCTAATTCTAATGGAATTTTGGAGTTGGCTGTGAATGCTGGACTCGATAACACGAAGAACATGATTAACCCTAGCACGTCACGTGTTGATTCTGGTGAGAAAAGAGGATGAGGCCAGAGGGCAAATAGGGAATAAGAAAAAAAAAACCTTGATCTTTGATCGGGAAAGAGTAAATCTAAACCCTAGAATCTGTGACGATTGGGTTGGTTTTCTGGAATCCTCTCTTGTTGAAGCCACCCTTGTTGTCTGCCCTCTCCCCCTCCCTCTCTCTCTCTCTCTCTCATCCCAGGTGGCCACAATCTATTACTGCTCAAAACCGAAGCAGAGAAAATATTTGTTTCATATTATTATATTGCATTTAAAAAATGAAAATGGTGTCGTGTTTGTGAAAGAGACTACTCCATTTTTAACCCTTTCACTTTTGGGAATCACGGCACGGCATAATCTAATAAATTCCCAACCAAGAAACTCTCATCTTCCCTTTCTCTGTCTCGCGCAGAGGAAACACCAACTCATGGAAGGTTCTGTCAACGAACGTCTTGATTTTGGGAAGATGAAATACGGGTATTTTTTTTTTCGCTATTCCTATTGCCTATTGAATCTCTTTTATTTCCATATTTTTAACATATTCATAACTTTTTTTGTTTCAACCGTGGTGATAATAGGTGCAAGCATTACAGGAGAAGATGCAGGATACGTGCCCCCTGCTGCAACGAGATCCATTCATGCCGTCACTGTCACAACGAGGAAGCGGTATTTCGCCTTCGTTTTCTTCTACTTTTGTTCAAAGGTTTTTCCTTTATACGCTTATATAAACTGGGTTTTGACTCTCTCTTTTTTTTCCAATCAGAGTTTGTCGAAGAATTCATTTGATCGCCACGAACTCGTTCGCCAAGATGTTAAACAAGTACGATGACACTGCATTTCATATTGCACTGTGTTTTCTATTTGTTTTCTTTATTTCTTAGCGATGAATACGGGATGATGAAACTAATGCGCTTTTTGCACCTTTTTGTTGTTGTTTCAGGTTGTTTGTTCAGTTTGTGACACTGAGCAATCTGTATGTATTTAAACCAAATTTCGGTTTAAAACTTCAATTGCTTATTTTCTTGATTTTTTTTTGCAGAAGGGTGGTTGTGATAAGCTCCTGACTTTATTTACCCCCTTTTCACACTTTTTTAACCTCTTATTTTTCTTCTGAAGGTCGCTCAAGTTTGCACTAACTGTGGCGTCAAAATGGGAGAATATTTCTGCAACATATGTAAATTCTTCGATGATGATGTAATGCTTTACCGAACTTAATAAATGGCAGTATTGGATTGTTTTTTAGTTTTTGAATGTGATTGATGTACTTCTACTTTGGACTGATCTTGCTGTACGGTCCTGGATTTTGGATTCTGACGATGATAATAAGTGTTTAATCAATTTGCATTTGCAGACAGAGAAACAGCAGTTTCATTGTGATGATTGCGGGATCTGCAGGTGTGTTTGAGTATATCCTTCTGTCATGTCATATTCACAATTAAGTTTTCCTAAATTGTGCCTTATGAACTAAGTAGTGGAAATTTGAAACAGGGTTGGTGGTCGGGAAAATTTTTTCCACTGCAAGAAGTGTGGTATGCATTTGTCACCAAGTCTGCCTTTGTACCTTATTTACTTTGCTTTTGAATTCCTCCCCCACCCGAGTTTGGTCATTTTTAAAATGGATATATTAATACCAGTCTCAATTCATTTTAGAGCCTGTCACTGTTTTATGTAATATATAAGTTGATGATACTGGATCAGATTTAACTCATTCAAGTAATTGTAATTAGTAAAGTTTAATCTTGACACCTTTGGTTTATCAATATCAAAGGAACATTTTATATTCAACCCTTTGGGTGTATTATATATATATATATATATATTTTAAATATGTGATTAGTCAGTTTTAAACGTTCTGTAGAACTAACTAAATTTTGTTTTGGTGATGGTGTGCTTGATCTTACGTCTTGTTGGTTCATACTAGAGTAGAGTTTGAACAGAGCGCCCTCTCTTATAAAGACTTGTCCTGCATTCTTCAACGGTTGATTATTCTATATGTATGAATTTGGCTGCTGATCCTATAACATGTCACATTAGCTATTGAATGGAATTATTTTTTTCTTCCTTTGTTAGCTAAAGGAAATACATTGCTCAATGCTCTTTTTGTTGTGTAAGGACTTCTGTAGTAATGAACTATGCTCTACAGGGTCTTGTTATTCAATTGGTCTGCGTGATAATCATTTATGTGTGGAGAACTCAATGAGGCATCACTGCCCCATTTGTTATGAGGTGCTTGCTTTATTTCCCTCCTTTTTACCTGGATTTGGTGTATCTGCCAAACAGAGGATTTCATTTTCCATTGAAAACCTTAGATTACTTTGTTAATGTTGGGACTTTATTATTTTTGTGTAGTATCTATTTGATTCATTGAAAGACACGGTTGTTATGAAATGTGGTCATACAATGCACCAAGAATGTTACCACGAGATGGTAAATCGTGATAGGTGAGTTCCTTATCCTTAAGTCTTTGAAAAATTCTTTAGTCTATGAGCATGACATATGCTTAACAAGGAACTTGCTTTTTTTACATGGCTTAGGTATTGCTGTCCCATATGCTCCAAGTCGGTGGTGGACATGTCCAGGACGTGGAAGAGAATTGATGAAGAGGTAGCTGATTAAATCACAGCACATGGATGTTTCTCTTTAAATGATTTATAGATTTTACATCGTGCACTTGTCTAGTCAAAAATATTATTATGCTTCCGTTCACTTAAGATGTCTTTCTGATGTTTTTATCGTCATATGATATTAGATTGAAGCATCTATCATGCCTGAAGATTATCGATACAGGAAGGTAAGGTTTCATCCTCTGAATTGCTTCTAATAATAATTACCTATTTCTATCTTCAGCTTTGAGTAACCTACTTGATTTAACCTTTCCCTTAATGCACTGATTGGCCATGAGGGTGCTTTTGAGTATGAATGTGCATTTTTTGTCCTTTATGCCTGTGGAGCGAAATCTCTAAGCAAAACTATCGAAAAAAAAAGAATGAAGTTGATGTTTATGAGAAAACTTACCCGTATGATATTCGTGATATATGGCATTTTAACATGTAATTATGTCATGTGTTAAAATGATAACACAAAATCCTCATATGCAAATCAATTATACGTGTATATCTCGATATAACTAAGCATCTACCTTCCAAAAGGCTAAGAAGGCTTCCCTGCAGGTCTGGATACTATGTAACGACTGCAATGACACAACAGAAGTTAACTTCCATATTCTTGGCCATAAATGCGGTCATTGCAATTCATATAATACTCGCTCAATTGCGCCTCCAGTTCTTCCTCAATGATTGGATTCTTGTGATTCAACTTGAACAGTACGAGGGGAAAAAAAATCAAAGTTAGCACATTGGTTTATTTCAGAGGATTATTGGATTAAATTCAGCATCAACAATAATTATTATGTTGTGTCCTAGATAGTTTCTTCAGGTTATTTTTCGACCACCAACATGTGGAGTGGTATTGGTTGTCTCTTGGTTTTTGGACAGACATAAATATCTTCATGCTATACTGTAATAGGGGGGGAACTTTTTTCTCCCTCTAAATTGCAGGTAATAGTAGTGATGATGTATTGATACTTGATGATTGATTGCATTGTCTGCCGCAGTGCTTTTTTTTAATTTGGTTGATGCTATTTGATCATGTTTTAGGTCTGTCTCGCAGATTGGTAGACAGTGATTGTTATTAGTTTTGATTACTCTATTCCCAGCCATGATTTCATAAAAAGCAGAAATAGTCGTCTTTTTGCTATTGACTTCACCGTCTCATTTCTACATTGTGGAATGGTATTACTATTTTTTTCAGATGCATTCCTCTGACTTTTTATTCTTGCTAATTCGTACATCAATTTCATAGAAGAAACCGTTGTGTAACATTCAGAGTTTAATTGGATTATTTTTAAATCAATTTTGATCCCATTTTTCTTTATTTAGATTCGATTGGTTTATTTGATTTTATATTTTCATTTAGAATTATCACGTCAAGAGTGTTAGAAACAAGTCGAAAGGTTAGATAATTTTAATGATCGATTGATATCACGGATTGTTATCGTAATTAGTTTTGGTACGGTAAATTTGAAAACAAATTATTTTAAGATAGTTAATGTATGTGAAAAATTAGTTTATATATTATTTATAAAAGTAGGGTGAGTGAAGCTCAAAGGAAAAGAATAAATAAAGCAATTTCCAAAATTTACAATAACAGATCGTTCAAAATTTACGCCAAGATGCTGCACCTGGAATTCGTATGACAACAATACGTTATGCTTGAGTACTTACCATGCATAATATGGGGAAGAAAGTTGAATACAGATTGAGCTTTTTGTATCAGAATGGTATTATTCTACACTATCATAAATACATTCTTCTCTTTTTCAACAGTTATATACAATAAAAAGTGCCTTATCAACTATTCATTACATGTAGTTCCTCTTAGAGCAAATAATAAAAATAAAATAAATACAAAAGATAAACAATGTGTAAAAAAAATAATATTCATAGTTATTGTAAGTTTTATTTTATTTACTTTTGGATGCGAAGCAAGCGGGTTAAAAGAAATAAAATTAAAATATTTAATTGATTTGTGTATTTGTTAGAAAATTTCAATTAGATTTTTATATTTTAATAGGTCCGAGTTAGGTTCTATTTTTTAAAATATGTAATAATTAAGTTCTTTCTTTATATTAATAATATTAAATATATGTCTCGTATTAGTTCTAACTTCTTTTTTTTTTAATTTTCAGGTCTCTTTTTATTTAAATCTCAATTTGGGCTATTTGTTATATTTAATTAAATTAAATTTAAATTTTATTTTTAAATAAAATAATTTAATTCTTTTCAAATTAAATAACATTCAATTTGTATATGAATATTATACTGTTATTTTTATTAAAATTGAAACTTTTTAAAATAATTTTTAAAAAATTAAGCTTATTTAAATTTATATTAAACTTTATTTAAAATTTATTTTAAAATTTTAAATATATTTGTATTAATATTTTATTACATTAAACTTTAATATTGTTATTTTGTTTGAATTTATATTTTAAGTAATTGTATATAAATTTATATAGATTTATAAATTTATATTTCAAATTTTTGTATAACATTATATATTAATAATTTCTATATAAATGTTAAAATTAGTTTAAAAATAACAACTTTATAAACTTAAATATAAAATATAAATTTAAATAAATTTAATATTTTCAAAAAAATTAATAAAAGTATTAGTATAAGTTTAATTTCGATTTTAAAAAGGACGAAATTATTAAATTTTAAAAGAATAAGATTAAATGGAATAAAAATAATAAATAAAAAAAGCAAATTTATCGGACAATAATTTAACAAGTCATTTGAAAAAATATATTAAAAAAATTACCAAGTGATAAACATATCTAACATTGTAAATATATTAATAACAGTGACCTAATTAACCAATAAAAGAATACAGAGATTTTCGAAAAAATATGATGATGAACGTTATATTTTAATAAGGAAAAAAATGAAAGGACCATGTAATTATCTGCGAAGTCCATGTTAACAAAGGTGTAGACCGTTCCACCAAAGTGGTTTCGCTCCTTGTCTCGTAAACCCTGAACCCATAGCGATCGTTGCAGCATCTTCCTCCCTAAACCTACTGAGTTCGCCACGCGGAACCGGCAACTAGGTCGTGACTCAGTTGTTTCACATTGAACTATGCAAGTCATCTCCAACGCTCGCCGAGTCTCTCGGTTCTTCCTTTCGCCTCATCTTCGAACCTCTGAAGCCCCTCACTCCACCGCGCTCTCTCCTTTCTCAGGTCATTAACGGAAATGTTTATTCAAATCGGTGTTTGAATCGAACGATTTAATGACACGTAGTTGTTGAATTAGACAGGGCTCGAACAACACGATTACCGGCGAGTGACAACTGATCGGAGAAACTGGTTCTTGTCGAAGGAATTTTTCTCTTCAGGAGTGGATACCGTTGAAGGAGCTCCCTCAGGTTCTTCCTTCGTTTAGCTGCTCTTCAGATTTCTTTTTCTTATGTATTGTTTACATTATTGAATTTTGAATGCAGGGGATGTGAAGGAATTATATGATAAAATGCTTGACTCTGTAAAAGTTAAACGATCAATGCCTCCAAATGCTTGGTTGTGGTCAATGATTGCAAATTGCAAACACCAGCACGATATTAAGCTTCTGTTCGACATTCTGCAGAACCTCCGCATATTTGTGAGCTTCTTTTCTGTCGCAAGTTATTATTATTATTATTATTATTATTACTATTGTTATTTATGGTGATGATTTTTAATCTAAATTGTAAACAGAGGTTGTCGAATCTTCGAATTCATGACGACTTTAATTGCAATCTCTGTCGTGAAGTTACCAAGGCGTGTGTTCATGCAGGAGCTCTTGATTTTGGTATGTGGAATTTACTGGTGCCTCAACTTGTGTTTTTTCGTTTATGGAACTTTGAAGATATTATATTGAGGCAACGCGGCTAAAATTCGTGTACAGGAAAGAAGACTCTGTGGAAGCATAATGTCTATGGATTGACCCCGCATATTGCATCTGCTCACTCTTTACTGGTATTGTTGGCATATTACTGTTCGAAATTCTCCGATTATGTTTCCGGTTCGCAGTTTGTAAGTTAGTTTCAATTTGCTTTAGCTGTATGCCAAGGACCACAATGATACTAAACTGTTGGTGGAAGTAATGAAACTTCTGAAGAAGAACGATTTACCATTGCAACCAGGGACAGCAGATATAGTTTTCAGGTATATTGAAATTCTTAAACAAATTTCTCACTTTCGTTTTTGTGGTGTAGAGTAGTCTTTTAAATTTGGATTTGGATTTTACCTCCAAAACCAGTAACTAGCATTTGGTACAAATATAATTATTCTCTTAGTTGCTGGCATACTTCTTTCAAACCCATTCCTGTTGTTAGTCGGGCAAACCAGTATATTGGTTGTATGAAGTCAACTAATCCCTGTTTATGTGTTGGAGACAACAAGTCTGAAAATACAGTTGTTTTGTATAAATTTCTAAGAAAACAAATGGAGGGTGCATTATAACTAGTATTTGGTACCCCAAACTTTTCTTTGAAGCAAAAAGTGACGCAATTTAGGACAAGAAGGGAGAACACGGCCTCTTTTCAAGCTATAAACGTTGTCTTTAGTATTTTGATATGGCATTAACTCATATAACTAAAAAAAAATTATATTGCCCTCAATTGAGTTAAGCCCTCTTGTTATGATGCTTTCATTCTCTTGCACATATGCCTCTAACCTGTTACCTGGGTTGATCATTTGCAGCATTTGTTACAATACAGATGACTGGGTGTTGATTAGTAAGTATGCACAAAGGTTTGTCAAGGCTGGTGTAAAACTAAGACAAACCTCATTTGAAACATGGATGGAATTTGCTGCCAAAAGAGGTATGAATATTTTGAATATTTTTTTTCACACTTTTGTTAGCTTTATTCAATAGCAGTTTGTCAATGTGGATTTCTTTATTAAACATTTGTTAACAAATATACAATTTTATGGAGATTTATAAATTGGCTAGTTTCTTAGCTTTCATGTTCTCTTATGGTGGCAAAACTGTTTTCTCTTAGTCCCAAAAAATTGGAAAGAAGCCCAAAAGATAGACTACATAGACTAGGTTGCGAATGTAATTTCATCAAATGAGAAAATTAATGTTACAAGCTGGGACTACATAGACTAGGTTGTTGCACTTGAATTGGTCTTGCACATAAGCGCCCTCTGGTTAATGTTGTAAAACCTATGCCTTATATCACAAAAGGTTGTTTCTGAAGATTACGAAAGAACGTTGCTTTCTGAATGTTAAACCATCCCGAGTCAAATCCTTGTCTGCAAGGATCGGATGTGGATTCTGTGTGAACGTTTTTTACCAACACCACAAGGTGCAGATGCAAACTGCAAGGTTCTTCCGCAAGTCAAGGAGTTTGCTCCCAGTGCTCATTTTTTTTTTATTTGTTGAAACCGTTTATGACCAGCTCCTCATAGGATTCTTCCTCTAATCATGGGTTGTGGGATGGTTCACAAACTCTATACATAGAGGCTTGTGCTCACCTCTAATAGACACATTTTTCTCTCATTCTCCTTTTTCTCTAAATTTCTTCTTTCTCTCTTTTCTTTCTTATAATATCCTGTGTTTCTTATTTTATTCATTGAGAGTTCCTTACTAATTCTGATATCCTCCGAAATTTTTGAAAAGTTCCTATTGTATCTTGGGAGGCTTAACACACCGCGGATAAGTCCTTAAGGATATTGTATCTACATGCCTCAGGAAATCTTTGTTCATAGTTTTTTTTTTGTCAACATTTTTTAAGGCATAGGTTTTACAACAATAACTTGTTAGGTTTATCGAGGAGGAGATCCACTGGAGAGACACAACACCAATGAGACTTGAGTTCAACCACATGAGGAATTGACTCTACTCTCAACCCAAAATCTTAAAAGGCAATGGGTTTATGGGTCTTCACCTTTATATGGTGTTTCACTTTCTCATTTCTACCTAATGTAAAACTTAAACTCACTTGGATTCCCAACCATGAGTATCCCTTCATACCGTCGTTCATCTTTAACGGGACACATTTACCTAGAACTCTTACTTGGAAAACTTTCGATACAGGGATTATTGTACTCGTTGAGTTAGTCACCAAGACTATCCATCGGCTTTGATATCACTTGACATCATATAAAATAGCACAACAATAGATATAACACCACAACTTCATAGAAAAACACCATGACCTCATAAAACACCATGACCTCATAAAACAACACGACATCATATAACACCATGACATCAGATAAAAATACTACGACTTCATATGCAACATAACAACATCTTATAAAAATGCTATGACTTCCTATAAATCACCACGACAACATATAAAAATGCCACAGTTTCATATACAATACCACAACATCATATAAAAATATTACGACTTCCTATAAAATACCAATACAACATATAAAAATACCTCGGCACTCGTTCAAAACAACCTCTCAATCACACTCAACAGCTCGGTACATGTAAAGCACATCATGACAATTCCATACAACTCGGCCATAACCAAAAATAGTCATGACAACACACCCAATAACATAGCAATAATCCAAAATCACACTCAAACTGAGCTTTACATGCTTTGAGCTTTGAGCGTTATAATCAACTGAGTGTGTTTATATGCTTGGGTCTTCTAGGAGACACTAAGACTTTTAGAATGGTCCAAATAGAATAGTCCAAAATAAAATTATGCTAAGGGAAAATTATTTTGTCTCGACTGTGTCTATATCTTTTTCAAAACTCCTAGGTTCATTTGTATTAATGACCTCTTCAAGTACGTAAAGTAGTATTATGATATTTCAATATATATTTAGCTTTCTAAAATCATTTCTGCCCGTACCAATTCAGTCATATATTTATTTCATTTACATTGAAGGGGACACCAAGTCATTGTGGACAATAGAAAAGTTGAGATCTGAAACAATGAAGCAGCACACATTGGCGACTGGGTTTTCTTGTGCCAAGGTAGCAAATCTATCTACACTATTGTCTTATTTGACAATTAATTTTGATTGTATTGCAGTGACTGAGTTTATTGTGCTCTGCAAAAGCATACCATATTGCACAAAAGCTATTTTATATTTTTGGCATGTTTTTTGTTTATCAGTGTAAGTCTGTTTATTTATACTTCTACAGGGTCTTCTGTTGGAACGTAAACCCAGTGATGCAGTTGCTGTCATTCAAGTTCTAAATCAGGTATGGACTCTATGATATTAACATAAATTGTTGTTAAAATTATAGCTTTTCAGAAAGGAACTTTAGAATCAAATTAGTCCCAATAACACGGCAGTGAAGAAACTATATCCGATTATATTTGGTTAAATGTTTTTTGTTGCTTGATTTTTGTGTGACAAGACTTCAATATTGTTGACGATTAACTTCATGATTGAATTGAGTCGGTATGACCTGGATGTGAGGCATTAAATTACTTTTTATTATGTTAATCCTTCACAGTTCACCTTGTGTTTGTTTTGGTGACGGATGTATTGATTAGAATGACTGTTGGCATACTGAGTGGACGTTCATATTTGTCTTTGCTTTGTTCTGCATTAAAATAACTCGTTCTTTTGACTCAACTATTGCTAGACCTTGTCTGATAAAGGAAAGTCAGGCATCAAGGATGAACTTCAGAAGCTTGTATCTGAGTGGCCTTTAGAAGTTATTAAGCACCAAAAAGATGAGGACAGAAAGGTATTATAGCAAAACACTATTGTTGACATTTTGGTTCATTTGCGTTGCTACTATTCTGAAATTTGTTTTATTCTCTTGTTGGCTTTTCTGACAGGCATTAGCAGCCTCTTTGAAGTCTGATATCCTTATCATGGTTAGTGAGTTGCTGAGCATGGGTGTTAAGGCAAATGTAAGTTTGGAAGACCTAGACAGGAAGGAAGGTATTCCACAATAGCATTTAGTTCAGAATTTGATGACATTGTATTTCAGAATGTGCTTATTCGTGGAGTATCTCCTTCCGAGGATGCTTCCTAGCACAGCATATAGATAAGGAGTCTGCAATCATAGGAAATGTTGATTATTAAATTAAAATTATTACTTTGCTTCCGTTGTTACCATTTCTTATTTTACGTCTTCGAGTACTTGAGTTTTTGGTAGCATATTAGTGGGATTTTGTTATTGTCTGATAACCGAAATTTGGATATCAGAAGATTATGTCGAAACAAAAATAATGTGGCATGTGTCCTCTACTCCATGAACGGCAAGCAATTGGTTTGTTTTTACCTTGAGTGATAGTCTCCCATTTTAAATAAAATATTGTGTACGAACATAAAGTAAACAAACAATTTACTCGCATGCGATCAAGTAGGCAATAGAGGTGACCACGAGCTTGTATTCACGTTTCATTTGGTTGATAATTTGGGTTAAATAATTCCTGAAAAGAAAGAAAAGAAAATTATGTAGGTGCGTGTGCAATTGGTTCAAAAGAAATCAGGAGACATTTTTTTTTTTGTAAAAAAAGTTGTGATATTCCATTAAATTTTATTATATTCAATTCACATTTTTTTTTGAATTTTTTAAAAGACAATGAAATCTGGTCATATTTATTTAATTCATATTTTAAAACTCTACATATTTCATTTTTATTTAAAATTGTCCCACTTTTCTACAATAAACTTTTTGTTATTGTTTATTATGTTGGATTATTATTATTACTATTATTATTATTTAGCCTTTTTATCCTTTTTATAATTTGACTTTTTACATGATTATACTTTTAGGCCTATCGAGTTTTTAAATGTTTTTCTTAAATCATGATTGTAACATGATCCAGATTCAATGGTTAGAAAATACAGTTACTATAAATTTTATTAAACAACAAACAAGAAAAAAATAGTAATGACCTAATATTCATTTTCTTATAAATTACAAAGAAAATGCTTACATGGATTATATCATTTTAATAATATTGTATAATTAAGAACGTAAAATTGTATATGTCTATTCAATTTGTATTTCATTTCACTTTTTTTTATTATTGAATTAACAGGTACAGCACTGTTAATACAAAAAAATCTCGTTATTTTTTATTATAACTTAGGTTGGTTGATAAAATAGAAGGGTTAAATATGTTTTTAGTTTCTCAACTATCAAATATTTTTTAGTTTAGTTCCTCTTCCAAAGTTTGCTTCATTTTTATCATTCTCCTTAATGAAACTATAACTTTTAGTCTTCCATAACCAACTGCATTAATTTTTTTTCTGATGTGGCTAACAATATGCCACGTGTAAGGCCTATTCTAATTTTGTTTCTGACTATAATTAAAATTAAAAGAAAAAACATTAAATTGGAGGGTCAAAATTGGAATCCTTTTTCTTCTTCCTTCAAGGGTTTATCTTCTGTGAGCACTCTTTTCTTCTCCGTCTTCAACCAGCCATGGCGTCACCTGTTTGAAAAACAAAGAAGAATTGAAGAAAACTACGTTGTGCGAACGAATCAGTGAAAAGAGGAAATTAAAAGAGGAAGAAAGAGATGAATTGTGTGTAGAGAAGATAAACCTGAAGAAGATGAATTGTTTGGCAGACTATGATTTTTTCAAGTTCCTTTGACTATAAATAAGAATAGGTGTAGCTGCTTAGAAACTAACTATTTTTTGTTGGGTATGGTCACCAGGTTTTAACAAAAACTGATGTGTTTGCTGCAAAATCATGCACCCTCCATGACAACAATCACAAGGAGGTGAAGGACTACGAACTTATTTGTCTCTAGTTTCTTCAGATCCCGTCTTTCCCTTGAGGAGCTTAGATCAAGCATTGGCAATCTCCATGAATCTCCGATTGAAAGTGTCAGTTTTCGGAAAATTTGTCCTATTGCTACAGTAATAAAAAGAGAGAGTGATTGCACACAATTTTTGAGGTTCAAATTCAGGTTCAACTTCTCTGCACACAATTCATCTTTCTCTTTCTCTTTTAATTTCCTCTTTTCATTGATTCGCTCGCACAATGTAGTTTCCTTCAATTCTTCTTTGTTTCCCAAACACGTTAATTGCACATTTGACGCCATGGCTGATTGAAGATGGAGAAGAAAAGAATGTCCGCATAAGATAAACCCTTACACGAAGAACAAAATGAATTTCAATTTTGACCCTCCAATATAATGTTTTTTCTTTTAATTTTAATTATATTCAGAAATAAAATTAGAATAGGCCTTTCGCGTGGTACACCATTAGTCATGTCAGAAAAAAATCAACGCCCTGTTAGTTAGTTATGAAGGACTAAAAATTATAGTTTCATAAGGAAAAGGATGAGAAATGAAGTAAACTTTGAAAGATGGACTAAACCCAAAAACGCTTTATAATTGAGGGAATAAAAACATATTTAAATAAAATAAAATAAAAAGATATACAAATAATAAGAGGTAAAAAGACATGTATATAAAAAAGTCAAATAACTGTTAACAAAGTAATTCACTATTCATTAGTTCTACTATATTTTATTTTTTTAACAAGACAATTAAATCTACAACATTTTTTACTTTTTTGATATATAATTTTTTAAATCAATCTTATATCTTTTAAATGTTAATAAAAAAGTTGAATTTATATATATATATATATATATATATATATATATATATATATATATATATATATATATATATATATATATATATATATATATATATATATATATATATCGAGTGAAACCACATTTACTATAAAAAATATTTGTAATCTTTCATTACAATTTGAAATTTTTTTCTATATCATGAAAACAAAAAATTTAGTTAATGAAGATAAAAATACAAACGGTAAAAGAGATAAAAGAAATATACAGAAAAACTAGGCACAAAAACTCATCATCATTATTAATTCATAAGTATAGTATTATTATATTACTGTCCGATCTATTGGACTTTTTAAAAAATATAAACATATCCTTCTTCACTTAACGTTTTCTATGTGTATAACCTCTTAAAAAATCTGGCTAATTGCAGAGAATATGGTTTATGTAAAAAAAAATTAATACTTCAGAAAAACATAATAATCCATGTGACACATCAATATTTGTTTAAAATCTGTTGTAAAAATTTTTTTGTGTCCACATGTGTCAAAGAACTATTCAAATAAGCTTTAAAAGAATATTATAAATAAAAAAAATAAACAAAATTACTTTGTAGCCTTTGAATAAATAAGCATTGTAAATATCTGTATATATTTAAACATTATTTAAAAAAAACAATTTATTTTTTACTCAAATAAAGTGACTTTTATAAAAAATATTTTCAAATAATAACAAAAGATTCATATTTTAACTTTTTAAAATGGATTTATTTAACCTACTAGTTGTCCTGAAATAGCAAAACTTGCTATAGTATTGAATCATGCTTCTGTTTCACTTCCCAACACAAAATCTTCCACAATTGCTTCATTTTCTGCTACAAATTTCTAATGCTCCACCTTATAAGGAAGAAAGATAACACAAAGCAAAACATATTAAATGTCTGTGTGTCCATCACATGCTTTGCAATGCTTTGAGACAACGAATCACTTTTCTTCTTTATCTAACACCCTTATGCCTTCCTTCTTAGGCCAAAAGTAACTTAAATTGTTCTCCAATTTCTTCACCAAGAATAAAAATAAAAAATAAAATCAAACACCATAGTAATTGTTTTTTGGTGGTGATGTTCATCACAATCACACTAATCATGATCTATATCAGGTTAGCTCCTTCTGTGACAAGGTACAAAAATCAAACACCATGTGATCTAACGCAATTGTTTTGATCCTACAAACCCATAATTTCTCTTTTAATCTTTTCAACCACACAGTTTCCATTGTTTTGCACCAAAGCTGTGATTGCCAATATCAATTTCCCATTATTAACAGTCACATTTGCAGCCAAAATCTCTGCTTGGTGATTGCAAAACACCTTCAAAATTTGTGTCACCAAACCTGGTCGAGGCATCCATTGAATACCAAAGAATGCAACATTATCAGAAACAGTAACCACGAGTGAACAATTTCTATTATTGTTACCACATTCAACCGTTGATCCTTCCACACCTTTCATGGTCTCCTTCAACTTCTTCAACTCCTCCAATCTCTGCTTCTTCTTCTCAAGCTCCTTTATGTACCCAATTGTCTCGTTTATTATCACTTCTCTTGTGGCCTATGATTCCCGCATAACAAAGAAAAGGGTCATTCAAAAAACTCACTGACATTAAAATAAACGGGTGGAACAAAAAACATGAAATGTGGACACATAATGTAGAAAACCCATTTTACCAAAACCCCCAAAAACCATGAAATCGACAAGACATGGAATTTTGGATGATGATTGATGAACCTGAGGTAAGAGACCAGGGACAGAGGTTTGAAGCTGAGTGAACATTTGAGTCATCTTGGACCTTCTTTCACGTTCCATGTTAACGCTCCCACAATTGGAGTGACTCGTTCTCTTAACACGCTTTCTGCTGGTGGTGTTAGCAGTTGCTTCGGCAATGGTTGAAGGGTGAAGAAAAGAAGAAGAAGAAGGTGGGATTTGAGAGAATGGTGGCATGGTAGAGTGAGTTTCAGTTTCCTTTTTCGTAGTGTGACCTTGCATCTTGGTCAATAATATACATCATATACTTTATTTAATTATCTCTCTTCTCGCTATATACCAAGCAGTTTTGTTCTGTTTTGTTTTGTATCGTATCGTATTGTATTGTATTTCTCGAGTGAAATTGAGAAAAAGAAAAAGCTGGGGTGGTTAAGATTAATCATTGGTTTGATTTGAATCGATCTGCTAGTACGTACCTGCTTGCAGAAAAAGAAAAGGCTTCATCTTGAAAGATATATAATATATGCACTATGATTTTGTGTATTTTCACCCTTATCTAATTTCTATTATATTGTTTATTGTCTTTATCTATGGCCACTCTAGAAGGAATTTTGGTGAAATGAAGTAAAGTAATTGAGGAAAGGGGATTGATGGTGGCATCCTATGATTGTAAAAGTGTTGGAATTTGTGTAGTTGGTAACAGAAATGGTAACATTTGGAAGAAAAATAGGTAGCGGTAATTGATTAGATTCCCGCGGGCATGTGTGATCGTGACACCTTTCTGTATCATGATCATGCAGAGTAACCGTATGAGTGGGAAAAAGCAGCAGAGAGAGAGACTGAAATAACAGACTTATTGGTGTGCAGAGGTTGGACCCACAAAGTGATGAACAATAAAAGAGAAAAGAGAAGTTTGTTTTGGAGTGGGAGTCAAGAAAACAGAGAAGAACAGTCATGATTTATTACTCATTTGGTTCCTCCTTCTTCAAATAATGAATTTCAATCATGTTTATGAATACGATGAATCCTTAAAAAGTTTGACAGTGTAGTGTTGTATCAGATTACTGTTTTATGTGTCTTAATTCAGAGAAATAAGTTGTATTAAGACATTTTAAATCCAAAATTTACCACACAAGGTATATGTATAAAGTTTTTTGTGCATACGTTATAGTAATAAAAGCTAGAACAGTGATTAAAGCAATGAATATGCAGCAATTGAAACATTTGTTCGATAAACTAGTGTCTCGTACATTATTATTCAAACACATATTACAATAATAACTTAATATATTCTGATAAACATGAACTAGGATAATAAATAAGACTTGGTTTAATTGTTAATTGACAAAGTTCTTCGATGAAGTCTCACCACAGGAATAACCACAAGCAAGAGAAATGCCAACGATCCGATCAACGACACACCGATTGAAACAGCCATTTGACCACAGAATTTATCAAACACATTGCACACTTTTTTCCAATTCACATGGGAGTTTCCTTTGTAGCCAAGGACACCCACCGCCGCCGCGGCACCATTGCCGGAAAATAGCAAAGCCACCATGAATGCGTCCAGAACAGTCATCACTGTCCACAAGCCTTTACTTTTACCTCTGTTCACTACGGCAACAACTAGAGTCAAAGCTCCATACGTGCATGCTATTGCATTGGTCACCAGAAAATACCTAGGACATGTTGTAAATTAATTAAGATGTTTGAAAATCACGTTAAACACCAAAGTTTTACACTTTTTAATATATAAATGTAAAAAAGCCATAAATAATTTTATTTTTAGAGATAAATTTTATTTATTATTTTATTATTTTATCATTTAAGTGAGTTCCATTTCACTTTTATTATTTAAAAATATGCTTTAATACATATAAATATTGGAAATTATTTTATGCATAATGGTGTTCTTTTTCATATTTCGTTTAGTTGATTTAAAAGAATGTTTAGCCTATATTTTTGTTAAACTAAATTGAATGCTAATTCCACCTAGAAGCGGTGACATTAAAGAAAAAGTAGCCCCACTATGATTCATTTTTCAAAATATAATGTTCTTAATAATATGATACCGACTTGGATCTGTTGTTAAGGGTCAAAAACAAAGTCAATGATATCGGCCACCTTAGTACTACAACTGCAACCATAAATGGCAGCATTAAAATGGCAGATGGGAAAATGTCAAGTATATCATACATTAAATTAAAGCATATATTATAGCCAAGACTCTTAAAAGTATAATAACTATTTATTAATAGACTCTATAGCCAAGACTTTTAAAAGTATAATAACTATTTATTAATAAACTCTAGTGCTGTGAAAATAGATTAAAATCTATGAATTAATCTAGTTCATCACAAGTTTAGATTGAGAAGAAAAAAAATTTAATACAAGTTAATTTTAAATTTGACCTATTAAAAATTTGGATTTAACGTGTGGTAAGTTAGGTTTGTTAATCCATTTAATTTTATATTTTGTTTTTATTTTTGAATTAAATTTAAAATTTAAGATGATTTTGGATTATATTTTAATTGTATTATTTTTTATTTTGAATTGTTTTTTAAATTTAATATAAATTTATTTAAATTTGAATTAAAAAAAATGTATTTCTTAATTAAAAACAAAAGTTACCATTAATTGAACAAGTAAACCTGTTTAATCCATTGTAAGTTGAATTAGAATTGAATTTTTTTTTACTTGAGTTAGATTAGATTGACTTATTAAGTGACTAATTTAAGGTGACCTGAATTGGATTTCACGAAATTGACAAACTTGACTAGATTCTATTATACTTTATCCGAAAGTGTTTTATTTATTAAGAAAACGTTTATGAGCATAAATTTTTACTTTACCAATCTTTCATTTGTTCCTGTGCTTAAAAGCACTAACATTTGAAGCTACCATATTGCTAACTACAGTGAGGAATACAAAGCTGTAGCTATATTTCAACTGTAAAATAAATAAAGAAGTTCAAAATTAAACACACACACATGTATATATATATACTAGTGATTGATTATGTGGTAATAACAGTGATACAAAGTGATAGATTCTCAGCAGCAGAAGCATCTATGATTAGATAGATTAAGAAATTAAAGCATTATTGAGTGTTTGATAGATGAGAAGGTGATAGATTTAGTAGGATGAATCCACAGAAGAAAAAAATGAAGAGCATGCATGAAATGAAAGAGAGAGCTTACAGAATAGCAGACATCTGATCCCACTTAGCAGTAAGAGGAAGATGAAAAGGTGGTAAGGAATCTGAGATCTGAATGGGAACAACCTTAGTCTGTTTATCTGTTGCAATAACTATGGCAGCAGCAAGAGTGAGAATGAAGGCCAAAAGCCTCATAAGCAAATCAGAAGCACTCAGAGTAACTGCTTTTCCCATTTCTTTGCTCTCTGCTTTCCACACCATACCTGCTTCTCTTATAAACACCTCCATCTCCTAATTTCTAACAGCAACACAAAATACTATTAATTTCTCTTATTTAAGAGAGCAAATACAACACCATTAAATGCTGATGTGAGTACAGCTACCTCACTCAAATCGACACTTTCATTTTCCAAGTCAATAAACTCTAAGCAAGTCTGGAAAATAAAACTTACCAGTCAATTTCAGGTACTACAGACAGAGTAGTGTATTTTATTTTCAAATAATGATATCATAACATCCTTTTACATTCATTTAAAAAAGATTATAAGAATAAAATAATAAAAAAAATATAAACTTTTATATTATTTCAAGAAAAAGAAAAATAGAAAGTAAATAAAAATACTATCATATGAATATAAAATATTTAGGTGTGCTAAAAAATCTTTACTCTTTATTCTCACAGTTAGGCTATATAAAATATTTAGGTGTGCTAAAAAATCTTTACTCTTTATTCTCACAGTTAGGCTTTCTGAGTTTAAATATTTTAAAATCGTTAATTTTGACTTTACACATTCTTTATTATTAATTTCTTTTTATTGAACAATATTAAATAAATTCTTTAATAAGATTTGTAAGATACAAAAATTCTCTATTCTTATTATACTTCAATCAATCAAATATTATGGTTATGAGAACTTAATTTAATTTAGAGATAAAATTTTAAATGAGTAAAGAAAAAACTTATAAGTGTAATATAAATGTTCCTTTTCTATCTCACTAAAAGTGTTATCAAAGTTATGCTCTCTCTCTAAGTATATAGATTTTGTTGTGCTCTTGGATTATACAATTGAGGAGGTCATTAATAAGTTGATAATCGAATTAGGTGATCAAAGTTATGATCTTGAGTTTGACATTTGAAGAATTGCTTGGAGTTACATTAAATTTTTGGAATACAAAATAAAGATTTTTTTTAGTTACGTTATATGATAATTTAATGTTAACATCTAATCAATAACTTGATTATTTAAATATGTCAAAAATGTGGTAATTAATTTAATAGGTATACCTTCGTGTATAGTTTTGAGTGTAAAGTGTATGTGTGTGTGATGTTAGTGAATTATTTGGAGATTGTTAATCAGTGTTTTGAAGAATTTGTAAGTAATTTGTTTTTTATATTTCTTGTTGAATTCTCTCTTTAGTTGAATTTTTTTTTTCTCAAACTACGTACAAACACTGTGTAATTATTATATTTATCATTTGCTATGCTTCAACTACAGCATGTCATTCAAATAATAAGGAGTACAACTCAAGTAAAAATCTATAATTTGGGTGAGAGAGAAATCAAAAGAACTGCATCCTTTAAGAAGGAAGTGATATTTTTAAACATGAAAGTCAGTAAAAAAAAAATATATTGATGATATAAACATGTAAATAAGACTTAAAGTGGTGACAAGTTAATAAAAAAAGTTATTGTATTATTGCTTTCTATTTTATAATACATGCAAATGATCTACAATTTATAAAAAACCTTTTATGTTAAAAAAGTTTAATACAAATCTTTTGACTGAACAAAGTATGACAAATTAGCTAGTTGATTTAGATGTAATTGAGAATTCATTCTTATTAAATATAAGTGATTTAATTATATACATTAAATAAAAATAATTAATTATAATTTAATATAAATGTATACATTAAATAAAAATAATTAATTATAATTTAATATAAATGTGATAAATGATACGATGTGATATTTTATATAGATATAAATGCCATATGCTTCTTATATACCTACTAATACAATTAAAATTAGTAGAAAGTGATTATACCGCCTTAATTATTCAGTATTTAACTATATTTAACGAATATTTATTACTATATATTACTTATAACGATGACACTTTTTTTATAATAAAATTGATTAAGTGCATAATAATAATCTAAAAATACATCTTAAATCATTTTTATTATTTTAAGTTTTATACTGTAAATATACAATAAATAAACAAATAAGTTATAGGTGACGCCTTTAATTTGTATTAAAATTTTGTATAATTATATTTGAACTGACCAAAAAAAGTGGGTAGGGAGATGGAAAAAGAGAAGATTTTGACCTAATGAAGAAAAGCATTTAAGAAGAAAAGAAAGTATAGAACTTGTGATGTCGACAAAACATTTCCAACTTCCCAACTACAACCTACCATGCTAATATTTATTTATTTTATTTTAATTTATAAATCTTATATATAAAGTTAAACTACTTTTTGTATAAACTTTTATAAAATTATGATAGCCTAACCTATGAGTTAGAATTTAGAGGGATATTAATTTATAAATTTAAACTATTTTTCTTACAATATTATATTCTTAATTTCACTCATCATAGTACTTTTGGGGCCTATATAATGTCTCACATGTTCACTTCAATGAGTTGGTTCCACCTAAATTCCGTGTTCTCAAGTTCAATCAATCAATAAAATATATTATTATGAAAATTAGTGTTTCAATGATCAAACTCTAATGGTTGATGGAGTTATTTCAATAATTAAAATCATGTTTAGAACATTAATTAAAATATTTTCTGTCAATACCGACCAATAAATGTTCTCAAAGCTACAATAAAACAAGAAATAGGGATTTGTTCATACGAGATTTTCTATTAAATAGTTTATAAAATATTAAGAACAATGAATTAAAATACATTTTAAATATGAATAGAATTAGAACTTTAATTTATATCACATATAAATTATATTATTTTAAATACCTTATTTAACAGATACTCATTTAAATATAAATATAAATATATATATATATATATATATTTAAAACATATATAATGAAATATATATTTTTTAAATATATATATATATATATAACATATATTATGTTTTTTAAAATATGAATAGCTTATTCGTTAAACAATGAAATAATATAAAATATAAATATTAATCTATATTTATAAATAAAGAGAATTTTTTTGTGTGTTGATATTTATTTTCTAATTTGTTCTTTAAATAAAAAATAATTTAAATTAAAACGATAATTTTATGAATTTTATCGTGATTGTTTTTTATATTTAATCATTTTTTATTTGATTATTTTTTAAAAATTTAACCATTTTTCTTAAAAAATATACATAAGAAATAAATGAAAACCAATAATAATAAAATTAAAAAAATGTTTATTTTTAGTTTAATAATTATAATATTAATATTAATAATAATTTTATTGTTTTTATTATTATAAAGAAAAGTGAACATGTTCACTAGTATAAATTAAAGTTTTAATTCTTTTCATATTTAAATTTAAATATATTTTAATTCATATTTTTCAAAATATATATATATATATATATATATATATATATATATATATATATATATATATATATAAACCGATGTATGGATATAGATGTACAGATAGATAGTAGTTGTATATTATTAAGAGAAGAGGATTAGTATACATCCTTTTCAAATTTGACTTTTCTTTCAATCAAAAAACAACATTTAAATATTATTTATATTATTAAATAAAAATAACATGATAATCAAGAAAAAAAAATGACATACGATATATATATATATATATATATATATATATATATATATATATATATATATATATATATATATATATATAATTCTACCTTAATCTATACTTAATTTTCGTTTAAAATAATTTTAGTTGGATCTTTAATTAATTTAAAAATTTAAAGTTACACACATATTATGTGTAATATGCAACACCACTTAAGTGGGCACTTCCTGGAACTTGTCCGAAAAAATAAACTTGTAGAAATCCAACATAAAATTACATTTTTGTGCTAAAATGATTCATTTTTTTTTCACAAACACACAATCTATTTGTGATAATAAATGTTGATGAACTCGATAAATAATTTAACCAAGCTCATTCACTACAAAAATATAGTAAATTAATAGAGGTTTGTTTTATGGGGTCTTAGAAACCTCACCTAACTATTCAAGGTTTTACTACAAAACCGCAGTCATTTTTTTTATTTTTTATCGTAATTTTTTGACAGTTTAAAAAAAGAATTGTAGTTAAATTAAATTTATTTGTTTTTTAAAATATATTTCAAAGGTTTCTTTACACCAAAGTCGCTTATTTCGTACCCTCCTAAGCCTTGTCTCCATGCTTTGTTTTCCACCTTCATCAGAGTTTCTTCACTGTGCCGTTTTCTTCTTCACCTTCACCTCTCAAGTTCTTCATCTTTGGCTTTCGCGTCTCAACTTCTCCATCTTCAGCCTTCCCGTCTTGACTTCTTCATTTTTATACACTTCGTCACTTCGCAATCCCTGATTTTCTTGTATTTTTTTTTTTCAAATCTCTAATTCCGAAAACCCAGAACCCAAGCATAAGGAGCTCACCGATCACGAATGACTTTTTGAGGAGCTCTCCGATGGTGTTGTTTTTGAGGAGATTGTGATTCTCACAGCCTTCGTGTCTTGTCATTTCCATCTCCCAACCTTCGTGTCTCACCATTTCCATCTTGCGATGTGCGCGCCCTGCTGCTGCCAGCTATGTCTGTGCAACCGTCGACCGTATCCTCCCGTCACAGCCAAAGGCCGAACTCGGTAGTGTAGTGCGATTCTCGCAAATCTGTTTGGCCGGTAGAAGCGGAGGCACCACATGAAGGCCAGGAAGTTCCACGTTGGATTGATGAAAAAGAGGATGTCGAAGATTCAAAGAACGGCATCGCCGCTGCAGGAGAAAGCGTGCTCTCTCGGACGATAAATCCCCGGTTGCCAGAAGGTATCGTTCCCGAAGCTTCTAGAAGAAGCCGGTGACTATATAAACAGTCTACCTAGTTGGACAAAGCTGATTCTTGTTGTTGTTGAAACTTTACATGACTTAGCCATTTTATTGTATGTCAGTTTTTCTTTGTTTATTCGTCTTAGTATTTTTAACAGTGCTTATATGAATATTTTTTTATGCTTAGAGATGATCATCCCGTGAGTTTTTACCTAGCTCCCTCTCTTTAACCTCCCCTCCTATAAAGGTAGATAATTACATGGGTCAAAAGAATGACTTTTCAGAATTGTGTATAGTGAACAAACACGACATTTTTTTAACTTTGCAAATACCTTCACTAGCATCACAATTTTTCTGTCAATTGAGATATCTCTTGGATGTCCATTTTCTTTTCACTTGCATGTGTTATGTATTAATGCCTTCCTTCTATATATCATAATTCTGAGATGCACAAACTGCAAAGGATGAACAAAGGGAGCAACTTGCGAAGGAAATTTCAAAGGATTGGAGTTCTGGTATTTATTTAGAATCCTCTGTTTTCAGCTTGATTGTTGTTCTTTATGACTTTCTCCATAATGTATAACTAATTCATTGCCGGTGTTCTGGATGATAGTTTTTGAACATCAATACTCTTTTTCTCACTGAAATGGTTCGAGGTCTAATGCTTATTCTGAAATACTTCTTTGAAACAAAAATTACAGTAAGTGTCTTTTGAAATTGTTTTTCTCAGCATTCAAAATATTGTCAAATATGATAGTATAAGAATATTTTTTATTGTCTTTGTTCAAAGGTAATATTGTTATTCAAGGACAACAATAATCAAATGTTCCTTTTTTTATTGACATCGCTATCCTCTTTTCTGAATGTCCTCCAGATGCATGTCTGCAGAACCTGATCTTCGTCTGGCTTGAATCTAATGTTGAGGCATACTCTGGTGAAAGAAACCACTTCATTTTATACTTTGATTTAATTTTAATTTTGGTGTTTTTGTTTTCTGTGATTGTTACTTTTAATTTTAATTGGTCAATTAGTCATATTTATTATTTATAGTTTTTGATTGTTCGAATTAAGTTTCTTTAAATTTCATTTAATAATTAATAAAATTATAATGGAAGTATAATATATTACGATATGTATAGTTTAGAAGAAAATCCGTAAAGCATTAAAATAATAATAAAACCTATATTTTATTATTTTTATTTAAACATTATTTATGTTTTCAAATGCATCATGGAATTTTAGATGAAAGATGGAAAACTATAAGAATTCTGTTTAGACTAGACAACTATAAATAAAGAATCAAAATTAAACACTGATTTCATACATTTTTGTTAAAATCTTTTATTTTTTTTCTGAAGTTGGGAAATGTTAAAATGAAATCTATCACTATATCATCTCAAAAGTATAGTTAAACATTAATGTATAGAGTAGTTGACCTTAATTTTAAAAATCTATGTATATAGTCCATCTGGATCTCGGGGAGAGGGATACAAAAGGAATCTGATGAAGCAAAATTGATATTTACTGCTGCCGAGGTAATTTAACTTAACTTTTCCCCACTCTTGTTGTTTATAGCCATAACATGATTGTTTTTATATAACAATATGATGGATGAGCTATATCTTTTATTCATATATTTATATATTTTGATAATTGGTACATACAAGGTGACCATGTAACGTTCCTTAATGTATAAAAGGGGTTTCATCAATCTGGTAAATTTTCACAGTGGTGTCACAAGAACTATGTAAACTATCATGCCATGTGTATGTTTAGCAAATTTTCACAATATAGGCATTTCAATATAGTCCATGCACTTTTTTCCTTTCCAATATTGATGTTGTCATGGCTGCTTAAATTTCACAGAGAAAGGTTCTTGAAGTTAGAGAGCAACTCAAAAGAATTGCATAGAGGATAGGATTAGTCTTAAAATCTTGTGAGAGTGATATGCAGGTTGGTTTTTATCTTTTATACTTATGGTTTCAATTATTTTTTAAAAAGACTGGATTCAATATTTTCTTGATTTATGATCTGGTGGGTGGTCAAATAGTCAAATTTAATGAAATCTCTACCCTAGTGTAATCATTATTTTACTATCCTGTTTCATTCTTTGGTTTTCTACCCTATTACATCAAGTACTTGTTAAACAATTGCTTATGTATAAGTTGTTTTAATAATTGAAAGAAAAATAAGAGTAAAGTTTTAATTAATTGATTATGTATAAGTTGTTTTAATTAATTGTCACTACGTGTGTTCAAATTTTAGAGTGGCAGCTAAATTTGGCCTGAGGTATAATAACAAAGTTTCTAAATTAAGATAAATAATCGAAATGTACATAAATGATACAAAACATGAACATGTTTGTTTCATTCTGTATTGGATTGGCTTCCAAATCTAAAACTGGTTAACAATTCAACTTAATAATTTAATTTTAGTTTTAGTTGGATTGATTGGTTTGGTGTTATGAAGTGATTCTGTTTTTTTATTTTCAACAGGCTTATACAATTATGAGATTATGTTCGTCGTGCTTGTCACATTATCGTTGTGAAGCTTTCCTAGTTCTTCAACAAAGATAGATTTACACGGGTTTAATATCATATTAGATAGTTTTATGTACAAATAAATAATGTATTAAATATTATTACACAATTTAATGTATCAAATGAATTTCATTTTGTTTGTTGAATTGAATCTGTTCATTAATTGATTATAAATTGATTCGATGAGATCATAACCCAGGAAAATACAGAAAAATTGATTGAATGTTAAATATAAAAATATAATTTTTTTTTTAAAAAATGATTTTTCGGCGGTTTTGAAAAACCTCGGGTAATTACCGGTGGTTTCCTAAAAACCCCTGTAAATACCGACGGTTTTGGAAACCCCCAATAATTACCGGCGGTTTTTATGAAAACCCCTGCTAGTGTCGGCGGTTTTGTGATAATGTTAATTCTTACCATTATCTAAGGATCATCTTATTAGCAAAATCAACTCTTTTTTAGCTTATTACTTGCTTAAATTCTCTCTTTTATTTAGTTTTAGTATTTATCTATATTTTGAGCTACATTACGTAAATAATACTCTAATTCCTTGTTTTTTGATCTATTTCGATGTTAGGAAGATCCTCCATTACATTGAAGAGCCTCGGTGATCCAGGAAGTCATTGATTTAAAAGTCATTTTCGCTTAAGCGAGAATAATTTAGCTTAAGCGAGAATTCGGGCAGTATATATACTCACGAGGCAGAAAGAAAAAGGGTCTTTGGTTCTTTGGAGGCACGATTTCACGTCAGGAGCTCATGGAGGGCGCGAGGAGCTTGTGGGAACATCTCCTCCTCTTCCTTTGGGTCTCCTTCTTCTTCCATCTTCCATGTTTGTAAGCTTTAGGGTTCTCCATGGAAATGGAGAACCAGATTCATCTTGTTAAGGTTAGATGTAGCCTATGAACTCTTGTGTAATGAATGATTGTTTCGTATTTATAAATGTCTTTTCTATCTATTACTAGTATTCTTGTTTCCGATCTTAAAGTTTGCATGTAATGGGGATGTTCATGACTTGATTTTGGGGTTTCATTGAGCCAGGGATGGGATATGAAATCTTGAACTGAAATAAGAGTCCTTGTGGGTCATTGAGCCAGGGATGAGATATGATTCACATGTTGTCTTAGATCCTAGTTCTTAATGCGGGTTTGCTTGTTAGATTGTCCAAGAGAGGAAATGAAATTGGTTATACACAAGAGTGCATTGGTGAAAACTAATCTTAACAATGTCATTTCATACCATTTCTAGTCTTTTCCATTTCCAAGTGCCTTCAATACCAAAGTCCAACCTTGTAATTACTTGTGAATTTATCTTTTTGCACATATTCTTAAATGATGAGTTGTTCTTGAGTCTAGATGAGTTGTTAATCGCATAATTTTCTAGTATTACGAGTCTCTTGAGAAAACGATACCTGATCTTACCACGGTTTATTACTTAACGATTTGGTACACTTGCCAAAGAGATTAACATTTTGAAAACCCCAAAAATAGAAGCGGTTTTCAAAAAATCGCCGGTAATTATGACGCTGTTTTTTCCAGTGATTTTCGTAACCGTGAGAAACCTATTTAGGAGGTGTTTTAACCCCGAAAACGTAACAAAAAACCCCTGATAAAATTGGATATTTTTGTAGTAATTGAGGATAATATTCAGTTTTAGCTTTTCGTAAAAGAAAAAATTTTTGTGCTAAAATGATTAATTCTAGGAAAATATCTTAGAGTAAAAAAATAATTAATTTTTCAAAGAAAAACATGTATGTTGATTTTGTAAAATAGAGTTTCACCTAAATAAGTCATTATATTTTGAAATGTTCAATTATTTTTTTGAGACTGTGTGATTTTTTTAATTAACTCTCGTACTTGATTATAACTATAACCTAAATGACTGATTCACAAACACTCACAAAAATGAATCTCACTCTCAAAATAATACAGGATATAACTTTCCTCCTCATCTATAACTATCAATTCTCCTTTCTCCTTAGTTTTAAAAAAATTAAACATTTTTTATCTATCAAATATTATATTACTCACTAACTTTTCATAAACTGTATTTTCGTTTTTTTTTTGTTTTTTTCTTAATCCAAACAACTTCACATTTTTTTTTAATTCACTCAAATTCATTTTCAGAAACAAACTAAGCTTAAAAGTGTGAAATGTAAAAAAGAATAATATATGGTGTAGATAAACTTGCGAATTTAATAATTCTTTTAATCTTTGAAAATTCAAATTAAGGTTTGTATAATTTAGTAAAAAGATTGAATAACAAAAATCATAATCTTACCTAAGGTTTGGGACATATATACTTGCCAACCCCTTCATTTAAATGCTGTATTTGATTTATCTCTCACATGTGCCTTTCATTTTCTTGTTTTATGGAAAGCGGTAACGTCCTATTTGTAGACTTTTTCTTCATACTACATTTCTATTCATTTATGATATTAACATTTTCACTTGAAACAAAATTTTCTTTGTCAACAAGTTTTATTTATTTTTAACTATAATTTTATATTGATTAATGCTCCTATTATTTTTCCTTTATATTTTGAAGACACAATTAAATGTTTTGGTGAGCTTAATTCACAATGACATATTACTCTAAATATTTTAAAAACGTGAGACTAATGGCAACAATTTAAGAATATATTAAAGATTAAAATTCATAAAAGAATTTTTTAAGTAAAAGAAAAAAAATGGATTGAGTGAATTATTTGTTGGAGATTTCGTATTAACTAGAGATAAGATAATTTTTTATTATATAAAGTTAATGCAAATCTCATTTTGAAGCTAATTGTGTGAGATTGAGTTAAAATTAAAATTTACATCTTAACATGATACCAGATCCATGAGTTTGAATCTATCATAATAATATTTGTTATTTTTTGGGTTTACTGTATCACTTGTTATCAAATCATTATTACTGTATAGTCTAGTACTCGAGATATATATATCTCGACTTGAGAAAGTGTGTTAGAAATCTTACATTAATTATAAAAAAGTCAATTTCATAATATACAAAATGGACGTAAACTTTATCTTTCAAATTATTTTTAATTATGAGATAGTGTTAGAAACTAAAAATTATTATAAATACCTTTTAAGTTGTCTAACAATCATAATTAATTTTAAAAAAAAATCAAACAAGAAAGATAGTCTCAAAATAGATGCAACTTTTTAAATTTAATTATCATATTATCTATTTTCATAATATAAATGGTTATTATATAAATCATTATAGATATTAATTATCTTTCTCTATTTCAAGTTATTTGTCATTTAATTTTATTGTGATTCTTAAATTTTTCTTTCTAAATATAATACATTTTATTTTTAGTTCTTTAAATATGTTGTTTTTATATTTAGTTCTTATAAATATAGTATTTTTATTTATAATTCTTACAATTACTTTTGTTTTTGTTATTGCTAGGTTATGGCTTTTTATATTTCAGTTTGTTATATATACTGGGATAATGTTGATTTAAAAAGTTCACTTTATCATGACATCATTAACTTTATGAAAAAAAAATACTAATAGAAATATGAAAATTATTTCGGGAAGAAAAAAGGGATCAAAGATGGTAATTTATGATTTGATGAAATCTATATTGTGATTACATCTATTATTATTATTTTGTCTTTATTAATTTTTGATAAAAATAAAATATTTATTAGTAACAAAAAAAATTATCTGAAAACTTAAATAGGACAATTGAAATTTAAAAAATATAGCATGCCAGTTACATAGAATAAATGCAATTTTATCATATAAATAAAATCTACGATAAATAATTTTTTAAAATATAAAGCACGACTCAAACTTTATTCAATAATGGTTATATTTTATATTTGTTTTTACTCGTGACATCAAGTTTTAATGAGGTTTTAGGAAAATAACCATTTTAAATTGAGATTAATGAGATTAAGTGATGTTTACTATTTTTTGACTGGTGTAAATTAAATATTTTTGTTTATATTTTATTCCAGAGTAAAATATTAATTAGGCTTAAAATGGGATGTTTATTTTTCTTCACCTTTAGAACGCTAACGTAGGCATCATAGTTAGAAGTGAAAAAATATGATTTTTTTTTCAAATGCACTCTTACCATAAACTTCAATGTATTGTTAATTTAATAAATAATTCATTTTCTTAATTATCCAGTTGTGTAAAAAAAATTATTGGAGAAACCCAATTCTACAAAGTAAACGTTTCAAATTCGACACTTTTAATATAATATTATTATTAAAAATAGTATATGTCAAACTTCAATCTTCACGAAACTTGAACATATTAAGCATTGATAAAGACATTTCCAGTTCTATGGTGAAACACTTGATGATTCATAATCCCAAAATTCATGTTGGTTTAGTATATTGAATACAATGTATAGGTCAACTTTGCTGTTTATTTGAAGGCATTGATTGAATAATTGTATTAAATATAGGAACTTGGTGATTGAGTTGGATGAAGATGACCAAAACCAGTTGTCAATTCGATTGCGTAAGCTGTGTTCATACTTAATGGGAACATGCTTATATATGGAAGATTTCTACAACTTCAAACTTAAAACTTATCCCATTGTGACGTTATCCACACGACATTCCTCAATTAATGTTCTTCATTTGTAGAACCCATAATTGAATTCCTTTGCTTCCTTTTTCATGGTCCAATTTCAAATTCATACATGGCAGACATTACAGGTAAATGCTTTTGTGTAAATTAATGAAACAACGAAAAGAAAAGAAAATTTGAAAGAAGAAAAAGGAGATCCTTTTACTCTTTTTCACTTTCTTTTGTTTTTTTTAAGATATTTTAAGACCCATAGAAAATTATAAGATAATTACAAGCTTTAGTTATGTTTTCCATGTTTCACATAAAGCTATCTCAAACAAATTATTAATATAAAAAATAATCGAAGTATGTTGATAAAATTAAGAAAAAGAATACAGTATTCCACAATTGCTTCTTCTACATGACCCACCAAAAAATCAAGAAGGAAAGAAAAAGCTTCTAGAACATGCAGCAGCCACGCGCAATTTACATTATTTTTTTCTTTATATATATATATAAAAGATTTCTAATTGAATATAGTATTTTTATACGGAGTATAATATTTTTCTATGTTTATCTTCAAGACGAAGGTGAAGGTTTATAAAACTTACACAAGCACGCAATATGGATATATATATATTTTTCTACTGTTCTTTGGGTATTTTTTTATTGTAATATTTTCTATGAATCTGCGAAATCAAAGTTATTATATAAAATTCTCCCTGGACTCTATAATCTTAAGTTTCATAAGTAATTCAGAGACTATATATATATATATATGAAAAAAAAATTCCTTTTGAATGGGAAAATGCACTTAAAAAAATATGTGTAGTCACATTTGTTGACAACGAGGATAATAATTTAAAATTGTAACAGTTTAATAATTTATATGAATAGGAAAATTTTTCAAACAAATATTCAATACAAAATCTATTTTGTGTCACATCAACACCTTTTTATTAAAGGAAATAATTTTTTATTAAATATTTTTGGAAAAAATTGTATACCTATAAATTAAATTGATTTATAGTATTTTATTATAATCTCAACTTTCAATTAATTATTATACTATTTTATTTTCTATAGTATTATCAAAGAATAATAGCTAACTAATTATTTTTAATAAAGTATTTTCAGGACTCATGTAAAATCTTATTCAGAAATTCTGAATCCAATTTCACTCTAACTAACATGCCGATTCATGCTCTGTAATACAACCCTTTATTTTATATACCAGTCAAATTTACAAAAAAAAATATCTCATCTTTTGACTGACAAAATAAAGTCAAAATTACTTATGTATTTCAAACTACTGGATATATACAATTTGTTTTTTATTCTTTTCAAGAGTACGTGTTTTTGTTTTTTTTAATTTCATGTCTGTAGACAGAAAATAGGAAATCACAGATATCATCACAAATATATAAAGCTTTTATGAAGAACCAAACTTTTTCTATAATTTAAGATTAACTTGTTCAGGGTTTGTGATGTCTAGTCATTCTTTATCTCTTTGTTTATCACCAAATTATTGTGGTGATGGCTTTGTGTAAAAGTGTTTGTCTCAAAATCAATTAGCACAGTAATAGTCTATTAATTCTATATATAATGAGGGTGAAATCAGAATCTATGCTATAACTGCAACTTTGATTCTGGATAAACTTGTAGAAATCATGATTGGGTGAAACCAAAATGATTGATTTAACATGTTCTGCATGATGTCACTTAAGACAATCAGTTCTTATCCTCCAACCAGAAATTACCAACCAAGTGGTCATAGATGTAACACTCAAATTGTCTATGCAGTGTAGACAAATGAACATATAATAATACAGACAAAATCAGAATCTAAGATTACAATAAGCAAGTTATTTAGCTGCCAACCCGAAATATCTGTTGTTTGAAACAAAGTCTACATTATGTATATTGATTTTCCATATGAAAAGCTTGAGATTTCCCACATATATAAAATATTCTAACATTAGACCATGATGTGTGCGAGGCTCATACAATCACACGTCCACACCAACTAACAAGCAACTGTTCAAACCAACTCTAACGTGCAGGAAACTCCAACTCATTTTGTTTTTAAACTTTTCTGCTTTCATTTCCTTTTCCTCGAGTCCCTATCCACCTATATATATCTGCACAATATCATTGTTCAACCATATCCTTATAAAAAAAACCAAGTTAGCAAGCTACACTGCAAACCAACATGGCTTCTACAGACAAACCTGTAGACACCGAATACAGCAGACCAACTTCATCAGCTCATGCAGCTGTTGGTGTTGATTTATTTAAGTTTGATGTCATCCTAAGGTTTTTGTTGTTTGCAGCATCATTGGTGTCTGTTGTGGTGATTGTCACTGGTAATGAAACTAAATATCTTCCCCGGCCACGGCCAGCCAAGTTCAGATACTCACCAGCCTTTGTGTAAGTTAGCTCATCAACCTTTCCTTATATGTGATAAAAATTAAAGTCCTTAACTTTATGAGAGTTAAATAGGGATGTAGGGGTATCCAGGTTTGTGCTTATGTTTCTAGCCAGAAATTGGTAGACCCAGATAAGGGATGCTTCTACCTTCCTTAATTAGATGTAAACGACAAAAGGACATACAGGTTCCAATGTTTCAGCCATTAGATGGGGTTTCAAAGGAAGAAGCAACGCTATCTATGTATTATTTTTGTCCCATTTTAGGGTTCTGCTTTCTTTCTGTTTTTCATAGTATTTCCAAAAGTATTGTCAGAAAACCTTTTCGGACGAACTTGTTGATTTTCTTCAGTGTTACATATATTAATATTCGATGAGAAATGGTTGGTGGGGAATTGTTGGCGTACGTTAAAACTTTGAAATTTTATCTACTTTTTGATATCACCATATGACAAAGTGCTTCCAGGAAATTGGTATTTTTCTTTGTGAACAGGCATGGAAATTTTAAACTTCCGTCGTGCTTCGTAAGCTTTGACTGTTCATGCTTAACCTTAGTTTTTTGTACTCGTTTTGTTACTTAATGTAGCACCTAAATTTAGACGAGTTCCAAGCCATAATAAGGATGAGTCAAAGTCGTCCATGATGCATGTTTATTGTTTTACCTCTGTTCTAATTTCCTGATGTCATGATCTTTAGGCATTCTTTTATTGTATTTATAAATCAAAAGTCTTCCATCTGCATATACAATATCAGCTTATTTATTAGTACATAATGGATTATTCTCACGGATACTTTTTTTCAAACAAGTCTTCTTAATACCCCTTGCTGTTATGGAGCTGCCATTTGACACGTAATGTGTACATACATGCAGATACTTTGTGGCTGCTTTGTCCGTTGCAGGCCTTTACAGTATCATTACAACTCTTGCATCACTCTATGCCATTAAAAATCCAGCACTTAAAGCAAAGTTGCTCCTCTACTTTATCTTATGGGATGCGGTAATTAATCCAATAAACCATTTTTCTTCACCTTTGCAATTCCTCTTTTCTTCAACTTGCTTGCTTTCATTTATATACATCAAAAGCATAACAAATGATTGAATGACCATGCTTCTTTGCAGCTTATATTGGGGATAATAGCCTCAGCAATAGGCACAGCTGGGGGTGTAGCGTATGTGGGTTTGAAGGGTAACAAGCATGTGAACTGGGACAAAATTTGTAATGTTTATGATAAGTTCTGTAGACATGTTGGTGCCTCCGTAGCAGTGGCTTTGTTTGGAAGCATTGTGACAGTCTTGCTCATTTGGATTTCAGCTTACAGCCTTCATAGTCGAGTTCCCAAGTAGATGGAAAGAACATGGATCGTGCATTCTGCGTATTTATTCACGTCTTCGTTTATAGTTGCATTGTTTATAAAGTTAGTGTGGTCGGAAATTGTTAAGAGTGTGTAGATGACTTGATGTGTTGCTTCAGTTGTGTTGATTATTTTGTAAATCTGTTTCCCCTTGAAGACTCGGTTGTATTACTTTACATGACATTCGTGCTATAAATGATTTCAAATTTTTCATTATACATACTCCCACAAAAATACAAATAGAATGTCATGTTACTGATGCATTAAAGCCTTTAATTACATTCGTGTAATATATGAGTAAAGTCATTGGAATTAGAAGCCAATGCTGCAATTACTAACGATTACACTTCTCAACCACAAAACGAGCATTTTCCCTACGCAAGCTATAGCATTTTCTACAACGAATAAAACACTACCAATTCTGTTTATCTTCTAATACTTTGAAAGGATACTAACTAAAATCCAATAACCAAGAATAAAGAGAAAATGTTAACGGTGCATGAAGGTTATGTCCAAGCATTAAAAAGGACCCGTTTTGTGGTCAGCTATCACAATCAGCTTGAGAATAATTCACATGAAATGAAAGGTCTAATTTGCAGTATCTGTATACAACAACAAAACTACTAAATCAGCGTAACAAGTAACGTAAACAAACCTTCAAGCCTTTTTTATTTATTTATTTTATAAGGTGCTGCCATAAATCAAGTTTGTGAATTCATAGTTATATACAACAAGATTGGAAGTTCAAATATGCCAATAAGCATTATGAACTTGTTATTGTATTATCTTTGATGACATTCTTTGTATGTATTACGACAACAGAGTTTGAAAACAAACTATACACAATGAAACTGAATTACTGATAGCTATCACTGCCTTATGTGATCTCCCTATAACTTTCTATTCCAATCTGTGGGACCAATGTGCTGATTTACGACCAATCACAGAGATTTGAACACGTAAAACCTCATGAATAGTACCTCGGCGAAGCACTCCCAAAACATGTTCATCATCTTCTGCTGCCAAATCTGCCAAAGAAACCCACCGAGAATGTGTTTCATCCCTCATACGGAAGCCATAGAACCATCTACCAACTTTCCACCACTTGACACAGACACGCCGATCTGAGATCTCATGAGTCCGAAGAGTTTCTACAAGATTATCACCCTGCCATTGAAGACACTTACATATATTAAATACATACCACTCTGGTCAGTTCCTCCAAAAGGGTTCACATGAACGAAGTTCATATAACTATGACGCAGACATCTATTCGATTATATGTTCTATGCAATGCACTATCTTATATATAACAACTTCCAGGTAAAAGCCTTCTTGGGAGAAGTGGGAAAATACATATTACAGATCATGGTTCACTTTTATCCTGTTTATTTCTCTAAGGAAGGATAAGAATAGGAATGGAATTTAAAGGAAAAAGAAACAGGTAAGATATGAAAAGACATCACTTATTTCTAAAGGTTTTAAAGATGCAAACTTAGGAACAATGCAACAAATGCACACACAGGTAATTTTGAGCATGTGTCACGGATTTTTTTCCTAATCAGTGTTTCATATTACGTCCCTGCATTAAACTGATAAAAAGATATTTTATTTGATTGACCAAAGATTATGAATAGGCACGAAAAAATTGAAGCTTTAAAGAAACAATAACTAACGGTCTTAATTAAATGTGATGAATTAAACAAGCACAATAAATTTTGCAACGATGTTTACATTAGATAAACTTGAATAAACTCCACTAATGCAATCAAACAGTTGTTCAGATTCACATTTGGCAAATGTCAAACCATATTTACTCTTGTTTTCCAGTTGCACCCTTGCTTCGAATAAAAGTACCATATATACCATTGCCAATATGCCAAAGGTGCAGTTTGATAAACCCGTGCATAGTAAAAGTACTCATCCAAATTTTTACCAAGTGACATTAAGTTAACCTAAAATGTGTTGGATCACAAACAGGAGTGTATGTAGTTAAACTCCATAAAAAACAAAGAAAATTAAGGTGCATTACCCTATGAGTTCCAATGTAGCTTGCAATCAAAGCTTTCTAGTATCTATTTGGACAAACATCTTCATAAATGCTTTTAGAAGAAAAAAATAGAAAGCGAAAATGAAACAAGTCTTTCTATAAATTAAAATTAACTTATGCAAAAATTAAAAAGTTAGAGAACTATATGAGAGTTTGTGCAAATTAGCTAACATGTAAACTGATTTAATTTATGGAGAAATTTATTTCAATTTTTCTTCTTATTTTTCTCTCATAGAAACCTTTATGGGGAAGGTTGTTCAAACAAAACCCTCATTTTTTATTCCTTAACTTGGATACTAGTCAGCATGACCCACAAAGCAAACCAAAATAGGGTGTCAAAGAATGGGAATACCCGAATCCCAAGGGTTGTGAGGCAATAGTGTACCCCAACCAAGTTAATCAGCACATTCATTTGAGGGTCGAACAAGAACCTTTGCACGTCTTCAAACCCAAAGCTCGTACCAATCAGGGTGTCAACAGCTTTCAGATGGTCCCCAACCTCAACTGATTCAGAAGGTGAGCAAGCTTCCACAAACTTCACAACAGACCTTGCTCTCACTCCCAATTCCACGTGCCTATCCAAGTACAATTTCCTCCACTTCTGCAACCCAATTTCCAAACAAAAAATTACCACACATCCAAGAATCAAATCATCAGCACCATGTAACAATAATTCGGTGGAGTTTAATCTCTATAGAGTGACAATGTAAAAGGTTTTTACACCATGTTATGATACCTTCTGAGGTAACTAGCAAATATTAATAGAAGTACAGTTCCTGACAATTTGTATTTCGTTGATGGTGTATTTTTTTTTTCCTTTTACATTACTGATGCATGTTCTATTTACTCAATTCAATCGCAGGGGACAAAGTTCTTTCCAACGAAGTTAACAAAAAAGTTTAACACAAAATAAATAACAAATTTAAGGCTTCGATACCCAGAGGTCCCAATTCAGAAACCAATAAAGAGAAGTATCAAACTTTGATAAATTAAGGTTGAAAAACAAATAGGGTGTTCCTCCAAAAAGGGGAGAATCAGTGAATACCTTGAAATTGGGAGAATGAGTGAGAGTAGAAGAGGAAGGGAAATGGAAGGAAGAGAGTAAGGGCCATCTGTTTCTGACAAGAGACTCCCAAATGCAATCCGAGAAGCAGAGTTCCCTCCAGAACCTCGAACAACAACCTAAGGCACACAAATCCCGCACCTTTTTTTGGGTTTTTTTGCACCAAATTGAAAACGAAACAAAAGGGTCAAGTAGAATCGAAGCTTTCCTATCTAAGGAGAATCGGAATTCGTGATCAGAATAAAAAAATGTAAAAGGGAACCTGAAGCAGCGAAGCAATTTTGAGGACAACATCTTCAGGAAGGGAACTGAAGATGGAGACAGAATCTGATTTTCCTTTGTTCATTTGAAACAGCAAATAGAATGAACAGTGTTATGTTCATTCGACGATTGCAGTGTTGATTTAATGGTACAATGAAAAGGACAAAAAGGGGAATGACATCCTTTGTCCAATTTCAACCAACACCTATCACTGGCGAGAAGGAATCCACCGCTTCTCTGATCTATTTGAGTTTTTTTTTCTCTGTTTTTTAATTAATGTCCTTTGCCACAGTTGAAAATGGCGTGTAACAGCAAAAGTGGTATTAATATTTTTTTGTTTAATGTCTCGGTAGGTCCCTATTTTCGGACGTGAATCTCAAATAGGTCAATTTTCTTTTTGGCGTCTCAATTGGGTCCCCATTTCTGTAAAATTGTAACAATTAGGGGTCTGCCGTTAAATTGAACAAACGGCCGTTTAATTGTTTGTTACGTGGCATGAACAGTGTTTTCAGTAATTACAGGTGGAATTAAAAAAGAGTTTCAATTAAAAAGTATGAGGTTAAATCAGCTTTAGTGAGAGGGCATAGTGGGAAAACTGATTATGATTCCCATCTCGCACTGACTTTCTATCAAACACCTTCTCTTCAACCTCGCCACGTCAGCCCTATCATCTTCCACCCACAGAAAACCTAACCCTAGCCGCCCGTTGCGCTTCCGCCGCTCCCGCCAATGCCGCAAGTCGTCACCACGGCCAGAACATCATCTCCTTCCTTTCTCGCCGGCGCATCAACGGACCACCACGGTGCCTCAACCAAGACCGCCGCTACCTTCCTTCTCCTTCGCGCAAGGGTTCGAAGCCACCACGACCGCCATCTGCGAGTTCGTCTTCGCATCACCAACATCTCGCCGCCGTCGCACAAAGTCACCGTCCTCTTCTCCACCACCATCAACCACGCCAGCCGCCGCGACACCACTCTTCTCACACGCAAATCATCGAACACGCACCAGCCACCGCAACCTTCATCGCGCCTCTCCTCCATTGACGAAAGCTTGGCACAACCATCTTCATCTTCTCCATTCTCGGAACCCAATCGCACCTTCATCTCGGATCATCACCTCGCGATCTTCACCAACCATGCCGCGACCACCACTAACCTCCCTCACCTCGCGAGCTTCCTCGCCGTTGCCCAACCTCCATGGCAGCCATCACACGCCACCGCACCTTCCCGCTCTACAATCGAGCCTGCATAAAAACCAGACCTGCAAAGAAGAACCCAACAATCACAAATCGCGCACTGTTAGGCGCAGGACCCATGGCTTCCTCAAGCGGAACATGTTCGGGTTCATCCTCTCTGCTTTAGAACTCGGGTAGTGTATGAGAAGGAGAGGGGAAGATGAAGTGGGAATTCCCACTGTGCCCTTTCTCTAAAGCTGATTTAACCTCGTAGTTTTTAATACAAAACTCTTTTTTAATTCCACCTATGATTACTGAAAACACTTACCATGCCACGTAATAAACAATTAAACGGCCGTTTGTCCAATTTGACGGTAGGCCTTTAATTGTTACAATTTTACAAAAATGGGGAGCCAATTGAGACGCCGAAAAGAAAAGGGACCTATTTGAGATTCACGCCGAAAATAGGGACCTACCGAGACATTAAACCTATTTTTTTTATGTTTACTTGGACAGTTGAAAATAAATATACGTGTTCAAGTTTCTTTCCTTCAAGGAATCTTCATGCATCCTCGTTAAAATTGGTTTTTTAATACAATTTGAGTGTCTTCTAAACTTTAATATTTTTTTGTACTCGTTTTACTTACATATGTAGGATAATTACAGTTCAAAATTCATTATCTGGTGGTTGTTTATAAAATTCAATCTAAATTCACACAACTATAAAAGATAATGTAACCTTTACACTTGATGAATAAAACTATACTTACTTTTATCTAAGTGATGTAAAAGTGTTCATCCATTTAGTCTGGTTTGCTGACTATTTAGACTTATTTATTAGTAAATAAAAGAAAATTAGTTTAATTTATTATAGGTTGAGGATTAAATGAATTGCTTTAATAATTCACTTAATTATAATTTTTGTTAATTTAAAATATAACAATTCTTTTAATTTTAAAAAAATAATAATTTATTTTAATTCAAATTTAAATAAATTTCAATTTAAAATGATGTTAAAAAAATAATTCAAAATAATTTAAAATAAAAAAATACAATACAATATAAAATCATCTTAAAATCTAAATACAATTAATTTAAAATAAGTGTCTCTGCAGTGATGAATATTAAGAGATAAGCATGAGTTTGAGTATGTGAAAGAAGAAGCGTAGAGGAACATGCATCTGTTGTTTTGGTCATGTGAGTGATGGAATGGAGTGCAGGTCTCTACCTCTTATCTCTTCACTAATTGCTTGAAAGTTATGTCTCTTTTAGAGCACTCTTTCAATTAATAATTGAAATTCAATTTTTTTCTAGACGTAAGGATCATTAAAGTTAGGTTCGTCAAATTTCTGAGGACAAATCATGCTTAAAAAATTGATGAATCATAACCCAAACAAACCTACCAAAGCCGTTGACGTAAATGATATTAAATGAATTTTTGTCAAGGGAAGAGTTATGACGGTAGCGTGGAGCTGGGCCCTTGAGGGCTGTCCCTGTGTTGCAGTTTTGTTTGGGCCTTGCATATCTCCTCAAGCCCGTTCTATTTTGTAGTTTTGTGTCTGCTCTGATCTATAAAAAAATACAAACACGAAACATAAATAGAAAAAACATGGCACGTGTGGCACAAACATAAATATAATATATACGAATATATTTTCATATTCCATACAAAAAAAAAACATAAACATTGAAAGAGAGAGCCACAGAGAGAGTGAAAGCAAACATGGGAGACAGAGATATTGAAAGATGAAGTGCATAGATAGTACAGAAAGGAAACTCTGTTCCATGGTATGCACAAATGAAACTCTGTTCCAAATGTGTTACTTGCCTCTGAATTCCAAATACAACAATTTTTCATACAGAATGGCCATCTCTTCAATTCCCGGACCTTCTCACATCTATAAATAACTGTCAGAGACATCGATCATGCAGCTTTCAATATTGCAACATGCACAACGTTAGTTTCTATTTTGTATAGCGTCGGTTTCTCTTATCACATTATCTTACTTAAGGATGTAATCAAATTATTTAAATTTTCATAATTCTTTCTCATTCATGTTATTTATATTTTAAATATTGAATTCTGTCAATACTAAAATACTAACTTTGTCATAACATCTGTTATATTTTTATTAGTGAACTTTTTTTTTCTATATTCACAATTTTTTTCTTCTACTGTTTTTCAAAAAATTGGTAGCGTACGCCTATGTATATTTTTTTTCTTGAAATGAAAGATAATATTCTTTATATGTGCAGGATAGTCTTACTATCACAATCATAATATATGAATTTTTTAATGTTTGTGTTTGAGTTTCTTCGTTAACCTTTAAATTCATGTAGCATCGATCTTATGGGTTATTATCGTATACTGAAACTTATTTAATAGACAAAACTATAACATCATGTAACTTGAATAAATACTTTAGTGCTCCTCCTATTAGAGATGACAATAAAATTCATATCGGTTGATCAAAATCTGTAATAAATATTAAATAAATATTATTAATAAATACTTGGAGTTATTAATATGGATATTTAACTACTTGCTTATGAAACAAATACAGATATGGTATCTTACTTACATATGCTAATGATTATATTTTGATATAATTCAAATCAAATTATTCAAGAAAATATTAATATAAATAAATTATTTTAACTATATCTATGGATACATTCACATTCCTAAAGTTTTATTGGTTGGTTCGAAGTTCTTCTCATCAAACTTACAATTGAAACTATACCAACTAACATCTTATCCACATATAATAAAATCATTATCATAAAATCTATCATAATAAATAAATATAATGGTCTAAACTTAATACACAAGGGAGGAGTCAAATCTTTTTGTAACAAACACTTAGATGCCACTAATTTGGTCAATTTGCAAATCAAACCTTTTTCTTCTTCTTTAGAATCTTTTGGTTCCTGGTCATTTTCTGCAAAAACTATATCTTTTTAAAAATAACCTCATAGATGGTGGAATCTCATATTATACCCTTTGCTTTTAGTGAATATAGTAAAATTCAATAAAAAGATAAATTCTTTAGCACTTTTTTATCGTCAAGCAAGAAAAATACTTTATGTTATTCACTTTCATATACAAATAACGTTTTAAATTTAACTCAATTGTACGAAATTGATTTTTAAATGAAATTTGCATTGATTTATATTCCATCTTTTTTAGTTGGCATTGAATATCCAACAAAACTTAACTCCCACGCAGCAGAAAGAGATGAAAATAAGTGACCAAATTAATATCGTGGAGTGTATAGAAATGTGAAGTTCATTCTGTGATAGCAGACAAACAACAACTAAACATAGTTGTTTGCAGGTTCCCAATCATGTTACCTCAGTACTAGGTACAATTTTGATTCCATGTCCAACTAACCAAATTTTCTCAGTTTTGGAAAATGTTGCTGCCTAATCTATCTCATCATTTATGTAACACACACATATATAATTGAAGGGGGCAAATTAAAATGCTTAAGGTCAATTTATGCTCACCTATCTTAACCACCTTGTTTTCTTCTACCTGTCCTTTGCCAATAAAATACTCACTGGGTTACTATAATGTAAACCAATCACACTCTTGCTTACTTCACCACATTTTTTACGATTTTTTCCCATCAATCACTGTGGCTCACAAAATTTCCCATATATATCCTATGCCATTGCCCTTTACCACACAATTTTAAATTTTTCTCTCATTTACTTTAATTTTAATTATTTAACCATATATTCATTTTCACATCATTTACAAAATATATTTTTTTTACATGATTTTTGAGAACCCGACAAAGTTCCAAGTTAGCACAAACAAAAGGTCCAAACAGGACCAGAGAGCGTAATAAAGTACGCATTTATCACCAATGACTAAGAACCAAACCAGCAGAGAAAGTACGATTCAAGCCAACTGTCTCCTTTGACAATAAGCTGCATGTTAAAGCAATCAACCAACTTCGATGTAATGCATGTAATATTGTTATATTTTTGTTATTGTGGTGTTTTTATCATTATACATGAACTATAATTAAAGTTTTATTTCTCTATTGCGATAGCTATTGATTGCATTGTGTTCACTTGCAATGTGAATGACCAACTTTTCTTTCTTTTTCCAACGAAAAAAGCAAAGCAAATAGATATGTAATAGCCAAGGAAGGAAGCCATGATGAGGTAAAGTTAGTTTAGTTGCTAGAACATATAGGACCCACCATGCCATTTAACCAGTCATATTTTTGCATGTTAAAATTAATATAAACTTCACTGTGGTCGTTGATCATCAAGCTTAATAAATAATTATATGTGTCCAGGGCACGTGTCTTTGATTTTTCTCTCTATAGTTTTTCCATGGAAGTTTCCTTAGTGGATACAAACCCAGTGCTGCAAAAATCCGAAACTAAATTGTATGTAAAGACACTACAACGTTGTGAGTGTGTGAGAGTGAAGTGGGAAAAAGCATAGCAGATCCTTCCCGCACATTATTATTTTATCTCAATTTCTAGTTTCCGAGACATCATTTTTGTGTACATTAATCTTTGAATCTGGGATGCTCCAAACTCCTAGAATTTTACTGTTTTTTACAACCTTGATCTAACTCAGTATCCATCCATATCTACATACACTTTAAAGGGGTTAACAGAAAAAAAAAAAAAAAAAAAAAAAAAAAAAACCCCACTTCCGAGAACAGAGCAGGAACAGCAAGAAACAAAGGAACTTCGCTGGTGGGGGAAAAGCTGGTCATATTTTACTGTTTTTTTTTTTCTGCTTTTTCTTTTCTGCTGTGGATGTCTGACTGATATAAGCTCATTTTCTTTGACTGCATTGCAACTTGTGGGGTGACACCAAATCATTGCATTCTCACTTTTGTCTGGAAAAGTTAGGGTCTTTTGAATTTACATTTGCTCATTCCCTTGGTTGAAACTCAAAACCCCCCTTTCAGCTTTTTGAGATTGGTGGGGGGGAAACTCCTGTTAGGGCTTGATTCTCATTCGCTGTGGCGTTTTGAATTGCAAGAAAATGAGGGAAAATGGTGTTGTGGCAATTGAGGGAATGTGAGGTGGAGGAAGGGGAAAAAGAAGAAGAAGAAAAGACGGGGTTGAGTAAATGAGTGTTTTGAGACATGGGGTGTGTGTTTGGGAAAGGAGCGTCGAAGAGGAGAGAGGAAGTGAAAGTTGAAAGCGCAGAAGAAGAGGGTGCTGTTCAGAACGGTGGGAATGTGAAGGAGGGTGGAGAAGAGGAAAAGAGCAAGCCCTCAAAGGGGGAGAGAAGGCGATCTTCGAAGCCGAATCCCAGGTTAAGCAATCCACCTAACCATGTACATGGTGAGCAAGTAGCTGCAGGGTGGCCCTCTTGGCTCACCAAGGTTGCTGGGGAAGCTATTAATGGGTTGATCCCTAGAAGAGCTGACACTTTTGAAAAGCTGAATAAGGTATGGAGGTTAATGACTGCTTTGCTTTCTTTTCCAGTTCAGGTATGTGGAGCTTGGTTATTTTTATTTCAAATTTGAAGATTTTATTGCTTATGTTGTTTTGTTTTCAAATGTAAGCAACATCTAGCAATAAGAATTCTGTGATTTGGTTTTTTCTGTCATCTTGTAAGTTATTAATTGAAAGCCCTTCTATTGAAATGTTTGTTCTGGTAAAGTTAACAAATATCTGGTCTGTGACTGGCCTTTTTGGACTATTTTTCCATCAGGTTGGACAAGGTACATATAGCAATGTTTACAAAGCGAAGGACACTTTGACAGGGAAAATTGTTGCCCTAAAGAAGGTCCGCTTTGACAATTTAGAGCCGGAGAGTGTGAAATTCATGGCCAGAGAGATCCTTATTCTGCGCCATCTGGATCATCCCAACGTTGTCAAACTGGAAGGTTTAGTGACTTCAAGGATGTCATGCAGTTTGTACCTTGTGTTTGAATACATGGATCATGATTTGGCTGGACTTGCTACAAGTCCAACAGTAAAGTTCACAGAGTCTCAGGTATTTACATATTGTAAAATCAAGAACTGGGGTTGGTTGAAATTTATGATTCAAATCAGTCTTCTGTTTCTGATTTGGAACTTCTTTTCTTGATCATGTCTGGGTGGGTGTTTTAGGTTAAATGCTATATGCATCAGCTACTTTCTGGACTGGAACACTGTCACAACCGTCATGTGCTGCATCGTGATATAAAGGGGTCAAACCTTCTAATTGACAATGAAGGAATTCTTAGGATTGCTGATTTTGGATTAGCTTCCTTCTTTGATCCTCATCAAAGGCACCCTATGACCAGCAGGGTGGTAACTTTATGGTATCGACCTCCAGAGCTTCTGCTTGGAGCCACAGATTACGATGTAGGAGTGGACCTCTGGAGTGCTGGCTGCATTCTTGCTGAATTGTTGGCTGGCAAGCCTATTATGCCTGGTCGAACCGAGGTAATCTTTGAATGATTCATTGCATTTTATAATTTCTCTTGGAGAACCTTTCAAGAACATTAGACTTTTCACTTTACTAGTAAATGGTGCAAGAGTTTGTTACACATGCTGTGAGGTTTGTGCTTCTGATTTTATTGATACATATCCACCGTGCTTCATAGGTGGAGCAGCTACATAAGATATTTAAGCTTTGTGGTTCTCCCTCTGATGAATATTGGAAAAAATCGAAGCTTCCACATGCTACCATTTTTAAGCCCCGACAATCATACAAGAGGTGCATAGAAGAGACATTTAAGAATTTCCCAGCATCATCCCTACCACTGATTGAGACCCTTCTTGCAATTGATCCAGCTGAACGCCAAACTGCCACAGCTGCATTGCACAGTGAAGTAAGATACAATTTTATCACTAGCTAATCCTGTGAAATCACTTATTTCTGCTATTTTCTTAAAATATATGTGAAGGATTGCTACATCTAAGTCTAACGTTAACTGCTTCTGTTTTGCAGTTCTTTACTACAAAACCTTTTGCCTGTGAACCCTCTAGCCTTCCAAAATATCCTCCCAGCAAGGAGATGGATACAAAACTGCGAGATGAAGAAGCTAGAAGGTGGATAACTTAAATTGCTAGAACTCTCAATTATCTTTTGAATTCTTGTTTGCATAAAAATCTGACCAAGTTTGCATGTTACGTCGCTTTGTCATGACTGTAGATTGAGAGCTGTTAACAAAACTAGTGCTGATGTAAAGAAATCACGTCCACGTCATAGAGGTGGAAGGGGAATTCCAATTCCAGATACCAATGCTGAGTTGCAAGCAAATATTGATGTATGTCAGATAAGCACCTCATTCATTTATGCAGATACTTTTTGTCTTGCTGAATATTTTATTCTTCTTATGGATAAAGCGATTGCTAAAACTTTTATCTTCATTTGCATCTATCTGTCTAAATTTTCATAATATACATTGATACATACAATGTGGTTGGTTCATATGAGAGCTTAGTTTTGTGTCTGAATGCTGTAGTAATGATTTAACTGTTATATCAGAAATGGCGACTGGTGACACACGCAAATGCGAAGAGCAAGAGTGAAAAGTTTCCTCCTCCTCATGAAGATGGAAGTATAGGGTACCCTTTGGGTTCTTCACATCACATGGATCCAATTTTTGATCCTTCTGATGTTCCATTTAGTTCCACAAAGTTATCATATCCAAAATCAAATATCCAGACCTGGTCTGGTCCCTTGGTGGAAACTAGTGTGGATGCACCAAGAAGAAAGAAGAACATGCCAGGGAATGGCCGCACACATTCAAAGAATGGCTCTTATAGATAAATGCTGTCAAAGATTATTCAAAATAATTTAAGAATTTCAATACAACACCAATTATTTTTCACAAACATTGGTGTTTGGTGAAGCTGCAAAAGTGCCGCTGTTCTATTTTCTTGCTTCTGGCTGCTAAAGCCATTGATTGGCACCCCAGAGCTACATGATATTTTATCTTCCTCAATGATCAAGGGTTTATTCCCTATCTTGTATAATGATCATACATATTGTACGCATAATCTTGGTTATGCTGAATTTTATACAGATTTTTCATTTATAGGCTTTTTTATTATTCTTTTTTCAGCTTTGTATAACACATCTTATTCATGCATGATTCACCTTCTAGTTACTTATGCTTTTACCACAGAATATAATTCGACTTTTTATTTTTAGATACTTATGACTATAAAATAAAATCATTAAAAATGATTTGGTATATGAACAAAAAAATCATTTTATTAAGTATTTATTATAATTCATGTATCTTTTAGGATTATCTAATGTGTGTGTCCACAGGATTCATACATCTGGAACTATTGAATAAGAATCAAAATTAATATTATGTAATCACGTTATATGGTTTTATGTTGAAGAGGAATATCCTTTTTTTTCAAGTATTTATCAATTAGAATATATTTTTACTGTGATTTAATGCTGAAAAGTTATTTCTAACTAATATTGTATATTTTATTTGTTTGATTCTAACTAATGTTATATTTCATTTCTTAAAATGTAAAAAAAATTCTATTCTATATCTAATGGGAATATTATCAATATGCTGCCGAAATTCTTAATAATATGCATACTTAAGACTATATATTTGCTTAAGATCCGATATAAATTTAGGAGGGCCTATGATAAAAAAAAAAACTAAATTGGTATAGAAAATTTTGTAAAATATAGTGAAAATATAGTTACATGATGAGATATGGAGGTCCACAAGAGGGATTCATATGTATTGTTTGTTTGGAATAAAAGTAGAAAATTAATTGTTGGACTCTCCATAAAAGAGCCTTAAATTTAATAATGTTTTTTATTTATGTAAAAAAAGTATAAATAAACTGGAAATGAATGGAATAAACAATTGTAGTAATTCTTTGAGGTGAAAGACATTAACTGTTAGGGTTATTTCTTGAATATTTTCTATTTTATATAAAAAAATTGGCAATCCCCAAAAACTGATCAAATTTTATTGTTTGTGTTGTTTATTTTTATGTATTTTTTTCGTCTAATGGCATCTTTGCAAGTTATAATCTTTATTTTTTTCAATTTCACAACTTGTAGGGTCTATCATTGAAAACATTATCTCTAAATTTCATATATATTAATATTTGTTCATGTAATTTTATTAATAAATACGTGAACACCCTACTTAGGTCTAAAATTTACTAAAACTAAACCTAATACTCATTGTTTGGTATCAAGAACATGTTATTAGAATTTTATTTTGGACTTCAATTTGATTAAGAAACTGTTTTGTTTTCGAAAACACAAACGCAACAAAAAGAAAAAATTGCTGTTTCTGGTAAGTTTTCAATGTTTTTATTATTATGTATATATAGCAAAATAAATAAAATAAAGTATACTCAACTAAGTGTCTTTATTCTAGTTTTAATTCATTTTTATTTTGTTTTGTTTGTTTGTATTTTTTTCTAATATAATTTTTCTTATTTTTATTTTTGTTATGTTTGTTGTAGTAAAATTGTCATTTAAACCTTTTCAGTGCCACTTCTAAAAGTAAATTTTTATTATAAATTGTTTACTTTTTGTAAGAAACCCGACTATAGAGTAAAAAACAAGAGAACGGTGCTTCGTTGTAAAAAATTAATAATTTGAATATAAACACAGGTGAAACCATCATAAAGTGTAAACTGGTGAAAATAATAATGTTGTTTTTTTTTTATATTTTAATCTGAAGTACATCAAGAATATATGGTGATCAAGCTACTATTTAATGTTATGATTACACAGATACAAAGATGAGTATTACTTTTAACTTCAGTGAGTTGGTGTAAACATAATGAAATTATATAAATAAATATAAACATATATGAAATTTAGAAGATGTTAGATTTAAAACTTACAGAATTGATAAATATAAATTTTGACATACACAAATACAATTAGACTAAAAAAACATAAAAATAGGTATTAAAAACAAAACTCTTATAATTTTTTAAGACCGTCAGAATTTTTTTTTTTAATAAGATCAAAATAGTTCAAATAATGATCACAACAAAGAATTTGTCTCGCCTCAATAATAACTAAACATTTGTTTATTCCATTCATTTTTTTTAAGAATTTTTATTTTTTTAATTGCTTAATTAATTTTATATTTGAAAAGTTTTATTCTCTAAAATGTTTTTATTCTATTATACTCTTAATTATATATTTGTTTTTTATATGATTTTATTTAATAATGTATTAAATTATTTATAACATATATTTAATTATTTTTATTTTTTTAATAATTTTATTTATTGTTTATTTTTATCATGCAAAATATTGTTTTGATATTTTTTATATAATTATTTTTATTTTCTAACTAGTGTAATTTTTTCATGTTTAATAGAAGATAATCTTTAATGATATATTTAGAAAATGCAACTTAATATAACTTACCATAATCATGTTACTTTGTTAACTTGGAAATTAGTCTAGTCTTCATCTATATAATATTAGGTTAAAACGATTGAATCAATTTCATAAAATTTAATTTGAATTAACTACTTTTTTGGATGTTTTATATTAAAATTAAGTTAATAATTAAGCTCTTCATATTCACTTACCATTATTTAATATATTTTTACACTAATATATATATTGTATTTTATCAAGTGTTAAATTTCATTTATAACATCTGAGGGAGGAAAGTCTTTAAAATATGTAAATCAAGTAATAATTTATTTAAATGATATTTAATTTAATAGTTACCTTTTAATCTCATTATTCTGGTAATTTAAATTATTTAAAAAACATTAATGTCTTAAAAAGTAAAGGTAATCTTTATTTATAGTATAAATATAAAATAATAATTATTTCATTATCTCACATTTCAAAATTACACATATATGACATAATATCCATTAACTTTTTAAGATAAATTTCCCATATAATATTATAAATTTTTAATATAAAATAAGAAATATTCATGTACATAAATAGTCAAATACATATTGCTTGCACATCGAAATTTTGAATTGATTTATAATAAATTAAAAACCTAAAATCCTTTTCTACAAAACTAAACAAACAATTAAATATTATATATAAATATATATATATAAGATATATTATTTTTATTTAATTTGTTATTATTTTTCTTTATATTTTTAATTTATTTTATATTTATTTTAGGTTTAATAGGTTCGGAGGTCCCTATATTTGTGGTTCGTTTCAATTGGGTCCTCCAATTTTGAAAGTGATCAATTTGGTCCCTAATTTAACAAAATTGAGTCAATAATACCCTTTCCGTTAAATGCAATGGACGTCATTTACTTTTTAAACATGTGGTATGTTGAAGCATCCTTCAAATAAAACTGTGCCACCTGCAAATAAAAGGATGCCTCAACATGCCACATGTTTAATATCTAACGAAAAGGGTATTATTGACTCAATTTTGTTAAATTAGGGACCAAATTGATCGCTTTCAAAATTGGAGGACCCAATTGAAACGAACCCACAAATATAAGGACCTCCGAACCTATTAAACCTTTATTTTATTATTATTATTATTATTTATTTGTATTTTATATTTAGTTGATATTTATTTTATTATAAATAAAATATTTTATACATACATGACAAACCATATAAATACTGAAAAGGTACTAACATTCAATCCAGTCCCATAACCCTAATTTGAGGACACAATCTTCACTCAGGTGAGTTCTATGCATTTTTGTTGTTTCTGATTTCAGTTTGGTTGAGGCCGTTTTTTATTTATTTTTGTTTTCCAATTCAGTTTAGTTGAACGCATTTTTATGCTGTATAGGTTTTAGGGCTACGGAGGGACTGACGAAGATGAAGAACAAAAAACGAAAGGGTAGTGTTGCGGCAGAGAGTGATGAAGTTGTTGAAGATTTGGGGCGTGTGATCCAGAAGCATACCCTTTTCTTTGACAAGTTGATTGAGTTGATTCCCGCCAAGTTTTATCTGCCTACTGATGATAAGGAGAAGCCATGGTTTCAGGGTCTCAGCAAGGTTGCAAAGGCTGAGGCGAAGAAAGAGACTAAGGAGAATATCAAGAAGTCTCGAAGGGACCGTTTGGATCCCGACAAATCCTCTGCGACTACCCTTGACTTTCTCAAGGAAAGTTTGGGAAAAGAAAAGGTGGATGACAGTGATGGAGTGCATGATCGGTCTGTGACTTATGAAGAGCTTCGGCAAAGGCTTCATCGCAAATTTGAAGAGTTTCGGGCAGGTCGTAACCTTCTTTCACGTTCCATGTTAACGCTCCCACAATTGGAGTGACTCGTTCTCTTAACACGCTCTCTGCTGGTGGTGTTAGCAGTTGTTTCGGCAATGGTTGAATGGTGAAGAAAAGAAGAAGAAGAAGGTGGGATTTGAGAGAATGGTGGCATGGTAGAGTGAGTTTCAGTTTCTTTTTTCGTAGTGTGACCTTGCATCTTGGTCAATAATATACATCATATACTTTATTTAATTATTTCTCTTCTCGCTATATACCAAGCAGTTCTGTTCTGTTTTGTATCGTATTGTATTTCTCGAGTGAAATTGAGAAAAAGAAACAGCCATTTGACCACAGATAGGTAGTAGTTGTATATTATTAAGAGAAGAGAATTAGTATACATCTTTTTCAAATTTGACTTTTCTTTCAATCAAAAAACAACATTTAAATAATATGTATATTATTAAATAAAAATAATATGATAATCAAGAAAAAAAAATGACATACGATTTATATATATATATATATATATATATATAATTATATATATATATATATATATATATATATATATATATTTAATTCTACCTAATATATATACCTAATTTTCGTTCAAAATATTTTTAGTTGGATCTTTAATTAAGTTTAAAAAATTAAAGTTACACACATATTATGTGTATGCAACACCACTTAAGTGGGCACTTCTTGGAACTTGCCCAAAAAAATAAACGTGTAGAAAGCCAACATAAAATCACATTTTTGTGTTAAAAAGATTCATTTTTTTTTTTCACAAACACACAATCTGTTTTGTGATAATAAATATTGATGAACTCAATAAATGATTTAACCAAGCTCATTGAGGATAATATTCAGTTTTAGCTTTTCGTAAAAGAAAATAATTTTGTGCTAAAATGTTTAATTCTAGGAAAATATCTTAGACTATAAAAAAATAATTAATTTTTCAAAGAAAAACATGTATGATTTTGTAAAATAGAGTTTCGCCTAAATAAGTCATTATATTTTAAAATGTTCAATTATTTTTTAGACTATGTGATTTTTTTAATTAGTTCTCATAAGATTACTTGATAATAAAACTATAACCTAATTGATTGATTCACAAACACTTGTAAAAATGAATCTCACTCTCAAAAATAATACAAGATATAAGTTTCCTCATCATATAACTATCCATAAAATACATCCTTGTATAAAATTGACTTCAATTAATCTAGAAGTGAATGCATTTTATTCACTAATTAAAATAAAAATATATATTTAGTCTCTAATTGTTTTTCATAGTATTATTTAGAATGAGGGAGAATCAACTTTCCTATTTCTTTGGCAAGGAAAAATGGATTTTCATACCTCTTACAACGTATTTGTTTTGAAAAAACGAAATAAGGAGAATTAATTGTCCTTGCTCCTTATTTTCAAAATTTAAATTATTTTTTATCTATCAAATAACATATTCCTTACTAACTTTTCATAAACTTTATTTCCTTTTCTCATTATCTTTTTCTTAATCCAAATAACCTCATATTGATTTTCTTTTTTCTTTTTAAATTCATTCAAATTCATTTTTCTGAAACAAACTAAACTTAAAAGTGTGAAATATAAAAAAAAAATGTATGGTGTAGATAAACTTACGAATTTAATAATTCATTTAATCTTTGAAAATTCAAATTCAAATTAAGGTTTGTATAATTTAGTAAAAACATTGAATAACAAAAATCATAATCTTACCTAAGTTTTGGGACATATATACTTGCCAACCCCTTCATTTAAATGCTGTATTTGATTTATCTCTCTCACATGTGCCTTTCATTTTCTTGTTTTATGGAAAGCGGTAACGTCCTATTTGTAGACTTTTTCTTCATACTACATTTCTATTCATTTATGATATTAACATTTTCACTTGAAACAAAATTTTCTTTGTCAACAAGTTTTATTTATTTTTAACTATAATTTTATATTGATTAATGCTCCTATTATTTTTCCTTTATATTTTGAAGACACAATTAAATGTTTTGGTGAGCTTAATGAGATGTTACTATAAATATTTTAAAAACTTTAAACTAATAACAATAATTTAAGGACATATTAAAGATTAAGACTTAGAAAATATTTTTTTAAGTAAAAGAAAAAAATGGATTGAGTTAATTGTTTGTTAGAGATTTTATATTGAATAGAGATAAGACAGTTTCTTATTATATAAAATTGATGCAAATTTTATTTTACAAGTCAATTTTGTATGGTTGAACTAAATTTAAAATTCACCTGTTAACATGATATAGAACAGTGAGTTTGAGTTTATTCTAACAATATTTGTTGTTTGTTCGATTCATCGCGTCACTCGGACAATTATTAATGTCTAGTTTTATGTTCGATATATGTTTATATATATAAAAACTTAAGGGAGTGTAATGGAGATCTCACGTTATATAGTATATAAAGTGGACGCAAACTTCATCTTATATGTTAGTTTTATGAAATAATTAGACTTAAAATTTATTTTTTAATATTATTTAATTTTTTTATAATAATATTTATTGTCAATGCTGAATGAGATAGAAAAAAATTAATCACATTAAAGATAAAATTGATTTATTTAATGAAAAAAATAATCAAACAAGAAAGAAAGTCTCTCAGTAGCATGCAACTTTTTAAATTAAATTATCATATTATCTATTTTCATTATATGAATGGTTATCATATAAATCATTATAGATATTAATTATTTTTCTCTAATTTTCAAGTTATTTGTCATTTAATTTTAGTGTGATTCTTAAATTTGTCTTTTTAAACATAATATATTTTATTTGTAGTTCCTTTAATATGTGATTTTTATATTTAGTTCTTATAAATATAGTATTTTTATTTCTAATTCTTACAATTACTTTTTTTTAGTTATTGCTAGGTTATGACTTTTTATATTCTAGTTTGTGTTATATAGTCGTATATAATGTTGATTTAAAAAATTCACTTTGCCATCACATCATTACCTTTATGAAAAAAAATACTAATAGAAATATGAAAATTATTTCAGGAAAAAAAATAGGGATCAAAGATGGTATTTTGTGATTTAATGAAATCTATATTGTGATTACATTTATTATTATTATTTTGTTTTCATTATTTGTTTGATAAAAATAAAATATTTATTAGTAACAAAAAAATTATCTGAAAACTTAAATAGGACAATTGAAATTTAAAAAAAAAATAGCATGCCAGTTACATAGAATAAATGTTATTTTATCATATAAATAAAATCTATGATAAATAAAGCACGACTCAAATTTATAATAAAAACTATTTTTTAATGTACAAATGATAATTTGCATTTTATAATGAAAAAATATGTTAATAAAACATATCAATGGTTATAGAATAGTACTGTTTTGTGTTTGTATATAAAACCTTTTGAAGTGATTAATATGACATTAATTGTATTATTACATCAAATTTTTTCATCATTTCAATGAAATTATAATTTTATTATTATTTTTATATAATTTTCCATTTCATCTCTTAAAAATCATATTATATTTAACAAGACATTTGAAAGCTGAAATATTGTAATTAAAACTTATTTGCATTTCTATTTCATTATATTTTTTTTGTATCATATTGTTATTTGGTCTTACTTAGAATTCATTTTCAGTATTCATGTTAATTATAACTCCAATATATGATGCTCTCATTTGCTAATGAATTTTCGTCTTTCATATTCGAACAAATTACAATCAAATCAATATATTTTGTGAATATTTTTTCGGTAAACCGACCATGTTGTATCATTTGTCTAACCATTGTTCAACATGGTCGCTTATCAATATTAAAAAGGTCATAGAAAGGTTAGAGATTAGAGAAACTGCATTACGTTGTAAAAAACTTTTGCTTATATATGGAAGATCTCTACAACTTCAAACTTAAAACTTATCCCATTGTGACGTTATCCACACGACATTCCTCAATTAATGTTCTTCATTTGTAGAACCCATAATTGAATTCCATTTGCTTCCTTTTTCATGGTCCAATTTCAAATTCATACATGGCAGACATTACAGGTAAATGCTTTTGTGTAAATTAATGAAACAACGAAAAGAAAAGAAAATTTGAAAGAAGAAAAAGGAGATCCTTTTACTCTTTTTCACTTTCTTTTGTTTTTTTTAAGATATTTTAAGACCCATAGAAAATTATAAGATAATTACAAGCTTTAGTTATGTTTTCCATGTTTCACATAAAGCTATCTCAAACAAATTATTAATATAAAAAATAATCGAAGTATGTTGATAAAATTAAGAAAAAGAATACAGTATTCCACAATTGCTTCTTCTACATGACCCACCAAAAAATCAAGAAGGAAAGAAAAAGCTTCTAGAACGTGCAGCAGCCACGCTCAATTTACATGATTTTTTTCTTTATATATGTGTCAAAATTTTGAATTGATTTATAATAAATTAAAAACCTAAAATCTTCTTCTACAAAACTAAACAAACAATTAAATATATTATATATATATATATAATATATAATATATATATATTATTTTTATTTAATTTGTTATTATTTTTCTTTATATTTTATATTTATTTTATTATAAATAAAATATTTTATACATGGCAAACCATATAATATAAATATGAAAAGGTACTAACATTCAATCCAGTCCCATAACCCTAATTTGAGGACACAATCTGCACCAAGGTGAGTTCTATGCATTTTTGTTGTTTCTGATTTCAGTCTGGTTGAGGCCGTTTTTTATTTATTTTTGTTTTCCAATTCAGTTTAGTTGAACGCATTTTTATGCTGTATAGGCTTTAGGGTTACGGAGGAACTGACGAAGATGAAGAACCAAAAACGAAAGGGTAGTGTTGCGGCAGAGAGTGATGAAGTTGTTGAAGATTTGGGGCGTGTGATCCACGAGCATACCCTTTTCTTTGACAAGTTGATTGAGTTGATTCCCGCCAAGTTTTATCTGCCTACTGATGATAAGGAGAAGCCATGGTTTCAGGGTCTCAGCAAGGCCTCAAAGGCTGAGGCGAAGAAAGAGACTAAGGAGAATATCAAGAAGTCTCGAAGGGACCGTTTGGATCCCGACAAATCCTCTGCGACTACCCTTGACCTTCTCAAGGAAAGTTTGGGAAAAGAAAAGGTGGATGACAGTGATGGAGTGCAGGTGGCAGCAGTGGCTAAACCTCTTGTGTCTGGATTGGGAGGAGATGATCGGTCTGTGACTTATGAAGAGCTTCGGCAAAGGCTTCATCGCAAACTTGAAGAGTTTCGGGCAGGTCGTAACCTTGGGAACGCGGAGAAGAAGAGGGAAGAAAGGAACGCTAAGAGAGGATATAAGGACAATAAACGTAAGAGGGATGATGAAACTGAGAAGGGTGACAATGTGAGTGGTGAGTTGGCGGAGAGAGTGAAGAAAGATGCTGCAGAGGCTTCCAAGGAGCTTGTGTTTGGCCATGTCAAACTTCAGAATGAAGAAATGCTAGGAAAGAAGAAGAGGAAACTTTCAAAGCATAAGGAACTTGAAAGGGCTAAGAAGTTGGAGGAAGTGAAAAAGAATGATCCTGAGAAGGCTGAAGTATTTGCCAAGAAGCAATCGTGGAAAGCAGCAATGGATAGAGCATCAGGGGTTAAGGTTCACGATGATCCCAAACTGCTAAAGAAAAGCATTAATAAGGAGAAGAAGAAGCAGCAGAAGAATTCAGAGAAATGGAAAGATAGAATTCAAACAAGGGACCAATTGAAGGCGGAGAAACAGAAGAAAAGGTCGGAGAATATATCTGCCAGGATTCATGAGAAGAAAATGCGAAAGATTGCCAAAAGAGAGAAAAAGCTTATGCGACCAGGTTTCGAAGGTCGCAAAGAAGGTTTTATGAATGAGGGTGGTGTCACCTAACATGATTTTGAAGTTTATTGATTTGTACCTTTTCTTTACATTGTTATGACAATTCAAGGACTGGAAAAAGGTTTACCTGTATGCTTGATCACATTTCTTGAAATGAAACCTATTTTATTTTCTATTATGATACCATTACCATATTTGCTGGCTCTTGTAACTAAATGCTGTCGAAGACCCTTAGTGTACGGGGTTTGGTCTCAAATTTGTGTTCAATTCAGACATGTCTCCTTTGGATAGGAATTTAAGATCATTGTAGTTGAGGAAACCAATACATGTATCACTGAACTGATGCTTTAATCTGAATGAATTTGATTAAATGACTCACTGCAATTTCAATTGCTCTTTTATTCTTTAACCGTTCCAGGTTTCGAGTGAAGAAGAAACAATTTTTCCGCAACTTTATGACTATTATGCTCTTTGGTGCAGTTGGTACTTTGATATCTGCATCATATCACTGAGTAATTGAAGTCATCCACTGATTCTTCTTTTACGACAAATTACATTACAAAGTTACATCAAATCATATTTGGTTGTGTTGTCCAAATTTGTTTATAAGTTTTATTGATTTGAATAGGTGCCATACATTTTTTTCAGAAGTTGAATATCGATTCCCTCAAGATTGGAGATTTTCTTGGTGTGCTTAAATTTCCTCCTCCCTTTGCAATACTTTTTTTGGAATTAACTGCAAACTTAAAACATTTCCTATATCCTCCTATCTCTACTTACCTGAGTCAACTGAATGCAGCAATTGGAGTAATATTTTCAGCAACAGATTCAGTTTGCACGTTGCAGGTATATAAATGTCTGAAGAAACACTGTAAACTTTCTTTCTTTCCCCTTACATACACTGAAAATGATCATATGTATTTGTATGCTTCAGGTTCTTAATCAGGATGAGACTCCTTTACTATATAGCCTGGTCTTTGGGGAAGGAGTAGTCAATAATGCTACCTCTGTAGTGCTCTTCAAAGCAATTCAAAATTTTGACCTCTCTCACATTGACTCAAATACTGCCTTACAGTTAATAGGAAATTTTTATATCTATTCATTGCAAGCACTGTGTTGGGAATCTTTGTAAGTTTTCCTGTCACTTTCTAACATGTCCCCTCTTTTTTTCTGATGCTACCGTTTGCTTGGGATCATTGGTGTTTCTTTTCGTTTTTCAGGCTGGATTGCTTAGTGCTTACATAATAAAAAAACTCTATTTTGACAAGCTAATAAGGTTCGTTCTAATATATATTCCACTATTTTGCAATATGCTTCACCCCTGCAATGAAATATCTCACACAAAATTGTTGGCGATCATTCTCTAATTGATTTTCATGACAACTGTTAGACATTCTACAGACCGTGAGGTTGCTCTCATGGTACTCATGGCATATCTTTCATATATGCTGGCTGAAGTAATGTTTTTCTCTGAAACTTTTCATCACCCTTTTAGCATAAATAATTCCAATGCTAACTAATTTATTTTTTTGGCAGCTGTTTTCTTTGAGTGCCATTCTGACTGTTTTCTTCTGCGGAATCGTGATGTCTCACTACACGTGGCATAATGTAACTGAAAGTTCAAGGGTGTCAACAAAGTACGTGAAATTAATTCTTCAACACATCAGACAATTACAATATTGTTTCTAATGATATTACTTTTCACTGTTTTTAATTTCCCTGTTGCAGGCATGTTTTTTCCACTTTGTCATTCAATGCTGAAATCTTCATCTTCCTCTATGTGGGGATGGACGCATTAGATATAGAGAAGTGGCGAATCGTAAGTGAAAGGTAAAAAATTTCTGGATGAGATCAAACTTGCTTGAAACTTCTGTCAAGAGTGAAATTGACATTGTGATCTCTTCATTAGCCCAAGAAAATCTATTGGGGTCAGTTCGTTGCTGTTGGCACTTATTCTAGTGGGAAGAGCTGCATTTGTTTTCCCTCTGTCCTTCTTATCCAACTTGTTTAAGAAGTCTCAATCTGAGAAAATTGAGTTAAAGCAACAAGTATGTGGTTTCCTTTTGATTTCCTTGTCAGGGTGTTGATAACTGAGGAGTTTAACATTCTTGTCGTGATTTTGTTTCTCAGGTAACAATTTGGTGGGCTGGTCTCATGCGTGGAGCAGTTTCTATCGCACTTGCTTACAATCAGGTGAAGGAATCAAACTTCATTGCTTTCAATTCTTCTCCTCTATGGCTAAGTTGTTGGGTCTTTTTTACTAAATAATGCCATCATGATCACTAGTACCATCACTGTTGTTTTCTTCAGCACATTGGTTAGACGCTAATCTTCTCTTGATCAGAACATTGGTTGCTTGAGAAAGTTAAATTAGTACATAGTCTAAAATTAACACTTTTATCTGGTACTAGTTAGTTAATCTGTGAGTTAGAGTTTTTCAATGGAGTAGTAGATTAGGACCATGGAAATAAACAAATAATGAAATGATGGTTGTCCAGTTTGGTAGGAGTCCCCAATGGTTGAACATGAGAAAACATAGTTTCTTGGTGGATTTGGAGAAGTGTCATTTTTCTTGTAATGAAAAGGAAAGTGTTGTTTGATAGGTGTGATTCCCCAATGATAAAATGGAGTATGAAAAAGCGATGTATAATGGTTTTGAAATGATGTGCAGGCATTTGGGTTGATGACGAAGCCACTTGTAAGGCTATTGCTTCCTTCGTCAAAGCATGCGATGAGCTTTGCGTCCCCACCATCGACGCCAAAATCATTCACAGTGCCACTTCTTGGCAGTGGAAGAGAGGATTCATCAAGGACCAATGGTGGCACCCCAAATTAATATCGTGGAGTGTATAGAAATGTGAAGTTCATTCTGTGATAGCAGACAAACAACAACTAAACATAGTTGTTTGCAGGTTCCCAATCATGTTACCTCAGTACTAGGTACAATTTTGATTCCATGTCCAACTAACCAAATTTTCTCAGTTTTGGGAAATGTTGCTGCCTAATCTATCTCATCATTTATGTAACACACATATATAATTGGAGGGGGCAATTTAAAAGGCCTAAGGTCAATTTATGCTCACCTATCTTAACCACCTTGTTTTCTTCTACCTGTCCTTTGCCAATAAAATACTCACTGGGTTACCATAATGTAAACCAATCACACTCTTGCTTACTTCACATTTTTTACGATTTTTTCCCATCAATCACTGTGGCTCACAAAATTTCCTATATATATATATATATATATATATATATATATATATATATATATATATATATATATATATATATATATATATATATATATATATATATATCCTATGCCATTGCCCTGCACCACACAATTTTACATTTTTTCTCTCATTTACTTTAATTTTAATTAGTTAACCATATATTCATTTTCACATCATTTACAAAATATATTTTTTTACATGGTTTTTGAGAACCCGACAAAGTTTCAAGTTAGCACAAACAAAAGGTCCAAACGGGACCAAAGAGCGTAATAAAGTACGCATTTATCACCAATGACTAAGAACCAAACCAGCAGAGAAAGTACGATTCAAGCCAACCGTCTCCTTTGACAATAAGATGCATGTTAAAGCAATCAACCAACTTAGATGTAATGCATGTAATATTGTTATATTTTTGTTATTGTGGTGTTTTTATTTCTCTATTGCGATAGCTATTGATTGCATTGTGTTCACTTGCAATGTGAATGACCAGCTTTTCTTTCTTTTTCCGACGTAAAAAGCAAAGCAAATAAATATGCAATAGCCAAGGAAGGAAGCCATGATGAGGTAAAGTTAGTTACTAGGATAATTGTATTACTACGACAGTAAGGTCCGTGCTTCTTGTCTTATTGGAAATTTATATATTTTTATAAATCTGTTCTTAGCCAGGGGGGAAATAAAGCAAATACCAGGGGGCAACTTCTTTACTCCTACAAATTTTTGTTCTATTTTGTTTCCCAATGAATCATTTTCATCAACTAGATCATTTCTTAAACAATTTAGCATACGCAATCCAGTTTTCTTTTCCTGGCACTAGATCGTGCTATAAAAAAGGAATGCTAATTTGATAGCACCAAGTTGTGTAATTTGCGAAGACATTTGCTATAAAAAAATTCTTTATAATGCAGTAATAATATCCCTTATTTTTAGCATTAAGTAAAAAAGTAATATCTTTTACATAACAAGGTATATATGCAATCTTAGAAACACGGTTTAATTATTGCTGTAAATAGTAAAAAGATTAAGCAAACTTTAATTGTTAATTACAGACATGTGGGCAAATGTCCATTATTTAATCGGAGGAAAACTGCGAAACGGAAGAGATACTTTTTGGATAATGTTAAAGAACATGTCTTTTGCACTTGTAGGAAATTAGAAACAAATGAAAGGTAAAGCTATGAAAGAATAAAACATATACGCACACAACAGGGAACTAGATACAAATATTGAAGATGTTATACAAATGAGTCAAAAAATTATCTCTGAAAGACAAACAACCGTTCACATCCGCTTAACCACACTGCTAAAGGTCACGCTTGAATGAAAGCCAACATGATCAAAGAAGCAAATATGACAGTTACAATAAAAAAGACTACACAGAATTAACATAATATCTAAATGGACCGCTAAGGCTTTGAATAAGCAAATTTATCAACATAGCTGAAACCCACTTTACACAGAAACAGTATGGTCACATGATCAATAGAAGGAAGAAAAAAAGAGAGCTAACAATTGCTACCAGTTAGGCTGCTGCAAACACCCTCTACCTTCTCTAGCTTTCTCTTTATCCATTTCTTGTCCAAGCTATGTTCTGATTTTAGAATGTTGAGCTTGGAGATGAATACCTGTTCAAAGATGCTTCAAACATGCATCATTCGCAAGCAACCGTGGTAGCAAAGCTGCTGAGGCAGATTGCAAATGCCTGAAATGCTGAGATAGGGTACCGGTAATCCATTGTAAACAAGTCCTTCCCAACTTTTCCAAATTGGAGGATGACATCATCCTCTTGTGGTTCAGCATGTCCATTTACTGGCAAAGCAGCCAGCTGAAAGTTTTTAACTGAAGCAACTGTCACTCGCCCATGAAAGTTTAAGCACCAACACTGCATCTGCTCATGCCACCTGGCAGCCTTATTTCTCAACACTAGAACGTCATCTCTTTTATTGTTCTGCTCTCCAGATATGGAGTTTTCCATATGAGTTGAGTTTGTCTGAAAAAATGGGAATGAAGTACCTAAGTTACTAACAGAATAACTGGTCTGTGAAGGAGCTACCCGTTCTGGTTCAATAGCAGAAGCAGGAATGCTATCTATGACACAATGCATTCTCCTGGGCCCCCTGCTTGCCATGAACATGTCGTAAGTATTGTTTAGCGTGTACATAAGAAAAATTCAGTTAGGTGATATGCTTTCAGCAGAAATATCCACAACTCAAATCATTATGGGTTTGTCAAGCAAAAGAAAAACATGAAGGACAATCATAGAAGTGTATAATTGCAAAAAAAAAAAAAAAAAGCTTTACCTGGAGCCTAATACATTCAATTCATATGAGATATGGGCAACTGGGTAGTTGCCTGTAGGGACCTTGGGTGAAACTTGTTTCGGATTCACGAGCTTAGTGGAGCAACTTTTTGCCATATTTGCCCTTGAATGAGGCAGTTGGACATCGTACACTGTGAACTTGGTTCCCAAAAAATTTGATCTTACCAAATGTGAAGGAAAATGGGTTAGTCTTCACCCTTGGAAACTAAAAAGAACAACAATAGAAACAGCGCCTAATTGAAAGTGCACCTCAATTTCCCTATGTAGGCATTGCTTTCCCTGGACATATAATCCGCATCCAGGGAGATAATATAATCTGTGCAGGTTGGGCGTCTGAACTTTCGCGCGGCTAAAAGGAATTTCCCATCATCAGCTAGTGCTGCAAATGAAAAAGATAGTAGCCAAAAGGAACATACAATAAAACACAGAGAATCTGAAATATAACCAAGTTAGTTTGGAGGACAACATTAAACAATGAACTGAGAAAGAACAAGAAAGAAACATTATATTATCCTCCAAAACTAACTAAGAATTTTGCACAAGGGAATCAAGAATAAGCTCGACTATTGACCAATCACTAACCACTAGATAAACTGAGAAACAGGTAATATGTCTGTGTGCCATTATCGCGCCTAATGAAGCACTGAAGTAGATGTTCCCTTGGGCCAGGCTGCCAAAATGTATTTACCAACTCAGGTTATGTTAAAGCAGTGCAACTTAAAAATAACAACACAAGAAAGACAAAAGTCTAATTTCAAAAATCCAACTCATAAATCACTAAACAAATGTGCTCTTTGTATCTTAAATTTCTTATATAACCACACATGTCTAGCTGCAAATCTCAATAAAAAAATTCGATCTAACCTAAAACTAACTAATGCTGCTTTAATATAATGAATTAATGAACTAGAATGATTTCCTTATGGTGAAACTAAATACACGAATATTTATTAGCTAGTACTTGAAGTGGTTCTGGATCAAGTATGGTGAATCCTGAAGAAAATAAATAAAGGTTGAAGAGTAAAGCCCATCTAACTGAAATTGAGGAAATTTGAAAGGAGAGCATGTACAGTAACCTGTTTGAGAGAGATGGGGAATGTTATGTTGGAAGAGAGTTGAGGTGGCTTGACAATCTCCTTGATGATCAGCCTCCAGGTACGGCAGACTCCGGCGCAAGCCACCACGCTTCTCCGCCGTGGCCACTTGGCCTCCGACGACTCAATTCGGAGGAGGACCTCTCTGAGAAGCTCATGGGGCATGTTGGCCCACCAACTCTGCTCCAACCCTTCATCCATGGAAGGCACCACACACACCCCTTTTGGGGAAAGACTCCAACTTCAATGATGGGTCAGCGTATTGCTTGACCGTTGATTAAGGAGGGAGGAGTGTCATTTTTCTACAGAAATATCTTTTTGGTGGAGAAAAACTCGAATCCTTTTTGGTTTGGTCTATTCCAGAATGTGACAAGAGGGTTACCAGTTATTGTTAGTTAAAGAAAGAGAAAACACAAAGAAAAAGGTAAAACTGTTGACAAAAGCAAGTCTCGTGGATTGATTAGATACCAAGGATAATACAAGATTTGGATCGAGCTAGAGCACAATTCCAGTTTTTTCCAAATTTAATCTGCTTTTAGGTTACTCTAAATTAAATTAAACTAAAACTCAAATTAAAATTTTCAAAAATAAAATTATTTTAATTTAATTGAATGCTAGAGATTAGAAAATATGCTTTGAGATAGGATGTTGATTAATACTATTTCAAAATAATTCAAAAATAAATTTTGGAAAATTTGGGTTTAGTTTAATGAACCAAGAAAATGAATCTCAAACTACAAGAGACATTGCACCACCAAAATATCTACATGGAAGTCAATATAAGATTTATATATATAAGTGGTGATAAGATTTAATGTCTTTTCTTTCACACCATTGATAAGAAAAATAACATCATTACTTTGTTAGATTTAATAATTGAACATTGAAATGAATATATGATAAATGAATTAGAATCCAAAAATGTAATGAAAAAAATTCATAAGAACAATATTGCAACAGTGAAAATGAATAGTAATGGACACTCTATGTTTATATCACTCTCTCTCCATAATAATAAAAATATTCTCTGATCAACTACATTGGTATATAATTATTCTGCATAAGCATAAGTATGATATTGAAAACTCAAAATTATGAATTGTTTCTATCGTGCATAATTTTCTCCAAAAATCTTCTCATTCAACTTCTATGATGATAACGTGTTATGCCCTTTTCATCTTATTTTCAGAAAAAATCTCTGAGAAATAATTTAGTTTCATTTATTTGAAAATATGTTTATATTTAATGTCTAACTATAAACATGATTGCTAATCAATTTTCTCAATCATTAACAAAATTTAAATAAAATTAATAAAATTAAAATTTGTATGCTACAACTATAATGTTGATTGTTATTACTATGATACTGAAAATAAAATATTTATTTTTCTCACTTAATTATTTATCTAAATTCATTATATACTGAAGTGAATGACTGTATAAAAATACATTGTTAAGGGCATCATAATTCTATTATAATTTACACTAGGAATCATGATGTTGTATTCTTTAGAATTTACTAACAAAAATTGTTGTAATTATTACCATTTGTTTTATCTTTTCTTGTTAAGTCATCCTAAAATTGGACACGTTCAATATTTCTGGTTAATTAAACGAAGGTGTTAAAATAGAAATAATGTGTTGTATATGTAGGTAGAGTTTATTTTGATAGAGATTAATTTAACTTGATATAGAGATTAGTGTAACAGGTTGAATTCAACATTCAATAATTTGAATATTATTTGAATTTGAACTTTTGTTGTCATAATTCTTTTTTTATATTTTAATTAAATTAAAACAGATTTTTTTAAAAATAGAATGTAAAAAATATTAATATTATTTTGATTTAATTAAGTTTTAAGTATCTAACCAATTTAAATATTTTTTTATTAAGTTCATATTAAAAAAATTGTTCAATTGAATGTTTAAAATATTTTTTATTTTAGTTTAGTTATTTTGTGCTTTATTTTTATCTTAACTGAATAATATAATAATTATTCTTTTTTTTCATTTCATAATTGTTGATAAACTCATTCATTTTCTCTTTCATTTTTTTTAGTTTATGAATTAAAATTATTTCTTCAAGAACAAGTTGACTATTATCTTAAAAGAAATTGAAGAAAAAAAATATACAAATTCATTTATGAGTTATGTGGCATCCCAAATATATAATAACCACAATCATATAACTTAGGCGTCCACATTCCAATAAAGAGAACAGTCAGAGTAGAATAGTAGTTCAGTAGCTGATATTACAGTCATCCACAAAAGGACAGAACTTAAAACTTAAACAGTTTAGAGTCCTTCAAAATAACACCAACTTAAATTTAGAAATCCTAAAAATATTATACTGCATCATCAGCATCCTCCAACTCTTGCTCCAAGGGAACCTCCTCAACAACATCTGCTCTCATCAAGTGGATGATCATCGCAAAGGAAAACATACACAAGCAACACACAACAAAGAAGCAAGGGTGAGCTAGATAAACAAGCAGTAATCATATAGTTCAATCAATAAATATCATCGTGCTTAGCTACATATAAAGAACAATCAAGACATACCACTTTAAACCATGACTCCAACACTCACACGACTCATTCGGATTGGTATAACTGTCGAACTATTGGTCGTCTTTGCACTTGCGTAGTTCAGCTGGCACTCCCCAACACTATGCAAGGTAAATCCCCCATCTGTCTATGTCTAAACTCTAAGACTATAGACGAGAACCTCCCTCTACTCTCACCACTTACACTGCTCTCTTCTATTTGAGCATGAACAGTGCTTCGAGTGTAGGGATAGACATACCAGTTCAAAGCTCCATACAGTTATACAAAACAACAACAACACCCCATACATCACTTTCAATCATCTCACCCTGAGATGTCCACTTCATACTCAATTACATCATTGTAGTTCACATTCATATGCTTTACAACCACTCAACAACACCATACATACATCCTGGCAGTCAAACAACATCAATCAATCCAAACAGAAGAAGAAAAATGAGTAAGATCCCCTCCATGCACCAGTTTACGTTCATATATATATATATATATATATATATATATATATATATATATATTATGATAACAATTTATATCATATGTTAATATAATATATATCATGTTTTCCTAACTTATATATATCATGTTTTCCTAACTTATATTTTCATAACATTTAATAATATACATACATATATATTATGATAACAATTTATATCATACGTTTCATATGTTAATATAATATATATATATATATATATATATATATATATATATCATGGTTCTTATTTGGTAAACTACTTGTCTAATTTTCATCATAGTAGAGATCTTACTTTCCCCCAATTGGTCATCGGAGAGGGTTCAGATGTCTGAACGCATCAGACTCACCTTCGGCGCTAGCACATATGACTAGTCACAACGTACTGGACCAGGCCAGGGCTGCTCTATGATCAGGGATGTGCCAACTCAGGTTTTTAAGTCCCCTCTATCCTACCAACAAAGAAAGGCTTTTAACAAGTTATGATTTAATTATCTAAGTTATTAAAACTGTCCTACAGTGTTCTAGACATCAAATACCCAATTATATATATCACCCTTCCCCTCACAGTAACCTTAAACAGTACCTGCCCATATACATGCTATCACAGAGCCCTTGCTCCAAACCCTCTAACCAGAACAATTTCAACCAAAACAGATTAATTTCAACAGAGACACTTACAAACATAATTGCCACATGTACCAGTTCAACGTTTTGGGTTTTTTCATGTTGTCAAAGAGTTGAACAATGAAAATGGATGACTAGTGCCTGATCGAATTGATCGGATCATGTAGGAACAAGGTTCAAGTCTAACGGTCTGTTAGGATGCCTCAGCTGCATACATCACTGCACTTCCACTTGACACCTATCATTAATTAGAAACAGCTCGTCTCGCCGTGACCTTCTCTTGAATTCTCAAAACTTCTTTCGCTCCATCCCCGCTGGGGCAGAGAACCCATCGCTGTCTCGGCTGTGCTACCGGAGGCTCTGGGGAAGTCGGAATAGGAGAGCACTCATCTTGGGGTGGGTTTCCTACTTAGATGCTTTCAGCAGTTATCCGCTCCGCACTTGGCTACCCAGCGTTTACCGTGGGCACGATAACTGGCACACCAAAGCATAAATTATTTAAGCACAATTCCACAGTCTCAGTTATAATTATCCAATAAAAATTAACATCTTAGAAAAGTTTCACAAGAACACACCAGTTCAACATTCAACCTGCATATATTTGTATAAAATAAATTCATACAAAAATAATTAGCTCCCCTTACCTAGAAGTTGAGCAGTACAACTTGCTAGAATACTTTAAACAGGACCCCACACAGCGGAGAACCAAACAGGATCTACAGATCACCGCATTGGTGACAGCCAACAACTCTTAGAGTTAGAATAGGGCAAGGAATGAAAAGAAGAATACACAAGGCACATGCAAGAGCAAAATCGCATGCCCTAATTTCAAGAACAGTGGAGGAAAAGGGCAAAACCACTTACCCGCTATAGAACGCGAAACCGATCGGTTCAAGTCGAAGCTCTCGACTCCGTGAACGCAGAATCACCACCTAAATGACAATGCACCGATCAAATTTCAAGATTTGCTAAAGAGAAGGCAGAGAAAGTTAGGGCTGAAGTTTTAGAGAAAGAATATGACTTTAAAGAAAATGTACAAAGTTTGGTAAAGTTGATCTGGTTTATACGTTAATAAAATAAAGGAAAAATCTCCCCTTTAATTTAATTTTTTTTCTTTCTTATTTAATATATGCTTCTATATTTATATATAATTACATGTCCTTATAAGTTAGGACAGAAAACGAAAGTAACAAACAAATTATTTTATTAATAGTAAAATAAAAATATTACGTACTTGGGTAAAAGTAAAAAAATATTTTAAACATCTCAATATATCAATTTTTTATATAAATATATGTAAAATTACTTAAGATTTATTTATTTTTAACCGTTGAAAAGGACAGAGAGACATTCTTTTATTTCTTTCAAGGAAAAGTCAATCCAAGAACTTTTGATATTAATTACACAAATTAACTTCTCTATCATGCTATATCAATATGAACAAAATCATTAGTTCAAGAGACTGGCTCTGGATTCGTTGAATAAAATATTGATTTTAATATCATGGATAAATAAAATTGAGTTTTCAAAATCAGTAATCAGTTTATATCAATAATATAACTATTTAAAAATAAATAAAAGTTCAATATATTTGAAATTATGATTTTAATTTTTGAATTAAAAATAATAATTAATAAAAAAAATTATCACGATATAAATTATTTATTATAAATGTAAACAAATAATGTTTATATAAAAATATTATTTTCTAATGGAATTTTATTGTAATATATTTAATATTCATAACCCTTTATTATTGTAAACTTTAAGTATATAGAACGAATAGACTCTCTTCTTTTGGGTAAAATGTTAATATCAGTTATTGTGTTAAGCGTTTCATTACATGCATGTCTACTTCCTAAAGGTAAATTTTAAAATAAGACATTTATAATTAATTACATGATAAAAAAATTAATTATGTACTACTTTTTGAACTTAAATGTAAGGAAAAAAATGCCTAATTTCACACCAACTAAGTTTTTTTACGAGGTTCATCCAATTTTTTCATTTCATAAAAAGGAAAATAAACATGTTTTTTAAATTTCCTTTAATTATATGTAGCCAAATTTAAATAAAAGGATATTTCTACAACAATAACGTGGATAACTTAGTGTTTTATATTTAAAATTAAACAAATATAGTTTTTTTAATTCACGCAGAACAGTTTGTCTGTTTTCATTTTTATTTTTTTGCGAAAAATTAAGTGAATGGAAACATAGGTGCATTATTATGAAAATTTATTTCAGCTTCGCATTGCAAATTAAGAACTTCTACGAATAAAACGTTTGGGTATTTCTTTCTCCACGTTCAATTCCCAAAAATAATATGAGGTTGCGTTTCTCTTTTAATTGAATTCAAAATCAGTTGAATAATTTTTTCTTTAACAAATTTTGAAATTTGTTAAAAAAATTTAAAATAATTTCAATACATTTCAAAATTTATTGACGTTTTTGAAAAATTTGGATTTTGAAATTTATTAAAGAAAAAAAAATTTAACAAATTTTAAAATAAGGTGTGAGATTTTTTTAATTGGAGAGAGAGAAAAACTTGAAAAAAAAATTATTATTATTTTTTTACAAATTATAGTTTTAGAATTTTTAAAAAATATTAGAGGTGTAGTAATTGGAGCTGAGGAAAAAAAGTCCAAAACGTTGTGGTTGCAATGATACAAAAGAAAAGTGTGGATGTCGAATAGCAAAGCCCTTAACCTACAAGCAATGACATTATTATATTATATATTTTCAACCCTGTCATTTAATTAATCAGTTCGCATTTTTACTTGAATAACAGCCTACAAATAATTTAAATAGCTATATTTGAGTTCATTGCTAACAAGTTTTTTATTTTTTATTTTTAAATTTTTAAATTTTATTTCTTTTATATTTTTTAAACTGATTATATTATTTAATATTTGAATAGTCTAATAACTTAATCTTTGAATAGTTTAATATTGGTTTAAATGATTATTATTTTAATAATTTTGGTTGGATTTTATTTATTCTCAGTCAGGTTCAATTGATAAAATCTGATAACCGTGAAATATTGGGTCAAATTAGGTTAATTTTTTTTTACCAAAATTAATTAAATATAACTTGGATAAAGTTTAGAACAAATTAACGAAGTGGTGAATTTTGAAAGGATATCTGCAAATATTCAAAGTGAGGATTATAACTTTTGCTTGAAAATAAAATGAAAAGAAGATTCAACATTTAGGACATAATTAAAAGAGGTGGATTCTTAGAAGGTATAAAATGATTTAGTGGTAAAGTCAAAAGAGAAAGTGAGAAATATTATGAATTAAATTTTCTCGCTAAAAAAATATAACATTGATTGGAAAATTTTAAAAATATGAATAAGAAAAGTTATATATTTCTTTCACTAACAAAATTACTAATTACTAACAATTGTCCGTCGATAAATTAAAAAAAAAGTTCATGCAATGATCTTGAATTAATCATCCTTTTAACCAAAGCCAAAGAACATTGGTTGTTTGAGAAACCATATGCAGCAAATAAAACATAATTATCAGAAATCCGTCAATGGGGAAATAAAACAAACATTTGGTGTGCAGAAGAAAGATGAGTGTATGTTTTGGTGGAAGAATGAACATGCCCTCATTGCTGTCTATCAAAAGTTAAAATATGGTTAAGGGTTTTTTCTAAAGGCTTGTCTTTTTGTTTATTTAAAAAGGGAAAAAATGTTAATCTTTGAGCTGTGATGTTTTTTCTTTTATGAATGAAAAAGTATAAAGTTGATATTTTATGATACTTTATAGTACAAGTTGTTTAATATATATTTAAAGAAATTAAATATTGATGATGAATTAAACGGAACAAGTATATTGTCGTTTCTAAGTTGGACAGCAATAATGGGATTGTTTCCATAATGAACTAATTCTGTGGAAATTATAATAATAATGGACTCTGTACAAACCCACCATTCAATTACGGAATAAAATCAAATCTATATAAGTCAGCAATCCAGGACCCACTTATTCAGAATTTCAGATTTCTTTCAAACTATATTTTTTTCAGTCAATTGTTACACATTAACACGTAAAACCCTTCATCAACAACCTATTTAGAATCATTCAGATAATTATCAATTTTGGATGGCACTTCATTAATACTCAATTTATATCCATTTCAATAATCCAAAAGCAAGAAGGGCATAATCTAAGGTAATGAATCATGTCTTAATTAAATCTTTGTAAAAATTTAAACTAATTTTAAAGATAAACAACAAGTCTCCTAATAGATTGAATTTTTTTTAAGTGTATTATCATCTGAATTTAAGTATATATTAATAAAGTATATGTAAGATAAGTTTGTTCCAATTTTTGTATTGTAATTTTGTTTTATTTTAAGTTGAGACTTGAATATTGAAAATAAAACTAACTATTTGTAAATAGTTCATTGTTTGATAATAATAATAATAAAGTAAACTTAACAAATTTTATTAAAATGGATTTTAATGTTATATTAGAAAATGAGTTTAGATTTAATTCAACTTTTAAAAAAATTAACATGTAATTTATCTACTTATATGGTTTATCGTATAGTTTTTTTTACTATTTCTTAATCGTTATTATTAAATAGAAGGTTTGGAATTATTAAATATTTAAATGATGAAAATTGAAAATATAATTAAAACAATATAATGAAAAATATATAATTTTGGATTCTCGACAAATTATAATTGTTTTGGAATTTTTGTAATAAGAAAACAATGAAAAAGTTGATATTTTCAAGCTAGAAAAGACATATATGAAGCAAATAAATTGAGTTAAGCTTTATAAATTGGGAAATGAATCAAACATATTTGAGGAGCACCTTAGATTAACTTAGTCTATTTCCTCTAACATCAACTAACAAAAGAATGTTATAAAATTTGATGTTCATCAATAAATTTTCTTCTTTTCATATAATTGCTTATTAAAAAAATGCATGGTATTATTAACAAAATAAACCTAAACAGAAAGCATCATGTCACATATTACACACGTGGACAATGAGTCGAGTGATGTAAAAAAAATTGTCATCAAAATTACTCATCATATCAAAATTACTCATCATATCAATATGAATGTGATGCTTTCATGGCCATCTTCCTGTTCAGTTCGTATATCTTTATACATAAAATTAAACTCATTTAAAAAATTAAAAGGACAAATTAATTTGATTTTGCAAAAAGTAATTAATGTCACCTGTAATAACTTCTTCCTCAACAATAATTTACAGATGGTGCTCCTAAAGTAGTAATTACCTAAAAAGATTAACGCCTAAACTTATATTAGAGCTTAACAAGTAATTAAAATAGATAGAATATTTGAAGCTGAAACTTTATCGAAAAGAAAAAAAAGAAAAGCACGACAGCTGACATCTAATGTTTGAAGTTGTGTTGAGAGTGAGGGACAATTGAATCCTTGGAAGAGTATCTGTTTGTTAAGTACGAAGAAACTATTGATAATCATTATGAACCCACACCATACTGCAACTTTCATATGTTTCTAACTTAACATTTCAATTTCAATCACATTCAACAAAAACTCATTAAAGTAATCCACGTGTCAACTCTCTACTTGGGTAAATTGGTTTTTGAAAACAATGCTAAATAGATGAATTTTTTTACTAGTTATAATGATAAGAATAAGAATATAATGACACATTGATATTCGTTTAAAACACTTAAACAAGAATAAATTAATCTTAAAAAAATAAATTTTTATAATTTTTTGAAAAGAAAAATGAAAGTAAAAAATAAAGAAGGATAAAGTCATAAAAAAAATTGTGTGTATTAAAGTATTATTTTTTAATGAGAATATGTTATTAATATTATTTTATTTTTTTAAATTACCCTTTAATCAATATGTAGTACTTCATTTGAAATATAGAGAGGATAAAGAGTAATTTGGAATAGAAGAAAAGTACGTAGGGAAAGAGAAAAATAACTTGAGTACTGCACAAACAGAGTTTTCATCCCATAGTTGTTAAGAAATTGTAGTATTTTATGCTTTGTTTTCATGCGTGGATTGTTTTGGTAGATGTGTAAAGACTGATTTTTTTTTTATTTTTTTTTGTGTTTGTTTTCAGGGAATTTCAGAGAGTTAATTTGTGTGAGAGAGGGTGAGTTATCTGCATAAGCTGTAAGGATTTTTTGGATGTGAACTATATACGTTTAAAGGAAAAAATAAAAAGACTCTTGTTTTATTTAAAAAAAAACTGAACATTTCTGATCAGATTCCTACATGCACAGTAAGCTTATTCTATTTTTGGCTCTTTTGATCCCAAACAAACAATACAGAATATTTGTGGTTCTATAAACAAATATCATGAATGTGGTTGTTTGATTTATTTATAAGACATAACAAAGTTAGCTACTTTTAAGAAGTAAAGTTGGAAGAGGAGAAGATTTGGATCAAGAAATTCAACCTCTTTTAGTTCAAGTAGCTCAAACAACACTTCCACATTATAAAATGAGATTTTAAAGTGTGATATTTTCAAATAGTACGAGAATGAAAAGGATGAAAATTAAAAGTACTATATTAATTTTTACGGTTCCTCAACTAACTTATTATATATAAAAAAATAACAAATTTAATTAATCGTCATATTAAAACTGCCTTTTGTATACCAGATTTTTTGTAATGATTGTTTCTAAAAAGAGACCAACTATATATATACTGTAAAATTATATTTATATTGTGTGTAAGAGAAATGTTTGTAAAAGTTATTTCTTATGAAATTAATTTTGATTAAACTTAATCGTAATTGATGTTATGTTTAACTTAAACTATAAAAGTGAAAAAAAAAACCTTACATATGTTTTATTTTAAACCAACTTTAGATTTAAAATAAGTTATTCATGTAAGATAAAACATGTAAAATACCTACAGTGACACAAAAATGGCTTATAGGCTCACCAAATTAATATCATCCCACCATAATTTCAACATCAAAACTCACAGTGACATTTTTGTAATTAAGATACAAAACTTAATGTTAATTCACACATCCTCTAACATCAATAGGAGAAATAATATCGGTCAGTTCGACCTTCGACATCAATGTCATGTCTCGTTGTACATTAATATAAATGATACAATAGAAGTCATTTTGGAAAATAAAATGTTAAATATTTCAATCATCCAACTATGATGCAGGCAAGTTTTCCAATTTTCATATATAAATCTTGGAATTGTTACTTTTTAATTTATATTTAACTATATTGTTATAGGTATCACTGTAAACCAAGATTAGCCTTTTATGTATGGATTTATCGAACCTTAGACTATCCAAAATTTTGGGAACACATTCATATACGAACATATTTGCAAGCATTGATGTCTAAAAAAGAGAGATGTACCCTGCAGTAGTCTTATTGAATGTAACATTTTATGAATTAATGATAATTATTTGTTTAATTATTTGTGATTCATGGTAGGTCTCATTGACAATTAATGAGCATGATTCTAAAACAATACATAATTGTATGATTTTGTACTCTGTATAGGAAGACGAAAAGTGATATGAAAATAGTTTGAGTTTCATGTTAATAGTTTTAATTTTGACAATTTTAATATTAAATGGTTACATTTTGTATTAATAATTTTAATTTTGATATATTTGAATTCTTTTTTAATTGTGTTGAAATATTATTTGTTTTTTAGATTTTGATGAATTGTGAATATAAAGATTTAGAAAATTAATAATATTTAATGTTTGTTAGTGTATTAACAGTAATCAAATTGTTCAATTTTTGTTTAAAATAAATTGAATTGGATGATTGTGTGATGCGACACTTATCATTAAATCGTAGAATTTTGATTTAACTGAAGTTCAAAAATATTAATTTTTAATTTTGACATCAATGAGGTACAAGTCAAACATTTCCCTGACATTAAAAATATTTTTGTGTTAGTACTATAAAATAACATAAATTAATATTTTAATTAATGAAACCAAAGAAATAAAAATGGTGTTGGATTTCTCATAACTAAAAATAATCTAACATAAAACCTTTTTCTCTTTGAAGTGATTTCTCAAACCATAGTAGTTATTATAATTGTCGTATTATAATATAATCTATTGACTTAATTACTATTTTTCTTAATATGTATTTGTTTATTAAATTTAATGTAGTGTCTATGTGAATAAAATATTTACTTAAGCATTTTTTAAAATCCAATAACACGGTTCTTTCCGGATTCAGTAAATATTGCAATTTACAAAGCACACCACGATATTATTAAGAATTTATTTATTAATTGATTGTTTAATATTATCAATAACTTTATAATTTTTAATCAAATAATTAATTGATACACATTATGAAAAATTTTATAAGTTTTAATTAACTAAATAATGTATTTTTATTTATTATTAATTTATTTTTAATTAATTAATTTATATTAAATATTATAGTTATTTAATACCAGTAATATCAATAAGTTCATTCATCTATTAATAGAGAATTGATATTAATAATAATAATAATAATAAACTCAAAATCTTTTATTAATAAAGGAAACAAATAAAATAAATAATTAAACATTAAAACCTTTAATTATTAAAGGAAAGAAATAAGATAGAAAAAAAAAAGGTAACTAAACCTAATTTATGTATTGTTAACTTGTACAGAGGAAACTTTTTTTTGAAGGATAAAAATTGAAAAAAGAGGGTAAATGAGAAAGCGAAATGCGACAGAATGATGATGTGGGACATAGAGAAGTGCGAAGTCATGTCTCCCTCTTCCACAGGCACAGCATAGCATTGGCATGCCAAAAAGCAAGTGTTCCCTACGTTCCAAACCTTCATCATCGTTTCTAAATCACCTCTTTCATTTCTCACACAATTCCTATATATATCAAACCCTTCACCCTCTTCCTTTTCCCACCACCTTTCTCTTTCCACTCACTCCTATGCTTCTGCATTCTTCTCCATTTCACTTCGAATGTGACACATATATTGCTCACTGAACCAGGGAGGGAGCACCTGCAACAAGTCTGTTTCTTCACCTTTTTACAACCTCTTCTCTTTCACCTTAATGTCTACCATGCCTGTTGGAGCAATGTTCCAGAAACTCACCACATTCATGACCTCTGATCATGCTTCTGTTGTTTCCATGAACATTTTTGTTGCCCTTCTGTGTGCTTGCATCATCATCGGTCACCTGTTGGAAGAGAACCGATGGATCAATGAATCCATCACTGCCCTTCTAATGGTCAGATTCTTAGTCTCTATACCTAGTACTCTCAATATATATACTTGCTTCTTCTTTTTCTTTTTCTTTTTGTAGCTATCGACATTGATAAGTTTTAGAAAAAGTATGGTTTTTCTTTGGCAGGGTCTTTGTACTGGGGTCTTTATACTGCTTACCACTGGAGGAAAAAGCTCTCATATACTAGTCTTCAGTGAAGATCTTTTCTTCATTTACCTTCTCCCACCCATCATTTTCAATGCCGGGTTAGTTCACTATTCTTTTCTACACTTTCCTTTCTTTTCTTTATTCAGCTTTTAGTTACATATGCTGAAGCTGTGTTGAACTGCATAATTTAAGATTTTCACTGAACTGATGCTTTAATCTGATTGAATTTGATTAAATGACTCACTGCAATTTCAATTGCTCTTTTATTCTTTAACCGTTCAGGTTTCAAGTGAAGAAGAAACAATTTTTCCGCAACTTTATGACTATTATGCTCTTTGGTGCAGTTGGTACTTTGATATCATTCTGCATCATATCACTGGGTAATTGAAGTCATCCACTAATTCTTCTTTTATGATAAATTACCTTACAAAGTTATATCAAATCATATTTGGTTGTGTTGTCCAAATTTGTTTATAAGTTTTATTGATTTGAATAGGTGCCATACATTTTTTTCAGAAGTTGGACATTGATTCCCTCAAGATTGGAGATTTTCTTGGTGTGCTTAAATTTCCTCCTCCCTTTACAATACTTTGTTGGAATTAACTGCAAACTTAAAACAATTCCTATATCCTCCTATCTCTACTTACTTGAGTCAACTGAATGCAGCAATTGGAGCAATATTTTCAGCAACAGATTCAGTTTGCACGTTGCAGGTATATAAATGTCTGAAGAAACACTGTAAACTTTCTTTCTTTCCCCTTACATATACTGAAAATGATCATATGTATTTGTATGCTTCAGGTTCTTAATCAGGATGAGACTCCTTTACTATATAGCCTGGTCTTTGGGGAAGGAGTAGTCAATGATGCTACCTCTGTAGTGCTCTTCAAAGCAATTCAAAATTTTGACCTCTCTCACATTGACTCAAATACTGCCTTACAGTTAATAGGAAATTTTTTATATCTATTCATTGCAAGCACTGTGTTGGGAATCTTTGTAAGTTTTCCTGTCACTTTCTAACATGTCCCCTCTCTTTTTTCTGATGCTACTGTTAGCTTGGGATCATTGGTGTTTCTTTTCGGTTTTCAGGCTGGATTGCTTAGTGCTTACATAATAAAAAAACTCTATTTTGACAAGCTAATAAGGTTCGCTCTAACATTCTACTATTTTGCAATATGTTTCACCCCTGCAATGAAATATCTCACACAAAATTTGTTGGCGATCATTCTCTAATTGATTTTCATATCAAATGTTAGGCATTCTACAGACCGTGAGGTTGCTCTCATGGTACTCATGGCATACCTTTCGTATATGCTGGCTGAAGTAATATTTTTCTCTGAAACTTTTCATCACCCTTTTAGCATAAATAATTCCAATGCTAACTAATTTATTTTTTCGGCAGCTATTTTCTTTGAGTGCCATTCTGACCGTTTTCTTCTGCGGAATTGTGATGTCTCACTACACCTGGCATAATGTAACTGAAAGTTCAAGGGTGACAACAAAGTACGTGAAATTAATTCTTCAACACACAATTACAATATTGTTTCTAATGATATTAGTTTTCACTGTTTTTAATTTCCTGTTGCAGGCATGTTTTTGCCACTTTGTCATTCATTGCTGAAATCTTCATCTTCCTCTATGTGGGGATGGACGCATTAGATATAGAGAAGTGGCGAATCGTAAGTGAAAGGTAAAAAATTTCTGGATGAAATCAAACTTGCTTGAAACTTCTCTGTCAAGAGTGAAATTGACATTGTGATCTCTTCATTAGCCCAAGAAAATCTATTGGGGTCAGTTCGTTGCTGTTGGCACTTATTCTAGTGGGAAGAGCTGCATTTGTTTTCCCTCTGTCCTTCTTATCCAACTTGTTTAAGAAGTCTCAATCTGAGAAAATTGAGTTAAAGCAACAAGTATGTGGTTTCCTTTTGATTACCTTGTCAGGGTGTTGATAACTGAGGAGTTTAATATTCTTGTCGTGATTTTGTTTCTCAGGTAACAATTTGGTGGGCTGGTCTCATGCGTGGAGCAGTTTCTATCGCACTTGCTTACAATCAGGTGAAGGAATCAAACTTCATTGCTTTCAATTCTTCTCCTCTATGGCTAAGTTGTTGGGTCTTTTTCATTAAATAATTACTTTTTCACACGCAGTTTACTCGGTTGGGCCATACTAAATTGCGTGAGAATGCCATCATGATCACTAGTACCATCACTGTTGTACTCTTCAGCACATTGGTTAGACGCTAATCTTCTCTTGATCAGAACATTGGTTGCTTGAGGAAGTTAAATTAGTACATAGTCTAAAATTAACACCTTTATCTGGTACTAGTTAGTTAATCTGTGAGTTAGAGTTTTCCAATGGAGTAGTAGAGTAGGACCATGGAAATAAACAAATAATGAAATGATGGTTGTCCAGTTTGGTAGGAGTCCCCAATGGTTGAACATGAGAAAACATAGTTTCTTGGTGGATTTGGAGAAGTGTCATTTTCTTGTAATGAAAAGGAAAGTGTTGTTTGATAGGTGTGATTCCCCAATGATAAAATGGAGTATGAAAAAGCGATGAATAATGGTTTTGAAATGATGTGCAGGCATTTGGGTTGATGACAAAGCCACTTGTAAGGCTATTGCTTCCTTCGTCAAAGCATGTGATGACCTTTGCGTCCCCACCATCGACACCAAAATCATTCACAGTGCCACTTCTTGGCAGTGGAAGAGAGGATTCATCATGGACCAATGGTGGCACCCCAAATGGGCCTCCTCCAACCACCACCTTTAGAATGCTACTAAGCTCCATTCCTACTCGTGGGGTGCACCACTATTGGCGCAAGTTTGATGATTCTGTCATGCGACCCGTGTTTGGTGGACGAGGTTTTGTGCCCTATGTTCCCGGGTCACCCCTTGAACAAAGTGTTCATCAGTGGCATGCCAGTTAGAACAAACACACACACACACACACACACATATATATATATATATATATATATATATATATATATATATATATATATATAGATACTGATGATGTTTGATGATTATGTGATGTATTGAAGAGGTTTTGGGTGTGGTGTATGTAAAATCGGCTTGGCTTTGGTTGTGTGGACTTTTTTGTCAAATAGTTTTACAAGATTTGAACTTGAGATGTGGAAGAGAAGAAAAAGACACGAGGGAAGAATTTTTGGTGACCCTGATTTTGCTGACATAGGAAAAGAAAAGGGGTTGTTTGGTTTTTAGTAAAGTTGTTAACTTGATGATGATGCTGCTGAGGTGATTGGAATTTTGTGTGTATACATGGTATTGATGATGCAAAGGTATTGACTATAGTTTTTTGCGTTTGCTAGATTGTTACAGTCAATTTTAAAGGATAATTTTGTGTGTTTTGAAGGCACAGCATTTGTAAGTAGGATGTTTGATTTCTCACGATTGTACACAACGCAGTGTGAATTTATCTCAGCTATATATCACTGCATAATCACTCAAGCACCTGTTCTGTATATTCAGCCGCAATTAACATAAATAAATATTTTATAATGATAATCTAAATTGTTTTTTTATCATAGAACTATTATGGTCAAGGATAATAATATATACGTACAATGGTATTTATGGAATGAATGTTAATATATTTTATTTATTAATTTAGATATTTATATAACGATAGACAAATGAAATGTGATTATTAAACCATCGATTAACCATTGAATCCTTATTTAGAGAAACAACTTATCGTTCTTGATAGATTTAACATAATAGATTTAATATTATAAATCCATATTTTTCATTTATCTTTCATCAAACAAATTTTTTTTATTCTATTTTTTACTTATTTTTCTCCCTTTCTTTTATTTTCTATTTAATTTTTTTTTTCAATCAAACGGAAGTCAAGAAAACTTGATTCTTTGCTGATATATTTTGAATGCCTAGTCCGACATCACGCAGTGTTTGGCAGGAAAAAATAGTTTTTCGAAATATAAAATTGAAAAATGTATTTATATTTTAATGTTAAAAAAGATAGCATTTTCAGAAAAGCAATGTCAACCCAAGTTTTCCATTAACATATTGTACAATTTTCGTATATGGATAGTTTTAACTTTGTATCTGAAGCTCTTTTAAGATCACGCTGACTAGACTCATCTATGGAATTGGGCTCAAATAGTGAATTCTAACAAGTGCGCATAAATATCTTAAGGGCAGCTTCCTGCACCACCACAAATTTCTTCCTGCAATCTTATGAAAAAAATATAGTTTTGGATTACACAATTTGAATATCATTTTTATACTCTACAATCTGAAAATCTTTCTTTAGAAAAAAAGATAACTTTGAGACCGTATAACTTGAAAATTACTTTTATTGGACTAAACTAGATGTGAAACAAGTGTGCTGCACTGGTTTGATTTGAAGTGTAAATTGTAATTTGAACATGTAAAAAATATACAAATAAACGAAAAAAGTTTATTAAGTTACAATTTATAGCAAATTATGAATTGTAAGTATTTTAAAGATAATACAGGAGTTTTTTTTATATCAATAATGTGAACTGTTGAGTTTTTTAATGAAATTGGGATTAAAATTCACCTCAAAATTAAAAAGTAAGTCAATTATAACACTCCGTAGAAGAATATACTAATAAAAAATGTTATCTAAAATTATTTAAGGAACAAACCAAAGTATCAGAATGCTGGTTATTATACTTGTATTAAAAGGCTCAATTCACTTTACACCGATTCACAAAGCTTTCATCTCTGTAGTAAAACCATCACAATAAACAAATGAACCATCCTCTATCTCAGTTATCATTACGGAGAAATCCATGATTTTTGAAAGTGTGGTATCCTATACACGCAGTTTTCTCTCTTAAGGATGCCTATAATATCCAACTGCCATGCTGATCAGAGCAACCATGCACACAAATAGAAATGGAAAGCCACCCTGAGTTCTTTTCCTGGCGATTTCCCTCTTCAACAACTCCTACCAAAACATGAAAATTTTTATATCAATTATCAAATTAAGAAAAAAAATACCATTAATCAGAAAACTTAAATGGTCATTATCTTAATAAGAACACTCCACAATTGACAGCACATAAAGATGAGGATCCTTTTCTCTTTAGACTTAGGTCAAGGAACAAAAATAAAACCGTACCAACTCTTTCTTAAGCAAGGTTTTTTCTTCCGTGTTCTTGCGCCTCTCCTCCTTCAGCTTAGTGATGGTTACCGTGACCTGCAGAGATTCTAAACATGTTGATTGCTTTCATTTCTGAAGTTTAAAAAAAATTAACGAGATGCAACTTAAGGAACTAACTCCACGCCCTTGACCATAAGCTGAGATAACATATTTGTAAAATTAATTGATAAGACAGACATATAACCATATAGCAACCTTTAGTGACAACTTTTAAACCACTTTAGGAACTAGGATACAGAAACAAAAGCATGTTAACCTCAGTGATACTGAAAACGATAAAGTTTGACAGTGATTCCTATTTAGTAACAGGAGCAATTAATCACATATTAGATACCTTGAAAACAAACATTATAATATTTTCTTTCCCATTTAAGATACTAGAGTAATCAATTTCAGATATTTGGCAGTAAAGTTGTAATGAAATTTTAAGAAAGTAAGAGTGAAACATGGAATAGAAAACTAACATAAAAATGACTGTGGCAAACAATTTGTTTGGATAATTGTTTCTAAATATTTATAAGAAAAATAAGTATAATATTTTTTTCGAAAGTTGAAGTTAATTTATATTAATTTTTTTTTATCTTAACTAGTCTAAAAATATATTTTTAATTTATGCATAGAATAATTTCGAATTTAAGAAAAGTTTATTTCCATCTTTTTATAAGTGTTTACGGAAACATTTACCCATATCTAAAATTTAATCTAAGTTCACGATCTCTAACCTCTCTCAGCTTTGAATCCATTATACCAAACTTTGACTTCAATTCCTCAGACTCGTTATCTGAATTCAACTGCACGTCGTCCTTTGCTGCCTTCATGTCACCCATATTCTCAGTTTGTATTGGGACTACATCCTCATCTGCTCTATCCTCCTTCGTATCCTTGATTGGTTCCAAACCTTTAACTTCCTCTGAAATCTGATACAAATAAAAATAGTAAATGATAAAGTTATAATATATCAAGCGATGGGACAGAAAACCACCATCACGTTGAACCAAAATTATAGCTACTGGTTCACGCAAGTTAACATTGTTATTCAGAGTACATCACAACAAGTATACAATATATTTTCCGAAAAAAAAAAATACCGTATCGTCAAAATGAAATCAACTCGAAAGAAAGAGAAATTGAAGTTCAAAGGGAAATGATCGGAAGGAGGAGCTCACTGTGCGAGGAGGTATCTTTTCAACTCCACTGAGCACCCTATCTTTATGCACATCAATTTCGTTGGATGGATCATGCTTCATATCACCATTTACTGGAAGCAACACCGGAGAAGACGATGAGCTGATGAGGACTACCCTCAGTTTCTTCTCCTCAATAAGCCTTCCACTGTCTTTTGCAAACTAACGAGAGAGAGGGGGTTTATAATCGATCAAGCCTACCTAAAAAGCAATACTTTACAAGAAAAATGTAGTAGAAACTAGAGTTGAACCGTTGTCTAAAAATCCTTGTCCTTCACATATTACTGGCATCTCAAAACATGGAGAAAATAGATAAACAATGAACTCTGGTTTATAGACACTCCCAATAGTATCGCCGACTTTTGATGTCAGTATTATTCACATTCAAATTCACCCAATTCTCACCTCAATTTACTCTTATCAATTTTTTCAATGCATAACATTTACCAATTTTCTTTCTACTCTTTCTCCCTCTCTCTCCTTCTTCCACCTCGGCACTCCATTTGGGAGTTGAGATCAGACCCCTCCTCTCTAACTCTCTGTTCACAACTCCTCTATCACATAACATCTATAAATTTCCTATCTTGTTATCTCTCTCGTTGTCTACCAAAAATCTTCCATAAACAAAATAACCTCACCATATTATACGTGATGTCATCTTCCGTGGCTCCAAACGGGGCAACGGTGCTCTGAATCAGAAATTTGTCTTTGCACTGCATATCAGGCGGTGCATCACGCTGAGCTTGCATAGTAACTGCATCCAACACACACATCACAATAAAATACAGAAACCATACAACCATATCCGAGCGCGTTAAAAATTGTACTGATAATATCGGAAAAATACCAGTAAAATCACATTTGTCGTTGGGCTTGATGATGCCCATGTTGGGTCTGACACAATATTTCTTCGGTGACGTTGTTTTAACCTGCGAGCAGAGAGTAGTGAAATACAGATGTGTTTCTTGTTATTCTTGCCCTGACATTGGCATTTGATTCATTTGGCTTTGCTAGTGATTAGATACAACAAATACAAATGTGTTGGCTGTTTTAAGGGATAAACCAGAAAAATTCGACAGCAATGAACCATGATTCGACCCATATAAGCAAAACAAAAACTAAAGACCCATAGAAGCAAACCAAAACTTTAAGGTAAGTCAATGAGAATGTAGACATTATTTCCTTATATGTGCTGCTCAACACTCTCGTCTATTTTCAACGTGTCACAACATGAACTCCTAACAAAATGAAAAAGGGAATGGAATGAAAAGAAAAGAGAGGAAACGAACGGTACCTTAAAAGCAATATAATGATCAGTTTTGTTCCCAAGTTGAACCAGAGATGAACTTTGTTTCCTCACTTCAACTAACGGAAAAAAGAAGAGAAACCACAGTGTGGTGTGATCGTTGCAAGTTATGCTTAAGACAGACCAATATTTTGAATTCAAAAAAAGAAAAAGAAAAGAGAGACTTACAAACGAATCGGAGCTCCGGCGGATCGATTTGAAGAAGCTCCGTAGCCATGGGTGGTTTAATGGGTGCTGTGTTCTGCAAAATGAGAATGGCGAAGAAGAAAGAATATAATAGAATAGAACAGAACCCTAATCGGAAGATGAAGAAGAAAAAGAAGAGCTGTTGGTGGTGAAGGAAATGAAAAGAAGAAGCGAAAAGACAAAGAAAGAGAAAGAGAAAGAGAGGAAAGAAGCGTTGTTGTGTTGCCATGAGTTGAGTTGTTACTTTGGAATGGGATGGTTGGCGTCGTCAGTTACGGAAGTGGGCCCCACTCACTCTCTGCAGTTCTAACCATTCCTTTTCTCCTTTTTATATACTCTGCTCTCTCTCTTCAGCTAATTACCCCGTTATTTCTTACACCTACCTTAACCTGTCCCTCGGATAATGCTATTCATAATCATTGATTAGTAGTAATTAAATGTAATTAAACAAATTTCATGCAGCATAAATACTATAACAATTTATTTCCCGACACGTTTAATCTAAATTTTTTAAAGTTTCATTTTGCGTTGCAATGTATTATTTAATTTAACTATTCACGTAAAAATAATCTAATTATCTTAATTTTAAAAATTATTTATTACGCTTAACTAACATGTAATTTTCTGAAAACATGTCAAAAAAACAATGAATCGTTTTCAAGAGCTTTAAATGTTAACGATCAAAACATGTAAAAAAACAAATTCATGATCATCATTACATTCGTGGTGGTGCGATATCATGTTCTAATTGGAAAGTTTGAAACAAACAATCTTGTTTTTAATGTAATCACACATAAAAGGAACTTTACTTGCATATTGACTCTCTTCTTTGAATCAATACAGTAAATATATAAATAAATAAATAAATAGAAGTTATTACTTCATAAAAATGTCATAAAAAGTTATAAAGCTCTACTTTTAATTTTTTTTTCGTTATTATAATATTTAATGCATATATAATATTATGTGTGTATTTGTTAGCATGCATGTGGTGTGTATGAATGTCAGATTCCTCTGTGAGCTTGAATTAACATGGAGAACACTAAATTGCCATTTCAATAAGATCACGTGGGGATTTCTTTCCCAAGGGGTTTTCTAGTTGTCATTGCTCTGTATTATTTAATTGAGTTGTGTTTTTTTTTAAATGGTAAAATTGAAATTTTTCGCATAAATTACTATTAAAATGTAATATGAATAATGATAGTGAAGTGATAATATATGTTATAGTGTGATGATGTTTTTTATAATTTTAATTTTTCAATATTATAGATATCGCAGCGAATATAAAGATAGGAGTAAGTGGAATATAAAGATGATGAACAATAAAAAAAAAAGGGATAGGGAAAGAAGAAACTTGGAGTTCTTCTTAGCTTACTTGACCGGAAATTTGAAACAAGGAAAGAAAACAGGAGAGGGAAGTTGTCTCAATAAACACTTTTGAGAGACAAGACAAAAATCACATAATTTGGATTGCTTATTTTTTAAATTGTAAAATAAGAATAAATTGGGTCTAAATAAACAAAGAAAAATATTTATCTATAAATAAAATTCATTATTAATCGTAAAATTAATTGATAAATTAAAAATCATCGTCAAATTATCAATGATTAAAAATCATAAGTAAAATGTTTATTGAAAATTAAAATTCATTAATAAGTTATTTATCAAAAAAATTTAATTATAAGTAAAATTTATCTTTAAATATCATAATTTATTTTTTCTAAATATTTTATTTTTTTCATCATTTTTCTTCTCATTTCTCCTTTTTTTTTCTTATTCTTTTACTATACCGGTCGTCTTCGTCTTCTTTCTTTCTATACTTTTTATTTTTATTATTATCTTTCTTCTTCTCATTTTTTTTCTTATTCTTTTCATTTATTTCTAATTAATCTATAATAAATATATATTTTTTAATTTAACAACAAAATTACCATTCATTTTATCAACGATTCTAAAAATCTTAACTATTAATAAATTTTAAAAAAATTTAATGACTACTAATTAAAAAAAGTATTGTCAATAATTCTATTAAACTTTAATCACCAATAAATTTTATTGATAAATATTTTTTCTAATAACAAAAATTATTTTATTAACAAATTCATTATTCACAAATAATTTTATTGGTAATTAAAATTCTAATATTTGTCCATAAAATTTAACCGTGGTTTATATTTTGTTGATGGCTTTTTATCGTCATTAAAATTACGTCAAGAATTTTTTTCGTAATGATAATATTACATCAAGGTTGTCAAATGGTGGGAAATTTTCTTTTTAAGCTTTGTGCTTGACAAAAAATGTTAAGATTAAAATTGGGGTTCAACCATTTGTATTTGTTTCTACTAATGGTCACACCCATGTATGCCTAAATAATATATGGTGACTTTATTTTTTAATTTATTTTACTAATTTATTCAAAATAAAATAATTAAAAAGTAATTATTTAATACAAATATTTTTGCTGCTTTGTTTTAAAATACATATATTTTATTTAAACGTTTAAATCACCTACTCATTATCCAAAACAATTAAGTTAATCATTCATCCTACATAGTAGTACAGAAAGACTCTTAGACACTACCCCTACAGCATGAGAAATCACTTAAGACCATGCACTCCCAAGAAGAACCGAACGCTCGCTAATGACGCTCGACCATACTATCACCTTTGCTCATAATACTACGGTTCAAAGATTAAACTCTATCTCAACTCAGTTCACAGCGTATATCATTCATCCATCCACACATCCAAACAAGTAGTACATGCATATTTCATACTCATCAAATAATCAAACAACGTATCATGCAAGCATACAAACGTTCAACACAACAATCTTAATCAAATTATATAAGCTTCTCTTACCTCTATATGTAACCGAACGCTCAACTATGCAGAATTAGAGCTCCCCACTACCCAAGACTTAACGTTCGACAGTCACGTTTTAGGAGTATTGATCCAAACAGAAACCAGAAACACTCAAAATTATATTATCCACTCAGGCGACCATAAATAGAGGGTTGCATGCAAGACTAAACGAACGTACTATAGAGAAAGAAACTCACCGGCTCAGAATCATAAACCGATCGGTTTAAACGAAAGCTCTTGTCGTCGGGAGTGTTCAAACGGTGCCTGAGAGGTGATCGGAAGAAGAAAATGTGAGATTTTCTTAGAGAGAAGGTGGAGAGTTTTAGAGAGAAGGAGGAGAAAATGGTTTCAGTAGTTTGTAGAAGAAGGAAGACATGCAGAGAAGTGGCACGACATTTGAAATTTCGCATTAAGTACTGCCGTCACCCAAACCGAACGGTCACTCTCCTACAGCTACCTGTTTTCCACTAACTGAGACGTTCACTCTCTTATTGACACATGGATCCCACTACTTGGGGTTTTGAGTGTGTTTTAAATGGAGTCTGACAATTTTCACGTAAAATTAAAATTTGTTAATGTTATAAATTTTGATATATATTTTTCTTTAAATTTAAAATATAAATTAATATAATTATTTTAATTTAATAATATCAATTTTTTTCGTATTAAATTATATTACTAACATTTGAATTATAATAGACAAATTAAACTTGAATCCAAGATATCATTTAACACGTTAACATTCTTTTATGTAATTGAATTAAAATGATTATATTTTAAAATTTGAAAAGTTTAAAATAAAAATGAATTCCAATTTTATTGAATTACACGCATATTTAACTTTTAAAATTAAGGTTTGTAATTTTTTATTTTTGTATCGTTTTATAATTTACTTTCTTCATTAAAGATTATTAAACCTAATTAATTGTATTAAGATTTATTATATTTATTTGGTAGATTTGTTTCATATTATAAATCCTCTTATATAAAAAAATAGGTATATTTTAAAATATTTGTTAATATTTCTAACTAGTTTGAAAAGATAAAGTAACACTCGTCAAGTAAGCATTTATTACTAAATTAAAATCTATAACTTAGAATTAAAACATAACTCGTTTTATTTAAAGATAATGATATTTTTATAATATTTTTTACAATATTTTAACATCATTTATGTGTTAGTCTGTGATTGATTGATTTTGGTGTTTATGAATATTATTATTATTATTGATTGTGAAGTAATTTTGAACCAATCAAAAAATAATACGTAGATAAAGTTAAAATATTGTAAAAGTATCATTCTTTGTTTAAAAATATAACAACTCATTTGTAACTCATTTTACTTAATATTTGTGAAGCCAAATCCTACCCTACAAAACTCTGTCCCTTTCAGACAGATAAAATAAAGTATTTTATTTAAAAAGAAAATATTAAGTATTTAGAGAATAGCAGTTGGGAACTACTAATATGCATTTGAATGTTAATTTGAAAAACAGGTGTGGCGTAAAGGACACCGAAAAATGAGAGATAAATAGATACACCAACTCATGCCTACCTTCCTCCTATAATCTACTTCCTGCTAACCTATTTCAAATTCCAAGACAAAACTCTGTTAATTAACTTCAATAATTATAATAAACAAACTAAATATATTATTCAATATTTTATATGCATTCATATAATTATCATACTCATTCAAATAAAGAAATATATCTTTAAAATAAAAATATTCCCTTTTATTCATTGACCAGAATTAGAAACAGAGTGAAAAAGTGATTTTTTGCTTTATTTTCAATTGAAAAAAAATGTCATGGTTTGAGAAAATTTTCATCATTTGCTTATAATTCTTAATTTTAGAGAAAAATGTATAATTACTCACAAAATATAGATTCAAAACTCAATTATCAAATAAGAACTTACAAAGTTTTTCATCATACCTACCTCAACAATAGAAATTGGTTTAAAACACTCCTAAACAATTATATACAATTTAACACTCCTTATTGCACCCTTTTAACTCAAATGAACATTCTTACTCCAAAACATTATATTTTTCTCACAGAAATACAGTAAGTGAATGTATCTACTTTCAAAACAAATCAAAAGAGAAAACTACAATTTAATATGAAGCATTTTCATATTTTAGGTTAATCTCTAAGTGCAGTGCTCAAAGGTGCCCCATAATAATTGTTACACCAAAAATAATAATTCAAACTCAACATCAAAATATCATTAACATAATTTGTTACCTAAAATAAAAGCTCTAGCTACTCAACACTAAAATTAATATTTTTTTATAGAAAATATAAATGATACATAAATCTGTGCAGTTTATATGATATATTATCATAACTATTTTTTGTATTGATTAAGTATGAGTGTAGATAGAAATAATACCTTACTTTTTTCAATTATTTAAATTATTAAAATTCTTATATTTTATTAGATAACCTATCTAAATAGTGTATATATATGAAAAAAATATATTTCATTAAAATATAGAGAAAAAAAAGTAAAAAGAAAATTGAAATATTTTTATGAATTTTTTTCTATTAATATTTATAAAGGAAATAAATGTTTCGATTGTTTGAAGCATAATTTATGTATAATTATATAATATTTTATATAAATTGTTTTTCTCTTTTATTTAATTGTTATAGATATTCCGATTTAAAATTTATATCTACCTTTTATTTTAAATATTTGACATTAAAAAAACACATATTCATTTTAATATTAAGTAGTTGATAATATTATATTTTATTATAATAATTTTTAATTTTTATAAAAATGAACTAATTGGTATAAGAAATCATATACAAACACTTACAAAAGTGGGTGACTTTCGTGACCTTTGCTTTCATGGAGTTTTTCTCGTTTTTCAACTTTTGCAAGTAACTATTATTTTTTATAGTAGAGGTAGTATAATATTCATTTTGACATATATAAAATGATTTTAAAAGAGATAATTTTTATAATTTAAAAAAAATATATAAAAAATAATGTCAAATAAATGAAAAAAAAATATGCGTGTCAAAATATTATTTTTATTTTTTTATAGGATGCAGGTTTTGGAAACAAGATTTTTCAAACGAAGAAGATAATAATTTTGGATAAAAGATGTGAAACTCGAATAAGTGATAGATGCAAACTGTATTGGGTCTCTCAAGAAGTTATTACTTTTCACACCATTCAGTGTGAGAAAAATAAAATAGCCCATACTGTTTCAACTTTGTAGTCAGGAGGTAATTCTTCCACAAGAATACCAACATTTTAAATAATTCAAAAATTACTCAAGATTATCTTTTTGCATTTTTATGATATTTATTCCTGCATTTATCTGAGAACTGATTCGAGGAAAATCTTAACTTTTATATTCATGCATAATAAAACTTGATTTCAAAAATTACAAAATCATATACTTTTTTTTAAGTTAGAAGTCTTGCAATAAATAATAATATTTATGTGTAATATGATCTTATTTAAAATAATTAAAAATAACAAAAATATTTATATTGAACAAGTATTTGCACACATAAAGTAATAAGTAATAAGTAATACTTCACTATTTACAGAGAACGAGTAAAAGATAATTTAATATATATTTATAAATGGATTGAATTCCCAGATCAAATTGAATTAAAATTCAATTTATATTTTATTAAATTTAATTTAATTAAAATTAAAATTTAACTAAATTTATATTATTTTATATTTTTTAATTTATTTTATATATTTTTTAAATTATTTACTTTTTTAAATAATTCGTAGATAACTATGGATTTTAAAATATTTGTAAACATTTTTTAAATGAGTATATAACAAGTAATAAGTGGATAATGAGTTAGATTTTCTATTTGGAATAACTAACGGATAGATATTATTTATGCTTGTTATACCGTATAAACTGATCGGTTTAGGCCACTTGATCGATCAATCACATAGGAAGTCAATTATGGGAATCCTAAAAAACAATATTAATCGAATAGTCACTAACGGACCTGGTAACCATTCGATATCATGCACTTCAAATATTTCACTATTCGATTAACAAGGTAAAACATGCTTAAATGACATTAGGTTGTGATTAGATCAACCATAATCAAAAGTTCATTTCGAAATCTATAAATACAAACTAGATAATTGTATTTATTTGACATTTAAGACTAAATAGTGATAACGTTATAACAGGTATCCATCCACTCATACTTAAATTTTACATGAGAAGATTCAACAATGTATTGAAAAAAGAGAAATAAACTAAATGACTAGTTAAAAGTGTGAAGATGTAATTTTCAATATTACCAACTAAAACACTTGTCATTTCTATTAGGACATACTCATATTTAAATCACATATTATTAAAACTAAAAGAAATAAAATCAAATGAATAATATATATAAAAAATCTATAATAAAAGACTCTAAATTGTCAAATATTATAAGTGTTTCTCTCACAAAAACCATCTCATCTCATGTATATGATGTTTCATTCAAAATTCTCTTAAAATTTTAATTTAATTTATTGTATTTTAAAAATCAGTGTGATATTGTTTCAAGAACAAAAACTCATAATTCAAACACATAAATTGAACTCATTGTTTGGTTTACAATAATAAGCAGTAAAGTAAATTTGGACTGACAAGTGTTTGTAAATAGCAAGACATAGACTGGAACCAAACCTAGAGACAATGACTAGGATGGATAGAAGAGAAGAAAAGGAAAACCAAACCAACCAAACAAACAAAGAGCACTCATCGAAAGTAACGAAACTAACCTACAAACCAAAGATTGATTAAACGGCGCATTTATTTCCTATAAAGAGTGCAGTTATCACACTGTCACCCATTTCATTTTTTCCAACACACTCTTTGTGGCTTCTTTCCACCCCTTCCATTCTTCTCTTCAGATCTCTCTTATTTTCTCTAATGGCTTCCTTCACTTCAACCTCTTTCTGTCTCACCTCATTCAACCCAACAAAAACACTGGTATTTTCATCATTTTTCTTTCTTTTATGTCCATGCACGAAATTCCTTCATTCATTATGTGTAGCATTAATCTTATAGAAACTATTACATCACAATCATACGCATAACATGCTATTGCTTCTGAGTTTTATTTATTTCTGACACCAATATATAGATTACATCACATGTTAACTCTGTTTCTCTCATCACAGAAAAAGTAAAATTTGATTTTTTATATTCATTTAACGCACTCATTGTTGGATGAAAAATCAGGTACCTGGTTGCAGGATCTCTAACCCGGGTTCAGTTTTTGTTTCTCTCAAGGGGAGAACTTTTCCACCCATTACTTTGCAGAGTAGAGTACCTCGTTTCCAAATTGCATGTGCTGTAAGTGTAACACCACAAATTCATCAATTGCTGAATGTCTTTTCTGTTGAAATTATCTATGACGGCTTGTACTTGTAATTTTTCTGATTTCATAGATTTTTGTGTTACCATGTTGTTCAGGCCAAACCAGAAACTGTAGAGAAGGTTTGTGACATAGTCAAGAAACAATTGGCGTTACCAGATGGATCTGCTGTTACTGGAGAGTCCAAATTTTCTGCACTTGGAGCAGATTCTCTTGACACGGTATTATTAAACATCTTCGTACATTCACAGCACTTATTTACTGTCTATTGTCAACAGGTACATGCTTCCATAATTTTTTACTTTTTGTTTGTAATTGCTATTGGTTTTGGGCATTCTGCTTGCCAGAATTCCACAAACCTATCCTTCTCTGCATGTTATTTTTCCTCTTTTTTATGTTATGCAGAGGGTGAGTAAGTTGCTGTTTAGAAAACAAACAGTTTTCCTTTTTACTGATATATTTTGCATTATTCTTCATGAGATGAAAATAAGAACACAACATAGATTTCACATCATGATGAATGTGTATTGGGTCATAATTTAGAGTTTGTGCAGGTGGAGATTGTGATGGGACTGGAGGAGGAATTTGGGATCAGTGTGGAAGAAGAAAGCGCTCAGAGCATTAGCACAGTTCAAGACGCAGCAGACATGATTGATAAGCTGCTTGAAAGCAAGAATGCTTAAACGACCACCTAAGTTATTTTGCTGAAGAATCTTAAATTTTATGTTTGGTTTTTGGTATTTCCTGTTTGATTGGTCTTCAACTAAATGCATCCTTTTTAAATATTGAAATTTATCTTACTTTACTCTCTACTTCAGAGCTGAGTTTGAATAAACTGTTATTGATTTGTTAAAAATGGCCAAGAGTATGAACATTGTTCGGTGTTAGTCTCACACTTCCGTTCCATGCCTCCACTTTTGAAGCCGCAAAATCATGTGCTAAGGACACCAATACCAAACCAAAACACACGATTTTTTTTTAGTTGCAGCATTATAGCATTATAGGATATTAATACTTAAAAAAAATCATTTACTTAGGTCCTTACATAATTAATAATCTACTAATAATTGTAATTATTAATAATATAGCATTCGATGTGTGTATATATATATATATATATATATATATATATATATATATATATATATATATATATATATATATAGAAGTACTTAGTTATAGAGATAGTGGAAATATGAGATAGTTAAAAAGTGGAATGATAAAATAGTTTAGACACGAGGATCTATTTATTAATAATAAATCAATGCTCTAACTGTAACATTTGAATAAAGTGTATGGTATGATTTTTATTTCTTTTGTTTATTTGCTTGTTTATTTTAACACATCATTATTTTTTCTAGAGTAACACATTATTCATAGAGTTTACTCAAATGGAATTGTTTATTGTTTATAATCAAAACATGAAGAAATTTTTGTTCAAAGCATCATTCTCAACAAGAAAAAGTATTATCATTCACTCAAACAACATTGTTTACTTTTCATAGTAAGAATTTGATTCGGAATTGAATTCTAAAATAGTTTGGACACATTATTAAAAAAATGATAGAATTCAATACTTTTACAATGTTTTTAAAAGTTAACAGTGTAATTTTTTTTATAAATTTCATATAAACTATTAAATAATTAATATTTCTTTTACCATTAATAAAAATATAAATTTATTTATCTATTTTGTAAAAAAAAATGGTATTTTTTGTAATTTAAATTTATGAATTTCCTTATCATTTTAATTAATGATATTTTTACCATTTGTTTTAAATTTCAATTCAAATTATTTAAAAGTAAAATTTCCAATACACTTAAATAAATTAAAAATAATAATATTAAACTAAATACTTAATTTAAATTATAAAATAAATTTACAATTTTTATTAATAAATACTTTTATTATTAATAATAATAATATAAATAATTGGTGCATAATTGAAGATAAATTAAAAAAAAAATAGAATTACCGTGTAACTGAAAATAAAATTAAATAAAAAGTAAATAAACAAGCTTAATGTGTAACTAAAAATAAATTAAATGAAGTAAATAAAACTAATTACATACTGAAAATATTAAATGAAATAAATAAACATAATTAATATGTAATTAAAAATAATATAAATGAAATAAATAAATATAATTAATACATAACGAAGATAAATTAAACTATATCAAATGTCTAACTCAAAATAAATAAAATAAAGCAAATAATTAATGCATTGAAAATAAATTAAATTAAGTGAATAAAGATAAATTAAATTAATTAAATAAATAAGATCAATGAGTAACTACAAATAAATTAAATTGTATAAATATAAGTAAGTAAAGAAGATAACAATAACAAGCAAGTTAAATAAGTAATTTAAATAATATAAATAAAAATAAATAAAAACTTAATAAAAGACACATAAATTTATTAATATTAACATATCATTTTAACTTCACTCTCCCTATTAATACACTGAATATACTTTTAGAAGACTTATTGTAACATTTTACTCCAATTTATCTTTCTTTTTTTTTCTCTATTTTTTTTCTCCTCTTTCTTTCTCTTTCTCTTTGTTTCTATGATCTTAACTCATTCCCTCCTTCTACACCTTTTCATCCAATTTATGTATTTGTAAGTTTTCAAGTAATTATCACTTGTGAATATTAAATATAATGTTATCTCGTTTTATATCATTGTCTTCTTCCTTAATTGTCTTCTTATTTTTTTAAAGTAATTTACGTGCATTAAATATAATCTTATATTCTTGTTTCTTTATTTTATTTTTCTTTAATTATTTTTTATCTCTTAAACTTAAGATAATATTAAGAAGTTTTTTATCTCTTAATCTGTGTGGGTATGTATCAGTAACTAATATACTTTTAATAATTAATTAATATATATTTTCAATTACATTTATTTTATTATTTTATTTTTATTACTATTTTCATTTTACTAGTCATGATATTTTCTTTTTATGTTCAAACTGTGCATAGATAAAATACAAAATATTTTTTTTATGTATATTTAATCACAGGAGTACAAGCACAATATTTTCTAATTATTTTTAAAGTTAGGATAAAATAAATCACGGAGTTCATTAAAAGTGGAGATGTTACAAAATACCCAGAAGAGATGTATTTTTCTAAAATGTTTATTCCTAAAATAAGAATAAGAAAATACTGTAAAAAAAATTAAAAAAATTGTTTCCAAGAATAATTTATCATGCTCCTACATATTTCCATATACAATGTACAAAGATTGGGTTCATGTAGCTTTAGAAAACTATTTAAGAAAAATATTTTTTCTTTTTTGGATAAACCAAAGATTGACCTCCTTTTTATGTTTTTATTTTTTCACAATGAAAAACAAGGGATATTGATGTACGTTTGGCAAGTGTACCAATCGTAATTGTAGTAACAAAATATCGTCTTCTGGGATTGAATGAGTTGAGTACCAGTTTACTAACTTACTTAATTTTGAGTGATGAAATTTATCCAGTGAAATGATGAACATAAACAAGTGATGGAAATTCAAATGATATAAACAATGTTAGAGAATTGATTTCATACCTTTTCATATAATTTCCTCCCATTTTCAATCGATGTGTAAATTATAATTATCCACTTGAGTTTATTTAGAGCTTGTTTACCCCTAATCCCTTAGTAGGCAAACGTATCCCTTGAATTTGAATCCCCAATCCCTTAGGCCAATTACAAATTCAACAAGATCATGAAGAACAATCATATCTCAATTCAAACTAACTAGTCCTGCCCAATTTCCCAATTGTGACAGCATCTAATATGTTCTATTTATAAACGCAAGCAATTCCCAATCTCCCAACTGTGAAACTCCTCATAGAATAGACATTAAAACATAAATAGAACACTGGGATAATTAAAATGAACTTAACATCAATTGAAAAAGGTTCAAAAAATATAATCCAAAGCACTACATCAATCCACTAACAAAAGAAAATTTAGTTCTGCATAATGGAAAAGAAAAATCAAAAAGCAAAAAATTGCAGCCAAAAGCTCCAAGAAGAAGATGAAGAAGAAGCCCCCTTTGTTGTACGTGAATCCCCTTTTTGTCTCCCCCTTCCACGTGCTTTCATTCCTCCTCCATCATTTCCACCAATTCCTCCTTTTTAGGAGAGTGGTTTTCCTTTTCCCTAACTTCCTCTAATTTTCCTTTAATTTAATCTCTTTAAATCAGTCATAAAAGAGATCAATAACTGCTCAATAACTGCTCCTGGAAACTTTCACAGCCCATGGAAAACTCCCCACTCTGCCTGTGTTCTTCTCTGCTTTAATTCTGTTTTCTTACGTGAATCCACAAATTACTCCACAGGTTGTGAGACTGTTCACAGCTTGGTTGTTGAACTCTCTGGTTTCATCATGGTATCTTGTACATCAATTCTTCCCAATTTGTGATTTTGGCACTTAGAATCATCAATCTACAATAAAAACACAAAATGCCAATGTATGATCCGAAACAAAGATAATCCATGACTAAATCCTTCAATGAATGCAATTATGCATGCAAATGACCTAAACTAAGACATGAATGCAATTACATTTACTCACACATCAAAATACCCCATGCTTAGACGTTTGCTTGTCCTCAAGCAAAGAGAATTCAACTAACACAGAATGATTATGCACACAGAATGATATAAAACCTAAATGGAAACATACCTTCTCATCTCAAGTTCAGTTCAAACAATGATATTCCTCAAGCACACACATCATAATCTTGTCAGCATGACGACTCACTTATGGGGATCCTAAGTGCAATTATTTAGTGGAGGTATGACACTAGACATCAAGGCAAATAAGATTTGTCATTTTAGTGGCTTGAAAAAGATTTTCTATTAGGTTCCTCACTTAGAAAACACTTACCTGCCAACTAAGCATGGATCTTCCACTCATTTTGTCTTTTACTTGCCACACTCAGTCTCAAAGGAGTGTCTCTTCCCCAGTAACATATAGTCTCAAAGGGGTGTCAAATTATTCACTCAATATTTTTGTTTTGTTTTTTTTTTTTCAGTTTTTATTTAAAATTTGACAAACAATTCTCCAGTAACCAAGTGCAGTGAGTGTCACCATAGAAACCGAACGGAAAATATTTTCTTTCTTGTACCTCAAAAATTATCTTCCTTAAGTGTCTGTGTCAAATCTCCTGTGTAGTGTGTGAAGTTTCCCAACAAGCAATCAAAACTATATTCACCATGTGCTTAGAAAATATCATTGTTTAGAACATAGAACTCAGAGCTAAGATGATACATTTCCAGTGAAACATTAGATGCAACATGCAAATGCGAACAATGTAAGATGTGATGCATACAAAATATTTACATGGTCCCTAATGTATGGAAAGTCAAAAGTACAGGGGATGAAACTCACAAAATTAGTGATGACTAGAGTGGATCATGGTGAGAACGTCTTGCAAGAGTTGTTCCACCTTTTGCTGATGAAGAATCTGAGTGTCCCGAAATTGGATGAACTCTTGATAATGCTTGAGTTGTTGGGCTTGGAGTTCTGTAACTGACTGCTGGAGATGAGCAAGAGTGTCAACCGCAGAAGGTCGAGGAATGGGAGGTATGTGAGAGGACGGATCAGGATCATGATGAGGGGTACTTTGACATTGAGAAGTAGAGAAGGTCCACCTATCTTTACCCCGCACTGTAGTGAACTCTTGATTTGGAAGAGGTTGAGGTTGCAAGCCCGTGATAGCACTCATGACTAAGCAACACTGATCTTCCCTTTTTACCAGCATTTCATTATGGATTAACATTTCCAAATCAATTCGAGAGTTTCCTAAGATTGCCTTGTAATTTTCCAAAGGAATGTTGAGATGCAAAGCAATAATGGTGATCAGCCCACCAATTGCTATTTGTCCAGATGACGCTTTCCCTACCTTGAGAAACTGACGTGCCAACCAAGATCCTGAGTCCAATGGAACATCGTTAACCATACCCCACAAAAATAATAATTCTGACTTTCGAACTGTAGAATGACTGACACCCCTAGCAAATAGCGTATGAGCCATAAGTCGGTGAGCATATCTAAAACAGGGGTGTTGAATATTTGCTTCCTTAGAATCAGATGAGACAAAAGAGCTTGATTGAGACAATTGGAACCAAAAGGACTCAGCGTCAAATTGTTTTGGAAACCTCCTTGCACCTCCAATTGGAAAACCAAAGATGGCATTAAACTCAACTAGAGTGAGTCTGTAAGTAGAATTATGCAATCTAAATTCAATCAATCCTTCCTCACAATCCTTTCCTTGCAGTATCTTCAATTTAATTACTTCTTTCCTTACCACTTCCTTCATAGTCGGGTTGAGCCTCCTTTGTGGTTGCCGCACAGGTTTGAAATCCTCTTCCAAATAAATTTTATGCATGCATGCAGTAGGACTAATACCTTGCAAATCATCAATTTTCCACCCAATGGTAGATTTATACTCCCTCAGCACCCTTAAGAGTTTATCTTCTTCAGTAGAGGAAAGCTCATTGCTCACAATTACTGGATTCGGCTTTTGCTCATCAAGGAACTTGTATTTCAGGTGAGAAGGAAGTTGTTTTAATTCTACCTTGGGCATTTCTACTTCTCCACTTTCACCCTTGTGTAGATCTTCTATTCCTCTTGTGGAATTGAATATTGGCTTCAGCACTTCTAATTGTTGAGTGCAGTTCAATACCTCTTCCTCATTACTTCCTCTTTTCAACTTCTTTGCTTCCATTCCTGACAATAGAGCTTTCTCTAATGGACTCTGCTTAACCTGGAATTTTATCTCTTCTAACAAAAGAGACTCAATTATTTCAGCTTTGAAACAGTCTTCTTTGTCAAGTTTGTGCTTCACTGCTTCAGTCATAGAAAATATGACTTTCTCATCTTCCACTCTTAACATCAGCTGTCCTTGTTCAACATCTATCAATGCTCTCCCTGTTGCTAAAAATGGTCTTCCCAAAATGATTGGGACTTTAGCATCTTCTTCCATGTCAAGAACCACAAAATCAGCTGGGAAAATAAATTTGTCCACCTTTACTAGAACATCTTCCACAATTCCATAAGGATAAGTCATCGATCGGTCTGCCAATTGTAAAGTTATCATAGTGGGCTTTACTTCACCAATACCCAACCTTTTAAAAATGGACAAAGGCATCAAGTTGATACTTGCTCCAAGGTCACACAATGCCTTACCCACCATTATATTTCCAATCTCACATGGAATGACAAAGCTCCCTGGATCCTTCAACTTGGGAGGTAATTTTTGCTGAATTATTGCACTGCACTCCTCTGTGAGCATAATTGTTTCATCATCTTGAAGCTTCCTCTTCTTTGACAGCAAGTCTTTCATAAATTTAGCATAACTTGGCATTTGTTCCAATGCTTCAGCAAATGGAATATTAATGTGGAGCTTCTTAAAAACATCAAGAAATCTTGCAAATTGCTTCGTCTGTTCTTGCTTCTTCAACCTTTGAGGGAATGGAATGGTAGGGACATACTCACGCATCTTTTTCTCACTCTCTTGATTTTTCTCTCCCTCTTCCTTCTCCTCACATTTTCTCTCAACTTCTTTTTCAGCACTTTCTTCTACTATTTCTTCCACTCTTTTCTTTTTCTCTCCCTCCATCTCACTTTTTTTTTCATTCTCTATCACTCTTCCATTCCTCAATTGAATTGCCTTGCATTGCTCTCTTGGGTTTGGTATAGTGTCACTAGGGAATGTGCCAGGAGATCTTTCAGAGAGTTGTCTTGAAAGCTGACCAATCTGGTTCTCTAAATTTGTTATTGAAGCTTCCTGGTTCTTGAAGTTTGTTCTTGTCTCACTCATGAAATTTGAAGTCTGCTCCACAAAGGTAGAAGTTTGCATAGTTAACTTCTCTAGTGCATTTTCCAACGTAAACATCTTGTTTCCTTGATTGTTGGGCTGAGCTTGATATTGATATTGAGTCCTTGGTGGGTTAGATTGGATTGGATTACTCCAAGGTCTAGGTTGTTGGGGCCTCCAATTTGCATTAAAGTTGGTAGAGAACTGGTTTTGTTGTTGTTCTACTGCATTCACGTGTACCTCTTGGTGAGTTGCCTGACATTCACCATTTTGATGCATTCCTCCGCAAAATTCACACGCTGGAGATCTAGTATTCACATTATTCGCTTGCATAATTCCCATCTTCTGAGTCAAATCTGTAATCTGCTGTGTTAACAACTTGTTTTGGGCTAAGATAACATCCAATGTATTAACCTCCAACACACCAGCTTTTCTATTTTGACGGTCAAACTGCATATTCACTGTGTTGTTTGCCATTAATTCAAGAGTCTCCAAAGCTTCCTCTGGTGTTTTCAAAATGAATGATCCTCCACTTGCTGCATCCAACATTGCCTTAAAAGTGGGTGAAAGATCATTATAGAAAGTCTGCACTTGCAACCATTCAGGTAAAGCATGATGTGGACATTTCCTCATTAGCTCCTTATATCTTTCCCACGCCTCATATAAGGACTCATTGTCTTGTTGCACGAAGGAGGTGATCTCATTCCTCATTTTCGCTGATTTGGAAGGAGGGAAGTATTTGATTACAAATTTTGTAGCCATATCCTCCCATGTAGAAATACTTCCTTGAGGTTGTGATTGTAGCCCGTTTTTAGCTTTATCCCGTAGAGAAAAGGGAAAAAGCCTCAAACGAATTGCATCATCTGAAACTCCATTAATTTTCAAGGTATCACATATTGCCAGAAAATTCTCCAAGTGAGAATTAGGATCTTCTGAATTTGCACCTCCAAATTGATTCTGTTGAATGACTTGTAACAAGGCAGGCTTGATTTCAAAATTATTGGCTTGAATAGGAGGTCTCACAATGCTTCCTTGATAACTATTAGGATTTGGCATTGAATAGTCACGAAGAGTCTTTCTAACAGGTTCTTGGTCTGCCATTGTTAATGCCTCCTTTTCTTGTTCAATTAATCTTTGTTCTTGTCTTCTTTCTCTCTTTCTTCTTCTTGCACTACTTCTATTTCTTTTAGCAGTGCGTTCAATTTCTGAATCGAAAAGCAATTCTTCTGGGCCAACAGTACCTCGCATAAACAACTAAAACAAAAAACACACAATACTGCAACAGAAATTAGGTGACAATAAAATTGAAAATAAAAATACTCAAAAATAAGAACAAAAATTCCCTAACATCTACAACTCAAATCTTAAGCCAATTAGATCACTAATATCAACAATAATCAATCCCCGGCAGCGACGCCAGAAACTTGATGTACGTTTGGCAAGTGTACCAATCGTAATTGTAGTAACAAAATATCGTCCTCTGGGATTGAATGAGTTGAGTACCAGTTTACTAACTTACTTAATTTTGAGTGATGAAATTTATCCAGTGAAATGATGAACATAAACCAGTGATGGAAATTCAAATGATATAAACAATGTTAGAGAATTGATTTCATACCTTTTCATATAATTTCCTCCCCTTTTTAATCGATGTGTAAATTATAATTATCCACTTGAGTTTATTTAGAGCTTGTTTACCCCTAATCCCTTAGTAGGCAAACGTATCCCTTGAATTTGAATCCCCAATCCCTTAGGCCAATTACAAATTCAACAAGATCATGAAGAACAATCATATCTCAATTCAAACTAACTAGTCCTGCCCAATTTCCCAATTGTGACAGCATCTAATCTGTTCTATTTATAAACGCAAGCAATTCCCAATCTCCCAACTGTGAAACTCCTCATAGAATAGACATTAAAACATAAATAAAACATTGGGATAATTAAAATGAACTTAACATCAATTGAAAAAGGTTCAGAAAATATAATCCAAAGCACTACATCAATCCACTAACAAAAGAAAATTTAGTTCTGCATAATGGAAAAGAAAAATCAAAAAGCAAAAAATTGCAGCCAAAAGCTCCAAGAAGAAGATGAAGAAGAAGCCCCCTTTGTTGTACGTGAATCCCCTTTTTGTCTCCCCCTTCCACGTGCTTTCATTCCTCCTCCATCATTTCCACCAATTCCTCCTTTTTAGGAGAGTGGTTTTCCTTTTCCCTAACTTCCTCTAATTTTCCTTTAATTTAATCTCTTTAAATCAGTCATAAAAGAGATCAATAACTGCTCAATAACTGCTCCTGGAAACTTTCACAGCCCATGGAAAACTCCCCACTCTGCCTGTGTTCTTCTCTGCTTTAATTCTGTTTTCTTACGTGAATCGACAGGTTGTGAGACTGTTCACAGCTTGGTTGTTGAACTCTCTAGTTTCATCATGGTGTCTTGTACATCAATTCTTCCCAATTTGTGATTTTGGCACTTAGAATCATCAATCTACAATAAAAACACAAAATGCCAATGTATGATTCGAAACAAAGATAATCCATGACTAAATCCTTCAATGAATGCAATTATGCATGCAAATGACCTAAACTAAGACATGAATGCAATTACATTTACTCACACATCAGATATAGTGTTTGAAAATAATAAATTTGTTTGAGTGTTGATTTGATTTATAAATTTTAATTTTTTTTTAAATTTTTTAGTATTTTTGAGTTTATTTGAAAAAATAGGGTTAGCCGACATGAGGATACATTACTCAGATGAAATATCCACTTAAGCGCTTTAATATTCATTATGGAGGGTATCATACAAAACTTTCACATAAGCAACTCACACAATACCAATGCTTACGCATTTCAAATTCCACCAAGGGTATCAGATTTAGATGATGCCATTCACTCTAGCCATTGCTATTAAATTTTTTGTTTGTGAATTGTGTAGCCCGCTACGTGTGCAATCTTGAGAGTACCAAGAAGAGTTGAAGTTATCAAGATTGGTGAATATGGTAAGGTTATTGAATCCTTATAATTAAGAATGGAACCATTGTTGGTTACTTCTATAAAGTGCAAGAACATGTTAGTGCGATGAGAGCCTGCAGAGACACGATTACTGATAACCAGATTGTTGAAAAGGTGGAAAATCAAAGAAACCTTTTAATAAGAAAAGGCAAGAGGAGAAAACTAGTGATATGTTCAAGAATAAGAAGGATCACAAGAAGCAGCAGATCAAAGAATGGAAGTATGACAAGAAAAATGTGACATGCTATAGTTGTCAGAAAAGGATCAAAGAATGCTGGGATGGTAAAGTTGCCAAGAATAAGCCAAAGAACCAAGTACTTTGGCTCAGGATGGTGTGCTTCTTCAGATTTTAATGTGGTAATGTTGATGGCAAAAACCAGTGGTGAAAGGCTTTGACATGGAAATGAAGGAGAAAGGTTTAAGTATATATGACCAGAATCATAAATTGGGTTATTCATGCAAAACTTTTTGTAAATAGGACTTTCAAAGTTGGTATGAACACATGAAAGCATGAATGCTTTGTTACTGGTCATAATATATGTGAATGGTTATGGCATAATGGGTTTGGTGACCTGATTTTCTGAAGAATATTATCACTGGATTACCTTCAATTGAGATTTTAAGAAGTTTGTACATAATGTATTCAACAATGACAACAAAAGGGAATTTGGTGTCTTTGCTCTCATTGCAAAGGCTGAACCGATGGAGTTGAAGGATGCAGTAAAAGATCTTCACTGATTAAGTACACAAGGCGTTTTGCAGAAAGCTTACAGATTATGGTAAGTATATTAAAACCACAAGCATCACGAGTTTGAACTGAAATTGAGTCCATTAAAAAAATTAATTATAATTCATCCTCAACTATTTTTTAAATTATTAATTTTTAATAGTATAAGAATGTGAATCAACTCCATTATGCATATACACGTATAATTTACTAATATTATTAATAAAATTTAAACAAATAGATAAAAAAGTCGTTATCCAAACCTCTTCTGTATAATTTAGTTAATTTTATTATTAAATAAAATTACCAAGTAAGTAAAATTAATTTCGCACCCCAACATAAATTATTCATTATTATTTTAAAATAGAATTTATGGTTTTTATTCATTACGAATTTTAATTATAAATTAATTTGTTATAAATTTTAGATATATGAAAAACGCACCGGTAAAATTCTTGTAATACTTTTTTTTTCCTTTTGGTTTTGTTATTAAAATACGTAGAAAACGTAGAGTTCACACGGAACTGGCCTCCACACTCGTGTGAGATATAAGGCTTTGTTTGGGATCGCCTTCTCACTGTTTCTACAAAGACGGGGTTTCGTCTTCACAGGCAGCGTGATTCTTAAACCAGATTTTACGACTTCTCTGTGAGACTATCCGTGTCAGCGCGCGCTTTTGTCTATGTAGGTAGCTGAATATCGTCTCATTCTCGGATTTCCGAGCTTCAGGTAACCCTCTCCGATTCTCAACGCTTGCTTCTTGCCAATTGAATATCTGTAAGAGCGATATCGAAATTCGACCTGCTTTTCCCTTTTCGGGAGATTCCTCTGCGTTGCTCAGATTCGCTGATTGCGAACCTTGCCGTGTAGGGTTCGGCTTGCATTTGAAAGTTTTCGGGGATTTTCATTGTTTCAGTGTCGACTATGCGCGTTTGTGCTTTTCTTTGGGGAATTTCGTAAACGAGCGTTCTGTTTTGGGATGTGGAAGGGGAATGGGGGTTTATTCTGAATGGTGATGGGTTTGGGGATGAATGGACTTGCAATGTTTGGCTCTGAAGGCTTCGAGGTAGGGCATAAGGGGAGTAGGTAGCGAGTTGGGAACTGTTCTTTTCTTTTCCCAATGGATATGTTCCTTAATATGGTTATGTATCCTTTGATTTTTTGTCTCTGATACTAAAACAGTGGCCAATTGTTTCATGTATTCGCTTAATTAATGTCTTTGCCTTTTATTTTTGGGAACTTGGCATACAAGCTTGCCTTCCCGTGTTTATCTGTATGCTTTTGACACTGGAATTCTGTTGTCTTTGTTGAGTTTAGTCACCCTACAACAAAAGCCTTTTCCCACCAGGTGAAGTTTGCCATATGGATAACACGATGCCATTTGGCTTGGTTAAAAACTATATTTTCGGAAATGTCAACTTCCCCCAATGTTCTTCTTGGTGGGAATTATATCATTGTTAATTGCTGGTTCTCTTCTTTGGCTTAAAATGATAGGTTTGCTACCCTGATATCTCCAGCTCGTCTAAGTTTTTCTTGAAATCACAATATTTTGGTTGTGCAGTTCGGATGAGATGGCCTCTTCACAGAATGTGGAATTGGAGGCTGCAAAATTTCTGCATAAACTCATTCAAGATTCTAAAGATGAGCCAGCCAAGCTAGCTACTAAACTCTACGTGGTGTGTGTTGCTTTCTCTTAATGATAAAAAACTTCAATTTCAATTGCTTAAAAGACTAGGTATACTTGTGATTAATGTGATATATGTTTCAGATACTACAACACATGAAATCTAGTGGGAAGGAGCATTCAATGCCATATCAAGTGATATCAAGGTAAAATGCCCACCCTAATTCATCCATATGCAATTATTTAGCTGTTTTGTTAGACCTCGTCTTTTTAAGTGAACTAGGGTAACAAATTCGAATATCTCATTCTAATTGTTCAATTGGGATGCTTGTTTACTTTTTAGCTGTTCCTATCATGCTAGTTAAGATATGAGTAAAATATTTTTGTCGCTATACTTTCGGTCAAACCTGGTTAAGGTCCATGACACATTTTTCATGAGGATATTAACCAGCTTTTCCATGTGTGATGGAAAATGAAATAACCACCGGAATAGTTTGTTTAACTGCATCATGTGTGGTTTAAATAAATTTGAATTATTTTTTGTACTCTGTATTCTGTTTCCAGAAGGAAAAGAGGTTGGATGTATTTTGTTACTTTGTGTAATTTGGCTAGAGTAACATATGTTTCAAACTGATGGCTATTTCCCATGCAAATACCTTGATATGATTGCCTTTTCAAATAGATAAACATAATTCGCAATTATGAGGCTCATCTTGTGGATTTAATTTTCTTGTTGTGCCTTATTGACTATAATGAAACTAATACTCTTCATTCTTGGCTTTAAAACTAATGTTGCGTGTAATAAGGGCAATGGAGACTGTCATCAATCAACACGGTCTTGATATTGAAGCATTGAAGTCATCTCGTCTTCCGTTGACTGGTGGTCCTCAAATTGGTAATTAATAGTCAATGTTTGCTAATTGCAGAAAGGATCTTTGTGATGATTTTTGTGTGATTCTGATTTCAATGTTTGATAATTTGCAGGATCTTCTTCACAGCCAGTGAATGTTACAAAAGATTCTAGAGTGGGCCTCGTGGAAAACGAGGTGTCCAAAATGGACCCTTATGCTTCTGGCCGGCCACCGGTTGCACCAAGTGGTGGAGCACCTGATTATTATCAAGGATCTGTGGCTCAGAGGAGTGGCCAGTCTTTTGATCAAGGAAGTCCATCTAGTTTGGATTCTAGGTCTGCTAATTCACAGTCTCAAGACAAACGTGATACTGCTAACTGGGACAAACAGTCAAATCAAAAGGATGGTAAGAAAGCTACGACAAAAAGAAAGAGGGGAGATACGTCATCCCCTGTGGAACTGCATGTTGACAGTCCTCAGCTGGATCCTCGCAATACTGGTGTTAGTGCAAGGAAGGGGAAAATGACCAAGGCTGAATTGTCGGATGGTCTTCCAGTTAAAAGTGGGGAACTAACCAACTTTAACATGGCTCCAAATAGTGGTCAAATGGAGAATGTTTCAACTTTGCCTGGTAGCATGAGAACAATGCTTAGAGCAAACCAAGAAGGTCATCATTCGTTGGCAAAGCAAACTGATTTGACAAAGATTGGCAATCCAATGGTGCGAGCTCCTAATTCGAAGTATGCTGAAGACTCGGAAGTTTCCTCTGCCCTGATTGCTTCAGGAAAGCAGCAAGGTACTTCCTCAAGTTGTACACAATGAGATTGGATGTGTGATAAAAAAAATTTCTTTTTAAAAACCTTATGTTCCACCTCTTCTAATGTTGTTCCTGGTAATACAATGGCGGAAAGGTCAATGCAGCAGTTAACACCTCCATCCCTTGGCTTAAAAGCAAGGGATTTGGAGAAATTTCTGCCTTTAGTCATGATATAACTTGATGAAATTGAGCTTGTGGGATTAAGAACTACAAACATTTTGGAATATATATAATACTAAAATACCAATGCCAAATATTTGAGTGGTCAGTGGTGAGGTTTGACTCAAGACTTCCTAGAAGAGCTTATGTGTATGTATAATTAATGGAATGAAAGAAATTGATTAAAAGTTTTCTTGAGCAGTAGTTCTTATGTCAGTCATACTTGGCTGTGCCTAAATCCTTTGAGTATCCTCTGCTGCTAGATCATCATGACGATTGGGTCATTAAGGAGGAGAGTGACTGTGGAACAATTTTACCTAGAATTATTTTGACAAAGGAAATAGAGCTATAATTTTGAATTTCTTTCCCACAGTTCTTGATTGAAAACAATTTATATTAATTTCAGGTGCTTATGCAAAGGTTCATGGAGGGATGGGATTTCCCGCTGGTGCATCTTCAATGGCTGAAGCTTTCTCAAATTCAATGCAGTACGGTGGTGCAGTTGAGCGTGATGGGGGTAGTTCTACTAGTTTAGCTGAGGGACATAAAATTTCTCAGGTACTTGCTGTTTACTAATTTTTTGCCTCATGGTTTATCTGTTAGCTGTATTACCCGTTCCCCCCATCAGCTATACTCACTGTACTTTAAAAGTTATTCTGCTTCTTTTATTCTCTTTTGACTATGTTTCTTATATAGTCAACTTGATTACTTGACCATATAATTTTATTGACAGGTTGGCAGGCAAAATAGTGGCTCTGAAATGACTATGCTTAGACAAGGTGTTCCTCCAAGAGACACAGGAAAATCCACTGTTCCTGTCATGCCTTTCAAAGAACAACAGTTAAAACAGCTTCGTGCTCAGTGCCTTGTTTTTCTAGCATTTAGGTAGGCAGTTTGGCTACCATCTATTGGTTTGAGAAAATGGACTTGAATTATATTTATCATGTGAAACTTTGTTGTTAAATGTGAAGGAATGGCCTAGCACCAAAGAAACTACATCTTGAAATTGCACTTGGAACAGCCTTTTCTAGAGAAGGTGACTGGTCTTTATATTTTATTTCACACATTGACCATCTTCATTGACTAACAAGTGATGGTAACACAGATGGTTCTCGCAAAGATCTAATTGACCACAAGGGAAAATCACAATCTCTTAATGAATCAAATAATGCCTCTGGGGTCATGATGCCATTCGGAGGCCCAAGCAATGTGAGACAGTCAGATAAAAACCCTTCAGGTTCCTCTTCAGCTGGTAAAATTGTTGAGGCTGACTCTTTGCCAAAGGGAACTGAGAGCCCAAGAACAATGGAGGACAAAGGTAATCTACATGTCACAAAAAGAGACGTTGAAAGACGGATTCAAGAAAGAATGACCACACAAGCTTCATCAGTCACTTCATGTCAGCAGCAAGATTCTTCTTGTACAAGAGGAGCTGTGGTTGGTAATCATTTGGATGATGTTGACACCAGTAATATGCCAGTAGGAAGACCTAACCAATCATCTGTTGTTGGTCCAAATAGCTGGGCTGGTTTTGCTGGTGCTAACGAGGCTTCAAAGGGACCTCCACAGATCTCTACTATTCAACATGAGTTGCCTATAGAAAGAAGAGAGAATATTCCTAGTCAGTTTCAAAATGTTGTTAATAATTGTGGTTCACGGAATCACAGTCTGTCTTCTTTTTCTTTGAAAGAGCAATGGAAATCTGTTCCAGGGACTGAAAGTGATCCCCATGGAGCAACCATGATGAAGGATGGAAATGTGATGATAAAACATGTTTCTCCAGGTGTAAACCATACTCAATATAACCATGCTATTACAGTCAGTTTCTTTACAGCATAACGTTTTCTGCATTATTCCAAGTGTAAATAATTGATTACTTTTTAAATATGGATTGGAATTACTTTCAGATGGCTTCAAAACAGTTCCAGTTGATAATGCATCAAAGCATGGTATCTCTTTTGCTACAGAGCAAGATGGGAATGAGAGGTTGGTATCAGGCGATTTGTCACCTTCTCCAAAATATACAATGTCAGAGAGATGGATCATGGATCAGCAGAGAAAGAGGCTTCTAGTTGAGCAAAAGTGGGTACAAAAACAGCAGAAAACAAAGCAAAGAATGGCTACTAGTTTTCACAAGTTAAAGGTTTGTTCTCTTTTAACTGCCACTTTTTCTGGTTTAGCGCTTAGTATGTTCTCCTTGAACATTTAAATAATATTTGCACCCTGCACATACAAAATGTGTTATTCATAATCACTGCACAGTATGTAAAATTCATTACCTGTGCTTTCGATGTATTGTAGGAAAATGTGAGCTCCTCTGAAGATATTTCTGCTAAAACCAAAAGTGTCATAGAGTTAAAAAAACTTCAACTATTAGAGCTCCAACGACGACTCCGGAGGTAATTTCCGTGTTGTGTGAATAAACTTGTTATTTTCTTCAATTTTCAGTTTGACAGTGTATTCTCCCTCTGTGGTCCAGTGATTTTCTGAACGATTTTTTCAAACCAATTACAACCGAGATGGATCATTTAAAATCAATTAAGAAACATAGGCATGGTAGAAGGGTCAAACCTGAAAGGTTTGAGCAGAAAATGAAGGAAGAGCGTCAGAAACGGATTCGTGAGAGGCAGAAGGAGTTTTTCAGTGAGATAGAGGTTCACAAGTATGTATTTGTTGTCTCATTTCTAATTGACTTCTCTACATCTTAAATTTTCCACTGCATTGTAGTTGATAACTACGAATCAGTGCTCTCCTTACTCCTTTCCTCAATTATTACTGGGAATCTAGGGAAAAGCTTGATGATGTATTCAAAATCAAGAGGGAACGGTGGAAGGGTTTCAATAGATACGTGAAGGAGTTCCATAAAAGAAAAGAGCGCATTCATCGTGAAAAGATTGATAGAATCCAGCGGGAAAAGATTAATTTACTGAAAATAAATGATGTGGAGGGATATCTTCGTATGGTGCAGGTTTGTTTGTTTTCTTATTTGTTAGGAATGGATACAGAGCTTATATGTTTAGTACTCAATGGCATTTTCAATGGTACATTAGGATGCAAAATCAGATCGTGTAAAGCAACTACTTAAAGAGACTGAGAAGTATCTTCAAAAGCTTGGGTCCAAGCTACAGGAAGCTAAGGCCGCTGCTGGGCGTTTTGGACAGGAGGTTGATGATACAGGTCATGTCAGTTTTCTTGAGAATAGTGAAACAGAAAACGAAGATGAAAGTGATCAGGCAAAGGCAAGTTTGTCTTATGCATCTCTTTCTTAGGTATCTTGCGTTATAAAACATGTGACTTATTTTTTCCAATTCCTTTTGCAGCATTATATGGAAAGTAATGAGAAGTATTATAAGATGGCTCACAGGTACTAGTTCTGTGCTAATGTAATATCTAATAAGAAAATTTCTTGGTAGTGTAAGTTGTTTATATTATATTTTGTTATTAATGATAGGATAAGCTACATGGGAGACTGGGGATTTACTGGTTTAGTTTTAGTGTCAAAGGATTAAAAGTGTTCATAGTGCATTGATTCCTTTAATCTATAAATATGTATTTGAAATTTCTAATGTGTTTAGTAATCCTGCTTCATTCTAAGGAGTTTTACTACCCCTGCAGTATAAAGGAGAGCATTGCAGAACAGCCATCTAGTTTGCAAGGGGGGAAATTGAGAGAGTAAGTTAAATATTTGCCTTTGTATAATGCATGTTATTTAGTTGGATACATTTGCATAATTACGGAAATAAAAAAAGAAATCAGTCTAAAAGTGCAAAAAGAAAAATTGGATCTTTGTGGGAGTAATTTAAATATTTGCCTTTTTATAATGCGTGTTATTTAGTTGGATACATATGCTCATGTCTTGCAGTGGACTTCCATTCTCCATTTATTTTGGATACAAGGACTTATATTCTTTGTAATTGAACATTTTGTCCTTAGATATCAAATGAATGGCTTGAGGTGGCTGGTTTCCCTATACAACAATCATTTGAATGGAATTCTTGCCGATGAAATGGGACTGGGTAAAACAGTACAGGTACAATTTTTGTGAACTGAGGAGATTAGTATACGTAGTTGGATTCCTATTTGAATCCTTTTTGTCCCTTTTTTAATTATTATTTTGGTAGCATGTTATTTTCCCTCTTTATCCCTTCTGAATAATTTTTTTCTTTTGGATACTTTGCACTTGTTATTACAGTAAATGTATGCTAAAGAGAATTGATCATCATATTGCAATAAAAGGGTTTTAAGATCATTTGTATCTATAAAGTCCTAATGTCTTATTTTACAGGTTATTTCTTTAATTTGCTATCTGATGGAAACAAAAAATGATAGAGGACCATTTCTCGTGGTTGTGCCCTCTTCGGTTCTTCCTGGTTGGGACTCAGAAATAAACTTCTGGGCTCCTGGTGTTCATAAAATTGTCTATGCTGGACCGCCAGAGGAGAGACGTCGGTTATTCAAGTAATTGGACTTTAGGATATTAACTCCCTTAATCTGCTTTATTGGTTATGCCTTGGTGTGTGTCTTATCAGTTCTTTCATATTTTAGGGAAAGGATAGTTCACCAGAAATTCAATGTTCTTTTGACTACATATGAATATTTGATGAATAAGCATGATAGACCAAAGCTGAGCAAAATACATTGGCATTATATAATAATTGATGAAGGCCATCGCATAAAGAATGCTTCTTGCAAGTTGAATGCTGACTTGAAACACTATCAGAGCTCTCACAGATTGCTATTAACTGGAACACCTTTGCAGGTTTTTTTCCCTTTTCCCTTTAGCTTTATATATATATATATATATATATATATATATATATATATATATATATATATATATATATATATATGTATATGTGTGTTTGTGTGTGCTTGTTGGGAATAAATTAAAGGTTCTGCTCAACCTTTATTGGAGGCTATTGATATGCCCTTTATCTCACTTTTTCCCTTCTTTTATAGCGTTTAATGTTATATGAATACTGGTTTCATTATTTTATAATTTATATTTATATCCAGAACAATCTTGAAGAGCTATGGGCACTACTTAATTTCTTGTTACCAAACATATTCAATTCATCGGAGGACTTCTCTCAATGGTTTAATAAGCCATTTGAGAGTGCTGGAGATAGCTCACCTGATGAAGTAAGTTTTGGATTATTTATATATACACACACTGTCATTAAATTTACATATTCTTGATTTCAATTAAGCCTTATTGATTTTTATGTACTAATTGCGTTGTTTTCTATTTATAAATACTTAATAGGCTCTATTATCCGAGGAGGAAAATCTCTTGATCATAAATCGTCTGCACCAAGTTTTGAGACCCTTTGTACTCAGGAGATTGAAACACAAGGTTTTTAATACTGAACTCAAGCTTAATAAATGTAGTTCCTACTCCTCCTTGAGTTTCTGTATTCTATGGACAGGGTTTATTCTTTATCAGTTTACTTATGTGGCCTATGATTTGTTTTGACTCTTGTAATCAATACTTCCTTCTTCGTAGTATGTAACTATGGGCATACTGATATGTCCATATGATGTTATCAACGTATGTGCCTCTTCTATACATTCATAATTCATTTTGTTGTTGTTGTTGTCTCAATTTCTTTGTCCTTTTTCATGCATCCTTCAGTTGTATGTTTATAATTTTTTTTGGTTATAACTGCTCTTAAATTGTAAAATATGGAGTTAAGGCGTCATAAAAAATTATAAAAATGAGCTTCATAAAGCTACTAGAATTTAGATGAATATCTGGTGCAATATAGAATTGTTGTTATATGATGAAATGCAAGTCAGGTCTGTTATTCAACCAAAGTCTTTACACTTTTTTGTATCAAGCTTTATGAATTGAATTATGATTTTTTAAAACTGCAATCTAGCATTTGTACTTTGAAAAAATGCTTAATTTTTTCATTTCTTTGAATTTTTAACTTAAAAATATATTTTTATCTTTTCATTTCGTTTTCTAACTTTTAGGATTTGTGATGAAATCAAGGAGAACTGTTTTTTTCTGTGTTTCACACGTCTTGAACAAAGGAAAAAATGATGTGACTCTTTTTGTAACCAGAAGTATAAGTAGAAGACAGTTTCTCTAGCCAAGTTCTTTTATATTGTCTGCCCTGAAGAACGTATTAGATTCTGAAATCATCATTCTACTGTTCTTGTGCTTACGATTTATTTTAGGTTGAAAACGAGCTCCCTGAGAAGATCGAGAGACTAATAAGATGTGAGGCTTCTTCATATCAAAAACTTTTGATGAAGAGGGTGGAAGAAAATCTTGGTTCTATTGGCTCTTCAAAGGTATCTTTTTTATTACTTTATTATGTGTTGGACACTGTTTCTTAACCTTTTAATATTAGATATAGAAAACATACATGCCTTGCTCTGCTGGTCTAATTGAAATTTATAATTGTTAGGCTCGATCAGTACACAACTCTGTCATGGAGCTTCGAAATATATGCAATCATCCATATCTCAGCCAGCTTCATGCGGAGGAGGTATATTCATATGTCAGCCAGCTTCATCCAGAAAGAAATAAATTTCTTTACAGAGGCTATATGTTACACTTCCAAATAGTGTGTTCTCTGTCTGAAGTAGTCAATTTTGTTTATTTGACTGCTTCAGCAGACAGTGAAGTATTGTGATTATATATTTGTTATTCTTTACTTTTTGTTATACTGCAGTATGACTTTTTGCTGTTTGCAGGTGGATAACTTCATACCTAAACATTATCTGCCACCAATTATTCGGCTCTGTGGGAAGCTTGAGATGTTGGACCGTTTATTGCCTAAATTAAAGGCTGCAGATCATCGGGTATGAAGTATCCTATATAATCATTGCTAAATTTTACTACATTTAACTGATTTCTTGTCAGTATTGTTTTGAGTTGCTATAACTGAAGATATTTTGGAATCCTATTTTCCATGCTTGCATTTTTTCGTTCAAGATCTACTAGCTGCTTTTAATTTGGAATGTGTTTAAACAGTTCATTCTCCCTTTGCCAAATCTATGAAAGTAAACTTGTTGTAATGGGTACCTTATTATTAACGTTTTGTTTTGGAAATTTAGCTTTTATCGTCTTATTATATCTTCATACTGTCTATGCCTTTTCAGGTTCTTTTCTTTTCAACAATGACTAGGCTGCTGGATGTTATGGAGGAGTACCTAACCTTGAAGCAGTATCGGTACCTTCGGTTGGATGGACATACCTCAGGAGGTGATCGTGGTGCTCTGATTGAACTATTTAACCAACCTGATTCTCCATATTTTATTTTCTTGCTCAGGTAACTTAAATGTCTACTACAGCACTAAATTAAAAAAATTGAATTGGGGGAAAACGATTCTTTTAGGGTTGGGGGAGGGTGGTTTCCAAGATATTTAGTTGACTGCCTACTATTGACATCTATATATATGGACTTTTGTTCAAATCTTAATCTATATTTTATTATTAAATTTTAGGCTCTTTGGTTTGAGAAAAATTTTTCTATTTGTCATGATTTCCTGTTTTCATTTTCTGAATACAATGTTTATTTCCAGGTTTTCACGATGTAGAATTTTTTTTTCTATTTTCATATCATGGTTCTGTTTTTTTTTTCATGATATGGATTTGTGTATTATGGAGTGCCTAACTTGCACATCAAGTAGAATGAAATGCTCAGCAGAGTATTTAGGTGCTTAGTTCTGCCAACTTAACAATTAATTTTGAAGGATGAGTTCCCCCAGTGGGTTAGTGCTTATCAATTGGTACCTAAACTGTTGTTGCTGTTATTTTCTCAAAAAGAGCTATATATCAGTTCATTCAGGAATATGCTCCACCACAACCTGCTTGGCTAGAGCCTTTTCTCTGACAAAGAAGAGATCTAGTTCCATACGTTTAGTCTAGGTAGGTAAAACCGAATTTTGAGTATTTTCAAGAATTGTGTTTATTGTTGGAATGCTGTCCTAATAGTGGTCACCCTTGCCCTGTTTTAATAGTGGTCTCTTTGGAGGCCTGCCTTAGTTCCAGCCTTTAGGGGGTAGTGTTTAGTCAGGTTGAGAATAGTGCTGTGGCGGAGTGGAGTGGTCCCTGGCCGCAGCAAGGCCTCTGTAGTGGCCTGAAAGTGGTAATACGCTGTTTTTCTTTTTATTTTTCTGAAAATTTGTAGCCTGTCCTCCTTTGACACTTCTATCTTACACATCTCTTCTGGCCACCTCTGGTGGTGTGCTGGTGGTCATCTTTGGTGGTATGTGACCATTCTGCAGTTGCTTAGCCTTGTCTGGGTTGCAAAAAGTTTTCTAGAGAAGAGATGGTTTGGGTCTGTGAGGAGGTGACTGCTGGATGGGTGATGCGAGAAATTTGCTAGTTTTTTTTGGTCTATAAAATAAGGGAGGATGTTGGGCCCGAGTCCCCATTGGACCAAAGCAGTCTAGTAATAGAGAGAATTGCAACATATAATAATAAGTATATGTAAAAAAATGTAATGACTATACAGAATTAATGCAATAATATGAATTAGAATAACAAAATATATATAAAAATAATATTAATAAGCAGTTGAATGGTATAGATATACGTATATGTTATAGAATAAATTCAAAATAGCAGTCATCACGCTGTCCTGCACTAGCATTTTTTTGGTTGGCTGCTATGCGCTGCCATCCAGTATTTAAAACATTGTGTTTAGTTCTTCATTGCCTATTAATGTTTTAAACTAGAGCATATCAAGGGTTTTTGGGACTTAGCTAGGTTCTAAGCCCAAATATGGTTTATTTTGATTGTGCTTGCAGATATTTCTTGTAGATATTTCACTGCTGTAACTTGGAAGTTATCATTTGTCTTCCTATGATTGAAAACTTGTGCTAAATTGGGTAAACGTTGTAATTATTTTTTCCTGTAATTTTTTGGAGGGAGTTTGTTTTGAAACTTGTTTAACAATTCTTTCCCCATATTGCTTCATGTTGTTTAAATGTAATCTAAAAGGACCTATCAAATCAGAGCTAATTCATGTTGTATACATGATAAACCATTAACTTGTATTATCTTTTATATTGCTGACATTCATCTATTGTCTAAAAAAGCATTCGAGCTGGTGGTGTTGGAGTGAATCTTCAAGCTGCTGACACAGTGATCTTATTTGACACTGACTGGAATCCCCAGGCAACGAAATTTCTTTCATATGATTTTCTAAATAAATTGTATGCTTTTGTGAATAATTTGTGACATTTGTTGATTTATTTTCAGGTTGATCTTCAAGCCCAAGCCAGGGCTCATCGAATTGGTCAAAAGAGGGATGTTCTTGTTCTTCGGTTTGAAACTGTTAGTGTTTTTCCCTTTGAAACGGTCATATATCAAATTGTTTAAGTAATACATGATTTGAGTTATATTTTCCCTGGGGAATAGTTTTTAATACATGTATAGCCTGTGGTGAGTACGTGAGGCAAACGCAGTTTAATTTGTACTGCTTTATGCATTAATGATTTTTAGCTTTTAATTACAGTTTCTTTTTTTTAGTAAAATATTTGTATTACTATTCTTTGAAACCATAGTGAATTACATATTTTGTTGTCATTGTATTGATATTTTATCCCTTTATACTTTTTTTGGGGCTTTTAAAATTTTTGACTTTTTCCGGTATCTACCTTGCCTGCTTAATGGTTCAGATTGATGGTAGCTTTTTACTTGTTAATTCTATAGCGTGACTGAAAATTTAGTTATATTGTTTTCATATATGCTGAAGTTGCTTCTTCTGCTTGCAATTTAATAAGGTTCAAACTGTTGAAGAACAAGTCAGAGCTTCAGCTGAGCACAAACTTGGTGTTGCTAATCAGAGCATTACTGCTGGTTTTTTTGATAATAATACAAGGTTGTCGATGCTGTCATGTTTCACTTTTATCTGATTACATTTCTGAGTCAGTTCTGAAGTTCTGTTGTCTGTCATTAATTGCAGTGCTGAAGATCGAAGAGAATACTTAGAAGCGCTCCTGCGTGAGTGTAAGAAAGAAGAAGCTGCACCTGTTTTGGATGATGATGCTCTGAATGATGTCTTAGCCCGCAGGTTCTCTTTTGAATCCTTTTCTCACCACCTGTTTGTTAACTACAGCCTATTATCCGTGCTTTAAGATGATTGAGTTGTTTAATTTCCTGTCTTTTATGCATATTTAATTTGTCAATTTTTGAGAATGACAGCTTGGTGGGTGTAGTAGTATTTTTATATTCTCCATTTAATTAATTACATAATGTGGTTCCTGATGTATTAGTGCCATTACAGCATTATACCCTCTGCTATGCTGATTCAAATCTCAGATTATCGTCATACTTTGTACATGGTGCTATTAAAACCTTTGATTATTGATAAGATCTTTAAGTATGGCAAATGTTTTCTTTCTTCATTCTAATTGCATTAAAAATAATATTATAACTACCTTATAATTTAGTTTTCCCACTTTTGGCTATTCTTTCTACCCAAGTTGTGTTAGAAGAGAGAAGAAGAAAAGAGAATTCATGCATATTTTGTTTTTGTTTTGCAGCGAAACAGAGTTAGATATATTTGAGGCTGTTGACAAAAAAAGGAAGGAAGATGAGCTGGTATTGTATTGTGTATTTGCATAGGTTTTTCATCAGACATATAGTTTTTTAACTGATATTGTGAAACGAAGAATCTCATTGGTGCTCCTAAAATAATGTTCAGGCTACATGGAAGAAATTGGTGCATGGACAGACAGCTGATGGATCTGATCTTATTCCTCCACCTCCTACTCGTCTGGTCACTGATGAGGATCTGAAACAGTTCTATGAAGCAATGAAGATATCTGACGTCCCTAAGGTTGTGGTAGAATCTAGTGGAGTAAAGCGAAAGGGTGGATATCTTGGAGGCCTTGATACTCAACAATATGGCAGGGGAAAGCGTGCAAGAGAGGTTTGTCTATAAATTTTATTCATTTAGATTTTGCGTTCAAGATACCTTCATAGTGAGTTTTATATAGGCTTAAACTTGTGTAATTTTGATGAACATAACTTGACATGTGATGTGTGAAAAGCAAAAGAATCATACTCGTTTATTACCTTGTGTTAGATGATGTACTAAGCAATTCCTAATTGATGTGAACATTGTGCAGGTACGTTCCTATGAAGAGCAATGGACAGAGGAAGAGTTTGAAAAGATGTGTCAAGTTGAAGCTCCAGATTCACCCAAAGTAAAAGAAGTGGCAGAAATGAGTTATCCGACAAATACTTCCAGCTCTATTGTATCTACTTCCAACCCCGAACCTGAGGTGGCCGTGTCTCCAGTGGCCCCAACATTGCCATCTGTGGAGAGTTTGCCTGTACAGCAAGCTAAAGAGATAACTCCCCCAGCCAAACGTGGTCGTGGACGACCAAAAAGAATAACATCTGATAAGTCCCCAGCTGTGATGGGCCCTCCAGTAACTTCTGGAACTGTTGAAGTAGACACACAGTTGCAAAAGGGATCTGGGTCTGGACACTTGGCATCATCAGCTGCTGATTCTGTTTCTCATTCTTCTGAAGTTACAAGTGTGAATGCATCCGTGCAGCAGTCTGATACAGGAGTTTCTCCTAATGCACGTCCTGCCATTCCTGTGCCCACTATTCCACCAAATTCTCAGGTAGCTGCTGTTCCTGTTTCTGTATCTATTCAAGCAAGAGGACCAGGGCGGAAAAATCATGGTAGTGAAGGGATTAGACGTAGAGGAAAGAAGCAGGTCATGGTTCCTCCTCCTGTCCCGGGTGGTTCTGTTGGTCCTGATGTAAAGGTGAATGAGAAATTGGATAATAAATTGGTGAGTCCTTCTGGTCAAGCTATCTCCCAGGGTGAAGTTGTTCCCAGTTTGGCTGCAGTAGCCTATCCATCTTCTGCTTCTTCGAACAGTGGTCTGGGTGCTGGGACTGTTTTGAATTCTCAGGCACCCCATCCCTCACCCTCTAATACAACATTGGTTCATACGATAACCACTCATCCATCTGAACAGATGCCAAGTAAAGGACAAAATCAGAAGTCGCAAACTGGAGTTTCACGTCGTAGGGGGAAGAAGCAGGCACCAATGTTGGCTCCAGTTCCAGATGTTTTACATGAGGATTCAGATCAAACTGCAAATTTACCTGTATCATCAGGAAGTGCTGTAGTTGAAAAAGCCACTGAATTAAAGAGCTTGCAAGTGAACAATGTTCCAGAATCAAAATGTGTTGTCCAGGATCAAGCATCACAGAACCTAGGTGATCAGGATTTAAAATCATTGGAAGGATCAGATGACTCAGCTAAACAGACAGTGATCACGCCTTCATGTCAAGATAGTATGACCAAATTTCCAGGTGAAATTTGGCACTGTAGTATTGAAGTTCTTATAAGTCTTTTCATTTATTTTAGAGAAGAACTTTGATATAAACTATTTTTTTTTGCAGGGAAAGATCTTGAGAAGGTTAAGAATCTTGAGGTGCATGATGCTTCTGTAAAGATTGTTAAATCTTCTGAAATAACCTCGTCAAAGGTTGATGAAGTTTGCAATAACTCACGGACTGAAACTTCATTTCTCACAACAGTGCCTGTTGCTGAGGCAACGAAAGATCAGATTTCGGGTGGCAAAACCCATACTCCAACCGTTGAAACTACAAATATCATCCCTTCAGTTGTTGATACTCCTACTAATACTGATGCCATCAATAAGTCTTTAGATCCTGTGAATCCAAAGATTGTTCCCAGTACATTAAGCACTATTAATCCTTCCACTCCAGCCTCTGAAAGTACTCTTTCAGGCTCAATTGAATCCATCCCTTCCAGAAGGCAAGGTCGGAAAACTCAAAATAGAGCTGAGCCACCAAGACGAAGGGGTAAAAAATCAGCTTCAGTGTTACCTGTTGTTCCTGATGCAGTTACGGGTCAGGATCCTAAGTTAAGTCATCATGCACAGAATTCATCTGGGGATTCATTGCAAGGTAAAGCCACTGCCAATATCAGTCAAACCCAATCCTTTGAGATCCTTTTACCCAGTGGAGTAGTCAGTCATGAGTCAAAAAGAAAAGATAGAACAACCAATTCTACCCAAAATAAGCAAATGAAAGTTACAAGGATTGATAGTGCACCTATCTCCGCAGATAAGATTTCTGTGCATGATGTTGCTAGGGTAATGAAGGAAGTTTTCTCTGGAACTTGCTTACCAAAGCCCAAAGCTCATGATTCTGCCGGGAGTGAGGATAAGAATTCAACTGTTGGACATGTAATGACTAAAGCTGCAGTATGTGGCTCCAATAACCACCAGACTTTGGAGGATAAAGCACGTTGTGATATAACATCTAGTGGTGCAGCATGCCTAACTTCGGATGCTGTTGTGAATGTTCCTGAAAAACAATCAGAACCAGCATCCAGTATGCCAAATTTGGAGGGTAAAGCTAATTTAAATATGCCAACTACCGGAGAACATAGCCTGCTATCAGATGTTAAAGAAAAGGATGAACAGACTCAACATTGTGTTGAAAACTCAATCACAGAGTGTAAAATAGCTCTTGATCCAACTGTCAGTGCTGTTGAAAAGACTGGTGGTTATCCTGAGAAACTTCCTACCAGTGATTTAAGTATAGATTCGAGTAGCCATCAGATATGTTCATCTTCTAGTGCTGGATCTCTTGTGGTAATTGATCATAATAAACTTGGAGACCAATCTGATGTTTCTGAGGAGTGTTTAAGACCTTCTGCACTTGATATTGGTGGCCCAGGATGCACGCTAACTCCATTGGAACCCAAAACTTCTAGTAATAATCATGAATCTACTCAGACTGATATGTGTACTCAGAGCCATTCATCCACAAACAAACGTCTGGATGACACAGAACAAATTTCTACTGAAAAATTGGATACTGACAGCTCTGGGTTATTGGTTAAGACTGAAAATTTAGGTGATCAACCACAAGTGACCTCATCTAGTCCTGCAACAGGTCCTCTTCCAAGTACAGTGATAGTTTCTATTGTTTCGAAACAAAATGAAGTTAAAAATGAAACCGAGTTTGCCTTAAAAGCTTCTGCTGAACTCTCCTCTGATGATGGGATTGTTGGGTGTAAAATTCCAGATTCAGAGTTGCTGAAACCTGAGAATCCGATTATATTTGAACATGATTCTCAAAAGCCATTAGAACCCCCTGTGAAGCAGTGTTCAGAATCAGCTTCTGAAATGGAAGATCCTGTGGGTGCTAAGGCTGTTAAAATTGAGAAACATTCAAATGCTCTAGAACCTGATTTGGATGATACTCCATTGATTGAGAGTTGTGCAAAAATTCTCTCTGAAGAAAAAAAGGATGATGTGAATTTCATATGTGAACAGCTTCAGTCTGGTTCCCAAGAAAATATAGTATTACCCAATCCCATTGACAATCCGAAGACTTCCTCTGAGGCTTGCCATGTAGAAATAGACACATCTGACAGGTTAGTGTTGCCACAGCCTTCTGGTTTGGAAGCTGTAGGGAATGATTTAAGAGGTGATTCTGGTGTTGGCAGTTTTGTAGAGGGAACTATATCCGAAGGTGTAGTCCTGTCCCAGTCAACCATGGTTGAAGAGCAAAATAGGGGCTCAGAACCTTTGGAAGAGTCAATGGAGAAGGATGTGGCCAACAACTCTGGATTCCAGGAGGAAGTAAAAGTTGATGAAGTGGAGGCTGATGGTCTAATGAATTCTTCTATTAGTCAGACTGTGCTTGTAAAACATGATGCTTTTCAAGAAAATATGAATTTGTCCTCCCATCCAATGACAAAGGAAGAAAACATAGAAGGATCAACTGTGAGGAGCCTATCTATCAGCATTTCTCCTTCAGATGGATTGAAGGATTCTAAATCTGAACTAGGCCATAAAGATATATCTGCTGTTGGTAATTCTCAGATTGGATCTGAAGATAGTATGTTGAAGAGCTTGGGTGTAGTTTCATCTCCTTCGGTGAGGAAGGAAGAAGGGTTCAGTTCTACCCCTGATATTGATGGCCTTGAAGGTCAGTCAGTGTCTCTGAGGGTACCTGTTTCCTCTAATGACTTGCTTGGTAAATCAAAGTTTCATCAATTAATAACTGTCCCAGATGCTGTGGAGCCTTCATTGTCTCAACTGAAAGAGGAAGAAAAGATTGGGGTATTATCTGATTGTAAATTAGTTGTGGGGTCTGTATCTGAAAAGGACATCGAAGGATCTGGTCTCTTGCCAGAAGATCCAGTGCTGGAAATCAATAAAACGTCATCAGATTCCCCAATTATTGTTACCGACTCTTCGGAGGCTCAAGTGTCTTTGGTAAAAGGAGACTGTGAAGAAGTTCGAATGAGTGATCAAATGGATGTTTCTGAGGTTTCTCGGAATGATTCAGAAAGGTTTTCTTCCAATAGCCAGAATGATCCTTCTTGTTTGCAGATGGAGAGAGATAATGCTAATGTGTTATCTGACAGGGGCCCTCTCTTCAGTTCGTTTGGTCCAGGCGAACGATATCCTCTGATTGAGAATTGTAGGGATGACATCATGGTATGTTTTGTACATATTTAGCAGATCTGGTTTCAAATTTTTTCTCTAATTATGTACTAACTTCGTTTATGCAGGAACCTATTGCAAATCCGTTATTGCAAAATAAATCAGAATGTTCTGAATCTGAGAAGGTTGAGATGAATACATCTGATGTTGGCTGCGTTGATCCAGAACTGGTGGCCAAAAGCACAGATTTGCCTTCTTCTTTGATGGAGGAAGATAAAGCTGATATTTCATGCAGGAGCCCATTGGCTGGTGCAGAACCAATGACTGGAGGGAATTGTGAAGATGCTAGTGAGGTATGACATTTGGCAACTATTAGTATACTGGTCGTTACTGTCCCTTCAATTTTAGTCTTGTATCATTTCAGCTGGAGTTCCTTACAAATTCATTAACTTTACAGGAACCAAATCGTTCAGAAGCTGAGATCGGTAATCAAATGGATGCATCTGATGCTGGGGTTAATACGGAACAACTTTCATCAGGTGACGTTATTGAGCCATCATCTTCCTTGATAATTGAGGACAATAAGATTGTTTTGTCATCTGTAAAGGTTCCACATCTGACTGAAGAGGGGAGCTGTAAAGATTCTAGGGAGGTTAGTTATTTTGCACCTACATAATAATGTCTTCTGCCATAATTCTCCCTTTCTTTAACTTCCATCATGAATTAATTTCTTTAGGGTCCATCTACAAATCCAGTACTGCTACAGGAATTAAATAATAATTCCGAAGCTGAGATATGTGATCAAGGCAGTACACAGGTTGGTCTCCCCTTTAGACTATGCAAAACTCTTTTATCTTGGTTTTACAGTGAGTTGTTTTGCTTCATTTATGAGGTAATTGATTTGAACAATTCATTTAATATTCTATCTAAAAGCATATTCCGAGGGTAAGAATTTTTTCTGTTGAAAGTAAAACAATTTAAAATTTAGGCTGCATGGCTGTGTTTATTGGGATTTTACACTTATTTGTAACATCCCATTTTGCAAGAACTGCGTTGTTTCTCTTCTAATGCCCTAAATATGGTATCAGTATTGGGAATTATCACTTTAGACAATTTGGGCGATGATTTTATATTTACCTGTACAGCTTTCATGGTTTTGTCTGCATTAAAAGTCTGTTATCTAATGTTTCCATTACTTCTGGCCTTTGATTTTGTATTGCATCCTAGGTTGGTGAGACACCTGTGGATGTAGTCAAAGCATCAGAGGTGGAAAGAGAGGTGAAGACATTGTCTGATGAGGGTCCACAAGGAATATTCGAAACCCAGGTTGAATCAAGAGGAGTGGCTGACAGTGAGGTCAGGACAGATAGTAAAAGCTGTGCTACTGAGATCGAAAATGTATCTGAAGTCCCAAATTCCTCAGTATCGGTTGAACAGGTGGATGACTTATCTAATGAAGGTATTGTTGGCAGCCAATCAATAATGCAGGTGTCGGAAGATTCTGAAGCTATTGCGGGTGTTGAGATTGATGTTACTCCAGATTGTTTGGATCCCTCAGTATCAGTTGAGAAGGTGGATGGCTTATCCAATGAAGGTATTGTTGGCAGCCAACCAAGAATGCAGGTGTCGGAAGATTCTGAAGCTATTGCGGGTGTTGAGATTGATGTTACTCCAGATTGTTTGGATCCCCCAGTATCAGTTGAGAAGGTGGATGGCTTATCCAATGAAGGTATTGTTGGCAGCCAACCAAGAATGCAGGTGTCAGAAGATTCTGAAGCTATTGCGGGAGATGGAATTGATGTTACTCCAGATTGTTTGGATCCCTCAGTAACAGTTGAGAAAGTGGAAGGGTTGTCTAAGGAAGGTTTACTTTGCATCCAAGCAAAAGTGAAGGTATCGGAAGATTCTGAAGCTGTTATGGGAGATGGGATTGATATTACTCCAGGTTGTTTGGCTGTGCCAGAGACTGTGACAATTGTTGAGGATTCATCTATCTGCTCTTCAACAGTAGGGAGTGAACATGTGGACAACTTGTCTGAAGCAAACATTGACACTAAAGAATCTAAAGCAGAAGTTGACACTAAAGAATCCGAATCTGGTGTGTGTAACCAGGAAAATCAAGTAGTGCAAGAAAAGGCATCAGAATGCAGGGAACGTGAGAAGGATTTGGATGGCAACACTTCAGCAAAACTTGACCCCAAAGAATCTGAAGCTGGTGATTGTAACCAGGATAATGAAGAAAAAACAATGAAAGACATTGAAAAATCCACGCCTGTAGCTGAGGGCTCCTCCTAGAAATGTTGAGTGCCTGCTCAAGAAATACAGAAGGAATAAAAAGAAATATGAAGTTGAGGATGGAAGAAGCATTGTCGGATTGTAAATGAAAAAACGCCTGGAAAAGGCTTTGGATGAGATGAATTCAGGTGGAAGAAAGAGCCCATGAATCTGGAAGCAACTAATGAAACCTGCCCTTGTATATATTATAATATCATATATATAGGGATTTTTTTGTAAATATTTGTTGTAATTTTCTTTATATATCCTGCTGGATATCCTATTACTTAATCTTGTCGTATGATTATAGGTCTAACATCTGTCCAATTATTAGCTGTTTTTGCCATTGACGATTGGTTGAAATGGTATCCCATTACCTCTACATGAATAGGATATTTCATCTTTAATAATCAAGCAAACCATAGTGAAAACTTTATAAGAAATGTTTTATTTTAATTATTTCTGAATGCAACAGACGTAGGTAGGTTTGGAATTTCTTCAGTGAATTTAATTAATATGTAGCAAAAAATTATTCAAAAAGTAAACTCTCTTAATGTTGGTCCTCAGGTTTTTGTTACAAAGTAAATAAATATTTTTTTATTTAATTCTTTCATTTTCCGTTTCCTCATTCAGTGCCTTTATATGTACCTCTTTGTACTTTTATAAAAAAATTTAAAATGTTTTATTCAACAATTAATAATTTTCTTATTTGATTTGACTAGGTAGATAAATAAGACAACAAAAATGTACAAAAGAAAGGTTTAAATTCTTTAGCACTAGAAATTTAAGATAAATTTATATCCCATTTTTTCAAATTTGAAAATGGTCATTTAGTAATTTTATAATTGAAAAGATAGTGTTGTCTATTAAAAAAAATTATAAATTCAACTGTTTGTGAATAGCATATTATAAAATATAATTTAATTGATTTTTATTTTATTATCAATTGTAATATTTTATTTTAATTTTCTTAAGATATTCCAAAAGTAAAAATATTATTTAGTATCTCACTAAAAGTATTTTTTTAAAAAATAAATAAAAATAAATTCAAACAAAATCCATGATCAAATAATAATTTTAAACTAAAGCTAAGCTCCTTTATACATTAGAAGTTATATTTATGAAAAAAAAAATCCAAACTAATTTTAAAGGTAAAATAAAATATCTTTTAAATCTTTCTCTACTTACCATATTCATATCAGTCGATTTTAATTTTTTTCCCTAATAACATAATAAACATTAAATTTCATATTTTACGAGAAACTAGACATTTTCTCCGTCATCCTTTAAAGAGTTTAAAAAATTATATTTTAAATATAAAAAATTTTACAAACCTGAGTTATATTCCAACCAAATATGAGAACTCCTCCTTCATGACACATTTCTTATACATAACTTCCATAAGTTTTGTTTAATGAAAATTTTGTAGACCTAAAATCTCTTTACTTAAGATAAGAATTTTTTTTTAGCGTATAACATTCTTTTCCTATCCTATCGTCTTATTTCTCCCCTTTTCTACCCATCAAATATCTATTTTCTCCCACCAATTTCTTTTAAAAAAATATAAAATCTGTATGACTCGATTTATGAACATAATATATAGCTATTGACATATGTATAATTAAATTGAAAATTCAAAGTATTATAAACTAGCATTAAAATATATTTTAAAATATAAAATTCAAGATAAGTAATATCATTATAAATAACATATAATATTCCTTAAACTATAATTTTTCAATAAAATTTTAAATGAGTATTAAACTTAGCACGGATAACAAATTGAATCTATCATTATTTGAATTTGTCTCAATTTTAATAAAAAAAATTACATTAATTAAATACGAACATGAGTAATACTTAACTGAATATCTAAATAAATATCATTTCAAATTAATATGTAAATAAATGAAAAAACTAGGAAATGAGATGGATATTTTTCACTTCGAGTGATACCTGCAACCAGTCCTCATTTCAAATAAACATAGTTGAGTAAGGTGTATCTGTCCTTATTAAGTTCAAATATTCCGTATAAAAAAAGTGCCAAAAATTATTAGTAACCAATGAAAAACAAAAGTATTTTGTCACAGAGAATACGCATCAGTTTCAGATTTTCAGCTAGCTACTATACAATTGTGGTTGTGGCATAGCTGCTTCAAAGCTTAGTTCTTAGAAAACTAAAATCTGAATGAATGGCATGCGCATTTATTTGTTCCGCACTACATCTAAGATTGTAGAACTGGCTCGTTTGGGTAAAATCAGCCATGCTCGCAAACTGTTCGATGAAATACCTCATAAAGACTTGGTTGCATGGAATGCTATGCTAACAGCCTATTCCCACTTAGGACTTTACCAGCAGAGTCTTAGTCTCTTTGGCAGCATGAGAGTATCCCATTCCAAACTCGACAACTTCTCCTTCTCTGCAGCCTTAAACGCATGTGCTGGTGCGTCCCATCTTCGTTTTGGAGCAACACTACATGCTTTGGTAATTGTATCAGGCTACTTGTCTTGTCTTCCTGTGGCTAACTCGCTCATTGACATGTATGGCAAGTGTCTGCATCCTGATGCTGCAAGAAAAGTGTATGATGAGATGAGTGATAACAATGAAGTGACATGGTGTTCACTTCTGTTTGCTTATGCCAACTCTAACCGGTTTGATACGGCTATTAAACTGTTTCGCAGCATGCCTGAAAAGGTTGTGATTGCTTGGAATATAATGATTGCGGGTCATGCTCGTTGCGGTGAAGTTGAAGCGTGCTTGCATTTGTTTAAAGAGATGTGTGAGAGTTTGTGTCAGCCAGATCAGTGGACTTTTAGTGCTCTCGTGAACGCTTGTGCTGAGTCAATGGAGATGCTATACGGATGCATGATGCATGGTTTTCTGGTAAAATCTGGTTGGAGCTCTTACATGGAGGTAAATAACTCGATTTTAAGCTTTTACGCTAAATTAGAATGTCATGATGACGCCATAAGGGTGTTTAACTCCTTTGGATGTTTTAATCAAGTGTCTTGGAATGCCATCATTGACGCTCATATGAAATCAGGGGATACCCATAACGCTTTTCTTGCTTTCCAGCAAGCTCCTGAGAAAAATATTGTTTCTTGGACTTCTATGATTGCAGGGTATACGAGAAATGGGAATGGAGAGCTAGCTTTAAGTATGTTTTTAGACATGACAAAAAGATCTGTGGAGCTTGATGATCTGGTAGCTGGAGCAGTCCTTCATGCTTGTGCTAGCTTGGCGATACTGGTTCATGGAAGAATGATCCATGGCTGCATTATTCGTCATGGTTTAGACAAGTATTTATATGTTGGGAATAGCTTGGTTAATATGTATGCAAAATGTGGGGACATAGAAGGTTCACGGCTTTCATTTCATGGCATTCGTGAGAAGGACTTGGTTTCTTGGAATTCAATGTTATTTGCATTTGGACTGCATGGGAAGGCCAATGAGGCCATAGGTTTATACAGAGAAATGGTGGCATCTGGTGTGAAACCTGATGAAGTAACTTTCACAGGGCTGTTAATGACTTGCAGCCATTTGGGGCTTATAAACGAGGGCTTTGAGTTCTTTCAATCCATGAGTTTGGAATTTGGATTTTCCCATGGAATGGACCATGTGGCATGCATGTTGGATATGCTTGGTCGCGGTGGATACGTGGCAGAAGCAAGAAGTTTAGCTAAGAAGTATTCAAAGAGCAGCAAAGGTAGGAGCAATTCATGGGAGGTTGTACTAGGAGCATGTTATGCACATGGAGATTTAGAAACCGGAAGGCGTGTGGGAGAATATCTAAAGAAGTTGGAGCCTGAAAAGGAGATTGGTTATGTGTTGTTGTCAAATTTGTATTGTGCAAGTGGGCAGTGGAAGAATGCAGAGACAGTTCGGAAGGCAATGGTTGATCAGGGGGTAAAGAAAGTGGTTGGTAGTAGTTGGATTGAGATAAGAAACGAGATGACCTCTTTTGTATCTGGAAACAATGCCTATCCCTTCATGCCTGAGATATCTAAGATACTTCACTTTCTTCAATTGGAAATCAGACATGCATGACCTATTCATTTTGGTATTGGAGAACCTTCCTAAACTAGTGAAAATATTTTCATATACAATTTTTATTCTCAACTTTGGTGACACCCCAGATTAGTTTAAGTTCTTTCAAACTATAAGGCACAACCCACCCTGTCTTTGCCTTTGGCAACAAATGAAAGCACCTAATTCTTATTAACAGCACACTTTTTAACACAGTTGTTTTTAATGCATTGTTTTTAATTGTTGGCTAAAGTATACTGCTTGTTATTTCTAATTGATTTCAACAAATAGTTGTGTTATAAACACTCTCCTTGTGTTTCTTAGCCAACTTTAGGTATACTCAAAAACCAAGATTTAAAAAAGATTAAATTTATTGCTGTTAAAATTCACTTAAAACCTGTTCATTCTGATAACTTGAAAATTTAAACATGAAAAGGCTAAATCAACTTGTTTACCTTCTTTGAAATCAAAATATCAAAACTATTGAGTTTTATAGAGGAAAGGGCTTATTAGTAGAACTAGTAGTGACATGAAAGGCTTGCATTCAATTGAAAGTCTAATTGTAAAAATAGAAATAAAAAAGTTGAATATTATATAAAAAAAAGATTTATAAATATTTTGTTTTAAAACTTTGGGTTAAAGATAATTTGAATCTTTATGTGAATATTATTGTTGTTAAATTTCTTTGATGATAATTTCAAAATTTTAAAAATTTGGTTGAATTCGATTAAGTCTTTTATAATTGAAATTACGTTGAATTTGATGGTGTTGTTTCTGAAATTTAATCGAAGTTTGAATAAATGTTTTGATAAAGATATTCAAACTAAAACTCAACACCGACTAGTCTAAATTCAATATCTAATAATATATTAAAAAGGATAATATTTTTTTCATGTTTATAAAGAAAGTCAATAGGTTATTTTGATGTGAATTTTTTTAATAAAAAAAGTTTTTTGTTCCATAAATTTTTTTAATTCAAGTCACCTGGGTTAGAACAGGGTGAACCAAATTGACATTTCTATTTTCTCTGATTGAGCACATATCAAATAAATGAAAGAAAAACTAAAAGTAATTGATAATAATACTCATAGAAAACGAGACTCAAGAAGACTGTGATTATTCTTATAACATATGTCCTGAGGATGAGTGGCAATATAATGATAATAAAATATATTATTCGATAATTTAATCTCCTCTTTAGCTAGATTCAAATTTAAATTCTTACTACTATTTATCATTTGTTACTGTAATAGTTTGACATCGTGATTGCATATACTTAATTTCAATTTTCACGTGAGATGAAAGGGTGTTCTTATGGAAGCATTTTAAATCTTGATTTTATGAAAGAATTGAGTTTATTTTATGAAAGAATTGAGTTTTTTTTTGGAATCTTCCGGAATTATGAGTTATAAAAATTCAATTTTGTTCTTACAAAATGATATGTGGCTATTAATCGCCTAACTTATCACATTTTATTTTTCTTGAATATGGTATTGTGTTCAGTTTAAAATATAAAATAATTTTTATACATTTATTTATGTTAAGTCAATGTAAAATTTCTCATCAAAATTGAAAGTAATTAAAAAATAATAATTAAAAGGACAAATTTATTTACTTCCTAATGTTATTCAAGCCAGCCGTGTGAGTTACTTACCATTATTACAAAATATTTACTATAATTATGATTATAAGTAATCTGATCAACTTGCTTAGAAAAAATAACTTTAAACTTGTCTCATTTCATGTCTTTTGCTTCTGCCTTGACCAAATTAGGCAAATGTAACATAGGTGCAAATTATAATAAGTAACATGTTGTTTGAATAAACATTTCTCCTTTTGAAGAATTTCCCTAATACAGACCTTCCAAATGGAACTGACTATACTTTAATAGTGCAACATAAAAAGTTTTAAAATTTAGATAAAATTACATTAAACAATTAAGGGAAGTTATATAAATGTTGGATTTTCCATCCCCTTCATAAATGTTTCCCTAATTATGCTCCTTCACAAACTTTTGTCAAAACCAGGTGAATCTATCAAAATAGAGAATTATCAATATAAGTTATTAACTTTAAAATCATGAATGATTTTATTTATTTTTCTTATGTCTATAAATACTACATGCTCATAGACAACAAATCATTTTATTTTTTTTAACTTATTTAATCAAAATTTTGGAAGTTAATATTTTATAATAAATAAATAGAGATATATTTCTAATATACCACTTATATTAGGAAATAAAATAATAACAAAATCTTTTATTAATAAAGATAATGAAATTAAAGATGTTTAATAATGAAAAAGAAGAAGGTATTGATTGTTAAAAGATTGTTTAAAAATGATGATTTGTTTTTTATTTATTTTTAATTATATTAAAGATCAAAAGTTATCATTTTATGTAGCAAAATGCATTTTAAAACACGTTGTTTTTGTGACAAGTTTTAATTGTGTATGCATTTGAAGACCAAGCTGAAATGACCATTTTATATTTTAAGCCATAGAGAATATTCTTTGTTGTATAAACCAAATTCATAAATATCTAGCTTTAAAAAAAATAATTTTCAAACCTAAAAATTTTATTTTTTAGTTGGATCGGGTTAAAAAATGTTGGGTTGGACTTGAAAAATCCAAATTGAAGGCCCACAACACTGTGATTATTTACGAAGGTGCCCATGTCTCCATGTTTTTCTCTGTCACTTTCAGAAGTGAGAAGTCATCGCCCTTTCGTTTCCTTTCCCTTCTTCCGAAGGTCCGTTCAACCCCATTGCCTAACCTTTTGCAATCCCCTTTTGTTTTTCCCTTTCTTTTTCAGTTAGTGCTTTAAGCTATTTTATTTTGCATTCATTTCCTTGTCCCTTTTGTATTTATGTTAATGCATGTTCAGATTCTTAACCCTGGCATGAAGTTCAAAACTAATGTCTTCCTTCACGCGTAATGTAACACTTGCTTCCATTTTTTTTTCTTTTAAATTATTTCTACAAATCTTTTTCCTTCCGTTTTTCCGAAATAGTTAGGGTTTTACCTATTATTTGAATATGTCATGGTTTTGGAGTTTATTGTTGAATGCTTTTCTTTCCTTGCACGTTTTGACTTGGTTGTGGTGTTGAAGGCTTTTTACTTTTTTTATCGCTTTTTGATGTTGTATTCAGGTATTTTAATCTGTCGCCACTGTTATTCTGTAGATATTCAGCTTGTTTCGTGTCTGATAAAAGTCACATACCGCGAGACGTGATCATATAGAGTCTGTTAAGTTGGTTTTATTGTATTGTACTGCTCTTGTTATAATGCAATCAACGATCCAAAACATATATACCTCCGTTGCTCATATTTTTATATATTTGTTTTGAACATCAATGAATCTATTTTTCAAGAGTAATCTACATACTTCAGAATCGGTGATTTAGGATTTAATTGTTGCATGTTATTAAAAATATGCAGGGTGAATATGAATTTGGCATCTATATATTGATTGGGGGACTGGTGGGATGTTGGAAGATTTAGTCACTCTCTGTATTTTGATATTGGTCTAGCTGCTTCTGAAAGTTGGATTGGATGCCCCTTTTTTGGCCATTTCGCATGGCCCCAACACCCAGTAAAAGGTTCTGGGATGTGGTTTTTTGATGGACTGCAATAAAGAAGAGGCCTTAAGGGCCAAGAACATTGCTGAAAAGAAGATGGAAAACAGGGATTTTGCAGGGGCTCGTAAAATTGCTCTTAAGGCTCAGCAGCTGTACCCTGATCTGGAAAATATTGCTCAAATGCTTGTTGTCTGTGATGTGCACTGCTGTGCTGAGAATAAATTGTATGGTAATGAAATAGATTGGTATGAAATTCTTCAGGTTGAACAGACAGCTGTTGATGCACTAATTAAGAAGCAATATAGAAAGTTTGCCCTCCTACTCCATCCTGACAAAAACAAGTTTGCTGGTGCTGAAGCCGCATTTAAGCTGATTGGGGAAGCTCAAAGAGTACTTCTGGACAGAGAAAAACGTATTGTTTTTGACATGAAGCGTAGAGTTCCGAAGAACAAACCTGCTACATCACATTTTAATACTACTGCAGGGAGGAATGTTAGGTCTAATTTTACAAGCTCAACTTCTCAGCAGCAGCAGCAGCAGCAAAATGGTGCACGAGATACATTTTGGACAGTCTGCCCATTTTGTTCTGTTAAGTATCAATATTACAAAGAAATTTTAAAGAAATCTCTTCGCTGTCAACAATGTAACAGGCCCTTTGTTGCATATGAAGTGGAAAAACAAGGTACACCATCTCCTGCAACTAATTCAACTCAGCAAGCTTCTGACCAGCAGAAAGGTGGTTTGAATCATGGTGCTTTCAAGGTAGGTGCTGAATCTCAAAGCAATTCACATGCTAAGAAATCCAATATAGGGTCATCTCCGGCATCTAATTCAACCCAGCAAGCTTCTGACCAGCAGAAAGGTGGTTTGAATCATGGTGCTTTCAAGGTAGGTGCTGGATCTCAAAGCAATTCACATGCTGAGAAGTCCAATATGGGGTCATCTGATAAAAAGTTACCTGCTAGTGTTTCTCGAAAACATAATGGAAAGAGAAAAAAGAAGCAGGTGGCAGAATCCAGTGAAAGTTCTGTTCCTTTGATCCACAGTGATTCTGAAGAAGATGGAGTTGCTGGAAAGGATGGTTATTCCAAAGTAGAAAACCATTCAACTACTAGAGAAGGGCATCTACGCAGATCTACCCGGAAAAGGCATCAGGTTTCCTACAAGGAGAATTTGAACAGCACTGATGATGGTGAGAAAAGTAAAATGAATGACCCTAATGATTTACCTGCTGCGCACAAAGAAGTAAATCAGAAAAAGCACCTGTATTCAGGAAGAAATGAGGAAACTAACACATTTAAGGGAAAAGATGTGGTGGGAGGGGCAAAGCAGTTGGATGAAACCTCAGAGCATTCTCCAAATTCAACCTCTAAAGTATCAAATCAACCAAATGTTTATGCCTTCCTTGATGCAGAGTTCAGTGATTTTGACAAGGACAAGAGAAAAGAATGTTTTGCTGCTGGGCAGATTTGGGCTGTTTATGACTCAGCAGAAGGTATGCCTAGATTCTATGCTTTAATCAGGAAAGTTCTATCTCCTGGATTCAAACTGCGGTTAACATGGTTCGAATCACATCCAGACTGGAAGGATGAAATGAACTGGGTGAACGAGGAATTGCCTGTTGCGTGTGGGAAATATAAACTTGGTGACACTGATGTCACGGAAGATCATCTGATGTTCTCTCATCTGGTTTTGTGTGAAAAAATTAGCCGCACTACTTTTAAAGTGTATCCTAGAAAGGGAGAAACTTGGGCCCTTTTTAAAAATTGGGATATTAAATGGTACATGGATGCGAAATCTCACCAGCTGTATGAATATGAGTTTGTTGAAATCTTGACAGATTATGTTGAAGATGAGGGTGTATATGTTGTCTACTTGACTAAGTTGAAAGGTTTTGTAAGTATCTTCCTTCAAAATATAAAGGAATCTAAAAAATCATTTCAAATTCCACCACGGGAGTTATTTAAATTCTCTCACAGGGTTCCATCTTTCAAAATGACTGGTGAGGAAAGGGCTGGTGTACCCTCAGGATCTTATGAACTTGATCCTGGAGCTTTGCCAGCACATTTTGAAGAGAAGGTTGGTGACGGCTCATCTGGCTGTGAGAATACAGGCACTTCAGATAGATCAGAATCCCTGATGTCTGAGGGAGGTAGGTCCACTCCCGAGGTTAATGGCAGCAATGATTGGTGTGCTTCTCTGGTACTAGAAACAATTGAAATTCCAGATACTCATTTCTTTAATTTTGACGCCGGGAGATCCCTTGAGAAGTTTCAGATTGGTCAAATTTGGGCATTTTACAGTGACGAGGATGGATTGCCAAAATATTACGGTCGCATTAATAAGATTGTGACTAGTCCTGATCTTGAATTGCATGTTTCCTGGCTTACTTGCTACTGGCTACCAGAGAACACCACTGAATGGGAGGACAAAGATATGGGTGTGCTTATTTCATGCGGTCGATATAACTTTAATAAAACAGATGAATTTTTCAGTATTTTTAATACAACCTCTTGTGTTTCACATCAAGTGCATGCTGAATCTGTTGGAAAGAATACAAATACAAAATATGCGATCTTTCCGAGGAAAGGTGAAGTTTGGGCGTTATATAGAAAATGGACAAATAAAATGAAGTGTTCTGAGTTGAAAAATTGGGAGTATGACATAGTGGAAGTTATCGAAGAAACTGATTTGTTCATTATTGTCTTAGTTCTGGAGTTTGTCAGTGGGTTTAATTCCGTTTTCAGAGGCAAATCAAATGAAAGATCATCTGGCAAGCTGAGAATACCAAGAAAAGAGTTGCTTAGGTTCTCCCACCAAATCCCAGCTTTCAAACTGACAGAAGAGCATGGCAATCTCAGAGATTTCTGGGAACTTGATCCCGGTGCTCTACCAACACACTATTTTGGCTTGAGATGAAAGACCGTGGGTGAGTGAATATCCCTGTTTCAGCCTGGGAGCAAAAATGGAGACTGTTTTCTTTTATTTAGATTAGATAAACCTAGTGAAGTAGGGTATGATATGATGCACCGTTAAGATATGTAGTAACATTTTGTTATTGTTAGTGTGAATGGTTAGTGGTAGGCTGGGAATGACTAACAAGTGAGGTTTACCCAAGAACTCAAAGAACTCACTTCATATCGGTGCACTCACTTTACATGTGAAAGTCATGTCATCTTTTTTTCATCCCTAAGTTAGACGACTTTTTAGATGCAGAAGACTGACACTGCCTAATATGCCAAGGTACTATGGAGCAACTTTCAGCCATAGGCATTGCAAATATAACACTTCTCTCCCTGTCGTTCTGGGTTTTTCAATAAATAATTTAGTATAAATATTAATTTGGATCTAATTTTTGTTGACTTTGTTTTTTATAATACGGTTTAAATAATTAACGAATAATAAATAATGTAATTATATATCAGTTTGTAATTTTTTTTTAATTTGAAAAATGTTTAGCGTTGTGTTTTGTGGTAGGAAGTGTGTCGTCAGTTCCAAATGAGCAAAGTAGTATTCAATTTTGTTAACCATAAACATGTTTTGCGTCAATTATAGTGTTAAAAAGATCAATTTGGTCACTTGAATATAGGTTTAAGTGCATCTAAACTAGAAAATTCAGATGTTTTTAAAAAGTGATGGAATAATCGATTATCACACTTTATAATCAATTATTTTAGTTATAATTATATTATTTTTGAAAATTTTCTCAAATAATTGATTATTATATTTGATAATTAATTATTACATTAGGTATTTTGATATAATCGATTATTAGACTTGATAATTGATTATTTCAGTAGGTAATTTTGTATTTGTATAAAATTCTTTTGAATAATTGATTATCAGGTTTGATAATCAATTATTTCATAAGAAAATAGATATTTATGGTTTATGAACATGTTTATGAATATGTTTATAATAGATTAATATGATGATATGCACGATGAAGTATTGAATATTAATATGTGTGGTAGTTGTTCATACATGTATGTTTTTATGATGATAATTATGTCTTGATCATGTGCATGATGATTTTTATGGAGATATTTCGTGGTGATGTCCAATAGTGTTCGTATTAATTTAGAAAACTTAGTTTTGGGAGTTATTGTGACATTTTAATGATCATCCATTTCTCAAGTAGAGAATGGTAAGACATATGGTGAAAGTAACAAGATGTCTTAATTTATGGTATGATGTTATTTGGCAATAGGTGGTAAATGGACTAACCTTGTGAGTGTGGTAGGATGAAACTCATTGACAATGGTTCTACAGAGCAATAGAAGTCACCACAAGAGCACAACATGTCATAGCTCGACAATAATACATGTATTCGAATGTTTGAGTTTAGATTTTTATAATATGTTTAGGTGTTGTGCTTAATTTGAAAAATGTGTTAATTTGTGAATTTTATGCTTTATTTTTTTAATATTAACTTACCCTTGTTTTTGTCTATTTATGTGTTTGTTTTTTCGTTTGCAACGATCACTTTGATTGTGAGTTTATGAAGTATCTTTAGAACTGAAACATAAAATAGAAAGTTTTGGTTATTCTCTTATTAATGTAAAGATCTTATGACTTTTTTTTGTTAGGTGTAAACTTTTTTTGGTTTTTGTTAGGTGTAATTTTTTGTGGGGATGTTATAATTTTTAACCTCTTAGTTCCTATTTTTTAAATTTTTATTCTAATTTTAATCAATTATAACCTTAAATTAGAAATATTTAATAAAAATATGAATTTTAATGAAAATATCTATATAAAATTTATATAAAAATTAAATTTAGTTTAAATTTGAAAAAGAATAAAAATTAATCAATTTAAGAAAAAAAAAGATTTGAATTGAATAAATTAAAAATATACAGAACAAAGTAAATATGAGACATGATAATGACAAATAACAATGCTACAGCCATTGTACTGAATTGATATATAAACATATTTTTTAAAATAAAAAATATATAATTAAAAAATTAAAATTTAAAACAAAAAAAACTACCAACATTATTTACAAAATATTAACAAAAACGATTAAATTGAATAAAATTTAAAAAATTAAAAAATATATATTAAAACTAAATTAAACAAATTCAATGAAAATAAATATCAAATTAGTATTTAATAGAAATCTTCCTTTTTTATTTATGATGCAGAAATAACCCATAGAAAGAAGAGCAACTGTATACATTTAACCAAAACTATCCCAAGTGTATTAGAAAAGAGCAGTGGTTTCATATTATGAAAGGTATTCTTAGAAGAAACATCGTGAGACTTTGGATGATGTTCTGCACAATTGATCTCTTCTCGGTTAGTATATAATATCCCTCCACATTCCTTAAGATCTATGCAAAACAGCCATTGCAACCTTGTTTTTTAATTCAACATTTACTGTTATAGAATTTCTGATTTTATCTCATTAGCATTCTTTTAGCATCATTAGCTTTAATTTATCAAAAAAAAAAATTGATTCATTTCATTTGAAATCTTTTGAACACATTATCTACTATAACACTATTTTTTATATCTTTTTAGGTTAAATTATGATATTTCCAAAATTCGTCCGAAATAGAATTGATATCTCCAAAGTTTTAATGTGTTTGAATCTAATATTTAATAAATGTTATTTTGGCCATTAGTATAAAAACATCACACAAATTTGTTGAAAGATATCAATTTCTGTAATTTTGGAGGTATAATAAATGTTATTCAACATATTTTATTTTGATATTAGTGTCTCGGCTTTAATCACCCTATGTTAAAAATTTTGTGTGAAATCTGTCGGTCTATCTTTTTAGCATGAGTAAAGACAATACACTTAATAAAATTAAAATGGTCCTAAAAAAATTAATTTTTATAGTTTTTCAAAAAAGAAAAAAATAAAAAGTAAAAAAAATAGTATTAAGTAAATATAAAAAAATTATGTGTATTAAAGTATTATTTTTCTTTTAGCGTAATCTCATGTACCAAGGACGGAAAATATCTAGCAAGTCTAAGAAATTCTTTAATTATTTTTTTATTTATTTTAAGTAGTTATAACTTATAATATAATATATTAATAATATTGTTTATGATTTATATTTCATTATTGATTTATTTTATTCTCCTCACGGATGTTGCGTGTCACACATAGATTATTAGGTTCCTCATTCATGCCGTTTAACAACAGCGCACCACGCCATGTGAGTTATACCATCTACAACTATTTACGGTTTACTATACCAACCAGCATCAATAGCAGATAACGACAGACAACTCTATTATTAGAAAAATGATTGATATTTTTTGGAATAAGACTAATTTGCACTCCAATAAATCGAGAAATAAGCATAAATAATTTTGTATCAAATATATTTTCATTTTGGAATAATTTTTATACTTTGTGAAAATAATGTAAAATATATTTTCTAAGTATATGGAGATAGTTGATAATGAAACTCAGTTTGTCATATGTAAAATATTTCACTATTTCACCTAGAATAATATTTTATATGACTTTCATAAAATTTTGAGATGAAATAAATACGTAGTTTAGTTTAAAGATGAAATATAATTTTTTTTAATGTTTGAGAGAAAAATATTTAATCCAATAAATTTTGTTTCTAGTCTATAGAACAAATAAATAAAACATAAACAATTTACTTATTTAAATATGTGATAATATAATAAATAATATATCTAAATAAAACCTTTTTTTAGAAAACACTTACGGTGTAAAATGAGTGGTGCTTGGCGAACTAGTCTTTCAGTCCGTTTTGTCCCGTCTGTCTAATTCATCAAATTAGGGGTCAGTCTCTTTTTAGTTTGTTGACCCGTTTCGTTTTTTTGTTTTAAATTAAAAATTAAAAAAATAATTAAAAAGCTTAAATTTTCTGTATTATATTTTTCTAAAAGTATAAATATATAATACTATCAATTTAAATCATCAATATTTATATATTAAGTTTCAATTATTAGTTACAATAAGGTAACTTAATATATAGATAATAAAATTATTTTAATTTATTTAATTAAAAATATTAATTAATCAATTAAAAGTTTAAAAAATATTTATATGATTAAATATGTTTTAAATAAAATTAAAAATTAAAAAAATGACATGCCAGTGTGCCAGTTCACGGAGATGGATTATAGTTTATGACTTATTGTTTAATGGTGGGTTTGCCTAATCTAGTCTTTCTTTGGCAAGTCAGAACTAATTTGCCATCCTTTATCAGATTTACATATCAATCCTATATTAATATGAATAAATAAAATAATATTTAATTTTTCAGCCTAATCTGCCAACATTTTTCTTTCATTTGTATGTTTTATGTGGAAAATATTAAAATTTATAACTAAAATAAAATCATAACCTAAATGATTACCATATTGATATTGTATTGTTTAATTAATGCAAACATGTGATAAAATAATGATTTAAATCACAAACAACTACAAATTAAATTTTAATTATTATTTATAGAGAAATAATTTAATTTATAAATCTCTTCATCTATCTAATTAGAAACATTAATTAATTAGTTATATTAAAAGCTACTAAAAACTGACAACTGGTAATTTCATTTTCTTCAAAGTTTGGTGAAGACTCCCCAGCTTGTATTCACTATGACAAGCTGCTATGTTCCAATCCATTTTCTTTTACCACTCCTAATTTTTCTTAAAAACATATTACAAACAAAGCTGACTTGTTGAAAATACTAACTATTAATGGTACTTCATCTTTACAACCATTCATTTTGCATCAATTACTAAGATGATTTTTTTATAATTCAAAATGGACAGATTGTATTTAAAACCTTTTATGATAAGCAGAAACAAAAATTATATATCTAAAATTTATATTATGTTAAAACATAAAAGACTCGTGGAATCAAAATCACATTATAGATAATTATGTAACTTATCATATATTATAAACATTAATGATAATCAGTAGTGGGCATTTGGTCTAGTGGTATGATTCTCGCTTTGGGTGCGAGAGGTCCCGAGTTCGATTCTCGGAATGCCCCTTTTTGTGATGTTCATCTTTTTTTTTTTTTAATAAAAAAGAAATGAAAAGGTGAATAAAAAGTCGAAACAAAACAGGGATTCCTAAGAGTAACAAAAGAAGTGGAAATAAGAAAAACAATTAATGAGAAAAGACCTTATAAACGCGTTGAGGAACCTTCCGAAATATGCCCAACGTGAGATCCAAGTAAAGAGGGAGTTGAACCAACACAAAAAATGATACTGGCAAACATGTGATACCATAGATGAGATAAACTGAAGATTTCATTCCATCTTCAATGATAAAGTAGTGTCCTGCACAGAACGAAACCAATATCGATGCTATAGATGTCCAGAGAGAAGTCATTCCCAGGAGAAGCTTTTTGGGCAAGTGCATCGCAACATCCTTTTCTTGGAACCGAGATGTCAGTATCGAAAGAAACAAAACAAGGGCTGTCACCGAGGAACACAGTGCCACAAGTGATGCCAAAGCAAACACCTTGAAACCTGGTTGTCCATTCAACACTGGCTCACCAGTATCATCATTCGCACCCCCTGGTATTGCTGTTGAGGTTGTGAACGCAACCGTTGCAACAAGTGCTGCAACTAGTGTGCATGAGTCTGAGGTTTTCGACAGCCATTTCCTTCCCTCTTTCACAAGCATTTCGTGACTGTTGATGAAAACCTGTTTAGCCGTTTGTCCCTTGTTGTTGTAACGTGCGTAGAAATTTGGTGGCATAGAATTCTTAACAAGCTGAAATGCCACATAAGAATTCTTAAAAGTCAACATCTATTACAGACAGTTACTTTCTCTCTATCATGGTACTAATATTTGTTAACATTCTAAAATTATAAGGATTGAAAGGAAGAACGTGTACCTTGTACCACTTATATTCCCACTGCATCTGCATGGCAGCACCAGGGACACGCCAAGGCCTATGTTCCTTATACGTCGCAGCAAGGTGTAATGCACTGTTACCTTGGTTGTCTATGTGACGAAATGCACTTTCCTTTACCAGATTCCTCTTTGTGAGCATCTTGTACACACGAGGTTGTCTGTTCTCTATGGCTAAAAGAACGACATTCTTGTTTTCAGAATCAACATCATGGATGGCCACAGGGAAGGTATCTAGGATCTTTTCTATCATTTCGTTCACTCCCATCTTTGCAGCAATTAAAATTGGTGATACCCTTTTCCTTTTCTCAGCAATTCCTTTTTTCTTCTCATTATCTTTGTTTTCAATATCACTGTCACGCCGAAGAACAAGGGAATTGTTTTCAGTGTAGTCATACTTGTACAAAGAAGCTCTCTCAATCAATTCATCCATCACTTTCTTAGCCCACATGTGTTTCTCCTTCCTTCTTTGGATTTTGTCTATCCAAGATGATCCTGTTACACGTTTAATTTAGCAGAGTACATATAAATTATATGTGGTGATGTACATGTATGTACTTACTTACCCACACCAAAAAGTATTAGAATGGCCTTCATCATAATGATTAGAAATCGGATTAACACTTCCCAATTTTGAGGAAATCGGTGTAGTTTCTTTTCTTTCTGTGCTCCTTCTTGCACTGTGCAAAACATAGAATGTCTAATGAATGCATTAACATCATGGTTTTTACCAATCAAGGAGAAATAATGATTTTTACCAAATTTGGTATTGGTTGATCTTTGCAGATTCTCTTCATCATTATCATCATCAGATCCAGCTTTACTATCCTTTCTGCCTATTGCTGCAACGTAAGATCGAAAGATATAGGATGGTCATGTGTAGATGAAATGGGTAAAGCAAACTGAAAGTATATGAAAAAGGGATAACGCACTTATAACTTTTGCAGCATTCTTAAACAAATATAAGAAGCTGAAGCATGTTTTGTAGTTCGTTGGATACAAAATCTGTGTGTCTCCTTTCTTACTACTTTGGTCCTCTTCTGTCTCTTCCTTCAGCTCATCAACAAGCAAACCTGCCATAGCCGTTTCTCAGAACAATAAATAAACTCGATTCGAACTTAAACCAATAAAAAATTAGTTAAACCAAAATCATTTAATTAACTTCCAACAATGCAGGTAAAACATCAACAATGTTGCAAAACTAGGAAGTTGGTAGAAGTATTCTTACAATTATAGATCACACGATCCATGAACTCCATCCATGTGCTGCTTCGGAAACAATTAGGCTTCATAGCAAGAATATGAAGAGGAGAATATCCATCCCGGTTGACAGCATCAGCAAGATTTGGATACAATCGAATTATCTGAAGTGCCAAACCTACAAAATACATCAAACTAAGTACATCAACGAAATACATTAAATCTGATACAATTTTAGCAGGAAATATATTGCAGCATATATAGGAGAGTGACACTAACCGAAGTATTCATTGGAGATGGTAGAGTGAAGTATTGTGTGCCCGTTGGTCTTAATACATGGCGAGTAATCATGTTTGTTTTGTAGGTGAGAATGGAGACAGAAAAATGCATCTTTGGAACCGTGAATTGCTGCCAAGTAAAGAGGGGTCTCACCTTCAAAATTTTGACAGAAAATGAGGTTGGGGTATCTTTTGGCTATGGTGTTGCAAATGTCCACATTCCCAAGCTCTGCCGCCAGATGCAAAGGAGTGTTTCCCTTTGAATTTGGTATGTTGAGGATAGCAAGAGAAACATTTTGGTTAATGTTGTCAAGAAGGGTCGTCAAGAAATTGGTTTGATCCACGTACACGGCTATGTGTAACACAGTGTCTTCTGCTTTTGTGACTTTCGCTTCCAGTGCTCTAGGGTTGTTCTTGTACGCTTCCAACACTTCTCTCCATTGCCCTTTCATTGCATAATTAAACAAACTTTCAATCTCAACTATCTCCACCATTTTCTCTCTGAGATACCTTCTTTATTATTTTCCTCCAGATTGATGATCAAGGTTTCGATAAATAATGACCACTTGGTTTACGTGAAATTGTGTTATATACTACCGTTTTGCAGATTATTATATTGCTTTTAATTGCAGTCATGTTAGAGTAAGCTGTTGGAGGAAGCAAAGAAATTATATGACAGATGAGACAGATGGAATCCCAAAAGGAAATGAGAATGTGGAATGAACAAGTAAGTGTTGCAGTTAGATTATTATAATTTTATATTTTTAAAAGATGTAAAAGTATGTTATGATATTGTAGTACATTAACTCAGAAAGAAACTAATGCAAGCTGAGGTATTCAACATGTTTTGAACTTGTATTTTCTCTCTATGCAAGATAAGTATGTTCTTGGTGTTCGAATATTTTCTTCGTATTGAAGTAGATTTGATTCCAACTATACGTACACATAGCGGAAGGCCTAAGCGAAGATAAAATGGCAAAAGGCTTCTTCATATGTTCCTTTTTCCCAATATTGGATAACTGATCTTTTCAACCAAACCCAACCGTCTTGTAAATGAATTTTCTATTGGAAAATGGTATTCAGACATCCCAAAAGAATTTACTCTCATTTGACCATACTTTCCACTTCCTCATTTCCTTTAAAGATATAAAAGTTTTTTTTTTTAATGATAGTTTTTTCCTACATTTGTGTCAAATGATTGTGAATGTCAAATAACTTTTTTCTACGTTCTTTCGAGACAAAAAGAAAAGGAGAGAAAATAATGTAACAAGAAATATAAAGGCTGTACAAAACAACAACTAAGCAAATTATTTTAGTACACATTTTAATATTAATTAGTTTTTATGAATATATTTCTTTTTGTAAATTTAATATGTTCTTTCAATAATAATATTTTTTTATTATCATACGAGTGAATAATATATATAGATATGAATTTAGTCTATAACATACACTTTATATTGTTGTTATTACATCTATATAAGTTAGATACCCGATCCATATCATTAATGAGTTTTTTCATATATAAAGAGATGTTAATATTAAAATATCCTTATATATCATAGATTCTAAGTTTTAAGGTTAAGGGTATTTTAATCATTCTCACAAAAAAAAAAAAAAAAAAAAAAAAACCCAAACCCTTACTCACCTCTCTCATTCTTCTCAACCCTTTCTCTTTCGTCTCTCTCACTCCAACATTTTATCTGTCATCCCTATAGCCTCAATTGAAAAAATCAGAAACACTTGCAGTTAAACAATTTCTTACAAAAAAAATGATTTTATAATGAGTTTTCATTTTATAATTTTTGTCGCATCTAATTTTATCTAATTTTCACAAGCATAATGACATCAAAGGAATTGGTAATTGACCTGGAAAAAATCACACACTCGTAGTTAAACAATTTCTTACAAAAAAATGATTTTATAATGAGTTTTCATTTTATAATTTTTGTCGTATATAATTTTATTTAATTTTCACAAAACATCCGAACAAATTGGTAATTGGCCTGGAGGGTTTTTTTTAGAGATGATGATTCAACATATGTAGATAATGAAATTAGAGAGGTTGGTGAAGATGGTGAAATTGAAGAGATCTTGAATGAACCTTTGCCTAAAGGTAAATATATCAATGACTCAACTCTTTTTACAGTAGGGGATGACAGAGAAAATGTTGGAGTGAGAGATGAAAGAGAAATGGTTGAAAGGAATGAGAGAGGTGAGTAAAGATTTGGTGGGTTTCTTTTTATTTATATATATATATATATATATATATATATATATATATATATATATATATATATATATATATTTTAAGAGTTTGTATTTCCACTATTTTCTATAATTTCCATAAGTTTGATTATGCATTATACTTGTGTGTTCTTCGTCGTTTTCTAAAATTTTCAAGATGATTTACAGATCTGGATTGGTTACATTTTTTACTTTGCTTTATCTTTTTATTATCTTCGGTGCAAATATTTAATATCGTTTGCTTTCGAAACTTGATAAAAAATGATATGCTATGATGGTTCAAGATACTTTTACATTTGTTCTGTTGTAGAAATAATTCAAACACTACTTACAAATTTGATAATAATTAATAACAATTATAAAAAATAATTGCATAGATTCATTTGTGTCTTTATTAAAACATTTTCGAACAAGTTTTTATAGTTAAAATAATACTTTGAACACTGGTTAATATATTTGATTGTTACGGTTTGATTATAACTTAAATTTGTGTGATTTTTTAAACCGTTTATTCCGAGACTATTGTAAAGAACTATCTCACCCTTATTAAATTAGACAATGAAAGTGGAAAAAATATATTAAAACCTGTTATTACATGAAAATACTCTTAAATATATATTATTGAATTTTTTTTATTAAAGAACATTCCATAACTTAAAGCATATATTTTTAATATTTTTTATACTATATTTTATTTAGTATTGTCAAAACAGATCATCCAACTTGGTCCGACCTAATTAATAACGAGTTAACCATTTACTGAACCAATTCAACTCAGCTCACTTATTAGAAATTCAAATCTCGTCTGATCCACCAAAGAATGGTAAGTTAAACAAGTTGGTTCAGTCTTAATTAAAAAAAATTTATTCAATAAAAAAAATAATAAATTTTTTCTGATATAAATCTAAATCAAGTTCAATTCAAAATGATTTTAAACTTCTCTCGATGCAAAAATAATAAAAAATACAATACAATTCAAATAATATCTAAAATCATCTTAAACTCTTCATACAATCCAAAAGCACAAAAAATAAAACAAATTACCATCTAGGATAATTGATCATTGTTGCACGGCTTCTAATCAAATTAGTTCGTGTGCATTGCTTCAAATTAATTCAGAGAAAGTGAGATTTAGGGTTTTTATTTTTGTAATATAACTTAGAAAAAATAGGTATATGCTGACCACGTATTCAACTCTGAGTGAATCGAATTTTTAGTAGATTAGACTCAAAATTGGCCTATAGTGAAACTTCACTTTTTTTTTAAATTCAACCTAGTCTAAACTCATGGTGATGAGTCAGATTGATTTGTGAGTTCAAACTCATTTTAACAACATTAATTTTATTCATCTTCTTGTTAATAAATAAATAAATATACAACAATGTTGATTTGATCTAACTAAAATTTAATGTAGTTTGAATTTGATTTATTAAAAATAAAAAATAATGTATCACAATATTTATACGAAAGGAATAATGTATTGGGTTAGGTTGAATTGAGTTTGAGTACTTAAATGAAGGTTGAACTAGTTAATTTTGTACTCAAATTTAATTTAACTTATTTAAATTTTATTAATTCAACTTTTTTTTGTTAATTCAATCCCAGCCGTGGTACTTGGATCCCACGTCAGTGAATAAAAGAAATCATAATTTAAATTCTACTTTTTACTAAATTTTGTCCAACTGCGCTGCTCGATCTCATAGACGTAAATAAACAAAGCCATAATTAATAATTTGGAAAGAAATAAAAATAAAATGATTTAAATCTAGTAGAAACTCATGTTCTATAAAAAGAAAAAAAGCACACCCAAACATAATTATGTTTCATAAAATATTTTTTAAAAAAACGTTGAAGAAAACTTCCCCTTTAATTAAATAAAACACCAATATGTACAACTTTTTCTCAAGCAAAGTAAATTTATTCTGCAACAATAACACAGAACAGGCATATATATATATACGCGCGCGCTTAATTAAAAAAAAATGGTAAGAATTATGATATTATGTGGGATGATTAAAGGGTGATAGATTTATGGATTTTATATGATATAAAGACTTATGACAGCGAAGAAGATCTTAGAAAGTTGTATTGGGTACATATCTGAAAAATATGGATCAACATGATGAAAAGCAAGTATTCATGATACCTTCTTAATTATTTGGGATTCATGGATACCCAATTGCCAAGCAGGTCTCCCAAAATACTCTATCTTCCAATTCATTCTCACCAAATATCCTTCTTTTCACCGTCATCTTCTAATGCTCCAACTGCTTCTTCTTCTTCTTGTGAAGAAGAATAAGTTGTGTCACAGTTACATGACTCTGCATCATCCTCCTTATCTCTACTCATACCTATGCTCACAGTAAACAACACATCCTTCTCTTCAGAATCTCCGCTATCCTCAATTATCTCCACACTGCTATTCATTTCTTCTTCATACAAAACTTGTCTCTTCTTCTGTTTTAATTTATAATGTTTTTTAAGAATCATCCTTTTCTATTTACTTATGGTATTAATTTCTTCAAGATCTTTTTTCTCAAAGGTGTCTCCATTCATGTCATTTCTTCTCAAACTCAAAATTGTGGCCATTGGCTTTATTCCAAATTGATGGTGGGTTTCAAGTCATTCTTCCACACTTCAATAATATTTCTATCCTTTTACAAGTGTCAATACTTTTGGTCTTCAATAATGTTTTAATTTATAATATATTGTATAATCGTCTAGTCAGCTATTAACTGAGTGAATTATATGACAATAACACACCAAGACTCAAATCTAATAATCCTTCAGTCAAACACAAGGTATAACTGAATGATAATTAACACTTAAAAATCCTAAATGTCACCTATAATCAAGTTTTCAGATAAATGATGTTTATATGTGGTATTTGGTCATGATTAAGTCTACATTAATCATAAATTTATTTTAAAATTTATAAATACGAGGTAAGAAATTAAGTGATTTTGTTTATTGTGAATTTAAGATTTTATTATACTAACCGAATTATTATAATACTGACTTGAGTATCAGAGTAAATTTGATAACTATATTTTACACATCTTAGAAACCAAATATTAAGAACTTTAAAAGAATTTTATAACAGAAACTAAAAATGACGTTAGAATACTTAAAATAAATATATGAAAAAGTATTTTGATTGTAATATCGGTTACTATATCTTAAAACATATAAACAAGGTATAATAAGATCGAGTTGTTGTTTCATAAATTTTAAAAAAATTTCTTTATTATACTATCATGACAATTATTCAATTAATAATACAGAATTATGAAAAAGAGAATATATATATATATATATATATATATATATATATATATATATATATATATATATATATATATATATATATATATATATATATATATATATATATATATAAAAGTGGGTGTTCACAATCAAGTGCAAGTATCAAAGATTATATATACTCAAACAAGTGTCCACATATTAAATCTCAACACTATTGATGCATGTGGTTGCAAATCTTAGGCATTTCAGTTTAAGAGTCTCCTCCAAAGAGATTCACCAGTTAAAATATTTTTTTCTTATGGATTCAAACAATTACTTAGAAAGTATTGAATGCGAGTTAAAAATATTTTAAAAAAATGTTAATATTACAAAATTGCACATATAATCGTATCATGTTGTTTATCACTTTCTATTACTAATAAAAATACAAAACAAAAAAAAATGGAAATTATGCAACAGTGATCACTCTAACCTTACAAATCACTGTTACAAAAAAGTCTTGGTTACACCAAGAATCATGGTGATAATATTTTGAAGATATGAAAGAAATAGTGCATGATTATCTATTCTCATATGTACTATAAGGCATATTAGGATTTGCCGACACTTGTTATATCACAATTCACATCGAAGCATCTTACAAAGCAATGCCACTAATGGTGCTGTAACGTCAACGCTGAATTAAAGCAGCAGGGAAATGTGACTTTCTTGCACACAATTTAAAAACAAATTATTAATATTATATTATTGTTTAATATTAAGTAATTTACTTTAATATAGATAGTTAAGAGATGTTTTATTAGGTCATAGTTTTTGTGCTCCTTATTTATAGAAGGGATTTTAAAACTCTTTTATATGTAATGTTATTTGAAATCACTTTATTTTTCATTTTATTTATTTTGATTTTATTAAGGATGTAAATGTTATTTGATCTAAGAAGTTGAAGTTCAGTAAGATATTAGAGATATTCAAATTGGAACTATTTTTAAAAATAATTCAGTTATTTGGTTTTCTTTGATTGGTTTAGTTCTAAATGACTTTGCAAATCCCTAAATTGTCACGATTATGATTGGTTTAATAATTATTAATCGTTCGATTTCGGTTCTGAATTGAAACTTAAACTGAAAAAAAAAACAATATAAACGGAAGAATATTCATTGGTTAGGATCAATATATACCCAGGTCTAAGTCTCCGTTCTCATAAAACTATTATTTTTTTAATAGTTATTTTAAAGACTATATATAAAACATTGAACATATATAAATTTAATTCTATAAATAAATGAAACTTTGAATTTTAAAAAATGAAAAATCCACAAAATATGTAAATCAATTTTTAAAAAATGAAAAATGCCCAAAATATCATTCAATTCGATTACAAATAATAAACTTATCTTTATGCAATGGTTTTATGTTTGTGAAATTGCGATTATATTTAGAGGCATTTCATCTTAAATAAAGACTTGTGATTTTAATAGGGGTTAATAATTTTTTTGCCAATAAGATAAGTTATTGCTTTTTATGATAATTATTTAAAAAAATTACAGAACCATTAAACATAAAAAAAAAACAATAATATTTTTTTGGGAAACGTGCTATAACTTTAAAATCTCAGTCCGAAACAATGATGACAGTAAATTATCAAGCGTCATAACTCACTAGTCCAACGCAAAATAAAATAATTCCCAAAGTCCTTTTCATTTTCTATTTGCACCGTAGTGTTACACAGTGAATTCCATGGGCAAGAACAAAAAGATTGAACAAAAGAAACTAATAACAGTAGAATACAAGGTCTGGATGTACTGCAACGAGTGTGAAAGAATCGTTGCCAAAACCATGATCAAGTGTAAAGGTACATCATGTTCTGTCTCTTCATTTATTTAATTTCTTATATTATTACTATATAACTATGATTTTGTTAGGAGTCGAAAAGTTCATCACCAACATGAACAAAAACCTGGTGGTGGTAACAGGTCGGATTGATCCAATTAAAGTAAAGAAAAAACTTAAGAAGAAAACGGGAAAGAGAGTGGAGATTGTGCGTAACGAGGATGAAGAAGAGGCAAAAGATGAATCACATGAATCTGATAAACAACTTGTCGTAATGTATCAGTTCGCGCTCGAAAATGATTGTTGCATAGAGACCGAAGCCACGATGATATTGAGTGATGAGAATCCACATGCATGTGCACTAATGTAAAAGGGGTTATTCAAGAATTTCATTCCTTATTCTTTGATGTGTTGTTGTATTTGTACGATCATCCTTTGACGGCAGAATTCTCCTAATTTTTTATTCATTCACCGAACTGAAACCAAGACATTATCTTGAAAAAGAAAAACTTGATTTGTTTACTGAGAGAAGTAGCTTTTTATCTTGAAGTTGTTGGCAGTGAAGGATTGGCACACATGTGATCCATTTTATGGCTTGTCCTTCTCAAATGCTTAATCTACGCAAGCAAACTTTTAGCCGTGCTTCCTGTTAACCTGAAAAGTCGCATCAAATTTGCACCAAACTCCAATAAGGGCTGAGCACCGCACATTCATAGTGCGTTTTGTGAACCACATGGCATGATCAATTATTTTACTGATAGTGCGGGATCTACTTACTTACCTTCTGCTTTTTATATTTAGTTTTAAGCATGCACCTTCTAATCTAATGCCTCGCTTTTTTTTTAAATATTATTCAACATCATCTAAATTTCATTACATGTTATGCCGGCAGCCCTTAAATTTTACAAAACCAACACATTATATTTTATACTTCGTCTTTGCTTTTCTTGAAATATCAAATATAGATCATAAATGTTTCTCACAGAACATTGTTCGGGACAAAAACATAAGTTTCGTTAAAAATCACATGTGAATAATTTTAGCAGATTTTACTCTGGTAGACATTTCTAGAATCGATGACAAATGAAGCTGTATGGACCAATTTCCTCAGCAAAATGGCAATGATTGCTCCCTTCATCTTCGGCACAGATTTGAAATTCAGTTTGGAACATGTCCGAAAGGCTTTTTTCTCTTGCACTATATCACAGAAAAGTTCGAGATTTTTCTCCTTTGCAATTAATTGTCTTACTGTACTGAGCATACTTTTAAAATGTAAACGAGAAGAAGACGTGGAACACAAAGAGGTGGTTGGGTAGATATTATAGTATTATTGATCATTGATGACAACCTGCGATATTCACTTAAAATTTTCACAATATTACACATATTTTTCATGTTAAACAAGGTGAATCATGTTGTGTTATACTCTGTACATTGTATGAAGTGAAAAAATTGTTTTATGAGGTGACCTCTAGTGCTTCTCTTGTTTGTCCAAGTATATTGAACACTGTTGCTGCTATGTGAGATGGTGTAAGACCGGCCGAAAACAATTGGTCAGCAGGTGATCCATGGTCAATATAGCGATCCGGAAGGACTATTGGCCTCCACTGCATAGGTGCCATGCAAAGCTCATGAGTTTAGGGCAACTAGTAAAAGCTTTGCAGAAAATTCGAAGATGCACAAAATGCTAGTAGCTATAGTTTGGAATGAAAACACTTGCTTGGTTTCATACCTTCAATTTTCCATCCAGAAGGCCATCAAGGGCCAGGAACTGAGCAACGTGAGAACCAAATCCTCCAATAGATCCTTCTTCTACTGTGATCAAAACCTCGTGTGATTTTGCCAGGCTGCGAATCAGTGAACAATCCAGTGGCTTACAGAAGCGTGCATCAGCAACTGTTAAGCGCAAGCCATGACGTTCCACTAAAGAAGCTGCAGCCAAACAGTTTTGAACAGCCGATCCATAGCCCAAAAGAGCCACTCTTTCCCCTTCTATCAGTATCCTTCCTTTCCCAATCTGATACAATATCATAACAAAAACATCAAATGGATTTGCAAATGTTTTCCTAACGCTCTCTATGAGGATAAAGTATGGGGATAAAGTCCTAACTCTACCTCAAGAGGAGTTCCTTTATTTCCGGTTGGTAGTTCAGCACCAATGCCATTTCCCCTTGGGTATCGGAAACAACTGGGCCTGTCATCGATGGCTGCTGCAGTGGCAACCATGTGGAAAAGTTCGGCTTCGTCAGAAGGAGCCATGACCACCATGTTAGGGAGGCATGCCATAAAAGTGACATCAAAGGAACCACAGTGTGTGGGACCATCTGCTCCAACCAATCCAGCTCTGTCCATTGCAAATCTTACAGGCAGCTTCTGTAAGTCAACATCATGCACCACCTGCGGAATGGACATTGAACACATACGTTTGAGCACTGATTTGAAGTTAATGTTACGATGGTTACTGATCATGTCTTCACACTAAAACACACTGCCTCGTAATTTAACTAATCATATAGCAGATCATTTTTCATGTGTAGGGAGAGGAGCCGTTATCCTACCTGGTCATATGCCCTCTGCAAGAATGATGAGTAAATCGCACAGAAAGGCTTAAGACCTTCACAAGCCAAACCCGCAGCAAATGTAACAGCATGCTGTTCTGCTATCCCCACGTCAAAGCATCTTGATGGGAAACGGCGATGGAAGATATTCATTCCAGTTCCACCGCCCATGGCAGCATGGATTGCAACAACGTCTTTGTCAGCTTCGGCTTCTGCAATCAAGGCCTCTGCAAAGTATGTGGTGTAAGACTGAGTTGTAGCCTTGGATTTGAATTGCTTCCCGGTTGGTGGGTCAAACTTGGTAACTCCTGCAAAAACCAAAACCAAGTCACACATATCCATGAGGAATACAACAAGTCAAAGCCAATCGATCACTAAAACAAAATTCTTTCTTTCAGATTGTTGATTATGCTTTATACGGCAGTGATGGCAGTAAATGCTAAAGGTAATAGGTCTCTAATTATGAATAACTAAAATGTGATAAATTTAGTGATTCTTGCTTTACCATGGTACTTGTCTGCTGCCTTTTCTGCGTATGGGTATCCGCGGCCTTTTTCAGTGATAACATGGATCAGTACAGGACCAGTTGTTTTGGTACTTTTCACTTCATTAAGAATGGAAACAAGATCATCTATGTTATGACCATCAACAGGTCCAATATAGTAGAGTCCAAGCTCTTCAAAGAGTGTTGATCCAGAACCACTGATCATGCCACGAGCATACTCGTCAACTTTTGCAGCCAATTCATGCATAGGACCGCCAATTCGTTTAGTAACACCCTACCAACATCATTTTGTCAATGTTCAGTCTGAGTATACTATGTTGCTGTAAATCATTAAATAATGAAGTTGTATTACCCACCTTGGCGACCTCTCTCAATTCTCTTAGAGGCCTATTTGATTGTAATCTACTGAGAGCACTGCTCAAGGCTCCTACAGGTGGAATGGGTCCATCAAGAGTAGCAGTGGGCAAAGAGACCTGTTTGTTGTCGTTAAGAATAACAATCATGTCAGAATCAAGATATCCAGCATTGTTCATGGCTTCATATGCTTGCCCTGCTGTCATGGCACCATCACCAATAACAGCAACCACGTTATTCTTTCTTCCCTTCAGATCTCTCCCAACAGCCATTCCTATTGGTTCAATAAAACTTCAAAAGTTAAAGACAAATCACAAAATCTCATTGTTAAACACGAAAAACAAACTAGTGCCACCTTCTAATTTGTCCATTCATATAACATTTTATAAGTTTAATTTCTACACATTGTCAACATGAAAATCTTTGCACTGTCAACCAATTAAAAATCATAATAAGTATGACTTCCGGGATAACTACTAAAAAAATCAATAAACTTATTGTCAGTCATATTCTATTAAACTAATTTTTTTAGTTGAAACTCAGAGAACAGACAGAAGAAGTACCAAGTCCCGCTGAAATAGTGGTTGAGCTGTGACCAGTGCCAAAACAATCATATTCACTCTCAGAACGCTTGGTGAACCCAGATAACCCATTTGTCTGTCTCATGGTATGCATCTTGTCCCTCCTACCAGTGAGTATTTTATGTGGGTAAGACTGCAAATTCACACAAGGTTGTCCAATTTAGAACAAGTAAATAACATCCATCCCCAAAGTAAAGAAAAGGCACCAAGGAAGTTGATAACCAACCTGGTGACCAACGTCCCACAATATCTTATCCTTAGGGGCATTGAAGACATAGTGGAGGGCAACAGTGAGTTCCACCACACCAAGGCTTGAGCCCAAATGCCCCCCAGTTCTAGAAACACTGAAAATAACATCAGAACGCAGTTCATCCGCCAGTTGCTTCAGTTCCTGCATCAATCAACATCCCCTTTTTCTCAAACCATGATATTTTTACAGCTTTAAACAACAATAAAATTGCAAAATTTTTTATAACAAAACACGCAGCACAGAATTGAGATACAGCTTTCAGTCAGTGTACCTTTGTAGAAAGATTTTTCATATGAACTGGATAGTTTATGGTGTCGAGAAGAGGAGTTGGCGGTCTCTGGGAATAATACTCCCCACTCTCTGACATTGATGCATAAACCCCACTTGATCTTTTCTTCGTCTACACACATAACACAACATACACATACCCTTTTATTCAGCAATCATAAAAAACGAAAAAAGATGGTATGAAAGAAGAAGGAAGAGGCATTGCATGGATAAACGGTAACCTGGGTGAGCCTGTGGGCGCGTTGAGAGTGAGGAGGGAAATGGAGGCCCCGTTGAGAGTGAGAAGGAAGAGGAAGTGAAGTACGAGAATCAGAAGGCGGGGTTCGGGTTAGAAAAGAAGGGTAGGAAGAGAGCGCGTAGAGATCCATGGTGAGCAGACAGGAAAAGTGAAGAGAATGGAATGCAAAGGAAGAATCTTTATAGAAGAGAAAGAGGCAGAAAGCCGGCACTAACAATGACAGATTGTGGGGGATGGATGAATGAATGGAAATATCATATTATTATATTTGACATCTGTAGGAAGAAGAAGGAGAGAGAGAGAAAGAAGACGTGTGTGAATGAGTGGCTGAGAGAGAGAGAAAGATGAAGTGAAATAAAGGAGCAGAGAAGCATGGTTCGTGTGAGATTGAACGAAGAAGAAAAGTGGAAGAGGTGTCTGTAATATAATTTGTTTAATTGAGTTTGGAGTTAGGAGTGAGGAGTTATGTGTGCGATTGGACCACGTCACACCAAAAATCACAAATGGATAGATTTATTGGATAGACAGCATCCTAAGTTGTTCTTTTCTTTGTTTCTCTCTCCCAATTCCTCTCTTCCTTCGTTGGGTTGGGTTGGGAATCACAATGCCCTGTCTATTCTACACTCCTTCTCCTACATTTCTCTTCTTTCATAATGCTCCTACCATTAAGGAACCACAAATTCCATCTCTTTTCTTATTTATAAATTTGTGGATTTAATTTTTCTATTTTCTATTCGCAGTTAGCTTTTTTTTTAATCTGAATTTTGTGAATTTTTCGTATTATCTTAATAAATAATAATTTTCTATTATTTTTAATTTTCAATTTAAATGCCAAAAAGATCATTATTAACATGTTAAAAGAATAATATATTTACAATATTAATTTAAATTATGATCTAAATTTTACATTTTCATTATCAAGATTTAAATGATACAGATTTTGAATTATCATACGGTGAAGTGTAACATCCCAAAAATACAGTAATAACCATACAATAGAAATAATTACCATTAGTAATATATCAGTTCAGTCTTACATTAGAGAAGACGTGCGTTTTGACCGAACGCACAATAAACAGTAAGAGTTCTAAAATAAACTATACTATCAGAACGAAACTGACCGAACGGTTTACAAAAGGGATTTATCGAACGGTCATTCCAAATCAAAAGGAAAAGTGGCCGAACGTAACCTTACGCTAACTAGATTCTACTACTGATCGAACGTACTACGGTTCGATCTTAACTTCAACTTCCACGAGGTTCTCTTCCTCCAAATTTCCTTCTTCCAGCACCTCTTCCAAAAGAGCGTCTTATTCTGCTCACATCCACACGGATGATCATCGCAACGACAATACGAACGTACAAGATGAGACAACACAAGGAAAACACAGGGTAAGCTTATGTAATTTAATTCAGTTGCAAAACATACAATTCATACATCAACACACAGATAAAGTTAATAATACGCTTCAAGCAAGGCTTGCTACTAGACCGACCGTCCGGACTGTATGAAATCTGTGTAGCTACAACGTTCGTGCACCCGGGTGATGTAGTAACTGGGATGCCCTCAACAACTGCCACCCGAGGTTAGCCCTATCTGTCCAAAGTAACCCAAAGGACTAGGACCTCCTGTCGTTCCCACACATGACCTACTCTCCTCTACTTGAGGACGAGTACTCACGGAACATCAGGATGAATCGACAACTTAGCATTACCACAGTCATACCTTACAACTTTCAAATATTCACTCATGAGTCGTTCCTCCCCGGAACGCTCGTTCAAAATCCACAACCTTTCATTCATCTTATATACTTTTCATCTTTTATAATTCTTCACTTTAATGCCATTTTTATCACAATTTCCAAGAACGTCAAATACCGAACGTTCAGCCCTCTTCAGAACGAGGACGAACGAGAGGAACGAGACCGTGAAATCTCTCATTTCATAATAGAATAAGACTGAAGGGGTTACTTTCAGATTTAAGAATAAATCGAGTACAACTATACAATATGTGACGAACGTTACTTACAACATGAATCAGTTAAATGAACTGACTCTCGTGAACTACGATCAATACTCGAAGAATACATCAGGTACGGGGGACTCTAGGTCGGAGGCAACGAAGGTATACGTGCCAAGACTTTTAAAGAACCAAACGTAGAATAATTCATACATATATGTATATATATATATATATATATATATATATATATATATATAGAGAGAGAGAGAGAGAGAGACTAAGTACCGGTCAATGACTGAACACGGTAAAGGAGTTTCTACTGAATTTGGACGAACGTTGTTTCATCAAGATTAATAAATTTAAAATGGTTATGAGCGTTCGGTGTAAGACCGAACGCCACTCATTATGAGAGCGAGAGTTGAGACCTATCACTAAGTTGAACTTATAATAGGAACATTAACAATCATTGTGATAAAACACGTTGGAGACATTGTTGAAGAATAACTAAATATACAAATATCTGTTTACAAGATTTTCAGTTCCTCACGTAACGCTCAAGTACATCTATGTTGGCCGAACGCTCAAACATAGTATTATTACAAGAAGGCGCTCGTCCTCAACTAAAACTCTTTCCAAATGAAAGAATTCAATTTCAAAAGAGTTTACAAGAAACACCGAACTGTCAAGAACCGTTCAATGTCGAACGTTCAATATCATAGGAAAATTTCTTATTCAGAATTCACATATATTCAAATTTATTTCTCAGCATATAACTTCATAATTTCATACTTTCCTATCATAGCACATTTCATATTACTCATTCATCAACTCATAATCATTTTCACATATCAAATAATCAACATTACATAGTCATGCTTCATACAACTCAACGAACGTCCATGCAGCACAGTAAAAACATAAGAATTAAATTGAATAAGCTTCCCTTACCTCGACTGTGAACGAACGTCCTAGAGGCAGAAAATGGTTGGTCTGACTAAAATCTCTCCTACCCTTACGTTCCACAACTCTTAAACTAATTTAACAGCAAAACAAACAAAGGTGGATTAGACAACATATCAGCACTCAACCGAGGCTTGGTTTGCATGCACTATAGAACGAACGACTAAGGATCGAAAGACTTACCAGGTTCAGAACTCGGAAATGATTGGTTCAAAATGAAGCTTATGACGCCGGGAACACTTCTACGGTTTCTTAAATATGATCGGAGGAGTAAATAGATGAGTTTTGGTAGAGAGAATGGAAAGCTTTTAGAGAGAAGTAGGAGAAGATGAAAGGATCATAGTTTTGGGGAAGAAAGGGTGCATGCAGAGTGAGTGCAACGAGGTTTTCAAAAATTCAGTTTTGCTTCCCACTTTAGAACGAACGTCCGCTCACTTGCTGACACCTGCCTTCCACTATCTGATTTTCGAATCTTCGACGCTTGACACCTGACGTCCGCGCAGAGGGTTTTGGGTGCGTTTTAAATGACTCACAGGAGGATTTTAGGTGCATTTTCCGAGGTCTGACATGAAGCCAGCAAAATATGATATTAAAATTTTTGTATCCAAATTTATCTGTTAAAAATATATTTAACTCAATAAAATAGGTTGGTATAATGAAAAGTTTCTCCAGTGAAGGTTGACTGGCTAAATGTTGACCTTGGGTAAGCGTAGCTATGTAACAATAAACTTCACTCCACTCACCCACTTAACTACATTAAACATATAAAAAAGTTTGTACCTTCTACACCAACTTCTGCCAAAATTTAATGTATTTTTTTACATTACTATGTTACTTTGCTCTAAATTGAATATCCCTTCTTTTGTTTTTTTATGTTAAATTCAATTAAGTGTTCCAATAAATTAAAAGTAAGAAAAAAAAAATATCATATCATATAATTAAATTATTCTTAACAAGGTTAAACAAACTTATTAATTGAAATCAATATGTTAAAGTTAGTGTTTCAAATATATAAAATTAAATGTTCACTTAAAACAATATTTTTTTTCAGATATTTTAATCAATCAAATGTACATGTTAAAGATATTTTATTGTTTAAGTTAGTTCAATATTTGATCATCTAATAATTTATGTTGTTAATTGACTTATATTTATAACTTTATGGGCTTCTAATCATAATAATAAGTATAATCACGATCCAATTCTTTTAAATTTTTATTTAGCTTAACTGAATCATTAATCAATTCTGATTGACACCCATCTATTTTTTTCCTAGTTTTGACATGTATCGGTAAAATTAGCAAAATATTTTGTTCATCTCACTCCATTATTGCTTTATATAAAATCATATAAGCTTTGGTCAAACAAATATCCATTTCATTTTGTTGCATTACTTGAACAAAGGTAGATAAGTATTTGTCTTACTAAAATTATAATTAAAAAAATTATATATTGTAGATAATGTTATAATTAAAAAATAAATAAATTTAGTGTAAAATTATATAATAATATATCATTAATTATTAATATTATAGATAATGTTATATATTAGTGAGATAGTTTGTAAGGTGTTAAGTATAGTTTTACAAATAGTAATGTATTGTGCGGTACATGTGTGTGAAATATAAAATTTTATATTCAATATTTGTTCTCTTGTTTTTTTTTTCTTAAGTGAATTCTACTTATTGGTGTCTTGAGTTATTTTGACTGGGATCTATATGTGTGTGCACTAGTTTGTGAGGTATTATAATTTTTGAAAAAACTCTTTATGTTTTTTTTTTTATTATTTTGCATATCCTTTTGGTGTGGAATTTAACAAGGCTTAGAATGATTCTACAACTCAAAGAGATAGTGTCTATACCAATTATTTTGATATGCAATACAATAATTGTGTAGAAATTATTTAAAATCAACTACTGCAGTTTGATTGTGTAGAAATAACTATGATTCAACCACAAACTTGGAAAAATAAACAATAACCTTATAGTTTTAGAGATTTTACATATTTTCTTGACTATGGAATGAATAAAGATGGAGCCTAAGAGACAAAGTCAATATGTTTTGAACAAACTATTAAGAAACAAAAATAGAAGACAACAATGGAGGAGTTGAGAAAAAAAAAATCAGATTACCTCTCAACAAAAGGTCTACCAGAATAAAATGGATTTATAAGGTAAAACTAATTGAAGAAATTGCAAAATATAAAGATAAGATAGTCGCAAAGTTGTCAAATTTAAACTTATTATAGAGATAATATGAATGAGGTCTATTACTAATATAAATAAAATATAAAAAAAAAAAACAAAGTGCTGTAGATATTTATATACGAGATATATAGTCAGTGAAGTGTTAACTAATTGCTTGTAATTGTTCTATGCAATAATATATTTTGATACATGTGTTTGAAGGTAAATTTTATGATTCAGTATCCATATTCTTTGCTCTCCTTTTATTTTTATATTTTTCTAAGGTACTGTGAGTATTTAGTATGTTGTAACAACTAAGTAAATTATCATGACTAAATAAGACAATAAATAAAACATCAATCTAACTAATTTTGTTAGGCCTTAAACCATGTTTAAATTAAATTGATTATTGAAACTGCTTTAAAAATCTTTAACACAATCACTATTACTTAATATAAATCTTAAAAAAACTAAGGAAAGATGACTCGTGTGTATTAGTTATCATCATAAATCAGTGAATTGATATTGCCATGTACAGTAGAGTAGGAGGAAACCTTAACCTACACTGAAAGGGGAAGAAAATTGTTCTCTAATTGATTACGAAACTTGGAATGGGTATTTTGGTTGAAAAAAATATAGCGTGGGTGATGTAGTCCTATCTTAAGTTGATAACCGTTAACAATAAAATCTAAGCGTAAAAAGATTAACAAGTTTCAAATTAACATTTTTATCGAAATTCTATTCGTTTTCTTTCAAAAACACCTCAAACATACACAAGTTCTTAAAATTAATAAAAACTTTAAGCCGAAACTACTTAATTTAAATTTGTAGCTTAGAAATAATTTGAAGTTATAAAAAATGAACCAAACATATTATAAATATAGAAAAGGTTCATGAATAAGTATCCGAAAATATTGAAACTTAAGACAGTCTAATCCGAGTCATCCATAATGACAAACCAAATCAAAAACTAATTCTGATGGGTTATCGCCTACAGACTACTAAATATTAACATCACAGTCTTAGCTACAATTGCATCCTTCAAAATGTCACAGTTTTAGCTACAGTATGTAGTCACAGGAAGACGGAGTATACCACCTTAAACAATCCGATTGATGGCAAATCAGCGTGGACTGCAGAAAGAGAAAAAACTAGTAAAGCATTGTACTCGAATTTCAACGAGAAATAAATTACAAATCCAAGTCGTTGCAAAAGTTATCATTTGTTAAAACAAAAAACTTATCGATGAACAGTTTATGTAAAATATCCTGACACGATACACTTAATTACAGATATACTAACAGTAAACTTAACAGGTGAATGACAAGTATAGAGCGTCGGAAGGAGATAATGGCCTTCCTTATTTTGTGTCGCCTCTAATGTTTATGATTAAGTACTTAAAATCTCAAAACTGAGCTCGATTCCAAAATCAAAAGCAAGGATGAATAAAAGGTAAATCCAACTTTAGAGCTAGGAGCCTCATTTATACAAGATTGCATTTCCAAAATTATTTCTTCATTAAATGAACATATTTCAATTAAAAGAAATTTCCTTAGATTAAATTTGCAATTACGTCAAATTCAATCAATAATATACTCTTCATATTCATACCTGTATGACCGTGAACGAGACCTTGAAGGACTGCGATCATTACCCCTAGGGCTCTGGGATCTGCTAGGCGTCTGAGCCTTCTTGTCACCAGGACTCCGACCGTTCTCCCGAGGGGACTTCCTGTAGTCCTTCCCACCACTAGGGGAGAGAGACCTAGAATAAGATCTTGATCGCTCTGGAGAATAATAATCATCCCTACCTCTGTCATCCCTATATGTCAAGTCAACACAGTATTATGGAATCTTAGTCATAGAAAATAGGTAATAAAAATGTGGCCAAAAGAACACAACCACATATATTACACGTGAAAAATAATTACCATCAAAAGACATTTCACAAACCAATGGAAACTACACCAGAATACATAAAATTAATCACAACATCACTCAAACCATAATTTCAATTTTTACTTCATAAGAGAAGTAGTACTCTCTTCCCTTCAAAATCTAATTAGCCAAAATATGACCTTTACCTACCTCCAATAGTTTCTGGACAAATATGACACTTGGATCCCAACACTGAGAGTTAGGAATGAAAACCAAAATTTTATTGTTTTATGAGAGAACTAATACTTCCTCTTCAAAATCTAATTAGCCAAAATATGACCTTTACCTGTACCTTTCCAAAGTTTCTGGACAAATATATAACACTTGGATCCAAACACTGAAAGTTATGATGTACTGCAAGATCAGCATCTGGTAACTTCATAGCTCTCTTTGTTCCAACTTTCTAAAATCACAACTATCTTTCTTGCACAATGTCACCATACATCTACCTGTATAAACTTTGGCTTCCATTCTTTGAGGATGTGATTTTCTTTGGCCAACTATAAGCTTTATATTCTTTCTTAACTGGATAGTATACGCAAAACAAGACATTAAACTATATAATCTTCCTTACAGAAAATTTATACAAGGGAATCGAAAGAAGTACTAGTTTTAACCATTCCTTCAGGCACAAACCAAATACCACAAAGTAGGGAAAGCCCATGCAACTGGCACAATAAGGCAAATTTGATATTGATATTTCTTATGGAGACTTTGATAGATACATAAGCAAAGTAGCGCATCTCTTTAAGCCTCTTTACTCGTTAATCTTTATTAATCCATCTTTAAAGTCTTCCATTTCACTTTATTATCTGCATAAAGAAGACCATAAGCAGATATCATTCAATTCATTTAAACACATTAAAGGAGCGCTGTCAACGTCAAATGACTGGGAGCCGTTCTAATTGTAAGTAAACCTGGAAATTATACTCTAGCTGAAGGAAACAGTAGACACTAACAGAACACCAAGACATACTGTTAAATTAAAAAACAAACCTAATAACGAACTCAGTAACTGTTCTGCTAAGATAATTTCAATAAGATCGAGGGCAACATTGAAACTTGCAAACAAACACCCAAACAAATGAAATACACCAATTACTCTAACTAAAAGACATTAGTTTCACACCATTGTGCAACGTAAACAACATAAAGTAGAGGCCTTGCCACCAAAACTATTAATAATAAAGAACGTATCCAGTACAAAGAGAAATATTGGGTGTATATGTTAAAGACAGTTAATTACTCAAAACCAGAAACGGTTTCAGGTCAGTAAGAATATCACAGTTTCAACTTCCAAAAGACTGAGTGGCAGCAGAAACATGAAGGGTTTCAAATAAGTAAAAAATCAGCCAGCAAAACTCTTCTTCGTTGGTTTATTTACATTCGTGACAAAACAGCAATTCACTTTCACCACCTAAAGCTCTGCTGAGCAACTCGGACCATAACGCAATCAAACATCTCATTAATATATTGTTCCTTTGTGATTATTAGAAAACTGTCATAATGCAGCTCAAATGAAAACAGTCACAAGTCACAGTTTAGAAAATGTAAGTATTTCTAAACTCCTATAAATACTGTTTCAGTACCCCAAATACCTTAAAAGGTAGCACCACCATCATTTTAGTGAAACTAGATAGTAGTTCACGCAAAATATCCCAAAATTACAAGGCTGCTCAATAAAAAAAATAAAATGAAAATAAGACTGTTATTGGCAAAAACCCATACCTTGAATCATCCCTAGCAGGTGATGGAGACCGAGAATAGGCTGCAAAATTAAGAGGTTTAATAACATAAGAAAACAAGAAAGAGCTCAAGTAAAAAGGTTACACAAAAAAAATATAATGTGATAATTATCACATTACGAAACTGGAATAGAGATGAGTAGTTAAACTAACATCGATGTCGGCGTTGTGGGGATCTAGATCTATTTCTCCTTCTACCACCCCCATGTCGAGAACTTACAACAGAAACACAAAATAAATGTTAATAAACATTATAAAGAAGTCCATTGAAAAATATTTTCACAATTACAACAGTGAAATAAATTAGCAAATCAAAATGTGGCCACACCTTCCTCGAGAACTAAGACGCATTTCTTGAGGAGTTTTCCTGTTTTCCTCAGCAAAAACAATTCTTATTTCACGTCCACCAATGATAGTATGATTAAGATGTTGTTTTGCCTCAGCTGCATCTTCACCATATCGATATTTCACAAATCCAAAGCCCCGTGGTTCACTGCAAAGTCCAATTGAACATCAATGTTTCAAAAACAATGCAAAAATTTACAGGTCTATTGGAAAATTATCTACATAAGCCATTCTAGGAAAGTAAAATAAGAAGAAAAGGAATGAATTTGACCCCTACATAAGCAAAATTTAACTCAGGCATAAGCTAAGAATAAAGATAAAAGAATCTATACGAGAGCTTCTACAAATTAACTCATGCACAAGCAGATTTTAGCCAATAGAATAGTTAATTTCAATTATTTTCTTATTTATCCCTCATGTGAGGAGCTTATGGAAAAGCCCATCCAAACATACCCTGATAAAGAAATGTGTATCAAACAATTGAGTAACAAGCCAAGCAAAAGCAGATTATATTTTATGGTAAAGCAAAAATACCCAGTGTAGTAATTTTTTGGTAGATAAACATCCTTCACAGGACCATAGCGCTCAAAAGGGATCCTAAGATCCTCAGGCCTGCAACACAAACAATAAAACTTCAGTTCAATTTCTGGAATCCCTGACTTTCAAACTTTGATTGTATAATTGCAACATAAGGTTATGAAATAGTTATGAAATCCGCGATTTGAATATAATGTCCACTCGAACATTTTCCCCTCCCTGTATCATAAATGACTTTCATATAAAAAAATTTACCAGAAAAAGAACCCGATGAATATCTTTTCACCAGTGGGAAGTGTACAATTTCCTTTATGGACACCCAATCTAAAAATTCACGTTCTTAAAGATAAAGTGAAAATAAAATGTGCAATCAATGTGAATCATGCCAAACAATGTGTATACAGACATTTGGTATTAGATTTATATATTACGATTATAGATTAAGGATTATAGATATGGATGAATTTGATACATAAAGAGCCATTAAATAAGTGGTATGTAGTGGGAGTAACGAATAAGTTGAAAAAAAAACATTAAGATTGCAAGGAAAGGACCTGGCATCGAGGGGAAGATTGCGAACGAGTAAACCAGAAGGAAGAGGTGAGCGGCGGTCCCTGTACGACCTGCTGTCACCGTAGCGTTCGTCGACATGGCGCTTGCGACCACGTGACGGAGGTGGCGGCGGGGTTCTGCTGCGTCGCCGAGGACTATAGCTTCTGCTCCGGCTTCGATACCTGCCCATTCCTACCTCACACACAAACCCTAGTTTTCTTTATGCGGAGACAAATAAAACCCTAGCACAACCGAAAAGAGGTGATATCGCAAAATGAAACCAAACCAAGCAGAGTGTTTAAATAAAGTAAAAATAATATAGTATGTTTGTATTTATAGCTGATCCAGTCAATTGGATCGATTTACTTGACCGTCACTATAACCCGTGACGGTCCAATTTAAATTTAGATAGTTAAATTTGTAATTTTAGGTCCAGCTTATATATTTTTAAAGTTTGCTAAACGGTCTTATATTTTCCTGTCTGTTGTATTTATTATGACTCTTATTTCAAACTATCTTCTTAATATCATACCTAATTTTTCAGTTAAAAAGGGTCATTGATATTTTAATATTTCATGTTCAAAAATATGTTTTTTGACATCAAAAAATTTTAATTTTTAGTTAATGTTAGATTGACATTTTTTTTCTGAATGCCAAGTTATTGCGTTGACTAATATAAATTACATATTCATCAGTGATATTTAATTAATGTGATAAAATGTTAGTCAAGGTTTTTTTTATTATATTATTAAAATAATAAATTACATATTCATTATTATTATTCTGAATATTTTTTATTTGGCATAAGTCAGAGTTATTTTTAGATTATCAATTATCACAATTTTTTCAATCAAAACTGTTGTTTCTAGTCAATGTTAACATAGTTTCTTTTTAGTTGAAATTTATAGTTTTTTTTTAACGTCCCTTTGAATTATGTTTCTATTAATCTCATTGTTTTTTTTACTTAATTATATTTTTTAGGTTTAAATACTTATTTCGTCCTCTAAGAGGTGAATTTCTACTTAGTTTTAAAAATAAAAACATTGAGTCTTTTATGTTATGAAAATATATGAATAAGGTCCACAAAGAAATAACAAGTTCAATAAATCACCAAAGAAAAAACTGAACAAGAGAAAAAAAAGTTGGACAGCAAAAGAGAGAAGAGAAAAAGTACGGTCACATCAACATGAACTTAACGTTGTTGCTGTCAACTTAACGAAGAGGACCTTATTCATACATTTTAGGTGTTGCTCCCTCCACCACCACACCATGCTTCCTTCACCTCCTCGAGTTCTTTTAATTTCAATTGTATCCTTAGGTTAAAATCATTTTACTTTTACCATCTAGAATTTTTTAATTAATTTAAAAATCCTATTTCTACTCATTTATTTTTCTGGGCAGCTACACCCCCACCCATCTCTCACGGATTTCACTATCTTACGTTTCTCCTCTTTCTTTTTTTCTCATATCTTCTTTCTTTCCTGAACCCTACCCCTTCTCCTTCCTATATTACTGTCTTCTTTTTTTACTTTGATTATATTATACCTAATTACTTCTTTATCTCTTTTTTCCAAGAAAACCCCAAACAAGGAAAAGGGAACAAACTCCAGAAATATGCTTAAAAATTAAGCTTGCTATTATAGCCAATGGAGGGAGAGAATGTTAATTTACGAATCTTTCTTCTTCAGGACAAAAATGGAGGAAAATGGTAATTTACCAATGGTTTAAACAGTGTCCATGTCGTACGGACCAGAATTCAAAATGATGATTTTAGGTTTAACTTTTCCCCTTCGCTGCGGTTAGCATCTCTTTCTCCTTTCTTCCATTACTATTGTTTGCACATTCAAATCAATCTTCTCCATTTTAACTAATCACTCTCTTGCCATTAATGTCTCACTGTACCTCAGAGTTTACACTCTCCATATATACATACATATTTCCTCTTTCTTTAGGTAAAAAACTTCTTGCTCTAATGAAAAAAAAGATATAAAAGGAAGTGAAACAGAAATGGAAAAGAGAGAAATAGATATAGGTGAGATATAGCTAAAGTTTTTAAATTAATTAAAAAAATTTAAATGGTAAAAGTAAAAAAGTTTTAACTTAAGAATAAAATTGAAATTAAAAAAATTTGAGGAAGTAGAGGAAGCATGTGTGGTGGTGGAGGGAGCAAAACCGATACATTTTTCATAACATAGGAATCTAATGTCTTTATTTTTAAAATCGGATATATAATGTTATTAAAAAAATCATTATTTAAATTATTAATTAATTTGTTTTTTTAGTGATGTTAATTATGAGAATTTTTTAATCAACATTCATGAGAAAATAATCTTAATAAATAATGGTGAAAAAAAATAAGCCTAACCATGTAGGCTAAAATAATTGTGAACAATTGTGATAAATTGTATTCTAATACTAAACTACAAAATGAAAAAACCCAATAAAAAAAATTTCAAATTATTCACGTATTTTTTGTTTTAAAGCAATTATTTATTTCAATTACTTTCAAAAGTTAATAAATTTTATATAAGAAATCAATTATCGAGTGCTGTAAAATTGTCTTAAGAACAGTTTCACTTGTATTACATTTTTAAAATTTGTGATTATAAAAAAAATAAAAAATTATTATTATAATTATTATTAAAATAAAATGTTATTAAATTTATAACAAAATATATTCTTAAAATTAATTATAAAAATATAGTTGCAAAATTTAAAGATAATATAATTAATAAAATGATTTATACTAATAATCATAAAATCCTTGATGAAATATGTACAAAAAAAAAATAGTTAATAAGCAATTATCAAGAGCAATATCTTTATATATAAGTATAGACTACTTTATTTATAAGCATGAATTACTAAAAACACATTCTGTCTTTTTATATTTTTAAATAGTATCAAAATTTTAGAAAACTATAAAATAATTTTTATTAAAATATTTAGAAAATTATTATTATTTGAATTAAAAATAAAATATATATTTCTAAATATAATTTTATTAACGATCAAATAATTGTAAATCATAAAAAGATAAAATGAAAAATATAAAAATATTATAAAAAATAATACTTCAAATATGAGTTATTCTTTAGTAATATATTAAATGACCAATTAATTTAAAGTTATAAAATATAAAATTAAGAATAATTTTTTTTATAAACAAATTAGTATAAAAATAATATAAATAGATAAAAAAGTAAAATAAATTTCATGCACATATGCTAAAAAATAAAACTAAATAAATAAATATTTAGAAAATAAATAAATAAAATAGGTTTTATGTGACAACAAAATAAATATAAATAAAAAATTAAAAATATAAAATAATTAAAAAATTAACTTTTTAAAACATTTTTCAACAAAATAAAATAAATTTGTCAATATCTTTTTTTCTTATATCAAAATAAATATAAATTAAAAATTAAAAATATCAAATAATAAGAAACTAATTTTAAATATAATTTTCAACAAAAAATAATAATAAAAAAATAAATTTATTAATATATTCTTTTCTTATATTATAATGAACAATAAATTTGACATACTCGTATTTTGAAAACAATAACTTTTATAATCATATAAACCAATAATTATTTTTTTAATGACATTCATCTTCTCGATTACTCTTATTTTTCTGTCATATAAATTAATATTTTATTAGAAAAATAATTGTGAAATATGAGTAATTTACGAAGTGTTGTCAAAATATATATTTTTCAATTGAAACGGTTTGGTATATTATATATATCATCGTGTAAAATTCAATTAATGATCTGGACTTTTGGTTAAAACAAAAATAATTAAAAAAAAATGAAAATCTTCTCAATCATAAATATTTCTAAAAAAACTAATTACATATTTTTTCTTTTTTATTATATCAGTAAATGCGTAGAAATAATGTCACCTGTATTTATTTAAAAATAATATTATTCCTTAATTTAATATGATATTATTAATATTTGGTACCTATATTTATTTAAAAATAATAGTATTCCTTAATTTAATATGATATTATTAGTATTTGGTTTTCATGAAGGCAGATAAAATAGTATAGTAAATGAAAAATAAAATCTTATTATAGTTATTGTTGATTATTTTGAGGAGTATAGTAAAGAACTTTCAAAATTATTTAAATTTTACACATTTAATTTTATAAGAAATCCAAGGTATATAAAATGTTTTTCTTCGTAGATGATTCATTGATATAAGAGTTGGTTTCTATAATATTCATTTTTAATATTTTTTCTAAATAAATACTGGCAATTTTGCTGTTTTTAAATTGTTTTGGTTGTGGAATTCTTTCACACAATTATATTTTTTATTGACGTGAAAAAGAAAAAACACAGTTGAAAAAAAAATCTTATCATATATAATCATCTAAAATAAAATATTATATACTAATAATATTGTCGTCTTTATCCAAATTGTTATGTATATCTAAATAAGGTTATATTAGATATCATTATAAATTTTTACATTTTAACCATGGTGACACTTCAAAATCAATCAATAATTTATTTCATGTAAAAAAATATTAAAAATATAGTTAAATAAAAGAATATAAAGTATGAGGATTATACTAAACCAATGCTAAAAATTATATTTCAAGGATGTATATATATATTATACTTATTATGAAAAAAGTCTTAATAAATATAAATTTCTCACTTTTTCTCCCCTTCTCTCTCTTCCTTCCGTCTTCCACCTAACTTCATCCGTGATTACATCTTCCACCCAACTTCACCCTTCTTCTTCTTCTTCTGCTCTACGTGGCGACGGAGTCGGAGGCGCCGCGGCTGGCGAAGCCGGTGAGCGCGGGCGTCGTTTCGAATGGCGCGTGCAAAAAGCGGAAGGTATCGCGGTCATGGCGGTCGCACCTGGCGTGGGGGAGCTGGAACCTGAGCTCAAGTTGGTTGTTACGAAATGTAGAACATGGCAATGACTACTGTCAGTACATATCTGCATGACTGCTACCTTTCCGGGTGGAACGCCTATAAAAGTTTTATACAATAATGAGTAAGTAATTGAAGTTGCGAAAAATTTTCTTCTTTTTTTCAAGAATTAATGTTTTATAGGAAAAAAAGAAAACACTGTTCTGCACAAAAGTAGGAAATTCCTCTCTTTGAAGAAAAGCTAATCAATAAACTATTAGGAGTAAGGATCCAAATAATTAGCCGGAATTAAAACTTCAATCTCCCAGATACCAAATCATGTCTTTACCTTCATCCACATTACAATTTGCAACCCAACACAGTCATTCAAAGTTTTATAAATTTAAGCAATGATCTGATTCTAGCCTGAAAACATTCTATTCTTCAAAATACAGATTAAAAAACCTAAACTGGTTGAAGAACAACCGACATAATTTATTGTATACAAAACCAGTAAAAACTCTTAATATCAGATAAAAAAAATAATCACCATACACTCACTTTCTCTTCCATCTCAATTTCATCATATTTTCTTCTTATTTGTCTCTTCTCCATCGCATCACTAGTTACACCTATTACTTCGTTTCCCCTATTTTCTTCTCGTCTCTTTTTCCTTTGCACTCCAATCGGTTTCAGAATGAGTGATTTAGCATTACTATTAAATCACCTCAATAATATTACTTAATGCAGCAACTGTAACAGAAGACTCAACACTAACAGGAAATCGCTTTTGCCGTAATCAGCAGTTATTGAAAAACAGGGAGAAGATGCTGAAACAAACCTTTAGGGTGTGTTCTTTTGAAGGTATTTGAGGGAGATGATTTGGGGGAGATGATTTGAGTGGATTTGAGGGTAATTTTTTTGTTGTTTTTTTGAGTGGATTTGAGGTTAATTGAGAGTGGATTTGGAAGGAAAGTTTGTGAGAATTAGTGTAGGATTTGATTGATGTGATAGATTTTAAAAATTAGTTTAATTGGTAGAAAATGTAGATTACCAAATTACCCTTACTTATAAAAGTATTATAAAATGTTATTTTGTAATGTAATATTTAATTGTAAAAATGTTTATAAAGAAAAAAATTATGAATAATTTATAAAATTAATATTTAAAAATTATAAAAACTAAATAATCAACTTAATTTTAATAAATTAAAAAATATAATATACCTAATTTTATTAAGATGTAGATCTTTTTAAATTATAATATTAAAATAATTATAAAAGAAACTGAAAAATAAAATAAAGAGGTATTAGTTTGGAAAAGGAAATGACTTTGCTTTGGAAAAATGTATAACGTTGTAACCGGTTACGCAAACGCGTAACCGGTTACGCATTAAAGAAAATATAACTAAAAATGTCCTTATTAATAATAATTATACTAATTATAATAATAATAATAATAACATTACTAATAATAAAAATAATAATTATGAGATTAATAATTTATAGTGAAACGATATTGTTATAATTAAAATTCACAATTAAACTTTTGAGTTGTATATTATATTAAAATGGAATATATATAAATATTAGAGTAAAATAGTGAAACGATTTTGGTGCAGAATTTTTGAAGTGCTTTTCCACTTGGGAGTTCACGGTTTTGAGAAGAGAGATATGCAGCAAGCTACATAATGTCACGGCCTTACACCATCATCCAGGGGCTAGAACGTTTGGAATTGATCATTAAATCAAGCTTTTGAGGAAACAACACAACAGCAAGGGACGGTCCAGCACCAACACTTTAAGCGTTCATGGCAGCAGCAAAATGAAGAAGGAAGTCCAGCAAAGAGAAGTCAATACATGACCTTGGAAGAAGGGGAAGCATCCATAGAAGAGAACCATCTAGCAGCCATGAGTAAAGGGCTGGAATGAGGACGTGTTGAAGCAGCCGTGGAGGAAAAGATTTGATCCATTGTCTTGGCCTTGGAGAGGGAGACGTCATGTGCACAAGGAAGAAAGCATAAATGTTGACTGGAAGAATCAAGGAGATGGAGTTGGACGTGTGAAACCTGGAATGGAGAAGGAGAAGCAGTGATGAGTTGAGCGAAGCAGAAGAAGCCGTTTCCAGGAAGCAGTGTAATCGGTTACAAGCCTCGTAACCGGTTACAGCTATGCACACTTTCTTTCACATTAGTGTAACCGGTTACGCCTGCATCATCCACTGTTCATCATCTTCTCAAAGACGCCCATCCCCTTTCTTCATCTTCAACATCCACCTGCTGCATTCCACCAACACGCACAACCTCCTTCTTCCTCCTCCTCTACAACCCTGCAAATCAAAACCAACAATACGCCCATCCCCTTTCCTGTTCAATGGCTGTTTCAAGCACCGTATCACCAGCTATCCGTAGCTCAGGAATATACCCTTCGTAATCGGTTACCCTTCACCATAATCGGTTATCTGGTGCAGAATTGATAGGATGCACTGGAATTTAATATAAAGTTACGGGGCACACACGACATTTTACATAAAATCACTGCAAATCTTCTCACTTCCGCGGGTGATGAATATTGGATGTATCCCGCAAATCGGTCCGCGCTTTTCTTCGCCAATCCTCTCAAACGAACACCACCTCACTTTCAATTCATCACCCTGTAATTCGCATGAACAGTAAATTCTGTTCATGCGAACACAGCCTTAGTGAAGGAAGGTTTCCACTCAATGTCAAATCCAATTGCAGATTGCACAATCTCTCTATTTTTTTCGTCCAGGGCTTGTAAGAGTTTTGCTGCAGCTTTATATACAGATGACTCGGTGCCAGTTTGATTCCCCTCTCACCCCTTTGTTTTAAAAACTGTTTTCTCAAACAATTCCACACTACTTAAAATCAATTTCCATAAAAAATCTAACAAGTTTTGAAATTGTTTACAAAACTAGTTTTTCACAACCAGAAAACAGAAACAGCTGGAAGATGTTTTCTCATCTTTTTTTCGTTCTAATCTTGTCCAATCTCTCCCTCAATTAACACCCTTGTTTATTAGCAAGATGAAAACTAAAATTAGTTTTGAAAAATAGAAATAAACACACCCTCAGTCACTGCTTTTTTAACTTGAACAATATTTGATAACTAATGCTTTTGAATGCAGACACAAGCTCTGAAGGAAGAAGGTGAACGTCTCAGACAAGAGAATGAAGGGTTGACGAAAGAACTTGAGCAATTACATGCAGATAGATGTTCAGATCTTGAAGAGTTAGTTTATTTGCGGTGGATAAATGCGTCCATCACCAAGTTTCTTTCCCCTTCACGGTTTTCTTTTTCTTTTTATCATCGCTCAAGCTTCTTCTTTCTGTGCTATGTCGATTGCAGAGGCAAATTATTCACTTTAATATTCTTGTTTGTGGAAGATGGAAGGAAGAGAGAGAATGGGAGAAAAAGTGAGAAACACTTCAAAAAAAAAATCGTGTGTCAGTCAACCGTTAGCCACGTGAGCACATTTTTAACGGTGTTAGTTTTTGAGGATTAAAACCAAAGTTTCGAAAAGAATGAGGACCAAATTGTACCTTACTTTGAAAGAGGGACGAAAACCAGAAACGGCCAATAGTTTAGGGACTAAAAACATATTTAACCCAATATTAAATTAGTTAAATTGTTCTTTATAAATCAAAATAAAATTTATTAACTTATTGGTACAATGATTTTTTTTTTCATAAATCATAAAAAACATGAAAACTTTAAAGTACTTATGCTTACAAAACTGCAAATATTAACACTATCTTCTTTAATACTCTAAACAATTGTTCATTGATAAAAAAAATTACGATAAACTAAGAAAACATTACTCTCCAACCAAAATATTGAAAATCCTTCATACAAGATCACTCTAAAGAATAAATATTCTTGCATAATTTTAGCATAAACAAAATTTTTCATTCCTAAAAAGTTGAAAAACTACACCAACTTTCTACAAAATTATTAACAAAAGAGGCCAACCTAGAATAACCCTTAATTGCACTACTAATATTCACTTTAAGGTAATTAGTACATAATACTTACTTATTCATAAAGTCTATTTGTTGAAAACAATGATATTTGACATTTTGATGAGATTTTTTTTTCTATTTTATGAATCGGTGAAAGGAGAAGTGAATTTTGGAAACAATTCCAAAATTATCGTGATATGTAAAGGTAATATAAATATCCAATCTAAAAATGGAACCAATGTTACTATTGTAAATGTATATCATGTTATGTGCCTGCATTATTTTGGAATTTATTGAATATGAGACAACTTGTTAAAAAAAAATACAAAATTCATATAGACAACAAAGTATGTAAACTTATGAGCGAAGAGAATAAAAACATTGCAAGGATAAAAATTCACAAAGAATCACATGTTTCTTTTGTCGCTTTTGAACAGATTGTACAGAGGCGAATGAGCGCGAAATGAAGATTCCCTCGTGTTCAAATGAGAGAAAAAACGAGGAACAATGAAGACAGATTTGCGGGATTGAGAGGTTTTTCATCACCCGCAAAAGTGGAAAGATCTGGAAGAATTGTTAGTAAAAAGTCACGTATGTCCTTAACCTATTATTCAATTCCATTTGTGTATATGAGCTACCGATCCCAAGTTAAAATTAAAAAGAAGTGAAGAACAATTTTTGAGTTGTAGGTTGTAGATGAAGATGAAGAAGGAGCTGATGGCATGAAGAAGAAAGTGGTTTAGTGGAATGTGCGTCTTGAAGGTGAAGAAGATGATGAACGACTTCACCACTGAAATTGAACGTATTGGGTTCTATACCTCCAGTATTCGGTTCCAGGCCTGCGAACAATTCACAAAGGAGATGTATTCGGTTCCCCATTCTCGCAACAGCGCTGTATTCGGTTCCGTGTTGTGCCCTCACATTTGAGGCTGTATTCGGTTCTGGCGTTCTGTTATTCGGTTCCCTTGGACCATTCGTTGCAAGCTTCGCGTGAAAGTGGAGGCGTTGGTGTTGTATTTAGTAACAATGTCTGTCTACTTGGGGATGGAGCACTGAGCGAGTAAGGCATTGAGCTTATCGTTGCCGCCAGCTTCCATTTTCTTGATCTGGACTTCGGACCAGGAGTCTTATGGTGACAGATCGGACGAAGGAGATGTGAACGCCCGAGCCACAGTGCTTGCCGGAGCACTCCATGTTAGAATTTCCTAACAATTAAGTGACTCATGTGAAAATAAATAAGGGTTAAAATGTGATTTAATATATTTGAGGGACTTAATGGCAATTACAACTTGATGGAAGTTGTATAAGAATGGTTGAAGGGTTTTGTCCCTGATGCACACAATCTTCATGAAAGCAAGAAGCTCTCTCTTCCATTAGAAAACCATCAAGAAAGTATTGGGAGAATTAAGTTTGCATCAAGGGATAGATTGAGTAAGGAGTTGAAGCAAATCAATAATCAATTAGCATGGATCAAGGTTAGTAATTTCTTAACTTGCCTATGTAATTATGTTTAATCTAGTGAGAATCATAAATTCTTAAGATCCTAATGTCATGTAATCAAGTTCATGAAAACTTACATGTGGTATCAGAGCTTAGGTTGTTAGATTTATGATTCTCCTAGAATAAAGAAATTTGATTCATGATTTTTTCCTAAAAAATGATGAAATTGTGGTGCTGGAATAAATGTTTTAAGTTGTTGTCGCAACCGAAAAATCGCGACGGGACGACGATCCAAGAAAAAAGAAACGGGTTTTTGAAAAAAGAGATTTGGAGTCGCCACCATAGTTTATTCTGGAAAACTACGGAAAAACCATAAAATGATAAGGCATGGTCTATTAGAACCAGATTCTTGGTTCGGGAGTCGGTTACGTGTAGGGAAGGTATTAGCACCCTACAACGCCTGCCTTAAGGCAGTACCTTTAATTAAATATGCGAATATGGATGTGGTTTTCAAAATGTTTAACTTTCCCTTGAAATAAAACTCTAAAGAAACAAACAATATTTTTTAGGTTTTTGGGCCCGACAAGGATTGACCTTGCTCCTACGTATTCTCATTCAGAATGAGAAATCAGGGTTCCGTAGTTCGTTCAGAAACTGCTTGAGAAATTTGTTTGAAAAATTGTTTGAAAACTTGTTATGGATAATTTGGATTTTTGGGAGAATGAGCCCGACAAGGACTGGCCTTGCTCCTACGTATCTCCACTTTTGATGGAGAATCAAGGATCACGTAGTTCTGCAAAGCGATATTGTTTGTAGTTTTAAAAATAGATGTTTTTTTAGTTTTTTGAAGATTTTATATTATTTTTTTTTGTATTTTTATTTAGGAGAGCGAAAAGGTTTTTAGCACAAGGACGATGCGTGCGATCACACATGTGCCTAAACCTTTGAAATATACTTTTATAATTTTATTTAAAAGAGAGAAAAGGTTTTTAGCACAAGGACGATGCGTGCGATCACACATGTGCTTAAACCTTTGAAACGTATTTTTGACATTTTTTTTGAAGAAAGAGAAAATGTTTTTGGCACAAGGACGATGCGTGCGATCACACATGTGCCTAAACCTTTAAAACATATTTTTGGGATTTTGAAGAAAGAGAAAAGGTTTTTGGCACAAGGACGATGCGTGCGATCACACATGTGCCTAAACCTTTAAAACATATTTTTGTAATTTTTAATTTTTTTATTTTGTATTTTTCTTTTTATCTTTAATTTTTATATTTTAGTTTTCTTTTTATTAAGAAGAGAGATGAGTTGAAATATCTATGACATAAAATTGTAAAAAAAAAACATAGGATAAAATTGTGGTAGAAAATTGGATAAATTTATAAAAAAAAAAAGGATCAAAATGCATATAAATAGAATGAAAAGAAAATGTGTACCTCGTTGAAGATTTGAAAGATGAAGCAAAACTTTGCTTGTAATAAGTTGTAAGGAGAGATATGTTGATGGCGAAGAAGATGAATTTATAGTAGAAATGTGGTATGGGATTTACTATGTATAGAGGGATTAGGAAATAGTAAAATGTGAGAGAAAAATGAAGTAGAGTTTTGGGATGGAATGAAGAGGTTTTGAGAGAGAAGAGATGAATATTATGTAATTTTTTTGTGTGTGTGAAGTGAAGAGAATGTAGGTATTTATAGAGTTAAGGATGAAGAAAGTTGATGAATAAAAATAATATAATAAGTTGGTGGAAAATTTAGATGAAATAAAATATAATAAAAAAAAAAGATGAATAGAAAAAGTTAATGTGGAAAATAAGTGAAAGAAATAATATAAAAAGTTTGTGGAAAAATTAGGTGAAATAAAATATAGTGAATAGTAAAAGTTAATGTGGAAAATAAGTGAAAGACATAATATAAAAAGTTGGTGGAGAAATTAGGTGTGGAAATTAAGTGGAAGAAATAATATAAAAAGTTGGTGGAGAAATTAGGTGAAATAAAATATAGTAAATAGTAAAAGTTAATGTGGAAAATAAGTGAAAGAAATAATATAAAAAGTTGGTGGAGAAATTAGGTGTGGAAATTAAGTGGAAGAAATAATATAAAAAGTTGGTGGAGAAATTAGGTGAAATAAAATATAGTGAATAGTAAAAGTTAATGTGGAAAATAAGTGAAAGAAATAATATAAAAAGTGGGTGGAAAAATAAGGTTGAGAAAAATGGATAATAAAAAATGTTGATGGAGAAGATATAATTAAAAAATGTAAGTGAAATAATTAGAAAAGTTGATATATAAAATTAATATGGAAATGATGTGGAAAAAGTAAATGAAAAAGGTAGATGATGTGCAATGAGATGTGGAGGGTGATGTGGATGGTGATGTGGAGAGTGGGGTGTAATAAGAGAAAAGAGGTGATGAGGAAGTAAAAAAGTAAGAGATTATTTTAGGCCATTGGATTAAGTGTTTAAAAGAAAATTTGGGGGTGCAAAAAGTAAAATAAATAGTATTTTTCATTTTGGTTTTTTTATGTTTTTTTTTATTTATTTTTGTGATGAATTATATTTACCCGGACGAAATTGGGTATTGACAGCTGCCCCTCTTTACTTAGATTTTACTAGATAATATGAAAACATATTATCAGAGTAAAAGATAAGTAAAGATAGAAATATTAATTTCGTCCGTATTTCAAAATGAACGAGAAACAATAGGGAAATTTAAACAAAATGAACAAGATTGAGAGAATTGAGGTGCGTAGACATTGCGGAGGGTGTAACAACCCTATGGATGAAGTGAAATGAGGTGTAACAACCTCGTGGAAGGTGTAATAACCCTATGGACAATGAATGAGGTGTACAAACATCGTGGAGGGTGTACCAACCCTATGGATGAAGTTGATGAAGTGTAGAAACCTCGTGGAGGATGTACTAACCCTATGGAAGTGAATGAGGTGTAATAACCTCGTGGAGGGTGTACCAACCCTATGGATGAAGTTGATGAGGTGTAGAAACCTCGTGGAGGGTGTACCAACCCTATGGAAGTGAATGAGGTGTAATAACCTCGTGGAGGGTGTACCAACCCTATGGATGAAGTTGATGAGGTGTAGAAACCTCGTGGAGGGTGTACCAACCCTATGGAAGTGAATGATTTGAGTTTGGTTGTTGGATTTGACCATTGCCTTGCAGAGGGCCGAAATAGAAAGTAAAATCGTTTGATTGTTTTAAATTTGAAATTTGGATTTTGTTGCAATTTTGAGATGTTGAAATTTTTTTTTGATTTTATTTCCTTGAGATAGAAATGAGTGTCTATTTTTATTTTTTTATTTTTATTTTTTTTTTTGAAATAAGAACATCGTTGATGTAAATTTGGAAATTGTAGGAGAAAGATTTTATGCATGTTGATTTTTTTTTGTCTTTTTTGAAGGAAGAAGATTTGATGAAAACATGTCATTTTGAAATTGGAGGGGAAAACTTTGATGCAATTTGATTTTTTTTTTGAAGGAAGAAGATTTGATGAAAATATGTAATTTTGAAATTGGAGGGGAAAACTTTGATGCAATTTGATTTTTTTTTGTCTTTTTGAAGGAAGAAGATTTGATGAAAATATGTAATTTTGAAATTGGAGGAGAAAACTTTGATGCAATTTGATTTTTTTGTCTTTTTGAAGGAAGAAGATTTGATGAACATTCATGAAAATGTGTACATGATGTTGACTCTTGATCTGTGATGGAAGATTATGAAACTATGACACTTTTTACTGAGTCAAGTTGTTTTTCTTTGAAATCATCAAATTTATGACGATTTAGATTTTCATTTTCCTTTTATGCAAAGGATGTCAAATTTTGAAGTCGAATGTTCAAAATGAAGCTTTTGTGCTGGACATTTCTTGGTGAAATACTAGCGTGTACATGCTTGATGTCAAGGGTTGGGACAAATATGTGGAAGGATTTGGAAGGTACCGGGTTGGCTACTTGGGCCTCTTACTCCTTAAAACAGTTACACATGCCAATGTAAGGTAGTAGATACTCAGGAGCTGCTCCAGTTTGGAGCACGGTAAAAAGATAGGTATGGACAAATGTATCTGGGAATTATGAGGGAATAAGTCATGAATCAGGGAGTGAGGATATCATGTGAGATTTATAAATTGCCCCAATTTTGGTGGTGATGGATTTTTGAAGTTCGGGGCAAACCAAGATCATGCGAGGCCCAACATGGGATGCCCCAGTCTTTATATGAGCTTTGAATATTCAGATGAAAGATTAACAAAGACGCTCAATATTTTGAATGGGTCAAAACACATGAAACTCACAGAGTTGTCCCTAGTTTTGGGTATGAGTCAATTAAGCGAGGTTCAAAAAGAGGTTGCCCCCCACTTTGGGTTTACGAATGATAAGATGGACTCAAAAATCATACAAAGCCCCAAAGTGTCTGCCCCTGTTTTGAGGGTGTATCCATGAATTTCAGTGCGGACCAATCTGAGAGGCCCAACAAGGGATGCCCCGGTCTTGGTACGAACTTTGAATATGCAGATGAAACAAATGTGAGATTAACAAAGTCGTCCAATATTCTGAATGGGCCGGGCCGAAACATATGAAACTCACATAGTTGCCCTGGTTTTGAAGAGTTGGCGGAAAGGTTATGTAACTCTTACAAGGTTACCCCTAGTTTGGGACTCGGTGGAAGAGTTTGAATGGGACATGAATTTGTTCAAAAATTTGTGATGGATATGGAAATGATTGGCTTGAAAGGATTGCCCAAATTGGCTTGATTTTCCTTTGTATAATCTCAATCAAAAGGGAGTTCCCTTCTTCCGAGGACAATTGTTTTCATCATCATTTTTTTTTTTTTACAACTGCATTGTTAGTCATTTTTGTCTTGTCTGAAAATTAAGCTTCATGAAAATTAAGCAACCATTATTCAATCTGTGTGGACTTTTATTGGGCTTGTAATGTGGCTTTGGCTGAGGGGTATTGAAAGAAAGGATATAAAGGCTCAAATAAGTTTTTGTGGGTTATTTGAAACAAGAGTTACCATTTGCACCTTGTATCAGTTATACGTCAAAACTGTTTTGACTTTCTTGCCATTTCTCAAATTTCATTCTTTGCTTGCCATCACTTTGTGATTCTTTCCGTTTTTACTTCACTTTTGAGGAATTCTCTTCATTTGATCACTAAGTGTGTTCTTCCTGCAATTTGAGTTGGCTTCTACTGTGATGGTAACCCTTGTTTGGGTAAATTTTGAAAAGAAATTTCTTATTGGCTCAAATTTGGTATCAATGGATATATATATATATATATATTTTGTTTTTGGATGAAGAAAGATGGCCACACATCATTTCAAATTTTGATTGTTTTATTTTCACAAGATTAATTAGGAGACAAGATTAAATAATCTCAACAAGAGTCATTTTTCTTTTCTTTTTTTTTTTTTTTTTTTTTTTTTTGCATCCCAACGGATTCAAGTATCTCCCAAATGAAAGCCAGCGGAGGTAATGGAAAATCTGCCCCAGTATAAAATTTTGTGTTTATTATTTTGGGTCAATCTCTTGGTATAGCGAGGGCTGAAGGATGATGTTTTCAAGCAATGCACACACAGATATCTCTTAAGAATATGTGATTTAAACATTTGACTACAGGAGATTATGACATCCATTACATTTTTTTTTTGAAATCTCATAAAATGGATGATTTGCATCGAAAATTAATTGACTCAACTTTTACGTATTTTTTGGTTTTATGCATGAAGCAAAGTAAAATGAAATGTAAATGATGATGCTATTTGAAAAGCAGATTCTTTTTTATTTTTGTTTTTTTTTTTTTAAAATTGGGCTTTGCGGACCAGCCTGGAAACTGGACCTTGCAGGCCGATATAGGAAATAGGCTTTGTGAGCCATTGGGGAAATTGGGATTTCTTGGCCAATGGAAACTAGGCCTTGCGGGTCAGTATGGAAACTGAGCTTTGCAGGCCAGTATAGGAAATGAGATTTATGAACTGTTGTGGAAATTGAGATTTTTGGCCTCTGTGGAATCTGGGCCTTGCAGGTCAGTATGGAAACTGAGCTTTGCAGGCCAGTATGGGAAATGAGATTTGTGAGCTATTGGGGAAAATGGGATTTCTTGGCCAATGGAAAATGGGATTTTTTTTTTGGCCAATGGAAATTGGGTCCTGCGGGTCAGCATGGAACTGAGCTTTGCAGACCAGTATGGGAAACGGGCTTGCTGGGCTAATGTGGAAATTGAGAGATTTTTTCTGTGCCATCTGAGATTTTTTTCGGTCAATGTGGAAACTGGGCCTTGCGGGTCAATATGGAAACTGAGCTTTGCAGACCAGTATGGGAAATAGGATTTGAGAGCTAAAATAGAAACAAGGGCTTGGGAACCAGTGCAGAAACTAGGCTTGGTGAGCAATGCAAGAATTGATATGAGAAAATTTGACTTAGGAAAACGTTTGAAAAAAAATAAAAATGTTTTTTTTTTTGGTTTTATTCACTTTCTGACACGGGAAAATCCAGATCGGATCGGACCCGAGGAGAAGTAACATAGAAGGAAGTTGGACTTACCAGGCACATTGACCCAATGGATCAGATGACCTGAGCCGTGTGAACTTGATACAAGAAGATGACCAAGAAAACATTTTTTTTATATTTTTCAGTTTATGGAACAAGCTAAAAGAAAATCATTTTTTCATCATTTTTTTTTTGAGAGGATTTCACAAGATTGAACTAAAGAAAATTTTGCAACACTACTAGACTCAATGGGCCCAACACTATTCTTGTTACAACAATGACAAAATCTTCAGACAAGGGTCTGAATTCCTTTACTTTTTTTTTTGCACAAATACTCGCTCACACAAATGAAAAAGGAACTTATGAATTGAAAACACAAAATCTACATAAACATGCATCTTTTATTTTTCAGAAATTCAGATGGACTGATTCAAGAGAAACCACATATGCCAAAAGGGCCTAATGGGCTCAAAAACTGTTCATCTTTCATTCTCAGATTTTTTTTTGTTACAAATTCAAAGAAATTCACACATGACAACTTGAAAGATTGTACTCTAAAGACATTGTTGAAAATTTGCACTTTGATAATTTTTGAGATTTTTGGATTGACTTTTATTTTGCAAGACTACAAAGAAAACTAGGTCAAGCTTGGACCTGAACAAAAATCGAACCAAATGCAAAGCAATCTGAGCTTAACGGGCCGGACGTACCCAAATGTGAGTGCGACACAAGGAATTGAAAATATTTTTATTTTTTTGTTTTAAAGAGAAGTTTGACATTATGTGAAAATTATGAAACATGATGAGGGAAATATTTTTTGTTTTATTATTATTATTTTTTTTTTGAGAAAACAAAACTAAGGAAAACATTACATTGAAAATGGGCCCAGATGGGCTCGACGATAACTATTCCTACTATCACACTGAAAAAATTGAAATCTAACTTGAATTTTTTTTGACAAATCTCAGAATGATACATCATTTAACAGCAAAAATGTGAAAACAAAATATTTTTGACATATTTTCAAAAGAAGTAGACTCGAGAGAAAACCACGAAGGCCATTGGGCCTAATGGGCTCGAGCACTGTTCCCTTTTTTCAATATATTTTTTTTTAGATTTATTCAGAATGTAGAAGAAGAAGGAATAAAATCAAACAAAATGATGTGATGTGAAATTACAAACATGCCAAAATAATTCTTCACTCAAATTTATATTTGAGCAGAATTGGGTTCAAAGAAGGCTAACATGACAATGAGGCCCAATGAACCTGAAAAATGTTCTTTATCATGCAAATGAAAAACAATTTTGAACACTTCAAATTTTACATCACTCCATTTATTATTATTTTTTTTTTGAAAATTTTCTATTTTTTTTATTTTGTTTATATTTTGTTTTATTGTTTTTTGGTGAAATCGGATCATCTAAGAAGTCTTGTATTGGGCCGGATTGACCCAACAAAACCCTACCCGTTTTCAGATTTTCAATTCAATTTTTTTTGAAATCAGAAAGACCGGGACTGACACCAGACGGTTGCAGCGACCGGAACTGTAGCCACAGTGGATTTGCTCGGCTATAAAATGGGTATCCCTTCGGCGTCTGAGCGGCATTTTCCCGATCTCGCTCTCTCTCTATCCTTCTCTTTCTCCCTCTTCTCTCTCTTCTATCTCTTCCTTGAGCGTCTGGATTTCTGCGAGGAGCCTCTGTCCCCGCGTGCCGTCGAAGGCGTCCCAGTGCTGCGACGAGCTTCTGCAAGCCCTTCTGCTTCCGGGTAAGTGCTCGATCTCTTAGTCTTTCCTTCCTTCTTTGTTTTTTTTCTTTCCTTCCCTTAAAGCTTTCCGATCTACTTTCCCTTCAACTTTCTGTTTATGCTTTTTCTTTTTTTCTGCTTTTCTTTTTCTTTTTTTCGATTTCCCTACTTTCCTTACCCTCTTCCCTTTCTGTTTTTCTTTCTGCTTTCTCTTTTCGTTATGCTCTTATTTTACATCTTCACCTCTTTACTCGCACTTTTCATTACTTTGTCTTTTATTCTTCTCGCTCTTTACGTTCATGCACTTTACTTTTTTTTACTTTTCGCTTTCTTTTCCTTATTTCCTGCTCGCTTCTTTATTTTTAGCTTTTATCCGCTTTCCTCTTCACCTTCTATTTTTCTTTCTTAACTTAAAAAAAACAAGAACACACTGTCTTAAACTAAGGGGTATATAGGCTGGAAACCAGACGTTAATCTCCTTTCGTTTGAAGGTATGGCAGAGACAATCGGGTAGAACAACGCCACGTACCCCATAAAAACAGAAAACTTAAAAAGAGAATTTGTATGAACTGGACATGGACAAGAAGATTTTATTTGTATGAACTGGACATGGACAATATGGACATAGATCCGTTTAGGACCCTTTGCGAGGACCGTGAAACAGATCTGAGACCAGACACTGAAATAACAAAGACCGACCGGACAAAATAAACCTAAAAGGAAGCAAAAGCACTGAACTAAGAATCTAAAAAAGAAATTTATGCTTTTGTTATGTTTTTGTTCTTTTTATTTTTTATTATTTTTTTTAGAATACAGAGAGAGGAAGAATGAGTGAGATGGAATCAGAGAGATACACCAGTCAGCGGTGGCGTCCTACTGAAGACCAGATCAAGATGATGACCACCATCTACAATTACGGGGTCACACATCCCAGCAGAGCCCAAGTCGTCGAGATTACGTCTCGACTAAGGATTTTCGGAGATGCCAGCGAATATAATGTGCACTGCTGGTTCAACAATCATGGGAATAGAGTAAGACGTTGGCAAGCGGAATTGGACCCCACCGGCACCATCTTTTCTCTACTACCCCAGTACATGTATGGTAAAACCCTAACTCATCCTTGTCTTTTTAATTTTCTCCCTCTCTTCCTTCTTTTGACACAATTATTTCCTTTTATTATTTTATTATTACTTTTTTTTTTACCTTTTTTTTTTTTTTGAGAAACCGGTTGGGTAATCATGAAGGCGCCGAGGCTGCTGGATTTGTTCCCCGTTCCGATCATCATCGACGACGACAGAGACGAACGGCAAATCCCTCCACCCATGCTTCTCACCTTCCGAACCAAAGCTCCTTCGACGGAGCTCTCCCTTAGACCACCACAACCAGCTCGGGAATTTTTTCGTTGAATTTTTTATTTATTTTTTTTTTGGTCTCTAATATTAACGATCAGCATTGATCGAACTCTAAACATCCTTCTTAGGTTCACCAGTTCAACCCTGTCTAACCCGGTGTGAAAAGAAACGGGACGACGATCCAAGAAAAAAGAAACGGGTTTTTGAAAAAAGAGATTTGGAGTCGCCACCATAGTTTATTCTGGAAAACTACGGAAAAACCATAAAATGATAAGGCATGGTCTATTAGAACCAGATTCTTGGTTCGGGAGTCGGTTACGTGTAGGGAAGGTATTAGCACCCTACAACGCCTGCCTTAAGGCAGTACCTTTAATTAAATATGCGAATATGGATGTGGTTTTCAAAATGTTTAACTTTCCCTTGAAATAAAACTCTAAAGAAACAAACAATATTTTTTAGGTTTTTGGGCCCGACAAGGATTGACCTTGCTCCTACGTATTCTCATTCAGAATGAGAAATCAGGGTTCCGTAGTTCGTTCAGAAACTGCTTGAGAAATTTGTTTGAAAAATTGTTTGAAAACTTGTTATGGATAATTTGGATTTTTGGGAGAATGAGCCCGACAAGGACTGGCCTTGCTCCTACGTATCTCCACTTTTGATGGAGAATCAAGGATCACGTAGTTCTGCAAAGCGATATTGTTTGCAGTTTTAAAAATAGATGTTTTTTTAGTTTTTTGAAGATTTTATATTATTTTTTTTTGTATTTTTATTTAGGAGAGCGAAAAGGTTTTTAGCACAAGGACGATGCGTGCGATCACACATGTGCCTAAACCTTTGAAATATACTTTTATAATTTTATTTAAAAGAGAGAAAAGGTTTTTAGCACAAGGACGATGCGTGCGATCACACATGTGCTTAAACCTTTGAAACGTATTTTTGACATTTTTTTTTGAAGAAAGAGAAAATGTTTTTGGCACAAGGACGATGCGTGCGATCACACATGTGCCTAAACCTTTAAAACATATTTTTGGGATTTTGAAGAAAGAGAAAAGGTTTTTGGCACAAGGACGATGCGTGCGATCACACATGTGCCTAAACCTTTAAAACATATTTTTGTAATTTTTAATTTTTTTATTTTGTATTTTTCTTTTTATCTTTAATTTTTATATTTTAGTTTTCTTTTTATTAAGAAGAGAGATGAGTTGAAATATCTATGACATAAAATTGTAAAAAAAAAACATAGGATAAAATTGTGGTTGAAAATTGGATAAATTTATAAAAAAAAAAAGGATCAAAATGCATATAAATAGAATGAAAAGAAAATGTGTACCTCGTTGAAGATTTGAAAGATGAAGCAAAACTTTGCTTGTAATAAGTTGTAAGGAGAGATATGTTGATGGCGAAGAAGATGAATTTATAGTAGAAATGTGGTATGAGATTTACTATGTATAGAGGGATTAGGAAATAGTAAAATGTGAGAGAAAAATGAAGTAGAGTTTTGGGATGGAATGAAGAGGTTTTGAGAGAGAAGAGATGAATATTATGTAATTTTTTTGTGTGTGTGAAGTGAAGAGAATGTAGGTATTTATAGAGTTAAGGATGAAGAAAGTTGATGAATAAAAATAATATAATAAGTTGGTGGAAAATTTAGATGAAATAAAATATAATAAAAAAAAAAGATGAATAGAAAAAGTTAATGTGGAAAATAAGTGAAAGAAATAATATAAAAAGTTTGTGGAAAAATTAGGTGAAATAAAATATAGTGAATAGTAAAAGTTAATGTGGAAAATAAGTGAAAGACATAATATAAAAAGTTGGTGGAGAAATTAGGTGTGGAAATTAAGTGGAAGAAATAATATAAAAAGTTGGTGGAGAAATTAGGTGAAATAAAATATAGTAAATAGTAAAAGTTAATGTGGAAAATAAGTGAAAGAAATAATATAAAAAGTTGGTGGAGAAATTAGGTGTGGAAATTAAGTGGAAGAAATAATATAAAAAGTTGGTGGAGAAATTAGGTGAAATAAAATATAGTGAATAGTAAAAGTTAATGTGGAAAATAAGTGAAAGAAATAATATAAAAAGTGGGTGGAAAAATAAGGTTGAGAAAAATGGATAATAAAAAATGTTGATGGAGAAGATATAATTAAAAAATGTAAGTGGAATAATTAGAAAAGTTGATATATAAAATTAATATGGAAATGATGTGGAAAAAGTAAATGAAAAAGGTAGATGATGTGGAATGAGATGTGGAGGGTGATGTGGATGGTGATGTGGAGAGTGGGGTGTAATAAGAGAAAAGAGGTGATGAGGAAGTAAAAAAGTAAGAGATTATTTTAGGCCATTGGATTAAGTGTTTAAAAGAAAATTTGGGGGTGCAAAAAGTAAAATAAATAGTATTTTTCATTTTGGTTTTTTTATGTTTTTTTTTATTTATTTTTGTGATGAATTATATTTACCCGGACGAAATTGGGTATTGACAATTGTATATATATAAACAGCTGCATATTGAAATTATGTGTTAGAGGTAGAAGATGATGAATAGTATTTTTGGGAAGAAGATGATGAATAGTGTTTTTGGGATGATGAATAGTAGCGAGTTTGAAGGTGTGAAAGCTTAATGGAAGTGCAAAGAAAATCATGCCAAAACTATTATTAAAGTTAAGTTTAACTTTATGAATGTTGACAAACCTTGTTTGCCGTGAATGGTGAAGGTGTGTTGAAAACTTTTGCAAAGCTTTTGTATTTTATGAATAGTATATATATTAAAAAAAAAATAAAAATCACAATCAAGTTGGAGATGGTCTGCCACACACGTAAATGAAAGGAAAGTTTCTTGTTTTATATGAATTGGTGTTGAAACTTTGCAAAATGATATCAAACATGAAGTGCAGCATAACAGTAATAATAATGATAAATTATTTATGCAAATTAAAGAAAATTAAAGTCTTTAAGTGATTAAAATTAAAGGAGAAGTGTTATCACTTTATGAAAATTTAGTCACTTAAATTGAAATTAGGTTTTTCAATTTAATTATGACACATAATAAATTTTATGTGAATAAATGCATATTGTTAAATTAAAATTAACAAAGATGCTATTTATGATTAATAATAAATTAAAGGTTATTATTATTATTATTTGAAATTAATTATGGTAAATTTTGTTAGTCACCAAAGTGACCAAAATTTTAAAGTTAATTTAATTTCAAATTATTAATGATTTTATTTCAATTACTCATTGTATGGATGCTAAATTATGAATAATTAATTTATGGGTTAATTGAAAATTTATTATTATAAGATATTTCATATCACCCAAAGGTGATTATTTGATCTTATAATTAATGAGTATGATTGTAGATAATTCGTTAGATTTATTTATATACCCAAAGGTAGTAGATGATTCTAGTTGATGCATATTTTAATTATCAATAAAGATTTACAATTATTAGCATCATTATGCTTATGTTTGTGTATTAATGGATCTCCCAAAGGAGAACACTAATATACATAGAATGATGATTAAAGTATGAATCTGTATTTATGACTCAAAGCACTAATGATTAGCATGTATTAATTACAGTCCTCGTTCCGGTATCTTTCCACTCGCTCGCTACGTCTGTTCCAGTCTTTAATGGATTAAATTTCCCTGATTGGAGTGAACAAGTCCAATTTCACTTAGGTGTATTGGATCTTGACTTGGCTCTTCAAGTTGAGAAACCGGCTGCTATTACTGATATTAGTAGCAATGAAGAGAAAACTCATTACAAAGTTTGGGAAAGATCAAACAGACTTAGTCTAATGTTTATGAGAATGAGCATTGCAAGTAACATCAAATCTGCTATTCCGAAAACTGAAAATGCAAAAGAATTTATGAAATTAGTGGAAGAGCGCTCTCAAACTGCTGACAAGTCCCTCACTGGGACATTGATGAGTACGTTGACCACCATGAAGTTTGACGGTTCACGTACTATGCATGAACACGTGATCGAGATGACAAATATTGCAGCAAGGCTTAAGTCTCTAGGAATGAAAGTGGATGAAACTTTTCTCGTGCAGTTCATTTTGAACTCGCTACCGTCTGAGTATGGTCCATTTCAGATGAACTATAACACCTTAAAAGACAAATGGAATGTGCATGAATTGCACAGTATGTTAGTTCAAGAAGAGACCAGACTTAAAAACTTAAGAAGCCACTCCATTCATTATCTGAAGAATCAAGGAGTTGGAAAGAAATTTATGAAACATGTAAAGGGTAAAGGACTATTAAAGATTGACGAGTCCTCAACCAAAATCCAGAAGAAAAATGATAAATGTCATTTCTGCAAGAAGTCTGGACATTTTCAGAAAGACTGCATAAAGCGTAAAGCTTGGTTCGAAAAGAAAGGTGAGCATAATGCTTACGTATGTTTTGAATCAAACTTAACTGAAGTTCCCCATAATACTTGGTGGATTGATTCTGGATGTACGACTCATGTTTCTAATGTGATGCAGGGATTCCTTACAATCTGAACCATAAACCCAACTGAGAAGTTCGTCTTCATGGGAAATAGAGTGAAAGTTCCAGTGGAAGTCGTCGGGACTTATCGATTGATTCTTGACACTAGATATCACTTAGACCTGATGGATACTTTTTATGTACCTAGTATCACTAGAAATTTGATTTCTTTGTCTAAGCTTGATGTTGCTGGATACTCTTTTAAATTTGGGAATGGTTGTTTCAGTTTGTTTAAGCGTGCCTGTATGATTGGATCTGGTACACTTTATGATGGTTTATATAAATTGAATTTGGATGATTTATATGCTGAAACTCTTATGACCTTGCATCACAATGTTGGCACTAAACGCAGTTTAGTGGATGAACGATCTGCTTATTTGTGGCATAAACGTTTGGGACACATTTCCAAAGAAAGGATGCAAAGATTAGTAAAGAATGAAATCCTTCCGGATTTAGATTTTACTGATTTGAATGTATGTGTGGATTGTATTAAAGGCAAACAAACAAAACACACAAAGAAAGGAGCCACAAGAAGTACACAACTTCTTGAAATTATACACACTGATATATGTGGTCCGTTTGATGTGAATTCCTTCAATAAAGAGAAATACTTCATCACCTTCATTGATGATTTTTCGCGTTATGGATATGTCTATCTACTGCATGAGAAATCTCAAGCAGTGAATGTCTTGGAAGTTTACGTAAATGAAGTAGAAAGACAATTAGACAAAAAGGTGAAAATTGTCAGGTCTGATAGAGGTGGTGAGTATTATGGAAGATATGATGAAAGTGGACAACATCCTGGTCCATTTGCTAAATTTCTTGAGAAACGTGGTATTTATGCTCAATACACAATGCCAGGCACACCACAACAAAATGGTGTATCAGAAAGGCGTAATCGAACCTTAATGGATATGGTTAGGAGTATGTTAAGTAATTCATGTTTACCTGTATCATTGTGGATGTATTCATTAAAGACTGCCATGTATTTGTTAAACAGGGTTCCTAGTAAGGCTGTTCAAAAGACTCCTTTTGAGTTATGGACAAATAGGAAACCCAGTTTAAGACACCTGCATGTTTGGGGTTGTCAGGCAGAAATAAGAATTTATAATCCGCAAGAAAAGAAACTGGATGCAAGAACAATCAGTGGATATTTCATTGGTTATCCAGAAAAATCAAAAGGCTATATATTTTACTGTCCTAACCATAGTACAAGAATTGTTGAAACTGGAAATGTTCGGTTCATTGAAAATGGTGAAACTAGTGGGAGTGTAGATTCACGAAAGGTTGAAATTACAGAAGTTAGAGTACAAGTTCCTGTAATTGGTACCTCTTCTTCAAGAGTTGTTGTTCCTCATGTTGTAGAAACACACAACAATCAAGAAGAACAACACATTAATACTCCCATGATTAACAATGAACCAGTAGTAGAACAATCACAAGAAATAGTATTAAGAAGATCTCAAAGAGAAAGAAAGTCTGCTATTTCGAATGATTATGTGATTTATCTACAAGAGTCAGAAAATGACTTAAGTATTGATAACGATCCAGTTTCATTTTCAGAAGCCATTAATGGTGATAATTCTGATAAGTGGTTAAATGCTATGAAAGATGAGCTTAAATCGATGGTACAAAATGATGTATGGGATCTTGTGGAATTACCAGAAGGATGCAAGAGAGTTGGGTGTAAATGGGTCTTTACGACTAAGCATGACTCTCATGGTAATATCGAACGCTACAAGGCCCGACTTGTTGCCAAAGGTTTTACTCAGAAAGATGGCATTGACTATAAGGAAACATTTTCACCTGTTTCTAAGAAAGATTCTTTCCGAATTATCATGGCATTAATAGCTCATTATGATCTTGAGTTGCATCAAATGGATGTCAAAATTGCTTTTCTGAATGGGGATTTAGAAGAGGATGTCTATATGGATCAACCGGTAGGGTTCACTGAAAAAGGAAAGGAACACATGGTGTATAAACTAAAGAAATCAATATATGGACTTAAACAAGCTTCCCGACAATGGTATCTCAAGTTCAATGATACTATTACATCCTTCGGATTTAAGGAAAACAATGTTGATCGGTGTATATATCTAAAGGTCAGTGGGAGTAAGTTTATATTTTTGATTCTATATGTTGATGATATCTTGCTTGCAACTAATGACCTTGGTCTGTTAAGTGAGACTAAGAAATTTCTCTCTAACAACTTTGAAATGAAAGATATGAGTGAGGCATATTATGTGATAGGAATAGAAATATTCCGTGATAGATCACAAGGATTGTTAGGTTTGTCTCAGAAAGCATATATTAATAAAGTTTTAGAGAGATTTAAGATGGATAAATGTTCAACATCTCCCGTTCCAATACATAAAGGAGACAAGTTTAGTCTCATGCAATGTCCAAAGAATGATTTGGAACGGAAACAGATGAAAAATATCCCTTACGCATCTGTTGTTGGGAGTTTGATGTATGCTCAAACATGTACAAGACCAGATATTAGTTTTGCAGTTGGTATGCTTGGTAGATATCAGAGTAATCCAGGAATGGATCATTGGAAAGCTGCAAAGAAAGTTTTAAGATACCTACAAGGAACAAAGAATCACATGCTTACTTACAAAAGATCTAATCATCTTGAAGTGATTGGATATACAGATTCAGACTTTGCTGGCTGTATAGATACAAGAAAATCTACATATGGTTATCTGTATCTTTTAGCCGGAGGAGCAATCTCATGGAAAAGTGCGAAGCAGTCCGTCATTGCTACATCCACTATGGAAGCTGAATTTGTGGCATGCTTTGAGGCCACTATTCAGGCTAATTGGTTGCGGAACTTTATTTCAGGACTTGGAATAGTTGACAATATTGCCAAGCCGCTGAAAATTTATTGTGACAATTCCACAGCAGTCTTCTTTTCTAAGAACGATAAGTATTCCAAAGGTGCTAAACACATGGAATTGAAATACTTTGTCGTCAAAGAAGAAATTCATAAACATAAAGTGTCAATAGAACATATTAGCACTGATTTTATGATTTCTGACCCTTTAACAAAAAGGTTACCGCCCAAATTATTTGTTGATCATGTAAAGAATATGGGCATTATGTCTACCACTGAAAGTTGAATGTTAATGTTATTAATGCTTATGTGACACTTGAGTTCTTTAATGTATAAGTTTCTGAAATTTGTATTTGTATTTTCTTCTATATGGTTATGTATACAAATTATGATGAAGAAAAAGAAACAAATTATATTATTGTTATTAAAATGACATTATGTTTGAACCCATTATGTATTTAAGTTTTGTAACGTCATATTAAAGAGAAAGAGATAATACAGTAGTACATGGAAGGAGACATATTAATTGAATGATGTGCGACCGTCATGACTCTTATTATTTCTATATCTTTAATTATGAATAATGATGAAGCCAATTATGTAAAGTCCTCAAATGCGCATTATGATTATTTATTAAATCACAGAATGTTATGATATCACAAGAGTCAAGTGGGAGAATGTTAGAATTACCTAACAATTAAGTGACTCATGTGAAAATAAATAAGGGTTAAAATGTGATTTAATATATTTGAGGGACTTAATGGCAATTACAACTTGATGGAAGTTGTATAAGAATGGTTGAAGGGTTCTGTCCCTGATACACACAATCTTCATGAAAGCAAGAAGCTCTCTCTTCCATTAGAAAACCATCAAGAAAGTATTGGGAGAATTAAGTTTGCATCAAGGGATAAATTGAGTAAGGAGTTGAAGCAAATCAAGAATCAATTAGCATGGATCAAGGTTAGTAATTTCTTAACTTGCGTATGTAATTATGTTTAATCTAGTGAGAATCATAAATTCTTAAGATCCTAATGTCATGTAATCAAGTTCATGAAAACTTACACTCCAAACACATGAAGACATTGTACGATACAGAGGCCCACTGCAGGTTCTTCTGGGTGTAGTCAACGCATATCTTGTTCGCCGCCTGTGATTGAAGGTCCCGAAGCCGTCGCGACGCCACCGCCATCGAAATTGGATTTGAAGAAGAGAAAACCTAATGCAGAGAGCATTCAGGTTTGTAATACTATTATATTACATGGTAGTTTGACTAGGAACAAAAGAAGGGGGAGTTTAACAAAAAAAAAAAACATCGAGCTCACCTTTTTTGTTTTGAAAAAAAAAATATAGCGAAAAATTGATTTATGTTGTAACATAATCCATTGTACTCCGAAATTTCACCGTATTTTGTTATGCATTTATGCTAGCAGCTCCTTTTTTTAATGTTAATAATAATAAATAAATAAAAATTAAATATAAAAAAATATTTTAAAAATATTTTAAAAATATTACATTTAAAAAAAAATCATTTTACTAATTTATGATTTTTTTTTCATTTTTTAAATTTACTATAATAATTAATTTTAAATTTTTATCTTTATAAACATTTCTACAATTAAATATAATCATTTTATATTACTTAAATAATTAGGAACATTTTGGTAATCTTTAATTTTTATTTATTAAGCAATTATTTTTTATTTGTCACACCAATAAAATTCTACACTAATTTTTACAAATTTTATTTCTAAATTCAAATTTCAATTCCTTCCCAATCCACTCAAACAAACAACAAAAATTCATCCTCAAATCTTCCGAAATCCATTCAATCATTCTCACTCAAATCATCTCTCATAAATCCTCACATGTGAACAAAACATGTAAAAAGACGACAATTGACGGTAACATATTTGCTTTGATCATTAATATTTTAAATCATTCAAATAACATAATAATAACTTTAATTATTTTAAATAAATGATTATATGAAAATTTCGAACAATTAAAAAAAAACTAAAAAATTTGAAAATTTTTCTTAAATCATCCTCTCAGTCATATAATCATGAAATAATGAAAGGACAAATAAAAAAAGACAAAAAAACACATAAAACACATAAAGGATAACTTTTTTAACATTGTTACCTTTATTAAAAGTCACGGGACTCAGTGCTGGATAAATAATATTTAATAAATTTCATTGTTAAATTTATTAGTGATTAGCTTTGAACATAAATTAACTTTCTTTATTTAAATCGTTTTATTATCCAAATCAATTAACTTAAAAAAACAATATAAAAATAAGATATAATCTCTAGTTTTCCTATATAATTATAATTATTTAACAACTTTAACTACTGTTTTTTTAATACTCATAAAAGGTCAAAAGCATCTTTTTCCAGTTGACAATATTAAAATGTATTCACATGCAATTAATAGTCTCTCAATGTTTTTCCATTATGGATTAAAGTTTATTAAAAGTATAAAAATATCTCTGAATCTTATGCTAATTTAACAGAGAAATAAGATAAACATTTGCATGCTAATAATCCCACCAACAAAACTATTTATTCAAAGCAAGTTATAAGGTTAACTAATAGTAAAAATAAAATAAATAATAAGTTTAACTTCTCATATTAATATCTCTACTAATAAAATATTAACAACTAACAAAATGAAAATTGATAACAAGAGAGATCAAGAAAAAAAAAATACTAACTACTAACATTAAAAAAAAAAGTACATTTGAGAACAAAATAGTGACTCGATAATAAACAGAAACCAGAAAAGGAGACACAGACGGAGGGTTTTGTTTTGTTGTTCTTGTGGTTGATCGTGTGCTTGAAAAGATAAGAGAAGAAAAATGGGTTCACCAACATCAAGGATTGTTTTCCGTACTGTGACGGTGGCGCTTTTGCTTCTTCTTGTCTTCTACATTGGTCGCCCTCTGTACTGGAAAATCTCCGCCACCGTCCACGATATCCGCAACAACAAGCAAACCGTCAGACAAGGTTTTTTTCTTCTTTTTCGATTCCGATTTCCAATTTCTGTTCCCATTTTTCAATTACCCTTTTCCTTGCTTCTTCAGGTATTTCCCAAATCGTCATGGAGGCTCAGAAATCGGTGGGGTGGTATCACGACGAGTCCGACTCAGGGGTCCGAGCCAACAGCCGAAAGCTGCTTCTTCACAATCCCCCTTCTTCACTTTTTGTGTAGTCAGATACTTGTACATGTAGCCATACGTGTCACTCCACAATTTCTTTTTCCACAATTCTCTGATTTGCTTATGTGGTTCTTCTTTTATGGGGACAATAATGAGCTAGACTAATTGAATCCAATCGAATCTTATTAAATTAGATAATGACCATCTTATTCTACGTTTTGGAGGTTTTTCTATTTTTCTGTTGTATTTGTTTGATTTAGTTTAAGGGTTGATTCTGTGTGGTTGGAAAATAATTTGGATTTGGTAATGAATCGATCCAAAAGTAATTCTGTTTTATGTTTTCTATGCATATTAAGTGCTCATCAAATTGGCATCAGTTATTCACTAACATTGATTGTTTTGCTTCATGTGTGTTATGCACTTAATATATGTCTAGATTATTTATTGAACCTTGGCTCAAAGTTTGAATATTCAGCGGAACTGAAATTGAACTGTCGTGGTTCATAAGAGTTAGTTTAGTTCTTGAATGACTAACACCAGATTATACTAGGAATAACATGGAAATTATTAAACTGAGGCTTCTTAGGTTGGGAGTGGAAAGGATGATTTGGTTCAACGGATTAGGAGTTAGATAGGAATAGGCAATGTGCCCATATCACAGAAACAGAACAGTTGTTCCCTTCAGCTTATGCCTAAGCATATACATATATATATATATATATATATATATATATATATATATATATATATATATATATATATATATATATATATATATATATATATCTTAGGATACTCGTGTTTTAAAATGTTTTCAACAAGTTTTTGGTGTCGGCTGCACCATTCAGATCACCCAATTTCATACTATGTATAGATTTCTTTCCTTAAGTAGGGAGAGGTACGTCCCGGGAACAGGAAGTTAAAGAGGCTTCTTTGTTCCTTAAGATTTTATTGGCAGGGTTTATGTGAATACTGCGGCCTCGGGATTTTAACAGAATTCTAAGTTTCTGTCGTATATTATCACTGCATTACTGGCTTTTTGTATTCTTCGCGGTAAAGGAATATGCATAGCTATCTTGAACTCTGACTTGGGTTTGGATCTGCTGATTGCATTCCGAAACCAATCAAAATTTGATCTTGTTTGGCCTCTGCTATGCACTTTTGCATGGTGACTAGGTCATGGGCCTTTCTTTAGGAGTTGGAATTGTCGCCGCAAGCCAAATTTCTGCTGGTGGTGAAGCTGTGTGAGGGAAAGGAAAGAACAATTGCATTCCTCTTCTTTTCTGGTCATTTTATTAAAAACATTGCTTTTTCCTTTTGCATGAAACACATGAATATATGCAGACAATGATAATAATCGAGTGCAAATTGCTGATGTTGCTGGCTTGCTGCAATTTTATCATGTTACTTTGTAGTATGTATTATTAAATACTATTAAATAACCTTATTCTCTCCAAGAAACTTGTTACACTCTTGTTCGGTGGGGGTTAATGGAAGATGGATCATAGAAATACATCTAGTAAAAATGGTGTGAATGCATATGTTACCAATGTTAATGAAGTACGTTTATGCTGGGGGCATTTTTGGTACTACTGACATGCTATGAAGTTCGGACGAATTTACGCCCTTACCTGGTGGTGTCTTACGTTAGAATGTACAACAGCAGAACAGACACAGAAGGCACATAAGAGAAACGCAAAGACGGTCACAGTGGTCTTACACAGAAGGGGGAAGGCACAAGGCAGAGGCGCAAACGAGGAAGTGAAAAGTTTTTGAAAAATCACAAGGTAAATTTTTTCTTCAATTTTAATAATTTTTAATTCAAAAGTTTCCAAAACATATGTAGTATATTTTAATCATTTTTTAAGAGCAATGTTCAAGAAGCATAATTCGGCATAATACTTACCAGTTCAAGGTACGAACATATCAATTTAAAAATATTGTTTAAGTATGTAAAGAAATGGTACTGGGCCTTATTGGTAAGCTGATCACTAAAGTGATTAAAGTAAAAATGAAAAAGGATGGGTTGGTTTTGGCAAACAGGAGAGAAAATAATATGAAGTGAGATCACTAAATGTTTATTGTGTTCCAGAAAATAAATTTCAGAAGTGATAAGGTGTAGGAAGAAAATGATAGGGTGCAGGAAGTAATGGCTTGAAATTAATTTTCTAAGTTGATAAGGAACCGAGAAACCTTTAAAGTATAGAGCAGTGATTTTGGGTAAACTTCTCAATTTCCTCTTCATTTTTTTCTCCTAACCATACATGCATACTATGTTTTAGGGTTTTGAAGTTTTAGTCATTGAGGTTGTTGATGGTTAAGATGAATCCTTGAAGATTTAAGAGTTTATTCAGGTTACTGTAATATCTTTTCTTCAAAATTCATAGTATATTATAGAGTAAGAAACCTAAAGATATTTAGATGATTATATTATTTTTCACATAAATAATAACTAAATTGACATGATTAATATAACTTTAGAAATTGTATTTAGGTTGTATAATAAATTTTGCCTTGTTTTGACATTTGAAAATTTGAGATCTTTAATACATGTTGAAAAGGGATGTGAAAGTTGTATGAGCATAAATGATATGACTATGTGATCATAGTGTATCTTTTAATAAATATATTGATATTTAAAGGTGTGATTTTGAAGATGAGATGAGATCATTGATATGAATGTGAGGGGATATTTATATTTTGTATAAGTATACATAACATATGAATTATATATGTGTGTGTTGTGATGGAGGTTCCTACCATCATAGTGTGAGTATTACATTTTAAAATGTTGAAAGAGAATCCTCACATCTAATTAAGGGAAAGAATTGCGAGGAACCTTCAATGGACGTGGAAAGAACTACATTGTCATATGTTAGTTACCATATAAATAGAGTTGAGGCTAAAAAATCAATAATTTTTTATATAAACAATTGGAGGATAAAATGTTTTTGTGAATTAGGTGGAAGATGTTAGTCTCAAATGTTAATATTTAAAATAATCTTTCATAAGTCATCGAATATTGAAACTATTTGAGTTCATTTTTTTGGTGTGTTTGATTGGATAAGAAATGTGTTGAAGTTATTAATAATTGATTTTTGTGTGAAGCTTTTACTTATTGTTTGATGAGATTTTATAGATTTGAATTATGTAAATGTATACTTTTCTAAGATTAAAATTTATCGCCTAATCATTGTTGCTATTTTTTTTAACACAACTTCGTACATACACGCTGAGATCAATTGATTCAATCGAGAAAAAGAAATCATCTATACTAAATATAACTTTTACTTATAGTGTTTAATAAAATTAAAAATGTTTTAGATAAATTATGAAATTTGTTTTAAAAAAAAAGTTCTTTAAATAAATAAAAATTAAATATCAAAGAAAATAAATAAAATAAGTTTTTTTATATGATTTAGTGAATAAAATATTTATGCAGTTGAATACTTGAAATTTGAGAAAAACAAAAACATGAACAGGACGTCATGTATTATTGAGAAGCAAAACTTCATATTCATTTTCCTAGCATGACTTCATTTAGATTTAAACATGACTACTATGTCAGGATTTGACAAACAGGAAAATGAAAAAAAAAAGGGTTAAATATGCTTTTCATCCTTAAGTATCACACGATTTTAGGTTTAGTTCTTATTTGAAATTTTGATGGTTTTTAATCCTCATAGTTTTAAAACTCTTAATATTAGTTCTTAAAATTAGACGGTGTTAACTTTTAGTAAATATGACAAACAACGAGAACACGTCTTATGGCAGCTTGTCTCTTCACTTTCTGTCACGTTGCTTGTACCGTTTATTATAATAGAACAAGATCCTATAATAGAGCATACCCAAAGTTGTTTGACATTAAAAAGTTTCAGTTTCGTTTAAAACTAGTTATCTTGTTTATATTTACCCAACTCATTTTATCAATTAAACACTATTTATATAAATATAAACAACTTCTGAAGCATAATACTTAATATTTTAAATTATGTATGTGAACAACAATGAATTCATCTTCATGCTTGTTTTAACTTACTAAAAACATCTTTCTTTATGATAAAAGATGCATTGTATTTAATAAAACATAAAATTTAATTTTATTAAATTTAATTTTAAGATGCATATTTGATTAATTATATATTTTTTAATATTTTTATAAAATCCTTGATATCATGTTTCAGAATAATTAACATTTGTACCTGTATATTAATGCATTTAGGACATTAAACAATTTTAAACTACATATTAATAAATATTTAATATTGGGTACATACTTTAAATTTCTCATATTAATAATACGTGCCTGATTAACCTACTCGTCATTAATTTATTTATAGTTTTAGTTGTTTTAGTTCCCTGTCACTAATATTATTAAGAATATAGATGAAAAGTAATTAATACTAGTTAAAATGACATTTATTTGTAGGTTTTAATTTTATTCTTATACATTGGTTAATTTTTTCAAACAGGAAGAGCATATCATATTTTAAAAGAAAGAATGAAAGAAATCCAATCACCACAATTCTTTTACTTTGTTAGTTGTAAATTTTCTTAGTACTTATCCCTGCATCTCCCAAAACTCTTCCTACACCTTCAAAATGAAAAAAAAGAAGAAGAAAGCTGAGAACTCGCAGTTGAAGAAGAATGAGACGTGAGGGTGCAATGTGCAGGGTGCTGCTAGAATTTTTTAATAAAAAAATATGAGAGGAGAATCTGAGACACATAAAAAGTGATCAAAGATTCCTAAGCTGTTAAGAAGACAAATCTACTATTATTTATAAAATTAGAAGTGCATAAAGAAACACTCTTCTTATAACTACATTAAAATATGTGTGTTAACACTTTATCTGTTTTAAACTATATAAGATTTATATGAATGGAAGAAGTAAGTTTTGTATTTATTATCACTAATAACAATATAGTTGAGAGCGTGTAATTTGAACAAAGGAATGAAGGTAGGTAGGTATGCATGAGAATTAAACTAATTACATTTTATTTTAAATTAATTTTAGATATAACATTAAAATTATAATTTTATTAATTAAAAACGTTTACAAAATTTGAAATTTTCTTAAAACAAAATCATTTTTCATTTTCTTCTCTCGGTGCATAATTTTTCACTCTTAAATCCACTTATAAAAACAAACAAAACATAAGTTTCTTTCTCTCCAAAATATTATCTCTTAAAACATTAATAGTACGATGATAAAATAAATTGTTTTCCATGTTAAAAATGTAAGTTTATTGGTAAATTGTTTGTTTAATACAATGACTATTAAGATATTTTGTTATTAATACAATAAAAAGGAAATACAGTATTAATATAATAACTTTAATTACCTTAGTTTTATTTGAAGTTTATTAATTAGTAGATTTAGTATATATTTAGTCTTTAATAGTTGTCATATATATTTATTTAAAAAAATTCAAATTTAAGAATTAAAAAAAATATTTTCAAAATTAATTAAATATTAATATTAACTTTTTCTTTAATAATCAAACATAAATTATTAAATACTAAAATACACATTTAATCCCAACTATTAACACATTACATAAAAATAATCAAATTAGTTTTTATCTTAAAGTTATAATATTTTATCATTATCTTAACAATAAAATATATTAATAATTATTTTACTTAAAAAGAATTATTTATGATATAATCTTTACATATAAATAAAGAAGTTTTCTTTTGGTGTTTACATTTATTTTTCAATTTTATAAAAAGTAATTATTTTATTAAATTTTCCCGACTGTTATTTTAAATTTAACTTTTTTCTATTTTATCATTTTTTAAACTTAATTATATTTTAATTAAAAAATTGAGTACAAATAAATAAAAAATATTTATAATAAAATCATAAAATATATTTAATTTTATAAAAATAATAATAATAATGATAGTTTTATTATCTTTTATTATCACAAAAAAATGAACTCAGGTCACTTAATGTAACACATGCATTTTTACTAGTAATTATAAATTTAATCATCCTATAATGTCTAACACATGCATTTTTACTAGTAATTATAAATTTAATCATCCTCTAATATCTAGTTATTATTCTTTTAATTCAACTATTTTAAGTTTAATAATTTTATTTATGTGATCAAACATTATTTTCCACATTCATAATCTTTGGGCCTATTATAGTTTAAATATGAAAAGGTCAATCCAAATTTGTAGGGATGCAAGACCCATAAATGGTAGACTTAAACCAGTAGTAAACCAAATTAAAAGCTTCATTTGTAGGGTGTGCCAAGCTCAAGCTGTAGTGCAAGACTTGAGCAACACTTGAAATTTCCAGTAGCAAGCCACTGTTTCAAAATCTCCCCTTTAAGAAATTAATTTAATATCGTGTGAGCCATTGACCCACATATCAGATATTAAACTGATAAGAACAGATACTACACTTGATCTTAGCCAAAAGGCCGAGAAAGGTATGAGAATTAAAGAGAAGGAAAATTCTTTTTATAATAAGCTTTAGCGGGACTCTTCTATGATCAGGCGGTATGGGACTTATTAATGCAGTTCAACACTATGCTCCGGATACCTCTATTTAATGTGACACATGCATTTTTATTAGTAATTATAAATTTAATCATGCAAATATGTAAGTTAAAAAAAAACATTGTATTCTCTTAATTCAACTATGTTAAGTTTAATAATTTTATTTTACGGATTTATTTTGACATCATTTAAAAGGTCTTTTATCAGGAATTAAGTATCCTATAATATCTAGTTACTAGTATAATAAATTTATGGCAAATACGTAAGTTAAAAAAAATTGTATTCTCTTAAACCAGCTATTTTAAGTTTAATAATTTTATTTAAATGATCAAGCATTATTTTTCATATTTATAATCTCTGGATCAAGTTTTCACAAATTTATTTTTGGTATCACTCTAAAAGGTCTCTTATCAATGAAAGTATGTTATGTGTATGTAAAGAAACAAAATATATTTTTTAGTTTTTTGAATATGACAAGTATTAACCTTGATCCTACGTATTCTCATTCAAAATAAAAAATCAGGATTACGTAATTCTTTTGAAAATCTGTAAAGTTTGTTTAGGCATTTGTTTGAAAAATTGTTTGGAAAATTTGCTTGAAAATAGATTATGGATAAATTTGGATATTTTGGAGAGTGAACTAACACATTAATTGTTTGTGTTGTTTGAAAATGGGGATGCTTCTAATTTTTGAAGATTTTATATTTTTTTTGGTATTTTTAGGATGGTTGGGAAAATAAGGTAACGAGTATTAGGTCGACGCAGACGGTCACACGAGTTCTCATACCTTTAAAACGACATTAAGACGATGCGAACGATTAAACGAGTGCTCATACTAGTGCTCATACTTTAAAACTTTACTTTTGTTATTTTTTATTATTTTTAAAAGAGAGAGAAAAGGTATTGTCACACAAGTACTCATACCATTATTTACTTATTTAGGAAAACCTGAGAGTATTGAGTGCTAGGTTGATGTCGACAATCGCACGAACAATTACAATTATTTAATTTTCTTATTGTTTCAGATAGTGAGTACTAGACTGATACGGATTATCGCACGAGTACTCATATCATTATTTAATTTATTATTTAACTTTTAGATCAAGAGTATTAAGTATTAAGGACGGTCAGAAGAGTACTCATACTACTATTTAAAATATTAAAAAATAATTTTTTTAATTTTTTAATTTTATCTTTATTTTTTTAATTTTATTATATAAAAATAATATTTACGTAAATGTTTAAAATAAGATTTTAAAACAGTAATCGCATCTATATAATATAGAATAATAGTAATATTTATTTAAAAAATAATAATATTTAAGTAAGTGTTTTTGAAGAAAGGTCTAAAAGATTGAAAACAAATTACAGATATACCTATTTATAAAAAAACAATATTAAGAAAAACAAATTACAGCTATAATTTTTAAATTTATCTTTTTTATTTTAAAAAAACAATATTTAAAGAAAAATAAAACAAGAACAAATTGAAAACTATATTTAGTTATCAAGAAGAAAGATACCGTCGGAAGCTCTGAAACCATTTTTTTTATAATTTTAGTTTTATCTCTTTCTATTCAAGAGAGAAGATATTTAAAAAGAAGATATTAAAAAGTATATTATTAGAAGCTTTAATATTATTTCGTATAGTTTTGTAATTTTATTTTATTTTTTCATTTTCTTTTGTTTTTTATTTTTATGCTTTTTATTGAACATTTGCTATTTTTATCAAAAATTGAGAATGCAACAAACAAACAAATTTAATAAAAATAAAACACACAGGGTAACAAAGACTAAAGAAACAAAAAAAAAAAAAAAGCAAAAGCATGAAATAAAACAAAACAACAAATGAGAAAAGGGATGCAGATACAAATAAACAGGGATGCATGCAGCACAAAGCTCTTTTCCTCCATCTCTGTATTTGTCAGGGGTGCAAGACTAGTGGTGGGGTGTACGAAAGCTAACCCAATCCATTGAAGACAGAGGAAATCAATGGTGCACGAAAAATTGGGTTGGCCCAAACCCTTGCTGGTAGGGATCTTTTGAAAGTAAGTGAAAGACAGCAGCACCACCATTATCTTTCCTCTGCCAAGAACCGCCACAGCTCCTTCTTTTGATATAACACTCATTCTCCATCACCGTTCCCACTTCTACTATGTAGACATTCCTCAAAATCACTCATCTGTATCTCTATCGTCGTCGACAATATCGCCATTTGTAACCCTCGCCTCCGCAAGCACCAGATTCTCCCTTCTTTGTGCGAGGGTTTCCCTCTTCTATGAACGCGAGACCAAATCCTTGGTTGGATTTATCTATTTACGGTGTCGCTGCCAATGGAGCCCCTAGTCGCCGCTCACACCACCACCGGGCTTGCAACTTGTTCTCTGTTTTTTTTTTTATACTCAAAACTATGGATATTTTCGTGTTTTGGGGTGTTGGGATGGGTTGATGGGATGGTTAAGGCAGGTTTCGGAGAGTTTGGGGAGAGAAGAAGAAGAGTGATGTGTTTTTGGCTTCATTCTGATAATAAGATCAGCATTAACTTCAGGCCTCGCAATACTCTGCCTTCTTAAACTTAAACTCGACCTTATCGGCGTCAATGTCCGCAACAAACCGCGATGCTAAATCTGCATTTACCTTGAAATCGTTGGGGATTTTGTCTATGGAGGCTTTGATGGCGGAGACGGTGCTGTGATCCTCGTAGCCGCGGCTCTCTTCCAGACCGACGACATCTTCCCAACCGCTGGCGAAGGTCGCACCACCAACGCTAACCGGAACGACGAGATCTACGGTTGTAATTGACTCCGATTTGAGATCCCGCCATTGAAGCACTGCCGGCGGCAAAGCTTGGAATGGTTGTGGTAGATGAATGTGTGTGGAGGTGGCGGAGACAGTTGTGCCAGAGGAAGAATATTTTACAAAAGAATCTGGGAAACGAAACCTTGTCGTGGATCTAGCAAGCTCAGAATCGTATCGGAAATGAGTCCCTAGTGAAATTGGGATCGTGAATGAGGAAAGAGAAATCAAAGCCGAAGGAGGAAGAAGGGAGAGATAGACAGGGAGGCGAGTTTGGTGGTTGTCGTTTCTTTGAAAATGGGGTGTGGTGTGATGGTTGAAGAAGCAGGAGGATGGGAGCGAAATAGAGAATCGGGAAGGAGATATTCGAGGAAGAAGAAAATGGGCTATCAAATTCGTTGGGTAGGAAGATGGATTTCTGTTATTTGAATCTGTGGAGTGAATGGTAGCGTGAAAAGTGACTCACCTGGTGCTCCTGTTTCCCCTTTTCTTTTTTTCCTTTTCTTTTCTTTTTTTTCCTTTTTTTCTTTTTTCTTTTTTTTCCTTTTTCCTTTTTTTTCCTTTTTTTTTTCTTTTTTCTTTCTTTTTTCTTTTTTTTCTTTTTTCTTTCTTTTTTCTTTTTTTTCTTCCTTTTTTTCTTTTTTTTCTTTTTTTTCCTTTTTCCTTTTTTTTCCTTTTCTTTTCTTTTCTTTTCTTTTTTCTTTCTTTTTTCTTTCTTTTTTCCTTTTTTTCTTCCTTTTTTTCTTTTTTCTTTTTTTTCCTTTTTCCTTTTTTTTCTTTTTAAAAAAAAGACTAATATAGAAAATAAAATAAAATCAAATAATATAAAACGAAAAAAAATAATAATACAATAAAAATAGAATCAAAATAATAAAAAGACAAAATAAGATAAAATAAAAAAGACATATTATTTAGTCAGCAACGAAATTGGAGGTTGACATTAACATATACTATAATAAATCCCGTACTGCACGAGTGAAAAAAAAACACTAACATAAAGACAAACATCAGAGCTAGTGGCTTTGTTTAACGCATGCCGGAAAGTCTATAAGATATAGTTGCTAGTCAAATAAATTTATGACAAATATGAATGTTTTTAAAGAAAAAATTGTATACAGACATCAATAATTGTGAACATGAATGTTTAGTGAGCAGTGACCACAGTAGGACATCGTTGAATTTGATTGATATGCTCGAATTAATCAAAAGATTAATTAAAGTAATAATTAGAGAAGCATATTGTGAATAACGGAACAGTTGAAAAATTTTGTTTGACTGTTACAATAAAGTTTGTTGATTTGAGATTATCAGATACTTGCGTGCAAGTTGTCGACTTCATCCAGTTTGAAATTTCAATGGCTACTTTTTGGCGTGTGCAGTCAAAGTTAAAGAACCAACAAACACGTGGAAGTATAGTTTATTTCTGAAATCTGATACTCTCTATGAAATCACCTCTCATTTAAACGCCATTCCTGAGATACTCTGCTTCTTCAAATTCAAGAATTGCAGGTATAGTGTTAGTTTGAAGGATGGTGAGAGTGTGGTTAGCAGTAGCAGTGGTGTTACTGATTGCAGGAAGCTTTGTGGAGGGAAAACCTCATCGGATTCTGGTGGATACAGATGTAGACACCGATGATTTATTTGCTCTTCTCTACCTTATGAAACTCAACACATCACAGTTTAAATTGGAGGTAAGTCTTCTGTCAAATCAATGCAACACATCACAGTTTAAATTATGATATAAATATTTTTTGGTTTTAGTGGTGTCAAGATATCACACTCTAGGAATAATTAATATTATCAAACGTGGTCTCAAAATAATGTCCACGTATCCTCGGAAATTGTAAACCTAGTTCATACAAATTCGTATTTATTACTAGAAAATTATTAAAGAAGTGATATATACTGAAATGTAAAATTTATAAACTGAAAAGTAAAAGAAAGATTATATTATACCCTCTTGAAGGAAGTAAGAAGGTAAAATATGGTTGGGGAATAATATCGTAATTTGTTTATGAAGGTATTTATTTTTTGTGTGTGTGTGGTGGAAACATTTTAGGGCATCACCATCAGCGCAAATGCTTGGACGAATGCTGGACATGCTGTTAATCAAATTTACGATCTGCTTTACATGATGGGACGAGATGATGTTGCAGTTGGAGTTGGCGGCGAGGGTGGAATACTATCAGATGGTACCATACTCCCCAACGTTGGTGGATATCTTCCAATCATAGAACAGGTTTCTTACCTTTTGCAAACCTTACTTTTCCCTAAATACGAGGAATATTGCTCACAAGGATAACATAGATAAGTCAGAATCTGCTCAACTATGTAGTCAGATGATACTATAAAAAAAGAGAAAAAATGTGTATGTAATAGTATTACTATATTTATATTTGTGTGGTATTGTACGAGATACTTGTATCTTGATTGAGTTTATGTTTCTATTACATTTAAATGCATTTGTTTTAAGGATGATTGTCGTCTTGAAGCAGGGAATGACAACGGTGGGAGATTGCAGGTACAGGCGCGCCATTCCTATTGGTCTTGGAGGGCGTTTGGACATTGATGCCAATTATGGTATCAGGAAAGCTTTCCTACCACAGGTGTGTAAAATTCAAATTGTACTTATTTAATGATTAATTATGTTTAGAACATGATTAATTGTGTTTAGAGATTGTGGTAAACTAGGGAAGAAGGAAATACAGTCCAATGCATCAAGCAAGCGCACAGGAAGTGTTGATTGAGAAAATATCTTCTGGTCCCATTACAGTGCTTGTGATCGGAGTACACACGAACATTGGAATCTTCCTAATGAATAATCCACAGCTGAAAAAGAACGTGGAGCGTATCTATATAATGGGTGGAGGCGTAAGGTCAAGCAGTCCAACAGGTTGTTGCCCTAAGAATGCTTCGTCTTCCTGCGTGCCTCGCCAGTACGGTGATCGGGGGAACATGTTCACTGATAACCCTTTTGCAGAATTCAATATATTTGGAGATCCTTTTGCAGCATACCAGGTCTGATACACATTTCCATATTCATAAAACCACTTCTTCATTCAAACTGTTTAACATTAACACAATCTCTTTTAGTAATTAATGTATTGTTCAAAGTTGCCTATATATAAATATACAAACATTATATATGCTACTTTTTCTTTTAACTCTGTATGCTCATTTTTATTTATTTTTTATAAAAATTAGAATTCTTCTTGTAAGTTCATTAAATTTGTTATATTGAAAATTCTAGTTAGTATGGTTATGTAAGTAATAAAGTATTTGCCCTAATGATAAAAATAACAATTACCAGTGAAAAAGAAGTATTACGTACCTTCATGTTTTAAGAAAAAAATAATATTAATAATGGTAGTTATATATAAAAGAGATAATCAAATCTTAGTATTTTATAAACTTATGTATTTGTTAATAAATTCCAATTAAAAATTTTCGTTTTGTTGAATGTTTAAAATGTATTTAATTTTCTTTTAAGTATCTACTATATAATTTTATCGTCAACGAGATGACAGAAGTGTTACTTCTATCTTCTCATCTCTAACCCGTTAATCAACATGCGTCTTTTCTCTTCAATTTCCTATAACTCTCCAGTTAGTTTGCTCCTGTAGATGGAATTGGGGAGTTGAATTAAGAGTTAGAAGTGATAGGAGATAGTGAGGCAGATTGAACTTTTAAATCCATCAACCCACACCTCACATAATCTGTAACGGACCAATGTTATATTTATAGGATCTATTATACGAGAATAGTTATCAAATATCAATAGTTATCAAATATCAAAGTGTGAAATGAGGGGTTATAATTATATTTATAGGATCATGTTAAAACAATATTTACTCAGAAAATAATAAGAGCTAACTATTGAGATTTGATAATAATATGTGATAATGGTCCAAAATAATATATAAGTTTGAGATATCTTGTTATTGGACCGTATCCATAATTATGTCTTTTGGACCGGATAGGATCATATATGTCGTTTATATGTTCAGTATAACAAAATATTTTTATTTATTATGTCATTAATATTTTATATTGTATAGTTCTAAATTTTATTTCGTAGTCCTCTTTGATACATATTATGCTTCATTATTTCATTATTTTTTTAAGTTTTTATTATGACTTTTATTTCTAAAAAATATGCTTTAAATTTAACTTAATATTATAAAATCAATTTATACAATGAAGTTTATTAATATTTACATAGTATAAAATCATATAAAAACATACACTCACACTTAGATTATTCTCAGATAGAAATTTATGACCATAAAAACTCAATTATTTCAACATTTTTTATAGATAAGTTAGAAGTGGTATCATTTATGGAGGAGCATTATATAAACTTTATTTAGTTGATTATAAAAAAAATACGTGGATATTTAGGTGATTCATTCTGGAATTCCTGTCACTCTTGTTTCTCTGGATGCAACAAACACAATCCCTATCACTAAGGAATTCTTTGACGAATTTGAAAAGAGCCAAGACACATACGAGGCACAGTACTGTTTCAAATCCTTGAAAATGGCTCGTGATACTTGGTTTGACGACCAATTCTATTCGGTAATTTCTTAATGAAGCCATGCGTGCCAATTATTAAAGTAAAGTATACTCTTCGTCTAATACGAATTCATTGTTGGCAGAGTTATTTCATGTGGGACTCTTTCGCAGCTGGTATAGCAGTCTCAACCATGAGTAAACCCAATAACCATAATGGAGAAAATGAATTTTCTGAAATGAAGTATATGAACATAACTGTTATAACTTCAAACAAACCTTATGGGGAAAATGATGGCTCTAACCCTTTCTTTGATGGCCGAAGAGTTCCTAAGTTCAATCTAGAGAAAGGTGGGGTGCATAGTGGCCATGTTCAACAAGGACTTAGAGATCCACTTTGCTTTGTGAAAAATGGGAAAGGTAGATGTCAGGTAATTCTTGCTTTCCCTTTTGGCTTGCAACTTCAATTTGTTACGTCCAATTTCACACCTACATATAGTAAATCTTATCGTGTTATGTACCAAAACATGTTCTATACACAGGATGGTTACACAAAAGAGGTAAGTGGTCCAGACTCAGTGAGGGTACTTGTTGCCACAAAAGCAAAGCCTAACAAGGATGTTAGGAGCAAACTTGACAGAGAATATTTCATAAACTTCTTGAATGTATGGTAAATTTTTTATTATATTCTTTAATCTTCTTTCAAAATTTATGAATCACACTGTTTTATCATGGCGTGTAAGGAAAACTGAATATTAATTATTTGTGCTCTGACCATATGAAGGGATTCTTAAAATGGAAAAGTGTGTATGAATCTGACTTTTTGTATTGTGTCGAATTAAAGGTTATGAAGGATCCACAAAATTCAGGGAGGTTCAACTTCACCACACAGTTTCCTTATTACAAAGAAGTAACTTACAAGCCAAATTTTCAAAATAAAACACTGGGGAAACCTGTTGTGTTTGACATGGACATGAGTGCAGGAGATTTTCTTGCTCTATTTTACCTCCTAAAAGTGCCTGTTCAAGTAATCGACCTTAAGGTATTCTTGTTTATCTGATCTACACTTAAATTCTCAAGAAGTTTAATATTATGTTGAAATTTATACACAATTGCACTCAGGCAATCATCGTGAGTCCTACTGGATGGACTAATGCAGCTACAATAGATTCCATCTATGACTTACTGCACATGATGGGTCGTGACGATATCCCAGTTGGTCTTGGAGATGTTTTTGCAATAGATCAACCAGATCCAGTATTTGAAGCTGTTGGAGAATGCAAGTATATAAAAGCCATTCCCCATGGAAATGGGGGATTACTGGACTCTGATACTCTTTATGGTCTTGCTCGTGATCTGCCACGCAGCCCACGAAGGTGATTTTCAATTACTTTTATGGCTTTGAATGTATTGTTTATCAGCATTAGAAGGCATCAGAAGCTAGTGAAATCATGTAGGCCAAGTGGAATGGAAGCTGCTATTGAAAGTAGAGAAATAACGAAATATGTGTCATGCAGAAATGAACCATGTTATTTGGGACACTGATTCAATCCAGCGGATAATCTGGTTTCTGGTCACCAAGAACTCTAACAAAACACTATGATGAAAGAATTATTTTTCTTGAATAGAGTATTATTATAATATTTCATTCAATTGTTGCGTAACCTTTGTTAAGTGTGTCGTGCATTTTGTAACCTGGATACCTTTTAACAAGGTTATATATTAGTTTGCTCGCACTTAAGTATTTCCAGTTTTTGTTTCGAGCAACTGGCTAACACACGAACCATTTCAGGTATACAACTGAGAATTCTGTGAAGTTTGGGGCTCCCCGGGATACAGATCACCCTGAACTCAGACAACCACTGGCCATGGAAGTTTGGGAGTCTATGTTACAAAAAACTAATCCAGGGTCTAAGATTACAGTGCTGACGAATGGACCCTTGACTAACCTGGCAAAGGTTGTATTGATGAAAAACATAAGCTCAAGAATTCAGGCAAGTTATAGTATGTATTAGTTATCATCTATTTGAAATAGCTGCATATATCAGCAAGAACAATTACCTATTGTGGAAGTGCCTTGAGAGTAACCCCTAGAAAAAAGGAAAAAGGTTTTTTAACAAACTATTTTTGACAACCTCGCGTGGTGACCTGTATCCGTTTCAAATATTTTTTTTAAAATAAATTCAAGTAAATCAATAAAACAGTGACAGGTGTCCTGTTATAAAAAAGTTATAGTCATTTTGATAATAGGATATGAAACTTTCACAACATCTTTTTAACAATATTTTAATAATATTTATGTGTCATTTTGTAATTGTCTATATTAGTGTTTATGATTATTATAACTGATTGTGAAATAATTTTGGATCAATTACAGAATGACACGTAGATGATGTTAAAATGTTATAAAAAAATTGTTGTCAAAATTATCCTTTAATAATATTAACCAAAGGGAAGCATTTGATTATGCATTTAACATTTTTCCTCGAATGATTAAGATATCTGTATTGTACTGATAGCATCATAACAAACAAGGAATAACAATTCTAAAATGTCGCAGGATGTATATGTCGTTGGTGGACACATTAGCAGCACTGTTAAAGACAAAGGAAATATATTTTCAGTTCCTTCCAACCAATATGCTGAGTTCAACATGTTCTTGGATCCTTTAGCAGCCAGGATAGTGTTTGAATCAGAAGTTAATGTCACACTCATTCCACTCAATACCCAGCGCAAATCAAGTTCGTTTTCAGCCATTATAGGCGAGTTGCGTAGGACACCAAGAACACCAGAGGCTGTGTTTTCCGAACGTCTGCTGTCACGGCTATACCATTTAAAGCAATCTCATAGCATGTATCAGCATATGGTATAACTTTCAGCCCACAGATTTTTCTTTCTAGGTTTTCACATCTTAATCTCAGAATTTATGGTTAACCTCTCTAAATGTGTGACACAAAAAGGAGAATAATCAACTTTAGATTCGTTTTAACAATGCCCCTTAAGAAACACGATGATTCCCGTTTAGTTCTTATAGGAATATTTGTTATTCTTGTTTTTATTGCAAGACCGCTACGAAATAGAAATACAAGAACTAAACATAAAAAAAAATTAGTATAAGACTAAAATATTGAGGATTTAGGTATAAGGATTAAGAAAAATGTTGGTGCTGATGTAGGAACCAAACGATTGATAAAACGTTAAGAAATTGCATTAGAAAAAGTAGATTAGATAGGATTAGTTCTTGTTTCCACTGTTTAAGTCCTTTGTGTTTGCAGGGCACGTTCTTGGGAGAAATTCTAGGCGCAGTTGTCTTGGGTGATAGCTATTCAGGTCTTGATCCAAAATTTGAGGAGAAGCTCATTAAAGTCTTGGCTGATGGTAATGAATCGAGTGATGGAAAAGTTGTGGTGGATGAAAAAGATGGAAAATTAGTGAGAATTTTAACGACTGTGGATGCCAAAGCTTACTATAAATTGTATGCAAACAAGCTTGGCCATGAGGAACAGTCAGCTAAGATAGGGAGTTTTGAAGAACAACGGAGAAGATGGAGTCATCCTCAGTTGAAATTAGAGATCATTACTTCACTGTTTACTAAGTGAATTTTAAACATAACTTCATCTCAATAATTAACGTGAAAACTTAAACAAATTTCAATCTAGTTTTTACATCAATTGCTTCTTGATTGCGACCGTTCAAGTTTGAGTAATGAAGAAAAAAGAAAGGCGTCTTCAAAGAATAATTTGTCACTCTTAAATCCACTTATAAAAAACAAACAAAACATAAGTTTCTTTCTCTCCAAAATATTATCTCTTAAAAAATTAATAGTACGATGATAAAAATAATTATTTTCCATGTTAAAAATGTAAGTTTATTGGTAAATTGTTTGTTTAATACAATGATTATTAAGATATTTTGTTATTAATACAATAAAAAGAAAATACAGTATTAATATAATCACTTTAATTATCTTAGTTTTATTTGAAGTTTATTAATTAGAAGATTTAGTATATATTTAGTCTTTAATAGTTGTCATATATATTTATTTAAAAAAAATTCAAATTTAAGAATTAAAAAAATATATTTTCAAAATTAATTAAATATTAATATTAACTTTTTCTTTAATAATCAAACATAAATTATTAAATACTAAAATACATATTTAATCCCAACTATTAACACATTAAATAAAAATAATCAAATCAGTTTTTATCTTAACAATAAAATATATTAATACTTATTTTACTTAAAAAGAATTATTTATGATATAATCTTTATATATAAATAAAGAAGTTTTCTTTTGGTGTTTACATTTATTTTTCAATTTTATAAAAAGTAATTATTTTATTAAATTTTCCTTTAAGTGACTGTTATTTTAAATTTAACTTTTTTCTATTTTATCATTTTTTAAACTTAATTATATTTTAAAAGATTTATATTTAATTTTATAATAATAATAATGAAAATTTTATTATCTTTTATTATGAACTCACGTCACTTAGTGTAACAGAACCCATTAAAAACCCAAGTAGTGGAAGTCAAGTGTCAATGAAAGAGTTCGGATTTTCAAATAGTGGAAGACAGGTGTAGCGCTGAGTGGCCGGTCGGTTTTAGTGACGCTAGTATTTAAGGCTAAATTTCAAACTTCGTGTCACTTTTCTACATGACCCTTCTTCTCCAAACTGTTGAACCCCATTTTCTCCTCATTCTCTCTACAATCCCCACCTTCTTTCTAAGAATTCTCATCTTTTTCTTATTCCGATCACCAATCAGGCACCAGTTGAACTCTCCCGACGTCAAGGGCTTTCATTTAAACCGATCAAGTTGTGGTTTAAACGGGTGAGTACTTCTCTTCTTACACCGTTCGTTTTTCTGTCACATGCAAACCCAGATTCTGGTTGCATGAGTTTATCATCTCATTATGAGTATTTCTGGTCTTTTGTTGGTTAGTTTCATAAAGCATGACTGTAGAATTCTAAGATTTCTGGTAGTGGTGAGCCAAATACTGCATCGCTGAGCGTTCGGCTACGTTTAGAGGTAAGGGAAGCTTGTAATTTAATTATAATTCTTGTTTGATGATGATTTATTGGATGGTATGATGTTATGATTGATGAGTTGGTTGATGTTGTAATACTGCATGTTTGTTTGAGTGTATTGTTGATTTATGAAAAGGTATAACTGGGTAGAAACATAGTTGATCGTCATTCTGCATTAATCTGCAGAATCCTGTAAATTGTAACCGAGAGTCATTATTGACCGTTCGTTTTATCCTTGGGTATTCGGTTTGAATTGGATTCTTCTTCTGTGGAGAATTTCAGTTAATGACCGATCGGTTTCCTCTTAGTATATTTGTAAGTAAGCGTTCGGTCTAAGTATGATTTCTTCTTTTATGCTTCCTAAACAGTTAGTTAATATATTTTATAATATTTAAAGTCGTAGACGTTATCTTTATCCTTCATTGAAAATAAGTGTTATGTAATTGTGTGTGTGTGTGTGTGTATATATATATATATCCCTTCATTTTGATTTAAGTTCAATAGTGTTCAGTCTTGAAATCAAGCGTTCGGTCTGAGTAGTGCTCTGTTTTGAACCAAGCGCTCGGTCTTTATAGTGGTTGGTCTTTAACCAAGCGCTCGGTATTTTATTATACCCATTGTGTATTCTCTTTGAACTAAGAATGTTCGGTCCAAGTCAATAGTATTCGGATAAATATTGTAGGGTTCGGTTAAGTTCTTAGGTTCTAGCAATAGTTATTATGATTTTGGGTTAAGTCTAAATTATATGTAATATTTAGTATTCGGTACATTGTTAGGAGTTGGGTCTAGTAAAATACTGTTCTGTAGTAACTGTTGAGTAGCAAGTAAAAGTCCAAATACTATCACTAGTGTTCGGCTTATGATGAGTTTTTTTATCTAGAATGAACTGTTCGGTCCTGTTCGGTGTATAAGTGGAAGACCGCTCGGTCTTGCACTAAGTATTCAGCTATGTTAGTCTAGAAGGTATTCAAAACGTTCGGTCTTGTCTCTGGGGGAATGTTATTGTTCAGTTTTGATTTCAGATGGGATCTGTTTGTATTGGTTCGGTTTGATTGTATTATAGAATATAAATGGAATGGTATGGAAATGAAAGAGTATTCCAGGGAGGAATATCTCATGAGTGATTATTGAATGGTAGAGTATGAATGTGGTTATGCTTAGCTGGCGGTTATCCTGATATTCTGTGATTACTCATTCTCAAGTAGAGAGGAGTAAGTCATGTGCGAGAATGGCAGGATGTCCTGGTCTATAAGGTGAACTTGGACGGAACGGACTAACCTCGAGTGGCAGCTGTTGAGGGCATTCCAGCTATTACATCACCCGGGTGCAAAAACGTGGTAGTTACACAGAATTCATACAGTCCGGACAGTCAGAGTAAAGTGGTCGGTCATTGCATGCTTTGACTTGAAATTTTGATTGGAAATGTATGATTGAATGTTACATGGTTGTATATTGAATTATGTTATATTTATGTGAAATATGTTTTACTAAATTAATTAAATTACATAAGCTTATCCTATTTTTTTTTTTCCGTCTTGTTCGTTCGGTCGTTAGATTGGGTTTTATTTTGTAAAACTGTTCGGTATAAGCTTAGTTTTGAAACTGTTCGATGTAAACTGGTGTAAGCTTAATTGTGAATATTCTATATATGGTTTTATACTGTATTTTGGATGTTACATTACACATTTTACTAGTAATTATAAATTTAATCATCCTATAATGTCTAACAAATGCTAGTAATTATAAATTTAATAATCCTCTAATGTCTAGTTATTATTTTAATTCAACTATTTTAAGTTTAATAATTTTTTATGTGATTAAACATTATTTTCCACAATCATTTTCACATTTATAATATTTGGGCTAATTCCTCTGTAGGGTGTGCCAAACTCAAGCTGTAGTGCAAGACTTGAGCACACTTGGGATTTTCAGTAGCAAGCTACTGTATCAAAATCTCCCCTTTAAAAAATTAATTTAATATCATGTGAGCCATTGACCCACATATCAGATATTAAACTGATAAGAACAGATACTACACTTGATCTTAGCCAAAAGGCCGAGAAAGGTATGAGAATTAAAGAGAAGGAAAATTATTTTTATAGTAAGCTTAAGAGGGACTCTTATATGATCCAGGCGGTATGGGACTTATAAATGCAGTTCAACACTATGCATCAGTCCTAATGACAAATATGTAAGTTTAATAATTAACATTTTATTCTCTTAATTCAACTACCTTTAAGTTTAATAATTTTATTTATATGATTAAACATTATTTTTTATACATCTCTAATTTTTGAGTCAAGTTCTTATAGATTGTTTTTATTATCATTCTAAAAATTTCTTATATGTTAAGTGTGTATAAATTTATGTTTATCTTTTTTTTATTTAATGTTAAATTTTTTATTCTAACAAAAATTATATTTCATCATTGTTCTCGATGCATAATAGATATATCAAATTTATGTATATGATTTCTTACTCTTTTAATATTAATTAATTTTTATAAAAAATTATAAAAATATAATATTTTCAAATATTTAATATTAAAATAATATATTTAATGTCAAAGTTTAGAAAAAAATTATTGGTAAAATTATATTTATATTAAAAATCATTAAAACAATATTTAGAAAAAAACAAAATAAATAAGAATATTAAAAAGAAGTAAAAATGATTAAATATGTATCTTATAAATTATTTAAATATGTAATAAAATATAATGAATCTTAAAAATTTCAAAATCATTTTCAAATATCAAACTCGTTAAACTGATAAGATAATTAAAATTGTTTGAGTGAAACAATAAAAAAAGTTGAATAAAAAAAGTAAAGTAAATAACTTTTTATATTATATAGTAAACGAAGGGTTGAAGATTGAGAATTTGAAATTCAGATAAACATATATCCTCGTGTGAAAAAAATAATAAATAAAAGCAAAAAAATGAGTAGAAATAATCATATATATAAAATTTAAAAACTATTTGATTAAGAAAATTAATTGAACATAAAAAATGTAATTAATACTGAAGAAAATACACGAAATATTCGAATTCTGTGAATAATAAATAAATGAAACAATTATAAGAAATAAAGAAAAATTATATAGAAAAAATGAATTACGAAATTAGTAAATACTAAGATTTCAAATTCAAAGAGTAAAAAAGTAACTTTTACTTTGTAAAAACTATATTTCATTAAAGTATAAATGCAAAAATTATAAAAGTGTACTAGGTTATATAAAATTCTGAAATAAAAAATTAAAATAATATGGTATGATAGTATATCCTTATATTCGAGATTAACCAAAGAGTAAAACCAGATAAAAAAATGTTTTACTGACTGAATCTAAACCTTTTTGTCTGCAACTGGTCTTAATACTGCCAATGTCGTACACTGCACTTTTCTCTCTTCTCTCTCTTATTTATTTATTTTTTCAATTTTGCTTTGATGGGCTATGTAATTGTTGGACCAAGTCTGCACAGCATAGAGCAAAGTAGACTCACCCATATTACGATATTAACAAATAAATTTGACATTATATATATCATACATTTATGATAATTCATTTAAATGTTTTAATATGTGTGGTTATTTTTAGTATTATGATTATTTTAATTTAAATAAAATAATATAATAACATATACTATAATAAATCCCGTACTACACGAATGAAAAAAAAATAGCATAAAGACAAACATTAGAGTTGGTGGCTTTGTTTAACGCATGCGGGAAAGTCTATAAGATATAGTTGCTAGTCCAATAAATTTATGACAAATATGAATGTTTTTAAAGAAAAAATTGTATACAAAACATCAATATTTGTATTTTAAAATACTGGAAATTTAAAATATCATTCATAACTGAATATAGATTTTGACTTTCTTTCAACCATTAATTGCTATAATAAATATCTCGAGTTTAGATTAATTAACAATTAAATAAATGCTCGAATTAATCAAAACATTAATTAAAGTAATAATTGGGGAAGCATATTGTGAATAGCAAAACAGTTGAAATAATTTTGTTCAACTGTTACAATAAAGTTTGTTGATTTGAGATTATCAGATTGTTGATTTGATCAGTTTCAAAATCCGTATTAAGATTGAAGTAATACATGCGTGAGTGAGTAGACTACACGTAACATGTTTGAATAAAAAAAGGACTATTGAGGTAATGTGACATCGGTCTGAAATTTCAATGGCTACTTTTTGGTGTGTGCAGTAAAAGTTGAAGTACCAACAAACATTTGGAAGTATAGCTATTTCTCAAATCCGATACTCTCTGTGAAATCACGTCTCATTTAAACGTGTCAGCTGTGTGTTCCATTCCTGAGATTCAGCTATCTGTTCAGTAGCTCTGCTTCTTCAAATTCAAGAATTGCAGTTATAGTGTTTGTTTGAAGGATGGTGAGAGTGTGGTTAGCAGTAGCAGTGGTGTTACTGATTGTAGGAAGCTTTGTGGAGGGAAAACCTCGTCGGATTCTGGTGGATACAGATGTAGACACCGACGATTTATTTGCTCTTCTCTACCTTATGAAACTCAACACATCACAGTTTAAATTGGAGGTAAGTCTTCTGTCAAATCAATGCAACACATCTCTTTCTTCTTCTGATTTTTTCTTCTTCGTCACTCATTTTGGAGATTATTCATCTGTTACTTCCCAACCTAAATTCTTCTGTACCAAATCATTGAAGAGCTTTTTCTTACTGATGAGTTTATTTATTTATTTAATTTTAAATAAAAGAGGCATGCCTTCCCAGTTGTCAACAGCCGTATGTTGCTCGAATGTCTCCACTGTAATTTGGAATTTTAATTTATTCTTAGAAGAGAATTCAGATTTTTGGATATTAATTTTTTTCCACGTCACATCGTGGGACTTTTCCGCTTTTCTTATTTGTCTGTCACTTTCCGGGATTCACATTACTCCTTTGAAAAACATGGAGGATTGATTTGTAATAGTTTGAAGAAAAAGTGTACGGGAAATTAGGTTTTTTATTTAATTAAAAATATAATGAATTTGAGTAGGAAGTTTATAGGTACTTGTGATTAATTTAATTGAATTAATCAATGTTAGCACGTTATTTTTAGTATAGTGTTAACATTATCATTAGGTGAACTTTTTTAAGTATAAATGTTTTTCTGTTTATAAAAAGATAGTTCAGAAAATAAAACATTTTTTTTAAATAGATTAATCATTTAAAAAAATAAAGAAAAACCTAACAAATATAATTATTTTATAAAATAAATATTGAATTAGAATAGTAATTTACTAAATAGTTCTCACGATTTTTTTCCCATATCTTTCAAAACTTTTCTTATAAATAATTATGAATCATTTAGGTCAAATACAAATAAGAAAAATGATACTCCCACACATTTCAAAATATTCACTTGAGAATTTTATTTAATAATATAATAATATATATTAGAATTTATATTAAAAATAAAATAAATATAATTAAAATATTATAATTTTAAATTATGATATGAATATTTTTTGTTTTTATGGGTGTCAGCATATCACACTCTAGGAATAATTATCACATGTGATCTCAAAATAATGTCCAGGTATCCTCGGAAATTGTAAACCACTCCTAACAAAGAGAACCCATACCTCATGAATTCCTTTCCAAACAAAGTAGCGTTTGATCACTCAAACTAATTGACATTTTGGTAAAACCATTAGCTATTTTGAATATATTGTGAACCTAGTTCATACAAATTCGTATTTATTGCTTGAAAATTATTAAAGAAGTGATATATACTCAAATGTAAAAAATTATAAACTGAAAAGTAAAAGAAAGAAAGATTATATCATACCCTCTTGAAGGAAGTATGAAGGTAAAATATGGTTTGGGAATAATATCGTAATTTGTTTATGAAGGTATTTTTTTTGTGTGTGTGGAAACAATTTTAGGCCATCACCATCAGCGCAAATGCTTGGACCAACGCTGGACATGCTGTTAATCAAATTTACGATCTGCTTTATATGATGGGACGAGATGATGTTGCAGTTGGAGTCGGCGGTGAGGGTGGAATACTCTCAGATGGTACCATACTCCCCAACGTTGGTGGATATCTTCCAATCATAGAACAGGTTTCTTACCTTTTGCAAACCTTACTTTTCCCTAAATACGAGGAATATTGTTCACAGGGATAACATAGATAAGTCAGAATCTGCTCAATTATGTAGTCAGATGATAAATTACTATAAAAAAAGAGAAAAAAATGTATATATAATAGTATTACTATATTTATACTTGTGTGGTATTGTACGGGATACTTGTATCATGATTGAATTTATGTTTCTATTACATTCCATGATCTTATATTATTTAGAGGGAAGATAAAAACAATTTATATATTTTTATTTATTTATTGAAGTATTTTTAAAGATAAAACTGTGAAAGAGTTTTACTTTTCAAAATAAATAATATCTCATAGAACTGAGAGAGATTCATGTCAGTTTTGCTTTTTAAAAGGTTAACTGAATAAGGTATTAAATAAATGATTTGAATCTTAAGAAATGTGATGACTGGAGATAGAGGTATATATAAATAATTTTAACCATTTTTTTAAAATTTAAAATGGTTATAATTATATTACACTGAAAAAAAAAAACATTTAAATGCATGTGTTTTAATGATGATTGTCGTCTTGAAGCAGGGAATGACAACGGTGGGAGATTGCAGGTACAGGCGCGCCATTCCTATTGGTCTTGGAGGGCGTTTGGACATTGATGCCAATTATGGTATCAAGAAAGCTTTCCTACCACAGGTGTGTAAAATTCAAATTGTACTTATTTAATGATTAATTATGTTTAGAACATGATTAATTGTGTTTAGAGATTTTGGTAAATTAGGGAAGAAGGAAATACAGTCCAATGCAACAAGCAAGCGCACAGGAAGTGTTGATTGAAAAAATATCTTCTGGTCCCATAACAGTGCTTGTGATTGGAGCACACACGAACATTGGAATCTTCCTAATGAATAATCCAGAGCTGAAAAAGAACGTGGAGCGTATCTATATAATGGGTGGGGGCGTAAGGTCAAGCAATCCAACAGGTTGTTGCCCTAAGAATGCTTCGTCTTCCTGCGTGCCTCGCCAGTGCGGTGATCGGGGGAACATGTTCACAGACTATAATACTAACCCTTTTGCAGAATTCAATATATTTGGAGATCCTTTTGCAGCATACCAGGTCTGATACACATTTTCATATTCATAAAACCACTTCTTCATTCAAACTGTTTAACATTAACACAAATCTTTTTTAGTAATTAATGCATTCTTCAAATTATATATAAATATACAAACATTGTATAAGGACAAATCAAATATGGAGTAGAATAAAATAGGATATAAGTTGGTTCACAGTGTTATTTCTAACTTGAGACAGTTGATTAGTGAATTCGAGACGAAAATACAAAAATAATGATCACGTTATCTCATTGATTTAAAACTTAAAAATCAAATGGCAGGATGCTTAAAATAAAAATATTTTATATACTTTACAGGTTTTTTAATAGAAAATTAAGAAAAAGAAATATTTTATATAGTTCACGTGAGAAATCATTTTTACTATTTGCATAGTTTATTTTCATTTTTTAATTTTAAAATATAAGTAAAGGAAAAATATAAATATAAAATATGAAAAAAAACTTCTTACATTTATCAAAACAATTAAATTTAGCATATCAGTATATCCTCAATATAATTATATATATTATCAGTTTTTTCATGTTGTTTACTATCCATATATATCAAATCACTGGACACTCTTTCTTGGATAAAATGATTTTAAATAGGCCTGCTCATTTGTGTATTTCTAAGGATCTGTTTTTCATAATTTAGTACATCTCTTAGAAATTTATAATGTCTTAAAAAGTAAAAATTCAAAAAACTATTTCGACATTTTTTATAAAGAAGTTAGAAGTTGTATCTTTTTGGGGGAGCATTATGTAACCTTTGTTTAGTTGATTGAAGTCATATAAAAAATATGTTGATGACCAGAAAATATGTGGATATTTAGGTGATTCATTCTGGAATTCCTGTCACTCTTGTTCCTCTGGATGCAACAAACACAATCCCTATCACTAAAGAATTCTTTGACGAATTTGAAAAGAGCCAAGACACATACGAGGCACAGTACTGTTTCAAATCCTTGAAAATGGCTCGTGATACTTGGTTTGACGACCAATTCTATTCGGTAATTTCTTAATGAAGCCATGCGTGCCAATTATTAAAGTAAAGTATACTCTTCGTCTAATACGAATTCATTGTTGGCAGAGTTATTTCATGTGGGACTCTTTCGCAGCTGGTATAGCAGTCTCAACCATGAGTAAACCCAATAACCATAATGGAGAAAATGAATTTGCTGAAATGAAGTATATGAACATAACTGTTATAACTTCAAACAAACCTTATGGGGCATCTGATGGCTCTAACCCTTTCTTTGATGGCCGAAGAGTTCCTAAGTTCAATCTAGAGAAAGGTGGGGTGCATAGTGGTCATGTTCAACAAGGGCTTAGAGATCCACTTTGCTTTGTGAAAAATGGGAAAGGTAGATGTCAGGTAATTCTTGCTTTCTCTTTTGGCTTGCAACTTCAATTTGTTACGTCCAATTTCACACCTACATATGGTAAATCTTAACGTGTTATGTACCAAAACATGTTCTATACACAGGATGGTTACACAAAAGAGGTAAGTGGTCCAGACTCAGTGAGGGTACTTGTTGCCACAAAAGCAAAGCCTAACAAGGACGTTGGGAGCAAACTTGACAGAGAATATTTCATAAACTTCTTGAATGTATGGTACATTTTTTACTATATTGTTCAAACTTCTTTCAAGATTTATGAATCACACTGTTTTATCATGCCGTGTTAGGAAAAGTGAATGTTAATTTGTGATCTGACTATATGAACGGATTCTAAAAATGGAAAGTGTATATGAATCTGAATTTTTGTATTCTGTCTAATGAAAGGCTCTGAAGGATCCACAAAATTCAGGGAGGTTTAACTTCACCACACAGTTTCCTTATTACAAAGAAGTAACTTACAAGCCAAATTTTCAAAATAAAACACTGGGGAAACCTGTTGTGTTTGACATGGACATGAGTGCAGGAGATTTTCTTGCTCTATTTTACCTCCTAAAAGTGTCTGTTCAAGTAATCGACCTTAAGGTATTCTTGTTTTTTCATTCTTAATTGTTTATTCGATTTGCACTTAAGTTCTTAAGAATTTCAATATTATGTTGAAATATATACGCAATTGCACTCAGGCAATCATTGTGAGTCCTACTGGATGGACTAATGCAGCAACAATAGATTCCGTCTATGACTTACTGCACATGATGGGTCGTGATGATATCCCAGTAGGTCTTGGAGATGTTTTTGCAATGAATCAATCGGATCCAATATTCGGAGCTGTTGGAGAATGCAAGTATATAAAAGCCATTCCCCATGGAAGTGGGGGGTTACTGGATTCTGACACTCTTTATGGTCTTGCTCGTGATCTACCACGCAGCCCAAGAAGGTGATTTTATGTTACTTTTATGGCTTTGAATGTATTCTGTATAAACATTAGAATGCATCAAGACTTAGTGAAATCATGTAGGCAGAGTGGAATGGAAGCTGCTACTGAAAGTAGAGAAATGATGGAATCTATGTCACGCAGAAATGAACAGTGTCATAATATTTTACTTGAATAGTGTAATATTATGATATTTCATTAAATTCTTGCGTAAGTGTTTCATGCATTTTGTACCTTTGATAGCTCGTAACAAGGTTATACACTAGCTTGTTCCCACTTAAATATTTTCAGTGTTTGTTACCAACAACTGGCTAATTCACGAACCATCTCAGGTATACAGCTGAGAACTCTGTGAAATTTGGAGCTCCTCGGGACACAGATCACCCTGAGCTCAGACAACCACTGGCCGTGGAAGTTTGGGAGTCTATATTACAAAAAACTAAACCAAAGTCTAAGATTACAGTATTGACTAATGGACCCTTGACTAATCTGGCAAGGGTTGTATCGGTGAAAAACATAAGCTCAAAAATTCAGGTGAGTTATATAGTATGTATTTGTTACCATCTATTTGAAATAGTTGCGTATATCAGCAAGAACAATTAGCTGCTATGAAAGTGGCTCGATAGTAACCCCAGAAAAGAAAAATTCCAGTCATTTTTGGAAAAATTACCCAAAAGGAAACATTTGATTCTGCATTTAACATGTTTCCATTGCAGGATGTATATGTAGTTGGGGGACACATTAGCAGCACTGTCAATGGCAAGGGAAATATTTTTTCAGTTCCTTCCAACCAATATGCTGAGTTCAATATGTTCTTGGATCCTTTAGCAGCCAAGACAGTGTTTGAATCTGAAGTTAACATCACACTCATTCCACTCGATACCCAGCGCATAGCAAGTTCGTTTTCAGCCATTATAGGCGAATTGCGTAGAACACCAAGAACACCAGAGGCCGTGTTTTCCAAGCGTCTGCTGTCGAGGCTATACCGTTTAAAGCAATCTCATAGCATATATAGTCATATGGTACAACTTCCTGTCCACAGTTTTTTTCTTTCTAGTTTTGCACATCTTAACCTCAGAGTTTATGCATAAACTTGTTTGCAGGGTACGTTCTTGGGAGAAATTCTAGGCGCAGTTGTCTTGGGTGATAGCTATTCAGGTCTTGATCCAAAATTCGAGGAGAAGCCCATTGAAGTCTTGGCTGATGGCAATGAATCAAGTGATGGAAAAGTTGTGGTGAATGAAAAAGGTAGAAAATTAGTGAGAATTTTAAGGAGTGTGGATGCCAAGGCTTACCATAGTTTGTATGCAAACAAGCTTGGTCATAAGGAACAGTCAGCTAAGATAAGTAGCTTTGAGGAACAACAGAGAAGATGGAGTCATCCTCACAATTAAAATTAGAGATCATCACTTCACTTTGTTTAGTAAGTGAATTTATTTCTGATTCAATCTCATTTAACTAATTCAATGAGACAATGTATTTCATATCCTTAGGCAAATTTCAATCTACTTTTTACTTCTTAATTGCTACTGCGTCCAACTTTGAGCAATGAAGAAAAAAATAAAGGTGTCTTCGAGGACTACATTGTCTTCATACTTTAAATTATCATACAATATGAACCATAAAATTTTGTTTAGTGAAATAACTATGTATCCCTTAAAGAAAAATGTAGAGCTGTCGGGTAATCTGACCCGACTCAATCCGACCCATCACGGGTTAGTCACTTAGTGAGCGAATCCAATCCAACTCATTTATTAGCGAGCTGAAAAAATTTGAACCTGACCCGACTCATCACAGGTTGGTGGGATAAACGGGTTGGCTCATTGGCTCACTTAACTTTTTTTCACCCTTTTTTTTTTAGATTCTTATAACATGTTACTTTGATCGATAAAAATGAAACAGTAATAATTGGCCCAATTGATATAAAAGAAAATGAAACAAAAGAGAAACTCTACTCTTATATATTCTAAACTATCAAGCATATAAAATTTTGCCAATTTAGTTTAATGAGACATACACAACCGTTTGACCAAGAAAACTACATATAGCCTTTAACAAAAATATATAGCAGAGGGGAACTTTTGGATAGACAACAGCACAACGCAGCACGAAAAGCTAAAAGTTGTGCGTTTTGAATAATTAATTTAATTAATTTGATTTCAATAAAAAAGAAATAGGATTTGAATAATTAATTTAATCAATTTGATTTCAATAAAAAAAATAGGTAGATTGGTGAGCCAACCCGGTTCACCACGGGTTCAACCCGGGTGAGTCGGGTTCTTAGCGAGCCAGATCAAAATTGGCTCGTATCAAAATTTTAACATTTTTTCCAACTCAACTCGACCCAAACCCGTGGTGCCGGATTGACTCACGAATTTCAACCCATTTTGACAGCACTAGAAAAATGATTTATCGAAACTTAACTACCTTCTCAGAAATAACTATATATATATATATATATATATATATATATATATATATATATATATTACATAATACTATTTATTAATTGTCACATTATAATACCATAGGAGTGATTTGAAAGCATCATATCTTTTCAGGATTCCCCTTATATTGAATACCAATTTAAGAAAAATTTCAGCTTTTCTTCCCACTTTCATATTCCAAAATAAAGTAACTTCATATCTGCAAAAAAGAATGTAACTTTGCTACATTTACCACATAATGATAGCATTGTCACTAATCTAGGATCTTGCCCCACCCAAATACTCAAACACTTTACCTGGTCTTACTTGCATAGAATCAAATCAACCTGAGGAAGTCTAACAAAATACAATGTAACGAATAATAACCACCCTTGAAACTGATTTAACTTCTCTATATCAATTTAAAAGGGGTTTGATAAGGTTTATATTCTATTCCATTAAAAGAGAAAATGATATTTGTCACTTACCTTTTTAAATGTTTTTTTTTTCATCAGGTTATGTTAAATATAGATTTATAATCCGTTTTTGAATAGAAATAATTTTAGTTCTCTTAATATCAAAGTGGATTAAAGAATTTAAACATCTAATAATAATATATCGATTGTACAATTTGATGCACAAAATTTGTCTCCCAAGGTAGACAAGAAAAAGTTAAAGAGAAGGTCTTGTTATGAACTAGATAAAAAGGAACATATATATGTTTATGAAAATCCATACTCCACCAAATAAAAAGAATGCATAAATTACAAATCAGAATTAAGCAAAATGTTTTTCAGTTAAAGTTTTTGTTATCATTCCCTTATCAGTGTTTCGAGCTTATTCTTGACATGGCACTACTTTTCTTTTACCTAGTGAGTAGAGAACAACAAAGATAAATTTTTATAATAATAAATATTATTCGTTTTAAGTAAGTCTTTTACAGATTTGCTTTTATATTATTTTAAAAAACTTTTTACTATTGAAAATATTATATATATATATATATATATATATATTTATATATATATATATATAAATTTATATTTATTTTTTATTTTGTTTAATGTGAAATTCTGTTTGTATTTTAACATTATAAAGATAAATAAGTTTCTGACAGAAATTGAAGAAAGCAATGAAACAATTAGTTATTTGACAAAGTAAAAAAAGAAAATGAGATTGTATAAATTAAAGAAAAGATGGTAAAAAATAAAGAAATTATTTTAAAAAAATTATAGGTTTAATTAATTAAAAAATATTTTAATCATCAAAGTAAAATAATTATCATTTTATCTTATTGATAAAAATAAGTTAAAATAAATATTAATAAATAAAAGTTACATTAAAATGAAATATAAATTATTATTTAAAATAAAAATAATTAAAGTTATAAAATTATATTAAAATAAGGGGGGAAAAGTTGTAAAAGAAAAAAAGCAAACACAAATTGAGTGGGTATGAGAATATTAAAAAAGTTTATTAGGGGAGAGAGAACACTGAGGAAGGTATGATTGTGATCCCTTCTCTCTAAATCTTTCCTCTGCAGTCTTTGGCGTTTCCTTTGTAGTTTTCTTTGTGCATCTCGTCTCTGTAATTTTTGCTACCTTGTCAGTAGCCATCACTCCCACTGTAAGAAACTCTTGAGAAACAATGCATATTACATAGCATACCGTTTATTTATTCTATTTCTGATCTCCCCTGTTTTGAATCCACACCCATTACAGTTGCAAACTCGCATAGCAAAGGTAAGGTCATTGAAAAGCCTCTCGGAATCTTCAAAGAAAAAAAGACACAACTTCAAACACAAAGTTCGGGTTGTTGTCATCTTTTAGCTGCTGTAGTTGTAGAAAACAAGACCCACAAAACAACACAAGATTTAATCGCCAATTTACTGCATAAGGATTTGGTGTGCAAGCGGTGCTATTTCTTTCCTCAAATTCAACTATCTGTTTGGTAATGGTACTCTGCTTCTTCAAATTGAAAACATTGCAGGTATAGTGTTTGTTTGAAGGATGGTGAGAATGTTGGTAGCAGTAGCAGTGGTGTTGTTGATTGTTGGAGGCTGTGTGGAGGGAAAGCCTCATCGGATTCTGGTGGATACAGATGTTGGCACTGATGATTTATTTGCTCTTCTCTATCTTATGAAACTCAACACATCACAGTTTAAATTGGAGGTAAGTCTTCTATCAAATTAATATAACACATCTCTTTCTTCTTCTGATTTTTTTCCCTCCTTTGTGAATCATTCATTCATTTTTTCCCAACCTAAATACTAATACCAAATTATTCAAGAGTCTTTTATTACCAAAATAAAAGCTTATTGATGAGTTTTTGTTTTTTAATTTAATTTTAGATAGAACAGGCATGCCTTCCCAGTTATCGATAGTCTTAGACGTGGCGTGCGAGAATTTTTATCTATTCTGACCCAATGATTCAGATTGTTGGATATTTAAATATATATTTTTTTTCAGGTCACATTATATACTATTTTTTACTTTCTTATTTGTCTATATCTTTCCAATGGTTTACTTTACTCCTTTGTTTGGCAGGGAGTATAAAATATGAATGATTGATTTGTAATAATTTGAATAAAAGAGGATGGAAGTATTTTGACTGATTGGTTTTATACCTTTTTTTTTTGTTATAAAAGTAGTTGAGAAAATAAAAATAAATTATTTCTTAAATATATTAATATTTAAAAATATGATTTAATAATTCTAATAATATTTATAAGAAAAATAAAACTAACAAATATAAATATTTTTTTAAAAATAAATATTGAATATGAGGGTAAATTATTGCACAAAATCACTATTTTCTTCCCACCTTATTGTGCGTGCTCTCTTTCAAAATTTCCTATAAATCAGCACAAATCCTCCCAAAAAACCTAAATCAAATACACACACAACCCTCACAAATAATATGAAATCAATTCCCGGAAAGCCCTCATATATTGTAAACTAGTACCAAACAGATGATACATTTCTTGAATTCCTTTCCAAATAAAGTAGATTTTGTCAAGTACTACTTTATTGATCACTGAAATTAATTGACATTTTGGTGATTTATATTTAAGTATAAAAGTAATAAACTAAAAAGTAAAAGAAAGAAAGATTATATTATATCCTCTTGAAGGAAGTATTAGGGTGAAATATGGTTTGAAAATAATTTCCTAATTTGTTTATGAACTAGTTATGAAGGTATTTTTTGTGTCATTTTCAGGCAATTACCATTAGTGCAAATGCTTGGACCAGTGCTGGACATGGTGTTAATCAAATTTATGATTTGCTATACATGATGGATCGAGATGATGTTGCAGTTGGAGTTGGCGGTGAGGGTGGAATACTCCCAAATGGTACCATACTCCCTAACGTTGGTGGATATCTTCCCATCATAGAACAGGTTTCTTACCTAATATTATATCATTTCTTTACCGTTTGCAAAGCTTAAGTTTTCTTAAATACCTGGAATATTGTTGATAAGGAAAACATAGTTAAGTCAGAATTTTCTCAACTGTCACAGTTATATTTAAGATGACAAATCATATAAAAAAGAAAAATGTGTTTGTAAATCTAATGGCTACACTTCATCTCGGTTGATACAGTAAAATTATATTTGCAGTATTATCTACTTGGAGTTGAGAGTTTCAAGATAGTATATATGAGACTACTAGGTGTAGTTAGAAAAACTTTTGGATTATTTAAAATGGTTCAAATTATATATTATATGGAAAAAGTGAATTTATGTGCATGTGTTTTAAGGATTATTATTCTCTTGAATCAGGGAATGACAACAGTTGGAGATTGCAGGTACAGGCGAGCCATTCCTATTGCTGTTGGAGGGCGTTTGGACAATGATGCCAATTATGGTATCAGGAAAGCTTTCCTACCACAGGTGTGTAAAATTCAAATCGTACTTATTTAAGGATTAATTATGTTTAGAACATGATTAATTGTGTTTAGAGATTTGGTTGATAATTGTATGACGAAATAAGGGAAGAAGGAAATACAGTCCAATGCAACAAGCAAGCGCACAGGAAGTGTTGATTGAAAAAATATCTTCTGGTCCCATAACAGTGCTTGTGATTGGAGCACACACGAACATTGGAATCTTCCTAATGAATAATCCAGAGCTGAAAAAGAACGTGGAGCGTATCTATATAATGGGTGGGGGCGTAAGGTCAAGCAATCCAACAGGTTGTTGCCCTAAGAATGCTTCGTCTTCCTGCGTGCCTCGCCAGTGCGGTGATCGGGGGAACATGTTCACAGACTATAATACTAACCCTTTTGCAGAATTCAATATATTTGGAGATCCTTTTGCAGCATACCAGGTCTGATACACATTTTCATATTCATAAAACCACTTCTTCATTCAAACTGTTTAACATTAACACAAATCTTTTTTAGTAATTAATGCATTCTTCAAATTATATATAAATATACAAACATTGTATAAGGACAAATCAAATATGGAGTAGAATAAAATAGGATATAAGTTGGTTCACAGTGTTATTTCTAACTTGAGACAGTTGATTAGTGAATTCGAGACGAAAATACAAAAATAATGATCACGTTATCTCATTGATTTAAAACTTAAAAATCAAATGGCAGGATGCTTAAAATAAAAATATTTTATATACTTTACAGGTTTTTTAATAGAAAATTAAGAAAAAGAAATATTTTATATAGTTCACGTGAGAAATCATTTTTACTATTTGCATAGTTTATTTTCATTTTTTAATTTTAAAATATAAGTAAAGGAAAAATATAAATATAAAATATGAAAAAAAACTTCTTACATTTATCAAAACAATTAAATTTAGCATATCAGTATATCCTCAATATAATTATATATATTATCAGTTTTTTCATGTTGTTTACTATCCATATATATCAAATCACTGGACACTCTTTCTTGGATAAAATGATTTTAAATAGGCCTGCTCATTTGTGTATTTCTAAGGATCTGTTTTTCATAATTTAGTACATCTCTTAGAAATTTATAATGTCTTAAAAAGTAAAAATTCAAAAAACTATTTCGACATTTTTTATAAAGAAGTTAGAAGTTGTATCTTTTTGGGGGAGCATTATGTAACCTTTGTTTAGTTGATTGAAGTCATATAAAAAATATGTTGATGACCAGAAAATATGTGGATATTTAGGTGATTCATTCTGGAATTCCTGTCACTCTTGTTCCTCTGGATGCAACAAACACAATCCCTATCACTAAAGAATTCTTTGACGAATTTGAAAAGAGCCAAGACACATACGAGGCACAGTACTGTTTCAAATCCTTGAAAATGGCTCGTGATACTTGGTTTGACGACCAATTCTATTCGGTAATTTCTTAATGAAGCCATGCGTGCCAATTATTAAAGTAAAGTAACTACTCTTCGTCTAATACGAATTCATTGTTGGCAGAGTTATTTCATGTGGGACTCTTTCGCAGCTGGTATAGCAGTCTCAACCATGAGTAAACCCAATAACCATAATGGAGAAAATGAATTTGCTGAAATGAAGTATATGAACATAACTGTTATAACTTCAAACAAACCTTATGGGGCATCTGATGGCTCTAACCCTTTCTTTGATGGCCGAAGAGTTCCTAAGTTCAATCTAGAGAAAGGTGGGGTGCATAGTGGTCATGTTCAACAAGGTCTTAGAGATCCACTTTGCTTTGTGAAAAATGTGAAAGGTAGATGTCAGGTGATTGTTACTTTCCCTTTTGGATTGCATCTTCAATTTGTTACGTACACTTTCACACGTACATATAGTAAATGTTAACTTGTTATGTACCGAAACATGTTCTATACACAGGATGGTTACACAAAAGAGGTAAGTGGTCCAGACTCAGTGAGGGTACTTGTTGCCACAAAAGCAAAGCCTAAGAAGGACGTAAGGAGCAAACTTGACAGAGAATATTTCATAAACTTCTTGAATGTATGGTAAATTTTTTATTATATTCTTCAATCTTCTTTCAAAATTTATGAATCACACTGTTTTATCATGGCGTGTAAGGAAAACTGAATATTAATCATTTGTGCTCTGACCATATGAACGGATTCTTAAAATGGACAAGTGTATATGAATCTGACTTTTGTATTGTGTCGAATGAAAGGTTATGAAGGATCCACAAAATTCAGGGAGGTTCAACTTCACCACACAGTTTCCTTATTACAAAGAAGTAACTTACAAGCCAAATTTTCAAAATAAAACACTGGGGAAACCTGTTGTGTTTGACATGGACATGAGTGCAGGAGATTTTCTTGCTCTATTTTACCTCCTAAAAGTGCCTGTTCAAGTAATCGACCTTAAGGTATCCTTATTTTTTCATTGTTATTTGTTTATCTAATCTACACTTAAATTCTTAAGAAGTTCAATATTATGTTGAAGTTTATACACAATTGCACTCAGGCAATCATCGTGAGTCCTACTGGATGGACTAATGCAGCAACAATAGATTCCATCTATGACTTACTGCACATGATGGGTCGTGACGATATCCCAGTTGGTCTTGGAGATGTTTTTGCAATGGATCAATCAGATCCAATATTTGCAGCTGTTGGAGAATGCAAGTATATAAAAGCCATTCCCCATGGAAATGGGGGGTTACTGGACTCTGATACTCTTTTTGGTCTTGCTCGTGATCTGCCACGCAGCCCACGAAGGTGATTTTCAATTACTTTTATGGCTTGGAATGTATTATTTATCAGCACTAGAATGCATCAGAGGTTGGTGAAATCATGTAGGCCAAGTGGAATGGAAGCTGCTATTGAAAGTAGAGAAATAACGAAATATGTGTCATGCAGAAATGAACCGTGTTATTTGGGTTACACTATGTTGAAAGAATTACTTTTCTTGAATAGAGTATTATTATTATATTTCATTCAATTGTTGCGTAACCTTTCTTAAGTGTGTCGTGCATTTTGTAACCTGGATACCTTGTAACAAGGTTATATATTAGTTTGCTCGCACTTAAATATTTCCAGTTTTTGTTTCGAGCAACTGGCTAACACACGTACCATTTCAGGTATACAGCTGAGAATTCTGTGAAATTTGGAGCTCCCCGGGATACAGATCACCCTGAACTCAGACAACCACTGGCCATGGAAGTTTGGGAGTCTATATTACAAAAAACTAATCCAGGGTCTAAGATTACAGTGCTGACGAATGGACCCTTGACTAACCTGGCAAAGGTTGTATGGATGAAAAACATAAGCTCAAGAATTCAGGCGAGTTATAGTATGTATTAGTTATCATCTATTTGAAATAGCTGCATATATCAACAAGAACAATTACCTACTGTAGAAGTGCCTTGAGAGTAACCCCTAGAAAAAAAGTTCTAGTCATTTTGGTAATATTAGCTAAAAGGAAGCATTTGATTCTGCATTTAACACTTTTCCTCGAATGATTAAGATATTTGTGTTGTACTGATAGCATCATAACAAGGAATAACAATTCCAAAATCTGGCAGGATGTATATGTCGTTGGTGGACACATTAGCAGCACTGTTAATGACAAAGGAAATACATTTTCAGTTCCTTCCAACCAATATGCCGAGTTCAACATGTTCTTGGATCCTTTAGCAGCCAAGACAGTGTTTGAATCAGAAGTTAATGTCACACTCATTCCACTCAATACCCAGCGCAAATCAAGTTCGTTTTCAGCCATTATAGGCGAGTTGCGTAGGACACCAAGAACACCAGAGGCTGTGTTTTCCGAACGTCTGCTGTCACGGCTATACCATTTAAAGCAATCTCATAGCATGTATCAGCATATGGTATAACTTTCAGCCCACAGATTTTTCTTTCTAGGTTTTCACATCTTAATCTCAGAATTTATGGTTAACCTCTCTAAATGTGTGACACAAAAAGGAGAATTGTTAGTATTTGAAGGTTGTGAAAGGAGTAGTTGATGGGATAGAGAAAATGTAGAGATAGTTGAATGTAGAAGTAGTAGTTGAAAGAAGTGTTGTAGTTGTCTTTAGTTGTAGTAGTTGTTGGTTCATACAAATGATAGATGTTGGCTACATACATCAAATGGTAGAGTTCATGGGTATTTATAGACCCATAGATTATTCTAGAACATACTAGCCACAACTTATGTGGAATGTTCTAGATTTTTACCTATGTAGAATATTCTTGATTTTTCTTCCTATCTTAGGTTTTTCTATAATATTCTAGAACTTGTATTACATGTCAATTCTTCTATCTAAGGAGCTTCTACATTCTTCTAGAATTTGCATTACACTTTAATACTCCTCCTTAATGCAAATTCGGTAACTCCAAGCATTGTGCGCAGTAGTTCAAATCTTGGTCTTGGTAATGCCTTCGTAAATATATCTGCAATTTGGTCTTCTGTTGGACAGTACTCGAGTCGTATTTGTTTAGTTGTCTCTTCATCTCGAATGAAGTGATATTTAATGGCTATGTGTTTTGTTCTTTGATGATGGACTGGATTTTTTGCTATTGCTATTGCCGATTTGTTGTCGCAATAGATAATAGTTGGTCCAGCTTGTGGTTCACCCATTTCTTCAAGTATTCTTCGTAGCCATATTGCTTGACTTGTGGTTTCAGCAGCTGCTACATACTCTGCTTCTGCTGTTGATTGTGCCACGGTTGCTTGCTTCTTTGATGCCCAAGATAAAATACCCGATCCTAGTGAGAAAGCATATCCTGACGTACTCTTCATGTCGTCCACTGATCCTGCCCAATCACTATCTGTGTAGCCAATCATCCTTGAGTTAGTCACGGTTTTGTACCATATACCAAACTCCTTTGTGCCTTGTAGATATCTTAAAATTCTTTTTCCTACTCCATAATGAATCTGACTTGGGTTTTGCATGAATCTTGATAGAAGACTTGTAGCATACATAATGTCTGGTCGTGTGGCTGTGAGATAGAGAAGACTTCCAATTAAGCTTCTGTAGCATGATGCATCTACCTCTTGTGCTCCATCATCTTTTTGTAGCTTTTCGTTTACCACCAATGGAGTAGTGACAGGTTTACAACCATTCATCTTGAACTTCTTTAATAGAGCTTCAATATATTTCTTTTGAGAGATAAATATACCTTCCTTTTCTTGTTTCACCTCTATACCGAGGAAATAGTTCATCAAGCCAAGGTCGGTCATTTCAAATGTCTTCATCATGTCTTCTTTAAATTCTTTCATCATCTCTATATTGTTTCCTGTATAGATAAGATCATCGACATATATAGAGACAATGAGATGGTACTGACCTTGTGCCTTAATATATAGTGTTGGCTCACTCTTGCTCCTCCTGAATCCTTGATCGATGAAGTATTTATCAATCTTGCTATACCATGCTCGAGGAGCTTGCTTCAGGCCATATAATGCTTTTTTAAGTTTTAGTACTTTGCCTTCATTGCCTTTGTCGATGAAGCCCTGTGGTTGTTCAACATAAATCTCTTCTTCGAGTACCCCATTTAGAAAGGCTGACTTGACATCCAGTTGATAGATGTTCCATCCTTTTTGTGCTGCAAGAGCTATTAAAACTCTAATTGTATCTAAGCGAGCAACTGGAGCAAATGTCTCATTGTAGTCTATTCCTGGTTGCTGTGAGTAGCCTTTGGCAACCAATCTTGCTTTATGCTTTTGTATAGTTCCATCAGGATTGAGCTTTGTTTTATATATCCATTTGACTCCAATGATGTCTTTTCCATGAGGGCAATTTACGAGTTCCCAAGTGTTATTCTTCTCAATCATTTTAATCTCTTCTTCCATAGCCTTGACCCATACTTCTTGCTTTGATGCTTCTTCATAACAGTTAGGCTCAATCATGGCCATATTGCAAGTTTCATATATGTCTACCAAAGATCTTACTCTTCTTGGACTAGATTCAGGTGAAGAATCTTGTTGTGGAGGTGGAGAAAGCATACCTGAATTTTCTACCTCTTCTTGAGTTTCTTCTTGAGATTGTTGCACTGGAAGTAAAATGTTGCTTTTAACAACTTTTTCTTCTTCCCAATTCCAAGAAGCATTTTCGTCAACTTCAACATCTCGACTGATGATGAGCTTTTTCGTTTGTAGGTTGTAGACTCGATAGCCTTTTGATTGTGTGCTATATCCCAAGAATATTCCTCGTATAGTTTTGTCTTCAAGCTTGTGCCTCCTTTGATCAGGAACATGTATGTAGCAAATAGACCCAAATACTCGTAGGTGTTTAGCCGATGGCTTTCTCCCACTCCAAGCTTCAATAGGAGTCTTGTCTTGGACTGCTTTAGTTGGACATCTGTTTAGAATATAAACTGCAGTGTAGACTGCTTCAGCCCAAAAAGTGTTAGGCATACTTTTCTCTTTCAGCATTGATCTTGCCATCTCCATAACTGTGCGATTCTTTCTCTCTGACACGCCATTTTGTTGTGGAGTATATGCGACTGTAAGTTGTCGCTCTATGCCTTCATCTTCACAGAATTTGTCAAACTCGCGAGATGTGTACTCCTTGCCACGATCACTTCTAAGTATTTTTAGCTGTTTTCCACTTTGCTTCTCAACAAGGGCCTTGAATTTCTTGAATACTCCAAAAACTTCTGACTTTGCCTTTAAGAAATAGACCCATGTCATTCTAGAGAAGTCATCAATGAAGAGGATGAAATACCTGTTGTTATGATGTGAAGGTGTTCTCATCGGTCCGCAAACATCGGTATGAATCAACTCCAATAAGTCTTTTGCTCTCCATGCTTTCTCTGTCGAGAATGGTAATCGATGTTGTTTTCCGAGGAGACATCCTTCACATGATTCATTATTCTCTTTCAAGTATGGAAGATCTCTCATCATGTTTTTCGTATATAGAAGCTTTAAGGCATGTGTGTTGAAGTGGCCAAATCTCCTATGCCAAAGCCATGAGTCATCAACTTCTACCTTCATGGCAATATTAGTTCCAGGTTTGAAGCTTATAGGAAAGCTTCTATTTCTCTTCTCCATTTTTACTTGGCCAATTTCTATCATTTTATTGTCATAAATTTTGCATGTATCTTTCTCAAAATGAAGAGAATATCCATTCTCCATCATTTGGCCAATACTTAAAAGATTTTCTTTAAGATTTGGAACTAGTAAAACATCCTTGATGAATTTCGTACCTTTCTTTGTCTCCACCATGACAGTTCCTTTGCCTCGAGACTCCACTGTGGTGCCATTTCCTAGGCGAACTTTGACATTGACAGATTTATCAATGTCTTTGAAGATACTTTGATCTTTTTCCATGTGATTACTGCATCCACTATCCAAGTACCAACTTCCTTCTCTACCAGAAGATTCTTGATTGGCGTAGAATAAGAGTTTCTCTTGATTATCTTCTTCCGCAAAGTTTTCTTGATGCTTATTTTTATTACGACAATACTTTTCTACGTGACCAAATTTCTTGCAATAGTGGCATTGAGGTTTTCCATGATGCCAACAATCTTTTTCCAAGTGACTTGTCTTTTTACATATGCCACATGGAGGATATTTTTCTTGACGAGTCTTAGAGAAGCTTCTAGGATTTTCTTTATTTCTAGAAATTTCTTCTCTACTTTTATTTCCTTCATATTCTTTATTCTGAGACCGTAATTTTAGTTTTGATTGAAAGGCATTTTCAACCGAGTCTTCTTCATGCCTTTTCAATCTTTGTTCATAAGCTTCAAGAGAGCCCATTAGTTGCGTGACTGACAATGTAGCCAAATCTTTTGTTTGTTCAATCGCGGTTGCGATTGCATCATACTTTTGGGGAATAGAAATTAAAATTTTCTCAACGATCTTTTTGTCAAGAATATTTTCCCCATAGGCTCTCATCTGACTAACTATTTCTTTTATTCTAGAATAGTAGTCTTTAATGGTCTCAGATTCTTTCATTCTTAATAATTCAAACTCTCGTCTTAGAGAATGAAGTTTAATATTGCGTACCTCGTCACTTCCTTGAAACTCCTCTTGTATTGTGTTCCAAGCTTGTTTTGCACTTGTGGCACCAATTAGCCTTGGAAAAATTGTGTCATCAACTGCTTGTTGAAGAACAAATAAAGCCCTTGAATCCTTCTGCTTGTTTTCTTTCAACTCCTTCTTTTGAGCTACAGTAAGAGTAGAGGTGTCTTCTGGAATAGTGAATCCCTCTTCTATGATATCCCATAAATCTTGAGAGCGGAAGAATGTCTTCATTTTGACACTCCAAAAATCATAACTTTCTCCTTTGAAAATAGGTACTGGAATTGATGATGTTTGATTAGTAGTAGCCATTGTTGAGAATATATTTGGGAGTAGTAGAATGAGTTATAGTTTTGTTTGAGGTAGTTGAAAATTTTATCTACGCCCAGTAGATGACCGAACGTAGCTCTGGTACCACTGTTAGTATTTTAAGGTTGTGAAAGGAGTAGTTGATGGGATAGAGAAAATGTAGAGATAGTTGAATGTAGAAGTAGTAGTTGGAAGAAGTGTTGTAGTTGTCTTTAGTTGTAGTAGATGTTGGTTCATACAAATGATAGATGTTGGCTACATCTTACATCAAATGGTAGAGCTCATGGGTATTTATAGATCCATAGATTATTCTAGAACATCCTAGGCACAACTTATGTGGAATGTTCTAGATTTTTACCTATGTAGAATATTCTAGATTTTTCTTCCTATCTTAGGTTTTTCTACAACATTCTAGAATTTGTATTGCATTTCAATTCTTCTATCTTAGGAGCTTCTAGATTCTTCTAGAATTTGCATTACACTTTAATAAGAATAATCAACTTTAGATTCGTTTTAACAATGCCCCTTAAGAAACACGATGATTCCCGTTTAGTTCTTATAGGAATATTTGTTATTCTTGTTTTTATTGCAAGACCGCTACGAAATAGAAATACAAGAACTAAACATAAAAAAAAATTAGTATAAGACTAAAATATTGAGGATTTAGGTATAAGGATTAAGAAAAATGTTGGTGCTGATGTAGGAACCAAACGATTGATAAAACGTTAAGAAATTGCATTAGAAAAAGTAGATTAGATAGGATTAGTTCTTGTTTCCACTGTTTAAGTCCTTTGTGTTTGCAGGGCACGTTCTTGGGAGAAATTCTAGGCGCAGTTGTCTTGGGTGATAGCTATTCAGGTCTTGATCCAAAATTTGAGGAGAAGCTCATTAAAGTCTTGGCTGATGGTAATGAATCGAGTGATGGAAAAGTTGTGGTGGATGAAAAAGATGGAAAATTAGTGAGAATTTTAACGACTGTGGATGCCAAAGCTTACTATAAATTGTATGCAAACAAGCTTGGCCATGAGGAACAGTCAGCTAAGATAGGGAGTTTTGAAGAACAACGGAGAAGATGGAGTCATCCTCAGTTGAAATTAGAGATCATTACTTCACTGTTTACTAAGTGAATTTTAAACATAACTTCATCTCAATAATTAACGTGAAAACTTAAACAAATTTCAATCTAGTTTTTACATCAATTGTTTCTTGATTGCTACCGTTCAACTTTGAGTAATTAAGAAAAAAGAAAGAAAGGCGTCTTCAAAGAGTAATTTGTCTCTTAATGCTCTAACTCATCATAAAATATGAATTATAAGATGAATTAATTTTATTTAGTAAAATAACTATACATCCCTTAAGAAAACATGATTTGTTGAAATTTAACTTGTTTATTAATAGCGACTGTCAAACTATGAAGATGAGGCATGCTCATAAATGGTGTGTCTCATGTCTAAGACGTATCAGACACCAACATGCCCATAGTAGTAGTAAGACACACATTGAAGAAGTGTCTAATTTGAGAAAAAAAAATTTCTGATATAATTTTGATAATTTTTTCTAACTAGAAAAGCAATTATTTCTTAAAAATCTTATAAACTTGCAAATTTATTACATAAGTTTTTATTATTTTTTAATATTAAACAAATAGATTATATTTATTTTTGTGTTAATGAATAATGTGTTTAGATTATTATATTTGACTAATTTTGTTTGTAGATAATTTTAAGGATTTAAAGACATACTAATCTAATATATAAATCCCTGTTGTCGTGATCTGCATTTTGTAAGTATATGTGTCGTATCTAGTGTTTGTCTGTATTCGTGTTACATAACTACCAAATCTTCGTCCTTCAATTTCAGATTAATAAGAATTTAGTAACCTTTAACCTTTGATTTCTGAACAGGTATACCAATTGTGGGATAACTTGTAGTATAACTTCAGTAGTTGAAGCAAATGCAGTCTAAAATAGAGATCTAAGTGCAATCAGAAAAGTATACGAAGGATTACAGAACCATCATACTCTATAGTTATATTACTAAAATCATTAAATTTTTCATTTGCTAAAACGTCTGAGATGGGATGTTTTCAATAAACAGTTTTATAACCAAATACACTTCTATAAACCAAAAAGTATACAGTTTTATCCAGTAAAGTTTAATACCTATTCATGCACTATTTTAATTTTTATCCCCAAAGTTCTAATAAAATTATTTATTCTTAATATAAATTATGTATTCCCACATTAGGTTTGAGACACGGATAATACCATATAATTGATCTGACCAGTGAAGCATCATATCTTTTTAGGATTCCCCTTATCTTGAACACCAATTTAAAAGAATTTTCAGCTGTCCCTCCCAAGTTTCATATTCCAAAATAAAGTAACTTTATATCTGCACAATCTTCAACCACTATATTTTTTAACTCACAAGTGAATGTGCCAACTAATAACTTATGCTACATTTTCCACATAATGACAACATTGTCACTAATCTAGGATCTTGCCCCACCCAAATATTCCAAACACTTTACCTGGTCTTACTTTCATAAAATCAATCAAAGGAAATCTAACAAAAGTCGATGTAACCAATAATTACCACAAAACCACTTGCTACTCCAAAAAAACCCCACCTTACCTCATTTCACTCTTGAAACTGGTTTAACTTGTCTATATCAATTCAAGGTGTTTGATAAGGTTTGTATTCTATTCCATTAAAAGAGAAAAGATATCTTTCACTTACATTTTTTAATGTGTTTTTTTTTTCATCAGACTAAGTTAAATATAGATTTATAATCCATTTTTTAATAGAAATAATTTTTGTTTTCTTAATACCAATATGGATTCAAGAATTTAAACATCTAATAGCACAATTTGATGCACAAAATGTCTCCCTAGGTAGACAAGAAAAAAAGAAAGAGAAGATCTTATTGTGGAAACAGTCAAACTAGATAGAAAGGAACTTATATCTGTTTATGAAAACCCATACATTCATCAGACACACAACATTAAAGAGAATTTTCACCAAAACAAGTGGATCACAAAATACTCTCCTTTCCCTTCTCTACAAATTCACACATCCTTAGAAACTAAATTCCATCACTGGAATTGATCCACCAGCTGCCACTATCTGTTGCTCAAGCTGCAAATAAAAAAACACAAATTACAAATCTGAATTAGACAGAATGTTCTTCAGCTAGAGTTTTTGTTACCGTTACCCTGATCAATGTTTCAAGCTTATTCTTGACATGACAGTACTCTTGCTTTACTTGTTGCAGACAACTGAGGCACCTGCAGCAATTATAATATATAAAATTGTGACCAGAGATAGAAATTTTGCCTTCTTGATGTTTACTCTTCACGAGTCTAAAAATTTCAAAAATGAAAAATTTGTACAAAGATAAATAACTTACGCGTCTATGTTCTGTTCCTCACAGAAGTTGCGGAAAGCAATGCAACAATTCTTTACCCTCTGAGCGCCTATGCTGTGGCCAGACAGAAAATTTGTCTCAGCCAAAGTTTATAACAGAAACGAATTGTCACCACCTCTTTTTTCTACTAAGGCTAATATCTAAAATCCATAGTCTGTTAGTATGTTACTCGAATTCTTCATGAATCAACAAGAACACTGATATTGCAAAACAAAGAAGACAATTTAATTGCTCAAACAGTTTTCTTTTTGTTCAGATTCTTACGGTTGGGTCCATGGAAAAGTGATAATACCTTGAGCTGCTACCCTTCAGCTGGTGAACATGAGCATCAACTTTTTTGAAGTCAATAGTTTTCTGTTCTCTGCACAAGAAGGTGGATGATCATTCAGTTTTCCTAAGGCACTAAGGGGAGGGTTAGAAGGTAGCAAACTCACAGAGAAAAGGTAAGGTCATTGAGAAGCCTCTCAGAATCTTCAAAGAAAAGAGACACAACTTCAACTACAAAGTCCGGGTTGTTCTCATCTTGTAGCTGCTGAAGTTGTAGAAATTGACCATCCAAGAAGCCCTTCTCTCACCACATGTAAGAAAACAAGAGCCACAAAATCAGCTACTGAAAACAACCACAGAATTAATTGTGAATTTATTGCACACACTGTTTATCTGCCTTACCTCCAAGAATAAGGATTTGGTGTAGTCCAAGTACTGCCTCTGCATCTGATCCACCTCCATGTTTTGCCTTTGGCCCTCGCACAACACAAGCTACTACTTTTTGTTATGTTACAAGATACTACTTATTGTTACTGCTCAATATAAGAGAAGTGTACACGAATAAATAATGCAGAAATTGAAAGAGATTTTTGAGAAATAGTGGTGCAAATCTAAGGTCTAGTTGCTGTTAGTGCACGTCTACCATCTCTTTCTGCTTGGCCCGTATAGTCTTTTATTCCTTCCAAGTCTTTTGCTTTCTTGCAGAATCAACGACCCCACCACCTTTTATCTCTGTATATCATTTCTATCCGTAATCTTTCATAGTTCTGATTTCATCATATTCGTATTTTACAATAATTAATAAATCAGACAATTTGGATTTTGATGATTTATCAGAATTAAGACAAATTTCAAGACTTGACAAACACATACAAGGATATAAAGTTCTAACTTCGTGATGGAATAAGTTCATCCAAACTTTATGACTCAAGAAAGACGAAGACTTCCAAATGGATTGGTGGTTACGGAAGCTTGATGGTGATAAGAATATTGTACACATAATGGGTTTGATTTGGTGAGATGGTGGTGTTGAGAAGTCAGGTTTGATTTGGTGAGATGGTGGTGTTGAGAAGTCAGGTGTGAGTATAAATTTCACATTAGATAAAAATGTGAAAGTAGAACAATATATAAAGATAAAAATACATTAATATTTTATCTTAAGGTTTTAGAGAAAAAACGGTGTCAATCCTTGTGTGATTGGAGTCAATCCTTGACCCAATCTAACCAAAACTTATGCTACTAGATATGGGTTTGGGCTTGGGCCCACCTTTCATATCATAGTCAGTTACTCATGTCTTGGAGGGGCATCTCAAGGTAATGTATCTTTAAAGCGGGAAAGAGTAACTGGTACATTTTTTGCAAACTGTTTATAATTCAGAAATTTGTACAAACTTCATGTTCCTAATTGTGAATTTATTGCAAACTATTTACTCTGTTTTTCTAAAAGTCTTCATTAAAGTAATGGTTAGTTATGCATTAATGCAGACAAAAATACATGGAAATGATTGCCTTCTCATGTAGCTTAAACTAAATTGGACATCACCATTATCAGTAACATTGCATCTATGAACTGCGTCAGCAATCAACTTATTGTCGGAATTCAAACCTTGGCCAGATATCATGCCAGCAAAACAAAATAACAGCATGATGAAAAGCTGTTTCACCATTCAGCCTTTTACCTTTGCATGCTTTATTACAGCAGAAGAATTTTGTTCACCATGCACAGGGGAGTGAAAGTAGAGACTCTATATACACATCCACCTGCAATCTATATGGACTGAAACAGGATCGCCTCTGTGACAAGAGTGTAACTAGATTCTCTTTATAGACAGCCACCTCGGATGTATATGAACTGCTCCAATATCTATGCTCTTGCACCTTTCCCTTGTCACTACATTTTGCCAATCCAGTACTCCCATCTATCCCAACAATATCATTACATTTTGTAGAGCAAATTGGAGAGAAGTATTTAGTGGGAATGTCATCAACAGACACAACAATAGACTTAGTCCAAGATGAGTGATCTTTGTATTCTTCCATCACCCATAATTCTGCTGGAGAGCAACACCCTACAACACATATACTGGGAATTTTTCCAAGTACCACCAAATCAAAAGTGTTATAGTCCCACTCAAAATCACGTGGAAGAGATATCTCTGAAAAACTCCTTTTTCTTAAATCAAAGACAACAATAGCATTCTTTCCTAAATCATAACGATCAACCAGCCAATGAAGAGCACCGTTGAAGAGCAACCCAACTTTGATATCATTAAAGCAGTTCAAATACGAGAAATTAATGCCCTCAATCTCTTTCCACGCATTAGCTCTTACAGAGAAAATTTCCACACGGTTAGCACTAACACATGAGAATGCCATGCGCAACACTTTCACCACCAAGTAGTCATCTGTTGACGGATCATACCCAAAACCGAAGAGAAATGTCAGAAGCATAGGATCCTTGGGCATAATAGGTGAGGAAGATAGTTGTTTGTGGACCCCAGTGGACGGATTCCACATCCAGAGACTTTGACAACACTCCAAAAGTACGAAACCCCTGCAGGAACCTCGGATTCGGACATCATAAGGTTTTGGGGGCAAAAAGTTGAGGTTTAATACAGCAGAAGCAGAGTCATCATAAAGGGGTGCATTGAAGTCTATGGATCGGACTTCCATAGCTGAAGGCTCGAAGAACACAAGTCTCTCTGTTCGTGTGGCAGTTTGTTCAAAATGTGACAGAGAAAAGTGTGAATCAGAGATAAGGGAGAGCCATGACTTACACACACACTTGAAACGAACAAGAGACTTGACCGGCAACCTTAACAAGATTTGAATGATCAATTCTTGTGGCAAATGTCGGGTATTCTTTGTTCTACGACTACGACAGTATGTCTTCATTTTAGGACACTTGATTAGCACAACTCAGCAGATAAATATATATATATATATATATATATATATATATATATATAGAGAGAGAGAGAGAGAGAGAGAGAGAGCGGGAGAGAGAGATGATCATAGTTGTATTCCTTCTCTTGTACTCTTTCTATGCTTCTGCATTCATTGTTGAGTACTCTTTCTGTCTCACCCCTTCATCCTTTGACTTTTGATAGATGCTCTGAACTAAAAACCTTTTTTTTCTCGAAAGTCCTGCATCCAGTAACGGTTTAATTAATAATTATTGCATTATAAATCTGTTTATTTGTTAATAATTGAATAAGAATAATTTTAAAAATCTTCTTAATTATATTTTAAATACTAATGATATCTTAATCCAACCATATAAGATATTGACATCAGTCTATATTCAAAATGTGAATGGATCTTTCAGATTTATATAGTGCTCTACTTTCTTATTTATATCCAATGTGAAACTTGGACTCACACTTATATTGATAGTAAGTATGAGTGACTACCAAGTAAATATTTCTTAAAAAATACTAGTTATATTTATAGGAACAACGGGAACCATTAACCAATGTTATTATTCATATAATACTCACCTAAAGTATATAATAATAAAATATTTAATAATAACATGATAGCACATCATGAATAATAACCATAATAACAAGTTGAGATTAGCTATAACATAATGATACATGAGTATTGTTACAGTAAAAGTAGATTTGAGGTGTTTCAAAATCTAAGAGGCTTAAATATGTCTATTGGATTAAATATAAACAATGTTAAATGCGCATGATAATTTTCTTATGTTGAATGTTTACTTATTCTAGTTTGTGATATTTCATCTCTTGATACATTACATTAAAATTGCTTATTGAAATTTTGTTGCTATTGTTCCTTATTTCCTTCTCTAGTTAAGTTTCCACGCTGCTTCATTGTCAACTGCTGTTTAGTGGGAGCATCTCGAACAAATAGACGTTGAAAGATCAACTAAGCAGGCATATTTATGATTTAGTATTTTTAGTTACATATTTTTATGAGTTTAATAGACATGTAGTATTAAAATCAATTTTTTTACATTATCAATTAATTAAAATAATATAATGTTTACAGTAAATATTATAAAAAGATTAAAAAAATATGGATATAATACAATAATTATACTATTTTATTATAAATGTGAGTGTTATTTAGTTAAATATCTTTTATGGAAATTTCATTGTGGAAATCTTTTTATTGTCTTTCTATCTTGTTAAGAAATATGGTTTTTAAGAGACTCGTTGTGGAGTCTGGTTCTAAATCCTCTCTTTTTAGCCTCATTTAGAAGAGATGTCATTCCTCTCACCCTAGCTTGTTTTAATCTTGTGTCTCAAGATGTTTGGTAATGAAAAGTACTGCCCTCATTAGTTTCACAATGTGTAAAGTGATTTACACGTTCTAATTTTATTTTGCAAATATTAAAATAGTCATTGCAAAACAATTCTAATTATAAAATCAAGATAATAATAAATTAATTTGAATTTGTCATATCTTCTTATACATACAAAATAAGAAGTGAATTCTTCCATTTGAAGTGAGGAGATTGAGATGGTAGAACAGCATTACGATGATGCAGAAGTAGTTGAAATCTGAAAGCCGTGGTAGGATCCTGGAAAAGCATTGAGTAAAATTTCTAACATGCCTTGCAGCTCTTCCTACAATAGCCAAGAAGGTCTGAAGATCCAATCATATACTCGGGATTGTTAGTGCATTCTCCAAGGGAAGCCCATCTCTCACAGCTTACATGTCGATCAGAACAGTCCCCTCCATCTCCCACCGTCTTGTCAAACGAGTCTACGTGAATCCACTTTGTTGCCGACCATTTTTCACCTTCGATCACAGGGCATCCAGCGTGGAGACTGCTAGTGTCTGGGGTAGCATTTGTGTGGAGACTGAAGAAAAGAAGTGCATCCCCTCTACGCGGTTTCACTAATGCATTGCCAGGTCAGAAGAAAAGAACAACTACTTAGCACAAATTGAACGCCATAAAACGTGACAGAAAGTATGATACAAAGGAAAACCCGTAAGAGTGATCACTAATCCAATTGCCCACCTGCTATTCCTTTTTTGGCACATTCAGAGAGATCGATACTTGTTTCAGAGCTTCTGCGATGTGGAGATTCCTGTAAGCAAAAACAGAATTCCAGAGCATAATTACATATTGGTAATTAACACCAGAAACCGAACGAACTAAGAAAGGATTTTGAGAATATCATCATATGGACAAATCGATGGCAATGTGATCCTTAAAACAATCATTAAAGGTATAAAAAGAGCAACAATTACTGTTAACATTTATAAAACTATTTTGTCATTAAGACGTTTAAAGGATCAAATTGAGACTAAATTGTAATTTTTAGGACTAATTGGTCATTAGGTTGAAAAGTTCAGATACCAATATGTACTTGTTCGCATTCAATGATCAAATCAATTTTTTTCGTCCTCTTGTCATTTGTCATTAGGTTGAAAAGATATTCAGGAACCAAATTGGTCATTTCCATGTTTTATCTCCAAATTCTCTGCTCATTTTCTAAGTCTTTCACTATTTGGTGACAGAAATGGCATAATATGTCAGCTGAAGTCTTAATGTGAGATATTATGATCTCAATTAAGATGAAACTTTGGCACATTCAACTCACAACTGACACAATATAACGGTACTGAAGGAACCCAGCTGGACATAATGCAAAGAAAAATAACTTTTGACAAACTATTTCAAAGATGCTCTTTATTTTTCGAGGAAAGGCATATATCAATTACTTATGTGTTATACAAACCTCAGCAGAAGGGAACACTGTCTCACCGCCTTTGGTTACATTAGTGAGATACATGAGAACAGTCACGACGCGGTGTCCACCCCGAACAATGTTAACCTTATCAGTGAAGTAATCATAATGCGGGTCGTATTTCTGTCCATGCTCATATCTCAATACTTGTATATCTTCCCCATTTTCTGGAATTCAACATAAATATAACCAGGAAACTGATTGGTGCTTGTTCATAAATAGGTGTGCTTGCATGTACATACAAGAATTTAGACCATTTTCATCATTTAACTTGCACGCTCATTCTATTCTGCAGTCCCAAGCTTTCCAGGCGATAAGTGACACAATAATTTAATATATAATACATACACATATATAGAAAGATAATTTGCAGGTACATACTATTCATTCAGAGATCAAGGGTAAATACTTTCTGATCCTGAAATAATGCATCACTTTTAATGTGGGTCATCTGTTTTAATTAAATCGTACCATATTTTTTCTTTTTCTACCGGTTCATTGAATATTAATAACTTTCTCATAAGATTACTTGATTATCATAGAGCAATCTACTCTTCATCCTATTACTTCCCTTTTATTGACGAACTTCCTTTTAAAGCCAAGGAAGGCAAATAAAAAAACATCAAGGGATACACAGAAATAGTGAATTGTATTTATGTATATCATAGCGTCCCACTTATGATGGCGAGAAATCAAACATGCAAATATAATAATTTTATGCATACCCACCCACAAGCAAATTTTCAAACCTTCAGCATTGAAAAAAAAAAACACATGCGGAGTAGGGGATGGAAAAAAACTTAAGTCCACACAAACTTCAGAAGAATAGCTTGCAGATTTTCGTGAAGATTTTCTTTATAAGGAGTAGTACCTTTAGGAAGAAAGGTCAATGACGAAATCTTGTCTTCTATTCCACTAACAATAGGATCCTACAGACATTGTAAAAGAAAGTCAAAAAAATAATGAAAGTTGAAAAAACTATTCTTTACATCAAACCTACAGATGGCGAGGAAAATACCTTATTCTTGGAAATGAACATGCCAGAGCTTGTTCGAACATCACTCAACGTGCTCTCTCCAGAGAGATTATCAGCCACGGCAGATCTCTTAAGCTCTGATTTGGCCTAAACCGACAACCGAAAATAGCTTAACGGAATAATTAAAGCATCATCAGAGTCCTAGTCTTTGCTTAGATTGGATATGAATACTCACTATAGAGATCAAGTGGTCGCACTCCAAATCCGTGAGGAAACCTTCATACACGAAAGCTCTGCACGCATGGATTCGAATTTCATGAAGTTAAAACATGGAATCGACGCAGAAAGCGAAAAGAGCGAAACAGAGAGCTCACCTTGGCTTCCAGGAAACATGTTTGACCTTGGAAGGGTTGATGATGGAGCTGGCGGAACCCGCATAGGAGCTCCACACTTCATCGCATTTCGATATCAGAAGAAGGAATAGCAAAAACCAAACCCTACTCATTTCCGATTCCGATCAGCACTGGAATTTTCCCGGAAAAATTATCTTTCCTCTTTCTTTCTCTTTCTATCGTTTCACTCCGAGCGGGATGGTGGCTTTGTTTTGTTACCTTTGTGACCTTGCTTAACTGTTTTTTATTTATCATATACAAATTAATTCCTGTATTATTATTTTTAATAAAAACTGTCTTAAAATATTTGATATTATTAACTATTAAAGAAAATGTGATCCCAGATCTAACCCACCCTACCTGCTATTAACTATTGACAAATGATTGAAGTTAATATTCTGCAGATGAGATGAAAATAATAACAAGCGCTATTATTTTAAGTTGAATAACATGATGTTGACTTGTTAGGTTTTGGTGTTAAAGAAACTTTGGCTTAAATGTTTGTTTCGTATCGATGTTAAGAGGTAAATTTTTGTTTAGTACTCAGTTTTAAAAATGAAGACATTGGGTCCCTGTGTTATGAAAAATATATAAAAGGTCCACAAAGAAAGAACAAGTTTCAAATCATCAAAGAAAAAGTTGAACAAGAAAGAGAAAAAGCTAGACAGAAGAGAGAAGAGAGAAGAGAAAAAGTATGGTCAGATCACCATGGACTTAACGTCGTTGCTGTCAACTTAACGGACAAGACCTTATTCATACACTTTTCATAACATAGGGACCCAATGTCCAATGTCTTCATTTTTAAAACTGTGTACTAAACAGAAATTCACCTCTTAAACTGATGACGAAGTAAGCATTTAAGCCAAAAAAAACTTTATTCTTTTGTGTTGAATATTTAGTATTACAATTTTATCCCTTTCCACCTAGCCCGACCCAGTCTGCCCATCATGGGTTGGTCACTTAGTGAACCAACCCAACCTGGCTCATTTGTTAGCGAGCCAGAAAAATTCAAATCTGACATGACTCATCACTGGTTGGTGGATAAACGGGTTGGTTCACTGACTCACTTAATAATAATATTTTTTAAATAAATAAATTTACAAACTTTTTATAATTTAAATTTTACTCTCAAATTTCACTCCCAATATGTGTGTTTAATTAATTATGAAAATAACGAATTTAAATAATTTTTTCAAGCAAAAAAAAAATAATAAATATTTTTTTATAAAATTAAAATTAAATTTTAATAAAATAAAATTAGGTAGGTAGGTGGGTTGGTGGGTCAACCTGGCCCACCACGGGTTCAACCTGCATGACCCGGGTTTAAATGAGCCGGGTTGAAATCTGACCTGCATAAAAAAAATACAATTTTTTCAAACCCAACCCGGCTTGAACCTGTGGTGGGTCGGGTTGGCCCGCGGGTTGTGATCCATTTTGACAGCTCTACTTTATTGAACTTCTTACATTTAAAACTCGCTCCTAATTTTGACTAAACTTGGGCATCAAACCCTAAATCGTTGTGTTCACTTGAACTGATTTTACTTTTCAGGAGAGAATGAGAGCGCAGATTTACGGGACGATGCATGTTCACTTTAGCATAAATGAGACGGAAAGACACAGATTTGCGAGATGGGGTATTTTTCATCACCCGCTGGAGTGTAGAGATTTGCAAGGATTTACCATACAATTTCTAATTTACCCTTTGCACATTTTATAATTTCAACTCAACAACCTGGTTGATGGTTGAAGATGAAGACCAGAAGCATTTGAAGAGGAAGAACTAGAGAGTGAAGAATTTCTAAAGATGAAGTATTTGGTTCCTAATGGTGATATTTGGTTCCATGCTTGATCTCAGGTAATAGCTTTTTGTAAGATCTTGAGTTGTTGTTGCAGGTTGGAGGCATTTGTTGGCGATGAAGACAAAGAAGGGGGTGCTCTCTTTTGAAGGTAACAAGTTTGATGGGTGAAGACGGTGCATATATGTGGTTGAAGAGGAAGAATGAAGACCAACAAAGGAAATTGTATTGGGTTACGCATGAGGAGTATTCAATTCCGCTTCAACAAGAAATATTGAAGGGTGGTGTATTCGGTTCCAAGAATGGTATTCGGTTTCCCTTCAGCTTGCATGACTGGTATATTCGGTTCCAACCATGGTTATTCGAGAGCTTGTGCATTTGGTAAGAGGAGTGGTGCATTTGGCAATTAACATTTTTACAATTAAATATAACATTAACATTTATCCTTCTATATTACATTTATAACTAAGGACATTTTGATAATCTTTAATTTTTACTAATTAAACAAATTTTCTTTATCTATCACATCAATTAAATCATAGACTAATTTTCACAAACTTTACTTTCAAATTCACTTTCACGTACCTCCAAATCCACTCAAATAAACAACAAAACATTTATTCTCAAATCTTTTTAAATCCATCCAGTGACTCTCCCTCAATCATCTCCCCGAATCCCTCCAATGAACAAAGCATAAATGTGATACATTTTGTTTTAGCTTGTGATAACGAGAAACCAAATTATTTTGCCGCATGTTGTTTTTTTATTAAATTATTGGGATGCAAGTCGAGGATAACACTAATGTCCAGTAAACTATCTAAAGGTTCAAAAATTATTTTCAATTTCAAATCTTTCGTATTTTAAAAGATATCTACAAAAACACATTTTAATATCAAAATTAGTTCAAACAGTTTAGATATTAATAATATAAAAAATACATATTCTCTACCTTTTTATTTTAAATTTATTTTTTATTAATAACGGTTTAATTATATTTCAATTGTTAATAATCCTATTTTATCTTTAAGTTAATCGGGATTAGAATTATTCATCTTGATCATTGATTAGTCTATCTAACTACTCCACTATCTATTTCCTTTTAGTTATTTATTTATACATTTCAATAACAATTGATACTCCAATTTATAACTGATCAAACTATGTATAATTACGTTTTGAATCAAAATTGTTTTGTTATTATATGCTTTAATGGCAGAATTATCTAAAGGAAAATAAATTACAACATTATTGTTTAAAAGATTAGCCTTTACTTTATATTAAGTTTAAATTATTTTATTTATGTTGAAAACAAAACGTTAGACTAACTTATCCAATATATTAGATTAACACTTCGTTAGAATTTCATCAACTTAAAAAACCATAATTAAATCATCAGTTAACTAAAACATTATAAATATTATTACATTAACTTTAGGAACAATTTTTTTATCATTAGTTAAAATTTTAATATACTTTTCATTGAAATCAAACTAACCCTGTAAAAAAAAACATATTGTATATAATAATTTGTTTTTTAATTTATGCATAATCATACTAGTTTTAACTAATCTACACTACCTCGTTATTTATTTAACATCAAGATGAAATTTTAAACCTTTCATAAACTGTTTCATGGTAAAATCACACTTTCAGATGAGATATCAAGAAATATTAATATTGCATTGGGAGAGAACTTTAATGAATCATTCTATAGAAAAATCACACTGACCAATTTAATAAACTGTTAGTTTATTTGGAATGAAAAATGGAAGAGAGTAATTACTTTTTTCCATAAAAATATTAAAACGCCTTAAAATTAAGTATATTGTTTTTGATAAAAAAAATTAAAAATTAAAAATTTTATGAGAATAATTAAATTACGTAAATTTAAATCTTATCTAAAGAAAGTAAGAATTTAAATTTTTTTATATTTTCAAATTCACGTATTTTTTTATTTTATTTTTCAACTCAATTTTAGTTGGGGTCTCATTAAAATTTAGATGTTGTTGGGATGATTTTTTTTTATTAGTATCAATTAATTTGTTTTCTTATTAATATTAATAAGAGTTCTTTTTATTTAAATTGTTGAAATGGTTTTCTTTTAATCATTATTATTTTTTACTGAATATTAGTCATTATTTTCTCAGTCAATGTTAGAGAAGTAATTTTTTTTATAGACGTGAACTAATTTTTTTCAAATGATATCATAATTATTTTTTGTCAAAGACACTAACATTTTTTTAAAAATAATTTATTAGAATTTGTGTCATTGACTTTCAAAATATTAGTCAAGAGTAAAGATAATTTCTTGCCAATGTCAACTAAGATAATTTTTCAACTGATATATCAATCAAAAAATCGACAAAAAAACTCTGCAACAAAATTATAAAAGTAAAATAAAATGGATCCATGTTAACCTAACGAAATGCTGTGTTATTAATTTATGTAATTAAGAGATTTTTAGAAAAAATATTATTTTATTAAAAAGTATTTTATGATTACGTATCAAAATATAAAGGACTAAAATGATATCTTAATTTAAAAATAAAATTATGTTGATAATAAAAAACAATTAACAAATATATGAATAGTTTTTCAACTGTGCTATTGCTGAATTTTAATTTATTTATACTTTTGAAGGTGATAACTTTAAGTAAATTTTATAGTACATCTTTCCACTCTATTTCATCTTTCTTTCTTTTTCTTTTCTCTCACTGTTATTTTTATTTTTTTTGTCAACATCCTAAGGACTTAAAAGAAATAATTGTTGTTGAATGACTTCATGAAAACTAATGAGAAAATTGGAATGAGTCGAGAAATGAAATATACTGGTTTTCATATACAAAAATTATTGCGTTACATAATAATTAACGAGATAATTTGATATACAGGGGAAAAGGAGATGCTATAAGGATATGATAGTATCCATTATTACAAACTGGGAATAAAACTTCCCCTAAGCACAACATCAATGGACATTGCGATTAATCAATCCTTCAAATACATTGTACAGATCATTGTTTTCAGGCCCAAAAATTTCATCAGCTTTCCGTAGTGTCTCCTATAGTTTTTTACACACAGATATGTATCAATAAACTGAAAGTTGAGAAAGGAGACAAGGCAGGAGGGCATACCTCTTTTGTTTGTCTATGGGAGTTTAATTCTTTAACATTTGCCAAGAATGCACCAAATTGTTCGTAAGACAAACGGTTCCTAACAATAACAAACACCAGATCAAATACAAGACATAACTACTTATCACAAAAAGGTGACACCTTTCCATAATTTTCAATGCATCTAAGATCTCTCACCTGACTTGGCGAAAGAACTCTTTTCCATCCACCCGCGTTCGTCCTATAACAGCCAGTAAGAAAAAATAAAAGTCAGCTGAAAAGCTATGATCATTCAAACAACAAAAAAGTAAGCATCTACTTCTTGGTGTATGCATCCTAGGTCCAAGAAAATCGACACTGCGACCAAATGAAAACATTCTTAAATACAATGTATTTGCATGAGTGCTACAGTCTTACCGGTTTGTGATCCTGTTCCTGCATCAGAGGTTGAAATTGAGCCCTGAGTTAAGGAAGAGGAGGAAAACACAGAAGACCTATCATCAAACATGCCTCTTGTGGTTGAAAAGGAAACCGAATGTCGCCTTGGAGATACAGGTTTGGATGTTCTCGTAGGTGATACTGATGCAGACAGATTAGGAGGGGAACCAGGGGGAGTAATCCGAGGGGTGGAACCTTGAGATGCTAAGAGGAGGTTCTGTGGTACTCTAGGTCTTGGGGCTGCTATAGTGGAATGGAAAAGAATACAAGGAAGGTCAGGGTATACACGCAAAACAGAACTATCAAAACAGACGCCATATTTTATGGTCTTCGACTCTCTGTTAATGCAGAATTAAATGAATGCCTATCAATCCATTGCTTCATAAATGACTACTCACCATCAGATTCGGGTTCTTCGACCAAAGAATTTCCTGTTGAAGAAGATATAGAAGGTGCCAATGAAGCGTCATTATCTGCAATAAAATGAGAATTTCTCAAAACTGATGCAGCTTAAGGACCTTGACCATGAGGATCTCTTTGAAAAAGCAGGAGAACAAAGAGGTTTACTTCCATTAATCTCCTTATGACACTATAGGTCTCTCTCTCCCTTCTCCCAAATAGAAGCTAAATTGTTTTCATCAGTGTTCTGTCCGACAAATTTAAGACGTTCATTCAAGTCAAATTGGTTTACTTACCTCTTAGAATTGGATTGTCAGCAAACGTCAAGAATAGAACAAGACTAACAACACAGTCAGCTATTTTATTCTTGACCGTGTCTTTTTATTTAGCAGCACAACACAACTGATTGTCTAAACAGAAAAAGACAAGCAACTCCTATGCAAGATTTATGACCATGTGCTTAGGAAATGGTGGATCGCCCAGGGAAACGTGTACCATTTTCTCTCAAGACATGGAACTGCCATGGTCACCATAGAAATGGACAAGATCAAAATCCTAACAGTTTATGGATAACCATTACCATTATTAAGAGATTAAACCACTGGAAACACCATATCTGCTAGTGTACACATCGAAGTGATAAGATACCGACTTCATATTTGAAAGGGTTAAGCAATTTTCTGAAGTGCACGGCAATTTCTTTATATGGTCGTTACGAAAAAGGAAATGAGTTTGTATGTAACAATTTGAAGTTGTTAGATTGCCAATAAGTCTATACTACCACATAGAAGTAAGACCCAACACGCTAAAACTCATTACATGAGTAAAATAAATGAAGGTTTAATTCCATTAGGGAACTACATCTTTTCGTCCTTACAATTACAAATACATATTTTAATCTCTCCCGACCAACATTGTACAAACGAGTAATCAAACAAATGAGTAATCAAACAAACGGCCTAAATGAAAATGTAATTTACAAAGGGCACCAAGAATGAGCAAAAATGCAAATTTATACAGGTGGATATCATACGAGTTGAAAATACCTCCAAACTGTGACGTGGAAGTAAAATTTGATTGGTTCTGTATTTTAGCAACAATGTCCGGAGCTCCTCCCTGTGCCAAAAACCAGTAAATGCCAAGTGTTCCGTAAGTACCATTATAACATAAACAACTCATACATTATAATTATAACGAGTACAATTGAGAAAAACATGATGAATGAATTAATAGGCCAAATTAGTGCATGAAACAGAACACCAAACTCTCCTCATCAAATTGAGACTAAAAAACTAACCAACACAACTTACAGAATTATCATCCTCTTCCTGAAGTGATTGCATAAGCGTCTTTCTGAAAACCTCTAACTGCATACACACATTAATACAACAATTCAAAAAGCCATCCAACTTAACGAGACTAAAATTCTGCCCAGCTAAAAATACGTTATAATCGAAATTGAGTATGTATAGGAACTAAATCCATTAAAATGCACCTTGGAGACATCTCGATTGAGCTTTTTGACAGTGTTGGAAAGCGAAGCATTCTCCTTCAGCAAGCTCTCCTGTAACCTCAACCATCAAAACCAGTTATTAAGCGTGCTTGCGCGCGTGAACGAGAGAGAGAGAGAGAGAGAGAGAGAGAGAGAGAGAGAGAGAGAGAGAGAGAGAGAGAGACGGTTGGAACCTTATCTTGTTCGGCGAGGAGTAGTTTGTCGGCGGTTTCGGAGAGGGAGGCGTCGAGGGAGTCGATTTGAGACTGAAGGTCGGCGATGAGATTGTCTTTGTCGGCGATCTGAGTGCGAAGTGTGGACAGCTCTGATTCGAGGGAGTTGACACGTGTCGATAAGGCAATGGAAGTGATTTTGCGAGCCACATCGAGCTGGTGGAAGGGATCGGACGGTAGTACTTGCATCATCTCCTCGGGAAGATCGAAGTTTGCAGTACCACCCGATTCCGCCGCCATAGCGGGTGTTACCTTACCCTCTTGTTTCTGTTTTTAATAATAATATTACTATTGTATGTTTTTGTTTTTGGTTTGGGTTCTTTTTGTTTATTTTATGTTTGGTGTGTCTGATATGCTATTGTGCGTGCTATGAGAACACAGAGGAGACGCATGGATGGAGCATTCTAAATACTTGTTTATTTTATTTAATAATTAATAATTTAATATTGTTTTACTACAAAATATGTGGTTTTACATGGTTGGAGGATGGATAGGATTGGGATAAGAGACAAAGGACACAAAATGCCAAATCCTTATTTCATTCATTAACGCCATGCGGAATGGGATTTGGGTATGAAAAAAAATAAAAAGTATATATTATTAGTTAGATTGAATATTTTATTAAAGTATCTTGTAAATAATATTTAGTTTTTATAAACAATAGGAGTATTTTTTTTCCTATCATTTTTTTTCATTAAGTGGTATTTAAATGGAGGTGGGAATTTTTTATCTACGTTTTAATTATTGATGGCAAAAGTTGGTAAGATAAATATATTTATTAGTTAAACCATTAGTTTATTTAGTAATATAAAATATTATAAATCATAATTTTATTAATTTAGTGTTGATTAATAAATATAAAATTTTATAAGAATAAAATATTTATATACAAAAATTATAAATGAAAGTCATGGAATGAGTTAAAAAAGTCATTCTTCTTTTTCAAGAAATACTCAAAATTGTAAAGGATAATCCTAACGAGAAAGATGAAGTTACAATTAAGAAAGAAAATAAGGTTTATTTTCATCTTGATCAATACGTGGATTTTGTTATTTTTTAAAGATCTCCAACACCAATTAAACCTAAGAGGCTTGAAATATTATGAATAAAATATATTGTTTTTCTAAGATATATAACATTATAAAATATTATATAATTATAATTTTATTAATTTAGTGTTGATTAGTAATAGTAAAATGCTATAAGAGTAAAATATTCATGTACAATAAATTTATAAATGAAAGTCATAGAATGTAATATATTTTTCAATTAAAATTATGACCACTGGATTATAAGAAAATAAGAATTTTTTTTTAAATTTTCAAAAAGTACTAAAAACTGCAAAGACTAATGATAAAGATGAAGCTACAATCAAGAAAGAAAATAAGGTTTATTTTCATCTTCATCAATGTATGGATCTTGTTAAATTTTCAGAGGATCTCTAACACCAATTAAATTGAAGAGGCCTAAAATATATAATGCATAAAGCATATGAAGATGCTTAGAAGACCAATAAAATAAGTTGCACTATGCATATGAATTTGTTGCCCGAAATTAATAAAAAGTTAACTTTAGATTACCTTATTAAGTTTTAGTTGTTAATGAATTTAACAATAGCTCATGAAAAATCATATAGATCAAGATTCGAAACAGTTTTAAGAACATTTCCTTTCAAATTTGATTACATCGTATGGTTGAAATTAAAAAATTAAGGACATACAAAAAAATATAAGATTGAGAAACTAAAAAATTCTTCACATATTCATAGAGTAAATAAGCATAATTTGGACCCCCAAAATTTGAATCTTATTACACAACTATTTAAAATTATATTAGAAAAGACACAACAAATATATACGTGTTAAAGTCTGTTGTACATTTTAGTCAATAATCATGTTAGGGTCTAGTGAGATGAGATGATGACAAAATTGTAGCAATATCACCTTATGTGTTACTTATAAAAAAATTATTATTATTATTATTGCAATTTTTAAAATACTTATTTTTTTTAATTGAAATTATAGAATTAGGAAATTAAGAACTTGCTTAGTTTAGGATTTCTTTTAATTTTTTTAGTTGTGAAAGTTAAACAATATTTTGTAAATTTTTCAACTTTGAATAAATTATTCGAAATATAGTGAAAATAACGATTTCTTTAGTTGAAAATAGAAAGTGGAAAAAATGTTATTTTAAAAATTTATATAAATCTTAGGAAATAAACAGTACTCTTACAATCATACGTGAGAATTAAAATAAAAGATAAAAACATATTTTTTAACTAATAGTACTCTTAAAATAAATAGTACATGGAAATCAAAATAAGTAGTTACGCGCACGAATGATAGTTTTTATTTTTATTTTTTGAAAGGAAGAAGAATGACAATTTTTTTTATTTAAAGAATAATACCTCCAATAAGTATATATGCTATTTAATTTGAACAATATAGTTAAAATTCAAGTATACGTATGGCCATTATTTATTTGTTTTGACGATAATTTGTTTTATTCGCAACTAGCCATTAGACATCAAAGTTAGTTTTCCCAATTCAAATGATTGGTTTAGACGAAGTCATAATGTTAGTCTGACCAGCATTTTCATAGTTGTAAAACGAATATCCTAGTATTTTTAATCCGTTCTTTGATTTAAAGTTTTATTTAAAACATTGGAAACTATACTTTTTAAAGGATAAATAATTAAAATAATATTTAGTCACTAATAATAAATAATTAATTTAAATTAAAAAAAAAAACAGTTTTTTAATGTCGGGTCAACGGGTCAACCGGGTGTGAAGTTTAAAGTTAGACATAAAACAAAACGTCAAGAAAGGCAACCAGACGAGTCTCCTTTTTTTTTTCTCAGTCTTCTTTACCGAAGTATAGATGTACGCAACTTCCTTCCTTCTTCAACTACACTCTCATTCTTTTATTTTATTAACATTTTAAAATCGTGTTTTTTTTATTCCTTTCCAAATAGTTTTTTCTTTTGTAGGAATATAAACAAAAAGTATGAGCTATATTGAGGACGCCTATGAATTCTTTAGTAAAAAGGAGACAAAAGCATACTGGATTTGTTCCCACTGTTTCCTTTTTCTTTTGAGTTACTTTTCTAGTGCCAAATTATTGAAAGGAATCAGTCCACGGAATTAGGTATACGCATGTACCTTACAATAAAGAAACAACTCATAAGATTTACAGATTTATCTATGGTGGTATTAACAATGATTGATTTGATCATGTATTTGCTTTGACTCCACCTCATTTGAAGATGTTGAATTAATGAAAAGTTTATAGTTCCGTTTCCATTATACAAACATGCGTGTATGTGTAGATAGTAATCAGCCTTGTTGTTCAATAATCTTAAATTAATGAGCTCAAATAACCAAATAGTCATCAAGACACGTAGAAACTCAGTCAAATGTGCGCCAGCCACCAATAAAATAGTTAATTTTACTTTGTTATGTTATTGGAAGGGAACAAACATTCTATTGAGAACAATAGTGTTACGATTCATCTCAATATTTGCTGAAATATGATATGAAGGAGGGGCAACTTCATATGATATGGTCTACATACCAAAACGTTAGAGTTTTGGTATTTGGGAAGAACAAGACCACGTGATGTACTTAATTATTGCCTATATTATTGTTACTCATACACAATTTCGTTGGATGTGAACTATATTTGGTAGATTATACGCTTTCAATTATTACAGGTTAAAGAATAATTAATTAGGTTAATAAAGCATTTGGGGTGTGGCAGGGACCATGCTAGTTGCAACTTTCGATATTTATCCTTGGAGATGATGGATGTTGAATAAACTTAAATCTGGAATATGTTTTAAATCTTATTTTGTTTTTTTCCGTATATGTCGTGGTGATTTTATTCTTAATTATTAATTCGGATTCAATAATATTGTTATTAATTTAATTTTTATAGAGATAAGATAAATATTGGTAATTTTGATTTTTTATTATTAGATTGAGGTACAGTATTATTGGTATATAGATAGATTAAGTAATATTGTTTGGATTAAGTAGTTTATACATTATTATTTTTTTGTTTTTATTCTTTGTATTTAGTTTAAGTTTTTATGTACATCTATTTAAAAGATGTTATGGTTCAATAAAAAATTACTACAATGTGTTTTACCACATTTATTTACTGTGTTTGTTACGAATATTCTTTTTTTATGAAGTTGTATCAAAGTTTCTATGTTCCGAGTGCTAAGTAAAGAGAGAAAACAAATAAGAGAATGAAACAGTATGAGAAAAGAAAGAGCGAAGAACTTTCTGAGCGTGTTGGATGTTGGAAAAAATTCTAAGATCATTAACATGAGTTCAAAAGCATACATTGGGATATTAAAAAGTCAAAATACATGTCCAACACTGTGTTGGGTCTTTCGAGGAGGAGGTTCGATGTGGGTTACACAAACACCAATAACATCTGAGCTAACTATATAAAGGATCAACATCACTCTCACCCAAAATCTTAAGGCAATGCGTTAATGAGTCTTTCATCTTTATATACTGCTCTACTTTGTTAGGTCACTTAAGGTACATAAATCATGGAGAATAAATAACTATCAACCATTTGATCAAGTGTTACAAATACAACTTGACTTGAAAGGAACTTAGAACACTCACAACCAAATTCGTAGAGGATGTGACAAAGGTTATTTTGACAATTTTAGAGATCCACAAAGGTGATATAAAACATATAGAGCTTGACAAAGTTGGTGAAAAGTATGAGTAGCTTGATAAAGTGCAAGGACAACTTAACCATGATGTAGATCTCGATAAAAATAGTTGAGATGTTGTTAAACTCGACGAAAATGATTAAAATCGTGATGATTAACTAACTTAGAGGTGAAAATTACAAAAGTAAAACATGATAAAATATTGGAATTTGAAGAATCACAAGTGAGACCATTAAAAATTTTGGTGAAAATGATATAAGAGACCGTGAAAAAAAATCTTAAAAAAAATATGAAGAGATATTGTATTTAGAAAAGTTTAATTGAATACTTCGAGAAAAAGTAAAGAATATTAACGTAAAAAAGTTAAATATCAAAGGAATTGACATAAAACTATATAAAATAAGAACTTAGCAAATGTTAAGAATGAAAACCTCCATCACAATGAAGTAGCTGTTGACAAGTTAAATTTTAGAAACAATGATATTATAAATAAAATGATGAATGATTAGTGTAAGAATCAAAAGAGTTATGAAAATAAAGTTGATAAAAATGTTAGTTATAAAAAAATGACAAAATCTAAATTTGATTAAAAAAAATAAGCTTAATGTGAGATGATGTATATGAAAATTATAATGCATTTTAATAAATAAACTTAAATTAAAATTATATATTAAATATATATTTATTATATGTATGATTTTTATTTTCAATTATTAATTTAATTCTGATAAAAAGAATTTAATAATATTATTTTAATTTGAATTAAATAATTAATATAGAGAACATAATTCAATAAAAGATCATCTCAGTGTTTCAGTACATTTATTTCCTTTGTCAGTGACACGCATATTGAGGTTATAACTTTCAATTATTACAGGTTAAGAAATAATTAATTAGGTTAATGAAGCATTTTGGGTGTGGGAGGGACCATACAAGTTGCAACTTTGGATGTTTATCTTTGGAGGTGAGGGACAACTGGAGGTGAAAAGTAAGGTGACGGCGTGAGTATTGGTGAGGAAAGAGTAACGGAGAACGTTAAAGATTTGGTCATAGAAGAACAGCTGTGGGTAATTTGGTAACGCGTCATATTGATTTATTGGAAGGTCGGTGGGAAGCTAACCTCTCAGACCCCACCCTTGTCTCCTTCTACACATGCTATATATCAACCCTTCCACCATGCCATTTTCTAAAACCACCTTCCCTCTCACACACGCACGCTTCACCCGTGTTTCTTCTCTCTGTCTCTCTCCTCAACACACAAACCAACCTCCTTCCTTTTCATTTATTTGCTTCTCCTTTCATTTTTTAATTTTTCTTTCAATTTTTTGCCATGGCAACCCAAATTTTGCGGCCTCAAGACTGTCTGGTGGAACGAATAACCGCTCCGCCACCGGACTTTTCCCACCGGAGGAGTTCCGCTAATCGCTGTAATTATTATTACTACAACAACCATGTCGCTGCTTCCAGGTCTTCCCGGAAGCCGTTTACCCGACCCGACCAGAGGAAACGGCCTGCTCTCGGTTCTGCCCTACTAGTGGTTGTGGACTCCACCGCCGCCGCGTACAGGAGATCTAGCGGTGACGATTCGCGGTTGGCCAGGAGCCACGGCTTGGAGAAGGTTACGATTCTCCGCAGGGGCCAGTCGCTTGATTCGGCGGTGAAGTGCGACGTATACGCCGGATCGGCGTTCGCGATGTCTCCGTCACCGAACGCGCTTCCTCTGCCTTCGTTTCCGACGAAGAAGAACTCCTCGGCGGCGTTTGATGACTCCGCCACGCGAGATCTGAGGCGTCTGCTCCGTCTCGAATGAAAAATATTCGGGTTCCAGTTCCGGGTTTTCGAATCGGGTTGGATCCGACAAAATATTCATGTTCCTCCTCCTCTCTCGTCTCTCCTCTTTTCATCACCTAGAATCTTCTCTCCCTTACCGCTACCGTTACGCATCTCCCGTTTTAGTTCTGTCCTGACTGTGATTTTTTTAAACGGATGGATGGATCTGAAGTTGGGGGTGAAATGGTTAAAAAGTTTGGAGTAGTTGAAGGAGTCCCGAAACTGTGATTGAAGTTGTAGCATACTTTGGGTTGTTTATTAGAACATTAAAATATGTAAACATGTAACACTAATGTCAGTCTTAGAGGGAAATTAGAAACGAAGAAGTGGAAACGGTAAGAAGGTAGTTGTGTAAAATCCAGTAAGGGTTAGGGATCTGCTTTATGTTGGATTCGGTCTATGATCAGTGTGAAGTGATTAGTTTATGATTCTGTGAAATACAGTGAATAGTAACGAATTGAACGACTGATTCTGTGTGTTAGGGAAAAACGTAACCCATACAAATAATATGACTCACCGACTCACCTTGGTAAGAAAATAAGGTGTTGGGTAAAGTACAAAATTGATTTCTATTTTATATTAATAAAATAAAATAATGTTTTTTTAAATAAATAAAAAATCAAAATTATTTATATCTATTTTATTTTTATTAATATCAAATCAAATATTATTAAATCTAAAATTAATAAAATAAGATTTTAATGAATTTTTAAAATTTAAGTTTATTCTAATAAATTTTTTCATAAATTTAATTTTTTTAGATTTGAATGAATTTTTAAAATTTAAGTTTATTTCAATAAACTTTTTCATAAATTAAAATTTATTTTTTCTTCGTTCGGACTGGATTTTTCTTTCAATTAGATTTGACTTATTATTTTTCTTTATGGCTTTCCTTTTTTCTATTTGATCTCTTTAATATTTTGTCTGACTTTTTAATAATTTTGACCAATTTTTGATCTTAGACAATTTTTAATAATCTTGGTTGATATCTCTATTAGGTTCTTCTCAACATTTTCCTGGTTCAAAAACACTAAATACTTCCACTTCCTTTTCAAAAGTTGTCTTCTTTAGCTCTCCCAGCTCAATTTTTTTGTTTATTTATAATTTCATTAGTTTTATCTAAAAGTCTTTTTATTCGCTAAATCTCTTCATCTTTTTGTTTGAGTTCTTTTTCCATGTTTTCCTTCTCCATAATTGTTGCATCCTTAACTAAGATAATTTCATCCATTATTGTGATTCAGCTCTTATGTCTATTTCATCAACAAAATTCTACACTCTTCTTCCACATCTTCAGTAAGGAGATTCGTCTCCCTCTTTGTCTCGGTCTTGCAATACTTTGTAATATGGCCTACCTTATTACAATTGTAGCACTTGTTTGATCTACACTCATTTGCATAGTGGTTATACTTGCGACACTTAAAACACTCAACACTCATTAAAACGCCAATTCTTCTTACCGGTTTTCTCTTCGTCATCATTCTCAAAATTACCTCAGTCACGTCCACCTCGTCCCCAACCTCCTCGTCCTCTATCGCCAAGATCGCAGCTTTGAGTAATTCGAGTTTTATTCGAGTGAAACTGTACCTGTAGTGCTTGATCGTCGGGTTTCCTCTTTTTCTTCCTCAATTCGTGGGCTTTTAATGACCCGGCTAACTCCTCCACAGTGATAGTTGACAAATCCTTTGTCTCTTCAATAGTGACCATGATACTTTCAAAATCATCTGTCAAATTTCTCAAGATCTTTTTCGCAACCTGGTTAAGAGGAACCTCTTCTCCATTCATTCGGAGTTGGTTGGCCATCTTCTGCACTTGAGTTATAAACTCAACAACTCCCTCATTTTAGTCCATCTCCATATGTTCAAACTCTCTTTTGAGAGCTTGTACTCGGACCTGCTTCACGCGAGTATCTCCTTTGTATGCTACCTTCAGAATTTTCCATGTTTCTTTTGCTACTTTGCATTAGCTATTTTCTCGAATCCAAATTCATCCACTGCATTATACAGAAAGTACAAAGTCGATCTGTCTTTCACTTGTGTCTTTTTCAATGCAGCAATCTGTTGGTTTGCTGTCTGATGCTCATTATCCACTATGTCCCATACGTCTTGGGATCCAAGAAGAACCTTCATCTGCAAAGATCAATTGTCGTAATTGGTATTTTTCGACAATTATGGCACAGTCATCCTATTGATTACCTTTGTCATCTCTCACAAAAAAAATCAAGCACTTACTTTTTTTTTTCTCTCGGTACTCATAGCTCACTGTTGAGAAAAATGTGATCCACATATCAATAAAATAAAATAATACTCTCATAAATAAAAGGAAAATCAAAACTCCCTATATATCTATTTTTTCTGTATCAAAATCAAACCAAATATTACTAAACCAAAAATTAATAAAATAAAATTTTAATAAATCCTTAAAATTTAAGTTTATCACGACATTTTGTTCTGTCAGAAATTACTTCTTCCTAAATTTTAAATTTATATAAACTAATTATACATTATAGATTTCATTTTGGTATTATAGCAAATCAAAATTTCAAATTCTACATTTAAATTGCAGATTAAATTATTTATTAAATCAATTTTGAAGATTGCAATGTAAAATTGTTCAAAAGCTTAATCTTATGTCACCGGTTTTCCAAAAGACTAAAGAATGTCATTGTTCACTCAGGTTAAAATAGTAATTGCACTACTTCTTTTTCCAAGTACAGCAGCATGAGTATTATTCCAGTCATTATTTTGATGTCTTTTATTTTATATACCAACTTTTACTTTATATATTTGGAAATTTTTTAATAACGATTTTTATAGAAGTATGAAAGAATAATTTATTTATAACTGAATATCAACTTATTCATAAAGGAAAGTTATTTTTGCTATAATTTAGGTTTTTTTTTTAATTTCTACATATATTACAGTTTTAGTTTCTGAAAAGGATAGTTTTAATTTATTATATATTTCTGCTATATAGTATTATGCAATAATTCATTTAATGACATGCATTTATTGTACATTTATTTGTAGATATTAGTTGCTATTTAGTAAAAAAATTATGAAACGTGTCCTATTTTTGTTATTACCTTTCTTCTCAAAGCAACTTATCAAAAAGTCCAACAGGGAAAACTTTTGTTTCTTTCCTCTGTAGTGGCTTATAATACAGACATAATTCAGAAGTTATTTCACAACACTCTTTTTTTAATTACCTTTTCAACCATTTTAATTGTTAAGAATTCCTGCATATGTAATTCATAACATATATTTGTATATTTATTTATAATTTTATTATACAGTGAGAAATATATTTTTTTATATATTTCATTTTTTACTTAAAGAAAAATAAAATAAATAAAACATGAAGACAATGATACTGAAATAATGAGAAAGAGAAGAATAAATACCTTACATAAATTTGATATTAGAAAAGAAAACCTATAGATAGTTGTGTTACCTCTGTGGTGTGGTGCTTCCTATGTCAAAACCGTTTGTGCCTCTTTCTAAATTTGTTGTTTTTCTCTCTAAAATAGGTTTAGAATCTTTTTTCCCCTCTTTTACATGACATGCTTAATAAATATATAATCCTAAAGGAATTGATCTTCCTCACCATATGTTACAAAAATTAAATCTAATTATTATCAAGAATATTATCTCTGATTATTAAATTCTATATTTTTCCAACTTAGAAATATTGATGCAACACATTACAAAAAATCAAATTATAACATAATATCATATATAATAATTTTAATTATTATAAAAAATATTACTTTTAATTTATTAGAATAGCATCTTTATCGTATGGTGAGAGATATAAATACCAAAAACCAGAGATGAAGATATATATAAAACCCATAATTCATGAAAAGAGACGTGATAATTAAAAGAAAATTAAATTTTTCTTTTTTTTTTATGCTAAAATTAGAGTTTGAAAGTCTAAAAGGAACTTATTTTACCTTTTTTTTCTCACCTGCCATTAATTAAAACCATATCTAAAAATAAAATCTATATCTATATCTATATCCTGACAAAATTGAAAGTTGACATGTTTCATATAACTTAATATTTTAATATTATTTAATTATTTTTAGTATAACATAATTAATATGTATTTCATATAATTATTTTAATTTATTAGAATAGTATTTTTCTCTACTTGGAAGAAATATTTTAAAATATTTTCTGATAGCTTCGTATCATAGAGATTTTTAAGGATATAAATAGTAAAAAGTGGAAGTAAAGATATCTATAAAATTCTTGAAATCATGAAATATGATAATTAAAAATAAATTGGACTCTTCCGTTTTTTTTATACTAATATTAAAGTTTGAAAGTAAAAAAAAAACTTATTTAACTTTTTTTTCACCTACCATTGATTAAAACTTTATTTTTTATTTTTAAAAACAAATTCCTTTTATCCTGACAAAATTAGAAGTTGACATATTTCATATAGTTTCATATTTTAATATTATTTAATTACTTTTGATATAGAATAACTAAAATGTACTTCACATATGAAATACAATATTTTAATAAATTTCATCTTATTAATTAAAATAATTATATAATTTCAATTTGTTTGATAAAAATATATTTTTATCAAATTGCACGGATGTGGAAATTAGTTTGTCTAAAAATACTTGGAAGGACTTTGACATGTCCACTACTGTCTCGTCTGAAAATGTTTAATATATTATGTCACAATCAGAAACGAAAAAGACAAATATATTACATGATTTACATTCATAAGAAAAATAAAATCTTGATTACATAATTCCGTACTCTACATCTAAGGTTTTTTTCTTTTTTGTTGCTCTTTTAATTGATTTATTAAATGTGTAATAAAGTTCGTTGCAAACTTGGTGGTGTTACGATGGTCAACATAAGGTGTTGGGTCTATTTCAAACTCTAACTAACCACCGAGAGAGTCTAAGAGTGAAAATTTGAAGAAACAGAAGAAATAATAATAAAAAAAAAAGAGTGGAAAACCTGTTATTACCAACCAATTCTGGAAGAAAGATTAAGATATATATATTTTACTTGACTTAAGTGATTTTTTTTTTTTATTTTCTGTGAAACTTGTAACATCATGGAACTAATTGTATGAATGTTTTGGTTGTTCTTTGTATACTTAAAATATTACTTGTCTCTCTTAATAATTTTCATTATATATAAACAGTCATAAATGGAAAATTCACAACATATTTAACAAGCATGAGAAAAAAGTTGTAAAATAATGAAAAAAAATGTTAATTTTTGGACACCATTTCCTTAATAGGAATAATTAAAGTTAAATTGAAATCACGTCAATATTAGGTATTTTTCATTGAGTTCCTAATAAATTATTTTAATTAAAGTATTTAAAATATATATTTTAATTAATTTTAAAATATTTTGATCTCAATCACAAGAGAAGAATTAATTATTTTTTTTAATAAGACAAATATTAGTGATTAATATTTTGTCAGTGGAAGAGTTAATAATGCATAATTTCTATCACTTTCATTTAACTTTAATATTAAGCTAACTTTACAACTCCTTAAAAGATTTAATTAGGATATTTTTTAAAGTTTAATTTGCTGTGAAAACATATTTTAGTTAAATTTTTTTTATTCAAATAGTTATATTTATATACTCAATAACTTTTTTTTTGGCTATATATAGTGTTATATTTAGTTACCTCCGTCTTTGAATTTAACAAGGTAATGTATATGACAATTAAATCCCTAAAACAACTTCCGTTTCAATTTTGTCTCTTCACTTTCACACCTTAACCATCCTTTTTCCCCGTTTTCTTGGATTTCTCATTCACTAATTGTAATTCGTCGTCTAAGGTTTTAGGTTATTTGAAAGTCATTAAGTAGTTCGTTGAGTTAGTCTAAGTTATTAGTCAGATTTAATACACCCGTCAATAAAAATACTAAAGAAATTGACAAATTTGGAAGAAAAAGGAATATTTGTTATATAAAAAAATAATCTTATATGCTCCCAAAATCTCAAATAAATACGTTTTCAGTTCATTAATCGGAAAAAACAATAATTTTTAAGAACTAAAATCATAAGTAATTAAGAGACTAGTATTGTTGGTGCTTGTGATTTTTGTATGGCACTTATTCTGTGTGGTGTGTGTTCTTTCCTTGTGTTTTCGTTGTAGAAATTTTGGGACCCTTTCAACGCGCATGGCATTGAAAATAATTAATGCAGTATACTGTAGTGAAAGCCTTGGTCTTTGCTAAGCTAATGAAGAGATTTCAAACCTCATAAATGTCTTAACCATTCTAAATACAATCATAAACGAACTTCCTATATTTCTGCTTCCACATTCAATCAACTCTACAATCTCATCAGATAGAGAAGAAGAAAACCTGAAAATGGTTGAAGAGAGTTCGTCGGAAAAAACGAACAGCAGCCGTACCAGGCGTGCGACAAACACCACAATCTCAGCAGCCGGTAACTTGGTAAAGCTTCTCCCGACAGGCACAGTTTTCGTGTTCCAGTTCTTGAACCCCGTCGTCACCAACAGCGGTCAATGCAACACCATCAACAAGTGGCTCAGCGCCATTCTCCTTCTGCTTTGTGGCTTCAGTTGCGCCTTTTCCTCCTTCACTGATAGCTACACAGGCAGTGATAATCAGAGGCACTATGGCTTCGTAACCCGCAAGGGAATCTGGCCTTCTCCGGCTTCCGACTCCGTTGATTTGTCAGGGTACAGACTCGGAGTTTCGGACTTCGTCCATGCTGGTTTATCCTTGTTAGTGTTTGCGGTGTTGGGGCTGTTGGACACCAACACCGTGCACTGTTTCTACGGTGGTTTTGAGTCAACTCAGAAGACTCTGCTTCAGGTGCTGCCCACAGTTATTGGGGTGTTAGCTGGTTGGGTGTTCATGATTTTCCCCAATACTCGCCATGGAATTGGGTACCCTTTAACTTCTGATTCTAACGAAACCACCCCAAAGTCCACTGATACTATTACCGACCCTCAGAAAAACCCGACTGACAATGTTTAGAATTAATAATCCTTCTTTGCCATGAAAATATGGCGCTCGCTGCTGCCGACTACGCACATTCCTGCATGCATGGCTGGAAATTTTACTGTTCTGGGCTTTTCTGTTGCCTCTGACGATAATTTTCTTTTGCTTTTCTGCGACTTGTACTGTGATGAGTAGTGTTTAATGGTCGAAACTTGGGTTAGCGTTGTGTATTTGACCAGATTGCTTTTCAGCGACTTGGGTGTACTGTGACATTCTATTGTGTATCATATACCATATTTGTTTCGGATTTAAGAACATTTCAGAGGACACTGCGTACGTAGGTTCTACTTACGCCCTCTTATTCTTTACAAAAAACTAAATAATATCTTTTATTTTAATTAATGCTTTCTAATGCTGCTACACGCAGTTATCTTTAAAAATTATACAAATAACTTAGGTTTTTTTTTCATATAAACAGTAGTATGAAATTGTATTTAATTTAATCTCATAAAATTATATTACAAAAGATGAAGTTTTGCATTATCTCGATGATTAAAATTTATCGATAATATTTAATATTTGTGGATAAATAAAAGTTATTAACAGATAAAATTCTTTAATAAAATCCCTTTAGTAAATTTTATCATGGAACAAGAATTTCGTTGATAATTATTAGTAAAAATTTGTTTATAAATATTTTAGTAGTTATTGACAAAAATTTTGTTAGTTGAATTTGGTTGAAATTGTCGAATTTGATTCCTCTCCTTCTTTAACATCTTTTATTTTTCCTTGTATCTTTGCTATGTAACATTTCTTCTTCTTCTTTGGGTAAAACATTTACAATTTTATTTATTGACAAAGTTGTTTGTGGATAATAAATGATGTAATTATAAATGATTATTTTGATAAAAAGATTTATCATTTTTTTATTGACATTTTATCAATAAATCTGTTGATAATAAATTATGTAATTATTAACAACTTTTTCGTTAGTAATTAAAATTTATATTATTAATTGTTTCAGTATAAAAGTTGGGACCGAAATATGAACCTGATCTGTCACCTCTTTTCCTCTTCGGACGCCTTTATCTTCACTTCCTTCTCCTAGTCAGCTCGTTTCAGGGAGAGTGGGGTGGGTACCTGCGAAGGCACTCCGACGCTCAAGTCAGAAAAATGATAATTGTAGAACTCTCTCAGTTCAATAATAGTGGAAACTCCTAAATCTTCCTTAGGAAAAACGTACCTGTTTTTCCTTTCTGCTTTTCATATTTAAAACAGTAAAAAATAAACCGTTTACCTGGAAATCCGGTTAGTTATAGAAGTTGACCATTTGGAAATTGTAACCGTTAGATCGTGCTTAATATTGGATCAGTTAATCCCGTGGTTCGTGACATCAATCTGGTATTTCTAACCGTTCATTAAGATTTAATATGTTCAATTTGACTAAAGTTGACCGGAGGTGTTTCCTCTTGTAACTAACTGTATTGTCGCGACATTGTTGGTTAATTGTCGATCGTCTAGTGTTATCGACACAAGCACGCGAACGCTGTAGGTCGCGACATCGCTGGTTAAGTGTCGAGTGTATCGACACAATCATGCGAACGCTATAATACGATCGTGTTAACGATTGATGTCCAGAGGGTAAGTCACGGGATCGACGTTGGCCTTGCCTTTTGATGTGTTCGACATACGAACGATCGCAACATTACGACCGTAAGACGGCTCGACCTTGTGGCTTTATCGGTCGCCTGGGTTACCGGTCGACAATTGGTGGATTCAGGTATCCTACGGTATATTTATAAATTTTATCAATAAAAAGTTTGTTAATAATTAAAATCTGAATTATTAATAGATTTATAGACAAATTTTACTGATAAAAATAAATTCGTTAGTAATTAAAATATTAAAATTTTTCTGAAAAGTTTATTAGATAACTTGAATTTATCGAAGAAGATAAATTTGTCAATTATAGCCAATAATTAAAAAAAAATTATAGTGAAAAAAACATTTGTTATGAACTCAAATAGCAAGGTGTGTCTGTTAGCACGTTCCCTTTCTCCTTAAACTTTGTATTCAACTATCGAAGTTACATAACAGTAAAGTTGAATATATAATTAGATTTTTTTTTTCTTTTTGTAAAAGGTAGTGACAAACTTAGCACTCAACCCCTTACGATTGTGAAACTAATCCAAGTAACTTTTGTTTTAGTTTAATTGTTTTTAATTTTATGGACTGTAAAATTGGTATATTATATTGATTTTTTATTTTCAAATTCGGTGGTGAAACCTTTTTTTTCAAGACTTTTTTATTGTCACTATACTACGTATGTTATTATTATTATTAATAATTTTAAATATAAAAGTTCTTATTGTCAATTTGGTGTAATTTACATGGATCAGAGTAAAAAAAAATTCATAGGATCAAAAGATCACACAACAAAAGTTTCACAAACTCAAAATGCCCACAAAATATCGTGGGTTAATTTTATAAACCAAAACAAGTTGCTCTAATTTTTTTACAACATTTGACTTTAAAGAAGTAAAAGAAAGTAAAAAAAGTAAATTGAAAAAAGAAGAGAGAGAAGAACACAAATTACCGATTACTTATATGTTCTCCCCCATTTTCCTTTAAAGCCATTTTTCCTCCTTTCTTTTCATCTCAATTTTTTTTTTCAATCCACTTCTATCCCAAAATATAGTTGCATCAAATAAAATTGAGGAGCTAAGAAACTTTTTGGATTGACGGATTTTAAATAGTACAAGTTTTCATCTGTTCTATAAAACTTTTAATCTCTTAGTTTTGTAATATTCTAATAATCAAATCTTAGTTGAGACAATTGAGAGAAATAATAATCTCAACTTATTTTACCATATATTTAAATTATGGCTTATTTGAATAAGATTGATCTAGGTCTCTAGTTATGACTAATGTTCTTAAGTTGTGAGAACTTAGTTTTGAGGAAGAAGCATATAAGATAAGGGAAATTAATAAAAGTTAAAAAATACTATTGTTTCATGTTTATGATGTTGATGATTGTGTTGTGATATTTGGATGAGGTTTTGAACTTTGTTGTGGAGTATGTTTTCATGTTTATGATGTTGATGATAATGTTGTGATAACTGGATGAGGTTTTGAACTATGTTGTGGATGTTTAATTTTTCAACTTTGCTTCATTGTTTATTCCATTGAGTATGACTTATTGATTTTAGTGTGTGTTGATCTCATGTTGAATATGTGCATACGTGATTGAGATGTTTTTATTACAAATGAGATTGGATAAAATATGATTTATGGTTGGTGTGCTTTTAAATTGGTACATTGGTATGTTGAGACATTTTTAAAAGGAAATAAACCTATTTGATATAAGAAAATATTAAAATAACTTAAATATACTGAATAAACTAGTTTAAAATATACAAAAAAATTCTTATATATCTATTATAGTATTGGACGGTACCATATAACCATTAGACGTTAAATGAAGAACTTAAATCGGTGAGCTCTAAAGGTTTAGAGCGTTGGAGTGAACATTTATAAGTTAATGATTCTAGCGGTCTAGACGTATGACGTTACTCTAGGGTTGTTGGGCGCTAACTTAGCAATGAGTTCTAAAGGTTTGAGACTGAGCATCAAGTTTTTGGATGTTGAGCACAACATTTTGAGTATTGGACACCACCTTGATTTTATTATTAAGCTATTTTTTTAGTAAAATCATGTATCAGGGTTTAATAAAATTGAAATTTTGATATCTAATTCAAGATATATTATTATTCACTTTGATTTGAGGTTTCTGGTTAAAATAATGTTTGTTGTAATTTTAATATAATTTATGGTGATTGAACTCACTACATCATACTAAAAAAACTATGATTCGAAATTTATGTAAAATATATCACAACTCATTTTTTATAGCAGCAGATTTAACTAATTTGGCACCTAATCAGCAGAAAAGGAAGATTTATTTTTTATTTTCAAAAAAAGGTTGACGAGCGTTTGCGATAACGACGTTTAACGTAACCTATATATATATATATATATTTAAAATAACGTTCAAACTAGGGGAGCATCTGGTTTTCGTAATTTACATTTTTAATGGCTATTAATTGACTTATAAAACAATTTTACTTAAAGAAATTAAATTTATTTATGTTACGTCTCTCAGTTGTAAGAGTGGAAAATCTTGGCTTATCTCCTACAATATTTTAGTGAGAATCTTATCTTGATTACTGTGTCTGGACTGGATCTTCCTTCAATATTGACTGTAGGTTGATTGAGGTGTAAGATCTCTTAGCACTAAGTTGTTAAAAAATCTACAACCACCCAATAAATTACTTTTATTAATATAGTTTTTAGCTGCTTAATTCGTGAATTTATATGAAATTATTGTACTCTAATTAGTGATTTTGAGTTTATTCTAAATATACACATACATTAAATATTTGGTGGAATAATCCATAACATTTTAGACTACTATCTCTACCAACATTTATTCAAAAAGTAAGTTGAGTTTATGTAATGAGATAAAGTCAACTTATATATTTAACTTTTACCATATATTTATTTAATTTATTCATCCGTTGAGGTGTATAAATTAATGAATAATGGATGTATTATTATTCTTTAGTATTTTATTAATTTTTGCTTGTCTTTCAATTTAACAAGGTATACTAAAATATATGAGCTCCATAATTAACAGCTTAGGATAACTTGCTGACTTATTTCTTGGTTTCTTGATAAGTACTAAGAGAGAAAAAAAAAACTCCTTTTATATAATAAAGCTAATTTACGTGTAGATTAATTTATAATTTTTTTCAATAACTATTTTAGAAAGTAACTTATTTATAAAATACATCTTTAAATCAAAATATTGTACGTGAAATTAAATATTAAATATTCGTAATTAGTCAAACACGAAATTTAGACACAATATTAAATTTATACCTAAGTCAATTTGTGTAAAATGAAATTTATATCTTATATTATAATTCAACAACACTTGTGAAATGAAAATACAGCCACCTGTAAGTAGCTTACTATAATATTGCTCTTATTTTGTCTGACTTTATGTTCGTGAGTATTTTTTTGTTTTCTTGTCTGACTTTTTCCTGAAAATGATTCGAATAATTCAATTTGCATGAGATTGAAAAATGCAAATGGGTATATGGTCATGGTCTTTCAAGATGAATCCAAGTCATTTTACGTAGAAGCCGCCGCCGCCAGCTAGTTCCGGTGCTATAAGATAAAGAACACAACCATGGAGTGGGAAAAAGTCTGAGCTGGAACTGCAAGAAGCAGAGAAAAAGAACAGAAAATGATTGCAGACAGTTCATCTTTGAACACTCCATCACCGTCGGCAAGTCCCCCAAAAAGCAGTGGTGTGACAAGCAGCACGCTCTCATCAGTTGGCAGCCTCATAAAGCTTCTCCCAACAGGCACAGTCTTCGTCTTCCAATTCCTCAACCCTGTTTTGACCAACAGCGGTGAATGCAACGCCAGCAACAAGTCCCTCTGCGCCATTTTCCTTGTGCTCTGTGGCTTCAGCTGCGCCTTTTCTTCCTTCACAGACAGTTACACAGGCACTGACAAGCGTAGGCACTATGGCATCGTAAGCCCCAAGGGACTCTGGCCTTCTCCGGCTTCCGACTCCGTTGACCTGTCAAGCTACAAACTCAAGTTTGGAGACTTGGTGCATGCTGTGTTGTCGTTTTCAGTGTTTGCAGTGTTGGGGCTTTTGGACACCAATACTGTGAACTGCTTCTACCCTGATTTTCAGTCAACTCAGAAGCGTCTTCTTCAAGTTCTTCCCACAGCTATTGGGGTAGTAGCGGGTGGGTTGTTCATGATCTTTCCCAATGATCGCCATGGAATTGGATACCCTTTGACCTCGGATTCCAACGACACCACTCCTCCCAACAATCCGAGTGGCAATGCCTAAACTTGGGGCTGTGAAAATATACGCAAACTCTGCATGTACTTGCATGGTATGAAATGTTTTTGCAGTATACTTTTCTATCTCCTGTGACTGTAAAGTGAAGACTTTATTCTTTGATGTACTATTGAGTTTTGTGTGTCATATTTTGGCTCTTTTAATTGCGTTTTTATATATACATAACATTATTAATGTTAATTTAAAATATACTAGTTTATTCACCCGTGCAATGCTTATGTCCAGAAATGATAAAAATGTTTTTTGAATTTAAAATGGATTTTTATAGGTAGATCTTAACCTTAAAAAAATTCTCATAACATGTACAACAGCTCTTATTCTTTATAATTTTGATTTGGATTTTCCATTGATTTTTTCCAATGGCAAACAAAGGAGATGAAGGGATCATAATATCCTAAAAACATTATTACAACAATTATTAATTAAGTTAATAATGAATCATGTTGATATAACATATTAAGGAGTGATTCCTATTTCGATTTCTGCTTCAACTTCTGTTTATATTTCTGCGTTGGAAAGATTCTCTTCTCTGCTCGGTTTTAAAATCACGTTTAGGATATTGTTTAAGATTTTTTCAATTTGGTTCATCTTCTTTCTTCTTTCTCCTTTTTTTATTTTTCAAGATTTCTCCAATTTGGTTCATCTTCTTCCTTCTCCCTCTTTTCTTTTATCTTTTTCCAATTCATCCTCTTATTTTGTTATAGTTGCATCTCTAACATCTTCTCTTTCTCTTTCTTTTCTTTTATCTTTTTCCAATTCATCCTCTTACTTTGTTATAGTTGCATCTCTAACATCTTCTCTTTCTCTTTCTCTTTAATTTGACACTTTTTTTTACATATCAATTGGTTTGTTAGTAAATTCATTAGAAATATGTTATGTAATTATTGACAAATTTTTTAGACAAAAAATTTACTATTTTTTATACCAACGGATTTAAGTTATATAATTATCGATAAATATATTAGTTTTAAGTTATGTAATTATTAAAGATTTTTATATTAATAATTGAAATTTATCTTAGTTGCAAATTTTAGTTATGAAAAAATTCATCAATTATTGCGATTTGTATTATCGATTGATTTTCAAACCAATTTTACTGATAAAAATAAATCTATGAGCAAAATTCCGTTAATAATTCGAAAACAATTTATAGTAAAAAAAACATTTGCCATTGACTCATAGCTAGGTGTGCCTGCCACCACCAGTTTTCAAGGTTCCCTTTCTCCTTAAAATTTGTATTCAACTATTTCGAAGTTAGAACAGTACAGTTGAATCTAGAATTAAACTTTTTTTTAGTAAAAAGTAGTTAAAATAGTGAAACTAATCCAAATAAGTTTTGTTTTAGTTTAATTGTTTGTAATTTTATGGACTTGGTAAAATTGGTGTATTGTATTGATTTTTTATATTCAAACTCTTGTGTTTGGGACTTTTTTTTCCCAATATAAATATAACAGTTTTTATTGTTAATGTATTTACATGGATGAAAGTAAAAAAAATCAATAAGATCGTAACAAAAATTTCACATGTTTAAAATACACACAAATTTCATCGGCTCAATAATCCATAATATTTTAAATTAATATCTCTATCAAAGTTGAGTTTATCGTATGTGATAAAGTCTACTTATATATTTAATTTTTACCATAAATTCATTTACTTTATTCAGTTGAGGTGTATAAATTAATGAATAATGGGTGTATTATTATTGTTAGTATTTTATTAATTTTTGCTGGTCTCATAACTAAAAGAAATATACACTTTATTAGATATAAATACAACATAAAATGGCAGTAATGTAAAATTGCTTACTCAATCAAACTAATAATCATGCTATGCTATGAAAAATTTCTCTTAACTATCACCTACAAGTGGTATAAAGCGCATAATTGACAGTATAACTCACCATAAAAAAATTAACAATTTGACAATGCATTAGTTAATATTCGATGTACCATGTTCACTATCTCCATCAGTATGTGAACTTGAACTTCGAGTAACCTAGTCAAAACAAAAGAATATATACAAGTTATTTTCAAGCATGATGCAAATCAAAAACACTTTACGCTAAAAACAATGTGCTTATAATTAAAAACATGAATAGCTAGCCTTGTTTATTATGGCTTTTGTTATTGAACTTCCCTTCGTGAATGAGTTGAATTATATTTTTCCAAGGAAAAAGATAATAGACTACTTATAAATAAATTCTTCTGAAAAAAAAATATCTAAATGATAAATCCAATTCTACATACCACACCATAAAGAGAAATTAAGAAGAATGTTACAAATTAGCAGAGCTCATGCTCAGGATACATCACTTCCCATGGATCCATCAAATTGTATCAGTTAGATGGCTTTTGCATTGTTTGCAGTCTAAAACCAGACTTGGCGAACAATTGAAGAAAAAAACTCATTCACAAAAAGAATCCTTACATTTGTTTCTTTTCTCCATGGAGATAAGATTTTTCACATATGCAGCAGAATACAGTTGAGGCCTTAGGTTCTTAAGTTCCTGAAATGATCACAATATGAAGATTAAATCAGTAGTCATGCATGTTAAAAAAATAACCATAACAACTCAAGAGAAACTAATCTAGCATTCCAATACAAGATCCTCGGCTATGTTAATCTAAAAAAGTCATAAATATTATCTAACCCTTAACTTAATTATGATTCTTTAACACACTTAAATATTTTACACTCATTTGACACTATCCTTATTTATTTTTTTCTCTATTTTTTCTTGAAAAATACAAAAGTTTACACTTTTATGACCACTTTATCCTTATACTCTAAGTCAAATGAATGTAAAAGTGTGTCTTAACTTAATTAAAAGTAATGATATCATGACACACTTTTACATTCATTTGATATAAAATATAAAGATAAAATAGTCAACAAAACTTTTATATTTTTCAATAAAAAAGAAAAAAAGTAAGCAAAGACTATGTGAAATGAATGTAAAAGTTTTAAGTGTGTGAAAAAATCATTTTTCCTTGATTAACCGTATAAAGTGGTATCATTCAGATCTACAACTAACTAACCACCTCTAGACCGGACCCATTAGCTTTAGTTCAAGCCATCTATCTCTATATATATAGTTTTTAATGTCCTACACTGATTCATCCTAATGGTATTTTGTCTAATTGTTGACATGGTATTTGATTAAGGCCATGTTCAATTTGCTGCATTTATTATTCTCTGTTTGTACCATAAATTTTTGTTGTATTCACAAAAACTTCTATTATGAGTGTTATTGTTGGTGAATTGAAAAGAATTATAGTTTTTTTTTTTACTTTCACGAATAAATTAATTCTTTCATAACTTTTATTTTGTTTTATTCCTAAATTTAATGTGTGACCTTCCTGCATCACCAAAACAGAAAGTAGCGGAATTTTAGTGTTCGAAAGGTGAGAGAAATAAAAGTATGTATTGTTGGGCTGTAAAAATATGATGAGGTTAATAAATTTTTTTTAACAATACACTGTCTATCATTATTTTATTGGTTTGTATGTTTAAAACGGATAAATCACAAACTATGGGTGGTAAAAATATTATCAACAAAAGTTGTTATTTCCGTAAAAATATTGTGACCGGTTCGTGGACTATGGCTTCGGGGTAAAGGTGTTGGTGGGGTTGAGGGGAGCTTCGACTCGGTGAGAAGGAGGTGATGTTTCATTGTGGCAAACTTTCGAAATTCACTTTTCAGGTAAGTTTTTTGATATGGTTAAAACTTTAAACAATTTATTTTCTTCTGGGATATAAAAAATAAATACTTTTTTTACATTTTATTTCTATATGAGTTTTAAAATTAATATAAAAAACCTTTTTAAGTAAATATAGAATGATTTTCTGTGTTTCAATAAGTCTAATACAGTATTTAGAAAATAAATTTATTCCTAACTCAATTTGTGTAAAGTGAAATTTATATCTTATATTATAATTTGATAAATGAAAGTGTACAGCCACCTGTAAGTAGCTTACTACAATATTGCTCTTTTTTTGTGTGACTTTTGTTAGTGAGTATTTTATTATTTTTGTCTGACTTTTTTTATATAACTATTTTAGAATGTAAAATACATATTTAAATCAATATTATACGTGAAATTAGATATTAAATATTCCTAATTATTCAAACAAGAAACTTAGCCTTAGGTCAGGATATATTTTCAATAATTCTAATACAGTGTTTAGAAAATAAATTTATACCAAACTAAATTTGTGTAAAATGAAATTTTTATGTTATTATAATTTGATTCTAGTGGATCTCTATGCGACGAGTCACACTTGTGATATGAAAATACAGCGAAGGTTACTGCAATTATTGTTCCTTTTTTTGTCTGACTTTTGTTTGTGAGTATTTTTGTCTAACTGTTTTCTGAAAATGATTGGAATGATTGAATTTGCATGGCATTGAGAAATGCAATTGGGTAGATGGTGATGGTCTTTCAAGATGGTCCTATAAGATGAAAACCATGGAGTGGTGTGCAACTGCAAGAAGCAGAGAAAAAGGAAAAAGAAAAAATGACAAGCAGGACGCTCTTATCAGTTGGCAGCCTCATAAAGCTTCTCCCAACAGGCACATTCTTCGTCTTCCAATTCCTCAACCCTGCTTTGACCAACAATGGTAAATGCAATGGCAACAAGAAGTCCCTCTGCGCCATTCTCCTTGGCCTCTGTGGCATCAGCTGCTTCTTTTCTTCCTTCACAGACAGTTACACAGGCAATGACGGGAATAGGCACTATGGCTTGGTAACCCCATATGGAATCTTTCCTTCACCGGCTTCCGACAACATTGACCTGTCAAGGTACAAACTCAAGTTCGGAGACATGGTGCATGCTTTCTTGTCGGTTATAGTGTTCGCAGTGTTGGGGTTGTTGGACACCAATACTGTGAATTGCTTCTACCCTGGTTCATCTCATCGTTTTCTTCAACTGCTTCCCATAGCTATTGGGTTAGTGGCCGGTGAGTTGTTCATGATCTTTCCCAATGATCGCCATGGATATGGATACCCTTTGACCTCGGATTCCAACGACAACGCTCCTCCCAATAATCCGGTGGCAATGCCTAATCCCTAAAACTTGTTGCTGTGAAAATGTATGCAAACTCTGCATGTACTTGCATGAAATGTTCTTGCACTATATTTTGTGTGTATCAAATAAAAGATTTGTGTGTCAAATATAATTTACTTTTCTATCTCCTGTGACTGTAAAGTGAAGACTTTAATCTTTAATGTATTATTGAATTTTGTGTGTCATATTTTGGCTCTTTTAATTGCTTTTTTACATATACATAATATTATTAATGTTAATTTAAAATATACTAGTTTATTCGCCTGTGCAATGCTTATGTATAGAAATGATAGAAATGTTTTTTAAATTTAAAATGGATTTTTATAAGTAGAACGTAACCTTAAAAAAACATCGCATAACATTACGGCAATAACAAATAGCTCTTATTCTTTATAATTTTTGTTTGGATTTTCCATTGATTTTTCCCTGTGGCAAACAAAGCAGATGAAGGATTGAATGTCAAAACGAAATGGAACCTATATAAATTTAAAAGTTTTCTACCATAACTCCTCCCAATGGCGATATTTTCTTATATATATCCTTTTCTTTTCTGTTACACCTTCCATCTCTCACTTTTTTTCTTTAATATAACTGTGCTGAAATTGGTGTATAAAAATGTTTAACAAATTAACATTTGACAGAACCCCTTAACCCACATATTCTTTAATATAATTAGTTTTTTTTAAATATAAGTTTTTATTTGAAAAAAAAAATATACAAACAATATTTAAAATTATAGAAATATAAAAATTTTGTTTAAAAATGTTTTATTTAGAAAAAAAATACAAAAATAGAAAATTAAAAATATAACAAAACATCTAATTTTTAATTGAAATTTATAAAATAAAAAAATATTAAAACTTCTTAGATATTTAGAAAAATTAAAAAGATATTTTAAAATATAGCAAAATATAGAATTTTAATTGAAATTCATAAAATTTTGAAAATGGAAAAGGTATAAAAATTTATTTATGAAATTTTATGGTATGATAAGAATAATAATTTTATGGTACAAATTGAGGAGAAATTAGAGGCATGACAATTTTCGTGTTCCAGTTCCTTAACCCTGTTGTGACCAGCAGCGGTCATTGCAATTCCACCAACACTGTGCACTGGTTCTACCTGACTCTGCTTCAGGTGCTTCCCACAGTTATTGGAACAGTAGCGGGTGGTTTGTTCATGATCTTCCCCGACAAACGCCATGGAATTGGATACCCTATAACTTCTCATTCCAACGACACCCCAATCCGAAGGACAATGCCCAGTCAGTGTATTAGAACAATACTACTTTTCATCTTTTCTTTATAGACAACGGGATTAGAAATACTCATAAAGTACGAGAGAACCTAGACAAACGATGAATACCATTCATTATATAACTGTTGAGTTTGACAAATTATTTGGAAGAGGTCTTAGGATAATGCACATTCCATAAATTTTATGTTACCTCTCCCTTTCCCTTGCCTCTCACAAATGCTAAGTTTTCACAAAGGGGACTGAATACATTGCGTCGTTCTTTGTTTCACAGCATGTTTACAAGAAACATATTCAGTAGTCAATCTTATTTATTGACCAAACCAACTACTGCAGGACCCCACCAGAGAGTCACCCACGATTTGAACCTTGAACTTGGATGCAGGTGTTCTCTTCTTTACTATCTCAAATATAATAAGTAACAGTTGAAAAGGGACAAATACAAAAAACGGTAAAAGGGGTCAACGATGGGTCTCATCCTGAAAGCAAATGTCAGTATCATGTTACAAAAACAATATAGGCTGGCTTTAACTTCATGTCCTGTAACTGGCGGCAGTTGCAGCAAACTCATCATAAATTACTATATACACACCTAATCTCAGTAGCTGCCTTCCCCCAGAAAATGATTTCGTTTGAAATGCTACATATATAACACAAGCTATGTAATAGTCCGCTTTCTCCAAGATGTTGGTTCTCCTCTGTTGCAGCTGATGCCTTAAAGCCCTCGACCTTCGATCCCAAAGATCAATTAATCATGACAGTCAAGGAATCACATTTTCCATCAGCCATCAACAAATAATGCATCAAGGAGGTTCGAAGATGAATTGCCACTCTCAGCCTCATCAAAGAAACCATTGGCAGCACTTTCTCTTCTAGCTTTACGCTCTTGAATGATAGAATCATCTGTTTCAGTGGAGTAATTACGTCGTCCCTGTTTTACGGGTCTCTCAGCCACAACAAATTTATTTCCATCACGAGATCTCTCTTCAAAACCAGCCCAGACTGTAAAAATCAAATGCTTCAGAAACTACATCCAGTTCCATATGGAATATATCAAAAGCAGTTGGAACTAATATCTTAACGAAGGTTAAATTTGTAACAAAATGCGATCTCCATAGTTTAGTACAAAATTGCCCGGTCTATTTGAAAAGGGTGAAGAAACAGAGGGAGCGATTGGGTAGGTGAAGAAACAGAAAAAAATAATGAACATAGGTGTCTGGCTAAAGATAAATATAAACTCGAAAGAAAATAAGAATAAAAGTTAGTAATAATTTATTATTAGAAAAATACATATATACAATCGAGTATATAAATGTATTTTGTAGACAAATTTTGTTGCCGAGTAAAAAGATAATCAATCATTTATTGACAATTTTGCAAATAGATAAAACGGTTGTAGGACTCGTAATTTTTTTGTTCACCCTTTGACTTCTGCAATCCATTGTACCACTGAAACAGTAATTTCGTGAGAACTATAAGATGTGCATAAGAACAGTTAAAATAGTCACTAGGTTTCTATAGATGTTTTCAACTTCAATTTTAGTTCCTCAAAAATTGTAAGGTTTACCCACAAGTTTTCGTAGCAAGTTTATATTACTGGAAAGTTTTGGTATTAGCGAGATTGACTAAGCCATAGACAAACATGTAAGCGCAGACACTAAATCTTACAGTTTTGTCGTGTAGAGAGGCTAACGTTTACAATGGAAAGAACAACAGAAATAAAATAAAATAAACAATTTAATCATAATTTCGAACTTCCAAGAAGTAGACGCACTGGAAATAAGGTTGGCATAAGCAGCAAAAGAGGGGGAAATTTTAAGTAAAATAAGATAATAAAAGAAACCTGCGAAATGATGGAGTACAATGGAAGCAGCTACAGTGACATTCAAGGAAGCAGTGCCGGCACCATATTGAGGAATATAGACGAAAAAGTCGCATATCTGAATTTCCTTAGGAGAAAGACCTTGGCCCTGCAGATAGATTAAAAGAAAAATTGAAGAGTAAAGGGAGAAATTGAAATTGATGGAAAAGCGAAAGAGAGGTAACAACCTCGTTGCCGAGTAGGAATGCGGTGCTCTTCTTGAAAGGGTGGTGGTTGACAGGGAGAGCGTCGTTTGTGATCTCAACACCGCAAATATCGCAGCCTTTGTCTTTGAGGAAGTTGCGAGCGTCGTGGAGTGAGTGGAAGTGTCGAAATCGGAGGTGGGAGGAGGAACCATGGCTGCCGAAACAGTTGAAATCTCTACGGCCAACGAGGATGAGTTCTGAGACGCCAAACGCGGTGGCACTGCGAGCCAGCGTTCCCACGTTGTGCCTCTTCGCTATGTTGTGCACCACCACGTAGCTCTCCCACCCCATTTTTCTCGATTCAGCTTTTCCTTCCATCTCCGAACGCCGTTTCCCTTGCCCAGGGTTCCTCCCTTTCGCTTTACAAATTCAAATTACAACATGGGCCCATCTTCTTCTCGGGCCTCCACTTCGGCCCAATCATAATAGACTCAACCCAACCCAGTCTCCGATTATTACCAAGTTTCTTATCTTTTCTTAAATGTAGACAAATGGAGAATAATTTTTCAGAGATTTTTTATTATGATGGAATCGAATAGAACATGTACAAGAATTTTACAGATTCAGTCTTATTATATGACAGGACACGGTATAAGAATAAGAGAAACATTTGCATGAATATTTGTACACAACGTTTTCTCTTTTATTATTATCAACATTATTTATTTGCAAAGATTTGCTCATTGATTTTGCTTTGCTTTCACTTCTATAAGTATACGTTAGAAGCCCTCATCATTTGTAACGTCCTCGTATAAACCTCCATTTGTGATGTCTACGGGCTTATGAAGAACAACAGTTATTTACAACCTCTCGTATGCTTGTGATACAGGCAACTGTTTCTTAAGCTGCAACCTGAGCTGCCGCAAGCCTAGCAATTGGAACCCTGCAAAGGTGTCCTGATAGTGTCAGTTTGACATTGGAAAATACAAAATTTTCATTTTCTGATATTGTTGAAGTAAAAATCTGACCTAAACGGAGAACATGAAACATAGTCAAGTCCAATTTCTGCAAAGAAGGCAACAGAAGAAGGCTCCCCACCGTGCTCTCCACATATTCCAACCTGATAATCAATTTAGTGTTTTATCTCCATTTGTTATTATATTGTAAGAATTAGATGTCTAATAAAAAAATTAATTTAAATTTCTATTCACCTTTAGATTTGGTCTAGCGGCACGACCCTTTTCTGTGCAAATCTTGATGAGTTGACCCACACCTTTCTGGTCAAGTACCTGCAATTTTTCTCAACAAATTTAACTCAGTAACCGTCCTTCATTATGTGTAAATGGCCAAACTAACATCAAGCAACCAACCTCGAATGGATCATGCTGCAGAATCCCTTTGGATAGGTAGATGGGAAGAAATTTTCCAACATCGTCTCTACTATATCCAAATGTCATTTGAGTAAGGTCATTGGTCCCGAATGAAAAGAACTCTGCTTCCTTTGCAATCTAGATGAATCGATTATAAGATGAGAAAGTTTAAATAACAAAAAAGGAAAAATGTTCCTTTTAACTCCTGCACTGCAATTATAAATCTATAAAAGGGTTCGTCATTACAATCTACAGGGTGAACCCGAGTAAATGCGAAATAAAGACCGTTTTCTTCAATCTTTATTCAATATTTTATTGAGTCCAGGTTGAATCTTGAAGACTTCAGGATATAAACGTTACCTCTTCTGCAACTAGTGCAGCTCTTGGAACTTCAATCATAGTCCCAACCTTATAGCTTAAAGAAGAACCCATCTCAGACAAAACATTATCAGCAACATTCCTTATTAAACTCACTTGATGCCTTAATTCCTGCCAATTAAAAATTTGGGGGAATCATATCGTGTAATCATTACACCAAAGGGGTTTCATTAAGATCAAAACCAACTGATTCATCGTATTTCAAAGATGATTATAGTTAAGGAGAAAGGGATGCAAGACAATGTTTCGAAGTATAACATGAACTGAGATTTTTCTCATAAATTATTAGTACGCATGATTAGATGCGTGTTAAGTAAACTAAAGGAGAACCAACAAGCGAATAAATATGTAAGAAAAAGGACCATGCCTGAGGTGTACCGATAAGTGGAACCATTATCTCTGGAAGAACTGCAATACCATGGTTTTTCACTGAAACAGCAGCCTGAAAGATTGCACGTGCCTGCATCTCGGTCAGTTCTGGGTATGATATTCCCAGCCTGTTCACAGAATTTCAATTCAATTGTCAAACATGAGGAATTGCAAGTCAAACATGAAGTCCCTGATCTCAACACTCATCATCAGTCATATAACAAACGAACAGACTGCAGTTTTCTGTAACACAACACGAGCATTATGAGATGAGAAGGACAAACCTGCAGCCACGAAAACCGAGCATGGGGTTCACTTCTGATAGCTTTTCTATCCTGGAGAATATTTCCTCTTCTTTCATTCCTGTCTCGGAAGTTAGTTCACTGACAATGTGTTCCAGGTCGCCCTCTGGAAGAAATTCATGAAGTGGAGGATCTAACAATCGGATTGTTACTGGTAGACCATCCATTGCACGAAATATCCCCTCGAAATCTGATCTTTGATAAGGTAGCAACAGGTCCAGTGCAGCTTTCCGCTGCTCTGGTGTAACCGCCATAATCATCATTCTCACAGCCTTTATCCTCTCGTCCGAAGCAAAAAACTACAACACACCAAAACATGTAAAAAGTAATACTATAATTTGTAACTACCGTATGTTGATAAGTAAAAAAGAATATAAAAGTTCCTTCCACTTTGGATTCAAAGGGAAAAGGCTAAAATAGCCCATTAATTCAATCTTTGGCTTATAAAGAGGATATTAGATATAATTATCCCGGGTATTCACACTTTTGATTCACATATAGTAAGAAGTTGAATGTTTGTTGTACCATATGCTCTGTCCTGCAAAGTCCAATCCCTTGAGCACCATTTTTTCTAGCTGTTACTGCATCTTCAGGAGAGTCAGCATTTGCCATAACCTGATAATAGACAACAGCATATTAGAGAATTCATAGAAACAAGTTTTTTTCTGTTCAATTCAACTTCTGCAGCAGATAAGGAACATGCAGCACCTTCAGATGCCTTATTTCATCTGCCCAAGACATGAAAGTTCCTAAATCATCGCTTAGAGCCGGAGGAGAAAGTGATTGCTTTCCCAGTATCACCTCACCTGTTGATCCATTCAGTGAAAGCCATTCTCCTTCTGCTATCACCTTATCCCCAACTACGAAGACCTACATTATGAAGAAAGATTATTCATTATCCAACATGGAGATCTTTTATTAGTATATATATTACATAAATGGAAAATCCAAGTTTACCTTTTCAGCATCATTTACACGGATATCAGAGCAACCAGACACACAACACTTTCCCCATCCACGGGCTACAACAGCAGCATGAGATGTCATACCACCTCTAGCCGTCAAGATTCCAGTAGCTGCGTGCATGCCTCCAACATCCTCTGGACTTGTCTCATTCCTCACCTTCAACGGTTCAAGATTGCAATAGCATTTAATGATTGTTAATGGATGCCTCGTTTAACACAACCATAAATGTTACTAAATCAACGACAGCATTTACATCCCAACCATAAAATGTACAATCTTCTGTGAAAAATATTTGGCCAAGTCAACTCTGGAATTTTCTAGCTACAACTAGACAAGTATATCAAGAAAGGTAACAAAAAGATTAATAGCAAAAAAATTATGAAGTGAAAAAAGGATTACCAAGATAACACTCTTTCCTTGTGCATGCCATTCTTCAGCATCGTCAGCAGTGAACACCACCTGCCCTACTGCGGCTCCAGGGGATGCAGGCAAACCAATGGCAATCACTTGGTCCTTGTAAGTAGATGGATCCTCAAACTAACCAAATAAATTTAGAGCAGTTCCGACACATTAAGTATTAATTAAGTTTAAAAAAAGTTTTGATTATATATGCTTAAAATCAACGTCAACATCAACATTTTCCTTTATGTATAGAAGGAAATCAGAGCCACATGTATATACCTGTGGGTGGAGAAGTTGATCAAGATGCTGTGGCTCTACCATTTTGATTGCAGAACGAATGTCAACAAGCCCCTCATTGACCATATCGACGGCTATTTTTACTGCTCCTTTACCAGTACGTTTTCCGCTTCGACATTGCAACATCCACAACCTATTGTCTTGGACAGTGAACTCAATATCCTACAATGTAATTGCAATTTCAGAAGGTTTGTCTATCAGTCTATTTATAGAATTAGTATGAATTATAAAAGTAGAACTAATATATACAAAGATTAAATTTTACCATCATATCCTTGTAATGTTTCTCTAGAAATTCACAATTCTCCTCAAGTTCCTTATAAGCTTCTGGCATGCAAGATTTCATGACCTCCAAATCTTCAGGTGTCCTGATTCCAGCAACTACATCCTCTCCCTAACAAAAACAATTCAGCATTTATTTGCTGAAACATCAACATCTAGAGTAATTGTTACCATCCACACGTTAACGAATATGATAATGACAAGAAAGAAAGGATAAGTAAATCACATATAACCTGAGCATTAATTAGAAATTCGCCATAAAGTTTGTTTTCACCAGTGCTTGGATTTCTAGTGAAAAGGACGCCAGTTCCTGAAGTATTCCCCATGTTACCAAACACCATGGACTGAATGTTCACAGCAGTTCCCTTTAGACCAGTTATTTGATTAATGTTCCGATACTTAATTGCCCTTGGGCTATCCCAAGAATTAAAAACAGCTTTAACAGCTAATTCTAACTGCTTCTTCGGATCTGCATTGGTAAATGAATAAGAAAGATGAGTGGATATTTTTTCTCTTATAAACAATTTGGTGAAGATAACGGACATTGGTCAATGGCTAGGACGAAGAGAATATATCACAACAAAAAGTGAAGAAGTTGTGTGTCAGCACCTGAGGGGAACTTTTCTCCCCTGGCTTCAAGATACACATTCTTGTACTGCTCAACAAGATCTTTGAGATCATGGGCCGCTAGTTCAGTGTCGAGTTTAACACCTCTTACACTTTTTAACTTTTCTAACTTCTCCTCAAATAACGAGTGTGGAATATCCATTACCTAAATGAAACATAAATCAACGGTTAGAAAGAAAAGCAATGGAAAACAACTAATTTAGTTTTCTATTTTTAGAGAAAGATACTGACATACAACATTGACTGAGGGATTCTAGTTTTCAAAGAAAGGTTGACAATCTACAAAAGTAAGCCAACACAAAGTAATGCAGAGGGTGTAAAAGAACCACTCACAACGTCTCCAAACATGTCTAAGAAACGTCTATAAGAATCATAAGCAAACCGCTCTCCACTTTTTGCTGCCAACCCGACAACCACTTCATCATTCAATCCTAGGTTGAGAACTGTGTCCATCATCCCAGGCATGGATATCTAGTAAATGCAAGGAAAACAAGTTTAGGCTATAAACAAGGCACACACTCCATAAAAGAATCAAATTTAAATAAAATTCGAATACACTTATAAATAGAAGTGGATGTTTCAAGAATCATAGAGAGTGAATTTCCTATCTACAACATAAATTTACACACTATGATTGAAGATTAAAAGAAAAGATTGCTATTTACTTTATTCAAAAACTTTACAGCTCTAGTTTAATCAATGCTAGTGACAATCAAGTTCATTTTCTTGGATGGTGTTCCATCATTTGGGAACCAATGTCAATGTCAAAATATAGCTTCTGCTTATTAGTGGTTTTAATTATTTCTTTAGGCCTTTTACATATAAAGGCGACTCCAAATTCGAAAAGTGATCCTAGGTTGAGGCACTTAACAAGAACACAGAAAAAACCAAAACCCAGTGCTCCTACCGCAGCACCAGAGCGAACTGAGAGTAGAAGAGGTTTTGCAGGATTTCCAAGATTGGCTCCCATTTCATTCTCCACGAAAAGCAAGCCTTGAAGCACCTCCTCCCACAAGCCATCTGGTAGCTTCTTTCCAATCTGTTGATATTCTTGGCAAGCTTCTGTTGATATAGTGAATCCAGGAGGCACAGATAAACCAATGCTTGCCATTTCTGCCAGGTTGGCTCCCTTTCCTCCCAACTGTAATTAACAAAACTGCAACTGTTAATCAATTTAAAGGAAAAATGCCAATCGACAACCTTATTTTGCTTAACATGTGTAGAGGTTTTATCATGATGGAACACCGATAAAATCACAATTAATATAAGAATATAAGAACAACAATCCAATATCAATTTCCATGTTTTTCTTCTTTTTTTTAAGGCTTAAATCCACTTTTAATCCTTATAATTTTGGTCATTCTTCAATTTCAATCTTTGTAAATTTTACATATTATTCTTTTGTAATGATAATAAATGTTCAAGCTTCTTTTAAAATTTAATTATTAATATAGTAATATCTTGCATGAATAAATAAGTAAAAGGTCTGAGTGACAAGCGAATAAGGAGGAACAAAAATGAATTTAAGCATTTATTCTATTCACAATGTGACAGATCACGTGTACTTACCAAGGACTTCATGGCCTTGTTTCCTTCACTTGTCCCTTTGCCAAAAGTGAACACCCTCTGTTTAAAACAAACTAAAAAACGTTAGCTGCACATCACTCTACAATTTTCATACTTGTTATCATAAATTGACAAGTTTACTTTTAAAAATTGTGTGATAATATGACATATTCACGTAGTAATGGGGGAGGAGGACAATTCATATTTTAGTATGATATCATTGTTTAATTCTCTCCGTGCATATAAGTATATAGCTTGACTAATCACTTATTTATTTTGTTATTGAGAAAAATTATTTAAATTTAAAACAAGTATTTTTTAAAAATTTATTGATTACTTATAAATGTTACCATTTACAACAGTTGCCATAAATTTGATTTTAAACAAGTTGAAATTAAATAATTTATCAGTTGTTTAATTTCTATTGTTTGGTCCATTTCTATTCAATTTCTATTCAATAAAAAATAAAAATATGAAGTTGAAAAACTTCCTATGAATAGTAAGTTAGTTCACTTGGAGTTTTATATTGACGTGGACGGACTTTTTAGCCTTATTAATATTTTTGAGGTCTGAGACTTTTTGTGTTAAAAGAAACAATCAAACTTGGGTCTCTCATTGGTGTGTCTTGTCATCGACTCAGTTGTTTCTTTCTGCACCTCAAAAAAATTTGGAACACCTTCTTCATTTTTGAAACAGACCTTTTAGAATACAAAAAAATATATATTCTAGAAAACTCACTATGAAAGGAGTGGAAGGCACCGGAAATTGTTTTTCTTTCTCTTTTCAGGAGTGTCTTCCACAAATATCTGGAATATTTGTATATTTTTTTCAAATATCTACCCCTTTACTTTAATAATTTATTATTACATCTAACTATAACTCATTTTCTCTCTACAAAGCAAGATTAATCTTGCTTTCTTTCTTAATATCCGCATTCTCTCAACTGAGTTATGTTCTACTATGTAAATGAAAATATATTCATATCTAGATTTTCTGTTATGTATTTATATGTTATAAACAGAAACAAAATATTAAATTAAAGTTTAAAGCATCTTCATTTATATTAATTGGCACACTTTATGAGTAGCAAAATGATCAATCTGATCGAATCGAACTAAAAAATAAGAAAATAACGGTGCTATGAATATACGGTTACACGTACCTTTTTGGTGGTGGGTGCGGTTGCTGGGGTAAGAATTGCTTGGCCACGTATTGGAGTCTGATATGATCTTCTACCTCTCTTCCATGCCCTGAAGCTGTTTGATTTTGTGTTTCTTCTCCCACCAACAACAACAAAATCACTGTGCTCCACATATTTCTTCTTCGCATTCCAAACCATATTACTAATATCATCCCCTCCGCTCCTAACGAATATGCCCTTCACTATGGAAGACATCTTTCATCTATCTCCTGCTCTTCACTCAAACCATAGCACCAATTAATCCATTTCTGTTGTTGTGCGGAACAATTTTCATACAGATAACAAAATTCTCCCTCACAAAACATGTATAAGCATAACACACATATAACAGATCAGATATTCATATATGCACTTGATCACAGAGATGTCCCACCCCAGAAGAAGAAAAAATAAACAAGAGAAAGACATGTCTTTCTTCATTCATCACAGTACAAAAAAGCTGAAGATTGTTAGCGATCATGCAATCAACGTACCTGAAGATAGAAAATAAGGAGGAGGAAGGGCTTTGTTTATAGTTAATACACAGAGCAGCTTCTCAAAATGGAAATGGAAGTTGTAATTTTCCCTCCTTCTTTTCTCTCTGTTTTCTTTTTTGTTATATTCCAATGTTTTAATAGCCAAATATGATGAGAAATGAGTGGACCAAAATATGGTTAGGAACAAATTCTTCCTCATAGTTCAACTTTTCATTAAATTATGCTAATAAGTTTCTTAAATTTATAAAACTATGTTTACGTTTTTATTTTCTGTTCAGGAAGAGTTCGTTCTTGTGTGAATTATCGAGTTTGCCCTTTGTCTCGTCCAGGATAAGGATACGTGGCACAATAATTGAAGCAAAGGATGATAGTCCTAAATGAATAAAACTCGTTTTTTGTCCTTCTAATCATTTTTCTCAGAAAATAAATGAGAAATTTAAAACTAAAGAATTATCAAATATATTTTATATTTAACATTATATGTAATATATTATTTCTTAAAACAATTAATAAGATGTGGCTTAAAACATTTCGTTGTTTTTCCGCAATAAGGAGTCTTCTAGATAGTTATCGAACCTATCTTCGATCCTCCTCCAAAAAAAAGAATTCACTCGCATCTACTTTTCTATATTAATAAATACTAAAAATTAATTTAGATTAAAATGTTTTTAACCACACTCTTCAGCTTTAACTGCTGTATAATTTTTCACAAATACATAAATATTTTGCTGTCCCCTCTTAAATGTTCTAGCAGGGTGGTTATATTTTATTTATTATTAGAATTTATTTGAATATTTATTCACAAATATTTTTAGTAAAAAATTATTTTTCTCTAAAAGTGATTATGGATTAAAATATTCTTATTACATTAAATCTCTTTTGATTTAAATACGTTAAATGATTTTTATTTGTTTGTTTAAAGCATCTGTTGGTGTAGATTAAGATATTTTTCAATTAGATAAGTATTACTCTATCCAATACTTACACTTATTGAAAAGACATATATTTCACATAATTAAATAATAACATCTTGTATTTTTTGTTTAACTTGTCTAACTAAAAAATTGAACTCCAAAGATGTTGTGATCCGAACATAAAAAATTTACAACCGCTGTTTTAGTTATTGCATTGGATAGAAAATAATATTTAAATTAAATTAATTAAAACACATTATTTGAATAATGAATTATGCCCAAATTCGGGGACGTCATAAAGATAAATTTCCCAAATATTTTTTTACACATAATTTCCAAAATATCATATTAGTATTTTTCTTGTCTACAATGTCAAGGAAGGTGACTGAAAAGTGTTGTGGGACCAACGAAGGTCAAGTGGAATATACTTTAGATCCAAGTAAAGGACGACACGTGGCTACGGCTCAGGACATTAAAAATAATTATTAATCTCTATACCATCCATTATTCTCTGAATCTTATCATCCACAGTTTTATTTATCATTTTAATTTATATACATATTAACTTGAAATATTTTTATATAAATATCTAATAAAATTCGCTTTATTGTCTCAAAATTTAAAAGATAAAATAGTCAAAAAAATTAATCTTCGTGTATCTGATAGTGTGAATATTTTTATATGGTAAAAAAAATATAAAAAATCATATATATACACATTTATATAACTTTAAAATTAATAATTATTATAAATTTTTAAAAGTTATTGAGAATCCTATTTATTATCATATGCATCTTAAGAAAATATAATTCAACAATTTTATTATATTTGATAATATATCTTACTTTACTTACGAATTACAAGTTATTCACATAATAAACTATTTGGATTTTGCGTTTTTATTATCAAAGAATATACTTTCTTTCTACAATATTCATTCTAAATCAACAACGGAGCAAAGCTAGTTTGAGAAAAATATAACTAGTTGAATTGATGTTGGTTATTAGCCTTTATTGATGGATTACATTTATAAACTCTTATCAAATTAGTTTTCTTCCAAGGTAATATATCAATATTAAAAGGATTTATCATAATACAATTAAAAATATATTTATCATAATATATTTAAAATACATAAACCTATACAGGAAACGATATAAAGAAAATAAAACTAAAATTTAGCATATTAATAAAAATATATATTTGACATAAATTTCTCAATTAAACTAAGAAATTTATTCTTTATTAATGTACTATCTATCGGAGTTAATGGTCATTTATGGGTAGTTAGCAGGTATTAATGGGTCAGACTCTCTTACGCTTTATAAATATAGTATATTAATAATTGATTATTGGGTTTGATTGCCAAGAAATATACTAGTTAATCAACTTGTTTGTCTGTCACAAACCCTATAAATATACGGTTGATTTCCACGTAAAATAAATTTGATCTATTCTAATAAAATAGAGACATCTTTATGAAACATATATGACTTGAACATCATAGTGACTTCTGCAGGTCAACAACCCATCAGAGAGGATTGGACGATCAATCTACAGACAAATTCAACCGAAACAATCACATTATATATATATATATTTATATAGGGGTTTGCTAACACGCGCCTGTTTTTTAGTTGGTACATTTTAGCAATGTGTATCGGATTTTAGTAGACAAAAATACATTTATATATCATGCATTCTAAGTTTTAAGGTTAAGGGTATTTGAATAATTTCATTCTCAAAACTAAAAAAAAAACAAGAAACCCCCAAACCCTTACTTACCTCCCTCATTCCTCTCCTCTCGACCCTTTCTCTTTCATCTCTCTCACTCTAACATTTTCTCTGTCACCCTACTGTAGCCCCAAGTGAAAAAAATAAAAAATATTCGTCGTTAAACAATTTGTCTTTGTAAAGAGTTAAGTCATTGACATATTCGACTTCAGGCAAAGGTTCATTCAAGATCTTTTCAATTTTATCATCTTCACTAACCTCTCTAATTTCATCATGTTGAATCATCATCTTCACTAACCTCTCTAATTTCATCATGTTGAATCATCATCTCTTAAAAAAACTCTCTAGGCCAACTACCAATTCTTTCATATGTCATTATGCTTGTGAAAATTAGATAAGACAAAAATTATAAAATGAAAACTCATTATAAAATCATTTATTTAAGAAATTGTTTAACCGCGAGTGTTTCTGATTTTTCCAAGCCAATTACCAATTTCTTTGGATGTCATTATGCTTGTGAAAATTAGATAAAATTATATAAGACAAAATTTATAAAATGAAAACTCATTATAAAATCATTTTTTGTAAGAAATTATTTAACAACAAGTGTTCCTGATTTTTTTCAAGCCAAATACCAATTCCTTCATATGTCATTATGCTTCTGAAAATAAAATAAAATTAGATAAGACAAAAATTATAAAATGAAAACTCATTATAAAATCTTTTTTGTAAGAAATTGTTTGACAGCGAGTGTTTCTGATTTTTTTTAAGTTGGGGTTACTAGAGAGAAAATGTTGGAATGAGAGAGATGAAAGAGAAAGGGTTGAGAGGAATGAGAGATGTGAGTAAGGGTTTAGGGGTTTTTTTTTTAGTTTTGAGAATGAAAATTATTCAAATATCCTTAACCTTGAAACTTAGAATGCATGATATATAAGGGTATTTTTGTCTACTAAAACTCGGTACACATTGCTAAAATGTACAACTGAAAAATAGGCATACGCGCGTTAGCAAATCCTATATATATATATTATTTCTTCATCTTCTATCTCATTGAAATTTAATATTTCTCTATGCAATGTTCTTGCCAAAAGCCAGTTTCACATTGATTTTTAGTTTTTCTTATTGTATCCATTTCATATAATATGATTTGAACATTTAATATTAATTTAAGGTACCATAAAATGAAAACACTTACAATAATGTAATTAAATTTATCCATTTATAATATATTATTTTTCTTTTTATTGTATAAAATAGTTTAAACAATAACAATCGTTCAACTATTCAACTATGCATTAACATATAGGTCACATAATATCAAACAATTGGACAAGCACACACCAAACTTAGCCACCAACAAAACAACTCAAACAACATATATTGAGCTCAGCCAAAATCACCAATAACCCTACAACTAACACAAACAACTCAGTCAAGATAAAAAATTCAGGACAACCTCTAAAACATATAGGTCGAGATTTAGAATCTTAACCAGACAATTCAGCATGGCACATACAAGCCCAGTCCGACACAAATAAGCACAGCTCGACACATGCAAATTCAACTCAACACTAAGCATTTCAGTTCAGCACCAAGCAAGAAAAAAAGGGTTGAACCCGACGGGCCAGCCTAGTAGCCTAACCAAAAAAAACGAGTTGGACTGACCTCTTCAACTTGACAACTCAACATAACCCAACCAAGCTCTGAAACGACTAAACCAAATTTTACAATAGTTCGATCAAGCTTTGAAACAGTTCATATGAAGTCTCAAACATCTTGACCAAGCCTTAGAACAGTTTGGACGAGATCTAAAACAGCTCAAACGAAATCTAAAACAGCTGGATCGAGCTTTGAAATAGTTCGGACGAGATCTAAAACCTCTCGGGCGAGATCTGAAATATCTTTGTCGAGCTATGATATTTTAAGGTTTTTAGACTATTTTAACTTGACGCTAGAGAGTGATTATTAACATTTTCTCCATGATTTTGTCGCTAAAACCATTTAAAGAAGAATATTATTAGATGGCACGTGTTCACAATAATTGATGTCGAGGTTGATCTTGAAGATAAGTTACGTATTTGGGTTCTACCGTGTCTAATCACTGACAAAAGACGACAAAAAGATTGAAAAAAAAACACTGTATACTTCAGAAATAAGCGTTTACATCTTCTCCATTTTATTCACAGACTTCAACTGTTTGAAACGGATTAGAGCAATTATAAAGCTCTTACAAGGAAAAAAAAAAACTTGTCATGGGTGAAGAAGATCATCATAAGAAGTTGACCCTTTTATACTATCAAACAAAGATGATAAGTACAACTTCAACAAGAAAAAAAAAATTGTGAAAACCTCTAATCATCATAAGAAAATGACAGCACCAACTTTCCCACTTAGTAAATTAATGTATCCCATCTAGAGAAGCATGCTGCGAATGCATGATTCTCATAGGGTTGTTATTATTATTATAAAATGTTTAACTGAGTCGAGCAAATAAATCAAGTACGAGGAAAGCGCACAGCAATTCGCTGCTGAATGAGGCTCCTGCACGAAGGACAATCTTGCATACCCTGCTTCTCATGGAGTTCATTACAAGTTGTGCAAACAACTTGATGAGCACATGGGAGAAACACCACTGTCATCTCCTCCGAAAGGCACATCACACATTCCCGTTCTCGTTTCACGCCACCTCTTGTGGGGTGGTTAATGACTAGTTCAGAGATAAAAGAAGCCTGAGATTCCTTCGGAGTAGTGCCATTTTTCATGTACAAACACTTGCTGGCATAGCTTCCATCAATGCCCATTCTCAGTGCAGCAATTTTTGAAGAGTCTGTCTTCAGTCTTAGTTGGGAAATTTCCTTTTCGAGTTTTTGGATGTCATCTTTGTGTCTTTGTAGATTCCTTTCTGCTTTTAATTTGATCATATTCTCCTTGGAATTTCCTGATTCCTCGATTTGTTCTATTTCCTTTCTTATAGAACTAGCCTGTTGGAGAAGCTCCCTTTTTGCCTTTTCTTCCTGCTGCCATCTACCCTGTGATATTTTTCCCTTCAAATGAGAACAGGTTCACTAATACATCTCATTTAGCACCTAAATAGATTCAAGGTTTTTGGAATCTCACAAGTGGCGCATGAGGCGTTATGTATACCAAATTCATATGCATAGAAATGGACAACAGATACTGGTGTCAAGAGCATACCAATTACTTTTTTTTTAATTCTGAGAATAATATGGGAGTGAAGACCAACAATCGCCCCAGTCAAAAGAGTTTATCAGACTGCTTGGCCCAGAAAAACTCTAAATTGAAATCAATAGAAGTTGTTTGTTTTTATTGTAGCACTAAAATGAGGGTGGAAGAGTTTGGAAACTTTACATAAGTAATCATAACTTCTTATTTGACAAGATTATAGAATACACACCATGAGATCAAACTACTTCCGGAGCCATATTATATTCGTATAGATATAAAGCGAATGGTTACAAAATATAAAGAGGCATATGAAAGAAGTTCGAACAAGATTAAAATAACAAACCTCAACTTGCTCATGTTGCATTCGCGCTTGTTCCAATTCCTGCAACAACTGTGCTAATTTCCGTTTTTCAATCATTAGCTCTTCTTGAAACAAGGATTTCTGCTTTTCCCATGACTGAAACTTCAGTTGTGTCTTCTTTTCTCTCCTTGATACCTCTTGACAGCTTGCAGCAGTTTCTATAGCACGTAGCTTAGCAGCCTCCATCTCTTTCCTCAATGCAACCTTCTCCATCTCAAGCTTCTGGACAGTGGCATTAGCTCGCTCTACCTGCCCACTAACTTTACACAAGGCATTTTCTATCTCAGAAAGCTTCTTTAAGGTATTTTCCTCTAGAGATTGCTTCTCTTTCTTAAGACGTTCAACCTCCTCTTTCTCTTGCCTTAGTGTCTGAAGTTCAGCCTTTTCTTTACTCAGACGGCGAGTAGCTTGCATAACCTTCTGATTTACCCACTCTGTCCATTCTTGAAGCTGATTTTGCAGCTCCCGAACCCTTGGAACCAACTTCAAAATCATTTCATTCTTTCCATCATGAGGCATCCACTGGTTTGGGAACTGGTAGCATGGCATTCCCTTAAAACTACTAGGTGTTGCATTATTGCTGCCATCGGGTTCTGTAGAAGGCTTGATTTTTGAAGACAAAGAGAGAGAAAGATCTGTATTGGTAGTTGATAATGAAACTGGATAACAGAATGCGGGTGTGGTATTTGCTGCATGAATTGCATATGAATTATCGGTCAATCCAGAAACTCCATCCGAAGAATCTATGTTGAATGCAGTGGGCGTAGGAGTTCCAGCATTACTTAAGAAATTAGCATTAATATTGTCTTGAGTCATATTCATTTCCATTGCCTTACTTATCTGTAATGGTGCACCCCTGAAATTTATGGCAGATGATTCTGACACAGGTTTAAGTTTTTTATCGAAGATTAAACCACCTAAGCCATTCGCCTTCCCTCCTCTTGAAGACCCTTTTGACCCACAAGAACGATGACCTTTTTCTCCATGAAATGTCTTGTGTCGAAGTATGTAGTCTCTCCTGCTGCTACTAGAATGGACCTTTCTAGCTGTTCCATACTTCTCTTCCATCAGAGCAGACTGAGATGTTCCAGAAGCGCTGAATGTTTTAGTAGTGCAATCAGATTCCCAACTGGCACCCTCATTCTTTGAGGTTCCACCAATAATTTGAGAATTCATGTTGCTCAAACCACGAAATGCAGTCACAAAGGGTTTCTTTGGATGAGAACCTGCAGGAACTGATTTACTAGGACCTAGAAGACTCAATTCAGGGACTTTAGTTTCTGGTTTTGATTGTGATTCTGCTTGGCTAGATGAAACGTCATTAGCAGTATTATCGCTACCTAAACTACATAAATCCATTGCACAAGCATGTGACACATTCATGTCACAGATTAACAAACGCCACATTGCATCCCCAATACTGAAGGATGGCCTAACCTCTCGAAGAACACAAACCAATTCAGCCAAGACATACTTCCCAAGCTGTACTAAATCTTCAAAATAGAGCTCTCGCGATATATCAATCTCTTGGCCATTTCTAATAAAGGCTAGAGTATTATCAACAATATTAGACACAGTGTCTTTACATCCATAACAGATGCCGGGTCTTAATACGGCCTTCGTCGCCACTTCTTCAGTGTAGCCACATGCTACAATTTTTTTTATGGAACTCTTGAAAATGGTGTCCAAATTACTCAACACAAGTTCTTCCAGCTGGGCTTCTGTGAGATCGCTCCAATCTGCATCACTAATTTCATTTGTCTGAGGTTCTTCTTTAGATTGACTGGGCCCGACCTCAGATGTTCCAGGGCTGTATAATCCAAGGCCGAGCTTCAGTCTATCTGAATGATCTTGGCTGGCACCACACACGTCACAAGCAGTGGCTTGCCCATGACTAGGGGTTATTTTAAACTTCTCAGCAGAGAATTCATAGCTGCGGCACTCGAGTTGAGGTGGTGCAAGAATGATCTTATTTGGCTCCTCTAAAGGTGGATCAGCCCTGAATTTCCTTTTGTTCCTACTTCCTTTCTCTTGGCAAGAAACTGAAGGAGACATTTGATTGCTACAACTGGCAACCAATGAGATATTTTAGTCGCAATCTAAAACAAAACGAAAACGAGAAGAAGAAAACACTCGTTAAGTTTCATTTAGCGTCTATGATTTACTTATTCCAAATTCAAGTTCCATGAATTAGAAAAGAAAAATGCGCATATGAGAATAACAACCAACGAGGAAAAATTATTGAAGAGTACAAACATTGTTCTCCTAAATGAATGAAACTTGCAATGACAAACACATTATTACATGACATTGTATATTAACCCGCATTTAACACTGACAATCAATCACCTCTGAATCTTAGTATAGAAAAATGCCACATTAAACTTCCTAATTGATCCATATAAAGGAGGCAAATCAATGAATAAATTAATCAACTACCCACAAACATATATCAGTAATCTCAGCAAATGGAGCACCTCCGGTTGACAAAATATGAAATTGAAAACACCCAAATGAATTGCAATCCTTATCTATACTCAAAAAACACATCCATGAATAACAAAGTAATGAAAACAAAACATTCTAAAATATTGTAACAATAGCAAACGGAGCCACTGATGCGAAAAGATCTGCAATGAGACTCGTGATGAGTATTAGATGATCAATACGTACCGGATTAGAGCAATTTTTCAAAAAAAAAAAACAAGGTTGATCGTTCAAAAGCATAGAATCAGAGAGGAGAAAATTCACACCTTTTTTATCGTTGCTTTTTCTCTCCTTAATTAATTTGTTTGTTTATTCTTGTGCAGAGGCTTGAAGCATTGTATTGAACGTCTCTCCCCTGCATACAAATAATAAATAAATAATACAAAATAAAAATAAATAATAAATAATAATATAATTTTGGACTGGACCTATTTCCGTTTCTCATGTACCCATCAACCATAAACCTATCTTACTTTTATGCATTATTGTTATTATTGCTAAACCTTCAAAAGTTTATCTTTCTTTTATTCGACCTTCTCAGATATGACTACAATTGTGCTTGTATTATGGAAGTTACTAATGATATTTCACAAATGAAAATTCAAATACAATTAAAAATTAAAGATGTTTTCTTTACACTTTTATCTAAAGTTTTCAATTAAAATAAAACTCATATATATAACATACTTGATAGAAAGTAGCCATAATCTTGATTTTGATTACATTGTTGAATTTTTAAAAATCGAATTATTATCTTATCTAACACGTTTCCTTAAAAATCGATTGACACTCTTATCTTGAAGATAACAAATATAGAAACCAAACCAATTGCTTAAAGCACAAAAGATTAGTTGCTAAATTAGCCAAATAAAAAAATAGATTTTGTGGAGAGGTTAGTTGCTACATTACAGAGTTTTTTTTTTCTTTGTAACAGAATATTTAAATATTAAGTAACATTTTTTGTCATCTAGTATTGTTATTTTAAATGCTATAAATAATTATATTTATAAAATTATTAGCAATCTTTTTATATTTATTCGATTATAATTTAATGATAAAATTATAACACGTGAAATTGGTGATGTAATACTTTTATTCCAAATAAAATAATTTCTTCAGTGTTTTTTTAATATAATTATTAATTAAAGATATATTAATTATTTCCTACCAATGATGCATATAATTCTATCTTAAAGGCTGCTCCGTCCAATTGTAAGCTTATTTGAGAGTGTAAGTACCTATATAATCATATAATATGTTCTCTTATGTAGGAATAATAACTGCAATCGTTATTTTAAGATTATTTACCTTTAATAAATACATCTACTTCAAATTTGAATACCTCTTTTGTAAAAAGAGAAAAAGAAAAAGATAAACAGTTTATAAATTAACCTACCAGATAAAATAAAGAATCAGCCATAGGTGCATAAGGTAAATTACAGATAATAAATCAATGTTTGTAGATAAAATAATTTTTTTTATAAAAATCATATTGCCCTATTTTTCTTGTCACTGTATACACCATAAAGATTGTTTGCCACTATCTAGAATAAAATAAAATAAAATAAAAATCCAATTTATTTTGGTCTAAAACGAAATGAATTGAAGTGAATTTAAAATAAATAAAAAATGATTAGCTAGAAAACGAAATTTTCTCAAACAATCCAATCCAAAGCCTATAATTTCATGGAGGAAAATTTGCTTGCCATTTAATTTGACATTTTTCATCTCATTTAACAAAGTCATAACAGATGAAACTAAGTTTTATCAGGCATGAATTCAAACGTGTTTTTGTCATCTCATTTAAACGTAATTAATTCGGGTTTTTTGTCGTTAATATGAAATTAATTTGTAAAGGTATCAACCAATAATTCAGACATGTTGGTAATACACACAAATTGGATACAACATCTACAGGATAATGAAGACAATGCACTAAAATGCCAAGTGGTATCTGTCTGCGTCCCAGGTTGACCAGTGAGCATCTTACGAGTTTCTTCCATGATTCAATGCAAATGATAGCAATGGAAATGTACCACTCGGGAGAAAGTGCAAAGAGACACGATGTCTCTCTCTTCGATCACTATATAGATCATCATGATCATATAAACGATTGACATGATACTCATTCAATTGGTCTTGGACATTCTGCAGAGTGAACTGGGCCCACCACTGAAGCCGCAGGCTGATCAGAGTGCAACTCTGAGAAACTGGTTCTGACAGAACGATGAACATCAGATTCATGCGCAGCGGGTATCTCAGGAGTTCCTGTCCTGGAATTCAGCACAGCGCCAACATTTATGTCATCTGATCCAACTCTAAATGTACCTGACTACAATATTGGACTAATAGTTAGATAAACAAGTTGTTCAATAACTTTATTCATTGAACCATCAGTAGCAAAATGAATCTTACATTCTATAAGAAGAGCGATGCCTGATTTTACAAAAAAATTTAAGAAAATGTTTTTGTATTGTATTATGGTATGGTGTCAATTAATCTATTTAAAACTAACCCCACCATTTGTATTGAAAATTTGTTATTATTGTCACGGGATAAGACAATCGTATAATACTACAAATTTAAAACCTCTAAAAGCAAATGAAACTAAAGGAATGTATAGAATCCATACATTACAGAAACCTTTGATCTGAACAATGATAATTGTTATATCATCTGTTCTGTTCTCAAGTTCCAACCATAGTTTATATGACTTTTCTGCAATAGCCGCACATGCATCGCGAGGATCCATATAGCTTGCTGCCTACACCATAAATAAATCACAGATTTTTCAGGACGAGGAACGTAGGAAAGTCACAATTTTACCTATGGAATTGCACATGGGAGTTAACATTGAAATCATAGTCTATGGTGCTGCGGCAGATCAGGGAAAATCAGCATGAAGCAGCGGAAAAAAATGGAAATTCCTCTGCAGAACGACTAACTTATTACAAGGACTGTGTAAACTCAAGGGATGCAAAAGAACTATTCCCAAATAGCATTTTTTAACACTGAACCGTCTAAAGTTCCCATAATTATAGCAGGTAATACCTGGTGGGTACTGTTGCTGTTGCTGTTGCTGTAATATAATTATGACAGCTAATACATATGATAAGGGGACAGACCTACCTAAAACATGCCAAGTAGAGAAGTTTAAGAAATATACGTACACCACTCCCATAAGATCAGCAACTTATGATGTTACGGCCAGTAATCTTTTTTATGCTTTCTATTCCAATTATATTAACATCACCAGTACCCCATACACAAACAGACCTTACACACACAAAAAACATAAATTGTTTCCATATTTCAAGTCAAAATCTTTAATTGCAAGTGCATAACCTTTAAAAGCTAACATGAGTATTTTCCAATAACAGAAGTAGATGCTTGATTTTACAATCATTAGACCAAGTTAAATTAAATCATTCGATCAATTTGCTCAACCTGTGAAAACTTTTTCACACATTATGAAAGCAAGACGGAGAAAGGTTGCAAGTCATACCATATCAATGACAGTTTGGCTTGTCAGGAATTCAAATATGCCATCACTTGCCACCACAAAGAAAAGATGATCAGGTGTAAGCTGAAAAGTTTTCACCTCAGGAAGAGCAGTGACACCAATTGTCTCTGCTAAACTATCCCCTATACTCCTCGTAAAAGCAGTTCCAGGATACATCCCATTAGGAACCCACAATCTGGGGGGATCACCACCCCGACTCTCTTCATCACCCCAACTCTGGATATCTGGATCCTTGAGCCCTTCCACCTGATCAACACTCAAAACCCTTGCCCCACAAAGCTTCACTCTCTCATATTCATCTTTCCGAAACGGCGTCTGATCAGAAGACAAGTCCTCCGCGACAATGCGGTTCCCATCCTTAACAGCCAGCACCGCTCTCGAATCACCAACATTAGCAACATAAAGGGTGTCACCAATAACAAGCACCGTTATCGCGGTGGTGCCACTCATAGAATCATCAATCTCACTACTACTACGTAATTCTTGGTTCGTTGCCAAAAATGCATAATTGTAAGCTTGGACAGGATCCTCCAAGAATGCAGGGTCATTTACCAACTTCTCTACCAGCCTATCCTTAACGAAATTTGAACACTGACTACCGAATTGACCATGCCCATCATAGACGCCAAAGAAATGAACATTGGGGTTACCTTGGAGATTTGTACTAATGCAAAAACTATCTTGGTTTGCTTTATCAGGTGAGTCGGGGTAGTACCCCCGCTGAGTGAGAAAAGTGTATTCCAAAATGAAGTTGTGAGAAGGAACAGGAGCACGCTTCAGTGATCTCTGTGCGATTATGTTTTTCCTGTGGCTACGAACGAAGCCAGTTTCTCGGTAATCCCTGGAACCATCCTCTGATGAAGTATGTTCGCCACAGCAACACTTGCCATGGGCACAACCCATGTTTCGGAGAGAGGCTATGCTGTTGGAAAAACCAACACCTGAAACAAAAAACACTCCCTGAAGCAGTTCACAAATAGAATGTTTAGGAAGGAAGTACAGTGCTAAATGCTTCAGGAACTCCTCCACATTGTGATAAACAGGTTTAGAGAATGGTCAAAGAACCCTAAAGACACAGTTTAGGAGTATGAGCAGGGAATTGTGTGGTGCGATTGGAGTGGCGAAAAGGGGTTATGTGGGTGGATTTGAAGTGAAAAGGGTGAAAAAAGGAGAACCCTAGAAGAGACCCAGGAAGAAAGAAACAACAGAGAGGAATTATTTCGGCGTTTTAGAGGCAGAATGCGTGATGGGGTTGCCGAAAAGGAGGGAAAGAATTGTGCTTTTCCTTTGATTGGATGCAGAGAAGGAAGAAACCCTGAGGCAAAAGGAAGAGTCCAAAGAGAAGTTCAGAAAAAGAGATTTGGAATGAGGGGGACAGAAGAGAAGTGGGGAAGAGGAATTGAATTGAGATTCTGTTCTTATTCTGATTCTAATTCCAATCCAAATCTATCTATGTATACATAATCTATATCTATTGATTTCCTTATCTGCTGCCCCCATCGTCTTCTCTCTCTCTCTCTGCATACAAACCCTGCTCTTCCAGCAATCTCTTCAAACAATTCTTTTATTTATTAACAAAATCACGTCCCTAATTCTCCATAATAACATTTATTTTTTGTTAACCATATTTTCTTCTCAAAGTCTATGTTACTTTTATAAATACATTAAATTAGATATTAGTAAATGTAAAAATTATAAAATAGTAAAAACTTAATAGTTAATGATTAAAATAATAAAATCTTCGCATTTGAAAATAATTTTTCATTAATTTATTAATCAAACTAGTATTAATGTATCAAAAAGTTATTATAGTAAATCAGAAAAACAATAAAAAAATAATAATAACTATTAACAGTCAAAATTACAAATAAAGAAAAAAAAAACTCGTAACAATTATAAATAAAATATTTCAAAATAATATTTATTCTTAAACAAACTTCTATTCTTATAAATTGCTTTTATTCAAATTCTATACCTAATATTGTTTATCATCTTCAAAATAATTCTAAATGTAATTTTCTTTTTGTAATTTTGTATTAGAAGATTTTCATGTTATCAATACTGACGATGGAGAATGGGAATGGTCGGATTATTCATTAGAGTGAATCTCTTTCATTGTTAGGACATTGTATTTAGGTTTAATACCCTATTTTGTCCCCAGTTTCGTTTGAAAATGTCAAATTAGTCAATTCTTTAAAAAATGCGTCAATTACGTCCTCACTTAATAAAATTTGCATCAATGAAATCCCTTCCGTTAAATCCGTACAAACGACGTTAATTATTTTTCTCTCTCTTCTACTTTTTCTGTTTTTTCTGTGCAATGCAGCAGCTTTTTTTCTCTCTTCTACTATTCTTCTTCTCTCTCTTCTACCAAATTATTACAACCTTTAAAGTCACACTTTTTCTCATTTAGTAGCCATCACAACTTCTTCTTCTCATAACCCTGTGCAAGAAGGAAGATTCATATTGAGAACACTGCTATCTCTGTCTTCCTTCATCTTCTTCTTTATGCAAATCAAGGGTTATTTATTTATTCTTCATCTGATGGTTCTGACATACAAGTCAAGCAGTTCAAACAATTGATGCAATCATTGGTATTCAAACATATTGAGAACACTGTTATTTATTTATTTATTCTTCATCAAATGTTATTGCTATGTCAATTGCACCAAGGGACTTTCATGAAGCACAAGTTCAATTTGCTTTGGAAAGAGGTGTTCCAGCAATCATTGGTGTTCTTGGAACAATAATGCTTTCCTTCCCGTCCGGAGCTTTTGATATGGCACATTGTTCTCGCTGCTTGATTCAATGGGGTTCAAATGGTGAGTGTAACTATGACATTTCTACTCTTAAACAATTAAAATATATCTTTTAGATCAATAAAAAAGTTTCTTGGTGTCTCTTGCGTTGATGATTTCGTAAGTTATTATGTCCTTTATGGATGACAAACAATTTTTTATGATATATGCATATATACCAATAATGAAGCCTGATTCAGTTTTGTATTGATTGTAAATTAACAACTTAGAAGGTTGGCTTGTCAAGTGCTTTGATTTATTCTCCCGTGCTTAGACAACCTAAATTTATTTTGAGTACTTAAACTATGGCCCTGCTATTTCTTGTTAAGATGATGCTCAAAGTCCCATTTTTCTTATATCAAATCAATCTATTTTTTAATTCACTTCGGTTCTTGGTTTATTATTAACTGTTTGATGTTGGGCTAACAAAATTATTACCTTGACTTTTTGGTAGTAAGAAATATTTTTAAACTGTATTTAATGGAGCTTTTTTTCTTAGATGGAATATACATGAAGGAAGTGGACTGGGTTCTTAGACCTGGTGGTTATTGGATATTGTGTGGTCCTCCTATCAACTAGAAAATGCAGTTTCGTGCGTGGCAGCGTCCTAAATATGAGCTTGAGGAGGAACAACGGAAGATTGAGGAAATTGCTAAATTTCTATGCTGGGATAAGAAATATGAAAAAGGTGAAACTGCAATATGGAGAAAACAATTGCAAAGTAGTGATTGCACTGAAAGAGAAACTCAAACAATTCTTATAATTTGATAGAAGAGAGAAAAAAATAATTAACGCCGTTTGTACGGATTTAACGGAAGGGATTTCATTGATGCAAATTTTATTAAGTGAGGACGTAATTGACGCATTTTTTAAAGAATGGACTAATTTGACATTTTCGAACGAAACTGGGGACAAAATAGGGTATTAAACCTTGTATTTAAGATGTTATGGATGTAGAAATAATCAACATTCTTTTATACTTATTTTTTTTCAATCTTTTAACGTGGTTTTTATAAGAAAGTTATTTACAATTATTTATTTTTTAACTTTGAGCTGCACAGGTGTGTGGGTACTTCTTATTTTAAGTTTATGTTACAAAGTTATTTTCAATTTTTCATCTTCAAAGAGTAAAGCGAGTATTTCTCAAAGACACTCGACTCAAATCAATTATATGTGTCAAATTGTTTATCACATTAAAATTTTAAATTCGCATTCATCTCTTTACTTTACATCTGTATTTATAGGTTTCAGAATGAATTTTTAATCAGAAATTAAACTCAAAAACCAATAAACATGTTAGGTTTGTATTGTTGGTCTTAACCCTATTCACATTGACAAGTTTACCCAAAAATCATCCAATTTACCTAAATTTGGGATTATAAATGTTGACGGTTCGATCAGCGAAAAACCGACCAATCATACGATATACATGTTTAAATAATTATATTTTAATTAAATCTAAATATTTTTTAATTTTATAGATCTAAATCAATTTTAAAATAATTTTTTTAGCAGGAAAGTTATTATAATGTTTATAATTCGATTTTATATCTATTTTAAAACTGGTATGTACTTCGAAACCAATTTTAAATTTAAAATCTAACAGATTAAAAACACATATGATAAATAAACAATAAAGATATTGCACAAATTAAAGTCAAATATAATAAATAAACATCAAGAGTATTACACAATGTGAAAATGAGACAACGTTAGGTAGACTCCAAATTTTATTCTAACATAATAATATGCAATAATAACATGATAACAAAATTAATAATAATAATAATAATAATAATATTTATATTTAGTATGAAATCAAATACGTGTGAATAAAATATAACCCTTTAAGTAAATACATAAAATGTGATATTTTTGTCTGATTATACTTTTCATGTATATTTCGCGTGACTCAGTTTCATAACTATCAACACTTCAAAGAAAAAAATAAATACTAATATACAAGAACGATACCCTTTTATAAATAATACATGAAAAAGTGCATAAAATTTGAAAAAACAATATTATAAAGTGTGGTACGAAAATAAAAATATGACGATAAAAGTGTAGATGGAAAATATTTTGTTAAAATATCAAGAATAAAATAGTAAAAAATATACAATTAAGTTTTTCTTTAATAACAAACTCCGGGTTTGAAAAAAAAGGTAAATAATTGAATTTATACTCAATATGCTTTTTTTTAATAATAATGAAGAAAAGTTTGTTTTTATTTGAATGTCAAAATTGTTGTATATATTTTAATGTTGATTGCAAGACATTTTTGTGAATTTGTAGATATGTAACTTATGATGTAATTTTTATGTGAAGTATATGAAAATTGGTATAAGTTTATAATTCTAAAATCCTTATATATAATCAATAGGTCGAAGAGAAATACTTTCCTAAATATTTATTAGATTAAGAAAATTACTAATTTAATTAGTAGAAGTTTTGATCTTATTATTTTTATTTTAAGATAATACAAGTGAATATATTGATAATTTAATTTTTTTAGACATGTTGAAATTATGAGTTATTCATGAATATTCTATTTACATTAAACAAGATGAAATATTAGTTAGATTAAAAAAAATTCTATTTAATTTGATGTTCAATTTTTTCTTTTGGCAAACATTTTTTTATTATTTTTTACTTCAACCCAAATAATACTTATTTTAAATAATTAGTCTAAAAAATCATCCGCTAATTAAATTGCTAACCAAACCAATTTTAAATTTAAATATTATATTTCATTTTTATGAAAAAAAAATAATGAGATAACGTGTATAAATATTACCTGACCATACTAAATTAAACTGACAAAGAATATTAAACAAAATAAATACCAGAAACCTTTGACAATTTTAATCACGTGCTTGTGTTTTATTAAATAAAACCAAGAGGGAACACAAATAGTGTAGGCAATTATTAAATTCAAATTACATCAATCACTATATATTTTTTTTGGAATAAAAGTGAATAACCCAAACCCAACCGAACCAGTTTGACCCAAACCCTTTAGAACATGGGTTTTATATCAGACTACAAATGCCCACATTTAACGTATGCTTAAAATTTAGAATCCAAACTCTATATTCATTCATGTTCAACCAATTTTACTAGCTCTACATATTCACATAGCAATCCAAACATGTTCAATTAATAATAATAATAATAATAATAAATAAATAAGAAAAATTAGTAAAAAGTAAATAAAAAAATCCCATACTTATGTTAGAAAAAGTGTAGATGAAGAGATTAAGAAAGGCGAAACAGGTCTTTGATGAGATGATTGTGAATTGGTGTGTTTGTTTATGTGATTGAATTGTATGGTATGTGTGGTTTTGAGGGTTTGATGGTGTAACTTAAAACGTGTATTATACCCAACAGCTATACTTATGAAACTTTTTTGAAAGATCTCCTAAGTAGTTTACAAAAGGGGAACCATGAATTTTATAGTGCTTTCTGTACTTGTCTCCTACTTTAATAATAATCTCTTTGCCTTCTACATCGCATGCAATTATGCCCTCATGCACTTTAACGCTCACCACCATTCTTACTACTTCCTACCATATTTTCTACGCCTTCTTTAATATATAATACGACGAAAGCCATAATAAAATATGTGAGAAAACAAACTTTATTACGTATGATTCGTGTAATGCCTCATGCACCTATGCTCTTTTTGATTGCTGATCTCCCAGAACATAGTGTAGCAGAAGAGAGATGATAAATATACACACCTAATGAAGAAAAAATGTAGGAAAAAAAAGTGTGATTTTGTTCTTTAATACTCTACAAACAAAGCATAAAAGACAAGAGAGGGAAGGAGAGAAGAGAAAAGAAAAGAAAAGAAAAAAAAAGAAAAAAAAAAGGGGAAAGAAGAAGAAGAAAGAAAGTTGAATATAACCTCAAACAAGAGCACTTTTACACCCACTACACATCTTCAAAAATCTTAGGCGTGACAAGCCTAAGTGGGGTGCATTATCATGATCAACCCAGTATCCCAACCTTACATTGCTTCCTTCATTTCTTCTTCTCCTTTTTCATAATATTCCAAACACCAATGAATCTCCATTTCTCCACCCTCTTCTACTTCTGCATCACTTACCACCCACTTCTCCACAACCAATCACATTCTGCCACCTCACCTCCCCCCTAAAATTTTCAACTAACTCTAACTTCCTACCTATTATGTTTCTCTCCGCCGCCACTTTCTTTTACTTTCTCCGCCTTTAGACACTTTTCCGGCGCCCGCTGAACGTTTGAAAAACCACGGTGCCGGCGGCGGGGAACTGGTCCATTGCAAAGCTCCGACATTTCATGCCCAGAGGCTCCACCGCACTCGCCATCTGCGTCCACGTGTCGTTGCCGAAGCCATTGCACGTCGTGGATATGGACATCGTCCCGGGACGGAAAATCTTCACCACCTTCCTCAACACGTGTGCCATGTTGTCGTTGACGGAGCCGACGCACTCGAAGCTGGCGTAACTGAAACCGTCCTCCGGAGTGACGTGGATGGTGGAGTACCAATCCCCGTCCATGCCATTCATGGAATACCCACACGGGTCGAACGCGAAGTCGCAGATAAGGGCGTCCGGGTTGATTTCGTTTATCCCGGTGAGCTCCGTCATCTCCTTCCCGGCAGAGTCGCCGGATTTTCCGTCCTCCGGTGGCCGGAAAAACTTGCGTGCGAGGATGGGGTCCAGCTCGGTCATACAGATCTCCATGGTGAATAGTAACTCGTTGTCGTGATCATAGGGCAGGTGGGGGAGAGCGTGTGTGCTGTCGTTGGCGGTGAAGACGTGCCAAGAGTGTGAAGAAGATTTTGAGGGCATGATGGAGGCTTTTCTGAAGCAGAGGTTTGAAGGGATTGTGTCTTGCAAGTAGGTAACCTCGTCCTTGAAGCTGGTGTGAGGGAAAGGTTGTGACTTGGGGAAGATGAAGCTTCCTCTGGTGTAGCGGCAAGAGGAGAGGGTGAGGCCTAAGTGGTGAGCGTATTGGATCAAGGGAAGAATGGATTTCAGAAGCTGGGTTGTGCCACATGTTTTGATGATGATCTTGGTCGGGTAAACAAAGAGGCTTGATTCTGACAGCACGTAGGCATCGAAGTAGGAGTTTCCTACTGCTGAAACGACGGTGCATTGGACAGCTTCGAGGACCTGTTCCAGTGATTGAAACTCAAGCTTCCTTAGCCCAAGTGGGAAGATGGCCGGATCATCGCCGAAGAAATGAAGCTCCAATCTTTTCTCGAAGCCTTCGAAACCCGAGACGGCCATTTGGATGAGTGTGTGTGTGTGTGTGTGAGTGTTAGGAAGAGGGAATGTAAATGTAACAGAGGGAAGAAGGGTAGTTGCAGAGAAAGGTCGAGAGAAGGTGAGATGAAATGTTTGATTGGAAGGATGAGGTGAGAGAAAGGATTGGGGGGTAAATGAGATTTATAGGTGTGTGCGAATCAGAATGAGAGTGTGTAGGATGTAGTAGTGAAGGTGTTTGGAAGAAAGCATGCGGGTGATGGAACCAAGAATCATGATTGTAGGCATAATGAAGTGAATAGGATGATGATGTGCTACAATTTGTTGCTAAGTTTTTTTAGTGCAATCTTCTCTTCCATCAGGGAAAGCAACAGGCAACGGAATTTAAGCCCACGCTTACCATTTTTTTGCTCTTTTGTCACTTACTATTCTATCTCTCTATTCTCCACTAACCTCTGTCACTGTTATGGATTTCTAGTTCTCCCTCTAGCGACTTACCAACACCACCACATACCAACAGTGCTTTTTCTGTTTTCTCTTTCTCCCAAATAGATTTAGGATTCGATTAAATAATTTAAAGATGCTCAATCATCACTTTCAACAGTTCTCCAACTTACTTGCTCATGATATATTAGTCTAGCATTATTATCAATTAACTGGCTTTTTAGTGGTTCAAGAAAAAATATTAGTATTTGGAAGCTTTGTTTTTAATACATTTTGGGCTTTCTGGTGTGTAAAGTTAGTTCTCTTTCTTGTTTTGAAGTATTTCATCTAGGGGAAAACTTAATTAGATTTGAAGGTTAAGGGCCCTGTTTTGACCATAATAATTGGTTGAAGTGATGCAGGGAAATGTCAAGCATAACTCCACATGATAAAGTTCTTTTTCAAAATGACAAGGCGAATTTAGTGAGTGTTGTAGATCATGTTCACTCAAAGGAATTTGGATTTTTGAGTCAAAATTCAGCATTCAAACATAACTATTTGAATGATAGTTCCAATAAAATAGAAACATAATGATAAACCATGGCTAGATGTTGTATTGTTGTTCTGAAGGACAATAATTATTAGCTCTGTAGAGGTGATAGACGATTCAAATTAGAACTACATTACAACTAGTAGAGGTTAAAAACACAGCATAACCCTGTTAAATTGCTACCAAAAAGTGAAATTGGAAATAAAAGTACCAATCACTTGGGACTTTGTTTGATATGAGCACACTCTAGCTAGTACTGATAATGGCTACTGCATAATGGAAAGGTGCAAACACCTCAGATGATGGAGACAACATTGTCTATTCCTAGGAGAGCAGGCGTTAATTAACAAAAAAACTTGACGTGCCCAAAATGTCATCCATATTTGGGGTTAGAATTATAATTATTATTATGCAGAAGATAAAAAAAGGAAAGGGAAATAAAAAGAAGGAAAAAACAAAAGGAATCAGGCGTGGCATGCAAATAATGAGAATATCCTTGAATGAGGGAGGCCCGTACGTGAAATGAAAAGGCACTCACATCATATTATTCTTCATGCAATTTCATGTAGCTAAGTGGCATTATCATTATTTTATCTATTTTACCAACTTGTTATCTGTATTTATCAAGAATGCATGCAACCATATCAGCTTCGAAATTAAAAAAAAGGATTCTCTGTATCCTCCAAGCGATCGCTTCTAAAAAGCTCCGGGGCATACACAACAATTACTCTTGTTTAAATTTTTAAATATATTCGGTGACTTATGTTACTATACCATGAGATACATACACCTGAGTCCAACAACCCTTGTTTTAATTTTTTTTATTCTTTTCTGAGAGAGACAGCTTACAGATGCTGTTCAGCAAGCACTTTTTTTTTTCTTTTTTTTCTGACCAACCAGAATTCAATTATAGTAACTCTTTAAGTTGATTTGGATCATAATGTTTAAGTAGTTTGATTAGAGAGGAACAGTAATTACAAAGTAAAAGGGAGTAATTAGTACTATATGGTCTTTTAGAGGAAGTTTTGGTGATCTATACGTAAAACTGTCTTCTCATGATGTAAGTGGTCTCCTTAACTTCCAATTTAAGAGAATTGTGAAGATTTAATGAATTATTCAACATGATAACTACTGCAGAAGGTTCCCCTGAGTTAGTATAAAGAGATATTTTTGTTTAGAAAGAAAAGAAAAATAGAGAAAAAGGTTGTAGAGGAAACGGTGAGAGGGTAAAAAGTAGGAGAGAAAGGTGGGGGAAGGGAAGGTAATGATGAAAATTTGTGAGTTCAGAATCAAAATTCAGTTTTGAGAGGTAGAAATGATGCAGAATGTATGGCCTCATGAATAAAATTTATGGGTGTGGCTGGCAGCCTCCATTATGACCACAATCCACCTCTTCTTAATGCACGCGCACCACCAAACTCAAACACTATCTCCTAAGCCCACACTTTCACACTCTCTCACTCTCACACGCAAGGTAGCCAACCCCAACATACCAACACACACTAACACAACACACTCGCTTTACAATTTTGCATATACAGTCACCCCTCGCAACACCCCACAGCACACAAAAGAAAAAGGAAACAAAAATGGTCAACCAAATCTTACTTAAAAAAGTCACCAACAAATTCCAACTAAAAATCCACCTTTTTAGATAAAAAAGTTTGAGGCAGAAAATCCTAGACCTCAGAATTAATAGTTGGCGAGGAGGAAGACTAAATAAAGGGTATGTCAAAAACAAAAAAAGAGATAAAAGTTGAGAGTTGAAACTGGAAAGAAAGCTCCTTAATCCGAAATTTGACCCCACTAAAAGTAGTCACACATTTCTAAACTAAACAAGCTTGAATGGCACATCCTTCTTCTCCTCTTCCACGTCACCCCATCCTACTACTACAACTTCTCATTCCTTAGCCCAAATCATGATAATAATAGAAACCCCAAACCCATGATTGGTCCCACTAATTGCCCCCCGACAGGCACCATGGATGGTCCCATGGGACTACACATCATCTAGTATGTGTCCAAGTTCACGGAACACCGGGGTCCATGTTTGTTTGTAGTGTTAATTAGATTTGGGAGACACGTGGTCCCCACCATGCCCTCAGCTCCGAGACAGTGGCATTAGTTGGTAAGGAGCAAGCGGGCTTAAGCCGCCATAGATGCTAGCACGCGCAGGATTTGGCACACATGCGGCGAATTGGCTACCCAACACACACAAATGGGTTAGTATACGGTACGAGTTTGAGAATTTTTTTCTGTGCAAAAGCGCAAAACAACTAATGAATGAGCATCACAGAAGTGGTACTGTATCATGCGCACAAATATTGGCAAAAATGCTTGCCAGGGTGCCCACCATGCTTCGACCCAAATTTCGGAAAGGGTTCCCTTATCATGTTTTTAATATCACTTAGTGCAGACCCGAGAGGAGCCGTGAAAGTTGTTTGCCGCTTCATTCATTTCATTCGTGTTTATCTTTGTATCTAGGCTCATTCTACTCGAGCTTTCCAGGAGTCAAGATCATTGGATGGAGCTTCATTTGTGTTATGTGGGTCTCTCTCATAGGTCTCATTCCTTTCCATTGACTTGCTTAAAAAGAAAAAGAAAAAAAAAACATCATGTGCAGTGCAGGATAAACAGGACTTTAATCCCGTGCACTTAGTGGTACAACCTATTCCACGAAAATCAACAAATTAAATCCTGTGTCCCCAACATTACCGATAGATATTAGATATTATTTTACTCTTTTCCTTGTGACCCAGGTGTCAGTTATGACTTGTGACAATTGTTATCCAAGTCGCCTTTTGATCATTGTGTGAACATGCTTAAGCAAGTTTTTGGGAAAATCAACCATGCAAAATGTAAAATATGAAGAGGCCTCATCCGTAGCTGAGTTGGATTGGTTTCATTTTCTTAAAAAATGTTTTATTTTTTTGCAGAGGATAGAGGTTAGAGGAGACAGAGCATGTAATGGTCCATATTGTATTGAATAGGGACGTTTACCAAAAGGAAGGGTAGCAGTGGTAAATAGTAATCTAGAACTAGAAAAGATGGCTCCCACAAGAATGATTCCTCGTAGGTGTGCTTAAGATTTTTTTTGAAGCAAACAATGCATTTTGTGAACTTTTAAGTGGGCAATCTCATAGGAAGTCCCACAATAACAAAAACAAATAGAGAGAGAGAGACGATGGTCCCTTAGCACAAGCCAAGGTGACCAAATTATTATAGTTCTTTTGTAAGGAATAATAATGTGATACCTCGAGCCCTGCCAATGCCAGGGCTAAATCTATCTCGAAAGATGAACATAACCATACAAATAGAAAGACAAGCATATGATAAATCCACCCCTCCCATACACGCCACATCATTCCTCTCGTGCTTTAACCAAACCAAACCTCTCTCATTTTGAACACAAATGCATGTCTTTGTCTATTTTTTTTCTTGCAAAATTCGAATCTCTCTTGATTGCTTCACCACAAGCATCATTCTGCTGCGTGACCCTCTCTCTCTCTCTTGTCCTCTTTGTATGCCCTGTCCTTATTGGTTTACTTTCCCGTACAATACAAGTATGCTGTACAGAGGAGTCACACCCAATCATGCCCTCTTTCACCTCACCGCACACTCAAATCCAAGTGCCAGATATGTTGTTCAGATTTCCCAAGTTTTCTTCCCTAAAAACACTTGTGCAATTACCAGCAATTGCAATTAGCATCCAATAAACAATAGAATATGATTATTCGAGGTGACAGCAAGAAGACAAAGTGGTGCTGACGTGGGACATTACGTTTCATGTTACCATGACACTTGCAGTTGCAGATGAGAGAGCTTCGAATGTTGTCGAGGTTTGAGTCTTTTGTTTGGGGCCAGTAGTGTAACCGTGTAAGTAGAAGAGAGGAAGCATTTTTTAGGAGTTGCCAGAGACAAGGAAAACTGAGTAGGACCTTACCACTACTACTTTGTGATGAGGAAAACTGATAACAGAGTTACTTCACAAGGTTCGTCTTCATGCTTTGGACAGCTTTGTTGTTCAGTCACTACTCGCTGTCACTGTGTTAGTATTCTTCTCAGTATACGCTAAACTTGCTGCAGTTATTTGATAAAAAATATCTTTTATTTAATTCAAATTATAAAAATAGGAAAATAAATTAAAATTAAGAAACTTTTGTGTTTCATTCATACTAAGAATGAATACAATGAACTGAGTCTTTTGATATATGAACCACTCAATTTTTCCATCCATTTTAGACATTTTGTTGTAAAATTTAGGTTCTGTTCCTTTCCAGAGAGATTATTCCAGAAGAAAAAAAATGGAAGGATTTGATACAAAATAATAAAGGATAAAGTGGTGTTATTTGGTATGTAAATTGAAGGATTTGAAAGTAATATTTATAAAAGATTGTGAATGAATCAACGTGACATGGATAAAAAAAATTAATGAATTAAAATGTAAAATTATAATTTTATCGTTAAATGAATATAAAATAAGATGTATTTAGCTAAAATTAGTAAAAAAAATAAAATGTAAATGTTTATTTCTTAAATTGAAAATTTTTAATTATTATAATAAATTGTTAATAAAATTAATATGTGCATGTGTGGGTCTTTGCCCTGCATTGTACACGACGAAAGAGAATGTATGCATAGAAACAATGGAAAACAAATTTAAATTGAAGCAAGGGTAGAAAGTAATTGCATATATTTAGAACTGTCTTTCTCTCCAAATTTTTGCTGAGAGAACTAACATTCACAAATCTCCTTTTTTTCTACCCTGAAACTTTGATCTACAAAATCCCTTAATTCATTTTAAGACAACTTGGAGTTGTATGTGAGAATTCAAGAAAAAAAAAATTCTTGGTAGAAGAAGTGATTGATCTAAAGTTAAATAATAAATGACTAAATTAATTTTTTAAAAGTAATGGATAAAGTTGAATACAAAAAAAGAAGTCAAAAAATTGTATTGAAAAATAAAAATAGAAAATCGATGAAAAGAATTCTTTCAACATAAAAGATCATAGACTTCAAAACACCACAAATGTATCAATTAGAGAAATGAAGAAAAAAAAAGACTCAGACACACATGTACCTGCTAAAATAAAAGGTTAATTTTATTTCTATTTTTTGGAGTCAATTAGTATATGGGTGAAAGATTTCAACTGAGGTATATTTAGGAGTTTGAATTAAAAAGTACTAAAAGTTGAGATCTTCCTTTTAGGATTTTTTTTGGAAGATTAACCTTTTCTTTGGCAGGTGGTGGATGGTAGAAGAAGGTGGAGAGAAAAAAAAATTAAAGTAAAATAAAAGGAATTATAAAATAAAAAATTTATATGTGACACTTTTCAAACTGTGTAAACCAATTTAAGAGAATACGTGACATTAAGTATTAAAAAAATATACAAAGCAAAAGAAATTAAAAACTTAAATATAAAGACGTATGGGATTCAGTTGGAGTGAGGGTAACCGGATTTGGTTTCAGAAATTCTTTCAACAGAGAATTGGTGTTATATGATCAGACACATCACTACAAAAATCAGTGTCTTTGTGTTAAACTTAGCTTGTTGTTTTAACTGCATTACCAATCATTTTATTCCGTATTTTCAATTTTTAAAAGTAATATTAGAGTTATATTTTCCTTCATCTATTTTCAAAATTTGATAAAAAAAATTTTCTTCATTAGATTTCGCTGATGAAAGATTTTTTTTATGATTTCGATTAAGATTTTTTTATTGGATTTTAAAATTTGATTAAAAATTCTTTTATCAGATTTTAAAATTTAATAAAAAAAATTATCTCCATCGAATTTCATGAAGAATTTTTAAAAATTTCAATGAATTTCAAAATTCAACAAAAAAAAATCAAATTTTTATTAAATTTTAAAATTTGATAAAGAAAATATCTTTTATTGTATTTTAAAATTTGATAAAAGATAAAATTCTTCGTTAAATTTTGAAATTGATGAAGAAAATTTTTTTCATCCAATTTTAAAAATCAATTAGAAAAAAATGAAATATAGGATTTTTTGACTTGTTGATGACAGTTTTGAAATTTTAAAAAACTTTAGAGATACAAAATAAAATTATTGGAGATACAAGTGTAACAGCCAACTTAGCATTGATGAATCTTGGCCCAAGTCTCACACTGAAATGGTTGAGATTGGGTTATTATCAACTTCTCTGTCAAGGGTGCTTTGCACCTCTCACATTTTTTTTTAATTTCTTTTTTCTTAAAATCACTCTGCACCTCCTTTAATATAGATATCAAAATCTGATTCATAAACTTTTTTAAATTTTATTTTTAGATTTAAAATTTAATAATAATCTAATCTAGTTTAAAATTATAATATTATTTAATATACATTCATATCTTAATAATTATTTAATACACATTTTTAAGATATTAAATGTATATTAAATAAATGTATATTTAAATAAATGTATATTTAATAAAATTTTTAAAAATGTATATTAAATCATTATTAAGATATAAATGCATATTAAATAATATTAAAATTTTAAATTAGATTAAATTATTATTATTAAATTTTAAATTTAAAAATAAAATTTTAAAAAATTATGAATCAGATTTCGAAATCTTAATAAAAGAGTTACAAAATAATTTTAAGAAGAAAGAGAAAAAAATTAAAAAAACATTTATGAAGGTTAGAAATAGAATAGTTGGAGATGGAGAATGAGATGTACAGGTAGAAGATGAAATATCCCTGTGTGAAATAAACCACATAGAGATTTTTAACCTTCTGAGTGAACTCAATCATCACTTGGTCCTGGACATGCATGCCCACATAAATACTATTTTTCATATTCATAATCCAACCATATTGAGTTTGAATGTCAAATCAAAATCAAACTCCTAATAGAGTACCTAATACTCTACTAAAGAAACAAGATAAATTACTCAACCTTTTTTATTTAGATTTTCTCTAGAAAAATGCTATTTTCACAACCTTTTTCAAAGAACCCTATGAAATTTTATTTTTAATAACAATGTACTTAAATGAGTAATTACTAAGAAAAAATATGTAATAAGAAAAAAATATTATTAGACACGAGGTTGTATAGTAATTGTATAAAGACATTGTATTTTACATTTTAGCTAAACAAAGATCAGACTTAATTAAATAAGAATGGTGAAATTAATGTATAAAGATAAGCAATTAAATCCTGAGTGAAAAATAAATTAATCGAAGGAAGAAGTGAGGTGATATGAAAAATGTTGGTGATGAAGTGAAGTGTTGGTAAAATAAGAGGGAAGAAAGGAAAAGAAGAGGAGATGTCCAAATGAAGAAAAGATTCGAAATAGAGATTTGAAAAGCTAGAAATAGGGTTGAAAGTGTCCGAAAGATGCTCCCTTCCTCAGAAATGGTGAGTGAGTCGCAATCTCTCAACCCACCAACGCACTGCTTTACCTCTCTTGAAACAAAATCTTATTCGCTACATTCTCTGATTATAATATCATTAATCTCTCACTCTGGATTAATTAGTGGCGTTCTTGATCCAGAAAAACCACAACAACAACATACAACCTTCGTTCGACAGGATGGTCTTTCGGAGCTCCACCTCCCTAATTGGCCTCCTGTCCCTCCCCATCCTCCTCCTCCCCCTCTTCCGCCCTGTCTCCGCCATCCGTCTAGGCCTCATCCACCGTCACTCGCCGGACCTCCCTCTCTTCCGGGAGGCCCCCGCCTTCCGCAATGGCCAGGAGTGCGGTTCCACCCCCGACCACGTCATCAACGTCGCCATGACCCTCGACGCCAACTACCTCCGCGGCACCATGGCGGCGGTCCTCTCCATGCTCCAGCATTCAACCTGCCCGGAAAATCTCTCCTTCCACTTCCTCTCCGCGAACGACGATGCTCCCGAACTCTTCTCCAGCATCAGGTCCACCTTCCCCTATCTAAACATGAAGATATACCGCTTCGATAGCAACAGGGTCCGCGGCAAGATTTCCAAGTCCATTCGCCAGGCCCTCGACCAGCCCCTGAATTACGCCAGAATATACCTCGCCGACACGATCCCGGAGGACGTGAAACGCGTGATATATTTAGACTCTGACCTGGTGGTTGTGGACGACATAGCCAAGCTCTGGGGCGTGGACATGGAAGGGAAGGTGGTGGCTGCGCCTGAATATTGCCATGCAAACTTCACGCTGTATTTCACGGACACCTTTTGGTCGGACCCCGCTCTGGCGAAGACGTTCAAGGGAAGGATGCCGTGTTATTTCAACACGGGGGTGATGGTGATGGACGTGGACACGTGGAGGAAGGAGAGATACACGGAGAAGGTGGAGTCATGGATGGCGGTGCAGAAGCAGCAGAAGAGGATCTACCATCTGGGGTCTCTTCCGCCGTTTTTGTTGGTTCTGGCGGGGAACATAAAAGCGGTTGACCATAGATGGAACCAGCATGGTTTGGGTGGAGACAACTTCGAAGGAAAATGCAGGAGCCTGCACCCTGGTCCCATTAGTTTGCTCCATTGGAGTGGGAAGGGCAAACCCTGGTTGAGATTGGATTCTAGAAAGCCATGCATCGTGGACCATCTTTGGGCTCCTTACGATCTCTATCGCTCTTCTAGACACTTTTTTGAAGAATAGAAAATGAATATATGAATGAATGAGTTTGAGGTGAGCGGGTTCGTGCACGAGAATTATCTGTTTGAAGGAGATAGATATATATATATATACATTACGTGAATGGAGAGGATCTGATGCATGAGATGATACATTTTCAGCTTCTGACTAGAAAGGAACTAACAAACAAACCCAACACCCTACGTTTAGCTTAGTAGCCTGGCATTGGATCGGAGTTGTAAATTCCTTTTGTCCTTTCCTTCGTTCAGTACTATTCTTTTGTTCTTCTTTTTCTTCTGTTCATAGTCATTCCACATCGGATTTCCTTCTCTCTCCTTTCTAAACACCTTCTTTTTTCTTTCGCTAAAACTATAATATATAATCCAAAAATGTTTTTTTAATAATTTTTTTAACAATTTTTTTAACATCATTAATCCATTTCAAATATATAAATCAATAAATAAAACAGTCAAGTTGTTAAAAGATTATTAAAAAAAATTAATACAGGATAATCCTATATAATCAACGTCGTATCAATGCTTATGATGTCAGCTGGTTTTTCAATCTTTTAATCGTATATCACACAAGCTTATGCGCATTTTTAATAACATACAAGAGTTGAACTTCATATATTATTTTTTCGAAATTAATTTCAGCAGCAAAAGATACTTTTGAATACAATCTTTAATCTAAAAATCATACATGAGGAATTCTAAGGTGGTAAGTCAATGCCATTCTCATTATACAACTTGTGATAACATTTCAAACACTCATTTTACGCTTTTCATACTATTTTTTCTTATTTTATTATATAAGTTTCTATATATCTATATATTACTTTTCTTCTCTCTCAATATGCAGCACATCTAAGAACCAAAAAAGATCTTTCAATTTATCTAAGAATACCTTTTAACAGTAAAATAACATAAATGTTATTGGAGATTTTAAATTTTATTTCATGAATTCTTTATGTATATTTTATAAAATTTTATTTAAGTCGTAATTTACTGTAATAAACTATTACATATTTTCGAATTCTTTAATTATGTAAAAAAATATATTTAGATATATAAATGTAGGAAATAAAATAAATGAAACCAAATGTACATTTATAAGCAAAACGGTTATAATTATATAAATTGAAAGGGATAGACAACACCCATCAAAACACGAACACTCATCCAACACCTATTAAACAATTTTTTTTTCCTGAATTTCCTTTTAAGAAAAGAAAAATATTGATGGACATTAATTAAAAAGCTGCATTGATATAATAAGGAAAGAGAGATAGAAAGAAAAATCAAATATTATGTGTAGATAAATTTCATATATATATATATATATATATATATATATATATATATATATATATATGTATATATATGGTTTTTGCACCAAATTAGGCAAATATGCCGTCTTTATTATCAAAATGGGCAAATTTTGACCCAAAGTGAAGTCGTAGGGGGTCAAAACGACTTCAATTGAAGAAGTCGTACCCCCTGCACGACTTCACATTGTTCATATGCACAGTATTAAAGTCGTGCACCCCAAAAACGACTTCTGGGTATGATAATCGATTACCACAATGTTGTAATCGATTACCATACCGTTTTTAATAAAAAAAAAAAAATTTGAAATCGTAGGGGGTTCACGACTTCAATAAGAGAAGTTGTGCACCCCCCAACACAACTTTACTTTCTTTTAATTTTTAACTTTTATTAATTAAAATCATTAATAATTTCTAAAAAATATTTTTAAATATATTTAAAATAATTAAAATTATAACTAATTAATAATAAAAAATTTCAATATTATTAAATAAATAAATTTCATACTTTTAATTATTTTTGTAATTAAATTAAATTTTTTATAAAAAAATTTCAATTAAATAATTTATAACTATAATTATTATAATTATCTAATTAAAAATTCAAAAAAAAAATATATTTTACTATAATTTATTGTTTTTAATTTTTATTATTATAGTATATTTTTTTACAAAATTATAATTAATTAATAATATTTTTTTTCATTATAAACTATTTAAATTAATAAAATTATTAAATATAAACTAATTAAATTAATAAAAAAGACTAAATAACTAAAATTGTGGAGGGGGTTCACGACTTCTTGTATTGAAGTCGTGCTCCCCCCGTACACTTTCACTTTATTATTATTTTTATTTAAAATGATTTATAATTTTTAAATTATATATTTAAATGTATTTAAAATATTAAAAATTATATATAATTAATATTTAAAGTTTCTAAATATTATTAAATAAATAAACTTATTTTTGTTATTAAATTAATCACATTTTTTTAAATTATTTTAATTAAATAATTTATAACTATTATTATTGTAATTACATAAATTAAAATGCATAAATAATTTATAATGAAAAAAATTATTATTAATTAATTATAATTTGTAAAAAAATATACTATAATAATTAAAATTAAAAAAAATAAATTATAATGAAATATAAATGTTTTTGAATTTTTAATTAGATAATTATAATAATTATAGTTATAAATTATTTAATTAAAATTCTTTTATAAAAAATTTAATTTAATTACAAAAATAATTAAAAGTATAAAATTTATTTATTTAATAATATTGAAAAACTTTAATTATTAATTAAATATAATTTTAATTATTTTAAATACATTTAAAAATATTTTTTAGAAATTATAAATGATTTTAATTAATAAAAGTTAAAAATTAAAATAAAGTAAAGTTGTGTAGGGGTGCACGACTTCTCTTATTGAAGTCGTGAACCCCCCTACGATTTCAATTTTTTTTTATTTTTTTATTAAAAACGATATGGTAATCGATTACAACATTGTAGTAATCGATTACCATACCCAGAAGTCATTTTTGGAGTGCACGACTTCAACACTGTGCATATGAACAGTGTGAAGTCGTGCAGGGGGCACGACTTCTTCAATTGAAGTCGTTTGGGCCCCCACGACTTCCCCATTTTCGTAATTTTGGTTGAATTTGCCCATTTCGGTAATATTAAAGACAAATATGCCTAGTTTGGTGCAAAAACCTATATATATATATATATCACTCTGTCTTAAATATTAAATAATAAAATTATATATTTTTTCGCTGAGTTACCTTTTTCTTCTTGCACTTTTTTTTAGTTCATGAAGATATGTTTTTTTTTTCACTTTTCATAAAAATGTTTTTAAAACATTCTTTAAAATAAACATGAAAAATATAAGAAAAATAAAATTATTTTTTTAATATATTTTTCGTTCCTATTAAGAAGTCTATGGACCCGAAGTGAAAGCATTGTCATTGATCATGTTTGTAATAAAGAGTTAATAAAATCAATATAGGTATTATAACATCAATGCCTACACCTAACACAGTTTAGTTTAGTTTATGTTTGTAACAAAGAGTCCATAAAATCAATACAGGCAGTACAACATCAATGACAAAAGCCTACACCTAGCACAATTTAGTTTGACTTTGATAATTGGGCACATCAATTTAATTTTATTTAGCTTTGATTTGGCTAATCTTCACTTAAGTCAGACTCAACTTAGTTTGATTTGAGTTTGACTTAAGTCCAACTTGACTCAACTTTATATAGATTCAATTTGGCTATACTTAAGATGAGTTCGACTCAACTCAACCCTAGATGAGTCAAACTCGATTTATCCTAAGATGTGTCAAATTCGATTTACCCTAAGGTGACAACACTATAAGATGCTATTTTGCTAATCTCACAATTTCTACCAATGTAATTATGAAAAAATTAAATCACATTAATATGTACTTTGGCAAGTGTATTTTTCCATTAAAAAAAATTGGTTAAATATGTTAAAAATAGGATCAAATCAACTAAGGAAAATAGGCAAACACCAAATAGATGTAGTTTTGTTCAAACAATTATATGTGTGAAATAATAATTAGAGGTGTTAATTTGACTCATGGCTCATTTTTCAGCTCTAATCTATTCTTGAAAAACCTTATTTTTTGAGGTTTCCTACGGGGCAAAAAAAAAGTTTTAGCTTTCAAAACTTCCTCTCAATTGGGTTAAGGTTAGGATTAAGGTAAGTTTGGCCTTACTATAAGACTTTAATTAGCTTTTAGAAACAATAGAATTTATATACACATGTAAAACTATATGTTTTATTAGATAGTATAATATGTTGTAATTTTATTATATTTAAATCAATATTTTCTACATCATACTTCCTATTATATTATTAAATAAAATATATAATATACAATTTAGTACAATAATTGATTATAATCTATTTATTAATTTTATAAATTTCTAAAAAAGAAAACTTATAGCATTTAATAAGTAGTACATAGTACATCATAAAGTTCCAAACATAACATAAGAAATATGGATTATGGAGTCTAGCCAAAATGTGAAAATATTGAATTAATTTTAATAAAATATACAATAAAGTTTTTTTATAATTACTAAATATATGTTTATTATATATATATATATATATATATATATATATATATATATATATATATATATATATATATATATATATATATATATATATAAAGAGAATAACCAATTGGTAGAATTTAAATATAAATTTAAGTCCTACATTAGAAAAAGAAACAATATATAATAAAAAAAATTCATAAATTTATTATCCATAAATTCATTATTTTAAAGTTTCAAATCTAGATGAATTTTTTCACAACAAAATTAAATGACTATCTTATATATTTTAAAGATACGTTAAGTCAGTAAAAAAAGTTAAATATGTGTAGTCGGTCAAGGATTTTAACATCCTATGTTGTTATGTAATTTTTCTATATAAGTCAGTAAGTAAATTTATTGAAACTTCTTACAAAATCTATGTTAGTCTGGTTAAAATGTTTGTATATAATATTTTGACAAATTAAAAATACTAAGATTTGCAATAAATTAAGAGTTATTGTATTTTTTTCTTGTATTCAAAATGAATATTTTTTCTAAAAGAAAGATCCATGACCTATTTCTGATCTACAAGATTTTTGAAGATATTTTAGTACCGTGAACTATTTCAATTAAGAGTTTTCTATTCTGTAAATTTTTCTGATCGAAACTCATGTAAATTAAAACCAAATTCTGTGATAAGACTAAATTGACAAGTCTAGTAATTGTATTTATAAGAAATAATAAATCAAAATAGTACAAATTGTGATAAAAAAGGTGAGTTGCATTAAAAGATACACTGAGACTATCTTAAAGACAAACCTTATTAAAATAGTAGGTAATAGAAGATAAACCTCTCTTCAGAGTTATCATATGATTGCAATAGAAGATGAATAAATCAACTTTCTTGATATTAAGTTTAGCAACCAATAAACAGTAAAAAGTGCTATTTCGTTGCCAAGAATGAAAAGGTTTATCAATTTCCTTTAACTTAAAGATAATTCCATAAGAAATATCTACTAGATGAAAAAAAAAAACAGATTCTTGTAATCATTTAAAAGGAATGAGAATTCTTTATAGATAATCATTAATGAATAAACAACAAAGAAAAAAAAGAAAGAGAAAAATAAATAAAAGAGCTATTTTCTTATAATAAGAAAAGGAATAGTTCTTATTATTCAGACAAAACTAAAAACTTCTATATAAAATATAAGCTGCTAATGTGAGAGGCACCTATAGTCTCATCTGTTTGATGAAAAATTATGCAACACAAGAAAACAAACTTGCGAAGTGTTCAACCATGTTATGAAAGCACCTTTCTACAGAAAAATAAACATTAATGATATATCATTTTGTTTCTATCTCATTTAATAAATATATTAAAAAACATGATTCAATAATACTCAAGTATCTTCCTCCTCATGCAAGAGTCCAAACCTACGTGTATTTAAATTATATTTACATATTATAACTAAATTTTAATAATTTGATAATTTAATTATTATTTTTTATTTTGTAATTTTTCTAATAGGAATATAGATTCATAATCTATGTTAATCCTATAAATATAATTAGTATTTTCCAAATAATACTAACTTCATAAACACTCACACTTATTTTATTATAAAATAGTCTAATTCTCTTACTGATTTGAATATTCAAGATCCAAATAAGAAGTTATATGACTTAACGGTTCCAAAAACTTTTGCTATACCACACCTCTAATGAAAATAATTTACAATATTCCTTAGGTGAAGTTTCAATGAGATAAAGCTATATGCTTGTGAAAGTTTTCCACATATAATTTTGAGAAAATTATAAGAAAATAAATGAATATAAACTGTGTACCCATAATACCTAATGTCATCAATTTGCCTATCATTAATGAATGATACAACCATTTTATTAAGCAATGTGAGAAGAGGTTTGGATTTAGGTTTAGGCACAAGGTTCAAAGGATCATTATCAAAAGTTAATGCACAACACTACTATATAAGTTTATAGTTAGTGGTTAGTTGTTCTTTCAATGTTGGTTTGGGCCAACAACTTGCTCAATAAGCAACTTGTCTTCATATAAATTATTTTATACTAATGTGCTGAAGTCATTATCAAATGGCATTGTCTAGGAAGATTTATGAGGCTTCTTTCACTCCACATTTTATTTTTCTGCACCTCCATACTGTCACTATTTTATTTGCTTCTCATCCTTCACCTCACATCTATGTCTCCTTCGCCTCATTTGTGATTCTTCCTTGCACCTCCTTCTTCCTCTTCTCATTTTCCTTCATTTAAGACCAGGGAGATAAGAAATCTTATTAATTTTGTTAGAATTGTGAAAATAAAAAACTCAACACAATTGAATTTTAAAATTTAACAAACAAAAAATAAATCTACATGTAATTGGATTTTGGAAATTAAGTAAAAATGAAATTCACACAACTTTTGAAATTGAATGAAAATAAAGGTCATACATAACAAGTTTCAAAATCTAATAGAAAAAAAAATCACAAAATAATCTAATTTTGAAATTAAAAAACAAAAAATGCTACACAATGTTTCATATGTTTTTCAATGAAATTCGTTTCAGTGTTTTTTCAATGAAATCAGGATTTGTTAAGGACTAAATAAAATTATGGTATCTCTCAGTGTTTTTTTACAATAGTTAATAAATATGTTATTCTATGTATCACAAAAGTTATTTTTACTATTATATATTAAGGGTGTTTGACAGATTAATTTTCATAAAGTATTTGGAACAAGATCAACTTTTGTTTTCTTACTTTCTGATTCTATTCTTATTAAATGCACTCATTTGTGGGAACTAGGAAAAAGAGGATTCATAAGTACCATTACACCCCAAATTGAGAAAAAGTAAGAACTTTGTTCTGAACTTAGAAAATATCAAAAATATGGATTCAAACATTCAGACATACTGCGTGTTTCAAGCTCAAGAAAGTATAAAAGAGAAAGTAATATTACCACGATTTTCCCAATATTGTAGTTAAGAAAATTACCAAACAACATATGTTAGTAACTAACTGTTTGCTCTCAATTATATCCAACAATACTCCATTCTGTTCTGTTCATGACACTCTCAACAGTTCTCAAGTTTCTTTGAACATGGTCGGCATAGTCATGTGACATTTTCTCAACATAAATCTTTCACCAGTAACAAAGAGTTATAATTGTAGTCATGTTAATCTTATTTTAAGCTTTATTTTCTCAGTTCCAAAAGACTACAGATATTTATCAGTTAAAAAAAATTCCGAGCAACTCTGAAATTTCACACTTGTTCTTCTGCACAAGTTCAGCAATGGCGAACCAACCATTAAAATGAACAAAATGAGAGAATTTTGTAACAGATGATTTCTACCATACTACAGTAACATTGCATTTAAAGTCCAAACGGCAATAAATATTCATAAATTCATGAACCCTGCCAACAAACCGTGAGTCACACAACCAAACTCTGACACTTGAGCATGCGAAGAAGAACAGTCTTGAGCAGAACGAAGGTTGAAGTAAAGCAGGTTCAAGTGAGAAAGGGACTGGAACAGAAACCAAAATCTCGGGTTTACATGATGTCTGTCCTCTGTTATTGTTTGGCATTCCATTGGGGAACAAAATGGTACAAAGCAAGTCCAAGATTAACTGGATCTGGTTTCTTTCTAACTTCAGAAAAATACAGTTTTCGTTTTTAAACTTCAGGTTAACTATGTTAAATTGAAGATGTAGTTTAAATGTTCTTAAGAACTTACACTATTAAATTGAGATGTGTTTGATTCCAATAGTTTTTTTTTTTAAAAATTAATCTATGTTCCGATGTAAGTAGAGACTAAATTCTTTTTCTTGAAGTACACATATCAAATGCATTGACTTTGCACAAGAACTAAGACTCCTCACCAAAAGTACAAACACTAAAAGCACATTTTTTGCCAGCATGATTATGAAATAACCAAATATAATAAAAATTTGGCTTCAACAGTCTAGTCTCCAATAGGGTCCAAGGACTCTTTTTTGGCAAGTTTGTAAACTTGTGTGTTAGACTTCTCTTTTCGAATATCAATGGCACATTTATTCACAAAAACAAGGGAAAACAAGCTTTAAACTAAACTTAGCGATAATGTAGAGAGATATAAAAAATAATAAATGATATTTGACTGTATACAAATTTTTTCCATTCATTTCATACAATTCTTTCTTTTTTTAAATACAAAAATTCACAGAACATAAATGTGTTGCACCCTCCCTTTCCACTAAAAAACCAAACTTTTGCTTCGAGAATTTAACTTCTCCTTTCTTTATCTCTTTACCCTTTCTTTCCAGTAACAAAAGCAGGTCCATAGAGATTTACATGATTAGAAGATAGTAATTGAGTACAAGCATATTTTAAATAAAAGTATAGTCTGAAGTTGGGTATATTGGGAGGATGGATTAAAAGAGGAAAAAAAGCTAGAAAACCCGTTTTCCCATGTTCTCTTCAGAGAAAAAAAAACATACATTTGGCACTGTAATTATGAGTGAAACATGTACAAAAGAACTTAACCACAGAATAATTGAGCAGAGCTAAGATCAGGAGTAAATAAAAAAGAGTAAATAAAAAAAAGTAAATAAAAAAAACGGTGTTTACCCAGAGAAAGCAAGAGAGCAGAAGGTGTTGATGATATAAAGGTCCTCGTCAGCTGAAATCAAATTGAAGAACTCGTTAGCTTTATCTTCCTTCACAACAGTTTCAAACGAAAACAGCGTATTGTTGTTTTCATTTTAAAATAGGCATTGGAATGGGAAGTTGCATCGAAATGCAATGCAATGCCTATTTTAAAAATGAAAATAGGAAAACCCTATTTTCATTCGAAAGGGATGCAGTGAGAAGGTAGGCAAGGCGGTCTTCAATTTGATATCAGATGAGGAGGACAAGTCGCATAGCTTCATCTTCTTCTCCCACAGATGCAAAACCCTAACCCTAACCACTCTCTCTTCAGATCCCATCTCATCCAACTTTCTGTTGTGTTCACTTGTTTCTACATCCACATAGCATCAAAATAAATAGCCTTCACAGCCGCTTCATTACGTCAGCCCTATCTTTCAATTATAATTTTTCCCACTACCTTCAACTTATATTTATATATATATATATATATATATATATATATATATATATATATATATATATATATATATAATTATAATTAACTTATTTTTTTTATAAATGATACTCTTCTTTTAAAAGATTGGTTTCCATATTTAATACATTTTCAATTCCTTTTAAATTAAATTTGCTAAAGTTGTATAAAAGAATAAAATGCATCAATAAATTATTTTTTTATTGAAAATACTTAACATTCTTTTAACATTTCATAAAAAGCAAGAAGAATTTAAAATTTGTAGATTTTATTTGATAGCAATTTTTAATTCGTATTGAGATTATATTTTAAATCTTTAAAAATTAATTCACTGAAAACAATAGTGTTATTTTACATTCTGATGCATAATAAATTTGTTATTTTGTACAATAGTAGTTTTTAAAGTTATAATATTGATTAATAATATGTACATAATTATTAAACTAAAATTCTAATACAATTAAACACCAGATTATTTCATCTTAATTGATAATGTAAAATATAATTTAGTGCAAAAAAAAATCCAAAATTCCAGCAAATGTTGTACACACAGAAAGTGTATTCCAACAAGATTATAATGTGAAGCAAAAAGACTAGTTCTCTAAACCAAACGACATTTCTCTATTTATCGAATGGACGAAAATTTAAACAATACTTTATTGCCTCAATAGTAGTAATCATACAAACTCATTTACTAGTTAAGATCATTTTCTCAAAAGTTTCACATGTTATATTTCTTACCAATATATAAAAAAACAAAAAAATATATTTTCTAAATTTGTACCCTCTTATCTGGTCTCGCAAAAAATAAATAATTTTAATTTTCTTTTAAATTAAGTGACATTTTTCACTTAATTTTATCTCTCTTTTGTTTTCCCCGTTTCCCTCACTTTCTTTCATTTTCCTGTCTTATAATCCAGCAAGATTATGTCTCCCAAATTATAGTTATCAGGGAATAAAAACAAAAATGCTAACTTTTGTGGTAAACATATGTGCAAATGTTTGCAAATTTCACGGTTACCCTATAATAACTTATATAAATGACAACTTTTATCAACTTAATCATTTTATTCAACAAAATAATATATAACATATTAAAGAAATTAAATAATTTAAAAGTTCATGAACATGTGATATAATTATAATAATGGTTTTTTCTTATATAATAAATAGTAAATTGTTTATAAAAATAATGTGAACCTCAAACATATCAATTAATTTGATTGTATGAAAATATAAAATAGCCATTATGTGAGATCCCGAAATTTTAAACATAATTAACGTGTCAAATCAGTAATTATTACACTGCTGAGTCACCTGTTCGCTTCCATGAAGGCGTCTCGTCACACGTTCAGTGCATTTAAAACGCACCAACCGCTGCATGCACGAGCGCCACTTGTCACGTTGGAAGGTTCTGAAATCAGAGTGAGTGTGCAGGTGTCGGATGGAGAGACGTTCGTCCGCTCGAACGAGGACTGAACAAAACTTGAGTTTCGAAAAAACTCTTCCTCTCACCTGAACCTCTCATCTCCTTCCTCAGAACCTCAACTCTTCATCTTCTCCAACTTCTCTCTAAAACATCTAAACTTCTCTCTTCTGTAACTTACCGGTTCCTTCTCCGATCACGTTTCAGAGCCGTAGGAACGTTCGTCCAGCTGTGATCTTCCTTTTGGACCGAACAGAGTTTGGATCGGAACTGGTAAGTTCTTGTCGTCAACCGTTTATCTTTTCTGGTTTCATGCGAACCCTAGTTTGGTTGCATGCATGGGTTCTAAGTCTGAGTTGTTCTGATTTTTGGTGTTTTAGACTAAGTGGAATTTGTTGAGTGAACCTGAGTGTAGAACGCTGTTAGAGGTCGAACCAAAACCTTGCATTTGGGAGTTCACTGCTAACCAGGTAAGGGGAGCTTAATAATTTAATTTATACCTGTATGTGGTATGTAAACCTGATATGAACTGAATGTATGAGATGTATGCTGGTTGAATATGCATGACTGAACGTTGCTGTGCTGAATGAATAAGATATATGTCGGTTGAAATGTATGTTATGGTTGAGTCGTGCGAATAGGTCGTATACATGCTTAGAAATGAGTGAATGTAAGTGAAATTTTATTATGAACTTCCCTATGATAACGTACGTCCGACATTAAACGGTTCTTGACCGTTTGGTGTCCTAGTAAAATTCTTTGAAATAGAATACTTTCATTTGGGAAGGATTCTGGTCGAGGATGAGTTGTGTCGATCTCACGTATAGAAATCGTATTGGGTAGTGCTCGGTCTTACACCAAGCGCTCCTACTCTTTTCTTGAACAAACCTTGACAATACAGATCATTCATCTATGTCGACCGACAGTGTCGATCAACCTTGTTAATACAGATCATCCATCTGTGTTGACCGACAGTGTCGAGCACCCTTCTTAATATAGGTCGTCCATCTGGGTCGACCGACCGTGTCAAGCACCCTTCTTAATTCAGGTTGTCCATATGTGTCGAGCAACCTTGTTAATACAGATCATCCATCTGTGTCGACCTACTGTGTCGATCATCCTTGTTAATACAGATCATCCATCTGTGTCGACCTACTGTGTCGATCATCCTTGTGACTACAGATCATCCACCTGTGTCGACCTACTGTGTCGATCACCCTTGTGACTACAGATCTTTCATCTGTGTCGACCTACTGTGTCGATCACCCTTGTGACCACAAATCATTCATCTGTGTCGACCGACAGTGTCGAGTAACCTTGATTAATACAGGTTGTCCATCTATTTGGTAATTGGTGCTATTCTGTTTTGGAACGGAGTAAATTCTTAGGTTTTGTTCTCCACGGTTGTCCTCATTATGAAGGGGGCTGAACGTCCGTCTCTTTTAAGAAAGTGGAACATAGAATGATAATGTGAATAAAAGGAAGTATTAAGGTGTGCGAACACTGTAAGAAGTGAAATGATGATTTTGGTATTTGAACGAGCGTTCCATGGAGGGACGACTCTGATGTTTATTGAATATTAAATTTTTGGTAAAGTATGACTGTGGATGAGTTAAGCCTCGCAGTCCATCCTGATGTTCCGTGAATACTATCTTCATGTAGAGGAAGTATGTCATGTGTGGGAACGGCAGGAGGTCCTTAGTCCATAAGTTAACATGGGCGACGTAAGAACGGACTGACCTCGAGTGGCAGCTGTTTGGTGTATCCCAGTTACTACACCACTCGGGTGCAAGGACGCTTGTAACTACACAGATTCATACAGTCCGGACGGTCGGTCTAGCATTTATATATATATATATATATATAGTTATGTTTTGGATGATGTTATATGTATTGAAGTTATGTGTTTTATTTAAATATAAATGTTGTAGTATGAATTTAAATTACTTAAGCTTACCCTGTGTTCTCTTCTTTGTGTTGTCGATTGTCTTTGTACGTCCGTCTTGTCCTTGCGATGATCATCCATGTGGATGGGAGCAGATGGAAGTGAGCTGCTGGAAGAGGCGCTGGCAGAGGAAATTTCGGAAGATGTCGATCCGGTTGAAGTAGGAGTTAAGGTCGAGCCCTAGAGTGCTCGACATGTGGTAGCCTTTAGTATTTTGTTTAGTCTTAGAATTTGGAATATCGCTGGCTGCACTACATTTTGTACTTTAAGCCGTTCGACGATTTGAACCTCGTATCTTTTTGTAAAGACTGCATTGTTTTAATGATTAATGTAATTAATTCTGATTATGGTTATCACTATATTTTGGGATGTTACACATTATATTAAAACTTCCATCCAAGTTAGATCGGTAAAATTTACTTTTCATAACATGCTGATAATAGTATATGTTTGTTGAGAGACCAACACTTCCTGTCAACTAATCCCATCCTAATTACAACTCCAAAAACATTTATTACTTTCTAAATGGCCACTAGGAGAAAGATTCAATAACATACTGTCTCCACAATACTCGACAAAGAAAAAAACACCATTCCAGAGTATTCCACATCATTTAGACATCCCTCGGTGGCCATTCATACTTAACTTTTTATTGTGGCTACATTTGGACACTTGCCAAGAGTATTCCACATAATATAGTCTCCAGAAGTAACCTGCTTATGACCAGAAATGATAAAAGACATGAATAGATATCACTCACTGAAAGGAGCAGAAAGTTTTGGGAGATTTATCATTTACCATATTCAGTGGGTTCGCTTAAAGTATGAATCAGTGGTTCTACATAAACAAAAACAAATCTAGTAAATATATCTATACCTGAGCTGAAAACTCCATAGGTGCTTTTACAGCTGGATAGATGCCCACCTACAAAATAATCAAATTATCAGACAGATAACAAAAGGGAGAAGGAGAGGGTTCCAAAGCGTAAAAAATTCAGTATGGTTAGATCAGTCCTCTTCTTCATATATATTTTGAAGAAAAATTAGAGATTCCATGGAGAAATTAGAACAAATATGATAAATAAACTACATGAAATGGCTGTGGAACAGCAAAAAAAAAGCGTGGAAACAATAAGTTAATAATTAATTATATACTAAACTAAAATAGCATAAACTTTTTGAAAATGAATCAATGTTGGATCTAAATTGCTTCATCGAAAAAAATGGCAGCAAAAATAGATTTGCAGACTCACAGATTTAGGATCAACGGCAATTCCAGATACTGATGCCCCAACAACCTTGAATGATACCTGTAATAATGAAAATATTAATATGATAAAATATAATCTTTACGGAATTAAAGACTTAAACACACTTTCAAGATATGTAGTATTAGTCTAATGAAATTCATATTTATCAATTTTAAGACAGTTTAACCAATATAAAGTCAATTTTCTATAAAGCTTTGACAGAACAAGGGTCAATTTCACATTTATTCAAGAAGTGCCAAGACTGGCACAGACAGCTAACACAAGAAAGAAAATAATAGATCAAAAAATAATTAAGAGATAAATGAGTAGACTATTACATAAGAAAGCACTAAATTACACAATATGCCAACAGCTATATGTTAGAGAAGAAACTAAATTCATAAAAGCCCAGTATTCCTAGTTAGATCACATCACGCAGGAGAAAAAAAATTAAAAACTTCAAATAATGAAAGCTAAGTAAATCTTGTAACAAATTTAACCAATAGAATATTTAAGAAATTAGAAAAAATGTGCAAAAGTAAATTACCATTTTTATTGTTAACATTATTATTGGACAATAGTAGGTCTAGTTATGTTAGAGGTCCAATCGGGCTGGGTTTGTGTGGGTGTACTGTATTTGTATATGGCCCACAGTAGTAGTAGAAATGGGAATATTCTGAGTCCTATTAGTTTATTATATTTTTTCTTTCCTCTTCTCTATCCAATTCCTAAATTTCAGCACTAAGAATCTGATTATATGACACGGAAATATAACCAAAAGCATCAACCAATGAAAAACCAAAAGAAAAAAAGTAAGAAAAAATGTGGATGCCTTGCTCAAAGATAAAAATGAAAATGAGAAGGCGCGTACTTTAGCATAATTGTATGCCTGCCAGCAAAATGGCTCCTCTAAATCAACTGGAGGAAGATCCTTATTCATTTTCTCCATCAAATGTTCTTCGTTAACCATGTTACTGGCATTCTCTGCCTCATTATCACTATCCTCGTCACCATCGATTCCAAAGGATGACATGGAGGAAGACAACCTTTGGTTTTTCCATGCTGCAAACTTGACAGTTCCAGGGAAGGTCACTTCAATACTTTTTCCAGTCAGTCCTCGGCCACTTGTCACAATTTTCCATTCAACAGAGTGCTCTGAAGTTGAAACTGTTCCCACAGAAGGAGTCCCATCCAAAGACACAATCCTCCTCCTAGGAAAGGGCATAGTCACGGTACAGAACTCCATTGTCAAAGGGGCCTTATATCCTTCCATTAAATGTAACTTGAATAGAAATGCGCCTTTGTCCTCAGAAACCATAGACAACTGATAGAATCCCTTTAAGGGGGGTCCAAGGCCACAAGTTGCCTGATAACGCATCAACACAAAATTACCTAACGGTGGAGAAAACATCACACCTTGCTTGTCCAAACCTTGATCTGAAACTTGAGCACAAGGATGATATGATAAAACTTCAAGGCTTGCTTTGTGCAACCCACCCAAGGGAAATGACACATCTGGCAACCCTTCCAAATCAGCTCGACAATTTATTTGACCAGAAACTGATATAGTATCTGGAATTTCATCTCTGTCATACAGAGCCGCGTGAATAGTCTCATGAATGGTAAACAATATTCTCTGCTTTCCTTTGTATAAATATGGTTTCCAAGCTGGCTGCTTTTGGTCCGAAGGAGGCAAATCCGTTGCAGAAAAACCATTGGCCTTTATAGTAAAAATATTGGAATAATTAAGGTCCAAGGGTGTGCCTGTATAAAAATGTGCATTGATAGAATAAATTTACAAGCACTAGGTAACTGACAGCTTAGAAGAAAATCCACTACAAAAATATGAGATGAGAAATACCATAATAAAAGGTACCAACCAAAGGGCATTGAACTACTGATAAATGTTCTGAGTGCATCTTTATCCAATGGCCTAGACCCAATTTTTGGAGCATCGGCTGTAACTGACCCTGGTACAGATGTACTTGAAGGGGATGGAGAAGCAACAGGTGGAGTTACAGGTTTTGCCCTGGAAGAAATGCCTATACTACCAGTGAGTGAATCAAAAAGCCCTCCAACAGAGGGAGCTGCACTTACAATCACTTCTGGTTCTACGGTGTCGCCGGTAATTAAGTCCCCAATAGCATGTGCTACCATAAAAGCCCTATGAAAATGAAAGCAAAAGTAGAACAAGATCTCTAATTAAAAGTACATACTATGAAGTGAAATCCCAACACCATCATACTGTAAACGAACTCTCTAGGGCTTGATGATACTACAAGTGTAATCAATTAAGATACATCCCAAAAAACATACATAGAAGCTGCAATGTAGAAGCACCAACTGTTGCAGGCTTCTTATATTCCAAAACAATACAAGAACGTGCGAAAATAAACGAAAACTGAAGCCATATTCTCACCCTCTACCCTGACCTTAAAGGGAAAGGTGTGAAAGGCCCATGAAATCTGCCAATACAAACTGAACAAAACCTCATTCTATATACCACTCCGTGGCACATTTAAAAAATGTTCAAGTAAATGTTTTCAAAATCACTTTCACGTTGACTCAATAAACATTTGAGAAGTAGAAAAAAAAATTAAATAATAATAACAACAAACCAACCTAAACCAACATGTACGAGATGATTTTTAGTCAGGAATGTTAGTGGCATTTGCAACTAACTTAACATACCCTGTTACCGATGGAAGATCCAACAAGAGGGAAGACAAGCCATCATCCATGCCAAGAGCAGTTCCACAATCAGATCTTTTACACAACCTTGCATATGCCCTTAAATGCCTAGGCTCAACCATTGGTAGAATAAGTATACTGTAAAGGCCCTTCGTGTGCAAGATTAAAGGCCACAACAGATTCTTGATGTCCTCCTCTTCTTTGTTAATGTAAAGACCGACAACATGACGAGTTATGGGATCATCCACCCAAGAATCTGATCCCAGAGTTGAATTACTCTTGCGTATCCCAAAACCTCGCGCAGATCCCTCCCTAAACAAATGCAGTAAAGTCACCCGAGAAAATGGTGAGTGGAAATTAACATGATGATTGAAACGAGATTTGTCTGATTGAATAAGCCGTTTACCCCTTTGGCCTCTTAATAATGAAATCGAAATCATAAATTGGAGTGTATAGAGTGAAATGCGAGGAGAGAGAGAGAAGAAAGTAAAGCAACCTATGCTTTCGGTCGAGAAAGGCATCAGTGAGGTCGGAGTTAGTGGGTAAGGAAGTGAAGAGTTGATCGGAGTCATTGCCGGCGTTGCAAGCAGCTCGCCAACGCTTCTCCACCACCGGAAATCTCCTAATGCATGAAAAGAACGAGAATTTGAATGTATTTTCATAGAGCGTGTTAAGATTTGGAGCGGAGAGAAGGAGAAGGTACCTTGAGAAAACGACAACGTCGAGGTTGTTCAGAATCCATATAGCTCTGATTTTGCATCCACTGGACATGGTTGCTACTCCGATCGTTCATTCCTCCACCCTTCTATATTCTATTCAAATTATCCCATCAGCTTAAATTACTCTCCTAACTATTTTCTTATTTTTTTTTAACTAGGTGTATAAATCATATACAAATTATTCCATCAAGAAACCTTGATACCACTTCTTGAATTTTTTAAATTTGATTATTTCTTTAAATAATATTTTGAGATGTAGTTGCAATTTCTTTTAAACTATCCAATACCTATAATTATCACATGAACTATTAAATCATTCATTATTAATTTTTATAAAGCATTTTTTATATGTAATATTGAATCAATTATTAAAACTTTAATTATAAGTCATTATAGTTTTCTATAATTATAAAGAAAAAAAAAACTGTTTTTAAAATTTTTAGAATAAACAATAATTTGTCTATTTAATTCATAATTTTAGTCAAATAAATTCATTTGTATTAATATAAAGATCCTCAAATAATTATTAACTGAAATAATCATATGGGTTTGACAAAATTAGTTTATAAGCGAGTTAGTTTCCTAGCCGCTAATTGATAAAAGCCTAACTTCATAAATTAGTTTAGGGTTTACTAAAGTAAAAGTAGTTGATTAATTACTAAATATGAAATAACATGTTTACACACATTCTCTTGTACAAATAAAAAAAAATAGACAAAAATATATTATGAAGTTATAATTTTAAAATTTTGAAAATAATCATATTTTTATTAGATACGGTTATCCTATCTATCATGATTATATTGTGTTTAGGCTTATCCTAATTTTCATCTACTCTTGTATAAATTTATTCTTAAAAATAGAAAATTATGAGAGGGGTCAATCAAGAATTATTTTACAGTTTCAATCTCAAGTCGTTAGCAAAGTGGGTTGATCCTGTTTTGGTTTCAGTCTCGTAGCATTTGTTTGGCTGTCGCTTTTCGTCGTCTGTCGTCGTCACAATTTCGTCCATTTAAACCCTTAGGGTTTTCTTGTTCCTCGTTGGTGCAATTCGTCTTCTTCAGAGATGAAATCTAGCATTACTTTTTCCTTCTCTAGAAGTTCATCAGTTACCTCCGAGAAACTAAATGGAAAAAATCATCTATCATGGTCTGTTGCCGTTGAAATGTGATTCCTTGGTCAAAGGCATTATGAGCACCTTGAGCGAGATGAAAGTCATGTGCCTACTGAAAAAGTTGATCAGTGGAAACAAACTGATTTACAATTGTGTGTCCTGTTATGATAATCAGTGGAACCCAAACTTTTTATATCTTTACATGTTTTCAAAACTTGTCACTCTTTTGAAAGAAAGCTCAAAGCATATATGTCAACTATATTTAACATCTCTATTTTTTAAAAGTCATATATGTTTTTATATGAATAAGACAAATTTAGTTAAGTTAATTGATTTAATGAATGTTAATCAAAATTATCTTTTATTTAATTTGTGAATTTTTAATTTTTTATCCTTCAATTTAAATTATTATTATATTATTGAATTTTTTAGCTTAGTAATTTCAAATTGCGTAAAATAAACTAGTTTAGGATACTTCAGCAATCCTATATTTGTCAAACTAAACTCATTCTATGTTAATTTATTCACATTTAAGTCATAAGGTCTATGAAAATAATAATTAGAGTAGGGATTAAATTAGGTTTTAAATTAACAGAAATTAGAGTAATCTTTTCTCAAGATATAGTGAAACAGTTTCTTCTATGTAATAAGTTAATAACATGCATTCCCCCACATCCAACTGAATGTGAACTTATTAGGTAATTTTAGAATGCCACGTGCTCATGATTTTAATACATTTTCTTACAAGTATTTAAATGTTTAACTTATATAACAATAATAGTAATAATTTTTATATAAAATGAATTAGAAGCATGATGATTCGGATATCTTCTGCGGTGCAGACAGAATCTCTAAATATTTTACATTTACTATTATTAACGATGTTAAAAGACATTTGACAACTTGGGTAAAATGATGTTAACAAAAATGATCTTCTGTATATTTAAAAGAAAAGATAGTGAGAGTGAAATGTCAGTAAAAAAAAATTGGTGTTAAAGTACTACCTTCTAAAAATAGTTTCTCAACTTTAAAATCAAAGAAATTTCGAAAATGGAAAGGATTGTCCTACCATCATGGGGAAAATTGAAACACCGCCTCTTCTGTTGCGCCTCGCCTAAACAAAAGTCCAGTAATTATGATTCCAGTAATTATGGCATTACTCCTAGAACGAAAGAAATAAACCAAAATCACGATTTGTTTCACCAAATATGATAAAATAGAACAATTTGCAATCTCCATATGATAAGATAAACAATGGCTGTTCTCACATTAAATTACCTACACCACTAGGTTGTATGTATATTTCAACAAAGTTGATATGGCACAATCACATAAATGTTTGAATAACATAGCATTGCTAAAGTTTATTGATCCTGAACGCTGTAGTCATCAAATAAACTGCGCGTCTGGATGGGGTTAGTAGGCGAGTTTAGGAGGGGAAAATATTACAGAAACCATGCACAAATCCATACTTCAACAAAGAATCCAAAATCCAAGAAAAGAACAAGATCTCTCTGAGGACATTTGAGGCTTATTACTTGGAGAAGTAACATGAAATCAAACCTCTGGTTTTGCCTAACAAGGTTTCTCCGCAACGTCTTAAATCAATATCAGTTACCCTCTTTATATATACCCAGAGACCATGCTACTGCAAACATTTTGTATCTAAACCTTTGGTTTCTACACTATTGATACTCATAATTACAATTCCTGTAAAGGAGGGCACCTTAATTTGCCTCATCCTCCGCACCCATTAGATTAGACTGAGTTGCCAGCAGCATTTTGTTATATTCACAAATCAAATAGAAAAAACCTCAAGGTCAGAGATATAAATGTATATGATCTAAAGGTCCACGCACAAGTAGGCAATTATAGAGCCTGCACGTCGCTTTGTCCGTTGGCTAACCTTCCACTTCTCAACCAGGACTTTCTTTATGTTGGGACAACTAGAAACAACGGTGGCCACTCCAGCTGAAGTTATACCAGAGCAATAAACCATTTGACATGACTCCAGCATTGTGCAACTCTTGACAAGATGCGTCAGGCCAACATCGGTAATTTGACGGCAGTGTGAGAGCACTATTTCTTTAAGTAATGTGCAGTTTTCACCCAACGCAGCCATTGCCATATCGCCCAGATTCTGAAATTATAATGAGAGATATTGAAAAGGTACGGGAAAGTAGAAAGGAAAGATAATAAATTTCGGAAGGTAATAGTTATTAGCAGGTTGACTAATTCTCATATGTATAATGAAATAGTTAGCTATTCCATCCATACGGATATTACATGATTATGTAATGTACATCCAAAAATTGTTTACAGCAAACATCCATGCTAACACATGCGCAATCAAAAGTTTGCAGGCATGATATATGGTATACGCGGCTCCTAACTGATGGAGTTTGTCATGCACAAAAGTGAAACAACTATGGCGAAATCAAGAAACCAATCCATGCTATTGAAACAAAAAAATTATGGAAACTTAAAAACATGTGTTTTTGGTATACAAAAGGAGAAACAGACGAACACATACCTGCAGGACACTCACATCTAAATGACTGAGTTGAGGACAGCCCCTTGCGATGGATATCACTCCAGCATCTCCTATTTGATGACAACCACTAACATTCAGAGAACGAAGGGAACAGCCCTCAGCTATTGCAGTAAGGGCCCCATCCCCCACCCTAGCAATTGAATAACAAATATTAAGGTAGACATTCTTCAGAATAAACAATATTTTGTATGTTCAGAACAACCTAAAGTTCTCACTTCTAATACATTTTACTTACCTGTCGCAGAATCGAATGCTAAGATCTGTTAGAGATGTACAATGCTTGCCAACAGCAATGATTCCCTTGTTCCCAATCTACAAACAAAAAGAGAGCAACGAGCAAACATATAAAACTTATCCTGAAAAACTTAATTAATTAACCGTAGAAACTAGGTTGCATTATGTATCGCGATATATAATAGGGATCTGTCATTGACATGTTTTTAAGTAATACCCATTCAAACATTTTTCCTATATTTCACTTCTTTTCTCGAGAGGGTAAAAAGCAAGTAAATAATGTAACCATATAAGATGAGGGACAGAGTTAAAAATGAGTAAAGCAAAGAAATAAATCATGGAAACACGTAGCTAAGATGCAAAATAACAACAGATAGCATGTAGCCTTAAATTTAAGAGAAACAGTACATTATTTCGCTTGCTTGATTAATTGGAATAATATATCTTGGGAACAAAAGAATTGATGTCATTCATGCCAGCTTCTTAAGAACAACATAATCTTGAAGTTGTTACCTTGTAACATCGACGAATATGAAGTTTCTTTAGATTACGGCAGCCACTAGCTATACTACACATGGCATCATCACCAATGCTTGAGCAATCTACCAAGTGAAGAGCGTGCAAGAATTTGCACCCCTGCCCCACCTCAAGAAGGCTAACATCACCTATTCTATGGCAGTAAAGCAATGCTAACTCAGTGAGATTCCTGTACACATTAAAAAGTTGGGATTGGAATCCTATTGTAAGACAATGGAAATAACTCAAAACTTTTGCAACTAGTGCCATCAATAAAGGATAACCCGAATATTAGGAGCTAGCGTTTCTGTGTAAATATTAATAGGAAAGAAATGTGAGTTAGTCGGCTACTGTTAGTTAGGATATAATGGTTATGGGTCAAATACCTATAGATTAAGCATGACTTTGGTATGTTTTGGACAGACTGGAAGAATAATAACTGAAGCTCTTGTTTCTCTCTGTTAAGCTCTCTTCTTCCCTCTTCCGCTCTTTCCTTCTACTTCTTTCTCATTCCCTCCTAAATCCTGTATCAATGGCATCAAAAGCCTCACTCTCCAGGAATACTGGCCCAGAATCTTTCAACTCGTGAGCACAAAAACATGATGACAGGCAAAAATGTGTGAAATGGAAGACTGTATCATTCAAATTGATCAGAGGCTTCCAGTGGTCTTTAAACTACAAGAAATGGTGAAGATGAAATTCCCAAAATTTCAAAGGGAAGATGTTCTCGCTTGGATAATTGAGTCTGAAGGATTCTTTGAGCTGGATGAAACTCCCGATGACATGAAAGTTAAGATGGCAGACACAGGGCAGGATGATAAAGCATATGAGCAAAATTCAGGCTAGGACCAGTACATCGATATCTTCCTTTAGAAATTGCGCATGAGACCAACAGAGAAGATTTTATGCCTATGTGACAACAAGCCACCTGGCAGAATTTAATGCACTTCTGTAAACCTGGCTTGTTTGAAATGTTTAAATGGCTGGTCTGCAGGAGGAATATGCTGTCGTAGGCTGAGAGGAAAATGTTGACCAAGAGAACATGAGAGTTACAAGGCTCTTGGCAATGGTAATACCTTAGCAAATACACAAAAAATCAGTACATGTCCAACAAGAACACGCCAGTGGGAAGTGAGTCCCAGTCAATAGAGAAGTCACCAACAGATATCCAGAAATTCTTCAAAAACGTTGGAAGCTTTAATGGCAGAAGAAGACAAGCACAGGGCAAAAATTTTACTGTTACTCCAGTAGCAAGGATACTAACAGGGTCATCATTGATCATATGAGAACGAATGCTGTATGGTCATTTTGTATCCATATACAGCAGCCACAATAGCTCAACTCTACACATTGCATGGAGCACTAGTCGAAATAATTATTGAAAGGGATCCTATTTGAGTATTTTTTTGAAGACGTTCTTGAAAACTTTAGAGACTTTACAGAAGTTATCTTCCTCTTACCATCCCATTTGAAGTTTAAAACCCTAGAGGTCTCAGATTCTCTTTTGGTTAAGGATTGATAAGTAAATGTGAAGAGGAATGGAATGTAGGTTAGCTTATCAGCTTCTGTTAGTTAGGATTTTATGCTTGTTAGCAGCTACCAATCAATAAAGCATTACTGTTGTATATTTTGGACAGAATGGAACAATAATAAAAAGTAAAATGTAAGTTTACTGATCTCTCCTTTTCTCTCTATCCTTTCTGTTCTTTTCTTCCCTCTTTCTTTCTCTGTCTTTCTGTTTTTCTCTCTTATATTAGAAGCCTAAATGTGTAATATCACTATTCCACTAAATTAACTGAAAAGTTACATGTACGACACAATCATTCATGAACCAGAACAAGCAGGAACAGACCTCAGTGGATCATCAATAAACACATGCCAGGGTTGGTTAATAAATTGGCATTGCAAATTCATCATGCACAACAAAACCTTCTGCCTCCTATGATGCTTTATTCAGTGACAAGTTAAAGAGAGATCAAATGCATTAAAATGACCCTAGTGGAACTATCAATATGATAAATTGCTTGGCATCCTCTAAATTAAATTTATTAGTTCCAGCTATGTTAGATAACTCAACTCAATGGATCCAGAACATTTTCACAAGTAATTTAGCTCAGAGAAAAACATACTGGCAAGATCTCCCAATGTATTCTATCCCCAAAGTTCCAATGTTGTGACATCCATTGACTTCAAGATGTGTAAGTTCCTTGCAACCAGTAGCGATTGCTTCCAGACCCTTGTCGCTTAAAAAATAGCAATCAATTAAAGTCAAATTCTTTAACTTCTTACATCCATTCCCAATTGCATGCAACCCCCTGGACAAAAGCCATTATTGTAAAATAATAACTAAATAAAGCAAAAAAAAATATCTTACAAGGAAAACACATATGCAATGATAAGCATGTGAGAAATGATTACCCCCTCCCCGTGTGTGCTACAAACCGATTGTATTTTAAACAAGGACTTTCAAATTCGACAAACTTCAGTGAGTCTCAAAATATATAATAATGGAAGGAAATAAATTGCGACGAAGGGTGTGATAGACAAATAAAGCAAGAATTGTAAGAGAGCAACTCACTTATCAGTAAATCTCTGAAAACTGTATAGTGCCAATAACTCCAGAGACAGACAGCTAGTACCTACGGCTTTCAAAGCATCGTCTGTGATATTAATACATTGGAGCTTTAGAACCTTCAAAGCTGAACATCCCTGAGCCACAGCAAGTAGCCCTTTATTGTGGATGAACTCAGAATCCAAGGACAATGTCTCAAGGGAACAGCAGTTTGATCCTACAGCCTCCATCGAGATATCAGTTATCTTAGCACAAGCCGCCACACCAAGAGATTTCAAAGATTTTCCCACACCTACTGCTAAATCAACCAAACCCGAATCAGTCAAGCCTTCGCAGAAGCGCAGATTCAAATTTTCAAGATGCTTGCAAAACTGTCCAACAGCAGCCAGACCTTGATCCCCGACATAACAACCCTAAAGGAAAACCAGTAATTATAACTGCAAATAGGGCGTATAGAGTTGTAGATATTGAGAGATACTAAGGCAAGTAATGCATTCATACAGAAAACAGACATCTAATCTAAATAGCGGTGACTAATTAAATACAGATATTGGGTGAAAGAGAAACGGAAATGGAATTAACAGAAAAAACAACATACTTGTAAGTCCAAGGCTTTGAGAGAACTGCATTTCCGAGCAAAGGATGTCAAGCCATCGCTAGAGACATTGGAACACCAGATTAAGCCCAATATGTGAAGTTTGGGGAAGCCTTCCCCGAGTGAAGACAAACCAGTATCGGTTAAACAAGTGGACTCGAAATAGCTATCTTTATCGGCGGGCCGTTTCCTTCCCTAAAGAAAACAACGAAATGCCAATTAGAAATAAAGATGCAAATGCAAATGCGAGAATGGAACGAAAAGAAATGATTGAACGGACATGTTGGATGGGAATGGAGAGGCGTTCGTCGATGTAGAGGTTTCTTAGACTAGAGAAGCGGGTGGGGAGGAGGTCGAGGAAGAGGTGGGTGGCGCCGATTCGGAGGGTGGCTCGGGTTCGGCGTTCGAGGCGGAACCAGCGGCGGCAAACGAGGGAGCAGGCGTCCCGGATGGACTTAGTGTGGAGATGGGAAAATATTTCGACGATTAACTCATCGGGAAGCGAGTTGTTGATCCAATCATGACCTCGCATGATGTGGATGATCTGTGGAGCGGAGAGGAAACTGATACGGATGAATGTGTGAGAATAGAATATTAGTGATGGAAGAAGATGCCAGTAGTATTGTTGGCATTTGCATTGCAGCAAATAGAACGGCGTTAAAACTGACCTCAATATGTCCTTGTTCGCCCATGTTCTTTGGGATTTCACCCTAATCTAAGACACCATCCAATTCAACCCTCTAAATGTTTTTTTATTTATTTAATAGTTACTATAGCAACAACTATTTTAATTAAACCATCCTAGTTTTTTTTTAATTTAATTAGATATTTTTGTTATATTGAGTTGTCATGTTCATACCTATTTTCGAAATATTTTTATTTATATTTTTTAAAAATATGTCTTACGTCATTATTATATCACGTGTAATACTTCAAATATAAATTCAAAAACTTTAAATCATTACTTAATAAATTTAAATTTAAATTTAAAGACTACTGCAATTGAAAATGACATTTCTTAGGTTTTTTCAAAATATTTCAAAATATAAATAATAACTTTGATACAATTCTCTAAAAAAAATAAAAGATTTTATCTTCTAAATTATTATACAGTCTCCCAAAAGATAAGTGTATTGAAAAAACACAAGTAACAATAAGAGAAGAACACAAGGTAAGTTAATCCATTTAAAAGAAGAGTAGGAAAAAAAATAAATTATATTATAAAATGTTTGAGAAATAATTTAAATTTGTATTATTAAAATTTACATCAATTTCGCTTGAAAGTGAATCCCATGTCTCATGGTTTTAGAGTCTGTTTGAGAATAAACCTTTATATTAGAATGGTTATATATATTTTTAAAAATGGCTATCTCTTTAGCTTTCCTGCTCTACTTTTTCCAGATGTCAATGTTTTCTTTTGAGAATTAGGGATTGAATTAGGATTTGACTTCATAGTTTTATTGAGATTTAGGGATAAAAAACAATCACAAAAATTAGGGTTCATTCAAATTTGAAATTATAAGAGTTTGGAAAAAAGTTGTATTCACTTCCCTGATTCATCTTCACCTAAGATGTGGCTAAAGAAACATAAGAAGAGTTATGAAAGAGGGATTACGACAGCAATGTCCACAGTTGTTGCCCAGTTTAACAAAACTGGATATGGTGTAGTGATCCAGATACTTTCTTTGCATTATGACATGTTTTCCATTCTAATGTCGTGGACTTCAGGCAAAGATATGAAAGATCAAAAGCTAAAGTTTTCAAGAACAACTCATATATTTGACCTGTCAAGGGGTTAAAGATCAATATCAGTGAATTCACCTTTTCTTATTTAAATTAGGGAAAGCAATCACAGAAATTATGATTTATTCAAATTGAAGAAAATTTAATAAAACATAATTTTTCTAAATATTAGGGACTAACTTCGTCGTTTAGTTTGGGGATACGAAAAGCAATTACATAGAGTTTATTCAAATTTGAAATTAAGGGAGTTTAGGGAAAGAAGTTTATTCGCTTCCCTGATTCATCTTCACCTAATGTGCGACCAAAGAAACATAAGAAGAGGCATGAAGGAATGATTATGAAAGCAATGTCCATAATTGTTGTAGATTGACAAAACTGGATATGGTACAGTGATCCAAACATCTTCATTACATCGTGGTATGTTCTCCGTTCTAATGTCGTGGATTTATAGTAAAGATATCAAAGATTGAATGCCAAACTTTTCAAGAACAATCCTGGCAAGAGATCACGAATCAGGGAATTTTCTATTTAAAAAATATAAAATTTCATAAATTATCATCTTTATCGTTCCACATTGTTTAAAAGACCTAATGCTTAATCACTGATATTTTAAAACTTTTCAACCAATTTAACAACAAAAGTCACATTTCAACTTATTGAAAAAAAAAATTGAAAGACAAATTCGAAACTTTTAACAAAAAAGGGAGACATGAAATTATTAAACCTATATTATAATGAAAAAACCAAAAAGATAACTAATTGTAACAGAAAAAACCCAAAAATAAAAAATAACTACCAGCACGATAGATATAATCATATTTTAATGTATGTGCTAGTAGTCACTTGATATAACCTAAAGTACAAAATAAAAATAAAATGCATCGACATCTTTTTTTGTCAATTGTATTTTTAAAAAATAATTCAAATTATTATTGAATATTATACATAAAAAATGTTTAAAACATATTTTAAATGATCAATGTAAGTATAAAATAAAAATATTACCAATAAAAAACATTGACCTTTTTTTGTCTGATTTATTTGAAAAATAATTCAAATCATTATTAAATATTATATATAGAAAAATAAAATGTTATCATATTTTAATTGATCAATGTGTCCAGTAAAAAACCAAAGGAAAAAATCTCTATTATATGTAAATCACATACATACATAGGATCTCAAAAAAAATTGATGTTAGTAAATACAAAGATGTAAGGCTATATGTAAACCTTGCTTAATGAAACATAAAACTCAGTTAATGAAAATTGGTTTTTTCTTACAGTAGATCTCAGCTAAGAATTCAGAGTGAATGGTTCATCTTTTCTGATGAAGTGTGTTGTTTTGAAACTTCAACTTAGTCCTTGATAGTAAAATGCAGTTAGTTTTTTACATAGCTTTCTCTTCTGACTGAAGCTTTATATAAGATTTCTCATTTCTACTCTACTAATAGTATGCTTTCATACTCAATTGACATATTTACTTTACATTATTTTTTTGCTACAAGATATCCCAAAAGCATGATGATGAGCTACTACAGCAGGTTCCGGCAAGCCAACGAGTGATCTAGTCTAAGCCAGAATCCCCACAAATAGCAGACAGATGCAGCAGGAAATAGCATGCCCAGGAAACAGACAAAAATGAATATTCAGATGAAATCCAGAATCCTGTGCTCAGAAGACAATCAATGGTGAATTCGTGATACTCTTATTTTTAAGATTAATACCACCATTTAAACATGACAGTTGTGACGTCCTGAACAAAATCCCAGTCCCCCCACACACAAACAAAGACCATGGCTTGCCCAATAACTCTATTAGTAGTGACTCTTAATAAATCCATAATACACAAACCAATTTTGCAAGAGATTCTGTCTTCTGGTTTTATTTAAACATAAGAAAAAGACAGCAAGAAAATCACAACTACAAAATGAATATCTAAAACTACATCCTCCATTCATCCAACACCAACCTAACACCGTGACCTTAAAATTACAAGAAGAAAAAATGGTAACAGCAATGCAATATCTAAACAAGCAAACAATACTGGAAACCTTGACCTTAGGGCTGCTGAGGGGAAGACACAGTCTTGGCCTTCTTCTTTTCTGAAACTGCCTTGGCAAAGGCCTCAACAATGCGTTGTTGTGACTCCAGAATCATCTCAGTGCGTTTCATTTCCATCTCCATGCGCATAGTTTCCATCTCCCTCGCCATCTCCATCTTCATATGTTCCATCCTCACAAATCCATCTCCTAAAACCTTAATAGCAGCCACCACCTCCCCAACCGGGTCTCTCTCTCTCTTCTTCCCGAAATTAGAATTAGGGCTAGGGTTTTGATTCAAATTAGGGCTGAATTTCTGATTCCCAACCTTCCCAAAAATCTTGGAGCCAGACCCGGGTTGAGCAGGGGGCATCCCGGTGGGAATTCGAATTCTAAACCCACCGGCACCGGAACCCGGAAACCCATTCCTGTACAACCTGTTCAAGCTTCGAGTGTGGCCGTTCTGGTTGATCTCTTGGTACAGATCTTGATCATCGTCGTTGTCGTCGTCATCGTTGTCACTATCGGAATCGTGTTCGGGTTTGACAGGAGAGGGACCTTTCTCCATGGAGTCCATGAGCTTAAAGTGAACCCAGGAGGAGTTGAATCGGGAAACGGGGAGGGAGCGAGCGCGCTGGATCTCGGTGCGGTAGCGCTTGCGGAGCTTCTCCATTTTGTGGCGGCACTGGACGGGGGTTTTGGGAGGGGAGGCGTTGGGGCAGCGGTTGGCGACGGCGTCGGCGACCTCTTGCCAGTGGGTGGCCTTGAGGTTGCCGCGGCCGAGGGAATACCACTTGTCGCGGTAGGCGTCGATGAGGGCGAGGGTCTCATCGGGTGACCAGCAGGGAGGAGGAAGGCGACGGGAGGAGGTAGGCGCGGGGAGGGGAAGGGGGATGAGGGCTAGAGGGACGGCGGAGGGAGGATCGGGGGGAGGAGGAGGAGATGCCATGGAAGAGGAAGGAAGGAGAATGAGAGTGGAAGAGGGGTGAGATAGAGTGGGGGAAAGTGGGTTTGGGTTTGGTGGTGGTGGCGTTTGGTAACATAGTGGGTGGTGGTGTGCGGCTGGTTTTGAGATGTGGACAGGATAGGACGAGGGAGGGCACCACCGATTTGGTGGGGGGAGAGACTAACGTGCGCCGCTCTCACTATGCGCACCCACTCACTTCACTTTGCCCTGACTTGGACGGTGGTGATTGCTCCTCCAACACCCCACACATCACCTATCACCTATCTCATAGGTTAGCTTAAGGTTACTCTCCCACTACTATCCATTCACCTTTCACTCACTCATTCACCAACTTTTTATCATCTTTTAATTTTAAGATTAAATTAACCATTCAGTATACCCTCCACACTACACAAATTTCTATTAGCACTCCTCTAAAATTGAGCTGAACTTAGTAAGTAGGAGGTGAAAATAGTAAAAGTCATTCACAATAATGTTGGATACCCTAAGGCCTATTTAATTTTAAAATAAATATACGGTAAACAATTTAAATGAAAAGTTAAAGGTTTAAACCCTCCTCGTATTTATATGGGAATCTCAAATGGGTTATCGTTTTTTTTTTTTGTCTCAATTGGGTCATATTTTTTGTAAAAATGAACCAATTTTATTCTAACCGTTAAGTGCTCTCAGACGGCGTTAAGTTCAGCTGAGCTGTATTTTATATTTTGATGGCGTGGCATTGTTCACTAAAATTGAATGGCTGATGTGTTTTAAAATTGTTCACATCACACCTCAAATCAACTTCTTCTTACACCTCAAATCACGGCGTTAAGTTTTACCTTAAACAGATGTCGACATCTGTTTTACCTTAAACGGATGTCGACATCCGTTTTACCTTAAACGGATGTCGACATCCGTTTTACCTTAAACGGATGGTGACATCCGTTGAAGATGTCACATCCGTTTAAAAGTTACGTTTTTTATTTTAGGGTTTGTTTTATTAGGGGACATCCGTTGAAGGATGTCACCTCCGTTGATGTATACTTCCTCACGCTGGTTGATGCTCTGGACGCTCCTCGATGTTCCTCCATACCACGGCGGCGATGCTCCTTCACACCACGGCGGCAATGGAAGCTTTCAAACCAAAAAAAAAAACTGAGAAAAAAAAGAGTGGAAGTGCAGAAGGTGGGGAGGTGAAACGGAAATGGGGAAAGGGGAAGAGAGTTTCGTGGGTGGGTACTGGGAAAGTAAAATTAGGGTTTCAAATTATTTAAAATCGGATAAAAGTAAACATCCTTTTAACTTAAGAATATAATTGTATTTAAAATAGTGTGGGGAGGTGGAGAAAGTATAGGGTGGTGGTGAAGGGAACAACACCCTAAATTCTTTAGAGGTCCAGGGTGAAAGCCCCTCACAATAAATGGCATGGATCATTTGCGTGTCACTTCATTAGAACCTGGGCCTTTACCAATAATTACAAAAGGGAACTCCTAAATTTCATTCATACACCCCTATCGTCATTGGGCCTGGACCGTGACACATTCCCGGTTTGATGCTTGTCGGCCGTATTTTAGTTTCTTATGCTTTTATTTATTTACTTTTACTGCATGTAATCCCTTGTATGATAACTCAGTCCTGTGTCTTGTATTTATTTTTATTAAGCTTGTTTGTTGGCTGCATTCTAACATTATCTACATACACTTTTTTTAATATTAATAAAAATCATAAAAAAATGTAATTATAAAAGACAAAAAAAATAAAAAAGGGGGATAAAATAAAAAATATATATATAATTATAAAATTACAATAAATGGTTTTAGGACTTTTAACAGTATCTTTTTTTAAAATATTTTTTTTCTGAAATTAAAAATTTAAAATGGTTTTCTTATAAATAAGTCTTATAATAGTGCTGTTAAAATGAGTTGTAATTCGCAAGTTAACCCGGCACCACAGGTCCGAGTCAGATTAGGTTGAAAAAAATGAAATTTTTTAATATGGATTATTTTTTATCGCCGTTCACCCGAGTTGACAGTGGTGAGCTGGATTGATTCAACAATCCACCTAATTTAATTTAATTATTTATTGTTTTGTGTTTCAATATTTTTAGTTAACATTTTTTTTATTGTACTGTAAATGAGAATAAAGAAGGAGATGTTTCAAGAGAGATATTATGAATTTATTCATTGAAGATTCTAATCTCACAAATGGTTAAGTGACACAAAAAATTTCTATATTAGAAACTTAGATGTTCACCTTTTTGTGCTTGCTTTTGGATTGCATTTAGATTTTATGATATTTTTTTTATTTTGAATTATTTTTAGAGTTTAACATCATTTTAGAGTGAAATTTGTTTAGATTGAATTACAAAAAAAATATAATTTTATTTTATTTTATAAAAAAAACTTGTAATTAAGTGAGTTACTTAGCTAACTAGTTTAATCTACCAACCCATTTCAAATTTTTTTGGATTGCTAATAAGTGAGTTAAGTTGGATTAATTCACTAAGTAACCAACACGAGGTGTCTCGTCCAGGTTACCCGTTTTAACAGCACTACGTAAATATTCGTGTGATTATTTTTATTGTCATGTTAAGTCTCAGCTTAGTTTGATAATTGATTTTTTATAATAATTAAAACATATTGGTTATCATGTCAAATCTCGGATTTGCTTGATAATTAAATAAAAAAATTAATAACAAATAGTTATTCTTGAGAAATATTTGAATGATTTTTTGTCATCTTAATTTTTCTTAATCATATCAATTATGTTAAAACTTATAAAAAATACATAATTTTTCAAAAATCAAAAACTAATTTTATTTTTCCCCTGTTTTATATCTAGCTCATTGTTCATGTCGTGACATTCTTTTCAAGATAATTCAAAAATATAAACAAATTATAAAATCTCAAAAATAAAAAATATAAATCTTTTTCAAATGATGACCCCTCGAGAATTACTTAATAACTGATTTTCCATCCAAAATTATCCTTGTGATTTTCCAAACAATATCTGAAATAAATTTTTCAAAGAAATCTTTCAAACAAATTATGTATTTCATTTTGTGGCTTGATGAATATGCAACATTAGTGGAAAACTACGATTGATTAGAAAAACTACGACAATCCTTGATTGTCCACGATCAATCACATGTATTTCATTTTTAGCTCATAAAAAATGCTTATGATATATTATGTATTTCTTTACGTAAATACTTACCTTGATGCATTATAGGTTAGTATTATGTAGTGGATGACCATACCAGACATTGGTTATGCCATTGCAAATCGATACAATGTCATCTTATTATGTTTGTCCTATGGTCAGAGTTTTACCATATGCTCACTACGCAGTAAACTTCCTACTAATATGACACAACATCAGTTGATATGCACTAGATTCCTTAATGGATGCCATTTCGGACAGGTAAAGTTTCATTCCTTGTCATCTGAAATATGCAACATACTCGGTTAATGTGTAAGCAAGGAGGTGTTTTGTCGACCTGTACGGAATCCACCTTCTTCATCTTCTTCTTGACGAACATAATCTTTTTTAGCATAGTTGTTTTTAGGATACTCTACTAAATATACTTGTCATACTCCTCATGCTCCTGAATGACGTCCACATGACTTTCTTCGAAGCGTCTTCTACGATCATATGTCGTAGATCTTCTCCATTCATCATGTGATGAAGATGAAGCCTTACTACGAAACGAGGAATACTCACCACGTGATGATGCACTACTAGTTCTAACCATTTTTATTCAACAAATAATAAATATAAAAAAAAATTACAGATTAAAAATAAAATAAGAAACAAATACAAAAGGATAATAATGACATAATAATTAGTATTAAAATATATATATATATATATATATATATATATATATATATATATATATATATATATATATATATATATATATATATATATATATAACAAAACATTACATATACAAAATAAAGCAAGAAAAAAATACAAAAAAAATAAAGACATAATAATTAATATTTAAACAAATAAAAAATTTAAAAAAAACATTACACATTCAAAATAAATTAACAAACAAAAAATAAATAAAAATAAAAAAAAACTAGTTACATAATAATTAATACTTAAATAAATAAAAAATATAGAAAAGCATTACAAATTGAAAATAAAATACGAAACAAATAAAAAAAATATAAATAACATAAAATATTTAAATATTAAATAATATTTAAATAAATAAAAAGTATAAAAAACATTACAAATTAAAATTTAAATAAGAAACAAATAAAAAAGTTATAAAAAATTTGAATAATTACATAATAAATAATACTAAGTAAATAAATAATATAAAACAAATTAAAAATTCAAAATAAAATAACCAAGAAATAAAAAAGTTAACAAACAAAAAAGAAATTACATAATAAATAATATTTAAATAAATAAAAATAATTATATAACAATTTATTTATTTCAAACATATTTTAAAATATTAAAATATATAAATACAAAATAAAAATATAAAACATAACAAATTAAAATCAAAATAACATAAAAGAGAAAAATAAGAAAAAACAAAGAAACCAAAACTTAAATTTCGATAAAGTCATTACTCTGGTTACTCACCATTGCATACAGAGAAGATGATGTTACAGACAGTTGAAGTGGAGTAAATCGAGAAAAGAGAAAAAAAAATACTAGTTGGATTTTTATGTTTTGTTTTCATTGGACTTTGTTTCTTTTTGTAAAAGATTTGTTATAGTTTATTATGCGTTATTTAGACACCGTTAAGTTGTGGTTTTGCTTCAACGCGAAGTTTACAGATTTATAAAAGATTTTAATTAAATGACAAAAACAATTTTTTATGATTTTATGTAGAATGAAATTGTTTCTTTAGCATCCTATTACCAGTTAGGTTTAATCTTGTCATGTACCGAAATTTACAAATTTTTATAAACCAGTCTACTTTGAACTTGTAATAAGTTAAGTTTTGACTGTTTTGATAACACTACTAATCATATAATATTACTAATAATAATATACAATAATATTAATGATAAGAACAGTACTACTACGAATAATATTACTAATATAGTATTAATAATAATAATAAATAAATAAATAAATTCATCCCACACCTTTGTGAAGAAATTAGTTATTTTACAAAATAAAAATATTATATTTGAAATTAGTATCATACAGTAGCCAATTATTAAAGAAAAATACTCAACTTACATAACTACAAATGTTTTAATTAGGAATCAATTATTTTTAACTAACTTAATCATTGTTTTTATTATGCATTAATCATTTTAGTAAACATGCCATAATTTTATTTAGTGAACATGTTTTTGGTATTAATGCTTTTTAAACGAAAATATTGAGTTGACAGTCAATAATTTGTTTTTTAATGCATATGTATTGTTTATTTAATATCCTCCATCTTTTTGTACCTATAACAAAATCACATTTTTTCATAAAAACTATAGAATTACTTGTTTATAAACTTGATAAATAAATAAAAGTTATAAATACTTATAATTTACAATATGTTGTAAATAACAGATTAAAAATAATATTTTATAATTTTTTTTTCTGAATTGAATGATTTGGTTCAGATCATGAATAGAAACAAACTAAATTATTTATTACATTTAAAATTAATATTATCTATTTTTTAATTAATTATAAACTAAAAACTTGCATAAATATATATTTTTAAATTGTTTGGAAGTTTAAATGTATTTTATTCATAATATATTTATATTATAGAGATATATAAAACACTAATGTTCTATTTTGTACTACACATTATGCACAAAGAGTTTTGTTTTTGTCTTCCTTTGTAAAGGATGGACTCCTTTAGATATTGTAGAGGATTAAAGTAAAACAAGTACATCGAATTATGGACAAAACACGCGTCATTGTCCATAACATAATAATTTATCTAATAGTGCAACTTTATGAAAGTAAAATCATTTTTAATTCCCGAATAATCACTGTCAATTGTTTTATAACACCTGAATAAAAAGGTTATCTAATACCTTTTCTTTTTCCTTCATATTATTTATTATTAAATAATTAATTAATATTTGATACATTTTATACTTAATTAATACATAAAAGATTTACATTTTTATAATAATTTTAATTTTATTTAAATTATATTAATATTTTGTAATTATTATGTAAAATTAAAAAAATAATATTAATATCAATTAAAATTTAAAAAAATTAAATTTATAAAGTAAAAAATAATCTTAAAAATTAATGATATATTGATGTTATTTTATTCCAAATCCAAAAATAGTCACTATATAAATTTCTTTCTTATACGATGAATTGGATATTTTAAGAGATTCTTTAAATTCAAAAATATCCAACCCGAAAAATATTAAAAATAAGAAAGTATACAAATATTCATTATACTTTAATAACGGGTAATTTCGAGAATGTCATTTTTTACCCTGTTGATTTTTATACCTTATTAATATTTACCAATAATAACATTTTTTACACCCTTTATAATTCTTTAATAATTTGATATAGTGATTTAATTATATAGAAGTTTAAATTAAGGATATATACTTTAAAATGTTTTATTGCTATATTATTATAATAAGATGGTAAATAGATATATCTAAAACAAAGATGTCAACATGTACCAACAGGACCGGACGCCGTACGGAAAGACACACGAACCGACTGCCCATGTCATCCTCCTGATTGTCGAGAAAGTATGTCAGGGCGGACGCCCATTTATGCACCAGCAGGACCGGACGCCGTACGGAAAGACACACGAACCAGCCGCCCATGTCATCCTCCTGATTGTCGAGAAGGTATGTCAGGGCGAACGCCCATTTATGCACCAGCAGGACCGAGCGTCCAAATGTGACCGAACGCCCGCGTCATTGTATGTCCTCCTAAACCTGCAAACCGAACGAGCGTTTAACACTACCGCCGGCTAAGGCCGAGCGTCCACTCTGGCCGAGCACCCAGGCCGAGCGTACACCTAGACAGGACTGACCGTCCACCCGGCCGAGCGTACACCCAAACAGGACCGAGCGTCCACTCGGGCCAAGCACCCAGGCCGAGCGTCCAATGCGACCGGACAGCGAAGCCAGATGGCCGCCCACCCAGGTTAACATCCTTGGCCGGCCATCCTCCCTAACCTACATGGTTAAAGGGTGTGATTGGATCGTCATCAGGCCCACTAAAGGTAAAAGGCTCGTTATCCAGCCTACTAAAGGTATGATTGGGTCATTATCAGGCCCACTAAAGGTAAAAGCCCATTATAATCAGTATAAATAAAGATCTCAGGTATGATTTCTGGACCAACTTTCCTTACGATGCAATGCATACATGCATCACAAACCACTTGTCATATTACTGACTTGAGCGTCGGAGTGCCTTTGACAAGTACCCGACCACCCGGCTTGGAGTATGGGGCAGCGCTTGGAGTACGAGGACGACCATCCGGCTTGGAGTGTGGAGCAGTGTCCGTCCGTCACTGAACCGTCCGCCCGGTCTGCGTCAGCTGGAGAGAAAGCGTTTGCCGGATCCGTAGCAGCTGCATCGTTCGTCCGCCCGCCTCTATCGTTCGTGATCGTTCATCCGCCCAGTCAAGATTGTGTTTTAATAGGATCCTCACGGAAAATGTCGAAACATTTGGCGCCCACCGTGGGGCCGAGTGCGTATTTCCCATTGTAAACACAAGGGACCAGTGAGGGGCACCTCAAAAGAGCGTCAACATCCTCCGTTCAGCACTTGGCACTCGGCTTCATCAACCCAACAACTGTCTCCCAGCCGTCCGGCCTCGTCATGCTCTCGGCCAGTTGGCCTCAGCTGTCGGCTATCGGCCAGTTGGCCTCAACTGTCGGCTATCGGCCAGTTGGCCTCAGCTGTCGGCTATCGGCCCCAAGTCTCTGCCATCCGGCCCTAGCCGCCAGGTCGTTCGTCCAAAAGTTGCCCGGCCGTTCGACCTCGGCCGTTCGGCCAAATTTGTCACTCAACCATTCAACCTCAAACTCGGCTGTTTCGGCCTCAGCAAGATCTCGACCGTACGGCCTCACCTGTCCGCTATCCGGCCTCAAGTCTCAGCCGTCTAGCCTCGACCTCATGCCAAATTTGGCATGCAAGTCTCAACGTTCGGTCTTAGGTGCGCGGTCAAATTTGGCAAGCAAGTCTCGACCGTCCGGCCTCGAACTTTCGGTCGTTCGCCCAAAATTACAAGGACGTCCGTCCCCAACCGTCCGGTCATTCGGCCTCCAAGGTACGTATTCGACCTCTATCTCCCGGCCGTTCGGCCTTAGGTGCGCGGTCAAATTTGGCAAGCAGGTCTCGAACGTCCGGCCTCGAACTTTCGGTCGTTCGCCCAAAATTACCAGGACGTCCGTCCCCAACCATCCGGTCATTCGGCCTCCAAGGTACGTATTCGACCTCTATCTCCCGGTCGTTCGGCCTTAGGTGCGCGGTCAAATTTGGCAAGCAAGTCTCGACCGTCCGGCCTCGAACTTTCGGTCATTCGCCCAAAATTACCAGGACGTCCGTCCCCAACCGTCCAGTCATTCGGCCTCCAAGGTACGTATTCGACCTCTATCTCCCGGCCGTTCGGCCTTAGGTGCGCGGTCAAATTTGGCAAGCAAGTCTCGACCGTCTGGCCTCGAACTTTCGGTCGTTCGTCCAAAATTACCAGGACGTCCGTCCCCAACCGTCCGCTCATTCGGCCTACGGATTCCAGCTCTACTTCCCGGACGTTCGGCCTTAGGTACTCGGCCAAATTTGGCATGCGACATTCGACCGTTCGGCCACAAAGACACTGGGCTATCATGCCTCTATCGTCCGTCCTGTCAGCTTGGCCGGACGGTGCACGAAGCGTTCCATCGAGAACCACTGCCGTCCGCCCAACAAAAGTCCAAGTTGATGAACGGAGTTTCACTCCTGTCAGCTTGGCCGAACCATGCACGGAGCGTTCCACCGAGAACCACTACCGTCCGCCCAACAAAAGTCCAAGTTGATGAACGGAGTTTCACTCCTGTCAGCTTGGCCGGACGGTGCACGGAGTGTTCCACCGAGAACCACTGCCGTCCGCCCAGCAAAAGTCCAAGTTGATGAACGGAGTTTCACTCCTGTCAGCTTGGGCGGACGATGCACGGAGCGTTCCACCGAGAACCACTGCCGTCCGCCCAGCAAAAGTCCAAGTTGATGAACGGAGTTTCACTCTTGTCATCTTGGCCGGACGGTGCACGGAGCGTTCCACCGAGAACCACTGCCGTCCGCCCAACAAAAGTCCAAGTTGATGAATGGAATTACTCGTCAGCTTGGCCGAACGGGGAACGGAGCTCAGCCAGACGGCTCCCAAAGGTATGTATTCAATCTCTACCATTTGGCCGTTCGACCTTAGGTACTTAGCCAAATCTGGCATCAACATTTGGTCGTCCGGCGTCATCAGACTCTCCGCCATTCGGCCTCAACATGCTCTCGGCCATCTGGCGTCAACTATCGACCGTACGGCTTTAAAGAGCACTCGTCCAATCCGGACTCAAGCGCTCGTCCGTCCGGCCTCAAAGAACGCTTGTCCATCCGGCCTCAACTATCGACCGTACGGCTTCAAAGAGCGCTCGTCCATCCGGCCTCACTCTTAGCCATCCAGCCTCAACTCTCGGCCGTCCGACAACAACATGCTTTCGGCCATTCAGCCTCAACTATCGGTTATCAAGCCTCAACTAACGACCGTCCGGCCTCAACAAGCTCTCGACCATTTGGCTTTAGTTGTCGGCTATCCGGCCTCAACTCTCGGCTATGAAACCTCGAATACCGGTCCTCCCCGCATAGACCGAGCAAGGCATAACGCAAGAACGTCCGCCCTGGTCGAGCGCCAATGCCGAACGTCCATCCACTTAGTCGAACAGGACCGACCGTCCAAGCAAACGTCCGACTGCTCAGGGACCAAGCCATCCTCCCCGGACGACCACTAATAAACCGAATGTTCAACAGGGCGGCCACGCCCAAGGGCTTCAACATCTCGGTCTAAATTATGAGCTTCGAATAGCCTGAATAGGCATGACTGTTACTCTCCCGTCTACTTACAAACAAGCAGAAAGGACCTAAAAAGGAAAAGCACGACAGGGATCTCGTCCCCTTTAATGAGAACCGTCTACAAGAACCCCTTCCACATAATAGAATTATACTCGGGCTTGGGGGACTTATGTACTAGTAGGACCGGATGCCATACGGAAAGACACACAAACCGACCGCGCATGTCATCCTCCTGATTGTCGAGAAGGTATGTCAGGGCGGACGCCCATTTATGCACCAGCAGGACCGAGCGTCCAAATGTGACCGGACGCCCGCGTCATTTTATGTCCTCCTAAACGCGCAGACCGAACGAGCGTTTAACAGTGCCGCCGGCTAAGGCCGAGCGTCCACTCTGGCCGAGCACCCAGGCCGAGCGTACACCTAGACAGGACTGACCGTCCACCCGACCGAGCACCAGGGCCGAGCGTACACCCAAACAGGACCGAGCGTCCACTCGGGCCAAGCACCCAGGCCGAGCGTCCAATGCGACCGGACAGCGAAGCCAGATGGCCGCCCACCCAGGTTAACATCCCTGGCCGGCCATCCTCCCTAACCTACATGGTTAAAGGGTGTGATTGGACCGTCATCAGGCCCACTAAAGGTAAAAGGCTCGTTATCCAGCCCACTAAAGGTATGATTGGGCCATTATCAGGCCCACTAAAGGTAAAAGCCCATTATAATCAGTATAAATAAAGGTCTCAGGTATGAGTTCTGGACCAACTTTCCTTACAATGCAATGCATACATGCATCACAAACCGCTCTGTCATATTACTGACTTGAGCGTCGGAGTGTCTTTGACAGGTACCCGACCACCCGGCTTGGAGTGTGGAGCAGCGTCCGTCCGTCACTGAATCGTCCGCCCGGTCTGCGTCAGCTGGAGAGAAAGCGTCCGCCGGATCCGTAGCAGCTGCATCGTTCGTCCGCCCGCCTCTATCGTTCGTGATCGTTCATCCGTCCAGTCAAGATTGTGTTTTAATAGGATCCTCACGGAAAATGCCGAAACATAACATATTATTTTTTAAATATTTAGTTACATTTTTTTCTTTACTTTGAAAAGAATTTCGTAAATCTATATTTTCGAATTTAGAACATTCATTAAAAATAGAAAGAGGTAGAGATGGAAAAAATCAGATATTTTAACAATTTTTTAATAATAGAATATTTATTAATTTTTTTATTGATTTGCTTGAACTTATTTTTAAAAAGATATTTAAAATGGACCAATACTTTTTTTTATAATTTCTGACAAAGGGATAATTTATGATTTTTTCGTTTTAAATATTTCTTTAAAATAAGTTCACACAAACCAATAAAACAAATCATGACAAACAAACCAATAAAACATCGTCTTAAAAAATCATGATTTTCCCTTAAAATATATTGAGTAAGGTATAAAAATTGAAAACTTAGAAATTTGAAATGGGTTTTAAATTGGTGAGGAATGGAAGGGAGAAAAGATTGGAGACTCTGGACATCCAAATCCTACAATGGAGAGTGCTGCTGTAGTAGATTGCTGGAATCAAACATTATCCCACATTGTTTCCAACCGATGTCTTCTTCTTGGGGCTCACCACCCAAAGCTCACTCCCCAATTGTCATATTTGCATCGTTATACAAGAAATTTAGGTAAAAAAAAAACCTCGTGCTACACGGACTAGTTATAATAAAATAATATTTCGTGCACATGGATTCTTGAGTAAAATAAAACAGAATGCAATGAGAGAATGAACACCAGCTTCCTCTGTGAACAAGAAAGGGAGAAAAAGCATTGTGTGAAGCTTCTCAGAGCAATGAACAATGAACAATCACCACTCAACATTTACTTCATTCCTTTCCTGGCATCCGGCCATCTCATCCCTCTCTGCAACATAGCTACACTATTCGCCTCACGTGGTCACCGCGTCACCGTCATCACCACTCCCTCCTACGTCCAAATCCTTCAAAAATCAAACCCCTCCCTCCTCCTCCATGTCGTCGACTTCCCCGCCCAAGAAGCCGGCTTCCCCGGCGGCGTACAACTCATGTCCGCCGCCAATGACGATGAAAGCGCCCGAAAGTTCTACCACGCCAACATGCTCCTCCGCGTCCCCATCAGCCGTTTCCTAGAACAGCACCCACCCGATTGCGTCATCGCCGACTACATCCACTCCTGGGTTCACGAGGTGGCGAGCAATCTCCGCATCGCCAGACTCGCCTTCAACGGCTTCTCCCTCTTCACCGTGGCCGCCATGGAGTCCGTGAGATCGAACCCCGCACTTGTTCCCGAAGCCGGCCCCTTCCTTATCCCCGATTTTCCCCACCGCATCACCTTGTGCTCCACACCACCCAAGGGGGTTACTGGCTTCGTGCAGAGGCTTCTGGAAACAGAGATGAAGAGCGACGGTCTCATCGTGAACAGCTTCGTGGAGCTTGACGGAGAAGAGTATATCCCGTACTACGAGAAAGGCAAGGCCCACAAAGCCTGGCATCTTGGGCCAGCATTTCTGGCCGCGAAAGTCGGTGAAGAGAGGGGCGAGAAGAGCGTGGTGAGCGAGGAGGAGTGTGTGAGTTGGCTGAACTCGAAGCAGGCGAAGTCTGTTGTGTACGTATCCTTCGGTAGCGTGTGTCGATTTCCGGATAAACAGCTTTTCGAGATGGCGTGCGGGTTGGAAGAAGCGGCGCATAATTTCATATGGGTGGTTCCGGAGAAGAAGGGGAAGGAGGATGAGAGCGAGGAGGAGAAGGCAAAGTGGCTACCAAAGGGGTTCGAAGAGAGGAACGCAGAGAAGGGACTGATCATCAGGGGGTGGGCCCCGCAGCTTGTTATCCTGGCCCACAATGCTGTAGGTGCCTTTCTCACTCACTGCGGTTGGAACTCCACTTTAGAGGCCGTTACAGCTGGAGTTCCAATGCTGACGTGGCCGGTTTTAGGGGATCAGTTCTACAACGAGAGGCTGGTTACCGAGGTACGTGGGGTGGCAGTGGAGGTGGGCGCCACCGAGTGGAGAGAGACCGGCTATGGGGAGAGGGAGAAACTGGTCACCAGAGATTGCATCGAGAAGGCTGTGAGGAGGCTGATGGACGGCGGTGATGAAGCTGAGGAAATCAGACGGCGTGCAAAGGAGTTATCGGATAAGGCTAAAGAAGCTCTTGGGGATGGAGGGTCCTCTCACAATAATTTAACTGCGCTCATTGCTCATCTCACGCACCTCAGAGACACACGCTAATCCTTATGCCTTCACACTGCTCACCACAATAACTTATGCCTGTTGGTGCATCTATTATCAATCTTATTTGTCGTTTTCTTGATTAAATTTAGTAATGTTCTAGTTTTCATTCTTTCTTTAATCATTTTTCATTCAATCGACACTTGTCCAGTGATGAAGGCCATGCATGGAAATGGAGGTTCTTTTATTGCTGAACAACTGTTACCACTGCTTTTAACTTTGTCTCATTCTTGTCTTAAACACTTCAAAAAGGAGGAGCTATTTTTGTTTTTCTTTCACGATTCTAGACAATAATAAAATATTAAATTATTTAATTAAGGGATGTTATAATTTTACAACCCCTTAAAACTCATATGTACTCTTAACAGTTATTTATACTATTTTTTATTCAATAATTTAGTTTGTATTTTAATTCATTGTCTAAATTTAATATTTTATTATGGATTGCTGATGTTAAATTGTTGTATTTATAAACGCTGGTCTACAAATCACTTTTTTCTCAATTAAATTACTGAAGTAAAATTAATAAAATTTATTATACGATAATGGTATAAATGATTACTCCTTTATAATTTGTAATGACTTTTGTATTATAAAAAATGTAAGTTGAGTCTTTCTTCTTCAATATACATTTTATGCTCTGTTGCAAAAGCTTACGCGATTACTTTTGTTTTTGAAAAAAATTACCTACAAATACCATCTCGAAGTTGAAAAACTCTTAAAATGAAAAGATTCAAAATATGAAATTTAAATTTTTTACACATGTTTCGGGTAAGATGTTTGAAATTCTTATTCAAAGTACTTCAATTATTTTGAAGACTGAATGAGTTTCCTTATGATGTTTCATCGTTTAAATTGCATTGTTTGTTCATTTTTTTTGCGCTCAACTCATACTAGAATGAACTTATTTTTAGATCTCACTTATTACTAATAAATAATTAATATTTTATTAATGGATCAATTGTAATTATCTCAACGACTATTTTATCAAATCTGTTACGTACCTAACCACGTAACTTGCCTCACACCGTGAATGAACGTTACTAAAGGGATAAAACTCTTTGTTATTAAAACTCTGGTAATCACAGAAACACAACCAATGACTGGGAGCAGGGTCTCCTTCAGTCACACGAGAGCATAACCTCTCTTACAATATTCAAATAATCAAAAAGCATACCCTAATTCTACGTGCCTCCCTTATTAATACTAATCATGCCTTCCAGAAAAGGTAGGGAATGATAGTAGTAATTGCCCCTTTATTAACATAATCTGGACAGAATCATTCTATCCTTATTTATTGTATTTAATACTGTAATTACTCTGCTAACTTCCCATGAAAATCCGCCTGTCCCTCCGCTTGTCATTTAATCGTACGTTGTCGTCCCCCCTTTGTTCAGGACGCTCGTCCTTATTTATGGACGCTCGTCCTTATTGAGGACGTTCGTCCGCGCCCTGCTCGCCCTGAGCGCTCGTCCTCACTCCTTGTCGCCTCGCTCGTTCGTCCTCCTCTCGCTGAGGGCGTTCGTCCTCGCTCCTTGTCATCTCCTGCTCGTAACGCTCGTTCGCTACCGCATGGTTCCCCTCTTGCTCAAGACGTTCGTCCTCCCCCCTGTTCCTCCTATATCTTCTTCTCTCATACACTCGCCAGGCCCTAACATTACCCACCCCCTGAAGATCAACCTTGTCCTCAAGGTTGAAGTCGGGATATTGATCTTGGATGGTGAGGGCATCTTCCCATGTCGCCCCATCAGGACCTCCCTCTTGCCATTCGACCAAGACTTCCTGCCGTTCGTCCTCTCCCTGCTGCACCTGCCTTTTATCCAAAACTCGGACCGGTCGTGGTGACGGTTCGTCGACCTCTAAATCTATTGGTAGCTCCTGCTCGACCCGGTGGTCCCCTACTGCCTTCTTTAACTGTGATGCATGGAACACAGGATGAATTCGTGCTGAGTCTGGTAGTTGTAGCTTAAATGCGACTGCTCCCACCTGCTGAATAACCAGGAAAGGTCCAAAATAACGAGCGGCCAGTTTAGAGTGTACGATGGACGCCATCGACGTTTGGCGGTGAGGTCGAATTTTTAGATATACCCAATCTCCCACCTGTACTTGGGACGGCCTCCTTGCCTTGTCGGCCTGCCTTGCCATTAATTCTTGCGCCCTGACGAGATGGAACTTTAACTGGCGGAGTGCTTCATCTCGTGTTTGTAACTCCTGATTGACGGCTTCCACTAATGTTTCCCCTGGAACGAACCTGTGCAGTGAGGGGGGCGGCCTGCCATAGACGGTTTCGAATGGGGTGCACTTGTCTGATTCCTGATAACTAGTGTTGTACCAGTATTCGGCCCATGGTAATACGATGCTCCAACCCTTGGGCTGTTCAGAACAAAAACACCTCAGATACCCTTCCAAGATCCGGTTGATAACCTCAGTTTGCCCATCAGATTCAGGATGGTAGGCGGTGCTCATCCTTAGGTGAGTGCCTTGTAATTTGAACAACTCCTTCCAAAAATTACTCAAGAACAGTGGATCCCGATCACTTACGATAGATAGCGGCACCCCATGCAATCGGACAATCTCCCTCACGAAGATTTCGGCTATAGTACGTGCTGAATATGGGTGTTTTAAGGGTAGGAAGTGTCCGTATTTGCTGAGACGGTCCACCACTACTAACACAGCATCGTACCCTCTAGACTTGGGTAGTTTGACTATGAAATCCATGCTTATCTCCTCCCAAATGGCGTTGGGAATGGGTAACGGCTGTAGCAACCCTTGCGGTGATGAGGTCAAGTATTTGTGTTGTTGACAGACCAGGCAGCTGGCAACGAACTCGGTCACGGCTTTCTTCATTCCTACCCAATAAAGAGATTGCGCCACCTTGCGGTACGTCCGGTATACCCCTGAGTGGCCTCCAGTCTGTGTGGTATGGAATTCGGCTATCAACTTGGGCACCCAGGCCGACCGGGCTGACAGCACGAGCCTCCCTTTGTAGTGCAAGCGTTCGTTCTCTAGCGTGAACGAGGGATGGGAGTTGGGATCTTTCTTCAGATCGTCAATCACCTTCCTTAGCTCCTCATCCTCCTCTACTTCTTCCAATATTTCCCTGAAATCTTGCCAATACGACCGAGCAATCACCGTTAATTCCTTCTCTTCCTGCAACTCATCCTCGTCCTTGCGTGATAGGGCGTCCGCCACTTTGTTGGTTACCCCTGATTTGTACACAATCTCAAAGTCGTATCCCAGGAGCTTTGCAAGCCAATTCTGTTGATTCTGAGTGGTGATGCGTTGCTCCAAAAGGTACTTCAAACTCCTCTGATCAGTGTGAACCACAAACCGTTGCCCCAATAGGTATGGCCTCCAGTGTTGAATGGCTAAGACCAGCGCCATTAATTCCTTTTCATATATTGACTTCCCTAACGAACCCTCAGATAGTGCTTTGCTAAAGAAAGCTATGGGCTGCTTCCCTTGCATGAGTACCGCTCCAATTCCCCTTCCGGATGCGTCACACTCAATGTGAAACGGTTGGTTGAAATCAGGCAAAATCAATACAAGAGCAGTCGTGATTGCCTTCTTTAAATTTAACATGGCTTCTTCTGCTTGTTCCGTCCATGCGAATTGTCCCTTTTTAAGAAGGTCGGTCAGAGGTCGGGCAATCTTTCCATAATCCTTCACGAACCTCCTGTAATATCCTGTCAGCCCCAAAAATCCCCTCAAAGCCTTCACCGTCTTCGGTTTCTCCCACTCCAGCACAGCTCGTACCTTGTCCTCGTCCATCTCTACCCCCTCCTCGGATATCCTATGGCCTAAATAACCTATTTGAGTTCTGCCAAACTCACATTTCTTTCTGTTGGCCACCCATCCATTTGCCACGAGCTCCCTTAGCACCGTCCCCACATGCTCCAAGTGCTCCCCCCAGGTGCGGCTATACACCAGTATATCATCAAAGAATACCAGTACGAATCGCCTCAGGTAAGGTTGCAACAGTTTGTTCATGGCACTCTGAAAAGTGGCTGGTGCGTTGGTTAGGCCGAACGGCATTACCATGAATTCATAGTGACCCTGGTGTGTCCGGAAAGCCGTCTTCTCTATGTCGCCTGCTCTCATGCGTATCTGGTGATAGCCCGATTTTAGATCCACCTTTGAAAAATATTTGGCCCCCCTCAGTTCGTCTAACAACTCCTCTATCAGGGGAATAGGGAATTTATCAGGTACAGTGGCTCGGTTTAATGCCCTGTAGTCCACACAAAACCTCCAGCTGCCATCTTTTTTCTTTACCAAGATTACAGGGCTCGAATATGGACTGTTGCTTGGCCTAATAACGCCCGCTTTCAGCATTTCCGCCACCTGCTTCTCAATCTCCCCCTTCATCACATGGGGATATCTGTACGGCCTTACATTCACGGGATCCGTACCTTCTTTTAAGGGAATTTGGTGAGTCATTCCCCTATCTGGTGGTAGGCTGTTCGGCTCGTGAAAAACGTCCGCGTATCGTTCCAGGATTTGCATTATGTCGAGCGTCTGCTTTCTTGTCAATTCTGGACCGAACGTGTCTTTTTCTTGGACGTATGGTCGTTGCCCCTCCTCCGTTTCTGTCTTCCCAAGCTCCCACATTAGCAACCAGACCTCAACTTCCTTCATCTTTAACAACGCTGCGGGTTCCACCAGACTCCTAGTTAGAGTTGGGTCTCCCTTAATCGTCATCTGGCGTCCTGCTTGTACGTACGCCATAGTTAGTTGTCCCCAATTTATGACCACCTCGCCCAGCTTGGCCAACCATTCCACCCCCAGTATCACATCCACTCCGCCCAACTCGAATAGGTGAAATCGTTCCTGGATCACAACCGCTCCCATGTGGATCGTCACGGCCTCACAGCATCCCTTCGTCTCCTTTCTCTGCCCATCTCCCAAGCTCACCCTATAGGGTGGTGTATCTACTACAGGTAAGGCCAACTCTTCTACCAGGTCCCTGCTTATAAAATTGTGGCTGGCGCCACTGTCAATGAGAATCAAAACCTGCTTCGTCCCTATCTGCCCATGCAGCTTCATCGTTCTGGGCTGGGTGAGCCCTCCTGCCGAAAGAGCTGATAGCTCCATTTGTTCGAGTTCAACCTCCCCTTCTTCTTCCCCTCCGGGCTCCTCGTCTTCTGCCAGTATCAACATCCGAAGTCCCCTCTCAGGACAGCGATGCCCCGGACCGAACGGCCCTCCACACCTGAAACACTTCCCTTCCTCCCTACGTTTGACATACTCAGCGTATGGTAAATCCCGTACGTTCCTGCCTTGAGCGTTCGAGAATGTACGCTCACCTTCTCGTCTTGGACCTCCTTCCTTGTCCACAGTACCCGTTCGGTTCTGATTGTGGCGGCTAGTATCCACCCTTGCCACTGCACTGCTCGGTTTTCCCCACGTTGGTCCCTTGCTGACGATTCCTCCGCTCACCCTTGTCCCCGCCTGGAACGCCTCCACGTCTCTTGCGAGTCTCATGACGTCCATAAACTCTTTGGGATCCAGCAATCTGAGTTGATTACGTATCCCCTCCTGTAAACCTGCCATGAAATACCCCATTAATTGTGCCTCGGGTATTTTTTCTGCTTGGCCCACCAACACCTCGAATTCTTGGATATAATCTCCCACGGATCCTGTTTGTTTACAAGATGCCAGTCTTTCGAAGACCGTGCCTCGATTTTTGCCTCCAAACCGAATCACCAATGCCTCTTTTAATCCGGCCCATGACCTGTTCCTGGCTTTCTCCCTCCAAAACCGGAACCAGTGTCCCGCTATCCCTTCCATGCTGATGTATGCCAGGCGCAACTTCTCTTCCTCCGGTACCCCTTGCAGTTCGAAAAATTTATCCGCCCTATAAATCCAGTTCAGAGGCTCGCTTCCTTCGAACACGGGTAACTCGACCCGCCTCCTCCAAGATGGCTGCTCCTCTCGGTGTCCACCCTCTACGCCGCTTCCAACCCTTTCCTCTTCGTCAGTCCTCCTCCCATTGACTGATCCTTGGCTACCATCAAGGTGGCCGTCATCCCGTCGACCTCGCTCCCCTAACACCCTCACCAGTTCCTGGACTGCTGACTCCAGTCCGCCCATAGAGATTTCTAGGGTCTCCATTCTTCCTTCCACAGCATTCAGCCTTCCCTCCATGACGCTTTATTCCCTTCGATAGGATCCGGCAGGTCGGACCACTTGTTACGTACCTAACCACGTAACTTGCCTCACACCGTGAATGAACGTTACTAAAGGGATAAAACTCTTTGTTATTAAAACTCTGGTAATCACAGAAACACAACCAATGACTGGGAGCAGGGTCTCCTTCAGTCACACGAGAGCATAACCTCTCTTACAATATTCAAATAATCAAAAAGCATACCCTAATTCTACGTGCCTCCCTTATTAATACTAATCATGCCTTCCAGAAAAGGTAGGGAATGATAGTAGTAATTGCCCCTTTATTAACATAATCTGGACAGAATCATTCTATCCTTATTTATTGTATTTAATACTGTAATTACTCTGCTAACTTCCCATGAAAATCCGCCTGTCCCTCCGCTTGTCATTTAATCGTACGTTGTCGTCCCCCCTTTGTTCAGGACGCTCGTCCTTATTTATGGACGCTCGTCCTTATTGAGGACGTTCGTCCGCGCCCTGCTCGCCCTGAGCGCTCGTCCTCACTCCTTGTCGCCTCGCTCGTTCGTCCTCCTCTCGCTGAGGGCGTTCGTCCTCGCTCCTTGTCATCTCCTGCTCGTAACGCTCGTTCGCTACCGCACGGTTCCCCTCTTGCTCAAGACGTTCGTCCTCCCCCCTGTTCCTCCTATATCTTCTTCTCTCATACACTCGCCAGGCCCTAACAAAATCAATCAAGAATTGTTAATTGTTTGTGTAGTCATTGATCTGACGCCTATCCATACATCACTTTTTATTATTCAAAATTCAAATGTGAATTGTTTACCTAAGTTAATGGCAGAAATTCATGCTATTTGTTTGTATCTAATGCCATTTCATACAATGAGATCATATATTTCAACTTTCCACAATTAATCATGTTTGGAGACTGTATTTCTCTACCAGAATTTGATAAACAAAAGCTAATTAAAAATGAAAAACGGCACGTTAAAAGAATTCCACCCCCACGTACCTAAAAAGAAGTACCATCATAACATGTTAGTGAGATGGTGATAATATGATAGAAGAAATCAGAGATGAATCACGTATGTTTGTCCCCTCGCCGAGTCGGTTTGGCGTTGTCGCTATCAAGGTCTGCACATCAAGACAACATGATGATCTGTATATGATTTCTTGTATCCACGTGGTTCCTCGTAAACATCTTCCCATTCTTCAGGTAATAAACAAAATAATTAAAAAAGGATAAGCAACAGTTACTTAATTGCATAAGAGTTACATAATTCACAAGGTCTGAGGACAAGATGGTTGTGATAATTTCAAATGGCAACCGTTCCCATTGCTTCCAAAGCAAAATTGGCATTGGCCAACTCGCATGTTTTGTCCTGTCCTGTTTAGGGTTAGATTCACAACCGGCGAAGCTTCGTCAACAAAAACGGCTTTTTGCCTCGTTCAAACTATCTAGCGTATAAGTATTTTAAACTGTAAAGTGGGTGCCAAAGAGTGTTGTGTTGTGTTGAGTTGAGTTCAGGCAGAATGGACGTGAAAGACCACTCACTCAAGCTTTACTTCATTCCCTACCTCGCAGCCGGTCACATGATCCCTCTCTGCGACATAGCCCAATTCTTCGCCTCACGTGGCCACCACGTCACCATCATCACCACCCCTTCCAACGCCCAACACCTTAAACCATCCCATAACCTCCGTCTCCACACTTTCCAATTCCCTTCCCAAGAAGTAGGTCTGCCCGTCGGAGTCGAAAACTTGACCGCGGTCACCGACATCGACAAATCCTATAGAATCTACACGGCCACCATGCTGCTCCGCCAACCCATCGAGAGTTTCATCGAGCAGGACCCACCGGATTGCATCGTCGCCGATTTTCTATACCCCTGGGTCCATGACTTGGCAAACAAGCTTTGCATCCCCAGGCTCGTTTTCAATGGATTCTCCCTCTTTTCCATTTGCGCCATGGAGTCCGTCAAAACGCTGAGCATCCATGCCACCGGTCCCTTTGCTATTCCCGATTTTCCTCACCACGTCACCTTGAGCTCATCTCCGCCTAAGGACTCGCGGGAATTCTTGGAACCCCTGCTCGCGATGGCGCTCAAAAGCGACGGTTTCATTATCAACAACTTCGTCGAGCTTGACGGGGAAGAGTACCTCCGCCACTACGAGAGAACTACTGGGCACAAGGCCTGGCACCTCGGGCCAGCGTGTCTTGCTCGCAGAACTGCTCTAGAGAAATCAGAGCGAGGGGCAAAGAACGTGGTGAGTATGCAGGAGTGTGTGAGTTGGCTTGACTCGAAGCAAGTGAACTCGGTGGTGTACATAAGTTTTGGTTCCCTCTGCTATTTCCCGGATAAACAGCTTTACGAGATTGCATGCGCTATCGAAGCGTCGGGTTATGGATTCATATGGGTGGTTCCAGAGAAGAAAGAAAAGGAAGAGGACAATGAAGAAGAGAAAGAGAAGTGGCTACCGAAGGGGTTTGAGGAGAGGACCGGAGAGAAGGTGATGATTATCAGAGGCTGGGCCCCACAGATGACTATCCTGAACCACCCCGCTGTTGGCGCGTTCCTGACTCACTGCGGCTGGAACTCCACCGTAGAGAGCGTAGCTGCTGGGGTTCCCATGATTACGTGGCCCGTTCACAGTGACCAGTTTTACAACGAGAAGTTAATAACGCGGGTGCGGGGGATTGGGGTGGAGGTGGGCGCAGAGGAGTGGAACCTCTCTGCTTTCTTCGAGAGTGAAAAGCTTGTGGACAGAGCTTGCATTGAGAAGGCTATGAGGAGGATCATGGACGGCGCTGATGAATCCTTGCTAATCAGACGGCGAGCAAAAGAGTTTGGGGAAACTGCGAGGCAAGCTGTTCAAGAGGGTGGCTCATCTTACAACAATTTAACGGCCTTGATTGATTATCTCAAACGGCTGAGAAACTCTAAGCCAGAGTGACTCGTTCAATACGATGTTCCTCAAACTCTTCATCAAGAAGTATTATGCATTGTATTCCAAACAACTTACATACTCATACTCATTTCCCTAGTTCTTCCTAAACATGTTGCAAATTCCATTGAATACAATTCTTTGTTACTTAATTACTACTATTCACTTGCAATGACATTCAAACAAATTTATTGTTGCCTATTTTTGTTAGTACAACAGAAAAAACAAAAATAATGCAATAATATAAGTTATTAGAGTTCTTAACGTGTCAATTACAATTAGAATTATAACATGTTTGTATTTATGTATATGATTAAAATAATTAAGAATAAACCCCTCAATAAACAAAGGCTTCACACGACATTCTTAAGTAATTTAGAGTCAGACAAAAGGCTGACTTTCGTATATTTATTTGCACACAAATGGCAAGAGATCAAATTCACAACTCATTTCATTTAAAAAAAATTAGTAAAAGAAATAAAAAAGTACATGCAAAAAAATTAAACTTCGTTTGAAAAAAAAAATGCTTAAATTAAAATAAAACATAAACTTCAATCATGGATTCATATAATAAGTTTTCATCCTACATGATGTTGATGATATGTCTAGCCAAGAAGTTTGGTAAGGTGATGTTTTTATTCTTCAATGAAGTAAATAATCAATTTATCGTTTAAAATTATATTTTTTCTATCATATTATAAATATTTACAATAATAAGAGCAACTAAATCTTTAAACTATTTCGACTTCAAAAAGTAATTCTTCAGTCTTTAAACACATGTTATTGTTTTCAGTTAAGTTTTAGATTAGACATCTGGATAAATAAAAAATTGAGTCAATTTTAAGAATTCAAATGGAATTTAAATAAATATGAGAGGGTTGAGTTTTATTAATTTTCGCATAGTAGTAAACGACGATGTTCCTCGACGTGCTCTTTAATTTATGGAATAAATTTATAATGAAAAATAATTAATATTTGTATATTAAATTTTTTGTAACTTTTAACAGATTGTTTGTTCTAACTCATTTATTATTTTCATAAATGACACGTTATTATTTTCTCCCTTTTGCAAAAAGGTATAATCGAGAACAAAATTAAATAACATAAACCTAAATAATTTTTTTCTAATAATTAATGTGTTTAAAGCAACCAGTTAAAATTAGACCTATATGGTAGAGTTAAGATCATTGTTTATTCTGCTGATAGTTTTATTTTCAAAAGTCCCAATTAAGTTGAAGGATGACAAACTGTAGCTGTGTGTCGTTGACTAAATAGAAATAGTAAGTGGATCATTATGACTAAAATTAGATTGGCCTACCAATTAACTAATTATAAACTAAAAATAATTGGCTTTTAAAAAATGACAGGAAAACTTTCTTATTTGTAAAATTAATCAAACATGATATTATAAATTTAGAAATTTTATTATTTCATACCAAATAATCACATTTTGTGAATCAATAATGGTGCCGGCAGAGTGGTATTCGGTAAACCACGTGGCAACTTCTTAGTGTTGTATATTATCCACATTTTTCCACAGTCATGTGGTGGAAAATTATATGATGTGCCATGGAGACAAAACAAAATCACATTAGTTGTCAATCACAAACAAGAGTTCGATTTCAACAAGTCTGTCTAAAAAAATAATGTTTTTAAAAATTCGCTTCCTCGGTAGGACTTATCCTATTACCGACAATGACATTTTTTTGAATATGTATATGTGAAGGAGTTTGGGTGTGAAGAGGTTTAGAGAAGCTTGGTAAAAGTTAAAATATTGAAATATACATTAAACTATAAAACTTTCTAAATTTAGTGTCTCGTGATGAAAGTAAGCATATCGATGTTAGCTCCAATAACCTACGAAAATTACTACGGAAAGTTGGATCATTGGAATTCTCTAGGGGTGATTGTGAGAGTATAAAATGGTAGTGATATAGGAAGAAGACACGCAATTGAGACAGCGCAAGGCCATGGAGGAAACGAGGCCACTCAAACTCTACTTCATTCATTCCCTAGCAGCAGGTCACATGATCCCACTATGCGATATAGCCACCCTCTTCGTCTCTCGTGGCCACCATGTCACCATCATCAGCACCCCTTCCAACGCTTTAACTCTCCGCAAATCCATCCCCTCCCACCCCTTCCTCCTCTTCCACACCTTTCCATTTCCCTCCGAAGAAGTCGGTCTCCCCGACGGCATCGAAAACATCTCCTCCGTCACCGACGCTGACCAACTCGTTAAGGTCATGAACGCCACCACCATGCTCCAAACCCCCATCCAGAATTTCGTGGAGGAAAATCCACCTGATTGCATCGTCGCCGACTTTCTATTCCCCTGGGTTCATGACTTGGCCAACAACCTTAACATCCCCAGACTTGCCTTCAACGGCTTCTCCCTCTTCACCGTCTGCGCCCTACACTCCTCCTCTCACTCTTCCAATTCTCTTCTCAGTCCCACCCTCCCTCACTCCATAACCCTCAACGCATCACCACCGAAGGAGTTGGCCGAATTCCTTAATAAGTACCTGGAGATGGAGCTCGGAAGCTACGGCCTAATCGTGAACAACTTCGCGGAGCTCGACGGAGAAGAATACATCCGCTACTACGAGAAAACGACGGGGCACAAGGCTTGGCATCTTGGGCCGGCCTCTCTCATACCCAGAACCCCTGAAGAGAAAGCAGAGAGGGGCATGAAGAGCGTGGTGAGTATGCATGAGTGCGTGAGTTGGCTTGACTCTAAGGCGGAAAACTCGGTGGTGTACATATGCTTTGGGAGCCTTTGTCATTTCCCGGATAAACAGCTTTACGAGATTGCATGCGGGATTGAAGCGTCGGGTCATGGGTTCATATGGGTGGTGCCGGAGAAGAAGGGGAAGGAGGAGAGTAAGGAAGAGGAGAAGTGGATGCCCGAGGGGTTTGAAGAAAGGAATGCAGAGAAGGGGATGGTTATCAGGGGGTGGGCTCCACAGTTGGTTATCCTGAACCACCGTGCCGTTGGAGCATTTTTGAGTCATTGTGGGTGGAATTCCACCGTGGAGGCTGTGAGTGGTGGCGTCCCCATGATTACTTGGCCGGTGCACGGAGAACAGTTCTACAACGAGAAGCTGATAAGCGAGGTGCGGGGAATTGGGGTGGAGGTGGGCGTAGCTGAGTGGAACTCAATAGGGTTTGGTGAGAGACAGATGTTGGTGTGCAGAGACAGCATTGAGAGAGGTGTGAGGCGGATAATGGACGGTGGCGATGAAGCGCAAGAAGTGAGACGGCGTGCACAAGAGTTTGGGAAAAAGGCGCGAGAAGCTGTTGGAGAAGGAGGTTCATCTCACGAGAATTTAACAGCCCTCATTCATGATCTTACGCGGCTCAGGGATGCCAAGCTTCTCTCCTAGCTTAATTACCATTTTTGCCATGAACTTTTCTTTAGCTTTCTTGTTCTTCAATGGTCACATTGCCTCAGAGAAAGAAAAACAAAACAAGCAAAAAACATAATATATTTTACGCATTAATTCAACACGTATTTTCAGCCACAAATGGGGTATGTCCCATCTTTGTAAGAAAAAGCTTATTTGATAACATTTCGTTATTATTTTGACAGTTTTTATCGAGGTAAAATAGTCTTATCAAATTTTAACTTTTGTAATTTTAAATGAAAGAATAAATCAATAATAACGAGTAATAGTATTAAATGACAGTAAAAAAGATTATGGTGTTGAAATCTCAATGATCTATTTTTCAGTTAAAATAATAAAAATACTCATGTGGATCCACATCAAATGGATGCGTGTCGCCAACCGAAAATAGATAATTTAATAAATAAGTGAAATGTGAATATAATAATATTTATACTCACAATTATCAACAAGCTAAAATATTCAATCTGTCTTGCAGATTGACCCGCATGACCCATCTACATTACCATCAATAGGAAGTCATTTATGTAAAATTTCATCCAGAAGTCAATTCTAAATTCACAATTACATTCTAAAACATTCGTTTTGTAATTTTTTTATTCTAGATTTGATGTTCTGAAATATAAAAAAAATCAGAAATAAGTGTTTCAGAAAGTTATTCCGAATCTAAAATTACCTTCTAGAATACTCATTTTATAAATTTCTTTCTTGTGATTAAATATATTGAAAGGCACTTTTTAAATCCAAAAGTATCTTCCAAACAAAATATTCAAAATAAGGAAGAGTAGAGATATTTTTTATACTTTTTAACCAGGGATAGTTTCGGGAGTGTAACTTTTTATAGTGTTGCTTTTTATTATACCTTATAAATATTTACCAGTAATAATATTTTTACACCCATTATCATTCCTTAATAATTTGAAATAGTGATTTAATTATATAGATTTTATATCCTAGATTGAATGTTTTGGAATATAAAAAATAAATAAAAAAATAACTGTTTCAGAAAGTTATTAATTTAAAATTACCTTTTAGAATATTCATTTTATAAATTTCTTTCTTATACATCAGATCAGATTAGATATTTTGGAAGACATTTTTTTAATCCGAAAATATCTTCAAGAAAAAATATTAAAAATAAGGAAATGTAGAGATATTTATTATAGTTTTTAACTAGGGATAATTTCTGGAGTGTCACCTTTTACAGTTGCTTTATATACCTTATAAATATTTACGAGAATAATACTTTTATACCCTTTATAATTCCTTAATAATTTGATAGAGTGATTTAATTATATAGAAATTTAAATTAAGAATATAAATTTACAATGTTTTGTTACTATATTAATATAATTGTAAATGGATATATCTAAAGTAAAGATTTGAACATATTACTTTTTAAATATTTAGTCGCCTTCTTTTTTATTTTGAAAAGAATTGGATAAATATATATATTTTCGAATTTAGAACGTTCATTAAAAATAAAAACGAAGGTAGAGATAGGCAGTTGAGATGGAAGAAATTCCTTAAAATATATCGAGTCTAAGTATAAAAATTGAAAATTTAGAAATTTAAATATTATATTATTATATTATTGTAATATAATAATGCAGATGAAGCAGGAGGACATTATTGTGGGCCATGGAAGGGAGAAGAGGATGTGATCAACGTAGAGTCCACCAGCCCACTTCTCAGTCCTGTTGTATATGGTGTGACCCACATATTGAAGTTTGTAAAAGCGCCACGGATTTGTGTAAGATCGTCATCCGTTCGAAGAGGATGAGCTGGGATAGCTGGAATCAAACCACATCGTTTCCAACCGATGTCTTCTTGTTGGGGTTCACCACCGAAAGCTCACCCGGTGTGGACCCAATTGTGATCTTTGCATCGTTCTCGCTCTCAGCAGTTTCAGTCTCAGTCGTCCAATAGCTTTTCCTCTTCGAGCTTCCGTCTGTCACTCTCACCGTCTTCAAACTCGTCTTCTCAAAAGAGTTGTTCACGCCATCGATGTCAAGATCCAGATGGTATATGTAGAAGTGGTCGTGGTAGACACCGATGCTGTTTTCTAACACCAGGGTACCATGTTGATCACTCTTTATCTCCTTCTTGTGCTTGATATCTACTCCATTGATTTCCAATATACCTGATAGAGAAATCTGTACACATACGTATCCGCAATGGTTTATTAGATTACATTGGTGTACATACCTTCGCACAGTCCAAGAAATAATGAATCTTGTCTAATAAAATAACATTAAGAATAATCGAAACAATATAGTATATTGTTTTTTATGTTTAAATAACGAATCGTAAGACTTATTCCTCGTACCATGCCTTTAAAAAGATTAATTAAATCTGTTATCTCTTCAACATTGCAAGAGCTATACTAGGCATGCACGTAGCTATTGGAAATGATGATCCATACCTAGGGTTTGATTGAGCCACTTGTCTTAAACTCCCATTCAATGATGTTGTCGTAGTTGCCGACAGTAACGATTGTTCTCACCACCAAGTTCACTTCCGTTCTGGTCTCTTCGAACTGTCAGAGGCCAACACTAACGTAAATATTTAAACCTAAATTTAATCGAATGAGAAATCAGCGTGTATTGATAAAAAGGAGGTGTGGTATGCGTACATACCGATTCGTTGGGAATGCCGTTTTCGGTGTGACGCCACAAGATGCTGCCATATTGTTCGAACACACAGACTGCGTTGGCAATGAGAAATGGAGTTCCATCGGCAGCGTGAACATATACGTCAAGGAATTGAGCATTGGATGGGCAATCACGGTTGGGCACCAATGAAACAGTGGATAGACGGAACCCAAACTCTCCGGCATCAAAGAATGTTTTATAGTAAAAGTCATCTGTTGGGTCTTGATATGGCACGAACAGCTCAGAAATGTTTAATATTTAATACTAGTTTAATATTTAATTCATATAATTTAAAAAATAATTTAAATGAAAATATTATAAATTAATGATTTTTATAATATAAATGTATTAAAGTTAAGAGAATTATTTTAAAATTATTTAAATTAATTTTTTCTCTTCTCATTTTCAAAAGGATATTTTTATATTTTATTAAAGTTTATAAAATATTATAAGAATTAAATATGATTTTAATTCTTTAATTATCAAGTGATTTTAATTTTTTTTTTAAATTTTGGTATATTTTCATCTTTATTCTTAAAAAAATTATAATTTTTATGTATTAATTGTTTTTTTTAGATGACTAATGGTGTGTCACATTAATTTTTTTTTTCTAAATCATGTCAATCCTTTCATGCATCTTTACGCTGAACTTCTCTCCCTCCCTCTCCCTCCATCTCTGAATGGCAAATTGTCTCCTTCTATACTGACCATACCGCCACCAGCATCTCTCACTCTGTCTCCATCGCAGACCGCACTCACTGAGATCAGTGATCTCTATAAGGCAGACCCTTATCACTTGAAGAAAATGTTGACCTTGACCTTGAAACCAAGCTCTGAACAGAATCACCTCTGCTTCTGTTGAGTTGTTCACGATTCCGATCACAATAGGTTCATCTCATTATTCCGGGGCTTCTATTTCCCATACTGACCATCCCTCCTTCCAAAATCCCTCTTTCCAACATCGTGATCTCTAAAATGTGAAGGCAAATTCTGGTTACCATCCTTCGCCCCATCCAGACTTATGATAATTACAAAGGTTACCCTTAAAACTATCGTTACAAAGTTACACTTACTGATACTCTCACCACCGCTTAAAAATTGGAAAAGAACTGAATTCTTTCGCTGATTCACCAATTGGGATGCTGACACTAAACAAAGTGTACTACTGTGATGATTACAGCAATATACTTACCTGCTAGTTCAAAAATATTGCTGGTATAAAAGAAAATTTCATTGATTCCTCCAAACTGTGGCAGAACATTAAGCATATTCCTATCTGGTCATTGACGTATAAAAAATATTTATAAAAATTATTTTTACTTAATTTATTTTCACCCCTAGACCTCTTCTATAAAAAAAAACAAAGTGAAGGTAAGTTTTAGTGACTGAGCGCATAAAGTTTAGCTTTAATCAGAACTTTAAGCGTGAATGAATATGTTCTTGTACACGTAATGTTGGAGTAAAGTTAATATGTGCTTTGATCTCTGAGCGATATATGTAGCATATACTGGTTTGAGAAAAATAATTGACAGAACATATAGCTTCACATCTTGCGGATCAGGTATTTGAAATTCATATTTAACTCCCGTATTTTTTCCTTCTATTTTTAATTGTCCATACAGCTAAAATCCACGAGATTTGAACATGATATTTTTTTCCTTTCAAAAATGTAATATACACAATTCTGTTTCTTTTGTGTTTATAGCCACTGTAGAATAGTCAAATTCTACTGCTAAAACTCCACTGGTTTAAGTGTTATGCAAGAGAAATATTGGAAACTTTATATCCAATTATTACGTACATAAACAAATTGAATAAAACCCTTCAGCACACAGTGCTGAAATTTTCTATATATTTATCAATTCCTCATTTAACTGATCAGCGTTGAAAGATGGAGAGTTTGTTAATTTTGTAGGATGATATATACGAACGACCACATACGGTGTCCAAAAGGAAAAAGAAAGAAACTTTCAATCAAAATTTAGAATGTTGAAAGGTATAGTTACAGTGACTGAGCGCTAATATCTTCTAACAATTCCAGTAGCCTAGATTTTGGGATGTGCTCCAAAGTAGTTATGTAGTCTCGTGTTCCAATGACATAGAACCACTTAAACACGGTATCTTAAGAATGCTTTGTCTTCAACATTGAAGCAAAGGCACAGAGTTATATCTAAAAGTAGAAAAACCTGAACTTCCTTTACCTCCTCTGATATATCAGCATCTTTGCCACGAAGTATTTGCAGTGTTGTCTCTGATATATTAACATCTTTGCCTCCATTCTTTAATCCAATCACAAAAGAAAAATACAAGATAGTATTTTCGAAGCCACCGGTATCGTTCACTGTTTCTTCATTCCCATTCGTACGAAACATCCACATGGACCCTACGTTTTCGTCTCCTTTGTTTGGCCAATACCACCAACTTCGGTCTAGGTGTTGTCATAGTCATCACGGTCGAAACCGCCGTAGAACTTAAGCGGAGCTGCCATTTCCAGTAGCGGAAGCGGCATTGCAGCGACCATGGAAGAGGGGATCGTCGTCCTCTACCATAACTTCTCGTCCGGCAAGAGCAGTCGGTCGTGTCGCTGCTGTCGATGAAGACCGGCTTCACCGGGGAAGGTGGTTGAAGCACTGTTACGGCCCCATGGAGGAGAAATGGTACCTCTGCTGCTGTTGTCATCTGGGAAGAAAGGCACTTGCTCCCTTAATTTCTCTGGAAAGAAACCTTGAAAATGAGATTGGACTCAGCGTGAGAAAAAAGAAAAAGACGTGGCCTCTTGAGGAACAAAAATTATGAAGACTAAAAATATATTTAATTCATATTATAAATGAAAGACTAGGTTTTTGAAAAAAATGAGAAAATGTGATTTTGATAGAAAGAAAATTTTGTATATTTATATAATTATATATCATCAAAACGTCACTAAAGAAAAGCAAAAATTGAAAAAAACATTGATAATTTTTTTTGCAATAGATCCGAGATAGATTTTAAACTCTTCTGATAATATAGTTGTTAGAATTATATATTCTAAATAATGTTTATGAATTGAATAAACAGTTGAAATTAGATAATAGTTTACGTTGGTATCATAATCATGTTAGATGTTAGGATTTTATGTTTATGTATAAAAGGTGTTTTTTCCAAATTATAAAGATGCCATGAATTTCCGTTGTCCATTGAAGTTTTGTTGGAAGTCTCGCAAATTGAAAGTCATGTTAGGTGATTGAAATGTAAATATGTGAATTAAAGTGTTATGTAGTAAGGATATTTATGTAATAACATAAATATCTTAGATATTTTAGACAGTTAAAATATCAGTCAAAGCCACTAACCACACTTTTAGGTAAGGTGGTTATTTTTATTCTTTATAAATACAGTGACAGGACCCAAGTCTTCTCTTTATGCTCTAGAGATCCTGAATAATACTTCAGAGCAGTATCCAATTACTCTCTTCTGAGCTTTAGCTCCATAACTCATATCTGACTTGAACGTCGGAGTATCTTTGCAGGTACCTCCCCCTCCTTTGGTGAATACGAAGGACAACAGTTGAAGAAATGCAAGCATCCCAGACATCCAGGAGCAACAGAGACACACAGGAAAATGTACACCGAAACATTTTGGCGCCCACCGTGGGGCCGAGTGCCAACCCAAAGAAGCCACGAGAGGAGCCTCGGCCTTGACGAATCCCTTCTTCAGATAAAGCTACTGCCGCATCACTGCCAGGAATCTCCTCCGCGAGCCATCGACGCCACCACGAGCACCTCTACGAAAACGCTGATCCTACGACAGGGGTGGAGACCACCGAACTGATACATCTCAACAGAAACAACCCACACCAGCACCTCCATTGACGCCACTCCTCAGATCCCAAAGCGCGCAATCAAACCAAACCCAGATCACGAGTTTCACAAGCTCGTTCATCATCTTCTTCGGAGACCTTCATTCATATCTGCAAAGAGGAAACGGTGCAAATCAGAACTCATTCATTTCCGCCTTCACCACGGAAAGATCATCCTTGCTCCCTCACCCTTTAATCATCAGCTATTTTTCCATAACTACTTTGAAATCCCAAATCTGTGAACCCCTCACGCGGGTCTCGTAACAGAAGCCACCAAACTCATCTTCCATCAGCAATCATGCACCTATGCCGTCATCACCATCTCCATGCCTTCATCTTCTTCCTCACCAAACAACACCCACGTCTACTGGAACACCCTTCCGTCAATCTCCTTAGAATTTAAGGATACAGAGGTACACCAGAAATTCCTCATTTCCCAATTACATCAGAAATCGGAGAAGAACAGGAACCCTAAACCCAAAACTCCATGTCGCCGCCGTCCCTTCCAATCACAGCGTCGCTGTCCTCGCCATCAGAAATCGAAAACCCCAAGATCAGAATCGAGACTGAGAACAGAAAAACCCCAAACCGGGCTCTGTCCAGACCACGCATCACCGTCGTGATTCAAGAGTCACTGTCGCGCTCTTATCCTCTCCGGTATCGCAGCGGTGGCACCTCCGTCATGTCCAAACTCCATCAGGTGCGGCTCAAGCGACAACCACATCAGGGCCGTCGCCATCAGAATGCCACTGCAAAGCCGCCAGTTCATCCCAAGCCTGGGGACTCCATTGTCTTCGATCACCTCGGATCGCGGCAGCCTCCGGATCAGCCGCTCCGCAATAGGGCTGATTCTAGGGTTTTTTGGGCAGAAGGGATTCTAGGGAGACCCATTCTCCACGTCTTCCGCAAGACTCGCTCCACCCACGCGTCATTCAGTTTGGCCTCCACGTCATCCAACCCAACTTCTATCCCTCAAATACTCCAACATTCGGCCTCGACGTTCTTGCTCGCACGCTCGACGGTCGGCCTCGACGTTCCTGCTCGCACGCTCGACAATCAGTGTGTGCGAGCGCCCAACAGCCGACGTTCGGCCTCGACGTTCTTGCTCGCACGCTCGACGTTCGGCCTCGACGTTCCTGCTCGCACGCTCGACAATCAGTGTGTGCGAGCGCCCAACAGCCAACGTTCGGCCTCGACGTTCCTGCTCCTACCCTCGACGTTCGGCCTCGACGTTCTTGCTCGCACGCTCGACGTTCGGCCTCGACGTTCCTGCTCGCACGCTCGACAATCAGTGTGTGCGAGCGCCCAACAGCCAACGTTCGGACTCGACGTTCAGAACCGAACGCTGGAAAATCAGTATGTACGAGCGTCCAAACAGCCAACGTTCGGCCTTGACGTTCAAGGAGACGAACGCTCGACAATCCCTGTGGACGAGCGTTCCAGCTATCAGCCGTTCGTCCTCGCCCTTCGGATTCGAACGCTCGACACCGAACGTGGACGAGCGTTCAAAACAATGGATCACTCGGCCTCGCATATACTCGAACGCTCGACCATCAGTGTGACCGAGCGTCCAACAAGCCGAGCGTTCGTCCTCGCCCTTCCGATGGAGCGCTCGACAATGCCTGTGAACGTGCGTTCAGCCTCGCCCATGGGATTCGAACGCTCGACAATCAATATGTGGACGAGCGTTCGTCAATCCATTTCAACGAGCGCTCGTCAGTTCATTTCAACGAGCGCTCGTCCATCCGTTTGAACGAGCCCTCGCCCAACCACTTCAACAACGTTCGTCCCCTCAATTCTCAACGTTCGTTCACTCCGTCACCACCGCTCGGCCATCCATGGCCTCTCCAGCGGTCATCAACGTTCCTTCACTCCGTCACCAACGTTCGGCCATCCATGGCCTCAACCATTCGGCCATTCGTTTCAATAGCGTTCGGCCAACAATGCTCTCTCGTTGACGTTCGGCCTAGAGCGTTCGGAACTTCTCTCATCATTGACGTTCGGTTCCAAGCGTTCGGCATAAGCTTTGCATAGAGCGTTCGTCCCTTCGCGTGATCATCAAAGTGCGGCCTAGAGGGTTCATCACTTTGCTTATTATCAACGTTCGGCCACTACCACTCGACCATTCGTCAATACGAGCGCTCCCGCATTCGGCCTCAACGTTCAACAGTCCATTACAAACGAGCGTTCAAGAAGCGCCCGCCAAAGCCTGCGTACGAGCGTCCTTGTTGTTTGCCGTTCGCCCTCACCATTTGGATCCGAACGTTCGACAAGCCATGTGACGAGCGTTCGTCCTCGCACTCAGACTTTAACGCTCGACAACGTTCGGATCCCAAGCGTTCGTCCACTCGATTGCACAACGTTCGCTCAATAACGTTCGTCAGATAATGGAGTGTCGGCCACCCGCTCAATATCGTTCGTCCACTCGAATCCGCCAGCGTTCGCTCATTCTACTACAACTGATGTTCGCACATTGGTCCTCAATGACGTTCGGCCATCCATGGCCTCAACCATTCAGCCATTCGCTCATCATTGTGAACGAGCGTCCAAACACTTGGCCTCACACTCGGCCTCTCGACATCTACAGCTCGACCATCTACGGCACGTCCTATTAACGTTCGGCCACCAGGTTTGCAACTTGATCAAAATCCATATGCCTACATGCTTAATATTATTTCTTACAGTGCAGATAAACATATCTTGTACATAAAAGCGGACACTTGAAAGCCGATCATCCTGAAGCACTTCTAAACCCAGCAGATGTTCGCCCAAGAACACCCACGTGCATAAAGGGATACACTCCCGCTGGCCGATGTTCGCCCTAGAACACCCAGCTGCATCGAGCAACACGTGCATAAAGGGATACACTCCCGCTGGCCGATGTTCGCCCTAGAACACCCAGCTGCATCGAGCAACACGTGCATAAAGGGATACACTCCCGCTGGCCGATGTTCGCCCTAGAACACCCAGGTGCATCGAACAAAGGGACACACTCAACGCTCGACATTCAATGGTTAACGAGCGCCCACTCAGTCAGCGTTCGGCCTCAACGCTCAACAAACAATTATCAACGAGCGTCCACTCGGTCAGTCGTTCGGCCTCAACGCTCGACATTCGATTATCAACGAACGTCCACTCAGTCAGTCGTTCGGCTTCAACGCTCGACATTCAATTGTCAGCGAGCGTCCAATCAGTCAGTCGTCCGGCCTCAACGCTCAACATTCAATTGTCAAAGAGCGTCCTCATGATCGGCCTCGCATGCCACTCGGCCTCCACCGCTCGGTCCTACGTATCCTCACGTTCGGCCTCACTTGCTCCAGCTTTTTGCCGTTTGGCTTCGCCTCCTTTTGGTCCATCAAATTCAACCACTCGGTCACGATCAATCCACACATGAGCAATGACCAGGAACACGCTCTCTAATTACAGCAAAGACAGCCTCCCTCAAACTCATAAGTCCTATAGTTACCACGTCAACGGTTAACTCGGACTTGGGGGGCATGTTATGTAGTAAGGATATTTATGTAATAACATAAATATCTTAGATATTTTAGACAGTTAAAATATCAGTCAAAGCCACTAACCACACTTTTAGGTAAGGTGGTTATTTTTATTCTTTATAAATACAGTGACAGGACCCAAGTCCAGGTACGTTCTCTTTATGCTCTAGAGATCCTGAATAATACTTCAGAGCAGTATCCAATTACTCTCTTCTGAGCTTTAGCTCCATAACTCATATCTGACTTGAACGTCGGAGTATCTTTGCAGGTACCTCCCCCTCCTTTGGTGAATACGAAGGACAACAGTTGAAGAAATGCAAGCATCCCAGACATCCAGGAGCAACAGAGACACACAGGAAAATGTACACCGAAACATAAAGTTTTCACTGTTACGAATGCTTTTAATTTGAAAAATACATTCAGTGGTACGAATGGCATATATATATAATGCTTTGATTTATGAATTATATATGTAATTGCTAATTTCATTTGTTTGGAAGAAGAAAAATTAATTTAGTTGAATTTTGGGAGACAGAAGATTATTTTCCCTCTAGACAGAAGAAAAGAAAAAAGATTATAACCCCTGAAGCTCCCTTTCCCGTAAGCAATCCCAACGTTTTTAAATCCTAATTCTAAACCTTTACGAACATAAAAAAAAATTAATAAGTTTTTTATTTTAATATTGGAGAAATTTATTTAATATGATTTTTATTTCTTAATTTAGTGTTTATTTTATTTAAAAGATCCAAAAATAATATTTTTATTAAATTAATATATATATATATTGTCTTATATAAATTTAATTTTATTGATTATTTTATTATAGTATATTTACAATTATTTAATTTAATTTTTTATTTACAAAATTATATTAATAAGGATTTTTACTTTTAATTATTATATATATCATATATGCATGCGCATTCTACTATTGAACTTAAACAATATATGAAAACATTTTTGTGTGATATAGTATTTATGGGAGTTTAGGCATTTTTTTACACCCTTTGCAGTAAATTTTGATTTACATGTATCTCTGCTGTGTACCATATCTTCTCCAGCGCTTGTGTTTTGAGTGAGCTGTAAGAAACTACTGGGAGATTATGATATTATCCAAAAGGATGTAAAGAGACAAAGTTTTCCCCTTGTACATGCTGCCACATAATTCCTTTCCTCTTAACGAGGCAAAGCAATTCATGATGAAAGAATACAGCCATTTCTTTGCATTGAAGAAACTTATTTTCAATGGCGAGAGCAAAGAAGAACCGCATTACTGGACAACCTTTCCCCAGAAATATTCTAGTAATACAATGGGGAGATAATTAATTAATGTTCGTTTATACAAATATAAATATGCCAACTTTCTTCCAAGTTCAGAAAATAAGGAGAAGTTAAGGTTTCGCTTTGACTTGTTGGTGTTTGAAACTGAAGGGCCATGGCTTCAGGATCCAAATCAGTAGCCTCGATCCTCTTGGCACTGAATCTTGTGCTGTACTTCATTGTGCTTGTGATTGCTTCTTGGGCAGTGAATCATGGGATTCAAAGGTCTGGTGAAACAGGTAAGACAGTAGAATTGGTTAATTTGAAAGTTAGATGAACCTGGCTGAATCTGCGTTATTTGTATGGTATAGCATCTGTTTTGTCCATTCCGGCTCGAATATTTCCGATATATTTTCCGATGGGAAACATGACGACTGGTTTCTTCGTGATATTGTCTCTGATTGCTGGTGTTGTGGGCTTCACCACCTCTCTCACTGGACTCAATAACATTTTCCAGTGGGATGCTCCCAACTTACATGCTGCAGCCATGTCTTCACTCACTACATGGGCACTCACTCTATTAGCCATGGGGTCAGCCTTATCCCCTTTTCTGCTTTCTATTTACTCTATTTTCTACCGTTCCATCACACACTCAAATTACTTTGTTACAGATTTGCTTGCAAAGAGATTGAACTTGGATGGACTGACTCAAACCTGGTAAGCTTATAGCTTCAATACTGTCACAAGATCATTAGGTTAATTTTTTAAGAACTAGAGATTGGTTTCTGATAATAACCAGAATTTTGGAAATTCTTATGCAGCGCACCTTAGAAACAATCACGATAATTGTAAGCGCAACTCAACTGCTATGCACGGGAGTTATCCACGTTGGTATTTCAGAAGTTGTTCCTCCCAGAATTGGAAGAGTATGAGTTTCAGTTCTGGTGTCGTATATATCATGGCATGCATATCAATGCTCTCTGTTTTAGCAACTGAAATTACTTTTTTCTTATGTAAAAGATGTTCATATGATGACTATTTGCATCATGGTATGTTATTAATTTAGTTTTTTCAATTTGTATCATGCACAGTTCAAAATTCAAATGAAATGACGCAATTTAAATTATTAAATTCGTTGACTGCTGTATGCTAAGATGATAAAAATTATTAAAATTCAGAATTAGATAGGATTTGTTTGGAATTTAATTTATTCAATAAGAAAATAATGTACAATAGAAAAAAATATTAAAATTGGGTCCAAAACAGTCAATTTCACCTAAAAGCATTCTTAGAATAGCGGGATTTCTACATGAAATGTATTTGTCTGTGATTTGTAAATGCTAGCGTACTAGCGGGAACAACCGTTCAACAAACATTATATTCGCAAATTTTTATTACATTATATTATTTATATTAATATTTATATGTTTTGTTTGTTAATATATAAAATAAGATGATTAAATATATTATTTATTATACTCTGTTGTTGTATTTATAACACTTTACTGTATACACAATTATAATATAATATATATATATATATATATATATATATATATATATATATATATATATATATATGTATATGTCAAAACTATTATTTTCTAGTAACATGAGTTTGCAACAATATTTTTTAATTGAGGAGACCAGACAAAATATGTTTAAGTTCCCTGTAAAAGGTAATTTCCCCTTAAAAATTCAATAGATTATTATTTACAATATATGCATAAAATTAACAGTTTAAACATTTACAATTTGATTATAAATAAGATGTGAACTATTACTTTTTTTCTGTAATCTTTTCTGGATTCACTATTTTAGTTTTTTTTATTGTAAACTTTGTATTATTACTTTAAAATATTATTAAAAATAAAATAGGAAAACAATTTAATATGAGAAATTTAAATATTATATATACCATTCTTATAAATAGACCTATTTCTATTTTCATTGAAAACATATAAATAAAAATAAAAATATATTAGAAAATATAGTCCATTGAATTCTTAGTAAATCATATTCCTTTCTTTTTTTAGTTCTTTGATGTAAATAGTGAATTTTAAAATATTATTAGAAAACAATTTATACATGTTAAATGAAATTTTTCATTATATACTTATTTAGATAATTCATATAAATAGCTCTATCTCTATTTTTATCACTATAGTTAACTTCATGAAAAGTAAAAACAGTTGTTTCGACCGGATCCGGGGAGGACCCTGCTAAAACATACGAACGTTGTCTGGCGGACGGTCACGAGCGGTTAAAGGCGGGCGGACGCTGCTGAATCCCATGAACCGAAGAGAGTTGAACTGGCGGACGGTACAAAGTCGGACCGACACTGCTCCACGCTCCAAGCCGGGCGGTCGTCCTCCTATTCCTGGCGCTGCTCCATACTCCAAGTCGGGGAGTCGGGTACCTATCAAAGGCACTCCGACGCTCAAGTCAGTAACATGGCAGAGCGTTCTATAATGCATGCATGTGTTGCGTTCTAAGCAATCTGTCCAGAAATCATATCTGAGACCTTTATTTATATTGATCGTAATGGGCTTTTACCTTTTGGGGGCCTGGAAACGGCCCAACAATACCTTAATCTTTATTAAGGGCTTTAATGAGTCATTAGTATTTAATCGTGTAGTCAACAAAGTGCGGGTCAGTTGGGAATGATGGTTGGTCTGGGAGGTCAACCCGGGCGGGTGTTCGGTTCAGGAATGACTGGACGTTCGGTCCTGATTCTTGGGCAGACGTGCCATCTTGGGCGGGCGTCCGGTTCTTGAATGGCTGGACGCTCGGTCCAGGTCCTTGGGCGGACGTCCCATCTTGAATGGGTGGACGCTCGGTCCAGATTCTCGGGCGGACGTCCCATCATGGGCGGACGTCCGGCTCTTGAATGACTGGACGCTCGGTCCAGATTCCTGGACGAACGTGTCATCTTGGGCGGATTGAATAGGTGCACTGGTGTTGGATTAACCACGCTCGATCTATGCTGGGAGGACCTGTCAGTACAACAACTAAATAAAATATAGAAAACCGAATATGTTAGAAATCGTACTGCAACAATATGTGCATTACTACACCCAACCGATCCTGCATTTTCTCTTGCATGTTAAAAAGGAAGATGTTTGGTTAATATTATAAAACAATAATGACCATAAAAAGTTATGAGTACAAAATTTAAAAAAAAAAACAAAAAAGACTATTCATTAGAAGTGGATATAATAAAGAATAGAGCAAATAATTTAATTGGAGGCAAAAATTATTAAAATTGTGTGCTTTCAAAAACAAATGGGGCATTCCGAGAATCGAACTCGGGACCTCTCGCACCCAAAGCGAGAATCATACCACTAGACCAAATGCCCATTACATCACAAGTTATTCAATTTAATAAAACATTTTAGTAATAATTATTTATTGTAATGATTACAACAGGAAGATATAAAATATCTTTACATTAATAGTGCGCATTTTTAATTGTAGTCATAATGTTATTTAGTACTTTTATTAACATCATAAGTACGGTTTATTATTATTCAGTCTGAAATATATTTTGTTCTCTTACGACAAAATTATAATTAAACTGTGTTAATTTGTTACCTTTATTACACACATATGCCCCAGTTTTATTGTATAAGGGTGTTGGATTCTCAAGACCTACATGATAGCCCAAATACGTGTGGCCCAATAGTGCCTGTTATATATATAATCTTTGTCATACATTTGTTAATAATATATTCTGTGTTATCAGACTAAATTTATTGAAAAGTAAAAAACTGTATCCGTAACATTATTTGATGAAATTTACGTTGAGAACTCTTATCTCAAATAAATCTTAAAAGAGATAAACCGCGAGGACAGAAAATGATTCGGTTTTATTAACTGCAATGTCAACTTTAAATAATTAATCAATACATGTTTTACTGCAACAATAAAATAACATATTTAGCAAAACCTAAAGGCGTGTGATAACATAAAGTAAACTATTTGTAAAAAACTCTATAAGGACTTTTTATTAATATCAGTTTCTGCTTATACTCTTTTTAAGTCACTCTATTTTTATGATCAACTCAAACAAGACATATTCATGTGTAAGTGTCACCCACCATTCCACCAATGTTGTTCTTGCCACTAAAAGTGACAACCACTCCTGCACTACGACACGCTTCCATTGGTTTGGTTTTGGTTGTCACAAACAAAACCATTAAATTACCATTTATTAATGTTATAATCAAAGCTCATTTTATTAAGAATTTACATTTCATTACGATGATTTCTTTTGTCTTAAAACTCATCCTGTTAAGAATACTAGAAACTTAATACTTTCACGCAACAAAAGAAAAATCCTACAAACAACAACATTAGTGAAATTATTACGCGTGAATGGTGCTTCTAAGAATGGTTACGAAAACTAATTAATCATCTTCCAGCTAATCATGATATGAACAGAATAAAATACCTTTTCGACAGTGTTAAATATTAAAAAACTGTCATTTCTAATAGTTCTATCGAATTCAAAAAGGAAATAATTTATAGTAAAATATATATATATATCTAGCTTGTGAAAAGATCAAAAATTATTTTTCATCACATGCTAAGAATCCTTCGAGTTAATTGTTAATAGCGCTGGCACATGACATGACGCATTTCTATATGTCATCTAATAAAAATTAATCTTGATTTATATATTGGTCCACCTTTCAAGCTCTCACAAAATAAAAATAAGGAGAAGTTAAGGTTCCACTTTGATTTGTTGGTGTTTGAAGTTGAAAGATCTAAACCAATAGCCTCAATCCTCTTGGCACTGAATCTTGTGCTGCATAGTTTTTGTGATTGCTTCTTGGTCGTGAATGTGTTAATTAGTTGGTTAATTTGAAGTTAGTTGAAGTGTGTGTGGTTTGTTTGGATGGTGGCATCTGTTTTGTCCAATATTTTTCCATTGGAAAACATGACAAGTGGTTTGTTCCTCATGTTGTCTCTCATTGGTGGTCTCGTGGGCTTCATCAACTCACTCACTGGACTGCATAATACATTTTTCAGTGGGATGTTCTCATCATATGTTTTCACTGACTACAGGGCAGGCACTACTTGATTTTATAAATCCAAATCAAAAATAATATCAATTTAAATATATAAATATGCTTTATAGAATTAAGTCATATTTAAAATTCAATTTTCAATGTTATTAGTTTTCATTTAGTGAAATTTTTAATGTTCTATGGTACATTAATGCTATGCTCACATAAACGGATTTTACTGTTGATAAATTTTATAGAGCCAATGATTTAAGGTGAAGTCTGTGTTCATTTTAAAGGAAATGTCCGACTGATTTGTAAGGAATTATAGGATGAAGAAGTTTTCCATTACCTACAAATGTGATGAGATTTGGAGGAATAGAGAATATAAAGTCTCATTTGTCGTCTAGTTATTTTATAATTTCACTCGATTCTAATCAATAAATAACCAATTCCAAGTGAATTGGTAATACTAAAAAAACACATTGAGCTAACCACTAACAATTATTGTTTTTGATGTTGCAGGGATGCTCTTTGGAGTTAAGGAGGACCAAGAACGAACTTTGTGTATGGTAGATGAGGTTCATGGATGAAGAACAAAATAGTTGAGGATAAGGATGAGTGTTTGAAGATGAAGAAGACAAAGAACAATGGTTGAAGATGAATTTTTTTTTAGGCGCATTCGGTTCCATAGAACCCGTATTCGATTCTAGACATAGGAAGAAAAACACAGGAACCTTCGATTCCAAGAGTAGGAAAAAAAACATAAGAACCTATATTTATGGTGGATGTCTCATTATATGTGACAAAGGTGCTTGGCGTTTCAGTGTTTGATTCCAAAGTTGGTGGTGAAAGCAATAACAAAAGAGAACCTAATAAAAGAAAATAAAGAAATGAACACAGACTTAAAGAAAAAGAATAACAAATAAAAAAAACACGACAACTGCGATATGAAAAAAGAAATGATGACCAATAAAAACTTAATTACATTCATAGTTTTATGAATGTTTGTAAAATAAGATAAAAATTATTTAATCTAAAATAATATACAAAACTCATTTTACCGTAGGTTACTGCATCCACTAGCTTTACAGTAAAATTAATGTACAATCCACTAGCTTTGCAGTAAAATTAATGTACAATTTTACTCCGTCCACCCTAACGTACAACCTTTTTACATTTTTTAAGTTAATTTTAATAACTAATTTTTGACTTTTACTTCTTATAAATATATTTATTCATAAATAAAATATTAACTATTATTATTTTATATTACTTTAATAACTAATAATATTTTAATAATTTTTAATTTTAATTAATTAAATAATTTTTTATTTATTACATTGATCAATTTTTATATTAATTTTTATATTAATTTTTATTAATTTTATATTTAAATTTCTTTTGATCTCTAAATTCATTCAAAAAAACCATCAATTCATCCATCTTCTTCGTATTCTCAAAAATTTATTCACTAAATCTCTCTTAAATCAATCTTCTAAAGCTAACTAAACCTAAATGCTTTGTGGCTGCGGCTTATTTTGTTCCAGATTTCTGTTTTTCTTTTTTTTTGTTTCAAACGTTGATCTGCCTTTTTAATATTTACATAAAGATGAAAGTGAGAAGATGGAATGGAATGTTGATGTGAAGTAATACAAAGAAAGGGTTGATTCTCACGTGACATGCAGTGGAAATGAGTGCACACAATACAAATCAGATAGTGACCTGTGAGGACGGTCCACTCCGCCAACACCTCCGCGCCACCAACTTCCCTTATCTACTTCCAACTTTCATACATGTACCATTTATTGCGTCCAAAAGACTCAACTCAAGCATGTTTCCTTTAATTTTATTTTATTTTTTAATTTTGATGTGAGATTATATTTCACAATTTATATTTGATACTTGTAAAAAATTTAATATGATACTATATTAATTTACTTTTAAAAGTTGAAACAAAATTTTATTAAAAGTTTAAATTCTAGTTCCACCTCCATGCTCTATTTTATTTTACCCAAAATAAAATATATATTACTATTCCATGTAGTATGATTACTCCTATAATAAATAGATGAAAACCTAGAAGTTAGAAGTTTATAATTGCACGTGAGTAGTTTTTTCTTAATAAAACCTTTTTATTTTGTTATTAATATCCCAAAACATTTGTTAATTTGCATAACAATAACCAAAGAAGACAAATGTCTTTTTATTATATTCTTTAATTAAAATTATATTTTTTCTTCAATATTTTATACAGTAACTTTTTTCAAATATGACTTATACTCTTAGTTTAAACAGATCACAGTATATTTTAATTATGAGGCGAATGCTTATTCTTTTATATTGCGTTTTTTTTTTATAATTATGTTAACTATGGTACTTTTTTCATTGTGTATTATATAGTTATTATTTACAAATATTTAATTACGTAGAAAGAGTAATGGATGTTTTAATATTTGTTCCTAAAATATTATACTATTTCACCTACTGATATATTTATCTAAAAAAAATATTTTTTTTAAAATTAATTTATATTTTATTAAATTAAGTTTAATTAAAATTAAATTTTAATTTATATTATATTATATATACATAATTTTATTTTAAAATATATAAAATATATATTTTTTAAATTTTTTACGAATATCTACGTGTACTTGTAAATTTTAAAATATTCATAAATATTCTTTAAGTGAATATCACACAGATAATAGATAGATTGGGATAGATATTATCCATGTTAGAGCAAACTGGTTGCATTCCAGTGCTATAGATAGATGAAAAGTGTTCAATTTTTAGCTATAGAGTATTACAATATTTTCATTAAAATTAAATTTTAAATTACATGAATGGGATAAACTATATCTCTTTGAAAGGTGTTTGGATTTTGCAGATCTTACAGTTTCTGTTCATAACAACGTATAGACAAAACCAATCTAATTTATTATTTATTCAAAGTTGTTTTTCTGCCGTGCGTCCAGCGAAAATCATTATGATGAAAAAAAAAATATTTTAACATACATAATATTTTTATATTTATTTAATTTTTTTTCAAACTTTTTTTTATCATTATTTTATTTTTATATTTATACTGTATATCAATTGAATATAAAAATATTCCATATTATGATAACTTATTAAGATGAAGATAATAGCATGCATCAATTTGCAGTGGATAATTTGCAGCACAAGGTAAAAAATTTCTTCAAAAGCATGTGAACTATTGTTAAAACGGGTCACATAACTTGATCCGACCCGAATCACTAAAAAGTATTTTTAAGTGTTCTAAAATAATTTTTTTAAAAATTTTTTATAGTTTACACTATATAAACTAGTTTAAGGTAGTTTCTAATTTATTTAAATTTTTTTTAAAATATTAAACTATTTTTAATATTTTATTTATTATTTATTTCAGTTTTGTAAAATAATTAGTCAGTGCACTATTTTCAATATTTGTTTAATAATTTCTTATCATTTTTCATAACTTTAAGAAAATAAATAAAAGTACTAAAAGTTCTGACAATAATTAAAAAAAATTAAGGTGTAATTGTAAAGACTAAAAAAACGGATATTTTAATAATAAAATGTCAAAATTATAATTATAATTTCTAGATGGATTTTGATTTGTAAAAACTATAATCTTTATAGTTTCTTTCTAAATTTTTTCTCTAAAATTTTGACTTTCTTTTTCACCCTTTCGGGAGATTTGTTATTTTATGAGTGATTGATGGAATAAATTTAGGTTGAAATTTTATATCCACAAGACTCTTGAGTCTCAAAATTCCCAACATTAAATAGTATAAGTTTTAGAATATATATTCAACTATATGACCTAAAACAAACTGAAAAAACGAATAAATAAGTTTATAATATTAATATTTTTTGTGTCACTTATCAATTTATAAGATTAAAGTCTTGAATAGATAAATTTATAATATTTTGTTCTCTTAAAATATTTTTTTTCTTTATTTTTATTTATAATACAATAAAAATAATATTGAAACATAAAATAATTAATAGTTAAATTAAACTAGGTAGATTGGTGATTCAACCCGGCTCACCACGGGTTCAACCCCGAGCCGGGTTCTAAATAGGTCAGGTTAAAAATTGACCTGTATAAAAAAATTTCATTTTTTTCAAATTCAACCCGGCTTAAATCTGTGGTGGGTCGAGTTGGCATGCAGATTCTAACCCATTTTACAACACTGGGTAAATGCACAAAGTCAATTGTAGTATAACCAAATGAGAATTATCATATTTACATGGATTTGACAAGTATATTGGTAGTTTATTTTTGGGCTTTTGGATTTAGAAAATATGGATAATATTATATTATATGGATTTAGTGAAATAGAGGTTATAAGTGAATTTCATTTCATTTTTTCTCCTACACCACTATTGATCTTGTTTATGTGCTTACGCAAATCATTAACGGATATGAGAACATCAAACTTCAATATGATATCTCGATGATTACTTGAATAAATTACTTACTTTAAGATTAAGGCTCTATAACTAGTTAGAGCCTTAGATATATTATTTTGATTCCTCCAAAATTATTGGTCAAGATCTGTCATTTCGGTGTCAATTATCTGATGTTGGGTGCCACTAATTTGACACTAAGTGTTGGTTCTTGCACAAAACGCACGTGGTGATCAGTAAAGTGTTCTAATTTGGAAGGAAATGGTGTTTTATAATTTATGAAAGTTATCATCTTTGTTTATTGTATGAATGAGAGTAATTATAAAGAGGATTGTTTCATTATGAAAGTGTTAAGGCATGTATAAAATGAGAGTTATAATTGTGAAGTCGTCTTAATTCTACTAAACTCGTAGACTCATACAAAGAATGAAGTTTAAGTGGTGAGAGTTGTAGGAAATTCCTATAATGAGATTTGGTTTGAAAAAATAACATGTCTGAGTGACCATGCTATAGAGAATTAATCTTATTATAATGTATATGTGCCAAGTGGAGCCATATACGTTATTTCTTTTGCTCAAATCCACTATAAATAAATTTTATAATAAGTGTGGGTTTCATGTATATCCGACTTAATACATGTTATTTTAGAAATTGAATCTATATGATATCAATGTTTTAATAATTGATTGAATGATTGTGTGTAGTATAGAGTACTATTGAATTGTGATCGATTAATTTGGTTGAATAAATTGTGAAAGCTTGATTTAATTATATAAAACACATACATTAACTCTTTCTTAATTTTTTTTAACTTATTTATAAGTTAATCAATTTTATTCTTATGTATCATTAATTGTCTTTTATCCAATATTTATTTAATATTCTTAATTTGTATTTATAAAATTATTAGTTACAAATATATTTTTTTATACATTAAATACTTAATAATATCATTGTATATGGTAACTTATTTATAAAAAAAATCTACTTAATTAATGTTATTTAAAGGAATAAAAGACAAATGTATAAATATTCTTAGTCATCAGATATCAATGAGATGATAATGTAACAAAATTTCAATATTTATGGAATATGAATATGAAAATATATTATAAAATAAATATTGTCATCCATACTTAAAATTGAATTTAAAATTTACAAGTTAGAAACTCAAGATTTTGAGTTAACTTAAAAACTATAAACTATAAACTAACTTGTGAACTAATTCATCAACTAGTTTTACCAAAGAATTGGCTTTGATAAATAAACTCATTCTTGATAACTTCTCACATCTACGACTATTCATATCATACCGTGTAAAGCAAAAGATGTTATTTAGGACACACTTCTCAACACAATTAAAGTATTACAAATAAAAATAGCTTTTTAGTGTAATGGATTAAGAGAAACCATGAACCGATATAAATAGCTTTTTGAATGTAGCTTTTAAAATACCATCAACAAAGTTATTAATACAATATAAAAGTATTTATATACTTAAAAAATATATACTATTATTAATTTCCGTGTTCTATATAGTTTAGTTTAACTTACAACGATTCTTGGTAATCTTGGAAAATAATGCTAAGAGTGATGTAAATGAAAAAAGAAATGACAAGTGTACTTTTTCAGTTTTTTAAGAAAAGCACAAGTTGGAGACACAGAGACCCACCACAAGCCCACAACGCTTCTCTCCTTCTCCCTCTGTTTTCTCTTCTTTACTTCTTTCTCTGATAAAACTGTCACCAACCCCCTTCCATTTCTCTCTCCCTCTCTCTCACACTTTCTCTCTTTCCCTGCTTTTTTATTTTATTTTTCCTGTCATTCTTGTTCTTCTTGTTCTTCTTTCTCCCTTGCAAATATACGTATGATACAATAATTCTTAAGCGTTGAAGGCATAGTTGCTTGAAGAGCTGAAACGTATCATCGCCTTGATCGTTTGAATCTATGGAACAGCTTGTCAACTTCATCATCCGGCCACCAAGGTATCAATTTTCTTCCCTCCAAGTATCCCATCCTTTACATCCAAACACCTTTTCGAATCAAACTATTCTCTTTTTCTCTTTCCAAAATCCCCAGATGGGGTATCTTCTTCTTCTTGGTGCTGTTCACTTTGAAAGCGATGGTATTCAATTTAAAGTTTTGATTTTTAGTTCTTGGAAAACCCCAGCTCAGCTTGGCTTTCGCAATTGAATTTAAGTTTCTTTGTGAATCTCCACAACTCTTTTTTTCTTTTTCAAAAGGGAAAAAACTGAAGCAGATGCAAGTAGATTCAGAATTCCACTTCCTTTGCCTCTTTTTTTTCAAAAGCATGTTTTTTTGGGAGCTATCACATCATGTTAATTTGGTTAACTGTTTGTTTGGTTGGAAATTGAGATCTAATTTTAAGCTATCCTGGGGATGTTCCTTGTCACCTCATGTTCAATGTTAGATTTTCATTCTTCCAGCAAGAAAAAAGGTCTTTTATATTTTAGAGTTTTAGTTTCTTTTGTTATGGATTCGTTCTTTTTGTGTTCTGAAGAATGGACGCACCTGTCGTGTAACTTTACGTGGTATTGATATGATAGACGTATCATAGACATATAAACTTTAACTTATCCAAACACACATATGATAATTAGTTGTTGACTGGTTATTTATGCCCAATATTCAGTTGCTTATTGCTTTTTGAATTTTTATATTCTGAAAAGTGAGATCTATCAAATTTATTATTCTTGAAAGAAGAAATCAAAAAGGAAAGGATTCATTGCTTTGAATGTGTGTGTATGTATATATGTATGCCCAGGAGTTTTACGGAAAAGGTGCGTCTTTGGAATCTCGAGGTATTAATAGATGCCTAGTTGCAATATAGGCCTTGAGATAACATTATACATGCTATACACTTCTATTTAGTATGCTTGTCACAGAATAGCTACAAACTTTTACTTCAAGAAATATCTCAGCAATTATACCTAAAGATGAACAGGGACTTGTGTTATGTGTATCAGTACTCGCCTAGCTGATTTATTTACACTATCTTTGTTTCGTATTTAACTTCATCTTTTAAGTAAAGAGATCATATCTTTTATTTGGATGCAGAGCTGAATATGACCCCAAAAGTGATTTATTGGAGCAGGAGTTCATGCTGAAAGGGAAATGGTATCAACGGAAGGATGTAGAGGTAAGTTTAAAATAGCATAATTCAGTGCATTTGCAAATTTGTTTTCAGCATTTGCCATGTGGAAATGCATTGAAGATGGTTTTTATCTTATTTTATAGTTACCATTTAGAAGGTGAAACTATAATATGATGAGAAAAATATCAGAATTGAAATTCTATTTTAGGAGAATTATTTCTCAATTGAACTTGTATTTTAAATACAGTGTATGTAAGTGATGTTCTAAAACTTCTGTCCTAGTTGATTTAACTTTTTCCCCATCATGGCCAATTTATTCAGTCATACTTTATCATTTTTTGTTGACAACCTGCATGGTCAGCCTGTCATGTAGATTTGATATTCTGCAGATAAAAAACAGTCGGGGTGATGTTCTTCAATGCAGCCATTACATGCCGATAGTCAGTCCTGAAGGAAAGCCCCTGCCTTGTGTTATATATTGTCATGGAAACAGGTGATTGTCGGGTGTTACTTTTTTCTTAGCCAGCTCACTGTTGCTTTAAACAGTTCCTCTGAAACTATAGAAGTTCTTCTGAAAGTTTTAGAGTGCTTTCTAGATTGTGTATGAAATTTAGATAATGACAAATTATAATGTGTTCTGTGACTTTCTTTGCTGATGTGTATGATCTATAAAGCACCCATACTGGCGTTTCACGGATAGGTATTTGATACTGATACTTAGATATATCATTGACTCACATCTATGAATATCTGATAGAGTCAGGAATGATGCTCAGAAAGGGAATGAGATTGATATTATTGCTGTTTGTAGGACACAATAACCATTGAGTTATGATAATAATAATAACAATTGTTCATTTTTATTTTGCTTTTAGTAATATCCAAGAATTATGTTCTTAATCTGAATTGAAATTATTTTATATTTGCCATGATTTATGAGTTTTCATACATATCTATCTTGCACAAATTATATCCTATATTTTCTTAAGAATAGCCGTATCAGATACATATCTGATATGTAATATCATATCTGTGCACAATAGTGTATGTATGGCATTGGATAGTTTATAGATTTCAAATTTTATAGGGTTGTGCTGACTGAGTTATGTGTTTGTATGACAGTGGATGCAGGGCTGATGCTAGTGAAGCTGCTATAATTTTACTTCCCTCAAATATTACAGTTTTTACTCTGGATTTCTCGGGATCGGGAATTTCTGGAGGGGAGCATGTTACTCTTGGCTGGAATGAAGTAAGTGCTTTCTCAATAGCCTTTTAAAAAACATCAAATTTTGTTGTTTTATTATTAATATGCATAGTCTTATTATTGTGTCATTTATCCACTGTCATGGGGCATATGGATTTTTTCTCTTATCTCTCCTACGTAATTATTTCGAGTAAGTGTGAGAAGGACATTAAATGAAAGAGATATTTTGACAAGTTCAAAGTTCTATTATTTCCTTATGTGGACTAGCATGCATATTGGACGCAATACACATAAGTAAACCTCATCTAAAGATAGTTTCTAGAACTTGCAAGCTGTTGGTTTTGGTTTTTGTGAATTTGATCCAACATTATTAGTCCAAGTTAAATTTAGTAATTCTAATAGCAATATGTCTGTGTCATCAGTGGAAACTGTGAAACTTAGATATGATTGGACAGGACAATTATCTTCTGTCACACTAGAACAAGAAATGTTCAGTTTTTTCTTTGCTGGGAGTCTGTGTACACATGTTTCCACTACTTGCTTTGTTGTCTTTCTTTATGAAATGATTGTTTGTTATCCTTTGCTATTCTCAGAAGGATGATCTGAAGGCTGTTGTCAACTATCTGCGTGATGATGGAAATGTCTCTTTGATTGGCTTGTGGGGTCGGTCAATGGGAGCTGTAACAAGGTAGTTTTTCATCATCATCATCATCCACGTTTTGCTTTGAACTTGCTTTTGTAATGAGATTTAGGAAAGGTTTTCCAGTGAAAAAGGGACTGTCTAGGACCGTAGCAAGATATTGGAATTTGTTTGTAGTTACTCTTTTTTCTGTAAATTGCAACTAAAATTTTTCCAACAATTGGTATAATGCTTCCTCATTTAAGATTTTGTTATTATATGGCAATGGTTGTAGGATGCTACAGTCACTGAAGTATTGTGCATTGGATTTTCGCTACAGTATTGTAAAATTCGTGTTTGGGTTGTGTGACCTGGAAGGCACAAGACCCATTTTTTCTCATTTGTTCTCTACACATCTCAGACAGATTGCTTTGTTATATTTGTGTCCATGTCTGTTCTCTGGTCTGTGAGTTTCTTGTCTGTGATGGTGCAATGTAGCGTTTCTCTTCTTCTTGGTATGTGAAGTTTTAGGGCTAGCTGAACTGCTAAAGAAGTTCTTCCTCATATTTTTCTTTTTGTTACTGAAACCCACAAATTGGGCTTTTTTTCCTCTTCTGAAATGCAAGATACGTGGACTGATTTTTGTCCGTCCTCTTTTTACTCCCCACACTTTTCAATATAGAATCATTTCAAATATTGTGAAAGAATAACTATTAAATAAATATCTAAATTCTTCCCTGAAGTTTATTATATTATTACTTGTATTAGATATATTAATATATTTTTTAATTTCAGTAAGATCTTGCAGTCTATGTTAGAACCACACAATTTATGATCCTTCATCCCTCTCCTGGTCTTAGTTAAGATCTCAATTTGACAACCTTGAGTGGCTAAAATGGCCTGTGAGAGGAGGTTTCTATTGATGTTTTTAAAAAACACGTCATTTATTGAACTGATGTAGGTGTTATTCATGCTTAATTAGTTCAATCATGTTCAAATACGTGATCATTCAACATATAAAATCATAATAAATCAATTCAGATAAAATTTAAATTAATATAAATGGATAAGTGTATGTCTTGCTACTAGATGAAAAATAAATACTAAAAAATTAAACAATATGAATGCATACATGGACCTTTTACTTGTCTAACTAGTTTTCCAGCTTTCGGGTCACATCAGCCTGTTTAGTCCTTTTTTTACTAGATTGTGTATAATACTGCTTTTATCCTGAGGCTGAATTACATCACGTGTTTTACTATACTAGGAAAGTTGTTAGTTGTTCTGTATCTGTTTTACTATTCAAATAATACTGCTTTATTTGAATAGTTCTCCTTGATAAGTGCACTAAATATTAGTACGTGATTATAGCTATTCAAACATTACATTTTAGCTAATGCATATGGTTTTTCTCTGAACAGTTTATGATTTTATTACTTGCAGCCTTATGTATGGAGCTGAGGATCCTTCAATTGCAGGGATGGTTTTAGACAGTCCCTTTTCTGATTTGGTTGATTTGATGATGGAACTTGTAGATACATATAAAATTCGTCTTCCGAAGTTCACTGTGAGTATATCATAGATTACTTTTGGTTCTTTACTTTGAGGTTATTGAAACTATTTTCAGTCTAAGCTGGCATGCCTCACTGATATTTGACTTGAAATAAAGAAGTTTGATCGGAAGTGACATTAATAGCTTTTCATGACCTGTTAGCACGACCAAAAATTGTGTTGTGGAATTTGTAAATGGAAAATTTTACTGATCAGAAATGGAGTATAGCTCCTTACAATTGGGGAAATTCCTTAGTTACACTAAAGTAAATTTAGAAACAGATGCAGACCTTTGAAGGTCTGGCAACTTCCCTGCCCAAAGGGCCCCAAATCTTTGTGTAATTTCCTGGTTAACTTCTACTCTTCCTCTTCACATTTATGGTTAATCTCATTCCCATGAACCAAATTGGCCCTTCATTTGTAATTTCATATAGGCATTCTGTTATGAAGTTTAACTAATGTCTTGTTTTTGTGCATGTAAGTATTTAATTTTATAGATTTAAAATTTTTGAAATGTTACATATTTTATTTGTTGCTATTGCTATTTTAAAATTCAGTTTAGTTAGATTATTTTAGAACCCATTTATAACCGCTTAGTACATATCTGTAGCTATAGAGGGAGATGCACACATGCAAAAACAGAATCAGTTGCTCTAGGACACTCGATAAATATGAATTTTGAATTCCGTGCATATTGGATATGGATAAGTTAGATGAAGTACAATGTCCATGCATCACAGGTTACTGGATAGCAATTGGCTGTCTTGTGTACCATTTCAGTGGAAAAAAAATACATTTGAGCTAATTTCTGCCTTTAGCTAAAGCTCTAAGTACTTCTTTCTCTTTAATGATCCTCCCAAAAATTCCTCTTCTGCTACATAAAACTTCTCTTCAATGGACATGTGCTAAAGCGGTGCTGAAGTTTGATCGAAAAGCTATTCATTTCTTGTAATGTTGGGGTCCATTGGTAACTTGTAGAAACCCCCATAACATGTCTAGGGTCCTTAAAGTTTGTACAGAAGAGGTTGAATTACCTACTTTGCATTACCCTATATTTTGTGATATTGATCCCAAATATTTAAACTTAGAAACCAGTGATATAACTTCTTAGAGCCATAACTCACTTTTAGGCGGATTTTGTTTCATTTTTCTTGTTACAGGTGAAGTTTGCGATCCAGTACATGCGAAGAGCTATTCAAAAGAAGGCAAAATTTGATATAACGGACCTCAATACCATTAAGGTTGTTTATCCTTTGTTTATTTAACTTTTATTTTATGATAGAGGAGTCTTTTATTGAAAGAAATCAGTATCACTTTCCTGATTTTATAAAATGATTGATTAGTTAGTTTGACAAAAAAAGTTGTAAGTTATTACTGCTTTGTTTTTTCTTACCATTTTTCTATACAAGTTAAAATTACCAACTGTACCCGTGCTTTGTTAACAATTGGCAGTAGCATACACTTATCAATCAGTCAGTCAGTTATATTAATCTCCAAGCTTATACATAACTTAGTCAGTAATTCATAAATATATATTGCCTTAAAAATTTCAGGTTAAGTTTTTTGTAGATTAAATTGATCAATTGCTATGATCATAGGTGGAGAGAAACTTTTGTTAGTGAATTAAGGAAAGTTGTAGTTCGATGCAAATAGTACATAGTTCCAAATAGTTCAGAAAATTTTATTTGAAGGATTTATTTTGGTAATAAGTGGAGCAGTCGTGCATCTTCTTGTTCTTCTTACTTTTTAATTTGTATAATTCTAATCGTAACCAATTTAAAGTATGTCTCAATTTTTTGGGTGCTAATGACTGAACTTGCAGAGCGCACAGTATAGTTGATTGAATACCTATACTGGCTAAGTACTACTAATTTGTGTCCCTTACTTTGTGGGATCACTGGCAACATTAGAATGTGTATGGATTTCTGTTTGAAGCACCTGAAAGGGAATCCAAGCACGTACTAGGCTTTTTCAGGATCTAATTTTTGTCCATATAATGATGCAACACTAACAGAAATAACGTGGACAAGTGTTTTGTTTTCCTCTTGAGCATATCTGGCGTTCAAAAGCTCAGAAATCAATATTCTGAATTGTATGCAAAACTTATTGAAAATATCCGGGGGAGAAAACAATACAAATTTATTCCTATTGGTTTTACTCATTTTTATGTTCTCCATATTAATTAATTATTTGTTTATGTTGCAGGTGGCGAAATCTTGTTTTGTTCCAGCTTTACTTGGGCATGCCATTGAGGATGATTTTATACAGCCCCATCACTCTGATCGGATATTTGAGGCTTACATGGTATGTCTAGAGTTCTCTTATGCCAGCTTCCTTGGAGGACTTGAAAGATGTGATTATTTGTTCAATAATAATCTCAACCAAGCAGACACTGACCCATTCTTTTAATTATACTATATATTCTATGCTATTGGATTTTCTTTTTGTTTTATCCCTGTTATTTTAATCTTTAATATTGCTGTCCACACTTTGTAGGGAGACAAAAACATAATTAAATTTGAGGGAGATCACAATTCTCCACGTCCTCAGTTTTACTTTGATTCCATAAACATTTTTTTTCACAATGTTTTGCAACCTCCGGAAGATGAGGTTGGGGAATCATTTTTTGACCCTGTGAATGATTACTTTGGTAAGGTAAAATCAGCAATGCATCTCATTGGTTCCACTTTATTTGGATTTCAATAGTCCATCTTGTACATCTTCTAAAAATTGGCTTTTTTCCCTCAGGATGTTTGGAGATCTATGCATGAATTAGGCTACAACATTGAATCATCATCAAGAAACAAAGGCATGACTTAAGTACCTATATTCTCTTAATTTTTTCTGCTATATTGATTTGTATGAGGATCAGCTCTTAGTACCTTCCATTTTTGCAAACCTTTTACATGCTTCTTTGTTAGATGCAGAACCTTCAGCAAGCAGTACGATAAATGCCATTGAGCAGGTTCGTTCAAGACGACCAATGAGTAGAATGGAGGTTTGTCTTCATCAACTCTAATTTACTGTTATTATGGCATGTAAATATGTTTGGCTGAGGAAATGTACCCTGCATTTTGAAAAGGGTTAGGATATAATTTTGGTTCATATCCATGTATTCTTTTTTTATTTTCTTATATTAAAAAAGTTATGAGTGATCCATCTTTGGTATATCAATGATTTTTACGTTAGATGTTGAGAGCCTAACACAACCCTCCTCCTTTACCGATGCTTGGGACTGGCTATGAAACCATAGACCCTTCTTTACCCAGGCTAGGGACTAGCTATATAACAATAGAACAGAGTTTCTTAAATGAAACAGGTTTTTAATTTAGTTTTTGTGTTATGCATATTGTTGTTTTCAATTTTGATTTACTACTTGTTGGAGTAATAACAAGGTGAAGTCTACAGCTCAAATTGAAAATGAATATGTAAAGAGACCAGAAATTTACATTTTTATCTCTGGATGTTATCATCAATTTTCATTGGGCAAAAACTGTGTTATTTTCACATATGTCACTAAAAATGATTGTTCATATTGGAAATAAATTGATTTTTTGTGTCTAGGAACTGAATTAAAAATGAGTAAGGAACAAAAACAATTTTTTTAACCATTAAAAAATAGGATGGTGATCTCGTTATGAAGAAGAAAGACAAAAACAAGTATAGCATGGTAGGGTCCACCACCATTTATTTTATTATTGTATCTTCTCTCTCATAACATGGCATTCCCTTACTAGCATTAGATTATCCTGATCCTAAAATATATTTTTGCATAAGAATCCTCAAGTCGGATATTAAACTTAGATGATTGCATTTGGCTAACATCAGAGGAGAGCGTTTTGTGCGGTTTTGCTAAAATCCAATGTATTCATACATGTCAAATGGCTTTCGCATGGCCATCAAAGATGTGGCTCTTTGACCTATATGATGATCTTGTTTAAATTCTTTAATTTGCATGGCTTTTATTTTTTAAAGTAATATATTGTATGACTTTTCTTAGGTTCCATCTGATATTTCTTCAAAAGATGAACGTCATGAACACGAGGTATTTCCAACTCACTTTTTACTTTTCACATTATTGAAACGTTTTCCCTTATTCTTCAAAAATGCATTATAATTTTTTTCTGTAAACCATATATGCATGTATGGCTTTAGTTATCAAGCACCAAATGGGTTTGGTGGTAACTAAGTAAGCATCCAAACTACCAAAAAAAGGTGTGATTAGAATCACTTTTTGTTTCCTGTCTTGTCATGAAAATAGTAGTAATTGCTGTTTCTAAATAAGTAATGATGCCATGACAATCAACAGTTTCCTAAAAATGTTGTGTACCTGAGCTTCAAGATGTGATATATGCACATATCTACCTTTAGTGCTGGTGATGAAATAATAAATAAGCAAAAGAGTACAGCAATAAGCAAAAAAGTATAACTAGAGTCTCACATTTTTCATGATTTTTTTGTTTAGCAGGAAAAGGGCGGTGATCATTCTCCATCACCATCATCAATGATTAGCTTTGAATTGTCAAATGGTGATCCTTTTGGACCCCATGTTCCAGCCGCATTGGAAGATGATCAATACGTTGAATATCAACTGGATGACCTTGCAGGTTTTCCATCTACTTCTGAGGAGGAGGAAAGAGTGAGTTGACTTGATGACTTCTACATAATCTAACACCTGGTGAGCATTCTGTATCCTCCTTACATTTGATTTGTCCATGCTATTCAGATGTTCAAGGAAGCAGTGATGGAGTCACTGAAGGACCTGGAAGTACGAAATTCAAATGCCGAACAACCAACAAGTAGCGTTAGCACTGTGTCTGTAGCGGCTATAGAGCCGTCAGATAAAGATGCTTCCTCACAAGAGAATTCAAGATCTATGGAGACAGAATCTTCCTCACTCAAACACAGCACAGATTCAACAAAATCTAAAACCACTTCCTCTGCTTCAGAAGAATGTGAGACATTAGAAGGCGAGTCATATTCCATTTCAGCAAACCATTCTCAAAATGTGGTTTCCAAACCAAGTCCTGTGCCAAGTCTTTCATCAGAAAAGTTGCAGTCACAGTCACAGCCGCCAACACTGCCGCCAGCATCAACAGGCACATCATCAGTAATTGAGTCCAGCAACACAAGTGATTCTGCTCATAGCAGCAGTTCTGGTAGTTTGAAAAGTTCATCAGAGACTGACATATCACACAATACAAAAGCCACAGTAACTGTTGTCAGGAATCCCCCAGGCCATGCCATGGACGGCTTAATGCGTCGTTGGGATTTCAATTTTTTCAAAAACAAATAGCCACAGCCATTATGATCAGATGATTGATTCTCATTTATACGTTGTTTCTGTAACTAAAAAAATTCATAGTTTGTACCAAAGAAATAGGTGCTCGTGTGTAAATTTGTTATGTTTAGATTCTCAACTAACAAATCAAACAATATTCTTTGACTGTAAGTGAGATTTGTCATATTTTGCTGCCTATGACTTTAAATGGGAAACATTCTCTCCATTGTACTCAGTATTTGAACAATATTCTGGATGCTCTCGTCTTTCCTTCCCATCAAGTGTTGATTCGCTTCAGATGTGTTTATGTTTTGTTAGGGTTTTGTCAACTATATATGTTTGATTAAGATATTTCAAATAATTTAAAATCAATTGGCTAATCTAATTATTTTGTAAATTCTTGAATTATTTTAGGATACTTAATGGAATCTTAAAGAAATCCTAATCATAGATTTAATTAAAAAGTAACTAAGCTTAATTCAAACTCTTAGAATATCAAAACTTATTTAAATATTTACAAATAATTCAATACTTCCAAGTTATTTTTCACCTTTAATTTATGAGTGTGCGACAAAGATTTGCTTTCAGAGAGGTCGCAGAACAGTTTATGCAAAGGTATGCTATCCTGACGTAAATGTCCTGGACAACCGGGACTGCGAGCTGCATTATTGGAGTTATTTGGAGGCTTCTGTGATGTCATTGACATTTATTACATTGACTCCACTTTAATATTTTCTGTTTTTTATACGAGGAAACAGACTGCAAAATTTTCCATGATTGCTATGTCATTTTTTTCTCCCGAGATGTTTTCATGCGATAATTTTATTAGCATCCTTAACTACAGCGCCAAAACATTTGAAATCCATGTAACTGGAAGCCTTAGTTGAGCTAAGAAAAGCCCCATAATTTCGAGTTTGGTCAAAATGGATCCTTCATAATTGAAGTTATAACTTCGTATTGTTTCAGAGAAAGCATGCAGGCATAAGAAGTAAAATGTCAATAATTTATTTCAAGTTCAACATTGAATCTGGAAAATCAATGAATAAGTTCTTTTCAGCCGCAGCAAACATGCTTGTCCTTTGGAGAATCTACAGCAGTTTAGTTTATCCACACACAGGCAACATTAGTGTCACTAGGCTAACATGGATAACTGATTTTGTACTGTAGTAATATGGTCCATGATGGTTTACCTATCTTCCATCAATTTCAGTGCCATGTCAACGAGTGACTGAGTTGTTATATTGTGCCGGTTAAGTCCAACTGTGCCGGAGAAAACATTAAAGCTTTCAAGCTCCGATGTGGTCTCTAAGACATCCTCCAACACCGCTTCCATTCCCATTCCCTTGAAGGTGTCTATGTTTTCTGATTCGTCTTTCATCATCCAAATAGCCAACTCTATCACGAACCTCCTTATCCTTGGGACCTTGGTTGGGGGATACTTGTGTTTCTTCAGAATCTGGACCAATTTGTTTGCTAGTTCAACCTCGGTGATTCCAGCTTCTTCAAATACAATGCTTGATTCATGAGTAGTCATGTATCTGAAAACATTTGCAGCTAGTCCAATCATCATTTCTTGTATCTTGTTTTCTTCTGACAAGATCGCCTTAAGTATCTGCAGCAATGAAAAATGATAAGTAAACTCATGAACGTCAAAAAGTACCTCATCCTAGCTTCTCTAAATGTGTATAAGTTTATTTTATTTTATTTGTGTTTATGGAGAAATTTATCTCAGCAAAACCAAAACACTAATGATCGCTTCAAATAATAACAATGGTCAGAGATTAACACTTACTATTGGTGCTGCAGTTGTTACCCCATTTAGCTGGTTGAACAATTCTGGTCCACTGTAGGTGCATAAATTTCTTAGAATTCTAGCTGCATTGACCCGAAGCAATGGATCTTTCAATGCTTCTTCGAGCCTTTCTAGTACTCTCAACTTCAAAATTCGATGGCAGTTATTCTTGCTTTCCGAAACCAGCATTGCAAGGGCCTCACCCGCAACAATTTTTATATGTTTCTGATTTTCTGGTATGTTGTGCCTGAAAAAAATGTTGAAAAGTTCTTTAAGCACTCCACCAGTGCCCCCTATTCTTTCCGTTGCATCCTCTTCCAATGCCAGGCTGGTCAAAATTTCTATGCCCAGTTTCTGTAGAAGAGGATGCTTCTCTCCATGTCTCAAAATGTCTCTAATATTGCTGATGGTGAAAACTATCTCCGAAATCTCTCTTCGAAGATATTTCCCAGTAGTGCCAACAGTGCTAGCCAACATCTTCACCAGTTGCAAAGATCTCTTCACGGTTACGACTTGCGTTGAAGTAACATTTTCACTCTTCAGCAACCATTCTTCAGCATGTGTGAAGTCTATGATCTTTGGAAGAAGGCCCCTTGTGTTTCCAATCTTTCCACAGTTGTCAAGATCACGTGCAAGTTTTTTCAGTATGAGGAGTCCCAATTGGTTAAATGTACAGAACCCATAATATTGGTGATCAAATACAAGTTTCTTTTCCCCTATCTCATCAGCTGCAGGAATTACACTCCTATTAGTTTTCAAAAGGGATGATATTGATTCCATTGCTCCTGGTATTCCAGCTATGCGGAGAGAGTTCTGCTTTTTGCCAGCTAATTTTGACAAAATCTCTGCAGCCGAGAGCCTAATCTCTTCCTCCTTAGGGTCTGTCCAATTCAACATCTCAACTAGTCTCTCCGCCACTGATATATCAATTCCAATCTTTTGAAGGGTATCATCAGAAAATCTTTCACTGACTGAAAACTGTCTAAGAATTCTTGCTCCAATGAGCTGCTCATCAGGTGAGTTAGAAGCCAACAAGTCCATAGAGAAACTCACCATATCCATTTTCAAGCCATCAAATATGCTTCCATTGACACATCTTGAATAGGCATCATAGAAGAACCTTCTAGTGGACACCATTCCCCGTGGCCCCAACTCACACTCCTTGTTAACCTCTTCCAACAGCTTGCAATAGCTGACTTGCCACTCCCAATAGGCCTTTTCCATCAGAAACAACAGAGCTTCTGCAAGAGCCAACGCATAGAAGATGGAAAGAGCTGATTTGCGGTTCCTCTTGTCAGTGTCTCCCTTTGCCACCTCTCCGTAGTTATGCATCACGAGCTTTATTAACGAGAGAACCACACAAGCTGTTGCAGAAAGAAGCTGTAGCCAATAGAGAAGCCTACTAACATGCCTTGAAAGGAAAAACCATTTAGCATATGGTAGGAGTGGAACATCTGAGCTAACCCACATCCTAGTTGGTGTCCTTGTTGGGGTAGCATCAGCTGCAACATATTGGTGGTGATGGTTCTGAATCAAATGAGAAATATCAAAGCAAAACAATATTAGTAGTTATGGTATTCCAATTGAAAGCAAATGCTAAAAAAAGAACACAAGCTTTTAACATGGGTAAGCTTCAATCTTTTATATATCTCGATACAAATTGGATGCAAAAAGATGTGTACTAGCAAAGTCTTTGCAGTATGCTAGAGTTTATTGATATGATTTACTTACCAACAACCAAGCATATATTTTCAGTGATGTCTATTCATAAATACATACATATTTTAACGAAAGATAGAATACTTTATTAATTTTAAAAATCTCTAAAAGTATTGCTTTTTGTGAAGGGGATTACCACTACCTCAGTGATAGACCATGTGGCTTGGTGCTGCCATTCAAGTTCATGGCTCCTGCTGAAAATCCTGGTTCCTTCAACAACAAGTATGATGGTGATGAACCAGAAGTCGGTTTTTTCTAAGGTGATGGCGAAACCACCGAGAAGGACAACGGTTGCCCATATGAAACCGAGAGTTCCCAACCCGGTGGCTGCTTTTTCAAGCACTGCAAGCTGGAGGGCAAAAAGGGTGAGCTTCTTTTCCGGTGCTGAGGTTGTTGGAGAGACAGAATTGACAGTGCTGTTACTGTCAAACTTGTCTATGCTGCTGAGGCCACGAGGCTCAAACATGGTGGTGCCTATGCTGATGGTTTCGCTGAGCCTCACCATTTGGAGTTCATCCACTTGTACATGAATGCTTCCCTCTCCTTCCATTGTACATGAAAGCTAGCTGCAATATGCAACCACTGAATTTGTTGAAGGTTGACAAAAGATGATGTGATATATAATGAAAGTTTTATAGAAGTGTGATGACAGAAGGAGAGTTTTATACAAGAATGAGAATGGCAAGCTTTGGGGGCACGCTCATGGTGTGGTATGGCATGATAAGAGTAACTTCAAGCTTTTCTTTCTGCTCACTAACTTGTCCAAAGGGTTAACGTTGCTTTCTTTGCTAAATTTCCTCAAGGTTTCATATTAGAACTTTAGCAAACATCATTTGGATAAAGCATGAAATTATGGACATACTGTGTGACATTATTATGTGACATAGTACACATCCTCAAAATAATTGCCATTTGACTCTTTCCATGCCAATTTCTTCCTTAGAAGAAACCTAATCAAACATTTTGTTAATATACAGCACTGCCGAATTTCATGTTTGTGGATTGCAAGTTACATAATCAGGCCGTGTCATTGGGGCATAAACCTTGGAGTATACGGTTGGATATATTAATGCGATTCAAACTACAAATAAAATAAGACAAAATTTAAAGTTATCGTACTATAAATGTTTCTCTACACCATCATTTTATTGAACCTATCGCTTAATTTTAATAAGTGTAATATAAATATTGGTGTTAAATTGTGTAAATTATTAAAATAGATATTTAATTTTACTTAAATTAATGTAAGAAGATGTCAATATAATACATAAATTTTGTGATTAGGCTGTTCATGCGTGCTACCATTTTATGCACCAGATTTGGGAATACTGGCTGTGATCATTTCAAATTCATCCCAAACTGTTTATAGCCATTGATTAGACCAAACTTGATTTAATATATTTATTTATATTTACGAAATCACAATAATGTTTTGACATCTAAAATTTTCTTGCACCCATTTAATATTACAGTACGTTACATTTAACTTTCTCTCTTTCTTTACAAATATTTTTTTATAATTATTTTATTCCTACATGAGTCAAATGGTTATCATGAAACAACTTTTTTTTTTTCATTTCTAAATCATATTCAGAAATAGATGTTGATCATACCAAATGAAATTCATAAAACCTAATTATTAATTTCAAGGTAGAATATAAACAATATAAAATAATGTAACTTTGTTTTATTTTATTTTCATATTTATATTATTTTATCAATGATTGGGTTTTACTTTTGCAAATCTTAAATACTATTAGTTTTTCTTAACAAGGATTAGTTTTGAACTGAAAACATATTTAATGTTTATTATTTCGTTTACTCAAATCTTGAATAATAGTGATAATAAGTTGAATTATTTTGAAGGTCTCTAAATTATTCCACAATTTACAGTTAGATTTATAAGTTATTTTTTAATTTAGTTCCCGATCTTATATTAGTTTCTAATCAGCTTCTTTCATCAAACAATTGTCATAAAATATTAAAGAAATAAATATGTTTTATAGATATTGATCAATCAAACTTATCCTAATTTTAATGAAAATTTTCAATATTAGTATAATGTTCAGCATTTTAAATTGACATAAGGATGAAGATGACTATTTATATATTTATACTGTGTTTATGCCAATATCTCATACATATTTTACGTTTTAAATTATTAAAATAATTGTAGCTCGCTAACGAGCTTCAAAAACTCATTGATAGTTATCTATAGTCTTTAATTTTAAATTTTTTTTCTACACAATTTTCCTTTTTTATATCTTAGTTATAGGCTTAAAATTTTAAAAACTCAAACTTTTATCATATTTTCTCTTATTTCAATCTTAATCATAATTTAATTTTTTTAATTTTGTTTAAATAATGTATTGTGCATTTTAAAAAACAAAAATCTCAATTTTATTGAATCAAATAACTTTAAAGAGATATATTTGATTATTTTTACTTATTTTTTATATTTTATATTTATTTTTAACATGATAATGTTTGATACTAAGTGAAACTGTTTAAATTGTTAAATCCTTAGTTTAATAAATAACATAAAACATTTATTTTATCTATTTTCTTTTACTCTCTTAATTTCAATTTGTTTAAAGAAATCTTGATTTTTGAAAAAAAAAAAACTTTCATATCTTTTTAATAATTTAACATGTTCGATGTTCACATATTTTACTCATATTTTCAAGGTAAGTTTCTCATAATCAGAATTTTAATTACACATTTTTTTTTCTTTATATAATTTCGTTCATGCAATATAATACACTGTAGGATATACAATTCTCAACTTTACTGAATCAACATGTTTAATCATTTTTATAATTATTTAATCTTTATCAAATCTTTACTTGATTGTAATAATTTTATACATATATAATTAAATTTAAAACAGTTTACGATATTTCATTCAATTAACAATTAAGGATACAATTTATTAATTAAACTCTTCCATTGGAAGAGAGACAGCCTCAAACCTGACCTGAAGAAACAGAGAAAGATGGGATTGTTTGACCAAGACAATACAAAGCACTTATATTCTGCAAGTGAACACCACAAATTAGCAGCACCAGCAGCTGCATTGCCTTCATTCCATGTTTTTCAGATCATTCCTTCTCTGTTGGTAACGAACGAGACAGAAAGAATTGCACCATGTTGAACCTTCCAAACTTCAAATTGGTGAAGCAAAACGCAAGATCTAATAAAACATCAGCTGGAGACTTCTTTAGATTATAATCCCTTTAGCTCTCTCACTGATTGATGTTGTTGATGCTACGGCCACTCGTATCTTTGTTCAATTCAGATGATTGATTGATCTGGTTCTGTATGAACAACAAACTCTAATATGATGGCACAAGGCAATTGCAGGGCATAAATTCAACATTCCCAAAATCAATACCAACTACCACCAGGTCCCCCTTGAGCAGCAGCAACTTTGCGTGCTAGATATTGAGGCTTTGTCTGAAGTCCATTAGCACCTTCAATTCCTTCAACTGCCCTCTCAATTTTACAGTTTGGGTTTCTTCTTGGATATGAACAGCTTTGAGCAGCATACTTGGCTGAAACAGATGAGTTTTTACCCGTCTTCCGCTGCTCAGTCCCGGCCACCCCACTGTTGTTGTAATGCAGTACTGAACCTACAACTTTTCCTGGACGTGCAGCAACACCTGAGACATGTGAACCAAATTAGAAATAAGTAAGCTTGAAATACACTCATCAAAAGAATCTCAAAAAACCCACAAATCTATTTCAGTAATACAAGTCCTACTGTTTTCAGCCATTCACAGATAACTCCCCATCATGTGACAGAAGCAAGAACAAGTTCACACTACCAGAAACATACTTCTTATTGGGTATGTAAAAAGCCAATGAATAAAAAGAAAAAAGCCTCAACAACGAGCACACACTCTTTGAAGACAATGTATGCCTTGCACATATATGAGATCAGGAAAGAAAGGGAAATGGAAAAGCAAAATACATACTACAATTAGTCATCAGACCTTTAATATTTTGAGGAGCTGGTAAAGGAAGCCTGGTCATTGGGATACCACCGGTCTTGTCTATCGCTGGCTTCTCAACTTCTTTGATGCTACACTTGGAGAGATCATCCGCAACCACTGCCATATTTTGCCTTTCGTTATCTGAATACAACACACATGGCCTGCATTTACAGTCTCAAATCAGCACAGTTGGCGTGCAGTTCAAGAGAAAATAAATATAAAGAAGCAATCGTGAAAGAGAAAAGCCATGTTTTCAGAACCATTAATAAAAATTAGGATACCTGGGTAATGATGCATGTTGCCTCTCAGGTGGAGTAACAGTTCCATCTTTTCCATAATGCTCTTCAAGATATGCAAATTGTTTTTTGAAATGGTCCACGGCACTATTTGAAAGACGTGTTAGCATATAAAAAATGCTGAAGTGATGTACTATGTAAAGTAGGATTGAAAGTTTACATGACTATATAAGCATGAAACTGCAGTTAATATTATATTTCAACAAATATAAACTCCAGGTAAAGTTTTAAAAAGTATTCATTAACAACATTAAAAGTAGGTATCCAAAGGAAGTGTTTAGGATGGTTGAGGATCTAGAGCAGAACAACATAAGAATAATTTGGGTGAAGGAGGAAAAAAATTCTATCTTATGGTAAACACGGAAATCATTAGAAGAAGGAGCAAATGCAGAAGAAGTGGAGAAGAAGAACAAAAAGGCTGACCAAACGTTATTATTTGATTGCTATATAGTATATCACTCCATGTTGAATTTAAATATATTGTCAAGCATACTTGAGCAAAGGAGTGAGAAGTGAAATAGAAATTTCGGTGCAAGTTCGGACAACAGTACCTTGGATACATGAATCCTGTTGGCTCTTCTCCGTTTAGATGTTCTTTTAACATCTTTGGATGGTATTCCAGAATCTCTCGGTATATAAGCTCTCGCACGTCTTCCTTTGTTATTCTACGTCTCTCAAATTCAAACTCCATCTTGGTAACTGGCTGAGAACAAGGCTCTCTCTCAACTTTGGCCAAGCCTTTAAAATATGGATCTGCTAGAGCCTAAATAAATCATACACAGTATTCTGATTAAAACTAATCATGATGTGTGGAAAGTTAAAAGATGGATGGAAATTTAACCTCGTCAGCAGTAGGTCGATCATTAGGTTCAAATGCCAGCATTCTTTCTAAAACCCGAAGAGCAAGGGGATCTACATTGGGAAACTTTTGAGAGAAAGGAACTGGCTTCTTCTTGCGCATACTACTCAAGTATCTTCGAGCTTTCTCATTCCGTACCTGTTAATATACTTCCAAGGCTATATTAAGCAAAAAAATGAAGGACACAAATTTGCTAGAAGGATTGGCAAATGAACAACAGACCCTAGCAATGGCTTCAGGAGAGGGTGTTCCAAGAAAATCAGTCATGAGGTCTAATTGATGGACAACATTCTTTCCTGGGAAAAGAGGTTTCCCGGTTAAAAGTTCTGCGAAAATGCAGCCAATGCTCCATATGTCTATAGCAGGGGTATACTGAAAGAAAAGAAGATTGTAACATTAATTATCCATTGTCATTTCACAAACAATAACAATCATTCATTTTTTGTTTGTTTGACTAAAAGTAAACAATACATAACCAATAATTATTTAACTGTCAAGCTAAACCTTTTCAATTGGAAAACATTAGCGTACAAAACAAAACTTGATGAAATAGCTCAAGTCTCAACAAAGGTTCTTTTGTACATTAAGTTGACAGCAGTTTAAACAACATAAATTTCCAAAAGTTTCCTGGAATGCTAGCATATTGGCTTGAGGAAAGAGACAAAAAGGATGTGGGGGAGGTAAGCATGTTCCCAATTTTTAGATTCCAAGCAATAATAAATGAGATAAAGAAAGCAGTGATCCAGGATAAAAAAAAATTAACAGATACTGAACCTTGGAGAAAAAGGATCCACACAATTCAGGAGCCCTATACCACCGTGTAGCAACATAATCCTGTGAGGATACAATTGGTGAGCATAAACAACATGTGATGACCAGAGAAGGAAAACTTCGCTTAAGGTGAGTATTTCATAAGAAAAATATTCTTACTGTCCAAAATATAGCAGTTGGTGTATCATTGAAAGCCACTCTGGCAAGACCAAAGTCACAAATCTTCAGTTTGCAGTCAGCATTTGCTAAAATATTTTTCGGCTTCAGATCTCGGTGAAAAACATTTGCTACAAACCCATTAACAAGTTTAAATCAGCCACAATGGTTGTGATTTAGCAACTAGTTTTCGTATAAAACATTAACTATGAAAAAGGTACAGTGAGAAATTTAAAAACAAAAGTTAGCCAAGTATAAAGATCATAACCTGTGTGTATATACTTTAAGCCTCGAAGAAGCTGATAGAGAAAAAACTGGTAATGCTCTGCAGTCAAATCATCATTTGCTTTGATGACCTGATGTAAATCAGATTCCATAAGTTCAAATACAACATATATATCTTTGAACTCCCTTCTAGAAGGAGGTAATAAAATATGCTTGATCTCCACAATATCAGGATGGCGTAAGAGTCTAAGAAGCTTGATCTCACGAAGGATGCGGGTGGCATCAGAAACGTGTTCAAATATGTCATTGATTTTCTTTATTGCAACCTTCTCTCCTGTGTGTGTATCATAAGCAGAGCAAACAACACCATAGCTTCCTTTGCCAATCACTTCCTCTATTCTGTATCTACTCCCTTCGCCATATTCTGTAAAGAAGTCTACATCTACAGATGACTGCATAAACACAACAAATTAGACTCTGCTTCAATATACCAAGTAAAGCCAAAGTCATGATTTAAATGAGCAGCAACACACATGAAACCAGATTAAGGTTTCATATCTTATACAAGTAGCAAGCACAGCATCTACAAACAGAAAAGAATAAAGCTACACAAAAGCTTTTAGACAATGGATATAAATGTAGTTAATTTATACAGGAGATTTAAAAAATCACCCAGGTACATTAGACTCAATTCTGTAACAGTAAGGAAAATTCTCTTTTCTAGAGATCTTAAATATAAAAAAAATGAATTTATAAAAAAGGAAATGAAACAAATAGTATATGTTTCATGTAGCTTTTAAAAAAAAAAAATCATTAAAGCACAATTTGAAGTACCCAGTTAAAATGTAACAAGGAAAAGGGAAAAAGAATACTAAAACTAACTACATCACCGGCATACTTATTTTGGCTGTAGTAACAAGTATCTCAAATATTGCACGGGCTCAAAAGTTTAGGTAAATTTTAAAAAGATTAAAATAAAAAAAATGTTTAAAACTGTAGAATATATGCATGTCTGATTCAGATAAAATCCAAAAAACCTGCTATTAAAAGGGAAAATGTATAAAATTATAAATTAAATTAGCTTAATTTATTCAAATAAATTAGACCAAAAAAGGTAAAAAAGAAGAAGAGAGAAGTTAGGAATAACATATGCCATTTCTAAAGAGAGAGTAAACTGAAACATTGAGCTACTTTCAAATCTTGAAGCACAAGGTCCTGGTTCAAGCTTTGTTATTGCCTTAGTACATCAAGAGCATATATCTAGTTTAAAATATATAGACATTAATGATTGATTGAAAATGTCCAGCGAGATCTTGTAACAGCCGGTACCAAGCCCCAGTAAACGATAAAGGTTTTAAGCCATTGATAGCCAACCTAATATTGCTCAAACTCCCAACATAAAAGGGAAGTTAAAGCAGACTAAAGCGATCAGTGATTTCTAGTTAATAAGCCATGTATTTGATGGAAAAAGAGAGAATGTAAGGATGTTATCCCTATCTCAAAAGTAATACTTCATATTTGTTATATAATGGCGGATTATTCAGCCTTCTGTTTCATGAAAAAGATTTCCTATGTGCTATAAGATTTAAACTGACATGAACAAGTGAACAAGTTTATAAGATAATCCATTGCAATGATCTGCGCTCAGTAGATAAGCTATGAACCAAAATAGCTGACAAAAAAGCTTAAAAGATGAAAAACTTTTTGCAGTACATCTCACAAGCCAAAATAACTGGGAACCAGGCATAATGCCATATGAAAAATACATTCAGAATGAATAGAAAGAGATGTAAAAAAGTGTATGCAGTGACAGGGACCGCGAATTACTGGAAGGTTTGAAAGAACAAAATTCAATACAAAGGGTACAAATCCTATCCAAGCTATGTACAGATGCAGAAATAACAAAACATGGAGTAATAATTCTCTTCACAAAAATCTACCATGCTACGCTACATAAACATACATCTACCCAATGTGCTACCATGTTGATCGAGTTACTATACCTTTTTTCTCTGATCATGAGGCATATTGGAAACTAAGCATAAAACTCGATAATGATTGAACACCCCAACCGTAACCCAAATTCAAATCACTAAACTCCCACTTCCAGTTAATTTAGAATGGCACAAGAATCTCTGGATCACGAGGGATGATGAAAATGCAAAAGTCAAATAAAAGTGCAAAATAAAAAAATAGAAAAAGAGGATAAATTAAGAAGAAGAATAAAAAAAAAATAATAAAAAACTTTAGAGCTCAATAATGAGAAGGCAGACCCAGTAAAATTTGGTAGCTAAAATCAACAACGGTTGTGACAAAGGAACGTACTATACACTACACAGTACTGTACAGGGGCGGAGAACACGGAAGTGGAAACAAGAGCAACATAGACAATTTGGCGGCGGTACCAAAAGTGTTGTTGAAATGCCCAGTAAGAGATCACGTAGGAGAACGAGCTAGTCTAATGAATTAAGCATAGAACAAGCCGAAAAAACTAATCTTGTGGCGATAATCACTAAAAGGGCTAAAGGGGACGAATACTAAAATAATAAACAGAGCCAGAAGAAAGGGAAAGGGAGAAAGAGGGGAGTTGAAGAAGCGAATTCCAGAGGTTAGAATGGAGAAGTGGGAGTGAGAAAAGGAAAAGGTTTTGGATCTGAAAGAGAGAAGTGGTGAATCAGTGCAATGTAGTTGATGATGAAGAAGGGTGTGGTGGTGGGAGGATGTATCAAGCTCGGAAACAGAAACACTGATAAAGGAACAAGGACTCCCAATTAACTACAGGTATCATGATTCCAACATCACTCCAATTTAAAACGACGGCTATTATAATCATTTTTTTTTTCACTTCCAACATTTCATTCAATCATTTTCATATGTAATAATAGAATTATTTTTATTGCAACTATTTTAAAATTATATTTGAAAGCAATTTTAGTTAATAGCTTAAAAAATAAATTCTTTCAGGTTTAATTTTGATATATTGTTTCGTATGACTTTTATGAAATTTATTATAAAAGCTCATGATTTTAAGTATAAGGTAATTCATGATTATAAGTAAATATAATATAAATATTATTATTAATTAAATTCTGCAAGACACATAGTAATGATTTTAAATTCATCAACAAGAATATTTAAATCTTTAAATTTGTTCTCCAAAGCAAAACTTTTAAAAATTATTGACTGAGACTTTTTATTTTCTTAACACCAATATGGTTTTGGGTGTGAGATCGAGTCACTAACATGTTTACAGTTTCTCTTATGATGTCATTTGGTAACTATTCTTCTAGTCTTCTTTTTCGTCCCATTGTCCGGAGGTATACCTGTCAAAGGTTCTCGGATGCTTAAATTAGTTGACTATATGTACCGGAGTGCAATATAATAGTAATAAATTTCAATGAATGCGAATACCTGCCCCTTATCTTTGACTTGTATTTATAGTTTTCAGTATGGGTTTCAGATTAGTGAAATCTTAATCATGACTCAATCTCAGTTCAATACCTCTAATTACCATTTACCTTAATTTTTGTGAAAAAAAACTAATTATTGACGTAAACCGGATGTTCTAATCCTGGTCGTTCGTGTTTGAATTCGTTTTGCTCATCATAATCGTCCGATTGGTCTGATTACGGGGTGTTGTACGGTCATATGAGTCATACAAATATATTAGAAACCAATTCTATTACTTGTAACCTTACATTTAACAAAAATACATATGCTAATCAAGCAATAACGACTTAGCTTAAACAAAAATTCTAACATGCAATCAATATTTAAACATAAAATTCTAAAACACACACCAAAACAACAAATACAGAACAAAATTCCGGCATCTATAGAGATAACAAGACATGCCAAAGTTAAACGAAGAACAAAGAACCTTAAACTCAACAAAAATATAAAAAAAAGAACTTAGAGAGATAACTATTGTGAAACAAATTAGCAATCCTAAAAGAATTCAGCAAAAAAATAAAGATAATCTCAGACTAAAAAAAATACATTAATAGAAAAACATTAAAAAGAAGCGAAGGGGTTACTTAGGGGGTGACAAAGGGGTTGAGGTGGTGATGTTAATTATAACACAATGCAGGCAATGGTGATATTAATAAAAAATACAGTGGAGGAAGAAAAATAAAAAAAAGGAGAATGAGAAATGAATGTCTAAATATCATGAGCATATTAGTCTCAACTCATTTTTAAATTAGTTTCCATTTTACAATTTATTAAATTAAATGAGATTTAAGAAAATAAAATTCAATTAACTCTTAAATATAATATATTATTAATTTAAAGTTGACTTGAATTTATATATAAAATGTCAATCGATTCCAATAAAAAATTAAGATAAATTTATTAAAAGTCATCGTAAATCAAAATTAAATTTAAATAATTTTTACTAAATAATCAACTCATATCATTCAAGTCAACTCAAACTAAAATTAAGTTTAGATAATTCAGACTAAATAATCAATTCATACCCTTCAACACTATTCTACTTAAATTAATTTATCCTATTTGAAGTCGTATAAACCTAAACCAACTTTATATTTTTAAGATCAAGCCAACCGAAGTAGACTTGAGTTAAAATCAAATTTTCTTTTTACAGCTAAAGTCGAATCCGTTAACACAGCTTCATTTTTCTTTTAAAGTGAAATTGTCATACTTGATTACCTCAATTATAACATTTCTTTTATGTCATTAAGGAAAATGGTTTTCTTTTTAATTTTTATTCTATTATGTTTCAATGATATTTATTTTTTATAATTAATTCGTTGTTTAAAATTAATTTAATAATAAAATAAGAAAAAGAATTTATATTAGTAAAAATGTGAGAAAAATTAGAAGTAATTAAAATTAAATAACTAAAATAAAAATACATTATCGAAAGTCTTAATATTTCGTTTTAGTAATTTTATTTTAATTAATTTAAATTTTTCTGAAGTTCTTATTAATATAAATCACTTCAACTTTTTCTTACTTTATTATCTTTGTTATATATTCAATTAATTAAATTAATTTTAAACATTAAATTAATTAACTAATAAAAAATAATAAATATACTTGAAATATAGTAAAATAAAAATTTAAAAATCACTTTATTTAAAAAAAAGTTTTTAATTGAAGTCGTCACATATACAATAACATAAAAATAAGTGAAGATGTGTTATGTGTAACGACTTTCCTTAAAAAAATTAAATTTTTACTACCTTATACAATTTCAACTATAATAGAAAAAAAAATCACTTTTAACTAGTGCTATTTGTAATGATTTTATTTATAAAAAAACAAATCTATTCAGATCATACGACTTCAGACAAGATAAATCTAATTTATTTGAAATCATTTTAAATGATCTAGATCACACTACTTCAGACAAAACAGATCTAACTCAGTCGAAATCATTTTAAAAGATATTGTTTATTTTTTAATTTCATAGTCTCAATATTTACCTTAATATTTTAAAAATTTAACTTCATTCCAAAAATATAAAAGTGAATTAAGATGGTAAATTAGTTGGTTAGATGTATTGGTTGAAACATAGTAGAGGCCAAATGTTCCTTTCCAGCGTATTGGGTGCAGATATGAGCTGTGGGTTGAAATCCTTTGGATTTTCAAACAGACAGGCAGTGAAATTTTCATGTGACGTTTTCGAATATTTTCGATTTTAAGATAAGAAGACAGCAGTTTAATATCCCTACATCTTATGCACTTGTTCACAACATCACCAACACAACTTTAAAAGTGTATTAGATCCATTCATTCCGCCCAATAATTCAACACATCCAACTACAACATGCTACACTCTCTTATTGCCACAATACACTTTTATTTCACTTTCTTTCTGACATGTTTCTCGTCACAGGTTCGACCAACTCAGATTAACTTTGTGTTGGAATCCATAAGTTGTAACACCAGGACAACATGTTTAAATTAATTTTAAATATGAATTTTACATTAAAATATATTCTCGATCTAACAACCAAATATCTGATAGACGTTAGCAAATTAGAATATCCTATCACCGTAAGTTATCAATTTGGATGACTTGCGTCAGATGTAGTACAACTACACTTATATAAGCATCAATAAGTCGGTGCTACCTCTTGTGTTATGACCGTAATATCATTAAAAATATTAGATTAGATTAACTTTACTATAACATTTTTTGGCTGAATAATAATTTTATTCTCAATAATTCAATGTTTTTATTTTTATTTTTCATTCAATGTAACTATTTATGTTATATCAACGTTAACATCATTTAAAACATGATAAACTAGTATTTACATGTACAATCATCCAACACAAAGTTAAAATATTAAAAATGAAACATTGAATTATTATTAAAAATGCTATTAATCATATTTTAAAAATATATAAAGATGACAAAAAAAAGACAAGTCTGGCGAGTCAACATGCTAGTCCAGTAAAAAAAAGAGTTAAAACAACATTTTCAACCCGAAAGCCTTCACTTCATTTTAACAAAGCTCAACTTGATATTATGAGACCTCACAAATTAGATTTCATGTTCCATATTATATTATCTTCATATATGTTGTTAATTTTATTATTTTTACATTTAACAGAATTATTCATGTATATTGTCTACTATGTTGTTTCTTCAAAGTGTCCACAACATGTAACACATGATGAAAGGGCAGAAGGGTCCAATGTTAATACAGCTTATCAAAGAGTGAGAAAGAGTTCTAGAAACAAAATAACAAACTCCAGGCTGGAGGATTTCTATTGGTGAAAAGCATAGTCGTATATTGGGGGTCGAGAGGGAAAAAGAAGAGGGGTGGTTGGAAATTCTGTTTTGCCTTCTCTCTGCATAATTTCTTTTTTCTGATGTACCACATCTCTCTCTCTGGACATTGCCTATGGCAGCTATAGGATGATCCTAAACTTTTCCGTTTCTAGAATAAAATTTATTCCAATATTCATTCCTTTTACTGGTGCAAAAATTATTTGAGAACTTTACTGCTATATCAATACTGTGAATTTTTTGTACTGTTCCATTGGTGATTTTGGGTACTGTTACAATTGGTGCTTTCATTGTCCATGGCGGAGAATACTCGCCTCAAAGACCTCACGACTGATGTCAAACGCATCATCGACGTACTGGAGATCAGAGACCGTGAAAACGCCACAAGATTTGAAACCTTAGAGTCAGCTGTTGATGCCTTGCTGCAGCAGAAAACAGCAAACCCTGCTCCACCGTTTCAGGTGCGTAATGTCAAGTTGAATTTTCCACGCTTTGATGGCTCCGATGTCTTGCAATGGATATTCAAGGCAGAGCAATTCTTTTCATATTACAATACTCCTGATGATCATCGTTTAACAATTGCTGCCATACATCTGGACAAGGATGTAGTCCCATGGTTTCAAATGATGAACCGTCAAGATACCTTCCACTCCTGGGTTGCTTTTACTCGTGCGCTAGAATTGGAATTTGGTCCTTCTCCCTATGAGTGTTCTAGATCCAATTTATTTAAGTTGACCCAAACAGATTTTGTGCAGGAATATTATGTCAAATTCACTGCCCTGGCTAACCGTGTCCAAGGTGTCACCACTGAAGCCTTGTTAGATTGTTTTATTGGAGGGTTAAAACCGGATATTCGAAGGGATGTAATTGCTCAATCCCCTTCAACATTGATTCGCTCAGTTTCCTTAGCTAAATTATATGAAGAAAAATACATGACCAAACCCAAACCATATCAACCTTATACAGCAGCCAAAACACTAACCGCAAACACTAGCCAGCCTATACACCAAACCATTAAATCCACAAATCTACCACCCTTGCTTCCAACTCCGATTATAGCTTCCACCACCATCCGAAATACCCATATCAAGCGAATCACCCCAGTTGAGATGCAACTGAGAAGGGAAAAAGGGCTCTGTTATACATGTGAGGAGAAATTTTCTCCTACCCATCGCTGTCCCAACAAGCAATACCTGTTTCTACAATGCCAAGACGCGGATGCTGCAGACTTACCACCCGAACCACCGGATACGGAGCAACAAGGTGAATTAAACTTGTTACAAGAACACCACATATCTTATAATGCTTTAAAAGGAGCTTCTGGACTGGGTACAATGAAATTCCAAGGTTTAATTAATGGCATTACAGTTCAAGTTTTACTTGACAGTGGCTCGAGTGATAGTTTTCTGCAGCCCAGAATCGCTCATTGTTTAAAGTTGCCCATTGAGCCAATCTCAAATTTTAAAGTTCTAGTTGGCAATGGCAATACTTTAGTTGCTGAAAGATTGGTTAAAGACTTGGAAGTCCGAATTCAGGGTCACTTTTTGACATTGCCAGTATATTTACTACCTGTTACTGGGGCTGATTTAGTTTTGGGAGCTGCCTGGTTAGCCACTCTTGGACCTCATATTTCAGATTACAGCACTCTTACACTAAAATTTTATTTGGGCAATCATTTTGTCACATTGCATGGGGAGCAAAACACTTTACCGGTACAAGCTCAGTTTCATCATCTCAAACGTATGACTCATACACATGCCATAGCTGAGCTTTTTACATTACAATTCGAACAATTAGACGGTTTTTCAGAGCAACAGCTGCAATTACACCACGATGTCGACCCTGAATTGGTGTTGTTATTGAATAAATATAAGGTGGTTTTTTCTGTTCCTTCGGGGCTGCCTCGTAGTAGGTCAAAGAACCATTCTATTCCCTTGTTACAAGGATTGGAACCAGTGAAAGTGAGACCATACAGGTATCCCCATAGCCAGAAACACCAGATTGAAATAATGGTCCAAGAGATGTTGAAGGAAGGACTTATTGTACCTAGCACTAGTCATTTTTCATCGCCAATTATTCTGGTTAAGAAGAAAGATGGAACTTGGCGCTTTTGTACTGATTATAGGGCATTGAATGTTATCACTGTTAAGGATAGTTTTCCTATCCCAACCGTAGATGAACTCATCGATGAGTTACATGGAGCGCAATTTTTCTCTAAATTGGACTTGCGTTCGGGCTACCACCAGATTTTGGTAAAGGAAGAGGACAGATTCAAAACAGCTTTTAGAACCCACCAAGGTCATTATGAATGGGTTGTAATGCCATTTGGTCTCACCAATGCCCCTGCCACATTTCAGAGCTTGATGAATGATGTTTTCCAAGGCTTGTTGAGGAAATTTGTTCTTATGTTTTTTTATGATATTCTAGTATATAGCTCTTCTTCGTCTGCTCATTTACTGCATCTTGAAGTTGTTTTGCAGAAACTTGAGCAACATCAACTCTTTGCCAAACTATCTAAATGCTCCTTTGGTCTTCAACAAGTGGACTATTTAGGCCACACTGTTTCCGGCTTAGGAGTGGCAATGGATACAAGCAAGATGCAAGTTGTGATGGATTGACCATGTCCTAACACCTTGAAGCAGTTGCGCGGCTTTCTTGGCCTTACAGGCTATTATAGACGCTTCATAAAAAATTACGCAGTGGTGGCCGCCCCTCTCACCGATTTATTAAAAAAAGACAATTTTCAGTGGACACCGTCGGCTTATGCAGCTTTTGAGCAATTAAAATTGGCAATCACCCAAGCCCCTATTTTGGCTATGCCCGATTTTTCGAAACCTTTTGTCTTAGAAATAGATGCCTCAGGAGTGGGAATCGGTGCAGTTCTCAGCCAAGAGCATCATCCGATTGCATTTTTCTCTAAGAAGCTTTCGGCTGCCATGCAAAAACAATCCACATACACTAGAGAATTTTTTGCTATCACAGAAGCCATTGCCAAGTTCCATCATTACCTCCTGGGCCATAAATTTGTGATTCGAACAGATCAAAAAAGCTTAAAAAGCTTAACGGAGCAAGCTATTCAGACCCCAGAACAACAAAAATGGCTGCACAAATTGCTGGGATATGATTTTACCATTGAATATAAGCCGGGGAAAGATAATATTGCTGCAAATTCTCTTTCTCGATCCTGTTTCATGGCGTGGTCACAACCTAATTTCCAAATTCTGCATGCATTACGGGAAGCTGTTTCTCAGGATCCTCATCTTAAGGGTGTTCTAGACTTGTGTTTGCTAAATCAGCCTCATCACCCCATTATTCAGTGCATGATAATTTACTCTGCTGGAAGGGTCATTTAGTTATTCCTCAATCTCATGCTTTGATCCAACAGATTTTACATGAGTTTCATAGCTCATTGATGGGAGGGCATGCTGGTTTTACAAGAACTTTGGCTAGAATTGCAGCTCAATTTTATTGGAAGGGTATGAATAAAGATGTACAACAGTTTGTTCAAAATTGCTTGATTTGCCAACAAGCAAAAATGTCTCACACTCTCCCTGCTGGTCTGTTACAGCCACTCCCCATTCCAGAGCAAATTTGGGAAGACATTGCTATGGATTTCATCACGGGCCTCCCTTCTTCAAATGGCTTTACGGTCATCTTGGTAGTTGTTGACAGATTATCTAAATATGGCCATTTTTCCCCTTTAAAGGCTGATTACTCTAGTAAATCAGTTGCAGAAATTTTTGTTAAATCAGTGGTAAAACTACATGGCATTCCTAAGACTATAGTTTCGGATAGGGACAAAGTTTTTCTGAGTCATTTTTGGCAGCAGTTATTCAAATTAAGTGGTACTTCTTTGAACATGTTCACTGCATACCATCCACAGTCCGATGGCCAATCTGAATCCTTAAACAAATGTTTGGAAATGTATTTGAGGTGTTTCACTTATGAATCTCCTAAAGATTGGGCAAAGTTGTTGCCTTGGGCTGAGTATTGGTATAACACTTCCTATCACCATAGTTGTGGAATGACCCCCTTTAAGATCGTGTATGGAAGAGATCCTCCTGCCTTGGTGAAATACAACATTAATCCACATGATTCTCTTTCAGTTCAAGAACAATTACTGCAACGAGATGTAACAATCAACAAATTGAAAGTTAATCTCCACAAAGCTCAACAATATATGAAGAAACAGGCTGACAAGAAAAGGAGGTTCATGGAATTCCAAATTGGTGACTTGGTCTTGGTTAAACTCCAGCCCTATAGACAACACTCTGTAGCTCTTCGGAAAAATCAGAAGCTGAGTATGAGATTTTTTGGTCCTTTCCCTGTTACTCAAAGAATTGGCCAGGTTGCTTACAAATTGTTGCTACCCCCAACCACTAAAATCCATCCAGTATTCCATTGCTCCCAGTTGAAACCTTGTAGAGGGGATCATTCTCAGCCTTATGTGTCTTTACCTACTACTTCCAATGAATTGCCACCAGTTATTCACCCTGTTGCCATTTTAAAATCCAGGGTCCTATTACGAGGCCTGAACCAAGTTCCATAATATTTGGTGCAATGGGAGGGATTAGATGTTGATAACGCCACTTGGGAGGATCAAAGAACCCTGCAGCAAGCTTTCCCGAATCTCAACCTTGAGGACAAGATTGGTCTTAATGGGGGTGGAATTGTAACACATGATGAAAGGGCAGAAGGGTCCAATGTTAATACAGCTCATCAAGGAGTGAGAAAGAGTTCTAGAAACAAAATAACAAACTCCAGGCTGGAGGATTTCTATTTGTGAAAAGCATAGTCGTATATTGAGGGTCGAGAGGAAAAAGAAGAGGGGTGGTTGGAAATTCTGTTTTGCCTTCTCTTTGCATAATTTCTTTTCTCTGATGTACCGCGTCTCTCTCTCTGGACATTGCCTATGGCAGCTATAGGATGATTCCTAAACTTTTCCGTTTCTAGAATAAAATTTATTCCAATATTCATTCCTTTTACTGGTGCAAAAAATTATTTGAGAACTTTACTGCTATATCAGTATTGTGAATTTTTTGTACTGTTCCATTGGTGATTTTGGGTACTGTTACACAACACTATTCACAATATCATATTTCATAGTTTTGACCTTATTTAGACCGTCATCCAGATTAAAAAATTTAACTTGAATGTGTAAACATATATTAAGAGGAACAAAGAATAAAACATGTGTAAACCCCAAAACCATACTATTATGCATACGAAATGTTGCAGCTATTGAAGATGGATGCAGAAAGCAAGCATTACAAAGACAAACACAATCATCTACATTAAATAAGATGATAACATTCATCTACTTAGTTCATCTACATTAAATAAGATGATCACGTTCATCCACTTAGTTCACATATTACTTATATTTAGAAAGCTTGGACAAATTCCAATGTGTTAATGATAAAAAAGATAGATTTTGAATATGGAAAAAATTGGAATTCAGCAGAGAATATGCTCACCAACGTGATTTATGTTGAAAACAAATCACCTACAAGCTAGACAAACAGAAAAATAACATCATTACCTAGAACTATTGTACATGAGGTAGAAGGTTCATTACACAACAAGAACTACTTCAAACGAAAACGAAGACAAGAAACAATTACTCGTCATTACTATAGTCTAAAGAATAGTGAAGAGGTAAACATGCATGAAATCTAAAAGAAAACAAAAATCTTACATAACTAAAATTTACTTCATGTTTTATCTTTCCAATTCGATGATAAATGGTTTAATCATTAAATTTGATAATAAATAATTATTAGATTAAGTAAAGAAATTTAAATTTGACTTTCACACTTCCATGAATATAAAAACCTTCTTTATTATTCAATGATCACTGTAGACAATAATTAAATTAGTTTTGATATTGATATTATTCCTAATTATTTAATATAAGACTTTTTCTATGATTATAATTTTACTCTCTTATTGCTCGTCTAAGTTAGATTTACCTCAATTATTTGTCTCTTACCTTCAGCTTTATTCAAATTATTTGTCTCTTACCTCAATTTTACTACCCTTTTCGGCATCATTTACTAAAACAATTATGCATTATTATTTATTCTAGCAAAGCCTCCATCAGAGTTATTGTTAACCATTGATTTTAAGACGAATTTGCAAAATACTTATACTATGCACTGACTACAAACATATTTAAGAGAAACACATTAACATAACCACCTTTATTTGTCATCTACTATAATTCTCACCAAGCATCCTCTTCTTTTTCAAATCAAAATTTTCAATTTGAACGGCGGTCTAAGAATATGATCAAAACTACGACATATGATACTCTGGTAGCGTTGTAAGCACTTTGAAAAAACAACACAGTAAAAGAATTAACAAATATGTGTCATATTCATGAATACTTATGCTAAATGTAATAAATAATAAAACTACTAACATATATTATAAAACACGTTCTACGAAATCAAATTCTATAACATAAAGCTGAACTGTGTTAATATAAAATGTCACTACACAATTTTTTTTTAATAAAACCAGACTACCGGACCAAGTTGGTTTGGACTCCCAGAGTAAAACACTATCCCAACCTATCTTCTATGACCAGGCTGACAGGCTGACCCACCAAACATAACTTATTTCGCCATCCCTACTTCAAATTCAATTATAAATAATTCCATTTGTTAGAAATCTAAAACAAAAAATAAAGTTTGCGAACAATTACCGCTTTATTCACCCTTACTTCTTCCTGAAAATTACGAAAGAACGTTTCTAAGAAAAATCAATTCTTTGCTGTTGTCTTATCTTTATTTCATATCACTCTTCTTTTCACTGTTCATTATGTTTAATTGAACTTCCAATTTCACCCCAAGACAGACCCACCCTAACCACCACAACCATTTAACAAGTTAAAAGTATAACTCGTTACCACGGGCCGTCACAACTTATGAAGAACTTAAAATAATCAATGAAAGCAACTAAATTCAACGCAAATTAGACTACAACTAGCAGATTACGATGCTATGGAAATTATGACCACAATTGTCACCAAAAAGTTTATCCCAGGACGCTGTTAGTCCGCCCCTTTACAAGAGGTGTACACTTCTTCGATGAGGCCATAATATAACAATAAACTTAAAAGGGACAACATTTTTCTTCGAACTAAATTGATAGTCTACCACTGTGAATATGTCCCTCAAGGGTAAAATATTAATAGTTGAGAAGCTGGAAAGGCTGAAAATAGCTTGAGAAGCTCGTTTTAATATCAAATTAAAATCAGCATAATCTAATAGTGATTTGAGGACATGACATTTTTTTCTGGAAGCATAAATAAACTAGTTTCAAAATTCAATCCATTCAACGGCAATATGAAACTATTACTCATCCACATAATCTCAAACTTCGCTGGGCTTCAAGTTTCTAAACAAGGGTCTCACAAGTTAAAACAACTTGGCAAGTACATTTTGGTAGAAGAAAAATAATGATAAAGAAAGCATAAAAGTTTCAGTTACCAACTTTGCAAACAAAATAAAAAGCATCACAAACCACCTCCTGCTATGATGATATAATAACTAGTGACTAGCATATCCTCCATTGCAACCGGTGAATCTCAAAACTGAAATCACTTCGATCCTCAATTGAAAAATAACCTAGTAGAAGAAACCCAGTACCTTACCACCAACATTTTTCCTCCTGGCCTCTTCATGATCCATAATGCCAGCAGAGGTTGTCAATACAATATACCCAAACTGCATAATTAGTGTAAATCAAAAAAGGTCAGTGATAAGTAGAGGAACCATTAGTATCCAACATCACTCAGTAGTAAATCACACATAATTCAATTTTTGATATGATGTTAGAGAGTTAACGCCACAGCCCCGCTAGAAAAAACAAACCAACCTTAGCACATAGCCTATAAAATTATAACCCAATCAACACAAAAAAATTTCACAACACTTAAGAAAAATACTGAAATAAGTTTTAATTCCATGGCACTATACAAGCATCATGTTGTGTTTAAGGTTCACATAAACACGCATATGAACACAACACAAAATATATACAAATAAATAAATTTAACTGACCTGTCTTGAGGGGAGAAGCCTAGCAGTCCAAGGTTCTATGTCTTTGACACCCACATCAAAACGGGGACTAATAACCCCACACTTGTTCAATCTACCGTTCAACTCAACCACGATTTTACCAGCCCTGTGGTCATCAACATACTCAAACTCTCCGATGTATCCTACACCATCGAGCACCCGAATGCAACAATAATTCAACACACAAACTAAATCATTAATCAGAAAAAAAAAACATTAATAACAGATTGATACCGTGCTTTTGCATCACCAGAAGGAATTTAATAATAACTTTGGAGGATGGCCTAATCATGACTTGACGCTTCCCCCTTTTCTCGGCATTGTACATGCTCTTGAGAGCATCGTTCAAGACACTAACCCTCACCATACTCACTAACTGACACCCAAATTGCAATCAGAGTCAATCAATTATAATTAAGGCTAAAAACTATATCACACCCTCAAATGAAACCAACTATTTGGAAACGAGCGATTAATACTAATCTTACCAACAGAGAAGAGAAGCCTCTGGGATGCTGCGCCGGTGCTCTTCCTTTCAGAACTAAGCGACAATCACGAAAAGCGCAAATAAGAAGGCTTGGGACTCTGTATTTAGGGTTTAGGAGCTGGAGAGCCTCTTATTGGGCCCATTTTGGGCTTCAACCCTTGCTAATTTATTTTTGCACTTTTATAATTCCAACCTGCACCCGATAAATTTGTGTCATGACAATATTGCATTTAGATAGTAAATTTCAAAATATAAAATAAAAAATTATTTTATATTATGTTGACAGTATTAGTATCGAGATTTTGTATTTAATTTTGTTCATGTCTTTTAATTTTAAATTTAATTGAGTTTCAATTTTTTTAGTTCAACAATATTTTTCCTTTTTAAAATAAAACCAAATTAATAATTAAAAGTAATTACAATATATATATATATATATAATATGATTTTTTAGAATATATATATACTAAATCACTTAATTTAAATATTAAAATTAATTTTATTTTACATTTTTTACATTATAAAATTCCTATTTTAAACTTAATTCTTTTTAAATATTTAAATAATAATTGTAAAGTAACATTTGTAATTTTTTAATTTTAATATTCAAAAAACTTTTTTTAAACAAAAAAATATATAGTTTTTTAAATAGTTTTATAAATTATTTCAAATATTAAAATTTTAAATTACGAAGTGTTACTTTATATTTATATTTTTAATATTTTAAAAACATTGAAATTTTAAAATAGATACTTTTTAAAATTTAAATTAAAAAAATAAATATTTAAATGAATTGATTTGATGTATAAATCTTAAAATATTATTTTAACATGTATAAATAGCTTTTTATATTTAACATAAATAAGCTAATTGAATCATTTTAACAAAAATTAATACTTAATTAGTAGAAAAAAAACTATCGAAGAATTGAAACAAAAATTATAACCAAATAATAATTTTAGACTAAAAATTGTGACATCCTACGAATTATAATAATTATGAAAGTATACAAATATGTTAAAAGAATTGGTTAATAATGATTTAATTTAAAAAACATTAAATATGGTTAAATATTATAAGATATTCTTAAATATCAAACTGGTTATCTAAAAATAAAATAGTTTTAAGTTATTCACTAGATAGGTCATATTAAATTAATGTCCTTTACAATCGATTTAATATGTTGACATTACATTCCAATTTAAAATATTTTCTAATATTCACAAATTGTTTTATAAATTAAATCAGTTTAATTAAATTAAATAGATTTCATTACAAATAGTTTTATATTCAGTTCTAATATTACTATTTTTCAATAATGATAACATATGTGTCTGTATAAGAGTTATTTAAGTTTATAATTTTTATTGAAAAATATTTTTGAACATACGATAAAATTTGTGGTTATAATAGTTATTATTTATGTTAGTTCCCTTGTATATGTTTCTGTAATTATAAATGTCATAGATGTTTATATTTTCTAGGAACACAAATGATAATAATATAAGTATGGTAGGATATGCACACTAATAAAAAAAATGAGAATTGTGCCATGCTTGGGACACTATTAGAGAAATTATTATTATTTTTTATTTTGTCAAACTAATAAAGTACCGTGATTTAAGACATGATTTTTTTTTTGGAGATTTAAATAAAGTATGGTAATTTTATTTTTAAATGACTATTTGAAATAAGGTTATTCGTCTAACAATTTACTTTATGGAAGAAAAAAAAAATGGCGTCTTACAAAATTATTAACAATTATGTTAAAATTTGGCCCCTGTGTCAATCTAGAAAGAACAAAATTGTCCTTTAGAGTATCATTATAAATTATTGAATGTTAAAAGAACCTTTAAATTATTTCTTGTTGATATTTTTTGAAATGATTTAATAGTTAATTTTATTCTTAGTTTCATTTACAAATCTCAATTTAGTTCATTGTTTTAAAAGTGTTTGAAATAAATTCTCACGTTTAAAATTTTGAGTCAAATTAGTTAAATATAAACGAATGCATTAAAGATTTGATGATTTGAGAGAAAAAATTACTCACATATTATTTTATAAATATATTTCTCTCCTTCTTTCTCTTTAATACCAAATTTTTAGGTGCGTGGAATAGTGTGTCAGTTTGCAACAAGATATTATGCAACTATTTCTCTAAACAAAACTCCAAAAAGATCACAATAAGCCTTACACTCTTTTATAATTTAAGTCTAATATAATAAATTGTAATTTGATATTAAAAAATACAGTAAGAAAATGTATTATAAAATTAAATTAAAATTTAAAATTCACACTAATAACAATTTAATTTTATTATTTTTAATAATTTTATATAGAAATTAAAATAATTTTTTTACTGTTTGAAACCAAAATATATAAAAACAATTTCTATCACAATGCAATAGACATTACAAGAAATAAATATGTGCAAGTTAAGTAAACAAAGTCACATTAATTTTTGTGTACGAAAGGGACAAACAATATTTTGATACAAAATAATTGCCAATTGAAAGTAAAAAAGAGTATGCAAAAAAAATAGAAGAAAAGTAGAAGAGAGAGTATTTAAAGTAGAAGAAAAGTATAAGAGAAAAAAAAACTGACAAAAACCTGCATTGTGTAGAAAAATAGAAGAGAAAAAAAAATAGTTAACGTCGTTTGTACGGATTTAACGAAAGAGATTTCATTGATGCAAATTTGATTAAGTGAAGAGATACTCGATACACTTTTTAAAGATGAACTAATTTGACATTTTCGAACAAAAATTGGGATAAAATATGATATTAAACCTATTGAAATATATCATCTTAGATCATGCAATAGATATTAAATACTTCAAAAACTATTTAAATATTTTGTTTTTTTAAATTATTTAGAAAAAAATTATTACTTTAGAAATGAAATCATTGGTATCACAAATACTTGTGTACTTAGGAGTAATCTTCGTGGTAATTAAACTTCAAGTAATAAATTTTTTATTGCACAAATAAAAAAAGTGTATTAAAATAAAATTTAAAAGAAAGAAACATTTTAAATTGAAAAAAAAATACTTAATAACAATAAAAAACATCCTATATTATAAATAAATTAAATTTAAACTAAATTAATAGTTGACCATTCAATATGCATGATTTAATTGACCATTGAAGCATTTATTTTGGGGTATGCACTCAATGGATGGACTGGTCCTACAGGAAAAGTACTAAAGAAGGAAGAAGCTTGGGAAGAGTACCAGAGAAGGAACAGCTATGTCCGGTTTTTCTGAATGATTTTAAATATAATTTTTCAAACAAAGAAAAATACAGTTTTTTAAACAAAGGAAAATACAAATTTTTAAATTATTTCAAATATGAAAATTTAAGAATTACAAATGTCACTTTATATTTATATTTTTAATATTTTAAAAATATCATAATTTTAAAATTGGTCTTTTGAAAATTTAAATTAAAAGATAAAAAATAATTAAATATTTAAATAGAATGATTTATATATAAATTTTAAAAAATTAATTTAACATATATATAAGTTATAATTAGGCTTAATTACTATTTTGGAGAAAGACAATGTTACTTTATTTTTAAAATAAAAAATAGAATTAAACTAAATCTAAATTTAAAATTTAAAAGATGAATTAAATACAAAATATTATGTAACACTGACACTAACACACGTAAGACACATTATACTAATTTTAATACATGATACTAACATTGTTGATAAAGACTGAAACACGCAAAACAAAAGAACGCTTAAAAAATTTAAAAGAAAATGGAAATATTAACACATGTTAATATCAATTTAACCAAAATCGCGTAATTGAATATTTTTACAAATACTGAGACTTAGTTAAAAAAAAATCAATTTGAAGAATTGAAAGAAAAATTATGACTAAATAAGAATTTTAGACTAAAAATTATAAAATATTAGAAATTATAATAATTATGAAAATATAGTGGTTAAATATTTTAAATAAAAGATAAAATAGTTTGTTAATTACCTAATTAAAAAATATTAGGATCAAGATATTAAATACCTCAAAAATTATTTAAATATATTTTTTTAATTATTTAGAAAAGGTTAATACTTTAGAAATGGAATTTGGTTTATTCACACTGTATCACAAATACTTGTGTGTGTACCTAGGAGTAATCTTCATGGTAATTAAACTTCAAGTAATGAATTTTTTATTGCACAGCAAAATAAAAAAAAAGTGTATTAAAATAAAATTTAAAAGAAAGCAACATTTTAAATTGAAAAATAAATACTTAATAACAGTAATGAAAATTTCCTATATTATAAAAAAATTAAATTTAAACTAAATTAATATTTGACCATTCAATATGCATGATTTAGTTGACCATTGAAGCATTTATTTTGGGATATGCACTCAAAGGACAAACTGGTCATGCAGGAAAAGTACTAAAGAAGAAAGAAGCTTGGGAAGAGTACTAGATAAGGAAGAGCTATCCTAAGTCCAGTTCTTCCGTCTTCTCTCTATATATTGAGTCATATGCTGCATGCAGAACAATGGAAGAAAAGTAAAATGAAGAGATACGGTAGAAGAGGAGTAAGGAGAAGGAACATAACCACTGTTCTTCTGCCAAGGGATTTGATCATTAAAGTTTTGTTGAGGTTGCCGGTTAAGTCTCTTGTTCGTTTCAAAAGTGTCTGTAAATCATGGTTTTCTTTAATCTCTGATCCCCACTTTGCAATTTCACATTTTGAACTTGCTGCAGCATGCACGGAGAGACTTCTGTTGTTGGAACCTAGTGTTCCTGAAGTCCGATCCATAGACTTCAATGCACCTCTCCACGATGATTCTGCTTCGGCTACATTAAACCTCAACTTTCTGCCCCCAGAATCCTATGGTGAGCTAATCATAGGTTCTTGTAGGGGGTTTGTGCTTTTGTGTGGCCTAAGTCTCTGTTTGTGGAATCCCTCAACAGGTATCCACAAACAAGTGTGTCCTTCACCTATTGCATCGGATATGGATGTCATGTTTTGCACGTTTCTCTATGGTTTTGGGTATGACCCATCAACAGATGACTACTTGGTGGTTCAAGCCTCCTACGATGTAGACTTAGAACCTGCAACCCGTGTGGAGTTTTTCTCTGTCAGAGCTAATGCGTGGAAAGAAATCGAGGGCATTAATCTGTGTTACATGAATTGCTGTGATGAAGCCAGAACGGGGTCGCTCTTGAACGGTGCTATTCATTGGTTGGCTTGTCGTTATGATGTATCAACGAATGTTATCGTTGCTTTTGATTTAACAGAAAGGAGTTTTTCAGAGATACTTCTGCCTGAAGATTTAGCTTGCCAGTTTGATTTTTGCTATTTGGGAGTACTGGGAGGTTTTCTTTGTGTACACGTTGTGGGGTATGAAGGGTGTCCAGCAGAAATATGGGTGATGAAAGAGTACAGAATACAGTCATCTTGGAGTAAGAGTGTTGCTGTGGTTGTTGATGAGATTCCTAGCTACTTCTCACTGATTTGCTCTACAAAAAGTGGTGATATTGTAGGGACAGATCTTTCTCAAGGATTGGTAAAATATAACAGCGAAGGAGAGCTGCTAGAGCATCGATCCTATTGCGATGTTCGAGGAAGATTGCAAACGATTGTGTATAGCGAGTCTCTACTTTCACTCCCTTACGATAGTGATCAAGCTGAAGAAGACTAACAATGAAATAGGCTGTGATACTTTTACTTTTTTCTTGCTATTATCCGTGTATTACCACTTGTGAATTGTTCTTGTATAATAAAACGTGAAAAATAAATAGAACTTGTTGTGTTATTGTCTTATTGAAAAAGTAGAACAATATAAGGAATTGGTAACACAAACATACCAAAATAACAGATATGCAGCACTTAACAGAATACAAATTTTTATCATTGATGGTTTTTTTTTTGTCACAGATTCTAGCATCAACAAGTATATCATGTGGTCTATAATGAAGAAGGTTAAATGACGGATAAATTTATCAGTTATAGTGCTGTGAAGAAGGTTAAAATTCGATATAATGGACGGTTCAAATTGCTGATGAATAATCTGTTAGAGCAGAAATTATTAATCAAATTTAATTTTTTCTAGCATTTTGTAATGCTAAGTGGGATGAAATTCACGTCATGGAAAGAGGTTTTTGACATTGTTTTCAACTGTATGAAATTGGACATAACACTTGTTCATTCCAATCAACGGTAAATTTGGATCAATTATGGATTGAAAGATGGGAAGTTTTACATGATAAAACCTCAATTGATAACAAAAACATTAGTTAAATAAAAACAAATGTAAGAGGAACTTGAAAGCATATTCAATTATATTAAACTCTAATTGAGAGAAAAAGTAGTTACTCATGTAAGAGTTTTTTTCTCCCAAGAAGTTTGTGTCCAAAATCATAAAAATGGATTATTTTGAATACGATGAAAAGGTTTGGACCGTGTTCATATTATAAGAACAGATAAGATTCAAAACGACTATGTTTGGCAGCATGTCAAGGGAATTACCCTAGGTCATCATTTCGTGTAATTCTTAAAACTCATAAAAAGAATCATTATTAAAAAAATGAGCTGAATTAGAGTTCATTAATATAATAGACAAGTCTGCCAAGGCTTAATAAAATGTTTTTTATTAATAAGATAGTAGAAAGTTGAAAGTAAAATATATAATTAAAATTAGTAGATTGTAAATAAAAAATTAAAAAAATGCAAATGCTTGTTTTTTCTCCTTTTTCAATTACATTAATAAATAATTTTAACAAACACTTTTAATATTAATCGTTTACCATCACTGGTTACCAACTTTGAACTACATACTAATTTTTTCAGTTTTCAACTACCATACTAGCAAGTTTTGCTGCTAATTTTATTAAATATATTCGGAACATTCTTTTTGTATACCTTTCTCTTTGGTATTTACTATTGATTAACTTGTCTCGATAACTTTTTGTATGGTATTTTGCTTGTTATAAATTTAGGAAGTATAAAGAAAAAAAAGTATGCAAATTTTATCCACAATTGTGTTATTTACAATCTCTTCAGTTCATGCTGATAGATTTATTTCAAATTGAAATTCACATTTTTTTAGTTTATATTCAATCTATTTAATTAAATTTACATTGAATATTTTATATCTAAAAAAAATCCAAAATTAGTGTTAATTTTAAGAAATTTGGTCAAAACAAATTTTTTTATTGAATTCAGCTGGAATATTTTCTATGCAATCTACAAGACATGTATTTGATCATATAACCTCGATTGGAATATTCTCAAATTGGCCTTGATTGAGATATCATGCGCAAGAACTCGACTATGACATTGTTAGTGAGGGATCAACCAAAACTTTTTTATGACTTGATCTATAGAAAAACCTACAAACCAGTAAATAAACTTAACTAGGCCAATGAATCTAAAAAGGCCAATAGATTTTTTCTTATTATTATTCTTTGTTTCCTAAATTGACTTCTGAGAAAAATATTTTTTAAAATGAAAATTAGTATATTTAATATTATTTTTCAATCAAATTAAATTTCATATAATTTAAACATTCAAAATCAAATTCTATCATAGTTCATCCTCCTTTATTCACATGTTAGTTTCTCCTGTTCGGTCGGATACAGCCACTGTAATGAATGTATAAATAGCTGAAATTTAAGTGCTTATGATCGAGATTGAATTCAACAAAAACTCTGTAGTGTATTATTATCAGTATCAGCATATACACGTATTGAATGAGCGTTTAGAGAGAGAAAAAATCATGGCATAACAAACCAAAGGACGCAGAATCTATAAATACTTGCTTTTATGGATATGGATAAACCTATTACTAGAACAGCTGCATCTTTGAGCATTGTACAAAATAAACTTTACCTTGAGTTCAATGAATCGTCTTTTAGTGGTACAAAGAACCGAAAATTGGTTATAAGAAATATCTGAGCAGTGTATGAAGAGTCAGAAAGGAGAAACAAAATCACAGCTGTTTCACCATGAAGGAACTTTTACAACTGCAACCACCAACTGCACTGGGGTTTTCAGTCACCTGCACATGAAACCAGAATCAGTAAATTGTCATCGGTTATATGCCTTAATGGTTTTAATATGCAACCTTAAACAAAGAACAAAGTAATGATAAATGATTATCACACGTCCCTTTTCTCCGTAGCACTCCTCATATACATATTACAGCACTCAGTTATGTAAGTTTTCATATCAATACTTTTTTACAGACATACAACTCTATAGTATAGCTCTTGGTACAAATCATACAATTAGGTATTTATACGCATAACTGATTATTGTTAGTTACAATTAAAATAAGGTTTTTTCCGATAACTGTTAGAAGTTCCACATTAAGTAGAAAAAGTTACTTAAGACTGTTCTCATGAAGCAAAAAAAGACTATCATCATATCATATGTTACTTAAGCCTTGAGAGACTCTCCCACCTAACAGACTAGTTTTTTGAGTTTAACTTTCCTTTGTGCTTTATTCCTAACAATAAGTTTACTGAAAAGTGGATTGAACACAATTAATTTTGTTTGGATATAACAAAAAGTCAACTAAATGAGGAAAAAAATAGTATGTATGAAGCTGAAAGGGAAATACGTTGTTGGAAAATAATAAGTTATAAATTTTTAGATTCATGAAAAACACTTAATTTTTTAAAGAAACACTTGAATAAATTCCAGTTGATGTTCTAAACATTCAACTTATTTTATAAACAGATTGTTTTTCTCATGGAAACAGCTGAAATTGAAGAAAAATAAGTTAAACCAAACATGCTATTGAAGTGCCGCTGCAAAACTTTCTCTTTAATATACATGAAATCACGAAACGAACAAGAGAAAATAAGGTTGTGAAATCATTTAACAGTGAACCTAAACAGTGTTATCAAAGCTGGTAATTATTGCTGATTCTGCTTACATAGGATAAGTAATATCAGAGTATGGAGTCATGCTTTTAGTATCAAAAGACAGAACAAGAAAAATTAAAGGTATTACGTGGTTGATTACAAATCAATTCAAATCTGTTTAGATTTAGATTGCAACAGGTTCACCTGGGAAAATTTTCTGGATAATTTCAGATAAATTCCAATTTTCTTTTTTTGGATTTCAAAAATCCCAAGAATTCGTGGATGGATTAGCAGTGTCCTCAGAAATCAGAACTATAACATAGTAGTGAAATCAGCAACACGAAAAATCCTAAACTCACTATTAACACATGCAAATCAGCTAGACGACAACAATTATATGCATGCGTTATACTAAAGGAGCTAAATAGGTGTGCATCAATATTTTTTCTCAACTTTCCAAGAATACAGTATATGGCGTGCTTGGCTTAGCCTATTTTTGGTGAAAGTTTTCATCTTTTTTCTTTTTAAAACCTTTTTATGAGAGCTTCTTGAAAAGAAAAAGGAAACATGTATTTCTTAAAAGCAATCAATTTATAAACGTGCACATAAAAGATTCTTCCCTAGTTGTAACCATAAAAGTACAGTTCTGTCTCACAATAATGGTACAGTGCTAATATGAAGACAGCAGTTTATGCTCACTCACAAGTGCAATTCTCTTACCACGAAAGCTGAACGGATCAGCTCCTCAACATAATCAACAGTTGCCCCTTTTACAAATTCGTATGATATGTTGTCAACGATCAATTTAGTTCCTTCTTTCTCAAAAACTCTACAATGTAGCGATAAAAGTTGTCAGAACAAGGGCTTAGCGTATCATTATTGAAATTTCCATGGGAAAAGGTAATACCTATCATCTGAGTTGATTCTGTCATCAAGATTAAAAACATATTGGAATCCAGAACATCCACCAGTTTCCACACTCAATCGAAGCATTTTTCCACTAGTCGATGATTCACTTGCTTCCAGTTCCTTTATTTTCTGTTACGTCACACGTTGTAGAAATGAGTCCATAATAAGTATTGATCGCACGTTGTAATATATATAGCTTCAGTGACTTATAAACATAATGAAATCACAGGAGTGGGTGATGAGGGTCCATGAATCAAACAAAAATTTAAACAAAAACATAGGGTCATCATAATCGACCACCGAAGCAAGATAATAGATTTTGGATTGCATTTATTTGTTAATTCACAGAGACAAAACCATGCAGCCATCCCTCTAGTTGGAGAGACAGGAATGCCTTAGTTTATTTCATTTCAATGAAAACAGAATTTTTCTATGTGAGACGGCCATACTGAGAACACTAACGCCTTTCTCTATATGCACACAGACTGTTGGAATTAATGAGACAATATTGGCACTGAATGCGAAGCTAGAAGAATGGCATCAAGGATTTTAGCGTGAAAATCCTTTCCTACTGAAAGGAAGAACCAGGGATCTAGCCTTGGAAAAATATGTCTACAATCAGAAGTAGGATCACAGACTTTCTCTCTTTTAATACAAGAGACTCTCCCAATCATCTCACCCAGATAAGGACGGATACAGTACTATGTTTCTTCTTTGTTACAATACCTATCACCAGATATATCACTCGTTCTCTCTCCTTTTGAACTATACATATCATCTTAGGCAACTCTCTCAAGAATTACAAGTATATCTCTTTCCTGATAACGAGGTTTTCCATTTGCATGCCTCTCAATCTTTGGACTCTTCATGAATAAAAGGTGAGTGGTTCACAACACGTCTTTCTAGGAACAAACAATAACTAGCAAAACTTGATTCAATCCTTCTTACTTACACTTTGTCTGTATGGATAAAAAATTAGGTGTATTGGGTTAAGAGCTAACTGGAACCAGGATATACCCCACGGCTAAAAAATACCTACTGAGGCACTCACAGATCATCTACTCACAAAGTACTTATAGTGGCAGTAGGACTCAAACCCACATTCTTGTGAGGAATGAATCTTACGGACAATCCTTTGTTGGGTACCTGCTTACTTATAGTTATAGTCACTGTTGTTTTTGCCACTAATTATGAACAAATTCCAACTCAAACATCATATTCTCACTTTTCCCAGTAGTTTATAATAATGAAGTTAGTATAATCGAATTTAGCAAGGATGACCCAACGATGCTATAAGCAGCATAACTGCATCTTCTAAACAATAGTCACATCACATAAATTATGTATTCCAACGACGTGCGCCAATCATCGAAGAATCACTGAACAAAGCATATTTGTGTTTTTCCCTATACTATAACGGGACACATAAAAAACCAGCAATGGTTGTTGAACCCCCAATTTTCCGTTTGCCAAATAGAAATCGAGGTACAAATCACGTATGCAAACCAATAGCTATATCAAACGAAAAATAAAAACATATTTTGATTGTATTAAGCAGTGACCATCAATTTACAGAAATCCTTGCTGGGTTTCGGCGGGCATAGAAAGAAACATAGATCGATGAGAAAATGATAAAATAATGAAAAAATGAAAAGGGGACATACTCGAACACAGTTTGGGGTGATGTGAACGGGCTCAGCGGAAGAAGAAGAGGGAGTGGCATGATGAAGAGTAGCGGGAGAAGCATAAGAAGAAGAAAGACGCAGGAGGTTTTGGTTGTGTCGGAATCGTGCTGCCCAGTGTAGAGCAAGACTTCGAATCATTGGTCCGTCGCTTGTGTTTTCTCCCAAATGTAAGGGTTCAAAATCATATGCTCAAATATAAAGCTTCACACACAGTATTATGTAACGTGAACTCCTCAATAACATTAAGTTAAATTATGATATAACATTCTAGTTTGAGTCTGCGTTTTAGTTAAATGATGATATAACATCAAATTCCATAAGAACAATAATTATTTTAATCAATGTAGAGAAAATAATTTTTTTACAATAGAATGACATATGATAAAAAAAAAAAATCAGCTTTATTACTCTTAAAATCAAGATATATGAATTCTTTATATAATATATGTACACGTAAGTTTAAGTAAATTTGAACTAGTTTTACTTTAACTTATGTGTTTTCTTAAATATTTTATTTAGATGACATAACCTAAAGTTATTGACAATCTAATTTTTTTAATAAATGTTTTAATTATCATCAAATAAAAAATATTTAGAATCAAACAATAGTTAATAATTAAAAAATATTAATTGGTGATATTATTGTAGTCATTCTTTGACCAAGTTTGGCGAGCCAACCCAGTTCACCATGGGTTTCAAAAAAACTTAATTTTTTTTATGCGGGTTAGTTTTCAACCGGATTAAAATCGTGCTGAGTCGGGTTCTCACCTAATTTAATTTAATTATTTATTATTTGGTGTTTCAATTTTATTAGTTAGCATTATTCTGTAAATGAGATGTTTTAAGAGAGAAAAATATTACGGATTTATCTATTCAAGACTCTAATATTATAGATTGACAAGTGATACAAAAATTATCAATATTAAAAATTTATTTGTTCGCCTTTTGTGCTTGTTTTTTTATTACGCTTGAATTGTATGATATTTTTTATATATTTTTATTTGAAGTTTAACATCATTTTAAACTGAAATTTATTTAGATTTGAATTAAAAAAATTATAATTTTTTTATTTAAAAAAAACCTTATGATTAAGTGAGTAAGAGAGTCAACCCGTTTAATCTATCAACTCGTAGTGGGTCTAGCCAGGTTTGAATAGACAGATTGAATTAGCTCACTAAGTGAAAAACCTGTAGTGTACGGGTCGGATCGAGCCGGATTACCCTTTTTCACAACTCTATCAAAAACAATTACTTTATATTAACAAAGTTTTCTTTTCGGATTTTACATTAGTCAAGATTATTTTTCATTAATGTCGAACAAATGTTACTGGTTGAAATTTTTTTATGTTGATTTTTCAATCAATGTTGACAAAAAAAAATAATTATAGTTAATTTTGGCTGAAAATTTTCTCAAACAATATAGAAAATTGTTAATAAACTATTAGCAGAAAAAACAAAATAATAAAAGTATCTAGAATAAGAAAAATAATAGTAAAATAAATATAATAATTTAAATAAAAAACTTGCACCAAAATCAGTGAAAGAACCTTAATTCACACTAACTAAAAAATAGTTAATGAAATGCTTAAAATCTTAATTCAATTTTTTTCTTAATTTTTTTTTGTATAATGTGGCCTCAATATTTATTTATTAAAAATAGTTAAGGGAGTCTATTCCACTAAATTAGCACTAGAATTGTTAGAATGTGATAATATGTTAAGTGTTCTTCTTTTTCTCATCCTGCCTTATCCTTCTCTCTGTTTTTGTTTCCTCCTCTACTTCTTTCCGTTCCCACAAGAATTTCTTCATCAATGTTTTTCTATTTTTCCTTTATATGTCCAGTGAAGTTGAAGCCCAAAGGATAAACTCAAATGCATATCATGTTAAATTCAAGCATGTGAGTTTTTTTGTTTTTTTTTTTATGTAATTGGTCTTTTAGGTACATGTTTTAAATTGTCTTGTATGGTTCTTTAATTGTTCAATTTTCGGTCCTTTGGAAATTTATATTGGTTGAAAGAGAATAAAAGTGAGAATTTACTTACAATTTTTTAACCAACATGAAATAAAATGTAATTAAGCCTTGAAATTATTACTCTATTATTAATTTTAAATAAATAAATATGTATCTTCGTTAGTTATGCATAGCAGTCGTACTGTCTTGATATATATTATTTTTTAATACTTTTTATTTGGTATTTACCATTGTTTACTCCCTTGACGAATACTTTTAAAATGATCTCTCGTGGAAACATATAGAATTAACATCATACGTGTGAGTTGTGTGGTAAAATTAGGAATAACTTAAATTTGAGTTCGAGTTTCAAATTTCCTAAAAATAAAAAATTTAAGATTTAGAGGGGAAAATAACATCATAATTTATTTCACGATTCATTATCATCTTTACAAGAGTTTAGTGTAAATCATTTATGGAAACATCTAAGATAGATAAACTGAAATTACATCTTTGATAGAATCTCTTTGAACTCGTCAAACAAAGATTCTTAAAAGCTGCTACACCTATGACGTACTTAATACGATTGGTCACAACAGTTTATTTTTTCATAAATGAAACTACAGACATAACAAGATTTCTCAGTTCTTAACATGTTTATCAAACCAATTTATCATCATTCGATGAGCCTTGTCTGCAGCCTTCACAGCTTTTGGATCATTAGGATCGTACAACAGAGTCCAACCATGTTCCACGTTTGGAAATATTTTTACCTCATAAGTAACCTGCACAAAAACAAATAAATTTAAGAAAAAAAAATTGAATATGACCTTAAATATATATAGAAATCAAAATATTAATTAAATCTATAAAGAAATTAGACGTTGATAAACATAGCAAGAACCAGAATACAAAATAGGGTTAATCAGACCTTAGGTCTAGCATCTCGTAGGAATCGCTCAATTTCTATTATACGCGATGGAGGAGTCATTGTATCATTTTGACCACCATAAATAGCAATAGGAGCCTTTATACCTGAAAATAAGATCATTAATTTTTCCTTAGAAGGGGAAAAGGAACCTTAAATAAAATATGTAAATTAAGAAATAATCTGAACACTGATGAAAACTCATACCTCGAAAGTTGTTCACTTGGACAAATGATGGATGTGATAGCACAGATGCTTTCACAAGTTTGGTTTTCGCAATGTCGGCAGCGCCAATACCTGCCAGAAAGAAAAAGAAATTAATTTGTTTTAAAATTATGTATTTAAACCATATATTAAAAATTATGTAACATTTAATCCATGAGTAGTTCTAAAAAGGAGAAGAGATATAAAAGATAAATAACAGAAATAAGTGAAAACCACTCACCGCTCCAACAAAAACCAGCAATTCCGATCCTAGAAAAACCTCTCCTTTTTAAGTCTTGAATAACAGGTTTTACATCTGCAGAAACATTTTCCTACAAATTTAACAGGCATGCATCAGAATGAAATATATTATTTACACACTATTTTTATACGTCTGAACTGAATGAGATAATATATAATAATTGATTTGCAAATCAGAAAAAATGGTGGCAAAATTGAATTTTGAAATAAGGAAACACCATTTTTTTTTTCTTGCTAAATCAACCATATAAACAAACAAGTATCATTAAGTAAGAATTAACCGGTGGATGATCTTGCAACCAAACATCTAAGGGTCTGTCGACATCATTATCATCAAAAGGGTCGTCATCTAAGAGATCAGGAGCTGCAACGTAATACCCACTAGCAGCAACCTTGTCTGCAACATTCCTGCACAATATATATATATATATATATATATATATATATATATATATATATATATATATATATATATATATATATATACAAATATTATGATTTGTGAGGGAAACACATTACACTGAGCATAATAGAGAGAGAATAAGAATAGAAAGTAAAAAATCATACCTGAAATTTGGTGCTTTATATCCTATGACACAAATTGAGCATACAAGTCAACAGTTGAATGTTTGGAACTTGAATAAAATTACATAAGCAAATAAGAAAAATGTTGTTGATTTTAAGAAAGGAGTACCATAAATATCGGACATAAGAACGATTGCCCACGGGACGAGATGGGAACCACTGACGTAGGAATTGAGTCCACCAACAGTGGTAACGTAGCCAGTACCACTTGATGCATTCAGGACTGGATGGTATGAATGCACTCCACTTCCTGCCATTTTTTCTTTCTCTCTTTTTCTTATGTTGTGTTTTTCTATGTTACTCCTCCATTTTGGTCTTATATTTATAATTAAAGCTATGTCTTTCAACTGTCTTAACTTTTCCTTGTTGTCTTTTTCAGGAAGTAACAAAAATTATTGGGTGTAATAAAGATATTAAATAAAAATCTAATTAAATTTGAATTAGTATGATTTTTATCTGGCATGTAGCTTTTCCTTTGTCTTTTAAAAAAAATAAATTTATTATGTTATTCTTCATCATTTTACCTATTTAAAAAGTTTCAAATTTAAAAAATAAAATATCAAAATTAAAAACATATTATAAAATAAAAAACCTATAACAGTTGACTTTTCCTCTTATATTTATAAAAGAAATTACTATACAAAAAGATTTATGTGATAGAAAAAAAGTACACTATAAAATTAATATATCATTGTTAAGTAGGATAATAGAGAGCTATCATTTTTATAAATAACTCAAAAGTCAATAAAAAAACTTAATATTTTAATTTTTTATTATATTTAATTTTATGTTTTATTATTTACTAACATTAAATGATTTATTTTATAAAAGAAATAAAAATTTATCTAATTTAATTTTTATAAATTTTTACTACAATACGCAAAATTTGAGAAGTTTTCCGAGTCCCTACCCCATGATGATTCTCCACCTTATGTCAAACCATTAATAGATTTTAATATCAAGTGTTATTCTTCTAAGTGTTTCATTTATTTTGTCAACAAAACTTATCTTTAGTCTTATAATTAAAGACTAAATTACCCTTTCTCTCTCTATATATATTTTCTTTATTTTATTTAATCTTTAATAAAAAATCAATTAATTTTATTTTTTAATTAAATTTTTAAATTAGAAAAAAAAATCACTGTAATCTTTTTGGTTCAATTAATTATTTTAATTTTTAAAAATACAGTAATATGATTCCGCAATATATTAAAATATACATGGTGAAATTGATAACACATAGTTTAAACATAACTATGCACAAATGAAAAATAATGTATTGAAAATTGCCATAAAAAATATACTAGGAATATATATGAATTTTATAGATATAGAATACATCAAATTAGAATTGATAATATATATATATATCAAATTACTTTAATAAATTATGTATATACTCATAATTTTTTTTATCCAATTAAAAAATTTGAATATTGATCAAAACAAATATTTTTCTGTTAGTGTTTCTGTTGAAATGGGACGATGATCTTTTTCGAACGTCTTCCTTTTGCTTCCAAGCGTCTTGCTGTCAATACTGAGCGTCCTGTTGCTCTTAGCTCTAGTTATCCAAACACCAAATGGGAGCAACATGCAAAAACACTCCGACGCTCAAGTGAGAAATTTTGTCAGGAATCTGACCAATTAATTTACCTTTAATGGTCATTAATACAAACTTTAACCGTTTAACGGTATTTGATACCACATTTATTTATACATTAATTTTACTCAATAGTTATCTAAATCGAACGACTCTAAGGGCTTGTTCTTTTGAGTGGATTTGAGGGAATTTAAAGATAAATTTTTTTGTCGTTTATTTGAGTGAATTTGTAGGTAAATGAGAGTGAATTTGGAAATAAATTTTTTTAATTTATCACATCAATACAATTTTATACTAATTCTCACAAATTTTATTTCTAAATTTACTCTCATTTACCTCCAAATTCACTCAAATAAATGATAAAAATATTTATTTTTAAATCCTCTCAAATTTCCTGAAATTCATTCCCTCAAATCCACTCAATACAACAAGACCTAAAAGATTTTCTTAAACGTATACCCCTCGACTTTCAGGCACTTACCATTGGTCATACTCGAGGCCAGAGTAACAGTTAGGTTCACACAATTCATACAAATACAAATTCATTTATTATCTCTATTGATTGGTCCATATACTGTAAAATGAATAGATCATCACCTAAGGACTTTATAGTTTTTTTTTTTTCATTTTTTATATGGCAAACAACATTGCCATGTGTTGATAGTGTGTGTCTCCACGTGTGTCATCTTCTGTTTCTTATTTCCTAAAACAGCTCACTTTTATGTCAAATCATTGGATTATAAACATTAACACAAAACAAAGTCATAACATCCCTTTTTCATTTCTAACTTACTCTCTTCCCATTAAGTTTGTCTTTCAGTTCAACCTCTTTTCCTCTCTCTTTTTTAAATTTTCATAAAAAAAAATGTGAACTTTAATTACATACAAACTCAAAGTATCGTTATTCTTTTCAATTGTACGTTGCGATTTTGAGTACAACTTTTAATTTGTTTGGGTGTTTACTTAAATAATTTATAATGAAAATTTTAATTATCTTTTAATTTTTACTATAAAATTTATTTTATACTTTCACACGGCAACATTGCTTATGCATGTTCCTAAGTATTGCCGGTTTTATATAATTAGAAACATTTAAATAAACTATTTTGAATCTCTTTTTGTAAGTGATGATTTTTTCAATTTAATCATTTAACTTAATTCAATGTCCTTGTAATAATTAGGTTGAATTGAATTAATTACTAAATAAAAAAGTCAACTTAACCTAATTGAATTAAATTTAATTGAATAAAGTTGAAAATTAGATAAAACTGAATCTAAATTGGATCATTTATATATAAGATGATTTTTTTAGTCACGTGCTAATTGCGGAGTGGCAATTTCTTAATACTCATGTTTGGGTGCTCGTTACATTGCACAAATATTTTATACTAAGCTCATTAAAGTTATTTTTCATTTAAAATTTTATATTAACAATTAATAATATATTTTTAATAAATTTTTTTACTGGATTCTCAAGAATTAAAGGTGCTTAATGTCAGAAAAGTAAAGAAGATATATATCAATTCAAAGTTTTATAGTTTTGTTTTACTTAATGTAATTTACTTTTTTTTCACAATATTTTATTCAATTATGTTTATTAAAATTAAATAAATAAATATGATATTTAAATTTATGTTGTGTACTAATGTTTTTTTTATCTATGAAAATAAAACAAAATATATTTTAAAAATATTAATAGATATCGTGTGTGGGTATTTGTGGATTTTTGTAAACCTATAAGAATTGTCAAAACTAGTGTTTACGGATTATGCAAACACATAAGACAGTTTATAAATTGCCATAAACTGTCTTTTAAAAAGATAATTTATAAATTAATGAAATGGATAATAAGTTAATTAATGTTAATAAGTTAGTTGATAAAACTTTAATTTATAAGTTTCAAATTAATAAATTAATTTATTAGATTAAAAATATTTAATATAATTATTTGATATAACTAGTTAATAACTAAAAATAATTTTAAAAAATATCATTATATAAGTTATATAAGTTTTATTATATAAATAAAAGGGGCTTATAAACATAATGTATTTTTATGTTTAGTTTAAGTTTTTATTAATTTTATTATTTTTTTCATAAAATTTGTATATTTGGAAAGAAATTAGTTTTAAATGAAAACTAATTTATACTAAATGTTATCATTTTCCACTTTCCTTCATTAATATTATGTTAAAACAAAAACAAAAAGGTCGGTTATTAAAACAAGAAAGTTTTAACAGCATAGGCCGGGCCAACAACCCCACCTATGTTGCCTAACTTCACCTATGCTTATACTCTAGGTTTCAGTTTACTTTTAAATTCAATAAAATCTATATTTTAATTCGTTTTTAGTTCTTATAATTTTAAGAATGTCTATAAAATTTTAATTACATATTTCGTCTTTTTTTTTTCTTTTAAATGCATAATAAACATTTTCAGATATGAAAATCACACATTTATAAAACATGTTGTACCAATCCTAATTAATAAATATTATACTACTAATTTAATCATCATATAAGATCACACACACATTTTTTAAAATATAATTATAAAGTTCTAACTTTTGAACGATGTTACAATATAAATGTATACAGATAAACAGCAGTCACTTCCTACTAACATCAATAATCTCACTGCTATGCATAACTATTGTCTGCATTACCTTTTGTTTATGTGTATTATATGATTATAACGTGTGAATAACACTAACATGGAAAGAAAAACGTCGTCAGTTATTTATTTTGCAATGTTCTACACATATATATAACATTCACATCTACACGTAACCAACCACCATTTAAACATTTATCGAAATATATATATATATATATATATATATATATATATATATATATATATATATATATTCCAAATTCGATTTTCGAATAACTTGTGTAACTGAGTTTTATTTATATAAAATCTTACATAAAGTAAAATAATTACAATCTCATTGTATTTTTGGCGGTAACATCCTAGAATCTACTTAACCACGCGTTAAATACATTTTAGACACAATATCATCTTAGTAAGGTTATCAAACTTGAGAATTTACGTAAATTCATGAAAGTTGAGTAAACTGAACTCCTAAATTCGTAAAAATTTACTTCAAATGAAAAAAATATTATATAAATAATATCTTAATTCAAATAAGTTTACAAAATTATATAACTTTAAATAAATAAAATTTATAAATATATTGTTCATAAAAATAAATATTATAAAACATAAATACTTGAATTATTGTCATTAATTTTGATGCATTTTATTAAGGAGGTGAGGCGATGACATGACCATGGAGAGAGATAGAGGGATGCGAGAGATAGTGACAATCAGGTCATGAAACCCTAAACGACCACGTTTTTTTTCCCTTTCAAGCTCGCAGAATCGTTCCAAATTCAGGATTTTACACGATGCTACCGATTTCACCGTCGATTTTATCAAATTTACGCTGAAAAAAGTTTACTTCCGAATTAACTCGAAAGTTATGTCTAAGAACATAAACTCATTACGAGTTAACTCGAGAGTTTGATAACCATGCGACTTAGCTCTATTCAATCTTATACTTATTTTTTCAAAGAAAAGTTTACTTTTTGTTCTTAAATTTTTTTTCTCGCTCATTCATAAAAGAAAACTCGTCCACTTATTGAAGTCTTTAAAACTATTTTCTTCCTCCACGTTCATTCACTTAACAACTTAAATTACTGGAAATTGGTTTTACCAAACTCGTCCTGTTAGTCATATTTGTCTAGTGATTAACACCATCTAAGCTCACTACAATGACAATTTAATTTTCGTTCACAATGTCTAACGAATTTACATAAAATTAGAATATGGTCAAATTTAAAAAAAAAATAGTAAATAAAGGATTTAGAAAATATTTTATAGAGACAGTAATCTTTATGAAATAAAACTTAAAAATTCTATTTATAATTTAACTTTTTAAATAATAAAATAATCAAGTATTATATTTTAAAATCATTATTTTTTATCTTCATAAACATGTGGAAAACAAATAATCTAAGTCTAAAATATATTTAAATATAGTAACAGTGTATATTAAAATTATATTTAGTGTTAAACTTATACTACCAGTTTATATATATATACATAATTATCGTATTAAGCTCAGGTAAGATATTTTTGAAAGATAGAAAACGAAACAAATTTTTTTCCAGCATATAGAAAACAAAATTAGCTTTAACTTTCAATTGTGATTGAAGTTAATCTCTAGATTCATTATAATTAAATTTAATGATTTTGAGTTAATTAAATCTGAATTTTGTTAACTTTAAGCCATAGGGTTTTTAATGCACTTTTGTTATCGTTTTTAATCCTCTTATTATATTTTTATTAATTATCTTATTAAATAAATAAAATCATAATACTTTTAGATATTAAATTGATTTATTTTTATTGAATTTTTTAATAAACCATTATGAAAACTAATAAAAAGGATATTATTGTATAATTCTTTCCATTTTATTATCAAAATCTAATTCAAAATCTTATACGAGGTAATCACTTTATTAACTAGTACTTTAACATGATATAACATATCATAAATGTTTGTTTTATATAATTAAGATCATGTAAATAAATATTTCTAAATATATCAAATATATTTGAATTTGTAATGAATAAATATTTTAAATATATAAATTACATATACAATTTAATATTTATTATAACTAAGTTATATTATAATATAATGTTATTCTTAATTATTAATGATTCTAAAATATGATAGAAAATGATATTTTAAGACTGATAGTAATTTAAAAATAGTGAAACTCAATTATTTTAATATTACAATATTTTAGTATAAATAATTTTGTTATATATGAGTTTCATTGTTTTAAAACATACTATCTTTTTAAAAATAACTTTTTTTCAGAGTTTTTTAATTTCTTTTTTGGGAATTATCTTTCTCTCTTCATATGTTTAAAGATCTGAAAACCCATGAGAGATTATCTCGGTTAGCTCTTCAAGTTGGATCGATCAATTTCTTTTTTCACTTAAGTTAGTTTTTTTATTCCTTTTCTATCCGTTCAATTTCTTTTGTTGTTACATTTGGTTATTCTTTTGGTTAAATGTGTCATTTCAATCGTTAATATAAACATATGTTAATTACTGATAATAACAGTATGTCCTAATCATTCTTGTAATGTTTGTATGTATAAATCATTAACAATTACTCTATTGAGTAATAAAGGTCACCACAAGTGCAAGAATCTCAAAGATTCGAAATTAATGTGTGTATCCAAATAATAGAGTCTTGTTTAAGTCTTTATTTTTGATATGATTAATTGTATGAATGATTTGCATGAATTGTTAACTCTATTATCATTGTATAAAGATATCTTTTTACACATTAGTTTACCCTCTAGTGCTTGTTGTTTTCTTTGTTTTTGTTTTTTTTGTAATGATCATCCTACTGGTGTGAGGTTAGTGTTTTGGTATAAGATCTTTATAGATTTAGTATAGTTATATGAATATCCTATTTTTATATAATTCTATTTTTGAAAGATTATATCAATATACTTCATATATTAAATTATCCATTTTGAATATTATTATAAATGTTTTATTTTATTAGTTTAAGTTACTAAATAGGATTTTACAAATTCAAAATAAAAATAATAACATTGATAATATTTACAATGATAAATGATTTTCTATTGTTGTAAATATTTTATTTATCAAAATAAAATGAAAATGATCTTATATAAAAGACATTAAAAAAAATAAAATCATGTCTTGTCTTAGGAGTGCGTGATAAAAAAATGATGAAAAAGAGAGAAACTTAATAATATTCAAAATGAAAATAGAAATTGATAACTTTTTGGCAAGCATACCAAATTGTTCCACGTAATACACTGCTATGTAAAAATATGTTTTCCCAAGGACTTGTACAACACATGACAATTCTTCCTTCTATAACTCAATTAAACAGTTGGTGTGCAAGGAATTATATTTAAAAGAAACTTTGTTGGAATTGGGTTTGATGAATCATATGAATATAAAACTCTGTTCAATATTTCATTAGTTCATTCAAACATTCACATCAAGGCATACTAGTCCTAATCCGTTAGCAACTAGTTCTAAATTAATATATTAAAATGATAATCCCTTAGTCAATTTAACATACAATCTGCATTAAGTCCGATGTTAAGAATGATCAAGTTATTGAGTCTATCCCTAGATCCCAAATCACTTAAGTGCTCTATCTACGTTCATGTTCAAAGTTACTTTCCAGTAATCAAAGACATTCAAATAACATTATATTTTCATACAATGATAATAAATTCAAGAAAGAACATATGAACGAACAACGATATATTGAGCAGGAAAATTACATCACATTGAGTTTATTACATCCAATCCCAACGAAAGAGAAATTTAACTACTCCTAGTCATCTAAAACGTACACATTTGAAACAATGCCTTGCAAGAATGGTGTCTTGATGCCTTGAAGTAGTCTCCGGAAGTTCCTGAGATGTTTTCGTTTCTTTCTTTTGTCAGAAACTTCTGTCAGAAGAATGTTTCTGTCTTTCTGTCACGTCTTTTAAAGCCACTTAACTTCATTAATTCACTCAGTGCACATATACTGGTGCACTATGTGAATTTCCTTATTCTGACAGTGCGAATTTTGACTTTCGTTTTACGAAAATTGGCTGACCGAGTCTAAATAATACACAATTTCCTGTACAATATTTTACATAACAATCTACTACCTATTACAATTCAATGAGAAACAACATAAATAATTACAAGATTGAACTCATTTATAAGTATAAAAACAAATATTTTTCACACTTATCATAAATAAATATAAAAAGCTTAAAGCAAACGTTTTAAAGTTCGCTACTTTCCAGAAAATAGTGTTACACATTGTTGAAACTAAATTGGTTATCAAACACTACTTAACAAATTCACACAAACTTTTCAACTATTTCATCTAATTAAAAAAAAGAACTAGAAGCTCGTTGAAAAATCTCGTGCCCAACATGATCCTATTCTAACTTATACGTAGAAATATATACAAACTATAGGATAACAAAATTGATGATTGGAAATTTATTTCTTCAATATTAATTTAGATATTTATTTCTTTTTTTAAGAAATTGCATGTCTTTTATAAATTATCTCTCATTTCTCATAATTTTTTGTATTCATTTAAAGCAAAGCTGTTTTAATGAAGACAACATCTAACTTTTTTGACGGGAGTAATTTTTTATTAATACATCTAGTTAAAAGGGAAACACCCCATAACCCCATATGTATTGGAAGTTGAAGGTAAAAGTTTTAAAATTATTTTAATTTCTTAGTTAATGACGGGATGTAACATTTACAGATATTCCAGACAATACATGACACTTAAAAACTACCTACCAAAAAATATATTAAGAAGCTAATGTGAAAAACAAAATTGTCAATTTAGTTTTATTTTCTTCATTTTTACCCTCTTATAAACAAAATTAATGTGATTTAGTCGTGATATTGTTAAAATCAATTACTATACATTTGAAACTAAAACTTAATACAATTTTATTCTTAAAAAGATGTTTCAAAATATAAAAAGAAGAAAAAATATTTAAAACACTTTAAATCTCAACTTTTAAATAATGTAAAATTATTGGATGTGATAAAAATAATTGCGATATTACTTTGTAAAGCGTTAAGGTTACTCTCAAGGAAAAAAAGTCTCCCCTTTTAATTTTGCTACAATGTGTGATGCATGCCAAACTTTACAAGGTACGATAAGGTACATATCACATGACTCCATTCAACTTGGTTAAAAATAACATTTTCAAAGATCCTCTCAACAATTTCTCCCAATGCCATTGGTGTTTTTCCCTCTTCATAAAACTAAACCTTACAATATTTTATCCTATCAATACTTTCAATTGTTTTCTTTGCAGATGTGTAAATGACCTGAATTTCTATAATCTTTTCTCATGTTAATGTAACACTAATATCTCATCATATTCCATTCGCAACTTGTATAATCACACACGCATCCCCTAAATATTTTCTTTCAATCTCTTTGTTACTGGTCGTCTGATTGAAGAGCAACATTCATTAGCATAAAACATAAATAGAGGTAACAGCAGGACGGTAATACTTTCCTTTGAGCATGAAAGGTACATTGCAATCACCATGTGAAACATATTCCAACAAGCAAAGATTCATTACTTATTTTCTTGTAACTTTACACACTGCAGAACAAAGATGATAATCCGCAGTGTTTTATTTTGTTATCAAAACACGACATGTTCTTAGCATACCAATATTTCTCACTTAAGATGTTTAGCAAACCAGTTCAGCAAGTCCTGATGGGCCTCCTCTGCAGCCTTCACAGCTATTGGATCTTCGTTTTTGTACCTCACAGTCCAACCATGAGAGACTTTAGGAAATATTTTAACAAAAGAATCAACCTGCGACAGATAAACATTCACTCATTGGTGTTAACTAACCCATCCCACTTTCAATTTTGAGTGGAAGAGAATTAAACAAGCTCAATATAAAGCACACAACTTTCTCCTGAACTTGAAAACTATATCCATTAACCTAAACATGAATGAACGGTTATGGGTCAAGTGTACACCTCCAAGAAAGAAAACACAAACGAGTTATAAATAGAATGCTCAAATGAAATTTGAATAAAGCTAAGCTTCGGATAGATGAACCAATTCCAACTTCTCTGCACACATCAAAAGCCAAAAAAAGGAGGAAGGAAGAAGATTTCATCTTTTAATTGTAGAGGAAAAAACAATAAACATAGTGACATTAAAATATTACTATCAAAACATTAAGGTAATATAAAATTATGGTAGATAACCATAAAAAGAATGAAGAGACAACCCCGGGTTTAGCAGTTAGGACTTGTTCAAACTGTTTCACAAGCTCTGGAGGAGACATTTTGTCAATCTCAGCTCCTAGTATAGCCGTTGGAATATCAAAACCTGAAGTAAGACCAACAATTGCAGTTAGAATACGAAAGTCTCAGTCACAGCTTCAAGAAATCTCTAATCATTGCTCCCTCTTCACTCACTATTTTGAATGATCCAGAAATGACAACTGACTTAGTTGGTATGATAAAACATGTACATATATATACCATGGCTGTTTTAGGTTTTCATCACCTTTCAGACAAAAATAATCACCCATAAGCAAGGTGTGGCTATATTTTTTTTTTTCATTTTTTCCAGTTAATTATAAATATTAATAAATTTCAAGTGGGGTCCACGGCCCCTGAGGGTCCCCCTTTGTCTCCACCGTGGAGTTTAGAGACCGGGTTGCTAATTAATTATTCAGTAATGATTATGATAAATTCATAACAGTATATGCCAATATAATTTTACGAAAAAGAAAAAGAACAAGGTAACTACTCCTTGAACAGTTGATGAACAGTTTCACTAATCAAGAACATATTATTCATAACTTTGCAATGAAAATAACTTTGATCACATCAGCAATATATAAAATGCACTGCAAGTCAATGTGAAGACAAATGTGGCAATTCTGGAAGTGATGCAAGACCCCGTTCACACAAACATGCTTAGATTGATGGTATGATAAGATTCTGCCACATCATTTTGATTGTCATTCTTCCTTATAAATTGCAAGATGCAGAGTAATCTTCCATGAACAAGTATGAAAATTAAGAAATAATCTAAATATTGAAATCCATACCCTTGATGTCATCCACAGAGACAAACGATGGATGCAAAAGCACGTCAGCTTGGATTAGTCTGGATTTTGCAAGTTCCACCACGACTTTAGCTGTGGGATTAAAGAAAAGGGTACATTCTGAGTTTGATTACCAACTTGATCATGTTTAAAACTTGAAATCAAACCAATAATATATATGCTTAAGAGAAGCTGAAAGTGCTATATAGTATATTAGTATACAAACAAAAGGAAGGGGGTCAATAAGCACTCCAAATAAGTGAAAAAGAATTACAAACCTCCCCAACAAAATCCAGCAGCTCCAATAGCCGAAACACCTTTACTTTTCAAAGCTTCAACTGTGGATTTTGCAGCTTCAAATCCTTTGTCCTGTTAATATAATATGAAAGCATCAGAGGATAATGTATAGTTACAGATTTTCATACATTTGATCCACGATACTAATTCAAACAACAGATGCAGGTAGCAGATTAACATTGAAACATAGAACTGGCCAACTGCTACGGTATCAAAAAATAAAATAAAATGACATCTGAATGCAGCGGTAATCTTCTACAATCAGAGCTCTAGTGTTATCAAAGTTTCAACACAGCCAAAAATTCAGTTTCAATAAAACGAAACAACAAAGTATTTGTTTCAAGATACAGGAAAGGGAACAACTACATAAACCACTAATTATTGTAAATAAGAACCAACCGTGCCATGATCTTTTAACCAGACAGGAAGAGGCCGGTCAGCATTCTCAGGATTATAGGGATCACCAAAGAAGAAATCAGGAACAACCACATAATACCCAGCAGCTGCAACCTTGTCTGCAATTTTCCTTTACATCATAAAACAAACAGTATTACTTCCTAGGGGTATACTAAATCTTGCATCAGAGAAAGAGAGATTCGACAAAGAGAGCTGAATGAAACATCCAAATTCTATTGGTGGTATAACTTATTAAATAAATTTACAAAAAGGTAGGCATCACAATGAAACAAATGATCAGATAAATCACTCAAAGATTAAAAATCATGTAAGAACCTAACTTATATACAGTATTAGTGATTGGTTGATTCATTTGATTTACACATATACATTGAAATGGATATTCATTTAACTATTTCCCTAAGAAAATCAATATTCTATCAATACCACCCAAAGGTCGTGAGATAGCAGTTTAAAAATCACAAGTTCAATTAGAACAAAGTATGTGAGTAATTGGGTCTAAGGAAACAATTTGCTCCAAAAAATACACATCAGCAAGCACAATGCATAAATCATCGAAAAATAAATAGAAATAAGAATAATCAAATCAAATATCATGAGAGGCAAACTGCTGTATCATTACTTGGAAATTGGCCACAGACAAAGATAACTTGCCATAACTTGTAACTTGAAAAACTACTACTGGAATATAAATAAAAAATAGACAGGAGATTTAAGAATTAGCCCATACCTTAAATTCGGTGCTTCATACCCTGCAAAAACACATCGAGCACGTTAAGTTAACAAAAAATCAAAGGCTTCGTGATGCAGAAGCAGAAAAATAACGATGCAGAAAGGAAGAGAATAAACACAAAAGAGAAAAAATAGAACTTTGATCATAGATTACCATAAATGTCGGAGATAAGAATAACGGTAAGATTGGAATTGGATGAACCAGCTACATATGAATCGAGACCAGCGAGTTTTTCAACGTGACCAGCTCCTGCATTAGGGTTCAGAAGTGGTGGGTTTGAGCAGCATTGAGGTCCTGACATTGATAGTATTAAGCTATCACCGCTATAAAACTCAACGCTAACAACCCTACTATGTTACTATCCTATGTGTCTTCCAACACTTATGTTCTTTGTGAATCAATGAATGCTAAGGTCAACAGAGCAAGAAACAAACAGCTATACTTGTGACCAAAGGATAAGGATATCTACGCTTCATTTTTTAGCTGCATCAATCCCAACCATTGAAATATATTTTTATTCGGACAAAATATTAATAGAAAAATAAAATGTGAAAAGTTTAACGTCCAGGATTTAAACGCACACCTCTGTAGTTATTTTTGGACGGCAGAGGATCCACGTCACTCAACAGATATATCTGGCGTACGTGCACTGACATGCTCCACGCACTCCATATTGTTTTCTTTGCTTTCATTCCATTTTAATTTTATATTATTATTTTACATTTTTTTTTCTCTTTTAAAATTAAATCATTCGTTGATTTCTTTTTCTTTTTCTCTGAAAAATATTTAGCTAAATTATAGAATATATTTAAAATATACTAATAATAATATCCAAGCCTGCTATGAAATCGTTAATAATCAATAAGAAACAATTTTGAATTAGATTTTTAGGGTTAAGAAACAACTTTAAATTAGATTTTTAGGGTTTATGGCTGTAGAAACAAAAGAAAATAATTATACACAACAATGTTTGTAAATTATTTTAAAATTATTGGTATATTTTCATTAAATCGTTTTAAAATATTAAATATTAATAAGGAAGATTGATTTTTTTTTTCATAAGATTATTTTCAGTTTATCTAATAGAAAAGAAAATAAAGATCAAATAACAGAGAATTTAAAATTAAAGTTGATTATATAAAAATTATCCTCTCGGAATCAAATTGACCACACCAAATTAACTGTGCAATAATTCATTTAAGAGTGATAAAATTCTAAAGAAACATTAAAATAACTGAATAACATAATCAATTAATTGAAGGGAAACAAAAGAACTATAATTGTAAATTAGGATTCGTAAGGAAGTTGAAATGTAGCGTTCTCAATAAAAAAAAACTAAACAAAAAGCTATATTTTAGAATAAAAGTCTAACAATCAAGTGGCCTGCATTTGGGTATATAAACAAAATAAGATAAAGTACTAGCTTACAATGATTGTTTTAGTAATTTTTCTTTATGACGTTATAGCATGTATGTAAGGTATATATCACGTGTGGAACTTTCTAGGGATTAATAAAATAAATTTAACAGAATTACGTATATATTTTTGGGAGGCAACGTTCAAATTTGACATTAATAAAATAAATTATATAACAAACACGATAGAATTTAATTTACATTACTTATAAGTTTTTTATTTTTAATATTTTTTTCATTTAAATAATTTTTATAATTTTATTAGATATAATTTTTTTATATTATAAATAGTTATTTTAATTAAAAAATAGTTAAATTTTAAAAAAATCAAATAAAAATAATGGTTAAATTAAAAAAAAATACCATTAAAATTGGTAAAATAATTTAAAAAAAAACTTATAAAATTGGAAATGAAATGCGTGGAATTAAAAGAGGAAATAGTATATATATAATTGAGATAAAATACAAATTTTATATCAGTGGGAAATCAGGGGACCGAGATATACAAGATAAACAGGAATTCTCTGTAACTTGAACTCGTTATTTTCAAATAAGTTTACATAAATTTGATAACTACTTTTCAAATCTTCTTGAGTTTCTTTCTTTTTTTGTTTTACACAAGTTATTGAACTTTCAGTAATAGGAAAAAACAGAAAAAGTAAAAAACGAAAAAGACCGTGCTGACAGATTCTACATGACAGACATTATAGTATCTGAACAACATTTTCTCACTTAAGATGTTTAGCAAGCCAATCCAGCAAGTCCTTGTGGGCCTCTTCTGCGGCTTTCACAGCTTCTGCATCTTCTGTGTCGTATCTCACGGCCCAACCGTGTTCCACTCCTGGATATATTTTAACAAAACTCGAAACCTGTGAACACAAAAACAATTTTCATGACTCATATCCAAATACACAATTTCTTTTACAGATACTGCTACCATGGCTAAACTTTTTCCTCAAAACATATAGCAGCACAAAAATGTTGAAAAAGATGAAGCTGATTTGACTGAGCACACAATGTTGTAAAGGAACAAATCATCTGACCCCAGGTTTAGCAGCTAGGATTTCTTCAAATTCTTTCACAAGCTCTGGAGGACAATATTTGTCACTCTCGGCTCCAAGTATAGCAATTGGAGTATCAACAACTGCATGTTAGACCAATATATATAGTTAATCTTTTCTACATTAATACAAATGGATATACATAAAAATGATCAATCACCCGTTTGTGAAGAGTAAACATAAAGCAGGCTTTTAAAACAATCCATTGTCATTGCAGGTATTGCTCATCTTTCAGACAAAGTTTTTAGTTAGCCAGTTACAATTACAATTAAATAACACTCTGGTTTTACTGAGAAATAGCTTTCTGCAGAATATTCTTTCTGTCAAATGAAATAGCTTTCTGCTTAAAAATTCTTTCTGCAGGCTACAAAATGAAATAGCTTTCTGCTCAAGAAAAAAATCTAAACATTGAAAATCTATACCCTTGAAGTCATCCACAGAGAGAAATGCTGGATGCAACAGTACTGCTGTTTGGATCAGTCTGGATTTGGCAAGTTCAACCGCGACCTTTGCTGAGAGAGAGAGAGAGAATAAATTTAGTGGATTCTGTGAGCTCAATTACGAACTTAGTTTCTCTTAAAGAGGAAGGGGAGATGCATAGAAAACCGTTGATACTCACCACCCCAACAAAAACCAACACCAGCGATTGCTGAAAACCCTTTACTTTTTAAGGCTTCAATTACGGGTTTTGAACCTTCAGCACCTTTCTCCTATTAATATATATATATATATATATATATATATATATATATATATATAACAGGTAAGTATTATAGAATGTCACTATTTTATATTTCTGATTTCAGACAATCAACAAATTAAAACAGTCTCAAAATAATAAGAACTAACCACGGGTCCATGATCTTTTAACCAAACAGGTAAGTTATCGAGAGAACCATCAGGCTTAAAGGGGTCACCCTCCAAGAGGTCAGGAACAACCACATAATACCCAGCAGCTGCAACGTTGTCAGCAAGTTTCCTTCACAACAAAGACAAGTATTATTACTGGAGAAATTACATATTATTTACTATAAAATGTAGCAAACTGGACATAGAAAACAGACATGAAAATTGACCATACCTTAAAAGTGGCGCTTCATATCCTGCAAAAGAAAACCATGCCAAGTTAAAATAAAATTTTGGATAAATGCAATGTCTGAAAAACATGATGAATTCAGTATATAAACCACCATTATAGTTTTCAGTTGGGCAAGAAATGGTACGCATATTAACATATAACAGATCACCCAGCAAATTCATAGTCACACAAATCTTTTACAAGGTCATTCAATTAAATGAACATGATTGTCAGATAACGATAAATTTATTAACTCCAATAACTATGATATTTGTGTTTTTATTAGTTTGTCCTGTAAATTTTCTACGTATAAACTCTTTGAAGTAAAAGTAAAAGTTAGTAGTGGTGACAAAGAAAAGCTGAAAGAAAGAGTATATCAGAAGAATTGTGAGCAAACAATATCTGTCTGGAATAAGGAAAAGTGAATTGCACATAAGAAATGGTGAGAGATGAAATACCGAAAATATCGGAGAGCATAAGAACGGCGAGGTTAGAGTGAGGAGAGGCAGTGAGATAGCAGGGAAGACCACCCACTTTCTCCACATTTCCATTTCCTGCATTTGGGCTAAGGATTGGTGGGTTTGAACAGCACTGTGGCCCTGACATCCTTCTTTTCTTTCCCTCACACACTCACCTATCGATCTTATCTTTCCCCACTCTATCAGCTTTTCTTTCAAGTACATTTATATCTATCTTTTCAGTGACGTCAGAACTTTATCAAGATATTCACTTCTTCACGTTTGTTTCCAAAAACTAGAAATTATCACTTTCTACACAAGAAAAGAGATAAACACTCCCTCAGATAAAAGCAGAACGAGACCAAAATGACAAGACATTTGGAACAACTCAGAAAACAAACAAAAGATTCGGTCTGCCCTAAATAAGATAAGTAATGGCAATGAATCACCGCTATCTATATTTATTGCAAGCAGTGGATGACCACACAAGTGCCCCTTGTGTCCTCTTACAAGTCAATATACTGTTAATGTTCTGTCGGATACAGGAAAAAAAAAAACTACTAATTCTCCCTTTTTTAATGTAGATATTAATTACAGTATACTATTTTCGTAAATAAAAAAATCCATGTATGTAATAAATATATATATATATATATATATATATATATATATATATATATATATATATATATATATATATATATATATATATATATATATATATATATCACATGTGAAACTTTTAGGATGTGTTCACATATAAGAGAGGATTTACTGTGAGAATTACGAAGGAATAAATTGGAAGATAATTCGTGTTTCTTACGAGTCCTGAAATGTTCAAATTTGAAATTTGAGGTGATTTATTTAGAAATGTCGTTATTACCCTAAGCCAGTCTTTTGATCAAATGCCATTATTTTTTATTTGAAATAATTCATGTCAAATTGAAGTATTCGATTCCAAGTAACAAATAATCGATTCCAGCCGGTAGAAGATGTAGAATTGGAGGCTCTATTCGGTTCCATCATATTTTGTGTTCGAGCATATTCGATTCCAGCTGTTGGGATTGGGTTTCATGGTTCCATGGCCTTGAGAATTGCTTCAGCACCTCGTATTCGGTTACAGGCTGGGTGTAACCGAATACACTACTTCATACTTGATTCCAGTGCAAGAGATATTCGTTTTGATGGCTTGAGATCTTCGTTTTGATGGCTATCTCACTTGTTTCTTTGGTTTTGCAGGTGAAAGAAGGACCGGTGGGCGCTGTGGAGGGGGTTGGAGTTTTCGAATAAGAGGAGGTGGAGATAGAGTTCGCAGACAAGGTTAAGAGGAGTTTGAGGTTCAGGGGGAGGATGGGATTGGAGGAGGTGGAGGAAGGTGGAGGCGAGGTTTTTGGCGTGGGAGAGTTGGGAGAGGGTGGAGGAGAGAGAAGTGAAGTGGAGGAGGGAGGAGTGGAAGGGGGAGAAAAGAGGGTCGGAGAGGAGGAGGGAAAACCACGGCGGTGTAGGTGTAGCGGTGGCGATGCTGCAAGGCGTGCCACTTCGCCGACCATATGTTTGATGAAATAAATGCCTCTCACAGACACAAAGACAGTGTTACTTTATAGTCTTCGAATAGAAATGAAGGTGGCGACGCGTAGATGTTCGACGAAATTCCTCACACAGACAGCGAATGTGTGAGTGTTAGAGTTTTGAGTGTTTAGAGGGGAATGAGGTGCCGCTGTGATGTTCGATGAAATGCCTCACTCAAATGAAGAGTGAGCGCTGGGTTTTGGTGCATGGATAGGAAGGAGAGGAGGCGCCGCACTAGGGTACGGTTTTTTAATTAGGATTGGTTAAATTTTTTTGAAATCTTTTCTGCCGGTGGTCATCCATATTTCATGAATTGATAACTTAATATTTGAATGAAATGAACTAACGTGGCAAATTAGTAATTAGCAATCACATGATTTTAAGTATATTATAGTCGTTACCTGATATCGATCACATTATCCTAACTAATGTGTTCAATTAAGAACTTGTTCATTATTATATATTATTGATATCAAAACAATATAGTTTTTATTTTATTTTATATGATATTTTTATAATTTAGCAAATTTAAATTTTTTATTACTTATATTATTTGTACATTTTTTAAAATTAATTTTAATAATTAATGTTAATTTTTTATTCATTATAAACATTTTTATAATTAAATATATCATTAATAATTATTATTTTATATTACTTTACTTTAACAATTAGAGATATTTTGATAACATTCAATTTCTATCGATTAAACAATTTTAATCAAATCCTTACTAATATTTTATTCAAATAAATAATAATTAATTAATTTTTAAATCTATTTATTTATTCTACTCCAAATCCTTCCTCAAAGTAAACACACTTTTATGAATGCATCAAATTTAATTATGAATATATTTTTGGAAGGCAATGTTCAAATTTGACATTAATAAATAAATTATATAATAAACAAGATAGAATTTAATTTACCTTAAATTATAAGTTTTTTATTTCTAATATTTATTGCATTTAAATAATTTTTATAATTTTATTGCATATAATTTTTAGTTTTTTAGATAACTTTTTTTTATTATAAATAGTTATTTTAATTAAAAAATAGTTAAATTTAAAAAAAAATCAAGTACAAAGAATGGCCAAATTTTAGAAAAATATCATTAAAATTGGTAAAATAATTATTTCGATTTAAAAAATACTTATAAAATTGTAAATGAGATGTGTGGAATTAAAAGAGGAAATGGTATATATATAATTGAGATAAAATAAAAATTTTATATAAGTGGAAAATCAGGAATTCTTTGTAACTTGAACTCCTTATTTTCAAATAACTTTACATAAATTTGATAACTACCTTTCAAATCTTATTGTGTTTTTTTTTCTAGCTTAAATACTTACTTCGTTCTCATTAAGAGGTGAATTTCTGTTTACTATCCGGATTTAAAAATGAATCTATTGAGTCCCAAAGTTATAAAAATTGTATAAATAAAGTTCCCTCAATTAAATTAGCACAAACGAAGTTATGTCCGTGTTGACTTATGCACTTTTTTTCTCTTTCATCTAGTGTTGCTGTCATCTTTTTCTCTCCCCAAGTAGCAGGGTTTCTTTGATTCTCCTTAGTATCTTTATTACCCAAAGAGCCTTCCTGAAACATTCAACTCCAACCATTAATTCAACTAATTCATCACAATTTTTCAATTCCAATACCCATGCCCATATTGCAATCCCTGCTAAATCAAAATGCAAACCCTCCATAAACTACACATTACTTTTGACTCAACCACTTCCATCGTCAACACCCAAAGCCCCTCAACACTACCCTTTTTACTTCACGCCATGGTCAAGTCCAATCATCTCCTTTCTCACCATCTAATTACTGTTCTTACACTTTGCTACTTGAGTCTTTTATCTATGTCAGGGAATTAGAACCTGAAAGAACAACTCCATCGCCGTGGAGATCATAGCTTCGTCATACTCAATGAAATTTCTCAACATTAAAACCCATCACCAGATCTCACAACAATAAATAACAAAATAGCAAAAACAAACCCTTAATCCCTGGATCAAAGTTAAAAGGGAGAAAGGGTTTCTCCTGGGTTGTCATGAGGGCGCGACTTGCTTACCCTGCTATGGAGATGATTCGCGTTTTTGATGGTTGTGTGATTTTGGATCTGCATTGTTTGGTTTCTCTTCTTGTAGATGCGAGGTGCGCGACTTTGATGATGCATCTGGTTCGCGCAGAAGATTGGGGGTGGTGCGTTTGGCTTGAACAACAGCGCGATTTAGGTTGGTGAAGGTTTCGCAATGGAGGTTATTGCGCGAGAATGATGGAGAAGGGGGTGGGTCTGTGGTGTCCTGGTTACACGAAGCTATGGAGGTTTTTGGTGAAGAAGATGAGTGTGACAGCTTCGCAGTGGCTTCGCGATTGGGATTTTTCTGATTGCAGGTATGTGGTGATGGTGGTGAGGCGAAATAGAGTTTGATGGCGGTGAAGATGATCAGTGGTGGTGCTAGGTTGCGGTGGTGGCTTGTGGTGGTCCACTTCCCACAGCACACCTCTCTCCATTCCCATCCTCTTCCTATTCCTCCTCCTCCACTTCTCCCTCGTCATCACCAAACTGCAAAAAGAGAAAAAGAAAAAAAAATGTCCCTTTATGAAAATTATGAAAATCATTAATATAGAAAGAGAAAAAACTCAACGTTAGAGAAAGAAAATATGAGAGAGAAGAAAAAAATCAGATTTTATTGCCACATCAGCGCGGTTATAACTCTGTTTAAGTCAATATAATGGAGAGGACTTCATTTATACAATTTTTACAACTTTGACACTTAATAGATGCATTTTTACAACTGGGTACTAAACTAAAAATACTCACTTAATATATGGATCAAGTAAGCAATTAAGCTTTTTTGTTTTACAGCAGTTATTAAACTGTAATAATAAGAAAAAACAGAAAAAGTAAAAAACGAAAAAGACTGTGCTGACATATTCTACATGGCAAACATTGTAGTATCTGAACAACATTCTCACTTAAGATGTTTAGCAAGCCAATCCAGCAAGTCCTTGTGGGCCTCCTCTGCGGCTTTCACAGCTTCTGCATCTTCTGTGTTGTATCTCACAGCCCAACCGTGTTCTACTCCTGGATGTATTTTAACAAAACTCCAAACCTGTGAACACAAAAACAATCTTCATAACTCATCCAAATACAAAATTTCTTTTACAGATACTGCTAAATATATAGCAGCACAAAAATGTTGAAAAAGATGAAGCTGATTTGACTGAGCAAACAATGTTGTAAAGGAACAAATCATCTGACCCCAGGTTTAGCAGCTAGGATTTCTTCAAATTCTTTCACAAGCTCTGGAGGAGAATATTTGTCACTCTCGGCTCCAAGTATAGCAATTGGAGTATCAACAGCTGCATGTTAGACCAATTTATAATTAATATTTTCTACATAAAAATGATCAATCACCAGTTTGTGAAGAGTAAACATAAAGCAGGCTTTTAAAACAATTCATTGTCATTGCAGGTATTGCTCATCTTTCAGACAAAGTTTTTAGTTAGCCAGTTACAATTACAATTAAATAGCACACTCTGGTTTTACTGAGAAATAGCTTTCTGCAGAATATTCTTTCTGTCAAATGAAATAGCTTTCTGCTCAAAATATTCTTTCTGCAGGTTTACAAAATGTTTTTTCATGAAAACAATACCAAACATGCAGTAAATGTATATGACTATGTTATGATAATATAACAGTAGAGGTCAATGTAACTTTAGTATTTCCAAAAATTAAAAGAAAAGAAAGATAAAGGAAAGAGAGTATTATAAATAACAAAGGCAACTCTTAATAGTTAATTATACAATTGCAGTTACAGGGAAAGAATATATTAAGGAGAAAAAAAAATCTAAACATTGAAAATCCATACCCTTGAAGTCATCCACAGAGACAAATGATGGATGCAACAGCACTGCTGTTTGGATCAGTCTGGATTTGGCAAGTTCAACCACGACCTTAGCTGAGAGAGAGATAATAGATTTAGTGGATTCTATGAGCTCAATTACGAACTTAGTTTCTCTTAAAAGGAAGGAGGAGATGCACAGAAAACAATTAGTACTCACCACCCCAACAAAAACCAACACCAGCGATTGCTGAAAACCCTTTACTTTTTAAGGCTTCAATTACGGGTTTTGAACCATCAGCACCTTTCTCCTATTAATTTATATATATATAACAGGTAAGTAATATAGAATGTCAGCAACGCTCAATCAATAAATTAAAAGAGACTCAAATTAATAAGACCCACGGGTCCATGATCTTTTAACCAAACAGGTAAGGTATAGAGAGAATCATCAGGCTTAAAGGGGTCACCCTCCAAGAGGTCAGGAACAACCACATAATACCCAGCAGCTGCAACTTTGTCAGCAAGTTTCCTTCACAACAAAGACAAGTATTATTACTGGAGAAACTCATTACATATTATTTACTATAAAATGTAGCAAACTGGACACAGAAAACAGACATGAAAATTGACCATACCTTAAAAGTGGCGCTTCATATCCTGCAAAAGAAAACCGGAGCATGCCAAGTTAAAATAAGATTTTGGATAAAGGCAATGTCTTATAAAAGACTGTGTGTACATTCAACATGATGAATTTAGTATATAAAACCACCATCACAACTCATCCAGCAAATTCATAGTCAGACAAATCTTTTACAAAGTCATTCGATTAAATGAACATGATTGTCTAATAACGATAACTTTATTAACTTGTACAATAACTATGATATTTGCGTTTTTATTAGTTTGTCCTGTAAATTTTCTACGTACAAGTTCTTTGAAGTAAAAGTAAAAAATAGATAAAGCTGAAAGAAAGAGGATATCAGAAATAAGAATTGTGAGCAAAAAGTATTTCTGGAATAAGGAATTAATAGTTGAGAAAGTGAATTGCACATAAGAAAATGGTGAGAGATGAAATACCGAAAACATCGGAGAGCATAAGAACGGCGAGATTAGAGTGAGGAGAGGCAGTGAGATAGCAGTGAAGACCACCCACTTTCTCCACAGTTCCATTTCCTGCAGTTGGGCTAAGGATTGGTGGGTTTGAACAGCACTCAGGCCCTGACATCTTTCTTTTCTTTCCCTCACACACTCACCTAAAGATCTTGTCTTTCCCCACTCTTTCAACTTTTCTTCCAACTACATTTATATCTATCTTTTCAGTGACGTCTCAACTTTATCAAGATATTCACTTCTTCACGTTAGTTTCCAAAAACTAGAAATTATTACTTTCTACACAAGAAAAGAGATAAACACTCCCTCAGATAAAAGCAGAAGGAGACCAAAATGACAAGACATTTGGAACAACTCAGAAAATAAACAAAAGATTCTGTATGCTCTAAATAAGATAAGTAATGGCAATGAATCACCGCTATCTATATTTATTACAAGCAGTGGATGACCACACAAGTGCCCCTTGTGTCCTCTTACAAGTCAATATACTGTTGATGTTTTGCGGATACAGGAAAAAAAAACTACTAATTCTCTCCTTTTTTGTGTGAATGAGACGACCATTCCAACACAGATAACCAGATATGAATGAAGAGTTCATACTTAGTCAAATAGTCTCCACAAACATAAATATATAGATTTTAATTTGTTTAAGAAAGCTTGAGTTTAAAGAAATATAGTTGTCCAAGAAGTTTTCAGTAATATTAAATATAAATATAAAATTATGAATTGATAACAACTGTTATTACTTAAAAAAATTACCGCATTAACAAGTTTGTACATTCACGGAATACTATTTTTACTTTCTACGTATTTTATTACCGTTTTAAAGTGTTAATCGAAAGAATATGTTTAATTAAATTTGATTTTTTATGATATAATATTATATATTTTACATAAAATTTCTTTATGCAAAGCATCAAAATAGAGTTCTATTCTAAAGTTGAGATGTTATTAAAATGATAAATAAACTCGTTTATATAAATATTGTTTTTGAATTTGTCTATGTTTGAATGAATTTTGTTTTAATTTAGTATAAATTTTTATGTGTTCGAGTATGTAAAGTCTAGAATCACACTTTCACAATTTGATATTGTTTCTCACCCACAAGTTAGTTTTGTATAATTCATTGATTATTATAATTAAGTCTTAAATGTTTAATAAATGTTATCATCTATCTTTTAATATTGTCTCTATATCTATAAGTTTTGTATTGAGTCTCTGAATACGGTTAACCCAATTACGACGGTTACATCCATTAAGTTGTAATTTTTTCTTATATTTGTTTTTTTATATGATTGACTGATCAATAGACATATATCGATCGGTTCGTACAGTATAATATGAATAATATTTAATTTTTTTTAGATATAAAAAAGAGAATAAATATGTAAATATTTGTATGTCTTTATTTTCATCTATTTAATACTTATGATTGTGTTTAAATAACTAACATCAATTTATTAGATTTTATATATATATATATATATATATATATATATATATATATTTTCTTTTAGTAAAATTAAAATTAAGCCTTAAACAATGTTTAAAAAAATATTTTTTTATATATTTAAAATGTTAATATCAGAAAAAAAAGTAGGAAGACAAAGAAATATGTATTATGTCCTGTAATAAAAGAAAAAGGGAGACAACGTTTTAAATGTGTTAAAATAGATAAATACGATAGTGATATTAAGAATTTAATAAAAAAAATCACACAATAAAATATGTCAACTTTTATCTATCAAAATGGGTAAACTTTATAACAAAATTACTTAATATTGTTTTATCTTAAATATTTAAATTATCACTACAATATATTTATTTAACTATTTTGGTTTTTACAATTTTATCATTTTAGTTTATGTAATTTTAATATTTTGTTTTTTAAAGTCCTTTTTTAGTGATTTAACTCTGTTGTTACGTCATCTTTTAACAAAAAATAAATAAAACAAAAGGATCAAAATAATAAAATAAATATATTTTAAGGATCACTTTGATATTTAAGATATATTTTTTCATATATAAAATTAAGAAAAAGTATGGAATCAAATTTTATTATAGATGATAAATTTATTAATTATTTAGAAAATCGTAACAACGATTTTTCACTGTTTCTTTTCCACCGTATAAATTTTTTTAATTGCAAACGTGCATAAAAAACACATAATAATTTTTTGTTTATTTATAATTATAGTTAGAAATTTAGAATAAATTTGATTTTGGTCTTCTAAATTTAAAGAAGTTTAATTTATTCCTCAATTTGATAAAAATGGTTTTTTACTCTTTAAACATTATATTTAAAAGACTGCATTTTTTTTAGCAATTCATATTTAATGTTTAGGGATTATATTATTTTTTTAAAACCTTTAGAATATTAAAATAATATTTTTAATTTGAAGGACAAAACTGGAATCAGCCGAGATGTGAAGTGTAAAAGAATAATTAAAATTCTAGTTTTTATTTAAAGAAGAAAAAACGGTGGCCTCTAAAAGAAAGACGTTGTGCAAAAAGTATCCCTGACAGTTAAAACAAAGTGAAACATAGGCAGAAACAAACAAAACTGCAAATCCGAATTAGTATAGGGCTTTGTTATCGGTGTCAGCAACAAACAACTAAGGTCAGCGTCCTCTGCTTTCTGATAAGGGTTTTTGCAGGGTTTATTCTTCCTTCAATTCTATTATTTCATCGAAAAAAATGGGTTCTTTGGAAAATGGAACACACAAAGCAAGAGAGGAACAAGAACAAGAACAGGAACAGGAACAGGAAGTAGAACAAGAACCAATACTAGTGGAGCAAAGTCAGAGGTTTTGCATGTTCCCCATTCGCTACAAGCAAATTTGGGAGATGTACAAGAAGGCTGAAGCAAGCTTTTGGACTGGTACTTACATCTTTTCCTCCTTCTTTTCCAAATTATTTCGTAAACTTCATTCATTTCGAATTTCAACGTAATCTTGTTCCTAAAGGTTCTGCTTTTAATTTCCACTAATTCCTCTACTTTGCTTTAGTAAAGTTGACTTCCATGCGTGGGAATTCAACACAGTATTGATTTTATCGGTATTATTATGGGTAATCCCTTTGTATGGCTTTCTTCAATTTCCATCTTTTTAGTGTTCTTGGCTTTCTCTTACTGGATCCCGGGGAAGTGTGAGTGGGGATATTATAAATTACTGTTCCATTTAAAAAAAAAACTTTTTTTTGTCTGTTGCATGAGTACTTTTTGCACACTTGGTGTTTGGATTTTGAAAGAGACGAGGGATTCACAATGAACTACCACATACACGTATGACATTTGGAAATACTTTTCTCTTCTCTGTAGGCTCTGATGTTTTCTTTTCAGATTTTTGTGGCATGTTCCTTTTCTTTCTATCTTTCTTTTTCTTGATTAACGAGGAGGTGGAGAGGCTTTCTTAATTTTCGTGCGAGTAATTATTGCCGGCCAAGTATGTGCGGGTCGGTTTGACAGACGCAACACACCAGAAGTTTCATGAACAAGTTTTACTATAGCAACCTGCAGTGGGGGATTTTAATTTCTTGATTTGAATGAGGAATTTTAAACTATGCAGAATTTTCAACCATTTATTTGAATATTTTGATATCTATTTGCAATCAAATCACATTGAACCTGTTTCTCAGAAGGAACATTATAATATTGGAAGTGTAATTGAGCCATATTGTTTCCATGTGGTTGATTGGATTGAACCTTTTGATCGTTCACTTTTATTAACTTGGAAGTCGGTTACAGCTGAAGAGGTTGATCTCTCCCATGATATACAACATTGGGAGACTTTGTCTGTCTCTGAGAAGCACTTCATAACACATGTCCTGGCTTTTTTTGCTGCTTCTGATGGAATTATCTTGGAGAATTTGGCTGCAAGGTTTTTGAGCGATGTTCAAATCCCGGAGGTAAAGTTTTAAGTTTTTGTTTTGCTAATGCTGTTTTAACTCTGTTCAAGTTATCAAAGCAGTTTTTTGTTTGTGGTAGTTTTATTCTGTTCATGTACTTCTGACTTGCTTAAGATACCTGTAGATTGAATAATCAGTGGTGTAATCTGCTTCTGTACACTTAAACTATATATTCTTTTATAACATGAGCGGTATTAAATTTTTATAACAGATTTGATTTTCTCTGTGTCTCTGTCTCTGTCTCGCTCTCTCTATATATAGTTGGAACTTAATCCGTTTACTTATAGTTTAGCTTCCAACCATTACACCTATAATTATTGGCAGGCTCGGGCGTTTTATGGGTTTCAGATAGCAATGGAGAATATTCATTCTGGTATAACTTAGCAGTTGATTCCTTCTCTTTCTTTCCGTATGTCTGATTGTTGCCTGAGTTGAGGTTTACTTTTGTCAGAAATGTACAGCTTGCTGCTGGAGACATATATTAAAGATTCAAGAGAGAAATATAGATTGTTCAATGCAATTGAAAATTTGCCTTGTGTTGCAAGGAAGGCTGAATGGGCATTGAGTTGGATTCGTAGGTGACTATCAATTCTATTCATACTCTGAACAATCTCTCAAATAGGTCTGTTAAAATTGAACCACAGTTTAAGCCTTGCCATGTCTGACGGTATTGACTGGCCATTTCCTTTCGTGGTGCTGGCATGGCGCAGTTGCGTGGACCTATCTCAAGAAAAAGATGGGACATGCCAGTTTAAGCAACTATGTTATTCTTAAATTTGGTCAATTATTCTGCTAGTTGTTTTTTACAGCAAAAAACGCAAGTTTAAATAAAGGAAACCAAAATGACAAAGGTAAGAGAGATTACCTTTATATGCAGGGTTGTTTCCTGCAATGAAATTTGAATGTGTAAAGTGTAAATAAACAACAGAGTCCTCTAAACTTCTGGATGGAAGTTTTTACGTTGATTCATTTACTTTAATATTTAATGGGAATCTATTTATCTTCAGAATTGTGATCATAAACCGTTGTAGATAGTATGTTTTGCAGTATTGTGTTATTTTAACTTTTCTTTGCTTCATATCTTCCAGAGGGAAGATAGAAATGGCTTTCTAATGACTTCTTGCAATGCATGGGCTACAGTTCCACTTCATTTGCAGAGAGACTTGTTGCTTTTGCATGTGTTGAAGGGATATTTTTCTCAGGAAGGTAGTTCTCTCAAGAAAAAGAACAGCCCTTTTCTTGTTTCTTAATGTGAGTTATGATGTTGTACTTTGTGTCTAACTTAAATTGGGGTTTGCTTTCAGCTTCTGCTCCATATTCTGGCTTAAAAAGAGAGGACTGATGCCAGGTTTGACATTCTCAAATGAGCTAATCTCTAGGGATGAGGGTCTTCACTGTGATTTTGCTTGTCTTTTGTACAGGTAGAGTTGTCTCTGTTCGTTATTCTAAATAGCATGAAAATGTATAGATACGCTGGAGTATTCTCGTATTTGTTTTGGAGTTGACAACATTTTGAAAGACTGGTCAATTGATTGTTGTTTGCTGCAGTTTGTTACGAAAGCCTCTAAGTTCTGATCGGGTTCATAAGCTTGTACACGAAGCTGTAGAAATTGAAACTGAGTTTGTCTGTGAGGCCCTCCCTTGTGCGTTGATTGGCATGAACTCAACACTCATGAGCCAGTACATAAAATTTGTAGCTGACAGGCTAATGGTATGATACAAATTGACACTCTTTTTTCTCTTTTTCCTGAGGTTGGTTAACTGCTTATATTTTTACCTTTCAGGCTGCTTTGGGGTACCAAAGAAAGTATAATGTGGAAAATCCCTTTGATTGGATGGAGTTTATCTCTTTGCAGTGAGTATTTTAATTCACATGGTTCATTCTATTATTCATAAAGTTTAATGAGCTTCAGCTTCTGTGATCTGACCTGCATCTGCATTCCATGTTTATACCCTTTTAGGATATGCTCTTATGTTAACCCCCTGAGCATACAATTCAATAATTCTTTCTTAGTTTGCTGCATGTGATGTTTTTGCTGAGCAAAGTCATGTTAGTAAGAAAATGAGTACAAGCTTGGCAACTTTTCTTGGTGGTTTGTGTTAAATGCATGCATTATCTTAATATGTAACATAACTCATGATTGAGCAGAGGGAAGGCTAACTTTTTCGAGAGAAGGGTGGGTGATTATCAAAAAGCTTCTGTGATGTCAAACCTCCAAGATGCGGGGAAAAACTTTGTTTTCAAGCTTGATGAGGACTTCTAGCCATCATTGATTTGTATCAGTTTCTTCAATTATTCTGGGGATGTTGAATTGAGCATCGAGATTTTATTTACCAGTATTCTTTTTTTCAGTAACATGATTAGTTTACACCAACACAAATTTGATTCCTGGGAGATATCTTTACTCAGGTTATTTGTAATAATATGTTTGTTTCTATTTGTTATTGAGTGACATGTAATATTTGCAATGCTAGACAAAACAAAAATGTATGAGGAATGAATTAGACTTCAATGACAAAATACAGAATAAAGAAATAATACAAGAAAAAGCTTGCAAAAACGAATTATTGCACAACATAGAAGGATTTAGACTCACACATCAATTATGACAAAGGTGAAAACTCGAGGTGAAACAAAAGATGTATGAGGATGGAACGTGTAATTAGTTGAAATGAAAATAGAAACTAAATTCAAAATAGTAAGAACAATGAAATAATAGAATTGAAATTGAAATCTCATACGGAAGGGGAAAAAAAGTGAAATTAAAACTTCAATTTAGAATTGAAAGTAAAACGACAGTGAACAACATGTAGAATTGAGTAAGCAACGTAAATACTGAAATTGATCCAAACAAATGTTGAGTTGAAATTTAATCGGTGTAAAGAGTAAAGAAACCCAAAAAAAGAAACATGATTAAAATTGAAGCCTGAATCAATAACAACAAATTACAAAGTAAACCGTAGAAATTAAAACAATGTTGAAATGGGTATTGCTCCCTCCACCATCACCCTATATTTCCTCCACCTCCCCACATTATTTTAAATACAATTATATCTTTAAGTTAAAATTTTTTTTACTTTTACCCTATTTTAAATAATTTGAAACCCTAATTTTACTTTTCCAGCACCCACTCACGGAACTCTCTTTCCCTTTCCCCTCTTCTGTTTCACCTCCCCACCTCCCGCACTTCCATTCCTTTTTCTTCACAGTTTTTTTTTAGTTTGAAAGCTTCCATTGCGGCCGTGGTGTGAAGGAGCGTTGCCGCCGTGGTGTGGAGGAACATCGAGGAGCGTCCAGAGCATCAACCAACGTGAGGAAGTATACATCAACGGAGGTGACATCCTTCAACGGATGTCCCCTAATAAAACAAACCCTAAAATAAAAAAACATAACCTTTAAACGGGGGTGACATCTTCAACGGATGTCAACATCCGTTTAAGGTAAAATGGATGTCGACATCCGTTTTTCCTTAAACGGATGTTGACATCCGTTGAAGGATGTCACCTCTTACATTTTTTATTTTAGGCTTTTATTTCAAGGTTTATTCGAATACGCACCTGGAGGAAGCACGACACGCACTGCACCACGAGAGCGACACTGGACCACGAGAGGGAGACTGCTTGATAATTCTTTCCATCACCACCAACCTTTGCAACTTAGTATCTCACAACGACGAAAGAAAGAGAGGAAGAAATATAATGTTAATGAAAGAAAAGTATTTTACTCATGTACGGGACTAGAATAAGTTATTAGTGAAATAGGTTGTGAATGGATAAAATTAAAAAATAATAACCCTAAAAATAAAATTTTACTGAAAGGCAAAACAGCAAAGGAGAGGTGGAGGGAGAAAGGTGTGGTGGTGAAGAGAGCAACACCCTGTTGAAATACGCAAAATGCATTGAAGTATAAGTTACTAAAATGAGAACAAAAATGTAGTAGAAATTAGAAGAACAAAAAGATAAATCATAGAGATGGAAGTATAGTCCATTGCAAAGAAATTTTGAAAGTCAGTATCCATATAACTCCAATGGTTATAAAACGTAAAAATCTAAAAGCACAGAAAATGTAAAAAACTATGAAATCTCTAAAAGAAAAAAAAATGCTCTTTTGTTCTCCTTTCTGCATTTTTTTTTATGTTGTCTTCTCCCCTTTTTTACATTAAACTAACCTTTTTTTCTTGTCATTTCTTGCTCAGTCCACAAAACAAGATCAAGAGAAAGAAAAAAATATAGTAAATAATTACAAAATTACCTCTACATACAAGAAAAACTAAAATAGTTTTGACAACTAATCCTTACAAATTGCCTGATTTTCCAAATTAAATTGTATATATAATTTAAAGTTTGAAAAATTATATTCGTATACTCAAATTTGAGTTAATTGAGTTTAGAGTTCAACGTAAAAAGAATTAACTAAATTGAAAATTTAAGAAAAAACTTAAGAATAAAATAATCGACAAATGTCAAAATTGATATAATGCAATTTTTCAACATCAAAACTCAACTTTTACACTATTTTAAATTTAAGTCATAAATTTCCTAAAAACTATAAATATAAGTTAAAATAAAATATTATAAACAAAAACAATACTCCAAAGATGCATTTAGTCTATAAAAATGAAAACAAATAAAGAGCTACCAACTATAATATGTGTCAATACTTAATTTCTTTCAGATGTAGATAAAAGAATAATGAAATAAAAGTTTGTAAAAAAGGAACAAAGAAAAACAAATAAAAAATAAAAAGTAGTAAAAATATAATAAGAAAAGTAATAAAAAATTAAAAAATAGTAATTAAAAAGAGAAGATGGAAAAGGAAAAGATCTAAATAATTTCCTATTAGCATTTTTGGACAGTCTCTTTATGACCCATGGAGTCACACCCAAAATCCTACACCTCTTACTCTTATAAAAACATAATTTATAAGAGGGGGGAGACCCATCTCTTTTACTTAAATAATAAATATTTTTGTTTATTTTCAAATGATGTTTTCTTTTTGTTAGAAGAAAAATTAAATACTTTCAAAACTATATATATTCTTTTCATTTAATTAGAAGTACAGTCGTAAGACGTTATACGATGTTAATGCATTTCCATATGTAACTGAATTTTAGACTCAAAATTCAGATTTTATAAACTATTTTATCATTTTAATATTTCCGTGCTTTTTCATAATAAACTTTGATGACAATTTCAATATTATATTTTTAAAACATTATTTTTCGATTAATCATGAATTACAAATTCGATTGCGACAAATTCGATTTCGAATAATATTGAGAGTGTTAATAATTTAAAATAAGATAATGATATTTTAACAACATTTTAATATCATCTGAATGTCATTCTGTGATTGGTTTATGTTGATGTTTATGATTATTATTATTGATTGTGGAGTAATTTTGGACCAATCACAGAATGACATATAGAGAATGTTAAAATGTTTGTCAAAGTATCATTATCCTTTAAAATATTACTTAATTAAAAGTTGTTGTTGCAATCTATTATTTCCTATCATTAGTCTCTTTTCCTTCAAGAGAGTTTTAGGCATTAAACATAATCAATAAAAAATTAACTTTCATTTAAATTAAAAGAAAATATATACAAACATTTTGAAAACAATTTTTAGCACATAAAAGATCAAGGTCAAGCATCACATACTCACCCAAGCACAACAACCGAAATTTAAGAATTATAACTCAAGAGACGATATTAACTATAAGATCAAATATACTTATTATTAACATGTTTTCTGTTAATAAATTTAAAGGAAAACTAAAATCATTTACTCATGGATTTGTCATAGGAACGTTCCTATTGGTAATTATTAATTGAAGGATTATTTGTCATAAGTAATTATCAAAATATATTATTATGGATAATGATTGATAGATATATGATCGTTCGCAATTACTACTAACGAATGTCATAATGCCTTTCTTAAAATTAATTAATGAGCATTTTACCCACAAAAAAATTGACCTTCACTTTTTCATTGAAAATATGCATTTACTTACCGATTTTTTTAATTTTATCTTTTGATAATGACATATTTTTTGTGTAGTGTAATACTTGTTGATTAAATATTAAAGTACACATTAATAAGTAATTAGATGATCAAGCCATTATGAAAGCTAAAGGTTAATATATAAGAAAACTATCAAAATTTAAGCATGTAAAAATTTATTAAAATAATATAAATAGGCGGTGCTATTTATTATAACATTTATTACTTGACTTAAACATATCATAACATCTAATCTTTATAGGCACATCCCCTGGATCAAATTTTAATGAAAGGACACTCTCTTAAATAACTCAATTTTAGTAATGACATCTCATATATGATAAAAAAAAACAATTTATATTTTTCTTCTAAGTTAAAGCAACACAAAATGTGTATAGTTCACTACTAAATTAATTATTTACGTTATGCATATGGATTATCATCTTCTTGTTAAAATAATTCATTATTATTATAAATATGTTGAGCATATTCAATCAATTCAATGCATCTACCTAAATATATATATATATATATATATATATATATATATATATATATATTAATTTATTTAAGTTTTTATCATTTAAAAATGAAAGGACTATAAAAGTAGCAAGTATTTGTACCTAACTTTAGTGTTTAATAATATTAAGAATTTAAAGTGAGTTTAAATTTTAGATAGGAATTATATTATTATAAAATTTTGAATTAAAGAGATATCTTCATTTTTTATACGAATTTATTAACGGTAAACTCGTTAATATCGTTATCATAAGAACCAAAATCAAATTTGATTAAAAATACATAAATCCAATATATATTAAATCTAATAAATAAATATTTTGAATGAAAGAAACCTGCAAACTAGTCAAATACTAATAAATTTTAATTCTCTCTTCTCACGCTTTCAATATCTTTGTAACGTAAACTCTTACGAAATGTATATACTAGTCAACGAGTAAGATAATCAACAAAAAATTGACATTTGACCTGTACGAGAAACAACTAGGTTATGATAACAACGCAGTGTATCATGTTCATGAATGTGTTGGGTGATGTTATATTACGTCGCTGATGAGATGATGAATAGCTTCTCAAACACAAATTGGTCAGCCAAACATGGCAGACTATTATTCGTGTTTACCAAAGGAAAATTAAGCAAATAGTAAACTACAAAAGTCAGAATGTAATTCATAAATTAACCTTGAAATTTAAAGACTAAATTTCAAGAAAGAAGAAGATAAAGGAGACCTAAATTACAACACCTCGAATTTTCTTCGCAGTTTCAAATCGTTACTCCTTCGGGTCTCACGCAGTTTCGTGAAATAAATCCAAACAAAGACACGGAAATATGACAATATTTAGTGTCGTCTTCGTTTTAAGTTTCCAGGAGCAGCCAGCGTATACGATTCAATCTTTTATTTTAATGGCATGCACACGGAATCATTTTGTGAACAAGCTTCCATCATGGCTTACTTACATGTCTTACGTTAAGAAACAACTAATTACATGATTGTACGATATAAAAAAACATCACCACCACCATCACAAAATTTGTTCTTATAAGTAATACTTAAATAGGCGAAACACCGCGAGTAACGACAATTTTACCTGTCACGTTAACTCAGAAATATATAAGATTTTAGTATTTTGCCACACATGTTGGTCATAGTAGCGTAACACACAACAATTATTTAAATACTCATTTAGAGTAATATTAAATGAACGTAACACACTGATGATGAATGATCACTGAGAAAGAATAACAAGCTTTAAACAATATATAACAATATTTCTTAATACGTATTGGTCCTCCATTTTATAAATAGATTTTATTTCTTTCAATTTTAAGAATATTATTTATTTTATTTTAACAGAATAGTGGTGTAAGCATCGCTAGCAGTGACTTATGTATGGAAATTAAAATAAAGAAAGAAAGGTAAAGGTAAAGCTAATTTTGAAAGGTTTGGCTTATTGAAGAAGTGGAGAGAGAATGAGAAATCATGAAACCTGTGATTATTTAATGAGTTCTTTATCACATATGTTATTCGTTCGTTGAACAAAGTAAACAGAAGAACAGAGATTAGAAGGTGTACAATGTTGTTCCATAAAGGCAGCGCCATCTCATCTCTCAATTCTCAACTCTGAAGGATCATGTCACCCGTGTGGTCAGACTTGAAAAAACTGAAGTAATATTCAAAGATTATTCCAGAAGATCTGTAGGACATTTAAATAGAGCCACCCCAACTCCAAAACAACACCACTCACCTCTCCTTCTACCTCGTCACAACACCACCAACATAGTTTGTCTCCCTTTCCAAATTTTCTGTGTTCTCATAAAACATTTCTTGTCATAAATTAATCATGGGAACTCTGGTGGGACATGTAGCTCCAGGTTTTGGTTTCATGTTGATAGGTTTGTGGCACCTCTTCAACCACATCAAGCTCCACGCCCTTAACCCAAAGTCTTACAAAGGTCCATCATGGTTCCCATCTTCCAAGTTTAGATACCTAGAGTTGGTGCTCATCATGGTAGGCTGCACAGCCTCCGTTTCAATGGAACTCTTCATTGGCCCGGATCGCCACCAACCTCTTGATCCAGATGGAACCATTCCCTCCAACCATCTCCACAACTTCGAGCACTCTTCCATCTCCATCACCTTCTTCCTCTACGCAGCTTCTTCCATCATCCTCGACCGTGCCCAAGCCCCGGCTCAATTCGTACTCACCCAGTTTCTTGGGGCCGTAGCATTTGCCCAACAACTCCTTCTCTTCCACCTCCATTCCGCCGACCACATGGGCCCAGAAGGCCAATACCATCTTTTGTTACAGCTTTTGGTCTTTGTTTCACTCTCCACCACAATCATTGGAATCGGGTTCCCTGAAAGTTTCATCGTCAACTTCGTTCGCTCCGTCAGCATTTTCTTCCAGGGGCTGTGGTTAATTGTGATGGGCTTCATGCTTTGGACACCTTCACTCATACCCAAAGGCTGTTACATGAACGACGAGGAGGGTCACATGGTGGTTAGATGCTCTTCCCACGAGGCACTTCACCGCGCCAACTCGCTCGTAAACATCGAGTTCAGTTGGTTCATCATTGGTGTCACCGTTTTTGCGGTTTCCTTGTACTTGGTTTTGGTCAAGGTTTATGGGGAGAAGGTGCAGTATTTTTCCCTTGGGAACGAGGATGAAGAATCAAACTACGACGTTGAATCCCAAAAGAGCGGCGCCATTGACAACAACAGCAAAAGCTTTATTCACGTCAGCAAAATCTTTCCTCAAAATCATATGGAAAGGTAGATAGATAGATATAACGAGAGTGATGAAATGAAAGTTCGTTAATTTGTGATTAGTTGTTGAGTGTGTGGGTGTACTGTATAGCTCTCTTTTTATTAGAATTCAGATTAGAATGTTGTTTTTGTTTGTGAATGTGGGAATTATTTCATTGGCAGACAAGGTTGTTTAGTTTCTAGTTGAAACCATTTCTTTTTTCTTTCTTATTTCATGATGAAACCATACGTTACTCATGTATGATATATTTTTGAATTAAATATATTTTTCGTCCCAAAATTATTAATTGAAATTGTATTTTGTTTTTTATTTAAAATTATATACTAATTTTATTTCTTAATTTTGTAAAAAATATAAAATATTCTGGATAACAAACAGTGTTATAATCTCTTTCTTTATTGTAACTCTCTTTTTCTTTCTTGGGTAATTATTTTTTGTCGCTAGAATCTTTTTTACTTTATTCACTTAAATGAATTTACTTTATTCACTTAAATGAATTTGAGGAGAGTGATTGAATGAATTTGAAGGTAAATTCTTTTTTGTTTATTTGAGTGGATTTGGAGGTAAGTGAGAGTGGATTTAGAAGTAAATTTTTTTAATCTGTAACATCCCAGATTATATAGAAGCATATAACATAGTAAGTCCACATTTAAATAAAAGAGAACAGTTAGAGTAGATTGTAAACAAAGTAGTTAAGCTTACAATCATCCCAGAATGAGACATAATTTAAAACTTAAACGCAAGTAGAGTGTTTCAAAAGGATAGGAGTCACCGGGAAAATCCTTAACATCTAAATAGTAATTCAAAATACAAGAAATACTAAGAGAGTCCTAAGGAGACTAAGCCGCAAAATCGCCTTCCTCCAAAGCCTGCTCTAGAGGCACCTCATCCGTCTCTGCTCACATCCAAGTGGATGATCATTGCAAAAGAAAGCATGCCCAAGCAAACACAAACACACAAGCAAGGGTGAGCTAGATATAAAAATCATGTTATAACAGTCATAGGCAACTTGCAAGTAAAGACGAATATACTATACTATACAAACATGACTTGTTGCACTTAAACTTGACTTGTCCGGACTTAGAATGATTGCTGAGCTATGGCGGGTTATGCACTCGTGGTGGCTTCTACTGCTTTGCAAAGTCATTGCCAATGGGTTTCACCCTACCACACTCACGAGGTTAATCCGTTATCACTCACCTTGGGCCATACTAGAAGCACCCAAGACTAGGATCTCCTGCTACTCCTCACCACATGGTTCAATCCTCTCTACTTGAGAATCATGGAATTACGTCCAATACAAATACTTTCCACTTTAACACCAACATGTTAATGCACATATAAACCCTTAAAGCAACTGGAATTATTAAGTAAAATAGCATACTGGAATAAATAGGAATAAAAGCCAAACAGGAAACATCAACACTTAAAGGGCAAGACCGAACACCCTGTGAATGGGGGAGACCGAACGGTATCTCACTTCCCAAAGGACAGGACCGAACGGTCCATACATGGTAAGACTGAAGAAGTGGCCGAACACTATCCAGGACCGCTCCCTGAGAGAGACCGAACGTTACCTGGAGATCGAACACCACTTAAGAGACTGAACGCTACCAAGACCACCCACTAAGACCGTACGCTACTTAAGAGACCAAACTCTCTTTAAGAGACCGAACGCTACCTGAGACCATCCACTTAAGCCCGAACGCTAAGACCGAACGCTCAACAAGACAGATCACTAAGGCTGAACTCCACCTCAGACCGAACGCTAAGACAGACGCTAAGATCGAACGCTCAACAAGACAGAGTACTAAGGCGAACTCCACTTAAGACCGACGCTAAGACCGAACGCTCAACAAGACAGATCACTAAGGCCGAACTCCACCTCAGACTGAACGCTAAGACTGAACGCTAAGACCGAACGCTAAGACAGACGCTAAGACCGAACGCTCAACAAGACAGATCACTAAGGCCAAACTCCACCTCAGACCGAACGCTCAACAAGACAGATCACTAAGGCCGAACTCCACCTCAGACCGAACGCTATTACGACCGAACGCTAAGACCGAACGATTATCAGTTGCGAAACTGCATAATTCTGTAGAATTTCTGCAGAATTATGAACAGCACCTAACCCAACCATTCCTAACCATTTTTACTAACTTCTAACACCGTTAATTCTTGTTTTATACTTAACTAAACTCATCTAAATGATTCTGAACATTCATACTACCCTTCTAAAGTGATTAAGATCACGTTTTGTCTTTTGAAACATCAATTTCCACAACTTAAGGACCCAATTTCGATTTTATCACTTCTAACATGTTCTAGTCCAGTTTTATGATCCTAACAAGTCAAAAATGACTTGTTTAAGATGTCCCAACAGCCCAAATGTGCCCATAACCCCTACTTCCCAAAATCACTACCTCACTTCCTCTCAAGTGACCCCAAAACACTACCAGTGTACTAAAAAATATGCATACATCAAACATATCAATCTCAAATATCACCTCGGTCCAACCAAATCCACAGTCACAATTTCTAGCATATAGTTCATACAACAAATCTCAGAAACACAATTTCAACCCAAACAACATAATTACACAGAGATTAGCACATTTGCACATTTCATAATAATAAACTTTAAGAAAACCTAGCTCTCCTTACCTTGAAACTTCTTTGCTCAGTTCAAAGACCCGCAGCTCTAGTACCCCACACGCGAATAATCTAGACAGCTCCCTACAACCCGCAATGCGGTGACCAAGAACAGCTCTTAGAGCTAGAATGAACGGAGGAAAACATAAAGAAGGGTACACTAGGCACATGCAACTTGCCCTAGGTCACAAACAGTGGAGAACAGTGAAGAACTACTTACCCGCTGAAGAATGAAAAATCTATTAGGATGGTTGCGAAGGTCTCTACGCCGCGGTCACTTCAGCACCACCTAATCTAACATGTAACCACTAAACGTGTGGGAAAGGTAGAGAGAAGGCAGAGAGAAATGGAGGAACAAGCTTTTTAGAGAGAGAATGGGAAGCTGAGATAATGAGCTCAGCTCTGAGAAGTCCCTCCTAAGGTCATAGTGCCCTTAGTGTTATGGGCCTGGCTACTTCAACATAAGGCCCAACTGCCATATATTTTTAGGCCCTTACAAAATCAATCAAATCCTACACTAATTCTCACAAACTTTACTTCCAAATCTACTCTCACTTACCTCCAAATTTACTCAAATAAACAACAAAAAATTTACCTTCAAATTCATTCAATCACTATCCCCAAATTCATTCAAGTGAATAAAGCCTTAAATAAATCAAAGCTTCGTAGCACCAAAATCCAAAATTCAAGGCTCATTCAAGCATAAAAAACTTGATGGTCATCTTCCTCAAATCTTAAGCCACCATCAATTGCGTCAAACTGTTCGACGCTAACCCTGACATGCTTCGTGTCGTTGCTAGCACCAGAATCTCTGTAATTGTCATAGTGGCGAATACCACCATCCATTCTCTCTCTACACTCTTTGTCGCACAAGCTCTTCGAAAACATCATTCCCTTCTTTTTGGAACCATCATGACGCATACCGCCGTTGGAAAAAAGGAGCTTCTCATCTTCTCTGACAAAACCTTAAGATTTTGAGTTAAAAATAATATAATGATCTCATAAACGACTTATATCTCATTCTGGGTGAATCTCCACGATTTATCGATAAAAAAATACCAATAGTTTTTAATATAATAAAGAAAAATATAATTTTAGTATTAGTTTTGTTTGAACTTCATTAGTGATTAAGCTAATTGAACACCTTCTTTTCCTTTTCTTTAAATTCCTATAATATTAAGGTAATGAGCATGGTTTTTTTATATTAAAAACAAAATATGTCAATAAGAATTATAGCGATCAAAATAATCTTAATTCTAATTGTAATTATAGTTAATTAATCTAAACTAGCAGCATTCGTTGACAAAACCATATATTTCAATATTAATTATATATACTAATACCACTATATTAATTGGATCTATGCATTATCATGTGACATATGTATTAGTTACACTCCCTGAAAACTCTTTAGTGTGCTATTTTTGTTTTTCTTATATTGTCTATATGAGATTATAAAATTGTCTTTCAAATTAAATGTTGCACCATGATAAGTTGTGTAACTAATTCTTAGATTTGTTCGCATATGTGTGGTTATTTGAAGTGTGTATATTTGCATATGTGTGGTTATTTAAAGTGTGTATATTTGCATCTCTAATTCTTAGATTTGTTCGCACCAACTTATAAGATTATCCTGATTAGACTAGTCTCAATTTTTTGCCCTCTATTATGCATATTAAAACAAAGGAAGTTGCCTTCTTTTCTAGTTAATTAGTATTGAAAATTGAAAGTTAAATGTAATTTTATAAAACTAATTTATAAGATAAGATTTACATTTATTTATATAATGTAATTTTGTCTTATATTTAGTCGATGCGAAATTTTTAACACATCCTCTCTTATTGAGACATATAAATTTTAAGCATGAGATTAGAAATTAATAAAAATTTGATAACGGATGACATAATAGATATAACAAACAATAAACTTTTGGAAAATAAAAAATACAATAGATCTAATAAACTACAAATCTTAATTTGTAACAAATTTCTAACTTATAGAGTAATATTTGTATCCATTAAAACCTAGTTTCAAGTTTTATATATATATATATATATATATATATATATATATATATATATATATATATATATATATATATATATATATATATATATATATATATATATATATATATATATATATATGGGGTTGCTAACGCGCGTACGCTGTTTTTCATTCTCAACACTAAAAAAAAAAAAAAAAATCCCCCAAACCCTTACTCACCTCTCTCATTCCTCTCAACTCTTTCTCTTTCATCTCTTTCACTCCAACATTTTCTCTGTCATCCCTACTATAGTCCTCAAAAAATCAGAAACATTTGTCGTTAAACAATCTTACAAAAACTGATTTTATAATGAGTTTTCATTTTATAATTTTTGTCTTATCTAATTTTATCTAATTTTCACAAGTATAAAGGAATTGGTAATTGACCTGGAAAAAATCAGAAATACTCGCTGTTAAACAATTTCTTACAAAAAATGATTTTATAATGAGTTTTCATTTTATAATTTTTGTCTTATCTAATTTTATCTAATTTTCACAAGCATAATGACATCAAAAGAATTGGTAATTGGCCTGGAAAAAATTAGAAACACTCTGTTGTTAAACAATTTCTTACAAAAAATGATTTTATAATGAGTTTCCATTTTATAATTTTTGTCATATATAATTTTATCTAATTTTCACAAGCATAATGACATTCGAAGGAATTGAAGATTGGCCTGGAGGGTTTTTTTAGAGATGATGATTCAACATATGTAGATGATGAAATTATAGAGGTTAGTGAAGATGGTGAAATTGAAGAGATCTTGAATGAACCTTTGCCTGAAGGTGAATATGTCAATGACTCAACTCTTTACAAAGGCAAATTATTTAACGGCAATTTTTTTTCTTTAGTTTTGAGAATGAAAATTATTAAAATACCCTTAACCTTAAAACTTAGAATCCATGATATATAAGAGTATTTTTGTCTGTTAAAATCTGATACACATTGCTAAAATGTACTAACTGACAAACAGACGTACGTGCATTAGCAAACCCATATATATATATATATATATATATATATATATATTATAAAGTATAAATATTGAAAATTTCACATAGATAAAAACAAGTATAATATAAAAATGGATACAATGTCAACTTATAAATCAATTTTATAAGATTAAATTAACCTTTAAAATTCACTTATTAAAACTTAATTCTCCTAACTATAACTTTGCCATATTTAATCACTTAATTCTCAATTATAACCCTCTCAAAATTTGCACAAAAAGCAAAACTTTAATTATTTTATTATTTAAATACTTATTTAAAATATTAAATGAACATGAGACTAATGATGAATGCTTAGGAAGAAAGGTTAAGAAGTTTTAAACAATATATAACAATATCTCTTAATACACAATGATCCTTCATTTGTTAACAGGATAGACATTATTTCTTTTAATTTAAGAATATTATTTTTAATTTTAACAGAAGTGTCGTATAAGCATCGCAAGCAGTGACTTATGGTGCTGGTTTTTTCAACAAGTAAGCACAGGAACAGAGATCGATGATGGTGAATTATGTGTGCTGCGTTGTTCCAGAAAGGCAGCGCCACCTCATCCCCGAAGGGTCATATGGTCAGACTTCAAAAAAATTGAACAAAATTAAAAGCTTATTAAGACATCCAAACTTCTACATTCTTTCCATTAGGGTTCAAAACCTCATTTTTATGTGAGTCAAAGTTGCAGATTTTACACGTTTATTATCACTATTTTACCTCCACTATTCTAAAATTAATTTAAAAAATAATATATTAAAAAGCTAATAAATAATTTGATAACATGATAATGAATAAAATAATAAACCTAAAAAACATTAAATTTTACTAAAATAAATTTTAAATTTAATTCTAATAATATATTAAAAAATAAATTTTAAATTTAATTCAATCTTATAAAATCAATTTATAAAATAAAATTTATATTCATTTATATACTTTAAACTACTCGTTAATAAATTAGATTTTTCAACACCACTATAGTGCTGTCAAAATGGGTTATCCGGTTCAATCCGGTCCGATCCACTATGGGTTGATCATTTAGTGATCCAACTCAACCTGGCTTATTTATTAGCGAGCTGAAAAAATTTGAAGTCAATCCGACTCACCATAGGTTAATGGGTTAAACGGGTTGGCTTAGTAGCTCGCTTAATTACAAGTTTTTTTTAAATAAAAAAAAGTACAATTTTTTTGTAAATTCAAATTTAAATAATTTCACTCTAAAATGATGTTAAACTCCAAAAACAATTCAAAATAAAAAAAAATTAACATACAAAGTAATCCAAAAGCAAACAAAAAAGCTAATAAATAAGTTTATAATATTGATAATTTTTATGTTTGCTCTGAAGACATCTTTTTCTTTATTCTTATTTACAATATAATAAAAAAATATTAACTAATAATATTAAAACATAAAATAATAAAAATAATAAATAATTAAATTAAACTGGTGAATTAGTGAACCAACTCAGCTGACCACATATTCAACCCAAATGAACCAGATTCTAAGTGAACTGATTGAATATTAACCTATATAAAAGAAATTCATTTTTTTCAAACTCAACTCAAACACATAGTGAACCATATTGACTAGAGTTTTAATCTATTTTCACACCGTTACAAAAAAAGTCATCAGAAATTTAATGCATGGTCACGAGGATATTATATTCGTACCTCTTGCTTGATTGAAGCTTCCATCATTTTTCTTTTTCACTATCTCTGCACCAACACCATCATACATAGGTAGATTTGATTTTGTTTTTCTTACCAAATTTCCCTACCACTAGGTTATAGAAATAATTTAAGTTAAAACATTTAATAATAATATTTTGTATTTTATTGATTATTTTTTTGAAGATTATAATTTGGTTTCTAAAGTAAAAATTGATTATCCATATAAGTAATATTTTTCACACAACGTCTGTTAATATTATATATATATATATATATATATATATATATATATATATATATATATATATATTCTCAAAATAAAATTTTGTATATTTCCATATAATTGAATCCAATTAATCACAACTAAACTAAATCCATAAAAATGAATTGGTTCGGATTATACTTTCTCTTAATTTCAGTTCAAATTATACTTTACATCCTAATAAACAAAGGTGGAGAAGATAAATAGTAATTATAATTATGTTTGTATGTTGTATATATGATTTTAGGGATGTTGATGAGTTAGTTTAGGTACAAATTAGTTAATTTCATTATTCATTTTTTTACTTAAAAAATACAGGGTTGGTTTGCATTGAGTTTTTACACTCAATTTATCATTGAGCGGGTTGAATTGAGTTAGGAAGTTAGATAAATATTTTGATTTTTTTATTGAATTATAATTTTCAAGTGTCAACTTAATTAAAAAAAATCAATTCAAAACTTGAATTAAGTTAATAAATCAAGTAATTTATCAAAACTAATTCAAGATATAAAAAATAATAATAGAATTTATACATTACTTAATTATCATTCTTGCATTTAAATATTCAAATTTCATTCTTTCAAGATAATATATTTTTAAGCCCACTCACAATCTATTTCCCAATTGGGATTATTGGGATTTGGCTGTACATCCAATTTATGGTAAACCCTCTTCTATATTTGGAGTCCATGTTCCTTAGAAGTCAACCCAAGTTATATATTATTTAGTACAACATATTATGGGTTTCATGAATTGGGTTAGGTGAATTGAAATGAATTTATTATTATTTTTATTAGATTAGATTTAATTTAATCTACCTTCAATCATGTTGGGGTTGAGATTGATCAATTATGTTATATGTTCTTTTTATTTAAAAAGAAAAAACATAAACCCTATCAGGATAATAGTCTAATATCCTTTGTAGGCTTGAGTTATCAATTTTATGGTTTGTTAGGTGAATATTTAATGGTTGACTTTCAATTAAATTTTAGTAACGGGAAACATAGATGATAATTTTTTATACTGTCGATGAAAACTAACACCCAAAACAAATAATAATAAAATATAGAAAAAGAAAAAGAGAACATACAGAAATGTTTACATGATTTGTTAAGTATTGTGGTTCAATAATTTTTTACAAGTTATTAGTAATTTTAAAAAAATAATAAAAAAAAGTTCTTAAATAATAATCAATTTGAGAAAAAAAAAATCATTACAATGATTAATTTAAATATTAATATATAAATTAAAAATTATTTACCTAAAATAATTATTATTATAAACTTTATTCATAATAATAATTATCTTAGATATCAATAATTTTTAATTTATAAATTAGTATATAAATTAGTTGTTTTTTTATCTTTAAAATGGATTGTTTTTAAAAAAATGTAAGTACAATCTAGTATAATAAATATTGATATATACTTTTTAGTACAATAAGATACAAAATTATATTATTCATTTAAAATTTTAATTCTATTAATTTTATTTAAACTTTATTAATTATTAAAGTAATGGAACACATATTTAATTTGTAGTAAATGCCATATGTGTTTATTAACAAAAAATAACATCAACATGTAATTAATTTTAAAAAATTACTAAAATTAAAAAAAAAGTCGTTTATGTAAACTTAATGATTTAGTAAAATATAATAAACAAAAACACAAACATAGTAAACAATTCATGTTCTTGAAGATTCAGTCTAATGACTAATTGTTTACTATGCTTTTGTTTTTCTATCATCAGCAAAAGCAAATGCATGCTATGAAGAATACAAGGAATATACCAATCTTGAAGGCTTCAAATTTATGTTTTAGTAGAGCTATGATATATATATATATATATATATATATATATATATATATATATATATATATATATATATATATATATATATATATATATATATATATATATATAAAATCTGGTGCACTTTATATATCCTATATTGTTCACAACTTAAATATTTTTAATAAACCTTTTGTTTCCCTATAATACTTTTACTGTATTATCTATGTTTTTGTCATTGTAAATTTCATTGATTTCCCGTCTCAAGGGAACAGGTTAAACCCTACATATTATGTAAATATTAAAAATAAATCAGATATAAAATATTTACCCTAATTTTTTTTAGAGATGGAGTCTTGGTTAAAACACAATTTTTTCTTCTTTCATTTCCCATTTTTTCTAAAAGAAATATCCATTAATAGTTGTTGGTTATTGTCTTAAAAAATAATTTTATCAGTAATATAATTTGTTATTATCTAGTTAAGTTTTAGAGAATAATTAACAAGAAATTTTGAGAGAAAATATGGGTTACAAAACGCTATTTTTATAGTATGACATGTAAAATCAGTGATTATTAATTGTAATATTGAATCTCAAAAAAATAATATTCTTTATAAGAATATATCCTCTTTTGTTATTTTGAAAAATTCAAATATTTTGCATGAATAATGAAACTTACACGTTAGATTGAATTTTGCTGGTACCTACTACTAGATCCTGATTCTGTCCAGGAATAAAGGAGTTTAATTTTCCTAACCTTTTACTGTTTTCTCAAATAATAGAACTTTATCTTGAAATGTTTAGTATCAGCAAGACAAATAAGATAGTTTGATTTGCATCTTCATTATCTTTTAAATATATAGAAACATATTGTTTAAGTCTAAAAAGAAAAAAAAAAGGCCTTGGGATCCTGTACAAGATTTTTCAACAAAGCAAGAGATATGATAAAAAGAGAAAGGAACAAGTCATGATTAACCACATCCTACACTGCAGCTGCAGAGACTCAGAAGCTTCATTTCTCACAACCTCTTTCACTTCAATTATTATTCATCTGCATGTGGCTACATGGATGGAAAGTAATCAACCACTAAACTTTCTCACTTCTGTCCCCCAAAATTTCAAACCTTCAAAAAGTTGCGTTGAAAATTAAAAATGGTAATAAACGCTGCCTCTCACAAAACACACTGCTTGATTTTCATGTGCTGGCCTCACTTTCTAATTCATGCATTGCCCCTCCTTACATCCCACATGCTAAACTTCAGAGTTGTCAAATTTTGTGTTAAGAATTTAAGTATGAATCCCACGTTAGATAAAAACGAAAAAGTAGAGTATTATATAAAGGTAAAAAACCTATTATGTTATTGTTTTAAACAGAAAATTATGTTCATTTTTATATGGTTGGATTCAAATTAGTATTTTATCTTTTTCAGTTAACCTCTTTCTCGATGAACCTAACGTACTCAAAATTTGGTGTTTGTATCTCACCATAGCCTCTATTTAAAGTCTGTGGATGCACAACCAGCAATTTCTCCAAAATTTCCAGAATATAATTCCCAGTTGGTTAATCAGATGTCTTAAAGAAATAGACTTTTAGTTGAAGTGAGACTTATAACAAGATGAACTGAAACAATATTAATATGATATTCTTTAGCAATATTCCCTGAGATATAGGAATTGTTGAGGTTTATGGTGGAGTTCAAAAGCTACTTTGGCTTAGTTCAAACGCTAGCCAATACAACTCAACTTAGAGGTCTGCTATTCACTGATGCTGAATAATTCAGTTTGATCTGTCATGTTCTATTTGTTGAAACTTGAAATGGACCAGATATTTGGTAATGAGAATCAGATAAGCATTTCCTGCACGCATAATTTGAACACATACACACTGATTACTCTGTGTTTCCCTAAAGGGAATGTTGCCAGAACGGTCCTGTGTAGTCTCAGTTAGTCACATCCTGAACTACACAGATCACCTAACTTTGTCCATCACTGTTCTTTAAAAGACAGCAGATAGTAGTCACAGTAGGACTCCCCACCAGGCTGGAAGTTTCTTTCCTCACATTTCTGACCAAAAACAGAACAAAACCCCAACACTTGAAGTAACATGTCCCCAGTTTAATCTTCACTCTTCTGCAAATGCCTTCCATCTGTGTCACCCTCATTGGTCTCTGTGTGACTCAAATTTCATCTTGACAATTTTACTAGGCCCCATTTTAGCTGGATATCTTTAGACTAATCCCAAAGGTCCACAAAGATTAGTTATGCGTGCTAAGATCTTATCTTTGACACTTTTTATGCTTAAAGATAAGATGTGTGACTGTGGGAGCCTTTCAGTGCCAATCCTTTTTTAGAAACGCTAGACATTATTTGACAAGCTTGTAAGTCACATGCTGAACCCGATCTTAAGTAGAACAAATAAAGGTCTTGGAAGAAGGAGTGATGTTGAAGTTGTGGTTAGTTTTTGTTGGCTTCACCCCACAAGGGTCGAGTGAAAATCATGGCCTTTCACTTGTGTCTCTCGTTTGAACTGGTTGGTGATGAAGAAAGTTAAAGAGGGTTCTCTGTTTCAGAGGATAAGATGTTAGCTTTAGCTACACTATTTGAGATAAGGCTGGTGTTTTTGTACTTGCTAATCACTTTCAGAGAAGCGACAATCACTGATGGTCGGCATGATTTAACTATAAACTTAGCGTCTGAGTTGAATTTGGAAAGAGAAGCCACGTGACTTTGATGTGAAATTCAAGTACAAGTGGAGCCTTGAAATGAGCGCGTGCAATTCCAACACGTGGATCCAAATCCACATTTCACCCTCCTGCCACGTAGGATTTTTATCTTCAATAAATTGTGCCTGCATTGGAGGAGCTACATGCAGAACTGCAATTTCAGCTTCAAAATGGGAAACATGGGTAGGAGATTTTCCAAGTTCAGGAGAATGGCAAGGCAACAGAGAGGGAAGTTTTACATTATGAGGGTCTGTATCTCTATGCTTCTAAATTGGCATAAGTACTCTTAGCCCCCCACAGATACTTCTTTTCTGCTGCTTTCATCTTACACATTAGCATTCAATGAAATTGTGTAGTTAAAAGTTATCATCTATGGAGTGTAATTCTTTTTTTCTGTCTCTAAATAATCTCATTCCAGTGGTTAACAGTAAATGAATACAAGTCAATGTCCTTCTTAAAGCTTTTACATGTACGCTTGGAACCTACCAGGTTACTTATTTTGGTTGTGTTGTACGTAAATACAAAAAAATGATATCAAATTTTCACTCCTACACTGTTACACGATCAGTTAAAAAGCTGATAATCAATCACAACATTCTGTTGCGTGAAAGGCATCGTGTTATTTTCCACCAGTAATGTGTGCAACATATGAGGTGCTAATTAAAACAAGCTAAAGATCTGTTCTGTATCACAAGGTGAAATCCTAGCTGGACTATGTGATTGGCTAACTTTATAATAAAGTAAAATATTTTGGTTCATTATTATCGATACTATCGAGGAGAATCCATACAACACAAGCTGAAATTCAGGCAGAAATGCGTTTTCTTTGGGAATATACTATGCGTACAGTTGAAAAGGAAGATAATATATATGGTTTGAACAGACAGGGTTGGACACTACTGTTAGGATGAGATGATGAGTTGTATTAAGTCCCTCTTGCTTAGTGATTTAGCAGAGGAGACAGTGTGATGGAGAGTGCTTTGTCATCTTCCATTCTTTTCAGGGACCACCCATGTCACCTGCTATGCCATCTACCACATTCTTTTCAACCTTCTATATATATATATACAACAACTAGCTCTGCTTCCATAAGGGCTACAAAATCGAAGTACTATATTCAGTTGCAAACATCTAAAGTACTAAAACTCTTTCTTGTGTGTGTCCTTTAGACCTTTGTTTCGTACCATGGCAAGACAATCCTTATCGGTTCCAAAGTCTGGGGGGTTAATGCAACGGTGTTCAAGGCACTTCAGGGAGCAGAAAACTAGATTTTATATCATCTGGAGATGCACCGTGTTTCTTATGAGGTGTGAAGACAGGTTTTGACTGCTGTCTTAGAAATAGGGGAAGAACATAGATTTGAGAATACAACGAGTTTTTTTTTTTTGTTTTTTTTTATTATGTTCTATGTAGACGCAGAGTGGCTGCAAGGCTTCAATTACACAGTCTCTGCCACAAGATTTTCTCCACCAAGTTGTTCTGCTTTGTACTCTGCCTGTAAAGGGCAAGTTTCAACTGTGGAGGAACCCAGAAATTCAGTTGTTGATAAATATATGTAAAGTTACTAGATTTTGTTCTATAGTCTTCTTTTCATTGGCGAGAAAAACTTATGCAATTAAGATCGATTGATAATTCTCATGTGTGTGACAAAATCTCTTTATTTTCTTTGGGTAGGTATGATCTCCATCCTTTTCTGATGTTTTCTTGTTTTCCTTTTTGAGCTATATAATTACAAAACGGTTTGAACCATGCTTTGCTGGTGCTTCTCTAAGTACTGTTTTTCTGATACAGGCGTAGGCGAAATTGAGAAAAATGTTTGAAAAATTATGAATATATGTCTGATTATGTTGGTCTTATTCCAGCCAAATACTTCTTCACCCATACATTAAGACCAATCAGGTCTTGACCAGGTGATAGTTTCATTTTCAGCCATGTGGAGATCTAATTCATCATTTACTTCTGACCCTTCCATTTAAGACTATCTTGGATTACTTTGATCCAAGATGAAGTTAGTTTCAAAATCCAAGTGAAGAACAGACAATATCTCAGCAGAAATTGAGATATAAATGCCAAAATTTTCATGAACTATTTTGGAGGGAAATGGAGAACATAGTTGAAATGCTAGATTTATCGACATGAGCACACGACAGGAAGACAAAATTTAAGATGTTCCATTGAGATATAAACTATGTCTTGTATCATTTATCTACCATGGATAGGCACCCTTCATAACAACTCTTCCCACCTTTCCTAAATTCTTCCTAAAAAACAATCCAATTTTTTTTTACTTCCGTTTGACATTATCTTTTAATTTTATTAATTTTTTTTATTTTTTATACATATAAAAATTGTCAAATAGTTTCTGGTGTTAGAGAATTTTTATATAAAAAAAATCAAGTGTTTCTTATACATTAAACAATTAAAATTCTATGAAAAAAATAAATTAAGGTATAATAATTATTTACATATTTTATTTGCAATATAATAAAAAAGAAACTTCCATCTGGAAATCACAACTATAATTATATTAGCTTTTGTTTAAATTTTGTTAATGACTAATATAACTGAGTAGGTATTTAATGATTAATTGTCATGTATTTACAAAAAAAAAATCAAATTTATTGAGAAAAAAATAAAGTTAAGGACTCTTTCTAAATTTAATTACATATATTAAGTTAGTTATTCATTTAATAAACAAAAATAATAATTATTGAATTTTACATATATTTATTATAATTTTTTTATTATATTAAAAACAAAATATATTAATATTTATAGTACTTAACGAATTATTTATCCAAAATATTAAATAACTGTTAATCTTCCAAATTTTCAGATTTTGAACTTTCCACCCGATAAACATTCTTATTTTTATTGGTTATAATTAATTGGATTAAAAAATAATGTAATATAGTCAGACAAAAGTTTAGTCCACATGGATTAATTGTAAGTAATAAAGGTATATCAGACTAAACATATAAAAAAATTATTATAAAGTTTAATGTTAATTTTTTATAGGAACCAAAAACTTATTTATTCAAATAATTACTATAAAGTCATTTTAAAGCTAAATATTGAAATTAAAATTTAAAATTTCATTTTTCTTAGTAGATAAAATAGAAATGACTCAAGAAATAAACAGAATAAAAGTGGCATAGACAAAAAGGATAAACAAAGCACGGAGAGAGAACAAATTTAAAATATTGTTGCAACACAATACGTATACATATTTAGAAAAAGAAAGTGAAAGTACTATAATTAAAATTTACCCTTTCTTTATTTTCTCTTCAATTAAAAATTTAAATTATCTTCTCTTATTTTCTTTTCACCCATCAAACACACCCTAAATAATTTTGTTCGCCATCCCAGTATCATTTTAAGGAACCAAATATTTTGTCCTACAAATACTTTTCTTTTCTGTAAAAGCAGTATTTTTGGAGTAGCAGATAAGTACGAAGCACCAGATTTAATAATCCTGTACTATATAATAGCAATATATCCGTCTAAGCCCTTCCAAAAGGAAAGCTATCAATTTATACGACACAATGACATATGACTACAGAACTCGTGGGCCTCTTTCTCATCATGTTGCTCACACAAACGCCCTCAGTTTTAGAGGTTCATTATCCTGACATGCTAACTCGGATTTCCCCATTGCTTTGTCCAATTCAATCCATTTTCCTCCCCAGATTTCCTCGGAGTTTGCCCAGGCTTACCTTGGATTCCCTGGATGGTCAAAACACAGAGGTCAGAAAGAAAAAATTAATGAGCACCCATGCCGTATGTAGAATAAATATTCTTGAACCCAAAAACATATTTGGCTAAAAAAATTTCAAGTTTGCCTTGCGACCCATCCTATCCTTTGATGAAAAAGAAACTAATTTTAAATTCGTAAAATTACAAAGGAGTTGGGAGGTAGATCTGAAACTTAAGGCAACTCAAATAGTCATTACCAAGTGAAATAACATAGGACCCCTCCTACAGGAGCCATTCGATTCTCCGAAGTGTAAAATCAATTACTTGTTCAGGTCATTCAAAGGCCTAAATGTCGATTTGGATAAACCTACACTAATCCTCCAAAAGAACATGTGATTTTTGGTTTTCGTAGATTTTAAATTTGCTAATATAGTTCCTATCATAATTTAAAATGGCATGACATGTAGTCAAACAATGTCACATTGCATGTCACCTCAAAACGGTTACTAAAACTATAAGAAAATTTATGAGAACTAAGTACATATTTAAGCTTATAAATTTGTATTCTTCTTGAATCAGTTTGTGACTCTGTTATTTCCAACAAAGTTACCGGAAGAAAAGCAGAGGAATTGTATAACTCAATTTCAGACTTGTATAAACAAAATGATCAAAATTGAAAATGGGCATGATGCAGACAGACTGGATGGAATATAGTTTCATGACAAGGACCATTTCCTTTTTCATGTTCTCATAATATAGAGTACAAATTTCCATTGATCCATAGTGCTTGTTTAAATTGTCAACATAAACAATATAAAATGTTCATTTTAATTGGCCAGGAGACACTAATCCACCAGACACGACATGGAACTGTGACACAAATATCCAACTAACATTGCTCTTTGGAAAAGAGCAGGAATCATACTAGGAGGAGTTACATTGTATAAATTAAATTTCAAAGTGAAAAAAAAGAAAAATCTTGAGAAAAAATAACTAGTTCAGGATTTAAGCATTGTGCATTTCATTATAACGGAGAAACAAAACCAAAACAATTTACTAGACCCTGCACTTTTGTAATATAATGAATACCAACAATTAATACATCCTTTTCACAATAGAACAAGAAAGCAGTCACTCCCAAGATATTGAGGCACGGGTAACCAATCATATTTAAGCACTCAACCTATGGGAAAAAGCTATGACTAAAAGGTAAATCTTGAAAAATTAATTAAATGGAATATGAATATGATGATACTAGTAATTTGTTTCTGAAACATAATGTTGGAGTCATAAAAACAGTTCTGAAATCCAAATAGTATCTCTCAAAGATTGTTCTCTCCCAATTTAAACTTGATACTTTTAGCAGGAGAGATGCTACTTAGACTAAAATACAAGTTCTTTAAATTCACGTCCTAAATTCATACAATATCATACATATCATCTAAAGTACAGAATACTAAGCCATGCAGAGTAGCCTAAAAATTCAGGACCATACCCCAAAAAGGAACCAGTTCCTCAGCTCGAGGAAAGAAAAATATCGATTTCATTTAACAACTGTGGTGAAACACGTTATAAGAAGAAAAAATGAGTTATAACAAATCACTTACTGCTCCCTTAGTCAACCTTCGTGATGATGGAGCTCGGGCCACTGAGGAAGCAGCTGCAGCTGCAGCAACACGTATTCTGCAAAATAAAATTCATGTACATCAAAATTCAGATTTACAGTAGCTTCATGTCTCTTTGCTACCTAACTTTTGAAATTATGTATTCTATTACCTCTTATGAACATCAACATATTCATCTGTCTCATCAACAATTTCCTCCTATAACGAAGAAGTACTATAATCAGTTTTAAGGGATGGAAAAAGTACACTGGACAGATAGGGGGCTATATCTCAGAAAACAGATATTTACTTGCAGAAGCTCTTCAAATACATCTTCCAAAGTGATAATGCCAATCACTTCACCATCTTCAATATTTTCTGAAGCGAGACCATTTGTGCTGCCATCATTACGTTGAAAACCAGACAGTTTATTATTGCTGGAATGCTTTGAAGGCATGACAATGTCAACAACAACACCTCCTGATTTTGCATCCTGCTTCGGTAGCAATGGAGCGGTCAACTGTGAATCCCCATCAGTGCTTTTGTTTTCTTCATTTTTCTCCTCATCAATTATTTGTGGAGTTTCTTTGCCTTTTACCCTGGCCTTAACAACAGCAGCCATATGACTACTGCCCTTTTGGAACTCGTTAAGTATATCATAGAGAGGCATATCTGATGGAACCCTGTACATATAAAGCCATACACGAACTTTGGATATTACACAACTAATTTGAAAGAAAATAACACTAGAATAAATTAGTAAAGACAAGCACACCGTGGAATTCTCCGGATGGATACGGCACTGACAGGTGTCTCTGTTTCTGGTCTTACAGTAAGAAGACTTTTGACCTAATTTAAATAGAAATGATGTGAAGAAAGAGCCCAGGAAATAGATAAATGGGAAAATGTTAAAGTAAAAAAGAGTGGAAAAACACAAACCAGTAGAAGTCCAATAATATTCTTTGGATTTCCAGAATAGACAGGAACTCGGCTGTGCCCGCGAGCAAGAATTTTTCCCATTGCTTCCCTGTTTATGATTGGCACCATAAAAACAATGAAGGAAAAAATAAAAGAGGGGAGAAAAATAAAGATAATTCTGCTCTTTACACATGCTTTTGTATCTTTTAACCAAGAATTCTACTTCAAATGTGCAAGCAAAGTTACGTCCCAATACTTTAGTGGGAAATAACTAGAGAAATGCTTCTGCAATTGGAGAAGTCGAAAAAGAAACATTCGGCAAAAAGGTTAAAAAGTAAAACAATTGAATTCATCATCAAAAAGAGAAGTCATTAGCAAAATAAATTCAATCACCTATTTGTGACCTGCTAAAGAATAATGACCAACAAATTAAGAAAAGTTACCAATCCAATTTTGAATTAACATCCAAAGAAAATGTTGATTCGATAGGAGTCATAGCCTCCTCAGCAGTCTGTCCAAAGACAAAATGTAAAACACAAGCTGATAGTTAAGTTAATGATAATTTGTAATGCAAGATGGGAAAAAATATATTAAATGTGACTTATATAAGTGAACATCATGAAACACGATAGTTAAGTAAATGACAATAAATTAAAACATAAAGAAAATAAAGTGTGTATGAGAATGTTTTTGCTTATGGAACAAGATCACTAAAAGTGGTTGGCCAAATTTGCATCAACATGTAGTGGTATTTGATATACTTGATAAAATGACGTTTCATTTGGTGTCCTGCAACATTGTGTATTTACATTTCCTAGCATCCCAAGCAAAAGATGATAACTAGAAGTAAGTAGACATAAATAACCTTCACATCTGATCTTTCTAACATCATCAATGTATATTGAAACTCAAATATGTAAGAAACTTCATTTTATGTTGCATTGAACATCATAAACTGAAATTTGTAATGGACTATGAAATGAAACCACAAGGAATAGATTGGCATTCAATGTGGCAGGTGAATTGCAGCACCTACCTTTTCAGTCAAATCAAGTGCTCCACTGATAATTGTTGTTTCGTCATGTGTAAGCTCACCACCTTTCCCAGCCTAAACAAGCAAATTCAAAATATATGAATCAAACACCAAGGACAGGACGATGAGTAGGTTCCCCAATCTTCACATGGCTTGTTCTATTTATAGAAAAACAATTACTAATTTATACCTCCTGGCTGTGAATGGAAACAAGGGCTTTCAACTGAGCTCGCCTAAATAAAGCCTCATTATGCCCCAAAAGGTAATCCAGAACCTGGAACAACAATTAATGAAGAAAAGAAACATGTGAGGGCTTAATAATTAAAATAAAACCCATCATTGATATATGAGAAAAAACTGATGCTCTATCTTTTTCTGGTTTCAAGAGCTATAATTGTAGGGAGATCGCTCAGTGTTTCAGCCCTAAACACAGGCCAATAATAGCCCATTTCCACTTCTTTATTCTCTTCTCAACTATATTGTATAGGTTATCACGACTAAGGAACAATCTCAATAGGAAGATATACCTTTCCAACAGGATAAGAAACTGGGTAACAGATAATCATCAAAATCCGAACTAGCCATGCAAAGTTGGCACCTACAGCAAGACCGTATCTACTACAAATTGCTTGCGGAATAACCTGAAATCAAAGAGGCGTTGCTGTTTTTGTTAAAAGGGCTTTACATCATTCATTGGATACAAATAGAGGCTAAACCACTGAACCACAGAGAGACGGTAAAATGACATACCTCCCCAAAAAACAGAACGAAAGTTACAGAGAGAATGATAGCAACAAACTGATTGAATAGTTTATCTAGGTATAACGGCAGAGCCTGCAGATTGGAAGTTTCAAAGCCAGTGGCTGTAAAAAGTTAGACAGGATTTAAGAATCAGTATAGTAAAGTGTATGCGTAACCCAAATCAAGCATAAATAAGCATACAACCAGTCACTAGCCATTTCACGTGACATTGAAACTAGAGAGGCACGTCCAGAAAAAACAAAAAAAAAACGACAATTTGAAGGAAGCTATTCTCATCTTCCCAGTCCAATATTTCGTTAAAACATGATGTTGTCTACTTGCAAGAAGGTTTATCTAGGCATCCTTATTGGAAAGGACCCTGATGGGATAAACTTTTCTATAAGTATATGTAAACATGGAAACAAAAAAAAAGTATAAAATTTTTTCCATAAACTTACTCGACAAAAAAGCTCCTATAGAAGTTGAAATGCTCAGAAACATAAAAAAAAATAAAAAAAAAATAGCATGGTACTGAAATGAAACTAGTCTACATGAAGCCACTCATCTCATGAACTTCAATCAAACAGCTTAACCTTCTACCATAATAAGTGAGAATGATAATTAATTACAGGAAAAGGAAACAATGCTGTCTAATTACCTCCATGGCAACAGCATTACAGAGAAGCAGAGTGACAAGAAGCTGGTGTTGTTTTTTCACCACGGGAAGTATAACAGCTGCATATACATACATACATACAACCACGCGCACAATGATTAACGTATAACATGAAATTCGAAGATTGAGAGAAAAAGGATATAGGAAAGAGGAAGTACCAGCTTGCGCTTTCTCAGCAGGAGAACCGCTTCGCTCGAGAATCTCGAGGTCAACGAGACCAAGAGACATGAGACCGAGGGTAAGACCGGACATAATGCCGGCGAAGAGGACGAGCAAACATGAGATTCCGGCGTAGATGAACCACCAAACCGATCCGAAGGGTATGCTTTCGTTGCCAAGCATCGGGAGCGAGTGGTCCCGCGTCAACATCCGAGCCACCATTAACGCACTCACCACCCTCATCGTTTCACTCTGATTCTGATTCCGATTCTAATTCCAATTCTAATTCTGAGAAATTCGTTAGGCTGAGTCGTCAGGCGATCGGGATTGGATGGTGATCCACAACACAGTACCCAATCACACAACAGATCCACCTCACTACGTTATTGGACAATTCTTCCTTTCTATGCAAAAAATAAAAAATAAAAAATAAAGCTGTTATCTTCTTTCACTATATAATATTAATTTATGCCAATTTTTTGTACGGTTAAGAGGGAGAGTGAAAAGTTATTTTCTATGAAGATATACAAAAATATATTTTTATGATTTTTAATAAAATAATAATTTTTGAACAAGAAAGACACTCTTTACTCAGAAATGATAAATAAAATTCATGAGCAATGAACCAAAAAATAGTAATTAATTATATTGACATAATGTATGCTATGCATGTGTTGACAACTGGTCAACCACACCCAAATATTAGAAAAAATTACTTATCAGTTTGGTACCTCTTATTTTTGTGTTTTAAGCTTTTTGTCACCTTCGTACATCAGTCTTTCGCATGAGTTATCACTTTATTATTACTTAGAACAATTTCATCCAACGTCTTTAATACTAACATTGTACGGAGTGGATCGATCAGTATAAAACTCAACATGGTACCATAGTGTACATGCAATACAAATGTCTTTTTCTTTTTAAGACGATAAGAGTAGACTTTATCTAATAATTTGTATTTAGTCCAAAAGATTATTAATTACAAGAAAAGTACAACAGTTTTTTCATATCCAAAATTGTAATTATTTCTAAGTTTAATTTCGAATAAATTATTATATGATCGACAGTCATTCTAGTAGTTTTAATCAAATATTGTATAAAATAATTTTAAAATTAATCAAAAAAAGTTAAAACTTCCAAAACTACTTTTAATAATTTTTAATAATGTTTATATTGTTACGATATTTCTTTTCAATGTTATAGTAATATAATTACCATCATCTAAATTATCATTTATAATTGTCCAACTGACAAATTATCAATAATGAAATTTTTTTATAGTAATAATAATATCATTGAATGAAGAAAAAAACTTTAATCAATAAAAATTTCTTCAATCATTACTATACCCATTGTTATTCTTGCTAACGTCATCAATATTAGTTTTATTTTGTTACTTATCAATATTACGAATTTAATATCCTTTTTAATCTCGATATTATAAAGAAATTTTATAACTCAATATTTATAATATCGTAATATTATATATATATATAAATTTAATATATTATTTTAAAGACTACATAATATATATATATATATATATATTATGTAAATATATAATTTTATAATTTTTCATTTTATTAAAAAAATACAATCGTACAAATTTGTGTAAATTATAATAATGTTTAAATTATAACTAACATAATATTATTATTTAATTTATTAATAAAATATTTCACATATCTTAATATATATATAATTCTAAATAAGTATGGTAATGATAAGTTATTGTGAAATATACAAATTTATTCTAAAAGATGAAAGTAATCTATCTATGAAAATGTATTATAAAAGTTAATCAATTATGTTGTTCATGATTACATAAGTGTTTTTGAATCAAATAAACATGTATCTATAAAATACTTACAAGACATAATAACTCAGCGAAACATAATTATTTGGTTTAAGCTTCTTTGAAACATAAATATAACATAATTATTTGGTTTAAGCTTCTTTGAAACATAAATATCGCATTACATGATACTCATAACATTTAATTTGTTCATTACACAACATTTTTAGTTATAATCCCCATAGTTAGATTTCTATTTGGAGCAAAGTTGTTCAAAAGATATCATTAACATTTTGAAGTTGTCTAGTAACGAGTTAAACATGTAAATAATTTATTATCTAGGTTTAATTATTTTTAATGTCCCAGTCTATGCATAAATGTCTCAAATTTGTTTTTTAATTATCTTTTAACTCAATTAGGTTTCTGTTTGTGCAAAATTGATTCATTTGCACCCTTGCCATTAATGTGAGTGAACGACGTTAAGATTTCAGTCACCTGACATGCTGAGTTTACAAATGTTAACTACGTGACAGTGTAGGTCGCATTACGTGGTATGTTTGACTTAATGACATTACTTGGAATGTAGTTATTTTAATTTTTAAAAAAGTAAAACTTAATTTCTTTTCGGCCTTATCTTTATCTCTTGCAACTTTCTCTTTTTATCTCTTTGTATCTCTCAAAGTGTACAGATTGATTACAAGTAATCCCATTATGTGGAAGCCTAAAAAGAGGAGGAGAAGACGAAGAGGAGGAGAAGACGAAGAGGACAAGGGTGACCTAATCGCCGCTTCAGGAGAGGCTTCTTGTTTCATTTTACTTTAAGCTTTTCTATTGACAAGAAGGTGAATACAAATGAAGGTTCTGGTAGGTCCCACTTTCACCATCGATGATCGAAACTTTCTTAATGGATCACCAGAAAATGATCGTTCAAACATTCGGATCTTGGGCTCGACCAAGTTCTTTGCCGACGGCGAGTTGAAGACTTCACCGTTGATCAGAAGCCCCGACAATAGTGACAATGAGGAGGAAGAAGTGCAGAGCAAGTTGAAGATACAAACTGAGTTGGGGTCTTTGGATGTCATGGAAGATTCTCTTCCCATCAAATTAGTTCCTTTACTTTCGCTCTCTTTAAACCCTCTCATTTGATTTGATTCTTTTTCTTTTAGGTTGTCTCATTTGATTTGATTCTTTTTCTTTTAGGTTGTCTTGAATTGAAATATTTTATTCAAATTTTGTGGTATTTGATTTGGGGGATGTTTTGGGATTTTTGATAAGCAATGTAGGAGGGGATTGTCTAGTCACTTTGATGGAAAATCGAAATTGTTCTCAAATCTGTCATAAGTGAGTACTTTGAAGGAGGGTCCTTTCATCGAGAGTAAAAGGGTTCTAATTGCATCAAAGTGGTTCAAAAGATTATCTTTCTATTCATGAAAAGACAAGAAAAGTTCCCTCAATTTTTCATAGTTTTAACCGTTCTCAACACATATTTGTGTTTACAGTGGCAAATCGGTAAAACATCCAAATTCCTAGATCCTCCACCACCACGAAAAGAGACATTAGGGTTTTCCTTCTATCAAGAACATCATGAATAGTTGTTCAACATTCTCTTCAAAGAAGAAGAACTACATTCACCACCCAATCACTCGCGCCGCACAAGAACAATCAAGAACAACTCAGGTACCCTTTCTAATTAGGGATCCTGGCATGTTCGCATTCTAGAGATTTAATGAAATCTCATTTCTTTTTCATTTGAAAATTACACACTCACCTAACACCACCAAGTCACTGCCATGTGGTTAACATTTGCTAACTCAGCATGCCACGTGACTCAAAACTTAGTGTCATTCATTCAAATTACCGACAAAGATTCAATTGAATCAATTTTGCACAAATAGTGACCTAATTGAGTTAAAATTTAACTGAATGAGCAATTTGAAACAAATCTACATAAAAAGTGACCTCGAAAATGATTAAACCTATTATCTAACACAACTACAATGATTAATTATGTTGTGTTTGTCCATCTAAGAAAAATGTTAGTTTCAATAATAAACATCAAAACTAAGTTAATTAATTGGACACTCATTTTGTTTTATGTTTTATAACAAAAATAAAAATATTTACAATTTAAAAATTATTATTGTAATTTGTATTTATTACTATCATCATTAATTCACAACTATTACAATTTAAAATAGTATTATATATATATTTAAGTTAAAGATATAGAAGTTGTTAAATAAGATTTCATTAAATTTTGGATAATATTTTTTCAAAAATATTCATAATCGTTTTTTTTTATCACACGACTGCTTGAGTTACTGCTTACTTAAAAGATAAGATAAATGGACAATCTCAATTTCTTTCTGCGACTAGTTGTAATTGAGAGATGTACAGGACATACTTAACACAACTAAATTGGAAGATTCAACACCAACACCAATAAGACATGACATTAGGGACATCTTTGAACAACTTTTTTCTTAATAGAAAACTGTCTTTTGATATAGTAAAAAATAGTCTCTTAAATGAATAAACTCACTTGAGGAGGAGGAGAAGACCTTGGCTTGAACATGTGGATCTTCTTTCATGTTGATCCCACGCTTGCAGCTCCACAGGCTGATCATCTGCAGCCTTGAATGTGGTCATGACAGTGATCAAAGCAGGTACTGGAAGATAGAAAGTAAAACCCTGGACCCCTTCCACTGGTGGCTTGAACTGCTTCTTGTTCTTGATCAGCAACTTTCCAAGAATATTTTTGGGTTATAGAAAGGCTCTATGTATACCCACACATAAGTGATTCTTTTTGCAATAAATTTTACTAACTTTTCAAATCAAGGGGTTTCTCAATTCTGAGGCTATGGAGTAGAATGTGTAGCATTGAACGTTAGTGACTACATTATATAAAATTGCTTGTTATGAAAAGATGCTATTAGCAACTGCTCATATGATTAAAATTTGTAGGCTGTCGTGCTCTTCGAATTTTTTAATGATCCAGGCTTTGCAATAGTAACATAAATAAATCTACCATCAAAAAACTGCAACAAAAATCCAGCTATCAGGTCAAAATCATTTTAGTATGGATGAGATAGGTTATCTCTTACAGTTGGAAACTCTATTAAGTTATGCACACCTTTCCATTCATCTCTTGGACAGCCAATTGCGCAGACTCTTCCTTTACAAACCAAATAAATGCAAATCCTAAAGACTTTCCTGATTTTTCATCTATAGGAAGCTGGACTGCCATAAGATAAAATTAATTAAAACTAAAGGTCCTTTCAAGACTGCCAAAAAGTGAAAGGATATATTATTACCGAGATTAACTACACCAAACTCTGAAAACACCTTCATCAATCTTCCTTCAGAGGTTGAGTGAGGTAGCCCTGCAATGGCCCATCATGAAAACTTCAGTCTAATGATTTTCATCACAAAATGCCGATAACTTAACAAGACTAACATTGCAGATAGTGGATCAATCAAATATCTACTCAACATTTTACCGTTGTCCGCATGCAAAACAACAGTCGTAAAGATTATTTATTAGATGATTGGTGACATGACATCCACACAAGACATTAGCAAAACGGAAATAATACTTAGCATTGAAGAAAAGGCACACTGTCCAGGATAGTCTATACTCTTAAAAAACTTGTGAAATTCGAGCATGTAGTTTTGCATTCCTAATAAAGATGCAAAAATGGGTCATGTTCAAATAACCTAATAAAGTGTGTGGGCTGGGCTAACCAAAACCAAGCCTGAAATTTGGTTAACTTTTTCTGGTTCGGCTCAAAGTTGGGATTGCCAGCCTTTGGATCATATCACCATGCAAGCATATCAACATATGTTAAGAACTGAAGGCCGACTGCCGATAAGCTAGTTCCCTAATTTATTACTGTTGAAAATCTAAATGTGAGTTGAAGTGTTTTGTTGAGTAAATATGAGAAAGTTGACTAGTATATAAGAAAGAAGATTCACAAACTTGTTGCATTAAGATTTTGAATTAAAGATAATGTCAATCCCTTACATAAAATGGACTCATATCTTATTGCAGTTGTATCTTATTGGTGATCCCTCAAAACACTCATTAGTGTACAAGTATGGGTTCTTAGTAAGGTGCTCTTCTAGAGCTTTTCCTTAGGAAACTCTCTTTTGGCTAGTTTGACACTAACCAAAGGAGTGAGGTGGCATCCACTCTGAACACTTCTCATGGTTACTAATTAGAGGGATATCATAAGCCAGACCCATCATTTCTATAAATAAGAGGATACCAGGCTAGAAGGGAGGCATTCAAATTTGTAAATATTTGCAAGCATAGAGCAACATTGACGTCGTGTCTGGTGTCCGTAAGTTATCATTGATTAAAAATCATTCAACTCATTCTTATTAATTTGCATTTTTTAAATATTCGACTAGAATGACAAAATGCTAACTGAAAGTAGGGCATAATTGGGCTGGCCTTAAGTAGCCCGTGCCAAGATTTATCATCTATAAATCCCAACTAAGCAAAGAAACTCTATTTCACTTACAAGTCTTTTAACAATTTAAGCTTCAAAGGGAGCTTCTCTCAAAAGTGCACAAGTAATTGTTCATTAGTCCTTGATGTAATTAAACATACATAATGATCTTAACCCACTGAAATTCAAGACTAGATATGACCCTATTTGCTCACTTTGGCGACAATGACACTTTAGATGAGACATTTCCCTGTATCAGAAGCAAATGTTTCCAAATAATAGTCTGCACAATAATGACAGGGAATTTCAAATCAGATACTTTTACAACTACTACGTATGTTCCTTTTAGTTGCATGAAATCTGCCGATGCAAATTAAAGTAAGAACAAGTCTCTTGCATTAGATGCCCAGAACGAAAAAGAATTTAAACCTTGTATTGCGCGCAAGATATATTGAAGCGCAAGCTATTGGACGGAGAATTTCAGTGAAATAAAATGGAGATAGAGCGAGAAACCTTACCTTTGACGAAGATTTTGGCAGAAGAGGATAAATCGGGTTCGACAGAAGAGGTAGCGCTAGAGCTGCAGCAGAACGATGCGTTGCGAAGAGGAGCTGAGGTAGAAAATGATGGTGAAGAAACGGTAGTCGGTTTCGTGACCCATATCGATGGCTTCGAAATTCTGACCCGCCGAAGCGATACATATTGATGTGGACACGAGTTCAGTAATACCTGTTGTGCCATTAGATTTCCAAACTAACAACCTCTTCTGTGTGAATGCGGTGCTACAGAAAATATAACTACTACCAAATTCTGGACCCATTCTAATGTAATAATAGCCCATATAGGTAATTGGGCTTTTTGACTGAAATAGCCCAAAACAGTTGTCCATGAATATATGATGGGCCAGGCCTGAGGGAGTAACCAAGCACGACTCTTCAACAGGGAAATGTTTAAGCCAACCTATTCATTTCTACACATACTTTAGGAATCACCAACAGGAAAATCTCTCACAATTCTTTCACTGTACAGCATTTCTAATTGTTGTTTGGCCTATTTATAATTTTTATTTTTTTAATTAACCTTGAAATTTTGTTTACGCACTTTACTAATTTGTGAGGGAACTTCAATATAGAATAACTAAAACAAAAAAAAAAAAAACTAATCTCCTAAAAACAGAAAAAAAAGCAAATACGGAAAATACTATCTTAATTTCGTATAAAAATACAAAAGGACATATATAACTTACCCGAAAAAAAAGGTATAAAAATTTTGTCCATTTTAAATTGTATATAAATCTACTTCGAAATGCAAACAAAACATTTTTAACTTGAGATTTTAGTAGTTGGTATCTTATTTATTTTGGATCGATGAACTATCTTTTTTTAAAATACATTTGAAACTTTTAATTTTAAAACTTAAAGGTGATACTGTTCTGAAGAACACGAAATGAATTTTTTTATAATGGATAGGGTTATTGTTTAATATCGTTTATAAGAAATAAGATTGCCATTAATTATAGATGTGATTAGTTAATCCCTTTACATGCGCATGCAACTTAGGCGGCATAACATGATTGCACCAAATCTTTCTCCGATACTAAAATTATGGTATGGAGCGTGACAATGATTCACTAATCAAATCAATTGGATGGAAGCTCTAATAGGAATGTCATGATGCACATGTGTCTACTTTTGCAGGCTTCAAAGATTCTTTGTCTTGTCTTCAGTATACACAGATTATCTATTATTTAGATTTTAAAACCAAACATACACAGTTTGCGTTTGCACTTACATTGTTATCACGTTTCAATAATATATAAATTAATTATATAAGCACAAAAGCTTGCAAATCCAAACCCATAAATTAATTATTTGGAGATACGATGATGATGTACAGACCCCATAAGATTTGCAGGAAATCCAAACCCCAATCTAAAACGACGAGAGAAAAATCTAAAGTGGAAGATGTACATAGGAATAGCATTATATTAGAGAAAAATTGACCTAACAAACACACTATAAAAACTAAGTCGAAGCTTGTATAAAATAGTTAGGTCATTGAAGATTCTCTCCAGTGGCCAACCTCCAAAACCGTGTGCAGCTAGCTTGCTACGCGTTTCTTAGTTGTAAAACGTGGTCGTAGGACAATCACCCACTCCGGTATGGACCAATGCTAGAAGATTCAAAAATTACGACAAATTGTTTCGTAATCTTAAATCACTGTAGTCTCGCTCGATACTTACATGTGACGTAATCGAGTTTTTGGTGATAAACTAAAAAACAACAATAACATGTTACATGGAAACTGATTGAATACCGTAAAACTTGACCAGAAAAGAAAGGAGGTGAAACGAGACAGAGTGAGGGACCATAAGAGAATAAATAATTTGCAGGAAGGTACAAAAGAAAGGGGCGAGCAAGACCCCAAAATTGGTAGCTCCTAACATGTTTGTCTCGACCAGCCAAACATGCACACGTGCACACTATTATTAGTCGTAGTTATTATTTGATGAAATGGGAGAGTCGGTAGAGAGTCGTATTTAGAAAAAGAAACATATGTAGTAAAGTGGAGCATGCACTGTGATTATGATCTTCAAACTACAAAATGCCGGCACCGTCGAGTTTAAGTTTCATCGCATTCAAACTGCCGTTGGTTCACATGGTATATAAAACGGGATCAATGTATCGGTGCTTAAGTTTAAAAGTAGAATATGAAAATAGCAACAACAACAAAAAATAGTAAAATTATTGGGAATAAATATCCCTTACTGTGTCAAAAAGACAGTATACTACTGTGTTTTAACAGTAATGTAAGAATCATTTAACCCTTTCAAAAAGCATATCACATGCTCCATTTCTCTATACTTCAAGGAGATTCTTGACAGATCACACTTGCATGGGATCTTACACGTACAAGTGGGTATGGGTCTTAGAGATTCCAACTCCTCCCATAGGATCTTCAGATCAGTAAAGAACTGACATACTCCTCTTTCTCCCTGTCTAATAGAGTGTATGTCTTGGAGCATATCAGAAATATTGAAATAATCACCTTTGGAGAATCATTCTTTTAGCTCATCCCATAATTCTTTGGCTTCTTCAATGTATATAACACTTTCAGCAATCTGTGGGGAGAGAGTCTTTGTTATCCAAGATAGAATCATCACATTGCATCTTTCCCATGCATCAAACAATGTGTCAGTTTTTTGGGGTTTCTTTATAGACCCATCAATGAACTTTATCTTATTCTTGGAAAGCAAAGCTCTCCTCATACTTCTGCTCCAAGAAGAGTAGTTGCTGTCATTTAAAATATGTGTAATTAGTGTGAGACTCGGGTTCTCACCTGGGTGTAGATAATAGGGGCTAGATGGGTTGGAAGATTCGCCTGGGTGCAAGTAGTAAGAACTGGATAGGTTGGAGGATTGATCCGTTTGATCCATGATGAAAGAAACACAAGAACCAGTCCAAGAAGATACCAAGATCAGAGTCAGGGGCAACGGAAGCAGGTACTAGACCTGCTCTGATACCATATTGTAAATGGCTCAGCACTGTGTACTTAAACATGCGGCCCAGCCCATAATTGCCTGATAATGACAAAGGACGTAGTGAGCCAAAGTGGCACACACACACCGAGAATCTAGCGTGAGAGGAGAGAGAACAGAGCCTCGAGAAGCTTCTCCTCAGGCGATGCAGAGACAACAGCGTCGGGGGCTGTCCGACGACGGTGAAGAAGGCTATTGGCAATGACGAAGAAGACAAAGATGGAGAGGACAATGAGAGAGGTAAGAAAAACTTTGTCTTTTCTTATTATGAAGAATCTGTATATTACAATATGTGATTTCTTGCTTGAACGGAAAAAGAAAAGCTCTATTTATAGAGCTTTTGTAAGACTAAAACAGAAATATCTAATAACCGTAAAACACAGTAGTATACTGTCTTTTTGACATTAAGGGATATTTATTCCCAATAAAAATCACTGTATTATTTACTTTTATCCACAAAAAATAAATCAAAATCAAGTTTTATTTTTCTGGCTTATGGCTCTCGCGATCGCATCTTCTGAGCTCTCTGGTCACTGTCTATCGCATCTCTACAAATGCATTGGCTCATGGTTAATGATTTTCCACCGACAAATACGTTTATCTTTGGTTAGTTTCAATCATTTTCCGTCCACTCTCAAACCAGTATTGTATATCGCCGTTGTATGTGTTCAAACTTCAAATTGGTTTAGATGATAATTATCTTATTTAATATATTATTCATTTTGAAGTCTGAAATTTTTTATTAGACATTATTAATTAAAAAAATTAAAATATATAAATTAGTATAAACTTTTTTTTATAAGTCGATAAGATTAAATTAGAATTAAAATTATTTTTTAAGATGTACGAAAGTTATTCAAAATTTATTATAATAAAAATAATTGTTTGTTAAATTTATTTTATCATTTATTATTTAAAAATTCACTGTTTATTAGATGGCACATACAGAGTGGACATTTTCCTTGGAATAAGATGGCACTATTTACGTAATTGACGAAAACAGTATATTGTGTTGTCACTGAGTAAGACCCTTTGAACCCTTGTTCTGTCTTCTACACTTAAAAATGAAATGCAGAAATGAGATTTTCCGTCGTGAATATGATTAGTACGTTTCCGTAAACGACCAGAAAGAGCACTATACGTACTGTGACTTGTTGACCACAAAGATGGGATTGATGGGATACTTTCATCTCTATTATTGGCAAAACACCCTTTGATTCCTTTTTTGTCCTCTATCATAAGATCATGCAAGTGTTCATCAATTTAATCATCATTTTACAGACAAAGGAGAGTTTTAGAGATGCATCTCAATCGACCAAATAACTATCCTACAATTAGACAAACAGAAAGGGTAAAACTAATGGAATGCAGGGCAAGGATCTCCACTTTTTTTTTTGTCATAATTTTAAAAGAGTAAAATTATTTATTCTTTAAAATCTATTTTTTGTAATTTCTATTAATTTAAATTAAAATACGAAAGAACCTTTTTGACTATTTTATTTAAATATATATATTTTTTTATGTATAAAATTCTTAGTAGGAAAAATTACACCGAAAGCTTTATAGTTTGTCTAAATTCCACATAACATGCTGACCTTTTCATCAGTGAAGCAGCAAATTTTAGAATTAGAATATGCTGATTAGAAAAAATAGCATTGGAATACACTATATATACTAAGAAACATTTTTTATGTATATTCGAGTACTGTAAAAAAGGTTACCATAAACCTTAAAAATAAAAATATTTTAGAAATATTTCTAAATAAATAGATAAAATGATCTTGATATATAAATGGTTTAAAAACACCATGAAAAAGATAGTGATTGTGTTTTCTCCACTCTGACCAGCGTTTTGTACCTATTCGTTAATCGAAACCGACACTTTCTGGATGAGAAAGTGTAAAAAAAAATTAATTAATGAAAAAAATAAAAATACATAAATTTGTAGTCATTTTTATTTCTGTTAATCATAAGTATTTATTTGGTTAACCCTTTGATCTACACAAATAAACATTTTTTTTGCTTCAAACTTGTTTCTTATCAGATAATGATATTTATTTTTAAACCATCGCTCTATTCATTTAACTTTATATTTTTCACTTTTGTGATTATTATTTATATATAGTCATGTTTATTTAATCATGAGTCAATGATATTAAAAAAAAAAACGCAAGGTGCACGAACACCAAGATCGTTCTGAAATAATGGAATTGTGTGGTTATAATTGAGAAAAGTGTTTTCTCAGTTGAGGAACAAGAATGTATGGCAACGGTTCAAGGTGACGGAGAGTTGATTATACCTAGCTCATTTTCAAAGTAAAGATTTATATACTATTTTTTCTGTTAATTTTTATTGGATACGAAATTTATATATTATTCTTATTTTTTGGGGGGAGTATGCATACTTTTGCATTGTCTTATGCATTAATTATATAATTTAAAAAAAAAACATAAAACAAAATATAAAACTGTTAAAAATTCAATATTAAAAAATATTTTTTTTCATCGTCAAATTTTACAAAAAAGAAATTATAATTATATAATTATTAAAATAAAGTATATAACTGTTAATTAATTTTAAAAAAATTAAATACGTATACAGAAGAGGGTTTTTTTAACTATGACAATCAATACTTAAGATACACTTTTAGTTATGTAAACACTTAAGGTACACATTCGATTATGTAAACTCATTTTTGCATAACATAGAATCATTATGACATGACTGTTGTAATTGTAATTAGGTAACATGTTACATTCTATAAACATTCCTTTTAATAACTCCAATAATTTTATAAAAAAATTATTTATCCATTGATTTCTTGCAAACTAAATAATATCAAAATACCCAAAACAAAATATGAAGTTTATGTCAATAATGATTAATCATACCTAAACTTAAACATAAATTCAAAGGAATTTTGGCTTATTAACTAATAGTGTGAGTGTGTCTGTAACCAACAATTAGGAACAAGAGTTTAACAAACCTTATATGTCAGCTGTGTATAATCTAAGAGAATGTCACTTTAGGATATTAGCCAGTTATTGTGAATAATCTGATATAAAATATCAGTTATTAAGTTGGATATATGAAATTGTAGAATAAATTATATTTTAAAAAACTATTTACAAATAACTAGAAAAATTGTATATATTTACATGTTTATCACCGAAATATTTTTTTAAGTGACTCATCAAACAAACATGCATAGAAGGATATAAGAAAAACTCTTTTTTGACTGGTGAAAGTATTTCCACGCGCACCCAATTTTAAATGCAAAGAATCAATATCTAGAAAATAAATTAAAGTACTTCCACACCCAATACTTTAATTTCAAAGAATCAATATCTAGAAAATAAATGAGAGAGATCTCAAAACCTAACCTAATGTACTCCTTAAAGCACAAAGAGAAGGCAAAGTAATTAAAATGTTTAGAGTTAAAAGTATCCACAAATATTTATACTCCTTATGTTGGATTAGAAAACTTTACACTACTCAAGTTAACTTGGTTTTCTTTTATTTAAAATATGCAATAATGATAATAATAAGAAAAAAAATTATTACATGATTTAATAGTATGTTAAGAAAATGACTTTAAATTTTACTCAATATTACAAAACTGATAATAAGATTAGATATAATGGATGGTCCAATAGTGTTTCAATATAGTAGGTGATGTAATAAACATAATAAATCTTTTGATAAAGATAATACAATAAACTCAACAAATAATAAATGTAGTTAGGATAAACTCTAACACATTATTATATTATATTAAAAAATGAGCTTGAAATCTGACTTATTTTTATAAATTAATTATATCGTGTGGAATCTTTGTGCAACTTTTAAAACGTAGTTGATATAGACTTCACATATGTGATGCAAAAGGAGGTAATAACCTTGAACATAAATGATAATGATATATGTATTAATTATTAGAGATGAGTAGCAAAGGTTGAGAGCATGAATCGCTTCCATCACTTAGTGAATTATTATTATATAAGAACAGATATATACTATACTTTTTTTTTACTTGGCAGATATATATTCTATGCATGTTATTTGAGGTGGAGGAAATGCCTAGTGGCACCGATATTGTAAAATTATTACTCCTTTTATCTTTTCCTTTTTCTAATGGGATGCGCTTATGCGGAGTCAAGACACTATGCTCCTTTCCTATAAAGCTCATTTTGACCATTCCTTCATTCATAAATCCCATTTACAATTTGTTTTTATAGGATATATAAAATTAAATTTATGAACAATCAATCAATAATAATTTGTTATAAGTGGAAGTATATGTATAAAAAAAGCAGACTGTGTTAGTTATATATTGGTTGGAATCGGGATAGCGACAAAGTCCACTGCCACCACCATATTTAACCCTTTCTCACTTTTTTGTCTCTTTTTCAAGATTCGCCATAAACACTGGGCATAAGAATATATCGAGTAATTAGTTTAGTTACTCACAATCAATGTACCTGCAAAAATAATTAATTCTATTGATTTAACGTGTAGAATCACTTGTCAAATTTTATAGAAATTACGCCCACATCTGTAATATTCTTCAACAGAAAATTTACGTGACAGTTTTAGCATACATACAAAACAACACAACTTCATGAAAACGCCCCTTCAGATATTCATATTCCAAATCCAATAATCTCAATATATATCTTACGTAACCACGGAGTGCATAATCAATTATTAGAGATCAAAAAAGGAATTTTCAACCATCTGGGGTTTTGCTGTGGGGTTTTCCTTTTATCCAAAGACGCGCATGAGGAAAACTCCACTGTGTTGTTGGCATGCTAGCTACTTCAGAGAAAGAAGCATCTTCAGAAATAAGAGAGGATCTACAACTATGGATTGGACCCCACGAAGAGACAACATTACCAAGATTAATACAGGTGCACCGCACCCTATCGGTACGGAAGATTTCATAAACCCTATGCCTAAGTCAAAAACAACACAACATATATATAGTCAAATATGCTTCATTCTCTAATTTTGTTACTTTTTTTAACTCATTATTTTAAATATATATTATGTACTAAAAAGATAACAACAATTTTTCATAATTTCTAAATAAATTTCAACATCTATGAAGTATATTTTTCCTGAAAAAGAAAAATTGACTCTTTTAGTTTGTTTTGATGTATTAGAAATTATAACACTGAAAAGTAAATGTAACAAGCATTACTGGTTCAAGTTTGCAACAGTGGTCACATAACAGTAATTAGCGAACAATGTAGTGGACATAATAAGGTGAGCTTTCATTGATATAACTAAGTCGTGGATCACTGTTAAGTAGTATTTGGGCGATGATATAGTAACACGTTACTCATATTGTAGCGAGTAACAAAAGATTATACATATAGTAAGTAAACCTTTTTTTGTGTGAAACCAAACAAAACTAAAAATAAAAGAAAAATATTATTTTAACAACTTTTATCTTTTACAATTTTTTTATAACGGTTTATGTGTAGTTTGTGATTGGTTTACGCACCAATAAAACAATCACATGATCCATCGTAAAAAAATTGGTAAAAAAAAAAAGTTGTTAAAACATTTAGAAAAAAAAAATAGATATTTGAAATGGCATGTAGTGTCATCGGAGGCAGGTCAGTGGTGACGTTTAATTTAACTTTCTCTATAGTGCTAGATTATGTGGCGGCCTGTCTCTAGCGAGTTGCGGCGGCTGCGGCCATGGGCGGCGAAGAAGAAGCGATAACAGAAGCAAGAGCAACATCAACATGCGCGTCGTCGTAGAGGAAGTTGTGAAGAATCCTTCGACTTTTGGACAGAACGTGATCCTCCCACGCTTGCTCTGCTTCTTGGGGAGTGCTCCTGAGGAAAACTTCGGTGGCGTCGAGGCGGTGCATGTTCCGTTTGAAAATGGCGTGGAGGCGGTGGATCTTGTGGAGCTGTCGGGTGGCGAGGTTGCAGTTGTTGATTTTGATGGAGGCAATGGCAGCCTGGAGGAGCTTCTCCTTGGTCCTCTCGTCGGCTCCGTCGGCTTCGGCCTGGAAAAAGGAATGAAACTCGGGGACGCCAATGGCCTTTCGAATGCCCAGGGTGTAGTCGCGGTTGTGGTATTGGAAAAATGGTCTAACCTCGTCGACCTGCCCGGCGCGGATCATGCGATCAACACGTGCGGAGAGAGAGGAGTGGAGGACAGGGAGGGAGACGTCGACCCAGAGGAACAAACAGTGGTAGCGCAAGCGAAAGTCAGGGTAGTGGTTGACCAAGGCGTCGAGGAAAGAGTTAGAGCCACCGGCAATGATGGGCAAGCCGTCGCGTTTCAAAATGGAGCCGACGGCGAGGGTGGCGTGGTGGCAAAAGTCGTCGGCAGTGAAATCAATGTTGGGTTGGACAGTGCCTAGGAGATGGTGTGGGACCCCTCGGCACTCGTCTTCTGTGACTTTGTTGGTGGTGATGTCGAGACCTTCGTACACTTGCATTTTGTCGGAGTTGACTATCTCCGCTGGTGGGAAGTGAGTGGCAAGGTCTATGCCAAGCTTTGACTTTCCTGTCCCCGTCGCTCCCATTATGACCACAACCTTTTCCTTGTTGCGCTGCCTGAACAGCGACAGCGGAGACATCGTCAGTCCCGGGTTGATACTCGCCACCGCCTTGCACACCGCTGAAACCGATACCATGTTCATGTTTTGTCTCTCTTCTCTAAACCTGCCAAGTTGACCAAACATTTTTTATTCACTCTTGTTATCCTTTGCACCACCACAACCAGCTCATAACGGATTACTTTAATTAATCTCAACCCAATCATCATTTTTAAACTCCAAACAAAGAATCTAGCGAGCGGGGCAATGGATCAAATGCCCAAGTAAGAAAAAAAAAAAGAGCTTGGTTTTCAAGCAATGTCATTCATATGAAATGAAGGAAATTTATTTCATGGACTGACAATTAACGATGCTAGAATTTTAGGCAGGGGACAAGCATATCTATATGTTGAAGTAAACTAAGCAGAGTGAGAAAGATTAAAATTTTAGAATTTGATGGAGCAGGCAGCGTATTTATTGATAGATATGCCACGGACGTACCTTGAATATTAATTGTAAATTCTGGCTGTGGCTTGCTTGCTGGGTATGCTTTCTTGGCACACGGCACACTGACAGAACGGAAGAGGATATTAGATGAATTAAGTTTAGAAAAGAGAAGATGTTGTGGGAAAGAGTGCATGAGTACGATGATTCTTTTTTTCCTTTTTCTTTTTTTCGCTTGTTTTGACAATTAATCAAGACACGAGGGAGAGGGGAGGTTGTTGAATTGAAAAGGGAGAGGAGAAGAAAATGGAGGCTTTTGTGAACCAAGTCTATGACTTTATGGTATGGAAAATGCAGGTTACTCTGGTTTTTATACCTAAACACTCACCACAACCGCAATCACTAGTATTTTTTGTTTATGTATTAATTTATTCTTTCAAACAATTCATATTTTTAATCTATTATCGTTTTTTCCCCTCAATTTTCTATATATATACCAATACAACATTAACGCATCGTTTGAAAGTAATAAGAAAAAAAAAGAGAGAGCAAGAAAATTAATAAATGTGAAATATTAAGAGAAGAAAAATAAGTAGAGAAAAATTGAACATACAAATTTAATAGCTCTCGTATCATGAAATTAAGAAATAAATATTTTTATATTTATAATGAGTTTTTTTTTATATGGATATGGTGAAGGGTGAAAATGATATTTTTACAGAAGTATGAAATGAACCCTAGAGAAATGAAGGAGGGACATGACATGCAGTTTATATTAAAACTTGAAACATCGTATGACCGTACAAAGGTAAGTGTTTTTAATTGATGACCTTCTTTTTATTCTTTGTTATGTGGAATTCATATCAAGACGTGACCTACCCATGATTGAATCCATGTACCATGATTCAAATTTACTCTCATTCATTAGAGATGATTTTGAAAGCAACGTCAAATAAATTTATTAAAAGCTATAAAGTTATGGATGAGAATCATTGAAAAAAAAAATTGAGCCTAAAAAAATTGCTATTTCAAATAACTTTTTTACCATAAATAGTTGTGTTTAATGAATTATTTTTAATGTGAAAGAAAATATGATAATATACATAATAAAAAAACTTTATTTCTTTTGGAAAATTTTTGTTTTTACTGAGATAATAATTAAAAGAAATCGTAATAAAACAATCGTTTTAATAATAAATAAATAATATATATAAACTTATCATTAAATTTAAAACTCGTAAAACGTTCACAATCCACCACGTGTAGCAGTTTTATATTCTACTCTGCAGATGGTCAAAGTTTTGCCTCAAAGGGACAATTTTGGGGCTACGTTACACTCTCTCGCCACATGCTCAAATTACAGCAATTTCTGCTCTTGGGTTTAACCCAGTCAACGTATTCTAAATTACATGCCTCAAAGTTTTATATTTTTTATTTTATTCTAATTAGTCTTTCAAATTTACTGATGCTTTGGTAATTAATTTTTCTAACACAATGAGTTGTAACAAAAAGAAGAGTATGATTAATAAATTATTCACATCTAATGGAAATAATTTAACTCAAACACATTAGAAAAACCTATTTATAAAAATTTAATTTTTTAACTATCAATTAGGATAATGTTACCATTTTGGATGTTGAATTGTAGATTTAATCAAATTTAAAAATCAATTACAATAAAATTAGAGTTCACATTAATAGGAAAACTAATATTTATATTGGTTATTTTTAATAATTTATGTCAATTTATTTAATGAATATAGATTCCTGTAATTAGAAAGTGATAAAATTTTCGGTGTCACTTTATATATATATATATATATATATATATATATATATATAGAGAGAGAGAGAGAGAGAGAATTTTTGTATTAGTTACCAACCAATATAAAAAATTATACATAGAATATTATTGTGTAATGATTGATTTTATACGTGATTTGTTGTGTAATAAAGAGATAGATATTATTTTAATTATTAATAGAGTAAACAATATTTACTTAGGTTATTTTGGATTTGTAATGTTTATTTTAGTTCTACGTTCATGTAGGATACTTAAATTTACAGCATAACAAATATTCAATGTAAATTTATTTTAGATTATTCATTATTTAACGTAAAAACAACAATTTACGTTAGATTATTAAGTCTATTATAAAAGAATTTGCAATCAATAAAAAAAACTATAATAAAATAAATTTTTTTTAGTTTATTTAGTTGTGCATATTGTATATCAAATTAAGAATTTTGATAAAGTTAAATAAGAATTTGTAAATAAATAGGTCAAACTTAAACTTAAGACAAAAGTTGAGTCATATGAAAATAGCATTGAACTATACAAGCATGAAATCTAAAAAAAAGACTAAAATATTTAATTTTCAGTTCATTCTCGACTTCAATACGTCAACTCAATCTTCTAGAGTCTAACTTTTATCTTAAATTTGATTTCTCTAATTATTAATTATTCTTCAACTTTATAAATAAATAAAAAATCTTCATTTGATAGCAAACACAAATTTGAAACAAGTTTAAAAGTACCCATTTCATTGTAATTTTTATTATTGGTGTGTAGAAATGAATCAAAGTGATAAATGAGATTCATTTTTTATTTTAAACATAATGAAAGTTTAAAAGACATAAATTTATTTTACCATTACAACATATTCTTACAATTACTCCATGAGAAATCTACCATGAAAGAAGAAGACTTGGTAAAAAATAATCAACAAGCCAATTTCATCACCAGAAAACAAATCCTAACTCGAATATGTTTTCGGTGCTTGTATGATTCTTAACAAGTGAAACTCGATTATATTAGAATGAAATTGTATTTCAACATCGAAGTTTTCAAGTATGTTTTTGATTTTTTTTGTAAAGGATAAAACTTTTCAAGAATATTTTGTCTCCAATTTACAATCATCAGTTGTCAACGAAACTATGTACCTCTCAACAATAGATATATATTTATAAACGATGTGAATTCTTGATGTATATATATTTACATTAAAAAGTCATAATTTAATCTCCAATATATCATAATGATAAGAAAAATAATGAGAAGAATATCTTCAATACACAAGATAATAACACATATTTCCTACTTTGTTCAACCAATTAATCAATTATATCCCCCACATATAGCATTGAGCTATGTGAACAAGAACAAGTGAAAGACAAGTAATCTTGAGAATACAAATAGGTGACAATCACATTTACAATATATGAATGTTTCATTATTATTTATTGTGCATTTACTACCTCATTTATTCTCAAACTAACACATTCTCCATTCAACAACAACTTGAAGAAAACTATCACTTCCATGCCATGAAGGAGGAAAAAAGAACATCTCGACCCTTGAATAATGATGAGAGATATCACTCCTGAATTTACAAGATAGCACATATGAGAGGAGGTAGAATATAACACATGTATACTAACTTATGTATATAAATAAATAAAGAAATAAATAAACTAACAAATCCACCTTATGCCAGATAAAGGATTGAAACAACGAGAAATTGTAGGCTTTTTATTGGAACAGTTTTACATAACACAAAGCTGTTGGTAACTTTTAATATATATTTCACGTTGTTTTATTTTGGAATATGTGACCAAGACAATTAATTACAAGGTCCTTCTAAAATATTAAATTGTTCTAAAATATTGAATGGACGAAGAAGCTTCACTTCAATAATTTGGGTGGTGAACTCAGTTGTTTTAAAATAAAAGTGGCAAAAGAGAACTTTTTTTATTGAAACTTTGTGATATTAAATTAAATGGATTAGTCTGACTTCATTGCATTTTCTTTATTAATTTTTAAAACAAATTATTCTAGAGTGTATTAGAATGCAACTTGTTAAATTGTTTACTTCAAAGTATTATCTTATGAAAGAGCTTGCTGGATAGCTCTTCTTTACGCATGGCTGTCTCAAATTTAACGTTATGTTTGCTGGTAAAGGTAGAAGCGGGTTTGATATTCGTCAAAAAGAATTGCTAACATTCTTGGAAACTTAATTAATAATACTACATATAATATGAATATTTTCTTTTTATGATACAATTTATTTTATATTCAAAATAATATTACCATGATTCGAATTACCCTTATGCCAACTTAGGTAATCATTTTTATAATATGAATATAACTACCAACTTTTACATTGACTTTTTATGTAGGTTTCTGATTTTCTAATTGAGATTCAGAGAACTAATCAAAATTTCTGCTTTGACCTTTTAATCATGCTTCATACCTTATATATTATCTTCGTTTTAATCATATACTACAGCTAGGTCACTAGCTTAAGTTTATGATATGAAGTTGGTCTTAATCATTTTGAGTGATCGTTAATTGATGGTGAGTGTGATTAATGAATTTTCATTAATTGTAATTAAAAATAAATTAAGGTAATTGTATATGTAGTTGCATGCTTTTTAAATATGTAGATATGCCAGCAGATATTGACAAATTGCATGAATCCCTTTTTCGACTTAATGGAGCACTGAAGCTTAAGGACAGAGTTAAAATTCTACTTAATTATGCTCCAGTAATTAAATCATAAAAAACAAAGTGACAAACACTAAAGATTGCATCTTTTCTTATATTACACTTGTCACATACTAATCTCCATTACTTGGCTTAAACAATTCATAAAAAAATCAACATCATGTTGTAAAATCACGAGTCTAAAGCACTCAAGTGAATTGGTCATGATACCATGCTAATAATCATTAGGAGAAGAATAATTTACATTATCTAAGGGTACCAACTTGTTGTAAAACTTTATTGCAGAGATATTGTAGCAAAGAAAGTGAGAGTATTCCCTTACATATAAAATAATAATTAAAGAAAACACAAAAACATTTCTTGTGTCATCGTATTTATTTTTATTTTTTAGAGAACCGTACAGTCACTTATTTTTAAATATGAATCAAAATAAAAAATTTAATAAATAAAAAAAAAACAGTACTATACACTGTTTACTTAATGGTACTCGATATAAAAGAATAGTTTGTTTTGTGATGACTATGATTGATGGTGGGGTTTTGTGTGTTAAATCAAAAGTTGCTTCTTCTTTTTTTCATTTCAAATTCAATATGACAATCGCACTAATATAGTGAGAAAGCACACACTATGAATTTAACATCTCTCATAGATTCACGAAAAACCCTATTATTGCCGTGAATATTCAAATGCCCATAATGCCAAAAACTAATCATTAATCTTTAAACTTTATTAAGAGCGTGAAATATAAATATTACATGCAGCAGTCTTAGCTAAATGCTTTCTTTCAAGCTGATACGTTTATTTACAATTGTAAACCTCTCTCTCTCATCATACATAATTTCTAATGCACACGTGCAGACTTGACTATACTTTGCATGGAAAAAATTATGAATTGTGAAATGAAGGTTGAATTTCTGTGATACGATAAGCCTTCTGTACTACTGATTGTAGATATTGAAGGTAACTATTAAAAATATTCCTTTGATGTTAATGATTTCTGTTGTTAGAAATGATCACAATATAAAGGAAAAACTTGATTTGAACTAGGAAAAAAAAAAGTGAGTGAAGCCAGATATAGCTATATGAAATGGTGTTTGCAATGATTAATGTTGTAATTAAATAGCATTACGCGATGTCTAGTATTTTTACTAATACACACATCTATCAAATCAAAAATGAGTGTAGTGATTTGAACTTTGGAACTTTTGATGTTAGTTGTATATGTGTAGAAATATATATAAATTGTAGGGGCTGGGTGCAAAAGCAAAGTAGCATTGAAAGGCAATCATGGGCAATGATAAAGTCAATAATATGGGATTTCATAAATCTGGTTAAAATTTAGTTGATATGATAACCACAAAGTGATGAACCCGTGCAAAAACCCATTATAAATATGATATAATAATGAAAGACTTTTAAGGAGCATCAACACATTAATCAATATATTATTACAGTGTTGTTTCTTGATATTTAAGCCACTTTCTTTCATCTTTTGATTCCAAATGACCCCACATTTTTTCAGTGCATTCATCCTAGCTAGCGTTCCATTTTATTTAACTTCTGCCATATGCGTTTCTGTTCATCATGTTCTCTACATAAAATATTAACACTAATAAGCTGCTTCAACACAACCTTATCAAATACATCATAGAACTCAGAAAAACAGAATATGTGTGCTCCAAAACCATTTCCTGGTACCAGTATGAGCAGATTCCGGAGTCTCTTGTCTACTTGTCCAGTTTTCTGCTGCAATTAATGTATATATATACATACATACATATATATATTCTGCTGCGACAGTAATACCAGTAGTATATGATTAATAATTTAAACGAATCTTCTGATGTTGTTAGATGTTTCTATTTATATATATACATGTTCTTGTCAACGCCTTCACCATATGTTAATGAACAGGAATTATTCACATAAATTTGTTAAAATATGGTTGAATGGCTTAATTACGATAATAACGACTTAATTGTGATAATAACCACTTAATTACATTTTGTTAATATTTATACTAGTTTCTTGCTAAAAATAAATATATCTTCCATGTCTCACTGATTTGCCACGCAAACCTTTTGCTAAACGTAAATCTGAATTTGAAAGTGATATGTATCCTTCGAGTCTTCTTTATTTTAGGGTTTGAGTTTGTTCAATTATTTCCAATTAAAACCATAGAAAATTTACAAAAAAAAAAAATATTATTAAAAAAGTTAATTAAATGTTTTTTAAGTTTTTCAAAAATGAAATTGTTAAACAACTGTAAGTATTATCATGTTTTTTTTCAACAAATAAATTCATTTTTATATTTTATATTTCAATTATTCTCATTAATATTTATGCAATGTAGGACATATTTGTCAATATCGATTACAAAAATGCATCTAATGATTAATAAAACGGAAAAGTGTTTATGGGTAAACAATATGCAAATAAAGAATTTGGGTCAAAGCCAATTATTTCCTCCTTGAATATTTGCATTGTATGAACCACGAACATTCTTCAAATCTCCAAAAATCTTCAAATTCATAATCTCCACCATCTTTAAAATCACAATCAAAATCATCATACAAATCTTGAGATCAATTTTTTGAGCATATATATTACCATTATAAGTAACATTGACTTGAGTATTAAAAAGTCTTTCAACACACCTTTGTAGCACCACCATAATGAGACATATATGTCACCCCATCCTACACTATATATATTGTCATCGAAGGAAGAGATCCCACTCACAACACTATTAAATCTCTTTTGTTTGCAAATACATTTAACTATGTCAAAGTTTATTAGAGATTAAGTGAGCTAGAGTTTTAAACAAATATATAACTTCAATAATATATGGAAGAAAAAAATATAAATTTATTATTTCAAAGTTTTAGAACAAAAATTATTCATTTTCATTTTAGTGAATTTCAAATTTTTTTTCAATATTTTGAGAAAATATTGAAAATATTTTAGATGATTCTTTGTAATTTTTTATTTTTAAATTTTGAGTATTTAAGAAAAAATAAAGATTTATTCTAAGTGTACCAATTAAAAAAACTTTTAAGGTCCAATGATTTATTGTTAACTACAAGTAAATAAAGAAATATTCTATGAATAAGATCTAAATATGTACTTTTAGATATATGCTGATAAAATAATGAATGAAAATATTTTATCATATTCATAATGTAAATAATCTAGACATTTTTTTTCATATGTTGTAAACTAATTAACACAATGAAAAACTTAATAAAAGGTTAACCAATTTATCACTTGATTATATGTGTTATTCAAAACTTAATAAAAAAGTTAACCAATTTATCGCAGTATCCTTGATTATGTGGTATTCAAATACATTCATACTTAGGATGTCAAAAGTGGCATGTACGAGTTTAACTAATTCACATGCACGCGTGCAAGTAAAAATTCTCTTCCCAAGTAATTGATATGAAATCTCATTCTCATCAGCATCAAACGTTTATTTATAGTTTTAAATATAATTAGATAATTTTTGTTTACAAAAGAAACAAATAAAATATAATATTAATAATAATTCAATGTCAAAAGAATGCACGTTTAATAATATATAAAATAAGATATTCTTGTGTAAAAAAATAATAAATAAAAATATTAAAATCAAATATAAATATCCTAAAAATTATTTTATTTAATAAAATTGATATTTGTATATTCTTAAATAAAATACGTTATTTAAATAAAATTGCACAACAAAAAATATATATAATAAAAGTTAAAACAAAAGGTAAAACACCTTAAACATAAGTAAACTTTCTAAATATTGAACACCAATCAAGAGATAGAATGAACAATAATTTGTAAAAAAAAAGGAAAAAAGAAGTTAGATTACTTAATAAATTATAAATATTTTAATAATTAAAAAAAATACAGATAAAAACGATAAATATATGCATATTCATTCTTATAAAAATTGAGTATTTTTTTATACTTATATACATATCAATCAATACAAGAATTCCTCCTAAAAAAACATATTCATATAAAATTTACCAAAAACAAGTTTATTTACTATTCTTATCAATGATATGTGTCTATATTTGATACTATAGAATATTTTATCAATCAAATATCAATTTATGAAATGCTAATATTAATAACAATTTATGATTTTTTATTGAAAAATATTAAGAAAAGTTAGTTTAATTTGGATCTCCCCACAAATACAATTATATGCTTAGTATATTTTTAGAAAATAATTATACATTTTTAAATACATATTTGAGAATGTACCATTATCTTCAAAATAAACATACCCAGATACACTAGTAGAAAAATATCATATAACGTCATTGTTTTTCGGCCTTTGACATCGAATTTGAGGTAGACGTTATGTCGAGAGATGTTAAATTGACGTCGAATTTAAAAAATTAAACGTTATCAAATTGAGGTCGAATTTTGTCAATATCCAACGTTAATCTTGTTTTTTAATGAATTGTGATCTTTTTTACAACTCTACGAGATTTGAAAAACAGAAAAACAATTTTTGGTATTTTATAAAGCATAAACTATGAACGTGTATCATAATATCAACAACAAACAACAAACAAATTCAATCAAACAACAACAACAAACAAATTCAACCAAACAACAACAACAAACAAGTTTAACAAAAAAAACAACAACAAACAAGTTCAACAAATAAGTTCTTCAAAACGAAAACAAAAATTAACCTTCAAAAGGTGGGTTCTTCGGAATAAAGTGTTGTTACGAGTGAGAGAGAAAGCAGAATACACTTATGAAGGACAATAACACGAAAATAATCGATCAAAACAAACGAAAATCATACATAAAGTAGTTAATTAACATGCATTTGTATCAAATGAAAGAAAGATTACATGTGATGATCGTCAAACTTCGTTCGAGAAAAGTTTGAGAAGAGAAGAGGGTCTCGCGCGCTAAGAGAAAGTGAATGAATTTTCAATCTCGCACTCAAATTTTTATTGAATTCACTACAGAATACGTCGAAGCACCTAAACAATTCGACGTATTATATGTGGTTTAAAAGAAAAAAGGAAAAAGAACTAAAAATGAGGTTACTTTTTGACTTCTTGCGAATAAATAATACATCGAAGCTCCTATAAAATTCGACGTATTATTTATTGTTTAAAAGAAAAAAGAATTAAAAAGGGGTAACTCTTTGACTTCTGGTTGAAAAATAATACGTTGAAGTCCCTTTGTATTATTGGTGGTTTAAAAAAAAAGAATTAAAAATGGTGACTCTTTGGCTTTAGACTGACAAATATTAGGTCAAAGTCCCTACAGAATTCGAGGTAGAAAGAAGAAAAAGAATGACGCACTGGTTTAAATAATTACCATCATATAGAACGTCGAATGCTCTGACATTTTACAATTCTAAACGATATCTAATAATTGCATTTATTTACAAAAATGTTACCGAATTTTTAACGTTGGTAATTCAATAGTTCGACGTTGAACGCATAACCTTACATTGTGTTTTTCCACTGGTGATATACACATCATATTATACTTATTTGGTGGTGATTATTATGTCAATATTATTTAGTGTAATTTATTTTCATCATTAATTAGTTAGGAAGACCATCTTAGTCTCTATTTTTTTCCTCTGGAAATGAGAACGTTTCCTAGATATACAGGCCAAACTCATCCTCTACGTACCTACTGTCTTCTTCTTTAACATGATTTCTTTTACCTATTTTTCTTATCGTACCTTTTACAGATAACTTCATCGCACAGTCTAAAAGAAAGAAGACGCAAAAACTTGAATTAGAAGGTAGTTTAAAATTTGTTAGAAACTTGATCTATCATACACTTGACCTGGACTTGGCTATCAAAATATTTTATATTGGAAAATTTATTTGTTTTGTAGTTGTTAACAGTATCTACCAATATTTTCCTAAAGAATGCAAAGCAAAAGTTTACCTAATAAAAAAAATTTATATTGGCAAATTTATTTGTCTCGTAGTTGTCAACTATATATTAGTATCTGCCAATATATGCAAAGCAAAGTTTACCTAATATAGGCATCACACGCTGAAATGAGGTAGGTCTGTCTGCCTGTAGTGTTTTCTTAAATCTTCTTCGGCCACAACAACAAGAGGGATTCCATAGGGTGAGTTAGGTTGGCGGTCTATAAGCAATGGTGGAATGCACATTATATAACATACTTTGACCAACTTATAATAATGATTATAACAATGCATATTCATACGAGTGATACCATTCTTAAGGGAGCGGCGGAAGAAACTTCCACCACCACCACCACCAAAGTCTGTCCAACTTTTGCTTTGAACTTTATACTTTTATATAACTGATGATGATGATAACTGTACGTATAGGCATATTTTTTCCAAGTGTTTTGTAAGTTTATGGAAGCTTCTGTGTTGTTAATTATGAAACTAAGGTGCAGTAGGGTAGGATTATCTTAATTTAAGCTTCCATCATCATTATCTCTGTCTGTCTCAGAAAATTAATAACTTAGTACGTATATATTATTTCCACACCCTTCTTTTCATGTTTCCAAGCTTAAGTGTTTCAATATCCTCTTTTTATATCAGCTAAAGAAAATTAACTAAAGAAAAATAGGTATATATGTGTATGTTTATTAAATTTATAATATTTATATATATGTGTGTTTGTGTGGTTGATGACGAATGGATAAAAAAATTTCAAGGAATTATCCTTATATATGAGCTGTTATGTACCCACCTATTATAACCTTAATTGAAGTTGTAAAAGTAGTAAGATAAATATAGTTATTATGACATTCTTTTTCCAACAATGATGCTCAGTAATCGCTTTTAAAAATATGCTGTAATAATTTTAAAATTTTGAAATAATTTTTATAATACATTTTGTCAAATATAATATAAATAAAAACAGGTATAAGATGAATCATTGTCAGAAGGATAGTAATAAAAAAATTATAATTAATTAAATGTTAATGTTGAATTTTTAATGAAGATTTTATGTCAATTGTTATTTTATTAAAAAACAATCTTCCAATTTTTTTAACTAGTTATTGTTCTTATATAATTTTGAAGCTCTCAACTATTCAATGTTGTTATTGTTTATTGTATTGTGCTTCTATGAAAAAAATGAAAAAAAAGGGTTATGTTCCTTTATTATAGTTGTTATTATTATTAACTTTTAATTTTAAATCTAATTAAATATGGTTTATAAAGTAATATTTAAATCTATTTTAGATACAAGAATTTTAACTCACTTTATTATTTTTAAAAAGTAGACTTAAAACTTAACTTATAATTTATATATTATTAATTAATTTTATCATTAGTTAATGTAAAATTCTAACATATTATTATATTGATAAATTTTTATGTGGCTTCTATCGTGTCTTTGCAAGAAAATGAGAAAAACATGTGTATTCACGAAATATAAAACAGTTGTACCTCCTAAAAAAAGATTGTCACTCATATTATGTTGTAGAAAAATAATTTTGTACCTTTGCTATAAGAATTTTTTATTATATCAACCATATTATAACTATCGATATGTCATTTGACTATTAGCATCCACGGAATCGACAATAGCTTTAAAGTCGTTATAATATTTTTCACAAAAATAGGAAAATAGTAAATTGAAAAAAAAAATTGATTGTAATAAAGAGCCATTTATACAAACATGGCACGATCGGTCTTAATTTTATTTAAATTTTGGTTAAAGTCCAATGTTATATTTTTCTGTTTGGTATGTCAAAACTTGGTTCCTTTTATTCAAGCAAACAACACTTCTTCCTGAGTACGAGGAGACAATGCTGTTGCTTCTTTGCCTTCACTTCCGGAACCATTGTTCCAAAGCCGGCCAAAGGCATTAAGTAGGAAACCAAGTTTTTTCTTATTAGGTAAAATAATTTCATTTGTCCTATTTTTATAGAAAAAATTTACATCAATATTTTTTTTATACGTGTTAATTTGGTCCTTAGTTTAAATCTTTTTGATATAAATTCTTTTAGTTACTAATAACATTAAAGATATTAATTTGTATTTCTTTATTTTAATTTTATTTGTGTTATGTGTCAAACTTTGTGTCACAGTAATACTATTATTTGACAATAATAGTTTGTTACGTATTAATGTCATGCATTATTACTTAGTTTTAATTTAATTACTGTATTTTTTATTTTGTTTCAATTAGTGTCAATTTTTGTAAAATTATATAATTTTTGTAAAATTATATAATTTTTTTAAAATTAAAATTAAATTAAATTTTTTATAAATATTATAAAAGTATTTTATTAAAATTAATATTTTTAACAATATTAAAATTATTTATATTTATATTTTATATTACAATTTATTAAAAATTATTTTAAAATTTTAAATTTATTTGTTTTAAATTGTTATAAAATTTAAAATTATTTTAAAATTTTACATTTGAAGTTATAAAATTCTTAATTTTAATTCAATTCAAACATTTAAATTATACACGTTTTAAAAATATACACGATTATTTTAAAAAAAATTAAAATGATAAATTTATTTTATTTTATAAAATGTAATTAATAAATAAGTTCAACATATTTGTTAATTGAAATTAATTTTAAATCTCTTTCTATTAATATTACTTTTTATTAATATATATCTTGTTTATTAGGTTAACATATAATTAATTATACATAAACTTATTACTAATAAAACTATTTTGTTTTTTCTTGAATGAAGTACATTTATTTATTTTTCTTTTAACGTGTTTCTCTTCTTGTTTTCGTTCCCCTGCCACACAAAACTAAAGTGAGATTGAAACATAGACACAAATAAACAGTAGAAGTATCATAAGAAAAAGGAAAAATAATAAATCTCATGCTGATGAGAATAAATAACTGTAACCGTTATATTAATATTGTACAAATATGTTACATAAATCAAATTCACAGCTCCTAACAGTTAAGCATTACAAAATAAATAAATAAAGTTAAACAGTGACTAAATTGCTAAATTTATTTATTGTAGTTAACTATCAGTTTAGCAACTAATTCAAAATTTGGACCCGTTGATGAATTAGCCAAAATCTTTTAACAACTGCTTTATTTTGTCCAATTATTGATTGACAGGGTTAGGGTCACAAAAGATAACTAATTTAAAGTCTATCAATATATTTTTAAAAATTAATTTATAAAGTTTATATAATTAAAAATTAAAAATATTTTTTAATAACTCAATCACATGTTCATTGAATTGAGCAATCTGAAACACAAATATTTTAATCGGATTGGTCATTCCAGCTAGTATTGAGGAAAAGTGTGAGAGTTTAAAAAGAAATACATGGGGTGCAGGAAGAAGCCCATATGAATGAAAGTAGTACGCTTAAAAAGGTACAGATAAAATGACAATTGCTTTCTCACCTCCTAACATTTTTTCTACACCTCAAAATTTGTAGATCTGGAATAAAATTTAGGTTTAATCATTTCGGAGGTTTCTATTTTCGGGTAGAATCTCAATTTAGTCTTTTTCTTTCTCGGCGTCTCAATTGGGTCCCATTTTTGTGAAAATTGTAACAATTCGGTCATTGCTGTTAAATTGAGTCTAACGTCGTCAATATCTGATAAACGTGGCACGCTGTACTGATTTGTACTGCTTTTTTTTGCTTGAAGTGGATAAATGATGTGTATTAAGATAGTTTTAAAATTAAAAACTTTGTAAAATTAGGAGAAAAGTTAAAGGACAGAATGGAGAGTGGACAATTGAGGAAGTATGGTTTGACCGATGTAGTGCGCTAATTGGGCGAATATCAGGAGGGAGACTTCCTGGAGCCTGGGCTCGGGAGAAGTGACCCACTGGAAGAGGAGGGGGAGGAGGTTGGACCAGGCGGAGGGGTCGTCAACGTCAACTGCATGCTCTCTGACGAAGATGGCACAAAAGCGCTACGAGGGGCTTCTGATGGTTCGAAACAAAGCGATAAAAGGTAAAGGCGCATGGTACTGGACACACCTGGAACCCTTACTGGCTCACAACACTGAAACGGGACTCCCCAAAGCAGTGAAACTCCGTTACACCCTCTGTGACGTTGTTTTCTCCGCCTCCAACCCTTCACGCACCGCCTCCGAACACCTCAAGCGCGACATGTGTCCCAATTTCAACTCCGCCGCCAAACCCATTTCTTCTGTCTCCCCCGTTGTCGTTCCTTCTTCTTCGCCCTCTTCAGCTTCTCCCTTTTTGGCTCAGCACAACCATCGCAAGCGAACAACGACTTCGCCTTCTGCTTCGGGTTCCCTCTACCACGCGCCATCGCGGTTCGGGTCGGCTTTGGTTCCGCAGCAGCCACATTTGGTGATGTCGGGTGGGAAAGAGGATTTGGGGGCTTTGGCCATGTTGGAGGATAGCGTGAAGAAGCTGAAGAGTCCTAAAACATCTCCCGGGCCCGCTTTGAGTAAGGCCCAAATCGATAGCGCGATTGAGTTTTTGGGCGATTGGGTATACGAGTCCTGTGGCTCCGTGTCTTTTGCTAGTTTGGAGCACCCGAAGTTCCGAGCTTTTCTGTCACAGGTTGGTTTATCGGCGGTGTTTTCGAGGGAGCTGACAGGGGCGAGGTTGGAGGCGAGGTTCGAAGGGGCTTCCACTCTTCCCACAACTCCGACGAAGACGACAACTGCATGCTCTCTGTCAACGTCAACTTCAATTAAAACCTAAATCCCCAAATTCATACCCCAATTTGTGAAATTGATTGAACCTTGCACGAACCCTACAAGAACCCCACAATGTCAAGACAAACTTCTCCCAATCCCAATCCCTAATTAACATGTTGAACGGATCTCTCGGATGCCATTAAAGCTGCCATGGAAAAAGGTAAGAGCTCTGCCTCCACTAGACTTCGTCGACGACCACCGCCGGGGGGTCAGTGGGTTTCTCCCCAGCCGCCACCTCCGCGACTACCATTCCCGTCTTTAGCACCATCATCAAAAACACCAAAACCCTACTTTCCATTTGTTTGTTTTTAAAAAAATATAAATATACACATCAGACAAAGTAGTCCCACATCAATTAAAAACTCATTCCAGCGTGCCACGTCAACAAGACACTGACGTCGATGGGTTCAATTTAACGGCAAAAGCCGAATTGTTGCAATTTTTACAAAAATAGGACCCAATTGAGACGTTGAGAAAGAAAAAGACCAAATTGAGATTCTGTCCGAAAATAAGAACCTCCGAAATGGTTAAACTTAAAATTTATATAAGTACTAATTATTGTGTTTTTTTTTTTTATATTTACTTAACATGCAACCGCATGCGTTGGATTTCATTTAAGTGTTTCAATAAAAAAAAGTTCACTTAAGTTATTTTTTAAATGTATTATTTCTTTTTCTATTCAAATTCCCTTTTGACAAAGAATTTCAATAGTTTAAAATGAATGTAAAAATAAAAAAATTACTAAACTCAAGAAGTAAAAAAAATATAAGACAAAACAAAATTAAAAAATAGAAGACTAAAAAAACAATTAAATGAGACAACTTGGAAATACTAAGAAAATGACAGATCAAACAACCTCAACAAAAGTGCTACAAAAATATTGTGTTGAACTCCTTAATTTTTTTTTCTTTAAATTCTTTTCTTTTAAAAATATTTTTTTTTCTCTTGGATCCTTACTCTTTCCTTTTATTTTTTTTCAATATAATATTTGTTTTATTTTGAATTAATTCATTATTTCTTTTCCAATTTTGTAATTCAACAAATAAATAAAAAAAACTGAAGAGAACAATCTTTAAACTTTAAAACTCATGTAAAATCAGATAAAAAAATACAATACAATATTTTTTACGAATTAAATGTAAAAATATACATTTAAACGAAAAAAATTAAAAGCTAAACGAAATTAAATAAAACTTCGGAAGTTTTACTTTTTACAAAATTCTAAAAACAATGATTGGAACACAATTTCAAAACAACTCACAAAACACAAATATTCAAATTTGTTTTGGATTTATAAGATGGAAAATTTTTAAAAGAAAATAAAATTTAAACCAGAACCCTTGATAATACGATCTATAGCAGATTAATAAGTTAATAGAATGAAAAAAAAAAACTTAACAATCTAATAAATTGATAATTTAAGAAAGATTTGACACAAAAAATTCAATCTTTAATATAAAAATTCTAATAAAAAATCAATAAAACCGTCTCTAAATAAAAATAAACATGTTTTTCATAAGATAACACAAAATAATTCAAAATAAAATTACACCACAACGTTGAAAAATCCGATCCAACACACTGACTATGAAATTTCAGACAAATTCATATTTTAAATGTACCACACTTTTTTTAGGATAATAATATTTTTTAAAGATATTTTAATATTATTTATCATGTTAATGTTAATTATTATTATTATTGATTATGAAATAATTTTAAATCAATGATACGATATGATATTAAAATATTATAAAAAAATATTATCAAAAGTATTATTATTTTTTTTAATATGATTCGATGTTCTATCAAACAAACTTAGATTTATGTATTTTTTAAATTTAAATCATATTAATAAAATGAATTATAATTTTAAATATCATAATTTAAAATATTACTTAATAAGTATATCAGTAAAAATATTTATTTTCCTAATATAATTATTGTTTTTGTAAAATAAACCGGTCCATAAATTTACTATCTAGCTTAAACTTTGATCTAAAGTATATTAAATCAAAATCATTCGATTTAATTTAAATTATTTTTTATTTGTATTTTTTAAATAAAAAATTCATTTTAAAAGTTGTAAGTTCAAATAAAGTCTTTTTTCTTATCATTGAGATGTGTTTAATATTATATATTATATTATTTATTATCATTTTTTAAGAAGACAGTTCAGCCACCGGGTAAGAGTAACTGGTAACAGCAATCACATTCCGCAAGATTTACATGCGCGTGAGAGCTACGCGGTCGCGAGCCGGTGACATTCTGATCCAAACTCTGCAGAGCTAACCGGTAACCTGCTCTGTCATGACGTGGAACTTGGAGGGATCTTCCGTTTTCGTTCTCGAATCCCGATACCACAGTCCGTCCACTACCATCACATCATGGCTATAATCTAACGGACCCGCTCATGTGCCAATGAATCCTTCTCTCACTTCTTCCTCCTCCTCTTCATCTTCGTCCTGGCTCTTTGGAATCGTTCGACCGGGTCGTTCAAGCAGTTTGAAGATGTCCACTAATTCCTCCGCCGTCGCTGCCTCCACCGACTCCGGCGGTCCCGTCGTCCGCAGAAATCAGTTCCGAGGGGTTCTTTTCAAGTACGGTCCCAAGTCTATTCAGGTTCGTTACCTTGCTTTTTTTTTATGCATATGAATCTGATTTGCTTGTGGATGATTATGATTTCCAACTTATCTTCTGTTCAATATTAGAAATATCGCACGTACTCTTCTACATTGTATTCGACCTTCGAGATCTCTGATTTTTTCGAAAGAAAGTAAAATAGTAATTATTCAGAGTGTGCTGCGTAAGCGTTAGTGTTTTCGTGTTTTCTGTATTGTGTTTTTTCCTCCGTGAATCTCGTACTTGAGTTGCCTTTTGTTCAGTTTCTGTGACTGTCTCTTTACTTATCAATTCCTCTTTTGCTTTGCTTATGCTTTCTGGTTTTCATGGATGGAGGGCCTTGTTATAGATTTAGTTTTTTGCAGGTTGCATTTAAGACTGGCGATTTCAAGCGGCAAGTCATCTTTATTGGTGGATTGACCGATGGTTTTCTTGCTACTTCGTACGTATCATACTGCTCGTTTATTTCAAAGCTATGTGTCTTTCATCATCTGAACGAGAATGATTTTAGAACTTAGGACAATAGGATTGGTAATTTCTTAAATTAAATATATAATATAAAATAAAAAACATTGAATATATTCCATAGATGAGAAGAGGAACAGCCATGATTTTTTCAAGCCAATGAATTCTGAGTAATAAAATAAAAATTGGGAATCCTTGAGAACATTTTCAAGCATGTCAATGTATAGTTGTGACAAAATGTTATGCTCCGGTAGTATTGGAAGAAATACGAAATTAGCAGTCGGGTATGTTTGGTGCATGAGTGGTGTCATTGAATTTTACAAGCTTTTGAGTAGAACTGTTCAGAAATAGATATCTTCTCTGTGTTGGTCTACATATTGATGTGTGTTTCCCTCCCCTCCAATGCATTCAAATTGTTTCATTTGATTGCTCTTTCATTCTCGAAGTACAATACTATTTCGTCTTTTTATATCCATGTTTTTAAAGCCAAACTTTTCTCCCCCTAGGTTCGATTGATAATACCTAATGTTTGTGTTCTGTGATTGCCTTGGCTTTCTTTGCTTAAAGCCCTATCTAGGATTTCTGAGTCTTTGATGACTAACATGATTGGGTGCGTGTGGACAGTAAGTTCCTGTAACCATATAAAATGTGAGCTTATTCATAAGTTTGGCTTTGAAACTTGCGCAAATAAGCTTAAAAAGATTATATTTTTCTCTACCTATTTTAATGAAGCTCTATGGAATAAAAAATTAAGCAATTTGTATGCAGTTGTTTCTTTTTTAAATTTATTGTGTGGCATATTTTCTGTAATTATAAATTTTTTTCTTTAAAATAACTATTGGAACACTAAAATAAATATAGTTCATTATACATTTCCAAACTTATTATTTTAATCCTATTCCATTGTGTGGCAACAACTTATTTTTTAATTGATGTATGATTTTTTTTTTTCATTTGAAGATAAATTTGCTACAAGTGGGTATTATTATTAGTTTATCTATTAGTGGAAAATTTATACCGGTCTCTATACATTTTCTTAAGCTTCAGCTGTAGATGCAAACCTTAGAATAGTCTCTATCTGACGTCCATTTTCTTCATCTTCTTGTAGATACTTGGAACCTTTGGCAATTGCTCTGGACCGTGAGAATTGGTCATTAGTTCAATTTCTTATGTCATCTTCTTACAGTGGATATGGCACCTCCAGTTTGCAACAAGTAATCAGTTAAATTTTAATTCCCAGTGTGCTGTGCTGTTACAGGTTGCACTGAAGTATTTATAACACATTATATAAAACAGATTTTTGCCTATTAATTTACATGATTAGCTCAAAATTGTGGAATTATTAAGACTATAGTAAGCTACCATATAATTCCACTAAAACCAAATACAAAATATTGTTTTAATTCAATCAGTAAATGCCTTTTTCCTTTGATATAGTGAGCTTAGTTTTTGCAAAAAGCATGTCCTTACCATGAGCAATATGGATCAAACATTGGTCTTGGTGCTTAGTGCTGAGCTTAGGTTTCTTGTGGAAGAGAACTTTGTTGTTTGTTTAATAATCCAAAAGAATAAAGGACAACAGCATGGACTTTTTCATCAGACGTTTATAAGTAATTTATTTTTCTGTTAAATTACTGTGATCTCTGGCCTTACTTCACCTAGCAATATCCTCAGAATTTAGTTCTATTGTTAAAAATGGCCAACTAAGGATCCTAATTTCCTAGAGTCCAGGAGCATGAACTTTGTTACTGCAGCCTCAAATAACATATATTTAAAATATTTGTGCTGCCTCAATTTTTTGCCATTCTCAAGGTATAATGTGTTTTTAAAAATACATTGTATATTCGTTCTTATGTTTCACTGAAAGGTGCAATGTTGATATTTCTATCTGATCGACAAGGATGGTTACCTTGATTCTTAAGCTTGTTGATTTTATGTTGTAGGATGCCAAGGAGCTCGATCAGCTGATTAATTATTTAATTAACAAAGAGGAATCCGAAGGCGTGGCATTGCTAGGGCATAGTACCGGCTGTCAGGTTATATTCTATTTCATGTCCTAGCTATATTTCTACTTCCCTTGCTACTGTTATTCATTGTGAAATTTTAATTTGTTCTTGTTGTTTTTGAACGTTTTATTTAGGATATTGTGCATTATATGCGCACAAATTATGCTTGCTCCCGAGCAGTTCGTGCTGCCATCTTTCAGGTACACATTGATTGATGTATCAGTTATGAACTTCCTTCTTCCATGTTTTTTTCATCTGCATGTTTTATGTAAAATGGTAGCCTAATTAAATTTGATTTCACACTCAGGGGTGTTATTCTTCTAATAGTCATGTTTTCATATGAGACTAGTGGCCCTATTCACCTAATTTAGGTTGCTATCTTAACACACTTAAGGTCATAATAATATTAAACGGGTTTGAGTCATTTGATGCTATTTTGGAGCCTACAATCTGACTGGATGGGATTGTCTTCACTTTGAAGTAACTTTGCTTCTTCTTTTTTCTAAAATCTTTAGAATATTTGTATAAAGTTGAATAACATGTTTTTGAAAATGAATTATGTTTGTTATATGCTTTCCTACAAACTGAACTCTTCCAATGCCACCTGAAATTATGTTTGCATCAAGTTGCAATTATTGTGAAGTATACACATATTGAAGTTTTAGAACCTGAAAACATTGAAAGGAAACTGCATCAATATGTTTAAGTATATAGGTAGTTATATGAATTTGAATATAAATGGTTGCTTTGGTATATTACTATTGAGAAAGTGATATAAACCGTGACAGCGACTTTTGTTTATTCCCTTCCTCTAAACACTGGTGCATTACGATTTCCATTTACCATTGTTGATGAACTGATAACTTCATTTCCTCACTTCAATTTGCATTGTATATATTATGTAACAAGTGAATGATGCTACAAACCTTTTTGTTTATTTGTATTTAACTTAAGCATGGTTCTTAAAAGTGAAAATCTGATCAACACAGCGTTAGGAATTAGAATGTTAATATTAGAACTAGCTCTAGAAATATGAGATCTTTTATAGCATATATAGGAATATTGATGTCAGCTTTCTCATTCGTATCACTAATAATCATAATGTTAATAACTAGCACCAGATAATGTTATTGTTAAGTAGTCAACATGCCCGAACCTAATTGTTGTTTTGAGCTTGAACTGGTGTAAGCTTTATTTTATTTCTAATGCTCGAGTGGTGACGTTTAGAATATAACCTGCATAAGGTGGGGTTTAACAACATAAATAGTTTGCAGTTATCATGTGGACTTTTTGTATTATCGTACCTTCTACATGCTTTGAGAAGTCCACCAAGGCAAATTCAACAACAGAATAGGAAATACCATTACTTTTATACAAGTATAATATGTAATGTTTAAATATATTGGTATTTGATACTATTAGGTGTAAGATATATTTTAGGAACTATATAGTAATTAATAACACATTAACGAGTTATAGCAATTATTTTATTTTAATTTATTATTTTAATTAAACGATTCATTGTTATAATAGCCTTGTAGAATTTCTAATATTTATTGAATAATGTTCTACAACCAAAAGAAGAAAGTGGATGTTTTGTTTGATCAATATCAATATATAATATCATCTTCTCCCATCTGTTTTTTTGGATGAATGTTTAATTTTCTATATCTATTTAATTGTTCAGGCTCCTGTCAGTGATAGGGAATATCAGGCTACGCTCCCTCACACAGCTTCTATGATTGACTTGGCTGCTAAGATGATAAGTGAAGGGCGAGGTTTAGAGTTAATGCCAAGGGAAGCGGATCCTAGTGCCCCAATAACTGCCTATAGGTGAGTGCGGAATTATTGTCAGAGCAGCACAAACAGAGACAAGCTTGATATCAGTGAATTGGTTAAGATGTAGAATTAAGATTGATCCGTAAGATGCATTATTTGGAAATAGGATTTTATTCAATTGTAAAATAATCTTTGCTCATCTATATCAAACCAAAGTGGTTTGTATGGGATAATTCTTAGATTGGCATGGTCTACCACGTAATCTTTTTAGCATTTTTATCATTATTTGAGATGTGCAAAGAAACGGTCATCACACTCTGGCACATGTCGATAAAATATTTGAATTCCTATGGTAGAGCTGCTTACCAAAGGATTATTTGTTAGTATTCTGAAATTTTTGAAATGCCTATTATTTCATTAGTATATTTCCATTTCTGAAGTCATGACACTAGTAATTTATATGACATTCTGATAGGAACTGAATTTACTACGAAATTGATGGGGAAAATTATAGAGAATAGTGATCAGAATACTTGGAGTATATATGAGAAAAAGAGCTTCAGACTAGATCTCCCTACTGATTTACTGATTTAGATTCATATGTGTGTGTGTAAGGACCACTGGCTTACAACCAAAGCTCAAGAAAAGAAAGAAAAATACAATAGAGTTTACCATTTTAGGTTACAGATGAATACAACACAAAACAACTATTCTATCAAGGATACAAAAGGAAAATGTGATAGGTTTGGAATTGGTTATAAGAGGAGGGATAAGAGGTATAACTGAATATGACAGTTATAACCTCCTGTAAATGTTTCTTTTTTTTCATATAAACTGGCTATTATAAGTAGCCACTGTGGTGGGAGGGAAACGAGGTTGTTGATATTTCTTCCTAGGAAGTAATAGGTTGTGGGAGTTTGAGGACAACTCGAAAGTCCTTCTGTGTTGATGTTTTACTGTCTTGTACCATATTGGTAGAAACAGTGCTTGTTTCAATAAGAACCTACCAAGAACGTGTCTTGTTTGTTCTATAATACTGGTTGAATCTATCAATTGGTATCTAGAGTTGGTTCTGTGGGGGACACAAAATAGGGTATGGTGCATACGAGAATGGAGTCACACATGGATAATGTGGAAAAGATGATGCAAGAAATGGTTCAAGATCAAATGAATATCATGGGAGGTTTCAATGCTGGGAAGATTTGAGTCGTGGGCTAACTGTGGTGGTGGAGCAAATGTCAGCAGCAAGGAATACGTCTGACGATAATTCTGGCATTAGCAAAAGCAATGGTGGGAGAAGAGAGCGTGATCAGGGGCAAACAGCGTCTTCCTCAAGATGGAGGAAATTAGACATTCCTGTTTTTGCCGGAGAGGAGGCTTATGGGTTCGATTAAAGGTGTGATTGAGGAAGAGAGGATGCAGGCTGTCTTGATTGCTTTGGAAGGTAAAGCTTTGAATTGGTTTCAATGGTGGGAGACTTGCAACCCCAATCCTACGTGGGATACCTTCCAGATTGCAGTTGTACGCAGATTTCAACCAACAATGCTAAACAATCCTTTTGAAGTTTTAATTGGATTAAGGCAAACAAGTCTTGTGGAGGAATACATTGAACAATTTGAACAATATGCAGGAGGGTTCTTGAAGGGGATGGAGCAACCTTATTTGATAGGATTCTTCTTGAATGGTTTAAAAGATGATATAAAGGTTGAGGTCGAACTGTATGAACCCAGCAATCTTGCTGAATTAATGTCTAAAGCTCAAAGGGTGGAGGATAAAATTAGAAATACTTCCAAAGGAGGAACCCAAGGTATTAGCCGAAACAGTGCTGGATACAAACAGTATTCAGTCACTTGAAGTTTCACCAGAGAAGGAGGAAATTCTCTACCTGCTAGTACTGCCAGCAAAGGAAAGGGGGAGGGCAGTGAGGTGTTGAGTTCTATGAGCAGCAATTCTGGAGGCTAGAGACAAAGAGGAGCTCCTTGCAGAAAATTATCTGAGGAAGAAGGGCAAGACAAGTTAAAGAAAGGGCTTTGTTTAAGGTGTGATGAGAAGTTTGGGCCTAATCATGTGTGCCGCAACAAACAACTGCACATGTTACTATTGTCAGAAGAGGAATTGTCCGGGTTGGGGGAATTCCAGCACCACAAGGGTGCAAAAGAAGAAGTTTTGGAGGAAACAGGACATGTTTTACAATTATCTCCATGTACAATGGCAAGAAGTCTTGGAAACTTTTGGGGAAAATTGGAGATGAGTTGGTGGTTGTTTTATTGGATTGTGGAGCTTCCCACAACTTCATTTCAAATTATTTGATTGGCAGATGTGGTTTACAAAATTTGGAAACTCCCACTTGTGTTGTGGAAGTCGAGGATGGCCGAAGGGTTCATTGTCATGGGAAATGTGATGATTTCATTTTGGAAATCCAGGGCTTGAAGATTCAGCAAGAATTCTTCATTTTTGAGATAGGAGGAGTGTATATTATGCTGGGAGTAGAATGGATAGCCAGTTTGGGGGAGGTTAAGGTGGATTTTGGAAAATTAAAACTTACCGTTGGTGGAGGGCTGATCAACTTATGGTGATGGGAGATCCTGCTTTATCTACCACTGCAACCTCATTTTAAAAATTGATAAATGAGTTGCAGGAAGGGGATCAAGGATTCTTGGTTGATTGGGTTTAAGATAAGGTGATTGACAGCTCCAATGCAGATTTAAGAGAAGTGGAGTAGTTCTTAGCATCCTATGGGGAGGTTTTTCAAGAATTACCTCTCAGTCGACAACAAGATCATGCTATTCATCTCAATGACGGAGCTTCCATCCCAAACCTTAGACCTTATAAGTATTCACACTAGCTGTTCTGGCAGTAGCAACATATCCTGCATGCTTGTGCCAGTGATGTCAGTGAGCTGATCTGAATTGTCCAAATTCGTTGTTTTATAACCATTGTGGGGCACTGCTACCCCTGCTGGACCCTTATGCCACCTCTCTTTCACCCAGATGTAACGGCATTGTCTCCCCATCATGGTACCCTTAGGGTGGTTTTTTGTGCACACAAAAGGTTAATTCTTTATATCCAAATGAATCCTATGATTTCTGCCTCTCTACCTCCTTTCCTAGTCCATTGAACTATTCCCCTTCTCGTTATTAATCCAGCAGTATATTGGTTGATTCATTTAAGGTTCTTTCTCTGGATGAACCTCTACATCTCTGATTTCCAACCTAATCTCCTCCTACGTTCTCCTCAACATGCTTCGTCAAATGGGGATGAACCTCTTCACAAACAAGTTCCTGATGTATAACTCCATCCTCCAACTTGATGCCTTGTTTTCTTATCCACGTCTCAGTCAGTTGCTTGATATCTTGTGTTTTATTTCCAATACGTGACCCATGTGTGTAGGCCATCTCCATTAGGAATTTCTACTAAATGCTCCAGCTTTTCCAGTTGTGATTCTGTCTACCCCAATCTTGGCTTGGCAGGTCAGACTAGAGCTTTTGGAATCCAGAAGAACCTATAAATGAATTCTGGATTTCGGATAGTCACATAGAAAAAGGAAAAAATAGAGAAAGCAAGGGAAATAATACTTTTGTAGTGTATATTCAATATTGAATTGAATTACCAAGAACAAAAGAAAGAATTCTCCTTTCATGAGTTCTCTTTTCTACATAGCTGGTGCTCAGTTCCCAAATGATAACTAGTCAGAGTACGCCCTTCTGATCCTCTACGTCTTTTGCAAAGTGCCAAGTTTTGCTCATGACAAGATTCCTCTACTGCTGTCTCAATGACAAGCTTCCAAATAAGTTAGTGTTAAATTGTATATTTGTAAAAGGCTTAGTTACTTTTGGCTGTACCAATGTCATTTGCAAAACGGCCAAGTTTTGTTCATTCTGAAATTTCTCTACTACTGTTTCGATGACAGGCTTCCAATTAAGTTAGTGATGTACTAGATATCTATAAATGGTTTGAAGTTGTTTGATATTGATTTTGACCTAGGCTATATTAGATGTCAAATACACAACTTGTGATTTATCAAGTAATATCTTTTTTTTGAAGGCTTATTTACTTCTTTATTCCTCCTTTTCCATCCGTAAGTACCTTTTGCTCCATAATGTAGCAATACCACATACACAACATGTTCGAACGCTCCAAAAGTTTAACTTTTTGCCAAAATTGATAATGATTATATGGAAAAAAGGTGTTTGTTGTCTCATAATCCCATGCTTTTGTTCCTGTCCTAAAGAAATTAATTTTGTAGGTATCACTCCCTATGTTCATATAATGGTGATGATGACATGTTCAGTTCTGACCTGAGTGAAGACCAGTTGAAGATGAGGCTGGGGCATATGTCTAACACACATTGTCAGGTGACCATATATCTGTTTAACGTAACTTTTTATTCTCTTTTTCTGAACATCTTTCTGGGCTGATTTTGAGAATTGATAGAGAGGAAATGGATATAAATTTTGTTGATTGAATGTCATTTCCACTGAATACAGATTCCAATTTATAGGCTTCAGAGGCAGTTTAAAATCCCTAACTGACTTAGTTTACTCAAGAAATTTATGATGAGTATAGTTGTGGTAACTTACACCAAGCTAACCAATCATTTGCTATGCTGAGGGTTATGCTTCACTACGTTAAAATCAGAAGTTTACTTGCTACTTTTTTTCATCCAAACTAAGTTTATTCAACTAATTTATGATAGAATACAGTTGTGGTAACTGATACCTTGCTGATCAATTGCTATACAGTTTTATGCTTCAATATGTTGGTCATAATAGCAGAAGTTTTCTTGCTTTTTCGTTTCTGTAGGTGTATGACATTTTTCGTTTGAAATGTAATTTGTCACCTTAAGAAGGCATATAAAGTAAAAAAAGCTAAAATGCTACCTCTGGCTCAGTGATTGGGAAGCTGTGTAGAGGTTATAGCTAAGTTTATATCATGCGAGAGTCTAGTGCTCCCAATTACCGAAAAAAGAAGGCTTAAATTTTTTTGGTTGTCAAATTATGAACTGTAGCTCTCAATATTAGCCTTAGCCTGAATGATGTCAAGCAGCAAGCAATAGTGTCGATGATGTTACTTTTATATATCTGCTACCGTTTTCTACCATACAATTTAAGTGCAACTGGTAATGTGATAAATGTCATTCTATTAGAGACGAAGATATAAAACCTGAGATCTGCCTATAATTCTTGAAAGGGAAGGTTTTTTTTTTTTTTTTTTTGAGGAAGTTTGTCATTATGAATGCCTTGGGTTTCTGGCAGGTTATATTTTCAATGAGTGACGAATATGTGCCAGATTACGTTGATAAGAAAGCTCTAGTTGAGCGGTAAAACCTCTACTCCTATCTGGTGTCAGTTTTTGTTATTCAATAATTAAGTGCAATTTGAAAGGATTGAGATATATGATTGCCGATCCTATGATCACGGGGTACATTTTGTATCCATGTAGGTTATGCAGAGCGATGGGAGGAGCAGAGAAAGTAGAGATCGAATATGGAAATCACTCCCTCTCTAACAGAGTTGAAGAAGCTGTTGATGCTATTATTGATTTCTTAAAAAGAGAGGGACCCAAAGGCTGGGATGATCCATGGAGTTAATTGGATGTCTCTATCAATTTTCAATGCCCCCCTTTTTTTTTTATTGTTATGATAGTTTTGATTTCCTTCTGTCAATCTTTTTTTTTCTCCCATATATAGTTTTGTTGGGGTAGCTATTTGCAGCCTTAGTTTTTTGTTGATATAACATGTTAATATTTATAATCTCAGAAGAGAAGTGATATATCTGTGTTTTCAATTTATTATTTTTTACCCAGGGAACATTTTTCTACAGTTGTAGGCAATTCTGATGTTTCCACATGCAACGGTAAGAGCCTCTCAGGATTTGCTCTAAGGTGTGTACACATGTAGTGGAATAGAAACCCGTGTTATATTTAGTTGCTAGTATTCGTGCAAAAATAATTTCCGAACTACAAGATCGACATGAAAATTAATCATCTTTTTCTGTGAAAATATATAATTAAGTTCGCATTGTTAATTCCTTACACTCGTCAGATCCTGTCAATGTTAATAGTGGTAATATGCTCAGTTACCTTCGTTCCTTTGCTTCCATTGTTTATTCGTCACATACCGCTAAATTGGAGATTGCAGTAATGTGAAGTCTATTCTAAAGTAAGATTAGTTACCTTGAGTATCCACAAATCAAAATGATTTTTGGTGGTTGGTGATGGTTTGGTGAAGTTGGTAACAACTGAGCAGCTGGCCAAAATTTTCTTTCATTGAGGCTATTATTTTTGGTCAACATTCACTCTTTTAAGAAGAGCTGCTGTAATATCATTGTATAATGTCCCATTTTATCACCTCATTTGGTTCCCATATGCCCCATGACCACAGCTTCTTACACTTGCAACCGTGAGATAATGTTCTCTATTCTTCAGGTTTATTTGAATTTAATTACGAAATTAATTAAATTATGTTTCTGTAATTCATGTTATATTTTACCTGAATTGGTGTATAATCTCACAATGCGTATGTCCCGATATATCTTATCCTGTTATATATATTCAATCAAACTGAGATAAAATTTTCCTTTTACCCTGAGTTTCGGTTCCAACAGGTGTCGGTGCGATTACAAACTGTCTTTAAGTGCGCTTTATTCCCAACGGCATTATTTTTTTTTTCTAATTTTTTTTAATAATTTGTTTTCAAAATATTCAACCATAAATAATAAATTTATTCATTTTATAATAACATAATATTTTTAATCATTTTATAATATAAAATGTATGAAATCTAAATTCTATTTTTTTGTTTTTTGTTGAACTATAAATTTTAATATTTGACACAAAATTTGAAAATTGCATTCTATAACAGAAACTAAAATTATTATATATAATGAATTTATTCATTTTTATTATAAAAACTTACTAAAAAATAAATTAATAAGATAAAATAGATTAAGTATTTATCAAAGTTTAATTAATTTGTGTATTTTAATTTTTAGTTGATCAAGCCTGTTCAAAAAGGAGGGCCATAAGTTGATTATTATTTTTTTTACTTAGGAGAAATATCTAATTTATTTTATTAACTTTTAATAAACACTTGTGAAAATATTTTATTTAAATATCATAGTGAGAAATAATTCCTTATTAGTTGCCTAAAAAACAACTTTATAATTGGCATCTGTGTTAAGACTAAATATTTCTTTTACAAAAAAACAATCTTGTCTATTTTACTGCTTCTGTATAAATTTATAAAATAAAATTTCTACAATTATTTATTAAAATAATTTATCCAATTAATTAGGAATAAAATGATTATAACCCAATTATTATTTTGTTTATAATTCGCATCACAAAAGTAATACTGCCTGGGTCGCAATTAATGTAAATTTTAACATTATCCACATAGATTAAGAAAAACAATAGATATACAACTTTTAATATAATTTTACTACAATAACCTCATATATTAAAAAAAATTAAATAAGCATAGCGATTGAATAATTAACATATTAGACGGTTTAAAAATTAAAAGGTAATATATTTTGGAAGAAAATGTAAAGGCTGGAATTACAAATAATACAAGACCATATAGTATAGTAAAATATAAGAATAGCCCTTTAAAATTAATTAAGAAGGTGGAAATTTTGCATCATATATCGATATCAAGTAGAATAATTGATAGTAAGATATGGTTGAATAATACTCTTTCTTAATGACTTTATAACTTATCTACCTACAAAACTCTTATTAATCACTCACAAATAATCTACTTAAAACTTCATTAGCAATATTTGTTATTAAAATAAACATACATACAAACTAGTGAGTAATTTTTTTATGACCAAATTACAACCAGAACTTCAATTAACTACCATAAATATCCCACACTTCCACAATAAAAGATTAAGAGTTTGTCTCATTAGTAATTAGAATATTTAAATTAACTTCGTCCTTTAATCACATGACTGTCAGAGTAATTAATATTAATAATAATAACAAAAGAGAGCAAAAGACAGCTTTGATTAGAACTGGAAACAGGAGAAAGGGGAAAAAAATCCAGCTTTATAACAAAGCAAATGAAAATTTAGAAAAATGTAATTAAAAAATATGTAAAGTTGATGATTAAACTGAGCTTGACATCTTCTTTGGACATACATGTCCATGTCTGAAATCTGTCATGTTAGTTTCATGAAGCACAGTGAGAAAGACCTTCCTTTTCCTCCGGAACTACTCACACCGACTCATATCCAGCAACTCTATTCTTACAGAACAAAACATTACATTGAAACTTGGAAACATGCCTTGTAACTTGTGAGCATCCCCAAAATTTGTTTTTCCATTTTTTTTCACTCATCAAGATTTGTTTCTTTTTGTTTCCTCGGAAAAATCGACACTTGTGCTTTTAAGACACTCTTGTGGTTTGGCGTGTTGTCGTAAAAAGATAGCAACTTTTGCGGTATTGGAGGGTGGATTTGTTGGTAGCTGTTCTGGGGTGATGCCATGGCAGAGAAGGTTGTGATTTCACCCCAATGGGCTCTGTGGGCCATTCCAATGCTTCATTGGCGTGTTGGGTTGCTCACTGCTTTGGTTTTGCTTGGAATGGTTGTGGTTTGGAGCATTGATGGGTGCACAGTAAGGAGCATCTTTCAAGCTTGGAGGTATCAACAGGACTATCTTGCTGTAAGGTTTCATTCTCCTAATTTAACTGTCGTCTCTCCATACAATGCTGTGAACTTCAATAGTGATGAAAAGTTAGGCGAAAAATCCCTTCTACTTGAGGGGCACACTAGTTGGATTTCAAGTGAGTTAGAACCCAACTTTACTTCAAATCTCATAGCCAGATGGTCAGCTCGTGGAGGCTTACCCTGTAAAGATTCCAAGGCTGTGGAGATTTCAATTCCTGGGTTGGATGGTGGGGAGGTGATAGAGCTTTCAGCTGGTGATGTGCATGAATTTGGTTTTCAAGCACTGGATGATTCAGGGAAGCCTCGTTGTTTAGGTGGGGACTACTTTGAGGCTGATCTTTCAGGGGAATCATGGAAATCTAGGCCTTTGGTGAAAGATTTCAGCAATGGTTCTTACTCAATCTTACTGCAGGTTCATCCCGATTTTGATGGGGTTTACAATCTCACCATAATTTTGCTCTATAGACACTTTGAAGGTCTGAAGTTTACCCCATGGAGGTTTTCTTATGACCGAATGCTACGAAATTTTGCAATCAGATTCTACAAAAGCAGTGTTCAGCTACCGGAACTGCAGTCTTGCAAGGCCTCTGATTTTAGCAGGGATGTGTGGAGTGGAAGGTGGACAAGGTATGGAAAGAATGATGAATGCACCATAGGAAATGATGGCAGGTACCGGTGCCTTGGGTCGGATTTTCCTTGCAAAGCTCCTTGGTGTGACGGTTCCTTGGGAATTTTGGAGAGTAATGGGTGGGTGTATTCAACTCATTGTTCATTCAAGTTGTATTCAGCAGAGTCTGCTTGGAATTGCTTGAAGAACAGATGGATTTTCTTTTGGGGCGATTCAAATCACGTTGACACAATAAGGAATATGCTCAACTTCGTGTTGGACTTGCCTGAAATACGTTCTGTTCCCAGAAGATTTGACTGGAACTTTTCCAACCCAAAAGACCCCTCTCAAACAGTTAGGATCACAAGCATCTTCAATGGGCATTGGAACGAAACACAAAACTATCTGGGGTTGGATTCTCTGAGAGATGAAGGATTTCAAGATTTGATAAAGAAATACTTCTCAGAAGATACTATTCCTGACACTGTGATCATGAACTCAGGCTTGCACGATGGCGTCCACTGGCGCAACATAAGAGCATTCTCTGTTGGAGCAGATTATGCAGCATCCTTTTGGAGAGATATTATGAAGGGAGTGAAGCAAAGAGGGTTAGCATGGGGAAGAGTGTTTTACAGGACTACAGTAGCAACTGGTGGATATGCAAGGTCACTAGCTTTCAATCCTAACAAGATGGAGGCGTTCAATGGTGTGTTGTTGGAGAAATTGAAGCAATCAGGAGTTGTATCTGGTGTGATTGATAACTTTGATATGACATTTCCATGGCATTTTGATAACCGCTGTAACGATGGAGTACACTATGGAAGAGCTCCAGCAAAGATGAAGTGGAGAGATGGCCAAATTGGACATCAATATTTTGTGGACCTTATGTTATCTCATGTTCTTCTCAATGCCCTATGTGCCAGATAGCATCTCAACCAAACCCTTTTGCTGGGTTTAAAACTATTAAGATTGGGATATTGTTGTTTCTATCTAGTTAGATTTCGTATTCTTTCTTGCTCGTATATTTTTGTTTTTGTTATGTATACTTGAGATTTTTCCACTTGTAGATTAGCAGAAGATTTCATTAACTCCTCAAAATGCATTTTACCATCTATATGATCAATAGTATCATTCAAAGATTGTTCTTTATTTTGAATATCTCTTCTTTATATGGTTGTGGTTAGTTATTTAGTTATATGATATGAAAGAAATGAGTTTCATAATTATGGCTTCTTGTTGGCAGATGATAGTTGCAATTCATTATTGCAGCAGACTTATACCAAACTTCTTAATACAGCACTAATATATCTCTAACACATGCACCTCTTTCGCTTTTACTCTGGCATGTTTGACCATGAAACATGGAATCCTCAACTTCATCATGGTCTATTAATTATTTGTGGTTCAGCTCCAATAATTTTTTATTATCTTCTGTTTCTGGTTTTCTGCAACTCTTCTTCTTTTTTCCTTGTTTGACGGTCATGGGAATAGCAATGGTAGGGAAGATAGAGTTAATTTGAGTTGTTTGATACCAGAGAAAGAGAGTAAAAAAGTTATGGAACTTTGCATACTAAAACATTTTTTTACAATAGTTGAATGGGTAATAGTTAATTTGTAAAAAAAAAGGTGATAATTAAATACAATATATTAGATAATGTTAAAAATATTGTAATAATCTTGATTTTGTATCATAACATAATTTTACTGATATATGTCTCAACTCACAATATGTAATGTTTAAAATTATATACGAAACTAAATTGAATTTCATAATACTTATATTCTATAACACAATATAGAACTAGAAATAACGAAAAATAATTGACAATTACGAGAAAATATTGATTAGCTGAATACAAAGATTACACGGTAGATAATTTATTTAAACTTAATATTACTAGCCGTGGTCTAGTAGATTATTTATGATATTTGTATAGAATTTGTAAACATATCTTTTTCAAATATTTTTGAACTATGTCTTTTCCTGCCGCGATAATTAGAACCAGAAAAAATCTGGAAAGAAGAAGAAAGTTTACTCTAAAACTCCAACTCAAGATTAGAGAATAAGACGAAGGACAACGCTCTCCCTGCGAACAAACCAAATTGGAAAAGAGGAAAGAGAAAGATATCTCCTTTTTCTAACCCACAACCTCCCTGAGAGAGAAACTCCGTTGTTTAACGTCAAATGCAAGGAAGGAGATAAAGAAAGAGGGAGAGGAGAAGAAAATTGACTTAGTGTCAGAAAAAGAAAAAATGATGTCCAATCTGTTAGCCAACTCAGTCTAATTTTAACCTGTTAATTTTGGAAAATGAAAAATTATAATTTCCTTAAAGACAAGAATCAAAGTATACCAAAATTTAAAAAAAAGACAAAAATAAAATCGCTTAATAGTTGAAGGATTAAAAACATATTTAACCATATTTTTATAACACTATCATGATTTTAAAGTCTAAACCTTATCGTAACATTATGTAATATATCCTCTTTTGTAAATAAACGTCTTTTAACACATATATATATATATATATATATATATATATATAGATAGATAGATAGATTATTCTTTTAAAGAAATACTTCTAAAATATATTAGCAACTCCGATCAAAAGTTATAAAAATATAATTAACGCAAATATCTATCATCATTGCATAGCATGGAGTTAAAATTATATCAGTGATTTAATTTAAAAGATAAAAAAAATTTCCATTGAAAGTGATTTAAATGGAATTTTATGACTTGTTTCACAATTGGACAAAGTGATTTAATAAGTAGCGTGATTTAATAAGTAGCAGTGAAATGTAAGTGTGATTGTGATAACACTGGCACCAGTCCATTAATTATTGACTGTTAGCAGCTTCAATGATTGACCCTATTTATGGTCCATCTTCTTTCTGTTTCTGTATTTTATCATGATTCTTACCTTAGCAGATTCACGTTTAAAGTAAATAGGATACAAACATACAAAGTAGTACATCACACAAAATTAACTTAAACTCTAACTGTTGGGGAAATTGCAGGGAAAGTAGTCGATTAATACATACCATAGATATATTTGTATTGGTCTAACTAACCTATTTATAGATAATAAAATCATTTAACCAAAGATGGACAGATTAAAGTGTTGTTGACATGAGACACTCAATGAGTGAAACAAGAAAGAATTTCTTTTAATTAGGAGTTAACATTTGATAATAGGCTTTTGTTACATAACTAATAAAAAAAATTCTACCTTCCACCCCTCAATCTTAATTAAATATATAAAAATTTAAAGAAGTGAATTTTATATATAATTTAAATTTATAATATTTAATTCAATTTTATAAAATTAATTTTGTAAAATTAACTTACATTTATAATATATTTATATGATATTAAAGTTATGGTTTAAACCCTCATTTGATCTTCATATTTGTGTGTCAATCTCAAATGGGTCATCGTGTTTTTTTCGGTCTTAATCGGGTCTTTAAACTTGTTAAAATGAGTCAATTAAGCCCTCTCCGTTAATTTATCAATAACGCCGTTTGTCTGTGCTGAGCTGTAATTTGTTTTAGTTGACGAGACATTGTTTATTAAATTTGATTAGTGTTGTGTTGTGTGAATAGATTGTCTTGTGTGATGTTGTTAGCCCTAAAACTTAATATTTAAAGAACCCTGATTTCGAAAGTGTTTAACATCTTCGTTTTCTTTAGGAAGAGTTCTGGAAAAAATGGAGGTGGTGGAAAAAATGGCCTTTATGCAGTGTCCCTTGGAATTCGTCTTCTCCTTCAACCTCTCATACAATTTCGCAACAAAGAAAACTTCAAGATACCAAACTAATATTATAAAGAGTATTTCCAGTACTCAACTAGATAAAAGGTATTAGTGAGGTAAGGCTCACCTATCTTTTTTAGGTTCTTTATACATAACATTTTTCTTCTTCTTTTATGGACATAAACCACACAATATCTCAAAACTGACAATCAAAAACCAAGTTTTCCTAGTGTGAGAGTAATTTTATATGCCAAAAAATCAGGATTGAATGACCTCATATTCTGTTTTGAAACAACTTGAAGTAACTTGAAATTATTTGATCTTGTGAGAAGTTTGTGTAGTATCTCTTTTCCACTGAAATACCTTCTTCTCTTGCTAGGCTCTCAACTTCTTCTTGTACTCTTTCACCACCAACTTTATTTGGATCCAACAAATTACAGGCTACCTCAATGACACCTTCACCATGTGCAAGTGCCATGGCCTGTATAGAGGGAAGTCCACCACCTCTTCCACTGAACTGTTTGACAATTCTCCGAACAACATTAATATCAGAAGACAATAGAGGGATATTGTAGTTATCAACCCAATTGGTGGCTCCAATGACATAACACTTTCAATTTCATTCCTCCACCACCACGTGATTGTCTTCGCCTTCGCAAATTCTTTCCAGCCCTAATTCTCACACTCACTCACCACAGCAAAATCCTTAACTCATGAAATCCCTAATTCCCATTTCACTTTTTCTGTTTAACTTAAAAAAAAAACAATCAAAATCACTACTTCCCTCATTCCCTATATAGTTTTTTTCATAAAACTATTATCCACGTATTTAAATAATTTAAACTGAGCTCATTATCTGTGCACCACATAATCACATGCAAACGATGTTACTAATAAATTAACGGAGAGGGCTTAATTGGCTCATTTTAACAAGTTTAAGGACCCGATTGAGACAAAAAAAAACACGATGACTCACTTGAGATTGACACACAAATATGAGGACCAAACGAGGGTTTAAACCTAAAGTTATATATTATAATTTATGAATTTGTTATAATTTACTATCCAATGGTTAATAAGTTATTATTGAACCGTTTGGTAGTATTTATGACAAATGTATTTTTTCCGTTAAAAAAATTATTAAAAGTTTTGTATTAATTAAAAATATTTAATTTAGAAAATTAAATATGTTTCGGTAGGATTTGCAGTTTCTTACGTGCTTTTGCTGCTTTTCAATGCTTGAGTTGTGTGCAAAAGACACTCGCTCAAATTAGGAGGGGTTTTATGAACTCTTTATCACAGTTTAGTATTTAAGTCCTGATCGAACATAAATAGAACGTAGTAGACGTACCTGGCCTTTGGGCCTGCCAGTGTATTTATAAGTCTTTCGTAGATCAAATAAAAACAACCTTACCTGGAGATCCGGTTTGTTACTCATAAACGATCCGGTTAGTTACTCATAAATGGCTTTATCAATATCTTAACTGCTTATCAACATCTTGCGATCTTCAATCAAACATTCTCTATTATTTTATTCTCATTATTACCTTAAGTGTTGGCCCAATTATGGCCCAACACTATTTAACGCGATTGACTTTAGTTGATGTGGTTGATAATGGCCGGGTTCTTACAATTAATAACCGTTCGATATACACTATATCCGATACAAAATCAAATTTATTATTAGTTTGTTAACATAACACTAAAAAATTGAGATTTTTTAATCCTTGAACCACGGTTTATGAAACTAATTAGAATTATGGCTGTTAGAATTTATGTTTTAGCAGCTAAACAGGAAACAGGAAAAATCGTGATATGGTTAAAATAATAGTATCAATATTATGGATGATAATTTAATTTTTTCTTCTCATTATTTATAAATAAAAAAATTACATATTTACAATATTTAATAAAAATATAAAGTTATCTTATAAATATAGTGTCAATTTCTTTTAAAAATAAATGTCTCTCGTGTTAAAAATAAAATGAAGACAGTTATTTAAAAAAAAAAATCTTCATACTAATAATTACTATTTGACAATTTGTTTATTATAAAAATAAAATGGTCACAATAAAACTGAAATTGTGTTTATAAAAAAATAATTAAAAATAATAAAAATAGTGTCGAATAGAGTAAAAACTTGTTGAACATATTTTTTTTTAATTCTAAACATGGTAAAATATTGATAGACGAAAACATCATTATCAGGACATTAATAAGAAATAGTTTAGTGTAGTAGTTGAGGTGTAAGTAACCTACAGAGGCAAGGAAGCGGTCATGTGTGTTGTTCAGGAATTAAATTTTGGAGACAGAAAGGGAGAGAGAATGATCAGATAAGATCAAAGGACCATATTTTAAGTGATGATTCATCCCTTTCTTCCTTGGGCTTGGATGAACTAACCACCATGTCTTTCACGTGGACCTCTGCTCTCAACATCACTCTTCTGATACTCCTCGTTGCTGCCATTGTTGTTGCTTGTTCAACCCTCCCAGTTGACAAGGTTGTTTTTTTAATCCAATTTCACTTCTGGGTTCTTCTATTTCCCTGTACAAGACAAAATATCTAGTTCTTTTAGTTCTTTTTGTTTGAACATTGAATGGGGTGGATGCATTTTTGTTCAATTGATTAATTTCCTTGACAGTACCTTGTGTCTGCGGCTTCTTCCATGCAATGGGGTTTGATAGTAGTTGATTCTCTCATTACTACTCACTTGAGGTAGGAAAATTTTCAAGTGGTGTTTGCATACAAGAATTTCATCACGGGATAATAACGCTTAGTTTCAAATTGTGCAGTTTTTAAATTTGGAAAATCATTAGAAAATGGGGATTTTTTTTTTTTAATTTGGTTTGGTTTCTTATTGTGAAAAGAGGAAAAGAATAAAGGATAGAGAGTTTGTTTTACCACTGGGAATTCCCACTCCCTTGTTCGTGCATACAAGTCAAAATGCTACTTTTACTGTATTATTTATTATAAGCACCGCATTTGAATTTTCTTTCCGAACAGCTCTGGTTGGGTAGAGATTTTGAATCTATTACTCTCTATTTTGGCTCTACAGATTCTGAAGGACTTATTGGTATGGATTGATAGTAATCTTGGGCCATGGGGTCCACTTGCTCTGTAAGTATATTTCAATTATTCACCACTGAAATTTCCACTTGGTGACTATCACCTTTTGTTTTTAAAATCTAGTAATCATTATACTCTTTACTATCATGTAATTGCTTTAGTTTGGGCTGCAATTTGTAAAGGCCATCTTTACAGGAGATTGTCATGTGCTTTCATTCATGATAGGCTTTATGCTATTCATAGTATCATGAAAAGGAATTTTATATGTGTAGCATATACGAATTGGCATATTAGCATATCAAGCTAACAACTGACTTGAATACGTGAACGGTGAACCTATGTTTTTGGGTAATTTTCAGGATAGCTGTTTACATACCATTGACTATCTTGGCAGTTCCAGCCTCTGTACTTACTGTAAGAATTTTTTATATTTGTACTTCTTGTAGAATATATAATTCTCAACTACCTGTTTAAGAACTGTGGCCTGTCTGCATTTTCGTTGATAAATGTTCTTTAAAAAATTGTTTGGTATTTGCGATTCCTATCTTTAAGAACTTATAAATTTTCAAATTGAATTTGTCACAGGTCATCATTTAGCTATTTAAGTTCTGCAAAATAGGCAACATTGTTCACTATACTATTACTTTTACAATATATATTTTGTGTTCATATTTGATGCATGTTTCAAACACCTCCACTATTGTATAACAAACTGTGTGCATTATAAACAGTTCACTCAATGCTTTACATCTCCTTTTCAATTATCTGATAAAGAAGTAAGCTTATTTTTTTGAGTCACTTTACCTGATACTTTTTGTTCAGCTTGGGGGTGGTTATCTATTTGGCCTTCCAATTGGCTTCATTGCTGACTCTATTGGTTCAACTGTTGGCTCTGTAGCTGCATTCCTTGTTGGTAGAACAGTAAGTTTCCCAGTTTTATATTTATCAGTTTCTTTTTTCAAATTAAAGAGAAATAGAGTTATGGCATGATTGATTGACTTTTTAGTTTCCTAGTTCCTATGGCAAAACTTATGAATTTAAGTTTTTCTCTAGTACAATATGCTCTTTATCCCTTTGCCTTTCTTGATGTGCATTGTCCTTGAAATCTTCTTAGCCTTCTAATTGTTTGTTTCTGTATTATATAGTTATTTGTTTCCTGAGGCCATTCCTGTATTTTTCTATCCGCAGATTGGGAAATCACTTGTTGTTTCAAGGTTGAAGGATTACCCTCAGTTTAAATTAGTAACAATTGCAATTCAGAAATCAGGCTTTAAGGTTTGTAGACTCAATAATTGAATGATTTTATTAAATCTCCAACATTCAATAACTTTTTTTCAAGTTTTTGTGCTTTTGATGTTTATTTTAGGTATAATACCTGTTTTGGTCCCAATTTTGGTTGGGAATGTTCGAATTGGTCCGAATTTTTTGTTGTTGTTTAATGTTGTCCTAAAGAATGTAATTTGTGTTCAATTTGGTCCTTTTTGCAAACGTCGTTTAAATCGTTAACGGGCAGATGTCTTGATGTGCACTTACAGAGTGAAATGTCATGTATTGGCTTACATGGAGTCATTTGTCGCGTTGTGAGTTGGATTTATTATTTTTGAAAATCATTTTGTGGCGTTGTGAGTTGGATTAACCAATCAGTGGTTGTCACGTCACTACCCTTGACACATCATCATCTTCTCCACATAAACCCTAGTTCCCTAACCTAGCCAATGCCACCGTCAGCCACGTTGTGCCGCCACCATGAAATTGTGCCGTCACTAGACGACCACCAAACCCAGCATCGGACCACCACCCATCATTCTCACCAGCGTCGCCGCCGGTAGCCACCACCGTCGCTGCCGGTAGCCACCACCGTCACCAATACAGAACGCGAACGCCAAAGTCGCGAGTCCTCCATCATCATCTTCAGCGTCTTCCTCGACTTCCATCTCCACCATGAAACCTTTATCAGGCTGTCATTCTCCACCACCATCAAACTCACTGTCAGTCGCGAGATCCTCCACCAGATAGCGATTTCATCTTCTCCATCCACAATCACCGAACCTGCAATCAGAAAAACAACAAACCCAACAACCACCGCGAATCCTCCATTGACGCACAAACCCAGAACGCAAAAACGTGAAACAGAATTGCGTGTTCTCCATCAGTCTCCTCCACTCGCTCGCACTGTCTCCATTCACCCCCTGCAAATCATTCCCAGAAATCAGATTGAAGCGGCCATTCTTGCAAGCACCATCGCGCCGCCATGAGCCGCCGCGAATAAAAGGGGCAAGATCCTATCTTCGTTTCTTCTCGCTGCGCATAAGCAAGCTTTCCCTTACACCTTCTTTGCATCAGAAACCCTACAATCACAAGCACAGATCTGCAACAGAAAAACTCTTTCTTTGTCTCTGATCGCGCAACACCAAAGAAGAAGAGCAGCAAAGGACTCCAAAGAAATAGAATTTCAAAAATAATAAATCCAACTCACAACGCCAGAAAGGACTCCACATAAGTAAATACATGACATTTCACTCTGTAGGACATATGTCCGTTAACGATTTAAACGATGTTTGCAAAAAGGACCAAATTGAACCCAAATTACATTCTTTAGGACTACATTAAACAACAACAAAAAATTGGGACCATTTCGAACATTCCCAACCAAAATTGGGACCAAAATAGGTATTATACCTTTATTTTATAATATTCCACTTGTTTTTATCTTGTTTTGTTCTTTTGGAATTCTTGTTTCTGATCTGGCTCAAGAAGAGCAACCGGTCGTAGTTATGTATAGTGTGACATGTCTGGAATTATGATGCATAGTTTTGATTGCCTGTTAAAACAAACAAGAAAGGCTATTATTATGTATACTGATAATTGCTTAGATTTTTTCTTAATCATATTTTCATGATATCCTGTTCATTTTTTTTCATAACTGAATATCTGAATGTTTCAACTTCTGTCATTACAGATTTCGATACTCCTTCGGCTTGCTCCTTTTGTACCATTTAGCTTATTAAATTACTTCCTGTCTGTGACGCCTGTTCCATTGGGGGAATACACACTGACTTCCTGGTTAGGAATGATGGTATCTTCTTTATCTCTGATCAATTATATGTAGGAGGATTTACCCTTAGCAATGAAATTCTATTCTCATGCATTACGAATAGGAAAATCATTCATGGACACCTTGATTTTGTCTACACCTATTTCACAGGTATCTTGTTGGGGTCTATGGCCTAACTTGGCCTGTTTAATATTAAGGCCATGCTAAGGCTTTTTGAAAACCTATTTAATTAAAAACAGGCTTAGGCTATTAGAAAAGCCTATCAGGCCTGCAAGACTAACTTGTCAATTTCTGTTGTGGAGTTTCACTCCTTGTGGATGTGTTTTTGAGTTTTTTGTTGGATGAGTATGAACTTATTAAAAATAGTTTGGATACCATGTTTGATGGACAATGGTTGTTTGATTTCTATTTCTAATTAACAGTAGTATTGAGTTTTTTAATTTTCTCTTTCGTTTGGTAGTAATGATCTTTTAATAAAATTTAATTATTTTTTGGAGAGGACCACAACTAACAAGTCTATCTTTAATTGAATGACTTATTGTTCATGTTTTTTATATTAACATTAGTCTTAGAAAATTGAAACGATTTAGGTGATGAAGAAGGTCCACTGATCTTTTACATAACAAGTCACGTAAATTGGCTTTCAGGCCCGACCAAACTTTACAACAAGTAGGTCAAGGCTTTCAAAATAGTCTACTATAGATAAATGGGCAAGACTCGGTCTAAGTAATTGTGATGTAGGTCAGGCTTAAGTCTGTCAATCTGTTACAGTCCTAGTTACAAAAGTAAAACTTGCTAAGAATTAATTGGCTTTTCTTGTGGCTGTCACTTCTTGCATTCTGTATTAGGAAAAAAGTTTGTCCAGATGGTTTTCAATATTAAATTATGAAAGAATAGGATTTATAAAAGAAGAAATGTATTTGAATGTTATAAGTCGTATGTCCACACATACCTCTTGTTTTATAGTCACATATTAGTGTACAATGAAATCATTCATAAATACATAAGAATAAATCAAACCCCTAAATTGTTGCACTACATCTTTGATTTCTACTGGACAACTATTTCCACATGTAACCTGTAATCAATATGACTATTCCCTCTCAAGCTAAAACCTACATATCATATTAGCCTAGTTTGTCACACATGTTGATAGGTCCTTACAATCAAGAACCTATAGAAACCCAGTAACACCCACTCACACTGAATAACCTCCTTGTATTACCAAAGAATCAAGAGTACAAGATACACTGTGTGCCCGAGAGCTTAACCTCCCTCCAAAGAACTACAAGAGTTCCCGCCAAACAATAACACTCCAAAACTCCCCTCTCTCACCAACCAACCCACCCCTTTTATACTGACTTACCTAACTACCAGGCAGTTAGGCTGGGTAATGTTTCTTCTTCTACTAGATACAATTAGTTCCCTAACACATGTAGTCAATATGAGAGAGCCTCTAAGGGATTTAATAAACATGTTGGTCTGAGTTGACAAAGTCAATAGTGATTTCTTCTTAAAGCACCTTCTCTCACAATTTTTTAAATGAAAATCTATTTGTGTTTGGTCTATTCATGGAAGATTGGACTTGATGCAATGTGAAGTGCAACTTGATTGTCACAAATAAAGTTTGTTAGTTGTTGGAGTAGTTGCCTAAGCCATGTAATCTTGCATGCAATTGTTATAGTAGCACGATAATCAACGTTTGCTTGAGATCTAGCATGCTCTACTTCTTACGCCCAAGTTGAATGACCTCCATTTTAAAAACAATACCCAGAACTATATCTCATATGTGATAGTGATCCTATCTCTCAGCATTACAATAACAAGCGATTTTTTGGCATTGCTTGTATGTTCATATAGTAGTCATTGTCCTTATTCATTTTTTATGTATTGAAGATTACACATGACATCTCATTGAGTCACCACAGTGAGATAATTGAGTATACTTAAATGTCTTTTGGTCTTCTAAGGGCTCTTCTTAACCTCGATTAAGCTTAATATCACTAGGATGACAATCTAGTATATTGGCTTTAGTTAGAATACCAAAACATCAGTCCTGAAAGGTATCTGCAAGGTCCAGAGTCTTTTGTCTGAAATTAACTGAAAAGGTTGGATTTGAGTCATTAAGTATCATTCTTGTCATTCATAAACAAGATAAATGCATTTTCCAAAAGGAGAATGAATGGAGAAGATGAGTTATACTGCATTGTACTAAGGCAGAGCTAAAAACAACTACGCTAGACAGAAAACTTTAGCAATTGACGATTAAAAGGGTAATTGAAATTGTTGATGAGGTTGGAGGGTCAACTGAGGAAGTACCACTACAATCTATAGTATCTAATACAACAAAATAGGAGATGAAAAGGCAAGTCTAATAAAAGGGGATGTTAGTAAAAATGTCATTAAAGTTGAGGACAAAAAAAAATGATAGCTATTTCAGAAGAATGACTAACCCAAATAAGGTAATTCAAGAGATTTTGCAAAGGTTTTTCTTTACCTATAATGAAGTCATGCACAAAACTTGTGCATCCCAAGACATAGAGACAAACGGGGTAATGTTCCTATTGTGGTTACAAAGGAGCGTGGGAAATTTGATTGCGAAGAGAAGAGAAAGGAATAAACTTGTTTCAATTAACTATATGTATGACCCTAAAAGTGAAAAGGAACAGTATGGTGAAGAAGGCATGCTCAATTTCAATCATGTGTAGATTCTTGCTTTGGGCAATAGCAATTAGCTACGGTGTGTGAGCACTAATATTTGATGAATAATAATCTCTTGTGAAGTCAAAGAGACTAGAAATTGGGAAGACAATTGTGCGCAAGAATTATTTATGCACAATTTTAACAGAAAAACCAAATGATTTTGAATTTAGTAGAGAAAAACTTGACATATAGAAAAATAATTATTAGGAATAATCAAATCAATGGAAAAAGTTTGGAAGTGACAAAATAATTGTAGCTCGAAGTTGAATAGACATGACTAGGACCCTAAATATCAAAGTGAACCAATTAAAAAAAGGTGACAAAGCACCTTTATTTTTATATTCCCATATCTAAAATGTATTAAATGTGGTATCTAACATGATTAATGGAAAAACATGACAACTTTAAACTTTGTAGTTACCCATGCCGTATCTTTAGTTGTGCCACATTGAAAGCATGTTGTGCATAGAAATGGATAGTGGATATAGTTAAACTTTAAAATGATTTGTAAAAATATGAAAAGTTTGAGATCAGTTGATTTAAAAGAGAACTATGGCAATATTGGATCAACAAGTGCATTCAGCAAGTAATCATCCTTGTGATTTATTTGTTCACCACTTATGTTCTAGGAAGAAAGTGCATTAAATTAAACTATTAAGAATACATATTTAAGTTTGATGTTTGTAGAGTATTAGTAAGTATATCACTATTTGCATTAGTCTGAATTTGAAATGTTTTATTGTTATTGTTGTAGCCATTAACACTGGCTCTAGTATATGTTGGAACTACGCTCAAGGATCTATCAGACGTGACACGTGGTTGGGGAGAATTCTCAAAGACTCATTTGGTATGAAAAACTATGCTCTATATTAACATCTAAGAGACCCTGGTTAGGATAGGTTTTGATAATGTATCATCTTAGATAGTGGACTTTAAGCCTACTCAATCTCACCTTACGAAGTCTCACAAAAGTAGCTTGGTAAGATGAGGTTTGCATCTACTTACCTATATATTATAATGTCTTTAGTTGATATGGGATATCCAATACCTTTGATTGTCTTGATTGAATCAAGTAGATGAGATCTATCTCATATGTAACATACATTTATTTTTCTTTTGGATGCAGCCTTGGATCATTTCTGGCTTGGTGATATCTGGTAAGCTATGTAGCATCCGCACAAACATAGAATGTGAAACTAGCGTGCTCTATCCAGAAATTATTCTCTTTCTCATGCGTGTCTTGCTCCTCTTTTCCTTGCATGTGAGGTTTTGTTGCTCTGTATACTAGCAGCTTAGCTGCAATTGCTGGGTCACTGATGAGTGGCTTTTAAGAGTTGCATACTCTGTCCAGCGGCTTTATTTTTGTGTGCATATTTTTGCCTATTAAATTTTTAAGTACCAGGCAGAAGAAAATGAATTTGAAGTTTTAGCAAGCAAACCAGTGATAGCACACCATCATTTATCTCATTTTGTTAAATGTTTTGGTCAATTCCTTAGCTGGTTTATGCTTATATTGCTTTGGATTTTCAGCAATAAATGTAGTGTGGTCTGGGTGGGAAAAGTGGCAAGTTATGTTAGGAAACAAGATTTTCACATAGATTAGTTCTTTTATTAGCATGTTACTGTTATTTAGAATTAATGTGTAATGTAATGTTAGGTGTGATGTGTTTCATGTGGTGATAACCATAGAAGTATAAGATTGGAGAATCCACACTTGATTATAGACCGTAATGAAAGTTGAGATTTTTGAGCTTGGAAAAGTTGTTTAAAACCTAGGGTCCATTATTTTCTTTGATTAATGCCTGGCTGAAATATTATTTTCGGGTATGGGCAGTGGTTCTCATGATATGGGTTACAAAAGTTGCCAAGTCTGCTTTAGATAAAGCCTTGGCTGAGTGTACAGATACGGATGACAATGCATCTTCACCGGAGCTACCAATTGCCACTGAACCTTCAGTAGATCTCAATCAGCCTCTCATAAATAAGACAGACCAGAATGAAGAGAATCATGAAATTAAATTCCATTGTGTAAATTCTTTCCCCACCCCTCCTTTTAAAGAACATTCTTTTATTTTAAATTAAACAGTAGTTGCTTCTTATTTTGTGATTTGTACAGTTTTGGAATTAGAGATGTAGTTGGTGACATACATGGTTAGTCATACAACCAAAATGAGGTTATTGAATTTGTCTAACGGCAGAAAAGTTCATCTTATTCTATGGTTTTCAGTTTTGTAATCTGGATTGTGACTAGACGTGTTTTCCCTAATTTTTTTCTGCTCTATCAATCTTGTATGCACAAACATTACTAATTCATCCTAGCTCATTGTGTTCTTACTTTGAATTCAACGGTTCAGATGCTTGGTGAACCAATATTCTTGATTACTTTGACTTGAACCACTCCAATGATATTGCTATTATTGGGACACCTCTATCTAGGATGGCAAAGTAGTGTACTTATAAGAAATTCAATTATGGAGTTACAAGACTGATCGGAATAGATTGAATGTTGATACCTGGTGTTATGCCCCTGTATATGGTTAATCACTATGATAAAATAAGGACAGTATCCCTTTTTGTTGATTATATTATGATCTAATCATTAAGATTTGTTGCTTGTTCTGAAATAAAAGTGTATTGTGTCTTACGTCTCTCCACCCTTTGTACTTTACCTGTTTTATTCACCTAACATTTTGTACTAACTATATTTTAATGATTTTAATTACTATGCATCTAATCACAATAATTTCTAAAACAATGTCCTACTGTCATCTAATTCTAAATTATTGGTGCTATAACTTTTAGATCATTTTTGTAAAAATCAATAAAGGTAAGTTGTTATTGGATGATAATTTAAATTATTTTACTCGGTTAGTCAACTCTATCCTAGTTAGGAAAGTGTTGTTATTGTATATTTATGATGCAAAGTAAATAAATAAATGTGTAGACATAACTCGAGTTATTAGCTTTGCAGTGTTATTGATTTTGTACTGACAGAATAGGACTGACAGCAACCAACACTAACTACCAAATCAATGTTTTGTTACAACCAACAGCCTCAAGTCATGCTCGTTACAAGGTTCTTTTCTCACTCCAAAGAGAACTTGACCAGAAAGTAAAAAGTCAAGAGCTCAATGCACAGTAGGAGAAAATAAAATAATTGCTTATTTCGGGTAATGTCATTTATTCAACTTGGATTGAATCAAAAGCAACTCGCCCTCTCAATAAAGGTGAGGCATCATCATATGAGACCTCATCATGAATCTTTGAATGAGTGCTACTGTTGTCAAATGCCAACATCTTTTTCTTTCCCAACTAAACAAAAGGAAAAGCTGTTCTAGCAATTTTTAAACAATTTTGTCAGTGCCAATGAACTTTTCCACTGTCTTCTTGTTGAATCTTGACGTCTAAAGACCCTATCACTTCCTTGATGGAAGGGCTAAACAATATTCTGTCCCTGTGAGGAGTCTAAAGTGCAAGGTTACTGCAGATTCTTTCCATGGCCTTAGAATTGAGAAAGTTTGTAAAGTAATTGAACTTTATCAGAAAAAGCATAATTTGTCGGGTGGTTATATTATATACATAGTGAAGTTTCTATTGCACAAAAACATATATTGTGTGGAAGTTGGTGATCAAGAAGAAGCAGCAGTATCCCTGATGGGAAAAGTGCAAGGTTTTAGCCTTCTATCTTTGGGTGGCTGCTTTGATGGTTGTCGAGATCACACTCAAGGTTCTGGATATGGGACAAGGATATGGAACCTCAGTGATCGGCCAGTGGAGCTGCAAATAAGGGTGGGATCAATACTGAAGAAGATTCACACTTTGAAGCCAGGGTCTTCTAAAAGACTGAAATGTAAAAGCATATATAAGGCTTACATGCCTGGAAGAAGTGGCAGTGTTGGAGGAAGTTTCAAGAGTTTGTTGTATTACTATGATGAAACATGTCACCCTTATATTTGGATTCATGACACAGGGTGTCATTCCTTAAGGATGGCTAAGCAGCAGTATATTAGCCTCGAGGATCTCAGGGATTCTTCTGAAATCAAAGTCTTTTGGGATCATCAGAGAGGTTCTATATCTGTTCGGAAGAGAACAAGGCCAGATTTCTGCTGAATTTTAATTTCATTCTTCTCGGCATACTTTTCAAGTTTGTTTGTCATGAGTTAGATATTGTTTCTTTGTTTTCTTTATTTCACGTGGGGTTTCAATTCCCCCTCCAATATTGTGTGATTCAATATTTCATGGCCTCGTGTTTAATTAGTGTATTGAAAGCATAAGAATGAACTTCCCGACCACACTTGATCTAGTTTTTGTAATAATAGAGTTCTTTCTTCTGTTGCGCTGTTTGTGAATTGGAGAATGTTACACAGGTTCTTGTGCCACACAGTGGACTCTGAATCTCCCATATGCAGTAGATGTGAACTCCTTTGAATTGTGGGTTTATCTTCCTTAAACCCTCATACATGACAATGACAAAGTAAGTAATGAATTTAAATATACGGTGTTTCGAAGTATAGGATCAAGGTTAACCGTCCAAGGTTTAGTGAGTTGTCTGGAACCATGAAGATTGTCCTGAAGTTCAAGATGTCTATACCTTTGTCCAAATTGCTCGGAACTTAGCTCAACATTAGCGGTTAGAAAATTAATAGCATACTAAATACATATCAAATATCTCGTTATCTCAAACTTGTATTTATAAGTTTTAGAGTTAACTTTTAATTAATATTGACCTAATCACGATTCAATGTAGATAATCATACTTTATTTTTGAGTTGATCAACACTAAAGTTAATTAATCTAACTGATGACCGACAGTCTCTCAATTGACTTGTGAGATAGTTCGAACCAAGATCGATCATCGAATCTGTGACTGATCAGACGATCATACAGTACATATTAATATTTTTATGACAAAAAAAATCTTTTTAGTAACATAAATTTAACAAAAAATATTCTAATGAAGCACAATAATTAAAAAAATCAAATAAATAATTTTCAATGAGTTTAGTCATATTGGTTTTAAAATGTCGGAAGTTATAAAGTTGGTTGATGATGTTAAAATAACCAAGATGGAAGAAATAATACTAATCATCTCTTTAAAAAATATTATAAAATTCAACTAATTTTCTCCCTTAGTTCACAGGATGGAAACAAAAATAATTGAAGATTAAATCTCTCTTTCAACAACGGTTAAAACCTTTCTTCTACCTACAAGAATACAACTGTCACTAAAACTTGGGATATTTAAAAGTAGTTTTAATTATTGTCATATATAAAACATCATCGTTGTTATATGATTTTGTCGTTATACGTAATATATTTGAATCAATAATTATAATCATGCAAGTATTTTAATAGTCCCATTGTATGTATAAGACACCATACTACAAAAGTTACATTTAAATTATCACCAATATTATCTATGGTAACAATTGTAAAGAAACTATTGCAGAGTTTTTTAATTTTCAAAAAATATGACAACTAGTATATAAAAAAATTATAATTTAGGGAAATTACACAAAGAAACCTTACACATAAGTTAATAGTGCTTTATAAAAAAAAATGTTTCAGTTTTTATTAACTTGTGTATTTTAATCTGTATTTCATTTATTTATTTCAAAAACATAATAACAATTGAAATAAAGAAAGAAAGAAACGCAGAAGATTGAGATGATGGTGGTATACTGAAGAAAGTGTTAATTAAATAGTGAGAACAAAAATGATTAAAAATATGGATAGTGGAGTTCATCCAAGTAAAGGGAAAGTGAAGTACTAAAAAATGGTGATTGGTTTAGTAGAGAATAATGTGATGAATGGTGACAGCAATGGCAGCTCCTAAGAATCACCGGATCTGCTGCACCTGACTCACCCATTATTTCCCTCTTCCTTTGTTCCCATAACAGCAGCACCAGTTCTTGGTTGTGAATTTTGAGATGGGAGTTTCATGGAGTAACAATAACAGAAGAAGAAGAAGAAGCACCTACTTTCATCCTCATCCTCATCCTCCACATCTCCCACCACCTTACTATTATCCTCCGCCGCTTCTGCCACCACCAGCACCGCCTCCACAAGGTTACTTTATCACCTCATCCAACCCTTCTGCTTCTACCTCTGCCGCCACCGGCTATGTGGGTCCTCCTGCTCAGTATTACCCAAATGTCTACACTGCCAATTCTGTGATGCTTCATCAGCAGCCCTTGTATGCAAATGAGGGGGGAAACGATATTCATCTTTCGCCGCCACCCTATGTCGATCATCAAACCACTAAGAAGATAAGGAACGATGTCAATTTGCATAAACACACGCTACACCTCTGCATAGATCCTAACAATCCAGATCACCACTTGATTTCCTTTGATTTCGATGCCCTCTTTGATGGCAGGTAATCTCAATTCTCTCTCTCTCTCTCTTCCTTTCCACAAATTTTAGATATTTCCTGTGTCATTGTATTTTATAGTTCAAAATAATATCTACTTACTAGAGACGTGTATAATTCTTGCTTGTAGTTAGACTTTAATCCAATGAACCAGTACAACAATGTTCACAATTATTTTTGTGCATGCTCTGGTTATTAGTTTTAAAGTATGGAACACAATGTTGCTTTGGCTGACTTATCTGAACAAGTTCACTTGCCAATGAAAGCACGTCCAAACCACAATCTGTGGGTTAGAGCTGCAACCGGTTTGATTGATTATTTTAAGTTGATTGCTCTGGAAAGAGAATGTTTGAACTTAGAATGAATATTAAATGTTTATAATGGAATATTTTTTGCTTGCCTAACTTTCTTTACTCCTTTTATTTTGTAATGGGCAGCATTACTATCTTCTACTTAGCCAAAGAAGAAGAAAATTGTAGGTTTAATCCACTGTTTCCTGATTTGTTTGAGCCAATCACATTCCCCTTTCAAAAAGGGGCTGGCCAGAAATTTTGTCAGCCTTCAGGAACAGGCATTGACCTAGGCTTTTTTGAGTTGGATGATCTTTCTCGACCCTCACCCGGAGAAGATGTATTTCCCCTTGTCATATGTGCTGAAACTAATAGTATTTCTGTACTGGATGCATCCCCTCACATGCAAATAACTCAAGCTGTCTTAGAAAAAAGCAACGGTGTTGGTCCTTTCCAAGTAAAAGTAGTTAGGCAGATTCTGTGGATTGATGATGTTCGTTATGAGCTCAGAGAGTTATATGGAATAGGAAGTTCAGCAACAGCAGATTTTGATGATAATGGAAAGGAGTGTGTAATATGCATGACTGAACCCAAGGACACTGCTGTCTTGCCCTGCCGACATATGGTATGACATCTGGCCAAAACAACTTGTATGTGTTGTTGAATTTTCATACTCAGTTTCAAGCAATAAATACATCCTAAGGTCGTAGGGTGATTCATTAATGATGATTCATGCATTCAATTTTATCATCATTCCGTAGCTGCAAAACAGTTTGCAGTTAGAAAATAAATGTAGTAGTTAATACTTCTAAAAGACTGTATTTGTTTTCTTGGTTATCTTTACATTACCTGAATAATTCTTTTCTTCCTCTGATCCTCTTCTGTCAGCTCACCCACTCTTCAATATGGTTTCAAAGGTCGAATCTTGCTAGCATTCATTTGATCATTCATTGATTGTTTCCAATTGTAGATACATTTTTTTTTGTCAAAACTATACCACTGAAGAATTGATATCTAGTGCTTTTCTTTATTCTGGTTTGCTGGTATATAATAATTGTTCAGTAGTAGAGATCCTTTCCTTTCATAGTTATTTCACATCATGTGCATGTTTATTATGCTGCATTATATTCCTTTATTTCACTACTTTGATTTTCTGGGATAACATCTATTGTACTTTCCAGTGCATGTGCAGTGAGTGTGCTAAAGCTTTGCGGTTTCAATCAAATAAGTGTCCTATATGCCGTCAACCTATTGAGGAACTTATAGAGATCAAGATAAACGTTGGCAATCAATGACACCTTTTTGCCTTATGAGAAGAGCCGAACTGCACGGTATTTTTTTTTTTCTTCTTATTGTAAATTGCAGTCAGCAACCTCTTTATAGTTCTTATGTATTTTTTTTGTGCGAAAGTTCATATGTAAGATGCTCAAAGAGAAAAATAGATCATCTGTGGTTTTACTGCTTTTGAATGTTACTCTGTGGTCATAAATATTGTACAGATGATCATTTTTCTTTTTAGAGTGATATTTTAAGGGAGGATCATTTGTAGGCCTGGTTTGGTTAGCCCAAAATCCTTCGTTATGTATTTTGTTGAGGGTAAATGTTAATAATTTGTTTGAAATTTTCAAAGGTTAAATTTAAATTTATTCATACAAAGATAATGTTCAACTTTCTTGACTGTCATATTTCAGGGATTAAAAAGTTTAGAACTTCTGATTTTTAGTTCCTTAGCTGAAATAGTTGGTCTATCACATAAGTGTGACGTAGAGAGTATAAAGAGAAAAATATAAATAAAAAATTCAAGGTGTTTGGATTCTTGTTTTTCTTTTCACTATAAAGAATAATAAAAAAGACTAACTAATATTGCTATACAAGGTACCGTTAAGGTAAATGCAAAATCAGAATCTTTGAAGCTTGGAAATGTTTTCAGACATGACTTTTGAATCAATGAAGATGTAAAAGTAAAACGGATGTAACAAGTTATGTTGTACTTCATTTGAAATGGGTTCTCTGTTCAACTTTCACACCTTTAAGTAAAGACAAAATTAGAGAATAAATTATATGTATAGTTATTCCGAAAGTATGTTCATACATTAACTTTTAGTTTTGTAAAAAGTAGAGCTTGGGTTGCTTTTACAAATTTAATTTTAACTTAGAACTCAAATTTACACACTCTAACCCAAATACGCAAGAGACATTCCATATATGCAATATCAACACGAAACCTTTTTACCATTATACCATTAAGAATGAAACCTTTTTACCATTACACCATTAAGAATCAAACCTTTTTACCATTATACCATTAAGAATCAAACAAAATTCATTTAATTCCATTCATTCAACAGTTCAACTATTCTAAGCTCTTGATAAGTTGGAGGACAATTTTTATGACATAAAAGTCTAAAAAATTTTCACGCATGTATTAAGTTTACAAAATGATAACAGGTAAAGATTTGAGTGCTTCAAGAAACTTATGGTTGTCGACATCATAATCATGTTCCATCCCCACAACATTCATTATTGTGTGGTAAAAATGACTTTTCTTGCTGTACACTTCTAACCTTAGTTAAGGGTAAGGTGGTTTACAAGGCGGCTCCACGGGTTTGTCTGTAATCATCAATCTGTGTAAGCAAACCATTTGAGACTAATGAGAAATGAATCTCAATGTCCCTGGAGTAAGTAACAAACAACACAACGTAATTGCTACTCATTTTGTTCCCTATAAACCCATATTATGATGATAACTGAGAGAAGTCTAACATTAATGCACAAAATTGAAATTGAAACCAAAATTTTCAGATAAGAATTTTGACATGTGGATGGATAAGATTTTGTGTGAAATGTTGTTGTTGTTAAACGTAAGAGCTTTTTGTTTGAAAAAACACATGCTCTCCTAGGACATGCTATAAGTTATGAATGGGGACAAGGCAGGGAAGGGTGAGAACACTTTACATATATGATTAACTGACCTTTTCAGAGGTATGGTCCAGCAAAAGAGAAAAGTTAAAAAACCAAGAAACCGGAGAAGATACCATCCAAAATTCATGAAAACTTCCTTACAGTTTCAAGACACCGACTCAACATAGTTTGGCATCTTTTCCAATCTTTTACGAAGAAACAACCAGAAAGTTAACCTGCTCCAAGACCTCAGAAAATGAAAGTCCCAACCACATATTCATTTACCATTTACTTTCTAGTAATGTTGAATCATTTGGAATAATCGAGATAATTAAAGTGTATCAAGGGTTGAATTGAACAGTACAGGAATCAAAACTTTCCCTTGTGGTCAAAGCCTCTCAACACCCACACTCTATTATTATTTTCCCGATATCATACTAAAATCTAAAGCTATATATGAAAAAAAAGAGACCATGTGTGAGATTCAACTGCAACTGCCACTGTACTCTTGTAGGTGAGGTTCAATAAATACTCTCCCTCCTCACCCCACTTCCTCTGAGTGTGAAAATTCCTATTCTCTCTGATCAATCACTGTCCAAACACCATGTGAACCCTTCCACATAAATAGTAATGCCTTTGCATTGCATGGCTGCCCAAGTCATTCCTCACACACAATCCCTAAAACTCACATTCCAAATATAGATACCCCCTATCAAACTCCAAAAAATCACCCACCATTTCTTCACTTGTATAAAAGTTATGATATCATACTTGTGCCAGTCACCATCATGTATTCCAAAGCGTTCTTCTTTTTCAATTTTGTTCAGTTTCTGGGTGCCCTTTGAGTTCTGGAAACTCCACCAGCACCGTATTATCAAACACTAATTATTAACCTCGGCATGTAGATATGTTCAAATTAAGCTCTTATGCTTCCAATGACATAATAAACATCGTACACCTGTTACTCGTGAAAAAGTCCATGTCTTGTTATACAAAATAAGTGCGATGTCTCTTTCTTCAAACCAAGGAGAGGAAAACCATTTTGCTATGTTTCCTTTGTCACCACCGTTCGTTCAAACACTCTTTGATGGTAAAGTGACATGTTCAAAGTGATAAAGGGAAAAAGCTACAAGGACTTCATCACCGTTTAGGCTTTTAAGAAGTGCAATAATAATTCGGTTTGCTAGAGAAAACTTGAAGGAAGGAGAATGAGAAAAAAAAAAAAAAAAAAGCAGAAGTGATTGATCGAGGGCTACCTAGTTTTGGGTTGCTTTCTTCCACCTAATTTGCTGTTAAAGTAGTGTTTCCATGATTTAATCAGCTTCACTTTATAATTAATTAGTTGCCCATAAAACGTGACCAGCTACAACTCCATTTTCATTTCACAAGTTTGGCACCAACACAAAGGAAAAAGATCCATAAATTCTGGCGGTCCCACAGTATTCCAAATGCGGCCATTTTCACTTTTTCTCCCAAATACATATAATAATAATATATTCATTATGTCTATAATGTGTAGTGTAGTAGTTATACTATTTTATTTTTCTAGTTATGATAACTGTCTTTGGTTTACAGCGAATATTTTCTTCATTTCATGAGTGTCCACAGAGGACGTTTCTTTTTCTCATAATAAAAAAACAATAAGCTTAATTACTTGTTTGTTTTCTCATTTTGATTACAACTGTTTAAGCTGTATTTCAACTTTTTATAAGAGTTTCAATTCTGTTTTAATTTTTAAAAAAGTGTTTTAATTAGTTTTTTTAAATTATTAACTACGTTAATGATGTGAATTAGTTTTATTGATTATTAATTTATATTTAATCTTTTTTACATTTTTATGTACAAAATTTTGTTATCACATGTGTGTTAGTCTAACATATGATGTGAATCACACGTGTGAGTGTATTTTTTTTATTTCAAATTAGTTTATATATATATATATATATATATATATATATATATATATATATATATGTGTGTGTGTGTTTATTTCATTCAATTTAGTGATAATTTTTTTAAAAATAAAATAATATTTTCTTTTTTAAACTGAGAACAAATTTATTATTATATAAATATTATACTAATATGTTTTTATTTGAAATGATTTTTTAACATCTTACGTTATATATTATTAATTCATATTTTATTAACATAGATTAATAATATCCAATAATATACGTTAAAAAGTTACTTTTAATATAAAAAAGATATATCAATATAATATAACATTTATAAAAATAATAAATTTTATCTTAGTACTATATCCTAAAAAAATATGATTAATTAAATTGAATCAAATACATGTATAAAAACTAAAAAAAATACATTGGACACAAACACAAATAGTATCATAACACTATAACAATGCTACGTGATTACATGTTGATGATATATGGTTAATGTCATTAATCATTTTTTAAAAATTTGTGAAACATTTTTAAAAAAAAATTAGAACACAATTCAAAATATAAGATAAATAGTTTTGTCGAGGTAGTTAAAACCTATGGGAAGGCATAGATTTCGGGAAAAACTAAAGTTAAAGGCTATGCTAAAGTATGGACAAAAATGCAGTTAATAGATCGTAGAAAAAATTATGTGCTGTTGGAAAACGATGTTATGTGGAACTATAATACCTAATAAGTATTTAATGTTATTTTGAAAGTGAACTGAGTTCAAGTGTTTACTGCTGTTCGATAATGATGTTTGACATTTTGATAGTTTATATATGAATCTGGATTAATCCATGTTCAGTGTCTAACCAATTATTTCAAAATCAGAACTGAAGAGAATGGTTTAAGAAAAATCTAACAATTACGTTTGACATAATTTTGAATTAAAACCATCTGAACTTGTCTAAAAGTACATAATTTTATTTTAATTTTGGTAGAAGATAATTTAATATGTAATGTAGGACTATAGTAAAAAAACTTAAAACTACAGGTATAATAAAATAATTTATCTATAAATAAAAATAGAGATATTATAGATTAATTAAAAATTATTATTATAATTAATTACTAGTCTATAAATATATTCATTTTGATAAAATAAAATAAAAATTTATACTGAAAGCTTACTTATTTATATTATTTTATATTTATTAACTATTTTAATATATATAATACATAAAATAATAGAATAAGTCAACTTTACGTCTAAAATTTGAGGAAGTAGAAGTAGTCATTAGTTTAAAATTAGTGAAATAAAACACTCACAAGTGGAGTATATTATTTTTTTAAAAGTTTTTTTAGCAGTCTAATTTTATAATATATACAAAAATTATAGACTTGTTTTGATTATTCAAACTTAGTAAATATACTAATGATCAAAGAGATAGATAAATAAAATTAATACAAATATTTAAAAGTTTAAAAATGGGTTTATTTGGATTAAAACAATTTTACTTTTTATTTTTTTTGCACTTTTCATTTTCATCCTTAGAGTGTATTTCGATTAAGGAACAAATTAGAGTGTATTTCGATTAAGGAGCAAATTAGAGATAGAAAAAGAAAAAACAAATTTGATTTTATATTAATATATTTAAAGAATAATTTGACGTGAAAAAATAAATTTTCAAAAGTATAAATTAAAATTAAATTGAGAATAAAATAGTTTTTAAATTTTAATAAATAAAAAAATACATTTCAAAATAAAAATATATTAAAAATATGAAAATTTAAATAAATCAATTTTATTTATTGTAATATAGGAATATATTAAAAAACAATTAATTATATTAAAAATAATTCATTATATTTTTTATATAATCATTCATCTTTAACTTTTCTTCAGGTAGGAAAGTTTTAATCAGACACACGGAAAACATAGTCTTTTAAAGAGTAAAAAGTGTTTTTGCATAATACCCAGAGGAGAGAGAAATATATTTTAATATGACCTATATAAAATGTTTTCAAATCCTAACTACAATATTATTTATCCATTCAAACATAAATTTAAAATAAAAAATGTTTTACAAATGAATAGTTATTTTATAAAAATTAAATTATAAATTATAAAAATAAAAATTTGTGTGCTATTACTTTCTATAAGAAGAATTGAAAATATACAGAAATTAAATAATAAAACATAAAAATATGTAAAATATATAAAAATAAAATTGAAATAATAAAATATGCAAAAATTAAAAGGCTTGATTCCAATACGTGTAAACAAAAGGATAGTCAGATTTGCAAGACGACTCATACTTGAATTTAAACATGTCTTCATTTAAAAAAATATATTTTTTTTTAGATTTTTTTTTTACAAGAAACCTAAATTAGTTTCCAGGAGTCTAATAAATAATATTATTTTATCAAATTATTAATAGGTAACCCACTTACATTAGTATATGCCAACAATCAATTTTTGTTAGAAAAAAAGTAGTGAATGCTACTATTTTTAATTGAATGTGACATTGATAAGATAAGTCTCCTCCATAATGCATTTCCTTGTTTGCCAATTATAGACAAATTGAATAATGGAATTCATCCAACAATAAATACATATACTATCTATCTAACTCAGTGCATTAAATATACACTTTCCAGTATGCACACACCATTATTTTCTTTCAAAAAGGAACAAATAGTATAAGGGTTTTTCAATGAGTTTTAGACTCATAAAAATGTACTGTTCTTATAAGACATAAAACATCTTCAATAGTTCCTCATAAATTTATCGAATTTAAGTATAAGTTTACTTTGACATAGGAGAAGGATTCATTGAATAATAGATTAGTCAAATTCATTATTTAAAGGATTATCAAGATTATTTTAATTTAATTTTAGAATTGTTGTGAACAAATAAGTATGAAGAATTATTAAAAGACAAACATTTTATTAAAACATGTTAACATAAAAACAACCAAAATTATCATTATTTTTTTATTAAAATATACTGTCATGTATTTGACTATCCACATTGAGAACATTGATAAAACCTGTGCTTAAATGGAAGTTAAAAATAATTAAGACTGTTTAATGGCAGAAAAAAGAATTAATTATATTAAAAGATAAAAGTTAAAAGAGTTGAGAAATGTTGGAATAAAATCATGAGACGTTAGAGTTTAGTTTGAAAAACATGTGATGCGTTGCTTGTTGGATATTTTATGAATAGATTCAACGTAAACTCTTGAGAACGCTCAAGTGTTTTGACCCAAATTGAGGAAAGCGTGTTGAAAGAGAAGGAAAAGAGGACAAATGTACCATAATGCAGTATAGATTAAGTTAATTTACGAAAAAGCCACTGATTAAAATTAATTGTATCTTCTTATTTCTGTTTTAAATTCTGACACAGTTCACCAGTGATAATTAGTGTTGCAAGAAATATACTTTCTTCTCTCACTTCTTCATTGTCATTTATGATTTTTTAAGCATTCTTACCTCACAGTCTTACAGTCTTCGAGCCAAGCCAAAAAACCAAACCAGGAGAGAGAAATGTGTGGTTAAAGGTAGTTTCTCCTGGAAGCCGAAATTCTTTCTGGAGTTACTGTCTTACTCTCTCTTATTACCATTACAGAGGCTCCTCCTGCTTAGCTATATTTCATACCAAAATACCAATAAATAAAGGCACCAACAAAGATCAAAGGCTTGGAGGCACCATTCTCTCTGTGCTCTTCTGATCTCTCATTTTCCTCTCTTCTCTCTTTTCTCTCAATGACTATTCCCCACTCTCTCTCCTTCAAACTCTGACCCAACAAAACCATTTCTTTTCTGTCATTTCCTCTATGTTTGCTTCCCAAACACAGAACCTCTGTTACCCCTTCTGTCATTTGCTGCTCAGATCTATCACCTCCCTTTTGGGCTGTTTTGCAAGTTACAATCTTTTTGTTCCTTGGGGTCTGAGACATGAGTAAAGAGGAATTCTTGAAGATACAGGTAACAAATCCATGGCATCCTCCATTCTTTATTCAGACTTTTTTTTTTCCTTTGTTCCTAATTGGTGTGATTAATGTATTTCGGACATTTATGATTTTGTCACCATTCAGTTTCTTCTTTGTTAAACATGAAACTTTTGTTTATTCTGTTTGTGATTGTGGGATTGCTTGTGGACGCAGAAATGTGTTCTTAAAGTGAACATACACTGTGATGGGTGCAGACAGAAAGTGAAGAAAATCTTGCAGAAAATTGACGGTATGGCAAATATCACAGTAGTTCCTTTGTGATTTCACTTTTTTTTTTAAGAAATGTCGGTGCTTTTCATTTATTGTTTGAGGAAGAAAACAAAATCTCCATCTCATTTTTGTGAAACAAGTCTTGAATACACCTGAATACATCCTTTCTTTACTTGCTTACAGGTGTGTTCACCACACAGATCGATGCTGAGCAAGGGAAGGTGACGGTTTCAGGCAATGTGGACCCCAACCTTCTCATCAAGAAGCTTGCGAAATCTGGGAAACATGCAGAACTCTGGGGAGCTGCACCTAAACCCAACAACAATCACAATAATAACCAGAACCACCCTGTCAATGTCAACCAGGGCAAGAACATGCAAATTGAACACCTCAAAGGTATGGGAAACCACAACCAGAACAACAAAGGTCAACATCCCAAGAGTGGTGGTGGAAATAACCAACCCAAAGGTGGTGGTGGTGGTGGTCAACAACAAGGATCAAATCCTCAACAGCTCCAGCAGCTCCAGCAGCAGCAGCAGCTCCAGCTCCAACAGCTCCAGCAGCAGCAGCGGCTCCAGCAACAGCTACAACAACTTCAGCAGATGAAAGGGTTTCAAGATCTGAACATCCCTCAATTCAAGGACCTCAAGCTTACCCCTCACAACTCCAACCCCAAAGCTGTTAAGTTTGATATTCCAGAGGATGACGAAGACTTCACCGACGACGATGATTTTGACGATGACGACGAATTTGACGAGGAGTTTGATGATGACGACGAAGATGATGTTATGGATGATCTTCCCCCCAACAAAATGAAATTACCACCAACCATGATGAATGTTCCCAAGGCCGCCAATAATGTTGCTGGAAAGAAAGGTGCAGGACCTCTTCCGTTTCAAGTGCATGGGGGAGGACAAAAGGGTGGTGGCGGAGTCAGCATCGGTGGTGGCCCCCAGGGTGGAGGTAACAAAAGTGGCAACAATGGCGGTAAGAACGGAGGTGGTGCATTTGAGGGTAAAAACGGTGGTGGAGGGAACAAGAATAACAATGGAGGAGGAGGAGGTAACATTAACAATAACATGAACATGAATGGAGGTAAGAAAGGTAATCCAATGGGTGGAGGTGGTGTTCAACCACCAATGAACGCTGGATTCCGAAACATGGGTGCTGGTGGTCCCCAAGGTATGTCCGGGCCGAATGTAGGTTCCATGAACAGGTCAATGCCGAACATTCCGGCCGTGCAGGGACTTCCGGCGGCCTCCTTCAACGGCGGTGGATACATTCAAAGCGGCGGTCCGAATGGTATGGCTGGAAACCCTTTCCAGCAGCAGCAGCAGCAGCAACTTTTACAGCATCAGCAACAGTTACAGCATCAACAACAGTTACAACAACAATTACAGCATCAACAACAGTTACAGCAACAACAACATATGGGAGCAATGATGGGAAACGAGAGATTCCAGCCAATGATGTACGCCCGACCTCCGCCGGCGGTGAATTACATGTACCCTCCCTACCCCTACCCTCCTCCAGATCCTTACACCCACTTTTTCAGCGATGAGAACACCTCCAGTTGCAACGTAATGTGAATCTATCACAGATCCCATCTCATACCGCCTCTGCATATCTGCTTCTTCGCAAGTTTCTCATTTCAGATCTATATTATTATACAACAATGCAAATCAATTTCATAATTGTAGTATCTTATTTTTCTATTTTTCTTTCATCCCTTTCATTCCTCTAAGTTAAATTAGGGGTTTAGTTCACCATAGGGGACTAGTTCTATAGATTTTATAATATAATTAATACTATTATTATTGTTCTTGTTCAAAGATTTTGAGGTATAGTAGAAGTATGTGTTTATATAGGTGAATGGGAAAGAGAGAGAGAGAATAGTAGAAAAGAAAAAGAGAATAGTTTGTGAACAGATGGGAAAAGGAACTTAACTTTAATTTAATTAATTTTTGTTCCTGATTATTTTTTCTGTTTTTTAATATTTATTTTTAAAAAAATAAAAAATAGTGATTTAACAGATAAAAAATAGTAAATTATGGCGACTTTATAAAAGAAAGTGAGTTAATCCGTACAAAATAATACAATGAAAGAATGGGTGGGGCCAGAAGAGAAATTGATCTCGTGAAGGTTATATAGTATTATTAAAATTAGAATTTGGTAGAGTGGATAGACGATAAGCCGAATTATTTGACTGAAAGCAATAATGCAAATGCAAAAGAGTGAGAGTGGAGAGTGATGCAGATGCAGATAGAGGGGCGGAGAAGGGCTTGAGACCAACATCATAACATAACTATTTTATATTTCCAAAATCTAAAGCCATAACTATTTTATATTTCCAAAATCTAAAGCCGTTGACACTTCGCCACCGCACAGGAAGAAGAAGATTGTGGGTCCCACTGATCATCATTTTGGGATTGGATGGTGGGATGTGATGGTGGATCACATGATGATGATTATGATGGAATGATCTGGTCCGTTGATGGGTTGAATGGAAGAATATTTTAAAAAGATTGCACATGTGAATTGGTGAGGAGCTTAGGAGGTGATCCAAGTGTGATATGAGTTGTTGGGTGGGTGAGGGGTGCTGGAATGTGATGAAAGCATGTGAGCCTGCTTCCCCTCCATTTTATAAAATTACAATTTAATAGTTTCAAATAATTAACTAATTAAAATGTTTTTTATTTAAACTAATTACTCACATCTTATTTTAATTTTATTTTAACCAATCTTATTTTATTTTAAACTAATTTTATCAAGTAAAATCTTTTATTTTATATAAAAGCTCACATTTTAAATTTCATATTTTCCACACTCTTTTTCCTAATATCTATTTTTTTTACTCTTACAAACTCATCTTCAAACCTAACTAGAGACATAGCAACTAAATTTGTTTTCTGTATTATTAAAATTTATTGTGATTTTGACAGAAAATCTCAATATTAATTATATATTATTAACTAAGTACGAATATGAGTATATTAAAAATAAACATTAATTTTTGTTTAGCTCTTTTTAGTAACTTATTTTTAAGATAAATATTCAATTTTTTATAATTATTTAACTTATCTAATTGTGCTTTTATATTCATTTAATACTTATATAATTATAATTTATTTTTTAATACATGATGTTAAAGAAAAATAATAATCATTTAACATTTGATACTTAATAATTGACCATATCATATTTTATTTGTTGTAATTTTACTCTCTCTTTTTTTTTTGTAAAAATTTTATTTAATTAATATTTAAATAAACACATAAAATACAGGTACGGATATTCCTTAGAGATAAAAATATAAATGAAAATGAGATACTCAAACCCAATTCATCTCTTACTGCCAATACTATTATATAAACATATGCATCAATATGCAATATTACATTCAGCCTATCTATTTCTCATATATCTCGATATATATTTCATTGAGGAGTTGATTAAATATATTTCTTTTAAATCTTTGGTGGAAAAATAAACAAATAAAAGAAAAAAAAAAGATATCACATCTCAAAAGCACTACGAGTTAAGTTAAGATTTTTATACAATTCAATCAAAACAAAATAAGATAATTTAACTGTACTAGCGAACTAGGAGGAATTGGAAATAAAGACAATGGACGAAGGAATTAACCTATAAAGTTAATTTGAACAAATTCTTTCAATTTCAATTTAATTTAAATGATATTATTAGAATTAATCATAATAAGGTATTATTTATTTTGTAATCTAGAATTTTTATCAATATTTTGTTTTTAAAAGATATCTCAAAGTTATATTTTGATTATCCTTGACTTAACTTCTAAGTGATGTAGGACTTTTAAATGTATCACGAACAAAAATAATGTGTTGCACGAACAAAAAGGTTACATAATCATGAACAAAAAAACTTCTCAAGGCATGTACATTTATTGTTCTTAAGGACTTATCAACGCTATATTGCACGAGTCCTCCAAGATATAATAAAAACTTCTCAATTTTTTTAGGATCTTAAAAACTAGCAAGAAACTCTTTAAAAGTGAACAACTAAATCCAAATTAATAAAAACAAAAAAAGAGGAGAAAGAAAATGAGAAAAAGTGAGAGAGATTGAAAGGCTAAGTTGTGTTTTCCAAAAAGCCAAAGGGATCTATTTATAAACCTTGCGGAGGAAACCACTTAGTCTTTACTTGCGGAGAAAGTACCGCACCTTGCGATAGAGACTGGCTAACGAATCCAACAAACTGTGGCATGTGGAAGAACTGCAACATTCAATTGAAGTGGATGTAATGTTTTTTTAGATTTGTGACAAGAGATATGGGCTTGATGAAATCAAGGTCAGTGTTCTTTTAAAGGGTTAGTTTTGTAATATTCTAGATAACTCCAATAATCTCCCACATATTACAAAAGTAAGATAAAGAAATAAGAGAAAAAAGATAAATCTTAGGTCTTAAATAAGATGTAATGTATTAAAGTTGGTATAACAAACTATATGAATCAGTTTTAAATTGAGAAACTTAAAACACAATATGTTATTAGTATAACAAGTTATATGAACTTATGAATCTTGTTATTATAATTGTGTTACGCTTACTAGGTCATGTGGGTGCTCGATAAATGCTTTAGAAATCATGTCAAGATCTTCTACAAGTGGTTGATATTCATATAAATGATTTCATTAAATCTATGCTTAAACAAAATTCTTACACCACGTAAAATTTAATTACAAACAAAAAAAACTTTCTAAGGTGTGTAGATTCATTACCCTTAAGGAATTATTTGTGGTGTATCGTGTAAGTCTCTCAAAACAAAATAGGGTCTTTCCATATTTTATGAGAATCTTAAAAACTAGTAAGAAACTATTTAAGAGTGAACAATTAAACCTATGATAATAAAAGAAAGAAAGAAGAGAAAGAAAAGGAGAGAAAGTGAGAGAGATTGAAAGGCTTGACTTATGGAGAAAGTATCACCCTTTGCGCTAGAGACTGACCAACAAATCCAATAGATCGTATGTTGTAGAAAAATTGCAACATTAAGTTAAAATGGATAGGTATGATGAAATCAAAGTCATACTCTTTTAAATGATTAGTTTTGCAATATCTTTGATAGTTCCAACATAATAATTGATCTTTAAAATCATTTTTCCACTTTTCCAGTTAAAAAATAAATTATATTTAAACTATCTTTAATCTTAACTCTTATAATCCATATTCCTTTTCAAATTTTTTGTATTATCACTCTATTAAATCTTCAAAATGCACTTATATTGGTATATTTAAAAAAAAATTCATATATTTTGAAACATGAAGATCATTTGTGTGTTTTGAATACTCAACAAACACAATAAACAGACAATAAAAAAACTCAAAAGAAAATCTAAATTCTATATTTTGAATTATTTAATTACAGAATTGATGAGTTACATTATTTAATATTATTGCATGTGTTTGAGGCATAGGCATTGATTGGTGAAGATGCATGTGTTTTAGAAGGGAATATTTAGTGGGAGTTGGGAAGATGAAATTTAACCTACTGCAGTTTAACCTAAAATGGGCCATACTCCTACGGCGGGACACCTACCCTAAAATCCGACTCTGTCCCCAACTTGTAAGGATAAATTCAATATTTTTGTCCCAAACATACTATTCTTCTTTTATTACAATTCTCTTAGTAATTCTTTCATTAATTCAAGATTCGATTAGGGTATCCTTTATCAAGATACAAACTCATGGAACTAATTATAAATAAATAAAGCATCAATTAAGGGTTAACTTCCATGCAGAGTCTCGTGTATCATATCTTCTTGTAAACATTTGTATTCTTTACAAAGAATTTATTACCTGGAAATGTTAATGCAGAAAAACCTTGCTATAGCTGTTAGAAACAAATTTTATACCAATTTTAAAACTAATATAAAAATAAAAAAATATAAAATATTTATTTTTGATACAAGTTTTAAAACTGGTATAAAAATTGTTATTTTTTATATAGATTAAAAATATAATAGATATCGGAAAATTTTTCACAAGCAAAAATTATCTGACTTTCTTCTTGTTTCGTCGGTAGAAATACTTTAAAATAACTATTTACAAAAAACACTTACACTTTCTTTATTTGGGTAAAATACTTTTGGTAAATAGTATTTTAGAATTATATTTTGCAGGAAATACTTACAAAATTTTTTGTGTAAAATTATTTGCAAAAAGTTATTGCAATTATTATAATTTCTGTAAGGGCCTGAAAATGTAGGGTTATTGGGCCTTAGGTTGAGGCAGCCAGGCCCGTAAAACTAAGGACATCATGACCTTAGAAGGGACCTTTAAAAATCTGAGTTCATTAGCCAACTTTCCCTTCTCTCTCTAGAACTCTTATTTTTCCTAACCTTGTTCTGCCTTCTCTCTACCATTCCCTCACATTCAGTCGTTGCATTGTTGATTAGGTGGTGCTCAGGTGACCGCGGTGTTGAGACCTTCGCAACCATCCGAATAGATTTTCATTCTTCAGTGGGTAAGTAGCTCTTCACTGCGTTGTTTGGGACTTAGGACAAGTTGCATGTGCCTAGTGTACCATTCTTTACGTTTTTCCTCTGTTCGTTCTAGCTCTAAGAGTTGTTTCTATCGCCACTTGGGTGATTTGTAGAGTGAGGTTGTGCCCTTGCTGTGTGAGGTGTTGTAGAGAACGGTACTGTAAGCTGTGCTGTGGAGTTTTCCAGGTAAGGGGAGCTAGATATTGTTTATATATATATATATATATATATATATATATATATATATATATATATATATATATATATATATATATATATATATATAATTCATATTGATAACGTATATATTTATGATTTGTAAATAACGACTATCAAACTAAGGTCCATCCGAATAAGACAATGCTAAAAAGGAAGCTGCTTACAGAACATAAAGTTGTTAATTTATCAAATATAGTGCTTTTAAGTAAAGTAAAAATTAAAATTAGTTCAGTTTTAATAGTTTTCATTACCACAATAGTTTAGTTTCAAAAACACTACACTTAAAAATAGTTTAATCCAGCTTAAAAGAATAGTTAAATTATTCTATAAGAGTTCAATTCAGTTTAACATTAACTCAATTTAGTTTAGTTTTTCTCTTAAAAAAATAAAGGAAATGTTCACTTAAATGGATTTGAGGGAGAGTAATTGAGAGGATTTGAGAGAATTTGAAGGTAAATTTTATTGTTTATATGATGGATTTGAATGTAAGTGAGAGTAAATTTTTTGAAAATATTTTTTTTTAATTTGTCAGATCAATCAAATTCTATATTAATTCTCATAAATTTTATTTTTAAATTTACCTCTAAATCCACTCAAATAAACAACAACAAAAAGTTTACCTCTCAAATTCATTCATTCACTCTCTGGCATATCCATTCAAATGAACAAAACCTAAATAATCAGAAACGTTTAATTTGCCTCCACAGTAAAATATTGGCAGTTTTTTATTTTAATTTAATGAAATAAACGTAAATCATTTGAAGATTTCAATAGCAAAAAATGTAGACTAACACTTCTTAATTACTTTATGTATTATCTCACCAGTATCTAAAATACCTCTCACCAAACTAATATTTGTTTTCAATCATGTTTTCTATGTTCATTGATAAAGAGATTCCGAAAAAATAATATAACTTAAATTTAATGTTATTTTTTATCTTGTAATTAAATCTAATTTTGATAGGCAAAATATATTAAATTATTAAAAATGAAGCTAATAAACTTTGAGAAATGAATTGGTGAATTGTGTGAGGGCCTTAATTTATTATGTATTTTGTAGAATAATAATTCTTTACTATAGAGTCGTAATTTGCATATATTTTGTTAAATGTATGGAAGAAATGTTTAAAATTGTTTTTCTAAAAGAAGTTTTTAATTTGAAATAGATCAATTGGTGTAACTTAATAATGAATTGAACTAAGAAACTTTCTTTCAGACTAATAACAGATGAATTCATCTGAATCTGTGGGATTGATGGATTAGACAAATCGTGAGTTAAACTGTCTAATCTTATGTTTCGTATTCAATTTATTTTATAATCCGTAAATAAACTATTTATTATCATGCGTTGCATCGCAACTAATAATCTTATTCTATATTTCCAATTTTTAATCCTATTTTAGAAAACAAATATATTATATAGTGGTAACTAAAAAAATTAAATATAAAATAAATAAATAATTAATAGCATTTAAGATTTATGTAAAATAAACAATAAATGAAGATAATATATAAAGAGCATAACGTAAATTTATTTTTATTATATAATATTGACTTAACTTGAATTTATTAAATATTAATTGAATTGTTTTGTGCATTCATATCCACCGTTACTAGGAATCAAATTTGTATATATGTCACCATTATCTATATATATTCATATATACTCGTCATCCATCGTCATAAGACACGTTTCAGTCTAAGATTTATATTCAAATAATTTAAACTGCTTTCCTTTAAAAATAAATAAATTTAATTAATTGTGATAACTTTAGATATTTTTAACTAAGTCTTTACTAAGTTTTTTATTTATTAAATATTTAAAATTTCATATTAAACAATAAAAATTGAATTATAAAATAAAAAAAATTAAATAATTAATGAAATAAAATTTCTATGCAAATATATATCTTTTGATTGCGTTAGGGAATTTTTTATTCGATTTAATGGGATATTGACTATTATTAAGATATGAATTATATATATATATATATATATATATATATATATATATATATATATATATATATATATATATATATATATAAGATTTTGATACGATTTGAATATGCAGTGGGCAGTGATAAATAGTGATAAATGGGTGGACAGCAAAGATAGTAATAATTGAGAAACGACAAGAGAAGAATAATAGAAGGTTAGATGGAAAATGATAAGATGTGTGTGTATCAGAGTGCTACCCAACACTTTTTTTATTTCTTTATTTTTTTATTTCATCATACTTTTTACTTTCCACAATGTCATTTTCTTTACAAAAATATAACAAATATTTTACAAATTAATTTAGCAACATGTACAATTTTTGGAAGATTAATTTTTATGATGGTATTGATAGTCAAATATCTAAGTCATAGCAGTTTAGTTTCTTTAAGTAAAATACTATAAAATAACGAGCTTTCTTTCTACCGTTATAACGAGCTAATTAAACAGAGGAGAAATATGTTTAAATTTTTATTTAAGTAATAATCGGATGACATATATTATAAAAAGTAAAATAATCATAATGTAAAAAATAAGAAATATAAAAAATTTATGTGTATAAATTATCATTTTTATTTCAATATATCCAATTGTCTCTGTTTAAATTAGTGTGCTCAAACTCTATTTCTTAATACTGAAAGTTTACAAATAATAAAAACTTTTAAATAAAGTGACAATTTAATTTATTAAAGTAACGTTGGATTTTTATATAATGGATTAACGTTATATGACCTTCTCAATTAGTCAATTATAACTTTTGTAAGTTTTAACATAAGAGTTATCTATTAATTCAAATCTTCACATAATATACGATCGAATCGATATATAATAAATTAAAACTCAGTATAAATTTAATTAGATATTAATACTTTTTGGTAAGATGATGAGTCATCGACCAGTGAGTCATAGGTGAGTTGAATCCAACTTTTTCAACCATTGTAAAATTTATCTTACTTCTTATTCAGTCAAATTAAACTCTTTTAGATTTTAAGGGTAAAATAATGAAATTAATTATTACAAACATACAAAAGTTCCAATTTAATTCTATAATTTAAATAAATTAAAGTAAAACCCATCTCTCGTTTTAATCAGGCCTCTTGTAATTAAAATTAAAATACAATTCAAATTTCTATATGCAATCATTACTAATATATAATTTAGTTTATTTATACATTTTCAAAAGATATACATTTTCTAAGACAAAATAGATCGACAAAATATTTATACAACTAAGATGATTAACCTCTATCCCACACTAAAGCACTGATAATCATTTGGAAGCATTAGTTGGTATATGCAGCAGCAGTGCATGTTATAGGACATTGATTAAGATAAGGCATGTGAATGTAGGTGTGTGGGACTTATTCTATGTGTAGAGCGTGATCGTGGACAGGTTTAAGCCTTACAACATGCATGGTACGTGGGTAGCATTTATTTTGGGTGGGAAGAGATGTGAAATGTTTTTCTCATGGCTTTCTGTAGAATAAAGTAAATTGAAATCGTATCGTGTTGTTGTGATGATTTCTGAATGAAATGAATTAAGTTGTCATAAAATGAGACAGTTCACTTCATTCCAGAAGTTGAATCAAAATTGTGATAATTTCTGGATTCTATCATTTTCTTTTTGCACCCTATCATATTATTTAATTTCTGTCTTGTCTTTTAGTTTTATCTGAGACTTGCATGTGGGAAGGAGACGTGAAGTGTGGAGCTGGTTCGTTGTGGTGAATGACCTCCATTGATGCCTGCAGTGAAGAGTGATGTTGGTGATTTGAAAAGGTGACAACAGATAGAAGGTGATTACTTTGAATTTTCTATTAAAGAAATTACTTTTTATTGTTTTTTAAAAAAAATTTGACAAGATTTCTCAAAATAACAAAGGCTCAAAACAAGTTTAGTCAGTCTAATATTGGAGGGTTACTCCCTACACCACCCCAGCATCACCACATTTTTTAAAAATTCTAAAATTAATTTTTATATTTTAAAAAATCTTACACTCTCATTTCTTTTCTTCGACGGATATCGACATCCGTCGAAAAAAAATGGATATGCGACATTCGTTTAAGCTTTATGTTTTTTTTAGTTTTTAATGAGTTAATTTATTATATAAAAAAAAAAAAACTTAAACGGATGTGACCATATCCGTTAACAGATGTTGCACATCCATTGATTATAATTAATTAAAAAAATTTATAATTTAATTAAATTAATAATATATATTTAATTAAATAAAATAAATTAATTTATTACGTAATTACATATAAATTAATTTTATTTAATAAAATAATTATTATTTAATTATTCCTTTAAATATTTTTTATATAATTACTTAAATGATCGAACACTACTTGAAAACGACTATTCTGCTCATAAATGAAATAGTCCAAATGTTCTTGGAAATTCTTGCTTCCATTGGACCATTTGTATCCATATACATTAGGATCCCAATTCATAGATCTCTCCGTTCGAGAAATCAAAATAAGAGGATCGAACCATTTCTTCTGACTCTTTCAAATTTGATAAATGTTGGTTGATCGTGTATTTCATTCTAGTTTGATGATTCAGAGTATCATTTTCTATTTGATACCTTTGAATTCCATATTCGAAGTTGCAATTGAATCGATTCAATACATTTCTTATGTACCATGGGTGCTATATTGGATTTGAATCAGATCACATTCGTTAAGGTTTTCTTTATTTTTTTTTTAGTTTTTAGTTTAATAGTTTATTGTATTTTAAATTAATATATAATTTTTTTTAAAATATATTACGTAATTATATATAAATTAATTTTATTTTATTTAATAAAATAATTATTACTAATTTAATTTATGTATTATTATTTAATTAATTATTTAAATATTTTTTATATAATTACTTAAACGGATGTGCCACATCCGTTAAGTTTTTTTTTAGTTTTTAGTTTATTAATTTATTGTATTTTAAATTAATATCTAAAGATTATTTAAATTTTTTCTATATTTTAAATTAATTTATAAAGTATTTAATTTTTTTATTTTTTATAATATATTATGTAAATAAAAAATAGGGTTAAATATGTTTTTGATCCCTTAACTTTTAGTGAAAATTGGAATTAGTCCCTCTTCAAAACTTCGACCTAATTCAGTCCACCAACTTTAGAAATGTATGAATTTAGTCATTTTAACCAAATTTTGTTAACTTTAATTGATGTTTCAAACGCGTTTTTCAGTTAACATTGAAGCAAAGATGTGTCAAACAGTGTAAGCAACCCAAATGCTATCATGAAACGTGCTTGAAACATCAAATAAACCTAACAAAATTTACTTAAAAGGGCTAAATTCATACATTTCTAAAGTTTGGGAACTAAATTAGGCCAAAGTTTTGAAGAATGACTAATTTCAATTTTCACTGAAAGTTAAGGGACCAAAAACATATTTAACCCTAAAAAATATTATTAAAATAAAATCTAAAATAAAAACAATAAACTAAAATATAAAAAAAAGTTAAAATATGTAAACGGATGTCAACTTCCGTTGAAGGTGAAACGAATGTTGACATTCGTTGAAGATGAAACGGATGTTGATATTCGTTTTATAGCAAGGGTAAGTTGGGTATGGGGTGGTGCATGGAGCATTTGGTGGTGGTGGAGGGAGCAACACTCCTAATATTGGGCTCCTGCCCACTCATTAAGGCCCATTTAAAATGAAAAAAAAAATTACTTTGATCATATATTAGGTTCATCGAAGATTTTTTACATAATTAAAAAATAAATAAAAAATACACTTTATAAAAAAAGAATTTATGATATATTTAATAATATGTATTATACAACATTTTGCATCTCTGTCTAATATTAATTAAAAAAAATATTAACATATTTCAAATACTTAACATGTATAATTAAAACAATAAATATTTATAAAAATGAAAAAGAGTTTGTATCACTATGAAATTGACAATTATAGTTAAAAGTAGTAATCAAACACTTCCTTTAATTCTTTTGTATTGCAAAATATAATATCTAATTAGTTAAAATATCATACAACATACATAAAAAATAAAAAAAACGTACAACCATATTATTTATTATTGATGTCTTTAGATATATTATCTCCTTGACTAGTTTGCTCACACACAAAAAAAAAAGTATTTTCTTTTCCTTCCTTTGCATCTATAATTGATAATACACTAAGAATCAAGCAAGTAACCGTTTCTGTAACAAGTACAAATAAATGTTATAACAAATTCAGTAATAATTTAATTTACCAGAAAATCCAACTTGATCATAATCATACAACCAATTATGAGTACAAATGAGAACTTACATATGTAACATCCCAAATACAGTAATTACCATGAATCAGGATTAATTACAATTAACAGTAAAATAAACAGTCTTTAATATTAACAGCACTCAAAGGTTCGAAGCCGAACGGCGTCATTACAAAATAACGAGCGTATCAAAGTAACAGGGAATAAAGCGGAACGAACGGTTTTACAAAAGGACTAACCGAACGTCCAAAACGAGCTAACATTTACAGCCTAACATCTACGAGCGCTCTAAGGCTCGGCCTTCACTTCAACGTCGACTAGATTTGCATCTTCCAAATTTTCTTCTTCCAGCATTTCTTCAAGAGATGCACCACCGTCTGCTCACATCCACACGGATGATCATTGCAAGACAAGACGAACGTACATGGACAGTGGACAACACAATGGAAATGCAAGGGTAAGCTTATAATATTTAATTTATACAATTAACACATACATTTATATTTCAATTCACACATGCAACATGTAACTTATCAAATAATACTCATAGAAATAAGTATATAAGACAGACCGTCCGGACTGTATGAACCATGTAGTTACAAGCGTCCTTGCACCCGAGTGGTGTACTAGCCGGGATATACCTAATCAGCTACCACTCGAGGTTAATCCCTCGCCCATATCTAAGCGATGAACGAAGAACCTCCTGCCATTCCCACACATGACTACCCCCTTCTACGTGAAGATGAGTATCACGGAATATCAGGATGGACCAAGCCTGGCCTAACTTATCCATGTTCATACTTTACCAAATTTAGTATTTAATACATCTGAGACGTTCCTCCTTGGAACGCTCGTTCAAATTCCATAATCATAAAATCACTTGATATAACGTTCACACTGTAATTTGTCATAATTTATAATCAATCTCATCTTTAACTTTAAGAGTACAAAAGAACGAACGTTCAGCCCTTTGAAGAAGTAGGACGAACGTTCAAATATAATACTGGATGGACAGACGTGACTCTCTGTTTGACCAGTTAAATGCACTGCCTCAATTTGAAGTGTATTGGTACTTAGAAGATTTCAAAATAAATACCTTGGACCAGATTTAATATAAGAAGAATACTCAATAAGACTTAGAAATTTTCTTTGTATAATTTGGTATATACTGAACTGATGCCAGTATTTGAACGAACGTAAGAGAATGAATATTGAATATTTGGACGAACGCTATTTACGTTCGTTAAGGAATTTAGAATAAGGACGAACGTTCGACATGAGGCCGAACGCTATTTAGGACGAACGTTCGACATGAGGCCGAACGCTATTAAGGACGAACGCTTCGGTTAAAGACCGAGCGCTATTTAGAACGTACGCTTCGGTGTAAGACCGAGCGCTAATTAGGACGAACGCTTCGGTATGAGACCGAGCGCTATTTAGAACGTACGCTTCGGTGTAAGACCGAGCGCTAATTAGGACGACCGCTTCGGTATGAGACCGAGCGCTATATGGAATGAACGTTCGACATAAGGCCGAACGCTGTTTAAGGACGAACGTTCGGTTTAAGACCGAACGTTACGTATTCATAAAGTTTTAAATATTTAAAAACTGCTGAGCAAAAAAAACAGAACGCTCAGACATCCAAATGGGACGCTCGTTCTCGGGCAGAGTCCTTTCCAAATGAAAGAATTTCCATTCTAAGTTATTGTAAGGAAACCGAACGGTTTAAGACCGTACAGTGACGAGCGTCATTGATCATCGGAATTGATTTAAGTTTCAGGTTTTTCAACCTTAACAGATTTCCAGATTTCAACATTTAAACTTATACTGTATAATTCATATGATTTTCAATTTATAAACTTTATAACATTCATTCCAGTAACTTCATATTCAACATCAACGTACAGATTTACTTCATACACCATAATATCCATTTTTCATACGTATCAAACCAACATGCAGATCAAGCAAAGATCAGAAATCATTTTCCATAACAGTAGTCGTCCATACCGCTCAAACATCATACAATTCATACATGCACATCAGATCATATAACATACAGTATAAATTAAACATATAAGCTTCCCTTACCTGGATAGCAGTGTACGCCCTAAAATATGACTTCCACACGTTCAACCACAGCTCTTCTATACGCAACAGCCACTTAAGTTCCTTCTACTAAATCTAACCCTTTATCTAAACACCAAAATCAGAGTTTTCTCAGAAACAGTCCATGCATGAACTGAAGACTTGGTTTAGAATGAAGCCCTAATGGACAACCTACTAGAGGAAGGAACTTACCAGCTTAGAATCAAATTCTGTTCGGTCCAAACTAACGTCCGCGTCTCTGGAAACGTTCCTATGGTTCTGAAATGGGATTTGGAGAAGAAAAATGAGAGGTTACAGTAGAGAGAAGTTTACTGGTTTAAGAGAGAAGTTGGAGAAGATGAATGGGTGTGTTTCGTGAGGAAGAAGATGAGTGATGCAGGTGAGAGAGTTTTCAGAAAAATCTGGTTTTGTTAAACTCCCGTTCGTTTGAACGAACGTGTCCCAGGCTGACACCTGCACACCCATCACTGATTTAGAAGCCTCTACCGCAACACGTGGCGTGCTTGCATGCAAAGAGTGGTGCGTTTTTAATGTTGCAGAGAAATGATTGTGGCTCAGCTTTCCATGCACGGCAGAGGTGAAAATCAGAGTTGGAAGTGGGTTTTTAATTACCCGTAGCAGTGACGTGGTGTGTGTATTAGTGGTGATGTGTCAGAGAATTATTACTACTAATTATTCAGGGTTTCACATTCTCCCTAACTACAAAAATTTTCGTCCTCGAAAATTTAGAACTTACCCGTGAATAAGTGCGGATACAAGTCCCTCATTGCACTCTCCACTTCCCACGTTGAATCTCCAGTCTTGGCATCCCACACCACCTTCACTAATCGAATGTCCTTTCTCTTGTATAGTTTAGTGCGAACGTCCTCAATGCGGACAGGTTGCAACTTCAGCGTTCGGTTCGGTTGTAGTTGAATGTCTTCCAGTTCTAAGACATGAGAGAGATTGGCTATATACTTTCTGAGTTGTGAGACGTGGAAGACAGGATGAAGATTTGAGAGTTGAGGAGGCAAGGCAAGTTCGTAGGCTACTGGTCCAATCTTCTTCAAAATCTGATACGGCCCTATGAACTTGGGAGATAGCTTCTTTGGACGAACGACTCTGCCTACTCCAGTGATCGGATTGAGTCTCAAGAACACATGGTCTCCTGCAGCAAACTCCAAGGGTCTTCTTCTCCTATCCGCATATGATTTCTGTCTGCTCAGGGACGTCTTCAATCTGTCTTGGATCAACTTAACCTTCTCGGTTGTTTGTTGGATGAGTTCAGGTCCAGTTAGCACGTTCTCTCCCTCTTGAAACCAGCAAAGTGGTGTTCGGCATTTCCTCCCATAGAGAGCTTCAAACGGCGCCATTCCAATGCTAGACTGATAGCTATTGTTGTACGTGAATTCTACCAGTGGCAAGACTTCATCCCATGCGCCTAAGTGGTCTAGGACGCACGTCCTCAGTAAATCTTCCAACGTCTGGATAGTACGTTCAGACTGGCCGTCCGTTTGTGGATGATATGCTGAACTCATCTGCAGTCTGCTTCCTAATTCACCTTGTAATGATTGCCAAAACCGAGATGTGAATCTCGTGTCTCGGTCAGAAATGATGCTTGAAGGCACTCCATGAAGACGAACGATCTCCTTGATATATAACTTAGCCAAATTTGTCATTGACATCTTCAAGTTCACGGGCAGGAAGTGGGCGTTCTTCGTTAGTCTATCCACGATTACCCAGATTGAGTCATGATGCCTAACCGTTCGTGGTAGATGAGTCACAAAGTCCATGGAAATGCTGTCCCACTTCCATTCTGGAATCTCCAATGGTTGAAGTAATCCACCTGGTCTTTGTTGTTCAGCCTTTGCACGTTGACAGGTCAAGCAAGATGCCACAAAGCGAGCGATATCACTCTTCATTCCAGGCCACCAAAATGATTTCCGGAGGTCTTGATACATCTTAGTCATGCCAGGGTGTATGTTAAGACGACTATGATGTCCTTCCTCCAAGATAATCCTCTTCAGCTCGCCATCATTAGGAATGCACGTCCGACCCATGTAACGTAACATGCCGTCCGTTCCAGCGTTGAAATGCTTGGCCTGATCCGTACCGAGCGCGCTTAAAATCTTCACTAGCTCTTCATCCTCTCGTTGTTTCATCCAGATTCGGTCAAATACAGCGCTTGATATTCTAAGGTTACAGCACTTGATGCTGTTCGGTTCTAACTCAAACTGTAACCTTAGATCCCTGAAACTCTCCACTAAGTGCAGTTCCTTCACCATCATTAACGAGACATGCACTGACTTCCTGCTTAGAGCGTCCGCCACTACATTGGCCTTCCCAGGATGATAGAGCAACTCAAACTCGTAGTCTTTTAAGAACTCTAACCAACGTCTCTGCCTCATGTTCAACTCCTTCTGATCAAATAAATACTTGAGGCTCTTGTGGTCACTGAAGACTTGAAATGTTGATCCGTATAGATAATGCCTCCAAATCTTTAGTGCAAAAACAACCGCTGCCAATTCCAAGTCATGCGTTGGATAGTTGCGTTCATGAACCTTCAACTGACGAGACGCGTACGCTACCGCTCGTCTCTCTTGCATCAGCACACAGCCCAATCCTTGATGAGACGTGTCGCAGTACACTTCAAAGGGCTTGGACGTGTCTGGAATGATTAAAACTGGAGCACTCGTCAGTTTCACTTTCAGCTCCTGAAAACGTTCCTCACACAAGTCGGTCCACGCGAACGGTTGATCTTTCCTGGTGAGCTGAGTCAGTGGTGCTACTATCTTAGAAAATCCTTCAATGAAACGCCTATAGTAGCCCGCAAGACCAACAAAGCTTCTTACCTCCGTGACCGAACGTGGACGTTCCCATTCCATAACCGCACGTACCTTTGCTGGATCTACCGAGATCCCTCCAGCGGACACAATATGACCCAGAAATTGCACCTCCTTCATCCAGAATTCACACTTGGACAGTTTGGCATACAACTCTTTTTCCCTAAACACGCTCAGCACTGCCCTCAAGTGTTCTTCATGTTCAGCTTGCGTCCTAGAGTAGATGAGAATATCATCTATAAAAACGACCACAAACTTGTCCAGGTATGGCCGGAAGATGCGGTTCATATAATCCATGAACACTGCATGAGCGTTCGTCACTCCAAATGGCATCACTACATACTCGTAGTGTCCATAACGAGACCTGAACGCTGTCTTCTGAATGTCGTCCTCTTTCACCCTAATTTGATGATATCCCGAACGCAAGTCTATCTTAGAGAACACCGTTGCCCCATGCAGTTGGTCCAACAAGTCATCAATCCTTGGCAACGGGTATTTGTTCTTGATGGTCAGCTTGTTCAATTGTCTGTAATCTATGCACAAACGAGAGCTGCCATCCTTCTTTTTCACCAAGAGCACAGGCGCTCCCCATGGTGACACGCTCGGCCTTATGAATTGTTTATCCATAAGTTCTTCAATCTGCTTCTTGAGTTCAACCAACTCTGCAGGCGCCATACGGTATGGCTGAACAGATACAGGGGCTGCCGTGGTCACCAAATCAATGGTGAATTCAACTTCCCGAACAGGAGGCAACCCTGGTATTTCTTCTGGAAAAACGTCCTGAAACTCCTCCAAAATAGACGTTCGCTCTTTACTGCCAACAACGGACGTTCGTTCACGCCTCAATTCTCCAAGCTCTTGATTTTCATGCGTCATGACCAAGAAGCAGCTTGCACCTTCCATTATATCCTCCTTTAACTGACCAAGCGTTACATTCAATTCTTCACTCTCTTCATCCGGAAACACCAACTCTTTCTTCCCACAGTCTATGAGGATGTGATTGGTAGCCAACCAATCCATTCCTAGAATCACCTCCAAACCTTGAAGAGGTAGGCAGATGAGATTAACTTTATACTTACGGCCTTCCACTTCTATAGGACACCGGACGCACATAGTGGACGTCCTGATTTCTCCAGCCGCTGGGGTTGACACCACCAGATCAAACTGCATTTCACTCAACTTTAATCCCAGTTTGCCAACGCACGCCTTCGAGATGAAGGAATGTGTTGCTCCCGAATCAAACAGTACGCAACAAGATCTACCATACACTAAACATGTACTGATGATGAGTGTACCTGAGCTAGCTGCCTCTGCACCAGTAATAGCATACACTCGCCCTACTGCTTGTGCCCGTCCACCTCTCGGATGATTTCTTCCAGTATTTGGTGGTCTCGTCACTGCACGACCGCTCATGTTGCACTCGCTATCAGAGTGTCCGTTCCTTCCACACAATCTGCAGTGCTTTCCTCCAGCTAGTTGAGGGCATGCATTCCTATAATGTGGCCCTCCACACTGGTAACAAGTAACGTTCCCTTGTCCAGACTGCCCGACAGGAACGATCGCTTGTGATCCACTTGCATGAGATGGTTGACTAGGACGAGCGTAAGGAGTCCTCCTCTGAACCATACCTCCCCTGGACACTACCGGTCCCCTACTCACTTGTTGTTGTTTCTTGTGTCGTTCAGCTTCCGCCATGTTCTTCTCCAACACCTTGGCCCTCTCAACCATGGCAGGAAACGTCCTTATGCACAAGCTTGAAATCATAACTTTCAAGTCACTCCTTAAGCCGTTCTCAAACTTCCTACATTGCCACTCTCCACTGGTGGCCATAGTATTGAATCGCACAAGGTGTTTGAATTTGTTGGTGTACTCTGAAACTGACATACTGCCTTGGACGAGCTGCAGAAATTCGACTTCCTTTGCAAAACGGACGCTGTCAGGGAAGTATTCTTCATAAAATTTGTTTCTGAACACTTCCCAAGTGATCGGTTGTCGAGCGTCGGCCAGAATAGCCCTTGCGCTCGCCCACCAGTGACTCGCTTCTCCAGACAGCAAGTATTCAGTGTACGCCAAGCGGTTCTCGTCCGGGCATCTCTTGGCATTGAAGATCTTCTCCATGTCCCTTAGCCACTGGTCCGCCTCATCCGGGAGGCACTTCCCACTGAACTTAGTTGGGTGGTGCTGCAGGAAGCTCTCCAAACTCCACTCTGCAGTCGGTTGAGCAGCGTTTGAAGAGGATGCTCCAGGCGTACCTCTGGTTGTTGCAAGTATCTCCATCAACTGCCTCTGCGTGGTTTCAGAATTCGCACGAGAGGCCTCCAGACTCTGCATAGCAGCTTGGTTTTGCTGCATCAGGGTAGCGTTTTGTTCCATGAGAGTGGTATTTTGCTGTTGGAGTCTCTCAATGACGCTCTCCAACAATCTGGAGTTGTTGGAAGCATCAGGTTCATTCGGTTGAGGAGGGGGAGGCAATCTAGGTGCCATTTGTTCTCTGGATACAGAGAAAAACGAGCGTTAGTTATGTCCAAGAGTTAAAACAATATTAACTCATTAAACATACAATAATCACACAGCACAAACACAATGCACTCATAACCCTACAGTGTCCTTTTAAAAGAACAAAACTGCTCTGATACCACTAATGTAACATCCCAAATACAGTAATTACCATGAATCAGGATTAATTACAATTAACAGTAAAATAAACAGTCTTTAATATTAACAGCACTCAAAGGTTCGAAGCCGAACGGCGTCATTACAAAATAACGAGCGTATCAAAGTAACAGGGAATAAAGCGGAACGAACGGTTTTACAAAAGGACTAACCGAACGTCCAAAACGAGCTAACATTTACAGCCTAACATCTACGAGCGCTCTAAGGCTCGGCCTTCACTTCAATGTCGACCAGATTTGCATCTTCCAAATTTTCTTCTTCCAGCATTTCTTCAAGAGATGCACCACCGTCTGCTCACATCCACACGGATGATCATTGCAAGACAAGACGAACGTACATGGACAGTGGACAACACAATGGAAATGCAAGGGTAAGCTTATAATATTTAATTTATACAATTAACACATACATTTATATTTCAATTCACACATGCAACATGTAACTTATCAAATAATACTCATAGAAATAAGTATATAAGACAGACCGTCCGGACTGTATGAACCATGTAGTTACAAGCGTCCTTGCACCCGAGTGGTGTACTAGCCGGGATATACCTAATCAGCTACCACTCGAGGTTAATCCCTCGCCCATATCTAAGCGATGAACGAAGAACCTCCTGCCATTCCCACACATGACTACCCCCTTCTACGTGAAGATGAGTATCACGGAATATCAGGATGGACCAAGCCTGGCCTAACTTATCCATGTTCATACTTTACCAAATTTAGTATTTAATACATCTGAGACGTTCCTCCTTGGAACGCTCGTTCAAATTCCATAATCATAAAATCACTTGATATAACGTTCACACTGTAATTTGTCATAATTTATAATCAATCTCATCTTTAACTTTAAGAGTACAAAAGAACGAACGTTCAGCCCTTTGAAGAAGTAGGACGAACGTTCAAATATAATACTGGATGGACAGACGTGACTCTCTGTTTGACCAGTTAAATGCACTGCCTCAATTTGAAGTGTATTGGTACTTAGAAGATTTCAAAATAAATACCTTGGACCAGATTTAATATAAGAAGAATACTCAATAAGACTTAGAAATTTTCTTTGTATAATTTGGTATATACTGAACTGATGCCAGTATTTGAACGAACGTAAGAGAATGAATATTGAATATTTGGACGAACGCTATTTACGTTCGTTAAGGAATTTAGAATAAGGACGAACGTTCGACATGAGGCCGAACGCTATTTAGGACGAACGTTCGACATGAGGCCGAACGCTATTAAGGACGAACGCTTCGGTTAAAGACCGAGCGCTATTTAGAACGTACGCTTCGGTGTAAGACCGAGCGCTAATTAGGACGAACGCTTCGGTATGAGACCGAGCGCTATTTAGAACGTACGCTTCGGTGTAAGACCGAGCGCTAATTAGGACGACCGCTTCGGTATGAGACCGAGCGCTATATGGAATGAACGTTCGACATAAGGCCGAACGCTGTTTAAGGACGAACGTTCGGTTTAAGACCGAACGTTACGTATTCATAAAGTTTTAAATATTTAAAAACTGCTGAGCAAAAAAAACAGAACGCTCAGACATCCAAATGGGACGCTCGTTCTCGGGCAGAGTCCTTTCCAAATGAAAGAATTTCCATTCTAAGTTATTGTAAGGAAACCGAACGGTTTAAGACCGTACAGTGACGAGCGTCATTGATCATCGGAATTGATTTAAGTTTCAGGTTTTTCAACCTTAACAGATTTCCAGATTTCAACATTTAAACTTATACTGTATAATTCATATGATTTTCAATTTATAAACTTTATAACATTCATTCCAGTAACTTCATATTCAACATCAACGTACAGATTTACTTCATACACCATAATATCCATTTTTCATACGTATCAAACCAACATGCAGATCAAGCAAAGATCAGAAATCATTTTCCATAACAGTAGTCGTCCATACCGCTCAAACATCATACAATTCATACATGCACATCAGATCATATAACATACAGTATAAATTAAACATATAAGCTTCCCTTACCTGGATAGCAGTGTACGCCCTAAAATATGACTTCCACACGTTCAACCACAGCTCTTCTATACGCAACAGCCACTTAAGTTCCTTCTACTAAATCTAACCCTTTATCTAAACACCAAAATCAGAGTTTTCTCAGAAACAGTCCATGCATGAACTGAAGACTTGGTTTAGAATGAAGCCCTAATGGACAACCTACTAGAGGAAGGAACTTACCAGCTTAGAATCAAATTCTGTTCGGTCCAAACTAACGTCCGCGTCTCTGGAAACGTTCCTATGGTTCTGAAATGGGATTTGGAGAAGAAAAATGAGAGGTTACAGTAGAGAGAAGTTTACTGGTTTAAGAGAGAAGTTGGAGAAGATGAATGGGTGTGTTTCGTGAGGAAGAAGATGAGTGATGCAGGTGAGAGAGTTTTCAGAAAAATCTGGTTTTGTTAAACTCCCGTTCGTTTGAACGAACGTGTCCCAGGCTGACACCTGCACACCCATCACTGATTTAGAAGCCTCTACCGCAACACGTGGCGTGCTTGCATGCAAAGAGTGGTGCGTTTTTAATGTTGCAGAGAAATGATTGTGGCTCAGCTTTCCATGCACGGCAGAGGTGAAAATCAGAGTTGGAAGTGGGTTTTTAATTACCCGTAGCAGTGACGTGGTGTGTGTATTAGTGGTGATGTGTCAGAGAATTATTACTACTAATTATTCAGGGTTTCACAACATATTTATCAGAGTAAACAATTTTTGTACTTAACAATGTTAACTACAGATTTTAAAGTCATTGTCGTGATTGAAATACTTAAAATGCCACGTCACAAATGCAAATTGGGGGAACCTATGCTTATTCAACCTCCTATATTGGAGGACATGTAAGTATTCACCAAAAATACATACAGATCAAGAATAAAAAAATTTAATATTTTTGATATCAACAAAAATAGGCTAAGCTTTAAAAACATTTGCCCAGATAAAAATAGGTTTTTTTTTTGCCTGGCCTAAGACACTAAGGCTATGGGGGTGAAAGAAGAAATTCCCTATTTAATCGTTTATTCCCCACAAATGTGCAAACCCTGCAAACCTCTCTTTTGTAATCGTGATTGATTGTATGAGGGTGTTGCTCCCTCCACCCCCACACATCTCTTCCTCCACCTCCCCTTTACTATTTTGCCCCTTTCTCCACATTTCCTTTACTATTTTGTCCCTCAAATAAAATTTTATTTTTAAAATTATTGTTTTTTAATTTTATTCATTTATAACATATTTCACTGATAACCTACGTAGTTCCTTGTATGAGTAAAATATTTTTCTGCAAAGCTTGGTGATCGTGAAAAGAATTATCAAGCAATCTTCCTCTTGTTCTCGGTGCAGTACGTGGTGCAGTGCGTTTGTGGTGTAGTGTCCTTGTCGTGATTCCTCTCCAGGAACGTAGTCATAATCCTTCCAATAATCCTAAACCATAAACCCTTCCCATACTTCCAATAATCCTTTTAATATCCAAGCCTATAGAGCCGCAAAACGTAGTAAAATAAAAACCAAATGTAAAAGGAACACTGCCTCTGGACAGATGACATCCTTCAACGGATGTCAACATCCGTTTAAGACGAAACGGATGTCAACATCCGTTTAAGGCGAAACGGATGTCAACATCCGTTTAAGGCGAAACGGATGTCGACATCCGTTTTGAGGATATACACTCATAGAGAACAACATTCCCTATGTTGGTCATGGAATCACTCTTCCTAATTATATCACCGAGCACGGTGTACATGTGTCCACTAGCCTGCTTGTCACCACTTCCCAACAATGCGAGAATTTTCAGCATCTTAATCTAAGCACTCAAACACAACGAGTAGCCAATTTAAGCAACAGGATCGAGTAAGTAACATGCAAAATCAAAAATAGTCTTAAATGGATAAGCTTCTCTATGAACCTGTCTTCCTAGTTTAGTTTAATCTAAAGTCAAAATTAATCATTTTAGTTTCTTATTTTCTCTCCTCGAGGGAGGAATTTATCCAAATATTAAATAGAATCTAACCTGAATGAAGGGTGCAGGCATTTGGTGATAATCATAAGTCTTGGGCATAATTGTCATTTTAGAAGGATATAATTGGCATTTTAGAAAATTGGGGAGGTGGAGGAAGAGACGTGTGGGGGTGGAGGGAGCAACACCCATTGTATGATTACAATCAGATTGGACCTTCTCTTATATTTAAATTATTATTGAATTTGTTATAATATTTATTTATGCTTGTTATAAAACCAAACAACTGTTCTTTTTGTATTATCAATTCTAGACGCAAAAGAAATGAAGAGATATAACCTTTATTTAGCAAACTAGTGAAGGAGATAATATATCGGAGGTCAATAACAAAGAGATGATACATTTTTTTTAAGTATGTTACATAAACATTTTGGCTAATTGGATGTAATTTTTCTAAGTAAATGTTGAAATACTAAAAGTGTTTAGTAGTCTTGAGAGGGCTTATTTGTTATTTTGTGATATGTTAATTAAGTTTATCAATTTCATAGTGATATGAACTTTTGGTTACTTTTATAAACCTTTTCATGTTTTAATTACACATACCATATATGTAAGAAACATTAATAAAGTTATTTCAAATAATATTTACATTAGGATGTACGATGATGTATAATGCATTTACTAAACATTAAACTTTAGAACTTTGATCAATAATATTTCGTAATTATTTTGCATGGACATATTGTAATTTTTTTTAATTAGTTAAAAAGTTATCTCTTGGCCGGTTTTAAAATATGAGTGTTGCTCCCTCCACCACCACAACATGCTCTCTGCATCTCTTTAAATTCTTTTATTTCCAAAATTATCCTTAGGTTAAAAGTTAAATTTTTTTTACTTTTATCATGAATTTTTAATTTATTTCTCAAACCCTAATTTTATCTTATTCATATTCTGTGAACGCAGCAGCTACACCCCATTAAAACTATAAAAAAGTTTTAACCTTTTAACATAAGCATAGTTTTGGAAATAAAAAAATTTGAGGAGGTGCAGAGAGCTTGTCGTAGTGGTGGAGAGACCAACACTCTTAAAATATAGATTAGGTTGAACCACTAAATTTTTTTAAGTATAATTTCTTCCTGGACCTCCATAACTTTCTTCTGAACCCCGTAATTTCTTTCCTATTTTGCCATTTCCTGATTTTCAAGTCTAGAAAAAAAAAAACGCTCCATTTTGCAATCCCAAAGTTATTTTTGACTTTCAGATTACACAATCCCAAAAGCTTTAAGATTTCGGAATCTAGAAATCAAACAATAACTTCTAAGTTATACAATTTGGAAAGGGAAAAATAGAATAAAAAATTCGAGCTTGAAAGACTGCCTTGTTTGAGTTGCCCGTAGGATCATGCTCGGTGGAGCCAGACCACCAATTTGACAATCGCAGTTTTAATAGCCTCGGATAAGAAAAAGGTGAGCGAAAGATGTTTTAATCACTTTGTCAATAAAACATTCCCATGGGTGATTGTAAAGTTACTAAGCTTTCCCGTAGCAACTGAATGTGCTCTGCAATTTTCTTCAGGAATCATATTCTTAATCTTAATCTTAATCCCATTTCCAAAAACAATTACTTGGGAAGAAAACGACTTTTTATTCCAAAAGCCACCTACTCTTCATCTTCATAATGTCGTGTAATAATATTTGGATTCCGAGAAATAAAAAGAGAAACACAAGGCTGTGAAATATGGTTTCACGGAAGATGAGGATTAACATAAACGTATTATGTTCTGAGGTATCATCTCATCGGCTAATAATAAATTGAAGTATGTGATTGTGTTCCGACATGCAAAATGTTTGACAATTGCAACAGTTGTGATTAATTGAAAACAAAACTCTTTACTTTCTTTATCATGCACATTCTACTAGATTAACAGTGTGCACGTAAAATCGTTAGGTTTAAGCTATCATTACAGATTTCATCTCCTTACATGCAACGATGTGTAATTTTAAATGTATCTTGATGGTTCAATATATTTCAGATGAGCTTATGAATAATGCATCAAGTTAGGATGCAATTGAAATAAAGAGACTAAAGTGACTTAGAGGCACCTTGAAGAGACTTTTCGAAGTCCTCCAGCTGACAAATAAAACCCTGATTGGGACGTGCTTCTGGTCGTATACTCCTTACATGTTGCAGAGCTTCAGAAAGGCTCATTCCACGAGTCCTCATCAGATATGCAACAACTATAGTCACACTGCAAGGTGTAACATTATTAGCAGCAATTTTCATCAGTTCATCGTCATAAGAAAATAAAAATAACAAAACAACAAATATACCAAGATTTTTTTTAAGAAGTTCAGATTTGGGCATTAAAATGCAAGCAAGAGTTTCATGCAGAACTGAAGTTACGGAAGGAGATAATTAACCACTCTTGAAATTCAAGCTACATCCTTAATTCTATATTTTAAGTATGTTAACAAACTTAAGCTTTAACTTATTTCTTAGATGTTTAAAAATTTGACAGCATTTGAAAATCGAAGCAAGAAATAATGATTTGATAGTCAACAACCTCGAAGCAAGAAAAATAATGATTTGATTCAACTCATGCCACACGAACCTTTATTATTATTTAAAATTTTCAATACATGCAAGTGGAAGAATCCATACAAAAACAGATTCCAGAAAAAGAAAATAAATGAACAATGAAGCAGAGAAAACAACAAAAGGATACCAATAATACTCAAGGCTACAACAGATTTACAGTTTTCTATATGAAAACCATTTCACATTTAGCACAACAGTCGAAAACTTAAATCCAACACATCATCACACATATGATAATTATACTTGTTCAAAACTTTGTTACAATAGGTTTCAAGAAATACTGTAATATAACAAGATATGTAAAGATATTTTACAAGGAAAATGAACACTGGTGGCGTGCCCCGTGCAATCTTTGTAACAAAATTGTAAGGCAAACAGATGTTTACCAGACTTTTCATGTAAAACTTGTTACTTAGACTCATGTGCGAGCGATTTTCTATGTTATCACCACTATATGAAAAGGAGTGAACCCTGGAGCAACCTTAAAGTAAGATTGCCGCTTGTGACCTAGTGATGGCAGGCTCAAATCCCAGAAATAGTTTCCCATTCGTGGGATTTAAGGCCGTGTCTATCCTCTCCACCGCCCTTCCAAAGACCTCACTGGGTAAGAGCCTTGTGCATTGGGGGCCACCTTTTATATCAGTGGGTATCGGAGCCAGCATCCGAAGGCCAATGAATAATGAAATACACGTTGGGTCTATTAGAGATAGTTTTACATAGTTAAACAGTTAAAATAACTGTTGCTGCTGTTACTGTAAGTATGTTTTCTGTCAGAGGAAGTGTCCTCCTCTTTTCTTGATTACTTAGCTCTATATAGCTAAGTCCTTGTACTTTTCAATGGTTCAGTTGATCAATCAAAACACGAGAGATGTTATTCAGTTTACTCTGTTCCTACAAGAGTCTAGTTTTTTTTTCTCGTGAAACAGTGTTCCACATAATTTAAACCAGAAAATGCACGAAATTATCAAGAACAGGAAGTGATCGCACGTAAACAAGGGAGAAAGGAATAGAAGCTACCTCCTTGATCTTCCAGCGAAACAGTGAACCAAAACACCTCCACCGAGTCTTTTGGCTTCATCAATAAAATCAAAACACTCATTGAAGTATTGTCTTAAGTCTTCATCGTCTTTGTCAACAACTGCCTCAATTTTCCCACAAAATCATATATTTAGTATGGACACGGTACTAGATAGTAACCTTATATACTTTGACAGCAACAGCATACAAAACTTTGAAGAGCCAAAGCATGCACTTTCAGAATAGCAAACAAACACAATTGTTATCCTAAAGCGCACAGGGTAATCCCATTCATTGTGTTTCAATTATAAGTCGTGAAACACCTTTCAATGGCAACAAATCCCAATCAGAATAACCCTACATCAATTTTAAAATCCGCTCATCGATCACCAGTCACAAACATTTATAGATCGATGTGAAATGCAAAGCAAAGTTTGATTCAAAGAAAATTAGCATACCATGTATAATTTTATAGACAAAATCATCAGGATGTGCAGGTGGTATTCTACCAGCCACAGTCAAAATGTGAGTAATATTATGGTCTTTCAAAGAAGCTTTGTTAACTGCAGTGCCAATCGAACCCAAATACAGACCCTGCATCCATAACACACAGCAATAACAGAATAACAGCCTTTAACACAAACAGAATGCATTCAAAAGAAGTCCTAATGAAATTAGAATTGTACCTCATCTATTTTGAAAGGACTTTTGTCCTTTTTGTAGGCTTGAAATAAATGCCAAACCCGTGCGATAACTTCTATTTGCCCATTCATGCATTTGTCAAATTGTTCTATAGCCGCTGAGGTGCTCATTCTCGATCCCCTTTAAAACAATAAACATCAATTCAATATTAACATGAATCGTTGGTAGTCAATAAATAAGAAATGAAAATCGAACACGGAACACAAACTGATTGCAAAATATTCTGGTAAAAAAGGTTACGATTAGAGCAGATGGATGTGAATGCGATATAGTGTTTTGCGAGGAAGGAGAAGAACTTACCAACAAAGCGTGCAAATTGATTGCTGTGAAATATTTGTAACAAACTTATTGCTTTCTTCCCTTTTTCTTCGTCATCAAAATCCTTCTAATAAAGTAATACTTTATTTATTTATCTATTTATTTTTAACTCCACTTCTACCTCCTATTTGTAGTTTATTATTCCTCCTCCTACCAGTGAGAGATAGGTATAGAACTATAGTGATATAATAATATGAAATTAAGATCACGAATTTTGAACCGGAGTTTGTTCTATTACAAAATATTTTATAAGCTACAATAAAATTAATCTTAATTTATTAAATCTAACATAAAATTTCCCAAATTTGTTCTAACTTCACGAATGGAGCTTTTAGTAACAAACAAATGTTTAACTTATCATATATTCATAATCACTTTTAAAAGAAAAAAAATTCCTAACTTAAAACACTGTAAAAACTTTTTCACAAAATTTTCCTATATTTATTTTTTTAGAATTTATATACCGACTAGTTTTAGCCCTAATTTATAAAATATCTTATTTAAAGACCACGTGAATGAATTGTACAACAAAATGGTTATTTTTAGGGTTAAATATGTTTTTCGTTTCTGTGAAGTATAACTGATTTTTGGTTTTAATCTCTACTCAAAACTTTGATGGCATTTAGTCCTCATTGTATTGAAACATGTAATATTAGTCCTTAAAAATGGACGACGTCAAGTTTTTGTTGATCTGGCAAACGGCGAGGTCAGGTCCTTTGCTAGCTTCTGTCTTAAGTATCTGTCACGTTGCATTTTTAATTAATGGAATGAGATTAAGTAATTGGCACGTGTGTGGATGATTGAAATCAGATTACGAATTATAGCGTTTTTCGTGAACCATGGCGGTCCTTTTGTTTTGTTTGGAGAAGAGGTGTTGTTTGCATCACCGTGATGGATCCTTTTGTTTTGTTTGGTTCTTTTTTCTTTTCGGGTAAACTTACGCTGCTTTTCGATTTGGGGAAGGCAAGAGAAGGTTGCTTGGGTGACCCAGCAGAAGCAGCCACAAGTTCAGAACAGAGTACGTGATTTGTGTGATATTGGGTATGACTATGAAGCCATGAACTGCATATGCGCCTTGCCTCATTCTGTATGGCACCGTCCTCTTCAAGCGAAGCCCCAGAATCAGCAGGTTTCGCATTTTGGATCAGGGTCACGACCCGGTTTACAAGCTAGATCTGGCGCTGTTAACAAAAAGGGTTGCGCTGGAACAAGGGTTTTCCCTTCATCAGAACACCCAAACCCTAAATCCCCAATACTTATATTCACACGCAGAACACCAAAACAATATGTATCATCTTACCTCCTCAACAAGACAAACTCTAACCTTCAACTGAGATTACGAAGAAGAACCCAGCTTTGCCCCAACAGAGATGATGAAGAAGCTTCGAACTTTGCCCCCAAGTGAGATGATGAAGAAGAGCTCTAATTCGTAATCTGATTTCAATCACCCACACACGTGCCAATCACTTAATCTCATTCCATTAATTAAAAATGCAACGTGGCAGATAAAGATAAAAGCTGGCAAAGGACCTGGCCTAGCCGTTTGCCAGATCAACAAAAACTTGACGCTGTCCATTTTTAAGGACTAATAATACATGTTTCAATATAATGAGGACTAAATGCCATCAAAGTTTTGAGTACGGACTAAAATCAAAAATCAGTTATACTTCAGTGACGAAAAACATATTTAACCCTTATTTTTATAACCTTAAAAATATTTATTTTACATAATTATTTAAAAAATATCATTCATAAATATATTTTAAGTATTTATTTTTTAATACATAATTGAATTGTTATATTAATTAATTTTATTATTTATTTTCTTTAAAATACATTTTTATATAGAGAGAGGAGAGAGACGAGCTTAGATGAACCAGAGCCACAAATTCTCAAATAAAAAAAGTCGATAACAAACAGGACAGAGAAACTATTTAGCCCGTGAAAGAAGTTAAAAAAAATATATTTTACTGTTAAAAAAAGGATAGGTGACAAATTATTTTTTCAGTGAAACTCCAGATATGATTGATATTTTGAAAATCGTGTCAATCAAATATTTTAATAATTATTTAATTTTTACAATCTATTAAATATTTAAAAAGTCGTATTTTTAATAAATTTTTATTATTTTTATTATTTTATTGATTAGGTGATATATTTTAATTGAATTACGTGATTGTTATTTTTGTTATCATTTTATATAATTTTCATGTAATTTTTTAATTTTATATAATTACATTCTTAGAAAAAATATTTTAAGTTTCCAGAATTAGAAAATGACTTTTTTTTCACTTTCTTTTTAGTTTAAGAATTAAAATAGTAAATTTAAAATTTGAGAGACTGAAACAATCATTTAATAAAATAAAATTTGACAATTGCAGAGATTTAAAAGGTATTTTAGAAAAATATATATACATTTATTTTTGTATAGTATTTGACCAAAAATGGTTTGAACGAAAAGCTAAAACATAATTTTAAAAATTATGAGAAGTAGAAAAATGAATTTTAAATTTAAATTGAAAAGTAAAATTATCTAAGCTGTAAAGTACTAGAAGCACATTTGTTTATAAAAAAACTTGTAAAAGAATGACAGGTAGCATTGTTTTACACACTATAAAAACACGTGTATTGACGTGTATATCACGCATTACATGTTTACACTTACACACCCTTGCCCACTTGCTAATTATTTAATGGTTTAATTGCTTCCTTTGTCCCCAGTTTGGTTGAATTGTGTCAAATTCATCCTCATTTTTAAAAAAGTTTCATTGTCGTCCTCACGTGGTGTAAAAGTTTCATTGTCGTCCTCACATGGTGTAAAAGTGTCAATTGAATCCAAACATAGAAAAAATTTGTGTCAAAGTAGTCATTTTTCCTATATCTCTGTGTCTTCCTTTCATACAATCAAGTACAGATATTCATTTTACCTTATCCAATTTATGGCTTTTCATAGCTCCAGAGAAGTGACATATGAAAGGAAGACACAGAGATATAGGAAAAATGACTACTTTGACACAAATTTTTTCTATGTTTGGATTCAATTGACACTTTTATACCACGTGAGGACGACAATGAAACTTTTTTAAAAATGAGGATGAATTTGACACAATTCAACCAAACTGGGGACAAAGGAAGCAATTAAACCTTATTTAATATATATTTTTATAAATCAAACAATCTTGGCTTTTATATTTTATATTGAATTCAATAATTATTTTTTTCTAAATCTCTGGATCTTATTACATTACAAACTTCGGACATGCGCCACCAGTTAAAATGACGAGGGAAATCAATGAAGAAATAAAGAAGAAAAATAAGGAAAAATTCAATACTTAAAAACAATCACCAACAGAATTTGATTAATCTAGATAAAACTAAATATAATTAAATTAAAAAATTAAACTAATTTAATTTATTTGGTTTGGATTCTTGAATTCAAAATAATAAATTCTTCCAATAAGTTACTTTTATAGACTGGTGGTCAAATTAAAAAGTCAAGATGGAGTATTGAAAGAATAACTAGTTGGCAATAAAAAATATGTTGAAGTTTGTGTTGTAAGCTATGGTACTATATTTTCGTTGTAAGCTAAAGACTGGGAATAAAAGTTCATATCCAGAGACAACAACTTTGAATGGTTTAGAATTTAATAATTCATGAGTAATAAACATGTGAATCTAAGGATTTTTTAAAGTTTCGCAATTAAATATATTATATGTTGATAATATAGTCAGATGTAAAGAAAATTGATTAATAATGAAGAGTAGATCTTACAGCATTTTGGATGAGGTATATGAAAAGGAGACCCCAAAGGAGTTACTGAGAGATATTTCAGAATGGCTACTTCGTGTGACATACTCCATTTCTTCATCTTCTCAATAGCTCTGCTTTCACTGCTGTCTTCATCTTCGTCGTTGGCAGTGAATGCACCATCTAAACCCCATGCCTTCATCCTGCCCATCGAGAAAGACCCAAAAACCCTTCAGTACTCAACTTCCGTGGAGATGGGCACTCCTCCGTTCACACTAGATCTAGTCATTGACATAAGAGAACGTTTCTTATGGTTCGAGTGTGGCAGCGACTACAACTCCTCAACCTACCACCCTGTCCGATGTGGGACCAAGAAATGCATCCAAGCCAAAGGCACCGATTGCATCACATGCATCAACCACCCTCTCAAAACGGGATGCACTAACAACACCTGCGGGGTTCAACCATTCAACCCCTTCGCCGGCTTCTACGTCAGTGGCGATGTCGGACAAGACACCCTCTCCTCCGCGCACTCCACAACCCGTGCGAGAGCACCCTCCAATTTACACGTCCCGGCCTTCATCTCTTCCTGCGTCTACCCGGATAAGTTTGGGGTCGAGGGCTTTCTCCTGGGCCTGGCCCGCGGCAAGAAAGGAGTATTGGGCCTTGCAAACACTGCTATTTCATTACCAGCCCAACTCGCAACCAAATACAAATACCACCTTCAACGCAAGTTTGCGCTCTGTTTACCTTCCACTTCAAAATTTAACAAACTCGGGGATCTCTTTGTCGGTGGCGGCCCTTACTATTTGCCACCTCACGATGCTTCCAAGTTTCTAACTTACACTCCCCTCGTTACCAACCCCCATAGCACAGGCCCGATCTTTGACGACGATCCTTCCGCGGAGTACTTCATTGACGTTAAGTCAATCAAAGTTGACGGGAAAACTGTGAACGTTAACAGCTCTCTGTTGTCTATTGACAAACAGGGAAACGGGGGCACAAAACTGAGCACCGTTATTCCTTACAGCAGGTTGCACAGTTCAATCTACCGGCCTCTGGTGGATGGTTTCGTGAAGAAAGCGGCTCTTAGGAAAATGAAGAGAGTGGCTTCGGTGGCGCCGTTTGGGGCGTGCTTCAGTTCGAGAACGGTTGGGAATGTGCCAGCAATAGCTCTGGTCCTTGGAGGTGGGGTTGAGTGGAGAATCTATGGGGCAAATTCTATGGTGAAGGTTAACAAAAAGGTGCAATGCCTTGGGTTTGTGGATGCAGGTTTGGAGCCTGGAAGTCCCATAGCAACCTCCATTGTTATCGGTGGGTATCAGATGGAGGACAATCTTTTGGAGTTTGATCTTGCTTCTTCAAGATTTGGTTTTAGCTCCTCCCTTTTACTCCACAATGCTACCTGTTCCCATTTCAGACTCCTTTGATATTTCCCTTCAACGTTTCCTTAATTTCGTGATCAATAAATTTCATTTTCCCTTGTAATCGTATTTATCACGTCCTGTATTTTTAGTCAAAGTCATTCACATTCTCGGTTTCGGTCTCTTCTATATCTCGTTAACTTCTCGGTTTCGGTCTCTTCTATATCTCGTTAACTATGTCGAAATTCAATAACAAATATTTTAAAACTTAATTTTTCAACAATTTCTCACTTGAAAGCGTAGAGATAGATTTCCCATTATTACAAATCTCAAACACTCGTGTATGGATATTACGTGAAATAGATCGTTACGCATATCTCTTTCTTTTTCCTCTAATTATTTACTATTTATATATTTATATTGAGATTTCAAACATCTTTTAGGCCTATCTGATTTTTTCTTAAATGTGTTAAACCTACTATACATGAGACAAAAATATATGTGTTACTACCGAGGGTGGACAACCGACCGGGAAAATTTGGACACTACCGATCAGGCGTTCCAAACCTGGTATATCCGATCGGATCTCGTAAGCACAACGTATCCGATCGGGCAGTTGTGTAAAACTGCGGGCTGAAGACAGCAGTTGAATGCTCATGAATGTGTGGTTAATGAGGTAACGGTCCTTGTCGAGCATTTAAAGTGTGCATTAAAAACCATTAAGAGGTAAATTAACGGGGAATAATCTCTGAAATTATATAAATAGTAGTCAAAGGAGAAGGTAAACTCTCTGTTCTTTTGATAATTATAGACTTGCGAGAGCCCATTCTGACTTGATCGTCGGAGTGTTTGCTGTAGGTCAACCCATTTACACTGATACCGAGCGCAGAGGAGGCAAGAGAAGGAAGACCGATCGGAGGAGGAGGAGTGTTTCCGGACGGAGGTAGCAGGAGTTTTCCCCGGTCCCATTCAGCAGAAATAATATGTTTTTAGGATATTGGTTGATCAAATCAACAAACTCATTAAAAAAAGAAAAAGTATTGTTATTCATATATTTATAGAGATTTTTTATTCAAATTTTCAGTTCGGAAACTATAGAAATTAATCATTTAACTATCATTTAATTTATCTCCAAATAAAACGAGTCATATAGTAACATTTTGAGAGATAATCATTTTATTATTGTTCTTATCTTTTGTAAAGTTTATATATATATATATATATATATATATATATATATATTAAAAACTTCATTATATTATAAATCTTATTATAAAAATACGTTATTATGGTTTTTGGTTAACTTAAATATTAAAGTATATAATGCAGATTAAGCTTTATTCCATACTTAAATGACTAAACGTAATCTCTTTGGAGTTCAGAGCTCAGTGCAAAACATTTACCTATATAACAACTTCTCCAGAAATGGCTGGAAAGAACAATTTAAATTCAATTTGTTTTAAATGTTTATTTACCTCATTAAAATATAATGTGACCAGGTTAACACGTAAGCTTGAGTCGCGTGTGTTATTTTATCAACATACGTAGAAGAGTGTAAAAAGGAATTGCTATTACAATATGCCAATTGATGTGAGATGAACTTAGTTTTTTAGCCTTCATCCAATAAACACATCATTGTGAATAAGAAGATACAGAGAACATTATATAAATCCATGATGTTCCTTAAAATGAAAATTAAAGCTAAAGGATAAAGGAGATGAGCAGGAGCAAATAAATTAGAGGAGGTCAGGGACACTTGTAATTTCGATGCAAAGCACTTCCATTTTTATTTGTATAAAAGTTATTGTTTAATACAATTTGTAAGAATATGATTAATTTTTGTTTTAGTCTTTATTTTAAATTTTTATATTCAATTTTTGAAATTCATGGAATTGGTCGCTAATAAATAACATTAAAGTGTCACATCACCACTTCGTTTTAAGCCACATCCAATCTTGCCATGTTTATAATTAATTAATTATTAATTATTAATTGTAAACAGTGGATAATTACAAATTGTTTAAAACGTGTTAAAACTTAAGTTCATTTGTTTAATTCAAACTCTCAAATGATTTTACTTGAACTTGCTAGTTTCATAGGTTTCAAATCGAAAAAATAATCATCATTTCAAACTCATTTCAACAAAAATGATTCATGAGTTACTAAAGCCATAAAGAGAGGAAGCAAAAGAATAAAAAAGAGTTTTCTTCAATTTTTCAAGGTTAGATCAAGTTTGAAATATAAACTAAAATAAAAATCATTTGATACTTAAAAACCTTAAAACATAATTAACTCGTAACAATAAAATTATTTTATTAATTAATTAATTAATTATATAAGGTATTATGATTAATATAAAACAATATAAAAGTTAATTTGTTTAAAAAGTATTTACTGCGAAAATTCAATACTAATGAAACTTGAAACTTAATACCGTATTAGACTAAAATCTTAAAACAATCCGTTTAGAAAAAATATTCATAGACACCAAAAAGGTAATCAACACTTAATATATAGAGAGAGAAAAAATAATAAGTTTATAAGTTATATAATGTGATAAGAAAAGAGAGATAGAAATAAATAAAAAACAAGGGTATAGTAGGTATAGACAAAAAGAAAGAGTCTATGTATTATTTGTCATAAATTTATAAGTCTTCTTTCCATGATTTACTTAACTTTTTTTATATTCACTCAATATAATATCAAATTATTCAATTAAATAAAATTAAACTTTAGAATTTAGTTGAAAAATATAAAAATAACTAGTAATCATTAAATTAATCTATTTTTTTAATAAAAACTCATTTAAAAACACTTAAATTTATATATACGTGTTAAAATAATTTTTAGAATTTATGCATTAAAATTTTTACTTAAATATTGAAATTATTTTTTTTAAAAGATTTTAATTTTAATAAATATTATCATTTTAATAATTTTTAAAAAATATTAAAAATATAATTGTAAAGTCACACTTGTAATTTTTTAATTTTAATATTTGAAATACAGATTTTAAACAAAGGAAAATACAATTTTTTAAGTTATTTCAAATAAACATTTAAAAAAAATATTATACATTTAAAATGTTTTTTTAATTTAAATTAAAAATAAATTAATTTGAATATTTAAAACTAAATTAATTTTAAGTATAAATTCTAATAAGTTATCTATTTGTATATAAGTTATAATTATGTTTAATTATTAATTTTATGTAATTCACTCGTTCTCTTTATTTGCACAATATTTTCCTATATGATCAGACAATTCACCCAACAGTTTCTGAAGTGAAGGATCTATTGATTTATACACGAAACTTTGCAACCTTGTGTTTTCTATAATTAATCAACAAATTAGATATTTTACAGTAATTAAGTTCCGTTGAAAATAAATAACAATAAAAAGATATATAGAAACTAACCTGAATATTTATTTATCATCATTCCTTTGAATAATTAAGTAGATATTTTATGATAATTAACCTTTTTGGTTATCTATTTTTTTAGAATTATATATACGAAAAATATATATCTTTTTCATCGATGAGGAGTAATTGTGGAAGAAGGAAAGAGGAGAGAATACGTTTGGGACGCGGCTGCTTGTAAATAGAAAAGTTTTAGACGTTAACTTCTAATGCGTTTGTATGGATCATATTCACCCAAACACACTCACTTTTCTTTAAGTATGGCAAATATCGAATAACGGACAGGGATTTCTCATCAAGCACAAGCCTCATATAAAACTCACGTGCATATATAGGTAAATTTCTCCTATCATCTTTACTAAATTATTTTAAATATTTATCATTAGATTAACATAATTAAATTGTTTGATAAAATAAGTAAGATAGCAATTAATATATATACATACATAATTAGTCTTTTAAAAACACTAGTTTGCAAATTATTGCAACTATTTTTTAGGGTTTTTGTTTCCTGTATAAACTAAATACATTATATATAGAGTTGTGAAAACGGGTAACTCGGCTCGACCAGATCCGGTCCACCACAGGTTGGTCACTTAGTGAATCAACTTAATCCCGCTCACTTATTAGCAAGCTGAAAAAATTCAAACTCAGTCCGACCCACAACGGGTTGGTTTAGTACTCACTTAATTATAATTTTTTTTAAAACAAAAAAATTATAATTTTTTTAAAATTCAAATTTAAATAAAATTCACTCTCTAAAATGATATTAAACTCAAAAGACAATTCAAAATAAAAAAATATACTATACAATTCAAGCGTAATAAAAAAACAAGCACAAAAGCGAACAAATAAGTTTTGAATATTGATAATTTTTGTATCACTTATCCATTTATAATATTAGAGTATTGAATAGATAAATCTAAAATATTTTTCTCTCTTAAAACATTTTTTTTATCCTCATCTACAATATAATAAAAAAAATAGTATCTCATACTATTGAAAAACAAAATAATAAATAATTATATTAAATTAGGTGGATTGATGAGCCAACCCGACTCACCATGGGTTTAACCCGGGTGAGCCGAGTTCTAAGTAAGTTGAATTGAAAACTAACCTGCATAAAAAAATATATTTTTTTTCCAAACCCAACCCAGTTCAAACCCGTAGTGGTTCGAGTTGACTTGTAAGTTACAATCCATCTTAAGAACACTAATGATATACATATATATTTAGTAAGTCTGAAGTATCGAATAAAAAAAAAGTTATTTGTTAATTTATGTAAACTTATATTTTCTTTCCAGAAAAAAAAATTATATAGAGAGATTAAAATTGAGTGTCACAAAATATATAAAGTTTTTTTTTTCAAATTATAATCAATCAATTAATATTATAAAATAAAAAGTTTAAAAATCTGAATTTTAATAAATTTATTTAAAATATTCACTTCGGTTAGGTATTTTTCATAATAACTTAAGTTAGAATATTTTATAATCTTTGGAATATCTCAAGTAAGAAAATCAAACTAATACAAATATGTTTAACAAAGAAGAATAGTACAATCGAAGTAAACTTTCAATAAATTCAAAATAAAATTTTATACATCTAATTATAACACAAGGTAAAAATGTTCATTATTAAAAAATATTTGAAGAGAATTTTCAAGTCATTGTTACGTGAATTTTCTTTTGTTTTACCCACAAAAAAATTATGCTCAACATTTCACACAAGGCCTTTTACTTACATAATTTGAATTTCTTTTAGGTATAAAATTAATGCATGACAAGTAAATTTATTATTGTTGAATAAATATAAAACTAGATATTAAGGTTCTACTAGTATACACTAGTGAAAAAACACCGTATAACGTCGAACTACAAAATAGCCCAGTTAAAAATGACCGGTGACATTTTTGTAAATAAATGCAATTATTAAACGTCGTTTATAATTGTAATTAGACGTTAAAAGGTCAGTGAATTCAATAAAAAATTGAGCGGGAGATTGAAAATTCGTTCATTTTATCTTAGCGCGCGAGACCCTTCTCTTCTCAAACTTTTCTCGAACGAAGTTTGACGACCATCACAGGTAATCTTTCTTTCATTTGATACAAATGCATGTTAATTAACTACTTTATGTATGATTTTTCTTTGTTTTAACCGATTATTTTCGTGTTCTTGTCCTTCATATATGCATTATGCTTTCTCTCTCACGGTGACGACACTTTATTCGGATGAACCCACCTTCTGAAGATTAGTTTTCGTTTTCGTTTTCAATAACTTATTTGTTGAACTTGTTTTTTTTTTACTTGTTTATGGTTGTTGTTTGGTTGAACTTGTTTGTCGTTGTTGTTTGGTTGAACTTGTTTGTTGTTGGTTATTGTTGTTTGTTGTTGATCAAAGTTCATGCTTTATAAAATACCAAAAACTTAAAATTTGTTGTTTTTCTACTTTTCGTAGAGTTGTTAAAAAGGATTACAAATAATTAAAAAAAAAATTGATTAACATCTTTGACAAAATTTGACGTTAAGTTAACGTCGAATATTGACAAAATTCGAAAAATTCGACGTTAATTTAACTTCTTCTGATATAACGTCGTTCGCGAATTCGCCGTTAAAAGTCCAAAATATTCAACGTTGTACGCGATTTTTTACTAGCGATAAATTTAAACTATATAAAATTCGAGATAAAAAGTTTGTATATTTATAAAACAAAAACAATCAAATAAACATTTATGAGTTTGATTCGATTTTGAATATTGTGTATTGAATGAGTGTTGTATATTAAATAAATTTTTTTGACAAAATTAAAGAATAGTTGGTAAAGAGATAAATCATACTTAAAACAAGTTAAAATATGAAGAAGATTGAAGTGTATAGACATTAAAAATAAATAAATAACTTGAAATTTTTAATTTTCGATTCATCGTCAATTTCAATACTCTTGAATATAACTTATTAATATTGTCTTAAATGATCCGGTCTATATTCTAAATTTAACATCTCTAACCTAAAATATCATACACCTTTTTCATATGAATTATTTTACTACTAGAGATCAATTGAGTTACATAAATATCTATTTTTGTTTTAATATAGAAATTTCTTTTATTATGATAATTTTAATGTATCAAATTAGATATATTTCCAGAAATTTCTCTTCGTAGTTCGTTAAGTAATATTTTGTAATAACAAAATTATCACAGTCCTTTAATAAATCATGGAACTTGTTTAATTTATCAACAAACATAAAATACTCTAAATTTCTTTAAACATAAAAATTTAATTCTATTAAATAATCTAGAAAAAAACACGTCTACCAGTATATTTTTAAATTTGTATCCTCGTTATCATTATGTAGATTTTTTCATGTAGATATTTTGTCAAAGAATCATCTTAACCCTCCATGATAAATTGTTGAAAAGTTGGGTACCCTCGTAAACTTGTAATAATTTTTGTCTTGCACATGCTCCCTCAAACAATTATTTTAGTCTCTTTGCAATAATTTGGAATTGTAATTGTTATATAATTAATATAAATAATCAGTAGTTAATTATCAAATAAATAACAAAAATACATGTTGTATATGATTTTTAAATATGAATCACAGAGTTACTATAGCACACTCATCCTTCAATTTTCTTTAAACAACATAAGCATCTTCTAAAAATATTTTTCAAAAAAAAAGTGACATTTTAAACAAAATAAGCACGCACTAAATTTTATATTTGTAACATTCTAGATTTTTACAAATGTTACAGAAATCTTCCATGTTTTAAAAGATTATATTATATACACATTCTCTTGAATTTACTCAATATGATATTTACCAATTGAGAAATAGTCGGATTGTGAACATAAGCACGTGAGCTAATTTTTTTTATACAGACATATGTTTAAAAATTTTGATGGTTACAGTTTATTTTTGAGAGTAAATTGAATTTCAAGAATTGTAAAAATATGTTTGTTTAGAGTAATACTGGGTGGCAGAAACATACTAATAACTCACAATTGAAATTAAAAAATAAAAATAAAAGAAAATTACTGTAATACTGTTATAAGATAAAAAAGAAAAAGAAATCCTATGAGACTTGTGGTTTTTATTTATTTATTGTATGCAATGTTGATGCAGCTTACGCAAGCACCAATAATGGCAGGTGTTTCCAAACAAAATAGTAATAACTTTACTCTAAGGGAGAGGCCCACCACAAAAAAAGAAAGGTGACGTGTCCACGCCCACACAGACGAGATAGAAGATAAGGACACAGCCACAACAATGTTTAACCAAACCATAATTCATTCTCTTTCTTCTCTTCTTCTTCTTCCATGGCCTCTTCTTCTTCAATGGCTTCTCTTCTTCCCATCATCATCATCTCCTTCCTCTTCCTCTTTTCACTCTCCAACGCTCACTCCCCAGTTTCCTTCACAATCCCTGTCACAAAAGACGCTGCTACCCACCAATACCTAACAACCCTCTCCTACGGCACTCCTCTTGTTCCCACCAAACTGGTCCTTGATTTGGGAGGTTCTTTCCTCTGGCTCCACTGTGCCTCCCGAAACACCCCTTCGTCTTCTTCCCTCACCACCCCTCACCGCTCCCTCCAATGCTTCGCAGCCAAAACCCACAAATCCCCCAACTCCTTTCTCTCCGGCCCCGTCGACCAGCACCACTACCAACCTTGCCAAGTCTTTCCGGAGAACAGCATCACCGGAACCATCGCCACCGAAGGAGAACTCGTGGAGGACCTCATCGCCCTTCAATCTGCGGAATCCAAAACCATCCACGAGCACCAGAGTCGCTTCACGTGTTCCCCTAACTCCCTCTTGCATGGCCTCGCCAAGGGTGCCAGAGGCATGGTTGGCCTCGCTAGGTCCCGCAGTTCGCTTCCCTCCCAGGTTTTCGACAACTTCAGCACGCAGCGAAAACTCACTCTCTGCCTCTCCTCCTCCAAAGGTGTTCTTCTCTTGGGGAACGTCGCTTACGAATCCGAGATTCTCAAGTCTCTAACCTTCACACCCCTCGTCACCGGTTTCCCCTCCCTCGACTACTTCATCAACGTCAGCTCCGTCAAAATCAACGGGAAAAGGTTGTCCTTGGACGCCTCAGAGTTCAACGAGCAAGAGGGTGGTGGTGGAGGGGCTCTGACTCTTATAAGCTCAATTGTGCCCTACACCACCATGCAGAGTTCCATTTACAACTCTTTCAAGGAAGCTTTTTTGGACGCTGCCCTGTCCATGAACATGACCAGAGTGGCCTCCGTGGCACCCTTTGAGCTCTGTTTCGGTTCCTCGCAAGTGGGGTCTTCTGTGCCGGTCATTGAACTGGTTCTGCAGAGTGAGATGGTGAAGTGGAGCGTACATGGGAGGAACTCCATGGTGAGAGTGAGCGATGAGGTGTCGTGTTTAGGGTTCTTGGATGGAGGTGTGAACCCGAGAAATTCCATTGTGATCGGAGGGTATCAATTGGAAGATGTGATAGTGCAGTTTGACTTGGCCACTTCCATGGTGGGATTTAGTTCTTCACTTCTCACCAAAAATACCAAGTGTTCCGATTTTAAGTTCGGTAGTTCCATTCCTGCAGAATCCATCTGAAGATTAACCATCTTCTACATCTAGCTCTAGTAGTACTAAGGACTAAGTCCTTCTGTTTGATTTATGTTTCTGAACTGAAGCTTCTAAATTACCAAGTTTTCTTGTCTAATTAAGTTTCTGAAGCTTCTCAATTTTGTAAGAACTTGATTTTTGGATAGTTTTTTCCTTTTTCTTTGTTATCCTGCACTATTGGTTGTATTATTTAAAAGATGGTGGTGAGAGATATTATGATCTTATGATTTGATGGCACTTTTGCGCCACTGTATTTTTGACATTGGAATGGGAATATTGGTTAATATCGTGTGCTTAAAGAATTTTGTTAAATTGCAAAATGGAGGAAAATATAGTGATTGGATTCGTATTCTACCCCTTTGATAAAAAGGGCATCTCTGATTATGGAATTTGGACACTTACGAAAGGATATCATGAATCCATTGTGTAGGGCAAAGAGAAGAAGATGTGGTTCACATAAATTCAATTCTTTTCTTTTCTTCTTTGTTACAAAAAGCATGAAGTTACACGATTGGCTGAGAAACAAAGTTGCAACAATGATGACGCATTGGGCCAGTGAAGTGGAAGAAATTATTAATATCATGAATGCTGCCACATTTCATATAATGGTTCTTTACCACCTTCCATCCTCCAGTCAATTCTCTCTGCAGTCACTTCTGCACAATCTGGATACTTTATTGTTACACTGATAGTTCTCTACTGAGGAACTAGTTTCTTCAGTTTAATAAAAAGAAAATACAAAAATTTCAGTTGATGAAAAATGAAGTGGAACTTTTACTAAACAAAATAAATGTTTAATTACACGAAGTCCTTTCAGAGAAAGTGTCTTAATTTGGCTTTATTTTTAATTGTTTTAATTTTGCTTCTAAATTCGTTAATATGCATCAATCAATTTTTTTTATACTGTTTAAATCGTTAATAGTAATTGTTTAGGCATGATTTCGTGATAATTTATGTACATGTAACATCAGGATTTTGTGATTTGAAAATTTGGACTGATAAGAAAATTAAAAACGGATTTAGAATAAGGGCTTTCTATGGGATTATGTGCAAAGTGAATGTAAAAAATCAAGTTTTTATTAACAACGAAGTGCAAGTTTTTATTAACCACGAACTGAGTTGGATTGCTGGTGGAAGGTGCATATGTCTTCAGTATATATTAATGTGTGTAGATTTTGAATTTTTGTCACTTTTATGCTATTCCCATGATTGTTGGGTTTAGGGTTAGTATTTTTTTAATGTATTTTGTCTTTCAATGTTATGTTTTTTTTTGTAATTTTTATGTAATGTGATTCAGTCACTATTGTTTATAGAATTAGTTGACAATGGTGATCCACCATTACGTGAGAGTGTTAAAGTTGTGATCTCCATTTAAAATCGATCTTTTGGTGTATTTATGGTATATGTTTTATATTCTTTGGACATTTTCATATTTTATATGGTTATATATATATATATATATATATATATATATATATATATATATATATATATATATATATATATATATATATATATATATATATATATATATATATATATATATTACTTGAGATGTATATTTCGAAGTGGTGTTTTATCATGGTGAAAATTTTATAAATAATGGATCACTCAAATATATGAAAAAAGTATTATTTTGTCATGTGATTCGGATAAATGGAATTACTTTGAGATTTTGTCAATTTTGAGAAGATGAATTATGTTAATGTTAAAGAGATGTAGTATTCAATAGGTTAAAGTTCTATGTTAAGGAAAATTGAAATGGTTGTATGATAACAAAGGTTCATGTGGTGAATATTGTCATACTCAATGTTCAAGTTTACTTATATATTGTATAACTTCAAATAATAAATATGTTCAAATATTTTTCTCTAGGAGTGATAGCAATAAAAATAGTTGTACATATGATATTAGGAAAGATGATGAATGTGAACTTGAAGTTGATATGAAAGAGGAAGGGAGGATGAAAATGAGAAAAAAGGTTAATTAAACCTAAAATAAAATTAAATTCACTTATACATTTTTTATTTATAAAATACATTAATTGGTCTAATTAATTAACATCCTAAAAATTTATATCAATATTAAATTGATATCAATAATGTAAATAGCATTATTCCAAGGACATTATGTATTTGGAGTATAACATTTTAAATAATTGTTGTTATGTGGAAACTTTAATATAACAAATTAATATTTTTAAAATTTGTAGGTCATATTATAATTAAAATTGTTCACAAGTAAACGTTTTGTAAATTGAAAGATAACCTTTAACTTCAAAGAATAATTGAGGTAACAGACAAAAACCACGAGCCTTTATTAGTATACAAAGATGTACAGTACGACGTAAAAGACAGACAATGAGTGATAGATAACTCCTGTGCTTTTAACGTTGTAGAACACGATTTAAACATGGGAGCACGTTACGTTTCGAAGTAAAAGAGAGGAGCTAAAGCTTAATCTTGACGAAGCCTCATCAATCACCAAAAGATTGTTCTCTAACTATGCCCCCCAATAACAATAGATGTTTCAACAGAAGACAGTTTTGCTTTCATCCCTCCATTTACAAATGCAAGACACGCAACATTTTTGCCTGCCATCACCATGGAATTGGCTCCATGAATACTCCACTCCACTCCCCCAGCTAGCACCAGGTCAATGACTGGCACAACCAGACCAGTGACAGAATTCTCAATGGTGCTTGAATCGAAGCATGCATCAAACGGTGCCTCTGATGCCACTCTCTTCATTCTCCTTCCTGCTGCCTTCTTCACAAAATCTTGCACAAAAGGTTTGTAGAGAGAACTATGCAATTCAGTCCATGGAGTCACAGTGCTGATTTTCGTACCCCCATTTCCATTCTTGTCAATGGACAGCAGAGAAGGGTTTAAGTTGACAACATGGCCATCGATCTTTATTGATCTCACATCAATGAAGTATTCGATAGAGGGAGCACCGTCTATAGACACAGCAGTAGTGGCAACGGGGTTGACAACAAGGGCGGTGTTTTGGAGAAACTTGGATTCAAGTTGAGAATGGCCACCAGCAGCAGCTCCAATGAAGATCTTACGAAATCCTTTCAAGTTATTTGAAGAAGGGAAGCAGAGAGAGAAGATGGGAGGAAGCTTATTAGCCAAAACAAGTTGTGATGGAAATGAAAGTTTTGACCGTGAAAAGCCTACGATCCCTATGGTTCTTTTGGGTAAACCTTGCAAAGCACGGCCAGAGATGTCAACATCCAGATCAACGCAGCCAGCAAGAAAGCCAGGTACGTATGTGGGAGGCAAGGATATCACGTCCTCGACCATTGAATTGCTGGTTCTGAATTGACCTAATGGGTTGCTCATTGTCATAACACAATCGTTGATTGCACAACCTGGTTTATAAGGGCCAATGCAGCCAGTGGCAATGCATGAAGCGTTTTAGGGGCATTTCTTTGACTCACAGACAACTATACACTTGGAGGAAGAGTTGTAGCGTTTTGTGCTGCAGTCGTGCTAGAGGTTCTCTCCGCCAAGATCAATGGCGAGATCTGTGTTGTGTTGGGGAGTTCCTAGGCCAATTGTGGTGTAGAACACATTGGTTTCTGGGTCTTTCTTAATTGGCAAGATGAGGGGTTTTGCTTTGGATGTCGATTCAAGGGGTAAGGGTAGACAGGAAACTGAGAGAAGGGTTACCGAGAGGAGGATGAAATGAATGACTGCAGGAGGAGAAGATGGAGCCATTGTGAACATTAGCTAAAGGGATTGCTCTGCGCCGTTCAAAATGTGGACTTGGTTTTAATAGCAAAGCACTTCCAATGTGTAGGTATAATCTTAATGACCATACTTTTTTGTCAAAATGGGTAGATGTGCGAACTAAAGATCTCTGGATATGAAATTAAAATCCCAACAACCTACCCCGCCATGTCTCATCAAATATAAACGATCCCTCCCATTGGCTATGGCTGACATGCTATAAAGGGTGTTTCTTCCAGCGCCACATCAATTTTTTGAGTATTTTCGTTTATTTTGAAATGAACTTCTTCTACATTTGCAGGGTGTAGAAAGTTTAGGCTGTTATAAAAGAGACTACGCAGCACTGTCATTACTAACCCAGTTAAAGAACAGGGCCTTCGGGGACAGGCCATGACGATCCAAACCCTGGCCAGCATCTACTGTTGGGAGCTATGATGATTTCGTTAAAAACCTCTACAATAGAGCAGAGCCAATATAGATCGTCAATAACGTGAGTAGAAAAACAAATAAAGAACTTGAGAGAAAACGTTCTACTCTAAGAAAAGCTGTAAAATGCAGAATGTAAGAGTGTCTAAATATGTAGTGTCACGTTTCTAATACCTCTATTACAGTCCTTATATAGCTAACTACCTAAGTAACTAATCAACTACCAAGATACTGTCTATAGCAGGTCAGCTTAGTGCCAAGAACAAGTTAGCTTCCCGTGCAATCAGTCCTCACAGTATGCTTCTGCTTCAGTTTTTCCAGGTAACAATTCAGCCAGCTTCTTAAATTTGCCTCTTAGAGTTCTTTGACCGCTTGTCCAGGTAAGCTTGACAGCTAAGCACAATACAAATAGACAGTTTTGACTTCAGTTATCCAGCGTGGCAGCAGGCTTGCAAGCCTTCACAGCAGCTGCACTTTCTCCAATTCTGCCAATCATCTCATCCAGCTCATATTGAAGCCAATTGCTCTCTCAAGTGCACTGCACAACTCAAAACAGCACCAAATCACTACCATGAACTTGCACATCAAAGTTTATTAACAAAATATTCTACATATTGTCTAGAATTAAAGCTACAAATAACAAGACTAAACTGAAAGTAACGTAAGCTCTACTACTACTTAAACTATACTACTTAAACTATACTGCTAAAATAGAATGAGGACTTTAAACTACTCTTAAAACAGAAAATGGATCCTAAAAACAGCTCTAAAACTTTTTAAAACAGTAAGAGAAAACTAAAATCAAGGATAACTAAAGCAGCAGGTAATATAAAAACGCACATAAAAACTAGAATCAACTAGGAATCAACAAAATATGATTAGTAAACTAAAAAGGAAAAACAACTATCTAAGCAAATTTGAAATGCTAAGAGAAATCTAAAAACAAATCGAAACACTAAAAACAGTAAAGAATACAACATTTCACTATGAGTTGCTCATTGTCATAACAAAATCGTTGATTGCACAACCTGGTTTATAAGTGTCAATGCAGCCAGTGGCAATGGATGAAGCGTTTTTGGGGCATTTCTTTGACTCAAACAACTTTACGGTTGGAGGAAGAATTATAGCATTTTGTGCTGCAGTCGTGCCAGAGGTTCTCTCCTCCAAGATCAATGGCTAGATCCGTGTTGTTTTGGGGAGTTCCTAGGCCAATTGTGGTGTAAAACATATGGCTGACATGCTATAAAGGGTGTTTTTTCCAGCGTTCTATCAATTTTTTGAGTATTTTCAGTTATTTTGAAATGAACTTCTTTTAAATGTAAAAGATGCATTCCAAGATGAATGAATACATTTGCGGGATGTAGAAAGTTTAGCCTGCTATAAAAGAGTACACAACACTATGTCATTACTAACCCAGTTAAAGTAGTGGCCTTCGGGGACAGGCCCTGACGATCTAAACCATGTTCGGCATTCTAAACGTTGATCTTTTCTTTGTAAACCATATTGTATAAAGAAACCGTTGGCTTTAGTCCTGAATTTATCATCTTTTCTAAGAGAAGCTCTGCTTCCTTCCACTTTCCATCATTGCAAAGAAGCCCTATGGTTGAGCAAAAACTGGCCACATTAGGGACCATTCCATTGTGAACCATTTCCTTGAGTAGCCTAAAAGCCCTGTAAGAGCTTCCTTCTTTGCAGTAACCATGAATCATCGTGTTATATATAACATTGTTTGGTTCGAAATGCAGCTCCCCCAATGATTTGAATAGTTTTGAGGCTTCTTTCATGTTACCAGTTTTACATAACCCATGTATTAAGACACTGTATGTGTGTACGTCTGGAACCAAACCAGACTTCTCCATTAAAGCATGCATTTTGCGTGCTTTTTCCATATGATTTAGTCTTGCAAAAGCATCAATCAGAATCGTATATGTCACTTTGGAAGGAGCAAAACATCTCTCTTCCATTTCCTTGACCAAGCTAAGAGCTCCAGTTAAATTCTCAACCTTACAATACCCTGCAATCAGAGTATTATAGGTTACTAAAGTTGGTGAAAGTCCAGTTGACTTCAATTGACTGAATAATCTAACAGCAGTGTCTATTTTTCCAACACCACAAAAACCGTTGATCAGTATATTGTATGTAACAATGTTAGGACTGAGGCCAACTTTGCTCAATCGATGAACTAACTTTATTGCTTCACCGAACTTCTTCCCTCGACACAGCCCACCTATTAAAATGTTATATGTCATAACCCCACACATAACACCTTTCTCACGCATTTCACCAAACACCTTAAAAGCTTTATCCACCATCCCACCATTACAATATTCTCCAATCACACAGCTGTAGGAATAAACATTTGGCACTATTCCACTTTGCTTCATATTCTCATACATTTGAAACCCTTCCCTTTGAAGTCCTTGTTTGAAAAACCCGTTCATTAAGACACTATAAGTATGTTGATTAGCAACTACACCCAACCTATCCATCTTGCAAAACAACTTCTTCGCCAGCATGACATCTCCATTCTTGCAGCACCCATCAATCAACGTAGTGTATATAACAACATTAGGAGACAAACCAAACTCCTCCAACATGGTCACAAGCCGAAACCCTTTCGTTAAGTCACCAACCTCACAACAACCCTTGATCATAATCCCAAATGTGTAGACATCCATAACAACTTTAATCTTGAATTGGTTAAAAACCCACCAAGCTTTATCGAAACAGTTTGACCTAATGATCGAGCACAGAAGATTGTTGAAGGTGTTTGATGTAGGAAGATGACCCTTGTGAATCATCTGGTGTAGAAAAGTGAGGGCCTGATCAGGGGAGTGAGAATGAACATAAGCATTGACAATTGTTTCATAGAGAGGAGCATAAGTTGAAGAAGAGGAGAAATGGGCTTGTGTTAGTTGAGGTATGAAGGAGGAGGGAGAGAATGTGTAGAAGGGGATTCGACCAGAGATTAGACGCAAGATAAGAGATTGAGCTTGGGGTAGCATGTCATGGGATAGGAGATGGTTTAAGATGAAAGCGATAGAGTGAGGAGTGTGATGAAGGCCCTCATAGGTTGAGGAATTGAACAACAAAAGTGCTTTTGGTGGAGGCACTTTCACCATTTTTTGGATCACTATCAGAGTTTTTTCATGAGACATCTTTCTCCAACCCTTCCTACATCTCAAAACATCACTGAACTAAGCTTGTTCCGATAATTTTATTCTAGAATGCTTTTTCCAAAATATATTTTATATGTTTTGAACAACTCATTTCAAAATCCTATTTTAGAATTATTTTTCCAGAAATTATGTTCTGAAAATCCAATTTTAAAATACATGTTTAAAAAATTATTGAGAGCTTATTCTATAAGACTTTCATAACAAGTAATCTAAAACACGGGTCATTTTAAAAAGTATGGGAATGCGATTAGAAATTTTGGGGGTACAAGAACAAAAGCCGCTTTAGTTTTATATTTGAGATCGAATGAGATTATTTTGTAAAAAAAAAAATGGGCAGGGTTGATCTATAACGAACATATGTCCCAGACCCAAATTGTTCAATGCACTCATGATACCACTCTTCATTTTTTGGAATTGCTTTTTTATGGGGAGAAATGAGTAATCTAGTTATTATATGGTAATGTTTTTTTTTTTTTTTTACTTATAAGAGATTTATTTCTTCCAATTTTAAATGAACTTTTTTTGTACAGGATGGTATCTTTATATTCTTTAAATCGTGGTTGGGTTTAAATTTCGATCCAAATTACATAAATACGTTAGAAAACCTATATGGGAAATTTTTATACAATTTATAAGGTATGTTGAATTAAAATTTTAAACTCTCAAGGAAGCAACCGTCGAATTGAAATGCAAATTCTTAAATCCCACATATCTAATTTAACAATTTTTTTAAAAATTATATATTTGTTTTTCAAATATTATAATCATATTTATTTTATATTTCAATTTCAAATTCATTGAAATAACATTATTAGAATAAAAAATTATATTTAATATGTTGTATGTTTTAAACTTTGAATTTTTTTTTATTTTTAAAAAACGTTTTAAATGATTAAAGAAGGATTGAGTATTTAAATAATTCAAAATTTGATGTAGCATGGACCCTTCAAATAATCCAAACCCGTGACTCAAGTTACGCTTTCCTCTCGAGTTTTCGATTCCCTTCTTCATTTACGTTTTTGCTTTTAAAACAGTCTTTAGCTACGCTTCTTATCTTTTCTGGCACATATTCATGTATATCCCACGCATCACACTCAACATCATTTCAAACCAACTTTAAATATGTAGCAATTAACTTTAAATATGTTATAATTTTTTAAGTTTATTAGGTTGATAAAAACATCAATAAGTAATATGCGTTCCAGTGTTTGTTTCTGATAAACTAGTGTGACATTTTTTAAGTTTGACGATCGACATTTCTATAATAAGTATTAAATTAGGTTTCACTAATTTTCAACCAACTTGTCTAATTATTTAATATTTTGTTGTATTAATCTGATTTAAGAATCACAAAAGCCAAACATGTAACTTGATTTCTCAGTTAAACATCAATGTTTGGCCTAACTTTTTCATGAATGATATCATTGTCATCTCAATTTGAAGCTATCTTCCAATAAATGAGCATGCTTAGGTAAGTGACATTTGACGTTGTCTTCGTAATTATATAAATTCTTGCACCATGTGCGGTTCAACAATCTTGACTACGTTGATTACGATTTAATTTTCAATCGCTTTACGCAAAACTTAATTTAATTCTTAATTATAAAACTTTGTTAAGACAACTCTTTGCGTATCTTTCGTTACGTATAAACACTTATTTTTTTTCATATATAAAACTATAGATATTTTTAATTTGAAAATGAAAGAATATTGTCTTCTGTACCAGCAAGACCGGACGCCGTACGGAAAGACATCCGCGAGCGATCACAATGCCGACCGCCAAGGTCATGACCGTCCCGGGCGTCCAAACTAGCAGACGTCCAAGGCCGGCCGCCCAGGTCACAATCATAGACCGAGCGTCCAAACTAGCAGACGTCCACAAGGCCGGCCGCCCAGGTCACAATCAATGACCGAGCGTACAAACTAGCGGACGTCCAAGACCGCCCGCCCAATCATAGACCGAGCGTCCAAACTAGCGGACGTCCAAGGCCGCCCGCCCAGGTCACAATCATAGACCGAGCGTCCAAACTAGCATACGTCCAAGACCGCCCGCCCAGGTCACAATCATAGACCGAGTGTCCAAACTAGCGGACGTCCAAGGCCGCCCGCCCAGGTCACAATCATAGACCGTGCGTCCAAACTAGCGGACGTCCAAGGCCGCCCACCCAGGTCACAATCAAGACCGCACGTCCGAGCCAGGACTGATCTATTGGCCAACTGTACATAGAACGAGCGGGCCGCCAAGGCCGTCCATCCAGGCCGACCGACCGAGTGTCTATCATTGGCCGGTCACCCTGCTGACCGGACGCCAAGACCGTCCCTCCCAGGTTGACATCCTTGGCCAATCGTCGCGACCGTCATTCACTATGCCGACTGCGTGATTAAATACTAATGACTCGTTAAAGCCCTTAATGAAGATCAAGGTTTGATTGGTCCGTTATCAGGCCCACTAAAGGTAAAAGGGCCGTTATCAGGCCCATTAAAGGTAAAAGCCCATTACAATCAGTATAAATAAAGGTCTCAGGTATGAGTTCTAGGGGAATTCCTTACGATGCAATGCATACATGCATCACAAACTGCTCTGTCATATTACTGACTTGAGCGTCGGAGTGCCTTTGACAGGTACCCGACCACTCGGCTTGGAAGCATGGAGCAGCGCTTGGAGCATGGGGACGTCCGCCCGGCTTGGAGTATGAGGACGACCGCCCGGCTTGGAGTGTGGAGCAGCGTCCGTCCGTCACTGTACCGTCCGCCCGGTCTGCGTCAGCTGGAGAGAAAGCGTCCGCCCGATCCGTAACAGCTTCATCATTCGTCCGCCCGCCTCTACGGTTCGTGATCGTTCACCCGCCCGTCTTTGACAAGTAAGTTTGTGTTTTAACAGGATCCTCACTGAAAATGTCGAAACACCTTCCATGATAAATACACTATCTAAAAGTCTATGTTTACTTGTGCATGGAGAAGAAAATATAAGAAAAATAAAAGTGCAAGAAAAAAAAAAGAATGAAGAGTGATCGAAACCAACGACATGCCAGAGATTTTCTTCCATACACCCTGGAAGGACGGCGATAAATCATAATTTTGGTCCCCTCCACTCAGCTACAATTTATATAAAAAATTAACATATCTTTAACTTAAATTATTACAAAAATAAATTTATAAAATTTTTATTTTATATAATATTTAACTTTAATTGTTTGTATTTAATGTAAGACTTTAACTCACATTTAAATTATTTTAAATATTATTTTCAATGGGTACTACATTTCTTTGTTCAGAGGATATCTCCTCTCATGTCATTTTATAAAAATTTAAAGTATTTGTTGTGTCGACATCAATGTCCGTGGATGTAGTTTTCGTGTGTATATATATATATATATATATATATATATATATATATATATATATATATATATATATATATATATATATATATATATATTTTTTTTTTTTTCCTGTGATGCAAGCATGTTGATTTTCAAAGCAATATTAAAGTGGAGGTCTAATGTACATCATGCGACATTTGAAGAAGAACGCATAACCTTAGCTTCTGTGTGGACGTGAATTAAGTGTTCCATAATTTAAATATAGGCACTAAATATCTAGATTAGCCTTACCATATTTTGAAATGCTCTATGGTAGATATTTTTCAAAAATAAAACTGTTTCTGCTGAATTGAGACGAGATACCGCCTGTGTGTTGTTTCTGTCTCTACCGAACGTTCGCTTAACTTCTTGTTTTAATAACCGATAGACTGAGAATGACCTGTAGAAGATCCTTTAACGTTCAAGTCATTTTTTTCTAAAAGTATTAAGTAATTCAATGATAAGTCAAAAATAAATTTATTTCGAAATTAAACCTTTATTTATAAAATTTATAAAAAAATTTATTTCTTAATGATCATTAATATAAATCTTAATCATTCATTAATAATCGTTGTAATATTTATTATGTTTTAACTTTGCTCAATTATTATCCAAACCGAACGACGATGAAACTCTTTTCTCTACGTCTATCACTCGGTTCTTTCAAACCAGCCGACTATCGTAGCCAATCGGATTTAGGCTCACAATAACAAAAACTAATAAAACAATAATATATTATACGATGATTATTTTGAAATTAGTGGCACGTGAAGACGTTCCCCCGGTGGAAATTATGTATGTTGTTGTGCCATCCAAGAGATGTTTTTTGTTTGATTTTACAGTGAGAAATTGAGACGTGGTTTTGAAAACAAGGGCTATTAATGAATACACGTGGCTGCGATAGTGTGTGTGGGTAATAATGAAAAGCAGAGTAATATTTGGTCATTGTCGCAAATTTGCCATGCGCAGTTGAATCGGGCCCACACCATCCACCACACTCCTGTGTTTGCTCTCTCAATTTGTATGCTTTATGGACACTACTATACTATGCATTAGGAAATTAATAAAATTTAGTTTTATTATAACTTCTAAAAAAATACGAGACTTTTAATTGCAGTTTAATGTATTCCAATTTTAAATGGATTTTCAAATATCGTAATTAAAAGTTAATAAGATTTCAAATTGAAAATTTATAAATAAGAAAACAAATTGAAAAAGAAAATTCCAGTAAAAGGGATGAAATTATAAACAAATACACTTCATTCTAAAGCGTATTAATTATCATCACTACATCTAATCCTAAATTATGTAGCTGCCTTTAGTTAAATCTATAAAAGCGTAACAAAGTTTATAATGTTTATTTTATTCTTCTGAAATAATTAGACAAATACAAATTTAAATGACTGAAAAAAATTTCTCTAAAATTAACATCAATGTTAAGTTTCTTTAAAGTTTGAAATAAATGTTTATAAAACAAGTAATGTATTTTTCTTAATAGTTATTTACAAAAACATAATGAGATTTTACAGTAAAATTGATTTACATTAACTTAGACTTGATTCATAATAGTTAAACATTTTATAAATAATTGTGCAAAAATTAATGATTTTGTTCCTCCCAACATATGAAGATCTTTAAAGAAAAAATATTTTCTAATTTACATTTTATAAAAAAAAATGACTTTTTATTTATTTTAATCCTTATTTAATTTTAGTGGTTATAAGTTATTTTGTGATGAAGATAGCATATGGTAAAGAATGTATAAAAACGAAAGCACAGGTTAAAGAAATATTGAAGAATTAAATTGGAGAAGATTAAATCTGTGGGCGTGTGATAAAACGGTGGGCGTGGGGTTAGTTAGATTATTAAAGGAACAGAAAACAAGGTGTGTTTATCCACAAAGAACAACCTCCACGTCACTTTCTTACTTTTTTTATTCCAACTATTATTCTACTTTTTCAACCTTCACTCAACTACGTCATTCAGATTCTCCAATTAAATACATCTATTTCTATAATTCAAAAAGAAAAGTCATCTTTAAACAATTATAGGTGATTAAATATATATTTAAATTAATTTCAATTTTAAACCTGTATTACTTTTGTTCAAAAGTATTTTTTATTTTTTATTTAAAATCAAAAGTAAAATTTTATTTTAAACTATTTGTCGTTGTCCCATCAATAAGTGTTAAAATATTATATGATTAGATTAATGTTAATCAAACACCACCTTCTTAATTTAGTCTCAAGTTGCTGTTACAATCCATAGAAAACATGTAGGGTCACCCATGGTTTTCATCATAATAATTCTAAGCAGTCTTATTTTTTCCTACGTACATATAATAATAAAATATTAAAATTTACTTTGAGTTTAATAATTGTAAGACAAATTTTATTTAAAAACAAAATTTAAACAGACATAAAATAGAAAGGCTCTATATAGTGAATATATTTCTATTTGTTATTTTATTGAAGTTTTATATAATTTTAAAACTCAGTTTCTCTTAATTTTTTCAAGACCAGAGAAGAATCGGACTATTATAATAGTATCAAGTTACATATTTTGAGGAGACACTGACACGAACATCATCATCGACCAACCAATCAAAAGTATGTTTCAGTAAGTATTTTAATTCCTATAAAGACTTTCATTATTTTATTGATTTATTGTAAAACCCAAGGAGAATATATGGTTGAATGAATTAAACTATTATATGCTCACAAAACCTAAATTAATTAATCTCTTTTATTTTATTCTCTCCAAATACATCTATTTGTTACATCTACTACCATTCTCTCTAGGTACTACAATTTTATTTTTTTATAACTATAATAATGAGACTACAGTTTCATTAAGTTATAAGTTTACATCAACCTTTATCATAAATTTGTTTCACATTAAGCAGAAAATAATAACAATTATTAATTTGATATATTTTCTCTATTGATTTCTTTTATCAATACTATTAGTCTTTCTTTATAAAATACACTACTTTATAAAATACACTACTAACAAAAATTGAATCGGACTTATTTCCCATAATTTATCAGAAAATTTAAAAGTGTACAATTTATTCATTTAATGTATATTATTTTTCTAAAGTTTGTGTCATTTTTTTAATAAGAAGCTTATAAACTATCCCAACATTTCCTTTATATTGATTTTTAATGAGTTATAATATATTTAGAGGTCATACTTATTAAACATTTTGTGCTTTTTTTAAGAAGGATTTTGTTGATTGGAGTTTGATATTAATTTTTGTCATAATTATTGTAACATTTTGTTTAATAGTATAAAACGATTAAATAAAATATTATAAAATTAAAAACAAATAATTAAAAATATATATGATATTAATATAGTTATTCAGGGTAATAGTTATAGTGATATAATATATACACATAAAACTATAAAATTATTTTCCTGAATTCTTCCCTTCCACAAAAAAACAATCAATCATTTATCTCATCATCTGTTCATACTATGAAATATTATTACAAAAGAACAGCAAAACATAAAAAAAATATACAGGGTTATTATAGTTATAATAATAACTATAGTAATTAGTATTTTATTAATTTTTATTATCAAACGTATGTGTTTTTCTAATTTTTATTAATACATGTGTTTAATTTAATTAGTATTATTATTATTATTTGTAATTAAAAATTTTAAATCATCCTTAATAGGTAGTTTAAATTTTTAAAATTAAACTCTTCAATTTTCCAAATTTTTGATTAATATATATATATATATATATATTAATGAAAGATTTGGTAATATGAGGAGAGATAATGTTAATTTTACCTTGAAACTAAATTCATTATTTAATAAATTTCTAAAGCTTAAGTGCATCAATTAATAGCATTTATACGTACTCTTAAAGTTTTTTATTGACTATCTCATTTGAAGTTAATTAAATACGTACTTAAATATGGTTATATTATCTAATTTAGAAAAAGAAGACTGAATTAAAATGTTAAAGTTAAGGGTGATAGGAAATGAACATCATGTTTTTAACTGCATACTTATTCAACACCACAAAGCAACATTTTTGTTTTAAAATATGAAATATTTGCAGATGAATGAAATAGAAAAATTAAAAATAATATTTTTTAAATATTAAATAGGTGTAAAAAAGATTAAAAACGTGTATGTTTATAATTTTCCAAAATTAGCACGACGAAATGGGTTGAACTGTTATATCATGAAAGGTTAGGGGAGGACGTGGCAGCAATATGAGTCGTAGGATGAAAGTCGCATTGAATCAGGCTGTGGGATCCATTCGCTGATGTTGTCGGATTGCAGTAACGCCGATTTGGGTCCCACGTGTCACTTGTCTAAACTCATCAATTAGCATCATTATTAGATACTCTTAAAATTAAATGACTAAACTACCCTTCCGGCTCCCTCTATAAAACCAATGAACACGCGCTCCTTCTTCCCATCCCATTCTGTAAGAAGATTCTGGTGAATGCGTAGAAAAGGAAAATAAACAGTTTAGGGGTGTAAAATGTTGGGTGTGTTCAGCAGCTCCATCGTTTCGCCGCCGGACGAGCTCGTGGCCGCCGGCAGCCGAACCCCGTCGCCGAAGACGACGGCGGCGGCGCTGTGGAAGCGGTTCCAGGAGAAAAACGCTTCCACAGTGTCGGTGGAGATCGGAGAGCATGTCCACCTAGCTTATACCCATCACAACGAGTCGCCGTTTCAACCCAGGTAAAATAAACCACCGCTGCTCCTTCCTTAATCATTCAACTTCAAAAATATTAATTATAAACTTTAGAAGAAAAAAAAGGTAATTCGTAAAATGATCGTATGGTTGATGGTGCCAAATCTGATCGTCGTGACTCACACACGACGAGTTAGTGAGTGAAATAACTGTAGTTACTGGTTACCGTGGTTGGTTCTTGCGACACGTTGCAAGAACTATAAAGTTGTCAGATTTACTTTTTATTTTTATTTTTTATTTTTAAAATGGTTTTGTTTGAATAAATAGGTAAAGGTAATTGCAAATTTCAACTTACAAAACTCAAGTTTCTTTTTAATACCGTTGAATTTGTTTATTTTTAATTCCTTAAAATGAAAAATATATTTTCGTATTTCTTTATAATATGAAATAATATAATAATATGATAATGTGTAATATTGATTTCAAATTTTATTAAAAGCATTTATAATCATGTATCGAATGATTGCTTGAAAAATGAAACTATAATATACGAATAGGTTTAAATTTTATTTAGAGACTTTAAATTCCATTTTTTAAACCTCTATGTAGTTTATTGCTTCTATCGTCCCCGAAGAGAATATTCCAAGTGATTGTCTGTGACTGTGATAAGTGAAAGTATAGTTGAATGGATCTGATTATTTTATATGTTCTGATTTTACATCGGGCAATTGGACGGCCCAATAGGCTCCATGGTTCCATGATGGCCCAACGAGTTTAATCAAGCGTACCGGATCTGATTATTTCTCCGTAAATCTAAATCTGAACATTCTGCGATCGTTCAGAATATTTTTTGTCTGTACCAACTAAACCTATGTCTTATCGAAACGGTTAATAGGTTTTTGCATTCAAAACCGGAGATTAGTCGCAGGAATTGGGCAATGAAAAGTTAAAAGTTTTTTTCTTTTTATGTATACGAATAAGAAGAAAGGTTAGTTTGGTTTGTCTAACTAAGTATTGAGTGGAAAATGCAGATCTTTTGCAGTGAAGGATGAGGTATTCTGCTTGTTTGAGGGAGTCCTTGAGAATTTGGGGCACTTGAGACAACAGTATGGACTGGGGAAGTCAGCCAATGAAGTATTGTTGGTGATTGAGGCTTACAAAGCTTTGCGTGACCGAGCACCTTACCCTGTTAATCACGTTGTTGGCCATCTCAGTGGGAGCTTTGCGTTCATACTGTTTGACAAATCCACTTCCACCCTGTTTTTGGCCTCTGTCAGTAATCACACTCCCACAGCATACACTGTAACTTGTCATTTCTTCCTCATTTTGATTTTATTATTTTTGGCAGGATCAATATGGTAAGGTACCTCTGTATTGGGGAATTACTGCTGATGGCTATGTAGCATTTGCTGATGATGCAGAATTGCTTAAAGGTGCTTGTGGCAAGTCACTTGCTTCTTTCCCTCAAGGTGCTTAACTTGTATCACCATTCCCATTAATTTGTTCTCAATATGTTAAGAATAAAACATTTTCTCTCATTGCTCAAACTCTTGCTCTCTAATTGGACAGGATGTTTCTACTCCACAGCTGTTGGAGGATTGATGTGTTATGAAAATCCTAAGAATAAGATCACTGCAGTTCCTGCTAAGGAGGAGGAAATCTGGGGTGCAACCTTCAAGGTAACAAAATGAAACAAATACATTATTCTTTAGATCAGTGTTAGTGTCTTTTGATCTCCATTGATGAACTGGTTGAATGATATATATATATATATATATATATATATATATATATATATATATATATATATATATATATATATATACACACACATCAGGTGGAAGGGCCAGCAGTTGTTGCAGCCAGACAATAGAGGTTCCTTTGGAGAAATAACCACTGCAATGAGGCATATGAATGGAGTACCTTAGTTCTATCAGTATTTTTCTTATCAGCACTTGGTTCTATCAGTGTACAGTAACGCTTGTCAATCTAATAAAAACTCCCCTGCTTCTAAATTTCCTTCGACCATTCTATTTCAAAATTTCAAAACTACAAAAAAATCAATTCCATAGCATTGCCACTGAACAATACAAATTGGACTTAGTATCCTTCACTTTTGCTACTCTTTTTAGCACGTGAAGAGATTCGAGTTTTCTGCAGGCGAGAACGCAGCACAACGTGATATTAAAGTTCCATTCCATATTTGGTTTCGTTTTAAAAACGGAACAAAACAGGACACACGAATATGGCAATGAAGAAAGCAAAAATAGGAGTATTTGATTCATGAAAAATAAGAAAGAAGTAGAAAATTACAAAATAAGATGATTAATTATTAGGTGTTAAAGAGGGATTAATTACAAAATAAGATGATTAATAAGATGATCCATTTTGTCTGAAAGATTTTGTCTATTATTCATTTATTACTTTTTGGATATTTATTAAAAGAAAAATTAAGTTATATATGCGAGTATTTCTATTTTACTTTATTTTTTTTATAAAATTTAATTTTTTTTAAATTATTCTGTAAATTATAAACTCAAATAAAGTATTATCGTAAATCACTAGTAGTCTTTCTGCGAGAATAATTATGGCATATTATTTTAACGTTAGACCTAATGTAATTTTAGAATTGACTAGAGTTGTCTTACTACGATTCAATATTATACTTTTAAAAAGTACATATCTCATAACTTGTGTTACTTTTAGAACTTGTTTTAATATTTAATAGATTGAATTTTGTATAATATAACAGTGTTACTTATTTTATATATATGTATGTATATGTGTCTATAAACTATTAGAACTTGTGTTAATCAAACATTATACTTATTTTATTTTAAAATTAACTATGCATGCTGGTAATATTGATTTATTATCCTTGAAAATCATATTGATGTAATCTTCAAAGACTACTGTAGAAGATGCAATTCATAGTTGGAGAGTGATAAATTAGGTAATGAATTCAATGATTATTTTTATAGTACACATTATTACAAGGAGTATGTTTGGTACTCGATAAATTACAGTAAATTTTAATTTATTTAATCTTTTTATTAGTTTTTCTCATTTAATATATTTTCTTATTATTTTTAATTTTTTAATTTTACAGAAATAAACCTCATTTTAATATTACAGAGACTCAATTTGTTGGTTTTTATTAAGTTACTTTTTTTGTGCAATTCAAATTAAAACAAAATTTGTATCTAAGCTTTCATACAGTGTTATGAAAAAATTACATACAATAAAAGTTATAAAGTATTTTAATGCAACAATAGTTTTAAATTAAAAAAATAAAAATAAATAAATAATAATTTTGTTTAATATTCATTAAATTAATTAATTTACAAAAATAATTTCTCCAGTAAAAAATGAACAAATTTAAAAAATAAATAAAAACACTGCAAAATTTAGTAAAGAATAAAACTTTGTCCATAAACTCAGTTTGGGTTTGGGTCGCTTTTGCAAACTTAAAAACTTAAGTTTCAACTTTTTATCAAGTGCATGAAAATGTAGGTGCTTTTCTGTTTGGTGTCTTGAAAAGTGCAATAAATGTTTGGCAGCTCAGAAAACGTAGTAAACTTTAATAAATGCATTGTGCACGTTTAACGTTAAGTTTTAGCCAAACTCTGTTCCACACACTTTGGCTATCATTGCAAAACAGGCAGACATGTTTTAAATATTCAAAATAAAAAAAGCAGACCAAAATGGGAGAAATAAAGACAAGAAAGAAGAAAACTCAACAAAGAAAGAAAATATTATTGCAGGATACGTAAACTTGGTTGCCAACGGTGAGCATCTAGAGTGAATTAACTGGCAGGAGAAATGTCTTCCAAACTGCAACAAAGAATGCAAAAGCTTAAAAAATATTTGGTCACAATCCCACAAACAATTTCGTCCTATAATATACTACCTTTGTCCCAAGCATTCAATGATGTCACCAGTGACTGTGGATCTTTTCTTCTTTAGAAAAGCAAGTGATGCAGCCTTCCTCAATATAGCAGACCCAGCAATGCATCCCAAAACTGTTGGATTTTTACAACTGAGATTCGAGTTTGAATCAGCAGCCAAGATATGTTGACGTGCCCATGATAAGAAGACAGCCACACTGCACCACTTAAGATAAGCATAAAAAAAACTTCATGTTCCAACTGCACAATTAATGATATCAATGGAGCTAAAAAAACGTCTGCAATGGAGTAGGATGTCAAGAAATGGGTTAAAGATATCACTCGATATCCAACGAGGACTGGAGTAAAGATTTTAAATCATATTAAATAAAGTGTAAGTGGGTTCCATAATCCCCAAAAACATTTGGGAGGTCAGAAGCGTCGGATGGAATGGATTCTACCATGTTTTATTTTATTTTATCTTAATTTTGAAAAACTCAAGTAATGAGGATAGTAATGTCATTCCATTTTCTTCCCATCAATAAAAAGATTAGCCAACAGCATATAAGTAAATACTTCCTGCCAATCAGTAATTGAGTCACTTTACTTCAATTCTCAGAAGAACTAATGAAGAATGCCTTAACAGCATTACCGAAATAATCTCCTTCCAGAAGTACTTTTAAGTATTAGATATAGTTGTGTTCCAGCCAAAAAGATGAGGATATGATTTATTCATTTAAACAGGAAATCAATATTCTACTTGAAAGTTCATCAGCAAATTTGGCACTAGAAAAATCAACTACTGAAAATAAAGAAATTTCCATCTCACAGAGAAGAACCACCCAAACATAATATAGCACACGAGAATTTTGAAACAAGAACAGAGGACTTGCCTTCCAGAAAGGATATCACCTTGGCCACCGCAACGTCTAGGAGAACCATATATGTTCACTGATTTGACTGCATAAATGAAAATAATACCACAATCACAAACGACTTCTTAGCATTTGCAAATCTCTATTAATATTCTTTATGCGGATACAATTTATCCACTGGAGTCGTTTGACCATGACTAAATTTTCTGGTCATGGATAGAACATTTTTGAGTTCCAAAACCTGCTAAATTAATATAGCCATAGGAGACACCCAACACGTGCACCGAAACAGACTAATTTAAAATGAAAGACTTCTTTGTTGCCATTGCAGAATATTGTTATTCAAGCAAAATCTTTGATCCCCCTCCTCCAAAATAAAGAACAAAATAAGACTTATATTGGTGAAAGAACTACCTGTGTCACCATCACTTACAAGATCAGAATTTCCTTTCCTTAGGATAGTAACACCGCCAATCCTGTTCATTAACAACAGTCCATAATTGTAAATAAAGTGGAGCATTGAATCACAACATAGATAATAGTGAGAAATAACTACACATTGGGGATCAAAGCAAACTATTTAAGCATTACGCTATTATCTAACTCCCTTTATTGTTAAAAGATATTAATTTTCTTTTAGCAAAATCAATCAGAAGGATTATATACTGCTTTTACATATTACACAGACTCGAGTGAAAACTAACAGATGCTTTTTTACTACTCTGTTAGTCCAAGTACATGTGTGGATGCACAGAATTTTACAACTCACTCGTTGTCTGGATACATGTTTCATAAACATCATAACACAAAGAGCAATTGTCTGACAGCATTGACATAAAAAAATCTAGTAAGTTGAATCGAGGAACTTACTTTTTGGCAAGAGATAGCAGTTGTTGAGGAGCATCTACATCATTTACTTCAGAACTCAGTACTTTCTGAACAAGACGCTTATATTCATTGACATTTGGTGTTAGAACAGCTAAGGGATAACCACGAACAAGGTCAAGATTATTTGTAACAAGAAAAAGACCATCCTGAACAACACCCAGAAATTTAATGAGAATGCTCAAACATAAAAGTGAAAAAAATGAGAGGATTCACATGTTATTCAACCTTGTGCTAGATATCTAAAACTCAATATACCTACCCCATCTATAACTATTGGGATACTTGACTGTCTTGCATGTCTCATGAGTTCACTCACACAATCCTGACAATATTGAGCAAATGTTGAATTAAAGATGGTGGACAGAGGCGGAAAGAATGTCATGAAAGCATATAAAACAATACATAGAACTTAAATAAGAAAAATATATTGTCTACAGCACAAGTTAAGGAGAAAACCTTCCGTACCAAATAGCATTAAGTTTCAAGAATTATGCCTTACCACATTTGAAGCCAAATGAACGTTTCACATGTATTAAAAAAACCTTGGGTTATTCTCCAGTGGTCTGTTTCCAAAATGAGTGCTTTTTGTCTGTCACTATATCATAGTTGTTTTGTTTTGTTTTTTATAGAATGATTCATAGTTGAAATTAGCATTACATGAATGAACTAGATACATCAAACATGTTTAATGATAAAATGGATGGGGTTTACCATCCTAACGTTAACATGTTACAATTATGAGGGAATGGCATAGGGATAGCGAAGCCCTGAAATAGGATCGCACCTCGTAGTCAGAAGAAACACAACTCACTGAAAGACTAAATGCATATGCCTCACTGAGAATTAGAAAGAAAAATTATGGATTTAAGATAAAACTCGAAAAAGTAAACACCGTGTGTAATAAAACAGGTACACAATGAAGCATTCAGGAGAAAACATACCAGAAGAAATGGGTCTCTTCCAAGGCCTGGACCAACAACAAGGCAGTTAAATCTTTCCATCCACTTATCAACTTCAGCAAGAACCTTGCTTGTTATGGATCTCTTGTTTTCCTCCCTGAAATTAGTCTCTCACTAAAAACAAAACCCACTTGGTTTCGAAATGTTCATACAGGGGGGCATAATATAACATTAACTATACAAGACTGGATGTTATACCCGACATTATAAGATTCTTCCAAAACAGGGTGCACAATCAACTCAGGACTGTAGCTTTTGATGACAGGAGCAGCATCTTTTGTACAAAAAACATGGGACAGATCTGCACCCTGCATGAATTGGAATATAATGGGATAACTTGAATTGATAGAAAAGTTTTTCTTTCTTTTTCAGATCAAGAATTCAGTTAAAAGGCAAAATGTTAGATATGAAAGGAATGCATGCACTAACAATTTTTAAGGCCGAAATTGCAGCAAAATATGGAGCTCCTGTGTATTCACGGCACCCTCCAATAACAGCTATATTTCCTGATTTGAAAATAACAGAAGGAAACATTAGACATGACTTCTTTTTCTTCAGCCAAAAAATAAAATACAGGGTTTGGTTTTTCTTTTGGTGTGCTACAAACTCAATTTGAAAAATAAACCCAGTTTCATGGCATGTTTGGATATCCTAAAAAATAGGTCTGCACATCAAAATTTTGTCTGAATACTGAAATTTTCAGAAATAAAACTAAGGTTGCCTCGCAAATTCACTTTGAAAACTTAAGCTTGGTTAACTTTAAGCTGAACTTAAGTTAGCAAACTTATATCCAAACATGCACATTGTATCCCAAGTATTACTCTCACATTGTCCTCGAAGTAAAACTAGATATATGAGTAATACTCCAAATACGAATATCCATCAATTTAGTCCGTAAATTCATATATTTCAAACTATCAGGAACCATTTTAAAGCTTTTTTTTTTAATATTTATGAGACTACTTATCATAACTTTTATTATTTACATATATATATATATATATATATATATATATATATATATATATATATATATATATATATATATTTCTGCTTTAGACACCGTTTAGGAGCAAGAGTAATAATCATGTACTAAAATTGTGGTTTATTCTCTGTTAATAAAATGGATCATAGAAAGATGCAATGCAAGGATGTTGTTATACCAGCCTGGCCTTTATGTCTGGTAGGATCAAGGGCAGGAGTAATTGCTCGAATAACACTCTCAGAGTCAACCTCAATAGACCTTAGGGCTTGCATATCTCTAGAATGAGGTCGATGATCAATGGAGACTTCCAGACACCTTATCAAGAATTGTTGTCTTCTGAAAACAGGAGAAGAAGCCAATATGCAACTTTTTGCACAGTCCAACAATAATCGGGAATTCATGCAATCTTTCATTAGCATGAGCAAACAACAATCCCTACTAACACAACACAGACACTTTTATCTCTCAGAAATTCGGAAGAGTTAACAGTGGTCATAGCCAGAGATGAGTTTAAAAAATGCCCATCTCATAAAAACTAAATTGCTAAGTTAATTTCTTCTAATAGTAAGCATGCCGACATTATTAATTTCTTCAACTAACCAATTGAATTCAATTTCTTACCAGAAATCTTTGAGAAACACATAGTTTGATTGAAGCGAAATAGAAGTTTAGAAATTGACGCAGATAAAGGGTAAAAAAGAGGATACCAGACAAACTTGGCAATACCTGCAACTCCCACTGTTCCAGAGAGCTGTCGATGTCTATGGTTATGTTACGATGACTCAGCTCAGTTCATTATTCAGACTGGTAAATTATTGGGCCAACGAAATTCGATTACTGCACAAATTGGTCCATTCCGAGCAGCCAATAATTTAATATTGGCCCAATGTAATTTCTAAAACCACCCCACCTAATTTCTAAGTTTAACTGCATTTGTACTTTTGGTCTTTTACTTTTCAGAGATACCCTTCTCAGGATATTAGTACCACAAGAACAATAATATTTTGATAACTAAAATAACTATTTAATAATTGAATAATTTTTTATTATATTTATATATAATAAGAAATTTCTCCTTTTTCAAGTATTTTTGTAATTATATAGATCCTTATAATTTTAGCCTTTTTCTATTTTTTTTAAAATCAATTAACTACTTACAGTAAAAAAATCCCAATAATAAAGTTGTAAATAATATTTATTTTATTATTACATTTTTACAAATTTAATGATATTTATATGAAATAGTTTATATTTTTATTAACAGAAAAGATAGACACATATGTGAAATTAGTCCTAATATGGAACTGTTGATCAATCTTCAAAAAACTTCGAATCATTATCACTTTGACATGTCTATCATGTGTAAATAGCCACATTTACCAAAATTTTAAACCTATCTAAAGGAAGAGAAAAAAAAAATCAATTTCATATCTCAGCTTTAGCTTAATTTAGAGAAATGTTTGGTCAAGAAAACATTGAAGACATTAAATACACACAATCTTATATCCAATTACAAGTGTTTCTTAATGCAAAAATAAGAATAGATCTAAAAGTGCAGATATTTTAAGAATAATATTTAATTATTATTTAAAAAGTCTTATTTCCTAATCTAAACACTTTTAAATTCAAGAAAGTGAATATTAGATGGAATGACATACATTGTTAATTGACTCACAATAACTAGTATTGTCACTGTACCAATAATTTAATTGACTGTTGTGATCAGAAATTATACGAGATAATATCCATTCATAATTTAACCGCAATAAAAATATTTATCTGTTATTCGTGTCGTTATATATATATATATATATATATATATATATATATATATATATATATATTTATAATTATTTTAAAATTTGTAAATACTTAGTTGTGAATATTTAAAAAATATATTTTTATACTTTTAAAATAGAATCTAAATAAATAAAAATTATGGATATACAATATCTAGGCGCGTGTGTTCACTTTCCAATAAGAAGCCAAATAGGAAGCCAAATTCTCATTTTCTTTTCAAAGTTCAAACGAACGTGGGACCGTGTCTTTCCAGTTACAACCATTTTCCCTTAGTTAATCGGTATGATGGGTTAGTGGGTTCAACCCAAATTCTCTATACAAAGCACACTTTAGATTTTGGAAGCAAATTGCTCTTATACTGATTGTGTTGTTCAATACGTCACCAAATCTCAGTCTACAAAAAATATTGAAACTCAATGACTGAATCAATGAATGCTTCTTTGCTTCCTCCACACCCATCCCTTTCTTTTGGCTGTTCCTCATTGATGCTATTTACCAAACTGACCTACCAAGCCAAGTTATCAAAAACATGATTCTTCTGTTTAATGCGTGCCATGAATGTCATCTTGCTTGCATGCCACTCTTCTCAGTCTGCCTTCAGCTTTTAACTCTCTGTTCATAACTCTCCACTCCACCACTTCGACCGTTAAAGCCATACCCATAATCTAAAATTTTATTTTTATTTCATTGTTTAATGTCTTCTCCTAACAACCCAACACAACACGAGGCTGAATTCATGCCGGTTTTTGAAGCTATTAGGAGGGCTAAGCGCTTAAGGTTGTTTGAGCCGTCTTTGGGCGTTCTTGGGTTTGTTCTTGTTACTGTCTTTGTGATTTGTTGCTTCTTCTTCTCGGATAATAGATACTCTGCTTCAAGATTTGGATTCTTGGAACTATCACAGAGGTTTTCTTGGTTGCGGATAAAAGGGTCTACTGGGGAACGCAGAGTTGAGTTTCTTGGAGGCGAGGGTGGAGGGTGTGATTTGTTTGATGGGGAATGGGTTTGGGATGAGAACTACCCTTTGTATCATTCAAAAGATTGCAGCTTTCTTGACGAAGGTTTTCGATGTTCGGAGAATGGAAGACGTGATTTGTATTACACAAAGTGGAGGTGGCAGCCCAAAGGTTGTAACTTGCCAAGGTAGATTTTGATGTTTGTTTTCCCATGGTTTCATTCTATTACTTCTTAAGTTCGTTATCTTTCTCATGTCTTTCTTTAGTAATGATCATTGGATGAAGATGGTAAATTGAAATGCTGGTCTAAGAATTTCGTTAAGGAACAAAACCATGTTGTATCTCGATGTTCATGCTTAATTTTAAGTATTTGGAATATTGGAGTGATAAGAGATAAAGATACTCGTGGTTTGTGACTTACAATGAATGTCTTTAATCATCTAACTGGCATCTTGTCAGAAGGACTGCGACCAAACATTTGGGTTGCAATTTGCTATTCGTTCTGTTGTCTCATTATCACTCCTTTGTAACTTTCAGCAATTGGGACATGCAGCTATGTGAAAATGACAACATTTTGTGAGTGTGGTTTCCATGCAGAAACTCGACTCTTTCATGGATGTCTATATTGATAAGCATGATGAAGTGTTCGATTCCTTTTGCATTATTCTCTCTCTCTCTCTCTCTTTCTCTGTTTCAAATTCCACATCATTTTCACTTTTTAACAATTTTTTGCTTTGTCTTTTCCTAAGCAACCCTCATTTTATTTGTTAGTTTTGACCGTTTATCTTTTCATATTAGATGTAGCTACAACCTTGGCCTTTTGCTGGAGTCTTGAACTATCTTCCTTACATGCCCTTTATGCATCCTGTCTTAATTTTTCTGAAGAGATTAACTTTTCTATATTTGAAGTGTAAAAAGGCTTTTATTTTACGAAAGTCAATAAGCTCTTATTGGGTGACAACATAGCAGTGTTAATTCATTATATTACAAAAACCTTTATATCCATAATTTTATCATACATGTGACAATCTATGATTGAATGACTTTTACACTGGCAATTCATCCTCGTTAAATTATTTTCCCTAGTGCTGCCAGTTTGTGATATGTATTAGAAAGTGAGTTTATGCCTAACTCATCCCCACAAAACCGGCTTGTAAGGTGAGGTTTGCACCTCATGACTTCCAACACACCCCCTTCACGCCGAGGTATAGACATCTCGTGCGTGATAGTAGAAATTGGGTGGTCCGATAACGGCCCAATAGCGGGTGGAATAGAAGAATAGAATGCCCACTTAGAACTCGCTAGGATAGGCTCTGACCTGGTTCTGATACCATATTAGAAAGTGAGTTTATGCCTAACTCATCCCCACAAAACCGGCTTGTAAGGTGAGGTTTGCACCTCATTTATATATTATAATTTGGCCTTATCTCTAGTCGATGTGGGACTTCCAACAATATGCTTGTGTAATGTTGGTTAATCTTTTGAGGATGTTGGTGCTAGTGAATCATGGAGTTAAATCATATGGATGAGAATTAATTGCCATGCATTAATTTTTCTTTTACTTACACAGTCGGTTTCTTAGAACAGATTGAATGCAACGTTGATGTTGGAGAAACTGCGAAACAAACGAATAGTGTTTGCGGGGGACTCAATTGGGAGAAACCAATGGGAGTCACTCTTATGCTTGCTCTCTAGTGGAGTTCCTAACAAGGAATCAATCTATGAAGTGAATGGCAGCCCAATTACAAAGCACAAGGGGTTCTTGGTGTTCAAATTCAAGGATTTTAACTGTACAGTGGAATACTACAGAGCTCCATTTCTTGTATTGCAGAGCCGGCCTCCTAAAGGAGCTCCTGAAAATATCAGGACAACTCTCAAAGTTGATACAATGGATTGGAACTCTGAGAAGTGGAGAGATGCAGATATCCTGGTTCTTAACACAGGGCACTGGTGGAATTATGAGAAAACAATAAGAGGGTATTTCGATCCTTTCCATATTTTTTTGTATTACTGCAGTTTCAATGATTCAAAACAATTTGTTGTATTACATGGCATTTATCTGTAAATTTTGGCCAAGCAAAAGGGTTGAAAGTTTTCCATTTTGGTTCAGGGGTTGCTATTTTCAAAAAGGCATGGAAGTTAAGCTGGAAATGCAGGTAGAAGATGCATACAAACAGTCCATTCAGACAGTAATGAACTGGATACAAGACACAGTAAATCCTAGCAGGACCCAGATTTTCTTTCGTACTTTGGCCCCAGTGCACTTCAGGTTTGTTTGACGATTCTATCACTACAATGGATATTCTGAATATTGTAATGATCCAATGAATTGATGTGATATGTTTCAGAGGGGGAGATTGGAAAAACGGTGGAAACTGTCATTTGGAAACACTTCCGGAGCTTGGCTCTTCACTGGTGCCTAATGACAACTGGTTGCAGTTCAAAATAGCCAATGCGGTCTTATCTGCTTACACGAATGTTTCAGAAACTAAGAAGTTCATGGTGTTGAATGTTACTCAGATGAGTGCTCATAGAAAAGATGGGCATTCATCGATCTATTATCTTGGTCGTACTGTGGGGCCTCATCGTCGCCAAGATTGCAGCCATTGGTGTCTGCCTGGTGTACCTGACACTTGGAATGAGCTGCTTTATGCACTGCTGCTTAAACATGAAGCTGTTCACACTGAGAAATCGTTTTGATTGTGTTGCATGGAATCATGTTGCGCAGAAATTAGCCAATTCTTTCCTAGAAAAGTGTTGCAGAGAGCTGCAAGAGATATTTTACATTAGAAATTTGCAGCCAGGGTTCAAGGTATCAGATTTTCTTGTGTGTTTTGACTATTAGACTGAGGGATGGAGCAACTGTAATTATCAAATTCTTTGGTAAGGTAACACGAACACAGTTTTGATACAACATGAAACATTATTTAAGGAAAATGCCAAGTGCAATTTTGTTCCTGTTAATTTAGAAACATGTCTTCATTTATTTAAAATTTAATAATACGAATAAATGTTCTTTTAGTTGTTTGATATAAAAATATGCACACTAGTTCTTATCATGGAGATATTATTGAGCTGTTGGACCAACTCTTGTATATGAGCCACCTCATAATTCTTTTCTTACTATTTATACAGAGAATTAAGTTTTGTATAAGTTAATCAATTCGACTGAAGATATAAGTTATGAATAATAATTGATTAAGAAGTAATCATTTTGAAAAAGTTGTTAGCTTAACACTTTTGGTAATAGAAATAAAGCATAGGATTTGGATAGATTGGTCCAAGATACTTTGCCTCATGATTGGAGAAAATATGCATAGTAATATCTAAGAAAGAACTGAGGATCTTAAAATTGGAAGAAATAAAAAACGGACAAAATATTTAAAGAAAGTAAAATAAACTTCAAATACATTTAAAGGATAAAAACATAGTTTTTTAAGCATCACTTTAATTAAAAAGTTATTCATGAAATGCATAATTTCATCCTGTAATGTATTATTTATAGTAAATGATACAACTAATTAACTTTTTCTAGGTATTGGTAATTTAAATTAGTGTTGATAAAATGAGTTCTTCTATCCCATCTCGTTTATTATAATGGGCTGGTCATTTAATGAATTAATTTAACCTAATTTAATTATTAATGAGTTTAAATAATTTAAATTTAATGTGATTTATGATAGGTTAAATTGGTTAACTAAAGTGTTATTTTTTTCTTTAATATTAGAAAAAAATTATATTTTTTTTTCTAATTAAAAATCTAAATAAAATTCAATCTAAATATAATCCAAAATAATTTCAAATTAATAAAAGAAAAAAATACATATTTTAAATATAATTCAAAATTATTTAAAAATTCATATATTATCTAAAAATATAAAAATACAAAATAAATTACCATTTAATATTGTCACTTAACAATTTATAATATTAAAGTATTAAAGGATGAATCAACCATATAAACAAATTTATGTTAATATTTTAAATTTTTAATGTAATTTAAAATGCGAACTAAATTCAAATAAATCAAATTTTTAAAAAACCAAATTTATTTTAATTCGTATTAAAATTTATAATTTTTTTAAACTTAACATCGCTCAAATATTGTTAGACTCGTTTTTCCAAATTTAAATATATATTTTTCTTTGATTTTTTTAAAAAGTAAAAGTGAATTATTTGTAGTTTTAGATAAATCCAAAGACGAGGAAGTATTCTTCATAATACTTTTTCATTTGAAAAAAAAATTATTTTTAGATATCTCAAGAATGATTTGTGGTCAAATTTAAAAATAAAAACATAAAAATTATATATATTTTTTTAATAAAAGTACAATATTATCATTATTAAATAATTTAACATGATAGCAAGTAAAAATTTTAATTAACTTCAATAAAAAAATTTAGCAATATTATTACTGGCATAAAACACTTTAGTTATTGCGAAACATTCACGATTTTCAAAATTTTCGAGAGTTATGATCATTTGATATAAATTTCAACAATTTAAAAACAATTTTATCCGAGAATAAAATCCATGACCAACATGTACATGCATTCTTTGATAAAAGTGGTAGCTTAAAGTTAAAGCTGAAAAAAATAAAGGAAAAGGAAAAACTGTGGAATTAGAAAATCTGAGGGGCGGTGCCGGTGAAGAGAGCGTAGAAGGTAGCGAGTGAAGCATCTTCAGCTCCAATGGCGGATACCTCGAGTCGATCCAGAGACCTCGACAAGCTCCTTCTCCGCCCTGGCAATCTTGTCGGTCCCAGGTTCGAACCTGGCGCCGAGGTACTGTTATTCTTACTGTTCCTATTCCAATTGCTATTCCTATTCACATTACTCTCTCTCTATAGGGTTTGGTTTGTGTTCCCTTGTGGTTTCTCTGTTGCAGTTGCGAGATGACCTTCAGGCCTTCGCCAAAGTGTTGGTGGTAGGGGCAGGTGGTTTGGGTTGCGAATTGTTGAAGGATTTAGCCCTCACTGGTTTCCGAAACCTTGAGGTCATTGATATGGATCGCATAGAGGTTACTAATCTCAACCGCCAATTCTTGTTCAGGTTAACTTCACGCCTTTCTTTTAAATCCTCATATTTTACTTGTCTAATAATCCCATTAGTCTTGGTTTGGTATTTCATTTCCGCAGTTTCTTTTGTTAACTTGCTTTGCTTGTAGACTTGAAGATGTTGGCAAACCCAAAGCTGAGGTAGCTGCCAAGCGAGTCATGGAGAGAATCAGTGGCGTGCAAATTGTGCCGCATTTTTGCAGGATTGAGGACAAGGAAATTGAATTTTACAACGATTTTAGCATTATTGCCCTTGGTCTTGATTCTGTTGAGGCACGCAGCTATATCAATACTGTTGCCTGTAGTTTTCTAGGTGTGTTTTGTTTCCTGTACCTTTCACTTAAACTGCTTAGGATTTTCCTTTTGAATTATGGTCGCAGTCATGCTTTTGTAGTTTTCCTCAATATTACTGGAAATCATGGACAAATAACCACCATTGTGGTTGCATTGCAGTGACAGACATCCAATAAACCTTGATGTTGTGGCAAAATATGTGGTCATGAACCATCTTTTAAAACTTTGGATTTATATATATATCCTCCTTCTCTGTTTTATTATTGAATTGTTTTCAAGAATTGGTTTTTCATTTTTCACTCTGGCATCAGATATAAGGTTATCAACAGCACTCTGACCTGAAGTATAAGGTTTTCAGCAGTATGCTTATTCTAATATTCAGTTTTTTTTTTTTTTTTCTGATAATACTAGAGTACGAATCTGATGATAGTCCACGAGAAGAGACTATCAAACCTATGGTGGATGGTGGGACTGAAGGTTTCAAGGGCCATGCCAGGGTTATCTTGCCAGGGATCACACCATGCTTCGAGTGTACAATCTGGCTTTTTCCACCTCAAGTAAAGTTTCCTTTGTGCACCCTGGCTGAAACCCCTAGGACAGCTGCCCACTGTATTGAATATGCTCACTTGATTAAGTGGAATGAGGTAAATCATTGTTTACTCTTTCTGTTATTTGCAATGTCCATTATTTCATGCAGAATTTAATTTATAGGTTCATGGTGGAGTGGCTTTTGATCCAGATAACCCTGAGCATATGAAATGGGTTTATGACGAGGTGACCACTATTTCTTAGTGAGTTTCTTGACAGGTTAATGTGCATTTTTGGCCCACGAATCAGTTAGAAGTATAATTCTTTATGTTTTACAGGCTATCAAGAGGGCTGAGCTTTTTGGCATTCCTGGAGTTACTTATTCTCTTACACAGGTATGTGGATGATTAAGTTTCATAGTTAATCCATAGCAAATTCTGAGTGTTTATGTGGTGTGTATAGTTTTGTACTTTGGTTTTCTCTGAATGATAAATTCCTACGAATTCTTTGATGTTTATCTTGTTTATTGTGTTTTCCCTGGTGATACCGGCCATATTCTTCATTTATCTATTTTCACTAAGAATTAATTATTTTAATAGGGTGTTGTGAAGAACATCATTCCAGCTATTGCTTCAACAAATGCTATTATATCAGCTGCATGTGCACTAGAAACATTAAAGATTGCAACAGAGTGCAGCAAAACTTTGTCGAATTATTTAACGTATGGCTGTTTTCTTATCAATATTTTCCTTCTGGCCGTAAATATTATTGATTGTTTAATACCTCTGTAGGTATAATGGATCAGCAGGCCTCCATACCGAAGTGGCAGAATTTGAAAGGGACAAGGACTGTCTTGTGTGTGGTCCTGGTATACGTATTGAACTGGACACTTCAATCACATTGCAAAAGGTTATTTTTCAATTATCAACTCCTCAAGTTTTTCATATAAACATATATGTATGAGTTAAGATCTGTTTACATAATGTGTAAGTCTTTTTAGACTTATACTAAATCCAACCATTAATTTTATTAAATATGATTGTTCAAATCAATTTACTTATGTTGGTTAGGGGAAAGAGTTTTAAGGAAATACAAATTGATGCAATACGAAAGAGACTAGCTCGTGACTTACACCTGGTGTAAACAGATCTTAACCCTGAATATTTTTGTGTGTGTATGTATGTATATATATCAGAGTGACTCTAGTAAAACATTTGCTTACGTGATAATGATTACAACTACCAAACTTTAGACTTACACCTGGTGTAACAGTACCACCATGATTGTTGCTATCACCACCATCATGACTATCGTCGTTGCTTCCACTACATAGTGACATCGGTTATGGTGATGGTAGCAACAATAGTCATCATAAGTGGTGATGATAGTGATGGTGGCATGGGGTAATATTTATGGTCATGAATCTTTAGAGATTTGATGGCTGCAAGATATTTTAATTTGTAGTTTTTAGTATTTTAATCTTCACCGCCTATTATATTTAATCTTAATCCGATGTTTGTAATTAGTTCTTCTCACTAAAGCCACTTCTTGTGTGTGTGTGTACATATTTACTATTTATTCATGCAGCGAATGTCAATTCATTCTGTTTTAGTTGCTACCTCATCATAATTTGAAGCCAAATCTAGAATGTTTCATTGTTAGTTTATTTTCAACCCTTGTTCCCATCTTCCTTTCCCTTTATTTTTTCCTTATTGATGTCTGTAGAAGAAATTCTTAGAATGTTGAACATTTAGAAAGATTTAGTAAGCATTAATCTTAGGAAAGTCCGTCCTTTAACTGGCAAGACCGGCCTTGTTTATTTCATGAAATGCTCATTCATTATGAAAGGTGAAATAATGTTTCTGTGATCTATTAAATGTTCTTGGCTCGAAATCAGTGAAATTAGTACAATAAAACGCTAGTGTACTGATGATATATATATATATATATATATATATATATATATATATATATGTGTGTGTGTGTGTGTGTGTATTTTTCAACAAGTGTACTGCTTAGTTATTTGTTTTTAAGCAACTCGTATCTTAATGCAACTTTAGCACATTCCTTTCTGCTGCATTTTCTAATCAAATTGTGGTTAACAGTTCATGGATCTTTTGGAAGAACATCCTAAGTTGAGGTTATCAAAAGCTAGTATCACACATCGAGGAAAGAATCTGTACATGCAAGCTCCCCCTGTATTGGAAGAAATGACTCGATCAAACCTGAGTCTATCTCTTTTTAACCTCATGGGTAAACTGCCCAAGGATGTTGTACATGTGAATGGTATGACAATCAAGAACGACCAAAAGTTCTCTTGTTTGAGAAAATTACGTGTTGTTTTCAAGGGAGTCGATGGGATTACAGATATGGATACAGCTGGAGGAGCATAACCTACGCCATCGTATAATGTGTTGGTGCTTGGAGTTTTTAGGCTCTATTAGGATAATTATTGTTAGATATCTCAGATTGTTTCCAATATTGAACAGGTACGGTTTTACAGTTTCTACCCTGTCAGTTTTTCATATACAAGCCAGTCAATAACACTTTGATGCAGGGGATTGATTGCCCCACAGGGTGACGAATTTTGCAATTCCATTTTATCTTATGCACAGTTAGACTATATATGATGAAATTAAGTTGTTTTAACGTTTCCAAGTGCCCGTATTTCATCTCTGAAATTCTAAAGTTGGTCTTAAAATATCTTGATGGAGATGAACTGTAGATTTGTTGTGGTAGAGAAATGTCCTCACAAGTATAATTTGGCAACAAATGGTTGAGAGTTTTGAAGATTCTGGTCTCTAGTTATTATTATATTTACTAAAGTGAAGTTAAGGCGACCATTTTGGATTGAATTTAGAATGGGTCAGCTTACGGACGGGAGAAATGTGCTAAATAGAAACCATTAAACTAATAGCTTTGTACATTAGGGGGAATATCTTCCCGGCAGGCTAAAATTCAGGGTATCTTCACACATCTCTTGTTTGTTGTGTTTGAAAAGATTCATTACCAAGTCATACATTACAACTAACAAAAGTGACAACTTCCATTGTTTGAATCTTTGAGAAGTATATATAATACTTGGAATGGTTTATCTTTCTTTGGAGTGTTTGGTTAATTGTCTTTCAATGGCTAATGATTACATGTCAATTGTTTTAGTGTCAGGTTATATAGCTAGAAATTCATTACCAGGTTGTGATTGCAGATTCCGTGCAAGACATTGAAGTCAACATTCGAATATATAAATTTCAGTAGTTGAAAAGTATTCGATTGTGTTTGAAGGTGTATTATTAGCACACTTTCCAATTTATATTAACATGGAGTATAGTATTATGTATAATTTTATGAAGTGTCTGTATCAATATATTAAAAAATGAGAAGTTCTTGTCATTTCTTGGTAAGAATAGAACGAGAAGGATGGTGAGCTTACATAACTCAAGTGTATAGAATAACTCTACCAAAGGTATTATATTTATAAAAAGAACGAGCGCCCAGACACACCCGCACATGTGTGTGTATTACATAAACAAACAATTATGCAATTTTATTAAATATTTTTTTACATCAAATTAATAGTATATTTTAATTTAAAAGAAATGTATATTAATTTTTATATAATTATTCAATCATATCTCCACCTAAAGTTAACCACTGTATGTATAGTATATAGAAGAGATGTTTACAAGCTGAAAAAATAAATTATAGTATGAACTAAAACAAACGTGGATGGCTTGGTTTGAGAGATTCTCTTCCACAAATGAAGAATTTTGAAAATAAGCAAAGTAAATCAAAACGCACTTTATTTATAAAACTCAAAGAAGGGAAAGTAATCGTCTTCACTGTGTATGTTGATAATATGATTTTATCTTAATTGATCCTTGCAAAATAGAAGTTTTGAAAAAATATTCAATTGCTGTATTTGAGATGGTAGTATTTAATTTTTATAAAAGGTGATTCTTGTAATCATGAATTATCTTTAGTAATTAATTAAAGGACTAAAGTGTCGAAATATTTGTTAGTAAATTCTGACAAAATTTGTTTGTTGATTTACTATTGAGACAAGTACTCTTTGTTGCTTAGAAAAAAAAACAAATAATCATAGTCTTTAATTTGTTTTCAAGCCATATGTATTCATACATTTTTTCATTAATTTGTATTTTAATACTATTTATTTTAATCATCAAACTATTTTTTTATTTTATTACAATTAAAATGGTTTTATAAAAAATAAGTTAGTTTCACTAATTTTTTATTTTTATCTATACTTCATACATAAAAACTAAAATAAAATTTATTAACCAAAATAATTTCATTTAAATAAAAAATTGTCATAACAGAAAAATTCTCATGTCATTAATACCAACTATGAAAAAATTAAAACTATTTAGAGTAAGTTTGTTTAAGATTTAAAAAAAAAATATTCTGATAGGAAATAATTTAGTGGCTAATTTGTCGTAAATAAAGAAAAAACAGAAATCGATTGTATTTGTTTACAGTGAAAAAAATTACGTATTAAAAATAGGTAGTTATTTAAAAAAAAGGTACTTTAATAACTTTTTATTGTAATTTGGTTGTCCTTACTTGTAATTATTTTAATAAAAAACCTGTTTAAAAAAGTTATAAAGGGCAATAAAATTAATTTAACTTACGACTATAGTTAGTATTGTTTTGATTTGTCGATCCTTGAAAACTTGTGCGATTGCGACGGCAGCAAGGTACAAAGTATGAATAGGCGAAAAAGAAAAAGAAAAGAGAGAAACAGTATAGCTGTTACGTAACAACACTGACATGGAGCAAAGAATAATGGTTCTTCTTCCACATAATCAGGAACCATATTTTCTCTGGTGGAGGGTTTGATAATTAAAAGAAAGTTAGGGTAATGAAGTGAATAAAGTATAATGATGAAGAAGATAATTTGAAGAGAAGAGGGCGAAGTGCAAGTGTGTGAAGAAATTGACCTGCGACTGTGGGCTTTATATAATTGATTAATGATAGGAGGCATTATCGTTGTTAAGAAGAAAAAGTTATATGGGTGGAATTGCAGTGACAGTAACATGCAGGGTGTGTCTCGGTGGTTTAATATTGACCAAGAGCAACCGCTAGAAAGAAGATAGAAAATGGATAAGAAGAGTTTTGAGACAAGAATTGATTGTTTACTGAGCCATGAATGTTTGGTTTTTTGGATATGGTATAAGAGTGGACCATTCTCAACCATTGGTGTATCTTTGGGATCATGAATCTGCATCTCATCGATTCAACAGTTGTTTCCTGCTGTTCCTCATCTCATCCTTTTAAGATCAACACACTTCCATCATTCTAGTGGGCTACTTTTGTGGGCCTCAGCCAGATTGGCCAACTCTCTCCATGGCCCACCAACCCACATGCCCATCTCTATTAAACCCTCTCCCACAAACACACACATCAAACTTTCTTAACTCTAATATGGAGGTTGCTCTTGAACTAGAAGATGACCTCTTTTTTGCTGACTTGAGCAAGCAGATTTCTCTCCTGATTATGGACGAAGAAGAAGATGAAGAACACCCTCTTGCTTCTTCTCCTCAAGAACACCACTTTCAGGTTTTTTCACTTTACTCTTGGATGAATTTTTCCTCCTTCAGAAAAACCTCGCTTCAACTTAAATTTCTTTCTTTTATTTCAGACCTATTCTTCTGGGTCATTCTATCATCCCCCACAGTCTGCTATTCTCTATGAGCATGCTTTGAGAAGACAGAGCAAAGGGACAGGGGTGTTTATCCCTCAATCCACTCAGCCCAGAAGGAAGCACAGGAAAGGAAGATCAAGCTCAAACGCAAAACATCAAAAGCAGTCTCCAGACACGGCTGCTCCTGTTCCTATTAAAAAACCAGTTTCGAATCCGAAAATGGTTGAGGATACGTACATGTCTTCCCACAAAACTACATAAGTCGTATCGCTTGATTACTTCTATATGGGTCTGATTAATTCTTTAGTCTTTAGGCAATAATTGTATGGTTATGTAGTTTGAACAAACCATGTGCAGGTCAATATGTGTTGACAGTGATGCCAGTAGAATAATTGTATATACAGTGGAGATTGCAGAATCTTCCTTATGAATTAGTTTTTGCAGGGTTAGTTAAAGTTTGATTGAAGTCAAGGTGTGCACAAGCATGATTTGTTGTTATGATGTTATCTAGTTTGATGAATCTGTCCTTGTTTTTTTTACCATTTCTGTCGATTTTTCATTTTGTTTAACTGTGTTTGTGTTTAACATGGGAATAATTCAGAAAAAACATAAAACCAAACCTTACGTTGCTTATCACAGATATTTTCTGTTTCATTAATGACGATAGAGAAACAACAGTACTATTGTTTTTTTAGCAAAAGTTGAGTAAAATTATTTTTGCAAAGGTTTTCAAACCACCAATATCTGTAAGGCAACTGGCTGGCTATATATGTATATAATTGTGTAACTTTTATTAAAAGTTATATCCTAAATAAATTTTGTAAAATAATTTTGTCGATTGCTTCAATCATTTTTATATCATTTCACAATTATATATATCAAATTTTATTAATACTGGGACATTTAAATGTTTATATTCTTATATATTTTAATCTACACGTATCACATCAATTTTAATCCATGTAAATAATGTATTAAGTAAGTTTAAAAATATTTAATTAAGAAGTTTATCATTCCATGATTTTATTTGAAATTTTTATCAATTCAACCTTATGAATTATAAAATACATATTATATTGGCTATGTATATTAAATTTTATAAAAAAGAAATAATAATATAATTGAAAACATGAAATTATGTATATTTTAATATACGTTCAAGAAAAAGTAGGTATTGCCTTTTTTTTTATGTGAAAGATGTATCAGTTGACTTGAGATTGTTTTGTAACACTTTCCGAATTGAAAAGAGGAATGTTTAGTCCCATCATGCACCTTCCATCCAAATATGTTTAATGTAGGTAACTAAGTTCAAAATTTCCAAATTAGATATATATCATTAAATAATATTAAGTAAAAATAATACTAATTGTAATATTTTCTTTTTTTGTGAATTCAACCCAAAGTATTTAAGTATCTAAAGTGGTAAACTATTTTTATATTTATAGTACTATGAGTTGTATATTAAACAACTAAGTATGTGTCTGTGATGTGATGATGGAAGAAAATTGAATGGATTGTTTAAATAACAGAATTTCCCTTTTTAAATACTTCCAAAATTAATCGCTCATGTTTTAAAAATAATATTTTACATGCATAAAAGGTATTACTATTTCTTATTTTCTTAAAAAATACAAAAGATTAATTTTTTATAATTATTTTAATTTATAATGCGTGTAAAATGAATATAAATATTTACATTTTATTATTATTTTGGATACACACTTTTACATTTATTTCACATAATAAAATAGATAAAAAGAATAAAATTTTATATTTAAAAAAAATAAAAAAATAATATAAAATTAATTAAAAGAATTGTGTGCCAGTGTATCATTTTTAGAACTATCAAAACGGGTAATCCGGCTCGATCAGATCCGGCTCACCACGGGTTGATCATTTAGTGAGTCACCCCAACCCGACTCATTTATTAGCGAGCTTAAAAAATTCGAACCAGACTCGACCCACCACGGGTTGGTGGGTTAAGCAGGTTGACTCATTGGCTCATAAGTTCTTTTCTAAAAGTAAAAAAAAAAAAAATACTTTTAATTCAAATCTAAATAAATATCACTCTAAAATGATGTTAAATTTCAAAGACAATAAAAAAGTATGATACAATTAAAGCATAATCCAAAACCAAGCACAAAAGGAGAACAAATAACATTGATAATTTTATATCAATTGTCCATTTATAATATTAGAGTATTAAATAGATAAATCTATAATATTTTTCTCTCTTGAAAAATCTTCATCTTTATCCTCATCTACAATATAATAAAAAAAATATTAACTAATAATATTGAAACACAAAATAATAAATAATTAAATTAAATTAGGTAGGTTGGTGAGCCAACCCGACTCTCCACGAGTTCAACCCGGCTCACCACGGGTTCAACCCGAATGAGTCAAGTTCTAAGTGAACCGAGTTAAAACTAGCCTACATAAAAAAAATTACATTTTTTTAGACCTTACCCGACTTAAATCCTTAATAGATCGGATTGATTCACGAATTACAACCTATTTTAACAACACTATCTTTTTGTAATCCTGACTTAATCATGACAATTCCAACCTCTTCGGGAGTCATGAACACAAATTTCACATATATAGGTAGTTGTTGAAAATCATTCGAGAAAAAAAGCCAATTTTGAATTAAATCAGTCTGAAAACTATCTATAACATCATAAGTTAAAACTTCTAACGCAACTGACTAATAATATCCATACAAAATTAATTGTTATTTTTAGATTAGTGATTAATACATCAGATCAATTATGAAAAAAAATTACATTTTATTATACAAATATTATTTATATATACATTGTAAATATTGTTGTTATTTTCATAAATTTAAAAATATTAATTTTAAGAATTTTTAAGAGGAGCGTGATTGAGAGGAGTTACTAAATAAGAAAAAAAAAAGTAAACTCAATTCAATCCAATTAGTTTGATTAAGTAATTTGATCCAAGTCAGACTCTTTGCATCCTAATCAAACAATGTATAAAAAAATGACTAAAATAATTATTTCAATGAGTTAAATTTTGTAGTAAATATTATTAATCGGAAAATCAAGTTTAATCACAATGAATGATGTTTAATAAAAAGAAGAATAATGAGAAATAGCTTAAAATAATAATATAAAGAATTGGAGTGTGAAAATAATTAACACAGATGGTTCTAAGCTTCACCGCTTGTGGAGTCCATAGCAGTGCCGATGAATGACACGTAGGTAGATCTTCTTTTACGTGGCATGCCATCACACCTTCCTTCCTTTATACAACACTCATCACTACCAAATACATGTCCCCTCGTCACAGCAACACGTAAATTCATTCTACCTACCTCAAAACCTCTCTATAAAACCTCTCTATAAAATATCTCATTAACAAGGCTTCCTCCGACCATACAACATATACTTCAACTACCCAAAATTTCCTTCAAAAACTCTCTAATCAACCAAAAATGGCCAGCAATAAGGATTCCAAGTTCCCACCTCAAAGCCAGAAAACGCAGCCGGGAAAAGAACATGTAATGGATCCACTCCCACAAACCATACATGCAGACTACAAACCCGCCAATAAACTTAAGGTATTTTTCAGTTTCTCAGAGTGTAATGTTTTTTTGCCATGCTTTTAGTCTAAGTCTTGTTGCTTACAAGTTATGGTGTGGATGTGCACAGGGAAAGGTGGCGCTGGTGACAGGAGGTGACTCGGGAATTGGAAGAGCGGTTTGTCTGTGTTTCGCGAAAGAGGGTGCAACTGTGGCTTTCACATACGTAAAGGGGCATGAGGACAGGGATAAAGATGACACTCTGAAGATGCTGCTAGAAGCTAAAACAGGTGGTGCAGATGATCCGTTGGCAATAGCGGCGGATATTGGCTTTGATGAGAACTGCAAGCAGGTGGTTGAGCTTGTTGTGAAAGAATATGGACGCATCGATGTTCTGGTGAACAATGCAGCCGAACAGCATTTAACAGACTCCGTAGAGGAAATCACTCAACAGCAGATTGAAAGAGTCTTCGGGACCAATATCTTTTCACACTTCTTTTTGGTCAAGTACAGAATGAAACATATCCAAGATATAATTTTTGACCTCATGTATGTATATATATATATATATATATATGCTGACCCTTTTTTTGTAGGCATGCTCTGAAGCACATGAAAGAAGGGAGTTCCATCATCAACTCTACTTCAGTTAACGCCTACAATGGGAATCCAGAAGCGTTGGACTACACTGCTACTAAGGGAGCCATTGTTGCCTTCACGAGAGGTCTTTCTCAGCAGGTGGCGAGCAGGGGAATCAGGGTGAATGCTGTTGCACCTGGACCGGTTTGGACGCCAATACAGCCTGCTTCAAAGTCTGGTGAAATGATTGAGAAGTTGGGGTGTGAGGTGCCAATGAAGCGTGCGGCTCAGCCTAGTGAGATTGCACCATGTTATTTGTTCTTGGCAACTGCTCAGGACTCTTCCTATTTTACTGGTCAAGTCCTCCATCCAAATGGTGCGTCACTTTTATGCCTTCTTTTACTGTAACAACAACAACTCTCTTCAAATTTTTCTTACACGTTCTCTGCTTTCTTGTTTTCTCTAGGTGGAGAGATCGTCAATGCTTAATGCTGTCCAGTACCACCTTTTCTGCCTTTCTCTTTTACACACAAACAAATAAACAACACTCTTATCAAATAAACACTGTTATCTTCCTCTGTACCATGTGCCTTCATTTAGTAACAAATAAGGGTGCTCATACCTTCACACTACAAAACCTTCACACTACAAAAGGACAAAATTAATTTAAAGTCATAATATATATATATATATATATATATATATATATATATATATATATATATATTATTAAAAAGAATCTTCAATTAATGTACTTTTAAGAAACGTGTGAAACAAAACTTTTCCAACAAACTTCTGCTCCTTTCATTTAATTCTGTGTGTTGTCACAATTCTATATCATATTATATTTATTTAGATATAATTAATTATTTAAATAAAATTAAATATATAATTAATTATTTAAATAAAATTAAATCTATGCGCAGTAGGAATAAAATATCTTATCATTTATTATAAATAATAGTGATAATTTTATATTGATAATATTTTTATATAGAGTGAAAACTAACATGACAGATTTTAAATTACTTATTGGAAGGAGAAAATGAGAAATTTTATTTGTTAGAATACAGACAAAAAAATGTAGACCCACGGTGTATCTCTCTCTCGTAAAGATTGAGATTAATTTGAATGACATTGTTACTTTATAAAATTAATTTTAAATATTAAATCTAAATATCACGTCAAACGATCCGTCTAGAATTAGAATAGTGTCGATAAACAGACAAACATCTCATGGATTACATAAGCATCTAACTTTGTCATTTCATCTTTTAATTTGTTCAAAACGTCTTTGATTCTCATTCACATAAAAGTAAAACATTTTTATATTTAAAGATGTCCTCCTTGCTAGCTAATTGTATTAAACTAATTCTATTAAATTATAGATTATTTATATTATAGTATAAAAACTGTTTTTATTAAAATCTGAATTATATTATTTTGATTAAAACAAATTGCAAAACATAATGGAAACATATTATTTTTTTTTATCAAATAACTTATTGAAAAGTGATTTTAAATAAATAAATATCCTAAATTAAATTTCTAAATGAAAAAGTTTAACTGTAAGTTTTTAAAAAAAAAATACTCTAAGAATTTAGATAAACTTTTCAAGTTCCGAAATAGTTTTAAGAAAAAAAATATATTTAATACTATTTACAAATTGGTATGAATTATTTTTTTTTCATACAGGTAACTTAGTTATTTATATTAATTTATATTTTTATATATGAATTATTTTTTTTTCATACAGGTAACTTAGTTATTTATATTAATTTATATTTTTATATCCTAATTTTCATAATTATATATCATATTCGTTTATTTTTATTTTTGGATAGATTTTGACTAAGGTTTTTCTTATCAATTTTTTTAATGTAATCTATGTAATTAAATTTTATTTAAGTTAAGAATTTAAATAAACTTTTCAAATTTATTCTAAAATAGTTTTAAGATAAAAAAAAGGAAAAAACACATTTAATACTATTTACAAATTGTTATGAATTATTTTTTCTCATAAAATATGTAACTTAGTTATTTGTATTAATTTATATTTGTATATCTTACTTTTCATAATTATATATCATACTCGTTTATTATTATTTTTATTTTTACTAAAAATTATAATGCTTGAAATTCAAAATGAATAGATTTTGAACAAGGTTTTTCTTATAATTTTTCTAATGTAATCAATGCAATTAAATTTTATTTAAGTTAAGAATTTAAATAAATTTTTCAAACTTATTCTGAAATAGTTTTAAGATAAAAAAAAAAACATGCAGTTTCTGTATGTTTGCGATGCCAATACGAATTGCAGTTTATTTTGGTTACTATTGTATGGTTTACCATATGAAATAGTTAACTGCCAATAGAAAAATCCAATTTTTTTAAAATTGAATGGCTGAGTATAGTTCAGTTTTTAATAAAAATAGTTTAGTTTTTATAGTATAAATATAGTTTAGTACAATTAGGCTAATTATGCCCAGCACAATAAATAGTTAACTAAATTGTGAATTATAAAACAATTTACTGAATTGTATTGCAGTTAACTAAACTAAAAAATAGTTCAGTTCAGTTTTTTTGAACTATTTTTTAGTTCAGTCCAGTTTTTTTTGAACTATTTAATAGTTAACTATAATTGGTTTATAATTGGTTTATAGTACAGTGCAGTTTGCCCACCCCTACTCCTTGCTACTGCTTCGCTTGTTTAATTAGTAAATTAAGAATCATTACCATTATTTTTTAACTCGAAGAAGATATCATAATAAAATATAATCATAAATTATAGATATTATATATAAAATTTACTTTTCTATACACTATACTTTTAATTTAATGAGTTATTTCATATATCTCTATTTAATATATATTATATTTTATCCTAATAGTAATCAAGGAAAGTGAACATCATTTATTCATTCAGTATTCTTACTCTTCCATGTTTTAGTCTTTGACTTCTCAAAATTTCTTAATTTTGTTTGAAATTCTAATGATGATTATTTTAGCTTAATTTCTACCCCTACAAGTCCTATTATTTATGAGATTTTAGACTTGTAGATTGTGTGGATCATATGAAAATTAAAAAATCATGCAAATTCAAGCATTATTAAAAAAAAATGAATAGTGATACTGAATAAGGGTGGTGCAACTAAAGGTAATTCGAGACATCCTTGTTAGAAATTTAAGTTATGCATTACATTAAAAACAAAAAGTTAAGTAACATATAAAAAAAAAACTCAAAAAATTATTACCTTAAGATTTTTTATAAAAAAGTTTTCTCAAATGCCTAAACTTGTAAACTTCCAATGTCATTGAATGTCTCAATCTTTAGTTGTCATCCGTTAAGCAATTCTTATACTCACATATGTGGTCTTATTATTAATAAATGGTTCAATTTATTCTTATTGAAATGATTCAATTTTTACGTGATGTCTATATTGACTTCAACCAGTGATTCTAACCAGCATTGATAGCTTTAACTGTTGATAATCAATGACAACACTTTTTAGTGGTATTGAAATCAATGGAGACTTTGCACGTATAAAATTGCAATAATTTTAAAAATCAAGGGACCAACTTGATCCATCAGTTCATTAGTGGCTAAAATTCAACAAAATAAATAAACAATTAGACAAAAAAGAAGGTAATTAAGTGTAATAACACGAAAGTAAAAATAAGTGTGTAGTATAAACAATGTCTTGCAGTTAAACATAAGAACACGTATTGATAATTTAATTTAAAAAATACAAATTATTAAAATATTAACGTAATTAAGTGTGGAATATTTGTAGGATGTGACAAAGAGAAGAATCCTCTTCATTTTAAACACAAAACTGAAAAATTGATTTAAAATAAATTTGCTTGGCTTTTTGTAGCCGCCGCCGCCGCCGCCGACCATCCTTAACATCGGAAGGGTGATTTTGTGGGAGGAATTTAGGAGTTTATACAACGTAATTTTTTGCGACATTTATTGCTAAACTTCTTATACAAGGACTTTGAAAAGGATATAAAGTAGTAATAGAAAGAAATAGAAAATTGAAAAGTATTTTATGAAAAGAAAATAAGATTGTGAAATTAGAAAAAATTATTAGGAAAGAATTAAATGTAACTGGATAGAGAGAAAGTGGGTGACCCACCTAAAGTAAAGTTGCGGCCTTGATTTGGCGGTGGGACAGCTGTTAGAACATAGCATAGGAGAAAATAAAAAAATGTGGTTCTCATTTTTCAACTGCTACCACTTAACCCTTTCATCAATCTCATATCATTTCGTTTCAATCCTATGAAAATGACGAGAAAGATGAGAAGGAGCACGCCATGCGGCGTTAGGGTTGGTAATTCTAATTGTAATTCTAACCTCATTCCATTCGCAATTTTGTTCCCATTTCGATGAAAACTATGCTCCCTCACTTCTCACTATACAATTTCACTTTATAAATCACAATCTACCAATCTTCTCTCAATTCATGGCTCCCAACCCAATGAAGATGAACACCAAGCAATCTGCGAATTCGAGTACGAGTACCATAGCAGCGTCAGCAGCAGCTTCGTCCCAGGAGATTCTGGTCCGCGAAACGCTGCGTATCAGCGCCAATTTGGCCTCCGCCCCTCTCCTCCAAACGCCTTCCTCCCTCACCATGATCTGCTGCGAGGAAATTGATGGCCGTCGATGGAAGTACGTCGCCGAGACCGATGCCTCCGGTCATTTCAAGAAGAATTCCTTTCGCCCTCTCTCCCTGCAGTCTCCCCAGGCCCCTCTTGACGTATCTTCTTTTCTCTTTTCTCTTTTCTCTCTATCGTAAACCCTCATTCCTGGATTCATTCTCTCACCATCACGATGCAGGAAGTTCTCGCTTTCGTTAGATCCTATGTTGTTCCCGAGGGTTTCCCCGACAGTGTTACTCCTTCCTACGTCCCCTACATGACATGGAGGGCTCTTAAGGTATCACTATTTCCATCTTCCTCTACCAATTCACAATCTTTCCATGCTTTCCTAATTTCTAACCCTTTTTCTTCTAGCACTTTTTTGGTGGAGCAATGGGCGTTTTCACCACTCAGACCCTCTTGAGTTCAGTTGGCGTCTCCAGAAACAGGGCTACTCCTGGGGCTGTCGCCATCAACTGGATTCTCAAGGTAACTATAACCGTGGCAATCATTCTCAGCTTCACTCGCCATTGTTTAGCTGAATGTGAAAATAAATAAATAAATAATACCCGTAGGACGGTGCTGGTCGTGTGGGGAAGATGCTGTTTGCTCGCCAAGGAAAGAAATTTGATTATGACCTCAAACAGGTAATCGTTAGCTTCCTTGCTTCTTTTGCTCAACCTCGTCATACAAATTGGTTCTTCCCGAATTCCCACAATCTGCAGTCTCAGAGTTTTTGTGTTACAGCTGCGGTTTGCGGGTGATCTTCTGATGGAGCTGGGTGCTGGAGTTGAACTGGCAACTTCTGCAGTGCCGCATCTGTTTCTACCTCTGGCTTGTGCTGCAAATGTAGTAAAGGTTTGGCGACTGCTTTGCGATGAGTGTTTCGCTTGTATGTGAGCTCTGCAGGCTTATTTGTTCATTTCTGCTCTCAGAATGTTGCTGCTGTAACATCAACATCAACTCGGACGCCGATTTACAAAGCCTTTGCCAAAGGTGAAAACATAGGGGATGTCACTGCTAAAGGAGAATGTGTTGGCAATATTGCGGACCTGGTATGTTTCTGAACTTTGATTAATTCTAATGTTGGCATACTTTTGTTGGAACATTGTTTGCAACAGTTTTTGCAACCTGGGCTAACCTGGTACTCGGCTTCCTCCTTTTCTTTGCCTTCTAATCAATCAACTTCATTCTTGCATGGGTGCATGGCCATTACATGCTTTGAAAATGATGACTTTTGAAGTGATCGCTTTGATTTAATATTTAATAGCATACAAGAAAAACACAATATTTAATATTGCTCGGCATATATAGTTCTTGGCAGGGGGTGTGATGGAATCCTTCATGCATTATAATATCCCCAAATTATATTATATAAGTTAGTGCAAATCTCATGTTGAAAGATGACTTTGTAGGATTGAATTAATTGTAAATTTAATTTGTAAAAGTCGTATTAGAGACTGTTTACCTCTTTGAACTGTGTCATTATAATTGAAAAATCCAGGTTTGATGATGTTTGTGAAAAATTGTTTACCTTTCGAAATCTCTTTCAATTTGCAGTTAGGAACTGGTTTGAGCATACTGATTTCCAAAAGGAATCCGTCGCTTGTCACCACATTTTCCCTCCTTTCATTTGGATATATCGTTAGCTCTTATAGAGAGGTTTGTCTTTTGTGTATGCTATGATAATGCTTATCTATCTGTACTTCCAATCTGGTGATCGTGTGTATCTAATGTTTAATGCATTAATAGGTTAAATCTGTTGTTCTGCACACACTTAACTGTGCAAGATTCAGTGTGGCAGTAGAATCCTTCCTCAAGACAGGTAGTGGATCTGTTTAAAATCATCAAACAGTCAATCCATGCTCTCTTATTGATCAGGCTGTTCTTTCTTTTATAGAAAATTTAATTTATATAATCACTAGATGCAATTCCACTAGAAGCCTTGTTCACATTTTAACTAAAGTTAATCTATTTCAGGACGAGTTCCCACTTTGCAGGAGGGCAATACGAATGAGAACATATTCAGTTTTCCATGGAGAGATAAGCCTGTTGTCCTTGGTATACCAATAGGCTAAAAGATCTTTACCAGCAATCATTTTGGGTGAAAAATTAAAACTGAACTCTTTTTTTAACTGTCTTTCTAGGATCAAGAGTCAAGGAAGCATTCCAAGACCCTAGTGCATATATTGCCATAGAGCCGTTGTTTGATGTAAGCCTTTTTGAGGACTTGAGATTTTCCATCTCTTTCTTAAGTTATTGGTTGATTGATGTTGCTATATAATATATGTAACTGATGTTCTCTTAAATTGGTAACAGAGGGAGAAATATATTGTTACGTATAACCCCTTGAAACACAAGGTTTATGCTGTGCTCAAGGATCAGGCAAAGTCAGATGACATTCTCAAAGCAGCATTCCACGTGAGATATATGGTTATCTTATAAATTTGTCAGAACAGATCGGGAAATATTTAATTTGAAAAGACCTTAAGACTTAAACAACTTTGTTTTGTAGGCTCATGTGCTCTTCAGTTTGTTAAATTCAAATAAAAGTAAGACCTCGTCTTTGAAGGAAAGTGGGGATCTTAACTCAAACGTGACGCACACAACTGCTGATATTGAGGCTTGTATGGCTGATACTTGCAAAATTGTGACAAATTCTTATGGTCTTTTCAAGAATAAAGCTAAGGAGCAGGTAATGAAGCAAACGTATTTATTTGTTGGTTCCGCAGCCTATATTGTTTTACTACAGTATTTTTTGGCCTGGCTTTGAATGCTGTGTTTGACTAGTAATTATTGGCTATTGTGGTGTTGAGTTTTGGACATTTGGAATGCCTTACATTTGTTGAATGCAATCATTGTCAAAGGACTTCACCCTTTTCTGGGAGATGGGGTAGGAAGAGGTGCTAGTTTTGAACTCATGTTTCTGTTTGACCATACCTTGAATATTCAGTTGTTTTAAGTAATTCTCAGGGTAGAATAATTATTTTTTACATATATTTTGATAGCTGGAATGAAAAGATATTAACATTTTTAATGCAGTTTATTCCCATCTTCATGAGGGAGTTTAATGCTGTTGTATTTTATACTGTAGTTATAACACGCTCCATTTTTGTGAAGAGTGTTTGTTACTTTGATATTTTATTTGATTCCGTGAGTGACGAGAATTGGGGAATTAGAGATGCACAGTTGTGAATCTTAACTGTAAATAATTGAAATCTGAGGGCTTATCTGCATGCTCAAGATTTTTATCAGCATTTTTTGAAGTATATATGTTGCAAGTCATTGCAAATGCCAAGTTCATATAACCTTTTTACTTGCAGGGTTGGACAATGTCAGAATCACTTCTAAATCCTGGTCGAGCTAGGCTGTATCCACCTGATAATAGATGATATTCTCCCTGCTGCTGGGTTCAGTGCCAGAGTTCTTGGGTTTGCTCTCAATGTGAAATGGGTCTGGCAATTGAAGCTTAAAATAACCACCGTGCAACGAAAACATGCAATGCTTGTGGAATTGTAGCATCCTTGACCCTCTTAAAAGCCAAATGAACTTTTTGCGGATGTTCTGCGTGGATGGCCTTTAACATAAGTATGGCAGTTTTAGCATGACTGCATATACGACCACGTAAAATACCAATGCTCGTCTCTTTTTCTCGGTCGAAATATACAAATTTGTTACTCTGTTTTTTCTATTTTCTTAGATTTGTTCTTTATTCTTTTTGCAGTGAGCATCATTCTGTAGTATAAGTTTTCAATTTCAATTTTGCAGCTGAGTTCAAGAACTTGTTGCTCAGTGTAATTTCCATGTTGCATTCTTGTAGCTTTATTTGTGCAAGAAGTCTGATTAAATTAAGCTAGGTCCGAAGTATTTGTATCCTGTAAATTTTTTCCTCGAAGCAGGAAGCATAGGAATCATGGTGTGTTTGGACTAGAATTTATAAGCTTGTTTTTAAAGGTAACACTTTGATGATTGTATGAACTTCATCTACATTCATATTACTGTGTTACTGATGCACCACCAAATCAAAGATTGGGTGTTTTCTATTTACTGAATACGATATTTGAACTCTAACTAATTAATTTATTTCAAATAATAAGTTTTTAAAAAAATTTAAAACTAAATTTATAGGGGTAAATTTCATAAATAGATACAAAATAAGTATTTTAATGAATATTCATATGTAATAAATATGAATATTTTATTTTTTTTCATTTTTTAATGGTTTTTTTTATAGATTTATGTTTTATTTATTTATTTTGAGTTCTGGAATTAACTTTTAAACAACTTAATTTTTTTAAACCAACATTGGCAACTTGATAGAATGTATTTTTTAGAATTGAAATTTATTATGAAAAAATTATCACCTAATAACATTACAAAGAGAACCAAACCATTAAAACTCATGTCTTTTATCAGTTTTCGAATTTATAAGTTTATCTACATGGCAATTTTTTTCAAAAAAAAATGTGGATTACTTTAAATTTCATAATATCACAATTCTTCATGTATTTTCGCCATATTTCTTTTAATTTGAGATAAAAAGCTTGACAAAACAAAATAGAAATCACATTCAAACCACATTTGCTTATAACCATATCTTGAAGCATATTCAAAATTTTATTATTAGCAACTCCTCTAACATAAAAAATACTTAAAAGTTCTTTTTATTTCTTTTGCTCTTGATCCGCTTTAGAGTTTTTTTTAAGCCTTAGCGTATATAATTTTCTTATTAACAATACCAATGTTTCTTTTTTTTTTGTTAAAAGTTAGTTAAGACTTTTTTTTAATGACGAATAACAGGCTTTCAATCAATTTAAGCAAGATTTTTGTGTCAGTCTTAACTAAAATAATTTTTAGTTGATATTGATATTAACCTAAATATTTTGATTGGCATAAAAGGAAAATATACCCAATAAATACCAATTGAAAAAATCTTTATTGACTTTACTGAATAAAAAAAATATGGACTTTGACTGAAAAATAACTTCAAATGATATTTTTAAACTATTAAATGTATTTTAATATTTAAATAATTTTGTGTATTAAGTAGTGATTGAAATTATATATTGAAGTAAGAAAATTAAAATTCAATAGATCTAAATTATTATATCCAAATAAAACAATTAAAAATAAATAAATAAACTTAAATTAAATGTATTGGTATTTGAATGTCATGGAAATTGTGAACCTCTTTATCTAAGTACAGAGTTGATTTTTTAAAATTATTCTATTAACTATTTTAAAACCTTTTTTTTAATAAAAGAAGTTGAATATTCTACCTATTTATATGATTTGATATTTTATATTTCATATAGGTATTTAGGGAGATATTATATATATATATATATATATATATATATATATATATATATAGAAATAAAAAAAGTTAGGCCTCATATAAGAAACAAAATTCCAAAATAAATTGCATTAGACTTTGGACTCTTATGTGAATAGTGATGGTTTTGGATCAGGATTTATATCTAAATCAAGTTGTAAGTCCAAATCCATTTTTAGATTTATATTTTTTTGATGGAAATTAATTTTTTTTATATAAATCTAATTTTAATTTTAAATCTATATTTTAAAAATAAAATAATTATTTCATCTAATAGATATATATATATATATATATAAATAAAATAATAAACAATATAATAATATTATAATTTAATGATATTAAGGATTAAACATAATATATTATATAAATTCTTAACATTAAAAAAACAAAACCATATAAATGTTCACATAAATCAAAGCATTACAAGAATATCTTATATAAATAACAACTTAACTAATAAATTAAGTATATGTCAATTTAGTTTCTTGCAACCTAACTCTTGAAAAACAAGAGTTCATTGACAATCCATTGATGTATACATTACCAAAATTTGGTCTTGACAAGTCCATGACCATGAACTGCTCTCCCAAATAAAAAACTAGGAACATTTGCGCAGGCAACAAGAACATTAACCAAGGTTGTCAAATCCTTAAAATAAGTATATGGATGAAAAAATCAAGTGCAGTGTGGGAAAAAAACCATTCATCACACACCCATGTATCATCAAATCATACATTCAAATCAACTAGATTGCTAAAAGAAGAACTTTATTCAGTGATGGTGAGCTCACCCAATAATTTCATTTTTTGAAGAGTATATATAACTAAATGCAAGAGACACATCAATTGCACATAATATATATAGAAATATTCAACTATTACTTGCCATGGCTCCAATCTTAAGCAAAACAATGGAACTAGGTTCGTTGGGTTTGGTTCCCAACAACTCAGCCTTGTCCCACTAAATTATATCTGAAAGACCTCCTTATTACTAACAAAATTAGTGAGCACATTTGAGTGTGCCATAGATAGAAACCAAAGAATTCTTAAATGCTAGTAAATAGGAGAACCTTTTTCTATTTTGTCTCCTTTTTCAGCTTTTTATTTTTTATTTTTTTTATGGTTAAGAATATTAGTGTCAATGTTTTACCCTTGGTCTTATAAAACGACAATATACTTTTATATTTCATGAAAATGTATATGAATGAAGTAACAACAACAAAATCTCCTTTAGACGAGAGTTTCTAATATGAATGAAGTAACAACAACAAAATGTGATGAACTAAATTATAAAAAAAATGTATATATTTGAATAATTTATATTTGTTAAGTAGAAATTTGGAAAGAAAAAGAAGAAACACAATAATAAAGCTTATTAGATTATTAATTAATGGGAATGTTTCCAAACAAAACCGCCAATATGTATCTTCCCCCTTTCAAGCTCCTCGCATGTGGGAGGGAGACAGGATGATTACTAAATAAATACTATGGAATTAAGTGAAATCAATAGAAATCTTACAAGATTTGTGACATTGCTAACTTGATTGTATGAATAAAACTTTTAAATTTTTTTATATTTTTATTCATTTTTTTCAATTCAAACATATTATAATTAGCAATGAAGTTTTAGAAGGAGAAATTTAAGTCTTGAGAGAATTTCCTTTTTGGAAAAAATAAAAGTAAAATTATGTAACATTTGGAGTGTTTTGTTGTAGATAAAAGAAAAATGAGAAATTGCTTTAGGTTGCTTTTTGCAGTGTGGTGTGTTCTGTTTTATTGTTATGATGCTTTCCCTTAAACCAAAGAACATTCTGCATGGAAGGATGTGCATCCCGATACAAATTAAAGACACCACCTTTTTTCTTTTCACGCTTTTATATTCCCTTTTTTTTCTTTTTCAACCATCCATTTCAACTATTAATTATCCATTAATAATTAATTTTTTCAACATTAACTAATGTATTTAAAATGCTAATTAACTCATTCACAAGAAAAGTTAACTTTTTTTAAAAATTCAGTTTTACACAAGTTTTATGATTTGAACAACAAGATATAAATGAAAAAACAAAACACAAATTCATTAAAAAGATCACGCTTCTTTCTTCTTCCCCAAGTGGACCCATTCTTCTTTTCCCCTTTTTAAAGCAAGGCGTGCTTGCAAGATTTGTATGATTATTTATGGCTGCATAATGATTCATCATCGTGAAATTCAGATATTATATTAAAACAGTAAAGTTATGTAATATTGTTATTATATTATCATTAAAATGTAAAAGAAATACTACAAGATGTTTATTTTTTTTTTTGTGATTGTTCATATCGTGCCCTAGTGTTCATAGGGATAAGGTGACAACCGACAAAGACAGCAAACTAGGTTTGCCCGTAATGCAATGAACCATGTTTTGTTAAAAATTTGTGGACAAAATCCTTTTAATTCAGTTGTTGAATTGTTGATTGATGTTTTTGAATTTAGAGCTATGTAGCAGGTATGTGTGCATGTGTGTGCCAATGTCAATTGCCTCACCAGTTCATGATAACCTCTGTGGCCTCCACCTCACGCATTCACACTGTTTTTATCTTTTCTTAGTAAACCATTATCAACTGATTTGAAGTCAGATAACTAGGTGTAAGGTATTATGAAACAGTACGCATATAATTTGGATATGTATGCTATAAGAAGATGGCTCAGCTGAGATTGTTCAAGAACATGACAAGATTACTATCTTCTCTTTAACTCCAACCATTCATTAAATTTATGATATTTTAACACTGAATAAAAAATAGTTAATGATGACATACAAAGTTTACTTTTTTTCTGCTGGCATGCAAGGTGTACACTATGATTACTAATAGCTTTTGACGAGTTTAAGTTTTGTTTGATGAGTAATAATGAGTTTAAGTTTGAATGCCAGAAGAAGAATATCAAATAAATAGCTTCTTTCCGCCAGGCACGGTGATGACACACACATGTACTCAGGTCCAGACATAGAATCCAAGTTTCATTGAAGACAAAAATCCAACGCAAAGCTGAGTTCGCATTTTCTTTTTCTTCTTTCTGATCAATGTGTATACTTGGTCGTACTTTCTAATTTTTCCCATGAGTTTATTGTCACAAATTAATGGTGAAAAACTTACCATTTGGAGCAAGAAAAACATTTAAAAATTAGTGATGAACTGGTACATTTTTTACCGCTTGGAAAATGATGTCAGAAGGCCCTACATATGATGCAGCACAACAGAAGCAGAATTTATAAGGTGAAAGAGAAAGCAGCATACAAAAGCCCTATGTAATTCTATTAATACATATATCGTACCACAGAGTCTATTCATTGCATAGATTCCATGTTCTCATGACTTGAATGCTAGCCAGGTAGGTTGAAGAGGAGAGAATTAAACACCGTTCACTCAGAAACTAAAACTTCACACAATGCAAATGCAATTTCCTAAGCTACAGCACATGATGGTATAGATGAAGATATTTGTGTAGTGTATATATTGGTAAGCAGCTACTAGAGAGAAGAAGAAGAAGAAGAGTTTCACTTTTAGGTAAGAGAACTGAAGGAGATGGTGATTAGAGAGAGAGAGTATAGTGAAGAAAGTCAACAAACACTTGCGGCTAGGCTAATGATTATACGTGGAGGAGAGTGGATGGAGTTTATAATACTAGTAATGATAATAATCATAATAATAAAGCAAAAAACACAAAGCTAGATAAAAGGATGATTCGATGGATGGATAATTGTAACGATAATAATAAATTATTGTACTTTAAGCTGCTGCAGTAGGAGGATTCTTTTTGGCGAGATTGTGCTTATTGTTGTGCATCCAAACCTTGAGCACTCTTCGCTTGACCCCAATCTCTTGGCAGAACTGTTGCACCACGGACTCTTCTTGTTTCTGGATTTTCCAGCCAACCCTCTCAGCAAAGTTGAGCATTTTCTCCTTCTGCTCCTGGGTGAACTTTGTCCTGAACCTTTTCTTCACTAGCTGGGAGGGTCTAGGCTGCACCATTCCTCCACCGTCTTCTTGTTCATCAGACTCTGAAGGGAGGTGACCAATGCTGTAGGGCATTATCATCTGGTGTGGTGGGACACTTCTAGAAGGAAGGATGTTACCCGTAGGGTAGCCAAGAGCCTCGGGAGGGAGGAGGTTCTTGTGAGGGCGCAGAATGAGTCTTCTTCTGTTGAAGGGGTGGTAGTCACATGAAGACGGCTCACCCTCCACTTCCTTTCTGTGGAAGTTTCTGTGACAATGGCAGGCCGAACAGTTCAGTGCCTCTATGGTGCCCTCTTCTCCACTCGGCATGAACTCGCCGCATCCATCAGTGGCATTCCCTCCCATGGCCGCTGCATGGTTTTTCAGGCATTCTCTGTATCTCACCGCTTTCTTGTACCCATGATCCTCCTGATGCATAGTGGGTGTGCCGTTAGTAGGAGCCGTGGAGGAGATAATGTGGTTGTGATGTGGAGGGTCATGGTGAATCATGAGACCATGACCGTGTCCATTACCGTGTCCCCCACCATAAGTAGTGCTGTTTATTGGGATTGGGATTTCTCCTTCTTGACTCGAAAGTTCCATTCCCTCCTAGCTACCTGTTTGCTTCTTTAGGGTATAGTGTAGTGCTAAAATGATTGCAATTCTAAGTTTCAGAAATCCTAATCTTTCAAAAGCTGGCTAGGAAGAAATGAAAATTATGGAGTGGTGTTGGAAGCAATTGAGTTGAGTAGCAGCACTATGGCACTACCACCACCGACCTCATTATCTTCAGGTGAATTAAGAAGAGAAAGTAAGAAAGCACAGACTCAGAAGTAGGGCACACAGGATATGGTCATGAGAAGACAACTTTTTAGGCAAACAAGACACTTTCCCACTCTGGGTATTTTCTAATTTCTATCTCTTGAAAAGGAGACACACAGAGAGAGAAAGAGAGAGAGAGAGAGAAAGAGAGTGTGGCTACAGACAACTAACCGTCTCTATATCTCAGCCAGAAGATAATCAATGAAGACAGCTACAAACAAACCCTGTAGCTTTCTTCTTTTTTCTTTTTTTTTTATAATTTCAGCCTGCTACAAAGTCAATTGAAGAAGAGGAAGAGGAAACTGACATGGATCAAACAGCTTGTGTTGCAGACATGGTTGGTTAGAAGGAAAGAAAAGGATGATTTGGTTTAGAGGGGAATCACAGTAATTAGAGTAATAGAAGAAAGCAAGAGGTGAAGAAGGAAGAGAGAGAAAGAGAGGAGGAAAGGATGGAGAGTTTTGGCAGTGAAACACTTAACAAGAGGTGCTTATAGAGGTGAGGTGGTGTGGGAGGACAAAAAGAAGAGGTCAAAAAAAGCAGATTTTAACAGACAAAGAGGAATGCAGAGTTGAGTATTTGGAGAGGGAGATTCAGATTAGAGACTCCAAAAAAAAAAAAAAAAGTGGGGTGCTTGCTTTGGTTTGCTTTGCTTGCACTATCAGCTATCGAGTTTACGCCATATAGAGGGGAGCAGTGTGTCAGATAGTGGTGAGGACAAAAGATGGCAGAGAGAGAGACAGACACAGAACCTTTCTCAAATTGAATTAACTGAAAGAAACGTTTTTTCAAAGTAAATAACTTAAACTTTCCTTCTCTATGCATCACAAATGCTCTCTTCCAACATTAAGCAAACCCACTCAACTAAATACCATTCATAATCCAATGGGGGACAAAGTTAGACATCACCATAAATATTTCCATCAAGTTCGTTAGGGAGTCATTAACTTCAAAACAGCATATAACTCTAAAGACTAGTATATTTCAGGTGAAGATGCACACATGCTTATTTGCTTCCCCTTTTTTAAGAATTCAATGCTGTTCAAATACAAATGTCTCCATTCAAACTACCTATCTCCCTTCTCACGTGGGGTTAACGTTTTACTACAAACTAAACTTAAATGTGTTAGCCGAGTAGAGGAGAAAATAATTAAAAACTATAAATAACTCTGCGTGCGTGTGCCTCACTTAATACTATTATTTTTTTCTTAATTACAAAAGCAGATAACGGATGAGCATATTAATTATCTTATAGTAATTTCCCATGTCTGTGTACTCATTACTGGCCACATACAAACAGCATTTATAGGAAAACATCAGAAATGCAGTTGTTATTTGATGCTTAAGAGATGAATTAATAGCCAAAACACATTTTGGGTAGGAGAAATTTTGGTCATAATTAAAGTGGGTGACGAAGGCATGCAAAAGTTAAATGCAGTGGTAGGGTGAGCTGAGGTGATAAATTAGGTTTTATTACTCCATTAATCTATCTGTGGAAGATGTAAATAAGAAATGAATATTATTATTATTATTTGGTTTGGTTTGCTTGTTGTGGTGTTGTGTCAATAAATAGTTGGCTCAAGATGTCAATGATGTTCCTTTGGAATAGAAAGAGCATTGAATTCCATTCAGATATTTCACATGTGAGAGAGAAAGAGAGAAACAATGGTAAATTGTTGTATTAGAGAGTGTTTTAGCAGAAGTAGAAAGAGAATAATAAAGTGGGATTAAAGAAGAAAGAAGAAAGAGGTGATGAAAAAGGTTGACAGTGGTACGTCAGGGTTAGTCTGTAAAGCTGTTGTTGTTTACTACATTACAATACATACATATATATATATTCTACTGGGAAGTAGGAAAAGGATTCTCCTTTTCATCATATATTTTTATTTGTTTATGAATCATTCATCCAAATCACTTTATTCTTTTATTATCCTTCCCTTTATTCCACTCTCCACACCACATTTAAGGCTTTATCCATCTTTACAATTTGTTTTATCTATGTTGTCTCTTCTTCTAGTAATTCTCCTCTGCATGGATATTACTTTTTCTTTCTTGCTTTTCTTTCTACTTTCTGTCTCAAAGACAAAATTATTCTCTACTTCTTTCCCTTTTTCCAATTTCTTCACAGCTACGCCCACATATACATATACATGTATCATCTGTCATATCATCCACTTAAATACAAATGGATTATTATTAGATGGGTAAATTTCTTCAACAGTTGATAAAGAATAGAAAGTTAGAAAGAGAAATGGTTATGGTGTTGGGTTGATGGGATGAAGGGTCCACATGAATAAATAGTGTTCATGACAGATGACAAAGCCTTGATCACAATTTTCAAGATGCTTCAGACCCCTCCAATACCCTTTTTTTCTTCAGGAAACATCTCTTCTCAACAACACTCAACACTATTTTTCCATAATCAAAATCTTATATCTCTGTTTTAAAAAGTAGAAGATGAAGTTTATTATTATATTTATAAAAAGTAGATAATTAAACTGGTGTGATTTAAGATATATATTTGAAAAAAAAAATGAAAAGTGAAGAGAAGAAGCATTAATGGAGAGGGTAAAAGACATGTACTGTGAGGTGCAGAGCAGTTGTCCAATCCTCCAATTGCATCAGAGTCACCAATGAAGATTGCATTGCACGAGTGAGTACACACAATAACACACCTCGGCCTCAGCTAAGGAATTTATTCACTTTAATCTGTACCGATTTTCTTTTTTTACTAATGTTTTTCTTTAATTACTAGTACTGTTAATTTATAATTTATTGGTTCAATCATAAAATAAAATCTCAGCCAAACTTTTAGATTTTTTACATTGAATATTGGTTTGTTTCAAAAGTTGTTTCTAAAATAGTTAAAATTGAAGAAAAATGGTTCAATGTGATAAACAATAGTTTTTGTTAGTTTTGTAATGGTTCAGCACTTTGCACTGGTTTTATGGGTTTTCTTAGCTCTTTTGATTGTATATGCAGAATCGATAGTAAGTTATTTAATTATTTCACATGTTCACAGTACTATTTTTATGCTTATAAATAAAAATAATTATCAATTAAAGTAATACTATTTTCATACTAATAATTATTATAATATCTCAATTTATTTTGTGTTTATATATATATATATATATATATATATATATATATATATTAATTTTATCTTTTCAAGTAACATTTTTTAAATTTAATTATTATTTTTATCTAACCATTTTTTTTATAAATTTAGTATTTTTAAATTAAATAAATAAAAATATTCTACAAAATAAATAAAAATAATCTACAGAATAAATAAAAATATCTACAATTAAACTATAAAAATTATTTATATTTACTTTTACAATTATAATTTCATAATTTTTTTTATCATTGAAAAAAAAGCTTATACTGATATATATGTATAAAGATAATAAAATTAAATTTTCATTTTGTTTCCTTTACGTAATTTTTTTTACCTGCACAAACATTTTTTTTTTATATTAATTATGATATGATTACAATAATTTTTTTTAGAAAAAGCAAAGATTAATATATATATATATATATGATTTAAATAATTTCATTTATAATATTATACCTATTCATTTATAATATATAATGATGAATATTTTTTAATTGAATATAATATTATGAAATAAGAGAAATTTGTTGGAAGATCTCATTCTCTTCAACAAATTTGAAAAAATTTGGCTAACAACATCCTCTGAGCCCACATTCAATTCTAAGAGTAGATACCTATTTAATGAAATTAATTATGTATAGCAAGTATGTGGTTGAAAATTTAAATAAAACATAAAAATAAAAATTATCTTTTACAAAACATTGGTTTGTCGTAAAATATAAATTGAGTATATAAAGTGTAGTATGAAAACATTAAACTATTTTTAGTTAAAAAAATATTATTTAAAACATATGTATAAACAATTTCTTAAATTTATTAGCGATAAAATGAATTTTAGATTTAATAAAGTTTTAAATTCTTAAAAAAATTGGACATTTGAATTTTATTAAAAAGTTATGTTCTATTAAATAGTAAAAAATCTTAAACTTTTAAAATTGGTATATGTCATTTAATTTTCTCTACAATATTGAATAAGGTGGTTTTATATCATACCATATTTATTTATATATATATATATATATATATATATATATATATATATATATATATAATTGAGTTCTATTGAAACTTTGTATTTTATTAAATATGTAAAAAAATTATATTTTCAGTTAAGTCCTTATCATTTAATTTTACTGTTAAGTGAAGTAACTTGATCATTTTACTTTTAGTCTTAAATACAAAATCACAATCCCGAACAACAATATAAAAACATATATAGGACCTTAATTATTTTTATTAAAATTGAAGTATTTCTTTTTTAAATTAAATACTAAAATCGAGTATTAAATATTAAATTTAAGATAAATATTAAATATTCAATTTATGATAAAGTTAAAATTTAATTGTATTTTTTTTAATGAAAACTCGTGAATAATAATAATGTAAAATAACAATCACAACAATCAAGCCAATGAAAAAAAAGTCCAACAGTCAATTAAAAATTATAAAAACTTTGAAACATAAATTCTTTAACCAAAACATAATTAGAAATTAAAAATATTTTGGACATAGAAAAAATTATTTAAAAGAAATTAAATTAAAAATAATTAAATTTAAATAAATTCAAAACTTAATTAAATTTAAATTCTAATTAAATAATCAAATACCCAGTTGCCTCATAGTACAATCACAAACGAAAAGCTACAACTAAACAAATTACATATCGCTTGAAAATATAAGTTAATTGTATCTATATAGAATAAACCAAACAATTAATAATATTACAACAAAAACAATAGTAAAATTTCAAAGCCTATATTGAATTGAAGTAACTTATACTAACGTGATTCATTGTAAATAGGAAATTGAATAAAAGTAAGACAATATGCACGAAAGAAAATTATATGTGGATATCTTTGTTCAACTTTCTTTTTGTGAAGGGACAATGTGGTCGCCCTAAGAGCTAAAGAGATTATATGTTTAGTATTTTTGAAATGTGTTGAATTATATTATTTAAGTGTGACAAGAGAGGATATATAATAATAACTTACATGTCTTGTGAAAGCTTTGGGATATTATTTTCTAGAGAAGGTGTCACTTAAGCAAATAAATATTATTTTGAGAAAGCAAAGTCACTCAAGGGACCAAAGAACTTAAGCGACATATGCATATAATGATTTTTGTGATGAATTGGTGAAATACATGTTTTGTATGTGTGTGCATAAGATGATACTATAGTGTATTATTGATATATATATATATATATATATATATATATATATATATATATATATATATATATATTATGTTATGTGATATTATATGATAATGTGATTGTGTTTGTTGATACTTATTATGGTACTTTGATCTTTTATGAGTGTGGTGATACCTATGATGATATTGTGTAATGTTAAATACAACTCATTATAAATAATATACACTGATAAAGATAAAGAAGATTAAGACATAAGTGATTAGTATTGGAAACCCTAGTCCGAGATTAAGATATAAATGATAAGTTACTTCATTTTATTAAAGTGTAACTTGAGATTCTAACAATTTTATAATTTATATCTTCAGTTATGAGTTGTGAATTGAAGAATATACCATTTAATCTATTATCTTTTAAAACTAAGAGGAAGTTTAGAGAAGATTGAGGAAAAGAATAGTAAAAGTAAGTAGAGATAGAACACAGCAAAAGGTGTTGCATTGAAACTATCAAAATGCATAGAACAATACATGTATGCGTTGTTACATCATGCATGATTTAAAGTTAGGTTAGTGTTGATTTCTGGTTTATTCTTTTCTTTTAGGAAGCCGACAAATGGAAGGAATATTATATAAAGAGTAAGAGGTGTTCGGAATGAAAAGTTGAAACCTTTTTCTGCTGCATTAAAAAACAAATTGTTGAATGTCCAAAGTAAACAAGAAAAGTAAGCAATTTTGGATGTAATTGAAAAGCAGATTATTCCGGGTCAACTAGATCCTCTTGATAATTTTTTGCAAGATGATGTTTCTTCTAATCATCCTACTATGCACTCTATTTCCTAGATGCCTTGTTTTAGGAAACAAGTGGTACCTTTGTTAAGCCAATCATTTTCCATTAACGAATGAAATTACCGAAGTTGGCTTCGATTTGAGCGTTCCCTTTGGATGATTTGTTTTGTACATGCTTGTCATGATGAAGACAGCTTATAATAATTGCTTTCCATTTAAAGCTACAAACACATGTGTTTTAAATCATGCAGCAGTGTTTGCTCATTTCAAGTTTTTGTTTCTTTGTTTAGATTTATTTTATGTGTAGGTGGGTGGGGGGCTGGTGTTCTTTGGGGTTGCAGGTGTTCTTAAGCACACACACACACATGAATGAATGAATGAATGAATGATAGTTATTATTAATACCTAAACACTCAACAATGTGCATGTGTCTTGGCAAAAGACAGACACATGAGATGTTGCAGAGTGCAATGTATTGCTATCATATCATTCTTGCTACCTTCATACTCATGGACAACTTTTCTGTTTCAGTCTCTGTGTCATAACAGGAAAGGATCATTTTACACTCTTTCAAAAGCATATATGCACACTTCCAAACTCTTTTGCTTTGGTTCCTTGTGTCTCAATTGTTCAGAGAGTAACCAATTTCTTTCCTTTCAAACTCAATCTGCCAGACTGGACTATCATTTTAGCTCAGCCTCCACTCATTGTCTTTGTTTATCACATTCTTCTTTCATACTACTTTCAAAAATAACAAATTAGGCACCCAATGCACAACATCAAAACCAGAAAAATTAATCAACAGTTTTGAGCCCAGCCACGTCTCTATCATGTACATAAAACTCATTCATTTCTGTCATTTGGGACCTCACTGCTTATGATAGATTCTGTATTTATATGAATCAATGTGTTTCCTTTTGTTTTTAAAAACGACTGAAAAGCAAGGACTAGCCGTTGGGAACATTCCCACTGCTTTTAATTTTTGTCTGGAGCAACAAACAAACAAAAGGGCACCCCACCATACTTTCTACGTGGCCTAGGCATAAGATTCAAAGCAACGCCATGTTCAAACAACACATATAAACTATTATTGTTAACATTATGACCAAAACCAAATCAACAAAAGGCAACACTTTTCCTTGTACACGGCTCTTTTATATCCCTTCCACTTTAATTTCTTCTCCAACCACCGTCTTCCAGCTAACATGAAGGACAATCCCACGAACCAAATTCAATGAGAAAAATTAAGCACAGATGATGTAAGGTCACGTTGAGTCATATCACGGTTGAACTTCTGTTTCTGGTAAAAGATCAACAACATGTGCATAGCTAAAGAAATGCTATGAAACTATTACCACTGGGTGGGAACATATATAAAATTTGCCTGAATACATACATAAAATGAATTCCAATTTGGTAGAAGATGCAAAATGGGTAAGAAGGAGGAAGATCGAAGTGTGGTACTAGTAGTATATCTGAAATTGGATGATTGGTTTTGAATTTGATTTGATTTGGCTTATGTATTGAATGCATATCTGGAAGAAAAAGTGGATAGAATTATCCTATCTAGATCTTAATGAATGATAAGGTGGAGAGAGAGAGAGAGAGAAGGTGATGGGTTTTAGACACTGACCATTTTGATTCAGTTGGGGGGACCATAAACCAATACTTGAACACTGTCATTATTATTGCATTTATGCTAAATGAAGAAAAACATGACCAGTTTTATGCATTGATTCATATGAAGTCATTTATTGAGAATGAACTAAAGACCATGACCATTCATTTGATATTTAAGGCTCTCTCTTTCTATCTCTTCTTTCCTTCCACACAGGTAAGACACAACTAGGCTCACAAATCCATCTAGGTTACTCATTAATACTTTATCAGTTCGTTTGTCTTTTTCCTGTGAGTTCATCAATTTCTTACTGTCCTACTTATCCTGTCACGTATGCATCGGTGAATGCTCGTGTGCCTCAGCTATCTACATGTATATGTCAATTCAGTATTTCCAATCTCAAAAATGAGTCAATTACTTTCAAAACAAGTTCTACGTGCTTGTTCATACTAGTGCTACTATTCATCCTTCTAACGCTCAACATCCTCTGCTGTAAACATATTTTTAGACTTCAAATCACAACAAATTTTATTTCTCATGTTCAGCTTATGTGCTATAACTGTGTATTGAGACACCGTGTTTCTCACAAGCGTACAAACAAAAACACACACACATATAGTCCAAAATGAATAGAAATAACAAAGTTAAATACCTTATAAGAAAAAAATACCTTTAAACCTATTGTTTTAAGAGTTTTCATTAAAAATGATGTTAATTTCTTCTTTAACTTGAAAATGATATTATATATATAAAACCTCTTCAAATATTTCTTAAAAAAAATATCAAAACTATTTATTAAGAATTATCTGATTAAGAATTATCTGATTGTGAGTTTAAATTCAACATTGAATAAAAATAACAGTTAAAGTGCTTATAAAGAAAAAGATCTATAAATTCACTCCATTAACAATTTATTAGATTAAAATTGATTTTAATCTAAGAATTAACATAACCTTCAATTCAAAATCCAATGTTTTTTATTTATGAATTTTAGTTCTTATGCTTACTCTTTAATTTATATATATATATATATAAAATATAGAAGACTTATATAAAATTTGTTTAAATTTAATTTATTAAAAATAATTTAAGTATGAGTTTAAGTTTCATGTTAGAAGATAAAAATAACAAAGTTAATTTTTTTATAAGAAAAAAATATTCATAAATAAATCGAATTAGGACTTTAAATTAAAAGTGATCTTAATAGAAGAATTAACATCACCTTAAGTCCAAAAATCTAATGTTTTTTATTTAAAATTTTTGGTTCTTATGATGCTTACTTTTTAATTTTTATTCTCTTTATATATATAATATATCTCTCATGAATTATTTTATCTTAAAAGAAAAATCAACCCATCATAATCCATAACACAATGCAAATAATTTGAGTTTTGTTTCTTATATGATTAATTTTTTTATTTTTACTTTTAAATTCATTTGAATTTCCAGTAAATATTAGATAGAACGATATAATAAAATGATGATATAATATATCTTTATTTCACTAGTTAATAAAACTGTTTTATGAACATTATTAAAATCTTAGTTTGGAATGAATTTTGTAAGCGTTGTTAATATAATAGCTGGTTAATGTATATTGTGTTGGAACCTATTAAATGATTCCTATGAAACTAGTTTCAGTAATTTTAAGTTTGTAGCAGTTGAACACGATTGAAGGCATCTATTTCCCGTGAACGAAAGGTTTAGTTTAGACATAGAAATACTTGATGTGAAATTATGTCTTGCTACAAAATTACAAAATTAGGTAAATGGTACTGTAAAAGGTTAAAAATGGGTTATAGAAAATAAATGAAGTACAGTGAAAAATTAAAATTAAAAAATACTAGCAAATGGAGGTGAGAGGGACGTACGCATGCGAAAGGTGGCATCATCATCATCTCTCTCTGCATTCCATTCAACTTTTTCATTCAAGTGTGCATCTTCCATGGTCCCACCAAGCTCCTCCTCCTTCACCCATTTTTTTTTACTACTGTTACTTTCTAATCAATGTTTGCTTCTTCCTTTTTTTTTTCCCATTATACTGCTACTTCTCCCAAAAGAAATACCCTTTGCATATCTTATTTTCAATGAAACATGTTATAATTGCAACCTTAAACGACAAAGACAATTTTAAAAGAATAATGACGTTGAAGATGGGAAGTGTGATCTGGATACGTTAAGTATAACAGTGGAAGCCATGGAAGAGCCGGTGTGCAATAAGTAAGAATTAGAAAGAGCAGAGCTGACTTTTTGGGAGTTGATTAATTTGCGTTGTGATGAGTGGAGAAGGGTGAATGGTTGTTGCAGAAAAAGTGGGTTGGTGGTTCAGTAGGTGCAATAAATAAAGAAAATACAAAATCCAATTCCCTATGAACGTGGGTGTATTGAATGGTTTTAGTGTGGATTTGGCAGAAATGAAAAGACAGTGTTGTGTAGCATAGTAATGTTACCATAAGGGGAATCTAATGTCATGCAATCATGCATTTACTTGAACCTTGTGAACTCAAAGTGTTATGTTACGGTGGATGGATGTGGCGTGTAAGAAAACTTCTCAGTCTCAGACAAACGAGTGTGACAACCAAAACAAAAAGTACACACACACACATATATATATCTGTTTAATATGCAAAGCTCTTTTTGCTTGCATTCATCTGCTGCACAATCTGCAACTGCATATCAATCTCCTGCATCACCTCTCTCACCACTGCTTTGCCAAAGATTCACTCTCTGTTTTATACACTGTGCAGTACACTTAAGATAGAAAATAAACCTACAACAGAAGCTGCCTCCACTCATACTAATAATTTTAAAATAGAATTTACATGAATATTGAACACATCAAAACTAAATTTCCTATATTCATAGTCATAACATCACCTGTTAATTATTATAGTTTTTTAAACATGACAACCATAATAATTTGTTGATGTTTTTTCTTCCATTACTGCCGTTATTAAATTAATTACGTTGTTATTATTATTATTATTATCTTTATTTACATTATCGTTTTCTTTAATATTATTACTATCATTATTTTATTAAGAGAGTTTATAAAAATTATATAAAATCATTAATGTTATGAAAGATATTATAGTTTCGAGAGAGGAAGAATAGTGACATTATGTTTGTCCATAGATTCTTAAAAGTAATCATACACCTTGATTTTGATTACATTTATTACACAGTGCAAGCCACACGATTTTGGACCATATAGTTTCCATAGATTCTTTTACACTTTGTTTAAATTCGTAGAAATAGGTAGATGAGACAAAGTATATTAAAAAAAAATATAAATGATTGGTTTAATTAAAAAGAATAATATAAAATTGTAACTTTTCTGATGAAAAGAGAAATACATTTTTAGTAGATTACGTTAGCCATTTTTTTAAGTTGGTTGAAAAGGTTAAGTTTGACAAACTTTTACTGCAATATTAAGTTTGTCCTCCCTCCTGTCACTCTATTTCTGATAGGTGCAACAAGAGAATTTTATCATTTTTAAGAAATATTTTTATTGAATTAAATTGTTTTAAATTTTGTTATCTCTTAAACATTTCACCGTTAAAAGAAAAAAGAATTTCAAAACATATAAAAATAATTAGAAGTTTAAAAGAATGAAATGTTTTATGAAAGAGAAAAATGAATTTATTTTATATTATATAGAATTTTATAACTTTTAATTGATAAAATATTTATTCTCTATTTACATAGTTAAGGAATATTAAAACATGTTATTTTGTATTGAGTATTTATCTATCAAAATTTCACTTCACGCATACAAATCATGGCTTATTTTGTAGTACTCCTAGGCATGCAGCAGTGATCTAAGCCATTGAATTTATATCTAACGGTTGTTAAAAATGATTGTATAAGAAAATTGATTATGCAGATATGGTGCTGCAACGGCTGCAGAGCAATAATGGAACTCTATACATCACCTTCTTTCTTAGCTCTTATGCCTATGAACCGTAGCTGCTGCCGCTATGAATTTCTGGTTACTAATAATAACACTTTTATAACTTCTATTTCATACAAAGTAAAATCTTCCGCACATGCAAGTTGCAGCGTAAAATCAACAAAAAAGAAATATGCCTAAACTTGTTTGGCTGTCTCAAGTGCTGCGGCATCTACAACAGAGTGAAGTTTGAAAAAAAGAAATGGTACTACTTAAATTTAACAGTATTATTTGCATGTGTGAATATGACTATTATATAAAAAGTTCAGTGGTTTAATTCCATAAAAGAAATTGATTAAAATCCCTTTTGACTTAAAGTTTTAAGGATATCATAAGTTAAAATCAGTTTTGTGGTAATTTGCGTGTTTTATTTATAGGTACAAAGATAAAGATATAAATATAATAATTATATATAAGATTTTTTTTTCTGTAAAATTGAATGGATTTAGGTTCAATTATTGAGTGCATAAACTATAGGTCACTTATTGAGTCCAAGTGAACGCATCCTTAATTCATAAATAATGAAACTACCCAAAATTAGTGACAAATAGAGGTTTCTAATAATTTCACGATGCCCTTTTTGGGATGCTAATATATGAAAAAAAAATAAGAGGTCATTTATTTCATTAGAAAATACTGGAACTAAATAGTATTGCTCTTCCCGGTGTTTATTTCAAAACATGTAGGAGCAACGAAGTGGTGTTTCCCCGTTATTGTCACACATTTGTGTCTGCATTTGAAGAAACTTCTAATCATTGGCGTGAGATAACATCAGCTATTAAACCATATTTTTTTAACGAAATTAATCTTCAAAGAACTCAATTCCTAATATCAATCAATGACAGATTACTCGTGCACACACAAGCAAATTCTGGGGCTGGTTGTTCAGCAATTTGCAGTCCCGCATCTTGTATTGGTATGTAGCAGTGTAGATATACCGAAAAAGGATAATGTTTTGTAGTAAGCAAACTAACATAGAAAAAGTACCGACAGGTCAAATATTACAACGAAAATTTTCATATTCAAAAATTTAATGTCAACTAGACTCCAAAGTTATTGTTAAAACACAGTGATGGAGGTGGGAGTCTCGCAGTTCTTGGTTCTCCCAGACATCCACATATAAAAATCACATGGGCTTTTAGAGTGAGGTGATTCTTTAAAATAACTTCTATTCTTTGCTAATTGATTGTTATTTCAAGTTAGACAATTTATCTTCTCCGTAATTTAAACATTTTTCATTTCATTTTTTTGTGCACCCTAAATTCAGTAGAGTATGCAGTGGATAATCACAGTACATGAATAAACTGGTGATATGTGGTATTGGCATGATTTACAATTTTGCTTGAAACAAAACTCCCAAATTTTGCCTATGTATCCGTAATGTTACGTGGAATTCATTTCAGAAAAACATATATTTGCAAAGACCATGTTCTGTGTTAGCTTGATATTCAGTCCCCTTTTACGGGGACATAGAGAAAAAATGTACAAGAACATACACCTAACAACCAAAATGTCTACCTTTTTGTTAGGACTTATGTACAATGGGAGAGTCTAACTCAAAACTGATTTATTAAGAAAGACTGCCTCCAGCTTTAAGTATGATATCAAGTAACTCATTTTATTCGATACGAGACTCGTAACATCGTCACCTCACCCCTTTGGGGACAAACTTTCACCCTATTGACCACTTGAGTCACTTGTCAGTATTAGGTTTAAACCTTAATCAATCTATTTGTACTCTCTTTCGTAGTCTAATTCACAATGAAAACACCAATAACTATGATTCAAACCAAGAGGAGAGCTAACTCAAAAGACTTATTAGTTGGAAGGGTCTTGAGACTGAAATATCAAGTCAAAACAGTTTATCTTACTTAAAAGTGAGACTGCTAACACTATCATCAGAAGAGGTCAGGAAAGTACGAGCTAGATCAAGATAAACACAGAAATAAGGTTCCCCTCTTTCTTTTGCTGATTTACTGTATTGGTTTTGTATTTTATCATGGCCATGATTCTGATTACTGCCATTTCTTTAGCTTTACTGTTGAATTCTCCATGCGATTAATTGATCAAGATGAGCGTGTCAAGAACAAACTTAGATACACTCTTTCTAACACACTATTATCAGATACAATTCATTAATAAGAATCATAAGTGATACTCATAAAAATGAGACCAACAAAATTTTGCATTTTCCAATAGATTTTAACTAATAATAAAGTTTGTTAGTGACATCTCTCTTCTGTTATAAATGCTTTTTTGTTTTCGAAACAGAGGAGGCTAGAGTTAAGCAACTAATTCAACAACCCGAACCAAGACACTACTCCAACGGAGAAGTCCAATTCAATTACCCAAACCAAAAAAAGACACTACTCCTACAGTTCAGTTTTCTTCCACACTCACAAGAGGGAATTTCACATATCTTGTGTGAAACCTCAATTTTGGTCCCTAAAATTGGCACATCCCAGTCCTGGACATTACTGAAGGTAAATTCAATCCCAAAACAATTGATCAATTTTATTTCCTAATAAGTCAGGGAGTAAATCAACTCACAGTTAGCTGATGTTGCTGGAAATACGAATATAACAAATTAAGGGATGGTTGAGACGTACAGGAATAAATTTGATGTCTGCTGAAAAAGGCGGAGCCATTGAGGCACATACAGGCAAAAACAGGAATGCGATGGAAAAAAAAATGGTATTTTGCAATGTCAACTATGCAAGAAGACATAAAATGTGGCCATACAAGACATGCTGAGAGGCAAAGAAGGTAACATAGTCTGAAATTTATACATTCAGTGAAGGCTGCGAGAACATGGATGAAGACAAAGCTTATTATGAAAGGGGGGAAAGCGACGATGGAATCCAATAGTTGAGATTAGTGGTGGTTCTCGGCTTTCACCTGCAAGAGGACAAAAGATAACAAATCATGTTCAATTAGCAGTGATAGTGTGTGGATAATTAGTGAACTGAATAGGAATAGGAGGAATACGAAGAAACCCTAATAAGAAGGAGAAGAAGAAGATAATAGTACGTGAGCATGAGAATCGGCATTGAGGCGATCGTAGACTTGTTCGCCGACGAGATAGAAGCCAAATGCAACGAGGGCGATGCCAAGGCCAGGGGTGGCGTGCCGGAACTGATTGATGAGCATGGGATGCTTCCTCCACGCATCCCTTCTTCTGAAGAACTCTGCCGTGTGTTTTCCCGATCCCATTTCCTCTTCCAATTCGATTCTCTCGCATTCTCTCTCCATTTTCTTTCTTTCCATTCTTATTGGGCTCTCCTCAACCCAGGCCCAGACCCATTATTCTTCTTTCTAATACACTTTTATGGCCATTGCTTTCCGCACCCATATGGTGGTGGTCAAAAGACCGAACTGCTCCCCTGTGCCGCCAACCACATTAAAATTAAAATTTAGGGAATAGAAATGGGCCTCTGGTTTTGCGTGGATGAAGCACATGAAGAAATAATAACGTTTGGTTGGTGGTGTGAGGAACAGTAAGGAAGAGTAGCAGAGTGAGTCAGAGATGGCCGCCTTTACACTTCCCTTTCATCTCCGTCTCTGTTCTTCTTCCTCGGCTTCTTCGTCTCTATCATTTTCACCGCTGATTCACAGACTCCCAAACACAGGCAAGTCTCTGAATGCCTTCTCCTTTTCTTTCCCTGTTCCTCCTTGCTTCCTGCTTCACTCTTGCTTCTTTCATATTCATCAGCTGCTCCCACTACTCAAATCTGCTCAAAGAGAAATGCAAAACCAAGCCTCATTTCCTGCTCTGCTCAGTCTCAACCTCAACCTTTGCAAGTCAGTGCTTGGATTCAACTTCCACCATTATATTATATGAATGAATTAACGATGTCAATGTGTTATGTAGGAGCAGACGGTGGAGTCTGGTGGTGATGTCGTGAGAGAAAGAAGTGTGTCGGTTGTCCTGTTGGCCGGAGGGCAGGGCAAGAGGATGGGAGTCTGTTTTCCTTCTTCCTAAATTCATTCATCTATCAATCCCATTTTTTACATCCTTCCCACTTTTCTTCAAATTTTTTTTAATTTATTTAATTTCATTCTATTTCTTTCCTATCACAGGCTATCGTACCAAAGCAGTATCTTCCTCTTTTCGGTCAACCCATTGCTTTGTTTAGGTAATCCTATCCGATCCTTATGTTTTATGCCATATGGCTTCAATTCTGTGTTTCAACAATCATTACATGATACATAACTCATGCGAACCATGTATTATTGCATTCTGCGTACCTTCATCAACCATGCATAAACAAGTCTACTCTACTAGTGCAGATTTGTTACTCTGTTCCTACAGATGCTTTTATATCATCTTTTATTTATTTTTGATACAATGAGGTCCGGATATGCCAATTCTTTGCAGTTTCCACACTTTTTTTCACATGTTTGAAGTGAAAGAAGTCGTTGTGGTTTGTGATCCTTCGTACAGAGACGTTTTTGAAGGTTTCCCCCACCTTTAGCTTTGGTTTCTTTTGCAAAACATGTACTTCTTCGTTATTAATACTCTTTTTTGCTCAGATGCGAAGGGAAATTATGAAGCGGAACTCAAATTTGCACTGCCTGGAAAAGAAAGACAGGATTCTGTTTACAATGGCCTTCAGGAATGTGCTGTTTTTAAAATCACAATGATGGGTTATTTTCAAGCTTTTTCTGTCATTTCATTAGTGTTACGTTTTACTTTTTTTCTTCCCAAATAATGATTATTAGTTGGGAATGAGTAACCTGACATCAAGCCCCTCCCTCCCCTGACAAAAAGGAAAAACAATCTGAAATGTGGTTGGACAACCAAGATTTTGCTGGCTAAGAAAGCCGTTTTCTTGGAAATCTTTCCAGATAACTATATAGTTTTTTCTTGCAATTCTTGGTAGAAAAAACTAGCTAACTCGCTGCTAAAATCTTTTCTGGATAAATTTGAGCATGGACGGAACTATATTGAATGAAATTAATGAGAGAGGGGATATCGCCCATCTAATGCAGAACAAGTTTTCAATACATGCAAAATTTTATATATTTGCCGCCCTTGTAAATTCTCATCTTGCATCCCTTATTACTGATATACAATAGTCAATTTTTCACTCCTTTTAGTGATATACATGGTACTTTTAGATTTGTAATTAATGCCAGTTTCTGTGTACTTTTTTATATATTATGCCTGGCAAAAGTTAGAGACAATAATTTTATCTTTTAGAAATGTTTATTCGTGGTATATAAGAAGCTGGTTGACGAAATATTAAATACTGTATTCTATTTATTCTTATACTTCAGTTTCAAGTGTCTTTTCTCAAACTGTACTTCCTTTTCAACCTTCAAAGAAACTTACAGGTCAATAGTAAAGTTAAGCAATATGTTTTCTTTATTAACTTGTGCTTACAGTGAGTTTTTTTTTTTTTTTTCTTTCTTTCTTTCTTTCTTTTAAATATTGCATCATTTTCTCATACAAACATTTAACTACTTTTTGAAATGTTTTCTCATAGGATCTTATTTTTTTCACATTTATATTTGATTTGGTCATTTATGTAGTTGAATCATGTTTAGTTCTAATGTATCATCACACTTTATTATATTGGTTTGCTACTTTGTTTTATCAGGGAGTTGAAATGTTGAATTATTGTTAAGAATATTATGCTATGCATATATGTCATAAATAAGCTTCTTAACATTACTTTTTATAATAGGCAGACTCTTATGATTTTATGACTTGATTCTACTGGAGCTCCACGAGCTTACATAGGCTCTCAAGTTTGACAACCTTGTGTGGTATCATTGAGTTGTTGAAACCTTGATTGAATTATTAGATGTTCTTTTTTATTTTTGCAGGCTGTTGATCCGAGCTCTGAGCTTGTTTGCATTCATGATTCTGCAAGACCTTTGGTGTTATCAAGCGATGTGAGAAAGGTCTGGATCAATTACATTTCTCTTGAACAAATTTAATTTGGCTTTTTGATTTTTTTTCCCTTGAAGTTACATATTCATTAAGGAAATTTAACAATATTACATTAGTTGGGTGTGTGAGATACCGAAGAATTCATGTCTTCAAGTTGTTATTTAGCCAGGAAAATTTCAATTTTATGTTAATGTTAGTGTCAGGGATGCACAGACACTTTAAAATAGTATGCTTTGTTCATCAACTTCAACCATGTATCCTTATTAGGACATCTCAGGGACACTTCAAAAAGTCCTAGCCAGAGTGCATTTTATAGTTTTTTGTTATTTTTAAACTTCTAAATGAATACTACAAATTGAAATTATTATATAATTTGGTGGATTGTAACACGAATTTTTTTTGTTAATTTTATATTGATTTAAGACATTGTATTCTAGTCGTATTTGGTCCAATGTTTTATGACATTTGTTATAATGCTGTGTTTGAATTGTATCATATCCGCATCCTGTGCTGTATCTTCACCTCCTAGGTTGATGTCAGTGATTTAAATGGAACAAACAAATGCCGAAAAGAACTCTGGGTTGTTATTAACTCCACAATCACACTAGAGTCCATAGTTCATGTAGAAGCTTTCATGCTATTTGGATCCACATGTGTCGATATGTATCTGTACTATTTTGCTTGATTTAAATAGTTTGTGTTTTTGGTCGGGTATTTTTCAAATTCTTCCGAATGCTTATTAGTTAACCTACCCACCCACTCCCTTGCCTTTGGGGTTCTCTCTCGATTTACAATTCAATGGATCGGTAAGAGGATGCTTAGATTACACCTTCATATTCTGTTTTAGGTCCTTGCAGATGGATTATCGAATGGAGCTGCGGTTCTTGGTGTTCCTGTGAAGGCCACAATCAAAGAGGTATTTACTATCTGTTGGTATCCGAATGTTAATTTCCTCAATTGGTTTAAGAGGTTGATGAATTTTCCTTTCTATAGAAGTGAACTTTTCATATCCCCTATCCACAGAAATAATTCTGTAGAAAATTTCAAATCCAAACGTGATCAGCAACTTTATGCAAGAATTCGCAGCTGTGTTTCCTTTGAGTCTTAATATCTGATTACTGTTCATTAAGGTTGACTACATTTTCTGTTATGAATTTGAACAACTAGCATTATCTTCAAACTTTGATTTTTTTTTCTTTTATATTTCCTCTCAATCCCTCTTACCTAATTGTGTATGGTAAACAAAGATGTAGGTTAATGAAGATAAATGTCTTCCTTTCAAGTAAAGTATTTGTTTGTCTTTTTGTGTGGCTATATTCTCTCCTTTTCCCTGCTTGTTGAAAATGTTTTATTTCATTTTTGTTATGGCATCTGATGACCCACAAGCTTGATTTTTATATTTCTCCTAAATTGCTTTTATATGTAATTTTATGTGTTATTTCCCTCACATTTTTGTAGCTGCTGCTCAACTATGGACAGTTTTTACTTCAGCTCCTTTTGTGTTTATACTTGATAGAAGTAGCAATAACTACATGAAATTTGTGCAACAAGAATGTTTTCTTTTTTCGATTGAAATTGTTGTACTGAATAACTAATATGTGCATGAGTATAGCCCTTTACTCTGATTGATGGGTAAGGGTACTGATGTTTGTCTTGCAATCATTTTGCAGGCAAACAGTGAATCATTTGTTGTTAAAACGTTGGACAGAAAAACACTATGGGAGATGCAGACCCCACAGGTCAATAATAATAATAATAATAATTTTATATATATATATATATATATATATATATATATATATATATATATATATATATCATCTTTGTCTGAGAACTTGGTCAATTACTTAGATGCAGTCCATTTTTACAGGTTATTAAGCCTGAGTTGCTGAGGAAAGGCTTTGAGCTTGTAAACAGGTAGTTTCTCATTCTCATACTCAATTTAGTTTAAACTATTTAAAACGTTTAGAAGCATTATCTTATTATTATTATTATGTTATGTACGATATCAAAGTATAAGGTATACTGTCGTAGTGTCATATTTTACATGGGCCCGAGTGCTATGCAAACACTAGTTGGATAGTTGGATGAGAACCCACCACTAAATTGGAATATGAAGTTACAAGTACATATTATTTGGTTTCATTAATTGCATCAATGTTTAGAAGATGGAGTGCTTTTCAGAATCTAACTTGAATTTATGCGCAACCTCGCTTGCAGAGAAGGTCTTGAAGTTACCGATGATGTCTCAATTGTTGAGCACCTTAAGCATCCTGTTTATATCACTGAAGGATCTTATACCAACATTAAGGTAAGCAAACTTCTCCCTATTTCTTCCCTATTAGAATTTGGAACCTTGATGATTATTGATTAGCCATTATGAATTGAAACCATACAAAGCCTTGTATTGTAACTCACGTCATATGCTGCCATAAGATGTGACATGTAGCCAGCACTCACTTTAGCCTGACTAAACCCAAAAAATAATTCAAGCTCAAGAATTGAAGCCGGAAAATTTGACCTTTTTCATAACTTATCTTGGGTCGGGTTATGTATAATAGAAGTCGGTTTGGTGGACCAATTTTAGGATATTTCTATTTGAATTCTACAAAATTCTACCACACCTTCCATTCATTCCGCGATGGACTTTCTGGACCCATTTTAGAATTTCTAGGTGATGCCTAAGAATTTTATGGGGATGCAGAAAAAAAGGCCCCAGTTTTATCTAGTTAGGCTTTTATTTTGCTTTTCTTGAGTATGATCTCTTTTACTTATGTTATTATGAACATGACTTGTTTCTCGTGAAAAACATATTTGGCTTAAAAGAAAAAACACTTTCTTCTATATAACTTACGCTTACCATTGCCAATAAAATAGTTACTCTTGCGCTTTATCTTAACTTTAGTTACAAAATATATAAACTGATGCGAACTGTTTTGCAGGTTACTACGCCTGATGACATGTTACTGGCTGAGAGAATATTGAATGTTGATTCCGAAGAAAGTATAGTGTTGCCAATTCACCTTTGAAGGGAGATCATCGATTAATTTTTTTTCATTATAGATTGATTACTTTTGATTCCGCTAGGTGCATGCCAAGTGTTCCTGCATGTTAGCCAAAATCCTCTTCAAATTGTAATGCACCGTGCCATCAGATTGTAACGATCACACGTGATATGGTCTTGTTTATCATGACTTTCTGATTTTTGCAATAGATATTTTTGTAATAAAATTTGTCTGAAAACACTAACAAGGTAGTTTTCAAGAAAAGAGTTGGATGAATTTTGCGGAAAAGGGTGCCAACACAGTTATTTATTTAAACCAAAGACAAAAAAAAGCAAGTGTCAAAAGACTTGGACTTTTTTTATTGCACACGCAGGAAGAAAGATTGAAAAGATAATGAATGGAAAGGAATGTAGAAAGCTCAAACGTGGTCTACCACTTTTGTTGCTCATTCTGAAAGTTTTGATGTGAAAACTTTTTTAAAGTAAGAAGATTAAGTAACGTGACTTGTCTTGAAAAAGACTCAAAAATGTATAACAATATGTTTGGATTCATTATTAATTAAGCATCTTTCCAAAAGATTTCGTTTGAAGTGATAATAGTTGTAAACTTTAAATTCTTAAGATTGGAAAAAGTTATTGGTACTACTATTCAAGAAAAAAAACAAGAAGCTAAAACAGTGAGTTTTTACCTATGTTAAAATTAAGAGTTTAATTGTTATGCATTAGAAAATATTTCATTAAAATTTTAAAGCTATTTTATATCAAAAAATTTATTATATACAGTAATTTGACAATTAATAGCGTGATCATTTGCATTAGAAAGTTACTATAATTTGCTTTAGTAATTTTTTACAAGTATTTAAAAAAAAAAACTAATCCATACTAAATATCTAACATCATCAAATTGCCTTTTATTGTCACAGGCCACAATATGCTAATAGTTTCGTAATTTTTTTTAGTTATTCACTTTTACTTTATAACATTAATTATATCAAAATGTTAGAAAAAAATTCTTAAACTATTATGAAGGATTTTACTTTTATCATGGTTGATCAAGGTCCAAGTTTGTGGGAAGTATAAGTAAGAATTATTTGAAAAGGCGTTTTAAAAAGGATTTTGTTGATGAATATATATTAATAATTTTTTGTATTATTTGAAAATGATGAACATTTAAACTTACGTTTTTATTTCTTTCAATATATACCTTTAATAAATAATTAACCTGATTCTATATATATAACTATAGTTAAGTTAGTTCTGAATAATTATCAATGTTAACTATGGAGAGCGGTTGAAGTAAGTTAGTCCAACAGCTGTAAAAGCACAAAAATAATGAGAAAACGTGAGGTGCTTTATTTAGTCTGATAGCTTTTATATCGTGTTAATCACTACTTAATCAATTAATTAATCTGCTTTATAAGGAAACCGAAAAGGTTTAAATTTCCTCTTTATTACTTGTTTGATAAAGGATGAACCACATAACATTCTCATTTCACGCTCTCATCCTTCAAGAATGCTCAAAGAAAAAAAAAATTAAAAATCCTTTCTTTATCTTTTCCGCTCCCTTTTCTTTGTCTTACCACAGTCACCGAACAACGCAAAACTTGCCCCTCTGCGCGCTCTAACTGGGGTGCCACCTTTCACCTGCTCACAACAAAAACAAACACAGATGTTATCTTTGTTCAGTTTTTTCAGAAACATGGTTATTCAGAGCAACATAATATAATGAAGTTACCTTCATTACCCTTCTCGGCTTCGACTTATTCCAACATAAAAACCCACAACCACCAGCTCCTGACCCCGATTCATATCCCCTGCAGTAACCAACAAATCAACACAACTTCATTTTTTTAACCACCAACCGTTTCTTGGTACGTCTCTGTGACTGTATTGAATGCATAAATCAGATATAAAGCAGCATCTAATATACTATAAGCATGTATGCCAACCACAAAATTAACTAAAACCAATCCGAAGTGTCCAAATAATAGTATTAGTAATTTTATGACATTTACCATTTAAATTCTACCTTCTATAAATTAACCACATACTCGTAGTTTCTCAAGGGAATAATTCAATGCAGTTTTTTCCATTGAGTTCAAGCGTCATTTTTACCATGGTGTCAAGCATCTCACAACAGTGATGGACAGTATAATGCAAGGAGTTCAACATGCAATATGTATTGTTTGTACAAGAGAGTGGGAATTGCAATGTTGAAGGAAGAAAGACTTACGGATGGTCTTTTCCAGAAATTGTGGCTAAGCTGGTGTCATGCAATAAACTTGGGGACATGGGATAACGATCTGCCTTTCTACCAGTCTGGTCCTTCTGAGGGACCCTTCCATTTTTAAGGGTCAAAACTTTGAGTTCATTATTGGGTTCGTCTTCCCAATGCTGGTGAGAGGAAAATCTTGTTGACTCCATGGACTCCATCGGGTCTACACCATTCTGTGGCAGTACTTGATTCTTTTCGGGTCTCAAACGATTTAATGATCCCGGGGAACCTTTCTCTACGGCCTGTAACCAGGCACTTTCCAGCCTCTGCTCACGAATGATGGATTCAATTCTATGCATCGGATTATCTTGTCTCCTCTCCCTCCCACCATTACCTTCACCCAAGATATCTGATGAAGCAGTCCTAGATTGAAGGTTTCTATCAAGTAAAGGAGGCAAAGTAGAATAAGACTCCGTTCCATTCACATGACCCTGTCTTTGTTCCTTCTCACTAGCCACTATTGACTCACCCTGCTTTACACCTGTTAGATTAACCTTGTTTTCACCTTCTCCACCTGCCAAGTGGATTATTCGGACCTCCACATTGCGCCTAAGAACCATTTCCATGGAGTTTGTGATGCTTCTTAAAAACCTCTCAGCCCGAACTTTAATATCCGCGTCACCAAAAGCAATATATGCTACCAAAACATCTGCAATGAGGATTATATTTTAGGAGGGAATTGTGCATGATAAAATAAATGTGTCATTATGGTGAAAAGCAGCTTCTTGTGAAGATGCAAATGATCCATTGTACTAAAACATTGCTAAAATATCTTCAGAATATCCTAGAGGGTGAGAATGATACATAATAGAAGATGAGTTGTGTTATTCTAGGGATACTTTTGTTCCTTATTTTAAAAATCTTTATGTCATCAGAAATTAAACCTTTTTCTTAAGGAATCTGTCATATTTTGTTATTTATTTGTTACCTCATTGGATTAGGATCAGGAATCTAGTACTTAACCTAATTCCTGGTATGAACAAGGGTTCGGGATAGTAATTCTTTTCTGTATTAGTATCCTGCTATTCTGAATCTCTACTGCCCCTTTTTTTCTCCTTTACCTAAATCCAATCATTTCAACAAGCACACTGAAGAAATATCAACAGCAGCTTGATAAACCATAAAAGATGGGAAAACTTCAATTTCGAGCAAAAAATGTTATTAGCTTACCTTCTACTTCACATATGGACACAAGCTTTCCATGATGGTGCAGCAGCTGCCTCAATGTCTTAGAGTGGCACTTCTCAATACAATGCACCCAGATGTCAGATAACTTCCCTGAATCTATGCACCTATACATTGTATTCCCCACCATAAGATCATCAGATGATACAACTGTAGAGCCATCATCTAATACTGGGCTGTTTGAGGGCTTCGATTTCAAGCTGAAACCTTCAATCTTTGATTCCTTTTGATGTTTGGAATCATCATCTACTGCCTTTTGCTGGGATCCAGAGAAAGGTGACTTTCGAGGCACATACTGAGGGTCTGACTTGTGCGTGCCAGAGGTAACATCTCGTGAAACACTTGATGGATCATCTTCAGTTGTCTTGCAGCTCTGCCTTCTACTGCTGCTTGACTGCGTGAGATCAGGAGAAGGTGTAGAACCAAGCTGCAAAAGAGTTGCTGTGAACCATGTACACCGTTCACTGGATGTTCTTAACTGTTTCTCGGCCTCAGAGAGAAGCTTCAAAGCATTTTTTAACCTCTCCAACTCTGATTCATTCACTGAGCATAAAAATACAAGTGTGCATTTCAATAATCATTAGATGATGATAGATTTTTCATCATAATATCACATTATAACAAAAATCAAAAGGGATACAAAGCACCCAGGAAGTCCAGGAAAGAACCAGAAATATAAAAACTCAAAAAGGAATAGGTATCAGAGTCACAATTATCAAATCTTATGATTCATAATTTGAGACACTTTGGTCACCAACCAATTAGTATTTGAAGATAAATGTTAAAAGATTTCATGTATCTTATGATACATGGATGAATGTACACAATTTCGTATTATGATACAATACGACTATTCATATATTTTTATTTTTTCAGCAATTTTTATAAAAAAAAATGGTAGAAAGTAGTGTGAGCAAAAACAGGAACCGGAAAGAACACTTGGAAACTTATCCTATTTAATTATTCCACCTTTGTTTGTCATTGAAACATTCAATGCATGTATTCCATTTAGCTGTTCAAATGTTCTATTTTCATTTCAGTAATAAAAACTTCACTAACTTGGACATAATTAATAGTTTTGCTTAGCTTGACCTCTTACAAAGTTGTTTTATCTATTTGTAGTTCAAGTTCTTTACGTTGAATACTATATATCATCTATATCATATATTTGAAATAATTTTTAATTGCACCTACATCTTACAATTTGATACAAAATTACAGTTCAGAACAAATAGCTTGGTGATTCATTATCTGAATCTCGATTTAACAACCTTGTTCAAAGCCTACGGTCACAACCGAAAAACAGGATTTAGAAGCAGATCCAGACTCTTTTACAGTTGACAAATGCATGTTCCAATAAATACAAAGCAAAAGAACATCCTAAAATAGAAATAAGAGAGCATAACTATAAATCACATAATACACATCCTTCTCTTGGTTTTCCATTGACGATTTAACTTGGATGATAAATCAGTAGCCTAAGCACAAGCATGATATCATTGTATCAAATGCAATATCCTGCTATTTATTCACGTTTACCAATATCCTTTGGCTATAGATGAAAGTTCATGAACTTATTGATCATTATAAACTTTTGAATAGGAACAGGCATTGCACTAAATAACACCGAAGTTATTTTATGTGTTTTAAGATGAATGACGTATTTTGGTGGACATTAAGATAAATAAATATATAAGTGTTAACAAATCTAATTAGGGATTGTACTCACAACTCCGTCCACCAAAGAATGAATCATCAGGTCTTGTGTCAACGACTGCATATGACCCAGCAATGATGTCCATGATAAGGCCAGCAAGTTGAGACATCAAAACCATTGGATCAACTCCAGAGTCCATCAATTCTCTAGCTCTTTTCACTGTCTCTACAGTATCTGACGACATTGCCAACTCCAAAAGTTCCAACAATTTTTCATCTGAAACAACTCCCACCTGTTGCAGGTAATATAGAAAACAGCATTATGTTTCTACATAACCACTTACGCAAAAAAAAAAAATTGTAAAGTTAAAAGCATTATTAGAACTGTTGGGCGTATTTAAGATCCAAAAGGCTGTTTTTGCCTATTTCCTGGGACAGCTGTTAAAATATGATCATCTCATAATTAGGTGTTTGAAAACATGAATATGGCAAAAATTAATAGTCGCAACAAACTCACAAGTTCATTGACAAGAGAAGTAGTAATTCTCTTCCCCAGCAAACTAAGCTGTTCTAACATTGTTTCTGCATCTCGAAGCGATCCATCTGCATTCGTAGCAATGAGGTCCAGTGCATCTGCTTCAACATCAAGGTTCTCCTGAGTAGATATTTTCCTCAACCTGGTCACCATATCCACATCTTTAATTTTATTAAAAAGGTACTTTTGGCAACGAGATTGTATTGTCCGTGGTACATTGTCAAGATCAGATGTTATAAATATGAATACAACTCGCTGGGGTGGTTCTTCCAGGAACTTGAGAAATCCCAGCCACGTCTTTGAGGGCAACAAGTGACACTCATCAATAACCAAAACTGTATATTGTGGTGAGGCTGACGATGACTCAGTTGACAATCTTTTCAGGAGATATCTAGCCTTATCAATTCCTCTCTTATTGGTTCCATCAACTTCCAAAAGATCACTGCTCTTACCAGAAATGAGATTAGTGCATTCCCTGCAGTAGCCACAAGGTTTATTCTCATCAGGACTTGCACAGTTCAAGGCAGCAGCAAATATCTTAGCGGTTGACGTTTTGCCAGTTCCACGGGGACCTTGAAACAGATAGACAGGAGCAATGCGTCCCCTGGAAACAGCATTGATAAGTGACTGAACAACAATATTCTGCCCAATCAGTTCGCCAAAGAACATCGGCCTATACTTTTGGCTGAAACAGCGACTATTCTCCGGCGTGCCCTCCTCTTCCCCTTCCCCATTGAGAGCTACAATCTCCAATCCCTCTTGACTCCTACAACTAGATGACCACCTTCTTCCATCCAAGCGGCTCAATCCCTCAAGATCAAGCTCCCCAAAGTTCGTGGAAAGTTCATCATCACTCCTTCCGGTTCCCACAGACGACCCTTCTCTGGCATCACCACTGTTTGTGAGTAATGGAATGACACCTCGAGCACTCCTCTGAGAAAGTCTTCTCTTTTGAGATGCCGAAACCGATCTGCGGTGTCTGGGATAAATATTTTGACTTCCACAGAGCATGCTACTCCCTTTCCTCCTTAAAGTGTCGGACAGTGAGGGAGAATAGCAACTCCCACACATCCCTTTATGTTTAGGAGTCCTCTTGGACCAATAGCAAGGAATTCCACATCCTTGGCGGCCAGGCAAATCCAAATGATCATCAATCTCATCATCTCCATCGCCATCATTCACGGAAGTGGTGGTGCCATCCCAGGATCCAAGGGTGCTGGGATAACGGTGACCGTACCGATTGTAAGAACTAGTTGACAATGCAGGGGTGCTATAAGAATAAGAAGAGTCCTCTTTTCGACTTCTTCTCAAAAACTTCGAGGAAGAGCGAGACCAGTTCTTTTGCCTGAGTTTGAGAAGCAAAGGGGAAGTCCCCGAAATCGGTCTCACGCCCTCAGAATTAGTGTAATCCTCGGTATCATCAGAGAACTCAACAGAGTCATCTCTGCTAAAAAATGGCAAAGAAGAATGGCCCTCGAGCATTGCCTTCGAAGAACTCACAAAATTTCTCCCTGGATTCGTTTGTCTATGCTGTTGATATTTTGCTAAAAAATCAAAATGAGGGTTATTTTGCTTACTCTTTTTCTTAACGGGGACAGTTCTTCTCGAAACAAGATTAGCATCCCCACATCTGAAAATAGAAGAACGAGTCCCACCACCGCCACCGGTACCACCAGCAGCCAGGTATGTATCACTCTTAGAGTCGCAACCATTGCGAGCATCACTCAAACTGTCTCTGTCTCTGTCCCCAAGAAGCGACGAAGACCCCCCATCATCACCATCATCGTCATCTTCTTCCTCGTTGTATTTCTCACTCGAAGATTTGTAGTTCTTCCAATTGTACAAGAACACCTTTTTCTCCCTCTCCTTCTCTTTCTCTTTGTCATTGTTGGCAAGTTGAGAGTTGGTGCTGAGCCTTCTACTTCCACTGTCTCTGTTCCATGCAGCCACGGATCTTGATGAACTGAGCGGTGACTTCCACGAAGATGTGGTGCCAGGATCTCTGAGAACTCGAGCAGCCTTGCGTATTTGGGTGAGTTCCTTTTTCAAGTGAAGCTCGGACACCCGCATTTCTGACATCTTCTTCTTCTTCTTGCTCTTCTTCAACCTACCGGCACCCACAAAGAATGACAAATGCCCATTTACCTTTACTCACCCTATGCACTACCCATTTCAGAATGCAGAGTGGAGTATGTGTTTACGGTGTAAAAATCACAGCTTTGTGAGTGGGAAAAGAGAGAGAAGAAGCAGATCTGACAGATGACACAGTTGAGCGTGTGTGAAAACGAAATGGGTGTCTTTTTTGGTTGACTGCTCCTCTCTTTCTCTCTCTCTTTTCTTTGCTTGTTCTTAGTGAGTGAGTATTTTTCTCTTAATAATACGTTAGGGTTTCATTTTTCTTTTGGCGCTCCGAGAAGTGAAAGTGTTGAATTGAAATGAATCTCTGTGAGTGTTTGTTTGTGTGTGGGAGGATTCAGTGGGTCGTTTGGTTGCTTTTGATGATCATCGAAAAAAGAACCAACAATTAACGTAACATAACGTGCGATGGGATCAAAATGAAAATAAAAATAGAAAATGGCCCCTACAAACACGGTGACACTCCCAACTCACATTTGGTGCTAACAAAGGAAATCATATAAGCGAATTCAAAAAAAGATTCTTCCTTCCTAAAATGTCTTTTTTATCATCGCCTTGATTGATTCCTGTCTTGTTCCTCAAATTTTTGACTTTTTGTCCATCCTAATTCCACCCTTCTCTCTATTATTTCATTAACATCATATCCATAAACAATAACATCTTTTTATGACAAAATAGCAACATTCCCTTTTTATTTCTCTCTTCTTAAAACTCAAATTTCCACTTTTTAATTATAGATCGCCCATAAAAACTCCAACTTTCCTCTCACCATATTTTCAATTAATACCCATCTTCCCATAAATAAATAAAAGTTATAATAGAATATGACTTGATTCTCTATTTCTCTGATCGAATCTTTGATTTGCCTATTCAAATAAAAATTACTATATTCAAGTATTCAAGAGAGAATCATGTGAAATATCTCAAAATTTTCATTAGGAAACTTAGCTTTAGGACAAACAAACGTAACCAAAGAAAGTATCTTGTTGGAATCTGTGGCTAACGAGGTCCATATTACTGGTTTGAATTTTGATGTGGGCATTGAAGTGTATTGGTGCAATAGGAAGGAATAGTGTTTGTAGAGTTTAGTTGCATCACCGTCCTAGATTGAGCACGCAGCTGCTGTTATTGAATGCATGGTGAGTTGATCTACGTCGGTTGAAGAAGCTACCTAATGATGTGAAATTCTTGTGACACTTTATGGTTTCTTTGTATTGCTTACATTATACCATTGGGAGATACCTGCCAATACCAGCCTATCACCACCCACTCTTCTTATCATTATTCCACACAAACAATAAAAATTAGGCACCACACTTAGCCTCTAAAATAATTTGGCAAAACAGTGAGAATGACAGCTTCACACCAGAGGGTCCTCATGTATAGAATTAGCACTAGTCTTTATCTTTGTGTCCACTAGTGCGACCCTACAAAAGTAGGCATGTGACTCAGATAGATACCTTCCCTTGTAGTTTTCACTCTCCATTTCTTATTCTTAGTATTCTCTTTAACCAAATAAACTTCCAACTTTCAGTCCAAGAAATTTTCCACACAAAATCTCATACCTCAATACATTTCAATTTCCAGTATAATATTACGTGGACTAGAGATAATTCAAATCTCATCTTATAAACCAATTTTGTAAAACTAAATTAGGTTTAAAATTCACTTCTTAGTATCAAAATTAGTTAGACTTACGATAAAAATAAAATCAATCTGTTTCACAACGGTCTTATCTCAGCTCATGTTTCTTATTGATAGGTGAACAATGCAATGGTGAATTCTGTTTCAAAATGATAGAAAGACCCGACATCAAAGGATAAAAAACATCATCGCTGTAGATGTTTGGCTGCCACAAATCTGTTATCCTTATAGTAACTTTTCTTCTCACACCTCTAACTTTAAATTTCGAAGAACTAATTAAGGATCAATAGGCCACGTTTTCACAATTCAGTATTGGAAATGAGAATCAAACCAGTTTTTTTTTTATGATGTGATCTAATTCAGGTCTTAAGAGTATTAGTATGGTATGTTCTGGGAATTCTCCTTCTTATGTTTTCCCTTGTTCTTGTAATAATCAAATCAGATTGATGTGAATCATTATTAGTAATGAAAAAAACAACATTCATTACTGTATTTGCCATAATGAAATGGTTGGTGGATTTAATTTCACCCTCTGAACGTGCATGAGTTACCACTGACAGATCACACTGTACTGCTTACTGTTCACAAAAGTACGGTTTAGACATGTCACCTGTTGAATTCGACGACAAACAACTGCAGAATCAATCTTATTAGAGGTAACTGTCGTTTGATTTTATTTTATTAACGTAAAAACAAATAGTAACTGTTTTTTTTGATAAATTTCACTATTGATAAAGATGGTAATTGCAGAACCTACCTTCACACTCCAAAAATGATGGGAAAGGGAGACAACGGTGCAGGTAAAGGGGTTGAATGCAGTAGGTATGGCGCCATTAATTAGATGTTACTTTAGCAGCACAATGTTGTTGTCATTATTGGGAAGGTCTTAAAACATCCTTGAAAAAGGAAATTTAAGATGAAGTTAATAATTAGCAGCAGAAAGAGTTTTAGTTTGTGGGACATTATGGAATCAATTAGGGCAATTGCAACTCTATTTTCGATAGTTAGAGCATTGATTTTGGTCACATTCACTACGTAAGATCTTATCCAAGTACACACATATTACTCATTCATTTCTTCCATATCACATTCCGTGTCTACAACAAATATAGAAATTTATCATATTTTTTCCCAAACAAACAAAAATTATTCATTCTTAAAAATCATAATTATCGTGTTTTTATGTCTCTTAAGGGTTCGTGATTTTTCTTAGGAGTTTATGGACACATTATATTTTAAAAAACAAAATAGCGTAAATGAGCAAATTGGATTTACATGCACTGTTATCGAACAAATTATGATTCAAGCATGTCGTGAAAGAAAAAAGATAAGTGCAGAAGTTAATTCAATAATTTACTTCAATAAAGCTTTTGTGTTTCATGGCTTCGTTTTTCACTAAAATTGTGTAAATGGTAATAATATTGGGTGGGGTAGGATGAGAATGTAGGTTGAGCATTTTTGTCCGTTTAAACATATATTACCATATTTTTTCATTTAATTAATATTTCAATCTTTAAGTTGATTTTCTTGTTTGTATTTAACATTAATTGTTAAAGTTTTTTTGATAGTTTAAATGATATTTTTTTTATAAAATATTTAACTTTTACATATTTATTTGATGAGATAGTAATATTATATTTACTTAATTTATTTCAATTTTATTATTAATAATAGACTCATAGATTACAAAAAAAAATTATACAACATTAAAATAAAATTATTATTACAACATTTATATAAATATTTTTAATTCTATTTATGTGTATTAACTCATAGGAATATGAGTTAATTAGTATGCAAGATAAACAACAAAATTAATGTGCATTTTTTATATGCGACTAAGTAAAAAGAAATTACTCATAATTTTTATACAAAATTAACTAATCTGTTTTATTTTTAGGCATTTTTTTCCTACTTTTCTAAACATTTTTTTCACTTCCAAACTTTCTTAAAATCTCAAAACTATCATTTGTAAAAAACAATTAACTTAAAATAATATTTTTTGAGTTTTTCTCTTTTTTTTCAACGAATTTCAAAATTAGTTGAAGCCTAAATAAATTTCAAAAGTCTTCTAAATCTTTAGTAGAGTTCGAAATCTATTTTCGAAAATTGAAAATACAGAAAAAAAACGTTTGGAAATGCTGAGAAAAATGTCTTTTATTTTTTTATAGACCAAATATGATATGGCCAAACACGAGATGGTATTACGATAGTAAGGACCAAGAAAACAATGAAAGAATGTATAAATTTAGTTATAAGATTTGAATTGGCAAAGAAAAGAATGGAAGCAAAGACAAATAGACTACAGTAGTCCTACCTTCATTTCAAAGTTCTTAATAGAATGCTAAAAGTCGTGTTACTCATCACCATTATTTCACCCATGTTCTAAAATGAAAATTAGAGATAAAACTGCTCACCTTATAATCCCATTTTTTTACTTATCTAAGGTGGTCCAATAGCAGCTCAACCAGCTTGTAGGGTGAGGTTTGCACTCACTTATAAACTATAAATTCACCTTATTTCTAGTCGATGTAGGATTTCCAACAACATTCATTACCATGACTAATGGCAACTTGATAAAGAGCACAGAGGAAAAGCTAAAACAATTATTTTAACTTTCTGTTAATGCATCGATGTTTCTTTTAGAAAAATATTACTAATTATCATCATGATGTATGTTATTATTTGTTCTTGAAGAGAGAGATTTTGGTAAAAAGATTCTTAATACATCATCAAAGTGTCAAACTTATTACTTAGGTCTTATACGATTCATAAAAGTTGTGAAAAAGAATGGAACCTATTAGGACTCAAATAAAATAAAGTTTTATAATGTAACTCTTATTCTAGAGATAATCCAATAAATTATGTACTTTTATTAATAAAGTTACAGGGATTTGAATCCCTTGTGCTGTTTGCTTGTAATTTAGTCCAAGGCCTTTCTTCCTAAGAGAAAAAAAGAAGTATTGAGAGTAAACTTTAAGCATCTAAACATGGACAGTTTCTTATTGCATTCTTTGCACTCCATAAATTATTCTAAATTGTGTAATTTAAAATATAAATTTTGTACTTTGAAATGTGTGGATCAAAATAATTTTTGAATTTCTAAATTTCTTCATGCATTTTATAAATTTTTATATTTTAAATTGTACAATTTAAAACCTAACTTTTATATTCTAAAACATGAAATATACTTTTTTTATATTTCAAAACCTATAATCTAAAATATATTTTTTTTACATTTCAAAATACACAATTCAAAATACAAAAATTGTATTCCAAACCTAAAATACAAAAAATGTATCATGAATCCAAAATATATTTATATTCAGGTTATGTAATCTAAAATGTATTTTTTATTTAAATTTTATATTCCAAAATATAAATATTTACGTGAAAATTGAATTATGGGAGTGCACGAAGAAATGAATTATGAAAGTGCAGAACGAAACGAGCCTAAACATGAGTCTTCTAAAAATAACATAATAATTATGTAGGAAGAAATGAATTAGCTTGGGTTTATTTTAAACAACGTTGGGTAATTATGTAGGATATATAGAATTAAATAACATAATAATTGTTAGCCTTGATAGTAAATTTTGATAATTGGAACAGCTTAAATTTTGCTTCAAAGTTGAAATCGAAGAGGCACTCAAATTTTCTTTTCACCCTATTAAAATTGGGAGCAGAATATCGGTTCCAAGACAAGCATTCTAAGCATATTGTGACAACCTCCGATCGATATTCAAATTGTGTTCGTTCAGTATTCACCAGAAACGACAGAAAAAGGAGTAAAAAATTACTTCCTCCGTAGTGGCTGAATCCAAGCATGCCAACCTTCTTGCTTTAATCACTACGGAACCTGCTAACAAGACTAGCCTCCAATAATGGAAAACAATATTTCGTTCTACAGAACATCGTTGTCCTTTTGCTTTTCCTTCCTCAAAATGAGAGAAAATTAGACTAACAAAATTAAAAACCGGCTCAGGCAATATCAAAGCCCCTTTGTGGGCACTACTGATCTTGGAATTGAATTCCGTTGAAGCCACACTATGTAACCATGGCTCCCACCACATTATAATGCAGAAGTAAATAATATGTTATTAAATCAAAATCAGAAACTGCATAATATATTCATATAATATCTTTGTTGTCAATGACTACTTAACACAATTCCCAAGAAGATTAGACAGTAGGAATGAACACAGTAGCAAAACTTGAAATTCCATCTGCATAGTCATTAAAGAGCACCATTGACTAGAACAGGAAGCAATTTTCACTGGTAAAAATGTTATCAAACATTCTAAATCTTGTCTGTTTAATTGCTGATGGGTCCAAAGGTTAGAGCTTTCAAACTCTAACCCTCTTGTTACTGCAGCTAGGGCACTTGTATTGCTTGATGTGCTCAGCCTTAGCGGGAGTGATTTTAACACATTTACCATGGAACCATCTTTCACACATATCACAACAGATCCAGAATTCATCAGTGCCATAATTATCACCGCAAGCACCACATGTTGCACCTTGTTCGTCATCTTCTTCTTCTTCCTCTCCACTATCATCCTCCTCTTTAGGTGGTGCAGACATCTTCATCCCCTTGGCTTGAGATTCAGACTGACGGGACTGTTAACAGGAAGCATCCAAAACAGGAGGACCGAAGTGACTTTCCACACAAGGGCAGCCATACAAACATAAATTAAGAAATGATTGAAAACTACATACCACCTTTCCACTCGATTTGAATTTGCTACCATTGTTGTGAGCAGCTGGTTGATCCTTTGATTGCTTAACACTTCCAGTCACAAGTTCGAAGATTGTTGGCAGATCATTTATCATCTGAAAAAGCCTTTTCCTGTAAATATCCGTTCGAACCAGAATTAGAAGAACCTTCAAAAAGGATATCATATACGAACTTCAAACCAAGTTTCTCAAGATTTGTAGCAGTGTACTTTTTCTTCTTGCGCTCCTTGAGTCTTTTTTTTTTTCTTTTCATTTTGTTTTACTCACCCTCCATATGCCAAAGGACCAAACTTTCCGTGAAAGATACATGATTTATCTCCCGACTCTGGTATTTAATTCACTCGGACTAACTTTGTACTCAGATATTACATTGAGTCACTGCCAATGGTACATAGACTATAAAGGGACCAATGGGAGGCTCAAATATACCCAAGAAGAATATAAGTAACCGACCTTAGTTCAAATATATAGAAAATATCTACAACTAATATATTGACTGTATCACACAGTATTTCTCAACACGTAAGAGAATACTATTCAAATTTGTGTATTCTTAATTTCTTTCCCCAATAGCTAGAACCCTATAATTTCAACAGGGTCCGTAAGAGAACTCCCAAAGTTGTTCTTTGTCTTTTAACTTTAGTATTAGTGATACATTTCATTTTTTATGATTTAAGCATCCATATTCCTGCACAATTCACCAGTAAAAAGCTGCAGTATCCCTACCAACGTTGGGGGACCTTCAAAAGTTTAAAGAAGCCACAAACAACTATTTGCAACTTGACCCTTTGAACCCATTCTTCAAATTTTTTTGGCTTAAATATATTTTTCATTCTTATAAAAGTATCCATTTTTTTTTGTTTTAGTCCCTAGACATTTTCCATGATGCTTGATTTATTCACATTGTTATTTTTAGTCCCTGCTGTCGTAATATTATTAAATGACGACCAGGCAAATAATTTGCCACATTATCGTGTATACATGGAGAACTTTTACCGTGTCACCTTCCAAACCCACCATTGTATGGTAGTAGTCTCTTACCATGCTCCAAAGCCACTTTACATTCGGACCATAACTACTATCTATAAAATTTCAGTCAGTTCCTTCTCCCTCACACTTAGAAAACCAATTTAACTACACCACAAACCAACTTCGCACAATATTGATTCCACTGTTCAAGTACACAATCAACATGCACTGCCATTCTAGAGCTCCTCCAACGACCAAAACCACAAGTAGCAACCCTCTCTGCATACACCATCACAAGTGGGCATGAATCCCCAAATTGCAAAACTAAAAACTGTCTTCTTCAGGTCTTTCCCAAATCCCCTTTTCCTAATTACACATTACTAAATCCATACAATTTTAACCACCATCCAATATACTGTTGTTTCGTTGGTTCTAATATACTGACCCCAAAGGAAATACGGGTTATCGTCAATTGTTCACTTTCTTTCTTACGCCAACCTTTGCTTCACTTTGGTTGGCTGTATTGACTCTTCAATTATCACTTACGCTTGGCTTTGGTTTAGAGTTATTCTGTGGAATTTAAGGACCTTGGAGGCAATTTTGATCAGCAACAAGTTGACAACATGGGGTTTGGGAGACTAAGGCACAGAGGGGGAATACCTCCTAGGGGTAGTTTGAAGGTTTGTGTAAGGGTGGATCATTTCCATGGTATTTGGATGCAACGCAGCAAGAAGCTTCAATAGTGGCATGGAGTATTGACAGAGGCAAATAGGAAGAAGGCGAGATTGCTTTTGTTTTCCCCATGCTTCTTAGTGCGAATTAGAGGAGGATGTGTGTGAAAACCCCTACCTAATTCTAATTTCTGTGTTGCGCTCAATTTCCTCCCTCTTTATTTTGCTTTGGCTTGCTTACTTTTGAGGTTAGTTTTGTTTGACTTGCCTACGGAAAAAAAAATTATAAAATATAGTTTATCCTATATATTCACCATCAGTATATCACCAGACTCCAACGTTTCATACTTTACTATTAACAAGTATAAACTTCAATTAGAGTGTGAAGTTAAATGACAAGGAAAATGAAGAAAGGTTAAAACTGAAAGTGGAGAGAGAAAATTAAAACATAAATCATGCCAACAAATCAGAAAAGGAAGTTCCTCTAGACAAATATTACAGATTTAACAAGTGATTATCTCTACAGTAAAAGAAATTTCCAATATTAAAGAAACATATAGTCACTGTACACAAAAGAGTTAAAGGGCGAATAGGGGCGATACATTTAGGCATAGACATGGTCAGTCAGTATCTAGCAGGGTGAGAAAAAAATGATTGAACATGCAATTTATAGACAAGTATAAACCTTAAATAGTGAGAAAGAATATGAACGGTCATGCCATTGGTTTCTTGACAAGATATACATGAAGAAAACCGGTATTTTGGTCTCTCAACATACTTTTTACAATGATAAAAAACTTTCAAACTCATCAATTAACTATATAATTCTTCAGCTGAACCCAACCACCAATGAAATTCCGCCTTCAATCATTGGGCGCATAAAAATTTTGTCTTAAAAGCACTGGATTAATTTGGAGACTGTGGTGACACTTGACAAAGTCTTTTTTGAGAACCGTGTTGAATTAAATCCATTCTTCCAAGAACCAAAACATAAATTTAATAAACACGAGATTTATTGAAATTTCCCTATCCATTTCTATAACACTCTTTTTCTAATTATCACTTGCAATAATATTTTTTTTTTATACAATAGCCTTATTTTAAGTCCATAAATAATAAATATGCTGTCATATTTTTAGTATTTAAACAATTTAAATGTTTTTTTAGTATTATTAACTACTGACTATTGAACAATCAATTTAAATGTTATAATAATTTCAGTATTTAAAACAGTTCTAATGTTTTATGTTTTACTTTGGACACAATTTAGCTTAACAATGCAAAAGAATAAAAACATACAATGGTAAAAAAAAATATTTTCTTTTAAAAAAAAATTGACAGGCGGAGTTATCTATGGCTTTGTGAAACAAGCTACAGATTTGAAAAACAAATCATTTATTTTGTAGGCCGGATTTATCCAGCCCATTTAAAACACAGACTTCATGGGTCAAACCTTAAGTATACCCACACCTATCTCTTAGGAAGATTGATAGTACAAGAGTTTAATTTTTAAAATTAAAACTCCACCACCAATATCTTTCCATCATTATTTACTAAAGAGAATTTCGGAAAATATTATAATTACTGACAAATTAAACATTACTAACAGAATTATAACCAACTTTCTTAAAAAATGTGAATTAGTTATTCTTAGAAAATGGATTTAGGGCTTATTCAACCATTCAAAACAGATTTGTAGAGTAAGGTTTGTACTTGTGTATATAGACTGTAACTTGATCATATCTCTGATCGATATGGGGTGTGGGATCTACAAAGACTATCAATGTCATGTATTTAGGAATGGAGGGATATGAAGTGTATTATCTTGATCAGTTATTTTCTAACAATTCCATCCACAGTATGCTTATCCTGTAGAATTAAAACTGAAATTAAGTCTACAAATACACACAGAGAAGAGAACCATGACTTGCATTTGGTGCAGCGTTTCATGAAAATTTACTCGTATTGCTACGTTTCATCTTTAACTGTGGACTGCAATAGATTATTGAAAAACATAAAAATCTTGCAATATCTCACTGTCGTAATGTATAAAGTAATTCAACTAACGATAACTTTTATTCCAAAATCTTTGTACTGCAAGTAGATGTATCAAAGAAGTTCAAAACTAGCAGGGCTGTGAAAAGCCTTATACTTATTGGAAAAATACAAGGAAAAGATGGAAGCAAGTTTAGAAGGAGGTTGTAGTTCTACAATAAATAATATAAAACAAGTTAACAAGGATAATAAGAATAAAAATGTTCTGCAAGTGTATAATAGAGAACGGGATTCTTACCTTTCATTCTTACCAAATCCAAAGCGGGCACCAAAGTAAAAAGCAACAGCAAGCAGCCATGAGTCACTGTGAACTGCAACCAGTGATAGCCAGTCCTTCTCTTGCATGCCATCCCTGGCAAAGTTTATACCTAATGCCGGCTCAGGAAGTTCAGGAGGCACTTCCTCGACAGGCAAATTTACTTCCCAAGTTTCATTTGGAAACCCATATAGACACAGATTCTCCTTCTCTACAATGAGAATAACATATTGTTAACAAAAACATTTAAATAACACTTCAAATACTCACTATTTTCGGTTCTTCCTACTTAGGAAGACAATTTCTGTAAATTAATAACATAATGTTAACAAAACATATTTCATATAATACTTTAAATAATGGCTCTTTTGGGTTCTTTCTATTTTGGAGGTCAAATCATGTAAATTACTTCAATAACAATTTATGTTTTCTATTCAAATCACATTTAACTGCTGAAATTGTATTTTGGCATAGCACTTTAGGATAAACAATTATTTGAAATTGATACTTTGCTCCCATTTTCTTTTTAAAAAATTCCCTTCATATAACCATTAATTTCTTTCTAACAACTTTCAAACATACCAAAGTCAGAAAGAAAGGACAAGCCATGACGAACATTAAAGACACCCAGTCGAGTGCTCACACTAAACCTTGTAGAAATGACAGTTGTGCACAGTGACAACCAAATTCACATTAAACACATAAAACTTTAAACATTTGCAGTAGAGGAAGAAAACAAAATGGTTGTTACTAATGGTTCAACATCACCCGGAGATTCTCACATTTAACTGAATACATTTGAATCATTGTTACCATCAGGTCAGTATCACCCGTAGATTCTCACATTCAATTGAATACACTCGAAAGGTTGTTACTAACGGTCCAACGTCACCAGTAGATTCTCATATTCAACTGAATACATTTTAATGAGTATTACTATCTGTTCAACATCACCCGTGGATTCTCACATTCAACAGACAGCAACTATGAAACTTCAACGGCCTGATATATATCACATTAAAAATATTCACAGACACCCAAGGAAGGAGGGGGAAAGGGTTACATGTCCCTCTCAGTCTCATACACACACAAACCCTGCAGCGCATGCGTACTCTCAACTGTCCCTAGCTAAGGCGTTACACGGGGTGTAGTAGACGTTAGTTTTTTTTTTTATGCGGAGGGGTAGAAGTTAGTTTAACCGAAGTAGAGGGGAAATGGTACTCCCTCAAACTAAAACTTTTTTATCTTTTTCGAAATAATGGTTGTACAGTTTTTTTTTCCTCTGAAATTGATCAGAAATCTTTAACCTGTCCGCCTCCAACAATTTGCGTTTCCCAATAGCTTCCCAAAGACAAATTGTTAATCTAACTCCACCAAAGCAAGCAGTGCAGACAAATTCTCAAACATGAACGGATGAGCAAGCTAGACATAAATGCGTGCTTTGAAAAGTAGAATTATTACTCGAAATGAAATGCAACAGTTGAGAAAGGCAGAAAAGAGTACATGAATTTGGCTATAGAAGCAACATTCATAATTCTGGCGCATAGTAACAATGCTTAAAAAAACGAATAATGGGTACGAAGGAAATGTTAAAAGCAAAAAAAAAGAAGGGTGAGTGACAAGCAGCTAGCGAAATAACAAAAAAAAAGAAGACATTAATTGCAGAAAACCCAAACCCACCAGGATCGCACTGCTGGTAAAACTTTTCAACGTCTGCAAGAGGAAGAAGAAGAAAATGTTATGATAAGTGTAATAAAGAGAACAATAGAAAAAAAGGGAGAGAAAGAAAAAAGAGTACCGGTGGTGAGGGCCTTGATCAAACCGGAGCGTCTGCCCTTAAAGTCGGTGAAAACCTCTTCGACAGTTCTGGGTACTGGGTGCGGTACTCCTTCCATTTCTTCTCTTCTTCTGTGCTGGACCAGTTGAATTATCCACCCACGCCACCCCAACGAAGGAGGTTTTTGTTTGAGATATATCCTAGGCTAGGGTTTTGTTTTTGCCCTATGAGATAGAGAGAGATTGAGGGAAAAGGAATTCAAATACGGAGAAGCAAAAGCATGAAAGAGTAATAGTAGCAGTGATTGAAATAAGAAGGAAGATGCATTGGAATTTGGTGGTGTGGTTTGTAGAGAGATAGAATGATGGATGGGGTTGGGAGAGAAAGAGAAAGAGTTGAAAGAGTGAGAGAGAGATAACCAAAACGGAAAGGGGTCTGGTCCAGGATCATTCATTATTTAGTACTATATATTTACACTACCCTCTCTCCTTCTTTATTTATTTCTTGATTAATTACTTGATAAGCTTCTATAATTACAAATATTTTTTCTTTTTATTTTCTTTTATTAAAAGTAAATTCTTTTAGATATATAATGTTTGTTTAATCCCAAATATAACAAATTAGCATCGCTATAAAATGTAATGTTTTTAATAAGTTACAACTCTCGTTTTGTCATCATAATACTTAAGATAACATTATTATAATTAATATATTTTTATTGTATAGAACAATTTCTTTTATATTATCTAAATTCTTATGTATTAAAAGAAATCAATCGATTTTATTTATTTAGAGACACAAAGTTAACAAGTAACAGTTTTTATGTTTATTTCTTCTTTGTTGCTTTATTTACAACGCCCTCTTCCCTCTTCGTTATTGACAGCTTTTATGTTACAATACCAATATATTTAGAAAATATTAAAAACTGTCATGTCTTCTCACGTTTCATTAAACACTTTTTAAAATGTTTATTTTTCTCAATCATATTATTACTCGTAATATTTATTTATTTTCAACATTTTCTTGTAGCATGATGAGATGATTTTTTACTTTAAAAAATATTGTAAAAACAAAGGCAGTGAGGTTGTAAGAAAAATCATTTAATTAAATATATGGTTTTGAATATTCCCAACAATTTTACGTGTGAAGATAAAACTATATTGATTTGAAAATTGGATAAAAAAAAACAATTAATCTAGTTTAATAAAAACATTTTAAAATTTGTATTTAACGTATACGTACAAGTGTAGCATTATTTGTTCCTTGAATTTAACGGAATACACATTTGTTTTTCTACATTTGAAAAACGACAAACAAAACACTCAAACAAACTAGGGAGCCATCTCATGGCAACGCAGTGTCTTGTAAACTGCCCACAACGTGTTTGTTAAAGTGCTTATGAAAGTTTCACATTTTTCGTAGCGTAGCTCGAGGGATCAAATGACCCGCATCCGGAGGCTTCTTCTTTTCCACAAATTCGCTGGTATCTATTCCTTTCACTTCGCAATATGTAACGTCACTATCAATTCTCTTCACAAAACAAAGCTCTTCACTTTCTTTGCAGTTGCAGCACCACGGTTGGGTGTCACTGTGAGGGGGTTTTGTACCCGTGCTGCTCCTCTTGATTTCACTCAAATTCAAATTGCTCGCCTCCCCACTGTCGTCATTCTAGGGCGACCTAATGTGGGCAAGTCTGCATTGTTCAACCGGTGAGCCATTGAAATACACACTCACAAACTTTTATTATTGCTTAGTCATAGTCATAGGCCCCCAGGCAGTTGTTAATTATTATTGGTTTTAGTCTGATTCGGAGGAGGGAGGCTCTGGTGTATAACACCCCTGATGATCATGTTACTCGTGACATACGAGAAGGAGTTGCCAAGCTGGGTGATTTACGATTCAGGGTCTTGGACTCTGCTGGCCTGGAAGCTGAAGCCTCTTCCGGTTCTATCCTCCATAGAACTGCTTCTATGACAGCAAATGTGTTGGCAAGGTCTAACTTTGCACTCTTCCTCACTGACGCAAGGTTTGTTTCCAGTTTTCTATTGTGTGCATATACCATGCTTCCCTTACTCTGCCTTCGATTCAGTCAGACAGACAACTTGTTAGAATATACTCCGGTTTCTCTTTCCTCAACTTGCATGGGATGAATGAATCATACATGTCAGACAGATTTAATATATCACTTTCTCTCTATTCAAAGTACTAATTTGTGCTAGTCTGCTTGTGTTCCTTTGGCTGGTCACCAGAGCTGGAGTTCATCCTCTTGATCTGGAGGTTGGAAAATGGTTAAGAAAGCATGCACCTCAAATCAAACCTATTGTTGCCATGAATAAATCAGAATCCCTATTCGATGCCGATGATTCTCTGGCCACAGCTGCTAATGAAATGTGCCGTTTGGGTTTTGGGGATCCTATTGCCATATCTGCTGAGACTGGACTGGGCATGCATGAGTTGTATGTGTCTCTTAGGCCTCTCCTGGAGGACTATATGCTTCGAGTCTTGAAGGGTAAGTAAGAGCTTATTTCATTTGGCAATCAAAGAATGATAACTATTAACCACTACTACAAGGTTACTGTTTGGTCACTTATTATAACTTTCATCATTTTGGGTACGTGGAAGGGCTTGCTAAACTAATTATTTGTTGGTGAGTTTTTTTGTGGTGACAGAGAGGGGGAAAGAACATGCTATTTAAACTTGTCAACATTAAGTTCACCGCTGCGTTGCTGTGTTATCACTATGTTAACTCCACATTCAATTGTTACTAATCATAGATACGGATGAAGGAGATCATGAAAATAGCCACGACGAGAACAGCAGCAACCTTGATGTTGATGAAAGTAAGCTGCCATTGCAGTTAGCCATTGTAGGACGTCCTAATGTCGGTAAATCAACATTATTGAATGCGTTGTTGCAAGAAGACCGTGTTCTTGTGGGTCCTGAAGCTGGTCTAACAAGGGATGCAATCAGAACCCAATTTGAATTTCAAGGAAGAACAATTTATCTGGTAATCACCATTGAATGTCTTGGTTCTTGATTTGTGGTTGTATTGACAAAGTCAGAGACTGATAGAGATTAGAGATATAAGTCGGAATGTTGCTTGTAAGAGGAAAACATGATAGTTCTCTGTTTCTTTGACCTTCAAGTTAGATGCTATTTGGCACACGCATCTTTTCCATTTAATGTGTGCATGTGAGCATACATGTACATGTCTTTTGTTCTGAAATACAGTCTGGAAAATATGCAATTTCTAGTCAGCATGTTCTCTTTGAAGTTCATATACCCTTGAAATGTAATTCCATAGTAGCTATTGTGCAATTTGTCTGTTGAGCTTGATCAAACTTGCTATACTTTTGATTTTCCTTTTAATGTTTTAATATTTATTTTTGGCACATTATTGTGTAAAGTGTACCTAGATTTAGTGAACGTGATGCTTAGCATAGTTATAGGCATCCGAAGTTATATTTCTATTTACTCACTAAATAAAAATATAACGGAGGGGTAAAGATAACGGAGGTTGGGCTTTCACTAGGATGGTTGTGGAATGGACTAGAAGGTCGCTGGCTGGGGTCGATAAAAGGAGGAGGTGGAGGAGGGGTCTCCTCATGATCAAAATCAGAGTTGATAGACAGAATCTTTAAAAAGCTCCTGATACCATAACAAATAAAATAACAAAAGCAATGAGAGAAAATGATTGGTATTCTGTATTGCATCAGAACAATGATTACAACTTATATAGAAAAAAGAATAACAGAAAAAGGGAGAATAGGACATATTCCTGTACTATTTACAACTCATTGTACTATTGCTTTCTGATACTATTTACAGCTCATATGTTCTAGAATATATATCTTCTATTAAGGTAAGAAACAGAAAAGAGAATCAGTTACTGCATTGTGCTCTAATTAATCAGGGTCTTCTTCTTTTAGAATCTGGTATAGCTTCGAGGCCAATACACTTGAGTATATATTTAATATTAAAATTTCAGTTACATTTTATAATTATAGTCATTTTTGCTGTCATTCAGGTTGATACTGCTGGTTGGTTGCAGAGGACAAAACAAGAGAAAGGAGCAGCATCCTTGAGCATTATGCAATCAAGGAAGAGTCTTCTCCGGGCTCATATAATTGCTTTGGTACTGGATGCAGAAGAGGTATATGATTTGGACAACGCCATACAACTATGGTATAATAAAGACAATTTATTAGCTTGTTAAATAGCTATTCCACGAAGTCTATTTTCTAGTTTTTTTCGCATGTTTCTATGAATAAATACAACTTTGGAGCTATTAAAATATGTGCTGGTAATTCATTTATTGGTTGAAAATGTTAACTTAGCAGCTTAGGTTTTGCTGATTTTGGTTTGAAAAGCTTATGGCTTAGTTACACATTCTATCATTAAACTATCATTATTACATGAGTTTTACCACTGAATTTTTTTTTCTATATTTTATCATCATATTTTTAATTTTTGCATTTTATCGATCCATTAAATATGTAATAGAATGTCGATATGTCATAAAGAAAATTACGAAAACGAAACAATGTCAAAGCTACATCGTTTTGCAAGTGTTTTTTTCCTTCTTTTAACTTTTATTTTACATGTTAGCAAGCTATTACACATTTAATGAATATGTAATATACGGAAAAAAGAACTAAAATGATAAAATTTGCAAAAAATGATGAAAGTTTCCTAGTAAAATGTACAAATGAATTAATATTCCATAGAGCTTGTGTTTTTTCCTTCTTTTAACTTTTATTTTACATGTTAGCAAGCTATTACACATTTAATGAATATGTAATATACGGAAAAAAGAACTAAAATGATAAAATTTGCAAAAAATGATGAAAGTTTCCTAGTAAAATGTACAAATGAATTAATATTCCATAGAGCTTGTGTTCTTTCTGATATGAGCACACTGTGTTTCATTTCATCCCCTTCTGTAATGTGACCTACCCCTTATATGAAGTTATCCTGTCTATTATGATGGACTTGGTGCATGATTGCCTGTGAAGTTTATGATGCATCTTTGCGGAATATCCTCTTTTATATGTGTGATCTATATAAAGATTTGTCTTCTCATCTCTCTTTCTATATGCTAATTAGTAAGTTTTTTTTTTTAATTGAAAAAAAAAACTGTTTGACCAGATTTTAAATGCAAGACGAAGTATGAAACATGCCGAAGTCGTTATAGCCAGACGGGCAGTGGAAGAAGGGCGAGGTCTGGTTGTGATTGTGAACAAGATGGACCTTTTAAGAGGCAAACACAAATCATTATCCTATGAGAAGATTATGGAAGTGGTCCCACAAGAAATTCAGACAATTATACCTCAGGTCTGTCATGTAATAATAAGTTCAACTTTTGCAGTTCAATAAATTAAACCGTCACACATCAAGCTTTTTAGTGTTTACGCCTTTGACAGATATCAAAATTGGTCATGGTACAAACTGGAGAAGATATGTGCTATGAGAGGCCGTTGACTAATCATACAGTCCTTACCAATTTCCCCCTAGCTTTTTTAAGGGCACGAATAATGAACTTATTTTTTGTTTTTTGATTTAGCATTGACTTTTGACTTTCTCAACAGGTAACAGGAATTCCAGTTGTATTCATTTCAGCATTGGAGGGAAGGGGCCGAAGCACTGTCTTGAATCAGGTCATTGATACATATGAAAAATGGTGTTCCAGATTACCTACAGCTCGTCTTAACCGTTGGCTGCAAAAGGCATTACTCCTTCGTCACTTTTCGTAACAATAAAATATGCAATTGGTAGTAAATTTGCTTTTTTAACTCTCATTTTGGGTTGGTTTTGATCAGGTTATGAGCAGGCATTCTTGGAAAGGCCAAGCAGCACGGCCTAAGGTCAAGTATTTCACGCAGGTCAAGGCACGGCCACCTACATTTGTTGTGTTTGTGCGTGGAAAGACTCAGCTTTCCCATACAGACATCAGGTTCATAACCAAGTCCTTGAAGGAGGACTTTGACTTGGGTGGAATTCCTATACGGATCATGCAACGTTCTGTAACTAGGAATGATACCAGTGGAACTAGCAAGAATAGTCATTCAGTAGGCAGAGTTGTGGCCGAAAGGGTTGTCTCTGACAAGAGAAATATCTTAGCTGAATAACAAATTTGACTTCTTATTAAAGGGCATAACCATCATTCCCCTAATTTTTCTTAAACGAGTTTAGAGTAGTTCAAAGGTGCTGAGTTGTGTGTATACAACAACAACAATAAGATATACCAGTATAGCTGATAGAATTCTAATAGATTATTTGCAGTTTGCTTATCTAGTGATGTGTATCATGAAGTGCAAATGATTTTGAACAGGGCATTACATGAATGAATTGTTGCAGTTTTCTCATTAACACTGAATAATTTTACACCTTTCTTTTGTCATTCAGTTTACTACGTATATCTTAGAATAATATATATATATATATATATATATATATATATATATATATATATATATATATATATATATATATATATATATATACACACACATTGACAAACATATAATATTAGGATCAACTGATGATAGTAGGAAAAATTAGATTTTTATTTATATTATTAATCTAAAATTGGGTAACAAAATATCTTGCTTGCATCTATGTTCTCTTCCCTTTTTTTTTCTCTTTTCTAGTAATACATGAATGAATGACGCGTTAATTAAAAAACGGTAAACCATGCATTATTAAAGTTGACTCCTTTAAGTGACTGTATTAAGTGATGAGTGAGTAAAATTGTATTAATTATTAATTAAATAGTAAATAAAATCAAACAAAGAGCAAGATACACTTTCTTTTTACTTTATACATTTAATATTTGCTACGACATTGTAACAGGAGGGAAATCCCACTCTTTTATAGACACAAAAAATGATGACCCTCATACGTGTGGGCGCTCCCACCACATGCTTTTTAAAAAAATTGTTGAATGAGGTGAAAATACTACATTGTATTGTATTGTATTCAACACCACCTAAGTCCAACCATTAATCTAATTGCCTCCACAACTCATCCTTCACCAAATCATCATTCACTTTCACACACCTTTTTCTTAGGTGTTGAGGCCACGATTATATTCTCATGTATACGTGGCCACACTACACAAAATTAACCTCATCATCCATACAAAATTATAAACCACCGACAACTTTTTCGACAAGGGACAGAAAGATACAACCAATCTGCATTTCCCTTTCCTATCAATTTTTGAACTAAACCAGTAAAATCTGACACAGTCATCATTTCTTTCTGTATAACCACGTCTATTACAAGGTAGCTGATTTTTGTTTTACTGTTTTTAAGATCATCATCATATTATCGATCTAGAAATTGATATAAAATGCTTCAGAATTAAATTCCATTCACTGGGTAAGAAATTAACATTCATTTATATATGACCGAAGAAAAAAGCAAAAGAAGAAGAAAATTAGTTCAAAAAATTGGAAGTTTTTTCATATAATTTTGGTTATTCACGTTCTTTACACAAATTTGAAGGTTTTGACGTAGAGCAAACCAGACACATGGTTGGTATGGATGGATTGGTTTCAACATGTGCTACACAGAGCATAGCCAGCCAGCAATCTCTTAAGAAAATTGGAACAGCTGTATGTGCAGCCAACAAAGGTGTACCGAAATAGCATGTGATGACAATAATAATAATAAGATTTCTGAAGAGACATTCGATCACTGTTTCATGGAAAATAATTTAATTGGCTCTCATATATATATATAACTCAGAAGTTCTGCTTTCTACAATATCAGAAATCAAAATCAGACAAATATTTAGGCTAAGATAGTGTAAAGAATCAATCAATTGAATCAACAGAAGAAAGATGAAATATTATTAGTGAAGATGATATGGTATAGTGGAAGAATCCGAAAACGACAAGGAGTGGGAAGTCTGGTACAAGGCACACATGTCTGGGATGAAGCTAATGTTTCCCCTGGTATCCCCATGGATTTTTGCTCGCCCAATTCCATAGGTCTCTGCACATTTCCTCTATACCGTATTTTGCCCTGTGCCAACACAGTCATTTTAATTCTCAAGAATATGCAAATTTGATTCCTAATTTTAGTTTCAAATCAGTGCATTTAATCTCAAATTTTGCTTTTCCTGTGCATCAATCTGGTCTATAGAGATCAAATTGGTAGGGAACTAAAATGATTAAATCAAGTAGCAGTATCAACTACAGAGAAAAAATTATCGATAAATATAGCTTTACGAAGTAACATGATGTAATTGGAGGTGAAATACAAAACTTACTTCCAACCAAGTTCTTTCTCAGCTTTCTCCGTGGATGCATATACAGCAGTAGCATCTCCTGGTCTCCTGGGACACATTTTCATCGAAATTTTCTGGAAAAAGGAAGAGGCAAAGATCAGTTAAGTTGAGTTGAGTGCGTAGGTTCACTACATTTACAAAGATCATGTGATGTGATGTGAGTGAGGAAGATACAAAATGAACAATGACCTTGCCGGAAGCTTTTTCAAATGCAGCGACCATTTCAAGCACCGATGTACCACGCCCAGTTCCCAAATTATAGGCAGTACAACCTAAATAGTGAAGAAATTGTTTGTGAGTGGTAGGCGAGGAAAAAACAGATAAGAAATTTAAATTGGTTTTATGACAGTGATGACGGACCAATGTTGTCTGTTGCAAAAAGCTTTCGAAGGGCAGCAATGTGACCATCTGCCAAGTCCATTACATGGATATAATCCCGGATCTGCATTCAAACACAATCATAAACTGTTACTGGTAACGTAATTTGCAAGGTGAAGAAGAACAAAGGAGATTGAATGGCTCACCGGGGTGCCATCCTTGGTGGGATAATCATGACCATAAACTTTGAGCTCAGGCAATCTACCAACAGCAACCTGATGAATGTAAGGCATGAGATTATTGGGGATACCCCTTGGATCTTCCCCAATCTGCCCACTCTCGTGAGCCCCAACCGGATTGAAGTACCTCAGCAGAATGATCCGCCAATCTCCCTCTGCTCTCTGAATGTCTCTGGCAATTTCTTCAACAAAGAGCTACACACGCACACGTACACAACAGTGTCTGTCACGTTCTTTCATCTTAAATTCAACCAGAGTATAGTGTGGTACCTTGGTTCTTCCGTAGGGATTCATGGCGTGTAAATGCAAGTCCTCCTCCACGCAGGGAACTTGATGAGGTTGGCCATAAACAGTGGCGGAGGAGGAAATAACCATGTTCTTGCAGTTAAATTTAGCCATTGCCTGAAAAAGGTTGATAGTTCCCACTACATTGTTGTCGTAGTAACGCCGGGGCTTTGCAACGCTTTCTCCTACACCCTTTAGGCCGGCGAAGTGGATGACAGCATCAAACCTGGCGGCGATGGACGAAACAATGCATCATGCAAACGGAAAGAGAAAGAGTGACAGAGAAAGAGAGAGAATAGAAGGTACTTGGTCTGGGAGAAGAGTGGCTCCAAATCGTTTGGATTGCGGAGGTCGCCGTGGCAGAAGGTGAGGTTGTTGGAAAGGTGAGGACCGACAAGACGGCGAACCCTGTGAACGGCTTCGATGACGGAGTTGTCGAGGTTGTCGATTATGGTAACCCGGAAACCCTGTTTGAGAAGCTGAAGCACCGTGTGGGATCCGATGAAGCCCGCCCCACCCGTCACCAGAATCGTTGACATCGGGGACACCATCTTTTTCCTCACAACTTTCCCTTCTCCGACTTCAACCTCATTTAAACTACTCTTCTCATCACCCTTTTTTCTTTTTATTTCTTTTTTAATTATAAATAAAGACACAATAATTGCTTCTGTACTGTTAGAAAGCAATCTCTCTTCTCCTTCAACAAAACCTAATCACACTTGTCCCTTTACCTCACATATATTACAGATTACATTACAAACTCTATCGTTTTCTTTCAAATTAATACGATCAAAAGCCAACGTTAGAAAACCTAATGCTAACCCATTCTCCTAAATTCCACTCTTTTATCGTCTTCTCAAACATACTTTAGTAAAGATCACTTTTTTTTTAATGCAGCCTGAACTTCATAGGAAGATCAAGTTTGTAATGCAACCAATGATAAACATTGGTATCTAGACATTGATTGTACAAATCATATAAGTGATTATATAGAGTGACTAAGTGAATTTGATGCGATAGCATAATATTGTCAATTGAATGTAAGACAAGATAAGCAAGACAACATTAATTAAAAATGTGTTGGTTGTGCTATAAAAAATATATTCACAACAGATAAAAAAGAATAATATACATAAAAAAATTGAGATATTAAGCTATGAAAAAAATAATATGAAAAACATGATATTTCTCATAAAAATAATAACGTCATTCACTCCCGACAGACTAAGCTAAAGAAGAAATGAAGAAATAATTGACATAAATATGAACATGTTGGTTATATGTTTAACACGAAACTTTTGGTGAGGATTTTTTTTTCTTCAGACACATCTTTCATATAACTAATACAATACATTCATCAAATTTCAAGAAATTTATTTTGAAATGGGCCTTGTACAGAAATGGGCCGAATAACCAAATACGAATCCAATTTCAACACACGGAGCCTATGATTCTAGATTGTAATATTTTTCAAATACAAAGAAATTAAAAGTATAAATTAGTTATGAGAAATTAAAAATATAGTAAGATAAAATAGTTGCACATTACAGTTGTCAGATTATATATATTAATAAACTAAGGTGTTGCTTTAAAAAAATAAAATAAAAGTAGTTTGTCCTTTATTTTGTTCACGGGTAACACTGTGCGATGCTGTGACCACACACCATGCCTGTCATTACATACTTATTATTCAAAGGACTTTCTCCTTATACACACTCATTTTACTTCAAAAATCTTTCCTTTTTTACTTTTTAATATTATATACAATTCTTTTCTTAAAATTATCTTTAAATATAATTTTTTCCTTAATAAATAAGAAACATATCACTCCAACAATAAACTTTTTTTTTTCCTAATAATTGTCTTGTTAATTTTTTCAATATAATATTAATATAAATTAGAACCACTTAAAGAATTATCATTAAAAATGACATTTCAGTGAAAACTGTCGTTGTGGGGGCAACATAAAAAACTGTCTCTTCTATCACAAAGACATTAAAAAAAGTCATATAAACATCATGACTTTATATATAGGCTGTATAATATATTACACTATGATTTAATATATTCATAGCATAAGTTGATTTTATATACTAAGAAAGTTTCTATTAATCTGATACATTATTGATTTAGTATAGATCCATAATTAATGTATATAAAACCAATTTAATAATACTAATACAGAGTAATCTAACGTTCATTTTTTCTCAGCGGGTCAACTTTTCATTTTCAGCTCAAAAAGGAAGTAAAAAAATGCGGCATGCTAATAAATTTGAAATCAATACCATTAAGTGTTATGCCAGTCTGCATAGTTAATTTTCTATACCAACCAACATTCTGAATATATTAAAAAAATATATACCTTTATTTATTTATATAATCACAATTAAAATTTAAAAACCGTAGTAATGTTAATTTTAATCTTTTAATAACATAGCATTCCCTTTTCTGTGAAAAAAATATAACAATTTTCAATAAGAAAATGTCGTGTTCAAATCATAAATAGTTAAAATTTAATTCTATAATTTTAGTACATAGACAAACATATATTTTTTTAATAGTAATATATATATTATATGTTCAATAAAAAGTCATGTTAATTTAATTATATATATATATATATATATATATACATATATCTTCAAACTTTTTATATCAACGTGATAGAAGTTTTGCTTAAAACAATCGCATTGGTATACACACGTAAAAACATATAACTAATTAAATTACTATTTTTCAATTAAAACATTCAATAAATATATTTTTATCACAATCTCTTAAGAGTTCTACCACGCAAAAAATCCGATATTGCGTTTACAAACATATTTCATCTGAAATGTACGTGAAAATCTGTTTATATAATTACTTTCACAACATTTATGTCAATTTTTATTGCATGTTCTTGTAGAGCTATAAATTTCATATTTACTTTGTTGATGTTTTTAATTATTTGGAAGCTGGCATATTGATATCTGTATATGATTTTTTTATATACGAAGCATATGCATTATCAATATATATTTTATAGAATCGAGCATACACTCCACTTCCAAATGAAGTTCTTACACAAGCTTGCATCGGTATAAATATTACACATATATGAAATGAGAAATATATTAAAATAAACTTATGAAAACACGTATTACTACCCAAATCCCAGAATATTGTTTTAAGAAAATATATGAATGTATTTTCATCGATCACATTCAAAGTGTAGGAGAAAATATTGATAGCAGTAAAACGAAAGCTTTGCATGTGAACATAAGACAGATTTAATCGTATTTTAAATGAGGATTATATATGTTGTTAAAATGCGTAATACTAATTAACAATGTATAATACATCATAATATAGAATTCACTTTTTAAAAGCGTGGAAATACATGATTAAGAGATTGATAGAAAGAAGTGCGGGAATTAATCTTAAGAACACATTACCATATCCATATCTGTGTAATTTATTCTTGAAAACTTGGCCTTATATATAATAAACTGTTCTTTGATTTCTTAAAACATTCCTAGTAAAAATTTGTCTCCCTTTTGATTATTACTCTGTAGTCATATTTCAAAGTGTATTCTTGAAATGTAAATGGCCATTTTTCTTATTCTAAAATTACCCTATCTAAATGGCTTTTGACTTACGACTTTTCTATATCAGCAAAAAATATCATAAAAATTACTTTTGACTTACGATGGTAGGCACTTAATGGCCAAACACCTCATCTATATAAATTTGCAACCCTAAAATCACACATATATTATGTTTCTCTCCATTAAATAAGCTGAAAATTGAGGCTGGAATCTTCTTTAATGATTTGGTATATCCTATCTACATTGGGACGAGTTTTGTTTGAATAAAATCTTACTATAGTATATTCTATCTACTCTAGGATTAGTTTTGTTTAGATAAAACCTCACTATATATGTAAAAATAATCTAATAATAGTTTTGCGTTTTGAATTTAATAGAGAATTTCATACTTAATTACATTATAACAGAACTGGAATATACAGTCCTCGTTTTATGAAAAAACTGGAAAGAAACGCTACTCTGCCTATCCATCTAACCCATATATATGATGCCAACATTTAACACAAAATTTGTAACTTGAAAATCCAGTTTTGCTTGTGGTTCTATGCACAATCAAAAGTGCGTATATATAAACAAGAATAATAATAAAAGTGGCTTAAAACTAAAACCCTAAAAGTGCTACCGACAAATACATATATTGATGATTGATGAGAATGTGTCATACAATTATGTTATTGAATTCTAAGATAAGACACAGGATTAATTAGAGTAACGAGAACAACCTAGATAAAGTTGATAGTAGAAATTAGCACAGATAAATGTCTCTCTCTCTCTCTATATATATATATGTATGTGCAGTTCACAGATATATAATATTGATAAGTGATTACTTGAAGGACATGTTGCTGTACTCTTGATTTGGTGGCTCTGGGATTGGATTCCACTCCCACAGTCGGTCAGAGAAGGTGGTTGGAAGTGGATTTGGTAGCGAGCTGAGAGACACTACCGGTGATGGTTGCATCAGCAGAGTAGAGAACTGATTGGGATGGCTTTGAACATTGTAGTACTGCTGCTGGTAACTCACTAGCCTATTCAGATCATCCATGTTCACCACTCCATTGTTATTGGAACTAGAAGGTCCAGCAGAGAAGATTGTGCCAATCCCAGGAGCACCTGCGTGTGCTGCCGCTTGCTTAGACTGCTGCTGATGCTGCATCATCATCAGCCCTTCCTCGTCCATCGGAACAACCGGAAGTGCCATTGTGCTGCTGAGTGCACCCATCGCAGCACGGTAAGCATTGTATTTCGAAAGTCCAAGAGCCGTGTTGACATCACTGCTTGCTTCCGTTTCATTCATTTTGTCAACTATGTGTTCGGTTGGCTTCGATTGTCCCACAAATCCCATGTTGTGATGAACCAACTCGTTGTGCTTCTTGGTTTCGGAGTGCGAAGAAGCTCTTGATGAAGATGGCCTTGTTGGGAGACAGCGAGGGAGGGAGGGATGATCCTCTACTCCAGCTCTCTTGTACACGCGGCAAAGCGATATCTCAGCCTGGAAATAGAAACAAAAATCATTTCAATATTCGAGAATTAATTAAGCATTCCGTGAAGAGAGATTTTGATGAAAAGAAATGACCGGACAAAGTTTGAGAAAAACTTTGTACCGGTACGGAGGGAGGCACGAATTGAATTTATGATAAGACTTCAAAATTCATGCATGCAGTCATAAATGTGTGCGAGAGAGAAGAGGATAAAGAAAGTGAATTAATGACAAACGGTGCTGGTTGTTTTGATTTTCTGCCAACACTTTTATTTTAAATTTCCAATCCCTCCTTCTATCACGTATTCATTAATTGTTCACCTCTCGGCTTCTCGATCTTGGTCGAGTATCTTGACTTTAGACCATGAGTGGCTGCAAGTTTCGCGCAACTATAGCATTTTGGTGTGCCATAGCTCCGAATCTAGCTATGGTTTCGGAAGGAAGAATCTCTAGCAACACCAGATAAAGTCTAGCCAACGAAAACGATCTCAAACCCAAAACCAAGATGAACTACTTTAGGTTTAAAACAAACTAGGGTTGAATAATTATAAAACCAAAACTAAGAACCGGCGGGTTTTCCTACACATATCACGAAAGAAGAAGGAGAAGCAGCAAGTGGATCGATTATTGCAAATACAAACGTACGAGGTGTGAGGTATGTGGTACCTTTTGATATCGTTCGGTTTCGTGTTGCGGCAAGCGATACTCGTTCATAATCCAACTAGTTCGTATGCCTTTGGGAGCTTTCCCAGAATAGAAAACTAGGGTTTTCTTGAGGCCGATTGACCGAAAATTCTCCGTTCGGATCATCCTATCAGCTCCCGTCGCCTTCCAATACCCAGAGGTGGTGACACGATTGGGACGATCACCGTTTCGATACTTTCTATCTCTCGGCACATAGAAGTACCACTCCTTCTCGCCAATAGCCGCCAACGCTGTTCATCACACACACACACACACACTTACTTCATCAAAATTGGAGGATCCATGAACACAACACACATCCGAATTCAATTAAATAACCACCATGAAAACAAAATTGCACACGAGATATATATGTATGTGCGGTAATCATCCGTATATATAAGAAGCGGGAAAAGCTAGCCGTCTAGGAAAAAGGAAAGATATATACATATATATATATATGTGTATGTATATATATATATATATATATGTATAATTAGTGGGAGATGGCAGAAAAAAGGGGGAGTTAGTTCCCAGAATTGCTTGAGGAAAAGGGAAGCGAAACTTTAATATGTGCGTAAGTGAGTGTGTGTATATATATATACCAGGAAGCTCCCAAGGGTCATAGCGATAAAGATCGAGGAAAGTAATGAGTTCAACGTTGAAACGCTTTCCCTCCACCTTACGGCGAAGGTAGAATTCGACGAGCTCTTCTTCAGTTGGATGGAAGCGAAAACCAGGCATAACCATGTCATGCTCGTGATCGTCGGGCTTGTTATCGTTGTTGTTGTTGTTACTGTTGGTGTTGTCGTTGGTGGTTGAGGTGGTGGTGACGTCCTCCTGGCTCTGGCTCTGGCTGAGACTCATGGTGGGCGATGAGTTTGCGGCTGCAATTGCCATTCACTCTTATGTCTATGTAAAGTAAGTAACTAACAAGTAGTTAATCTCAGACTCAGACTCAGACAGACACTTTCCTTTGGCCTCACCTCTTTATACTCACACAAGTAATATTTGTACGAATTTGGTGGTACACCAGTGTTAGGCAAAGATAAGAGATTGATGGTTAACATCACTACTACTACTATGTATATGTATATATGTATATGCAAGTAAGTCACTTTTCAAAAATATTTCTTTTTTTTTTTTACATTTCAAAAATATTGTCTTTTCTCTTCTCTCTCTAGAAAATGCAATTTATTAAATTGAAAAAAAAAAGAAAAAAAAAGAGAAGAGTTAAAAGAAACATCTACATAGCTTTCAAGGAGGGCCTACATGGGAAGAGGGCATACGCTAAGGTGTTTTTAAGATGAGAAAATGACTTTTCAAAAAGAAGACAGGGTGTCTACAGCCCCAAAGCGGTGCCCTTGGACCTTTCTTCCATCTCCTACACAACACAACAACACTACACAAATATGTTTCCAAACTAAATTCTTTTTTATTTTATAACCTTCCATTTTCCATTTTTTTTCTACCTTCACCAAAATATATTATTATTATTATCATTATTATTATTTTAACTTTCTCTCACCTCTCTCTCTCTCTCTCTCTTTCTTTTACCCCCACATGTATATCTAATTTTTTTAAGACAAAAGGAAACACTCGTGTGCTCTTCTCTCTTTCCTCTTTTCTGTCTCTTTCCCTTAGATTATACATTTTAGCTCTAAACTTCAACTGTTTTTAACTAAAACTTTACATTCGGTATACCTTTTTTTTTAATCTAAGAATAATACTATATAAAGAAGTAACGATGAATTATGTATTAAGAAGTGTGTTTTTTATGTGAAGAAAGAAAATTAAAATGGTTGGGTTGTTAGAGTAGTGGGATATGTTCCATGCAAGTTCTTGAGTAAGTTGAATTGTTGTGGTTTGGTTATTGGGTTGATTGGTTCTTTTCCCGCCCGTACGTTGGCAGTTCACGTGCACCACATGAATCTTGTAAGTCTCATCAATTATAATACGATGAAAATGTCATCCAGCCTTCGACTTCATCTTCCATAAGGATTAATTATATATGGAAGTTAACTGATTAATAACTACTAATAAGGTTATTATGTCAGCTCCTGTTATAAAAACACTTTTATACTATCGTCTAATTACAACCCATTATGGATTATCAGTTCGATACTGTCATTATTTACAAAGCCACCTCAACATTTTAATTTCTATAATGGCTTTCGGTTTTTAGGATAAATATTTAAAAGAAATCAGAATCAACAAAAAACTGTAAAATAATAATTACCAAAAATTGCAAAACAATAAAAATAAAGTAGAACACTTAAGGTGTCCTAATAACTTTATATCCAAAATTGCAAAATAATATTTAATACTAGTAAAGAATACTCACAATATATACATTGTTTATAGGTTAAAAAAAAACATTCACATGAATAACAAATTTTATTGTCAATTAATCTCTAGTTAGGATCGTAATGAGAATACTTTAGCCTCTAAACGATAATGTGGTAATCCATAATTGTTGTTTCTTCATCCTCCACAACACATTATAGTTTTGACCCTTAATTTACCCATATTAAAGAAAGATTAAATAGAGAGGGCATGTGTGCAATCCTTCAATTGTTATCCATAACTATATTTTCATTGATATTAAATGTTCATGCTTTCAAACTTGAATTTTGATGTGCAGAGTTAGCACATAGCTCCTTGCGACATGTTCTACAACTTTTATGCATCAACACCTTGCTTTCAATGTATCATGCACTTACGGGCAAAGTAGAGTAGAACTTTCCCAAATGCTTACATATCATTTCATCCTTCCCTAGCATTACTGCCTCTTTTCACCCAAAATTGTCAACTTTGTTACTACCTTGTTGATCATATACATATGAGGGGACAGAGATACTATTTATGGTATGAAAGATGAGTCTTATTGAATTTATGTGCCAATTAGACCCAATCGTTAACATGTGTCAAACAAAATATTCTGTTTACATTTGCTATAACATTCTTAAAGATAATTATGTTTTTTTATATTCCAAATACTACAACTTATTGATATCCACAACCACTTCTAAACGATATTACTTTTTATTACTTAGCTCTAAACTACTAAATTATATAAAGTGGTTTACTGTTTCGCTACGTTGCACTAAGTTTGTCCATGTGCATCTATTACACTTGTTTTACATTTTAGTTACAACCTTACAAGTAAAAAATAAATGATACATTTTTTTTATTCATCTCGTTACACATTACATATACTATGTTGCCTAGTAGAAATATCATGTTAAAATTATCGTATATCCGTACAGATTTTGCCTCAGGTTACATGTTTCAGTTTTGAAGAAAACAAAACATATCAAGACTAGTGACAATTTTAAAAATTTCGCGAACTTGAAGGCTTATGTTGCATTTGAACCGCAAATATATACCTATTTTGACTTCCGCTATTCCAGAGTTAAGGCTGAAAAGTTCGTGAAATCTTTTAAAATTTTTAAAACTTTTGTTATTTTTTAAATCATTTTATCCAAAAGAAGAGATTTGGTTTTGATTTTCAAATCATTGAGATCATACATATTAAGTTATTATATAATCAAGGAGTAAAAGTGTGTCAAGATTTTAAAAAATCGTATTATTTATTTAAATATTTCATCTAAGAAAAGGGATATGATCTCGTTATTTATTTTATCTACAATTTTAATATTTTTTTTATTTAATGTGTCTTTTTGCAGTTTTTGATATATGATGCATTATTTATTTTTTTATAATTCATAATTATGTGTTTATATTTTATTTATTTGAGAATCGTTATTGAGTCCGGTTTTTTCGTTTGAGATTTAATACAAAAATTATGTACTCTCACTAAGTATTTTATACACTAAGTATTTTATAAAATATAAGTTGTTTTGATTTTGTGTTAGATTTTTATGTAGGTTTAATATATATAATGAAAAAAAAAACGTTTAGGTTTCAGTTTTTAACCAAAATTGAAAAGGCTGTAATGGAAGCAAATATCGTTTAAAAAAAATATTTTTTAAAAAAACTACAATTTGAAATATAAAAAGATAGATTTAAACTCAATTACCAGTATAATTAAAACTAATAATTTAAAATATTATTTAATTTTAAGAGTATTTTGACAAAATCGAAGTTAAATATTTTTAAAATTAAATAATATGTTTAAATCAAAAAGAGTATTTTGGTGCAATTTTGTTTATAGTTGTTAATTCAAATTTTTATTTATTTGTAACTTACTAATTTAGTTTTTTATTGAACAAAAGCAAAATACTGTGCTTTAGTTGATAGTCGAAACTAAAAACTCACTATTTTTATCCTCACTTTGATATATTTCAATTATAAAACCAAAATTCAATATTTAAAATAAATGTTGTCTCTTTTTGTTTATAATCTGATTCTCTTTTTTATAAAAATTTTCCTTCATTTATTTTTTTTATATTTTGAATAATTTAATATTTGAATTGTTTATATAAAATAGTTTATTCTTTAAAACAAACATATTTTCATTAAAAAAATTATCTTCTTTATTTATTAACTATTTCAAAATGAAAAGAGACGTACCGTCATTCATAGATCAGTCAATTAAATTCTGAAATTCATTTTTAATCTAATTTAAAAGTAGGAAACCATTTCTTATGTGATATACGTTTGCTGAACTTCAATTAACATTTCAAACTTAAATTTGAACCGTGAAAAAAAGAATTAACTTAATGAAACACGGAAGTTTAAACTCAAATTGTTTATAAAAATTTAACATTTAAATTTTCCTTTTTTTGTCGGCGTTTAACACCCAAATTAATAACTAAATAACACACTGTGATAACTAAAAAAATTAATAAGAATGCTATAAATAACACACACCGTGATACACACGTACGTTCCAACTCATTAACACCCAAATTATTAACTTTAAATAAATAAATTTAATCAAGCATTTGACGTACGGAAATCAATTCGTTTATGAATAATTCAAGTCTCGACTTGATCCTATTTGTGATGTACATTAGTATGTCTCAATTATGCACTTAATAACTTTTCTACTTAACATAATATCATCAATTATTGAAATTTATATTGCTAAATTATATTCTATAATGTCTTATTATCTTCCACAACAAAATTATAGTTTGGTTATGTGATTATTTTAAAAATAGTAATTATTAAGTGTGCACTCTCATATTAAGACTTTAAAAGAAGAAAAGAGTGAGCAAATACAACAACAATGAAATATAAACTAAATTTATATAAAGATCTAATGTCATTTTCTATTAAAAGAACTTAAAACAACAAAATTATGAACTAAAACTAATAAAATAACATTCTCAAAATACTCTTATAATACATAAATCTTTTAAGATGACTCTATATATAAATGAAATTTTTATAAAATTTATATAAATATTTTAAAAACCACCTCACCTAGTAAAACTGACAATAAAGTAAGATAATATATTAATGTGTGAAATGTTTTGTAAGCATGGTATACTTAATGGAAACGTTAAAAGTTAATGGTAAAAAGCTTTTTACTGTAAAAAATTACCGAGTATCATTAAAGCAATTTTTGAGAATGATTTTACATTTTTTTTATCGATAATAAATAATTGATTGAATGACATTGAGAATGATTTGACTTTATCTGCTTCGTTTTCAAATTATCAATAAAACACTATACTAAATATTTGGATTTTATATTTCACTCATTCAATTTATATAGTACTACTTTAATTATGTTACAGCTATAGTTTTTAATATTTTATAAGACTTTTGTACTGTTTTTCTATAGAAAAAAATAAGTTTTTCAGAGTGATATTTTTTGTTTTGCATAAAATCTTTCTTCTCATAATTGCTATTAAAAATTAATCAGAAAAAGTCTTGATGTGATGTGATTTTAGAAGTATGTGCAGACTAGTTGTAAGAATAAAACAAAATAAGAAGAAAAGGTTGCGTTGACAAATTGACAGAGAAGCTCTTGATGCAATGCATATTATAAACATTGTGGGGGATGAACAAGAAATTTTGTGAACTTAATTAGCTGGTGCCCGCTTGTAATTTTGTGGTCACCAATTAGGAATTAGGGTTAGATTAGGTTAATGTAACTCTGACAAATTAATTAATGCATTAACACTGCCCATGAAACCCTTAAGATTCTCACATCACACGGTTACCTTCAGACTAAATTTACCTAATTATAACAATGCTTTCAGACTAAATAATTAATTAAGGATTTAGTTAGAAAAATATAAAAGCACTTTTTAGAAACGCGCACCTTATGCATATCCTAACGTGATTGTCATTAATTAGATATGTAGGTAGATAGGCTGCATTTAATCGCCCCAGTCTCTAAGAAAAATTGTCATTTTCATGTTAGGTTTAGCTTCTCTTTCTATAAATAAAATCTTAATTAACATCTTACGTGTTTAATTTTTATTAACCTGTCCTAAATCCTCCACAATTATACATAATATCGTGCTTCATCTATCAACACAATATATTTTAAAACCTACACTCATCAAATATTAATGCTAATTAACTGTCGTTTAGCCTTGTAGTTTAAGTCCAATTGTACCTTTAATATTATATCTCATTAATGACTAATGAAATATTTCACTTCACAACCTCAATCTAAATTTGGCTCCATTAAGACTAAGTCAAATATGAAATGTATTTTTGAGGATATGCATGAAACTTGTATTTATCATAATTTATCAGTACAAAATAAACAAATTAAAACAAAATATTAAATCAGATGTAGTAAAATTAATGTAATTCAAAATGTAGTGAGGCTTTTTTTTTAATACTTAAACAAGAAAAAAAATGGATGAAATATTAGATTAGTTATTATAATGTGTTTTTTTACAAACACAATGCCAAACTCTTTTCATTTTTCTCTCTTCTTCTTATTGCACACCTTCGAGAAGCTGCCAGTGCACGCCATTTTGTTAGAAAATTCCAACATACAACGTTTATTCATCTGCTAACGAAATTATTAATAAAGAATATAAAAGATGACGTGTGTATATATGTACAACAAGGATTCACTGACTGAATTTTTTCTTTCAAAATTGAAGCGTCAACATCTATATTTTTTTAAGGACGAAAATTATAACTCATTTTTTTTAAGATTATCAATTGAGATGACACGACACGTCAATCATATGTAAAAAATTATATATAAATATATATATATATATATATATATATATATATATATATATATATATATATATATATCAACAGATATATAATTAAAAAACGAACTATGACTCGAGAGAGTGACTAACTTAAAAAAATAAAATAAATGTAACTAAATTTTTTAAAGGAAGAATGATCCTTCACTTGATTACTATTGATATATCAGTTAAATATATATGTAAATAAATAAAGTGTAATGATTGCAGAGTGAAGTAAAATATTTGATATATTAAGATTAGTTGAATAATAATAGTAATAATAATAATAATAATAATATTGAGAAAATATAAGTGTAGTATGGTGTGGGGATAGAATAGAATAGGAGGAATGGATGGTAGAGTGAATTAATTTGAGTCAAAGGAAGAATTAAATGAATTAAATTATGGTATGCTGTTATTGAAAAAAGCATGTGGTGTACTTATAAATTTATTGGATAGAAGAAAATGATGGATCCATATCGGAAGGGAGGTGAGTGGGTCACTGCAGTATCAAAACCTCTGCTTCTTCTACTAGTATGGAAAAAGATATTTTAACACCGTTCTTTTATAATATATATATATCATTTATTAACATATTTTAAAACTAATAAAAAAATTATACATATATTTTATAAAAATATTATAAATAAAAAATATGTTAAAATATCCATTTAATATATGAAGAATTTTTTTATATAAATTTTCTATGGAAGTCAAGGGAAACCCGTGACCACTTTCATCCCTTGACAAGAACAACTCACTTTATTACTACTTCTTCTCACATCTTCTTTACTTTTATCTCCACCAAACACAAACTTCAAAAATTAACAAACCCTACTTCTAAATCGGATCAGTTTCAACTTTCAATATGGAACACACAAAACAAATCCGCAGATACTTTTTTGCATTTATTACAAATGACAATATTGCATCTTCATATCATTAAGTCCCATCAACTTTATCATCTTTCCACAAAAGCCAACTATACGATTTAAACAAGAAATCAACCAGTCTGACTGTGAGAGTAAATAATGAACAAAAACAGTGTAAAAATGGAATGATGCAGCCAATGTTTAGCCCAAACAGTGTATGTACTTTAGAAATTTGTTGCCATGTAAAAGCCAAAGCGTGTCGTGTTATATGATGTCTGGTCTACCTCAAACTCAAACTCAAACAAACACAACCTCAAACTCTCTCAGATTTTCAATAAAACTGATAAATGTTACGAGTACATGCGTGATATATGTGTTTGAAAATATATATTTTACTGTAAAGTGTTTGAAAAAAATGGAGAAAAAGCATATGAAAAGAGTTTGAGTATTGGAGATGGATGGGAAAGTCAGAAATGGTCTGATGAGGAGGTGACCGACTAAATATATATATAATTCAACTCTGTCTTTTTGTGTGAGTCGTCGTCTTCTTCAAAGCTCTAAGAACAGAACAAAAGAATTTTCCAACAAAATCAAATGAATCGTGTTTTGGTTGCAATTTGAAGCAGAAGGTACTGAAAAAAATCTGGTTACCTATTTTGGTTGATTGTCGTGTCTCAGAGTTAGGTGATGTGCTTAATCAAGAAAGATATGATGCAATTTCTAGCAAAAATCAACCACTTTTTAATTAATTAATTATGAATAAATCAGGCCAAAACGGATATATATTGACTTTCTAATACATAACTTCAGAATTTAACTCTGCTACAAATTTCTCGAAGCCGCTTGAATAGATCATTTTTCAATATGGACCGACCAGATATTAATTAAATCCATCATCTCTCAAAGTTTTAACTAACTTAATAACTGATTTCATTCTCATCCAATCAAACTTATAAAACGTCATTCCTTTTAAATTCTTCTTTCTTATTATTACTTCCTCATTTTCCAATATTTTTCTAAATTTTTCAGTACTGATGAACCTAAATAATTTCAGTCGTACAGAAAAATATCATTTAGGAATAATTGTTTAAAATAATTACTTAAAATAATATTACCTCACTAAAACATCATCCTAATGAGGTATTTTAAACAATACATAATTTCAACTAAGAATTAATTAATAATTTAGGCTATATATTTAGTTACATACTGAATTTCTTTGTTTTTTTTAACACAATTAAGATTTAATGTATTAATATAAGTTAATTTTGGTATCTTTCATTAAATTAGTATTAATATAATTTCGAATATTACTTTTTATTTTGTAGCTCATTTGATTTAACTAACACTTTTTAGATTTTGACACATTCAAACATAATATGTTTTAGATTTTGAAATGTGATATATTCTAAAAATCATTAACATCAATTTAATAGAAGAAGCCAAATTAACTTTATTTAAGAAAAGTTAAAAGTCACTTAAGTAAAAAAATATAAAACCAAAATAAATAATATAATTAAATATAAAACCAAATTACTAATTAAATCTTTAACTAATTTTGGCTCATCCACATAAAATCTCATTAAAATACTATAAACAATACACCACAAGATAGGTACTCTTTATTGATTGTTGTATATATTACACATATTTAATGTCTATGCTTACTTGAGAGTAGGAATATCTAGTAAACACCTACCACGTGACCAAGACCGAACAAAGCTCTCGACGTAGGAGCCAACATCTTATACATCGTCTTCATTGCCAAAATTCACATCTCGCCCTTGTAAATATATTCTTAATTCGTAATGATATATATATTAATTCATTTGACAAAAATAAAATAGTTATAAAAAAGTAAATTTTTGTATTTTTTAAGAAAAAAAATTTAAAAATAAACAAAAATAATATAAAAAATTTATGAGTATTATCATTATTTATTTTTATATATTATATAATATATATATATATATATATATATATATATATATATGTATATATATTGTAATAATAAAAGAGATTTCAATTGACAAATAGATATCCAATTCTTATTTTTTTTTCAAATTAAATTGATTTTGGAAGTTAGAATAGGAAGAGTTTTGTGTTAGGTAGCACCCAATACACAATGGGAAATGAAATGTGAAAAGTATAGGATTAGTGGGATATTTTGGGCTGTCCTATATACGCGTTGTGAGTGTGAGCAATGATTAAGCAGCCAATTAAGGAAACTTGTTTCGTGAACACAGCACAAGCAAATATAATATATACACAAAGAGAGTCAAAACTGAAGTTTTTAAAATGTCTCTTTAGACGAGACAAAATTAGACTCTTAAAAAACATAAAATATAGTATATTTCATTTACTGTTTCTAAAATGTTATGAAAAAACGTAACAGCATTTAGTGATTTGGAAAGCATGGAAAGGAGAATGTTATGTGTTTATGGTAAAGCGAACTAAAAGGTGGTTACATAGGAAACAGCAAAATTGCATGCAGTGAATGAAAAAAGGTAGCATTTTGATTTGAGTGTGAAAGGCAGAAAGGGGGTGAGACCTCGTTATCTGCTAAAATATCCTGCGAGAGAATGAGAAAAAAATGCAATATAGTGTTAGTAATGACAGAAATATTCCCTTTTTTGGATTTTGGAAAAGAGAAACAGGAACAGTGTTGGATTTAGCAAGTGTATTAGATTAGAAGATAATGGGACCATGCATGGATATCGAAGGGACCCATTTGGGAAATTGTGGGTGCCTAGCTCATTAAATGGTCACACAACACAAACAGAGGCTCAAGAAGCTCGTGGTTTGGACCATTTTGGCGGTCGTTGCATGCGTCGACATGTGACTCATGAAATGGAATCAACCAACACACTCCACACAGACACACTCATTCCCATCACCATCACCTTTGTAGTATATCTATGTGAGGACACACTTGGAACCTCCATCGTCACATACTGACAAACTTTTTTATAGGACGCTCTTGTGCTTTTCTCATCCACACCAACTTTTGCAAACTGTTAAATAATTCCAAACTTATTATCACTTCTGCATAATTTATGACAGTTAATTGCCTAAATAATTATCATCTGTTTTTAAAATTGTGAACTGTGAGCAATGTGACAGCATTTGTGTCTGGCTAGGTGAGGAAGAAAGGAGAATTAATTATGGGTTTTGCAATCACCGACCATAAAGGAGTAGTTTGTCTGATATGTAAGATATATATGTGTTGTGTTCAACCGTCCAACCAATCTCTTCCAAGAACAACATCCAAATCCATCTGCTATTGGTCTGATTTAGGTTAAGTCGGCTACAACAATTCTCTTTTTTCTGTCATATTCTCTTCAACTTTCTCAAATCTTATACTTTTTTCTTTATATATATTTTGCTGTGTGGTTTTGTAAGATTCGTGTAGGAGTGGAAGGAAAAAAACTCAAATGATGTAGCAACCACCAATGTGAGAAGTTACCAACTTTAATATAATATTTAAGTAAAAGCGCGGATAATTTTTGGTTTCGAAGGAATGTTAGAATAATTTTTCTTCTTTGGCATAAAAAATTCTACATAGTACAATGGTACAAACATAGGTCATATGCTTTGATGTAACAAGACTTTATAGCTTTGTGTTCTATTTGAAAAAATATATATTTTAACACAATTTTTTAACAATACTTTTACATAATAATATACATGTTATTTTTTAATCGATTTATTATTTTATTTATTAATGTGTTGATATATTCTAAACTTAATAAAAAAATAACATGTGTGTTATATCAAAATATTTATAAAAAAAAACTGTATTAACATATAGAGGTACTTCATTTTAAAGGGAGAGCTAAACTTTTCTAACAAAGTTAGACATATATTATTCTTAAGTTATATGTTTTCGACAGGAGAAGATTTTACCAAACGTTCTATATTTTAATTCTCTTTTGTATAGCACTTCGTATATGATTTTAAGTACCTGAAATGTTTCATTCATTTACGTATATTTGTATTTGTTGATAAAAAAAAAGTTATGAGCCAACTCAATCGCGTAACATGCAAATTCATTGAGTTTTGAGCTACCTTTAGTTGTTGTTTTTTTTTTAACTAAGCTTAATTTACATAGATTAATTAGCTTATTTTGACACTTTAATAAAAGTTCTTTAATATATTTTGATTCTATCTTATGTATTAAATTTAAAATAGTTATTATAAAATCAACAATTTTATTACACATAATGATATATGATTTTACAACAGGTAAACTGTTACATTGTTATTATATTCTAACTAAACTTTCTAGCTGTCCTTTTATTCAACTTTCTTCTATTATTTATTATTATATTAATTGATTAGAAACACAATTAGAAAGTTAAAGGTACGATCAGTTTGTTTGAGTTTTTTATTTTTCACTTGTAATTAGAAAAACAAATAGTTATGGAATATGGTAAAGACAGAAAAAAAACAACAATTCAAATGATCATGTAGTATAGATAAAACATATCAGTTGAAAAGAAAAAAAGAACTAAAAGCAACCTAGGGTTGTTGTTGTTGGTATGGAAGGATACTTGTCTATATTGTTTGCGGTACGACGACCCTTTTAAAGCTTCATGGATGATTCATTGCGCAAACTTTTATTCCAGGGGAGAAATAGTTTCCAAGCTACACGACAATCTAAACCATTAACTTTTTATATGATACTACTCAGTGCAAAGTTTCAAACAGTTCCACATGTTAATTAAACAGATGCGAAGTAGTAGTATCCATGTATAATATTTCATCTAGTCACAGTAGCAGGTATTAATCTTGTCTCAGTCAGAAACCTAGACAGAGATGTTCAATGCTCTGAACGGGAGATTTTCAAGTATTATAACTAACCAAATGTATTTGATAGTCTTGGTTAGTATTAAATGTTGAAAGTCTCACTTCAAGAGATAATGTTAGATTATAATATATAAATGGAATGTAAATTTCATGTTCTAAAGATTTGTAAAAAAAACATTTTTTAATATTAAAAGATGTGTAAAAAAAAAGTGTGTTGAGTGTAAAAGAATGGTGCGTGTGGGTTGGTAATGGCAGTAAAATATGTGACAGAAGAAGAAGGTAAAGGAATTAGGATAGTTTGTGACGTGTGGATGTGCATATAGCCCCCACGGCTACAAGTTCCATTGGTCAAGTCAGAGTCAGACAGACCTCACAGGTGGATTCAGCACATACTATAACACACTCAGAGACCTGTCAGAAACAAACCAACAAATGCATCAATTTTCTCATGTTTGTAGCAGCTTCCTCAGTTTTTGGCTGAGAAATTAGTCAAGTATTAATTACAAAAGATAAAAAAAGGTGAAAAAAGTGGAGCTGCATTTCGTATTGAAACGCGTATTTGGATGAATGGAAGAAAACGTAGTTGAAAATAATAAAGGGAGAATATGAAAAGAAGGGGAATTGCATGAAACACACAAAAGAATTGGCGGGTGGGTCCACAATTAAACGGTTGGATCCATTCCATTAAATGGGTCATTGGATCCAAATGAAAGCAGTGACTGGTCAATCATTTGACCATCTGACCATAATCCTGACCCATTTTTGACCCTCTGACTCTGCATTTATTCTTCTTTAGATTTAAAAAGACTTTGGAACTAACTTGTTGTTGGTTGGTCCGGTTGAACCCAAAAAGAAAAAGGTACAGTCAATTGTTTCCTCTCAGTGTCTCTCTCACTGCCCTTCTTCTGTAGGACCATACTTCATATGCAGGCAAGCATCCCGTGATTACATGCAAGCTTGGATACCACTAATCAATGCTTTCTGTTATTTTCCACTCCTCTCTTTCTCATTTAATCCTTTTTTCACCACATCAACCAAAACAACAATATCTTTTCCTCACTCCAATACAAAACCACCTTAACTACCCACAGTTCCTCAAAACTTATAATCCATTATATTATATTTCTTCCCAGATCTACCTCAAAACTTATCTCTTTCATTATCTTCTTCCTATTTTCTTCACATATGCACTACACAGAATCCTAAACCTTATGTTATTATGGATTTTTAAAGAGGGATTCACTTCAAAGACAAACAATAATATCAAGAACTTAGTTTAACCCATAAAATGTTATATCCAACCTAAAACTTGAACTCGTACACGAATTCTTAACATGTTAACGTATCCACAAATCATAATGTACCAAAAAAAAAAATACTGAAGATAAAATGTAACCGAGCATCAATTTCGCAGTTAATAGGCAAGATACCAATAACAGAAAATATACTGACAGCTGCAGTGACCCTTAACATTTATAGTAATTAACTTATAGCCTCAATGCATAGAGAATTCTGGTAATTCAACACATAAAGAATTTGGATTAGCTTTTACCGAAATCATAATTTTGGATCGAAACCGAACATGCAATGTGATGCAAAAAAAATAATACGGACAGAGTGGTGGGGTATGAGTCAGACGACCAGTGCATTGATGTCGCACTCATTCCTTGGCGTTGGAAGTTACAGGTGTAGTACAACGACTGCTATAGTCTGTGACTACCTCTGTCTCTGTCTTCCATGAGGTAAGATTTATCAATCACACTTCCCTCTTTCCAGTTGAACACTGCTGCAAACAATTTTTAAATAATAGCATATATAAACAAATATGGAAACACAATTAGATGTTGAGAGTTACAGCATGAATCTAACCTCAAATAAACCATCATTCATTAGCATCTGGTATCAAATGTTCACACAAATTGCATATTATATATGCACATACGAATAATTTTATACGTAAATAGCAAATTTAATCGATTAATGTACAGATTTACATAAGCAGTAGCATTACACCAACAGTAAGTAAAAACACTACTTAATGAAATGATGTGGAACTTCTTTGTTAATTGAAATTAAACAAATTCACAATAAATACTGTTTAAACTAATACATATTACACTTATAAACACAAACAGTAAAAAATAACGTCTCATACTTTAGTGCTCTGGTTCAGTCGCTTGTACAAGCAAAAGTTATAAAATAGACAATTAACAAATGGTCAGTGATTGGCCTCCAACTGGACTACTTGTGTTGGAGTTTGTAAGGACTTCAAGCAGGATCTTCACATTTGATCAATCTTGCTGGTCTTTCCAAAGTTTGTTCTGCAAAACAGATTACCGAGAAACCATCAATTTTTTGACCAAATCTTCATGCTCATGGAGATCATAACAGATATCAGGTGTCTTGTAAATCATAAATGGGAGTTGGTTATTGATCATGTAATATGGTAAGGTACAATTTGTTTTACTTTGAAGAAACACACGGTGCTCACAGTAATCTTTTACAGGCAAACCACTTATGCAGTATAGGGCATGAATTTTTAGACTGATTGGCACCTTATCACATTAACCATACAAACAAGAGCTATTGCAACAGTGCATTCAGACAGAGAGAAATAGAAAATGCTACGCTAGCAACACCTACTCCACCTCCCCCATTTCCACGACACACATACATGCATTGATTGTAGTATATTCAAATATTGAGTGACCTATTCATCCAAAATGTCTACACATCATAAACTCATCATCATCATCTTACTTTAAGCACCCTCTAGCCAATGGGAGACTTTTTGTCCAACCCTTTAGCCTAATTGTGACTTGTCAATGTCCAACTTGGGCTTGTATTAAGTTTGGGCTTCAGTGTTTTTCTTTTCTTCAGATAATCCAGTCTTTCTCTCATTTATTGTCCGAGTCAGCTGTTTATCCAAAAATGTCTTTATACCATGCACTCGTGATATTTTTACTTGTACACCTCTAACTTGTTTCTAATCCATAATTGTGCAACTTGCATTCCACACTCGCCCTCAAATATGATTACCATAAGTCAATTCTGACTTGTTATTAAACCCCCAGCTTGGCTTCATTTGTGAGTTGTATTGTTCATACAACTACTCATGCAAGAGTACCTTTTCTTTTAAACCGGTAAAAACATGGATCAAAAGTTTGATAAGGTCGAGCAGAAATCAAAAAAATAAAATTGCTAGAATAGTTAAATAATATCAAATACCAAAATATTGTGATTTTACGATGCTAAAATAAATAAAAATGAAATATAAACTTTAAGTTTCTAAGCATAGATGTTCAAATAGAATATTACCGTGCTCAAATTGAAATTTCAATCATAAGCATCAATAGTAAATAATAACAAGTTTATAAGGAAAAAAAATTACAAACACTACAGATTTTTTTTTAAGAAAAAAGAAACGTATTTATCTATTTATTTATTAGTCTTATTTGAACCAAATTTTCCAGTCCCACCAGTCAGTCCTATACCCAGAGAAGCTATTTATTTCTATTTCATCATTTATTTTATCTGGGTTTGAGCTCCTTTTCTTGACTTTTAGAGCCATCACCATCAAGTCTATATTTTTTTTGCACTATCTTTTTTGTCTGACTTTTTTATTTTTATATTTTATAGGCCTTTTAAATATTGTGGCTTCTTGTTTTTGTTTTGGGCTATATAATCTGTGATGTTTTTTCTTCCTGCATCCCATAATTTCTCGGGGCATTCCCATTTCAAAATGGCATTTTATTTTTTGTCCTGTTTTGGAAATTTTTTGCAACAAACTTTCCATAATGGAATTTCTGAAATAGAATTTTCAGAACAAAATTTTCAACTGGAATTTCCAAAAAGAACACATGATGTACATTTTGGAACAAGCTTTTCAAAATGCATGTAACAATCTTTAGAAAGGATTTTCTAGAATGTGTTTTCTAGTGTTAAATAGTAGAGAAGATTAGGAGAAATCTCCCTTATGTGTTTAGCATACACATAGGGTAGTTTATTTATAATGTAAGATAAGGGTTAAACCCTAAATACAGAATAGGCTAAGCCCAATTAACAGAAACACACAACTTAACATCTAACACTCCCCCTCAAGCTGGAGCATATAAATCATATGTTCCAAGCTTGTTACAAAGATAGTCAATTCTAGGTCCTCGTAAGGACTTGGTGAATATGTCTGCCAACTGGTTGCTTGAGTTAACGAACTCAGTCTTGATATCTCCGGATATGATTTTTTCTCTAATAAAATGACAATCAACTTCAATGTGCTTGGTTCTCTCATGGAAGACAGGGTTAGAGCTAATATGAAGAGCAGCTTGATTATCACATATAAGTGTCATGTGAGTGACATCTCCAAATTTCAATTCACTAAGTAATTGTTTAAGCCACACAAGCTCGCAAGTAGCGGATGACATAGCTCTATATTCTGCTTCTGCGCTGGACCTTGCCACAACACTTTGCTTCTTACTTTTCCAAGATATCAGATTGCCACCAATAGAGACACAATATCCAGAAGTAGACCTCCTATCAGAAGGGGAACCAGCCCAATCAGCATCTGAATAGCAAACGATTTTTGTATCATTGTTAGGGCCATATAGCAAACTTTTTCCAGGTGATCTTTTAATATACTTCAGTATGCGAACAACTGCATCCCAATGGTCTTCACATGGGGAGTTTAGAAATTGACTCACCACACTAACTGCGAAGGAAATGTCAGGACGCGTAACAGTAAGATAGTTTAATTTACCAACTAATCTTCTGTACCGTTCAGGATCGGAGAAAGGCTCCCCCTGAATTGGTAGGAGTTTGATGTTGGGGTCCATAGGTGTCTCAACAGATTTACAGTTCATTAACCATGTTTCCTCCAAGATGTCTAACGCATACTTCCTCTGAGATATGACAATACCATCATTGGATTGTGCTACTTCAATACCCAAAAAGTACCGGAGTTTGCCAAGATCTTTGGTTTGAAAATGATGACAAAGGTGTTGTTTCATCTGAGAAATGCCGAGAGAGTCACTTCCTGTGAGAACAATATCATCGACATACACTATTAAGTAAATACATCCAGCACTTGAGTGGCAATAGAACACTGAATCATCCGCTTCACTACGAGACATACCAAATTGTTGAACAACACAGCTGAATTTACCAAACCAGGCCCGAGGAGATTGTTTTAGGCCATATAAGGATTTGCGAAGACGACATACCAATCCAGATGACTCCCCCTGAGCAACAAAGCCAGACGGTTGCTCCATATAAATTTCTTCATGCAAATCACCATTGAGGAAAGCATTTTTGACATCAAGTTGGTAAAGAGGCCATTGTCGAAGAGCGGCCATGGCAATGAATAGGCGAATAGAGGTCATTTTTGCCACTGGAGAAAAAGTATCACCATAATCCAAACCAAAAATCTGTGTGTAGCCTTTGGCAACCAGTCGAGCTTTCAGACGATCAATTGTGCCATCAGGGCCAACCTTGATAGCATACACCCACCTGCAATCAACAACAGACTTTCCAGATGGTAATTGGACAAGCTCCTAAGTTCCACTTTTCTGTAAAGCACTTAATTCATCCAGCATAGCTTGACGCCAGCCAGGATGAGTTAAGGCATCACCCACAGATTTAGGAATTGACACAGAAGAAATGGATGAGAGACAAGTGTAAAAAGATGGAGATAATCTGTGGTAACTAAGAACAGTATAATGGGGGGAAGGGTTACGGGTAGAGCGTATACCTTTACGGAGGGCAATAGGCAAGTCAGACTCATTTGCTGGAGCCGGAGGAGACACAAGAGGCGGCACTGGAAGTGAGTCATGAGGGAGACAATTGCGGCGACTATAAACCTGAAGGGGTGGTGGTGAAGGACGATCCTGTGGTGAATGAGAGTCTAAAGAAGGAGGAGACAAAATGGGTGGAGCATCACCAGGAGGATCACAGATAAGAGGAATATCAACCGTAACAGGGAGAGGTACAGAACTAGAAGATAGATGTGTAAAGTAAAAAGAAGATTCATTAAAAGTGACATCAGCAGAGATAAAATGACGATTGAGGGAAGGGGAAAAACACTTATAGCCCTTTTGTGACCGTGAAAATCCTAAGAAGACACATTTGTGAGACCTAGGAGATAACTTATCAAGACCAGGACTAAAATCATGAACAAAACATGTAGACCCAAAAACTCTAAGAGGTAATGGATGTAGAGGGTCTTGAGGAAATAAGATAGAATGAGGGATTTTGTTCTCTAGGACGGAAGATGGCATGCGGTTGATAAGATAACATGCCGTGAGAACAGCATCACCCCAAAAACGTGAGGGTACTTGACCATGAATGAGGAGGGTACGAGTTGTTTCAATAAGGTGTCTATTCTTGCGCTCAGCCACCCCATTTTGTTGAGGGGTATAAGCACATGAGGTTTGGTGAAGAATGCCATGAGAAGCCATAAAATGTTTAAACTCTTGAGAAAGGTATTCACGGCCATTATCACTGCGTAAAATGCGAATAGAAACCCCAAACTGAGTTTTTATTTCATTGAAAAAAGATTGAAAAATAGAAAACAACTCAGAACGATTCTTCATGAGAAACAACCAAGTACATCTGGAATAGTCATCAATAAAGGTAACAAAATACTGAAATCCCAAAGTTGACTTAACACGACTAGGTCCCCAAATATCAGAATGAACCAATGAAAAGGGGAATGACGCTCGTCGTGAAACACTACGAGGAAAGGAACTACGAGTATGTTTACCTAACTGACAAGACTCACACGACAAACTTGATAATTTGGACAGACTCGGAACAAGTTGCTGCAGTTTGGCAAGACTGGGATGACCTAACTGAGCATGAAGAAGGGATGGTGACTCCATGATTATGCCAGCATGTGGAGAAGGGCTGAGATGATATAGGCCATGAGACTCACATCCTGTGCCAATCATGTGTTTCGAACTCCGGTCCTGCAACCAAACAGAATCTTTGGTAAATGAAATAACAAAATTAAGGGAACGAGTTAGACGACTTACGGACAATAAGTTAAAAGGAGACCCATGGACATAAAGTACATTATCAATGGATATGGACGGAAAAATATGAACAGTACCAATACCATGAGATGAGACTCTAGACCCATCAGCCATCGTTACTGAGGGTAAATTATCCGGACATGACAAGGAAGAAAACAAGGACTTGTTACCAGTGATATGATCGGTGGCGCCTGAGTCAAGGACCCAAGATCCGAGAGAGTGAGTCAGACCAACAAAAGGAGTACCTGTGCGTATAACAGATGTAGTGGAACTAGAGTGCTGACGGTCCTCATACCATCTGAGAAATTCCTGAAAGAGTACAGGGTTATTTATGGTATTTGATGAAGTAGGATGGTCTGCAGACGGTGATCGGGGAGGTGGATCAGAATTAGCCATTGCTATAGGTCGAGGAGGACGTCCATGAAGCGCATAACATCTATCAATTTTGTGGCCTAGCTTGCCACAGTGGTCACATTTTGGACGTCCTTTACTTGGTTGGCGAGACCGACTCCGATCATCAAGTTGGGCAGCCATGGAGAGGGAGAAACCCTACAAAATCCAAAGTGCTCCGATTGACGCAACGACCACAGATCCAGAAAAAGGGCGAGGAGGCAATCACGGCGGTGTTGATCGGCGACGAAAAGCTCCGGCGACGCGTCGGCACGCGCGGCGGCAGCGGTGACTCGTGCGGCGGCGCGTGGAGGCACGTGGGTGGTCCGTTCGCCGCGATCTTCGTACCACGGTGGTCGCCCGGCCGAGACGATTCCGATGGTGTGGTCGCCGGTCGATTCTGGAACTCCAGCGGTGGCGGCGGCGGCGTCAGCGGCGACTGACAACAGCAGTGATGGGTGCCGGAGACCGTGGAACTGGCTGGAACAAAACCTAAGCTCTAGATACCATGTTAAATAGTAGAGAAGATTAGGAGAAATCTCCCTTATGTGTTTAGCATACACATAGGGTAGTTTATTTATAATGTAAGATAAGGGTTAAACCCTAAATACAGAATGGGCTAAGCCCAATTAACAGAAACACACAACTTAACATCTAACATCTAGAATAAGCTTTTCAGAAATATAAAATGTGTTTTGAAAAGAACTTTCTGGAACATGCTTTTTTTTTTGCAACAAGTTCTCTCTTCTTCCTCTACAGGATTCTTCATATTTTCAACGGTAGTGTGGTGTATTGAGAGGGTATTCTAAGGTAGTGTGGTGTATTGAGAGAGGGTATTCTATTTTTTTTTTCTGTTAGTATGAGATGCAGGAAGCAAAATAGGTTTTCTTCCTGCACCCCAATAATTTTTTTAAAATGACTATTCTGCCTTTTATGTTGTATTTCAATGGAAACTTCCAAATTGTCTATTCCAAAAATCTTTCAGAATAAGTTTTTTGAGACAATTTCTAGAACAAGATTTCTAGAACATGAGATGTTTTTTGAAACAAACTTTCAAAAATAAGTTTTTCAAAACAAATGTTTTAGAACAAGTTTTCTTAAACAAGTTACTCAAAACATGAGATGTTTTTCAGAATAAACTCTCTGAAACTCTACATAAACATCTATATTTCCTTTCTAGATTGAATAACCTAGAAACATTTCAGATTAAGCTATCTAGAAATTTTTGGATTAGGCAATCTAGAAGGGGAAAAAACTACATTTTATTATATAAACTCCACCAAACCTAGCTTGGTACACCATATCCAAAACTATATGTTCTTTTCATTTCAATAATCAATTGGTTAATGAGGTTTGAATCAATATGTTAAATCACTTTTTTATAAATGTCTTGTGAAAAAAATATACAAATGCTTACAAGCAAATTAACAAACAATAAAAAAGTAACAAAACTAGTCGCATTACTTACTGCTAAACGAGTTTTGTTCATCTGCTAAGTAGAATTATTTCCTTCAAATCATTCAGAGAGAAAAGAATTAGTAATACCTCAGCTCTAAATTACAGTGATTTGCATTTCTTTCATGAGCAAAAATCAATATTAACAGTCCTTGTGTGGGTATATTGTTGATTGATGTTAGGTTATCAATAAATACAATATCTCAGCTCTGTTTAATGTAGGCAGTGTCATTTTCCATACTTGAGGCTGTTTGTGTTTAGCCATTATGTAAAAACTTATTTCAACCGAAACGTCAAAGGTTCCAGCATCACTATAATAAATGCACGCCTGCATGCCTAAAAATGAAAAGCATCAAGCACTAGATAAAGTATTAAAACCTTGTAGAGAATTTTCCTGTCAGACATGATATTTTACTTCAACTCATTTTCAGATAGTTGTTTCCTCAGGTCCTTTAGGGCATCCACTACTTCTGCATCAAGATTGTGCTTCAATAATCTACCTTGAAAAGAGGTGGATCTGTACACAACATGAAGCAAACAAATAAGCAAAATCTGTTACTGTGATGGCATGGCAAGTTCTCAAAACACCAACATAAGCAGCACAATCAAATTGATTCAATTCAATTGTAAACACATTATGCGCTGTAGTGGTGTTCAGAACAAACTGAAACAATCCAAAAATCCAACAATCGATTAAATTTCTATCAATTTGAATAATTTTTTACAGTACCAAATGATTCGGTTCATTTGGCAATTTGACACTTTGAAATTTATTCAAATGAACTGAAATCAATTATTTAAATATTATTATATTACTTACTTTGTTTGCACAAGAGAAAAATGTAATATGAGTATGGGATTTGTTAGGGCTACCAGATGTATATTCTGCAAGTCATATAGTATTTATGCCACAATATATAAGTATAACATAGCCAATTTTGGTCTTTATTTTTCTTTTAGCACCCCTTGTGTTTATACATTTTATTATAGTTTCTTTGCTGATAAAAAAATTTGCTAATTTGTATGGAAAAAACAAATTGTTTAATTATATGCACCATGTTGAAGAGAACAATCTTTAGTAAGTAATGAAACTATTTGTCATTATATAACATTAGATTATGATGTCAAAAGAATGAGATTTAACGTACTAATGCAAAATTAGGTTTGATTTGATTTGGATATTTTTTATTTTCAATCCAAATCGCCTATAAATTTAATGTTTGGTTTAGATGCATTCATAACCAAGGGTTTGAACCAAACTATGCCACAAACACCCCTAATATGTTGCATTTTAACAAAGAAAAATATCAAAATTAGAAAGGTTTCTTGTAATTTTTCTTTCTTTATTGTAAGTTTTTACTAATTGGAGGGATATGGATAGGTTTTGGATGCTGGTTTTGCTCATGATTGCATGAACTTCTTACAAAAACATTTCAAATACTATTTTCTTTTCCTTCTCATTTTGGTTTATTTTATTTTTTTACAGAAAGCCCGTCAAGAATTAAAATGAAAGCATATACAGTATAAGCCAAGATGTCTGTTAACTGAGTGAGTTTTGCTCCAGTAACCACTATTATTATCTTATGTTTCTTTTTTCTTTTTTATTTCACATATGTCATTTTGGTATGTTATAAATGATTGATGTAGCTTGGAGTGTTAACCAGGAAGAGATGGTAAGTCATATAATGGCAACCTAGATTATTGAACACACTACCCATAAAGCATACTGAGAAATAAATTATAAGAGAATAACCAAACCAAACTTCAGACACAATCAATATTTTCTCAAATTATTGCAGTCAGGGCACACCTTTGCTCTTGAAGCATCTTTTCAACCTCCTTTTGCGATGCTTTGATCTACTACCCAAAAAATTAGGAAAACGGACCAATGCAAATATCATTAAAGGGAATAAAGTTCATCTAGTATGTTAAAATAATGATAGGATTTGATTTCATGTCTATATAATTTAAACCTATGTAAACTAATAAATCTAATATGCCATCAGAAAACCTGCAATTATTATGTGCCATAGAGTGTCAGATAATTTAGAAAAGAAATTTTTTTATGATAACATAACAATGCTGCCTCAAATTAATGTTTTACCTCAGTTACTAACGCCTTGCAACTCCAAATAAAGGCTCCCTGAAAGTCAGCAGCAATATAAATATTTCTCCCCAACAAATAATAGCACAATGCAGACACTGTTACTTGATGTTCAGTTGATGGTATTTACAAACATTTGAAGAATCAAGAAAAGGAAATCATGATAAGATCCGTGAATTACTTTTACTTATGCAGAAATTAAATAATTTGCATATTTTGCTAAGGAGAGTCAAATACTCATAGCTGGAAAACAATTGTGAAGACAATTGACAATCAAGTTGCATCCGTTTCACTCAAGTTTTCAATTTATAGGAAAGAAGCATACAGCTCCATGTGCTGCTTGCTGGTGGCAATGATCAGAAGTGACTACCCAGACTTTGGGGCAACCATCCTCTCTTAAAGCTGCAACCTAAAATAAGCAAAAAAAATACTACTGTTAAGTTCCACTCAAAGAATGAGAGGAAATGAAAGATGTGCTGTACTCATACAGATGAAGCGGTTCTCTACTGAAGATTCACTGAATGAAAGAAAGATTGAAGCACTGTAAATGGAGATGACCTGACATTCATTGTAATTTAAGGCCCATGTACTTATAGAAGTGACGTTGGAAACAGGATCCACAGGGCAATGGAAGAGCTTATGTGAGTTTATAGAAATGGGATGTGACCTTCCTATAAGAGTTGTCTAGATTATTTCAATAAGTTTCATGAAATTATTTAACATAATAAACTACATTTCAGCTTATTCCAGTAAGCTTTACAGTACAGCTCTTTAATAAAATCTCATTTTACAAAAGTTTATGGAAGAAGGCTAATTCCCCAATAAATACTTATAGAAAAAGAATAAGAGATAAAAATGAATTGAACTTCTGTCGGGTAAGTTCAAATCAACAGATAAACTTCAACTTTTATAAAAGTTTTCCCATCAGACTAGATGGATTTTGTTTCTTATTTTGTTCTCTTATGGGATACAAGTGATTATAAAGAAGTTTATTCAAACCAATCCAGAATATTTAAGTTATTTACTCAAACACATTAGTAGTATGCCAAACAGATAATAAAGTTCAGTTTCTTAAATCCTGTTACAAAAGAAGGAAGTTGGGAACTACAGTAAAGCAACCTGTAGTAATATCTAACCTCTTTTTCAATCCATGTATCAGCGCATGTTTCCCCTGAGAAAATAATATCAAGACTGCAAAATGGCCAAAATACAACATCAGAACATGGAGGAATTTAAAATGTAAATCGATTTGTTAAAGAAATGGTGGTTCACTACAACTATATTGAATGACAAAAATAAATAAATAGAGAAAAGCATACCCTGCGAAATCTTCTTTGTGGCTGGGGAGTCCAGACATCATTGCATCAAAGACAACAACCACTTTGACCTCTGCACAAACCAAAAGACGTATAAATTTATAGACAAAAAAGGAGTTCGAGTGTGGGGATTGATAGGCAAACAAGAGGTAGAGGGAGGAACCTCTAAGCATGCTGAAGGTTACAAGCTCGTCAATTAGCTTTTGACGAGCAATATCAAGTCTTCCTTTCATGAAATGTTTCTTGAGTTTCATCCAATAGCCACAAACATTATAACCATCCACAAGCAATACAGGGACAGCATTGTCTATACCCACCTGATTGGTACTGCTCGGAAGACATATGATGTTATATTTAAAGTTAATTGAAGGAAAGAAAGATGAAAGAATGATTGTGTTGTGGAGTTACTAGTAGAGAGAGGAGGTGGGGTCACGATAGAGGTCGGTGTCTACAACATCCTCATCCTTCTCCACCTTCTTCTTGCGGTAACTGGTTGAAGGTCTGGGAGTGGCAGAATTTCTATTTTGGAAGCTCTATTGAATGACATAAGAGTAGAAATGAGTATGCATATGAAGGTAGGGTTGGGGAAATTGAGTGAAGTTAAATTACCTTCCATAGCTTGAGGAAGCGGAGGTTTTGCTTGACGTTGGATGTGATTCTTGGAGGAGATGATTCTGAACCCTGAGTCTCATGCTGCTTCCTGTTTTTGTTGGCAACTATCACTATGCTTTGTCTCTGACAAGATGATGAAGATGAAGAAGCAGCAGTAGCATTGTGATTACAATCTCCACCAACTACAAAGGAATTACGGGATGAAGGAACAGCTTTCAGTTTCATAATATTGTTCTGCTAATTCACTTTCACATTTTTCAATATTCCTGCTTTTTTCCTCTCTTCTCACCCTTCATCCCTTCCTCCAGTTCTCATCCTCAGCCACCAACTCCAAATACCAACTTATTAATTAAATAAAATAAATAAATAATATTACGTGTCTCTTTGTTTTGCCTTTTGTATTCCACTTTATTTTTTTCAAAATTTATTTGAGATTCAATTTACATTCTTAACTAAACCTACAAAAACAATTTATAAAAAGTTAAATATATTATTTTTATTTTATATTTACTTTTTATTTATATTTTAGATTTAGTTTATATTTCTTTTATTATAGATATTGTTATCATTATAAAATTAAATATAAATAATTTTTTATAATTTTATTGTAAATATTTTTGTTTTGTTTTGTAAATTGTTTTATAATTAAAAAATAATTAAATTTAAATACGAGAATGAATACATACTGTAAAGACCTGAAAAATAGAGTGTTATAGAGCAGATTGGTGTATTAGAATAATGAGATAGATTATTTTACTTTAAAATAATCTGATAATATAAAATGAAATTTTATAAACACTTCCCATTATTTTAAGAACACTTCATCTCTCTAAAACTCTATTCCTCAGAGTTCTCTAACTTCTCTCTACAAATTCTCTCTATAAATTCTCTCTGTTGAGTTTTCTGTTCGACGATCAGGAAGTGCCTAGGCGATCTTGGCGTTGAGAGCTTCAATCTTGACCGATCAATTTTTCGTTCTTCAGCTGGTAAGTGGTCTCTCTTTTCTGTCCGTTCCTCTCTGGATTGTGAGCATGCAATGAATTCGGGTTGCATATGATTAGTAGTTATTTCTTCCATTTCTAGCTCAATTTAGGTTCTAAGTGTGGTTCTCTATCACCAATTGGTGAGTTGTAGGTTTCTGTTGAGTTTCCTTGCTGTGCAAGGTACGACTAGAACGTTTCTGTGTTTGGGGTTGTGTATCTCTGAGGTAAGGGAAGCTAGGTTGTGTTTTAATTATCAATTGGTGCTGTATGTGATGAATTCTGTGATTAAAGTACTGTGCAGTTAAAATTTCAGCTTGTGAATGTATGTTCTTAACTATTAAAATGGTGGAAACTGTGAAATGTGATTGATGAGCTATTTTGGATTAATCTATATGTTGTAATGTGTGCAAATTGGTGATTGTTATTGGCCGTAATATGTTGTAGTGTTGATGAAGTAAAGTGTAAAGTGTTTTGGGCTGGTTTAGTGCATTTTAGAGGAAGTGAGGTAGTGAATTTGAGTAGTAGTGGTCAAGGGCTGTTAGGGATTGCTGGGGTAGTGTAGATAGGTCATATGTGACTGGTTTGAGTCATCAAAATGGTCAAAAACAGGTTCCAAGTGGTAGAATTGGTTTTGGGTCTCTAAGTTGACGAATTGGAGGTTTTAGAGTAGAGATTGGTGCATAAACACTTTAGATTGGTGTTAGGAATGTTTAGAATCCTTTAGTCAAGTCTAATTTAGTATATACATCGAATTAGGAGTGTTAGAAGTTGGCCAAGTTGAGTAGAATTGGTAAGGAGTGGTTGAGTTGTGTAATTCTGCAGAATTTCGTTCTGCAGATTATGCAGACTCGCTGTGCGAATGGATTCGTATAACGAGTTACTTTGGCGAGGTGCTCTCTGCCAATGTACCCGCATAGCGAATGGGTGCATTGTGCGAGTGAATTGAGAGGGTTGCTCTTTGTTTGTCAATCCGCATAGCGAGTTTAATCGCTATGCGACTGGTTGGGGTCTGGAACCATTATTCATTTTATTCGATCAGCGAGTGGGTCTCGCTCTGCGAGTGTTTGGGGGGTCAAGTCTCTGGATGAGGCTCTTACATAGCGAATTGGGTCGCTATGCGAGGGGTTGGGGTCTGTTGTATTTTACAATTTTATTCGCATAGCAAGTTTAGTCGCTATGCGAGAGATCCAGAGTAGTTGGTCTCTGTCTAGGGCTTTCGCAAGGCGAGTTAGGTCGCTGAGCGAGAAGCTTATGGTCTCGCTATGCGAAGGTGTGCGCTGTGCGAGAGGTACGTTATAGTTCAAGTATTGTGTATTCTTATGTTGTTGGATATGCATCAATAAGGGTTGTATGAAGTAAGTTGAAGTTGTATCATGTAATATCTGTGGTGATTGTGGTATGTTGTAATCAAAATTGTAAAGTTCAAGTGTGGTTTATGGACGTAATTCCATGATCCTCAAGGAGATGAGACATGGTGGTGCCCTATGTTGTGATTCAAAGTGGAATCTCTAGTTGAGATTCAAGTAAGTTTAGAATGGATGTAGGAGCTTAGTCTTGGGGGTTATCCTGAAACTCCAATGATCTTTCATTCTCAAGTAGAGAGGATTGATCCATGTCGTGAGGAGTAGCAGGAGGTCCTAGTCTTGAGTGCTTCCAGTATGGCCCAAGGTGAGTGATAACGGACTAACCTCGTGAGTGTGGTAGGGTGAAACCCATTGGCAATGACTTTGCAAAGCAGTAGAAGCCACCACGAGTGCACGACCCGCCATAGCTCGGCAATCATTCTAAGTCCGGACAGTCTGAGTCAGTGTGTGTTAGGTGTGAAAAGTTTAAAGGATGGGAATGTATAATATGCTTGTATGAGGTGAAATAAACTGTTGTATGATTAATCTTTGTTTAAACTAGCTTACCCTGTTGTGTGCTTATGTTTTGTATGTTCTGTTGTTTTTCTTCTGCGATGACCATCCTTTGGATGTGAGCAGCAGAAGAAGAGGTCTCTTTGGAGCAAGCATTGGATGGAGGTGATGCTGCTGCTGAGTAGTTGTTTTTGTTCTTTAGAGCCTTGTATATAGTTTTCGAATAGTCTTCAGTCTGTATATAAAGTTTTAAATTTATAGTTGTTTTTGGATGACTGTAAAGGTATCACTTTATGTTTTAGATGGATAACTGTACTACTTTATCATGCATGTTGCTTCTTTTTATGATAGTTTACACTATATATTGGGATGTTACACATACATAATGTAATTTTATTCAAAGTACGTTTGAAATAAAAATATTTTATTATCTAGGTTTGTAACAATACAAAATATTGTATGATAAAAAATTTATTAATTTAGCATTAATTTGTACGAATAATACAAGAACATATTATTTGTATAAAAAAATTATAAAATAAATTCTATTTTTCAATTTGATAGGAAAGCTTATGATTTTTATCTTTTTAAAATTATTGTAGAGATAATAAAGAAACCAAATTCAATGGTAGTTTAATCTAAAGGTGTCTTTAAGTTGGGCATAACTCTAAACTAATCCAATTATATGCATGATTAGATGCACATCATATTTAGTTTTGATTAGTAAGAGTACAATGTTAAAAGAACATAGTATCTTTATACAAAAATAATGAAATGAAAAATTATAAAATAAATTTTCTTTTTCAATTTGATATCAAGAGTTTAGAATTATTTTTTTTATGAATTCTTAAAGATCCTGGGATATGATAGATAAATTAATTTCAATGGTAATTCAATATGAAAATATATAAGCAGCATAAAGAGGAATCTTTTTTTTTCTACATTCATAAGAAGGTGAAGCCTGCAATGGAAAAAAAATTGAGGAATATGAAAAATGGTATGCTAAAACTCAAAAAGTGAAAAGATGGTGGTTGATGTCCATGAAACCAAAAATCACAAAAGTATCTTCACTTGCCCAAAACCCTTGATACTTGAAATGCTTTGTCTAAAGCATTATATGATGGAAGGGATGAGTTACAAGTGTTTGTTTTTGAATCAAATGACATTCATCCCAAAACAAAATAATAAAACCTTAATTGAATATTATGGTGAGTTGGTTGAGACTTTCAAGGAATTGGGTAACAAAATAGTCATGAAAGATCCTTCTAATGTAAAGTCATATAAGAAGTCAATTGAAAGAATAAATATGAATATATTTATAGTTGGACTGAATAATAATTTCAGGCAAGTTTGTGGAGAAATCTTGAAAAAAAAAAGTGACGTCTGATTTTAAAAAAAAAATGCTTTAATCTAGAGAGAGACTCCAACAAAAAGATATGATTTCTAATTTCACGACACAACGAAGAAAGCAAAATAATCAAAAGGTTCTTAAAATAGTAAATACAATGTACTTATGCAATAAGGATGGGTTAGAAACGATGTTGTGAAATCATATCATACCTCCTGTGGTAAGGTCAATCGGACATAAAAATAGAATTTAAAAAAGGAAATTCAACAACTATGGTAACTACTAATGAGAAAGAGGATGACACAAATATGATGTTTGCTACAACTCCAACTAGTGACAATTCCAATAACAATGTCTCAATAAACACATCCATTATTTTGAATAATGCAAGGAGAATTGACTCTGTATGTTCTGATATGACTTTTGATGCTAGACAAATTAAAAATCTTAAACATTTCTCACAAAGAAATATTTTCACAGCACACAGTAAATCCACTATAATTAATTGGAAAAAAATATCTTTATTTCAAACAATTTGAATTTTGATATTGTCTCAGTTATTCATTATCTAAAATATAATATATTGTTAGTTACTAAAATAGCTGAAATTTTCTTATGTGTTGCAAATTTTGGATATGATTATTGTATTTTTAAGGACATTCAAATGAGGAAGACCAACAATAACAATTGTAGTATCAGACAAAGAAGATTGTATTATTTGCATTTGATATAAAAAGATTCAAAGAAACTTAGTTAAGTGTTAGTGACAAAAAGATTAAGAAAAGACGAGGATATTTGGTTATAACATAAGTGTTTAACAGTAAAGGCAGTGGAGTAATGACTAAATAAATGAACATAGATAGATAAATATTGTGTTGGTTACATATTGGGCTTCCCCACAGGCCGCATCTGGATAAGAATTAGTTTGGTTTGATTTTTGAAGATTAGCATAGTGGTGGTTTTCGGCCCCCATTATCGTACTGGTTGTAGGGCTGTCCAAACATGTCTAATAATTCCGAGTCCCACCTTTTGGTTCCTGGGGCTTCATTTACATTATTGGTCTCTGCATCTACATCCAACACAACCATGTGTGGGTAGTAGCAAACAACTTACAAGGTTCCAAAGTCATGTTCTAGGTTCCCACTGGACTTATGTTATGTGCGAACTACTATGTCACATAAATAATGTAGTTGTGCAGGCAGAATTCAAAGACAGTGATTGCATTACAATTGACCATGGCGCTGTTTCCCTTCTCAAGCAAGGCTCTTTCAGCTCTCTCACAAGACTGTTTTTGAAAAGATAGATAAAAAAAATCAGTGGCATAAAAAGAGTTACTTTGGAGACGAACATTGAGAATTGCTGAACCAAAAAACAAAACATTGAAGACTGTGCAAGTTTGAAGCATGAAAAGCAAAAGTGGATCTCCTTTTAAGTATTATTCGGTGTATTGTCTTTAAGTGGATGATCTTGACTTGATGAAAGTCATGATCCTTATACACATCCCGTTCCTGGTAGGAATAATAATTAAACATCATATTCAAAATTCTTTCCCCCTATCCCGGCCTGTTCTATTTTCTTTTGTTGATGTATGTGCAATGATTGGATTGGAGAAAAGCACTTCGATGATCTGCTTTCTAATAAATGGTTTTTGTAATTTTACTAGGCATTTTAAGGCAGGATCAGTTGTCAATATGCCTCATGTTGGAAACAGGACAACCTGGATTCACAGATCAATACAAAATCACAGTTTATCTAATTAAGCATGATGCAACTTGGACCGTCTTCATGCTACCCTATACCATTTTCTATTTTCAATTCACAGTTGGCACATGTTACATAAAATTCTGTTCCTTTTTAAAACTGTTCCTGTACTTTTGTTATACTAAATTTTCCTGGTATGCTACTTCTAACAAAGCTTACATTAAAATGAATTGGAATAAACATAACCACTCATATGTTTATTTATATTTGATAAGGTGGATGTAATAATGAATGTAATGAAATCGTAGAAGGCGTATCTGAATGGATAATTTTCTTGCTTTCATTATACTTTGGTGTCTATTTTAAAACAGAGTAACGTTGTTGTCACTTTGTTAAATGTCTGAAAAAGGAGCACTACTCGGCGCCCACTTCAGTCTTTAACTGCTCCACAAACTAGAGCATGTGGAATTCAACACAAGTCTGATCACATATCAGAAACATATGTGGCTCAGTATATAATATAAAAGAATAATAATACTTTGACACGATTATTCACTTTGACACTCAAATTATACCCTGTAGGTTCCAATAATAGTTCTATTCAATGAATCATATTACATCATTTTACAAATTAATGACATGATACTATGTTGCAGGAAAAAGTTTTTGGTGAAATAGAATGGGAAGTTAGTTGTTGCTACTGCACCTAACGTTACGCTTAGGACAATCCCAAATACCGTGCCAAAGACTTCACTGGGACCGCTTCTGCTTGCCTTGCTGTTTGAAATGCAATCCAGCTCTATCAACTATCATCACACACGTGACTGGGGCCTCACATTCCAAAGTGGTAGGGATTCTCCATTCAGATACACAAAATAAGCAACAATCAAATACACCGTAGTTCTTTGAACCGGTATAAAAGGTGAAAACTTTGATTATATTTATATCGGTTTCCAGAATTGACACAGAAAGTTTTTTTTAACACCATACAATATACGGTTCAAACGATCAAGTGTCACTGTGTCTTTCTTGCTGCCAATTCCCTAGTTAAACCGTGCATGGTATTTGAATCTTGTTATTATTTGATGTGCTATATGAAATACATTTATATAACTCTTTATATGTGGATGAATTTCTTGTATTTTTATTTTGGAATGTTTTTCTCCCCTCACAAAAGCCACCAACACTCCATGTGCATCATATTTTCTACCCTTGTTCTTGCTGCTTTTTTGGAAGAAAAGAATCTATCTTTTATCTAGAGAGAGGGTTATTGCTCTAATCATGTAAGGTTCTTCTGGCACTGCATGTGCAGCAATCACCTCTGCCCACTTCATATTATTTTGCAGTTCTCAACCTCTCTTTAAACCACTCATATCATCACATCACACCACACAACACAACAAAACCCTCTCCCTTTTACATATAACACATGTATAAATATATATAATGCACGCGCCTTTCAGTTTACCAAGTGTTTTGCTGTGGTAAAGAATTCAACTTCTGTAGGCAATCGATACCATCATTCCAGCCACGATGAGCAGCAGCCCTGCACCTTGCAGCCGATCCTGGTGAATACCAAACTAAACCTTATATTTGTTCGTGTTTGAAACATAATGCAGTGACCATTTTGTTCATTCAATCTTGTTATGACTTATCTGTGTTGATGAAATTAAGATTCTCTGTCACCATGATTTTGTTAAAGGTCTATTAGCGAGGACTCCCTAAGAAGGTATGTGCAGTTTGCAAGTGAAAGCTGTATACAAGAGTTGTTGGCAGCTTCAGACACAAACAGAGGAAAGGACAGTGACGGATGGAAGATTCTAACTCTTGACAACGGAGTGGAGATATCAAAACGCAGGTCAGGCTCACTCCACACGTTTCGCAGCCGTTGGATTCTTAGATCTGTCTCTCCCCAACAGTTCATCACAGTGGCCAATGCCATTGATGCTGCAAAGGTGAATGTCAAGTTTCTCATAAAATGACAGAAAATAAAGTGACATTTTTTGAGGAAAAATGAAAACAGAAAAAAAGGTATACCTTAAACAGGAGAGTTAAGAGGATTAGATTCCCATCCAGCATGTTGAAAAGAAAACTTTTGTCTCTAGCACTGTCCTTCATCCTATCTTTATTTTTTAGTCTGTGGCTGACATCCATAGGAATGACAAAAAAATGCACGATTCCTTGTCTTTTACTTTCTTCTTTATTCCTCCTCTTTGTACATGTGAACATAGCTTGTTCCTTGTCGTGGGGGTTCAATTTGATTAAGGAAGAATAGTTATTTCCTGGTTACATTCTGATCTTGGTTTTTGATTATTTTATTAAGCCAGCAATGGGACTCTGATCTGGTGGAAGCCAGGTACATAAAAGATCTTGAAGACAACCTCAGCATAATTCGTCTCAGGTTCGGAGATAACTCGAAGCCTCTCTTCCGGAACAGGGAGTTCATTGTCTATGAACGCCGTGAAACCATGGAAGATGGCACCTTGGTTAGTACTAAAATTCCAACCATCAAAACTTTTACAACGTTGCTGAGTACAAATGTAGCTTTTGTCTTTGAAACCATTGAAGAAAATGTTAACGGGGTGTTATAGGTGGTAGCGGTTGCTTCACTGCCAAAGGAAATAGCTGCAGGATTGCATCCGAAGCAAAGTAATGCGATCAGAGGATTGTTGCTTCAGTCAGGTTGGGTGGTAGAGAAGCTTGAAGATGATTCATGTGTGGTCACTTATGTTGTTCAGGTAACTAACAATCATAGAATAAAAATGTTGTCTGCATTATTCATTCCTCGTTGTAACATGTTTTCTTTGTTTTGTTTTGTTTTCAGTTGGATCCTGCAGGGTGGCTACCGAAGTGCTTTGTCAATCGATTTAACACAAAACTAGTTATGATCATTGAAGACCTTAAAAAATTAGCTCAAGCATGTCCCAGTGAAGGTGAAATTTGATTACTTTGTAAAGTTGCAAACAAAGCTAGTGCAACCAAGTATAGTAGAATATATATGTTCATCATTTCATACATAAACTTAAATAACTTTTAGGTTTATAATACATAATTTTTATTTTCAATTTCTAATCAATTTTTGTGCTAAATAAATTACCTAATAAATTAACTATGTTGATTTAAGTTATCTTCCATCTGTCACGATTTCGAGGGTTGAACAATAATTAGTATTAAATATCTTTATTACCCGAATTCATATTATGTGTCATCATATAATACAAAACAAACTAGTTCTTATGACAAAAAAAAAATTAAATGAGTTTTTGGTGCTTAATATATAATTATTTTTTATTTTAATTATCTAATATAAATATTGAGAATGCCAAGAGGAAATTTTAAAAATGTTTTAGAAATTTAATTATATATCTATTTAAATTTAAGAACTTAAAAACAAACATAATTAACTTAATAACTACTCAATTTAATGAAAAACCTTATTGAGTATTAAAAAAAAGAACCGATGATTTATTAGCCACTTGAAACTTACTTTAAGTCGTAAATATAATTAGTTTCGTGTTTGAATATATAGATTTAAGGTTGTCGTTAACATATTACAGCTAAGCAAGCTAAAAGGACTTTGGACCCTGTTTCGGCCTTTATTGGCAATGAAGTAAAAAGGCTAATTTGGCGGTTTTGGATTTTAATAAATATTTATAGAAATGAATTATAATAATATCCAATAAAATTGTTTGGTATATCTATGTAAAAAATTCACCTAATCAGAGAGAGAATAAAAAACGGGTTGACCTATACTAGGAAAAAGAAAAAAATAATCATAAAACAAACACAAAATAATAATATGATTAATATTTTAAAGTGTACATGTCTAATTTTTAAGTGATTCTCAGCATAAACATATATTAATTCTTGAATGTGGATTACTTTTTAAATCATTATATTAGAAGAAAAATAAACATTTAAGTAAGAAGCCATTTTCAAAAGTTATTTTTGAAATAAGTTATATATATATATATATATATATATACATGATAATTGGTGGAGTTTGAATTTGGATTAAAATTTTACCTGAATAAGTAAAAAAAAAGTGTGTTACAGTTGAAATTAATTACACAATTTGAAATTAACTAAATCATATAAGAAACATCAAACTGTCATACGAAACAAACTGCATCATCTCACAAAAAATTAAACATGTAATTTGATTTTTTTTTCAATTTATAAATTTTTGGATTAATGAAGTAAGTTGGTTTCATTTTTTATAATATATATATATATATATATATATATATATATATATATATATAAAATAAAGAAAAAAATAGTATATCTTCATTTTAATTCTTTGTAAATGATAGTTATAATGAAGTAAGGATCTGAGGAAGAAAAGAAAAGAAAAATACAGAATAGGGAGGATTTGAGTTGGATTGAAAATCTTTTGCCGCATAAATATGCTACCTAGGGCTTTCTTTTTCTATGGAAAAAAGAAAGGTGATTAACATCTATCAAATAAAATACATTTATTTTATAATTAAAAATCATAGTAATTTAATTCTTTAAAAATAGTATTATTGAAGTAATTTAATACTTTATAACCTTTTACAATGATATATATTAAAATTTTAAATTTAAATAAACATAATTAAAATATTATTATTTTTAATTGTTCAATAAATGTATTTTATTTGACGATGTCTTGAGATATAAATAATATATATATATATATATATATATATATATATATATATATATATATATATATAGGGTTTGCTAATATATGTAAAAAAAATTCAGTTGGAACATTTTAACAAAGTGTAAATGATTTTAGTAGACAAAAATATCTTCATATATTATGATTCTAAGTTTTAAGCTCAAGGTATTTGAATAATTTTCATTCGTAAAACTGAAAAAATAAGAAATCTCCAAACCATTACTCACGTCTCTCTTATCCCTGGTTCCTCTCAACCCTTTCTCTTTCATATCTCTTACTTCAACCTTTTCTCTGTCATCCCTACCGTAGTTCCAACTGAAAAAAATCAGAAACATCCACTTAACCCTATTCTACCTTCCTCACTTATCCAATTTGTTTCTCTCTCATCTCCATCCTCTTTCTCTCACCCACACACAACAACTTGCGACATCGTAATTTGTTGTTTTTGCTCTATTCGTTCATTTGTTTTACACTTTAATAATAAAATAATTGATGATGTTTATGTTGATTTCTGATTGGACGACAACATCAACCCAGAATAGTTGCAAAGCATTTAGTTTCTTAATACCAATTTTGATAAAATCGTAGAAATGAATGTAGTAGAAGTTAAATTATGAGCATGATGGTAACAAATTTATTAAGTTTAAATTCCAATTTGAAATTCATGTTTTTCTTAATTTCACTTATGCGGCATGATAAATCAGAATGACAACATCATATTTATATTGACCAAACAAGTTGGAGATGTGAATTGTTTGATGTGATTTACGTTGGAAAGTAATTTTCTGGTCCAACTAAGAGCTAATAGGTTCATTATGACTAGTTTACTAATTTTTGGTTGATTTTTAATTAGTTGGTATATCAAATATTCTGCAATATGCTCAAATCTAGAAGATATGTAATTTGTTAGAATAAATATGAAACATTCGAAAGGGAAAGAGTAATGGTCTCTTTTCTGAATAAGAGAACATAGTCAACAACAACAATTTTCTCTATTAACTCTCCTCAATAATTTGTTCCTGTTAAATCATATTTTTGTTGTGTTTTGACGTTGGTTATATGCACGAAGGTGAAAACTATATTCTGAAATATTGTTTTTAGTGAAAAATATGTTTTTAGAATTATTTTTAAGAGCTGACTTCAGATATCCATTTTCTGGATAATGACTTACTCCTTTCGGAATCCCCTTTTCACATAAGGGTTTTTTCTCTTCTGGCTTAACAGTCAAAATATTAAATCTCCCTCAAAATAAACTATTAATTCTAAAATTTAAACACCAAATTTAAAAATAATCAGAAGGGAAAAGTTATAACACAACCCTCCAATCAAAAATCAACATCAACATCATCAATTATTTTGTTATTAGAGTGAAAAAAATGAACGAACAGAACAAAGAGCAACAAATTGCGGTGTCATGGGTTACTGTGTGTGGGTGAGAGAGAGAATGAAGATAAGAGATAAACAAATTGGAAAACTCAGGTAGGTGGATTAGGTTTAGGTGAGTTTTTCTGATTTTTTCAGTTGGACCTACTATACAGATGACAAAAAGGTTAGAGTGAGAAATGATTAAGATGAATGAAGGATGAGAGATGGGTCAGTAAGGGTTTGAGATTTCTTGTTTTTTTTTTTAATTTTGAAAATGAAAATTATTCAAATACCCTTGACCTTAAAACATAGAATTCATAATATATAAAAATATTTTTGTCTACTAAAATTTGGTACACTTTGCTAAAATGTACCCATTGAAAAAAAGAGCTTACGTATGTTACAAACCCCTATATAAAAGAAAACATATATAAGTATATTATTTTAATGATAACAAAAAAATAATTATTAAAATAAAAAGATGTTAAATTTATAAAATAAATATTTTTTATAAATTTTATCATAGACAATTTTTTATTGTAAATTAAAATTGAAAAATGATTATAAAATTTAAGTTTTAAATTTAAAATAATAAAATAAATTATATTACCGAAGATACAATTAATAACGCTAAAAACAATTACAAAAGATCAATAGTTGGTTTGAATTGATAAGAGAAAAAAAAGTAAAAGAAAAAAAACTGTAGAAGCTAGTTGAAAAGAAAAGTATTTTTATTTTAAATTAATAAATCATTTTTTCTCATTTTCTGCTTTAAATTAGGGTTTCTTTTCTATATTAGCTCTTAAGTATGTGATGGCGGAGTTGTTCGAGGAGGGATTATAGTATTGAATCCTAATTGCTATAGAATAGCCTACCTACTGGTCAATAGTGTTTTCTGGTTTTCCGACCCCATTTTGGAATTTGATTGAGACTCTGAGGTTGGGGTAAGTTTGACAATTAAAGGGGGAGAACAGAGTAGGCAGAGGTGCTTATAATGTTAGTGTTGGTTTGTGGTTACTGTACTCTGAAGCATTGGTACTGCTACACCAGTTTTGCTGGAGGAGCGTTTGTCGTGTGGCAAGGTGGAGGGATGCAGTAAAATTTTGTAGTTTTACCTTGTGAAATCTAGGGGCAGTACATGTGGAGTAAAACAGTCATTGGTGTATGCAAGAAAAACACTGCTATGGAGGCTGGACTTTCACAGTGTGATGTGATTTAGACATCTTTGCAGGTGCTCAAGCCAGCTGCTGTATCAGGAATCTTAGTACTTATGTTTAAGCTGGATATTGGTGTAAATAGATATCTGCTGAACCAGCTGTTATTGGCACCAACCTCATATGATCATCAAAACAATGCCTCTGGATGCAGCTTGATAATTAGTGCTTGGTGTAGCCAACAGAGGGAGACTGACAGGTATCTGGGTTCGTGCAAACCTTGGCTAAATTAGTATCCAAGGCTTTAAGCCTTGGCTATTGAGAGATTGAGGGATGAAGTTTAAGACTTTGTTCACTTGGATTTCGGGAGAGTAACGGAAGAGATTTGAGAGGATTTGAAGATAATTCTTTTTGTTGTTTATTTGAGTGGATTTGGAGGGAATTAAGAGTAAATTTAGAAGTAAATATTTTTAATCTGTAGTATCAATCAAATTCTACACTCATTTTCACAAATTTTACTTTCAAATTCACTCTCAGTTGGTTTTAAGTCCACTTAAATAAATAATAAAAGTAATTACCTTGAGATCCTTTCAACTTCCTTCAATTATTCTCCAAATCAATTCAAGTAAAGAAAGCTTAAGAAAGGCTGAACGAAGAATATAAGATTATTATATGGTTGTTGGTCACGGTTATGCAGAATTTTTCAGTTGCTGCTTTTTTCTTGTTTCATGATGTAGTTGTTTGTACCTTCTAGTATATCTCTTTGCTAAGTTATAATCTCAAGGAGAAAGAGGAAATCCAAATAAAAGAAACGACAAGAAAGATATTTGTTATCAAGTAATAATGAAAACAAATACAAAAAATAAAACCCGCTGAACATCAGTGCAAACAAGTGTCATAAAACAACAACAAAAACATTAAACCACACTAATAAAATATAATTCACTGGTTTTTATTTTTTACTTTGATCATTTTGTGCAAAACGTCCAGACCACACCAGTGCTTCACAATGAGCGAAATTCCATAGGATAACTAAAAACACAGAATTATATTTCTTCCTTGGTTCACCTCTTTATCATTGTCTGTAAATTGCATAAGCATTGGTTCACTTCTTTGCGCTTCTGCAACTTTTTCATTTCTTTTCTTAGTCTTTGGAGAAGAAATATAGCAAGGAAAATAATGCAGCTCAAAATGAAGATTCCTCACAAAAGAAGCAGGCAATATCATCAGCAGACCCACAGCCGACTTAACTTGTCCATTCTCAAGCTAACATGCAGCTATGCACACACTGGATCAACATTTAGCAAACTAATATACTTGATATATAAACAAGTTTGGCTTGGACTTGAGGTACTTAAATATTGACTACTACTTAGCTAGCGTCAACTTTTGGATATGGAGACTCTCCACTCAAATCAAAGGTGTCGTTGCTATTATAAGGATGGCTGGAACTCCCTCTGCTCACCTCTTCATAGCTAGAAGAGATGGAGGGTGATTCCTCAGTAGGGTTTGCACCAGTTAACTTCAATATGTTCTCAATTTCTCTTACCACATCACTCATTTTAGGCCTTGCTTCACCTGACTCTTCAACACATTTCAAGGTCAAATTCACAAACTTGTCAAAACCGATCAGTGTTGTGGACGACAATCCCATGGCTGGATCAATAAATTCTTGAAGACCGTATAAGCCTTTTGTCTTATCCAGTGCATTCTTAACCTCTTTCACAATATACTTCCCTCGCTCCAATGGCTTTCTTGCAGATATCAGCTCCAACATTAGCACTCCAAAGCTATACACGTCACTCTTCTCAGTCAATTGTTGAGACATATAATACTCTGGATCCAAGTAACCCTACATCACAAACAAAAGTTATTCATTCTCAGCATTATTAGCATTCTGAGTTTTATACATTTTCTGGGATACCTTATATATAATTCTTGCTATTGGATGTGTTTTCCTTTGTTTTCATGTGAGTTGCGTTATCGACACTGTTAATCAGTAAGAAAACAATGCCAAAAAAGATGTTTTCATTTCTTTTGTGCTGTAAGGTTGGGAAGATACTATACTAACCAGTGTTCCTTTAACTTGGGTGGTAACATGATCCTTTTCTGCATCTACCATAGACTTGGAGAGACCAAAATCAGAAACTTTGGCATTTAAGCGGTTATCCAGCAAAATATTGTTTGATTTTATGTCCCTATGTATGATGGGAGGATTAACAAGTTCATGAAGATAAGCCAGACCCCTGGCAATACCAAGAGCAAGTTTTAGCCTTCTAATCCAATCTAACTTAATTCCTGACTTCCCTGCATAATCAGTTACGAGATAATTGAGTTACAAATCTAACACATCTCACCAGTCGCAATCCGTTCCAGCAGGTATCATATCAAAGATGTCAGAGCGAGAGAGAGGAATATGCAAGTTCAATAACAACGAGTAATGTAAAAAAGGAAATAAATTGAGAATCAAGAATACATGTTCTACAGGCAGCATTATAGTACATGACTATCATCCATTTCTTTATAATATTAAACTTTATTATCAGTGGCATCACCAATGTCAGATTTTTGTATCTCTCTCACTCATGGGCAGACACCTCTTGTGACGATTGACCATATATGCTACATATGCTATATACTAAAGGTAAACTCTTGCCATATATATAATGATACAAAGTATTACATGTAAAGCTCATTAGTATTACAGGAAAAATATTAAAACGACTAACATGTTTGGTAAGCAGGAGGATAAGTATACCTGTGAGAGCGTCCTTTAAACTTCCATTTTGAAGATACTCATAAACCAGCATTTGCTCTCCTTGGTCAAAGCAGAAGCCCAAAAGGCTGACAAGATTCTTGTGGTGAACCCTTGATAGAAGTTCAATCTCCGCTTTAAACTCGAGCTTTCCCTGCATAGATTCTTTTTGAGCTCTTTTTATTGCTACCCTTTGTCCATTGGGAAGGGTTCCCTTATAAACCTGTGTGTGGACTTTTACACATTACAAAGTTGGTTTATGTATGATAAACACAGATGAACTTATGTCACAGTTAATTATACTACCATCTTCACCTGATCTCACTTTCTAAATCACTACCCTAAGATATAGTAGGAGAAAGCTATCTATTACGCAATGCTTAACTGTGTCATCATACTTGTTTATTTTAGATAAAATTTCCACTATACTTTTTCCAATATAATGATTTTTTCGAGATGCATGGCAAGCACATGGAGCTAAAATCACAACAGTACATTTAAGCTGCAATCACAATAGTACATTCAGTACCTTCCCAAAACCCCCAGATCCAATGTCATTGACTTGAGAAAAATTTTTGGTGTATTTTTTAAGGTCTTCAAAAGTAAACATTCTTGCTTCTTTCAACTGAGGGACATCACTCTTGCTATCAACCGTATCCCAGCGTCCTGCATTCGTGAAATTTCAGCATGTTAATTAAATCATTTCCATGTGAATGATTAGAATGCAGGAGATAAGTATAGAGCTATATTACTAAAAGGATTGCTTTGTCCAATCGCTTTTTCGGCCCTTTTCTTCTGGCGGAAAGCATAAAGACCAGCTAAGAGTAATAACACTAGCAAGACCAAACCACCGACTGCTGCCCCAATTATGATTCCAATGTTTGAATGTTTACCCGATTCACTCAATCCTTCTACACAACAAGAAAGGTTGAGAAAAAGATTATCTTAAAACGGAGCAATTAATATAATTTTATTCCAACTGTGTGGGAAATTGTTTTTACCATAGTTCCCAAAGTGTTCATATCCATCTGCAAGAAAAAAATATGGTCCAAAATCCGGTTGTGGAGGCTTAAAAGTCTGGTTGCTTAGCATAAAACCAATTGTTAAAGTCCCTGTTCGATTGAAATGATCTAGTCCGGATGGGAAGACTTGTAAGCTCAATTTGAGATACCCAGTTGAATCCCTTCTTGGAAGGCTCAACAAAACCGAATCCACAGGTACAAAGTGAGACTTAAAAGACCGCATCAGAGAATCCTCAAGCATTGAGTAGTGTGTTGTGTTATCCAAGTCCGTAAAGGAAGGTGACCTGAAAGCTAAGGTTCCTGTATATGGATATGCGCATTTACAGCTGGGACTCGAAATCTGATCTGAACTGCAGGCACCAGGTTCACAGTTATTTGGTGGTGTTGAATACGAGAAATTGGATTGAGAAGAGGAGCAATATGCCCCTCGTTCATTAGTTTCTTGGCAAACTGGGTTATCTTTGAGTCTGCAGGAAAAAAATGCAGTGAAAATGAGGCCAAGTGAAACCAAAGGCGCAAATCTCAAACTCCTATCAGAAAAATGGAACACCTTATAAAACTATTCAAATTACTGATTCTATGCAGTGACATACACAAAAAATGGCAGCAATGATTATAACTTTAGGCTTACATTATAATGACTTTTGAAACTTCAGTTTGCTTAATGCTGTCAATTGAATTAGTCTCCAAATCAATAAGTCGCAGCCGGCTGCTGTAGGAGGAGACGACATCCAAGGTTCCATTTATTTTGTTGTCTTTTAGGACCCTGTGGTCAGATGTTAGTACATAATAAATATATATTACTATTTCAAGGAAGATTATGTTTAGCTACTTCTAAAGGCTATTGTTTGGCATGAATTCTCAGTTCTTGTTACCCATTTATAGAAACTTTCCCTAGTCGAGAGGCTCAAGACAGGTGTACTTACACAGTCTGTAAATTGACAAGTTCAAACAAAGAAGAGGGAACCTGTCCTTGAAGTTGTGTTCGCTCCATCATTCTGCCATGAAAAACAAGATCTAACTGTGTAACCGGATTTCACTCACGAAAGTACAGAGAGGGCGGTGAAAGGTCAAAGAAGTGCACAATGAAAAACGTACAATGTCGTTAAGGACTTGAGAGTAGAGAACCATTCTGGAAAATCCAATGGTGTAAAACTATTGTTGCTCATGTCCCTTCAAAATAGATTAAAGAGGTACTCACTCACCATTACAAGGTAGAGATAACTTTGAATAAACATAGGATACGGAATGATAGTAACAACTACAATATAACTATCATAACTAAATGCTTTGAAAATTACAGGTAGCTGAGGGCATTCATTCCAGTAAGGTCTGGCGGGGAGCCTGACAGTTTATTGTTGGACAAGTACCTGAAATGCATAATTTAAAGCCAAAAAAGTTCACTTTTGAAGTAAAAGTGTGCGTGCAGGGAAAGGAAATGTTCACATGTTCTTCATGTTTGCTTACAGATCTCGAGCATTCGTAAGATTGTTGATGTTTGAAGGTACAGGTCCTTCCAATGAATTACCATCTAAGCGCCTATTCACACAAGAACAGTGTATTAATGCCAAGAGCAGAAAAAAATTCATGAACTTGTTTGAGGAATAATGTAGACACTTACACCACCTCCAGACTCTTAACCAGTCCTAGTGTATATGGAATTTTCCCTACGAGTTTATTGCTTTCCAAAAGCCTGCCCAAGAAGATTTTCAGGATCAACGTGTATGTGAGAAACAATGAAGATGTTTTTGTCTACAAAATAAATCTAGATACTTCAGCATTGCAAGGAATCGAATAGTAAAAATGCCCCGACAGAAAAACAGAAACGAATGTGTTAATTCAAGAGTTTGTAGCAACTAGTTCACTTCATAATTGGAGACGTTTGTACCTGTTTTTGTAAGCAGTTCAATGCAGGGTACGTAATGTTACACGTGCTCAATTATATGAATGCAGTCTACGTGAAAAAAAAAATGTAAGAACAGTTCTTACAAATGAATGAGAGCCATTTCTGGGCTAAACAGTCGAGGAGGGATGGTGCCTGAGAGATTATTCTTCCCAAGATGACTGTATAAAATGGACATGTGTTGATGTTTTTAGTACGTACAACGAAAAAGGTGTTTAGAAAAAATTGGCAAGCCAATTACTACAGAAGAAGAGATTTGACATACAAATGTTTGGCATGATGTAAATTATCAAGACCAAATGTGTCATCACCAGATACCGGGATGCTCCCTTCAAGTTGATTGTCTGCTAAATCTAACCAATAAAGCTTTGATAGATTACCAATAGAAGCCGGAATTACTCCACTAAAGCCATTGGAATTTAAAGACCTGCAATTCCAAGTATATGATTTAGAATAGGATCCAAGATCTTCTGTTATAATGCCAAAAATAAAAATAAAAACACACTAGTCATATGTCAGAAGCCTCTTGTAGAAAATACAAACGAACATGAACAATGAAACCAACATTCAGTGAGTTTTAGACCGATTAATGAGTTAAAAAGCATTACAAGAACAGGAGCTCCTGCATATTTCCTATGCTGTCTGGAATAGGACCACTGAAGCTGCAGCTAACAAGAATTCTGTTGACAAATGAGTAAGAAAATGTTGTTAGAATTGTTTTTATCAAAACCACTTAAGACGAGTTACTACTTTAGCAATCAATTCTGCATTACAAGGTTGACAGCTTCCTCAAATCCCCGATGGATTGTGGAAGTGGTCCAGTCAAGTCCTTGTTGTAAGATAGATCCCTGTAGAGAAAAAACACTAGTTAGTTTAACCAGAAAAGAAGAATCAAGAACCCAAAAATAGATCAAATCATAAAAACGCGAGCTAATAGTTTAATTAGCACCAATACTTTCTGAGATGCATATCCAAGTGACAGATTGCCCTCACTTGAGGTATATGACCTCGATTTATGACTTGATCATTGCCTTTGGTAGATATAGTAAAAGAATATACTGAATAAAATACTTACAAAATCTCCAATTCAGACAGTGATCCAATATCTCCAGAAAGCTGACCACCCAAACTAGTACTTGCCAGTGTTCTGAAATAAATGAATCAATCACTCAAAAACACACTTAGGATAAGGGAAAAACAAGTAAACATATTCAGTAACAGAAGCTACATTGATGTAACACGTGTATTCTTGCACTTGATTCCTTCCCAATGTTCACAAGGATCTGTACCCTCCCACTCTGGAGGGGTGTTCGTCCAGGTACTCGTAAGAGACTTAAGTGTGGAAACTGCATAAAAGTTACACCAAAGAATACAATTCAGTAAATGACATCTTCTGTATATAGTTGTCCACCTTCTGGTTGCTCTGAAGATGCGCAGAAGATGATAAAAAACACAGTATATAACTAGAAAACTGAACTTACAATCCACATCATCTGTTTCTCCTTTTGCAACCAACACATAATTCAAAACAAGCAGCAGAACTACTGATATTCTTTCCCACATTTTCAACTTCAATGGATCTCAAAACCTCCCCACTGATAACTATGTGATTACTAAAATCCTTTCTCATTCACCTTCCATCCAAATTTATTCACTATAAATTAATTACACAACCCAAAGTCAACAACAAACTAAAATAGAAGTCAATAAAGGTTGTCCTGGAGCAAAGGCTTCAAAGTTCCTCCTTTTCAATTTCTGTCACACATAGTCCTCATATATGCATATTCATTCCTTTTTAGTCCCTTTTTGGTAACCTCCTTAAAAAAATATCTTGACACTTGCTTACTATGATCTTGCTGTTCACTATCTTAATTACGCAACAACTTTTTCTCAACAAAAAATGGATTTTTGATTTATGAAAAACCATATATTGAAAGAGACAGTAATCTAACACGTAGATGGATAGAACAGAAGCACATTAGTTTGTAGACTTAGTAAGAGTGGGAGATATTCCACAGATAGGAACAAAAGTAATGTTTGAAGGTTGATGAGTAGGAGTTAGAAGAAAAAGAAGATTAATGTATTGTTATCTAGAAGAGGGTTGTGTTGTGGCATCACTGTCAGCGTAGGGAAGACTGCATTGAAGTAGTGTCTCGTCAACTTCACTGGAAACAAGTTGACCTATTCAAATCTCTCTTGTTTCGCTTTGCTTAGTGGTTCTCAACATTTATTACACCATTCAATTCCTTCAACTTATATTATATCCCCACTTACCCACTTATGCATTAAACTTGATTTTTAAAATCTGTTCAATCAAACTCTTCTATAGACCACTTCTCCAACTATTTCATTTCAATACTTTAGATATAAGATCCTGTGTAATGTAAGCTGTATTCCTGATTGAGAAAAGGGGTCGAATTGAATGTTTCAGCTACAATCCAATCCATCAAGTTTTGGAGGACTACGTTGGTTTTGGTCTTCGCATGCTTACAAACTTTACCAGCCGTTGTGGAAGAAGCCAAGAGTCACTCATTCTCACCAAATTTTGGGTAGAATATGATTTTAATCTCTTATTTTAAAATTGAAAATTTTAAAAAAAAAATCTTAATTTTTATCATTTTAGTTTTTTATTTTTAAAAATAAATAAATTTAATTCTTTTAATTAAATTTTATTTAATATTGCAAACATGTTTATAATATTTATAAGATAACATTGAAATAAAAATATAAAACATCAATTAAACTTAACTGATTAAAAGTTATAAAGTTATAAAGATAAAAAATTAAATTAATTCAAAGTTTCAAAAATAAATTAATTTTAATTTTCATCTCTTAATCTCTTAATTCCCAATAACAGATCTTTAAATTTAATAACTAAATATGATTTTAATCTCTTAATTCTTTTAACTAAATTTTATTAATTTTATTTAATAATTTCAAACATTTTTATAATTTTCATAAAATAACATTAAAATAAAATATCAAATATAAAAAAAATTTAACAAAATTTCAAAATTATAAAGTTATAAAGATTGAAAACTAAATTAATCTAAATTTCAAAAATAAATTAATTTTAATTTTCACTTAAAATTAATATTCAATCCAGAAATTTAAATAGATATTTTTAATTTCTAAGATTAATTTTTCGAGAAATAATATTTATTTTATGTATCTTACATAACAATTTAGATTGAATGATTTTTTAACCTTTAGTTTACTAAAAAAACATGTTAACTTAATACGATGTAAGAACAGAGATAAAGTAATGATTTCCAATATCAGGGGAAAAAGAAATCTAAGACCTAAAATAAGCATTTACTCATTTCATAGACAAGACCATACGATTGAATTATAATTAAAGTAATTACAGCATGCGATATCAAGAAATGCTATTATTATTATAAAAAATTTAATATGTACAAACTAGATTATATATATATATATAGTGGTTCCAACATTTACTTAAAATTAATTTAATAAAATTTGTGATATTAAATATACATAAAACAGTTATTGTTTTTTTTTATTTTAAAAATAGAGCGATTATATTCGATGCCATATTCATTTACAAAATTATTTAATATTTATATTTAAACTTTCCTATATTAAGGACACTTGTGAGGTAGTAAAAAAATATCAGATATTTCTTAAAACAAAACAATTAATAATTTATTTATGAAAATGCACACAATTTTTATTGATGATTTAGCAGATGATTGAACAAGTCTCCTTAAAATCAAAATCAACCACAAAAAAGCTTATCTAGACTTTTTCAACTCATTAACCTTTACCAAATACTCGGAATTTTCTAGTACATCAGAATACTTTCTTAGAGTAGACGTAAGAAATTTAAATTTGAATAATATAATTATATATTAGTTATAAGATTATAAAATCAATTAGTGATACGATAATTGCATAAAATTATTGTATGATTAAAAATTATTGCACACTCTTTTTTTTTTATAATAATAATAGCAATAGTAATAAAGTATTTTTACGGAAACATTATCAATATATTACTTGGTGAAAAGATGATGACTTAAAAATATTTCTTTCATTTATTTTTTGATCTTCATCACGAAAATATAATCAGTAACATTAGTATTTTTATTTCTTACAATTAAGATTCAGTAAATACATCATCTTTTAACGAATTTATAACAGAAACAAACACGTGGTAATGGGCTACTTTTTTTAAATTATGATTTTTTAAATTAATATAATTATTTTTTAACCAGAAATTTAATTTTAGAAATACTATAATTCAACTTATTTTTTTGTTAAAATATTAGACTATCATTTATAAATTTTCTGTAAAGATGGCATATTTCTAACGTTTTATGTTATTTTTAGGTTATATTAACCATTTGTCTTTGAAAAATCATTAATCTATTTCAAAAAATTAAGAAAAACTAAATTATATTAATTTTTCAATATTGTTGAAAAATCATTATTAATCCATTTCAAAAAATTTAAAGAAAAGAACTAAATTACATTAATTTTTCACAGATAAAAATCAAATACATCATTTTTCACAAATTAAATCAAATTAAAACTAAAAAAAATTAAAAAAAAAAAAAAATTAAAAAACTAACTTGTTACTTTTGAACGAAATTAGGAACCAAATAAATAATTAAACATTCCTTTTTATTCTTTTTATAGTGTTTATTGTGAAGATTCTTTTTTTTTTCTTTTTAAACAATATATTTGACTGTTGTTTCTTCCTTTTTAATAGTTTTTCCTTTGTCAAGGTAAACTTATCTTTCTCTTGTGGACAAAAAAATATCCATTTATTCTTAATATCACTATCTTTCGTATATATTTTTATGTTTCACTTTCAACTCTTCTGTTATGTTTTTTACTTTGAATGCATAGTCCAGAAACATGACTAATTTGTTATTGGAAAATAAACACATACCAAAAAGCAAACCCATGTAGATTTTTTAATCGTAAATCCTAGAAAAAAAATGTTTAATTAGTTTTCATTAACATGCCAAATAAACTTTTGAGAAATTTCTGTACTCAGAATTTGGCTCTCAAATTTTTAACTTTAATGAAAGAGTCCTTCAAAAGTTTTAAAATTTTTACAATCAAATTTTTCCATTATCTTAATCTAAATTTACATATTTTCATTTTTTTTTCCCAAAAAGCCTTCATGAACTAATCTCGTTGAAGCTTCTTGAAATCTTCTATCCAAAACCTACAACAAAACTTTTATATTAATCAAGTAAATAATCCGAAAATTTTCCATCTTCAAAAATTAAAATCACGACTTCGAAAAATGTTTAAAACAGATTTTCAATTTCTTAACTTTTTAAATCATTTTCTATCTCTTGAAATTCATTTAGAACATCTAAAATCCGAGGAAAAAATTTATTGAGAAATCCAAATCAAGCATAGACCATAATAGAAGGTCCAAAATGCAGTTAAGTCAACAAAAGCATCAAAGAAACAAAGCAGAGGAATAATAGGAACATGTAGATCGTTTAAGAATTATGTAATCTCAGTATGCTAGCAGCAATATGAGATGAAAGATAATCACAAGGATTTTTAACCATACAAACTAAATCACTTTCATCAACTGTTCCTCCTATTGTATCTAACAACTCTATTGCAAGAGTACTAATAATACCGCTGAATCAGTGGCTGCTTCTGCAATATTTCCAACCTAATATCAGGTCACATTTCTTTGATCAATGATTGGAGTTTAAAGTCATTAAACCCAGATATAATTTGTATAATATAATGTAGAATATGACTTGTTATCTTCAGCAAGTTAACAGAACTAAACCAAAAATGGCTATAAAAATTTTCATGGTGCTATAATGTATAGATCAGTTACCATTCCCAAATTATTGGTTCAACTAATGAACTGCATCTGGTTGGTTCTCTGGCAAAGCCTCTCGAAATGCTGGGATTTCATTATATGCCTCATGTAATCTTGATAGAGTAGGGAATTCCTTCTGTTTGAACAAGAAAAGGAATAAAGAACTATGAATTTGGACAACAGATATGATTATATGAACTAAGATTTGGCATCATGAAATAACCATATGTATGCATCGAAAGCTATGAAATATGAAAATATTTTAACACAATGAGCTTCGTCTTGATAAAGTCGTAAGTTTAAAAAATGTTACACTATCAATTGATTAAAATTCATAGATATAACTTTCTAAATAAGGATTTAATTAGTATGGACTAACAGTATAATACTTTTTACACTCATCCAATTATGGGCTGTTATCATTAAAGGGTGAATATTAAAAAATGAAGTCAGTGAATCATGGACAGAATAATACCATGTCAACGTTGAATCTCCTAATTGCTGCATCTAACTGAGGTGCTAAAAACATATCTGCCTGCAAACCACAATCATTTCTCTGTTAGATTATAAATAGAACATGCAACTGAAAAGTATACTCTGACAAAGATACAGAACAAGCCCTTCTTGCTGTGCCGAACCCTTTTCTGTAAAACTCTTTTGGCCAGGCCCAGCTTCATTCAATTCATCTTTCTTTCTATTTCATCTTCTTTCTTGTTTCTTTAGGAAAAACAGAAAAAAAAAATACATGCCGATTGTTTTCCTTTCTCCTTTCTTATTCTCTCTAGCTTCTCATTTTCTCTAAAAAACTGACTTCATTTCTCATCTTCAAGATTGGATCTAATTTATGGATAGTTGTGAGATAGGGTAGTTGGAAATAGAGTAAGATCATTTTTGCTCTATAATCCCTTTGATTTCCATATTCTTCCTTAGTGGTGTAGTTGAGAACTTTGATTCTTCTCAACTAACCTTTAGATTGTTTGTAATTTATATTTTTGTTATTTTGGAATTAAAAGCTTCTAGGTGTATTTACGAGTCTTTTAGTGAGTAAACGCCAAGCTGTCAGTTTTAGTTGAAGTTGTTGGAATTTTTGAACTTTTAAGCTAAGTAAATGTTTTTTTACAACTTGAAGTCTTCATAAGAGTTTCTTAGCTTTCTGATAAGTCGTATTTGATCTTGTTTGGATGAGTAGAACTTAGTATAAATTGCTATCTTTAACTATTTCGTGGAATGATTTATGCTTTATGAATTGTTTTTGTGTTTTGTGGGGTGCCCTGATGTGATTGTATTAGATATATGATGAGCAGGGAATGATGTAGGTATTGATGAAACTCTAAGCAGTGTTAAGGTAGTTATGCATCAACATTAACACACACACATAACATATATATATTGGCTTATGTATTAAGTTGTTTTATAAACCCTTTGTTGGTTAAGCTTAAATTATGTTGGATTTATTATCAGATTAAAATATTAGTGGATTTTTTTGTCTGAGTTATTGAGTTTTTAAGGGTGAAACATTGTCATTTTCAGAAATGTGTGTTGACTTTTTAGTTGAAATGCACTAAAATTGTACTGCAGAGCATAAGAATAAATGTTATGGGCAGGCAAAGTAATGTGTCGTATTACAAGAGAAGATATTTAGGTTATCGGACCTTGGAAAAGAAGCAAAGTGATGCTATTAAACTCCATTAACATACCAGGAAAATTTCATCTCCAGTTGCATATCTTCCTGCATGGTTTTTCAACAGTTTTTCAAGTGCTGAAACACATGTACAATAGCATTTCAGTATTTAATTAACTCTTATTTAAAACACTGTTAAATGGCGCAAAATAATCACAGTTTTTTGTGTTAAACTTCATATTAGCCAAAGGGTGATATATACATATATATACACACACAGCAGGACCCTAGAGGTTTAAAAGACCTAATTTGGAGCCCCAACGCTCACCTTCACCTAAAAAAAATGTAAATGTACAAGAACCCCAAATCAAACTAGTTGCAATATTATCTCTACAAAGAGACAAGCTACGTAACAAAAACCTTAGCTATTATTCTTGGATAACAAGCTAGTTTGTAAAGTAAACAGAGTTATACATATGGGAAAATAGAAACAAAACAATCTTATTTGTTCTTACCCTCCTAAATGAAATTTCATTCTTGTATATTGATCTGAGTTTCTTAGTTACTGTAGATAGTTTTTTGTCAATAAAGGTTGGCTTAAATTATTTTCAGTCTCTAATATGTGATTGATCTTTTTTTATCATAACAATAGACATTTTTGCATCATATGGTGATATATCATCTAAATATAGGGAATGGAAGAGACTTGTCCACTCAAGATAATGAGACAAATGGAAAAGTTTAACTATAACTAATAGAACTGATGCAGATAATATAAAAGACTTAAACCACAATGGTTGATTTATTAGGTACCCAATTTAAATGAAAAAATTAGTCACATATTGGGGATTTAAAACTTATCTAAGCCATAAATGTTAGACAGTTCTCAGAGAGAAGATAGAAGGGATTGAATAATCTGAAAACACAGTGAAAGGATCTCTACTTATTTCGTATGACTAGAGAAACTGAGAAATGAATTCTGCATTCATAATTGAAAGCAATGGTGCAATGGTTCCTTACATAGATGGGAATATGAATGGTCAGAATAACCCAGACTTTAACGTAACACTGTCAAACAGTTATTAACAAAAAGTAACTAATATACTAACTAATGAACTTGGAACAATACTTGACAGAATAAATGAACTCAGAAATCCAAACTTTAAGAATATGAACAGAATGTCTTACAGTAGAAATGTTGGAATTAACTAACACAGGGAAAAACTTTTCCCTCAAGTTTTAAGCAGGCAACTTACTGAAACTGATACAAAAAACCTTCTCCAATTAAACTGATGGTGAACAAGTTAGAGAAACCTCACCCGTAAAGCCTTTTCCTATTACACGTTGGGTCCAAGGAAGTTTTTCATCAGGGCCGATTTTTTCCCCTATATACTTCTGCAAATGCTAAAGGACCAGAATAAATAATACATTATATGCACCCTTGCGTCGTGATAAAGTTGCCTCAAGAAAAGAAACAAATGAACAATAATGTAACATATAGAACTGTTCAATAAAAAAAAGCACTTAAAATGTACCACAACAGTATAGTTTTGAAAAGGTTGTATAGATGAGGAAACAATGGTGACAGCCTGTGAACGGGAATGAAATTATTACAACAGATGGCATCTGATAGAGAACTGAAAGTTGAAACAAATCAAGTAATAATTGTACCTGGAAATTGATTGCTCTTTTGAGAATGTCATGAGGAAGCAAAGGAGGGTGAGGATACTTATCCTCCAAGTACTGCATGTGAAAACCGAATAAGAAAATAAGACAATGGAAAAGAAATGAGGAATCACTCACTCCCTCACTCACTTACCATAATAATGGCAAAAGAGTCAGCAATTACTGAATCGCCATCCACCAGCACAGGGACAAATCCAATAGGGTTGAGCTTGAGAAACTCTAAACACAGATCAAAGGCAAAAGAAGAAGGTCACAAAGAGGGAACTGAATTGATCAGCATAACTCAACTCACAATTTTGGTAGAACAGAAAACAAACAAATAAACAAACCGGGCTCAGAAAATGTGGTGACTATTTGATAATCGTAAGGTAGTCCTGAACAGAAGAAAATAAATGGGAAGGTGAGACATTTGGAAGAAAGGAAGTAAGAGAGTAAGAGGGTAGTAATGAGTGAGTTAACCTTTGAGGTTGAGAGCAAATCGGACTCGGAAGGAACAGGAGCTTATCCAGTGTGAATACAGCTTCAGCTTGTTCTCAGTGGCCTCCTCATCAAACATGAAACATGCACACAAACAAAAAAAAGGGTAAGGAAATAAAGCAAAGCAAGTTGGTGTTATGGCTTAATGCCATAACATAGTACCATACCATACCATGTCAGTACCACCTACAAAGCTCAGTCGCAGGCTAATTCCTAACCCTGTTTGACATATTTGCCTCAACTTGCGCATGGAAATTATATACAATACTGTGCCTAGTCAAGCCTCTTGATTGTTTTCCACCTCACACGTGCAAGTATTGACATCAGGAGTGGCGCTTCTTCACATCAGCACTGACACGTACAGGTTCGTTTTGTGATTATATAAGAATTCTTCTTGTAATTATCATTTTCATGTTTGTTGCAGATAGAAAAAAAAATAATATACTTTTACATTCATTACAAAAATAAAATAGTTATAAAAATATAAACGTACTTTTTTTAAAAAAGAAAGTAAAAAATAATTAAAAATAATGTCAAATAAATATAAAAAATTTAATGTAATAAAAAATATTAAAAAGAAATATCAAACGTGTAACATTTGTAAAGCGGCTTTTCAATAAAGTAGTGGATATGATTTGGATAAATATTATATGTACTTTAATAACTAATCTTGAACAAAAACAATTATTTGACATACTTATATTTTTTATATTTATTTAATTTTATCTTTTTTTTCTTTTTTTTTGAAAAATATAAAAATTTATATTTTTATAATCATTTAATATTTATATTTTATGTTAAATGAATGTTAAAATATATCATAGTACTGTTTAATCTTATAACAGATGAAAGACTTGAATTTGATTTGTGGATGATCAGATCAAAGGTTTTGCTAAACAAACCCTAAAGCTTAGACAATTAAAACTTTTACTAACACGGACATGAGTCTTCATCTCATCCTTTGATTCATAAAATTCTAACACTACGGACAGATCGAAGGTTTTGTTTGACGCTGACTAATCAAACAAATTGTACAAGACAAAGTGAGCTTGGAGCTTCCTATGACAATTGTGGGGAACTTTGAAGAAAGACAAACTAGAGTTAAGATAGTGGTGCTTACATGGAAGTTTTGTAAAGTCGTCAGACGAGTCGCACTTATAAAATGAATATTTCATGAGAAACACAGTGGGTAAGTAAAGTGTTATTATATAGTCTGAGTTATATAGTGGAGTGCGTGTTTTGTAAAAATTTTAAAAGTACTTTAAACGCTTTAAACTTTTAATTTTACAACGGGCATGAATTTTCATATCCTCTACATCTCTTATTATGATTTATTATATCATCAAACATGTTATAACTACATTATTTGAAATTGTTATCTTTTATGCTTTCTTAGTGATGTTTTAACTTCAATTACATTTAACATAACCGAGAAACAGGTTAGAATTGGAATAACATTATATTATTTGGTTATTGTTTTTAGGTAATTAGAAACTGTTTTTAGTAAGGTTATGTTTTTTGACAATTACAAAAATTTGTGTAAAATCTATAGATTTTATGGTTGTTTTTCTATTGTTTAGGTGTATACGAATTTGCCTGTAGTAAATATTGATGCGCGTATATATCTATACTACCGACAAAAAAGATTATACATTACTCATCAATAAAATTCCACCGATTAATCTAAATACCAAAAATATGCGAATAGGTAAATCTCCTCTATCTAGTCCCTATTCCAGATACTCAATATCAAGTTAGTCAAATAATTTGTCAAAAGAAAATAGTCCATAAATCCATATTATATCCACAATATTAATCCCACAACAATATAATGTTCATTATCTTCAATGGAATGTCCTAATTAATACATTAAGTACGTGACACTTACTATATTTACAGGAACATCCTGGTAAAAATATGTCATAAAAAATGTAGGATTTTCAAAGGAATGCACTGATTTTTTTCCTGCACCCATAAACTTCGAATGCATAAAAATAACATTTTTTAGAAGAAAAACATTTTACAAATTTCAACCAACATTCTAAGAAAACATAAAATGAAGACTTTTTAATTTCTTCCAACCATGCACAATTGGAGTCAGTCTGACATGACTAATGAGAGAATAAAGGAATGGTGAGGTTTATGGTTGGTGTAGTGACACATGTCACAAGCTTGCGTTCCTCATTCTCACAAAATATAAAAATGACATCATTCTAATGCATGACAAGGACTTCACCCCATAAACCCACTTCTGACTGCGTTAGAGTTGAATAATATGTTGAACCTAATCTACAGAACTTACAATTCATTGTTAAAAAACCATCATTGTCATCAGCTCAAACTTTTTTGAAACATCGATTTAACGTAAAAACATGATCATTAAGATTTGGAACTAAAGATACTATAACACTTTACAGACATACAATATATAACCCAAATCAAAATAGCTTTTGAACTACACAGGATGTGTGATACACACGTTGGATGTGGTAACCTTATTACTGAGTATCTTTTTATACCTTAATAACAACAAATTCAACCGGATGACAAATCCCTGCTGCAATTTCCCTATTAATATCAGATCAAATTTCCTGGGAACAATAAATAAAAATAGTTTGAAATTAAAAACTGCTAGCCAAATAAAAGAAGGGACACTCAAAATTAGTATGATATAAAAGCTTTAATAATAATTTTTGTTTGAAGTACTTAATATTTTTTGAAATTGAACTTTGAATAAATTAGAAAATTTTAGTTCAAGTTCCTAAATAAATATTTATTAATCCTTCCAATGTTTTTAAATTTTCTTTTAATTGCTCAACTTATTTTTATCATTACAATCAATGTGTCATGTCTGTCAGTATAAGTGACAGAAGATACTTAATGTATATCATGCTTCAATACTCTAGATTATATGAATCGGTACAACCTAATGAACACCTGAATAGTAAAACCGATGGACATTACAGAAGAGACTTAAAGCAAAATGTTTAATCTATTAGGTACCCAAATCGAAAAAAATAAATAAATTAAGTACTCCACAAAAATAGGTGACATTGAAAATCTGGAATTTATTTAGGCCTAATATATTGGCACATTAAAAATACGGTTCAAATAATAAATGGAGGTTATTAAAGTTTTCCAAAGTTCGTTAGAGATTGATTACCGGTCCCAAATTATTGGTTCAACTAGTGTACTGCATCTGGCTGGTTCTCTGGTAGAGCCTCCTGGAATGCGGGGATCGCAGAATATGTCTCATGCAATCTAGACAGAACAGGGAACTCGTTCTGCTTGGACGATAAAAAGCAAATAAGTAGTCACAATAAAAATATTCAACAAACAATAATTTTTTTTTTTGCAAACTACAGAAAAACAAAAGTTCTAAATTTTAAAATTTATAATCGATATCATGTCAATAAAATGGGACCGTAGACGAAGAAGAAACAATTCAAAGAGAAGATGAGAGAGCTTGGAAGGATGAAAATCACCTCAAGAAGTCACTATTAGCGACATGAACAAAGAAAAAGAAGAAAAAGAAAGAGAAGAGAAGTACATGGGAAGAATGACAAAAAGAAGAATGAAGGAACCTGAAGAATAAATTAGGAAGTATAACATCATTTGTAATTTTTAGAAAAATGAAGGAAACGTATTTTACAACTTTCTAGAGGGTTGTAAACATTTATAAAAAACTTTTACAAGTTTATAAAATATTCTAAGGTAGAACAAAGTGGAAAGATGCATGAACTCACCTAATCACATCACTAATGAGGAAATTACGCAAATTCATGAATTTAACCAAATTAATGAGAAAATTATGCAAGTTCATCAACTTAACCACATCATTAATGAAGAGGTTGTAACTTCCTCCTTACATCACCATCATGCATGTTAAGCCAAGTAAGATTCATTTGACTTGCATTGGTTTGCTTGCTTCATTAACAATTTTACAAAAGCTTCTTTAACCCTTCAACACTTATACATTGACTAGTTCTACCCAAATTTGAAGTCCTACAATTAACACATCTTCCAGATGCTTCAAGGACCAGTTTTAGTTTTGTGAAATCGACTGCAAGTATTTTAGCAACCAATGTGTTGTTAAAGTGAGAAATTCATGTATTTTTGAGAAATCCTACTGTCAAACATATCTGAACAAAAAGAGACCAAAGACAGAATACTACCATTGGGATATTGAATCTTTTGAATGCTGTATGTAACTGAGGTGCTAAAAATACGTCTGCCTGCAAACGGATCTTGTTAGATTGTAACTTATAAATAACTATAATGTGCATGCAACATTATGCTAAAATCTATATTCCAAATGAAGATAATAACTTGGTGCTTGTTTAAAATATTAATCCTGTTCATTTTCAAAGTGTTGTGATGATTGACTGAGTTTGGAGTTCAATCGCATTGTAATTATGCTCCAACATATCAGAGTTAGAACTGTCAAAGGAGTAAGAAAATTGCAAATTTTAGTACGAGCTGAAATCAAACCCAACCCACTAAGAACCCAGCTCACCAACATGTGACAAAAAATTTAAAGAACACCCTAAAGTGGCCCAACATCAGCACAACACAATTAAAAAAATGAGATGGGGGAAATATACATGGCCCAGGGGTCCGTTCTCTTCTCCAGCTCTCCTTCTCTCCTTCAATTCTTTTTCTCAAAATCAAAATCTCTCACTTCACGGGTTACTTTCTCCCTCACTCCACTCTTCATTGCCTGATGTTGCTGAATTACATTATTCTTCCAGCTCATGTCATATTACTGCCAGCAACGCCGCTCATCAAATTATTTCTTACTTAATCTTTTATTGTTATGAGTTAACATTTCTTTTTATTGTAGATAAGGATAAAGAAGATGCTTCAGCATATTAGTGTGTTTGGAATTTCTCTATTCAAGACTTTAACTCTAATGTCAAAGAAAGGCTGGGGACATAAATGATTTGATGTTAGATAGTAATTTGTACTTTTATGATTTTGAATTGTATGTTGTGCTTAAGTTTTAAGATCAATATGTTGGATTAACTTTTGAGATGATTTAGATTTTATTTGGATGTTATTTAGAACTATCCTTTAGTGTTTGTGTTTCGTATGCCTATTAATATGATGTTTAGAAGTATCATTTGCAGGTAATTTATACACACACAACACAAATATGGCATGGCTATTTTATATATATTAACATATGATTTATTTGTCGTGGTTATTTTCAATATATTAACATATGATGATTAATTTGTCATGGTTATTCCAGTGATTTGGAATTTAGTTCCAATTTTCATATTAGAAAAAATAGTAGATTGAAGAGAAAAACAACAAAACTAAAAAGTTGTAATATTTTTTTTTTAATTGAGTGAGCTGGCTGCTTAACCCGCCACAACCCATGATGGACTGGGAAGGGCTCCTTTTTCTGAAGCTCACTCATAAGTGAATTGGATTGGTTTGGTCTACCAAGTAGCAAACACATGGTGGCTAGGACGGGTAACCCATGTTGACAGCTCTAGTAAGAGGATCAATGTGAAGATATTGCATTGTGCCATAGTCAGACACAGGGATTTCTCATATTGCTAATCAAGATTTTAAGGCTACTATTTGGAAATACGTTAGCTCTTCCATTTATTAATTTTCAAATAACTAAACTCCTATAAGTACCAACATACCAGGAAAATTTCATCCCCGGTTGCATATCTTCCTGTGTGGTCTTTCAATAGCTTTTCAAGTGCTGAAACACAGGTTTTATAAATAGCATTTGATTAAGACAGAAACAAACCAAAATCTGGAAATACGTACATAAACAGGATATATCTAATGTCGGGGGGATAACGGTGAATATTTTCTTAAACTATTTACACAATTAAGCACCATTTACATACACTGCGATTCTATTAGCAGTTAGTTTCCAAAATTTAATGAAACATGCAAAAAATATGGTTGAACATTTCGACAGTAACAAACAGATATCAACTATCAGGCAAAGCATTGGGTTAAAAATTGCTCCAACTCTCATGAACTACACCAACTTAGGGATAATTTGGAACATTGGATAGGATACGTTGTCACCAAAGATTTCCCTCTTCCTTTTTTTTTGCCCAATTCATGACTCCAATTTAAAAACAAATTGTTTATCAAAAGCTGTAGTGTTTAAGTACTGGAGACTCAATTACTCCGCTCCTGGTTGACTGTCATTTCAATTTGGTGCAGTCAAATTCTGTACGTACTGCCTATAGATGAAAAACTTACAATATTTAAGAAGAGACCAATTAGGATAGTAGGATCCACTCTATAGGAAGCAAATTTTAATTAACGGGGTCATCCCCTTTTTGAGTCGTTTAGATATAAGCTATATAACACTAGGCTCTTAACTTTTAGACAAATGAGATAGAACTAAAATTCAGAAAATGAAACTGTTTCATGAATTATATGTTATGTTATAGTGAGAAATACGCTAGTATTTCAGAGTAAAATTGTTTCACTTCAAACAAATGTTGACACTTCAAAAGCTCTCTTTTTTCTTCTATTTCCTTTCTTACTATCTTTAACGCATTTTCAGCAAGCAAATCAAACCTCACCTGTAAAGCCTCTTCTAATTACACTTTGTGCCCAACGAAGTTTTTCATCAGGACCAACTTTCTCCCCAACGTAGTTCTGCAAAGATAAAAGTAAAATAACAATAAACATACCTGGCAATCCAGCACCCAGCTATGGCTTCTTGGTAAACAAATAAATAAGGAAACAATATATTAAAAAAATAAGAAAATGAAAAAACTGAACGCATAACTTACCAGTAAACTCAAGTTATGAAGAGGTTGTATTGTTGAGGAAACAACACTAGTAGCCTGCGGATCAAAACATCAGAAGAGAATGCACGCATTAGGTTGCGAAACTCCCCTTCTCTTTCCTTCAATATTGGATAAAAAGGAATAACATTATTATCGTTAGTTTCATCTTGGAGGAATGGAATGTAAGTGTACCTGGAAATTGATTGTTCTCTTAGGAATATCACGAGGGAGCAGAGGATTGTGAGGATACTTATCTTCCAAATACTGCATGCATTAGAACAGAAAATACGATAGGCATTTAAAGAGGAAACTAACAGCGAAGATGAGACATTAAAGATTTTGAAAAGTGGCAGAAAGGACAGAAGACCAAAATAATGGCGAGAGAATCATAAAGAACAGCGTGGCCATCCACTAGAACGGGAACACAACCAACAGGGTTGAGCTGGAGAAACTCTGAAAAAGAGGAAACTCTTTCGTTAATCGATGAATATCTTGCAATTAGGGAAATTTAGGGTTAGAAAACAAACCGGGGCTATATTGTTCTCCTTTCAACAGATTGACGGGCTTGTAGTCGTATTTAAGGCCTGAATCGAATGTAACAAGCAATGGCGAGTGAGTGAGTGTGAGAAAGAGAGAAAGGAAGGAAGTTGAAGTACCTTTGAGGTTGAGAGCGATTCGGACTCGGAAGGAACAAGAGCTCCTCCAATACGAATAGAGCGTGAGTTTGTTATCTTCTTCTTTAGCAACACTTGCGCTTGCCTGTTAATTTAATTACAAACAAGCGTAACAATGATCAATGAGTAGCCATGAACATAGCAGAGAAGGCATCAGAGGCATTGCATACCATTACTGATGCTTCCAACTTCAAACACCAAAGGAGTGTTTTGCTCCTACTTCCAACTTCGATTCCTTTAAACACTGTCAGCCATTTGATTTTACCAATGCTTCAGATTTTGCCACATGTCCTCGCATTTTTCAATAACGAAGCATAATAAATTTCTCATTGTTTATCCACTCTAAAACTTTTGTTCAGTTGATTTGATTTAGAAGTAGAGTGATCGAATTGAATAAATCTGAGAAGATTTAAAAATAAATTTTTTATTATTTTTAATAGATTTGAAATTAAGTGAGAATAAATTTGAAAGTAAAATTTTTAATTTGTTATATCAATTAAATTCTACACTAATTTTTATAAATTTTATTTTTACTTTTAAATCTATTTTCATTTATTTTCAAATCTACTCAAATAAACAATAAATAATTTATTTTCAAATCCTCTCAAATTCATTGAATATTTTTTTCCAAATTCTTTCAAGTGAAGTGTTGTAAAGATACTAAAATGCATTCACAAAATCTAAGAGAAATGATAATTTATTTTTTTTACTTTTTATTTTCTTTTTTATTAAAAAAATACAAAAATTCATTCTTTTACAATGATTTCATCTTAAATCATCTTGTATTATATTGTGTATGAAATAAATATAAAACTGTTGTACGTGCAGTTACAAATGTCAAAGATTATTTTGATGTTAAACTATATATTATAGATCCTATTTTATGCCTCTTGAAAATAATCTTTGGAAGCCTTTACAAGCATGTAATAATTCTCTTGAAAATTGTTATTATTCCACTGAAATGTCTATATTTAGTTATCTAATATGGCATTATTGTATTAGATTCTAATTTTTTGGCACCATTCATTTTTTTTTTGTGCTTGATTAGAAAGAAAGTATAAGAAAAGAGAAAAGGAAATTTCTAAGAATAGGAATTTTTATTTTTATTTTATTTTTAATTCAAATTTCAATTTTTTTTATGCATTTTTATTTTTCTTCCTCTAATATTAGGAAATAAACCATAGAGAATAATAAATTTGGTACTGACAAATTGGAAATTTGGAATATATGCTTCCGGTCAAATTGGACAGTTGGACGGCCCAAAAGCCATAATGCAGAGTGGCCCATTACGGAATCAACTTATCCAATTTTAAGAAACGCGTTATTATTCTAAGAAAGAAGATTAAACAAGGCCATATACTAAAAAAATTGTTAGAATATTAATTAGTTATTAGGTTGAATTATTATATATTTTTATTCAATGTTCCACAAATTTATTTTTCATATTATTTCATTGCGTAACTTTTTTGTTTATCAATTAATTTGTCGCCTTATATTTGTGAAGAAATTAAAGAGACTAAATTCACAAATCAATGATAACAACGAAGGTAGAAGTAAAAAGAAAAGCAGGATTTGTGTTGTGTGGTACACATCTCTGTTTGTGTTTGTTTAATCTAGCCACTGTTCCTAATTTTTGTCGTGTTTAAATAATTGCATAAATTATTTAAGTTGATTTTGCTGAAAATAATTATTAATTGCTGGTTGATAATAAGGAAGAAAAAGAAAAAGGAGTGGAAGGAGAGCCGTTGGATGAGAGAGTGCGGATTAGTGAGAGTGAGCTGGCTACTGGTTGTCGCGAACATCAATAATTTAATATGCGAAGAAAAAAAGAGATAAAAAGGAATGTGGAAAAAAGAAGAGTAAGGCGCGTCACATCACGTGTCTCAGTAGTCGTCTCTTCCTTCTGTCTCCACAACCGACACTTCCTGCACACAGAGAGAAGGAGTCACTGCAAATCTACTTTACCATTCACAACATTGCATTACGTTGTTAGATTAGGGATTGGGGATTGGTGACTGGGAAGTAGGGGTTGGTATCCGAAATGAGTATGTACGGTAGGGATCCGTGGGGAGGGCCGCTGGAGATCCACGCCACGGACTCCGCCACCGACGACGAGCGCAGCCGCAATCTTCAGGAGTTGGACCGCGCGGCATTAGACGAGACTCAACAGAGCTGGCTCCTGGGCGCCGGAGAACAGAAAAAGAAGAAGAAGAAATACGTAGATCTGGGATGCATCATCGTCAGCCGCAAAATCTTTATCTGGACACTTGGCACTCTCGCCGTCTCCGCTGTCCTCGCCGGTTTAATCACTCTCATAGTCAAAACCGTCCCACGCCACCACCACAAGCCCGCTCCTCCCGATAACTACACTCTTGCTCTCCACAAAGCCCTCCTCTTCTTCAACGCCCAAAAATGTAACTAGCCATTTCACCATTATTATTTCTTTATCGTAATTCTACTTTAATTGATTGGTTGATTTGGTTCCTTGTTTTGTGCGTAGCGGGAAAGCTTCCGAGGCATAACAACGTTTCGTGGAGAGGGAACTCATGCATGGACGATGGGAAGAAGTCTGAAGGTACGTCGAGTGCGATCAAGGATTTGATAGGCGGTTACTACGACGCCGGTGACGCTATCAAATTCCACTTCCCCAAGGCCTTCGCCATGACCATGCTCAGTTGGAGCGTCATCGAATACAGCGCCAAGTACGAGGCTGCCGGAGAGTTGGCTCACGTCAAGGAACTCATCAAGTGGGGAACCGATTACTTTCTCAAGACCTTCAACCACACTGCCGACACCATTAATTCCATCGCCGCTCAGGTTGGCTCCGGCGACACCTCTGATGGGAGCACCACTCCTAACGACCACTACTGCTGGATGAGGCCCGAGGACATCGATTACACCCGCCCCGTCAAGGAGTGCAGTAGCTGCTCCGATCTCGCCGCGGAGATGGCGGCGGCCTTGGCTGCCGCCTCGATTGTGTTCAAGGACAACAGGGCGTATTCGCAGAAGCTGGTTCACGGCGCCACCACGCTGTATGGCTTTTCGAGGAAGCAGAGAGGGAGGTACAGTCAGGGTAACGAGGCTTCTGTGTTCTACAATTCGACTAGCTATTGGGATGAGTTTGTTTGGGGAGGGGCTTGGATGTACTTTGCCACTGGGAATTCGTCGTACCTAAAGCTGGCTACCACTCCCGGCCTTGCCAAACATGCTGGCGCCTTCTGGGGAGGTCCTGACTATGGTGTCCTCAGCTGGGACAACAAGCTTACTGGTGCTCAGGTAATTCCTTTTGTCTTCTCCCTTCGTGTTTCCACTTATCTGCGACCTAATTAAGCTATTTGGTGTTTTTATCAATCTCACTTTAGTGACTGCATCACTCTGTTTTGTTTCTTTTTATTTTTATTTTTTTGTTTTGTTCTGACCTCATTACTTCAATTTCGACTCAACACCTCTAAGGTCAGTTTCAATTGTCAGCTTCTGTGCTCAGTTCCAATCAAGCAGCTCTATCACCAAAATCTTCTCATATGCACTTTTATCTTTTAGATTAGTTTTCTTATCTAACTTGCTAAAAAACGGAGGTGGCATGTTGATTCTAGCGGAAAAACTCAATTCATTTTTACATTTATTTTCTTCTCAAACAGCCATAGCTTCTGGTTAAAAGGGTTATCCAAATAGCTTTCAAGTATTACTGCATTTTCCAGAAATTTATCGTTTTTATTCACAATGCTTTTCAACTCAAAACTTGGGCCATTCTCATTACTTGTTTAACTTTAGAAGGTTCCCTTGCTTTCAACACCTCATGTGGACCATTTGATCGGCTGCTTCGTTTTGAATTTTTAAGAATTCCAATTCTGGAAATATGTTCAAGAGTGGAAGGGAAGTAACTTAATGTTCTGTCTTGTATTTAGGTTCTTCTGAGTCGATTGAGGTTGTTCCTGAGTCCTGGTTATCCGTATGAAGAAATTTTAAGGACATTTCACAACCAGACAGGCATAATCATGTGTTCCTACCTGCCAATGTTCACCAGCTTTAATAGAACAAGGGGTAAATAATTCTCCGACTTTCGACCTTTTTTCTGCGCAACAGGTTTTCCAACTATTGTTCTAATGAGAATAATGATGTCTTCTTCACCAGGCGGCTTGATTCAATTAAACCATGGTAGGCCTCAGCCTCTCCAATATGTTGTCAATGCAGCATTTTTGGCTGCCCTTTACAGTGATTATCTCGATGCCGCTGATACTCCTGGATGGTACTGCGGTCCCAATTTCTTTTCAACTGATGTTCTTCGAAATTTTGCGAAGACCCAGGTGTGCTGTTATACTCTTTTAAATCGTGCATGATGAAAGCTAATATCATGTGTCTGGGCTAATTTATTTTCCTTTTCTCTTTTCTGGGTGATTTTCTAGATTGATTACATTCTTGGGAAGAACCCTCGGAAAATGAGCTATATTGTAGGTTTTGGCAATCATTATCCAAAACATGTTCACCATAGAGGGGCTTCTGTACCAAAGAATAAAGTTAAGTACAACTGTAAAGGAGGATGGAGGTGGAGGGACACGTCGAAGCCAAACCCACATACAATTGTTGGAGCTATGGTTGCTGGTCCTGACAAGCACGACGGGTTCCATGATGTCCGAACCAACTATAACTACACAGAACCAACTCTTGCAGGCAATGCAGGTTTAGTAGCTGCGCTTGTGGCGTTGTCGGGTGATAAAAGCTCAGGAATAGACAAAAACACTCTTTTCTCTGCCGTTCCCCCAATGTTTCCAACGCCGCCCCCACCTCCTGCACCATGGAAACCATGAGGTGTTTGTCATTCATCATCCTCTTTCCCCTAAGTACCATATGTGACTTCAGTGTATTGATGATTTTGAAGATGGAGGTACATTAAAGCCAAGGAAAAGTGAAAGTAGTGCAACTAGGCCCAGTGAATCTTGTTTGTCTAAGAACAATCTTCGCCTTCAAGATTAGCATTAAAAATAGATAGTGGTACTTGAGACTGTCTTGTTTTTGTTTTTTTTTTTGTGATATACTTAGTATGTATGTATGTATCAGATCTTGAATTCTTTAAACTTGAAAACGAGCATAATGTAAGGAACACGTTGAACTAATGTTTTAGAGTAGTTACCTTACCCAATTTCTTTTTTCTTTACTAGTTTGAGGACTTTTTTTTTTCAATTTTGCAAAAGCTCGTTTGTTCTACGTGTGCTTACTCAAAATGCCACTTCATTCTTAAATAATTTATTGGTTGGTATAAACAATTGCTTCGTTTCCAACGAAGCAAGTGTGTATGAGAGTGCTTGAGGTTGGGACCAATTCCTCTAGACCTGCACATGCACTTGCCAATTCAAATAAAACAAAAATCATTGTATCAAAACCGGAGGCGGCGACTGGTAGCATTTCATTACTGAATGCCGTGCTGATTTTAAATTCCAACTTTAAAGCCGCTGAATGTTCTTTCATGTACTCCATCGAATCAGGTGCCATATGCTAGGGACTGATCCTCTTTCTAGTCTAGGACTGTGGGACATCATTTCCTTTTCATGCGGAAGTTGTGGAAATCATTATCCGATGAATATGGCATTACCATTAAACACTTGATAAGAGGCGTCAACATCTACAATTGAGCTTCCATGCTATCCCATCTCCCTACTGGCAGTGGCAAAACAGGAGTATCATACCAAGGTTCCAAACCATCGATACACTGTTTCACACGCATTTAAATAAACGACTAACACATTGTATGACAGCATAAGATGGTGATTGAGACTATAATGCAGTGTCAGTCAGTCAGCACCGGAACAGAACAACATAAGGATAGTTCAAGAGAGGTCACAAATTTACATCTGCAAGATACATGGTTCCAATTTGGAACTCAGACGTATTGCATAATACAATTCAATCAGTCCTTCTCAACTCTTTACATAAATCATTGTTGGCCTCTTTCTATTTTCTCCTTTAACCTGTTCTCAAAATATTGTTATTATATTACGACCCCAAAATGAACTATGGGAGAAAAGGGGTTGTCATATGAAAATCAAAAAGACATAAAAGGGAAAAATATTATGATTTATAAATGTAATTCAAAAGCAACTTGTTAATAAACGAGTCACGAAAATTTCGACCAACTAGGATGTTTAGGCCGTTCAAGGGGAAGCTTCTCCATCTCAAAACACCCCTTTTCAGAAACAGAGGTCACTTCCTCATTCAACCCTGTCAATTTGAGTTCATTGAGCGTTTTCTTTGCATAAACAGTGAAAGCAATAGTGGTAATTATTGCAATAATGAAAGAAATAATGTTGTATACGATTTCCACAGTAGTCAAGTGGTGCTTCCGGTGCTGTGCGTCAGCCAACGTCTTTAATAACCGACCACTGACGAAAAACAATAAGAAGTTAATGTGGGGTCAAGAATTATAAAGAAAAACACAAAAAAAATCCCGGTAATCATGGTAAGAAAAAAGAGTTTGAGTTAGAGAGGATATTTGTCTGGACATCTAACAGAACTCGAAAAGGTTTCACTCACTACTTTGTCTTCTAACCAGATAAGAATGGAGGAAATGGCAAGTGTCTTTGCAATTGCAATATATTTACAATTCCTCTTTCTTTCTACTCTTTTTCTTTAGGGAACTCATTAAGCCAATGAAGGACCCTAAATAGAAAGAAAACAAACCTGTAGATATAGATGAAAGCTTCTGGTACCATTCCAGCTACTGATCCACATATGTAGGGCCAAAACCTCATATTTGTGACTACCACAGCATAATTGAAAATAGTATAGGGAAAAGGAGAAACCCTAAACAGTGCAACGACTTGAAACTGATGAAACCAGTTCCCCTCCCCTGCCAGCCTAATCATTGCAGCATTCCGGGGCCATCTCTTTAACCATCGCTGGAGAATATAAAGGCAACAATCACAAACAAAAGGAAAAACTTAGTCAGAGAAAAAACAGCACAAAATTTAAGAAGACTGTTGATCATATAAGAAATAAAACGACTTACATGAATGCGGTCACGGAACGGTAGCCCAATTAAGTAAGGCAGGACCATCCCAATGGTTGTTCCAACCATTATTATAACGAAGCCAAGGCCATAACCAAAAATCATCCCGGTCAGCCACATGGAGGGGCCAGAAGGGATTAAGAATACTGGGAATAAAGCCAGAGAAGCAACAAGTATCATAGCAAGAACTGGACGGCCAAAGGCAGTAGCTTCCCATTCCATAAATGGGTAAATAACCTGCATATCAAAAATAAAATGATAAAGAATCAAAACATTAATTTAATCAAATATTACAAGCATCCATATGGAATGCATGCCATTCCACAAGACCTGAAATATAGAGTCTGAACTTGCTTTTAGGAGTAGCAAAGATGTCCATACTACAATGGTCTTTTTTAATATCATGCTCAGAAGTAACCTTAAAATGTCAGCGTTTTTGGGAAGTGAAAATGAAAACAGAAAGTGTGAAAAAGGAAATTCCTTCTGAGTTGAAGGAAAAGAGTCCATCTTATTTTGCTGCAAGATTTCATCCATGCCATAGATTGCACATTAAGTCAATTCATCTAGACATTTCCTTCAAAACATTTACCAAAAATACGGTAACTTGTTCGTTTGTGAAGCATAATTTAAATCAAGTTGGAGGAGAGCATGGAATTAGCAACAATAACCACGAAGATTGGCTCAGTGAAATCTTGATTACGGTTTCTAGATTATCTAATGTTGAAGACCGTCTAACTGTAACTGCTTTCATTTGTCATTAGAAAGTCCGCCTTGTTGTTGACGTTTCAAGCTCAGATGTGGGAGCACTTTTCACATGTCTTCTCAAACAGCTTAGACGTGTAACAATTGTTTCTATATAAATAAAACCTTTTATAAATTGTTTTACCCAATTGAGAATTGAGAGTTCGAGCTGTAACTTCGGTTAATAGTAAATATCAGAATGTGAATGTAGATTGAAGTTCGGTGACACTTTAATTGAACCACATTAATTTTTATGTGCTTTCTTCGTTACTTTTCTTTGTTAACGTTAACTTTTCTTGCGGGTTTCTCCATTATAGTTGTTATTCGTTTGTGTTTGGTAAATGATCTTGTGGGTTTATTTGAGCTATTTCCACAAAATAATTGAAGTAACATCATTTCCACAATAATATATTTCAGTTAGAAATATTATAAGAACACTGAGGGTGACACGGGATTGCCACGATTTAGTCAATATCAACGAATGCATATTAGCCAAATAACTTCAATACCGGTGCATTCTGAACAGAAGATGCAACTGTAGTACCTAAATAGTTGTAAAAGAAAGAGGAAATACCTTTTCAAAAAACAGTGGCACTCCCCATCTGATAAGAATAAAAGCAAGTATCACAATGACAACACACCATAAAAAGGATTTAATCCACCACCAGAAAGACTTTAATCTTGATTCTGGTCGAGGCAGCAAGATTTCAGATTCAACAGCCCTTGGTTCATCAGGTATGACCAGTCTAACATATTCACTATCCCCCCTCACACGAGAGCCCGAGCCTGCATGTTTTTCCAACACCTCTGATGATTCTTGTTTCATCATTGAGATGCCAGCAGGCTATAATAATAACAACAGAAAAAAAAACATCAGAATATAAGCACCAAACTGAGAGTGTGTGATTCAAAATTCAAAGTGCATATCTGATTCTACACTGAATAATTAAATTACGCAAGAACAGTCAGCAAATAACAATATATAAAAAAAGAGGGACACCAGGGATTCTATACGATCATTGCAGGCAAGTAGCATTCCCAATATTATGACAATAAAGCCAACTTAGTCAAATAACCCAAAAAGAGATACAATACAACGAGAAGATGTTGAACTGTCTTATAATTATATGCAGGTGCAGTATTAAGGATGTAAAGGTTTCAGAGATCCGATAGGATGCTCTCTGTTAGAATAAATCCAAGTCAGACAGGAAAAAAAAATGAACTACAGGAGTTATTGCCTGATTAAAATCATTTTAATCTTACGGGTGGAATAAGTTTTCTTCAACCATAATAGAACTTACGGTTGATGAACAAAACTAAATGCAGACAGCAATATTGATAGGTTTATAATGCATTTCAATCACAGATATCAGTAATCCCACGTCTTTGATAAATAAACTCTCAATTTTATATACCTTAAGAAACTGCACCTCTTGCTAGGTAATTCCAAAACACTATGTTTGAACTTGTAAATTTCCCAGAATCCACTCAATTTCCTAAGCAAAAATCAATTAATCAATTAAATAAATAAATATTCTGGTGTCGAAGTATCTGCTTGGAGACCGTGACGACAAAAAATATAAAGACAACCTAGAAATAATTGCAGCAACTAAATGGAACCCAGCTTCTAATTCTCCCAATAATCGATTGAATAACATTGGCATGCAAAAGAAAAGCGACAATGGATAGGGCAAGGATGATATTATAAACACAAGTGTTGAAATTGGTGAATTGGTGAATTGACGAAAGAAACATAATTATTTTGGAGGAATACCCAATTAAAAAACAAAGAAAATATATGAAAGTAGCTTTTGCGACAAGTGAGACAATGAAACGAACCTTGGGAGAAGGAGTTGAGCTCTGGCAATTAACTAACAGAACAGAGCAAAACAGAACAAAAGTGAAATGGTTATGGTTGGGTTGGGTGAGATTCTGAAAAAGATGGAAACGTCCCACTCACGCTACCATACTCATTAACCAACTAACTCCTTTTTGCCCCTACCTTACCTTTTCTTTTACAAATCTTTCCTTGTCACATTTCACCAACCATACAAACGCACCACAACCTTGTCTTTTTCTTTCATCTTTCTTGCATTACAAATGTAATAATGCATTGCAATTTGCATCCACTTTTTTCGTCTTCATCTATTTAGTTCTTTAATTTTCTAAAAGTTCAATAATCTTAATTCATTATTAATGTAATATCAAATTGTTAACATAATGTATTCGTTCGTAACATTAATGTCAATTACTTATATATTAATCCTACGGTTTAACTTGTCATTCTTAATAAGATAAAGATATAAACATACTTGTATATACGTAGTAGAGAATCTTGGCCACACACCTCTAAAATATTTTAATTTAAAATATTTTCACATTATTATAAATACGAGATTTAGTTACTTTAATTTATCATTAATATATCATCAAATCATTAACATAAAAAATCACTGTATATTTAGAGATATTAATGATAGTTATTTATACAGGTATAAATGTACGTAAGGCTTAAAAAACTTTAGTAGTTGCTTATATATAGATATTTTCTATTAATAATTGGATTGTTTATCAATAATGAAAAAATTTATTTGATAAAAAGATAAAAAATATATATATAATTAGAGGTCAAAACGGATAATCGGTTTGTCATTTAATGAGCCAACTCAACCTCACTCACTTATTAGCGACGTGAAAAAATTCAAACCCAACCCAACCCACCACGTAAATTAAACGAATTGACTCATTTAATTATAAGTTTTTTTAAATAAAAAATAAATATTTTTTATTTTAAATCTAAATAAATTTCATTCTAAAATGATGTTAAACTATAAAAACAATTCAAAATAAAAAAATATATCATATAATCCAAGCGTAATCCAAAAACAAATAAGTTTTTAATATTGATAATTTTTGTATCACTTCTCTATTTAAAATATCAGAATCTTCAATAGATAAATCTATAATATTCCTAATTTTATCCTTATTTACAATATAATAAAAGAATGTTAACTAATAATATTGAAACAAAACATAATAAATAATTCTTACTTCAGGTTCAATAGAGTTGAGTTCTAAGTAAATCGAGTTGAAAACTAACCCACATAAAAAATTTACATTTTTTCAAATCCAACCTAACTTAAACTTGTGGTATATTGAATTAACTCACGAATTATAGTTCATTTTGACATTACTTGTATAATTAAAATTTTACAAAGTTCAAAACATGTTTACAGAAAAGGTATATTTTAATTCTTTCAAAATATTAAAATTTTAAAAATTACATAGTAGGAAATGTAAACATAATTTTTTATATAATTATTTTATCATTTAAAGAAAAGTGGGTTGGCCCGCGTGATCTGAGATTTTGAAGTGCACGCGATAATGGGGTGACACGTGGATCTTGGACTATATACGAGGAAATGTAATAAACAATTTAAAATAGGTTTTAATATAAAGTCAAAAATGCACTTTCTGTGTAAAGGACAGATGGCAGAGGCGCTGAATTCCACGTGGCAACCCAAACTGAAACGGGCCATAAGCAACCAATGCAGAAACTATAAATTACGATTATTTGATATCTAATTAATGGTTTACAAGAAGAGAGCGTGGTAGAGACAGCGAAAGGGAATTGGGTCGATTGAACTGATGACAGAGGGTAGCAATCCAATATCTCCGGTGGACGGCATGGACGTGACCGGCGGCAGCAAAGAGCAGCAGGCGGCGGGAGTGGGGATTCTCCTTCAAATAATGATGTTGGTTCTGTCTTTCGTGTTAGGTCACATCCTTCGTCGCAAGAAGATTTACGTTCTTCCCGAAGCCAGCGCTTCTCTTCTCATTGGCTTGCTCGTTGGTACACTCGCTAACATTTCTCATACTCAAACTAGTATCAGGTCTCAATTCACTTTCTATTTCCATTCCTATTCTCTCGTTACTTTTTCTGTTTCTCTGGAACCTCACTTCCTCACTTTCTCTCCCATCCCAAACAGGGCGTGGTTCAACTTTCACGAGGAGTTTTTCTTCCTCTTCCTTTTACCTCCCATAATATTATATCCTTAACCACTCGCGTTCTTCTGCTGTTCTTGTTTGCTTTTTTTCCTTTATTTCATCACAATTACTTATTTCTTTCATTTCCTTGACCTTGCGCTTTCGCTTTACTCAGTCTGGCTTCAGTCTCTCGCCTGTAAGTTTTTATTTTCTTTCTTGTTGCATTCTTTCTTTTCAAATTGGTCTTTTCACTTTGCGTTCTTTGCAGAAACCTTTTTTCTCTAATTTTGGAGCTATTGTCACGTTTGCTATATTCGGCACCTTTCTGGCTTCCATTGTGACGGGTGTCTTAGTGTAAGCATTTTTTTTTTTTGGCATTTTTCATTTTTTCCATACCAGTGATTCTTTTCCTTGGTTTGCTTCTCTGTCCACAGTTATATTGGCGGATTGATGTACCTCATGTACAGATTACCTTTTGTTGAGTGTCTAATGTTTGGTGCACTGATATCCGCAACCGATCCTGTTACTGTTTTGTCCATATTTCAGGTCATGTGATTTACATATTGCTTTAATTTTTGTTTTTCTTCTATTTGCTTGTACCTCTACTGCATGCTACATACTCTTGTACCGAGTCTTCTCGCTTCTAAGGTTATGCCAATTGCTCCTGAATGCAACATGCTGTCAGTTGGGAAGAACCATTTTGGGTAACCGCTTTCTAGAGCTCTTCGGCTCCCTTAACCAATGCTTTTAAGTAGCATTTTATTAACTTGTGAAGGTTTAGGCTTTCCTGATTTCAATTCGACTACCCTGTCATCTGTTATCTTTCTATTTCACTTTAGTATTATAATATGTTATGCACCTTACATTTTGATTCGATTTGTTTCTGATTGCAGGAGCTTGGCACAGACGTCAATCTTTATGCCTTGGTTTTTGGAGAATCTGTTTTGAATGATGCAGTAATTTTCTATTACTACAACTTTTCTTTTTTACTCTTGAAAGTGAATCAATTGTGATTTAAACATGGATGGTACCACTTGCTGATCTTTTCCCTCTTTTATGTCTCTCCTTTCTCACCCCTAATCTACGCTGGCAGATGGCTATTTCTTTGTACAGGTATATGGAAATTTCTAAGTTTATATAAGATAACCTATCATTATTTTGACTCAAATATTCACCTTGCAGGACAATGACAGTGATTAAAAGTCATCCATCTGGACAAAATTTCTTCATGGTGGTTGTTAGATTTTTAGAGACTTTTGTCGGGTCAATGTCTGCTGGTTGGTTTATAAATCTTACATGATGTTCTCTTAATGCAGTGTTTATGGGCTTTAAAGATGACTATCCCCATCGACTGTCGTACTTTCCCTACCTATTCCCCCCAATTTTTGTGTCACTCAACCCCTTCTACTTGGGATTTAGATTAAAACGAAACTAAGTTTCTTATCAATTTTAATGGTTACATAAATCCTTATATTTGGTGAAAATAACCCTATTGGTGTCATATTATTAAAACATGTTAAATCTGTAAAAGGAGGATTCCGAAAGTATTTTTTATTTGTACCACTTAATGAAATCACATATATTATCAAAATTAGATGAATATCATTTATGATAGAAATTGATGCAGATTGGTATTCCAATTGTTCAAATGAAGCATTCAGACTCCAACTTGTTGAAAGGAGTTTGTCCTGTTTAGCAGAAGCACACATAATTATAATGGTACTAACAGATTTGGATCTACCTGTGGAAGATTGTTGTAATACTTTACTGATGAATAGTAATAGAAACTATTACTATTGGTGGAGGACACGAGAAATGTCCGTTGTGTGACGGACATGAGAAACTATTATTCCTGTTCTTGGAGATCGTATTGACTGTTTAATGTAGAATAGATTGTGTTCTTCACAACCCCGAGATGGTTGAATCTTTCTTGTGGTGACTTTTGTTGTTATCCTTGTCCTTCTACGTTTCTCCAATAGTCAGTTAAGGTGGGTTGTCACCTGCAAGAATTATGATACTCAAGTCAGTGAGGTCAAAAAGTGAGAAAATGGAGAATGATGCATACTTGGTTAGGGTTTCTCCTCCCCCTATACATACCACATTTATCACCCTGGTCATGATCATGCGAATCGCCGTGATATGGATTGATTTGTATCTTCATACACCTTGTTTCCTACTAGCAGTTATGTGATCATTTTGGGGATTGAACAACTGTACATGTGATGCAGGATAAGATTGTGCCAACTTATTTGTTGAACGACATTGGTGGGTGGCTTTGGGCTGCTCTGGGTGCTTAGTCATTAATAAGTATCCAAACACTTAAAGAACCCATCCTCAAAAGCTAGCTATTTAGGGGGGATAAAGCATTTCAACGAACCGATTAACCAACTCTTTATCAAGAGGTAAGTAACCAATCACTTGGAGAACCCACCCTTAAAAGCTAACCATCAAGGGAGGAGAACTAGATACTTTAATACTCTATTGAACATTTCATCCTACTTGATGTGAGAGCACCCCATAATACTCAAGTCCCTATTAGTTATCCTTGAACAATTGGTTCATTATACTTCCTACCATGAGAGTTTTTTATTTTATTTCAAATGGCTATGGTTATAACTCAATGGTTGTTAAATAATCTCTTACACTTTGTTTAGATGAGGTGATTGAAAGAGAGGGAGTGAAGAAGGAAAGAAAGAAAGAGAATTAAAGTGAAAGGTAGGGATGACAAATAAACCTCAGCAAGTATCGTTTGAACTCGAGGGAATGAGAATGTGTATGAGTAATACCTGTCTCCTTTTAAATTACTAAAATACCTTTAGTTTATTTAGTATTATATTTTGAAATTTTTGTAAGTATAATTTATTATTGTTATTATTTGATTATTTGATATTGAAGAGAAGAAAATGTGTGTCCTTTTGGTATTGAATTTTTCATAATATCATGTTTCCTTAGCTTTTTTTGGTGAAAAAAATATTTAATAAATATTTGGGTGGGTACAAGTATGTTTGTTTTGACAAAGATGTGGATGTGAAGCAAACTTCATATCCATCTCGTACTGGTCACGTGAATGTGTGAGTTTTTACTTTAGGGACAAGGATGGGTATAGTCAATCTCTCACCGCCCCCATTCCTCTCCATTTTTGTCTTTAATAGAAAGTGAGGTTGTTTGGATTGGTAAAGAAATGAAAAAAGAAAAAGTAAGATGATTTTATTAGAAAGAGAATCTAATTCAAAATTGTTAATTTTCAATATTCCTGATTTGGCATTTTTTTGGTGGCTCTGCAGGTGTTGGAGTTGGTTTTGTATCTGCTCTAATATCCTTTTAAATTAACGGTTATGCTAAACATGTATACATATATATGCAGCTTAGTAACTCTTTGGAGATTTAAAAGTCAAAATATAGTGAAACCTTAACTATCAATACCTATTTAAATATTCAGGGTTGGATATTGACAAGTAAGTATTTATGTTTCATTTCTTGGTTCAATATAACCAGGTCATATCTTGAAATTACTGATCTTTTTGTTCTTCAATTTAGTCTTCAGAACTTGGAGAGCTGTCTTTTTGTTCTTTTCCCGTATTTCTCGTAAGAAAACTCCTTGGACCATTTGTACATAACTTTATTGTAAAATTTCTATAAATTTCTTTATGCTGGTGCAAATTATTTTATTTCTCAGGTACATGCTTGCTGAAGGTCTTGGACTGTCTGGTATTGTATCAATATTGTTCACAGGAATGGTAATTGCATCTTTTTTTAATTTTATTGGTCATTTCATGTGTTTTAAAGCATTCTTATGCCTACTTTTGTGTTCATTTTAGGTCATGAAGCATTACACATATTCAAATTTGTCACGTAGTTCTCAAAGATTCGTCTCTGCTTTTTTTGAGTTGATATCATCATTAGCTGAGACATTTGTGTAAGGAGGATTTAATGGCAGATTTTCCCTTCTAGTTCAACATTACCTCTAAATGATGCACGTGAATCATTTTATCTAATGATCTACAGATTTATCTACATGGGCTTTGATATTGCTATGGAGAAACATAGTTGGTCGCATGTCGGATTTATATTCTTTTCCATTGTATCCTTTATTTGATCCTATAAATTTCAATTTTTGTGATCTGTACTAGCTTGATGTTTCATATTTGTCCTCCTTCTCAACTTGCTTGGTAACCACTTCAGATATTCATTGGAATTGCAAGGTATTATGCTGTAATTTCTATCGTCCCGAGTTATTGATGAGTGACATATGAGCTTGTCAGGCTTTTAGCTAGTTTGGTAAACTATAAAGACATGCATGCACTTTGACACCTCTGTGCTTAGCTTTCATATTTCTCCACGAAAATTTAAGTACACTGTTTGATCACTTTGTGCAGGGCAGCCAATGTGTTCTCATGTGCTTATTTGGTCAACTTGTTCAGACCTACCCGCCGACAAATTCCGCGAAAACATCAGAAAGCACTTTGGTATAGTGGTAAGGTTTCAGAATTTTGCAAATCCTTGACTATAATCTGGAAAGCTTTCTTGGTTCTGTCGATAAAATAGACTACCTTATTTTGGTGTGTTCTTTAGTGCCCTGTCTTTTTGTGTTGAGTTTTGTACTTTATGAACATGTACAGGACTTCGAGGGGCAATGGCTTTTGCCCTTGCTCTGCAATCAATTCATGATCTGCCAGATGGACATGGACAGATCATCTTAACTGCAACTACTGCAATAGTTGTTTTGACGGTAGGCTTTCTCATGCTTGTCATCAAATATTTTAATCTAATCATTAGTCATTACATTAAAAATAAATGCATGTGGAAGCAGAGTAAGGTCCTTTGCTATTTCACTCTTTTGAATCTTATTTTCACGCTTTATTCTGTTTCTGACATTCCATATCTATATTCCTATCTAAAAGGCTATTTGAAAAAAGAAAACTTTATGTAAAGCATGATATGTCATTTTTATCCTTTTTTAAATTGTCATTGCGTGCGTCTTTTCTTTCTTACCTCCATATATTTTCACTGCCACGCTAGATACAAGAAATTGTTATTCCGACTAAAATCATTTGGTACAATACACTATCCTACCTTTCTATTGTTCAAGGAGGAGTGTAGTTGCTTGCACACTCTCTAACACTTTATTTCTACCTGAAATTTATTAAAAATTACAAAATCATGAGTGAAACTTATTAATTAAGAAATGAGACTCAAAAAAAGAGTGGTTATAAAGGGTGTTTCACTAGCACTTTTATTGTGCAAATGTGGTTTTGTCTAGGCTTGGGGGAAATTCTCATAAATGCTTCATAATTTGGCTGTAACCAACTAATTTGGGTTTCTCCACTCAACATACGATTTGATTGGCTGATGTAGGATGTCCCATGAAAAGGCAATCTTAGCAGTTGGACTATTATTAGCTCCATCTTCAGATGCAAGAGGGGCAAAGAAGGTTGAGAAGGAAATCAACCTATAGAGCAGGAAGGCATCAAGAAACTTGAGGATTGTATTACAATAAAACATGAAAAGAAAGTGCAGGGATAAAACATCAAGGAGACTGAGTAGTAAACTTAAGGTTTATTAAAAAAAAAGTATTAAGATAGCACATTCTTGAATTTTCTGGACGAATCTTGATAAAAATGTGCAAGATCTGAATCCAATGTTAAGGAAACACTGTCAGCTTACTGATATGTAAAGATAAATAGACCATTCAAGAATCTCAGAGTGGGAGAGACAGAAATTTGGACATTTTCAATGGAGAATACTGTGCTAGTTCGATGGTGAATTGGACAACTTGATTGGAACTTCTGGAAACCTATACGGAAGTTTGGTCCACATTTATTTTTCTTCTTTAAATTACTAGCAGCTACCTATTCTTTTCACCACCTTTTCACAGTCCCTATACCTGGCTAGTTATTCACAATAAGGTTTGGTTACTTTATTTCAGGTATTACTGATTGGTGGTTCAACAGGCACCATGCTGGAAGCTTTACAAGTTGTAGGTAGTGACAGTCCTATCATCGAGAGTCCTTTGGCTTCAATTACCAGAACGGTAAGTTTTTTCTAGATGAGGTTCTTTGCTTATCAAACAGTAGAACCATCTATTCATTGTTGTTTCCACATAATTGCTTTCTCCCTGTGGAATATAGCAAGAAGCGCATAGCTGACTTCTGCTCGAGTGAGATGTGGTTGGGGGACTGCCTGAATTGAAAAATACTTAACACAAGTTTGAGATGGATTTTCTAGGGAAAATAATCGTTTCTTTTTTATCAAAAGATTTTATTTAAATCTTGTGTATGTAACTAGACTCTATATTTGTTGCTGAAAGTAACGGAAGCATGAAAATTGACTTGTGTTTTGATTATGCTCTTAAATGGCATATAAAATTGAAGTTGAGTCATTCCATTAGGGAAAACAAATCTTGATATAAACTCAATCCTATAAAACCATATAAAACCAATTTGTAAGTGAGGTTTGCGTCTATTTATGTCTTATAATTTGGTTATATCTTTAGTCAATGTCGATTACAAAAAAATTAAATAGTCAAGAGCTATGTACCAGTATGATCTGGAACCAAGCTTAAGTGTTAGATACAGGATATATGTAAAACTCTAAATGCAATTTAAATTCAACGAAATTACATTATTTATGAACTTTGTTGTGGAGTTTTATGTTAACTTCTAAATTAAATATTTCAACTGGGACTATGCATTTTATTCTGCCAAAGGATATGATAATTATAATGAATCTACTTGTTTATTTTTATTCTCTTTCAACTAACATCTTTGGTTTCATCCACAAGAATTTTGAGGGAACCAATGGTTATCTTTCTCCCGAAGATGAAGAATCATCATCAGGGAACAAAATCAAGATGAGGCTACAAGAATTTCAAAGAAGGTACAATCCGTGCTCTGAAATTGAAGAGATTGTAAATGTATGTTTACATTACTGAAATTTCTAGTTTTGATTTTTCTTTGCTTTTCTGTTGTAGTGCTGCATCTTTTACCGCATTAGATAAAAACTACCTCACCCCGTTCTTCACTAGTCAAAATGAAGATGAAGGTATGTTTGACTTGGCATTGATTTCTAATCAATATATGTAAAATTCTGGCGGAAGATTAAGAATTAGTATTTGGTGTTACTATATCTGACTTTTTGCTTTTTAATATGCTGATTTATGCGTCTTACTAGCTCAACAAACTAAGTCGTAGTCTTACATTCTAAATATGAATTACATTATTTTAAATCGGAGATTTCTCGGAGTATTTCTCTTGCTTACTTTTATCTGCTTACAAGCACAATTCTATCCCGTTAAAGAGTAAGCAGCAGCAGCAGCATCTTTGGTTGTTATCTTGTTTTTTCAATAGTTTATGACCATATTTTGGGCATTTGGAAACTAACTATTTTTTAACCTTTAAAATCTTGTTTTGTTGTTGCTGTCAAACTTACATTGCAGTATTTGATCCATATTATGTACGTATACTTCTTAGTGTCATAAAAAATTCCTCCTTTATACGATTGCGAGTTTTTCATGAAATACCTCAGTTGCGGTTGACATGATATCTTCTATTTGATGTTGGTGTGCACTATACTTGTTTGAATTTTATGAATTAATTTTACGCTTATTGAATAAATTTTGTTGACTCCGTATTTTCGCAACTTGGCCCTGGTCTTGGTCTTAACAGCTATGCCCCTGACTTTGGAGAACATGGGATTGGATGATGATGATGACCGCTACTCGTCATGATATTTTTGGAACAACGTACTCAATGATACTATGAAGGTTCCTTTTTGTACACACCTTGAGTCACATGCAATTTATTGATAACTTGGAGGAATTGTCATAATACAAGGATCATTCCAAGTTTCCAACTCACTGAATTCAGAAACTTACGTCAAGTAGGCAGATTAGGTTGGAAGACAGACATCTTATATGCTGCTTTAGTATTCTATGCTTTCAAGTTGATGACTATGGTTCTTTCACGAAGCTGGGGATTTGTAAACTTGATCTAACATACGTGTTTACTCACTCTAATATCGGTTGTCCAAGACTAAGCAAGCACATGATCTTCATATAAAATATTCGCGTTATTTGTTCTTTGCGGTTATCAAAATGATGAAGAGAATATGCATGTTGTACAAGTGATGATGGTAGAGAGAAATACTAAAATGTTTCAATTATGCTATAAAGTCCTTCGAGTTTGAAATAGTCTTCAATAGTCCTAGCATAATTGTATTCAAAAAGTTCATATTACCTTGTACATATTTTATTTATTTATGCTGGCTGACTGCTGGTCTTGTAAGAAGTCTAATGAATATATAATATTGTATGAAGTATTGCTGTACATGAACTTTATTTTAAAAACTGTGACACGTGGCCCGAAGATTTTGGACTGAGGTGGAAAGGATGAATGAACTCTGTCTATTTTTTATCTTAAAAAATATATTTTCAAACTGTATAATTTTGAAGTTAAAAATGACTTTTGAATTTTCAAAAGTTATTTTAACTTGTGGAATATACAATGACTTTTATTTGAAAATCATATTTTATTCTTGGAATGCATGTTCATGCTGTGTTTGATTTGAAGATGGATGTGAGAAGAGAAAAAAGTGAACGTAGGATTGTTTGGATCAAAGAAAAAATTATGAAAAATGAAAAGATTTGAGATTGAAGTTTATGAAAGTTAATGAATGCTATATGATAGATTTGATAAATTAAAAACAAATGTTTAAATTGATAAAAATAAAAAGATACTGTTTTACTTAGTCATAAAAGTAGTTTAAAATAAAATATAATTAGTATTAATTATAATCAAATTAAATTTTAGTTATTATTGTTATTATTATTATTATGGTTCTGAATAAGAACCATAACAATTTAAGTAAGAAGCATTACCAATTAAGTATTCATTTGGAGACCCTGAGTGATAATGACCCTGAGTGAATACCAATTAAGTATTCACTTAAGCATAGTTCGAGCAATAATTCAACACCCAAGCAAACCAACAACTATGCAAAATTTCATAATAAGTTTGACAGATATTTTGACATCCATATACCTCAAATAGTTTACTATAATTATTATAAAAATACGTTCTGGACTAATGAATCCATAACTCTGTTTTCTATGATAATTTTTTAATCCGGAAGGAAGTTTTCATAACTCGGAACCATTATAATTTTAATGAGGGTAAGCTAGGATTTACGGATATTATGGGGGTGCACGAAGAAAAAAGAGAGCTGTCGGATGAAACAGCCCGCAATAAGAGGTGAATTGTATCTATAACCTTTTATGAAGCATGAATAAGCCCACCTAGAGGGATCTGTGGAAAATGAGTACCACAAAAGGCACTATGGTACAAATTTAGCACACATTCATCTATGGCAAAAGATATTAAAAAATTAAAAATAGAAATAAAAGGGTAAGAGATAGGAAATCAAGGTTATTTAAAACAACGGAGTTTATGTAACGACCTTATCATCCTACATTGTATGATGAAGCATGCCACCGATCATTTTTTTCAGTCAAGTGGTGCCACAATTCCTAGACAGAAGAACATAAACTGTAGGAGCTTATAGACAAGGGGTATGCAGTCAAATTTACACGCAGTCGAGATATTTATAGTTTCTCCGCCGATTGTACTGAAGAAGGCTTCCATAGGTGCGATCCCAAACACCAACGAAAAGTGATTCTGTGTCAGGGCTAAAAGATACACCAGAGATCTCCCCAAAAAAATCGATCTCCTGCTCCTTCTCGAACCCACTCTTTACATCATAGACATGCACAAAGTCAGCTGGTTCGGCCATTGCCATGAATCGCCCATCAGATGTGAACCTTATAGAACGTATAGCTCCAAGGTTGCCCTTAAGCACAGCAACAGACTTTGACAAGTTCCTAACGTCCCAAACACGGCATGTTTTGTCTTGGTTACCGGTAGCAAAAATGTGGCCATCAGGATGCCATGCAGATGCAAATGAGTAGTCCAAGTGTCCAGATAAAGACTTGACAGTCTACAAAGAACCAAAATTTAAATAATTTCTAATTTACCCATACACCGCACATAAGGAATTTATGAAATAAATCAACAGAATACACCACCTTTCCAGTTTGAGAATCCACTAGTAATCCTTCTGGGTTGTCTCCAACAATCACAAGCAGTTTCGCATCTGGGCTCAATGAAGTATGCTACGGCCAGAAAGGGAAACAAATTCAGATAATTTATTCTATCTATTAGAAGACGGATATCATATTTTCCGACATTGGCAGTGTGCACAGTAATGAGAATGCAGAGTGAAAAAATATATATGTAGACATGCTTTCAATTCTATCTCCTTTTTAAGCTTAAAAATTTCCCCATTACTATTCTACTATTCTGTTTGAAGTTTCCTTAATAATAGTAGAGCTCAAAGGTTTGTCAAGTTAAAGTTTCATTTGGTGTCTCCCCCTGAACCCACCCACCCCCCTTCACATAACCTCCTTTCTCCACCCCATTTTCATATTTTTCTTCCTTCCATTCTCCCCACTCTTCTCTTTCCATTGTTTCAAAACTCCCTACACCCATGAGACAATATAAGTATGGGGAAGGTGATTTGAGTTTAAAGAGAAACACCCATCCCTCAAAAATCTCTATTAGAAGCTCTTCCAAAGTAAACCCATAAATCGATGTGATCATTTAGAACTTAGATTAGTAATCGGTTTCCTTAAATATTAGGAATCTTGTTATTTCCTTAAAATCCTAAGCCCTATAAATTGGGGGATTTGGTGACTTTCTTTGGTGTCTATCAACTATAATGCAGCTATAGGGATAAATATAGAAGCAAAAATCTCTTTATTTTGAGTTGTAGGTTCTACCATTGGATATACTAACTATACAACTGTGATGTTGAAAAGTTACGATAACTACTATGTATGAATTACATGATTCCTAGATGAACTATTAAAACATGTTTATGCCAAGGGGCCTAAGCTATGATGTATGGCTGTGACACTTGATTGTTGGTTTGGAGATATACATACATACACACATATATCTATATAGTTTGTATGGTTTGTGAATTAGCTTTATTTTCAGGCTGGCCAGGGTAGGTTAACTATAGACAATTTAGTGTGTGCGCTGGCAACACTCCATCGACGGGCTTTTGACACCCCAACCATTAACGGATTGCGGACTGACAGAATTACTAAACTGCTTTCAATAAGAAAAAAACAAATCCCACATGGAAATTTTATACAAAATTAGAAACTTGACCAAATAAAGACTTACATTTACAGGCCAAGAGAAGGAAAAATGCTTGGAATGCTGAAATTTTTCCATGTCAAAGTCTCGAACTCCACAGTCATTATTCGAAGCCATGAAATGAACAGCTCCACTGAGATATCAATTAATTGTTAGCATCCTTTGTGACCAATAATTGCTAGCACCATATGAATCAATAAAGATCCAAAATAAACAGAGAAAAAAAAAGAAAAATAGTGAAATGAACAGCTCCATCGAGATATCAATTAACTGTTAATATTGTTTGTGATTAATAATTGTTAGCACCATATGAATCATTAAAGATCCAAAATAAATAAAGAAAATAAAAGAAAATAGTAGAGCAGAGAATCAAGACCTTGGATGCTCATATATCTCAACAGCATTTGTTATTGCATTGTCATCATAAGTAGTTCTTGAACAAAAACTAACCCCCGGTCGATCTATGTACTGCAAGACAAGATGTATCATTTAATCAGTCAAGAACTTTAAATTATATGGAATGAAAACAAAGTTCAAATGATTGAGAATGAATTCATATTATTCAGTTTGGCTAGTCGGTAATTGTTCAATTAATCATATCCATTTTAAGGCAAAATGATTTCTATACCATTTAAAAACAATGTAAAAATCTAACAAATATATAGAGTATAAAATTCGTAATCTTGATAGAACATCCAAAGCAAGAAATAAAATATTCAGTACAATAAATAATAGTGACCAAGTATCCTGCATGGTGTGTAGCAATAGTGCGTCCAAAATAAACAATGACAAATACTAAACATATAAGGAACAAGAATGACAACTACAACCCCCATAATAGTAGAAGTACCTTGCAAATAAGTTCTCCTTGAAAACCCCCAGCAATCAACAAATTATCCCGCACAGCCAGTGTACTAATCTGTGTCTGAGTAAATCCTTCCAAAAGGCTTCCAGGATGTTTCTATCACCAACAGGCACAAACGGCTTAATTTCATTTCTAGATTCTAAGTGATTCTTTTGATAACAAAGGATTGCCTAAATGATTACCTCGCATGGAGCTACATGCCCTGCTACATTCAGTATTTCTGATTTCTTGGAACTTAAAGAAGACCAGTGTATAATTGAGTAACTCGAAACAAGATACACATCATGTTTAGATGTTGACCACACCAAATTCCTCAACTGCAAATGACAGATTGGAGGTATCCCATTAACATAAGTTAATTCATTGAACATGGCACGCTGAATTTCAAGGAGGTAATAGTCTAATATTTATCGCATCATCTGAAGTCATTCAATAGAATTCATTAGTATATAAACGTACTTGGAAATGAAGTATTGTTGATTTCACAGATCTAGTGTTTTGCCAGAAATCATAATACTTTCCTCCCTTATCTGTTGGTGAGCATTCCTGTAGGCAAGAGATGAATAGATGTGAAAAAGATAAAAATCCCTAAAAAGCATTACTCAAATGCCACAGAACTCGAGTAAAACACAGTATACCTTTTCTGACAGTTCGCCTGATTGAGGTATATTTTCATAATTCTTGTACTGTTCTAGTCTAGTTTGTCTATACTTCTCACGACTAATGCTCAGTCTATCCCAAGGTATACCTTGAATATCCTTTCCTTTCCTAGCTTCTGCAGCAGTGGTGTCTGTCATTCGATTTTCCTGCAACGGAGAAGCAAGAACCCGCAACCCAACAAGGGCAATCAGAAAGGAAAGATTATGTCAAAGCCATTTCATAAAATTTTACTCATGTAATCGTAGATGAAGCACATAAGACAAAACCAAAAGGCATGAACATTTTACTTATGAGGGGAGACCAACCATTGATTCATATTCATCATCCTCATCGGATTCGGACTCTGAATCACCAAACACTCTGCCCCGAAAATATATATCATCTTCTGCATCCGCCATTTCATTATCGTCAGCGGCATAATCCATTTCGTCCCCCTGTTGTCGAGCCATTGTTCCCTATGTTACCGATTCCTGCTAAACAAATGGTGGGAGGTAAAAATCAGAAAACTCGTCAATTTCACCCCGTACGAAAATATACAAACAAACACCCAATGTCACATAACCCTGAACTAAAATTTGAATTTCAATTCCAAGTATGAAGATGATACTCCCGGTCTACGAATAGTGACCGGAACAGGAATAACAAGCAAGCAGTAACCTAACCCTAAAAACGTGAAACCTTAAAAAAAAGAATTAAATTCTAAAGCTAACCGACAAAGGAGTTGTCAAGAAGTGGAAAATCATGAGCAAAACAATGCATGAATTTGCAGAATTCAGACAGGCGTTAATGCGTAAGGTGCAGAAAGGTTTTATCTTCAAGTTTCGAGACGATGAATTGTCGAAAGAAGGCCTCAAAATAAAATAAAATAAAATAAATCTTGATCGAAAAATAAAGGAGAAGAATGAAGAAACTGCATAGAGAGAGGTGAAGGTGGAATTGGGAAATAGAATAGAAGGTACAGAGACATAGAGTTAGATATATACATATGTATATATATATAGAGAGAGAGAGAGACCTTAGTGTTGGCGAATGGAAGAAGAAAAAGAAGAAAAGAAAAGGAGAAGACCTTGAATTGAATTGAAATGAGAGAGACAGATAGAGAGAGGATCTGATTTGCGTTCACGATTGAAGCACATTCCTAGGATATATAGGACACATCTCCAACTGCCACTGCGAGTTCTTTCTTCCTTGTTCCTTTCTTTTTATCTTTCTTTAATTAATCTTTTAAATTAACTGCCACTGCGCGTCTTCCTGTCTCTTCTTTTTCTAACTTTTTACTTCTTCTTTTTTGTTTATTTATTAGTGGACTCACCACACTGCTGTCTACATTTTTATTGGATGCTGCGTCTGTTTGATCGAATAAATCTAATGTAATTAATAAAAAATTAAACTATATTTTTTATCTTCTTTCTATTATTTATTGTATATTTTTATACTTTTTTGTTAGATTTTTATACTTTTTTATTTTTTTATTAATAAATAATCTAATTCTCTAACAATGTTAAGGCATTTAGTTGAAATTGAATAAAATAGACACTAACAATGTCTAAATAAATTTTCCTTTTTTTCAGATATCAATGTTGTATCAACCTTCTACACTGTTAACAAGGCATTTATTCCATTTTGCATTTTATTTGTAAGTATGAGATTTTTTTTTCCTTTTAATATTTATAATTATTAATATGATTTTTTTTGTTAATTACTTGGTAAATGTTACATATTGATTTTAGTCTTATTAATATAAAAATAGGAAAAACACATGTATTTATTTTTTGTATGATGATTAAAAACAATAAATTTATTGTTGTTATTTTTAGTATTATAATTATAAAGTTAAATATAGATAATATTTATAATTTTATTGTAAATAATTTTTTATTTATTTTGAAAATACTTCTGTAATTAAAAAGTGGTTAAATTTAAAAAATGGTTAAATTTTATAAAATTAATAATATAATTATTCTAATTTAAATGTTAGAAGTTTTGTCTTATTGACTAAAGATCAAACGAGTTAATAATATATATGGGTGAAAATTTTATTTTTGTAAAATAAAATTTATCATATAAATATATAAAAATATGAGTTAAAATTTATCTTAATAAAATTTAATTTTTTTAAATTATTATTTCATCTGGATTATTTTCATACCATTTTAAAGTTCACCAATAAAGTTAAAAAATAAATGTTTGACACCAAAACATCACTCTATATATAAATATATATTATGCTATAATTATTTTGCAAATTTTATAACCATTTTTATAATTACTTTTTGAAATTATATATTTCTATAAATTTAATAATATTTTTTACTTTAATAATAATTAGAAATTTGGATTTAATTTTAATTATTATATAATAAAAGCGAATGTCATGTATATTTTTAATAGTAAAATTTGAATTAGAAATACGATGTAAAATTATATATTTATAATTTTATCAATTAAGTCGCAATTTTAATAAATTTCGATTTTAAGTCGTCTGATGTTACAACTCGAATCTTTTTATTGAAAATATTTAATAAACACGTTGTATTTAATGAATTTTATGAAGACATCAATTAACACTTACATAATAATTAATATATAGTTTATTACTTGCATTATATATTTAATATATAATTTAATGCTTATATTATTGTTTTTTAATTATATACTTTTATAAATTTAATAATATTTCTTATTTTAATACTAATAATTAGAAAATTAATTTTATTTTCATTATTACAAAATAAAAGCGAAAGTCATGTGTATTTTTAGTAGTAAATTTTGAGTTAGAACTACGATGTAAAATTATAATTTATCAGTTAAATCGCTATTTTAATAAATTGCCATTTTAACTTTGATATTATTACTCTTTTTATATGAATGTTTTTATTGAAAATATTTAATAAAGACATTGTATTTAATGAATTTTATAAATACAATTAACAATTACATAATAGTTAATATATCGTTTATTACTTATATTGTATTTAATATATAATTTAATACTTACATTATATTTAATTAATTACTATATTAATTACATTAATAATCATATTATACTTAACTAGAAAAATATTAAAACAATACATACGTTTTGCATAGTATTTTAATTTTTGTTATATTAAAACTAATGAAAACTCATGTGCATTCATTTTTTTATAATAATAATAATAAATTATTATTGTTATTATCGTTATTGTGATTATAAATTAAATGTAAATAATTTTTATAATTTCATTGTATATATATTTTTATTTATTTTATAGGTAGTTTTTACAATTGAAAAGATGGTTAAGTTTTAATAAAATGGTCAAATTGAAAAAAAAACAATAAAAGAAACGGTAAATTTGATAAAATAATTAATTTAATTTCAAAAACATTATTTAATGGGTAAATTTAGAAAACAATTGTGAGCCAAAAAAAATCTTGTATACATAGATAAAATAATAATAATAATTCTTTATTTATGTCTATATCTACCTTTTTATTATTTCAAATATTAATTAACATATTTTGAAATAAGAAATAAGATTGTTTGTTGTAAAGATTCTGAGTTCATACTTGTAAATTTTTATCTCTGTTGTTTATTTTATCAATAAATTAACATATAGGTAACATATAAAACAAACAAACAAAACTAATAAAGTTGTAAAATATTTTTAGAAAATTATTTAAGTATATCACTTGAACGAAATAAAATATAAAAACCAAATAAACCAATAATAATTTAAATTTAAACATATACATTTCAATTTTTAAACATGTTTTGTAAAAAAATTATGATACCAAAAAGTTACATTTATGATATCGAGTTAAAAATATTAAAGATAAGCAATAAATAAAATTTGTCAAATGTGTCTGATAGAACAATTTAACTAATATATTATTGAAACCGAGTTAAAAATATTAAATATAAGCAATAAATTAAATTTGTCAAATGTGTATGATAAAACAGCTTAATTAGTTTATTATTGGAACCAAATCATAAAAAAATATAATTAAAAATATGATAAGAGAATTTTGAAATTTAACAAAACTTGTTATGAGATGTTAAATCATTGAAAAAAATTAAAATGGTTCTAGTGAAAAATATTGTTCAAATAAAACAAAATACAGTAAAATTAAAGATAATAAATGAATTAAGTTTTTATGTTACCCACGTGAGTATGGGTCTACACGAATAAAATTAAAAATAAAATTATATCATGTTGGAAAATGTTAACAATTAGTATAAATAATCAAATGTGTAAAGTGTAAACCGTTTGATTAAAAAAATTGGAAATACAATATTTTGAATATAAGTGTAAAAGGAATAAAATGTTTAATTAAGATTGTGTTGAGAGTAAAAGAAACTTGAAGAATTGATTGTAACATCCTCAAATATATATAACAACTTAATAAAGATTTCATCATTATAATAAAGAGAACAGTCAAAGTACAATAGTAGTTCCTTAATTGACATTATAGTCATCCACATAAAAAATGAAATTTAAAACTTTAACAGTTTAGAGTATTTCAAAATAACACCAACTTAAATTTAGAAATCCTAAAAAGACTATACTGCAGCATCAGCATTTTCCAACTCTTGCTCCAAGGGAACCTCTTCGACAACATCTGCTTCCATCCAAGTGGATGATCATCGCAAAGGAAAAACATACACAAGCAGCACACAACACAGAAGCAAGGGTGAGCTAGATAAACAAGCAATAAACATATAGTACAATCAATCAATGCCATAATGCCTAGTTACATATAAAATAACAATTAAAGCATACCCTTTAAACCATGACTCAAACACTCAACACAACTCATCCGGATTGGTATAACTGTCGAACTATTGGTCGTCTTCGCACTTGCATAGTTCAGCTGGCCCTCCCCAACACTATATGCAAGGTAAATCCCCCAATCTGTCTATGTCTAAACTCTAAGACTATAGACGAGGACCTCCTCTACTCTCACCACTCACATTGTTCTTCTCTATTTGAGCATGAACAATGCTTTGAGTGTAGGGATATACATATCAGTTCAAAGCTCCATACAGTTATACAGAACAACATTAAGATCCCGCACATCACTTTCAATCATCTCACCTTGAGATGTCCAATTCTCACTCAATTTCATCATTTCAATTTGCAGTCACATTATTTCAAGCCACACAATTCAAATATATGGACATACATACATCCTGGCAGTCAAACAACATCAAACAACTCAAACAGATGTGGAAAAATATGAAACTCACTGAACCAGGTCTCACAACGCACCAAGATGCAAGGCAAGACAGCAAAAATTTGCATAGCGCACCACCCTTGGTGCGCTGAGCGAATTTTCTTGACAAGGGGAGTGTTTTTCAGCTAAAATTCGCATAGTGCACAACCCTTGATGCGCTTAGCGAATTTTCTTGACAGGGGAACAGTTAAAATTCGCATAGCGCCCTAAATTCGCTATTCGAATTAATTTGGCTAATTTCCCAAGCTAGCAACAGTCGCAAAGCGACTACATTCGCTACGCGACTTACCAAACAGATAGCAACCTTCTCTAGTCTTTCGCACAGCGCACCAACTCGCTGTGTGAATGCTCAAACAGAGAGCACCTCTCTGTGAGGACTCGCTATGCGAAAACATTCGTTTAGCGAGTCTGCACAATCTGCAGAACGCAAATTTTGCAGAATTACCCACTTATCCACTCCTTACCACTTCTAGGCCTTTCTTCCAACTTTTAAGACTTCTAATTCATATTTTGTACCTAATTAAACTTGTCTAGATGATTATCAAGCGTTATTAACATGATTTTAAAGTGATCAATACCCAAGTTTTAACTTAAACTCCCATTTTTTATTAACCCAAGAACCCAATTTCAATTCGACCATGTTGAACATGACTTTTCTCAATTTTATGATCCTAACCTGTTCTAATTTACTCATCCTAGCTAGCCAAACTGCCCAATTGCACTCAGGACTACCTATGCTCAAATTCTTTATCTCAGTTCCTTTCAAAAGACTCAAAACAGTACTTCCTTAACTATTTACCCTTCTAACACGACTAACACATGATTTTCACCTCAACCACTCCTTACTAACCCAATTGGTCATCAGAGAAGAATCAAATGTCTGAACGCACCAATCTCACCTTCGACGCTATCACATATGACTAGTTACAACTAACTGGATCAGACCAGCTGCTCTATGATCAGGGATGTGCCAACTCAGATTTTTAAGATTCCTTTATCCTACCAACACAGTACTCTCAATAAGTCACAATTGATTTATCTAAGTCATCCAAACTGTCCTATGGTGTTATATACTTCAAATTACTTAACTTCAATACCTCACAGTAACCTAAAACAGTACCTGTGCACCTACTTACTAACCACATGACCAACATTACATACTCAAAGCCTCTCCAACAAAGCAAGTACAACCAACAAATATATCCAAGTCAAATCAAAATCATCAAACCATGGTTACACAAATTTCACATATTCAACAGGTGCAATTTAAAACATGCTCACCCCAAAATATAGTGTAACAGTAAACCACTCAAAATAAATTAAACAGGCCAATCATCCAGCTCCTAAAATATAACTAGCTCTTCTTACCTCAGAGTTGTATTACCAAGCTTACAAGGACGTCCCTTTTGGTATCTCACACGCGAACTCAATCCAAACCCTACAAACCACCAAAGTGGTGACAACAACAACTCTTAGAGCTTGATTTGGCAGAAACAGGAAAACGAAACCCACTAGTAACATACAACCAGTAATGTTGCATGCTTTAGGTTCGAAGACAGTGAAAGAGAAGGGAAAAACGACTTACCGGTCCAAACGAAAATACGATCGTTTCAAAAGGAAGCCTTCGGTGTGGTGAACGTCTGAGCACCTTCTAATCCAAGATTGAATGGTTCAGAGAGCTGGAAATTTAGGGAGAAGACAGAGAAGAGTTTAGGGCAAATAGTCTTAAAGAGAGAAGAGCTTAGAAAATGAAAAATTTTGAAGAACCCTTCCTAAGGTTAGGTTGACCTTAGTCTAATGGGCCTCGCTGCCCCACATAGAACCCAATGGCGTTAAACTTTTTCTGGCTCTTACATTTATGATTATTGTCAAAACCAAAACAAATTTGAATAATATTTATAGGATGAGTTTATTGGTTATCCATGTGTGTAAACTAGTGTATAAAAACAGGTATATGCAATTTATTGTTTTATAATAATTAGAAATAAAATATATAATTTTAGATTAATTACTACAATAATTATTATAACATGTTTTTAAAAATTGTAATTTTATAATTACATAATACACAACAAATTTCACTGTTTATTATATATAAATTAGTATATACTAAAAAGTGATTAAATAAGAGTTATATTTTTATTGATAGTTATGGATCTTAGAATATAATATGTGTAATAGCACGTTCCTTTTCTTTATCGCCATTTTAGTTGACTTTTTTTTAGTGATTAACGAGGATGATATATGTTGAATTGGAAATTGGATAATACTAATGTATTTTCTCAAAAATAATACAAAAAAAAAATACTTTTATTGAATGGAACATCTGGATCAGGAAAAAAAATTGGTTAAATAATGATTTTCTCATTAACTAAACATTTAATTTGTTGGAAGTTATTGTACATGATTGTTTACCTATTAATTTAGGATTTAAAATAAAAAAGTAGTTTTATGTTCTACTTGTTCTTTGATGTGAAAATAATGTTGAATAACTCTTTTACTTGTTTGTTGTTTTATTATTGTACGGTTGTATAAATTGTTGAAATAATTTTTTAAGAATTTACAGTTTTCATTTTTGAATTTAGTTTAATTTAAGAAGTATCTCGTAACATGACCTTATTTACAATAATACATTTTATATAATAAATTAATATTTAATAATATTGGGCCAGAAAATACCTTCACGTTACTTTGTAAAACAATTGATTTCTTACATATACATAGAAATTTATTAGAGGAGAAAACGTTAAGAATTAAACGAAAACGGAAAAGAAAAATTAAGATTTTTGTACTTAATTTTAAGAGTACAATTTATATGTATCTGTTTAGAATGCACTTGAATTATATTATTTGAAATACGTTTTTTGTGATTGAAACCTCTTACGAATAATAATTAATATGTCAAATAATTTAATGCTACTTGTTTAATATATTATAACTACATTTTTAGGAATAACATTTCAATATTTGTGTATATGTATTAATACCTTTAATTAATATATTTAATAAACAATTCGCATTAAATAAACGACTTAAAAATATTTAGTGGTATTTTTAAAACTATGCATCATATTTAATATTATCAGTTGTAAAATATTATTTAACAGTGCAAAACCGTATAAATAAAAGTTGTACAAATGATAATGCACAAACACATAAGACTAATATATAAGTATATTAGTACAGACAAATAACATATCATCAAAGAATAAAGAGATCCAGCGGTATTAAATTCTATATAATTTTAAGTCCAACCTTTAATTAAGTTTGTTACTAAATTTTATTTATTAGATATTGAATCGTGATTAAAACTCTGTTAGTTATAAGTTTATCTTAAAATTCATAAATAGATAGGTGTATATACTCGCGTTACACAGTTTAAATAAATATATTTAATATAACATAAGTTGATGAAGAGAAAAGTATGAATAAGTGTTTAATAATAATTTTCGACCTCTCACACAAAACAACAACTATTATATTACATCCATAAAACATGTACTAAATATAAAAAATTACATATACACACTAACAAAGCCAAAAATTTAAAAAAAATAAAGGAATGTACACAATAGAAACTAATCCTAACTATTGTAGTGCATCTCCATCACCATGTATTGAATTGATTAAAATGGTTGTCATCAGTTATTTTAATTATCTGGATGATGAGAAATTAAAATAGATTTTAATATCTAATTATTTTTCCTTTTATTACTTTTGAAATCAGTAAGTGTAACTGAAAATAAATATAAGTAATATTTTTTCTTATCATTTGGTGTTTTGAAAATTTTCAATGTTTAAATTAAAAAAAATATTTATGATCTTATTTGGAATAATATATTATATGTAATAATTTAAAATTGAATAATATTGGGTGATTGTGAAAACAACTTCTCATTACTTTGCAAAACAATTGATTTCTTACTTATACAGAGAAATTTATAAGACCAGGAAAAGTTAAGAATTAAACGAAAACGAAAAAAAAACATTAATATTTTTGTACTTAATTTTAAGTGTACAATTTATATGGATCAGGTTAGAATGCGATTGAATTGTATTATTTTGAACCAAGTTTTTTGTGATTAAAACCTCTTACGAATAATAATTAATATCTCAAATCCTTTAATGCTACATATTTAATACATTAACTATATTTTTAGGAATAACATTTCAATATTTGTACATACATGTATTAATACATTTAATTAATACATTTAATAAAAAATTCGCATTAAATAAATGACTGAAACATTTAGCGGTTTTTTTTTAAAACTATTTATGGATCACAATTAATGTTGTCAGCAACTCTTTATATTAGTATTCAATTGAAAATATTTAATAAATACCTTATATTCAATGATTTTACAGTTTAATACTTATATTTAATGGATTTCATTAAAACATCATTTAATATTTACACATATTTAATGATTTTATAGTTTAATTCTTATATTGAATGAATTGTATCATATTGAATATTATACTTTATATAACATTTAACCTCATGACAATGTTATTTTTAATCTTTTATATTCTGCAAACGTTAAATTCTAAAAACCTCATAATGATATTTTTGATTTTTTTTTGGAAAAAAAGAGTTTATTTAAGTTGTTTAGGGCTAAAACATTAACTATATCAACATAGTTAGTTGAAGTGTTCACAAGCAAAGTCTTAAAAATTTAATCTAACATTATATGTATTTTTAAATTGTTTATCATACTTTAGATTTTAAAAATATTCATTTTGAACTAATTCGTTAAATACGTGAAGAAAAAGCTACATCATTAAATAAAGTACACTAAATTATAAAATTATTTATAATTTGAGCTTTATATGAACACGAAGGGGTAAGAGATAAAAAGAAAAAGAAAAAGGAGAATTTTAAATATTTGAGCAATTAAATAAGAAAATAAAGAGGTACGTTTAGACGAACAAAAACCACTGCTCAACAGAAAGAGAGACAGCTGGCTATTACTGCTATTCTCTTATTTCTTACATTCATCTCTCATCTTCCTTCACTTTCCATCTTTCATTCAAATTCAATTCTCCTTCTCACAAGCCAGAAGAGCAAAACCAACAACAAGAACCAACATCTTTTTCAATCCACCTTTTTCATTATTTCATCTCTTCTTTTTCTTCTTCAGACAAGCATTTGCTTTTGGGTGGTAAGTTCTAACTATTTCCCACTTTTTTATTCCGGTAAAGTTGTTTGCTTTTCCCCCATTCTTTGCAGCTTCTCCGTTTCTTTTGTTGAGAAAGTGAGATGGGAACTGCGTTCATAGGCTTCAATGTGGTAATTTGGATGTGGGATCTCGTTTGACTTGGAATTCGTGCTGTTATCTTACCCCACATTTCTGCTTTACGAACTTTTACCATTTTAAACACTTTTTTCTTGTTTTGCATTTGGGACCCTTCTGTTGAGTTGACGTGTACCCAGTCATCCAAGTTTGAATTTTTTTTGACATTGGATAAATAAAGTTTTTTCCTTGCAATCATGGCACACCTACAAGGAGTTTAATCTAAACTTTTATTTTCTTTTTCTTTCTGGGGAGGGGTGTGAATGAAATTTTTTGGTTACCGTGCCTTTTTCTGGGTTTAGGATATACATTACTTTTCAGGAGGGCATTTGGATCTGGTAGAGCCTTTTGAGCCTGAAGATTCTTTTCTTTCTTTCACTTTCTCTCTCTCTCTTCAATTCATATGATTAGTTGGGACCTGCTTCTGTGTAAATTTTTGAATTTTTTTTCCACTGCTGTCACTGGGTTTTTTGCTTCTTCTTTTCTTTTGGTATTTAAATGCAAGTACCATCTAAGTTGGCGTCGTTTCTCTCAGGAATTGAGCACTGGCAGCTTAGCTTGTGTGTCTGGCATTAACATTGATGAGTAAAAATTATTTGTGAGATTTGAGATCTTTGAGTTGCGAAGATGGTGTGGCCAATTGCCTTTGAGCTTCTTAGCGAGGTCAACTTGTAAGGTGATGAGGTGGAGTTGCAGTGAGCTACATGTAGGAACAAGATGATTGAGCAATTCATCAATTTCGTTATTCGGCCTCCCAGGTATTAATTTTTGCTTCTCTGGTTGGTGGCATGGCACTATTCAAGTAAGCAGGTACTGTATGATGCCTATATGAAAGAGAATGTTAACTGTGCCATATTCATTAGGGCACTTTCTTTTCACAAGAGGATTCCTATTTTGTTCCCCACCCTAGTAATTACGTGTGTCCTGTACCTTTTTGTTTTTGTTTTCATGTTTATCTCTTGCCTTTGATCTCCACACCAGTTTTAACTAATATAGAATCGTATTAAATTTTCATGGCCATGTCATCTTAGTTGTTGATAATTTAGGGGGAAAGTACTTTATATGCATCAAAATCGTCTTTACCTTTTTTAATATGTTGGTTCTTTCCTTGATAAGCCATGCTCGAACAAGTAGTTTTTTTAATTTGATTTTAAATTTCAGTTAGGGTATTTTTGTTTATTGGTTAAAAGTTGTAAGTATTCGAATGTCTGTTTAACCCAATCCAGTTAGAAACATACTTCTCTGTTGAGATGCTTTGAAAGTTTTCAAACCTGTAAACCAAGCACACACTCAATCATCTTCAAACAACTGTCAGACAGGCTTCGTCGTAGATCTTATCAACTTTTTCTTTACTCCAGTAAATAACTATGAAAGTGCCCCTGCATCCGTATCCATTGCTCAACCTGTGATTATTTTTTCCAGCAAATTTAGTTACAACTGTATCTACTTTGTCAGGGCGGAGTATAATCCTGACCAGTACCTGTGGGAAAAAGAATTCACCCTTGCAAGTCGAACATACCAAAGGCAGGATTTGGAGGCAAGTATGGACATTATTAATTTGATGGTTTTTTGTAATTATCATCATCTGTATTTAGTTAAATCATGATTCCAATTATTTGCTTACTGATAGATTATCTGTTTTCCAATTCTGCAGCTCAAGAATGCCAGAGGCTATACCTTGAAGTGTAGCCACTATCTCCCATCTCCTTTCCCAGAAGATACTTCTCTTCCTTGTGTTATATATTGCCATGGAAACAGGTGTCTGTTATTTAAATGGCTCGTCTTGACGCTTTGAAAAAATTGTAAATTTAATTTTTTTAGCTATTCTATTATTCTCCCTTGTGATATATGTGTGCACATGTACAATTATGCAGTGGATGTAGGGCAGATGCCAATGAAGCTGCTGTAATTCTTCTTCCTTCAAATATTACTGTTTTTACCCTTGACTTCTCGGGTTCAGGCTTATCAGATGGAGAATATGTCAGTCTAGGCTGGCACGAAGTAAGTTATCTCTATATGCATGTTTTTATTTCTTTATTAATTTCTGTCTATTAACTTAAGTTTTTGCCTATCCCATCTTTTATGAAACCACTAATATGTGTCCATTCCTTTGTGTGGTAGAAAGATGATCTCAAGATGGTGGTGTCATATTTGAGAAGCAACAAACAAATATCTCGTATAGGTCTTTGGGGACGATCAATGGGTGCAGTTACTAGGTATTAAATCTCCCAACTAACTTGCTTGATGTTGATTTTTACAAGTATTTCTGCTCCATTAGTACTTTATAGTTTCTATGTGTATCCGTACAAAAAAAGGTCTTAGGTGGATGATTTTAATGTTTGTTCTAGTATAATTTGATGACCTAAGTTATACTTCTTCCTTGTATATCTGTTTGTGTGTGAACAAAACTGTTTAGGCCTTCCTATGGAAAGTCATTCTTTCAATTATCCATGTAAGGAGAATGCTAACAAATGTCTTTAGGACACTGGTGAAGAAATAAAAACTAAATTTTTTGTGGGAATATTATCAATGTACCTTAATCGTGATTACCAATACAAGTTTTTATTCATTAATTCTTAGTCAGTGTTTGTAGGACACTTGTTTGCAAGAACCGCCACCCTTTGAGAAATTGGGACAAAAAAGAGAAAAATAGCTGACCCCCCTTTTGGAATGCATATTTTTCATAATTTTGATGGCCAAGTTAGTGGGTTTTGTAGTATATCACATTCCCAACCTTACTCTATTAATGTCATTATGAGCTACCATTATGCACATATATCTACTTTCATTGACCGTTCACTTTTGCTTTGGTGTGATGCAGTCTTCTTTATGGAGCTGAAGATCCTTCTATTGCTGGAATGGTGTTGGATAGTGCCTTTTCAAATTTATATAATCTTATGATGGAGCTTGTGGATGTTTATAAAATTCGGCTTCCTAAATTCACTGTAATCTCTCTCTCTCTCTCTCTCTCTCTCTCTCTCTCTATATATATATATATATATATATATATATATATATATATATATATATTTGCCAACTCCCTTTGTAGTAAATGTTCAATCAATAGAGAAAAAAGGGACTCTATCTGGTCCCATCCAAAAAGTCACGCATGTAGTGATATGAATCTTTAGGGCATGATATCTGTTAGAGGTCTTTTAAAACTATTTGTAGTGGATGTAGTAAAATGGGTGGTCTATTGCTAGTGAAAGTTATTGAAAAAGTCCTTAAAGATGTTGCATTATTACAACTGCATCTAAAATCTAAATATGCTGTTCATTTGTACTAAAAAAATTGTTTTGCTGCTTTTCTTTTACATCCTTTTCCACTCATTTATTGGTTCTATATACCTCAAATTTCATTTAGATGGCTGAAGAAATTGATAGAATTTTGAACAGGCTCTTCTAATTTATAAATTGATTTGATTGACCTTCTTAAGCAACATGCAAGGTGACTTTCGATGCTGTACCTTAGATTAAAATTTTCCCCTTTTTTTTTGTTAACATAGATATTGTTGGAGATCCCACATTGACTAAAAATATGGTCAAATTATAATATAGGTGGAAGCAAATATCACCTTGCCAAGCTAGTTTTGTAGGTTGAGTTGGAGTTAAGTTCCACTTTCTTAATATGGTATCTAAGTCATTCAGAGTCAATTCTAGTTAAGCTATCATTCCACCACTAACATATTACCCCATTTTACTATGCTACAAATAATTTTAAAGACCTTTGATATCATGCCCTAAAGATGCATATCACTCTACATTCATGACTGGAATGGTTGCTCTACATGCAACTTTTTTAAGGGGATAATGTTTAGTTTGCTTGATTTACTTTCTTGCCAGTTGCTTTTCTTCTCCGAAACATTCAAGCAACATGGATGTAAAGCCTATAGCAGTGAACTATGTTTATTTCGTCTGATATTCTGCTGGATTTGCCTCAATTAGGTTAAAATGGCTGTGCAGTACATGCGGCGGGTTATTGAGAAGAAGGCGAAGTTTGATATCATGAACTTGAATTGTTTGCTGGTATGTATTAGTTGTGCAGTTCTGTTTTGTTTTTCAGAAGAATGGCAAGGCATATTTAGAGCCGTTCTACATTTTTTAATTATTAAAATTATTAATGTAATTTTGCAAACTCCATTAACCATGACAAGGATGCATTGACACTCCTTGTTTGAGGTGTTTGGTATTTTACACATCTCCCACATCGGCACCTCCCTTATATCCTTATGACATGTGTTAGGCAATCTAGTCTTCACTAGCTTCAATTAAAAATCTAACTTTTTATCAACTCAGTTAGATTCTTGAGCAGACACTTTGGTATGCATGGACACTTGCAAGGTCACTAGTACTATAATAAAAGTTTTCAATTTTTTATCTAACTTTTAGAAACAAATATAGCTTAAAATGTAATATAAAAATATTTGATGAGTCTTCTTGCAAGGCTTGTATATGTGTGTGGTGTCCCATTATCCTACATTTTGAACACTAGTCATGTTTTCTTATTTTTACCATGAAATTTGGGCATTACAGTTTTTATTTTCTGGCTAAACAAATTTTTAAGTAGAGTTATTTCCTTTCCTTGTCTGAGTTAATGTGTTTTAAATCCACAGGTTGCACCAAAGACATTCATTCCTGTTTTATTTGGACATGCAAGTGATGACAAATTCATTCAGCCCCACCATTCTGATCTCATCTCTGAATCCTATGCGGTATTGAATTATTCCAAATCTTTGAGAACAAAATATTTTGAAAGCAATTTGCACTTTTTCTTAATTTGCAGTCAAAACATATAACTTCGTTTCTGATTCTGTAGGGTGATAAAAATGTCATAAAATTTGATGGTGATCACAACTCCTCTCGGCCACAATTATTTTATGATTCAGTTTCCATTTTCTTCTACAATGTCCTTCGTCCTCCTAATCTTCCCAGAGGTCACAGTAAGCTTGAGAAATATTATGATTTGGGGAATTTGAAACTAGGTTCTGGTGTGGAGGAGGTAATTAGCATTTAGAATTTCATGTCTTGATCTCATGCTCAGTTAAATTCTGTCCTCTATATTTATTCCATACGAACACTGCTGCCTACTGGTCATTTTTGCTTTCTTCACTTCAAATGTAGAATGTTATAAAAATACCAACCAACTAAAATTGACTAATGAAATATAGCTGAATTTGTACATTATGGCCAGAGTGCAGCTTGTGGACTAATGAAATGACACATAAAAAGATGCAAATTACAACCCTTAACATTCCCATTTCCATCCCTAATAGATTAGGTAGTACATTTTCTTGACCTTAGTGCCAACCTTACTCAAATTGCTACGCTATAGCTTGCCTGAAACCTCTAAAACATGTTTAAGATATGTGGTGGGTCATTGTTAGCATTGATTGATTCGGGCCAACTTGATGGACCCAAGAATTCAAACCCAACCAGTTAAATTGTTTAAAATTTTCCTGTTAGATCGGGCCCTGCGGAACAGAACCAATCAAATTTGATCTTAATTAGTGAAAAGTCAGATTCACATTTTTGTATGCATGACTACACTTGCTCTATTATTAATATTTATATTTTAGTTTTTCTGCTAACTTACTAATACTAAGCGAATACATGAGTAAACCTGAGCCCCGTAATCAACATTTTGTGTCATTCCTCATTTGTGGGAGACTTTGTTTCCCAAGCCCCATATGGCAGACAATCACTTAACTCACTTGACCGCCAAACCCATAGCAGCTTTTGACAGTCTCTCCTTATGGTGGGCACTCTGACAATACCTGGCAATGGCATGAACTCCATCACAGTTTGAAAGGTTGAAACCTGTTTTTTTCTTTTTTCACTGTTTGGGCTTTTCTGCTTTCTTTTGTGGGTTCTTCGGTGGGAGACACCATCAACAACGGGAAATGTGTTAAACCCAAACATATATTTAAAAAATAAACCGAGTAGAAAAATGATAGGTTCATAGTAGGCTAAGTAAGCTTTATTCAAAAGCTGCTTGGGTAGTACCTACATTACTTGTTTTTAACTCTTTCATTTATCACAGTTGTATCACAAATTTACTCTATAAATATGACTACCTAAGCAAAAACTTTTCAAGCTCTCAAAATACCCTTTCTCTTTTTCTTTAATTTCTCAAGTTGGTATCAGAGTGGTACCTGCTTTGTCAATCCTTATCTTGTTTATGTTTGACTTAAGTTATCTTTTTTCTTTATATCATTGATCTAATGGATCTATCTGCAATTTTGTAATCCTTATATTTGTCTAGTTTTCCAGTCCCTAAACCCGCCTACATGTCTGATCCTTGAATCCAGTTTTGCCACATTTGCATCCTTTGCACTTTAATGTGCGCACACTCTGAATCTGATTATTATTTAGTGTGGAGAGACCGTATGACAAAAATAGTCAATTATCAGAAGTCAAACACACCATTAGGAATTTTAGGCAAAGCTTGCTTAAGTTGTACTTATTAATTTTGTTTGATAAAGTGTCCCCCACATGAGATCTTAGTGAGATAGAAGTTCCCTTATTTGATTGCTTCAAATATTGGGGAACTGATAAGAAATTGTTTCATCATTTTTGGATAAAGCTTATGCTAATATCATACGAAGATATTCTTAAATTTCACCTTCGTTTGCAAAATAATTTGTGTGTAATGTTGACCTTTTCGTATTTGTTGTTGTGTTCATATACTTGATTGTTCAAGAGGCTTTGAAAGTGTGGAATGGTGCACTTTATAAAATTTAAGAATCAATTGGGAGGATGGTTACTTTCAAATATTGTTTTCAAGAATCTGTTATTGACACTATTGTTAATTTAAGATTGGATGTATCAACCAGGTGGATTCAATATAGCTGATGTTTGGAAGTGAACTCAAATATGTAAGAACATTTGATATTGTTAGGCTGGAAGATGCAAATTATTAGGGTGTCCATCTAATGAAGATTTGAGGGGATAAAAATGTCAGTTTCTGGAACCATTTTGAGAGCATAAACATGATACCAAATTTATCTTACCCAACCTCAAACATATACTTTTAGCATGTATAGAATATTGAATGCATGTTCGATGAGAACTTGCTCAATAAAGGAAACGTGTGCAAGATTGAAAAGAAAATTGGGTATTAGTCAACATTAGAAGATAAGGTTAAATGTTCAAGATAATAGTTTGAGAAGCTTTATGGAAAATTTGATTAATTTTAATGCACAAAGTGCATCTCAATCATGGTATGTTAGATAAGTCAAGTGGGGAAGGAAGTAGGAACTATTAGAATTCCAAGTGAGTCTAAGTTGCACATTGGGTAGAAATGAAAAAGTAAAACACCATATAAGGATGAAAACCCAACCTATTGGGTAGAGAGTGGTTTCAATCCCTTGTATAGTTGGCCTCAAATCTCATTAGTGTTGTATATTTCCAATGAACATCCTCCTCTAAACCTCACACGAACAAGAGGTCAAAAGTACTCAAAATATTTTTCTTTTAAACGATTAGTCATTACTTTCATAAACTTTTTTGTTAAGATGATGGATTAATAAATTACTTTCTGCTGGAGCTTAACAAGTTTCAAAATGGAATGAATCTTAACATTAAGAAAAGTGAGCTGAACGTATTAAGCAAAACCACTTTATGATGGCAATGAAGATTTAGACTTGTTAAGTTGGAAGACTAATAAAAAGGATTTTCTGCACATGCACTCATGGCACAAGACGTATTTAGTATTCCAATCGCCACAGTAGCATTGGTGCACATGCTCTTAGTAGATGAAGAAGCTTTTTCTCACCGCAGAAGATACAAAAGTTTGAGGCACTGTTATTGAGGTTGACTGTCTTATTTGTCTTTTCCTATTACATGAAGATAATTTTTTATGGAACAACAATAACAATTCAATGTGCTATCAAGATTAATATAATTTTAAACCACATATTTCTGTATGTGGTGGCTTTACAGCCAGATGGGCCTTTTGGCCATCAGTCAGAGGTGACCCATCTGACAGCTCTTGCTGTCTTCTGCTGTCAAATGTCTTTTCACCTTCTGGAAATATTAACATATTATGTGGTTATGTATTGATGGTCATATGATTGAGCTTATATTATGTGAGCATTTTTTTGAAGAACAGGAACTAATTTGCTCTTGTTTTCATTCTAGAGCTTACTGTATGAGATTCTCTCTAGTCTGAGGTCGGCATCAACCAATGCTGCAAGTTCATCTTCTGTGCTTCCAGCAATTTCCACCACAAAATCAGTTACGGAACTTCTTTCGGACGTCGCACCAGTGACTGATGTAGTAGGGCCTGCTTATTACTTTTTCTTTAAACAAGATTTTGATGTTTAATTCATTCATCACTTGTAAATTTATAATGCAGGAATCCTTTTTTAGAGAAGATATTGTTGGCAATGGCGAAAGTGGCCGTGATGAACCCACGGATATGCAGGTGATCTTATCAAACACTGTCTCAGCAGTTAACAAAATGTTTCTGGGATATTTTTTTACCTCTAGGTTTCACCGTTGGAAACAAGTATTACATTTTAAGTCTACACATTGTGTGCTTCTTTTGGTGTGTTATATTTAAAAATATGTGTACTACAATATAGTTGTAAAAAACATGATTTCGAATAAAATTACTCTGTTTAGGCCAACCGTGTACTCAGTTGATTGACAATGTTCCAATAGTGTTCTATTCATTGGCTTAATTAACCCTGAGAGTCGTTAATTTTATCTATAATCCCTTCTTCGGGGTAATTTTTCTTTATTTATTATAAGATTTATTTAATTGTTTTTTTTAATAATTGAAAGGAATTTGATTTCCTTATACTTCAAAGATGAATTATGCAATGTAGTTAGTGACCTCATAATACCTGAGTACCCAGAAACCAATACTAATTATATTCATATTTGATGTCCTAATAGCACTCATTCGAGATTTTTAGTGCCAACAACTCCATTCTTGACGGACAAAATAATTAAAAAATGCTGATAAAGTCAAAATAACTCACGTATTAAGTAGTTTTAAACTGTTGTAGTTAAAAAAATGTCTCCAAAAATGCAACTTGATTGCAAAAAGGCAGGATTTTCAGCCTAATTATTACTGATCTTAAGTATTGTTTTAATGGGTGAATAATTTCATTAGGAGTAGAGTTTAGTACTAATTTGGTGTGCAGAGGAACTGTTACCACATTTTATAATTTTAGCAGCCTTTATTTTAAGTATGGGGCATGGTTGAATTTGATAGGATAAGCTAAATGGCGAGGGTGAAGATTGCTGTTCATATACTAGCTCAAATAGAGAAAGTTGGGGCAGATGTTCTTCTTTAGGAGGCAGTGATGAAGAATCTTGTGCAGATTTAAGGGCTGATGATACCCTCTCTCAGGTATGACATACATTGAAAATGATATTGAAAGTGACTGTGTGTACTATCGATTATATCAATCAGAACCACTTGTTCTGCAGTCTGTGGTTCATTTGCATGTCTATTCCATGTATATGTAATGTAATGATCTATAATCTATTCGTTGTCACTGACATGCTTCATTTATAAATAAACAATGTCAGAATAATGTGAAGGTGTTTGCAACACCTATGCGTGGCACTAAAGAGAAATCGTTGTACCCAAAAGATGACAAGAAGCACAAGAAGAACAAGAATAAGAAAAAGAAAGATGAAAGCGATGTAAAGAAGCCGAAGAGCGAGAGGTTTGAGAAGCTGGAAGCTCTAAGCAGACGCCTGCGGCATTGCCTTATGAAGGGATCAAACCATCGAAGGCACAAGTCCTCTTAGACTCACCTCTCTCACCCTTTTCTCTTTTGTATTATATTATCACCCATCCATCTTCTAATTCTAATGTTCTTTTAACATTAAATATTAGAATACTATTTGTAGGTAGTTCTAATGTTCTTTTAACTTTAGGAATTGCCTAACATTTGTTTCTCTTCAGCTTTGATTTCCCCACTGTGATTATTACTTGATATAAACATTATTACTTTTTGTAACTTTTCGAGTTATGAAAAAGAGTATCTCAGAAATCATGAATGGAGTGGTGGAAACTTCCAGCATTAGAGCTTGTTATGTTGTCCGATGAATGGCCTTACAGTTAACAACTTAGTTTGTTATAAGCAGTTAAATTGTCACTCTCTATAATTTGCTTATATACTACTTTTTTGTGATAATTTGTTAACACTGGAAAAATTTCTTATCAAGGCACACTTCCTAACATCTGCACAGGCACAGTTACTTTGACTAACATTACAAAAATTCGCGTTACGTGTATAACCCATCAGCCAAGTTCTTCTTGATGAATAGGTCTATTCCGATCACCCCAATTCACATTATAAATGTATCTTGACGGTTTCGGACGTGTATAGGTTCAATATATTTCAGACGAGTTTATGAATAATGCACCACGTTAGGATGCTTCTTAACTGTTTACAAATTTGACAGCATTTCAAAACGGAAGCCAAAAAGTAGTGATTTGATAGTCAAATATCTTAAAGCCAGAAAGATAACGATTTGATTCAGTTCGTGCCACAGACACCTTTATTATTCTTTGAAATGTTCAATAGATGCAACTGGAGAAAGATCCATATAGGAACAGATTCCAGAAGAAAAATGAATAACGAACCAGAGAAAACAAAAAAGTCATTTGAATAAAATAAACTTAAAAATGATTTTAAAATATAAAGAGTAAACTTTGTAAAATCACAAAGAATAAAACAAGTGAAAGAAAATGTACAAAAGATATGTTTTTGAAAATACAAAAGATAAACTATATAAAAATATGTACGGTAGAATTGCTAAAAATATAAATTAATATATGAACAAATTTATCTAATGTGTATTGTTAGACTAATAATCAGTTTATTTATAAACTTATATAATATGTGTTATTAGAGACTCGTCTAATTAGTATATGCACACACTCTTCTAATGTGTGTTGCGCTCGTCTATCTAGTATATGAACATACTAGTCCAATGTGTATTACAAAACTCATCTAATTAGATAATGAATAGATCTATCTGATATGTGTATGAACATACTCTTATAATATATTGTTAGACCTGTATAATAATTGTATAGATAAACTTTTCTAATATATATTGCAAAACTTATCTAATTAGTGTATTGACATATTCGTTTAATGTGTATTCTTAGACTTGTCAAACAAATGTATATAATGATTTGTCTAGTGTTTGTTATGATAGTTGTCTAATAAGTGTTTGGATAAACTCGTCTAATGTGTATTGCTAGATCTGACTAATGTTTTTGCCAATACTAGTTTAATTAGTATATGAACAAACTCATCTTATGTGTATTACAAAATTCATCTAATTGATGAATGGACACACTCATATCATGTGTATTAATAGACTCGTATAATTTGCGTATTGACATACTAGTCTAATGAATATTGTTAGACTTGTCTAATTAATATACGAATAACTCATCTAATGTGTATTACTAAACTCATATAATTAATACATTAATAGACTCATTCTACACTTATATTTGATAATGATTGATTTTTCGTGTTTTTATATGGATAACACACTATCATTTTGCATCCCCAACCATACATGTACAAAATGAACAAGAATGAGAGGGAAACATTTAAACAATTCAGAGAAGACAACCTTTTCTTTCAAATGTTAGGGTAAAGAAACACAATATCTTAAAAGAGTTACAATAAATTATGAAATCAAATGACAGGTAATTCATTCAATATTATATCTCATTAAGTCCAAACATCGTTTCAGTAAAATTAATGAAAAAAACCTATTTGTTATACATTTAAATAAAAAGACCTAATTAAGACGACTAAAAAATATAATGACTAAATTGAAATTTTTGAACAAAAGTGAAAATTTAAACCAAAGATAAATTAACCATATCAAATGACTTAAAAATCAACATTTAAAAACATTTATAAATGTTTCTACTGAATTGGGACAATGATACCACCGGTGTGCTGCTCCTGCCTTGCCGAATGTGCGCTCTTCTCCTTGCTCTAGTAACCGATTAGTGTATGGGGTGACCTGCAGAATATACTCCGATGTTCGAGTCAGAATTTTTCTGGGAAGAAGTAAATCAATTATGGAAAAAATGAGTTTATTTCGAAATTAAACCTTTGTTTATAGAGTTTATAAGAATCTAACCAATTAATTTACCTTTTAATGATCATTAATGCAAAATCTTAACCGCTTAGTCATTGTAATATTAATTGCGCTTTAACTTTGCTCAACTATTATGAAAAACAAGTGGCTACAAAATTCTTTTCTCCACGTCTACCGTTTAGTCCTTTCGAGCCAATAAGTCATCGTACCCGATCTGTCGATCCTAGGCCCATAGTAACAATAAGTAAACTAAATATAAATAATAAAATGAATTTCTTAATATATTATTTTCTTATATTATAATAAATATAATATATAAGCCCCTAATCCCTTAAAATCCAACATTTGAAACACTTTTCAAATTACTTAAAAAAAACAACGTAGACACTTATCAAGAAAATAAATATCTATACCATTGTATTATATTTCAGTTAGGACTGTATATTCAAATCTGAAATAAAGAATAAGAATAACCAATGTCGCAAGAAAGCTTGAAATTTCTCTAGAAAAAGAAATCATCTTTTTGTTCCGTAGTGTAGCTCTCACTCACGTTTGGGACTGCGAGGGCAAACCAACGAAGAAGACTTCGATTTGTGTCTCGGCCAATGACGGTCTGGAGGTAATTTCCTTCTCTCCGTCAAACCCTTATTTGGATATCTTCTTGAAGTTCATGCTGTAATATGCCTGCTATTGTAATCGTTTCTGATCAATATTATTTTCTGTTGATTATCATTCTTTGTATACTTCTGATATTTGAAACACTATGTTGCTTCTTGCTGGATTTGTCTTGACTCAATCACGCCTCAAATCCTCGCTGTACAAAAATTTAACACAAAAAAGGAAGATACACATAGAGACCGACAAATGATAAGATAGTGACATATGAGATATCGCAAAATTAAGACTTGGGACAGAAAAGTATATGATTTATATTGCTGCAAAAGCACCAGCCTTAATGTGTTGAGTGTTATTGTTTATGTTAATCGGTATAACAAAAAACTTGTGATATACCGAGTGCAGGGAATTTGAAAGTTCCATATCTGTAAGAGGTAATTTCTTTGTCGTTAGTAAGATTGTACTGGTTTGTTTTTATTTTCTATATTTCTAAATGTTAAAAAATCAATTTAGTTTGCTACATTTGCAAAGTTACAATGGTTATATTTAATTTGGAAAATGAATCTAAGTTTTATTTTTTCCTTTTAAAAGTAGTGTTAAGAAGTAGACTTTAAACTACTCTACAAAACCGGCTTGTAAGGTTGAGTTAGGTTTAAAGTCCACTTCTTAACCTGATAACTAGGTTAGAGTCTATTCGAGTGAAATTTGTTTTTTGTTAATGTCTAGACCCAACAAATGACAAATTTCATTTGGATAAGCTTAACCGATGTCCTAGATAACATGTTAAGAAGTGAATTTTAGGTTTAAATCAATCTCATAAAACCGACTTGTAAGATGATATTTGTACTCACTTATATTATAAATTGTTCTTATTTCTAATTGACATGGGATTCTCAACACATTCCCCTCACAGCGAGACATATACATGTTTGAGATTAAACATTATGTAGGAAAAGTGTAAATTCTTCCCGAGAAAGCTCTCCGTGTGGAGCTGTAGTGGCTAATGGCAATGTCACAGTTCTTCAACAAACTGATGATTGTTATGTAATGTAAAGATAATTAGAAAGCTCTTGGAAACTAATTTTTTGTTTGATATATTTTTATCCTCCTATACTGTTCTTCTCATTTATTCTCAATAATTTATTTTTATAATGTGAAAATATGAAAGTAGAAATATGGTTCGACACCATACCTGACCATATCCATGGAAAAGTAATAAGCGCTGTACTTCTGAAGTTTGTCCTTTGTTTGAGTGAGCAAAATTTAATTTAAAGCATAATTTTTCAAGGTAAATATTTAGGTGTGGGACGTGCAATCTGTAGGAATTATGTTTTATTCACATACCTATCTTATATACTCAGTAATTAGCATAAGGGGCATCCTGTCAGTCACACATTAAAGTTAACTGACGAGTTTCATGTGTAACTTGTGTATGCCATGGGCATTCACATCTAGATTTTATTGCTTGTTTACTACCACAAAATTAATCTAGGGATTAGGTGTTAATGAACACTTGACTGATGGGCCAACAACTAAATTTAATATTTTGGGTATAGATAGGTTTTCAATTTTCATATCTGTAACTTGGATAACTTTCAATAACTCTTGGATGTAGTTCAGGATATGCATAAAATGTTTTAGATTGAATTTGAATTTCAAAAGAATTCTTTTAGTGAAGCACTTCATCATTTTATATTTACATTCAACAAGTGATTTAGACTTTTGGGTTCTTGAATGCCAACAAGGTTAATACCAATGGGGTTGCTTATCTAATGATATAAAGTTGTGCACACAGAAGTCAGGTCATAGATTATTGACATGATGGGTTTGGGATTTTGTTTCTGTCGGGCTTATGATGAACAATTCTGTAATTGATATTTGAAGGACATGGATTTCGTTGTATTTAACTTGTATTCTTGAGTTCATACAATTCTCAAGCTTTTGCCTGTGTCAGAACGTTTTCTTTTGATACAGGAATAGTTAAAAAGGTTATTGGGGAAATCGAAGAAATTACTGGAGAAAAGCTGACTTCGTTTTTGAAGAATTCATTGCAAATCAAAACAAGTTTACATCAGGTTTTTTAAAGCTTCATTAGCACAGTTGCTCCCGTTTGTTTAGCCATAGTAATATTTGAATAAATATTTGTCATCAGTTTTGTTACAAAAACTATATTTTTAAATAGTATTGTTTTTGTTGTATAGTTCTGATTTGATTAGAAGCCACTTCTGGCTTAGTTGTCTTGTTCTGTTTTGGATGTATTTTACTGTTAAGATGTATGCATCATTAGTTTTTTTTTTTTTTTTTTATTTACTTTTTGAGACAATCTCCTCATGGTCAATCTTAATAGATGAAACTTCACATTGAAATGCTAGTGACTAATAATAATTTGTTGATTTTGCTGAAATATTACTGTTTCTCTACTTATGTTATTTCCAACCATGTCAGGATAAAAATCTCCGTGGACTCAATTAAATTTTTTTGATACTGTGATACTTATGCGTTGAACACAAATGATGAAAAGAAGGTGAACATTTTTTTTATCAACATTGTGTTATAATATGAAATTTAAGCATGATAATGGAAGGAAGATCTTTTGTTATCTGAAATTTATAGTCAGAATTACCATGGTGGGCTATGTTATGATTTAGTTATAGGGTCATAGTTATCGTTTTGGGATGAAATTACTTTCATACTAATATAAAATCAAGTCTCACCTTTGTTAGAGATAGAACCTGAAATGAGTATGTAAATGAAGCGTGACTCTCACCTCACAAGCTAAGTTCTGTACTTAGACTCAATTTACATTCTAAGATGGTAATTCAGAGTCTACACTATATCTATTTAAAAAAGGGTCACCTCTTATATTATCTACTCACCAAGTCCAATATTATAGGATGCGAGAGGGTGTATTGGAAAAAATTGAGTCCCTTATTGGTTAAAAATAAAGTCTAAATAAAGTATGTAAATGGAGAATAACTCTCACTTTGCGTGTTGGTCTTATTGGGTTGGGTTAAGCCAAACCCACATTCTTAGATAGATGATATATCATTTTCTCTTGCTGACAAAAAAACAAATGAGATCATATTCTCTTCTTTCAAACCCCTTAATATTGGAGGGGAGCACAAAAATTGGATGAGGAGGGATTTTTCCTCCATTCCTCTCTATCTCCTTGTAAAGTTGAATCTTCGTCTGATTGTTTCACTTAATGTCATATTTACTAAATATAATAATAATACACTGACACGTGAAATATTTATAAATAATCATGTCCTAATGTGTCAATATTCCGTTTATTAACAAAGATCAACTATGTGAATCCACTTTCTGCATAGCACAATTCTTAATTCACAAATGATTTTTTTATGTTATGTTTATCTATTAAGAGTGATGAGATAGTTTCCCCCTTTCCCCAATGATAAAAATTCAAGACCTTTGCCAGCCACACAGTCAATTAAGCTAGGATACATGATTCATTGAATTAAATTTGGCCATTGTTTTGTAAACCAGCCTTCAAAATATTCACTGGAAATTTTTTGTTGAACTTTATTTTTCAAAGTTCTAAAGTAAAAAAACTCCAATAACATTTGTTTTGTTCAATTTTTTATGAAATTAATTTTTTAAATTGAATAAATATTTAAAGTAAAAAATAAAAATATATTTACATTAATTTAAAATTATAAAATATTTTAATTGACTTTTTAGTAAATATATTCTTAATTTTGCTTTAAGTATATATTTAAAATCGAAATACTATGTTTTTATTTATCTTCACTTTAGTTCTACTCTTCAACACTATATTTAATAATGCCTTTATTACATGTTTATTAACATTCTCCAATGTTTGATGTAATTTTTTGAAAAATACTTTTCTTATTAATTTGATTAAGAAACCAGTTTAGACAAAATAATATTTATAACTTTAACAGGTAATATACCTGTGTGGAAGATCTAAGTGATAATCATGAAACACCAATAGGAAAAATGGGAACTTAAGAAGAATATTGTTTTCAAAGAAATTCTGTTATCTCATGATTTTAATTATATTAGTTTTTATGTTGATAATTATTATATTCAAATGTATTTAATTTCTTTTAAGGAACAAAAGTTGTTAAACTTTATCTTGGTAATTTGACATATTTATTTTAATTCATTATGTAAATATTTTTTTGCATTTTTACAATAATTAATTATGATAGAACTTTTACATGGATGATTGATCCGTGCAGTGTAGAGGCTAAAATACTTGTATTTATTAGTGTGGACTGTCCCGGCAATATCTTCCTAGCTGTTGGTTGAGAATATAATATATATTATACACAGTCACTGCCTAAATTTCAGAAGTGGTTCTCTGTGATCTGAAACTTGATTATATCAGTGAGAAGGAGGAATGGAATGTTCAATTCCAGAGGCCGCAGAATGCGATCTCTCCATTCCAATTCCGAGGGGTGGACCCATTTACGTTCCCAACATGGTCGGCCCCTCCACTAGGGTTCCTCACTTTCAGACTTCTCTTCTTTCTGAACTTCAGGTTAGCTCATTATCTCTCTTCTCTCCCCTCCCTTTCTTCTTTTCTTTTTCTAATTTATGCCTTTTCTTGCAGAATCTTGAGGCTGAATTGTCTGAAGATTTCTCTCACCTTGATATCTCGTATGGATTATTCCTCTGTACCACTATCGTCTTTCTTGGGTCACCATTAACTTATGATGATTGCCTTTGCAGGGTGGATGACCTTAAAATATTTACCGAGGACCAGTTGATGGATATCGCTCTCAAAGAAGTATTTAAGGTATTATGCACATGCACTAGCCTATGCTGTTTTTTTATTCCATTGCTGTAGTTCTTTAGGTTTCACTCCTTCACATTAGTAATGGAAGTGATATTACAGGGCACTGAGAACGATGAAAATCATCCTCCTCTTCCAGACCAACCCAATGCAAGGTCATTCTTTTTTTTCTTCTTTTTGTTGTTGATGTTGCTCTTGTTGCAAGGATGACTTAGTTTGATTAGTGGGTAACCAAAAATGGGAATTTGAGAGAAAGTAGGAAATCTTCTCGTTCTCAAATGAAAATTGTCATCTTTTGGGAGGGGGAAAAGATCTAGCTGGTCACCAACGTATGCCCAGTCTTATGTCATCCTGCACCTAATCTCATTGATGTTACGCCCAAACAATTTACCCAGTTTTTGTTGAAAAGTTAATTATGACGTTTATCTAAGTATATCCATCATGTATGCATACTTTGTACATGGCCATTATGGGTACGACTCAATAAAATCCTGAAACTCCAGAGGAAAAAGTTTAGTATTACAAGACATACTCCTTCCGCTACACAGCACTTTTTTCCCCGTGTTTTATTCTATTCTTCCTTATTTAAACTTCCTAGTTCACATTTTGGTAATTTTAATATAGTTTGTAATCTGGTTTTTCCCATTAATTTAACCATCATCTTTCATTGCTATGCCCTTACTGCTCCCAGATTGATTGTGATTATGGGTGTAAGCTTTGACTTATTTATTATTCATGATGGATTTCTTTCTTTATTTTTGTTTTTGAGTATTTGTATGTGTAATATCAATTATTTAGTTTGTATTATAATATTTAAAATAGTGACCATCCTGCTTTCCTGTAGCCTGCTTTAGCAGTTTTAGAGTTGGCCTCTTAATAACTTAGCCTAATTTGTGTGTGTAATTTCCTGCAGATATGGTTGTAACTTCATGTATTTGTGATCTTTTATCGAGTGATAGAGAATTAAGTAGTTTTCTTATACTTGTATTGAATCTCTGTAAGTGCTCTGCTGGAAGCCCAACAATGGCATAGAATGTGCATCCTATTCATTCCATTCGTCTGAACTTCTCTCAGTTAAGTTGTTGGATTTGGCTGCAGGTGTGGTGACAAGAAATCAAAAAGAAAGAGAAGGGGAACAAATAATTATGTTCTTGACGTAAGCTAATTCTCTAAAAACATTTATGTTTCCTTATAACTATTTGATACTTATATTATATTAAGTAAAGGTTTATTACATGTATTAGAAGTTGAGAATTAGTCATTCTAACTTAATTTAAGTTTTTAACAGTTTATTTTGGTTTATAAAGAAAACTATACCATTCAGTTTCAATTGTTATTCTTTTGCTCCTACCAAAATGTCAAAAAACTTAAATTGCTCCTAAATAATTGAGACAAACAAAATGTGCTACTGTCCAACACTCCCTTCATAATGCCAGCTAGACTGGCAATAAATGGTGAAAACTAAGAAAATAGGTAGGATTCCCGTTCACAAACACCAAAACCCAAGAAATGATATATGTAGTCTCTGTTACCTTGTCAAAGATAAAGTGATATCATGACAAAAAATGAAGAAAGTTTTTTGGTACGCTTCTCTGGCCTTTATGTTGTTAAATTAACAAATCCAGTTCTTTATAAATAGACGAGCGATTGCAAGCTATTTTGTCCTAAAGTCTAGCCTGGAGAATATTCTGTTAGTTATAATCATGGTAAGAATGTAGGGGTACAAGTAATAAACAAATGACAACATTCATTGCAGCTTGGCCTAGTTTATGGTATTACATGTCAGTTGAAAATACAGTGTCCAAGTTTAGGATAATTGGATAAGCATATTAAGTGTGTTCATGATTCATACACCATAACCATTTTGAATTTATTTTTATGCTGTCATAATTTTGACTATGTTTGCTGTTAGAATAGTTTAGTTAGATTATGCAAATTGTTTAAAACTGTTTCACACAGGACCTAGACATGAATACGTGTCCTGATCTCTGGACCATTTGGCAATTGAAAAATTCCAAAATCATGTTCAGAATCAAATGTGTTGTCAAGTCAATCATACAGCCTTAACAAATTTTTTTTGGGTCGAAGGTGGGGGGTGTTGTTATGTATCTCTTATGTATAATCGATTTCAGATTGACTGTATAGAAAAGGTGGAGCAAGTGGTGAGAATCAAACAGAAGCAGGAAGAAGACAAAGCAGCAGCCAAGCTTCATTCATTTAAGTTGGTATTGCTAATAGTTAGTGATTATTCTATTTTGTAGATAAGGTCTGATTTCATGTATCTTGTCTTTGTGTAGTCCTGCTTTCAAGATCAATGAAGCTGCACATAAATCAACTAAAACGGAAAGGATGAGGACCCTTAGGTCTACGAGTTCCACCAGAAAGGTTACTTCAAAATCTTATACGATTATTGTTGCTAATGAGATTGTTTGTTCAATTTGAAACATTTTACTGATGAATCCAACTTTCAGATGATTTAAAGCAGTTAGTTATAGCCTCTCATATGTGTACCTTCGAAGCTTTTGGCTTGCCATATATTTCCTTTGTCAATTGGATTAATTATTTGGTTTTGCCCTGTCTGAGTGGCTGCTAGTGCAAAGTTGATATTGTAAACATACCCAAACAAGAACGAGTTTTGTGCATTTCCCCACATATTTTCTTATTTATATTCCCCATTATAATTTAGATTATGTTTAGCAGGTCAACACTGTCAGCCTTCAGGAACACGTACCTGTGCAGTATCCTGAAGTTGTTTTGTTTGTGGAGGTTTACCATAATGTTCGCAAGGGTACCAAGGTATTTCTCAAATTTAGAAGGAATAATATTCTACTTTATTGTATAAATTATCAGGTCATTGGACCTATAAATGCATCAATATGCTGGTTATTTTAGGAAATATGGACAGCTAATTCTAAGACAAATATAAAACTTATACACAATGAACACCACGGTTTTTGACAGTACTGAATACCATGCTGATATCAATTAAAATGAAATTTTATATCTGACTTGTTGAAGGGATCATGAATCGCTACCATTCTGAAATAGCTGTTTAACCAGTAGGATATCTGTTCTTTAATTTTGGGTAGATCCAGGAGTTATTAGTTCTTGGAGGACAGATGTTAACTGCACTAAGGGACAAGATCTTTTGCTCAACAGACCAGGTGATGCACAAAGCTGGGCAGCATGATCCTTCTGGATATTTTCTCATCGAAGTATGCATTATCACTTATTCTTATCTTATGATGTTAATATGCTAATTATTTCTTCTTTGAATCTGACGACAAGCTATTTCTCTGTAGGATGTATTCTGCCCTGATTTGAGGGATCCATCTGCTATTGATCTCACAAGACCTATATTGGATTGGCTCCAAAACTCCAAGGAGGAGGCACAAAAGAAATGGGAATATATTATAACTGGAGAGCTGCAGAAGAAACAAAAGGCAATCATGGGTGAACAATCTGCATCACAGTTGCCTCACTTTAGATCCATTGAGATGCAGAAGTTACGTTTTTGTGACTTAAGCTTTCAACTTGGTGCTGGATATCTCTATTGTCATCAGGTACATTATTTTTTGCCTCAGATTAATAGGTATTGTAAACGAAGGTTTTTTTTTTATAATGTCAAATACCATGGTTTCACCTCCTGCACTTGATGCTAGATGTAGTCTGTTGGTTTAATTGAGTAAAACATGTTCTTTAAAATATCCTTACAGACCATGCAAAAGATGGATTAAGGTAACACATTTATGCAAGTCCTTTTCTGCGGCTTCGGGTGTAAAAAGAATTTCTAAAACCAGTACCTGTTTTTCTGCACTTATAAATGGCTGTTATTGCTTTCAATATTGGTTAAATCAAAGGGGGCAGGTCACGGTAAGTTTTACCTTTCAATATTCCACAAAGAGGATGTTTCATACCAGATTGAGACTATTATTCTTCTATATATATTTGAAAATTTTGTATGAGATATACTTTGTAGTTTTTCTTTACGTTGTTGTGAATTGTTCTCTGCCCCGCAGGGTAACTGCACCCATACCTTAGTGATACGAGATATGAGATTAATTCATCCTGATGACGTGAATAATCGAGCTCTCTATCCAATAATCACGTTTCAACTGAAGTTACGTTTTCAGAAGTGCAGTGTTTGCAAAATATTCAGAGCTACAAAGATCACTGTGGATGACAAATGGACACCAGAAAACCCTTGTTATTTTTGTGATGAATGTTTTTCCCTACTTCATCAAGCAGAGGATGGCTCTGCATTATATACCGACTTTGTAGAGTATGATTACAACCATGATTAATTGCTGATAGCCTTGGACGAACACCAACAGGCGATTAAAGTTACTTACAAAAAGCTCATTCAAAATTGCTTCTTTCATTATATATTGAATTTTTTTTATCTTTGAAAGTAAAATCTATAGGTCTACAGGGTAGGAAAAAAGTTGTTAGATGCCTTCTTGAAAATGCTTATGTATAAATGTTATTTACAATAATGTGTTTTTCGGATCAACTGAAAGAGTAGGTACGCTGCCGCATACACAAACAAAAAATATACTCCAGTTTCTACTCTAAAGCTAATGCTAATATATTTAGTTTCTACCTTAAAAGCTAATGTTATGTATTTTCATCCTACAAAATTTCAGGGTTTGATTTCAGTCACCCATCAAATTTAGATTCAAAATTATCTTTAGTCCCCATAAATTAATTTTAAATTAAGTTTATCGCTTATATTTAATGTTTAAATGTTTTATTGGGCTTCGTAAATTAAGTCTATTCTCTTTTACAACTCCTTTAAAATAAAACTAACCCCTTTTTTGTTTTACACAAGCAACGAATTAAGACCCGAAAAAAGAGAAAAAATACCACAGAAGTTATAAGATATGTTTAATTTTTCATGTAAATGTAAAAAAAAAGCTGTCCATATTGCTAATAATTTGTAGATATTTATACTGAATTACATGTTTTACGTGTTTGGTATAATTGATTATACAATTACTATTTTATCAATATTATATTTTTTTCAGTATAATAATAACAATAATAAATGTATTACCTTTTATATATCTTATTTCCTTTTTTCCACTCCAAATTGTTTTATTTTTCATGTTTTTACCTATTCATTTTCCATCATTCGATTAAACTAAAGAATGAATGAAAATTATAAAAAACTAAAAATAAAGGACATTAAATTGTAAGAATTATATTCATATTTAATCATTGTTATTATTTTTCATTTTCTTATTAAATTAAATATTTCTCCTATTGTCACCGTAAATAAGGGCTTTTCCAAACATAATTAAGTTTGACATGACACCTCATCATATGTAGGAGGTTTCTCTGACTAGGTTGTATAGGAAAACACAAGAGGCAGAGAGAAGATAACGCAATTCAAATCCCTGCAATCATCCATATTAAGGTGACTGAATGAGATGTGTTTGAGTGTTCACAGAACTTCACACGTAAACATAAATCACTAAAAGCAATATACATGCTTACAATGTGATGTGATCCGTGAGTTCCTGTAGACATAGCAGCGGGTTCCACCACCACGTGATTATAATTTCAAACCCAACCTGTATATGGGACCCTGCTTTGAATGTGATGTGATATATTCTTAGTATTGCACCACACAATCTTTTTTTGTTTCAGTTGAGTCAAATTGTCGGTGCATGCAACAAGGATGATCCAACATGCCCACAAAATATTTTTCATCCATTCAACTAATAAGGGTTATTCGGGTTGGATTAGAAGCTATTAAACAGAAAGGAATTTTAAGTAACACTAACATTTCATTATGTGAGCGAATTGATTTTGGCTGGGTTTATTTTTCCATGCCGAAATCGAAATCTGACTGATGTTGCAGACCTATATAACAACATACTCATGAAGCTGTAACAAAATACAAGCTCTACACATGGAGTTGCAGACCTATAAGAACACATCAAATGCCAAGAACACTTTGAAAATTAAATGTATCATCTATGGATTGATGTTGCATTCTCGCAAATACACAAGATCATGGTCAACATACTTTGTCCAATAACCTCGGAACTTGGGAATAGTGATCTCAAGCCATGGTTTCATGTTTCCATTGTAGTGTATAACAGCAGCCCGTTCAATTTCTTTTTGGTTGGTATTGGGGTTGTAGCCTAGACCCAAGACATGCCAAGAACGGTGCAGTGGGAAAGTGCGTTTCCAGAATGTTATGAGACCGGGCGGCAGTGTTCCTAGCTTCCATAGTTGTCTATCCTGATTCTGTATGTCAATTTAGTTACAAAGGAAACATCAGTTCAGAATTCAAATCAGAAATAAATGATACATTGACATTTTGATATCATGTTAAAATTATGGGATTTTAACCAATCCTAAGAGATCATAATCTAAATTAAGATAAGATATGATTCATATATGATAACACTATATAGTCTCCTTATACATTCTGATATTAAGAAAATGGAAAACAATGCGTTTTGCTTACCAGCTTCTGCCAATTGTGGTACACCTCGGTGATGTTTTGCTTCTTCCATTGAACCAAATCAAAAATATTCATGCCGTATGCCCATCCACATGCACGAGGGTCAAAATTCTTTGCAATAAGAGGATTTGAGAAATTGAGATAACGATCAAAACGATGGAAACTTTGTTGACAAGTTTCTACTGCACCATTAACATTGCCCTTCAAATCAATTGACCAAAGACCAGTCAGATCCTTCTGCACAACTACATCATCATCTAAGAATAAAACTTTGTTGAGCTTTGGAAATATCTCAGGCAGGTAGAAACGAAGGTGGTTCAATATAGATAAATATTTCGGATTCCGGAACTTTAAGTTCGAATCAGAACTTGCCCGTTGAGTCTTAAAGTAAAAATCTATCATAGAAGGAGAACCCAACTGCTTAAGAACTGGACTGTAACTTGAATTCAACCATGTAAAGTCTTCAATGTTCTGAACTTGAATGGTTGCCTTCCGTGGTGGATTCACCAAAAACCACATCCTCATTGCCGCATAGTTGAGCCTATCAGTGACGATGTGGAAAACATGTTTTGAGGTGTCCTGAAAAGTTATTAATGTACCATACTTAATGATATAATCCGAGATGGCAGAGCCACTATTAATATCAACTAGCTCCAGTTTCTATCTTTTCATTTTTAATTCTTCACTAACTATAGGGGGCAGAAGAAATGGAAACGAATTTCTGAGTCAAAATAGAGACAGTATTACAGTAACTGCAAAGACAAACCAAAATTTCATTGGTGTTTCATAAGCCTGGGAGATAAAAACTACCTAAGAAATTTCTGCGAAAATAATTTACCTTGGCATTGGAAACAGTAGAATTCACAACAACAGCCGTTGCCAATATGTTATCTGAAAATATAGCATAATGGTATAGTTGGGGGTCTTCTAACTTCTGTTGATTTGGGAATTGTTGCTGAGAAGTATTCAAGCTATAATATTCAGTTGTAAGGCGCAATGGAAGACAATGGAGACCTTTAGGCAATGTTTTTGCTATCAACTGTGTTAAGAACAGGGTCTGTTTCTTGTGCACACGAAGCTGCTCCTCTGTTGAGTGGAGCATAGCCCTAAGCTTCTTCACAGCAGAGGTGCAATCATTCTGAACTTGCCTTCCTTTTATCAATGTTTGCTCCATTGCCCTCATTCTCTCATTTGCACTGCATTAGTACAGTAAAAAATAAGACTAAAGACTGAATAATAAAATGTAGCTCAGTGCAGAATTGAACTACTCAACATGTGCAGATAATCTTAAAAGATGAAAAGCTAACTTGTGAGTTATAAAAACATGAAAACCCGCAGACATGCATAACAAGATTCTTTAAGTTACACTTACTTCCTTGGTAAATCAGAATCTTTGCTTGCATCTCCTAGTGTTCGTGAGACTTCCTTCACCCGTAATCGAAGCTCTCGAGTGAGATGGGGAATGTTCCTTATTGCCTGAAGGGAAAGAAATACCTTGGCCTGGATGAGCTGATCTTTTAGTTGTCTCAGTCGAGTATCAGCTGGTTTTGGGTCATTATGCTTATCAGTTTCCAATAATGAGGGTCCTTTCTTGGTTATTTGACCAGAAGATTCAGTATGCTGTTGCTCCTGCTTAGTGTCCTGAAAGAGGATGCACCAAATGTAAAGAAGAATGCTTCAACCTATGTTGAGGTTGTTTAGCATTTATTATATTAATATAATGTGATATTTTTTCTGAATATGTAAGCTAAGAAAATAAAGTAAAGCACAGTGATGGCAACACTTTGTTCCTTTTCCTTGTTCAGCAGGTCCGGGAATGAAATAATTTAAACTATATAAGTATGATAGCATCTTTACTCGAGCTTATTTGAAGCTCTACAAGGCACATATTTATGAAAGCCAAAAGAGAGAGTGAGAGAAGAAAAAAGATTGAACTCAACCAACGTATATATGTTTCTTAACATAATTACACTGCCACAATTGCACTCTAAACCCCATATAAAATATTTGGGCCTCAACCGGATATGTAAACAAATCTGGTCCAAGATGTGTTCATCAAGGGCGAAAAAACCTGCATTTTTAGATTACCATGGTATCAACTTGGCAAAACGGGCATTCAAACATGAACACATTTTCAATTAAGAATGAAGTATGGCAAAGCAAGCAATGGAAACAAAACGGATTGATCTTAAATTCCTCATAGCATTATCAATTCAGGGTTCAAGCAACGGAAGCATTCAAGTGTGTTTATACTTCACAGACGATGAGTAACCAGCTACTAGACATACATGCAACGATGTGCATAATTTTTTTAGCATGACCAGAATCCTATAGAAACTTTTGAACTCAAACTGAACAAAGAAAGTAGAAAAATCAAGAGGCACGTCTATCGCATACCATAGTTTCAGATGCTTGATCAGAAGCATCAAAAGATTTAGCTAGTTTCCCCTCATTGTCATCAACATCAATAGCATCTTCCCCATTTACAACATCACCTGTTGTATCATACTTCTCCAGGTTGCCGCTTTGATTTCCTTTCTTAATTTCATCGGTCACCAGTTTGATGGGGTTCTCACCTTTAGTTTGACCTCCCTCATTTGTAGCTGACAATACCCTCGCAGAAGCATGCTCCCCCGGTTTGGAAAAGAGAAAGCCTAGGCCAACCAAACAATATCACAGACAATAGTGAAAATTACAAGAAACAAAAGCCCAGCAGAGAAGGGGAGAAAAAAAAATCTTGCTGAACAAGAAGAACAAACAAAATACCACGAGGCAAATTCTTTGTGTTTGTAGTGTCCTTGATATGTACAACCTCACTTGGTTCCTCAAGGGCAGCAGAAAATTCCTGTTTTCAAAGAAATTATCAAGGATTTAGTTCACCCGCACATGCATCCGCCAGCCATAAAGGAAAATTTCATCACAAAGTTGTGTTATGGAGTAAAAGGAAAAAGAAAGAAGGAAATATGCCTGGGGCAGGAGATTCAAACGGCCAGAATCTGCTGCACTGACAGCCTGAGACAACACAACAATAGAAAACCCACTAAGTCATAGATCTCATTCTGCTTAAACAAAAATTCAATTTATCTATCAGGTATATTACTCACAAATGCAGTTACCGCTTCAATAAACTCCTGCTCAGCTGCAAAACGCATACAAAAGACAATCCAGACAAACAAAGAATTTAGCTCATTGCAAAAAGCATAGGAAAAGATTAGAACCATTTGTTAGCAGTTTCCAGTAAATGAAGAAAAAGAGAGAGAAACAAATACCAAAGGGGTATTTGAATGTGCCAAGACGTTCAGTGTAGAGCACAATCGGAGCAACAACAGTAATAGAAAGCAGCAGCAACACAATATTTCTGGTGGTTATCATCTCTGCTCAAACCCACTGCAGTGATTGGTGTCGCCAAGGAGTCACAATGCCTCTACTGTCTTTTTCCCGTGTAGAATCTATTTCATAGGGCACTGGCACGACCAAAAACAAAGAAATTTCATACCAAGACACAAACTTTTTAAGCTGTAAAACAGACCCACTTTGTGTTTTAAGCTCTGAACACGTTACAAATCTGAAGATTGTACAAAAGGAGCATGAAGAAGCAAATCTAAATCAAGTACATAGAGTTTGCGAAAAAAACGCATTTTGGGGTGGTAAAGAGAGAGATGCGTAGAAAATGTGGCCATAGACCACACAAAGAGATAAGACCCGTTCTTCAAAAGCCGCTACTTTGTTGTTGTAATGTAAAAACAAGAGATGAGGAAGTTGTAGACAATAGATGGCAACTAAAGCACTGATGAAAGACAAAGGAGAGATAATAAGAGAGATATAAAGACAATGACACCAAAAATCTCTCAACCAACATAATGATCAACTCATAATGAATTAACCAATCAGTGTTTAGCTGTGTTGCAGTCTCTGTGTGTGTCCGTGATATGTTCTTTATTTGCTAATGCCAACTTTTTTTTCTTTCTCAGAAGGCGTGAATTCAATGGAAAAAACACTGAATAGTGAATGATGCATGCCTAAAACCGACAAAAAGAAAATTGGGAAAGAAAAAATAAAGATAGATTTTTTAAGATAATCTTGGTATTATTTTTGCTATTAATGGTACCCCGGGTGGGACATTGCCCAATAAAGTAATCCCCACACACGTTTCTCTGGCTTTTTTCAATTACACATTTGTCCTAGGATGTTATTGTCGGAGCTCATTTTATATTATCAGTGAGTTTTTGTTCCAAATCTAAGAAATCCTTCAGGAATGGATCCATCTCCAACAGCCCAAACAAGTAAAATCTTCTATTGTTATGTAAACTTAATAGTATGATAATGATGTATTGAACTACAACAACGTGCAAAATTTATGAAAAATTGTTCATCAGTTTTCTTTGGCAATTGTTTGATTGAGCAGTGTTGTTATGGGATTGGTCAAATACTCTGCCAAATTCGTTACTAAAATGAAAATAATGTAACTCCACAATATCTAGGAAAAAAAATATACATATAACATGTATAGATTTATCCTAAAAATAATAAAATATAATTATGTTATTCTTCTTTCTCCATATCATAGAAAATGAACAATAATTATTAAAAATAGAAGTAAAGATATATACAAATTCAATTGTATGAGTTATCATATTATAATTAGAATTAATTCAATTTTCTTAATCATTGATCAATTAAAAATCAACACATGAAATTTACATAGTAAAAGAAATATTCAATAAAGATTACTTATTTACATTTTCTAGCAAAAATTTTATTAAGTATGTCACTTAGTAATATCACTTTATCCATTTAGGTACATTGGATATATAAATTGATTCAAATCAACATAAGTTTAAAACATTTTATATCTAAAACTCTCTATGTTCCACATATGCAATAAATTCAGTTTATACTTTAATGCGTATATTCAAACAAAGGGTTCATCTAACATTTATAGTAAACTTCTTTTCATACACATTCCAATAATATTTAAATCATCACAACACCATTTAAATTCACAAAAAGCTTAAAAAATGCAGATAACATTTAGAAATTTCGCTTAAATAATAGTGACTCACTTGAGTGAAATTCAAAAAGAATATAATACTTTTTTTTTCTTGTTTGAGTATTAAACAATAAACAAACATAAACAAAGTCTAATTATTTTTTCTTTTAGCGATAATATCTCACTTGAGTAAAAATGAATAAAAAAACATTTGCATAATTCAAAACACATAAAAAAGCTAAAAAAAATGGTTTATTGGATATATCCTCTTAACAAGTTTAACATACCAAATTTTAACTACTAATTGAACAAAATCCACTTTTGACCATTTAAACTTATTTGGTAAGGCAAAACTCAAAATACTATTTAATGAAGTTAATGAACAATTTAATTTAACAAACAAAATCTCAATGTTCTACTAAATTTTAAACTATAATTAAATGTGACTTCTATTCTAGCATCCATTAAGTTTCAATTAAAACTACAATGTTCATCTGATACAATATCCACTCAACTCTTAAATACATCTCAAACAGAAGAGCAAATATACTACAAATTCTTATTTAAAATTAACATTTAATGCTCAACTCATTCATACATATATTTCTTCAATTCAATCAAATCGCAAAGTAATTCACTTCCTAAGAGATCCTAAAAAAGTATAATAATATTCTAAATTTAACTGTCAGGCCTTATTGTGTTCTTCAAGAAACTTTGTCTAAATAAATCATAATCAGCTGTTATTAAAAAAAAATATCTACCGGTTTGATAATAATAGCTATGTATTACTTTTTTTATAATGCTAAAGACCCTTTAACTATATAAATATTATTTGGATGCGTATGAAATGAAGTTTTCTCTACTGCGTTATTTTCTACATTAACATAGTACAAAATATTCTTAAAGGTAAAACTGCTAAAATTCAAGTTTCAAGGCAAAGAAAAAAAATTATTATTCATTTTTAGAAAAAGGCACTATAAAGTTTTTACTTCTTTAATAAAGAGTATCTTTTATTAATTTGGGTTAAATTACTAAACTCATATCAATTGCTTATTTATTTTAGTCTCTGCTGATTATTACCTTTTTTTTTCGTAAATATATCTTTTCACTGCTTTTATCATTTTCCTTTTTATATCTTCTAAAACTATATTTTTATTATACATTAAATACAGGAAACCGAGTTTTTAAAAATAAGAAGTGACTAATTAACTTTAAGATAAATAAATTATTATACCTTTTACTTGAGTTGGCAATTTAAGGATACAGAAACTTAAATCAAAAGCATATATTCTAAAGATCAATTGGATTATAATGAAACTTCAACGTGACTAATTATAAAAAGGTTAAAGCTTAATTTTTATCTTAAATTTAAAATGTTTCAACCTTGAAAAGGTAAACATAAAATTTATTGAAATATAATTAAAGCTCAAAATTTCTCTTTAAAAAAGTTAAATTTTTATTCTATAAAATTAAAATTTAGGATTTTTTAATAACAAAAATTAGGGGTATTGGGATTTTCTTTTGTTGTTGTTATGATTTTGTATAAAAAATAAACATTGATTAAAAAAAGATTTTTTTTATCACTTTAGTGTCATTTTATTAAAATTGATATTTAAAAAAATATAACTAAGACAAATTATTAAGATATAAAATAAGTTATAGTCGTTTTTAGGAAAAAAAAAATATTCATCCGTGGGTATTTATAGATAACATTTACAACAAATAATTGATATATGTAAATATTTATTATATATTATATTACCTACACACGTGTTATTATTTTAATTTTATATTGAATTAGACATTTACCTAGAAATATGGAATTCTTTAAGATTTGCTAAAATATATCTATTTTCTAAAATTTATATTTATTTAAATTTAATTTAAGTACAATTTTTTTGAAAAGAATTAAATTAATAATATATATCTAGAATATTAGATCTAAATAAATTCAATAAATTATATTAATATAATATTTATTAGAATATAATATTAATTTTTATCTTGCATTTAATAAAAATAAAAATTTAATTATAAAAATAAAATAAACTAAATTCTTATGTTTTCTTTTTGCTATGATATATGTTTGTGAGATAACAAGTCATTCAAAATTTTCATACAAACTGAATTAGCTCATCTCTTCAATTGTAAAAATAAAATAAACTAAATCTAAGTTTTTATATCTGGGCATTTAGCTACAGTATGAGCTCCAGATTGAACTGATAACATAGTCTATGTAATTTAATTTGGACAAGGAATCAAAAGTGAGAATGTCTTCCAGATCCATGCAGAAAGGAAAGGATTTAAATTATAATGGAAAAAGAGAAGAAGAAAAGAACGAAGGATGTGAGAAAATGGGACTAATTAATATATTAAATATTTTACATCTAACTCCATTAATGTAAACACCTTCTTCTGAACTCTATCTGAGAAGAACAGTTGCAGAGATGAACAGTTGCAGAGATGAACAGTCAGAGAGGGTGTCGAAGGAGAGAGCTCCAAATGCAATCAATATCCTCCGCTTCATGCTCTACCATATCACTCTCAAATGGCTGCCATGCAATGTGATCCAACTTCTCTTCTGGACTCTCAAACAAACCATATGCCTTCAACAAATCAACACTAGAATTACCTTTCCAGGACGCGTCTTCTTCTTCCAGCAACGATGAGAAATTGTCTTCAAAATCCAAAAAGTACTCCTCTGATTTACTCCTCACACCATCTTTCAGCCATGGAAAATCAAACACCCCAACATCTGAACAACAACCCTCCTTCTCCTTCTCTTTTTCCACGTCTCTTCTCTTTGCGTTCTTCTCATTCTCATACCATTCCTTCTCAGTTTCATCATCTCCTTCTCTTCCTCTCTTGGCCTTCTGCTGCTCCATTTGTAAACCACTGCAAGATTTCCAAAAAAAAAAAACTTAATCACACGAGATGAAACACAAAAACTCAGATACATTATTTCAAGATCCTTTTTAATTGAAGCATGCATTAACGAATGAATCTCACGACAGATGTAATTACAGAAAGATGATGAGGTTATTTATCGAAAGAGTAATGGGGTAGGTGGGGCACCTTTAGATGAGTCTTGAGGCGAAGAACCAAGCTAGGTAGAATGGGTATATATATATCTTAGGTTGTAACGTATGCATGTGTCAAATGATTAGAAATGGTAATGGTTACACACACGCCACGCCATATAAATAAAATATATTAAGCGAAGCAAATTAAACCGTCTCTAAACTCATTGCAGAAACACATGCATGAGCACACTGTCACACATTTTATTTCATGCCATCCACCCTTCCCCCCTAAGACCAACAAAAGCAATCTGAGATACGTGTTTGCTCCTTTTTTTGCGTTCCTAATTTTGGCCACCACAAACAATCAAAGGGGTTTATGTTTAACGTTCCTACTCTCCACTCCCAATCACGGAACACCATGTTTTCTACCTTGCAACGTAACACTTTTTGCGTTTTCATCGTTTCGCAGTTATTTTGGGCGTGAAAAGGACACTTTTTTCACTTTTTCTTTTCTCGGGTTTTTGGTAACGAACTATTGGGGTCGTTATTGGTGTGATGAGCATAATCTATCATAAAAGAGGACCGTTCTGTCAAATGATCACGAGGTTCGTCACATTTTCACTCACTATAATATAATATAATACAAACTAGGCAGGAAATTTATGCATAGATCTGATCGGACTGGGTTTATTGATTGTGAGATTTGATTTTACCCTTAGCTTGGATTAAACATGTGTTGGAATTGCAGATGAGCTTTAGCTTCTAGAATTTCATGAGTTTCAAATTTAATATTGCATGCTAGCTTAATGATTTTTGTTAAGGACAATTAGCCCCTTAAGATTTTACTCAACACTTTCAGATTCAACTGTTGGTGAAGCTTACCCGAAATCAGAAAATTGGCTGTTATGTTATCCAGCAGGTGAAAAAATTATGCAGATATTTGGGATCAAGTTTCCAATATGTACAGTTCAGTGAGAATAAATCGATTGACAGGACGTATGAAGGCAGCAAACCATGCAGAGAAATAAAAAAATGTATACTTTTTCATTTCTCCTGTTAGAATTAAAATTTCGTACGAATAATTTAAACCTATCAAAATAAAATCCTAATACCGATTGAAATACACACATACACTATTATTAAGTTATAGTGACATAAATATAGATAGAACAAACATTTATTTATTTATTTTGTTCTCACAAATGATGGAGCTGACAATTCCGTCCTTATTTGTTCTCCCTTTTCTCAATCTCCTAAGGATGTACATGGAAACTAATAAAGCAGAAGATGAAAAAAAGATGTCATCCTAATTACTATTCTAATCACAAATTCTACCCTTTAACACCACCAACTACAATTGGGCTCCTGACATGATGTTTCCCATCTGACCAAGTTATGCCTCCAAATGCTGTAGCCTCACCAGGTATTGTTACTTTCACTGTTATCTTAAAGCTCTTCTCTTCTCCAATTTTGTCAAATTTCAACACACGAGGCTCCACAGAGATGAAAAGACCTGCCGGTACCCTAAGTCTTGCAATGTAAGTGCCTGGTGACCCAACATTTTTCACCCTCCGTGTCAAACTAGCTGTGCCATAAAGTTTTGGTATTGTCATTGTAGGGTAGTTGAAATCCAGGATTTCTATTATTTCAGGGCAACGATAATGTGCACCAGAAAATGCCATTATCTGAGGCTGGTTATAGCCAGTAACACAAAGAAAGTTTAGGTAATCATTCATGCTTAAGTCATACACCAACCCCGGATCCATGGCACGATTTGGTCTGATGTGGCCAGACCCATAGGCAAATGGATTTGCCTTCTCACCATCCACATCAAGCATTGCCTTACCAGTGTTGTCCCTTGTCCTAGCTGAAACATGACATTTTCCACAACAAAAATTCATGTAAATATGTGACACAATCAAAAGATAAAGGACAAAACTTAGATATTGCTAAAGCTTTTAATTAATTACCAGTTGTCATTATTGCAGATTTAATAGCTGCTGGACTCCAAGTAGGATAGAGAGTCTTGAGAAGGCCAACAACTCCAGCCACATGAGGACAAGCCATGGATGTTCCAGACATGGTGATGAAAGGAACCCTACGGTTATCATAATCGAACTCGGTTGGGCTAACAGCTCCCGAGTAGGCAGCGATAATGCTTACACCAGGAGCGGTGATATCAGGCTGGAGATATCAAAAGGAGTGCAGAAGAAAACGAAACCAGGAATTAATCTAAAACCACAGGTTACAAAAACTTATTAAGGAATCACATAATGGACTAATGGGCAAACCTTAAGGATCTCGGGCGTGACTGTGTTGGGCCCTCTTGAGGAGAAAGCTGCCATGATTGGAGCAGGCTTTATCCCCAACTCAGTCTCGGGTGGTTCAATATATCCTAGCGGAGTCCTGCATGATGACATAATAACCATTAAAGATGTTGACGGAACAAAATTATGTGGGGTATGTTTGAAAGAGAGGAAGCGAAAGAGTTACTCAGTTGAATTCATGTAGGCATAGATAGCAAGCCCGTCTTTATAAGTAAGTTGTGATGCAGGCAGGAGATGAGGATCAGCAACAAGGTCATTTCCACTAGGCTCGTCATTACAAAGAATCATCCCAACTGCACCAGCATCCAAAGCAACCAGACTCTTTTCCATTCTTGCATTGATACCTCTAAGGCAAACCAATATTTTGCCACCTGCCTTTTTAGGATCAATTGTTCCTCTCAGACACAGAGTACTACATACACGGGACAAGCGTGTTAATCACTACATATATAATACATTTTTGGAAAAGTTTTAAAGAAGCAGGTCTTACGCGTTTTCAACTGGTTCATTGGCCAATTTTGCATCTGCAGCGTTGATGAGTGGGTAAAGCTTCTTTTCCGGCATAGCTTTTGCAAGGCTTGCTCCCTGATAACCAAGAATTGAAAATTTCAATTAAAACTGAACAAAGTAAGTTGTTGATTGAAAAATTCCCGTTCAACACATTCATAGTTTGTCTCTACTGAAATGGAAAATACATACCTTGAAGCGTTGTCCATTGTGGAGATGAACAATAGAGTGAAACTCTCTGTCCAAGGTGCTTGCACCAACGGTTAGTATCCAAGGTGCAACATTAGAGACAGTTTCAGGATATGGTCCGGAATTTCCACCAGCACATACGACAGAAATGCCCTTCATGGTAGCATGAAAGGCCCCGATTGCTAAACCATCGTAAAAGTACTCCGTAGCACCGGCTCCAAGAGAAAGGGAGAGTACATCAACCCCATCATGTATGGCCATGTCTAAGCCTGCCATGATATCGGCATCAGCGCACTGACCGTCTTCCCAGCACACCTTGTAAGAAGCAACCCGGGCCTTAGGAGAGCCACCTTGGGCAGTTCCATTTCCATACCCAAACACGCTGGCCCCAGGAACAAAGTTTCCTCCTATTGTTGACAGTGTGTGAGATCCATGACCCTCGTAGTCTCGTACTGTGTTGTTAAATTTTACTTCGCTTCCTGAATCGGCAAGATAACCTTTGTTGAAGTACCTTGCCCCTATAAGCTTCCTGCATGTATTATCACAACGTACATTAACCTTAGCTAGCTACACAATTCAATTTTTTTTCATTCCGCTAATGTTCGGTTTTTAAGAAACAACTGCACCATAATTGATACACATTCAGGTAAATTCAACAAAAGCCAGCTGCAGCTTCATTTTATCTAGATTTTTCTCCTTTGAGAGCACCAAAAGAGCAGAAATTTCAGAAAGACTAATTTAGGTAATATTTTAAGATATAATTTTATTTTAATTATACTTTAAAATAAATATTTTATTAGAGTTTATATTTTCAAGAATAATTTTTAATAATTTCATTTTTTGATATTATAAATAAGAAAATATTGTTGGAAACTGATAAAAACAAGGGTGAAAAAAAAAACATTAGATCACCTGTTGCAACGGAATCCGGTCATATCATGTTGACAAATTCCTTTCCATCGTGATGGTATGGGTCCCATCCCCTCATCGCTAAAGCTTGGAGATTCTGGCCATACACCTACAACACAAGTTTTAATCAGACTTTAAGAAAACTGTAAGTGAAGTCGAAGCGATTCTGGCAATGACACAATGACAGACAACATAGAAGTATTTTTGTCAGCAGCTCACAAGAAAGAAAAAGAACAGATAGGAAACAAGACCTCTCAGAAATTTTAACTCTCAGATATGTAAAAAATCTCTGCTTTGTGTTTGTGTGATGGCAATACCATAACACATTGTAGTCAAAATAATGGAAATACTAGAGATGATGACAGTACCAGTGTCAAGATGCGCAATTATACTGTCTTCACCATATCTGGCTTTTCTGAACACTGACTCGGAGGGAACTACCCCACCCCTTGTCATGTCCATGAATTCCCATGAATGAGTAGTGTACAGTTTTCTAATTTTGTTTAAGAAAACTGACACAACCTCGGAATGTTCTGCATCAAACACACACAAGTAACTTTATTAATTAAGGATGAAATTTCATTTCTGAATGATGTTTTTGTTTTGGTGTGTCATGCTCACCTGCAATGTCAGCAGCTTCTTCCTCTTCCAGCATGGCAGCAAAACCATTGATGTGCCTTGTGTAAGAGTATATCATTGTCTCTTTTGCTTTCTCAAAGCTGCATTACAACTTTAGTTTAGAGGAGTTTTGCACCGAGGATAAAAGGAACATTAATTTAGTGTGTGTACCTTCCAACGTAGGATTGAAGGAACTCATGATGAGCTTGCGTAACTCGATCAAAATCAGCATCCGTGGCTCCTTCACCATGCTCATGTGATCCCATGTAGACTATGTAAGACTGTTTTTTAAGAAAAGAAAAAAAAAGATTGAGCCTTTAATCAACTTGAAAACTAAATGGTTACTGGGTTTGCACAACAATTGTTAAACAACCAACACAAAATGTTGAAGTGAAAATAGTGACATAAAGTAACCTTTTTTGTTGCAAAAACAGGTGCATGGAAAAGAGAGAAGAGAATGAAGGAGAGTAAGAGCAAAACTGAATGCTTTGGAGACATCATTTTACTCTCTCTAATAAGATAATGCAGAAACATGAATTTAGAAATGAAGAAGAGAAGGTGAAGGAAGTAGAGTGGTATTTATAAGTGAAAGGAAACTGATATGCAAAACAGAAATACAAATACTATGATTCCAGTTAGAAAAATACTAAATATCTTCCCATATTTAAAATTGAAAAGTACAACGTTTACAAAGAGAAATAATATAATTATAAATATTAGAAATTAGAAATAGGACTGTACAGATAAAATTGTTGTGTTTCAGTCATTTTTCTGTTTTATTCTGTTAACTTTTATTTAAAAATTAAATAAATAAAAATTATCTATAACAAAATTATAAAAGTTATTTATATTTACTTTTATAATTGTAATTTCATTATTTTTATCCCATAAAAATCCAAATGTGTTTTCACTAATTTAGATTTACTTATTTATTTATTATATAAAGAACATTCTTCATCTTAGTATACATATTAATTTTTTAAAATGTAATCATTTTCTAAAATTAAAATAAATTTTTATAATTAAAAAATTATCTATGAAATAAATAAAAATGATATATATTTATTTTTATAATTATATACTTTTATATTATTATATAAATAACCTTCTCATACACATTTCTTTTTTTTAGTATCCAATTTAAGTGATTTGTTTTAAAAATTAAATTTTTTTATTTGACCTTTTTTAAATCTAATCATTTTTTAAAACTAAAATAATAAATTTTTATAATAAAAAAATTACCTATGAAATAAAAAAAAACATCTATATTTATTTTTATAACTATGATGATAATAATTTTATTATTATTTGTTATAATAAAAAAATAACAATACTAGTAATATATAACTGTCAACTAATATAAATAATTTAAGTAGGATAAACATAACACATCTACTAATTGAATTAATACAAACATTTAACTTTTAAATATTCTATATTATTATATTCTATACTATTATATAAAACAACATCCCTCTCTACACAATTCTTTTCACATCCTGTGATTTGTTTTAAAAATTTAACCGTTTTTTTATTTGATTGTTTTTTTTAAATCTAATCATTTTCTAAAACTAAAATAATAACTTTTTATAATAAAAAAATACCTATAAAATAATAAAAAATTAGCTATATTTATTTCAATAATTATAATAAAAATAATTTTATTATTTTTTGTTATCATAACAAAAAATAAACTAACAGGTAATTTAGGTGGGATAGTTTAGATGTTAGGATAAACCATCTAAAACATATTCCTTAATTTCACTTTTATATATTTTAAATGAAATTTTAATTTGAATGGGCTTTAGGACTAGTTTGGATGGGCTTTAGGCCTGAATATATTACAATACAATTATATATATATATATATATATATATATATATATATATATATATATATAATTGTAAAAAAATATGAATAATATAATTATAAATATTAGAAATTAGAAATAGGATTATACAGATAAAATTGTTATGTTTTTGTTGTTTTTCTGTTTTATTCTTGTTAACTATATTTTTAATTAAATAAATAAATAAAATTATAAAATAAATAAAAATTATCTATAAAAAAATTATAAAAATTATTCATATTTAATTTTATAATTATAATTTTATTATTTTTATATCAAGTCCCGTGTTTTTACTGATTTATATCTATTTATTTATTTATTATATAAATAACATTTACAAATATTAATTTTTAAAATGTAATCATTTTAAAAAGTTATAAAAATTATTTATATTTAATTTTATAATTATGATTTCATTAATTTTATATCATAAAAAAATCATATTTTTTATATAACTTATGTAGCTAATTTGTTATTAATTCGTTCTGCTTGCTCTTTTAGTTTTTCATGTACTTATTTTTGCTCTTAATGTACAATGTTAGGTTATCTGAATGTATTTAATTATCAAGATGTTTTTTCATTTTTTTTATGTAACTCAGTGGTATCCAAAAATTTCATTTGAAAAGATATATTTATACTCTTCGATAATGGGTGTATCCAAGATTTGTTCTTTATAACTTTTCTTATACCGACATAAAATCAAAATGGGATTGACAACCAACCAATCCACCCCAAGAATGACATTTAGGTCTTAGAGAGGTAAGCAGATCATATTCACTTTGAACTTGCGTCCTAAAACTATGATCAAGCATCCAACACATACTTAACTGGTTGATACATGATTTTATGCAATCCTAAAATCATTTGTAGAAGTACAACAACACAAAATAATGTGTAGCTTGAGAATCTAGAGAGATACTTAGTCATTTTCTTCATACACTAAACAAGTTAGTATTCAATATCTACTCAGAATGCATAACAAATCATAGAGTTACACTATAAAAGCTAACGAGCTCACTTCCCAAAATCTCAAAATCATTGCTCTAATACTACAAATGTAACACCTCTCATAGGGTATCACAATGATTTATAAAAGATTCAATTACTTCACAAAAATATAAAATTTTAATATTATCAAAGGTGATTTATTTCAAATTAAAAAAAAGTACGGTTTGTAATATAAATATTACAAATTTTATATAACCGCGCTCCAAATACAATTCAAATAAAATCCCAAGAATTTTCCCAACAAACATCTTCACTTCAGCTTCACCTATAACATTATCTGCTCTTGTATAACGACACAAGTTATACAATCATCACACAAACACAAACAAGTAGGGGTGAGTCAACCAAAAGAAAACACAACACAAAGATAACACAATCAAACTCACACACAAAATTTAAGTTATTCAATTATAATCCACGAGTCATTCAATAACTTATACCCAAATCACTCACACATAATTCAAAAGGATCACAAAATCTCAATCTATATATATGGAATCAACGACGAAATACTCGCATGCAATTATAAGATCAAGTGTCACCTCTCACCACTATTTTACAGCTCTTCATCGGGTAAGTATACACGGATACATATAATCATACTCCATTTTAAGATCCCTTCAATGAACTAATCATTTCAAAACTATATCCTTATCGGGTGGTTGAGTAGTCTTACCATCTCAGTAAGGACCTATTTGTCCTATTCCTCAAGATATTACAAGTAAGAACTCTGGTGCCTTTGCACCGAATATTATTCTCAAGCATGATATAAGGCCAAACATCTTTCCCCTCTTCACTATCTTACTTAAGTAAGAAAGTACGATTCTTAAACTCACTCTTAGTGCCTCTCACAGTCTGAAGAATGCTCATTTCCACTGACTCTCACAAGCGAAAGAGAGACTCTACCCTTAAAGGTATTATCGTCAATTATCATAAACCACTTTCTACTCTTGAATCACTCAAGAGTAACACTCAGGTTTTCACACCACTCTCATTTATCCTAAACCACTTTCTACTCTTGAATCACTCAAGAGTAACACTCAGGTTTTCACACCACTCTCATTTATCCTAAACCACTTTCTACTCTTGAATCACTCAAGAGTAACACTCAGGTTTTCACACCACTCTCAGTTGGCTTTTAATAACTTGGACTATTTCCTATCAATTCTCAACTCATTATAAAGGAGTACACCCGTTGATACTTAAAGAAGATATGTCAAAGCAAACTAAAACATTATACCATCATCACAGTAAACTTAAAACAGTATACAATCATCCAACACATACACTATAAATGATCATACAAAATAGTATGACAACTTTTGAATACAAGCTTGTTGAGTAGACTTCTAAGAAAGAGAGACGTGTCTTAATAGACAACTTAAGTACTGTATCTTTCTTTAGTCAAAATGTTCCCCAACTAGTTTCACAAATTTCACATTATCATTATCTCAAGGCATCGATCCAGCATATTTTCACAACCCAACGGTTTCATCCATCATATATTTCGAACTAGAAATATAGAAAACCAAGAGCAATGATAGTTCCCCTTAAGGATTTCCTTTAATGAATACAAATCATTCACACCCGCTTAATAGCAATCTTCAAATGCAAGATTTTCATATCACTTTCTTAAATATATTGCATAACAACATATCTATAAACTATTGAAATTTTAGAAGGCAATTGTAGCTTCCACAAGACTAAAAAATGTATGGTGTTACATTCAAATTAAACATAATTGAACAAGTATTGCAATGCAAAAAGAACCAACTCAACTAAATAAGTGTGGAAAATGTTATGCACTAAACAAACAACATTGTTCTAAATGCATGTCTTTAATTAAAGATATGACCGAACAAAGTAAATAACAATATGTCTAGAACCGAGTGTAAAAATATTAGCTTGATTCGACGATTAATAAAGCGAGAATCTTAATTTTACTGACTAGTCTCAGAGACAGAACTATGGTGGTGATCAACTTCCTCTAAAAGGAAAAACTAATTTCCCTAACCTCAAATATCCTATAAATAATCTAAACGGTAAAAGTGAATCCATATGTCTTATAAACTATATATCCAAAATTTAGGTTAATATAACAGTTAACTAGGTAGAAATTGAGGTTTTGTCGATACAACCTAAGAACAAAATTCGAGTGGTTTTCAGTTCCATCCAAAATGTGAAAATAATTTCCCTTAGCATAAATCTCAAATTAATAATCTGAGCGGTAGAAGTGAAGTAATAGGTTTTAGGAATCATATATCAAAATTTCAGTTTAATTTAACGGTAAATAAAGTGAAAATAAAGGTTTTACCAAGACAACTTAATAAAAGAAATAAAGATGTAATCAGGTTTCTAAAAAATGCAAAATTAATTCCCTTTAGCACAAACCTCAAATTAATAATCCGAGGAGTAGAAGTGAAGTAATAGATCTTTGGAATCATATATCAAAATTTTAGCTTAATCTAACTATTTAAAAAATGGGAATGAATGTTTTACGAAGACAACTTCAAAAACAAAAAACAAGAAAAACATAGAAAAGAAAAACATTACAAGAAAACCAAAACTCCCACAAGTAGACAAGATAACTACCCTCACTAAAACCCAACATGCTCATATTTCACAAGTTCAGATTCTTCATCCCAAAACATACAATTATCGTACTCTAGAGACTTAAACTCTTCTTACAACCAAAAATGTTTCTCTCCTATTTTGTGGCATGTTTTTCATTCTTCATTCTTGTCATGTATAAAACAAACCAAACTTAACTTTATTTTTCATTTACTATTCACGTCTGATACCACGCTTAACACTTACTTAACTACATCATCCATTTATCTATTTTCTTAACTATAACTATTTTTCAAAAATCTTCTTTTCGACTCTAACTCTTCCCTTCTAATTCATTTTTCTTTTTATTACTTCGAAAATAGCTATTTCAACTTCAACCATTTAAATTTTCTATATCCCTTTTTATTTTCCATTAAACAAATGATATATCCTTATCTTCTTCTAAAAGTCCCCAGCTATTCTTAATATAATATTGAGAATGCCATAAGTCTAGGTCAAATATGCAGAAAGGAATTAAAAAGTAAAGTTGAATGGAATACAGAAAGAGTAAAACAAAAGATGTTAAGTGGCTAGTTCTTCTTCAAGTTCAAAGCTATGATCATATTAATAGGTGAAAGGACTGGACAGAATTTTATAAAGAATATGCTGAACAGAATTTCACAAACAATATGCAGAACAAAATTTCACAAAAATAGCTCGAACAAATTTTCACAAGAAAATGATTCAGTTAGCTAACAAAATACTATTTTCAAAACAAAATACTGCCATTAAATTAAATGTATAATAGTGTAGGTATTATAATACAATTAACTATATACGGACACATTTATTTTTTAATTTTGTTCTTAAATATCTATTGTTTTAAATGATTTCTTTTAAAAATTTAAGCATTCTTTAACTTGATCGTTTTTTATTTTCTAAAATTTAATTATTTTTTAAAAATAATTATTTATAATAAAAATGATTTAAAAATATATATTTTGATTTATGTAATTTAAAATTTATTATAACATAAAATTATAAAAAAGAAACAAAAATACTGATTTAGTTGAGATAAGAGATTATTATAATTAATTATAATTAAATTAAATATAGTATAATAAAATATAATATATATATATATATAATTATAACTCAAAATATGTATAATTTAGGTATGCAACAATTTCGATAACTTAATATCGCTAATTACAGTATAAACATTTCTTCCTGCACATGCATCTATATATATAAGTTCTGAGAAAGGTTAAAAATATTCTTTCATGTATTATTTTATTAAAAAATAAATTTTGATTTATATAATTTCAAATGTATTTTTTATTTTTGTATTTTAGATCATTTAATTTGTAACATATTTTTTATATTCTAAAATATAAATTTTGTATTTTGAATTGTATATTCTAAAATAAAATTTTTTATATTTTAGAATAACTCCAAATTAAAACTAAAATTGAACCCTAGAGAAATAAATTTAAAATATAAATCTATGGGGTGGAGGTTGAAATTATTGAGGTAAAACAAGACATGGCCCAAGCCCAATAAAGATAAAATCGAAGCCCATTAGTCTTGGATTTTATACTAGGGTTACATAAGAGGCATAAAGGTGAGAGCGTATTCCTGTAACTACTAGTGCCCTCACTTGTTTGTTGTTGTTCGAAACCAAAACCCTAGCAGTCGGCAACAATGGTGGGCTTTTCTTATTCTTCGATGAGACTGAGATACATTTGTGGTGGCTGTTGTTATCGGTAATGATTTTTTCCTTTCTATTTGCAGGCAGAAGTTGAGGTTGATGTGGCGGCAGGAGCACAGCCGAAGAAGAGAACATTCAAGAAGTTCAGCTTCAGAGGCGTAGATCTGGACGCGCTTCTTGATATGTCCACTGATGAACTCGTCAAGCTCTTCAGTGCCCGTGCTCGTAGAAGGTTTCAGAGAGGGCTTACCAGAAAGCCCATGGCCTTGATTAAGAAGCTCCGCAAAGCGGTACTCTATTCTTTCATCATTATCTTATATGTGTCTGCGTTCCTTTGAAACGGATTTTGTTAGGTTTTGCTGATTTCCCTATCAATTTGAAATTGTTTTAATAAGCAAATAAATTACCTTCATTTGTTTCTGATTGTGTTTGTCTGATTTTAATGACAGAAAAGGGAAGCACCGGCAGGTGAGAAGCCAGAGCCAGTGCGTACTCATCTGCGCAACATGATTATTGTCCCTGAGATGATCGGTAGTATCATTGGAGTGTACAATGGCAAGACCTTCAATCAGGTTGAAATCAAACCCGAAATGATTGGCCACTATCTCGCTGAGTTTTCAATTTCATACAAACCTGTCAAGCACGGTAGACCTGGTATTGGTGCCACCCACTCTTCTAGGTTCATTCCTCTCAAGTGACAACATATATGCTTTAGTAATTTCTTCCGGCCTATTGGATTTTGTTTGTTATTTCAGTGTTTTATTTTCAGTTCCTTATTGTATGGTTTATCATGACTTGATTCCATATATCAACATTGTAGTGTTTGTTTTATGTTCACAACTTGTTCATTTAAAGCATGAATTTATCGAAATAGTCGTTTAAACTTGATTTGGGGATCTGTTAATTGCTGCTGAATGCCTTTGCTCCGTGCTGGGTCTTTCTTTGACTCACTGGTATGCGATTATGGAACAACTCGTCCCATTCAGAGTGTGAACCTTCCCATTCTGGTCGTGGTAGATAGAAATTCTTTTATCTTCAAATGACTTTCGTAGTCGTTTTGGGTCAGTTTGATATGTTTTATTTTTAAATCTAAATAGGTTATGTTGTTTTTGGTCAATTTGATATAATGTCTTTTTAATATAACAGACTGTGTTAGTTATGTATTCTTACTACCTAAAACAAGTAAAAAATTGTCTGGTTATGTGTATACCAATCAATGATCCCGGAGGTTTTTAACCAGAGCAATGTAATAGAGAAAATACAGTTAGGGTGGGGATCCAATTCATATTTGAGCAAGGGGGTAGGGGTTTCTGGGGATTTATCGTTCTTTTTTTAGTTAGCCATGGATTGATTTGTGTACTAGAAACTTCATCAGCAAAAAACGAGGCAATTTAATTTTCGATTTCATTTTCACATCACTTGGTCCAATGCGATGATATGGTAGAAATTGGACATGTTTTTACTATGATTGTGAGGTTTCAGTTCTTAGTTTTAAACTAATAGGATTTTCAAAGCAGATTGTGTTTGGATTTTTCTACCAAATTTTGTCGGGTGTTTGTTCCCCAAGGTTTATTAATTTTAGTTCACATTGCTTTTATTGGCTAAGAGAACTTAAGCACGTTGAAGATGCAATTATAATTGGTCTTTCTAGGTTTGCTTTGTTTGGACTTGTTATAGGCATTAGTCTGACCTCGTATTAGAAGGGCATGAAATCGATTTACTGAGAATCTTTGGGAAAGTTATTGTATAAATAATACAAATTTTATATACTGTTGACAGGGTTTTAACCGATTTAATAAAAAATAAATTTCTATATTATACAAATATTTTAAAATTAATATTAATTTTTTAAGTAATAAACACTTTTACATTTTAACTTGATATTAGCACAACTTTTAATAAAAACTTTTATAATATAAAATATTATTTTTATAATATTTAAAAACCTCTATTTTAAAAATGATTCTTTTATTACATATATTCTTGATATTAAAAATACAAGTCTAAATTATTTTATTGGTTGTATCACAAAGGGGCTGTTTTATGTTTAAAGTGGAGGTCAGTATTACATCAAATGAATTACTGGTGGCGAATGTATTTTTATTGGATAACGAATGTGGCATAAATTACGACACTCACGAACCTAGTATGATAATCACGTCATATCTAATATATATTGTTGATTTAAGAAGATACATACTTGAAAATTATTTGTCATCTAATAATTACGCACCTATATATTTAAGCATCTCAAACACAAAATCTTACATATTTAGTAATATATTGAATAAAAGGAGTAGTTTCTCCCAATCTCACATTTAGAAAACCTACATTAATTTTATTTTTCATATCAATTTATATGAAGCAAACAAGAACTTAATTTACCATAAGTTATAGAATCAAATATGATTTTAAAATAATTCTTGTAAAATTTGTCAAATTATTATAGAAAGAAGCTTATATTAAAACCAAATTAAAATAAAAAAATGGAAATAAGGTTGCACAAGTGTCTGAAAATGGCGCACTAGGTGTAAGTAATTTTGGTGTAGCGTGTCAAAAAACTGAACCATGGAGCGCCACGTACTCTCCGCCCGTTTTCGAAATTTCTCTACAAAGGGAGACTCAGAAGAAGTGAGAAGGTACAGTCATGGCCATGGCTGCATCTTCCAATTCAGAAGCAGAATCAGCATCAGACATATCCAACTTGTTCAAACCCATATACCTGAAAGACGTGCCTCACCTCAGCCACTATGTTCCGAACCTCCAAACACGCCCTAACCCGCTGGATCACAACCCCTACTTTAACACCCGCCATCTGCGAGATCATGGTTTCTACCTTACTCATTCCGACCTCGTACTACGCCATATCGAAAACGACCCCTCTCCCTTGCCCCGCTTCGCCTACCACCGCGCCGGTCCCCGCAAGCTCATCTACTTTGACCCTTCGCTTGTCCGCGTCGGCATTGTCACCTGCGGGGGTCTCTGCCCCGGCCTTAACACCGTCATCAGAGAGCTTGTGATGGGTTTGTGGCACCTCTATGACGTCCGTCATATTATGGGCATCACTGCTGGGTACAGAGGGTTTTACTCCTCCGAGCCACTCCCCCTCAACCCCAAAGTTGTTCAACATTGGCACAACGTCGGTGGCACACTCCTCCAGACATCCAGAGGCGGTTTTCACCTCAATGATATCGTCGACGCCATCCAAAATCACGCCTTCAATCAGGTTTAGTTATTTCTAATCACTTAATGCATATACAGTAGAGGTTCAACGTACTTAAAACTAGAAATCTATAAGTAGAAGAACACCTTTTTTTTTTTGTTTCCGTTGTTTTCTATTTCTGGACAATCAGATTGAAGAATTGTGCTCATTATTGTTCTTCTAGATTGAAATTGCATATCATCCCTATGTTTTACTTTACTGTTCCTCAATATAATGCAACGAAGATTCAGTGATGTAGTACATTTTGTTTAAAACGTACACACATGCGTGTCTATATTGAGGAACAGTAAAGTAAGACACATATACGTGTATTTGGTAGAAAAATACATGTAGACACAGAATGGAAGAAAGGAAGAAAGAAAGAAAACTAACTGAAGAGGTTGATTATGCACATGAACAGGTGTACATTATAGGAGGAGATGGGACTATGAGAGGTGCAGTGAAGATATTTGAAGAAATACGGCGTCGCAAACTGGAAGTCGCAGTTGTTGGAATTCCTAAAACTGTGGATAATGATGTGGGAATAATTGACAAATCTTTTGGATTCCAAACAGCTGTTGAAATGGCTCAGCAAGCAATCAGTGCTGCTCATGTGGAGGCGGAGAGTGCAGTGAACGGCATAGGCCTGGTCAAGTTGATGGGTCGAAGCACAGGCCACATTGCTCTACATGCAACACTCAGTAGCCGCGATGTTGATTGCTGTCTAATTCCCGAAATAGATTTCTATTTGGAAGGGAAAGGAGGGCTCTTTGAGTTTCTTGACCAGAGACTTAAGGAAAATGGACATGTCGTGATTGTGGTTGCTGAGGGTGCTGGCCAGGACATAATCCCCAGAACTGATTCACAGAAGGAAGAACAAGATGAATCAGGGAACTTGGTCTTCTTAGACGTTGGTGCATGGTTGAAATCAGAGCTAAATAACTGGTGGGCAAGGGACCACCCCCATGAGTTATTTACGGTGAAGTACATTGATCCTACATACATGATTCGTGCAGTCCACGCAAATGCCTCTGATAACTTGTATTGTACACTCCTAGCACACTCTGCAATTCACGGTGTTATGGCAGGGTATACTGGCTTTGTAACTGGTCCTATTAATGGAAACTATGCATACATTCCTTTGGAGGATGTGGCGCAAGCAAATAACCCGGTTGATACCAAAGATCATAAATGGTCGTGGGTGAGATCTATCACCAACCAACCTGATTTTGTAAGGAGGTAGACACAGACACAGCATCAAAGTTTTCAATGACCTGGTGATCCCGTTCGTAGCCGATTGACATGTTCTGATGTCAACAGTTACAGGTTTATGCCATAATCTTCCTATTGCCTGAAGAGTCTTGGTAAAAGATGGATGGGGAGATCATGTGCAAATTAGTGTGATTTGTGCATACTCTGTAACACTAGTTTTTATGTTGGAATTTAATTATATGTCAATGTAGCAACTTCCTTTATACTTTTAAGAGTTTCAACTTTTGTTGGACTAAACCTTATTAGGATAAACTATTTTTAATTAAATTACTTTCTAAGTTGACATCCTAAATTTATTATTTTCCATTTAAGTTGGAGTTTAATTTACAAGGTGGTACACCAGAACTTATTGTATCTATATTTCAAATTAGATAGGGAAAATGATGCCTTGTCCTCAAAAACTTAAGGTGCTTAGTTTACAAATGAGAAAAGGAAAATGACTCGGAGGTTTCCTTTCTGGGAAAATTCCGAAGAGTATACTTTTATTAAGTAAATTTCACTATGAAAGAGAATGTTAGGTGTTAGAAACAGTTATACGTTTCTAGTATTCTCTTTTTGTTGTAGTGGGAGACAGCATAGTCAAAAAATGAGTATAATGAGCTTCCAATATTCTATGCTAATGAGCCCAAATTCCCAATTGATGTCGATTCCCTAAAAGCCTATCGAAAGCCGAAGGAGAGGAGAATAAGAACAAAGGGTGAATTGAAAATTTTGGCCATAATTCTGCTTTGTCAAGGTTTTATTAAAAAAATAAGCAACTATTGCTTTTTTGGATTGGGATTGAGAATATTAAAATAGGGCTTGAAGGCCTCCTAAAGGACATTCCTCACAGCACAACTACTCCTATCCTGTGTATCAAAATCTGGTGGCATAAATGGAAATCTAAAAGGGGACAAATATGTAAAAAATCTTTTATACATTATTTGTTTAAGAATCTATCCCCTTTTATCTACTCTCTTTTATATTTATAATTTTCATAACTTGAATAATTAAACTAATTTATAATACAATTCAAAATAATCATTGATGGTTTATAATATAACTGTCTTCAAATTCATCTTAGTTCTAGTTCCTTCTCTTCCCCATATGAACCAATAAAGAGTGGCCACCAAGGAGAACCTCCTTCTGCCACGTGGCTCTATTTTTCCATTGGTTTTGGAATGTCACTGTCAGAGGAAAAAAGACGGCTAAAAAAATGTGATGAACTTAACTTCATTTTACCAAATGAGATGAACATTAGCTCACTGTAACTTGAACATCAGAGTTTTTCTACAGGCACCACTCTGATCATATGGAGAAGAGTACCAATACTTTTGCTAGTATTATCCAACCTCTAAATTAAGGGAGTTCCTAAAGCAATGAAACTAAGCATCCTATGTGACTTAATTTTCCAATTACCAGCTACAAAGTTATATATGTTATATATATATATATATATATATATATATATATATATATATGTGTGTGTGTATGTATATATATGTATGTATGTTTATAAAACCAGTGAAGTCAGGAATTTCAGTCATAATTAAGTATATCTCCAAAGAATAAGATAACAATAATGGTCCATGGAGAGAATATTACTTGTCCAAATCAATAAATAATTAATCACATATATGGTGTGTGTGAACAAATGAAAAAGTGGATTTCAGAAGCATAGCAATTTTCTTAAAGAAAAGATGGAGTTATTATAATAGCCATAAAAATAAAAAATAAAAATCTAAAAACAACAATATTCTGTCTGCAATGTGAAACATTTACAAAGACAGAGGGTATTCTGGTAAAGCTGCATAAATCCCGCTTAGTAATAATCTTTGTTGAGCTAAAAAGGCAAGGAAGTTCTCATTCATCTTCAGGTGCTTTACTGTTAACAGTTAACACAGTTAGTGTGTGAGGACTGAGCTAGTTCTAGCTCTGCGTTCCGTGTGTCTCCACCCTGAAAGTGCTGCAAAATCTTTGTTTAATGAGCGGTAAAAGCGTGTTTGTTTGTTCTTTTGAGTGTTAGAATGTTGGAGGGAAGGTTGTTGGGTGGTGCTGTTATGATGTGGCTGTTAGCATGGAGGTGGGTTATTCCGATGGGAGAATCAGCAATAGGGGTCAACTGGGGCACCGTTTCTTTCCACAAGTTGAAGCCTTCCACGGTGGTTGATCTCTTGAAAGATAACAAGATTTCAAAAGTAAAGGTGTTTGAGGCAGAACCTGAGGTGCTTAAGCCTCTCATGGGGAGTGGGATTCAGGTGATGCTTGGGATCCCGAATGGCATGTTGGCCCTCCTCAGCACTTCCCCTACTGCTGCTGATTTGTGGCTTCGCCAGAATGTTTCTGCTTACATAGGAAAGCATGGTGCTGATATCAGGTTTTTCTTTCAAAACCAATACTTTTTCTTAGGGACGAGTTTCTTTTGAGTTATGTAGAGATTATCAAGAAGCGTGTTTGGTCTTTTCCAACAAAGTTTTTTAATACACATGAGCATCTTGTTTAAGAATCAAACCGTAAGTTTCAAAATCAATGGTTATTTATTTCCTTAACAGTGTCTATCATTAATATTGACGCCATGATAATAGTGTGGAGTGGTTTATTTTGTTGTATCAAGATGGAGGAAAGTTTGCTGTATGATAAAGCTATCTTTTACAGTCAAATAGTGTCAAGAATCAACTCCTTACTTTATTATCTTCAACCTTACATGATTTTAATTTCTTGATGAAGAGTAGATAACACATAGTTGTTCTCATTCTGAGATGTGCTTTGCATATTGCCCTGGGATTTCTTATGTCAAACTGTTTACTTAACAGATAATATCTACAAATCTTGGAATGAGTTGCTTAATGCAGTCGTTTAAAGTCTGCAATAGCATTTAATTAATCTATTATGATGTTCTTTCACGTTATATATGAAAAGATTATTTGATTTTTTTTACCATCCGAGGATAAATCGTTAATTACAATTTTTTTGACCAACTGTAATATATCACGAACAATCCAAAAATATCTGTCAATGGGATCATCTCAAATAGAAATTATCAGAAGCTTTAATCTTCCATGGAATGTTATTATTACGTTGAAGTCTTGAATTTGCTCTCTGCCAATCGAAGACTATAGTTTGAAGTATTTGTCACAATAAGTATGATCCTATTCATTTAGGGCGAAGAAAATTGTTTGCAAGTTTAAATAAAATATCATGTATAAGTTAAAGAACTTTTTCTTTTGAGCATTGGCTTATGTTAACTTTCTGTACGACCTCGAACTTTTCCCCTTCTTCGTCAGCCATAAGTATTAGCTGTTACAGACTTATAGCTAGTTTTTTCTTTAGAATGTTTTGATGTTTAAAAGCATTTAAACCATTGTTGTTTTTGTTATAGGTACATTGCTGTTGGTAATGAACCATTCCTCACTAGTTATAACGGTGAATATCAGAACTTGGTGATGCCAGCCATACTCAATCTACAGCAGTCTTTGGTGAAAGCAAATCTTGCTAGTTACATTAAACTAGTTGTCCCTTGCAATGCAGATGCATACGAGTCTTCACTTCCTTCCCAAGGGGCATTCCGGCCTGAATTGACCCAAATCATGACTCAGCTGGTTCAATTTCTCAACTCAAACGATGCCCCATTTGTTGTTAATATCTATCCATTCCTCAGCCTCTATGACAACAAAGACTTCCCACAAGACTATGCATTCTTTGAGGGAACTACTCACCCTGTCACAGATGGAAACAATGTGTACACCAATGCATTTGATGGAAACTATGACACTTTGGTTGCAGCCCTTACTAAACTGGGATATGGTCAAATGCCTATAATCATTGGGGAAATCGGTTGGCCCTCAGATGGAGCCATTGGTGCAAATATCAGTGCAGCAAAGGTTTTCAATCAAGGTCTCCTGAGTCATGTTCTAAATAACAAAGGGACCCCTTTGAGGCCAGGTGCTCCTCCTATGGACATCTATCTCTTCAGTCTGCTTGATGAAGGAGCAAAGAGCATACTACCAGGAGGGTTTGAAAGACACTGGGGGATATTCTCATTTGATGGCCAAGCTAAGTATCCTCTAGACCTTGGCCTTGGCAACAAGGAATTGAAGAATGCAAAGAATGTTCAGTATCTTCCACCCAGATGGTGTGTAGCAAGCCCCTCCATAGATGTTCAAAACGTAGCAAACCATATGAGAATTGCATGCAGTGTTGCGGATTGCACCACACTTGGTTATGGAGGTTCTTGTAATGGGATTGGGGAGAAGGGTAACATCTCATATGCTTTCAACAGTTACTATCAGTTCCAAATGCAAGACTCACGTAGCTGCAATTTTGATGGGCTTGGTATGATCACTTTCCGAGACCCCTCAGTTGGTGATTGTCGTTTCCTTGTGGGCGTCACAGACAAAGGCTCTGACTCCTCTGTTTCTCAGACCAGATATCAGTGGTGGGTTCTACTACCATTTCTAATCATAATACAAATCACCCCTTCTTTTTCATTGTGATTCAGATGTTCCACAATGTGGGATTTCCATTTTCTATAACAAGAAGTAGCAGTGAAGTAGAATATTCAACTCCATTCTTGGTTCTGTAACCAACCAGAATAGGATCTAATCATTGTTGTATCATAATACAAGAGATGATCTGAACATCAAAGCATTCAATATTACACATGATTTATCTAAATCTGTTTATGTGACATTGAAAATTTCACATCGAATAAAATAAAAGATAGAGATAGATTTAGATTTATATACACATAGTAATACTAAAAACAAATTTATAAGAACTTTACCCATCATTGTGGAGATTTTGAACCTCCACAGTTATCACCTACACAAGAGTTCCTATTAACTAAAACACAACTTTTTAGGTGATTGTTTTTTTAAAAATTATTTAATTTTAAAATAAGAAACAGCACATGCCATGATGCCACATGCATGTCAACACACGTGTCAAAATTTCAGATAAAGTTAGAAAGTCGTTTATTATATAAGATAAGTTTATTACATAAGATAAATTTTAACGCCATTAAAAAATAAGGACCAAAACTAATTATTTTGAAAGCATATGGACCAAACAGTGACAATTTTGATCCGGAACCATTTCTAATTTTAGCTAATACTTCAGAGAAAAAAAAGCATATTTTTTCCAAAAAAACAAAAACACTTTATATACGTTTAACCAAAACTGCAAAGACTAATAAGAGTATATTTCCTGTTATCATTAGATTTACCTTTACCGTTCTGCAACTAATACAACTGAAGATTTCTGAGTGGTATAAAATCAATCCAATGATTTTGTAGACATTAAGAAAAATCCATCTTGTGATTTTAGACATTAATAAAAATAATGTTTGAAATAATATCTCAAATACATACCCTTGCAAAAAATTTGTAATTACAAGAGAACATACGCTGCTAACTGATTTTTAATCACCAATGACCTAAACAAAAATAATGGCAACAAGAGCGAAAGAAATTGGATAGAAAGGGACATTATCCATCTGTCAAGGGGGAAAGGCAAAGTTGGTTAGGCACAAGAGCTGACATGCTCTGGTGTTTCTGGAGCAGCAATTCTTAACCCTGGACAAGTGTTCAAAGAACTCTTCACAGCTTGCTGAAGCAATTGCAAAGACTTGTGGTAAAACATATTTCTGACCAAAATTAATGCCAACGTGTTAATGCTGAAACGCCTGAATAATCTATTTTGTTCCCCCTTTTATTCTCAAATGAAGTAAATAAATAAGCAAACCCATTCATTCAATCTATAAACCTCATCCATCCAAAACGGGAAGACAAAGTTCTACTGATAATGAAAATATAAACAAAGTCCATATCCACCCCTTTAGTGAACCCTTCACACCAAACCCCATCATTCACAAGCCAATCGAAAATCACTCCCAATCAAGAACACTGAACCTGACATGCATGATGTAGTTGCCTCATGTATCATCAACTTGTGAGTGAAAAACAAAACTGGGAAATGTAGTGGTGATATCTCTGCCAAGGAAACAAGTTAATTCAGATGCCAGATGCTTGAGATTGATAAAATAAAATAGTTCGAGAGAAGTAAGATACATATATATCTTAGAAATGCCATCGAGGATAAAATCAATCATAAAGGTAATCGAATTGATGCCAAAATCCAAACGGTTACAACTTAAACAAAACTTCTAATTTGAATGGCCCCTAGATAATTTTACATGCATAGTCCACATAGGTCATGAACATGTAGATATATTTTGCTTTTTCTAAATTATTCTTCCAATGATACGTTACATTAGCAAAGAACTTCTAAACTTTTAGTACAACTTTTATTACGAAACCATTTGGAAATTTCTTCTTTTCTTCTTTTTTCAATACTAACTTGAAAGCGAAAACAACACACATTCAATTAGAAAATGTTGATAATAAGAGGGGACAAGGGAAGATGAAAGAGGCATGGATTGTAATAATTTTAAAATAGTAAAATATCATTTCCGTTTTATTATGATTTTATGTATAATATCTATATCAAGCTTTTAAAAAACATGAGTCTGTAAAAATTGAAAACTTTTACTATAAAAATGAGGTCATAAAAAAGAAGAAAATAAAAACACCCCGTTTCTTCTCTTTATTTGATATTATAGGGGATTTGCTATCCAGTTTGAATTGGTAACAAAATCATTCGAGCCAACTAATGAATCAATAATAATAAGTTCCTATTGAGAATTGTGTAAGGAATGCGATGTAAATCATTCGAGCCAACTAACGAATCAATAATAATAAGTTCCTATTGAGAATTGTGTAAGGAATGCGATGTAAATCATAGAAGGGATTCATTAATAACATTTTTTAAATAAAATTTGGGGTTTGCTGTTTGCCTTAGAACACTGGCTAGTATTCACGGTTTGCATTAATAATATTCCAGATCATTTTAACAAACACAACCCAATATGCATGATAACATTTCACCAACAGGAAGGAACTCACTTGAGATACTGAAGTGTCATATTTTTCAGAAGAGATGGATGCCGCAAGACAAGGTTTCGCCATTCTTCCTTGTCAATCTTCCCATCATGTTTGGTATCAGCTTCCTCAAATGTCTAAATAACTTAAGAACTATCAGTGACAGATCACCAGATAAGACTATAGTAACACAAGAATGGTTTTATACACCAACCTCACTATTATCAACTCAACAGTCAAAACTCTAGTAATTTATGATGTTCACAAGATTAAGGCTGAAAGAATAGTTTACTTTATTTAAGAGATAAATTCTGTAGAAACTTTGGACAGACTATGAAGAAAACGTCGCATTATTTGTATAGAGTACACACAATTGTTGCATTAATGGATCCCTTATGTGAGATACAACAAAGGACGGACATGAACTGTCAAAAGGACATACGGACTTAAATTTGAGAAACAACAGAACTAGCAGCCTGTTGTAAGCAATTACAAACACAAAAATTAGACAGATTTTTACTTAATAGTTCCCATTGCATATATAATTTCACATGCTTCAGTTTCACTTCTACAGATTTTCAAGAGTAAAATTAGCAATAATAAATGTCATGCTTACTCTAACACAAAGAGAACTTTAGAAAACAAAAAGCTAGCAAAAACAGGTATTTGTCAAATGCTTCAAATACACAGTCTAGTAATGAACATAAGATTTGACATGCAAGTTATCAGATAATTTAAGCACCTTGTCAATAATACTTTCGACCACATCATCTGAAAGATTCATGCCAGATTCAGCCAGAGTGGCCACTACCATTTGTTTTACCTATACACAAATAACATCAGTCATCAATGTACATTATCAGAGTATATTACATCAACTCATATATATAGAGAACTCAAACCCTAAAGTAATAATTACAAGGGATCTCTAGAATCTTCTAATAACCTCTAACAACTTCTAACAACTTCTAGTAATACATTTAATATTCTACCAACAACTTTTAGTATTGCATTTAATATCCAACTAACAACTCTCCCTCAAGTTGGTGAATGAATATCTAACATTCTTAGCTTGCATGTGAGATCATGAAATCGCTTAGCTTGCATGTGAGACCTTTTGTGAACAGGTCTGTTAACTGAAGTCCTGATGGGATGTAAGAGGCAGTGATAAGGCCACTGTTCAGTTTCTAATAAAGTGTTGGTCTATCTCTATGTGCTTGGTCCTATCATGCTGAACTGGATTGTGAACAATACTAATAGTTGACTTATTATCACAATAAAGGATCATAGATTCTTCACATGCCACTTTAGGATCATTTAGGATAATTCTCATCCATAACACACACACCCTTTATGCCATAGCTCAGAATTCAACTTCTGCACTAGACCTTGCAACAACATTTTGTTTCTTACTTCTCCAAGTCACCAAATTTCCACCCAAGAACATGCAATATCCTGAAGTGGATTTCCTATCTATGACAAACCCTGCATAATCTGAATCAGTATACACTTCCATTTTTTATTTTTCATTCCTCTTAAACAGTAATCCCCTTCCTCAACTTGTCTTCAAATATTGAAGGATCTTGTTTATAGCTTGTAAATGTCTCTCCCTTGGATCATGCATGAACGAACTAACAACACTCACAACATAATCATAAGAAAAAGAAGTTACCTCTTGCCTTTCAATGAAACCTTGCTGTTTGAGATCATACAATTGGAATGAAACTGCAAAAGGTAAAAGTTGGGATTCCTCAACAGGCATATACATTACTGTCAATACCAAATGCATTAAAGAAATAAAAAGACAGCTACAGAAACAACACATGATCTAGCCCCCTCTCCAATAAATGCCCTTTTCATTCAAAACCTACACTAAAAAGTAGACCAGATAGCAGAAGTCTTCTCATGATTTATCATTCTTACACTCAATCTTATCATCAATTGGTGCATTGGGATGAAAGACAGAGAGAGCCCGTGCAAACTCTTCAAAATCAAGTATGCCATTGTGCTTTGTATCAAACAAGTCAAACACCTACAAACAGTCCGAAATCATAAACAGGACAAATACACTTTTAAGCTTCATATAATATGTATATGCTATGCAACTAACTTAATAGTAATCAGATCATATATATTACACTAGAAACAGGCACCCACCTAACAAATCAAAGATAGTACAATAATGACATAGACTGTCACATTTGTTAGGCCAAATTGTAACATGGTAAGAGAAATCAACTAGATTATAAAGTATACAAAGGTAGCTGAAAAAAAATTTACTATGGAAATTGAAAATATTATCCAAAGTTATGGCATTTTCAGAAAAACAGTGCACACAAATATTTGTTATATTGTTGTTTCTTTTTCATCAGGGTGGAAATGTAAAAGGCAGATGGAAAATAAACAAGTTAATCTTTATATACCCTATCTGCAAATAAGCTCTCTTTCTTGTTCGTCTTGAACAATGCCAACTGAAATTCTTCCTGCCATATTCAATAAGAAAACCATCAAAACAAACAAAAAGACAAACATTTTTCAAATGTTAAACTAGGAAGGATGCCATTGTCCAGAAAAAATGACATAAACAATGTGAATATTTTCATTAATACATAAAACATAATGCACTTGGGAAATTATGATTCAAAGGTTAAACTAGGAAGGATGCCATTGTCCAGAAAAGTTGAAAATACATATATCGTAATTTCATAAAACAAAATTACAGAAGGACAGAGAAAAATATCATAAAAAACCTTATTAATCAGGCCATCATCAATCACTGCACTGCTGATCTTCTTGAACAGTTCATACAGCGCTTCAATCTCACTTACACTAACTGCATTTACAATAAAACACAGGAATATCGTATTTTGTTAATATTTCTTTCCTATTTTTTTTGTTTTTGATAAAAGAACAAAATTGAGAGGAAAACAGATGAATATTCAATAAGTGAATAAATTCTTAAGAAAGGCACAATAGCTGAACAATAAGGTTATATAGATTCATTTCCATCTAACTGTTACCTAAGTCTTCAACAGCTTTTAACAATTTCTGTAGCCAGTAAAAGGAATTAGAAGGAAATAAAATGATAATATTGAAGTGAGCATCTTCTCCCATTCAGATAGTACAAGTAATCTGTGTTAAGTTATGATCTCAGAATCTAATGTATCTTAGAATCTTTTACTTGCAATTTAATTATGTAATTTGGTCCTCAATAATGCATGACCGCCATCTCCAATTAATGGTAAAAGAGATATATAACTAAGTGTTTTCCACTGTAGTCTTCCAAATATCGTGATAACCAAAGAGGGAAGACAAGGATAAAAAGAGATACATGCACAATTAAACACAAGAAAATAATGAAATGGGGGCTAATTTAATAATTTCCAATGACAACACTGAAATAACAATTAATAACTGGTCTACTACTCCCATGAAGAGCTCCTCACTCAACATAAGAAAGAAATTCAGGACAATGACATACACACTGTCTCCCTTGCAAGAACTTCTGGATTTTCTAAACCTCTAGGTTGCTTTGACGAATCTGCATCACAACAATTTACCAGAGCGGCACACAAATGCTTTAATCCGTCTAGGCACTGCACCATGATATCTTCCGGATGTCAAAACACTCCATACCTGAAATCCAGGAGATAAAAAGATAAGGTAATCATATGTATCTATTTTTATTGTTACTTTAGTCATTAATAAAGAAAACAAGCGACACATAAAATGTAAGAAAATCATTGAGTCTACTTCTGCCATTTGATATAACAATTTTGAAAGATTTATCAACATATAAGGGAAAACACCTACAAGTCAATTTAGTTTAAACATCTGAATGTACTAAAACACCTATAATGGTGCAAACAAGAAAAAGGAGCAGCACACAAATGACTACTATTTATCCGGAGAAATTGCAGATAACCAAGCCTAAACTTGTTCTAAGCAGATTCTAAACAATCTAATCAATGAAAACCTTTTATTTCTCATTTCTCATTTCCTTTGAAACATAACTTTGTTGTTACTCAGACTTAGGAGAAGAGGCACAGAAAAGGATTAGGATACAACTTTATTTGTATGACAACAAACTAGGCAAAATGTAATGCAATAGATGCTTCTACAATTAACATAAGTAGAAGCTCACGTTTTTTCGCAATGGCCACATTAATAGCATTGTCAACTTAGATCGTGACAGCAAAAATTGATGCAAGCAAGCTACCTTTGTCATCATATTGATTTAATATTCACAGATTTAATAGTCTCCCAATCAACAACAGCAAGTAAATGTGATATTCCATGGAAAAATAAATTGACATCAATGAGAACAGGATACATGCATAGTATTAGAAAACAGTATGTATCTCTAAAATGTTTGCATCCCATAGAAATCTATAATAAAAACATCAACCATTTCTTTGTTAACTCTTTACTAGGGGATTTAGCAATTCAATTTAATTTTAATACCAGAGCAAACTTGACCAAGCCTTCTATCCTCCACCTAGAATTTGTATGCAGTGTGCGGAAGGGAAATATTTCTACCCTCTAAAGATCTTTTTTAACAATAACAGGTGCCAGCAGTACAAAAAAACTAGCAATTAAAGAATGATTATACGCAAAGACACAATAAAACAGAATCAACCCCATTCCAATTTCAAATACTCTACACCCGTATGGAAAGCAGAAACGTGCAATCAGAGAGAAATCAACGAATTTAATCTCCAATCAACTTTGGTTACAAAACCAAGCGAGAATCTGATTCAATATAATAAAAGCATATATTAGCTTAGATAGCTTAACATGAAATAAATCAAGGCAAAATTGAAGCAACAATGTGACACAGGGCATGACCCTCCTGAATTGGAGAAACACATCTCATTGCAGATTTCGAATTCAGAACCTAAATGCATACTGACCGTGCAAGAATAAACAGATACATCTCCCTTGATTATTGATTAATACACATCAAAATAAAATATAAAAAAATAAAATTGGGGATTTCTAACTAGATCTACAGGGATTAATTAAATAATACAAAAAAACAGAACTTAAACAAAATTAAGGTGAGAAGAGTTGAAATGGAGAAGTGGGGTTTACCTTTCAGAGAAAGAAAAAAGAGAGAAGGGAAAGCGAAAGGGAGTTGGACTGAATATTCTCGGACATGTTCGTCTGTCTTTGAAATCTAGGAACAGGCCAGCATCAAGGTGGGTTTTTGCTTTTATATATATTTTTGATGAAAGAAAAAGAAAGAGAGTTTGATTAAATTGTTGATATTCAAGGGAAGTTTGAGGGTATGCAAAATTGAACAATCTTGTTTATCCTGTCACTCCAACCTAAAATAACAAAACCCACTCAATTAATTTTGAATTATGAATTGTATTTATGGAATGAATGGTAGAAATGAGAATATTATAACCAAAGAACCCTATTTCATATTTGAAACATCACCCTCATTTGGAAGGCATATGTCATGGATGGTAGCACGTGCGCACCTACCTTCCCACGTGTCTAACTGTGTCTTCATTTTTGTGTTCCAATGCATCTTGGTACAGGATTTAATAAAATTAATTATTGTTCAAATTTGTTTGAAGTATAATTTTTTATTAGATGCAAAAAAATTATTCCAATTTCGAAAAACTTTAGTATGAAACCAACACAGACTTGGTTAATCTTCATCTCCTCCATCTTAAACAATTACTCCTCCTTATTTGACCAAAGAAAATAAATAATAAATATAATAAATAATTTCCATTGTAATATAATTTTGATTTAATTATTGGTAATTTTTTTATACATGTTGAAAATCAGATTATGAATATATTAAAAAAAAAGAGTTACGGTAGAATAGTTGATCTTAAAATTATAATAGGATAGATATATAAGATGAATGTCAATAACATTTACATTATATATATATATATATATATATATATATATATATATATATATATATATATATATATATATATATATATATATATATTAGATTAATTTTTTTTATATTGAGTTACTTATCTGATAAACTGTTTGTTTTTCATATATTTTTCTTTCAATTTATTTTCTTATATTTTACCTATGTTTCTTTTAAAAAATATTACTCATTGATTTAAATTTTAAAGGTTTTAAAACAAAACTTTAATTTTTATTTTAATTATAACACACTTCAAAAGTGTACATATGTAAAATTACAATCTAATCGTGAATGATAAAATTTATAGATGAGAAGGTACGAGTTTCATATATTTATATTTGAAGTAAAAATTCATCAATGAGTATAAAAATTTATCGCATCTTTGTCTCTTCTAGTTACAAATGTTCTAATATAAAGGAAATTAATTATGAAATTTGTAATTGTAAATCTTAATCTCTCATTCTTATTTTCTTTACAAATAACCTAAGTAACACACGTAAAAAAATATATAAAAGAAACAAATTTGATAAGCTTAAAAATTTTTTTTTTTAAATTATAAAGAAAACCAATAATTAAGTTAAAACTTAATAAAATTTTGTATACTAATTAAGATTATAATATATTATTTGAACAATATCCTAAAGAACAAAAAGTTTAACTAATAATAATTTAAATTTAAACATAAATCTCTTAAATTTTACGTCATAAAAATATTATGATAATAAATTATTATATTTTAGAAAATAAAATATTTTTATATAATTATAGTGATAAAAGAATATTTATGAAAATTGATTAAAAAAAAAGAAATTAATTACATAAAAAATCATAAAAATAATATTTTATATTAAAAAACAAATAAAAATATTAAAAAATATGAAATGTAAGTGTAAGAGACAATTTGATGTAGTGGAGGAAAATGATCTTACTTGTTCCCTTCCAACTTTACCACTCTTTATATCTCTAAATAAGTTTTTGTATTATTTAGATGAATTTTAGCTTACCAATTTATGAAAAGACTGATTTCTATACAGATTTCACGGCTATTAAACTGCATTTGTAACATGGACTTATTGGTTTAAAAAAGACATTTTAACAAAAAAATATTTTTAATACACATTATCTCTGTGTGTCTCTCTATCAAACAAAAGGATGTAAAAAAATAATTTCCCTAGATAAAACTCTTTGGGGAAAGAGATAGTACAAAGGATTTATACATTGCTGACATTTATGAGAAGTTAAAAAAGAAATAATAAGAATTGAAGTTACTAAGATTATTATTACTGTTGCTGTGATGGTGATCTGAATCTTACTTCTTCACACCATGTTCTGATTTACTTCTTGCCCTTCTTATCATTTTTTTAGGATCCATGTTCACCTTGCCGCTCGAACTACTTTCATCTCTCACAATCCTGCCTTTCTCAGATTGTGTCTCTTCAATGTCTCCTCTTATAACCATTTTTTTTTCTAAGTTCAATGCCAATTTGCCATCTGATCTTTTTGTTTTCTGCTTATCCCTTTCTCTAATTTCTTCTCCGTTGAATTCTTCTTTGGCTGGACCTAAAGAATGTTTGCTTTGGGTGTCTCTTGTGGTAGCTGCTCTATCTTTTGCTCCCAGAAGTATCTCATGTGGCTTTGGCAGTTTGTGACTGGAGGTTGCCTTAGACCCTTTGTCTTGTTCAAAGTAGAGCAGCTGCACTACTGTTCTTAATGGCAGAAGCTCGTTTTTTACTGCATGTCCACGCACTTCTGGGGACAATCTTTGACAGTCTAGAATCCCACACAACCGCTTCTTGTCTGCTTTGCTCAGTTCAGGATGCATCTGTGCATGCATATAACTTCAATCAGTTCATAAATACACCTTAAATGTGAATCTTTTAGCATTTTAAATTTGTCACTTATGTGTGAATCTGACAAACAACAACTTGTTCATTGCTATTATGAGACTTTTTCACTAGTTCTTACATTCTCCCAATTTCAGAATTTCCATCAACAGATCATAACAACTCAACTTTATACATGAATGAGATTGCCATCACGTCCAATCCACAATCTTAAAACATCATGCTCATAGGTACTCTCCATTCTTATGCAATTTGGACTTTTTCATCATACTTACACTCTAACCATAGATCTGTCATACTTATACTTTTTGTTAAAAGAAAAATCATGTTAAGGGAAGTAATCCCAGCACTTAATACATTTTCCGGTAATAAATTTCATTACTTTAGCTGTAAATGTCCTGTATTTTTACGTGCAATTATGCAGCATTGAAACAAGGGACTGAAAAATTGATAAGTGAGTGTAGGAGTGTTATGGGTACTTCACCTTAAGGTAGATGTTGATTGCCTGGTACAGATCATCATGGTCTTCTCGAGCAATACTGGGCACAGTTTCAGCAAGAGACACAAATTTTGAAACTTGCATGTTATCATCCCTTGCTACCACTTGAAGATAGGAATCAATGAGCTTGCCGACATTTCTAATTGATCTCAAAAAGTAGCTGCTATCCACAGCACCTGGAGACATTCTTTTCCAAAGCTTCAAGAAAGTTTCCAACACTGCTAGAACTAACTCTGTATCATAATAGTTCTGGTCAGAAGAGGATGTTGAAGGGTAAAGCAAGTCACTCACTGTTGCCTCCTCAAACTGCAAACTGGCTCTCCTTATGAGTTCTGTTTTGGTCACCGAGGAAACACCAAGGTGAATTGAAATGCTGAGAAGCCTAAACAAGAAGCCAACCGACACAGACCCTCTATCTGCAGGAATCATGCTAACAATTGTTTCAAGAATTTTTCTGTTTTTCTGTTTAGATTCTTCTGTTTGAGACACTGAACTGCCAGAACTTTTAAGCTTTGGGATTCCCGGTAGCCACCGGCAGGCATAGACATGCAAAGCTTCTCCAATAAGCTGTGGAGGGAGGACATATGTTGATCTAATAGCCATTATTATGCACCTGAAAAGATCTATGTCAAGATCAGAAACATCCTCCGTCCACCAATCTTTTGGCACAGAATGGTGCTGTTTTTTTGTGTAGCCTGGCCTGGTGTAGGTGTAGGACCATTTGACCTGCACAGAATAATCGTTTGTAAGATACCAAAAAATGCAACGGTCACACAAAACTGAGAAGGTTTGGAGGATCTGAGTTCTTGACCTGTGGTGGTGGTGTGAGAATTTTCTCAATAATTGAATCAATGCACTTTCTGACAATACCAAGATTCTCAGACCACTCTGGTAACGTAGCAGTAGTTTGAAGCGTTGCAATGGAATCTTTCCAACCTTCAAGTATGCATGAATTGAAGAAAGACTCAAGTTTTCCAACAAAGTTTCCCTTCTCAATGGAATCGTTCATTCTAAGGAACTTGGCAGCACAGAGAGCGGATACAAAGTTATGGGCACTTATGTTGATTGCAATTCCGTAACAAAACTTGGCACACAGTTCGAAAGCCTCTTCTCCTCCTGGTATATCATGAAGCTCCAGAGAGACACTCTCTGAATCACTACTGTCATAGCAAAGCCTTTGTAGGAGGCCACATTTGGGAAGAAGCGGAAACTGCAGCTAAAAAGAGCACAATTATAGATGAACCAATTATTACATTTTTTTTATCTTTTTCACACACACCACGTTTTCATTCTAATCCCAATACCTTGTGTAACAGATACGTGATGTCATTGATTTGAATCACAAGGTCTGCAGCTATCTCTGATATCAGAGTCCTGCATTACGACAATACATGTTATTTTGAAAAAAAAGTTGTATTGTGTCGATTTTTTTGACCAAAGAGTTCCTGCAAAGTGCAAAATACCTGGTAGCTTGTTCAGTGTAGAATGTATCTGCCTTTGTCCCAAGTTTCATGAACTTCATTTTTATTTGTAGAAATTGTCAAGAAAAAACCTCTACTTCAAAATCTGCAAGTTCAGGTAAGACTACACCTTGAACGACAGTACAATATAGATCTCATAAAGTCATGGAGAGGGAGAGAAGGGAAGGCATTGATGTAACCCTCTCAGAACTAAATCAAAGGGTTATGTCGTGATGCATGACCATGAAACAGCAGAATACGGAAGCACCAACTTAGATTTCTTCATTTCAAGCAAAGGGATGAAGAAGGAAAAGGAAATCAGAAATCACTATAGATAAAGGTAGAAGAATATGACATGATATCCTGTCCTGGTCACTCTGTCCCTTATGAATGAGAAAAAATTTCTTAATAAAAGAGAGAGAAATTTGCAAGAAGACCATACCTCAACCTCATTGATATTTATATACAATCCTGAAAGCCCTTCAATTCATTGCAGATGGTGCCCTCCACATATTAAAAAAAAATAAAAAAGCAACCAAATTCCAGTTTTGGCCGTTATCCGCCAATTGCTTACAGAGTTTTGCAAATTGACATTTCCTGTTTCTCTCTATGGTATACTTCTGAAAGTTTCTGTCTCAACCGTTAGAATAGAATAGATGAGTAGGTGAAGTTAACTATAGTCTAAAAGTCTTGCAGATGCAGAATACTCTCACTGACTAACACCAGGCTTCAGATTTTTCTGCCTCATCTGCAGTTCCTGACACACGAAACATAAACTGAACAACATGAAAATTTGGTAACCCTTGTTGGAAGATAATCTTGTAACTCATACGGATACGATACTAACATACAGTTTTTGTACCGAAGTATAAAATAATAGAAGAGAAACAAGGGATCTGAAATTGGGAAAGTGCTACTTATAATTAGTATTAATTTTGTTAAGACGTTGACTCGTGTCATGATAATCCTTGCATGACTTCATCCCTAGCTAATATCTTTAAATTTGTGTCACAGAAAGACTGAAAAAAAAAACTGTAAAAAGTAGAATGGAGCCAATAGCATATGTTTTGGGTACTGAATACTCATGCAACCCCACACTAGTTGATAATAATAGCAAATGAAGAAAGAAGCAGCAGCACGGCAGAAAATGCACTGAGCATGCATAAACATACATGATTACCTTGGCGGTTGGGTCTTGGCTAGAGAAAGGATAGTGGTAAAGCATGTTTATGCAATGTTTGGAAGTTGGGAATTAAGTGTTAGGTGAGCCAACATTAATGATTAGAGCTTTTATACAGTGCTCTCAAAAGTGTACTAAATCCAAAACAGATATGCACTAATACACACCCCAATGCCAATCTCTTTAGAAGATACACTTTTGATTAATTCCATGTATATAAAGATACGTGGCTTTGTTCAGACAATGATATGAAAATCGGAGAGAAAGTGATGCTCCGAGCTAAAAACTATTGCTACCAAAAGCTTCCTAACCGAAGGCAAATAATTTCTTGTGTGGCTACTTTCTTGAGTCACTTTCGTAGTGTCTCAAGAGAACTTTGATATATTAACTAATGTACTCTTTTCTTTTTTTTCAGTTTAAACTTAGTATAGGCCAGAGTGGTCCACTGCTATGGTCATCTCAATTATCTTATTCCCCACTAACCATATAGGAATCAAGAAAGGTGGAAGCCAACCTTTTCTCCTTTCTTCAATTTGTTTCTCTTTTATTCTCAATTTTGGCCAGGAATCACTGAGATAGTTTGAATTATTAGAAAAAGGTTAGCAGCATTTGTAGTCTTCTTAATCCTTTAAATTTCAATTGCACAGATCAGGTCCTACTAGTTTTCTTTCATTTAATAATTAATAAAATTACATGATGACAAACTAAGCATGACGTAGTAGTGAGTAAATATAATGTAGCAGTTGAAAAGCACATCTTCAAACCACAATGATTTAAAAAGAAAAGCCTTTCCCTTTTAAACAAGTTAAGAAGTCATATATAATGCTTTAGATGTAAGATGAAACCGGTTAGGATTGAGAGACATAATTGTAAATGAAAAAAGAAAACTTGAGAGATTAAAAATAAGGCAGTGGAAATTAATTTTGATAAAGGATGTGGTATTAGAGCTAAGCTCTCCCTCCCCACTGTTAAAATCTGACATGTAGCATGGTCTGTGCTTTGACAGACAAATGGTGGTAAAGCAAAAAGTAAAAACCAGTGTTTGTGGCATGGCACTTATTGCCTTCAGCCACACAGAAGAATGAAAAACCAACCATTCTTGTTCTTTCTCCCAATTAAGATGGTATTCGAAGGGTAGCCATAGCACCTTTTCCATATAGGCAATTCCCACAGATCCCAATTCCATGAACACTGAAATCCAGAAATGTGTATGCATGGTTTTAAAGTCAGCTATATGCTGAAACAATGTGATCTATTTTTATGTTCTTTGATGGCATTCAATTGGGTGTTTAGCCAATTATGTGAACATTCTCTTCTTCTGGAATTGACAAACTCTCTGCCAGTTACCCACTGTCACCCCCACTAGAAGGTTTTTATCATTTACTTTTGTCACTTTTCTTTTGGAACTTTTCAAACGCAAGTTCCTTTTTCATAAAATTCTATTATCCTCTGACAAAAGTATTCTTCATCTTTAAAACGAAAACGAAAAAGCAACTTTAAGCTTTTAATTGGTTAAGGAGTGAGAAGTCAAAACCTTAATGCTTTAATTAAATAATTTCACTGTGTCACACATATTTATCTCTAATACAGTTCATGCTTTACACTAACAGAAATAAAAAAGATTACATCAAACGCCAAACAGAGCAAGAAGAGAACATACCTGTTGCTGTATTATTGGTGCAACTGATTTAATCTTAGGAAGCAGAAAAAGCTTTAGAATTGAAAAGGCTGCATGGTTTAGAAGTAGGTGTAGTGTAGAAATTGAAGAAATGATGTGAAACAGCATGAGTAACGAAAGTGAAGGTAGAGAGATAGAGTGGGCTAGCAGGAGCATAGATGAAGATGAGAAGCTGTAAGCTGAGTGCTTTAGTAGTAGTGTTATGCAAGTAATCCTCAGAGAGAGAAAGAGGGAATAGGGTGTGTCTGTAACTTATGCTTCGGTTAGAAACAGCCAGGGAGACACCAACTAAAGAAAAATGAGTACCACAATGTCTCCTAACCAAGTGTTACGGGGTACAGCAGGGAGAGGAGAGAGAAGGAGTGGTTCGTTGGGATTAGTCAACATGGCAATGTATCAAAAGCATGCCATGATAAATCCACTGAATAGTAAATAGAATGGAATAGAAGAAGGGGAAAAGAAGACATGGGAAAAAAATGAAAAGAAAAGGAGGAAGCAGTGTCTTTTCCTTCTTCACCCAACAGCTTGAAAATTGGTGCTCAGTGATTGAATTACAAAAAGCATGCATTGCAAGTGGGCTATGACTTTGGAGTGCTCCTATACTTATTGAAAAGAAGCTTGTGTGGGGCCAACTCTCTGCATAGATAAAAGATCCTCTCTGCATTCCTCATCATGCTTCTCCCCACTAAACCTCAAAAGGATATTCTTATACTTTTTTTAAAAGGGTATCTGAAAGTTCTTCAAAAATACTAATATCAGTTCAAAAATTTGATTTTTTTTTAACTGCACGTATAAACTAAAGAACTGAATTCCTGGTTAAACACCTAAATTCTAGTTATTTGTTATACCATGTTATATATACATGATTGAATACTGTTGTTGTATCAGTCGAATGGATTGTCTGCATGTGAGCCACGTGTCCTGCCCTATGCCGTTGGTTATATCTTGGTGATGGGATTGGTCTGACTTGAGTGTTGGTTGTTTTGGAGGCCAAACACAGACAAGCACTTCTCTTTATCCTGCGTGTCACTCTTCCATTTTGCTTAATACTTCATGCGTGTTACCTTCTTCTCTATGTTCCTGTTCATTCACTCGTGCGTCAATCGTCTTGCTAACCCTTTGGGGGACCCACATGATTCTCTGTCACTCACTTGCAACCCCACACATCCACTCTATCCTTTCGCTTCAACCAACCTCTCCAAACTATTGATTTAATACCCTCAAAGAATAAGCTGCTACCAAGATAAAAACAATGGATTTGGTATTGGTGTCGATCTTAGACACCTATTACAACCAAATGTACATAACATCTATATATCTATGAAAAATAAGCTCAAAGCAAAGCAATTTCCTCGATGGTCCTACACAAATTATGCCTTGACAAGGAGATGACGATGGCCATGATGAGCATCATCATCTCAATAACATGATCATGATCATACAGACCTTTATCATCATTTTCTTAATTAGATTTTGTATTTATTTTGATCATTAAAGCTGATCTTTGAAAAAGGCGAAAAAAGATGAAGCCGACCATGTGCCTTTACGTGAAGATAATCGTCTCCTGATGACAGTCTGATGCCAATACATTTTGTTCATTCTGTGTGCAGCAAGCACTTTAACTGGTGTGCTCTTTTGCTCCTTGACCTTGTATTTCCCCTAGCATCATCATAAAAAGGTTATCAGATCAGATGAAACTTTATAAATATATTTTACTTTCATAAACCATATATGGATTAATGTTTGAGTCATGCTGTGGATATACTTGCATTGCTTTTAATTAAATTTCAAAGGGATGAAAGAAACTGTGCAACTTTTTGATGTAAAACTCACTCATACTTTTTTTAAGTTCATACTACCAACTAGCTGTCTCACATTATTCACTTTTTTCTTGGTTAGATTTCTTAATTCATGCCGGGAAGATCTTCCAACCCGCAGGTCTTAAATTCGTTGATTACCTTATCATGTCTTTCAGAAAGGGAAACTTCCAACTTTTTGTTACATCAACTGATGCCATGCTCTAGTTAAATATATCAATACAGATCACGAATAATTAACATTTAATTTTTAATGAAACTGGAATCAAAACATGATGCATGCGTACAGTATCATAAATTTTCATTTATGATAAATGTTAACATAGTATTCTTCCTTCAATTTCTCAAAATAAAAAATAATAGTTTTATAGAAAAGATTCCGATTAAGATTGTGCAGGTATATTGCGAAGTGACTTAAAAAGAAGGTACAAGTTATTTAAGTAGGGCAAAGGAAATGACTGGCCACCATTATTTCTTAACATGTTGCTAATTTAAAAGGTAACAGGTCACTGCACCTAACTTACTTTTTTTGAGGATACCAATACCGTTGTTTTCAAATTGGAGTAAAATTTGGGTCACAGTACAAATACACAGCACTGAAAGAGCAATCGTAAAGAGAGCATAGATGTCATTTAGAGGTAAATTGTTGGATTGTGTTTTTATCGTAAGGAGGAAAAATTGTTGTAAAAGCAGTTAGTGAGTTATGATTATGTCTGGTTTAGTGAAGTGGGAGTTGAAAACTTGATATTTAAGAAAACAGGCCTTCACGTATGAATCATGGTCATGTGTCGCTTTTGAGGAATTTGAAGACATGGAACACAAATAAATTGGTGTAGACATGATGAATCTCTTAATTGGTCCATGGAAGAGGAAGTTAACCGGAAAAATACAACACATATGAGATCCGAGCCTTATCGTATGAATATCACTCTTTATTCAAAATCTTAATATAATGAATTAATGAATTTTTAATTTTATATGATCCTCTCCTTTTTTATTTCTACGAAACTTAAATTCGTTGGAAAATATGACACATATGAGATCTGAGCTTTATTTTATGAATATCATTTTTTATTCAAAATCTTAAGACAATAAATTAATAAATAAATTTTTAATTTTATACAATACTCTACTTTTTCATTTCTACAAAACTTAGAGTTGAAAATCTACCATAAGCTAACAATTGTGTGAGTATTTGTGAATGAATCTTATAGTACTGATCTAGGGAAGGAGAGGTTCACTGTAAGATATAACACATATAATCTGAGTCTAACCAGATAAGAAATGAACACTACTTTTTATCCAAAATCTTAAGACAATAAATTAATAGATTTTTAACTTTATACTATACTTTATTTTTTTATTTCTATCTATGTAAATTCAATGTAAAACTTAGATTATTGATAGTCTTCTGTCAATTGTGTGAGTATTTGTGAATGAATCTAATAGTACTTGGTAATGAGTGTGAGTTGGAAATGGTTGCTGGAAAATGGGCGTAGTCAATTGACACTCTATCACATTGGACCTACTAATACTACCAAGTTAGGGCTATCAGGTTAAGATGGTTCCCCAAAAAATTTACTACATTTTGGTTCTATTGTTTGACTAATGGGCTTCATTGAATGCGTTGGTCCTCTTTGGTTCCCTTGTCCAAGAATCTTATTGCAAATCCTGCGTCTACAACTTTGTCAGATATTGTGTATTATTTTACAAACAAGGACAAAATAATATTTCATATCATACTTATTCCCTTGCCTTCCTATTTATATAAAGTTAAGCACGTTTTGTTCTTAGTTTCAAATCACTTTTCCTCTGAGTGTATATATGTATGATCAATCATAACTTCTTTCGTACAGAAAAAGTAAAAATACTAATTTAGGTCTTCATTCCCCTGTAAAATATAACACTTTCCTTCTACAATCCATTGCTAAATAATTATTTTTTACCTATGAGATATTTAACATTAATTTAAAGATAAATACAAACTTGATCTTTCTTAGAAAGATATATATATATATACACTTAAATTTGTCTATTTTTTCAAATATTAATTAAATATTTTTTTATTAAAAATTAAAATCACAAAAAAAAATATAATATTATTATCAAATGTAAAAAATATGTTCATTTGTTTTTTTCTAATGTTCGTCTCCGTCCTATACTCAATCTAAAAAATTAAATATTACATATACCTTTATATAACTAATTACAAATTTTCTGTTAAATCAAAATGAATTCGAAATAACAAAGACAAGTTTATTAACCACTACTAATATTGATGAAAAAAAAACCTAATGTTGTAAAACAGCATTAACTTATACTAACAAAACAATCTTGACAACAATAAAGAAATAATCACTATTGATTTTCACTTATAAGAAACAAATCAAGCTAGTAAGAAAAAATATATATCAATCAACAACATTCCAAAATGTAATTGAGTGGAAAATTTCTTTATTGATGTTATCCCAACAATATTTTCAATGAGACAGATTTCTTTATTGATGTTATGCTCACAATATTTTCAATGAGAAAATTCTTTTTTACTTAGTTGAAAATGTAAATTTTATAATCTTTACAAATCAAATTAGTTTTTAAATTTAATTATTTAAAGTTTTTTAAATATATTTTACCATATAATATTTCAAATTATTTAATTATTATCTAAATCTTCTTCATCAAAACACATAATACACATAATATTAATATATTTATTTATTCAATCTTGTAATACATTATTATGATTAGTAATATATACATAATATTTGAATTCTTTATGCATCTTGTTGGAGCTCATGTGATAATAGTGAGACACTGTAATATGTGCTCGAGCTTACCATACACACCCAAAATTAAAAATAAAATGTTTGTTTGGAAATTTCACACTATTTCAGATCTTGAATTTATAAAAGAAGCTAAATTTACATAATGTAATAGGTAACAAGTACCATTAATATTTTTCTACTCAAATGAAAATATGTATATAATTATAGAGAATTAGGCAAATTATTAAATGAAAGATTATGATATGTTTATTATATATCCATCTTCTATTAAATAATTTAATTTTTCTAATATTGATATTTTACTATTGAAAATAGTGTTTTTTTTTCCTTAAAATATATGCTCCCTTTTGGGATGTATGTTGTTTTTTTTTTTACCAAACTTCCTTTTTCTATATCATTAAGTTGTGTTTTGATAGTTATTTGTGTTTTTTTTTATGTAGATAGAGTGATTTTTATGTGTGAAGTTATATAGAGAAAAAGAACAAATCTTAGACAGAATTTATAAGTAGGGAAAATTAATTTAATTCAAAATTTAGGATTTTTTAGCTGAATTTAAAAATTTGCCCATGATATTAAAATATACTTAATCTATTTTTTCAAACAATTTTAATTCAAATATAACTTTTTAAACAATTTTATCATGGTGATCAAATAACAGATAAAATTACTTAATTTATTTTTATTCAACTGTAAATAATTTTATATATATATATATATAAAGAGAATTTTCTCTGATATTTATTCAAATTAAAAACATGCGTGTATTTTTTCTTTCATACAACATGATTGTACTTTGTAGTTAAGAAAATGAGAAACATGTAGTTTAAACTAATCATTATATATATTTTCTCATTGACAATGCATGTTATAAAACCAAAATTAAATAACACACTGGATTGCATCCTGTCTAAATGCCAATGAAGATTAAGTGTATGTATATATATATATATAATATATATATATATATATATATATATATATATATATATCTTGAACCTCTAAGTTCTCAGATAAAAATATAATTAAATAAATAAAAATATTTTGATTTAGGTATGAATTCCTTCTCTGATTATGATGAACAGTATGATTGTGCATTTGACTTTGCTTTTCTAAATAAGTTTTTCAATAAAAAAACAGAAAATAACACAAGTGAAAACAAAATAGACAAGGATTCAGTAGTTGGAAGTAATGAATCTGATGGCAATACATTAAATGTTGAGCATGATCCTAAAGGTGAAACTCCAAGATGGATTAGAAGAAGAAGGTTTAAAAAGGGTACTGAAGAGTATATTATATGGAAAAGAGAAATTAGACTCAAAAATAGAATTTCAGCTAGAAAATCCATTGAAAAGAAACAGGTTTGTGCAAAAATCTCACCCATCTTTAAAAATACACAAAAAAAATAAAATCATTTCTATATTTTTTGTCAAACTTGTACTTTTTTAAATTGATAAAATTAGCCTTTTCATTTTAAAATTTTTTATTCTCATCCTTCTTACTAATAAGTTTATGATATATATATTGAAACTATCAAAATTACATAGATTTAGAATATTGAAATATTATTTTATCAATTTAAAAATATAGTAACTAAAATATAATTTAATTTAAAGGACAGACACTAAAACTATATTTTTAATCAAACAAAAATCAGAATTGGTATATTCAAATACATGTAAACATCAATTAATAACTTGTTTTAAGACAATTTAATCTTTTATAGTTTTGACAAATACTTTTGATAATGCAGGCTCATATCAGTGAGCTTGAAGCAAAAGTCATAAAACTAAAGGGAGAGATAGAATTGAGGAAAAAAGTTATACAGGTGATCATTGTTTCTAGTCATATATATATATATATATTTATTTATTTATTGCCAATTTTAAATATAAAGTTATTCACGAGTAAAAGGGATGTTAAAAAATATTCATAATATTCTTATTGAACAAAATTTGAATTAATCAAATGTTCAGTTAGTGTTTGGATATCACTTTCTCTTTTAAAAATGTCTCAATTTTGTTGTTGTCTACCTAAAATATACAGGGTAGGTTAAGTTAAAAAATAGAAAGACTAGTGATGAAGATATGATTAATACAGGACTTTTGAAAAAGAAAAATAAATTTTAAAAATGGTAAATTTATTGGACTTTTTCACCTATTTTTATTTACTTATTTATCTGTTTTCATCTATTCTCTGTTTATATTTAACTTATTTTATTTATTGTTTACTTTTATACGATCAATTTTTTTCATCCTACCTACTTCTCTTTCTTCTGCCAAACAAAAAGATAATGATTATATATGTAGCTTAGGGTTTACTAGCATCACTTATAACTTCAATTTATTTTACTATTCTTATATTAGGTCTGTTATATGTTGTAATTAAAGTTGTTAGAGTTTTAAAGTACTTTATTTTCAAAATATTTTGTTTACTAATATTAAATTTCTTTATATTGTGGTTTGAAATTTGTAGAAGTATTTCAAATTTTTAATCTAAACATAATTTTAATCGATTGAGAAAGAAAAAAAAACCTTCATGGTTGAAGATCAAATAAATTTAACTCAGTTTGCTAAGCTCGTGTTAAGTATATTTTGAGTTAAATTTTATGTAACATTACAAATTCTATATTGTTGATCAATAAAAAGTATTTAATATAATTATTATTAAAAGTAGTTTTTTTCATATATAATAATTTATAATTAAACAATACCACTATAATACAGTCTATATATATACACCTTTTCCTTTTGACACTATTTTGTTGAAAGATATTTTATGGCCTTCTTTCAATTCAATTTTTCACTCTCTCTTTTTTTTTTTTAGATATTTTCAAATTCTAAACCTGCAGAAAAGTTATGCAGACTGAGAAGGGTTTTTTCTGCATCAGATTTTCATTCTCCAACTCAGGTAGAATAATACTACGTAGTTTTAATACAAATTCTCTTCTAAGATAAAAAAAAAAATTGTGTGCACATAATCCTTAATATTTCAAACTTACTTTTAATTACAAAAATCAATTCTATAAAATACACAAATTGTCACCATGATGGTATTCTATTGGATCTTGCAGGTTGACACTGAAGATGCAAACACAACTTGGGAGAACCACTGGAATGTGGGGTGGATGGTTACTTATTCCAACCATGGAATACTTTTCTAATATCCCCTCTATTTTTATATACATTACTCTTACATCATTTATATTTACATTCAAATAAGATTTTTATCATATATATATCACCTATTTTTCTTTTGAGAAGAGACAGCAAGAAATTAAAATTACCTTAGGGACATAAATCAAATAGAATATCTTATTCACATATACCAAACTAAACAAGCACTGTTTTTATTTGACCTGATCAAATTTTAAAAATTTAAATATTTTTAATTGAACTTTTTTTTTCTGGAACTGTCTTCAAATTATTGTTCATTTGTAAGCTTCATGGCTGCTGTTACTGTTGCCAAGGTTGAGACTGACTGTGGATGCTTATTACTGTCTTTGTTATATAGTCTTTTACCTTTAGAATAAGATTTGGTAAGAAAATTTTGACAGAGAAGTACATACTTATTTTCTGTGTTTTATAACAATTTGCAAGGCATGATTAAGAAAAAAACACATTTTTTTCTAAGCTGATGCGTGTGATTCACCCAAGAAGTAGGTCTACGTCATAGCTACTAGGGAAAGTGAGAGATATATACTTGAGCACCAGAATATTATAGCAGTCAAACTATTTCTTACAATCACTGACTAATTATTTTGTCACCTATACTTTGGAAGCAAACAACAGTAACCATGACATATGATAAATGCCAAGTAATCATCTAAATAGTGACATTTCACAGCAAACCAAATTTTGAACTGGTAGGCAACTGCTGATGCAATCTGAGTATGTTTCGCAGAGTCTAATTAGCCATTTACGACAAACCAGTTAGTAATATCTCCAAACAGTAGTCTGGTATGAACAACAAATTTTGGTAGCAAATCAGCATCATTTTCTGAAGTCATCATATATCCCAGTTCAAGCTGAAGAATGGAAAAATATTTGTTCTGAAAGGAGGGTGTAGTCAGTTTGGTTTATTAATTGGTGAAACACTGGGCAATCTGAATTTTGTAGAATGGTAATTATTCTAAGAAAATCGTAGAATATGAGGAACTGTTTTTTCTTGGACGAAATGTTAAGGATTGCCCAGAATCATATATACAAGAATCTATATTGTAATGGTGCTGTAAGAATATCAGTTACCTTTCCTAATTGTAAGAGGTTAAATTCCGTATGATGATTCATTCGTTATTTAGCCAAAAATTCCTTCTCAACTAGACTGAATGTCAACTTTAAGCGTTCTTGCAGATTTTTTAGGATGTTCTTTGTAATCCTTTTCTGATGTTTTGTACTTTTCAGCCATTCAGTTCCAAACAATACCTGTACTTTACATGCCTTTGGAGTCAAATCCTCAATTTGATAGCGAATGTGCAACTGCAGAGCATTGTTAGAAGACATAAGGCAACGGTACAGAAGACAAAATCAATTAGATGACAAATATAGGTAAGCCTAGAAAACAAAGATACAACAAATACATCATAGAAAGTTGAGGAACAAGCTAAATTTGGCTTGCTTACATTGAAAAAATCACCAAGGGGAACTCCATGGAAGTTCATAACCTCTTGCAACAGCCAACCCTTTCCTCCTTCCAAAGTAGATTTCTGCTGAGTGCTCGTTACTTCAACTCTATAACGTGAAATCCGCTTCTCAAACTTATAATACACTGCCCTCTCATATACACCACTGTTCTCAGATACCCAAGGGGTATAAGAATAATTAACACAGCCAGATTTTTCCATGAACATTCGGTCCAACTCACCCCCACTAAATAGCTCCATCAAGAAACTGGCCTAAATTAATTAAAACATAAGAAACTATAATGAAACACGAGCATTTGCCAAGTTGTACAAAAAAGTGATAATGAACCAATAATTTTTTGAGGGGAAGAGAGAGATTACAGGAACAGAAAGTGCACCAGAATGAACCTCAGACATGCTGACATCACCAAGACCGATGAATGACCCATTCTCATCGCTTCTAAGGCCTTTAGTTTCAGAGTCTTCTTCTACTAACTGAACTTTCTGCTCAGGACTCAAGGATCTGGCCTTCCAGAGAGCCATGATAGTCCTATACCAGCACAGAACAGTTTTTAGAGTTGTAAAATAGGATATCTTTTATAATATAGTTTGTCACCATTAATTTCACAGATAATTTCTTGAAATCATCTATTGACAAGTTGGAAGACCACGCCTCCAAAAACATGGGCCTTTTTTCAGGTGGTCGAAAATATCTCACACAAAATGTAGTTGGAGTAGTGGCTAGTTGGAAAACAACTACATTAGTCTAAAAAAATATAATCAAACACAATCGGAAGATCATATTATCGGATATTTAAAACAACAAATAACTATGAAAGCATAGCTTGATCAACAAGAAACAAAAAACACAAGTTAGCATACTTTTTCTTCATCATCCATTAGCAACTTAATATTGCATGATGGTTAATCAAAGAAATGCAGACACCTAAACACATTAAGAAAATAACTTCCACACTTTATTTTTCTAGTTCCACACTTTATTAAGAAAATCAATTTAGTTACCAACCAACGTAGGGCAATGCAATTTACAACAAAGGAAAATATAATAGAAGTTAATGGGTTTTATCAGAGCATCAGGATAGGAAATGATCAAAAGAATTGCAACTGTGAATTGTTGATATTGACAATTTTTAATGTTTAACATAAATTCACAATCAAAATTGTTGAATTTAAAGGGGGTGAGGAGACAAAAAGAACCAAATGTTTTAAGAGAAAACTAAGAATGAAAATGCTTTCTTATTCTAGAATTTATATACATATACATGTAGCATTCATACATATAGGCTAGGCTCTTAACAGACTTAGTCGACACTATTTTCTAGGTTAACATTGATTCAGCCTAGCTTCCTAAATACTAATTTTCATGAGCACTAAATGCATTTTATCATGTGATATACTATTTCTTATATGCCTTAACTCGAGGTCAAAACTCAAAGTGATACTGGTGTCGTTGTAGACCTAAAGTAACCAGGGTTGGTAAAACAAAATTGTGGTAGTGGCAGCGGTGTTGCAGTTAAGCATATAGAAGAAGCAAGCTTGTACAATAACATCAAATGTCCCCAGTCTACCTGTTTGCAACATTGAAAGACACAAAGGATTGGAACCGGAACTTCAGTCTGCCATCTTCATCTTGTGTTTTTGCACCATGCCTTGCATCCACACCTCTTCCTGGCCAAAGAGTGATGACAATTATTGGACTTCCCATTGATGAAAATGTAGGAGGAATAACCTGAATGTCTTCAATGTCCTCCCAGAGCAAGAAGAATTTTGTCTTGTGTCCAAACAAGTTTGCATGGAAACCAATTATTCTTGCTGAAACAAACAGTCGACCCTGAAGAAAACAAAAAAGTGACAACTTAATGAGATAATAAGAAAGAAAGCACATGTCCATTAAAATAAAAATAGAATTTACAATGTCTTTCAACACCACATTACAAACCAACCACACCTGTAGGGGCATTTTTCTTTTCAAATGACAGGTGAAGTCATTGATGAGAAATTCCTCAGGTGGAAGCCCAAAGAGTTTCTGAAAGGCTGAATTTGTTTGAGGAGACCGCAAATTAATCTACAATTTTGTAAATAGGAAAAGAAAAAAGGGTAGAAAAGGGTGATAAAACAGAAGTGCAAAATAATTAATAAGAAAAACAAACGCCTGACAACATAGAAGGATCCTTACCTTCTTCCCCACCTCTTTCTCCATTTTACTTATATAGTGTTTTACAACATCCCCGCGTCTAGTGTTGTTCAAGAAAATTCTTAAGTGCAACTTAGACTGACTTGCCTGAGCCAACTTTCCTTCAAGGGAAACCCATATATCAGCAAGATCTGAGATGTTTGTTTTAAGAAAATTGATTTCAACATGTCCTAGAGATGTAACTTCATCAAAAGGTCCATCAAAATCATAAACATCCACATCCAGCACGGAAGGAGGATCATCCATTGCATCAAATTCAAATATTTCTGCAAAGACAGATAATTTTTTTAACAAAGAATACTTTATCATATTCACCATCCACATGTAGAGGAAAATAGACTCGTGTGTTAGATCGCTGGAGGTGCTCATTAATGATAAAGTATCAGATTTCAAATATATTCACCATTCCATAAAGGACTAGATTTCTTGAACTTGATTGAGCTGGTTCTTGTTTTTCCATTGCAAGTAAACACAACATATGGATCACAAAATGCCTTAGATTCAGCAATAGCTAAATTGCTTCCTTCTATTATGGCCACAGTTAGCATCCATCCTGCTCCGTGTGCTTTAATTCCATGATCACTACCTAATATTGTAGTACCACATAAAAACTATATCAGGAAAGCCATATAACCACCAAATAAAGTAAACAAGGGCTAAACAATCAAGAAAGAAGGGAGAAGAAATCCCTGGCCACCCCGTGAAAAAAATAAGCATCTCAGGTGTCAGAAAAAGCAAAATCAATTCATTCAAATAAAACGTAACTGGAAGAAATTTCCAGGTCCATACTACATTAGCATTTGACAAGCTCATATTGTTTCCTCCATACAAATAAAAAAGATACAAGTTTAATGATAGAAAAAGGCTGAATATGTTTATAATTATTAATATCTATAAAATGAGTGTTTCAATTTTGATCCTTGTAAAATAAATATTTGTTTTTTATCCTATAAAATTCAAAATCATTAGATGCAATAACTAACATTGTCAGAGACACTGAGTGTACAGAGGATGTCTAAGATGTCTACCTTACTCCTATTCTTTTATGTATTGCATATTTAGGTTTATTTATATGTTATTATTTAATATTACTTTGTATAACTCGAAAGTGTATAAAACAAGCACTTGAGAAAATCCAAAGCAGTATCTGAGCAAAACATGAAATACATTCTTCACCTTTAGGTTTGACTCTTTCTGGCAAGAAAGCTCATTTTCAAAGTACAAGGCTTTCAATTCTGTATGTATCAATTATTTATTTGATTTTGGTCAGAGTATTCATTTGTCTATTTTAACCAGTAATTTACTGCTTTGCATCTATTATTGGAGTAAAAGTTCCCTAACATATTTCAGTTTATGGTTTTCCCAAAACGCCGCATAGGAGGTAGAAATTTCTTCTGAGCTAAAGCATATATTACTCTTTGCTTGAATTCGGATTGTCATTCTTTCCCTGTTTTTTTTAGGACGGTATGTTGTTTCCCACATTGGAATTTTGTTTTTCTCTCTTAAGGTACTATTCTTTGACCAACAAAAAAAAACGAAGGAAATTTCATTTGCTCAGATAAACACCCAATCTGATGGGTGTTTAAAATCAAGCAAATTGTCAAGTTAAAGGATCATAAAATAATTAAGGAAATAAAGGGATTACCCTTTCGTGCTCTGGCTTGCATGAAGCGTGAGATTAGACCGAATACTTTTTCACCTTGAAGAACCAAGACAACACATACAACAAATTCCCCAATAGAATCTGGGAGGTCAAGCCAAACAAATTCAAGCCCTTGAATTAGCCTAGGAGATGCCAGCCACATATGCACAAACACGGACATGACCATTAAGAATGCTAAGAATACTTGGAAGTTAGCTAAATATTGCAGTGCCAGCCTCCAATCTGACTGAGGCTCTGGTCGTAATGTTGCCAAAGCCTGTTCCTTACTAGAACCAAGGTCCTTTGAGACAACAGCCTTTACAGTCTGACATAACAAAATAGCATATTGATCAAAGCTTTCCCTCATACCTTGCCGAGCTCCGCTTTCTATCATTCCTTTCATCATGGTGCTCTGTACAAAGTTCATTCGCCAAGATATCACCAGACGTGAACACTGTTCCCCTGATGGCAACTCCGGTCCAGGTGTGATTACATAAAGTAATTCTACCTTAAAGGTGCTGCCGTACATAACATCTGGAGTACTGACACTGGCGAAAACCGCAAAGTTCTTCCCATCAGCCTTTAAATATGTCTGGTCCTCGTAGCCTTTGACAGCCTTGATTAATTTAGTGGCTGCCTTGAGGTAAGAAAGCGATCTTTTTGGGGTCTCCCCACCATTCTCAAACTTCCAAGTACCAACTTGCAGTTCTGTAGTACCCTGTACCTCTGCCAGTGTCTTGGGAAAATTAGAATCAGGTGAAAATAGCAATGTATTCAAGTCTCCCGGTGCAACTATGTATAATTGATCAATAAGAACTCCTCCCGATAAATTGCTAGGAATTTCACTTCCTTGATCTGCGGACTCTATTTTTTTAATAGTTTCTTCGAAAGTCTCAACAGGGGGCTGATCCTCCTCAATCTTGATTTCACCACCAACTTCAATTTTGCTTGTTTCAGATTGGTCTGAGTCAATACTTCTGCTGGGAGACATCGAAGCCACATCAGTGCCTTTGTTAAATATTTGAGCAATTCGGCCAGCAAACGATTTTTGATTTTGATGCATAAAAGGTTTGTCCTCCTTAGAACTGGAAGATGCGGTTTCTTCCCTTACAGGAGAAGACAAGTTTGAAAAGCTAAGAGAAGACAACGAAGGAGAATTGGTAATTGCATCAGGACATTTTCTTGGAGGTACTAACTGATCACCGATGTCATTTGACTCCCCAGATCCATTTTGGGAAATGAATATACTCAAATGAATCTCACCTGTCCAGAAAATGAAAGCAATTGTCACAATTTAAGTTCAGTAGCGGGATCCACGTACGAGCACAATATTTTCCAAAAGGACTTGATGCAGATGACCCTTAAAACTCGACAAAAGGCCATTTACATTTCGAGATCAGTCGTCTACAATAGCATGAAAGCAATATAACAACAGCAGGAAATTCATGAATTTGACATAATAAAACAAACAACCAAGCAAACTGAGAAGGGTGGGGGATGTAGAAAAAAATGCCCTAAACAATTGGATAAGGTTGAGGGGAGTTCAGTTGAACAGTACAATATACCAAATGGCTTGTTCTTGCACTTCTTGTTTTTGGATTTCAATGAATACCAAGCAGGACCAATGGATTTAATTTCCTCTTCAAAAACAAGTGAGATAGGCACCTTAAGCCGTCCCACGTAGTCATAATTAAAGAACTTGTCCTCATCCATCACAGAGACAATAAGGGAATCTTTAAGATCGTCGACCCAAAAAGTAAATTGTTCATCCCACATTGGGTTCAAACTTTTTACCGCTTTGGTCTTGAACTTGTGTTTCCCCAACTGCACCCGCACGTACAGATCAATCAACCCATTGGTATCCGTCAACGCCAAGTTTTTTGCCTCAATAACACGAACCACAAGCTTCATTTTCTAATTATAACTCCAATCTTACGGCAAAAAGGTCAACTTTTTTCCTTCAGCAGAGGGCGACCCAGAAAATCCTTTCAAAAGGAAAATGCAATGCATGCAGAAGGAGAAGGTTATTCATAATCAAGCATCAAAAGCAACAAATTGGATTGGCAAAACCCAGAACCGAATTGATCAGACGCATGACCAGGGGGGAAATCAACCCAACAATCTGACAGAAACATGTATAAACAATATCGATTCTGCCAGGAAAAGAAAAGAAGACAATTCAGAATTCACAATCCAACCCAATTCAATTGTTTCGTGACAGACTCATCGCTGACGGTTTGTAGAAATGAAAATAAGTGCAGAAAGTCTGGGCCATCACCCGTCAGCATGGCAAGAAAAAAAAATGTAAATGGAAAAAAAGAAGAGAATTTTAAGAGCGGGTGATCCGAGAGACAAACCCTAAAAAGACACAAACGAATTGAAGGGTCAGAAATGAATGGAAAATTTGAATATCAAAATTAGAAAAGGAGGGAGTCGCGGAATGGTGGGTTGAGACATTAATAACAGACACTCTCTCCCTTTCCCTGTTCCTGTGTTTTTCTTGCTTTCCCATTTTATACAGATGCTATTTCTTTGACCTTGCAATCATCAAAACTACTATGTTATGCCATTGCTATGCTATGTGCCAACATTTAATTTTTTTGTTCCACTACATTCTCTTGATATATGCTAAACAAAGAAATCCTATGAAGCGAAATTCTACCACTCTTTTCTTTACCTTAGTTGCACACTGAAAGTGGTCATCTCAGAAAAGGCCAAAAGAGAATTCAACAGAATCTCATGGTTATGAAATTGAGGGTGATGCCTATGCCATCTCATCCTTTTCTCACCTTTTCGTTACAACGACATTTTCAAAGGAACAACAGCTTGTTTTCTCTACGAACATAAAATAGCCGTTATTACACGTAGGGCAATAAAACAAGGTTTTAATTAAAGTAATAATTTAGTATTTAGTAAGCTCTGATTAACTATTTTGTTACATTATATTTTTTTAGTATATTGTCTGTAACTTTAGAAAATATTTCTATGATCCGTTTTTATTAATTGTTTAACACTTTTTCTTAAAAGAAATAAGTACTCCAAAATAATAATATTTATTATGAAATAACTTTATTAAGATTCCTTAGTTCTTCTTTCTTTAACTTTCATAAATATATTATTGAATATTTCAAGCTAATGATATTTATTGAATCACAAAATTTAAATAAATCTTTCTATTGTTTATTTTATGATAGTAAAAAGGATCAGACGGATCAATCTACTGTAAAAAGAAAATTTAATTAGGACAACATTTTCAAGAGCCCGGTTCACTAAACTCGACAATTCGATAAGTCAGTCGGGCCAGCCCACAAACCTGGCTTCATTAAAAAAATTGAAACATTGTGACACTTTATATTAACATAGTTCAGATAAAGTTTTGACCCCGCTCAATCAAAATTTGATATAATTCGATCAAGAACTAAAAAATACCTAGAAGATAGTGTTTTTTTATTTTAGAATCTGACAACCCATCATTTATCCTTTTTTTTATGTAAAAAATAAAATAATTTTAATTCATTTTCATTTGAAATTTAAATAACAAGAAAGAAAAAACAAAACAAAAAAAACTGGACTGAGCTTAGGAAAAATAGGATTCACCAGTTTGGCCTACTTTTTTTTTAAAACACTTTTTATACTTTATTGTCAAATTGAAAACATCAATCATTTTGATCTTTCAAACTAAAACATTAATTAATATATATTGAAAGGGAATTTGTTGAATGTTAACGGAAACCTAACGAATATACTTGTTATAACTTGTTCTAATCTTCAAAGAGACAATGCATCAACTACCTGTTATAAAATATCTAACAAAACTTTATTTTCTCATGACATCATTTTAAAAAGTTAATAGACAAAAAAAACACTTTTATTTCCCATAAACATTATTTATATAGTTTCATTTTTTTTTACCTTAAATCAATCTAATGTCACTTAAAAAGAAAAACTCTTAAACATGCTTCAATTTTTTTAAATGGAGAAGTTTTATTCTGGTTTGGAAACCCGTCAATAATCGAAAAAATGAATACAAATAAATTCACAGCGGATCAACAAGGAAAAAAAATAAAAAAGAACTGTGTATTTTAAAAAATGTTGTTTTTTCCTTAATAAAATAACATAAAATGTAATTTAGCTGTTATTTTATTTCAGAAAAACGTTATTTTTAAATGATATTATTATGTACTATTGAAACTTAAAGTTGAATATTATTATGTAATTACGCTTATATTGAGTGCTAAGTTTATAATATTTGTTGTTTTTAGTTTTCAGTATTATTAAGCTATGATACTATATGTTTATAAAAAATTATATCTTTGTAGTTTGATGTTTATAAAAAATTATATCTTTGTAGTTTGAACTACATAAAAACTTAAGAAGTAACTCAACATATACTAAAAACAGTGTAAGAATTAATTATCTTTTTAGTTACTTCATTTTTGCTAAAAAAGAGTTTAAACAAAAAAAAAATTCTACATTTTAAAGCTTTTATTTGAAGTCATTTAAAAGAAATTTTGGTTAAAGTGTGAAATGATTTGAAGTAATCTAAATAAAAGTGACATAGTTTAATTCAATAGAGACATTTTATTAATATATATATATATATATATATATATATATGAATAATTTAATTGAATGGAGGTCAATGAATTATTTTTTAGTATAATATAAAAAATGTTCTTGACATATTTTTTTTAAATATAAGCATTTCATGTTAAAATAGCCCGTTAAAATTTTATAAATAAACCAATTCTTAAAAAAGGAATAATAATTTTAAAACATTATTTATTATTTTTCAACAATAATTATAAAACAATTAAAAGAAAAACTCAATAAATAAACGCATTTTAAGAACTAAAGTTTAGTATAGAAATAAATTTGCATTTAATCAAATAGCATACTGCATTTTGTTTTTCTTCAAAACTTCATATATCATCACAGATCACTTAAAGCAAACACATACAGTTCTCACAGAGTAACCTCAAACGGAACCCGATAAAACCATACTAGACTGTGCTTAAGCTAGAGAATCTTAACCAGAAAAAAACAAAAAACTGAACTTAGGAGGAAAGCGGCCTCTATACTAAATTTTTTCCAGTACATAGGAAGCATTGAGGTTTGTTTCTGGGCAAGTAACCCTATTTCAAAATAGAATCCCCACATAACCCCCTTCTTGCATTTTTGTATCACTCCTTGTCATCATCCTATCATTATCTTGGAACAACTACTTTCCTTTAGACCATTGCTAAAGACGAATGACAGAAAAAAAATGGAGAAAAAACACTAAAAAGTTAGAAATATGCAGACAATAATAACTACAATTAAGTATTAACCGTTAACTACAATTAAGATATTCCGAAAGCCTTACCAACTAAATGTGAATCTGTGTTGCTAAAGGCAAACGTTACAAGAATAACCAGTTGTTTTTAAGCCTAATTCAACCCCACGAAACCGACTTGTAAGATAAGGTTTGCACCCACTTATAAACTATGAATTGGTCTTATCTCTAGTCGATGTGAGACTTCCAACACCCACTTATAAACTATGAATTGACCTTATCTCTATTTGATGTGAGACTTCCAACACACTCCCTCACGCCGAGATATAGATATCTCGTGCATGATAGTAGAAATTAGATGGTCCGATAGCCGGTGAAATAGAAGAATAGAATGTCCACTTAGAACTCGCTAGGATAGACTCTAACCATGACTCTGATACCATATTAGAAATTGAGTTTTTAATCCTAACTCAACCCCACAAAACCGGTTTGTAAGGTGATATTTGTACCCACTTATAAACTATGAATTGACCTTATCTCTAGTCGATGCAACAAAAAGAAATATAGTAAAACATTTTACTATTTTCTTTTACCATTTATTTGTCTTTCCTTTAATAGGGAAAATGATTTTGGCACCTCTAATAACAGCATTTTAGAGCCAGTGTCATCAGTGGCCGAAGGCCAAAATTACGCCACATAAACACGCCCTTGCGGCCTATGGGTAGGTCCTACTTCCCGAATTGCCAAGGGCGGCCATTGGCAAAAACCTACCAGGGCAGCCATCACGCTGCCATTTATCAACATTGGTAAGAACCTCTAGGCCGTAGCATTTTTCTATCTTAAACTTCAGTAAAAATACATTGTGCTTTAAGCAAAAAATACTCTGCATGTCCATTACTACTGTCAAATTTAGCTTACCTAAAGCACATGTTTTAGTCTCCGTTTTCAGAACCTTGAAAGTATGTTTGCAGAAGGAACCCGTCTGTAACTGAGACTTAACATATGTTCAGAGGCTTGACTAACGGGTTTCCAAACATAGGCTTTGCTATCAAGGATTTTTACATATATGATTCTATGATAACATTTCTTCGATCATCCAATCCAGGTATTCCAATTCCTAATATCAATTTAATATGATAAAGCCTCCAATTTAGACATTTTGCTTTAAACTACAACTTACTTCCACCGTTTACTCATCAGATTTATAATGAACACAGACCGTATACCTTAAGAAATGTCAGTGTATATGCCTAACAGACTGAGACAAAACGTGCTGATAGCTAAAATAGACTGACATTTGTATATCATTTTACATGTTAATGAGTTAAAAAAATTTAATATGATAAAGTATCAAACATAGAGATATTGCATTAAACTTCATACAACTTACTTCCACCATTTTCTCATCAGCTTTATATTCAAGACAGACTGTATACCCTAAGAAATGTCTGTGTACATGCCTAACCGACCGAGACAAAACTTGCTGATAGCTAAAGTATACTGATATTGTAAAACATTTTACATGTTAATGAGTTAAAAAATTTCGGGTGAGTTACTCTACGAGGTGCGCTGGAACAAGACTGCAGCAGTCATGCATAGGCTGAGATATGGCACCAACGATAGAACTGAAACTAACCCAAACTGAAGCAACATTTGACAAATGTTAGTATCCATTCAACCTTCACTTTGACATCAGCTGAACAAATGTGCAGAAACTGTTTTAAGTCTTAAGGAAAAACAAAAACATCAATCAAACAACTGACAGCCTGGATAAAGCAAGAAATGCAATCAGAAAATGCAACCACTGTAGCATAAGGCAAATATGAAGTCACATGATAAATTTAATTCAATATCCTCATCTAAAAACTATTAATCCTGTTAGAAATAATTAATAAGTAGAATAGTAGTAGCTCTAGCTAAACAGAATACAAGCAAGGACAGCGATACCAGAATAGAAAGACTGCTGTAAACAAATTTTTATACAGGATCATATAACCATAATAAGCAGATTATGCTGGTAGTGTCTCACTGGCAAAATGTTCATTACCCCAACCAGAAAATTTCACATTACCTGCAATGTTGATGTCTTCTAAAGAAATGGCTACCTCAAAAAATATTCTTTAATGCGCAAAAACAGTGTCATTTCGTCTAGGTGGTCTGTCAGGAATCGTTCCTGGCTTGAATTTTGAAGCTTCGTGCCTTGCCAATTCAGGTGGAACAGGACTGTTACTTTGAACGAGCATCTGCTTGAGGTCATAAAAGACATCACTGTCCTGAAGAGTCAAGAATGTTGTAGCCACACCCGTCTTTCCTGCACGACCAGTACGCCCAATACGGTGAGTGTACGTTTCAATATTCCCAGGCATATCATAGTTGATAACATGAGCGACATCAGGTATGTCAATCCCACGTCCGGCAACGTCAGTGGCAACAAGAACATTATATCTCTTGGTCCTAAACCCCTCAAGACTAATCTCTCTCTGCTCCTGCGACTTCCCTCCATGCAAAGTGGTCACGCGATACCCTTCCTTGTCCAAATTCTTCGCAACCATATCCGCATTCTTTTTGGTGTTGACAAACACGATCGCAGTCTTGTCGTTAAGCTCGTCAAGCAATCTCTGAAGCTTGTAAAATTTCTCAGACTCCTTCATCATGATCACATGCTGGCTGATCAAATCAGTTGCCTTTCCAGCAGTGCCGATGGTGACCACAACAGGGTTCCTCAAATACTTCCTTGCAAGCCTCTCCACAGCAGGGGGCATGGTGGCGCTGAACATATAAGTGGTCCGGTAAATCTTCTTCTCATCAAGCTCCTCATCTTCATTCTCCGGTTTGAGATTGCTGGAAGGCATGGCATCAAGGACACCCATCACCTGGGGCTCAAACCCCATGTCAATCATGCGATCAGCCTCATCAAGAACAACATAATTGCACTGATTTAGAACAGCATAGCGCCGTTCCAAGCAATCAATCAAACGTCCAGGAGTGGCAATGACAATCTCACAGCCCTGCCTGATCTTAAACCCTTGCTCCTCAATGGATTGTCCACCAACAATGGACACCACTTTGATTCCCAAATACTGCGCAAACTTAACAGTCTCATCCTCAATCTGCTGCGCGAGCTCGCGAGTGGGGGCCATGACAACAGCATAGGGACCCTCGGCGTCGTTGTCCTCACTCATGGGAGGAAGTCTGGTGATGTAGCTCAACATGGGAAGCACAAACGCCGCGGTTTTCCCGGAACCAGTCTCAGCAATGCCAATGACATCACGCTGCTGCAAGCCAAGGGGAATGGCTGCCATCTGAATAGGAGAAGGGGTTTTATAGCCAGCCTTCTCCACAGCTTTCAAGAGCTCCTGGCTCAACTTGCTCTCGATCCAGCTCCTCATGGGGCGAGGAATCTTGGAACCCTTATAGGAGATGTTGTAGTCTTCTCTGAAGATGCGCCAATCCCTCTCGGTCATCTCTTCGAGCTTCTTCTCGCTCCAGTGGCGGTCCACTCGCATGTCGAAGGTGTCGTAGAGATCGGCGGCGGCCTCCTTGCGGCGCTGAGCGTCGGCCTCCTCGGGCTTCTCCTCGAGGCCGTCCTTCTTGCGGATTTGCTCGCGCATCTCTTTCTCGTTCTTGGCGGCGAGCTTCTTCTGCTCACGGCGATCCATGCCAGCACGGAAGCCGCGGCCGAAGAGGAGCTGAGCTTCGTGGGGGTTCTGGTAAAGAACGTTCATATCGCGCGAAGTGTCCTCCGTGTTCTCCCAGTCGAAGGAGAACCGGAACTTCTCGCTGGGCTTGATCACGCGCTTCTTGGGCTTCTTTGAGCCCAGGTACTGCTCCTTGATGGACTCAAGCTCCTTCTCGCGCTCGCGCTCCGCGAGTTTCTCCAAGCGAGCTCGCTCGCGTGCCCGGGTCTCCTCTTCGCGCTCCCTTTCTCTGTTGCGGCGCTCGGCCTCGCGGTCCCGGTCACGTGCCCTCTCGCGCTCCGCGAGTTTCTCCGACCGAGCTCGCTCACGGGCCCGGGTATCCTCTTCGCGCTCCCTCTCTCTGTTTCGGCGTTCAGGTTCGCGGTCCCGGTCCCGGTCACGTGCCCTATCGCGGTCTCTGTCCCTGTCTCTGTCGCGGTCGCGCTCCCTGTTGTCACGGTCTCTGTCCCTTTCTCTGTCTCTGTCTCTATCGCGGTCGGAGGAGGGTTTGGGATCGGATGAGTGGTTGTGGGAAAGGAGCTGCTCCTGGCGGCGCTTCTGCTCCGCGACTTCTTCCTGGCGACGTTGGAGGGCCAATTGCTCGCGTTGGGCTTTGGTTAGGAACGTTGGCTTCGCCGTTGAGGGGTTGGCAACGTCGTCGTTTAGGCGCTTCATGGTGGCAACGGTTCTGAAATAGTGATGGAGAAAGAGAAATAGAGTGAGTGAGAGATCGCTTGGGTAATTGCAGGAGGGGAGGGGGTGAAGAGTGAAGACACAAACAGCAAAACCACCTCGGATGGGATTCGGATTCCAGACACTTCTATGGATCCTCCCCTACTTTTTTCCTTCTCTTTTCTTTAGCTTCCACACCACAACATCTTTTGTTTTTGTTATTTCCATTTTCAAAATTCAGAGAAGAAGAGAAGGCCCAATTTTCTTCCATATTTGGGCTACTCAAGGCCCAACGTATTTTTATTTCAAAATTCATTTTCTTACTTACTTTTCTTCTTGTTATAAAGAGCACATATTAAAAGTCACTTTCTTTTCTTTTTCATTACTTTAGTTTTCGATTGATAGAAAAATTAAGTGAAAAAAAATCGTTTCTTCTTTTAAAACAATTCTTTTAGTTATTTTTCCTTTTTTTAAAAGAAATGTTATTGTTTTCTCATTATCGAAGAGAAAGAAAATATTATAATTTTTTTAGCAAAATTTTAAGTTAAATAAATCTCTCTTTTTTTTTCCAAAAAATTTAATATATTTTGAATTCCAAATTTTAAAAGTAAATAAATAGATATGATTATTCTAATTTAATCAAATTATATGTTTTCATGTGTTAAATGATATTTTAAACTAATACTTGAGTTAAATGGCTCAAACTTCTGAAATATTATTTTATAAATCAAAAATATTTAACATAATTAAGATAAAATTAATATATTTATTTATTTTAAAATTTAGTATCAAAACGAAATTCAATTTTGTGTCAAAAACTAAAAATATATACTAACTCTAAAATTTAAGTTATAGACTATTTTGTGTTCATCTCTTTTTGTTTCTCATTACAAGTACTTGAAGTGAAGTCCATATAAAAAATGATTTTTTTAAACAAAATTCATGTATGATGTTAAATGACAAAAGCCTAACATTGGGGAGTTTTAGATTTTTTTTCACCCAAATATCACATTTCTATTTCAAATTTAAGATTAGTATGAATAGTGGAAAACAAAATTATAAAAATTCATAATGATTCAAAAACTAAAACTCAACATTATATTACATAACTTCGTCTTTAACCTAAAATCTTAAAACAATGAATATAAAAAAAATAATAAACCTACAAGTTTTTTCATTTATAATTTAATCAATTTTCCAATTGACGATTTAATTCTTAACGGTAATTAAAGGTGAAAGATGCAGTTGCTTGCTTTGCTAAATATGTTGTGGAGATTATACCAATAGCTCTTCTGCTATATTCTTAGTTTATGTTAATTCGGACTCTGCCCTTTGTACACAAAAAGATAACATCAAAACATAAAAATCGAACGTAAATACTTCATACATCAACTGTCAAGTAAATAAACTATTCAACATCTCAAATAAAATTCATGAACTACTTCTTTAGAATTCAAGTAAGAAATAAGTTTCATTAAATAGAAATAAAAAGTAAAGCATAAAGACGAAATTTTTTTTAATTTATTATTTTAAGATTTTGAAAAAAAGAACGTACTTGAATTCATATCTTATTAGTATTTGTATTTTTCGATGCCTCTCCTGTATAAATCCGATATATACGTAGAGCAAAACTTTTGTATATATGATTATATATTCTTAATAACACTTCATCTACCTAATCTCTGGTGATGATGGACCTAAATAAGCATACCCAACTGGACATAAAATGCTTCAATGGGAGAAATCCCCTGAATTCATTTATTTCCTGCGAAGCTGTTGAACTTCCGTTGTCTGTGGAGGAGCACTCACTCATCTGGTCTATCACTTCTCTCCCTTCACATATGATTTTTACATCACAACTTTCCTCTGCGTATTTTAGTACCTTGCCCGCTATGCCACTCTTCCTTCCAGATTCACATTTTCTACTAATCCAAATAATCAAAGAATCACAAAATGCTCTTAATTCATACCAATTTACTTATATATTATGCATCTCAGACACGCTACCTTAAATCAGATCTCGAAATTCCGACAACCACTTTTCTTATATTAAGATTTCCAACATGCTCCATGATCGCTTTAGCAACATTGTCACCCTCAATCAGCATCATCTCCACCTTAACCTGTACATAACAGTAATGCAATATATATATATATATATATATATATATATATATATATATATATATATATATATATATATATATATATATATATATATATATATATATATATATATATACACATAATCAAAGCGTAAGAAACCATCTTTTGTGTTACGTTTTTCCAGGCAAAGGATTTAATTATATATTTACCTTAGAATGAACGCAGAGGTCAATGAACTTTTGAAGTAGCAATTTCCTCTTGGCTCTCACTTGTGCCAAGTGCATGTTAGCATACTCTTCGTTAACGTGACTCCTTGGAATTTTCCCTACTGTTGAATAAGTATTTGGTTATAAACTTACAAAGCAACAAATCAACACTCTTTGACATATCTGTTTCTGATGTTAACTTTAGATTCTTGTGGAATCATACATAACATTGAAAGATGAGTTCACGCGTAAACCTGTGTTATACGGGGAAAGGGACTTGTTTGACTATGAACACGGAGCATGGAAAAACGAGGAAGAGAAGGACAAAAAAACGGGTAGAGGTTAATTACATGGACTTGGAATGAGCTTGACTTGAGGGAAAACGTGTAGAAGACGAACTACGGTGGCAGAGGGTGTCACGGCGTGTTTCAAGGCCCATGAAAGAGCTTCCATGCTTGGACTGGAATGTTCATCGTTGTTGCCTACTGCCACATAAACAACATCATCGTCGTCATCATCATCATTGTTACAGTTGTGGATATCAAGAGAGAACACAGTGCTCTCGCAGTCTTCTCGTATGGTATCCAAAACCAAAGGCTCCTTCAGATTAATCTCAAACAGATCCTCCGAATCTGAATCTACCATCTCGCTGCAATCTATGACTTGGTTTCTCTTGAACCCTAAAAAACCACGTCTAAAGCAACTCGAATTTTCTTCATCCTGCTCCCTTTCCGAACCCATCGTCTTCCGATTTCTCAACTAATTGCTTGGGATGTGATCATGGATCAATATATATATATATATATATATATATATATATATATATATATATATATATATATATATATATATATATATATAGTTGACTATATAATTATATTTGGACAAAACTAATTTCATAAAATAAAGTACACGTGGCTATGTTGTAACATGTAGGACACATTACCTTTGTCAGTATAAGTAAGACCTTTTATTTGAAAGTTATAGGACGTTAAGGAGACCTAAGAGTTTGGGACTCTCTTTAGTCTCTTACTTTCTCTTTACAACTTCATACACTATTTTTTTTATTTAATAATTCAATTTAAATTTACTATATTATTTTAATGTTTTATTCTTAAGCATGTTGTCGAAGTACTTGTTATGAACAAACCAAATGAAACTTAAAACAAATATTAATAAAAATTATATCAAAACAATATATATTATTTTAATTCATCGTTTTGAAATAAATAATTACCAAATTTACAAGTCTTAATTCAAATTTCTTCAGCTTCAAAGTTTAAACACTAACCACGAGTTTGAATATGAAATTTCATAATTTATCACCCTTTCATTTTGTTAAACAATTTAAATTTATTTAATTTTTTAAAAAAATAAATTATTCCAATTATTATAAAAGACAAAAAAAAATTAATTGTCGAAAAAATTATTAATAATTAAAAATATTTAGTTCTTATGCCAGAAAATAATCTTTTTCTTATCTATTAGTGAAATGAGTGTTATATTTTTTTATGATAACCAAAAATATATATAACATGTTTACAAAGCTTCTCCTCTTCACTTATATATTGCTAATTTATCCTAGCTAAAATTGCTTGATACACACACACTTCCTACTTTGTGAGAGGCCGTGTGTTTAAAACAGAAGAAACTCAATGTCTTCTTGGTTGAATCCATTCCTCAACCTTTAACATATTCTTAACTTCTTTTTTGTTACATTTTTTATAAATATGGATAGATTCTAGGTAGTGTTAGCTAGAGGTGTTAAAACGAACCACCCGGCCCGACTCAATTCGGTCCACCATGTGTTGGTCATTTAATGAGCCAACCCAACCCGACTCATTTATTAACGAGCCAGAAAAATTCAAATCCGGCCCGATCCATCACAGGTTGGTGGGTAAACGGGTTGGCTCACTAGCTCACTTAATTACAATTTTTTTAAATAAAAAAAATTACAAACTTTTTATAATTCAAATCTAAACAAATTTCACTCGCATGGGTGTTTAATTAATTTTGAAAATAAGGAACTTAAATAATTTTTTCAAGCAAAAACAAAATAATAAATATTTTTTTTTAAAATTAAAATTAAATTTTAATAAAATAATATTATGTAGGTGGTTTGGTGGGTCAATTCGGCTCACCACGGATTCAAACCACATGAGCCGGGTTTAAATGAGCCAGGTTAAAATCTGACCCGTATAAAAAGATATAAATTTTTCAAACCCAACTCGACTCAAACCTGTGGTGGGCCGAAATGGCCCGCGGATTGTGACCCATTTTGCAGTTCTAGTCTTAGCCATATATTATAGCAATATTTCTTTATTTGTTTTTTTTTTGTCTGTTGTCCTTGCTATTACTTATGTAATAGGATCTCATCTTGTATATATTATTGTTGTTTAATTTTATCTTTACACCTTTATCTTTTCTCTTTTAACGTTTATGCCCCAAAAACAGATGTTGGGTTTGTAGTTGCGCACCCATTACAAGGGTTTATTAATTTCTTGAACACATTTTGTCAAGAGAGCTTTCTACTGCATCTTCCAACAATTTCATATCGGTTTCCACCACTGTTTATATTAACTTAGCATGTTATATATAAACCTTCTTCAAACTTCACGAATATATATCTCTTCCGATGTGACGCGATTAGCTTAGCAAAAATTATAAGCAATGAAATCAACCAAAAGTTAATCTCAAACATCACATTATGTGGAAACTTTTAAAGTTTTTCCTGAGAGGAATTCGTCAATGTTGACCTGGTCGTTTGTAAATTATTAGAGTTGACTATTAAAGTCGTGTATCCATGCATTTGTTGTGTATAATCACAGGTGAGAAGCATGAAGGAATATGCCTTTTGTGGTGAGGTAACCAAGGACGCGTTACACAACTCAAATAAAGTCAAATCAAATGCTTTGTTTTATATCAACGATATTTTATGTAATGACAGAATGAACACCAGTGTTTGATGACAGAATGAACAACAAAGTAATTGAATTATTCAAAGTAATGAATTGTTCAGAAGCTACATTAGGAGTCAAAGAACTTGACTGAGCTACATATCTATACCCTTTTGCTACACTTGAAATTAAACAGGCTAATAATCATTTGAACTTGGGTATGAAACAAATGCATGAAACTGAATCATGGTTATCTTCTTTCTTTTGGCTAGTCATGGAAGTATGGTTAGTGGGTGACATCATCATCTGCTCATTTACTTCCTTCCCTTCACATATAATTCTCACCTTGCAACTTTCTGGTGAATTTCTCAGTATCTCATCGGCAACACTATTATTCCCTTTCCTTGATTTTGATTTTCTGTTAATCAAACATTGTATATTAATTAGTGCTGAATAATTAGCTTGTATGGTGGTATGGTCGTAATTAGCGGTGTACCTCAGATGGAATTTGTTGGCTCCAATGACTAGAGTTTTTATCTGAAGAATGGGAATGAGGTCGAGGATAGGCTTTGCAACCAGGTCACTCTCAATCAGGATGGTGTCTACCTTAACCTGTTCTGGATATATAAGGTTGTTCATTTGTTTCTTGGTTTCATTGGAATTGAATGAGGATTTGGTTGCATTGGGTTTAACTATAGAATTAGTACCTTGGAAGAAGAACATGATTGTAGGAACTTCTGAAGGAGCTCTCTCCTCTTGCCTCTTTCTTGCTCAACATAACTCTCCACCTGCTCAACACTCACTTCATTCCTTGGAACCATTCCTACTCCCACTGTCATCACAATCACACAAAAACCTAGCAGCAAATATAGAGAGAGAGAGCAAGAAAGAGAGATGGAAAATATGTGATGACTTACGGGGATTTGGAATGTGTTTGATCTGAGGAAATACATGAATGAGAAAAATGATGGTAGATTGAGTAACCAAGTTGTTGAGTGTCCATGAGAGAGCGTGCATGCTTGTGTTGCTCTTACCCACTGCAACATAAACACAGTCTTGTTCTTCTTTTTCTTCTTCTTTCTCCTCTTCCTCCTCTATCTCACACACGCTGCTGCTTTCTGGGTACTCCATCTCCATCAACCACACGCCTTCACTGAATTTAACATCCCCATGTGTAGGGTTGGGTTTAAAACAAGAGTATCAGATTGTTGAATTGTTAAGGTAATAAACAGTGTATGGAAATAATATATCAAAGTTTTATTCCAAAGTATGAAACACACAACAACTTACCCTTATGTTTTCTTGTTGTTTCTCTAAATCTATCTTAAACCTAAACAAATCCTATAGAAACATCTTGTATAGGAAATAACAACTTTTGACTCCCCTTCTTAAATGTTAGCCCAATGCAAGTGCTTTTATTGCGAAACCTGGACACGAAGCATGTTATACAAAACCTATAAATAAAAATATTTATAGTTTTTCTTAGGATTCCATTTACCTATAAATTAAACTTTTGTTGTCACGTATATGTATTTAAAAGTATCATTGCCTTAATTTTAATTTTAGTATTTACCTATGTCTCTTTGATTTTTTATTTAATCCAAATTTTTCTTAAAATAGAACAATATTATCCATTTTCAAATTGAGACAAATTTTTTTATTTATATAAATGTTACACTTAAACTTTTATTAAAAATGATTTTTAACATATTATATTATTATATATATTAAAAATTCATATTTTGTTAATCATGTTTTTTTATTAGATTAAAACTAAGTATGAATATTTTTACAAAAAAATAAGTATTTAAAATTAAAATATTATTAATCCATATTTTTGTACAAAAAAAAATTAATTAATATCATTTATACAAATAATAAATTTGGTTCTCTTTTAAAACACATTAATCAACTCTATACATTCTTTCATTAGACAAGTCTTCTAATATATATTATACAAGTTTGTAGTCTAACAATACACATTACACAGTGTATCATATAATGATTATATAAGTTTAACAACAAATTTGTTAATATATTGATTAGATGAGTTTAGCAATACACATTAGACGAATCTCTTTATACATTAATTTGTATTTTTAATAAGTTTATTCTACATATTTTTGTTTATTCTTTATATTTTGAGAGAAACTAATATATTTTTACACATGTTATCTTTCATCTTTTTACAAACTCTACCATTTATATTTTTATAATACACGTTTTTTTTAAACTTATAAATAAATTTTGGTTGATTAATTTAAAACATAAATATTATTTTCCCAATCTTTAAACATCTTTTAATAGACATAAAAACAAATAACGAAGCACATGTTTAAAATTAGTTTATAAATAAAAAAGAATGACACCTACCTAACTTTCCAATTGTATATATAACTACTACATAAATATTGTATTTATATTTGTCGATTTTTTTATTCTATAAAGGAAAATATATTTTATAAAAGGTCCAATTTATCTTATTTAAACTTTACTATTTCTATTTTATTTTAAAAATATAAATAACTAAAGATGACAATGTAGAAAAACCAATTATATATATATATATATATATATATATATATATATATATATATATATATATATGTGTGTGTGTGTATATGTATGTATCACACCTATAAATTTCCAATCATTTATACAATTTAATAAGTGTGGCTAAATATAAAAACAAAATTTCAAGCTAAATTTAAATTTCCAAACATCTCATTGTGAATAAAATAAACTATGTTCATCCATTTTGTTTCAATAAAATATTAATAACATCTCTAATATATTATGTTAAATATCATAATTACTTAAGATAAATAAATTATCTCTAGTTTTATCTTTATCGGTTGAGGATCCATCGTTCTATCTTTAGTTTGCCTTTATAATATTACAATTCGTAGGTTTTATCATTTATGTGTTATTTAATTATTTTCCGCTTTTATTGAAAACCCTAAACATTGCCTTCACACTTAAATTTGTGCATTCTTTTTCTTTTCTTAAATCATTGAATCATATTTAAATAATTCAACTAAACAAACAAGAAGAATATTGAATTACTAATATATATATATATATATATATATATATATATATATATATATATATATATATATATATATATATAAGACCAAAAAGAATGTAATATACCCTTTAAGAATGGAATGACCATCGAGAACATAGAAAAAACTCAGATTATTTTTTTTATCAGCAGAAAAAAATTCAAAGATAATAAAAGTAATTATATAAACTAAAAAAGATTAGAACATTATACATCTCCTAAACATTGTGCCAATTCCCTTCCAACATTTTACATTGCTTTTATATTTTATTCTAGGTATTATTATTTTGATAACCAACAAATTTTACACATAATATTTTATTCTTTAATCTCTTTTCTCTTTTAAAAAAATGATCATAATATTTCTCAAAGTGGAGTTTAATGTTATTGGTTAAATGTTTGGTTTTCGTCAATGATGAATCTCTTACGGTGATGTATTTACATTATTTTTCAAAGCTGTTGTGCAATCATTAATTTTTTAGTTTTAACAGATCAATTTCTTCACGTAATATATATCTTTTAAAAAATATACTAAATATGAATAATTTAATAACCATATAGTCTTATTTAATATACCAAAAGATAATAGTTTTAATCAAATCAATGTACAATTGCAATAATCGAGGTTGCCCCAATAAAATATATAGTTTACATAAAATTATAAATAAAATAGTTGGTGTAAAAAATATTTTATATCTTCTCATGTGTAATTTTTTATAGAGGTACGTGACATGACATGGGGTTTTGGTTTCTTATTTCATTTTATATCTGTATGGTTTTTCTTGCATCGGTTTGTTGAATGATGAATCAAGTTGTCAATAACTAGTTGGAAAAGCTATGAAAAGTCAAAACGTAATGCATTCAAATTCCTCCATTGTTCATTCAAAATTCCCATCCACACCTATTTCCTTCTATCATTCCTTTCCATTACAAAATAAATAATTTCCACACTAAAAAAATCCATGTTGTACCTTTTGTACCTTACACCAACAACAATAAAAGTAAAAAAAAAGGTGAAAAATAAAACGAAAATGAAGGTTGTTTGGTAAAAAATCACCTATATTAATTTACATGTGTTATTTGACTTCCTTTTTCTCTGACTCATTCCACATATTAAATATCAATAAACAGAGTATTATTAAATTTGAAAATGGTAATAATAAATGGGATGCATTTGTTTGAACATCATTAAATATTAGAAGAAAAGGTGACGACAACCTTAACGCGTGGTAGAGCTTAAAGAAACACGTAGTGATGGTAATGGTTATTGTGCGTGTACGTTGGTGTGTGGGGGCAGAAAGAAAGAGATAACCAAAGAGCAATGTGTTTGATTTCTATTTATCTTTACATGAAAGATAATTTTTAAATAAACCATTCTCTTTTTGGCGAAAAAAGAGGTTTTTTATATAAATAAAAATATATATATTTTGCCACACATAAATTTTTTATTTGATATTATCTTTTTTTTTTTCTTTTTTTAAATAACTTTTTCTTTTTTAGGGACATGCTTTCTATAAACCTTTTTCTTTTGGACACCTTGTGTTGTTAAGTTGAGAATGGTGCATGATTGGGATTAGCGTCACTCAAGAAGTTGTTGGGGGCCTCGTCATGCAATCGCTTCTTCTTTACTACCCATTGTTGGAGCCATGTCCACCAACCATCAAATTCTTCTACTATTTTGCATGGAAAATGTCTCTTTAATCACTTTTTTTTTTCATAACTTCTTATCTAAGTGATTAGTCCGTTCCAAATATATTAACCAATAAAACAGTGACACATATCAAAAAATTATTAAAATATCATGATCTATTTTTTATCTCCTAAAATGACATCTTAAATCTTTAAATTTAATATCAAAATAATACTTTAAAAGAGTTCCGTATCAGAAGTACTATTTTCTTAAAAAAATAAAGTGAATGACAATAAGAAAGAGTTATCTCTTGGCTTGTGCTTAATTTAAAACCAGAAAAGTGGATAAAAGTTTCCAACCTAAAAATTTATTCCAAAACGGTTGATAATATTTAATATCTATAACAGATATTAAATATGTATCTTTAGTAAATATTTGCGAACAAGTATTTAATTATTTGTTTGTTAGGGATATAAGTATTATGGTATCAATTTATTATATTATTATCAACTAATAATTTTTATTTTTGTATTTTTTATTTATTTTGAGTGATCAACATAAGAAGATTATTAGTAAAAAGTATATTAATCATGAAAGAATTATTTAAATTTTGATTTTATATATTTCTACTTTTGATTTAAACATGTATAAAACTTGTTTTTGTTAGAGAAAATATTATCTTCATTTTTTTGGTTATTCACATTTTTCCTAATTTCTTTTTCTAATTGTGTTCATCCTTAACTTAACCGTTTGTTGTTTTCTCTTTAAGTGATAAAAAAGTATCAACTATTTTACCAACATTATTTGTTTATATTATCTTGATGGACTGCCTAATCAAAGTTTAGTGACATCACAACCTTGTTTATGGAGATAAATCATGATTTATGCTATTAATCATACTATTTCGATCATCATGTTCTGATAATATTTTCTAGTATCTTTATTTGAGCGAACATGTATCTTTATGTGTTTACATTAACATTTTTACCAATAATTTAAAAGTTGTTAATACGAGCTTCAAAGAGTTGTAATATACAAAATTGAAATTATTTTGTAAAAAATTATATTTTATATTTTATATTTAGGTTCACTTAAATTTGTTTTTTAGAAAGATAAATTTTATTTACATTAATATTTCATGAAGTAATTTGATTTAAATTACATTTAAAACTTAATTCGTCAATTAAAATTTTTATTTTAAAATTTTATTTTTAAATATAATTTAAATTTTTAAAATAAAATATAAAAATCTTTGCGACGATATATTATTCGTAAATATAAACAAATTCGTAAGTTTGTTTTTACAGTTAATTAACAAATAATAAAATGAGATGAATCTTTTCAAAGAAAGCAAGTAAGCAATTAAAGGTGGTTAAGATTATAAAAGTTTAAATAATAATCGGTTTGATATTGGATAAAGTTAAGTGTTAATCATAATACGTGCTCTTTGAGATTAAAATCTGACAGTTGAAAACAGATGGCTTTGCATTGACTCGTCAATAATCATAGAAGAGTAATTATAACTAACTAATATAAAAACGTTTTTCCAAAAACAAACAAATGGCATATAAAATAATAATAATAATAAATAGTTTTAGTGTTTGAAAAGTGAGTTTGGTATCTCCTCCTTCAAATTCTCTTCAAATCCTGAACAGTGAAGCTTCCATTTTTGCCTTTTTCATTTTAATTTTTAATAAAGCACTATTTTTCTGTTACCAAATAACATTGTTTTCCTATCTGATATGATAATAAAAAAAAAGTGATGGAATTTAATTTATTAATATTTAATATAAATAATGAAAAAGAGAGAGAAAATTTAGAAGGAGGGGTGGAATTTTTTGTTGTTGATGATAGGCCCGTCTTTGTTGAATACTCTTCTTCGTCTTCTTTGTTGAATATATATCTATATATATGGTTGAGCCTTCGCCTTCTTCATCTTCCTTTTGCTTCAAGGTGTGTATATTGTATCGTATCGTATTGTATTGTATTGTAGTAAAACTAGAAAGAAAGAAAAGTGAAGTTCAGAGTTGCAGAACAACAACACCAAGAAATGGGGGTTGGTTCCCAGGATGCCATCAAGCAGTTCCAGGCATTCATTGAACAAGGTCTCTTTTCTCTCTCTCATTCTCTCTATATACTCTTTATCTGTTATCATTTTGCTGTTTTTTCTCACTTTTTTTTTTGTTTCTTGTTTTGAAATGGTAGTTGAGGAGCCTTTGCGAGGAACGTTTCAGGTTAGCATTTTCGTTGATCTCATTACATCTCGTCTCAAACACGTTTCAGTCTTTCTCCTGCATTTTACCGCTTTGATCTGTGTCAATTCCCTTCTATTCTATTGTTTGGTTCGTGTATGTGTGGGTAAGTAGGGTTATGGCTTGGGATGCCTTGTCGGGAACCTCTAATGTATTCATCTCACGTTTCAATGGACTTTTTTGGTACTGTGGCCGTTGAAATAACCTTAAACTTTTTCCTGACTTGTATTTCTTAATCTTTGACTCATTTTATGGACTTCGTACTTCTAATGTTTCGGATATTTTACACGTAGTGTCTCCCAATGGAGATCTGATTTCATTTCTCTTTATCAAATTGCTTTAACTGTATTATCTTTCTTGTGTTTCACGCTTTCACCTATTTTGTAAACTAGCATCTCAGCACAATCGTGGTGATAAGTTCTTTCTGTTTCTGGTAATGCTACTAAATTTAGTCATTAAAGATAATTATTCGACCGTTTATATGAGGCTTGATGAAAACTAGGGAGTTTTTGGTAATCAGTTAAGGAGAGTAGTTAACTACAAAAGTTAATAAATGTTCTGCCCTAAACTCTAAATACTTAATTTATGTGGATTCTGTTTACTTTGTCGCATTCTGATTCCCTAAAACTAATATCTTTTTTCTCATTCGGCTTCAATTGGCAGAATGTTCATCAAGGATATGTCACCGAAACTTTAATGCGCTTTCTTAAAGCAAGGGACTGGGATCCTTCCAAGGCCTATAAAATGGTAAAGATGTATATCATGTCAGTGGCCTTTTTGTTGAACGTTTATTCGCGAATAATTCACTGTTGCAACATAATGTAACTGACGTCTGCACTATGTTTCAGTTGGTTGACTGTTTAAATTGGAGAGTGCAAAATGAGATTGACCATATATTATCTGTGAGTTTTTATTATGCCCATCCTTTGCATGATTTCTCTGTCAATACATTTTTTTATGTTCGGTTCTTGTCTATAATCTAAGATACTTGCTCCTTTTGAGATTTGTTACTTTAAAAATAATGGCAACATATTGTATCTTATCAAATATGTCTGTTTGGTGATCTGTTTTTCAGAAACCGATTGTTCCTGCTGATTTATATAGATCAGTGCGTGATTCACAGCTCATAGGTTTGTCTGGTTACTCCAAAGAGGTGCTCATTCTCAGACATACTAGTCTCCTCATTCCATTTCATTGTAGTTGTGGATGATAAGAATTTGTTTATCAGGAAATGCAACTGAATTTTAATTATACTGTTTAGAATGATAGCACTTAGATGTTTTTTTTTTCCTTTTTATCTTTTTCTTTTTAAGTCTATTCTTCTTGTTCTATCATCCTTCCAGGGTCTGCCTGTCTTTGCAATCGGTGCTGGGCTTAGCACATTTGACAAAGCATCTGTAAGTTTAGTTACTGAAAAAAAAAAGGGAAAAGGGAGTGTTGTCTCTTTGGATCACCATCTGTCTCTATTTCTTAAAGCTATGTAGTCTGACATCCTTCTTACATTTTTGTTTGTTTTTATGATTGCAGGTCCATTATTACGTGCAGTCTCACATTCAAATTAATGAATATCGTGACCGTATAATATTGGTGAGTATTTAGCCTTTAGAGTCTTCTTCATTAACCGATTGAACTTTTTTTTTCATTTATTTTGACACATATATATCTGTAGCCTTCTGCATCAAAGAAGCATAAGCGTACTATTACCACTTGTATAAAGATTTTAGACATGACCGGTCTGAAGTTATCAGCCCTGAATCAGATTAAGGTACTTTTTAGTTCATTGTGATATTTGATCCAGAAGCATTGCCATTCCTATGATTAATTGTGAATTTAATGTATTGATAATCATTAAACATGCACAAAATTGAAAATGGTACTCCAATTTGTCGTTTTACTTGTTTAGGTCAACATTTGCTGTTATTATTGCTTCGTGAAACCAAACTTAAAAGTGGATGATGTTCAGTTTTATCCTATCTGCTTCATATACATTCTATATCATTAACTTGCTCCTACTGATGCAGTTGTTAACTATTATATCATCCATTGATGATCTGAATTACCCTGAGAAGACAAATACTTATTACATTACAAATGCTCCATACATATTTTCAGCTTGTTGGAAGGTGAGATTTTCTGCCATAAAATAAAGACATTGTATGATATATTTATTTAAATAGAAGTTTCTGTTGAGTTCGTATTTGAGACCTCAGCATGATGTTTAAACACTCAGCATTAACAGGTTGTGAAGCCACTTTTACAAGAGAGGACAAGAAGAAAAATGCAGGTTTTACCCGGTTGTGGTCGAGATGAGCTGTTGAATGTAAGTTCTTTTGTTTGGTTCAGTCCTCATTTCTTTGAATAAGATTGCTGGAGTGCATGCGCCCATTAACTTAAATTATGCCATGATGAAGAAAAAAGAAATCCCAATTATTATGATAGCAGTCGTGGTAGCATACATATATTCTAGGACCACCAACTAATTTAATAAGGGAGAGTTGCAAAAGTAGACAATTGCTTTTCCTTTTAAAGGTAACAATAATCAAATGTAATGCACAATTACTAACAGAAAAATGCGTTAGGGAAAAAACCCAGGTGGTTGTTTATCAGACAAGAGACCCATCTACAAAGAACATTAGCAGAACAGCACAGATATGCCATGTGGGCATATTTTGCTGTGCCATAAACTTTTCAAATTCTGGCATTTCTTTCGACCACATGCATGCACTTTTCATTTCAGAAAACCCCTACCCTCCTTACACAGTTACACCTTCACAATGCCTCTGAAACTAGTTGGAAAATATTTCAAACTTCCTACCAATCTCTTGAAACACCAACAGCAATTAAAAATTATTGAAATAAATTCATTGCATATGCAGAATTGGAAGTCATAGCAGAAAATGGGGGAAGAGTTCTGTATTAGTCTCAATTTGTCTGTCTGTATATAAATCAATCTCTAAGAAATAATATTTTATAGTAAGTTTTTTAACAAAATCTACGCTTTGGTTTAAAGTTTGTATTGTTTGCTTCATATCTACGCATTAAATTAAAATTGTTGTGCCTAACAAAATACCCTATGTAAAAAATGATTTTAAAAGAAAACATATCACTTCATATCCGTTATACTTCAATTGATGGATTTAATAAAAATCATTTTCTTAAAGAGTAACCACTTTTACTATGTTCGTGATTTGGAAAATTGAAGGCTTACTCTGCACCTGTTATCTCTTTTTACTTTGTATTAATGAATTTAACTGATTAAATTTGGTGTGCAGATCATGGATTACTCGTCGCTACCACATTTTTGTAAGAGAGAAGGCTCCGGTTCATCCAGACATTCAGAAGCCGGAAGTGAAAATTGCTATTCTTTGGATCATCCCTTCCATCAAGAGCTTTACAACCACATCAAGCAGCAAGCCAGACTCCGTGAAGCTGTTGAACCCATCAAACACGGGTCGTTTCATGTGGATTTTCCTGAACCTCCTGATGATGAAGTTGAGATTGCCAAGAATATAGAGTCAGAGTTACACAAGTTTGAGAACGGCAATGGTGTCTAATACTTCAATACCTTATTTTAGATTACTGTTGAGACCTCTAAATCAGAGATCTTTTGCATGTACAACCAATGTAGAAGTACACACATCAGAATTAGTTCTATCAAGAATCGGCTTACTTAGCATTGTTTACGTATGTTAAGAGAAATTAAGTGGCTGTTGATTAAATGCAAATCCCAGCTTTACATCGTGTCATAATACAAGAGATCAATATCAGATATAATATTTTATCCTCGTGTTTATTTTAAATTTCTGGTCTTCATATTCTTTTTTTCTTTCCCAGCTCAAATATACAATACTAATTTATAATCAAAGCATTATTGAGCGGCATAGGTGAAACACCTTATGGTTTATGTCCCGCACTTGAAAACGTTTTCCAGCTTTTGCGTTTTCTGCATAAAGAAAAGCTTTTTCTTAGTTTTTCCTTGGAGCCAGAAAGCTGTTTATTAAGGGCCATAGGGACCAGAAAAAAAAATTGCATTTGAACATTCAATTTCTTTTCGGAAGATGGAGACATCAACACAGTTTCCGGCGTACTGAAGAGTTGATAATACATAAGTGACGACCCATCTTCCAATATATAACTAGAGAGGCAACACAATAACGAAGTTACTTCCTTTCCCATCTACATGTCCAAGATTTTGACTTCTACTCAGTGGTCAAAGAGATTGGTGTTACAGGATGCTCCAATTTCTGAGAAGCATCATCGGATACGACTTTTTGTTGGTGTTGTTGACGCCACCTCTTCAGTTCAGTCTCAATTGCCACCTTAGATGAATCTGCCAACTCTGCACTCCACAGGGCCGTCTCTGTGGCAGCCTTTGTGTCTTCAATGGCCTTTAGATTAGTTTCCACCTTTCTGTCCACATCATTCTTTCTTGCATAGATTTGTTGAAGCTCTGCCATCGCAGTGGCCTCTTTCTTTTCAACCAAAGCCTCACACTCCTTGGCCTTTGCTCTCATTGCCTCAAACTCTTCATTTGAAATCTTGATCTTACCACTGAATTTTGAGTTCGGAACTTTACTCACTTCAGATAAAATCTTGATCTCCTTAACGGCTCTTTGTTGTGCAGCTTTTGCCTCTCTAGCCTCCACCAGAACTAGCTCAAGTCTTTGCTCTGCTTCTTCAGCCACACCCCGGGACTCTTCAGCTTCTTGCTTCAGCTCTTGAGCTTTTCTCTTCATCTCTTCAGCTTCTTTTCTTGCACCTTCCGTCTCCAACTGTAGCTTCTGAATTTTCTTACTCTGTACATAGAAGATATCTGCTTCTAAGTCCTCCATAATGCTCGGTTCAGGTTTTGCCCCTCCCATTCTCCCTTGCAGTTCATTACTGAGGTTTGCAGCGAGAACTCCCGCTGTATGTTCCTTCTCCTTCACTCCATCTTGTTCACTCCTCACTTGCTTCAATTCTGTTCTGAGGAAAAACACCAGTTTGTTAAGGGAGTTCTTTTCTTCAGCAATGTCCTTCAGTGTCTTTGTGGCTTCTTTAAGCTCTGAAGTTAGAAGCCTCACAGAATCCATCTTGGAAGCATGCAGCTTCTTAATATGTTCTTGAAGAGCCTCAATCTCTGCACTTGTTTCTGCAAATTTGACATCTAGATTTTGCTCGAGTTCTGGATCATTTTCTTTCTTCAAGGACTCCAAATTCTTTTGTACTTCTTCTTTGGCATTTTTGTAATAACTCTTAAGCTGGGCTTCCCTTTCTTCTTGGGATTGTTCAGCGGCGAGTCTCAATTGTTCAATGGATGCTTTCATGGTCGCAATTTCATTTGAGAGTTCACCGATTCTTTCTGAGTTTAACTTTGCCGAACGTTGAGCCTCTCCGACTGCTTGCAACGCTGCCAGCTTTGCCCCCATAACTGCATCAAAATCCTGCCTTATTTTGGTGAGTTCTTGCTTGGAAGAATCTAATTCATTTATAGTGGTGATGTACTCCTTTCTTGCATGGTCTAGTTCTCTTCTCCAGGCTTCATATCCCACGGCTTTTAAAGATAACGTCTTTTCAAATCGCTTGGTCTGGCTTTTCACGACCTCAGCAGCTTCCATTGCAGATTGCTTGGATTCTCTTACGTAGGCCAGCCTGGTTGTCAAATTCTGAAGAATCTCCTTGGCACTCTCAAGCTCAGAAAGTGCTTTGGCTTTCACGGCTTCAGCATTATCCACATGTTTCTTTATCTTGTCTAGTTCCTTTTGGGCCAAGATAAGCTGCGTCTCCTTTTCAAACACATTCTGCAAATTTTGAACAAAACAAAAAACATGAAAACCATTTCCTACGACAAACATGCAAACGTGTCTCATGCAATGCCATTGTCATCTTATTCTCCCATGATCAGAGACACTTGATCCTGATTGAAGGGTATAAAAGATTAACGTTGGATGCATACCTCGGATGATCTTCTCTTGATAGAAAATCTGTCTCTTGGGATGGCTACCTCACCAAATAAACTAACAGCAGCTTTGACAGATTGGAACGGTGCCCTGGTGTCAATTTCTCCAACCTCTCCCCTCGGAGAATTCAACTTCTTGACGCCAGTCATTTTCTTTGCGCTTTCTACAAGACAGATTGCAATGAGACCGAAATTGTACGAATGAAGGGCATACGGTAAACTCAATAAAAATGATATCTTTTTTTTTTCTGATACAAAAACGGGGAAGAATGTGGTTACCTGAGAGAAAGAAAGATGAAGCGATCTGAGTGGATCAGGTAGAAGTCATATAATAATAATAATATTGGAAAGGAAAGGTGTTGGAACTCAAAAGAACCTTGATGAAATCATAGGTTCTCTGAGTCCAACTTTTTCCATTTCAAAAAGTGTGGCCCTTTGAAAACAACATCCGGGATAATGGTTCGTTAAATCTGCTGTATTTAGAATTAGTTTCCCTATTTTAGGTAGACACAGAGAGGTTTCTGGTGGGGCTTACAGTATACACCATTCGAATTACCAACCAAACATACAAAAAGGACCTTTTCCTCTGTAAACATTATGCCATCATGTTTTCTTGGATGTTTGTTAGTTGGTTATTGCTGCCTCTTTGTCTCACATTCTACGACTGTCATTAACAGTAGTAAATGTTGTACATATTATATGTTATTAACCACTATGAGTTTATATAGTAAAATAAAATGATTTTTTAAATTAACTTGTATAAAGTGATTTGTGAAAATTATTTAGTATAATTTCTTCAAATCATTTTAATATTTTTGGAAATCTTGGTCTGTGAAATTTAGATCCTTCCTGTAAAGGAAAGTTTAGTCGTGTGGGATTGCAAGTTGAAGACGTCAAAGTTTTGTTAGTAGTTTATCTTATTTATAGGAAGGCAAGAGATGCTGGAGTGCTGCTGTGTTTTAGTCGATTTAGTTAAATAGAGGTTTTATTTTCATAAAATTGCCTTCGCTGTTATTTTTTATTTACATTTTGTTGCATTTTAGTTAACAATGAATAGGAATAGGAAGATGATAATACAGTGATCCTATGAATAATGCATAAATTAAGATAAAGGCTTTCTTTTAATTGGAGAATTGGTAAAGAAATATAGTATATGGTCAATTATTAATAGAAAAATATTCTTAGACATACCTAAATTTTTACATTCATTTGACATTATCCTTTTGTTTTATTCTTTTTTGAAAAAATACAAAAATTTACATTTTTATGACCATTTTACCGCTATATTCTGTTTCAATGAATGTAAAAGTGTCTTGGTACCATTACTCTTATTAATATTCTTATATCATTTCAAAAACATATCTTCTTATCCTAGATCATTTGTATGAGATTCGTATTACTTATCAAGTTTTTATGTCATTGTTTTAGTGTTTGTTTTAATTTATACAAAGATTTTAAAAGTTTGTATACTTTATTCTCTTGATCAGGTACAACATACCATTTTGGTTCAGTCATATAAATTTTCTTCTCCAACTCACCATTCAAAAAGGAAGTTTTAACATCCATTTAATGTATAACTCTTTCTTATTGATATCTTCAATATTTATATTTGTAATGAGCTCTGGAAGCGCCATCTAATTATGTCTGTGTTTTAATTGTTGTTTGTAATCAGTCTAGGATGACGACAATTTCTCAATCAAAAGTTTTGAAACAAACTCATCGAGTAAAAGAATGTTTTTCACTTTGATATCTTCAAGTAGTTTGTGATACTCATTGATCTGAGACTTTATATTTTTATCTTCAATTATCTCCCATCGGTAGTAGTTTCCTATGACGACATCTTTAGTAGTGTATTTGAGAATCAAGGAATTCCAAACATATTTCACTTCCTTATAAGAACCATACACAATGACCAAATCATTAGAAAGTACACCAATTAAAGTATGTCAGTGTATCTTGTTCACATGAATCCAATCTTTAACTTTTTGTGAATGTGTAGGAAGACTAGAGTCAAGTTTTAGAGTCGAAAAAACATTAAGAATTTCATATATATCTAAAAAGGTAGACATATATTTCTATCTGTGCCTCAAATTTAGTCTAAAGAAAATCTCAATTTTCAACACATTCAGAAATGATTTCACAAAAATTATCTGAATTCCAAAAACAATATTTTGATTATCTGAAATTGAATTGTTGATGTGAACCATGAATCCTTAAAGATTGTTAATATTGTTAATATTTTGATACTAGTCACAATTTTACAACAATAGTGTTACTTTCCTTCCCTATCCACCCAAAACGTGATGCTATTTAGGAACAGTAATAAAGGATCGTGCGTGGTTTGTCTGTTTTTATCTTTATATTTTAAGTAAAATTTTATGTTTATTTTTATTTCATCTTTATATTTTAAATAAAAATTTATTTTCATATTTTTTTCACATATTTAATAAGTATGAAATTTATCTCATCTTATTTCAGTAGATAAAAATATTTATTCATTTATTCTTGTAAATGTTAGTTAAATAATTTTTTTATAAAAAATAAAACCACAATGAAACATAATATTATCAATAATTTAACTCAAAAATATATATTTATTTTTTATGTGAAATATTAAGAAAAATATTATAATTAAAAATAATACAAAAGGTCAAATAATTATATTAAAAAAGAAAAATCATCAATTGCACGACATACCTAAGGTTTCATTAGAAGGAAACTAATTGTGAAACATTGCTTCTATTTCTTCTTCTTCTATGATAGGATGTAGGGATATGGTGCAGGAAGTAATAACCTTAAAAGCATTGCTTCTATTTCTTCTTCTTCTACTTTTCAAACATCTTTTACCATCAAAGCAGTATCGGATCTTAAGAGGGGGAAGTAGTATTGGCCCTTCAATCTTGTCGTCGAACCATAGTTTAGGATGCTATTGTTTCATATCCTTTATTCTCATATAAATTGAAGATTGTACCCACCTGAAGAATAGACTTTGTTTAAGTACATTATTTACGTTTAGTTTGAACATACTATTTTATTCCTTCTAAATTATTGGTTAAGTGTCAAACCCAGAATCAGTCAAGTATCAAAATAATTAAATAGAATACATTTACAGAATATGGTATAATGTGTGCTAATTTTTAAAATTATTTAATTAATCAAATTTAAAATTATCTTTTTATTAATATTAACATGATAACTGCAAACAGTTACACTGAAACGAAACCGTTCCTTCCATTGACCAAGCTTATTACATATTTTATCCTTTTCAAGAGAAAATAGTTGTATTGGTGTTGCAAAGTAGTAAGATGCAAGGAGATTGTTGTCATAATAAAGAACGTCCCACAGCAACTGGCCTGCAAAATTGGAGAAACCTTTTAGAAAAAATATTTAGTTAGAACATTTTAAGCTTCAATGAGATAAGGTAGACATCCCCAGAAAAGAATAGGATCTCATAATTTAAGCAGGATTAACTACACTGTAAAGTATCAGAGAACTGAACTATGGCTAACCAAATTGAAAATGCTTACATGAGCTCAAGGACAAGAGCAGATGCTCCTCCTCCCCCATTGCAGATGGCGGCAACACCATACTTCCCTCTCTTCTGTCTCAATACCTGAAATACAAATGAATGGCATAAAATTAAGTTCTCAGTTCTTAATTCTTGTTCTTCTATTCTTATCTTGTTCTGTGGCTTTTAGTTTATTTCAATTCTATCCATAGTTTGTGTTTGTATTCTTCTTTTTATTCGGTCAAGCCGATTAATAATGTGTTGTGTTGAATTTCTAATTCTAATTATGCATACAATCAATGACTCAAGTTTATGAGAAACTAATTCGATGAGGTTCAACTCTTATTTAGCTTTTATGTTTCATGTGCCTAATTATGCATACAATCAATGACTCAAGTTTATGAGGAACTAATTCGATGAGATTCAACTCTTATTTAGCTTTTATGTTTCATGTGCCTAAATCTTCCAATGCATATATAACTCTTACTAGATAGATATCAACAAATAAAAAAAAAATTGTGTAGAAACCACACCAGAATTATAAATTGTGACAGATAACAGGTGCATGATTTACAGATATACTAAAACGCCAAGGGTGAAAGAAAATTACAAGTAACCAAGGTCAAAATTTACCCCTAATAATGTGACTAAGATTCGAGCTCCACTGCAACCCAAGGGATGACCCAATGATACAGCTCCACCATGTGCATTAACTTTTTCCTGCATTTGGTAGGAAGTACATGAATTATCTATTATTAAGCCATTGTTCTATGACGGGATGGAGCAAAAGAATGCCGAAGCAGCAAGATGGTCACAAAATGATTTTATTAAACAAAAAGAGCCCAGCATCTGAGACACTTGAACACTCACAGGATTAAGACCAAGAAGCTTCTGATTTGCAAGAGCCACAACCTGCATAGAAGAAGTTGAGGTATCGTTAACATGTTCACTTGAATGAGTAAAATATGTTTCGTATTCCTTACAGAAAAAGCTTCATTTATTTCATAGTAATCTATTTGAGAAGCCTCAAGGCCAGCATTTGATATGGCTTTTGGTATTGCAAGGGCAGGAGCAGTTGTAAATAATTCGGGTGCCTGCAAAAACAGTCATTCTTTAACTCTAAATATGCTCGTATTAATCAAGACCAAAGCAGGTTAACACTAACTTGTTACAGTACCTTAGCTGCATCCCCATATCCTTTTATCTTTGCAATTACGTGCAATCCAAGCTCAAGTGCCTTCTCTCCACTCACTAGCACTAATGCAGCAGCACCATCACTGGAAGAATCAATAAACCAATCCATTATCAACAGACTATGCAGTTTAGAACCTTATGATTACGGCACCAATTTTTTAGCATGACACAGATATCAATTTTGTAGCAATCTTCTTGCAATGAAAAAAGGGGCATGAACATCCCCCTTAGAATTCAGGTATCAAGGAGCACAAGGGAAGGGAGGGACCTTATGCTAGATGCATTGCCAGCAGTCACAGAACCCCCAACCTGTTTAAAGCTCGGTCGAAGCTTCCTTAATTTTGCAGCATCAAACTGACAACACAAACACAAATATTAAGAAAATGTAGGATTCTCCTCTATAATACAAATGAAGCACGCAAATTTCATGTAAGATTTTGGTTTAGAACTTACAAAATGACAAAATTTATTTGAATGTATTAACGTTTAGTATTCAACATTACAAGAATCATGGCAGTAATGGAATGCCAGATGCAGTGGTTGACACTAAGACCAATAAAAAAACAATCTCTGCCTTCAACTAGACAACAAAAGATATTCAAAAGCTCGTGTATACTGATTCAATCTATCTCCTAACCAATTTCTGCAGCTCTATTCAAGCAAAGCAGAAGACAAAAAATGTGATCGAAGAACCATATAAAAATTGTACTCAGTAATTCAGGTCCATTTACTATTCGCATATACCCAGTCCCACTCTCAAAATAACACCTTATACCCAAAAATCTCCCAATATGCACCACTGACCACATGATCCATTTCAATTAGTTAACATATTAGTAAATTAGTCTATTTACCTTTCCCAAACCTTCATCTCTATCAACAAGCGTGGAAGGCTTCCCTCTTCCACTGGAAACCTCAACCTGAATGTACAAAAAGCATTAATTGAAAACCAAATCAACATTTATCAACTGAGTTAGATATAGGCAGGAATCGTTATGACACCGGAACTATCTCCCAAGCAAAATGACCAGCCTTTTGTGCAGATATTCCTCTCTCAAAGCTTTGAATAGCATAAGAGTCCTGGAAAATAACATTCATTGCCAAACAGAACAAAATTACAAATATTTGATTCAACTAAAAGACTGAAAGGAGATAACAAATAAAACATTCTTCAGGCTTCAGCACCAAAAAATGTTCAAGAAGGAGCAATAATGTTATGGGAAAAGAAGGTAAATTTTCAAATCAAAATTAGGAAAGATCAGAACTGCAACTATACAAGATTCTTGTTTTCCAAGAACAATTAAAAGGAGGATAAAGGTGGGAAGGAACACGGCCCCCTCCACCGCCTTCATAGAACAGATAGGCCACCGGATGATGATTTTAAGTTACAGTAATTGAAGCAGTTAGAGGACATTGAAGCCATCAACAAGAATGAAATGCATTACAAAATTTTGATAGGTTGTTCACCTAAAACATTACCTGCTCATCTCTTGTTATGACATGTTGATCTGCACATAGTTCGGCACAAGCTCCCATTCCAAAGTCATTATAGACATCCCAAAGGCCATCTTTGACCATACCATCTATGATAGTATCGTGTCCATACCGAGATCCTTTCCTGTTTAGACAAACATATGCAGAATATGGAGACACAACATCAATAATTAACCAAAAAAATGTAATGATGGTCCGACTTCATCCAATGTTTAAGCACTTAAAAAACTAAAGTTAGGTTGCATAGACCATTTACTGAAGCTCCACAACATACAAAATTTACTTCAACGTGGCAGCTAGAGTAAAATCATTCTTCCATCATACGAGCGGATTTCATCAGATTTCAAAATCAGCATCTTTTAAATGATAACATCAACAATTGATTAAAGAAAAACAAACCTGGCTGCGGCAAGGTACTTAGGTGAATTTGACATGCTTTCCATGCCACCAGCCACAACAATATCGTTGAGACCGAATTGTATGGTCAGTGCTGCAAGCATGGTAGCTGCAATGAAAAAGACGAGATCATGTTTTCACCGTAATCCACATGAAAAAAAAAATCCTATATTGAAGGTCGAATACCCTTCCAAATGAACCAAAAGAACCATACCTTTCATCCCTGATGCACACACCTTGTTAATAGTGGTGCAGACTACAGATGTTGGTATTCCTGCACCTAGTGCAGCCTGTCTTGCAGGAGCCTGCCCTAAATTTGCACTAAGAACATTCCCAAAGAACACCTCTTGCACAAGCGAAGGATCAACATTTGCTCTTTTGAGAGCATCTGCATATTCGTAAATGAACTTAAAACATAACACAGGAGTAGGGCAAGAATTTGCATATATATTTCCTGAATTCTCCTCCTACTAATTGAAAGTGGTAAGGGTAGTGACTAAGAAATGAAAAAGGGGTAAAGTAAAGGAAAATAGCATAGTGATTTACTCTTAATAACAATTGAGCCTAACTCTGTTGCAGAAAGAGATGATAGGGAGCCAAGCAAACCGCCCATTGGCGTCCGAGCAACGCCAACAATACAAACATCTGTACCAACAAATTCACACAGATGAGCAAAGTTAAACGCATTCTTATCAATTATGTTTCGATTAAAGGTTGTCCATCGTCACACTACAGAATGAATACATAAAACCAGTACACAGAGGACATAAAAAGAAGCGCGAAAATTATGATTTTAAGAGAAGGCGTGAATTGATAAATGATGATTGAAAACAAGCTTCAAAGTTGCAGCTAAAAAAACCTCGGGATTTTACAGAAGTAGACATGGGCAGCGTCCGATACTGTGCAAGAAACAGGAAAGATAGCCTTTTGATCTGAAAAAAGAAATTATATGATATGAAAAATGATGACGCAATTTTATATAACAAATACAAAGAGAAAGAGAGTGAAAGTACGGATACGAATGAAATACGCAACTCACATAACAGTGACAGAGTGTTGAGAAGCAAGTAAATTAACAGCATAATCATACACATTTACCACTATTTCATTCATTATACCTATTAAACACTTTTCTTTTCTTTTCTTTCTGATCTCCTCTTATCACATCCTATATCGCCCAAATCCATAATTTTCTATATGAAGTGTTGATGAACAGAATTTGCATCGATCATTTTCCGACTAACAAACAAGAAATTGGTTTTGCTGGAAAATTTAGGTCCTAACAGAGGGCCCACTTCCCATGCATCCTAATCATAGCCACCTATCTCTATCTATCTACATTTTTGGATTTGGATTAGGGTATGGTGCGCTTCGATTGTTTAAATGATATTAACTTAATATCAATATGCTTACTTAATAATATATTTCAATAAATCAATATTATCTTAAAGTTTTACAATTTTGTATGGTTATCTTTATGAATTTGTGAAATAAATATAATTAATTATTAAAGAAAAATACTTTATTGCATGCATTTCATCATCAATAAAAAAAATCATTAAATTTCAAATACATCATAAATTTGGATAATTTTAATAAATTATAATTAATATTTTCTAATTTTTGAGTACTTAAAATTCTTACACTTTTTAATTAAATAAGTATCGCTTAGTTTTTTTATTAATTGGATTACTCAATTATTATTTTACTTACTTATTCTTATATATTATTATATATAAAGATATGTGAGATGTGAGATTATGTGATAAATAATAATATTACATTTTAATATAAAATAATAAGTAATTTTTATTAAAAACGTGTTAAATAATAAAATCATTATACTCCTTATATTAAGGGACCGATTATATTATTATTACAAAATTGTCATATTTTGTATTACTAATGTTAACATTATTATTACGTAACATATTTTTAATAAATTGGGTCCTCCAATTTTGGAAGGGATCAATTGAGTCCCTGTTTTGGTAAAATTAAATCAATAATGTCTTTGCCGTTAATTTTAGTAAATGACGTTAACTTTCTAGCGAAGTGTGATGCTGAGGTGGCTTTTAATTAGCACGTAACACTGGAAACCTTCTCTCCTTCCCCTTTCCCAAAACCTTCTCCCATTCCCCTTCCCCTTCCTCTCGAACTCCAACCTCACCTTCTCCCATCTTTGGGAAACAATTACCTTGATTTTCCTCCCAAAGTTCCTCTTTGTCCTCTTATTCCTGTACCTGGAGAGCTTTTGGAAGCGTTCCTCACTGGTTCAGTTGCTGATGAGAAAGGGCCTCTCAAGGGGTGATTGGACAATGTTCATGTTTCCGTTACCGAGAGTCTGTCACAATAGTTGAGTAAATCACTAGATCTTGGTGAGTTTGCTCATGCAAACAAGAGGAATAAATGAATTTCAAACAGAAATTGTTTGTCATTCTGCACAAGGAAGCATAATTTTGCTGGATACAGTAACTCATTTTAGGTATTTGGAAAGACATGGGTGAAGGAAAATTAAGTGACAGATATTTAATTACACTACAGGTTCATCAAGGGAGCAGCAAGTTAATCATATGGATAACATGATATACATGGCAAAAGGAACCATAAGAAATTTGGTGTATTTCTGTAACAGCCTTTTAATTTCTGATCACAGAAGCAGATTATGAATTTTTTAGACATCTGATTGATTCCAGCAAAAACCAACCTCTAAAATATATGAGGCATGTACGAATATGTTGTCAAAATTTGTCATTTCTAACTAAATCAATCAGATTGAGATCATGTCATCATCAGTCCCTTCTTTTTTATTTTCATACTACAATCTTTAGAGTTAACAGAGGATGAGTTGATACTCTGTAAAGTTTTTTTTTGTAAAGTTGTGGAGGAGTGCGACAGTAATGAGACGGCGAGCGACGATGAGAGATGGGGAGGTAAGGGAGGTGTGCTTGACGGTTGGATTGGGGGATGGGCGTGGATGTAGATGTTGAAGAGGTGGGTGTGGGAGAAAGTTTCCCAAAAATGGGAGAAGGTGAGGTTGGAGTTGGAGAGGAAGGGGAAGGGGAAGGGGAAGGAGAAGGGGAGAAGGTTTCGGGAAGGGGGAAGGGGGAAGGTTTCCAGTGTCACGTGCTAATTTTTCGCTAGAAAGTTAACGCCGTTTACTAAAATTAACGGCAAGGACATTATTAATTTAATTTTACCAAAACAGAGACTCAATTCATCATTCCCAAAATTGGAGGACCCAATTAAAACTAACCTGCAAATATAAGAACTTTTGAACCTATTAAACCTAATAAAAACAATAAAACTCAATTATTCACATAATATTATTTTGGGTTAAATATGTTTTTGGTCCCTTAACTTTCGGTGAAAATTGGAATTAGTCTCTCTTCGAAACTTTGAACTAATTTAGTCCCCAAACTTTAGAAATGTGTGAATTTAATCCTTTTAACCAAATTTTGTTAACTTTATTTGATGTTTCAAACGCATTTCTTAGTTAACATTGAAGCAAAAATGTGTCAAACGGTGTAAATAACTCAAATGCTATCATTAAACGCACTTGAAACATCAAATAAACCTAACAAAATTTAGTTAAAAGGACTAAATTCACACATTTTTAAAGTTTGGGGACTAAATTAGGCCAAAGTTTTGAAGAGGGACTAATTCCAATTTTCACTAAAAGTTAAAGGACCAAAAACATATTTAACCCTATTATTTTATATTAATCACAAGACGATAAATAATAAAAAGTAATACAAATAATTATCACATTAACAACAATATCACTTTACATTAATTACAAAACATCACACTTATTTTAACATATTTTAACCACAACAAACACGTTATCTCAAAAATTAAATAACACAAATTTCATTAAAAATATAAAATATTTGAAATATTTATTAAATAAAAAACTAATAGAAACTCAATAAAAATTAAAAAATAATATGAATAATAGATCTTAAGACGTCTATTAGAAATAATACCTTTCTAGAAAGTGTGTGGACTTTGAGAGAAGTTGAATAACAAGCTTTGACAGAGTTAAGAGATGCAATATATTTTACCTCAAATTTTAATTTTCATCATAGGTTAAATTAATGTTTTAAAAGAAAACAATTATTTTAAATGAAACAATTAAAAGACAGTAAATTGTAGTATTAAAATCTAATTTTAATATTCCTAGATATTAACGTGACCTAAAGTAATTTTAATAAGATAACACTTAGTTTTTATTTTACGTTAAAATAGCATAATTAATGAAATAAATACGTGAAATGAATTATGAAATATAAAATAAAAAACTGATGGGTGTGTGCATTTGTTCAAATAAATTGGGCTCAATCGGATAGTCCACGTTAGTCACTAAAACCAAGGATGTAAGTTGTCTACTTTATTTTATTGGTCTTATTTATTTGGGTTTGAAAAACAGCCTCAAAATATGATAAAAAAAAAAGTTGAAGTTAGACCGAAGAGAATCAAAATATGAAACAATTTATTAAATAAAATTAATCTAAAAAGTCAAGTCTTAAAACATGTAAAAATGTTAATTATAATCTTAAATTTAATATATAACTCTTGAAAAAAATCTATTAAAATATGATAATATAACATGATAAAAAAATTTAGTAACATTTAAATTTTAGTTGACGTATCTTCTACATTTAGAATAAAAAATTATTTTATTATAATAATTAATCTTTTAAATTATAAAAAAATATGAATAAAAGTAACAAAAATGAGTTTAACATTTAAATAAAAATTAAAAAAAAATCTTAATGCTGTCAAAGAAAACTGGAAAGAAAAAATATTGCCTATTTGACCCGCAACCGTTAGTATACACGATCAGACCCTTAACCCACTCTGTTCCAAAATAATGTTTGGAATTAAATTCAATAAGTTGGATATATCAACAGTAAAATTGACAATTTATTTAAAATATTAAGTTTAAAAAGGGATTTGAATTCAAATATTAAGTAACACGTGGTCAACTTATGTTACGTTATTATGAAACTTTAATTGAGTTTTTGTATTATTCTTTCTAACATTTTTACTCACTAAAGTAAACTTTGATCAACTAAATAATCACTTTCAGATACTTTCATAATTTTTAAACTAATTTAGTTGTGTTAAAAATATTTATTTATGGGATAAACTTCTAAAATTGACATTTTAGTTATAATATTCACTATAATATATTTACATGACCTTTGTGGAGCCAAATAGTTAAAAAAAAATATTTATAATCTTAATAAGTCAAAGAAACATACGATGTATAATAGTCAAATTAGTGAAAAATAACCACATTCACATTGGTCCAACCATCACATCTCATAATAACAATAATAACTCGTAGAAATTAATAGCTTAGAACAATAATACAAATCAATTATATGATATAAAAAATCATCTGAAATTGAAGTCTATCATTTCTTTCCAACATTTTTACTTCTGTACTTAAATTATTTGAGTTATAAACTTGTTAAATTTACATCTCTATTCCATTAAGTGAAAGAAGTGTTCAACGCTAATATAAGAAGGGTAAAGTAACTAGTTTTCCATCCACTAATCTGTGATCCAATACAAGGGAATGCAAACAATTTCATTTGAATATGTAGTTTCAAAACTAACTGCTAAACTATGCTAAACTGCAATATTATATATCTATGAATAGAAGGGAATGGAAGCAATTTCATTTGAATAGGAAGAGATAATGAAAAGAGTAAGGAAAGATGCAATATACATTAATTTGAGGAAGAGATCAACTTGATAGTCAATTGTAGCTCCCCAGATTCAACCCCACGAAGCCTTAACCAAACATTTTGTACCACTTCACCATTAACACAACTGATACTGCTTTCACGGGCAAGACAATTTTCACTGTCTGGTGTCACCTTCCTCAATGTTGTCTCACCAGAGGCAGATGACACCTTTAAAATATCTCTTAATCTAGATGCAGACATCAATGGTTGAAGATTCAGATAACTACTCCCCATCTTGTCATCAGCCTTCAGAAAATCTTTGTCAAACACTTCCTATGCAAAAACCAGTACTCACACAATATCAGTAACCTTACACAAAAGTTTGAACAAACCACAGATCTAGTGCAAACTATCCTCTCTTACCACGGCCCACTACACTATGAGCTGCAAATCAATAAACCCTTGATTGCCTACTCTTTTACTTTTCTTTTTAGGTCATCTCATGGTTTTTTTCCCCCTTTCAATCTACTGAAAAGTACTGAATTTTCAATCTCAAAAATCTTATTTTGTATTTTTCAAAACTCAAAGTGAATAGTCCACAAAGTAAATATATCAAAAATGCAAAGTGAATGAGGAAACTCACCAAATTCAGAAGTCCGAAAGGTTCAGTCAGAGTGAAACTCAGCTCTTCATTCCAGACAGGATTCAAGGAACAATGGATGACCCTGGTCTTTGCTGTCTGATTCATGATAATGAAACATTTACAATGTTCTACCGTGTAAGACTTTTGATGTGAAAAATAGACACAAGGTAAAATTGAAATGTATATCCAAGTTACCTGATTCCCCAGCTTGACAACAACATAAGGGTCACTGCTCTTGAAATCCCGGATCACTAATCTTTTCCCTTGCACAACAATGACTTTTAGCAACCTCAATTGTTCATCCATTTACTCCTAAAAAAATGATTAATATATATTAATCAATCCCACCACAACAACAAAACCATGCAGTGAACTGAGATTGAGAATTCAGAAAAGCAACAAATTAAACTAAATCAGCATGCCTACCCAACAATAACATAAACTTAAACTATACGAAAGAAAGTTTGAGATTTGTTGCTGTTCGTCTCACTCAAATTTAATGCCAGAGGAATGTCCTCGTCCACCCACTGCTGCAAGTAACAATACGAAGCCACAACAATACAAAACGCCAGGTGCCGGTCAAATGTTTTCGTAGGATTGACCGTTGACCAGACTTGATGGTAGTTTGAACAAATGTATGCTCGCCGAATCTGACAGATTTCCTTTTCTTGTTGCTTTTTACCATTCATATTCAGAAATCTTTAATAATCAACAAATTGTGACTATTCTTGTTTCGAAGAGTTTAATTTTCAGACCAGCTATTATAGGAGGTTGGTAAAGCCAAGACATTATGTCTACGAACTGATTTAAGCATCTTACTTCCTATCCATGTTTGACCACATAAATCCAATAATGAAATCCTCTTCACATTTTTTTATAAATTTCCTTCCATTAATTTTGGCCATCGAAACACCTTTTATTTTAGAAGAAATGTTAAAATAAGAAATGTTAAATTGAACGTTTCTCAAATCACAACAGGCGAAATAATATCACTTGAAGAGTGTTTCATGATTTTCATTGGTCTCTTCACTTTAAATCTCACGACTTACTCCTCAAAAGCATGCCAAAATTAATCATTATAAAATAAAATAAATCGTACTAAATTAAAAATGTGTTTGATTGTATCTATTACAGGCTTGGGATAATTTACTCAATTCTATTCATTTAAAGATGGTACTCGTCATAGATTTTGGTGCAACTGGTTTAATATAAATTAAGGAGAGGATGATAAGGTCACTTTTTTCAATTGTATGTGGCGAAGTACAAATATGTTGAAGTCCTAAAGATACAGATGCAATTATCCCCACGTATAGCTGTACACATTGTTGATTGACCGAGTCAATTATATCAATTGTGTTGGAAAGACGAACGGCACCTAGATAAATGATATTCGTGTGCTAATCCTATCCCCTAAACTAATAATTAAAGGTAATTTAGCAGAAACATAGCCCTAAAGAACCCAAAAGTGTCACCATTTTTTCTTTATAAACATGGGGATGACTGCTGTTATTTTTTGCTCTACAGGGTGGCTACAAGACTTGCTAAGCATATTTATTAATGTTAATAACTAAAGGATCTCCAATTTGGCAGTGCAATCATCACTCAAGCTAACACCTGTACTTGTACAACAGCATCAACTCCGCTGCAATCTTGACAGATAAATCACAACAGTTAAACTGCTCATTGTTCTTTCCCCGAGCTTTTCTTACCCATCCTACGTTTCCATTTACTCTGCATCAATCAATATCAAATTATGAGCTTAGAACAAATACTAAAATAACATGAGTGCTGCAATAGCGGAGTTATTTACCAGAGGCACGTCATCAGAAATCTCTGCTTTTGTGTCATGGCCATCATAAGGACTCTTTGAAGGCTCTTTATGTGATCTCGCCCTTTCTCGAGGACTACTTCCAGCATCGCTATCATCTTCACGCCCTTCAGAATCTAATTCTTCTTCTCCATCCCTCAAGGCTCCATTTGATTTATCCAATTCTCTCTCTTCGGAACTACCTCGTGGGACACTCTCTCTATCTTCAGAAACCCTCCAACTATAGACCTGCTTCTCTTCATTCAATTCTTCGGTATAATTAAAATTCTTCTCTTTCAGTAGCTTCTTTCCTCTGGAACCTGATTTTGTACCTTTGATAGACTTCTCCTTTCTCGTGATTTCCTCAAACCCTCCAGTCAATTCCTCTTCTGAATCACCTTTAAAAGAAATTTCGCTTAAGAAAATGAGGAAAAAAGATGAAGCACAAGTCGTAACCAAGCTAGTTGAATCGGGATACGAAGTATGAATCGTAAAGGCTATTTTTGAAGCGTGAAAAATAAGATTCGTAATCAATAACTAAAAACATAATAAACATTTATAAAAATCTATCGAAACACAATTTGTTGGGCATTTAAGTTAAAGTTGCAGCCCAATTAACTATTTATAATACACAATAAAACATAATAAACACGGGAGTTTTAAAAACTTACATGACACACGTGAGTTTCTAAAAAATTACCCCATACTTTATTCTAGATGACCTAATCCAGAATTAAAGAAACATGTTTGTTAGTATAAAAAAATATATTTATTCTGGATTACTTAATTCGGAATAAGAAAAACATGTTCTAGAATGTGGCAGGGGAGCACTTTTTCCAGAAAGTTCAATCCGTAGCTGTTAATCCCATAACTACCGGTTGCATAATAACTAGAGATTGTTCTATCGAAACACAATTTGTTGCTCTATAGAAAGTCTAATCCGGAAAATAATAAGAAAAAAAAGGACACTAACTAATGTCTAGAGATTGTTCTATCGAAACACAATTCAGTTTGAAGGCAGCAAAGACCCATACCCAAAACGCAGCTTTTTCTCCTTATCTTTTCTTTATTCCTAAACCCTAACTAATGTCTTCTATCCCTCAGCCGCTGGCTGGATTCAATGTTTGCAAACTCATCCGAACATCCTTGACAAGGATGGAAGCCTACGACACAGTTCAAACCTACAATGCATAAGGCTATTGCGATTGTTTTCATCGCAGACCTAATCCCGAATTTAAAGGGAAAAAAAAAAAGATGTTTCAGAAATTATGGAGCGGTGCACTTTTTCCGGACAGAATGCATTATCTAGAATACAATTTTGCTTTCTTGAAACCTATTCTGGAAAGTAATACAAAAAATGTTACAAAAAGGTTAACCCGTAGGTTAACCCATCCATACAAGGTCCAGAATTTCCTATAACAAACGCCTCTCTTTCAGAAGCCAGCACCCGGTTAACCCGTCTATACAAGGTTTAGAATTTCCTATAACAAAAAATAAAAACAAGGACACTGATCATTTTTTAAATTATGGGAGTGTGGGAGTGTCACGAAAAAGTATGGGGGTGGAGGAAGACAACCACGTTTGAAGGAAAAGACCCATACCTAAGGCCCACACCTGACCCGGTTTTCTTTCCTTATCTTTTGTTTGTTCCTAAAACCTTAATCACTGTCATTTATCCCTTACCTACTAGCTGGATTCAACATTTGCAAACTAATGGAAACACCCTTGACGAGGATGCAGTTCAAACCTACAACGCATAAGCCAGCTGTGATTGCCTGCATCACCAACTTCACAACGTCATTGAAGACTCAACAACATTGTTGTGGCAACGCGCTTGTATTTCCAATGAAATCCACACGGCATGTTAGCACCATTGTGCTAGAATTGTGGGATTCACTTGGAGATCATGATTCATGTGATACTTGAGAGCACCATGGTCTTAACACAGTAAGGATACAAAGTCACCCCAGTTGATATATTTTACATATAATATTTCATTTCCAAAGTAAATTTAACGTTCAACCATATAGTCTTCTAAGATATATTACCTGAGTCCATTTCATTGGCTTTAGGGGCTGCGGTCTCTTTAGGACTTGACATCTCTGAAGTCTCTTTGGCATCCTCATGATGCAAATTACTTTTTGATGCACGGTTTACAGGTTTGCTGGAAGATTGATTACCGTTGGTTCTACAAGGAAAAAGTATACAAGCCAATAATAAAAATGGAAAAAAACATACAAATATAATAAATAGAACATAAAGCAAAATCACATGTGCAATAGTGATGCATAACACGACTTTCAATCAAAAAAACACAAATGTGCAATAAGGATCTCTGGTTCCGCCACTCACATTTTTTTTGCTTTTTTACGTGATGAGCCACTTGAACTTTTGTGCTTTTGCCCAGAACTACAAAGTATGAAAGTAATCACAAAATTAGTGCATAAAATGGAGACCACATACTCAATGGGGTACATGCCTACAAGACCGTGTAATAAGCTAGGTAGTATATACAAATTTTAACAATTACCTTAAAGTAGACTACATGTATTCAATTAACTTTTTTATTATCTAAACTTTAAAATTTAATAACCATTTTATGACTATGTATTTAGGAAAATCAACTAAAATAAAAATTAATATGCCAAGCGGATACTTACGCTTCAAGTGAAGAGAGCTTTATCTTCTGGCCAGAAATTAAAGAAAGAAATACATCAGTTATTTAGACTTTTTTAATGGTGACTGATATATTTTACTGGAAATAGAAAATATAGAAATACTTCAAAGAAAGGAAGAGAAGTAAAGGAAAACCAGAGACCTTAGTAGTTTTGCGGCCCTTGTCAATAAGCTCCCAGCGCTCCTTTTCCAATCGGAGTATTTCTACATCTCCATCTTCATATAATATCTTCCGCATGACATGACACAGTAACATTGTTTCATGATTGTAAGTAATAGTTAACAGACAGCGGGGACAAAAACAGTGTACCAAATCCTAAGGGCAAGTTCAGCATCATTCAGCTTACCACATGCTTCCTTTTCAAAGGATCATAGGACTTAATGGTGCCTCCATAAAATCTACAGAACATCAAAGGCACCAACATAAGAACAATTAGAGATTATGTAAAGAAAATGACTAAAATAATAACTTTAGAAGAAAGCACGTGATGAAGAGCCAGAAAAATGTAACATAAATTAACGCAAACAGATTCAGAATGAAAACTAAGAAATATAAGAAACCAGTATCCAGTAAGAGCACCAGAATTTGAAAGGCAATTCATATTCAAAAATGTGCTAAAACAACTTAAAACCTTGGCCCCATTTAGCTAAAATTGTCCACAAATACATTATAGAAGAAAATAAGAATAAAAAACCGAAATAAGTTTCTCCCGTAAGTGAAAATTAACTTAAAGATAAGTTAAAATTCAACTTCTAGAGAAGCTAAATAAAATAAATTCTACAAACTAACTTATGCATACTCTAATTGTAACTTACGGAAGAAGATTATTTCATTTTTCCTTCCTATTCTCCTTTCCTGTAAGTGTTCGTAGAGAAGTTAATTCAAATAAAGCTTTGAATATTCTCCATGTGCTTCCTAATGGCCAAAAGTAATTTAACTTTTATTTGGTAACTGGTCCCTATAAAATTTATCATTAGCACTTACTTCTTATCCATAGGCCACCAAACTTTAATTCTGCAACCGTTTAGATCTTCGATATCAATTTCACCTCCCTTTGTTGTGCACTGCATATGGTAAATCAAATCAAATTATCAAACTATGTATTCCAAAATATTTGCATGACCAAAATTACAAAATAGATAAGGTGGGTAGGGAAAGGGGGTCTGGGGAAACGCATAAAAGATCCACACATGATGATTAAGAAGAAGGCCAGTAATAGAGCTTACCTTAGCCATTCCTGAAATACTTTTTCTTTTCCCTTTTTTAGTGGACCCCATGGAAGACTTGTTAATGTTACTAACAGTCTTATCACTTAGTTGTACACGATCAAGACTCTGTAACAGAGGCAAAGAATAATAAGCAGAAGGGTACAGCATTAATCTATTAGATCCCACACCAGCATAAATATACTTGACAATAAGATTGTACCATCATGTCATGCTCATCAGGTTTGTTCAACTCATCATTATGATAACCATCAGAACCTTTAACCTTTTGTTTTAATGAGGATAATAACAAATCTTTTTCACTGCCTTTGACCATTTTTTTCTGGATGGCTTTGCCATCTGCATCAGGGCTAACTTCTTCATCCAGTAAAAGTTTGGGTTGAGGGGATTCTTCTTCTGAAACTCTTCGAGATGTCTTTGATATACTAGTTGATAAAGTCAATTTTCCAGGAGTAGATGAAGCCCGTCTACGTTTAGGCACTGGAATAGGTGTTGTTTCTCTAGCTTTTCTTTTTTTACCTGCTGTAGAACCTAGATCCTTCAGGGCCTTCTTACTCAAAGAATGTCCGTGGCCATTACTTGCTTCCACATTAGAAGAGGTATCCCCATTAATTTGTCTAGCCGTATTTACAGTGTCAAAATCATTTTCTTCCTTTTTCGTTTCAGCTGAAGGAGACTTCTTCCTTTTCACCTTTTTGCCCCTGGACCCCTGGGATTTTATGTGCTTTAACATCTTTCGCAGAGGTATCTCATTTCCGTCCTTTTCATCATCCTTCGAAGCTTCATTCTCTGCTGATTGGGAATGAACCTGACATAAAATAAATAAAAAAGAAAAAAAAATCATATGGTTCAAGATTTATAAACAATGATAGTTGTCACGTCACTTTCACACTGCATTTCACATACCATATCGAGTTCAAGAGATTCAAAGTGAGCCAACGCATTTTCATCAGCCAACCAGCTTTTAACTTCAGTTACCTGACAATATTTCAAAGGCATTAATTAGAACTATATTTTTATTAAAAGTATTCCAAGATCTATTATAAATGTTAAAAATAATAATACTTTTGTTCAAGGAAAAGACAATTTCGCTATTGGTATTTGCTTTTAAGTTACTCAGTATAGATTTTACTTGTAAAAGAGGTAGTGTCATTAAAGTGTCAATAAATATTCATAAAGAACCTACACAAAAAATGCTAATCACACCTATCAATAACACTGTTTGATTAGTAGGCAATGTCTCTCTGTAACAAAATAACCCAATGTATTCAGCAGAACTCAAGCATCATGCAAACACTATTAATTGAAAACGAAATGTTGAGTTAAAGTACCAAGTCTACAACTTCAGTATATACATTTTCAAATGATTTAATGAAATTAAAAATCGGTATAGGATATGATGCAAGAACTCTGCTGCTACAAAATTGTCTCAGTTAGATGGCACTTTGCACATTATGAACAAGAATAAATAGCATACTGGAAGGAACTACAAAATTTGACCAAAAATAAGGAGCATACCCCAGTGTCATCTCCTTCCTTCTCGGATGCTTTGTATAGCATTGGAGGTAGAGAAACCAAATGTGACAATCCTAGCAAATGAACATCCTTCTGCACTAAGCGTTTGGTTATTGCTAAACCAAGGTCACATAATGCATGAGAATTCTGGACATCCATTGATAAAAGATGTAAGAGTACAGTCTCTAGTTCTAGTCACTTTGACTTAGCAATTTTGAACATATAATGGAAAAGATAATTTAATTTCAACCTTTGACTTTGATGTGTCAACTAAATCTTCAGAATGCTTGATACTCAGAAAGATACAAGTGATAGTAGATACAATTTCCTTCTCTTTGTCAGTAGTTACTTCTGACTTGACATCTTCATCTCTTTGCAGTAGCATTGAAAGTATTAAGTGAAACTGCCTGAAAATTTATAACATATAAATTCAGAAACAATGAGCATTTCAACCTATTACATTTTGATGTCTGATAAATTTGTAGGCATAAGCCAGCTGCATTCGTCGTTCATATTTCAAATCAGAATCATAAGCACATACGAAAAATACAAAAAATCTGGCAAACAGACACAAGTAGGCATCAACTTGTAAGTTTACCACAGTATGTAAAATAATGCAATGTAGTTTGGTATATGCATAAAGGCAATTCTTCATAAGTCAAATATTAACATTTCATACATACATTAATGTCATAAAATAATTAGAAATAGCACTAACATTTATGAATTACCAAAAGTAAAAACCAAAGTTCCTCTATCCCTTCTTTTCTAGATCTCTCTTTTGAATCTTTTCAGAACCATTTTTAGTAAACAACAAAGTTATTAAGAGGAAGACACAAGTGTAAGAGGGTAATAAAAGCAAAAGAATGAAAGAAATCAATCACACAAAAGAAGAGAAGAACAAAGAAAGAAATATGTACAGCACATAAATCTCCCGATAGATATGCAAAAGACAAACTCCTAAAAGGACCATTAGCCAAACACCAAAAGGAAGCTAGAAGAACTGCTCAATCCCAATAAAGTACAAAGAGGACTGCTGCTGTCCAGAGAAGATTCCATTATCTCCTTCCACACACTATTAAAAGAGTATTCAAATACTGCATCCAGCAAGCCATTTCTTGTGTGGATAAGAACAAATACCGGTATATATCATCATATGCTCCAAACTCCTTGCACTCATCAACATCGGGACATGAATTGTGAGCAAGTGTATGAACTAGGTATGGAAGAATGTACTCAGGGTAAGTGGCCAAGGAATTTGCATCTGATTGTGAAGAAAGTTGTCTTGCCTTCAACGGGTGGTGCATTTGAATAATGTCGGCCAGGTTCTGTTTATCCTGAATTAACACAAAGAGGTTATAACCGAAACACAAAATTGAAGTTAAAGCAAAGAAAATTTTCAATTTTGAAAAAGACAATGAATCAGCAACTTACCTCTGCAAAGTTGTTTGGTTTGGATCCAAATATGTTCAATAAGAAAGCACATGCATATTTGGCATCCAAAAGGCGGTCTTTGATATATTGGTGAATTTTACTCAATACAATCTTCCTAGCTTGAGGGAAACTAACCTACAAAACTCAAAAAGAAGACCATGATAAGCAGTTGTTCCCACATTTAATTCAAAATTTTAACAAATTAATAACCCCCTTTAAATATGAACAGAAGTAGCCTTTTTATCTTGATAATAACGCAATGAAAACCAATTAATACTCTAGAAGAAATTTGGTAAACAGAAGACACAGCCCACCTCGGACACCCTTAAAGTTAAGTGGAAAAGATCAACAGGTATCTTGTGATCCCAAAGTCTTGACAACCGAAGAACAGCTTTAGCAGAAGCTAGCTTCAAATGGGCCTTATCAACTGAACTGCAAGTAAGCATAAATGAGTGCATAGTATATAAACCCATTGTCTAATTTAAAAATTTATTTAATCTATAAAAAGTATAACTCTGAAGCTGATATATATACCTTGATTTTAGATCCTTTGATACTTCCCCATATAGTAAAATATTCCTGAGTATATCCAGAATCCTGTCAATATCTGGACGAACATGAGCATCTTTGACTGGCAAGTAGCTCTTTACAAATGTTTTAATGCCATATATCTCCAGTGAAGAAAGAAAAACAAGAAAGAACAGTGAGAAATAGAGAGAACAAGATGTCAAAAATGAAGCCAGCTTATAAGCATATTCTTATGTATCAAATCACAGAACAAAAATAATAACCTAAAGTATCTTAAACAGAGTTGACAGTTCATCATACTAACCTTCAGCTTACAAAGATCGCTTTCACCATCCCAAGATGTTTTCCGGTTATCTTCTTGCTGAAACAGAAAAACACATTTAGATGAAAATCAACAATCATGTTTATTTCATAAACAAGCACACCATTATAAAGAGATTTGAAACACTTACACTGTCACTTTTCAGAATCTTGTTTATTATAAATTCTTCAATTTCCTTCTCTCTGGTTACATAGACAGGCATTGCTGTCTGCGCAATACACCCCAGAGACTGAAGTATTGCAGGCAGATGTGTTTTATCTTCCAGCATATCTACAAGTTTCTGCACATAAGGCAACCAGAAGAATCAGAATGAAGGCAACAAATTGCAGAAGGCTTCTATAGAATTGTCTTTGTTCTGAATGTAATGTGGGTCTAATGCCGACCACACAGGATGTATTTATACTATTTTACAAAATCAATTATAATAAAAACACCTAATAATTAAGAATCAATCATCCTAATTTCCTAGATTATGTAACGTTTAATTTCCTACAAATTTGTAACAACTGATTACATTTTAACACACACTCTCAAACTAGAGCATATATGTCATATGAACCAAGTTTGTTACAAATGTACTCAATCAGATGGCCTCCAAGAGACTTGGTGAATATATCAGCCAGTTGATTGTTATAGTTGAGAAAATCAATAGTGTAGATGTATCATCCTAATTTCCTAGATTATGTAATGGTTAATTTCCTACACATCTGTAACAGCTTATTACATTCTAACAGCTTCCATCTTGTGGGTTTGGATAGGGTAGATGTATCAGTCTTATCACTGAAAGCAGAGAGGATGTCTCCAATATTTGTAGTTGAGACCTCCAGTCCACAAGGCACCAACATTACCGTCATGCCAAGGCTCACCTCTAACGAAAATCAGGGTAATAAAATGAATAAACCAAATGAAACCTTGTATAGAACAGAGAGAGACTTGAGGCCATCATCCTTTGTAATTGCAGCCAGTGCATGGACAGCATACTTTGCCTGCCTCCGACTGCCTTCTAAACATAGTCTCTCCAATATAAGGTCTACAGAACTGCATAGAACAAGGAGATGGTAAGAAAACTATGCAAGGAAATGCATTTAAAATGAAAACAGTGACAATAGTCGTACGTTGATGTGACTGCAAGTTGTTCACGAATAGTACCACCAGCCTTAGCTACAACATTTAGAACACCTTCCTTGATTGTATCATCATTATCTTTCAGTAAATTCACCAGCTCCTCCTCACTTCCACGAAGGAGCAATGGACTGAAGCGAGCAATTATCTGCAATTTGAAGTATACCAGGAAGTTAAAAATATTGCTCTAGTAATTCTTAATTATCATGTCCAAAGTGACTCAGGCCATACAGCTGCTTCGTAGCAGAGTTAAACACCATTAAACTACTGCATATGATATTCAAAAATGAAAACCATCGTAACTCACGTGACACTTATGAAAACCATTTTCGGGCTCTCTTTTATCAGCTCAAACAATTTGGATGAATTGACTGATTGAATCATACTAATGCCTCTCCAAGGCCCAAAGTTCAATTCATAACACCTCCACTGAAGATGCAGATTTGAGTTTTTTCCACTTGAAAATTTTTCACAATTCCTCGGCATTCCCAAACAACTTAAGCTCGTAGAATAAGTGCAGAATAAGTTGGCACTTGACAGACAATATCTTAGCTCACTAATTAGAATCAAACAGCATCCAGCAAAGACATAAATTTTTACTTTGCTTTTGCAGTCATTACAAGCAAAAGCTGTGAAGTATTTGCTTATAATTCATAGACAAATGTTAAATGTTAAATAACAGTGCAAAGAACAATTCTTACCACCAATATATTCATACAAGATTGTGTATGCTGAGCATTTTGTGCAGATTTTTGAGCTGTTGTTTCTAGGAGAATTGTTTTTACATGCTCCTTGTTAAAAAGCAAATAAGAGCATTTCACAGAGAAGGTATTAAAAAACTCATAGAGACGATGTTTTTCTCCAAGTATTTTAAGTAAATCATCCTGCAAACCAAAAAAAAAAATCAGTAAAGAACAAACTACAAGCTACAGCTTCTTTCTTTCTTCCAGGAAAATAAAAATAAGACAATGTTTGTCAGAAGTATCAGAATGAGATTATATTTTAAATGTTGAAACTTGTAATATTGCTCCGCATCATAGACCCCCTAAAAGTAAATATCTGTTTGGAATTATGGCACTGAATGTATGCAGTTTGCTGTTGTTGGCACATATAAGAAATGTTCATAATGGCTTAAGGAGGAAAAGACACATAGATGGACAAATGACATATAAACATCAACTTCTGAATCTCGTTAAACTGTTTTGTGTTTGAGTGTAGTTTAGTAGATGCCAAAAGAGAAATTATATTGATTGTGCAGAAGTTTAGACTGAATAGAGTATGCATTACAAAATAAGGCTAGCACGAGATTAATATGCTGACAAGGGCTAGTAAACTAGTACCCACAGGCAGAGTAAATGAACAATTAATCAGATTCATAGCCAAAAAAGTAAAAACACGTGAAGAGTATAGTCTATTGGAAGTACAATCTATGGTAGCAACTAATGACAGGGCCAGAAAAAATCACACATGTACATGGAGAAAATTGTGACCTGAATTCAGGGGGAGTAGGTAAGTGATATATATCACAGGAATTGAGCACCAAGTTCTAAGATTTTAGTTCTCATATTTTTGAAGACTAATGTACCCACAATTCGAAACCACGGTTTCCCAAATAAATACAACCCACATATCTATCAGCTATTGGTTATGTTACCCGGTAGGCACGAGCTTGATGGAGGCTAGTATTTGGATCAACGAGATTTGTCAAAATCTTCCAGATATTAGCATCTTTTAATTGATCCAGAATCAGGAAACTCTCTTCAGCTTTTACAGGGTCAGCAAACGAACGGGACATTACTCTGAAACAGAAAAGAATCTTCTTTTGCAGCTCGGGAATATCTTTATCCTGCATTTAAATGAGAATCAATTCCTTTTCCTTGCAAGATTTCGTTTGATAATATCATTCCAATCTCCAGTATCAAATACCTGACTCATCTGCCTCAAAGACAGATACTTCTGCATCTCTTGCTGTAACCTGTACCAAACAGGTATAGTTAAAAGGGAAAACTTTTATTGCTCACTGATGTTGAGACACCAGAGTTTTATAAGCCATCTGCTCATCACAGAAATAAATCAAGCTTACCTTTGTTTCTGCTCCAGTATTTTTTCAAGAGCTTTTACCTCCACTCTATCAAATCCAGAGAAAACTCCAATCCAATGTTTAGCAATAACACTGACTGAAAATTCTACAGGAAACAGTGATCCACACAGAACAGATTCAATTATATCAGATCTGCAAAAGAATATGAAAAAGAGAAACATCCGTGATTAGAACTCTAACACTACAAAAAACACAAAGAAAACTGATTTTGCACTTGAAAAAGTTTGCAGATACGTGAACAAGTTATGCTGTGGAGTATTGACAAAAAAAAAAACAACACAACAAACTACAACGAGGAAATCACTGGGCTTATGTAACACTAAAACAGATGGCCTAAGATACTTGTGCCCTCCTAGTAGAATGGCACAGATTTTAAGAATCACAAGATATTTTTTCTTGAAAGGCATAAACTTTTTAATGATATTATACAAAAGTAAATAAAACAAAGTCCATATTAAAATTAATATGAAAATACAGAATATATACTAAAGATTCATTTTAATCCACTGTTCTGCAAGTTTATATACACTATCCAATCGTGCATAGCCAAACCATTATAGAAATTTGATTTTCATAAATCACTACTACAAAAACAAATGGGGGTCATACTCTTGTAACGATTGACCAATTTTTACACTCATAGTTGATTGAATTTAAAACTCAAATATAGACTAATTTAATATGACAAAACTTGAGGTTTATGCCTTATTAAATATACTTTTTGTTTGTACATTTGAGATTCAAGCTCAAATTTGAGGATGACGGAAGTATTCTAAATAAATAATATCAAATGGATGACCAGTATGACATATAAAGGTTAAAATAAATATATTTTTCATCCCAAACAAGACTCTAATTTTTAAATTGGTCTGTATATCACAAACTTTTCAACTTAGCCCTTAGATGTACAATCATTTTCAATTTGTTTCCATAATCTGATGTTGCTATAAAATTGTGAGATTGGCATGAAGAAACTGACGATTACATACCTAATTGAAAAGTATTTTTTGTATAGAGACTGAATTATGGATTCCAGTGTATATATATGACAATCCTTTTCAATTTCTTGCATATAATCCTAGGGTCTGACTAGGATGGGAGTGAATCCGATCTCCCACTGTGGGAAGGTAATTGACATCCCTTAGATCTATTAAATATATTATTAACAGCTAATATTTTTATCATTTTTCTCTTTTTCCTTTTCCCTTTCTACCTCTCTCTTCCCTAGTTTCTCTTCCCTGTATTCTTTGTTACCACCACAGTAGTTGTATGCTGTCGCACTCCCTCCATCTCCTTCCTCCAGTGAAGCCTCTGGGAATCATCACTGCTCACTGACTCCACCAAACACCTCAACTTCGCATTGTCAGACATTTCACCTCCACATGATGCTTCCAACGAGTGTAAACCCACCGGCCTCACCATGAACCCATCATGTTTCAGAAAGGTCTTAAACTTCAGTAGCAACTTCACGAGCCTGACTATTTCCATGTCCAAAGTATCATTGATCATGAAGGCCAACAGATCAGTGACAGGATTAGTCTGAGCATACCCTCCTCCAACATGAGTGCATTAACTTGAATCCTGTTCACATGAGTTAATTCTGAGGACACCTTCCTTTACCATTCTCACTTTCATTATCTAGATTAACCATTTCCTAAGCACTAGCAATTTCAAATCAAACTGCTAGCCCCCAAGTCCAAGCTTTAATTTGCACACAAATTGCACTAATTTATCTTTCTCTTCATAAATAAATCCCTCGGACGAAGTTTATTTTAATTAATGATGACATGGGTTCATTTTAATTTAATGAATACATTTATATGGAGGATGCCAAGGGGAATCAGGTTTATCTTGGCAGCACAGTTTCCATTCTTCTTAATTTTTAGAAACACAAACACAAGAACGTCCACAACAAAAATAGCTTCCTTTTTGGTTTCATGTTCTAAGATAGAAAAAGAAAGAGGAGGGAACAGTTAAGGAGTGGACCAATGGTTTGTTGAAGGCATCAATGCAACATTGAAGCTGCCAAGCACAGCAGCTATAGGAAGCATCTATGTCCAATCAAGCATAAACAAGTGGGAATGGTACGAGTTACAGGACCAGGAAAGAGATAGCAGGAGTAAGGACAAAGGAAATAGAGTGAAAAAAAGACCTCAGCAGTTAAAAAAAAAATTAATAAATATAACAGATGTAAATTACTCTCTAGGGTGAGAGACATATTTGGCTCTCCCACCATTCACCACAATCATATTGCAACTCCAACAAACAGTATTTACAACATACAGTGACGACCTAATTGAAAATAATTGCATGTTGCGGGCTAAATTTAAAAAGAAACATATAAGAACCAGTTTGAGATTGAGTGATGTATAAGGGCCTAAAATATATTTCAAACATATATCTGACCTTAAAATATAGGTATTTGTGGTTGATGATTATTCAAAATGTTATCTATATTCTCTGCTTACTCAAAATAAAAATGTACTTACGTAGAAAAAATGGATTGATAAATAATACTAACATAGACATTTCGTATTGTCTAATAATTGATGGGTACTCATCTTAAGTGACTACTCAATATTCTACTAGAACTAGAGTCTGAGGTAATCAAACCTTGGTACATAGCCTTAGTTGGATTAAATAAATATTTTATTTTATTTAATATAAATAACTCATTTTAATAAAAAAAATAGTACAAATCAATTTGCTAAACAAAGCGTTTCCATTTGGCTTCTAAAATAAAGTTTCAAGGAAAGGGGCCAGTCATTACTTTATTGTTAACACAAAAAACTGTACTAAAAAATAAGACGATGATGATGATGGATGGCAGTCCAAATAAGTGGAAAGGCGGTAAAGAATATAGCACAGGTATTTCACCTGAAATCTTTGTCATAGAAACATCTAAGAATCTTCCCAGGAATCCAGTTGTATTCATTAGGAATGACAGTATCACTGCTCTTTTCACAAAGAACTCTATACACTTCAGCCAATCTTTCCATTGTATACTTTTTAACAAGTAGCTGCAAATGCAAAGGTAAATGATGAATTGGATACTGTAGTTAAAATAATCAAACAGTTATTTGTTAAAATGTAGAAACCAAAAAACAAACATTTAAGAGTATACATACAGATTTATCACGGAGCCGTTCTGAAACAAGTTTCACAGTTTCAAGTGGAACAGCATTTAGGGCATGACATGCCACATCGCAGATAACAGCCACAACTTGTTTTCGAACATTTTCATCAAAGTCCAGCAGCCGTTCACAAAGGGCAGCTAAGATTGATTCAATTAAAATCAGCAGATATAGAACAACAATAAAAGGAAACAAAGAAAAGACTGAACGTATGAACATGTATTTAATTCACTCACATATTATTTGAGGAGCTTCAGCTCTGAAAGGATTCAACACCAGACATTTCTTTACATGCTCAAGGACAGACATGCGGACATCAACAACTCTATCAGTCAACCTCTTCAAAAATTCTGAAAATATGGGCTGAAATGCTTCAGAAATGGAAGATCCAGGAACAGAAATTATATCGCCAACCAAGTTCATAGCTTTCAAACGGGTTTCCAGCTGGTCAGACTACAAATTCCAAATTACAAGTGAGAACCCAGACAATTTTGCCAAAGCCGTTGACAAAATACATGAGAAATAAAAATAACTGTAACTTTAATAGTACAAATTCATACTTTGCAAAACCCAGAACCTCACAACATATAACGCATAAATTAAACCCAAAAATTTTGTTTATCATATCAACAAGGCTACTATATCGGAAATAAATGGCACTGTTCAAAAAGACATGGGCAGTCAATTTTAGCATCCAGTCCCCAACTAGGAAGGACTACGGACACTGCTGCTATAACGACATCATGTCATAATATGGCTGGTAGCAGCAATAAGCCACAGTGTCTAATTTTCACAAAGTGGCTGTCACACCCGCTTTCACATGCAATGCGAAATCACATGCAATGCTGTTGAAGATCAAAAAATTGCAGATCATATGAGCTTTTAAGGACTCCTATATGCCAAAGCAGATCTGTAAAAGTAAATTCAGATAATCAAAGTAAATCACTGATCTTCAATAGATCGTGGGATCAGCAATCTTTTGCAAGTAAATTTGGCTCATGCAAATGTGCTTTACAAGTAGCCTTCTGTGCCATGATTTTACAAAGTACCCCTTATTTTATAATTCCCTCATTCATGCCCTACCCTGGTGGTCTCACCCTCGCCACACTCTCAAATCTCACCCAACCCCAGACCCCTTGTTCTTACACTCTACTGTCTGCCTTGTGTTTGCAAAGTCTGACTTTGGGAATCTCTCTACTCTTCACCATCTCTTTGCTCATTCAGAATTATGTCTTCCATCGGCCTTGTGGGCTTATTTCAGCAATCTGAAACTGCGTTCTAGTCTCTGGCCATCTGCTCCCACCCCCTCCTGTCCCTGTTCCTTATTACTACTCTCTGCCTTCTTTTTGCAAATACTGACATTGGTGATCTCTCTCTGGCTTCTCTTTGCACATTCTGAATTCTGACTTTGGCCATCTGCACCTCTGCCTTGTGAGCTGAGTTCAGCAATCTGTGACTGCATTCTGGTCCCTGGCCATCCGCATCTATGCCTTGTTTACTGATTTTGGCCTTCTGTAACTGAATTCTGATCTCTTCCTTGGTTCTGATTTCAGCCGATTGCATCTCTTCCTCATGTTTTTATTTCAACTATAGAGGTTATTACATCTCTATCACTCTGTTCTCTGTTTTATGTACTTATGATTTATTGGTGTACTAAATTTCAATTTAAGTGTAGCTAAATTTTGTGATTCATAAGTTATTAATGTTGTGTGTTGTTTTATGTATATATGTAATGTATCTTCAAGTATAATTTTGTATTTCCAATGATAACAAATCCATGTTGGAAATACCATTCCTACCTCCAATTTTCCAACTCCCTCTTGATCTTAGGTAGGACATCAATTTTGACAACATTGCCTCGACAGCTGTCACACCATTACTCGTGACATGGGGGCAAAAAAACCCTTTGCCCTTGATCGCAGGCTGTCTATCAAACTTTTACGGATAATGTCAAAATTGATCTCCCTTTTATCATTAGACAGTGTGCAACCCTTCCAAAGAAGCTAAATCACACACTTCTCACACATATCTCTCCTCTCTTTACAGTGGGTGCATTTCCAACCAACTCACAACTAAAGTACTCCAGCTCACTATTCTGTTTATGTCCTTGGCTCCGTTCTACTCACATGAGAAAGGAGTTTTTTACTATGTTATTTTTATTCTTTTATATTAATTGACTCTGGTTACTTATTTCTATTTCTATGATAGGTCTAAAACTAGGAGTTTTACTTATCAATGATGAATGACTTTATTTTTAGATAATTTTTTATTTGAACATTATTATTAATGATCTAATTTACATCTATAAATTTCATAATGATGGTCATTCTGCTATGGTAATAAGTTAATTAATTAGGCTGTTATAGAGAGACAGCAAAGAAGAGGAAGGCAGCTAGTTGGTTATCGTGTTGGGGGGAGAAACTAGGCTCTAAGATCCTCATAATTTTCAGCCAAAAGTTTAATTTGTACTTTGGATTTCCGTTGAAGAAGGAGTCTGTTGAATAAAAATCTTATTGTCTCTTGTTAATCCCAATTCTTTGAACCAGATTCTATCACTTTAACATCAGCCAGGAAAGAAAACTAAATTACTATTTACCAGTAGCTCTCCAGTCACATAGGGGAGTACTCCAGACAAGATCTGAGGAGCACGGCAATATAGATCATAGATAACTCCATGGTATTCCACTTGATTGTTCAGCGGCTTACTATCTCCAGACATTAATGATAGCAAAAATTGTTTAATGCTGGGTTCAAGTTTTCCAACACATTGCTGTATGACATTGATAGCAAGCCTCCTTGCAGCCATATTAACAGCCTGGAATTATATATTGAAATCATCAAGGTTTTTAATAATATTAGAGCAATACGAGAATCAACTATCTTCCTTTAACAGTAAATTGGTTTATGAAAGAAATACTTACTTTTTTTTCATGGCCTAATTTAGACAGCAGAATAGATAAAAGATCTTCACGCACATCCTCACTCTCTTCTAAGAGAACCACCATTATAGTTTGCATGGAAGACATAACACTTTCCGGATGATCATCTCTAAGGATAAAAAAAATATACATATAAGCACTGTTAATAATACTAAGACGAATAAACAAAGAAAAACTGACATACAATAAAATGGCCAAGTCATGTAAAGTTTCAACAATAACAACAATCAGCCTTGTCCAACTAGGTAGACTGTTTATATAGCAGGACATCACTTCCGTATCCAAAGATTCAAATTCCAAGGACACAAAAAGATGTATGATTTGTCGAATTATCTTTACTCCATTTATCATTATTTTATGATTGGCAAAGAGAAAAAATGATCCAGTAAAAAATCAAATACTACTAATTATCTATTATGTAATATCGGAAGTGAATTGCAGAAACTTGCAGGAGTAAATCTGCATTTGTTGCCCTTAAATTGGCCCAGATCTCATCATTCAATAAAGACTTTATGATAAACAAACCTGGCAACTGCAAAGAAAATACTGAACATTTCATTCACCAGATCATTGCATTCAAGATCCAACATCACAACACATGATCTATATTTGGCGAGCGTCTCCAATATAACAACTCTCCGGCCAAAGGATGCACCATTGGTATCACTTAGACCTCTAAAAGTGCCCACAAACAAGTGGAAAATATCCTGCAAGGAGGTTCAACAAAGATCAGGAAAAATAATCGTTGCTAATTGTGTTCCCAACTTTTTTGTGGCTGAAACAGAAAACAAAATCATTTTGAGCAGTAAAATAGAAGACAAATAATAATTAGACAATCTAAGTAGATGAAAGGAACCTTCAGAATGTCATCACTGTAGGGAGCTTCAGGTGCAGTGATCCGAGTTATCTCACAAACACATGTTGCAACTAGAAGCTTGACATCCCTATCTTGGTGCTTCAGCAGTTCTGGCTTAACAATTGCATTAAAAAAAGGCTTCATTGACTCCAATGTTGATGCCGAAGGTGACTGGTCCAACTCAGCAAGACATGGGGTTGCTTGCTGCATATGGAACAAATATTGAGGGCCGAGGGGGATTAGCAATTACCAAAACCAAAGGCCCGATAGCTTTATAACGAACTACTTTTTAAGACTACATCCATATGAGCAATTTAACAGTCCAGTCCATCATTAACAAATCACAGTCTGATATACGTCCTCTCTTCGCATTTTTATTCTATTAAAAGACTTTGTAGTTGATCTAATAATCGAACTCGAGTGACTTCAGTCTCAAATGCAAATAAACATGAATGTTGCAAAATATAAAGAAAGAATTGTAAATGACAATTTAACTTTTATCAGTATCATCACTATCAAAAACATAAGGCAACTTGTTAAGAATAAACTGCAACACGAGACAAGCAAACGCCCTGGTTAACAACTTCTCGTATGTTTGCACACGAATTCAAAAGTTACCCTAACTCGAAAGATTCTCATCGAAATCATCATAAATATCTCCAACCTCAAGCGTATTAAATCTACAAATTGTTCTTCTCAATTAAAGAACGCATTAAAGAAGTAAATTCGGCGGAAGCAAAGCCCACCAAATTGAAGGCGGCGAAGCTAAAACCAATCCTGTCTTCCTAAAAGCAGAAATCGCCTATTAAGAAAAATCGTGAGTGTGGTTTCCTATTATTTTCAAACAGAAAGCAACGGATATAAAGAAGAGTTAAGAGAGGAGAAAGTCCTGAATTGGAAAAGGCAAAATTAAATAAGGAGGTTTTGAGAGGTGGCGAAGAGGGAGAATTGGGGAATTGAAAGGAAAAATGCAAACCTTCAAGAGCTTGACGATAGCGTCTTTGGAGGAAGGAAGAGTCTCGAGCTTGGATCCCAGCTCCTTGAGTTGCAGGTGAGGCTTCTGAGCCATAATTCCTCTCTTGACTAAACGCTGTCGTTTCAATGCTCTTTCATGGACTTGGAGGGAAGAGGGGAGAAGAGAAAAGAAAGAGAAAAGAAAGAGGGTTTTCGCTTTGGTTTTCGTTTTGGTTTTGGCTCCGATGTTTATGTTTTGTTCTGTCCACGCGCCATTCACTCGCCTTCTCATTTTCGAACACCCAACTCAACTTTTTTATTTTCACATGCAGTAATTTTAATTAATTAATTTAACACGGTCGTTTTTTTCTCTAAATAATAAATATATCTTTTTAGTTGGCGTCAATCGTTTTAGGATATTTTTCGGATCTTTCCTTTATTGTTTTACTCTTTTAACCTTTTCTTTCACTCGCACTCGCGTACACACTTTCATGCAGCCAGAGAGCAATTACTAAACATAAATTGTCATTTTCTAGGTAAAAAATGCTTTTAAATATCACATTATTTTTTTGTGCCAGCCTTTCAAAGAAATAGATAGAATATTTATACAGAATAAATTAACTTAATTAACATAAATCAAGAATATTTATATAGAATAAATTAAACATGTATCATAACACGGTATCACATATGGACACTTATTATCAAATTGTCTTCTAAATTATAAATGGATACTAAATTTAAATAAAATTACTATCTATAATAAATTATAATTTAATTCCAAAGTTTTGAACTATTTTTAATAGTTATGTATTTATTTATTTATTTCTATTTATACGAACATTAACCATTAGACTATAAATAAAAAAAATTATATGAATTTAATGTGTGAAATCTATTTCATCCCATCTCACTTTGGTTTATATTTTTTGTGGTTTGCTTTGGCTGTTTTGACATGCATGAAAGGCAACTAATTGCTAGTCATATGCTCACCCTTAAAAAACAATAAATTATAAAAAAAACGTGAAAGTAATAAAATAAAAACTTAATTATCCATACTCGTTTATAAATCGTGTCCTTTGTTCTCATTTATAAATTTTCATATGTAAATATCACGAATTGAAATTGAAATTTAGGATCAAAGAAAGGCTATTACATATTTTGTATGTTTAATGGCATGGGTGGTTAAGGTTTGTATAATTAGTACAACGATCAAGTCTTTTTTAATATATAATATGGATTTAAATAAATGTTTTAGGAAAATCCAACCAATCACCGAATGATTAAAGTACACCGTTAACAAGTTAGCGGTGTGAGAATTTAATTTTATTTGTTTAGAGAAGATGGTTTTAAAAAGGACGAAATTTAAAATAATTAGTTATATTTTAAAATATAAATTTTAATTTTAACTACTTAGCTATTAATTTTTAAACATTTTTTTAATTTATGTCTGATAATATGTTTTTTAATCTTGTTTAGTTGTTTCTTGTATTTCTTTTATGATAAAATTTGATAATTATGAAGTGAATGTATTTAGACCAATTTCAATTGACGAAATTTTGATTTTGAATAAATTTTCCTTTAGTTTTATTTTTTTATTTTTTTTTCCTTTTAGTTTATTTATCAATATTTTAGGGTTTCGTATGTTTAATCGAGTGACAACATTATTGTCTTACTTGTTTTAACTTTTTATTATTATTGTTGTTAATGTTTTGATTGATTACGTTACTAGTTTAGGATATTTTGAGGTTTGAGACAATTCTCGTTATTCTTCCAATTTTAAATTTTGTAGTGCGAATCAAGCAATTGTTATGTAAGGAAAAGTTGAAATAAGATAAATAGTTTTGAAGAGTTTAGTGTAATTTGACTTTGCATGTTGAATATTTGATGACTAACTATTGAGATTCAGCTTGAATTTCTTTTAATGTTTTAATAAATTTGAGCGGTGATAAACCATAACTTATTTTATAGATGAGTATGTGATTTATATTCTAAAAAAACACCTTTTTAATAAAGTTAATAAAATTGTTAGTTATTGTTAAGCAGAGTTCAATAGATCTTTGATGTTTTCTATAAAGTGTTTTTAACAATAAAATATAATCATGGATATGTTTCTATTATAAAGCAATAGTTTTATAAGTATATTATGTGCAAATATTTTATCCAAGAGACATTGTAGCACATGGTAGTCCTTTGTCTTTTATGATAATCAATATTATAACCACGCAATATGCCCACACACTTAAATTAACATTTTTTTTGCCAAAAATCCTTATGTGATTATTTTGTTTGAGACATCATATTTCTATCTTCACGACCATCAAGAATATATTCTTAAAATTCATGTTTTTACGTGACTTGAAGAATATCCTAAAGCCACTATATGTCAACAAGATCTTTGACACACATTATGTCAAGTCTAGAAAGACTACATGATGTATATAGTTCTTTGCTTTACTCTAATTTGGATAAAAAATCTATAACATAGGTTTGATGTTAGTTATCATAATGTTGCTTAGAAAAAAAATTTAAACATTTTATGTTGTATTAAATGCATTTAATGCTGCATTAAACACATTTAGTGCTACATGAAATACATTTAATATTACATGCATTTATTGCAACATTTTTCTCTTTCGTAACTCAAAGACAAAGATCTTACCTGAGTTGAATCTTCTCAACAAGCATAAAAAAATTACAATAACTATATTTTTAACAACTCTATATAAAGGAACGTCATAAATTGAAATCACACGGATAAGTTATCTAAAGTTTTCAAAATGTTGCTAATCTTAAAGCTTACATATTTTAGTGTCCTAAAAATTTCATAAACATTGTTTTTATTCATTAACGAACCATAATAATTCATAATCATTGTAGTTGTTAAAAGATATTACCTCTCTCCCTAATAAGTGAAATTATATGGTCTTTTAAATCACCTTTCTTTTTAAATCATTGTTTTAGTCATAGTTATCTTACAAAAACAACTCGAATCTTAGGATTGTTACTCTAAATAATACTTAGATTTTTTAGCTATATGTGATTGTATTTCAAAAACTACTATATGTTATATAACCAATAGCGATTGCATTTAAAAAAATTCTTTCAAATTTTAGTTACGATGGAGTGTTTAAATTTTACTTAAGTTGTTTAGCTATGAGTTGCTATATTGTTGTATCTTTACAAAATTGGTATGCTTGGTAAAACTTGGTTAGTTATAAAAAGTTTGACATAATTTGTCTTTGCAAACGAATCAATATAAGAATATATAACATAAGTTGTTTATATTGCATGTCATTAAATATGAATTAACAAAAGAAAGTGAACATTTACAGACTAAGTTTTTGAAAATAATTAAAAGATCATCTATCAATTTGAGAACATCACGAGACACAATTTTGTGAAAATTGCCAAAAAAGTTTTAATACACAATTGAACATCTCTTTATTGAGTACGTGACATGCTTTTCACATTTATGAGAAGTTTTTATGCCTTATTTGTTATACTTATTAGCTTTACATTACAGTAAATGTCATGTTAGCTACATGAGTAACACTCAAACAATAATATTTATTACACATAAATAACATTGTTATCCAAGCATAAATTTGACACTTAAAGTGCCAAAGTTGATCACTTAATTTACGACCTAAACAAATATAAATATGTTACATCTCTATTTAAGAACTTTCATTGCTCGAGCGACGATGAGTCAATAACATGCAATAGATTTGATAAATTAGTAGCTTAATGCAAAGTCACATTATTAAAAAAAAAAACAGCTGTGACATACGATAAATGAAGAATTATATTTATGCTTTAACTTTAATGCTTAGATGTTGTTATCACTTCAGCAAGGAACATGTTGCATCATTATTTACATCTCTAAAATAACGATTAAGTAAGTTTAATGTTGCTTAAACTATACCAGATAGTAATACACCTTCATAATTTTAAGTGACATTCTCTTAGTTTTTTTCATAAGTTATAATTTAAAATTATCATTTTGTTATTTAATCATATAAGATACTTAATTACCATTTCACTGTTCCTAACAATTATGTAGCTTGAATTATGATTGTTTGTGAATGATAAATGTTGTATAAGATGAGATACGTGTGACCGGTTGTAGTAACCTACAAAGTATCAATAACAATACATAAATATTTTTTAATAAACTTATAACTATAAATGTTGAGGTATTTGAAGTTGAACCAGTACTGGATCAGTAATAAAACAAATTGGCCCATTATTATTTTAAAAATAAAATTTATATACATAACATAATTTAATTTATCCGTATTCCCAACTATATTTTCATATAAAATAAGTAATATTTGAATAAAAATAAATGATAGTATAAATAATATATTTATATTTTGTATACAATTATGATTCGTAATTTTCGCCAGCGCCGTATATTTCATGTAAATATACTCGACGTCTTAACCTACAGCCCGACCAATATCCAACTCGGTCCGGTCATGTATCCGGTTTCCGGTTCAAACAAGTGAACCGAATTGGTTTTATAATTATAGTTCAAACTACATCAGTCACATATTTTAGTACGACTATTTTTTATTTTAATCCTATTCATTTCTAACTACCCTGTTCATCAAATGTTAACATTTTATATGACAAACAGCAATTCTACAATTCTATAAATGAATAATATTTAAATGTAATTTAAGTCAAATTCCTAGTACAACACTATCCATTTCCAAAAATGTCACGATTAATTAGAAAGTTTACACAAATAAAATAATGAATTAAAAAAACAAAATATTTTTATGCAAATATCCTAAAATGCACTGAATTCTATACTTAAAAAACATTAGTATTAATAAAAAAAAGGTAACTAAAACAAATATATGTTTATATACAAAAACTTATATGCATCATGATACTTTAATTTTCTTTAGTAAAATAAAAAATATTTTCAATTTATGCGTTCATAATTAAAAATTATAAGCACTGCCTACGAATACAATTGATTAGTATTTTAGATGATTAAAGTATTTGAATCATTTCAGTCTTTGCAAGCATTTTGCATGAGTTAGTGTATTTTTGACTATGCATATCTTCTCCATGTCCCTAAAGCTTAAATGTTATGAAGCATGTTAGAGAATTTGTGGTTGAAAGTTACATGCAGGAAGAGGCAATAAATGATGCAATTCCCCTGCTGCACGATAAGAGAATGGGAAGAGAAATGTTGTGTACTGTTTGACTGCAAGAACTGCTGCTTCGGTTCCACTCATTAATTTATTACTTAGCTACAAAAGAAGAGACTCCAACGAATTTCAAGAATTTTTTTCATTTCCTAAGTCAACTGACTCGTCAATCTCATCAACCACCTGACACAATAGTAATGTCACACCACACTCTTCTCAACCATCTCACACATTGCTCACATTAATTATTTCAACCCAAAATCAATGCCCCCACTCATATATTTTATATTTTATGGAAAATTCTTATTCAATTTCTCAAACCTTTTTTAAATTCATTTCAACCGTTGCTTCCATAGCATAGTGGTAGTGCGTTCGCTTCGTAAGCGAAAGGTCGCGAGTTCGATCCTCGCTGGGAGCTCTTTTTCTTTTCCTGAATTTTTATTTATTTTAAAATAGCATTAAATGGAATTTAATTTTCTTTTTCTAATATCAAAATACCATTCTCCAACGACAAAAGCATAAAGCCATCTTTATATGTTAACGAACAGTACTATCTACCAAGTATCCCATTTTCAGTGGCTGAAACAGTGGCAATTTTAAGGGAACGAACAAAAGACAAACAACATTAAACAACATCAGAATATCCAAAACATAAGCGAAGTTATTGCATAGATTAACATAGAGATGATTAGGATTAGGAATATAGCAACTCCTTAATCCCATCCATTATAAGGTTGACTACCAACAGTACTCTAATCACCGAGAGTTAAGCTAGTTGATTAAAGTCGTCGTCGTCTTCTTCTTCTGACTCGTACTCAGTACTACTCGACACTCGTCTTCATCATCATCATTATTAGTTCACATGGAGCGAGAATTCGGTTCAGTGCTAGGCATTCCATGGTGATGAGATGACGCAGGGTTTGGTGGCGCAACGTAAGTCCCCATGGCAGGAGCATAGTATCCATTGGGGTGAAACGGTGGAGGCACAAAAGCAGTGGGAACGCCAACACCCATAGGGGCGTATTCAATAGTCCTCTTCCCCAGTGATTCACCTCTCATGGAGGTTCGGTCACCCTCGAGCTCACGATACCTGTGAAGGTACATGGTCAGTGGTTCCATGTAATCATCAAATCCAAGCTTGCTCATGGCCCAAAGCACATCCTCAGCAGTTATGGTCTTGCGCTGTTCCCTCTGGCAACGCTCATTTGCCTCTCCGGTGATAAAGCTGATGTACTCAGACACGCACTCTTGAATTGTTTCTTTGGCATCATCAGAGATCTTGGCATGTGGGGGGAGAATCTTTCGCATGATCCTAATCACATTCGCGATTGGCATAAAACGGTCTTGCTCCCTCACGGTGCATTCGTTGTTGGTCTCATCTGCTGCGTGGTTGTTGTTGTTGTTCTCTCCAGATGCCTGCCTCACGTTCGTGTTGTTCATGTCTGGCACTGACAGCTTCAGCCCTGTGAATACGTGAAGGTTAAGGTTATGTATGTATGCACACACACACATATATATATATATACACACACACATAGTACTTTTTTCATTGATTTTATGTTACCGAAAAAACTACCTGAAAATGAATCGGGGGTGGATAGATAAAGTTAAGGGATAGACGTCAGGTTTTAACGAAGGTGTGAAACTGATATGACCGAAAGGAGTAAAAGGAGTGAGACTCACTTGAGAGCTTCAAGTTGTGCTTTCTTGAGAAGAGGAATATGGGGAAAAGGACAAAAAACAGCTCTCAAGTCATAAGATTAATATTAAAGAGGACAGAGGGATTCAAATAAACGGTCCTCTTTTTCACGGCTTTATTTTGTTTTCATGCATTCGTCAGTGTGAAACGCATTTCAAAGACAAGGGGCTGGCTGCATCTGCATGTAACGCACCAGGATGGTCCACACTCGTTTTTTCTTTCAAACTTTGCCATCTCAACACTCAGAGAATCCTCAAGTGGAGATAAACTTTTGTTTGAAGCAGAAAAATGAAAATAGTTCATCCACACCAGCACCATCCAAATCACATTTTAGAGAGAAAACTAGAGTTCAATAGAATGCATGATATGTATACTATGATAATGCATTTCTCATAAAAAAAAGAAGGGTCTTTAAAAGTTACAGGACTTAGGGCTTGTTCAAAAACATTAATGGCTGGATTGGAATCTGCATATAATGCATGTAGATATATTTGTAAGCCCAACACACCATGGCCGGGAAGGAGGGTAAAAGAAACTTGTGGTATGGAGACAGATCCTTGTATTCTGATATCTGATGCTGCAGAATGCATGAATGCCACTTGTAACAAGCAAGTCAGTAACTGCATGCATGCATGCGTGCCACTTGTTCTATTCTAAAATGTAAAGCCATAAACCACTATTGTCATCATCTTCATTTCACCTTGTTGCTTTACTGAAACCAAACCACTACGCAGGCTCGCACTCAGATTAGGGAAACCGATGAAGAAAAATAAAATAAACTCCGCAGCTTCTAAGCTCAAAATGATGTATACCCACACACACACAGATTTTGCGAGAAAGAAAGAGATCAGGAAATTAAATGCTGGAAATTAATGAAAGAACTGAATCCACTGAAAACATCACGGGTCAGTGGATTTGGCAAGAAAATTAGGTGAAGACTGAAAAGAGAAATAGGTTACATGCATGGTAGAATCACCAAGACAGCTACTGTATATTAAATATACAGATATATTTCAGAAGTATATTAATGTATACTGCTGATGGAGTCACATATAGATATATGAAGTTAAAATATTGAAACAAAAATGGATTAGAAATGAAAAGAAAGATAAAAATGAAGCAATAGAGAGAGAGAGAGGGAATAAAAATATTGGTGGTGTTATCCACATAAATATTTTAATGGTTTACCAGCAGAGTTGGTGGTGTTGGGGAGCTTGCGGTAGCCATGAAAGCCTCCATTTTCCATGGTGACAGTGAAGTGATTGAAAAATGAAAATGAAAATGAAAGGGTTGGGTTGAGAGATAGCGTTGTAGTACTTGGCAAGTGTCGAGATTTATAGAACTTAATTTTGGAACGACGTGTCACTGAAGGCGATGCAAACGAGGAACGCGGCAATAGGCAATAGCCGGTCACAGACAGTAAGACATCCGTTATAAGGATCGGTCCTTTCGGATTGCGGACAGTGACGAGACCGACACCCGTAGGTTTCTGTTTCCCTCCCGTATCGCATTAATGTAATCTTTAAATAAAAAGTTAAATGGTTTTGTTGATGGTTTCGAAAAATTAAACATTTAAATATATTTATCATTAAAATTAATGACTACTTAATTTTATCATTTTCAAAAACAATTTCACATAATTATTATCATTACTTTGTCATTAAAATATATTTCCTCTTTTAATTTATTATTTGTTATGATGACAAATGTTTCACACGGTGTTCGTTTTATGGAAAGTCATGGAACGTAAGGGCAATGGTTTAATAATAGCTTCCTTGTGAAACATAGACTGGGAAAGAGGAGTTGATAGACTAGGAAGGTAATATTGTCTCACTTAATAAAATATATTTTCAAATTTTATTTTTGGATTGGAAGAATTATTTAGATTTGAAATATATAATATAACGTGTGGGAAAAGCATAGAAATAAAGTATCTAAAATGACAACTTGAAAAGAGTGCTACACATGGAACATAGACACCCTTTTAATAGTTATAAATTTACACTACACATTATTATAATTTTCTTAATTATTAATAAATTATTATTAATGACAATAAATTTGTTAATAAACATAAATTTACCGACATTTGTTTTATAAATATTTCACAATTTAATTTATTGAGGAATATTTTTGTCAATAATTTATAATTACAATTATTGAGAATTAAAAATGTTGATATTGTGGATTGATTCTTAATTATACACTAGGGATGTTATGTATACTTTAGAGATATGACAGAATTACGAGAGTGAGGAGAAACTTTGATTTATTTTAAATTTTTGAGTTATGCATTTTAGAAATAATGTAAATGGACTGAATTTATTTTTTAATTATTTTAGTAATTTTAGAAGTTTGTAATTGGATTATATTTTTGTTAAAGTTAGGACTTGGTTTAAACTCCGCAAGGTTTAAATATCGAAATTTTTAATTGACACTCTGCGTTAAGAGGATTTTGCAACATTTTACTCTAAATGCGATTCATGACATCCTAAACTGGGATGTTACATTTTAGTCGGTAACTTATCATTACAATTATCATTTGTTAAAGTTGTTAGCATAAAGCGTCGATAAATTACAAATTTTATTGTCGACAAATGCTTTTGTCAATAACTTATCATTATAATTTGCAACGATTTTATTTTGTCGATAAATTTGTTTAAATTTGGGTAAGTTTTTTAAATACTAAAGAAAGACAAATGAAAAGAAAATTAGAACAAAGGAAGAAAAGAAAAGAAGAAAAGGAGGTCAAGGTGATGTGACAGTGGCTTAGTGGGGATACGATAGAGGGTGAAAGTTAACGCAGAGACACATCCATAATAAAGGACACACTAATAACGAAAAGGCATGTGGAAGACATGTATGAATGTTAGTGACTAAACAATAACACAAAGGTAAAGAATCTTAATGATGGTAGTTGTGGAGTTAGAGGAAAAGATGTAGGAAGAGAAAAAGGAAAAAGAAAGACAACCAAGAAGAGGATGAGGAGGAGTTGAATTTGATGACAATCACACGATGACGAATATGAGAGGAGAAAGATATGAAAAAATAAAGGAAAGAAAATAGGAGGAAGAAAAAGACACAATTTTCGTACTTTACAGTAAATATTACTAACAACTTAAATTTATCAATAATTACCAACGAATATTTACTAACGGGTACTTATAGACAAATTCATTCATATGTAGTTATTAATGGATTTTTTCACCCATCAATAAAGTTTATTGACGACCACTTTATTGATTAATTTTAACTATTGATAATTTATTGATAAACATAATTTATAAACAAATACTTGTTATTATAGACAAAATACATTATTAATAACATGTGATTTTCTCAATATGTTGACATTTATTTTATAATGATTTGAGAACTAAAAATTGTTAAATTATGTTCTGAACGTAGTACTTACAAACGTAATACAGTAACTCTCAACTTCAATCTTGTGAACAAATATTCATCTTGTATATTCCTTTTATTTTTTTTTTTCATGTTTTTTTTTGTTTTTTGTTTGTCATTACAAAGATTTCAACATCTCTTTAGTATTAAGTACACGAGTCAAGACTCTGGAGCTATGCAAATCTTAAAATAAATACCAAGGGATTGTCATAATTTAATTTTACAATGGTATTATACTTTACTAATTAATTTTAAATTCGTATTTATATATGATTTGATGTTTATTTATATGTTTATTAAAAAAATTAGAAATTGAGAAAATAAATTATAAATGTTTTAAAATTTATCATTAAGTTTTAATGATAAATTTGAAAAATGATTATAGGTTTAGAAAGTAGATATCTGGAATTAAGTTTTAAAAGTGTGTTAATTAACCTAAATACTAATATTCAATAATCACTATTGGACGAGAGAAGGAAGTAAAGTAAACCCAGGAATATAGTTGCGGCACGTGTGTTGTATTTTGTATTCAGAAATTGCGTGGTGGTAGTGAGCTCTCTCTTAATCATATCTCACACTTTCACATTTTTGGTTAGTCTAATTGAGATGCATTGAAGTTATTGACATGGATAGGTAGCATAGCAGAGCAAGCCAAAAACAATATCGTCTGACCGACCATTCAACGGTATTAACAAAACAACCTCAAACTATTTGCATTTCTGAATTTCATTTTTCTGTTGCCTTTCTCATGTAAGTGTACTTGTTGAATCATTTCCTCATTGTTGATGTTCCTTCTATACCTTGTCATGTCGAGCACGAAATCAAATGCAAATTCTTTTGCTTTTCCGATTAATTCTTTTGATTGCTTTCAGCCTTTCTCAGCTTTATATCAACACTTCTGTTCTGCCCTGCCCATTGTCAAAGTCTTCGCTTTTGTTTCACGATTTTACCTACTTTAGTTAGCTGTCTTTTTAACCCTTTTTTTGGGGTCTGTGTCTGTCCACAGCCAGAACCCCTATGTCAATCAGTTTATTTATCACAGCCCTTGTCAAGTAAAAAAGAAAATCCTTTTTTTTAATTATTGATAGAAGCATCTTTGTAGTCTTCCCCAAAGTTTTAAACTGCAGTTAAGATTTTGGTGTTGTGGGAAATTGAGAACAATACCAGTCAATATAGCCAAAATTGACGTTGCAGATACTAAAAACCCTTGACATTTTTCTAATGTACAACACTTGGGTGGTAAACCGTTTTCTAAAAACCTTGGTCTTTTTGAAATTGAGTTGAAAGTTGAAACAAGTAATTCATGCTTCTATATGAATGTGATAGACTACTGAAAATTGGTTTCTATGTTTTCCATTCAATCAGGAAAAAGGGCTGTGGAGACTGAGTGCTACCCTTTGTTTTCACTCTGGGTGGTGTTCCATTTTTATGAGGAATTTAAGCCTATTAGTTTTATTCCCTTGGCAGTTAGCACCAGAGAGTGGCAACCCTTGTTCCTGTTCCATCCATGTCAACCTCGATAGGTTCATCCCTTACAGAAGCACAAACGACTGCAGAAGATCAAGTTCCAAAGATTGAACTGCTAACATGGACCGATGATGAGTATGATGGTGTTATTGTGGAAATGGACAAACCTATGGATTCTGCAACCTTTTTGTCTATCCTCAGGGCTTCAATTTCACACTGGAAACAGCTGGTAGTCTCTCATATGGATTCTTCATAGTTAAGAGTATCTTCCTGCTGATTTTATTCATTGGTTGGATGCATACTGGGTCATCTGCAAACCAGGCACATGGCTTTTTCCATTTTAAAAATTGCATGAATATATAGGTATTACATGTACTCCAGTTGTCTGCAAAGGGCAACAAAACAAGCACTAAAATTGAGTTCTAGGTGATTGCACCTCTGGCACTAAAATTGAGTTTCTTCTTTTTCATTAACTGTCGTTGACTATGCATCGCTTTCTCTTCGTATTCTCTTTCATTTTGGTAATACCTGAGTTTACCCATAAATATAATTACTTTTGCTGACCCTCAATACAACAATGGAGTTATCTGCATAAACAACCTTCATTTCAATCTGCGCCGGTCTTAATTGACTTTATCCATAAGCAATGAAGTTTTCATAAAGTCAATTTTGTTTGAAATTAACTTCAATGTTCATAAAACTAAATGTATTTGTCATAGGGTGCAACTTAATTGACTCACAAACTCACAATAGGGACGATTCACAATATGAAAAATATTGGTTAGTATTTGTTATACAGTTTATCTTGACTACTTCTACTGGGAATCTAGAATCTTTCACCATCTTTATTTATTTGAGTTATTGACTCGACACTTTCTCGTAGGGCAAGAAGGGTGTTTGGATAAAATTGCCTATTTATCTGGTCAGTCTAGTTGAAGCTCTAGTTCAGGTGACTCTTTTTCTCACTTCGCTAATGATGGTTACACTTCTGAGGTTTGGTTAATGGTTGATGAAAAAATGAATTCAACATCATGCACTAACTTTTTTGTATTAATGTGGCACATTTTCTGTGCAGGAAGGATTTTGGTATCACCATGCAGAACGAAAATATTTAATGCTTGTATATTGGATTCCTGCCTCTGCAGATACTATTCCAGCAAATGCCACACACCGCGTGGGTGTCGGATCATTTGTCGTAAATGAAAAACAAGAGGTATTTCCGTGATCACAAAGTAGTGCAACCACAAGATCAGGATGTTGGATGTGCTAAATCCTTTCTCCATTTCCTAATGCTTGAGATGAAATCAAATCTATGGGCATTTGGTGTTATAATGATTCATTTCCTAACTTTTCATGATCTTAGGTCCTAGTGGTTCAAGAAAAGACTGGACATTTTCAAGGAAGTGGAGTCTGGAAATTCCCTACTGGCGTTGTTGATCAGGTAAATGTGTTGAATATCTTGACACTCTAGTGTAGGAAGTTACGTTTTTGTATATATTCTACTCATTCAACTTATGCAGGGAGAAGATATTTGTGCAGCAGCAGTGAGAGAGGTCAAGGAAGAAACAGGAGTTAGTAATCTCTGTTACCTTAGTCATGAAATTGGATATATGATTGACTGTAAAATTATCATTCTGATCTCAACCTATTGATTTTGGATTCTTTCAATTTTCAGGTTGATGCTGAATTTGTGGAAGTATTGGCATTCAGGTAGCATGTTTACATACAGATATTTCATTTTGTACATTTTAAAAGGAAGTTCCAATGGTTGAATATGGAGACTTAAGGAAATAGGGATTAATGAAAGGAAAATAAACACCAACACATATTGTCCCACATATTAAACAATAAAAGAACTGTTCACAAACTACGACTCCTTCTTGGCCTTTAACGTGGTCAGGTTACTTGTCAATGTTAATAGAGATACCATGGTTTATGGGCTAGAATGTGTTGGGAAAACTTATTATTGTTGACTCTACAATTTAGATAACTGGAGTTCCTTTGTTCTTTCATCTGAATATCTGATAAACAGACAAAGTCACATGTCATTCTTTGAGAAGTCAGATCTTTTCTTTGTGTGCTTGCTGCGCCCTCTTTCTTCTGACATTCAAGCACAGGAACTGGAGATAGAGGCTGCAAAGGTACGAATGTTCTCTGTTTTCTGTGTAAAATGTTCGATGTTTTGGATCATAATACCATAATTTCTGTCATTCCTTTCCTTACTGCACATATGGAGCTTTCTTTTTCGGAGATCATTTTACTTTAACCCATGCAATTTGGCAATAAATTGAATTTCTTTCATAAAGAACTTTAGTAAATGTAAACTCATTACAACCAAAGACACATTGAATATTGACTTTTATTCTTTGATGCAGTGGATGCCATTTGATGAGTACGCAGCCCAGCCAATTATGGAAAAGTATGAGCTTATGAAGTACATCAATAATATATACTTAGCAAAGATAGATGGGCAATATTCTGGATTTACTCCTGTATCTACTGTGCCAAACTTCTCTAAGAAAAATATCTATCTTTATTTGAATGCTGGTGGCCTGAAGAAGAGCAATTCTTTGTAAGCATCGACAAAGATTTACACAATTACAATGGATTCAATCTCAAAAACTCATTATTATTTGATTTATTGTGTGAACAACAATGCAGATCTACATTAGGCAATTATGTTTACATTAGTTGAATAAGATTGTAATAGTAAAAGAAGGAAATTTATTTAAGCCTGACTCAGTAAGTCTCTTAATTCGAAAAACAATTGCTGTGATAATGAAATTCAAGATGGTTTAAGAAAATTTGAATACTGATTTATGCCTAGTTTGATAAAATCTCCTCGAATTATTTTAGATTGTTGACAGTGATATAAGATGCATCATGTTAATGCACCCTTCCATTTGGCAAAGCAGAAAGAAAACAGTATCCGAAACATATTGAACTACAACCGTATACTGAAGAATTTGAAAATATCTTCTATCCTCTTTCATTCTGGAACCATTCATTCCCTTGACAAAAGGCCTGTAAATACTACACTACAGACAACACGAAACAACCATATATAGTAGATATCTTTCCGTTGAAAAGCTTTTAAATTCTCCAAGTACGTAAAATATGTGACTGAAATATTTATGCTACCATATAAAATCTAATTTGCTTTTGTCAATAACTTTATGACAAGAAACTGTATTCTAATATAATTTTCTTACAACTGATATTTTACTTTTATTTTTCTCTATTATATTACTCCTTCTATTTCCTGATTATTTATATTATTCACTCTCGATTTCTTTCTTAATTGTAAAAGATGTTGTATAACATTCACAAGAAAATGTAAAAAAAGTATCGTGGGAATAAAGTTGTCCATTCATTACCTTGTATAATAAGGGTTTAAGCTGTCATCATCTCACTTGTTCAGTTCATCATTACATTCATTCCTATCAGTCAAAGATTGACGTATTTAAAACATTCATGTCTCTTCTAAGTATATCAAAGTGCTTCCAGTTTTGTTTTTTTTACTTATAGGCTCAGCCATAACTGCAATACTCCATATCTAAAAAAAGGCTTTCAAAATAAATTTTAAACAAAATTATAGGAAAAAGATCTCATTCTTAAGTTTGTTTAAGATTTCCCAAACCTTTGAGGCCTGTCACAGAAAAGCTGCTAGAAAACTTCTGGAAATATTTGCAGCAATGATCAGTTAGAACTCACAGGCCAAAGCAGGCAGCTTCAAAGTAGCTTAAATATTTGACCCTCTTACTTTATTTGGACCTCAAATGCAAACCACTTAGAAATTGAAATGTATACATAGTATATTGCAATTGAAACAAGCCTAACAATTCCTACTCTTAGTTCCTATCCCTGCAGCAAACTAAGATGAAAAGGAATATAAAGATCCTAAATCCCTATAAGCATACATAATTACCTATATTCACAATAACAGCAGAAATTCAAGCAACAAACTTTAGCAGAGATCCACACATGTATCCTTTTTTATGTGACCATCATGAATATGATCACAGTGGATTTGCATAAAAGCCAGTAGCACCATGGTGCTTCCCAATCATAGCAGTTTTTTCTCCTTCCATCTCCCTGTACTTGTGCAGATAAGCTTTGAGGGGCTCTGCATAATCTTCAAAGCCAAGCGAGGCCATGGCCCACAGAAGATCATCTCCGTTGATGGTCTTTCTTTTCTCTTTCTGACACTTATCAGAAGCCTCTCCTGTTACAAAACTGATGAACTCAGACACACACTCTTGCATGGTTTCTTTTGATTCTTTGGAAATCTTAGCGTTGCCCGGCAACACCTTCTTCATGATCCTGCCCACGTTGGCTATGGGAAGGAGCCTGTCTTGCTCTCTGCAGATTGAAGATTCATTCTTTCCTCCTCCTGACTCGTTATCAGATTCAGCCATCATACCATCACTGTGCAAGAACTCACCCACCAAACAAAAACTCATCACACACACATATATACGTGTTATTTCTCTTTCTATGAGTATTTAACATAATTATATATTATTTAAGATGGTTTCAACTAGAAGAATCTTGCAATTTGTGCATTTATATCCATGCTAGTTATGATAAAATATCAACACTAACACTGAGCAGGGGCTCCAAAAGTGGTAGGGTATCTGTACTATTCTGAATAGTGAGGTAAATTAATTGGTTAGTTTAAAGAGAAAGTTAGGTGTTTAGAAGGGAGAAAAGTTAATAAGGTTGTTGGATTATTTGAATGCAGACATATAAAATGTCATTTTTTTTTAGGTTGGATAAGAACATTGAGTTAACAAGGAAGCTTACTTAAACTATCTTAATGTTTATATTATTTGGGCTTTTATTTTGTTGACCATTATTCATGTGCCATGTGAACGGTTATTGGCCGTTGATCTACGAAATAGCTTCTTCACGTGTAAGTTTAACAACCCTTTGCAGCTTTGGGTCCTAATAATAATAATAAAATCTTTTTATATTTAGTTTGCGTGACTATTTAATAAAAAGATTAACTAAATCAATTTAACACGCATTATTATTATCAAGACCTATAGAAAAAATGGTTAATTTTTTTCTTGATGTATTAAAGAAAAAAAAATAATCCTTTTTATTTCAAGTTTCATTATGATTTATACAGTAGCATTTCTTTTATAGTACGGCAGCTTTGCACACTAAAAGCTTACAAATAATTAAGTATACAAAATTATTATTAATTAAATAATATATATCATATACTTACATGAAAATTTCTCATACTAATTTTCTATATAATATATAATTAGTTTATTTTAATAAATATATTTTTACGTATTCATTAAATAGAGACAAGATCATAAAAAATATGGTGAATGTTCACAGTACAAATTATATGATTCATTTAAAATATTTGGGTAAATTTAAAACAGAGAGAGAATTATACTTTAAGCTGTGTTAAAAATTCTTTCTAAATTTGCTTTATTACAGTATATCCATTTATCTAATTTCTTTTATTACACAAAAGTTGTTTACCAAATTTTTTCCAGTACATTTTTTTTTTTTAATTTATCAGATAACACATTATACACTATATTTTCCGCATAGCCCGATTTGTTCTACATGTTAGAATTTGGTATTTGGAAAGTCAAATTCTGAACTTTGTTTTCACCTATCTGTCCTGTAACCGTGTATAAAAGAGACAATAAAAAATAAGTGCACCATGTATTTTTCTGATATGATCTACCATAAATATTTTATAAATAAGTGCTGAAAATATTTTATTATTAATTTATTAATCAATGTAGGTGAATACTTGTATCATGAAATCTAATTTGTGGATATCACCTATTTGGATAATAAATAAATTTTTACTTATAGAAAAATATTTGTATTGATATAGAATATATAAATTAACCACGCACAAAAATAAGTATAGACTATATTCAACTTTTTTTTTTAAATCAAGAACATCAACAAGTACAAATATAATCATATTTTCTTTTTCAAATACTAAATATTGTTAGTTTATTTGATGTTGGTTTAAATACTCTTTTAATTTTTATTTTTGTCGATTTTGTTTAATATAAAATCTTTTTTTATGTTTAATCTGGCTTCTACTTTAGTAAAATATGTTCAATTTAGTCATTTGTCATGACATTGTTTAAATTGTTAAGAAATGATAAACAATGTATGTTTGTATTTTTTTTTTCTTAATTTAAAAAAAGTTTTCTGCGTGACAAGTTAATATTGTCTAATGTGACAATGTCAAGTCAATGTTAGTGACACGTATCAGTGCTAGTGTCACGTGTCAATTCAATCCCAATTTTTGTTAATTTTGTTCTATTTAGTATCAATTTATGTTAATTTTGTTCAATTCAGTTCCAATTTTGTTTCTGTCTGAATTGAGACTAAATTTATTTTTTATTAAAATTCAAATTTTTATTAAATGTTTCATTTTATTATTTTTAAATAAACTCTAATATATTATTATAATATAATTATTATATTTATTTTTTATTTTTCCTACATGTAAAAAATGGGGTTAGAGTTGGTTTAAAAATAATGAAAAAAATTTCTTTTAATTTTATAAATAATAAATATTTTTATTTCTAGTTTTAAAAATAATAAATAAATTTCCTTCTAATTTTAAAAATAATGAAGAATTTATTTTATAATTTTAAAAATAATGAAAAAAATTCCTTCTAATTTTAAAAATAATGAAGAATTTTTCTTCTAGTTTTAAAAATATTAAAGAATTTTCCTTCTAAGTTTTAAAACAATGAAGAATTTTCCTTCTAATTTTAAAAATAATTTTTTTTCTAATTTTAAAAATAATGAAGAATTTTTCTTCTAGTTTTAAAAATAATGAAGAATTTTCCTTCTAATTTTAAAAATAATATTTTTTTTTCTAAATTTTAAAAATAATGAAAAGAATGTCCTTTTAATTTTAAAAACAATGAAGAATTTTTCATTTCTATTTAAAAATAATAAAGAATTTTCCTTCCAAAATTTAAATTTGGAACTTAATTGAACAAAATTAATGATATTTGAGACTAAATTGAAAAAAATTTACGAAAATTGAGATTGAATTAAATACAAGACACAGACATGTGTCCATAAAACGGACATCACTAACATTGGCACATGACATTGATACTAACTTGATACATGACACTGACTTGACACATGACATTGAGACTGACTTGACATGTGGTACTAACATTATCACATAACATAATGTTGATTTGATACGTGAACAATGTTTTTAAATTAAGATAAGTGAAAAAAAAAATTAAATCGAAAAATCATAAACTGACACGTGACACACACCGTCCATCTTTCGTTAACAATTTAGATGAAGTGATGGAGAAAGACCAAATTAAACATAATTTACCAAAATAAATACCATATTGAAATAAAAAAAAAGTTTCACATTAAAAATAATATGTATCAAAAGAGTAGTGAAGCTTTATGTTTTATTTAAAATAATGTGTAAGTATAAATTTTCCTTATTGTTTGATACCAAAGGAAAAATAGATATGCATTATTTTAGTGTTAAACTTTTGACTGTACAATGTGTATATATTTTTTATAAAAACTAATTTTATTGTATAAGCATTATATTACATGTACCCTGTGAACCAATCGGTCAACATAAATCCAAAGTGAGAGATCAGTCAACCTTCAAAAATCTCCAAAACAACGTAGACTAATCGATCATTACCAATATCAATGACCGATCGATACCTTATATATTAAGAAAGCTTCAAGATAATTAGTAAGGTAAAACATGTTTATAAGATATTTGGTCGTGATTGGGACAACTCTAAATAAAAGTTCATTTTATAATCTATAAAGACAAAAACAGGTGTAAGGACATACGTGGTTGTATTTATTAGGTATTTAAAACTTAACCGTGATAACATATCGATATTACTGATACCATTTATAGAAAAACATTTGAACCTTATGGAAAAAGATTCGATAAGACATTGAAAAAGATGGACAATATGTATCAAGAGAAGTATATTTATCCATCCAATATACCGACATTATGTATTTTTATCTACTTTAAAATAAGTTTTTATTTAAGTTTTATTTGAAAGCAATTAAAACAATTTCATTTAAAATAAAAATAAAAATATTCACGATATTTATAAATACACACGAAATACTTTTCTAACAATACTAAACAAGTAACAAAATAAATAAAGGGACAAGTACTTGTAAAACGACAGATAGCTTATAACTGATACTCGTTGCCGTTCCAACCATTACTACTTAATATATTAAATGCACGTGTAATATTTAATAAATACAACACATAATATTACTTTGCTTGTAAAATATGTATATTGAATTCGTTATTGAGTGTAATATTAATTAATTATTTAACAAACAAAAAATAAATAATATTTTTTAATTATCAAATGCATACACTGTTTTTGTAATAATTAATTTATATTTGATAACAAATTTCAAATTTTTAATATATATATATATATATATATATATATATATATATATATATATATATATATATATATATAATGTTTATATGAAAAATCACATGTAGTAATCATAAAACAAGTTTAAAATGTTTTTTTTTAATTTTAATATTCTTAAGAAATAATATATATTATTTTGAATATGAATTTGTTTTATGAATTTAACTTCTTTAGTACTAATGAAAAATAATATTAATTAAATTTAGACTATATTATTAATATGATTTAAAATTTTTCACAAATATATTGATCTGTATTAACTTTATATAATAAAAATTCAAACTTTTTAAAATATTCAACAAGCTGACCGACTAACACACCACTAACCCGCTTCTAATAAAATCAGACTAAAATGTTTAACCCATTTTCAGTTTTTGTTTTTGAAATAGATGTTTCATACATTGAATATTTAATAGCAATATCCAAGTATTATTTTAATAACCTTATGCTTCAAATATTTTTTAAGAATTTTTTATCAATAGATTATTGCATTTAAAGTAGCTATAGCCATACACCATAATTACCTGCAATGTGTAGTTGAAACAGGCTTGAAAAAAAGAGATGGTCAAAGTTATGCCACCAACATTATCTCATGCTTAAAAGTTTCTCCACTTTATTCCTCCATGTTATTCAAATTCATTTCGATTTCCATCGTGAATTTATTTTGGTATTAATTCGGTAGGATGACTACTAATATTTAACTTCTATTTATCTTTATTTTAAATCATAAATATATTCATTTTAGGTAATTTTAAAAAATTGATGATTTTTAATTTGATCTTTAGTTTTGTAATTTATTTTTAAGGTACATATTTTATATTTTTTTATTATTTACAATAACTATTTGATATTTTATTTAATTATTATTTTATACTCTTATTTTATATGTATTGATTAAAAATGGAATGAGATCATTAAAGTTGTAAGCGTATTGGCATCCGTAGTTGAGTCTCAAACTAGTTTTATTAACGGAATAAATAATTAAATTCATGATATATATACGTATAGACGATAATATATAGTAGGCCACCAACCTCATACCTTGACTTCCAACTTCTTTCTTCTCTTATTCGCATTCCTTAATTTCCAACCTAATTTTTCCATATTTATACCATTAATGTTAATCCCTTTAACATCAAGCATTCAAAAAACTCTTATATTATGCTCCATGTTTCAAAGCAAATATTAACTATTACAGTATTTACTACATCACCATTTATCTCTCTTTTTCTTTTCAACCAATAAATTTGGTTTCACTGATTGTCAAAACCCACATTAAGACGTAATATTTGATTAATTAATTAATTAATGGGATAGGTTAACTAAACATCAAAGTCAAACCTACAGGGGCATTTTGGAAAATTTGAGAGGGCAATGGAATCACCCAGAGCCTTATATATACATGCAAATGAAGTAGCTAGCACCTGATAATTTGTTGTCTCTGGAGAGGGTTCAACGTATATATATATATATATATATATATATATATATATATATATCTTTCTTAAAGTAGCCAAAGTTGATAAAGAAATTAAACACAAAGATGATGAACTACTCATGCGGCTGCCACACCCTTGTCATGCTACTTTTGATCATCGTGGCCGCAGGAGAGAACAACCCTTTGTTGGAGTTATTATCAAATAGAGATGAAGTGGTGCAGATTGCTGGCTATGGAGAGGAGAAGCTATCCACAGTCCTCATCACAGGTTCTGTTACTTGCCAGCCACAACACCAACCTCATGCATGGCCACTACAAGGTACATGGTTTTCTAAACTTATATATTATATAAGTATGTTGCATTCAAATATAGTTTAGATACACGTTTCTGATTTTCTATATATATATATATATATATATATATATATATATATATATATATATATCACTTCATTAAATGTCATGTTAATAGCTAATTATCAACTTGCCTGTTCCAAGTTTATATATCAAACTCAGACGAAGAATTGAAGAAGTGCGTGTTTGGGGGAGTGGTGTGTTTTGTGTGGAGGAGCAGGTTGGAAGTAAAGCAGAAGCAGATGTTTCTGATATTTAACAATGAGTTAATGGTTTTGGTATCTCCATTATCAATGTTTTTCTATGACTCAATGGTTTTGGTAGAGAGAAGAATCGATTATAATGTTTTGCAAAGCACTATGAGAGTTTTGTCTGAAAACAAATGGCAATATTATCTGCAGTTGGTGTTGCATTGTTTGGTGGCAAGCGAAGGCTTGTTTGGTAAAATTTCTGCTTCGGAAAACAACACAAGTTTTGATTATAATTCACTAAATCTCTTTGGTCATTATTGATCAGCTGTCTGTGTTTGATTGTAACAAATGAAAAAGCAAAATCAATTGATGGCAGACATAAAATACAATGACAACGAGTCCCAACCTTTTTCTGTCAAATAGTAGATGAAGGAAAATTGTTTTTCACCCCACCAATGGTAAAGCAAGGGAAAAATATAGACAAACACTAATCATTATACATATGATATGATTTAGTTTATGATTTGATGCAGGAGCTTGGGTTGGTTTGAAGTGCCACAGCCATGGGAGAAAGTGGAAGGGGAAAGGGTCAGTGGTAGCTAGAGGTGTAACTGATGAATTTGGAGAGTTCATAATAGATCTTCCTTCTCAGCTTCATGCTGTTCCTAACTTGGAAAAGGTATGTTCGGTAAAAATTGATCGGATTCCAAAGCGGTCATTTTGTCGAGCAGTTGGTGTGAAGAAACAGAAGGAATTGAGTCTCTATTCCTTCGGCAATGGCATACGCACTTACAACGCTGGAAACATAAGGATCTAGCATGCCACTTAATTTCCAACATCAATCTTCAACCATGCCTCGTTACGATGGCGCTTATAGTCACAGTATTGGGTTGCATGCGTTGCTTTTAAATGTCTGTGCATACTACATTCTCTTTCACTTTTGTAAAAGATGTTGTTTGTGAAAGACCACTGTTTGGTCATGTAGTTGAGAAGTTCTAGGAATTGTAATATACTTCATACTATTTTTCAAAGCAGTTATTCCCACTTGCAATATCCAACAAGGGGATCTTGAAAATTTGTGTCTGCTCTACCAAGAATTACCTTAATTTAGCTCAACTAACATTCACTTTGCAAGATATTGTTCTAGAGACGTGGAGTCTTAATGTCTTTTTAAAAACTTGGGTAACTAGAAAAATAATAATTTCATACATACAAATTTTTTACATTCGTTTAGTATTATTTTTTTTTTATTTTTTATTTTTTCATAAAAATATAAAAAATTATTTTATCCTAAACGAATGTAGATATATATTACTCTCTCGTTACTTCATATCCTATACTTATGCATCAACACATGTCATGACTCCAACAATTTACAATAATATTTATTTTTTGAATTTGACTTCTAAAATAATCATTCATTTAATAGTTTAATCAAATACTTAGTTTTCAAATATAAAAAACTCTATTTGTGGCAAATATCCTCTTAATGAGTCGAATCATTAGAACCAAAAACATCAATATAAAAAAATAAAATAAGAAATATGGAATATATATATAAAAGAGAAAAAAAGTGACTCCACATAAATTAAAACAATAATAACCTACATTAAAATTAATCTATAAATGTTTAGAATGTTAAATTTTATACAGTCAGATCAAGATAGCTCATAGATCAAAGAGTCAACTAGAGAATCAAGTGCTATCTTTCTTCTTTTGCCTCGTTCAAACATTCAATATATACTTTCAAAATAATCCAAATTATAAGGAAATATTTTATGCTAATATGTTTTGCACAGAAAAATGCCGTAAGTGCCAAAATTAATAAGGGCACATTTGACTGTAAATTAATTTTTAGGAAATATTTTTTTTTTCGAACGTTTTCTTGAAAATATATATATATATATATATATATATATATATATATATATATATATATATTATTTTTCTTTGAAATAAATTAATCCGAAGTTGCACTAAAAGAAAAAAAAAACATTTTATAAACAACTTAACTATTCGACAAAGATTCTAGCTCAAGACATGACCATACATAGTTGAGGTTTCAAATGTCATTTACACTTTATCTCTTGTCAATCAAGATATCAATGTTGCATTTTTTGACTTCTAGTAATTTAGTCAAATGACCTAAGATATATAAGCTTGTTAATTGCATTTTTTTTACGCAAAATATTAAAAATGAAAAGGGGAATTTTTGGTGACAAGTCACGAATCTCAAACTTTAATTGGATTAAAAAATATATTGAGAAGTAAAATGTAGCCTAAGATTTTTGTTGAAACTAAAGTTTTTCTTTTAGTTAAATTAGAACGTGCATTGTTTTTTTTCTTAATTATAATTAACAAGGTTGTTAAATAAAATAAAATAAATTCAAAATCTAATCTAAGAGATGAAAAGCAAAATTAATGTATTTGGTTTTATTCTGTTAGGACTATTACCCATATTCTCCGACAAATAACTAGGCGGTTGCGGATGACTTGTGGTTCGGTATTTGAGTAAATTTTAATATTATTTTTATTTTAAACACTTTTTCCTTTTTCAAATTGATTATTTTAATTAATATTCTCTCTTTAATTTTATTTAATTTTAGACTTGAAAAAAACTCATGATCAAGTGTCAATAAAAGTGTTACTGAGAGAAAGTTGAGGAAAAAAGTGTTCATGTGACTTCTATTCGGTTGAACAAGAAGTGTTACTGAGAGAAAGTTGAACAAGAACAAAACCAGAAACCCAAAACTAGCGTCTGAGAAGTCAGAACCAGTTGGCAGGTAAAACGGTATTGGAAAAAACTCAAAGAATGAATCAGTAGAAAACAAAAAGGAGGAGGCAAAACAATGAAATGAGCACTCACGAAGTGACTGGGGCCAGTCTATACGTCGACAAGTGGGAATGGTCGGCTACGTGTTCGATGTTTTGCCTCAGAGACACGAAGGCCTCTCGCACGTTGAAAGTTGAAAAACCCTTTCTCCTGTCCTCATCAGTGAATCATTTCTGAAACTACCATTCTGATGAATGGATCGATCGAGCGATGAAAAAAAGGACGGTTATGGTTCTGCACATAGCCGAATATAGCATGAACCATCATGGCAAGGACCTAGTGAAGTGGGCCCGTAGATGGTAGATCCAGCATGGCCCCTCTATCAGTATGTGCACCCATCAATCTTGTCTGGGCTAAGAAAGTCAAAAGGAAATGGTGGTGTCACTCAAACACTAGATTGATGAATTAGTTCTGCGTAACTTTCTGCTTCCAAGCTTTTGTTTCTTTCTCTTTTGAAGCTCAAGGAAATTCCTCTAATAACTATCGTTTGTCTATTTCGAAAACCAGTTCACCTTAGCAACTCATTTCTCTCTGAGGAAAAATATCAAATACATTAGCTACTCTCGTATTAAATGATTAGATTTATTCATTTATTCCTATTCTATTCTTGTAAGCTTTTGATTTAGTGTTTATGAAAGTTAGCTCCAAAAGTTTAAATTACAATAAAACCTTATTCGAATAAGTTTTTATACAATTGTTTATGGGGAAGAAAACTGAAAAGTGAAATGGTTTTTTACTGTAAAATAAAATTCGAATATACATAAATTAAAATAAGTTATTTTCAGAGAAGTTATATGGTTTTAACTTCTTAAAAAAAATAGTTTTAATGTGTACATACATATAGATGTCATTTGAGTCTCTGGCCCATGAATTGATCCTGACCCCTTCTAAAATCAAGTCCCAATTTTCTAGCCCACTTAATAGGAGGTTTTTGAAAAGCCCCAACCCCTAAAACCCCACATAAAGTGGGTTGGGGTAGGGTTAGGATAAGACTAGTCCCCAAACTAAATTAATTCACTTTTAATGTTTTTTTAGTTATTTCTTTTATTTACTTTACAAGTTCAATAATTTTCAAAATTTACATGATATTTAAGATCTTTTTAATTAAATATAAACGTATAAATATTGATTTTATAAAAAATTATTTAAAATTATTTTTTAATTATAAGTATATTTTAAATATATAATTTTATTATTTTTGAAATTTAAAAAAGAAAATTTTTATTATTATTTTTATTTAAAAGAAAATAAAAAAAATTTCAAAAAATAAATTATAAAAGTAACACAGTTGAAAATTTGATTTTTTAATAATCGAATTCTGATATCTATATAAATATTTGAAATATTAATTATGGATAGATTTTAAATTCAAATCTACTGATTGGATGAATTTTTAATATCGGTGTAAAAATTTTATTTTTTATAGTTTGTCATATAAAATTCTTTTGTTGAATGTTTTGTATAGATATATATACAATAAAAAATTAAACCACAAACTTTATAAAGTTTAAAATTAATTTCACATAATAAAAGAACTAACTTTTTAGTGAAAATCCTGGTTAGGCAAAATTGTTATAAATATCATATATGTTAGTATACAAGATCTAGATGTAATCCTAGTGGTTATAAAATCAGATTTTTTTTTCTAACCTTTTAGATTAAATTAATATTTTAAAATTAGACTTATCTTTATCCAACAAATATCGTTTTTATTGAATTATTTATCATAATTGAGCCGATTGTAATAAAAAATAATTAAATAATAGATACAATATTTTTAAATAAATATAATGTTATAATTTATAATACTAAAATTAAAATTATTATTGTATTTAATTATTAACATATAAAATAAATAAAAATTATAATAATTATAATAATAAATAAATTACATCAATGTCTCTTAATAAGAAACTAATAAAAAAGACAAATGAATATAATATAAAATATATGAAAAAGACATAAAAATATATAAATTGATGTAAATGACTAAATTATACGTTTCATAAATTTTTTTTTAAAGAATTATATAACTTTAAAAATAATAAATATTAATTTTATTAAATTTGAAAAATTAAAAAAGTTAAAAAATTATTAAGTCAAAATTTTAACATGTTCACACCAATTAAAAATAATGTAATTTTGATCACAAATCTTAATCGAATGATATTAATTTAAACTAGTGACAAAATAGATTACCATCTATAAATAAATTCGTTAGTCCATCAAAATTTTATAAATTAAATTAATTTTTTTAACTTTTAAACCTATTTTATGTGGATATCTCTGAACCGTCAAATTAAGAAACCAAAATTAAGATGAAAAAATTATCAAAACAAAATTTGGAAATTAAGGAATAATTGTATAAAAGCATTATTATTAAACTAATTAATATAGAAACAATTATGAAGTAGAAAATTAATTTTATTGGTAAAAAAATATAATTACACATGAATCAATTATGGTTATAAGTTATTACTAACAAAGATAAAATGAAAGCTAGATAAAAAATATACATAATTTGTGATTACTTGTATGATGATATTATGTTTCTGGACATTAAATTTTGTAAACAGGAAAGCCCATGGGCTGGCCCTGGCCTATAGGGCTTTAGGGGTTTTTAGCCCTGTGAGCTTTTTTAATAAAGTGTTTTTTTGGCTCTATGGGATTTTTTGGCCCCAACCCACATGGACTAGGGCCAAATCTTATTAAAGGGGCTCATTTGACAGCTCTATACATACACTAAGTTAAATTAATGAAGAATACTCGTTTATAAAGAATCTAGGGTTTTAAAAGATGAAGTTTATAATACATGAAAAATGAAATTTTCAACCTATTATTTGTAATGTTTTTTAAAAACATTTTCATTCCCCATTTAATTTAAACTTTATTATTTAAATTTAAATAAACTGGTTTTACAAACTTTATTTATTATCTTGTATCTTAATTATAACGTACGATATTTTTTCTAACGTTTTCATAAATTTATCTACAATTTTATTGTTTTTTATAAGGAATTTGAATTTTTACTAGTTTTTCTGTGTTATATGTTTACTGTCTTCAGAATAAATTGATGTATATGTTTTAAGAAAAAAATTCACTGGAGAGACATAATACCAATGAGATATGAGACCAACCATATAAGGGATTGACACTACTCTTTACCCAAAACCTTAAGGCAATTGATTAATGAATCTTCCACCTTTATATAGTGCTCTACTTTCTCATTTTTATCCAATGTGGAACTTAGACTCACACTTGGATTCCCAACAATCTCCCCCTCAAGGGTGAGTCTTTTCCACATTGGTACACTCTCCCTCCAGCGGAAGCATTCCCAACCACGAGTCCCCTTCGTACCGTCGTTCACCTTAACGGGACACACTTACTTGAGGAAGACTTTCGATACAGGAACCATTATACTCGTTTGAGTCGGTCACCAATACGAACCATCGGCTCTAATACCACTATTGGGTCTAACAAGGAGGAGGTTTACCGGAAAGACACAAACACCAATGAGACCTGAGCCCAACCATATAAAGGATTGACACCACTCTCTACCCAAAGTTTTAAGGTTTTGGGTAAAGAGTAGTGTCGATTCCTTATATATTTAGGTTCATATCTTATTGGTGTTTGTGTCTTGTGCGTGAAACTCCTCCTCGATAGTCCCAACAAAATCATGTGTCAAAAACTTCGAAATATAATATAGAAACGAAAAAAAAGTCAACAAAAAAATAATAAATATTTTTCGTACTTTTTGTTTGGGAGGATATATAATAGAAAAATAAGGTACACTTTTAATATTATTTTTTGCATTTCAAACAATATTCTAAAGTAGCGTGTTTCGTTACCTTGAGTCACTTGATTTTCATTTTTTTATTAACAATTAGATAATATTTTAAAGGGTTAAGTATGTTTTTAGTCCCTAAACTATTGGCCGTTTCTGGTTTTCGTCCCTCTTTCAAAGTAAGGTACGATTTGGTCCTCAATCTTTAAAAAACGTTCGTTTTAGTCCTCAAAATTTTGTTTTTAGTCATCGTTTTAGTCCTCAAAACGTTCGTTTTTTCGACTAAAACGAACGTTTTTTAAAGATTGAGGACCAAATCGTACCTTACTTTGAAAGAGGGACGAAAACCAGAAACGGCCAATAGTTTAGGGACTAAAAACATATTTAACCCTATTTTAAAAGAGGTGAAGTATTATATATATATATATATATATATATATATATATATGTCTTTTTTTTATGAAATTTTGGGTTTTTGAATTTGTTTTTCTTAACGTATTTAAGTTTTTTAGTTGGTATTTTTTAATGAAAGTTCACTGGCACTTAAATACTACAACAATATATTTCTTATATTTTGGCAATAACTCCTCTATTATTTTGATATAAACATAGAAAACAAAAAAAATGTATTTATAATTAAGATTAGTTAACACTTTGAGTTGGATATAATTTCGAGTTTAAATCATATGACTCAAAGTAAAATAAAGTGAATATGACTCTCATCACAAAAATGTATTTATATTTTTAATTGAATTTTTTTATGTAATTAAAATATCATACGAGAACTAAAGTTTTAAGTTATTATTTGTTTCTAATTTAGTATTGTATTTGAAAAATAAAGAAAAACGAATGAGTTCTTCGTTTGATATTTTATGTTGGTTAAAAAATGTTTTCTATGCAAATTTTGAAGCTAAGATACAAGTATAAAATTTAATACTTTTTATGTCGATTTTAGAACAGACATAGAAAATCACACATTTTATATTGATTAAGGCAATATTTTTGTATATTAGTGTAGTGTAATCTAATTTTTCCTTAAAATACTTTAAATTTTCTTTTTATCTTAAACAATAATTTATTTAATAAAACTATATAATATATATATATATATATATACATGTTTATTTTATTCTATAAAAATGACACAATTAATAGTATTGATACTATTTATCTTAGGTTATTACACATACAATTTTTCTATCTTAGGAAAAATTAAACATAGTGTATAAACTAATAATACTCACTGATAAAATTTATTACCACAAACTTTTCCTCCATTATTATGTATTCAATAGTCTCAAATCTTCACCGTTGTCAAATGAGCCTAACTCTAGTTATCAAATCTTCACCGTTGTCACTTGTCAAACCACATTTACAATCCAATATCTTCAAAATACATCACTTTTTTACAATTCCAAAATCTCATACCCAAAAGCATAAAATAAATGACTAAAACATAAAACTCAATCCCCATTTTTATTTTTGTTTTTTCTTCAAGTTATAAAAATTAAAAGCCTTTTTGTTTTCCTTGAAATACTTGTGTATATTTTGTTCATTATCATCAAAATTAAATAAATATTAGAGAGAGATAAATTAATAAATTATCCAAAAAACTAGTTGTCTTTGTTTAAGTCTTGTCTTCCAACTAATAATAATTTTCGAGTTATATAGGAGTAAAAATGAATGAGCGTGACATTAAACTTCAAATATAGTAATTTTATCATAATTCTCAATTAATTTTATTAAGGATAGTGATGAATATTCATAACTTTAGATGGATAATTTGAATGTTTAAACCTCATCAACCAACCCATCTATTATATAATACACTTTTAGGTTTAGTTGACTATTTGTAATGTTTTATAAAATAAAGATCGATAAATTGCCTACATTGAAAACTATGAAAAGGTAAAATTTTCAAAACTAAAAACAACTTTTATTTTCTGGGTACCCATTGATTCAACCTGCTGTTAATTTGATTGATTCAATTTGGATTTGACAAGAAAACTACACAGATTTAATTCAAACTATTTTAATCAGATTGAGTAACAGGTTGGATGAAACCTTACCCTACTCAAAAACAAATATAAATATAATTTTAACCAAATACTTTATTTTTTAAGCTTCACAATTATTATAATATAAAATATTACTATTGTTTAATTTATTAAATTTCGGTCAACTTGCCTATGATTAAATATTTACTTATAACGTACGAAGATTAACAGTAAGCCTGAGACTGGGCATTTGATAATCTTTAGTATACAAGCATTGATATATTAATACGGAGTCTTAACATTATTGTCATATTGCTTTTATTTTTAAATAGTTTTATTTATTTATTTAAAGTTCATCAGTAAGTAAAATTGATCAAACAATCAATGATTTACATTTTTCCTTAAAGTAACTCTCACAATCAGGGTTTTTAATCAATGTCATTAATTAATTATAGAATTAAAAAGCTTAATGCATGTATCACAAAGAAATAATGTCAAAATGGACTAGAACATGTATGTTAATCTAATCTACCAATTTATATTAAGTTGAGTTTGAATAAAATGTAATATTTTTATACGAGTTAATTTTTAATCTGATTCATTTAAAATTTGGTCATCACAGATTAACTCATCAATCCGTTTAATTTAATTTAATTATTTATTATTTTATGTTTCAATATTGTTAATTAATATTTTTTTATTTGTATTGTAAATAGAATAAAGAAGATTATTTCAAGAAAATAAAATATTATAGACTTATTTCAATAATCTTATAAATGGATAAGTGACGTAAAATTGATAAATATTATAAACTTATTTGTTTACATTTTGTCTTTTAAAATACATTTGAAGTATATGATATTTTCTTTTTTATTTCGAATTGTCTTTGAAGTTTAACATTAACCTATATTAATTTATAATGAGTCACATATTTAAATTTTTTTAGTTAATTAATAAATGAATTGGTTGAATTGACTTACTAAGTAATCAATCTTGAATCGGATGAACCCAAATTATCCCTTTTAATAATAATTTAAAGGTTTTAAAAATTCACAAAACAATATATTTTACAGTTCTATTAAAAATTCAGTTTTTAAATTTCTTACCCGGTCCATGTGACTGCAATTTTATACTTTTTTAAGGATCTTCTGGAAATTTTGGTTTTTAAGAATGTCATGCATAGTTTTTTGTTTATAAAGGTGGTTAAGTAACAAGGATCTTAAAGAAAAGAAAGAAATGAGGCGGTGGTGATGCTGTTGCAGGGTGTTGCTCCGCCCTCCAAACTCGTCGGAGAATTTTCTTCTTCTTCTTCTTCTTCTTTTTCTTCTTCTTGAAGTTTGCATCTTTTTCCCTTTCATTGGCCATTCTTCCTCTGAGTTGAGAATGGGTAATGTGAACGTGCGTGGTTCTGAAGAAGAAGCAGAAGAAGCTTCTGCTGATGGGAACGCCATGCCTCACTCTCCTCCCACCATCTCTCCCTTCGTATTCACTCCTCAGGTACTTCCACTCTCTCAATAATATCTTAAATTAGCAGTAATCCTTTTCATTCAATTTCTCTCGTCTTTCATGCAACTTGTTGTTGCTTCTCTTCTGCTTCTAATTTTCATGTGTTGTGGTGCTTCCTCTTTACTAAGATCGATTCTCAATTTCGTTCTCTTGTTAATGGATTCGATGTGGCCCTTTTCCTACCTCTTTTGTATACTGCTCTTCCGTGGACTCTCTGTTTTCATCAATTCTCCAGAATTCCCTTTCCCTTGTGTAGCTTCCTGAGGCCCCGCTACAAACACCTGAGGAGATACATGTCCCCAGTTATTCCTCGGTGGAGATAACTTCAGGGTATGAAGATATGTTCAGTGAACTGGGAATTCCAACTATGATTACTTGGAGTTATGGTGGAAAGGAAGTTTCTGCGGAGGGATCGTGGGATAATTGGAAAACAAGGTTTAAAAACTTTATCATCTTCTTTACTTGTCTTAAATGGCTTCTTTTCTTGTTTCTTGGATTCTCATATTCTTTGTTCTTTAGAATGCCCCTGCAGAGATCAGGGAAAGACTTTGCAATAATGAAGGTATTGCCATCTGGGGTTTACCAGTACAGATTTATTGTGGATGGATTGAGGAGGTATACTCCAGACTCGCCTTGGGCCCGTGATGATGCCGGGGATGCTTACAACATCTTGGACTTACAGGTACTATTTCATATATATTGACATATTTTACACTCAAACAAAATTGAAATTTTAAGGTCAATCTATGTCGTTTTGAGATAATAATTATGCTTATGTTCAGGAACATTAATTTAACAGTATGAACTCGTGCAAAATTATAAATCCAGTGAGATTGAATTGTAAAGGGCAAGCCTTGTTAGTTTCAGTAACTTGAATGCACTTTTCTCTTCTTTGATAGTGTGAAACATTTGTTCATTTTCTCTTTTCCTTGGAGCTAGTGCCCCGGTTTTGGTCTACATATAACCCTACGATTGTGTTCTCCCTGGAGGTTTTTATTTTCTTCCTTTTCACACTCTTCGATTGCACGTTCCTTAACTTCTTGCAAGAATTTTGTTTCGGATGAATATGATCCAAAACTCATTTCAGGGATATGTTTTTTCAATGTCTAATCATAACTGTTGTCCCGGGTGAATATATTCATTGAGTTGTGAAGGGAAATTAGCAGGGCTTTTGAGATGATAACTTAGTGTTTTTTATTCCTTTTCGATGGAAGCACTTCTTGATGGTGCTTCTCCATACTAATAGATTGGATTCTTGTTACTCTGTGTCTGATGTTGCACAGAGGGCACAAAGCTTTGAATCCCCTTTTCTAGCAAAACACGGACTACCGGAGTCGTCAGTTTTTAAATACTTTTGGATAAGTACTAAGCCAAATTTTGTAAAGCTTTAGATTCAGCATGCCTTTTTATTTTTTATTAACACATAATGATAATTTTATTGACACGGAATCCACTTGAAATGGGCTTCTGATCAATCTTGGTTCAAGTGAAGTGCAGTAGAGAGTGATTGAGTCGCAGTCTTCGGGGTAGTAACATAAAAGAGCTTTAGAAGAAGGGGTATAGGGTAATGAAAGAAAACTAAATACTGATTTTTTTGTCATTCTCCTGCCAGAATAAAAGTCAAATTGGTTAATGATCTAATAATAACGAATATGCCTGTTAATCAAAATAGTTAATGGCGAAAACTTGAGGCTGGAAAGCACACTTCTTAGTATAGAAAGACTTTAAAATTGGAAGAAGAAATAGTGAAATATTTAACCATTTTCACTTTATTAACAATGTAAACTACTTAAACATAACGTTCATTGTAAATATTCAAGATTTTGATGATCAATTTACAATGCCCTGCGCTACTTGCTGGTAAGAGTCCCTAGTCTGCCAAGGGAGTACTAGTTATTCTCTCAACTTTTTGACTATTTTAGCACCCCACCACCACCTCCAAAAACACAAAAAATATTTGTGTAGTTAGGACAGCTATTATGATAGTCGGTTAGTTTATGGTAATTAGTTAGAAGGACTTCATGAGATAACTAGGAGGATATCGGGAAACTTGGGATATAGAACTGTTATCATTTGTAAACTGAGCATTGGCTTTGTTATGGTCTGCATAAAAAGGGAAACTCCGGAAGGGGAGATTTTCTCCTTTGTTCATTTCAATTCAATCAACGAATTTTTTTTTTTCTATCCCTTTTTTTGGCTTCTAGCAATTGAAATTAGATTAGATGGGTGGTATTTCAGAGTCTCTTCTTTATTATTATTATACAAAAAACTGCACCTGAGGGGTCAAGCCGCATAGACCCCTTCTACTTATAGCCTCTTGGTACTTTTGTTTCACTTGTTAACTAGGTATAAATGTGGCAATCTTCTTTGTTTATAGCATAGCGGACCTTGATGTGCATGAATTGATTTTTGGGATGGTTGTTGTAGAATAGTTTTCCATATCTAGTGTTTTGATATTTCATTTTTGCATAGCTACTTATTTTGAAATTCTCTCATGGGACTGAATTAACACATGAACAGTAGCCAGTAATTAATCTTGTAGCATATCTTTTATAAGTAAAATTGAGTGTTTGCATCCTTTTACTGCTAGAAGCCATTGGTAACTAAATTGAGAATAACAAAGTTATGTAATGTATGTGTAGGATTATGTTCCTGAAGATATTGGAAGCATTTCCAGTTTTGAGCCTCCTCAATCACCAGAGTCGAGCTATGATAACTTACAGCTTAGTTCCGAAGATTATGCTAAGGAGCCACCGTTGGTTCCCCCATTCTTGCAAATGACACTGCTCAATGTGTCTGGAACAAATATGGAAATCCAACCTCCTTTGTCAAGACCTCAACATGGAGTTCTGAATCATCTTTACACGCAGAAAGGAAAGAGCAGTCCTGCAGTTGTTGGTCTTGGTACAACTCATCGGTTTCTAGCCAAATATGTCACTGTGGTGCTGTACAAGTCGTTGTAAGGTAAACCATATACATAATTCATATGGAACACACTTTTAGCGCTTTCTATTAGTTCATAGAGAGTTTTTGTATCGGAATAGTTACAAGAGAGAAATGAAAAGCAACATAAGGATCGCCACAAGTAAGTCAAGATTGTATTATATATAATGCAATTACTTGATGGTCAATCATCAAACAATTTAGTTTCAACTCTTAATTATTTGGTGGTGCTGTTCTCTAGGAATTTTGGTTGAGTGATTAAGAGGATAAAAATAATTTTTAAGAGGTTCTTATCACACATTCATTTTCCGTTCCCCAATTTTATTTTCTAGTTTTGCGGACTCTGATGGTTGAATTTGGTGCTCTATTATTCCGTGTGTGATAATTTTTTAAGGGTATTTGCGATTCGTTTCCTTCTCTTTTGGTCAGATGATTCGTTTACTTTGAACTGATCTCTGGTGGTATAACTGGGCTTCTTTTTTCTCAATATCTTGCTGGACATAGAGTTTTTTGTATTTTATTATGGTTCTTTAATATGTTGGCCACGCAGATTTACACGTGCATGTTTGCCTATAATGTCATGTTTTTATGGATAACGTTTATTGAAAGCTTAAATACGAATAAAACAGGATGCTCGCTACTTACTTTTCAATCTGAGAATTACTGGAAAGCTGTTTTGAAATTTGCTTGTTTGTGCTTGATATTTCATATTTTTGGAAAATAGTTTGCCACTGGAGATTGTAAAAATTGAATGAAGCCCATGGAAACATCAAATGTGATTTCCAGATATGGATCCTCTTCTCTTCTAGAGAGATGGATGAACACGTTTTCTGCTATTTAAGATGCAAGTTATTCTAATATCCAAACCTTTTTGTTTCAATTTTTTTATTTGGGAGTTGAGATATTACTAAGGACCGGCAAAGTTGAATGTTAATGGTCAAATCAAGTGGAATTAATTTAGCCCTTTCAAGTTTGTCTCTTATCTAAAGAATTTTCCTCCGATATCTAACAGAAAGAGGGGAAAAATCAGGTTTTTCATTTCTATATTATAATAAGCTGTATTTAAGTTTTATATTTCACTTCTTAATAGCTATTCAAGTTTTAGAGAATTTAAGGACTTACAGATTCAAATGAATCAGGCCTGAAATTTTATACTTTGTAATAATTTTATGATCTTTAGAAGAAATGTGTTAGTGGGACTGCATACTGTGCTGTTTCCTTTTTATTTTTTAGTAGCAAGGTGTTGCTGTTCTAAAACTAAAAACCTGGTTAAGAGGTGATTTTTTGGTGGGGCTTGGGAATGGAATAAGGGAAAGAAACAAGGCTAGCTAACTAGTATAAAAGAGGGAACAAAATATCTCCAACAATGGAATGAGTTACAACACTACGATGGCATCTTAATTGATGAGATTACAAGCATCTTGTTTTCTCTTTGGAATTGGATTCCACGCCACTACTAAGCACGTCTCTCTTTCTTCTAAGGCCACAAATTTGCAACGCCATGTATAATGGTTCTGAAGTGCTGAAAGATGAGTGCAGGCGAATTTTTTCAAGCCTTCAAAAAGCATTAGAAGTCATACTTCGTTCCATTACCAAAAAAGCCTCATCTATTATGAGACATATAACTAACAACAGTGACAAGCATGTACAGGATTTTGCTAAGCAATTGGTTATTACTTCCGCTTTCACCCTATATAGGTTATAGCTGTACTAAAAGCCTAGCTTTGTCCCCACCCCAAACAAACATAAAAGAAAAAAGCTAAGCTCATTGTTGTTGTTCTCTATTTGAATACCGGACACCCATCAACCACAATTCCAGGTGCAGTTGGGCAAGTGGCCAAGGGACAATGGTCCAATTCACTTCCCCACCATTTGAGCATATGGCCAGAATTTTGCAGTGCAAAGAATATTAGAACACCCATAAAAGCTGTGCCTGCATCTAGTGCTGCAGATAGTACATAGTTGTACTTCTGCCACCAACGTTTGTTGAAGCGGAACACGAAGTAATTGAAGATCATTCCAGTCAATAGCCAACTTGCAATATTAGCAGGAGTTGCCGGTGGCATTCCAGCAAAGCCATAGCTTATGACAGGTATGTTTATGAGTGGTATCCATTTCTTGTCAGGGTAGATTTTGCTCAACACCCAAATAGGAACGGGCAACACTGCTCCAATCAAGAATAACCACACAAGGTTCCTGTATAACCCACCGGGTCCAAAGAGCCGCTTTGGTCCAATCAGACCCCATATAACAGATGCATCAAAGGTCACTCTGTATTTGGGGCATGTCCATGGACTGTCATGGTGAAGTTTATCATCCAGGCATATCTCCTTAATGCTATCCAACATCCACCAAGCCACTGCAAGGTTCACTACTCCAGCAACAAGAGTTCCCACAAGCTGTTTCGAGGTTATAGGCCAAAAATGAATTAAGCAACTAGAGAATAAGAAAAAGAAATAATTCTAGCATGAAAGGAATTGGATTAGGAGATTTGAAGGTGCACATACCTGAGCGGTATACATGCATCGTGGAGGAATTTTCATGTAATGGCCTAGTTTGAGATCTGACAAGAAAGAGAGAGCATGGACGGTGCTGATTCTCCCGTAAATCTTGAAGAGCAAATTTGCAATTGGTTTTCCTGGAAGGATATACCCAATAAAGAACTGTGCTATAATGTCATATCCAGGTTGCTGCCACATGATTCAGAAAACAAACTAATGTTAAATCTCTATTGCTTCCAACTTTGCATCAAAATAATAGTGGATGGGACAGGAATATTGGAGATAGTACCTGGTTGGTAGTTGCTTGAATGACACCAATTGGGAGGGTTACAACAAAAGCCAAACCAAAAGCAAGGAGCATACCCCACCATGGAAGTTGCACATCAGTTTTCCACACAAAGGCCATTAGCATGGATAGTGCCATGCTCCCAAACAATATACTGAGGAACCACCATTCAGGTACTCGCTTATAAGCTTGCATGAGTCTACCATGGACATCCAATTTCGCACCACTCATGGCGGATTTACTCTGTCTCCAAATATCTCTGAGAAAAAGAAACTATTTCAGTCTCAAACTATTCTACATATGTTACTTTAAATAAAGAATACATGGATGAAAATTTAGAAGGATTGATAGTATTCAGAGCCTTCTGATCCTTTTCCATATCTAACATGTAGAGATATTAGCACATCATTCACTCATATATACAATTACCACTCAAAAGTGATTTAAAAGTGATCTCATATAAAGTGACTTCAGGCAATCAAGTTATAAATAAATTCATGTTAAAAGCGTAACCTACCTGCCATAAAAGAGTGCCACGTGAGTGAGAGTAGCAGTAAATCTTGCAAAACCCGATCCAATTGATAATGCAAACAGAGGACTAAGGTATAACTTGCCGTATTTGTTGTATGCATCAATGTTAAGATCATACTCCGGGGTTAAGATCTTGGTAGTGTCATATTTATGTCCAGTATTCGTGAACAATTGGTTAGAAAATATAGGAAACTTACGGGCATCAAAAGTGTTGAACTTCCAGTAACACACAGGCACAACGATATATATGAACATGATAAATCCGACTCCCACATTAACAATGGAAGACCATGGTGAAACAAGGGGGCTCCCATGGTAAGCTGAAATCCCTGCCCAATCAATTGTGAAGGCACCAATCCCAAGTCCATGATAACCTGATCCAACTTGCTGTGCAGTGATGCTATTTGGCCATGCCCAGCAAACCCACGAGAAGAAGGTTAAGATCGAGAACAGATAGCCAGGGAGTGCATAATACAAGAAGCTTGCACCCATGGCAATGAGGAAAAACTGCATCCTAGTAAAACCTTTTGATTTCTGCTCCTTTTCATGGAGTGCCCTGTAGCATAAGGTTATTGATGTAATCAAAGTAGCATTAGAGGATATAATAACGACTAAATAGAAGAATCTTTAATAAAAAAAATGGTTTTGCTGTTGCGTAAGCTCTTTTGGAGAAGATACTCAATAATTGGCTATAGGTCAATTCTACAGTAATCAATGCAACATTGACAACAACCTAGTGTTAATATATATTCTACTTTACCTTTTCAATTTCAATGTCATGCTCACTTGCAAAAGGAATATTGCAACAATTTTGGTATTTTGGTTGTGCGCACTCCTTCGTTCCAATTACAGGCTAAGAATTACTAGTCGTTTATTCAATCAAATTACAAGTAATCAATTAGTCAACGACAGACTTGATTCGATTTATCTTTACTGATATAACTCAGTATAAATTCTTATGCAGCAAGACCACCACCTTTGTGTTTTATAGAATAAGAATATAAGTAAAATTCTGCATCTGTTTTGCCTTCATTTGGTTGGACTGAACTTTTTAGTCAAATAGTATGTGTAAACAAACCGTTAAATAGTTCATTGGAAAGTTCCAGTAGTTAGTTTAGCATAGCACTTAGCACCAGAAAAAATGAAACATCACAAGTAATTAAACAGTTTAATAAAACGTAACATTTAAGAAAAGAAGAAGAACGAACCTAAAGAGTGACACTTGAGCAAGGTTTGCAGGCCACCACATTTCAACGGGATCAACCAGATACCTTCTCAGAATCCCAGCCCATCCATACCCCAACATCTGCAACTCAATCATTCAAAATAATAGTAAGTTTAAAAGCAAATTTCAACAAGCAGATTGAACAGAATATATGCTCCAAAGAAAAGAAAAACATATAAGAAGAAACAGATTTTAATATTAAAAAGACAGCATACCAATGAAAGAAATCTTCAATCCTTACAGATCTCAAAGACAGACTTCATTTAATCTTTTAATAAATACACATTCAGACTGAATTATTTATGTCCCATCCACCCATCACCCACAAATCTCTTTACGAAGAGAAGAGAAAAATAATAATTATCTTTAAAAGTTCCCTTAAGAAATAAATAAAAAATATTACCAAACCACACACACTTTCTAAAAGTTCCACCCTTTTACTCAAAAGAATGAATGAAAAGCAAAGATACAAAATTTGAAAGAGGTAAGCGAACCTGAGTAGTTAAGACGATGAAGAGGGCGCACAGAAAGCTCAAACTCTGTTTATAATAAGCTTTCATGACAGTAATGGCGCCAATGGAGTAAGCATCACCCCCTCCAAAGGACACCCCACAGTTTGCGAAGATGGTGATGATGACATGCTCCTTCATGTTGAAGGGTCCAGGGTTTAAAGTGAAGCGCCACCCCAGAAAGCTGTACTCTTTGGAGGGAAGCGTGGACGCCATGAACCTTCCTATGGGAAGAACGGCGATTTGCATTAGAATGGCAGAGATGGTGAGTGGCTGAGTCCTGAAAGTAAAGAACGTGTTCAGGAAGATTAGGAGCACGCATGATGCCAATCCCAGAAACCATGCCCGGAAAGTCATCACCGGAACTGATGGGTCGTCGGTTTCGGGCACCACCAGAGCCACCTCCTCCACTGGACAGCGCTCCGGCGGAGAATCTCCGTTTTCGGCCTTTTCAGAGTCCGCCGTTGTGGTCTTGGACGCCGCCATTGAGTGAAGGTATGAAGGAGATGGGAGATGGATAAACTGTAAGAAAAAACAGAGTGTTTTGTTATCTGAGAGTGAGAGTTGCTCTGTTTGACAAAATGTCACTCTAGGTACTCCTTATAAAGGAGTGTGAGATTTTATGTGATATTCCCAAAGTGCCCCCATTGTAATGCTGTAATTTTATGTTATTTTTCATAACAACCTGTTTTTATAATTAAGGAACTGTATATTTTTCCAAACTATTAATAGTTAATATTTTTTTAAATAATTTTATCGGTAATTAATACTTTCTTAAACCACCATAATTAATTTTACCATACACGAAAAATAATTCTTTAACGTTTAAAAATAACTATTTCATAATCTCGTGTTAAAAGTAATATGATAATTTTAACAAAATTAATCGTAAAAAATGTATATCTAGTATTAGGTGTAGATTTACTTGATATAAATGAATAATTGCTAACTATATAATTAAGGTAATTTTTCTTTTTATTTGTTCATACATAGATAGTTATGCTAATATTTGACAGCTAAAATAACAAAAAATAAATAAATTTTAAATAAAACAAGTAATTTAATTTTGTGAAGACATGATTAAAAAAAAGTTGGGCAGGTAGTTACTCTAGATTGTTTTTACGTTTCCATTTCAATAAAAGAACTTTTTGATATTTTAATTTCAAATTTTATTGGCATATCATAATATTTTAATAAAGAATCTTATAATACTCATATTTTTTTCGTTTATAAATTCACCAGCTCCTGAATTTCCACCGTTTCTGTATATTTGCATTTCCCGAGAAGACTGATTGACCTCTGCAGAATTCTTTGCCATGCAAAACTGACATCTATTATTATTTATTTTAGTCAAACAGAGAAAAAAACTTTCACAAATTTCGCATTTTAAATTGAAGAGTGGCTTGAAAAAAAATTACATTACTGATTTATTAAAACATTTCTGAAATAATCCTAAGATATTACAAAAATAAAACGTATTTTAATGCATATTTGATGGCGCCGATAGTGGATGAAACATTAAGATAGATTTTAACAATACTATATTAAGTGGATTTTAAATTTAAGTTAATTTTATAAAATTGATTTATAAAATAAGATTTGTACTTATTTTATATTATAAATTAGTTTTATTTTTAGTTGATGTGGTATTTTTAACACTTTTTTTAAATTGAGTTATACACATTTTGAAGGTGAGGCTATTGAATAATTTGATAGTATCATCAACTTGTAAGATAATGTGTTATATCCGTTTATATAATATAAATTAGTTTTATTTATAATCGATGTAAAATTTTTAATCTATCTATATTTCTTTTTATCGAAGTATATACATTAAGAAGTGAAATTTAAATTTAATTAAACTTAATAAAATCATTTTGTAATATTAAATTTGCATTCACTTATATATTAAAAATTAATTTTATTTCTAGTTTAGGTTAAACTTTCAATAATAAAACTATGTCTTAACTTTTGAAAAGGTATTTTTAAATTAATTTAAAATTAGTTTTATAAAGTTATATTGAAACTTATTACACTTTTAAAATGATACCTTTTCAACATATATACATATCAGTGAAATTTAATATTAACTTGTGTGTTCGCGCTTATTGACTAATATAATGACTTTACTAATTGTATTGTTAGAAATAATATTAATGCAAACATTTTATATAAATACAGTAACGTATTTCAATCACTCTCTTCCTTGCTTGCTCCAGCGTGTGAAGGACACGTGCTTAGAAGAGCGTCACACGCTTACTTTCTAATCTCCAGCCTAACGTAAATTACCATGTGAAGCGAGTGGGACCCACGTGGTAGAGTAGGTGCCAACTCAGACGACAGGTGAGACGCCACGTCAGGAAAACGTTGGAGGCCTCGTGCTGGACTCATGTACTACGCATGAAAGACGACGTTAACGTAAGTGGAATCCACATACTCATAAATAAACAAAATCAAAGTGCTATCTGTTTTTTTTTCTTTTTAACTAAGATAACATTTTTTTTAATTCTTGAAAAAGTAAAAATAATATTTGTTAAAGAACCCTTACATGAAAGCTATTAATGTGATTTATTAATGTGATTTGGGTTGACTCAAAATATATTATGATATGAAGACCAAGTACGTACGGTATAAATACAAATGCTAAAAGTTGTATTTATTTATTATTCTCATACACATATGGTCACTTTTTTGTATTTTTTTTTGTTATGATAGTCTCGTAAAGATTTTGGAATTAATTGTATTTTATTTTTGTTATGATAACTTTTGCTTAATTCCTGGTTTTTATTATTTGAAATTATTTGGGGATGGCGAGGAAGTTTTCAAAATGGTTGCTTGTTTTTGTTGAATTTGGTTGTATTGTAAGAGATACAAGTGTGTGGTCATAAAACATAAAGTTTATAATGTTCCAATGATATGCTTTATATGTGCGGTGCCCTTTAACTTCTTCGTTTAGTCAAAAAGGTTATAGATATATGATCATAAATTAAATTTGATAAAAAAAAATATTATTACAATTACAATTATGGTTTATTAACGCGTATACTAGAAAAATTATTATGTGCAAACATTTTTATTATAATTTTTCAATTTCACTATATATTAACTATCATATATCACAATAACATGTATTTGTATTACCTTTTACTATCAATAAATTACTTAATAATATATATATATATATATTACTATGATCCTATAAAAAAATATATTATTTTTTTTAATTTGAATTCTTAAAAGGTGCAATAAAAATAAATAAGAATAGAAGACAAAATAAGACACGTCACAATCTAATAGATTAAGTGAAGATTCGTTACAAAAATTGAATCTTTTATAAAAATTAAAATTACAATCTAAAAATCAAGAAAATCTTCTCTCAAAAATACAAATGCATACTATATTAATTTTTTGTATGTCAAGTACATAAATTTAAGAAATTCTAAAATAAAACATTTTACTTAGCGAGACTTACTTGTCCAGAAAATTTAATAAACTTACAAATTATTTAATTTCTTAAATTAATCTTGTGTTCATGATTTTTATGTTCTTTAAATTTTATCTTTCATGAAACATTATAAGATTATTGAGTCAGTTATTATCTTAGACTTTGTTATAAATTCTTTGAATTACAAATGTTTTTTCTCAAATTTTTTTCATATATTTTAGAAGATAGTCCTCTATTATATTTTTCTTCTTAAAAATAATTTTTCTTCTTAGTGACAATAGTGACTAATTTAAATATCAAATTATAAACTAAAAATTATTAATAATTAAAATAGTTTTTAAATTAGTTATAATGAATTGTTTTCTGAATGGGTCATTAATATTAGTTACAAAGTTTTTTTTCTACCAAAATAATTAATATCTAATTAATTAATTAAAGATCAATTTAAAAACTAATTCATTTGATGGTCAAAATATTAATATATAATATCGGTGACCAATTTAGATATCAGTTTGCTGTAATAACTAATTTAAAAATTAGTGATTAATTTGTTTTTATCATTAATAATAATCATTATTTAAGAATTTTCTTGTTCACAATTAACTATGAAATAAACTGGTACTTATTAAAATAGTTGTAAATTATTCAGTGAGGAAAAAATATTTATAACTTTGTTAGTAATCAAATAATAATGTAATACTTTTACTAGAGATTTTAATTATTTATTCGAATAAAATAATATTTTATTTCTATTCAAATTTGGTATCCACATGTCTTCCTCTTATTTATTAGTGCGTAGAAGAATTGTAATTAAAAAAGAAAAAGTGAAAGATATAATATTGGAGTGGTAGAAATTTTTTTTTTAAAAAATAATACCTATGATATCCCCTAGGGAGTCTTTGGAACGGTTGCTTTTTGTTTTTTCTTGTTGTTTTTCTTTCGATTTTTTTTTATTATGACATTTTAACAATTTTTTTAATAATTTTTTAATAATAAATTGTATGTCACTATTTTATTGATTTGTATATTTGAAATGGATCAATCACAATACTACCATATTGTTATAAAAAATCATGAAAAATTGTTAAAGATACATTTCCCTTACCTTTATTTTTTATGTTGTATAACTGAAATTAAGGTTTAACTGATATGTGGTTTCATTAATAAATATAGAAACAAACACGAGAAAAAAATGATTATTTATAAAAGTTAATGTCAGATATATAACTACAATGAATTTAAAAAAGTGAAGGACTACCCTTGAAAAAGTTAAACCATTTATTCAAAGTAATAGTGCTAATTTGGAAAAAGTTAATGTATATAATACTAAAAACACAGCATTATGATTTATTTGTGGTAGAATAAAAGATCAGATTAAATTATAATTTTGAACTTTCTAATTTTTATACAAGGTTCTGTGTATTTTTCTTTTTCTTACAGTTTTAGTTTCTATATTTTAAAAACTTATAATCACACACAAACTCTCACTCTCTCTGTATATATATTATTGCATTTGTATACTTATTTAATTGAAATGTTTCTTGATGAAATCTTAAATGAGCACGCTACAGTGCTCAATTGGTAAAAATATTATATATATATATATATATATATATATATATATATATGTGGGAACAATTTACTAATTTTATTAAATGCGAATAAAAATCGTCCAATAAAATATTAAATTGTCTAAAAATAAATTTAAATAAGAATGTTTTTTTAATGATAGCCTTTATAGAAGTAATTATTCTATAAGTAAATAATATTATCGTAACTTTCAGTTGGATGATGCATTCCACTACTATAATGTGATTTTTTTTCATTGCAAGTGGCCATTTTCATCTTTTGCCTCAATTATCCACTTATGATGTCATACACGGAAGTAAAAATAATAATTAAATTTTAATAATTAAATATTTACGAAAACTCAAAGAAAAATATTTATATTACTCATAATAAAAAATATTTACAAAATAAAAAAATTATCTATAATAAAATAAAAAGTATAAATATTTTTGTGCAGTTGTATATAATTTAAGTATTTAATTTTAATTAGTGAGTTAAGCTAACATATAAAGCTACATAACTATATGTAAATAAATATTAGTTTAGAGTTTAATAATTATATATATACAAAAATTCATGTTAAATAATTAGAAAATCAATAGTAGTATTGACAAAAAAAATAACTTATATGGCTAATCTTACAAAAACTTTTGACGAAAGTTATTTTGAGTTTTTTTATATTAGTTATCTTTTTTATACAATTAATCTATCTTTTTAAAGTCCACACCGTCTACCTTTTCAATTTTTACCTTTTTTTTTATTGTAACCATTGATCTCACTCAAATCTTATTTCCTCTAAATCGTTTATAATAATAAACAATAATAACTTCTGATACCAATTATTAGGAAATAACATATATTTCTTATAATTAAATAGATGAAAACAATATAAATGGAGAATAATCATAAATAAAAATGGTAACGGAGATCAACCAAATGCTCACTTCTTCACCTTGCTGCAAACATTTTATTTGAATGAGAAAATTACAAAACAAATATATACAAAACACTCAACTCAGAATCTACATTCACTCAGGAAAATAAAATATTTTTTTTGTCTTTCTTCTTTTTTTTTCTTTCTCCAATGTTAGAATGCATAATAAAGTTTTGCATGATGATATTTATACTTGCATGTTTTATTTTTAATCCTCACCTTTTTGTTTTATGTATTTATGTCATGATTAATATTTATTGGTGTTTCAGATATAGGGTTGAAGTCTCTTTCTCAAACCACTTCAGGTTGTCTTGAAGACCGGACGGACTCCCTAATGGTCCTCCATCCTCCAAGTTATGTTGCTCGCTTTTCCTTCTTCTTGTCTAAGTCGAGTGGACGAACATCTGTTAAAGGCACTCCGACGCTCAAGTTAGTAATATAACCGAATGGTTAACTAAGTAAGTGATACATATAATATGCATCGTGTCCTTAAAGTCATACTTGAGACCTTTATTTATACTAGCTGTGACGGGTCTTTACCCTTCGTTAGCCTAATGGCAGCCCAATCAAACCTTAATTGCATTAAGGGCTTAACGAGTCATTACCAGTTGGCACGACCTAGGTGAATGGCCATAGGAGAACATCCTGAGAAGATGGTGGATGACCTGAAAGATTGACCTAAAAGGACGACCATGGGAAGACTGTACGGAAGGACGGCCATGTGAGAGGACACTAAGACCAAGTGTGAAGACTGTACGTTAGAATTGGTTTTACTATTGACTAATTCCAACATATTCCTATTTATTAATTTAATGAACTTTTGTCTTTCATACACCTAAATTTCGTATGTGTATCATAATTTAAGGTTTCCTTAATAGTGATTGATTACCTTAATCTCTATTAATCATCGTTGGGTAGTTTTATTAGAAACAGCATTACCTAACATTACCTATATGGAACTCCAAAATTCTATCATCCTATACTATTTTGGAGCAGATGTCATCTCGTCACTGACCTCCCACACAAAATGTAAAAATTTCAATCTTTACCCAAAAATAAAATGAAAAAACTAAAAGAAAAAAATAGTAGATAGTTATACTACTGGTAAGCGAAGAATTTCACTCCATAAATAGTTAAGAAAAGGGTCAAATGGACAAAATACAACATTGGAGAGATTATAATCGTTTGCATAAATAAATATGAAATGGAATGAGAAGAAAGTGACGAGGTTTATGATTAATTTTGAAATCTAAATTTTCAAATTTATATCAATATATTGTAGTAATAGAATTTTAAAATTGTAGTAAAAATATTAACATATGTTTTTTAATAAACAGAAAGAAAAAAAAAATAGGGTCCCAGTGAACTAGAGGGAGACTAAGGAATGGTTTAGAACCAAAGATTGATGGGTTGATTCCGAAGTGGAGGGTCCCACTGAACTGAGGGAAGTCCAATAGATAAGATAGGGATAGAGATGAAGGAATAGAGAATTGTCCTGAAAAATGAGAATTGTCCTGAAAATAAAGGTGCTGCTAATTAAGGCAAGAGTAAGAGTATCAGGTTTTTATATTTATATCATATATAGTAAAAAGATAAAATATCGTGAATACGTTCATTCAAAATGTAAACATTCATGAAATATAAATCCAATTACATAAAATAATAAATATTTTACTGACTTGTGTCAGGTCTCGGAAATGACGTCCGCTCGGTGGAGTTCACGTGGCGAGCGCAGAACGAGCCACCTCGGCAACGCACGTGGAGACTGCAGCGTCTGACGCCCCACTGACGGACGCCAGCTGCCGCACGCCAAGCTGAGTCAGAACCGGTAGTGGAAATTGGTAGTGGGATACACGTGTCCGCCTGGGAGTGGACGTCCGGCATGGGCATCAGGGTGAACGTTCGTTCGGCGAGAGTGGATTACACGTGTCCAGCTCTGAATGGACGACCGCTCGGCATGGGATGTCAGAAACTAGAAGTGCAGAACATGCGCCTGCCAGAGTGTAACGTGCGTCCGGGATGGGCTGTCAGAACGTGGTGTAGTGCGATTGCAGAGCGGGAACGTGACTGCCAGGGCGGACGTGCGCTGGCGGAGCGGGAAGCAGAAACTGAGTTCTGAAATATACCACTCCCTCTGCACGCACCTCTCTTCTTCATTTCTGAGAATTCAATTCTCTCCTCCTTCTCTCTACACTCTCTGCACCTTCTCTCTAAGGAACCACCGTTTCATCTCCTCCCTTCTGTATTCCGGCAACGTAGAAGGACGCACGACATCCAGGGCTTCCAGAGAAGAACGTTCGGTTAGTGAAGTTGTGGATTAACGAGCGTTGACAGTAGGAGAATCAGTGGTTGATGGGTTGTGTCTCTACGTTTGAGAACGTTCAGTCATCTAAGAGGTAAGAGAAGCTTATTTAATTTAACTGGTTTGATGTATGCTGTATGCACGTTCGCATGAGTATAATGTATGATGTTTGATGAAATTGGATGATATGAACGTTCGTTATTTGACTGCATGATAATGATACATGATGATTTGGATGTGATTTAAATGCATGAACGTTCGTTGATTTGGTGAAATGAAATATATGAAATTATATGATATGAATTGTATGAAATATGAGAGTTGTTTGATATGAACGAGTGGAAATATGAGAAATGAACTGGAAATGAAAAATGGATTGTAAGAGAATTTTTAAGAATATGTACGTTCGTACTGAACGGTTATTGACCATTCGGTTTTCCTTAGTAACATGTTAGGAATGTTAATTCCTTCATTCGAATGAAACTCTTGTTGAGGACGAGCGTCCTCGTGATTAAAATGCTATGCTTGAGCGTTCGGCCAAGCACTGTTGTATCTTAGTATTCTTTGATAAATTTCCATTCTTTTAATTCCCATAATGTTATACGTTCGTTACTGAAACGGTCACTGACCGTTCGGTTTTCTTGGCGAACAAACTGGAAATGGGATTCTATCATCCGGATGGAATCCTAGTTGAGGACGAGCGTCCTCCTGTTAAAATACTCCGCTTGAGCGTTCGGCCAAGCACTGTTGAATCTGGTATTTTTGATAAGCTTCCTTCTTTTGTAATTGTTTATATATATATATGTAACAGTATACTTTCCCGTTCGTAAACATTGCTTCGAAAATCCCTTAGTATATTTATCCATTATTTTAAGGTTATTAACGTTCGGCCTCCAACCTAATGTTCGTACTGGGAAGCGTTCGGTCTTATACTGAGCGCTCGTTCAAAAGGGTACTCGGTCTTATTCTGAGTGCTCGTACTCTTTCTCGAAAATTAGCCTTATTGAAATAGCGTACGTCCAACTTCAGATTTGGCACGTTCGGTCATTGACTGGCAGTGGGTTCAGTATGATAAATTTTATAAAAACGTTCCCTGGAAGTCTTTAAACGTTCGTGTTGATGTATCCGGCCTAGGGCCTCTATACTTAAATTATTTCTTGGAGTATTGGTTTGAAATTCACGAGCGTCAGTTCATTAAATTGATTCACCTGGTAAATGACGTTCGTCACTTGGAATCCTGATATTATTCAAATCTGATAGTAACTTGATCGTTCGTACTCTGATTCGAACGAACGTCTTTTGGTCTCGCTCACAACGTTCGTCCTCGGTCCTATTGGGGACAGAACGTTCGGTTTTTGATGTTTCTCTATGAATGATGAAAATGATTATGGAATGATGAATAGTGAATGATGAACAGTATACGAGATGAAATGAAAGTTGTGAATGTTGAACGAGCGTTCCGGGGAGGAACGACTCTTGGATAATTATGAGAATTTGTAAAGTATGACCGTGGCCAGACTTAGCAGGCGATTCATCCTGATGTTCCGTGAGTGCTCGTCCTCAAGTAGAGGGGAGTATGTCATGTGTGGGAACGGCAGGTCCTAGTCCATAAGTGTAACTTGGACGGAACGGACTAACCTCGGGTGGCAGCTGATGAAAATTCCAGCTACTCCACCTGGGTGCACGAACGTCGTAGCTACACGGGAATTCATACAGTCCGGACAATCAGTCGTGTATTGAGTCTTGTGATGCGTGCGTTGAAATGTATATGTATGATGAACTGATTACGTGATTTATATGTTGATGCATGAGTTAAATTACATAAGCTTACCCTGCGTTTTCCTTGTGTTGTCTCGTTTTGTACGTCCGTATTGTCATTGCAATGATCATCCGTGTGGATGTGAGCAGAGGGGGACGAGCATTTGGAAGAGGCGCTGAACGAAGAGAACCTGATAGAAGTTGAAGTGAAGACCGAGCAGTGAGACGCTCGGCTATTAGTTGTTGGTTTGAGTGGTCGTTCGACCTACTCACTCGTTTCTTTTGAATATTCGACCGTTCGGTAATTGTCCCGTGTAAACCGTTCGGTTAGGTTTCATGTACGTTCGGCTTTCATTTGTAACTCTTGTTGTAAGACGTGCGGCTTGGCACGTTCGTTCGTTATGTTGTAACTGTACTCAAGGACGTTCGTTCCTTGAGCATTCGTTCGTTTCTAGATTTTTGTTTTTAGTTGGAAAAACTGTTTTGAATTATTATTAAAAGTGATTTTCCAATTATATGGTTTATGACTGTATTTTTGGGATGTCACAACTTGAATATCGCACTGTCTTTTAGCAAATATTCTCGTACTTAACTCAGACAAAAAAATTTAAAATATGAAATTCAAAGGTTAGAAAATAAAGAAGAGAATGTTTATTGACCCTACATAATTATATGAAAAAACAGTTATATTATTATTGTTATTTTAATGTAAGATCTCAACTCACGCTTACGTTATGTATCCCACAAAACGCAGAAGTGTGTGAAATAAAATTCAGTTTGAAGTTTGAAGAACATAACACAACAGAAATGAAGAGATTGAAAAGGCTAAGCCATCCAAAGTGGGAAATGTAAGGTAAGGGTACGTACGTAATTCCACACGTTGCAACGTTTTCTTCCTTCATCTCTCTACCAAATTCCTCAACACCATCTCAATTATTGCCTATCGAAATAAACTCATAATATTTTATTAAGACATTATATTATCACGTTAAGATTACCTTCTAATGGAACATAACATCTCAATTATAAATATATATATATATATAAATATATATATATAAACAGGCCATAATCTTAAACCCCACTCTTTATCTTTATTTTAATCCAATTATAAAACACATGTTTTTCTAATTAGTTTATCATGTAGTCCGAGTAAGACCCTAATTTTATTTTGGGAAGTTTTTTTTTTTTATAATTAAACAAGGTTATAGGAGAATAAACAGAAAATTTCATTTTTGGAGATGATTTTTTTTTTGTTAAGGAGAATATATGACTTTGAAAAATTATAATAATTAATAAATATATATTGAAGGTGGTTTATTATTATTTTATTTAAAGATATATGTAATATTGTATGATTATTAGAAGTATCATCTAAAATATCTGCATTTAAAATTTCAAGAGTGAAAATGAAGTTCATAAATATACATATCAAACAACTGAATTTAGTGATGTGAAGATATTTATGACATCAATTCATAATATAAATGAATTTTTCATCAAATTCATGTTAATAGTGAATTCATAAAAACTAAAACACTCAAATTTAAATTAAAAAACAAAAGTTTCTTTATTGCAAAAGAATTCGTGTCTAATTTATTTGGTTTACTTATTAATACTTTGGATTGCATAGAACCAAAATATTCAAGAAACACTCATTATGAAGAAGGTACCCTTAAGATGTTTAAAAAAAATTGTTAGGTTTAACATTTTTTGATTTAGGTATTTTTTTAATTTTAAATAATTTCAATATGTATTAAAAGAGTTATCCAGATCAGTATTAACCTTTTAAAAATAACGACTTAGAAGTATGATATAAATATTTTGTTCTTTTATAAAAATGTAAATGTATCACTTTTCAAAATTATCATTTTCTAAATATTAGGTAATGAAAATATCTCATTCACTATTTCTAATAAATGATGTAACTATATTAAATAAAAATTAAAAAAGACATTAAACAATTATTATTATTAAAAAATAAACTTTAAACCTAACTTAATCTCATAAAATCAATAAAATAAAATTTATATTCATTTATATATTATAAATTAATCTTTATTTTTAGTTAAGATATTAAATCTATTTTATTTTTGAATGGGAGAAATAAGAGGTGATATTCGATTCTTGTATACTCTTTTGTCACCATCGTAGTAATGCCTATGGAACATAATTACTAGCCAAGTGGGTTCAAGAAAAACTTTAATTTCCTTTATATGTCAAACATAAAAATGCATTGAGGACCAATGATATATCTTCCCAAACTTGCACTTTCACTAATTTGATTTCGGTATTTGCTTAGTGGGAATTTTTTTCTTAGAATCCAATCTTTCAATTATTGCTATTAAATAATAACGTTCATTTTGTTAACACAAAAATTCTACGGTGTTTAGTGATGATGATACTAACAAAGTGATGAATATAACTGTGACCATAAAAAAATAATTTATGAAAATACTTGATGTTACAGCATGACCAAAATCTAATTTAAGTAAATAAATTAAGAAATACATCGACGTGTTATGAAATTCTAAAATTGTAATTTTTTTTACAAAGTTAATAAAAAATCCATTAGCCAATTTAATTTACATATTCTCCTACAAAAATTAAATATATCAAATTATAACTAAATCACGATTTTTGAGCGGGTAATAGCAAAGCAATTAAAAGATGAGAAAGAAAAAAAATACATAAAATTTTAATCTATTTTGACACACGTAATTATGTTTATAAGAACATTATGAAATATTTACTTTTTTATACATAATTAATTAATCATTATTTATGATTATTTACTTTGAAAATTGTTTGATTCTATACTTAAAAGATATATTATAAAATTAAAAAATATATATTTAAATTATTCTTAACTTCAACTCTTGAGTAATATAAATTTATTAAAATATAAAAATTAACCTTAATTTTCGTTCTCATATATAATATTAATGTTCTTATTTCAAATTGGTTGAGATAACATTGTTAAAATCAGTTTATATAAAAATGAAATATTATCTGTTTTAAAATTTAAAATTTATATAACAATTTTATTTTTAAAACACGTATCTGATAATTAAAAATATATATATATATTTAAATTACTTTTAAGCTTACTTTTTTAACTTTAATGAAACCGTTAAAATACTAACTAAAACAATGATAAATCTCATTTGGTTAATTAGGGCACGAAATTGACTTCGACACGATAAAGTAGTGATAAGGTTATTGAATTTTGTTAAAACAAGAAATTGATGTAAATGGCATTTATTATCGCAAGATATAAAATTCTGTTAGTATGATGTGGTGTTGAATTGACTAAAACACCCCTGGATTATTGATTGTGTCTGATCTGATACGTGGATATGATATGAATGTGAATTAAGATTCCTAGGCTCTATGATTGAGAGAGAAAAATTCCATGGTTTCACACCAAAGGCCAAAAACAGTCCTAATCCCAATGGCATATGACCTTACACCAACCACATTCACGGGTCCCCTTCGCAACCTTTCTTAATTAATCATTTCTTTTTTTTTTTCATAGATCTCAACTCATTATTCAATGTTCAAAATTATTATACAAAAACAAGTATAGAATGTGTTTCGAGAGAGGTGTTAAGATCATTTTATCAAATATCTCGAAGATCAGATAAGTTTCTTAATGGTCCTTCGTTGTCCAAACGACGTTCATGTTTTTTCTTCTTTTTGTTCAAACTGTGTGAGAAGAAGATAATTATAAAGAAACGTGACGTTTAAGTCAATAACTTTATATAACAATGTTTAATAAAAATAAGTACTTAAAATTGATTACATGACTTTTTTGTCATATATATATATATATATATATATATATATATATATATTTATAAATGTTAAAATGAGCTTACATTATATCTAACCTATTACCTATAAATAATTTTCATTATTCGTATTAATTTATAATTAATGACTATTATTTTCATTAATTATAAATAAATAGTTATTACTGTTCAAATTAATTATCAATTAATAACTGATAATTTTTTCTCTGGATGATCATCCATTTCTGTCCAGATGGTCCCACAATACAAAATGACTTTTAAAACATGTCTTTTCTTAACTTGTAAATAACATGTTTTCACTTCTCATGATGTACACGAGTATATAACGAATTTTTTGTTTTGTCAGAGAAGAATCCAATAACTTAAAACAAAAGAAAGTTAGTTTATAGTTGTCTAAGTAGAAAATTTTGTCATGCATAGGAACATGCCCATTGTTTTCAAAATCGAAACCTGCGTTTGTTTTGGCGACCTTGCAAGAACAACTCACACGTCTTAAGTTTGCGCATGGAAAAATGATGAATTGTTGGTAAAGGGCCAAAAATAGCAGATGCATTGCGATTAAAATAGATAATTGAACTTCGAGGGCCTATTTAGGCATCGTGGCTTGGCCCATTTCTAAGTGTGGCCCACACTCATAATTATTTAATAATTTTAGGGTTCCCACCAAAGAACCAATTACGTCTTAAAAAAGGGTCAGTAGTTAAGGCATGCCAGGATACTTCTTTTTCATTTTTCTTATAAAATATTGTTTATTTCTTATAAAATTTAGAAAGATCTTCTAAAATATTTTTTCTCTCTTGACAAATTATATTACATATTTTTTAACATAGTTTTTTAAAATGATGTATTACATCATTTAAAAATCTTGTGGACTTTTTTTGCTGATGAAGGTGATACTCCTACTTTTGTGAGTGTGGAAGTGGGCTGGGTGCATTGGGAATGAAGCTAAATAAACTTTTGAAGTGCATGACTTCCATACGTTCTAAACAAATACTTTTTAGCCACACCATTTAAACCTCACCATCCTATTACTTTTATATCTACCAAGTTTCAAAACTTATTCTCTCCATATCATATCCAAAAAGAGAACTAAGATATTTCTAATTTTATTTCAAAATTTTCTGCCCAGATCTATGTCTTGCCCAGATCACTAGGAATTGGAAAAAGGTAATTTAGTGGGTTTCTTTTTGAAAGGGAAATCTTGAAAAGGGAGTTAGACTTTTGAGCAAGAGAATGGTTGAGGCTGGGATGTGCATAGCACCTATTCTACCTTTGGCCTTATTGGTTCTGTCTTCAGTCATGGTACCACAACTCCAATATGTGTGTTATTTGTGAGTAGCGTGTGATTAGGACCTGAACTAGTTTCCTTTTGTCTCCGACTTCATTGTCTACAGTATTTTTTTATTGTGGTCCAACTGCACACACTGCCACAACTACCCAAAACCAAGAGATAAGATCCACTATTTCCTCTGACGTTATCACCCTATATATACCATTATACCACGCACTACATAACCCTCTGCACTCTCCTTTAGGCAGGCCAGTGTTATATGAAATCTGAAACCAGACTGGTCAAAAACTGTGATCACAGTATCACCACTTGTACTGACCACTTAGTTTTAGCTACAAGGGTAGTAGTGTTGTGTTGTCTTGGCCTAAAAGGACTCGGGGAGTGCCAGGTCCCTAGTTTATCTCTATCTAGACCAGGGTTTGAGCTGCTAGGTCAACTTGGCAGGCACCATTTTCTTTGGCCAGAAGTGGATCTTGGAATCTCAGCTCACGGACAGAAACAAAAACAAGGTAAGCCATTTAATATTTTCTAACTAGTCTTAACCCGTAATCATATCTCAGTTAATGGGCCACTACAAGGGAATAATAATATGCTGATTAGGAAGTTCAGACTCAGCTAGGCCTCATGTTCTTAGTCTTATAAATTCTTACAACTATGATTCATCAGTATTTTGAACGTCTATAGATGAATTGTCTAGTCTGGCGAAAGTTGACACAGATGGTAAGATAATTTGAACCAAGTCTATAAATTGAACGCTGAAATTTTGTGAATTGTGACCTGCTAACTGTACTGATCATGACCCTTTGAGAAAAATCTTAAGAGAAACGATTGCATGCAATTTTCAACTTCAACATTCATGGGAAAGAGATTTTAGGCCAAAATTCAGTGAAGCATGTTTAACCCTTGCATTGCACCAACTGAAGCACTTTTACCCACCCTTTGTCTTGAAACCTCAAAAGCACAAGAAACAAGACATTTAGCTTTGAGGGACGCTGTGGAAAGGAAGGAATATACCCTTAACATACTCACACTGCTACATATTCTTAGAAACAAGCTATGACAACATGGAAAAGAAAATTACTTGAGCTAATTAACACTCCAACCGCAATACGGAATCACTTGCTGGTTTACATAACAGAACATGCATTTGGGTTCTCGTCGCTGAAAATCTCAGGGTCATAAGCGTAGTCGATGTAGTTTTTGGCTGGCCAGTATTCACTTCGCTTGATTTCAGTTTTGTTATCTTCTTCTTCTTCTTGTTCCTTGTTTTCTTCTTCAACTTTTTTTTCTTCCTTTTTCTCCTCTTCTTTCTTTTCTTCTACCTTCTTTTCTTCCTCCTTCACAATAGATGCTTGCTTTTTGGTCCTCTTATATACATTGTCAACAAGCTTCGCAGGGTCGATCACACCTTTTACTATGACTTGATCGTTTGCCAAATCTGTTTCCACTGATTCTACTCCTGCACATGCACGCCATTACTATGTCTCAAATCACGTACCAACTCTATTCATGAAATCATTGAAGGATGAAGCACAAAAAGTTATAACTGTTTATTTCAGTAACATCTATTTTGTTTTCCCAAGATGAATAATTTAATACCAAATGAATAAAAAAAAGCTTTAGATTAACTCTTAAGCACTTATATGAGCTGCAATGACATTTTAAGAGGCAATATGCGTCTGAAATTTGGTACCATGTTTCAGCATTGAGATAGATAGCTCCCTCCACTCTTAAAATAACTGTTATGTTGAGAGTGTTACATTACAGTTAATTCGGCATTTTCAAAAGGATTCTTAAGCCCATACTTTGAAAAGAAAAGCAGACCTGTAATTAAAACTATTACGTATGCCTGCACATTCCTAAGGAGGCTGTTGTGGCTTCATTGCAGTTTGGAAGGCATTATTAAAAATTATAAATATAAACTAAACACGAACTTTGTAACCATAAATAAAGTCCACAACAACACATTCTCCTTTCTCAGTACCATCTTTATTTTTTGATAAAAGAATTGCAGCTTTACTCAACAACGTGGGCTCACTCTGTACTAAAGGCGATTTCATGAGATTCTACCGATTAAAAATGTGTTAAAGAAGAAAGTATAAAAAAGTATGTTATAAGCATTCTTCTTGTGATTATAAGATTCCATGGTAAACTTGAGAGAAGAGAAAGGATAACTCAAATTAAAGGGGCAATTAAACTCTTTCTTTTCAATTATGCAATGCAGTTTTGTTGGGATTCTCGTAAATCATTAGTAATTAGTAATCATGATAACAAATAATGATTGAAAGGCACAGTTCCATGTAGGACCTGGGATTTAGTTCAGCTGAATTGATCCAAAACGTGTTTGTTGTACTTGTTAATGCACGAGTGAAATAGTATGAAGCAGAAATAAAGAAAAAGAGAAAGAGAGAAAGAGAGATATGAATCTTTGCACCTTTAATCTTACGGATTCGCTTCTGTATAGCTTGAGCACACGCTTCACAATGCATTCGAATTTTTAGCACAACAGTTACCGCAGAAGGAGGCTGACCAACCATTCAAACAACAACAGCACAGGAATTAGATTACCAACAAAATAGCTTTGGTCAATCAGAACATCTAAAGCAGCGTCAATTTGAACCAGATAAGGCATCAGTAAAACTTAAAATTGGATACAAATAAAAGTTAATAGTTCTTCTCTTGAGTTCTTTACTTTTTCATGAATTTGTCGCAATACGAAAGAGGCACCTGTATGGTCCCACTATCTTACAATGTCTCAATTCGGGTACGGATCATGGCATGGGGTTTCCAACTTCATCTCAAGTTTTATTAGAAAAAACAAACCAAAAAAGCAAACTTTAGCAACCCATGTTCATTCATTCCCTCATAAAACTGGTGTATTCAAGTTAGAAGTATTATTAACACGATATACTAGTCTGCATATTATTAAGAATTTGTGAATAGTTTAATGCAGGAGTATTTCCTTTTTGCCTCTCTATCTGACTAGCTGACTAGTATTTGAATGTCGTCATCATCCATGGTATTTGGGAGCCTGTGGTTTTAGCTTTTAACCTCCATACAGCAGACGTCACCATGGTTGTGTGGTGTGTGCGTTGTGTGGAAGTGAATGTCCTGAAAGTGGGACACGGTAAAACCAGGTGAGTGTACCCACCCGTGACCCCATTTTGCAGCAAAGCAGCATGTCAAGTTGCAACTTGCAAAAAGTGAGTGGGGTCAAACCCTCTCATTTGTCACCGCCGTTCGCCTCGTTACGTGTGCCTATCCAAGAGGTATCACTTTGTTTCGTTACTTTCATGTCAGCACTCACCTGGAATGGATCGCAAAACAATACACCAAAAATACTAAAAACTACCCTCTGCCAAAATTACTCTCTCTCTCTCTCATAAAACTGAAAGCCAACCATTTTCCTGTTAATCTCTTATCAACTTAACAACACTTTGGTTTTTGTTTTTGTTTTTGTAAGTCTTGAGACTTTAGTTCTTGTTTTGAAAGTTTTTTTACCGAATGTTGGTCGATCAGAATGATTGACTCTGCTGCGGTATCGTACTGTGCTTGCTGAATATTTCATCACATTTGCATCATAACAAGAAAAGAAGTTTCAAAGTTGAATGATTTTAGATTTACCTCATCTTTTTTCTCTTCTTTAGGTGGTGGTTCTTTGATTTCTTCTTTTTTCTCCTCTGGAGCTTTTGGCAACGGTGAAATAAGCTCCACTTTCTTTCCACTTTTCTTTTGTAGCCTCTCAAGCACCTTTATGGGGTCTGCTGCCGTTCCTTTCACTACCACTTTGCTTGTCCTGCTATCCGCAGTCACATCTTCCACTCCTGTTTCACACTCCCACAAAACAGATTAGATTAGAAACGTTAATTAATTAACCCCGTTTCATCAATCTTTTCCACCTCCTAAAACAACTTTACCTTTGTTAACTACGGATGCAATGATGATCTTTTGTCTCTACATGAATAATGCACGTCTAAGACAAAATTATCTCATCATTATTTTCTGAAATTCAAAAGCAATCATGTGGATACTGAATTGATGCCTCTAACAAGGGGAAAAAAGATAGGGAAACTAAGAACACTAAAACTGAAGCTAAACCCATAAGCTAACTATACCTATAGCAGCGTTCCCTATGGGTGTATACTCATAAACATGATAGATAAAAGCTGTATGTAGGGAAATGAAATGACCTTGGAATCCTTTCAATGCTTTTGCAACTTTCCTTGCACAGGCCTCACAGTGCATGTCAACTTTGAGCACTATCTCCGGTGGTGGCTCCTCCTTGCTTTCATCCTTCTTCTCTTCTACCTTCTTTTCCTCTTTTACTTCTTTATCTCCTTCTTCCTTCTTTTCCTTTGCAAACACAGCATTTCAATAAGACAACACACGATCATAGAGTTAAAAGAAAACAAAAAGAAACATGGAAGCAGCAGAATTGAGAAAAGAAAAAATAAACTGAAAGGAACGGGCAAAGAGAGAGATTGATTTAAAACATGCGTATGTGTATGTGTATGTGTATGTGTGTGAGAGTTTGAGTGTAGAAGAGAAAGAAAACTCTTACTTCACCCATGCCTGTGACAGTAGACAATGCCTTCTGCTTGAGAGAGAGTTTACTTGTTAACGCAGATCTTAATGTTATGTGGTTTCAATGTAGAAAACAACTCTTGTTTTGTTTATGCACTCTCACACACACACACACACTCTCTTTCTCTCTCTCTCTGTCCATGGCAGCAATGTTGGACTGAGGAGACATTTAACGTGTAGGGATTCTGCAAATCTGACGTGGATACTTTACTGCATAATCAACTGCAAACTTAAATAAACAAAAAAAAAACATTTTTATTACTGTCTGCTATTTTTGGTTAGATTAGGGTGAATTACTATGTAGGTAGTGTGCATGGCTGAAACGACATTCTAGGCCAGTTGATATAATAATGTTTTGATGACAGTAAAATATTTTTACTGTTACTTGTCGGTATTGTTGTAAAATACTTATCATAATATATATAGTCTAATACTGAATAAAAACACAAAATTTTTCTTGATTCTTCCATTTTCCAAGTTATTGCAGACCAATGGTTGTGGCTATTACCTAGACCATCATCACCATTGACTGGTCGTACCTCCATCTAATCTTCCTCCCTATTTCATGCTATCACAACGATCTAAGTTTTAGAAATTAAGCCAATTAGATTTTAAAATTAGTTTTAAGTTAATTCATGTGAAAAAGGAAAATATTGTAGGAAATGAATGTTTGAATGAATAAAGTATTAGAAATATAAATGTAAGTTTTAATTTCATATTAAATAAAAATAAGAAAGTAGAATAATATATGTGTATATAAAAATTTATTAATTTATTATCTTAAAATTTTAGATATAATTTTTTATATGATTGAATTTAGATTTAATTTTATATTGCAGTACACATTGATTTAATAAATAACTATCTATTTTTTCATACACTGTAGGACATATATTTGACAAACTTTTCAAATTCCAACTTTAGACAAAATTTTCAAATTTATTTCAATTGATAATTTAATGAAAGGGATTGATTGAAATAAAGTGCAACTTTCCCATCTGTGTCCATTTAATGAAGATGGTATTAATTAATGAAGCTATGTGTACATTATAGTTTCTTTCTGTATTTAAGTTAGGTGATATTTCTTTTTCAAACTGACTTTATAATTCCATTTTATTAATTCTAAACTCGGTTTCGAAATAAGATTGCAATAAACTCAGTTTAAAATCATACTCGGTTAAAAAGCAAGTAGATTTTTTTTTTCAACTTAACTATCTGAACGTACTTTTGAGTCTCCAAAGTGAAAATTAAACATATGCTAAGTCTAAATTTGAACACTTTGCTCCACTCAAAATTGTTGCTACCAGACAATAAATATTAAAATTATATCTAACCAAATAGGTTACTTTTAGTGCCTAACCATGACCATCCACAATATATATATAACTTTTTACCTAAACTTCTTAAATGTTTACAACCTACAATATAGGAAGAGAACAAAAACTGTAAAATATAAGTAAATAGTGTACTTAATATTGTACATGAACTTTTACTAAAAATAATATAATGTACCTTTTACAATAATTTTTCCCACTCTTATTATAATAATAATTTTGAAAATACAAAAACTTATTTTCACTAACACAATACATGTCTGATATATAAATTGATACATAAAATATATTTAAACTTTCTCTTTTATCCACTCTCTCTTTCGCTTATCGTATAATATTTTGTTAAATGAATTCAAACGAATTTCATCTAATAAATGAAAAATTTACAAAGTACAAATATTGAGTTATTGTCGAAGTTGTTGTAATTTTGTAACTTTTAATATAAGTAAATGTCTTTTTTAAGAACGTAAAGTGTTAATAAGAATTTCACCTTATCCTCTTAACTTTTGAGTCATATTTGAGTAGAGTTGTCAAAACAGGTAACCCAGTTCAACCCGGCTCGGTTCACCATGGTTTGGTCATTTAGTGAGCTAATCAAACTCGGCTCAATTATTAGCAAGTTGAAAAAATTTATTAAACGGGTTAGCTTTGACTCATTTAATTATAAGTTTTTTTTCTAAATAAAAAAATTACAATTTTTTTAATTCAAATCTAAATAAATGTTTGATGTTAAACTCCAAAAATAATTCAAAATAATGAAAAAATATCATACAATCCAAACATAATCCAAAACATGTACAAAAAGCGAATAAATAAATTTTTAATATTGATCATTTTTTTATCATTTGTCCATTTATAATATTAGAGTCTTGAATAGATAAATCTATAATATTTTTCTCTCCTTCTTTGTCACCATTTACAATATAATAAAAAAATGCTATGCTAACTAATAATATTAAAACACAAAATAATAAATAATGAAATTAAATTAAGTGGATTGGTGAGTCAACCCGACTCACCACGGATACAACTCGGTGAGCCGGATTCTAAGTAAGCCAAGTTGTAAGTAAGCCGAATTAAAAACTAACACATATAAAAAAATTACATTTTTTTTAAACCGGCTTATTCCTACAGTGAGCGAGGTTCACTCACGGTTACAACCCATTTTTCAATATCATTTGTAATGTTGCGTAATGATTTATGTTTTAGGAGTTGTTTTCAAATTTGATAGGTTATAATAAAATATTGTTTAAATGATATATGTGTAGATAATATCGAAGAAAACTCTAGATAATAATTAAAAGTAATTGTAATATATTTATATTATATTATAAATGAAGTTATTTTGTATAACGGGGAATTGCGACGTGACAGACTTTTTTTAAAGCATGATATTTTTTACTATATCTTCTGATTTAGGAATGAGAAGTAGTGAGAGAATTATAACTTCGTGTAAGATGATTTTTCCTATTCCATAGTTACAGCCAATAAATGACATTAGTGTAAAATATTTATTAATGTACTCTGCACTTCCTGCCAAAATGTTCAACCAAATCTAATATCACTGTCACCCACCCAACTTTTATACTGTCATCTTCTCTTTGATTTTGTTTGGTCGAAGCATCTTATGCGTTGCTATTTTTAAACTAAAAAAGAGAACAAAAATATATATTTTTAAAACAAAAAAAAATGGTAATATTTTTTTCAAAAATTTATCTTAAAACTAAAATTCATTTGAACGGAACCTTTTTTCTTCTATGTAAGGATTAAATTATTTATTGTTTAAAAATGACATTTTGTGAACTATATTATTTTTTAGAAAATATATATTTGTTATCCTTTATCATGAGATGTAATTTCATGGATATTTAAATTCCATCATAACGAATAATACACACAAATTTTATATCTTTTTGAATATTTAATTTATATTTTAAATTTTTCTAAATTTGAAAATACATGTGTGATTCATAAATATTTGATAATTATTGTAAAATTCATCTTTCTTTTTCTGGTCCGGAAAAAAAAATATCCTCGTATCTAGATGAAACAAATTTGAGAACTCATGGGCCGGATTTCTAGGGTTGGGCCATTATAATTGATTGGAGGGTGTTTGACCTTCCACTTCTTCCAAGTTTTACTTCCAATTTTCTAAAATATTTCTAATTAATTAGGTGGTTAATTATTAATTTTATCTTTATTGATTATTTCTCTCTCCAGCATTGATCACACCTCCATTTTTCCTCTATCACAAAACATACATCCATGCATCCTTACACCTTTTTTCACTTGTATTAAGAAAGCCTACACTCTAACATCCTATTTGAATTGCACTTCTGATAATTTTTAATGTTTAATGTATGTTTAAATTATATTGTTATATATTTAATTATTGTTATATTAGTTTATAATTATTTTTAAATTTATGTATAAGTTTATAATGTAATTATATAATTTTTAATTGATATAAATTCATTTATTAAAATTAATAAAACTAATTTAAAATATAAAAAACTAAAGATGTACGAATTCGATTATACGTGTATCGACCATGAAAATTCGATACTTTGATTCTCGAAGGTACATATATGATTTAGGTTTAATATTTTACATAATTTTTTTATTACATTATTTATATAATTATTTTATTAGTTTATAATTATATTTAAAATTATAAATTAATTTTTATGAATTTATAATTTAATTAGATAATATATAATTGTTAAAAAATATTTTTTATATTCCATATAAATATTTAAAAAAAATTAAAATTACAAAGATTTGTATCATATGAAAATCCGATAAAAGCATGATCGGATATCAATATCAGGTGGAAGAGCACCGGATATGGACATCCGATTTATGTTTTGTGTTTGTATTTTTTTTTTCTTTTCACATTTATAAAACGGATAACAATAAATATGAAAAAAAGAATGAAGAGATGAAGAAAGCCAAGAAAAAAAATAAGTTGGGATGAATATTTGAAATGCGAAAGAGAGAAGTGTGAGAGCATACTGACAACCATCAAAAATCTTTGACTACTTCTGTTTGTTTTTTTTAATATTAAAACCTTTTTAATTACATGCTAATGAAAACATTTTATAAAACTTTGGAGGTGTACCAAATTTTCAAAATGACATTTTCTATTTTATAAAAGTAACTTTCAGATTACATATTTTTGGAGATTATTTGAAAATAGTTATTCGATAAGAATTTTGGAAAGAGAGTTCTAGAATAAAATTCCTAAAATGCATGAAAAACATTTTAGAAAAAGCTTTTTTCTCCGTTCTTCTTATCTGGCAGTGGCTGTAACAAAGATAATACAGTGCTGTGGTGAAAAGTATTTTAGTTTGTTTCTGTTGGTGTAGGGGGTGCAATTACCAATTGTGGAAGTACCGAAAGCAATAGCATGTTTTTTTTCTTTGGTAGCCCAACATTGCAAATGATGCTTGCTTTATTTATCCTTTATTTTGTTAAGTTCACCAACTAATTTTTTCGGCCTTTTTTTAGAAAAATACTCTCAATGAATACACATTTCCATTGAAAATTTCCTAATGGAAATGTATACCAATCGGACAAACTGATTTGTAAAAACTTATATAATTTATTTATAATTTAAGAAAAAAATATATGACTACAAAATTGTATAACTTTGAAATATTTATTTGTATTATATATATATATATATATATATATATATATATATATATAATTACTGTGAAACCCAAATTTAAATTATAAGAAAATATATTAGTTGTAATTTTAAATTATTATATATTTTTGTAATATAAAAGGTTTCCATATAAATAGAAGTAATTTAGAATAATTTTTTTAAACTGTATTTTTTTATCATTTCCATGATTTATAAAAATATGTAAATTAAAGTCTGTCTTTATAAAATTATATATCATTTTGTTAAAAAAATTGATATATTATTATTTTGCATATATACATATATATTATTAAAATGCTTATTTATATGTCAGTACATAAAATATTGATTAAGAAAAGTGTTAAAAGTATTCAACATATAACTAAATTTATTAAATATGAAATTGTCTTTTATTTATAAGTGTGACAATGTGAATACTAATCTTCAATAATAGCTTTCTCAATTTGACTTCCCTCACCGAAAATTAACGTAACCAACGATAATAAAATCACAAATAATTTAAAATATTTGTTTTTCTATAACGTCAAAAAGAAGAAGTTGAGATGAAGGATAAGTAGTCAAATTTGTTAACACGTGTGACACTTTCCATAGCACACGGACATGTACTTTCCAACGTTGGAAATAAATTCACGTTGGTTAGGTGGTGATGTCTTTAATACACTTCCTTTCCCGAGTATGCTACACCAGGACGAATTAAACAAGGAAAATGTTTTTTTAATAATTTTTTTTAACAATTTTTTTATAATACGTAATAGTTTGTGATTAATCTATTTTAAATATGTAAACTAATAAAATAATCACTGTAAAAAAATTGTTAAAAGAAGTTATTATCGTATGATATTCTATTAAATAAATTACTATACCCATTGCTTTTTAATCTAAATTTATGTTCAACTCTAAGCTTATGTTTTAATATCGTTTAAAATATATAACAAATTTTATTGATTTTTTATTTTTACATAAAAAATAAATAAGAATGTATAAACTAAGTAAAATAATACATGATTAACAAAAATAAAAATAGCAAAAAATAATTGAAATTATATATCTAATAAATATATAAATATAAAATCCAAATAGGTAAGTTAAGATCATTATAAATCTACATTCATAAGGGTTTAAAGTTTTTCAAAAGATGGAGTTTTTATCTAAATATATTTATTTCAAAAGTTTGGAAACACTTTTAATTAAATTATAACTACTTAATCATAAAAGTCTTGATCCAATTTAGAATTGCTAGTCCCATCGACATCACCATTATTCAGGATTAATATATTGTCATAGTAAAGGAAAAATAAAAAATAAAAATATCAGTGAACTAATGCATTAAAAAAACATAAAGAGAATAAATCACATGGTACAAGATCTTTAAGACAATTTAAATATCAAATCGTTCAATTAGTTTAATTGAAAATGACCTTATTACTATAATATTAATGTGAAAATTTTAACTTATTTAAAAATAAGATACGGATAAAAAAAACAGACCTATCATCATAATAATAAATCTAACCTAAATCCTTTTTAAAAAAATAAAATAACCGTGCGTACGTAGGGTTTTAGATTAGTTTAGTGTAAAATGAACGACTAAAAAGGATTAAAAAATTGAAATGCATTGAAGGAGTGTTATTTTCACATTCCATCTATTTTTCACATTAAAATTTTATTGATATAATATTTATTAAAAAATTTGTGGATAATTACATCAAAACAATTTTTTTCCCTTTACTTAAATAGTGTATGCATGCATTCCTTTTATAAGAAGTGATTTTCTATTCATACACAAATCTCAAACACAATAGGAGAATTATATCCTCCAATAAACCAAACTTTAAGGTGAAAACCAAATGATCATATAATTAAATCCTATGATTAATTGATTCATTATCTCTTACCTAAACTTCATGACTAATTTATCACATGACAATATTTTTATATTTTAATTATATTTTTTTCTCTCTTTTTTTAAATAAATCATAAAATATTTTCCAGAATTCAATTCTAAATAACATAATTTTCATAGAAATCGATGATGCTGGAATAAAACACCAAATGAAGATTTGGAGGGATCGATTCTTAGCTATTACAATTAATAGATCCATTTGTAGAAATAAAATAACATTGATGCTTTATGAAAAAATCATCTTAAAAAGGTACATTGAAAAAAAGAAGTTCGTATGATAAATTGAATTTATTTTAATAATTCAATAAATATTTCAAACCTTGAAGAGTCTATGCCATACCTATTAATTAATTTAATAACCACAAAATACGATTGGTTTAGTTACATCATATTTTGCACTGAAAAAATGGCTTTAACTATTAGTTCTCCAGACCTGCGTTCAAGCTTTTTCATATCTTGTTGTTAATGTATTATTATATCATTAGAATAAATCTGTTACGTTATTGATTAATAAAAGAATTCTAAAGTAGTTAAATATAAATCATAGTGTGTGTTTATTAAATTAATTAATAGGTATGTCATGGATTTTTCAGAGTCTGAAATATTTATTCAATTATTAAAATAAACTCACAGTTTATCATACAAACATTTTTTTTTCAATATGCTTTTTTAAGAGAAACTTTCTATAAAGCATCAATGCCATTTTATTTCTACAAATGAATCTATTTGTAGTAAGAGTTAAGAATTCGATCCCTCCACCAGGAAACTTAATCTACCTTAACCAACCTGATAAAATTTCGATATTAAAATAATATTAAAAAAACTAATTATCATAGTAGAAAAATGTTTTTAATGTTAAATATTTGAATGAAATTATATTATATCTTAAATGAGATATTTAAAAGAAAAAGAATAATTAAGTTTTGAATTTCTTGAAAATTTAAATATTTTTAACTGAGTTTCTATTATATATATTTTTATCTATTGAATGCTTAAAGAGTTATACGTTTCAATCAAATTTCATTAATTTTTTTTTAAGTATTGTGACATAGTATTTTATCCTGGATCTTGTTGACTCATTTTCATAAGTTAAAAAATCTTATATATGTGATAAATGTACAATAATATTGTGATTTATGTAAATGAGTAAGTGATTTTTATTACTTTTATTAAAAATATTTTAGATAACAAAATGTTATATTTTCTATAATTTTAACATTAATTTATTATGTCACAATTTAGGGACCATAATTGTCACTATCATTTATGCATGTGATGAAAGTTATAGTTCCATGTCTTTCATATTTTTATTTATCATGACAAAAGATTGTCACAATCAGTAATAATAATAATATTTTGTTATTCACCAGTTCCTTACTTAACCCTCCTCCATCCATTCTTCCCTTTCCCCCTCTCATTTCCATACCTTATTCTCTACACTTCTTTTCCATCACATACCCATGGCTGAGAAGGTACTTCCATGCCCATCCCTTAATTATTCTCTTATTCCAATTTCATCCCAATTAATTCAACACTCTTCAACTCAAATTCTTAATTTCTCAACCAAATGTCTAATCGATCACGTTCATTCATCAGGTGACCGTTATGAAACTCAAGGTTGATCTCCAGTGCCACAAATGCTACAAGAAGGTCAAGAGAATTCTCTGCAAATTCCCTCGTGAGTACCAAATTCTCAATCGATTTCTTTTCTTTTTTGATTAATTTGGCGTTACTGTTGTTGTTTTGGTACTGAAAACTTGCATGCTGAATATGGAATGATTTACAAAACTAAAGTAAATAATCAGTTCACCAACAGTGTGGTTAGTGAATGAAAAGAGAATCAAACTGAGTTGATTTTGGGGTGTTGAAAATTTTGTGAACAAGAGAAATTCGAGACCAGTTTTATGACGAGAAGCATGACATCGTCACCATAACTGTGGTATGCTGTAACCCGGAGAAGCTGAGAGACAAGATTTGCTGCAAAGGCTGTGGGACTATCAAAAGCATTGAAATCGTCGAACCGCCCAAGCCCAAACCACCCGAGAAGCCTAAGCCTGAAAAACCCACCGAACCGGTGAAGCCAGAGAAGCCGCTGCCGCCTCTGCCGCCTCCAAGGCCGCCGCCGCCTCATTGTCCGGTGCCGCCGCATTGTCCGGTGCCACCGCATTGTCCGCCGCCGCCGCCGCATTGTCCGCCACCACCGCATTGTCCGCCGCCGCCAAGGCCGGTTCCGATCGGAGTATGTTGTGTACCATGCTATGAAGGTCAGGGAGGTGGACCATGCTTTCATGGGCCATGTTATGTGGTTTGTTGTGGAAGACCTATTTGCCACAGTTACGGTTGGTGCAGGCCCTGTTGCGATGAATATTTCTGTGAAGATAACGCCTCTGCCTGCTCAATTATGTGATCGTCCTCTCCATGATCACCTTCTGTTTATTCATCGATTCTGTCATCTGTGTTGTGCCTCTCATGCATTCAATCGTCAACCCAAGGAATAATAATCTTCTTTATCTTTTGTGAGTACATAATTAACAATAATATAATATAGTTAGAGTTAATATGAAAATAATTCCAAAAATATTTAACAAAATTACTTCATTTTAATTAAAATATTAATATAACGTTTATATAAAAATTAAATTTATTCTCAATTTAAAAAAAATATTCATTAAAAAAATATAAAAGTAAATTAAAATAATAAATATAGAATAAGACACATGTGATACTATTATTATCAAAATGACACGAAATTAATTGACTTCACTAATGAATAATTATTTTTAAATTAAAACTCATAATTGGTCAGATTCCTATAAATTCTATAAACAGGGGTTTAATTTCGAGGTAAAAATCACTTTTACTCACTATTGAATTACTAAAGGCTTACATAGAAAAATTCTAACATGAGCGTCAGAGTGTATTCTACATGTTACCCTCCTACACCGATCGATTACCAGAACAAAAAGTAAAAAGACATTCGATACACAGGACTTTCAGACAAGCGGTTATCCTTGTTCCATTTCAGTAAAAACATTTTGTAATTTCCTCTGAATTAATACAATATGGTATGGTACGTGAGCTCTAAATTCATATTAAATGAGAACTTTATGATAAACTAAATTCATAAAAATGTTAAATAATTTGTACTTAATGAGACTTTGATTGTAGATTAAATTCATAAATATTCAGCGGTTTATTGTTCAATTAGTGTAATTGAAAATCACCTTGGTACTCTAATATTAATGTAGAAATTTTACTATATAACTTATTTAAAAATAAGAGACTGATAAAGAAAAAACAGACCTATCATCATAATAATAAATCTAACCTAAATCCTTTTAAAAAAATTAAATAAACCGTGCGTACGTAGGGTTTTAGATTAGTTTAGTATAAAATGAACGATTAAAAAGGATTAGAAAAATTGAAAATTAAAAATGATACTCTTCAAAAACAATTATTCTTTGACATAATAAATATTTGCATACTAATATTAATAATTATTAAAGTAGGCAAGAACACAAAACCGAAATTTGATTGAGTGGATGACATCTAGCCTTGATAAACAGTATGTGCACTTTCCCGAGTCCAGAAGTTTGGTCCATATGCAATCACGATAACTAGTATCCCTATTATTGGTATAAAGCAGAAACATAGATTAAATATAAAAATAAATAAATATGTGAAAATATAAATTTTGTTTAGGTATTTAAATGAAAATATATACTTATCTAAAACTTAAAATTATTTTATAGAGTTATAAATCACCTTTTTTTAAAACAATTGACGTATAAACGAACTTCTAATTGAATTGATTTAATTTACAATATTTTATATTCTTTTAGAAAAAAATATTAACATACTTCAGAAATAATAATTTAATAGTATATTTGATTCAACAGGAAAGAGAAATGAGGATGAAATGAAAAGAGAGAGGGAGAAATTTCCTTCTTTCTTAAAAATTTACCTTTAAAAACGAAGGTTAGAAAAAAAAAATTGAAATGCATTGAAGGAATGCTATTTTCATATTCCATCTATTTTTCACATTAAAATTTTATTATGATATAATATTTTATTAAAAAATTTGTGGATAACTGCATCAAAACAATTTTTTTCCCTTTACTTTGATAGTATATGCATGCATAGTCTACATGTTCTTTTTACATGAAGTCATTTTCTATTCATACACAATTCTCAAATACATTAGTAGAATTATACTCTCCAATAAACCAAACTTTAAGGTAAAAACCTACCGATCATATAATTAAATCCTATGATTAATTGTTTCATTATCTCTTCCCTAAACTTTTTGACAATTTATTATATGACAATATATTCATATTTTAATTATAATTTTTCTCCTTTTTATTTTAAACAAATCATAAAATATTTTCCAGAATTCAATTTTAAATAACATAATTTTGATAGAAATTGATGACGCTGGAACAAAACACCAAATAAAGATTTGGAGGGATCGATTGTTAGCTCTTACAATTAATAGATCCATTTGTAGAAATGAAATTTATGAAAAATTTATCTTAATAAGGTATATTGAAAAAAAAAATGTTTGTGTGATAAATTGAGTTTATTTTAATAATTCAATCAATATTTCAAACTAATTTAATAAGTAAAAATATATTTGGTTAGGTGCATCACATTTTGCATATTATACTGAAAAGAAATTGTCACCACAATGATAATAGCTTCAACTGTCAAAATGGGTCATTCGGCTCAACTCGTCCTAATCCACTGCAGGTTGGTCACTTAGTGAGCCAACCCAATCCGATTCATTTGTTAATGAGTCAAAAAAATTCGAACCTGGTTCTAGCCACAACGGGTTAGTGAGTTAAACAAGTTGATTCACTAGTTCACTCAATTACAAGTTTTTTTTAATAAAAAATACAATTTGTTTTTGTAATTCAATTTTAAATAATTCTACTCTAAAATAATGTTAAACTCCAAAGATAATTTAAAACAAAAAATTTAATTTACAACCCAAATGTAATCCAAAAGCAAACCCAAAAAAGGGAATAAATAAGTTTATAATATTGACAATTTCTATGTCATTTATCCATTTATAAGATTAGAGTATTGAATGGATAAATTTATAATATTTTTCTCTTTTGAAACATCTTTTTTTAATTCCCATTTTTAATACAATAGAAAAAATGTTACCTAATAATATTGAAACACAAAATAATAAATAATTAAATTAAACTAAGTGGGTTAGTGAGCCAACCCGGCTCACCACGAATTCAACCGCTGAGCCGGATTCTAATTGAGTCAGATTGAAAATTGACCCATATAAAAAAATTTAATTTTTTTCAAACCCAACCCGATCGGAACCCATAGTAAGCCGGGTTAACCCGTCGATGCTAATCCATTTTGACAACATTACTTAAATTATAACTTTTTTTTTTGTTATTAATGTATTATCATATCACTAGAATAAATTTGTTACGTTATTGATTATTAAAAGAATTTTAAAGTAGTTAACTATAAACATTTTAAGTAATCAATTCCTATTATACATATGTTGTGACAAATGAATAAAAATGGATTTCGTTTTAGATTATCCTAATGATAGTGTTATTATTCTTCTTTCTCTGTCTTTCTTGTATTTTGTTCTATATAATTTTTCCAAATTTTGCAAAGGGAAGAAAAAAGAGGCTCACAAAGTCAAATGGCCAATACTTAGTTACCTTCCATTGGTTCACAAACACCCCTGCAAAATACAAGAAAGTCAAAGAAATAAAAACAATAACACTACCATTAAGGTTATCTAAAAGGAAACCAATAAAATACGGTATTTATTATTCATTTGTCACAACATATGTATAATATAAATTAATTACATAAATAACATTGTGATTTATACTTAACTACTCTTGAATTTTTTTTAATAATCAATCACAAAACAATTTTATTCTAATGATATAACAATATATTAACAAAAGAAAAATATATATAGAAAGCTTGAACAAGCTTGAACTTGGGCCTGAAAAAGCAGTGGTGGAAGCCATTATCATTGCCATGACAATTTTAAGTGGAATGTGCAAAATGTGATGCAACCAACCAATTATATTGTGTTTATTTAATTAATTAACAGGTATGTGATGAATTTTTCAGAATCTAAAATATTTATCAATTATTAAAATAAACTCAGTTTATCACAAACATTTTTTTTCAAATATACTTTTTTTAAGAAAAACTTCCCATAAAGCAGTCATTTTATTTCTACAAATGATCTATTTGTTATAAAATATAAGACCCATGAAAAATATCTACAATAACACATAATAATAATTTTATTAATATTAATATTGATAGTAATAATTTTTTTATGGATAAAAAATGTAATTAATAAGAAATTTATTGTGAGAAAACTTAAAATAAAAAAGAATTACTATAGAAAATTATAGTAAGGGTTCAAAATTTTGAGAACCAATTTTTGGAAGCTTTTTAAAAAAAATTTAAAAAATGAATAGTATAAAATGAATAATAAAAAAAGGGAATAGTAAAAAAGGATAAGTCATCCACGTTGGTGCATAGAAGGATCATATATGTTTTGGATTAAAATAATATTTTTTTAATAAAATAATGAATAGTAAAAAAAGAACTTAAATAGTGCCAAAAGTTTGGCTTATAAATAGCAAGCAGGAGGAATGACGTTTTCGCACCTAAGATGTAGAGAAATTTAGTAGAAAAGAAAAAAATTAGGAAGATTTTGTAGTAAGAAATTTTAAAGGGGAGATTATAGAAGTTTTATGGGAAGAACCTTTAGTCAAGAAAATGAGTTTGAAAGAGAGGTAAGATGAACTAACTTTTCTATGCTATCATGTTAATTATTTAAAACTATTGTATGACTATTCATGCATTGAATTATTGTGTATGTTTATGTGGTAGTTATATACCTATTCATCCTTGAATTTATGTGTTAATATTGTTAATATAAAAATATGTTATTATTTTGAATGTGTGAATAAGAAATTTGTTAAAAACTAGTTGAGGAACACTTTGACTAAAGAAAGACTTGGTACTTAAGTTGTCCATTGTGACGCACCTCTCTTTCTTGGAAGTCTACTCAACAGGTTTTTAGCTTAATTCTGATTGAACGGATTATCTACTGTTTTATTTTGTAATATACTAAATTGATATGAAAATCTATGATGGATGTGTTATATGATATTGAATGTAAATTTATGCATCTAAACCTGGTATGAGTTGATGAATATGAACATGATATGAGTCTCGTGAAGAGATTCTGTAGTGGCATGGTATTGTGTACACGTTGATGTTGAAGGTCCTGTAGGAAAGATCATCTGATACTCTAATAACTCTTCAGTCTTAATGTGTTAATGGACATAGGTGTTAACGGACTAACATTATGGTGACATGTTGGATTGTATTTGGCCATTATATTGTTGTATGGAGAGTGGAGGTCGCCACAAGTGCGCGACCATCCGAGACTTCCATCAACGTTAGATCCGGATAATAGAGTCTAGCAAAAAATCATTTTCATGAATATGAGTTAGGTGTAGTATCATGCATCATTTTTAATAGTTTGTTACATGGTAGCTCACCCTTACTTATTTGTGCATGTGCCAGAAAAATCATATTTTTGCGATGATCGTACAACGTATCTGTTATACGGGAGCAGACAAAGGAGTGTTGTCTAATCCAGTACAAGTGAAGATAGAGGTGGAAGGATAGTATAGAAAAGTTCGAGTTATCTTTAAGTTGAAATCTGAGTTTAAAATATGTAATTAATGTAAAATCTTTTATATTTTCGAATGGATGACAGTAAAAATGTTACAGTTCTTATATTATTTACGAAATATCAAGTGTGAGAATTTGGGATGTTACATAAGAATTAAGAATTCGATCCCTTCACCAGAAAACTTAATCTACCTTGAACCAACCTGACAAAATTTCAATAAAAAGGAGAAAATTAAAGAAAAAATTATAAATAATATTAAAAAAACTAATTACAACAGTGCAAAATGATTTTTAATGTTAAATATTTGAATGAAAATATTACATCTTAAATGCGATATTTAAAAGAAAAAATAATAATTAAGTTTTAAATTTCTTGAAAATTTAAATATTTATTTGAGTTTCTATTATATATTTTTTATCTATTGAATGCTTAAAGAGTTATACGTTTCAATCAATTTTTATTAATTTATTTTTTCTGTTAAGTATTGTGACATGATAGTATTTTATCTGGGATCTTGTTGACTCATTTTTCTGTGTTAAAAAATCCTATATATGTGATAAATATAAAATAATATTGTGATTTATGGAAATGAATAAGTATTTTTTATTAAAAATATTTTAGATAACAAAATGCTATATTTTCTATAATTTTCACATTAATTTATTATATCACAATTAGGGACCTTAAATTGTCACTATCATTTATGCATGTGATGAAAGTTATAGTTCCATGTCTTTCATATTTTCATTTATCATGACAAAAGATTGTCACAATCATCAATATAAGTAATAATAATAATATTTTATTATCCAATACATCTTGAATTAAAATAATAAAAATTACTTATCATTTTATATCTTAATTATGATATTGTTTTATACTAACAACGAAATATTTGTTAATATGTAAACAAAAAATTGTATCTTCTCTCTCTTTTTCTGTTCCGTAGCAGCCAAAGGTTTGGCAATTTGATAACTCAAGGACTGTAATAAATGACAGGATTTGGTAAACTAGTTTGGATAGACATGGAAGGTAGGAAGGTCTTAGCACACAATCAATCATTATTGAGCATAAGAAAAATAAATTTTATTATTTTAAATGTACACAGTATAAAAATAAAAATATTAAAAAGAGTGAAAATAGGCAGAACGCGATGAGGTGAATTGCAGAGTCGGCAAGGCTAGGTCTCGCTGCACTGCTCCTCCAAGCCACGACAATATTTCCAACGTAGTAACGTATCATTCAGTTACACTACGTGTTCTTATCGTATTGGTTTCTCTTTCACCTGTTCCTTACTTAACCCTCCTCCATACCTTCTTCTCTTTCCCCCTCTCTTTTCCATACCTTATTCTTCACACTTCTTTTCCATCACATACTTCCCACCATGGCTGAAAAGGTACTTCCATGCGCATCCCTTAATTCTTCTTCTTTCCAATTTCATCCCAATCAATTCAACACTCTTCATCACTATTCAACTCAAATTCTTAATTTCTCTAATCGATCGCGTTCATTGATCAGGTGACCGTAATGAGACTCAAGGTTGATCTCCAGTGCCACAAATGCTACAAGAAGGTCAAGAGAATTCTCTGCAAATTCCCTCGTGAGTGCCAAATTCTCAATCGATTTCTTTTCTTTTTTTAATCAATTTGGCGTTTGTTATTGTTTTGGTACTGAAAACTTGCATGCTGAATATGGAATGATTTACAAAACTAAAGTAAATAATCAGTTCACCAACAGTGTGGTTAGTGAATGAAAAGAGAATCAAACTGAGTTGATTTTGGGGTGTTGAAAATTTTGTGAACAAGAGAAATTCGAGACCAGTTTTATGACGAGAAGCATGACATCGTCACCATAACTGTGGTATGCTGTAACCCGGAGAAGCTGAGAGACAAGATTTGCTGCAAAGGCTGTGGGACTATCAAAAGCATTGAAATTGTCGAACCGCCCAAGCCCAAACCACCCGAGAAGCCTAAGCCTGAAAAACCCACCGAACCGGTGAAGCCAGAGAAGCCCAAGCCCGAAAAACCCATCGAACCGGTGAAGCCAGAGAAGCCCAAGCCCGAAAAGCCCCCTCCCCCGACGAAACCGAATCCGCCCGCTCCAGAGCCGGTGGCTCCGCCCGCTCCATTGCCGGTGGCTCCGCCCGCTCCAGTGCCGGTGGCTCCGCCCGCTCCGGTGCCGGTGCCGGTTCCGGTGCCAGCGCCGCCGCCAAGGCCGGTGCCTTGTCCGGTTCCAGCGCCGCCGCCAAGGCCGGTTCCGATCGGAGTATGCTGTGTACCATGCTATGAAGGTCAGGGAGGTGGACCATGCTTTCATGGGCACGGTGGGCCACCACCATGTTATGATATTTGTTATGGAAGACCTATTTACGACAGTTACGGTGGGTGCAGGCCCTGTTACGTGAGCCGTTGCGATGAATATTTCTGTGAAGATAACGCCTCTGCCTGCTCAATTATGTGATCGTCGTCTCCACGATCACCTTCTGTTTATTCATCGATTCTGTCATCTGTGCTGTGCCGCTCATGCATGCAATCATCAACCCAAGGAATAATAATCTTCTTTGTCTTTTGTGAGTACAAATTAATTACAATTCTAATACATGTTACCTGAAATGTCTTACATGTTCACTACTCTTGATCAATAAAGTTTCTCTGGTAAAAGTCAGTTTCCATTGCATTTGGTGCCGGTGGGGCTTCAAATTAAATGGTGGGCGGCTAATCTCTATATAACAACGACACCACCTTGAATTATCAATATGCTTTTTTGACAAAACAAAGGTAACTTTTTAACTCCAATAACACCACTAATAATATTGAATAATTAGGTCAGTGTCATGATAAATACTCTCAATTATTTCCATTTTGCGTTTACACGGGCTTCAGTTACTCAATTTGGTGATGCTCGATTTTCTTATGAAAGTAAACCTAACAAATTCTTTCTTGTTGGTTTCTGGTTACAAACAACAAAAAATATAAATAAGAATGACACTGGTTTGTTTGTATTTACATTAGGAAATTCTTGTTTTTCACTTGGTATTTTGCTGGGGGAATTTTGGGTGAGGAAGGTGACGATTTAATGATGTTATTGCACGTTGTCTTTTAGAGAAAGATGAATACGCTTTGCCCGCTCATGCTTTAGTGGTTACTGAACAATGACTTCATCGGACAGTGACAAGTTGGCAACCATGTTCTCTTCTTTCCTACCCAACAACTTATGATGTAATTTGTATAAATAGATGGATATGGATCCATATACGCGGAATCACCGTCGATCCAAAACACATCTACTTTAATTTTGCCTCTTTAAACAGAGAAGGAGCAAAAAATAAAACTTGAAATGGTTTCTTACGGCTGAAGTGAAAGGGACTTGGCAAGTCATAAAAGTTGCTTTCGTCTGAAGATAATGTCTGGTTTATGTTGAGATAACGATTCTTTCAACACATTTTCTTGACGTGTCATTACGATTGGTACATGTTAATATTTATAATAATAATTATTATTGATTGGAAAAAAAATTTGGACCAATGACATAGAAATAATATTAAAATATTATCAAGAAAATATTGTAAAAAGTATCTCTTTTATGTTGTTTACAACAGTTCGTATGATTCAAACCAGATCAATCAGCATTAAATTATTAGCTACCAAATTTCTTCTTTCCTAATTAATCAGTGCCAGCTTTTTTCATCATTTCAAGCAATGTGGTTAGACGCTTTAGAATATTTATTAACCTTATGAAACTTCGCACTCTCCTTTCAATATCAGCATCCCAAAGTATATGATTTACGTTAGTGTTAAATGTAAATGGAAATATGTGTGTGTTTATTTATTTATAATAAAATTGTTACTACAGGAAATACCAAAAATAATATCCATTAATTATTTTCTAACTGAATTGTAAAAATAGAACATAAATCAAATGAATAATATGATATATGTGAGAACCTATAAAGTGTTTTAAGAGTAGTGGTAGTTTTTAAAGTATGTGATTTAGAGGTTTTTTTCTTTTACTAATGTATGTTTTTTATTTATGCATTATCTGGTGATGACTTACGATTTATTATTTTCTACAAATTAAATTTCCTTATTTTATTTAATCTTTAATGAGCATAGAATAATTTTTGCGGTAGACAAGATTTCAAATAGTTGGCCTTATTGATTTTATTTGCTTGTTCGTGACGTATTTCAATGAAATAATGTCATATAAACCTATACTTAAGACATAGCTGACTATTAAAGCTTAAGAAAAAATATGTACTGAGTAAATAAATACAAATAAGTGTTAGACTTATCAAACTCTAACCTAACTTATTTACATGATTTTATTTCTCTCACCGTCTCTTTTCGAATAAGTTAAATTATACTACTTTACAATTTTTATTCTATTTCTCACATATCTACACTCTATAAAAAATAGGTAAACATTTAATTTTATTTTTTAATTTATTTTCTCTTTCCTCTGGTCTAAAGAAAGTCTATTTCCTTTTATTTCTACCTTTTAAAAATTGATAAAATATAACATATTTTCCAAAATGATAGCTTTCAGGCTTTTGGCCTTTTACCAAAAAGCAAAGCAGAAGAACTTTGATAAACTTTTCAATTGGTACGGTTTATCGTATGTGGCACCATTAATACTTACAATTGTAAAATGACAAACATACCCATCAAACGTGGCACCCTATGCAGCACCACTGCTTGGGCCCAATGATAAATAATAAAATAAATAATATATTTATTGAATACTACATCCTTAATACTAAATATTACACCATAATTTATTTTTATTTTAGAGTTAAATATTATTTTAGTATTTGAAGTTTGATACAAAATTAATTTTTTTTTAACTTTGATATATTTTTTTTTTCAAATTTTAAAAAATAAATGACGTAATCTTTTTAATTTAGTTACGTTTTTAATTGTCATATATTTTTTCATTGAACTAAACAAATTTAAATGTTATTATAAGATGAGTTAGATATTTTAAAAAATTTTAAAATCTAAAAAATTATATCCATCAATTTTTAAAATTATTAGACTAAAATATATAAAAGTTTAAAAAAAAATTAAATTTCGCATTAAAAAACCAAAAACATATTTTATATTTATTTGGATAAATACTTAATGTTATTCAGACAATTCAAAACAAAATACTACAATTAGGAAAAGGAGAAATTGAATATATGGTGAAAATAATCAAAGAAAAAAAAAAGTCCTTTACTTTATCATATTTTGTTTTGATTTCTATTAATTATTTTTGTTCTGAGATTATTGGGTCAAATTGATTTAAAAAACTTGAAAATTTTTTAGTTAGAATGAAATGTATTTGAGACAATTCCGTAAATATAAAAAGATAGGTGGAAGCATGTAAATGTAAATCTTATATTACTTATTTTTTCTCTTAATGTTGTTTTGTTCGTGTCGTGCTTATAAGTTATAATATAGCCTTAGTGATGTGGGTCAATGGGTTGGATGGGTTTGGGGTATTTCTTTTTGCGCCCCTAATCCATAGAGTATGAAGCGCGTTACACGTGTTTATATTGAGCAAATGTATCATATCTCATGCTTTCTTTAAAAAAAATTTGATTCATGTGGACCTTTATATATATATATATATATATATATATATATATATATATATATATATATATATATATATATATATATATATATCCGTTTCGATTTTTTTTTATTATAAAGATCCATAATGTTAAACAAATTTTAAAAAAATATCAAGTACATATTTCAATGTTTTATCTTTTTGAGCTTATATTAAAAACATCGAATAAATATTATTCTTGACATTTTAGAAAAAAACATTTATTTTCTTAGTTTCATATCTCACTCTTCTTTAGATATTTGTTGAAGGTGGTAGTGTGAGGTGGGAGATAAGGCGATGCAGAACAGAGCATAGACTGCAAAAATGGCTTACAATATCTGCTCTTCTCCTTCTTCTCTCTTCCACGATTTTCCCTCCATCTCTTCTTCTTCTTCTTCTCCCTCATCCTCCTCCTCCTCTTCTTCCTCTTCGCGCAAATTCAAACTTCGAAACTTGTCTTCCTCTTCTTTTCAACCCTCTCATTCTCATTCTGCGACCCTGCACTCGAAAACCCTTCTCCATGCTCCCCAGGTGTCCTTGCACGAACCCATTTCCGAACAGATACCATCGGAGGGGAATCCGGAGGGAAATTCCACGTCTTCCTATAAAAGTAGTCGTATTTGGGTGAATCCCCGAAGCCCGAGGGCGAAACAACTCGAGAGAAAATCCTACGATGCCAGGTACAAGTCTCTTGTCAATGTCGCCAACTCCTTGGACTCTTGCAATCCCTCTCAAGAGGACGTGTCTCTGGTTTTGAAGAATTTGGGGGGTAGGGTTTTAGAGCAAGACGCTGTAACTGTCATCAACAACATGTCAAATTCCCTTGTCGTGCCCTTTGTTCTCAGCTACTTTCAGCGTAGGATTAGACCCTCCAGAGAGGCCATTCTCTACAACGTCACTCTCAAGGTGTTTCGGAAGAACAGAGATATGGATGCCATCGAGAAGGTGTTTGATGAAATGCTTCAGAGAGGGGTCAGGCCTGATAATGTCACCTTCTCGACCATAATTAGCTGCGCTAGGATTTGTTCGGTGCCCCATAAGGCCGTTGAGTGGTTTGAAAAGATGCCATCGTTTGGTTGTGAGCCTGATGAAGTTACCTACTCGGTTATGATTGATGCTTATGGCAGGGCTGGTAACATTGACATGGCTTTGCGCTTGTATGATCGTGCAAGGACCGAGAGTTGGCGCCTTGATACCGTTACCTTCTCTACCTTGATTAGGATGTATGGTTTGGCAGGGAATTACGATGGATGCTTAAATGTCTACCAAGAGATGAAGGTTCTTGGTGTTAAACCAAACATGGTTATTTATAATACTCTTTTAGATGCCATGGGGAGGGCTAGGAGGCCTTGGCAGGCCAAGAGTATATTTACGGAGATGATGAATAATGGATTGTCACCGAATTGGGTGACTTATGCGTCTCTCTTGCGAGCCTATGGTAGAGGGCGCTACAGCGAAGACGCTCTCTTTGTTTACAAGGAAATGAGGGAAAAGGGAATGGAGATGAATACTCATCTTTACAATACCCTTTTAGCTATGTGTGCCGATCTTGGTCTTGCTGATGAGGCATTTAAGATTTTCGAAGACATGAAAAGTTCTGCAACTTGCCTTTGTGACAGTTGGACGTTCTCGTCCTTGATTACCATATATTCTTGCAGTGGGAACGTTTCAGATGCTGAAAGAATGTTGAATGAAATGATTGAATCTGGCTTTGAGCCTACTATTTTTGTTCTGACGTCGCTCGTGCAGTGCTACGGGAAGGCCGGACGTACTGATGATGTTGTGAAGACGTTTTATCAACTTTTGGATTTGGGTCTCAGTCCAGACGACCGTTTCTGTGGTTGTCTTCTGAATGTTATGACCCAAACACCGAAAGAAGAACTTTTCAAGCTAAAAGATTGTGTGGATAAGGCTAATCCAAAGCTTGGGTCTGTGGTAAGATATTTGGTCGAAGGGCTGGAGGAGGGCGATGGAGAGTTTAGAAAAGAAGCTTCTGAACTCTTTGATTCAATTGCTGATGAAGTAAAGAAGCCCTTTTGCAATTCTCTGATCGATCTTAGTGTCAACCTGAATTTGATGGACATGGCATGCCAGCTTCTGGACCTGGGGTTGACGCGTGAAATATATACGGATATACAGACCAAGTCTCAAACTCAATGGTCTCTGCATCTGAAGAGTCTCTCGCTTGGAGCTTCGCTTACTGCGTTACATGCTTGGATAAATGATTTGTCCAAGGTTTTGGAATCAGGAGAGGATCTTCCACCAGTGCTTGGTATTAATACTGGTCATGGGAAACACAGGTATTCGGAAAAAGGTTTGGCAAGTGTTGTTGAGTCACATTTAAACGAACTCAACGCTCCATTCCACGAGGCTCCAGATAAGGCTGGCTGGTTTTTGACTACACAGGTAGCAGCCAAGTCATGGCTGGAGTCTAGGGAACTGGTTACTGCATAATTAATGTTATTGGGCTATGGGGTTTAGGTAATTCCAACTACATCTTTTCTCCATTGTTTATGTTGTTTCAAGGAATGAAATGCCATGCAGATTTATGCATTTTCCTTTGTCTTTGGAGGAATTTTTTGTATTAGATTCAGATATATAATTATTTTATAATGAATGTCTTATAGTCTAAATGTAGATCTGACAGTAATATTTATTCTCAAGCATGATGGCTACTGGCTAGGTTTATTTGCATTTGAGTGATATCGAAATTTGTTAATATCTTCTAAATATGTGGTCAACTCTAGCCTTATTTCAAATAGTTATGTTGGGATTGACTTTGATTTGATTAAGATGTATAGTATTTTTTGTGAAAAAAGAATAGTTAAACGAAAATGTTACGGTTTTCGGAGTTCATGCTATGACTTTGAAAGTTCAAGTCCCTCCTTTGTGTGCATGTCGTCATTGACTTTTTCTGCCGGAAATTACCCCTTTCTGTCCTTTTAAAGAAGTTAATCATCCAACTTAATTGCACGTTTGTTCTATCCAACATAATTAACCATATATGTCTTTATTTAAAGTACTCTGAACTTCATCTAATCAATGCCCAACGGGAAACTGTTGGGCTTTTCAGTTTCAACCAAAGAAGGAAACCAGAGGTCCTCTTCTTGAAGGAGGAAAAAGAAAGTTCAATGCTTCCAAGGCATTGAACTCTGTTTATTTCAAACGATACATGCTGGTTTGCAGGTGGCTGCAGATTGGGGAGGTTTACCGTCTTTGTGCCTTACTTGACACAATCTGTTGAGTCTTTGGTATCTCGTAGAAAAAATGACAATACAAATGTGAAAATGAGGAAAGTGAAGATTATGTTGAGTAAGAAACATTCGCAATTGCTGTTAACCAGAGAAGTATAGTTTCTCAAATTCTGGATTGCAAGAGGGTGCCAAAATGATTGGATGCAGAGCTATTAAATGATTGGAGAATCATAATTTTAAGCTCTCCCAAATTGTCCAACTAGTTATTGCAGTTTTTTTTAAATAAAGGATAATATACGTCTTTTCTCAGGAATTTGGTTGATTCTTGAAATGTAAAGAAAAGTGCAGCACGCTCATCTGTGTGTTTTTTATACTAGCATGTTCTGTTTTTTATTCCTTTAGTTTAAGACTCTCGCAAACCTTTTTCTTTTCATTTACAATTGATTTCTATATTCTAAAATTGTTCTGTTTTCAAAATGTGAGTAAACAGAGGTGCTTAGATAACTAGTGGAAGATCATGCAAGACACATTGCAGAGTGTAAATTACAGGAGAAGTTGAATAAGAAGAAAGCACAAGAACAAAATGAGAACGAGAAAAAGTTTTTGGGTTAAATATTTTAATAGCTGAATTTTGATATGAAGTTAAAATTTATCTCTGTTTCTCTGTCTAAAAGTTTGATACATTTTTCTTTTTAAATTTTAAAAATAGATAAATATAATTTTTTTAATCTAATCATACGTAAAAATTTATAAACTACTCAAATATTAATATGTATTATCTTATTCAAAAATACATTTCATTGTAATCTAGAATATATTATTTATTTTGTATTGAAATATATAGTTCGAAAAATAAATTTATATCTTGGATTATACATTTTAAAATATAAAATTTGTAATATGGAATGATTTTTTTATTTTATATTCCAAAACATATAATTTAAAATTCAAAATTTATATTTTAAAAATATATTTTGGAAATATATTTTATATTTTAAATTGTGATGTATATTTTATTTTATATTTTAAATTGAATATTTTTAAGTACAATCTGTAATACAAATTAAAAGTTAAAATATAGATTTATATTTTAAATAATACATTCTAAAATATCTATATATCATAGAGTCTGAAATTGAAATGAAAAATCCTAGCTCAGAAGGTAAATTTGGAATGTTTAAGTTAAGGAGAGTGAAGTTGAAGTTGAGCCCATTCTAAGTTTTAATTTTAAAGCAATAATAATTAGTTTAATATTGTTTACAATAGCACACTCCTTTATCCTTGGCTTCATGAACCAATGCTTGTATATAATTTAGTTCAAATTCCAAGTAAAAAAAGTATATATGAATAATCTTTAATCTTTAACACAGTAAACGATGTGAGACTTGATTATCATCATGATAACTACAAAACCTGAGTTTGGGTAAGAAAAACATTAGAATTGTTTTGGAAGGTTCTTTCATTAAATAATGATGAGGGGAATAGTGTTCATGTGTGGTTTAGAGAAACCTTAAATCCAAAGGAAGAATAAGTTTAGCCTCAATCAAATGTTCATTCAACAATTCATGTTTTCTTGTCTTGTTGATCCTCATCACAGCATCCCCATAAAGCATAATAAGAATAAGAATAAGAATATGTTCCTTTCCTGTTCACTCAGACTTCATCCAACATTTCTAATTCAAAATTTGGCATTACCAAGCCAATACACCTTTTAAGGAATGACTATATATCATCATTGATATAAATATTAGGGTCATCGAAATTGAAGAATTTTTCATTTGCACTGGTTCTATATATTTAGGTGAATGTCTAAAATTATCTTACCATAGCCACCTACTTTATTATTGAGAGAACATTTTAAGAAGCATCTTAGCTTTTAGAAGAAGAATAAGTGGCAGATGGAACAAGCAAGCTCTCAGAATCATTCAGAAAACCATTTCCAATTCAAAATCTCTTCAGAATATAAACAGCAAACTCAATAATATTATTGAAGATATAACCACACTCTTATTCCCTCTCTATCTTTCCATTCTGCTTCCTCTATCCCTCAATTCTCTCTCCCATGGATGTTACAAAAATGCTTGTGCAGTATAAATACCATATCACCATTGCAATAGCATTTTCACTGTCCTTATTCCTGATGCTATATGCAGCACCACGAATTATGAACATTCTGGCGTATTTCTGGCCTTTGTTTGCTTCCACTACGGTCTTATTGGCTGCAATAATAGCTTTTGGAGGGGTTTCCAAATTTTCAACTGAAGATCATGTACACGGTGAAAAAGCTGGTGAAGGACTCTTGGATTATGTAACAAGCGTGCCAGAACACACTGAAGACTCTCCAAACTTCTAAAGTGAAAATTTCAAGCTTTGTTTTATGTCCAAAACAATTATCATTGATAACTTGTTCTCTGTATCCAGATTCAGGTCTAAGTGGCAATTGTATCAATCATGTACAATGAATCAGCAGTATGAAAGAAAATAAAAGTATGAACTTCTCCACATGATTACTTTATTTAATATTTTACTCCACATCTCATGGATGCCTTGGCTGAAATAGTGAAATGCATAGATGAACTGACAAAGGGTTATTCCCATAAAACACTATAACAAGATCAAGAATACAAAGATAGATTTCTACAAACAAAAGTATTTACTATTTTTCTAACACATTTGCTAGCTTTAGTTCATGTTATCATGCTTTTGAAGTTGTTGGATCTTGTCTTTCCTTGACTTCAGTGACTGTTTCCTTACAATTTTTCTTCATGTCCTCATCAAAACTACATGCCTCGATCACCTTCATAGTCAAAAAAGTATTTCCATATAACAGTCAATAATTCACCTCACTCTTCAGTCAGGGGGTTATATCTGAGATCAGCTTCTGTCAGTGTTCCTGATTGATCAAAATCTAGTTGTCTAAAAATATCCAGAACAGCTAAAATATCATCTTGGCTGATCTTTCCCATTTCCTTCAGCTTATACAAAACGAACTCTGTAGCACTGAAATAACGAAGAATGTTGAATGTGAACATTTCATGACTTATAATTAAGCTAAATATTTGTGCAATCTATTAATGATATAGAGAAGAACAATCCTTATAAGCTTACAATTATTATTATTATCATCATTGTTTTCATTACCAAGAGCAGTTGTTCTATTTACCTGACCACATGATCTCCATCAAGATCAGCTGCCTCAAGATCAAGGTGGGACAATTTTCGTGCAAGAACCCTTTTTGCAAGGGACCTTTGTCTTTTTTCGGTATAATGTTCAGCAATATAAGCAAAAGACTGAGCCAAGCAAATGGTGCTGCTCAATATCCAGAACACAGCAAAAGCACGACCAAAAGTGGTGGAAAAGCTCTTATCACCATAACCTAAAGTAGTGACTGTGGAACAAACACAATAAAAGGCATCAACAAAATCTAGATTTTCAATAAAATAGAGAAAAATAGTCCCCGCAATCATTAGCACCAAAAAGATGGATGCTGTGAGGATGAGTTTGTATTTAGCTTTGTTGGTTTCAACCTCTTTGGAAAGCTGTTCTGGACCAATATTTTCACCCTTGAATATGGTTTTAACTAAGATTATTTCCTGCTTTTCAACAATATAATCTGCTGCCTTGCTAAGAATTAGCCCTACAAGAGCCATTCCAGTGAAGACGTAAATGCAAGCAAGAAGTTTTGACAGTTGGCTATCTGGCACAAGATCTCCATATCCAACTGTTGTCATTGTTACAACACAGAAGTAAATGGCATCAAGAAACCCATTTGTTTTTATGCCCTTTATCTGATCCTGTGTGAGAAGGAAGCAAATAGTTCCTCCCCCTAGGTATGCAGCTAACCATAACAACACTGGCCTGAAATGGAATTCTGCTAGTGGTTTTACATCTGTACGTTGAGGATTCAAAGGCTTTTGTTCATCATTTTCTCCTTTGATCTTGATCTCCTTCTCCAAGACATCACCACCTCTAGGCTTTCTCCTTTGAAGGTCATTTTTCTCATTGGAATGTTCTGAAAGCAATGATTGTCGAGCCTCATCACCACCCATCAGCTTGATGAAAAAACTTCATACGTTAACAGATCACCTGAAAAGGTTGAAATTTTGAGGGACTTAATTTGGCCCTTATCTCAAGATTGATGGTTCAAAACAATGGATTTATGAAACTACTCCCTTTTGGATGTTCAAAGGTGCAGAAATGCAGGTTTATGTCCAACAAAACTGATCTGATTTTCCTTTTCCCTTCTTGAAAAATTACTTGACAGCACATGGAATTATCTTTCTAGGTCCGTGCATGTTAACATTTGCGAAATCAAATAGCTTAAAGCGCAAAAACATGATCATAACTGATGATTAAGGTTTAGCTACCTGGGAAGTTGATCAACTTGTTCAGGAAAGAGACTGATGATCACACTTATTCAAATTCTGATAGATTAACCAAAATGGAAAATTCTATTTTGAAATCCCATTTAAGGAAATTCAGAATTCATTAAAAGTAGCCAATAGTATCTCTCATCCTTCCAAATGGACACTTTAAAACCATAAAACACCTTAAATTAAGAATACTTTTCAAAATATTTCGTACTATTCCTCAATTTTTAGATTGTTCATTCATGGAAGAGACGATGTTATTCATCTTATGATTAATAATTGAGTGTGTTGTGAAATGAATTTTTTTTTTTAAAAAAAGAAGTGAGCATTTTAAACTTCAATCTTATTGATTGTAAACTTTCATTCCATTTACAAATATTTTTTAACTTTAACTTTGTCATGATTAACTCTTTAAGTTCATTATTTTTATATTAATAGACACACAATTTTTATTTTGATTCTAATTAATTTTTAAAAGTTATCCATCTTTAATATATATTTTTAAAGGTTTAGGATTTATTCATTCCGAACAGACATTTCATAAACATTTGGAATAATAATTGGCGACGATAATCATCATAATTATCATCATCATTGCAAGTACTACACTTCAATTGGTTGTCGTTGAGCTTCAATCCTGATCTCCTCCTTCATTTTCCTTATAAACTCTTCGAACTTTCTATTCAGTTCATCTGTATTTGCCAGTTGATCTTCACTACTATATCCTGTCTCTCCTTCTTCCTCTCCAATAATCAACACTTCCGTGTCATGTTCAGCTGCAGATACTTGTTCAGAATAATCTTCCTGCGTTTTCGCTTCTTCAATAGTAAGAAAATCTCCAAGAGCCTCTTCAGAAACCTGTGCCTGAAGCTGTACATGAAAAGGTGGTGAGATGGCTAGAAGAGCAAGGATGGCATTGCAGATGATAAACATGTATTTTCTTTGAAGAGTGGGACTGAGCATGGAGAAAAGGCAGGTGGAGAAGTAAGCATTGAAACACTGAGGAAGTATGAAAAAGCCAGAAGAGTACCATACAAATAAACAAAACACTGACACTGATAAAACAAACTGCAGAATTGTTTTCAAATTCAGTTTCTTCTTCATATCAATCTGATTTTTACAAGATCTTAATTGGCTGTTATGTTTGCTCTTCTGCCAAAACCTAGATTAATTAGTAGCTAATCCTTGTATAGTTGAATGGATTATAGTATTTGGTTGGGTTGAGTGAACAAATTAAGGAACTCTAACCATCCTCCTATTTATAAGCATGAAATTGGCATCATCAAAGTTGTATGGAGACTATTCTATCAATTTACGAAATTGACCTAGTTTTTATCATGAAACAGATAATTATGATATGATACAAGTGGAATTTTGCAAGCAACGAAACCAGATTGAAATGTGTGAAGTTGGAAGAGAGAATCCAACAAAGAATGGGAGAAAGATTCTCTCATTTATGAAAGAAGTTGGGTGAAGTTTCTAGCTGCTACCAGTCTCCGCCGACAACTACATGCATCAACAATCTCGAACAACATCATTAATAATCCAAAAATTATTCACCAAATTAAGTATTGTTTAATTATATAATTACTCTAACCTATATTACATTCTGTAAGCAACAATCATCTTTTGCTTTAAAAACTTTCTTCACAGATATATTATGTAGGTTTGGCTTTTATCTTTATTGTCTTTGGGATTGCTGTATATATATTATTAAAAGGAAAAAATGGAATCAAATTTTTCCAAAATTAATATTAATTTATGCATAAACTAGTTTATAAAAATAATTCTATATTAACATATTTAAATTGTGTTTTTTTAATTAAATCAATGTTAATATCTACAAATTTACTTTTATTATTCTAAAAATGGTTAGTATTTATCTATTTTCCGTCTAAGTAAGATGGCCCTCCACCTTGCATGCACTTAGGGTAATTATTATTTGGATACGTGTTGTTGCTAACTACTCATTATCTTTATTCCTATTCAAATAATTCCTTACGTGTTTAAATAAATAATTGGTATGTATTTATAGCAGTAGTTGTTGTACGTTATCAGCTACAGTAAATTGATTATCCTTACGGGTCGAATATAATAATTCCTCCCTCAATTGATTTTTAATTAAATTGAAGAAATAAAATATTAAATGGGTACAAATCATTGATTTAATTTAAATTTTAAAATTACAAATTCAATTTAATTACAACAGAGTATTATATTAACACTTTATAGACTAGGATCAATATTTGATCCTACGCTTAAAAAACCAAAATCATCTCCAACTATGTTACACCACATTGATAAATAAATATAATAGGAAAATAAAAAAAAATTGAACCTATAATAATTGGTAATTATAAATTGGCTTAATTGGTTTTATAGTTTTTTTTTAGTTACTCGAGTTAATATCTTTGTTAAATAAAGTTCTAAATTGGTTTTAAGTCAATTTGAAATGATATTTGTTAAAATCTAAGTAATCTTTTATTTTGTAAACTTTTTATTTTTATTTTTCTCTACTTTCTCTTTATCTTCCACCACTTTTTTCTATTTTTCGCTTACCTCCCACCATGTTTTATGTTTAAAATTTTATTTTTTTGTATTTTCTGAAATCAATTCATAATATTAGACGGGGAATATTGGAATTTGAAAAGGTATTCTTTTGATGGGATGGTGTTTTATTCTCTAAATATGGGGTAAAGTGAATAATAAAAAGAGGAGGGAAATAGAAGAAAAAAGGAAAATAAAAAGAAAAAAAAAACTAAAGAGGTTTCATGATCTAGATTTTGACATGTTAGTATTTTTAAACATGACTAATATCAATAAAAGAGAAGATATCAAAATAACTTTATTTGAGACTCAATAAATAAAAAATCTAAATATAAAACTAAATTATTAAGTCTTATAAAATTAAAAAAATTGGAGAAAAGAAAACTTAATGTATAATTAGAAATAGAAACATACATTATACAATAAAAAAAACAACAATAAGAAAAACTTAATTAATATGCGTAAACAATTCAACAATATGATACATAAATAAAAGTTATATGTTCTAACTTGATATAACCTTTATTGTTTGTTATACATATTATATTATTTTTTATATATATGTGTTGGGTGAGGAGGAAGTTTATCGGATATACAAACATCAATAACATCTAAGTCTAACCATATAAAAGATTGACATAACTCTTTATCCAAAACTTTAAGACAATGGATCTTTATATAGTGTTTTACTTTCTCATTTCTATCCATGTGGGACTTTAAAACACATTTGGATTTCCAATAATATGGATAACCCACTTAAAAATTAAAGTGGATTAATAGATCTTAAACCTTATATAGTGTTTTACTTTCTCATTTTTACTCAATGTGGAATTTAAATTCACGTTTAAAATTTTAACAAATGAAAATAAAGTTCATCCAATATAAAATGATATGATTAAGATATATATTTGAGATATTATCTGTTTTAAAATGTAAATTTCGTTATGATTTTGTATTTAAAAGATGTTTCAATACGAGGAAAAAATATTTTAAAGTATATTCAATCTTAATTATTAAGTAATGTAGAGTATTGGGTGTGATAGGATATATATATATATATATATATATATATATATATATATATATATATATATAGTTAGAGAAAAGTAGAATTAAAAGAAAGTAGAAGTTGGTGAATGAATGAAGATAAGAAAAGGAAAAGGGTGAGACAAGTCAGTAAATCACGCCGCTTACTAACCACCGAGTAGTGCTGCTGCTTCCTCATAAATTAAATGCTTGTTCCATCCACACGCTGCAAGCAATTAATCTGCAACATTTTTCTCTGTTTTTTCTCCCGGCAAAGCGTTAATCTCACTCAGTACTCATTCTTCCTTCTACCACTGTGCTGCATGTATATGCTATATGATATGTCTGGTAAATGATGTTATCTACTTCTACTTTGCCTCTATACATTAATTGCACTTCTCATTATCACTTCAACTGCTTCAATTCATTATCACTCAAAGAATGTTTTTCCTTCAGTTTTATCATCCCATCAATGCATCCAAATATTTTCTTTACTTCCTTCCCCACAAAAATCTGACTTTACCCTCTGTGTTTCATACTACCACCGATTCATCATCACTTTGATTAACAAGTTCAAATAAAGTAAATGTCCTACTTTACTTAATTCTATATACTAAGATAGCATGGTGGAAGCATATCCATTTTTTTAAGACAAGGAATCTCCCCATTTTGGGACTTTTTCCTTTCCTTTTCTTCAATTTAACCGGGAATTGAGATGGTATGTCTCTCCCTTTAATTCATCAGGCCCAGCAAGCACACGTTCAGAACAAAGAAAGCTACAAGTATAACTAATGAAACAGAGAAATGTGGTGACAGCCTTTTAGCAGGATGAAGCATTGAGCCTGAGCATAATCAATAAGGTTACGTGCCGCACATAAATCCTAGGAAGTTTGCAGGTTTTGACAATTTTCGAGTAATTTTATTTTTCCCTCACTTTTATCTTCTCTTTACTTCCCAGCATTTCGTACGACTATTTAAACTCTCAAGCTCAAACCAGCATCACACCAAACATTTACTCAAGATAAACTTACTTTTCCTCCATGTTCATAAACTAGCACTCCGTTTATCCGATGGCTTGCTTCTCTTGTACTTAAACAAGCGCGCTTCTTTCTTCAGCTTTTGCAGGTTAAGCAGATTGAGAGCACTTCAGAAATCAGAATGAAAGTTGGGTTTAAAAGTGCCAAAGCTAGAAGCTTTTGCACGGTCTCTGTTGCCTCGCTCTTTGCCATGCTTTTAGGTAACACCTTGACCTTAATGACACATATTATACAGTCTTTGTGCCATTGCAACTGCAATACCCTCCTCGAGTCGATCTTCAAGAAAAGCTGTAGTCTGATTCCCTCACCCGTTGACTTGTTTAATTGTTCGGCTTTGATACAATGTACTAATTGCTAAGCTTCTAGATTGATTGGAGTAGTTGTTTCATGTAAGATTAATTCCTTCTGTTTCCCACCAATCCCTCGTAAAAAAATTTACTTTTCATGTATGGTGAGTTGAGCAACTGACATTCTTATTTGCACTGCAGTGAGGGATGTGATAATTCACAGGGAAGGTGAGAGGGACGCAGGCATTGCAGAGATGTTTTTCTCCAAAGGAAACCGAACAGTAATCACCTCACGAAAGCTGCTGCAATCTGCTGGTACGAGAACCCTTTACAAGCATGTTGTAGTAATAAAATAGAATTGCAGCACTAAAATTATGGTGCATTGCAGATGATGGGGGCTTGAACCATATAGGAACGGTGTGCTCAAAGGAGGAGATAGTGATATATCAGGGGGAAGTGCCCCCTCTTCCCACGGGGATTCCTTCGTACACAGTTCAAATAATGAACATGTGCGCCAGTGATTGCGACATAGCAAACATACGCCTCCACTGTGGGTGGTTCAGTTCAGCACGTTTGATAAACCCCAAAGTGTTTCGCAGAATGGGATACGATGATTGCCTAGTCAATGATGGAAAACCTCTTGCCTCAGGAAAAACCGTCTCCTTTCAATATTCCAACACTTTTCGCTACCCTCTCTCCGTTTCATCTGTTGTTTGCTCCCCATGAGTAACGACCATCAGCCACCATGTACTTGTAACTTGAAACACCCGTTAAACACACATTATAGTCTACAAGACAAGAGGAGAAGGATGATTTCATGGAGGTTTTTTACCTCCCTAAGTACACCAAAGCTTTTTTTTTTTCTTTACAAATGGTACAGAAAGCTAGACTAGTAATTGATTCAGCTACTGTATTTTGAAAAACAACATTAAATGGTCATCTTTTAATTGGTTCAGCAATTAAATCTTCAACCGAATCACATAACATTGGTGGTATGGGAATTTTAGAACATTAAACGGTTGAAACAAAAACTAAATAACAAAATCCAGACATTTAAGAAAAAAAAAAGGTGTTTATTTTGCATGATGTTATAATAATATAAGGATGGTGATACAATAATGGGAGGTCTTAGTATCCATAATCGTAAGAAAATTCAGAGACACCAACCATTGCAGAGAGGACTTGCGAAACAACGTAGAGGGAACCCCCGAAAAGAGCAATAATGAAAATGGCGGAAACGGGATTCCTGAGAAGGTCGAGTATGGGGCGGAAGATGGTGTAAAGAGCACCTGTGCTGACGGTGAGAGCGTAAAGCCCATATCTCCTGACGTTGTCCCAAAACTCTTCCACCAGTGGGCCTTCAGGGCCCAATGCCAAAGCCTTCTCCTCAGTCAGAATCACCGCCAGAATCCCCACACACACCGCTCCCATTATCACAACACTGGAATTCGAAATAGCCTTCTGATCTCTCAGTACAACCACGCTCCGTCTATGCTCTTCGCTTCCTCTGTTTTCTCTGAGACTGAGTGCGAATTTGGAAGTTGGATGCTTTAAGCTTTTGCCATACGATGATACTACCAGGAATTTGATGGGTTTGACGCACAGTGGAAGGTTTGAGGAAGAAATTGGAATGTGAAGCTCTGGTCTCAATTTCACACTGTTCATCTTCTCATACTATGTTACCAAACTCAACGAAGTGTCGCATTATCTTATCCCCGCTTACTCATATTTCTATTTGATGCCTTATCTTCCAATTGCCAACTGTGTGGTGCGTCGCTTCTTACAGATTTTATCTGTCAAGTTTCTTAGCTAGTGTGGAGTTGATATAACTTCAGATTAAAAAAAGATAGCTTAAATATTCACCATAATAAATATTAATGTATTTTATTTTTAATATAATAAAACAATTATAATAGTTTAAGTTTTGTTTAAATTTTATTAATATTTAAAATTTTGACATTTCAATTATACTTATATTTCAAAATTTATCAATAATTTATGATCTTATAATAAATTTTGTTAAAGTTAATATGATTTAGTACTATTTCCATTTTATGATTATCGTATTTATTTACTAAGCATAAAATTAATTTAATATGCAACTAAAATTTTATTAATAAGTATTATTTGATATTTTTTAAAATTTAATAATAATTAAATATTTTATCTTAACACAACAATTAAAGTTCACTAAATTTGAATGGCCTAACTCATACAAAATATTTGAAAAACTAATATATTTGAATCTTGAAAATTTGTGAAATCTCCTGTGGTAAAAGTTTTAATTAGGGAAAATTATTTACCGGAAAAGAGATCTTTATAGTGATTTCTCTTCTACCCGCCTTTAAGAAAAACAACACTAAATTGTTTCTGAAAAGATGAAAAAAACTTTACTATAACATTTTTAAAATGATAATAAGAAACTATTTTATTAAAGGAACACTTTGTTCTGAAAAATAAAATAAGATAAAAGAGAGACAATGGCAAATGAGGCAACTTTATTCAAAATCAGAATAGAATAAATATAAAGCAATTGTAACTTACACTTAGACTACGGTCACGCACGGCTTTTTACATCATGGGAGCTCTTATTTTTTTTTTATTATTATAATAATAATATAGGAGGCACTGGTAATAGTAGATATTTGTAGAACAAAGAAATTTGAAGCTAACTCACGTGTAGCTTTACCACAAAATAGGAAATCCTAAAAAAAATTGTTGCTTCATTCGAATATAAGTGGTACAATTTGTGCTACAACAGGCACTGTCACACGTCCTCTCATCAATCACGCACACTGTCACGTGTCATGAAGGAACAATTTATTGAGAACCTAGTAGACCCTAATAAAAAGTAACATAGGACCTGCTGGAACAAGAAAGCTGAGGTCCATGTGGTAAATTACAAAATGTGTAATTTTTTTCTATCTAAATAGGAGCAGATCAAAAGGGTCTATATACATTAAAAAATCTGTTCACTACCAAAATTGGACGACTCCAGTATGCAAAAATATTCACAAGGAGCCAAAACACAGTGATTGAAGTAATCATCTCCCTTATAATATCATAAAATGACCTCGAGAGGAAACAATATGAAAAAATTCAATTTCAACGCCTCACCAATTATGCAACTGAGAAGTAATGCTTTTCTCAACAGGATGATATTGGGTGTGCATGTATTTCCTAGCTTTCACAGAACCTGGCTGCTCAAGCCACTTGTCATATAAGCCTTTAATAATGGGATTGTCAAATGGTGATGCTGCCAAAACCTAGTGTATAAAGAAACAATGAATTCCGAATTAAAATTCTGATTGCAGAAAAGTGAAGAAAAAACAAACACAACAAAGACTACTCACAATAAAAGGTGCAAAACAAAAAAAGGAAGGTAAAAACCTAATGGCAAAGTTCCAAAGGGCAAGAAGCAAATATGGTAGAGCAGAGATCACCAATATGGATACAGAATTTTGTCCTACAAAAATCTATATGTTTACGCTTTTGATGCTCCCACTAATGCAGATGCAGACAAACAGTGAAGTGGCAAGTCAAACTTTTAATGTACTTACATTTTCCATGTAAACTGATTCTAACAACTGACTCAGTTCTTTGGGAGACTGCCCTGAAATTGGTTTAATTTGACCTCCTCCATTTAAGCAACCTGATTCATGAACATTCTTTCAGTTCAATACCTACCAATTTTATGGGCCTCACAAAAAGTATATTCATAGAAAAAACTAACAAATAATAAAATTTCTGATAAAAGGAAAAAGTATGGTACCTGAAGGGCATGCCATGATTTCTAGGAAATGATAATCACATTTCCCAGTTTTAAGTTTTCGTACAATGTTCTGTAGGTTCCGGAAACCATAACACAGAGCAAATTTTAACACTGTTTTTCCCTCAACCTGCACAGACAATATGATGTAGAACAGTAAGCAAGAGTAATCCTCAAAGTCCTCTTGGTTTGGCAGGGTACTCTAACAGGATTGAGAAACTCTATATAGGAAACAAAATATCAAAATCTACTACTGTAGAAAGTGAGTAACTGTTTATTCCTACGGTTTATTGACATAGCAAAGCATCATAATCAAATAATCCTATTTTGAGCAAGAAATTTTGTAATCCAAAATATAACAGTTACATATATAACTTACTATATATGTAAACCAACGTAATTTGTTATCCTTTCATCTCATAATAAAACTCCTTAGACTAAAAGTATACGGATTATCGATTGTTTTATGCCACATACAGTTACATATATAATTTACTATATATTACTTATAAAAAAATTATTATTTTTCTCTTATTTCCATTCTGTTATCTTCAACCAACAACCTATATTCCTTCATGTCTTTTCTCACTTACCCACTTCCTCTCCCTCTTTTTCTTTTCCCTCTACCAAACAAAGTATAAAAGTCTATATTACCAATTTTATCCCAAAGGAAAAATTTTGCTGATGAACAATTTTTTTCAGGGAACAAAGCAACATAAATTGCCACAACATGATGAAAGAATGATGGCAGCAAGCAAAGACTGCTGCTGAAGGAATAATAATGGACTTGTTCATGAAAGAATGATGACTTTGAAGAAATAATGAGAGAAATTGAATAACACATCAAATACCTAAGAAATTTCTGTCATCAAGAAATAGCTCTAAGAAAATTACTAATAGTTCAATTAGTTATAATGCTTATATATTCAACATTTTATAGTTAGATATTCGCAAAAAATAGATAATGATAACAATCTTCCTCACAAGCATAAAAATAATATCATAAACTTCTCTATAACTTGCCTCCAGAGTCACTTCCTGAAAATCTGAATTCCTGATGTTTCTAAAGGTCAAAGAATCATCCATTTGTCTTCCAAAAAGTGTTTTAGCAGCATATCGGAAAATTGTTTCTGCATAACCTCCAGAGCTTCCACGGACCCCATAAAGGAATCCTTCTTCATTGATATTTGTTAGCCTGCAAGCACCACACCACATCTGAGCACCATTGTTTGACAAACACATGAAATTAAATAATGGAAGCAAAAATTAGTTTCATACATTTTGTCCAGAGGAGTCTCATCTAGGCTTTTAAAATCAACTTCTTTTGACTATAAGATTGAACACCAAACAACAATTAGCATACATATCATTAGTTAAAAGTAGGAAAATGACAAGAAAAGTGTGAATGCATCAAATTTATAACCTGAATCAATTCCAAAACTTCTCCCGTAGTCAATACTGAATCTACCTCTGAAATCATATTAATTTCATTCTCGTGCCCTTCAACATGGGACTCGGATTGGAAAACAAAGTCATCCCTAGCAGCCTCAAGCTTTTTATCATAACAAGGCATTACGGTGACATGGTAAACTTCCTCAGGCCTGTCAGACAATTATTGAAATTCTTTTACTGTGCATATAACTATCAAGAAATCATGCCAAAATATATCATATCACTAATGATTGAGTCATCATAATCATCCAAAGACTAAGTGACATCCCTCAACTTCAAGGTAATTGTATGTCTTTCCATCACAAATTATAATTTAGAGTTAATAAACAACCTGAGTCCTAATTCTTGGCAAACATAGTTCTTTATGATAACTCCTACTGTTTGCTGTGGACTCTTCACTGATGAAATGTAAGGAAGAACAAAGGATCCAAGTTGCTTTTCGGCATAGCATATCCAACCTGCACGTAGATATTCACATCAATAACCAGAACTTCTTTGGCACATTGAAAAGTAAATCTGGTCTCCAACACAAAATGAAATGGTATGACTTATCGCAATAGAAACAAGGGGCCAAGTTAGTAAGATACACAAACCATAGTCAACAGAACCTCCTGAAATCCCAGCTTATATTCCTACTTCAAAAGTCTGAATATACAAAAATCATGTAACATTTTTCAATTTTTTTTGCAAGTTCCACTATCAATATGTTTTTATTGATAACATAATCTTATATAATTTTAAATAAACATCACTTTGTTGTGTTCTTATAATTTAGTTTTTGATGGGTCATTATTCATGTTCCAAATTCATGTCCAGCTTCCAAGTCTATTGCTTCGCAGACACAATTTGCATACACTATTATATTGATAAGCTCAACAATCTATACCTGGGCATGCTGATGTAATCATAGGTAGGCTTGATTTACTCCTTTCATCATCAACCAATTGGTTCTGTCTATACCTTGTGACGAACTCCACACAAGATTCGATAAGGGTCAAATCTCTACTGCAGCTGGTATCAAAAATTGCCTTCACTCCCAAGGACTTAAAAAATCTTGTCAGTTTTTTGAAAACCTGCAATACCAAGAGTTTGGTTGTCAGCCAGGAGGAAAAGAAGTTGGATTTTTCCTCAAATTTATTTAAAAAATCAGAACCTTACTAAAATCATTTTAAGAGCAGGGTTAAATATATTTTAAGGTTTTCATCCCTGCTGTGGACGCTCACTTTCCATCATAATTTGACTTTTTCAAATTTTCTTCAAATCATGAAAACATAAATGTGTAAACTTTGTTCACTGTACTTATTTTCAATGTTTTCTTTCATCCTAGGGAGACCATTAATCATTTTCATTCCATTTTAATGTAACTCAGAGTCCCACTTCACCAAAACAACATGGAGGTACAGTGTGATGTTATGCCCGAGAAAGTTGTAAAGGTCCGTTGTATTTAACCCAAAAAAATTATTAAGAGTAAAGCAATATCTAAAGTGTCACCTGAATTGGAGAAATGCCAAAATGAACAGCAATAGAAGCCCTTGACTGGGGAGAAAGTGACACAATCACAGCCTTTCCAGAATTAATATTGTTCAGAAACTCATCCAAACTTTGCTTCTCCAGCATAACTGTCTCTGCCGATGTGACGCATCCACTGCATTACCAGACAAATTAATTATGATTCCAAATAAAGCTTGAATTTTGACACCATAGACTCAAGAAACACATGAAATATAGACTTTTTAAAGAATCAAGTATGATCACTTAGACACTAGCTTTAACCAACAGTTTCTAAATGTCCTGCAACTAATATAGACGAAATTAAGCACTTGATATTTCTAAATCCTAGACATGCTAAGAAGCCCTAAATAAAAAGACCACAGAACCTCGCAAATTTGAATTCATCGATTAAATAAAGTGATTTATCTTCTCAAGTGAAAAGTTTGTGGGCTGTTTAGGTTATCATATAGGGTGACTATTGTTTTCATCAGACTACAGGTATAGGCTGGGCAGATGTGTACCGTGTAATATTACAGAATGGCTAAAGGTTACTCATTTTCAATTTTTTTCATTTCTAGTAAATTTGTTACACCCTTATTACAGAGGGGAAATTGATCAGATTCAGTCATAATGCATTAGTGAAGAAATTAGTAATATTGTTTCTGACTTTCTTAGTTTACTATTATTGCTGACTATCAATGTTAACTACTCTATCTTTGCTTTGGTCAACTATATTTCTCTTCAACGTTCCCCTGAATCAATGACTCATAGGAACTCGAGGGTATTATCTTTTCTCCAAATCCCTATATTTTTCTTCAACGTCTACAGAGTACCTCTCACTCTGCACCAATATCACTACATATTTGCTAACCACAAAAAATAGTAAAACAGCAAAAATTATCCGCTGAATTGTAAATTCGCACCAAAAAGTACCTGTTAAAAGCAAATAAATAAGTAGAAAGAGAGAGAAAGACTAGCCTGCATGCCAAACAATCCTTGAGAGAAATTTTAACAGGTTCAGACTTGACCTGCTTGTTAGCAAGTGATACCTACAGTGAATTTACATGTCATCAAGGGTTTGGCAACTGCTTAGTAAGATATTTGAATCCAATACAGGGAAGGAAACGAAAATACCTCTGGTTTATCGTTCTTTTTCAATCCCTTGAGGGAAACAATACATGCCTGCGATGGTGCGATGAAATCGTTGAGATCTCCGATCCGAAGCGCTGCCGAAAACTTCTCCGACATTCTCGGACAATTTAATAGCTAACAGCAGCAGTAGCACCCCGTAAGTTAATGAACAAAGAATGAATCAAAGGATTAGGTTAGGGTTTTGATTGGAATGGTAGGAAACTATGCCACAATCACAAATAAAAGTAGTATTCGGTTCCCTTGCGGAGTCAAAAGGAACGCAGAGAGGAGGGAAAGGAGAGCAAGAGAAAACACAAAATGCAATTCTGTGAACAGTGATAGAGGCCAGCGTGGGAAAGGTTAATATATCTTTCAAGGTGGGGGAACTTTTCATGACCGTTAGATTTATTGTTAGAATCAAGGGCTCACATTTTTTCTTTCTTTTTCTCTTTTCCGGATTTACCCTCTATCCAGTATCTAGTTACTCGTACACTCATCGGTGGTGCAAAGATGGTTGCCGGAGTTTGTACATAAGGCCGTGTATGGCGGTGATGAATAGTCGGTGCGGCGGCAAGAATTTTCATTATCCACTGTTTCGTATCAATTTTAGTTTTGCTTGGCGTGGGATGGTTTCCATGAGTTATCTTGTGATTTTAGAAAATGGTATAAAGAAGAAAAGAAACTAGTAATAGAAATCTCATAAGTTGTCGAGTCTTTAGGTTGACAAATGAAATTTTATTCCAATAAGAAATATTTATTTATAGACTCTAACTTTAAAATTGAGGATGGATTTCACTATAATAAAACAAATTTGTCTCCATTTAAGTTGATGCTAAAATAAACTTGATTTGAAATATGACAGGAGAGATTGACCAAATCTAAAGTATAAATTGTTATATAAGAGATTTGATAAATTTTTAATATAAAAATTTAAGATTTAATATTTGTGGGTGTTATTTTTCTATATAATATTCAATTTGTTCATTTATATTTAATGTTTCACAGTGAATATTGAACATTGGCATGATGTACAGAGGATTGTAAGCATTGATGAGCCAACTAAATTAATTTAATCCTATTAATTTATTTTAATATTATTAATTAAAAATATAATAATTTCAATTTATATTAAAGACATTAATTAAAAATATAATAATGTAAGCATTAATGTACAATTATATTAAAGACATTTTAAAAATATAAAATTTTAATAATTTTAATATTATTAATTAAATTAATTAATTTAATCCTATTAATTTAATAACTTGTTATTTTAATCATTATGAATTTGATTGACTTTTTCTAAAATCAAGTGATCGAAAATTGCGTAACAGCTAGACAATGTTTTCGAAAAACTGAACAACTCGTTAATATATAATATGAATCATAATGTAAGTTTAAAGTTATTTAGTTAATAGCTTAAATGAAAATTTATACTTTATTATTGTTTTTCAAAGTAATAAAGATATCAATAAACTAAAATCAACTTTAAAAGATGATAAATGAGAAAAGTATAATAAAATACACAAGTTTATTAAATGAGTGGCAACGGAAATTCACATGTTGGCATCATTGAGCAGTCCCTATCATATTGTTTCATCGATAACAAAGATAACAAAGAGGCTTCCAAATTAGAAAAGCTACTGTATAGCACTGAGGAAGAAAGACTGAGAATAAGTCGAAGAAAACAGGGTAGTTAGTTTCCAACAATACCTACCAACCTGAATGTTTGTTTTTGTTGCTGCCATACAAACGGAAGAGACTAAAAGCAGAAATACATGACAGAACCACCATACTAAGGCTAACCACTAAAGAACTTCCTATCCCTTCTCCCATTTTGTTGCAGAATTTGCCATACATGTTGCACACCTTCATCCACTGAAGTTCTGCTTGCCCTGCCTTTCCAATCATGCCAGATTGCAATGCAGCCGCCACTGCAGCCACTGTCACATAAGCCATCACCTGTATAAACATAAACAATGCCAACCTTCAACTTTCCATTCATGCTCATAAATCTAACACCATAAAATACTGTAAGCAATTGTTCTGTATTGGTTTTACTTCAAATTAGATGAAACTGGTGTAAACAGGGACAACAAACATAAAACTCTTCCATGATAAGACATAAAAGAAAACAAAATATTGTCTTTTGGTTAAATCTTCACAAATTTGTTTTAAGACATAAAACAAAACATTGGCCGCTTTGGGTTAAATTTTAAAAAAATTGTTTTTAGTACCGTTTCAAAATACTTCTTATCAAAAGAAAAGAATGTCCGCTTTAGATCAAATCCTCGAAAAAAAAACTTCTTACCAAGAGAAGAGAATATCTGTTTTAGGCCAAATCCTTTTAATACCTAAAAGACTTCTTACCAAGAAAAGAGAATATCAACTTTGAGCCAAATCCTCACAAATTTTCTTTATCCTGTGACTGGAGCTAAACCAAACATGTTATTGGTGAGATAAGTTATTGTTGTGCAGTACTCTAGTTAAACTTGTAATGAGTTTTGAGGGAAGAATTCAACAAAAAAATGTGTCCTTAAGAAAGATCTATCTGTGTCTGTCCCCACCCAAAAAAAACAAATAGAAGAAAAGTCAAACACAAGTTTTACCATAATGATAACGCGTGGCCCTAGAAGTGCTTAGGCGATTTCAGACAATTTTAATTCTCAACAACTGCATATGTGATCCCAACGGGGATTAAATGTGAAAACATGATATGTGGTGCAGTAGCAGTTGTTCATGCTTCACGGGAAAAACTGAGGTAATTATGAATAGCTATACAAATTTGACTGCTTCAGCCCCGACTTCAACAAAAATGAAGCCAACCCGACCCCACTCTTACATTATGACACGGGAATCTATGTAAGGAGTAAATACTTAGAACTGAATTAATTGTTGAGATAGTAAGTTGATCGGATGAATCTATCAAGACATTCAATTGTCACAGGTGGATCGATATGGGTTCACCCTTTCATTTCATTCTCCATTCTGTTTCATCAAACAGTTTCAAGAACTTTGGATGAACTCCTTATAGACAAAAGGTATTCGTACGACATGGGTTTGATTCACCTTTGGGCAAATGTCACGATTAGATACAAAAAAAGGAACCCAAAAAGTACTGATACTTTGGCTTTTGGCCATGGTCGAGTGCTGAGGATATACACACATTTAGCCTGTGTTTTAAGGAACATTTATGGGTATGTTAGGTTTCACGCTGGAACTACCCTACACACTTAAAAAAAACACGAGAAAGTTATAGCTATTCGGAGTTGCTACTTGTTAACATGGAAAAGAGAATTTTTTTTTTTTCCTTATGAACTACTGCATAAAATCGGCAAAATTAAACATACTGCATCAAATGATTTATGTTTAGATGCTTTTATCTTGAAAGTAATTTTAGTTTTTTCGGCCTAATGTAAAATCAATTTTGTCTCCAACAACTAAACATTGTCGTCTAGATTAGGATCACAATTGACAGAAGAGAAAAACAGTGGTCATGACAGACTTATTTATGGCAGCGAGAAGAGTGAAAATACAGGAACCTGATCACCAGAGAAAATGAGCCAAGCTAAGGGTTTGCTGAAGAGTACATGTCCTCTAACCATACTCACAACACAGCGCAATCCTTGGATTAAGGAGTACCCAACAGTTAGTCCATTGGCAATTACCAAGAACCTGCAAAGTTTAGGCAATCAATATTAGAATTAGCAGAGAAGAAAAACAAGTAGAAGAAGAAAGAAAGAAAGAAAAGAATGGAAAAGCTTACACCAAAGCCTTCATGTCTGTAAATTTAGCTTTCTTCTGAAAGGAGAAAAACTCTTTGACTTGGGAATCAGTCACCACAAGAACAATGGCAAGAACTCCTAGACCAAGGCTCACACCCCTTAGCACCATCTCTGCTATCCTCACCTTCCTATCCAAAGCTTTGAGATTTGTTCCATGGTAGACTGGAACAGTACCAGGACTCACACCCAAACCCAAATAACTCATTTTTCACTCTCAGATCAACACCCCAGTACAAGAAGAGAAATAGTAACGTAAAACAAAATAGAAGAAATGAGAAAACAAAAGTGAACAGCAAGAGGGTCTCCACTATTATTTATATAGAACACAAATTTCCTAACGAGTGACGATGAAACCTACTTGAAACGGCAATTGAAGCGTGGCTGCCAAGTGGTCAAAACCTAGAACTGAGAAGACAGAAGAGAACACGTATTGACAAAGGACACTCCACTCAACCATTAAACAAAAATGGGGTTAATAAGAACACTGTTGTTATTTCTGGTTCTGCATTTAAGGATTACTGAATGGCAAAAAAATGTGATTTTTAGAGCTTCTTCAATTTTTTATAGTGTGTCTGACAAGATAAAGAGTGCCTTAATTCTGGTCATTTAAGAAGCGTATGGTGCAGTTTTATGATGTCCCGTTTTTTCTAAGCCTCAACAAACAAACCTGCAGTGAGTGAACACTCAAATATAAATTATTTGTGGACACTGCACATCTACTTAATACTTAGTAACAGTAAGAGACAGAGAATAGAAAAATGTAGTGGATACAGTAAGTGATATAATATGATAATAAAGAGATATCCAAGAGAAAAATATGGTGAAGAAATAATCTGAGAATGTATCATTATTGTTTTACTTGCAGATACAGTACTTTGAACACTTTCGACACTTTTTTTCAGAAAAAGATAATGATAGTACAATAATTTTTTTTTACAACATTTTAACATCATTTATGTGTCATTGTGTGATTGGTTTATGCTGATGTTTATGATTATTATTATTGACTGTGAAGTATTTTTGAACCAATCATATAATAACACGTAGATAATATTAAAATGTTAATAAAAATATGTTGTGAAAGTATTATTATCCTTCAGAAAATATTGTATATAAGAAGAAGTTTTTCGCACGATTAAGTGGCAACCAAAATGTGTTAATCACTTTCATTTGATGGTAGGAATAACAATGTGAGTGCAAAAAATGTGGGAATGTGAAGAAGCAAAGGAATGATGAAAGATACATTATGTTGTGGTGGGACATGTGTTGTGTTGTGGCGTTTTTGTGTCCACAAGTTCACATCTCACCAAATTTTGTATACTATTGTTAGACACTTTAAAATGTGACTCCAAATGTTATTTTCAAAATAATAGGGTTATACAATTTTACATTTATTTAATCTACAGTATTAAAAAAAAATATCATAAAATTGTAAAACTTTTATATTTTTTTGAAAAATAAACAAGTGAAAAATAAAAAAAAAGAGAAAAAAATAATCATTGTAAAAAATTTATATATATTAAAATAGAATAATTATACATTAATAATATTTTTTTGACAATATTTTAATATTATTTATATGTAATTATGTGATTGGTCTAAAATTATTCTACAATTAATAATAATAATCATAAAATAATAATAAACATTAATCTTGATCAATCACATAATAACACGTAAATAATGTTAAAATGTTATAAAAAAATGTTGTCACGATATCATTATCTATTAAATTATATTTTTCTCGTTGCAAAGGGGATAAAAGCGTGTGTAGTATGACCCACTGCACTGAGTAGAAAAGCAAGCACTTCATTCCACTAAGTAAGCACATCACCACTCACACTTAAACTATTCAAAGTGGTTGGTGATGTAGGGTTTATGTGTGAATGAGAGTTATTTAAAGTCTTATTCTATGCATAATATAAGTTTTGCTTCTATATTATATTGTTTTTTATGTAAGGCTGTCCATCAGCATGATATAATCAATAGTATAGCCATTAAATATTAATTCTTCATGATAATATAATTAGATATAGTGAATTTAAAGTGAAAGTAGTTTCTTTTGCAAATGGAAGCATATCACATTAGCAAAGGGCTACAAAATTAGTATATTTTAATAAATTTAATTTTATGTGAAAGATGAATATGTAAAATTGAAAAATTCAATTATTACTAGGAAAAGTGACTTAACTTCATGCTATATTCCCCATTACATACAATTGTTTGGAGTCTACTGTTCAGTTCATTATAAATAACTACAAAAGTGTCATATTATTACTTTAAATGTTTATATATAGACAAAAGTTAATACAAAACTAACACGTATCATCATTTATTATATTAAATTTTAAAAAATAACATAAAGATAATAGTTCTATAATGGTTTTTAAATTGAAAAAAAATAACGTTTTGAATCCAATGATTGCTTTGTTGCTTGTTGGGAAAGTTTTGGATAAGAAATATTTTAACAAATTTAATTCAGTACTTCATAATTATGTATTATCGAATTAGCATTTTCAAAAACTATATTTTTTTTTTCATTTTTAAAATTAATATATTATTATATTAATTTTTAAATTTTATTATTGATACAATTTTTAATTCTTTGTAAAAAGTACTAATTATATTTCAAATCTTTAAAAGGTTGATTTTTGGATCAGATAAGTAAGAGAACATTATTCAAATATATTTGATAGTGAACTAAAATGAGTTAAGTTCATTAAATACTTAATCTAAATAGTATAGTGATAGTTAAGATGCAAAGCTTCTTATCATTTATTAGTTCCAAGTTATTAAAGAAATATTTAATTAGCTATGAAAACGGGTTGAATAGATTATAGATAGTATTTAAAAAAACCGTCATGTTACTTTATGAGTATTTGTGAAAAAATATTTATTAGTTTTTTTTTATCTATGGATATTAGATACCGCAAATATTTATATATATATATATATATATATATATATATTTTTTTTTTTAATTTCAAATAAAATTATTTAAAAATAAATCTTCAATATTTATATTAAGATAAAAATTAATTTTTAAATAAAATTCAAATCAAATTACTCAATAAAATATTAATACAACTAGAAGTTTAATTTTTCTAAATAATAAATTTAAATAAATTGCATCAAAATATAAATTTTGAAAAACTAATATTCTACAAAGTAATTTCAATTTTATATATCTAAATAAAAAAATATATACTTAACATTTCTTTCACTAATAATTTTATTTTGATCACTTAAATTTTAAAAAATATTTAAATATAAAATTTATTAACAATAGCTGCAAGTTAAATACTATAATATTCATACTTGTCTTATTAATAAACTAGTAAGTAAATATTCATACTAATTATTTGCAGATATCAATTAGAAATATTCTTTTAATATCACTCACAAGTGTACCAGCCGATATCCATAAATGTGGATTATTTATATCCATACCACTAACTTTCTTATTCTTATCTAAACAATGTCATGGTTTGAATAAAAAAAACAATGTAAATTTTTAGAGTTTATTTAAATAAGAAGAAAATACACTATAACAATTTAGACACTACCTTTATTTTAGCCAATAGTTTTACTAACTCCACCTTATAACATTTAAATGCAGAAATGAAGAAGAAAATTTATTTAGTTAAATTTGAAATTTTAATCAAATCAGACATTTAAAATAAGAATCATCTGAAATGAGATGAGTCTATAATCCAGGGAAAAAAACAAAACTAAGAATTGTACTTGATTTAGCCATGTCACTGTTTCAGCTTCACATCAAGCCATGGAAAAAATAAGAATGTAACAGAAGCATACAGACTCCATTACTGCCAACAAAGTTTAACTGCAAAATATGATCTTACAAAATAAATCACTTCATACATTATTCAAGGAAGCAATTCATACTTGCATGAGCCATGACCTGCCATTAACACAAGATATCACTAATCAGATTTAATGTCTGAGTAATTGTTAATGTTAAAGGATAAAACATTGAATCTAATGTGTGAAAAGTCACCTTCTTTAACTTAGATCCGACGTATCACTAATTGATTACTTAGTATCACTAATTGATTACTTAGTAACTCAATTTAACTTGACTTACTTATTAGTGATTCAAAAAAATTTAAACCCAACTTGATTCATTACATATCCATGGATTAAATAGATTGACTCATCAGAAACAAGTTTTTTTTTTTTTCATTTCCATAAAAGTAATAAATTTTTTCTAATTAAATTTAAATAAATTTTGATATAAAATGATGTTAAATTTTAAAGACAATTCAAAAATATATATAATCCAAAATCATCTTAAACTCCAAAATATAATTCAAAAGCAAGTACAAAAAAAAGTTAGATGGGTTGACGAGTTAACCTGACTCATTACGTTCAACTCAGGTGAACCGAATTCGTAATGGATTGGACTCAAAATTAGTCTGTATTAAAATTTTAATTTTTTTTCAATCCAACTGAGATCCAAACGTGTGGTGGACCGATTGAGTCACGGGTTCTTTTGACAACATTGATGAAAACAATTGTAAAACTATCAGATGTGTTATAAGAAATTATTTAGAGATGTTACTTGGGTCAAGATCAGTGGTGATTGCAGCAGAATTGAAATAGCAAGAGCCTCCTTTGTGCTTGAACCTCTGATAGTAACTGTTGAAGACATAGGAGGCATGGTTCTTCAAGCTATTTGGAAGGTAACATGGTTGGTTCACTTTTATCATGCTGCAATCTGCTCCACCATTTTCACAAGCCCAATCTATGGCCCTTTGTAACTCCTCATCTGGTGTCTGCTCATCTGCTATGCACCATTCCTCAAACTGTCCTGAAACTTTTTCCAATAACTCAGCATTCCGATAACACTTTGGCTTCCACCACAAAATAGATCAACCACTTTTAGTTTTCGTTCAATAACACTACCTCATACAATAAACCAAAATTCAATAAAATTAGCTCAACTATTGAAGAGGGTAATGCTGATTTTACCATATGCTTGAAAAGATAGAGTCAAAAGCAGCAGAGCTATTAGAATTTTGAGCATTGGAGAATTCATTGTTCTTCATGAGCTATCCTTGAAACATGTTTCAATTCATGTAATGGCTGAAAAATATTTCTATTTGCTACTCTCTTTATAGAATTTCAGAGTTTATCTTTCTTCAATAACCGACACACCTAGGAATGGTCCTACTTCCATTCCTTGTTTGTCAAGTAACTTGAAACTTTTCTTTTCTTTAAAAATTCTCAACCACTTTGATTTTGTCATATGGAATTTTCCTTTTCTTATATATCCAGGTGTGAGACAGGGACATTCCAAATATGGTATTCGAATCATTTTAAAAATAGCCATAACTTGCCGAATAAGGTTAGAAAATTGCAGCAGAAAGTAAATTGAGAGAACCATCACAGTAGTATTTGAAGGAATCAGTAATTCTGTGGCTTGGGATCCAACAAATTATCTTGTACAATTATAGTGTCGGTTAAGATAGCAAGAACAAACAGTTCAGTAGGTCTATTCTGTGCATATTTTGTTTTCAATGAGGAATCTAGATGACCAATTTTCCAAGCAAGCTATCAGATTCAGAACATAAAGCAGAAGTCAGGATACCTAAAGGGATAGCAAATAAAAAAGTTATTTCTTTTCATCTGGTTATGCCTCCAAAGAGTGACCAAAAAGAGGAGTTATTACCAAATCACACAAAAAATTATTGACAAATGTTTGCTCCAATTCTTTGATCAATGCCATGGAATCAATGGGATAATACGAAATAATACTAATAAAATGTCAAGAAAGAATTGAGACTAAAAAGCATGTCACGTTTTCGTAATTGTTTTTCTCAATATTTTTCTAAATTACTTTCAAACCATTTTTTTAAATAATTACATTTTAAAAGCCCAAACCTTTAATGCTGATCATGGTAAACCCATTTATGTTTCTCAGTGAATTCATGAACTTCGTCGAAATTAAAAATCTTGATTAATTTTTATGTCGTTTCTTTTTTTAACCATGCTTTTCTAAAGAAAAAAAAATGTTTTTTCATTACTTATTCTTTTGCAGATTGAATTTCTTCGAAATTTTCTGGACCAAATTCTGCATTTTTTTTGCAGCAAATTCTGGCACAGCCAATCCTAGCTTGATATGGCATTAATGTTGATAGTGTATTCGGTATGACTCCGTGAATTTGTCAGAACAGTACACACAAACAAACAGAAAAGACAATTTGGATTGGTTCAGATCTGAAGTTATCTTCTGTTGTTATAATCTCTGGTTGGTTGCATGAAAACCGTTTACTAATTCAGAGTGATATGTTTCTGTCTGTGTTTATTATACTTATTTAACCTGTTCTATTTTTGTTCAAGTTCCTTCAGTACTTTTCCAAAGGTATCACACACACAATAATCAGCTCCAAGTTTCCCCAACCATGTCCATGATCATGTAGCCCTTAGGCCAAAATTTTCCAGTTTCCCACTTTCCAATAAGATTGAGTTGATAGAGCTACATTAGAATACACAAATAATCATAGACCGAATCAAAGAAACTATAACCCACCCAGAAGACAAGACAGAAGCTTCATAGCTATTCAAACACTCACAAAAATTTCCAGAGACAGTTCACGTTATTTCAAACCTAATTGTTGAACCTTCTAGCTAGACATAGTCATAGATAGTGATAATGTGCTGATTAAGTAATAGCTACATTAGAAAGGGTTGTATTTGAAGCTACAATATTACTTATTAGACAAGTATATATATGTTAATGTTACAGGTGAAGAGAGGTATCAACACCAGAGTCAGAGCCGGAATCCCAATCATAGAGGTTCTTCCACGAAGCCTGAAGGGACTGTGTATGTGTAGAATCTATGGAGCTGGTGTTCTTGGAGACTGGGGTCTCAATAGTGCTTTTGTTGTACTCTACCATGCACTGTGAAGTTGGCCATAGAGAAAGCGAAACATGGGGAAGTGACCCTGATGGGATCATCAGTTCAGGGTGGAAAAACTGCTTCGTAGTGGTGTTGGAATTGAAGTGTTTAGGATCTATAGTGAAAATTTTCAGCAACTCTCTCTTTTTCCTCATTTCTTTCGCTTTCTGCAACTGTCTAAATCTCTCTTGTAGCAGAACAATGGAGGAGCGAACTGCAGCGGGTTCGTGGATCTTACTTCTCATTATGAGTCGCTATGTTGCAGTATCTCTAAGGAGGAATGGATTGGTTTTTATTGTACTATTTATAGAGGGATGGCATGGTTAGGATTTTGTAACACAATGAATTCTTAATGATTATAAAAGAAATGAGAATCGGCAAGTGAGCTGAAAAATCCAAAAAGAAGATGTTGATTGACCAGTATAACCGATTTTGTAACCAGTGAATGTGACTATGTGGGGTATTGCATAAGCATATCTTTTTTTCTTTCTTTCTTACAATGAGACAAGAGCATTGGTAAATCAGAAAATGACTCGCTGAATAGTCCAAGAGAAAGGTGAAAGTAGCATGTGGAAGGGAGTGTTTGGAAGAATAATGAGTCGATTGGTGGTTTGTCAGCTTGTGAACATGTCCAAAAGCCCTGTTTTTCAGCTCTGTGGCTCCACAGCCACGATAAATCGTATATTTTATACGAATCCAACCATATAAAAAATTTACATTACTTTCTATTCAAAACCTTACCTTAGATAATGAATTAATAAATATTTCGTATTTATTTTTTTATTTTTATTCGATGAGACTTAAATTCACATTTAAAATCCTACCGTTTACATCTTTCACTCTAATGCTTTACTGACCTTTTTCTTTTGTTGGGAGAAGGTGAAGTTGAAGGATTTAGCAAAAGGGACAAAAGCTAAAAGCTAGAAGGGAGGAATGATATTTTCTGTTCATAAGATCATGCTTTGATGAAACAATTGTGTATGACAAGGACAAACATACCAACATTCTCCTCTCTCTCCATCTCTATGCAACTTCTTTGTCTTCAAGTGTTTGGAGGTAAATGGCATGCAGAAATGAAAGCTGCAGATACCAGTAATGGTTGGGTTGGTGATTCTTTTATGCAGCATAATCCCCTATGATTTCGTCGTAGTCCTTGAAGTTTGAAACATGTGTTGGCTAATTGAGATTATATTAATTAGACTCAAATATTGTAGGCGTGGCATGCATTATGTCCAATTATATTTCCTTTGCCCATTAAGTTACATACAACAAGCTTGTTTTGGAGAAAGGAATCATACCAAATTAGCAACAAATAAGGATAAAAAGAATTCAGTTAAAGAAAGAAACGTATTTTTGGTAAATGCTTTCTATTGTCTATTCAAACAAAGAAACATGTTTTTGGTAAATGTTTTTTTATTATATCTATTGGTTACATTGTAGTTTTTAATATGGTGGGATTTTTAATCTCTTTTATTAGAGAAAAAAAAAGTTGATAATTAATGTTTCGACTGGATCGGTGGGGACCCTGTAAAAACACACAAACTTACTGTCGAAGACGGACGGGCGGGCACTGCTGAATCCCACGAACCGACGCAAGCTGCACTGGCGGGCGGCACAAAGATGGACGGTCGCTGCTCCACGCTCCAAACCGGGCGGACGTCCTCCTATTCCAGACGCTCGCTATCTGCTCCAAGCCGGGCGGACGTCCTACTACTCCAGACGCTCGCTCTGTGTTCCAAGCTGGGCGGACGTCCTCCTACTCCAGACGCTCGCTCTCTGCTCCAAGCCGGGCGGACGTCCTCCTACTCCAGACGCTCGCCCTCTGCTCCAAGCCGGGGGGTCGGGTACCTGCTAAAGCACTCCGACGCTCAAGTCAGTAATATGACAGAGCGTTCTATAATGCATGCATGTGTTGCGTTCTAAGCAATCTGTCCAGAAATCATACCTGAGACCTTTATTTATACTGATTGTAATGGGCTTTTACCTTTTGGGGGCCTGGAAACGGCCCAATAATACCTTAATCTTCATTAAGGACTTTAATGTGCCATTTAGCTTTTAACAATGTTATCAACTGAGTGCAGATCGTTTGGGAAGGCGTTCAGTCTATGGATGATTGGACGCTCGGTCCTAATTGGTGGGCGGACGTCCAATCTTGGGTGGACGTCCGGCTCCCGAATGGGTGGGTGCTCGTTAGACACCTTGGGCGGACGTCCGTGGACAAATGTCCAGTTCCTGAGGACGCTCGGTCCAGATTCTTGGCGGACGTTCGATTCTGGAATGTTTGGACGCTCGGTCCGGAATATTGGGCGGACGTGCAACCTTTGGCGGTCGTCCGGTTTTGAGCGGGCGGCATTATATCAAACGTTCGCTCGGTCTATGCTGGGAGGGCCTGTCAGTACATAAGCCCCCGCAGCCCGAGCATAATTTTATTGTGCGAAGGGGTTGTCCACGCCTGGATGGGCGACATTTGGAAAAAACCGCTAGATCCATGAAAACTCGGATAACTGTTCTTTTGGACGTTCGGTCTTTGGTACTTGACACGGGTGGACGCTCGTCATCTTGGACGGACATGCCATCTTGGGTGGACGTCCGAATGGCTGGACGCTCGTCCTCTTGGACGGACATGCCATCTTGGGTGGACGTCCCATCTTTGGGAGGACGTTCTGTCTTGGTTGGCTGGACGCTCGCCATCTTGGACGGACGTTCCATCTTTGGACGGACGTCCCTTCTTGAATGGTTGGACGCTTGTCCTATGCCGGGAGGACCTTGCAGTACATAAGCCCCCCAAGCCCGAGCATAATTTTATTGTGCGAAGGGATTTTTTAGATGGCCCCCGAATTGCTGGCTGGGTCCATGTGGAGGTCGACTTGGCGTACCTTGGAGGACAAATGGCCGGACGGTTGATTGTTCATGTCATATTTGGTGGACGTCCTCCTACTCCAGATTGATGATAAATGCCAGATTCGGCTAAGTTATGGACGGCCGGCGATTGATGATAAATGCCAGATTTGGCTAAGTTATGGACGGCCGGTCATTGATGATGAATGCCAGATTTGGATAAGTTATGGACGGCCGGTCATTGATGATGAATGCCAGATTCGGCTAAGTTATGGACGGCCGGCGATTGCTGAATGCCAGATTTGGCTAAGTTACGGGTGGCCGGTTGATTGATTACTGAATGCCAGATTTGGCTAAGTTATGGACGGCCGGTCATTGATGATGAATGCCAGATTTGGCTAAGTTATGGACGGCCGGTCATTGATGATGAATGCCAGATTCGGCTAAGTTATGGACGGCCGGCGATTGCTGAATGCCAGATTTGGCTAAGTTATGGACGGCCGGTCATTGATGATGAATGTCAGATTCGGCTAAGTTATGGACGGCCGGCCCTTTGCTTCATGGCCCAACCAAGCTGAGAGTTGTTCTCGGAGGAACACTCTTTTTCACCAGCTTGGTCTTAATGGGGCGGACGGTCCTTTGCTTCATGGCCCAACCAAGCTGAGAGTTGTTCTCGGAGGAACACTCTTTTTCGCCAGCTTGGTCTTAATGGGGCGGACGGTCCTTTGCTTCATGGCCCAACCAAGCTGAGAGTTGTTATCGGAGGAACACTCTTTTTCACCAGCTTGGTCTTAATGGGGCGGACGGTCCTTTGCTTTATGGCCCAACCAAGCTGAGAGCTGTTCTCGGAGGAACACTCTTTTTCGTCAGCTTGGTCTTAATGGGGCGGATGGTTGATAACAGTTGAAAAACTGTTATTTTCATGCTTAAAATTGATATTAAAAGCAACCTTTAGACTTAGAAACTAGCTTGAAATCAATGCTTTTATCTATATTTTCAGAAATAAGAGAGCTGGACAGGTTTATGCTTGATTTGAGTGTTTTTGTGCAGGTTTTAAGGTGAATTTAGTGAAAGAAGTAAAGAAGGAGAGAAGTGGAATCATAAAAGGAAGCAAAGAGTGCAAAAAGAGAAGTCGAAGGCACCGCTCAGCGGCATTTTACCGCTGAGCGGCACTCAGGAGGTCACGGGAGGTCCGTTGAGGGGCAAACTGGCCGCTGAGGGGAAGAAAAGTGAAGCGAGGTCACCGCTGAGCGGCACTTTTTGGGCTTGGGCTTTTGTAATCTTTTGTAACTCTAGAATAGTATATAAGGACTTGCACGTCCTAGGGTTAGACATCTTTGGCAGAAACGAGGCAAACACTCTCTCTTCCACCCCTTTGAAGGAGGATCTTGGATGCTCAGGCTACCTCTTCACCTTTTTAGGGTTTATTCTTTCATACTTTCATTGTAATTCATCTAGGTTCACCATGAATATGGTGAACTAAACTCTGTATGTTTGTTGGGGAATCAATGTAATCTCTTGAAGCTCTCATATATGGAATTTATGCTTGCATCTTAATCTAAGACTTATGCTTTCTTTCATCATTAGTTAGGGTTTTTCCTCTTTGCTCAATGCTTGCATTGTTTAACTCATTATATTGCATGATTATTGGTTTTGTCGATACGGACACGTACGGGGAAGTCTAGATCCGGGGAATTTCTCCCAATGGTATATTGGTTGTCGTTAAGCTCCTGCACTTATGAACTAATCATTAGGAATGCTAGGAATTGTATGAACTATTTGATTAGGGAGAAGCCATCTAGAATGGTACTTTAGAGAGTGGCATTAACAATGATGATTTGAATGTTGAATTCCTAAAATGTATGAGAGTGGATGAGATGAAATTGACCCCCAACAACATATTCATCCATATATTTCATTGAAAGTGTTTATCTTTTGTCTTTGCCATTGATCAATTCATGCATACATGTTTATTTTTCGTCTTGCATATTAAAATCTAAATATTTCGTTTGTAAGTCCTAGCTAATCAACAAATCACATAACTAAACTAGGCCGTGAGTCCTTTGGGAAGAACGATACTTGGTCTTACCAAGTTTATTACTTGAACGATTCGGTCATACTTGCCGATTGTGAAACAAGTTTGTGACATCATATTTTGGTGCTTACAAATTTGTCCATCAAGTTTTTGGCGCCGTTGCCGGGGACTCGTGGTTTAACTGGTTAATTTGTGTGATTATTGATTATCTTTGACTTTAATTTTGAATTTCTGTTTTTATTTTTCTGTTTTTATTTTTTCTGTTTTTATTTCATTTTATTTTATTTTATTTTATTTTATTTTCTGTTTTTATTTTATTTTATTCTCTAAATCTTATATCTTCTTTTATATCTTTTTGTGCTAACAATTGTTTTTAGGGTTTTGTGCCTAATGTCTGCAGAATGCAATTTGGTCAAGAATTTAACTATATGGGCACTCAATTCTACCAAAGTAATCTCAACCACTGGTGGGAACCTCACTCAAGCATGGATCAAAGCCAATTTTGGCAAGTTGCTGGACAATTTGAGAACCAACCACAACAACAATGGCAGCGAAAACCCTTTCTATCAGGAAGTTTGGATAGGTTGGAGGACACCCTTCAACGATTTTTGAAAAATTCCGACTCTACTCAGAAAAGCATTGAAGAATCATGTAAAAGGATGGAGATGCACTTTCGTTACATTAGTCAAAGATTGAATGATGAGGTTAATACTGAAGTTAACCTTAAGGAGGAAGGGCAAGGCATTATCACTGAAAGTGACAAGATTCTTGATGAGGAAAAATTAGAGGGAGATGAGGAAAGGGTAGAGAGAAAAGAGAAAGAAGAGTTGAGTGAGAAAGATAAAGATGAAGAAAAAGAAAAAGAAGTGGTTGAGAGAGAAGAGAGAAAGAAGATTTGTGTGAAAATAAAGAAGTTGAAAAGAAAAAGAAAAGGGAAGAAAAAAATGAAAGAAAGGAAAAAGAGAAAATTTAGGGAGAGAAAAAGGAAGAAAAAGAAGATGAGAGGAAAGAAGAAAAAATCATATGAAAAATCCCATCCTCATCTAAAGAAGAATCATAGGAAGGAAAAGAAATTTAAGTGCTTTATGGAAATCTTCAAGAAATTGGAGATTAAAGTTCCTATGATTGAGACACTGCAACAGGTTCCTGGTTTGATTAAATTTCTAAAGAAGTTCAGTAGAAAGAAGAAGAAAAAGAAGAAGGAACTTGAGCTTTACTGGGTCAAGCTAATGACGTTAAAAGAGCGCTTGCTGGGAGGCAACCCAGTGATTTACAAACTTTTGATTTGGATTTTGGTTTTGTAACTTTTACTTTGTGGACATTATTTTTGTAATTATTTTGTTTGAGATAGCATCTACTGAAGGATGCTAGGTGGTTAAGTATCTACTGAAGGATACTATGTTTGTAACACCTACTGATGGGTGTTGGTAAGAAATTTTGCACCTACTGATGGGTGCTGGTAAGTTTGAAACACCTACTGATGGGTGTTGGTGGATTTTGGGTCAGGCTCGTGACGTTAAACAAGCGCTACCTGGGAGGCAACCCAGTTGATTGTTTGTTTCTGTTTGTTTATTTTTAGTTAGGATTTGCATAAGCATTTTTAACATTGAATTGCAGGGAACCTATGAGGGACATGTAGGGAAGGCACGTAGGTCAAGAAAAGAAGGAGAGGAGCACTTCACGAAAGTGCCGCTGAGCGGCAATTACCGCTGAGCGGTACTATCGCAGATGGGCTTAAGTTCCCCTTAGCGGGACCCGAGCCCATTAGGGTAATTTTATACCCCAAGCTGCGTTTTAGGGTTTATTTTCTGGCTTCTCTCTGCACAAACACTTCCACACACATTCTCTTAGGTTTTCCACATCTTTTCACTCTTCCCTCTTTAGAAAATCTCTCTTTCACTCACTTTTTCACTAGTGTGCCATCAAAGTTTGGGGTTGGAAGAGAGCATTCTAGTTTGGAAGCATTCTCATATCATCTAGCATCTCCACCCAAGTAAGTAAAATGCATTTGGTTCATTCTAGGGTTCTTGAATTTGAATGTGATTGTCAAAGCATGAATATTTAGGGGTTTTGATTTCTATGCATGATTTGATGATATATTTGATGTTTGAACTGATTAAACTGCATGATTATGAACTGGAAATATGAAAATTGCATTTGGGTGGAGTTAGGAAAGCTTTAAAACAAGATTTTCGAAAATCTGCAGAGTCACCGCTGAGCGGCATTTACCGCTGAGCGGCACTCTGCCAGATTTGATTTTTCTGGTTTGTTGCGTGGCACAGGTGGCGCTGAGGGGAAATTCTGGCCCTCAGCGGTGGTTTATCTTAAAAAGGAGTTGTGTTCTGTGTTACTAATGATTAACATCATGTTCTGTGGTTTTGGTTTGTGTTTTGAATGCAGGAATGGCATCCTCTTCAGGAAAGAGATTGAAAACCATGGCAACTAAGAGGAAAGAAAAGGAACCAGAGCAACCCCACTCTAGTAGGTTCCTCTCTAGGAAACATGAGAAGCACTTTAGGGTGGTTCAGGACAGGAGACTTCTAATGGAGAGAAAGGTTGGAATGATACCTAACTTTGCTCCTCAATTTGGAGAGCAAGTGTTAGGGAATGATTGGGGAAAGCTAGCCACTTATCCAGCACCTGCCAACATAGCTGTGGTCAAGGAATTCTACACCAATGCAAAGAAGATTGGTGACCATCCAGCTGAGAATTACTTGGGCTATGTCAGAGGCCATGCTATCAGGTTTGATCCTGATTCTATCAACAACTTCCTGGATACTGTGTGGGCTGGTGAGCAATGTCAGTTTGCTCTTAGCATGGAGGAAGGTGCTGACTTTGAGGATGTTGAGAGAGTACTGTGTATACCTGGAGGACACTTCCAAAGGAATAGATCTGGCGCAGTGGTTAACATTAGGAGGACAAATTTGACTCCTCTTGCAAAGTATTGAATGGCATTTTCTCATGCCAACATTCAGCCATGTTCACATGTGTCAGATATCACTCTCAGCAGGGCATTATTCATCTACTGTGCTATCAGAAATTTGAATGTTAATATTGGGCAGGTGATAGCTGATGAGATTAGTGTGTGTGCTAACACCTCAAACAACAAAGCACCACTAGGACATCCTTCTTTGATCACTCACCTTTGCAAGCAAGCTGGGGTGGACACTTCTGTTCCACCATTTGAGAGGCCAAGAAAAGCTATTGATGAGGCTTATTATAGACAGTACTGTGGAGGTGAGGATGCAGCTCAGCCAGTTCCACCACGCCGTGCTCGTAGAGAGAGAGGGCCAGCACAGAGCCAGACATCTGCTGATACACATGAAGCAAAACCATTCCAGATGAGGGACATGTATATGTCTCTTATAGGTGCTCAGTTGCAGTCCATTCACAGAGGGCAGGTGGCCACTGCTGAGATGATAGTAGGGATGTATGATACACCTCCAGCCCACAGGTGGACTATGGATGAATTCCATAATGTCGTAGCTTGGCCAGAAGAACCAGTACATGGAGGAGGAGCTAGAGCAGCTGAAGCTTCAGCAAGAGATATGGAAGAAGATGAAGCTGAGGAGGAAGATGCATTTGATGAAGATGAAGATGAGGAGGAAGAGGAAGATACAGAGGACAACTCAGACTGATGAGGAGCTGAGATAGCATTTACTGATGAATGCTATCAAATGATTATGCTTTTGTGGTTTAAGTTTTCTGAACTTATTTGTTTTGTTTTTAGATTAGGGTTTGATGTACTCTCTTGAAAACCTGGTTTTGTGTGATGGTTTGCTATTAACTGTGATTGTGTGATAAGTAATGCTTGATGATGCTTATTGATTGATTGATGTTGAGATGATGTGCACATTAAATTATACAGGTGATTCACAAGCTTTGTGAACAAATGCAGGATATCATGATTGTGATTATGAAATTAAGCAGGATGTGTATGTCAAATGTGAATGAGCTTATATGTGAGGTTTTGAGCTCCAGAGTTGTTATTGTTGAATGCTATTACTTTGAAAGCATGAATGATTTTGCCCAGGTTTTTTATGATTGAATCAATTGCTTGTTTTGCATCATGTGATCAAGGCCATTTGTTGGAACCCTTGTTATTGGCCAAATTCATAAAGTTAGCCTACTAAAAGAGAACACGTTGTGTTCTATCCTTTGAACCCTTAGCCTTGAACATACACTTGAAATCTTTGATTGAAAATCTTTACCTTGAGTTAAGTAGAAGATCTTGTATGGTATTGTTAAATGTTCAAGTTTGGGGTTGATGGGAAAATATGAAAAGAAAAGCATTGAGCTAAGAGCTAAAAAGTAAGAATATGCGAAGAGAAAAGAAAAAGAAGCAAAGCTCAATGCAAATGCAAATGCAAAGGCAAGTTGGGAATGAATAAGATAATTGTGTTGTTATGATTCTCTTAACTCAAGGATTTTGTGATCCAGAAAAACCAATTTTCTTGTTAGCCCAGCCACATTATAAGCCATTTGTCGCAACCGGAATCGCGACGGGACGACGATCCAAAAAAGAAACGGGTTTGGAAAAGAGATTTGGAGTCGCCACCATAGTTTATTCTGGAAAACTACGGAAAAACCATAAAATAATAAGACACGGTCCACGAAAACCAGATTCTGGGTTCGGGAGTCGGTTACGCGTAGGGAAGGTATTAGCACCCTACAGCGCCTGCCCGAAGGCAGTACCTTTTAACTAAATGCGCGAATATGATGTGGTTTTCAAAATGTTTAACTATTCCCTAAAATAAAATTCTAAATAAACAAAATATATTTTTTAGTTTTTTTGGGCCCGACAAGGATTGACCTTGCTCCTACGTATTCTCATTCAAAATGAGAAATCAGGGTTACGTAGTTCTTTCGGAAACTGTTTGAGAAATTTGTTTGGAAATGATTTTGTATTTTTTGAAAATGAACCTGACAAGGACTGGCCTTGCTCCTACGTATCTCCATTTTTGGTGAAGAATCAAGGGTAACGTAGTTCTAGCGGTGAGATTACTTGTAGTTTGGGAATATTTTAGTATTTTTAATAAAGAAGGAAAAAGTTTTCTAGCACAAGGCCTACGCGAGCGGTCGCACGTGTGCTTAAACCTTTTCAAAATATTTTTATTTGATTTTTAACTTTTTATAAAAGAAAAGGGAAAGATTTTCAGCACAAGGCCTACGCGAGCGGTCGCACGTGTGCTTAAACCTTTTTAAAATATTTTTATTTGATTTTTAATTTTTATAAAAGAAAAGGAAAAGATTTTCAGCACAAGGCCTACGCGAGCGGTCGCACGTGTGCTTAAACCTTTTCAAAATATTTTTATTTGATTTTTAATTTTTATAAAAGAAAAGGAAAAGATTTTCAGCACAAGGCCTACGCGAGCGGTCGCACGTGTGCTTAAACCTTTTCAAAATATTTTTATTTGATTTTTAATTTTTATAAAAGAAAAGGAAAAGATTTTCAGCACAAGGCCTACGCGAGCGGTCGCACGTGTGCTTAAACCTTTTTAAAATATTTTTATTTGATTTTTAATTTTTAAAAAAGAAAAGGAAAAGATTTTCAGCACAAGGCCTACGCGAGCGGTCGCACGTGTGCTTAAACCTTTTCAAAATATTTTTATTTGATTTTTAATTTTTATAAAAGAAAAGGAAAAGATTTTCAGCACAAGGCCTACGCGAGCGGTCGCACGTGTGCTTAAACCTTTTCAAAATATTTTTATTTGAAATTTTCTATTTTATATGTGTATATAAGTAAAATTATTATTTATATATTTTGAAATAAGTGGACAAAATAAAGTAATAAAATAAAAAATGAAATGAAATAAGATAAATAAAAAGGCAAATGAATAATTAAATAATAATAAAAACAGGGGTACCAAAATAAAAATAAAATGATGTCTAACGGTCAGCCGAAAAGCTTGGATAACGAACGGTCCGTGGTAAAGGCCGAACGTACGTTGGGAAAAGACTCAGAGTCACGAGCGCTCGTTGGGGAGAGTTGACGAACGTATGTTGAGAAAAATAGACTGAATGACGAGCGTTCGTTGGGTGATACAACGAACGTACGTTGAGTACAGGAAGGTAGATGACGAGCGTTCATTGGACGCTGAGAAGAGGAGGCTAGTCTACGAGCGCTCGCTGGGGACGAGCGTTCGTTGGGTAGATGAGGTGAGTAGAGGCCAAATGACGAGCGCTCGTTTGGGACGAGCGTTCGTTAGGAAAATGAGGTTGAATGGCGCACACTCGTTATGGACGAGCGTTCGTTTGGAAGATATGGGTTGGATGACGAACGCTCGTTATTGACGAGCATTCGTTGGGAAGATGATGTTGGATGACGAACGCTCGTTATGGACGAGCGTTCGGTTGGAAAATGAAGTTGGATGACGAACGCTCGTTATGGACGAGCGTTCGTTGGGATGATGAGGCTGGAGGAGCCCGAATGACGAGCGCTCGTTGGGATGATGAGGCTGGATGGCGAACGCTCGTTTTGGACGAGCGTTCGTTGGGAAAATGAGGTTGGATGACGAACGCTCGTTATGGACGAGCGTTCGTTGGGATGATGAGGCTGGATGACGATCGTTCGAAAAAAAAAAAAAAAAAAAACCAAAGGTCCCTGGACGTACGCTCAATTTTGGGCCCGGCCCAATTGAATGGTTTCTAACCTAGAATTTCCTAGGGGTTCTACCTTCCCGCTCTCATTCCTCACCCACTCAGATTCAACAGCCTCCCGTAAGCTCCCTCTCTTATCTCACACACTCTCCAGAGACCCAAGTTTCTTTCCCTCTGACCAGGAAAACCCTAAATCTGGGAGGCACGCTGCCGCCACCTCGGCCGGAACCAGCCACCGCCACCTCTGCCAAGACCACGACTTGGCCTCGCCGGTGACAACCTGAACTCCTCCTTTCGAAAACGCCAACCCAAGGACGGGTTTACCTCCCCGCGCCGCATCTCCGTCTACCTCTTCGGCTACCTCCCTCACAGCCCAGGCCGTCGGAACTCAACATCGTAGCGCCCTTAACAGCGGCCAAGCTCTGCTTCCCCACCTCCTTCGCATATGCACTACTATGCCTTCGAACCAGCCACCGCGCCACCACCTTCTATTAGTCTTGACGTCGCCAGCGACACCACACTCCACCGGAGCTACCGCCGGTTGCGGCATTTAACTCTCTCTTTCCCTTCTCGTGAATGACGAAAACGCACTCCCTGGGATGACTCTTCATAGTGCTCTGTGTGAGATCCCTACTAACTCTAGGAAGATCATACGTAAAAATGGGTTGGCGAGATGATGATGGGAGCCTAGTGGAGGCTAGGCAGTGAGGTTGGTATGGTTAAGGGTGAGGGAGTCAAGGAATTTGAGGTCAGGCCGTGGTATAAGGTGTTGCAGATGGAAATGAAGAGGAGAGGGATGAAGATAATGGACCGTGGTCATGAGGTGTATGATGGATGTGGATGGGGGTGATAAGCAGAGAGGAGTCAGTATCATGAGGGGATAAAGATGATCAGCTCGTCGTAAGGTGTTTGATGAATGAAGAGTAAGGCGATGCAACAGTGAACATATACAGTGTATGCAGACAAATACACAAATAGCAAATTCAACAGAGATCTGTGTAAAAGCAGCCAAATAACTCTCTAAACAGCATTACTTACCTTTCGAAGATCTACGTGCTTTGATCAATATCGTGCTTCCACTGAGTACTCTTCTCCGGCTGCCTTCTGTCTCTCTTTGCAGATGCGAAAATGGTGAAAAACTCCTCAGCGATGGATCCTCCAAGATGAAGAACAGAGATATGCCACCACCTCCTTTTCTTCTCTCCGAAAATCTGGAAAAACGCCTCCTCACCACCTCGTCTCCGATTTCTCTCCTCTTCCTCCTCCAAAATCCTCCCGCCTTCTTGGAAAATATTCCCCAACCACCTGGTCTCCTCCCTTTTCTCTTTCCAAAAAAAATCTTAGAAAAATCCTTTTTAACAACTTTTCTCCCTCCTTCAGACACGTCCCCCATATCCCCTTTTCCACGTTTTCTATATTTTTTTTATTTTTTATTTTTTTATTTTTTATTTTATCTCAATTTTATTTTATTTTTCAATTATTTTTAATATTATTTTTCAATTTTTGTTTAATTAATTAATTTTTTTTTAATTATTTTGATTAATTAACTCTATTAAAACAAATTGAAAATAAGAAATAAAATAGAAATTGAATTAAAAGCAAATATCTAGATACATAAAAAAATAAAATAAAAAAAATAAAATAAAAGAAAAATAATAAAAACACATTTTTTCAACCCGGACAAAATTGGGTGTTGACAGCTGCCCCTCTTTACTTAGATATTACTAAATAATATGAAAAATTAATCTTTTCGTATTATTTAAGTAAAGCTAAGTAAAGATAAAGACACTAATTTTGTCCGGGTTTCAATCATGAAAGAAAACGAACAAAACAATTCAAGTTACGATGCCAAATGACCAATGTCAAGTAATAACAAAAACTAAAACCTGGATTTGACCATTGCCTCGCAGAGGGCCAAACTCACAGAACAGAAATTTAAATCTGACCATTGCCATGCAGAGGGTCGATAACAGAAAATTAAAACCTGGATTTGACCATTGCCTCGCAGAGGGCCAAACTCACAGAACAAAAATTTAAATCTGACCATTGCCATGCAGAGGGTCGATAACAGAAAATTAAAACCTGGATTTGACCATTGCCTCGCAGAGGGCCAAACTCACAGAACAAAAATTTAAATCTGACCATTGCCACGCAGAGGGCCGATAACAGAAAATTAAAACCTGGATTTGACCATTGCCTCGCAGAGGGCCAAACTCACAGAACAAAAATTTAAAACCCGACCATTGCCATGCAGAGGGCCGATAACAAAAAACTAAAACCTGGCTTGCAGCTTTGAAAAGTTGATAAATGCCGAGTAAAACATGAAGATTTTGCAAACAATTTTCCTCGCTTCCTCTGAGATGATGTTATGTCATGATGATGCATGGATGCATAGACACATGAGACCTTCCTTTTTTCATTCATTTTTTATTTATTTTTTTTTATTATTATTTTTTTTATTTTTTATATTTTTTTTTTGAAAATTCCATGCTTGGAATCCATTGTTAATATTGTCATCAAACACAATGTATGTTCAAAACGCATTTAAAAACAACGTTGATAGGTATAGAACCCTTTAATGAGCAGGAAGAAAGTGTAACCCCGAGTTAAAATTCTTTTTATCGCTTTTTGCAATCTAAATTAACTTGAACCCTGTATGATGTGGGAGGATGGTTATGAAAAACAACTGAATAATGATTTTCTGTGAGTAAAAATTAACGTATGTGTGTCCCTCATTTGGGGGAAAGTGCTATTACCATGTTGTGCTCCCATACTGCCCCAATTTTGCACAATGGAAAAGCGAAAAGATTTGGGTATGAAGGATCCCCAAATTGGATGATCGTCGATTGACAGGGAGACCTCTCTTTTTTTTTTTTTTTTTTTTTTTTTGAAAATAACACTGAATTGTGTCGTTCACCACATTATTTGGTTTCAAAGTTAAATTCGCGAGAAAGATTAGGACCAACAGTCTTCAGTCAGCGTGGACTTTTATGGGCTTGTACCGTGGTTAAAGGTCAAAGGGTTTTGAAAGAAAGGATAATGAAGGCCCAAATAATTGTTTGACGGTTAAAATCTTTAGACAAGAATCATTTGCAAGGTGCCCAGTCAACTGTCTTTAGGGATTTGAACTTCAGGCATATTTATTGTTGTTTTTTTTTTTCTTTCTTTCCCTTCGGATCATTCTTTTCGTTGCCCCTGTTGTGATCCTTTATGATTCTTTCCTTTTCATTCATTTTTTCCTTTTTCTTTGGATGCTTATGAGGTACCCTTTTAATTTGACGTCGACCTGCTAATGATTCTTGTCTAGGGTGATGAAAACAATTATGCATTTTGGCTCAAAAGGGGTGCAATTGGTTGAACTGCTTTTGACGATTGGGTAACAAAAAACGGCCACACGTCACTCCGAATCTTGTTTGTCTGACTTTCTCTTGAGTTTAACCCTGAAACTAAACTATGTAGTACTTGACACATCAACTTCATTTTTCCTTTGTTTTGTTTCCTTTGTTTTCTCCTTCTTCTTCTCTCTTTTTTTTATTTATTTTTTTATTTCATCTCATCTCCCTAATCAACGGATTATCGGTGATGTGTAACATGATGAAAACTGCCCCAATATTAGGCATATGGCGAAATCCTTCGTCTTGTGGGAAACGGAAAAAAAAATAGGGTTCAAGTAATGTGAATGCAGACGCTTTATCAAGAAAAGAACACCGGTTACACCCAAAACCTTGAATCAAGAAAGGGCTCTCCAACGGTATTTTTTCAAAACCTTTTTTTTTTTTTGTGTGAAAATACTATGTCCTTGACAACTTTATTAACAACAAACTCAACATGTGACCCTTTTTTTTTCGTTTTCCCTTTTTCGACATCCTCCAGGACCGAGCTCACCAACCTGATATACCTGTGATGCTTTTATCGACATGTGTTTACTTATTTTCATTTTCATTTTTCCTTGATTACTTAACAGCTCAGCGTGACATGCAATATTTCAGATGGAATGCAAACAACCAAAATATGAATGAACTACGCGAACTTTCTTTATTAAAAAAACATAGAGTACAATAATCTTTAACGATAATAATCAACATCCCCTTAATAGCAACCACTATCACGGAATCATCATGCGTAAAACTTTTTTACTGCATCAGAATTAACTGGCAATGGTAACTCCTCTCCGTCCATTCTCGTGAGAATTAGTGCCCCACCAGAAAATGCTTTTTTCACTACAAATGGCCCTTCATAATTTGGAGTCCATTTGCCTCTATGATCTTTTTGTATAGGTAGAATCTTCTTCAACACCAGCTCACCTTCATGAAATTCTCTTGTGTGTACCTTTTTATCAAATGCCTTCTTCATTCTTCTTTGGTACAATTGTCCATGGCATACTGCTGTTAATCTTTTTTCATCGATGAGATTGAGCTGGTCGAAACGAGCTTGAACCCACTCAGCCTCTTCTAATTGGGTTTCCATTAAAACTCGTAAGGACGGAATTTCCACTTCAAACGGAAGTACTGCTTCCATTCCATATACAAGCGAGAAAGGCGTTGCCCCAGTCGATGTTCGTACCGAAGTGCGATAACCATGTAAAGCAAAAGGAAGCATTTCATGCCAATCCTTATATGTGACCACCATCTTCTGCACAATCTTCTTGATATTTTTATTAGCAGCCTCTACTGCCCCATTCATCTTTGGACGATAAGGAGAAGAATTAAGATGATGAATTTTGAACTCCTCACATAACTCTGTCATCATCTGGTTATTCAAGTTAGTGGCATTATCGGTGATGATCCTGTTAGGGAGCCCGTATCTGCAAATCAACTCCTTTTTTATGAACTTGGTCACCACCTTTCTAGTCACATTAGCATAAGAAGCAGCCTCAACCCACTTGGTGAAGTAGTCGATTGCGACTAATATGAAACGGTGTCCATTTGACGCCTTTGGCTCTATAGCTCCGATGACATCTATTCCCCACATCGAAAAGGGCCACGGTGCAGACAACACGTTCAAGGTCGTGGGTGGCATATTGATATTACTTGCGTATACCTGGCATTTCTCACACTTTCTCACATGTGTACAGCAATCATTTTCCATAGTCAACCAAAAATACCCCGCTCTCATTATCTTCCTGGCCATTGAGTGCCCATTCATGTGCGTGCCAAATGTACCCTCATGCACTTCTTTTAGTATCAGTTCGGCTTCTTTTGCATCTACACATCTAAGGAGAACCATGTCATGATTCCTCTTATATAGAATATCCCCACTCAAAATGAAACTGCCAACCAACCTCCTTAACGCCCTTTTATCGTTTTCGGATGCCTTCTCTGGATATTCTCGAGTCTTAAGATAATGCTTGATATCAAAGTACCAAGGTTTACCATCTACTTCCTCCTCGATGAAATGACAATACACTGGCCCCGCATGACTCTTCATTTCAATCATTGGCAATTCTGCATCTTGATCAACTTCAAACATCGACGACAAGGTAGCCAACACGTCCGCTAATTGATTATCTTCTCGCGGTATATGATTAAACGTGATGGAATCGAAATACTCAATTAATCCCCTGATGTAAGCTTGGTATGGAATTAATTTAATATCCCTAGTCTCCCATTCTCCCTTCAATTGATGGATAACCAAAGCTGAATCTCCGTATACATCCAGAATTTTTGCTTTAGACTCTATTGCTGCTCGAATACCCATAGCACAGGCTTCGTATTCTGCGATATTATTTGTGCAATTAAAACACAACCTTGCCGTCATTGGAATGTATTGATTCTTAGGAGAGATAAGCACTGCCCCTATTCCATGCCCCATTACATTCGATGCCCCATCGAATAATACCGTCCAGGCTTTTTCATTTTTGTCATCTCTGCTCTCAGCAAATAAAGCCATGATATCTTCATCAGGAAACTCAGGTTGCATCGGCTGATAATCACTAATGGGTTGATGGGCTAAAAATTCTGCTAAAGAGCTACCCTTGATAGATTTCTGAGTAACATATACAATGTCGTACTCCGATAATAGCATCTGCCATCGAGCTATCCTTCCAGTGAGAGCGGGCTTTTCGAATATGTACTTGATAGGATCCATTTTAGATATCAACCAAGTAGAGTGACTCAACATGTATTGCCTTAAACGATGAGCAGCCCACGCCAGTGCACAACAAGTTCGTTCTAACGACGAATATCGTTGTTCGCAATCTGTGAACCTCTTGCTCAAGTAATATATGGCATGCTCTCTTTTCCCGTCTTCATCATGCTGACCCAATACACAACCCATTGAATTATCCAGTACGGTCAAATACAAAATGAGCGGTCTTCCTGGCATAGGTGGACGCAATACAGGAGGGTCCTGCAGGTATTGTTTGATCTTTTCGAAAGCAACTTGACAATCTTCATTCCAGACTACAGCCTGATTTTTTCGTAGCAACTTGAACATTGGTTCACAAGTAGCAGTTAATTGGGAGATGAACCTAGCAATGTAGTTCAGCCTTCCCAGAAAACCTCGAACCTCTTTTTCTGTTCTGGGCGCCGGCATTTCCGTTATCGCTCTTACTTTGTCAGGATCAACTTCTACCCCTCTTTGGCTGACAATAAAGCCCAACAATTTTCCAGACTTTACTCCAAACGTGCATTTGGTGGGATTTAACCTGAGTTTGTATTTTCTCAGTCTCTCAAATAATTTCCTTAGATTGAAAATATGCTCCTCTTCTGACTCCGACTTTGCAATCATGTCATCCACATAAACTTCAATTTCCTTATGCATCATATCATGAAAGAGTGTCACCATTGCCCTTTGGTATGTTGCCCCAGCATTCTTGAGTCCAAAAGACATCACCTTATAACAGAATGTTCCCCATAACGTGATAAAGGTCGTTTTTTCCATATCTTCCGGTGCCATTTTAATTTGATTATACCCCGAGAATCCGTCCATGAACGAAAATAACGAAAATTTGGCCGTATTATCAACCAGAGTATCGATGTGTGGTAACGGGAAATTATCTTTCGGACTTGCACGATTTAAATCACGATAGTCAACACACATTCGAACCTTCCCATCCTTCTTAGGCACTGGTACAACATTCGCTACCCATTGTGGGTATCTTGCCACAGCCAAAAATCCTGCGTCAAATTGCTTTTGGACCTCTTCTTTAATTTTTAAGGACATTTCCGGCTTCATTCTTCTCAGTTTTTGCTTGATTGGAGGGCATTCCGGCTTGAGTGGGAGCCTATGCTGCACAATATCGGTATCTAGACCCGGCATGTCATTGTAAGACCACGCGAACACATCTTTAAATTCCTTCAACAGTACGCGCAATCTTTCCCTTACTTCCGTCTTCATACTAGTACCGATTTTCACCTCCTTTATCTCATCCTTCTCTCCCAAGTTGAGTATTTCAATTTCCTCCTGATGGGGTTTAATCTCCTTAGATTCTTGTTCCACTAATCTCAACAATTCTGGAGAGGGTTCCACATCATCTTCGAAATCATCTTCCGTATTATTGATAGGGTGCTCAAAATTAGGAACATTGATATCGTTATTTTCAAAACAATCATTGTCACATCTGCATCATTTAAATTTATGAAAAAGTATAAATAAATAAGATAAACAAAGAAAAATGCCAAATGATGATGAAATGCATCTTTATTATCACGCTGAGTGAAAAGTAAAAAAAGAATCAATCCGCAAAATCTCAGTTCTAAAGCCCCAATCGAAACTATAAGCTTAATTAAAACTATTACATTTTGTTCACATTAAGCATCACAGGTAAATCCAGTGTTTCCCAATTGTTGAGTTGAGTATCAGGGGAGCAAGCCCACACAAAGCTCAAACTTTGAGGCCTTTCTTCATCCTCCACAGCTGCTATCTGGCCAGTGTTGATCCACCCAGCACTGCGGAAGCTTTCCTTGATGTCAACAATGTGAATTTTGCTCTCTTTGGGCCCTCGTCTTTCTGCACGGGCCAAACTGCGTTCTTTTCTTTCTTCAATCATCCTTTTCCTGTCTTCCCTGGTAGGTTTGTATCCCAAGCCATATCTGTTCTTGTTTTCAACGATTTCTATAGGGAATGCTCGCCCCTGCCGATACTTACCCAAACCTTCCCCATATACATAGCCCCCTTTTATCATAATCTTGGCCATCATAATAGAAGCACATGATAGACGAGGATTTACTGGAAACGGTTCCACACAAGCATTTCCCACAATCTCCAACGACTGGAAGGCTGTTTCGAGAGCTTCCTCAGCCGCCTCGATGTAGCGTGTGGATGATGGCCCACTCACAAGAAGATCTTCTTCTCCTGATACTATCACCAGCTTATCTCTCATCACATACTTCAACTTCTGGTGTAGTGTAGAAGGCACAACCCCAGCCGAATGGATCCATGGGCGCCCCAATAGACAACTATAAGCTGGCAGGATATCCATAACCTGGAACGTTATTTGAAAGACACAAGGGCCAACTTGCATTGGTAAATCCACCTCTCCCATCACTTCTCTTTTATTGCCATCGAACGCCCTCACAATCATTGAACTCGGCCTCATATGCATTCCTTCGCAAGGTAGCTTTTCCAAGGTTGCTTTCGGCATAACATTCAAGGAGGACCCATTGTCCACTAAAACACGTGCTATAACATGATCCAAGCATTTCACAGAGACGTGAAGAGCCTTGTTATGCCCTCTTCCTTCAGCTGGTATCTCTTCATCCGTAAAGGTGAGATAATTATTAGCAACAATATTGCCAACAATACCCTCGAATTTATTCAACGAAATACCTTGCTCCACGTGAGCCTCACTGAGTATCTTCATTAGCAACTTTCTGTGTGATGCTGAATGCATGAGCAAGTCTAACAAGGATATACGAGCAGGCATACGGTTTAACTGTTCCACCACCTTATATTCACTTTGTTGTATGAATTTTAAAAATTCACAAGCCTCCTCTTCAGAAACTTCTCTCCTCTCTTCCTTGTCGGGGATCTCCTCTGTCTGTGCACCCTTCCCCTTTAAGAATTCTTTTGCCTTCGCAGCCATCGTTGTTTCCTTATCATTGACTCTTTCTTGTGCCAACTCTGGTGATGTGAAAATTCGACCACTCCTAGTCATTCCACCTATCCCTGATATGTTTTTGACGACAGGGTCAACGTTTTGTGCTTCGCTTGACGCATGTGTCCCATATCTCCATGGGACGGCTTTTTCGTTCTTGTAAGGAAAAGGAGCTGGTACACGGATAACAACGGGCGACCTTCCTTGAGTTGGTGGGATAGAGGTAGTCTTAGTGAAACGAATCACCAATGGTTCTGGTAAACTCATGCCGGATTCATCACCAGTTTGTGCAAATACATTTCCCTCCTCCTTCTTGTAGCATACCTGCATCAGGCCACGATCTAACAGGTCTTGCAGAATTTCTTCAAACTTAACACACTCCTCAATAGAGTGCTCAGCATCTGGGTGGAGCGCGCATGCCATACTCTCATTATAATCACCCTTCAAGATACCCACTTTCAGCAACGCCTCCAAAATAAACCTCCTAGAGCTCCTGACCTCTTTCACATTCCTCACCAGCTCATGCTCTTTCACTTCGACGGCATTCGTCGAAGCACTTCCATGCCCAGATAAAGGATTGGCCTCAATATTAGGCTTATCCTCTTGGAACTTTAACCACCCAGAATCAATTAGAGTCTGCACTTTATGCTTGAAAGCCAGACACCTCTCAGTGGAATGACCAGCGGCCCCTCCATGATAACTACACTTTGCATCTGCATCATAACCTCTTGGGTATGGAGGCTGCAAAGGCTTCAGGGGACAAACGACAACCAGACCTTGTTTGATAAGATGAGGTAATAATTCCGTATAAGTAGTAGGAATTGGGGTAAAGTTAACATAATTTCTTTCTTGGTTCCTTCTTGGATAAGTATTTGGACCCACATTCATATTGGAACCTACGTTCGCCCCTCCCCTCCAATTATTCGTCGGAATGTATTGTGGTTGATAGTACCCTGGTTGCTGTTGAGGCCTAATTTGATGACCAAATGACGCATTAGCTGCATGTGGATGTTGACCCCAGTATGGTCGATAGTTATGAGTGGGAACCTGACCTCTCCAGACCGGGGTTGCAGATGTTGCATGCACATCTCCTTCCTTTCTTTTTCCTGAGTTGAAGTTGGGTTTTTTGGAATGTGCAACCACCGATGAGCCATATGCAATTTTCCCATTCTTCAACCCGATCTCTATCCGCTCGCCTATCACAATGATATCGGCAAAATTTGAAGATACATTTCCCACCATATGTTCATAGAATGGTGGTTGGAGCGTATTAACAAACATTGCCACCATTTCTCTATCATACAAAGGTGGCTCAACTTGTGCAGCCAATTCCCTCCACCGCTGAGCATACTCCTTAAAGGTTTCGTTGTCTTTCTTTGACATGTTTTGCAGCTGTAAACGATCTGGCGCAACATGTGTATTATATATATACTGCTTCACAAAAGCATCAGCCAAGTCCGCCCAACAACGAATTCGAGTCGACTCTAAATGGGTATACCAGTTTAACGCCACTCCAGCCAAACTATCTTGAAAAACATGGATGAGCAGCTGCTCATCATAAGCATATGCAGCCATCTTTCTACAAAACATGGTTAGATGGCTCTTTGGGCATGTATTTCCCTTATACTTCTCAAAATCTGGCGCTTTAAACTTATGTGGTATTTTGACGCCAGGAACCAGGCTCAATCTAGAAACATCCCCAAATCCATAACTTTCATACCCCTCAACAGCCCTCAATCTTGCCTCTAGGCTCTCCAGTTTATCCTTCGCCCCATCAACATTACTAGTTACCCCCTGAAACAAAGTATATGGCGCAGCCCTTGTAGAAAAGCCCTCTCCGGTAATCACAGGTGGCACCGGGGTTACTCGTATTCCATCAGTCATGCTTGCATACATCCCTTCATTTACCATAGGTGCAGACATTACAACAGGTCCCTGAGTACTGATTGGCGGTACGTTAGCAGTGGTAGGGAAAGAGAATGAAGTTTGCTCCCCTTCTGTGTATTCTCCCACAGGCGGGGTGTAACCTGCAGGTAATCCATACATTGGGAACGAAACAGATTGGCTCCCAGCGTTGAACAACAGAGGGTAATATTGAGCACTTCCCTCAACTTGCGCAGGCGTCACCCCTCCCGTAGTCTTCAGGGCTTCGAGAGCCGCCAAAATCTGAGCCATCTGATCCTTCAACTGGCTGACATCGGCCTTAATAGACTCGTGTGACTGCTCCCAATTCTCCATGACCTTCGAATTAGCTCTGGTCCTGTACGGATGTCTTGGAAAACTTGCCGTTGTTTTCTCACTTGTACTGTTGATTATTTTTTTATTAAATTAGATAAGGATGAAAAAATGCAAAAAGAAAACATGATGCATGCTAGTGATAAGTGGAAATCACAGGATAACGATGACAATACTGATGGAAAATTAACACAAGCCGATACCAAACAAACATCCCCTATCTTTCATTTCAAGAAAATTTGATCCATTACAACGTTTAAGTAACAAAACACATGATTCTGATGTACATCAATCCCGCGCCCGGGCAATGAAAGATTTCATCTCTCCCACCAACCATTTACAATGATTAATAAACAATTCTATTTCCGTTGATGAGTTACAAAAATGAGTGCTTGCTTCAGCATTCGACACCATCCTGGGGATGTCTTCAATTGCCCCGTTTGCCAAAGCAGCCAACTGAGAGAATCTTTCCTTCCAGTGCTTTACAGCCATTTCTTGTTCGGCGATGTGCTCTTTCATTCGCTTTATCAAGGCCTGATGCCTTTCTTCAAATTCTATCGACCTCCATCGCTCCTCCTGTTCCTCGATATATTCCTCCATTTGTTTTATCAGAGTTCGATGCTCTTCCTCTGCTTCTGTTAGCTTCCAACGCTCCCGATTCATATCCGCCTCAAACGACATGGCCATCTCTTTCATCTCATGCCCCGCTTTTTCTATCTGAATCTGCGCTTCTCTTAATCTCTTCAGGGCTTCTCGCTTATCTCTTTTGGCTTCTTCGTAGAGGTGCTTCCACTCATTTCCCTCTTCTAAAGCCACCTTCTTCTCATTTACCCTCATGGATAATTCCTTACTCGCGGCAGCTAGATCCTGTTTCACTCGAAATGTGTAATCCCTCTCAGCCTTCTGGCTTTTGACAAGGTTTTCATAAGCCCGCGACTTTTCTTCATTATCATTTTTCATATCCACAAGATCATTACGCGCCCTTTGTAATTCGTTTTCCAACCTAGCATTCCTCATTTTCAATTTCTCCATCTCAGCTTTTAATTGTTGCACCTCTTCACTTTCTGGAGCTTGGGATGGTCCTTCACTAACTGATTGATCCTTGATTGGCTTGAAAGGCAGCTTGACTACTTTTACTCTCTCCAGAATCCAGGTGTGATAACTAACCCTGCTATCCACTACTCCATCCCTCAAGTCCTTCTCTGCTCGAACAACATTTTCCCATGCACTTTTAACCTTTCTTAACAGTTCGATGAAATGCCCGTCTTCGTAATAAATGAATAGGGTAGCAAGGTAATCTGATGAAGGTGCCCCTTTCATGGGATACCCAAATTGTCTTTGCACCAAAAGAGGGTTGTAATTTATACAGTACCGGGCACCTATGAGAGGCACGTTAGGAAAACTACCACAATGCTGGATAGCCAGTTTATTTCCGAGCCAAGGAAGGCGTCATTTTATACTTCTTTCGCTCAAGCCAGCAAGGAATCGGGCCCAATCGTTTCCTCCTTTACTTTTAAGCCCTTGGTGTGACAAAGTCTCCGATAGACTCTTGACATCGACCATCTCCTTAAACACGCGCGCTGTCATCCATGTATACAACGCCGGTAAACAACAAAGAATCTTCTTTCCCTTTCTCTCATGGCAAAAATTCAAGGACCCATAAACATCCGCAAGGACTGCTGTTACAGGATTCTCTAATCTGGTTTTACTCGCCACGAAGACGTCTATCGCGGTGTAATCCACGAATTCTTCTATTTTGGGAAACAAGACAATGCCATATATGGTGAGGGCTAATACATCCATGAAAGTTTCCCAATCCTCTTTATCAGCCAGGTGATGTAAATACTGCTCTAGATATCCCTGTGATAACCCATGCAATTGATTCCTCATCATCATCCTGTCTTCAAGCTCCTTGGGATGTAATTTCATAATGGTAGCAACGGTGGGTATAGAGGCATGATGCTCTAAATGTTGATAGGGAGTGGTGCCCTCCAGTGGCAAACCCAAGATATGCTCGAACTCCTCTATGGTTGGCGCCAACTGAAAGTCTTGAAATGTGAAACATCGAAGCGGAGAATCATAATATTGTGCCAAGGCTGTGATAGCGGGTATTTGTACTTCAACCTCCATTAAATTCAACAAATTTCCATATCTTCTCTGAAAGGTTTCCCTCTTCATAGTTTTAAGCCTCTTGCCCAAGTTTATCAGCCCGGTCAAATTTCCAACATGGGTCCTTAGACTATACTTCTTTCTTAAATCGGAAGAATCGGTGTGCCGTGTAGCATCGGATCTTGTGTTAACATCCATCTTGTATGAAGTCAAGTAGGTACCTGTGATTTCCTTTAAAATTAACATGTTACTAAATGATGTATGAATATGATGCATGATAATAAAACAACATGACGAAACAAAGCACATGCATGGTATAAAATGGAATGTCACAAAAAAAAAAATGAACAGCGTGAGGGTTACAGAAGTACATATTCCTCCCATCGTGCCCTACCAAAGGTTCACTGCTTGGAGTTCAAGGTCAAGTATATGCAATCTCACAAGGATGATTCCCTGAACCTAAAGGTCAAAGGTCACTAGAGCTATGGCCCCCTTCATAGCATCTCCACAACAGTCGAGTAATCAACTAGGTGCGGAAACACATATGAAGAGAACAGACTCTAGCTGGAGTTCTCACGATAGCCAAACAGGAAGTACATCCCAGAGTGACACCGCTACACAACCCCTCTAATTCTAAGCTACGCTCAGACCCGGGTATAGGGCCCCACTCATGATATGCTAGAAGTGTGTGTGTGAAGGGAGGAAATTATGCACACCCAAACCCTCACCTGCAAAACAACCAGAAAAATTCCCAGGCAGATATGAACATATTGTCTACCCTAGGGTTCAATATTCAACAGTTATTGCAGTTATTCTAAATATCAAGCACAAATAGAGAAAAGGGAAAGAAAAACACATAAGCAAAACCACATCGAATTCGCGCATTTAATTAAATGGCTCGACTCTCTAAACGTCCCCAGTGGAGTCGCCATCTGTCGCAACCGGAATCGCGACGGGACGACGATCCAAAAAAGAAACGGGTTTGGAAAAGAGATTTGGAGTCGCCACCATAGTTTATTCTGGAAAACTACGGAAAAACCATAAAATAATAAGACACGGTCCACGAAAACCAGATTCTGGGTTCGGGAGTCGGTTACGCGTAGGGAAGGTATTAGCACCCTACAGCGCCTGCCCGAAGGCAGTACCTTTAACTAAATGCGCGAATATGATGTGGTTTTCAAAATGTTTAACTATTCCCTAAAATAAAATTCTAAATAAACAAAATATATTTTTTAGTTTTTTTGGGCCCGACAAGGATTGACCTTGCTCCTACGTATTCTCATTCAAAATGAGAAATCAGGGTTACGTAGTTCTTTCGGAAACTGTTTGAGAAATTTGTTTGGAAATGATTTTGTATTTTTTGAAAATGAACCTGACAAGGACTGGCCTTGCTCCTACGTATCTCCATTTTTGGTGAAGAATCAAGGGTAACGTAGTTCTAGCGGTGAGATTACTTGTAGTTTGGGAATATTTTAGTATTTTTAATAAAGAAGGAAAAGGTTTTCTAGCACAAGGCCTACGCGAGCGGTCGCACGTGTGCTTAAACCTTTTCAAAATATTTTTATTTGATTTTTAACTTTTTATAAAAGAAAAGGGAAAGATTTTCAGCACAAGGCCTACGCGAGCGGTCGCACGTGTGCTTAAACCTTTTTAAAATATTTTTATTTGATTTTTAATTTTTATAAAAGAAAAGGAAAAGATTTTCAGCACAAGGCCTACGCGAGCGGTCGCACGTGTGCTTAAACCTTTTCAAAATATTTTTATTTGATTTTTAATTTTTATAAAAGAAAAGGAAAAGATTTTCAGCACAAGGCCTACGCGAGCGGTCGCACGTGTGCTTAAACCTTTTCAAAATATTTTTATTTGATTTTTAATTTTTATAAAAGAAAAGGAAAAGATTTTCAGCACAAGGCCTACGCGAGCGGTCGCACGTGTGCTTAAACCTTTTCAAAATATTTTTATTTGAAATTTTCTATTTTATATGTGTATATAAGTAAAATTATTATTTATATATTTTGAAATAAGTGAACAAAATAAAGTAATAAAATAAAAAATGAAATGAAATAAGATAAATAAAAAGGCAAATGAATAATTAAATAATAATAAAAACAGGGGTACCAAAATAAAAATAAAATGATGTCTAACGGTCAGCCGAAAAGCTTGGATAACGAACGGTCCGTGGTAAAGGCCGAACGTACGTTGGGAAAAGACTCAGAGTCACGAGCGCTCGTTGGGGAGAGTTGACGAACGTATGTTGAGAAAAATAGACTGAATGACGAGCGTTCGTTGGGTGATACAACGAACGTACGTTGAGTACAGGAAGGTAGATGACGAGCGTTCATTGGACGCTGAGAAGAGGAGGCTAGTCTACGAGCGCTCGCTGGGGACGAGCGTTCGTTGGGTAGATGAGGTGAGTAGAGGCCAAATGACGAGCGCTCGTTTGGGACGAGCGCTCGTTTGGGACGAGCGTTCGTTAGGAAAATGAGGTTGAATGGCGCACACTCGTTATGGACGAGCGTTCGTTTGGAAGATATGGGTTGGATGACGAACGCTCGTTATTGACGAGCATTCGTTGGGAAGATGATGTTGGATGACGAACGCTCGTTATGGACGAGCGTTCGGTTGGAAAATGAAGTTGGATGACGAACGCTCGTTATGGACGAGCGTTCGTTGGGATGATGAGGCTGGAGGAGCCCGAATGACGAGCGCTCGTTGGGATGATGAGGCTGGATGGCGAACGCTCGTTTTGGACGAGCGTTCGTTGGGAAAATGAGGTTGGATGACGAACGCTCGTTATGGACGAGCGTTCGTTGGGATGATGAGGCTGGATGACGATCGTTCGAAAAAAAAAAAAAAAAAAAACCAAAGGTCCCTGGACGTACGCTCAATTTTGGGCCCGGCCCAATTGAATGGTTTCTAACCTAGAATTTCCTAGGGGTTCTACCTTCCCGCTCTCATTCCTCACCCACTCAGATTCAACAGCCTCCCGTAAGCTCCCTCTCTTATCTCACACACTCTCCAGAGACCCAAGTTTCTTTCCCTCTGACCAGGAAAACCCTAAATCTGGGAGGCACGCTGCCGCCACCTCGGCCGGAACCAGCCACCGCCACCTCTGCCAAGACCACGACTTGGCCTCGCCGGTGACAACCTGAACTCCTCCTTTCGAAAACGCCAACCCAAGGACGGGTTTACCTCCCCGCGCCGCATCTCCGTCTACCTCTTCGGCTACCTCCCTCACAGCCCAGGCCGTCGGAACTCAACATCGTAGCGCCCTTAACAGCGGCCAAGCTCTGCTTCCCCACCTCCTTCGCATATGCACTACTATGCCTTCGAACCAGCCACCGCGCCACCACCTTCTATTAGTCTTGACGTCGCCAGCGACACCACACTCCACCGGAGCTACCGCCGGTTGCGGCATTTAACTCTCTCTTTCCCTTCTCGTGAATGACGAAAACGCACTCCCTGGGATGACTCTTCATAGTGCTCTGTGTGAGATCCCTACTAACTCTAGGAAGATCATACGTAAAAATGGGTTGGCGAGATGATGATGGGAGCCTAGTGGAGGCTAGGCAGTGAGGTTGGTATGGTTAAGGGTGAGGGAGTCAAGGAATTTGAGGTCAGGCCGTGGTATAAGGTGTTGCAGATGGAAATGAAGAGGAGAGGGATGAAGATAATGGACCGTGGTCATGAGGTGTATGATGGATGTGGATGGGGGTGATAAGCAGAGAGGAGTCAGTATCATGAGGGGATAAAGATGATCAGCTCGTCGTAAGGTGTTTGATGAATGAAGAGTAAGGCGATGCAACAGTGAACATATACAGTGTATGCAGACAAATACACAAATAGCAAATTCAACAGAGATCTGTGTAAAAGCAGCCAAATAACTCTCTAAACAGCATTACTTACCTTTCGAAGATCTACGTGCTTTGATCAATATCGTGCTTCCACTGAGTACTCTTCTCTGGCTGCCTTCTGTCTCTCTTTGCAGATGCGAAAATGGTGAAAAACTCCTCAGCGATGGATCCTCCAAGATGAAGAACAGAGATATGCCACCACCTCCTTTTCTTCTCTCCGAAAATCTGGAAAAACGCCTCCTCACCACCTCGTCTCCGATTTCTCTCCTCTTCCTCCTCCAAAATCCTCCCGCCTTCTTGGAAAATATTCCCCAACCACCTGGTCTCCTCCCTTTTCTCTTTCCAAAAAAAATCTTAGAAAAATCCTTTCTAACAACTTTTCTCCCTCCTTCAGACACGTCCCCCATATCCCCTTTTCCACGTTTTCTATATTTTTTTTTTATTTTTTATTTTTTATTTTATCTCAATTTTATTTTATTTTTCAATTATTTTTAATATTATTTTTCAATTTTTTTTTTTAATTAATTAATTTTTTTTTAATTATTTTGATTAATTAACTCTATTAAAACAAATTGAAAATAAGAAATAAAATAGAAATTGAATTAAAAGCAAATATCTAAATACATAAAAAAATAAAATAAAAAAAATAAAATAAAAGAAAAATAATAAAAACACATTTTTTCAACCCGGACAAAATTGGGTGTTGACACCATTAAAAAGTCCTTGTGATGATGCATGCTTGTGAATGTTTTTGATTGTGGTAAAATGAAAGGCAAAGTTGATTCATGTGACATTGTGATAGTGGAGTGAATGAGCGAAACACTGTACCTCTTATACACTTGTGTGTTGAGTGAAACACTTTACCTAGTGAGGAAATATTCCATAAACACATGAACATCCATGCTTAATTGATTGATCATTCATGAAAAATAGCATTTGTTGGAATTTAAATGACTTTGTGAACACTAAAGCATGTGCACATCTTGATTGAACTCTTGGTCATAAGTTTGAGTGAAGTTGTTACTTATCTTGAGAAAATGATTTTGAATGAGTGAACCATCATATGAATTGGTTGGAGATGGAGTTACATTTTGTTTGCTTGAGGACAAGCAAAGTTCTAAGTTTGGGGTTGTGATAACAGTTGAAAAACTGTTATTTTCATGCTTAAAATTGATATTAAAAGCAACCTTTAGACTTAGAAACTAGCTTGAAATCAATGCTTTTATCTATATTTTCAGAAATAAGAGAGCTGGACAGGTTTATGCTTGATTTGAGTGTTTTTGTGCAGGTTTTGAGGTGAATTTAGTGAAAGAAGTAAAGAAGAAGAGAAGTGGAATCATAAAAGGAAGCAAAGAGTGCAAAAAGAGAAGTCGAAGGCACCGCTCAGCGGCATTTTACCGCTGAGCGGCACTCAGGAGGTCACGGGAGGTCCGCTGAGGGGCAAACTGGCCGCTGAGGGGAAGAAAAGTGAAGCGAGGTCACCGCTGAGCGGTATTTACCGCTGAGCGGCACTTTTTGGGCTTGGGCTTTTGTAATCTTTTGTAACTCTAGAATAGTATATAAGGACTTGCACGTCCTAGGGTTAGACATCTTTGGCAGAAACGAGGCAAACACTCTCTCTTCCACCCCTTTGAAGGAGGATCTTGGATGCTCAGGCTACCTCTTCACCTTTTTAGGGTTTATTCTTTCATACTTTCATTGTAATTCATCTAGGTTCACCATGAATATGGTGAACTAAACTCTGTATGTTTGTTGGGGAATCAATGTAATCTCTTGAAGCTCTCATATATGGAATTTATGCTTGCATCTTAATCTAAGACTTATGCTTTCTTTCATCATTAGTTAGGGTTTTTCCTCTTTGCTCAATGCTTGCATTGTTTAACTCATTCTATTGCATGATTATTGGTTTTGTCGATACGGACACGTACGGGGAAGTCTAGATCCGGGGAATTTCTCCCAATGGTATATTGGTTGTCGTTAAGCTCCTGCACTTATGAACTAATCATTAGGAATGCTAGGAATTGTATGAACTATTTGATTAGGGAGAAGCCATCTAGAATGGTACTTTAGAGAGTGGCATTAACAATGATGATTTGAATGTTGAATTCCTAAAATGTATGAGAGTGGATGAGATGAAATTGACCCCCAACAACATATTCATCCATATATTTCATTGAAAGTGTTTATCTTTTGTCTTTGCCATTGATCAATTCATGCATACATGTTTATTTTTCGTCTTGCATATTAAAATCTAAATATTTCGTTTGTAAGTCCTAGCTAATCAACAAATCACATAACTAAACTAGGCCGTGAGTCCTTTGGGAAGAACGATACTTGGTCTTACCAAGTTTATTACTTGAACGATTCGGTCATACTTGCCGATTGTGAAACAAGTTTGTGACATCATATTTTGGTGCTTACAAATTTGTCCATCAATGGTCCTTTGCTTCATGGCCCAACCAAGCTGAGAGTTGTTCTCGGAGGAACACTCTTTTTCACCAGCTTGGTCTTAATGGGGCGGTATGCACTCGTGCCATTGTTGCGGGTTACCTGCATTATGAAGGGAACATGGCGAATTTCAAGTTTAAAGAAAGTATGTGTCCGTACCTTGTAAGGTGGACTGGTGGGTTGAACATGCTCGGATGAGAATGGTGGTTCCCAAAGAACACTTATGAGAATAATGGTCGAATAAATGAGAGGTCGAACGGCCCAATTAATGGGAGGTCGCACGTTGAGGCCGGACGGCCGAAAGTTGAGGCCTGATGGCCGAGAGCCTGATGAGGTGGGATGGACGAGCGCTATTGGAAGATGGCCGAGCGCTCATTGAGGCCGAACGGACGAGCGCTTTCCAAGGCCAGATGGACGAGTGATTGTTGAAGCCGGACGGCCAATAGTTGAGGCCGAATGGCCGTGAGCGTGTTGAGGCCAGATTTGGCTACTGAGGCCGGAAGGCCAATTGGTGAGGCCGAATGACCGAGTCTGATGACGCCGGGCTATCGAGAACTTAATTAGGCCGGGCGTCCAACTGTTGATGCCAGATTTTGGCAATTGAGGGCGGACGGCCAATTGGTGAGGCCAGATTTGGCAATTGAGGTCGGACGTCCAACTGTTGATGTCAGACGGCAATGCTTGGCCCCTTTTCGCTTTGTGCAATTGTGTAATTATGGTTGGTCACCTGCATTATAAGGGAAACATGATCGTATTTCCAGTTTAAAGGGTGTGTTCGTACCTTGTAAGGCCGAAAATATTCTATGGCCAAATGGCCGAGAATAGGTTGAGGCCGAACGGTCGAGACTATGCTGAGGCCGAACGGTCTTAATTATTTGGAGGCCGAATGGCCGAAATCATGCTGAGGCCGAACAGCCGAGGATAGGTTGAGGCCGAACGGCCGAGACAATGCTGAGACCGAACGATCTTAAATATGTGGAGGCCGAATGGCCGAAATCATGCTGTGGCCGAACGGCCGATGATAGGTTGAGGCCGAACGGCCGAGACAATGCTGAGACCGAACGATCTTGAATATGTGGAGGTCGAATGGCCGAGATCATGCTGAGGCCGAACGGCCGAGGATAGGTTAAGGCCGAACGGCCGAGACAATGCTGAGACCGAACGATCTTAAATATGTGGAGGCCGAATGGCCGAGATCATGCTGAGGCCGAACGGCCGAGGATAGGTTGAGGCCGAACGGCCGAGACAATGCTGAGACCAAACGATCTTAAATATGTGGAGGCCGAATGGTCGAGATCATGTTGAGGCCGAACGGCCGAGGATAGGTTGAGGCCGAACGGCCGAGACAATGCTGAGACCGAACGATCTTAAATATGTGGAGGCCGAATGGTCGAGATCATGCTGAGGCCGAACGGCCGAGGATAGGTTGAGGCCGAACGGCCGAGACAATGCTGAGACCGAACGATCTTAAATATGTGGAGGTCGAATGGCCGAGATCATGCTGAGGCCGAACGACCGAGGATATATGTCGGGCGGCTATGAAGTACTGTTGATGGGGTCATCTGTGCTCATTTCTCGCGGTCACCTTTGGGTAACTGAAGTCACACGGCCCCACGGTGGGCGCCAAATGTTTCGACTGGATCGGTGGGGACCCTGTAAAAACACACAAACTTACTGTCGAAGACGGACGGGCGGGCACTGCTGAATCCCACGAACCGACGCAAGCTGCACTGGCGGGCGACACAAAGATGGACGGTCGCTGCTCCACGCTCCAAACCGGGCGGACGTCCTCCTATTCCAGACGCTCGCTATCTGCTCCAAGCCGGGCAGACGTCCTACTACTCCAGACGCTCGCTCTGTGTTCCAAGCTGGGCGGACGTCCTCCTACTCCAGACGCTCGCTCTCTGCTCCAAGTCGGGCGGATGTCCTCCTACTCCAGACGCTCGCCCTCTGCTCCAAGCCGGGGGGCCGGATACCTGCTAAAGGCACTCCGACGCTCAAGTCAGTAATATGACAGAGCGTTCTATAATGCATGCATGTGTTGCGTTCTAAGCAATCTGTCCAGAAATCATACCTGAGACCTTTATTTATACTGATTGTAATGGGCTTTTACCTTTTGGGGGCCTGGAAACGGCCCAATAATACCTTAATCTTCATTAAGGACTTTAATGTGCCATTTAGCTTTTAACAATGTTATCAATTGAGTGCAGATCGTTTGGGAAGGCGTTCAGTCTATGGATGATTGGACGCTCGGTCCTAATTGGTGGGCGGACGTCCAATCTTGGGTAGACGTCCGGCTCCCGAATGGGTGGGTGCTCGTTAGACACCTTGGGCGGACGTCCGTGGACGGATGTCCGGTTCCTGAGGACGCTCGGTCCAGATTCTTGGCGGACGTTCGGTTCTGGAATGTTTGGACGCTCGGTCCGGAATATTGGGCGGACGTGCAACCTTTGGCGGTCGTCCGGTTTTGAACGGGCGGCATTATATCAAACGTTCGCTCGGTCTATGCTGGGAGGGCCTGTCAGTACAATTAATTTTTCCATTTGCATATAATGACCGTATTTTTTTCATTAGATACAAGGTATTTTTCCTTCCAATTGCGCCTCATCCATGGACCTCCTTGGTTCCTCTTCTCGTTTTCTTTCATCCAATATCAACAAAAAAAATTCAAAACTGCATTTCAAAATCCATAAAATTTCAAAATCGAATTTCGAAATATGGAAAACTCAAAAACTGGATTATGAAATAAAGGAAAATTCAGAATTATATTTTAAAATCCAAAATTAAAAATTTGAGAAAATTCAGAATTGGATTTCAAAGCTGAAGAAAAATCAAAACTGAATTCCTTAACAAGAAAAATTCAGATTTCAAAATCCAAAAAATTCAAAAATTTGATTTCAAAATATAGAAAACTAAAACATCACATTTTGAAAATCGAGAAAATCGAGAATTAGATTTCTAAATCCCAATTTTAAAAATCTAAAACCAAATTTAAAATCTGGATTTTAAAAATTTAGAATTGGATTTTAAAATCCAAGAAAAACCAAAATTAGATTTTAAAATCTAGAAAAGTCTGGAATTTTGAAATCAAGAAAAACTCACGACTGAATTTCAAAATCTGAAAAAATCCAAAACTAAATTTCAAGATCCAAGAAAATTCTAGATCTTAAATTAAGGTTATTTGGATAATTTAGTTTGGACTATGGGGTGCAGAAAGAAAATATGGAAATGCACGAAGAAATAGCCTCCAAATTATACCCAAAAGAAATTCAAGAAATCTGAGATAAATTTAACTATATGTTATTTTTATTTGGTTTAATGTCTCGGTAGGTCCCTATTTTCGGCGTGAATTTCAAATAGGTCCCTTTTCTTTTCGGCGTCTCAATTGGGTCCCCATTTTTGTAAAATTGTAACAATTAAAGGCCTACCGTCAAATTGGACAAACGGCCGTTTAATTATTTATTACGTGGCATGGGCAGTGTTTTCAGCAATCTCAGGTGGCATTAAAAAAGAGTTTCAATTAAAAAGTATGAGGTTAAATCAGAGGGCACAGTGGGAAAATTTGATTATGATACTCATCTCACACTGACTTTCTATCAAACACCTTGTCTTCAACCTTCTCTTCAACCTCGTCATGTTTATCATCCCAAACCCCACATAACAAATCTCACCCCTTTCTATTTTTCAGCACAGATGTATCCACCCCTCATCACACAAACCTCGTCTTCTCTCTTCATTCTTTCCACTCTACACAATCTCAATTTTCCAAAACCATGGCACTTTCTTCTGCAACTGCTTCCTCCAGATTCATACTTTCCCCACCTGCATCATCTACAGTTTCTTCCATTCCCTCACCCAGTTCAATGCTGGACTGAGAAATAAAATTACCACAACTTTCTTCAGCCATCATTAACAAAATCGAGCCCAAGCCAAATCAGGATTTCGAACCTCTAAAGGAGTCACGCGTCAGTGACGGTGGTTGGGAACTGCAGCTGCACCGGCGCGAGCGGAATTGAACCACGGAGGCACTAGAGGCGGCCCGATTTGAAGCAGCGGTGGCGTGGCGACTGGATCCGAAGCAGCGCTGGTGGCGGTTGCTGGCGTTGGTCGCGTGTAGCACTGGCAAATCTGAGCCGCGTGCGGAGAAAGAAGAAGCGTCGCGACCGTCTTGATCCTGGTGACGAGCGGCGGCATGGGCAACGTCCTGGGTGGCCGGCGTCAGCCTCGCGCTCGAAGAATAGAAGACAGTGGCGCCGCGGTCGGTCGTGGTTCCGATGGCGCCTGAGGTCACCGTCGACGCCGAGACCGGTAGAGGTCGTCCCCTTTTTGCGGTGGCTGTGTGGGCAGAGGTAAGTATCTCTGGATTTCTCTCGATCAGAAGAGAAGATGGAGAGGGGAAGATGAGTTTTCCCACTGTGCCCTTTCCTAAGGCTGATGTTTTTAATACAAAACTCTTTTTTAATTCCACCTCTGATTCCTGAAAGCACTGGCCATGCCACGTAATAAACAATTAAACGGCCGTTTGTCTAATTTGACGGTAGGCCTTTAATTGTTACAATTTTACAAAAATGGGGACCCAATTGAGACGCCGAAAAGAAAAGGGACCTATTTGAGATTCACGCCGAAAATAGGGACCTACCGAGACATTAAACCTTTTTATTTATATAATCTGAGATAAATTTTATTTTTGATATAATATTTTTTACTAAAATTAAATAGTAAATTATATAAAATCATAATCAATTATTAAAATCGTAAACGTTATTTTTTGAATTAAAAATTTATTTTATTTATTCAAAATAAAAATAAAAGCTTTTTACTTAAATAAAATTGAATTAATGTAAATTTATAATAACAATCCAATTAGACAATCCAAATAACTCATACTCAACTTATCAGACAAATTAAATAGTTAAATATAAATTTAAAAATATTAAGTTCAAAATATACAAAATTAATCATGGTATATCCGAATCCTATCCAACCAGAGAGTAGTGAGTGCTGGGTGGTTATAGACCAAATCTCTTTATTTTTATTGGAAATTTTAATAGAGTTATTTTTAAGTATATAATATCTAAATAATAAATGAAAAATAGAAAATACAGTAAAAGGAATGGGTAAATGACACAAAAGCAAAAGAGAATCACGTTCATTTGGTTTAATAGTTATGTCAGTATTTTTGATTGGGAAGCAGATCACCAAAACACTTTATACTTTTTGTACATTCATGTCAACTTGCAAGGGACATAAGTTGAGAGATAAAAATAATAACAACGATTCAGAAAATGTTCCTCCTTCCTTTTCAGCCGTTACCGTAACTTCTGCTTTTCCTTTTTGTCACTCACAAGAAGATAAAGAGTCGGTGAGTGCGTCTATAACCATCTAATTTAGACGATCAATACATTTCCCAATTTTACTAAATCTTTTCCAACCGGGATTTTTACTAAATCTTTTATAAAAATAAGTAAAAGCATAAAAAAAATGTTATAAAGAATAAATATTGTAAGAGTGATGGTGTAAAGAATAAAGATTGGATTCATGGAAGCGATGAAAGTGTTTAACTAAAGTTAAAGAAAAAGTATGGTTTAAAAAGATAAAAAGAATAAGTAGAACTTTTGATGAGGAATGGAATGCGTGTTGATTGAACGGAGGGAAGATGAAAGACGGTGGTGGCGGTGACGGAGGTTGGATGGTATCCCATTCAATCTATTCTCTTTAATTTTTTTAATAATGTTTATTCATTTTCTAATAATATCAAGATTGGCGAAAATGATATTTTTATTTAATATTTTATATAAAAGAAAAGGAAATTGTTCCTTGCTTTTGGTTTGCCCCACGTGACGTCGTAGTGGAGGGTGATGTTGTTTCTCCTTTTCTTTTCTGTGACGCGTCTTAATATTTTATTATCTTTTTCGATTTGGGTCACTGAATAGATAAGATAAGACACCACGTCACGTCCAATAAAATCTCATCCCCGAATTTAGGGTTTACACTTTTCTTACAAACCAATTTCGTTCAGCTTATTTAGGTTTACTTTTCTAGACTGTGTTCCTCTTTCGAACACTTTGATGTTGCAGTGTCGGTGTTAGTCTAATGGATACTGCAGTGAATTTTTTTTTTCAGTTTTTTATAGTTTAATTTAATTTTGTTAGCTAGCAGTGTAATTTAGTTTAATTTCCTTTTTACTAAATTAATTATTTGCTCTTTATATTATTAAAATTTTGATGATGGGTATGGTGATTAAATAAAAAGAAAAAGAGGTTGACAGAAACTAGATGTTTCTTGGAAGCATGAAAGAAAGAAGGCAACAAGATTCTTTTTCTTGCATGTCGTTTTCACGAACATCTTGTATTGTTACATTACAATATTCTCGTTAATTTTACTACGAGCACTACCATAAATTTTCACCTCCACTTTAGTCCAACTCAAGTATGAAAAAATATATATATAATTTATTAAATTAAAAATGTATTATTTACAAACAAAAAAAGTGATAAATATATGTACTGCTATACTAATAAGTTTTAAGAAAATAAAAGAGTATAACTATATATATATATATATATATATATATATATATAATTGATTATCTATAATATTAAATTACATTCTATTACAGTATTTGTTCAAATTGAAGAATAAGTGTTGATGATTTTTAATTTGTCAAATGAAAATATTGAAGATGGTAACAATAAGATTTTTCTTATTTATTTATTATTCAATTTTAATATGAAAGAGTGTACTGTTTTTTGAACAAATTTATAAATAAAGTAACAATAAATATCTATGTCAAAATTCTTGGTAGTTAAAATTTGATTGATGGTAGTTTTGTATTTTATATTTGAGTTTGTTCGCATAACAAATTTTTTGTATGGAACAAGGGTGTGAGATATTAGAGGACTAAGATAAATAAGAGGGTTTCTTATGTAGTTTAGATGATCTTTGAATAGAGAATTCAAATTTATTAATATTACACACTCGTATTCTTGATGTATCATGAGACTTATTAGAATGATTTAACCATTTTAAATTATGGCACACAAATTTTTAAATAGGTACAATTTTTAAAATTTTAATGTTATGTTTTTCTTGTAAATTCTTTATACTTATTATACCGTATGGTCTAGACGATCATACAAGTGTCCCATAACAAAATTAGACGGACGATCTTAGAGAGCAACACGCGACTAAACATTAAACATAACAGAATCAACAAGCGATTACAAACAGGAAAGTGTTGCCGGTCTCAATCAATAATCAGAATTCCCTGCAAAAATTAAGATAATAAGTAATTAATAATATTAGACCCTAATTAAGATTTCATTAATTTTAAGCCCATGCCAAACACTATAAATAGGATCAAAAATAAGAAGTAGGTGTTGACATTTAATATACATTTAAGTGACTTTATCTCATACTCAAAATACTTATAAATTCTTCGAGGTTGAAATAATTTATGCAAATTAAACCTATAAGAACATAAAATTATAGAATGACAATATCAAGCTTTAAGAAAGGGAGTTATAAGGTTTGTTGTAGTGGTAAAAGTTAGAAAAGAAAGTGTGAAAGTTGGAGTCAAAACTTCTTCCATTGTCCCTTTAAAAAGTCTTCAAAATTTTAGTTGGAAAAATTAAACTTACAATCTCTCTTATCTTTCTTTCATTTGGATATTTTTGAAAGTAGTGATTTATAATATTCTCCTTTAATTATATATATATATATATATATATATATATATATATATATATATATATATATACTTATTTCTAATACTGCTATGATGCAGCTCTTGTATTGTTACTGCTTGCAAGTAACCGTCGTAGACAAAAATCGATGAAGAATGTTTTATTATTTATTTATTTATTTATATATTTTATTATCAACCTTTGAATATTGTAAAAAGAAATCATTTCCATAAATCCGTTTTAAAAAATAATTATTAACTACCTTTATACGATTTAACTCTGTATTCTACATTATCCATTGATTTCAATAGGTTAAAGAGTAAATCGAGATGGAAATTATATATGTACACAAGTATAAAATAAATAAAATTAATTAATTGCTATTTCATGCTTATACTAAGTCTTAATATTTTTTTCATCATTAATAAAATTTTATTACTAGCATATCAAATTTTATAATTTTACATAAACACATATTCAATTTTTTTTAGTAAAATGAATATCGTTTTTCCTGCATCTTAACAACTTCAATTTGAACTCTTTCTTTTCATCCTTTCATTGTCTTTTCACCCTCGTCCTATCCAAAGAAAGCCAAAAACATTTGTTTAAGACAACTTAATAAGATAAAATCTTCGATATTTATTTTGACCGTATTTTATCCAAATAAAAAATAGTTAGTAATTGAGAAATTCCCTTCCGTCTGAATGATGTATTGGTTGAGATCATACTTGACGTGGTGATGAAGGAGTTGATGATAATTTATTATTAGTGAGAGAGCACATGGGAAGAGAGTGTTTATGTTATGTTCAAAATAATTGAATTCCACCAATGGTAGTTTAGCTGACTTTCCTAGTTCCTTCCTTAACCTTGTTCAACCCAACCGAGTGATATTACATACGGATTTTTCCAACATGTGTTTTTTTAACTTCCTCGTAAATACCACTGTTTCGTACCCACCCTTTCTTTTAACTCCACTCATTATTTTTATATTATAAAATCATAACTCACCCACACCACAACTAGTTCATTCCTTTTTCTCTGCTTTCTCTCCTCTCTCTGTTAAACAACTCCGACTTCACCATCACACAGGTATGCTTTCCATCGACACTTCCTAGGTTTCAGCTACATCTGTTCATTCCTTCTGGACATTGCTTCATGCTTGTCTCATCTGATACATAATTTTTTCTTTCAATATTCTAAATTCACCCTTTTCTCCACACTCTCTACATAGTATTCCCGTTTGTCAACCATTCAATTTACTGGGCTTCCAGGAACTGCTTCCAGCTTTATTTTATCAACTAAAAAAAAATTCATTCTTTTTATTATTAAGTATCTTGAGGTGAACTTCAAGCTTTTCACTTTCTGAACATGTCGACGATTTGCGAGTTTGGCAGTCGAAGGGAATGAATTTCTTGGCATGTATGATTGAATCTTACTTTTCTTTCTTCCGTTGTTGTTGGAAAAATGTTTTCTACAATTTATGGGTGTGTTTCGTCAATTCAAAAATACGCGTCACTGCTAGCGTATCTGATCAAAAGTTCTTTTCCTCGGAAACACGTCACCAGTAATATAGATTTTTCTTTTTTCTTTTTCTTTTTTCTGAGCTTTTTGGTTACCTTATTAACATAAGGAAATTCTCTTCGGTGTTCTATTATTTAATGATGTCTCGGTTGGGAAACTTAATTGGTTACTAGTGTATGATAACTTAAAGCGTATTTGAAATAATGAATAAATGTTGGGTGGTTTGTTTGGGATCCTTAACTGATAATTCAGATTCTGAAAATTAATCCAACCTCCTCTTACCTTTGAAGAAATCCTACTTCCACAAGAGTGAGTTTGCATCTCACGACTCCTGGAGAAGCTGTATAGCTCTCAGGAAGCTTGAATTTACTTTTCTTCAGCTCCACCTTACTTTTAGATCTTGATCTGTTAAATTGTTTCAATATATTTTTGTTTGGTTTATTCACCGTGAGGTGTTCCTGATAATTTTATCTTACCATGCAGACTGTGGTTCCTCAAAACATCTGTGAATTCACGATTATTGCATCTAGCAACTCGTATTAAACTGGCGGCTGTGAGTAATCTGCGAAATTTTACTGCTAAGCTCTGTGTCTCTGAATGAGCATCGAGTTACCCAGTGTGGTTGGGAGGAACCTTTGCAATCACAGAGATTGAGTACTTGTTATTGTCGTTAGTTTTTCTTGGCGTAGTTTCAAGTTCTTTCTAGATGCAAACGTCTCAGAAACACGCAAGTTCGGCTGGTGTACACTTCTATCGCCACCAGCCTGTGCAAGGCATCTACCACGTTTTGCAGAGCGATCTATGCCATGATGCCCGTCATAGCAGCAGCCAGGAAACAAGCTTTTCTTTTGAAAGCTGCAAGGAGCAATACTTCACTCTGGAATCATGCCCTGCACCAACTACCGGTTTCACGGAGTGTGATGATTCTCCTTCCTATGCCAGTGTATCATCTAAAAGGAGTCCATTTTCTCCACAAGGTTCTCATTCGTGCTATTCGGATCACCACCAATCCTCTGACAACACCTATGGATCGCCAATAAGCGGTTTGTCTAGCGTTGACGATGGGCATGAACTGAAGCACAAACTCAGAGAACTGGAGATTTCATTGTTGGGGCCTGACGAATCGGACATCGAAGACAGTTTTGGCTGCTGCGTCAAGGGCAGCAGACTCGACGGAGCATCTCAGCTGGCTAAGCATAACTGGGAGCAGATTGCTGAAAATATTTCACGATTTGACCTGAAAGGAGTCCTCAGGGTATGTGCGCAGGCCGTGTCCGATGAAGATGTTCCAACAGCAAGAGGGTGGATGGATAATGTATTGGGGAAAATGGTATCAGTCTCTGGAGATCCGATTCAGAGGTTGGGTGCTTACTTGTTGGAGGGGCTTAGAGCAAGGTTGGAATCATCAGGGCATCTCATCTACAAATCCTTGAAGTGTGAACAACCAACAAGCAAAGAACTACTGAGTTACATGCACATCCTGTACCAGATTTGTCCATACTGGAAGTTTGCATACATATCTGCAAATGCTGTCATTACAGAAGCTATGGCTAACGAGTCCAGGATTCATATAATGGATTTCCAAATAGCACAGGGCACACAGTGGTATTTACTTATCCAGGCTCTTGCACATAGGCCTGGGGGACCCCCTTCCCTTCGCGTGACCGGTGTTGATGATTCGCATTCGATTCAAGCTCGAGGTGGAGGACTTGAGATTGTAGGAGAAAGGTTGTCAGAATTTGCGAGGTCTTGTGGAGTTCCGTTTGAATTTCACACTGCTGCAATGTCTGGCTGTGAGGTTGTGCGAGGAAGTATTGAAATTAGACCCGGGGAAGCTCTGGCAGTAAATTTTCCTTTTGTTTTGCACCACATGGCAGATGAGAGCGTGAGCACTGAGAATCACAGAGATAGATTGTTGAGGTTGGTTAAGAGCTTATCTCCCAAGGTTGTCACCCTTGTGGAGCAAGAATCCAACACCAATACATCTCCTTTCTTTTACAGGTTTCTTGAGACCTTGGATTACTATACTGCCATGTTTGAATCCATTGATGTGGCTTGCCCCAGAGATGATCAGAAGCGCGTGAGCGCAGAGCAGCACTGTGTGGCACGAGACATTGTCAACATGATAGCTTGTGAGGGGGCTGAGAGAGTTGAAAGGCATGAACTTTTGGGAAAGTGGAGGTCAAGACTTTCCATGGCTGGATTTAAACAGTGCCAATTGAGCTCTTCTGTCATCGTTGCTACCCAAAATCTCCTAAACGACTTCAGTCAAAATTATAGGCTTGAACATAAAGACGATGCCCTTTATCTTGGTTGGATGAACAGACACATGGCTACCTCTTCTGCTTGGAGGTGAAACTGAGTGATTACTATCTCGTCCTCCTTTTTGACCTTTAACTGAGTGTAATTTATCATATAGTTTCTCCTCAGGAAATGTGATTCACCTCTTTTCCATATACTGCATTCTGCAGAATCTCAAAGCACGTTGTAAATGCCAATACTGAAATGAAAGAAAGAACCAAAAATAAACTATGACTTTAGTGCAGTTTTCCTTGCCTCTTCCGCGGGTTTTAGTGTTATTGTCCAATATGAACTACAAACTTCAATCTTGTTTATTCCTTTAATTCCTTGTAATAAGTGCCGCTCAATCTTGTTTACTCCTTTAATTTTTAGATTAAAATCTTCTCATCCAATTACTTTAATGATAAATTACTTTCTTAAAACTTGTTACTCAAACAACATACCTTTATTTAATTACTTGATTTAAAGTCACATTATTTCCTAGATGTTATCTTCTTTTAAATTGAAATTTTGTCACAATTTTATATTTAAAAAACATCTAAAATAGTTAAAAGAAATATTTAAATTATTTTAAATTTCAATATTTAAACCATATAAATCATGTAAGATGTAATAAGATGTAACGAAGGATAATATAAAGAAGAGCTAGAATCACCAAAGTGTCCCTAAAACATCTTGATATTATGTGCCACCACTCTAATTCTATAATTTTAAGCACCGTGATATGTTAACAACTTTTTCTAACAACTTTTTGACAACAGATTACGTGTTACTATTTTATTGGTCCGTATATTTAAAATATTTGAAATGGACCAATCACAAGCTATCATTATAAAAAGTTGTAAAAAAAGATTGTTAAAAAAAACATTTTCCTAATTCTAATTCTAAAATGTGTCAAGAAAAAATAGAATTGGAACAGGACAATCATATGTTAACAAATTTTTTAATAATTTTTTGGCAATATGTTACTATTTTCCTACACATTATTCGAGCATGGAAAGGAGACAATTGAAAACAGAATTTGTGGATTTGTCACTAATTTAGTAAATGATGTTTGACCTTTATTTTGGACAAGTGAGGACAATCCATGTTGGTGGTGTAAATGGGCATGATTCTTGCATTTAGAATTAACATTTTTTTCACCTTAGAAGGTTTATGAAGAAGTGACCATGGCAGTGATCTAAAAATAAATTGACCATGTAAATGTTCACTGAGAAGATATAATATTAATAAAATTTTAATATAATTATATAAGTAATTAACACAATTCTTTATTAAAAAATTTAAAATAATAAATTAATGAATTTTTACTTTTATATTTTGTTTTATTTTTTATTTTTATTTAACGTGATATTTGGATATCATGCTTCTATCTCTCTACATAAAAATCATGAGATATAAATAACATTGACTCATGTAATATTTAATGTTGTTATTTTATTTTATTTGTTTGGCTTACATCCATTTAACATTCAAATGGAGCTTGACTGATTCTTTAATTAATATTTTTATCTTTTTATTTTCTCTACTTAGCATTAATCGATGCAAGTTTTTTATTTTTAATTTAAAAATCAACTTCTTAATATTAGTCAAGACGACTAATTAGAATTTTTATTTTTTAAAATTTTACAATATTTTCTATTTTTAATTCAAATATTAACTTGACTTAACTTTTTATTATTTAAACTTTATTAAATACCAGCACAGGCTTGATCCATACTATTTTTTTTATTTTAATACAAAAATTAACGTTTTATTGTACGATCAGTCCATTTTAATTGAAATTTTATTTTTTAAAATTTATTAAATGTTAGAGTGGACCTCACCCAATTTTTCTTTTTACTTTTAATTCAAAAATTAACTTCTTAAGATCGACCTGTACCACTTTGGTTGAACTTTTTAATTTTTAAAGTTGATTAAATTCTAGCATCTATAACTTTTTAACTATCATTTTGTTTTGTATCTTTTTTTTTTTTTTTTTTCACCAAACCCATTAACTTCGATTATATGTATGATGCTATTTTATATAGTAGCTAATTGTTTGATTTTTGTAATGTATTACATATTCAACTAAAAATAATTCAAAAGTATAATACCTTACAACTTTTATATTTTGTTAATGTTTTTTCTATACAAAATCTCACTAATATTCCCATAGTTGATCTCTTCCTTGGAAATAATTTAACAATTTTAATTTTATTATTTATATAGTTTGAGAGTCTCCACTAAATTTCACCACATTTTTTTTTATTAAAAAACCTTTTAAAATCTTAATCTAATACACCCTCTATACAATACAGGTGTAGAGAGATTAACAATATTATTTTACGTCAATATTCTGTACTTTATATAACCATCCAATAACTATGAATATTACTACTTTATTTTAATTTTAATTTATTTATTTATATAATTTGAATATAATATTTTATTATTAAAAAAGCGAATGTGAAAAGATAATTTCCACTATTTCATTATGTATGTCAATCCTACTTAAGAAAAACAAAAAATATATACATTAAGATATTATTATTATTATTATTATATTTCAATCTTTCACATGTAAGAATTCAAATCCTGTTTTAATTCTTTTTTGTAAGTTATAAATATATTCCATGTTAGAAAATTAACAAAAATATAATATTAAAATCATTTTCCAAAAGCTATCACCCAAATATTAATAATTTCTTCTAAATTTGATCACTTCATTTGCTTTTATTTAATTTTGATTTGTTTCACCGATAATATTTACTTGTCATGTTCCGAACTTTACATATTAGTTGATTACATTGACCATATATCAAAGTCAAATTCTAACATTTATCATAAACATTAATGTAAAAATATTTTTTCGCCCTACATTCATTAAAGCAAATATTATTCTTGCTTAAAATGGAAAACAATTACAAAAGCATTTATTGCAAAATATATTTTGCCAGAAATGTTCCTTACCTGCATGACGTTATTTATTTATATTTTTTATACCTACAACACTAAATTTCATTTTATATGCTCTCTTTCATACATTTCAGTGGCTCTTCCGTTATTGAATCTGCAGTGACAGGTAAAATGTCTTCTTCCCCAATCTCTCAACCTTCATTACAACCATTAAACAAATGAAATTGTATTTTATTATCCCTTCAATTGATCCTGCAGTTGGCATCATGAGATTTTCTTAATCTGTAATTAGTGTTAGTCTAATTTTCTTAAAAAATGTGAAGAAAATAAAAATTATTACAAGCTCAATTTTGATTGCGATTCACTCTCCCAGATTCCTCGGGATTCTCCGGAAATAACGTTCCTTACATTTTGATCTCTTATAAAACGTAATATTTTTCTGTCATGAGTGATAATAAGATCTGAATTGGTTGATTAATACTTTAATGTGCAGAATGGAGAGAGAGGAAGAGAGGGAACGGCGTCGTTTGCGTGACCGACAGAGAAGGCAATCAATGACTAAAGAGCAGAGGGAACGACACCTTGCACGGCGGCGCAGAAACTATCAGCTTCGGCGGCAGAGAGCTGCAAATACTCCATTACCGCCTCTTCCTCAATCAACATCTTCTCAACCCTCCGTCACCACTGCCGGTCACCTTCGCTCTCTTCCTCCTTCCATCCCCTCACAGAACACGTTACAAATTATTCAAGGTAATTTTTACTTTTCTGAATTAAGAAAATTACACAATTATTTATATTAGGTAATTAAAAATAGTTTAAAGTAACGATGAAAATTAAATTAATAGATATTCAATATTTTAGAAATTTATCGTTAAATAGATGTCTTGTCTAATTATAAAAATACAGATACGATGATGAATAATGGAGCGTCAATTCAGATGGAAGGTTTTCCCAAGCGATTAAGTGTCGTGAAACGGCTTGCAAGAAACTTTGGAAATACAAAGAGTGTTATGACACTGGACAGTTATCATGTCGCACCACATTTTATATCAGGTTCAAGCAATACACAAAACAACCTTTTTATTTGTCTTTTAGTTCTTTATGTTTTTTTGGATAAAAGCATAAGTGTTTTTTGTAAGTGATTCTTGATACCTTCCTTTATTTCAGGTAACAGTGGCACGACAAACATCTTACGTTTGAATAGTGTGAAACGCCTTGCTCGATCATTGAGTTTTCCTGTGGAGAAACAGCCATCCAGAAATATCGACACTGTAACTAATAGTTAGTTTCTTGTTAGAATGAATGTAACTTTCTGTTTTCTTTTAATGTATAATGCTATTCAATTTAGACAGTGTAGAACAAAATAGGACACGGGATTATGTAGTGAATCACTCGTGCCCTTGTAATTGTACAATCAGTAGCAGGCAAATATTACATTAATTCTATTTACTATTTTCATGGCAATTTTTTATATTCGCCAAAAAAATCATTTTTATTAGACATTCTTTGTTGGAATTTGTTGGAAGAGTTACTCTTCCAAATTGAAAACAGGAAATGTACATCATTAACCATGTTACAAAATGTTATTTGGTTTATTTGGTTTAGTTATCATGTTTACTTATAACTAATTTATGTCGTTTTATGTTTTTTAATTTTGTTTGAATTATGTTAAAACCTTATATTTGTAATACATTTAATTTAATTTCACTCAAACATTTACAAACACACCTTTTATATATTTCCCACGTAATTAAACAGTTAAAATACATTAATTTAATTATTACATCAAATAATAATCACAACAGTGGATCAGCTGCGGCAACAAGATTAGATTAGGAATGGCAGCAGAACAATAGTCACGTAAACATTAGGAGCAATGGAAACCTGAGGAGCAGCAGTAACTAATTAACATTAACAAACTCTAATTAATATTCAACAATAAATAATAGTATATACGATAAAACATAAATTTAAAAATATGAAGAATGTTAAATTTTGAATTCTTCCTTTACGTAAATTTTAAAATTTTCTAATAATTTTAAACTATTCAATTACTATAACTTCCATAATTTTATTTCTTTTTAAAGTTCTATTAAATAACATATTTTATCATTTGAATGAATAATTTTCTCCAATTAGTATTTTTTAACTTTTTTTTAACATTGGGAATCCAATTATAAGTTTAACTCTCACATCAAATACAAATGAAAAAGTTGAATATCCATAAATATATTGTCCTAAAGATTTTTATTGGAGATGGTTGAGCTCGTGTCTCAATGATATTGTATCTCTATAGTGATTTCTTTCGAAAATGATATCAAAATGATAATCTTGGTGAGTAACTCAAACATGTTCATGGATCAAAAATATGGGTGACAAAATGGGTTGTGCCTTGTGGGCCAGCTCGCCAAAGCAGGGTGTGCAAGGTTCGAATTTTTAACCCCCAACGCGTTTTTATTTGATCTATCTAGCTCACCAAATTGACGGGTCAAAGGTGAGTCAACTTGCCCCGACTCGTTGGCATTTTTTATAATTAAAATTAAATTAAATATAATTTAAAAAATAAAATTTTTTATATTATATTTTTTGAAGAAGTAAATATGCAAAAAAGAATATTGTAATTTAAATCATTAATACTTATAAATTAAATTTCAATTATTAGTTATGATATAGTAATTTAACATAAAAATATAATAATTATTTTAATTTATTCAATTAAAACATTAATTAATCAATTTATATAAACGAATTTAAAAAATAAAATTTAAAAAATTAAAAGAAAAGAAAAAGTACATAAAAAATTGATAGATCAATATATCAACCCATGTTGTAGTGGGACATGTTACCATTTCTAGCTAGCCCATTTTTGGTGGGCCAAGGACCGATGACAGGTTGTAGTGGGACATGTTACAATTTCTAGCTAACCCATTTTTAGTAGGCCAAGGACAAATTAGGTTGACCCGTTTTTTCATCTCTAACCAAAAGTCTTTATGATGAAAGGTCCGACAAATATGTTCAGTGAATATGAATAACAACACAAATAAGGAAAATTTGTGGTTAGCTTGAGGGAGAAGTGTTAATGTGATTTTTGATAATTCAAAGTATCAGTATAAATCCTACGTTTAGTAAAAATGAAAAAGATTGTTAGTCTTGATGACTAACTTAAACGAGTCTATGTATCAAAAGCCCTTATGACAGAAGGTAAAACAAATATGTTCCGTTAAAATGAATGACGACACAATTAAGAAAAACTTGTGGTTAGTTGAGGGAAACATGCCAATATGATTTTTGAAAATCTGAATGTAAATATAAGTCTCATATTAAATTAAAATGAAAAAGTTAAACATTATATAAAAATGAAGACCTTTAAACTTATTTTATTGAAAATTTGGGTTTGTCAATTGAGATATGAATGATATTTTCTCCAAATACCTATTAATATCATAAAAAAATTATTCTTTTTCACAAGATTATAATCAATTTATACATAAATTAAAAAATATAAAGCAACTCTTTTGATTATTTTTTTTTTTGCAAACATAGCTATTTAGCGATCTATAGTATTTTGAGAATAATATAGGTCGTAAATAGGAAATGGATTACTTGAATTTAATGTTTAAAATATAAAATGTTGTAAAATAGATTTTACAACGGCATTTTATTCTAAAACTCGAAAGCAGGCGTGTATAGCGAGATATGAAAAGAGAAAGAGCCATCGATTCTGTTGCAATGGGTAGGGATGAGCTAAAATCAAGGAAGGAATGGTGGCAATTGAAGAGTGAAAGTGGAGCAGAGAGACAAGACGACATTGTTGTATCCGAAACTTACTTTTCAGCCCTCACAATTAAGTATCCAACCAAACATCCTCAACCGACAAAACACAGAGGATCTCAACAGTGCGCGTTTGGTTTCTCATTCAATCTGAGAGATCGCGTCAAAACAGAAGAAGACGTGGCTTTCAGATCAGAAGATCTTCTGATTAATTTACGCATCTCCTTTCATCTCTTCCAATGATCACCATGCCGTTAGTTTCATTGTTATACAATATGGAACTGCATTGCAGGAAACGTCATTAATTCTCATCGCGGATACACAATGCACACTGCCTAAGAAATTCAGCAAGGTAAAATTTTAAAGGTTAAATTATATGATTCTTCATTTTTTTTTCAATTTAATTTTTATTTAGAAAAAAGAAATTGATGTAATCAGGTTATTTTTATTAATACTATACTAACTATCATCTTAAACATATATAATGTTAGCATCTGGTTTGTTAAATCATTCACGAATGTTTAATCTTATAAACCAAATGTATACTTTCAGGATAAGAACGAGAGTTGTATACTTTGAGTACAAGTACGAAAATTATGTTAAAAATTTCACGTTAACTAGATATAACAAAGTTACAATGTATAACTATAAACTTTAATTTTTAAACTAATTTTATAAAATTGAGTTAAACTTAAAATTATTTTTATATAAAAAACATTTAAAAATAAAAATATATTTAAAATTTTCTTAACCTAAACTATTAATTGATATAAAATTATTCAGACAATTATTTACCACTTTTTCAAATTATAGTTTATATTTAAAATAATGTATACTTTTTGAGTCCATCCATATTAAAACAACAATAAATCATTATTTTGCATATGCTGTGCATTTCTTTATTAGTTTTATTGATGATAAAACAGTTAACGAACTTACTATACTTTATAACCTAAATTCATATCTAACTTCTTAAAGTATTTTTATATTTACTTTTCTTTTGCTTAAGTATATCTTGTGAAGGTTAATATAAAGAAAGTCAGACGTAATTTATTTGCCTTTTTTTAGTTTGAAATTTTAAGTAATTTTTGTTCATCAATTTCATAATCCTTATAAGTATATATGAGTTCAAAAACATTAAAGACAGTCTTGGTAGTATTTCATCCATCTATTTCATAATAAGAATTCATTTTCATTATTATCTCCTTATTCCATGGATATATATCATATTTATTTCATCTCTCATCTTATCAGAAAACAAGCATCACCCCTTTGTTACAAAAATAAAAATCATAGTAAAAAACTGTTGTTATTAAGTATTCAATGTAAATATTATCTTTTTCAAGATCAAATTTTAAAAAATAAATTATAATTTATTTAAATATCTAATTAAATAAAGGTCACATAATTATATATAAAAATAAAAATGTTAAATATGTGTGTTAGAAATAAGTTACGAAATTAAAAATTAAATAAACTTAATATAAATTTTTTGGATTAGATAACGTGATTTATTCTTAAAACACGAAGGAGGATGGAACATGAATATATATATATATATATATATATATATATATATATATATATATATATATATATATATATATATATATATATATATATATATATATATATATATATCATATCTCCATGAAAACAAGTTCATTTATAATGTCTAACTGATATGCTATACTATTATATATTGTCTACAACTCTGACATGTTACAATTACAAATAAAATTTAATTTAATAAGAAATCGTTATCGATATTAAAATCATAATTATAAGAAAAACAATTGAATTACATCTACCAATTTATAATTAATTAATTAACATAGAAAAATAACATAAACCAACAAGTTTAACAGTTTGAGCATACTACTAAAATTATATAATACTTGTTGCTTAAGTAGTACTTCTAACAAGACTTGGCATAGGAAGAATATGATGATTTTATTGAAGACAGATGCTAAACTTATATACATACATTCCTAGAAAACTATTTAAAAAACAACAATACGAATAATGATTTAAAATGATTTCTATAATCATACTAACTTAATTCTCTTCATTGGCTGTGATTTGTTGGACAAATCCGCGTCTATTTCTGGTAGCACATCTTCATAATTATTTCTGATATTAGTATAGAATATATTTTATAATTATATCTGATATCAGTATTAAATTACAGGATTACGGATCACCTCATCAACTTCTCTACAATATATTTAATTATATTTTGTTTAAATATGTTTTGAAATTAAAGATTTTGAATGTTTTGATAGGTAAATAATTAATACACTGGTAATAACGTGTTCAATAACATATTAAATTACATTTATAGATTAAGATAGTAGAATGTACAACAAAAAATCATTTAGGAGGAAAGCATACAAATAGTACACATACGAGGGAACACAAAAAATCTTACTTTATATTATAAATATACATTGTTGACAAATTTCAAAATAGAGAAGAATAATTTGATTTTCTGACTTTTGAGTTATCTTTTCTCAGTGACTTTTTTAATCATAAGAATATTTTCAGTGAAGAAATCGTCAGAAATTGATCAAGGCTACATAAAGAAGAACATAAATTAAATGCAAATCTTATTTTGAATAAGATGGTACAGTTTCATTAAAAAAAATGGCATAAAAGCTTCTGAACATCTCGTCATTTTCATTTTATGAAGTAAACAATCTTTACAAACAATGAATGAAACTCATTCCTTATTTTTCATACTAAAATAGGTCAAAATACTTAATTAATACACTTATTTTCTTTCTGGCCTCGTAAGTTTACTTTGCATTATTTATTTTCTGCGACATTATATAATATTTCTTCATATCCCAGGTGAAGTGGATTTACCTGCGACTCTCTTCGTCACGTCCCAGGTATATATATTTCTAAACATACCTTCACAACAATTTTTTTTTCTTAAAAAATTCAATCAAGTTAACTAGTTCGAGAGTGATTGACATATAGTATCTAGATAAAATGACCTTTTAAAATGTGTATGATATTACTTAGTTTAACTTTTGGCTATTATAAAAGAATTTGAAGAACATTCTATGAGAGAAATGGAAGAGATTTTCTTGATAGTTGCAAGAGCATTTGAAATGTTTTGTGAGCTTTTCACCATTTTTTTATGAAAGGTGAAATTTATTGTCTAAGAAATAAATAATGGGCCATTGAAGGTGTTAGAATGGAAGGGGTTGAGCACGGTGGAAGCAATGTGGAATTCAGAGAATGTTGGAACAGAGCAAGAGGTTCACCATACATTATGCGCCTTGCTTTATCAGCAGGCATTGGAGGTCTTCTATTTGGCTATGACACAGGTAATTCCTTCATCAAAAAAATTTTCAATTTGCCTCAATGTTATGCAAGGTCCTTTGGATGAGGGTGCTAGACCCAAAAAGAGTGGTGAAAAGACCAGTTGGGTGGTCTGATTTCATTCATCACTAATATATTCTATTTTATTTGTTCTGTTGGTGCTAAATATTTTAGAAGAAGTTAGTTAGAGTTTTTGTTGTTATTTGGCCTGTGTGCCACCTGTCCTAGAGGAATCTTTGGAGTAACTATTTTAATGTTGTACTGTGCTTGAAAAAAGGAAAAGAAAAATATATTTCATTCTCTTCTCAAACTTCTTAGGAGGCTCCTGACCTCGAATTCAGGTTTTTCTGTCTCAACATATAACATTTGGTGCTTTCATTACGTTCTCTCCCATGGCCGACAACACACGCCTTAAAACCCTTTCTGATAAGCTTGATGAAATGCTTTCACAGATGTCAATCGTTTCCACCCAAATGACTGATATGCACAATCGCCTTTCTCACTTGGAATCTACTCCAACCCCTCCACCATTCCATTCCATTGAACATATACCTTCCCAACGTCATTTCTTGAAACTGGATGTACCTCGTTTTGACGGTACTGATCCTGTTGGCTGGATTTTTAAAATCACCCAATTTTTTGACTATCATAATACACCTGACGAGGAACGTATCACTGTTGCATCCTTCTATCTTGATGGGGCGGCTTTGGCATGGTTTCAATGGATGTACCGTAACGGCCAAATTCTTTCCTGGACTCATTTGCTGCAAGCTCTCAAGGCCAGATTTGCTCCCACCGCATTTGAAGATCCAAGGGGTAAGCTCTTTAAACTTTCTCAGACATCCTCTGTTTCTGCTTACCTTAATGAGTTTGAGGCCACGACAAATCGCGTGACTGGGTTGTCACCGCCCTTCTTATTGAGTTGTTTCCTCTCCGGCCTCAAATCGGAAATCCGCCGTGAGGTGGTGGCTCAACAACCACAGACGTTGTCGCTAGCAGTGGGTTTGGCTCGGTTGCAGGAAGAAAAATTATGGGATCTTTCTAGGGTTCAACGTGTTAAACCACTCTCATCCTGGCCATCTTCATCCCCTACGCGCACTATTCCAACTCCTATACAGCAACCACCACCGAAACCTCTTCCTCCCATTTTGCCTTCTCCATCTCCAAAAACCCGTTATCGTCAGTTATCGGAAATAGAGATGGCGGAGCGCCGTGAAAAGGGGCTTTGCTTTAATTGTGATCAGAAATACTCACGCTCTCATCGGTGCCCAGCTCGATTCCTTCTTCTTATCGCTGAAGAGGATGAGTCCGCGAGCGGGTTGGCCTCAAATCCAACAAGTTTGACTCCTGAACCGCGAATGGATGAACAACCTATACAACCCATGGATTTATTAGACTTACCGGCTCAAATTAGTTTACATGCTTTGTCAGGCGCCGGGGCCCCAGAAACCCTCCGTCTCACGGGTCATATTGGCCAGAACCCGATCCGTGTGTTGGTAGATGGGGGTAGCACCCATAATTTCATTCAAAAGGAAGTGGCAACCCGTTTGGGCTTGGCCTAATCCCCCACCACATTTCTCAAAGTACTGGTTGGGAGTGGCGAAGAGTTGGCCTGTACTACAGTGTGTTCTACAGTAGAGTTGTTAATACAAGGGCATTCTTTTCACATAGACTTGTATGTGTTGGATATGGGGGGATCTGATGTAGTCCTTGGGGCCCAATGGTTAAAGCAATTAGGGCCCATATTAATGGATTATCAAGCACTCACTATGAAATTTGTTTTTAATCAATCTATAATAGAACTCAGAGGAGATTCTACGTCACAACCCACTTCCATTTCCTTGCATCAGCTTAGACGTGTTGTTCGTTCAGATCCAACGGCCCAACTTTTCTCTTTAGCCGTTCGTCCAGCTTCTACACACTGCTCTCTTCCTGCACATTCTGATCCCCGGGTACAACAATTACTCACTTCATTCTCCTCCTTATTTTCTGAGCCAACTTCTCTGCCCCCATCACGTGGAACTGATCATGCCATACCCTTTTTCCCTAATTCTCATCCTGTCAACGTACGGCCTTACAAGTATCCTCACTCTCAGAAATTGGAGATAGAAAAGCAGGTTTCCAAAATGCTTGCATCAGGATGGATACAACCAAGTTCAAGTCCGTTCTCTTCCCCTGTTCTACTCTTGAAAAAGAAGGACGACTCGTGGCGGATGTGCGTAGATTATCGCGCCTTGAATGCCATCACCGTCAAGGACCGATTCCCACTTCCTACTGTCGATGAGTTGTTGGATGAGCTGGGATCTGCACGCTGTTTTTCGAAATTGGATCTCACCTCCGGGTTCCATCAAATTCGACTCCAAACCGCTGATGTCCACAAAACGGCTTTCCGAACACACGACGGTCATTATGAGTATTGTGTAATGCCCTTCGGCTTGTGCAACGCTCCAGCAACATTCCAATCTACTATGAACGACATCTTCCGGCCCTTGTTACGCAAGACCGTTATTGTATTTTTTGACGATATCTTGGTCTTCAGCACTGATTTTGCCCAGCATTTGTCGCATCTTCATCAGGTATTTGAGATACTTGAACGCAATCAGTTCTATTTGCAACCCCAGAAGTGTTCCTTTTTCCAATCAGAGATCGCCTATTGTAGCTGAAGGGGGTGTATCTCCAGACCCTGCAAAAATCCAAGCTATGATTCAGTGGCCACCTCCCTCTTGCATTAAGGATTTGCGTGGATTCTTGGGATTAACAGGGTTTTATCGCAAATTCGTACGCGGTTATGCGGCAATTGCTCAACCCTTGACAGACCTTCTTAAGAAAGGGAATTTCACCTGGTCTTCCACAGCTCAACAAGCATTTGATGCATTGAAATCCGCTATGACTAGTACTACTGTTTTGTCATTGCCTGATTTCTCTAAAACATTCTATGTGCAAACTGATGCCTCTAGATTGGCGATGGGTGCAGTATTAACTCAAGACAATCATCCGATCGCCTATTTCAGTAAAGTGTTCTGCCCTCGTCTATCCAAGTCTTCTGCTTATGTTCGGGAGCTTCATGCCATTACGAGTGCAGTGAAACGGTGGCGTCAATACTTGCTGGGCCATTTCTTTATCATCCAGACGGATCAGAGGAGCTTGAAAGAGCTATTGACTCAGGTTATTCAGACCCCAGAACAACAACATTATCTTGTTAAATTACTCGGCTATGATTATGAAATTCAGTACAAACCAGGGAAGCTGAACATAGTGGCAGATGCCCTTTCACGATCTAACTGCCTTACTCCGGGTGAGATGCACATGCTCACTATCCCTCAATTTGTGTTTTTGAGTGACTTAAAAGAATCACAGTTAATTGACCCAGATTTCATCCTCATGAGGGATAAATATCTCTCTGATCCTTCTTCGTATCCTCAATTCAATTGGAATGGTGGATTGCTTCTTTACCGTGGCAAAATTTGGCTCAACGACAAGTCCAAATTCATTTCCTTGTTGTTAAGAGAGTTCCATGAAACACCTATTGGAGGCCATGCTGGGGTCAGCAAAACTCTGAAACGGCTGAGTGCAAATTTTTATTGGGAGTCTATGGCTAAGGACGTTAAAGCATTTGTAGTTCAGTGCAATGTTTGTCAGCAAACTAAGTATAGTACTAAGCGTCCCAGAGGTCTTCTACATCCGTTACCCCTCCCGACGGGTGTTTGGGAAGACATTTCTCTAGATTTTGTAACTGGCCTTCCTCCTTTTAATGGCTACACTGTGTTATTAGTGGTAGTGGATCGCTTCTCTAAAGCTGTCCATTTGGGAACTCTACATTCAGGCTTCACAGCTTATAAAGTAGCAGAGTTGTTTGTCAATTTGGTTTGCAAACACCACGGGTTGCCAAAGAGTATCGTTTCGGATAGAGATCCGATTTTCATTAGCCGTTTTGGTCTGATTTGTTCAAGTTCAGTGGCACCCTTCTCCGAATGAGCTCCTCTTACCATCCTCAAACGGATGGACAAACAGAAGTCATGAATCGTACCATCGAGCAATACCTTAGAGCTTTCGTCCACAACAAACCTAATCATTGGTTCAAATACCTTCCTTGGGCAGAATACCATTACAATACTTCAATCCATTATGGGTCTGGATTGACTCCATTTGAAGTAGTTTATGGCAAGCCACCTCCCTCTATTCTAGAGTACATTGAAGGCACTTCTTCTAATGCAGGTTGTGATTCGGTGCTTACATCCCGTGAGGAGATTTTTTCACTTCTCAAAGCCAACTTGCTGAAGGCACAAATCAGAATGAAGAAGCTTGCAGATTCGAAGCGTAGGGATTTGAAATTTGAGGTTGGGACATGGGTGTATTTGAAACTCCAGCCATACAGACAAGTTTCAGTTTCTGGACACAGATATCATAAATTAGCCAAGCGCTTCTATGGCCCTTATAAAGTGCTTGAATGTATTGGACCAGTCGCATATAAGATTGATCTTCCGCCACAGTCCAAAATACACAACGTATTTCACTGTTCTATGCTGAAACGACATGAAGGACCCGCTCCTCCAAATACTGATCATCTTCCTCCTGAGTCTGTGGAGAACAGCCCTCTTGTCACTCCATTGGCTGTTTTGGATTTTAAAACAGCTCCTGTGGATGGTGTTCCCACTCGTTTTGCCTTGGTTCAATGGAACGGGTTGTCCCCGGATGACACGTCGTGGGAAAAATGGCAGGAACTCAAATCATTGTATGACCTTGAGGACAAGGTCCTTGCCGAAGGGGATGGTATTGTTATGTAAGGTCCTTTGGATGAGGGTGCTAGACCCAAAAGAGTGGTGAAAAGACCAGCTGGGTGGTCTGATTTCATTCATCACTAATATATTTTATTTTATTTGTTCTGTTGGTGCTAAATGTTCTAGAAGAAGCTAGTTAGAGTTTTTGTTGTTATTTGGCCTGTGTGCCACCTGTTCTAGAGGAATCTTTGGAGTAACTATTTTAATGTTGTACTGTGCTTGAAAAAAGGAAAAGAAAAATATATTTCATTCTCTTCTCATAAACTTCTTAGGAGGCTCCTGACCTCGAATTCAGGTTTTTCTGTCTCAACATATACACTCAACAAGTTCCTCTCTTTCTTCTATAACATCATATCTTCAAGATTATTTTACTGAATCCTCACACGTGTAGGTGTCATCTCTGGAGCTCTGTTATACATCCGAGACTACTTTGAAGAAGTTGACAAGAAAACATGGCTACAGGTGAATTCTGCGAAGAAGGGATGTGCTGTCACCCTCCATTTCTAGATGATTGACTTAATGTTCTATTTTATTGCTGTTGCAGGAAACGATTGTAAGCATGGCTGTCGCAGGAGCCATCATTGGTGCTGCATTTGGAGGATGGATAAATGACAAATTTGGGAGAAAAAAGTCGATTATAGTATCTGATGTTTTGTTCTTTCTCGGTGCAATAGTTATGGCTTTTGCACCGTTTCCGTTGATCCTCATTATTGGGAGAATCTTAGTTGGTTTGGGAGTTGGTATGGCATCCATGACTGCACCTCTGTACATCTCAGAAGCTTCTCCTCATAACATCAGAGGAGCTCTAGTCTGTGTCAATGGTCTGCTTCTCACAGGAGGACAATTTCTGTCTTACCTTATCAATTTGGCATTCACCAAGGTAAACATATAGGAACTGAACTGAAGTGTAAAACTTTTGGATAACGTTGTCAGATCAGAGGGTTGTTTTCTTTTTTTTCTTAATGGTCAATTTGATGCGTTTCAGGTACCTGGAACCTGGCGATGGATGCTTGGGGTGGCAGGAATTCCTGCTGTGCTTCAGTTTGTATTGATGTTGTCTCTCCCTGAGTCACCCAGATGGCTCTACCGTCAGGTATTGCAAATCTTCCTGCCAATCCAATCCAGATTGAAATTTTTGTGCATTAATTGTTTGTGAAATTGCTTACATGTGTTTATTGTTCAATAGCATAAACTCAGTGATTGGCATCCATTTGGTATTTCAGGGGAAGGAAGAGGAGGCAAGGAACATCCTGTTGAGAATCTATCGGCAAGACGAAATTGAAGAAGAGATGAGATCAATGCAAGAGTCTGTTCAAGCTGAGAAGGAGGAACACTCGAATGGCCAAAAGAATTTGGCAAAAAGATTGAAGGATGCTTTTAGCAATGATGTAGTTCGAAGAGGTCTATATGCTGGCATCACTGTTCAAGTTGCTCAGCAGTTTGTGGGCATTAACACACTCATGTATTACAGTCCAACCATTGTTCAGTTCGCTGGAATTGCATCTAACTCAACAGCTCTTGCACTTTCTCTCATTACATCAGGTCTCAATGCTGTTGGTACTGTCATGAGTATGGCATTCATCGATAGATATGGAAGGAGAAGACTTATGCTCATTTCCCTGGTTGGAATCATTGTTTGCCTCGTCGTTTCAAGTGCTGTCTTTTTCCAGGCAGCTAAACATGCCCCTGCAGTTAGTGACCAAGACACCCTCAGTTTTGGAACCAACTCTACATGCCAGCCTTATATAAATGCTCCTAAATTCCCTTCCTGGAACTGCATGCAATGTTTGCATGAAGACTGTGCCTTCTGTGCCAACAGCGACAACGAAGTAGGTTCTTCCAACTTCCTCGTATCACATGCTAACACTGTTAGGCCACTCCCATAACTAATTACCTCACAACAAGACCCTCAACTTGCATGTTCTTGTAAATCAGAAACTATTACATAATTCAGGACAATTATGATCTAACAAATCAGAATAGCTAATAATTTCTTCCCAAATGTGTATAAATTAAGCTGAACATCATGCAACCTTGTTTAACCAAAGCTGTGTCTGTCTGTCTGTATTTGTTGTACAGTATCATCCAGGTGCATGCCTGTCTGCAGAAAAGAGTGTAAGAGGAGAGTGCCGTGCAGAGAAACGAGTATGGTTTTCTAAGGGTTGTCCAAGCAAAATTGGAATCTTAGCTGTAGCAGTGCTGGGATTGTATATTCTAGCATACTCTCCAGGAATGGGAACAGTGCCTTGGGTTCTGAATTCAGAGATATACCCTTTGAGATACAGAGGTTTAGGTGGAGGTATAGCTGCAGTTTCCAACTGGTGTGCTAATCTTATTGTGAGTGAGTCATTCTTAAGCATGGCTGAGACTCTTGGTGCAGCCGGCACATTCCTACTTTTTGCTGGGTTCTCCGTCATTGCATTGATAGCAATCTATGCATTAGTGCCTGAAACCAAAGGCCTTCAGTTTGAGGAAGTGGAGAAGTTGCTTCAAGAAGGCTTCAAACCCTTCCCGTTTAACAAGAAAAAGAAGGACATCAAAGAAAAAGTTGAAGATGAGTAGTTGCCATGTAAGAGTAGCTTTAATGATATGGAGGACATCACAATAAAAGGTGCTTCTCTTCTTGCCTCCTCAAATAATTAATGAAATGGCATTTAATTCATCTTGGAAATCTCTACAAGAGTGGGTAGCTTCACTTCACATGCCTCAGATTGCTGACCCAAATTTTCTTTGGGAGCCCCACAACCCAGGTCCCTGTAAAACTTTGTGAACGTAGTTCAATTAGGACTATTTTTGTTAGCCGCTTAGTTCTAACATTCATTGTTTCATTACATTCAGAATTAGGAAACTCACAAACAAATCATGTTTGAAAAACTAAACAGTGTTCTAAAGATTTTTTCTTTCGGTGAGTACATATTATCTCTTGTAATCTACTATGTTCTTAATTAAAATAATAATAAAATATTTATTATTTACATTAATCACAATATTAACTTATACTAATCATAAAATCTTATATTTCTTAAAATTTAGAAACAAATAAAAAATGTAAGAAAAAAATTAACACCAGCCTTATTAATGAAAAAAATTAAATAGTTAAAATTTAATTGAAAAAGATAAAAAAAAAATTCTTAATAGACAAAAAATTTAATAAAAACACAATTAAAAATATTAATTTATGATAAACTTCAAGCTTAATTGAACTTTAAACATTTTATTTATTCTTAATATAAAAGACGTATTTTATGTTTTCATATTTTATTTACGCTTAATATAAGATTTAAATTCTAAATATGAAAAACTAAATTAACTCAAATTTTTAAAAAAGAACTAATTTCAATTTTTAAAAAGAATATAAACATATTTAACCCTTGATATAAAATACGTATTTTATGTTTTTATATTTTCAAGAAAATAAATTTAAAAAGTGATTTATAATTTATTGTAAATGAAATGAATATTAAAAGATAATACATGAGAATGATTTAAATTGATATGTAAAGATTAAAAATAACATTTTAAAAACAATAGTAATTTAAAAATAGTGGAACTTAATTATTTTAATATTTTAATATAAATAGTTTTGTTGCAAATTAATTTTATTATTTTAAAACATATCATTTATATAGAAACTATTTTTTTAGAATTTTCTATCTTTTTTTAAAATTTCTTCCTAGTTTGATTGAATATCTGAGATGATAAGATTAAACTTTACAACAAACACTTTCTTTAATTTGGACTTGGACTGATTAATTTTTCCATTCTTATAAATCATCACATCAATGCACGATTTCAGTTTGACTTAGTTTTTAGTAAAAATCACTACATCCAATGACGACTTTATAAATACTTTTAAGTTATCACATCTAATAACGTCTTTAATTCAACTTAATTTCTTTTACAGACATCCATTGATAACTTTAACTGAAATTATTTTCAAAGAAGTTATTACATTCAATAACAATGTTAATTGAAATTATTTTCAAAAAAATTGTCATACCTAATTACGTAACTTATTTCTAAAGAAGTTGTCGATATTTATAACGACTTAGCTTTAGAAAGAATAGACTAACGTGTGACAACTTCACCTTAATAATTTTTTTTATTAAGTACATGATTAAGTAAAAATAATTTAACTTGGATTTGAGCCCTACAACTTCATATTGACGAAGATGTCATCTATCATTTTCACCACTTGATTTTCAAATGTCACAATTTATCGGAAATAAAATCGTACATACGAGGCACGCTTTAGGTAAAAAAGACACCCAAAAGCGAGATATAAAAGCAAATTAACCCATTTAGTAAAAAAACGAATAGCCTAGCATGGAAGAACTAAGAAGCGAACAGTAACCCATGCTTTTGCGTAAGAGAAAACACTGGCCCTCACCAAAACAACCTTACCTTCGGATGCAAGCATCAACCTAATGCGTACAAATCCTACGGTTATGAGTGAACTAAAGACCGGAACACCGACAGCGGATTAATTCGAAACTGTTACCTGCTGTGACAGCTAATTGATGATTATTAATTTATTATAGGCGAGAAGAATGAAGATGATTTGAAAAGGAAGAAAAAAATAAGATGGTATTTGAGGAAAAATGGTACCACAGGTATGAGTAGTCGCAGTCTGTGGGGTTGGCCTGCATGCTGAAGGTGGGACACTGATTTGCCACCCAGATGCTACTTCATACCACACCGCACATGAAAGCATGAAACTGGAGGACTTTACAACAAGGAGAAGCAGCTTCACGGGCCTACAACATCACATTACACACCGATCATCATCCACCAAATGAACTTTATCTCATCTTAAATTCACATTATTTCACAACCACCAAACGTTTCTCTCTACATGGCTATAACGCACCAAGACATTAGCGACAATCTAAACACCCACTAAGCAACTTCGAAAACAAAAAGATAAACGTAATGCCTTTCTTAATTTAATTTATCAAGACTAGTAGTGCCTTTACTCGAACGGATATATCTTATTCGTAACGTCATAAAGAAAAGGTGCAGTATGTACTTTTCTGGGTTTTGCCAGTCAGCATGCAAGACAAAAAATCCACGCAATAACATGTCAATCTTATGAAGAGAAGATAAAGTGTGTACTTTTTTCATATTTGCAGGTAAGCAAGCATGAAATCAAGAAGTTCAAGCTACCAGAAAGTCATTCGGTTAAAAGTATATCCCTGTTGGCCGGTGAAAGTGACTCACAAAGGGTATTCAGTTGAAACCGATGAAGGTGATTAATGGCCTATGACTTGTACAATACATTTAAATGCGCCAGACTAACCAAATTTAAAGTTAAAACTCCATGTTCACCAAGATAAAATATGTACAAACTAACAAACACATTCCAAGTGGCAGCGTAACACCACCTCTGTATTTTCACTACAAGACAGGCCAAAACACAAAAAACTGAGCTAGCCTTTTCTACAAAAACTGAATTTTTCAAAACAAAAAGAAATCGGAAAAAAAGGCTAATCAACAGAAACTAAGACAACCTCTGGAAACTGGAAACATTACAGATTGGACACGGGGAAGCAAAATCACCAAAGCCTGGATTAAATCATCAAAGGGTGAGCTTACTGCTGTGCTGGCAAGTTTCTAACTTAGATCCACACTGTACAAAGTTACAAACCAAAAAATATATATATATGTACAACAACCACTTACATTATATAATTACCTTCCTATATATAAACTACTCTCTAGGGACTTGAACAGGATGCTTCATGTCTTGATTCTCTTAAATATCCAAGGAGTGTCTCAGCCTGAAAAACCACCAAGAAACTTTAATAAACAAAGTAATCAAACGAGAAAAATTACAGTCCCTGAGGGGGCAAACAACAGAGGAAGAAGGCAAGTTTCTTTAATAAAAATTGTTTTGTCTTTAACCCAACACTATGTATATCTAATGCTGGTGAAGTCTGCAAAATGCAAAATCCACACTATAAGCACCTAAAACCTTAAGCCCACACACAAAGGCGCCTATAAATAGAAAAAAAAATTTGCCTAGTAAGGCTAACAGTCCGTTTACTTTGTTTATGGATGAAAGGGTTGCATATGGACCTTGTATGTTACATGCGGTTGACCTGTTCATCAGGGAGAACTGGAAGGATACATTGCAACATTTTCTGTGGAAAGCACATATTTTACATCACTTCCCTCCCTTATAGGGAATATAGAATAGCCGCCAATTCACATACCCCTTATGTAAATGTTTCAAATAAATCTATGCTTAGATAGAGGGTAATAAAATCATTTAACACACCACTTTAGTGGTTGATCAAACCAAACAGAAGAGGAGGCACACTTCTATCTAGAATTGCACGATACCAAACAAAGGAAATGATGACTGCACACCCCTACTCCGTCCCTCTACAATTTTCACCCCTTCCCTTTCCTTTTTTGACGCCAACAGCATGAATCAAGAGTTCATACATGATTAATTCTACTCTTCTATTGAAATAGTACCCTTTACGATCATCACATTGTGTAAAACCAACTCATCTACTAGACCTTTATTAATATGGGTTCTGAAACCAATAACTAATCATACTATAAAAAAAATTGGAGAATTTTAGGGATGTTCAGGTATGTATATGCTTTCACAAGCAAATCTATTCTTATCTTTATTCAGTTAAAACATCACAACAATTAAACATAACTGAGAAACAACAATACACGGTGGGAGAGAAGGATATAGGAAGCAACAAACAAACATACCTTGTGCTTAGCTCGAACAGAGCCGTTCTGAGAAAGAGCAACGAGAGGAGGAATCCCGCCCTCTCTCACAAGCAAGCCTCTGTTATTAACGCTGTGAGCACAGAGCTGAACAAGAGTCAGAACAGCGAACTCCTTCCCCTTCACCGACCCATCTTCGATCGCCTCCACAAGCGCAGCAATACCACCTTCTTCCACGATCGCCTCTTTTCCCTCCTCAATCCCCGCCAAGCTGTTTAGCACCACCATCGCCTTGTCCGCCATCCCGCTCCCTTCCTCCGCCACCAGCTCCACCAGCGGCTTCACTGCCCCCGCGCTCACCGCCCTCTCTTTGTTCTGCCGCACCGAGCACAGCTTATACAGCGTCGTCAGTGCGTCCTTCTTCCCTCTGTGGGAGCCATTCAGTAGCAGCGAAACCAGCGGCGGTATTGCCCCGCAAGCACCGATCGAGATCTTGTTCTCCTCCACCAAGGCAAGACTCATCAGCGCGCAAGCCGCGTTCTGCTTCGAAGTTTCCGTCCCTGTTTTAAGCACGTAAATCAGCGACTTCACCGCACCGGCATTCGTTATCAGCGCCTTGTTCTCCTCCAGAAGAGACAGATTCAGCAACGCCGTGACCGCGTGCTCCTGCGTCCACGGATCGCTGCACCGGAGCAACGGAACAAGAGCAGGCACCGCACCGGACTCGCCAATCAGAGCGCGGTTGTCCGCTCTGTTCTTCGCCAACAGCCTCAGCTTCGCCGCCGCCGATCGCTTCACCGCCACCGACGGAGAATGCAGTCCGTCGACGCAGATCTTCACCGTGGGCTGAAGATCCTCCGGCGAGATACTCTCGATTATCTCCGTGGAGAAACTCTCCCGTTGGAGAAACCCTAGGCAAGGCTCCGGCTCAGGTTCGGGCTCGCGATCCCCGTCAACTGCAGGTTCGTAGGAGGAGACGGTGGCGAGCCTCTGGAGCTCTCCAGAGATATCGCTGCTGCAGGCAGAGAAATCGCTCAAAGCTTGAGAGAGCTCGAGAAGTTGCTCCTCCGTAACGGAAGATTTAACTGACTTTGAGTTTCGCGAGGCGAGTTCCATGAGCGAATCGGTTAGGCTATCGGAGACGCACGTGGCGTGGTCGCGTCGGAATAATTTGGAGCGCACGGTTCGCATGGACTTGCCGATGCTTCTGTGAGCTTTGTCGGAAACGGAGGAATGATTATGAGTAGCTTGATCGGAAGTGGAATGCGAATCATTCTCCGCAGAAACCATTGTCGGTGGCAGAATGATAATTGATTGTGCTCTTCTTCTCAATACTACAACTGATTTTCCTTCATTTCCTCACTGGGAAAGTGTGGCAAATTGCATTAATGATATCACCCAAACCAATTATTTATTTCAAAATTAATTAATCAAGAAATTAAAAGCCTGGTTTTCGCTGTGGGTTCGTTCTATCCTATCCTACAATCATCACAACGCCGTTCAGATTTGTGTTGCCACCCGAAGAACCACGTGCTGCTGTTTCCACATATCGCTTTCCGCACGCTCATTATTCATCTATTATCGATAAATGCTGACCAAATAAAATACTCCTATTTTCACCCTATTTTTTAATAATATTTACGTAAACTAATAAAAAATTATATTTCAAACTTCCTAACCAAACGTCTAAAAACATCGGTCAGTTTTCAGTAACCTTTGTCAAAGTAGCGTTTATTGGTCTCACGGGTCGAAAATGACCCTTCCACACTCTAGTTTATAGTAACATTATTTGTCAGGCTAATTGTCTTAAAATAAAAAATAAAAAAATTATCTTCTAAATTTATATTAATTTAAATGGAAACTCGATCATGGATCAAATTCATGTTAATTTTTAATGTGTTATATGAAGTGTAAAAAAAGTCACTTTATGAAGAGACGATGATCGATCAAGGTATCCGATCGATTGTATTAAATATGAGTAATTTTTAAGTATATTAATACCTATCGTATTAAACATGAGTAATTTTTAAGTATATTAATAGGTAGTAATGGTTAAATAGTAAATTGTCGAATATAAATATATGATATTAATGATTTAATTATTATATTATAAATATACAATATTAATAAATTGATTTTCATATCAAATATAGTATATTATTTTAATAAATGAATCCAATTATTATAAGCCCTAAAAATAAATTTTTAATATCTATGATAGGAATAATTTTACTCCAACATATCATATTGAGATTTTATTGAAAAACATATTTGATTTGAATGTTAAAAATGATTAACAACTAATTGGTGTGAATTGCAGTCTTAAAAAAATTAAACAATCAGTGCAGATAAAAAAAGGAAGATCGACCCTGAACCCTTTCAACACAAACAATTAACAAATAATTTATTTCAGAATGTCATTTTTAAATGATTTTATTATTATAATATTTATGTCAAAATTTTGTCATAACTATTTAAAAAACATATAATATCCTAAACGAAAATACCAAAACAACACGAACCTGCTGCCAGTGTCTGATAACCTTAGTCCTAACGGTAATCTTCAGTAATAAAAGCCTATGGACACAAATATAAAATAATAACAATTTTTTTTCTGTCAGAATAACACGCATGCATCACAGCTGTATAGTGAATGTTGTCAAAATCGCAATATTTTAATTTATTGTTCAAAAATGATAGTTCGAGAACTTAAAAGAAATAAACAACTACTTTATAATTCACTTTAATAATATATTAATATTTGAAATCAATATATAGAAGATATTATAATTAAAGTATTAATATATTAGTGTATATTCTTTATTTGAATGGTTTTAACTAATAACTCCTTTATTGTTTTACCCTATATTTTAGTTTCATTAAAAGATATCCATACATAGTTCATTTAATTAAAAGACGTATTAGAAAGAATGTAGGTTTGCATTAAGCATTAATTGATTAGTGGTGAGTGGCGTTAGTTTTAAAATGTGCTGAACAAAAGAATGCAGAAATATTAAATTGGATATGATGTTTCAGCTGGGTGCACTAATAGCTAACAGATTTTGTTTGGTCGGGTTAGGTGGGGTTTCGTATTTTTTATTATTATTAGTAGTAATATGTTGTATCAGAGTGGTGGGTAGTTTTCTAGACAAAATTAATAATCATTGATCTTGATTTTTAATTTATATTACTTTTTATATTAATCTTTATGTTTAAAAGTCCAAGTAGTGTGTTCTTTTTTTTATGTTTTACTTTGTGTTAATTATTCATTGGTGTAAAACTGTTATAAAATGAAAAATATAAGAATTAAAACATAAAAAAAGATAGACTTTTGGAAAAAAAAATTGGCACTACATGGAGAATTAATATATTCTAACATCACATAGAGTCTAGATTTAGTGGGTAAGAGAGATCTTATAGGAATCTTATATAAAGTCAATAACATCATGAGTTGTACACAACCTTAACAGCAGTCATATATATATGGGTCTTCCCTTTTTCTTCTTTTTGTCTTTTAAGATTTATTTATTATACATAAAGACTAAAGAAATGGAAGTCTAATTATATTTCGATTTGAGCACGAAAGAATGTCAATTGATGAAAATAAAATTATGATTAGATGAGAAGCAAATTGACTGTGCAAGATCGTCTTTTCGATAAAGGGATAAGTTCGTTGTTGATCGGGATGTAAATATATATATATATATATATATATATATATATATATATATATATATATATATATATATATATATATATATATATATATATATATATATATATATATATATATATATTAATGACGTTTTCTTTAATTTGAGAGAAAAAATAAATAAATTATTATAACTTTTAAAAGTAAGTTCTAACTAAAAAAAATAGTAAAATTTTAATTTAAAAGTAATGAAACATAATAAGCTATTAAATATAATAATAGTATATCTATCCCACTCTTTTTAGATGACAAAAGTAACAAAAAGAAAGCCCAAGGCCAAGGCCCTCTTGGATATACGGGTTTTCTTCTTGCGGCCCATGATTGCTAATTGCACCTTCATGTTAACGGAAAAAAATAAAAAAAAAATATCCTCCATCAGTTACACCATATTTATTTAAATCACGTAATTATATGTAATTTATTTCTAATTATTAATATATTGTGAATAACTTTTCAATTTATTTTAATGTTACTCCCAATTTTTTTTAACTCTAATTAAAAAACAGTAGCCATAGTATTATAAAGAACTAAAAAAAGACTCTCGGTCCAGTACTATCGTACTATCTCAAACAGTAAAACTTGTACTATCTCACACATGCCAAGTACCAAGTTTTTATAAGTTAATATTTACAACTTTTTTGTTTGGCCGAGTTACTTATGTGCAATTTATTAAAATAAGCAAACACGTCATTCTTAAAAGGAAATTAATCTTCAAAAGTCTATTAAGGATATTTTAAATGTACAAAAGTAAAACACATCTCAGAAAATTATTGTCCATGATTATTATCATTTATACAATATATTTAACCTAAAATATAAATCGAACATGAAATTATGTTTAAAGAGAACCTACATATATTAATACCATATATAGACGGTGGAGAAAAACAACATTTTTTTGCAATGATAAATAATGGAAGAGAGCAACAAAGGCAATAATAATGAAGTTGATGTGAATAAAAAGAATCACTATAACAATATTTCAGTTTCTTTATCAAATTAGAGTGAAGTACGATGAAAACATGAAAATGAACTACAAATACAAAAATATTAAGTGTTTCAAATCTAGGGTTAAACAACTTTCACAAGCATGTTTTCACACTTTTATTCCTAAACCGTTCAGGTGGTTGTATCTGTCATTTGTCCACTTCTCCTTTATCCTTGCTTCAAACCGATCAAAAATACTTATCAAAGGTATCCGATGTTTAAGTCAATAATTAATTCATACGGATCAAAGCAGAGTATTAAATTCATAATAAATATGATTACTTTCTCTTACGTTTGTTCTCTATTTATAGTTTTTTTTATATGGACCTAAGATTAGTGAAATTTTAATTATGGTCCAAGCTTAGTCCATTACACTAATTGACACTTATTTTTAACCTTAATTCTTAGTGTTTTTTAATAAGTATTCACTGTCGAGATCACTCGTCCAATCATAACCGATTAACCTTTGAATTGGATATTTTAACTAAGCCATCTGTTATTTTTTATCTTTGAGACCGTCTGATCATATTAAGATTATACAAAAAAAAAAAGATGATATTCTTACTCGTTTGAAATGCTCATAACAACTACATTTAAAAACAATAATAAAGCCACTTTTAGTTATATGAAGATATGTTGACCAATTGTTACATATTTGGTGTTATTTTATTTAATTAGTGTCATGACGTTGTGTAAAAACAAAAAACTAATTGTATAGTTGGGATAGAAATGAAAATAATATAAATTAATGATTAATGTATGCTTTATTTTATAGAGTTGTTGATAAAATTTGTTAAAATATATTTAAAATGTGTGAAAACCGTACACCACAAATGACTTCCTCATTATCTGATTTCACGTGTGAGATATTCATTCATATATAATATACATACAGTGAGGAATATTAGAAAAACGACAGCGTCAAGACGAGTGGCAAAAACGTGTACCCAAAAACGACAAGGTCAACCACTTTGACTGAGTTTTGATACCAATTTAAATTGGATAATGATCACTGACTCGCTCACTCTTGCCAAAATATCAAATTCAATCTTTCAGAGTCGAAAGTAATTTAAATATTATTATCATTTTGTTTTTAAAAATTGTTTTAGAAGGTAAAAATAAAAAGAATATTTAAATTATGCTTTATCTCAATTTATAGATGATATTAGATATGATAAAAATATAAGTAACTACAATTATTTAATTTCAATTGCTTCTCCGACTCATTCTTAAGAAGTGGCTTTTGCTAATGACAACTTAACTTTTTATTGTGCTTGTTTCTTCTTTTGAAAAATGCAAATTAATTATTTGAATTCAGACTTCAAACTTAAGCAAAGGGAATAATGTTCCTACTTTTCAACAAAATAATCATATTAGATTGCTCATTTTAAACATTAATAAAAGTAATAATATTATCATACCAAAGTATTTGACATTTAAATAATATTTCAGTGCCTTGGCATCCGCACATTTAAAGAACCCAATTCCCAATTCCTCAGGTAACTAACAATACATCACCTAAAAAAACATTAAATGTATATTTCAAAACTTAAAATAATGATTAAGATATTTACCTAACTAGTGTTTTGTTTTATATATAAAACAAATGTTGCCCACTCAATGATAATTCCTAAAAGGACATTTAATTAAAAAAAAAAAGTTCAGTTTTACCGTAAAACTAGATGTTGAGTAAATCAGCAATTTTCGCCAGTAAATTTAAATTTATAGTTTAATCTTAATAAAAGGTATTTTATAAATTAATTATCTACATATTAAGAGTTGTTTTCGCAATTAAAAAAAATCCCAAACTACTCCAATTTTTTTTATTTCCATCCAGAGAGTTTTTTTTATCTGTTGAGCATTTGTTTCAATCATCATTATCCTCGTAATTTATATAATTTCTAAAATATTTATCATTATAAATTTTAATTTTTTAAATAAATATTTGTTTTGCATGTACTTTCTTATATATTTTTTTATTAGGCTAGTTAAAGCACTAATAATTAATAAAATGGTACGTTTTTCTCCTTTCACGAGTTAAATGCATAATACTTTTTAGTTTAATTTTCAGGCGGCGAAAAGATTCCTACACTATCAATAAACTAAATTTTATTTAGAAAATTATAATATACAGTCGAATTACTCGATGCAGAATCTCTTACGTTATTAGTGAGTTTTACTTTTTTTTTTAAAAATTTCAATTACTTGTTAATTTTCACAAATGATTTTCTCCACTGCATTCTCAACTAACTGGAGCTAATATGTATTTATTGAACAGTAGTAGCAATTATCTACTTTATATACATACTATTCATGTTTTTCTTTGGAAAATATTCTTTTAATAATTTTTTATAAAAATATGTGATAGCTTATGATTGGTCTGTTCAAATATATATATTAATAAAAAATTGTTAAAAAAAAATTGTTAATATCATTTTTTTTTTATTGTGATGTATAAACTTGTAGGACAATCATTTGCTAGAAAGACCCTTGAAAAAATTAGGCCTTATCATTTTGGTGTAACGTTTCACGTAAAAAAGACAATTTTTAAAATTTTCTAAAGTTTAATCAAGAGTTGATTATAAGAATTAAATTTGAAAAATTTTAAAAACATAAAAAAAATTAAAGACTGTATAATATAACCGTTAAATAAGTTACGAGTCGTGCAATCAACAAACCTTTCAATTCTACATTAAATGATCGGTGAATGAAACTATAGATAAAATTAGCGTTGAAAATAAATGATATCAACTCTAAAGGAAAATATTACTCTTTAGATCGTAATTAGACTAATAGTATTGAGAATATCATCTTAAAATCTATAAAATAAACCATAAAGCGAAACATTTTGACAACTTTTAAAATTAATTAAAGAAAATAAAAGGTACATAAATCTTGAGGTTGAGAATATATGGAGTCACGTCGTGCAACTACTCTCCCACGATGGGCTGAGAAGACTGGTCCCCTTGGACATGCAGGCTCCACTCATGATGGAGCTTCTTAAATTGGTGTATGAACTCCAAATTCATCATCAGAAAACGATAGATGCAGAGCTGAACCTTGCTTGGTAGAAAAAATCAAACCACCTTAATCCTAACGAGGAAAAAGGAAGCTTCCCAAAGGATACTTAATTCTTATGATTGCTGTGGAAGGAAGGTTTCCTCATTTATTTATCACCTGTTTAATTCGTCAATAACTTCAACATTATAAAAACAAATTCAAACAACTTTTTAATTTCTACCTTCCGTCCGTCCGTCCCAGTTGTAGATTCTTGCACATCAAACAACTCAACTGCCCAAACCCACCAACCCTTATCTTATAAATAAACTAACCCCTCCTTTTCCATCTCTCTCAATCTCATCATCTCCACTACCTGCTCCACCTGAAAGTTCTTGTTTGCATCACAAGAAACAATTTTTCTTTTCGATTCTCCAAACCCATTTGCTACCACCAACCCTATACACATTCTCAGCTTGTCAACTCATTTACCAATTGGCACCGGTTAAGGTAGATTAATTACAGGACCAGACATGTTCATGGGCAACATGTTGAGGATGGTGTTGGCTTTGTGTGTTCTGAGCAGCGTGGTTGTGACATCCTCGGCTCAGACGTGTAGAAACCAAACATTCTCTAACAGGTTGTTCACCACATGTCGTGATCTTCCACAGTTGACAGCTTACCTGCACTGGACGTACGACCAGGGGAGTGGGAAGTTGGAGATAGCATTCGTGCACGCGGGAATCACCTCGACAAACAGGTGGGTGGCGTGGGCCATCAATCCCAGGAACACTCTGGACCCGGCCATGATTGGAGCCCAGGCACTGGTGGCCATTCCTCAGTCGAATGGAGGTCCAAGGGTATATACTTCATCCATAGCGAGCACCAGCACGCAGTTGGAAGAGAGTGAAATCAGTTATCCGGTGTCGGGGTTGAGTGCCACCTACGTGAACAACGAGGTAACCATTTTCGCCACTCTCACACTTCCCAACGACACCACCTCCTTGGTCCACGTCTGGCAAGATGGATCTGTCTCTGGCAGTACCCCTCAAGAGCATAGCCACGAGACTTCCCACCAAAACTCCAAGGAAACGTTGAATCTTCTTTCCGGTTCCTCCACTCAGGTGACAGGGAATTCACGCCAGAGAAGAAGAAACGTAAGCACCAAGGACCAATCTTTGCTTAATGTTTTCGATCATATCGTACATATCAATTTTCTGTTTTTTAAGTTTATTTCTGTTGTCTGAAATTTTGTTTTGGAGCATTTGAACGCAAAAACTTGAAGAAAACAGAGAAGGATGATAAAACATCTCTCAATTGTTTTGTTTTCTTAAATAATTTTGAAATCATAATGGATTTTGGATAAGAAATTAATTGTATAGAATTGATTTTGAAGACAAAAGAGTGAGAAGGAATCGAATAGGCTCTGTAGTTTATTTATGTGATTGAGTGTGGAGATTGTTAATTTCAGACACATGGAGTGATAAATGCGGTGAGCTGGGGCATACTGATGCCAACGGGTGCCATAATCGCAAGGTACTTGAAGGTGTTCAAATCTGCTGACCCGGCTTGGTTTTATCTTCACATCACTTGCCAAGCCTCTGCCTACATAGTTGGTATTTCCGGATTCGGAACCGGTCTCAAACTCGGCAGTGACTCCGAGGGTGTCGAATACGACACTCACAGAGCGATTGCTATTGTCCTCGTTTGCTTAGGAACCCTTCAGGTACGAGGTTTTCCTGTTATGACACCATATACAATATATGCTTAAGTGATGTTGGTGGTACTGACAGAAAACTACATGTGCGATGATTGGATGCAGGTGTTTGCATTGTTCTTGAGGCCGAACAAGGACCATAAATTCAGAGTGTACTGGAATGCCTACCACTACTTGGTGGGATACGCCACCATATCCCTCAGCATCGCCAACGTTTTCAAAGGGTTCGACACCTTGGAGAATTACGTAGGGGATCGCTACAATGACTGGAAGCATGCGTACATTGGCATTATTGGAGCATTGGGTGGCATTGCTGTGTTTTTGGAAGTTATCACATGGATCATAGTGTTGAAGAGGAGAAAGTCAGAGAACAAGTTGCCACACGGAGAAAATGGTGTTAACGGGTATGGTTCTAGGCCATAGCAGGCGTAGGATATAGATATGACGTGTATGTAGCCAGATAGATATTGCTTTCTTTTGTTATTTCTTCTATTGGTGTGTTATTATGTCGTTGGACTCCTCTGTATGATGTTGAGGTTATCTGGGGAGTGCTCCAGCTGCTTAGACTATCAGTTTTGAGGTAATTCTTTCATAGGAAAGTGACTTACTTTCAGGTTCTTGTTTTATTTATATTGTTACTGCAGGGTATACGTTGTATCGGTTTCTTTTACTTCATATCTGTATTTATGATTAATGATTAATTACTTCTTACCATTGTCTTACTCACTCTACATATCTTGAGTTTCAAATATCCTTTTGCGTTCCGCGGCAGCAACCTTTTTCTTTCTTGGCCTCGTGGCGACATTCGTTACATTCTAATATTATTAAAAACAATTTTAAAATAATTTAAATAAAAAAAAAAGTAAAAAAAGGAAGTCGCACTTTTAGGCATCATAATACAAACATCCTTCTTGTCATATTTGTGTGAGAGAATAGCACTTTCACAAACTTTTCTTGGAAATGGAAATGTAGAAGAATATGCTAAAAAAGAGTTGTATGAATCAATAATAATTAAGAATAGTTTCCGAAACATGAAAGAACATTTCCATTCTTGAAAATAATCTTTTAATATATATATTTACCATAGGAACTGAGGCTATAATTTGATTCCTTCAAACTCAAAAAATTGATAAAAGATTCAGAAATTCAACTGAACAAAATAACAAGAAATGACCTAAGCGAAAAATATAAAGCTCTTTCTGATTGAAACAACTCATCTGATTTAATATTATATTAAAAGTTGGTTAAGCTTCAATTATAGTTGTAAGTAGCAGTTCAACGTTTAAAGCATACAGCTCAGATTCCTAGAATACATTGCATTTAGGGAACAAACACAATCATTGACTCGACCTGAATTAGAATAGACTTGGTCAGGCTAAAGGAAAGCATTGGGTTCTCCAATTCCTCCTCACCATCCACCAAGAATACTGGATTTTTATAATTCTCTGTTCTGCTATCGACACAAGACTAGACCAATCATTTTATATATTATATACAATCATAATCACAGTTGTTCATATATTATGAAAATGTAAACCAAACACGGTCCAGCCGGAAGCAGAGATACGTATGCCAATTTACTTTATAATAGGACATAACTAACCACTTGCAATTTTCTCAAATTTCTGTCAATTTTTATTATCTTTATCATTATACCAACTACCTAAAATATACCAACTACAAAAAAGACTCAGCCATCTAATAATTAACCAAACTGAAATTCAAAAGGAATTAAAATGAGATGAAACAGCATGACATATTGTATGGCTAAACTATACATTATTCTAAACTAAGTCGCATGGCTAAACTATCTGAGATTTTTGAACTAGAGAATAGAATACTAAAATTTTGGTAATGTCATACAAGAATTAGAAAAATAATTGAAGTCACGCGCATCCACACTACAAAGCATTTTACCCAAAGGGAGAAACGAGTTAACATGAGACTGACTAAATTTCTCCTGTTCTCGCTGATTAATAAAGGTTTCTCACAGGTTTTGGCGCACAACATCAACAAGAGCATCCTTCAAGAAAGGGTTGGAAGCTGCTACTCGCTGAGATGTGATGTCAAAATCAGCCCCAGACCTGAAGCAAATGAACCATCAGATATTGACACAAGTTTGTGCTTTATAGTTCTGAATGAATAGAAAGGACTTCCCATATTGCATGAACATCCAACTACAATTACATAAATGCCCACGAGATAAAGATTCACCCAAGTAATAAAATAGCCCACCTATCTAACAGTGCAACCAGTCTAGTAGAACAGCGTGACATATTGCAAAAAACCCAAGTCCCATAATCACTAGAAACAATATCAAAATCCAGTATATAAACAAGGATAAACCTCAATTTATAAACCAATTTTGGTGGATTGAGTCAGACCTAAGCCACTTTCTAATATGATAACAATGTCCATCTTAGATTTTAAAGGATCATTAAGTAATGTCAAAATACAACATATATAAGTAAGACAATCCTTACCTTAAAGTTACTGTTGTTGAGTTTGACTTAAACCATTTTTTTAATATAACATGTTATATTCTAAAGAACAAGGCATCAAATTAAAGACACTTACGGATCAAATAAAACACCTCCAGCTTCTCTAACAATGACAGCACCGCCTGCCACATCCCTAATAAGAAGGAAGAGACGGTTAATCTAGGAACATATCAAATTATCATAATTCCCAGTTATAAGGGATGTTAACATTCCTACCAAGGACCTCCAAAGCCTAGTTCAAAGCATACATCCAGCCTTCCACATGCAATTCCGCATAGGTTTAAAGCACAGGAGCCAGTCATTCGGAGTGATCTCACCTAATCAGAATAAAGGCATGGTTATTATGATGCAATAATATCAAGCTTTAATCCGATGGATTCCAATAGGAAGAACACCTAATTTTACCTTGAAAAGCAAGCTATTAATCCTATTTGTACAGGCATCTACCGTTAAATTGTCACGTTTTGTTCCAACCTGCACTTTCAGAAATAAAAAAGAACTTGATGAGTTTCAAATCTATCTTGATTTGAAACATTTACAGTGAAACTGACACACGTTTGAGTCATCCCCTTTCACGTTAGTATTGCCAAAATATGATAACTTTCATAATCAAGGACTGGAATTGCATGCAATTAAATAAAATGTGTATGGACAAAAGGTGAAAGTCACTGGGGATAGAACTCTTTTTGCACAATAGGTGGCAATAATTTAAGGCATCATGAAAACTGCCCGTAACCCGCCCAGGTTACTAGCGGGTTACTAGGCCGTCCCTTGTGGGTTACCTGGAATACAATTTAAAGCAAAACTAGCAATGACATTGACATCACAATCTGCTAAATGATCATACTTGCAATTAGTACAATCTAACTCCCAAAAAGACATTTTAATTCCTATTTTACTTTCTTTTACTTTCATCATCGTGTCACAATGATTGCCTAAATAAATGGAAATGTTTAGATTTTGTACCTTCTAGGTTTGCACAAGCTCAGAAATAGAAAGGCTTTGAAATGTATACACAAAGCACGCATTTCTAATTCGAAGTACTTGAGAGGCAAGCAGCAATCCAAACAAAATCAGAGCACACATATAAAGGTCGAGGAGCATACAACATTATAAATCCAAATGGTCAGGTTATAAATCTATTTGGAAAATATAAGGAGAATATCATGATTTATATAGATCCTCTAACACAGCTCAGGACGTCGATGCTAGGTATTGAAAAGAGAATACAAATGTGTGGAAAAAGATTGACATGTAATGGCACACACAAACTCATACATGCATGCTCCTTAGGTGCTTAGACCAAATAACAGACAGAATGTAGTCTGCAGTTTTTATTTACCAAAAGAACTGGAGGACTATTGCCATTGATATGCTGCAGCAAATGACTATCCTAACAGAAAGTCTCGCTAATGCCCAATATGGGTAGCGAGTTGAACAGAACACATATCATTGGTCCATAGAAAAAGGATAAATGAAGAACTTTCACAAAATGAACTCTAACAAACTTGAAATACCTCCGTGGCAAGAAGCGCGCTTATTAGTTCAGTTTGTGATGATACTGAAAAATTTAAGGCAATATCCATGAGGTAACTATAGTCAATTAACAATAACAATCAAAAGACAGAGATCAGAAGATCCACCTTTTATAGGGTTCCCGTTCAGAAAAGCACCTTTACCATGGATTCCAGTGAAAAGCTACATGTACCATCATAAAACTTCAGTTTTCATACCAAGGAAGGGGGGAAAGCAAATAAAAACTCTTAAAAAGTATAGATTTTAGGCCTAATTCAACCTCTCACAAAATCAACTTACAAGTACGATTTGTTCATATTTATATACTATAATTTAGTTACATTGCTCATATTTATATACTATAATTTAGTTACATCTTTGGTCGATATGAATTTCCAACAAAAACAATTAATCTACCGCAGCAATACCAATATTACTAATAGAAAGTAAGTTATCGAATTTAGGTCCTAAATTAATTACTTCAACGTCACTAGTCCGGAATGGATTCCCTCATGTTAAACCTTCACATGAGTATCTTATTTGAAAATTTTGGGTCTATCTTTCTCTTTAAGTGTACATAAATTTTAATACGATTCTACCTGTTTAATCTTCAAGAAGAGAAAGATACAAAAATCCACATGATATATGAAAATTCAATAGAAAATAGGTTTCGTTTACTTATAACAACGTTTACCATTGAATAGCACGTATGTTTCAAACGTCAGGAATTTTGGAATGGCGTTGTGATCAGACAGTGGTGCCAAAGAAAGGTTCTCACCTCATTAATGATAGGATTGTAAACAACACCAACTGTAGGAATTTTTCGAATTGTAAGACCGATGGATACACAAACAAAAGGGAACCTAAAAAAGCAGAACTATAATCAGTCCATATAGAAAAGCCAATGTATCAGTTAAAACATCAGAGCAATATTTACCCATGAACAAAATTAGTAGTTCCATCGAGAGGATCAACTATCCACGTGGGTTCGTCAGTCAGTTCCGCATTGCCACCAGCAGCTGTGGTTTCTTCCCCGATGAACTAAACATAAAAAACAACTTAAAATGAAGTCAAGAAGATATTCCGTCAAATATGATTGTGTGTATAGTTGAGGAAGAGATGAATGAACCTTGTGAGAGGGGTAAAGTTGCTTGAGATGATTAAATATGAGATCTTCACATGCTTTATCAGTTTCAGTGACCAAATCAACCTAATGAAAGCAAAAAGAATTATTATTGTACCTTCGATCGTCTACTTACAGTGCAAATGTCCAAGTTAGAAATGAAGGCAAGGCAGAAACCTGTCCTTTGTGATGCACGTTCTTGGTCTGATAGAAACCTTTCCGAATAATCTGCAATGAAAATCGTTTTGACGATCGAAAGTGATGAAACTAAAGAAACATAAACAGAGAGAGATTTAAGTGGGGAACGACCTCACCGGCCTTGTGAGCAGCATCGACCGCAGATGCGAGAAATTGGGAGAGCGAATCTGTGTTTGCAATGAAAATCAAAAGATTTCAATATCATATAACATTCGCAGTTATTAAAATGATTCGATCTTAATCGTACCACTGTCACCCATTTTGTTCCTTCGCAAATCAGAGTGAGAACTTCAACAGCACACTGCTCTCATTCTGAATCAGAAGCCCAACTATATAGCATTTTCAGTTCCATTTCCCATTTTCTCCTCTTTCGAATTTTACTTTGTTTATAAAAACTCAAATTTGGCCCTAAATTATTTTATTTTTTCCTAAACATTTTATTAACATTTATTTGTCTCTCAATTTCTCATGTTTTGTTATTTTCCTCAATGGTGTTTATGAATTTGTTCCGTTTTCTCTTGTCTATTATCGATTCTTGTCCTGGTGCCGTGAATGAGAAGAAAAGAAAACATGGAAAGCATTCTGCTCTTGTTCTCTCACGAACCTTCTTTCACTGTCTCTCACCCACAAATCATGAAGCAATTCCGGATTTTATTTTTGTCTCTAACATTCATAATATTTCATTTCTTTATTCTCCCAAAAGTGAAAACAAAAGTCATATACCCTTTCATCTATCACTCTCCAATCAACCAACCATCTTTCTTTCTCGGTATGCTTCTGGAAGTTAATCTTTATCCTTTCAAAATTAAAAAAATGTGACCTTCAAATTTGAAATCAAGGCTCTGAAACATTAATGTCATATTTTTCTCTTAACAAGATTAGTCTTTTTCACAAACTCCTTACCTTTTTTTCCTAGAAATTCACGCAAACAATGGTTGTTTGGTGGGAAAATAAAGTGAAGGTTTGAAGTTTGGAGTGGTTTCATGTTATAGGATTAATTTTTTTAAGGTGATAAAAAAATTTCTAAAAGGTTTTTAAACTCTATATTAAATCACGAAGTCATTAAAATTTGATTTTATTAATACTCAAATCGTATAAATAGAAATATTAGAAGTATATACATATTATTACTTAAACATAAAAAGTGTTAAGAGCTATAATGAGCTTTTTGTGAAATTATATCTAACTATATTCTAAAGTATAAGTTTTTCTCTAACGTTAGAAATGGAATAAAAAAAACTAACATCTATTTATTTACTCGTAATGTCTGAGGACCAAACTTAATTCACTCTTAATTTTTTAATAGCCCACTTTTTTGTTACTTTTATTTTATTCTCTGAGTCCGGTTAAATTAAATAATGATATTATTTTACGAAAAATAAAATGTCGAGACACCTTCTTTTTCAAAAAAATTTCTTTCTCATCATTTATTGTGTGTTACCAAACAAGAAAATGTTTCAGTTGATTGAAAAGGATGGGGAAAAGGATACATAACTTTTTTAAAACAGTTAAAAGACAAAAATTGAAATTGCGTCGTTGTTTTGTCTCTGAGTCCAAATGGTACACATTGTTTTCAAGGCAATAAAACAAAAAGTCCATTTATGGGGGACCCTTAGCCAGGAATTCCATCTTAACTCACAAGAGTGTCTAAAAAAATTTCAATTTTCTATTACTTAAAATAGTTATTAATTGCTATCATCACATTATAAACAGTTGCCAATAATAAATTTCTTATTTTTTAATAGTCATTTGAAAAAGTTTTATCTTTAATTATTTCTAATTAATGAAAAATATAAACATTTTATATTGACTATACGTAAGTAGTAAACTTTATAAGAAAAACATGTCATGGAGAACACAGCTTAATGTATATCGTCGGTGTCAAAAGTTTTACACGATCAATTAATTAAGAATCATTGATATTATATATTTATTAATTATTATAAAAATTAATAAGTCTCATTCTTTTTTTTCCTTTCATAACATGAGATTATATATCCATATAAACATGCTTGATCATGCATTGAAAAGGAGAAGAGGTCCTTTTAACGAGTGAAAATAATTTAACAAATATATTTTACCATGAAAGATAAAATGTATGCTTTTAAAACCAGACAGCTGGGCAAGAAATCGTTCAAGAGTCAATAATTCAATCTTGCTCTAACTCATAATTACAAAAAGGTAGATAGCACAATATTAAATAAACATACCAAACTTTGTAACTCAACGAAAATAGTAGATACTTTCATTATTAGTTTCTAAAAGTCAAAGTGCTTGCCTAATCGGTTTAGAATAAGATTAAATATATCATAATACTTATTAAAGGCTGAATTTCAACGATACTCAATATTTATTAACCGGTTCATGAACTTTTTAGTGCAATTGACCCATCCAATTATGTTTTGAGAAAAGTGGTAAAGATTAAAACGCACTAACCATTTTAGATTTTTTGAAAGTTACATACTTTCTTGACAGATTGTGTTAATGTAAAAAGCTTTTCAAATTTTGACCATTCATTGTATTCAACTCAGGTAAAAAATGCCCCCTCACTGGTATAAGGATTTTATGCAGTGACTTTTTCACCTGAAGAGATCCTAACCCTTAAATAGATTTCGTTGATAACATGTACTTTGATGTAAAGTAGATTTTTCTCTCATGTCTAATAACATCATTAGAATACAGCAGAAGTCCAAAATGAAGAACTAACAGAAGAAATTTGTCATACAAATAGAGTAAGAATATTACATGACCGAATACAATATATAAATCAGCTGGTAGGTAAACCATTCTAACACCAGAAAGCCATATACTGCTACTGCGTGTAGCTAATTTTAGTAATTTATTTATTTATCTACGAATTACAGAAACGAAATTAAATTTCAGAATGAAAACACTGGAATTGTGTTGAATGTTGGTCTCATCTTGATGAAGACTAAAAGAACTATATCAATAGACAATTATATAAAGTAAAATGTCGCAATGCACCTTCTCACCTCACAATCTGAAGCTCAAGCAATATCTCTCGGTTCAAGAGCTGCAATTTCTCTTATAACTTGAGCTTTGTCAGCTTCAAACTGTTCATCCTCTACAAAATCCCAATAAATGTGAGATCATGGGAACACAATACTAAGAAAGTAAATACAAATTATTCAGAAATGACATCACTTTTTTCCTTACCTTTAGCTATTTTTAAGTCACCCAAAAGTCTAAGAAGCTTGCTTCTGTTTGCAACAAGTATGCTGATGATATCTGCTGGTTTCTTTTGGTTAGCAACAAAAAGCTGCATGACAAGAACAAATCAATATAGAGAAGCATAATTTGAAAGGTATTATGTTAAGAATAACGTTTCAAAATGTGGACCGATATGTAACTATAATACCTTGAAAACATGAAATGCTTCAATCTGTATGCTCTTGCTTGACTCCTGCAGAAAGATATGAGCAATGACCCATTAAATGCTTTTACAAACATAGCAAAAATTCTGAATTTTCTCTTCAACATTAATACACACACACACACATATATGCTCATCAGAAACTCAACATTGATCATGTCAATGTTTAGCAATTCCTTACGTTTAGACAGATGGACTAGTAAGAAGTCACTGTAATATTTTAATAAAAATTAAAACATTGTCGACTCAAAAACTGCAATATCATATAATAATATATTTCCTTTTTTAGCTTTTGTGGTGGTGGGGGGGGGGGGACACAAGACAGTTGAGAAAACAAGTCATGAAGTTCTACATGAAGGACCATACTCGTAGAAGATTCATTAAAATCCTTAGGTTGTCTCGTGAGCTGACATATTGTGTCATTACAGCTGAATTTGAGCGATCAAGTAACATATCTCCCAGCACCTGCAAAAGAGGGATAAAAGAAATCACTCAACAAATATACATGAACAGATTCAATTATCGAACAAGAATAAAAGTAGCAATAGAAGACATATAATAGCAAAGAGCTGAACAAACTCAAGCCTACTATAACCAAACAAGTAAAGATTTATGAAAACATTTTCAAGAGGATAATCTCAGAATCCCAGACTTCTCATTCTTGCATTATAAAATTAGAGTTGAGATGAATAACAAACAAACTTAGATCATACCTTGACAGCTTGACGCCTTGTAATATAATTGGAAGATTCCAACAGCTTGGAGTTATATTCATCAAAAAACTGTAATTAATCACAAAGACAATGAGTAACAACGGGTGGTAACTACGATTATCATAGAAAGTATCATCCCTACCAAAACAAACTTTAAAAAGTGGTAGCTTTAAACTAGATTCCAAGATCAAGGCAAGTAAAAACACTTGTGTGGTTAATATTCATAAATAAATGTGGTTATGTATACGAGATAAAACCAATACAAAATAAAACATGTCAAGATAAACAGATAGACTTTCTAATGCAATCTATGCAACTAACAGAAAGTATTGTCCCCCTCCCAAAAAAACGTTTTAAAAAGATTCCAAGAACAGGGTGAGGAAAAACACTTCGGTTGTTAACAATCATAAACAAATGCTGTCATGCATTTACAGCTGTTCTTTGAAATAAGTTCTATTACACAATATTTTAAAAAGTATTTTCTCCAATAACAAATTTCGTATAACTTAAACATGAAAAAAACAATGATTCATTTTTCAAACTCCCTCTGGAAAACAATAATATCAATGTAAGAGTTACCAAAGAACTAAAATCATAATCTAAATGTGACCCTTTAGTACCAAACTACATACTATTACCATTAAACCTTCACAAATCAAGCATTCCTCCAATGAATCTAGCACCAAGAAGAATATTGCAAGAAGCGAAATATACACATGTGTGTAAACCTAAAAAATCATTGATTTTCTATTTAAATTGAGGGGGATAACCTACCCATTCATAATTCTTGGAAAGGAATTCGGCAACTGTAGATTTATGCCTCATCAAGAGCTCCTGCAACGATGTGACATGATATAACTCTCAACTTTCCCTAAAGAAGGGGCATGATACCAAAAACGAAAAAAATACCTTAAAAGTAGCTCCAGCATCTGCAGCTATGTCAAAATTTGGAAGTTGAATGTAGTCAAAAAACTTCTTCATATGAGGTGAGTCCAGAACATATCTGATATAAAGCAAAAAGTTACAGCATCAAAAGTCACAACTCATAGAAGTTATTCTAGAAACAAATATAATGCATAGGCTGTCTCTGATTTTTCTTCATCTATTTATGCTTCAGTTTCCATAGGGGCTGCCTACAGAATAGCATTATCGTGTAGCAAATAACATATATGGAAGTATTGGAATCAATAGCATCACCAATATGACTTCAAGATATAAAACTATTCTAGCATGGCCAAAATTATTGTTTCCACCAGTGAACATTAACTGCTTTAAATTTGAAATCACAAAAAAAAAACACCGTCGAATCTATTTGCTCCTTCCCCTTACTTAGCAACAATCTGGTGTCTTATACACTCTCTCAACATCGCACCGTAGTGTAAAGCCATGTCCATGTTTTCATAGCTACAAAAAGGAAACAACAGAGCTTGTCAATAATATCATGAGAGAATCAACAGAGGGCGAGCGCAATTTTATAAAGAGCACAACAAGAAACAGAAGTCACGTGATCACGATAAGATACACAACAGTACAGACTTTCACCTAAAGAAACGGATCAAATGTAGCAATCAAGAACGATTGACTATAATCAACTGGCACCACAAAACTAAATTTACATTAAATCAAAATAGCGAGTGCACCTACCGACTGGAAAGCCAACTAGAAAAATTAAAAAGACAAACATGAAAGAAACAAAAAGTTTGTCCAACAGTTGTAGCCTACCCAGATATCAACACATCCATGAGATCCAAATTTGTCTCCAAGTAATCGGACGCGATGAGCTTAGACTGAACCTGCTGCCTCTGTAAATTCGCAACAATTTGAGTGGCATCCTTCCGAGCCTGAAAAAATTCGAACAACACAAAAAAAATCACCGAAAGAAATGAAATAATAAAATAAACGGTAACGCCTGTATCAAGCAATTACCTCCAAGTTTAACTTGGGAAGACATTGGATAAGGAGACGCAAGGTGTTTTCCTTGAAGAATTCCTGAGTGAGCTGCGCACAAGCCTCGGGGACCGGTTCGGATTCGCTGTTTCCATAGAGAATTGACTTCATCTCCCGGAGGTTTTTGGTGAGTTCGGCCGTCTGCAGAGAAGAGAAGAGAAAAAGTGGAAAACAATGGGAGGCGTAGAATGAGAGGTGCGATGCGAGGGAGAGTTGAAAATACCTTGTCGTCATCGCGGTTGGTGAGGCGGAGAAGATCTCGAGTATGGCGAACGATGTCGGAGGGAGTGCGGGGCTTGGACTTGAAGAGGCTCTTCATGGCGGGGGAATCCGGAGGGGAAAAAACCACCGCCTCCGACGAAGAGCCCCTCTTAGGCCCCTTGGGTTTGGACGCGCACACTCCTATCTCCGCTTCTTCTTCTCTTACCCTATCCGATTCCGATGTTCAATTTTCAGTTCTCAACCTTCCTTAATTCACCCCACTCTCCTATCCCTTCACGTGAATTCACGCCTTTCTCATTTTTTCTCTCGTCATCATCATCGCCTTCATCATTTCCACCGTCTCATTCATTCCCTCCATCTTCACTTCTTTTCTTTTCTTTTTCTTTTTTCTTTCTCACATTCTTTTTATTTCTGTCTCTTTCGATATTTCCCTTCCTTGCCGATTCCAACAACCAAATCTACAGACAAAAGACAATCCCTCCATCCATATGTTGCCAATGCACCTCTTACTATATTCTCTTTTTTTATTTATTGAAAATTAAAAATTAGGTCAATTTTGCTTTTTAAGTCGCCATTGGAGGGAGAAACTAATAAGGAAGTGAAAAAATAAAAAAAAAATATATATATATATATAATAGGAAAAAAAATCAGATTATTTAAATTAAAAGAAACATCATATAGATGAATTTTTTTTTAATATTCGACTGAATTGATAAAATTACCGTATTATTATAGTTAATTTTAGTTAAATGTTATATTATAAATTTAGTAAAATTATTTGTGTTTAATATTTTTTTATTGTTACATTTTTTTAATTACTATTATTTATTATTATTTTTTCTTTTTTAATGAGTTTTTTCTGATTGTGAGTGTTTAAGGTGAAGAAGAAGACAATGATAAGTTGATGATTGCCTAAATGTTGAAAGACATATGAGATTTTTGATTTTTTTGTGAATTGCAGATTGACTGATTTTGCACATGATAATGTGGATTGCTAATTGAAATTCTGATTTTAAAAATTATAATCGAGGTTTTCAATTTTACACATGATTTTCCACCAACACTTCTTTTTACCTAATAATTTTAACTTTTAACATTTCGTAAAATCGTGCTTACCTTTAATGACTTCAGTATAAATTATTTTAAACTAAAATCGTCTCACAACTTCATTATTAATTATTAGTGCAATAAGTTTGGAATTAAAGTTACTATCTCTTCAATGTAATTTAACTTTTTTATTAAAAAATGTAATTTAATTTTTTTATTAAAGTCCACAGTAGAATATATATATATATATATATATATATATATATATATAACATTATTATTGTTAAGAAATATACAATTATTAACATTGATTTTCTACAAATATTTTTTAAAATTATTTGTAAATATCTTTTGAAAAACTAATTCTAAAAATATTTATAGATATTTTATGAAAAATATTTCACAATAAAAATTATAAGTATTTTTTTAAAATTATTTTTAAGAAAATTTGGAAATAAATCTTCACGTAATAGATAATTTACATGCAATAGATATTTTTTTGATAATATATAGTAATATAATTTAATTGTTACTTTTATTTAAGTAAATTAAAGTATAAAATGAATAGCATTAGAGATAATAAACAGTTAAATAAAATAACTAATCATTGGATTTTAAATAATAAAAATAGTTTTTATTATATTCAAGTCAATGGTACCATAATTTCAATTCAAAATCAATACACTAAAGTTACGGGAATGATAATTTTATTTCAAAATCAATTTATACTATGACACCTTTAGTTCAATACCTATTAAGTCATTAATGTTATGCTCAAATTCAGCTCAAAATACTGAAATCCTTAAAGGGAAAGGTGTTAAAATGCAAATTTTACTAAAATCGTTATGAATTAATAGAAATTATTTTATGCAAAAATTTTAACGTCGATTCCTTCTAATTAATTAGTGTTTAATCTAATTAAATATCTAATCAAATTATACGAAGAAAAAGTGATAGAATCTTACACATAAATCAAAATTGACAAAAACTTGCATATAAGTATCATGATGATCAAAACCGAGGCATCCTTTTAACGAATTCTTTCAAATAATGTCATCATTAACCAGTACAATTTAATTCCTTCTGTAATTTTTTTTAAACAAGTCCCATACGAGTAATTTCTAAAATAAATTAACCCATATGCATATTTTTTAAAATAAATTTATCCCCGTTTAATAAAATAAACCTTTAAATGCATTACACAGTCAACCTTCCCACTTTGTACAAAAAGACCTAACTAAATTATACTAATTCGGCCTTCTAAAACCAATTTGGAAGATTGAATTTACAAATTTAACCTTTTAATTAAGATTTTGGCTCCTCAACATACCTCCTACAACATTTTTCCCCAAAGAAAAGAAAACATTGAAAACGCAAATCTTCAATTTTAGAAACATCTTAACACGCAGAGGAATAATAAAATAAGATTCACAGAACATCTAGTTTACCTAACTTAAGATTTTATTAGTGTATATAATAATAATACACAGAAGATAGATAGGCACTACAAGACAACAGAACCATTAAACACGTACAGGGGTAAAGGAAGTGAGGTTCCTGAAATGCTGCCACGCTTTCTCCCACACAATTGCTTCGTAGTTGTTGGAAGAAGAACCGTCGGCGGCCGCTAGGGTAAGGCGGTAGTTGAGCCCTGCAACTACCTGAATCTCGCCCTTCAATACCTTCTCCAACTTCAATTTATGACCCGATCGCTTAACATACTCCGTAACCGCGTAATCTGCTATCTCCTTTACGTGAGGATCGTTGATGTTCGTGATGGGACTCCACCCTCCGCTCATATTGTCCTTCCTTGCAACCGCAGAAGCAAAGAGAACAAACATCAGAAGAATAAGGCACTGGAGAGGTTTCATAGTGACTGGTAACTGTTTCTTCTCTCTCTTTCTTTCACTTGAAACTTGAAAATTCAGGATTCTAATTTATAGCAGAAGCTCGAGGAAGGGGAATAGTTTTTATGGGTTGGATCACACTGTATGTGCTTGGCCCATAAGAATAAAAGCCCATATAAAACATAACATGACAGTTGGTTCCAAATATTTCATATAAATACTCTAAATAGGTTATTTAAGTTGAAACCATTAATAATGCTCTGATTTATGAATTTTTATAAAATGCATGTACAAGTATTCGAAAAGAAAAATAGGAATTGAATTATTCAAACAATTGTGTACAGTCTTGTCTTATATAACAAGGCTCGTATTTCTTACAGGTGAACAAAATATATTATTTAATATATATATATATATATAATATGTTTAAAATTTTTATGTAGTTTCTAATGAAAATGAAACATTACTATTAATAATTAAATAAATACGTATTAAGTTTTATACATGCTAAATTTAGATTTTAAATTTTTTAAGAAATAAAAATACATTTATTTTACAATTAATTATCCTTATTTGCATAAATGTCTATTTATAGATAAAACATAAAAATCTCATTTGAAAATCTATAAATACTTATATAATGTATTAACCTATGTAATTATGTGACTGTATTTATTGTAAATTTAAAACTTTACTGTATAACAACTTATCAATCATATAATTGACTTCAGTATGAATTATTTTGACATATACTCACCCATATAATTTCAAGTTAAAATATTAAAGATTTAGGAGAACCCGAAAATAGAAAACGATGTTAGAAAAATTGGAGAAAAAAAAATATGAAGAACTGTTTTGTTTGTAATTGCAACTCCACATTCAATACAATAACTTATGTTTTTTCATTAATATATATAAAAAAAGAAATTTAATTAATATTTTGATGTCAATATTAAACACAAATATTCAATTATATCTTAATATCTTTTTTAACTTAATTGATTATCAATTTTGTTTAAAGTGTAATGTTAGCCTTTATGTTAAATTGAGATTAATGTTTATGATATGTAGGTATTAGTATCTTTAATTTTTGTTAGTGCTGTCAAAATGGGTTGTAACCCACGAGCCAACCCGGCTCACTTAAAACCCGACTCACCGGGTTGAACTCAATTATTAGTTATTTCAATATTATTAGTTAGCATTTTTTTATTATATGGTAGATAGTGATAAAGAAGATGTTTCAAGAGAGAAAAATATTATAGATTTATCTATTTAAGACTCTAATATTATAAATGGATAAGTGAGACAAAAATTAACAATATTAAAAACTTATTTGTTCGTTTTTTGTACATGTTTTTGGATTACGCTTTGATTGTATGATACTTTTTTTTATTATTTTGAATTGTCTTTAGAATTTAAGTCGGGTTGGGTTGACTCACTAAATGACCAACCCGTGGTGGGTCGGGCGGATTACCCGTTTTGAGAGCTCTAATTTTTGTTTTTATTTTCGTTTTCTTTCTAAGTTTATTTTCTTTCATTCTTTCATCATTTTCTTTATTTTCTCTTATGTTAGTTACCCTTCCATTTCCTCCTCTCTTTCTTTCTTACACTTCTCCTTCATCTCCTTCCTAGTCATTTCTCACACCACCATCGAACAAATAATGCAAACCCCACACCGTTATCATAATTTAATTAGATTTGCATGTATATGATAAATGCTGAAAATGGAAAAAAAAAAAGGATATGAAGGAAATGAAGAAAAAAACTGAAAACATATTTTACAATGCTTACACGTGACATCATAAAACGACATTAACATAAAATATATTAAGAAATAATTGAATATTTACCTTTGGCATCCATTCAACACAGTGATATCTTGCAAAATACCATTTCGAGGGTTAATAATTCATCTTCTGATATGGTTCGGATGAAATGGTTAGAGAGGATGTAGTATAAATGATTTTGATAAATAACAGTGGCAGCTTCATTATATTTATTTTTTTACTTATATTTGCATTATATTACTGGAACACAATTAGAAATATAAATATTACTAATATTTTTCGGTACATAAAACAAAAATTACCTACTATTGTTTTCATCGTTGAAAGATATTAACATAATTTAGTTTTTTTTTTCAAACACAAGTAACTCAAGGTGTTGTACATAGAACATATATGATGAGCATAAGTAATAGCCATCATTCCGTGAGAGAATAAGGAACATCTATGGCTAACTTGATAGACTTTTTCTCTGCCTTTTATTTTTCCCTTTTCACTAGAAAATAAAAAACAGTAAAGAAATTTGGCAACAAAAATGATTTGTTGATCATCATAAAAGTTAACATCTCAAAAATAAAAATAAAAATAATGAAATTTGTTATAACTTCTTTTATTAATTTTTGTTTTACAATTTGTCAGCGTGTGTGAAATTGTGAAGAAGGGAGTATTGATTTCTCTTAAAGTGAGTTTTGGTGATACGAGAAGAAAGAGTTTGAAGTTTCATAAGGTTAATTTAGAGTATAAGTTAATTTTACGAGTTTGACTTAGCTTTAAAATTTGATATAAGTTTAAAGTTTACTTCTTAATATGATATCAAAGTCATTGTTAGAGTCTATTTCTAATGAAATTTGTTGTTTGTTGAACATGTTATTTCATCCATTATCGGGTTTAGCTTCCATTACGTGTGATAGAATAGACTAATCAATAACTCTTAAAACACCTTTAAACACATAGAAAATTTATAAACAACACAAACACAATTATGACATACCACTATGTTCACGGATAAGTAAAGACTAACTAAAAGAAGTCAAACGTTACATACTAGTCAAAAGGGGTTACATGCAAAGAAATAATGAACAAAACAAACTAATAAAATGACAGAAAATAAACTTACTCTATCGAAGAAATTGATCGGACAAAAATGAATAACTCGTCACAAGATCACCCTAACGATCTTTGATATTGAAATAAATTAACAGAAGGTAAAACAACCTACAGAAAAAGGAGAAAACTCCATAAAAAAGGGTTTTAGAGAAAATACGTGTTTTTAAAATAATAAAACTAGTTTATAATTTAAATTTTTATTATTAAAATAATCGAGTCTCATAATTCTAAATACATTATCAATTCTAAAACATTATTTTTTAGGCTTTTACAATTTATTTATTTTAAAAATCAACTTACTTTAAAAATAAATTTTAAGAATGCAATATGGATTAAAGTATATATTTTCAATTTATTATTTAAGAGAAATTGACATAAGATATATATATATATATTTTGTATGATGATTAACTATTGAAAAAATAATCTAAGCTTGACATATTACTCTTTTGGTATGTGAAAATAAGTAATATTAATTTTGACATACATTTATAAATATATTTATCATTATTATTATTACTTAAATTAAACTATTAGATATAATTAATGTTTTAGATATTGTTTTGAAAATTTAAAATTTCATAAACTAATTACATTACTAAATGAATTAAAAGAATATAGAAAACAAAATTTATAAGATTACATAATATAATTTTTTATTATATGAGTTTGTCGAATATATGAGTTTATCAATACATTATAACATTTGTACACTAACTTATATTTATAACAAATATTCTCAACGTAATTTTTTATAGTCTATTCTTTATAATTTTAAAAAGTTTATTCTATATTTTTTTCACATATTATATATTTTTTATTTTTACAAAATTTATTCTTTACATTTCTACTTTTAAAAACTATGAATAATTTTTCACGTTGATTTTATTCAAAATTTAATTATAAACATGATTTTTTTCTTCAACCTCTAAATATTTTTTATTATAATATATATTTACTAACATAAAAAATACACACAAAAATACATCAACCCATACTTATGTACCAGTTTTAAAACTAATTTTATTTAAAAGAAATGAATACATAAAAGATAAAATTGAACAAGATAAGGTGTACACTAGAAAAATTCTTTTTTTATAAATTATACAGCAAAATATATTTAAATATAAGTCATAACATCTCAAATTTTTTATTCAAGTAACTAACAATTAGTGATGCATATTTTTATTTGAGAAAGACATTTTATAGAGTTTTTTTAAATGTAATTAAATATTAACACGAGAAACTTTATTCATCAACATAAAAACTAATCAATTAACTATTCTTATATTTGAGTGTTTGGAGTGTATATATACAGTGAAAAAAATGACTCTTGGAAACTGCAAACATTGTTTTTGGCATGCTAATGGAAAACTAAGTTTGCAACTGGCCAATAAGAATGCTCAAAAGACAAGGACAAAAACTTGCCATACGTTTCCAACACAAAATTGGACAAACTATTCAAATTATCTCAATAAAATAACTAATGAAATTATTGCATTAGTTTTTCAGTTTAGAAAGATAATACTAATTAAAAATGGTTGCCAACGCATATCATAACTTCCGTTTCTTTTTTCAACTGTTTGTAATTGGAGGCAAGCGGTGTCATAGGATAATATTGCACATATCATCACTCATCATTTTCTATCCTTAATTCCTTCGTATACGTAGGTAATGCTGCGAATCAATCTGACTCATTACGGATGTGAGTTGGGTTAAATTTAAAAATAATGTAATTTTTTTATGCGGGTCAGTTTTCAATCTGACTCACTTAAAACCTCGCTTATCGGGTTGAACCCGTGGTGAGCCATATTTATTATTTTGTGTTTAGTTAGTATTTTTTTATATAAGTTTTCAACCCACCTAATTTAATTTAATTATTATTTTGTGTTTAGTTGACATTTTTTTATTATATAGTAGATAATGATAAAAAGATGTTTCAAAGAGAGAAAAATATTATAGATTTATCTATTTAAGACTCTAATATTATAAATAGACAACTCAAACAAAAATTAACAATATTAAAAACTTATTTGTTCGTCTTTTGTACATGTTTTGGATTAAGCTTGGATTGTATCATTTTTTTTAATTGTCTTTGAAGTTTAACATTGTTTTAGAGTGACCTTTATTTAGATTTGAATTAAAAAATAATAATTGTTTTATTTAAAAAAAACTTATAATTAAATGAGCTAATGAGTCAACCCGTTTAACCCACCAACCCGTGGTGGGTCAAGTCGGGTTGGAATTTTTTCAGCTTGCTAATAAGTGAGCCGGGTTGGGTTGACTAACTAAGTGACCAACCCGTGGTGGGACGGGCCGGGTCGAGCCGAGTTATCCGTTTTGACAGCTCTATCTGTAGATAAAAAAATCATTCTTTTATATATATATATATATATATATATATATATATATATATATATATATATATATATATATGGATTTGCTAACATGCGTAAGGTTTTTTTAGTTGGTACATTTTAGCAATGTGTACTGAGTTTTAGTAGACAAAAATACCCTCATATATTATGGATTCTAAGTTTTAAGGTCAAAGATATTTGAATAATTTTCATTCTCAAAACTAAATAAAACAAGAAAGTCCTCACTCCCTTACTCACCTCCCTCGTTCCTCTTAACCATTTCTCTTTCATTTCTCTCACTCCGACCTTTTCTATGTCATCCCAATTGTAGCTCCAACGGAAAAAATCAAAAACACTCGTCTAACCCTAATCCACCTTCCTCACTTATCCTAATTGTTTCTCTCTCAACTCCATACTCTCTCTCACTCACACACAACAACTCACGATATCGCAATTTGTTGCTTTTCTATGTTTGTTCATTTGTTTTTCACTTTAATAACAAAATAATTGATGATGTTGATGTTGATTTTTAATTGAAGGGTTGTGTTATATCTTTTTCCTTCTGATTGTTATAAAATTTCGTTTTTAAATTTTAAAATTAGTAGTTTATCTCAAGGAAGATTTTATATTTTGACTATTAAGTTGTTCGAAAATATTTTTCAAAAGGGAAAAACCGTAATGTGAAAAGGGGATTTCAGAAGGGGTAAATCATTGTCGAGAAAATAGAATATACTTTTCACCTTCCTGCATATAACCAACTTCAAAACATAGCAAAAATAAAGCTCTTGCACATCGTACTAAATTATTTAACCGAAACAAGTTATTGAAGAAAGTTATGAAGAAAGAAAATTTTTATTGTTGACTTTGTCCCCTTGTTCAAAAAAGAAACCACCACTCGTTCCATCTCGAATGTTTCATATTGATAAGCATATTTTCATTTCATTTTTGTAAAAAGAATAAAATATTATAACAAATTACACATCTTCTATATTTGAGCAGATTGGAGAATATTGAGTAGTTTTCAAGAAGAATTACATTGATATACCAATTAATTAAAAATCAACCAGAAATTAGTAAACTAGTCATAATGAACTTGATAGGTCGGACCAAAAGACTACATTCCAAAGTAAATCACATCATGTAAGTTTATTTTAAACAATTCACATCTCCAACTTTTTTTGTCAATATAAACATGATGTTGTCATTATGATTTATCATTTGCCGCATAACTTAAATCAAGAAAAATAAAATGCACTGAATTTCAAATTGAAATTAATAAATTTGTTACCATTAAGCTCATAGTTTAACTTTTACTCCTTTTATTTCTATGATTTTATCAAAATTATAAACATGATGTTGTGATTCTCATTTATCATTTGCTGCAGAAGTGAAATTAAGAAAAACAAAACGTAATGAATTTCAAATTAAAATTAAAATTTAATAAATTTGTTACCAATCACGTTCATAGTTTAACTTCTACTCCTTTCATTTCTATGATTTTATCAAAATTGGTATTAAGAAACTAAATATTTTGCAACTATTATGGGTTGATGCTAACGTTTTTTTGTGGGAGGTTTCTTGTTTTTTATTTTATTTTTGAAATTATTGTAGATTTTAGCTTTTTACAAATTTAATTATAATCAGAAGGGAAAATATATAACACAACCCTCTAATCAAAAAACAACATCAACATCATCAATCATTTTGTTATTAAATTGAAAAACAAATGAACGAACATAGCAAGAGTAATAAATTACCGTGTCGTGGGTTGCTGTGAGTAGATGTGAGAGAGGATGGAGATGAGAGAGAAACAAACTGGATAAGTGAGAAATGTGGATTAGGGTTAGCTGAGTGTTTCTGATTTTTTCAGTTGGGACTAGACTAGGGATGATAGAGAAAATGTTGGAGTGAGAGAGATGAAAGAGAAAATGTTGAAAGGAGTGTGAGAGATGAGTAAGGATTTTGGAGTTTTTTGTTTTTTTTTTAGTTTTGAGAATGAAAATTATTCAAATATCCTTGACCTTAAAACTTATAATGCACAATATATGAGGACATTTTTGTCTACTAAAACCAGATATACATTACTAAAATATACAAACTAAAAAAATATCTTATACATGCTGACAACCACATATATATATATATATATATATATATATATATATATATATATATATATATATATATATATATATATTATTAAAAATAAATAAATAATTGGTATAATTTCAGTATAAATTTAAGTCATACATATTAAAAAAATAACATACAAGAAAAAAATTCATATCCTTTTTATTAATAAATTCATTATTTTAAATTTCAAATTAAAATATTTTATTTAATTTTGATTAGGATCTAGATGACTTTTTTTCACAAGAAAATCAAATTATTATCTTATATGTCATTTCAGGATGTGAATGTTATTGCATGATTTTCTTGTATAAACAAACAATTAAATTTATTAAAACTTCCTATAAAATCTATGTTAATCTAATTAAAATCTTTCTATATAATTATTTGACAAATTAAAAATACTTTTATAACGTATTATGAGTTAATTACAATTTATTTATTATATTCAAAATAAATATTTTTTTAAAAAAATAAAGGTTATGGCCTATTGTGAATATTTTGATCTCCCAAGCTTTTTTTTAATGAGTTTTTTTTGTGAGTTTTTTTAATCCAAACTTATTTGGGTCAATGCCAAATCATACGAGGAGATCAAATTAACAGATCTAGATGGTATAAAGTATTGTTTTATACGAGGTTTTGATGAAGTGAGATAATGAATTGAATTGAAAGACTGTTACTTATTTTATCATAGAAAGAGAAAAAAACATAACATTAATTTGAAATTAAAAAACTCTGGTATCCATTTTTTCCTGCATATTTAATATGTTTTTTTCTTCTCTTTCATAAACATAAAAACTTTTCATTTTATTGTTAAAAATGTCTTTCAGTTTTTTTTTTCAAATTATAAAATCTAAATTATTTTATTTATAGATTATGTTATCCGATATTTATAATTTTTAGATTATGTACTTCAAAAGTAACTTTTTAACGAAAAAAATTGTTTTTCATAGAAGACCTTTTGGAAAATATAATTCGTCTTTTTTTATAAATTACACTATCCAAATCTTTTTCTATACAAATGATAATTTTTAAATTGTATAATTCAAAACATAATTTTTCAATTTATCAATTAGTGGAAATACATATATGTGTGTTTATTTTTTTCACATTCTAATAAAAAATTATTTAACTATAAAATAATTAATTAAAAATAATAATCTGTATACTTTATATTATAAATAATTATTTATTTTTTTTGAAAAAAAAAAGATAAAATAATCATTTCAATTTATAAAATAACTAAATTAGAATTAATAATTAAAAGAATAATAATTATTTTAATTTAAAATTACAATTACTTAATAATAAAATTGAAAAAAAATTGTAATATCAAACTAACAATAGTCAATAGATAAAGAAAAAAAGAAGAAGATAGACTTCGAAAGATGCTTAACGTAACCCAGGAATCAGGACAAGCTACGAGATTTCTTCAAATGGAGAAAGCTTTTCGATGATTTCTAGAAGTGAGTTTTGTCAGATTTTGCATTCCTTCACCAACTAACTTCACATGATTCCCACCGTCTAAGTTTAATTAATTATTAAACCAAATGTAAAAATAATAAATTAAAAGAAAACAAGGTTTAAAGTTATTTAATTTTTTAGTGGAATTAGGTGGAATAATTTATTTATTTAAATTCAGCTATGAAAACAAATAAAAAAGAAAACGAACTATGTAGAATTACGTGAATAGACAACAAGTACAGATGGGTGACAACATACCAACTAATTTCATCTAATTAGGACAATTGAAACGTGTCATGGCAATGAGTACCTCCAAATTTTCTCACGTGTTTTATGAAAATATGACTTAAATTTATTACATTTTTACAATTTTTTTCTTAAAAATATAATATATTTACAATTTTGTTTCTAAATAAAACATATTTATATCTATATGTGTATTATTAATTTTATATAAAAATAATTTTATCATACTTATTTTGTAAATAAATTTGAATTCTGGCTAATTGTTGTAATTCTTTTATAAACAGCCTTTTAAATTTGGATAATAATGTAAAAAAAAAATGATGTAAAGCGTGTGATACAGGACTGCTGTTGGCAACACTGATTCTTCTTCAGAAGGAAACCCTAGCATCAACAAAAAGACAGAAAATCAATCCCAATTCCTGAGAATCAAGTGGCAGCAATAGGAATCAATTCCGGTTGCATGCAATCCCAGTGATGGCAAATCTTCCGGTGGAAGTAATCACCGAAATCCTGTCCCGTCTGCCGGTGAAGTCAGTGCTGCGGCTCCGCTCCACCTGTAAGTGGTGGCGCTCCCTCATCGACACCACCCACTTCATCCTATTCCACCTCAGCAAATCCCACACCACCCTCATTCTCCGTCACCGCTCCCACCTCTACACCGTCGACCTTCAATCCCTCGAGAAACCCCTCGAAATCACTCACCCTCTCATGTGCTACAGCAACAGCATCAAGGTTCTCGGTTCCTGCAACGGCCTCATCTGTATCTCCAACGTCGCCGACGACATCGCCCTCTGGAACCCTCACCTCCGCAAGCACCGGATTCTCCCCGCTGACCGCTTCAACCGCCCGGACTCCTCCCTCTTCGCAGCCCGCGTCCACGGCTTCGGCCACGATGCCGCCTCCAATGACTACAAGCTCGTCAGCATTACTTACTTTGTCGATCTCCACAACCGCACCTTCGATTCCCAGGTCCAACTCTACACACTCAAATCCGACGCCTGGAAAAATCTCCCTAGCATGCCCTACGCCCTCTGCTGCGCGCGGACCATGGGCGTCTTGGTCGGCGGTGCCCTTCACTGGGTCGTCACTCGCAAACTCGAACCTGACCAACCCGATCTCATAGTCGCCTTTGACCTCACGCGCGAGAGCTTTCGTGAAGTTGAGCTCCCTGCAACCGTGAAGGGAAATTTCGATATGGAGGTGGCTCTGTTGGGAGGGTGTCTGTGCCTGGTGGAGAATAGGGGAAGCGGATTTGACTTCTGGGTTATGAGAGTGTACGGATCCTCAGATTCGTGGGAGAAACTGTTTACCATAACGCAGGACCATCTTCACATTGGATTGCCAAAATTACAATCTGTGAGGCCTTTGCTTATAGACGGAGACAGGGTTTTGCTTGAACAGAACCGTAGTAAGCTCTGTTGGTATAACCTCAGTAGTGGCGATGTGAGTTTCGTTAAAATACCCGGAATCGGAAACTCCATCGAAGGCACAGTTTGCGCTGGAAGCCTTCTCCCACCCACTCTACTGAACCTCCGTGACGAGAGCGAGATGCACGAACTGGGCCACCAGAAGAATAGGAAGAAAAGGTACCAATGCTAATTGCTTTTTGTCTCCCACAAAATAAATTTATACTCTCTGTTGTCATATTTAAAACAAGGGGCTATGCAAGTTTTCTTTAGTTTTGTGGCTAGCTCTGTCTAGTAGTGAGTTGACTATAACTTGAACCAAGTCCACCCCTCATGACAGGTGAAATCATTGACAAAGTTATTAAGTGTTGTCAGATTTGATGTTTATGACTATGGGTAACTTTTCTGAAATTAAATTTTACATGCATGATAGTGTTGTTCTCTTTGTTAAGATTAACTTTTTTCCGTGGTTGGACTATAAAAAATTCACGGTATGTTTGAATCTTATTTAGAAAAAAAGAAAAAAAGAACTCGGGATTGTCCTGAGATCTTTTTGTAATAGTGAATTAGCCTAAAGTTTAATCTGATTCACACATGGATCGGTGGGCCAATTTTGATTTTTCAACGCTCCTCGTCTTCCTGTGATGTTGTTGTTGTGCTTACTTCATCTTTTTCGCAGGGATGACTTCCTGTCTAAGGGGTTCAAATTGACGTTGTGAGCTCGAGCAAAAGAAGAGGACACGGTATACAGCTGAAACTGGTTTGTCCTGTGAATTGAATTGTCTCTTGTTGTGAGATTAGGCACCCTGGTTCATGGGAAACACTTGGAATGATCAGTAACAAAACCACTCTTTTTAATGCTAATTTCTGGGACGTTCAATTCCCTCCCTTTACTGCCCCGAGTTTTCTCATGTTGTTTTTCTCAGGTTTGAAGAGGGACCAAAGTGCTCCAAATTCCGAATGTTCAATATCAAGAAAAACCGTACATAAGTACAACAAGGATAAAGAAGATGCGCCATGGCCAGTTAAGTTTGTAATAAGTTTAACCACACAGTGCTACAAACTTGAGTTCACTGATCCATGGGGTGAGGGGTATGCATCTGTGTATTTAATGGTTGAAGCTACCCACGTATACAATACAAGCCACTTTAATAGGTACATCTCACGTACAGTTTTACATGGATAGTGCTCTGTTTGAAGAAAGTGAGTTTTGTTCGCACGATTGAGAAGGGAATCGGAACACTTGGATTTTCTTGCCTGGATAACTCAAGGAACGAATTACTGAAGTAATCTGGTTTTTTAGAGTTACTGAATTTTAACTACAGATATGGACACTCTTTTCACGTTATAGACAGAATTATGGATCACATGTTTTACTCTTAGGATTTCTTTTTGTACTTTAATTTAGTTTATATCTAAGTTTTTTCAATTTCCTTGAGAATGAACTCTAAATCTCATTTTTACTCTCCATTTCTGAAAACTAGTTATAATCCGGCTTCTTATGAATTTAGAATGTTTATAAAATAATAAATTTGAAAATATATTGAAATAGATATAATAAATGCAAATTAGTTGTAAGTTAATATTAATATTTTAAATTATTATATAATAATATAAATCAACAATACTACTTCATTATTATATTAAAATTAATTCAATATTATATATTAATTATTAATATCAAGACCACTTTAAATTTATTATTACTATCTATTAAAATTTAGTAGTAAAATCATGCTATTATATATATAAATGGAATTTTGGTGTACATGTTTTTCATTTATATCCTTTAAATAATTATTTTTTAAAATTGGTATTTTTTATTCCCCTTTTTTACATTTAACTACTTATTTTTAAATTAAAATAATTATCTACAGTAAAATTATAGATAATTAATTATATTTATTTTTGTCTATAGGTTTCTCTTTTTAGTATCTATATTTTTTTTCCAATATAATCCTTTAAATGAAAGTTTTTTTTAAAATTAAATTTTATTTTTTTAAAATTTAACAATTTGACATGTTTTAAACTTAACTATTAATTTAATCATAAAACTACCTATGAAAAGTTATTTACAATGAAATTTAAAGGATTATTTATATTTACTTATTTTATCTATATTATATATAAAGGATTTTTCTTTTTCTTTTTTAATTTTACCTTTTAAATAAAAGTTTTCTAAATTAAAATAATTGTTTTATTAAAAAAAATTAAATCTTACTATAATTTTTAACTTAACAATTCTTTAATATATAATTACCTATAAAATATGTAAAAGTTATTTTAATAAAATTATAAAATTATTTATATTTAATTTTATAATAATAATAAGAATTTTGTTATTTTTTATTATCATATAAAAAAAGTAGCACAGATGCACATTTAATATAGTTAATATTAAAAGTAGTCTATTATTGTCCCTTTAAAGAATTTGTTATTATTAAGAAATTGTAAATTTTAAAGATTTTGTTCAAAGAGCAACTAATATTATTGTGAAAATAAATCCTTGTAAGAATAATTATTTATAATGATATTCATAAATTTGATTAATAAATCTAAATAAACTACTTAAGTTAATTCTGTAAATGTTAATTTAATATCGAAATTAATGATGTGTTAAATTTATTGTTAAGAATTCAGAACAATTATTAATGACTAAAGCAATAATTATAAATTACCTTTTTAAAATAAAACTATATAAAAATTATTTCAAAATCATAAACTTATTTATATTTAATTTTATAATAATAGTAAGAATTTTGTTATTTTTAATTATGAATACAACATATAATCCTTAACAAATTTTCTCCTATAATAGTTCTTAATTGAATTTTAATTTTGAGTTATATTTTTTATATTTGGTTGTTAAAATTTTTTTACATTAGTTTTATTTTTAATTTTTTTCTCATTTTAGTTTTCATAGTTTGACTTATTTATTAACTGTGATTATGTGGATGACCTACTTATAAACTTATAATGTGTTTTTTTAGATGGTTTTATTGTCGTTTTGGTTACTGCTTTTCGACATCTTGTTTTATTGAATATATATTTTTTATTAAAATTTTCATATCAGTGATCAAACTCAAAATTGATAAAAATAACATGTAAGTTGTTGATATTTTAAAGAGAAAACACACATGTATTTCTTTTAATATTTCTTAAATTATTTTTAATACATCTATCACTTATAACAACTTCATTTTTAATATTTATAAATTATTTATAAATTTACTCTAATTATATTGGTAAAATATAATTATTAGAGTTTGGTTTAAAAATAACACCAGAAGTACTAAACAATAAAAATATCAATTTTAATAATAAAAATATTATTTAAAAAAAATAAGATTAAAATAAATAAAAATAATAAATATAGGATTTGAATTGAAAAAAAATAAAATTTAAAATAATTTTTAAAAGATTAAAAATTAAAAAAAATAACAAAAATTCATAGACTGACACATGTTTTGTAGTGCATGACATATATGGTTAATATTTTATTAATTATTTAAATAATATTACAAAAAAATATTTAATTAAATAAAATTAACAAAAATTTAAACTTGATTTAAAAAATAAAAAAACTAAAACCGAATTGAAAAAAGTGAACTAATTTAAACCAAAATATAATTAACTCTAAATATAAATAATCAATTGTAGGTCACGCAAACCATCTGATTTAATAAAATTGTGTGTCTTAAATGCAATTCATTATTGGTACGAAATTTGCAATTAATGTGTAACTAAAGTTATAATAATAAGATAAAAAAAAATACACGAGAAAACTTTATGAATAGTCTAAATTAATAACTTACGTTACGACTATAAATGCTAATTTAATATTAAATTAATTATGTAATAAATTTATTGTTAATAATTTAAATTATACTAAGATAATAATTTTAATATTCGGTATCAATTTTATCTATATTATATAGAAGAGATTTTCTGCGTGTTCATATTTATTTTCTAAATTTATTATTTAAATAAACAAAAATTAAATTAAAATAGTTATTTTATTAATTTTACTCTTGCTTTAAATTTTATATTTTGTAGTTTGACCGTTTATTAAACTTAGCCATTTTTTAATTATAAAACCACTTATACAATATATAAAAACTTTATAATAAAGTTTCAAAATTATTTATGTAGTGATCCAAATTAAATCATGACTAAATAATAAATATCAACCCAAAATAATAAATTTATATATTATATATTCATATTTTTCTAAATTTCTAGTAAATTTTTGAAAAAAAAACATTTTATATATTAATTAGGAAGAACCGGTAAATATTGTAATATATAATATTTTGAAATTATTTTGGTATTATTTAGCTTAACATTATATTAAAAAGTATGGTTCAATAAAAAAATTTAAGCTTATTTATTATCAAATAGTTCAAATAGTTCAAATTTAAGCTTATTTATATATTATAACTATATTTTGATAATATCATGTGTTGATTATTTTACTACTATTTATTATAATATTATTATATATTATTTTAATCAAAATATAAATCTATAATTAATATTTATTTTCTAAATATAATTAATATTATTTGATAAATATTCCCTTTTTGCACGCTCCCTCTCCCTCGGAAATTGATACACACAATCGGAAATTGATACACACGATTTACAAAGACATTAAGTTTCTTGCTGATTTTTCAAAAAATCTTTTCGAAGTAACAGAATAAACTTTTTCAAGACAAAAAAAACAATTAAACGTTAGGATTTTACCACCTAGTTTATGTTTAAGATACATATAAAATCAGGTACAACTAAAATAAGTATACTATTTTTAATTTTGTGATATATTATATGAAAAGAAACAGTAGATAAAAAAAAAAGTAAAAGGAGAAGAAAAAGTTGATATATTTTATTCTTTTAACCTAAGAATAAAATAAGAGAGAAGAAAAAGTCTGGCAGCTTCTCTGCTAAGTATGCAGCAAATACATTATCTCTCCGGTTGAAATATTAATATAAAATGATAAATCATTAATGTAAAGTTTAATATTAAAAAAATTCCAAATAAGCATCCGCTGCTTCCAAAAGGCAGAGGGTCCCACAGTGGGTTTATTCGGGAGAGCAGTCCAAGCATTTGCGCCTCAGCACGCCGTTTCGAGAGGCAATTGAAAAAGCCAACACAAAGTGGTAGTATATAAAGAAGCAGGAAGGGATTAGAAGGAGAGACTGAGGACGGTAAAACATCAAAGGCAAAACCCAATTTCCTTTGCAGAGACACAGTTCTGTTTCTGGCTTGGCTTGCTTGGCTCGGCTCGGCTCACCGCAGGACTCACTGGGTGCGTCTTCGTTCGTGGATGGCTTTTTGGACTTTTCACTCGGCTTGTGTCTGACACAGCCACTCGGGGCGGCGCCTCCTAAATGTCTATGATTGAAACCCCCGCCGTCCACCACCTCAGCGGGGGCGCCACCGATCATCACCGTCACTCGTCTAAACGCAAACTCGACGAAGAAGATGACGGAGATTTCTCGGACTTAGTCTGTGTGAGGATGCGGAAAGAGGAGGCTGTGAATTCATGGTCGAGCTCCTCCGGCGCCTCTGGCACCGCCGGAAGCGGCTGCTCTGCTGTCGCGCAGAAGCCGCGATCGCACATCCAGTTCTTTGTGCGAATGATGTCAGCCGGAAACACTATTGTGATGCAGGCTTTCCCCGAAGACAGCGTGAAATCGATTCATGAGCGTATCCAAAGCATGAAGGGAATTCCGGTGTTTGAACAGAGATTAATTTATCGGGGGAAGCAGCTTCAGTGGGAACAGACTCTCGCTGAATGTTCCATTCAAAACGACGCCAATCTTCAACTCGTTGGTCGCATGCGCAGTACTGAACACCCTCAGGCATGGCAAATTATCAACGACATGGTTTCCCTCGTGTATCGACTTTGCTGTGGTGAGACTGTTCACGATTCCTTGAAGACTATCAAGGGGTTAATCACCAGTTACTTGAACATGACTCCGAGGATTGACAACGAATCTGCTTCTGGGTATTTTCAGATTTTCATGTCTTCTTCTGCTCCTGACGTGCTTGTTATGCTCTATGTGTCCCCTTATGCAGGTAACAAGGATTGTGCTGAGTCTTCTGTTAGACACTTTTTGAGTTCTTGCCGAAATACCTTGTCTAAGGCATTGCATGGGCAGTGTGCATGTGTGGTCTTAGAGTTCTGTAAATTGCTTAGGAGAGTTGGAACTAATGACCCTTTGTATCTCTATTGCCGGAGTACCTTTGGGTCCTTGTTGGAAACTGCTGGGGTTTCCTACGCTGGTTCTGATAATGCTAAGGGGTTAGTTTTGATTAAGGACATTTTCCCCTTTGTTTTTGAGCTTGTTAATTGCTTGTTGATGGACTTGGACTCGAGTATGGAATCCCACAGAGCCGTGGGGCCTTTGTCTAATGATGTTGTGGATTTTACTGCCTTCTTAGTGCCTTTGAGAACTGGAATCAAGGAGCAACAAGCTGTCAATGGTTCTATGGCTCAAGACAAAAGTAATAAGGATCTCTTGCACGCCAAAGAGATTGAATATCTTCACTGTTTGTACATGCAGTTATTGAACAAAATCGACCAGTGCCTTCAAAAAATGGACCAGAACTTGGCTGGCCAGGAAATGATGGAAGGGGATAATCCTTATCCTGGGTGGTCTCATTATCTTTCCATCTTGAAGGAGTTGTATCAAATTTCTAAGCTTTATGATGGTGCTGAAGAAAAGCTTTGGAGTGTTTTGAGGCGACATAGAAATGTGCTGTGTCTGTTGATTGTTCGATATGCAAAGAGAACTGATGAGCATCAGTGGATTCTGGAGCATAGGTTTGTGACCAATTTTGAGTCTAGAAGGCATTTGGCCATGATGATGTTCCCAGAGGTCAAAGAAGACTATGAGGAGTTGCACGAGATGCTTATTGACAGGTCTCAGTTATTGGCTGAGTCTTTTGAATACATAGCGCGTGCTGAGCCTGAATCTCTACATGCTGGTTTATTTATGGAATTCAAAAATGAGGAAGCTACTGGCCCAGGTGTACTAAGGGAGTGGTTTCTTCTGGTATGCCAAGCAATATTCAATCCACAAAATGCACTTTTTGTGGCATGCCCAACTGACAGAAGGAGATTTTTCCCTAATCCTGGTAAGTTTCTCCTGCATTTTTGAATTCTTTCTTTTTATTTTAATAACTTGGATGTTTGTTATTTACAACATGACCTTTATTAAGATTATAAAATATGTTGAGGCTTAATATGATCTTTATTTACATAATGTTCCATTCGTTAACCTCCGCATAGTGGAAGTCATGTCTTTTATTTGTGAATCATTACTCATTGGTTTTTCTTAAATGAAATATGCCCCTATTTGGTGAAATCCTTGGATGATCTCCATTGTCTTGTAGGCCCTCTATGCTTCAATTTATTTGATTGTGCAGGGGACTATACTTAAAAATGTGGACTTTTGTACCATACATTGGGCATGACATAGTTAATGTCTTAAAACAGAGGACTCTAAGAAAGCACACACACGCACGAGAGGAACTCAAACTGAAAATTTAACGAGTAGTATAACAGAAGATCTAACCTCAGAATAAAGATTTGTATATTCTTCTTCCTATGACAATGGGCATCACAATATTCTTAGGAGACATCATTTTACAATGCAAGTACTTTATCTCATATATGGAAAACCACTAAACAAGAAGTTGAATTATATCTCTCACAAAAGGTATGTTCAACTTCTCCAAACAATCTGCCAAGTTACATTCTTCTTCTTCCTATGACAATGGGCATCACAATATTATTAGGAGACATATTTTACAATGGAAATACTTTATCTCTTACAAGGAAAACCACAAAACAAGTCGAATTGTATCTTTCACAAAAGGTATATTCAGCTGCTCCAAACAATCTGCCAAGTTACATTTTTTATATGGTTAATGAACCTCAAATAATAATATAGAGAGGCGGATGAGGCCCAAAGAATGACTGGGCTTCCTCAACCACTAGCCCACGAAGGTACCAAGACATGGTGGGAAAAAAATATACGTGAGAAAGAAGAACCCAAGGGCTGAGGTGGCAGGAAGTTAGAGGAGAGAGAAATCGGGGAGGGGAATAGAGAGATTCTATTTGTATTTGGTTTTGCAGAGAGTTGAGGACAGGTTTTTGGTTGATAGAGGAGAGGAATTGCTTGTGTTGCTCTGGGTGGGATTTGTTATCCTTCTATATCCTATTTTTGTAAATAGAATAATACGAACTACAATGTTCATTTCATTCCTTTCTTTTTCTTCTAAGCTTTTAAGGTGTGGGTTTGTAACATTTGGTGACACCTTTCGGATCCCTTTTTTCCAATGAATGCCACCAAAGAAAAAGGGAAGTGAGGTGAAAACAGGGGAGCTAGAAAATACAATAGTCATGGATGCTAGGGTTGAGATTGTCAAGGGAGAATTGGAGCGAATGAGAGTTGTCATGGAGAAGATACGACTCCAAGCAATCCAAAACCAATCAGCGATAAAGACGATGCTTAAAGAGGCTGTGATAAACCAATCAAAGTTAGTGGAATTAATGACTTGTAGTTGTGAGAAAATCCCTCACATGGAGGGAGAGAGCTTTGTTGGGTCTAAGAATAAGGAGTCATCTAGTGGTGGAAGTGACTTGAAGTCCTTAGATCACTAGAACTGGATGAATTCAGACAATCGATGAAAAAGGTTGAACTACCTATGTTCGATGGAGAAGATCCTGTCAGTTAGATCACTAGAGCTGAGATCTATTTTAGGGTCCAAGAAACTAGTTCGGCTATGAGGGTGAATCTTTCTCAATTATGCATGGAGGGGGCTACGATTCATTTCTTCAACACACCATTAAATGATTATGATGAATTAACTTGGGAGGATTTGGTGAAAGAATTGATTGAAAGATATGGAGGTTTGGGTGAGGGAAGTGTATTCGAGCACATGACGTCACTGTGACTAACAGGGAGTATAGAAGAATGCATATAAAGATTTAAATGTTTAGTGGCAGGTCCCCAAATTACATGACGAACAATACTTTGCTTACTTTATTCATGGATTGCATGAAGAAATTAGGGCCCAAATCAGAAGTTTGCATGTTGTTAGTCCACTTATGAGAGGAAAAATGATTAATGAGCAAGAGCCATTGTATGAAGTTTCCGAATAAGAACAGAGGATGGCATGCGAAAGAAAAAACACAATTGGGAGGCTATTCGGGTTACAAGACTAGCTCAAATATTTCAGGGTGCATCATTCCCAAAAACCAAGGGACTGGTAGAGGGATTAATGGGCCTGGCCCAAACACAACAAAAGAACTCAGTGAAAATAGTAGAAGTGGGCCTAGAGATAGGGGAACAAGGCACTTAGCCTATTAGGATTTGTTGGATAGGTGAAAGAGAGGATTGTATTTTAAATGTGGTGGATCGTACAACCCCATGCAACAATGCCCCGTGAAACAACTACGATTCATGTTAATGGGTGATGAAATCCAGATGGAATATGATGATGGAGAAAATGTGTCAGGAAATGTATGTGTGGTTGAAGAGGGAGACACCGGTGGTGAGTGCAGTGCCTCAACTTTACTCAGCCTAGGAGATGAGAAAACATAATCACCTCAAACTCTTAAATTTAAGGAAAAGGTACATGAATTGCCTCTGTTTATTTTGGTCGACTGTGTATCATCGCATAACTTTATTTCTAGAGGATTGGTAGAGGCAATAGGTTGGCAGTTGGAGACCACCAACTATGCGAATATTGATGGGGGGTGGGCACAATAGAAACGTTTGGAGTGTGTTGTAAAATTAAAATTGAAATAGAAGGTTTGGACTTTATGGTAGATGCCTATTTGTTTGACTTAGAGGACATTGATATGATTTTGGGCATGCCATGGCTGGTTTCTCTGGCGAAATGGTTGTTGACTGGAAAAAACAAACCATGAAGATAAAGAAGACATCTCAAGGAACCACAATTTTAAAAGGGATGCCTTGAGGAGAATTGTTATTTGCGTCTCTTTGTGATATGTAGGTAGAATATCAAGGTTCAGCAAATAAGGAACTTACAGGCTTACCGAGGTCAAGAGGGTTCAAAGCCATTATGGTAGTTGTGGACAGATTAACAAAGTATAGTCATTTTGTGCCTCTGAAACACCCTTATATAGCTAGGGTGATAGCAGAAATTTTTGTAAGAGAGGTGGTGAGACTCCATGGCATTCCAAATTCTATTGTAAGTGACAGGGATTCAATATTTATGAGCGGGTTTTGGAAATAATTTTTCAGGATCTAAGGCAACTAAAGAATCACTTGCTAAGAGCTCAAGGTAGAATGAAGGCACAAGCTAATAAACACCTAACAGGTAGAAGCTTTGATGTAGGAGAAATGGTATTTTTGAAGCTCAAGCAACATGGACAGAATTCGGTGGTATCCTGAATTTCATGTGTCCATTCTAAAAAAATGGTGGGGAATTATAAGACAATGGAAGAATTACCCACTGGTTTTGAGGATGATGGTGCTGAAATAATTGAACCTATGTCTGTCATAGCTTTTCGCAGTGTTATGAAGAAGGGAGAACGAACCAACCAATGACCACAAACAAGAGGTAGTCCTTGCGTCATATCTCGATGAAAAAGTGATGTCTATCACCGTCCTTTCCAGGAAGCTCTAGTAGAATACTTCCATGATATAAAAACTCTTTAAATTTAATTTTGAGGGGTTCCAGTGAGGGTAAATGTAAGCCTGCTAGCCTTTACCCCTACAAGGGGGTTGGGTGTTTCCTGGATTTCAATTGTGATCTCTGGGTCATGAAGCATCAACCTTACTGCTACGCTAGGAAGGTTGTTGCTGAAAAACTACTTTACATATGAAAATGAATTTTGTTATGTTCATTTTAAACTATTCAACCATTTGGGGGTGTTTTAGGGCCATATCATTTTTCAGAACTTATCTAATACACCATGGATTATAGGTATAAATAAAACTTATGAACCACATCATGAAATTGTGCAAAAAGGGGAGCATGGATTAAAAATTGAGATGAGGATTGTAGTGAATCTATTTGGTTTTGTGTGAGGAGGTCTATATGGAAGTCATTTATCTTTGGCGAAGATTGATGGGATGGTAAAGAAACTTACCTGTGGTTTTTACTGACTTGAGCGTTCCAAAAGTAGTGTGTTGTGGAAGGAAAGGTGTTTGTGTGACATATATTTTGGCTATACAAGACAATGATGAAGTAATGACCGACGTGAGAACTCCAATAGGTGAGACAGATTTTCCTTTAAGGATAGTGTTAGGGGCTGGCAAGTATATGAGAGAAGAAGGTATAGGGGAGAAAGAGAAGGGGACTGAACGGTAGAGGACAAAGGCCGAACGGTTGACCAGGGGGAGCAACCAGGCCGAACGGTGGAAGGCGGGGAGCGACCAAGCCGATCGGTAGGAGGCGGGGAGCGTGCGGACCGAACGGTTGGAAGCAGCGAGGAAGCATCCTAACAGCCACAGCGGTTAGGATGGCGGTTAGGATGGGCGGGAAACTAAGGAGAGAGATATTGTGAGCGGATATTCAGCAAAAGTTAATTATAGTAAATAAAGATAAATATATTCATAATAAGTTAATTATAGCAAATAAAGATTATTTTCTAATATTCAGTACAAGTTGGGCGGGAAATAATTAGTTTAAATAAAGGGGGAAGTCTAGGGTTTAGGGCATGCTTTTGATTTGTGAGTTTTGTAAGAGAGGTTATGCTCTCAGGTAATTGACAGAGATCTTGCTCCCAGTTATTGTTTGTTTTCTTTGATACAGTTATTTCAATTCAATAAAGAGGTTTATTCAGCTATTTACCATTGTTCATTGTCTGTGAGAGTGTGAGCGGTTGTATTTGGCTAGTTTAAGTACTCAGGCACGTAACAGATAGGGTTATGTCAAGCCTGTAATCTTTACTTGTTTAATCTAGCTTTGGAAGTGCTTACCAGGAACTTACCAAAGTATTTCCCTAAAGGCGATATAGTTTTGATTGAGGAATTGAGGGGATTAGTCAACCGTGAACAACTTTGGAGTCAGACATTTTAAACAAATTGTTTTCACTTAAGTAGGAGTAAGGTGGAATATATGCATTACAATTTTAACGAGGAACGAGGAATAGAACTAGGAAGTAAAAGTGAGAGAAAATATCTTGCTTAGGATTACTGAAATGGGGAAAGAGACCATTAGTTAAATTCCAAGGCAAATTTTATTATACTGTTATAGACTGGCTATACTTTGCGGTAATGAATGTTGAACTTTAACGGAACTGCAAGAGAAAAGGGTGGGAGTGATAGAAATGAGAATGTTAAGATGGATGTGTGACTGTACAGAAAAAAGAAGACAAAATACGCAATGATTATACAAGTAATGTTTGGTGTAGCCCCAATTAAGTATAAATGATACACAATTGGTTGTGGTTTGTAAACTTACAGTGAAATCCACTGGAGGCATCGCCGAGAAGAATAAATATTATGATTTTTAGTTCTGTGATGGGAGGAGGAGACCAAGAAGGATATTTGAAGTTGTCAAATATCTTTAATAAAAATCGAATACATTGTGTGATCCATGTAGTTGACCTCTCCTAGTAGGATAAACTTTGTTTTTTGCAGAATCCTATGCATCCTTCTGTCATAATTTGAAATAGGACGCAACAGCTTCTTGTCTATTACTCAAAACTCATATTTGTTTATCACATCTAAATATTTTGGTTCTAAATATTAGTTCCCACCTAAGATAGGGACTAAGATATATGTTGTTTTATATCTTCTATTCATTACAATCATTATAGCATTTATGGATAACGAGTTTAGCTTATATTTTTTGTTTACTTGTTTGCAGCATCTAGGGTACATCCTCTGCACCTTGAGTACTTCAGCTTTGCTGGTCGAGTAATTGCATTAGCTTTGATGCATAGGGTGCAAGTGGGTATTGTTTTTGATCGTGTGTTTTTCTTGCAATTGGCGGGAAGCTATATTATTGTTTTAGAGGATATCAGGAGCGCGGACCCTTGTCTGTATACTAGCTGCAAGAAAATATTGGATATGGATGCTGATTTCATTGATTCAGATGCATTAGGACTGACATTTGTTAGAGAGGTGGAGGAGTTAGGACAGAGGAAAGTGGTTGAGCTCTGCCCTGGGGGAAAAAACGTTGTAGTTAATAGTAAGAACAGGGATAAGTATGTTGAACTTCTTATACAGGATCGCTTTGTAACATCCATATCCGAGCAGGTATCACATTTTGCCAAAGGTTTTGCTGATATTCTTTCAAACTCCAAGCTCCAGCAGTACTTCTTCCAAAGTTTAGACCTTGAAGATCTTGATTGGATGCTGCACGGGAGTGAAGACACCCTTTCTGTTGAGGATTGGAAAGCACACACCGAGTATAATGGTTACAGTGAGACAGATATTCAGATCTCTTGGTTTTGGGAGGTATGTGCATGCTGCTATTATTAAATCTCGCAAAGTTTGTCTCTAAGTTCTATCTCCTTTTTAACGCCTCCTCTGGTGGGTCAATGTGATGTTCTTTAAGGCTGTCTCTGCTTCCATTTTATCAACTGAACAAAATGTGTTTTATTGCCTTGGTACTTCTTGGAAAGCATCACTATGGTGGTTACTTTGAAGTGTCCATTTCCCTAAGGGAATTGTTTTCTATTGACTGCTATTGGAATCCACTTTTTAACTACTCTGATCAACAATCATGCTAGTCTGCTAGAGTCCTCAACTTTGTTACTGTAAATTTTTCCTTCCCTTAAGTCCTGATAAGCTCAATCTTTGATGCGCCTCATTATTATCGGAACCTTTTTTCTCTAATTTTTGTTGCCGAAGCCTCAAATCTTATTATGCCTTATTTGCTAGCAGACTGTTCATTGCCGTAGCCGTGCGTTCCTTCTTTGAAACCCTGTCAAAATTGTTATGGTTGTCAGTTTTGGCCCTTTTTCTGATAGCATCTAGCTTTATACATTTTGAATATGCACCTCTTTATGACTAATGGTAGCATACCAATATATATTTTTGAATCTTTCGTAGTGCAAGCATATAATTTCATCTTTTGTTTAGTCTGAATATTAACTTCCTCGACTTCATTTAATTTGTCAATGATCTCTTTTTAAGTAAATATGGGTGGTTATCAATTAGTTCTGGAAAGCTTTCCAAATAACTCGGTATTTTATGATTTGTCGAGAGATCTTAGTTTTTTCTTTTTTTTTCTGTTGAAAAACACTTTTTAACAGATTGTTGGGAGTATGACAGCTGATCAAAGGAAGGTTCTTCTATTCTTTTGGACATCTGTAAAATATTTACCAGTTGAAGGTTTCCGTGGTTTGGCTTCACGACTCTACATATACAGATCCCTTGAACCTGGTGATCGCCTGCCTTCGTCTCACACATGCTTTTTCCGGCTGTGTTTCCCGGCTTATTCATCTATGGCTGTCATGAAAGAACGTCTCGAACTCATCACTCAAGAACACATTGGGTGCAGTTTTGGTACTTGGTGAACAAATACACCTTCAATCTGGATAAAAGTGGTTTTGACTGCACATAGATTGTCGTTGTACAGATTATATGAGTGTTCCCATCAGTTCTCTAATTGGATACTGTGACATATTTCACCAGTTCTCTATTTTCCAAAGTAGTGGAGGGTTGCAGTGGCATTGGTCTTTATCAAATGTTTATATGGATAAAGTATGAAATAAAACAGGGTTTAAAGAAAGAATATTGATCTCACTTGTGATCTTAGCATTGCTATTGTGGTAAGTAGCTTATTTTGTGATGCCATGGACTTAGGATGGTAGTGCTCAGGATGGATCGGGTTACGGCCTAAAGGCCTGCTGCTTGCTCCCTCCCTCAGTAGAAACACCAAACTTTTTAAGTTATCTGTCTTAATCTATAAATTACATTCAAGTCTAACGACTAATTTTTTTAAAGTCATTATTATTATGTTATGAATTCTATGCAATTGTTTAGCTATGATAGATAGTAACTACTTTGTCACAAGTTTTGGTTTCATTGCTTCTAATCCCTTAAGATATATAGGTGTATGAAATTTTTAGGCTCTTTAGTTGCTGCATATTTTTGTTGTCACGTTAATAGCGAAACAGAGAGAATAGACAAAGGCAAAGAGAAACAAGAAGCTGGAAACAGAAACAAAGTATTCTTAAATTTATATTGTTTTTTTCGTTATTTTTTCTGTGTTTGTCTTAAACCATACAATGTGAAAGACTAATTTTATACTAGTGTGAGAAAATTTCCTTTTATTTTTAATCACTTTTTAAAGAAAGAGAAGTTATATTTTAATAATAAGCAAAAAAAAATTACATTTAACAACTCAATATTAATATTTTAATATTTTTTAACTTTAAATATTAATATATTCTATAATTTTATTAAGGTAGATTATCTTTAAGAGTGTCAATCTATCCTTAATCTTTAATGTTTGAAATTCTTTACAGTAATTTTATTTTCTTTAAAAGATATTTTTCTCTGATTTTATTTTCTGTAAAATATTTTCTTTGATATTCATCTATGGAAAATATCATATATCTATCTTTATTAGTTCCTAATATTCCTTTTTAGATAGATAAATCACATTTATTTTACGTATTTTAAGTTATTTTGAAGTGTGGCATACTTTTATTATTTCACAAAATTGATATTGAGTTACTTTGAATGGTCATTCGATTTTCTGTTTAACACAAAATTGATGAGTTATTATAGAAAGATAAAAAAAAAAATATTGTCTACAAATATCAAAATCATAATCCAATCATTTTAAGGGGCTTAAACATTTTATCATATCACCATCCTATTTGAGAAGTTACTTACAAAGGAAGAAAGAGTGTTGTTCACTGCACTTTTTGTAAAATAAGAAAACCTCTATTTCATTTGTAAAATATAATATAAATAAAGTTAGAAATTATGTATGTTGATATTGATTTTTGAACTCAACATTTTCTCGTGTAATTTTTTTACTGTAGTCACATTGAAACCTGATATGGATTATTTGATCAACGTATAAAAATAATTTTCAAATATGCAAATTTGAAAGGAAAAATGAGACAATTAAGTCTCATTAGTATTTGCTGAGCTTTGATAGATTTGAAAGGAAGGTGAGAGAGACGTGGGTTCAATTTCTTTTACTAACAAATAACAAATAACATTTCCTCATAAAAAATGATATTATATATATATATATATATATATATATATAATATTCAAATGAATTTATATACAATTAGGGGTGGGCAAAACAATTCAGACAAATTGAACTAAACTGTTTTTTGTTTTATCAAACTGGACTGAACTGAACTATACTAAATTGTACTAAACTACAATATAAATTAAACTGAACTACTAACTATATTACTTTTAAACTGAATTATACTAATTTTAAACTGAATTGTACTAGTTTTTAAACTAAATTATACTAGTTTTTAAACTGAATAGTATAACAATACATGTTCTTTTTAATTGAAATTTATTTTAATATTTATTTTATTTTATTTATAAGTGTCTTACAAATTAACTTTTTAATTATTTGATATTATTATTTTCTATTTTATTTATATTTCTTTTATTATTATATGTGTATGAAAATTATTTTATTATTTATTTATTTATTTATTTTATTTTATTTTATTTTTTATTTTTTTATTTATATTTATTTTGTCATGAATATTATTTTACTTTTATATTTATTTTTTTAATTTTTTATTTATATTTTTTTGTTTTATATGTGTATATAATTTATTTTATCTTTTCATCTACTTATTTTATTTTAAAATAATTTTTTATTTATATTTATTTTATTCCCTCGTAAAATTGTTTTATTAATCAATTATTTATTATTTATATTTTATTATGTAAAAATTAAACTAATATTTATTAATTATTATAATATAATAAAAAATGATACTAGAAAAATTACTCTTAATAAACGTTTGTTAATGTTTTTGTCATTTGATATTTCTATAATATTAATTATTTTTGCTACGTTACTATTTTTTTATGATATTTCATTATATATTCATTTAATAAAATTTAATGTTAAAAAATATATTTTAGTTTTAGTATATAAAATACTATCATTTAAAAATAATAATATTGATATTTATTTTAAAGTAAGTTGATTTTTAAAATAAATAGTTATTTTAGTGTGTGTGCTTACACACATTTTAATATTATTAAAAGTTTTTTTAACATATTTTTACATATTTAATAATATGTTAAAGAATATAATATATTTAAAGTATTATTTTTTTAGATAGTATTTTTTTATGATTTATATTACTTAATCATTTAATAAAATTAAATTTAAAAAAATATATTTTACTTTTATTACTTAAAATAATATTATTTAAAGAGTAATATATGTTTATTGATAAAAAAAATATAAAAAAATTTTATAAAAAAATTTTGTCTTGAAAAATTCATTATTAATTTTTTATTTGAACGGTTTCTTTTATTAATATTTTATATTAAATGACGTTTTCTTAGCCAGACGGAGCAATTGAATGGGAACTAGAGAAGAGAAAAGAATAGATACAGTTCTCACAGTTAAATGAATTGAGACTGTTATAAGTTAAGTTTTTAAAAACTAAACCATAAAATAGTATACTGAACTTTTAGTAAAAGTGGATCAGTTTTTCTAAGTATAATATAGTATAGTTAACTATAGCACAGTACATATCAGTTATTTTTGTCCAGATACAATTATAACTTTTTTTTAACTTTGATTATTGATTTTTTAAATTTTGATTTTTTTTAAAATAGGTATATTTTCGAAGAATAAAAAAATAAATCATTTTTAAGGAGTGATAAAAATAAAAGGTACAAGATGAAAACAACTCAAATTTAACTATTTCACTTATTTTGAAACATGATAATAATGATTGTTCAATTAGATAATTGTGTAACACATGTAAAACTGTAAATCATGGATGAACAGATGTTATATGAGCAACATATTAATAATAATTCGTATTATTTATAAAATAAATAAAAATTATTACAACTAACGTTTTAAATTTATTTATATTTATTTATAATTTTCTATTTTAATAATTACTATAACATATTTTTTTATTATGGATTTTTATATTCAATCACTTATCTAGTCACACACTTCCCTTTTACTTATTTTCATTACTTTCCTCCGCTGTTATTTGCATTATTCTATTTATATAAAATTCAGACTATTTTTTTATTCTTTGTATGTTGTCACTCAATCAATTTCATGTACACTTCCTTTTCCTGTTTAATTTCATCTTATTCACGTATTGTAAAAGTTAAAAAAAATAAAATAATAGATGTAAAACATATTTAAAATTTTATTGGGTGTGAATATAATATTATTATTTTCAAAATTCTAACAAAAAGGTGTATAATGCAAATATATTAGATTTGCGTTGTTGATATCAACTTCTTGCAGAGATAAGTGGTCTTCAGCAAGTTTAGCTTTTTGGGTGGATCATATATCAATTCTAATTATTTTTAGAATTTAATTGAAACATATTGATTTTAGAATTTAACTGAAACATATTGATTTCATAATTAATTGTAATGGATGGTTACTTATCAACTCAATGGATTGAATAAATAAAAGTCGTTTCATGACAGTTAATAAAATAATAAAAGTTTAATGAATCAGTCCTAACTATAAATTCATTTTAATTTATATAAATATATGTTTGACAAACAAAGTTATTAACTTGAGTATCAGAATGTTTTTTTCATACAACTTAAAAATAAAGAAAGTAAACAACATAATTTAAATAATGGAGGATGATCAGGAAATTTATCTAGTCTTTAGAATAACTTTGAGTGTTTTGAATAAAGAATTTCAATCCTTATCCCAAACACTAATTATTTTTATATTACTATAAAATAATGTAATAAACTTTTCATTTAATTCAAACAGAAGATATTTTATATCTTTACAAGTTGGTGTGGGCTAATAGAGGAGTTTCACCTTATGCAATGCATGGAAAGTATAGAAAAGTTGACAAATTATTAAACACAACTTGATTTGAAAAAAAAATCTTGTACAGTGTTTTGTCATTTAAAATAAATAAAATGAAAAATAAGGCAAAATAAAATTCATAATATATCAAAATGAATTAGTTCAATTATTTTTATATTCATTTCATGATTATAAGAAAAATTTAATTGCATTGAAGGTTTGTCCACAGATATTAATAAAAAGTCTAACAAAGATTTCTCCATAAGAATGTTGTTGTACCCATTAATGTAAGAGACGTGGAAATAAAAAACTATATTAAAAGTTGATATACTTGGATGTTACTGTACTTAGATGAGCCAAAAAAAGATTACATCAACACTAATAAATTTTGTAAGTTCACTCATTAATGAAACACATTAATTGAACTTTATATTTTAAACATAGTGCTGAAATTTGAGTGATTGATAATATTAAATAATTCAATTGTAGTTATAGGATAATATCTTCCCAGTAGTGTCTTGAGGGAAATATTAGATATTGATAAATTCATGTCGTTTAATGAATTATACAAATAATAATAATAATAATGAATGGAAAGAAACATTTAACCATTACGATTTCCTACATATTAATCAATTTATTAAGAGAAATTTAATTTAGCAAAAAAGCACTTTAAGTCTCATTTTATATTTAATGAAAAAGTCTATCTTTATATATGTAAAAATGAATAAATTACCACTGTAACATATTAAATTCGACCTTTGTATGTTTACACTACTAAAATATTCTCTAATGTTCATACGGTAATAAACATAATCTCAAGAATGTTAGGATGTTTTTCTTGAAATGGACGTGATTTTTTTTTTATAATAATAATAATCATAAACATTAATATATACTAATCACTTAATAATATATAAATGATATTAAAATTAAAAAAAAAAATATGTCGTGAAAGTATCGTTCATAGGGACACGCTTAGTACCGTTTTCCTTTGATCTTTCTTTCTTGGAACTTAGCAATGTTTTCTGACTTATGTTTTTAATTTATATCATTATTATAATTTTAAATCTGAGTCTAAGTGTTATATTTAATAAAAATGAAAAAGTAAAGTATCTTTAATATATATTATTACAAAAATAATACTTTAACACATTCATTTGATACACTGTTAGACTTATCTTTACTGAATTTTCAGCACAGTACTAAAATTTAATGCTCCTGACATGTCAAATAAATGTAGTTGACACGTATGTGAAGGTACCACTACTTATATCATTATTATAATTTTAAATTTGATTTTAAGGGTTACATTAAATAAAAAGAAAAGTAAAATATATATAATTAAAAACCTATTAATTTATTATTTAAAAATTTTAGATAGAAAATCGTATGAATCATTTATGTAATTAAACTCAATGTTATATTATGAATTTTATCCTCGATAAACTTAACAGTCCTATTTTTAAATACATTAAGTTTCAGTCACTTAAATCTCTGCGGGGAGGTCCAAGTTCCAATCCGAACATGTACTAAGAACCACTGCGTGTGTTCTTACCCGATTAGTATGTTTTATCCTATACTTTCACAGTTTGACAACGTTTTAACACTTAATATTATAATTTTGAATCAGTAACTCAATAACACATAAATAATGTTAAAATATTAAAAAATATTATCAAAATATTATTATTTTATTAATAATGCCATACGATAAACTCCACTAGAAACATACAACCAAAAAAGGTTTTAATTGGAATGGAGAAATATAAAATGGTTTAGAAACATGCGTCGCGTTCTGATCTTTACGCAATATTTTATTATCTGATTGTTCTAGTAGGAACAAGTTAATCGAGATTCGTGAATCTTCAGGGTGAGAACATGGAAGATTGGGATGCGAAGCCTTGTATTTTCATGTTGGTTCATAGTAACAAATAATTGAATGCTCCAAAGGCTGCTCTGTCCTTGTTGGGGACCAGTAATGATATCCAAAGTGATCAGGCTATCATAATGGCTTACACGTATGCTTTACCTAATACTTGAAAAAGATTACACCTTCTGAGTTGGAAATTTTCGACTAAAAGTAGCACCATGTCCAATTTTTGGGGGGAGAAGGAAGTAATTATGAAATAACTTTGTAACTAGTAATTTTGGGTAAAGAATTGATCCTTAAAGAAAGGAAAATACACAATAAACCCGGTTATGCTTGTAACTGTGCATCTTCAAATAGAAATGTACGATGTAACAAGTTGTTGTTTACTTTTTTCTAAGGAGACAAAGGATTAATTGCAAGCCTGTCAGAAAAGTGGCATTGTTTGAGAGTAGTTGGTGTAACTCAAAGTACAAAAAGTAATAGTAATTCCAAATGGGAGTTGAGTTTCCTTGAGTGAGTTGAGGTTAGACATTGAGAATTGATAAAAGAAAATGCAGGGGCAACCTAGGGGGGCCATATCTTAAATACAATAATATACTTCTTGCCTAGCTCAATGTATCCATTGTCATTCTAAACAACGAACCTACTAACTGTCAGACAACATTCAGTTTACATATGTCAATGAACAAACAGATTAAGGAAGTTACAGGAATAAGTAAAATGTTCCTGTATGATCTAGCAACAGCCAGAAACATACAACTACGCCTCTCTGCGGTTCATGCGCTGCACAACAATAAAGAAAAACCACAACAATTTGTCAGTCAATTTCCTAGTAGGCTTTAATAGAAGACTCGTTAAAAAGTCAGTGTAAGAAAATAACTTATGAACGTTGACAGGGAGTCAGGAAGGGAAGAGATAAAAAAGAAAAGAAAAACACAAGATTGTTGACGAAATGATCCAGAGATTAGGAAAAAACACAGTGCTAGCACAATAGGTAAACATAAGATGAAAGGAAATGTTAACCTTACGTGGGTGTCTGGCTGTTTAAATAGATGATGGCGCGCTAACATCTCTGGTATTCCTAGAGCAGAAATGCTTTCACACCCAAGTAGCTCTTGAAGCTTTGCATCACATAATATCACCATTGCGTTTAAAGGGTCCTGCAATCAATATGGAGGAACATTCGCATAAATAAAAGCAACAGCTCACCAAAGTAATTTTTGAAACAAATATCATTAGAATATAAGGCCTTTTCTTCAATTTCTGTTACTTTTCAGCTTTCAATCAGATTTTGATTTCAAGAATCTTTCATTGTCCGAAACAGTTTAAACTCTATCAGAAAAATACTTTTTTTTTCATGTATGTATTGGCTCTTAACAGAAGGTTAAAGAATGTCTGAGCATGTGAAAGATTGGATAATGTGATGAACATGCAACACACCTCCAAATGGTGATGCTTGATGTACTCCCAAACACGTCTTATGGCTTCAGATTGTTGCATCTCTTTTCCTTCAGTACCCAAAAATTTGGCAAGTGCTTCAGATATCACGACGGTGGATGAAGCAGGTTCAGCACATTCAATTTTAGTTTCAACGTCCACCTTCACTCGCTTAGCTTGTGACTGCTCTGGAGTGACAAAATTGAAAGAATATTAAAGATTATTTTACTAAAAAAACAACAAAAACCACTGGTAGAAAAGATGGTAATGCAGCATCCTCATTTTATTTGGGTTCTGAAAGATAAATTTTTCGATAAGCAGTTATAGGAGATAAAATTAAGAAGGTAAAAAAAAAGCTTTTAGAAAGGTTAAATAAAAATAACTTATTGCATCAAAGTTGAAAGTGGATTAGTTGTTTTTAATTTATGGGAGAAACTTATTCATTTCACCTTCTTATTTTCTTGAAACGTGTTTATCCAAACAGGGCATTGGCTATTTAGTACTTACTTGAGGGACCAAGTGGGATAATGTGTTTAGCTAGCAACTGATTCATCTTGAACATGTCAGTGCAGTCTGTCTCAAATACCAAACGCAGTGCATCATCACAGATTATCTTCCTTTTGTTACCAGGATCCTGGAGGTTGTTTTTCTTTATATATGCCCAAAGCTGCCTCACAATCTGCATTGAGCATACCAAAGGGTTGGATTCCATATGAATTTTTTTATTAATGGTTTATTCCAGATAAATGAAGATTCATGCTTTTACAGTAAATGCGAGGGATCTAACTTAGTTCGGTAAAAGAAAACTACCTCAGTTCTTGGCAATGCAGGCTCACCAACAACTGCCTGAAGCTCAGGAGAAACACCACAAACTTTGTTTAGACCACCAGCGCCACCTCTTCTTTTGCCTCCAGTTTGAACACTGGAAAACCATTTATAAAGAACGGCAACACAACATCTCGTATGTTAAGTCCATAAACCCATTCTTAGTACGATAGAGACAGATTGGAGAAAAATATTACATATTCCAAGCTAACCAGAACATGAGACCAGAAAACTTGAAGAAAGTCATACATAGCACGGGCTAGCAAACGCTGATTATGTATATGTGGAAAAATAAAAACACACACATATATAAGCTATTTTTGAACGGTATACTAAAAATGCATTTAAAATTCTGAAACACGTCCAGGTCAATGGAATGGGAATAAATACACAATAGGGGTAAGAGAGGGTTAAGAAACAGGACTACACAAGAGGACAATAGTTAACGAAAGAGATATTTGGGACCGGCGTGTTTTAATAAGAAAAATTATTATTATTATTTTAACATAATAAAACCATCAAATGGAAATGACATGACATGAACAAGTTTACAACTATTTTACCAAAAAAGGCGTCAAATTTCAAAGAAAGGAAACCACGGTAACCAATAATAAAGAAAATAGTATCAAAAACCAACCAACCAACCATTAAGAGTTTCCAGAAATGGAACAGTACTCGAACTACATACAGTAGGAGATCAACCCAAGATCGCAACCGTACTTCGGACGAAAGCGAAAGCAGACAACTCTAACCCTAAATCGAAGCAAACAGAAAAAAAAAAAAAACTTGGAACTAAGATCTAATTAATTTAAGCGACAACAAGAAGCCCCAGGAAGACCCAGTTAAGAAGTTGAAGATCAAAACAAAAGGGCATATGAAAAACCGCACCTTACTTTGGGCGCTTGAGGTGAGGCAACAGTGGCAGCATTTTCAGGAAAGGAATCAACTTTGGAGGGCGGAGGAGGGTTGGGGTGCTGGAAGTTGATCTCGTCATGGAGGGCAAAATGGGAAGGAAAGTGAGTGGTTGGGAAGTGGTGTTGGGGGAGAGGGGCGAAGTAGTCTTTGTGCAGAGGAGGAGGAGGGTGAGGAAGAAATGCACGCGGTGGGTGAGAGCGGAGAAGAAGATCGATCTGGTCGCGGATGAAAGCGGCCTTGTGAGAGAGGTCTAACCCTAGCTTAGCCTCGAGCTGCTGTACGACGGCGTTTACAGTGGTTATGGAGTTGGGGTCAGAATGACGCAATAGAGACTCGACCCCTTTAGCTATATCCTGGTCGGACACCATTCTTGTTCTTCTTTGTTCACCACCTTCATATACCAACAGAAAAAACGGCTGCTTATACCTTCTCTCTTCTGCTTCTTCTCTCTCTCTTTATAACATCGAAATCACAAAAGTACCCTTTATTTGAAAATGGTTTTGCAGTGAGAGAGCAGTGGTTGAGGGTGGAATCGTAAAAAGGGTAAAAGTTGCAGTGAGAGGGGTTGCTTGTTTTTGACGTTAAAGATGAATGAAATGTGACTTTGGGAAGGAGGAATAAGGTAAAAGTGAAGCAAGGTGGAATTACGGTAATGCCATTTGTGTAATGTGGGTATGTTCCGAAAGAGAATGGTGTGGTGGGACTTACAGGAGAATCCGTGAGTGGTTGGGGATTAGAGGGGTTTGGTCAACTAATTAAGATTTTGAAATAGGTGGGCCTTTATCTACAACTCAGCTACCATAGTCAACTTAGTAATGGAGAATTCTTTCATTCCTAGGCAAGCCAACAAACGACCATGGCCCAGTTTTTTTAACCATCTTTCAACATACCCAGATCTGGACATCTATCATGTCTTCTTTATTTTCGACTATTTAACATTAACATCAGGGTATCCTTAATAACTATGTGCACGGTAAGACATAGGTCTATATGCTGTCTCACCTAGTCCAACATTATATTATTATACAAAAATATCATATAAACAACAAGCTAAACTAATGAAAATTGTTTCGGAAAATTGTTTTGATATAGGTCGATGCTTTTTATAGAACCTTTTTCACATTTTCTTTCAAGTTAGTTTTTGATAATTATGAATGTTTTTAGTCATAATTCTTTTTTTTTGTCTAAGTTTCAAACTTTCCGAGTGTATCTATAAAAAATACTCTAACATTTAAGTAAATGATTAATTCGATCAAAGTCACTAAAATCTTAAATTTATAATAAATGTAATTATTTATTTTCTCACATTTAACGTCTATTGATAAGTTTTGAGATGAAATTATGATTAGTGAAGTCCTAATCATAATCTATTATCTACTAAATAACTTTTATTAGTAATTTTGATTAAAACTATGTTTAGGAATTTTTATTGTTAAAGATTGTTCATCCAATCTTCTGTTTAATAAACAACATTTACTTATTTTGGTTAGATGAAATATGGCAATCTTATCTATCCGTCCTGTGGCCATAGTAAAAAATAAAAATATTCAAGGTTTTGAATCCTGTGTGCTTTTTTAGTGTATTTAATTAGCCATTTTTAAAAAATTTAAGTAGCAAAAATAATAGCTTTACTCAAAAACAGGATCAAGCAAGTAAACCTGAATAAGCAAAATAAGTTGAGCCTCACGCCTCAACTATCTGATGGTAAAAACCCTACTTATTTTATTCCTATAAAACAGAATAAAAATATATATTATATTTTCTAACTTTTAATTTTTTTAACCTATTCGGATATCGTTATTTTTTACTGATAGTCCACCCAGACAATTTAGAATAAATTATTTTATTAATATCTATACTTAAAAGAGAAAAATAACAATTTTACCATGATAAGTTCAGAAAACTTAGCATATACATATTTTTTTTAGTTCACATATTCTCAAAACTTTAAAATCATACTTTTTTCCCTTACAGTTAATTTTAGCATTGATAGATATACACTAACATTTACTTTTCATACTTAATCTTTTTGGTATAGCATATTAACATTGTTTTACAGAATGGGTAGTTTCACCCTTTATTGACATGTAAACCCTTTAACAGGTTTTACACCGATTAAAATAAATCAAAATTTGATTATAAAGTGACAAAAAAATTAACTTTTTTTACTAAATTAAAATCAAAATAACTAATTTCATATTATTAAAAAAATATATATTTTTAGAAACTTTGATTTCATCTATTTTTTTAAGATTTGTTTTCTAATGCATGCTTTAAAACAGAATAAAAAAATATTTCTAAATAAGTTAACATGGTTACTGTACCATATGGTCGGTCGGCCATTAAAGTCCACAAGGACGCCCAACAAGGACGGACGACATCACAAGTGTAAATGATTAATTTTAAGGAGATTAAGGTAAATCGTGTTTAAGGATATTAGATTGGGATTAAATCGAGATTAAAATATCGCTAATCCTAGACCCTCATACAAAACCTATAAATATAAGTCAAAAGTAAGAGGTAAGTAGTGACATTTATTGCGTATTTATTACTATCATTGTCATATTGGATTATCAAACGGTTCAATTACTGACTTTAACATCGAAACATCTTTAGCAGGTACGCCTCCAAACAAACGAGCAAAGAGAAGCACATGAAGTGAGACCGAACGGTGAAAAAAGACAAATTATGAAGGTGTTCAGTAACCCAACCCCGTTACCCAAGTTTATTATGTAAGTTAATTTGTCATGGATTTTATAAGTTAGAGTGGTATATTAACCTTTTAAGTCCCTTAAGTCCAGTTCCACATCTTTTAACTCAGCGTCATGAGCAGGACAGAGTTAGTCACGCTGTCAATATACTTATAATTCATTTTTTTTATTGTATTATATAAATATTTTTTATATTTAAAATAAATATAAATATATAAAGATGATAACGAAAAACCATTGCTAATTTAATACACGTGTGCTATTTGTCTTACCCATCGTCAAATAAAGAATAAAAGTTAGTATTCCTCCTTCATTAATAATTTAGTACTGTGTACTGAAACATTAAGTGGTGACAGAAATTGATGAAAGATTTGGGCATCATCTTCTTCAAGAGATTAATGGGAACATAAAAGTGATTAAAATGAATTATATATTGTGTAATTGTTTAAAATAATTAACTCGTCCCTTTTGTGTGTATATATGTGTAAAATATCATGATTGTATAATTATAGAAATATATAAGGATGTAAGAATCAAAATTTATTTTATTTTTTTAACATATTTTAATATAGTTTATCTTTTAATATCATATTTGTTAAGTAATTGTCTTGCATCTCTTTTTTTTCGATATTTTTTTTTGTTTTTTAATCAAGTATGAAAATATTGCTTACACAATTTCAACTTATTCTTATTATAATTTATTTGAATACAGACCATTTATGTTAAGTATATGAATCATGTCATCTTAAACATTGAACTTAACTTCATTGCGATATTCATATATACATTAATTGTATAATATTTGGTAGGTACGATCATATAAGCACTAATATATTGTATTTCATCATAATTTTACTATTAAGCGTGTTTGAGTGAGAGTAATACTAAGATGAGTGCACATTTTTTTTACAATTTTTGTTTATTTTTAAATTCCTTTTGGTCACTATTTTTTTGCAACTAAGTACTGCATACACAACTTTAACTGTTAGTACAGTTTCGTCAGACCCAAACCATCTACCTCACGTCCCTAGACTCAGTATCTCCCTAAGCATTGAAACTTATGCCCATGACCCATATATATATATATATATATATATATATATATATATATATATATATATATATATATATATATATATATATATATATATATTGAGGGTGTAATACTCTGTATGTGCGATCATATCAACATTAATGCATCAGATCCTATTACTATTAGAACTTTGCAGTTAAGTGTAATTGAGTAAGAGTAATACTAGGATGAGTGTCGTCGCTGTTTTTGCAACAAAGTTTAATTGAAGACTTAAACTTTGTCCTGATTCTATCTTTAAGAGTCTATTTGTAAGAATTGATTTGTGAAAATGTACCATAGTGATGACGGAATTTACAAATAATCTTATATTCACGTGCAATAATTTTAGTGGATACACAAAAAGAGATGAAAATGTGAAAACAAAAGATATAAATTTATATTATTATTCCAATTACATTATATATATATATATATATATATATATATATATATATATATATGAGTGCTTAAAATCTAAATGACTAAAAATTAGTTAATTTTAATAAAAAAAATATAAAGAGTACCAAATCCAATATTTGATATAAAAATTGAAAAATCAAATTGAAATATTTATTGTATTTACATATTATATGTTTAAATTCTTATTGTATATTAGTTATAATATATTTATAGTTATTAAATTTTTTAAAATTTTGCATTATAATTGTTAACTCAACTTATTTATTAAATGGGGAAAAGTTAAAATTAGGAATACAACTTTAATTGTAAAAATGTTATATATCTATTTAATACTCTTTTATTATAAAATGCTTAACTATTTACTAATAAAAATCGTTAAAAAATTGTTTAATTTCTTTAGAAATTTTATAATAAACTTTTTGAATAACAAGTGGAACCATACTCAGAAACACGTGTAATAACAGACGTATCATCAAATATAAACATTGGACATGAGATTGAACTAAGAGAAGACGACCAAAATTAATTCATTAAATATCAAGGGTAAAATTCAAATTTACTTATATTATAATTTTTGATAGAAATTCGTCCTCAAATTTAGAAAATAAATAGGTATAGCTATTGTAATGTAATTTTTAGCGGTTTGCGACGTATCATGTTTTATATATTATATAGTATTTCAAACTCAAAATGCTTATGTCGTTTTATACGTTTCAGATTATATATAAGTCTAAAATACGGTTTAAAATATAAAAGAATTTAACAAATTAAAAAATTATCTTTATTTTATTTTTAAAGTTTAAAATTATAGTTTTTTTTAACTAAATTCCAATTTTATATTCGAATTTAAAATATATAACCTGTTAATTTATTTACTTAGAGAGAAAGGACGACGTGACATCATGAACGAACCCTTACGGTAACTATGGAACAGTAACAGATGATAATTGGGGTTAATAAAATGGAATACAAGTGATTGGATAGTGTAGTGACAGTGAGAAAAAAAGAAGAGAAGAAAAGAGAAGGGTTAGGCTTGAAAGAGGAGAGCATGGCAGATATTCTAAACCTAGGAGCCCCCCAAAGCTTAGGTACGAGGAAACACTCATGCCGTTCTCATTCCCATTTCATAAAGCATGATTCCATCAGCCAAAGCTGGTCTTCTTTGCAGCACAACCTCAAGTGCAGAGGCAGATTCCTGTGCCTTTTCTCCGATAACAGAAAACAGGTTTTTCTCTCGATTTCTCTTTCTCGCCGATTTCTTATTCCTTTCCTGCATCTCTGCATTTCAATTTCAACCCTTTTACCGTTTGTTTTGCCTTATCCATGCGTTTGGGAATGAGTTTTGACAACACTTGCTGAATTCTCTTTCTGATAATGTATCATATGCTGTGCAGTGCACAATTCAATCTATTTATTTCAGTCATTTCATTTTCTGTCCCTTTTTGAATGGTCATTTGGTTATCGTAATATACTTATTTCTATTGTCACACTTTTCTGTCCCGTTATTTCTTTAACGTCCTACGTTCACAAGTATAGAGTATAGTTGATTTTATAGTAATATGTTAAAACTTCCTTTTCAACTTGTTAGATAATTTACAGTCACAAATAACGCTTACTACCTTTATCCATTCTAGCTTGTATCCCATGATGTATGACATTTTCATTAGTTTCCTCATTGTTTTGTAATATTCATCCTCCGTACTTAGACATAGAAACCTTTGACATAACATCTTCTCCAATTTTACCTATTAGTCATTTTCTTTTTGTTTCTTACTAATTGCAATGTATGTATTCTGTTTGCAAAAAACCTTTGATTTCAATGTTTGTCTCCAAGGCTCGGATTTATAGTTAATCTTTATCATTAATATCTTTATATCATCCTCACAAAAAATACATTTAGGGATAATCCTTGACTTAATTGCACTCCTTTTCTCAATTCACGAAATTTGTTAACTATTTTTTTCCTTGAATTTGATGCCCCCTCTATTTTAATTGTTCAATTCTGGTTCATTCGATAACTTGATCTAATATTTAACAATGATGTTGGTATGACACTCTAATACACTGCCTCATCAACACATCCACGAGTGACACTCTACTGCAATGCTACGGTAGCATTTATGTTTAATATTGGCTGTTAAATATGGATACAAATTACAGAATAAGGTAGAGGGGGATCAAATTTGCCAAAATTAAACATGAAGTGGTGAAATTCGCGAAATTGAAAAAGTAGGGGAACTGAAAGGCAATTGAATGAATAATCTTTTGTATGTCCCTAGTAAGTACATTCCATACTCTATTAAACATGTAAGAACTTTAGAGTGAACTCCAAAGTAAACCCATGCCTGTTCTATTATGTTTTTATGGGAGGAAATAAAGCAAGGATAGTGATACATTTCTTCTGTTTTTGTTGTTAAGAAAAAATATATATGCTTTTCATATTTACTTTAATTTAATTTTAAATTTTTTCTTTCCTTCATCATTTTCCCTCTACCATGCCAAATATAGTTTAGTCTTCCAATAATTCTCACTCTAATTGTTACCCTATTATTTTATCTTGTATGACTTAGATACAAGTCACCTGAATTCTTTTCTTCTCGAAAGCCTTCTGTGTTTTTTATTTGCAATTCTCAGTAAGCCACGAGAAAAGGCCACCATGTAAGTCATTACTTCAACCAGTCAAATGTGAAACCAGAGAAGTGATCTGCAACCATCTAAACCCAGTCTTTGTTCTCTTATCTTTATCTGTAAACAAGCTACAGACAAGAAGCAGCATGTTAATGGTGTCCAACATCCACTCGCCAGCATGAACAACTTTAAAACTGATGGGCAATCCAGGTAACACAAGAGTCAGTCTCAGCTGGCTTTGTTGTGTCTCCGAATACAGCATCATCTTCTCAAACAATGGCACTGTTTTTGTGCGACCACTTTCAGTGATTGCAAAGCATTGAAAATTAGCATTTGACGAAACCAGTTCTCTTCTATTGCTCATCTCATCTCCCATTTGTAGAGCCTATTATTAGCCAATCCTAACAAAGTTGATTTTGAAGAATCAAACTATGATCTCTTTTGTGTCGTTGGTGCTATTCCTTATTCTGTTCAGCAAGCTCCATCTGGTCTGGTAATTTGGTAAAGCTTCAAAATGTGGTGTCTCTCATTTTTTATGGGTGGTCTGCTGAACATACCCATTATTAGTAAATTGCTGACGTCGGGTGTTGGTTTAGCAACATTTTGTAATTAATTATATTTATATAGCAAAATAGTTTGGTCAGTTAGTCGAGTGATACACAGTTCAGGGTGAATTACAAATTTTGTAATCATATTTATATAGCAAAATAGTTTTAAGATGGTTTCATGGATATAGGCAAGAAGAGGTGTCAAACCACGTCAATTATTCTGGGTGATTTCATTGGTTTATGTTATTTTTCCCAGCATCAATTTGAGTATTGAACAATAATTGAGCATTGAACCCGACAACGATGTGTTTTTGTGGTCTGAGTGTGCCAAGGTTTTGAAAGCTTAAATCCATCTTGAGGTCCTTTCCTTCAAGCATTTTGATATCTGCATTGTCAAGCCAAAAATTTGATAATTATCAGAGTTTGGCTGGGGTTGCAAATGATCATCAGGTGTTGAGGTCAAAGTTCATAAATCTCAGAACAAGAGAGGAGTTCCTTAGAACTAACTCGGAGAATTGAAAGAATAAAAGATGATGATATAAGAATGATTTGCATGTATTTATAAAATACAATGGAAGCTAAACTATAACAGAATGATGCATGAAGTCACTGCTAATTGACTTGAGCTTATGCGAGTTAGTTTCTATTACTTGTCTTATCACTATTAGATGTCAAGGTGGTCCAATAATGGAATTCTGTTTTTCAATTCCTTTTCCTTTTGGATAACATTTGGAAGATGCCTTAGTTAACAAAAATCGGTTTGTTTGTTATTTAGTCTAATTATTCTGCTGGCCTCGTCATGTTGTGCAGGTACAATTTTCATGAAAAGTATAAAAATTGAATCATACTCTTGTTTGTAGAAAAAATTATATTCTCACTATCAGTTTATATTGATATAATAATAAAATTTTGACGTCATGATTGACTATCCATGGAAATAGTTAATGAGTAAAATCTATTTTGAATCTTGTGATAATGAACTATGTTTAGTCCTTTATGCCTCACAAAACTGGTATGAGGGGAAATACAAAACTGAAAGAGAATTTGGATTGCAGGAACAGGCTAGAAAAGCATTAGAAGGTGCATTAAGTGGTAAGAAAAATGAATTTGACAAGTGGGATAAGGAAATTAAAAGAAGAGAAGAGCTGGGAGGTGGGGGTGATTCCGGTGGAGGTGGTTGGTTTGGGTGGGGTGGACGGTTTGGCGATGATAATTTTTGGCAAGAAGCGAAACAAGCTGGTCTTACTATACTTGCTCTCGTTCTAGTGGTAAGAAGTTTCCTCATTCCTGTCTTAACTCACTTTCTGATATCCAGAATTCATATTTTATTGTAAGTACCAACGTAGCCTACAATAAAAATTCTATTTTTCCTTCTCTGCTTTTCAGTATCTCCTAGTTGCAAAAGGTGATTTGTTCCTTGCTATCATTCTCAATCCATTGCTATATACACTTCGGGTAGTGAGAAATGGGTTTAGTTTCGTAACATCTAAAGTCTTGAAAAATACTTCTACCAGCAATCAGGCTGATTTTGATGGACTTTCAAAGAAGAAATCTTATCAGCAAACTTCTGCAAAGGAGAATGTTGTAAGAAAATGGGGCAGTGACTAGAGTCATTCATCCCTTAAAGGTTTGGCATTAACGCCTTGATACAGTATGTTATTTCACACCCTCTTAATACGTTCAACATCACGTTTGCTCCATGCAAATATTAGTGCAGCGATTTTTGTTGTAACGCAAAGATTGTTTATTTCCTTCGCACCTAAACAACGGTTTTAAATTTTGTTTAACGCTTTCATGATCCTGAGAAGTTAGTTAGAATTGAAAGTGTACTTTTAAATTTTATTAGCAGCTGCTGATTGATTACTTTCGTATTGTATCAAATTTTATAAAAGAATGTCATGAAAGTTTAAGATCAAGTAAGAAAACAGATTTTCTGTTGGCTCCAACACTTGTTTGCTGTACAAACACCTGAAAAATGGTCCCCAAAAGATGCCTGGTGATTTTCAGTTTTCTGTAAACCTGTGTTTTTATGATTTGTATTGTTTTTCTTGATTATTTGGAATGCAGTCCTTACATTGTATGACCTGTCATTGAATCATTGCTGATTTCATTTTCATATGAGCTGTATCTCATAATACAAGCATTTAAGTCCACCTTCTGTCTGTGGTTAATTTCTGTCCCTATCAGCCACTCAGGGGCTTCATGAGAACAGGGATATACTAAATTAGGCATGGAGGACACGGTCCAGGATGACCTGTGAGCCTGGACATCCCAGATCTTGATAGAAGGCAAAATCACATGAATAATTTTATACTTTTTAATTATCTTTTAAGACAGTTGATGCAAGAATTGGTTGTCTGCATCATAGTATCTATGTTTCCTATGATAATTTTATCTCGTGTATAATACTTTTTATTTAAGCAAAATAAACTAATTTAACACTTATTAAAAATGGTTATTAGGTCCATGTGATATTCTTGATCATGTGTTAAATATCATTCCTATATTAAATACACAATTATTTTGAAATAGCAATATTAAATAAAGCTTTGAGAGCTCAATTTGAATCCAGAGGGAGAACTGCATTCGTACATCATGTATTCAGGCATGTAAATGAATATACGGGCTGATAATGAAGTTTTGATTCGAAACCGGGGTTTTCTTCCTGCACTCCGTTGTTTTCTTACTGCTTTCCAACTTTTAGAGCAGTTCTCATTTTACACCTACAAAATATATATTAAATAAATAAATTATTATTAAATGTATGATATGAGATGTATGAAATTTGGAACCAATATTAGTTTTGTTCATGACTTTATCGGTTTCTGATTAATAACATGGAAATTTACATAAATAACAAATTTGACGATAAAAAAAATTGATAATTTTAAATTCTGGTAAAAAGAAATTAACATTTGATTTTGAAATCTGATTATAAAAAAATTATATTTAATTGAATTTCGAAATTTAATGCCACAATTTAGATTTTGAAATCAAGTAAAAATAAATTAACACTTAATTTTGAAATCAAATAAATATAACTAGAGTGTCAATTTTTGTTTGCTCACTAAATTTTGAAATCCTATTGTTTATTGAATTTTAAATTTTATTTTTTTTATTGGATTTTAAAATCTAATTATATGAATTTTTGTGTTTGTTAATTGAACTTTGTAATCCAATGAAGTACTTAAGTTTGTGTGCCAAATTTCATACACCTTATATTATGATAATAATTATTTATTTAATATATATATTTTGTAAGAGCAAAATGAGAATGCCTCAAAAGTTGGGATGCAGGAAGAAAACAATGGGGTGTAGGAAGAACCCCTTGAAACCACCTCTCTCCAATCTCTGACAAGCTAGGCTGCAGGAAGACTTTTCATTGTTATTACCAACCTCATTGACAATTATGTTTTCTGGTTGAGTTCTATTTTTTTATTAGACACACTTTATTTAACCAAAATAATCTCCAGAGATTATTGTGTACGATTGCGTTAAATACTCTGAATATTAAATCAACTGATGAAATTGTAGTTGATTTTATGACAGTTTTCAATTGATGATTAGCCAACAATTTTAGTAGAGCCAAATGTAGCTAATTTCAACCTCATCTTTGAGCTAAAACTACAGACAGAAAATTTTCAGAACCACGACCACGAAAGTAATACATGCAAACAACACTGTTGCTTCTGTGTTTAAGGTTTTTGGTGAAAAATGACCACGACCACGGAAGATTGTCAAATGAACGTGTTTTTCACAATATTTTTTTTTAATCAACGTGACGAGCTTGAATACTTTATGTTTCCAAACGCCAATAAATAAATATTTTATAAAATAATTATGGAAAAATTTTATTCTTTGAATAGTTGTCATACATTGTTTAATCCATGTTTCAGCGAAATGCGAGACTGCACGCAAACATCTGCAATGGTGGGAATATCTTGCCCATATATTATATCTGCAATAATGTCATGTTTTAATAATTATTTTTTAAATTAAATGGATTGTTTAAAAAGGTTATTACATGAAAATATGACGTGTAAAAATCTTCCTAAAATACGTGACTTCAAATAAATATAATAAGATTTCTCTCAGTGGTCAGTTTTATTAATGAAAGCAAACGATTATATAATTTGGCGGGAGAAATACAAAGACTTTAACATCACAAGCATTGACGGTTGCAGTTTTGTTGAATTCTCTTGCTTTTTTAGACCCTTTTAGTTTTGATGTATTTACTTTGCCAGAAATCACTGTTGTAATTCTCATTATTTTTCATAGTCGTTAATGATTTTATTTATTTATTTTGAATCACCAATTTCATCTTGCTTATATGATACGAGATAAAAATATGACAATGAGTTTAATTATGACAAAGGAGGGAAAAGATACGGAAAAAGAAAGCCAATAATTTAGTTTTTTAATTAAGGATTTTTTTATTAAAAGCTTTTATTATTTTTAATTTTAATCTAACTATTGTAATAGTTTGTTCACATTTTTCACTAGAAATTTTTGTTTCCATCTAAAAAATCTTATACGATATTATTATTGCTATTATAATGAGGTATCCTTTTTTAAAAAAACTTAGGTGACCAGCCAGTATTATATTGTAATATCTTACCATAAAAAGAAGTGAAGGAGTCAAACTCTATGTTTAGTTCACCAGAACTCAAAACTCAAACCATATATCATTTTTTTTTTTGTGATTTTGTTTTATATATGTTTGGTTGGTCTTCTTGGTTACTATCTTGGGTTTGAATGGTTTTTTAAAAATAAAAATAATTTATTTTGAGTTAGTGCTAGAAGAGTGACCTTCACGACGATGACGATGATGATGAGGAGGAAGAGGAGTCTCTCCCATTTTTGTCGTTGAATATTTGTGAATTGCGGATCACCACAAGACCATTTCCTTCTCTCTTTGCAATCTTCACCTCTCTTCTTTGCCTTCTTGCTGCAACCCTTTCTTCTGCAACGCACTTCAATTCTCTCTCACTCTATCTATCTTCGCACAACCCTTTTGCACGTTGGAGCGGATTTCAATTCTCTCTGATCCTGTGTCTCTGGCTAGCTAGCTAGGTGGTGGTTCTCGTCAAGCTGCCATCTGGGTTTCGCCACCGTTGATGTCTTTGGCCATTGGGGTGGTTTCCAACGGCAAAAAGCATGGGTTTTGATGACAAAGGCAAGGAGGGTGCACCTGAAACGCAGCACGCCGGAAAAACGGCTCATGAGGAGGAAAGTGGCGACGAACGAGGGACGAGTCTCAGTAGACACATGAGTGAAGGTTCCGCTGCTGTCACTGAGGATGAAGAAGAGGATGTCGAGAGGAAGATCGACTTGGGTCCCCAGTGCACTTTGAAAGAGCAACTCGAAAAGGATAAGGTTCGCTCTTAAACATCTACGCTTTTCTTTATTCCTTCCACACTACTTACATGCAATTCTTTCAGTTTTATGTACCTTTTCAAAATAAAGATTTTCATCGTTTATGCGTTTTCTGCTTGAGATCTTAGGATGATGAGAGCTTGAGGAGGTGGAAGGAACAGCTTCTTGGCAGTGTTGACATTAACGCTGTTGGTGGTAATTACTTGTTCAGTTTCTTTCTGTTTTCTCCACATTATCTTGAGACAAAACATGCCTTCAGTATGCAGTAATTATTATTACACTTTTGATCAATATCCATATGATTATCTCAGACAATGTAACAGTTTTCCTAGTAGTGTACAATAGAAAAAACAAAATGGTGTATGTTTTACTGTGAATTGATAGAGACAAAGAAAGAATCCGTGGTGGTTCCATGTTTTTGTTTCTTCCTTTGGCTATTGCATCATAGACTTATAACTCGTGAGATGTTTTTATGAATGCGATTAAGAATGTCTGGAGCCGGAAGTGAAGATCCTGAGCCTTGCAATCAAGACAGCTGGTAGAGAAGACATTGTTCTTCCCATACCAGAGTCAGGAAATCCGGAGGGTTTATGGTTTACTCTGAAAGAAGGAAGCCGTTACAGTCTGATGTTCACTTTCCAGGTGAGCCATAATATTGTTTCAGGTCTCAAATACACCAACACTGTATGGAAAACCGGTCTCAAGGGTAAGTTCTCCCTTTCAAATCATGCCAACCAAAGAGACGATTAAATTACGAATCATTAACTTGACTTGTATATATCTTGTTACAGTTGACAGCACCAAAGAGATGATTGGAACATTCAGCCCTCAAGCAGAACCTTACACACATGAGATGCCCGAAGAGACAACACCATCAGGGCTTTTTGCTAGAGGGACATATTCAGCTAGATCCAAGGTAATGTAGTTAATACTTCCTTAGCACTAAACATATGAGGTTAACATTTCAAAATTGTTTTTTCATATGACTCCATTCAATGATCCAAGCCTGCATTGCTCACGAGATCCACCACCAGTGCATTAAATACGAAAACTTAGCCTATCCTAAATTCTTGTCTGTGTCCAAATGTCAGTGTAGATGTTGTAACTTGTTTCGAAAATGAAGTTAGCACAGATTAATCTCTTTGGCATCAATCATCTCACCATTAAATGCTCTAATAAATTTGTTGCCAGGTTTCATGTGTACTCATTTAACCACTCACTGTTAGTTATGAATTCAAATTCGGTGAGAACTATGATGTTGGAATATCTGTTATAATATATTTATTTATCTGTCATAATATGTATTTTTTGTATTAACAGTTTGATATTTGATGCATAATTATTTGACCTTGTATTTTGTGTGATGTTTTTCAGTTTGTCGATGACGATAACAAGTTGTATTTGGAGATCAACTACACTTTTGATATTAAGAAGGATTGGGCTTAGGAGTGAACTCACCTCTTCCACCAATGATGCTTAATCATTAGTTCTTGTTATTTGAGTTGAATTCGCCTTCACTGTTTACTTGTTTCTTTCTTCATTGTTTATTTATCTGTAATCTTGTTTAAAACCAGTAATTTTAGCAATAACAAAAAGGATTTAGTTTGGAGGAAGAAATTCATATTATTCATTTGGCGGATAATTTTCTCAACATGTAGTTTCTCTCTTTGTAATAGTTTTAATTAAATATTTTTGTTCAAAATAATAAATATTAATATGTTATTTCTAATATATAATAAAATTATTATATTAATATCAAAAAGTTAATTTTATTTAAATTTCATTCATTACAGTGAGTGAATATATGTTTCATTTTATTTGTAGTGATTGGAACATGTGTACAAGATTGAGTTTAGTATGAGTAGTATCTGTCCTAACAGCTATGTTGTTAAAATATATCAGAATGTTTTTGTAATTATATATATATATATATATATATATATATATATATATATATATATATATATATATATTATTTTTAAAAAGTTTATATCAATTTATTTAAGAAAAGATATTTAAAATATAAGTTTAGATAAAAATAATTTTTAAGTATAATTTAAATTAAATTATTCAATAAAATGTTAATATAAATTTAGTATTTTTCAATGTATAAATTTAAATAAATAAAAATATATAAAATCCAAATTTAAATTATGATTATTAATTTTAGGGTTAAATATGTTTTTAGTCCCTAAACTATTGGCCGTTTTTGGTTTTCATCCCTCTTTCAAAGTAAGGTACAATTTGGTCCTCATTCTTTTCGAAACTTTGGTTTTAGTCCTCGAAAACTAACACCGTTAAAAATGTGCTGACGTGGCTAACGATAGACTGAGACACAACCTTTTTTTTGAGTGTTTCTCACCTTTTTTTCGAGTGTTTCTCACCTTTTCTCCCCTTCTCTCTCTTCCTGAATTCACGTTCCCCTTGCCTTAATCATTATGTATGTTAGCTTCTTTGCTGTAACATGATTACGTACTTTGATAACGTTTTCTGTAACCACAGTACCCCTTGATATCGAAGTGCGGCTACATAGGACGATTGGAGATTCAGCCTTTCATCTCAAATTCTGGCAATGCTCTGAAGCTTGAAAACTTTCCAGGTGGGTCTGAAACATTTGAAACAGTTCTTAAGTTCTGTTATGGCCTCCCAGTAGACTTCAGCCCAGATAACATAGCTGCATTAAGATGTGCATCAGAGTTCCTAGAGATGACCGAAGAACTAGAAGATGGAAATCTAATTTCCAAGACTGAAGCTTTCCTCACCTTTGTTGTGCTTTCTTCATGGAAAGACACTATCACTGTTCTGAAATCTTGTGAAAACCTATCTCCATGAAAACCTCCAAATTGTAAGAAGATGTTGCGACTCCATTGCGTGGAAGGCTTCTAAAGATGATCACACAAGTGAGGATGCAGCGCCAAATCAAGAAAGCTGGTGGTTCAATGATGTGGCCACCTTCCGCATTGATCATTTTATAAGAATCATTTTTGCAATAAGGGCAAAAGGAACCAGAGCAGAGATCATCGGTAAGTGTATCATAGAATATGCCAAGAAATGACTGCCAGGAATGGATGTGGAGATAGAAGGGCTAAGAGGATATGGGCATGAAAAGTATAACCTACAGTTCAATATTTTTAGTGGGAAGAAGAAAGAGAGCAGTGGGCACAGCAAGGAGCAAAAGACAATTATTGAAACCCTAATAAGCATTATTCCTCCTCAGCCAGATGCAGTCTCATGTAAGTTCATGTTGCAGTTGCTAAAGATGGCCATGATGTATTCTGTCTCACCAGCTCTCGCAACAGAACTTGAAAAGAGAGTGAGTATGGTGTTGGAAGACGCTGAGGAGAAAAGGTGAGAAATACTTGAAAAAAAAAAGTCGTGTGTCAGTGTACCGTTAGCTACGTCAGCACATTTTTAACGGTGTTAGTTTTCGAGGACTAAAACCAAAGTTTCGAAAAGAATGAGGATCAAATTGTACCTTACTTTGAAAGAGGGACGAAAACCAGAAACGGCCAATAGTTTAGGGACTAAAAACATATTTAACCCTTAATTTTATTTTGATTATTTATTTATTTTAAAAAAATAAACTTAAATAAAATTAATAGATGTATGCTAATCAAATGATATGATTCGTACACTTCTGCCAATAAGCCAGTAATTAAACATCTATATTTATTATTCACAGTGATTTATTATTCATCATAGATTTTACTCGCATATTTTATAGGCATAAATTTATTTTGTCGTGTATGAAATAAAGTTGAAATATATTTAGTATAAACACGTACAAGTCTTCAATTTTAGCTTATAATAATAAATATAAATTATTTTAAAAGATAATCATAAAAAATAGTTAAAATTATTATAAAATTTAAAGAATAAAATGATTAATAAAGTGGTTTATATTGATAAGGATGAAATAAGTAATAAAATATGTAAGAAGAGACTAATAGTTATCCAAATCAATTTTCTTTATTACCAGTTATAATTAAAAGTTATAATAGTTATAAGTAATTAAACTAAGGAGTATACTAATGATGAGACTCTTAAAAGGTTTTAAACGAGATGTCGAACCGATTTGAGGAAGCTAAAACATGGTTAACTATTAATAATAAATGGAATCCGAGTTGAAATATAAAACCCCACCCGCCAAAAATTGCAATTGCAAGTGAGTTAGAGTGTTAAACCCTAGACTGTTAGTTTTTGGTATTGAAAGGCAGAAGATGTCGATTGACCTGCTGTTGAAGCCAACGTGTGGCGGATGTGGTTCAACCACCGATCTTTATGGAAGCAACTGCAAACACATGACTCTGTGCTTGACCTGTGGCAAGAACATGGCGGAGAACAAGGCAAAATGCTTTGATTGTGGCGCCATCGTTACTCGCTTGATTCGAGTTCGATCTGTGTTCCCGTTTTCATTTTTTTCTTGCCCCTGCATTACCTGTTCTTGTTTTCTTTTTCTGAATCAGAATTAAATTTTCTTGGATGACATTTTAATTTTCTTTCAGTTCATCCAGTGTTGTGACTAGGTTGTGAATCCGATTAGAACTAGGGTACACCATTATTGTTTTTGGAAGCGAGGGATTAACGTGATTTTTTGTGACAGGAGTATAGCGTTCGCGCTACCTCTGGTAGTGACAAACATTACTTCATTGGGAGATTTGTATCTGGTTTGCCTGACTTTTCGAAGAAGAAAAGTGCTGAAAACAAGTGGTCCTTGCAGAAGGAGGGATTACAGAGCCGCCAAGTTACCGATGCTTTGCGGGTATTGAACCTATAATCCAATGTGCAATTACTGTTCCACTCTTATATTCTTCATCATGACTGTTTACCATTGAGTATGTCTGAAAGTAGTGCTTGAGCTTCATATTTTATAATGGATAAGATATTCCCATGGAACTGTAGTGAACATTTTAGTCATGTGGACATTGGGTAATGAATTGCTGTTGAATTGTGAGGGATCATTGTGTTTATTTCCTGAATAAACTTCTTCTTCCACTACATAGGAGAAGTACAAGAACAAACCATGGCTCTTGGAGGACGAAACTGGTCAGTCTCAATTCCAGGGTCATCTCGAAGGTGCACAATCAGCTACGTATTACCTGCTCATGATGGAAAGAAAGGAATTTGTTGCCATTCCTGCTGGTTCTTGGTATGTTGGTTCTGTTAAAGTTGAGAACTTTGTTTTTCTGTAATAGGGATGTTCCAATGTTTATTTATGGGCAAAATTCGTTATGTGGTCTTCCCAAGCTAATGAAAATGTTTTATTGGATATTTATTCAAGTACATGGTAGAATAGATTACTAATTTTTAAAAACATTATTTTTTTTGATGCGGTTGAAGAGGTACAAGATTATAATATTTTCACTCTTGCAAAAGGGTTATCAAAACCCAGAAAAGGGCAAGCTTGGTAACTTAGACAAAGGGACAAATTTTGCAAGAGTGACGATATTATAATCTTGTACCTCTTCAACCGCATCAAAAAAAATAATGTTTTTAAAAATTAGTAATCTATTCTACCATGTACTTGAATAAATATCCAATAAAACATTTTCGTTAGCTTGGGAAGACCACATAACAATTTTGCCCATAAATAAACATTGGAACATAAATGTGTTTCCTCAGAAAATATCAATGGCAGTTTTGATTCACTCAATAACAAGGAGTTAACTTTTTACCAAGTAGAAGGTAAAAAGAAGAAAAGAAAGAAACATAAATGTGTGGTGCGGGTACGTATTATTGTACCTCTGCCAACCAGTTTTATGTACTTTTAGGTAGTTGATTTTGAGCAACTTTGGATATGTTTCCTCCTATGATGTTTCCTAGGAAGTTGAGTGAGGCCAAATTACTTGCAAAGGTCTAGTGTTTGTTTGAGGGGGAGTAGGGGTGGCAACCGGTCTGGCCCACCAGTGGGCAGGGAGTTGTTTTCAGCTGGTAGACCTTTCTTAGAATATTAAATTGATTTATTAAAATTAAATGTGTTTTTAACATATCTATATAGATAAAAAAAAAATGGGTGTGCCAACAGGCCAGCCTGCTCTTTGGCAGGTTAGACCAAGGCTCCTAACCTGTCCTAACTATGGTGGGACAGTGCGGCCTGACTTTTTTCTAGAGGGCTAAAGCCAGGGTGTGCCTAAATGGCTTGGTTGGGCCGTTTTGCCAACCCTAACGGGGAGGGGGCAAGCATCAATCCTGAAGGAAGTGGGGTGTTGCAATGGATCACCTGCATTTATGTATGATCTAGATTTATATTCTTAAGCTTTAGGTTTGTTGTTTGTGGCTCACCGATATTTGTTCATGCATCAGATATCCCTCCTTCTCGGCAGGTGAAGGTGTGTTAACATTCCACAGTGGCTAGATGTGACTATATATTCTTGGGCATGCAATGATGTTAATGTTCTACATTGACAAGATATGCTTAGGATTTATCTCAATCCCATAAACCAACTTGAATGGTTAGGATTGTAAAATCTTTTAATGTACTATATTGGTCATATCTCTCTTTTGATCTCAACATTAATCAATAATTAATATTTATAGGAAAGAAAATTGTAATCAGTAAGGGGCCTCTTAGGAAAATATTTAGTAAGTCTTAACATGTTAAATATCATTTATCAAGTAGTGATTACCACTTTTTTAATTCTTTTTAGAAAATAGTTTTGGTAATTAAGAATGTGTTTGAGACCTAAAGTGAGGGATACCTCCATCACCCAAAAGTCTGGGAATATTGCTTGTCAAAGACAGTAGACACATGTGATATTGTATGCTCTTTCTTCTTTATGTTTTTTAAATTTAGGTACAACTTTAACAAAGTTGCACAATATAAACAATTGACATTGGAGGAAGCAGAAGAGAAAATGAAGAACAGAAAGAAAACTGCTGATGGATATGAAAGATGGATGATGAAAGCAGCAAATAATGGCCCAGCTGCATTTGGTGAACGTGGGAGGTTTGATGACAAGGAGATCATTGTGGGCGGAGGAGGGAAAAGCCGTAAGAAAACTGACGAAGATGATGAAAGCCATGTATCAGATAAAGGAGAAGAGGATGAAGATGAGGAGGTAGCAAGGAGGAGTAGACTTGGACTAAACAAAAAAGGTGGTGATGATGATGAAGAAGGTCCGAGGGGAGGAGACCTTGATCTGGATGATGATGATATCGAAAAGGGTAGGCAATTGTCTTGCTTGTACTTTCTATTTTCTGATAAAAATGGCTGTGATGGTTATTATTTTAAGTGCTGGTTTTATGCAGTGATGATCTCTTTGCTGTAAAATTCCATGCCATATATATCTGAATGGGTATATGCCCTTACTCAGGTTGGAGATAGATAAATTAACATATTGGGGATGATAGGATGCAATTCTTTTATATTATATACCATGCCTCTTTTTAAATGAAGTCTAGTACATCGTTCTCAGTTGCTTCCTTGATTTTTTCATTGTTTTGGAGGTTTAAGCCTAGTGTTAAATTGCAAAATCAAACAAATTCTCTAAATGAATCAAACTGAGGAGTTGAGACTTCATATTGTTAGGTTTGGACTTTTGTGTATTTTGCCTTTGATGCGGCTGGATTATGTGGCTAGATCCAACCGGAAAACACTAGCTGATAGGAAACCAAAAGAAAAAAATAATTATTCTATTATTGAAAGGAATATAATTACACTCAGTCCACTACTTAATGCACCTCATCAGAGCCTCAGTTCCTGTAACAGTGTTCTCTCTGCCAGAGAAAAAACCTTACTCCTGCGTCCAAACTCAATTTCATGCCTTCTCGTCGGCTCCTATAAACTGCCACACTGGCTGTGGCAGGCATTTTTCCTTCTTGAATATCTTTTCATATAGCAGGTCAATAGGCCTGAATCAAGCATCAAAACGATTCATCATTCACATGTGTCTATTACACTCAACTTATCAATACCTAGGGTTGTTCTAAACTTCTCCACAAACTAAAATTAACACTTTTATAAGTTAATTTGAAGAAACTCCCTCATGTCAGCTTCTCCAAAAGTTGATTTTTAATTTATGCCAACTAATTATAGTCTATTGAAAGACGTTTTTCTGTTTTTCTTCTCCTTTAAGTGTTTCTGAAGAAGTATATCTAAACAGGTTCCCAATGTGAGTATACTGGTTATGTTTTGCTCTGCCTTATTATTCTGAGTATCGATTTGATTGGTTTTTTTAAGTCTAATTGACAGCCTTTGCTAGAATGTTCCCATTCTATTGAAGTATTTAATCTTAACTGATCAAGAATCAGTGGCATTTCTAGGTTCTTACAGTTTAAACTCGTGAGGAAAGTTTGAAGAATACTTCATAGCTATATGCTTATTCTTTCTATTGATTATTATACTTGTGCATATGTATAGGTGATGATTGGGAGCATGAAGAGATTTTCACTGATGATGATGAAGCTGTTGGAAACGATCCTGCGGAAAGGGAAGATTTGGCTCCTGAAGTTCCTGCTCCTCCAGAAATCAAGCAGGTCAGTTGAAGTTCCACAAATACTTGTGAGTAAGAAGCTAGATGTTCTGCTGACAGTTTATTTTGTTGTTTTATGGCATTGATGTCTCATTGGTTCTAGTTGCTACTTCAATTTTCTCTTTTGGGGGCACACTCTAGAGACTATATTCACACTTGATGGTACGAATCTGCTGTAAAAGAAAGTTGGCACAAAACGAGGAAATAGTTTTTTATCAACTAATTATTCAAACAACCACTTTGAGGAATTTCTTGTAGAAGAGTACCTTCGCTGAGTAACACAGCCTATTTTTAGAATTTTAGGACTTGACTGAAGTAGGTATTTTTTCAAGTTTTTCTCTGTTCCCATTTAATGGATTCCTTTGTTCATTGTTTACATGGATGCATGCTATTTTATCCATTCAGTCATTTTGTGATACCCTTATTTAGCATTTTTGATGTTCTACTCTTTGTACTTTGAATTTAATTATTGACTCATGCAGTTTTAGAAACCAACCCTCATGATTTTCCTTGATGGCATTTAGCTTATTGAACTTACAAATTTATATAAAAAGGAGTGGAATATAAATATTCAAATTTGGTTTTTGCTACATACCTTCTTGAACTACTTTTTTTAATATAACTTTAGAACGACGAGGATGAAGATGAAGAAAATGAAGAAGGGGGAGGCCTGAGTAAATCTGGGAAAGAGCTGAAGAAGCTGCTACGTACTAGTGGTCTTAATGAATCCGACGCTGAAGATGATGATTACGATGATGATGTATGGTAGACGTAGTTACTTTTTTCTTAAAATTCTCCGTTCTAAATTTTTTTGGTAGATATAGTTTAAGTTTTCCTTAGGCTCTAGTGCATGATAAATACAACTTAGTGCTAACTACAACGAGTGCAACCCTTTTTAAGGAGCAGGTTGCTTTTATCTATAACCTCTAAAAGGGGGAATGGCTTATTCAAACCAATAGCCTAAATTTCATTTGAGCATTTTTACCTCCATTAACGGGTCATTTGGGTTGTTTAGGTGGATGATGAGGCTGGCGTTCCTCCTGTGATTGCTTCAAAGCAGAAGGATGCACCCAAGGAAGAACCCACTGACAATAGCCCTTCAAAACCTGTAGTAACAGGAACTGCTCGGGGAACTTTATCCACTTCAAAGCCTTCAAAAGGGAAGAGAAAATTCAATGAGGAAACAAAAGCCACTACTGGTGCACCACCAAAGAAGGTCAAAATAGAAAACGTACGTCATTACTTCTCCAAACTCACTTGATTAAAAATGCCTTGTGTAATAGTGTGGTTTAGTTTTGATCCACAGATTAAGTTTTCTAATTTTTAGAAACCAAAACTAGTTTTTATTTTCAGATTATTTTTATTTTCAATTTTAAAAAATAGTTGCAGCTTTATTCTTTTTATATAAATAATTATCAATAAAGTAGAGGCTTCTCAAAATTTAAAGTCAAACTCAATAATAAAAAGCCTTTTTTTTAATAGAAAGGTTAAATGGTTTTCAAATTCATTTTAAAACCATTTTAACCTCTTTTATGCCAAGTAGGTTTTATATTTAAAATAAACTTAGAAAACCAAAAGCTAACAATTCGATACATTTTGGCTACCGACTGATTCATTCATATCTCAAGATGAATCTTAAATGACTTCATGTCTTATGATATACATGAATGAATCTATTTATATTTTATCACCAATACGATTCAATGATTCATGTTTATACGGCACCGATTCTTGTGAAATAAAATAAAAAGCCATGCGAACTTAAATTTTTAAATGAAAAGGATTTTGAAAGAGCACTTGTGAACTCATGCTATTTATTATTCCACCTTGATTTGTCACTCAATCATTCATTCGTGCACTCTATCTAGCTATGAAGCATTTTCAATTTGATGTTTCCAAACACAATCTATCTTTACCTTATTGTATTGGAGCACCTTCAAAAATATTTTAACTTTCAAAGCTCATCCAAAAGGTTTTCCTTTTAAGTGTTATCCAAATTTCTCATCCCATTTGAAAGCACTAAATTTCCTTTCTCATCCATTGATCAGGAACCAAAATCAATTGTGAAAGATGAAAACGGTTCTGCATCTAAAAATAACACCCCTGCAAAAGGTGTACCACCAGCACCATCATCTAAAGGTGGTTCTTCCCCCATGCCTTCTGGACCTGTGAGTGAGGAAGAAATCAGGGCTGTTTTGATGCAGAAGACTCCATTGACCACACAGGACCTTGTTGCTAAATTCAGAGCAAGGCTAAGATGTCCAGAGGTAAGCTCTACCAAGAATTTTGCTTTTCCTTTATTGAGCTGCAATTTTTTGCTTAGTGATTCTTACAACCCATGTCTATATATGCGGGCTTCTCAACTTGTTTTGTGATCTTAACAGAAGCCTTTTAGCTAAATCTGTGTAAAGAATAAAACTCGATTCCTAGGTTCTTGGAAATTATGCTACATCTCACAATTCTGTAGAGCTAAACATTTAGTACTATTTGGAACGAAATTGACTGGCTAGTGCAAAGTCGAACACGGGAATCTAAAATTGTCAATATTTTATGGTAATTTGTCTTAATGAATCCCTAGTTCTACCATACTGATACATAAACCGTGGTATGTATGTATGGCTTTTAGGGAGTTTGTTTTGCTTTGCACTGCAAAAGGTTGAATTTCGCATCTGTGTTTCTTTGCTATGTACAGGATAAAAGGGCTTTTGCGGATATCCTGAAGAGAATCTCCAAGATACAGAAAACAAATACATCCAGTTATGTTATATTGAGAGATAGGTGACTTTCTTTTTTAATTTTATCGCACTCTCCCGGGTTATATATATCTTGTTAGTTTAGTTGTGAAATAGACTATTTGGAACACCATTCTTATATAATACATTGCAGTATTGTACGCTAGTTTTTTAAATTACCTTTACTTTAGTAGAAATGTGAAAATAAATAAAATGAACAGGAGGGAAAAATTGATAGACACAACAAACATTATAGACTGAATAACTAATAAGATTTCAAATCCTCATAAAAATATTCTCCAACACATGCACGGCACAGTTATGAAATTCTGAAGCATAATCCCATAACAATCTTGTGTGTCTTTTCGTCCACCTTAGAACTCAGCCAAAGCTATTGACCTATAATTCCTATGCAGATTGAAAGTAGTAAACCTTATTTCTGTATCTCCGACAAGTACTGACTTACTCCAAACCCAAGGTTCATGAGCATGCTTATTGTAGACAACTCCATGCAACTTGAACGGAGTAAATTTTAACTCTATATATTTTAAAATTTAATAAAATAATTTATTTTAAACAAACAAAACAAAGCCAATGGGCACATAGTCAGAAAACTTTACTGTAATCATTCATAAGCTTTTCCCAAATTAAGAATCATTCATAAGCTTTTCCCAAATTAAGAATGGCCCTATAAAAGTTCAATGTAAAACCATTTGGGCTATTGCTTTCTGCATCCCATCAATTTCTTTTTGCACCCCTTCATTCTTTTGAAATCCATTTCTGCCCTTGTTTGTGAAATACTGAAGGTAAGTTTCCGAAAATTGAAATCCAGAATAAACTTCAGCAAAATATGATCTGGAATAGGGATGAGAGATGGGAAATTGACTTTCGGATGCATAATATATGATTCGGGAAAATCATATCCATCACAATATTTTTGAGTATCTTTAGGAAAAATAGTTCCAGAATAGATTTGTATGATCTGGAAAGTTAAATCTCGAAATATAAATGTACTTTACGGAAAGATGAAATTGTTAATTCCGGAACTTGGTGTCTGGAAGTGAGGTTCACAATTATGTGTATTAGTTATGAAGTTGTCGTGCACTGTGTACAGAGGGACACCAAACTTGCTCGCTTGGAACGCCATAGAGATAGCTATTTGAGCATTTTTTTTTAGGATCGCGATATTCCAACAACGATTTCTTAACACTTTTTTAACAACGCCACGTGTCGTATGTTCATTGGTTTTGTTTTAAAATGATTTTTTTTAAAAACCGTGGAAGTGGAAGTCCGTAAGCTTTGTTTTAATTGAAAATCCCAAAATATCCCTCTGTTTGTTTCATTGGAAAGGAAGGTTGTGTTTCCTGCCTCTTGAGTTTGCTTTCTCTGTGATTGTTCTGTGTGCGTTGTGTTGTCTCCTTCCAAATATGCCCCTTGTCCTATTTCATTAGAAAGCAATGTTCTCTGCGTTCTTCTTCTCGTTCTCATTCTCTCTCTTTGTTGTCGCTCTCGATCTTCGTTGTCGTTCTTCTTATACGTTTTTGTTGCATCTCTTCGTTTTGCTCAACATCGTCCTCTTTGTTGAGGGTATTGTGCAAAATGGCAAGTTCCGGTAACCATGGTCCTTCGAACAAGGTAAATGCGTTATTCCTCCTTTTTCGTCATTGCGTTTTTGGTTTGGCTTTTGGGTTTTCCCTTTTGTGCTAAATTTTTTGTTGTTTTCGTTTTAGGAATTTGTCCTTTTGCTTATTTTGTTTGTCGTTGATGCAGAGAAAGTTTTATGCGTACTTTAGACGAGCAAGACAATCTAATTACAGAACTTAAACGGAGGGTTGTTGTCCTAGAGGCAGAGTTGGCTGAAGAGAAAGCTAGAAGAACAAATAAAGATAATGGTGGACAGAGTGTGCCTCGTGCAGAACCCTTCATGAACAATGAATTTGTTTCCCCAGGAGGCATGTCCACCAATCCACCTCCTATGAAGACGTATGTAGGGTCGGATCACGAAGGCGTTACAAGAGTAGAGCGCTTAGGACTCCTGGAGATGGATTGTTTAGAATAAAAAATGAGTGATATATTGATTGGTTAAAAGAATGTAATACAACATTGAAATAGATGAACAAATTGTGTAATGTAACCTATTTTGTTCAATGATATAAAATATGCATCTTTGCTTGTGTTATTTATTATTAATGTTAATTGAATTCCTTTTTTATTGTCATTGTGAAATGAGCTTTTATTTGGAATGTGAATGAATAAAGTGGCCATTTTGATTGAGTATTCATGTATGTGATGGATGAATGAAACAATATTTGTGAGTACAGGATGGGAAGTCATGTTTTGGCAAACCCATGATGGAGGAAAGGAACAATGTTTATGAGATGAGCAACTTGGGTGAAGTCCACAAACTTTTGAACCAAAAAATTGACTTGTAATTGTTTACAGGTTCCTGGTAAACGATTACAGGACAAAATCTGGATTTTGTACAGAAACTTGAACTATAGGAACCAGCTGTGGTAACCTAGGTGACCATAGTCAAACTTTTTCATATTTTGGCATAAATCCCATGGTTTTTACTTGATTTTGTTGTTTAAGTGTGAGTATAGGGTGAGAAGTGATGTTTTGGCACCCCATGATGGAGGAAAGAAACAATGTTTATGAGATGAGCAACTTGGGTGAGATAACATCCTGTCAACTTTGACCTTTGCTAGCTATTTTACTGATAACTTTTCCCACCGACCTCCAAATGATGTGATTCTTTTTTATGGGAAACTAGACTCAAAAATCTTTCCAATGACTACTAATTTGTAATTTTTGGACATCTGAGTTGGTACAGTTTATTCTTTCAAGTTAGCGTTTCATATATTCTTGTCAACTCTAACCTTTGCTTGTTCTTTTGCTCATAACTTTCTTCACCGAACTTCAAATGAGTTGATTCTTGTTTTGTTGGAATCTAGACTCAAAGACCTTTCAAATTATGCCTTAGAAATCAAGTTTACACCTTTTTTGACACTGTAATCGATTACAAGGACACTGTAAACGATTACACGAATAAAATCCAAGATTTGTACAGAAACTTGTACTGGAGGAGTCAGCTGTGGTAACCTACGTGACCATAGTCAAAATTTTTAATTTTTTGGCATAAATCCATTGGTTTTCACTTGATTTTAGTGTTTAAGTGTGAGTAGAGGCTGGAAAGTCATGTTTGGGCACCCCATGATTGAGGAAAGGAACAATGTTTATAAGATGAACAACTTAGATGAAGTCTTGAAACTTCTGCACCCAAAAATACACCTGTAATCGCTTACAAATATTGGGTAAACGATTACACGAACAAAATTCAGGATTTGTACAGAAACTTGTACGGGAGGAGTCAGTTGTGGTAACCTAGGTGACCATAGTCAAAATTTTTAATTTTTTGGCATAAATCTCATGGTTTTCACTTGATTTTGTTGTTAAGTGTGAGTATAGGGTGAGAAGTGATGTTTTGGCACCCCATGATGGAGGAAAAAACAATGTTTATGAGATGATCAACTTGGGTGAGATAACATGCTGTCAACTTTGATCTTTGCTGGCTATTTTACTGATAACTTTTCCCACCGACCTCCAAATGATGTGATTCTTTTTTTATTAGAAACTAGACTCAAAAATCTTTCCAATGACTACTAATTTGTAATTTTTAGACATCTGAGTTGGTACAGTTTATTCTTTCAAGTTAGCGTTTCATATATTTTTGCCAACTCTGACCTTTGCTTGTTCTTTTGCTCATAACTTTCTCCACCGAATTCCAAATGAGTTGATTCTTGTTTTGTTGGAATCTATACTCAAAGACCTTTCAAATTATGTCATGGTAATCAAGTTTAGGCCTCTTTTGCTATTGTAATCGATTACAAGGACCCTATAAACGATTACCATAGTGTTTTTTCTGCAGATTAGCTCTACACTTGTCCAACTTGGTCCCTTCAGTAAGAATGGCTTCTTCCCACTTCTTGGGGTCACCTCCCATCACCTACCACCCTCTACCACCAGTCAAACACCAACACCAAGTAAATACAAGTGGATTTGTGCTTTAAATTAACAGTTTTTGCCAATGATCATCCAGGACACCATAACTGACTACTTCAGTTCAACTTTCTGTACAAAACAGTGATTTCTCTCGTGTAATCGTTTACGAGGCCACTGTAAACGATTACGACAATGTTTTTTCTGCAGATTAGCTTTGCACTTGTCCAACTTGGTCCCCTCAGTAAGAATGGCTTCTTCCCCACTTCTTGGGGTCACCAAACATAACCTCCCAACCAGTAATGACCCTTAAATTCACTTGTATGGTTTTTTGGTCAACAAATTCCACAACTTATATTCATTTCTGAAACCATTGCCTACATTTTAAATACTTATTAATATTCTGCGTTCTTTTTTCAATATAACACCTTTATTCATTATAACACACATAACGTAAAAAGAATTAAATTCATGACACCAAAACCGCCACCAAACTTCGAATCAGAAAAAAGATACAAGAATAGGGTTAGAACGACAGAGAAGATAGAGGTTAGATCGAGAGAGAAGATAAAAGGGATGAAAGAAGTGTAGAGGTGAGAGAGAAAAAACGAAAACCGCAAAACCAAAAATGTTAAACTTGTAAATTTTTCTTTCAATTTTGCCCTTAGTCTGATGACTTATCTCTATTTTCTTTTTATTAAATTTGACCAATGCAAAGACACCATCTGGCGTTGTCAAATTGTTGGCAAAAATTCGTTGTCGACATATCATTTTCCTTTTTTTTATGAATGAAGTTCACGAATGTTTTCCTCTCCCGCACATTAGAAGGAACGACACTGTGACATTACGAGGCTTTCTCTTAGAGTGTTAGTGTTTTTCCATCTTTTTATAATTCTGAGATGTTCTAAAAAGTTACAGCGCTGTTTTCGGTTCTTACCATTCCAAAAAAAAATCCCACGAATTCCATTTGTAAGAGTTCACAAAGTCTAAAACAAAATTAATTAGGAATGCATCTCATATTCCAGAAAGTTTTATTTCAGAACCCTTTCAAATCATTTTCCCATTTAAATCATTCCGGAAATACCCCTTCCGGTGATATTTGCGGACTAACTCTGGACTCTTATCCTGTGCCGGAAATGCATCTAGGAAATGTTAGTCTGTTACTGCTAATAGCAATGTGTGTGAGAATACAGAGTTATGGTAGAGGGAATGAGCGTATGAATTTGAAAGTGAAGAAACTGTATTTCATTAAAAAAAACTTAAGTGAGAATGGTACAGTCTGGTATATATACAAAAGGCAAAGTGGAATTGGTCAAATCTACATGACCGTTATTACAGTTGCAATTTAAACTACTCAACACACCCCTCCTAAAGTGAAACTGTTGAAAGATCTAATTCCAAGGTGTTCTCTCAATTTCTGAAATCTGTTTTGGCGAAGTGCTTTGGTAAAAATATCAGCAGCTTGATCCTCAGTTGGGCAATGTAGAAGATCAAGTTTCTTCTTATCAACTTGCTCTCTCAAGTAGTGATACCGTGTTTCTATGTGTTTGCTGCGTCCATGTGCCACAGGATTTCTGGCAAGGCTGATTGAAGATTTGTTGTCTATCATGAGCTTCACTGGTTTGCAATAATTGATCATCAGTTCATCAAGCATCGCTTCAATCCAAGCACACTGACATGCGGTTTCTGAAGCAGCCACATATTCGGCCTCGCATGAAGACAGTGCAACAATGTTTTGCTTCTTCGAGCACCAACTAAATGTAGCCTCCATGAACTTGAGTACATATCCGAAAGTGCTTTTTCTGTCAAGCTGATCTCCAGACCAATCAGAGTCACTCCATGCTTCCAGAACTTCATTCATTTCATTGTGTTTCTTTGGATAAAATAGACCATAATCTGTTGTTCCCTTTAGGTATCTTAATATGTGTTTGGCAGCACTGAGATGTGATTGTCTCGGATCTCCCATATACCTGCTAATCAATCCAACACCGTAAGAAATATCAGGTCTACTGTTGCATACATACCTGAGTGAGCCCACGATCTGCTTATACAAGGTTGCGTCAACTCTTTCATCCTCTGCTTGCAGTGTCAGTTTTGTGTTGGCCATTATGGGTGTACATGTGCTGTTGCAATTCTCCATGCCAAACCGCTTCAAAATATCACTTACATACTTCTTTTGATGCACCAGGATTCCACCATCTACACGTGAGAATTCCAGCCCAAGAAAATAACCTAGACTTCTGAGATCAGTCATCTCAAAGTCTTCTTTCATCCTTGCTTTGAACTCATTGATTTCTTCTTCATTATTACCTGTTATTAATAGATCATCTACATACAAACAGATTAATACAATGCCATTGTTACTAACCTGTTTTGAGTAGACTCCAAACTCAACCCTGCATTTCTTGAATCCATTCTTTATCATCCAGGAATTAATGTGTGTGTTCCAGGCTCGTGGTGCTTGTCTTAGCCCATATAACGCCTTGTTGAGTTTGAACACTTTAGCTTCTTCACCCTTTTTGATAAATCCAGGAGGCTGTGTCACATATACTTCCTCTTCCAACGGGCCATTTAAGAAGGCTGACTTCACGTTCATCTGACTGATTTCCCAGCCTTTTGCATTTGCTATAGCTACCATAAGCCTTACGGTCTCTAACCTTGCTATTGGTGCAAATACGTCTGTAAAATCCACTCCAGGCTTTTGGAGAAAGCCTTTTGCAACTAATCTCGCTTTTAGCTTGGATATGCTTCCATCTGGTTTTAGTTTAGTTTTGAATACCCATTTGACTTCTATCGGATGCTTGTGTCTAGGCAGTTCTGTCATCGTCCATGTGCCGTTCTTCTCAATTGCCTTTAATTCTTCTACCATAGCTTCCTTCCATTTCTCTTCTCTGATAGCTTGTTCCCAAGAAAGTATCTCTGTATCAACAAGAAAGGCATCATGGAAAATCTCACCTGTTTCTGTAATCTCTCTATCAGTATAGACCTCATGATTCATTAGTCTTGTGGAAGGAAATCTGGTACGTTGTGATTTCCTGATGTTGTCAACTTCTTCATTTGTAGCCATCTGATCACCAGCCTCAGGTCTCCTATCTTCTAACCAGCTGGGAACTATTCTGTTAGAACTTGAAGTTGATTCCAATTCCTGCCAATTATAGGTTGCTGATTCATCAACAATAACATCCCTATTGATTACAATCACCTTTTTTCTCGGGTTGTACATCCTGTAGGCACTTGTGTTGTGATATCCAACTAGTATTAAAGCTTCACTCTTGTCTTCTAATTTTCTTCTCTTCTCATCTAGAATGTGCTTATGACAGATTGATCCAAATATTCTCAGATGTTTTATTGATGGCTTGACTCCAGTCCATGCCTCTTCAGGAGTAGAGTCTATCAAAGTCGTGGTTGGGCACCTATTCAACAAGTAGGCTGCTGTAACAACAGCTTCTCCCCAGAGATTGTGTGGTAGATTCTTTCCTTTTAGCAAGCATCTTGTCATCTCAACTAGAGTTATGTTTCTCCTTTCGGCTAAACCATTGTGTTGTGGGGTGTAGGGTGCTGTGACTTCATGATTAATTCCCTTTCCTTCACAAAACCTGTTCATCTCGCCTGAGTTGAATTCTCCACCTCCATCAGTCCGAAGTATCTTGACTTGTAGGGCAGATTGTCGCTCAACAAATGCACAGAATTTAACAAAATATGAGTAAACTTCTTTTTTTTCTTTTAGCAAATATACCCATAATCTTCTTGTCCATTCATCAACAAAAAGGAGAAAATATTTATTACCTCCATATGTAGTTGTCTCGAATGGACCACAAACATCTGCATGCACGATTTCAAGCGGCTGTTTGGCACGTTTTGGAGCAGATTTCCCGAACCTTGACCTGGTTTGTTTGCCCAGAATGCACTCTTCACACAGTTTCTCTGGAACAGTAATCAGAGGAATTCCTTTTACTAAATCTTTGCTGTTTAACAGGCTTAAACTTCGAAAGTTTAAGTACCCTAGTCTGTAGTGCCATTTCCAACTTTCATCTTCAATACTCATAGATGATAAGCATTGTATGGTAGAAGCATTTAGATTGACCTTGAAGGTTCTGTTCTTAGCAATTGGAGCCTTGATTATTAGGCGATCTTTTTTATCAAACACTTCTATTGAATTGTCACGCATGATCATGGAGTAACCTTTCTCAAGAAGCTGTCCAAGGCTCAATAAGTTGCTCTTCATACTGGGAACAAATAGCACTTCATCCATATAGGCAGTCTCTCCATTCTTGCATGTGAGCAAGAATTTTCCCACTCCTTCTGCCATCACCATGCTGTCATCTGCAAACCTTATCTTGCTTTTCTTACTTGAATCTAATTCAACCAGCCAATCTCTTCTTCCAGTCATATGGTTGGAGCATCCCGTGTCAAGATACCAACTCTGATCATTCTCCACATGTTCTTGATTGTAGTTTGTCAACATAACGCGTCTTTCTTTTATTTTTGCATCTGCATGTTGTCTCTCACCTGCATGTGACACAAATTTAATACATTCATTATGTGTACCTGATTGACAACAGCTGTCCTTTATTTCTCCACTGTCTGTCAAACGTGTCGTGTTGTCCATAGGTAACGTGTAATCCACATTCTTCCAGCACATGTCCTTTGACATCGAATCTTTGTCCATTTTTCTAATTTCACTTGCAACACCCATTAATACCACTAATTCTGATTCACAGTCATGGGCATCCTGTGCCAGATTTGCAGTATCATCACTTTTACCCTTCGTGGTTGATTCGTTGTGCCAGCAATCATAAGAATAGTGACCATACTTCTTGCAAATGTAACACTGTATGTTCCGTTTATCTGTGCCTTTCCTACCTCTACCTCTCGGACATCTACCACCTCTGCTACCTCCATCTTCTCCGTTTTCTTCATCATTATGTTCTGAGTATGTTGTATTTCTTCCTCCATTTCGTCCACCTCTACCTCTCGATCTTCCTCGGCCTCTACCTCGGTTCTTGTAGTTTTGCTTCGTTCTTGCTTGAAGAGCTTGCTCCGTTGCTTGTATCGCAGCTGCTTTCTCAGCATTCTTTCTTTCAAGCAGTCTCTGTTCATGTGCGACGAGCGAATTCTGTAATTCTTCTATTTTCAACGAGTCGAGGTCTTTACACTCTTCAATGGTGATTACAATGTGATCATACTGCGGGGTTAGAGTACACAAAACTTTTTCAATTAATTTTCTATCCTTAACAATTTTTCCGCAGGCCCTCATATCATTGATGAGATTCTGGATTCTGCCCATGTATTCTATCACGGTTTCTTCCGTCCCCATGCCCAGAAGTTCATATTGACGTTGTAACGCTTGTAGTCGCACCTTTTTTACTTTTCCCGTATTCCCATAACCTTCTTGGAGAATATCCCAGGCTTCCTTGGCAGTGGACGCTTTAGAGATCTTTTGAAAAATGGTTGGAGAAACGCATTGATGAAGAAGCATTCTGGCTTTGCAATCCAGGCGACGTTCTTCCTTTTGAAGTTTCTTCGCTGCTGCTGTATCGTCTTCTTTCATTTCTTTAACTCCCTGTTTCACGACTTCATCAACCTCTTGATACCCTAGAATCGCCGCCATCTTAACGCACCAGTCATCATAGTCTTTTCCATCGAAGACTGGAAGATTGCTGTGAACCATGTTTGCCATCGCACCACTCTTTGATCGTCACCAAAGATTCTGCGAATGTCCCGAATCGAAACGAAAGCTCTGAATACCACTGTTAGTCTGTTACTGCTAATAGCAATGTGTGTGAGAATACAGAGTTATGGTAGAGGGAATGAGCGTATGAATTTGAAAGTGAAGAAACTGTATTTCATTAAAAAAAACTTAAGTGAGAATGGTACAGTCTGGTATATATACAAAAGGCAAAGTGGAATTGGTCAAATCTACATGACCGTTATTACAGTTGCAATTTAAACTACTCAACAGGAAAGGCTTGGAACAAGATGCCACTGAAGCTGCACAGCAAGGGATGAAGGTGCAGGAAGAAAAAGGTGCAGGAAGAAAAATGATAGGATGCAGGAAGCAATAGCCAACCATTTGCGATGGGAGATATTATTGACACTTTTTTAAATGATGATTTCTACCATTTGCGATGGGAGATATTATTGACACTTTTAAACAATTATAGTTTTAGATCCATAACAGATTTTTAATTGAAATGATTTTAAACAATTTTTGTGTCAAATTAATAAGAACTATATTAAATTTTAGTCTTAGTATATTTAAAAATAAAAACATCTAAATACAAATTAATCACTATCGATTCTACTCAACCAATTTTCTAAATCACTAAAACATAATAAGGGGAACTGTACCACACTTAAAAACATGTTCTTAAAATTCATTACACACACCATTACTTGAATAAATGGACAAAATTATTTCACTCTCAACAAAAAAGAAAGAAATTGTGCCATTAATTCATCCCTTGTGAGAAAGTGACTAATGAGTATGTGTATTCCATTTTTTTCCTTGAAGAACTTATTTAAATTTTGGAAGAGACTGAGACAAGAGGAAGAATATCCACTGCGAGTCTGAGAAAGGGTTCTTCAGCAGAAGAGTTGAATGAGTATTCTCTGCAGATTGATGAATAAAACGACCCTTCATCAATTTGACTGCTATAATAAGTCTCTTCTGGCGAACAAGGCTCATCTAGTGAGTAATATATGACAGTATGAGGCAGCTTAAACCTCACTCTTCTCTCTGATTTCACATTTAAGGATGTCGAGCTTAACATTTCTCCACCTTCTTCATCATGCTTCATGGGTCTGTCCAAGCATAAACTGTCTTTGGTTTCAGTTAACAATGATCCTCTGCGTTGACTCACACAAGGATGAACCTTTTTCTGAAAATTCTTAGAAGAAAAAGACCCTTCGCCTGGCTTCAGACCAGGAGAAGCTATTATCCAATCTTCTAGAGTCAGATTTCGAACCTTCTTCTCATCTCTCTCCACCTCCATTCTTTTCAAGATCCTGCAAAACCCTCTTTGCTTTCTCTCATTCTTGAAATCACTGCCATCTCTGGGGCATGCTTTGCTATTTTCGTAACAGATAATACAGAGTTTAGCACCCATTGTAATGGGAAAATCAGCAGAATGAATCTACAAAAAGAGAACCTATGGGGAACGGAACATATTGAGATTAGTGAACTGATTCAGTATTTTGAGAGTTTATAAAGGGTAAATGAGACGGAAAGAGCCAAAGAAAGAAATGGATCTTGACGATCATAGTTGCTTCCTGGTTATTATCAGTGTTCAAATCTTGATTCTTGGAATTCGACTTCATTTTTTTATGGCTCCAATTCCTAAACTGATTCTATGATTGGTATATGGGACAACATAAACGTTAGTTCCTATTGTTTATCTTCAGAAATACAAGACAGTGTCTTGGTTAATCCCCCACTTATGAAGTTAGAAGACTTCTGTCCGGACAAAATTTGGTGGTAAAAATTATAGAAATGGCTGTTTCATTTTAATCCCTTTCACTCTTTTTTTTGGACATATTGCCATTATGCTTTAACTTATTTAGTTCGCATAAATTTCTTGGATCATTCATATTATTTTCTAGATGTATACTTTACTAAACCAAAAACTTAATGTAATATAGGGAATTAAGATCCACACAGTTCTGCAACAAACTACCATCTAATTTAAATTGTTAGGATATTAACATAATTTAGTATACATTATAAGCAAAACCTGCGTTTATATAAATGTATTAACATAAATGAATTGTAAAGATTTTACAAGATATAGTATATAAATCTAACAAATAAATAAATTACTTGCTTGAAAATAAATTAAATTTTGGAGACTGAAATGAAAATGTACCACATTGATTTCTCCCTCTTCTATGAAATTATCAAAAATATATTTAAGATTGGAAAATAAAATGACAACAAATAATTATTAAATGTAACAACTTTCTGTTGGACAAATAATTATAACAACTTTCTGTTCTTAGACAGTAACATTTATAAAATTGAGAAACAGGTAGCATCTTGTCTGGACAAACTGCCAAGTATGGAGAACAGAACGTAAACAATCAGTATGTGTAGATGGAGAAACAAAAAGTTTTGAACCTTCCAATAGCTAGACTGGGCTTTGCTGAAAGAGGAAGAAGCTTCAACTTCTCACCAATCACTTCAGAGTGAAGATGCATCTCCTGTAAAGGTAGAGAGAAAAGTGTAGATACTTGCCTCTCTTGCCTGGTGACCATATTCATATTACCGTTGAAATAGATAAAAATTATCTTTCTATATCACATGGACATTTTACTTCAGCAAATAAGCAAATACCATCGACATAGGTCAGGTATTAATTTGGATTATAGATTAGTTCATTTAAAAAGAGGAATTCAAGTCAGTTATTAAATAACAAATTATTGATTAGACATAACAGCCAACAACTTTCTAAGGTATCTTGTGAGAAGCAACAGCAAACAGTGCATGACATTTAAAAGCGCTCAAAAACAAGTTAGTAATATACTCAAATGAACGTGTAGGGTTACACAAGACATTACATGTAGAATGTGGGGATTGATTCAACTGGGAACCCAACAACCACCAGTGTAGCAAAATTATGTCTTTTGGTTGTCATAACAATTTTAAAGCTAAGGTCTAGGCTCAAGAAAGTACCCGAGGGATAATTATGGTACATGTCCTAGTTCTACATCGAAATATATAAATAATCAATCATCATTTTCAAGCCAATCTAAACCACAAAACTGAAAAAGGAAAAAAAAAAAAGGCTAGAAGGACACAAGGTTTTCTAACAACTTATATTGCCAAAAAGTATCATCAGAAAGAGACTTCCTTCTTCTTCCACAAATTTCTGTCACTGGCTTTTTGGTTTCTCAATCTTCACGTAAGGTAATACACCCATTAAATGAAGAACTTTTGGAGACCACCCACGCTGTTGAGCCCGGCAAAACATCAAGAATGTGTTGGCGAAGTAGGAATTGAAGCCCATAAATACATGCCACAACGCATGACCCTGAGGGTTAATAGGCCAACTGGAAATCTCCTTGCAGAAAATTCGATCACAGAACCCAAACAAACTGCCGAATACAAAAGTAACTAAAAACAGCTTTGCAAGCCGCTTGGCAGAAGCATCTTGAGTGTGAATATAATACTTGTACATTCTTGGAATGCAGAGAAGAATGAGAATGATATAATGCACTTTGAAGCCAATACCAAAATGAAACACTGAATGAGCAGCGGCAAAAAGGGCACCATAGACGAAGAGGAAGATGGGCATTGTACTGCGATAATGCCAATCTGGAGAGTAGAGGATGTACATGTACAGCAGCACCTCCCATACCATAGGAGTTTCATCACTTTGCTGTTGCCTGAATTAAAGCGCAACATCTGAACAATAAATATTCATCCAAAACAGACAGACATGGAATTATTGACAAACAAACTACATAATTAAGCAAACGATTTTTAAAAGACACAAAAATTCAAACCTAGTAGTACTTGTTCAATAGGAGAAAAATGTCACCAAAGATTAATACCTAGGGAACCCTCATGAATATATCAGCAAAAGCGTGGTTTTTAGGTGAATAGATAGGCAACAGGTCCCTGGAATGATTAACCACCTAGAACTTGAATTATTTTAGTGTGTACGTCAGACATCTAAATTCATGAGACACTTATCCTTCTCGTATCTCACTTTAGTCCTTTGGAATGACTGGCTTTGTGAAATTAAAAACTAACTCAAATACATAAATAAATGAAGGACTAAACTGCAACTGAAACATAGTTTCAGGACTAGTTATCTCATTTATACACAGACACATATATAACAGTAAGTCACATTATCATGAGTACACACAACACAATGGGGGCTGCTACCCTTTTGTATATAAATAAAACCATACAACAATCAACGATGGGGATTGATAACCCAGCTTAGACCATGTTATAAACCCTACCCTTATTGTTACTTAACCAAAATGGTTCAACCATGCTTATAGCACAGATACATATTCAGCACTCAAGTACCCCCAGCGGAAATTATTCCCTTCCTCCAACTCCAGGCAACAAAAAAAGAGTGCAAACTTTCATCCACATATCCAAACACACAATAGTTAGTAATAAAAAAATTGACTCAAATAAGTCAATCACATAACACACAATTAGTTATTATCTTTGCATTCTTGAAATTGACGGTCACAAAACCTTCAAGGATGAGACTGGCATGCTAACAATATATGTAGTAACATGCATTTCGTTGAAATTAGTCATTAATAACAAAAAAGGACAGAGTGGGCTCTTGAGTATTCCAGTATTATCAAATAGCTGTAATGGCAACAGCACCCACCATGGAGTGGATGAAATTGTGCAAATCACCATCAGACATCCATACTTGTGGTTCAATAAAATGCCAACCTCATTTTGTATCACGCAAATGACTTGAAACAAAATGAAATCTAACATAAAAAATAAAAAATAAAAAAAATATAAAAAAAAATGATGGAAACACTTACACACGCTGCAGTGTGGCATGGTACAACATGCTTCCAAAGGCGAGTGTCATGTTTGATACATGAAGAACACTAAATCTTTTCTCAAACCGCTGTCTTAAGGCATTTATAAGACCGATCAAAGCCAAAAGTATTGTCGGAATGTTGGATATTGTGTTATAAAATTCAGCAATGTAAGATGAATAAGCATAGTTCATTTCACAACACTCTTTGGTGGATGTGACTGGACCCCAAAAGCTTGATATAGATTCTGCCATTCTCCTCTACAGCCTGATTATTTGTATATCTATATTTCGGAGCTGCAGAATTAACAAAATCCTGGAAAACCATTTAACAATATTAGAAAAACCATTCTCAAATATCACAGATACAGACCGTTGTAATTCATTAAGAACGCTTAATAAACGTATCAAGTCAGTTACATCACACAACGCCAGAATTTGCATAGCAATTGTGGAATTCAGAAAGCCGGCAAACAACTTCATGCAAAGGAAAGCGTAGCATGCAAAATCAGAAGTTGGATGGTTGTTGAAATAGAAGCATGACAAGTAAAATTAGTTTCAAGAACAGATACGAATTATATTCTACAACAATGTATTAAAAAATATCAATAGAAAACCTATAAGGATCTACAGTTAGGTCACTGCATTTACATGATAATCATAACTACATCAATGACAAACCATAGAGAAACCTCAAAACCGCTCACATCGACAACTCTCAAGTTGAAAATACCTATCGAAATATGCACATACTATTTATATTAAAAACATAAAATCAGAGCTCTGAATCTGAAGAGAAATTCAGTTTCCCAGTTTACAGAACTAAGGCGTGCTAGGTTGACAATAAATTGTGCAGTAAATCCCAAGGAAGAAAAAAAAATACCAATGCAATTGATTAAATTGAAACGGAACCGAAAGATAGATAACTACGTTGGAGTAAATAACACTCCTAATTTAACGTCGTATTCCGTACTAGAGATGAAAACGGATTCAGAGTGAAGCATATGAAATACGGAATCAATGGGAATAGATTTGCTTCTCAGGTAACAAGCAGAACGAATCTCCGATCGGAAGGTTCGGAGAGTGAGAAACGAAAGATTGATGCTATTGGAAGTGCGAAAATTGAAAAAAAAAATGATTAGATTTAGGGTTAGGCAAATTGGGCTTGACAGTGAGAAAATAAAACCAGAAATAGAAGCAGGAGTGCTTAATTAAGTCGTGGTGATAGTTTAGAACGTCAATCAAGAGTGAAGGGAAGAGTAAACGAAAGATACCTGAAGCCACGAACAGAGGCAATGGCCGCTAAACACAAAGATTTTGATAATGCAAGTGCCGTCAAATCTCAACGAATCACAAATCCATACAACTCATCGGAAAGGAACGATGCCAACCCTTGCCCTATGCGATGAGATGCCACGGATTTTGATAGTTTAGTTATTTTCCCAGTCATTCCGTATTTAAAATCATATAAGGTATGTATCTATCTATCTATACTGTATCTCGGGTCGCCAATTCAAAGGCCCATTCCCCGGACTTCAAAATTCCAAATTGGGCCTAAATTTCGTCCAACTCAATCTAACACGATCTTGCCGACTACGTGTGCTTTCACGTTTGAAACCGCGTTTTCCTCATAGGACTCCATATACGCAAATCATAACTAGTATTGTTTAATTTTATCTGTACATAAAAAAAATAAAATTCTTATTTTGTCAAGTACAGATAAAAACTAAAAATCATTATTTTCCAATACAGGTAATATATATATTTTATACAGCTAAAATTTGTAATATATATTGTATTTTAAATATATTACTTATACTATGCTATGATTGAAATTTATAATGAGTATTTGAATATATAAAATAAACAAATTTTATTTTATACATGTTTGTTGTTTCTTTGATGCAGGATATAAAACTATATATGGTATGGATGTACTAATGGATTAGACGAACAAATAATTAACAACTCTTAATCAATCGGTTAAGATAGTCGTAGTTACAACTGATTAACAGTTAATAAAAATATTAACTATTTATTAGTAATGGGTCAGCCTTAAGGATAAGTTCATTTTAATATATATAAATATATGTTTGACAGAAAGGTCAGATAACTAATCCTGAGTACTCACTTACTATTAAATATTATCAGGTAAAGTCATTAACTTTTGCAGATATCCTCCCACACGGCTTAAAAAAGGAGAAAAGAGAACTAAAGACAACTTTGAATGCTTTAAGCAAGGATCTCAATTCCTACTAAAAACAAAAACTTTACTTATTATTATATAACAAACCTTTTAGAGAATATTTTTTAATGTATTTTAGTATAATTAAAAACTAAATTATAAATAACTTAACTTATAAATTAAAGTAAGATTTATATTTAATTATTAATATAAAACTTTTAACACACTCTTCAAAAAGATAAATATATTGAAAATAATACCAAAAATCAAGTATAATCCGATATCAGTGTGATAATGAACAAAATAATAAACTCTAAAAGAAACAAACTTTATACTCTAATCCATAATCTGATATCATACTAAAATAAAAGAGATATAGATATGAAATAGATTCTAAATATATTTGAAGACATGGTATTATGCATTTATAAATAAAAAATATACAAAGAAATGTGTCTAAGCTCATACCTATAAAATACATAGTATTTTACTTAAGAATTTCTAATAATATACGATATCCAACAATATTAAAAAATAAAAGTTGAATGAAATGAAAAAATTATTGCTTAAATATTTTATATATGTGTGGACATATTATAATATTTAAAATAACTCTGAAGAAAAAAACGATATTTCAAATTTATATTATATTGTTATAGATTGTATATTGAAGAATAGTTATATCAATGAATAGGAAAATATCAAATACTTAGTTTTGTACACGAACTTAAATATTAATAGTGAGTAATCGTATAAGGCTGATAAGGTAAGGGTAGATTTATTGCTAATTTAAATTAAATTATTTTCTAATTTAAATTAATATTAGTAGAGAGAAATGTATACGACAACAGTATAGGCTAAGCACACCGATCAGTTTAAATTACACTTTTTATATAATATATATATATATATATATATATATTTAAATATTTAGTAGTATATTAAACATATTTACATTAAAATTGAAGATGATTAAGTTTTTATGCATTAAAACTATTGTAGATACCTCCAAAATATATATATATATATATATATATATATATATTATAAAAGATAATTAATATTTTATTGTATATTAACTTATTATCATATTTTAATTATATTATGATATAATAATCAATTTTTTAATATCTTAAAGATATAATATTTGATTATCTTTTTAAAGTAACTGAATTCATTTATTATATCTATTTATGACATAAGAAACCTATATATACAATATGGGCAGGAGTAGAGGCGGAATATTTATACAAATTCTTTCCTTAATACTACTTTTGTATCATATATATCTTTTAAACTTTTAGTAACTTAATCTTTTCATTTTCTCAATAAGACTTGAAACTCTCTCACTAAAAAAGACACAATTTAATTCTTGAAAATGTCATACTTCACCTTAAAAATTAATTAACATAACTATAAAATTAATTATTTTCATTATATAATTACACAATAAAAATTAATTAATATATTTATAAAATTTATTATTTTAATTTAGTGATTTTATATTATTTATTTTATTAATTTAATGTATTGTAAACAAGTTTCTTATTATATATATGGAAGTGTCTCCTCATTTAATTTAATTTTTTTTAAATGAATAATTACCATACATCCTCTTCTATCATATATGTATTTTTTATATTTTATATAAAAAAAATATAATAAAACTAAAGAAAAATTGGCATTATCGATAATCAAAATTGGTCAATTATGTTTAAAGGTATCTAACTAATAATAAAATAGGAAATAATTAAATTTTGTTTGTTACATACCAGATGGTGGATAGGCAATTTCTGATCCAATTAATTGTCATTCTTAGAATATACATTTAATGTCAATATTTTGCTAATTTTTTATCCACCATGAGTTGCTACCATAACAAATTTTAGATGTGTTTGTTTTATAAGATGTGATTGGAAGAGTGAATTTGAGGGAAAAAAAGGTGAATGTGAGATTGTTTGGATTAAGTAAAATATGGTGAGAAAGGAAGATAATTAATTTTAAAATTTATAAAAATTAGTAAATAATGTGATAGTTTGATAGATTAAGCAAAATAAATAAATAAAATTATATGACTATCATTTTATTCTTTATCATAAAAGTAAATTAAAATAAAATATAATTAGTGTAAATTATGTTAAAACTATTATTATCAGAGAAAACACCTTTACTATGTGCATGTGTCTTCATATTTTTTATAATAATAAAAAATATTATTATTATATTATAATTATTATTTTTTATTTTATTGTAAATAATTTTTATTTATTTTGTAAATACTTTTATAATTAAAAAATAATTAAATTTTAAAAATAATTATGAAATAATTATTTTAATTAAAAAACATTTAATTAGAGGATGAAATCAGAAAACAAATATGGATAAGAGAAATTTCCTTTATATATAACTATAGATTATAATTATAAAATTAAATATAAATATTTTTTTATAGTTTTATTGTAAAGAACTCTTATTTATTTTGTAGGTATTTTTAATTAAAAAATGGTTAATTTTAACAAGAAAAGGTCAAATAGAAAAAAGTATTTAATTTAAAGGGTAAAAATTGAAAATAAAGTGGACACCAATAATAAGAATCCACATGTAAAATTTATTATTATTATTATTATTATTATTATTATTGAAAACAATGTACTACACGCATATGTATTTTTTTATAATAACAAAATTATTAAATATAAATAAACTTATATTTTTATTGTAAATGAATTTTATTTATTTTTTAGAAATTTATTTGTTATAAACAGTTATTTTAGTTTATAAAGTGGTTAAATTTAAAATAAATTGTCAAATAAAAAAAAAACAGTTAAATTAAAAAAAAAAGTATTAGTTAAAGAGTACAATAAAACAATTAAACTTAAAAAAAACTATTATATAAAAGGTAAAATAGGAAAAAAAATGTCAGACACCAAAAAAGAAATCCTTTATATAATAGTATAAATTACTACTACTGTTGTTATTATTATTGCAAATGTGCAGTAAAAGAAAACAAGAGTAATAGAAAAGGTAATAAAAACAACTACATTATGCGCAAATCTCTTTAGTGAGGATGCTTTCTCTCACTCTCCCTCGTTTCCATCGGCATAACTCAGTCCAAATTTATAAAAACAAACAAAAGTGATACAAGCATAAATTTTAGCTTAATGCCTCCTCGGGTTCTCTATACAAAGATCCAACTTACCATTATAATTTTAGCAAGACCATTGAAGTATCTTACGATTTATTATACTTGATATATGATGCAATATGTATATTTTTACACCTGCATGATCCAAGGACAAGTCATATGCATGCTCTTAAATGAGCTTTTTCTTGTACAATGCATCCAAACTCTGGATAGTGGTTAATGCCTGATGATTTTTTTTTGTCTAATTTCTTAAATTAATGTTGATTGGGAGAGGATATCTCAACACTAGATAGTCCACTCATTACATTTTTATCAAAAATAATCTTATATTTTATTCTTTAAATGATAACTTACTTTTTCTCAGTTGAGTGTTGAAATCAAGTATTAGGGTAATAAAATGTTGATTTCTAGTCTTGTTGGACTTGTAATTTGTTATTAGAATTTTCTTTATGTATCCGAAAGGTATATTTCAAAAAATACATTGGTGTAGTGTAACAATGTGAGTGTTATATATGTAGTAAAAATACTGACCAAAACTCAAACCGCAATTTTCTGAGACGTGTAGATCACTGTCCTTAAGAACTTATCTGCGGTGTATTGTGCAAGCTTCCAGGATACAATAGGAACTTCTCAGAATTTTTTAGGATCTCAGAACTAGCAAGGATCTCTTAAGTAGAGAATAAATTAAACCCAAGATATTTTAGAAGAAAAGAAAGAAGACAAAAAGATAAGAGCATGAGAGAAAAAGGAAGAGTGTGCAAATGTGTGTTTTGTAGTGGAAGAAGTGGATCAGGCCCATGACCTAAAATATCTCTTAGAAAATTATTATTTTTAATAACGTTCAAAAGTAGATATTTTGCAATATTATATTCAAAATTTATAACAATCCCCCACATATTGCAAAATATATATACAAACGAAAGAAAAAAGAAATTATTATGGGTTTCACAAAATGTAATGCAGAACTGGTATAACAAGCTATATGAATCAGTCTTAGATCAAGAAACTTAACACACAACACACAGTGTAGTTGGTATAGCAAGCTATATGAACCAAAGACACTTGAGTGTGTTAGAGGTTTATCAATCACAATACACCCCCACAATCCTTACTGTTATCGCTGTGATGCGCTTACTAGGCCATGCGCGTGCCCGGTATTCATGAGTGCTCTAAAGATCATGCCAAGATCTCATGCAAGCGACCCCACTTGACACTCATATAGGTGATTTCATCAAGTGTATGCTGCAAATCATACACCACCCATAAGGGATATGAAAATCATTAAAACTTTGTTTATACTAAATTCTTTCACCACATAGAATTTTAATAACAAAGTTTAGCCTCTCAATAATACAGTCTCTAGCACTTTCACACACACCATAGGAAGGGACATAATTGATTAAAATCAATTTAGTGCTATCAGAACTAACAAGTGACTTGTTTTTACCCATATGAACCTTATTCATGGGATCTCCAATCACAAAGGTTGGGTTACCATCACTTGTTTGTTTGCCAGTGGCTTAAGTCCCATTCCCCTCGATGTTTCTAAGATCATATTTCTTCCCAAGGGTTTTGTCAAAGGATCTGCTAGATTCCGTTCTGACTTCACATAGTTAATGGAAATAGTTCTACTCTTTAGCAGCTGCTTCACCAAATTGTGTCTCAATTGGACATGTCTATTCTTTCCATTGTAATTCTTGTTTTTAGCTATAGTTATTGCCGATTGGCAATCACAGTGTATTGACACTAATGGGGTTGGTTTCATTCCTAGTGGAATGTTTGCTGAGAAGTTTTTCAACCACTCAGTTTCACTACCAGCCATCTCAAGAGTGACAAACTCAGATTCCACATTATTGATCTGCAATAATAGTTTGTCTGGCTGATCTCTATGTAATCGCACCACCCCCAAGTGTGAATACATAACCACTAGTGGATTTTGTTTCATTTGAATCAGAGATCCAGTTAGCATCATTGTACCCTTCTAGGACAGCGGGAAATCCACTATATTCAATGGCATAATCTATCGAACCTCTCAAGTATCTCATAAGTCTAGAAAGTGCACCCTAATGTTCTTGATTTGGACATTGAGTGTACCTACCTAGTCTACTTACTGCATAATAAAAGTTATTAAGTGCAGTAATGACATCATAATAGAAACTTAAAAAATATATATATATATATAAAAACTTTGAATGTGGACTTCAGTAGCTATAATTACTGCGTATTTTCAAAGATTGCAAACATTATTGTATACTGTAACTTGTAGAGAAAAGTTGGAGAAACTAGTTATGTTCTAGCGTGGTGGTAGCAATTTCTACTCAAGCTAAGATTCAATGCATCTGGACACTGATTTAGGATTCCTTGAACTTAGTCTCAATTCCATGCAACGAAACTATATTACTATCTGTGACTGTTGGCTTTTATGTAAAGTCCATGCAGCAGCCAATTTTCAGCAACAAATGAGAGAGAAATAAGATAAGTACTTCAATCTGGATATAGATGAGATTTGTCAATTTCGACTTCCTTTTCGACCGGATCATTTTTTATACTGGTAAGTAAGCATGACCAAAAACTCTGTGTTTGACTTGTCTAATATTTTAAAATTTATATGTGATTATTTAATTTATTCAAATTGGGGGCAAACTCTTTTTACTTTGAAAAAAAAGGTTGAATTTTAATTTTTTGTCGTTTATTAATACAAACAGATTTGAAACTTTGAATTAAAAAATTAGGTGTGATTTTCGTAATTTTTTTATAATAGGCTGTGGTTTTACATATAATTACTATATTTCAATAAAATTAGGTCATGTTAACAAAAGTCTGGAAGTTTATTCAGATATGGAAAGTTTTAAAAAAGTTTAAGTTTCAACATCAAAATTCTAACTTAACTACCACCTTACTTCATGTTATAATTGGTTCTTTATTATAACCTGTAATGGCAGTGAGAAAAAGAAGAAAAAAGATATTAGATGCATCTTGTATATCCATCAATATTACATTATTTTTTCATTACTTTTTGTTTCTCGACCTTAAGATGCAAACACTAATTAATATATATATATATATATATATATATATATATATATATATATATATATATATATATATATATATATATATATATATATATATATATATATATATATATATATATATATATATATAGATAGATAGATGATGACGAAGAAGAGTATATCAATGTGTATGAGACATATTAATGACAAAGATATATCTATTTATACATATTTATTTTTCTTTCTTAGCAAATGAAAAAAAAAATCAAATATTATCTATATTTATACTCAGTTAATACGACATTTTTTTATTAAAATAAAAGTGAGTTCGAACAATATAAAAAAAAAAGTTTATTTACCATCCTTACATCTTACCTGTTATTGATTAATACTATTAGAAATTCCATATATAAAATTAAGATATTTAAATATGCTTAAATCACATAATAACATTATTAATACATAATTAAACTCCATTATAATTGGTCACAAATTTATCCAACTACAAAATATCATTAAAAAAATGCAAATGAATTTTAAACGATTATTTAATATAAATCATCAACTACATACATATATAAGATTTTTTTTCATTTTCATGTATACTAGTAAATGAAAACACTTTTAACATCACTAATCCGTTAATATTATCCACACTTTTAATATTATATACTATTATATCTTTTAAAGTAATTGACATAATAACAGTATGAAAAACTTTAAAAAAATATGCTTCAATTTTGTTAAACTCTCATATATATTAATATAATAAAAATTATTATAAAAATCTCTATGATCAAAATTAAAATAATCTAAAATTAAGAATACATAAATATGTCAAAAAAATTTATAACATTTTTTTCTCAGAGTTATAATTATTATAATTACTATTAAAAACACACGCGCTTTTTTTTATAATAACAAAAAATAATAATAAAATTATTATTATAATTATACAAATAAATTTAAATAATTTTTATAATTTTATTGTAAGTAATTTTTATTTTGTAGATAATTTTTTATTATAAATAGTTATTTTAATTTAAAATAATAGTAAATTTTCAAAAAATAATTAAATTTTAAAAGGAAAGTTATTTTAAAATTTTTATAAAGTAATCATTTTGATGTAAAAAATATTTAAAGAATAAAATGAGAGCAAAATGTGCCAAAAGAGGAAATCTCTTTAGATAATATTATAGATATAGATGCATCATGCATAATACAATCTTCCAATTTTTTGTTTAAAAACGTATTTTCTGTAAAAAAAATTAAATGGTTCATGAAATAATTTGGTGGATCTGAACTTACTATGACTTTAATATGGTGAGACATTATGAATAATTATCAATATTTTAAAGAAGAAATCCTCTTTTTAAAACTAGAAATTCATACCGTCTGACTAGTTAAAGAATTACTTGATGTCATGAGATTATGATTTGTTAAAATTCTCTAACAATAAGATATTTAGGCATATAAATCCAAGTTAAATAGTGGATAATAAATTATATTTTTTTTGTCAAAAAATCATAAATATATTAGATGATCATAATTATAATTTTAAATGAAATTAAACAACAACAAAAAAAAAAATGAATAGAAAGAAGAAGAAAAAAATAATTTTAACATAATATTTAGAGCATGCAGATTTGATTGATAAATAGTGATAATACTATTTTCAAAAGTTTTAAAATATAAAAAATGCAAGCTCAGTTCCTAGTATAACAGTTAAAATTAATTAGCAGAGAAAGACAGCAACTGAATAGTAGAGCTTCAATTAACAAACTCAAATTAAATTTTGAATACTGTAAGAAGGTACAAAAGTCTAACAATATGTCATTTTCAAGATTGATGTAAAAAGCAATTTGCATACTACTTTTCAAATATTTTAATGTTACTATACAAAAATATAAGTTCCTAGATAGAAGAATAGTATATATATACTCTTCAAACAGTGTTAGTAAGATTTTTTGTAGGGTTGTGGTTGTGTTAGTTTGTTTCTTTAAATTGTTTAAGTTATTAAATTAATTTGGAAAGTTATATTCTTTTGCATTTCAAAAATTTTATAACCTTTATTTAATAGGATTTCCAGATAAAGTATTTCAACTATCGTCTAGAAAAAATAATACTAAATACATAAATCACAAAATATAAAAAACAATAATAACATGAATTAAAAATTAATTATTGCAAACATTTACATAAAATAATCCCTATGGACTTCAACCAAAAATTTTAGATGATGTCCACTGAAAAATAATTATAGCAATGTTGATTTAAAAAACTCTAACAAACACTAATCGATAAATGTATTTTATATCGACAAATAAATAATGTCAATAAAATAATAATTTATATTAATATAGATTAAAAAAATTTACTTGGTAAAAAATAATCTCACTGATATTAAAAAATATTTTAATTATCAACTGAAAAAATATTATCAACATTGATTGAGAAAAAAAATTGATTAATATTGGATAATGAATAATTTTAATATCAGTAGAAAATCAATTATAACTTGCATTAACTTAAAAATAATATAGTCATGTCAACTTAAAATATAATATTTAACATCAGTTAAAAGCATTTTTGAGAATTTTGATTAATTTTAATTAATAGTAAATGTGAGGACCATTAAAAATTCACTCAGGATTCGCTTTAGTGGGTTTCACGTGTCAAGAGGGGGGCTCGACACTCAGCTAGTGGAAGGCAGGTGTTGGCAGATGAGCGAACGCTCGTTTTGACGTTGAAAGGAAAACTTGATTTTCAGAAATTCACGCCACTCTCTCTGCATGCACCCTTCTTCCCCAGATTCTGAAAAATCTCATTTTCTCCTCCTTCTCACTACATCTCCTTCATCTTCTCTCTAAGAAATTCTCACTTTTGTCTTCTCCGATCACCATTCAGGCACCGTTGCTACTCCTCCGGTGTCAAGAGCTTTAGTTTGAACCGACCGGTTTTTGGTTCTGAACTGGTAAGTTCTTCTTCTCCTTTAGCCGTTCGTTTTCTAGCACATGCGAACCAAGATTCTGGTTGCATGAGTTCATAATCTCATTCTGAGCCATTTTTGGTCTTTTGTTTGGTTTAGTTTGGATTGTCGAGCGTTGAGGGTAGAAGGACTTGTAGTGGTGTGAACTGTATTCTGCCTCTGTGAACGTTCGGTCACGCTCAGAGGTAAGGGAAGCTTATATAATTTGATTTGTATGTTTGTTTGGATTGTATGTACGTTCGTTGAATTGACTGAATTAATATGAAATATGATTGTTGCTATGTTTTGATTGTATGAAGTATGGAAATTTACTATGATATGAATGTATGAAATTATGAAGATAAATGTTGAGAAATGAGTTGAGATAAATAATTCTAAGTATGAAATTCCCTATGATAATGTACGTTCGTTACTGAATGGTCTTTGACCGTTTGGTTTTTCTCGGGAACTTGTTTAGAACTGGATTCTTTCATTTTGAAGGAATTTATGTTGAGGACGAGCGTCTTCGTCTAGTACAATTTGTGTACAGGCGTTCCACCAAGGATATCCTTTCCTTGGTATTTTAATATAAATTTTAAGTATATCTGTGTAGTAGTATGTCCGTTCGTTCTTGAACATTAGTCAAATGATATCTTATATTCACCAAGCGCTCGTACTATTCTGTGTTAGGTCTTTCACCAAGCGCTCGTACAATTTAGAGCTAGGTCTTTCACCAAGCGCTCGTACTATTTAGTGTTGGGTATTACACCAAGCGCTCATTCTCTTTTCTATAATCTATCTTGATGAAAATAGCATTCATCCAAATTCAATAGAGTTCTCTCTCTACCGTGCTCGGTCATTGACTAACATTCGGTTTTCTTGATGTTAAACTCAAATAAGCTAAGTATTTATAAGCGTTCGGTTTCTTCATGTGAATTCTTCTAAGTATTATTCTTTGAATGTCTTGAAGTGTCTGTATCCATTGGTTTAAGCCTAGAGTCTTAGTACTTGACATGGTCTTTTCAGTGTTCGGTTTGAGCTCTCAAGGGTCAGTTCATTTAATTGGCTCACTTTGTAAATAACATTCGTTCCTGTGATATCTAATTGTACTCGCTTTCTTTCTCAACCCGATAGTAACCCTCTCGATCTTAATCTGTTCTGGAATTGGAGACCTCTCGGTCTTGCTCCAAGTGGTCGGTCTCGTTCTGAGTTAGGGTTGAACGTTCGGTATTTGGTATCCTTAGTGATCTTTGTACGAAGGGTTTAATTGAGATGATTAATAATGAAAGATGAACAGAATATGATATGGATGAAATGTTTTGGATTATGGACGAGCGTTCCGGGGAGGAATAGCTCATGAATGGATATTGGAATTTGGTAAAGTATGAATGTAGGCATGCTAAGCTGGCGGTTCATCCTGATGTTTCGTGATTACTCGTCCTCACGTAGAGGAGGGTAAGTCATGTGTGGGAACGACAGGAGGTCCTAGTCCTTATGTTTAATTTGGACAGATAGAACTAACCTCGGGTGACAGTTGTTGAGGGCATCCCAGTTACTACATCACCCGGGTGCACGAACGTCGTAACTACACAGATTTCATACAGTCCGGACAGTCAGTCTAGTATTAGGTTTTGCATGATTGAATGATGAATTATCTTGTTTGGTTGATTGTGTGAAATATATGTTTATACATGAATTAAATTACATAAGCTTACCCTATTTTCCTGTCTTGTCCGTTTTGTACGTTCGGTATGTGTCCTTCTGTTGCAATGATCATCCGTGTGGATGTGAGCAGAAGGAGAAGCGTTGCTGGAAGAAGTGCGGGAAGAAGAAGAAAGTTTGATAGAAGTGGAAGTTAAGGCTGAACAGTAGAACCGTTCGGTCAGTTATTGATTTTCTTGGTATGACCGTTCGGTCATCTTTTGTCCTTTTCTTTTGTAGGACCGTTCGGTATAGGTCTGTTGTAAACTGTTCGGCCTAATTGTATCTAGGGTGCTGTTTTAACTTAGTTATGTTGTAAGGTCGTTCGGTCATAACCATACGTTCTACTTTGATGAAAAGACTGATCTATAATATTATTAAATATGATAATTCTCTTATATGATTTTGATACTATATTTTTGGGATGTTACAATAACATACTGTTATGTATCAATAAGGTAACATTTGTAATAAAGATCGATAATCTTAATTGAATTTAACTTTAAAAAGACTTACTGACATCTCTTAAAAATGAATACTGAATGTAGTTTCCAATCTCGATCAAATCTACAAAATTCTAATTGAAGTTAAACTAATATTTTAATCCACATCAAGCTAAAGAAAAAATATGGAAAAAGCTAAACATTAATTTAATAAAAAGAAGCTATAAATATATTTATTACTTTTAAAAATTGTATTTTATCATTAAATTATAAATATATGTATATATATTTTGATCCTGTACTATATAAACATTATGTAAAACATTATTTTTCAAACATGTGCGAAAAATTATATTGTAATTCATTATACTTTATTTTACATGAGAACAATGTTTGATAAAGTACAATGATATACATATTAAGAACAAAATCTAATTTTTTAAAATACTTTGATAAGAAAACATATTTAACTTCAGAAAAATAGTATGAACATTTTAAAAGTCTTATGTTTTCGTTTTAATGATTTATTTTTACATTTTATTTTAATACTATACATTAAACTTTATATTACCATATTTTTATTTCTTTTTAATTGATCTTTTATTTTTATAGTAAATTTTTTTTTTAGTTTGGCTTATCTTTTTAATTTTCGTCTTTATTTTTAATTTAAATTTCAATATTTTTATAATATTAATTCCTAAATTAATTTCACAATACACGTCTTTCAGTGTTGTAGGTTAAGGTAGTACAATTATTTTACCCTAAAAAAAACATAATTTCCATAATGGCACACAGACGGGAAAATGAACTTGGACGGTTTCGCAGTTTGGTTCAGGAAATAATGTTGTCATTTGGACCACATTCGTGTGGCAATTAAACTAAATCTCTACGGTTGCTACAAGCAAATGTCCGTTTCAAATTCCAATGTGTATAAATACATTGGTGGAAGTAGTTTCTCGTTTCTCATTCTGACTCCATCTACCTTCCCTTGGGTCTTTTTATGTACACATCATTTCCACATCTTATCATTTACACCATACACATATATACATTCATCCCATATTTTCATAACAAAGAAATGGGGAGGGTTCCGGTGAGCTTTGAGAGGGTGGCTGCGGCCTTCGAGGCTGACGTGGCACGAGTAAGGCCATGCCAGAGCGGCGAAACTGAGTACTCGTCGGAGGATCTCACTGATTTATCGGACCTTGTGAAATCCTTCATAGAAAAGGAGGGAGAGGAAGAAGATGCGGTTGGTGTTGGTTGGGATGACGCGGATGAAGATTTGGAGTGGTTTGATTCTGAGAAACGGGAGATCCTTCAAACGATATTCAGTGATGATGGGGATGATGATTTCAAATGTATAATTAGAAGAGAAATTGATCTTGCGTTGAACCTTGTTGTGGAAAACGAGAAATCGGCACCCCAATTCAAACCACAACTGATGTCTCGTCTGCGCGAGAGAGGTTTTGATGCTGGTGAGTATTTTAGTCTGTTCTTGACACAAAAGGATAAAGTCTAAGTTTATTTTTGTCCATTGATTTATGGGTTATGAAATGAATTTTGATTATTTTTTGTTTTTCTTTTATGTACAGGGCTTTGCAAATGCAAGTGGAAAAGAAATAGAAGATTTCCAGGAGGTGACTACGAGTATATTGATGTAAATTTTGCAGGAAATCGATACATTGTTGAAATCTCCCTTGTGGCAGAATTTGAAATAGCTCATCCCATAAACCATTATTCTTCTTTACTTGAGATTTTTCCTCAAATATTTGTTGGAAAATTGGAAGAACTGAAACAGGTTGTGAGATTAATGTGCAATGCTATTAAAAGGTCTATGAAAAGCATAGAGATGTACATACCTCCATGGAGAAGAATTGAGTACATGCAAGCAAAGTGGTTTAGTTCGTATAGAAGAATAACTGATGAGGTTGCAACTAAAAGAACATCATCTTCTTTATCCAGTAGCAGGTCTATTGGATTTGATGCAATGAAATCGTACAAATGCAGAGATGATTACGTGAGTAAACCTGCATTTGGAGTTTACCATTTGACGAATGCATTTTATGCTGATGGCCCTGGGATGTTACTGTAGTCAAATTATGCTCTGCGAGCCTCTGAGAGCTTTTTGGGTGACTGTTGACAAATGACCGAGTGACATGTGATAGTTCTTTTTTCAGTATTTTGACGACATTCTTTTAATAATATCTTTTAATAATATTTTAACACTGTATAGCTGTCATTGTGTTATGTGATTGGTATATATTGGTATTTATAATTATTGTTATTGATACGTGTCATAATATAATATGATATTGTTGATGTTTATGATTATTATTATTGATTATAAAGTGATTTTAGATAATCACAAATAATAATATTAAAATATTGTCAATAATCATTATTCATCTTTTTAAATCCGGGAATAACAATTTGTTTAACCATTGTAGATTGTTTATAAAATATGTTCAATTTCAAATAAAATTTAACAGTTAAAAGTAAAGGAGTGTTTGGTAGTTCTCTAAAGAAAAAAATATAGAGGTATTAGACATGGATTTTGGATCCCCAGGTAAATCTCCAAGTTTTGTTTCAGAAATTGGTGTATAAAACAGAATTTTAATTTTAGTGTCATCACTTTCAGTTACACAAAATTTCTATTACTTTTTAGTACTGTCTTTTGCTAGACATTAAAAATATACTGAAATTGTTACTTCAATTTTTTTAATATATTTTAAAATAATGCCCATCAATATTTTGAAGACATGGCAAAAGAAACTTAACACAGAATTCAAATTCATAATAGAGAATCCAAATTCATAGGAAAAGGGTAATATCTTCTATTCAAACAGTAATAAATTATAAAACTAGGTTGTATTAACTCCTTTGGCAGTATTGTTTTTAAAAAATCTTATAAATGCTACTTTCTTTTTCGTATTTGTTATAAATAACTTGTAAATTAATTGATTAAAGTACTTTTTATTAATTGATTAGTCATAATTTATGAATTTTAAATTAATAAACTAGTAGTTTATTAAATTATAAATATTTAAATATTACTTACTGATAAACTAATTAATAAAAGTAAACAAACTGAACTATTAACATAATTATAGTAAAGATGTTAATTTTTTTTAAATCTTATAAAATTCATTACTGGTATAAAAATTTCAATTTTACTAATTTTATTTAAGCTTCGATAATGATTGAGGTAAATGAATATTAGCTTTACATTTATGTCAACTCTATTTACATGTATTTTAAATCTATAGTTTTAACTATATATCTAATGGGATGTTTTAAATCATCCTAACTCTATTGTATTTTAAATTCAAAACATTATTAATTCTCTTTCCAATAAATAGACATAACAGTTACTAAATATTATTATAAGTTTGAGATTATAAATAGAAAAACTAATTATTTGAGTTCATTTTATAAAAGACTACAATTTATCTATAAATTATTTTATTTCCTTTTTCTATATTCTTTATATAATTTTGATATTTTTGTTCATCCTTTTTTAAATATCAAAGTTCATTATAGAAATTTTTACGTAGAACATAATAATTTTTTCAGATTTTAGTTTTTAATAGAGCAAATTTATTTTTTACTAATTTATTGAGTTATTTAGAAATATGTTTGTATAGGGTGATAGGTCTTTGCACACGAGTTTTTTTTTACTAAGATTAATTTTTGACTATTTATGATCATTATGATATATACAAATCATTTGAGTTTTCTTTATTCAAGTAGAGTAGTTAAATTAGATACTCAAGTTTAGGTAAATTTGAAACTAGTTTTTATGAGTTGTAATTATCTATTTGTTGTGTTTTAGTGGATTGTAAAGCGTGAGTAGTGTTGAATATTAATGTTTATTAAGTTTGTTTTGTTGAAATTGTTATTTGTTATATTAGTGTGATTGTATAATCATTGATCATTTAGGATATATCAATTGAGTTTACCTGAGTTCAATTTTGAATTAAATGTAGTGATCTTAGCATAAGAAATGAATACAAAAATACTTAAATAAAATAAGTTGAATATTTGATATATGTGCAATCTTTAAAATTATGTAAACTTGTTAGACAATTTAATAAGTCGTTAAGGCCTTGTTCACTTGAGTGGATTTGAGGGAGAGTAATTGAGGGAATTTAAGAGGATTTGAAAATAATTTTTTTTGTTGTTTATTTGAGTCAATTTGGAGGTAAGTGAGAATGAATTTGGAAGTAAAGTCTGTGAGAATCAGTGTAGGATTTGATTGACGTGACAAATTAAAAAAATTTACTTCGAAATCCAATCTCATTTACCTCCAAATTCACTCAAATAATCAACGAAAAAATTTATTGAGTTCAAAGTCATATTATACTTGCTAGATGAGCTTGTGAAAAATGTTTCCAAGAGTTCAGGTCATTGAGTAAGTAAAACTTGATTAAGTGAAACTCTTTATGCGAACATTTTTCAATGTTTAGAGTCATTGGACAAGTCTTGTTATTACTCAAGGAAACTGTTTTTATAAAATCTTATATGAATGTCAGTGACTCATTAGAATAGTTATAACGATGATAAATGAATGTATGATGTTTTATAAAACAGTAGTTAATAATTTATTTTGGTTAATTTTCAACTTTAATTATTGTGTGACAGTGTAAGCATTTGAAACAATGAAATTGTAAGTGGAAATGCTTAATAAGTTTGAGCAAAAGAAAGAATTATGTATTTGCTCGGGATTCATAACTCCTTTTTAATTTCTTTTTACGAGATAAATTTATATAATAGAATAGTTACATAACTTTTAATTAAAACAAAATACATTAATATATTTATTCTAATGGAAACTAATTACTCTAAAAAGACATCATTATTTTCTTTATATTTAACTTTGTTTCAAATTAAAACATTACTTTATATTTGTAACGATTTATTTCTCGCAAAATACAGTATACAAGTTTATTTTCTAATAAACCCTCCATAATTCACTAGAAAAATAAATCAAGGGACCGTACCTTAAAATCGAAATAGTTATAACGATACCTCTCTTAAGTTGAAGCAGTAAAATGCTTGTAAATAACTAAACTAAAATACCAGTATTGTAATAATCATATAATGCAATGAAGGGCCTAGATGAGGTGAGAGAGATGAAGGTGATAAAGTTTACCGTTACATTATTAATCACCACGATTCTGTTTCTACTGTTCTTCCCCAAAAAGAGCATAAACCCCTCTTTTCCACAGCCACCACAGCGAGATTCCTCTTCCTCCTCCATGTCCAGGGCGCGAAGCTTTGTTCTGTGGCTTCACGGTCTGGGTGACTCCGGCCCAGCCAACGAACCCATCAAAACTTTGTTCACTTCTCCCGAATTCAGAGACACCAAATGGTCCTTCCCTTCTGCCCCTTCCGCCCCCGTTACTTGCAACTGTACGTCTTCTCTTCTCTACCTATTCAAGAGATCGCCGATGTTCTGCTCAAATTTTAACCGTATCATTACGAATATTCATTCACCTAATTGGACACTATCGTGTTACGAATTTTGCTCTTTCCTCACAGTCACAGGCCAATCTCTGTCATATTAATTTAGGTTTTTAGGAGATCTTAGCTTACGTGAGTTCAAGGAAATGATTAGGTGTCGTTAATTACAAATTTAGAATTTCTAAGTGATGCTTCTTCGCTAATGTTGTTCGTATAGGTGCACGCTATATCCATTTGGTACCATTTGTTGTATTTACAATTCAAGTTTATACTGCATATTCGCATTTACTTACATGGGATTTATTGACGTCGTGATAGTCTTGAAATCCTCTGTTCTTTAGTTACAATGCAATGAAGATGCCGCGTGCTTTCCCATTTTAAAAGATGATTAATATATTATTGTTATTTGCTCTTTTTGTAGATGGTTCTGTAATGCCTTCGTGGTTTGACATTCTCGAGATTCCTGTCACAGCTGTAAGTTTAGTTTTCTTGTGTCCTGGATTATTTCTTGTGTAATCTCCTGTTTTTCAAATATAAGTCTGTTTCGGTATCAAAAATCTTGAAGTGAAAATAATAAATGGTATAACAAGCTATATCCTTTCCCTTTTTTCAGAATGCTAGGAGATTTTATGTCTCCTTTTTCCTCATTTTCTGTATTGCGAAGTGCTGCCAGAATGCCATTCGAAGTACAAATATTACGTTTGGCTTGAATTGTATTTTTTTTTTTCGTTTATAAAATGTGAGACGGTGAACATTATTATGCCGAAAGCATTACTTGTATTTTTATCGTGGCTGCGCCAGCTGTTTACCAAGCTTAAAGAGGGTCTCTTTTCCTTTTTTTTTTCGTTTTATGTTCAACTGCTTTGATTCCTAAAAAAGTTAGTGCTCTGGCTGAGCAACTAGAGTTGGGAAGAAGTCACTCTTATCCCGCTCAGGATGATGTTGCCGATCTAATAAATTTTTGCTGAAAAAGTTTTCTGCTTATTGTCAGGAATCTCCAAATGACGAGAGTAGTTTACTTAAAGCTGTTCAAAATGTGCATGCTACTATAGACAGGGAAATAGCTGCTGGTGTAAACCCCAAAAATGTATTTATCTGTGGATTCAGTCAAGGAGGTCTCTCATTTCTTCCCGTTTCTATTTGAGTGTGTCAGTGATCAGTGTATGTGTTTGCTTCTGAAGAGTGGGCCATGCTTGTGTATATAGACTGTTTTCTTATGGTGATATTGTTTTTCAGGTGCCTTAACCTTGGCTAGTGCTCTACTGTACCCTAAAACTTTAGGTGGAGGTGCAATCTTTAGTGGTTGGGTTCCATTCAATTCTTCTATTACAGAACAAATTACGCCCGAGGCAAAGCAGGTACTAATCCTTGTGTGCCAACCTTAATATTTTCTCTTCCGATTCTTTTCTTGTCAAGCTTAGCTATTTTCCATTCATTTTCTTTGAGAGTAACTATCATCATTTCGGATGGGAAAATAAAAGGGTTATCACAACCAGTTTGGCTTAGTACCAACTCTCTCTTGGTCCTAGGATTACGTGGAAATATTGAGTTTTCCTTTATCTTTTTTCGAAGTTTGAAACAATTATCCAAACAAAAGTACACCGATCAACATAGAAGACCACTTCCATGGCTATAAATACACATAACAGCTTATATTTCTATTTCGTTCCAGTATCAAGCTATTAGAGCATTTTCTATAGCTGTAAAGTTGCAATACTTAAATTCACGTTATAAAATTCATGCTATTTTCTATTTGTTATTTTTCGTATTAGGAATTAGGTGATGTGGCATTAAGCTGGTGGGAAAAATTTGTTGCAACTTTTCACGCCAGAGCACTGTAGCAACTTCTTGCTTTTATGCGTTACCTGGGACACAGAAAAAGATACACAAAATATTCATAACGAATATACTCTCTACTCTTGCTGTTTTTTCGATCAAAATCTGCTGTGTAACTGGTTTTATTCATGAATTAGTTCCCCTACTCTTTAGATTAAGGGATTTTCGGAGTCTAACTCCCTAAATCCAAAGTTCCAAAGTCCAACTACCCTATTCATGAATAAATTCAGGCAGTGGCGGACTGCCAGATTGGCCTAAAAGCAGTTTCATAGGTGTACCAGCAGGGACCGGACGCCGTACGGAAGGACATCCACGTCATTGGACCACCAAACGGACCGGCCGCCCACATCACCGTATGGGACCCAGGAAACTATCCTTCTACTTACTGTTGGGAAGGGTTAGGCATGGTAGGACGGACGCCCGTGTGCCCATAATTACTTACTGTTGGGAAAGGTAAACATGGTAGGGCGGACGCCCATGTGCCCATAATCACTTACTGTTGGGAAGGGTAAGCATGGTAGGGCGGACGCCCGTGTGCCTATAATCAAGACTCGCCCGAAGCTGGTCGCCCAGGCCGTGGACCCGTCAGGACCGGCCGGTCATGAGGATAAGACCCGTGAGGACGGCCGGCCGCGTTACTAAACAACTTAGCTTAAGGTAAGTAGGGGTTAAAAGCTATTGGGCTGAATTGGGCCGTGATTAACTTTTCACTAATCCCAAGCCCATAGCGAAAACTATAAATACAGATCCAGGGTGAGTGGTAGATAGGTTGCATTTACTGCACATTTATTACTGTCTGAGAAAAACGCCGTAGTTCTCAACTGACTTTGGCATCGGAGAATCTTTTGCAGGTCTCCCACCATCGGACTGAGAAGATAATCGAGGAGTGAGTACTGAGGATCAGACGTACAAAATACGAGCAGAGAGTGACATGGAGACGTGGGACCAGCACAGCCCCTCACATCCGAAACAATAGGTTTTTGGGTTGGTTGGTTGTTACCCGCGGTTGGTGAAGGACTTAGTAAAATTGCAAAACCGTTGACATATATGTTACAACATTTTCAAATAGTGCCTGCCTTCCAAGGATTGAAAAATGTTCTTATTTTAGCACTGTACTGGCTCTCCCCAATTTTTCTAAGACTGTCATTGGGGTGACAGATGCCTCAGGTTCTGGATTTGGTGCAGTTTGAATGCAAGATAAGCACCCCATTGCTTACATTAGCAAATCCTTGAGTCCTAAGCACTAAGCTATGTCAATATACGAGAGGGAGCTTCTAGCCATAGTATATGTTGTTCAAAAGTCGGGAGCTTTCCAATGATGCTTAATAATTCTCAGATGGAGCTATTGGAGCAAACCTAACAGTTGGTCTGCTGATGATACTATTCAATTACTTATTCAGGAGCTTATGTGGGATCCTAACAAGCATCTGAAATACTCTTGGCATAGATGAGAACTTAGATGCAAAGGCAAATTATTTATTGGTGCCAATTCTGATCTCAAACTTATAATATTGAAATGACTGCATGACTCATGTGCAGGGAACATTCTGATCAAGACTTCACAACTTCCACAATGAAATCTCTGTTTTTCTGGAGAGGTATGCTGGATGATATTAGCATGGATTTCATTGAAGGCTTCCCCCCTTCACATGACAAAGAAGTGCTTTTTCTAGTGATGGATAAATAAATAGGCTCACTTGTCACATCCTTATACTGCATTATATGTTTTGTTTTTGGACAATATCTTCAAATTACATGGTCTCCCTAGCTCTATTTCTAGCAACAGGGATCATATCTTCCTTAGGGACGTCTGGGCTAAAGTTTTCCAGGTCCAAGGAGTTTCTTTGAACAAATCCACTTCATGTCATCCACAAAGTGAATGGTCAGACCAAAGTTGTTAACATGCGGTTAGAGACATCCTCAGTGCACGTGTTCAGACAAAGCCTCTTCATGGTCTAAGTGGGCGTCGCTTGCTAAGTGGTGGTACAACACCAACTATCACTCTGCCCTACACACTACTCCTTATGAAGTGGTTACTAATTGAAGAGCCGTATAGACCCTCACTCTGTTGTCATTCACCCTTTGCTTTTACACTTTCATTACCATTCAGTTAAGGGGATCCAGAGGATAATATTGGACAGAAAAATGGTCTAGCGAGGTAGCATCGCTACTGGTAAACTGTTGGTCAAGTGGAAGAATTTACCTAATGACCAAGATACTTGGAAATTCTACTATGATCTCTTGAAGAAATTTCCCAATTTATGTCCTTGAGGATAATTGAACAGGGGGTATTGTTACAACATTCTATTGTTGTAAAGTTGCTTTACTATATAATTCACATTATAAAACTCGTTTTTCTATCTTTCATTTTCCATATTAGAAATTTGCTTATGTGGCATTTGGCTGGTTGGAAAAGTTTGCTGCAACTTTTCACGCCAGAGTACTATAGCCACTTTTTGCTTTTATGTCTTGCCTGGGGGCTCAAGAAAAGACACGCAAAATATTCTCTCTACTCTGTTTTTTCTATCAAAATCTGTTGTGTAACGAGTTTTATTCATGAATTAATTCCCCTATTCATTACATGAAGGAGTTTTCGGAGTCCAACTCCCTAAATCCAAAAGTTCCATTTCACAAGCATGGGTGCCAGCTATGTTGGTTTTTCTCATCGGGGCTTGATGTTGTCGATATTCAATTTTCCTTGGAAGTTGTAACAATGACACTTCATAGTCTTTAACTGTTTATGTTATTAGAATTTAGAATCACTTTTAGGTGTATCCTGAGCACGACACCAGAATAACTTGGCATCATTCGATTGGGTTTTTAATATCCTACAGTAATATTTGACTCAAGTGAATTTGCGGAATGCAGTTGTCATTTGTTTTATTGTTTTTGACGTATTATATGTAAATATCTACAGACACCCATACTATGGTGCCATGGAATGGTTGATAAAACGGTATTGTTTGAAGCTGGACATGCAGGTCCCCCCTTCCTTGAAAAAAATGGCGTTGGTTGTGAGTTTAAGGTGAATTCTATGTTTTCAACAATTCAGTTATTTATCCAATAAACCACCTTCTGTCCATCGACGTTGACATTTGTTTCGTTGGCACTCCGCAGGCTTATCCTGGTCTTGCCCACTCCATAAACAATGAGGAGCTGCGGTATCTCGAGTCATGGATCAAGGCACGCCTACAGAGTTCTTCCCAATAGTTATTTCAGCCTGGAATAATATAATCTAAATTCATGGTAATGTTTGAAAGGATTTAAATTGTTTTTTATGTGTGTTTTGTAGCACGTTTCATACACTACTTTTAATTTTTTAATATTTTTGCGTGAACTCATAAATTGACGCAGAAGCTGCAACACAGCGCTTTCATCCTCATGCATCTGTCCTGGTAGCTGTTTGCGAAACACACCCTATTGATGTAATTTAGGATAAATACTAATATGTTAAATAGTTTTAAATAGCTGTTACATTAAATGAAGAATTTTATATTGAGTTTATTATAATTTATTTTTTAAACAAACTATACTAGAATCAATCTCAACTTGAAATTTTTGAAACGCTCATCGGAATGCGTGCTATTATCATCTTTTCATCAGTGGGATATAGTGTACGCCTCTTGGATCAATTTACTTTAAAACAGAGATGTTTGCTTTTTCTTACATAATTATTATTGATGAAAACATGGGCAATAATGATCATGGAATTGAGCGTAAATTTTGGAATTTGGAACTTTTCTGAAATAAGACGAGAGGGTGGCGGTGAATAATGCAGAAAAATGAGAAAGTATGTACAAAGTAGGAGTGGTAAAAATAGTGAAAATGTGAGTGATGGGTATTTTCTTTTTGGGTTTTGTGAAGAAGCACAGCCTTGTCCAAAGTCGAAGTGCGGCATTTTACGAGATGGTAGTAGTATGAAGCGTTGGTAGAAGATGATTTTGATTTTGTGGTGAATGTTGGTCCCTGTGAGTGGGGTTTAGTTATGATCGAAAGTACGTAATGGGTATTTATATGGTTTTAAGAGTGTGGGTAGCGAAGAGATGGGATTGGGCAGGGGGGCTCACTCTCTGGAATAAATGATAATGAAGACATTGAAGTACCTGACACATATCAAGCACCCCTTTTTTTAACGTCAGAACTGCATCTTATGCCTATTATTTTCCAAGCATCCAATGCCTTTTCATTTCATCTACCTTCTACATACATCTCCATGCCTTTTTTTTTTTCTTTTTCATCAATAAAACATCATAAAACTCCTTAAATTCTAAATTATTTTTCTCTAGCTAAAAGGGCATGTTCTGGACTAATGTTAATCAACCATGTTTACAACTGTGCTTACTTTTATTCTAAAACTTCCGGTTTAATCATCAATGTAGTGTATTGACATTTAACTAAATGTTTCATCATTCAAATTCATAATTTAACCTCATTCCTTTCATAACTAAATTAAAACAATAATTAACATTTGGAAATGTTGTTTGACCAATAACACCACATAGACAAAACCAACATCTCAATTTCATTTTTATTTAAACGAAAATCATCAAGTGGCGAGACATTTAACCTGTTCACATTCTTGCTTGAGTGAGAAAGATTTTATTTTAGCGAAAATACTAAAAAATAAATTTTATGTAATAACTCATTATTTTCAAAACTCATCAAAAACATATTTCACCAATTATATTTTTTCTGACAAGTTTAAAATATCTAATTTCAACTGTCTACTACGCAAATTTCATATTTAAACAATTTTAATTAGATTTTACAAATCATTCAAAATAATAAATTAGCTTTCACTGTTCTATCAAGTTTCAAATTACAATTCAAAATGATTTTGATTCAACATGCAACATCTCTCTATCAAAAAATAGAAACCACTTTCCGATTTAAAAACCCCATACAAAATTTATCACCAAAATCTAAATTATCATGACCAGCCTAATCATTCCAGTTTTATATTTCATCCAACTTGTAAGCATAAATAAAACTTCAGCACACATAACTTCCTCTATTTGAAAGTGATTTTCACTCCACGAAAAATTAAAAATGGTTGAAAAAACATCCCGATTTTGAAGTAGTAAAATAATATAGTTATTTCACGATGTATGATCAAGATCAACAATCCAACGTTTAGTAAGTTGTTCAAGGGTCCAAAAATTGTCTTCAACTCTAAGTCCTCTTGTAACTGTTCGTCAAAGTTGTTCAGTACCTACACAAGACACTTTGATGTTAAAGTAAACTCAATCTTAACGGTTCAAATATTAATGATATAGTACATGCATATCATCTATCTTTCTACTTTAAACTTATATTTATAGATTTTAAGATAGACTTATAATTAGTATTGACCTAATTATGACATAATTGTGGATAATCACACTTTACCTCTAAGTTAGTCAATATTAAAATCAATTGTCTTGATTGTTAACCATGATCGATCCAATTCTCCAATCGTCTGGTTTTGATGGTAACTTATTCGTGAATCATAATAAAAACTAACCGTTAAATATATTACTAAATGTACGATAGTAGAATAATCAAATATAAAAAATATTTAATTAAGAATCAAACAAACTAAACAAAATATTTTGTTTCAACTAACTTACCAATATGAGTTCAAATATTAATAAAAAAGACAAACTACAGTTATTCTATATTGAAAATTGTTTAAATAAGATTGATGATTTACTTATCAACTACCAAAAGATAGAACGTGATATTGAAACATAACTTTCTAAAGTTTAACTTTTCCAACGTCTTTCCTAAAAAAATAAGTAGACTTTAATAAATGCTTTTTATTCAAAAAATTTTAATTATTTTAAATGAGTAAAAATGGTAAAGAATACAAAACATTGTAACTAGACATCAATTTTAACTTTTATTCAAAGAAAAACTTACATATAATAAAAGCTCAAACTTAAAAAACAAACACAAAATAGCACAGATAGACATGCCAGATTGCCGATTACTATACTAGAGATTAGTTTAACTTCATAAGTACCTCTGCAATCTCTCAAGATTATTGAAGGACTCAAATAAAGAATGATGCAATAAATTGTATTTTATTGCTCTAAAACAGTATATAAAGTAGAAATAAAAATATTTGAAATTAAAATATATTATTTATTTTGGAAATTGGAAAGAACATACCAATTTACCAAATGATTGCGGTGTGAACAGTAGATTTTGTTAAAGGACGACGGTAACGCACAGTCACCAACTGGTCAACGATCCTTCATGCGCATTCCAAAGGTTGATCTTTTAATTCAAATCTACGTATTCTTTGAACTTACGGAGGAAAAAATTATGACAATTCAAACAAAATCAATTTACGCTATTCCTCTTCTAATTTTATCAATAAAAGTAAAGTTTTATTTTTCAAATAGAAATTCACCTTAATTTTAATAAAATATAAACTCAAATCTTTTTAAGTAAAGCTTAAAATTCATATATTGTGGATAAAAATAACTTGATTATAAAAGTAAACCATATTATAACCGGAAAAATATTATTTTTGGATCAAAACTAGTCTTCATCGTGTATGAATTCGATTATTATACAAACATAACGTTGAAAAAAAAGTATAGTTTCATTCGTGCGTGCTGCATGCTGCATGCTGCATGGTCATAGTCAACTACATGTCTTCACAAATATATTGCCACACTTGCGTATGTTTAACAGTTAGCATTTATTAACATTTTTTTTAGTGTTCTTTATTTTCAAAAATCAACTATTCTAAGGAAAAGTTTGCGCGTGGATGTATAAAACAAAATTCAACTCATAAAATTGGATACTATTCTGTTTGCATAACAATCAATGATAATTTCGAAGAACTTTTTCTGGTTAATTTATTTTAGATCAAATTCGTAATTTTAATCGATAATGGAAATTTGAAACATCCTAATAGTGTATTAATTAAAGACACCCTTTGTTTTTAAATAAATTAAAATGTAATTTTTGTACCATAAGGATCGAACGGTCCAAAAAAGGCAACACCAAATCAACCTTAGCGGACGGTAAGTTCTTTGGGTTATTAAGACCATGATTAAGGTAAATAGCGATTAGAGTCATTAGACTGAAATTGAGTCATGATTAACTTTTCACTAATCTCAAGCTCATGACGAAAACTATAACTACCGATCAAAAAAATAAGTGAGAGATAGATTACATTTACTACATATTTATTATTGTTCTATTGAATTGTCGAGTATAGTGACTTTAGAGGATCTTTGACACGTTTTTCCCAAACAACAAAAAACCAAATTGTGAAAGAGTTTGGTGAGTCAGCTCCATAACCGAAACATAATTCATTGTAACTTAATAAACTCTAATTTAAAATTGACTAATACTTTCATTTATCTACGATAAAACGATAAAATGGATGGAAAACTCATCTACGGTTACTTTAGCACATTCTTCTTTTATATTTTTATTTAAATAAAAAATATCACGTTGGATTAGCATACAAACAAATATTGGAGTTCCTAGGAGTCTTGGTCCCGTGAATTTTTATTTTTTAAATATACATATAAACATTTTAAAATATTAAAAGATTCAAGCATATAAAAAATACTATTCTTTTCATTTCAGTAAAAAAAAATCTTTTATTGTTTTTAGTACATCAATAATATTATCTTTTCGAAAATTTTATCGTTAGATTCTAGCGTGTTCCTACTTTCAAGGACAGAATCAAGAATTGGATACTGTCTAAATTTTAGAAATTATATACCATATATATATATATATTTTTAGAAATTAAAGTCTATGTTAAATAAAAACACTCATTTCCTTTTATTTTTCAATTATTAGTAGCAAACTATTGTTCAATTGTGGTTTATTCTTATTTTTTAAAAAGATAATTTAACGAATAAGTTATTTTTTGTTGAAGATATAATAAATAGTTTTTGTGAAAAAGAATGTTTGGATTACATTTTGCATACGAGAATGTTTGGTAGACATTAACTCCATGAATCCCTTCTTGGGTGGTTGTCATAAAATTCAGTGTTATTGATTTTGTAGTGAATAATTAGTATTGGACTAAAGCCTACAGCTGATTATAGTAAATTACTTAGAACAAAAACTGGTTATTATTAAACATTTTATTGAATAAAAAGGAAATTAAAAATAGAAAGTGGGCAAAAACCCTAATGAAAGTATGTACTTTGGGGTAGTTGCAGACCATACCAACTTGGAGAAAGAGAGAAACAGAGTAATTAAGTCCCACAAATGTCGAAGCATCGACAGGGACAAATCACAGCCGTGGGACCCAACCCATCACAAGCGTCCAATTCTATACGGCTGGGTCGCACCAACACCCGCGCCGCACCCGATGCCTTTCTACCTATTTTCCTTTTCATATTCGCATTCTCTCTCTTAATAGTTAATCGAAGAGAATCAGAATAATAATAAAAGTTCATCAACCCTTCAAACCTCAAACTTTTGTTCTCTTCTTTCTCTCTCTCTCTTTCAAACGATGAAGAAGCTCTACCGTAAAGGAACCGTCCACCCCTCCCCCTCTTCCTCTCCGCCGCCGCCAACCATCTCCGACCACCTCTCCTTCCTCCCCTCCGCCATCCTCACCCTCACTCTCTCCCTCTCCCCGGAGGACCGAGAAGTTCTCGCTTACCTCCTCTCTTGCTCCTCCTCCTCCTCCAACAACAACCACTTCTCCTACAACAACCACCACCACCACCGCAGGAACCCTAAGGTGGTCGTGGATGGCGATCATCCTCCTCTCTTTAACTGTTCCTGCTTCCGCTGCTACATGAGCTACTGGGTGCGCTGGAACTCCTCTCCTAACCACCAACTCATCCACGAAATCATCGACGCCTTCGAAGACTCTCTCACCCACACGGCGAAACTCTCCAGAAAGGATAAAAGAAACAAGAGGGGCTCCAAAGCCAAGCCTCCCGAGTTGACTCGCTCCGAGTTTCACTCTTCGCCGGCCGAAGCGCTCCCCGAGGGGAGCGGTAGTGGAGGAGGTGCCGGCGGAGAGGTTGAAGTCTGTGAAGGCGTTGACGGTGGTGAAGGTGAGGAGAAAGGGTCGGTGAGAAGGTTTGTTAGTTTCATCGGAGAAAGGATTTGGGGTGCTTGGGGTCCCTGAGTGAGTTTTCAAGAGAAAAGGTGGGTTTAATCTTTACCCTTTCTTTCTCTCTTTTGTTTTTTTTTTTAATTTATTTCTAAACTTTATTATTATTATTTTTTGCTTTTTGTACATTAATCACTTCTCTTGAATGTATAAAAAGAAATGGCAGTGTTTCTGCTTTCCATTAGTTTTGTTACAGTTTGAATGAAAGCATAGGCATGAAAATATAGGACACACTGTCCTCTTTAGGGGTATTGAGCCAAGGACTATTTCTCTTAAGGGAAAGTGACCTAGTGGATTTTTGCTGAATGGAATGACTTCATTTGATTCTTTCAAAGATGGAGGTTTTTTTGTAGGTTTGCGTAGCTCCTCCATTTCATCTTGACTGCCATATGAAGAAACATAACTAAAGCAACACTCAACGTTTCTGGAAATTTTAAACTGGATTCCAATATGATTAATTTCTCATCAACATTATTATTAGATATTGTATATGGAAGTTATGGAACATTTTGAGATAGGGACATAACTAAAAGCTTAGATTAGAAATAATATTACATGCATATATATATATATATATAAAGAAAGTAAAATAGAGGGGCATAGTAGTGTGGTATTTTTTTACAAGAATTTTCACTCCATTGTATTTTTCTTCTATCAAGTATTTTTTATTTGGTTTTATTTTTAAAAGCAGTAATGATGAGGTGGAGCCCTTGAACCCCTATGATTTATGTGTTGGTGATATTTTATAGTAATTATTTTTTAATATAATGGGTGAATGATGATTAATTGAATATTGATATTATATGGGATGGGAGTAGTATAGGGAAGTGAGTAGGAGACGGTGATTTGTGGTGGGTAGAGATTCAAAATGAAGTTCATTCCCAAAAGTGCCCCGAGGCTGTTAGCATTGTTGGTGGAGGAGACGAGGGCATTTAAGGTTTAAAAAAAGAAAATACGTATATTTAAATTAAGAGTAATAATTAAGATGTTAATTTAAGGTTAATGAATGGGAAGAAAGAGGGTTAGGTGTGACAAAGAACGAGGTCGGCAAAAGAAAAGGGCTTCGATTAAAGCAAACAAAAAGTTGTTTTTTCTCTCTCTCTCTGCTTCCAATCTCTGCTTCCAAGAGCCATTTTATTCACTCTACTGTCTCAAACCCAACGTCAAACTCTCCATCACTATTTTTATTTAAATAATCTTTTTAAGTACTTTTATTTTTAAATATTATCGTCTTTAAAACAATTCCACTTCTTCATCCATATTCTTTTTTGGTTTAGTGCATATTTTGGTATCTTGTACGACTCGTTCAAAGTTAGTGCTCTTTTTTTACAAAAAGTTCAATGACGTTTTATGTTTTGTAAAAATGACGATTCATGTTAATCTTTTTTATTTATGACGTTAAAAAGACTAACGACATATTTGTTTTGTTGGCAACGTTAATCTTTTTTATTTACGGCGTTAAAAAGATTAACGACATATTTGTTCTGCTGACAAAAACTTGATGACGTGTATAATTATGATTGACGTGGCACTGTAAGGTTATTTGAAGCCAATGAGAAGATGGTACGTGACAGATCCCTTTCCACCCAAATTTAGTGTTTTACAATTGTAAAATGGACAAGGGCTTTTTCTGCAACTGAAGGTTCTACCACGAATTGTCGTGGAAGCATGATTCAGGTATTCACAACAGTGGTGCTATTGTTGCTTAAAGGAAAACGCCATGGCACTACAATTCGGTCCTCGCGATGTAAATGAGTTTCTGGTTCTATTTTGCACGAGAACAATGAATTCGCGAGGAAGAAGATGCAATTTAGGGTTTCTATTTTTGGAATTTTGTGTTTAATTTCGCTCACACTTTTTAACAGAGCAAGAAAAGAGGGTTTTGTGTTATTAGATAATGCAATTAGAGTATAAAGTCCTCTAGGTGAAAATTAAACATGTTTATTTTATGTGGGGGCAGTAATTCTTTGTAGGAGCTTGACGCTTGGTTGCTGTAGAAGGATTTCTCCACTATAAATTTGTTCTTTACATAAACAATATCCACCATTTTCTTTATTTCATTTAATGATTTATGTGTTATTATCTATGATGTTTGATTGCATCAAACTTTTCCTGTCTACTAGATTTGTTGAGAGGGAAGTTTGGAGGAAAGGGATCAGAAAATGGATAGATGAATGTCGCATTAAAAAATGGATGCTAAGATTGCCATTATGGAGAATGAAATGACAAACCTCAAGACAACTTTAGCAATAATGTTGTTGATGCTGGAAGAAAATCAAAAGAAATTGGTGTCACTGGAGAGGAAGGAAATGGATACTGCAATTATGAAACCCTAATTTTGGGTGGAAAGGGATCTGCCACGTGACATTTTTTCATTGACATCAAATGACCTCACAGTGTCACGTCAATAATAATTGTACACGTCGTCAAGTTTTTGCCAACGAAACAAGTCTGTCGTTAGCCTTTTTAACACCGTAAGCAAAAAAAAACTAACTTTTGCAAAATATAGGACATTAGTGAACTTTTGAAGAAAATGAGGACAACTTTGAACACATCTTATAAATCGATGGATCAAAATATGTATTAAACTTTTTTTTATCACATATATATAACTACTTTATCTGGAAAAAAATGTTTACTTATTAATATTTTACTTAAATAATTCTCTCTGCTGATGAAATCTTAATAGAGTTTTGGTTTTTAAAATCCAACTTTTAAGCTTCTCAATCCCTGGTAAGAAGAAAGATGCACTGTTCTGATGAAAAATAGTTTATGCAAATTATAATTACAAGAGTCTTGAGAAACGATGGAAAAATTTCTAAATCATGTTTAATAACTAAATACCATTATTTAATTAAAAAATATTTTCCTTAACGTTTTATTTGTTAAGTGTATAATGTGATTTCTTTTATATAAAAGCAAAATGAAAAGTTCAGTCTTGTTTGTGTAGAATGCCTTTCTATTATTATTTTCAAAATTTTAATAAACAACTTTTTTTTCTTGCATAGATACAAACTTTTCGCTGTGTATAATTATTAATATATATATTATTAGAAATTGAAACAAAATTGAAACTAAGAATATTCTGAAAAAGAAAAATAATAATTATTGTACAAGAGATAATTTAGAATGAAGAATATAGTATTGTCAAAACGGTTATTTGATAATTTAATACAGTTTGACTCATTTGTTAACAAATTAAAAAAAATTGAATTTGATCTAATTTATCACAGGTTAATAAAGTACACATATTAACTTAGAGATTCACTTAATTACACGATTTTAGAGTTTGATAAATTAAAAATTTGAGACATTGAAAATTTCAACTTTGGATAGAAGCTTAACGATAAATTAACGAAAGGAAAAATTAACTAAAAGTGAAGATGATGCGTAATGTACATTGTAAAGTTATAAAAATGACACCTTTAATGTTAAAGTTGGTTGAATTAAGCAGTACACTTTCCTTATTTTTCTATTGATTCTTAACTTCGGAAAGTATTTCTTTTAATTATAAAGTAACATACAAACAATATTGTTCGCAGAAAAGTTGTACTTCAAATATTTAAAGTATAACGAAACATCCTAAATATAATTAAGCTGTTATAAACCTAACCAAATCATAAGCTATTTTTTTATATAAATCTCAATATTCTATCTTGTTTCACATTACAAATTTAAATTAATGAATCATAGCTATATATTAATTATAATATTTAAAAGTCAGTACAAAAGTTTTAAATACTCTCTCTTCTTATTCTTGCGATAGTTTTTAAAAATAAAAATAAATAATGTATTAAATACGGTGATCAATTTCATAGAAAAATATTTATAAAAAAATAGTATAGAGGAACGATAATATTTCAAAAAATAAATAACTAAATTTTTAATTTATAAAGTATTATTCGACAATACGGAATTGATGAAAAAATTATTTAAAACTTAATTCAAAGTTTTTTTAGAAATACAGATTTAGACGGGCCAAGAACGTAAACGAATGTAAAATTAAAGCGACAGATACTTTATATATCAATGTATTCGTGTTATTATTTTTTGAAAATTTAACATGTTAACATTTTAATTCTTATAATTAAATCTTCTTCTTTCGTCCTTCTATACATCATATTGCAGCAAATATCGTTAATTACTATATTGTATGAGACATTTTGATGAGGGCTTTCTTCACGCTTTTTGCAACTTGCACTACTTTTATTTGTTACACTAATCATGATGTAATCATACTTTATTATTCATCATGCTATGAAAATAACTCCTGAATATTTATATATGAATATGAAAAATAAAATAAAACAATTAATTACAATCTTTAGATAAATTTTAATGTCTAGAATTATTATATGTTCAATTAAAATTTGGGTGTGATGTGACCTCTAATTTATTTTTTCTGAGTGAAGGAGATGGATGACACTTCTAAAAATGGCTTCACCCTTTCATTTTCATACAATTAATAGAGTGAAAAGTAGGTCCAATTTAATATTTTAATCACTCAAATAAATATAAACATTTTTGAGACGGGACACGTCATTTGTATGTTTGTATTGTGTGGCCTTCAAATTTAAGATATTTTTTAAGATTTTATTTTTTCAATACATATATATTAAACACAAGTTTTTCTGAACAGAATAATTTGTAATATTTTTTAATTAAAAAAATACATGTTGGTAAAATATATAAAAAAATAATTCCATTAATAATAATTCTAAGAATGTGTAAAATATCAGTTGAATGAGATTTCAAACACAGCACCCCCATTACATAGTTTATTTATTTAATAACGAAGCTGTCAATAAAATCCACCGTAGATATATACGTGTATATAAAACTATAAGAAGGTGGTATTAATTTTCGTTAAATATAAAGTTCGAGCTTTTAAAAAGTATTACAATATATTATCACTATTGTTTTATATTAGAAAATAATGAGAGTATTTAAAGTCTAATCGGCTTATATGTGAAAATACTATCTAAGAAATTAATAATTAATTTTGTTATTATAAAGTACCGTGATAGAGTATGAAATTATGAAGGGTAATTAACAAAAACTCCTTTCGTTTTGTGTCATAATTTTTAATTTAATAATCCTTGACTTTGTGCTATCTATTAACTTAAGATCATAGCTTTTGTTAGGAGTAAATTTTCAAACTTGTATTTTCCCTTCTCTCACGGTATAACTTTAGAAAATCTTCTATAGTCTTTGGCTTAACCATTAAGGAAACCAATATAATAAAATTATATCCATACAATCATGTGACTAAAGAGACAAATAACATGTAATTAAAAACTGTGACATATTATAGTAATGTAATTATCCGATTCAATATAGAGTATGATTCAATAAGGTTTTTATTAATTAAGTATATTTATTTTCAAACACTCTAAATTTACATATATTAAAATAATATTCACATATCATAATTTTTTGATATTATAATTATTATAAGATGTCATTATATTATTATTAACTATATTGTTATTATATACTTTATGTAATTATTATTTTAATAAAAATATAAACTTACAACTCATGTTATCCTATAAGCATCAGTAATATTCAATAAAAAACTACTTAATTCATAATTACTTATATTTAATGAATATCCCAAATTTTATATAAAAAAGATAATGATACTTTGACAACACTTTTTTGACAATATTTTAACACCATTTACGTGTCATTCTGTGATTGATCTATTTTGATGTTTATGATTATTATTATTGATTGTGGAGTAATTTTGGACCAATAACAGAATGACACATAGATGATGTTAAAAAGTTGTCAAAGTATCATTTTCCTTAAAAAAAAAAATATCATTCTGTCAAAAAAAACATTTCAGCTATCTCTAAAATCTTATAACTCTAATATTTTTTTTCTTCATTAAAATTGAGAATCAGTTATGTTTCTAAAACTTTAAATATAATAAACACTTTCTATAATTACCATCGCTACCTATAACTTTATCTTTTGATATATAATCAATTACTTTGGATTTTTTTATTGGTTGAATTTTCTATAATGTGTTGACGTAGGTCCATCAAAGAGCACGTGTCAAAGTTGAAAAATATGTTAATTTAATATGAATGTATGAATGTATATATACTAAGAAATATAACAAGAATTTTTTAATAGAAAAATGATTTTAATTAATGTGGATAAAATGAGATAATAGTTAATTTATAAAATAATATTAAAAAAAAAACTCGTCGATCAGCTCTATGCACATTGAATTTTAACTTTCGTAGCCTTCTCTAACCTTGACCTCTGCTCACTCTCCCTCCATTCTATGATATGGACTTGCGTTTACCATGTAGAAAGTGGGTGATAATGATTATTTTTATTAAAAGTTATAAAGTACATGTTTGGTAAAATTAGTTTAAAAACTGGTTTAACAGATTTGAAAAATTTATAGATAAAGTACACAATTTTTAATTTATAGATGATTTCTTTAAGATTTTTTTCTATTCTACATTTGACTGTTAATATTATTTTATATCTTAAAATATTTTCAATTGAATTTAAAATAAAATTAAAATAACATAAATGTAAGCGAGCACTATACTATGATCAGTGTAAAGAATGATTAAAGCATTATATTATTAAAAGAATGGAATAAATAATATACTTAGCGTGTTAATTTTTTCACTTAAAACTACGTGAACTCCAACTCAACCTTTCAACGCAGTCAAATGCTCAAAATTTCAGAAGGAGGTAAGATAGTTGTGTTAATGTTGTTTGTAACATAAACAAGGAATCATGGAATTTATTTCAAATAATATTAAAAATACATTTTTTAGGTAATTTTTAAATTTGTTTGGTTAATGACGATAAATTGATAAGGAGAAAAGTAGACGTAGTGGAGTTAGGTATTGGGTCCGTCATGTCTTGTCACTTTTCAACTATGATTCTCATGCGCCCGCAAATTAAGTTACTTACTAATTACCAAATAACGCAGCAATGATCCAAGTTATTTTTTTAGTTGGTAATTAAATATACAATTAATTTAAATTTTCAACAAATAATTGTGTTTTGTTTAAATTGATAAAGTTATAACATCATTTTTAAAACTCGTACAAGAAATGAATTTTAAGCTTAACTCAATCTATAAAATTAGTTTATAAAATGAAATTGTTGGAAATCTAAACGTGAGTCTAAGTCACACATTGGATAGAAATGAGAGAATAGAAGATTATATAAAGATGAAAGACTCGTTAACCCATTACATTAATTTTTTTGGTAGTAAGTGGTGTCAATCCTTTACATGATTCAGTTCACATCTTATTAAGATATTGTGTTTTTTCGATGAACTCTTCTTTAGTAGACCGAATAGAAATTTATACTTATTTATATACTCTAAATTTATCTACTAGTAGGTGAAATTTGTAACATGTTTGAAAGACCAAAAGAACAACAGAGGAAAATGAGGGAAAGTTGATTGAAGAGTGGCTAACAAGGAGGATGTTTGTGCAGATAATGAAGTGTTTTCCTTTTCATGTTTGCTATTTTTCTAAGGCTACCATTGAAGATACCGCTAGATGCTTTCATACACTGCTGCGCCACACATTTTTTAGACACATGTGTCCCACTACCCAACAAACAACGTTTTTTTCCCTTAATGTATACCAGATCCTCAAAGAAAGTGAACAAAAGAGCAATCAGAAAAGCAAGGCGTGCATCAAGAGTAACAACTCACACATCTGTCACACATACTGCTTCTAATATTAAATACCAATTACATATAACTGGTACACAGCTTACCACGATTCCGTACTCATCTAAAGTTCCCAACATAAGAATATCTGCTGGACTCACCTATATAAACTCTACAATAACACCTGAACTGAAAGTTTAATTATTCATGAGTAACCATCACAGTAGAAATCTAGTGATTATTTTTTAGTTAGCTTGCAGGGTGCTTGATTAAAGTGGAAATTAACTTCCAAGATAAGAAGAGATAAAACATAAAAGAGGGTTAGCTTTAGTTAAGAATAATGTCAGCGTTTGTGGTTGGTGGAATTTAACAGTTGCCAATGTATTAATTAATGCAGTAGTACATGTTTGTGTTAGGAAAACTTAAATCTGCAAACATTGTTATATTAATTGTCTTGTATTTTTAGTAATGATTAAGAAATACAATAGAATTCATTAATCAATCAGTTATAATTAATGAATGTAGTTGAAAGATTATGTGAAAAGAAAAGACCTATAAATAGTTTATGTACTTCTCAATGTAGACAACAAGAAGTCTTAATATAGAGTGTATTTCTGATGAAGACATGTTGTCAAGAGTTTGGTAGAATGGATGGTGTTGCTTTGTTGAGTTTAGTTAGCATATGGTAGTTGGAGGTTGGAGGTTGGAGTGCTTCAGATTACGGTTTCGGTTTCTGGTAGCTAACTATATAATCGCACATTTTTTTGCATGCACAACATAGGATAGAGTTGAAGCAATCAATTCCACTTGTACTAGAGTCTTTAATGAAATAACCGATCCCTTTGACACAACTGAAAAAGGTACAGTTACATAATAATAGAGTTGAAAGAAGATGAAGCATGTATAATATAATATCTATAACTTATATAAGAGCTTCAATATGGATTGATTGATGATGACAACAGCAATATACCTTATATAGGGAATCAAGCCTGTACAGGTATGGAAGAGCTCATAGAGACGCAACCTTTTAAGCGTTCGATGATGATGTTTTTGCTGACAAGGCCTGAATGATGAGTCAGAGGAAGACCCTCCTTCACGCACTCATCGTACTTCTCCAGAGTGCACACAATGTCACTGAAATCTGGCCTCTTTGAAGGGTTCGCTGACCAACAACGTTTTATCAGATGGGCAAGCGCTGGTTGGCAACTAGCAGGAAGTGGAGGCCTTTCGTTCTGCTAAAATAGCTCTAATCAGTGCTCAATAAAACAACCAGCACACAATACCAGATGCTAACGTAGTAAAAACAATATCATGCATTAAAGACACACTGATACTGGTTTTTAATTGTCAGACACATAAAATGATACCATACTATTATGTCACATTAATGTAACATACTGGAACAATTGTTCACTGATATGTTTTCGAATTGATTGGGCCATTTGGAGAGTGGTTGCTGGGAACAAGGTAGGAGGGAACACATTGAAGGCCCATCCATTTGATCCATTAAGGGATCCAAATCAAGACCATGTTGGCCCGTGGGCCCCCTCTAACAAAAAGTCAAGATCTTTGGACTTGCTATTGTACTCTTTGCATCGAATTCATCTCAAGAGTTTATAGAAAATTGGACGGCCTTATCTTTGAAGGAGTTCATAGAAAAATCTATCTAAACAGACTTAAGAAGTATTAAGTATAACATTAAGCATTACTTAGCATAGGTACAAGATTAGCTAGGTAGAAGATTAAAGAGTTGTCTCTTTAAGATTAAGCAGAGAGTTATAAATGGATAGGGATGTTACCTTCTCAGCAACAGCAAAAGCAGCTTGAACAGGGGTCATTCCCTGGAATGGAAGTAGAGCAGTGGTGAGCTCCCAGAGCACAATTCCAAAGCTGTAGACATCAACTTTACGAGTGTACGGTTTTTCCTTAATCATCTCAGGGGCCATCCAACGATATGTTCCCATGTTTCCCTTGGTCTCCCGACATCGTGTTTCGAGACACGATGTTCCAAAGTCTGCCACCTTAACCCTCATCTCATCGTTGAGAAGCAAGTTATTTGACTTTAGGTCTCTGTGGATCACACCTTGCGAATGAAGGTACTCCATGCCCCTTGATATGTCAAGAGCTAACCGTAGTATGGTTTCTGTGGAAAGAGAGTATGGTTCTTTCTTGTTTAGATACATCCTCAGAGTTCCTTGTGACATGTATTCTGTTATGATACAGTACACTGGCGGTTTTTTACAAGCTGCAATAAACTGTAAATTAATACACCTTTATTAGTCACCCCTCCATCTTCAAAATCTCACTCATAAAAAGAAAGAATATAATTACTCTTTTTTTATGCATACAAAGATGAGATTGCATAGAACATGATTATCTATCAGTTCTTTTGAGTATGCGGTAGAACTTTGAAGTCAAAAACAGTTCAACAGTGCTGTCCTTGAATTCGAAATCCGACAGAAACAAAAACTCATAAAGCTAAACAAACAAAAACATGAGGACAAGAAGGTATGTTTATGTTCACAGACTAACAGTTTGAGTGCTGTAGAGTTTTAAGAGCTTAATGACCTGCACTATGTTAGGGTGAAAGAGACGTGAAAGTAAAGCAACTTCTGACTTGAATTGCTGTTCGAGCAAGCCTCTTCTCTCCTCGTCCTGTGTGGGAATCCTCACCATTTTTACAGCCACAGCTCTCTGCTTGTAAATTCCACGGTAAATCCTACTGTGAGCACCGGAAGCAAACTTGTTACCTATGAAAAGTTGGGAAAGATCAGCAGTCCATTCTTCTTGATCCTCCTTTGATGCTTCCCATGTCTCCACATTCTCAGAGTCCAATATCATGGACCATGATTCCAAGCTGTCAAACCTTCTTCTCTCCATGTTCTCCAAGTCAGAATCCAACCGTGCCCTCGAAGAAGAAGAGGGTTCTGGCAGAGGCTTACTCTTGAACCTCCTCAAACGAAGCGCATGGAAACATGAGCCTCCCATTGATGCTCTGCCAAAGTTCATGCCTCTGAAACAAATACGTGCAGTGACTGATGCTTTCTTTCCTTGTCAAAACAAACTGTCAAAAGGAGATTTTCTTCTGAACGTGTGAACCGATTTCAGGAAGTGCATAAACCGATTCCGAAACATAGGCTCCAACACAAAATGAAGAACAATAAGAAGAATACGAGTCAAAATGACTCATTTACGAATTCAGAGAAGACCCTTTTGACTTGCAAGAGAGGAAAATGAAGAAGTGATCATATCAAGCAATTGCCACACTTGGTTTATCAATCGAAAGCTGTGAAGGGTGAAATTTCTGCAACAGAAACGTAGGAATTGGAAGTAATTGCAGGGGACGTTGATGAAGATGGAAATTGTAAGGAGATAGAGATGAGAATAGAAGAGAAGAAGCAGTTTTCACGGTTTGTTTCTGGTAATAGGACGGGTCAGGAGGATTAGGTCGTGTAGCACCATAAAGATGAATTCAAAGGGTGAAGCTTCAAGGGTGTCTCGTGAGTGCTTGGTTCAAAAGTGGAGCCAGAGAGAGAGAAAGAAAGAGAGACTTTTTGCTCGATTTTAATTTAATTGAGCTACCTTGCTTCTGTTCGCGTTTCTTTTCTTGCATGCATCATCACATCATCAATGATAAGTGGCCACAGTGCAAAGCATGGTCGATTTGAGCTTTGCGTTTTGCTCATCCAACAATTTTGTACTTTTCATTCTGCTAATTGTTTGAGATATGTCCCATGTTGCATCCTTTAACTGTAGCACCAAATTGTTAGCACCAAAAAGCTCCTTCAATGCATGTACATGTGGCACCTAATCTTGCCAAAAAGATAAAGATTAAAGTGCACACAAGAGCCAAGTCAAGAACCCTTTGATCCAAATGCCACGCATCATTCAACTCTTAGTTTATCTTTCCTTCTTCCCACACAAAAAATGTACTCAAAGGTACAGAAATACCTTAACTGAGGGATTTTTATTTGGATTTGCATGAACTATATGTGTATTCCATCTGGGATTGTCAATTCAATAGATTAGATTGATGCAACTTGATGACTTCTTTAAGCATTTCAATTGTGGATCATCTTAGCTTGTAATATTCTAAACCAAGCATTGGATTGAATTTTTGCAAAGGAAGGGAAGTGTGGAATCATACCTTTTAAATAAAAAGTGAAAGGTGTGTGAATGAGAAGACATATTTTATAAATATATAAAGATGAAATATTAAGGAACAGAAAATACCAATGCTTCATTCCAATCCCTCTCAATAGTTTGATTCCAAAACAACTACCACCATGGTATCAATCATGAGTTTTTTTTTTACCTTTTCGCTATACCGGTTAGTTAATTTTTCCATTGCACTTAAATAGTCTTACTTAGGAATCAAAACTAGAAACGATTTAAATACAGCTTACTTTCTTATTTTTGTGAAAACAAACAAAATTATAACAATCTTTATACTTCAAAACGTACAAATCAAGAATTAACTTGACTGAAATGTAGATTTTATTGTGAATATTCTTTCAACTTTTCTATAATAATCTTAAATAAAAAATGTTAACTTTTTATATAAATATTTTTTTAACTTAATTTATTTATAATATTTTTAGAGTTATTTTTCTTATTTATGAATTAAAAAAAATAGATTTTTAACTTAATTTACTTCTACAACTTTTCGTATGAATGGGGAGAAGTCCAATTGATATCATTTGGATACCAAAATGATATGTTATGGTGTCAGATGATATTATTCGTATAGGAAAAAATATGACCGTTTTGAATTCAAATTCTCACGAGACATAAATAAAAAATAAATTAAAAAAGAGTGCGTAATAAGATAGAGATGGATGTACCACAATCTAATAGATTGATAAGTCAGTGAAAATTTGTCACAAAGATTGTCATCTTTGATCAAAACCATAATTAGAGATGCCACAATCTAATATATATAGATAAGTGAAGGAATCCTCTCTTAATGAAAAATGAAATTTTATATAATGATCATCCAAGACATATGTATTTGGTGTCCTTATATATGGCACACATGTTTAGATACCTAAAAAACTCTAAAAAAAAATCCAAAAATTTCAAGCCCAAAAATAACTTAAAAATTTAAAAATAGAAATAATTATTCGTCTAGTGAAACACTTATCTCATCCAGCAAACTTACAAAAAAAATTATAAAACTTTTAATTGCCTATGCTATTCCTATAATAATACTATAAGTCATGATCTTTCTTTCATTTAAGTTCTAAGTTTCATAGAGTATCATGAATCTTAAAATGATTTGTTCTTCCAAGTGTTTGTTTTTTATCTTGTCATAAGTTCTTTGAATTGCATGACTCTTCCTCTATAAAATCGACAGATAGTCCTCTACCATGAATATTCTAAAATCTTTTAAGAGTTAAATATATTTTTAGTTTTTAAACTTATACACAAAATTGGAATTGGTCATTCTTCCAAACAATAATACATTTTGATCTAAAACTTTAAGACTGAACGGATACCATACACTATTTTTTAGATGGTATTCCAGAGTAACATTTGAACAATTTACATAATTTTTGAAGTTATTAAAAAAAATTAACTTCATTTAATTAAAAACACTATTTCAATTCATTTTTAAAGTTTAAACACTACAATTTATTAAAATTTGAAATAAAAACAAATTTCACGTTCAAATTTATCAACTAAACATATTTAAGTAGAACATATCTTTATCTTGAGATAAAAGGTTATATATACCAAATGTGGTATTGATTATTATATATATATATATATATATATATATATATATATATATATATATATATAAGATATTTAAAATTAAATCTTATGTATATTAAAGAATTTTTAGTATTTTTAAAGCTCAATAACAATTGAAATTCTTATGAATTTTCACTAATTAATTAACATTAAATAGAAAATATTTATGTATAAAACTGGATAAACTAAAAATATGTTTACTTTTTAAAAAAAAAAATTGTTCTATAAATACATGATGTTGTGATAAAATCTGGAAAAACAATCCTGTTTTTTATTTACCACGAGATAGTTGTTTATTGCTTAAATAATATTTGGCAAATCTTACATTTTATTTCAGATCCAATGTAGTTTTTATTATTTTTATCCGGTGACTAATATTAAATAAATTAGGTACATAAGTCTCACGATAAATTTCATTAAATGATTTTAGACTTGTACGAACTGTATACAATAAGTTTGATTTTTTTTATATAGAAATCTATCATAGCTTTTTGTTGATAGTTGTTAAAAAAAACATTAAGAAAATGTATAAATGATGCAGGTTAACTTATATTGAATATTATTTTTAAAATTTAATATTGTTAAAATATATTTATTCAAAAGGTGTCTTTTTTATAATTTAAAAAGAGTTGCTTTTGTTCACAGACGTGAATGCAAAGTATAGAGGAAGAACAAGGTTCTCCAACAAAAATTGCATGTTCAGCCTTCATTAATCATTCTTTTTTTGTTGTCTTAGCTTTGAGTTTCTTTTTTCTGGTTTCTTTATGCGTGAACTTGTTCTTTTATATATTGAATTAAGCTAGATTTATTTGGTGGATAAAAAAGAAAGAAAGAGCAAGTAGATGCTCCTTATAATGGAGCAGAAGAAGTAAATTAAAGACAATTATATCATATTGAATACATAATAACATATGTACCAAATATTGTTAATCTTTTGAATATATTGTCTTTTCATCAATAAAAATTTATAATAATTCATTAATGGATAATAATAATAATTATTTCTGGTGTGTGAGATCGAAAATATAGTCAAACATTCTCTCACATTTTTTTCATATTAGTTTAGATTATTTTGAACATATTTAATCGAATTGTTTTATATTCTCACAATCTTAGTTTAGGTTGTTTTGAACACATTTAGTACCTCTCCAAGATACTCTGTTATTCAAATCAGTAATTGCCAATTAAAAATAATTAATAACATCATTATAATGTCAAAAACAGTCCATTCCTCAATAACATTATTGAAACATTATATAATACGAGTAATGATAATAATAGTAAATATAAGAAATAATATGAAAATGTAAAATAAAATAAAGTTAGAAGGGTTAACCATTAAAACCAACTTTTAACTTGCTTTTAAATTATTACATTAGAGTATGTCAACGTTTGAATTATTTTAAAAATTATCCTTTTTGGTTTTTTAAATAATTAAAACTAATAAGAATAATACTTTATTATTTCTTTTGAAAACATTATTATTATTTATTAATACCTATATTATCTATAACTAATAAAGGGATTGCTTTTGCTAACTGCTTTATAACTATATTTTGGTGTATACATTTTATTACAGATTTTATCTCAATTAATTTAAATTAGTTTATTCATTATTTTATTTTTCAGATTTTGTAATTTTTTAAGAATATATATTTTATATAAATTTAATCAGATTTCTTTATCTTCATAATAATTAGAATATTTAGTTTTTATTTTTTTAAAAGTGGAAACACAATCCATTAGTTATTCTATAAAGGAGTTCTCTTCTTTGGTGTACACATTTTATTTAAAATTTTAAGTCATGATTTTTCTTAAATTAAAATAATTTTTTTCAATTTTATTTTTTAATTGAATGTCTTTTTAAATTTAATCATTTTTTCTCAATTTATCTGTTTTTTTAAATTTAATCATTTTTTAAACTAAAATAATTATCTATAAAAAAAATTATCTACATAATAAATAAAAAGTATTTACAATAAAATTATAAAAGTTATTTATATTTTCTTTTACATTTATTATTATAACAATAAATATTACTATTTTTTATCATAAAAAAATTTAATGTACCTGCATATACTGTGTGTATTTCTAATAGTCTGGTAATATTTAAATTGAATATAAAATGATTATTACTGGAATGAAAGTTTGAATTGTTATTATTAATAAAAGTTAAAAAAATCATATTATTTATTTTTTTATAAAAATTAGTAGAATTGTATTATGTGATGGTTATTAACCTTTACATCAGTAAATTAGAAGTATATATAGAATTATTTTAATTAATTTTGACATAACTAAATTAGAAGTGTATCTAAACATTTTATATCATATTTTATGTCTGGTCTAGCTCATCATACTTCATCTTTCTAGACTCGTTAGTTAGTCTTCTCACTGTTAAGAAAAAAAATTCATAACTTAACTCTAACTGTTGCCAATTTCTTTTGTTCCCCAGTGGGCCAAAAATGCTAGTGAAAACACCTTGGAGGAAAGAAAACCTCTATCATTTTCTTATACTACCATTTAACAAACATAAATAACTATTATTTTATTTAAAATTGTTAGTTAAATATAATATTTTATCATTTAAAAGAGTTTATTTCAACTTTTTTGATGTTTATTTTTATTAGTTAATATAATACTTCATCATTAAAAAAGTTGTTAAAATGAGTGTCAACAGATAATTCTTCTTTAAAAAAAGTCGTCTTTAAAAAAAGTCGCAACACATAGCACTAAGTTCTCTTCAAAAGTTGCCTAAACTTTTCAAATAATCCGTAGCAGTAAACGAAGAATGATGATACTTTAACAATGTTTTTTAACAACATTTTAATATTATCTACGTATTAGTACGTGATTTCTTCAAAATTATTTTACAATAAATAATAATAATCATAAACATTAACATAGACTAATTACGTAATAACATGACGTTAATATTATTAAAAAAATATTGTTAAAATATATTATCCGTAAACTAATGCCGTTTTACCTCGTGAGTTGACACTTACCTGGAGAGGGTACTTTCGGATGAACACCTATTTGATACCTAAGTAACTTTTCTTTTTCCTTTTTAAACCTAATAACTCATATAATTTTTTTCTTTAATAATCCCGTTAAATGTTTCTTTTCCAAAATATTATATTTATGCTATTCAGCCTATACTTTTTTCTTTTTTATTTCATAAACCCCAAACATAGCTTAGTAATAATATCCTTACGGTACTAACAAGAAATTGAAATAAACACTGTTCAAACCAAGTGAACATATATATCCCATGGGTTCAGACTAGCAGGTAATAATTTATTGCTAAAAAGAACTTCAAATATGTGTTGACTGAGAGAATAATAGCGGAAGCTACAACCTTGAAGGCGTTCCCCCAGCAACTACTATAGTCTCTCCTGTTATATAAGAAGCATCGTCGGATGCCAAAAATGCTGTTGCAGCAGCCATGTCTTCTGTTGTACCGAGCCTTTTAAGAATTGTTTTATCTTCAAGCTCTTTCCTCTGCAGTAACACAGAATGATTAAATGTCGAGGAATGGGATTCAATGGAGGAAGGGTTCAGAAGACACTCACGACAGCTTCATTAGTTGTAATGAATGAAGCAAAATTGGTCGGCACAAAACCAGGAGCAACACAGTTTACACGAGTGTCTGGAGCCATCTCAGCAGCCAGGGCCTATCCATTACAAATCATTAGCAAATTAAAAAAAAAAAAAAAAGATAGTAACGGTGGTTTATAATTCTTTTGAAGGAACAATTGCAAGTCTCGTGTACTAACTTTGGTAAGTCCAAGAAGGGCTGTTTTGGTCACTCCATACATAGCCAAAGAAGGTGGCGGGTTATAACCAGCAATTGAGGAAATGATAACAACAGAAGAACCCTTCTGCAAGTGAGGCGCAGCATCCTGCATAAACCAATCACATCATCAGCACATCATACCAAGATGACATAAAAAGATAATGCTGAAAAATATGTATCAAATTCGTTCTTCTTTGTTTTCCCCATTTCACGGAGTTAATTACCTTCAAAAGAAGTATAGTAGCTTTGACATTTATCTCCCATAGCTTGTCAAGGACAGTGTCTTTTGTTTGCAAGATGGAATCAACAGAAGGATTTGCAGCAGCATTGGACACAACAACATCTATCTTTCCATACTTCTGTACCAAACCAGAGTGTTCAATCACATATTAGAACTAAGTTGGAAGACAGATTTCAATTTTATAGAAACCATGTATTGAAAAACATGAAGGCCAAGTATCAGTCTAACCTCCTGACGAAAACAACAAAGAATAATAAGCCTGAATGAGATTTAGACTGGTACAACATATGATCAAGATTATTCATCTTTATCAAATCAAACACTGTGATATAATTTAAAATGGTTTAATTTTAAGTAAGAATTCAATAGACATGTAAATTTAGTATAAAATGTTTTTATCATCCTTAGTATAACTTCAATAATAAAAAAACAATAAAATTACTGTACAACAAACTTTTACAACTCCGAGTAAGAGTTATTTAAAAGTGATAGTTTAGAGTGTTAAACTATCTTATAATTGATCTGAAGATCTGACCTGCACAGTTTTGAGTATCAACTCCTTCCGTTGTTGAGGATTAGAAACATGGCAAACAACCCCTAACACTTCAATTCCTTTTGCCCTCAGTTTTTCCGCCGCCGCGTCAACGTTTTGCTGCGGTAATTGAACGGGATGAAGATGAAGAACATGAAGGGAAAACCTAAAATTGAGTGGATAGAAGAGAAATCAAGAAAGGGGAATTGAACCTGTTTGCGAGAAGAGATAACAACGGATGCACCTTCGAGGCCAAGCCTCTCGGCTATGGCTAAACCGATTCCTTGCGTGGAAGCCGTCACAATCACCACCTTTCCTTCAAATCTCTTTGACTTCACCATTTCCACTTTCGATGCAATCCAAGTTAACACACACTCACCATAACCACCCAGACTCAACCATCCTTTCTGCCGTTTAACCACTTTTTTATATTAGCTTTGAACATTTACCAATCAACGAATTTATTTAAAAATATTATCATGTCTGAAAATATTAAAGCCAATAATAAAATTACTGTTTAATTTTCATTATGTCAATGCAGATTCTTACATCATCAGTTAATTAAAATATAAGTTTCGAAATAAATATTATATAAAATAATAACTTTACTGTGAGTAACAATTCATGATTTAAAAAAAAATATGTATACTATTTAATCGTAAATCGAGTTTAAAGCTAAACATAATTGATAAATTAGTTTGGCCGAAAGTAATTAATTGACCTAATTTGTTAACTTTTTTATTTATTTTTCGGTTAACCTTTAAGATTAAATTAAAATATTTAATATATTTTAAATATCTTAATTATTGTTTATGACGTGTTTTAAATCTCTTATTTATGACTTATTAAATAAAGCGGGAGAGATTACTTAACTAAGACTAGTAGCATAAATTACAAAAATAAAAATAAATAAACACTATTTTGTATAAAGTGTTTACTTTATAAGATAAATTCAAATAAGAAAAGTTTAAAATATACTTTAATTTCATTTTTTATATTTTGATCTTTAGTTTATTAATTTCTTTTAAATTCTATTCATATTTGTTTCATCAATTCACAAGTCTTATATGAAGTTAGAAATTAGTATAAAACACGTTCTTCAACTTAAATAAATTCTGTGGTTCAAACTTTGTGTTTCGAATTTATTAAATGTCGAATATCTTAAGATTTAATGAATTAATTCGAGGAGGAACCATTGCATCTGAAGATCCAACGTCCATACCTATTTTGTGGTTTCTATCAACATTACTTCTTAATATATTAGTAAAATCATATTTCTCGGTTTTTCTTTTTTACATTAGGAAAATAGAAAAAAAATCATATTAATTATATAATAGAAAAAATATGCATATGTGTGTTGAGTTTAAAACGACAAAGAGTGACTTTCTTATCTTTGAACATAATTTGAAATAAAGAGCAGTATGAAAATGCAAATAGAAACACATAATAACTGATATGCGATTACACTCATGAGATCCCACCTTGAATTATCAGAGATACAACCTTATTTTATCTTGGAATTGTTTGGCACTTGGGGAAATTATTTGATTTATCTGTCATCATAAACAAAAAATGATTGTGCGTCCTTTGTTTGTTGTTTCCCAAATTTGATAATGGGAATAATTTCAATAAGAAATGTTTCGATTATTCTCTGCATTCATCGACCAACTCCTCTGATGAGAGCACGCACGAAACATGAAATAAGCTATCTTTTCATTCTGCAACCTTGGTTCGTGTGAAGGCAAACAAATTTGGAAATTAGAATTTCTAATCCTTGTTAAGTTGGGTGCATAAGTGCATTCTTATTTTATTTTTTTAATGGCTCCTTTTTACTATTTTTTTTTTGTGGTAGAAAGTTTTTTCTTTTCCAATCCATCCACCAATTCCTGGTTGAGACTCCAGTCGCCCATGGCTTCTCTAGATTTAGGAACTCTTTTTCAGCTTGTGTTTCCTTGTTTATATACTTTTACTCTATTGCATTGATGTGCATATGCTTATAAGGTATCAATCTAAATCTTTAAGTCTTTTCTTATATACTTTAGTTGAGATTTTAACCTAACAGTAGAAGAGTACAAGAGGATGTTGCTCTTTGAGAATGTGAAAAACATGTGAATATTTTTAGATAAAATTTACGATAAATATTTAGTGTGTATAACTATTTATTATTAATTAATAGCATAATATCCGTTTATATTTGTATACGTAGATATTCATCATTTACAAAATTTAAAATTAAATTTAATTAAAATTATTATTAATTTATATTTTTATTAGTTTAAATTTAATTGAAATTATATTTTAATTTATATTTAATTTAATTTATATTATATTTTATATACTTTTTATTATTTTATTTTAAAAATTTATAAGATATATTTTTAAAATATATGTGAGTATCCACACTTATTCACATATTTTAAAATACACATATTTTTTAAATGGTTATATAACAAATAAAAGTGTTTTTTTTTTTTTGTGTAGATAGACCATCCTAATCTTGTTGGTGAGAGGGTTTAAGCTTGACGAAACCAGATTGGTCTAAAACCATATATACATATATATACCGTTTCAATTTTTTATTTCCTTCTCTAATTTTTATTTCAACAAACAGTGCTCGATTTCCATTAATTTTTCTTTCTTTTATTTCATATTAAATTTTTGATAATTACAAAGTCAAACATTCAATATTGTAGATTCGATATGGTGTGTGGAAATTGAGGTATGACCGAGGAGAAAAATAAAAATAAATAGAATATAATTAACGGCTTTTACATAGTAAATTTCACTATGGATTGCCCATGGCGTACACTACGATAGACATTGAGACATGAAAAAATTAATCATTTATATAAAAAATCTCAGCCTAAAAACAATCATAAAATGAAAAACTTTGTTAATTCAATCATAAGGATTTCTGAACTTTTTTAATAACTCTGGTATTTCGTATCCAAGCATGTCATCAACCGCTTGAATCATTTTGGGCTTTAGTTTCTCAAATTTGTCAATGCTATAGCTACTCAAAATCTCTCTGAAGTGTTCTACATCGGGAAAATCACCAGCTGGTAGATGAAACTGCCTTTGAACCTGTATCATATATGATAAGAATTAATAAATGAGAGGAAACAAGGGAGACGAAGTGAAAGGAGAGACCTTTTTAAATTCGTCTTCAAGATTCTCTATAAGCCTTTGTTGAGCCTTAGCTTTGCCCATCATTGCTGGCATCTCATTCCTAAGATGACTAATTAGATACGCATGAATTTTAGCAGATCTAGCACGTTTCACAAATTCATTGATCTGCACAGTTCCAACACCTCAGAATTTAGAACCAGAAACAAAAAGTAATATATTACAAGATAAAAAAGTATTAGAAGGATTAATAGAACGACCTGCCATACGCACTTAATTCACATATTTGAAATACCAGGTCAGACAATATTATGAAAATAGGACCATACCCGACTGTCGCATGCCTTTCTTGGAATATCTACCAAGTCTGCAAGAAGATCATTCTGTTCCTTTTCAAAGAGCTCCTGCCCTAACGGGCCAACAAATCCTTCGTTTATAGGCTTATCATTAAATGAGCTGCAAAGAAAAGTAAAATAAACTTACAACTGATGTTTGCGAACAAATTAGAGGAATCAATAGATGTGATATGAAAACAATGTGAAACCTCAACAAATGCTAAGCATTTTAAAAGTAAATTTCAACTACAATGTGTTAAAAAGACAAATCAATTGGTCAACAAAACTGAGATCGAATAATGTTCAACTGCAACAAGACAGTACAATCTTAAATAAATGGTTAAATACTTAAATCGAGTCATTGTAAATAAAGTAGAAATCATTAGCAATATGTAAAAGATGAAACCTACCCAATATATACACGCATAACTTCTGGAGTATTCAGAACTTTCCCCAGAGACCACATCAATGCTCCATAAACTCTCATGAGCTACGTTATTAAAATGAGGATTGGAAATAAGTCAAAAGTAAATCACAAATTTATCTAGAACAGGAGACAGAGTTGACGGCAGTTCATTACTTGTTGAGTATCAATTTGGTCCGCTTTATTCAAAACCACACGAATCTTGTCATCATGACCGTGTAGAGACCCAATTACACGTTTAAATTCATCACTAATGTCAAGTTTGTGAGGATCAAATAGCAGAAGTATCAGATCACATTTTGCAGCAAACCAAGATATAACACCTGTGAAGTCATAACTTCGTTGAGTCCTTTGTTTTTCTCCAGAGAGGACACCAGGAGTGTCCACAAATGTTATTTCATCTAGCAGCTGAAACAAAAAATTGCTTCAAGTCCAAGGACAAATAAATGACACAAGTTGTAAGCATATATAGAAAACTCACTGGATGTGGCAGTTGAGAACACTGGAACTTTGACAAAAATGAACCACCAAAAGTTGTCAGGCCACTAAAAGGCATAGCAGCATCAACAGCTACTGTATTTCCAGGAATACTCCTTTCATCAGAACCAGACTACAAGTAAAAAACACATTCAACTTTGAACCTCCATGAGCGCAAGCAAAGCACAAATGAACATGACAAGGTAACAAATTAACAATTTTCAAAGCCAATGCTAGAAAAGGGGATTATTGTACCATGACAACCACAAATCTGTCCGTTGTAGGCTCTGGTCCAATGTGTGCACCTGTGTGAATAATTAACAGGAGACAGGATCAATAAAGTAATTTATATGCCTTCATATATTACTTGCACGGAGGATTTCAAATAATGCGGCTGCTAGATTATCCACGACTCAACCAACCTGGATAATTGCATCTTAGCATATGTTTTATGAAGGTTGTTTTCCCTGTGGAATATTGACCAAGAAGCATAACCATTGGTTTAGCATCAAAATCACTGTCGGTCTGAAAGACAAATCATAGACATTCTTAAACTGAATATTTCACATTTACCTGAATAATAAGTCATGTTAATTAATTAATATGCATAAATGTACAGTTCACAAAATTTGAGATACTTTATTTGTATATTGGGTGTACAAGTCGCTTACCAATAATGGAGATACAAAATCATTGAATTGATAAGTGACCTCCAACGGCTTTAGCTTTTCCACGTACAATCTCTTCAAACCATCAATTATTGATGTAACTGCATTGAGAGGTAACTAAAATAGACCAAAATTTTATAATTAGAATATACCTGGCAATCGACTAAGGTAACACAAGGCCTGTGTAATTGAGCTTCAAAATTAATGAGTTCACAAGCGCACATTACTAATAATTTTAACTTAGGAATCATGTTGATCCAATATTGCCTTTTACACATCAACGGATTTGTCATGGCAATGAACATATGCAAGAAGAATGCTATCAATTCTGAATGCATAATCTCTTAAAGTAATCCAACCATTCACTAATTTAAAGCTGTCGGTTAATTTTTGCACCATACATTAAGTATCATTAATTCATACAATCTTCTCAAGAACAAACCAAAGTGACTTCATTTTCTAAACTCTTTTAAAAGCAAACCACTTATTGTTGTTCAAATGGGCATTGATTTGGGTGACTCACTTTCTTCACAGATTTTGGAGCAGCCCATGAATTGAGGGGCAAAGGCTGAGGTTGAGCAGTCCCTACATATTATCAGTAAATAATAGAATCAATATTAATTACACGGTACAATGTCGTGAATGTGGAAAAAATATTACACGTCTAACCAAATGCCTCTGGTTGGGAATGTAATGTCAAATTCTTTGTCTGCTGAAAAAGAAAAAGGAAAGGTAAAACATTTAGAAAAATAATCAACAGTATTAAAATTATTTAATTGTTAAATAAAGACAAGGTGAGGTACACAAATTGCTCACATCTATTAAACCATCAAGCCCTTCCATTACTGGAGATTTAATATTTTCCTTGTTAACTGAAATCAAAAGAAATGGAAAAAATAAAATGCATTGGAAAGAGTGAATACTGAATACTACAAAGTATTTGGAACGACAGACTACGAATTTAGACAGAAGAGAAACTTGTATCTCTGAATCTAATAGATAACATATATTCCCTTTGCACCAATATTTTGAACCGTTATTCATTGAGATCAACACCCTTCCAGTTCACAAGGCTCAATAAGTCTGGCAGGTTATCCATTTCTGTAAGTATCAGGACCAGTAGATTTCCCCAAGCCTGTTTCTCCTTCAGTATTGCATGAATTTTTGATTTATAGGACTTGAGAAATAAACCTCAATAGTGAAGTAAATGAACTTTCTTTTACACATACATATTTCAGTTAATTCAGCCTTGCAGTGATACAACGAATGACTCGTATCACGCCAAGTGATTCACAGCCCACGTATAAAATCGGCCATGATATGGGATCTCACTTAAGTATTCTTACCACCACATGCGAAACATGTCATTCCAGAAAAAATGTGGGCAAGTATCTGATAAGGTAAAGATCAACACAAACAAATGGCCAGTATGAATGACATTATATAGGTGAACTTACTTTCCGCTTTAAGGATATCTGAGTTGATATCGTATCCTGCTTGTGCGAGCGCAACCAGCTGTTTATTAAAAAAACATTCAATTTTAAAGTAAGATTCTGATAGCAGATTATCCATATTAAAGAAAGAGTCGGTATTTAAAAATCCGAACCTGCATTGCGATAACAAACTCTTGAAAACCTAGAAATCCTTGTCTTTTAGCATCAGCGATAGCCCAAACCTACGGAGAGCAATTAAGCAAGTATAGATTAAATTTCACTAAAATCGGAAATACAATTAAACTAGTTGAATGGCATAAAAATTTAAGAGTCGTTGTAAATTGAAAAATGAATGATAAGAAAAGGAATATATACCTGCTTGAGTTGGGAGCGAGACAAGTTGGAGAGAGCAAAGAACTTGGTTGCATCATTTCCAGAGATACGGCCATCTCCGTCTACGATCAAATAAGAGAAGAAAAGAGAAAAAGAATGAGTTACATCCGAATGCGAATGGAGTTGAAGAATGAAAGGAAGCGAAGCAGTAAAACCTGAATCGGCTAAGATGAACCATTCTTGATACGTCGTCAATTGCTCTTTGGAACAAGAATCGATCCAATCGGAGACTGCTTTCATCTTCGAAAATGAAGCGTTTGACTCGAACAATCCCTAAGCTGCTACGCAACGCCTCGAGGGTTTGCTTATAGTTCAGTGAAGAGTTCCTTTCCTTGGTTTTCAATTTTGGAAAAGATTAGTAATCTGAGTGGAGTTTTACTTCGGTGATTAGCGGCTAAGATCATGTTCAATTGGTTTGCTTCTAATGGGGCCCTTTATTCAACACGAAAGATCCACGAGGATACCCTGGATTTGCGGATACGTTTCTTTTTCTCATCATTTTGAACTTTTGAATTACAGCGCCATTATCAGGCCCCCATTTTCTCATAAAATTTACTCAAATATATTCTTCTAAACTCATTCTAAAAAAACAAACACAACTAGTAATTTCATATAAAGTCATGGAAAGAAACATTTATTGTTTTAATAAATATATAAGAAGCTAAAATATAACTTAACTAACATTAAAAATAGGATCATACTAACCAAAGCCTTAAAGACACTCGTTAATTAACAAACATTAAGTTTTACAAAAACTCATTGATAATTTTGACGTTAATGAATTATGACTCAATAACTATTAATGCAATTTTATTTTATTCAAAAGATAAAAATATTCATATGTGTTCTATAATTGTAATTGATTATTTATTTTATACACACAAAAAGAAGTTTAAAAAAATTACAAAATAATAAAATAAGTTTCATCTTATTGTACAGTTTTTCTTTCTTTTTAATTGTCTGTCTTTAAAAAAAAGCTTAAGTTAAGCAAGAAAGCAAAAGTGTCCTTGGAGATTACATGATTTATTTTCCTCGATCTAACTGAGCAAAAGCAAAAACAGTATGAAAAATAGCAATGAAAATTGGAAATTTTTTTATCATCATATTTAACACTCACACATATTTAACATATTTAAAATAAACAAGAAAAATTAATTTAAAGAAGTGACAAAAAATAATACAAAGAAAAGACTGTATCTTTCAAACTTTTACAGTTTTCACATTTTAAACTTCAGTATTAAGCCTACAAGAGATGTTTTTGTTTACTTATTGATAAAGATGCTAAAAATTCTAAAGCAATTATTTTGTGTTTAAAAATCATTATACGTGTATAAAAGATAAAAAAACATTTTTATCTTTATCTATATAGATTTATATTATTTTAATTAATAAAGTTAATTATTCGAGATTTTGGAATAAAAAATCATTAATTTTACCTAAATGGACACTGATTAGGATTCCCGTTAAAAATAATACAATAATTAATTACACCTGTAAAATTTTACCTAACTTCAATTGTTCCTTCAAAATGCTCAATACAGTTTAGAAGGAGTGGCCATTTCAGACTTGACCTAACTTCCCTACAATAAAAGTACAAAAATAATATCTGGAGTGAGAAGATATTAAAAAATTGAAAGCAGGCAACGGAATACAGTAGTTTACTTCAAAATACAATCAACAAATACAAGTCCTTTCCTTTCCTATACGCCAATACAGTATCTGGATCGTCGAAATACAAAGGTTTGGTATTTTCGTGGTGGCTTCCGACTTCGGCATACGTCTCCTCCCGCTGCAGTCATCACACACCATACTTGAAAGCATCTTCTCTTACCTTTTTCCCTCTCCTCAGTCGCATCTTCAATTCCTCCCACTCCAACATGTTCGGCTCCGCCCGAATCTTCTCCGACGTCGCTCTCCGCCTCCGCCAAAACTTATCGGTAAATTCTCCTTTGGCTCAATTCGCCTTCGCCTAGGGCTTTGTCGAACATTCTGGAGATTCACGTTGTCCTTTTCTCTCCCGTTTTGCAGCTTCGAGGTGTGCGCGTGCAGAACATCAACATCGGAGGCGGTATGGGAGGCGAGATCCCCGACAATAAGCGTCTGGAGTACGCTCTCCAGCACCTGCACGGAATAGGGCGCTCGAAAGCGCACCACATCGTGTGCGAGCTCGGAGTTGAGAACAAATTCGTGAAGGATCTCAGCAAGAGGGAACTCTATTCCATTCGCGAGTTGCTCGCCAAGTACTTGATCGGAAACGATTTGGTATTTTCTTCCCACCTTTTTTACGCCTCTTTGCATAAATTACTCTATGTTGTTTGCACACAAATACAAAAAACCAAAGAAAGAGTAAATTGCACCTTACTTTCGAGACTTCGCAAAACTCCTATTATTCTCTATCATGTTCGGCGGCGTTGTGCGCAAACCTCCTTTACTGGGTACATGGGCACACCCTGTAATGTATGTTTTCTTAAACAACTAAGGAAGGTTAGTGTAACGAGTAAGTGGTCTATTAGGGGTGTCAGTATAATGTCTTCAGATGATTAAGGACAGTTAGGGATGGAAAAAGGAGGGTGTCAGTATAATTCACTCAAAGCAAAATGAGTCAAACTTTCTCGTTGGTTAAGATCAACGTATGTGTATAGGTTTTCAGAGAAGTCAGATGAAAGAGCTTCTGTAAAATGTGTACTGTATGATTTGATTCTAACTTATAAAATAGGTTTAATTTATTTCTGCCTTCTCATTTTCTACTTGTATGTGTGTTTCAGAAAAAGTGTGTTGAGAGAGATGTGGTAAGGTTGGTGGGCATTCAGTGCTACCGAGGGATCAGGCATGTGGATAACTTACCCTGCCGTGGACAAAGGACTCATACGAATGCACGCACAAGGAGGAGCCGGAAGACTTTCTCTGGATCGAGATAGGTACCGCTTGACAAACAGATGAGTCTGGGATGTTGAAATAAGTGAAATCAATGTTCAGATTTACATGTTCAATCTGCCTTTGTCGGGTTTATCTTTTTCTGCAAGAGCTTTAATGGTCTTATTCTGCATTTTGGTGGGCTTCTCCAACATTACAGCGTCAGTGCTGTTAAATTTTTCACCTATTCTCTCCTCATTTGCTGGTAACCAGAGCTCAATTATTTTGCACTCTTTAGTCGTCAGTGTTTTGTTATGCACTGATTTTGGGTGATTGAATGTGTTAGCCAGCTACTAACATGAGATGAGCGGGGCCTGGTGTTAATTTTATCATATCAAAGCTTATATACTGAAATAAACTTTTAGGTTTTCTACATTTTGATAAACTACAATTGTTTCTAACAGGACAAGAACATTTTCAAACAAGATTTGCTAAATTCAAAGCAATTCAAAACTAGTTTACAACCAATTATGAAATTATGGTATAGAACAACTCCTGCTAAAGCCACTTTAGAACCCGTTTTTGTTAGATGTTCTAGGCAGCAGATAGGAGTTAACAGTGGAATAATAATCAGAGTATGTATACTCTACAGTTATTGCATTCTACCAGGTTTCTTGACCTCCACCCTGAGTTCCCCTGCTGACAAAGAAGCCAGCAGGCACCCCTACCAGCTTCTGCTCTCTCCGCAACTTACCTATTGAATCTAAAAAACGCCTTCATCTGTGCTGTCATGCTTCCTTACATTGTTGAAAATCCAAACAGCAAGCCACCAGCCTCCATCAACTTGTATTTCGTTTGATGTTTTTCGTTTATTGCTTTAGTCCAATTTCAATCGTCCAGTGCTATTGTGTATTGTTCTATTTTCGAGAAAAGCAATTACTGAATTTGGTCTGCTGACTATTACAAGTGAAAAAATAAAATAAAATAAAGTTGTCATTGTGAATGCTTATGTGTGAGAAAGACAATGTTTGTGGGGAAAGTGATGAGGAGAAAAATAATGGAGAGACATAAAGGAAGTGTAGGAGTAGGGAAAGTTAAGACATGCAGCTGATTTGTCACCACATTTTGTTCACTCATACAGCCACATCTCCTCCTATTTTTTCTGAACAAAATTTACTATTATTTTCTTTTGATTTTTTTTTTCAACACGGAAGAAACAAGCACGTGAGTCCATTAATAAAATTTGATGTAAAAATTAATTGAAACTTTAAAAGATTTAAATACATTTAATTTCATGTACTTTTTATGTTTATTGTTTGTATTCGTTAACCTTAAAACTTCTATTTAAATTAAATAAATTCAAGTAACATTTTTTTATAATAATACAAATAAACTCTTTTACCAAGGAGTGAGGAGTGAAAGCTTTACTATAAATGTTATTATTTAAAAGCTTAATTAAGTTTTTAAGTTTTAAATAATTTTAAATTTTTATGGTCAATTTACTATTCAATAAACACATGTGTAACCTTAAAATCGTGAGTGAAGAAACAATTGTCGAAAAAGAACAAGACATTTGATAAAAGAAACAAAGAAGAGTGTTTCATCCTATACATCCAATATATCATCTTGCACTTCTAAAAATTTCATTTTTAATCTTTTGACATCTCAATCTCCACCTCCAACCTTTTCAAAAGATTTATTTTTTAACTTTAATAAAAATATTTTTATTCCTTCTCTTTCTTATTAAAGGCACCTTAATAAATATTTTTTTTTTCTTTTCTTTTTTACCAAAGCCACCATCACCTTAATAATAATTAATTTAATTTAAAATTTAAATATTATTTTATATAATTTTATATTTTAATAATTATCAAAATATGATTTATATTATAATAATAGTTATATTAAAAAATAAAAATAAAATAATTAAAATAATAATAAAAATAAATATAAAAAATGAAATAATAATAACAATAGAAATTTGATTTGATATGTTAAAATATATAAAAATATTAAAATAAATTAAACAATTACTAAATTTTAAATAGAAAAAAGGAATTAAATATGCTAATGGTTTTGTTCTTTTATTTAAAATTTAATAAAAATTTCATTTAAATGAAAATTATAATATTATTTATTATACTTTTATATTTTAATAATTATAAAAATATGATTTATATTTTTATAATAATTTTTTATTAAAAAATAAAAATAAAAATAATCGAAATAATCATAATGAAAATAAAAATAATATTTAAGATCATATTTAATATATTAAATTATATTAAAATATTAAATTAAATTAAATAATTATTAAAATTAAATAAAAAACAAAATTTTAAGAAGATTTTTAATCGGATATCATATCCGTATAATATACTGTCGGATTTTCTTATCCGATTAACGAATTTTAATTTTTTTATTTAAATTTTAATAATTATTTAATTTAATTTAATATTTTAATATAATATAATATATTTAAATATTTTTAAACACTATTTTCATTTTTATTATTATTACTTTTATTTTAGTTATTTTTATTTTTACCTTTTTAATAAAATTATTATAAAAATATAAATCATATTTTAATAATTATTAAATTATAAAATATAATAAATAAAATTATTATTTTTAATTAAATTAAATATTTATTAAATTTTAAATAAAAAACAAAACCGTTAGCATATTTAAAATTTTTGTTTTTATTTAAAATTTAATAATTGTTTAATTTATTTTAATATTTTAATATATTTTAACATATCAAATCAAATTTTATATCATTATTATTATTTCACTTTTTTATTTTTTATTTTTATTGTTATTTTTATTTTAATTATTTTATTTTTATTTTTTTAATATAATTATTATTATAATATAAATCGTATTTTAATAATTATTAAAATATAAAATTATATTAAATAATATTTAAATTTTAAATTAAATTAAATTATTATTAAGATTGTAGAGAGTTATTTAAATAAGGAAAAGAAAAAAAAAAGATATTTATTAAAGTGTTTTTATTAAAAAGAAAAGAAATAAAATTATTTTTATTAAAGTTAAAAAATATATCTTTTCAAAAAAGTGTTGGATGTGCGAGACGTTAGAAAATTAAAAATATAATTTTTGGAGATCCTCACGAAACGTTGGAGGTGTTGCATGAAGATTTAGATCTATCATAAAAACGTAAACAAAGTTAAAGACTGATTACTTTTAAACACTAGACAGTGAGGTCTTACCGGTTACTTTGGTTACACAGTGGTGTAACCTTCAAATCATGAGTGGAGAAGCCATTGCTGAAAAGTAACAAGACATTTTGTAGAAGAAACAATGAAGGCCATTTTTGTGCAGAGAAGGAGAAAATAACCCAAATGAAAAAGAAGCTACTGAATAAAGCAACATGTGAAGAAGCTATTACATTTGACTGAATTGGACTAAACAAGCTGGGCGAAATTTAGTAGTCGCAGGGAGCGAGGGGCAATTACAAAAAACTAAGCACTTGTGTTACTGGATTAAATGCTCTTCACAAAACTCATGTGTCATTGTTTTGTTTTTCTTCCTGCACCATAAAGTTGCTATATACTTTTTTAACTTTTTCTAGATACGTACTAGTATACGGATTTTACTTCAAAATACAAGTCCTCTCCCGGGTGAATACAGTATCTGAATCGTCGAAATACAAAAGGTTTGGTATTTTCGTGGTGGCTTCCGATTAAGGCATATTCCTTCAGTGTACGTAGCATGCTTGAAAGCATCTTATCAAAGATCCTCTAACCTTTTCCTTTTTTTCTTCTTCCCGTTTTCTATATATATTCTACACTATTTCTCACCACCCTGCCTCCAAATCCTTATCTATATTGATTTAATAATCAATAATAGCACGATAGACAGATCCTCAAAACTGGAGATCCCGTGAATCAATCAATTCGCTCCTCCACGTAACAACATCTATCAATCGCCTCCTTCGCACTTCAGTTCTTCATTTTGGCGCCAAAACCATGAAGCTCGACAACTCCAACGGCCAGCCGCCCCTCGCTCCCGCCCTTCCGCCGCCGCAGGAGGACCGCACCGACGCCGAAGCCGATGAGATATTCGTTCCGCCCCTCAACTTCGCCATGGTCGACAACGGCATTTTTCGGTCTGGCTTTCCCAATTCTGCTAATTTCGGTTTCCTGAAATCGCTCCGTCTTCGTTCCGTAATGTCTGTTTCATTTTCTCTTCCTTCTTCTATGTCTCGTCGTCGAGTCCGGCTTCCAGAATTTCACGGTATTTCAGTTGGATCCATATATATTTTGGTGCAGATGTTTGTGTCCTGAACCGTATCCAGAAACGACGTCGGAATTTTTGAAGGACAACGGAATAAGACTTTATCAGTTCGGGATCGATGGCTGTAAGGTTTGTATTATTCCTTTTGTGGTGATCGTCGTTTCTACTTTGCCCTGAGATTCTTCTTTATTATTATAATAAATTATTATTATTATTATTATTAATTGATGAATTTTGCCCTTTGTTGTCTGCCTGTTTACTGGAGTTACTTGATTCGAACGTTCTGCATATTTGCATAAACTTTTTTCCCATTTTACTCTGCTTTCCAATCCAATTTTGTCAGATTGTTTTTTATAGTTTTCTAATTTTAGCTTGGGCTATTATTTTGATCAGTGTTGCTGCGGTGCTTGGACACTATTCAATTAGTTATTTGAAGACGAGGTCGAATATAATAAGATCTATATATAAAATTTACTTTACTATGATTGCATAAATTTCTTGAGGGCGTCCTTAGTGGTTGGTTATAAATGTTCCGGCGCTGTATAAAATCAAAAGGATTTATAATTATAGGTAACACCGATTGCAAACCTAAGTATGAACATGTATGTGTATGCAACTGCAATATACCATGGACTAGGGATGTGATGCATCGCATATATTAACCTTTTTGTTTTCAGTTGTTTCAAGGACTTGTATTCACTATAATTAAGTGTCACGCTATTAATGTCGACTAAGAGGCTGTTTACCTTCACTAGGAGCTCTTAACGTGGTCCTTTGTTTTTTATTTATATTTTTTTTGCCTCATATTGGTTATTCAACTGCAACAGTTGGTTGTGAGGGCCAGAGAAAATCTCAATTTTCTGTTCTTTTAGCTTAACAATTATTTGGTATGGCTGTGAATTTCAATGCTCACACCAGAAAGTATTGGGTTTCTCTTGCATGTTTGTAGGCATGGTTTCTCTTCAGTTTCAGGCTTAATTTCATTTTCATACTACACCAATTGATAGTAAATTTCAATTGAACCAAAGACGATACTGTAAGGCTGTCAGTACGCTTTGGTATGTTTGTCGATTCATAGGGAAAGCTTATTTAGCTTTTAAAACATGCTTTGGAAAATTTACCTGGTTTTACTTCTAGTCTAAGAATTTAGCTTACTATACCAGTAATTTCATTTCTAACATCCGCTCAATTCTTCTTTCTTGTTTGAATGCATACTAGTTCCCCTCCCTACAAGGTCTTTCTTTTTAAAACCAAAATTTCACTTTTTCTGTTTGCTCCTGCACTGTCAATTGGCTAATGTTACCACATTCTCCTGGAAAGAAACTATTTTTCTACCATACATTACTGCTATAATTAAATGAGTTGTCTGTACATATTTTCTATCTGTTCCCATTATTTTCTTCTTCGAGCAAATCAAAGAAAGATTGCGGCTTCTTTCTCTTTATCCAGTTAACATTTCATATCCCTATTTAATTCATGACAACAGCCAGCCCTTTTGTCCTGAAGCAGTTCTGGAATCAATTATTTCCTTCATTCTCTGTATGAAGCTATTTCTGGACAAAGATTCGGATTATTTATTGCCCTCGGCATACTCTTGCCTCATTTAAGAAGTTTATCACAAATTAACCTTTTTCACCTCCCATTAGCAACAATTATACTAGTTATTATAGTCCGCCTCATACTAAGATCGGTTATAGGTGCTTTAAATCCAGGACTTGCTGGAACAATGACTTTAAGATGCTTCTGTGTGTTCGTGAATTTGTCTAATTAATGTGACAAAAGTTTTGGGGATTAAGAAATGACTTTCACAATAGTGATTCTATTTTCAATATCCCATGCTATCATATACCAGAAGAGTAAGTAGTCTGACGTCCTTTAAGTATTTCGAAATAGTCACCAATATTGTAGCTTACCTGTCTAGTGCAGGCTCTTAATTTCCTTTGAAATCAAACTTTTGCTGGAGTTTTAAGGTGCCTCATATGCTTGTGGGATTATTATTGTTATTATCCTTTGGAATCGGTCTTTATCTCAAAATTAGGTTATCTCAAGATTGAATGATAGCAATCCCCCTTTCCCTTTAACTGCCTTCTCATGCCTGAAACTAATGTGGGCAGGAACCCTTCGTCAACATCCCAAACAATACAATTCGGGAAGCTTTGAAAGTAGCCCTCGGTATTTAAAAAACCTCGAACTTCACTGTTCTATTAAATACAGCTTCAGCATTTTTTCACTGAAATACCGACCTAATTGATGCTCGATTTTCTGTCTCCAGATGTTAAAAACCATCCCCTTTTGATTCACTGTAAACGAGGAAAGGTATGCAGTATGAATTTGTTCTTAAGAGTTTATTTTCGTTACTATTTGGAATTATTATTCTTCAATTGCTCAGTTATTTACCATGATCAGCACCGCACTGGTTGCCTTGTGGGATGCATAAGAAGACTGCAGAGATGGTGTCTATCATCCGTTTTTGACGAGTACCAAAGGTTTGCAGGTGCCAAAGCAAGGGTGTCAGACCAGAGGTTCATCGAATTATTTGATATATCCTGTTTGAAGCACTACCAACTGCCATTTTCATGCTCAAGGAAATAGAAACAAAGGATTGTCTACTCTAGAAAGTTACTGCTTCCTCCCATGGAATATTTCCATGATGAAGTGAAGTTTAATCACCATTAGTTTCTTTCCACACCGTATGTTACAGCAGGATCAGTTCCTGATGTATACTTTCCTATGATGTTGGATACAAATCCACCAAATTATGATGAAATATCCAAAAGCTACTGTTTTCATTTGGTTTCGCATCTCAAGACCCCAATATAAAGGAGCAGTGAGAAAGATAATTTATAATTCTATATATAATATAATCAATCTTTGTCTGCCATCAAGACAACCAGAAAAGGAAGAGTGGTCATGTATAAATTCATCAAGACACATAAAATCTTAAGAGAATACTAAGAGAATAAAAGATAGACCCATAAATTCTTAAGAACATACGAAGAAACAGAGCAAAAGTGATTGAAATACAGTGATTTATGTAAATAACTAACCAATTAAATTATTTTTGGCCAAATGCGTTATCACAGTCAAATCGCACACGTCCTCTGTTTTTCTTAATTTGATCGAACAAGGACTCCTTTCTGAATCATAGCATTCACCAAAATTGCAAAAACAATAAATAGGGCAAAGAAAAACGAAGTGAAAAACTAAAAACAAGAGAAAAATAATGTAGACGAGGAACAATCGATTCGCCAACCATAAAAAGGGCGACCGAAACGATGACTCGCCTATTTTTTATACCTCAATGTTCAAATAATGGCAGAGACACTTTCAACAGTCTCTTCATTCTCATAGAAACCCACTGAGGACTTTCTTTTCCAGGAAATTAAAAACAAAAACCATTGAAATCGAAACACTTATCATTTATCATGACGATACAAACAACTATGGCAATCTTAATCTAACCCGGTTGTCCTTCTCCGCCGTCGAAAATGTATCATGCACATTGAAACAAAGCGATGATCTTAGGCGCAATTTATAGAGTGGTCAATTCGGTACAAACCCTAACCTGTCATAACAACTGGACAAAATTACCCCTCCTCCTTATTTTATTTACGAAAATACCTCTAAACCCTACGAAGTCAACAACAGATTCATCACATCATAGGGTTGAGAATAAGGAAGAAACAATGAATCTCCTTGTGATAAGGAACTAAACTATCTAGGGTTTCAGACGCACGCCGAGTTCTCAAAACCCAACAAATACCATTAAACTAACAAAACTAAGCTTCCACACCTCCCTTTTTTATTCAATGTCACAAGCTATCTTCTTTTTCTTCTTCTTCTAGAGTCTTCTACTGACACAGTTTATCCAATTTTTGGTCCAGTTTTCGTTTCGTGCGGCTTCTCACTGGTAAGTGTGAACTGTTTTTTTTTTTTCAATCTCTCCTGTCTCTCTGTTAATTTGGCCTTTAGATTCATGGCAACGATTATTCTAGTCTGTGTTGATTTGAATTTGAGTGAATAATGACGCGTAGGAAGGACAATAACATGGGGAAATCAGGGGGTAGGAGAAAGAAGGGTGGTTCGAACCCAAACCAGGGTGTGGTTGATAATTCGGGTTCGGGTGTCGGTGTCCCAACGGCTAATGGTGGGTCGGAGTTGTTGGATTCGTCGATATTTTTGAAGAAGGCGAATGAGATGAAAGAGGAAGGGAATAGGAGGTTCCAGAATAAGGACTATGCGGGTGCTCTTGAACAGTACGAGAGTGCTCTTCGTTTAACCCCCAAAACGCACCCTGACAGAGCCGTTTTCCACAGCAACAGGGCGGCGTGTTTGATGCAGATGAAGCCCATAGATTATGAAGCTGTGATTTCTGAGTGCACCATGGCGCTTCAGGTCCAGCCCCGCTTTGTTCGGGCCCTTCTTCGTCGGGCCCGTTCCTTCGAGGCTGTTGGGAAGTATGAAATGGCTGTGCAGGATGTGCAGTTCTTGTTGGGTGCTGATCCTGGTAACCGTGATGCTTTGGAGATCGCCCAGAGATTGAGGACTGCGTTGGGGCCGCGCCAGGAAGCCCAGCAGGACCTCCAAAGTCGACCCTCTCCAGCTGCCCTTGGCGCTTCCGCCGTTCGTGGCGCCCCTATTGCTGGATTGGGGCCATGTTTGCCAGCTCGTCCCGTGGCCAAAAAGGGATCCAATTCAGCAGTTGGATCTGTTGTTTTGCCTAATAATAACAAGCTAGACGGCAAGGCACAACCGGTTTTGCCGACTGAAAATGGTTCTGATAGCAAGTCCCACTTGCCAAAACTGATGTTGAAGCCTTCAAGTGGTTCTCCAAAGCCATCTAACCCTGGAAAGGATGACCACAAGGAACAGTCATCGGGCATTCATGGGCAGCATTCTCAGGCTGCAATTTTGTGGAGACCGTTGAAGCTTGTTTATGATCATGACATTAGGCTCGCACAGATGCCAGTCAATTGCAACTTTAGAGTGCTGAGGGATGTAGTGAGCAAAAGATTTCCTTCGTCAAGTTCTGTTCTGATCAAATATAAGGATTGCGATGGTGATCTGGTTACTATAACCTCTACTGATGAACTCAGACTGGCAGAGTCTAGTGTTGATAACCATCTCCTCAAAGAACTTGGGGAAGTTAAAAGTGATTCTGTTTCAATGCTGAGACTGCATATTGTTGAAGTTAGTCCGGAGCAGGAGCCACCTTTATTGGAAGAAGAGGAAGAAAAACCAGTTGAGAATGAAGGGGTCAAGGGAGATGAGAGCGGATCTCATTCTTCCCTTGCTGAATCTGCCTCTGAAGTTCCTGACAGTGAGGTTGATAAGATAGGGAAGGAGGCTCCAAAGGAAAAGCCAGGAGCCACTGGAGATACTGAAAGCAAAGAGGTGGAGATGGATGATTGGTTGTTTGAGTTTGCTCAGCTTTTCCGCTCACATGTTGGTATTGATCCAGACGCTCATATTGACTTGCATGAGCTTGGCATGGAGCTTTGTTCTGAGGCACTCGAGGAAACAGTAACTAGTGAGGAGGCTCAGGATCTGTTTGACAAGGCTGCTTCAAAGTTTCAGGAGGTTGCTGCTTTAGCTTACTTCAACTGGGGTAATGTTCACATGTGTGCAGCTAGGAAGCGGATCCCTCTGGATGAGTCTGCAGGGAAAGAGGTAGTGGCTGAGCAGCTTCAAGTGGCTTATGAATGGGTCAAGGAAAAGTATTCGTTGGCGAGAGAGAAGTACGAGGAAGCACTCTCGATCAAATCAGACTTTTATGAGGGACTGTTGGCTCTGGGGCAGCAGCAATTTGAAATGGCTAAACTTCATTGGTCTTTTGCACTTGCTAAGAAGATAGATCTATCTGGCTGGGATTCTAAAGAGACACTTCAACTTTTTGACAGCGCAGAGGAGAAGATGAAAGCTGCAACAGATATGTGGGAGAAACTGGAGGAGCAAAGAGCAAAAGAGCTAAAGGACCCAAATGCAACCAAGAAAGATGAATTATTGAGAAGAAGAAAGAAACAAGGAGGTACCACTGAAGGTGAGTCCTCTACTGTTGGAGGTCAGGGTGATATATCTGCAGAAGAAGCTGCTGAGCAAGCAGCTGTCATGAGATCTCAAATTCACCTCTTCTGGGGTAATATGCTTTTTGAAAGATCCCAAGTTGAATGCAAATTAGGAATGAGTGGTTGGAAGGAAAACCTGGATGCTGCAACCGAACGCTTTAAGCTAGCAGGAGCTTCTGAGGCAGATATTTCAATGGTTCTAAAGAATCATTCCTCAAATGGAGATGCTAAAGATGGAGATGATAAAAAGGTTGAGAACACACGGCAGAACAAGACCATTAAACCAGAGATCAATAAAGCTAATCAAGTATGAGATGGTTTGGATTCGAAATCTCTTCTGCGACTTTATTCAGTTGAGCGTTAAAGGAAGACCCTGGACAAAGAATATCCTTGTTGCTTGGAGTTTAGAAGCGATATCTTATTTTTTTTTAAATAGAAATTGAAAATTTAGGTTGTCTTAACTAGTTAGTTCTGCCCTTTTTCTTTTTCCTTTCTCTGAAGTTCTCAGCGATCTAATGAAGGGAGATTATTTTTTAACATTAGTTACGCAATCATTAATCAATCTCACTTGCGAAGGGCCAATCATTTTTGTCCCCTGCTGTGTTAGTAATGCGGATGCAACTTAGTTGAGTATTGCTTACTCACTCAAGTTTCTGACATTTGTATTGGTTGCCCTTATCAATGTGCTGAATGTGTTGCTGAGTTTATAACATTATGTCCTAAGCTTTGGAGAGTGAGTGGAAATTTTGCAATTGGGAGTGGTAATGTGAACTTTATCGGAGGTCCTTAAGTCATTGTTCCCAGTTTGCTAAAAATACACCTTTAGTTTTCAGCTACAGTGAATGAATAAAACAACAGAAGTGAAAAGCAAATATAGCGAAGGACACAAAAGAGATGAATTACCATGAGTTTGAGTGTCTGTACTCAGTTGTTTCATTGAAATTGGCTACTGTGATAAATGTCTTCAAATATGGAAGTGGTAAGATTATATCAAACATTATATACTAATTTGGTGAATAATGTTGAAAAAGGTTTTACAAGCATTTCAAACTCGATCCCTTATCATGTGTGCAAATCCAAGCATGAGCTTGAGTGAAGAATCGTTGCATTGACAAACATTGGTTGTCACAATATGCATTGGTCAAATTTCTTGGTTATGTTGTGTAATTGATGAGTGTGATTGGCAAGCAAGAATATCTTCCACGTTTCAGCTTATAGCCCTTTCATTACGTCCCATCTTGGTATTTCCCAATTTTATTTTAATCATTTCAAATATATTGAAATAGGAAATTAAATTGTATAATCAACTTCCTTGATGGGACGATTTTGTTATTTTGTTATGTTGTTGCTTGTCTTAGATTTCCTTTTGAATTCACTCTGAATGTTTAATATGTTAGATATTTGCATCCTGTGCTTTGAGTTCATTGCTTCACAGAAGTAATCACGTTTTCTAGAGAATTTAATAAATGATAGGTCTGCAAGAAATCAATCTTTCCCAAATGCAAAAATTAAGTTTGCAGGGCATGACAATAGGTCTGCAAGAAATTATAACTACAATTCAAAGTAAGTCTAAGGCTTTGACTACTTTAATCGCTTTCACTAAAAAGACTTTGCCAACTATTAATTCTCTTGTTTTATTTCTAACTTAGGTGTATTTATTAGTCTCTAATAGTACCATTGAATCTTCAAAAAAAATCATCTAACAGTTTTTATTAAAATGATGTTCTTCATTTATATATTATAATTTTTTTTATTTTTAATTAATATGTCATCTCTTTATGGATAAATATATACATATCAAACGCGTAATTAGACATTAATATATTCTAATCATAAATGAGATATTGAACAAATAATAAATCTCTAGTTAATATAAACTTTTAAACATATTTTATTTATTCATATTTTCTTCCAAAAAAAAAGATTTTCATAAAACTATTGGATTTTTAGAATTTAGAAAGCATCATACTTTCACCACACATTCCCAAAATTTTACATATTTCATATTAACATAATAAGTTTGTAAACTTTTTTTATTATATATTACTCAACTTTATCCTTGGTATTCCCAATTCACGATTTTATGATTACATGAAATTGCATCTGCAATATTTATAAAATGAGAGTGAAGATTGAAACCATGGTCCATTGTCAGTTCTCCAATCAGCCAAAATTACCTAATTTTTTACAACTCTTATCGCGACACTGTTGGAAGTGATTCAGGGTCGGTTTGCAAATTCAAAGATGATGCTTTTCTACCTACCTTTCATTCTTAATATTATCAACATTTTCTGGTTTGGTTGCATTCCTATTTAGAGGGAATGCTCATTATTTATGGCATTATTTTATCTGCTTCCTCAGGAGGAAACTTAGAATCCTAGAAACAATCACAAACACACAATTTTCCTTTTTTTTAGTAGAATAACTGCTGTACCTAATTGCCTATGCAATACAACTTTACAATTAAGTGCGATATAAATTAAATTTAATTTAAATTTTATTGTTCCTATCATAATATTTAATAGTTTTATAATATTTAGAAGTCGAGACCTATGATAAATAAGCTCTAAAACAGATCATTTCTTAAATATATGGTAATTGATCCATAAAATATGTTAGATACGATATCTAAATCTATTTAATTAGATCAAACTGATTTTGAATCTAGTAATTTAATTTAAATTAGTTTAAATTCATATATATAGGATAAAGTCCATGTTACTATACATGATAATTTTAAACTCGGTTTTTACTTAAATTATTGTGATTATTATTTTTTTATAAATAATTAGGACGTATCTTAAGATTGGAAAAGTGAGTGACTATATATAGAAAGACTAATAACATTCTGACTTAATGTTCAATTATCCGAGTTGAAATATTTTCTTTATGTATTGTTTTTTTTTAATTATTTTTGTAAATAAAACTCTTTCTTATATTTTGATCGTATGACAATACGAACACCTATTTCTAATTTATGTGTTTGTCTAATTTTTACTTTTTGAAATTTTCTAATTAATGGATACTGAAGTTTAAAATAAATCCAATTTAGAAATTATCAAACTAAGTTATTGAAGAAAGGGCAAAATACAAGATTCTACTATTAATTTAATTTAACAAACCAAAAAACAATACAGTGCAAAAAAAGGTGGCAGTTATAGGCACTCGATAAAATTAAGGTAGGTAATTTAACTTTTTATTCCTTTTTCTGTTGCATGACAACATTATTAGAAAGCATAATAACAAGACAAAGAAAGAAGGGTTTACTTTCTAATAAAATAAGTGAATCAATACACGAAACCAACTTAACCATCACTCACATTACATAAATAAATATTTTATTTTTAAACCATAAATTTGGTTTATGCTACACATGCATAACGAGGCACCTATAGCAAAGAAACATACCAGTAGTCATATATTATTATTATAATTATTATTGTTATTTTCTAATATAATATAATATAATGGCTGAAGAAGAATTTGGGCTTAGACAGTTGCTATTGGGCCAAAATTAACGTTGGATGAGTCGACGGCCTTCATAGCTTCAAATCTGGGCTCTTTGGCCTGGAATTTAAGGCCAGCGTAGAGCTTCATGTAATCATCAAAAACAAACTTAGGATAAACTTTGCTACTCTCGTCTTCCTTCACCAACGCTTCCGCCGGAGCTATCACTGCATCATTCCCTGGATTGTAAAACGACGCTATGGACATTCTGTTCCCATCAGTTTGTGTAATCACACGGTGCATCACACTCTTGTATTTTCCATTCGTAATAACCTGTTTTTACCACAAAAAAACATGGAGCCTAGTTTTTTACAAAAAACGTTGTCGGTGTATGTGATTTAAGAAAAACATATATACCTCAAGTTGGTCGCCAAGGTTGATGACAATGGAGTGGCGCATTGGGGGAACATCAATCCAGTGGCCATCTTTCAAGAGCTGCAATCCACTGACCTTGTGATCTTGGAACAGTAGAATGATGCCACCAGCATCTGTGTGAGCTCTCAGACCCTTTATCAGCTCTGGCTTCGGACAAGGAGGGTAGTTGCTGACTTTGGTGCCAAAGTTAGGACCCTTTGACCCATAAAACACCTTCTTCAGATACCCTTTCTCCAGCCCAAGATTCTCACACACCAACTCCAGAACTAGCTCGGCCAGTTTCTCCAGTTCCACAGCAAAATCCTTCATGACCTTCCTGTGATCTTGGGCGAGATCAGGAATGTCTGAAATGTTAGAGACAGGAAGATGGCGCAAAAAGAAGGTGCTTTCCCAGTCCAAGTCATTGATTTCAGACTCAGCACACTCCAATCCTTTGCTTGCCACCATTTCCTTGAACCTTTCCTCCATACACCTTTTGTAGTGCTCTTTCGTCAGCCTCTCCACTCTGTCCATCAACTCTATCGATATTCCATGATTCACCACCTTCACACAACAAAACAAAATCACACAAAAAACCCTTCTAAAAGTTTCCTTCTTTAAACAAAAATATAGAGTTTGAAATTACGTACCTCGAAGAAACCCCAGTTCTCGCACGCATCTTTTATTTTCTCCATGGTTGCTCCTCTCTCTTCAGTGTTAAGGTTCTTCATGTCAACAACGGGAAAATTCTCCATTTCTCTTTTTTTTTTTCTTTTCTTTTCTCTCTCACTTTACCACCCTCTGCAACTTTATGCTGTGAGAAGAGCCTTTGTCCAGCCTGCAATTTATAGAAATCACAGTGCCTCATCAACAAATTATTTAATTTCAATATATATAACAGATAAAGTTATGCTTTGTCTAGTGCTCTTCATGGCTACCTTCCCATTAAAATTTATAAATTTGTATCAAATATTTAATATATTAAACAAGTACAATTTTTTTTTTTATGTTCATACTTTAATGAAATATTGATTTTATTTCTTGAATTATTTCTTAAAGATAAAGTAAGACATAGATGTACTCCCGCAGACAGTTTTTAATTACGCACTGTTACGTGTTTTTTATTCTCGAAATAATTATTGTGAGAATGAAATATTTTCAATTGCGTGATAGTAATGTAATGTACGTACGATTGAACAGTAACATTTTCCTTTCTTTAACCAAGTGTGCAAGGAATGAATGTTTGTAATAATATTTAAGTTGAAAATTGGTTATTCCCAAGACGTCCTTGGGAGAGAGCTGCCATTAATATTTTATAATATAAAAGAAGAAAAATGTAGATATTATTTTTAAATTAGTTTATTATATTAAATTAAAGTTAAAATTCAAATTTAATATTTAAATATTTTGAATGGATGAGAGAAAATATAATGTGTTGATGGAGCACTACTTCTGCTTCTTCGCAACCCCACTTCTACACATTCTTTTATTAATTAATTTCCCAGAGAAAGTATACAAAAACAGATATGTATTCTATAAATTACCCTTTATCAACAAATTTATGACTAAGTTCTACGAATAATCATTATTCCTAAAACTTTTCTTTTTATTTCATTCTAGAAAATAAAATAATATTATAATTAAGCTTCATATATTAACAACAACGTACATTAAAAAAATGTTAAAAAGTGAAATGAATCAAAGTCTTATATTAAATAAAAATAAAAAAATTAAATGTCATATAAAAGAAAAAAAAATCATAAACCCAATATATATATATATATATATATATATATATATATATATATATATATATAATTTAGCTCTATAAAAAAAACATGTAAATTGATAACATTCTCTCACTTTAAAATTTTTTGGAAAAGAATTTCCCTCTATTTCATTTGGTTGAGAGAAAAATTAGTTGAGTCTAAAATATAATAGATAATTGGAAATATAACCTAAAATTTAAATATAGTTTTTGAAAATAAATTATAAATTTTAAAATTTGTAACTTGGGATTTTATTTTTTAATTTCATGCATACTTATTTTATATAAAAACTTTTTATCAAAAGAAAAGTGATTGTCTCTTAAATCATATGTATAGTGAAAAGCACAAAGATTGTGTATTAAGAAAGTGTCTAATATTAAAAGGTTTAGAAAAATTGTCTAATGAATTTATTGAATGATATTTGGACTTAATTGTTTTGATGATTTTTTGTTATTTCGTTTTCCAAGTTAAAACTTTATGTATGTTGGTGAGTATGTTATATCTTGTGAATAAAGTGGATAGAACATATATTGTGAATAAAATTAACTTCTTCCAATAAAAAGTATTCCTAGATTATTTTTAAAGCAAGATAAATATTTGAAATACGCTGAAATTTAAATACAGTCTTTTAAATAAATTATATTCATAAATTTGAAAATCTATAACTGAGGAATATTTTTTTATGTTTAATTTTATACGTACTTTTTGTGTTATACACCAAGATTCAAATGGTGTATAAAGTGGATTGAAAGGTTCTTTAATGATTTGAAGTTAGGATAGAAAGTTGTGATGATTAGTTCTCAAAATCATGAATTGAGTGAAGAACATAAAATATAATTTCTCAATAAAGTTTCCATAAGTGTTAAATTCAGACAGTGCAACGCATGCATTAAATTATGCTTAGATTTAACTATTTTAATGATTTTTAGTTATTCCAATTTCAAAGTTTTATATATAGAGAATATTATGTGTATGTAAAAGAGCGATTGGATTTAAAAATACGATCAAATCGAAAAAGTAATTGAATTTAATTTTTTTTTATTGTAATAATAAAATTAAAAAATAAATGTAAATACCAAAAAAGAAAATTTTATTTTTATATAAAAATAGATATTATGTAATTCTTATTTTTTTTTAATTTAACAACTTTATAAAATCAACTTGTGCAAAAATTAAAATTATATTTACATTTTAATTTAGTTATACTTCTATTCAACAATAATTTATGATTTTGTAGCGTCCCATAATCTCTGAATCGAAGAATGCGGAAGTAGTGGCTAGATAATCATTCAATTTAGAGAAATATAATGTCTTATCTTTCTTCAGTGCAAAACATGATGGTATAGGAAACAAATCACTTTCTCTCTTTATCTATTTCATTTATAACTTTATCCAAACAATTGAAACTTCATTTTCTAATCAAACTATGATAAACTAACTATACAATTTTAAATTTGTAACTGTTACTTTATAGTATATAAATAAATTTTAATTTTAGTACATGGTCAATGCCAGACATGATACATCAAAGTCTTATCTCAACTATTTTTGAAAGTTAAAAGTCAAAGTTTCAAAAGATATATTAGTTAATATACATGAAATATTGTATTAACAGTTAAATTATAGCATATATAAAATTAAAAAAAATTAAAAATATATATATATATATATATATATATATATATATATATATATATATATATATATATAATTTTATCCCACAAGATTGAATTTGATTTAAATATTTATTATTTTTTTAATAACGTGTCACTCAATATTTAAATTTTTTTATTTTATATTTGATGTTCGAAATAAGAAGTATAATGAAGATTTTATATCGATTTTATATATGACTAAATTATAGTATGGACAAACTTAATTTTATTGAGTTTATTTTATTAAGTTAATTTTCTAGAATTGATTATAATTAAAACTTTCTTAATATTGTATGAAAGTTTGATATTAAAAGTTATTTAAAATTTATCCGAATAGAGATTTTTTGATATAAAAAGTTATATATCATGTAAGTCAACATTATATTAGATATCTATTTTGAAAATATATTGCATAGTAATAGCAATAAGATGTTTTATCAAGAATTTATGTTTATCAAGTTATTAGAATATATCAATCCACAACTAATATAATCAGCAAAATGAATAGCTTTCAAATTAACATTATCTCTCAAATATAATTAGATTTCTCTGACCATGCTTATTTACTTAAGATTTAGTGTATGAACTCAAAGTTGAAATATACAAGGTAGATCTTGATAAATATTCTTAAGGATTACTTAGATCAATTTCTCATTGAGGTTTTATAGGAGAAAAAAATTTGATTTCTCCATGAATTAAAATTAGTTATGTATGAGTTAAACCTAAAACTAAAAAGAAAAGTATATGAAAAAGTTTTCACAGATTACAAATTATCTTATAAATAAGTTGTTATTAGGTTGAATAAAATTTAATATCTACCAAACATTTTTTGTATCCTTGATTTTAAATTATTTTAGAATCACAATGAATTTTGAAAAATGACACGATTTTCAAAACGACCTCAAAATCCATCATGAATATCTAAAAATAATAGATTTAGACTGTAGTCTAATTATTTGAATTTGAAACTATAAAAGTTTAAACTATTTTTTTTATAAAAAAATTAGAACTAAACTTTAGTTTTAATTAAAATCATTATGATTTATTATAGATTAGATTAACGATTGGATCCAATTTTATGGATTTCTTTTTGTCTACCTAGTTTTCAAACTTTATCGGTATTTCTTTCCTAACTAAGTTTGACTAAGTTTTATTGAAATTGGCCCCCACAACATCATTAAAGAGGATAAATTACACCTGCCATTGGATCTAACATAACACCTTCCACCGAATTGGATAGTTCATCTATACGAATACCGGGTGGATATGGGTTTGAGATATCTAATTTATATGATTTTTTGTTTAATGATATTATTCAGAAAATACTATTATTCATTTAATGATATAATTGTAGTACTGATTTTTTAAATTGAAAATCATACAGATACGCATAAAAAGGTTATTATAAAAAATTAAATTAAATTGAAATGAATGATTTAGCAATTTCTGGCGAGGAAATTTTCGTTAAAAATGGAATTATGCGGCAAACATTTTCCGAAATCTCTCAGAGCATGTCTGGTCTTCTATTGTAGTACTTTGCGAAGCCACGTTAATTGATTCCCTTATCAAATCACACTTCATAATTAAAAGTTGCAAAACCCTAAAAAAGAAGAAGCATTGTGTATGGATTACATGTTATATGTAAGTAATTTAAGTAATTTAGAACTTTTTGAAGCTAAATCTATATTATTTCAATAAACCACTCCCACTGACAAATCTTTAGTGAAAGTTTTCTCCAATTTTACATTAATTAAAGATAAAGTTTTGATTTAATATATGTTGAGTAATATTGTTAGATTCTGTTATTGTTTATTGTTCATCACGAATTTATTTTTAAAAAACATTAAAAGTGAAAAAAAAAACTGTACTTTATCTTGATTTATAAAAAATCGATGTAATAGAAATAAATACACATCTTATTTTTGGAAAATTAAATTGGATTTAAATTTTTGAAGTGTTTGTCGTTGGTTTGAAAAGTGGGATCTATCTTTCTACTAACAGAAACAAACAGAAATGTATTATAAAGAAAGGTTGTTGTTAATCCTACTTAATTAGTACAAACCATGGGCTGCAGGGTTGACGGGAATTTGACTCATCAACTTTCGGTCTTCACTCACATGCAATGTTACTTTCTGTAGTGGCAGTGGCAGGTTCTGCCTCATCTTCTGGCTAATTACTTATTAATTAGCTTTCATAATCACGAGCACGCCATTGGCTCCATGGCTGTTAATTAAAATTAACTTATTAAACAGTTATGCAGGAAAGGAAGACGAACCTGCATACCACTCACTTCCCTTGTCTTTTTTCCTTTATCTGATGTCACTTCAACAAATCCAACATCTCATTAGTGCCTCACAAGGTGATTTCTTTAACCTACAATCATTAAAAAACTTCATTAATGATTTACATATGTGTGTGTATGTGGGTCGACACGAAACTCAGAGTAAAAGGTTGAAGCTTTAGATTTATCGGACTATTGGGATAACATTATCAAGAGGATTTTATTCTGTTGTTCAGTCAAATAGTTGAAAAAAACAAACAGTTGATCGTGTTTTCAAGCAGGAACAGCTGGTGAATCCAGAGATAACTTTAAAAATGATTATTCGTATACGCAATATAAGAAGTTGGTATGGTGTATAGTTAGTAAACAGTGATTTCATCAGGAAATCATCATATATATCTGAGGTGAAGTTGCAATGATAATTCATTGCACAGATGCCAATGAGATTAGATAAGTTAAAAGTTGCATGAATGAGAATAATTGAGTGTGTTTGTGGATGGCTGTAATGCCCATAAGTATGTTTTATGTATTTAAATTGATGGAAAGAAAAGGGAACATACAGCACACGTGCAAGCAGGATCTATGGTACTGTCTCATGTTCTAAATTCCATGAATTTGTTCTTGCTTTTGGTATCTGAGTGCATACCAATTTGTGACTCCAATGACTTATAATAGCTGTAGTCGTCAAAGCGAATAATTAGGAACGACAAATATCTTATGATGTTCAAAAGGAATTTTCAGTTATTGCAGATCTTGAGTTCTGAAATTCCCTTTCAACTTGTCCATATTGTAACTTGTGAAGATTTCGCATTCTGCGTCACTTTTTTTATTCATTTATATATGTATTCAAACTTATACTCTTATCATTTTGTGATGAATAATCGCAGTTGCTGTCATATCGACGGGGTTTATCAATTTTCCGAGTGAACGTTCTGTGTGTTAGCTTCAATTTCATGGGAATATAATCGCAAATCACTAACCAAAAAGGTAAAGATTTTTTCTTTGGATTAAAACCGAAAGTGGAAGTAACATGTTTGTGCCTTGTAATCAATAATTATGATTAGGACTCTGAATAAGTACAAAGAATATAATGCCTTTCGGTATAAATCGACGTCTTAATTGATCTTTAAACTGGTTCTTATAATCTAAGTATCTGTCAGTAAATTCTTACTTTTTTTTTCGAATAATTGTTAAAGTTTAGCATCATAAAAACCTAAATTAAAACTTCATTTCAAATATATTTTAAAATTAATTTTTTATAAAATATCCTCTTAAATTAGTAAGAAATAATAATAATAATAGAAATAAATATTTTTTAAGCATTTTGTTTATGTTGTTCAAGGTCGAAGATCCATCGTCTACTCTTCTTCAAAAATCTCTTCCGAACCGATTGATATGTTGGTGGTTGAGATGAAGAAACACTCTCACGCTCAAATCAAATATGTTTCTAAAGAAAGTTTAGAAGAAAAAAATCATATGTTTCTAAAGAAAGTTTAGAAGAAAAAAATCATGAAAAAAAATGTTTTCACCTCGACATCAAATATGTATTTATAGAACTTATTACAATCAAACTTATTAATTGATCATTAATAGCCGTTAATGTACCTGTTAACCGTCTATCAATAATTGTTATTCCATTAATTAACTTTTAATTATTTTCAACGGTTGTCTACACCAATCGGTTTCGATCTATCGATTGAGACCTGTTCGAACACATTACTGATCGGCACACTATGTAGTACACATTTATTTGTTTTAATCAATATATTTAACAATCAAATTTGATAAATCTGAAATGAGATTTAAGTCAGAAATATTCAGCATATATGTCTTATTTGATGATAGTATAAAAAGTTTATTTACCTAGCTTTTAATTACTCATAACATAGCTTTTTATTAAAAAAAGTTTGAGCAGGAAGCATATGTTAAAACAGGAATATCTCCGAGTGTCACACACTGATAAAGATTAAAAGGATATTGCTCTCTATATACTAATTCACAGAACCATTGATGAATACTCGACACAGTACCTTAATTTGGGTGAGGGGGGAATAACCACATGAGTAACATCAACGTCACAACATATGAAATGGAAAAGATTAAAGTTGCACATTTCCACCAAATACGTGGTTTCCACATTTGCTCTCAGAAAATTGAATCAGACTGCTAAAAGGCTTTTCAATCTTTCTCAACCTGAAATTGCATCATGATTATTGACCTCCACCCACTAACTCTAAATATTAATCAAAATCATATATGCCTTATTCCTTCTACTAAACAGGAAAGCACTTTTTTTCTTTGAAAAAAATAAAACTAAAACACATTTTAATTTCGAGCTATAAGTGAACGGTTGAAATAATGTTTATATGTTTGAATTGGGGGCTTTTCCATGCAACTCGAAGCCTTTCTTCCTGCATTTCGAAATTTTGATTCTTGACAAAGGGTAAAAAAAAATTCACTCTTTCTTCTATAAAGGGCACACCACACTCATTTACTCATATTTCAAAATTTAACCTAGCGCTGCACGCGCACCCTGCACCCTTTCCTCTTTACCTTTGCCCAACAACCTTGCATAGTACTGTAGCTGCTACACAGCGAGACAAGATAGGTACACATTTGTTTTTCTTGTCGTTGAGATATGTTGATTTTCATTTAAATTTGACAGTGCATATGGATGGATCTGTGTAGTTTTTGTCAAAATCAGATTATTATTTTCACCAAATTTCAAAAATCATTTAAGGGTTTATTAGATTTACATTCAAATTCAAATCCCACAAAAGCTTAATCGAATTTTTAAAATTTGTTAAGTTTTTAATTGAATTTCGAAATTCAATTAAATAAATTTGGAAAATGTTATTGAGGAGACGACTCGAGGATCTTTTTTAAAAATAAAATGAAGTAGATGAATTTTTAGAAGGTCTATATAATACATTACTCTTGACTAATTGTGTGGATCATGTTGTATATGGATTGTGAGAGAATCACATTAGTACAATACTTGAATTTTGATGGGTGATAATTGTAGTTGATCTCCAATAAAAAAACATTAAACAAATTTGGGATATGTGATTATTGAACATTTTATGTTGAATTATGGTTTGATGTCTTTGATATTTCTTTTATGATTATACTAACAAATGTTTGATATTAACATTAGTAGTACTACACTTAGTTAGAGTGGAACTATGTCTTAATAAAGTTTTGGACTTTAAAGAAACCTGGTCTCTTATCATCAACCTCTTGGGTGTGAATTAACAAGACCTAAAGCAAATACGTAGTCCTCAAATTACGCTTAAATAGTTAAGAAATGTTTACGATAAATTCTATGAGTAGCAAAGTGACTTTCTAAACCTAATTTCGAAATTCAATGACATTTTAAATTAGATTTCAAAATCAATGATATTTTAAATTAGATTTCAAAATTTAGTTAGTGTTGAAATTCGAAAGAATTTTTTTATCAAGATTTCAAAATTTAATGATTTCTAAATCAAATATTAAAACCCAACATTTTTCTAAACCAGTTTTCAAATCCAGTTTGTTTCCTAAAACATTCGAAATCCAGTGCAACAAATAAAATTATATGAAACGAAACAAAAATTTCAAACAAAAAACTTGAGATAAAATAAACAAGACGAAGGAGGATGAAAATGACAAACCAAAATTCACCCCTAGGATCCACAAACACATCGAAGCGAAAGCGACTGAACAAAGACGAACAATGAATGAAACAGCCATGAATAACAAGAGAAGAGAAGAAGGAAGACGTTGAAGTTAGGGTGCAGGCAGCAAATATAGACACGCTGAAATAAAAGCGATTCAGTGATTGTACACTTGGAAGTGCAGGGAGAAGGATGGGAAAACCCCCCTTAAATTGGTCCCTGGGCCTTTTTTTGTTCACAACAACTCTTGAGCCCAACTATCATATTCCAACCTTCCTGTAGCCACGTTAATCCGGCGGTACGATTGTGCTTGTTAGAAATCCAATGCTCCTACCACTTTTTTTAGTCCCATAATGATACTTTAACAACAATTTTTAACATTTTAACACTATTTATATATCATTAGTTGGTTCATGTTAGTGTTTATAATTATTATTATTGATTGTAGAGTAATTTTGAACCAATTACAGAATAACACGTATATGATGTTAAAATGTTGTCTAAGTATCATTATTTTTTTTAGTCTGTGCTTTAATTTAACTCGATCTATTTTAACAGCAGTTACTGACTTTTATATTGAAATTTTTTTTACTGGTTGTTAAATTTAAATTTCCGATACAAATAGTTCTAAGTTTGTGTTTCTTAATCAAATGATGTAATTATCAATTTCTGATAACATCTTTTTAGGTATAAAAGTAAATGGTAGTAAAAATACCCTCTGATATTCTAGGTTAGTACCTGGACCACTTCTCCAGCCTCGCGTATCGGCTTATCACCTATGACCACACTAGACAATTTTCAACGTAAATATGTATATGAAATTTATACAAATAGTTACGAGGGTGAAAAATATATTTAAATAAAATAATTTCATAGGATAATTTTAAATATTAAAACTTGAATTTATATCCCTCATCTACCCAACTTAATTCAATAAATTGTACGTATACGAGGCTGAAATGCAGAAAAATATAATTGTCCTTAGCATGACGTAGAGTGGTTGTCCGAAAAGAGGTACTATAACCAAAACACTATACTAATGCGCAATGCACATGTGAATGTTACTACCATGCCACAAATGTAATAATCAAACACCTCATGTGCTTCGCAAACTTCGGTAATATATTATATTTAATGAAACACAAAATAAAAAATAAAAAAATAATATGGTCCCCCCTACTAGTCTAGAAATTTGATTTTTGAAGCGCCAAATTAATTGCAATATTTATTATTATACACGAATTCGAATTGCTTTTTGTGTCAGCGTTTTGAAGGGTTGTAAAGTACAGGGGAATATGAGGGAGGCGAAGATAAAGACAAAATGCAAAAATAAAAATGAACTTAATTTTTTATTTTATTTTTCTAAAATGTTCCGTTGAATCCAAGAAAATGAAGATGATCATGATGATGAGTAGTTTCAGAAGATGTGGAGAATGTCGAGAACGGAACGGTTACAAAGGGGACAAGTACCTCTGTTCAACCACATTTCTTTAGAACACACTCTACAGAAAGTGTGTCCACACGGGATAAATGCCGCCCCTTTCTTCCTCCCCATGCACACGCAGCACACCGAATCATTATCCACAGCCGCATCCTCACCACCCTCCTTTTCCTCCAACAGCCGCATCAACGACATCCTTCCCTCTTCAGATTCTCGCAGCTGCCTCTCCGCCGCCAGCGCCGCCGCGAGATTCATGCCCGAACCCGACCCTCTTGGACCCACGCATTCGGGCCTGTTCTGGTTCGAATCTTGACCCGGGTTTGTTTGTTGTAGTAGTTGTGGTTGTGGTGGTGGTGGTCCTCCTTCGTCCCTTAGGGTTGGTCGGAAAACCCAGGTGGCCCCGCAGCAGCCCATTCCGGAGAATCTGAGGCGTTCTTTGAGCGTGCGTCTCCTCCGTTGGGCTCCATCGGCGGCGTCCATTTGGTCCGTTAACAGACCCAGGATGGTTCTTGCTTCTCTCTCTGTGCGGAGCGATTCTTGTAAAATGAGACCGAGTTGACTCATATCGACTCGATCAAGAACGGATCAAAGATTAGAGAAGAGAGAGAGAGTGTTGAGTCAGGGAAAAGAAGAAACTGAGAAAAGAAAGACGAAGGGGAAGCAGGACAAAATAGAAGGAAGAGAGGAAGAAAACAAAAACACCAAGGGCTTCTTTATAATTTTTACACAATACTCGATTTATTTTATTTTTGTTTAATTTAATTTGTCCAATTTTCACTCCCAATAAATTATTTTGAAAAATAAATCTCCAAATTCTATATTTATGTCAATATATTTACTAAAATCCACGTGTTTTTTTCAAGGCTGGAATTTCACTTTTACGAAATTAATGTGAGAAACGGCTACTAAACTCTATTTGTCGTATTATCATCATCACTACAATTCTTTAATCTTAAAAATTAAAAATACAAGAACTAAAAAAGTAAAATCTTTAATTAAAATACTAAACGAAATAGTATTTCCAATTTTTAGTACTTAAAATATTTTTAAGCTAACTTAATTTAATTATAAAAAAAAATTCTATTTTAATACTATATTTATCAATCTATTTATAATTTTATTCATAGAAGTAATTTATTATTAATAATATTTTATTAGTATTTTTAATTGTCAATGAAGTTATTAATTCATTAAAAGACAATGAATTTTAATTAATAACATAGTCAATTACAATTTTTTTCAATTAATAATAATTCAATTATTGATGTATTCTTTCTAGCATAACATTATACAACTGTTATTTTTAATATTTATAATTTAAGTTATTAAATTAAAATTTAATATTTTTACATTTATTAAATTTTTAACATAATTTAAATTTAAGTACTACAATAAAATATTTAAATAACATATATTAATTTAGTTTAATACTTTAAATAACATATTAATTTAGTTTAATAATTTACATTTATATTAAAATATTTTAATATGCTTTTATAGAAAAAAAAAACTGGGTTAAAATTGAGCTCTTAAAGACGTCTACTTCTGTAAATAATCCAACAAAGACTTGATTCTGCGATTTTTATTTTTATTTTGTACTGAGCGAGTTTATTTGATTTTTTTTTCCTAATTTTAGTTCTTATACATTTCTGTGTTTAAACTTTGAAATTTCGGAAAAAATATAATTATAAAATTAGTAAGTTTTTATTTTTGGTTTATGCAACAAAAAATGATTTTGTTTTTCCTGAAATGGAAAAATACCATTTTTTATTCATAGTACTCTATAATAGTAATTAATTAAATAACGTGTAGTAGATTCGTAAGATATTGGGGACATATTCAGATAATGTTTAGTATAAAAGAGGTCTTATATGTATAAAAGAGGTCTTATAAAAATTGATCTTAACCGTGTTAAATAATTTATTATTTTATAATGTTTAATACATTTTAATTAATGTAAAAATATATTAGACGAAGTGTGATATTTTATAACATTTTTGTTTATTAGTTCGTGGTTGTTGTGGTGGCCGGCGTTAGGGAAGAAGTCAAAAACTAGTGACCATTGAAGCCGGCGCGTGACCGAGACTTTGCCAAGTGTTTCACGCTCTTCTTCTTTTCAACCTTCTATTTGCTACTACTGTTTATAATTAATAACACTTCTTGGACTTTCTTCATAATCTTATCACTGTGTCGGGAAACTCAAACTTCTCATTCAACAATACTGCAAAACCTGTGAAAGACGCAAATAGATTTTTCCTTGTTTTCTTAAAATAATTGTTCTAAACTTCTAATCATTTCACTATCATTTGACTATCCAACTTATACTTATTTTTCTTCCTCACTCCACATCAACATGCAACATTTTGCTAGCTATTTGTTTATTTTGATTTTATTTTTGTGCTTATCTTTTAATGCGTAAGAGGAAAAGAAATTGTAAACATGTATGAATGATAATACTCTTAAATTTGGAGTTTATTATTAAACAAACAAAAAATTGTCTTTTGAGATGGAAAAAGGTTGTTATAATCAGTTTCATCAATATTTGATTATGTCTTGAGCAAGTACGTATCTATTAGTATCGTGAACCCATATAAATTATTTTTTTCTATCGTATATTATTTATTTTAATCTCTTACAATTAGTATTTAATAAATATTTTATTTAGTTTTTCGTTTGTAAGTTGTATTCATGCTTAGTTAATAAGTGAAATATAATATTATAATGGATTCTTTATGTAACGTTCTTACATAATAATTATATTATACGGAACATCTAAAACGAGAATATAGGTAGGTGCATGTCTCATATCCCAAAAGAAGCCGACATTTACATCTCTCCCATGCCAATTCAACAATTATTCCAATGATGCATCAAAGGGAAGGACTTTTGTTCACCCCCACAAACCTTAATTGTGTGATTGTCTTATTGGAACATCATCAGTAATTGACATAAAACTCCACCATATTTAGGCATGCCATCTTCTATGAATAAAAAGATCACCTTTTCCCAAACCCTTCAGTGAATTTCCTCGGCAATGGTGGGTGGCCATTGCTTTTAATTCATCCACTGCCTGCTATTGTCTCGTTTACTCATCATTTCGTACCCTTAATGTAAAATCCAAAATTACGTACTAGACCTTATATTATATACAAGGGTAGAGGAGAGTGAAAAGGAGAAATGTATAAAATATGGATAATGGAAGAAAGCTCTTCTTCCGATTACGTTGAATGATTGAAGTTGACTAGGTCGAATTTGGATTCCCTCAACTTTTGGTTTAAGTTGGTTTGTTTGGATTTTTGGTTCAAGTTGGTTTGTTTTGACTAATAATTTGGGTTGGTTCATCTTAATCTTTGGTTTTATATAATATTTCTTAATCATCAATTCTAAATGAACCCATCTCTCTTGATTTTTTGTCATGACTCAACCTTTCGTCTAGATCAACCCATCTCGACCTTTGGTTCAAGAGAGTCTGTTTCAATTTTCCATCTAAAGGTTTATAAAGGAGGAGGTTTACTGGAGAGATACAATACTAATGAAATTTGAGTCCAAGTATATAAGAGATTAACACTATTCTCTATCCAAAACTTTAAGACAACGAGTCTTCATCATAGAGATCTGAGTCCAACTACATAAGAGATTGACATCACTCTCTACTTAAGACTTTAAGACAATGAATCTTCATCTTTATATAGTGTTCCACTTTTTCATTTCTATATTCAAAATAAAACTTAAACTCACTTTGATTTCTAACATAACCTAAGCCGAAAGTATAGTTTTTAAGGATTAATTAAAGTCTTGTCATAGGTGAAACCTACCTTAATTCTTACCTTTACTCACTTAAGAATGAACTTTGAAGACTGGTTTTTTTTTCCACTAAATTGGGAATAGTGGGCTAAAACTGGTCCATATCATATATCAAGTTGACATATCTTCAAAAAAAGAGAATCAGAACATATGTGTGAGAAAAAAAAAAGAATGATCCTTTGCCGGTATGTATTCTTAGACCAATTCTTAGCAAGCTGTTTCAACACCAGAGAGGGTGTCTCCAGTTTATCTTGTTCATCATGCACCTTTTGTTAAAGTTTGGTAAGTATGTTAATTCCACTTTCATTAAAAATAAATAAGTTTACTGTAATGTAACTTTTTGCTGGATAATCTTTCTAAAGGCTATCAAAGAATTAAAATTTATTCCAATTGCACTAATAAGAATACTTTTATGTAATATTGCTATAGAATAAATTCTATTAAGGAAAATGATTTCTTAAAAACCACTCAGATTCTGTTTTCTGGTTGCAACTAAAGCTCATTTTACACCCAATCACAGATAGATGAAAAAAATTACTTTCATATATATCAATTCTAACATAGTAACAGTTGTACTAGTAGGAGGTATCTTGACGATATCGTCGATAGTTAAAGACTAAAGAACTGTTAGTACACATTTTGTTGATATGATTACTAACATTTACTAAGGTGTAGTGGTTGTCTTGCATCGATAGGATAAGGAGTTAGTAAAAGTAACTTTCAGATTGCTATGGACAAAGCAGCCAACCACTGATGTACATCTTTACATGACACGTCCTTAGCAAACAATAAATAATTTCCCAATGGAAAACCAAACATGCAGCACTTTCTTTTACTAAATGCTCGTAGGTAAACTGTGGGAAAATGATTCTTTGGGATATTTAATGATGTCCCTTACCTATGAAGTACTTGAACTTCCAACGTACTTGAAGTGTTTTTTGTATGTAAATTAACGACCATATTGTGTTTCACTTGTTTTCTTTGTGATCCACATAATGCATATGGGATCTGTACGTAATATAAAGCAAAACTAAACTATCCCGAGCTTGCTTGGCTCATGACTTAATTTGGCAATGTCACATTCGTTATCAATGGCATTTACATGATAAGAACAAATTAGTACAAACCTCATGAAAAACCTCAAGAATAAGACTACGGTACTGATTAGAGTTCATGGAGATATAATAGTTCAATAGACTACGAAGATCTTTGGCGTCTTGAAGGCGGTTGGCAGCTATCATCTCCATCATGGACTCTCTAAAATCTACTCTTGGATCGTAAGAGCTCTTCTCCATTGCTACCATCACGACAAACTTTGTCCCTTCACTGCTCTGCTGTCTTCTTCTCTCTACATGACTAGCTTCCATCCTTTCTCTAATCATTTGGTCAAGTCTCTCTTGCACCATGGCGTGTGCAAGGCTTGAAACAGAAGGGAACCTATCAGAGGCTGAGCTTTCTGCTTCTTCAGAAGAAGAAACACTGAACCTGCAGCTGCAACACAAGGCCTTGCATCCTCTTTGTTGGAGCTGATTCTGCTTCTGCTGCTGCTGCTGCTTTGAAGCTTTCATTGCAGGACACAAAGACTATGCTTTGAAGGGAGATTTGTGTAAAAATAATCACTTATGCACAATTGACAAGTGGGGGCACAGCAACGAGTAAATGATTATGTTTTGTTTTATGAACATTCAAAACTATAGATTAGGTGTTAGCTTGATGGGCAGATGGGGGACATGCATATAGTTAATTGAGCCAAAGATCATCATGTTTAACTAGACTTATCATGATCTCAATCCTTTTAGGATATGATTAGGTGTCCTAGCTTTTAAATCTGACCAATAAACCTCTTTAATAAGAGCTAGTTGATGACATGCCTAATAGAACTCTACCACACTTTGCTTAGTAATTTAGCACACCATATGCCCCTTGACCCAGTTTTCTCTTTGAAATTGAGAAAAATTATGAAAGCAATGGATGGCCAAATCCTTAAGTATAAAATGTCTACATTCGTTGTGTTACTTAATTGATAGTTTTATTCTTAAAAGACATTTCACAAAAGAAAAAGGGAAAAGAGTTTTTAAAATGGCTTAGCCAATCAAATTCTAAAAAGAATCACATTGTTAAGATTAATCATCTTGTATATAAAGTATTGTATTGTTCGTTTTGGAATCTGTCAAAGACGTCTTTTTAAATTGTTTTTGATTTCTTATTTCTGATTTTTAATAAATGTGAGATTATTGGGTACGATAGAAAGACAATTTAATTATATTCTTTGTAAGCATATGAATCAAACAAGTTCCTACTTCCTAGCATTTGTTTCTGGTTTCTGTTAATAGAAATTTCAGTTCCATCGAATTGCTTTTGTAATGGTTGCTGATCAATTATGGAGGAAAATCCGAAAAAAGATACACACAGCTAATTAAGAATCTCTTTAACAGATTCGTGTATGTAGGCTACAAGTAGAAAGGAAGGAAAACTGTTACGTAAAGCAAAAGGTGACGATGGAGGTGATTAGCATGTGATTATCATTGATGACAAAGCCATGTTGTGAAAAATATATATGATCCTCGTTTTTGTGCATCATGAAGGTAATTAAATGTGATTAATCAGTACAACCAAGTTGTTTATGCATGCCTCGAAGCACATGTTGCTATAATCATTCTTACTCACTAATCATAAAGCTAAAGCCTAAGTCCCCCCGATAAGGAAGATACATAAAATGCCCAAAAACATCAAGACAGACTGTCTCAAGTTTTTGCTTTTCTTTAGAATAAGCAACAGGGTGAAAACAATGAATGAACTCGTATGACTCATGCAAAGCAACATTAGTAATATTCATTTCTTTATATTTTCAAGTACAAGTCATAGCCATCTACCCCTAAGCATGGATAATGGCGTGAGTAATATTAACAAGTCCTTTATTTTTTTTTCTCAAATATTAAAATTGTTTTTGGTGTAAGGTCGAGGATTTCCACAAACACTCAATCACACTTTCTTATGAATCACCTTAACTAATCCTGAACATTCTTAGCCAAAATCCTTTTCCGTTCACAGTTTCAAATTTTATGAGTGTGTCTGTCAAAGGTACTTTAATGCTTAAGATAATGACTAATCCGATTGAGAATCACAGTTTTTACCCGTAATCTTGATTAGGAGTGATGTTTAGGAGTTTATTGCTGAGGTCGTCCGATCTCTCTGTTTTCCATTTTCATGGTCGTGCAGTCAACTAGTATTGAACGGATAGTACTTGTCAGTGTTAACGGCAGCCCATTCAAATTAGTCATCCATTTTTGTGATTGTATCCGGCCGATCGTATAGCTCCATACACTACAAAAATAATTTTATTTCAACGGAATGAAGTTATTGTATCACTTCAAAGGTTAAATTCATCTCGAAATTCAAATATCTAACACTACCATCAATTTAATGCAATTTTGTTTTCTTTCTTACGTTCTTTTACCATTTTTTAGTTTTAAAACTGAACGTGACAAATCAACCTCTAAAATGAATCTTATGAAATAAACAATTTTAAAATACTTTTTTTCTTTATTAGCGTTTTTCAAACATTGAGTGGATATAATCTAAACAAATTCCCCTTACCATTTTTTAATTAAATGTATTGATAAATATGACACTCTTAAAATTAATCAATTTGTCAATTCAAAAATAACTGAGTTATTTTCAGATAAAAATGGTACTTTTAAAAAAAATAGAATTAAAATTACTGACAGGTCTTGAATGAACTAATAAAGTCAGCGAGACACCAAAAAGTTATTTAACCTAAATATTTAATAAGTTTAAATCTGAAAGATATGATTTTAAACGAGTTTATAAAATATTATACATTGTAACTACACAATTTTTTAATTTATCAATCATTAAAAGATATTATTGATATAATGTTTAAAATAGTTACTATAACAGATAATAATTTACAATTAAATTAATATATACTCATTATACCCATTTTATTTTCCTCGTTTTAAAACATTAGGAAAATAACTAGTCGAGAGAATACATTTCTCAATTAATTTGAATAAAAATCACTTTTCCTAGATCAACTAGTGTAATTTATGTTAACACTGCACCGTACTAGTATAATTAATTTATCAGTTTTCTTAACACAACTAACTAGAATCATATAATATTAGGATTAAAAGTGTTTTTTTTTTCTCATTCAGCAAAATGAAAATACATAACTTTTTACAATTATCAAAATCAATTCACATTATCAGATTTTGCTTTTCTATGTCAAAAACTAGATTCTGAAGTGTGAACGCACGTTTAATCGCCGTTACCGTAAATCCGCGGGTTACAAGACAAGCCAAAACTGATGACGGAATACAGAATTACCTATCGATGCTTCTAAAACAATTCGTAACGCATTCACAGCAAAAAAAGCTTCACCAACCAAATGTCGTTAACTAACGATTCTCAACTATTTAATCTCATCTAATCCTCATCTAATCTCTTTAAGTTAGATAACCTCCTTTTAACCAAAACAAATAATTATAGTTTGGTAAGCCTGATTTTTGTTCCTTTTTTTTATTTATATTTATTTTGAGTTAAAGTTGTGTAATGTAAGTTAAGTGTTTCATTTTGCATTTTACACTTCGATCTTTGCACTGGTCACTTTACACAGTTACTCACTTCACACTTTCTCCAACAGATTTCAATGGCGCCCTCTTTCGCAATCAACGGCGACTTTCCCGGCACCAGAGTCACTCCTCCTTCCCATACCGGCCGATTCGCCGACGTCTACAGCGAGGTGCAAAACAGCCGCATCGGCCACGCCCTTCCTCTCCCCTCCGTTCTTCAAACCCCTTTCGTCATCGTCGACGGTCCCCAAAGCACCGCCGCTGGCAATCCTGGTCTCTCTTCTCTCCATTCGCTACTTCAATTTTCCGTCAACACTTCCATTTCTATGTAATTTTGAGATCTTCTCTCTATCTCTTCTTTTGCAGATGAGATCGCGAAACTGTTCCCGAACCTGTTCGGACAACCGTCGGCGAGTTTGGTGCCGAGTGATTCTCCCCCGCTGCATGCGAATCGGAAGCTGAAGCTTGGCGTGGTTCTCTCCGGTGGTCAGGCTCCTGGCGGTCACAATGTGATTTCTGGAATCTTCGGTAAAGGATAATTTGCATTTCAATTAAATTTAATTAATGTGTTGAAGGTGTATATTCTTTAGGTTTATGTGGTTTATTAGGTTTCAATTTGATCGTTTGGTTTTCGTTTTAGATTACCTGCAAGACAAAGCAGAAGGAAGCACATTGTATGGTTTCAGGGGTGGTCCAGCTGGCATCATGAAGTGCAAATACGTCGAACTCACCTCAGACTATATTTATCCTTATAGAAATCAGGTTTATTTTCCTAGTTACAACTTTCTATAAGTGTAGCTGGACAAAATTTAGTATTATTATTATTATTGATTTCATTGTTCGAGTAAAAATTTAGTAGTTGCTATTTGGAGCTTCGCGTATTTCCTTTGTACATTGACTCTTTAACTGGCAATATTGGCCTTTTGTTTTCTTCAAATAAGGTTTCTGGATTAACATCTGTCATTGACTGTGATGATGTTTGTATTTCTTGATTTCTGAATCTGATGCCGTAAACTTAATGCTTTTGACATGCCTTCTGTGGGTGAGTCGTGTCTGTAAATGTTTCCAATTGAGTAGTCCTGCTGTAGTTGCTACTTTTCCCTAGAAATAATAATCAGGAGATTGTGATGGCTGGTGGGAATAATTTCTATTGGCGGGGTGGTTTTGACATGTTGTTGTTGCTATTTCCCTAGAAATAATAATCAGGAGATTGTGTCGGCTAATAGGAATAAGTTCTGCTGGCAGGGTGGTTTTGACATGATTCGTAGTGGGAGGGACAAGATTGAAACTCCAGAGCAGGTTGGCTTACCTGTGTCTGTCACTCTGCTGCTTAAAGTGTTCATTTGAACCTCGTACATCTTCAAGTTTGAATAGTAATTTATTTTACTTGTACAGTTTAAACAAGCTGAAGAAACAGTTCAGAAGCTAGACTTGGACGGCCTTGTTGTTATTGGTGGAGATGACTCAAACACAAATGCATGCCTACTTGCTGAGCATTTCAGGTTTCTATGAATGGAAGTTTACTTTTGGCATGATCTGCTATTTCTAGTGTTGGAGTCTTCAGTACCCGTTGACCTTGTTTTTTTGGGATCTTTACTTGTCAAGGAACAAAAACATGGTTTTTGCTTGTTAATTTGTGATTGATCTACAATGGTCTTTTAGCTGACCATCTGTTGTATAAAATTGTTTAGCATACACACATTATAGAAAAAAAAAATTAACTTTCATATATATGCACTGGTTCTTCTTAACTATTGTTTGTCTGATTTTTCTTATACAGGAGTAAAAGTATGAAAACTCGTGTGATTGGGTGCCCTAAAACCATTGATGGTGATTTGAAATGCAAAGAAGTTCCCACAAGTTTTGGGTTTGATACAGCATGCAAGGTGAGTGAAACCAGTCCTCCCTGTGCATTTATAATTATGTTTTGGTCTAATCTTTTATGAAATTGTAACATGTAAAAAAAGCAATTTTATCTTTGCAACACAAATAATTTGCATGGCACAAACTACGAAGGGGAATATCATAGTATATAAACAGGGAGTTTTTGAGAGAATCGGATGCATAATACTTTTCTCCAGCAATGCGGTCAACATTTTCATAGGATTTTTTTTAACCTTTAATGTGGTCCTTGATTTTGTATATAGTTTGTTGTATGTTCCATGAGGGGTACTTTTCTTTTTTATTTTATCATATGGTGTGCCATCTGGTTGGTTTTTTTGTGATGAATAGTCTTATAATATTTAAAAACCCCATTCCCATAAATTCTCTAAATAATGATTTGTTGTGCATATTCTTTTAAATATACATTTCATGCTTACGTTTACTGACCCAGTTTACTTTTTATGCAGATTTATGCAGAAATGATTGGCAATGTTATGATAGATGCTCGATCAACTGGAAAATATTACCATTGTAAGTATCTGAAAAAAGTTGGAAATATTTTAGAACTATAGCAATTATAGACTGGATGTTTTGCTGTCCTTCACTTAGGACATTCATGTATTGATTGTTTTCACTTGTAGTCTGCTTCCGTTACTTGGATATGTACCAATTGCTAGTACCACTTCTTTTTTATTCTGATGCGAAAATATGAAGTCAGTCTCAATGTTCGTGTTTTGGATTCTAAAATTGCAAAATCCATTATCCTAATGATAAAAGTATGGTATTGTGCTTAAAGGCCATTATTTGCTGTATACGCCTTATTCTTTTGACTCAAATACCATGTTTATATAATATCTTGTTCACCCATCTGAGTTTTATGCTTTGTCTGATATACAAGAGAGAAATAGGTTAGATGAAAAATAAAGTAGAAACAAAAGTTGGAGATACTCAAGTCGCTATTGATGTTGCATCAAACCCAATCTTCCAGGAGCGCACTACACATTGAAATTAATTGTTATTGTGAGAGAAGGTGCCCTCAGAAGAAATCGTCATTGACTTTGTCAACTCTGGGGACCAACTTGCAAACATATCGCTAAATCCTGAAGAACTCTCGTGTTGATCACATTTTTAACAAGTTTAACTCTTATGGCATATATGTGTTCCAACTCGAGGGAAGTGTATAAAGATATGATTTGACCATAGTAATTAGGGAAATATGTACACCTGATAATGAGGATATTCTCCTTTATTAGCCATTATAAGATTTCCCTATATTATACTTTCAATGATTATAAGTGAAGGATTTACTTGTGTGATTAAATGCACAATTCACAACCACAGAGAAACTCTTTAAATTTCATGACCCTTTATGAAGTCATTTTGCTCACTCAGTCTCTCTCACGCACTGTGTGTACCTGTTCATTTTTGCTGTACTGAATTTCAAACATTGGGTAAGAGATGGCACATGTATGCAGTTGTGCGGCTGATGGGACGTGCAGCTTCACACATTACACTGGAATGTGCTTTGCAAACTCATCCAAACATTACTATTATTGGAGAAGAGGTTTCTGATAAATCTTATCATTTTATCTAGTGTTTGATCAGTGACTCGTCAGGGCTCTCTATCAAAAATTTGATTTGACATGCAAATATCTTATTTCAGGTTGCTGCAAAGAAGATGACGCTGAAAGATGTCACTGACTACATTGTGGATATCGTTTCTAAAAGAGCAGGGGATAATTATAACTATGGGGTCATTCTTATCCCTGAAGGTTTAATTGATTTCATTCCAGAGGTAGCCATTATTGCTATTCATTAACATTCGTTTCTCCCCGTGTGATGATGCTTTGGATCTGTTCATCTTCAATCAATACGGAAGCACAGGTTAACGATGTCACTTTTACATTCTTTTTGTTTGCAGGTACAACACCTTATTGCAGAACTCAATGAAATTCTTGCCCATGATACTGTGGATGAGGGAGGGCTGTGGAAGAAGAAACTCATAGATCAGTCATTAAATCTTTTTGAACTTTTACCTAAAGCAATTCAAGAACAATTAATGCTTGAAAGAGATCCTCATGGAAATGTTCAGGTGCTTAATGGTGTTATAATGCTATGCTTGCCGTGTTTGTCTTGTCCTGTAATGCAATTTGCCTGAACGTCAATGCTGGTATTTATTTCCATTTAGGTTGCCAAGATTGAAACAGAGAAAATGCTTATTCAAATGGTTGAAACTGAGTTGGAAAAGAGAAAGCAACAAGGCACATATAAAGGGGGATTTAAGGGGCAGTCCCACTTTTTCGGGTACTCCATCTAGTTTAGATGATTTCTTGGAGTTGCAAGGCTTGATGATATGAATTGTTATGAAAATGAAAAATAAGAAGTTCTGTGTTCGTGCTTTACAATTTGTCTTCATCCTGGGTTAAGAAAACTTTCTTTTAACCATACAATAGCTATTATTATCTTTGATTTCTTTTGTTAGAGGTTATAGTTACCTGCACTCTTAAAATATGCAGCTACGAAGGGAGATGTGGCTTGCCAACTAATTTTGATTCTTCTTACTGCTATGCATTGGGTTATGGTGCTGCTGCCCTCCTGCAATTTGGGAAGACTGGATTAATATCATCAGTTTGTCCCAATGCTCTTTTCATTTATGTTCTAATTTCAAATTAAATATTTCTTCGAGATTGGTTTTAATGGTTGTTTTGGTTTGTTTGGTAATACTTGGGCAATCAACTCAGTATTTGGATTTGCTATGATATTTTGATCAGGTTGCGAATTTGTGTGCTCCAGTAGAAGAGTGGACCGTTGGTGGAACTGCACTCACTTCACTGATGGACGTGGAGAGGAGACACGGTATGCATTGTGATCTATGGGACCTTTTGGTTTGCCCCAACACCTATTTTGTTTTGGATTTTATTCGCCACATTTTTTTCTCCATACTCACGGTCCATTTGGTAGGAAAGAAAGAAGTAAGTGAGAAATACTAAAATAGGATGATGGAAAATAGAGTGTAAATGAAGATGTTTTCTTTAAGAAAAATAGGAAAAGATAAATATGTGAGAAATAGAAAGGAAATACCTGATGAGTCCCACAACTTAAAATTTTTCTCTCCTCTCGTTTCTCTTCAATCAAACACATTATGTTGTGTTTCCCACCTATCTTTCACCTTTCCACTCTATTTCCCTTTTACCAAACAAAGGGTTGGGTCCATGTTTATGCCCAAATGTTTTTATAGTTGGTATTCAGTACTAAATATATTTTTAATTAGAAATATTTTTTAGATGTATTTTATGGACTATCAATCACAAGGAATTGTTTCTTTTGATACTGATGGCAATATTAAAATTCCTGAGAATTTTGTGTACATTTCATTTATTTGAATGCTTTCTCTGATGTTCTCTGTTAATAAATTCTGTGGTTATCCTTTTAGGTAAATTCAAGCCTGTGATCAAGAAGGCAATGGTGGAGCTTGATGGTATGTATATATATGTTCGTGCTTTCTTTGTTCCCCAAACTTACTGAGAACTATATTTTTCACTCGCATGGAAGGATAGCATTGAAAATGAAGGAGAGAAAATTAGTCTTTTTTATGGATGAAATATTCTTTACCTTGTCATATTAATAACCATGACATGGTTGATTGCTCAACCTTCAAATTCGTGTATGCAGAATTTCAGTTCTTTATAAATAAGGAATTTTCTGTGTCAGATATTATGATTGTTTCTATAAATTCTCCAATTTTGTTGGATACTGTTCGATTACATACATTTGTGACGTTGAATCTTCAGGGGCACCCTTCCAAAAGTTTGCCTCCTTGCGGGATGAGTGGGCCCTAAAAAATCGCTACATCAGTCCAGGTATGCATTGACAGTTTATGCACTCATTTTTTTTCTGCACCTGCCATGCTCTTTTCTTTAGTTTATAAATTGTGTTGTCGTTTTTGTTAGCTAGAAACTAGAAAATAACTCGGTAAGTTGAAATTTCTTTGAATGTTGAAGTGGAGAAACGCTCATGATAATCCTTACTGTAGGTCCGATTCAATTCACCGGGCCAGGATCAGATGCTATTAGTCAAACTTTACTCTTGGAGCTCGGTGCACAAGCTTAGACATATTGCGAGTCCTTTTTTGATGGTGGCAATTGATGTTTTTCGGGAAGTACTGCAAATATAAAGACCGGAGATTAGTCAAGCGGTTGTGTTTTTCACTTTGGAACTTTTCTATAGAATAGTTTATGCGTTAGTCGATGTGTATTTATTGTTGTAAACTCCTGTTGCCTCAGCATCATCGACTTATGTGTATGTTTTGGGAATATTTCGATACGTGATATTCTAGTTCAATGTTCATTTGTCTCACCATTTAGGTACCACCGTAATAGTGATGTAAATTTAGTGCGAATTTTAAGATGGATTGTGTTTGCACAAGGAAACCAAATGGTCTGTTTCAACGCTGAGTATTAAAACTCTGCGAGGTTGACCACAGTATCGAGTAGTGATTCTCGCAATTTACAAAAGAAAAATCCTTATAGCTAATTACTTGAATTGGTTTATTTAGACTTAATATAAGTAGATTTTTTAAGAGTTTTTGAAAAATGTAGTTGTTCTTCAGAAATATAATTTTCCAGGCATATTGTTCAACCTAGAACTCTGAATTTGATGGTCTATATTCTTTGGCATAAATTCAATGTAGCCAGTAAAAATAATTTCTAAAGAAATAAGAATGTAAATTTCTTACAGTACCAGCCGAAATGGACAGAAATTCATTGTTTTACGGCGGGTGGAGACTCCCTTGTATTATAGTCAGAAAGAAACCTTTTTGATGCAATATATCAAAATTGCGGTGTCATTCTTAGATCATGCATATATCACGAATGGAAAAAATGATATCTTATACGTAAAAATAAGTACGATTAATGGCAAGCCACCCGTCAAGAATACAATCCGTGTAATTTGGGTGAGAAACTTGTGTGACCTCTGCTGCTCTCTACTAAACTCTAAACTAAAATATAGGGAAGGAAGTGGCGTGGTCTAAGTAGAGACTTTTTAATATAAGATAACGCAGTCTTTATGATAAACTAACAGATATGACACGTGCTTGTCTTCACTGAATACCATTTGTAGCCATGAGTGTCGGCAGATAAGCCATTTTAACGAAGCTAGTGAATCACAGCTAAGCCTAAGTGGGTTTTATATAGTACGTAGAGTATAATATGAAGGGGAAATTTGAGCAGCATGCGAGAATATGCGTGGATGACAAAGATGGTGACAGTAGATGTACATGAAAACGCATCTATTTCTTTTTCTTTATACACAATCTTACATTCAGATACAGCCACCACATGCTGCTCCTCTGCCATCACTCCCTACTCATCTATCAACTCAACCAACTTTAAGGTATATACAACACTCAAATAATAGCATAACAACACACGCACACTACTTTATTTCTCTATATCTTCCATAGCTGTTAACATTCTGAACCAAATCAAACAAGCACAACCATACATTCTTCTTCGGCTTCCACAAAATCAATTACCTTCTTCCCAATGTGCTTTCTCATCAGGATTCACAATGACAGACAGATAATGCCTGTTCAACAGTCATCAATAAACTATCTTCAGTTATCTTTGGCCTACTTATCTTCTTTGTTCAAGAGAAAAAGGAAGTTTTCCTTATTTTTCTCCTTTTTCTATAAAAGAAGGTACAAAAACAGTACAAGGTCTTTCCTCTTATTCGTGCATGGAGCAACCACTGTCCCATTCAGATGGAACTCATTGACACTGACAAAATAATATTGATGTTTGTATATTTTATATTTCATAAATGTCGTCTTTTAAAAAATAATATTGTTCATAATATTATTCAACTTTAAATATATGCACGATCAAAGCAAAATTTACTTTCAATCTCTTTCCTAAACTTTGAATCCTTTATATGGGTCCACCACGTCAATATTTGAACACACATGATCTTATATTTATTACATAAGCAAATCTTTAACGACATTTTATTAAAAAAAATGCATCATTCAATTTAATATGAAAATTAAAAAATTAAAAACGTATTTAACTCATAATTATCTCTTAATTCTCTTAATATATTTTATAGGACAAAAATATCATCTTTATTTATAAAGGGTGAGAATTATTTATCATATTGGTCTTTTTAAAATTAAAAAAAAAAAATCTAAAATAAGTTCTTGAATTTAACTATTAGTTTAAAATTACTTTAGTCCTTAAATATAGGGACACATTTAGTATCATGTTACATTTTTTTTATACCAGCCACCCACATTCACAGAAATATTATAACTATGAATGTTATTTGTAGATATATTTAAAATATGTTTGGCTATATTTTAATATTCTAAGATTGTTTTTAAAATTTTAAATAAAATAACAATTTTTTTAATATAGCAAATTAACTTAATATTTCCACAAGAGTACCCTATTTCAGAACATGAGATTAAGTATTTTTGTAGGTAATTTAATAAAAGTGTAATTTACATAATAATCTACTCAACTATAGCTATCAATACGGGTAACCCGGTTCGATCCGGTCCGACCCACCACGGGTTGGTCATTTAGTAAGCCAACTCAACCCGACTCACTTAGTGAACTGAAAAAAATTTGATCTCGGCTCGACCCATTACAGATTGATGGATTAAACGGATTGACTCACTATCTCACTTAATTATAAGTTTTTTTTAAATAAAAAGAAATTATAATTTTTTTTAATTCATATCTAAATAAATTTCACTCTGATTTAAACTCCAAACCGTTCAAAAAAAAATATCATACAATTCAAGCGTAATCAAAAAACAAGCACAAAAGGCGAACAAATAAGTTTTTAATATTGATAATTTTTTTATCATTTGTCTATTTATAATATTAAAGTCTTTGAATAGATAAATCTATAATATTTTTTTCTCTTGAAACATGTTTATCATCATCTACAATATAATAAAAAAAATTCTAACTAATAATATTGAAATACAAACTAATAAATAATTAAATTAAATTAGGTGGATTGGTGACCCAACCTAACTCACCACGGATTCAACCCGGATAAACCGGATTCTGAGTAAGCCTAGTTAAAAATTAACCTGCATAAAAAAAATTATACTTTTTTCAAACTCAACCCGGCTCAAACATTTCACCGTCTATATTTATATATTATATCTGTACACTTTTACATAATATACAATTTTTAGCAAATATTATAACTTTTAAGTTATAAATTTTTTAGTTAAAGTGATTGACATATAAAATAATTAGGTTTTCATATTTTTAGAAATGTGTGCGCAAATTATACACCTTTCACACATATTATATTTTAACCTAAATCAGGAAACATAGAAATTGAAAACTTAACATGTAATTATTTTATTTGATGAGAAACGTGTTATAGGAAATATCAAAAACACAATGGATGGAGCCTAAGATATTTTGAGTGATGTTTTTGTAATGTTTGTTTTTATTATTGATATCACTTGATTTTATCGGGCTTAATAAATATATTAAAAAACATGATTTGATAAAATTTATTAATTATTTTATTATGAAACAATTTATATTTATATTTATTTTATAATTTGATACTATAATCATTATTTATTATGAATATCATTATCTTATTTGAGTTAAATATTATTATAATGGGAACATAGATTCATAATCTTATTAATTTTATAAATATAATTAATGTTTTTCAAAAAATATAATCTTATAAATATAATTAATGTTTCTAAAGAAATATTAATTTAATAATTACTCACATTGTGTATGTATATTAAAATCCTAAATTCCTGACTTAAGCCTAAAAGAATCTAAGATCAAAATTATGGTGGGATGACCTCTTAATTTTGTGCATCTCTTCCGCAACATTGAGCAACTACACTAACTTGTATCCGTATCTAGACATTGTACGATGAACAAATAATGTGAAATTATGATGCAGATCCTAGTGTTTGTTGTTACTAGAGTAGTTTATTTGTCGTAGTACTAATAAAAAAGCAAAAGAGTTGTTGAGAAATATGATTGGAAAGATGACTGTAGCAAATGAATGATGCATTAGTGAAAGTGAAAGTGTTGAGTTTATTTTTTGAAACATGTAAATCATTAGACTTTTTCCCTTCCTTATCCTCACTTTTCCTTTTGTTTTGGCTTTGCTACAATTATTGGATAATAACAATAATAATTTTCTCAACACAATTTTGTTTAGATATGACAATTTGAAATGATTATATAATATTCCATATTCATCATTTTATAATTGCTTTAAATATTTATAATAATTATAAACCATTAAAATAAAACTTGTTAGTGATTTACAATAGAGAAAATAGTTATCTTCTGTCTTCTTTTTTGAAAAATCAATCAATCAAATACATAAACTAAAACAAACATTAGTTTCAGTTAATATTAATGATGGAATAGTTTAAAACCCTTAATTTTCTCTCCTATTTCATAAAATTGAGAATATTAAAATAAAATAAAAAAATGACATCAAATTAGTACGTTTGAATTATAAAAATGAACAAGTGGGATTTTATAGGTTATAGTTAGTATCTATTCATAAACTCAAACTTATTAAAATACAAATTGATAAATCACTCTCTACTCATATTCATAGAGTAGGGTAAATCTTATCGAAACTGAACAAGGAAGATTTGATTGCATGTGAGTCGGATTTAGTGATATCATTACGAAAACCTAAAACATTGAACCGTAATTATTGAAACACCAAACATGGACATTGCTTGCAAATATTGCAGGAAATTTAGACAAGGATATTCATGGTTTGGCCATGGGTGAATAATAATAATCTTAAACTGAAGTCATTATTGACAAAAGCAGTAGTTAAATTGAGAAAATTGAGGATTAAAATAGTAGTAATTAGAAGAGAACAAGTTCCAAAGAATTGTACTTAAAAGAAGAAATAAAAAATGTGTTTGATGTTCCCGAAATGGTTAATGGGTAGCATGTGAAAATTGGTTGTGAGCTTAATGGCCATTAAGATAGGTTGGTTGGTGACCATCACATCGTAACTAACAACACAAGAAAGAAGAGTGAGAGCATAAAGTCATTCAGAAATGAATATTGAATTGAATTAGAAAGAAAGAGCGTAAACAATGAACATCAAAGTCAATAGGGTAATTATGTATAGAGGCAATCCAAAAAGACCAAACCTTAGTTTTGGGAGCCATGTCCTCCCACGTAGCCTCCCAAACCTTATATACAGATCCTTTGTCCTATGCTGTCCCACGAAATTAGGATCATCCTTTTGAAATTCAAGTTTCACTTTAACTATATAACAGAATAAAAATAAGTGTCAAAAATATATTCTTATTATCATATTTGATATAGTTTAGAAGTCCGTATCATTTGAATATTTCTTCAATCTTTTAAACGTTTTTTAAAAATAAAATTTGACGAAATTCTATATTCTAAAACGAATAATACCTTACTTAAATATATGACGATGACGATTGATTTTAACTATGTAATTCGAAAATAGATTAAAAAACAAGAAGAAAGAGATCAAAATTCATTACAATGCATGCATCTCAATCTAGTACGAAAATCACACTTAACAACAAACAATTTCACATATTACCTCTATCTCTTTCAATGTTACCAACTTTTAATGTTTAATCTAAATTTATGTCTCTTTATGATGTTACGATGTTAAGTTAGGGTTTGCTTCAAAGTGTACAGTCACGTGTATATATAAACATGTGGTTTTGTTCTCCAAGAACACATAAGAATCACTCCTATATTATTTACAAGAATTATGAGTATATATATAGTCGATAGTATAAAAAGATCTTAAATTATCAAATATAAATAAATTATTGTATATATAATAAGTTTGTCAATTGTACACTAATCAAACACTCATGCATGTAAAAATGAAAATATTAAAATTTGGAGACGACTCTCACAAAAAATTCCCATTTGAATATGATTTCTTATTTGTCATTCTATATATACATATCACTTATATGTATAAAAATAACTACTCACAAGTTATTTTATAAATGGTAAAAAACTAATTTGTGTTTCCATAAACTATTTATGCCAAAAAATTCTTATTATTATTATTATAAATTTTATTAATAATTCTACAACACTATTAATAAGCAAACGCAGGGTTTATCCATAGAAAAAAATGTTATTGTTTTTGCCTGAGCATCACATGACTCCACTTTTTGCCACCCAAACAAACAAACGCCATTAACACTACCTTCCACCTACCTTTGGTGGGCCCCAATTCAGTGTCCACTAGTAAGGGGCCCACTTTAGATTTTACGAAACGAATGGGCCTGAGCTGGAGCCCATTTACGATTGGGTTTCTTCTTAGGCACTTCTCTGCCACTACATGACAACCGTAATAACCGTCTCATTTTGATGCATCCACCCCATCCCATGTCGCCATTTCAGAATTTAATGATTCATTTGTTTTATTTGCTCAATTTTATTAAACACATAAATTATACAAATTTCGGAAATTTTGAAATTAAATAAGAAAAATACTCTATAAAAAATAACAGAAATGATAAATTTGATGAAAATTGAAAATGTAGATGAAAAATTTTCAGCAGAGCATGATTGGTGTGTAATAATAGGGATAAAAGTCAACGCTCAGGAATTGGACACTATGGTTTGTCTCATGATATTGTTGATATGACATTATTCTACAACTGAGGAACCATACATGCATTGCTGTGAGTTTCAGATTCAACCTTTTTCTCTATTTTCATACAAAACATTGTATTCCTCTTATCTGCAAACACGTAACCACAAAAAGGATTCCTTTCTATCATATTCTATTATCATAATAAAATACAAAATCCAAAAAGATAAATGTATACTATTAAACTTCTTAACTCTGAATAAAAACAATAAAAAGACCAAATATGTGTTAACAAAATGTAACTTATCAATTATATATATGTAGTATATGTAAATTATATATGATATAAAGATGTTTATAAAATCACTTTTTTTACAAATTAATATACTCATATGATTATAAATTACTGTTTTTTATAATTTCTAAAATATAATAATATCATTCCAAAATAAAAAGTGTTGAAAAGAAAAATAAGTCATGCTTACAATTAATCTATAAATGATAAAAAAAATATAGATAAATAAAGAAAAAAGTAGAGAGAATACAATTAGATACTTGCCCTGTATAAGGGTCCAAAAGTATGAAACAACAAATGCCATCCTTATGTTATACATGTTTTTATTTATAACTTGATAAGTTTATAAAACTGTGAAATTTTTTTTTCTTCAAAAACTGAGTATGAAATTGTATAAAATATTAATATATAGAAATTGTGATCCATAATTGTAGATATTATTGGAAGTGGATTCTCATTTTCGAAAAAGCTTGAGAATTTGCATAACCATGTTATTTGAACTGTTATTGTATTTCATTAATTATTTCTGATTTTGTCTTGTTTGATATAAAAATTAATGTCAGTTTTTAGTTTAAAAATATTCTACACATAATCGTATTAATCATCCATCATTACATTTTCAGGTGTCATTATTTCATTGGTTTGAAAATTCTACATATTAAGAAGGTACAATGCACGATCATTTTGCTATTCTAAAGAATACATAATGGGTAAAAAATCCTTGCTATAATTATATTAATTCCAATCACGCCTTTTAAATCATACAGCCCTGGTTACTTGAGGAGAATCCTTTTTTTAATAGTTAGAATAAAAAACTTAAAATATTGAAATTTATTTGAGAGATTAATTTAATTCATTAAATTATATATATACATTAAATAAAGTTGGATAAAATTAATAGTGAAAGTATTAAGAGAAAAGATAATGTAATGTCACATCTTGGAATAAGCATAGCAGAAGCAGATGAGAGTGGGGTAGAGAGGTGTACTCAAAGCTTTAGCATATGTATGGCTGAGTTGTTTAATTAAATACAGACTAATTATCCTCTTTCCAACCAATAACTATATGCCAAATGGCATACTTCATGTGACACATGCTCTTGCCTGCACCAAAAATATCCCTAACCTTCTATCTCACAAATAAGATAAAACCTCATTTAACTCCTTAAATTTCATTTTTTTTAAATGGATATTGTAATAATTGTGTTAGTTTGTATAAAAGGTACATTATCTCATCAATAAATTTATTTAAAAAATATATTTCTCCTCACTTAATTTTATTTATTTTTAAAATAATAGAATTTAAGTAGTTTGTATAGTAAAAACAATTGAAAAGACTCTCCTTTCTCTCATAGCATTCATTCACATCTCACACACCAGCTCTTCAAAAAGCCCAAATAACGTTACTATCATCTTCACCACCTTCGCATCTCATACTCGGAATCACCATGGACACCAATGGAAGAAGCAGAAGCAGAAGCAGCCCTTGTGCCTCACCAGAATTCGAGTTCTGGATGGTTCGAAACCCCTCTTTCCCACAACCTAACATTCTCTCCGCAGATCAACTCTTCGTCAACGGGGTCCTCCTTCCTCTCCACCTCCTAAACAAGCCCCACCCGCCACACCACCCGCCCGACCCGGAACCGCAACCGCAATCGGAACCTTCCCCGGCTATAACCGACTCCACTTCCGCCGCCACCCCCTCCAAGCGCTGGAAAGATATTTTCAAAAAGAAAAACGCAGAAAGCAGCAACGACGCCAAGAAGAAAGAGAAAAAAAACGGCCTCGCCTCTTCGGCGGAGCTCAACATCAACATATGGCCATTCTCCCGGAGCAGGTCCGCGGGCAACGCGGGCACCCGACCCAAATTATTCGCCCCGGCAGCCCGTAAAGCGAACAGCGCGCCGTGCTCTCGGAGCAATTCGTCGGGAGAATCCAAGTCAAAGAAGTGGCCCACCAGTCCTGGCCGAGCCGGAGTCCATCTAGGAAGGAGCAGCCCAGTCTGGCAGGTCCGCCGTGGGAAGAACCCAGAACCCCCACCTCTCCATCACGACAACAAACCGAAAAGTCGCCGGAGCAAACTCGGCGGCGGGTCGAGCAACCCGAAAACAAAGGTTTTGAATTTGAATGTCCCAATGTGCATGGGTTACAGACATCACTCAACGTGCAGAAGTGAAGAGAACAGTGGCATTGGTGTCAGAGGCGCTTCGGATAACATCCCTGACAGTGACAGTAACAGTGGTAACAGTAACCATGCTCATGCCAATGTTGGGGTTAAGCTTTTTAACCTGCGCAGCCTCTTCAGCAAGAAAAGCGTGGTAGCCTCTCACTAGTTCTCCTCATTGATTTTTCTGGCTTCCACAGTATATACATCATCATATAATATCTGAATTGTTTATTATTTAGTTTCCTACTGCTGTTGTTCTAAGTTTAGCTTATTTGTATGTGAAAAGAAAGCTAGGAGTCTATGTTTTGGTACAGCCTTTGCGCGTAACTGAAAAGGTACCTGTTTGTGGCTACAACTTAGGATTTAAAACTAGATTGGTTAGTGTCTGTAGCAGCCTGATGAAATGCCATGGTTTTGTTCTGTTCCTGCTTTAATTGTATTCTGACTTTTGCCTGCCATGGTTTTGTATTTTGTATTATGGCTGCTTTTATTTTTTTAAAAGAAATTTTTCAATTTGTCTTTTTCGTTCTGGGTTTGTGGTCAGAACTCCGCAGAGGATTTGGTTTTGGGAGACGAGAGAGCAGAGTATATTCCAATGCGTATTTATTTTCAGATAATTTAATTTTAATTATTAAATAAGGGAATGTCCAATTTAATATGGAGAAAACACTACCAATTCAATTTGGTAACGAGTTTTACACACTGAGTTATTGGACACGGACTGAGTGTGTGATTTGTGGTAGATTGAAACTGTATTTATTAAGCAATTCTTATCTGGTAAAATTATCTACTCTGCTGATGGTGATGTTTAAAGTGACTCAACTTTACTTTTGGAAGAGAAAGTATTCTAGATTGTTTTCATTTTGTAACGTGTATGGTTTATTATGCTCAAAAGTAATCCATTGAATAAAATAATTGGAAGATAAGATTTTTTAAAATATAAAGGATAGTTTTAAAATTAGAAAAAAAAAATAGTGGTGCAGTTTATTATTTTCATATTAAGTCCAATTGCGACAAAAGAGATGCTTCTTCCTGCACCTCCATATATTCTCTCTACACCTTCATAGCCCAGGTGAAATGGCATTTTTGTCTTCATCTTCTTCCTCTCATCTCCTTTCTTTCATCACAATCCCATAGCCCTGCAACCCCACCTGACTCATGCTCTTCATTGCTTTACCTAAATTACCTTTCCTACACAAAAATACAATGAAAAAAGGTTACTAAAATTATATATGAACGATTAAGGAACTTGAGAAAAATGGAACATTAACCCTAGAACAGTCAACCCAGTTCAGTTCAGCAGGAGAAGATACAGTGAATAATTAAATTTTCTTCTTTTGTTATACAATTTAAAATAAAATTTTATATTCTGAATTTTATAATTTAAAATATATTTTTTATTTTAAATGCTGGATGAATTATATAAGTATTTTTATTTTATATTTTAGATTATATAATATAAAATACAAAATTTATATTTTGTATTATAATCTAAAATGCAAAAAGAAAATATTCTCCAATCTAAAATATAAAATTTATATTCTAATATAATATAAAATTGAAATATAATATTTAAATTATAGATCTGCGTTCGAACATTATATCACAATACATGTTGGGCCATTTTGCTCTCACTACACCTTACTGCTCCCAGACCCAATTTTTTACAAAACATTGTTTTGGACAAGATACCCTAATCTAGGATACAAGTTCTGGCTGCAAAAGACTGTTTGACTCATTTCTCATTACAAAGTCATATTCAATATCTGATAGGTTTGTGCATGTTTATATGACTAACTGCTTTTGGTAACTGAATTTCCTGTAAAAAAAATATGTATTCTCATTATTGTAAATATATTATATATAATATGAATAATTTTATTTATAAAAATATTAAACTTATTTATAATGTTAATAAGGAGGCTATTACTCCCTACATCCTATCAAATCTCTCACTGCATCCCAACAAAAGCTTTTGAAAAAATATTTCCATAATAGAAATGTGGAAATTATCTTCCAAAAGAAAAATTCAAATTTGTGTTAATTTGTTTCAAAAAATAAAATCCAAAATGATTGGTTACTCAGTAAATTTTATAGGAACAGAAAGCAATAACCTAATAAGTATAATAAGGTGTATGGTAGGTCCGTTCTATTCCATTTTGAGATTGTTGATTTTTTTTTTCTTGTTTACCTTCTCTCTTTTTTTTTTTTTTTTTTAGTATTTTTTACTATTAAAACTTTTTTAAATACATTATTTTAAAAATTAATTATATATTAGCTATAAAAAATGATATTAACGTCACTATTATTATTTTTATGATGATGAAATAATAAAATTATTATTTATTATTATAAAATTAAAATGATTTTTTTATTTTTTATTATAAATAATTTTTATTTATTTTGTAGATAGTTTATATGTATTTATATTTTTACTGTAAGAAATGGTCATTATATTTATAAAACCAAAACACATTATTCTTCTGCTTAATGAGCAACAAAAGGAAGACATGCAGGAGAATCAAATTTGGACAGCAGAAATTATGTTTCAGGGTGTTGCTCACTCCACCACTATAAGTGGTCCTTCTGTACTTCCTCACTATTTTCTTTTATTCCAAAAATATTCTACATCTCTCTATTATTTTTTTTTATTTCAAAAATACCATACACTTCCTCACTATATTCAACAATCTTTCTCTTTCTCTCTCCACATTAACGGAGCATTCACATGGCTCAAATTTAAACTTGTGATATATTCCAAAATTTTATTTACACTTCACCTTAAATAAGTTTGATTCAATCTTATTTTCACTGTTCAATTTTCTTCAAATTACTTAATAAATGGTAAAATTTTGTTCTAAATTTCTAGAAAAATATTTATATATATGTGTGTTTTTTTTACATTTAATATCTATAATTTTTAACATTATATTATGTTTTAACTTACCGACTTGACTCAAATAACTTGAATAAAGTATTTAATTTATTAGATAAATAATATAAAAATATTATTAAATACTTAAAATATAAAAGAAAAGTTATTTGTTAAAGATTTGGAATTTATTTAGTTCTTTTGTCATTATAAAGTTAGTATATAATAATAATAATAATAATAATAATATATTTACTATTAATATTATTATGTTTATTATTTTGTATTTGCATCTAACTTTTAAGTTTATAAAATGAAAGTGGTAGAAGCACTGATATTGAAGTTTCCTCTGAATTTTATATTTTACAATAGATCACAAGTTAAAATTTAAGCCATATAAATGCTCCATTAATGCAGAGAGAGAAAGAGAATGATTGTTGAGGATAGTGGGAAGGTGTAAGGTATTTTTGGAATAAAGAAAATAGTGGGGAGGTGTAAAGTATTTTTGGAATAAAAGAAAATAGTGGGGAAGTGCAGAAGCACTTGGGGTGGTGGAGGGAGCAACACCCATGTTTCTATTATATAAATGAAATTCAGAATGAAGCAAATCACAAACTTTAAACTTCAAATGAATCTTCATAAATAAATATTAAATGATATAAGAAGAAAGTTGACGTTTTATTACTATTAGAATTTTCCTAAGATAAAGACATAGGAAGGATTGAAAACCAATTAGTCACGACCAACACATAAGATATCATGAGTTTAAAGATTGAATATGTTTTCAACAATGGTTTAAAGATTTTGAATAAGTATAAAAGTTATCTGTTACCAAAAAAATGTTGAAGCATTAATCTGTACTTCACTTGGAAGCATGAGTTTTATGATTTAAATGATGATGTTGATGAAAATGGAAGTGTGAAGGACTAAAATTCTTTTAATGACGATGAAGTTGATTGTTAATTTTTTAGTATTATAATGATCGAATGATTGTGCAAACAAAACATATTTAATAGATAAACATGTTTTGATATATTATGAGAAATTAAAATGTATTTAGAGATGTTATATTTAAATAAGTAATAAATTATTGAAATACAGTCTAACTTCAGTTCGATAGTCTGACAACCAACATCAACCCAACAACCCTCCTAGCAGCCTGCCTGATAGTCCAGCTTGAATCCATTCCATTATAGCAGACCAGCCCGCTAGTCCATCCTTCCAACAACTTGACAAACTAAATTATAAAAATCAACCCTTTATTAAGTGGTAGACTAACTCAATCCAACTTATTTTTGGTAGGACAGGAGTAATTTTAAATAGTGTGATTGAAATATTTACATCTTTATTAATATACATATATACATATATATATATATATATATATTATAAGTATTTTATAATACTTATGTTGAATATTTTAAATATTTTTAAAAAATTTATATTCTTATTAATATATTTTTTTATTAATAAATATTAATTTTTAGTATTTCATTATTGAGAAAAGTTAAATCTACAATCTTTCTCAATCTTCCCTCAAATTTTACAAGTCACCTTTATTGACTTTGTATTCTTATTTAAATGTGTTTTTTTCGTTTAAGATAAATATAAACATAGATATGCATGTGAAGGAAAGCGTAACTTAAATTTTGAATAACTGTATTTCAGAGGATATTTTTGAAAAAAAAAAATAACTATCTTTAAACATCCTAAATATTTAAAAATCCACAATGCCATGAATATTTCTAGAGAAAGAAAAGTCGCAAATATTTTAAAAATAGATGATGAATGAATAGTTAAACAGGTTGGAAGCACTAATTCCTCACCATAACACATCAAGAGGTTAATATCCCCAATCATCACTGATTACTTCTATTAAACACATCACACATAGTACTTATCTTTCTTAATTACAACAAAAGATTAGTCATAACAATCATTATCTCATACCACTAATGTTTATGAATAATTCTCCAATCAACTTAACACGTGAGCATAAATTCTGAAGCATTCCAACACACAAAACGATAGTAACTTTTACAATAAAAAATGTACTTGAAATTCTTGTGTATCTAATAGCCTCTGTCTTATCTCAAGACCTAAAAATATGGAAAAGGATGAAGGAGTGGTGGCCTTCCATTAACGAAAAGCTAAATATGCTTATGAGAAAGCAAGATTTTAGTTTTACTTTATGTTGGAAAATTGTGAACCAAGTGAAGAAACATCAATTATGTCTCGCACCAACTTCTGAACTACTAACAAATTAAATTAAGTTTTTTTTTATAAAAAAGTGATGTTGGTGGAGAGTACTAAGGAGTAACATGTGGGGGCTTCCCTTTGTCTTCTCTCGCACTTAGAAAAGGGAAGCTTCCATCCCTCACTAATTATTCACCATCTTTCCATTCTATCAATAAACTCAGATTATGCCATTGACTAATGTTAATAAGTAGGATTTAACAAATTCCTGCACATCAAAATCCATTTCTTTCTCGTAATTTTTTATTTTATTTTGGTTATTATCTTTTCTAAAATAAATTATGTAACATTTGTAGAGAGATTTAACACACATAGATATGTTCACAGTGATAAGATATTGTCCGCTTTGAGCCAAGTTTTGTATTCTCAAAGAGTTGATGAGATATTTTACAAAGAGACTTCAATTTTACGAACTCCTTTAATCTTTCCTTTCTCAGTTAATGTTCTTTCATTCTCTCGATCCTCATCCTCCAAAAGATAGATCAATGTTGTGTTTTTGAAAAATTTTCGAATGGTAAAATCAGTTTTCAAAATAAGAAAACAGTCAAAATGATAATATCAAAAAGTAAGTACAATCTTCATTTATTGGTAGACAACTCTTAACCATCGACAAACAATTCTTACTCTTTGATATATAACTATTAACCTTCAGTATATACTCAACTTTTGATAGACAATACTTAGCTTTTAATAGATATTATTTAATCCTTATTAAATAACATTCAACCGTTAATAAACAACATCTAAAGTGTATCATGCACTAAGTTGTCATAGAAATGACAAAACTATATGACCCTACAGGGTATATTAAATACAGTGTATCACTTCTTTATAAAATATCTACATATATATGAGCTAAATTATATATATTAAAATTTTCTCTCACAAATATACATCTTATGTGTGGATAAAATAATACATATTGTAATAATATTTATTCAATTTCATTTTGGATTGGTTTAAATATATAATTAAAATTAAAATAGATATGGTAAAGTAATAGAGAGTGGATTATTGATAAGAATATCTGAACTGAAATGAGTGCAACCACGTAACATGCTTTGAACAGGAACAGACATGCCATAAACAGAAGGCCAATAATCCCTTTCCTCCTAATACGACGCAACTTTATCATGATTTGAATATAGATATGACTCCCAAATCAAATCATAATAATCGGTCTACAAATCCATAAACATAAAAGTAAAATATTAATCATAACTTTCTGATTTTAATATTAATCAAATAAATGGCCAAATCTTGGAGATTGATGTCAAATTCAACGGTTTGTTTCAATAGCCACACTTATATACATAACACCACCTATAAAACTTCCTTGCCTACTTTAAGCCCCATAAAACATATGAAGGGTCAATCTGTGAAGGGTCACTTTTATATTTTTATTTACTTTAAATCTATTATAAAAAATTCTGAATTCCGACTTCAAAAAAGAAAAAAAAATTATTATAGTAAGAAAATATTAACTCCAATTATATTATTTTGATTTAAATTTCATCTAATTCATAATATGTTATTTTGATGTAGTTATAAAAATGATTTAGTTATAAAAATTATAAAAAAGTGAAAGAGTTGAACTAAATATTTTTCTCTAACATTTGAAAGATATAAAATTAATTTAAAAGTTTGAAAAAAAGATAAAAATATAATTTTGATTTAAACTTTATCAATAATCATGCTTACAGTAACCGTTCATGTATTAGAGCACTTCCACACATTAGTTAAATTGTTTAATATAGGTAAATAGTAGAGTGGAATGTTGATATTTTTTTAATGTAATAAAAAATTACGATATTAGTACATTATATTTAAACATGTAATTTTTATTTTAATTTAAATATTTAAGGTAATTAGGCAGATGTTTTTAATAATTATTATATATTTTTTAAATTATGTTTAATATGTAATTGATCTTGACTTAAATCTCAATTTATTCTTTACTCTGTTGATTTTAAATTTAAAATCTTTTGTGATTTGTTTAACATTAATTGAATTATAACTTTAATTGTTCTCTAATAATATGTGACAAATTATTAAGAACTGAACTCGAGTTCAGTTATTTTAATATAAATTTTAGATAAAATTAACAAAATTAGAGTTAAAGTTATTATATTAATATTGTAATTCTTTTATTATATTAAAAACGAACTATTATATTAAACGAACTATGTTAAATATACCATGTTATTTCTTTATCAGAAATTGATTCATAAGGATCAACAAGGTTATATACATTAGATTTTTATTTCTTACACATCTCTATAATATGTAATTTTGATAACCGTTAATGCAAAATATTTAAATAATTAGATTTGATGTAATTTAATTTTTACTATTTTAAAGTTTCAAATCTCAAACCCAACTAGATAGTTAGGTTATATAAACAAGTTCAAACCAACCAAAAGGTTTTCAATTACAATTCCCGTCCATTGTTTTAAGTCAGTTAACAATTATTTTTTAGGTTTAATTCGTATTTTGTTCCCTCTTTTCGTAGGGTTTGTTCAAATTGGTCCTACTTTTTTTCAAAAGTTCACTAAGATCCCACTTTTCGCAAAAACGGTGCAAGTTAGTCCTTTTTGGTTACGGCGTTAAAAAACTAACGGCACAGCTGCCCAACTGGCAGAAAACTGATGAGCTGTACATTTTTTGTTGACGTGGCACTCTACATGGCAATCACCCATCGCATCTTGCAATTGCAACCTTCAACCTCTGCCCCAACTCTCTTCCTCCCATATGCCCATGGCGTTCCTTCTCATCACCACCTTCTCCTTCTCCTCCTTCTCTTCCTCCTTCTTCCACCCTTTCAATTCCACCTTCCTTTTTTTCCCAATCTCTCTCTGTCTTCTCAATTCTAACCCTAACCTCACCTCTTTCGAAATCTCCAAACTTCAAAAATCGCAAAATATAGTCTGAGAGAACCATCACCCCTGTTCAAACCCATCAATTATTTTCCATTGGGTCATGCTTTCACTCCCAGCTGATGCATCTTTACCCACTCACGGGATTTTTGCGGATACTTCCACACACACAATTTTCTGCAATAAATGCAACATCTTACCCATATTATTATTATTGTTGCCTTTGAACTTTATTGTTGTTTTGTCTTTGACAAGTTAATTTAATTTACAATTTTTTATGTGATGCTGAATTTATCACCTGTAAGAAGAGTTTGCTAACTAGATGTGTGGGCACTCTTAATTTTATTTTCAGGTTATGTTTTGATATCCGAAATCTGGGCAGAGTTGATTGCCATTCAAATTGTAACATATAGACAAATATCGAGAATAGTTTTAGACTCATTTGGGTTTGTGTCCCGATTCCATGAGCATAAGATGGCCAAGACGATTGACACCAACCTATCTCTCTCAGATTATAAGAACCCAGAAAAACCCAATAAAGGCTCTTCACATTTTCAATGAAGCCAAATCCAGGTACCCCAATTACTGCCACAATGGTCCTGTTTATGCCACCATGATCAACATCCTTGGAACATCAGGGAGGCTGACTGAGATGAGAGATGTGATTGAGCAGATGAGAGAGGATTCATGTGAATGCAAGGATTCTGTTTTTGTGTCTGTTATTAAGACATATGCCAATGCTGGCCAGGTAGATGAAGCAATGTCTCTGTACAAAACAATTCCTCAGTTTAACTTTGTTGAGAGCTCTTGTGGTTGGGAAGTGAGGTCTCGGGTTCGAGCATTGAACTTGCTTATGTATGCTCTTTGCCAGAAGAGTCGCTCTGATTTGGCACTACAGTTATTCCAAGAGATGGATTATCAAAGTTGCTACCCTAATAGGGACAGCTATGCAATTTTGATGAAGGGATTGTGCCAAGACAGGAGGTTACATGAGGCCACCCATTTGTTGTATTCAATGTTTTGGAGGATCTCACAGAAAGGTAATGGTGAGGATATTGTAGTCTATAGAACTCTTTTGGATGCTTTATGTGATGCTGGAAAACTTGAAGAAGCTGTGGAGATTCTAGGTAAAATTTTGAGGAAAGGACTGAAGGCTCCGAAGCGATGTTATAACCATCCTGATCTTGGCCGGTTCTTGGATGGCAAACATATAGAAAGTGCTAAACATGTGATTCATGTACCACCAATCTTTTTTTTAATTTAAATGCTTCTTTAATAGCTTCAAAGACACCATATTTAGTGTTGATTCAGTTGCTGACTTGACCCTTCGTAACTTGCTCAGTTACCAAGCTTGCATTCACTTTTTGACCCAAAAAAACTACAAGCAGGGCATAAGATTGCTTGTGGAATCCCTGTCCTGTATGCGTGTCCTAGGTTGGATCTTCTAAGTTGATTTATAGTTTGGCGTTCTTCTCCTACTGATAAGTCCCATATTCTTAAATCAAAGTGTAAATAAAATTGTCTTGTCACTGCCTATATAATCTACTGTCACTGGTTTTAAATACTTGATGGTTTTATGTCATTTTTTTTAGTAAATCGTCTTTTACGATGTTAGAATATTGAATTTGTGGTTTTTCATCCTCGTAAAATTATTATTTATTAAGTTTTGCTAATAATTTTAAAACTCACCTTTTGATTTTGCATTGTATGTGCCAAACTTTCATCCCGTTGAGGTAAAACAAAGCTACAGACAAAAATGTAATCGCAATAAAGGTCAAATAAAATCACATATTACCAATTTATCAGATTGTTGATTTTTTTCTTAAAAAAATTACTTACAGGCGCGTGTGATTGATAATACATTATTTTACTGTGAATTGAAAGAGAAAGAAATTCATCTGGAAACAAATTGTATAATTTGGGACGGAAAATACCATCAGCAATACCTGAGACGGCGAATAAGGCGATAAACAGATACAAAAATCGGAAATTTGGGAGTGAAAGCGTGACCCAGTGGAAAATAATTGATGGGTTTGAACAGGGGTGATGGTTCTCTCAGACTATATTTTGCGGTTTTTGAAGTTTGGAGATTTCGAAAGAGGTGAGGTTAGGGTTAGAATTGAGAAGACAGAGAGAGATTGGGAAAAAGGGGAAGGTGGAATTGAAAGGGTGGAAGAAGGAGGAAGAGAAGGAGGAGAAGGAGAAGGTGGTGATGAGAAGGAACGCCATGGGCATATGGGAGGAAGAGAGTTGGGGCAGAGGTTGAAGGTTGCAATTGTAAGATGCGATGGGTGATTGCCATGTAGAGTGCCACGTCAACAAAAAAATATACAGCTCATCAGTTTTCTGCCAGCTGGGCACCTGTGTCGTTAGTCTTTTTAACGCCGTAACCAAAAAGGACTAACTTGCACCGTTTTTGCGAAAAGTGGGATCTTAGTGAACTTTTGAAAAAAAGTAGGACCAATTTGAACAGACCCTACGAAGAGAGGAACCAAAATACGAATTAAACCTATTTTTTAATAACCACAATAGACTTCAATTGTTTAAAATACAAATTAAAAAGTTTGGTACATGTGCAATGTATATAAATATTATTTATACATTGTCAGTATTCATTATTAAACAATTTACAAGATATAATATGCAAATGACATAATATGCAATAAATGTACTATATATAGTATTATATGTATATATAAATTTATTTGTAATTTCCAAAATTATTTATATACATTTTTATTTAAATTTTATAATAAGAAAACCAATTCAGGTGTTAAAATTAAATCTGAAAGTAATTTAAAAAATATTAGAAAATCATGACAAAATGAGAAAATGGTGACAAATTATATAATATAGTCAAACTAAAACCACATTTTAAAGACCATAAATAAATTTGTGTTGCATTTGTTAGAACAAATGGTATTGCGCAGCGGAAAAGTTTAGCAAGCTTGTATAGGTCAAAGAGCGGAGAGGTGAATTAGTTCTTTTAAAAATTGTGATTTTCTTTTAGAACTTTTAACAAAGAGTTGGTAAACTAAAAGTGTAGGGAGAGATAAAATCACAAAATATTTTATCTGGTTCGAATAAAAAGATTTTATGTTAAGTCGTTAATTACTATGAACATTGGTTAACCTTTTTCACTAAAATAATGTTTGCACGTTACAATCAGATAGAATAAAGATTTAGAATAGAAAACATCTTCCTTTGACAAACAAACAAAAACTTCAGCTCAATTAACTTGAAGAAAACCTCTTTAACCTTAGACACAATAAGCACAATCTTCTCCTATTCACAAGACTTGATTTGAGCACACTAACACTCGAGAATTTCCTCACACTTTTTTCTGTATTCTCAAATGGCTTAGTTCTCTTTTCACTCACAAAGAGTTTTCCTTAGGCACACAACTCTAATACTCTCAAATGAAAAGTTACCTTCTAAGAGTTTGAAGACATTTATTTATAACCCCAGGTTCGTGCAAGGTTATAAACTGAAAAGACATCTCCCAACTGCTAGTGATAATCGATTATTATAAGTGATAATCGATTATTTGTGTTTGTTATAGGGTTTTCAAAAAGTGATAATCGATTATCCTGAGAGATAATCAATTATTTGCACGACCTGAACAATATTAAATCAAACAGTGATAATCGATTATCTTGTGAAATAATCGATTATTTGCGCGACCAATCTCTTTATACTTTGGCTCATGATAATCTATTAATAAACATTCTCTAAACAAGAAAACTTTTAAGTGTTCTTACATAATCAAAGTTATTTTAATACAATTTCTTCTACAAAATGCTTTTAATGTAAATACAACAAAAATCATCAATTCTTTAGTTTTTAACATCTCAAAACTTCATACTAGCTTCAAGATAATAATGCCCTAATTGGTAATTACATCTTAAAATACTAAAAACTATTTTATTTTAAAAAAATGATTGGGTAAAACTTTAAAAAAATTATAAAAACATGCTCAGTAGATCAATATTATATTTATATATTTAAATAATATCATTTTGTCTGTATTCAGCGATTTACCGTTTTGCCAGGATGAAATAGTGAATGAATGATGTGTTTCCATTCGAATAACTCTACAAACATCACCACATACCATATTACCAATTTGGCCCTCTTATTTTAGCCTATATAGTTGTGCATGTCATGCATGCAGACTCACCTGTTTTGTGAAAAACAAGCCACTCAAGAAGGACTTGTTTAATGTAATATAATAATAATAATATACTTATTAGGAAAATTTTGTAATTTTATATTTAATCAGTTAAAATTTATTTATTTATCTCTTAAATTATTTACAAATTTTTATTTTATTAGAAATTGTTTTGTAATCTAAAAGAAGTGGGAAAAAGTGTATATTACTAGGAACAATTATAGAAATGGGCACAAGATTTCTTTTATAATTAAATATTATTTATTGTAAATAGTTATTTATAAACTATCTGACTTTTTTTCTTTATTTTTTGTTTTTACTTGCTTTATCTCTGTATCTCATCATTTTGATAATTAAAAGAAGTTATTTACAGCTCTGTGTATCTTCATCTATGTCACTGACCTACTGTCTTCTCCGTCCGTCGCATCCGTCCATTCATTCTTTTATTATTTTAATTAAAATAAAATAAAATGGTTTTCTTTTTGTCAATCATGAAGCTGTTGATAGATGTGACATAAAATAAAAGGAAATTCATTTAAAAAAAAAAGTGATTAGCATGTTTATGTTATGTTATAGAGGTAGACACCTAGTTGACAGATTCGCGTACTCGCCCACCCTCCCTCCTTTCTTCAACCTAATCTCTAACTTTTTCAGTTCTATCAATCTATTATGCCCTACTCTCATAACTAACAAACCCCTATTCATGTAATTTCCTTTTAAAACAACATTGCTTTTCAAAAACAACTTTTATTCTATATTTTTTTTAAATAAATCAAGGCAAAGTCATTTTTACCAATAATTATACAATAATGTATTATTACATCTCCATATATATAGTAATTCACAATTTTAATGTCATTTATATTTATATCATTCTTTTGTAGTTAGTCTCCTATTAAGTACATGTAATAATTAACTTCATTTACATAAATGTAATGTGCTTTCAAGAAAAACTCTTCTGTTATACATTTACACTATTTAAGAGAGCTGGATAAATCCCAAAATTCAAAACTTACACTAGCAACATTTACCTTTTACAAAAAACAAATCTTCCTTCTAAAAAAAAATTACATTTTTACTATCTTCTTTTTTTCATTTTCTTTAATTATTTTGTACCCACTCTTTTTATTCACCATGCTATTGTAAGAAAATAAACTAAAAATATAAAATAACCTTACATGTATTTAAATCTATGCTTTTAAAAAAATATATTATTTTTTATTTTTATTACAAGAAAATTCATAAATAATTACAAATTTTAGTGACTAAAAATTAGTTGCAGTGACCAATTTATAAATTAAAAATAATTGATAATTAAATTAGTTTATATTATAATTAATTTCTAAAATAATTAAAATAATTTTTATAATAAATTGATATCTAAATTAATCATTAACATTAACTACGAAAAAATTGGTATTTAATTAAAAATTTATCTTTAAACATATTTCTTATCACTAAAATTGATCATAATTTTATCAATTTTATAAAATATATTTATTATAAAGTGACATAATTCATTATGGGTCTTTGTACCCTTTCTAATAACACAAAATAAATAGATATGTATTTAAATTCTAAAGTTGAATTCACATATAAGTTTTTTTAAGAGAACGTATTTCTGGATGTTGTATTACGGTTTTTGTTAATATGAGTTTACAACTTACCCCCAACTCATGTTTTATTGTGAAATGAGAGAATGAATGTAAAATATAAAACTCGATATGAAATTGATTATGCAAAATATCATACAAACACTGTGTTTATACGAGAGATTTCAACCATTCCAAGAAAATAAATACATATATTTAAATTACTTTTTATTTATTTATTAATTAGTTTGTTAGAATTAATTAATTAAAATATGTTATGTGTCAAATTTTTTGTTTAGATAAATAAATTGAATTTATCTTTTAAGACAAAATTATATTCTAAATATATATTTAAACACTCAGACTCTATTTTTTAATATATGCATACAATTACTCTTATTCGAAATTCAATATGATACAATTACTCTTATTTTTTACTCGATTCATCTGGATCTTTTAATTATTATTTTTATTAATTTTTTAAAAGTTTTATTATATTGAATTGTTTCTTTCTTTATTAATTTAAGTTTCTTACGTTTAATTGTATTTTAATTTTTAACAACAATAAAATGAAAGATAAACGGTTAAAAATGAATTGTTAAAATTATTTTATAATTTAATAATATTTTAAATCATTTTTTGTGTGTATAAAATAATTTATTAAATTAAACTAATAACACCTATTGTAAAATCCCAAAAATACAGTGTAAAACCATACAATAGAATAATCACATCTAATAATATTACAGCTCAGTCTTTCAAAAGAGATTCAATACAGATACGCCCGAACGGCCTTACAATATAACGGGAAGTTAAAACTGCACACTAGGTACAACTAGGCCGAACGGTTTACAAAAGACCTATACTGAACGGTCCTACAAAAGAAGTAGCCAAGAGATGTACGAACGGTAATACTTAGAAAACCAACAGCTGACCGAACGCTTCTACTGTTCGGTCTTAACTTCCACCTCGACCATATTTTCTTCCAGTGCTTCTTCCAACAACTATTCTCCTTCTGCTCACATCCACACGGATGATAATTGCAACATGACAAACGACTGAACGTTCAAAACGGACAAGACAAGAAAAATAGGGTAAACTTATGTAATTTAATTCATGTATCAGCATATATTTCACACAATCAACCAAACAAGATAAATTATTAACTCTTTCATGCAAAGCCTAATAGTAGACTCTGACGGTCCGGACTGTATGAATTTTGTGTAGTTACGACGTTCGTGCACCCGAGTGATGTAGTAACTGGGATACCCTCAACAGCTGCCACTCGAGGTTAGTCTTATCTGTCCAAATTAACCACAAGGACTAGGACCTCCTGCCATTCCCACACATGACTTACCCTTCTCTACGTGAGAATGAGTAATCACGAAATATCAGGATGAACCGTCAGCTTAGCATGCCCACATTCATACTTTACCAATTCCAATATACATTCATGAAATATTCCTCCCCGGAATACTCGTTCATAACCATACTCATTTCATCTACATCATATTCCATCATCTTTCATTTTCAAAATCTCAAATCGAATCAATTTGAATAAAGATCCCGTAGGATACCAAATACCGAACGTTAGTTTTTAACCCAGAACGAGACCGAACACTTGGAGTGAGACCGAGATGTCTCCAACTCAAAACAGATCTAATCGAGAGAATTATTCACTTATTGTGAAAGGGACCGAATACAATAATAGTCCTCAGAGGCTAATAAAATCGAACCTTATTTACAAGGTGAGCCAATTTAATGAACTGACTCAGGAGAGTTTAGACCGAACGCCAATAAGCCTAGGCCGAGTACTAAGACTCTAGGCCGAACACCATAGAAACTGATACTGTAGGACATCGAATAATAATAAGTGACGTAATTATATGAAGAAACCGAACGCTATAAATACTTAGCTTATTTATGAGTTTAACCTCAAGGAGAACGAGTGCTAGTCAAAGACCGAGCACTGTAGAGACCGAACGCTATTGGTTTTGTCCGAATGCTCTTATTTAAAAATTAAATTACAGAATCAGGGTCGAACGCTTGGTTTAAGACCGAGCACCACTTAGGACGAGTACTTGGTGTAAGACCAAGCACTACTTAGTACGAGTACTTGGTGTAAGACACTACTTAGTACGAGTACTTGGTGTAAGACCGAGCACTACTTAATTTATAGAATAAAGGCTTGATAAATATAAGATATCATTTAACCAATGTTCAAGAACGAACGAAATATACAAATACATGTAGATATTCTTCAATTTATAACAAAATACCAAGGAACGAATATCCTTGGTTGAACGCTTATATACAACTATTACTAAACGAAGACGCTCGGTCCTCAACTGGAATTCCATCCAAATGAAAGAATCCAGTTCCAACCGAGTCCACGAGAAAACCGAACGGTCAAAGACCATTCAGTAACGAACATAAATTTTCATATGGAATTTCATACTTAGAATTCTTTATATCACTTCATTTCTCAACATCTATCTCCATAAATTCATACATCCATATCATAGTAAACCTTCATACTTCATGCAGTCAAAACATAACAACAATCATATTCATTCAACGATTCAACGAACATGCATCCATTCAAAACGAACATAAAAATCAAATTATATAAGTTTCCCTTACTTGTTAAACTTAGTCGAACGCTCACGGTTTGTATAGAATAGCTCATCACGAGAAATCTTAGAATCCTACGGGTCATACTTTATGAAACTAAACCAAACAAAAGGCCAGAAATGTGCTCTTAATGGATGATAAACTCATGCAACCAGAACTTGGCTTGCATGTGTCAGAAAATGAACGTTCTAAAAAGAGAAGGAACTCACCAGCTTAAAACCACAACTTGATCGGCGCAAAGTGAACCCCTTGACACCAAGAAGACTCAGGCACTGCCTGAATGATGATCGAATGAAAGAAAAGGTAAGAATTTGTAGAGAGAAGAATGAGATTTGTAGAAAGAAGGAGGAGAGAATGAAAGTTTCAGAAATCTGGGGAAGAAGGGTGCATGCAGAATTTGGCGTGAAATTTTAAAAACTTTGAGTTTTTCTCCCACTGTCAAAGCCGAACGGCCACTCAGTTGCTCACACCTGCCTTCCACCATCTGATTTTTGGATCCCTTCCTTGACATATGTAATCCACTAAGACGAATTTTGAGTAGATTTTAAAGGGTCTGACACTTATAAATATTTTTATTTTCTAAGTAAAATAAAACTAAATTAATATTATTCATATCAAAATTAATTTAATATTATTATTAACTATAAATTTTGATAAAATTTAATGTTTATTAATTATTTTTATTCGACACAACTATTGTTAGCATGAGAAAAAAATAATATAATAATTTAAAAGACATCAGTGGTAGTTTTGAAGAGAAGAAAAGGAAGGATGCGGTGTGTAGGTTGGGAGCAATTAAATGGGGGGAGAGTACAAAATGTCTTTATTATTTGGGATTATAAATGAGGGACATAAGCTATAATGCTAATGCTAGCAGACTAGAGAGAAAATTACACCATCTCATCACTGCACTGCAGAGAGGAAGAGACATTCGGACTGTCCCACAAGCTTTACCAGCTTTATTTACTTAACTGCAACACACGCTCCTTTTCTATACTGAATAATCTCATATTAGATGCTATACTATCGACACTGACTGAATTCTAACTCAAACAAAAGGAACCATAATCATGTATACTTCCACACAACTTCTCAATTATAGAAAACTCATATACCACAACTCAAACAATTTTTTCCATTTTCAAATTTATCTCTTTCATTTTTTCACTCTTCAAAATTAATCAAAACTGACTGTGGAAATAGTTGCAAGGGTGATTCCGTGTCATCCATCTCTTCCACTATTCCATCATCCATCATCGTCAGTATTTACTTGTTGCCTCTCCCTCGATTTGATCGTTCCTCTCTCTTTCTCTCTCTTCTGAGAAGTCAGATTTGAGAAAGAATTGCGCTGTTTGTTTCTCTCTCCTGCTTTTCTTTGCCAGTGGCGCAGTGCAGGAAACGAGGGGGAGAGTTTCATTGGGAAGGTAAAATCCACCCTTTCTTTGCACCATTCCCTCAGCCATTTACATCACCATCCACCACTCTCTTCTTTTCTTCTACTACAACAAACCCCAGTCAGTTTATGCGTGCATCTTTCCCTTTTTCTCTCTCTCTACTCATGCTCCACTGAATGCTTCAATGGGTGGTCGTAAAGGTTTATAAGACAGACCCAACACCCGTTTTTCCAAGCAAAATTGTGTAGATTTTGTCAGGAAAGATAAAAAAACACAACGCCCTTCCACTTCGTGCATCAGACCAGAACTACAGCACCAAGGTCACTGTTTTGGATTTTTCTGTAAAAAGCCTGAAACTTGAAGCATAAAATCCGGGGGAAACCTGAAGACAACTCATCTCCGGAGCAAAAGTAGAGGGAGAGGGAAAAAGGAGAGAAGGGTTTAGTATTTTTTTTCCTCTTCATGTGATAAGGCCGAGGTTGTAAATTTTTTAATATAATAGGTTGGGGAAACGGATAAGAGTGTGGATGGGTGTGTTTGTGAATTGGTGAGGAGGCAATGGAGGGTGGTTCTAACGAGGCTTCTAGTGTGATGGGTTTTGGAGAGAATACAAGTAGTAGTGGGGTTTGTCCAATGATGATGATGCCTTTAGTGACTTCTCATCATGGTGGACATCATCCATTAAATCCTAATCTTAATAATCCCAATCGTAATCTTAATGAAAACACAAACACAAACACTCTCTTCATTCCCATGCCTAGTACTAATAACAATCACCACCCAAACCGCAATAGCATCCACGACATTAACCACAACACCAACACCTCTGAGTTAGGGTATTTCATGGAGATCCACAACCGCAACACGAACAACAACAACGATGGAAGTTCCTCCTCTTCTTCTTCCGCTGTGAAGGCCAAGATCATGGCCCATCCTCACTATCACCGTCTCTTGGCAGCCTACGTCAATTGTCAAAAGGTGAGGGAAAGGAAAAAACACGAAAGGTTATCCTTAACTCATGATATCCATTGACCCAACCTTCCCCACTCGGGTGAAAAGTAGTTAAATATAGACAACCGGAGTGATTGAAAACGATGCTTAATTAATTTATTCACTCTTTCCTTGGTAAGTTCGGATCTGAGTTGTAACATGTGAAGTAATTCCTTTATTAAAGTAAGTCATCCATTCATACCAGTGACAAACTACGTATTATTATTATATTTAAAGTAAAATAAGTAGTCGTAGAAGTATAAACCCTTTAAAGATGGCTAGCTTAACTATTAATGACAAACATGATATTTGGTCATAAGGGTTTACTTATACAGTTGATGCACGTACTTAGCAGGTTGGGGCGCCACCTGAAGTGGTGGCAAGGCTAGAAGAAGCATGTGCATCTTCTGCAGTGACTATGGCAGGTGGAACTGCTAGAATCGGTGAGGATCCGGCGCTGGACCAGTTCATGGAGGCTTACTGTGAGATGCTGATCAAGTACGAGCAAGAGCTCTCCAAACCCTTCAAGGACGCCATGCTCTTCCTTCAAAGGATCGAGTGCCAGTTCAAATCTCTTACTATTTCTTCTTCCGACACTGGTGATTCATAACCTCATCCCCAACTCCAACTTTGATTTTTATGTTTCTTATTCTTTTGATGTTTGTTTTGTTGGGTGTTTGCCTGTTTGATGTTAATTTAATTAATTGAATATCTTTGCATGTCTGTGTTTTCAAGGATGTAGGTTCTGGGAAAGCTGTTAAAGAACTTCTTGTTCTTGAATTTAACTGAGTGCTTGCTTCATCCAATTTTTGTGTTAAAAAGTTGAAATAATTAGTTTGCTACCGTTCTGTGTTTGTTTTCATTATGAAAGATGTTTAATCGATATAGAATATTTGTCTTTTCTTTGTTTAAGAAGATTCAAAACGTGTTTTTTCCTGTCAAAATGTGAATGGTTGGTACCTACCTGTATACTATCTTATCGGTGTTAGTGCATTGAATAAACTTTTGTTGGCATCCTATAAATTATGCTCTTCCTGCGTGCCCTGATGATATTGACACCATTTCAGCCTTTTTATTTTTGGAAATACAAGTCTTTACCTATATTCTTGTCTGTGTGATTCCCTATTTGATTTTACTGCTCTCTCTACTTCGCTGTTGTTTATTTTGCATCTGGGTGTGAAGAAACCTCATGCTTAGTGAATCCAACGACAGAGAGAGTGGCAGCTGGAATGTGAATTTGGTTTTAGTGGAGAGAGTCTAGGGTTTCTTTAAAGTGGTGCTAAAGAGTCAAGAGTGTTAGTTCCGTGGTTGTTGGTTTTAGCTATTCACCATCATTTTGCTCTAAAACAATTCATGATTTTTCTAAACTAACTTTTAATAGTTTATATGCTGATAAATTCATGCGTTTTAGTTGGGTGGCCTTGGTTATTTTCACAATTATTGTATATATGTATTGTCATTATTTATCATGTGTTTGTGTCCGACGGTGGAGTGCATATTGCCATGGTTTCTATAACTGTGTCTTTGACATGATAAAACTACACATTGGTGTGTCTATAACGGGAAATGGATGGTTACTTGCCATATGTACATCTACACGGTGCTAACATTGCTGATTGAAATCAGCATTTGAACGTGACAACAATCGATATTTGTCAAACTTTGCTGCTTGAGCGTTGATGACTACAGTGAATAATAGTTGGAAAGTTTTTGTGTATTGCCTTGGATATAATTACAACCGAGATTTCTTAAATATTCATCCATTTATGTATGAGCCAAGAGTGGTGCATGATCTTCTGTTGATGTAAAGGAACAAATCTTCACGTTCATGGGTTTATTCTGGGTAGAGGGTCCCTCGACAATTTGTTTTTGTAGGTGTTTAACAAGTGGGTTCAATTATTATTGTTATTACTGCTTCTGTTGTTGCTGTTAATTTCTTGATGGTTTTAATTCTTCCATGACTAATGGTAATATCATTTTGCTACTCCTTTGGCCCCTCCAAGAACGTGGCTGTATGAGTATTGTTGCATGTGATTTTAGATTAATATGACGATGATTACGGTGTGGTCTTCTGCTTTAATCATGAACTTTTTGAAGTAATTCATATTTTACCATTTTTTTCTCTGTAATTACAGTGACCTCATGCTGCAAGTGAAATTCCATTTTTTGTTGATAAGGTTTAATACGTTTGATAAATTAGGCTTACACAAGTTAAATCATCTCATTTGAAGAGTATATAACTTTGTTGGGTTTAGGTATTTGCTGTCTCAGTATGGATATGGAGTCACCGTCTTTATAAGGAATGAGTTTGGATTTATTTTTTATTGAATCATTTTAAAATCTGACTTGTGTTCTTCATTCATTGCTCCTAATTAATGTAAGATGTACTGTTCGTCATCCTTTATGTAATCGTACCATCCAGTCAAAATCTGCACCAAACAGTAGTACAAGGTATAGGTTTGGTAGTAAAATATATCATATCTATGCTTTTAATACTTGTATTGTATATATAAACTTGATTGTTACGGTTTGAAGATAAGTTCACAAATGCCGAACTGTACTAGAAACATGCCATAACACAAATGGTGGTAGGAAACGTTTTACATTAGCGTTTTCTTTGTATTTCATTGTAAGAAATACAGTGTTAAGTTTTGTAATTGGGTTGATCAACAGCTTGTAATGAAGGTGGTGATAGGAATGGATCGTCTGAAGAAATTGATGTACAGAACAACATAATAGATCCACAGGCAGAGGACCAAGAACTGAAAGGTCAACTGTTGCGTAAGTATCGGGGATACCTAGGTAGTTTGAAGCAGGAATTCACAAAGAAGAGAAAAAAGGGGAAGCTGCCGAAAGAAGCAAGGCAACAATTACTTGATTGGTGGAGCAGACACTACAAATGGCCTTACCCATCTGTATGTTGCATGTATTAATTAGTTTATGTATTGTGAAACATGTTATTGGTGTTTTTAAGGAAAAAACATAGGAGGTGGTTGAATTTGATGCATGAACAACAGGAATCTCAGAAGCTGGCGCTTGCAGAATCAACAGGGCTGGATCAGAAGCAAATTAACAACTGGTTTATTAATCAAAGGAAACGGCACTGGAAGCCTTCTGAGGACATGCAATTCGTGGTGGTTGATCCAAACCATCCACACTACTACATGGAAAATGTTCTTGCCAATCCCTTTCCCGATCTCTCCCACACAATGCTCTAGAAAACCTTTTCCTGCCTTTCTGTTCTGTCAAAATGCAAGCAAGGCCTTATTGATATATAATAAGTATCTTACTTTACTCGGTAACCATATTTACACTCTCAAAAAGGATTTACCTTTTGCACTTGTAATATTAAGTCCTTATTCAGTAATTAATTTTCTCCAGAAAATCTGCATCTTCATACAATATTGTTGGCCTCGTAAATTGTCTTAAAAGAAGTATTTATATATACGGTGTTTGTTTTTGTAGTAGTTAATTGTTGCTTTCGTCGGTAAGTTAAAGTTACCCATTATTTACCTTGGTTGTCGAAATACCTTGATTTCATTACATTTACGTTCAATTTTGTAATAATTAATTTTATTAATTAAAATAATGTAAATTTATTTAACATGTTTATTAAAGAAAAAACAATTTTTTTTATTTTTATTTTTGTACTTGGAATTGTTTTATCTTTATTTCTTTATAATTAATAATTTTGGATATTAAAATGTTATATTTTTTAATAATAGGAATTTTATTAAATTAACATTAATGTTATATAAAGTTGTCAAGAAGTCAAAGATAATAATAGTTATTACGAAACCTAATTTTTGTACCTGATTTAAGGTACAACACAAGTATACAATTGCAATCTCTACGTTGAATATGTAATATTAATCTATAATTGTATTCCAGTTGATGAATAAATCAAATCAGGTATGAATAATGGAAAAATAATTTTAGATGATTTTGAATACAATTCGTTTGATTATTTTTAATCTCTGGTACAAACTAACTATTCTTTCACATTAACCAGGTCAAACAGATTTGAAATAAAAGTAAATATCATGATATAAACCGACATGACATGAAATTACCCTAAAAAGAGGAAAGTACGATAAACGAAAACGTGTAGAGAAGATTTAAGAACTGAAATTATCTCACAGCAACCTTTTTAAGTGCTGTATTATTATGTTTTTAAGACATCAGTCTTTTAAGAATTATAGTGTCCTTCACGTATAGTTAGTTTACCTCACTAGACACACATTTTAACCTAAAATAATAACTGAAGAACACAATATATATATATATATATATATATATATATATATATATATATATATATATATATATATATATATATATATATATATATATATATATATATATATATATATATATATATATATATATATATAAAATAAGAAATATCAAGTAATATTCTCAGAAATTGAGTTCAATACTTTTCGGACACGCATTAATTTTGTATCCAATTGAACCTAAACGTGATATATTAATTTAAAATATTTGAAAAAATAGTTTAATATTAATTAAAATATACTTATATTGTTCCAGTACTACCATTAATTAATAAGGGCAGTTTAAATTTTTGTTTTGTTTTAACTTTCCTCTAACTTTTAAAAGAGAGAATCGATTAAAGCGAACAACAAATTTTCAAATACTGCGTAGACTGAAATTGAGAGAAACAATAGAATGATTAAAATCCATTTGGAAGACTAAAAGATAAAAATTATAATTGAGTCAAATTATTATATTGCATTTATATATATGAAATGAACAATTTTTAATTGGTTAATAATGTATAAAAATTACTCTGAATATATATAAAACCTTTTTTAATCTATAACTCTACATATATATATATATATATATATATATATATATATATATATATATATAATATTTTTTTACACATTTATTATTTCTATTTTTTTCTTTTTAATATAATTGTTTATTGATTTGTAAAATATTAAAAATTTAGGCTGTTTCATAAATTTAAAAACAGTTTCTCTCGTATATTTAATAATTGATTTAACAATTTTATGTTTTATTAAATATTATTTAATAAGTCAAAAAATTTAATACTTTTGTTTTTTATTATTAATATTGATAATATTATTTATGACGATATTAATATTCATAATACTATTTAATAATAAAGTAATCTAAATAACGGATGTCATAATTTTTAAATATATTTATCATCGTAATAAACTATTTTATTATGATTTTGTATGCAAATTCATTGAATAATTTCATAGGAGAAAATGAGATATATGTTACTTTTAATATTGAAAACGTGTCTAAAATATATTTAGAATAGAAATTTTTATATATAAATTATATAATTTTACTATTCAATTACATATTCTATTACTAAATTAGTATTTAAGCCTAATAATAATAATAAATAAATAATAATATAGTTTTACTAGATTTAAAATGTTCATTATGATGTTAAAGAATTAACAAGTAAACTTTAAAAAGTTATAAAATACATACATAAAAAACAATTCAATGTTTTTGAACCTATATTTTTTTAATCCCTGAAAAGAGCATAACAAAATCATAATAAAATTTTATTAGTAAAATATTTAAATTTGATTTGTCTTGATATACTAAAATCACTAAACAATTCTATAAAATAGAGATTTGATATTGAAAAAATGTAAAACATAAAAATATGGTACAATTTTCATATTAGTAAAAATTGATATTTGTATCCATAATAATAAAAAATAAAATAGTTTAAAGAGAATTATTTTACTACTTGTAGAAGAATATGATTATATATTTAGGCTTTTATACTATATTATATATTATTATGTATTATACATACATTGAATTACTTTTTGTTTTCAAATTTTTAAAATTGCCAGTTCTTTAAAATTGAAAAAAATATGTATAGTGTATTTTACATAAAATTATGAAAATTTATTGAAAAGTATATTATACCTTTTTGAAAAAATTTATATATATATATATATATATATATATATATATATATAATGAATATTACACTTTTTCATAATAAATATTTAAAAATGCGAAAATACAAGTTCAATAGCGTTTTCGTATATAAAGTCTTTCACACAGTTAATATTTTGAAATCTGAATATCCTTGTACTTTTAAAACTACAAAACAGTTAGAGAATTTGACATATTTAAAGTAATAATTTTTTTTGAAAGTGATCTGAATCCTTGTCTCTGAATTAGACTCTTTCTCTCCAAATTTTTTGAAAATAATTTTCACACACCAGTCAGCAATTTGTAACAAAAGGTCTCAAGTGAAAAAAAAAATCAAAATCTCGCAATCATTTCAAATTAATGTTCCTTTTTAACATTTTTTTGTGTGGTTAACATTCTTACCTGAAAAACAGACATAATTGTGAAAAATGATATTTTTATGTTTATATATTTATCAGATAATTTTTTAACATCACAGTTTATCTCAATCGTTACGGTCTAGCTTCTGACCTTGTATAAATTACATTAAAAAATATAGCTAAGTTTGCATTAAAGAAACGGAAATTTTTATTAACAAAAAATTTACTTTACACATAATTTTTTTTATATTTATTTAACATTACCTTTTGTTACATTTTTTTTAAAATATAAAAATTTATTTTTTTATAATTATTTTACTTTTTATATAGTATATGACAAATAAATATAAACGTGTGATCTTTTTGTTACTCTTTTACAAGACAATATTTTATAATCCATTTCACTGTATCACACGGAAGAGGAGTTTACCCTCATGAGAAGTGATCCATTCCAGCTCATTAACACTTCTTTTGAAAGAGGTTACTGGTAATAATCAATTAAAAAACAATGAAACTCTTCTAACTCTAGAAAAAATACAATAAAAAAATGTTGTGAATTAATTGAAGCGACTAATTAATTGACGAGGATGTCCTTTTTTTAGGACTAAAGTTTGGTTTGTTTGCGTGAAAGGCACATGCAATATAGTAATGATAATTTTGAATAATAGATAGTAACGGTTGGACTAAGACATGCCAAATTTGCTTACAGTGGCAAACTGAAGTTTAAGAGTGACGTTGCAGAGTGTATAAGAAGAATGATTAGCATTGATGATTGAAAAAAGAAGAATTAGAGAAAGAATGGCGAAAGTGATTGTTGTTTCCGTAGGTTTACCATTGATAGCAGTGATTCTGATCTCCATGTTCATGGCTGCTATAACTTGTTTGAAGGAAGAAGAGCGTTCGATATATTTGGTCTTAATGGAAGGAGATGCACTTGCTTTTACTCAACAACCTTCCATTCAACAACATTCATCAACAATGCAATCCAACAGGTAAATATATATATTCTCTTTGTACAAAATGTTATATTTCAATTCCTACTTTTTAATCATGTTTTATTATACTCATTTTCTTCAGAGTTGATTTATGTGTTTATTAAACATCACATTGTTAGTCGTTTATAAATGTTGATGTCAATTTAACACTTATTTTTATATAAATAATTATACGATAACACATTTTTATTTTGATTTGACACAGAACAATATAAAAATACAATGATCATAAAAAATAGAATTTTATATTTTTTCATAAAAAAGAGAGTAATAATAAGAAATGATAATATCAAATAAATATAAAAAATTTATGTAAATTGAAGTATCATTTTTCTTATTATACATATTTATCAAAACATCAAATTATATATATATTACTGTATTTATATAAAGCATTTAAGCAATTAATATATATTAACTACTAAGAAATTAATATATAAATGACATAAACATTATAAATAACTTACAGTTTTATGATTTAATAAGTGCATTCTATTAGGTATTAAACTATTCATAATTCACATAAAAGCTTGTGATATTAATTAATTATAATTACTGTATTTATATAAAGCATTAAGCAATTAATATATATTTACTAAGCAATTAATATATAAGTGACATAAACATTATAAGTAACTTACAGTTTTATGATTTAATAAGTACATTCTATTAAGTATTAAACTATTCATAATTCACATAAAAGCTTGTGATATTAATTAATTATATATATATATATATATATATATAATTTACATTTATAAGTGTGAATTTCTCAAAATATTTATATATTGTTTTTTCAAAAATTTCCGTTGCTATTATTTCAAATAAAATATTTATTTTTAAAATATTATTTTCTGTTAAATCTGAATAACTTGCATGTTTAGCTTACATACATTTAAATTAATTCTACATATTTTTATAATTTAAAATGTTATATTTATATTTTAAAATTTTACTTAATGAAATACACTTGTGCTAGTAGTTTTAAACATTCTTATATTATTTTGTTATTTTAAGTTTTTCTTATAAATGGGTATGTTTGAATTAATTTTAGGAAGAAAGATACTAAAAAAATTGTTTTTCACTAAATAATATTACTTTACAAATAAATTCGGGACGGATTTTTTTTTTCTGGTACTTACCAAAGAGTTTAATTAGAATGCAATAAAATTTTCGAACTATACATATCAAGAAACTCGAATATGACTTATGATATATATTCTATCGAAAAATTATCATACAATAATACTTTATTGGGTGACAGTGTACATAACTATTGCATAATTTTTATTAATAATTTAAAAAATATAGTCATTAAAATTTCAAAACTAACATTAAGGCTTGGTAAATTATTATTTTATTATAATTTCCTTTACATTTATTTTTATTATGTTAATATAATATTTTATTATAAAAGATATTTGTCAAATGAGTATAGAAAAATAAAAGTGTTGTCGAGTAATATTTTTCCATAGTTATTATTAAAATGTGGCAATATTCATTCCTCAAGTTTTATTCACCAAAATGAAAATTAAATGACGTACTAGAGCAGAAATCTTGAGCTGCATATTCAATCCTGAATCACATACAAGTTATGCTGATGAATGATGATAATTTCCTTTATGTCAACATTAGTGTAAATTATTTATCAATGATTCAATCATTGATTCTTTTGATCAGAAAACCTAACCATAGTTTCTTATTCTGATGTGTGTGGCTAATCAGGGAAGCTTCAAAGACACATGCAAAGCACTTAATATCATCATCTCACGATCTATTTCTGCAAACAACGTTAGATACAGGAAGCTACAACAAACTCCACAGTTATAAACACATCATCAATGGTTTTTCTGTCCACACAACCCCTTCCCAGGTTTATTTAACATAAAACATATCTTTGTCCTTTTCCTGAATTGTTAACATTAAGGTCAAAAGATAATGTCATTTACGTGTGCATGGGGGTGGTGACGAAAACTTGCAGGCTGAAAGACTAAGAAGTAAGCCGGGAGTTAAGTTGGTAGAGAAAGACAGAGGAGTGAAAAAGATGACAACATACACACCTGAATTTCTAAGTTTACCAAATGGAATATGGGCGCAGGAAGGAGGAGAAACAAATGCAGGTGAAGGAGTTGTGATTGGTTTTGTGGATAGTGGCATCAACCCTTTTCATCCCAGCTTTGCTTACGATCCCATGCTACCTTTCAAATCAAACCTCTCTCGTTTTGAGGGTGCCTGCATGATGGGTCCTCTCTTCCCTCCTACTTCCTGCAATGGAAAGATAGTAGCCGCCAGGTATTTCTCTGCTGGGGCTGAAGCTGCTGCTACACTCGATCCTTCCAAGGATTTTCTTTCACCCTATGATGCAGATGGACATGGCAGGTTTGTTATCAACTCTTGTAACTAACAGTCTTTAAAATGTACCTTCCTATGGCTAATTCCATTCGTTTCAGTCATGTGGCATCTATTGCTGCTGGAAATGCTGGTGTTCCTGTTGTAGTCAACAGTTTTTGCTACGGGAAAGCTAGTGGAATAGCACCACGTGCAAGGTGGGCCTTCTAATTTTGTTTTGTGGCTGGTTGTTTTGTTACAAGAAGAAAAAAAGTGTAGAACATACACTTCAAAAAGATGTATAATGACATTTTTGTGTCTTCGGACGATGCTGTCGTTTGCAGGATTGCTGTTTATAAGGCTATGTATCCATCCGTGGCAACTCTAGCAGATGTTATTGCTGCGATCGATCACGTAAGCTTCGCTTCCGTTCTCAATGGATTAGATCCTTCAAGTATCTAAAATTAATCAAGAAGGAAGATACAGTGAACGGGAGAAGTTATTTAGAGAAAACTTTCCTAACATACATTGATTAGATCATATTAGTGTTGGTCTGTTAGTGTGAGTGGCCATAACAACTGAAATAGTTTGCATGATTTGCGCAGGCTGTTCTGGATGGAGTGGATATCTTATCGCTATCTGTGGGACCAAACGGACCACCAGAACACACGTTAACATTCTTAAACATGTTTGACATTTCTTTGTTGTTTGCACGAAAAGCAGGAGTTCTCGTGGTGCAAGCTGCAGGGAACAACGGTCCCGCATCTTCAAGTGTAGTGTCATTCAGTCCTTGGAGTGTAACTGTTGCCGCTAGCACCACAAACAGAAGGTACCCTTCTTCACTTGTACTTGGAAATGGCGCAGTACTTAGTGGCGTGGGACTATCAGGTACTTCTGTCTCTCAATACACTCTTATATATATATATATATCAACCTATATTTTGTCCATATCTAGTGCTCCAAGTGATCTTAATGTATGAAATTCTCACATAATGTACAGGACCAAGTTTTGGAAATGGATCAGTTTGGCATAAGCTTGTTTTAGCTAAGGATGCGGTCAAAATGAGTGGAACAAGACCAAAGACTGAGTACATTGAGGAGTGCCAACATCCAGATGTTTTGGACCCTCATATAGTGTTGGGAAGTATCATTATCTGCACATTCTCAGGTGGGTTCTATAATGGCACCTCAACTCTTGCTGGTATTATTGGCACCGTGAAGGCTCTGGGAATGGAGGGCTTTGTTTTAGTTGCGAACCCAAGCTATGGTGATTATATTGCAGAGCCAATGCCTTTTGCCTTTTCTGGTATTTTGATCCCTCGTGTGGAGGATGCCAAGGTACAAAAGGGAGGACTTGCTATTATTATTATTATTATTATAATTATATATCTTTTATGTAACTGTATCTTTGTAAAGAGATAACTAACATACTGCTTGAAATTGTAGGCTATATTAAAGTACTATGAAGAAAAAACAAAGAGGAACAAGAAAGGAAATGGCAGAGAGTTTGGTGCTTTGGCAGCTGTGGGAGAAGGAAGACTTGCTTCTTTCACAGGAAGATCACCGATAGTCAGTAGATTTTCTTCAAGGGGTCCAGATATCATTGACAATAAAAAAAATGTTGCAGATGTTCTTAAACCTGATATTCTTGCTCCAGGACACCAAATCTGGGCGGCCTGGGCCCCCATGAGTGCCTCAGAACCTTTCCTCAGAGGTGCTTTTCTCTTCTTTTTTACAAATTCTATCTAAAATGTCAATGTACCATTACTACCATCTTTCATGAAAGAGAAATAGTTGACAACACTGAAACATCATTGAACACTCTTTTGGTAATACAGGGAACAGTTTTGCATTGTTATCTGGTACCAGCATGTCCACACCTCATGTGGCTGGAATAGCAGCACTGATGAAGCAACACAATCCATCATGGACTCCATCCATGATAGCTTCTGCGATCTCTACAACAAGCTCAAAGTATGACCATCTTGGACAGCCTATAATGGCAGAAGGCTATGAGGTCAACACCTTGCTACCGGCCACTCCTTTTGATTACGGCTCAGGCTTTGTCAACCCCAATCGTGCCGTTGATCCTGGTTTGGTACTTTCATCAGGTACGTAATAATCACTTGTTTATCAACATAGTTCTTTTACTGGAAGCAACCTGAATCATTCATTGGTTCTGAAACAGATTATGCAGACTTCATCAGCTTCCTGTGCTCTTTGCCGGACATAGACACGGATGCAGTCGTTGCAGCTACTGGAGAGCAATGCAATCACCCATTTGCCCATCCTTTCAGCCTAAACCTTCCTTCGGTTACAGTATCTGCGCTGAGAGGATCAGTTTCTGTCCGAAGAACTTTCACGAACGTGGGGAACACCACAGAGACGTACTTGGCCACTGTTCGTCCCCCAAATGGAACTGACATCTGCCTGTATCCAACTTGGTTTACCTTAACTCCGCAAGGAACGCAAGATTTGGATATACATATCAGTGTCGTCCAACCAATGCAGAATTTTACCTTTGGTGAAATTGTTCTCACAGGAAATTTAAACCACATTGTACGAATAACATTGTCAGTGTTCGCGATTTCAGTGTAATGAATTCTTTTATTTCAGGTTTAAGGATATTAAGTTCGGTTTTTTTTTACAAAACGCTATTCTCAACTTGTTGAGATTATTGAGTTTAATTTGGAACTTACCTTTTAAACAAATTTATACAACAACCACACCTTTCTAATGAAAAAGTTGGTCACAATATTTTATTATAGATTATGTTTATATTATTATAGATTATGTTTATATTTTTTAAAATATAAATTTAAAAATTATTCACAAAATAAGTATAAGTTCTTTTAGTGCATCAAAATAAAATTAATATTTTTATTTAATAGAAAGTATTTATGCAACAGTACTAGAAACCTATTAATATGAAGTATGATCAGTAAATGAGTTCAAGTTAATACTCAAGTATATACACTTTTACGTTAATTTGATATATAATATAAGATTAAAATAATTATAAAAAGTAAATTTTTTGTATTGTTTTAAGAAAAAAAAAATAATATCAAATAAATGTAAAAATGGTGTGTTAAAATATCTTTATTCTAAGTATCATTCTTCTTATTCTAAACTCAATAAGCCCATCAGTTTGTAAAATGGATTTATATCCGTCAAATGTAGTGTCTTTTATTGGTCGGGTGGATTGATATGGTATATATCAAATTTTAATTTTAAACCCTTAAAAAAAATACATATCTTGTTGACGTGTTTCATCCTACACCTCTAACATCTCATCCTGTATTTCAAAAAATTCCAATTTTAGCTTTCTAACATCTTACCCATCAAACTTTTTTAAAAATTTCATTTTTAACATTAATAAATGTCTTTTTATTTCCTTCTCTCTTATTAAAAACACTTTAATAAATAACTTTTTATTTTTTTTCTCTTTTTTATTAAAGGCATTCTGCATCACCTTTGTAACAATCTAATTTAATTTAAAATTTAAATATTATTTAATATAATTTTATATAATTTTATATTTTAATAATTATTAAAGTATGATTTATATTATAATAATAGTTATATTAAAAAATAAAAATAAAATAATGAAAATAATAATAATAATAATAAAAATAATATAAAATAATATAAAATTTGATTTAATATATTCAAATCTATTAAATTATATTAAAATATTAAAATAAATTAAACAGTTATTAAATTTTAAATGAAAACGAATACTTTAAAAAACTTGTTTATTGAATATTAAAACCGATAAAATATGCTAACAGTTTTGTTTTTTATTTAAAATTTAATAAATATTTAATTTAATAAAAAATTATAATATTATTTATTATATTTTTATAATTTAATAATTATTAAAATATGATTTATATTTTTATAATAGTTTTATAAAAAAAGTAAAATTAACAATTACTAAAATAAAATTAATAATAATGAAAAGAAAAATAGTGTTTAAAATCACATTTAATATATTTAAATACATTACCTTATATTAAAATATTCAATTAAATTAAATAATTATTAAAATTTAAATTAATTTTTTTAAAAAAATTAGTTAATCGAATATAGAGGTCCGATAATATATAATACGGATATAGATATCCGATTAATAAACTTTTCCAAACTTTTGTTTACATTTAATTTTAATAATTATTTAATTTAATTTAATATATTCAAATATATCAAATGTAATTTTAAATATTATTTTTATTTTCATTATTATAACTCTTATTTTAGTTATTATTATTTTTATTTTTTTATAAAACAATTATAAAAATATAAATAATATTTTAATATTTATTAAAATATAAAATATAATAAATAATATTATAATTTTCAATTAAATGAAATGTTTATTAAATTTTAAATAAAAAACAAAACTGTTAGCATATTTAAAATATTTTGTTTTTATTTAAAATTTAATAATTGTTTAATTTATTGTAATATTTTAATATATTTTAATATATCAAATCAAATTTTATAATATTATTATTATGACTTCATTTTTTTATTTTTATTTTTATTTTATTTAAATTATTTTATTTTTATTTTTTTAATATAACTATTATTATAATATAAATCATATTTTAATAATTATTAAAATATGTAATTATATTAAATAATATTTAAATTTTAAATTAAATTAGAGTGTCTTTAATGAAAAGAGAAGAAAATAAAAAAAATATTTATTAAAGTACTTTAATAAGAAAGAGAAGTAAATAAAAATATATTTATTAAAAGTTAAAATTTTTGAATAATATATTTATTAAAAGTTAAAATTTTTTAAAAAGTTGCATTGAGACGTTAAAAGGTTAAAAATAGAATTTTTAGAGGTACAGAATGAAATGTTGGTGGTGTAGGATGAAACACTCATCTTTTTGTTGTAGTCATCAATTGTGTTTGGACTAAAAAGCCCAAATTTCATCAACCCATCAGTTTGTAGGCACTTTCTTTCTGCGGGTCCATATGTTTCTTCCTTTGTCTTCGTACTGAAAGTCAAAAAAGACTCTCCATGTGTTTCTTCCTGTATCTTCATATAAAAAAAGCTTTTGATTTTATTCTTTTTGGATTGTAGATTACACAATTGTGCATTCCGATAACAAACTTTATAACGCAACCATATTCAAAGTATTGTTATAGATTAAACCGGTCCATTTATCAGCAAAAATATGTGCATTCTCGGCTTTTGTAACAGAATCTTATTCAGTATAACATATAAAACTGTGTCGTCTGAGCAAATCCCATGGAAAGTAAAGTTATAAGGGCACGAACAAATCTATATTGAATGGGAATAATGAACAAAAAATGTAACAAATTACAATGAGAATGGATAATTACAGTCAAGATAATAATAAAAAAAATCAGTCTGTCCTGCACATACAATCTTTACACCTAGGATACCTGTAAACACTTCTTGCCTTTGGCCTTGTCTGTACATGTTTAGTTTGCCTAACTGCTTTCCTCATTCTCTGTTCAAAAACACGCCACTCTATAGTGGAGTTCTTCATAAATATACTCGCTAGCCTCCGTTTATTTGGACGTATTGTTGGCATTCTTCCACCACCATAATATATTCGAAACCCAGAGACCAAAGATGACAGCTGACTTCCAGAATCAGTCATGGCAAATGCATCCGAAGCAGTGCAGCCTATAAAGTCTAGTGCTGCTAACTACAACAGAGACAGCTTATTGTCAATCATCAAGAGAATAACCAGTAGAACCAAAACAAAACGCAGTGTTTTTTTCAGTAATTATGTTCTCAAAATGAGAGACGGAGGAGCAATGTACAGTATGAAGCATACTATTGAGAGAGATATAGCAAGTATCCACGCTCAGATAATGCCAAGATTTTTAATAAGTACGAGGTGCAATGTACAGAACATAGAGAGATCGGGAGAAGACATTTCAGGTTTCAACGTTAAATAATGCCAAAAATTGGACAAGAAAAATTATGAAGAGCAATGTAACGTAAAAAGCAAAAAAAATATCTTGCAAGGAACTACATTATATTTGTGACATCATTGATGTGAGCTAAACAAGAATAACAGTAGCATGTTATTAACAAACCTGAGAGGAATAATTAGCAAACGGTTCAAGTTCTGTCGAAGAAAGCAAGTTCTCTTTGGTAACTAATTTAGGGTACAGGCTGGTCAAAGCAACCAATCGTGAGCGACCTCCATACAAATTAGAACCAGCTACAAACAAGTGTGTTTTTCGATTGAAACCAAGAGCAGCAAGCATAAGGATAGATTCTTCAGGTGTCAGAGGACATAGGCCTTCAGACCTGAGCTCAGAAGGAGAAGGTAATCTGCATAGAAGATTTCAATTATTTAGTGAATAAGGCTCTTTTCTTCATAAATTAAAATTGACGTGTCTAAAAGATAAATATATAGACCAAGTTTTTCCAACCGTAGCATAAGGAGGGAAAAGTTTCAGATGGAACGATTATGATGCATACCTTGTAGTCCTCTTCAGCAGTGACAATGCAGGAAAATGGATTTCACGATATGCTTCCAATTCTTTCCTCTCTTCTTCACCTCCCCCAAATTCGCATAAAGAATGAGCTACCATGTCAATTTCAAATCTGAGGTGCAAAGCTAAGTATTTGGATGCTTTCTTGGCATCATTTTCACCTTTCTCCTTAATTGATTCTGCAAATGGACCAACAAGATGATGGTCCAATGGTCCAACGAGACCTGAATGTTCACGCAATCTTTTAAGAAGCAAAGCACCAGTTTCTTGTATTCTGGGAACAAATTGCAGGGCATGAAAGTTACATCTGCATCGAAGTCTCTATATGAAGTTCCCCAATTAGGAAGAGAGCTTCAGATATAAAACAGAGAAAAAAACAGAGCATTGAAGAGCTTGAGTTCATGAAAATTATAGTGAATATTTTATGCTTCTAAGATCATTCACCTGCAGCTCAAATGCGATTGGATCAAAAGCCAAGCGATTCCCAAATCCCACAAAGTGAACAACTTGATTTTTACGTATAATAGGTAAGATGCGTTTCAGGTAAAAACTTGGCTTAGCCTCCTTCTCCATGTCAACATCTGTCACCTGGAAGAGCATTCCAACAATTAAAATAATACACGACAAAAATAGTCGAGTTTAATCAGTTTACATGAAGGGCTGCTATTAGGGGGGGCTAGGGTGTAACTTACAACACTACCGATTGCCTCCAGGTCCAAAGATTGTAGCTCCTTAGGAAGTTCCCTCACTATCCGAATATCAGGAGTCAAGTAGTTAATAAAATGCTCCTCCTGATAGATATCGCTGAATTGACTATGAAATTATACAATAAGCAATTATAAGTTATGTTAACAGGTTGTCAACATCAAGAAAGAAGGCCCGTGGACAGCAAAAGTCGCATTCAAATGATCCAAGACAAAAGATAAACCTATAAATCCTAATAATTTATGCTATTTTCCCCCAGAATGCTCCTCCTGATAGATATCGCTGAATTGACTAAGAAATTATACAATAAGCAATTATAAGTTATGTTAACAGGTTTTCAACATCAAGAAAGAAGGCCCGTGGACAGCAAAAGTCGCATTCAAATGATCCAAGACAAAAGATAAACCAATAAATCCTAATAATTTATGCTATTTTCCCCCCAGAAGTACATGAGATATGTAAAATAACATTCAAGACAGCAAACCATCAAAAAACGTATTTAACATGTTGCTCAAAATCACTCATAATATCAAATAGATGGGACATTAACAAAATATGACAGAGAAAGAACATGTGAGTGGGAGGCCAAGGTGGAAGGAGAAGAACGAGAGACAAGACAGCATTACCTCACGTCTCTCCATACACTACTGAACATAAATTTGGGAATAACCAAAGTTGAATTGAGTAACCGTGCCACAACAACTGCATTACAAACCTGTTGCAGATCAAAACCAACAAAAATGACATGCAAAGCATTTAAAATAAAACTTAAGCTTTCTTACATTAAAATCAATGAAAATTGAAAATCCAATCAGTTCAGAATACTTACACCCACTCGTTGCTGATTGATCCCACCATTTGCAGTAACCAGAATGTATCCATTCTTTCCCTCTATTGGAGTACAGAAGAAGAGAGCCGTGAATAACACATTCAACATTTTTTTTTCCTTTTGTAGTACACTAACGCTTACATAGTATAAACAATGGGTTTGATATTCATGTGTCAACAGATTAGAAATTGTACCAAATATGACTGCTAAAGTAATTATTATGAAAGTCAATAAACTTACTGTGCAAATATACATTATTATTGCATTCTAATTAATTTCTATAAACAATTGCTAAATTTCAACCACCCCATTAGGTTCCTTTTGTAGTACACTAACACTTACATAGTATAAACAATGGGTTTGATATTCATGTGTCAACAGATTAGAAATTGTACCAAATATGACTGCTAAAGTAATTATTATGGAAGTCAATAAATTTACTGTGCAAATATACATTATTATTGCATTCTAATTAATTTCTATAAACAATTGCTAAATTTCAACCACACATACCATTAGGTTCCCAATTCCGCTGATCAGCACAAGGTCTCCAAGAAGAAGCTGGAACGAAGGGTTCCTGCCACAAATCTTTTGGTTCACGTTTATTCTGTCACATTGAGCACAATAAGTCAGAGTTACCAAAAGCTTGCTCAGCTATATTATAATTTGAAATAACTCTATAACCTTATGGCATATAACCAGAAGAATTATAATAGTCCAGAACTGTACCACAGTGTCCATCAAGAAAGTTAGCCACTTTTAACGCACAATCAACCATAACTACCATTAGATATTTCAAGAACCTCAAAAACTATCAATAACTTGTGAGGCATATTTAACCATTAGTTATCAAATGATTAATGCGTATACACATTGGTAAAATTAACCGCCATTAGACATTTCTATAATCTGTGTCATTATTATTAACCATTATTGAACATATTTAAATAACAGTACCACAAGTAGAGATTGATAATTGCATACATATTCACTAACTCTTCATTACGAGTAAAGCAAATTTAACCACCATTAGACATTTTAAGAACTTGCAGAGTTCACGATATTGGACAAAAGAAAATATTGGCAACACAAAAATATATTGAAAACTATTGGAGATCCCACATCGACTAGAGATAAAGTGAGTTTACAACATATAAGTGGGTGCAAACCTCACATTGCAAGATGATTTTGTGGAATTGAGTTAGGCTTAAAATTCATTTCTTAACATGGTATCAGAGTCATGAGTTAGAACTTATACTAGCGAAATTTGTTGTTAGGCCTATTGTTTCACCAGCACCTTACCTTACAATCCAATTTTATGGGTTTAAGTTAGGTTTAAAATCCATTTGTGGACAAAAAATATACAATTTATAAATAAAATGTGGTTTTTCAAGGGAAGACACCGAGAAGATTTAGCATTAACAAGTCATGAACAAAAGCAAATAAGAGATCAAAACACCAGCTTCAACCCAAAACCTTAAAGCAATAGGTTTATAGGTCATTCTACTTATATATTGTTCATATTACTGGAACTTCCAACTCGCCTTGAATTACTAACAATTTTCCCCTCAAGTAAGTATCTCTACACTAGAATACCTCCCTCTCAAGCACGAGTATCTTAGTGGTGACCCTTCCTTTATACCACCATTCTACAATGAGACATGCTTTCTTGAAATTGAAGACTTTTGATACAAGAAATCCTTAAACTTTAGGATTATTCACCTACTTTATAACAATATTGGATTGAATTGATCATCAAGATGAACTTGGCTTTGATACCACTGTTAGATTTTTTAAGAGAAGACAACAGAGAGATTTTGCACCAATCCGTCGTGAATGAATCCATACAAGAGACCAGAACAACACATTCACCCAAAACCTTAAGGTAAAAGGTTTATGGGTTCTTCTACTTATATAATATTTATCTTAACCAATGTGCGACTTTCCAACTCACATTGAATTCCTAACATAAAGATAAATATATAAATGCAGATATACAACTATAATGCAAAAATAATGAAAAGCAGTCAACTAATTAATAACAATAACAAGCATGATTTGTCCTCATTTTTTTCTTTTTTCTGATTCCTCTTTGTTTCCACAACAACAGCGCCTCCCACCCTTCTCGATTCATTTTCCTTCGTTTTTACTCAATACCTATTCTCTAATACATAAATATGAAGCATGGGCTATATCTATTTTCCAGTGTCATCTGATCATCAAGAACGTCCAACAGGAATGACCAAGTTAGAAGCATTGTCTTCCGTTGAATGAATCAAACTTTAACGCTATTGTCTATAATTATTGTGGGAAAATTATGTAACGGGGGATTGCTAGAGCCAAAGAACATATAATGCCAAAGAACGACAATGTTAAAGAACGACAATGTTGTATCATGAACCAAGACTCCCAAAAGTGTCAAAGAAGAGATCTGGAAACTATCTAAAGAGAAGGCAGGCCACCTCTGTAGATAATGCAGGTGGTGATTCTAATGAGAGTGAACAAGGAAGTTGAAAATTCAACGGCTAGAAATAATTAGGGGAGAAAGAATGGTGGCAAAAAAGAGATGATGGATACAGTTTGTAGAAATTCAGCAGCTGCAGTAGAGAAGAGAAAAAAAAAGGAGAAACAAATATCAAAGAGGCATGTATGTGATAAAGATTTGAAGTCAGTAGTGCATCGATATATTGCTTGTTTTGGTACCAAATACCAAAAATAGCGGGCAAGAAGTTGGAGAACAAAGACAGAGAAGTTTGTTATGAATACGACTGATTACCAAGTGATGCATAGCATTACACAGGGAAAGTTTTAAAACTATTTGGTGAGAGAGAAAAGCTCTGCACCCAGCAGAGATATGCTCACATTTTCATCTTTTCTCCCCTTCATACATGTGAAGAATTATGTCCAAAACCTAAAGGTCATAACCGAAAGAGAAAATTTCAGCTCAACGGATTGCGTTTGTTACCATGGTCGGCATATTACAAGTCAATGAGACAAAATATCGAAGGTAGCAGTAGTTCTCGTTTGAAGCTTTAAACCTTAAAAAAATAACTGATTTTCCAGCAGGAAGAAGAATTATGCTTCCTCCTCCAAAAATCCATTTGTTGGCCAAGTTCTTAACTATCCATAAATGTCAAAAGGACAAAATAATAATTATACACAACCAAATTCATATATTCTGACCTACATGTGCGACAAAGTTAACCATATTTACACACATGGTTTATGGTTTTTACGTTAATAATCACTCATATATCATCTACCACTACTTCTATAAATAGCCATGTAGATATCCATTCGTATACCTCAGCCAAAGCATGTGCAGCCAATGCCAACAACCGTACATAATTCCCCTTCTGTGATTTTTTCTTATTTCCGGTCTTGTTATTCACTTTCCCCTGAAAATATCGGAACAAACTCGTTGAGAGGCAGAGAAATAAAAGCGCTTTAATTATTGTGTATAGTAATAAAGCACGGCACATACCTGAAGGGAAAGTGAAGCCGATGATGAACGGAGTGTAGGCTTGGGAATAGGATGGGGTGCATGGTGTTGATATTGTAAGCGGAGAAGCATGAACCAATTGAAGAAGAAAAAGGAAGCGAGCAACGCAATAAGCGCCAGAAGCATTTTGGATCGTTTCCTTCGGAACCACGAAGAAGAGTGGGATTGGGATCTGCGGGAGCTGGAGAGGCGGCTGGGACCGAGCCTCGGAATCCGCGAAGTCGGGGAGCACCGATCTGGGAGTTGGAGGGCGTCGAAATCGGAAGCGGATACCATTATCGGGCTCGGGTCAGATCCGGTAGAATAGGGGTTGAAATCTGAAAGAATGTGATTGAAAGAAAGAAAGAAAGAAAGTGGATGTGTTAGTTAGGTTAGCACTTAGCAATAGCTACGGTGGCGCCAACTTCAAGAATTCCACTACAAAGGATGTTTTCGTCCAAACCAACAAAATATTTAATTTGTAATATAATTTTATTCCCCTACAACCTTCTCTCTTTGTTATTTCTCTCCATATTAATTAAATTCAATTGTTGATGTTTATAAACTATATTAATTCACAAGTAACACATATTTATTTCCTTGGTTTAATACCTATTTTGGTCCCTCGATTTGTATGGTTTGTTTAAGTTGTCCTCCTTCTTTTCAAAAGTTCACTAACATCCTACTTTTCGCAAAAATAGTGCACGTTAGTCCTTTTTGCTTACGGCGTTAGAAAGATTAACGGCAGAGTTGCTTACCTGGCGAAACATGAATTAGCTGTACAATTTTTTATTGCGTAGCATTTTCGGTTTTTCCCTCTTTCCGCTTCTCTCTCCTCCCTTCGTCGTTGCACACCGTCTTCCTCCTCTTCGCCAAACCCTAACACCACCCCTCCATCCTCTACGCCAAATGCAAACCCTCCTATGACATCGACACCTTCTTCTTCGACAACGTCAACCCATTAGAAGACATTCACTTCAACCCACTAGAGCCCCCGGAGGGATTTTTTGCCCCTCCCTGCACTGTATTTCTAAACTGTTTGTTTGTTTTGAGTGCGGGAAGGGCGGGAAGATGGGGCGCGGCGCAGTAGCGGAGGCGTACGAGGCGACGACGATCTTGGTTTATGGCAATGGTGAAACACTGAGATTGGAAGATAGTGAGGTTTTTTTATCCCAATAAAACAAAATTGAATATAAACATAAATAAAAGTACGTTAAATTATTTCTGAAGCAATGTGCAATTAGGGTTTGGGAAGAGGGGAAAAGGGGATTAGGGTTTGGCGCGCGATTATGGATTTCACAGCGGAGAAGAAGGAATCAGAGAACAACAGCTCCAATAATCCCGAAAACGCTCATCAAACATTAGATTCTTCTTTTTAGTTAACGTCGACACTTGATTCAAGCAGCAAAGAAACTGAAAAACAACAATCTCATGAACTCAAAGCTGGTCTTCACCTTCTGAAGGTTTTTCTCCTTCACTTTGATTTTTTTGTTTCTTGGCAACTGAATACAGTATGATTGGTTAATGATGAAGATGAAGAAGTTTGATAAAACTTTTGAGTGGAAAGAGGACTGCCACGTGGCACTCTCTTATTGGCTGAACTTGCCAACTAATTGGACAGGTCATTTAATTTTGGTCACCAGAGCAACTTTGCCGTTAGTTTTTTAACGCCGTAACAAAAAAGGATCCACTTAAACTGTTTTTGCGAAAAGTAGGATGTTAGTGAACTTAAAAAAAAAGGGAGGACAACTTTGAACAGTACAAATCGAGGGACCAAAATAGGTATTAAACCTGTTTCTTTTATATTTCTTACCATTTATAACACTTATTATTTCTCTCCACGTCATACCAATGATGAGAAATGATTCCATTGTAATAAAATTACTATATTTGTATTTTTTTTTTATCTTTCAAAGAGTTATTATTGACCTTGAAACATTTTTTAGTAAATCATGATATAAGATTAGAAGAAAATGTTTTCAATATATGTCTCATACAGAATGAAATTCATCCAATACGGTAAGATGTTTGGGCCAGCCCAATCTATTTATTGCTTCATCTTCCTTAACTTCTAAGTGCACTCCCCGTTACTTTTAAAAGGATTGTTTTATCCTTAGTAAAGGTGATTTCTAGATTCTTTGATCTGAAAATCTCCCCCAATAAAGCTTTTTTGAATATTTAAAACAGGATTTTAAGAATAAACTTTTCAGAACATGATTTCTGTAACAAGATTTTTAGACAAATTATTACAAATATATGAAATACATTATAGAACGATATTTTTGGAACAGAATTTTCAAAACAAGTTCTCTATAACATACGAGATACTTTTTTAAATGATTATCATATATGAAGTTCTCTCTTATAAGTAATTATATTGAGCTTGTTAAAAGAATAATTTTTGTGTTTTTTTTTTCTTCTTAACATTCGTATTTTAAGATATATACTTTTACTAGTAAGCTCAATTTAAGTATTTTTGTTAAACGAGGAAAACCCACGTAAAATTTCACAATTCTAAAAATTTAAAAACGTAAATTTTAACTAATTTTAAAATTATTTGAATAACAATTCAAATTTATTGATTTTTTTATTTGGATAAAACATTTACCAAATAAAAAAAATACTAAATAAATGCTAATAATTCAAAACTATGAATATTTATATATTTTTTAGTTGATCTAGATTGATATTATATTTTAGTCAAAATTCACCGAGATTTTTTCAGCACATTAATAAAGTTTTTTTTTTTCAATTCATGTTGTTCAAAATTATTTTTAATTTACAAATATTTAAGATAACGTGAATCAAGATTATCTATACAGTCTTTGATTTTTGTTTCTGTTCACTTTTCAATCGACGCCAACCCAAAATTTTTCTTTATAATAAAACAATTCATAGCTATGATTAGTTAAAGAAATTTCTAATTAATATTATTTTTTTAACAAATTATTGATAATTGATGTTATTGATAAAAGGATTATTACACACATAAGTGAAAAATGTAATTGTACTATAGGATACCTGATCCTCCAACGGTCGACCAGTAACCCGGACGACCTGACGATAGACGTCATAATATCGTATGATCGCACATTGTCGTCGATCACTTGGTGCTCGACAACCAAACAGTAATGTCTCGACATGGGACGTTCATACGACAAGTCGCCTATCCGTGTCAACACACGGGACAATCGACATACAACGCGCGATATCGTAGCATACGGTTTAGCAGTTACAGATAAGCGGTTACGCATATTAGCTAACCGGCGCCGTGAATCACGGGAGTAATTGACTCAGTGTCAATACACAACCTAGCAGTTACAACTTCTACATAGTCCAACTGGATAACTGCCCGGATTTTCAGGTAACAGTTTATTTTACTGATTTAAATATACGAAACACATCAGAGAAAAGGTACGTTTTTCCCCTAAGAAGAAATATTTGGGTCTTGACCTAATTAATCACCTCCCTTTCTGACTTGAGCGTCGGAGTGCCTTTGCAGGTACCCAGCCCATCTTTACTCAGAGAAGCAGAGAAGACATAGAGAAATAGCACAGTGAGAGCAGTACAAAGAGAAGTGGTCCCGAGTTGTTTGGTTCGAGTCTTGGTCTCCACATCCCCACTGAAACAGTAATTACAACAGATGTCAATGAAAAATAATTTAGTTAATATTCGTAAAAAGAATAGTCTTTCTGAAATTGATAAAGAAAAACTTAAAACTTTGAAAAATGACATTGTTCTATAAAAACTTTTTAATTTATTCACAACCCATTAATATAAAATTTTATCGCTATCTACTCTTAAATAATCTAAAAAATATACTTTGTAAAAGAAGTTTTTTCTTTTTATAAAACATAGTTCAATCTGTTTATTACGTTTTTATTTTTATTTTTTACATAAGTATAATAGAAACATCCAATTAACTATATCTAACTAATTTGGCTAATTTGACGTTCGTTGAGTTGAAATATGAATATAATTAAGTTTAACTTTTATAAGTAGAGATAATCAAATTTGACATGTATTATTTAAATTTTTGAAATAAGTGTGACGTCAATTTTATATTCATAACTAATATGAATAATTTTTTCACTATTTGTACTAGCTACAATATCAAATATTTTAAAAAAAAACTCTAGAAATATAAGCAAGTGTTTAATTTTTTTTTGGATTAGACGCTTTGTTAAATACTTAAATAATTTAAACAGTGTTTAGGAAATTTTTTGAAAACAAAAACAACAAAGTAATCTTAATTTTATAGTAGTTCACTATCAACCTGAGCTACATCTAATTTTTTTAAGCATTTTTAAAGAATTTCAATAATCTAGAAAGATTACACACGAGGTTAACCATTCTTAGTATTACTGAATTGGTTAACACAAATATCACCACTTTTGGTATACATTAGTCTAACAAACTAGACTATTTAACTCCATTGAATTATACTTATAAGTATTTGAATTCACTTTTGAATCTAAGAACAACAGTGTTTTTGAAGATACACAATTAGAAAGTTAACCATCATAAAGAGAATATGAAATTATACAAAGAGATTATGAAAGCTTGTAAAAAACCTTTTCTTTTTCAAAGAACAAGTGTTAAACAATGTAAGTTTAGAAAAAACAAAGTGAGAGAATATAAAGCATAGTTATTGATATTCTCTCATGTAAGTTCTTTTATATAGTTTTTTTTTTTGGAAAAATCCTATTACTTAAAACTTTGACTTTCACGCAGAGATATAATCTTTTGTACGGAGTGAGAAACTACTTTATCTTGCAAAGGGAATTGCATTGTATGTACGTAGAAAAAAGACAAAAAATATGAAGAAAACATTCATAGAATATCTTCTTATCTCTAAACATTTTTTTTGATTCTGATGTAGATTTTTGAATAAAAATATTGTATTGATATGATATGCAAAAAGAGAAAAAAGTATAACACAACAAATAAAAAAATATCTTCTTATCTCTAAACATTTTTTTTATTCTGATGTAGATTTTTGAATAAAAATATTGTATTGATATGATCTGCAAAAAGAAAAAAAAGTATAACACAACACATAAAAAAGTATTAAAATGTTAGACACTTTTAAACGTTAGACACAATACGAAAATAAAGATTTAAACAATGTCTATTTGAGTAATACATAATTATTAATAACATTTAGCACTTTGCAATTTTATCGGTTTACGTTCTAAACAATTATTTTATTTAGACATATGTTAAATTTCAAAATAAAGTTTCTTAAACAACGCTGTCTTAACACAATTTACTTTTAAATATATTTTAATTATTAAAAAAATTAATTTTTATATCTGTAAAATTGAAAATAATAAATATAAAATGTGTATTTAATGTAGAATAATAGTACCCCTTGGCGAATCACTGGGAAAATATCTTCCATGTGTTTTCTCCATTTAAGAAAACCACCACTTTCATGTATCTACAAATTGGTGAACTACTTACTCCTTGTCCTACCTATCTTTGAATTTTTTTCGAAGCATTAAATAGACACACCGTTAACTATCCACCTTTCAGATCATCTCTGCCCGCAGTTAATTCCGGCAACATGACAGTTACAACTTAATGTATCCATGTACATCGTCTATTCTCTTATCTGGGCCCCTAAAATCCTACGGCTTTAGCTCCTTTACCACAATAATTTCTGCTACTACCAACCATACATACCACAACATGGGTTTTCGTTTTGTCTTCTCACAGCCCCCACTTTCTTTCTAAGATTTACAAAATATCCGAAAACCAAGCACATTCTTACCAGACTGAATAAAACAACTAAAACATTTAATGTTGTCACATTTCAATGTTGATTGGAGAATTCTCGTGCCCACAACAACACTAACAAAAAATGAAGGGTTTTGTTTTGGTAGCAAACCAGACACCACTTCAATTATATGTATGTTCATTAATCACTGTCACCATACCTTCATTCATAAAATTGGAAACATGTTTAATTAATTCCATAATTTCTAGTCTGTTCATAAACTTATCTGTAGTAGGTACTTGTCAAAGAAATTTTATATTTGACATAGAATCATAATGTTTCCACTTTTCATATTATCATGTCTCGAAAACAATCAACCTCTGTTTAACGTTTTGTATGCTCCTCCGACCCCACTCCCACTGTCAGTAACATATGGAACCATTGTGTAAATTCCACAACCACACAAACCTTATCTATGAATGGTTCCTTATATAATTATCAATGTCTTAATTCTATTCTTTCCGATAATTCCAAAGATTGTAATTTATAAGTTCTTAATAATTCATACTTGTCGGCAATGTTCAATATTCATATACAATAGTCCTAATTTTTTTTTACTAATCTTCCTTTTTTTTTTATGATGACGCATTTGATTTAATGATCGTGATAGTATCAATTCTAAAAACACGCATATAACATAGTTGCACTGAAGAGCTTTTTCGGTATTATAAAATGGTAAATTAGTTTTATATAGCTGAGTTTTTCTTACAAGCACGTTTAGATTGGCTATACTAAGTAACCATAATTTTAATTATATTGAAATAAAATAAAATGGGTGTCTTGTGCCGTACGTGTAAAGGATTATTAATTATTGTTATTACCTACTAAGAACAAGTTGGCTTTTCATGACCAACATAAAACCGTGCAAAGAAATATTCAATGTAAGGTACACGAGGAATTTTATTTACATTCTTAATTAGCCGTCACAATTTCTTTTTTTCTAAACAAACTCTACCACTAAAATGAGATTGAAATGAAATTTCATGGTTTTATAAAGTTTTAATAATATCAGCTCTGAAAAAACTAACGCGCCATCATTTCATGTTAGATAACAAATAAATTTTCATAATTACATCAATCAACCCTTTTAAATTTGAAAATGACGTAATTAGGTGTTATCTAAACTAATACACTCTCAATATTCAATGTATCTTTTGAACTAGTTTTTTCATACTAATTTTAAAAAAATAAATTTGACGTTTTATGAGTTAAAATTAACTAATATATAAATTAAAAATAAAAGTTTACAATTTTAACTTTATTTATTTTTTTCATAAATTTGTATGAAAACTTTTGTTCTGATAATAATTTATATTGAAGAAAAAGGAGCGAGCCGGACACAAAACGTGGGGTATTCCACTTGGCCCATTCCCACGAATATAACGCAGTCTCCACACGGAATACCTTACGGTGTCGTTTTATCGTTGTTGCCTCGCTCCATCTCATCATTTTTCTGACACCAACCTCATCTCTCTCACTTTTATTTTCGGCACGCTCTCTATGAGTGCGTGAATCCCACTCTTTCATTTCTCACCAAAGAATGAAAAAGTAGCCGTTGCAGGAGCCCACGTGGCACCATGCCGACACGGTGTTTGTTGGATTGACGTCCACATGCTTTGTTTATTCTATCCTTCTAAATACTATTACCAATCATTTTCACAAAATCACATAAATTGTTAATTATTAATATTTAATGATATTTTTCACAAAATCTCACATAAATAAATACTAGTAGTAAATAAAATAAATATTATGACAGTGGTGCACGGGGTGTGTGTGAGAAATAGAATTCAGTGTTGTGTTGTTCGCCTGTAACGTAACAAGTAAGCTCCGACACTGTCTTTTGTTACCCTATCTCTCTCTCACTCCTCTCTCTCTCCTCTCTCTCTCTCCTCTCTCTCTCCTTCCTTCCATGGAAGCCAATCTGAATGTCAGTGATCTCTCAAGATAGTTGGTGTGTTGGGTAAGAAAGGGCTTCAAAGTGACGTGTCTTCTAAGGAGGTTTCACTGCACGGTGGTGGCGGAATCTTCTTGCTTCGTTCCCTTTCGAAGATATCCGAAGACCCTTTGATTCAACTTTGGATCGTCTTCTCTGATTTCCTTTCATTGGTGGGTTTAAACAAACTTGGGGTTTCCCCTCACCCAACTCTCTGTGTGCAATAACCGCAAACAGCGACCTTTTATCTTATTTTCTATTTCTTGAAAAGAAAATATAACAAGCTCTTTATATTTGTTTCTCCGTTTTAGCCCAAGAGGAGTTAAATCTCTGTTGTTGTAGTAAAGGAAACCACTTGATAAATTACTTTGCTTCAGGGTTTCTATAATTAAGGGTAGATCAGAGAATGGTAAGAAGGCTCAAACAAAGACGACCAATTAGTTATAAGTAATTTGGGTGAATTTTATGGAGAGAAAAAAAGTCTATACTTTCTAATTTTGCTTGACTCGGGACCGTATGAAAATTAATTTTAACAAGGTCTTTACTGAATTATCTGTGTATTTTTTTTATCTACCTTTGTTTGTTACTCATTTCTTTTGATTGTTGTACAGGTGTATACTGTGTGTTCTTTGTAGAGGGGAAAGAAAATGGCTACACTTGGAGATATTGGGCTTGCGGCTGGGTTGAACATTCTGAGTGCGTTTATTTTCTTTGTGGCATTTGCTATTCTGAGGCTTCAACCTTTTAATGATCGTGTGTACTTCCCAAAATGGTACCTGAAGGGTCTAAGAACAGATCCTGTGCACGGAGGAGCGTTTGTGCGCAAGTTTGTCAATTTAGACTGGAGATCATATATTAAGTTTTTGAATTGGATGCCAGCTGCACTTAGAATGCCGGAGCCTGAACTTATTGACCATGCTGGATTGGACTCTGCTGTTTACTTGAGGATTTACTTGATAGGGTATGCATTAACATTGAGTGAATACCACATCTACTGAGGAGAACGTGATCCTGATGTTTTATGTTTCTGTTATGCAGGCTTAAAATCTTTGTTCCAATAGCATTCCTGGCATGGGCAGTTCTTGTTCCTGTTAATTCCACAAGCACCGGGCTGGAAGGCGCGAAATTGGACAACATAACCTCCAGCGATATTGATAAACTCTCGATTTCAAATGTTCATGAAGAATCTCAAAGGTTTCATAATCACCATCCTGTGCTATTATAGTTTTGCACTTTTTGCTGCTGTATCTTCATGCTATTTAGTAAATTAGTTTCTAATCCAAAGCACTACCTGCATTCAAAGATGCATTGGTGTTGACAGGTCTAGTGTTTTTTCAGGTTATTTAGTATCAGTTTCTAATCCAAAGTGCTAGCTGCATATAAAGATGTATCGTTGAGCACAATATATATGGTTTGACTGTGTTGAGGCTTTAAATCTAGTGTTCAACCTGGTGCAACCCTAATATACTAGTGCAATCTTAACTACTCTACGTCTTTGCTCTAGATTCCTTGATTTATCTTAATTATTTTTGTTCTTATCAGAATCTTTATCGTTATTTCTTCTATTCTCTTAATTCTGTTGTATCATAATTTCTCTGCCTTCTCTTGAGAATCCTTATCATTAAGATAAGATATCTTGCTTATTCATTCCAATTATCAGCATTTCATTTTTTTTATGCATATCTCGCTTGTTAGAAGTTTTGAAGTTACTGTTAAGGTGGTCCATGTCACTCTATGGTTGTATAATTATTATACAATTTTGGTTTTCTTAAATTGCCATTGCTATTATGACTGTGTGCTCTACTAAAGTTTTGTGTTCTACCTCAGGTTTTGGGCACACATTGTAGTTGCTTATGCATTTACCTTTTGGACATGCTATATTTTATCCAAGGAGTATGAAAAAGTTGCCGCAATGAGATTGCAATTTCTTGCGTCAGAAAAACGCCGTCCTGATCAATTTACGGTAAATTTGATTTTTCTCCATTCTAACTAGGAACTTTTCTTTGTTTATTTTTGCATAATTTGGTTCTGTTTTTGTCTACCACACTTTTTTTGAGTTTGGGAAGCTTTGAGATTGAGCCTAAGTGATGAAACTTTAATGGTTTATTTCTTGTGTTAGAGGTGGTACGCTACTTAGTCATTTTTTCAAGGCCTTACTTTACGACTCTGTAGATTACCAATGAGGAGTTGCTGGTCATAGGCAAGCATATTAACATTCTAGCTATATATGGATGGTGTATAGAAAGGGTGTAAAAGCATATCGATAATGTAGTGATGACTGTTATACTGCTTTTAGAAGCTGTCCAATCCATCATCATTTTTATCTTTTAACAAGTTTTGGGAAATTGTAGTCATGGACTGAACTGTTGCACCAGTTACATGTTGGTATTTAGATGTGAGATATTTGATTGATCATATATTTCTTATAGAATTTTCTTCTTCTTCAGGTACTCGTTAAAAACATTCCACCAGATCCTGATGAATCTGTGAGTGAGCTTGTGGAGCATTTTTTTCTGGTCAATCATTCGGATAACTATCTTACTCACCAGGTTGGTTCCACCTGTGTACACTACTGCTTGAATGTTTTGCTCTCATTTAAGAATTTAAGATGCACTGGGCGATGATTTCTAATTTGAAAGTCCCATCTCTTAGTGTAATGTTAAATTTGTTAATCATCTCATTGTTTCTTAAATGATGTATATGAAAATTTAGATCAATTAGGAAAATGTAATTTTCACCTTGCATTTGGGACAGAGGGGAAAATATTTTGTTTAAGCTTATTTATTGTGACATTATCGCAGGTTGTTTATAATGCAAACAAACTATCAAAGTTGGTTAAAAAGAAGAAGAAGTTGCAGAATTGGCTTGTATATTATCAAAACAAACTTGAAAGAACCTCAGAAAGACCTCAAATAAAGGTATTTAATTTTGACCTGACATGCATTCAGAAGTTTGTCATAACTATCTTCAGATTTACTACAATCTTTCTATCTTATACGTTTTTTACTAGACTGGTTTCCTCGGTCTTTGCGGAGTGCAAGTAGATGCTATTGATCATCACAACACTGAAATTGACAGATTGTCAAAGGAAGTAAGTAGCATTTGTTTTCTTTTTGGGAGTTGTTACATCGCTGCATGAAAATATTTGTAATATGAACTCATCCTGCAGATAATATATTTAAAAAATTAAAAATTATGAAAAATGTTCTTACTTGGGAATGAAATGATAATTTTTGGAATTCATTTAACAGACAATGGTATGTGTCATTTTTGGTTGTCTTTTATCTTTATTACATGCATGGGTATTATTCTGCTTTCAAGGTGTTATTTCTTCATATAAACGACTCTGAATTCTTGCCTTCACTTATTATTGCCATTGGACAATTCTCTGATTTTTTAACTAGAACTTTGTGCAACTAGAGTTTGGGAAGATTTAAACATATGCAGAAGGAACTTGTTTAACACCAAATTTTCCTTAGGAGATAATATCCGCAGATTTTATTGGCCTTATTATGATTTCATAAATTCTGTCTTTAGTAATTCTCATGATGATTGCTATAATTCAAGTTTATTGTCTTCCACAGATAGCTTTAGAGAGAGATAAGGTCACCAATGATCCCAATTCTGTCATACCTGCTGCATTTGTTTCATTTAAAACTCGATGGGGTGCTGCAGTTTGTGCACAAACCCAACAAACCAGAAATCCAACACTGTGGTTGACTGAGTGGGCGCCGGAGCCACGTGACGTCTATTGGTCTAACTTGTCGATTCCTTATGTTTCCCTCACTGTGAGAAGGTTGATCATAGGTGTTGCATTCTTTTTCCTCACCTTCTTTTTTATGATTCCGATTGCAATTGTACAAAGTCTTGCAAGTATTGAAGGAATCCAGAAAAGAGCGCCATGGTTGAATCCTATTCTTGATATGTAAGTCTCATCTCATAGTTGTACCTCTGAAGATGTAATTCCATCCCACAGGCATCCCTGGAGGTTACTAATTTTAATTTACTTTGTTGTGCAGTGGTTTCATTAAGTCATTCATTCAAGGTTTTCTACCTGGTATTGCATTGAAGCTTTTTCTCATCTTTTTGCCAACAATATTGATGATCATGTCAAAGTTTGAAGGCTTTGGATCTATTTCATCTCTGGAGAGAAGATCAGCTTCTAGATACTATATTTTCAATCTTGTTAATATATTTCTTGGGAACATACTTACCGGAACAGCATTTGAACAGCTGGACTCTTTCATTCACCAACCAGCCAATGAGTAAGTCATTCAAGATACAAGTCTCTTTTTTGCTTTTTGAAAATTATTTACTCCCTCTGGTTTTAACATAATCACATACCAATAAAAGTAATCAGTTTAGGGTGATCTTTTGTACAAAAGTGTTACCAATGTGTCAAATTAATCTTCATTATTAACGACTTAAAATTTCCTCTCACTATTCGTTCATTCTGAACACAATTCCTCATAATATTTATAATAGGAGTAACGAAGGGAAAAAAAATCTAAAGTTATATGGGAGTCATAAAGCCTTATAAAAAGGAAAATAAATCTGAAGTTGTATACAAATTATAAAATACCTTATAAGAAGGACCAACAAATTCTTTTAAAATGGCCCTTATAAGTACAGGAGGGAGTGCATTTTTGTGATATTTGCTTTGTTTGATTTCTTACATATGTTCTAGTGAACCAAATTCTGGCTGCGTAAATTTGTAGTATTTGTGGTGCTCAACTATTACATCATGTTATTGTTAAGAGCACGAACATCATGGTTGCATTCACTGCTCCAAGATGTCGTCTTAATTTACACCATGTCGATATGATAAAAATTCTTTATATATTCATGTCAGATATCCTGTAACAATCGGCACTGCAATTCCTTTGAAAGCAAGTTTCTTCATCACTTATATAATGGTTGATGGATGGGCTGGTATAGCTGCGGAGGTTTTGATGTTGAAACCGCTAATCATATATCACTTGAAGAATTTTTTCTTGGTAAAGACCGAAAAGGATAGAGAGGAAGCTATGGATCCTGGGAGTATTGGTTTCAACACTGGAGAACCTCGAATACAATTGTATTTTTTGCTGGGTCTAGTCTATGCTGCAGTCACACCTACTGTTCTTCCTTTCATAATAGTTTTCTTCGGGCTGGCCTATGTTGTCTTCCGTCATCAGGTAGTTTAGTCACCAAGAATTATATTGTACATGTGTTGATTGTGTAATTTGAGCCTCTCATGTTTCTTGCCAACTGCAGATAATCAATGTTTATAATCAAGAGTACGAGAGTGCTGCAGCATTCTGGCCTGATGTTCATTTTCGTGTCATTATTGCGCTGATAGTGTCACAGATAGTTCTGATGGGACTCCTGACCACCAAAAAGGCTGCTTCATCAACTCCATTTCTAATTGTACTCCCAATACTTACCATATGGTTCCATAGATACTGCAAAGGCCGGTTTGAACCTGCATTTGTTAGATATCCCTTGCAGGTACGTCAATTAATCATTCTGATCACTAATAAACCTTTATCACATGTTTTCTCTGTCATGAAATTCTTAAGTTGGTTTCTGGTTTGTAAATATGTGAACAGGAAGCAATGATGAAAGACACATTGGAACGAGCCACAGAACCTAACCTGAACTTGAAAGCTTACCTTCAGAATGCCTATGTTCATCCAGTTTTCAAGGCCAGCCTCGGTGAGGACGATGACGAAGACGAAGAGACTATGAGTCTGAAGTGGGAAAGTGAGAGTATTACTGTGCCCACAAAACGGCAATCAAGAAAGAACACACCATTGCCGAGCAGAATTAGTGGTGCATCATCTCCTTCTCTGCCTGATGCCATTCGAAATCAGCCAGAGCCATAAATCATGGACCAAGGAATGATATCATCGTTGTTGAACCAACCACAACATTGGCTAAGGTTGGATGTGTGTTCACATGTAACATATCGATTGACACGTGATTCCAGCATAAACTGAGAAAGCTGAGTGGTAACAAGTTGGTGTTGCACTTTGTGATCGGCAAGAACAAAGTTTAAAGTAGAGATTCTTTGATGATATTTCGGATTTTGTTAATAGAGAATTTGTTCCACTGATGTAGCATAGTAGTTATACTTTCAAATCTGTATGACCGCAGAATGCTGTAAATTATCCACAAACTCATCATGGTTTAAGATTCTGTGAATAATTTTCTCGCTTTCTTTACCTTGGACTCTTCCTTGTACTACTGCACATGTTTAACACTGAATCACTTGGTTCCTTTGTGCTCAGTTTCTTCTTCAATTATTCATAGAATGGGTTCAATTTGATTCCTTCTTCAAAGTATTCTCTTTTTTCATTCGGTACTAGTTCGTCGGAAGATAAAAAGTAACAAATGGTGACAAAATTCAGATCAAATCTTCCCTAAATAGATAATATGTATAAAAATATAGAAGGGAGGAACTAGTCGGCACCAAAACTTTTTAAGTTAGAAAAATCTCTATAGAAGACAAATTAATTTTCCATTAATAATAATTAATGGGTATAACAACACAGGTTCTTTTAGAGTTTTCAATGATCATTAGAAAATATTTTCTTCACTAACAAGGTGGATAACAAATACAAGAAAAACTTCAATGGATATTTCACTAAACAAAACAGTAAAAACTCTAATATATAGATGTAGAAATACAACCTTTTCTCTAAGCTAGCTTATCTGTATAGGCTTAGGCTTGCATAAGATAAATTGGCTACTTACAACCTCTGTTTCTCTGTCTCCCAAATTAATTTTCCATTAATAATAATTAATGGGTATAATACAGGTTCTCTTAAAGTTTCCAATAATCATTAGAAAATATTCTCTTCACTAGAAAAGTAGATCACAAATACAATAAAAACTTCAATAGGTACTTCACTAACCAAAACAGTGAAAACTCTAGATGTAGAAATGCAACGTTTTCTCCAAGTTAGCTTATCTGTATAGGCTTACATAAAGATAAACTGACTACTTACAATCTGTTTCTCTGTCTCCCACTCTCTTTTCTCCCAACTATAATCATCTGTCTCTGTCTCGAATCATTACAATGAAAACATATGATATTTTATTTGTTCTTGATTTCCCTATTGACTTACTATTATTATTAAATATTTGAGATCAATCATTAAATATTTGAGAATTTCTATACATAATATTTCTCTTGATTTTATAATTAAAGATTCATTTTCAGTAGAGGAGAAAACCTTATTGTTATCCTTCCTCCTTGTTTGATGAGACTTATTTAGAGATACCATTAATATCTCTCAGCTATCTAATAATAAGCTAAGCAACAACAATATCAGTAGCTTACCATCAAAACTTTTTTAAAATGGAAAAAACCTCAATATATATGGAGGAAAATCTCACCGGACCTAATCCAGTAAAGTCTTCCACTAATAATAATTAATAAATATTTTTTAAAACTTCTTTTAATCAATAAAGATATTATCTTCATCAACAATATTCTCTTCATCAACAAGATAAATAACAATACAATAAAAAAAAAAACCTCAACTAGTACTTCATTAACCAATATAAAAAACACCAATATATGTGATGTAAATTAAAAAAAATATTCCAAGCTAAAATAAACTAGTTGCTCTCTTCTTATTTTTCACTCTTTGTTACTTCTTTTATTTATTTTCCTCTCACTAAAGACACTCAAAAATTCTGTTTTTTAAATGCAAAAGGTTTTATAATTTCAAATTTTATAATGGATTAAGAGTACATACAAAAAAGATCTCATTTTTTTTCTTAATTAAACAAGGGTGAGTCCAATAAATTGATGATATGACATTCTTCAGAGTTTTGAATTGCCATTTTTTAAAAAGTATTTTATTAATTTTTTTTAATATAATGTTCAAACTTAATTGGGTATATCGCTATTATACAATTACGGTCTTTAGATTTCAGTTGTCAAAATTGAGTACTTCAAGTACATAATTTTAGTATTTTAAATTCTAATTAGGTTTATCCTTTATATATATTACATTTTTTAGATTTTAGAAAATAACAAGTTTTTTTTTTTAAAAAAAAAAAGATGATAGATGTTTTATTTTTGAAAATAACATTAATTTTGATAGATCATATATTTTATATAGACTTGATTTAAGTGTGTGTGTGTAAAGGGTGTAAAAGTAAAATATTTATTACTTTTTGAAGATTTTTTGTTAAAATGAGATTATCATAATTTAAACTATTATATTGGTAAAATATGTTGAATTATTGTAACGATTGAAAACTGATGTTATTATATTTGTATAATTTTTTCTATTGTTTATAAACCCTCTTATATATATTTTTAACTTATTATTTAGTATTTTAAATTTTAAATATTTAAAATAATGACTGTTAAATGCCGTTATTAAGAAAAATCTTTAAAACCATTATTTGCTATCTAAAGGAGAGTATTAGACAATTTTCGATGAATGAAATATGAAATTGAACTTCTTGTTTTTAGTATTATGAGAACCAGATCGAATAAATTAAAGAAAAACAAGCAAAGTAATTCAATCAAATAAAAAATAATAAAATATTTGCATATATGTGGAGGCCTTTAAATTTTAAAAAGATAAATCATCATGCTATTACAAATTTTAGAGAAAAAAAATGAAGATTATTTAAAGTACATAAAGTTAAGTGATCACTTAAAATAGTCTTTTTTTTTTACTATTGAGTTTTCTTGTTGTTAAGATATTTCAATGAATGAAGTATAAAGATACTACAATAATGATATTTACTTTAGTTCAATATTTAATTGATTTAACAATTAATATTTATAATGCGTTATAAAAATTTCAATAATCATATACTTCACTTACATTTATAATTTTTTTTATCGGCTTCTGATTAAAATACTATTTCTAAATATCTTGAAAAAATAAATCTGATTATCCGTTATTATATCATATGTATCATCTCTAAATATTTTTGAAGATATAAATCTAATGATATTATCAGTTATTATATCGTAGGTTATTATTATATCATAAGTTAGTGGAAGTCATCTATAAAATCTCTACTGTATAAACAAAATAATGAAACAATTTAAAGTTTTTAATTTATAGTTGGTATAAATAATTTGTCATAACACTGGTTGGAGCTCATGTCCTGTTCTAATGATCTAAAGGGATAGAAAAAAGAAATATAAAGAAGAAAGAAAAAGAAGAAGTGAAAACAGTAAAAAAAAATATTTGTGTAAACATGAAAAGAGAGACAGAGACAAAAACAACAGAAAAAACAGATGAAACCTATAAAGCGATTACTTAGGATAGAGAGAAGTACAGTGGTGGATGATTGGAACATTAAGAATGACAAAGTTAATTTTTGTGTGTTATGCGTAGGTTGATTTCTTTTATTAGTGAAAAAAATTGTATGTTAAAAAAACTCACCTTTAATTAACAAGAGAAAACAAAAATAGTCATTTTTTTCTTATATCTATATATACTCATAATATTATTTATTTTGAATTACTTTCTTTTAAATAAATAAGCTCAAAAAAATAATAGGAGTGACAAAAAGAATCAATTGACGAGTTAATAGTCTCTTCAAAAAAAAGGATTGAAATGATCTTTTCAACCTGAGAACCTAGCATAACTCTTCTTATTCCTTTCGTCAAGTCTGACATCTTAAAAAATATCACCTTTAACGATATTTAGAACAAGAGAAAACAAAAAAACATAATTTTTTTCTTATATTTATATATATACTCTTAATATTATTTATTTTGAGTTACTTCCTTTAAAATAAATAAGCTCAAAAAAAATAATAGAAGTGACAAAAAGAGTGATTAGATGACATTTTCAAATTGACAACCTAGTATAACCCTTCTTATTCTATTCTTCACGTGACATCATTAAAAAAACATAAATGTATTTAGAAAACAAAAAGAAAATAATCAAATAAAATTACATTTTTTATTAATGAAAAAAAAATATCTTAGAAAAAATATTACCTTTAACGATATTTGGAACAAGAGAAAACAAAAAAAACATAATTTTTTCCTTACATTTATATATATACTCAAAATATTATTCATTTTCAATTAATTCCTTTAAAATAAATAAGTTGAAAAAGTAATAGAATTGACAAAAAGAATGAGTCTGATTGATAAGTAACCTAGCATAACCCTTCCCATTCCGTCTAGTCTAAACAGCCTAACATTATTAAAAGAACTTAAATGTAAAGAACTCAGTTTCATTGTAGAGAACTTGGTTAACTTGATTTGAGTCCAACAATTCATGGTGTAGTTAACCATGAATCTACGTGGTGGTGGATGATTGGGAGATTAAGAATGACAAAGTTAAATTTCTTCTATTAGTGTTATGCCTAGGTCAATTTCTTTTATTAGTGAAAAAAATTGATATCTTAAAAAAAAATCACCTTTAACTATATTTATAACAATAGAAAACAAAAAAAGTAATTTTTTTCTTATATCTATATATATACTTATAAGATTACTTATTTTGAATTACTTTCTTTAAAATAAATAAACTCAAAAAAATAATACAAGTGAGAAAAAGAGTTGATTGACCGAGTCAATAGTCTCGTCAAATAAAAAATTGAGATTATATTTTTAACCTGACAACCTTGCATAACTCTTTTATTTTTTTGGTCAAGTTAGTCTTGCATCATTAAAAAACTTAAATGTATCTTAGAAAATAAAAAATAATAAAAGAAAATTACATTTTTTATTAATGAAAAAAACTTGTATCTAAGAAAAAAAATCACCTTTAACCATATTTGGAACAAGAGAAAACAAAAAAATAATTTTTTTCTCATATCTATATATACTCATAATATTATTTATTTGGAATTACTTTCTTTAAAATAAATCAGCTCAAAAAAATAAAAGAATTCACAAAAAAAGTTGGTTGACAAAGTCAATAGTCTGGTCAAAAAAGAGAATCGAGATGATCTTTTCAACTTGACAACCTTGCATAACCCTTCTCTTTCTGTAAGTCATGTCAGTCTCACATTACCAAAAAAACTTAAATGTATTTAGAAAACAGAAAAAATTAATAAAATAAAATTACATTTTTTATTAATGAAAAACATGTATGTTAGAAAAAAATTACCCTTAACAATATTTGGAACAAGAGAAAACAAAAAAACATAATATTTTATATATTTATATATATACCATAATATTATTCATTTTAAATTAATTCCTTTAAAATTAATAAGCTTAAAAAGTAAAACAAGTGACAAAAAGAAGGAGTTTGATTGATGAGTAACCTAGCATTACCCTTCCCATTACATCCCGTATAAAAAGTATGAAATTATTAAAAAAATTTAAATGTAAAGAACTTAGTTTCATTCCGGAGAACCTGGTTAACCTGATTTGAGTCCAACAATTCATGTTGTAGTTAACCATGAATCTATTTCAATATACGATTTGGACAACCCATGAATTTAAGAGATTAGATTACTTCTCATGGAGAGAGAAGTATAGTGGTGGATGATTGAGAGATTAAGAATGACAAAGTTAAATTTCTTCTATGAGTGCTATGCTTAGACCAATTTATTTTATTAATGAAAAAAATTGTATCTTAAAAAAATCACCTTTAACTATATTTGGAATAAGAAGAAAAAAGTAATTTTTTTGTTATATCTATATATATTCATATTATTATTTATTTTTAATTACTTTCTTTAAAATAAATAAGCTCAAAAAAATAATACAAGTGACAAAAAGAGTTGATTGACGGGTCAATAGTCTGCTCAAAAAAAGGATTGAGATGATCTTTTCAACCTGACAACCTAGCATAAGTCTTCCTATTCCTCTGGTCAGGTTAGTCTCACATCATTAAAAAACTTAAATGCATCTTAGAAAACAAAAAAAATAATAATAAAAAATTACATTTTTTATTAATGAAAAAAACTTGTATCTAAGAAAAAAAATCACCTTTAATGATATTTGGAACAAGAGAAAATAAGAAAAGTAATTTTTTTCTTATATCTATAAATACTCATTGTATTATTTATTTAGAATTACTTTCTATAAAATAAATAAGCTCAAAAAATAATAGAAGTCACAAAAAAAGTCGATTGACAGAGTTAATAGTCTGATAAAAAAAAGAATCGAGATGATATTTTCAACTTGACAACCTAGCATAACCCTTCTCATTCTGCTGGTCATGTCAGTCTGACATCCTTAAGAAAACTTAAATGTATTTAGAAAACAAAAAAATAATAATAAAATAAAATTACACTTTTTATTAATGAAAAAATGTATTTTAGAAGAAAAATTTACCTTTAAGGATAAATGGAACAAGAGAAAACAAAAAAAACATATTCATTTTAAATTAATTTCCTTTCAAACAAATAAGCTTAAAAAATAAAACGAGTGACAAAAAGAAGAAGTTTGATTGATGAGTAACTTAGCATTGCCCTTTCCATTTTGTCCCGTCTAAACATTCTGACATTACCCTTCTCATTCTGTTTGTCATGTCGGTCTGACTTCATTGAAGAACTTAAATGTATTTAGAAAAAAAATTACATTTTTTATTAATAAAAAAAATTACCTTTGACGATATTTGGAACAAGAGAAAAAAAAACATAAATGTTTTCTTATATTTATATATATATTCACAATATTATTCATTTTGAATTAATTCATTTAAAATAAACAAACTCATAAAGTAATAGATATGTCAAAAAGAAGGAGTCTGATTGATGAGTAACCTAGCATAACCCTTCTCATTCCCTCCAGTCTAGTATGACATTATTAAAAAAACTTAAATGTAAAAGCCTCAGTTTCATTCAAGAGAACCTGAATACCCTGATGTGGGTCCAAAAATTCATCCTGTAGTTAACCACGAATCTATTTCAATATACATATAGACAACCCATTAATTTAACGGATTATGTTACTTGGCATAGAGATAGAAGTATGGTGGTGGGTGATTGAGGGATTAAGAATGACAAAGTTAAATTTCTTCTGTTAGTGTTATGTCTAGGTCAATTTATATTTTTAATGAAAACAATTTGTATCTTAAAAAAAATCATCTTTAACGATATTTAGAACATGAGAAAAAAAGTATTTTTTTTATATGTATATATACTCATAATATTATTTATTCTGAATTACTTTCTTAAAAATAAATAAACTCAAAAAAATAATAGAATTGACAAAAAGAGATGATTGACCGAGTCAATAGTCTGGTCAAAAGAAGGATTGAGATGATCTTTTGAACCTGATAACCTAGCATAATTCTTCTTATTCCTTTCCTTAGGTCAATTGGCATCATTAAAAAACTTAAATGTATCTTACAAAACCAAAAAAAAAAAATCAAAGAAAATAACATTTTTTATTAATGGAAAAAAAATGTATCTTAGAAAAAAAATCACCTTTAACAATATTTGGAACGAGAGAAAGTAAAAAAATAATTTTTTTCTTATATTTATATATATATATATACTAATAATATTATTTATTTTGAATTGCTTCCTTTAAAATAAATAAGCTAAAAATAATAATAGAAGTAATAAAAAGAGTTGATTGACCGAGTCAATAGTCTGGTCAAAAAAACGGATTCAGATGACATTTTCATCTGACAACCTAGCATAAGCCTTCTTATTTTGTTCCTCCTGTCAGTCTCATATCATTAAAAAACTTAAATGTATTTAAAAAATAAAATAAAATTACATTTTTTATTAATGAAAAAAAAATGTATCTTAGAAAAAAAAAATATTGAACGATGTTTGGAAAAAGAGAAAACAAAAAAAATACATAATTGTTTTCTTATATTTATACATATATTCATAATACTATTCATTTTAATTTAATTCCTTTAAAATAAATAAGCTCAAAAAGTAATAGAAGTGACAAAAAGAATGAGTCTGATTGATGGGAACCTAACACAACCCTTCCCATTCCGTCCAGTCTAAATAGTGTCACATTATTAAAAAACTTAAACATAAATAATACAATTTCATTCAAGAGAACCTGATTAACTTGATTTGAGTCTAACAATTCATCCTATAGTTAACCATGAATCTATTTCAATATACTATATGGACAACCCATTAATTTAACAGATTAGATTACTTAGAATAGAGAGAAGTATAGTGGTTAACGATTGGGACATTCAGAATAAAAAAGTTAAATTTCTTCTATTACTGTTGTGCTTAGGTCAATTTCTTTTATTAATGAAAAAAACTTGTATCTTAAAAAAAATCACCTTTAACGATATTTAGAACAAGGGTAAACAAAAAATTTAAGTTTTTTCTTATATCTATATATACTCGTAATATGGTTTATTTTGAATTTCTTTCTTTAAAATAAATAAGCTCAATAATTTAATAGAAATGACAAAGAGAGACTATTGACCGAGTCAATAGTATGGTAAAAAAAAGGATTGAGATGATATTTTCAACCTGACAACCTAGCATAACTCTTCTTATTCCTTTCGTCAAGTCTGTTGGAAACATTAATAAACTTAAATGGATCTTACAAAACCAAAAAAAAAATAATAAAAGAAAGTTACATTTTTTATTGAATAAAAAAAATGTATGTTAGAAAAAAAAAACACCTTTAACAATATTTAGAACCAAAGAAAACAAAAAACATAATTTTTTATCTTTTATATATATATATATATATATATATATATATATATATATACTCATAATATTATTTATTTTGAGTTACTTCTTTTAAAATAAATAAGCTTAAAAAAGAATAGAAGTGAAAAAAAGACTTAATTAATTGAGTCAATAGTCTAGTCAAGAAAACGGATTCAGATGACATTTTGAACCGGACAACCTAGTATAATCCTTCTCATTATGTTCGTCATGTCAATCTGACATCATTAGAAAACTAAAATTTATTTAGAAAACAAAAAAAATAATCAAATAAAATTACATTTTTTATTAATGAAAATTAAACTATCTTTAACTATACGTGGAATTAGAGAAAAAAAAAACATAAATTTTTTCTTATATTTATATATATACTTATAATATTATTCATTTTAAATTAATTCCTTTAAAATAAATAAGCTCAAACAATAATAGAAGTGACAAAAAGGAGTGGAATTTGATTGATGAGTAACCTAGCATAACCCTTCCCATTCCGTCCAGTCTAAAGGGTCTCATTATTTAAAAAAACTTAAAATGTAACGTATAGTGGTTAACTGTGATTTGAGTCCAACAATTCATCTTGTAGTTAACCATGAATATATTTCAATATATGATATGGGCAACCCATTAATTTAACGAATTAGATTAGTTAGCATAGTGAGAGAAATATAGTGGTGGATGATTGGGACATTAAGAATAACAAAGTTAAATTTCTTCTATTAGTGTTATGCTTAGGTCAATTGCGATTGGGACATTAAGAATAACATCATGATTCGCAGTGGTGCTGTTTCTAGGGTTTTGTGGGTTTTCTGGATTGGATTTGATGGAGGTTTTCGGTGCAATTGATGATGGTAGAAGTGTGCTTCGCGGTGGTTGACGCGAGGTTAATGGTGGAAGGAGAGGATGGTGGCACAACGACATGGTGATGGCGGCGGGGCTATGGTTGCCGCGCGAACTGGGAAGAAGATGATGGTGAAGGCACACGATGAAGATGGTGGAGCGTGGAGGTGGTTGCAGCGGCGTCCTGATGATGGTCTTTTGGGTTGCGTTTGAAGGTCTTTGGTGATTGCGGTGACGACCTGAGGGTTTAGGTGTGGCGGCGCTAGGGTTAAGTGGCTAGAGAGAAATTAGGGTTTCAGTTTCTGTTTGGGCTGAAGGTTGAAGAAAATGGTGACATGGTAGCTTCTAAATGCCATCTCATTTGGGTTTTGCACAGCTGGACAATGGACCATTAACGATTTGAACGGCGTCTGCAAAAAGGACTAAATTGAACATAAATTACATTCTTTAAGACAATATTGAACACACAAAAAAACTAGCATCATTTCGAACAAACGTGACGAAAATAAGGACCACTAGTGCTATTAAGCCTATTATTTACTTTCTTTAAAATAAGGATAATGATACTTGTACAATATTTTTTTGACAACATTTTAACATCATTTACGTGTCATTCTGTGATTGGTCCAAAATTACTCCACAATCAATAATAATAATCATAAACACCAACATGGATAAATCACATAATGACACGTAGATGGTGTTAAAATGCCGAGTCAATAGTCAGATAAAAAAAAATTGAAATGATCTTTTCAACCTGACAACCTAGCATAACTCTTCTTATTCATTTTATCAAGTAAACGACATTAAAAATCTTAAATGTATCTTAGGAAACAAAAAAAAATTAATAAAAAAGATTACATTTTTTATTAATGAAAAAAAAAATTTTAGAAAAAAAATCACCTTTAACAATAGTTGGATGAGGTGAAAACAAAAAATATATATTTTTTCTTATATTTATATATATATGTTCATAATATTACTCATTTTAGATTAATTCCTTTAAAATAAATAAACTTAAAAGATAATAAAAGTGAAAAAAAAAGAGAGTCTAATTAATGAATAACCTAACATAACCCTTCCTATTAAAAACTTAAATATAAAGAACTCATCTTTCAAGAAAACCCGATTTGAGTCCACCAATTCATCCTCTAATTAACCATAAATCTATTCATGTAGAGAACCTATTAATTTAACTGATTAGATTGCAAAATTTAACTTGTTTCTTTATTTTATTTTTCAAATCAAAATTGAAACGGATGCAGGTTGCCCGTTTTGTAGCCAATGTATATATTAAAGGAAATAAACAATAAAATATTTAGGGACAAAATTAAAACACGATGCTGCAAAATGACTGACAAACTAGACATTGTGTCGTTTAGATAATATCAATAAGTATATATGACTCCACTCTTTTTGTTAATGTTTTCTGTAATAAATGTAAATATTAATGATTCTTGGAAAATGTTAAAGTATTAAATAAAACATTAATATTAAATATAAAATAAATATTTGATAATATTTAAGACATTAAAATTTAAAAATTGATTAATATGTATATTTATTAAAGGAAATATTTTTTTACCAGAACATTAATAAAGGAGTTATAAATGTATCAGAAAAATGGTGATCACATAAGGAAAGTATCAATCTGTTAATAGAAAAAACAAATAAAAACTCAAATCATTATAACTATTATAATGGGACGAGTTAATTTTTATATCAATAATTTATTTTATATTTTATATTTTCTCAATTAATGTAACATCCCGAAATATCATAATTACCATAAATCAGGATTAATTACAATTAACAGTACAGTAAACAGTCTTTAAGATTTAACAGAGTTCAAGGGACAAAGCCGAACGGCTACAGTACAAAAATAACGAGCGTTTCAGAGAAACAGGAAAATAAATCAGAACGAACGGTTTTACAAAAGAAGTAACCGAACGTCCAAAAATGAGCTAAGGTCTACAACCTAACATCTACGAGCGCTTCTAAGGCTCGGCCTTTACTTCAACTTCCACCAGATTGGCATCGTCCAAATTTTCTTCTTCCAGCATTTCTTCAAGGGATGCACCACCATCTGCTCACATCCACAACGGATGATCATTGCAAGACAGGACGAACGTACATGGACAGTGGACAACACAATGGAAAAACGAAAGGGTAAGCTTACGTAATTTAAATTCATACTTCAACATTTTTATTCAAACCATCATACAATCAACTCATATACGCATAACATCAATCAAACATAAATATACTAATGCTAGACCGACCGTCCGGACTGTATGAATCTGTGTAGTTACAAGCGTCCTTGCACCCGAGTGATGTAGTAACTGGGATACACCAAACAGCTGCCACTCGAGGTAAGTCCGTTCTTACGTCGCCCATGTTAACTTATGGACTAAGGACCTCCTGCCGTTCCCACACATGAATACCCCCTTCTACTTGAAGAGGCGTATCACGGAACATCAGGATGGACAGCGAGTCTTAACTTATCCACAGTCATACTTTACCAAATTTAATATCCAATAGAAATCAGAGTCGTTCCTCCTTGGAACGCTCGTTCAAATATCAATATCATAACTTCACCTCATATATGATTCGCCCATTTTATAATTTCCTCAACATCACATTTTCATTCTCAATTACACTTCTCTAAAAGACGAACGTTAATTAACTGTATAGACGAACGCTATTTGAGATCAGGACGAACGCTATTTCAAATTCAGAACGACCGCTGTTTAAAATCAAATACTTATTCAGTTGTACGAGCGCTTGATAGGAGACCTTGCGCGATTTAGAACGATCGTTCGATATAAGGCCGAACGATATTAAAGACGAACGCTCGACATAAGGCCGAACGCTCTCAAGGACGAACGCTCGACATGAGGTCGAACGCTATTAACGGACGAACGCTCGACATGAGGTCGAACGCTCTTCACAGACGAACGCTCGACATGAGGTCGAACGCTCTTCACAGACGAACGCTCGACATGAGGTCGAACGCTCTTCACAGACGAACGCTTCGACATAAGGTCGAACGCTCTCAAAGATTTAAATAGGGACGCTCGTTCACGAGCAGAATTCTTTCCAAATGAAGGAATCCCATTCTAAGTTATTTTAAGAGGAAACCGAACGGTTTAAGACCGTACAGTGACGAACGTCATTTATCAAAGGCATGATTTCAGTGCAGATTTCTCAACCTTAACAAATTCCAGATTTCAACAATTTAACCTATACTTTATACTTCAAATGAATCTCAAATTGATGAACTTTATACTTTCACTTCCAGATTAATTCATATTCAATAATCAACATATTAACAATTCATACATTATAGTATTCATCCATCACTCATATGTTTCAACCAGCATGCAGTTCAACAACCCAGAAATCATATCAGCAAACATCCATAACAGCACAACAGGGTTCGTTCATGCAGATCCAGAAAAAACACGTATACAGAAATTTCATACAGACAACCCACATCATGCTTTCATACACTCATACACGTATAAATTTAAATATATGTAAGCTTCCCTTACCTGGATAGCAGTGTACTTCCAACAGCAAGATTTTAGGGTTTCCTCTAACCACGTCTTACACCCCGGTTTCGCTCAACAGTTCTCACGTAAAACTAAGACACCAAAAATCAATGTACTTCAGACCGAGAACTCATGCATGCAACCAAACTAGGGTTCGCATGAAACCAGAGAGGACGACACTTAGAAAAGAAAACTTACCAGTTCCGATCCAAGTTCTGTTCGGTCCAAATGAAAGATCACAGCCGGACGAACGTTCCTATGGTTCTGGAAAGTGAATCGGAGAAGAAGAAGATGAGTTACAGAAGAGAGAAGAACAACTGGTTCTAGAGAGAGATCAGAGAAAATGGAAGGTTTGGTTCTGAGGAAGAAGACGAGTGATACAGGTGAGCGGAAAGGTTTTCGAAAAATCATTTTTGTTCCTTCCAATTCCAGACGAACGAGCGTCTCACTCTCGGACACCTGCACCTCCACTCAGACTTCCAAAACTTCCATCGTGACAAATGGCGTTCATGCAGGCAGCGTTCAGTGCGCAATTAATGCCTGGGACGTGTGGCGCGGCTCATTTATGGAAGCAACTAGGTGATTCATCAGCTTAATTAATACTGATTTGACACCTAATTACGTTTCTAGTTTACCGGGATCTCACAATCCACCTATCTACAAAAATTTTCGACCTCGAAAATTAGAGACTCACCCAGAAACAGACTAGGATATAAGTCCTTCATGGCGCTCTCCACTTCCCACGTTGAATCACCCGTCTTAGCGTCCCATACCATCTTTACCAAGCGAACGTTCTTGCCCTTGTAGTACTTGGTGCGGCTATCTTCTACACGGACTGGATGCAGTTCTAACGTTCGGTCTGGACGTAGCTGAATGTCTTCTAACTCCAGTACGTGTGACGGATTTGCTATATACTTTCGAAGTTGAGAGACGTGGAAAACAGGGTGAAGGTTGGATAGTTGGGGTGGCAACGCAAGCTCGTACGCCACTGGTCCGATCTTCCTCAATATCTGGTAGGGTCCAATGAACTTGGGAGACAGCTTCTTTGGACGAACGGCTCGTCCTACACCAGTGACTGGATTGAGTCGAAGGAACACATGCTCCCCTGCAGTGAATTCCAAAGGTCTTCTCCTTTTATCAGCGTACGACTTCTGTCTGCTCAATGACGTCTTCAGCCTCTCCTGGATTTGCTTGACTTTCTCGGTCGTTTGCTGAATAAGTTCAGGTCCAGTTAGTACGTTCTCTCCTTCCTTGAACCAACAAAGTGGCGTTCGGCATTTCCTCCCATAAAGTGCCTCGAACGGTGCCATTCCAATGCTCGCCTGGAAACTGTTGTTATATGTGAACTCCACTAGTGGCAGAACCTCATCCCATGCACCTAAGTGATCTAGGACGCACGTCCTCAGTAAGTCTTCTAGCGTTTGGATGGTTCGTTCAGACTGGCCGTCCGTCTGAGGGTGGTAGGCTGAACTCATTTGCAATCTACTACCAAGCTCGCTTTGAAGTGATTGCCAAAACCGAGAAGTGAACCTTGTATCACGATCAGAAACTATGCTCGAAGGCACTCCATGCAGACGAACGATCTCTTGGATATACAACTTAGCTAAGTTGGCTAACGACATCTTTAAGTTGACAGCTAGGAAGTGGGCGCTCTTAGTTAGTTTATCCACGATCACCCAGATTGAATCATGATTCCTGACCGTGCGTGGTAGATGAGTCACGAAATCCATGGATATGCTATCCCACTTCCATTCGGGAATTTCCAACTGTTGAAGCAATCCGCCAGGTCTTTGATATTCTGCCTTCGCTCGTTGACAGGTTAGACATGATGCCACGAAACGAGCGACATCCCCCTTCATTCCAGGCCACCAAAACGATTTCCGGAGGTCTTGATACATCTTAGTCATGCCAGGGTGCATGCTAAGACGGCTGTGATGAGCTTCCTCCAGTATGATTCGCTTCAGCTCGCCATCATTCGGAACGCACGTTCTGCCCATGTAACGCAACATGCCGTCCGTTCCCGTATTGAACCACTTGGCTCGATCCGTACCGAGCGCGCTTAAGATCTTCACCAGCTCTTCATCCTCACGTTGCTTCATCCTAATCCGATCAAACACGTCGCTAGATATGCTAAGGGTACAACACTTAATACTGCTGGGTTCTAACTCAAACTGTAGCCTTAGATCTCTGAAACTCTCCACCAAGTTCAGCTCGCGCACCATCATGGATGACATATGCACCACTTTTCTGCTTAGAGCGTCCGCTACCACGTTTGCTTTTCCTGGATGATAGAGCAGCTCGAATTCATAATCCTTCAAGAACTCAAGCCACCTCATTTGCCTCATATTCAACTCCTTCTGATCAAAGAGATACTTGAGACTCTTGTGATCACTGAAGACTTGGAACGTGGATCCATACAAGAAATGCCTCCAGATCTTCAGCGCAAAAACGACCGCTGCCAACTCCAGGTCGTGCGTTGGGTAATTCCTCTCGTGAATCCTCAGCTGCCGAGATGCATACGCTACCGCTCGCCTCTCTTGCATCAAAACACAACCCAGACCTTGATGAGAAGCGTCGCAATAGACTTCAAACGGTTTAGACGTATCCGGAATAACCAGCACCGGGGCGCTCGTCAGTTTCACCTTCAACTCTTGAAAACTGGCTTCACAACGATCGGTCCACGCGAACGGCTGATCTTTACGGGTCAATTGAGTTAGCGGCGCTACTATCTTAGCAAAACCTTCAATGAAACGTCTGTAGTAGCCCGCCAGTCCAACAAAATTACGTACTTCCGTGACCGACCGCGGACTCTCCCAATCCAGTACCGCTCGCACTTTCGCTGGATCCACTGAGATGCCTCCAGCCGACACCACATGACCCAAAAACTGAATCTCCTTCATCCAGAATTCACACTTAGACAACTTGGCATATAGTTCTTTCTCCCGCAACACTCCAAGTACAAGTCTAAGGTGTTCTTCATGCTCGTCTTCGGTCCTGGAATAGATGAGGATATCATCTATGAAGACGACCACAAACTTATCCAAATAAGGCCTGAATATGCGGTTCATGTACTCCATGAACACGGCTGGAGCGTTCGTTACTCCAAAAGGCATCACCACATATTCATAATGCCCATACCGTGACCTGAATGCTGTCTTCTGGATGTCATCTTCTTTAACCCTAATTTGATGATATCCGGATCTCAAATCAATCTTCGAGAACACTGCAGCCCCATGTAGTTGATCCAGCAAGTCATCTATCCTTGGCAAAGGGTACTTGTTCTTGATGGTCAGCTTATTTAATTGCCTGTAGTCAATACACAACCGAGAGCTGCCATCCTTCTTTCTTACTAACAGTACGGGCGCTCCCCAAGGTGAAACGCTCGGCCTAATGAATTTCTTCTCTATCAACTCCTCAATCTGTCCCTTTAGTTCCGCTAACTCTGCAGGCGACATCCTATAAGGCTGAACCGAGATGGGAGCCGCTGTAGTCACCAAATCAATTGTGAACTCCACTTCACGCTGAGGGGGAAGTCCAGGGATCTCTTCCGGAAAAACGTCCGCAAACTCGTCTACAACCGATCGTCCATTACCGTTTCGAGTGGACGATCGCCCTTCTACCATTCCTCTGGATTCCTGATCCTCGTGAGTCATAATCAGGAAACAGCTGGCGCCTTCCATAATGTCTTCTTTCAGCTGACCGAGCGTCACTGAAAGAACTTCTCCTTCTTCACCAGGGAAGATCAACTCCTTCGCTCCACAATCAATAAGAATGCGATTGGCAGCCAACCAATCCATTCCTAAGATCACCTCCAAACCTTGAAGAGGTAAGCAGATGAGGCTAACTTTAAACCTACGTCCCTCCACTTCTATAGGACACTTGACGCACATAGTGGACGTCCTAACCTCACCAGCTGCTGGGGTCGACACCACCAGATCAAACTGCATCTCGCTCACTTCTAATCCCAGCTTTTCAACACACGCCTTCGAGATGAAGGAGTGCGTCGCCCCCGAATCAAACAAAGCACAACATGATTTACCATACAACATGCATTCACCAATTACAAGGTTACCTGAGCTCGCTGCCTCCGCGCTCGTTATAGCATACACTCGCCCACTTGCTTGGGCTCGTCCTCCTCTTGGTGGATTTCTTCCTGCATTGGGTGGCCTCATCACTGCACGCCCACTCATATTGCACTCGTGATCCAAGTGCCCGCTTCTTCCGCAACGATTGCATTGCTTTACTCCCACCAATTGAGGGCAGGAAGACCTATAATGTGGCCCTCCACAATGGAAACAAACTACACTTCCCTGTCCAGACTGTCCGACAGGAACCACTGCTTGAGATCCGCTCGTCTGAGAAGACTGATTCGGACGAGCGTAAGGAGGTCTCCTCTGTACAGCACCTCCCCTGGACACCATCGGTCCTCTACTCACTTGTTGCGACCTCTTCTGACGTTCCGCTTCTGCCATGTTCCTCTCCAAAACCTTGGCTCTCTCAACCATACCGGGGAACGTTCGGATACACAAACTGGATATCAACACTTTCAAGTCGCTCCGCAATCCGTTTTCAAACTTTCTACACTGCCATACTTCACTTGTGGCCATGGTATTGAATCTGACGAGATGCTTGAACTTATTGGTGTATTCGGAAACAGACATACCTCCTTGAACCAGTTGTAGAAATTCTACCTCCTTCGCAAACCGAACGCTGTCCGGAAAATATTCTTCATAAAACTTAGCCCTAAACACTTCCCAAGTGACCGGCTATTGGGCGTCTGCGAGAATGGTTCTCGCGCTCGTCCACCAATGACTTGCTTCTCCCGTCAACAGATACTCTGCGTACGCTAGTCTATTCTCGTCTGGGCATCTCTTGGCATTAAAAATTTTCTCTATATCCCTTAACCACTGATCTGCTTCATCTGGAAGACCCTTCCCACTGAACTTAGCCAGATGATGTTGGAGGAAACTTTCCAAACTCCATTCAGCATTCGGTTGAGCAGCGTTTGAAGAGGATGCTCCAGACGCACCTCTAGTTGCTGCAAGTATCTCCATCAACTGCCTCTGCGTGGTCTCAGAATTTGCACGAGAGGCCTCCAAACCTTGCATAGCAGCTTGGTTTTGCTGCATCAGAGTGGCGTTTTGCTCCATGAGGGCGGTATTTTGCTGTTGGAGTCTCTCAATGACGTTCTCCAACAATCTAGAGTTGTTGGAAGCATCAGGTTCACTCGGTTGAGGTGGGGGAGGAAGTCTAGGAGCCATTCGTTCTCTGGTTCATCAGAAAACGAGCGTTAGAATTGTTCAAGAGTTAAATAATTCCATAACTCATTAAACACAATACAAGCACACAACGAAAACATAGTGTACTCATAACCTACACGTCCTTAAAAGAACAAAACTGCTCTGATACCACTAATGTAACATCCCGAAATATCATAATTACCATAAATCAGGATTAATTACAATTAACAGTACAGTAAACAGTCTTTAAGATTTAACAGAGTTCAAGGGACAAAGCCGAACGGCTACAGTACAAAAATAACGAGCGTTTCAGAGAAACAGGAAAATAAATCAGAACGAACGGTTTTACAAAAGAAGTAACCGAACGTCCAAAAATGAGCTAAGGTCTACAACCTAACATCTACGAGCGCTTCTAAGGCTCGGCCTTTACTTCAACTTCCACCAGATTGGCATCGTCCAAATTTTCTTCTTCCAGCATTTCTTCAAGGGATGCACCACCATCTGCTCACATCCACAACGGATGATCATTGCAAGACAGGACGAACGTACATGGACAGTGGACAACACAATGGAAAAACGAAAGGGTAAGCTTACGTAATTTAAATTCATACTTCAACATTTTTATTCAAACCATCATACAATCAACTCATATACGCATAACATCAATCAAACATAAATATACTAATGCTAGACCGACCGTCCGGACTGTATGAATCTGTGTAGTTACAAGCGTCCTTGCACCCGAGTGATGTAGTAACTGGGATACACCAAACAGCTGCCACTCGAGGTAAGTCCGTTCTTACGTCGCCCATGTTAACTTATGGACTAAGGACCTCCTGCCGTTCCCACACATGAATACCCCCTTCTACTTGAAGAGGCGTATCACGGAACATCAGGATGGACAGCGAGTCTTAACTTATCCACAGTCATACTTTACCAAATTTAATATCCAATAGAAATCAGAGTCGTTCCTCCTTGGAACGCTCGTTCAAATATCAATATCATAACTTCACCTCATATATGATTCGCCCATTTTATAATTTCCTCAACATCACATTTTCATTCTCAATTACACTTCTCTAAAAGACGAACGTTAATTAACTGTATAGACGAACGCTATTTGAGATCAGGACGAACGCTATTTCAAATTCAGAACGACCGCTGTTTAAAATCAAATACTTATTCAGTTGTACGAGCGCTTGATAGGAGACCTTGCGCGATTTAGAACGATCGTTCGATATAAGGCCGAACGATATTAAAGACGAACGCTCGACATAAGGCCGAACGCTCTCAAGGACGAACGCTCGACATGAGGTCGAACGCTATTAACGGACGAACGCTCGACATGAGGTCGAACGCTCTTCACAGACGAACGCTCGACATGAGGTCGAACGCTCTTCACAGACGAACGCTCGACATGAGGTCGAACGCTCTTCACAGACGAACGCTTCGACATAAGGTCGAACGCTCTCAAAGATTTAAATAGGGACGCTCGTTCACGAGCAGAATTCTTTCCAAATGAAGGAATCCCATTCTAAGTTATTTTAAGAGGAAACCGAACGGTTTAAGACCGTACAGTGACGAGCGTCATTTATCAAAGGCATGATTTCAGTGCAGATTTCTCAACCTTAACAAATTCCAGATTTCAACAATTTAACCTATACTTTATACTTCAAATGAATCTCAAATTGATGAACTTTATACTTTCACTTCCAGATTAATTCATATTCAATAATCAACATATTAACAATTCATACATTATAGTATTCATCCATCACTCATATGTTTCAACCAGCATGCAGTTCAACAACCCAGAAATCATATCAGCAAACATCCATAACAGCACAACAGGGTTCGTTCATGCAGATCCAGAAAAAACACGTATACAGAAATTTCATACAGACAACCCACATCATGCTTTCATACACTCATACACGTATAAATTTAAATATATGTAAGCTTCCCTTACCTGGATAGCAGTGTACTTCCAACAGCAAGATTTTAGGGTTTCCTCTAACCACGTCTTACACCCCGGTTTCGCTCAACAGTTCTCACGTAAAACTAAGACACCAAAAATCAATGTACTTCAGACCGAGAACTCATGCATGCAACCAAACTAGGGTTCGCATGAAACCAGAGAGGACGACACTTAGAAAAGAAAACTTACCAGTTCCGATCCAAGTTCTGTTCGGTCCAAATGAAAGATCACAGCCGGACGAACGTTCCTATGGTTCTGGAAAGTGAATCGGAGAAGAAGAAGATGAGTTACAGAAGAGAGAAGAACAACTGGTTCTAGAGAGAGATCAGAGAAAATGGAAGGTTTGGTTCTGAGGAAGAAGACGAGTGATACAGGTGAGCGGAAAGGTTTTCGAAAAATCATTTTTGTTCCTTCCAATTCCAGACGAACGAGCGTCTCACTCTCGGACACCTGCACCTCCACTCAGACTTCCAAAACTTCCATCGTGACAAATGGCGTTCATGCAGGCAGCGTTCAGTGCGCAATTAATGCCTGGGACGTGTGGCGCGGCTCATTTATGGAAGCAACTAGGTGATTCATCAGCTTAATTAATACTGATTTGACACCTAATTACGTTTCTAGTTTACCAGGATCTCACAATTAACATTGAGTGGATTTTGTAAAAATATTAACGTTGACTAGCATTATATTTCGCGAGTGGAAAATTTGGAAGTGGGTTTGTTTATTGGGAACCTTGATTTATGGAAATCGTGAATTTTGCTGATTCTTATTTCTAAAAAACAACTGACAAAAAAGATTAAAAGATTTATATAAATATTAAATAAATATATTATTAGATTTGATGATAGTAATGTAGTGTGTTTTTAATAACAAAAAAATATATGGTAATCTAATTTTAATTTTTAAGTTAATAATGTTATATTAATTATTTATTTTATTATGACATATAAAAATATAAATATTAATAAGGAATTAAAAACATAATCAATTGTGTCTTAATATAATCAAGTTATAATGTACAATCAATCATGTTTTTTATTTTAGAAAACTCGGAAACGTTTGACTTTTTTCGTAACTTGAATTAGTTTTAATCAAATTCTAACTGCTTTTTTAGATATCTTTAAAAAAAATTAAAGTTAATCATTAAAAAATTAACTAAAATTACGTTAATTTTCCTGATAAAAAGTCACTAATCCATCCTCGATAAACTCTTACTTTTACATGAAGAAAAGTTTTTTTTTTAACTTATGTTTTTCATTATTGTGTGTTTCAATATTTTAATGTACTCTTATACTCTTTTGAAACGAGTCTTATTACGCTGTGTCAATAGATTTTTTTTTTAATTTTAAATAAAACTATACTTATAAAAAAAATCCTCTATCATAAGAAATATTGACTCAATAAATATAGAAAAAAATATTATCAAAATAAAATATAATAAACTTGTTTACATTAAAATAAAAATTAATATAGTATTTGAAAATAATAGAAGTAAATAACATGTATTTGTGTCAGTCAAAATGTCACTTATCAAATCAAATATACTTTATTTATAGTTATATGCTATAAATAATACTAGTCAACATATTTATATATATATATATATATATATATATATATATATATATATATATATATATATATATATAATATAATATGTATTTGTATCACTCAAAATGTCACTTATCAAATCAAATATATTTGATTTATAGTTATATGCTATAAATAATACTAGTCAACGGTTGATATTTATTTATATCATTATATAGAAAGATTCACCTTTTTTAGTATAAATATTTTGTTTTTCAATTTTATTCTTAATAAATAACTTTTTAAAATTAAAATAATTATTTCACTAATGTCATATTTTAAGTTCTATTTTTTAAAATTTAATTTAATTTTAATTTGATTTATTTTAAAATTTAAATACTTTTAAAATATACCTCTAAAACAAGTAAAAAAATATTTTTTGTTGTAAAAATTATTTACATTTATTTTTATAATTATAATTTTATTTTATTTTTTATCATAGAATAAAAACACGTGGGGTTTTTCACTAATAACATGTTAAAAAAAATCTAAAATAACAGTTACAGAAGCAGTAAGGCGGCTTTTCACATCCCATCCCATCCCATCCATCAATTGTAAATCATTTGAGATCAAAATATATTTTATATAATATATATTATAGAATATATTTTATATAATATATATTATAGAATCCCAAAGTTATCTTCGCATCTAATTGGTTAAACCACTTTCCTTTCTCCGAATGCATGCGTATCTTATTCAGGGAAAGGACGAAGGATCTGAAAGGTTTCAGATCCACGTGCTTAAATATCATTGGTAGCTAGGACCGTCATTGACAATCCTAAATTGCACAACCCAATATATATAGAAAAATAACTAAATTTTTGTCTCTAGTTTCTGATACAGGTGTGTTTCATTGCTGACTACTTTCAATTTTAACTAAAGCTCTGAGTCTCACGTTTTTTTCACGACATCATATTGTCATCATCATCAGAATCTATCTATTCATTTTGTTTTTCTCGCAGATTTTGGTTTCAGATATCGTGCCGCATTGGTTCGCTTTCTCAATTCTGATTGCAGCAGAGTGTTATGCTTCTATCGATTTTTCACCTAATTAGATTCGTTATCAGGTTTGTTTCATTCGATTGAATTTGTATGTGGTGTATGTATGGATTTTGAAAATCTGTGTGTGTGTTTATGTTTTTATTTTTTTCTGCGTCATTCCTCGTACACTCAGAGTGTTTTGGTTGTTAATCTTGATTTCGTTTTGGTCTCCATTTCTTGAATGCAATTGGAACTCTGGTTTGTTTGATGATGCTTTGGGAGCAATCGATGTTGTCGGGTTGACTCAGGTCAACTACATTGGGTTTGACTTAAATGTTGTCTGGAGAGGTATTTTCCCTTCTGAAAACATGTATTCAATTCTTTTCTGGAATTCATAACGGGATATATTTATTAAGAAAGAATTTGTTACATTGTTAGTCCGTTTGTCTTGTTTTCTTTATAGAGTCCAACGTATCAGAAGAAACTGCTACCTTGCTGATTCGTTATGGTCATCGAATTTATATTGTGGTTTCTTTGATTCACAGCTTCCTTTGCTCTGTGTATGAAGGTGCTTGTAATTTGTGCTGGCTGTATGTGTAGATATAGGAATAGGAATTGGTGTTCTATTCTGACGATACTTGTTGTTCAGACTCTATGAAAGATTGGAATGCTAGTGCTCAGATGAACGATAATCTATTAAATTTTTGTAATTATTTGATTGTATTTTCAATTTTCATTTTGCAGTAACAATGGATGTTGTTGTCCCAAGAAGAGAACGCTCAAAAACTTCGCAAGCTGAGGATAAGCTGGCATTGTCCAGATGCTCGAAAGTTTACAGAAAATCGAAGAGAAAAGCTGAAGAAATGTCTGAGAATGGTGATAAGAAATCCGAACTGAAAGGGAAAGAAGGTGAGATGTGTTTAAAGAAGAATTGTGCAGTAAGGGTGACTAAAAAGAAGAGAAAGGTTCGAGAAAACTATATGTTTGATAATATAAAACCAAAGTTAGATGCCAAAGAAGATTCCTGTTTACCGAGGACAAGAAAACTACCATGCAATAGAAGAGATGAGAAACAAAAGCTTACTGTCTCAAACAAGAAAAGGAAATATAAAGATGATTTCTCGAGTGATGATTTAGAAGATGAAGAAATGCTTGTTATCTTAAGATCAAAGACCAGGAGCAGATTGAGAAGAATGAATAATGTGAAGGTGTCCATCTTTCTCACCACCTTAAAGAGATTGTGTAATACATCATATTTCAATAATGCTAACCGATTGTCTTGAACAGGATGTTGAACAAAAGCCCCGAATCTGTCATCAATGCATGAAAAAGGAGAGAACACTTTTTGTGCCTTGTACTAAATGCCCGAAAATGTACTGTATGCAGTGTTTGGATAAATGGTATGCCATTTAATTAATCAATTATTCTGAAGGATTATGTGCTTGTTTGTGTAGTTTAGGATTTATCATAACTAAATAGTGCTGTCTGTGACTTTTACACACAGGTACTCTGATATGACAATAGAAGAAATTGCTGCAAGTTGCCCGTTTTGCCAGAAAAACTGCAATTGCAATGTTTGCTTGCGCGCAAGAGGAATGATTAAGGTCTGATTTGCTCTGATATCTACCCTAAATTAATTTCTATGATGAAAAAATGTTCGTATGTTATAGTTGTATCTGCACTGGTAATTTTTCAATTTCTTTTTGTATCTACTTTCAGACATCTAACAGGGACATAACTGATTATGAAAAAGCTCAGTATCTGCATTATATGATCAACTTACTCCTACCATTTTTGAAACAAATTTGTCATGAACAAAGTCAAGAGGAGCAGATTGAAGCTAAAATACTAGGTTTTAATCTCCACCTTTTAAGTTTTGCGTTATCACATTGAAAAAAATCACCAACGCTAAACTCTTTTGTCAGGAAAACCTTCTTTTGAGAAGGAGATACCTCGAAGTCTTTGTGGCAACGATGAACGTGTCTATTGGTAGGTGCCCTCTTTCTCAAGATACTAGTTTGATTCTTTAAAAGTTTTATAATATCTCATGTTTTATTTACTTTTTTCATGGAACAGTGATCATTGTGCTACTTCAATTATTGATCTTCATAGAAGCTGCCCCAGATGTTCCTATGAACTCTGCCTCAGTTGTTGCCAAGAAATACGTGATGGAAGAATTACACCCCGGGTGGAGCAGAAGTTCTCATATGTGAATAGGGGCTATGATTATATGCATGGTGGAGACCCTCTACCTGTGTCTAATGATTTCAGGACATCAGAATGTCAAACCAAGCTATCTAATGTGTGGAATGCCAAGAGTGATGGAATCATCCGATGTGCACCAAAGGAGTTGGGGGGTTGTGGCAGTGCTGCATTGGAGCTGAGACGTGTCCTACCAAGTGGCTGGATATCTGAATTGGAAATCAAAGCTCGCAGGACGCTGAAAATTTGGGAAGATGAAAACACAACTCGTAAGCTAGAAAAAGCAGCATCAAGCTACACCTCTTTGAGAAAGGAAGCTATGAAAGAAGACATAAATGGCAATAATATGTACTGTTCAGAGTCAAGTAGCATTCAAAAGGGAGAGTTGTTGCTTTTCCAAAAGCATTGGGCTAATGGCGAACCAATTATAGTTCGTGATGCCGTTAAACTGGGGACCGGTCTGAGTTGGAAGCCGATGGTAATGTGGCGAGCATTGTGTGAAAATAGGGCTTCAGAGGTCAGTTCAAAAATGTCAGAAGTGAAAGCCATTGATTGCCTGGCTAATTGTGAGGTCAGTTCAGGTCTAGTTTCCTCATATTGCAGAGCTTCAATTGCCATCTTAGTTTTCCATCTTCTAAATTCCAAGTGTAATATTTTTAGCTTGTATCTCGTGCAACATACTATATTATATTTGTATTCACCCTTCTAAATTTCTGCAGGTAGAAATCGATACTCGCACATTTTTCAAAGGTTATATCGAGGGAAGAACATACAGAAATCTCTGGCCAGAGATGCTGAAGCTAAAAGACTGGCCCCCCTCTGATAAATTTGAAGATCTTTTGCCCCGCCACTGTGATGAGTTTATTCGCTCATTGCCATTCCAAGAGTACAGTGATCCTCGGGGCGGAATTCTCAATCTTGCTGCGAAGTTGCCAGCCCATGTCATAAAACCTGACATGGGTCCGAAAACTTATATTGCCTATGGGATCAAAGAAGAGCTTGGTAGAGGAGACTCTGTAACAAAGCTTCACTGTGATATGTCAGATGCGGTATGCATCAAGCTTCCATAGTCTGTGATTTGTTTGTTGCTTAAGCAGTGGTCGGTCAAATTTCTTTCATCTGAATTTTCTTCACAGACACACACACACACACACTTATACATGCATACTCTTCTTTCTTTATGAGAACTCACATTTTGGTTTGCACATTGGATTGGAAACTCAGTTTCAATAAGAATTCTCATTGTTTGTTTGTAGAAGTTGAGATTATAATACTGTCCCCTATTTATTATGTCACTGGTTTCAAATGGAAGCATATTGGCTTATTTCTTGGTCTAATTTCTTGTTTGGTAATTGTCATAGGTCAATATTTTAACGCATACAGCAGAGGTGATGTTAACTGATGAGCAGCACTTAATTATTTCAAAGTTGAAAGAAGCACACAAGGTACAAGATGAGAGAGAGCAGTGTGCTGAAGAAAGGGTTACCAACAGCCTGAACTGCCGAACTTTCAAAGACAACAAAGTACGGATAGAAAACAAGGTAGTTTTAGAATCCAATGACATAGAGAAGCGTCCTATTGAAATTAATGGAAGGATATTTACAAAGGATGTACATGAAGAGGTCGCTTCTGCTATAGAGAATGAATCAACGGAAACAGGCAGTGCTCTATGGGATATCTTTCGAAGAGAAGATTCTAAGAAGTTAGAATCATATCTCAGGAAACACTCAAAAGAATTTAGACATACTTATTGTTCTCCAGTTGAACAGGTATAAAAATTGTAACACTTTACATTTCCGCTTATCCTTATTCTTTTATGCCTGATGGTCAAACCTTAATCTCTTATGCCTGATGCTCAAATAGGTTGAACATCCAATTCATGACCAATGTTTCTATTTGACATGGGAGCACAAGAAGAAGCTGAAGGAGGAGTTCGGTTAGTACAAAGAAATTGCATACAATATTTTCTCAATTCCTGTAATCGGTTACTTATGGGAATCTTGACTTTTAGGTGTAGAACCGTGGACTTTTGAGCAAAAACTTGGGGAGGCTGTCTTTATTCCTGCTGGATGCCCACATCAAGTCAGGAATCTCAAGGTAAAATATCTAGACACATGTTCGACTAATTTTCTGAAATAACTTAGTTGTTTCTGTTGCTCTAATCGTCCTATGTCAAACCTTTGACAGTCATGCACAAAAGTTGCGGTAGACTTTGTGTCTCCGGAAAACATCCATGAGTGTCTGCGTTTAACTAATGAGTTTCGCCAGCTTCCCAAGAACCACAAGGCTAGAGAAGATAAGCTTGAGGTAATTTGCTTCTACATTGTATTTCATTCTGCCTCTTTTATGATGTCTGCGTCAAAATAAGTAGCAGGTTTATATGTTGATTTTGAACAGATAAAGAAGATGATAGTTTATGCCATTGATGAAGCTGTCACAGACCTAAAAGCTTTACTAAAGTTTTCATGACTGGCTGAAGGCCGCTTTCGTACTTCATTTTTCCTTGGTTGCTGATACTCTTGTGTATATTAAGTGTCCAGATAGAAATTCTTAAGTCCGAATGTTCATTGCAGAGTTATAGTCTAGATAGAAAATTGTGAAGTTAGAATTCTTTATTGGAGAGCTAAAGCCACTCCCAATTCAGTGTTTCCCATTTTGGTAATAATGTAGGAACTTCTTTTTTTGTCAGAGTTACATGTTAGATGAGAATTGAGTGTTTCCTGTTTTGGTAATAATGCAGGAACTTTTGTCTTACATTTAGATGACAATTCTCAGTTTTGTAAACAGATAATAATGACCAGAAGAATAAAAAAGGACTAATGAAAGTTATCGCATTCATTGGCGAAGAAAATTCAAGTAGACTGTCATTTATCTAGCAACCTTTGTGATTATAGTTGGGCCTTTTTGTGAGCTTGTACATTTATTCCGATAATAAGGCTGGTTTTGACCAACAACTAAATAATAAGGTTGTTAAAAATAAACGACTGACAGATGGTTTCTACAACTATTTAGTGGCACTTCTACTATCAGATTTTCCTGTTATGGTGGCCTCTCGTCGCAATTGCTCTCAGCTGGTGTGGCAGTTTAATAACCATGTCTTTCACGCTGAGTTTTTGGTATTACCTAACACTTCTTTTGGAGTTATTCTTCTAGGAATGCAGTGGTTCATGTAGGGTGTTAAAGTAGGTGGTGGTCCGCAGCTAACCTGTCTGTCCATCAAAATCGGATGGGTTGGAATGGAATTTTCAATTCGTTGGTCTTTTGGTCCGTCCCACCTAGCTTGTCAAATTAATAAATCAAAACCAAGCTAGTCTGATCCTGATCCACGGATCCATTTTGTTTTTATTATTTTTTAATTTAAAATTTAAAATTAAAATAATTAAATTTTTTATATTACATTTTTAAAAAATGAAAATATACAATATTATTATAATTTGATTTCTTAACACTCTCAAATTAATATCTAATAATTTAACATGTAATAATTATTTTTAATTTATTCAGTTAAAAATATTAATTAATTAATTAAAAGTTTAATGAATATTTATATGACTACATATTCTTTAAATATTTATTTATAAATATAAATACAAATAAATTTTAAAAACGAAATTTTAAAAAAATAAAATAAAAATTGAAAAAAATGACGGGTTAGTCCGAGAATCTGTCGGCCCGCCATATTCGAATTATAATTTATGGTCTATTTTTTTTTTGACGGGCCCTCCTAATTTAACCCGTTTTTGATAAACTAATTTGTTTGAAACAAGAGGAAATTGAACACTTGGCCGAAGCGTTACTGGCTATGGGGTTTATTCGAGAAAGTGAGAGTTATTATGCTTCACCTATGGTATTAGTAGAAAAAAAAAAGGATGGCTCAATGGAGATCTTGTACTGATTTTCATAAGTTAAATGCTTTAACCATTAAAAACAAATGTCTTATTCCTCTAATTGAAGATTTATTGGATGAATTGCTTGGTGTAACATATTTCTCTAAATTGAATTTGCGTAGTTAAAATAGATATCCACAAGACAACCTTTCGAATTCATAGTGGTCACTATGAATGGGTAGTCCTACCATTTGGATTGAGTAACATTCCTGCAACATTTAAAAATTTAATGAATGACATATTTTATGACCATTTTTAAAAATTTATTTTAGCTTTTTTTTATGATATTTTAGTACAAGTTAGTTTTCTTTAGTTGACGTGAGATTCTCAGTAAATTCCCTATAAGTGTAAAAATTGAGGAGATTCCATAATGAGTGATATCATAGATCTAAATTTTCAATAGACTCTTGTAACTTTAATATTATATATCATAATGAATTTAAGGCTAACTCAATCACCCACGTGAGATTAGATAAACTTTTAGATATGATGGATTGAAAGAAAAAATAAATTAAATTAAACCTCAAGTATTGAAAATACATCCTATGCGTGTTAAAAGCAAATTTGATTTTGATATATATTGAACCTCTTCAAACCATACAATGTAGAATATTCTGGAATATGTTTTTAATAAGAATAAATTTTCTGAAAATAATTTTCGAGTATATCTAATCCAAAATGTAAAAGAAAATGTATTTTAGATGGATTATTTTGGAATGTATTTTTGTTTACTTTGTAAAATATAAAAGAAAATGTATTTTAGACTAATTATTTTGGAATGTATTTCTAAATTTGGAAACACCCAATCCAAAATATATTTTTGTTTACTTTGTGTTTGATATTGTGTAATTTATTTCCGAATTCAACACAAAAAAAAAAAGAGTGTACAGATAATTTATTTATAATTTATTGATTTTGGGTGTGCAGAAAGAAGAAAAAAGAGATATAACGTCCGCGGTATAGCTACGAGCCCAATGGGAAAAGTACAAGAAATAGAGTTACTGTTGAGTTTTGAGCGCCATCTTCACTCTGGACGTTATCCCAATTCTCTCCACCAATCTTTCTCTTCCATCCCAGTTCATTCTACTCTTCCAAATGCTCCACACTCATCAGCTTCAACCTTATTTCCTCTTTCTTTCGCCACACTCTCATACGGTGTCGTTTCCCTTCCCATCCAGAACCACCACCTCTCACTCTCCAAGATTCCCCGTTACTTCCATCAGAAGAGGTTCTTCTTCTCTCAGGTTTCGCAATCGTGGCCGCGCCAGCATCTCAAACTCCGTCGCCGATGGCGGAACGGAGCATCAGAAGCAACCGGTAAACCGGGCCTACCCTTTCCACGAAATTGAGCCCAAGTGGCAGCGTTTCTGGGAGCACAATCGCACTTTCCGAACCCCCGATGACGATATCGACACTACGAAGCCTAAATACTACGTTCTTGACATGTTTCCTTACCCTAGGTTTTCAATCTTAGTTGCTTCGCGCTTGAAGTTTCTGATTCTTTTGAATTGCGATTTGAATATTCGTAATTACTATTTTTTGCAGTGGAGCTGGACTTCATGTTGGTCATCCTCTTGGATATACCGCCACAGACATTCTTGCTAGATTCAAACGGATGCAGGGGTATAATGTGTTGCATCCGATGGGTTGGGACGCTTTTGGATTGCCAGCAGAACAATATGCTATTGAGGTCTGTTTCTTGGTTCTCACTTCTACACTTTGACTTGTGTATGTTTCTTTACTAATGTGCTGGCGTGTGCTTCAGACAGGAACTCACCCCAAGCTCACTACGGTGAGGAATATCAATCGCTTTCGCACTCAGGTAAACTGCTGATAAGATGCTTTAACTGTAACCAAGGCCAGTGATTCTCGTTAAATTATTGAATGATTTAAGATAATTTAATCACTTTTTACACTTTCATCCAATTATTTATTGCCATGCCTGATAAGATTGTTAATCTTTTTAGCATCCTCTTTTAAAAACATGCCTGTGATGATTTGTAATGGGTTGTCAGTGAAAATTTTAACTGATAGTGGATAAAAATTAAATTATTTGGGAATTCTTTTGTTACATAATTTGCTGCTCCGGAAAGAGTGTTCTTTGGGACTTAGCGCCTAATTTTTATTCGTTTGAAGTTCTTTGTTTTAAATTGACTATTTTAAGTTGCAAGAGTGAGTAATTCATTGAAAAGCTGTATTGAAAAGGATCTGAACAATTGTGGCATTAGTTTGCTAGATAAGTTTCAGTTTCAAAACAACCTCAACACCTTTGTTTGAATCATATTCAGATCATACAATATGTAACTCATTTGATTAATGATTTAAATCTTTGGGAAGTAATTTGAATGGCCTCCACTTGATTTAAGAATAAAAGCTTCCTGTAATTTGGAATGTGAAAAGAGAAGTGTTTCCATGATTTCGTTCTCATAGTCCTCATCTCTAGTCCTAAAATTGCACGTTTCCCCTTCATGTTAGGTCTTCTTACATCTTTGCAGTTAAAATCATTAGGATTTTCGTATGACTGGGATCGTGAAATCTCTACCATAGAACCTGACTATTACAAATGGACTCAATGGATATTTCTGCAACTTTTAAAGAGAGGATTGGCATATCAGGTTTAGTATATGATAACTACTTAAAAGTTTTGGCTTAGTTTATTTAAGTTATGAGTATTGAAGATCTTCCGGTAATTTCTATAAAACAATCAGGCTGAAGTTCCGGTTAATTGGTGTCCCGCACTTGGCACTGTGTTGGCCAACGAGGAGGTAATTGATGGTGTCAGTGAACGTGGTGGTCATCCTGTAATAAGAAAGGTATAGTCGTTTGCATGTTTATTTCTTTCAGAACTTAACACTTTGGGTGGTTTTCCTCTTATATTTTTGAATGGTTTCATAATCTTTACAGTGTCATTGTTTATTACCAAGCAGCCAATGAGGCAATGGATGCTCAAGATTACTGCATATGCTGATCGTCTTCTAGAGGATTTAGATGACCTTGACTGGCCCGAAAGTGTAAAAGAAATGCAGAGAAATTGGATAGGGAGATCAGAAGGGGCTGAGATGGAATTTTGCATTCTTGACAGTGATGGAAAGGATAGAGACATAAAAATTATTGTGTATACTACAAGGCCTGAAACGATCTTTGGTGCAACGTATTTATCTATTCAATTTTCTGTTATATTCAATAAATTTTATGAATCAGACAAACTGATCCTGAAAGAAATTCTATATCTTTTTCCTGTTTGCTTTGTTTATGTTCAGCTACTTAGTTGTGGCACCAGAGCATCCCTTGCTGCCGTCATTGGTTTCCATTGCCCAGAGCAAACATGTAAGTTGTTCTGTTTTATTGCCTGTTTCATTGGAAGGATTTTAATCATGGGTGATGAGATGATTATTCTTAGTGTGTTTTTTATTCACAGGTTGAGGATTATGTAGACCTTGCCACAAGGAAGAGTGACCTTGAGAGGACTGAACTTCAGAAAGAAAAGACTGGGGTCTTCACTGGCTGTTATGCAAAAAATCCAGCAAATGGGGAAGCCATTCCAATATGGGTCGCGGACTATGTTTTAGGGGGGTGGGTGTGCACAAGTATCACTTTGAATGCAAATTGTTTTTATTTATTGCTAAACATGCTGTGGGCATAAGATCGAGGGTGTGGGATGATAGATGAATTTTTAAAATGTTTAAGACCAGATTATAATTGTTGCTATTGGTGCAGTTATGGAACAGGAGCTATCATGGCTGTGCCTGCTCATGATTCTCGTGATTATGATTTTGCTCAGAAATATGATGTTCCAATTTGCTGGGTTGTAACGCCAGATGGTAAAAGTGTTGATTTTGGAAAGGCTTTTAACGGTGAAGGCATTATTGTAAATTCATCGAATACACTAGTTGGGCTTGACATCAATGGCTTGTCCAGCAAAGAAGCTGCTCTGACAGTCATTGAATGGGCTGAAAAAAGTGGGAAGGGAAAGAGAAAGGTGCATATCTTAAATGAATAAAATTACACTAATCTTTGTACTTTTACTGAAATTCTTTCTTTGTGGTTTGTATTATTTAAAATAAAATACATTTTTCATCCTTAAGGTGAACTACAAGTTAAGGGACTGGCTTTTTGCTAGGCAACGTTACTGGGGTGAACCTATCCCTGTTATCTTCATGGATGATAGTGGTGAGACTGTCCCACTGTATGAGACTGAACTGCCACTTATTCTACCTGAATTGGATGATTTTTCTCCCACTGGAACAGGCGAGCCTCCTCTGTCTAAGGCAGTATCTTGGGTAAGTTTACAACAATAAATGCTTTTCTTCTTAAATTGCTATCAATAAGCAGTGTCTTAATTTTGTGGTCTAGGTTGGATTTGTTGTTACTTAGCCCCAATAATGTACATATACTTCATTGGTGGCATACAGGCATTGTACCCTTTCCAGATTCCTAGAAAATATGGTAAACACCCTTTAGAACTCCCACGCCATCACCATGATATGGTTTTATTGAAAAATTGCCCACCGTTATTTGCCATGGCACCACCATCTCTATCTAACAGCACTGATTTATTGTCACATAAATAGATACTTATGGTCCCACTATTAGTCATTTTCAATGTCTAAATATATCACTTCGTATATGAACTTGTCTTATATGTGAAAGAAATAGAATTGAGCAGGAAAATATTGCCTGATTTTTTTTTATATTTCTTAATGTGTAAGCCACACGAATTTTGTGGTAGATTTAAAAGGAAACAGAAGGGTCTTTACTTAATCATTTTGTTGCATAACTAAGTACATAATTTATATTACTTAGATTAGGATTGTTAGTAACACACTCTTGACACATCTTTTAATGCTCAAAGAAGGATCACAAGAGAAATTGAAAAACAAAGTTACCAAGAGAATTAGCCAATCTGTGTGCAAAATGCAATTACAGCGAAAAAAAATGTTCGAGAAGAAAGCTCTAGGGTTCAAACCTAGATCTAAATATCATAATAGAGAATTCTAAGAGGAAATATAGAATGAGATTTGAGAATGTATTTCTGAAAGTCACTTCTAATAGAAGAGTTCAGCTGCTTATAGCTGACTCCTGTGCTTAAGCTGTCTAAGTCTAACAAACTAAGAGACTGTCAACTGTTTAGAGAGTTGTTTAAATCAAGAATAAACTATACTCTAATATATTCTTTTTTCTTCCTTTGATTGTTGTATCACTGTTTTAGGTGAAGACTGCTGATAGCTTATCAGGAAGACCAGCTACTCGGGAAACAAATACCATGCCACAGTGGGCTGGTTCATGCTGGTAAGGCATTTTTAGTGGTATTAAATATGTTAGTAAGCAAGCACTAAACAGTGTTTTGGCCGCCAAGTTTACTTGTCTTGGTTCAGGATTTTTATGCATCAGATGTACTGATGAAAATTAAAATTATATCCACATGCGTATCATATTTTCTTCATCCTTCCAGGTACTATTTGAGGTTTATGGACCCACATAATTCCAAGGAATTGGTTGGTAAGGCTAAAGAAAGGTATGGCTTCAGTTAATGTTGTCTTTATTTTTCATTCATTATCCATTCTCTGCTTGTTTCTTATATTTTGCTTTCACCATTTCTTGATAATTTAATTTCCCAGCTTTAAACTTGTTCTTCTTCTGCAGGTATTGGGGCCCTGTTGATGTATATGTTGGGGGTGCTGAGCATGCAGTTCTCCATTTACTGTATGCTAGATTCTGGCACAAGGTCTGTATGTTATCAGTCACAGTAGGGCATGTTGATTTGTGATTTGCTTCACTCTAATGTGTTACAGCTATGTTCTTGTCAATCTTTCTCCATTGTATTACTATTAAACATCTACGAGTCTATGATTACTAGTACAAATGGTGTTCGATGAGTCTTAAAACTGAAGTTTGCATTTTACATTATTGTAAAATGACAGGGTATGCACAGTGTTATATATTACTAGTGTACGTAAAATCCTGTAAGACCACAGTTTGACAATTTTTTAATATTTGTTTATACAGTACATGGGGGAAAGAAAGTTTTTGTTGTAATTGGTGTATTTATAAATGGAAATCCGATAATCCCTCTAGAAGTTAGATAAAAAATTGATGACATTTGGCAAAAGTACCGGGAAATTGACCAATTTGGGATTCAAATGAAACAAGACTTCAAATACCCTTTAGTGTACTGTCAGCGTTGCTGCAATATTTTGCATATGTAATTTGAGTTTTATATCTCAGGTTCTCTTTGACATTGGTGTTGTGTCCACCAAGGAGCCCTTTCAGTGTGTTATAAACCAGGGGATTATTCTTGGGGAGGTAATTTCAATTCTCTCTGCCTGAAAATTGAGTAGAAAAGAATAACTATTGCAAGTTTCTAATTGCTTGAGTGGCAGGTTCAATATATGGCTTGTAGAGATCAAGATGGAAACCTAATGTCTGCTGATTCAACTGACTTGTTGAATGAACGTAAGCTAGAAATAATTCCTGCAGAAAAGGTTTATCAATGAAGTTCCACTTTCCACTTCTCATTGCATTTGTTATTACCAGAGATAAGGTGTTGGATTTACGTTTTTTCTCCTGACAAGCATTTGTTTTCTTTTTCCTTGAGTGTAGGTCATGAAATCTGGGGATTCCTTTGTCCTGAAAGAAAATCCTAACATACGGTTACATGCTCGAGCTCACAAAATGAGTAAAAGTAGGGGAAATGTTGTTAATCCAGATGATGTTGTTTCTGAGTATGGTGCAGATTCTCTTCGATTATATGAAATGTTCATGGGACCATTGAGGTAGGTTTGAACTGCAAACCTTATTGCTAGTCGACAATGTCTGTAGTTTTTCCCTTTTATCTTTTCATTTCTTTGGGGTGGGTTGAGGAAAGGGTGAGACTATGGGGTTGTGGATCTGATATGGACTTTAACCTCAGATCAATTTACTCCTTTATTTTCTTTACATGCTCCCAGAGACTCGAAAACATGGAGTACTAGTGGCATTGAAGGTGTACATCGGTTCTTGGGAAGAACTTGGAGGCTCATTGTTGGTTCACCTTTGTCTGATGGAACATTTAAGGATGGAACTGTATCAGTTGACGAGGAGCCTACTCTAGAACAACTTCGCTGTCTTCACAAATGCATTGCCAAGGTCAACATCTCAATTTTTAATTAGAGCTTTGTTGTTTCCTTGTTCTGATTTTATTTAATTTGCATATTTGACACAATTGAGCTAAGAATTTAATTTCAGTATTCAGGTAACAGAGGAAATTGAGGGCACACGATTCAACACTGGAATTTCTGCAATGATGGAGTTCCTTAATGCGGCATATAAGGTATTTTTCTGTTGCCTGCTTTCATTCTTTTAATATCTTCTCACTCCAAATTTTATTCTTTATTTTATTTTTGTTCTTTTATGGTAGGGAAGTTAGGTAAAATTTGAAATGGTCTCTCCTTCTAAACTGTATTGAGCATTTTGAAGGAATGATTTATTCCTCTCAGTGGTTACTGTCGTAGATAGTTGCAACTCATTTACATTACAATTCAATTCCTTTGAACATGATTGTAGCGAACCAAATGTCACCTTGAGCATTTGGGGCGTAGGACTTGTTTGATAGAAGACTAAATATATATTATTTATGCGAACTCTTTTCTGCATGTTGAAAGAAACTTTCAAACCTTAACCTCTTTAGCGCCCTTTTATAAGTTTCTCTTGGTTTATTTATAGAGATAACTAGTCTTCTCCCGTTGTATCCACAACCAAAGGATCGTAATTCTAGCTTTTTCAAAATTCATGTAAAACAACAGCTAGACTAGAGTCTTTTTATATAGGAATTCATTTGTTTTGTAAATTATGATAAAGTACAATAATAAGCAAAATGAATTCAAGCTTCTGAATGGCAATTCCTTTTATGGTACAGTAAAGGACATCTGTTTATTAAGTGTATTCTTTGCACACATTTCAATATCCTTTTGCTTTGTTACTCCGTTTCACATTTTCTTTTCTTATGAATAAGTGGTGACTCTCGCACTGATTGTTACGATCGGCATATGTTTACAGTGGGATAAACATCCAAGGTCGGTCATTGAGGCATTTGTTTTGCTGCTTTCACCGTATGCACCACACATGGCGGAGGAGCTATGGTCTCGACTAGGGCACAGAAAATCATTAGCCTACGTGCCTTTCCCTAAGGTATGGATTTGGATCAATAACAAATCATTCCTATACTTGCACGGTATGTCAAGTTGTGGTCATTACTTTTAATTTTTCTTTAATAGCCTAAAATAGATATTTTACACACTAGTAATATTGTTCCTTAGCTTAATTTTTAAAGTAACCCGAAGAAGACATTTCATGCAATGTGGATTCATTCATCCCTGCTTAGAACTCGGTAGTTAGTTAATTGGGAATCAAGCTATACCACTGCATCCCTGCAAAATATTTTCAATTTGAGTAAGGGGCTGTTATTTAATGTGTATTCTGAAGGGAAAACCTATTAAGAGATAGGATTGCAAGACATTGTATTTCAATGAGAAGATCCTTTTCCCAGGACTTGTCATTTGGTGGTTGTGCTACGATTTTCTAGTTGCAACAAGGGAGAGGACACAGTTTACTCCTTGTTACCTTGGAGTTTATACTTGAGGTAAATAATTAGAAATTTACACTAAGGTGGGAAATCTTTTTCCTACTTGCATTTGTGGTAAAAAGGGGCAGTAGTGTGAGTTTCCTCAATTTTTCAAGGGCACCTGGACTGTTGTCGTGAGGATCCATGGCTTTGATACTAATGGAACAAAAAACAATTTTATGCAAGTTAAGTTTAATCATGTGGAATGAGTGGCAGATTGTACAATAGTCATTAGATAATGATCATGTTTGGAATATGTTGTTATTTCAGGCAAATCCGACTTACCTGAAGGATTCCACCGTAGTCCTTCCAGTACAGATTAATGGCAAGACAAGAGGGACCATCGAGGTTGAGGAAACATGTTCAGAGGAGGAAGCTTTTGTCTTAGCATCTAGGGATGAAAAGCTATCAAAGTATTTGGATGGTCAATCTGTCAAAAAAAGAATTTACGTTCCTGGAAAGATTTTGAATGTTGTTTTGGACCGTGAAAACAGTAAGGTTGGTGTACAGTAGTTGCTTCCGCTCGTGTCCGTTTGTACTGGAAGCAACGGTAAATAGTTTATGCTGTGCCTGGTCGACTTGGCAATGGCCGGAGAGTTATGGCTCTGTTGGATGGAAAGTGTGAGCTAGCCCAGTATTTACCTGGTATGACTGTTTATGATTTGTACACTATTTTAACAGGTGCATAACTTAATAGAAGAGGGGCAGCGTGGGTTTCCAACTTGCTTTGATAGTTGCATGCTATGGATGCAAAATCAATTAATTTGTTTTTCACTCTGCCATTTTACGAGGTTAGAACGGTGAATAAATTCTTAAATTTTTTACTTTACATGTTTTTTCAGTTTCCTCTTTACCGAAGGTGATATATATATATATATATATATATATATATATATATATATATATATATATATATATATATATATATATATATATATATATAAGTACGTCTGTTTTTTAGTTGGTACATTTTAGTAATGTGTACCGGATTTTAGTAGACAAAAATACTCTTATATATCATGGATTTTAAGTTTTAAAGTTAAGAGTATTTTAATAATTTTCATTATAAAAAAAAAAAAACGAAACCCCCTAAACCTTTACTTACCTCTCTCATTCCTTTTAACCCGTTTTCTTTCATCTCTTTCATTCTAACATTTTCTCTCTCATAGCTCCAACTGAAAAAAATCAGAAACACTCGCGATTAAACAATTTCTTACAAAAAATGATTTTATAATGAGTTTTCATTTTATAATTTTTGTTTTATCTAATTTTATCTAATTTTTACAAGCATAATGACATATGAAGGAATTAGTAATTGGTCTGGAAAAAATTAGAAATACTTACGGTTGAACTGTACTGCACTACTAAAAACTGTATTGAACTAAAAATTAGTTTGTCTAAACTGAACTGCATTAAAAAATAGTTCAGACAAATTGAACTGAACTGTTTTTTGTTTTATCAAACTGTACTGAACTATATTAAATTGTACTAAATTACAATATAAATTGAATTGAACTACTAACTATACTAATTTTAAATTGAATTATACTCATTTTAACCAAGAACTGCACTAACTATAACATCCCAAAAATATAACAAATATATATTATGGTAGTCCACAATTCTGATATAGGAGAACAGTTAGGAGTCAAACTTGCAGCTAAAGTCTTAATAATTACAGTCATCCCAAAAATGACTATAATTTAAAACTTTAAACACCCATAAGAGTATTTCAAGATAGTATAACTTAACTAAGAAATCCTAAACAAACTAAGCTGCAACATCATCACCATCCAAGGCCTGCTCCAGGGGTACCTCGTCCACCTCTGCTCACATCCAAGTGGATGATCATTGCAACAGAAACACGACACAAACAACAGACAAACACAAGAAGAAGGGTGAGCTAGATATACAAAAATCATGTTATAAACATGGTAAATGACATTACAAGACTTGTTGCATTATAAACCGACTCGTTGCTTTATAGACCGACTCGTCCGGACCAGAATGATTACCGAGCTATGGCGAGTTATGCACTCGTGGTGGCCTCTACTGCTTTGCAAAGCCGTTGCCAATGGGTTTCACCCTACCACACTCACGAGGTTAGTCCGTTCCGCGCCCTGGAGCATACTGGAAGCCTCCAAGACTAGGACCTCCTGCTACTCCTCACCACATGGATCAATCCTCTCTACTTGAGAATGAAAGACCATTGGAGCGTCAGGAAAACCCCCAAGACTGAGCTACCATGCAATCATTCTACACACCAACAGGGCACCACCATGTATCTTCTCCTTGAAGATCATGGAATTACGTCCAATGACATAGGACACCACCATGTAACCTCCCTTTGAGGTCCATGGAATTACGTCCATAACATAGGGCACCACCATGTGACCTCCCTTTGAGATCCATGGAATTACGTCCATCAACCATGTTGTTACACTTACGCAAATAACAACTTTGTTTCATACATACTTCCAAACTATAATTCACATACAATACAACATACCTTCAATCATGTAGCAAAATCAAGCCACCCAAATCAGTTATATAGACATACATACATCCTGGCAGTCAAACAACATCAAACAGCTCAAACAGATGAGGAAAAATGTGAAACTCACTGCACCAGGTCGCACATCGCACCAAGGTTCAAGGCAAGACAGCAAAAATTCGCACAGCGCACCACCCTTGGTGCGTTGAGCGAATTTTCCTAATGGAGGGAGTGTTTTTCAGCTAAAATTAGCATAGAGCACCACCCTTGATGCGCTGGGCGAATTTTCCTGACAAAGGGACATCTAAAATTCGCATAGCGCACCAAGTTTGTGCGCTATGCTAAACTAAAAATTTTAATACATATTATCACACCCTAAACCCTCGCATATTGCCCCAAATTCGCTCTTCGAATTAATTTGGCTAATTTTCCCAGCTAGCAACAGTCGCAAAGCGACTACATTCGCTACGCGACTTACCAAACAGAGAGCAACCCTCTATTATAATTCGCATCGCGCACAGAGTCGCTATGCGAATGCTCTGACAGAGAGCACCTCGCCAGGGCGACTCGCTGAGCGAAAGGCTTCGCTCTGCGAATTTGAAAAATCTGCAGATTTGCACAACTCAACCACTCCAAACTCATTCTAACCATTTTGGTGAACTTCTAACACCTCCAACTCGAAGTATATATTGAATTAAACATGTCTAACTGATTTTAACCCTTCCTAACATCATTTTAGAGTGTTTATGCATTGATTTATACTTGAAAACTGAAAATCTCTCAACCTAGGGGCCCAAATATAATTCTACCACCTTGAATCTGATTTTGACCATTTTAGGGGTCCAATTAGGTCCCAATTGACTTGCCTAAGCCACCTAAACTGACCAAAATGATCTGTAATACCTAATTCTCAATTTGACCACCTCAGTTCCTCTAACAAGACCCTAAACGCCCTAATTCACTTAAGTGTTGTTCTAATCACCTATTTAGCATACTTCACTTCATTTAACCATTCAATATCAGTCTCAAACCTTATCCCTACCAATTCATATGTACAATTCCACAGATTCACTATTAGACAGACATTTGAGCAATCAAGTTCACATACAACATTTCTGATTCCAGTACAAACAACACCCATACATAATAATCCATACATACGTTATTTCCCCACATCAAATAGCAATTTATCTCATGCAGACCCTAATCTACAAAACAGAAAGCAAGTTCCAGCTCCCCTTACCTTGAAGTTGAGCAGCACAACCCACTAGAACGCTATAACAGTACCTCACAGCAAGGACCTAAACAGTGCCCTACAACCACCAAAAATGTGATGGAAATCGCTCTTAGAGCTGGGATGGACAGAGAAAACAAAAGGACAAGCTACCAGCTGCATGCAACCAGTAAAGTGGCATGCCCTAGGTTCCAAAAACAATGGAGGAGAAGGGAAAACGACTTACCAGTCGGAATGAAGAAAACGTTCGGTAGAAATGGAGCTCTCTACGTTGTGGATGCTTGGGCAACACAAAAATCAAATTCCTACGGTTCTTTGAGCTGGAAATCTAGAGAGAAGGCAGAGAGAGTTTAGGGCATGAGAGTTTTAGAGAGAAGGAGAAATGAAGTTCAGGGGAAGAAAATGGGTTCTGAAGAGCCCCTCCTAAGGTCAAGTTGGCCTTAGTCTAATGGGTCTGGCTGTCCTACATAAGGCCCTTTTATAAATTTATAGGCCCTTACACTAACTATAAATAAGAATTTTATAAAACTAAAGAATTACAACACTAAGAATTTTATAAAACTAAAGAATCACAACACTAAGAATTTTATAAAACTAAAGAATCAGAAACTATGTTCAGCTTATGTTCTGGATGCTATCAAGAGATGTAACTCGACTGGAAGACGTTCAACTTATTTTTATTTTCAGTAAAAATAAAAATAATAATAAACGAGTATGATATATAATTATGAGAAAGTAGAATATACAAATATAAATTAATACAAATAACTAAGTTACATGTTTTATGAGAAAAAAATAATTCATATCAATTTGTAAATATTATTAAATGTGTCTTTTTTTTTATCTTAAAACTATTTCAGAATAAATTTGAAATGTTTATTTAAATTCTTAACTTAAATAAAATTTAATTGCATAGATTACATTAAAAAAATTGATAGAAAAAACCTTAGTCAAAATCTATCCATTTATAAATTTCAATAGTATCATAATTTTTAGTATAAATAAAAATAATAATAAACGAATATGATATATAATTATGAAAAGTAGAATATAAAAATATAAATTAATATAAATAACTAAGTTATATGTTTTATGAGAAAAAAATAATTCATACCAATTTGTAAATAATATTAAATGTGTCTTTTTTTGTCTTAAAACTATTTCGGAACAAGTTTGAAAAGTTTATTTAAATTCTTAAAGTATTTTTTTCAAACTAACACTTAAAATTGTTCGTTTAGAAATTTAATTTAGGATAATTGTCTATTTAAAGTCACTTTTCAATAAGTTATTTGATAAAAAAATAAATAGTATGTTTTCATTATATTTGGATGGAGCAATAGTTTGTTTTAATCAAGTTATGTTTTCTTACAGTTTTAAAACAGTTAACTGAGTTAACTGAACTATTAATAGGAAAGTTCAGTTTTTTTAAATTGAAGTGCAAAACAGTACAATTCAGTTTTTAATAAAAATAGTTCAGTTTTTATAATATTATATAGTATAGATAATATATAGTTTAGTACAGTTAAGTTAATCATGTCCAGTCCTATATATAAGAGTATTTTTGTTTATTAAAATTTAATATATATTATTAAAATGTATTAACTGAAAAACAAACATATACGCGTTAGCAAATTTCATATATATATATATATATATATATATATATATATATATATATATAATGCAAGCAAACATACATATCTTGCGGGCACAGTTATTAATGTCGATATCTTGATGGAACGTAAATTTGAAGGCGCTCATCGCTTGTTTTTGGTAGCTAAATTCCTTGTTTTTTAAAATTCTACTGTATGTTTATATTTATCATAAAATCTATTGATCAAATATTAATTGAAACTAGTAAGATGATAATTGATAAACATCGGTGGATAGGATTTTCACCACCAGATGGCGTCTGAAGTGGATGAAATTTTTATCCACTTTCTCTATTATTTTGTTTGTGTTCACTTCTAAAAATAGTTTTGTGAAAGAATGATTAGACAGATTTGGAAAATTTAAAAATAAAGTCTGTCTTCTTTTGAAGAATTTTAAAGTGAAATGGAGTAGATTTGAAGATTAATTTTGGGTAAGATTTGATGAATGTGATAAAACTAAAAATATATTTTAATAAATTAAAATGTAAAATTATTATTTTTTCTTAAAATTAATATATATATATATATATATATATATATTATTAATCCAAAGAGAAAAACAAAATATATTAACCTTTTTATATTGGAATTGATTTCGTTTCTCTCAATTAATATGCAGCATAAAATCGGTTAATCCACCATTGTAACATCTCAAAATATAGTATAATACTATATCATAAATTAATCACATATAATAATATGATAGATCAGTTCTCTAAGAGTTAGTAAATTATTTAACATTATAGTTATCTAAAAATAACTATAAAAATTTAAAACTTTAGAAAGTTCTTATACTATTGCAAAACAAAGTAAATAACCGAACGACTATTACAATTATAGATTTGTGACCGAACGATTCACCAAAAACTATATACAACTGATGACCGAACGGTCTTAACCTAAGCAGCAGGATCCTCGCCTTCTAACGCTTGTTCCACCGAACACTCATCGCCTTCTGCTCACATCCACAGGATGATCATTGCAAAAGAAATACGATCGAACGGAAAACATAAGACAAGACAGGAAAAGTAGAGTAAGCTAATGTAATTTAATTATAAACACATTTATACATTTCATACAAGTTCAAACCATGCGAGACCGAACACTACCTCATGCCAACACCGAATACAAGCAATTGTATACAAAATGAACACCACAATTCATGTATAGATCGAACACTCTTACTTGACCATCTGTATTGTATGAATGTGTAGCTACAGGTGTTTTTGCACTTGTGGTGGTGAAATAGCAAGACCCCTATCAAGCTACCCCACAAGGTTAGTCCAGTGAAAATTACCTCGATACCTTGAGGTTAAAGGACCTCATGTCATTCTCACACATGAGTTACTCCTCTCTACTTGAGAATGAGTAATCATAGAATATCAGGATAAACACCAGCTTAGCACGATACCCACATTCATACTTTATCATTTAATACCATTCACGAGCCATTCTTCCTTGGAATTCTCTTTCACATTACTTGAAAACAAAAATCCTTATCAATTATCATAGCATATCATGCACAATTATATACATTTCATACAAGTTCATACAAGTTCAAACCATGCGAGAAAAGTAGAGTAAGCTAATGTAATTTAATTATAAACACATTTATACATTTCATACAAGTTCAAACCATGCGAGACCGAACACTACCTCATGCCAACACCGAATACAAGCAATTGTATACAAAATGAACACCACAATTCATGTATAGATCGAACACTCTTACTTGACCATCTGTATTGTATGAATGTGTAGCTACAGGTGTTTTTGCACTTGTGGTGGTGAAATAGCAAGACCCCTATCAAGCTACCCCACAAGGTTAGTCCAGTGAAAATTACCTCGATACCTTGAGGTTAAAGGACCTCATGTCATTCTCACACATGAGTTACTCCTCTCTACTTGAGAATGAGTAATCATAGAATATCAGGATAAACACCAGCTTAGCACGATACCCACATTCATACTTTATCATTTAATACCATTCACGAGCCATTCTTCCTTGGAATTCTCTTTCACATTACTTGAAAACAAAAATCCTTATCAATTATCATAGCATATCATGCACAATTATATACATTTCATACAAGTTCATACAAGTTCAAACCATGCGAGAAAAGTAGAGTAAGCTAATGTAATTTAATTATAAACACATTTATACATTTCATACAAGTTCAAACCATGCGAGACCGAACACTACCTCATGCCAACACCGAATACAAGCAATTGTATACAAAATGAACACCACAATTCATGTATAGATCGAACACTCTTACTTGACCATCTGTATTGTATGAATGTGTAGCTACAGGTGTTTCTGCACTTGTGGTGGTGAAATAGCAAGACCCCTATCAAGCTACCCCACAAGGTTAGTCCAGTGAAAATTACCTCGATACCTTGAGGTTAAAGGACCTCATGCCATTCTCACACATGAGTTACTCCTCTCTACTTGAGAATGAGTAATCATAGAATATCAGGATAAACACCAGCTTAGCACGATACCCACATTCATACTTTATCATTTAATACCATTCACGAGCCATTCTTCCTTGGAATTCTCTTTCACATTACTTGAAAACAAAAATCCTTATCAATTATCATAGCATATCATGCACAATTATATAGACACCCATAAGACTAAAAATCCTGTGAACATTGGAGACCGAATAGTTTCTCACCACCCCAAAGGATATGACCGAACGCTAACACTAGCATAACTACTAGTACAAGACCGAGCGCTAACACTAGCATAACTGCTAGTACACGACCGAGCACTACCAAGAATGAGCACTAGTACAAAACCGAACACTAACAAGAACGAGCGCTAGTACAAGACCAGCACTACCAAGAACGAGCGCTAGTACAAGACTGAACACTAACAAGAACGATCGCTAGTACGAGACCGAACACTACCAAGAACGAGCACTAGTACGAGACCGAACACTACCAAGAACGAGCGCTAGTACGAGACCGAACACTACCAAGAAAGAGCGCTTAACAAGAAACCATCCACACACCTAAGGCCGAACGATCATGAATGGGTAAGACTAAAGAGACCAAACCCAGTTAATGACTGAGTACAGAATACGACCGAACGATTAACTTCTGCAGAATTCTGAATAACACTCCCTAGACCAAAACAAAATATTTTTCTTAACTTCTAAACCTCCAAACTTGATTCATAAGTTATTTTAAACCTATCCTACTGAACCTATTTCACACTGACCCCCAACTCACAATTTCATATACTCTCTTTTCCAGAACCATAAAAGACCGAACTTTCTAATGCAGAAAACTCCAACTCAGTTCACAGGTCTCGGTCAAACACAAAATTTGAATACAATTCAATCAAACATACAATTATTCATACATTCAAACGTTCAAACAGAAATTCCAAACACAGAAAAACATAATTAAATTACTAGCTTCCCTTACCTTTTTAACCGAATAGCAACTTAGCCAACAGCAGAATTCGTTCCCCAAAACCAAAAACTTTCTAAAATACCTATAACCCACCGATCAAGAAAGAATAATCAACCAACAGACCAAAACATGATCATAATTTGTGAAGATGAAACAGATAAACACATGCAACCAGAAATTTGACTTGTAGGTGTCCGAAAACAGTTTTCTTAGGAAGAGAATGAACTTACCGACTCCAAACTTGAATTTGATCGGTGAAGATGGAAGATTTTAACACTCTGATTACTCAACACTATCTGATTGATGATCAGAAGGAGGAGAAAGTGAGAATTTGTAGAGAGAAGGAGGAGAATTGTAGAGAGGAGGAGAAAAGATCTTCAGAAAATTTGAGAGAAGAGGTGCATGCAAAAAGTGGCTCGAAGTTTTGAAAAGTGATGAAAGTAGTTATGATTTTATTTCTTATTTTTTTCATTTCATTATTTGAGTATTTTTCATATATTTGTATATAAATAGTTTTACATTATCAACCCACTTGTAGCATAACACGGTCCACCAAAATGCAGTTATAAAGCTTGCCCCCACCACAACCAGTAATTTCTACCAATTTTTCTTTTTTTTTTTTAAAAAATGCTAATATGTCAAAGAATTTAATTTCCAAAATAGACAATTCTTTGATAGGTTAACGTGCCCCTTTCATTCCAGCAAAGCTTTCACAGACGTGTCATAAAATGTATTTAATATGTTAGATTGATCTTAATTTTCAGAGAGTCAAATTTAATTTTACATTAAAAAAATATTACCTTAATTTTCAATAAAAATTTAAATATGATTAATTTATAAACTTCTTCTTTATATATAATTTAATATTTTTGTTTTATTTAATATAAAATTTATTTTTATCTTTAATTTTTATGAGCAGGTTTCACAAATATATGTTAAATATAATTTTATCTCTTATAAGACTCTCTTAATTCTTAACAAAATTTCATAAAGTATATATTTTTATCTTTAGTTAAATTGTTCATTCACCTCTAATACATGGAACTTTAATTAAGAATAACAATATATATTTTGTGGGATTTAAATTGATTCTTAAAATTTATAATTTTTTATAAAATATTTATTATTTATTACTGTATAGGTTTAAATTCTTGAGTTAATCTTCATTTGAAAATCTTATTTCGATCATTAAATTTTAAATAGTTTCAATTGAGTATTTTTTTTTTATAAAAAAGGTAACAAATAAGCTTTTTTTTATTAATTTAACTTAAACAACGTAAAAGTCTTGATGAGTTAAAATATATAATAAATTATGTGTCTTGACCAATCTAGCATCACTCCACGTCAAGTTGTCAAACTTCCCTAAAATGTTAGCATCTGAACTCTCTAATCACTACCACCACCACTACAAAAATATACAATTTTTCTGGGGGTTATTTTTTTTTTCCAGCGGTTTTAACCCCTGGAAAATGTGTTACTCGGGGTTAGAAAAACCTCTAGAAAAAGCTGCGTCGCTAAATAATTACCAACGGTTTTTTGAGAAACCGCCAGTATTAGCGGGAGTTTTCCAAAACCGCCGATAATAACGGGGGTTTTCCGAAACCATCGGTAATAGAGGTGATTTTCCAAAACCGCCGGTAATAGCGGGATTTTTCCAAAACCGCCGGTATTAACGGGGTTTTTCAAAACCGCCAGTATTAGCGGGGATTTTGCCGAAACCGCTAGTACTTGTGAGGGTTTCCCAAAACCGCCGGTAATTGCTGAGTTTACATAGTTGAAATTTCCAATACCATCAGAAATGTAAATAATTTTTTTTTATTATTATTCAAATGATTTAATTATCATATATAAACCAAAATTAAATGTAAACATTAAATATAAACCAAAATATTATTATATAAACTGTAAACATTAGAAATACAATTATTGTTTCCTAAAAATTAAAATAAACATGTTATGAATAATAATAATAGTTTTGTAGTTCTTCATTGTCTTCGTCATTTGGTACTTTTTCATTGTCTTTCATTATTTGGTATTTCTTCATTGTCTTCATCATTTGATAGGTTTTCTTTTTCATATACTTACAATATAAAATAATAATTAGTTGATAATATATTAAAAAAATTATTAGACAAATTTAAGAATTATTGATGGTCGAAAAATGTTAAAATGTGATATAATATAAACTACATAGCCAACTTAGAAAGCTTGTCATAACACTTTCAATATTAATCCAAAAAATGTCAACACTTTCCAAGGTGAAATGAAAAAAGTTAACCTTTGTGTCTTGCTCTTTTATGTTGATTAATTGTTACATAATAGACTAGAAATTTATAGCAAAGAATAAAAAATGATAGAGAAGTAATCCCATTATCAGACAACAAAGTCCTATTTAATCTTGCTATTCATATAAATAGAAAAAAAATACATGTTGCAAACAAAAGTCATATATATATATATATATATATATATATATATATATATATATATATATATATATATATATATATATAACTCTCATAGTTTTTCTAAAATATACTTGAGCTTTAGAGCAATTTATTTAATCAAGAAGAACTCAATTATTTTGCGAAACGTACTTACTTAAATAAACCTTTGGGATGCTTTCCACATCACTGGACAATTTGTTAGCAGATTCTTGCTTCTGCAAGGAAAGATACAAGTGTTCATAAGAAAGGAAGTTTTTACTGAATCTTCCCACTCACCATGTACGTTAATGCATATATTGTCTGACATGTTGTGTATCAAGCATTCAGAAGGACCAACAAATTCTAGAAAGATAGTTAGGTGGATATTTTAAGCATCTAATTAAGAGTTTGATCATGTCTAATGCATAATCTTTACTTCTTAATCTAGTAATCAAGTTAAAGAATATTCTTGATATATAAAAATAAGAATATAGTAGTACCAAGTTCAAAAAGGAGAAATGATGGCAACTATATATATATATACATATATATATATATATACATATATATATACATATACATATATATATATATATATATACATATATATACATATATATATATATACATATATATATATATATATATATATATACATATATATATCAGCAAGAATGATTTCTACTTATGGTGCATAATTCTCCTCCTTGTTTCAGGTTAATTATGGCACCGCAACTTTGCATATGTATTGGGTCGACAACATATTATAAAAAGTAATTTGCTTCCCACTTGGTAGGTAGCTATCTCACGCACTATGTCACGGGCTAAACTAACCTACCTGCAGATTTTTGTTTAAAACTGTTCCTTTTTATAGCTTTGGTGCTTCTTCTAGTTGCTGCTATACACACTTACAATCATTATGAACACTTGCATCTTTGGCTTAATTGAAAGTCCTTTTTTCCACAATCAGAAAAGTAGTGAATTTTGTTCATCCTCTTTATAAAGTTTAGGTTGTCATAACTATCTTTTAGTTCAACTCATACTGCATATAGTAGGTTCTTATTCTTCGGCATAGTAGCTAGATTTTCATGTTACTCAAATTTGCATTCACAGAAGTTAATATTGCATTTACATATGCATTATAGTTTTAGACTTTAATCTCTGATTCAGCTTTGCATCCTAGAATAGGCTATCATGCATTAATTTTCATTTGCTGCTATACTTAGTTTCAACTAGTAATGGAATGGAATATAGTCTAGTTTCAACTACTATATTGTATTTTCAGTTCCATTTTATCATTATAGCCTTAGCTGTACAATTCATAGCACATTCATTTTTCAAGTTACCTGCTGATGATGTGGCAAAGATTGTATCGTATCCACCACCGGTGATCTATAAGTCTTGGACAAGGCACGAGTCATATGATCAGTTCTCACCTGCAATTTATTTTGAAAACTCTGGCTGTGACATCTGAATATAAACTCTTGCATAGAAGTCAGGGGATGAGAATCGATCAAAGTGTGTGCTTGAAATCATAAAACCATCCTTCCCCCATATATATAGTCACCTAGATAAGAGTAACAAAAGTATGAGCTTTATTAGGATCTATATTTTAGACTACAGACACAGAAAGAAACATCATTCAATTCTCCTGGCAACAGAGCTTTTACTTTCAAAGTTTTCTTCACAGGCAATTGAGCTTTGATATTATTAGAGTCAAAGCAATATCTACTATATCTTTGATATATATCAAATCATATGATTCAAATTGTGAATCTTAACTGTACGAAAGGTAAAAAATAACAATTGTCCAGATTTGCATCTTTGAAACAATATTAAAGAGAACATATAAACAACTATTAATATATGGACATAACTTACTAAAATTTGAACAAAATGCACAAGCACGTGAAAAAAATAATATATACACACACAAGATATAACTCGAGAATCTACCTTCTCAAACTCTGAAAGTCTGTCCACTATTAGGTCTTGCCTTGGAGAACCCCAAAATTCCATCATTGATTTAGGAAAAAAAAAATCTCATTGTCAGCGAGGTTGCTCTTAGTTCCAACAGGCTCTGGGATGAAATGGTCCAAACCTTTGCGAGCAAATTTCAACAATATAAAACATCAAATTAATCTTCAAAAGAACCAAGAAACAATTGTCAAATGTGGAAGGCCTTATAGTCATCCAAATGAATCAGTCAAAGCCAATAACATATGTGAAAAAGAAAAATTCCTTTTAAAGGTTAAAAAGCTTGAGGATGAAAATAAGAATAAATTCTGATAGATAGATAATGTACAATTTTCATATTATAGTTATATATATATATATATATATATATATATATATATATATATATATATATATATATATATATATATATATATATATATATATATATATATATATATATATGAATGAATGCGCACATTGATTCATAAGAATGAATGATTTTGTCCTTTCATCACATGAGGAATGTACTGGACAAAGGAACACCACTACTTTAGAATATAGCATTTAAATTAAAGAAAATAAAGTAGAGCAAGAAGTAACATAATTTCATCTTTGGTCTGTTAAGTACTCAGGGTTATTTTTAAATATGTTCCAAATGATGCAAGGTAATTTAACATCATGACAATTATAGATCACCTGTGAAAATACTAGTAAGATTACATATATCTGGCAGCCCAATCTCCACACATTTTGCAAGCTACAATTCAAGAAGAAATAATCAAGAAAGTGTAAATCATACCAATTATATAATTCATAGATGAAGGAAAGAAATAAGAAATAGTTCTTGCTGCAAATATCAGTACCACAGGAAAGCCCAACTCATAAATTCCAAAGCCTGACAAAGCAACCAGGGGAACTGCAGAGAGAGGGCTTAAGAACCTATAAAAGCAAAACAAATTACTCACCAAAATTATTTGTAGAAAAATAACTTGCAGAATGGTAAAAATCCTATCTATCAGTGTAATTGGAATTAATCATGATCACTAACTGGGAGTTATCAAAAGAAGGAGGGATTAGTACATTTCTAAAAGAATTAGAGCTAGTTGTGGTCCAAACAAGAAAAATAGAAACATCTTTAAACATCTGAAAGTATAAATTGCATGGATAATCTCAAAAAGTTCAATGTATGTGACTACAAGATGGAAGGAAAAAGAATTCAAGGATCTAGACAGGAACCAACCTCACTACATTGCGCCAAAGTCCACTGAATCCAACAACAATTTGGAGGATCGAAGCAACGATAAGTGCGCCCTGCGTCCCACGCATTATCCTCTCAAATCTCTGCATATTTATCACTAATCAGATAAACAAGGATCAGTAGATCGAACAACGAACGAGAGAGCAAAAATCGGAGCCAAGATCGAACACAGTCTTACCTCGACCTCGACCTAAGATTGGTCAGTGCGGGAGCGCGCCAGAGCACCTCGACCTCGCTCAACCCACAAATGCCTCGACGCCTCGACGCCTCCACCTTGACGCTCAACCAAGCAGGAGAAGATGAACACGAAGCCAAGTAGGAGAAGACGAACACGAAACAAGCATGAGAAGATTGTGGTGCGGGGAAGGATTTGGGAGAAATTTTGACGAAGGCGCGGGGGAGGGAGGTTAGGGTTTAGACATTTTTAGATTAGATAAACGACTGAAGGAGCGGGGGAGGGGATATGAGTTGGGTGAAAAGTTTAAAAAAATAATAAAAAACGCTACCTGCGATTTAGTCATAAACCGCCGGAAATTATTTGAGGTATTGAGAACCGCCGGAAAATAACCTCTCCTAAAATTAATTATTTTTGTAGTGTACCAACACATTTAGTAAAAATTCTTCCATGGTAAAGCCCAATAATCCATGAAGCAAATCTTAAAATTGCATAAGTTAATTGTTAAGAATTTGGGTTATATATATAATTAAACGTTTCACGTTTATTATATTTTATTAATTAATTTATTAAAGTGATTTGATTAATTAAGACTATATATTGTTATTATATTATGTATTCAAAACACATCAATTATTAATGAGCAACAAACTATTTAATTAATTAAGAAATTCTTAATACTCTATAGAATAAAACTTACATAATTGAAGAATCATATATCATTTTTATCTACATTGTTTCCAATTGTTAATCTATATATATTTCCACACTGTCCTATAGAATATTGGAGATTGTTCTGTTAATTAAAGAGTTTAATTACTTATTAACAATTGATTTGTTTTTCTTTCTTTCTTTTTTTTGTAAAATCTAACATTAATTTTGAACAGGACAAAAACTACAACTATTCCCACGTAAATTCGTTAATGATGTTAACCGTAAGTATTATAGATTGCGCACATAAACTTGTAGGTATATATATGAACTTGAAAGCGATCACGCTGGGAATAATTTTGTGTTTTATATACCAAATGTTTTGATGACAATAAGAAACAGAAGCCAAGTAATCATCCTCAAGATCTAATTTAGTACAAAGCTTCCTTAGTTGTTTAATGAAATTTCTAACTAAAACTTATAGATATTAATGTAAAAAGGGAGTAGGTTTGCTTCATTAACACAATCGCATGTTATTCCTTGTTGTTGGAAGTTTCACATCGACTAAAGATAAAACCAATTTATAGTTTATAAGTGAGTTTAAACCTCATCTTATAAAACGATTTTGTGGGATTGAATTATGCTTACACTCGTCTCTTACGCATGTAGTGAATAATGTATTAACAATCTTTCTTGAGTGAAACGGTTTGTACATAACAGTAGCATGTTGCAATTGTGTGCTTCAATATTCATAATCTGGTTTACGTCTTTGACTAACATTAAAGGAAACTTGCACTGTATTTGATTAACATTGATTAACCATAGACATTGGCAGCTAAAAAATTTGACTATAGAAGCTAATGATACTATCTACTTCAAAGTTTGGTTTAGAAAATCACTTACGAAAGCCAAACGCGGGATTGCACCGTAAGCCTCATAAAATTATTTCCCGAAAAGTCGATGCTATTTTCTTAAAATTATTATTATTAAATATCATGCAAACATTAATTTTTAGTTTCAACAAAGGATGATTATTATTCTGCCAATGGTTTCAATTTTGAATGAACATTTTAATAATTTTTTAAAACTAATTTTAGTTCAAACTAGTTTTTCAGTGAAGTGGATTATATTTTGAATGTTCATTCTAAATTTTGTTCATCTTTATTTTATTGCCCAATGGCCAACTCTGAGATTCAACTTCCGCCATCTTCTACAAATTGTCAAAATTTTGGACCTGAATGGTGGCACTCTAGCGGTTTATTGGTTTACGTACGTAGAATTATACAATAATACTGTTTTTGATTAAGACGATGGAGAATAATTAGAGACTAAACTGAGGTTAACCTTTGTCTTTCTGCAAAAACTAGGGTTTCAAGTACATCCGATTTCAACTTATTTGTATGGAAGAAGTTTGAAATTGTTGCCAAACAAGCCTAACAAATTTGGACCACCGCATTAACCAATCAATACGTATAGGGAAATGCAAAATATAATAGTAATACCAACTTCATGAACATGCATACTTGTCTATAAATACTTCTACCATCTTTATATATCTATCAGAGCATATATATAACTTGTTTTGTTAACACACAAAAATGAAGCACTTCGTCGTGGCCATGCTAATAATGGCTTTGGCCATTTCTGTGTCAGGAAAAGAAGCAAAAAATGTGAAAAACAGATTCCTTTCTGAGAGGGTGGTGGTGACGTGCGACAAATACCCAAATGTGTGTGACATTAAAGGTAGCGCAGGATCAGATTGCTGCATGAAAAAATGTGTGAACTTGTCCACAGATGGCTCCAACTGCGGAAAGTGTGGAAAGAAATGCAGTTATGGAAAGATATGCTGCCAAGGTAAGTGCGTGAATCCTAAGAGTAACCAGAAGCATTGTGGGAAATGTGGCAACAAGTGCAATGCTGAGAGCTCGTGTATCTATGGAATGTGCAGCTATGCGTAAGATATGATTGGAATCGACCACAATAAAGCAGAGATCACAACTTCATATATAATTTTGTTACTACAAAAGCTTGTTTTATTTTGTAATTTGTTGTTTATGAAATTTGAATACTTAAATATATTCTGTAATATCTATTCATTTAAGAATTGTTATTTTTGAAGTTTTTTTTTAAATCTTAAATAGATCTATTAAAAAAAATGTCCAAACAAAGTTTTAGAAATATTAAGGAAAGAGAAATTAAAGAAGATGTGATTTGATGATGTAAAATAATATAGTTTAAAATTATTATCCCATGCAAATTATTATAATGAAAATTGTATTAGAATAAGAAGATTTAAGTTTTTTAATTAAAGTTATACAAAGTTATCTAAGAATTGAAACATTAATAAGATGATATACATCAATTCTTTGTAGGGTACATCAAGGAGATTGTGAGATATAATACTAATAAAATTTGAGTCTAATTACATAAAAGATCGATATTACTCTTTATCCAAAACTTTAAAACAATAAATCAATGCATGTTTAAACTTGTACGATGTTTTACTTTTTCATTTCTATCTAATGTACGAGGGAGATTCACATTTGAAATTTTAACCATCTTAATATATTTATCTTCTGAGTATGGTAAAGAGATCCTAACGAGGTTTCTAAATTATTTGATAAATAGATTATCTTTGTGAGTAGCATTGTTGTGAAGCATTGAACTTCCGTGTCCGTTGAAGCATTACATTGTAATGCTATTCATACAAGAAATGACAAATGGATTATAACAAGATTATAATTAGCAAGTAAACCAAGGCAAGCTTGTGAAGCCATAATTTTGTTATCTAAACCCAAAAAATGCATTTCTAAGGCAAACTCATAGATTGTGTGCATAACCTTCTTCCCACCTATTAAATAACCTCATTTCATACCATTCCCTTTGTGAAATTGTTGCATTGACAAGCATGGCCACGTCAACCACACTCCTCCTACTTTCATGCTTCATGGTACACCTTGCTTCAACCTTTGTTTCTGCTCATTCAACAGGGAACAACTACTACAACAACACTCCCCAACCTCTCTCAAAGTACATTCCTAAGAAACCATTGCTCAATGTGATAGACTCTTGCTGGAGGGCCAGACCAAATTGGAGCTCAAATCGCCAAGCCTTGGCTGATTGTGCAATTGGCTTTGGCAAAGAGGCCACAGGAGGCAAGTATGGTGCAATATACCATGTCTCCGATCCCTCCGATGACCCTGCAAACCCAAAACCAGGCACACTCCGTTATGGTGCAATCCAAAATGACCCACTCTGGATCATTTTCGACAAAGACATGGTCATTACACTAAAAAATGAGCTTATTATGAGTAGCAACAAAACCATTGATGGAAGAGGAGCAAAAGTGGAGATTGCTGATGGGCCTTGCATTACAATATCGAATGTTAGCCATGTTATCATACATGGCATTAGCATCCATGATTGCGAACCAGCCAAGCCTGGCCTGAACACTCCTGACCATGTTGGCCATCGTTTAGGCTCCGATGGAGATGCCATCAGCATAATCGATTCCACCAATGTTTGGATTGATCATTGTTTTTTGGCTCGTTCCACCGATGGCCTAATCGATGTTATTCGTGCCTCAACCGCCATTACCATCTCTAACAATTACTTTACTCAGCACGACAAAGTAAGTTGAACAAACACAGCCACTTCTTCCTTTTTTGTCTGATGCCTTATATCATATCCTTTCCCTTTCTGATATACCAGATTCTTGTTCATGTGCATGCAATATAATTACTAAATAAATACCATGCATTTTAGGGAAAAGTACAACGATACAAGAATCCTGCTGTATATATATATTGTGTGGCTACAAGATTACGTTATGTGGCTGCCTTTTATTCATAAACGTACCTGCAGGTTATGTTGCTAGGACACAGTGACCAATTCACAAAGGATAAAATAATGAAAGTGACAATAGCCTTCAACCAGTTTGCCAGTGGCCTAACTGAGAGGATGCCAAGGTAAGGGTGATTTTTGTATGGATTGAATTTGCATATTCTATGAAAATAAATACTGTATTGGCGTGGATGAAAATGCAGGGTAAGGTTTGGTTATGCCCATGTGGTGAACAACAAATATGATGAGTGGAAAATGTATGCTATAGGCGGTAGTGCTAACCCAACCATATTAAGTGAAGGGAATTTTTATGTAGCACCGAATGACCCAAATGCAAAACAGGTTACCAAGAGGGAAGTGAAGGAGAACTGGAAAAGTTGGAAATGGAGGTCTTCCAAGGACTTGTTTTTCAATGATGCTTATTTTGTACCCTCTGGAGTTGGAAGCTGTGCTCCAAATTACTCACCAACTCAATATTTTGCTGCTGCTCCAGCATACATGGTGCCTGCAATAACTCTCAATGCAGGCCCCACATATTGTACTGTTGGAAGAGCATGTTAGTATGGTTTTGAACTGTGTCAAATAAAAAAATTATGACAGAATATTCTCATTAAATTTCTCTTTCTATCTGTCTCTCTGCCTATAAGGAAAATTTTCTATAATCTCAAAGGTTGATGTTAGAAGCTATGAAGCTTGGACACGTCTCATAAATGACGCATCTCGTTGATTATAAAAATTTCTATTATTATCATTATAAAAAAAAGAATGATCACCACTTTTCTTGTACATTAGATAGATAGATTAGATTTATGTTGGTTGACAGTATGAAACTAATATGTCCGTGTCTTATACTTTTTCAATTTAACCTTATATCCGGATCCATGTCCGTGTCCTATCCGTATCTGGGCTTAGAAGTGGTGCGAAAAATGATCATGCAACGGATCGATCGTTTTCTTTCAATGAACTTGATGTAAAATACAACCCAACATCACATAATGATGCCAACTGGGGAGCAAAAAAGGCCTATATAATGTTGTATAAATAAGTAACCTTAATAGCTAAGGGGAAAAAAGTAACAAAAGGAAGAGATACTCCGTGATTATGCAGTTCACGTTATTTGGTTCTCTTTAGAAAAGCCTATTCTCGTTGCTTTGAACTCCACATGTTACTGGTGCTTTAGCTCTCACTTTCTTCAAGTACCAAATACCAGCTCCAACTCCAAATGCCCCTGCAGCCGAAACAGCTGTAGCAGTCCCTGCAGCCAACATATCCACAAGCATGAATTTTTCACTTCAAAAACTACATCATTCAGAATATTATTCCATTAACTTTATTTATTTTAATCACCTGCAATCACATTGACCCTTCTACTGTGACGTGCAGTATCAAAATCTGCCAAGTCAAACAATAACCAGTCAATTCTACTTTTTTAGCAAATTTCAAAATGCAAACCTCCTTAATGGTGGCTGAAGTAAACAAACAGGTTATGCAGTATGAAAATCGTACGATAAACTAATTCTTTTTTACAGAGATTTTTAAAAATAATTTCTACAAGGTTTTCTGATTACACCGAGAGTGGATAGAAAATAAACTTCAATAAATGATCATTGTTAGACATACCTTTACAATGAGAAGTGGAATTTCCGTCTTTGCACAGGCACATGAAACTCTGTCTCAGTGTCAAATCCGCAAGTTCCACCTCCTTTGGAAGGATCCTGGCACTGAAGGCAGCGTGTAGTTACAGGGATATCAAAATCAATTCTGATTCCATAATCAGGAATTTGATTATAAGGTTGAGGAGCCCCAACATTTCTCCAATAAACACTAGTGTAGCTAGTACAATACTTGAGCATGAGCCTCAAGGACTCAGTTGCTCTTGGAGAGTAAGAGCAGCAAGAACTGCCACTCATAAGGAAAGAGCACCCCGGCATGTGCCTGCAAAGGTAGCTGCCACTGTCACAGGAAGAATCACAGCGTTCAGGAAAGCGCTCGCAGAAGATTGGCTTTGGCTTAACGATGACGTGATCTTCACTGCAATTGAAGAAGAGGTACTCATTCTGAGGGGAAAGCTTGAAGCGTGTGCTGGTGTCCAAACTGAAAGGCCTTGTGGGGCGATAGTTTTCACCATCTTCACAGTTCCACATGAATGGATCGGTGACCAGAATGTGAGGATCAGCATAGCTAACATTGTGAACCACGTATCTCCCAGAAGGGGTTCTGACTTCGAGCTTTCCCGACTCAGAACACACCAGAATGTATCTGTAATAAGGGCTTCCACATCCGTCGTCAATGCCAAAAGGGTATTCGATGGGAATGTCACCACAAGAAGTTCTGCATGTGGTGAACTGCGACCTTGTCAGGGTGAACAATGAGTGAATGAGTACTAGTAATAACATCGGTTTTTGCTTGAAGGTAAGACGCGAACCCATCACAGACTATGCACCACCAACAACTTGATTCTTTCTGAACCAAAAGTGCTCAGGTCAAGAAATTTACATCCAATACAGAATAATATCTGCAACTGTTACTTTACACCCTCTTCTCCTTTTGCTTTTTTTCACTTTTGGTATCTTTTTGTTTTCAAAGCACTAGCTGTACATGTTAATGGATATGAGAATTCCTAGAAGACACGACAGTTTACCTTTCAACTCGTAACTGCAATTAAAATTCAAACATTTCTATGTCACTCTAGTTGAGGTTGTCACAAAACTGAGATTTTGAAATAAGTATCAACATCATATCATATCCCAGATTAGTGTTACATATACCACTGCACCGATCAATAAAAAACAATTATCATATTTTGTCTTAGGTGATTGAGATGTATGTTGGGTCTACCAAAGAGGAACACCAATAAAATATGATAACAATCATATTAAAAATTAAAACTATTTTCTACAAAAAAAAACTTAAAAACATCTTATAATAAATCTTTAACTTATATGATACTTTATTTTCTTGTTTTTATTCAATGTAAAAGCTTAGATTCGTATTTAAAATTTTAGCGTGAAAATTGGTAATACTCTCTACCTATGACTTATTACCTCTATGAATTTTTTTACTAGGAATTTTATGGTCAACATAATAACCATTGTGAAGATGTGTAAGGAAACTCAAATTGAGTTTTACCTTTCACTAAAAATGTAGTATGCTTTTAGTAAGATATTTGATAATATGAAGCTACTACTGTATTTTTTCTTTAAGATGTTTATTTTATGATACTTAATAATTTATATAAATTATATGCATTTTTGTATAAATATTTATTTACTATGCCATACTTGTTTTAAAAAAAAGTACTATAAGAGTAAATAAATTTAGTATATACATAATAATTTGTTATGAGATGATAATGTAAAACATTTTTATGTTGTCCATATAAGCAATCAATACTTACATTAGTTTATAATTTATATTATTTTCTTCATTTTAGGATATAACAAATTTAGATTTATTAAATATGGTTAGGCAGATTTTTTTTTTTACAAAAGTTAGTTATTTACAGAACTTTGTCCATAAATATTTTATGTTATTTTGTTTGAAATTTGTTTTTAAAATCACCGGTTATAAAATTGGTTAAGGTACTGACTCAAAATTCAGTAGTTTAATAGTAGTTGAATAATGTTGAATTGATATTAATACAATTATTATAATTACTAAAATAAAAATAAAATGAAATTAAAATATAGCATTGTAATTTTTTAATGTTAAAAAAATAAAATTAATATTTATTCATAAATAATAAATTTATATATGAAATAAATAAAAAAATTCGTAGTTTTATTATTGTGAGGGATAGTGCCTTTAGAAACTCACTTCTGTATGCACACACCATTTCCTAACAAAGTGAGAATCATTAATATTGTTATTTCCATCACTTCGAGTTATGCTATGTAGCGTTTGTGGACCTTGACTTAACTCACCTAAAGAAAATTAAGTAGATATAAATGAAATATCAATTTTTTTAAAAATATGATTTTTTAAAAAATTATCTTCAAGTGAATATTTTTTTTATAGTAAAAAAACTAAGATTAATCAGATAAATTACAATTTATTTTCTAAACGTAAGCCTATTATTATTATTATTATTATTATTATTATTATTATTATTATTATTATTATTATAATTAATAGATTTGTTGATATTTGTATTAATGTTAGATCTGGTTTTAGTATTATCCTTAATATTATTATTTGAACGAATATTAACACTCGTAATTAATAATAATAATAATAATAATAATAATAATTACAAAACATATAACATAATCATGATTTAGAATATTTAATGCATTTCTAAAACACATAATAAATAATCATCCAAAATATTAATATATTATATTATTATTACAAAGATAAAGAATACACATAATAATTTATTAAAAAAATTCAAATATAAAAATTAATTACAAATTTCTAAAACATTTATGATATAATAATACTTTAAAAATAATAATTAAAATTCTTTAATCAAACTTTTAATTATTTTTTAAAATTCAATACAAAAATTTAAACATTATTTTTTAACTTTTAATCACAACAAGTATTCATTTCACTTATTTACTTATTTAAACATCGTATAAAACAATTTTTAAATCCGTAATCATCCACTAATATACAAAAGATTTACATATAAAAATATTTTAATTTATATTATCATATAATAATATAATTATTTAATTATTTTTTACATTATTTAATTTTTTTTATAACACACCTATATTATATAACTGTAATAATTATATATATTTCTTAAATTTATTTAAACAAATATAATAAAATTATATCAGTTTTCCAAAAAAAAAGAAAAACAAAACAAAAGTCGGTGTATGCACCTGTCACAGGCTAATTTTAATAATAGTTGAAGAAGTCATCTAAATTAGATATGCAGTCGGATTGTTTTTTAAAACCAAGTTAAAGATTACCTGCATATTATCTATAGCTTAAATACCTTAGAATTTGAATGCTTATACTTTTAAGTTAGTTAATAACTTTGACCAACTATTACAACTAACTTTTCAATAAAGGAATAATAAAAATATCCATATTTAAGATATATGTGAATAAAATATGTTTAGATAGGTGGTATTTGTAGATATTTATTATTTATTGATAATGATATTTTGATAGGTTTATGAATGGGTGAACTTGGATATCACACTATTTGTTTATGCACATATTTATTATTTATAAAAAAAATTAAAATTAAAAATAAATTTATATTTTATTTTTTTAATTAGAATTAGAATTACTTTTTATTATATTAAATTTAATTAAAATTAAAATTTAATTTATATTATATTTTTTATAATTTTATTTAAAAATTTATAAAATTATTTTTAAATATTTGAATACTTATAATAAATGTTTTTTAAATGAATATCTAACCTAAAGACAATGAATTATATTTTTTTATTGTTCAATAATAAATAAGTGTTTTTTACTTAATATTTTCCATCTTCATTTATTTATTTATATATATATATATATATATATATATATATATATATATATATATATATATATATATATATATATATATATATATATAAAAGGTATTTATTAGGAATGACAAAAATTATTCTGACAAAGTTTTAGATGAATAGTTGATACTTGTAAATATTTATTATCTATATATAATTGATATTTTAATATCTATAATATTATATTATTTATTATACTCATAAATATCTATTATTAGATAATTAAAATTTAATTTATATTTTATTAAATTAATTTATATTTTATTAGTTTAAATTTATTAAAATTAAATTTTAATTTATTTTTATTTATATTATATTTTATAACTTTATTTTAAAATTTTATAAAATATATTTTTTAAATATTTACATGTATCCCATAAATTTTAAAATACTCAAAAATATTTTTTAAATAAATATTAAACTAATTATAAAATAAATAAAGGATAACTTTTTTTTTTTGTTAACAATTAACACTTTCTATATGGTACCTAACTCCTTACATTCCTAATAGAAGTAATGAATGAGTAAGAGAAGGAAAATCCAGGAAATAAATGGAGTACGGATTCTCTACTGATTGTTATGCCGTCTTTTATTTAATATTAAAAATACACTAACATTAATATATGTTAACTTTTTAATATATTTAAAATATTAAAATTAGCATATGAGGACAAAAAAAACTAAAGAGAAAATGTAACTTCCGAAAAATGGTGTGATGTCCTCAAAAAACACTAACATTAATATATTAATTTTTTAATATATTTAAAATATTAAAATTAGCATATGAAGACAAAAAAAAGGTAAAGAGAAAATGTAACTTCCGAAAAATGGTGTGATGTCCTAAAAAAGCCACGTATTCCAAATCCAAACCACCACGTATCTCCGCATGCATAAATAAATATAGAAAAATGGTTCCTTTTCTGCATTAAATATAAAAAAATGGTTCTTTTTCTGCATTAAATATAAAGAAATGGTTCTTTCTCTGCATTAAATTCAGTTACCAACTCTTCTGTGATTTATCCCTTAAGATCTAGGGTGAGGATCGTGTGGAAATGGAGGGTGGGGATTGAAAGATTGCACCGCCTAGTTTGATTTTGCGTTCTGATTAGGCGAAAAGAAAGGAATAAAGAGTGGTAAGGTCAGAAGAAAGGCAAGGAAGGTGTGTGTGTGAGAGACACTATCGACTGAACTGCTTATAACTCATTCTCTTTCCCTCAATTGCCTTCTCTTTTGCTCTGCGATCTCTTCTCCATAGAGTCGGTAATCCCATCCCATTCTTCCATTCTCACTCTTCTTCTCTGTCTTTTTCAATTAATCTGCATCTCATTTTGCAATGATCTGGTCCTTTCTCCTCGTTTTAAACACGCTACTGTGACGTTCTCTTTCATCGGTTTCGTTTCACCTCATTATTTATTGTTTAATTCTGTTTTCATGTGCAGTTTGTCTCTGTAAACTGTACTTTATTATTATAATAATCATCTATGGTATTCTGTTTATACCAGGGGAACAATTTTCCATGCTTTCATTCTTTTGGCCGATAACAGAGAAAAAGAAAACTATTATTTAGGTTTCATCCGAAGAATCTACGCTTGTCTGGATTTCAGTCTCTTTTTTTTTAACTTTTTGTGTTTGTCCATCTATATCTCAAGTTTTTTAGTTTTTTTTTTATTTTATAATTCCATATTCATGTTTTTATTGGTCAAAAGTTGACACAATAATTTAAAATTCGTCTTTTTTTAATTTATTCTTTTTTGTTTTTAGTTGTTGTCAGTTATATTATATTAAGCATCCTCAATTATGAGTATTTTCTTGGTAACCATTCTTATTGAACTTACAAATTTGGTTGAATAGGAGAATATGCGGAACAACATGAATGTGATCTCCTTGTGCTTGTTTGTGACAATCCTGTTGTTTTCTGCCGTGTCTTGTGCAACCAATGATGGGCTGCGCAGGATTGGGCTCAAGAAGATTAAATTGGACCCTAACAACAGGCTTGCTGCTCGAATTGGGTCCAACGATGATTCTCTCCCGGCTTCTATTAGAAAGTTTCATCTTCAAAACAACTTTGGTGGCACTGAGGAAACCGATATTGTTGGCTTAAAGAATTACTTGGATGCTCAGTATTTTGGTGAAATAGCCATTGGAACATCTCCTCAGAAGTTCACTGTCATTTTCGACACAGGCAGCTCTAATTTGTGGGTGCCATCATCCAGATGCACCTTTTCGGTATTTTTTTGCGTTATACTCTAATATTTAATTTGTCACTTATGAATATGTACCAGATTTAATTGCTCTCGTTCAGTATTTATTCATGTCATTTTGTATTTTGGTGCAGCTTGCATGCTACTTCCATGCTAAGTACAGGTCTAGCAGATCAAGTACTTACAGGAGAAATGGTTTGTCTTCCTCGTCATTTCTAATAACGCTTTAAAGTTAACGTTGTTACTTTAGCCCGTGGTTTAACTAAAACTGTTTGTGGAAGTTCCCTCGTTGTATAAATTTGAAAACCGAAGATTTGAAATTTGAGTAGCTGGCAAATACTATTTCATTTTTCAGATTAGTTTGAATCCGTGTACTTTTTCAATCTCTGTATTATGCCAATAGGAACGAACATATATTCTACGAGTCGATAGAGATGAAGTTTGAAATTTTGCCATCTAACATATGGTTAGGGCCTTAATGGTAGTAGAACGTTCGGATGTCTGTAGGTTCTGACATTGTAATTTGGTTTGTGGAAAATATCTGTTTGTTACCAGTGTTTATATATTCCTCTGTTTTGGCCCACTTCTTGTTTTGCTCATGTAGAAAGGATGCTGGGATTATGTCTTTCTCTATAACACAATGTCTTTCCCGCTATTATATAGGAACTGCTGCTGCTATTCAATATGGTACTGGAGCAATTTCTGGTTTCTTTAGCTATGACAATGTTAGAGTCGGTGACATAGTTGTAAAGAACCAGGTAAGGGCTGTATTGCTGATCATCAATGTTTATTTTAATCGAGGAGGGTGTAAGATGACTTCTCATAATATATTGATTAGTAATTAACAGAATTCCTTTTGATTCCCAACAGGAATTTATCGAAGCAACTAGGGAGCCAGGTCTTGTATTTTTGGCAGCCAAGTTTGATGGTATACTGGGACTTGGATTTCAAGAGATATCTGTTGGAAAGGCTGTTCCAGTGTGGTATTTGTTATGACTTCAATTTTATTCATTATTTTGTTAGAAGTTGATTGAATCAGCCTCTTGCAAAGGCAAGTTAAGGCTGCTTAACACAGACCTAGTGGGTCCCATTTTACTTTTCTTCAAAGTTTAGTGAATCCCCGTGTTTATCTTATCTTATTATCTGTCAGGTACAACATGGTTGAACAAGGTCTTATTAAGGAACCAGTATTTTCATTTTGGTTAAACCGCAAACCAGAGGAAGAGGAAGGGGGTGAGATTGTTTTTGGAGGTGTTGACCCTGCTCACTATAAGGGAGAGCATACTTATGTGCCTGTGACCAGAAAAGGATATTGGCAGGTTATTATTTTCTTTGTACTTAATGTTTTCTTTACCTTTCTCTATGTTAATTTTCTTTTCTTTTTCAGTTTGATATGGGAGATGTACTAATTGGTGGTAAACCCACTGGTACGTGTAGATAATGTGTTCTTCGTATGGTGTATGCTTTGCATTGGTTATAGTTTCAATTTATTTTGACTAAGCTGATGTAATTGTCATTCAGGATATTGTGCTGGTGGTTGTTCAGCCATTGCAGACTCAGGGACTTCGCTATTGGCTGGTCCAACGGTATGGACAAATGCTAGATATAGATTGATTAACATTTGTATAGTTTCAATTTAAAATTCTTATACTATATGCAGCACTCTCTCATAAGATATTCCTCTGTCGGTTCATGATCTATTTCAACAGTTATGGAGATTTTAGACATTCACAATTCTCATTGCACTGTTTATGTTGTCATACGCGAAAAGGTCTAACAAAGGCTTCGCAATAGCTTTTTTCTGTGAACACTTATTGCTTTTGTTCTTGTAGGCTGTAATAACTATGATAAACCATGCAATTGGAGCAGCTGGAGTTATGAGCCAAGAATGCAAGACCGTTGTTGCAGATTATGGACAAACGATATTGAATTTGCTTTTGGCTGAAGTGAGTACCATTTGTAATTTGTTCTTGCCATATTTTTTTTAATAACTTGCCCTTTGTTACGAATGGCTGTTTGAAAGATCTTATATTCTTTTAAAATTAAGTTTTCTTATGTTTTTTGCTTTACATACTTTAGGCACAGCCGAAGAAGATCTGTTCTCAAATTGGATTGTGCACCTTTGATGGGACTCGTGGTGTTGAGTAAGTCCTGAAAATATTTTTTCTCCTTTGAGTCTTTGGCAATTTATTTAAATACTTTAATATTTTAACACATGATTTCCATTTTATTATTTGTTCACCCCCCTCACTCCAGTATGGGCATAGAGAGCGTTGTGGATGAGAATGCAAGAAAATCATCTGGTGGTCTTCATGATGCTGCTTGTTCTGCGTGTGAGATGGCGGTTGTTTGGATGCAGAACCAGCTCAGCCGAAATCAGACACAGGATCAGATACTAAACTACGTCAATCAGGTGAGCCAGTTCTCTTAATTTTGCTATTCAAGCATCTTTCCGCACCTCTTGATTCATAGTTTCATGATGATGTTGCAGCTTTGCGATAAAATGCCAAGCCCGATGGGAGAATCTTCTGTTGGCTGCGGGGATATCTCTTCATTACCTGTAGTGTCCTTTACTATTGGTGGAAGAACTTTTGACCTTCGCCCAGAGGAGGTAAGATTTCCTCAGGCTAAAACCTGATTTGTTGCTTTAATGCTTTTGTTATGATTGATCACTTAACCGAATTTTATTTTAATGAAAACAAGATAAATTTAGAGCGGTAGGAGTTAAGAGTAATAGGAGAACAAGGCACCATTTTATAGAAAAATAAAATCAATAACAGAATTGAAGATAAACCTGGTTACATCAGCTGAATTGCAATTTCATAACTGTACGTAAAGAAACCATGGGCTACAAAACCCATATCCTATTGATGCCTTGTTTTCCATAGGGTAAGATTAACTAATTATTTACTAGTCAAGCGGTTTATCGGAATGGGATTATGTGATTATTCTTCTGTTATCTAATACCAACATATGGGTAGTAAAGTAGTTAGTACAAAGAAATAAGTACACACCTAAATTAGTCCCTCGATGTACATTTGCCATCAATTTCTTCCTCGAACGAATTGACATTTATTACGAGTAAACACTAATTTGATCCACCAATATATATGTGAAATCAATCTGGTGCTCCAAAGATTTGACATCAACTTTAGTCTCCCACTAAATACAAACCAACATCAGGTAGGAAGTTAGGGGAGTTCCATTAATTGTTAACAGCGTTAATTTATAGCCCTTTTATAATAAAATTTTACGGTAATTTAATCCCTAAATTCGAATCTCCATTGATGTTATTCCCATAATCTTCCTGTAGAAGGAAGATATTATGTGGCGCCCACACGTAAACTCATTGACTAAATCTTTTGTTCTTTTTTCAAATTGTTGATTGAATGACTAATAATGTCACATCGACAAGTATAAGATTTACATCAGAGCAAAAAGAAAAAAGTTGTACCCTTGGATTTGTCGATATATGAAGTTGTTTCTAACCTCCTGTCATCGGGGGGACGATTTGGAAAAAGATAAAAAGGTTAACAGGAATAAAACTTACACAAGGATGGGAGATCGGTCTCTAAAGCGCTCATAATTTTATGTGGGGGGAGTTGCATAAGTTTTTTGCAAGAATATTCTCGTGTCCGCATTTAGTTTCTATTTGGTTTATTCAGTACATACTCAAAGTGGGTGAAGGCCCTGTGGCTCAGTGCATTAGTGGCTTTACTGCTATAGATATTCCACCTCCTCGTGGCCCTCTCTGGTACGCAAAATTTCTTCAACTAGCCTCATGACATTTACTTTTTTTTTTTTATTCTCTGTTGTCTTTTTGGATTGTAATTCGTTTGATTTGATTCTCACAAAATGGGATCTTTGTTAATGCAGGATACTTGGGGACGTCTTCATGGGGCCTTATCATACAGTATTTGATTTTGGTAATCAAAGAGTGGGATTTGCTGATGCAGCGTAAAGTGATTATCAGAATATGGCTATCCTTGCTCTGTTTATTGCAATCAAATGGACCTAAAGTTATGGCTTGTACGTGTTTATATCGATGTTAAATACTTCGGGTGTTTCATAATGTAGCTTAACAGATGTATCTGTGGCAGAAGCCCATAGCAGGCTCCGTACTGTGATTAGTATGCATTGTTTAGTGGAAAGATTTTAGTTCTCATGATCCCTCGTTAGTTCTCTCTAAAACTTTGATAAAATGAGAATGTTATGTAGATAAAACAAAAGGCGGACCGGTCAGCTTTAAAATTACCTATGTAATTCAATCCACGTATCTTTAGAATACCGGAACTTTAATTGCAAACGATCAATTCATGTAAAATTTAATCATGACTAATGTCTTATTAGATATTAATCATCTTAACTTAAAAGATGATTTTCCAAATGTATAGATTATAAAGACGTATAATCTTTTGAGGACCCTGTTGAGAAACCGTGTCAAACCTTTTGACAGCCAACAACTAAAGATATCATTAGATGCTATACAAGATCAAAATTCACCTCTAAATCTCATCATATTTTAAGTTTACGAATATCTAATTTGAAATTTAAGTTTAAAATTCCACTTTTTTTATGCTAATTTTTTCTTATAACTTTCTCTAATATCCTGTTTTTAGTGGGAATATTTCTACAGTCGACTTGAGCTTCTTCATTATATTTTCTAGTTTTAGGTTTTTTACGTCGTAGATAAAAATTAATTTTCAGGTTTTGTTTGGTTTGATATTAAATAAGGATTTGGAAAATTAGCTGTACATTTGATTTTAAAGGTAGCGATACATAAGGATTTTAAAGGTGGTTATCTGACAAGAACAAGGGAAATAAAGAGAATATAAGCAAAATTTGTCAGCAGCCATGGCAGCACTGAGGTAGGTAATTGTCGCTGACGCTAGTTTCACCATCTTCACCCACCGCTAATGGCCTTCGTGTCACATCTCCGACTCTTGCATTAACGTGATCGACACTGCATTCATAGTCGTCCATCATTGTCTTTATCTTTTACTTCCTTTGCTTCTTTTGATTTCCATTTGAAAATAATTATTTAGCAATAAAAAGAAACAATAATTACTCGAAGAAATCTTTATACTTAAAAAAATATTTACTTAACCTAAATTCAAATCAAGACCATATGAATAAAATTGCTCAGATATAGATTAAGTTAGACTACAATTAGATAGAGTATGTTAAGCTAACTGAGATAAATTTAGGTTAGACAAAGTTAAATTGAGTTTAATTTAGATTATGTTGTGTCCAACTTAGATTAAGATGAGTACCTCATGTCAAAACTATGTCAAATTGATTGAGATGGGTTCAAGTTGACTAAATCTAGGTTAGGTTGGTTCAGATTATGTCAAATTGATTGTGAGTTGATGAACAAAAACTTTCTTAGTTTTTTTTAGTTAATTATAAATTTTTACTAATTTTATATATTCATTACACTGGGACAATGCATATATATTCATATAATCATCAACAACAACATTAACAATAATTTAGATAAGGCATAATGATTGTGTTCTATGCTTAAGTTCTCATTTAATAATATTATAAATATAGATTACATCTATTATATATTAGTATTATTATAAATAAAAGTTTATGAGTTATTATAAATTATAATTTTTAATACAAATACTATTTTGTATGCAAATTATACATATTTAATAATATGTTAATGGTAAGAAAATACCTGAAAATCGAAGTAGCGTGTGTAAGTATATCAAATTACTTGTGTTACATACATAGCAAAATACAGCACAAAATTTTAATGTAACTGGACTAATTGTTATGTATTATTCATGTGCTTCAATATCACTCAACGGGCAAGTTCGTGTACGTTAAAAAAGTATTTTTTTTATCTATATACGTTCATGCTCAGTCTAACAAATCAAACCTTTTCAAAGCACATGCATTTGGATGCTTTTGATATGTCTGCTTTCTTTTACCGTCCATCCTCTTTCATTAAATTTAAAGCAAAATTATTGCTTTTAAACTTTAATTATTATTAAATTACTCAGGAATAAACAGATCTATTATAATTAAGCCAGTGAATTTTAATTTTAATTATTTCTTTCCGTTGTAATTAAGCTTTTCAAGTACCCTCTTGGGAGCATGAAAGGCTCATATTCATTTTTGAAAGACAACTATTGGAATCCACTGGTGAGGTAAAGTAGCAAAAGATTTTGTATATAATTTTTTTGACAACTTATTGAAAGTGAAACAGATAAAAAGGCACATTTGTTTTATAATTTTAGTCAAATCCCCACTAATGGTTGGGTACATAATTTATCCCTTGCAAGATGGCTAGTTGGTTCCCACTATCCATCTTGCTATCTATTCGTTATAATCTGTAAAGATCCTCTTTAACACACTACCTCATGAATCATATTAAATAGTATTTAAACACCAAATTGGTCTAATTTCTTATGTCTTTCGTACTCTTTGCCACTAAAGTAATGCACCTAAAAGTGTGTTGGGAATTATTAGTAGATTTGAACATGAAAAAATGGCTACTAATATTATGAAGCACTATTGTTACAATGAAAAGGGTTATGCAAATATAGAAGGCTAAAATGCGTGATAATATGCACAATGTAGTGACATGTGATTAGGAATTTGAAATGTTATATGCTGTATGGTTAGGATAAGAACCTAGCTTTCTCCACTAGCCCCAGTATTTCCATCAAAGTTATATGTATTAAGAAAAAGAAAAATCTAACTTAAGATTTACTCTCTTCCTTCTTTTGTTTTTCCTTCAGCCATTTTATGTTACCGTTGACATTTTATGCTGAAAACGAGTTACAAAATGAAAGCTTTTATAAATTCATGACCACATTACTTTTTATTTTCTGACAAAATAACTACAGTAAGATTTCGGCTGTTGTAAAAGTAAGACCCTTTAAAAGCAAGTGAACATTTTTAGGTAAAGTATGACTTAAGACCTACTTAATTTGAATGCATACGTATCATGACCTTCCTGAGTTTTGTTTTTGTCTCATTAAAATATTAATTATCTTACCACTCCAAAATTGGAAACACTTCAACTTAGCACTAATGGATGTAAAGTGGGTTTTGAGAAAAAAAATCTTTTTCTTCTACCTAAAATCTATAAAACAAGATATTATCAAGATTATGATATTGAAACGATATATATATATATATATATTTTTTCATTTCTTTAATCTCAAATGGTAAAAATATTATAAAAATATAAATTTTGAAAAAAAGATTAAATAAAAGATAAATACATTAATAATTAGAAAAAGTATGAGGAAATGAAAGGTAACACTACTTATCCATACTGATTAATTTATAAAATGTTCAGACAGCATGCATTGATGAGAGTTTATTTGTGATCCTTGCACTATATAATCCCTGGACCTGGAAGTGAGTGAGACATGTTACATTCCAAAATCAGTGACATAGAAACATGAAGGCAGCAGTTGATGAAATCGAAGGTGGTTCCATGAACAATACAAACAACTGCGCCCTCCCAAGCGAGATCACGAAGCCATCACATTCACGGTTACCAATCTTGACCAAGATCCATGTTGGTTACTTTTTCATATGCCTTTCTTTTGGTGCACAAGCTTTGCTGTGGAAAAGTTTGAGTAAACACAACAAGGACTCAAACTCTCTTTGGCACGGATTCAATTTCATGCCTTCCTTTGCATTTCTACTACTTTGGTGCGTTGCACTGTTCGTTGCCACTACTTTATCTTTACTTTACGTCCTCAAGTGCATCTTTCACTTTGATGTTGTGAAAGAGGAGTTCTCACACTATATTGGAGTGAACTGCATGTACGCTCCTTGGATTTCTTGGCTTCTCATGCTTCAATCAGCACCCATGATTCTTCATACAAATTGCTATTACCGAGCTCTTTGCCTGGCTTTTTCCTGTGTGATATTGTTCATTGATATTAAACTTTATGGACAATGGTTCACAACTAAAAGGAGGTTTCTGTCGATTGTGGCAAACCCTACCAGCCAGGTTTCGGTTATAGGGAACTTGGTGTCTGCTCGAGTTATTGCAGAAATCGGTTGGAAAGAGAGTGCAGCGGTAATGTTCTCGATTGGATCGGTATTCTATTTGGTTATATTCATAACTCTATATCAGCGTCAGAAAAATGGAAACCAGTTTCCCAAAGTGCTAAGGCCAGCTTACTTCTTGTTTTTTGCTGCACCAAGCATGGCAAGTTTAGCCTGGAAATCCATCCTAGGTGGTTTTGTCACCCCATCAAAGATGCTCCTCTTTCTGTCCTTATTCCTTTTTATGTCTCAGGTACTTGTCTGATTCCAATATTCTACCAGTTTAACTTGTCAGTTTTTATCGTTTTAACCTGTTTGATTCTAATCAAGGAGTCAAACTTTGTTCTTGAATGCAGGCTTGCAGACCAGCCCTGTTCAAGAAATCGATGAAGAGGTTGAACGTTACATGGTGGCTGTACTCATTCCCTTTAACCTTCCTTGGTCTAGCTTGTGGGGAATATGCAGAAGATGTGAAAAGTGGCATGGCCCCTTGGTTAATGCTGGTTATATGCATGCTCTCCGTGCTGGTTTTCATTGCTTTGATGATCGTCACTGTACTCAGAATTGAGACGCTACTCAACAAAAATGCCCCCTTTATTAGTTGAAAGGTTGAAAATGAGATGTTTCACTATAGGCACTGCTCTCTCTTTTGTTTGGTTAAAAATAAAGAATGTGTGTAAAAGGAAAACAAAAACATATCAATAAAATTCAAAGTTATCTGATACAATTCAAAGAAAAGTAAGCAAGAAAAAAAGAATTCTCTATAGACAAAATATGTCCGTGCTTTAACTAAAAATTATAATTATAATTTTTGCAATAGGGTGTACTTTATACTTTATACTATAACACCAATTTATAATATACATAGGAGTACAAACCTCACCTTATAAGTCAGTTATGTGGGGTTGAGTTAGGTTTATAGTCCATTTCTTGACATGGTATCAGAGTTAGGTTAGAGTCTATCCTAACGAGATTTGTGTGGATATATTGTTTCACCCGCTATCAAATCACTGTCAACCACCTATTAATGTCTAATCTCACGCTCGATATATATATATCTCGGTATGAAGAATATATATAAGTGAATGCAAACCTCATCTTATAAGCCGCATTATAATTTTCGTTCAAGGTCCGGTACCTCCATATATTTTCTTAAAAAAAATTCTTTATTTTCTAATATATTTAGAATAGTGTATATATATACTTTTCTAACAAACATGATCTTTCTCTAGTATAATATTCACAACCAAATTTTAACTTCAAACTTATAATCCATTTTATCATTCTTTTACTTTTTGTTATAACAATTATATTATTCATTATAAACAAGTTATGGTAACCATATAGTATAGCTCGTTCTATTAATTGTTAGTCGATCGATTCTTTAGTTAAATAAGTGAAATTCTTTATATCAGATCTGACGTGCATTGATGCCATAATGACCAAAGGGGGTCATATGTAAAAAAGGTAAAAAAGATTAATTCAAACTCATTATAAAAAGCTATAAAGAAATTCAAGATAAAGTGATAGGTTAAACATAAATTATATATTTATTATTTTATTTACTTTTGACACCTGTAATCTATATTAACAAACAAAAATATAAAGATAAGATGTGAAAGATCATCAATTAAAAGACGATCAACCATACCTACTAAAACAGTAACTATTACATTTCAGCAACATTTAATTTCTAATCATAACAATTCATCAACATTTAATTTCTAATCATAAAAATTCATTTCAATTATATCTAAACACTACTTAAAACAATTCTTCAACCACATAATCGTACACCAATTTAACTATTATTATATAATTTAATATTTAAGAATCTACGTATAAATATATTTTAATATATATTATAATATAATAATATAATTATTTAACATTTTATTTCCATATCATATCTATATATTATATATATAAACTTATTTATTTAAATATAATAACAATGATATTAGTTTCTTACAGAAGAAAAAAAAAAGTTAAAGGAAAAGATGTCTCAGGCTAATTTCTGACAAAAACAAGCAATGATCTGAACCAAAGAATTAAAGATTATGTTGTTTTTACTTAAAAAAAAAAGAAAAAGAAAAGAGAGAGACAAGAATTAAAGATTATGTTGTCGTGCTTGCTCATTCATCCACGACAATTCCCTCCGTCCGACATGAAGCTGATTTTGTGGCGAGTTGTCTGAGCTGCGACACATTTCTCCCAAACACCAAAGCACTCTTCATTTCCAAGACTTCTCCGTTTTGTCTTCTCTCCAACTCTTCCTCTTCCACCTCACCTTCTATCTATCTTCCACAAGTTGCAACATTATACAGCAATTTCTCTACTTCTCATCCACCACATCCACTTGCAGCTGCAAGTGAGCCATTCAATGAAGATCCCAGGGTTGCAATGCCAAACTCCTGTTCATCTTCACCACTACGTGTTCCAACCTCTCATTATCCTTAAAGTCTTTTCTCCTTGCTAAGTCAACAACTTGTTAGGATAAACTTAAATGTGGTAGGATTAAATGGGTTTAAAGTAATGGTTATTAGATAATAATAGGTAATAATGGTATCTTAATGGTAGAGTTTATGGCTTTGGAGATGAAAAACTAAGATGTAAGTATATAAATTTTAAGCATCACACAATGCAAGACACATAAGCAAATTCAGATAATTCTAAGTGAGTATCATTTTCCTAACAAATCAGTATTAGAACTAAGAGTCTGAGTGTCCAAGTGAAAAAGAAAATGTTTAAGAAAGAAAGAGTGAGAGATGACTAGTCTTGCAAACAATGTATCCTTACCTTAGTTGAGAAAGAAAATCAACTTTGATAATTGAAGTGTATATATGAAAGCTTTTTTTGGATTCCAAGATGTGAGAGATGTAGTTAACAATGGATACGAAGAGCCAACAGAAGATAGAACAATGGTGCGAGTACATAACTTTGGTAAATGCGATAGCAAATCAACTCGACTGAAATGGAAAAGAGTTGTCTGTCAGTTAAGTTGTGAAAAATCCAAACATTTCTTAGCTGAAGAGCTTGTTGGATCCTAGAAATGCATGAGCAGCAGAGAAGAAATAACTATGAACCACTTGATCAAGAATTTTAGACAAAGCTTGACGTAACGTGGCCGTAGAAAAGGCCGAGATTCTTACTTTGCATTCTGTAAATTTTGGCAAAGCATAGAAAAACCAAATACATATAAAAGAGCAAGGGAAGTCAACCTTATACACTGGAACACCCTCTAAACAAAATAAATTATGGACTACTCAAGTTAGGATCCACCACAGATTCGACACCAAGCTGATTTTGGGGCGAGTTCTCTCAGCTGCGACACATTTCTCCCCCAACATCAAACTAATAAGAATTAATCTTATTGTTTTTAGAAGACAATATGTTTGTATTAATGTTAATTTATTAGGGTTTAGGGGCTTAAACCTATCTTCATTTACAAGACAAATAGCTAATTTATTAGGATTTAGGATTGGAGTATTTATTCATAATAGCTAATCAAAAAGACGATCGGGAGGAGTAAAATGAAATGAAGAGAAGAAGGACATTGATGACTCACCAATTCATTTCATTGACTTGGTCTGTTCAACACTTCCACCCACTCGCATGCCCACTTGGGTTATCAACATGGGACTAGTAAAACCATTATTTTATCACACACAAAACCAAATAAAAGAATTAGGTAATTATGTCATACACTAAATTTAAAGCAGCTGTTATGATTTTCTTGATAATTATACTCTTGCCTTTTATTTCAGGCATTACCTTTTACTTATTCAATTTTCAATACAATGGCCATGACTATCCAAAAGGTCCTCAATTTTCTTTTCAAACAAACACAAATGTCTTTTGAAATTGTGGTGGAAGGTGAACAGATGCCTTCAACACTGACAATTCATTATTGTAATTATTTTCTTTTCCATGTTCCTACAATTCATGTCTTTCCAGGAATATAACATAAGACCTATTGTCAATTGAAAATACTTTACCATGATAAGGAAAATGGATGAAGATCTCATCTCAAATCTGGTGTGGGATTGATGTATGTATTGTTTTGTATACGTGGTATCCATATATATATATGCGTTCCATCTATAGTTTGAAATTGAATTCCTTATGCACATGCAGACAAATATATCTGCCATCTAATTGAGTTATATAAGACAGAGAAATGTGAGAATTAAATTTCGATCGCTGAGTGTCAATTAATTGAAAGTACTTACAAATATATCTATACATATTTTCAACGAATACTCCGTAAAGTTATGTCAGAGGACTATACAATACAATAAAGAATCAAAGAATAAATGTATCGTTTGAGATGAAATGTTATCCTAATCAGAAGAGCTTGCTGGCGAATTCATCTACGACTATTCCTTCCATAGCACAGGAAGCAGATTTTGATGCAAGGCGTCTCAGCCCCGAAACGCTTCTTCCCAACTTCATTGCCACCTTCATTTCAAAAACTTCACCGTTTTCTCTTTTCTCAGTGTCTGTCTCTTCAAGAGTGTCCCTAATGGTCTCTTCCAAAAGCGTGAAGAACCCACCACAGTTTCTGTACATTTCGAACACCATGCCCACTTGGCCACCGTGCTCAAATGCATTAACTGCTGAAGCCAATGAGCCAGCCATGAGAGGCACTAATGCCGCCAATGAGCCATTCCCCACAAAAGAAGACCCCACTGCTGCAATCCCACTCAGTAAAGGCCCCGCAATTGCAAGACTCTTGCTCACCTTCAACGCTATGTTTCCGAGCCTCTCATAGTCCTCACTGTCTTTCTTCCTTATCACTTCGATCACTTCCCTCAACTCCTTTTCGAGGTCTTCACTCCATCCATTCTTAGACCTTTTCCTCTCCTGTGTTCTACTTTTTCTCTGGGACTGAGACGAAGGCCACCAGACCGCTGGTTCATATTTTTGGGGAAACTTGTCAAGCATGGCTCCCAACAAGGGAAGTGGGTAAGCTTTGTCGAGTGCCAACACCTTCTCTATTGAACTCTTCACATCTTTCTCTGTGGGATTTCCAATAGTGATTAGGGTTTGGATTTGGGTATGAAGCTCTTTAAACAACCTTGTAGCATTGCGTTGCTCCTCGGCGAGTTGTGAGGGCTGAATTTTGTTCATGATGAGTGACATTCCTGTGGCGGCAGAAAACAAGAGCGTGGATGATAGTTTCAAGGCCAAAAGCGGTGCCCCGGTGTCACCAGTGGTGGCTGCAGCAACACCGGCCATGGCCGTGGCAGAGAGAGTGATCATGTTGACGGAGTTAAGAAGAAGAGTATTCCAGTTGTTTCTCTGTTCGCCGATGTTTTTGTGCATTTCAATTCTGTCAGAAACTTGCTCCAAAATTGCGTAGAGTTGAAGAGTGAGGTTATGAGATGATTTGTCGGTGGGAGAGAATAAATCTTGATATATGTGTGTGGTAACGACATTGTTCTCCAATGGAATTGTGTGTGTGGAGCCGTTAAGTTGATCAATGCGCAGGGTTTTTGATGGTAGCTTTGGGAGAGAACGAGAGAGTGGTGGAGGGTTAGGGATACGAATAGAAGCGTTGATTTTTGTTAGAGAAGAAGAGAGGAGAGGTGTGGTCTGTAAAGAAGCCATGGGATGTGTGTGTTGATGAGATTGAGTTTGGAGATGTTGGAGATGAGAATGAGAGATAGGGTTGGCGTGTCTATATATATATATATATATATATATATATATATATATATATATATATATAGTGAGAGAGAGAGAGAGAGAGAGAGACATATTCAAAGGAAGAAGTCACGTATAATGAAAACTTTGACTAATACTAAGAGACAAAAAGGCAGAAGATTAGACTTGGCCTTGGCCTTGGTGTGATGGCGGACTCTTTCAGCTTTCAGATTTTGGTGAGTTCTGAAATTTCAACCCTTTCATGTGAGACGCAGTAAAGCCACCAACAACGCCATCAATATCATAATGTCAAATCTAACTGTTATATTCAACTACAACATATAGTCAGTTATTTGTTATTTAATGATTTTCAATAATTAGTTTCTGGTGTATTTAATTACATGTTTATTGTCTTAATGAGGGGCTATGGAAAAACACACTCGAGCAACTCAATTATCTGTAAGGTCGTTTTGTCTCTGGTATTTCCTTTTATGTTTTAAAACACATCTGTTTCTATATTTATATTAAACACATCCGTGAAGGTTGTCTATATTGCGTATAAAAAAGAAAAAGCTGTTTAATTAATTGATATATAATTTCAACTTATATTAAAAAAAAAATTAGTTACCTGCAGTCAAAATCTGCAAGTAACAAATAAAATTTCATAAATAATTATGATTTATCTAAGATAAAAGTTCTATAGGAGATCATGCAGTATACCGACCCTATTTATACACACTTCAATACATTGCAAAAACCATTCATGTTTAAAACTCAACCTATTCAATATTTCACGTAGAAACAAAACATTTAATTAATAATTAAAGGTGACACTATTAAAGTCTTCAATTTATTACCACCAGTTTCAATTTTAAACTCATTAAATGTTTTGATTTTAAATTAAAGGTCACAATAAGTAATTGAAGCATCAATAATGTAATTTAATGATAAATCTCCTACTACAAAATTATCAAATCTTTTAACAGATAACGTTTTTTAGCATTCTCTATTGGAAGGCTATAACGTTTAAAAGAAAAGTGTTATCTAATGTTCATCAATCCACCGCACTTATTTGAAAAAATATTCTCTATCAATATAGATAGTATTTTTTTTTTTAAATAAGCATGATCTATTTATTCAATTTTTTTAATGATTTATTTAATTTTTCAATAGACAACACTTGTCTAAAAAAACATTGTCTATTAGTTTAAATCTTTTAATGATTTATTTAATTTTTCAATAAACCGCATTTTTTTTTTAAAAGAATTGGTCATGTGTTGGAGTACGAAAGACGACATATAGCGATAGTGATTGATGGTGGTGATATGGTTTATCTAGATAAGAGTTTGAATTAACAATATGTTTTGTATTGTAAAATGGATTGATGTTATTATTAGATAACAATATTATATTAATTATATAATTATATGTGTTTTTGGGTGTTGATGTTGTTGACTCACCCTTGCATGTGTGATGATGGTTTCCAACTATTTTTAGAATTTTCAAACTTTATTTCTTTTTAATAAATTATGTTGAAAATTTTTAATACGATATTTCAAGCTGTATTGAGATTGTTTATTATTTTTACAAATTTTAATTAATTTTAAGTTTTTAAATATTTCACTATATTATAATTTATTCATAATTGTATTTTAGTTACACATGACATTTAAAAAGAAGTGTTACAATCCTCGTCTTCCTTTATTAGAATAATTTATATATATACTTTTAAATAGTTGAGTGCACAAACCTTATTCAATTTCTCATTAATCTGTCTAATTTGATTACTCATTAAGCATATGATACAGTATTTTCTTGATAAGTTTATGTGGTCAATCCATCATCATCATAATACATATATTTTACATCACACATGCATGTTATCGTCATTCACACATTACTTGAGTAAGTTCCTCTGCTTACACGTCTTTGCTTTTTTTTGTTTGAACAACCTCTGCTTGTGTTGGATTCATAGGAAAAAAAAAGACACAAAAACAAGAATAAAGAAAAACAACTGTATTATAATAAAAGGTTTTACACACAAAAAATATGTCACCATACTCCAAATAATAAAACATGTCTATCTGTATATAATTGAGGAATAAGAACAACAACGAATCTTTTTGAATCTTCTTGGGGGTGTTTGTGACCCTCCCAACCTTTCGAAATTTTATGTATGTATAACGAAAATTTATGAGAATTAAATTAGGTAGATTTTTTATTTTTTTATAAAGTACGTTAATATTAATAAATAGTAAAATATAAACTTAAATACAATAAAGAATAAAAAAACTTAATAAAATATTCTCTTTAAGTTATTTATGGTTTATGTTCATCTCTCACTCTCTCCCATTTCATATGTTCTTTTTGTTTTCTTTTTTTTAAATTAATCCAAACTCATTAATTTTGCTCTTATTTTTCATTTGTTCCATTCTTTAAAAAAAATATAGTTTTTTATTACCATATTTGATAGTGAAATATTAGTTTTATATATTTTTTATACATTATTTTTTTGTATACTAGTTTTTTTAATGAACATAAAAGAAAATTTTAACTATTTTATATTTTTTCATAACTTTTTCAAGTGTGACTTAAATATTTTAATTTTTCCATTTAGTAATTACGTCTGCCGGATAAAGATAATTTATCTTTTAGTGTTGAACTTTTTATAAAAGTATATTAATGAAGAATAAAATAATAAATTTAAAAAATGATTAAAAGGAAGCTACATGTGTAAATGTATAACACAAATATATATATATAAATAAATGAGAATGGTATTTATATGTAAAATTCATGTCATGACAACGGGTCGGATCGGGCACGGATAGTGTCTACCTGTAACTCGATCCGACAAAAAAATTCACCCACTATCCGCACGGATATTTGCTTAAAAGATACCCGCGGATATTTTAAAACCCGCATATATCCGTGGATACCCGTGGATACTCGCAAATATTTAAAAAGTATATTTTTATAAAATATTATAATAAAACTTAATAAAATTACAAAAAATATATAAAATATAATATATATTAAATTAAATATAAATTAAAATTTAATTTTAATTATATTTAACTTTATAAAATATAAATTAATGTTAATTTTAATTAAATTTAATTTAATAAAATATAAATTAAATTTTTATTTTTTATTTTTTGCGGGTAACGAATATCCGCGGATACGGATAGTATAATACTCGCATTCGACCCGTTTATAAGCGGGTATTAAAAAACCCGCTACCCGCTACCCGCAACCCACGGATAGTAAATATCTGCAGATACCAATTATCCGTCGCGGATTTTATCCGCGGGTGCGGATCTTTTTTCATCCTTACATGTCACTAATATGGAATAATATGTGTTAAAGAATTTGACATTCTCCTCACTTTATTATAATGATTTGAGTCATACATCAATGAGAAGTTAAATGAAAGTTTATTATACATCTACTATGGGTCTCGAATTTTGAATGTCTTATACTCATCTTGTACCCACATAGTTAAAGTGTGTAATGCTTATATGAAAAAAAAGTGTAAAAAATGTGTTAATCCTTAATAAGTGTCTTTCAAAAGTTATTAGAAGATATTTTTTTAATAAATAAGTTTTGTTATATGGGTGCATAGTGTTTGTATACATATATGTTTGATAAAATAAAGATGGATTGAGTTTAATTATGAATTTTATTATTGAGATTAATTTAAATAAAGTTGTTATATTATGAAAATTTGTTTTGAGATAATTTATTATTTTACTTATTGCCATAATATATACATGAGTAAATTTAGATATGCAAGTTCTTGAATCACATGGAAGAGACTAAAAATTTATGTTATCTTTAAATCAACATGTATATAAATATATTAGGTTATGGTGAAAGTTTATTTTTAATTGAACGTTTTATACTGGCCTCTGTTTAAGAATTTATTTCGTAACTTTTAATATATATTATTAACTTGCTAATTTAATAACATTATTACTATTTTGTTTCTTAAAACAAAAATCCATAGATAATTTTATTGTATGTAAATTTCTCTTATATAAATTAAGATATTAAAGTTATTTTATAATTAATTAGCTATATACTTGAATCTACGCACCATATATACCAATATTATTGTTAGGAAATCCAGCATAAAAGAGGTAGAAGAAAAATATAAAATGATCTCTTGAATAATTTAATTTAGCAACAAAATGTCCTTACAGATAATTGAGTTACTCAAGTCAGTGTGTTTTTTCTATAGCTCTTGATTAAGACAACAAACATCTAATTAAATACACCAGAAACTAACTATTAAAAATCATTAAATAACAAATAACTGACTTTATGTTTTAGTTGAATATAACAGTTGGATTTGACATTCTGATATTGATGGCGTTGTTGGTGGCTTTACTGCGTCTCACATGAAAGGGTTGAAATTTCAGAACTCACCAAAATCTGAAAGCTGAAAGAGTCCGCCATCACACCAAGGCCAAGGCCAAGTCTAATCTTCTGCCTTTTTGTCTCTTAGTATTAGTCAAAGTTTTCATTATACGTGACTTCTTCCTTTGAATATGTCTCTCTCTCTCTCTCTCTCTCTCTCACTATATATATATATATATATATATATATATATATATATATATATATATATATAGACACGCCAACCCTATCTCTCATTCTCATCTCCAACATCTCCAAACTCAATCTCATCAACACACACATCCCATGGCTTCTTTACATACCACACCTCTCCTCTCTTCTTCTCTAACAAAAATCAACGCTTCTATTCGTATCCCTAACCCTCCACCACTCTCTCGTTCTCTCCCAAAGCTACCATCAAAAACCCTGCGCATTGATCAACTTAACGGCTCCACACACACAATTCCATTGGAGAACAATGTCGTTACCACACACATATATCAAGATTTATTCTCTCCCACCGACAAATCATCTCATAACCTCACTCTTCAACTCTACGCAATTTTGGAGCAAGTTTCTGACAGAATTGAAATGCACAAAAACATTGGCGAACAGAGAAACAACTGGAATACTCTTCTTCTTAACTCCGTCAACATGATCACTCTCTCTGCCACGGCCATGGCCGGTGTTGCTGCAGCCACCACTGGTGACACCGGGGCACCGCTTTTGGCCTTGAAATTATCATCCACGCTCTTGTTTTCTGCCGCCACAGGGATGTCACTCATCATGAACAAAATTCAGCCCTCACAACTCGCCGAGAACGCAATGCTACAAGGTTGTTTAAAGAGCTTCATACCCAAATCCAAACCCTAATCACTATTGGAAATCCCACAGAGAAAGATGTGAAGAGTTCAATAGAGAAGGTGTTGGCACTCGACAAAGCTTACCCACTTCCCTTGTTGGGAGCCATGCTTGACAAGTTTCCCCAAAAATATGAACCAGCGGTCTGGTGGCCTTCGTCTCAGTCCCAGAGAAAAAGTAGAACACAGGAGAGGAAAAGGTCTAAGAATGGATGGAGTGAAGACCTCGAAAAGGAGTTGAGGGAAGTGATCGAAGTGATAAGGAAGAAAGACAGTGAGGACTATGAGAGGCTCGGAAACATAGCGTTGAAGGTGAGCAAGAGTCTTGCAATTGCGGGGCCTTTACTGAGTGGGATTGCAGCAGTGGGGTCTTCTTTTGTGGGGAATGGCTCATTGGCGGCATTAGTGCCTCTCATGGCTGGCTCATTGGCTTCAGCAGTTAATGCATTTGAGCACGGTGGCCAAGTGGGCATGGTGTTCGAAATGTACAGAAACTGTGGTGGGTTCTTCACGCTTTTGGAAGAGACCATTAGGGACACTCTTGAAGAGACAGACACTGAGAAAAGAGAAAACGGTGAAGTTTTTGAAATGAAGGTGGCAATGAAGTTGGGAAGAAGCGTTTCGGGGCTGAGACGCCTTGCCTCAAAATCTGCTTCCTTTGCTATGGAAGGAATTGTCATAGATGAATTCGCCAACAAGGTCTTCTGATTAGGATAACATTTCATCTCAAACGATACATTTATTCTTTGATTCTTTATTATTTTGTATAGTCCTCTCACATAACTTTACGGAGTATTCATTGAAAATATGTACAGATATATTTGTAAGTACTTTCAATTAATTGACTCTCAACAATCGAAATTTAATTCTCACATTTCTCTGTCTTATAACTCAATTAGATGGCAGTATGTGCATAAGGAATTCAATTTCAAACTATTCATGAACCTAAACAAATAAATGACCCTTTTTATTCTATGACATTTAAGTTTATTCAGTTGTTGACTTAGTGAGGAGAAAAGACGTTGAGGATAATGAGAGGTTGGGATACATAGTGGTGAAGATGAACAGGAGTTTGGCATTGCAACACTAGGATCTTCATTTGTGGAGAATGGCTCACTTGCAGCTGGAAGTGGGTGTGGTGGATGAGAAGTAGAGAAATTGCCGCATAGTGTTGCAACTAGAATAGAAGGTGAGATGGAAGAGGAAGCGTTGGAGAGAAGACAAGACGGAGAAGTCTTGGAAATGAAGAGTGCTTTGGTGTTTGGGAGAAATGTGTCGCAGCTCAGACAACTCGCTACAAAATCAGCTTCATGTCGGACGGCGGGAACTGTCGTGGATGAATGAGCAAACACGACAACACAATCTTTAATTCTTGACTTTTTTTTTTAAGTAAAAACAACGTGATCTTTAGCTCAGTGTGACGATGAAACTGGGTTGAAAGTCTTACCTCGATTAAAGATAAAACAAATTTATAATATATAACGGGGTGTAAAATGGAGACAAACCTCAGTTTATAATATATAAGTGAGTGTAAAGTGGAGACAAACCTCAATTTATAAATCAGTATTAATATAAAATAACACTAAATAAACAAATGTCTTTAATATAGATTATATAATTAATGCTTATATTATTGTAAATGCATTATATTTTATAATGCTTAAATATGAAATTAATCCTTAAATATTGACCGCACAATCATAATTCAAATTTTGATATAACTTGTTTCCTAAACTTTAAAAAGTTAATATAGTTTTCGTAATTATTGATACCATTTGACAAGTTACAACTCAAATGTTAATCTAAAACATCATTGAACACATAAAAAAATGAACATAGAAATTTGAATTCTTGACAAAAATAAATGTCGATTGTAAATTTGTTTGTAACATTCTTTGGTAAATTTAATTTGTATTACTGACTAATATTTTTTTCAATAATGTATCTATAGGTAAATTTTGTTGCTAATCTATAATTCTTATTGCAAACGAGTTTGTTTGTCGGTAAATTATGTTGGTAAAGTAGTGTTACACTTGACATTTTGGATCTTGACTAATTTATGTAAATTTTGTCCGTAATATTTATCAGTAGTCATATGTCTTAAAATTTGTTGATAAATTATAGTATTTATTAACAATTAAGTTTTTTCATCAATAAATCTGTTGACAGAAGGAGTGACAAGTTTATCTTCAAATTTGGTGATATTTTTTATCCATTAAGTGGTGATGGGAGAAAAGAAGAAGAAAAGAGAAGGAGAATGAGAAAGAAGAGAGGAGAAAAAGTCAAAGTTAATGACAATGGAGGCCACGTAACGATGCACGACGCAGTGCGATAATGGCTTGACAACAACACAATGATGGTGCAATAGACAATGGAGCAAAACATGTTAGATGAGGGGATCATCATCTCCAACACAAGCCCTCTCTTCTCAAATCATTCTTGTAAAAAAAACAGGATATGAAGATTTTGTAAAAATTATCAAGTCCTTAATGCTATTATAATTAAGGATAATATTTATTGTCCAATAGTTTATGAACTTATAAATAAATTATTTGAAGCTCAATTATTCTCCAAGTTGAACTTAATAAGGTTAGATTAATCATTAAATAATGGTGAATCTGGAACACAGGTAAAAAAATCACCTTTAGAACACATCAAATCGTTACGAGTAGGGATGACAATGGATATGGTCAGACACGGATAATACCTACCCGTTACATGACCTGCAATAAAAAAATCTACTCGTTACCTCTTTCATTATTTGTCCCATTACTCTCCACCTGTTTAAAAATTATCTGCGGGTATTTTAAAACTCACGGATACCTATGGATATATGTAGATATTTTAAAAAAATATTATAAATTTTTAAAATAAAATCTAAATAATATTTCAAAAAAATATAAAATATAAAATATAATATAAATTAAATTAAATATAAATTAAATTTTAATTTTAATTAAATTTAACATAATAAAATATAAATTAATTTTAATTTTAATAAAATTTAACTTAATAAAATATAAATTAAATTTTTATTTCTATTTTTTGCCGGTAATAGATACTTATAGGTATGAGTAATATAATATCTACACCCAACATATTTATGAGCATATATTAAAGTACATGTTATTCAAGGATAATAAATATTTCCAGATACCAACTATTTGTTACATATTTTATTCCTAAATATCCATGGATATATTATTGGTTTAATACCCAATTTTGTCCCCACTTTGGTTTGGAAATCTCAAGTTAGTCCCTTTTTAGAAATGTAAGTGCAATGGATCCTTACTTGTAATTATTTGAGTCTAATGAGTCCCTTCCGTTAAATAGAAGGAAACGGAGTTAGTGGGCTGATGATGTGGCAGTTGTCTTTGGTGAGGTGTCAAGACGCAATTGTTTGCGTGCTTACGTGGTGTTAGGGTTCCCCAATTTGAAATTGGGTTTTATTAAAAATTGGGGATCCACCTTCATCATGGCAATTGCAGAAGCATCACACAATTGATAAGTTGACTCTGAAGCCAGGTTACTCAGAAGGATTTGTGTCCACTATTAGTGGCTTACCAGCCAACGCAAGTTCTTTACCTGTCAAGAAGGGGAACCAATCTCTTACGTCAAAGGCAATAGTAGGAATGTCCAAAATTGTAGAGCAACAATTTGATTCTGGGGAGACCGAATCCCCTTCTGGGCAGTCACCTTCACAACGACAGTCTCCATCACTACCAGGAACAGTATACCACCCTCATTCAACTGGTCAGCACATTAGAGATCGCTCACCTACCCTTCAACCCGTCGTTCAGGTTGGTAACATGCGAAGAACACAGGAAAAGGACATGCAGGGCACGTTTCAACCAAAGCTTCAGCCACTGCAGCCCGACTCTGCTCAGACTGAAGTTTTTGCTAAAACTAAGCTGCCCCAGTCTAAAGTTTCTTTAACCAAAGGAGTTTCAGAACAGTCGACCAAAAATAATTTGTCAGCTGCAGCTGTGAAGAGTGGAATCATTCCCAAGAAATCAATTACCAGTAATCTGGATCCAAGGAAGCATCTATCCAAGTCTGGGGTTCAGCTTCCTCCTTCTGGTAGGTCTTCTCCTGCCACATTAACTTCTTCAGGGTCTGCAGTGGTATCACCAGCTTTATTGGATCCTCTGCACACAAAGATTCATCTTCACTGCCCAAAAAACCTCAAGGAAAGGTTGGACAACAAATCATTGACTAATTTCTTTCTCGCACACGGACATGCCCTAGTCTCCAACAAATCACCCCCAAATCCTTTTATCCCCAATTTTTAATAAAACCCAATTTCAAATTGGGGAACCCTAACACCACGTAAGCACGCAAACAATTGCGTCTTGACACCTCACCAAAGACAATTGCCACATCATCAGCCCACTAACTCTGTTTCCTTCTATTTAACGGAAGGGACTCATTAGACTCAAATAATTACAAGTAAGGATCCATTGCACTTACATTTCTAAAAAGGGACTAACTTGAGATTTTCGAACCAAAGTGGGGACAAAATTGGGTATTAAACCTATATTATTTTTGCCATAACTAATTATGAGTAACTTGTTATGTCTTTGAGCTTACAAATGTCTTTGCAACATTCCAAAATTTAATGAATGAAATGTTAAAGGGCTCGAAGGAAAATTTTCCTTGTTTTTTTTTTTATATCCTTGTAGCCCTTATTGATCTATACATTTAAATTGGATCATTTACAAGTACTTCTTCAACAACATCAACTGTTTGTTAAGCTCTCAATATTTTACTTTTATTGCAAGAGGTAAACTATCTGGGTCACATTGTCTTAGGTAGAGGAGTGTCCATGAATCAAGGTAACGTTCAAGTAGTTACACAATGGTCAATTCCTACTAACCTCAAGCAGCTGAGAGGTTTTTTTAGGACTTTTTGGAATATTATATAGGAGGTTTATAACAACCTCAAGCTGAATGATTTTTCTTTCTTTTCTGTGTATGCTACTGTGGTAGCCTTCTTTACCATTGTAAGAAATTCATACTTGATAATACATACACAATTTTCATCTCTATATTGTTTCATTGTTGACTTTGGATTTTTTTTACTCATGACAGTCCTAAACAATATATTAAAATGTTTTCTAACTGTTTAGTGTAACACTGTATTCCTTAATTTTTAAATACTTATGTAAATAAAAAGTATCCAAAATAATGGACAAGACAACCAAGAAATGGATCCAAAAGTGAATAAATTCTGAGGAAGTAAATGAATATTTCGTATTAGGAATATGAACCATTAATATTTGATTATAAGTAAAAGTTTGAACCAGAAATATGAGTTAGGAAGTAAAAAAATGAATTAGAAAGTAATAGAATCTCTATTTATATATAAAGGGAATTTTTTTATGTTAATTTTTTTTTTCATTTTTACCTTTCAAAAGTTACCGTTTTATTTAAATTTAACTAATTTTTTAAATTAAGTACTTTTTAAAATTAAATAAATAAAAATCATATATTAAATAAATAAAAATCATTTCAAAATAAATAAAAATTATTTATATTTATTTTTACAACTATAATTTCATTATTTTTTGCTATGAAAAAGATAAATACACGTGTGCATAATATATCTATTTTCACTGGTAAATTAAAAATGATAATGTTATACCAGTAAATATCTGGTTCATGTCTGGTAATATTGCAATAATTCAAGAGGAAAAAAAATATTCAACCGCTTTTAATAGAAAAAAAATCAATTATTCATAAAAATAGGAATGAAAAACATTAGGAGGAAGATTAGTCGTTTTAGGCGTCTAATATACTTTAAAAGAATAAATTAATGGTAAGATTATGAAGCCGGTAATAATTTAAGGAGAATGATATTTGACAATATTTTTTTAACAATATTTTAATATCATTTACGTGATTGGTTTAAAATTACTCTACTATCAATAATAATAATCATAAACACTAACTGAACTAATAACAGAATGACACGTAAATTGTGTTAAAATGTTATAAAAAAGATGTTGTTAAAACATCATTATTCTAAAATAAAATATGTTTTATAGGCACGACTCATTGTTCCACAAATCTAACTCGTTGGATTAATGAAAAATGATAGAATTATTTTTTTCATTGTTCAAAAATACATAGAAAGAGTTTGGAGATATTATTATCCAGGATCTGATATTGAATCTTCCAGTTTAGAATTCCCTATAAACTTTCGACCAGACAATTACCGGAAGAGATGAATATTCCAAATATTTATAAAAAATATTTGATTAATATTGAAAAGGGTTGACAAAATTCGTGTCAGAATCTATTTTGTAGGTTGAAGGTTGGCAATCAGATTGGTCAAATACTTATTTTGAATCAAACAAATCAAAGTTTAGGCTATTTGAAATACTTGTATTGACTAGTTCACTGTAATTAAACACCATTTTTTGTGACCAATTGTGGCTTTCATCACCTCTGCTTAATTTTATTTTCCTAACATAAATTAAACTAATACATGTATATAGTATAAACGGGTTGACTTATTGACTCACTTAATTATAAGTTGTTTTTAAAATAAAAAAATTACAATTTTTTAATTCAAATCTAAATAAATTTCACTCTAAACTTTAAAATAAAAAAATATATCATACAATCTAAGCGTAATCTAAAAACAAGCACAAAAGGTGAACAAATCAGTTTTTAAGATTGATAATTTTTGTATCATATATCCATATATAATATTAGAGTTTTGAATAGATAAATCTATAATATTTTTCTCTCTTGAAAAATCTTTTTTATCCCATCTACAATATAATAAAAAAATGTTAACTAATAATATTGAAACATAAAATAATAAATAATTAAATTAAATTAGGTGGGTTGGTAAACCAATCCGCCTCACCATGGGTTCAACCCAGGTGAACCGGGTTTTAAGTAAATCAGGTTGGAAACTAGTCTACATACAAAAATTACATTTTTTTCAAACTTAACCTGACTCAAACCTGTGGTGAACCGAATTAACTCACGGTTACAACTCGTTTTTACGGTACTAGATTTTAGATTTAAGATTAGCTCAATATTGGATTAATTTAGTAGTTTTTATACTGTTCAAGTATATAACACAACCAAAATAATTATACATACAAAAAAGACATTCTTGAAGAAGTTTCTATGTATTACGATCTTTTGATTGTTCATAATGTCTATTCAATTTTACTGTGCCTCATTAATTGGATACCTCATACTTCAAATTTTCAGCATACTTGCTGCTATAAGATATTTTGTTCACACTAAAATATCTGCATAAACAAGATTATAATTATTTATTTAGTCTTTTATACATTATATACTATTATAACGTGTTATACATACATTATATAATTTTTTTTAGTTCTTCAAAATACAAAAAAAATTTGATTGATATGTTCTATACATTAAGAATAAGACTCCTTGAAAGGTAAATTATGCCTTCTTAACATAATTAATATATTGTTCATTATTGTTATAGGTTAATACATTAATTCATTATAAAAAATTTAATATTTTTATGCATTACAGGGAAGCTCGTGCACATCCAGAACATACATTGTTATTTGGTCTTCAATGAAGAATTAATTGATGCACAATTATTAGTTTGTACTATAATAATTTATTTTTCAAAAACTATATGTATATTACCCTTTGCTCTTAATAGATATAAATTTACTTCTTATATTAAGTTAATAACATTATAATATCGTCATCTATTGATATAATAATATAGATATATAAAAAATGCATTCATATATATATATATATATATATATATATATATATATATTGTAATATTCTTTTTTTTCTTTTAGTATATGTTTTTTTCTCTCATTTTCTAACTAACTATTTTATATCCATAAAATTCAATCAGACTTTCAACGTACTCTTTTCTCACAATTTTTTGTATGTATGTGTGTTGTAATATTCTTTTTTTTCTTTTAGTACACACTTTTTTTTTTCTCATTTTCTAATTATTTGACTTGTTTTATATCCACAAAATTCACTCACACCTCTAAGATACTTTTTTAAACAATCTTGATTACATAATTTTTTGGTAGTGTAGATATATTCAAATGGTATATTATCAATTTCAATAAATCAAATAGTTTTTAAATCTTACCTTCCTACTCTTTTTTAGTATTTCTATTTATTGTTTATATTTTTCACATGATGACTCTTTCAATTTCAAGTGTTCAATAGCTTCTTTTATTAGCTAATTCAAAAAAATATCTTTTGTATCCTCTTTGATAATTAATTTTTATTGTTTCTTAAGGTTCGACTAGTTTAATAAAGTTTTCTCAAATCTCCAATATACTTTCTAACCTATTATACTCTTAATCATACAACTTATTTCTTTGTACAATTTCGTCAAATGGTATATCAAAATCATTTTTAGGACGCACATTTTATAATTTTTAATACTTTTATTTATTATATTTTTATCCTATAAAATATTGTTTTTTTATATAATAATTTTTATTTTCTAACTCATTTTCATAAATATAAAATTATTTTTGCAATTGTATTAATACATATTTAACCTTCTTTTAGCACATTTATATTTTTCTTTAATTTCTTTTTTATAAAACACATATTTAATATTACTACGTACTTTGACATCTTAGTCATGTTAACTTTCTAAAAAATATCTATCAGTTTTCATCATATAAAAAACTAATAATAAAAAAAAAACATAAAAGACTATATATAGATTAAATAACTTTCCCAAAAAAAAACCTATACAAATCTAAATATGAAAAAAAATGCCAAGAAAGCCTATACAAATCTAAGAAAAAAAAATATTACTATAAAGGTATGTTTTTCTTTATTAGTACTTAACTCATGATTCCTTTAAACTCACATCTCTTTACACTTTTGTTCAACTTACTTCTTTATCCTTCTCTACGAAATTATCAAAACATTCTCCTTGATTAATATATATATTTTTTATGGACTCTTTTACCAATAATAATAATAAATAGGAAAAAAATAGTGCTAAATTAAATTATTCAAGAGATCATTTTATATTTTTCTTTTACCTCTTTTATGTTGAATTTCCTAACAATAATATTGGTATATATGGTGCGTACATTCAAGTATATAGCTAATTAATTATAAAATAACTTTAATATCTTAATTTATATAAGAGAAATTTACATACAATAAAATTATCTATGGATTTTTGTTTTAAGAAACAAAATAGTAATAATGTTATTAAATTAGCAAGTTAATAATATATATTAAAAGTTACGAAATAATTAATTCTTAAACAGAGGCCAGTATAAAACGTTCAATTAAAAATAAACTTTCACCATAACCTAATATATTTATATACATGTTGATTTAAAGATAACATAAATTTTTAGTCTCTTCCATGTGATTCAAGAACTTGCATATCTAAATTTACTCATGTATATATTATGGCAATAAGTAAAATAATAAATTATCTCAAAACAAATTTTCATAATATAACAACTTTATTTAAATTAATCTCAATAATAAAATTCATAATTAAACTCAATCCATCTTTATTTTATCAAACATATATGTATACAAACACTATGCACCCATATAACAAAATTTATTTATTAAAAAAATATCTTCTAATAACTTTTGAAAGACACTTATTAAGGATTAACACATTTTTTACACTTTTTTTTTCATATAAGCATTACACACTTTAACTATGTGGGTACAAGATGAGTATAAGACATTCAAAATCCGAGACCCATAGTAGATGTATAATAAACTTTCATTTAACTTCTCATTGATGTATGACTCAAATCATTATAATAAAGTGAGGAGAATTTCAAATTCTTTAACACATATTATTCTATATTAGTGACATGTAAGGATGAAAAAAAATCCATACCCGCGGATAAAATCCACGACGGATAATTGGTATCCGCAGATATTTACTATCCGCGGGTTGCGGGTAGTGGGTTTTTAATACCCGCTTATAAACGGATTGAATGCGAGTATTATACTATCTGTATCCGCAGATATTCGTTACCCGCAAAAAATAAAAAATAAAAATTTAATTTATATTTTATTAAATTTAATTTAATTAAAATTAACATAAATTTATATTTTATAAAGTTAAATATAATTAAAATTAAATTTTAATTTATATTTAATTTAATATATATTATATTTTATATATTTTTTGTAATTTTATTAAGTTTTATTATAATATTTTATAAAAATATATTTTTTAAATATTTGCGAGTATCCACGAATATCCGCGGGTTTTAAAATATCCACGGGTTTTAAAATATCCGCGGGTATCTTTTAAGCAGATATCCGTGCAGATAGCGGATGAATTTTTTTGTCGGATCAAGTTACAGGTAGACACTATCCGTGCCCGACCCGACCCCTTGTCATGACATGAATTTCACATATAAATACCATTCTCATTTATTTATATATATATATATATATATATATATATATATATATATATATATATATATATATATATCACATATATAAAAAACAGAAAGTATAAAATTTCCACCGTATTAAATTTAAGCATAAGAGTAAAAATATAAAGTTATAATTTAATTTATTAAAATATCTTTTTCTATCACATAACACAAATTATTCATAAACTTTACTTAAAAATCTCTCCACTCTTATATTCAAATATCTTAATAAATAATATAAATTTCACTTTTAAATTCTCTTTAATTCACTCATTCCGCTTCAGTGAAATCCATATTCAAAAGCGTTAGAGTAACATAAAAACATTATAAAAGTCAATGCTTCCTACTTTTTTATAATTATGTTTTAAGATCTTTTAATAAATTGAAAAAAAAATATTATACTTTTTTAAATTTTGACTATATATTAAATTTTCTACTTTTCTCTTTTCAGTTTTACATATTGTATATAGGTTTTTCAAACTAAAATATACAATATTATTTTTCATTCTAACAAGTTATTTATAAAAATATTATTTTATCCTTTTCTTTCTACATCATAATAAAACATATAGGTAGAGTGGTCAAATATTACGTGAAAAGCAATAATACAAATGACAAAATATGCTGAACTTAGAAAATAATTAATGTGATTTTATAATTATGTGAAGACTTAACGTTCACGTTCTATATAACGTTCAAGATTTATATATGGTATTAGTTATAAAGTTACGGTAAAACGTATTAATTTTTTTTACTCTAAATAAAATATTTATAACGATTTTCTTTTAATCTTGAAAATAATGAAAAGATGAAATAAAATATTTTGAATGAGTTGGAGAAAACTTTGACCATATAATGTTATAAATTTTAATATTAGTAGAAATTGAAACTGGTGGTAAAAAATTGAAGATTTTATTAAATATTGAATATGTTTTCAGTTGGAGACAGTAATAGTGTGTATAAATAGTTGGTATTGCATTATGTGATACAAAAATAGAAAAGAAAAAGAAAAGAAAAGAAAAGAAGATTTTTGCAGAATGGAATTGAAGATGATGAAAGTGTTGGGAAACAGCGGTACTTGTTCCCTCCTCTGTGAACCCCAAAATGGGCACTGTGCGGAAGCGTAAAAATGAAAGCGTAAAACTAATAACACCGGAAATTTTAACGTGGAAAATCCTCTCGGAAAAAACCACGGGACCTAGTCCAGAAAAATATCTCCACTATGAAAGTAGGATTATAGTGTTTCTCTCACTCTCTGAGGATCTCACAATTAATCTCACCCTCTCGGATGGTATACAAAACTCTCACTTTAACACACTCACAAAACAGACTCTCTCTGTTTTTCACTCACACTAATATGGCTTCACTTCTCTCTTCACCGGTTTTGATTCTCGGTGGTTCTTCCCTTGCTCTCTGCTTCATGAATCTTCACGCTGCATTCCTTATTTATGAAGAAAGAAAGATGCAAGAAAACAAGAAATGGTTGGTGTAGTGGAGCACTTCATTTCCGTGAAACAAGGAGAAATGGGAGACATTTTCTCCAACTTTCGGTGCACTATATTTTGTTCAGCAAGTGGTGGATGGGTCCCTTCTTTGTTTTATTCCAACAAAACTCCCCCATAAAACAAAAAATGGGTCTTCTATCTGGAAGATACCACCAGACCAACACCTTGGCAACAATCTTCAACCTTCTTGGTTGGAATTGACTTAGTCATCATATCAGACCAATTCAAGTCTGTATGGATTTTCTCAATCTTCAATTTCTTCTCATCCAGCGCTTCTCGTATCCAATGATATCGCACGTCGATGTGCTTCGAGCGTGAATGGAACATGGGATTCTTGGTCAGATGGATGGTGTCGCAACCGTAATCGCGACGGGACGACGATCCAATAAAAAGAGAATAAATATTAATTTTGAAAAAGAGATTTTGGAGTCGCCACCATAGTTTATTCTGGAAAACTACGGAAAAACCATAAAATGATAAGGCATGGTCAAATTGAACCAGATTCTTGGTTCGGGAGTCGGTTACGTGTAGGGAAGGTATTAGCACCCTACAACGCCTGCCCTAAAGCAGTACCTTTAACTAAATGCGCGAATGTGGATGTGGTTTTCAAAGTGTTTAACTTTCCCTTAAAATAAAACTCTAAAGAAACAAACAACATTTTTTAGCTTTTTGGGGCCCGACAAGGATTGACCTTGCTCCTACGTATTCTCATGTGAGAAATCAGGGTTACGTAGTTCTTTTAGAAACTTCTTGAGAAACTTGTTTGAAAATTTGTTTGAGAAATTGTTTGGAAAATGATTTGGATTTTTGGGAGAGTGAGCCTGACAAGGACTGGCCTTGCTCCTACGTATCTCCACTTTTGATGGAGAATCAAGGATCACGTAGTTCTGGCAGGCAATATTGTTTGTTATTTGAAAAAGTAGATGTTTTTTTAGTTTTTAAAGATTTTATATTTTTTGGTATTTTTTTATTTAGGAGAATGAAGAGGTTTTTAGCACAAGGACGATGCGTGCGATCACACATGTGCCTAAACCTTTGAAACATATTTTTTTGCGTAATGAGTACTAGGCTGATGCGTACGATCGCACGAGCACTCACACGGCTTTTTTTTCTCTTATTGTTTTGCGTAATGAGTACTAGGCTGATGCGTACGATCGCACGAGCACTCACACGGCTTTCCCTTTTATTGTTTTGCGTAATGAGTACTAGGCTGATGCGTACGATCGCACGAGCACTCACACGGCTTTTTATTTATTTTATGTTTGGGCAATAAGTACTAGGCTGATGCGTACGATCACACGAGTACTCATACCGAGATTTATTACATTAAATGTTTTTTAAAGTTTTATATATATTTTTTTTTATATTATTTTTATAATTTTTAAGTAAAACAACACAAATAAGTTTATTAAATAAAACAAAGGGGTGAGAGTTACTGTACAAGGGGTGAGAAAAATAATAATAATAAAAAACATAAAAAAACAAAGCCCGACGTGAATAGGGATGCCGAACGTTCCGTCGCAGGCAATCGTGCAGTTCGTGGTAGAGACCGAACGTACGACGGGGAGAGGAGGCTTAATGACGAGCGCTCGCATGGGCGAGCGTTCGTTGGGGAAATGGGGACGAACGTTCGTTGCGGAAGATGTCGGACGGACGCTGGAAGAGGAGACTTAATGACGAGCGCTCGCATGGGCGAGCGTTCGTTGGGGAAATGGGGACGGACGTTCGTTGTGGAAGATGTCGGACGGACGCTGGAAGAGGAGACTTAATGACGAGCGCTCGCATGGGCGAGCGTTCGTTGGGGAAATGGGGACGGACGTTCGTTGTAGCGAGCGTTCGTTCAGACGAGCGTTCGTTGTGGAAGATGTCGGACGGGAAGAGGAGGCTTAATGACGAGCGCTCGCATGGGCGAGCGTTCGTTGGGGAAATGGGGACGGACGTTCGTTGCGGAAGATGTCGGACGGACGCTGGAACTAACTGAATGACGAGCGCTCGTTTGTGCGATCGTTCGTTGGGACGAGCGTTCTTCCTCTTCTCCGTTCGAAAACGGCAACCCAAGGAGGTGTTTACTTCTTCCACACGCGCACCGTCACCTCCGCCAAGACCGGCCGCTACCAGAGCGCTGATGGCAGCCTTAGATCCTACCAATTGCCGCGCCAAGCTCTCGCTTTTCTACCTCCCTCCTTCTCTTTCCTCTTGTTGTTTTCTCGACTGTACAATGGGTTATGTGTGTGGATGTTGTTCGGTGATGACGAAGGTGAAGGCTGATTTGGAGATGAAGATGATGAAGTGGGGAGCGGCGATGAGGGCATGGAGGAGGATGACGGGTTCACGAGATGGTGGGCAGACGTTGGAGGTATAGTGGATGGCGAAGTTGAAGACGATGAAGATGAATATGAAGATGGTGGAAGTTTGAAGTGGAAGCGTGAAGGTGGTGGGTTTCGTGGTGACGAGAGAAGAAGTTGATGGTGGCTGGGATGGAGGCTGTTTGACAGTGGAGGTGCTATAAGGATGTTGGTGACACTCACGGTGGCTGGTGGTGATGTTGGCCGTTCGGAGGTTAGGCCGTGAGTTGTTTCTTGGGGTTCTTTCGGTATTGACAGAGAAAGATGAGGGGTGATAGCCGTGCAGTATGGGTTGAAGATGATGGAGGTGGTGACGATGGCCAGAGGTTGGAGTTCGGCCGTGAGGTGTTTTTGAAAGGATGAAGATTCAGTTGGAAGTAAAGGCTGTGAGGTCAGGATGAAGAAGTAGAGGGAGAGTACCGCGCCGAGAGAGTTCTCGGTGGTTGGGAGAGCGGTTCCAGTGGAGGACGGAATGGTTCAGTGAGGATGAAAACACTGTTCTACTATCTTTGTCATCCCATTTACTATTTCAAAATGTTGATCGTAGGAAATGGACAGAGACGTGTAAGCCTATTTTTGATCGAAATGGCACAAAAGAAGCGGGTAAGAGTGGGTCCGGGGAGATGATGATGATAACAGCGAACATAAACCAATATCCACAACCAGAGGAATCAGAGACAGTCATAGGCAAACCTAGCAACTTCAACAGACATACATGCATACGTGCAAGAGCAAGCAAACCACTCGTTAAAACAACATTACTTACCTCTCGAAGATCCGTTTTCTATGGTAAGCTTGTGTTTCCAATGAATCCCCTCCTCCCTTAGGTAGCCGACTTCTCCCTTCTCTTTGCTGTGAATCCTCTCTCCCTCAACCGAGAATGGTAGTGGCTGCTGAACGTGTGCTTTCTAGGTGGCTTGTAGACCAAACTCAACTTGCTTCTTCTCCCATGCAACGTTACAAGAATGACCGTGTTCTTCCCTTAGTAGTGCAGCTGGTTGTGTACGTTCCAAGGGCAGTTTATGCGTGTGTTTGGAGGGAGGTTCCAGTGGGGAATGGAATGGTGATGACGGCAGAGGTGTATGATTGCTGATGGAAGATGAGTTTGGTGGCATCTGTTACAAGACCCGTATGATGGGTTCACAGATTTGGGGTTTCGAAGTAGTTATGGGAGATGGCTCTTGAAGATTGGTTCCTCTTTGTTAAACCTCGGGTCCTCCTCCTCAGAAAAATGGATGATCCCTCCTTCGTTCTAGTCTCCTCCTTTTATCTTTCAAGCTTGCATGGTGCCAAACACAATAGAATCACGGACGTTTTCTTGCTCCCCACTTCCAAAAAAAACAACTCCCGTGACTTCTAATTACTTCCCGTGACCTCTCCTTCGTTTATCTTCAGCACACTTTCTTCAATCAAAGCTCCTTCTTTGTTGCCCACTGGAACAAGAATGTGTGTGTGGGTCATGCTCTGATACATTCTATTCCCACATTCCATGCTCCAATATTTTAATAAAATGTACTCAGCTTCAATACAGTTTTATCTCTAGTGACTTCATACAATTAATTAATCACCACATTGTACATGGAGGGAGGGCCCTCCATTCTTATCACGGTGCTTCCCTTCTCGGCTAGGTGCAGCTCCAGTCCAGAATCAGCGTGCCATCATCTTCCATTCATCACCACCGTAGCTTCATTTGTCAAGCTTCTATCACGACACCACTTCATCTTCCTTGCTTCACCGTGCAATCACGTTGCAGCTGGTCCCAAACGTCCCAGTTCTCTGCTTGCTGGACATGCTTTCTGCTGCCTTCATCCGTGACCCTCTCTGCACTCTGCTGGAGCTGCTTCAACACATCCCATCATTCTCCAAAATAAGTGGCAAGTGGTGGTTGTTTCCCTTTGCATTATTTCTGATTTCTTCATTTTTTACTTCATTATTGCTGCATGTGGGACACTCCAATATGTGTTCATTGACCGCCTTCTTGTCAAGTGGTTCTTCCATGTCATCAGAACACCATTTTATTCTCCTTCTTCCATGTCCCTCCACCTTCACGTGCATGTGCTGACCAAACTGCATCCACTTACACATGTGTTCCTGGGAAAACCTGCTTACTGCTGTGTGTGTCTTAGAGCTGTTGCTCTGGACGTGACAGAGTTGGAGCATGGAGGTTAATGATGATAGGTGGGAACCTCTGCTGTCCGTCACATGCTCACCAAACCAAACGAAAGTGAATACAAAAAAAAAACATAGCAGCTGCTCTTTCTTTATTCAAAGGAAGCCATTACTTCAATGTGCCTCCGGCTCACTTTCACGCGGCAGCACCTCCTTGCCAGTGCACTTACACTATTTTTCTGCATGCTTCTTACCATCTTCACGTGCTGCCATGCCCCTTTGTTTTGCTGCCATGTGCGTCTCAAGCTGGATGAAATTTGTTGCTGCAGGCCGTGAGCTTCTCAACTGCTGGATGGTGGACCGTGGCAGCTACTGGATTGGACGTGAAGTGTTGGCTGGTGATGGTAGCTGCCGTGGTTGGAGGAGAGGAAGAAGATGAGTGTCGTGGTGGCAGGGAGGTTGAACGTAGAAGGAGATGATGAGGACGGTGAGATTGGGTTGAATGGTGGTGATGTGGTGATTCACGGGTGTGGTTGTTTGCAGGTCCGGTGCTAGAGGTGGTGAGGTCAGAGGTGGACGATGATAGCGAAGTGGGTTGGTCCGAGATTGTGAAATGGTTGTGATGGAATGATGGGTTGCGTTCAGCTTCATGATGGCTGGATATGGGTGGCACTGTGCCTTGGCTACCGATATGGTGGTTACAATGGTCGTGTGATGAGTGAAATATATTGAAAGAGATGAATGGAGGGAAACATAAATGACGAGAAGTTTCGGCCGAGGCCTTGTATTTTTGTTGTGATTGAACCGAGAATTGGTAGATACTCTTGAAGCTTTCTGTAACTTCTCAGAGTAGTTTCCTCGTCTTTGCTCTTTTTCAGTCTCCTCTTTTCTTTCAAGCCTTTTTTTCAATAGCTTCCGGGAGGCAAGTGGAATAAAGTCTGCAGCATCCAAACATGCCAGGCACATGGGAGGTAACCACTAGCGGCTGCCATGGAGTCAAACTTGTGCGACTGGAAACTGCAGGTGTGCATGATGGCTGCCATGTGAGGCGGGAAAGCATCTTCTCTGCAAAGATTAGGAAACCACCGTGGCATCCCTTTTTATTATTTTATAAATATATATATATATTTTTTTGTATTTTTATATTTTATGTATTCTTTTGTATTTCGTATGTGTATAATTTTTTGATTTTATAAAAATGCAACTAAAGTAAAACAAAGTTAATAAAAAACAAAAAGAAAATAAAAGATGAAATAGAGATAAAATTAAGTTAAAACAGAAAAGATTTATTATTTTTATTTGATTTGATTTTTTTTTTATTCTGTATGAAAATAAACTAAATGAAGATAAAACAAAAAAGAAAATAAAGAGAAAAGAAAAAAAAAAAGAAAAAAAAAATATACATTCTGACACACATTTTTTTTTAACGTACCCGGACGAAATTGGGTGTTGACAGCTGCCCCTCTTTACTTAAATTTTACTAGATCATATGATAAATAATGTTTTCATATTATCAGAGTAAAAGATAAGTAAAGATAGAAATATTAATTTCGTTCGGATTTCAAAATACACAAGGAAAAACAGAGAATTTTCAATGACAAAGAAACAAGAACAAACAGGAAATTTTTTTTGAATTAATTAAAAAAAAAATTTTGTTTGTTTTTTTTTTGTTTTTTTTTTTTCAAATAAAATGAACAAGATTAAATGAATGAGAAATTTGAATTTGATTGGGTTCGACCATTGTCATGCAGAGGGTCGTTTGAAAAAAATTAAACTCTGTACCTGACCATTGCCATGCAGAGGGTCGAGACAAAATAAAACTGAAAACTGCTTTCGACCATTATCTTGCAGATGGTCGGGATAAAATGGAACTGAAAAAGTGCTTTCGACCATTATCTTGCAGATGGCCAAAATAAAACAAGAGAAAAGTGCCCCGACCATTATCTTGGAGATGGCTGGGATAAAACAAAAGAAAAGTGCTTTCGACCATTATCTAGCAGATGGCCGAGATAAAACAAAACTGAAAAGTGCGCTCGACCATTATCTTGCAGATGGCCGAGATAAAACAAAACTCAAAAGGTGCTTTCGACCATTATCTAGCAGATGGCCGAGATAAAATGGAATTGAACAAAGTGCGATCGACCATTATCTAGCAGATGGCCGAGGTAAAACAAAACTGAAAAGTGCGCTCGACCATTATCTTGCAGATGGCCGAGATAAAACAAAAATGAAAAGGTGCTTTCGACCATTATCTAGCAGATGGCCGAGATAAAAACAAACTGAAATGTGCTTTCGACCATTATCTAGCAGATGGCCGAGATAAAACAAAACTGAAAAGTGTGTTCGACCATTATCTTGCAGATGGCCGAGATAAAACTGAAATTGCTTTCGACCATTATCTAGTAGATGGCCGAGATAAAAACAAAACAAAAGGTGCTTTCGACCATTATCTAGCAGATGGCCGAGATAAAAAAAAAAACAAAACAAAAGGTGCTTTCGACCATTATCTTGCAGATGGCCGAGATAAAAAAAGAAAAAAGTGTGTTCGACCATTATCTAGCAGATGGCCGAGATAAAAAAACAAGAGAAAAATGCGTTCGACCATTATCTTGCAGATGGCCGAGATAAAATGGCAGAGAGAAAAATGTTTGATTGGTTTGAAATTGAAAATTGGAATTGGTTGAAATTTTGAAAAAAAAATTTTTGATTTTGATTTTTGATTTTTTTTTTTTTTTTTTTTTTTTTTTTTGGAAAATTTTGAAATTAAGAAACAAGGTGTTGCATTTTTGTACAAGGATTTGAAATCTTGATGTGCAAGAGAAACGTGGTTGATGTAAATTTTGAAATTTGTAGAAGAAAACTTTGATGCATGTTGATTTTTTGTCTCTTTGAAGGAAGGAAAATTGATGTAATATACATGGAAGGGAAAACTTTGATGCATTTTTTTTTTTTGTCTTTTTGAAGGAAGAAAAATTTGATGAATATACATGGAGGCAAATTCAAAGTTGATGAAAATATGTACATGATGTATCGGAAGATTATGAACTTATGACATTTTTTTTTTGAGAGAGTCAATTTGTTTCCTTTGAAATCATCCAATTTATGACGATCTAGACTTTCAATTTCTTTTCAATGGACGTCCAAATTCTAAAGTCAACTGTGCAAAATGAAGCTTGTGTGCCACGCATTTCTTGACGAGATACTAGTGTGTACATGCTTGATATCAGGGGTTGGAAAAATATGTGGAGGATGATTGGAAGGATTTGGAGAGTACCGGTATGGCTACTTGAGCCTCTTACTCCTTAAAACGGCTACAAAGGCCAATGTGAGGTAGTAGATACCCAGAAGCTGCTCTGGAACATGGTAGAAGTATTTGCATGGACAAATGTATCTGTGAATTGTGAGGGAATAAGTCACGAACCCGGGGAGTGAGAACATCATGTGGGATTTGCAAATTGCCCCAATTTTGGTGGTGATGGATTTCTTTGAAGTTCGGGGTGAACCAAGATCATGCAAGGCCCAACAAGGGATGCCCCAGTCTTTGTATGAACTTTGAATGTTCAGATGAAAAAAAAAAAAAAAAAAAAATTTAAGATTTAACAAAATTGCTCAACACTCTGAATGGGCTGAAACATATGAAAGTCACGCCTTGGTTTTGGGTATGAGTCAATTAAGCGAAGTTCCACAAGAAGTTGCCCCCCACTTTGGGTTTACGAATGATAAGATGGACTCAAAATCATACAAAGCCCCAAAGCGTCTGCCCCTGTTTTGAGGGTATATTTATGAATTTCAGTACGGACAAATCTGAGAGGCCCAACAAGGGATGCCCCGGTCTTGGTACGAACCTTGAATATACAGATGAAACAAATCATGAGACAAACAAAGTTGCTCCAAGTTTGGGACCCGGGGGAAGAGTTTGAATGGGATTTGAATGTGTTCAGGAATTTGTGATGGATATGGAAAGGATTGGCTTGAAAAGATTGCCCCAAACGGTTTGATTTTCCTTTGTATAATTTTGATCAATAGGGAGTTCCCTTCATCCGAGGACATTTATTTTTCATCATCATTTTCATTTTTTTTTTTTTTTGCATTGTTAATCATTTTTGTCTTGTCCCAAAAATTAAGCTTCATGAAAATTTAAGCAACCATTATTCAATCTGTGTGGACTTTTATTGGGCTTGTAATGTGGCTTGGGCTAAGGGGTATTGAAGGAAAGGATATAAAGGCCCAAATAAATGTTTGTGGGTATTTTTGAAAAACAGGAGTTACCATCTACACTTGTATCAACTATTTGTCAAATCTGTTTTGACTTCCCTTGCTAATTTGCAAACTTCACTCTTTGTTTGTCATCACTTTGTGACTCTTTTCAATTTTTTTTGCTTTGCTTTTGCTGAATTCTCTTCATTTGATCACTAAGTGTGTTCTTCTTGCAATTTGAGTCGACTTCTACTGTGATGGTAACTCTTGTTTGGGTAAAATTTTGAAAAGAAAATTTCTTATTGGCTCAAATTTGGTATCAAAGGATATATTTTTGTTTGTTTTTTTTTTTGGATGGAGAAAAATGGCCACACATCATTTCAAATTTTGGTTGTTTTATTTTCAAAAGATTAATTAAGAGACAAGACTAAATGATCTCAACAAGAGTCATTCATTTTTTATTTATTCATTATTTCCTTGTTTTTGTTTTGTCTTAACGGATTCAGGAATCTCCCAAATGAACGCTAGTGGAGGTAAAGGAAAATCTACCCCAGTGTAAAACTTGGTGTTTATCATTTGGGCTCAAGAATATGATTGGGCCAATCTCTTGGTATAGCGAAGGTTGAAGGACGATGATTTCAAGCAATGCACACACAAATATCTCCTAAGAATGTGATTTGATCATTTGACTCCAGGAGATTATGACATCCATTACATTTTTTTTTGAAATCTCATAAAATGGATGATTTGCATCGAAAACAAAATGACTCAACTTTTGCGTATTTTTGGCTTTATGCATGAAGAAAAGTAAAATGAAATGAAAAAAATGATGATGCTAGTTGAAAAATAGATTTTTTTTGTTTTAAGAGAAAATTACGTATGAATGCCAGTGTGAAAACTGGGCTTGGTGGCCAGTGTGAGCTGGGCTTAGAGGGCCAGTGTGAGCTGGGCTTAGGGGGCCAGTGTGAGAACTGGGCTTAGAGGGCCAGTGTGAGAACTGGGCTTAGGGGGCCAGTGTGAGCTGGGCTTAGGGGGCCAGTGTGAGCTGGGCTTAGGGGGCCAGTGTGAGCTGGGCTTAGGGGGCCAGTGTGAGCTGGGCTTAGGGGGCCAGTGTGAGCTGGGCTTAGGGGGGCCAGTGTGAGCTGGGCTTAGGGGGCCAGTGTGAGAACTGGGCTTAGAGGGCCAGTGAGAGAACTGGGCTTTTGGGGCCAGCGTAGGAACTGGACTTTTATGGGCCAGTGTAGGAACTGGGCTTTTGGGGCCAAAATGGAAACAAAGGCTTGGGAATCAGTGCAGAAACTAGGCTTGGTGAGCAATGCAGGAAATGATATGAGAAAATATGATTTAGAAAAAACGTTTGAAAAATGTTTTTTTTTTTCAACTTTCTGACACAGGAAAATCCAGATCGGATCAGCCCTGAGTAACAAAGAAGGAAGTTGGACTTACCAGGCACATTGACCCAATGGATCAGATGACCTGAGCCGTGAAAGCTTGACAGAGGAGAGTTACAAAGGAAAATATTTTTTCGTTTTTTCATATTTTATGGAACAAGCTAAAGAAAATCGATTTTTTTTTTATCAGAGGATTTCAGAAAATTGAATTAAAGAAAGCTTCACAACACTCTCGACCCAATGGGCCCAAAACTAGTTTTCTTACAGCCATGACAAAAATTCTTCAAACAAGGTCTGAATTCCTCTATCTTTATTTTTCAGCACAAAATATCTTATTCACACAAATCAAAAGGGAGATCATGAATTGAAAACACAAAATTTACACAAACAAGGATTTTTATTTTTTCAGAAATTCAGATGCACTGGTTCAGGAGAAACCACATATGCCGAAAGGGCCTAATGGGCTCAAAAACTGTTCATCTTTCATTCTCAGATTTTTGTTACAAATGCAAAGAAAATTACACAAGCCAATTTGAACCAATGTACAAAACATCATTCAACAGCCAAAATGTGAAAACAAAACATTTTTGACATATTTTCAAAAGAAGTAGACTCGAGAGACAACCACGAAGGTCATTGGGCCTAATGGGCTCGAGCACTGTTTTTTTTTAGATTTTTGATTTATTCAAAAATGTAGAAGAAGAAGGAATAAAAATCAAACAAAATGGTGATGTGAAAATACAAACATGCCAAAATAATTTTTCACTCAAATTTAAATTTCAGAAAGAATTGGGTTCAAAGAAGGCCAACATGGTAATGAGGCCCAATGAACCTGAAAAAAGTTCTTTATCAAGCAAATAAAAAACAATTTTGAACACTTCAAATTTTACATCACTCCATTTATTATATTTTTTTTGGAAAAATTTTCTATTTATCACATTTTTTTGATTTTTTTGTTTTATTATTTTTTGGTGAAATCGGATCATCCAAGAAGTCTTGAATTGGGCCGGATCGACCCAACAAAACCCTACCCGTTTCAGATTTTCAAAAATTTTTATTATTTTTTTTTTTTTTTGAAAACTCAGAAAGAAATCAGACCGACACCAGGCAGTTGCAGCGACCGGAACTGTAGCTACAGTGGATTTGCTCAGCTATAAAATGGGTACCCCTTCGGCGTCTGAGCGACATTTTCCCGATCTCGCTCTCTCTCTATCCTTCTCTTTCTCCCTCTTCTCTCTCTTCTCTCTCTTCCTTGAGCATCTGGATTTCTGCGAGGAGCCTCTGCCCCCGTGTGCTTTCGAAGGCGTCCCAGTGCTGCGACGAGCTTCTGTAAGCCCTTCTGCTTCCAGGTAAGTCCTCTAAGATCTTAATCCTCTTCCTTTCCTTTAAGTTTTTTTTCGTTCTTCCTTTTTCCTTCCTCCTCCCCTTTCAGCTTTCTGTTCTTCTTTTCTTTTACGCTTTCGCTTTCTGTTTTTGCTTTCCTTCCCCTCTCCCATTTATGTTTTTCTTTTCTGCTTTCCTTTCCTGCAAGCTCTTTCCTCTTTATGCTTTATCTGCTTTTATTTCAATCTCGCATTTCTCTGCATTTCTTTCCTTGCTCTTCTTACCTTTTCCTCTTTTTTTTTTAATTTTTTTAAAAAACTTAAAACACTTAAAAACACATCTGTCTTAAACTTAAGGGGTATATAGGCTGGAAACCAGACGTTAATCTCCCTTCGATTGAAGGTATGGCAGAGACAATCGGGTAGAACAACGCCACGTACCCCATAAAATCAGAAAACTTAAAAAAAAATTTATTTGATGAACCGGACAATGGACAATATGGACAAGGACAAAAGGACATAGATCCGTTTAGGACCCTCTTGCAAGGACCGTGAAACAGATCCGAGACCAGAACCTGAAATAACAAAGACTGACCAGACAAAGAACTAAAAGGAAACAAAAACGACTAAAGAAAAAACTGAAAAAACTTTTTTTTTTTGCTTTTGTTATGTTTTTGTTCTTTTTATTTTTATATTTTTTTTTTGTTTCAGAAAACTTAGAGAAGAAGGATGAACGAGATGGAGATGGATAGGTATACCAGTCAGCGGTGGCGACCTACTGACGATCAGGTCAGAATGATGACCAATATTTTCAATTACGGGGTCACACATCCCAGCAGAGCGCAAGTCGTCGAAATTGCGTCTCGACTAAGGGTTTTCGCAGATGTCAGCGAATACAATGTGCACTGCTGGTTTAACAACCACGGCAATCGGGTCAGGCGCTGGCAAGCAGAGATAGATCCAACCGGCACTCAGTTCTCACAACTGCCGCTATACATGTATGGTAAGTACCCTGATCACCTCCATCCTCTTTTTTTTTTTTTTTTTTTGAAAATTTTCTCCTCATCTTATTATTGACAAATTTTTTTGTTTTTTTTTTTATTATTTTTTTTTTGGAAAGAATACGATTGGGTGGTCATGAGGGCACCAAAGCTGCTGGACCTGTTCCCTGTTCCGATCATCATTGAGGATGACAGAGATGAACGACAACTCCCTCCACCAGCGCCTCCTGTGTTCCGCGGATTCCATATCAGACCTCCATCGACGGAGCTGTCTCTTCGACCACCACAACCAGCTCGAGAGTTTTTCTTCCATTGAACTGCTTTTTGTTTTGTTGTTTTTTTGTTTGGTGTTTTTGTTGGCCGAGTGTGGCCGGAATTTAATAAGGACTGTAATATGGACATTTTAAAATTTATTTGTTATTTTCTTTATGCTTTCAATTTTTGTTTATTTCCTGGACTGTAACCTTAACGATCGTCCGCGATCGACCACTGCACACCCTTACTATTATTGCTCTTATGTATGTTTTTTTTTTGTGTAAGGTAAAGTAACCTTGCGTTTTTTTTTTGTTAGATCTAAAATTGTGTATCCCTGTTTTTTTGTATTTTGGCTTTGTATTCAAATTAGTCTCTCTGTTCAAACCTTTTTCCTCTGTAAAGTTGCTCACTTGATGAAATACATTAGCCCTTTATGATTTTTATTTGACACACTTAGTCTAACATTTCCAATCAAATACTTGTACGTAACGAAATGAAGAAAGGCTTAAAAAATATTTACAACTAAGGAAAAAATGAAAATTAATTTCGAAAAATGAGATCTAAAGTAAAACTCAAAATTAATTGTATGAAAAAGAACAAGGGTTCGGCAATTTGCAAGAAAGACAAGTGACCTAAAAAATTTGTTTTGATTTTTTCTTTGCGGCTTTCATTCTCCACGACACCTTATTAGGATACGATTCCCAGTAAATCTTGAGGATTCCTCGTAATGAAAAATTCACCTTAAGAGTGATGGATTGAAACATGATATCAATGCACATAGCCCTCATAGCAAAACAATCCAAAACATGAGCAAAAACGACATCACTGTCGCCTTTTACAATAACCCATGCTTTCCCAGATAGTACTAGGGTCCTCTTCATTTGTCCATGGCATTTGCAGAGGCAAACTCACGCCTCGCCACGACGCTCAATTGACATTCTTCAAACTTTTTTTAAAAAATCCTGAATTGATCAAAGATTGCATTTTATGTTTGAAAGCCTTGCATGCTTCTGTTGAGTGTCCACGCGCTCCTTGATGATAATCACACCTCGCATTTATGTATTGGGTACGGAGGTCGTGTAGGCCTAGTTGGACAAACCTCTATGAGGTTACTGCGGAGAAGATTTAGCAGTAACTCTGCATAGGTCATAGGGATTGGAGTGAAGTTGGCAACCTCCTCAATACGACATTTGAGGATAGGCAGTAAAATGTGAATTAGCTCTTCTTTTTATCTTTCTCATGAAATTTGCGCCTCTAATGAACCAAAAGACCCGTTTTTCCTTCGCGTTTTGAGGTTAAATAGATACATCTGCAAACGTCGTGCCTGACACCTTCTCATTCGCGCCCGGGCTTGAAGCTCTCTGGAAAATCGCGCACGAGAATTCACTGAAATCTTAACGGACCGATATCTTGACGAGCGTCAATTGAGCAACTCTCGAGGAACATCATCTTCTCATTGGAGAACGAGCGTCCTCTTCCATCTCGTCAATGAGAGTTCTCTTCTAAAGGCAGGCGGAGCGTCCACTTCTGTTCGGATGGACGAGCGCGTTAGAGGCGAGTCAAATTCAGCTTGGACGAGCGTCTATTTCGCTTGGACGAGCGTCCATTTGTGCTCGAGCGAGCGTCCGTTTCAGCATAGACGAGCGTCCGTTTCAGCCTGAAGGACGAGCGTCCACTTATAGGACGAACGCCCTGGACGATCACGTGCAGGACGAGCGTCCGCTTCCATTATGGACGAGCGTTAACTTCTTGGACGGGCGTTCTACTCAGTTTTACGGACGAGCGTCCAATTATGTGTGCTGGACGAGCGTCCATTTCTTCAGTTTGTGGACGAACGTCCACTTGAGCTTCCAATTCTCTGTATTGGACGAGCGTCCACCTCAGTGTGCTGGACGAGCGTCCATTTCTTCAGTTGGTGGACGAACGTCCGCTTCTCTGTGCTGGACTGCACGAGCGTTCACTTCAGTTTGGACGAACGGCTGCCTAACTTTGGACGAGCGTCCGCTTCTTGAACGAGCGTCATCTACTAGCTGAAGGACGAGCGTTCGCTTTCATTGATTGGACGAGCGGCTGCCTCATTTTGGACGAGCGTCCACTTCTAGCTGAAGGACGAGCGTCCACTTTACAGGTCGAACGTCCACTTCTTCTTTGTGGACGAGCGTCCTCTTCTGTTCACTGGACGAACGTCCACTTGTGCTCTTAGTGAAGTACTCTCTGTCGTCCATAGGGTGATTGTCCGTGTGCTTGTGTCGAGCGTTTCTGTACTTTGATTCAGCTCCGCACCCTGTCAGAGACTCTTCCACCTTCAACCTCTCATTGCTTATCATGTGTTCATGATGGTTGTAGAGTACAGTAGTGACCTTCTTGTTGCTCAGAGGTGGCTCTACCTTGGGCATATTCTTTGAATAATTCATACTCCTTCTCTATCATGCTCTATGAGATGTTTCATCCATGTTATATCTGCACTGTCTCAAGAAAACCATCCACCGGATTCTCCCTAGGCCGATGCATCAAGGTTCGAGATGAGTACTCCCATTAGAGGCAATGCCAGCCCATCTCTCAGAACAGAAGAATTAATAACTTTCCATCACATGCATGAACCATTATTTTCTTGCCATAGATGGCTTTGGGGATAAGCTCTTTCCCGACATTTCTCAAACTCTGGAAACTTGAATTTTGGAAGTACCATCAGATCTGAGCCTATTCAAACTTTGCAACATTTTCAAACTTGGCATTTCATCCACCTTCTATGGCTTTCACAATTTTTACAGTTCTTCAAATTTGTGCCTGACAACCTCAACATTGATGTGATGACATGGTGACCAGATTTATTCAACTCAGGTGGCTTTGTCCTCTTAGTGCTTACAATAATTCTCCTAAGGACCATCCAAACGGTTGCCCCCCAAACTCGTTTCCTACTTCAACTGTGTCCCCTTTGACTTTTTTGAGCTTCAAGATGTCTCAAGTCCATTTCTGAGGGTGGAGTATAGTTCGGGGGAAGAACATAGGAAGGAAAAGTTTGTGTCTTTGGAACTCTTTGTTGTGGTCATTGTGCGCACGAATCTCCAGGGCTTTGTAAGGCATTCAAGGCCTTTAAGCTTTGACTCATTTGTTCCTTCAACTGTTGGATATCGGCCTTTATCCCCTCTCGAATTTTTCCTTGGTCCTCCATGGTTTTACCACTGGTTCGTGTCCTTTAGGGTGTTTTGGAGACTTAGCCGTATTATTAGTTTTCTTAGTTTTTTTTTTAAGAAATTAAAAAAAAAAGGAATAAATAAATAAAAAAAATGAAAAGAACAGACAACGCAGTTCAAAATCTCTAGTCAGAAATTATAAAGCTGTGAAAATAATTGCCCCGGTATAACTTTGGAAATTAACACGAAACAGAGTCAATAAGGTAGTTCATCATTCTGAAATCCCCAAAATGCTAGACATAGGAATTCTTGGTCAACCATCGCAGGCTTTAGTCATCACATTCTTCATTTATCTGATCAGTTTTTCGCAGCAATTGAGGAATGTTTCAATCCCCTTAGGCGGGTTGATGATTGACATTACAGACCCAGCATCAGCTAATAGCTTAGGAACATTTTCAATGACTTCATTGATGAAGAAAGCTAATTGTGAGTGACTTGTCCTTCTTCAACGACATATTCCTTCATCTGACTCATTCAATCTTTATGTCCTCTTTTAGCTGAATGGCAACATTCCTTCTAATTTTGTCACTGCTGCTTCTATCCACTGCTCATCATTTTGAAATTTCTTTTCGCAATTTGGGTAAGGGAAATTAATTACAACTTGATTGTCTTAACCCTTTCTGTGATTCATTGGCTAAGGGAAACTTTCATTAACAGTTCATGATCTTGGGCCTTTCATTGAAGCGAACAACATTGCCCCCAATTGTCTTTAACTTGATGGAACATTTCAGCGAAGATTCATTCCTCATATGATCTGTAATGTGGCGAGAGATGCAGGTGTTAGCGATCCTCTCAGGATACTCAAATTATTTTTTTGCGCTAACACAAGATTGCAATTAATACACCACCTAATACCCATGAGGGATACATTAGGATACCTCCCGCAATGATATGTAATCTGCGATCTATGCTCCCAAGGGACACACCATTTAACTTGTTCTTCATTTAAACTTGCACAAAGTTGCGCCCATTCATTTACTCTTTTCACATGTGGTTCACAAAGAACAGCCTAAGACAAGCGCAAAAGTGCCTAAAAGTCACTTCTTTTTCCAATGATGACCCATGTTCACCTGACTGAGTACCTGTGATGGACTTTTTGTACAAAATCCAATTTTCTCTCGGGTAATCGTTTACAATGTCCTTGTAATCGATTACATACTATAATAATTCGTCCATGGGGTACAGGGAATTTAAGGCGTCTCCAGTCTCACGGGAAATGAGCCACAAATACACCACTGGTAGACAACATAACATCTTTCCCCCCTTAAGTTCGTAACAACGATTAAGGGTCCCATAAACTTCAGCCAGGACGGGACATGGGTATATTGCCCGATTTAGTTGTATAGAGCTTTGGCCTCAAGACTTGCATTTAATATTTTCCCAAATTCTTCCCCTCTGACAAACTCACCAAATTCTTATACCCCTTGACTCAAATTCCATGTTAATTTCCATTTTTAGCTTAAGGGCCTTAATCACAACTTTATAATTTTTGACTAGAATCCACAAAACGTGACAAGACTATGAAGAAAAAACAATGATCAAAGAAAAAGGAAAAAGCAAAAGAAAGAAAGAAAAAAGATAAAGAGATATGATGATATGTACAAGGTGCGTGATTTTTATTAAGCAAACATGAGGGTTATAAGAATACACATTTCTCCCTTTCGTGCCTTATCAAAGGTTGGATGACAAAAGTTCTAAGGCCAAATGTATGCACTCACAAGGATAGCTTCCTAATGCTTAAATCAGGCCACCAGAGCTATGGCTCTTTTCACTGTTTCTCCACAACAGTCAGAGTAATCAACTAGATGTGGAGACACAAATGAAAAGAACAGACTCTGGCTGGGGTTCTCACGATAGCCAAACAGGAAGTACATCCCAGAGTGACACCGCTACACAACCCCTCTATTTCTAAGTTGCGCTCAGACCCGGGTATAGGGCCTCACTCATGATATGCATATGATGTGTGTGTGTGAAGGGAGAATGCAATTATACACCCCAAACCCTCACCTGCAAAACAACCAGAAAATTCCCAGGCAGATATAACATGTTTTCTACCCTAGGGTTCAATATAATCAAAACAACATGTATACAATTATGACAAATATCCAACAAAGATAAAGAAAAAGAAAGGGAAGAAAAACACAAAGAAAAACCACATTGAATTCGCACATCTAATTAAATGGCCTGACTCTCTGGTGTCCCCAGTGGAGTCGCCATCTGTCGCAACCGTAATCGCGACGGGACGACGATCCAATAAAAAGAGAATAAATATTAATTTTGAAAAAGAGATTTTGGAGTCGCCACCATAGTTTATTCTGGAAAACTACGGAAAAACCATAAAATGATAAGGCATGGTCAAATTGAACCAGATTCTTGGTTCGGGAGTCGGTTACGTGTAGGGAAGGTATTAGCACCCTACAACGCCTGCCCTAAAGCAGTACCTTTAACTAAATGCGCGAATGTGGATGTGGTTTTCAAAGTGTTTAACTTTCCCTTAAAATAAAACTCTAAAGAAACAAACAACATTTTTTAGCTTTTTGGGGCCCGACAAGGATTGACCTTGCTCCTACGTATTCTCATGTGAGAAATCAGGGTTACGTAGTTCTTTTAGAAACTTCTTGAGAAACTTGTTTGAAAATTTGTTTGAGAAATTGTTTGGAAAATGATTTGGATTTTTGGGAGAGTGAGCCTGACAAGGACTGGCCTTGCTCCTACGTATCTCCACTTTTGATGGAGAATCAAGGATCACGTAGTTCTGGCAGGCAATATTGTTTGTTATTTGAAAAAGTAGATGTTTTTTTAGTTTTTAAAGATTTTATATTTTTTGGTATTTTTTTATTTAGGAGAATGAAGAGGTTTTTAGCACAAGGACGATGCGTGCGATCACACATGTGCCTAAACCTTTGAAACATATTTTTTTGCGTAATGAGTACTAGGCTGATGCGTACGATCGCACGAGCACTCACACGGCTTTTTTTTCTCTTATTGTTTTGCGTAATGAGTACTAGGCTGATGCGTACGATCGCACGAGCACTCACACGGCTTTCCCTTTTATTGTTTTGCGTAATGAGTACTAGGCTGATGCGTACGATCGCACGAGCACTCACACGGCTTTTTATTTATTTTATGTTTGGGCAATAAGTACTAGGCTGATGCGTACGATCGCACGAGTACTCATACCGAGATTTATTACATTAAATGTTTTTTAAAGTTTTATATATATTTTTTTTTATATTATTTTTATAATTTTTAAGTAAAACAACACAAATAAGTTTATTAAATAAAACAAAGGGGTGAGAGTTACTGTACAAGGGGTGAGAAAAATAATAATAATAAAAAACATAAAAAAACAAAGCCCGACGTGAATAGGGATGCCGAACGTTCCGTCGCAGGCAATCGTGCAGTTCGTGGTAGAGACCGAACGTACGACGGGGAGAGGAGGCTTAATGACGAGCGCTCGCATGGGCGAGCGTTCGTTGGGGAAATGGGGACGAACGTTCGTTGCGGAAGATGTCGGACGGACGCTGGAAGAGGAGACTTAATGACGAGCGCTCGCATGGGCGAGCGTTCGTTGGGGAAATGGGGACGGACGTTCGTTGTGGAAGATGTCGGACGGACGCTGGAAGAGGAGACTTAATGACGAGCGCTCGCATGGGCGAGCGTTCGTTGGGGAAATGGGGACGGACGTTCGTTGTAGCGAGCGTTCGTTCAGACGAGCGTTCGTTGTGGAAGATGTCGGACGGGAAGAGGAGGCTTAATGACGAGCGCTCGCATGGGCGAGCGTTCGTTGGGGAAATGGGGACGGACGTTCGTTGCGGAAGATGTCGGACGGACGCTGGAACTAACTGAATGACGAGCGCTCGTTTGTGCGATCGTTCGTTGGGACGAGCGTTCTTCCTCTTCTCCGTTCGAAAACGGCAACCCAAGGAGGTGTTTACTTCTTCCACACGCGCACCGTCACCTCCGCCAAGACCGGCCGCTACCAGAGCGCTGATGGCAGCCTTAGATCCTACCAATTGCCGCGCCAAGCTCTCGCTTTTCTACCTCCCTCCTTCTCTTTCCTCTTGTTGTTTTCTCGACTGTACAATGGGTTATGTGTGTGGATGTTGTTCGGTGATGACGAAGGTGAAGGCTGATTTGGAGATGAAGATGATGAAGTGGGGAGCGGCGATGAGGGCATGGAGGAGGATGACGGGTTCACGAGATGGTGGGCAGACGTTGGAGGTATAGTGGATGGCGAAGTTGAAGACGATGAAGATGAATATGAAGATGGTGGAAGTTTGAAGTGGAAGCGTGAAGGTGGTGGGTTTCGTGGTGACGAGAGAAGAAGTTGATGGTGGCTGGGATGGAGGCTGTTTGACAGTGGAGGTGCTATAAGGATGTTGGTGACACTCACGGTGGCTGGTGGTGATGTTGGCCGTTCGGAGGTTAGGCCGTGAGTTGTTTCTTGGGGTTCTTTCGGTATTGACAGAGAAAGATGAGGGGTGATAGCCGTGCGGTATGGGTTGAAGATGATGGAGGTGGTGACGATGGCCAGAGGTTGGAGTTCGGCCGTGAGGTGTTTTTGAAAGGATGAAGATTCAGTTGGAAGTAAAGGCTGTGAGGTCAGGATGAAGAAGTAGAGGGAGAGTACCGCGCCGAGAGAGTTCTCGGTGGTTGGGAGAGCGGTTCCAGTGGAGGACGGAATGGTTCAGTGAGGATGAAAACACTGTTCTACTATCTTTGTCATCCCATTTACTATTTCAAAATGTTGATCGTAGGAAATGGACAGAGACGTGTAAGCCTATTTTTGATCGAAATGGCACAAAAGAAGCGGGTAAGAGTGGGTCCGGGGAGATGATGATGATAACAGTGAACATAAACCAATATCCACAACCAGAGGAATCAGAGACAGTCATAGGCAAACCTAGCAACTTCAACAGACATACATGCATACGTGCAAGAGCAAGCAAACAACTCGTTAAAACAACATTACTTACCTCTCGAAGATCCGTTTTCTATGGTAAGCTTGTGTTTCCAATGAATCCCCTCCTCCCTTAGGTAGCCGACTTCTCCCTTCTCTTTGCTGTGAATCCTCTCTCCCTCAACCGAGAATGGTAGTGGCTGCTGAACGTGTGCTTTGTAGGTGGCTTGTAGACCAAACTCAACTTGCTTCTTCTCCCATGCAACGTTACAAGAATGACCGTGTTCTTCCCTTAGTAGTGCAGCTGGTTGTGTACGTTCCAAGGGCAGTTTATGCGTGTGTTTGGAGGGAGGTTCCAGTGGGGAATGGAATGGTGATGACGGCAGAGGTGTATGATTGCTGATGGAAGATGAGTTTGGTGGCATCTGTTACAAGACCCGTATGATGGGTTCACAGATTTGGGGTTTCGAAGTAGTTATGGGAGATGGCTCTTGAAGATTGGTTCCTCTTTGTTAAACCTCGGGTCCTCCTCCTCAGAAAAATGGATGATCCCTCCTTCGTTCTAGTCTCCTCCTTTTATCTTTCAAGCTTGCATGGTGCCAAACACAATAGAATCACGGACGTTTTCTTGCTCCCCACTTCCAAAAAAAACAACTCCCGTGACTTCTAATTACTTCCCGTGACCTCTCCTTCGTTTATCTTCAGCACACTTTCTTCAATCAAAGCTCCTTCTTTGTTGCCCACTGGAACAAGAATGTGTGTGTGGGTCATGCTCTGATACATTCTATTCCCACATTCCATGCTCCAATATTTTAATAAAATGTACTCAGCTTCAATACAGTTTTATCTCTAGTGACTTCATACAATTAATTAATCACCACATTGTACATGGAGGGAGGGCCCTCCATTCTTATCACGGTGCTTCCCTTCTCGGCTAGGTGCAGCTCCAGTCCAGAATCAGCGTGCCATCATCTTCCATTCATCACCACCGTAGCTTCATTTGTCAAGCTTCTATCACGACACCACTTCATCTTCCTTGCTTCACCGTGCAATCACGTTGCAGCTGGTCCCAAACGTCCCAGTTCTCTGCTTGCTGGACATGCTTTCTGCTGCCTTCATCCGTGACCCTCTCTGCACTCTGCTGGAGCTGCTTCAACACATCCCATCATTCTCCAAAATAAGTGGCAAGTGGTGGTTGTTTCCCTTTGCATTATTTCTGATTTCTTCATTTTTTACTTCATTATTGCTGCATGTGGGACACTCCAATATGTGTTCATTGACCGCCTTCTTGTCAAGTGGTTCTTCCATGTCATCAGAACACCATTTTATTCTCCTTCTTCCATGTCCCTCCACCTTCACGTGCATGTGCTGACCAAACTGCATCCACTTACACATGTGTTCCTGGGAAAACCTGCTTACTGCTGTGTGTGTCTTAGAGCTGTTGCTCTGGACGTGACAGAGTTGGAGCATGGAGGTTAATGATGATAGGTGGGAACCTCTGCTGTCCGTCACATGCTCACCAAACCAAACGAAAGTGAATACAAAAAAAAAAACATAGCAGCTGCTCTTTCTTTATTCAAAGGAAGCCATTACTTCAATGTGCCTCCGGCTCACTTTCACGCGGCAGCACCTCCTTGCCAGTGCACTTACACTATTTTTCTGCATGCTTCTTACCATCTTCACGTGCTGCCATGCCCCTTTGTTTTGCTGCCATGTGCGTCTCAAGCTGGATGAAATTTGTTGCTGCAGGCCGTGAGCTTCTCAACTGCTGGATGGTGGACCGTGGCAGCTACTGGATTGGACGTGAAGTGTTGGCTGGTGATGGTAGCTGCCGTGGTTGGAGGAGAGGAAGAAGATGAGTGTCGTGGTGGCAGGGAGGTTGAACGTAGAAGGAGATGATGAGGACGGTGAGATTGGGTTGAATGGTGGTGATGTGGTGATTCACGGGTGTGGTTGTTTGCAGGTCCGGTGCTGGAGGTGGTGAGGTCAGAGGTGGACGATGATAGCGAAGTGGGTTGGTCCGAGATTGTGAAATGGTTGTGATGGAATGATGGGTTGCGTTCAGCTTCATGATGGCTGGATATGGGTGGCACTGTGCCTTGGCTACCGATATGGTGGTTACAATGGTCGTGTGATGAGTGAAATATATTGAAAGAGATGAATGGAGGGAAACATAAATGACGAGAAGTTTCGGCCGAGGCCTTGTATTTTTGTTGTGATTGAACCGAGAATTGGTAGATACTCTTGAAGCTTTCTGTAACTTCTCAGAGTAGTTTCCTCGTCTTTGCTCTTTTTCAGTCTCCTCTTTTCTTTCAAGCCTTTTTTTCAATAGCTTCCGGGAGGCAAGTGGAATAAAGTCTGCAGCATCCAAACATGCCAGGCACATGGGAGGTAACCACTAGCGGCTGCCATGGAGTCAAACTTGTGCGACTGGAAACTGCAGGTGTGCATGATGGCTGCCATGTGAGGCGGGAAAGCATCTTCTCTGCAAAGATTAGGAAACCACCGTGGCATCCCTTTTTATTATTTTATAAATATATATATATATTTTTTTGTATTTTTATATTTTATGTATTCTTTTGTATTTCGTATGTGTATAATTTTTTGATTTTATAAAAATGCAACTAAAGTAAAACAAAGTTAATAAAAAACAAAAAGAAAATAAAAGATGAAATAGAGATAAAATTAAGTTAAAACAGAAAAGATTTATTATTTTTATTTGATTTGATTTTTTTTTATTCTGTATGAAAATAAACTAAATGAAGATAAAACAAAAAAGAAAATAAAGAGAAAAGAAAAAAAAAAGAAAAAAAAAAATATATACATTCTGACACACATTTTTTTTTAACGTACCCGGACGAAATTGGGTGTTGACAGATGGTACTTTGATTATCACAGTTCACCACATAATCGTCTTGATTATGTCCTAATTCACTTAGGAAATTCTTCATCCATAGCATCTCTTTAGAGGCTTCAGTCACCGCTACATACTCTGCTTCAGCAGTAGACAATGTCACACATTTCTGTAGTTTTGACTGCCAAGAAATAGCTCCCCCTACAAAAGTAATCAGATAACCTGATGTTGACTTCCTTGAATCGACATCTCCAGCCATGTCTGAGTCTGAATATCCGATTAGCTTTAGATCTCCATTGCCAAAACACAAGCTTCTTTTGGCAGATCCTCTTAGATACCTCAGTATCCACTTAACAGCTTCCCAATGCTCTTTTCCTGGATTAGACAGGAATCTGCTCACAACTCCTACAGCATAGCCAATATCTGGCCTTGTACAAACCATTGCATACATAAGGCTACCCACAGCAGAAGAGTAGGGTACCTTGTTCATTTCTTCCTTTTCTTCTTCATTCTTTGGACATTGCGACTTGCTAAGTTTGAAATGTCCAGCAATTGGAACACGAGCAGATTTGGCATTGTGCATGTTGAACCTTTTGAGAATCTTCTCAATATAATCTTCTTGAGATACACATAGCATTCTTCTAGAACGATCTCTGGAGATTTTCATTCCAAGTATCTTCTTTACTGCACCCAGGTCTTTCATGGCAAAAGACTTGCTCAATGCTTTCTTGAGAGCAGCTATTTTAATTTTGTCATTTCCTACAATCAACATATCATCAACATACAAGAGAAGTATGATGGACTCACCATTTTCATAATGCTTCACAAACACGCAATGGTCTGCGGAGGTCTTCTTGAAATTATGTTGGATCATGAAGGAATCAAATTTCTTGTACCATTGTCTTGGAGCTTGCTTCAGACCATAGAGGCTTTTCTTCAGATGACACACCAAGTGTTCTTTGCCTGGTTCTTCAAAACCCTCTGGTTGCTTCATGTAAATTTCCTCTTCTAGGTCTCCATGTAAGAATGCTGTCTTGACGTCCAGTTGTTCAATCTCCAGGTCTAGTGTTGCTGCCAGACCGAGAATCGCTCTAATGGATGTCATCTTCACCACTGGTGAGAAAATTTCATCAAAGTCTATTCCTTTCTTCTGGTTGCATCCCTTCACGACAATTCGTGCTTTGTACCTTGGGCTTGGGTTGTTCTCTTCATTCTTGAGCTTGAACACCCATTTGTTCTGCAATGCTCTCCTTTCTTTTGGTAGTTCTACCAAATCATAAGTCTCATTTTCCTTTAAGGATTGCATCTCTTCTTCCATGGCTTGCAACCATTTGCCTTTGTCTTCCGTCTCCATTGCTTCTACAAAGCTTTGAGGTTCACCTTCATCAGTAAAATTAACATATTCATCTGAAAAATACCTTCTTGACGGTTGCTTCTGTCTTGTTGATCGTCTCAATTGGGGTTCTTGTTGCGGAGCATCCTCAATTGGTTGATCTTCTTCCGTCAGATTAGGTTGATCTGTTTCTTCAACGATTTCATCAAGTTGTAACTCTGGTTCGGCTTGATGAGTCTCTCCCCCTGAGTTGTTTATCACAATAGGGTTTTGATCACTTATCAGCTTAAGTGTTGGTTTCTCCACTTTCTTGATGTCTTGGATTGTCTGATCTTCAAAGAACACCACATCTCTACTTCGAACAATCTTTCTGTTTGCAGGATCCCATAATCTGAAACCAAATTCATCTCTTGGAGAACCAAGGTATATGCACTCTTTCGCTTTAGCATCGAGCTTTGCTCTTTCATCTTTCGGAATGTGAACAGATGCCTTACATCCGAAGACTTTCAAGTTGCGATATGAGGCCTTTTTACCAGACCATACTTCTTCTGGTATCTTACCGTTTAATGGTCTTGACGGTGATAAGTTGATCAAATCAGCTACTGTCACCACTGCCTCCCCCCAGAATGACTTGGGAAGTTTTGCGTGAGACAACATGCTCCTGACCTTCTCGGCAATCGTTCTGTTGAATCTTTCAGCTACACCATTCATCTGAGGTGTCTTGGGAGGTACTTTCTCATGTTTGATCCCATGAGTCTTGCAATAGTGCTCGAAAGGACCTCTATACTCTCCACCATTATCACTTCTCAGACATTTCAACTTTCTACCAGTTTCACGTTCAACTGATGCGTGAAACTCCTTGAAGATTCGTAGAACTTCGTCTTTTCTTTTCAATGGATAGACCCACAATCTTCTAGAGTGGTCATCAATGAAGGTAACAAAATATTGAGCACCACCAAGGGACTTTTCAGATGTTGAACAAACATCTGAGTGTACAAGATCCAAAATATGCTCTTTTCTTCTTCCACTTTCAGATCTACGGAAGGACACTCTACGCTGCTTACCTGCTAGGCATTCTTCACATAATTCAAGTGGTTGTCCTTTTATACTTTGGAGATGATCTTTTGCGAGGATCTCTAATCCCTTCTCGCTCATGTGGCCCAGTCTTTTATGCCACAACTCCTTACTTTCTTCTTGAGCAACATTCGTCTCTCCTTTGTATATTTTTCCTTGCATGCAGTACAAAGAGTCTTCCTTCTTGCCTCGAGCAACAATCATGCTTCCTTGACAGAGTTTCCATCTTCCATCGCTGAATTGGTTGTTCATTCCAGCATCATCTAATTTGCCAACTGAGATAAGGTTTAGACGTATTTCTGGTACATGTCTTACCTCCTTCAGCACAAGTTTGTTTCCATTTTCTGTCGTCAAAGTCACTTCTCCTATGCCCACAATTTTGCTTGTGACATGATTTCCCATCTTCACTGTTCCAAAGTCTCCTTTTTGATAGGATGAGAAGAATTCCTCATGAGGAGTAACATGGAAAGATGCTCCGGTATCTACTATCCAAGTGCAATCATCGAAAGCAATATTTAGATAGTTTACCTCAGTGATAAGGAACACATTCTCATCATTTGATACCACCGCTGTTGTGGTCTTTTCCTCCAACTTCTTTTTGGGATCTACCACATCAGGGTGTATAGTTCCATTCTTCTGATCTCTTTTCAGGAATCTACATTCTTGCTTCTTGTGGCCATCTTTTCCACAATAAAAGCATGTCAAACCTTTGGAACGAGACTTGAATCTTCCTCGTGACTTTTCACGTTTTCCTTTGCTTCTGTTTTCACTCCTTCCTCTATTCTCAACAACATTGGCTTCTGAGTGACTACTCGATCCCCTTTCTTTCCTTCTGGATTCTTCATTCAGTAAACTGTCTGTGATGTTATCCAGACTGAGCTTTCCATCTGGTGCTGAGTTACTGAGAGTGACCACCAACGTGTCCCAACTCTCCGGTAGAGAACTAAGGAGTAAAAGAGCTTGTAACTCGTCATCAATCTTCATATCCGCCTTCATTAGTTGGTTCACAATACCTTTGAAGGTGTTGAGATGCTCGATCATATTCTGGTCGTCAGTGTACTCCAACTTTACGAGTCGTCTGACTAGGTGAGCTTTGTTCCTGGGAGTCTTCTTTTGAATCATTGATTCAAGCTTTGTCCATAACTCATACGCATTGGTATAAGTCGATACATGCTCAAAGAGACTTCTGTCGATGTATTTCCGAATCATAGCCACTGTTTTATGATTCAGAATCTCCCAGTCTTTTTCGGCCTTCCCTTCCGGAATTTCCGGATTTGTGATCGGCTCATACAAATCCTTGCAGTATAGATGATCTTCCATCATCGGCTTCCAGTAGGAATAATTATCCGCAGTTAGCTTGAACATGTCTCCTTCCATCTTGAGTTTCACAGGACCGTGACTTTTTCGAACCGGTAGCTCTGATACCACTGTTGGGAAACAGCGGTACTTGTTCCCTCCTCTGTGAACCCCAAAATGGGCACTGTGCGGAAGCGTAAAAATGAAAGCGTAAAACTAATAACACCGGAAATTTTAACGTGGAAAATCCTCTCGGAAAAAACCACGGGACCTAGTCCAGAAAAATATCTCCACTATGAAAGTAGGATTACAGTGTTTCTCTCACTCTCTGAGGATCTCACAATTAATCTCACCCTCTCGGATGGTATACAAAACTCTCACTTTAACACACTCACAAAACAGACTCTCTCTGTTTTTCACTCACACTAATATGGCTTCACTTCTCTCTTCACCGGTTTTGATTCTCGGTGGTTCTTCCCTTGCTCTCTGCTTCATGAATCTTCACGCTGCATTCCTTATTTATGAAGGAAGAAAGATGCAAGAAAACAAGAAATGGTTGGTGTAGTGGAGCACTTCATTTCCGTGAAACAAGGAGAAATGGGAGACATTTTCTCCAACTTTCGGTGCACTATATTTTGTTCAGCAAGTGGTGGATGGGTCCCTTCTTTGTTTTATTCCAACAGAAAGTGAAGATAGTGTTGGTGGGATTTATGATTATGGCTTTGGTTTTGGGTTCAGGAAATGAAATTCAGAAAAATGATGCGAAGGCGCCAAAGGGACCACTCATTTGCCCATTGGATTGGCTTTCCATTAAGATGTTTTGTGCAACTGAGGCAGACTGTCTTAAACAACAACCTGGTTCAGTTTGTAAATGTCTTAACCACCAATGTTGTTGTCAGAGATAGAACTTTTTACTTTTCTCTTATCATTAATAATATATACTTTCTATCTATCAATAATAACTTTATAATCCTTTTCATATCATCTTGTTTCTCCTCATTATCCAATAGATTCATACCAACATTTCTAAGGAATCAATCACAGAACCACCAATTTATGATAATTCATTTAAATGTGCACAATTTATAGAACTTCCACTTAGTTCATCTTCGTATCATCAAAGGCATACGTGAATTCACATATCAATGATATTATTATTTAGGGAATATTCATTAACACTTTATGAAAGTAAGTTTTGTCAGATATTAACACATTTATCATTTAAGCATACTTGAGTTTCATGGGTTTAATTAATATAAAGATCATCAAGAGGGTTTAGTAGTGTTAAGTGTCATTAGACCATATATTCTTATATTCTTTATATTCTTGTAGATGATATTTTGTCTTAATTGTATAATTATTATTTTTATTTAGTGCTGAATTTCGACTAATAAATTTAGAGAACCAATATAATATATACTTAAAATTTATATATTTAATCATGGTTACTCATACCATAAAAATAAATATATAATTTTATATAACTATAATATAAAAAAAATCATATATGTTTAACGGATTACACTTGCTTATTTCAAATTCTTCAACTCATTAGTTGAATCAAAACTAAAGTATGGACTTCATTCTAAATTAATGTTTCTAATTTCATCTCTTTATTCATTAGATTCCATATTTGAGAACATTCTCCTATATTACATTCCAAATAATTAATACATAACTTTTTACTTGTAATTCGTTTTATCTTAAAGAAGGAAACAATCATATCATTAGTGTCATGGAATAGGTGAAAAAGGTGAATTTATTTGTGTTATTTTCATTTACACATGTAGCTTCCTTTTAATCATTTTTTAAATTTATTATTTTATTCTTCATTAATATACTTTTATAAAAAGTTCAACACTAAAAGATAAATTATCTTTATCCGGCAGACGTAATTACTAAATGGAAAAATTAAAATATTTAAGTCACACTTGAAAAAGTTATGAAAAAATATAAAATAGTTAAAATTTTCTTTTATGTTCATTAAAAAAACTAGTATACAAAAAAATAATGTATAAAAAATATATAAAACTAATATTTCACTATCAAATATGGTAATAAAAAACTATATTTTTTTTTAAAGAATGGAACAAATGAAAAATAAGAGCAAAAATAATGAGTTTGGATTAATTTAAAAAAAAAAGAAAACAAAAAGAACATATGAAATGGGAGAGAGTGAGAGATGAACATAAACCATAAATAACTTAAAGAGAATATTTTATTAAGTTTTTTTATTCTTTATTGTATTTAAGTTTATATTTTACTATTTATTAATATTAACGTACTTTATAAAAAAATAAAAAATCTACCTAATTTAATTCTCATAAATTTTCGTTATACATACATAAAATTTCGAAAGGTTGGGAGGGTCACAAACACCCCCAAGAAGATTCAAAAAGATTCGTTGTTGTTCTTATTCCTCAATTATATACAGATAGACATGTTTTATTATTTGGAGTATGGTGACATATTTTTTGTGTGTAAAACCTTTTATTATAATACAGTTGTTTTTCTTTATTCTTGTTTTTGTGTCTTTTTTTTTCCTATGAATCCAACACAAGCAGAGGTTGTTCAAACAAAAAAAAGCAAAGACGTGTAAGCAGAGGAACTTACTCAAGTAATGTGTGAATGACGATAACATGCATGTGTGATGTAAAATATATGTATTATGATGATGATGGATTGACCACATAAACTTATCAAGAAAATACTGTATCATATGCTTAATGAGTAATCAAATTAGACAGATTAATGAGAAATTGAATAAGGTTTGTGCACTCAACTATTTAAAAGTATATATATAAATTATTCTAATAAAGGAAGACGAGGATTGTAACACTTCTTTTTAAATGTCATGTGTAACTAAAATACAATTATGAATAAATTATAATATAGTGAAATATTTAAAAACTTAAAATTAATTAAAATTTGTAAAAATAATAAACAATCTCAATACAGCTTGAAATATCATATTAAAAATTTTCAACATAATTTATTAAAAAGAAATAAAGTTTGAAAATTCTAAAAATAGTTGGAAACCATCATCACACATACAAGGGTGAGTCAACAACATCAACACCCAAAAAAACACATATAATTATATAATTAATATAATATTGTTATCTAATAATAACATCAATCCATTTTACAATACAAAACATATTGTTAATTCAAACTCTTATCTAGATAAACCATATCACCACCATCAATTACTATCGCTATATGTCGTCTTTCGTACTCCAACACACGACCAATTCTTTTAAAAAAATGCGGTTTATTGAAAAATTAAATAAATCATTAAAAGATTTAAACTAATAGACAATGTTTTTTTAAATAAGTGTTGTCTATTGAAAAATTAAATAAATCATTAAAAAAATTGAATAAATAGATCATCCTTATTTAAAAAAAATTACTATCTATATTGATAGAGAATATTTTTTCAAATAAGTGCGGTGGATTGATGAACATTAGATAACACTTTTTTTTTAAACGTTATATCCTTCCAATAGAGAATGCTAAAAAACGTTATCTGTAAAAAGATTTGATAATTTTGTAGTAGGAGATTTATCATTAAATTACATTATTGCTGCTTCAATTACTTATTGTGACATTTAATTTAAAATCAAAACATTTAATAAGTTTAAAATTGAAACTGGTGGTAATAAATTGAAGACTTTAATAGTGTCACCTTTAATTATTAATTAAATGTTTTGTTTCTACGTGAAATATTGAATAGGTTGAGTTTTAAACATGAATGGTTTTTGCAATGTATTGAAGTGTGTATAAATAGGGTCGGTATACTGCATGATCTCCTATAGAACTTTTATCTTAGATAAATCATAATTATTTATGAATTTTATTTGTTACTTGCAGATTTTGACTGCAGGTAACTAACATTTTTTTAATATAAGTTGAAATTATATATCAATTAATTAAACAGCCTTTTCTTTTTTGTATGCAATATAGACAGCCTTCACGGGTGTGTTTAATATAAATATAGAAACAGCTGTGTTTTAAAACATAAAAGGAATATTGAAATACAAGAGACAAAACGACCTTACAGATAATTGAGTTGCTCGAGTCAGTGTGTTTTTTCTATAGCCCCTGATGAAGACAATAAACAATGTAATTAAATACACCAGAAACTAATTATTGAAAATCATTAAATAACAAATAACTGACTACATGTTGTAGTTGAATATAACAGTTAGATTTGACATTATGATATTGATGGCGTTGTTGGTGGCTTTACTGCGTCTCACATGAAAGGGTTGAAATTTAAGAACTCACCAAAATCTGATAGCTGAAAGAGTCCGCCATCACACCAAGGCCAGGGCCAAGTCTAATCTTCTGCCTTTTTGTCTCTTAGTATTAGTCAAAGTTTTCATTTATACGTGACTTCTTCCTTTGAATATGTCTCTCTCTCTTTCTCTCTCTCACTATATATATATATATAGACACGCCAACCCTATCTCTCATTCTCATCTCCAACGTCTCCAACATCTCCAAACTCAATCTCATCAACACACACATCCCATGGCTTCTTTACAGACCACACCTCTCCTCTCTTCTTCTCTAACAAAAATCAACGCTTCTATTCGTATCCCTAACCCTCCACCACTCTCTCGTTCTCTCCCAAAGCTACCATCAAAAACCCTGCGCATTGATCAACTTAACGGCTCCACACACACAATTCCATTGGAGAACAATGTCGTTACCACACACATATATCAAGATTTATTCTCTCCCACCGACAAATCATCTCATAACCTCACTCTTCAACTCTACGCAATTTTGGAGCAAGTTTCTGACAGAATTGAAATGCACAAAAACATCGGCGAACAGAGAAACAACTGGAATACTCTTCTTCTTAACTCCGTCAACATGATCACTCTCTCTGCCACGGCCATGGCCGGTGTTGCTGCAGCCACCACTGGTGACACCGGGGCACCGCTTTTGGCCTTGAAACTATCATCCACGCTCTTGTTTTCTGCCGCCACAGGAATGTCACTCATCATGAACAAAATTCAGCCCTCACAACTCGCCGAGGAGCAACGCAATGCTACAAGGTTGTTTAAAGAGCTTCATACCCAAATCCAAACCCTAATCACTATTGGAAATCCCACAGAGAAAGATGTGAAGAGTTCAATAGAGAAGGTGTTGGCACTCGACAAAGCTTACCCACTTCCCTTGTTGGGAGCCATGCTTGACAAGTTTCCCCAAAAATATGAACCAGCGGTCTGGTGGCCTTCGTCTCAGTCCCAGAGAAAAAGTAGAACACAGGAGAGGAAAAGGTCTAAGAATGGATGGAGTGAAGACCTCGAAAAGGAGTTGAGGGAAGTGATCGAAGTGATAAGGAAGAAAGACAGTGAGGACTATGAGAGGCTCGGAAACATAGCGTTGAAGGTGAGCAAGAGTCTTGCAATTGCGGGGCCTTTACTGAGTGGGATTGCAGCAGTGGGGTCTTCTTTTGTGGGGAATGGCTCATTGGCGGCATTAGTGCCTCTCATGGCTGGCTCATTGGCTTCAGCAGTTAATGCATTTGAGCACGGTGGCCAAGTGGGCATGGTGTTCGAAATGTACAGAAACTGTGGTGGGTTCTTCACGCTTTTGGAAGAGACCATTAGGGACACTCTTGAAGAGACAGACACTGAGAAAAGAGAAAACGGTGAAGTTTTTGAAATGAAGGTGGCAATGAAGTTGGGAAGAAGCGTTTCGGGGCTGAGACGCCTTGCATCAAAATCTGCTTCCTGTGCTATGGAAGGAATAGTCGTAGATGAATTCGCCAGCAAGCTCTTCTGATTAGGATAACATTTCATCTCAAACGATACATTTATTCTTTGATTCTTTATTGTATTGTATAGTCCTCTGACATAACTTTACGGAGTATTCATTGAAAATATGTATAGATATTTTTGTAAGTACTTTCAATTAATTGACACTCAAAGATCGAAATTTAATTCTCACATTTCTCTGTCTTATATAACTCAATTAGATGGCAGATATATTTGTCTGCATGTGCATAAGTAATTCAATTTCAAACTATAGATGGAACGCATATATATATATATATATATATATATATATATATGGATACCACGTATACAAAACAATACATACATCAATCCCACACCAGATTTGAGATGAGATCTTCATCCATTTTCCTTATCATGGTAAAGTATTTTCAGTTGACAATAGGTCTTATGTTATATTCCTGGAAAGACATGAATTGTAGGAACATGGAAAAGAAAATAATTACAATAATGAATTGTCAGTGTTGAAGGCATCTGTTCACCTTCCACCACAATTTCAAAAGACATTTGTGTTTGTTTGAAAAGAAAATTGAGGACCTTTTGGATAGTCATGGCCATTGTATTGAAAATTGAATAAGTAAAAGGTAATGCCTGAAATAAAAGGCAAGAGTATAATTATCAAGAAAATCATAACAGTTGCTTTAAATTTAGTGTATGACATAATTACCTAATTCTTTATTTGGTTTTGTGTGTGATAAAATAATGGTTTTACTAGTCCCATGTTGATAACCCAAGTGGGCATGCGAGTGGGTGGAAGTGTTGAACAGACCAAGTCAATGAAATGAATTGGTGAGCCGTCAATGTCCTTCTTCTCTTCATTTCATTTTACTCTTCTCTTCCTTTAGGTTAGCTATTCCTATTATGAATAAATACTCCTATCCTATTGCTCTTGTAAATGAAGATAGGTTTAAGCCCCTAAACCCTAATAAATTAACATTAATACAAACATATTGTCTTCTAAAAACAATAAGATTAATTCTTATTAGTTTGATGTTGGGGGAGAAATGTGTCGCAGCTGAGAGAACTCGCCCCAAAATCAGCTTGGTGTCGAATCTGTGGTGGATCCTAACTTGAGTAGTCATTAATTTATTTAGTTTAGATGGTGTTCCGGTGTATAAGGTTGACTTCCCTTACTCTTTTATATGTATTTGGTTTTTCTATGCTTTGCCAAAATTATAGAATGTAAAGTAAGAAACTGGAAGTGTAAAATGAATAACAATATAAAGATGATAAAAAATATTTAATTGTTTAAGTTGTCTGATAGGAATGAAATTTTTCAACCTATATAATCCATATAATTAATTATATGAATTATTAGTATTATTATTTACAACTCGTCTTTCCAAATAAGGTCTATAACTTTAACACAATAGAATATCAAGTATCGTGGACTGGGTATCATAATTCGGATATTAAATATTGTGTCTCCTATCTAAGAAAACATGAATGGATAGCTAAAGAATGAAGCTTATTTGACAAGTAATTGGAGTAGTAGATTTCAAGGCTGATGGACCTACATAAATATAATCCATCCAATTAAATCTATAATCAATGAGATAAAACATTATAAATAAAGTATTAATGATAATTTATGATTTAATTTTGCATTAATTATTGAGATTTGACTAAAAGAGCTATGACCAAGTAAGCTGAGAAATCTTTTGTAAGAATTTTTTTTGGTGTGAGTACTCGGAATTCAAAGAGCCAAGTAATGGGAAGGATTGCATGAAGGGAAGAGATTTTTGCATATTGTATTCGATCCTGAAAGAACAGGTAGATCTTTTTATTTTTGTAAAAAAAGTAAATATAAGAATATGATCTTGTCTTTTATATTTATGATATTTTCTAATCTTTATTTTGTGTTTTTCCTTCTTTTCTGTATTCCGAAAGCCAAGTCTTGATTTTTTTTATTTCTAAGTCCCAATAAAATATATATATATATATATATATATATATATATATATATATATATATATATATATATATATATATATATATATATCAAACAAAAAGTAAGATATAATTGATATTTTGAAAGGTGGTGATATGATATTTAAGTTAGATCGTTTAATAATTAAAAACACATTTATTATAACGATGATATATATCGGAGTAAAAGAAATGGACAGTATTTCGGGTCTTGGTATACATATGGATAACAATATTTTGAGTGTGTAGAGATAAACTAATTGTTTTTTTTTTACAGAGTTGCAATTTATGTACACAATGGTTAATTTAGTTATCCTACTATTCGTGTTGACCTGGTTTAACGTTTATAATTTTGGATTAATCTAATGTTTAGTTGGATTTAGAATTATTATTATACGGATAAAAGTTACCCCAACTTGATATATTTGCAAAGCAAGTGCATCAAATTATATAATTGTAATATTGTCCAATTGAATTTCATCTCTTCCACTTGTACCATATTTTCTGACATTTTGTTCATAATTAATGTCATTGCTTTTAGAATATAATGGAGATACTTTAATATGCTTTGCGTAATCAGAATCAAGTTTATCTTCACAAGTAATTTATAAAATAATAATATTTTCATTATCCTTGTGTGAAGCAAAAACTTAATTTGTTTGAAAGTGTGTTTCTTTTTCTTGTAGATAAATTCTATTTAAACACCGTTTTATGCTAAAATTTCTATTAGTGGAAACTTTTCATTGAAAGTCTAACTAAAAATGGATGAAATCAGCATACCTGTGAATAAATATTAATGATTTCATTTATATATTTAAGATATATATTGGTTTATATTAATTTAAAAATTATGGGATCAGACTTTTGAGTTAGTTTAAATGAAAAAAAAAAATCATTGAGATAAAGGTTATAAGCCAATGGGATTAATATATTGAGATACTGAGAAATAAGTAGTTTGTGGAAATAAATCAAAAGAAATGTTAATTGTTTATTGTCAAATTGATAAAGTTGCTACCAACAATGTAAAAGAGTTGCAACAATTTGTAGGTGTGTCTCTCTTAAAAAGGTGACAAATAGACTGTATAAGTTAGTGTAGAATTTGTGCAAAATAAATAAAATGAATAACCTTTAAATTTATAATTATATATAGAATTTCTTGTTTTGTAGTTTAGTGTAACAAACACTACAAAGGCTTCTTTACCAGTCTTTTCAATTTATATGCAAACTTATTTTATATTTATAGAAATTTATCTTTCTGGTATTTTTTTTTTTAAATTTTACTCAACTTTCACATTAAACTTTTTTTTTTCCTTTGATTACATATAGGGATAACGGATTGAGTCGGACATGGATAATATCTACCCACAATCCAATTCAAAAACAAATTACTCGTTACCTGTCCGCTACCCACACGGATACCCATTTAAAAAATGCCGGCAAATATTTTGAAATCCATGATATCCATGAATATCCGTAAATATTTAAAAATATATACTTTTATAAATTATTAAAAATAAAATTTAAATAAAATTACAAAAAATATATAAATTATAATGTAAATTAAATTAAAATCTAATTTAACCTTTTAAAATATAAATTAATTTTAATTTTAATTAAATTTCACGTAATAAAATATAAATTATATTTTTATTTTTATTTATTGTGGGTAACGGATATCCGTAGGTACTGATAGTATAATACCCGCACCCGATCCATTTATAAGCAGATATTAAAATACTCGTTATCCATAATCTGTAGGTAGTAAATATCCGCGAATACCAGTTATCCATCGCGAATTTTTTTAATTATTATTTTTTAACCTAATGAGTAAACTTTACACTATCATATGTTTCGACGATTAAATATATTTTGTAAAAATCATCTTGAAAATGTTTTTAATTGAATTAATTTGTGTTATAAATTTATTTGTCTTCTGTATAAAAATTAATTTAACACATTGAAAATCAAGTTTGGTTGCTAGCTAAAATATAAAAACAACCCATAAAATTTATTTTGAATTGCAATTTACGGTTCAAGATCATCATCGGCCTCAAAGGTAACTCAATATTATCTAAAAAATTCAATAATAGATGCTTCATTATAATAATAATATTTCCTGAAACATTGAAAAGATGTGTTATAGTTCTATTTCAGTTATTATTTAAAGGATATTAAGAGAACTACTTAATATATTTTCTATATATTAAAAGGTTTATAAACAGAGGAAGTAATCAATTAATACCCTTATTCAAATATTATTTATTATTATTTTATTTGCTCACTCTTAATTACTTGAATATGTAGAGAGTTTTGTTGGTGGACTCTTTCCCTTGCCTTCTAAGCTCAGGCCATTTTCACTCTTTATAAAAACTCCCACAATTGAAAATCTTTCATCCACAACAGAGGTTACCCATTAAATTTTCAAGAACTATAATATTTTTCTTTTAGTGATAGATATTCATGGAAAAGAAAAATAATATGGTTTTACATGAAATAAACAAATCTTCCATTCTTAGATAGACATAAACACACTTTCATTAAAAAAAATCACCTTTTCATAAAAATAGATTTCATTAATGAAATCTGTAGCATTGTTGTACAGACAATGGAAGCGAACTTGAAAGTTTGAACATAAACTCTACAGTTAATAAAATGCCTTGAGAAAACCAAAAAGGAACTGCCATAAAGGACGCATTCCAGACATAATATAGCTAGAGTACCAGGAGTATAATGCATTGTTTTAACACGTCAAATTTGATGGATATTTTGATGAGAGTCATTTCAATGGGTTTAACACTTATTTTAGCCTAAATCTTTAAGGGTGTGTTCTTTTAAAAGAATTCAGGGGAGATGATTTGAATGGATTTGAGTGGATTTGAGGGTAATTTTTTTGTTGTTTTTTTGAGTGGATTTGTGGTTAATTGAGAGTGGATTTAGAAGTAAAGTTTGTGAGAATTAGTGTAGGATTTGATTGATATGATATATTTTAAAAATTTGTTTAATTAGTAGAAAATAAAGATTACAAAATTGCCCCTACTTATAAAAGTATTATAAAATATTATTTTGTAATGTTATATTTAATTGTAAAAATGTTTATAAAGAAAAAAAAATTATGAAAAATTATTAAAACTGTGAAAAAGTTGTGAAAAAGTTTATTAATTACTCTGGTTGAGAGCCCCTTGTCATCTTCTTTTGCTCCTGCCAAATTGTACTCATTAAACACCAAGAAGAACAGCATTATTGTTCTTATGATTATGAAAGAAACATAGACATGTTAACTTGTGTATAAGAGTTGTATTCTATTTCTATGCTGCCTAATTGCCTATATATACAAACAGCTTTCCTGCTTAATTTTTTTTCTTGTTACTGGTTTGCTAGATGAAATTGAACATCACCTGTTAGTGTGGCAACAGTAATGGAATAACGAGAAACAAAATCAAAGCTGGAATGTGTGTCGGACGTTGGTAGAAAAAAAAAATAAAAAATATATATATATATATATGCAGTTGTGCATTGCAGTTAAACCACCCTCTCTTCTCTAAGTTAGGCATATGCGGGAGGGGTCTGTAATCGGTTACCACAAGTTGTAACCGATTACAGAAATGCAAAGAATCCTTCACACCACTGTAACCGCAAACCGATAGCTGTAACCGGTTACGCACTGTTCATCATCTTCTCAAACACGCCCATCCACTTTCTTCATCTTCAAGAACCACCTGCTGCATTCCACCAACATGCATAACGTCCTTCTTCCTCTTCCTCTACGTCCCTACAAATCAAAACCAACAATATGTGCTTCGATAAACGATTTTGGTATGTTACTAACCTAACCACTTTCTGTTCTTCGTCTCAGCAAAACCTTCTTCTCTTCCTCGTCTCAGCTTACACAGCGGAGCACTCTCTCTTCGCACACACCTTACAACACTATCAAGCAATGTAATAAGCTTCTTACCACTCAATAAATAACATCAACTACCCACAACCAACCACATATCAATTCCCACCAACGGGTCAATGGCACAATGTATTTACTGCACTTTCACTGTGTGTGGATGCAAGAATCTTTCCTGTTGAATGCCTGTATGAAGCACTGTATAGCTCAGGAATATTTCAGTGCCCACGCCCCCATGCCAACCTAAGCATTCTCGTGCATGCAAAGTGTAAAGCAAACTGGTGACTGTTTTCTATTTCTTTAATATATACCCCTTCACCATGTAATCGGTTATTTATTTGGTGCACTGTGCTATGGAATTGGTATTCATCTGCAATGATTTACTTATGTGGAATTTAATATAAAGGTCGGGGTACACACGACATTTCACCTAAAATCAGTGCAAATCTTCTCACTTTCGCGGGTGATCAAAACTGGATGAATCTCGCAAATCCGTCCGCGCTTTTCCTCGCCAATCCTCTCATACGAACACGACGTTACCTTCAATTCTTCGCTCTATAATTCGCATGAACAGTGAATTCAGTTCATGCGAACACAGCGTAAGGGAATAGATTTATTGGTCATCTTTATTTCATGTTCAGCATTTTCATTGTAAATGTAGAACTTCTTGGCTTTCTAACAAAATTCAACTCAAATATCTTAATATTGATATGGAATTATGAATGCAATTGAAAGCCTATATTTCAGACAATGACATTAACATTGACTTTTAACACTCGGATTATGGGAAAATTTGTCAACAAGAAGAAGTGATTAGGAAATGTTTGAGATAAAAATACAGAAGTAAATTAGGATGGCTTATAGTATTTTGTTGGTACAAATGGCATTTTGGTAATGACTCCTTCATTGGCTTTTCCTCGAATGATAATCTTTACTTTGGTGCCTGCCTTGTGCAATCCAGATTTGACATATCCCATGGCTATGTTCTTCTTAAGGCAAGGACTGAATCCACCACTGGTTATTTCCCCAATGTTCTTCCCTCCTTCATCTTGAATTTCACTGTGGCTTCTGGGAGGTGGACCAGAAGAAATGAAACCAACACGCCTGATGGAAGGTCCTTCTTCAAGCTGTTTCAGGATAACAGCAGCTCCTAGAAAACCACCTTCTGCTCTCCTTCTCTTTCCTATAGCCCATGTCAGTCCTGCTTCAACTGGTGTAGTGTGTTGTTCCATGTCATTCCCATATAAACACAATCCAGCTTCAAGTCGCAGACTGTCTCTTGCACCCAATCCTGTCAATCTCACCTTCCCTTCAGATTTTTCCAGTATTGCCTTGGCAAGATCTACACCATGCTCTGAAGGAACTGAGATCTCAAATCCATCTTCTCCAGTATACCTGAAAGTCTCGATGAAGGAAGTGTTATTCATTATGCTTGGTCCAACCAATTAGACTAAGCATGGTGTCCCTGATAGACTCTACTGACAACAGAAACTTGCAAAATAAAATCAAGATTACTCGGTCACAATAAGAAAGTTAGTGTATCATGGAAAGGAAAGGAAAGATTGCCAAAGTAACACAAGATGGAGTCTCAGGAAGTTGATTAGTACTCGGATGAACTTTAAAGAAGGAAATGTTGATGTTGGTAAGAAAAGCATACCCGGTTCGGGTAAGAAAGCACTGTGAACCATTTATGTCCAACACACGGAACTCCCCAAAGTATAGCTTGCTCAAATCCTCTTTTGTGAGGTGTTGAAGAACGGGGCCAGCAAGAGGACCCTGCACCAGTGACAATAAAAATCCTTTATTGATGTTACAGTGAGGAGCCGTCTATTAATTCAAAAGCCCCTCAATTCATTTGAATATTTTAACACGAGTATAAAACACCTGAACAAGTGAATCGTTATACCTAGTTTTAATCTTGTGACTGGGAAAAGAATATGCGATACTAGAACAAAAGATACAAATGGCAGGTGATATGACAGTGTACTAAATAGTTTCCTGAAGCATTGGTTTAATGTTTAATGTCTCTACAGGAGAAAACCTCAAGCAGCAGGATAAAGGCAAATAGGTAACACAGCAGACAAAACAAGTTAAAAGTTGTCCTTAGCAGGTGCCAACGTAGAAGAGCATGTGAAATTACCTGCAGAGCAAGTAGAGATCTCTCATCATGTATGTGCCATGACACATCACCTCCTTTGGCCTTGAATGCCTTCATATGCTCCTCAATATGAGCCAGATCTTTATCCCTGCAACCAGCATTCACAACCAAATAAATGTGGTCATCGGTCACCTTGGTAATTACTGAATCATCAATTGCCCCTCCCTTTTCATTTGTGAAAACAGTGAGTGTCCCAGTTCCAGGGGCAAGCGCAGCAACATCAGCAATGACTAGCTTTTCAAGGAATGAAACAGCATCCTTCCCTTTGAGGCTCAGCCCACACATGTGAGAAACATCAAAAAGGCTACCATTCTGCCTACAGTTTATGGTGGAGTCCATGATTGAGTCCTTGTATTGGATTGGCATGCTCCATCCAGCAAATGGAACCATCTTCCCACCATGAGCAATATGGAAGTCATGAAACACCGTCTTTTTCAGCTCAGCTTCAGAGGCAAAACATCGACGAACAACAGCCTTCTTATCTCCATGAGCAAGACGACGTGTGACCAATTGCCCAAGTTGCCACAATCCCCCCCTCATTTTCTAAGCTAGATATCTGAAGAAAATACTTCAAAAGGTTAAGATAAGTTATTGACACACCACAGTGATAATGGTCACAGAATTTCATGTTACTGTAATTGAATCAAGTCATTCCAAATTTGGGAAATATAATACAAGACGGTACGTCATTCTCCCTAACCAAAATTGGCCAAAATCCCAATGTCGAAACTGGAACAAGATATTCGATGGCGTTGCAGTCAGAGAAAAAACCAAGGCCCATTGTAACAAGCCAGATGCGATCCAAAAGGAAATAAAACTACAACAGAACAATTAAACCTAACATTCCATGAAAATTGTCATAGAAAATCTATAAACATGACATTTTGCAGAACTCAAAAATTGAAACAACAGATCAGTGTACGGTGACAGATGAAAAACCCAGTGAGGAATCAATCACATACCATGCACCCAGAATGAAATAAAGACAATATGGCTACATTTTCTAGATCTAAATGCCAATTTCGAGATTACGAGAGTGAGTAACTAAATATACGGATCAATACGATATTATTATGAAGCTAAGTGGTAAAATGAAACAGAGAAAAAGAGAAGTGAGAGCACTGACATGACAGAGATTGGTTTGTAATGTGTAAGGAATTGTTGAGGAAAACGAAGCAACAGAGAAGAGAAAAGGTGCGCAGTGTGTGTAAGAAAGAAGAGGGAGGCTTATCTGTTGGACTTGGACATAAATAATATAAGATACATTTATATATATTTAAAGGAAGAAAAAAGAATAAGAAAAAAGCGGGTGTTGGTGGCTGAGAACGAGAGAGAGGTGAGAGGTTCCTCTTCTCAAATCGACATACTCTGTCGATAATACCACATCGTTAGTGAGTGGTCGAAGCACTACCAAACCACACTCACTCCTTCCCAATCTCTTTTCACCAATACCTTCTACTTTCTAATAATTTATCCTCAAAATTTATATATCTTCCGACTATCATATGATATATATCTTACATGCTTTTAATATCAACCACCTCAAATTGATTATCACAAACTAATTTTCAATATATATAAATATGATTAATATCGACTTTATGGTTTGATTTAATATTATTATTTACATTGATAAAAAAAAATAATGGTTTAGCACGTTATTTTGTAATATATTTTTTTTCAAAATCTTGTTATTCTCCTCATTTTTGTAGCTGATAAAAGCAATAATAAAGCGATGAAGTTGGTGAGATGGTCTGGTCATGAAATAGAAGAAGTGAACCAAAACCTGAGCCAAGTGACTTGAGAAGGAAGCAGTTGGGTGGTTGGTGCCTCTGGACTCGGGTAATAAAAATTATTAAAAAGTTAAAAAATTTAGTTATAATATATTAGAAATTGTAGATGAGATGAATTTATAATATATAAATAATTATAAATTTTATTTTAAAAATTATTTATAAAATTAAATTAGACTTAAAAATTTATGGAACCTGTTATTTGCAAAGTTCGTGTGCTTATATTTGGCTGGCTGTAGAAAACTTTATACAACATTTATTGATTATTTTTTAAAAAAAATCTTAATTTAACATAATTTTAGCACTGATGAGCTGACCAGGAAAATGATATATAAACAAATGACTGAAAGTAACAATCTTTGATGATGGGAAGGGGCAGAAACGAAAAACAGTACACGGAACGTTGGTATTGTCTGTTGCGCGGAGATTTACAAATATTAAGAATTGAAAGCGATTGTTGGCAGCCAGAAACCATTCATCATATTCGTGGTTCCGCTGAAGCCCCGTTTCATAGATACTTTTTCTAAATTCTCTCTTCTCATTTTCTATTTCTATGTTTTGGTGTTTCAGTGAAGTTTATGCTTACCCTCCACCAGGTATTACTCTCCCTCTCCAAATCCCTTTTCCTTATTTTCTTCCTCTTGTCTTTATTTTTCTTGAACCAACCTTTTTTTATTGGTTGTTTTGAAGGGATCAATATAATGGTTCAAACATGCTAATGGTGTATGCTCCTAGAGCTATTCTAAAGTGCCATTTATACCAAGATTCAGCTTCTGCTCAACAAACATACCCATGCAAGATCAATAACAATGTTAATTTGGTGAATTGCAATCCTAAACCTTTTGGCAATCCCTCTAGTAATATATTATTTCATAGTTCCTCCTTCTCTGGGAAATGTGATAAGCTACAGAAGAGTCTTCATCTATTCCATCATGTTGCCACACATAAATGGCTCGTAAGCATGCTTGCTGGACCATTTGACTTGTGTAGTTTAGTTGATTCATCAATTATCATTGCTCTTGCTGATTGATATGTTTTTTTCTTTTTGGCACCATGTTAAGTGTGGGTTACAGGATTCCGTTTCGTCTGATGATGAATATCGTTCTTCACGCAACATAGCCATCAGCTTGTTCAGGCGTTACAGGAACTTCATTGATCGTGGTGGAACCGATAATCTAAAAGTATTACCATTGACATGCCTCCTTTGCATGTTCTTTCAATTCTTTATATTCTAAACCTGTTTGTTTTGTGTGTTTTCACTCTCAGGAGTTCATCAATGCCGGGGTAAATGCATATTCGCTCGGATGCACTGATGAAGGATTGAGGAAAGAACTTATGGATATGAAGAACTCTGGGATTGAAATTGATGTAATGCAAAGTTATGGTGGAAGCACCAGCTTGAAATCTAAGATCATCTCAGAGGAGGTCAGTTATAAACAGCTAATTCTAAGCCATCAATCATGATTATCACGAGAATTTCTTGAGGATTAGCCTTTACTGTAAATTGGTGGAGCTGTGTCTGTGTAGAAGGAGCTGATTTTCTCCATTATGTTTACCAGATTCTTAGAGACAGGTTTGTCTGCATATAAATAAACAGGCTAAGCCTCTTTGAAAGAAGCAACGGTAACAGAAATTATAGAACCGATAGTTGTTAGTTAAGCTTGTTAGTTTATTAGTTTTCTAAGCAACTACTTAATGCTAGCTCTTAATACAACACCAAATTGGCATCACTTGCATTACCTAATATTGGTTACTTGATTTTGTTGGTCATCAATTCTGCTAGGTCTCAATTGTCTTACTCTTAATGACGTGTATCATGCAGGTTGATGAATGCATTTTCTGGTTAAGCATTATATTCCTCACCATCTTGTGCACACCCCAACCAACCATTGTTAGATGGTCATCTACACCTCCGGTGTCAGATGAAGTGAGACTGCAGTGGAAAGGCTTTTGTGCTCTTATAGCAAATGCATATTTCATGAAGGGAATGGCTTGGTGAGATGCCATCCTTGCACCCTTTTTTCCTATATTTTAGTTTTCCTTTTCAAATATGCTTCTAATAGAGTAGTGGTATGTATGATTTTTCCCCATTAAAGAGTATCATCTACCACTACCGTTAGTGGGTGAAGTTTGTTCTCCTTCCTGACTGTAGTGCATAGTTAAAGTTTGCAAGTAACAAAAGCCTATTGGAAATTCACAGTAATGCTTGATATGTGTTTATTGAAGGCTTCCGGTGAAGACTCTTCAATTAGAACAGACAGCTGTTATGGGTCAAGCTGAGAAACCGTCAGTTGTTGCTAGCCGAATGCGATTAGTCTTTAGCACGCTTGAGGTTAGCAGTTTACCTATTATTACGATAAATGTGTGGAAATGGTTAGTGTGCCGACCATGATATATTTTGAGACTTAAGGTGGAACATCGCATGCATGCGATTAAGATTATTATTCTTTATGTCTCGCTGGTCATGCTCATCTCAATACATTGCTAATCAAAATAGAAATAGAATTTAATGTAACTATTTGACTGTTGTAGGTAGTGAGCCCACAGTGGCCAAGAGCATAGAACACGAGATCAAGATAAATCTTCCTCTCAACAATTGCCCGTTGAGTTGTATTCCATGTTTGCTGACAAATGTAGCAGCATTTTGCCAGATGATATTAAAAGGGAAAGCGAATAAAAAACTGGATAACAATGTGGTCTAAGTATGTTCTGTGCAACCATTTGAATTTCTGTTTTGTAAGTCATTTAAGCGATAAGTATATTATACACGTATAAATATAATAATGCCCTTCTAGTGCTTTAAAAATAAAATTTGGGGAACTTACCATCAGTTGGTACATACAATACGGAGGATTATTTCATTCAATGGTTGTTCAGTTTCCCTTTAAACGTTGATTTACATACTTCCCTACGTCTTGCATGATCCACTTTGCAATCACTTTCAAACCAGTAACTTGGGATGCTTACACACGATAACGTCCAAAATCATATTTGAAAGTCTTTTTAAGACAACGTCCAATTAACAACTTTCTCTTCAGCATGAAAGAACACCACAAGGGTATATTACAATCAGTGTTAAGAACACAGCAGAAAACAAAAGTTTTGGGAGAATGCACTGATTCTTTAACTCAGAACAACTGTGATTTATAAAGCCTTTACAGAAAATTGAAAGATACACGTTCTGCCATGTTTACAACCTACCAATGACAGTTACCAAAATAAACCCAAGAAGAAATTCCCAAGACTTCACCAGTTAATATCTAGCTTTCGGGAAGAAAGAACGAAGGAAGCTCTATTTCCCACCTTCTCGAGAAGGGAAAACAAACTTGTGCCTAGACTAGCCAAAGGAACAAATTTCTGACGAAAAATAAATCGGTCAAAATTGAACTCTGATAGCCATGGTCTTAAGTTAGAAATTATCACATATCTGGAGAGGTGACAAATTCACTAGCATCTTTCAGTACTCTCCTTGCACGCCAATAAATAGCAGTAGCCTTTTCTGATGTCCCCATCTGCACAATCAACCGAAAAAATAAAGCCATGGATGCATCACTTGGATTGAATGATAAACTATCCGCTACACATAGGTACAAACCAGATATGGAAAGGGATTTAAAAACAAGTCAAAGTGCAATTAAAGCAGTTTCCTAGCAGTAGTAATACCAAAAGGGGGGAAAATTTACCTTGGTCTCCATGCGATAATAATCTTGCCATAAGCTGACATTTTGGTCATAAGTTGCGAGTGCAGATTCATACAACTTTCTGGAATTTATGAGACCATCTTTATCTCCTATTGATGCAAGGTTTGTTTCCAAGTCAATGCAATGTCTATGTAACGCAAGGCCAGGATGCGGCAAAGCTAGATATCTGCAATGAGAACCAATTGAGGAACTTATTATAGATTTAAGACATAAAACCCTGTGGAATAATGTTTTGGTAACCAGTACCCTGAGGTAATTCCACTGCACATACCGTTTGTAGATATCTCTAGTCTGCTGAATTCCATCTTTTTGAAGTACAAAACTTACAATGGCAGAAGAAAGGGAAAACCCATTTTCACTGCCACCATCTCTGACCAAAGTAACAACAGAAATCTCTACCAGTTTATCAAAATATTGTCTTTGATTTGCATAGAATTTAAGGGCCTGTATTAAAGAAGAATAGAAAGATGAACTATATGAAGAACTTTGCAATTTTAATATTATAGAAAATAGTTCAAGTGACGGACAAATCCATTCAAAAGCTGACAGAATAAATAAAAATGCATGAACATTTAATAAAGGAGGAGCGTACATAAAAATCTTTTCAGCACTAAGTACATGCATTCTTTTACCAATTTCAGTTTCAAGTTCAACCGGCAAACACTTCTTTACAAGACGAGAAATAAGTTAAAAGCCAACAGCTATTTTTCAGCAATAATGAATCATTAACAATAACCAATTAACATTGAATCTTCCGTAGGAAAAAGCATATGGAAATCATATTGAAAAAGGAAAACCAGATAATTCTAACCGAGATACGGTTCAAAAATCAAATAATCAAGGAACAAATATTGTATAGTTTAAACCCTGAACATAAATTTGTGTTAAAAAAGAATTTGATTGGAACAGAATTCAAGATTCGATTGACCGTATAAAAACAGAATCAAGATATGATTGACCGTAGAAAAACAGAAACAAGATATTGGTGGTAACAGTACCTTTGACCACAAGTGATATGATTTTGAAGCAGAAACTTTCATCAAACTTTGTTGAAAGAGTTCAAAAAGGGTTTGCAAATCAGCATCACTAGGCGTAGCAGAACTTCTTGTGATGTATCTAATTTCAATAGTAATCCTCAACACCCATAACTCCACCGATTCTGCAAGCTTTCCACTGCAAAGCTCTGCTGCCAGTTTCCGAGCCTCTTCCAGTTGTCTCAATTGCAAATGTAAGGACACGTGCTTGCAAGCAAGATCTTCAGTTATACATCCCATGCTTTCAGCCCTTCCGTATATTGACAGGAGATGTGATATATAGTTTACAGCCTGACCAGATGGCCCAATTATATTGGTTTCTCCTTCTTTAGGAGCTATAATAGCCGATAGAAAATTTGCATACAAACTAAACATAGTTCCTGATGATATATTATTCAAAGCCTCCTCATAAACCTACAAAACATATAAGGGTAAAAAACATATAGGGGTCAGACCCAAGTTTCACTACACCAACAGGCACATAAGAAAAGAATCATTGAAAAATCCAACATTACCACGATCTAACAAGCATTATTCCTAGAGCTGGGATACAATTAGATGGAATTACAATAACAACCTCCATCAAATATACCTATATTTCCTAGATTCAGGCTAAAGCAGTCATAAATCTCAGTCACCAAAATAGCCTTTAGTGAAGTACCATGTTCCCTACGATTTCAGAAGTTCCCAAAGATTCATACCTGAATAGCCTTTTCCAGCCGAGGAATTATGAACTCTTCACTTATCCCCTGACCATTTTCAAGATCACATTCACGCCTTGCAAGCCAGTCCCAAAATTCCGGTTGTGATGAAAAATCCCTCTTCGTGTCATTCAATATCTTCTTACACATATCTTCGTAATCTGACAAATTTGTACCCTCCAATATTTCTAAAAATCGCTTCCTAAGACTGAGACTTGAAGGGACAGCTTCAACCGCTCCGCCGTATACAGTCTTGAAAATGTTCATACCATGTTCTGCAAACAATTGCTGCTTCTTTTTCGATTGATCACTTCCAACATTTGTTCCATCATCATCATCACCCTCCACTTTTTCATCCAGAGACATGAACAACTCTTTGTTTTCATCCCTCCATTGTTTTTCATCATCACGGGTGAGAGTTCCCTCATCCTCACCCAAAGCAACCTTCCGTGCCTTCAACTTATTAAGGTAGGTAAGTTCCATCCGAAGATACTCCACCCAAAGATCTTCCGAAGTTGGACAAACTCTGAGACCCTCCTGCATCAAAGCACGAGCAGCCGCAACATTCAAGTTGCGATCAAATTCCCAAGCCGCAGCATAAATCCAAACTCCCGGAACCTTTGGATGAAACCTAATAACTTTAGCCAATGCCTGCATATTATTCAAAACAGCATTGTTCAGCATTGTATGAATTACATGTTATACACGCATATAAATACATGTATCCCATATATGAAGAATCCAAACGAAAATGCAATGAAAATGTTCGGAGAACAATTGAGTAAAACAAGATTAAGTACCGTCTTCATCCTGCCATTTTCTCTGATCCTGCAAAACTCGAGATAGCGAAACCAGAGATCGATGTCGCCCTTGTAGCGCTTCAAAGCGAGCTCGTAAATCTCCATAATCCTAAGCAAGCCAGCGACATCCGACTTGGACTTCTTCAGCTTCTTGTTGCCTTGCTTTCTAAATTCCCGCGCTACGGACTTCTTGCGGAGCTCGCGGAGAGCGTCGAGTTGAGTCTCATACTCAATATAGGCCAAGAAATCCTGCTTCAGAGGACACGGACGCTTCAGCCTGTACTCGAATTTTCGCCGCTGCTTCACAATCTCGGCGATTTCGCGGCGGTTGAAGAGACCACGCTGCTCGAGGTCGTCAAGCTCATCTACCATGCGCTCCAATCGGTACTGCACCACGTCCGCCATGTTGCTTGGTTTCGAACACCGTCAAACAGAGGAGCAGCGCGAGGAACTACGAAGCTTTTAGTTTCGAACCTGAACCTATCTTTCTGCAGTTGAGGTAGAAGGAGGGTTTTGCTCGTGTTGGGACTCTTATTGAAAACGGCCCAACCATTATATAAACGAACCTTAATAATGGGATGGGCCTTTGTGGGCTTCAATTAAAAAATAAAATAAAAAGCCCACCAACCTTACTAGATATTGAGAAACAAAAGATGTGCAAAATACACATTATCCAAGAAATTTTTTGAGTGAAAAATGAAATACCAAGACAAAATTAATATATATATATATATATATATATATATATATATATATATATATATATATATATATATATATATATATATATATATATATATATATATATATATATATATATTTGTTTAATCCTTTTTTTTATCTTATCTCTACTTGTAGGTAGAACACTGAATTAAAATTTAGGTACATTTTTGTCTTAGTAAAAAAATTAGTATACTTCTGTTTTTAATTATATTATTGGTATAATTTATTGATCGATTTTATTTATATTCTGCCTAAAAATATAATTAAGTACCTTTAATGTGAGATCATCTTCCAAAAACTTTTTTTTTTCTACTCACCATATTTGAACCCGAAAACTTGATTAAGTATATATCTATTATGATCCTTGTAACAACACTAGTCCAGATTGTTTAGAAATAGTTAAATTGAGGTAATGTTGTTAATGTGAAAAGGAGGGTTGTAACAACAACAGTCCAGATTTTATTTTATTTTAAAATATAATTGAGTAAAATAGGAATATAAAAAAAAATGTATGCTTATATATTATTATAGAAAAATAAATATCATAAATATAATATATGTATAAGTTATTATCTTTTTCTTTATTAGTTCTAAAACATAATTAAAAGTAAAATGGAAAATAAAATTGTTATAGATGAATTATTAAGGTAAAACAGGTACGCGCATGGAAAAAATTAAAAGTTAATAAATTAAAAAACATTTTCTGTTTCAATCATTCTAAAAGAAAACATTTTTAAATATAATCTCAATTATTAGGGTTTTACTCAATGATTGTTAATATATCTCATTTATTTTCTGAGATATATATGTACGCCCTCGAATCCAAAACTTTTTTGCTTTATACTATACTATACAAAAGTATAAAAGCAAACGCATACTGAGTCAGACAAGAGGACGTTGAAGAAAAGACTACATTGCGCAGAGTCACGGGTGGCCATACTTTTGGTTCACGTACTTCCAAAAATGCTGCCTTTTTTCTTCTTCAGCATCTGATTTATTAATGAATACGTGAAAATGATGGAACTTGGAAGTTCATACATACTACAGATGCAGCAGATACCTCAGCATCTCAAAAAAATATGTAAATTGAAATACTGGTAGTAAATATGCCACCCTCTCGTGACATGGTGCAATTGCAATGCATGTAGCTAGCTACAACCTAAATAAATCAAACGATGAAACTAGAAAGGCCTTGTGCGACGACCACTTGCCCTGCCACAAAGAAGGGCATTCTTTGGGACAGGATATTCGTCTCTCCATGATTTGGAAGGTGTATACACTCTCAGATAAAATTGTTGTCCCAAGTATTGCCTTGCCCAATTCTCAGACCTTATGTTCCACATTCCCACGTTGTCTAGTGCCATGTAGATTGCAGTCCACGACCTTGGATACACCTGTACGGTGCATCTAGCAACTGTGTCTCTCAGATTGTAGTGTACTCTACTGTCTTGTGTCCACTGCCCGCTGCCAAACCTATTCACCTCACAAAATCATATGTTAGTTCTTGTGACACTGTAGTTCCATGAATGCAATGCAGATTTAGTTAGTTAAATAGTAAATAGCTGAGACATACCCTACAACAAAGAAGGAATAGCCATCAATATGCCATGACTGCACAGAATCCTCCCAATTTTGGAACACAATCTCCACGAATTCGTGGAAATTGGCCCCCATGACAGAGGTTTGGAGGTAGGCATTATTGCCACCGTTAGGAATGGTAGGAATGCTTCCAACGTAGAAAACTCCTTGGATGTTGAAGTAGTCGGCTAATTTCAATGGGGTATCTGGTGCAACGTATGAGACACCATTGACAGCGTACCTCTGCTTGCCATTGATGTAAGGAGCCGAGTTTGCCAGCATGATGGTCCGGCTTGGTTGAATCAATCCATAATGGTAAGATCCCTGAGGGTTTGGTCTTGGCCCACTTGCAGTCAGGTTCCACCTGGTTTGGGATCATCAAAACAGAATATATACTAAGTTTATTGGCAGATAAGTTACAGGTATAATCCTAACAAGTGCATGTAATAGTTAATGCAAAGTTTTGTCCTGTATTTGGTCCCTTAAGTGCGTATATCAGTTGACACTTCACACTTTCAAGCAACAAGGAAACATAATTACCACTTCAAGGACCAAATTGTACATTAGCTCAATGTGCAATAGTATGTACTCTAATAGTTATAAACTTAAACAACAGAATAGCAATATGCAACCAAAAGAATACCGGATAGTTCTAGCCTGATAAACTGATGATGTAATATCAAGGGTAGGCCCTGGAGGAACTGGTCCAGATACCCCAATGCGTGAATAGCTATAATGAAGAATGGAAGTTGTTGTGAGTATCCGTGTGGTGAATCTTGTAGAGACAACTATGTAGTAATCCTTGACAGGTTGATCAGCTGTGACCAGCACGGAATAGGACTGTCCAAGATGGATGTCAAGGGAAGAATAGGAGTTTTGGAGGGTATGAGATCCTTCTACCTCCACAAGTTTCAAACTGTGGCCCTGGATTCTAAAGTTGATTGATGTTGTGAGCCCCACATTTGATATTCTGAATCTATAAGTCTTACCTACAGATAAGGCATTGAAACAGTGTAGTGATTAAAGGCGTGCCTTTTGAAAATTAACAATGGTAGCAGAGCACAAAAGAAAGTTCAGCAAAGCCTAGAGTTATTTGGCTACCTACCTTGATCAACAGTGAATGTGTTTCCATTCCAACCGCGTCCATTGATAAGAAGGCCATCAGGGAAGGGGAGATTATGACCATTCTCTAGTACTCGTCTCAGTCTCTACAATAACAAAGGGTAAGTATAAATGTAATGATGATGAGAGGATGTGAAGAGAGGATAAATAGAAATGAATGCAAGGGGTTTACTCGGTGGTCAAGCTTGAACCAATCTCCAGCAAGAATGGTAAAGTCTCCAGCAGGAGGAGGGAAAGGGACAGGAATGAGAGGGCGACTCCAAATTCTGATGCCACCAAATGCTCCAGCAGCTTTGTGCATTCCAAGAGATGGGAAGTAGAAATAACTACCAATCTGGTCTTTTACCTGAATAGCATATGTGAGGTTCCTCCCAGGTGGAATTGGGCAATTTGTGCCCTCCACTCCATCCTGCCAAGAGTTCCTCCTGTGCTGTAAGCCATTCCTGCAGAAAACATGCTAACATCATCAAATTCTGACAAACACAATTGTTTCTACCTGCTAAATAAATACACTATATAATTTGTGTTCGTCATAATCATTGGTATTGATTGGACGTTGGACAAACAACCTAGGAACAACAACAGTTCTGCAAAGTTAGCATTTACATTTGTTCATGAAATATGATTTGATATCCCTAAACATGTCACATTCGAGTTTCTCTTCACATAGTTTAACAAGAAGCAAACTTGACGTGAGAATTCAATTCCATCTTGAGTTGAACCTCGAAAAAGTTCCTGCATTATAATGTTGTAAGAATTTAACTGAGAAGACTGGTCAAGTAATAAAAGAAGGTTTATGTTTGCAGGGTTGAGAAGATGCCTGTGAACAGTTTTGAAATCCCATGATCTGATGAAATCATGGTAGTAATTTACCGTCCCAAATTCAGTAAGCTACTGTATTAGATTCCTAAGTTGCCAACTGCTCAAATACACTATTTTAATAACAGGGATCTATATAGTCAGTCAATTGCAAGATGCCCAAACAGAATATTGTAAAGATGAATACTTTTATGCAGCCACTCATGGAAACATAATCCACACGTCCATTATAATAGGACACAGATTTTACCATAAAGCGTCATTAAAAAAGGGAATCTAACCTCTAATTAGCTCTTTGTTTGAAAGTGGTTTTTACAAAAAAAAAAAATCTCTGATTGATCGATTATAAAAAACAGGCCAAAAAAGATAGCATTGACAGAGACAAAAAAAGTTCACAAGTTTGCATGCCCCCGTATATAGCAAGATTTCCCCTCATATTCATGTACTGAGGCAAATTAGTAGATTTCGTTTAAATATCACACTAACTTGATAAATTAAATATAAAGAATCATGTGGGCTCTGAATTTCTTTTTCCAGGGAAGGAAAAAACCGAATAAGTTCACCTGATCTATCAGAAAAGTTAAGGAACGGAAAACGTAATTTTGATGGATAAGAAAAGGTAGGAACTTCTAATAGTTTTTATTCAAAATCTGCACAGAAAATGTATAACTTTCATGAAAGGCATGCTTCCAGGACAGAAATTAAGGAACAAAAGCAGAACAATTCAGATAGGACTAGGATGCAAGAATGTACCAAGAAATGAGAAATGGCTCTCTGAGGTAGTTATAGACATTGATAATCAAGTTGTCATTTGTAACAGCGTCTATTTGAGGCCCCGGAAACTGGCCATTAATCAAGATCCCCTGCAAGATTGGAACCAAAAACCACATTGAACCCAAAAATCTTCAACAAAGGTTACCCCAACCTGTGCTGAGCATAAAGCTAGGAAATTTTTCTTTCTGAGAAGAACAGAGTGGCAGTTAGAAAGTACCTGTTGCTTAACACCAAGAGGGTAGATGTCGCCGTAGGTGACCTTCCAAGTGAGGTACCGATAAGGGTCTTCACAGTGGACGAAAGCAAAAAGAAATGTGACAAGAAGAACGATGAAAGAGAGAAGATTACACTTGCATGGTCTCATTTTGCATACACTGACCTCAGAAGAGCAAGGTGTGGTAACTTGCTGCTTATAATGTAGTGTGAACCTCTACATTATAGATCTGTCTGTGTTTGTTTTGTTTTTTATTTTGTGTTGTTTATTAGAAAACAGATTTATAGCAGAGATCAATAATACAGAAAACAACCTACAACAAAGTCTAGAACTAAATGTTTCACTTTTTATAGTTTCTCCTCGTCCTTCTCCTTTGGTAGTTTTTATTTTACTTTTGTTTGCAATTTTTTTTGGTCGGTGGAAGGAACTTTGCGATAAGTGAAAATGGAGGACATATTTTTCCTTGGAAAATATGTATTTAATAAAATTGTTAAAATATAATGATCATTTCTCTTCTTCTGTAAAAGTTCACGGCTGTAATATTTTTTATCATTATATAATATTTTACTTTCTTATTTCTTTTCAATGATTCAATGATTCCATGTGAAATTTAGAATTATATTTAGATTCTCAACAATAAATAAATACAAATTTTACTTTACATACTAATTTGGTGAATTAAATTAAACTTAAAATTCACTCCAATTAAAACTTGGTTAACTAATTACAAGAAAAATTACAATGTTTTTATCTAATTAATTATTTTTGGGTGTATTTACGTGGTTTAAGAGAAGAAAAGTGGTAACCTACGATGGAGAGGCAGGGCAACAGTGAAGTTTTGTTTGGTAGCGAAAGCAAAGAAAGATGGAGTGAGTTGTCATCCAGTTTAACAAATAAAGGACCATCGTGATCACATGCTTCACAGTGGTCCCACTCACCTGCATCCATATAACATGTTAAATCAACAAAATATACAGCAGAGTGTCAGCTCTAGCAGTAACAAATACCATCCATTTTTCACTTGCACCAAGACTCATGCTAATATTTGTAATTTTTTTTCCTTAGTTTTGGTTTCTGTATTTGTAATGATATCGAAGTTGATGAATTCAAGTCACGTGCATCTGACATTTTACAGCTACTTATCCCTAAGCCTGCTAAGTTATCAAGAAAAAGAATCCAATTTTGTGATTCAACCTCAGAAAATGATTTGTTTTTGTGGTGTGATGATAAATTCATTTTCTGGGTATCAGAAAGTAAGCCGTGTGAGTCAGAGTTTAAGTATTTATATCATTTTGAACTGGTTCATATAAACCTTCCACAACTGGGCATGGTTTAATTCCTGCAATTAATGAAGTTGTGGAGTTAAAGAAGCATGGGAGGTGCAGGATCAAGCGTTTGCATGGCAACACGAAGATGTTGTTAGAATTATTATGAAAAAAACTGAAGGTGAAGCAGATTTCTAAAGGCTCATGATTGGTATATTTATAGTGCATTCATTTACGGTCACTACTGACAATACCAACAGAAAAAGAATCAACACTTTCAAACTTAAATACAACATTTATATGTAGTGATTGGTTTATTTGTAGCGCATTCATTTGCGGTAATTTACACAATTACGTTACTAAAATCAAGAAAACCTTTCTAGTTTATGTAAAATAATATTAAAATATTTACAAAATGAAGAAAAGAATGGTAATAGAAGTTATTATTAACAATTCACAATATGTATCATTATTATTTTATTAGTTTGTATAATTAAAACGGATGCATAAGAAGCTATCATATAAATAATTTTAAAAAATTTATTAAAAAATATTTTTCTAATTATTATAAGATAATGTCAATGTGTCAAGTGTATATAAACTAAGCATTTCTGTCGGTCAAACAAGTGTTGATAATGGTTTAGACGGAGTGAACAAAATATTAAAACATAGATCAAATAATTATTATACTGTTCGGAAAGTCAAACTTAGAAAAAAATTAAAAATAACTATTTGCCCAGTTCTTTGAATACTCTTGGACATATTAGGTTTTAAAAACACTAGAAACTATAATTTGACTGTAAGAGGACCAATCTCTACTTGCTTCGAGATTTAGTAAGAAAAATCATCGTAACTAAGTTCATGTTTAGGTTTTTCTTACAAAAACTTTGGAGTTTTGGATAATACAATATACTTTGTTTTTATCTTTGTCTTTCAATTTAATTTTAAATCCTAAAATATTGTTTAGGATTAACTCCTTTTTTCATTATTGCAGCATTTGAAGTATTAAACATTTTTTATTATCAGGATTTATTTTCTAGTAAATCGCTATACTAGTATTTATTTCTCTTTCTCTTAACTTCTACTTTTTCTCACTTTTTCAACTAAGGATGATAAGATGTGAAGAGAAATATGATGGACCTGCATACCTATAATAAAAAAAGTATCGAAAGTATTTTAGTATCTTGGTCTACTTAGATCTATCTTGTTAGTCAATTTAGGTTTATTTTATTAGTCTGCTTAGATTCATCTTACATAACCCTTATTTATATAGATTAATGACATACTTGTCCGCATTTAGTTTTTATAACTCGTATTGACTTAAGTTTCTAATATTTTGTAATATATTATATATGTTTTTCCAAAGTAATATGTTCATTTACATTTCTTCTCCATTTCATCACTTATTTTTTCACGTCTATTTCATTTAAAAGTAATTTTCTCATTCATTTTTCTTCTCTTACTTTAATATATTTTAAAATCATTTCTATTTTTAATATATTTATACTTCAGGATTAGAAATTATAAAATTATAAATATTACTTATTTTAAGAAATAAACTTATAAAATTTATTATTTTTATTAATTTAATTAACTAAAAATAAAGTTATTAAATTCTTGCATTATAAAAGAAAAAAAAAGTTACAAAATCAAATAATTTCTTCCTGCGGGTAACATATACCAATTCGTATTGTCATTCCTATTTCCCAACTTTTTCAAAGCACGTTCTTTTCTTTTCAACTTTTTTTTCATCTTGCATCTTTTTTCTTTTTTCCTTCACTTCAATTGCAAATCAGTAAATACTTATTTCTTAAAATTTCTTAGAAGTGTTTTGAATTAACTAAATGAAGTTTTTGATATAAAAAATAATCTTATAAAAGAAATACATGTTTCTCGTATTTTAATTAATATTTAAAAAATAACATTAATGTACTGGGTGACCGGACGGTTAATCCCATCCTAGCCAAAAACTATAAATACAAATCAAAGCTAAGACCTTGTGATCGCATTTATTACTATGCATTTATTATTGTTACATCGGACTACCGAACAGACCGTTTACTGACTTTAACATCGGAGAACCTTTGGTAGGTATACATCCGGATGGTAGGATGAAGAAGAAGGCTTGAATTGAAAACCAATTAGTCTCAGGATAGAAATTGTGTAGATATTAGGAGTGACTTGACCCATCCCAAAACAATTACCATGAAATATTGTTTGACGATTTATTTTTTAAAATTGAGTTTTATTTAAAGATATAATTTAGAAAATAATAATACAAATTTTATAGATAAAAATTAGACTTTTATTTTGTTTAATTTATAAGTTTCTTTCTTTAGGACTTCGTAATTTTTGAACCATTTACAAGTTAGGTGATGTTGTTTTTTGGTTATGTTATAATCATTAGGAAGGAGTAAAATGGATCGGTGAGAGTTGAGTTTGGAGATTCGATCTTTGATAACTTATAATTTTGTTAGATTTTCTACTAGTTTTCGAAGATGTTTAAGCTAACAGGCATAATACATTAAAACCAAATAAGAAAAGTTAATATATACAATAAAATATGTTTCGGATCATGGTCAAACGTTAACTTAAATCATTTTCTGATTACTTGTTTTAATATTATTTTATCTTTGTTTGTGTAAGTTATTCTGCAATTGTTTAAATTAGTTTAGATTCATTCGATTAAACAATCAATACTCTAATAAATATGTTGTAAAAAGTTTGAATAACTATATATTTAATCTATATAAATAGTCTTTTTTTTCTAACTTTTTGAGTAATAATTACAATCTAATTCTACTTAATCTTAATTAGTAACCTGTTTAGATTAATTAAATGATTAATTCATTTTGATCATGACCAATTGATCTTTTCTATGCTTAAACTATAATATAATATGTTTAACACATCTAATACAAATTTAATTTTTTTATTGGTTTAGATATTGAAGAGTGTTTCATCCTGCAACTCGAACATCTTATCTTACACTTCCAAAAATTTAATTGTTACCCTTTTAACATATGCACCTATAACTTTTTCAAAAATTTCTTTTTTAATTTTAATAAATATCATTTTATTTTCTTCTCTTTCTTATTAAAGACATTTTAATAAATATTTTTTCTTTCTTATTAAAGACACTCTACACCACCTTAATAATAATTCTAATTTAATTTAAAATTTAAATATTATTTAATATAATTTTATATTTTAATAATTATTAAAATATGATTTATATTATAATAATAGCTATATTGAAAAAATAAAAATAAAAATAAAAAATAAAATAAAATAAAATAAAATAATAAAAATAAAAATAGTATAAAATTTGATTAATATATTCAAATATATTAAAATATTAAAAAAAAGTTAAATAATTATTAAATTTTAAATAAAAACATAAATTTTTAAAAATTTGTTTATTAGATATCAAAATCAGTTTTGTCTTTTATTTAAAATTTAATCAATATTTAATTTAATTAAAAATTATAATATTATTCATATTTTTGTAAAATAATTATTAAAGTATGATTTATATTTTTATAATAGTTTTATTAAAAAATAAAAATAAGAGTAATCGTGAAAATAAAAATAATATTAAAAATTACATTTAATATATTTAAATATATTAAAATATTAAATTAAATTAAATAATTATTAAAATTTAAATAAAAAACAAAATTTTAGAAACATATGTTTGAGATCCGATAAATTTATGATACGGATATGGATATCCGATAAATAAATTTTTCTAAAATTTTAATTTTTATTTAAATTTTAATAATTATTTAATTTAATTTAATAATTTAACACAATTTATATATTGAAATATATTAAATGTGATTTTTAATATTATTTTCATTTTTATTTTTACTTTTATTTTAGTTATTATTTTTTAATAAAACTATTATAACATATTTTAATAATTATTAAAATATAAAAATATAATAAATATTATTATAACTTTTAATTAAATTAAATATTGATTAAATTTTAAATAAAAAATGAAACTGATTTTGATATCGATAAACAAGTTTTTGAAATTTTTTGTTTTTATTTAAAATTTAATAATTGTTTAATTTTAATATTTTAATATAATTTAATATATTAAATCAAATTTTATATTATTATTATTATTATTTTATTTTTATTTTAATTATTTTATTTTTATTTTTTTAATATAGCTATTATTATAATATAAATCATATTTTAATAATTATTAAAATATAAAATTATATTAAATAATATTTAAATTTTAAATTAAATTAGAATTATTATTAAGGTGGTGTAGAGTGTCTTTAATAAAAAATGAAAGAAAATAAAAAGATATTTATTAAAATGTCTTTAATAAAAAAGAAAATAAAATAAAATAATATTTATTAAAGTTAAAAATAAAAGTTTTGAAAAAGTTAGAACTGCGAATGTTAAAATGATAAAAATAAAATTTTTAGAGTTTCAGGAGATGTTGCATGTATAGGATGAAATACTTTATATTGAAAGCATGTGAAGTAGATTGTTATTTTTATGATTTTAAGTATGATGCTTCTCTTACATATAAGGAACAAGTTTAAATAGCATTATATAGACAAAATAATCGATAATAATTATTTTATAATTTTGAATTTAAAGTACTGTTTTATTTTGGTACGTGAAATTCAAATATTACTTATATTTACTTTTGAATTTTGGGATATTACTTATATTTACTTTGAATTTTGGGATATTACTTATACTAAAAAGTAAAAGTACTTATTTTCATTTTTTTTCCTCTTTTAAGTGAAATTAGTAGTTATATTTGATTTTTATTAAAAGAGAAATATTTGGAATTAAAGAATAATAGTGTAAATCAAATAATCTTTGTATATTTTCATAACAACAACTTATTCGTGTTTAATATGAACATATAAACTCATCAAATATATGGCAATAAACTCATCCACATTTTGTTTAAAGATCTGTATTCTTATCATGCCACCTATGTCATTTATTCTTAAGCTTTTTAGATTTATGGTAAATTTAAGACATGTAATTATGAAGAAATTTCACATCAACTATATACAAGATTAATTAAAATATATATATAAGGAAGATAATTATTACCCTACCGTACATAATAAAATATTAACCGAGTGGTTACAAACAAACAACCGGATATTCAGGTAATTTGTTTATATCTTATTCTGTTTATATTTTATTGGGCTTATATTAGCTTAGGATCTAAGGTAAATTATAAATACGAAGCCAGGGCCGAAAGCCAGATACGTTCCACTTATACATTATTATTCTACGTTACTCTCAAATACTCAACAGTGAGAACCATTCCCTAAATATTCGACCAAGAGCCGAGGCTCTTCAAATCACACGCCTAACTTGAGCGTCGGAGTACCTTTTGCAGGTATATCCCCCCTCGTCAAGAAGGAGACCGATCGGCTTGCGCCAACACCGATCGGCCAACAGTAGGAGTTTGGAGGCGAGCGAGCGGCCCAGACGCGTCAGCAGGTTAGTCTCTCGGTCCCCAAAAATATCTACCGAGACATTTTGGCGCCCACCGTGGGGCCAAGCTTCAAACCCAATGATGACCACGAGGAGCATGGATGAACAACAAAGCACCAGAAAGATGATTAGAAACCACAAAGAAACCAAGACGAGCGTTCGGTCTCGACATCACTATTTCAGATCAACCGTTTAAATTTTCGACAAAGTGAACACTACAATAGATGAATCATCATCTCTACGTGAGACGTCATCAACAAGATATATCAAAATCCACACCATCAACTATGCAAGTGCAGACTAAGATCTAGTCATAAACAGACTTCATGCTTAAAGTATCATGGAATTCAATTAACGAAGGGGAAGTCTCCTATTGCAAAGACTGATTGCCAATTTTGTCAGCAAAGTTCATAATTCACGACCTAGTTCAAATACCGAGCGGTAAATCCCTCTCGGGAGAGAGGTAAAGCCCTCTCAAAGCCGAATGGTAAAGCCCGTTCCCTAGGAAGCACTCCTAGGTCGAAGACCGAGCGGTAAATCCCTCTCGGGAGAGAGGTAAAGCCCTCTCAACGACGAACGGTAAATCTCGTTCACTAGGAAACACTCCTAGCTCAAAGCAGAGAGGTAAAGCCCTCTCAAAGCTGAACGGTAAAGCCCGTTCCCTAGGAAGCACTCCTAGGTCGAAGACCGAGCGGTAAATCCCTCTCGGGAGAGAGGTAAAGCCCTCTCAACGACGAACGGTAAATCCCGTTCACTAGGAAACACTCCTAGCTCAAAGTAGAGGTAAAACCCTCTCAAAACCGAACGGTAAAGCCCGTTCCCTAGGAAGCACTCCTAGATCAAAGACCGAGCGGTAAATCCCTCTCGGGAGAGAGGTAAAGCCCTCTCAACAACGAACGGTAAATCCCGTTCACTAGGAAATACTCCTAGCTCAAAGCAGAGGTAAAACCCTCTCAAAACCGAACGGTAAAGCCCGTTCCCTAGGAAGCACTCCTAGGTCGAAGACCGAGCGGTAAATCCCTCTCGGGAGAGAGGTAAAGCCCTCTCAACGACGAACGGTAAATCCCGTTCACTAGGAAATACTCCTAGCTTAAAGCAGAGAGGTAAAACCCTCTCAAAGCTGAACGGTAAAGCCCGTTCCCTAGGAAGCACTCCTAGGTCAAAGACCAAGCGGTAAATCCCGCTCGGTTAATGTCGAAGGTCGAGAGGTAAAACCCTCTCAACAAATGTCGAAGACCGAGAGGTAAATTCCTCTCGGTTCCTGTTGAAGGACAAGCGGTAAATCCCGCTCGGTTAATGTCGAAGGTCGAGAGGTAAAATCCTCTCGATAAATGTCAAAGACCGAGAGGTAAAATCCTCTCGGTTCCTGTTGAAGGACGAGCGGTAAATCCCGCTCGGTTAATGTCGAAGGTCGAGAGGTAAAACCCTCTCGATAAATGTCGAAGACCGAGAGGTAAATTCCTCTCGGTTCCTGTTGAAGGACGAGCGGTAAATCCCGCTCGGTTAATGTCGAAGGTCGAGAGGTAAAATCCTCTCGATAAATGTCAAAGACCGAGAGGTAAAATCCTCTCGGTTCCTGTTGAAGGACGAGCGGTAAATCCCGCTCGGTTAATGTCGAAGGTCGAGAGGTAAAACCCTCTCGATAAATGTCGAAGACTGAGAGGTAAAATCCTCTCGGTTCCTGTTGAAGGACGAGCGGTAAATTCCGCTCGGTTAATGTCGAAGGTCGCGAGGTAAAACCCTCTCGACAAATGTCGAAGACCGAGAGGTAAAATCCTCTCGGTTCCTGTTGAAGGACGAGCGGTAAATCCCGCTCGGTTAATGTCAAAGGTCACGAGGTAAAACCCTCTCGACAAATGTCGAAGACCGAGAGGTAAATTCCTCTCGGTTCCTGTTGAAGGACGAGCGGTAAATCCCGCTCGGTTAATGTCGAAGGTCAAGAGGTAAAACCCTCTCGATAAATATCGAAGACTGAGAGGTAAATCCCTCTCGGTCCCTATTGAAGGACGAGCGGTAAATCCCGCTCGGTTACTGTTGAAGGTCGAGCGGTAAAACGCTTTCAGTTCCGCCAACGCAGCCTCCCTCAAACTCATCAGTCCTATAGTTAACCACGGCTAAAGCCAATCGCTTAACTCGGACTTGGGGGGCATAATGTACAGTATAAAATATTAACCGAGTGGTTACAAACAAACAACCAGATATTCAGGTAATCTGTTTATATCTTATTCTGTTTATATTTTATTGGGCTTATATTAGCTTAGGATCCATGAGGTAAATTATAAATACGAAGCCAGGGCCGAAAGCCAGGTACGTTCCACTTATACATTATTATTCTACGTTACTCTCAAATACTCAACAATGAGAACCATTCCCTAAATATTCGACCAAGAGTCGTGGCTCTTCAAATCACACGCCTAACTTGAGCGTCGGAGTACCTTTTGCAGGTATATCCCCCCTCGTCAAGAAGGAGACCGATCGGCTTGCGCCAACACCGATCGGCCAACAGTAGGAGTTTGGAGGCGAGCGAGCGGCCCATACGCGTCAGCAGGTTAGTCTCTCGGTCCCTAAAAATATCTACCGAACTAGTTTTGTGAAGATAAAATAAATTTAAAATAATTTTCTAGTCATTTTAATATCTATGACTTAGATATCCAATCATATAAAGGGATTGACACCACTCTCTACTCAAAACTTTAAGGCAATGAGTTAATGAATCTTTCATCTTTATACAGTGCTCTACTTTTTCATTTCTATCCAATGTCAAACTTAGATTCACACTTGTATTCTCAACAATCTCGTCCTCAAGGGTGAGTCCTTTCCACATAGGTACACTCTCCCTTCAGAGGGAAGCATTTCCAACCAACCACAACCACGAGTAGCCCTTCGTACCATAGTTCATCTTAACGAGACTTGCTTACCTTTATCCTTTGCCAGAAAAACTTTCGGTATAGGGTCGGTCACTAAGATAAATCATCGGCTTTGATACCACTATTGGGTTTATCAAGAAGGAAGTTCACTGGGAAGACACAATATCAATGAGATATGAGTCCAACCATATAAGGGATTGACATCATTCTCTACCAAAAATCTTAAGGCAATGAGTTATGGGTCTTTCATCTACTTTCTCATTTTTATCCAATGTGAGACGGAAGCTCACATTTGGATTCCTATACGCTAAAAACAACTACTTCCCTTTCTTACAGTAATTCAATCAATAGCTTTAAGTAAGTATATTTGTAAAATTTTGATGAGCTAATTTTAATGCTGCAATTTCAAGCATCATAGACATGAATAACATTGATTTTTCATCAAAATGTTCATCCATATGGCCAATTCAACTTTTAATACTTCAATAATCATTTTACCGCTTGTAATAAGTTTAAAATACTCACTTACAACTATCAAATACTTAAAATAATTAACATGAACAACTTAAAATATTGCTTTCAATTTCATAATTTAAATTTCTTTAATTAAATGAAATACTTAAACAATATTATGAAAAACAAATTACAAATAATTACTTGTAAAAAGTAGTTTGAATGAGAAAGCTAATAAATCACACAACGTATAAATTGAATAATACACACTTAAGAAAGATTATTATAACAAAGAAAACCAAAATTATATGAAACCTATTCTTCTTTTGAAGTTACAAATCCAATACAGAGTAGGATGAATGGAGAATAAAGATTATATAAAAATGGTAAAAGTTGACAGCATTTTTTGAATTACTTTTGTTGATAACTGAGGGAGAAGACCCCATCTGAGTTTTCTGGGGGCAACATTTGCAGTGATGAGCAGTGAATGAATTGAGTAATGATGGTCCAACCGAGTAACCAATGTTGAGGTGTGAAACACCATCTCATTCACAAACCTATTTATGATTTTGCATTGAAACGGAATCATACTGCCAACTAAATAAATGCTATCTGAAATGAAAGCAGGACAAGGCCAATGGATCCCTCATATAATCAATACTTCACCACTCAAATGCCAAGGATCCTTCTGTTGCCAAATTATCCACCACAGAAGTCAGAATAACTTTCTTACAAATTTTACCACCAAGAATGTTAGCACTTGAATGGATACATTCTTTTGAAAAGTCTTGATTTCCTTGATGATTATTACAAGGATAAAGAACCAGTGGCCATCTCAGCATGTATTAGCTCGAATTCTCGATCAAATAACCACTTCCATTCGTATTATAATGTACTTGAATCATTGAGAGTTTCTGTAAGCAGAATAATAAATTTCAAGGATGAATGACGCTTGAATTTTATTACGGAAATCACATTTTTCAGAATTTTGAACTAAATACTTAATATTCTGACAGAATAGCAAAGAGATTTAACACGTGAGGATTTCAAAGTAAATACCAACCCAAGCAAACCACCGAATTTCAGAAGTTATGCAAGCAAGCCACCAAATTTAATGAGTGTAGTCAGACACCCTATTACTATTGGCTAAATTTTTGGTAATGTTGGACTCTTTTGGCAGAAATAAATCAATATTTCCATGAACTTAGGGACGGGATTGCCACCTGTCGGCAAGTATTCCGCATACACGGATTACACTACCAACCATTCAATATTAACACCTTAAATGCTCAGTCAGATAACCTAGTATCCTAAGCAACTAGAGATTGCTGGCCAAAATAAAATGATACAATAATTACAGAATAGTATGACTCATTTGAATTTCAAGAAAAATGCAACACAGAGGAGGGGAAATTATATATTATATCAAAGGCAGATTGAAGTTCTGAAAATACAGCATTTGTCCCCATATACAATGTCAGTAACGTCTCCATTACATTTTTCATGTAATCTGTACAAAATTGCATGCAAAACATGCCTAAGATACAGAATCGGTAAGAGAGTGAGAACATCAAAACAAAGGGTTCACCGGACAGCCAGATTCTCCAGACAGGCAATTACACACTAGAAATTGTCAAAAGCAGACCATAATGATCACTAGGCAAAACTGGAAGTACCAGTTGTTTGATCTCATTTCTTACTTTCTTCTCTTTGTTGTATGAAAGACCAGGTATTACTTCCATCCCAATCATGTCAACACTAATTATCTTAAAATCAGTTAAATGACAAATGAAGCGATCTAGTCGCTTTTGGAGAGTACGGTTGCCTGTCAACATCTGGTTCGTCTTGGTGTCATAAGTCCAACCACTTTCATTTGGCCTTAGTTGAGCCCAGGCATCAATCCATCCACCTTGCAACGGATATTGGCCATCACCTTTATCATCCCAGTTCATGTCACCTCCAAAAACAACATTTGGCTTATTATCGAGAAGGTTTAAAGCCTCATTGGCCTGAACTACTCTTTCCTTGCTGAACATCTGATCCCATTTGGGGGGGCCTGGACAGGGACTCTCAAGATGGCTAGTGGCAATAACCAATGACTTGCCACTTTCAGCTTCAACTTCGGCAATGCAAAGTTCTCTTCCCATAACGGAATTGCTGAAGGGCTTGTTGCAGAAAGACTTAACAGGCAGTTTGCTTAGCTGCAATTGCGTACACAGGTATACCAGAAAACATAAACTACCTCTTCGCCAAATAAAATGCTCACTTAAAAGTAAATATAACCTCCAACAACTGTAAAAAATAACTTCTAGCTAAATGCAGACAAGCCATTAATGACAAACCAGCAACAAGAAGTTCAAAGGATAGACAATCACGATTACTATAACTATTATAACGTATCAGCACAGATTTATCAATATGACCCTATGAACAGATTTGTTCCTACTTTCAAAACCTATGAATAAACTGCATGTTAGCAAAAAAAAACTCGTGCCAAGCACACAAAAAATGGCGACATATTTACCGTGAAGTAATATCCAGGTCATCAAAATAAATGCAGCACATGGGATATAAAGGGGTCCAGTCTAGAACACACCGAACAAGTATGTATCAATAGAGGCAAAGGTTTAAAGATATCAAACTTACCACCATACAGAAGTATGGTCTTGAATAAGCCATCTCAGAAGAAACCGAGCAACGGTACACACTCCACCACGTGGATTGCTTGAATATGTCATATATATTGGGAGTCACCTCCTGAGGCGGCAGCGGTCCAAATTACAGAAAGCGACAAAACTTCAAAAAAAGTCATCAAATAAGAAAGACAGCTAGGAGCACAAATATTGAAACCTGGAAGCAGATAAAGTCAGGGAAATGCAACTGAACAAGATCACCAATAGCCTCCATCCTCTTCTGCAACTCCAAATCTTCCCGGAACCAGACATTGTAACTCAGTATCTTAAACGTACTAAAAGCTTTTCCCGACTCCGCATTATCTGCAACATACAATAGCATTTCATAAAGCACGTATTTTGCAGACATTACAAAAAATAGAAACGCATAAAAAGACGCTCACCATCGCCGGTGGTACGTGTAGGTGTAGCCTTATTGAACAGCTTAACCTTCTTTGAAGTATCATCATCATCCTCGACAACATGAACTTCATGGATGGCCTTTCTTTTGTTGCAGGGTCGAAGAGGGAAGAAAACAGAGCCAACGGAAGAATCGCCGTCAGTGGCGTCAGTCAAGTCGTCGAGATGGGAAAGGGAGAGAACGGGGCATCGAGTAGCGCAGACTTCGCAAGAGGGGTTGTTGTAAGGGTTTAAGAAAGTGCAAGCCTTGCACGACCATTTCGGGGGCGACGAAGACGAAGAAGAAGGACCGCTTGGGGACGCGGGGGACAAGCAGATTTCGCACTCCCGCTTTTGAGAAGGAGGGTTCACGAAAGTGCATTTTTTGCAGGCCCAAGACATCGGAGATGAAATGCGAACCGATCCAAATTTTCTAGGGTTTATCAGAAACGATGATGAAGCAAGTGAAGAGAAGAGTAATCGAAGAGGCATTTCAAATTTCATGCCGTTTTTGAACGACTATCAAAACGCAACGCTTTGAAAAAGGTTAAAACGGCAACATTACAAGCCGTACGTCGAGTGTCGAGTGTCGAGTAAAAATGAGCTAAAAAAAATAGTAAAAAAATGAAGCTAAAAAATTTGTAAAAAGGTTCGATGCATAATGAGTTGATGAAGTAAATTGATTTCTTTAAAATTATTTTATTTCTTTTATTTTATATATTTATTGTAGTATATTAAATTTATTTGACTAATGGTGTTAGATGTATGTATTTTTAACTAGAATATAAAAAAACATTTTTCTATAAATTAAATGTACAAACTATAACAAAATAATTGTTGTTTGTAGGTTACATATCAACTCAATTCAATTAGGTTCAAACTCATCTTCAATCCGAGTTAAAACCTCTTTCAACCTCGTTTAACATGCAAATTAAATTAAGTAAATCAATTTAGTTTAATTCACTTTTAAAAGACAATGATTTTTTTAGGTCTCAACTAAGTTAACTTTAAAATTTGAATCTATTTTGACATATCCGTACCTACATTCATTTTCAATTTACCATACATTTATATAAATATTATTAAAAAATCTGTTATACATTTATTTGTTAAACGTAAAATTAATTATGTTAGAATACTTAAAATTATATTTTTTAATTTACTGAATTTATCACACTGACTATTTTGCCCTTTTAAATTGAAGAACACTGCTGAATTTTAATTGGTTCAACAAAATGATACTTATTAAGTTTATCGTACTAGTATATATTTTGCGATAGTTGCCACAACTTTAGTAGAGACTAAATTTACCTGAATAATTTCAATAATAATAAATTTGAGCTCGTTTTATCAATTTTAGGTTCTTATTTGATTAACTCTACATTTGACTAATACAAAATTTAGTCATTTAATTATATTAACGTTTGAAAGTTTTTTAGTGATTAAGCAATTATTTTCTCTGAATATTAGTATACGTAATAAGAAGATTTCAATATCATTGATAAAATTAGAAACCAAACAAGGTATCAATTGCGGGGATAGCTCAGTTGGGAGAGCGTCAGACTGAAGATCTGAAGGTCACGTGTTCGATCCACGTTCACCGCATTCATTTTTACCTTTTTCATTTCTTTATCCATTCATGTTGACATATTTAATTAAATCGAATATATATTTATAATTATTGTAACACATAAATTTGCATTATTTAGTCATTTTCACATTTTAAAAATGAAACTGAAAGTAAATTTTTAGAAAATTAAATGAGATTTCAATAAAGAAAATTGTTATTTAAACTTAATTTATGTTATATTCTAAAGTTATTTAGTTTGCTACACAGTTTAAAAATATTCAATTAATTGTGTACGTGTATTCCATAACTTCAAGGCACGTTTTAACTTGGAAGAAGAAAATGTTGGCACCATAATGTACTCAAAAGTGAAAAATGGTTGGCCTGAGGAGCACTGCTACTTGTTTTTATAAGAAATAAAAAAATGCATTTTCAGGTAGACAGCTACCTTTCAAAACTAACTTCTGCCCTGGGTGCAAATAAATTAAAATTGTTAGGTATTTGGTATATAAATATTCGGATAAATGTTTAGCCAACAAATTGCATAGAGAAATCAGAAAGCTAATTTGAATAAGAAAAGGGACTCGTCAGCTAAAAAATAATACTCAAATTATTGGGCCCAGACACAGATAATGGTGACGACATTGTAAACAAATTGATTAAGAAATACGTACGTTAATTACAAGAGCCCCCCCACGAAAAATAATCAACGCTACTTTCTAATAAAAGGAAGCATCTAATAAGCCCTAGAAGTTTAGACCTACAAAACAGACATTATTCCTTTCCTCTTATGACCTTATCCTTAACTTTATGAAATTCAAAATTCCAAAAAGAACAAAAAATTGAATTATTTGCATCTCATAAAAGGACCAACAACACAGTGGGGAGACATGCAGCCAAGAAAATGTGCAAAACGTTGTGAATTGCACTTATTTTTATGCTGTTAAACGTTTTGAGCCTAAACTTTTCCCCTGCACTGCTTGACACGGTGGAGTTCACCACCTCCTTTGTTTTGTTGCTCACTCTTTTACTGCATCACATGAAATAAAGGGTAATCAATCAGAACTGGGTTGTTTAAAAAATAACAAAATGTTCAGATTTTGAGCATAACAAAGATATTTAGAAAAACAATACGGAAACTGGGCAGATATTGTTTCTTACCTTCCAGGAAATATACAGCTCCCGTGACCTGCAAGGGTATTCCCCACATAAAAGAGAAAAAAAACATATTAACCACAAGTGTTATATTATACCTGGAAACAGACAACAAAGAGAAAAAAACACAAAACTGTGGAGCCCATTCTGCACTGATAATATCTCAAAAGTACTACTTGGTGGAGCTAGCAAGCAAGACTACAGTAAGAAATTGCCCTGTAAAAATTGGAGAGTACGAAAATTACAACTCCATGAAGGTAATCTAGAAACACGGTCCAGAATCCTAGCATTTGTCAGGAGAATCAGTGTGCTCTCAGACAAACCAGTGTCCAACTAAGTCATGGAAGTGGGTGCCAGTCCATGCAAATGCAATTGCCAGCTCCCCCTTTCTCTTTCAATTTTCACATAATAATGCCAAACCAAAGGGGGCATTTTGCAGTGTGTGGGCACCACACACAAAAGTGCCTCGAATCATTACCTCCCACACCTCTATTTTCAAATCGTTTCCCCGTTTCTTATCATAAGTAAAATCTCTAATCAGTAAGTGCTATTTACCATAGTGAGCTTCCTAAAACTGTTTACATGAACTTTCATTACAGAAAGAGTAAAGACTCTAGCACAGTAAACCCTCGATTCACTAATGGTCATGGCATGATCCTAATGAGTTTCCTGAAACCACCTCTCATCTAAGCTTTTAATTACCAAGAATAAGTAACATCTCTCACAATAGTCGCATAAAACTTTTCCTTTTATTGTTAATCAGTTAATTGTGCAGCTTTGCCACAAACTTTAGGTATGCTAATTAGAGAAAACAAGAAAGACCAACAATAATTACTCTAAAACAGCAACCCATTTAATAAAGTTAACTAAAGATCTATTTTTTGTTTATCTTGTTTCCGATTGCAGCTTAATTGAGCAAAATGACAATGAGAAAACTAAAAACTGAACTTACCGGGATCGGTGGTGGTGATCATAGCCACCCCATTGAAGTCACAAGTTCCTTGAGACTTGCCTTCTTTCTGGTAATAGCTATCAAACGCATAAGAAGCATGGTTCTTGACAGTATTAGGCTGGTAGCAACTCTCCCCAGGCTGAATTTCCGAACAATTGGCCCTTCCGGGTCCACAAGCCCAATCCAGCGCAGCCTGCAACGTCTTCGAATCAAACCCATCCATGGCAATGCAGTATGTCTGATTGGTGGTATCGTTCGCCAAAAAGGTCCCAATTCCGGACACATGAAGCAGATACGCCGGCGTAGAGTTCCCGTAAAACAAACCCCAGTTGGCCTCCGACACCGGTGGAGCCCTCAAGTCTTCATTAAAGAGTTCGTAGATAAAGACACTGGAAGTAGTTTCTGGATGCAAAGGGGATCCACTGCGATCAAACACGTGCCGAATCAAGTTGGAATTGTAGGTATCGGCATTGTCCCTGGTGGCATAAGGCTCCTTAGAGTCACCCTTGGCAGGCCACCCAGTTTCTGTGACAAGAACAACAACATCGGTGATGTTGAGGTTCTTCATGGAGAAATAGGCAGAGTCGATCATGGCATCGAGCACATTGGTGTAGTGAAGCAAGGTGTTGGGATCGACCATTTCCTTGTTAGGAGTGAGGGGTTTGAAGAGGGCATTGTCGAGAGGAACCACGCCCTTGTTCTGCATGAAGACGTAGTAGGGGTAGAGGTTCATCATGAGAGGGGAACCGGTGCGGGAGAGGAACTGAAGGAGAGGGAGAACGAAGGAGACGAGGGTTTGGTTGAAGTAAGCCTGAGAGGGAGGGAAAGGGTCAAGAATGATGGAGGCGGCATGAGGGGTTGAGACCTTGATTTGTTGGTGGAGGTTGGAAGCGACGAGGGCGTTGTAGAGGGACTCAACGGCGGGGAGAATGAGGGGGGCGGAGGAGGGGACGGTGGTGAGAACCTCGTCACCGACGGAAATTCCGGCGATTAGGGTTTGGGGATAGTAAGCGACGACGTTTCGGTCGATCCACGAAGCTGCGGTGGCGTTGGAGGAGCCAATGGCGAGGAGCTGGTTGTTGGGGACGCTGATAATCACCCGAATCTTTGTCCCCGACAAGGCTTTGAGGATGTCCGGGTTGGCATCGTAGATTCGCACGTGCGTTATCTTCTGCAGTTGAAGGAACGCGACCAGGTCCGAGGCTGGTGGAAGGTTAGAGACGTCCGTGCCGATGTTGACGCCCACGAATGGAAGCTTCTCCTCTTCCTCTCCATTTTGGTCCTTCAGCAGGGAATGTAGTGGTTCTGCTTCAGCTGCAATGCAAATTGAAAGCAAGTTAATTACTATAAATGAGAACTGCTAATCGGTAAAGTTGGAGAATTTTTGAAGAGTTTGGGAGTTTGTCGGTTACCGAAGGCGGAGAAAGAGAGGAAGAGGATGTGAATGAGAAGGAGGAGCTTAGAGTTTGCCATTGAAAAGGAGGGTGAACTTCACTTCCTCCTCCCCTGCTTCTGCTTCTGCTTCAGCCGCAAATCCTTGCATTATCTCATCAAAAGATTGTTATTATTATTAGTTACTTAAATATTATTTAGTATTTAAGGTAGGTGGAATTTTGTTGAAGAGAAGAAGAAAATGTGGCGAAGAGGGATGGGGTTAAAGAATTGATGAATCGGGGAGAGATATCCACCAAATAATGGAAATGTTAGTTTGTTGAACTTACTTCAATCTCTTCTCACACTTTACTGCAAACTATTCTTCTCTCTCCCTTTTCAGATTCTGCTCCTTTCTCTAAAATGCCCTTCAACTACAACCCTATATACCCTATAGCAAAGGATGATAATAAAACAATCTATTTATACGTCTCTTTACTCTTTAATAAAGAGAAGTTAGGAAAGGGCAAATCCTCCAAAAGGGGTTTTGAAATTTTGAAGCTATTTCTTTGTTCCATGTCCTTCACCCACACAAAGTTGAAATATGTTTTAATTATTAAATTTGGATTAACAAAAAAGACATCTCACGGACTTAATTTGGGAAAGGGGCTTGGCTTTCTGTCAGAGTTTAGACATTTGCGCAAATGAAAGTAGAAACTTGAAGAAATTGGGTAAAACTGTAATTCAACAGTTCCTTGGTGCAAGACAGTGGCTTTGCTCCCCATTTCTTTTTGGTCTACTTTGCCTTCCCTCTGTTTCTACTTTCTACCCAAAGCATGCTCTAAACATGTGTTGCCGCTGAATAACTTTAAAATCTGTTCTAAATTTCTATGCTATGTACTTTTAACGGGGTAGCAGAAAGGAAAGTGTATTTTTCTTTGCATTGGCATCTTAATTGGGATGAGAAAAGCTAACCAAATTTAACTTTTTTTTAATCTAGTTGAGAGGTACAAAACAAGTGAATAAAATCAGTAGAATTGATATTGATTTCAACATGTGAAATCCCTGTTAGCAACAAAACAAGTAAGATTCAGAAAAGTAGCAGGAATGACAGTTTTGCTCCGGATGCAAACAGAGAAACACAGTTGGCTGTGTTAATTAAACTACCACGAGCACATACATGGCATAATGGAAAACACATGTTGAAGCAGAAAGACAGAATCTTGTGCTAATGCATTGCTACACCATAGTGCCTACATCACAACCATCCAATCAACCCTTCACCATTGTCAAATCTGTGAATAGTCCAATACCCCTTAATCTATTCATTGCTTAATCTCAAGAAAGTTAAGTTTGTGCCACCAACACGCCACTCAAATTATTTGCTACTTTTGAAGCTTTAGATTTTAATAATAATTACGATAAATAACTAAAGATTAACGATCATTATGTTTGCTTAAAGAAGAAAAGGGAAAGCAAACTCACCCCAGTGGGTTCCTCAACCACAAACTCACCACATATTCACACCCTATGATCCAAATAATAGACCTTTAACTAAAAAATGGTAAAAATCTAAGCAAGAGTAGACATAATAAAGACTATATATATTAATGGACAAAAGAATTGTTGCAATGTTTCTGTTGAACTTGAAACAGTTGTTCTTGCAACAAAGCAAAAATGTAAAACGTAAGAATTTTTACTTCTCCCACTTCACACTCACTGCTGCATTTTCTGCAAAATACCATTTTGTCGGCTCAATTTTCCATCGGATCATCACTATTTCATTGCTAACAGTTTATTCAACCATACCAAACATAAAATGCAAAACTAATATTGGTCATTTTAGTTATAACTTGCATTATTTTATCGTACATGTATATATCCCACGTTACACAGTAGTTTTACTAGACTAACTCTACACCAACTCTAGTGTCTAGGATCCGAGGCATAACTAATGAGAATTGAGTAACTTCATTTGGCCATATCTCCTTGAAAGGTAATTAATTAACTTTGATGTACAGACGAGAGCACTTGAGAAGTGACAAGAACTCTGCAACTTGACAGTGATGGCGTGTGTCTGATGAGTGTTTCTCTCTGCACTTATTTTCCTTCTTTATGCATTTCCAAAATTACAAATATAATCTTCTATAAAAGATTTTACTAAGTTAAATTCTTTTTACTTTGCTCTTCGCTTGTATTTAAAAGATTCACTACATTCCTTTTTATTTCTTAAAGTTTTTGGTTTTTGTCCTTTTACTAGTAAGTGCTCGAAAATATCCTAGACGACGTATTTATTTTAACGAGATGCTCTGTAACTTGACATAAAACATAAAAGCTCATTTCTTAAAATGAAAGGGTTTCTGTTGAAATCCATCTGCTACATTACATCACAATGTGTCTGTTTTTTCTTATAGTTAATTTCCCACGTTATCAAACAAGAATTGTCAATGAGTTTAGGTACATGAAACTTGAAATTTGCCACATAAATGCTTACTCAAGCATGTTTATTTAAGCACAAAATAGTTTACTCGAGTACTTGACATGTATATCCCATGGAGACTCATTCTCCAAAGAGTGTATTGATGACATGGAAACAACATTTTTCAACAAGGCACATGAATATTCCCATGTTGTAGTGGGTTTGGATCCATCAGAGAAGGCTGCTGGTATTGTCTTCCATGGAGGAAGAGCGACGGCGACCCTTCTTTCCTTTAGAGTCGCTGCCACAACCAACGTAGCATTCAACACCGCAGATCTTACTAAAGCATGAGAACAACCCATTCCCACTACGACCCTTACCCTTACCCCCGCCCCCACCCCTACTCCTACCACCGCCTCCACTCGGTGTACTACCACCGTCGGTGTGCCTCCGGGAGTGGCGACTCGTTTTTGTGCTCGATGTCGGGTGGCTAGAGAGCTCGCCCTGATCAATCACTGGTGGCAGGTCTGATCGCCATCTCTCCAATTTCGACTGTAACCCCTCCATGCTTCCGTCCAAGCTCCACCCTCCCGCCATCTCGTTTTCCCCCTCGTCAATTACTGGCTTTCTCGCTATTGCCGCGGCCACTTCTGACGGGGACGGTCCCAGCTCCGACTCCGTCATCACCATATGTCCCATGTTCCCCAAGTTTGACCTTCGCGGTGTCATGTACTCAATCCCACCGTTCACCTTCCCGTACGAATGCATCGGCGTCCCCCTGATCGGATTGAGTTTCGATACCGTCGGCGACTGCCGGAACTGCGACGCCACCACCGCCGGTGAGTTCCGAAACTGTGGCTTCGGCGAGGCTAAATATTGTGGCTTCGGCGAGGCTAAATATTGTGGCTTCGGAGATGCTAAATATTGCGGCTTCGGAGATGCCATATATTGCGGCTTCGGAGATGCTATATACTGCGGATTCTGCAAATTCTTAAACTGCGGCGCCGGAGAACTGATGTACTGCGGTGCTGGAGAGTTCTTAAACTGTGGCACCGGAGAATTCATAAACTGCGGTTTCGGAGAATTCTTGTACTGGGGCGTCGGAGAATTCTTAAATTCCGGAGCTGGAGAGCTCATATAATGTGGTGCCGGAGAATTCTTAAACTGCGGCGCCGGAGAGCTCATATAATGTGGTTCATGAGAATTCTTATACTGCGATGCCGGAGAGTTCATATACTGTGGCGCGGGCGAGTTCTTAAATTGCGGTGCCGGTGAGCTCATATGCTGCCTTGCCGGAGAATTCCTAAACTGTGGTGCAGGCGAATTTAGATAGTGTGGCACTGGAGAGTTTCGGAATTGGTGTTTTGGGGTGGCGCGAACTTCGTAAGTAACGTTGTTAACCGGAACGTATTCTTCCTCCATTGTGTCGGTAACAAAGTTGTTTTCGCCAATGCTAATGTCGGAATCGGAGTTCGCGTCGGAATGCGCGTCGTGGTCATGGTGCTGGTTATGAACATCTTCGTAAGCGGCATCGTTTTGGTAGTGCTGAAGTGGCGAAATCTCCTCCTCGTGGAGTATATCATCATCATGAGGACTCGCTTTTCCGCTCTTAATCTTCCAGGGCTCAACGGTGTCACTGAGCATAGAGCTCGTTTCTTCGTTGATATTACTCTCGGTCCTCGACTTCTTCTTCTTTCCTTTCTTCGTGTTATCCAAGTTAACTTGGTATGCTGAAATGTTGGAGTTCGCTCTGTTATGGTTAGCCACGGCTCGGTGTTTCCGCGCCACGGCTTCCGAGGCCACAACGGAGCTCGTGTCACTCTTGGTGCGGCGAAGCTCGGGCTTAGGGCTGGCGGCGGCGAGAACGTGGGGGCTAAGATGGTTGTGGCTGTCGTAGGCGTCCTTCTCTCCCATAAGGTGGCGGTAGCCAACGGCGGAGGGGTTGTGAGTGTAGAGTGGAATGTTGTGCATGGAGCCGTCGAGGATGGTGAAGCCAATGTTGAGTATCCCCTGGGGTCTGCCAGAGGGGCGGCGGACCTGAAGTGCGACGAAACGCGTGCCGAACGAGGTGCGGTTGGTCTGGGAGGGGCGCGAGGGTGGAGGGGCGAGGTTTCCGACGAGGACGCGGACGGTGCCGACGTGAATGTCCTTGAACCAATGTAGCGCGTAGATCTCAATCATGATGGCAGAGGAATCGGAGCAGAGAAAGTCCTCGTCGACGCGAAAGACGAACTTGTCATTCCACGTTGGGTTGGTGAGGCCCTGCGTGTCGACGCATGTTGAGAGCTTCCGGTCCGGGTGGACCCATGAAACCGCGTAGGTTCGCATGGTGCGACCAACCGGAGCCAGGTCCTGAGCCGAAATGATGCTGAGTTCCAATAACTGGAAGGGTGGCATGATATGAGACATTATTTCTGTGTAATCTGGATTGGTTAGTCAAAAAATCAGGAGGAATTGGTGATAATGATGCAATGCAGGAAAGGGGTTATCGCGTGCATTGCAGGGTGATGCTTTATTTGGCCTTGTAGGCTCGGAGGTATTTTTCGTAGAGTCTGTCGGCGGTTTTTGAGCGTTTAAGTGTTTTGATCCAGGGGCGGCTGAAGACGGAGGCGATACGGCGGTGGATGCGGGGAGGGGTGCCACTCGCCGTCGTCCAGGAAGGAGACGACGAGGGAGGGTGTGACATGAATTGGAGGTGGGAAATGGAGAGAGTAAGAGACCCAGCACGAGACCGAATCAGAGGAGCCATTCATTTCTTTTCAACCCTTCTTCTCACCGCTCTTTTCGCTTCCTTCCTTAACTAACTAAAACCACTTAAACCCTATCCTTCCCTTTTTTAGACTAAATAAGTAATTAACCATCTTTTTTTAACTACTCCTTCCTTCTCACATCGTCTAACTATCTATCAATAAATACTATTTTTAATACCCATTACATTTAATAATATTATTCAATAACAAAATTCATATTCCATTACATTCTTTTGAAATAGTTTTTTTTATTCACTAAAAATCATTCAAAATTAAAAAAAAAATAGATTTCATTCCTTCTTTGTTATGTTTAATAAAAAATTATGTAGATATACACATGAGTGTCTTCTTCTTCTTGCACTTACAAAATTACAAATATAATCTTTAACAAAAAATTTTTATCAAGTTAACTTTTTTTTTTACTTTTCTTTTCTCTCTCTTCTACACTTTTTGACTCTTTAACCCATTTTTTAAAATCGATTAAGAAACTTTTATAATTAAATTTTAGTTAATTTAATTTTAATATCATACAATTTTATTACTAAAAAAATATAAGAAAATTTTCGTAACAAATACAAGAAAATATAACAAAATTTCTATTATTATTACAATATTAGAATATTTTAATATAAGAAAAAAATATAAATAAACATAAAAAAAAAACAAGGAACAAAAAAAATTCAAATAAAAATTCTTTAACCGGCTTATAGTAAATAATCTTGACTAAATAAAAATTCAAATACATTATTTGTTTAATTTTATCCTTCTCTTCAATATATTCACGGGTTCTACGTCTAAAACAGTAATATTTATATTTCACATTAAGAATAATGTAGCTTTTATATATATATATATATATATATATATATATATATATATATATATATATATATATATATATATATATATATATAATAGAGAAGAAAAACAAGAAATAACAGCTTATAGTAAATAATCTTGAGCAACCAAGTTAACTAAGACAAGACATCATTAACTAACTAGCTGAAAATGGAAACATATTTGTCTGAAATGCATATTGTGATTTTATTAATCATTTTTTTCTTTCGTTTTTCTTGTTGGATATTTAAAAAAGAAAAAGAAGATAAAGTCTAGAAATTATTACAATAATGGTGAATCATGAAGCGTTTAATTTTTGTGCTCTAGTTTGATTCTCTCTAGATTACTGATTATTAAAAACGTTGACAAAATACTTACGTAACGTAAGTGAATACATGCAGGCATTAGTGGATTAATGCTATAGCCTCATAAATATCCAGAAAAATATTTGTTATCTTTTTGAACAATTTCACTCTTTCAATAACTTACATTAATTTAAAATTAAAAAATTATATATAAATAAAAAATATGTTTCATCAGAAGACAATCGGTTAATTTATTTTTATTATGTGTTAGAATCGGAGAAATAGATGAGTTGATGCAGCGATGAGTGATGATTTTAGAAGGGAAGAAGTCAACGAAAACGTGATAGAATTCAATCAGAATGGGAGATCTGACGGAAGCGATGAGGCCACACGCTCCCAACCATCCATTCCCCGCATGCCACGTAAGCATCCAAAAAACCTATGACCATATTCAATGAACCTTAATGTCCGCTAGCTTCTTAATTTGCTTTTGCTTTCGTTGCTTCTTCTATATATATATACCAACGCAACTCGATTCCTCTTGAACCATTTCTCACAAGAATTTTCCTTTTATTTCCCATTATGGCCCTCGCTTTCACTTCTTCAATTTCCACACCCTCCTCCTTCAAATTTCCACCATCAGACCGGAATAACATTCCGCAAATTGGATCAATCACCGTTTCGGAGAGGCCCAATGGAGCCGCCGTTAATATCAGACAGAGTTTCGCAAAGCCCGTTAACGCCCAACCTCCTCGTAAGGATTCCCTTCTTCCGCTCGCAGCAGCAGCAACGGCCATGGTTGCTTCCGGTACGTTTTCTAAATCAATTCATTTCGAATTCATCATGCACACGTGCAACTGCTAATGCAACCACGTCATTATTCCGTCATCAGAGACCAAAGAGCAAGATCTTCAACGGATAGCCACTGATCTCGACAATGCCTCACCTCTTGAAATCATGGATAGAGCCCTCGCCTCATTCGGCCCCGACATTGCCATTGCATTCAGGTAATCAACACCACCCTCGTTGCTGATTCCGTTAATTGTAAAAAAAGAAAATTTATCTATTCTAATTATTATTTATGCATTGGCGGCTTTGCAGTGGTGCTGAAGATGTTGCTTTGATCGAGTATGCAAAGTTGACGGGTCGACCCTTCAGGGTTTTCAGTCTGGACACTGGGAGACTGAACCCGGAAACTTATCAGTTGTTTGATGCGGTTGAGAAGCATTATGGGATCCGCATCGAGTACATGTTTCCTGATGCTGTTGAGGTTCAGGCATTGGTGAGGAATAAGGGTTTGTTCTCTTTCTACGAGGATGGTCATCAAGAGTGTTGCAGGGTGAGGAAGGTGAGACCTTTGAGGAGGGCGCTCAAGGGTCTCAGAGCTTGGATAACAGGTCAGAGGAAAGACCAGTCACCTGGTACTAGGTCCGAAATACCGGTTGTTCAGGTGGATCCGGTTTTTGAGGGAATGGATGGTGGAATCGGAAGCTTGGTGAAGTGGAACCCGGTCGCAAATGTGAAGGGCAATGACATTTGGAACTTCCTCAGGACCATGGATGTGCCTGTCAATTCCTTGCATTCACAGGGGTATGTTTCAATTGGGTGTGAGCCCTGCACTAGGCCTGTTTTACCTGGACAACATGAAAGGGAAGGGAGGTGGTGGTGGGAGGATGCGAAAGCTAAGGAATGTGGCCTTCACAAAGGAAATTTAAAGCAGCAGGATGAAGGGAATGGAAATGGGGTATCCCAATCTGATGCAAACGGTGCTGCCACTGTGCCTGACATTTTCAACAGCCAGAATGTAGTTAGCTTGAGCAGGACAGGAATTGAGAATTTGGCCAAGTTGGAGGACAGGAAAGAAGCATGGCTCGTTGTGCTTTATGCACCATGGTGCCCCTATTGCCAGGTAAACTCAACTTGTTGTGTTCCGTTAAGATTGCCCACTCACTAAGGTTAGTCGGATTGAAATATCTGTTATCTAATGAGATTTTATATCATGAATTGCAACAGGCCATGGAGGAATCTTATGTTGAATTGGCGCAGAGGTTAGAAGGGTCAGGGATGAAGGTAGGGAAATTTAGAGCGGATGGAGAGCAGAAAGAATTTGCAAGGCGTGAACTTGAATTAGGAAGCTTCCCTACAGTAATATTTTTCCCAAAGCATTCGTCTAGGCCAATAAAGTATCCCTCAGAAAAGAGAGATGTTGATTCCTTGATGGCTTTTGTAAATGCCTTAAGATAAGTGGTTGGTAGTGGGAATGCAGGTTTCGACTCTAGTTTATACAAATAACATCCTCAGCTTTCGATAGTTTTAGACCATCTTGCGTGGTTCTGTTGTAGTAGTCATTCTGTAGGATCTGATTTATTTTCATCTTTTCCAGATGAGTTATCTATTTATAAATACATAATACTATCACTTCATCCCATATGAATATCTCTTATTATCATATCCTAAATTATAGAATTGATATTTTATTAACAATATGATTAAACCGTAAAACATCTTTTAAAAATATTATTCATCTTTTAAAAAATTTTAGTCCTCTGAGATGGATCAAATTGATTGATCTAATGCTATATTTTACAATTATTAGAAAATCTATCATTTAAATTAAATTTTTATAATAAAGATTGATTAATTTATTATATATATATATATATATATATATATATATATATATATATATATTGAAAAATATTTTGTATAGTGGTTGAGAATTAAGTAAGAAAAAGTGTTGCCATAATTGCATTCTGTAGTTGAGAATGATATGTTTTAAAAAAATATGATTTATTTGATTAATTTATTTCATATTAATTGATATTTTTTTCACACATTTTATGGACTTATTTTAAAAAATAAAAAAAATGATTTATTGTTGTATTAAAGATGTAAGAAAGTGTTATTTTTATTAATTTATAAAAAATATATAATTTTATTACAAATATTATTAAAATGTATACAAGTAATAATATTATTAAAATGTAGATTGTTTTGAATTTGATTACTTCCCATTTTTAATAGTGTAATTTAAGTCATTTGTCAATTTCATATTTAAAGGAGATGTCGATATTTTAGATCGATGTACAGAACTATAAAAGAAAGCATGAAAATTTTGGTAAACATTTAATATTTAATTTAATAAATGAATTAAAATAACACCTACATAATAATAAAAATCAAATTGACGACCAATTAGAGAAATCACATTTGTAGAATGAAAATTGTTGAAAAAAGTAGTAAAGTCTAATTACATCTAAAAAGTCGCAATATAAAAGCAATTTATGTGGATAATATATACGCGCGCTTCTACTACTGTAATCACCGACGTAGACAGACCCAGAACAATCTACTGGTAAGTCACTTCAAATGTTTCGGACATGTTTTTGATTGTTGTTTGTGTTTGATTTGAGATTACTTGCTTCTTTTGTAGGAATTTGTTTGGTTTAATTCTTTTGAATCTCTTCTTGTTTTCTTCATAAGTTCTGATACCTGGGTGGGTTTAGTTTACTCTCGGTTTTGTTGCTATGCTCCTAGCAATGCCATAAGCTTGGTACTCCACCACTTTGCATCTTGGTCGAGTCATAAAACAAACCGATCTGAACCCGTTATTGAGATTTTCCGACTTCTACTTTGCTTTTATAAAATGCTGAAAATGTATGTTTAATAAGTAAATCAAACAAATCTATTCATCTTTTCTTAACGCAGAATGATGGTGTTTAGTTTGGTTTTTATTCACTGCAAGTGTAACACCTTTTTGGAAGATGGTGTTTGACTGTTTATGGCTTGTGTTCCAGAATCAAACACCGAATATGGCTGACTTGTTGCAATGGCCAAAGAAAGATAACCGTCGCATGCTCCATGTTGTCTACCGTGTTGGTGACCTTGATCGCACCATCAAGTTGTTTTTTTGTGACATGGGTTTTTGTTGATTGTTACGTTCTTTGTGTTATTGGGTGCTTAAAAAATCTCCTCATGGTTCTTTCAGGTTTTATACAGAATGTTTTGGAATGAAGCTTTTGAGGCATAGAGATATCCCGGATGAAAAATATGCCAATGCTTTTCTTGGATTTGGCCCTGAAGAATCCCATTTTGTTGTTGAATTAACATATAGTATGTTACTCTGCAGATCTTTTCCTTGTCGCACATGTGTACCGTGGTGTCTGATTGAATTATATTTTGGGTTCAATGATATAATTTTGATGTTTTTCCTTTGTCAATGGGTTAACATTTGTTTAGTTTTGCACTACATGACAAGTATAATATCACCACGCCGCAACACTTGGACTTTTGTATTCTTCTAACTGTTTAAATGTCACCTTATTGTCAGATTATGGGGTGACCTCGTATGAGATAGGGGATGGCTTTGGACATTTTGCAATTGCAACTCAGGATGTAAGACAAAGTAGACCTTTACAAAAGCTTGAGTATCTATATGCACAGTGAATAAAATGAACTCTTTATTGCTTCAATTTTTAGATTTACAAATCGGTTGAGCTCGTCCGAGCCAAGGGAGGAAACATCACTAGGGAGCCTGGACCAGTTCAGGGTGGGACTACTGTTATTGCCTTTGTGAAGGATCCAGATGGTTACACTTTTGGATTTATCCAAAGACCTACTGTCCATGACCCATTTTGTCAAGTAATGCTTCGTGTTGGAGATTTAGAACGCTCAATTAAGTTTTATGAAAAGGTAACTGTCCATGTTTTCCCCATATATATTCCAGTGCTATTGTTGTAATCGAAACTGGTTCAGACTTTGTCTTTGGCACAACTGGATCAATATCCACTGGCTGTCAACTTTGAGAAGTTTTCCATTAATTATTTCTTCTGTTCTTGTGTGCGTAAGCAAAATATCTATTCTGCTTATAGTTTGTGTGCCAATCGGCAGAATTCAGCATGAAGCATTCTTAATGTGAACCAAAACCCAAGTTACAGCTTTTGGTTAGTTCCATGGAAATTCTTTCTGAAGCTTCAAGTGCTCCTCTTATCTATTTCAACTGTTCTTTTTAGAATTGACATGTTTTATTGGTGAGTTTCAAGTCCGGAAAATCAGCTAACTGTGTTATTGTGGCTTACAATTTGTGGAAACCACTGAAAGACTGAAACTTGATGTTCTATTTTGCACGGAACAGATTTGGATTACTTACCCAAAAAGGACCTGGTGTAGCAATTGATAGCTTTTGCTTGTGATGCTCAAAATAGAATCATAAAACTGCATTCGATGAAATGTGATTTAAATTTTTATTAATCAAATGCATTTTATTGACCAAAGAAATTTTCGTATGGGATCAATTGCACAGGCTTTGGGCATGAAGGTTTTAAGGAAAGTTGATAAGCCTGAGTCCAAGGTGAAATTTCTTATTATTATTCCTTAGCAATGCACTTACTCGCTGGAACATTTTTCATGTGTAATAACTAGCAACATGTTGAAACTTGCATGTCCTACAGTACACTGCAGTTATGCTTGGGTATGGAGAGGAGCATGAGACAACTGTGTTGGAGTTGACAAATAACTATGGTGTCACTGAATACTCTAAGGGCAATGCCTATGCACAGGTTAGTTAACAGGTTGTGTTATTTGTCTTTCTTGGAGCTTAAACTGTTTTTCTACACTTTTCTCTGTTTCTGTGCTTCTTAATGATAAAGTTCATGTTCCTAATGTAACAGATTGCTATTGGTACTGATGATGTATACAAGAGCGCTGAGGTAGTTAGCCAAGTTATACAAGAGGTAGGAGGGAAGATTACAAGGCAACCAGGGCCAATTCCTGGCCTTAATACGAAAATCACTTCGTTTTTAGATCCAGACGGATGGAAAACTGTGAGTCTCTCCCTTCCTCTCACCATATTGAGTAGATGAGTTATCTTGTAGAATCATATTAATACCTGTTTTGCTGCAGGGTCTGATGATACCATAGTGTCATATAAGCTTAATGTTAGGGTTGGAAGATTGGAGTTCTAGATTCCATCTAACATGACCTAAAATCATGGATTATATGTTAAACCTTTAAGTGGTTGGTTTAACGGTAACCTCCTATGCTGTTAACTTTTTGGTCTAAAAAATGTTGTTTCAACTTTTGTAATTCGGTTACCACAGATGGAATTCATTTTGACTAGCAAGCTACTGAAACTGAAAATAGATGTTAAATTTAGAATAAGAAGTGCCTAATAATATGTTTTGTTAATTCTCATTCTTTGCTTTCTTCACCTCTTTCTGTAAAAGTGGATCTGAAATTTCTGCCTATGAAATGATTTAAAGTCTATATAGGTTTCTAACCTCAAGTTTAATTTTAGCGTGTGGTATGAAATGTCTGGTGCAATATTATGTGTCAAGAGCTTTTTATTGTCTTTTTTTCTTGAATGGCATTATAATTCTTTATTAAGTGAAGCGTCATACACTTTGAATATGTTTCATATGGCGCTGCTCTTTTGTTAATGTTCTGTCATTTTAATAATTAGTACTTGGTTGTATGATTCATTTTGTTTGAGTTTTGTAGGTCCTGGTTGACAATGTTGATTTCTTGGAGGAATTGAAATGAAGAGCGAGCTTAACAGGAAATAAGTAGTCCTGGTTATTTCATATGAATAAGTTGTCTGCCATTTTCTCATCGACTGTGTTGTAGCAGTATACCAGTCGTCAACATGTTCGGTTTTTTCTGGGGTTCTTTTAGTAACCTGAAAGCATAATTGAAACTTCATTATTATGCAACCTATGATTAGTATGCTAATTTATCATATACGACTCCTGTTGAGCAGTGTTTTAAAAACGAATTTGTGTAATGGTTTAGAAACTTTGCTTAGTTCAGATCAATTTTTCCAATTGAATATAACCTTTTAAATCAAATATTATTTTAAATCAAATATTAGATTGATTGGTACCATGAACAGAAACAAGTTCACATTATATTTATAGTTTGATTGGATGGGCAAATTTAAAGCTTTAATCGATTTTAACACGAATAGTACAAGAAGTAGATAACTGGAATTGTAACTTTTTATAATATCAGTTACGATTATTTATTAATTTTAATAAGGAGTATTGTTAAGTCTTTATAATTTTAAATTCATATCCATTAAACTCAATAAATTAGTACTAGTAACATTTTTAAATTTGTATTATAGGAATTTTGATTATAGAAATTGAGCTTGTGAATAATTCAATGATAAAACATTATTATGTGTGGGCAATATTCTTAAGCATTGTTTGTTTACAGGATGAAATAAAAGAATTTGGCCTGCATAACAGACATGAAATTATCTCTGTACTTCAATTCTAACTACTTTCTACCTTTTTGAAAGAGAAGTTATTACTTGCTCCAAGATTATCTGATCTCGGTGAATTTTCTAATTAGCACAACCATAGTTTATTTTTACCAAAAAGAGTCAACCACATAAGGGAGAATGTAAGGAAATCTGGTTCCCCAAAATCCTGATCAACAAAAGAGATAAAAAGCCTTGGTGTAGCAGATGATACAAGAAGAAAACTTTGGGTGGCTGGGTCATTCATTAATTTGCCACAATAATTCAATAGGGTAATTTATTTATATACTTTGGAGGCAAAGTTGGCATTGCCAGCATTTACTCCACTGTCAAAACTATGATAATATACTCCAAATCAACTCCTTAGGAGATGCGAAGAATTTTGAAAGAGGTGAAAGGGGCAATGCTTTTCATGGATACTTCCTCCACCGTGTCTCTGATTAAAGATCTACCTCTGATGAACACCACTGAGCTTCTACAACACTGTATCCATAGGATAACAACCAAGAACTCGAAGAAACCTAGCAAATTCCTGAAATGGAAATGAAATAAATAAATAGACTTTACCAACAACTAGAGATAACGTTTGCTACATTTCATAACATGGAGTCACCAAAGATAAAAACATTGATTTAATACTTTTTCTTTTTTGAAAAACAGCGAGGACGGATGAGTTTAATGATTATGCATGCATTTATAGAGTAGTCAAAGGAATTTTAACAGTGTACTACGCAACTGATATCATGTAAAAGTTAAAGTTAGAGAAGTAAAAGCAAAAAGGATTTCCCATCAGGATTGTGGAATATGCACCCAGATAAAATGTGGTATGATGCAGCAGGGCACTGACACGCTTTGGACGCAGCCACAGATAACATTTGATTTTCTGGTTTAAAACCAAATAAGTAGATATGACGTATCTTTGTGCCTGCTCATTAAGGTCATATCCTAATAAACAATTAGATACTAATCCTTTAGGAGATATAAAGATTACTGAAGCAAGTTTTGGTTATCCTAACATAACCTTTTTCTGTACAAATGGTCAATATAAAGTATTTTACTCCATAAGAAACAAAATATTAAACTGGGGTTGATGAGATAATGGGCAGACCTGCAACTGTCCTAAAGCATATTGTGCACGAGGTTCTGCCATAGAAGCTTCAATATCAATGTAGAAGAGGTAGTCAAAGTACCTGCTATCAATAGAAGTTTTACTGAAATGCATCCTTGATCAATTTGAGATAAAGTACGAACCACTGATCAATTTGCATTTAAACCACAGAAATTACACCCTAAATTTTACCATCGCAAATCTTGAACCGAACGAAATTACTTACCGGGAATTCCCTTGATTTGAATCATCCACAACCCTTAATGGGCGCTGCTTCAGCGGACAACTCTCAATCTGAATTTACATGAAAAAAAATAAGAGCAATGAATGCGTTTCTTAATTTTAAAACTCCAACATCAATAACTATAACACACCTTTGATAAATTAATATCCCTCATAGCGAAAACTGCCAAGGCTTTGAACAGTACACCAGGACCTTCTTCGAGACTGAAAACAACGCTAGTCTGAGAGAGAAGTCATGAACTCATAAGCACGTTTATAATAATCAATTGAAAGAACTAAATTTTGTATACCTTATGTGGTTTGTCAGTTCCTGGAATTATAGGATCCCTTGCAAGGACCAAGAAACGAGTAATGTTCTCATCATCATCCTGTGAAAATCGCAATGAACGAGTTAAGCTATACTCTTGTGGACTTCACCAGAAACAGCAAACATGTTTTTGTTTTCTAGTCTTTTGTAGCTTCAAAAGAATATATTATCCAATAATAGCTAAAGATGGAGAAAGGAATCCAGTAATTTTCTATGTATAACAGACATCATCCAGTTTTAATATAGAAATTATATATTTATGACTTGTCTCCTCTTCTCCGATGAAAGTCGTATAATGACAACATCTAGCTTTGATGCATCTGATGGACATTGTCTGATGAAAGTCATCTGTCTTCTATAGCACATGTGAATACACCTAATGATTCTTAGATGATTTTTTGTTTAATGAGTTAGGTTTTCTATTATTTTGTTCTGTAGTTAGGTACAGTTGCAAACTAGTCTACAAATACTCGAGCTTGTCTAAGTTAACCAAGAGCTGAAGAGTTTGATTAATATGTGCTTGTGTAATTTGTATGATGACCCTGTAATTCGTTTTTTCCTATTTGAGCGTGTGTGATATGTAAACTCTGTGTAATCATCGTGTTCTTTATTCTTGTATGTGTTCAAGTAGGAATGTATTGAATATATCATTTTTCTCTTTTCACCTATCTTTGATCTTTCCTTGCATGTTCTAAACTACATTCACTAGAGCGTCTAATGTTCTTCGCATCTAGTGAGCTTTTGATATCTGAATACAAAATAAAATGGTATCGGACCTTCAATTTTATCCGTTCCGCATCTGTAAGTGGGTTATCCCTAATTAAGACCAATCCCCTCTGTTTGTTTATTTTGTCGTAAAGAAAATCTTCAAGAAGACATTCACGAGAATGGCTAGGGTGACCAAAATTGAAAAGTTTACAAAAAAGAACTCTTTCAATCTGTAGCACATCAAGATTAGTGCTTTGTTGAAGGAACAGGGAGTGTAAACACCCCTATCTGGTAGGACGAACATCCGGAGGAGTTTGTTGTGAGAATTCAAGAGTTGAAGGCTCATTCTCTACTCCTCTTGTCCCTCTCAGATGAAGTTCTTTATAAGGTAGTGAATGAAGAATCTACCTTTGGGTTGCAGTTGAAGCTGAAGAAGTTGTGCATGACAAAGTCCATCTGCAACACATTGTTTCAAAAAGAGAACTTTATCGACGGAAAACAGTTCCCGTGTTAATCTTTTGTTATATGTAGACAACATGCTTATAGTGTTATGCATAAGGTAGAGAGATTCAACTGTTGAAGTCACTATTAAGCAGTGAATTTGAGATGAAAGACTTAGGAGTTGCCGGTAGAGTTCTGGGCAAGGATACTGAGCGAGATTGTGCTCAGAAGAAGCTCTTTCAGGATCAACAAAGTACATTTAGAAGGTCTTGGACTGTTTTGGCATGAGGGTGTCATGTCAGTTGCTACTCCTTTGGCATTTTCTATTCATCTATTTATAAGCAGTCTTGCTTTTTCATAATTCAATAAGGAATATATGATTCATGTTTCTTATGTTAGTGCATTGGGGAGTCTGATGTATGTGATGGTAGACCTTACTCTAGCAAGTACGTATATGGTTAATCTAGAAAGGAGCATTGCTAATGGTGAATTGTATTCCTAGGTACCTTAAAGGTACATCTAGTGTTGGGCTTGTCTACAAGGATAACCCAGGCTCTAATGGCTGATACAGGATTTCCACATAAGAAGGTTGTTATCATCGTGTGATAGTCTAAGTGAAATTTACTTAGCTAAGGATCAAGTTCCAACATGAATGAATCAAGAATGTTAATGTTATGTATCATTTTCTTTGCACAAAAAGAATGAGTCGAAGTGGTGGAAAATTGGTACAATGGAGAATCTAGCTGATATGTTCACCACCAAGCCTATTCCAAGAAGCAAGTGCGTGTACTATTTGGATTTGTTGAATGTTGATTGTCAGTGACAATCGTCCTATGACACTGATTTGGAAGAAAACTCAAATCAAGCTGAATATATGTTGATTCATGCCTTGTTTCTTTTTTGTTTGCTAAAAGTTGTATAATGATGACACCAAACTTTAGTGCACGATTGTTTTGTTTAGTTAGTTAAGCTTTTTATTATTTCATTATATAGTTATAGTAGCAGCTCGTGTATATATACTGGAGTCTATCTTATTTAGCCAAGAGTTGGATTGATACGTGTTTGTGTAATTCATATTAATCATTCCTGTAATTCGCTATTTCCTTTTTGAGCATGTATGTGTGATATGTAAACTCGATGTAATCATCGTGCTCTGTTCTTGTCTGTATTCATCAAAAATGAGTTTATAGAATATATCACTCTTCTCGTTTTCATCATATCTTTGATCTTTCCTTACACATTCTATACTACGTTCACTAGCACTAGAGCATCTAGTGTTCTTGATCTCTAATACCCAACAAAACTACTTACTTTCTAATAGAAAACAAAATATTTTCTATCACATAAAGTCATACTAAATCCAATCCATTGATGGATCCTTCCTAACTAACATGGATTCAATTCCCATTAAGCCATTTACATATCAACACTATCAGGTACCAAGGCCTTCTTTCAAATTGCATTTTATTTGTATGTTATAGCATGGAGTTATCTGTGTAGCTTTTCACTCAAGCTTAGAGCTTACATGCTTGACAAACAAACAACTTTCATGTCACAAGTCATGGCTTTTGAAAGACAAGTTTTCAAGCAAACAACTGATTGGCACGAACAAGATGTATGGCTTCTTTTCTGTCAACATCTCGGTCCACCAAGATATAAACTTGCACAAAATCAGAAAAAAAGGAAAGAGAAAGCGACAGGATGATCAAATACAGCATGATCACTCACTTTTAGAAAATCTATTAATTTGGTTACAGCCATATTTTTCATTGCTACAAGTGATGATCAAAGTTCAATTTAATAGACTGGCCAAACATTTAAAAAATATCAATAAGGCATAAACTCCTAACCCAATGACATCCAATTTGCAAGCATTAAAGTTGGTGTAGTGATAAAAGAACACATGACCTAAGGCAATATACTTTAGCAGCTCAATCTTCCATAACACAAAGGAAATGCTACCTGAATTCTTTCTGTAAGTATGTCGAGCCCATATACTTTTGCAGCTCGGGAACTTGCAATAGCTCCTGTGTCTCTTGCACAATTTGAAGCCACTGTCTGTTTTCAAGAACATAACTGTTAGGAAATGCAACGGTACAACCTAATCAATGCTTACTTTTTGACAGAGAATTCATAATACACCTGAGCAGCCTCAGCAGTATCACGTGCACCAATCTTGACAACACCTAAATCATTAAGCATTTTCTCACATTGATCTAACGCCTGCATGTAAAATTGTCATTGAAACAATTTGTTGCAACAGGTAAGCTTAGTTTAGTGACATAAGCAACTGTCTCAAAACTCTGTGCAATCATAAACCAGGTTAGTTAAGACTTAAAGTTGGCATGTTGAGGTTAGCCATTATTACATAGCAGAGCAATAAACATGATTGGTGAAATCCAATAAATTGTACTATTAGGTAGTCGATGTTATCTTAAGGCAGAATCACACATACACATTCATTTTGTTCAAATGCGAAACATAATGTATCATATTTATTCACTCTTTACCTCGAATAAGAAAATAGAAAAAAAAAAGACTACATGTAATAACCAACCTGGGGATGACTCACAACAACTTTGAGGTCCTCCTTTCTCACACCAGGCAATCCTAAAAGGCAGTGATTAACACGCAACTGAACCTCCCCAACAATGTGCAGCCTATGGCGGAGAAGTAATTCATAATTACGGTGGATGCTTCCAGCAACAGAATTTTCAATGGGCAGAACAGCTTTATCCACTAACCATAATTCAACTGCCTGTGGAGAAGAATATAAATATATCGTTGCAATAGGTATAACTTACAAGCGCATACATCAAACACACATACCGAAGATATACTAAAACAAGAAATGGAACCTTAAATGCCGATTCAAAATTGTCACACGGCACAGTCTCACATTTTGGATATGCTTTCAAAGCTGCATCCTCACTATATGCCCCTGGAAGTCCCTGTATCAGCCAACTGACTGACTAGTTAGCAAAGGTTATGGTGCTATTAATATTTTATTTTGAAAAAAAGACTTAAGCATCATACCTGATAAGCCACGCGAACCTTTGATCCATCGCTTGAAGAAGAAGAAGAAATGTCAATTGTTGTTAATGGCTCTGCAATTAACCAAATTACATAATTGTGATAAAATGTTAATTAAATACCAAAGGGAATTACATCACTTACCGGCTATTACTAGCATAAAAACATAAATTGCATCAAGTAAATATCATGAAATTTTGTTTATCTGCATGCATACACATGCATATGCCAGCAAGTGTGCAAGGCTCAAAGTGTACTAAAGTAAAATATATCAATTTAATTTACTATAAGAAGGAAGATCAATGTGATAATATTTGAATTCATAATATGTTGCTCTGATAGAATTCATAATATTTGAAGTGGGAACAATATAGTGCAGGCCTGCATTCAAAAAGTCATAACCCATATCCGCTCATGCCATCGTACTAAGCCAAGACTTTAGGTTGTGTTACCTTGAGTTCATCACGGATCACCAAAACTACATCAGATGCAATGAACATGGTCAGCCGTTTGGAAATGTTGGTGTTGCAAGTCATAGTTAGTCTATTGCCTTTCTACATATCTTACAAGCACACATGTAACCAGTCACATCACTAACAATCTCCCTTTCAGTTAGTTTTCAATTCCAACAACTAGACTCAGAGGAATTGGCAAAAACAAATAGTGAGAAAAAGAGAGATTTTCCCCCGTGGAAGATAGCCTTTTAAGTTCGGTATATGGATGTGTTCTCCCTTTACTCAAACAACATATCTGTTCCTTTCTAAATTCTATTTGCAAGGTTTGGATTTTGTGCGTTTTACTTAGTGGGGCTTTATCCTCTGCATTGGTTATATTTATTACCAACAAAATTTAACCAATAATTCCTCTAACAGAAGAAAATGATCATTCAGATGCAAGTATTATCGTAGCAAATTACAATAACACCTTCAAGAAACGTCAAATCCATTAACATAGGACAGCCCCTGGGGGCGTTAATTAAAAAGACGGAACTTAGATAAAATAGTTTCTTGCAGCCTTGCCATAAAATTCTCCAATTAAACGACAAAACCTGTTTATTTATTTAAAATTAAAAACGTATATTCAATAGAAGTCATTTGTTAATGAAGAGAGCATTCATGTGTAGTCATTTGAATGGAGAATTTGAAGAACATGATCCAATTTTCTCCTAATAAAAAAAGGGGTCATGAAAGAAGAACTAGCGAAATGATGATATCAAATGCATATACTGTGACCGTCTTGCCCTGCCAGCATCAACCACAAAATTATATGTGAAAAGTGAAAAAAGCAACGGCACCATAACAAAATTATCCCTCCAAAACACCAACAGGAGAAACGTTAGTTGAAAAGCAAAGTTTGGTCATGAAATCAGCAACATTTATCATCAGCTCGACTCTAGAATTCTTGGAGTGCCAGTTAAACACAGGTAACAAGATGGGGGGAAGATATCATATAACTCACTAGGAAGCTGGTTTATGTCCTTGTGAAAGCCCTTTGACTCATTTTGGTGAACACTATCGGCAGCCCCAGAAGAGTCAATCAAAGGGGGGACATTGGGCTCCTCATCTTCAACAGCAGTGGTAGCTCTCTGAGCCGAAACACCCAAACAACAGCATTCCCACCTGCGACATTTGTCAAAATCATATCTTTGATTCCAAATCGGAGTAGGATGAGAATTGGCAAGACCAACACCCAATTGAGGAGGAGAAGCTTTGGAATAACCCCAGATGGATACAGCCTTGAGAGCCATCAAAATGAAGGAACCCAATCTACAATGTGAAGGAAGAAAGGGAGAGAAGTTCAGAGTTTGTCAGAGTGGCGATGGTTGGTGAGTTTGGGGGATTCACAGCATGATATTGTTTAAGAAATACTTAGTGTGAATGTATGAATTACGGTTGGCGCTTAGAATTTTGGGTGACCCCACAATAAATAAAACAGATGGTATAAGCATATGAACTATGCAATGCTCCCACCAGTTGAAACAAAACAAAAGGTTGCATTTGGTGATTAAAATGCGACAGAATTTAGAAAAGGGCCAACCAAACAAAACAATTGGCTAAGAGACAGTTAGGTGAGCAGAATTGTCGCCTGTTACAAGCAAAATTTCTGCAACCTTATTCAATTTACAATCTGTGTTTAAAGAAATCGTAAATCCACGTTTTCTTCTACAGTATTAGATAAATCGATAGAGTAGTACGTAGATCTCCATTTTTCTCACCCAAAGGTACACAAGCTAATTACAAAATATTTTATATCTCTTAATTTTTAATAAAAATTAAAATTAGTTCATGTTCAAAATTTTAAACTAATTTAACTCCTTATATTTTAAATTTTAGTAAATTTAGTTTTGTAATCAAATTTATTTTGTTAAGTTTATTTAAAATTTTAAACATATTAATCCTTCCATAAACTTATCTAATAAATAGACAACTTTTTTTGTGGTTTTACTCTCAAATTGTCTCACATCTGATTCAAAATTAACACCTAACCATACAGTTAACACAATTATATATAAAATGACATCATAATCATAATTAGAAAGATATTTATAAAACTCCTAATAAGAGGCAAACCAAAGATAAGTTTTATTATTTTTTTTAAGTTATCTTCATATCCAACATATATTAACATCCAAAGTAATAAGATTTTTGTTTTATTATCATGTTATTACACAAAACGTTTTCAAAATCACTTAATATATTTTAGTATGAAAAAAATTTTAAAAATGATGACATTTTTTTTTTATATCTATAAGTTTTATTTCTAAAATAATCAAAACTTCAAAAATAATCAAAACCTATGATTAGGTTCTTAAATTACCAAAGCATATACTAAAATAATTTTTGATTATTTAAAGAACAGAAACATATAATTTTATAAATAATTTAAAGAATATTACTAGTAACATTTATAAAAATATTTGTGTAATTATAAATTTTAATTATTTAAATAAATGATATTTATTCGTTTGTTATGATTAAAATTTCATAAATTTTACATTTAAGTTTTTCATTTATAAGATATTCATATATGGAAAGAAAAATACCTTTACAATTGGTAGATGGATGCATAAATAATCTACCAAATGTTTCAACAACCACACAGTAACTGGTCAAATTTAACAGCTTCAAATATTGATTATAAGTAAAGTAATAAGTAAGTCAATGATAGATAGACTATGACTATAACTTAGGTGCATATTTAGGTCAAAATTCAATATAAATATAGATATCAATCGTTTTTTAATGTATGACGCAGTTAAGTTGTCCGGATTAATTTTAATCTACTATACTATACTAAAATGTTGACCAATAAAAAATTATTGTTCAAATGATTCTTAACATAGTTATCAATATAATTATTATCATCATAAGATTCTTTATACACTGTTTATTATTAAACAAAATAGGACAAGGGCAATCAAAAGATCCTAATTAAAAATTAAATTCAGGTAGTGGATGAAATTGACATGGTCTAAGTCTAATTTAACTATTTGTCTAGACTCTCACGCAATTAGAATACCAAAGAATCATAACAGTGACATTTTCTTAGGTTTATGTCAATTCCATACAAGAATCCTTAAAATCATAATTAAGGTTCATACTAATTTAGAAAAAAAAAACTGGAGAATCATCAAAACATAACCTACATAAGTCATACTAACCTTGATCCGTGAGAGATCTTTTAAAAATGCGTACTTCATTCTTTCTATTCTCCAACTTTCGTTTATCAATTTATTTTTTTGTTTTTCTTTCTCCTATCACACTTTCACAATGACTTACTGTGAAAGGTAGAACTATGATCCCTTTTATTAATCAATGTTTTCAAGTTGATTTTTATTTATTTTTTATTATAACTTTTCCATAATACAAACTTAATATAAATAATAGAATAATATATAAATATAATTTTAATGGACAATGCGATGATAAGTAAAATACGTGAAAGTGAAATGATTGGAAAAATTTATAATCACTCACATATCATTTTTCAAATTATATCGATACTAATTGAGTTAAATATTGCAATTGAAAATGATCTTGAATACTGAAGAGCAGTTTCCTGTGGGTTGAAAATGATGTTTTGAAGTGATTATCGAAGTGGTTTGAATGTATGTTGTATGTAAGATATAGAATGGGTTGGGAAGTGAAGTTTGAATTAGGGTAGGAAAGTAAGTTGGAATGGAAGGTGTGTTGAGTGTGAAAGTGGAAAAAGCCTAAGGAATATCAAAGGACAAGAGACAGCTGAAGGAGTATCTAAACAGCGTGTCCCTTTCCCTTTGGTTTTTACAAAAAGCCGTGCCTTCTGCTTTCGGACCATAATACCCTTCATTCTGAATAACATAACATATCATAACCCCTGTGGCTACTAAACACTGAAATCTTCATCCCAAAGCATGGCAAAGTCTAACAGTCCTCCCATCATAAAATCTCAGAATTACGCCCACAGTCCAGTCCACCACGCTGTCGTTTTGGCCGATCACACCACTCTCTCCAGAATTATCTCCTCGCTCCCGCGTCTCCCCGATCCTTCTCTAATCCAAACCGAATCCGATTCCCTCGCGCAGGAAAAAATCGCTGATCAGATCTCCACCCTTCTCGACCGCCGTGACGTTCCTTACCGAGAAACGCCTCTCCACCTCGCCGTACGCCTCAACGACCTCTTCGCCGCCCGTTCCCTCGCCACTGCCGGCGCCGATGTCTCCCTCCAGAACGCTGCCGGCTGGAATGCCCTGCAGGAGGCTCTCTGCCGCCGCGCCTCCGACATTGCGCTTGTCCTACTACGCCTCCACCACCGCAATGCCTGGTCCAAGTGGCGCCGCCGCCTCCCTCGCGTCATCTCCGCGCTCCGCCGCATGCGCGACTTCTACATGGAGATTTCCTTCCACTTCGAGAGCTCCGTCATTCCCTTCGTCGGCAAGATCGCCCCCTCCGACACCTACAAAATCTGGAAGCGCGACGGCAACCTCCGAGCCGATACTTCCCTCGCCGGCTTCGACGGTCTCAAAATCCAGCGCGCTGACCAGAGCTTCCTCTTCTTCGGAGACGGAGATCACTCGCATGATGTCCCTGCCGGTTCGCTTCTCGTTCTCAACCGGGACGACCGCAAAATCTTCGATGCCTTTGAGAACGCAGGCGGACCGATGAACGAGTCCGATGTCGCCGGATTCTGCTCGCAGACGAGTGTGTACCGTCCTGGAATGGACGTGACGAAGGCAGAGCTTGTAGGCAGAACGAATTGGCGAAGGCAAGAGAAAACAGAGAGCGTGGGAGAATGGAAGGCGAAGGTGTACGAAATGCACAACGTGGTTTTCAGTTTTCGGTCGAGGAAAGTTGCTGGCTGTGAGTCTGACGTGGCAGGGAGTGAACAGGTGCTGCCGTTAGAACTGGACGAAGATGACGACGGTTTTCTTGTTGCGGAGAATCCTAATTTCGGGTTTCCCATGCCAGACAAGAGAAGACACAGTAGTTTTGTCCGAGAAGATAGAGAATGGGTCCCAATGGGAAGGAAAAGCGTCGACCTAACGTACGGAACTGCCCCACCTCCGCGGAGATCTTCGGCGAGCGTGACTGTGCCACAGACCAAAGAAAAAGAGTTCGTTAGAAGCTTACGGCCATCGGTGTGGCTAACGGAGCAGTTTCCGTTGAAGACGGAGGAGCTACTGCCGTTACTCGACATTCTCGCCAATAAGGTGAAGGCTGTCAGGAGGCTCAGAGAGATACTCACTACCACTTTCCCGCCGGGAACTTTCCCCGTTAAGGTAAGGGCATCATGGGAATAGTATCATTTTTAGTCTTTTTATAAGTAAATTATTTTAAAATTCAGATTCTATTTTGGCTTTACCGTTTGTTAAGGCTATCGGTATTATTTTCTGTGGGCCATACTTGAAGAATCCCTCGCTGAGATTTAGAATATGGGTGGGGCCAATGTTGTGAGTTATGAGTAATAATTTGGATGAACAGTGATGTGAGGTCAATAGCATGGTCCCACACGATGATGACGTGGTGTTGGATCTGTTTGGCGTGTAGTGAATCGACTGCGGATGACCCTACCTTTACTGCCAACGTCCACGGCGAAGTCAATGTCGGGGGGTTGACCGTGATTTGTCTGCCACGGATACAACATTCACCTAAGATTGTGAGGATTGATACTTTGACGTAGAAATGTAGGAGACATGACACGAGGAATAGTAATGGTGAGGATGAATAGTTTGGCGTTATAAATAATAATTATGGTTTTGGTGTGATCAGGTGGCTATACCGGTGGTCCCTACAGTGAGGGTGGTGATTACTTTCACAAAGTTCGTGGAGCTGCAACCTCTGGAGCAATTCTACACTCCATTCAGTAGTCCCAGACATTTGGTCAGTGGAGAGGAGCAACAGAAGAAAACAGAAAACAGATGCTCCTCTTCGACCACATCGTCCGTAGCATCAATGTGGCTGAGACGAAGTAGCAGCGTCAATAAGCAACAGCAACTGCAGCGATGTTCCTCCTCCATGACATTGGATTCGGACCCTTTTGCTATTCCTGTGGGATATACATGGACGAGTGTGGATGATAAATCTCGGAAAATGAAGAAATCCAAGTCCTTGAGAAAGTCTAAATAACAAGGATAGGTGTTTTTAGCGTCCAATATGTAGATAGATAGATATCCTGGGGCATGGCATGGGGATGGTGGTCACAAAGTGCTTAGAAGCTAAAATAGGTTAGAGCTTCTAATGGAATCATCATCATCCATAAGGTGCTTAGAAGCTAAGGCTTTATTTGTTTGCTTACAGTTTTGTTTTATGTCTTCATTGAATCATTACATGCATTGATTCTTTTCTTTCAACTTGTAAATTGTGCATATACATGGAAGGGCCCATAGCAGCGCTTTGTCTTTTTTCTTCTCCCTTCGTCAACGGTGAATAAATTCTGGAATTGCCAAAAACTCTCATCAACAAATAAGAAACACACGACTCTTGCCTTGTCACTTTTGTCTTGTATCCAAACAGATACACCACTCTCACCTCTTCTTTCTCCGTCATTACTCACTGTCTTCCCTCACCAACCACTCCTACTGTCTCTCTCATTGTGATGCAGTGTGGAGAAAAACAGTTGCATGGAAGAGAGAAGCTCTTTAGGAGATAGTTTGGAAATAAAAAATATATTTAACCCTAATAATTATTAAAAATATTAATTTTAATATAGTTAATTTTTTCAAATATAACTACATGATAAATGTACCAAAATTGACGTTTCAAAACAACTCTATATAATTATAAAAGTGTGCAGGTCATGTCACACACTATAAAACTATTTCCATTTTTGTTTTAGGTTTAATTGCATATTCATCATTCAAATTTTGTAAATATTACCATGTAAGTCTTTCTGTACATGTTTTTACCATTTAAATGTTTAATTTTTACAAATTTTATTAGCTCATTAAATGCTGTGACAGTGTATACATATAATTACAGCTGATATTAGTCGAGAAAATTAATAACAAGGGTGAGATTTATTTTTATAGTACAAGTGAAATTTAAGTTTGATTTGATAAGCATGAAAAAGTGGAAAGAGAGAGAGAGTTGGTAGGTGTGAAATGTAAAGAAAAAATTGAAGTGGTGAGACAACATAATTCATTATAGTAAACTTTAGGTGGTATTGATAGTTTAGTACTTATGGAGTATCGAGTGCTAGAAATGTGCTCTAATCACTGCCCATCCATTCACCAAACAGATGAAAAAATCGGTAGAATGGTGAATAAAACATCTTCCTCTGATGAACAAATAATTTAGAAACAAAAGGGCTCTGTTGCAACTCAATTATTATTGTGGAAATAAAAAAATAATACTTCCTCTGATGAAAACAGGTATTTAGAGACATTTTTGTCTCCATATGATATTGATCATAGAAACTCTTTTCATCTCTTAGTTGTATTCCTTGCAATTCAATCAAATAATTATGTTTTTGTATATTAAATTTACTTTTCTATAATAAATAATAAGACAATGCTTCTATCTCAGCAAATTTAAAATAGATAATCAGAATTAAACTACAAGGTAATAATCCATAAACCAAATGTCACTTCCCCTTTATCAGAAATTTGCAGCAAGGAAGAAAATTGTTGGTGTCTTAAAGCTTCTAGGTGAAGCAAAGTGGTTGGTGTCTATGTTTTTCAAAGAAATAGAAAGAAGAGAAATAGAGAGAGAGAGAATGAAATGAGTCACTAAGTTATTGTGACGTGTAACTATTAATTTGAATTCACTCTTTTTATAGACTCAGTTAGCTGTTTCTAAGAGAAGGGATAAAGTTTTGTCCAGATTTTTTTGGGAGATATTTTAGGATACTAACAACGTAAATTTCTAAGATTATTTTTCTACATTTTGAATTATAATATTACCTTTTTATCACAACTTAATCTGTACGGGCAATTATACAAAATATTATGATAATTTTTACAATGGATTTATCGATCGATACATAACAACGAAAACAATGTGACTAAGTTTTTATAAATAAAAAAATCGATCAATCATAATTAAAATTAGTTTAACACCTAAATTATATAAACAAGACAATAATTAGATGCAAAGAAAATTGAGTTATAATTATGTAGATTGATCTAATCAAAATTTCATTAAAAAAAACTATAAATATAGGTTAAATATATGTTGTTAACACATCAATTAAGTTTTTATTGTAGTATTAATTGTTTTAATTGATCTAATTTAAGTTGATTTTGGTACCAAAACATCTTTAGTACAAACATTCTCCAATTGTGAGGCAAAGGCCTCCAATAAAATGAGAGCATACTAATCATATCAACCGTCGCTACCAACGAGTTATGGTATTTGCTTGTCTTAAAACTATTCATTAAACCGTTTTGTCTTAACCACAATATTTTTATTTTATAATGTTATGAGTATATATTATATAAATACTTCATTCATTGTTGTTTTTATATGAACAACGGGAAATGTAACTAAAAAAAATCAACCACCGTGAAAAGAATGATTGAACATTCAATACTAGATAAAGTAATCAATTGAAATAAAACAAAAATATATAGTTTAAGTAATCGCTTTACTTTTAAATGGTGATAAACTTTAGCATCAGTCCTAATTTAAATTTTTGTTTATGAAAAAAACATGAGAACATTTAATCTTGAAGAAGAACATATTATGATTCTCAAGTGCAAAAAGGTAAGTAGTTAACTTATTATGAGTAGCAAAAACATAGTAATTTAACTTTAATTGAGTGGTTTGAATTTGAAAGAGGGTTCAGCTAGCATCACTTTAGTTTAATGTTGGATAAAAACAGACTCATTCGTACAGAAGACGTTACCATGTTATGCAATCTTTATTCTTTTTCCCCTCTCACCCTCTCTTTTCATAAACCTTTCTTTTTCTTTTTAAAGCTTTGTTTATAGCACCATTGGACCACACCTATGGTTGGTTGGTTGGATCCAATCCAATTAATAAATATAAAAGGTTCTTTCATCTTCTATGTCCAATCATTTCCTTCTAACACTTCCATTTTTTTTTTAATTTTAAATTTATTATATGTGATTAAAAAAACTTTACACTTTATTTTTTATATTTTATCAAATTTTAAAATTTGATGAAAGAAATTAAATTTCAAAATCCCGACGAAAGATTTTTTAACATTTTATCAAATTTTTGAAATTCGATAAAAAAAATCCTTTATAAGATTTAAAAATTTGTTAAAGAAAAATATAATCTTTAAAGTTATTTTTGGAAATTATTCGAAAATTATAAATACAGAATGAAATGATTGGAGATGAAGGATGAAAATACTCTCCAACTTTCATTTTTTAACACTTCCATACTTCTCATCAATATCTTATCCTTTTCTAACTTTCTTTTTTCATCAGAAAAAACCAGTAAGAGCATTAAGAGGGAACTACCACAGCTACTGCTGCATTATTTCACAGCCATTTATGCAGACAAGTTTTCCAGAAAATTTTTAAAGCAACAAAGATAAACCAGTAAAGGGGGTTGATACTAGTAGTCTAAGCGGACACTAGACTGGTGTTCATTGTACCCTAATCATTCTTTGATGAATACACGTTCTTTATCTTTTTCCCCACAAAAGTATGGCTGATAAAACAGTAATTATATACCTTTTTATAAAAAATAAAAACAGAAGTCTCAAGATAGAAAACCCAAATGAAAGATTCTTGATCCATGCATTGATTAAAGTGTCCAACAACGTTGGATGAGAATTGACAAGATAAAAAACTCAAACCACACCAGGCCTGAACAAAGACCAGGGTAGAAGGATTACACTATACTATTATTATGTCATAAGGTTTAGTATTTATTTAAAAATAAAAAGAAAAACTAGGAAAGATGACGCACATAGTTTGCTTAACCAGATGGGAATACTCAAACAGATAGGTGAGTTGTCAAGTCCTGTTATGAAAAGAAAAAGATAAATTAGGAAAAGGAAAAGGAAAAGCAATGTAACATCACATTTCAATATATATATCATTTCCTTCAGTCCTCCTTCTATACCTTTTAAATTTCAAGTCTTTCTTTCATCAACCATTCTTCTGCATCAAAATCTCAGTCATTCCATTTGGAGGTATTGCTCCTGTCTTTAAGCTTTTCTGTCTCAAGTTTTCACCACAGGCACTTGCCAAGTATTTCTGGATTTGAAAGATTCCCCAGTTTTATTAGATGTGTCTTGCAATTTATATGAATTCATGATCACGTGCTGTAATATATTTTGAAGGAAAGTACTTAAATTTGTTATTCCCTCATTGAGCATAAGATCAGATTGGCTATAAATTCAGAAAACTATTAGTGTTTATAAGGTTTCACCTTCAATAGATTTGTTCTGTAGTAATGATTTGTTGAGATTTTGTCTCTTGGTATCTGAAAGGTTTAAGGTTGTTTTATGGTGATGGCATCAGGGAAAGATGGCAAGCGAAGCTCCAAGTTGGGCAGATCAATGGGGTGCTGGTGGTATTGGTGCCATGGAAGATGATGTGACAAGATCTCAAAAGGAAACAGACAAGAACAAGAATTCAGGTTCTAAGGGTGGTTTCGGCAAAGTCAAAGCAACTGCTTCAAATTGTATCAAATGGTTCAAAAGTATGTGCAAAAGAAAGAGTACATCCAATTAATGTATAATGTGTGAACTATTAATTCACCACTATGGCAGCAGTTTTGTAGCCTTTTTCTTTCACCTCTTTTAATGAATTGAAGATGTATCAGAGAGTTAAGGTTGATTGAATGATATTAGTTAATTATGGAGGAAGATGCTCTTTAAATTTAGCATTATTTAGCACTGCATGATTGATTGCGTACGAGTTAAGACATCCTTTAGGATAGCATGTCACTGTTTTGCTTAATTATGCATCGTTGCTAATAGGTTCAAACTTGTTAAGAAGTTTCATTTTCCTTTAAATAAGTCTCGTTAAATCATATTATTTTTAAACAGTTTTTGCATCATGAAATTTTATAAGAACTCACAGTATATTTCCTTATGTAAATTAACTTATTTTAAAATACAAAAAAAAAATGTGATCAACTTTGGAAATGAGTCAAGTCAATAATTACAAAAGGTAGGAGCAAAAGCATGGTTAAAAATACTTCTAAAAAATTCTTAATTTTCATTAGAAAATTATAATTTAAAAACCCTTTGAATTAATTTTGAAATGAAAACAATTTTTTTTTAAACCTTTAGAAATTTCCTTTTGGGAGAGTTTTGTTCACAAAAGGAATTTTGTCAGTTATTAGACAAACACTATATGCTCTACTGGGAAAAACAACTCATCCCAATATCAAGCTTGTACAAACCTTCATTTCAGTAATTACTAAATCAAGCATATATGATGATCCAACAGGAGGTCTCACAATTCCATGCAAGGATGATTAGTTCTTAAACATTATCATTCACTTGAACCACAAATAAATCATGCCAGTGGAGAATAAGTTTATTACATGATTTAATATGATTATGAATATCTTCTGAAATACAACATACCATCAGCATATATAAATGTAGTGCAGAAACTCTTATTGACAAACCTTCATTTCATTGATTGCTATTGATTAGCTGTTGCAATTTCAATAATGACACACAACGAAACCACAACTCATTTTTCCTGAAATAGTAGAGCACCGATTCCATTTCAAAACAAGCTTTCCCGAAGCTTTAAAAAAATTCTCAAAAAGCACATTTTGGAAGCTTTTAAAACTTTACTGGAAAAGAAATAAATATTGAGGGAAGCGTTTGAAGCACAATCCTTTTAAATAATGCCTGAACTGTAATTTGCCATCGTGTGACAATTATTGAGCCAAGACACTACCAATCTCAGAGGTCACTGGATTACTTTAAATCTCTATTTTCTTTTGTATCTGTGGCGTTCCTCTCTTTTTCCCAAAACAATAAAGCACCATAGTGTCCTCGTTGAGTCGTTACCAAAACCAAAACAAATTAAAAGGTTCATTAAAAAATTACAAATCTCAGCCCGCCATTAAAAAAAGAATTCAACTGTCAGCATAAAATATAAATTCATATATTGAAATTCATATTTTTAGAACAATACACATAATCAAAGAGCATGAAAATCCTGTTCAATATATACGTAAACCATACCATTAACAATAAACAGGATAGGCATTGACTATAGACAACAGAACTTGCAGCATCTATTTACAGAGTTGATCATAAATTATTAAATTTAGTGGGAACCGAAAGTGTTCTCTCCACTGTAAGTCATGTAAAGAAAGCCATCATCGTCCTTATTTTCCTCATAAATGGAAGACATCAATGCGGCTGCAACAAGAGATTTAGTTCATAAGCACAACAAGAATTTGTTATCGTAATGTTTTATTATTCAGCTTGAGTCGCCGCTACTAACCAGTTGGAGGTAATGTGTTATTGATAAAAACAAAAATAGCCTTCTCCGCACCGACCTTGATCCTTTTACGAACAACATAAACAAATTGACCAACAGTCAAATCCGCTGGGACAAGGTACCTGCAGCATCACAACAAGAGAAACAGAACCAGGTGAGAATCCACTGCTGCACAAAAGAATAGATTTATGCATTGTGGTCTAACCCAACGCTACATCAATGGAAAAAATCTTCCTAAACGAAGTAATGAAGTGGGTGCAAACTAGACCATAGATAAAATAACATTCTACATACAAGTGAATAACATTTTATTATTTAATTAAATTAAGCAATTATATCTTATAAATGCAAGAAAAAGAGAAAGGGAAATATTTCGCAGAAAGCAGCTGACTGGGCTAGGAAGAATAAGCTGCAAACCAATAAAAACAATGTATTAGCTTAGAATTTAGGTTGAGCACCCAACTCAACTCTGAAAAACTTGTTGGTAATGTGAGGACTATTCAAGTTGTATAAGTTCTGTTTAAAAAATATCTGTAGTTGATGTGGGATGTGGTTAAATAACATCTTTGAAGTTTGCTACAATCCCGTCCAAAGCAGCTACAACTAAGTGAACTAAAGGTGACCACAATTAAGACAACTTTCAAACATCTTCCCTCACGCCTAGGGCTACTACTACCTTGGAGCATGGCAATGCAGATGACCAAACAATGGTTCAAGGATAAACTATGATGCAATCTTATAATTTGGACTTGGGATTAACTTAATGTCCCAAACTAATAAAGCTCTATTTCACTTCTTCTGGAGTATTCTACACTTCAGAGTGTTTCCACACTGGTGACGAATCTTACAACATCTTCCCCATTAAAGGCTGGAAGTTTCACTTTCTTTATTTGTACATGATACCCAGCCTAACGTGGATATTCGAATATGATCCCTGACTAGAAGAATTCTTTTCTTTGACAGGAATTCTCATTTCCTCCACTTTTCTCTTCCTTTACAGCCTTTGCATCCTACAGAAAACGCTCTCTTCCATGAGTTTGGTTAGGACCAAAACTAGAAATAGGAAAGAAAAGAAATATTTTAGTGAAAATTGAAATACAGGGAAAGGGGAGAGATCTCTCTTCAAATGGCATCCTCTTTACCAAGAATTTCTCTTTTCATGAAGAGCACAAGCTCGATCTAAAAATGATAACCAAACAGAATTAGCTGATAATTTATCCTAAAGTGCTTCTAGAAAACATTACCCAAGCAGACCTTAAGCTGAACTCACAAATTAGATGCACCGTTCAGTTGTATTGTAAATATTTCGAGTTGAGCTAATACTGGCTATTAATATATTCACTTTGCCCGTAAAAACAAAGCATCAATTGTACGACGCTGATCTGCTTCCAATTTGTCCATTTTCACTGTCCACACTACCGTTACGTTATTACTGACACAACAAACAAAAGAAAGCCCCAAAATCTTTACAGAAAGCATCAACCAACTTCAAGAAAAAAGATACCCTTGAGAAAGCAAAAATATACATGAATACAGTAAGTGGTGTTTTATACGATCACTAACTTCTTCTTGTCAATGTCTGGAATGTCAGTTCTTTCCGCTCTCTCAACAATCACCTGCACACAATGACTGCATTTCAACAAGAGTGCCTCAAGAAAACACAAACAATCTAAACAAAAGAACCCACCGGTATTCTATCAGGATACTTGTCTCTAATGCGAGCAGACTCAGCTTGCCTTCTTTCTGGCATGGGGAAAAACAAAATGTTCAATTCATGAGTTTAAAGGGAAAACTATGCAACAAAGTATACCTTAGATATTATGAGAAAAATGCAAACTCCAAAAGGGAGGGAAAAAATTGTCCTCGGGCAAAAGATTGTGTATTTAAACGCAGGAATAAAAGAAAGAAAAACCCAGAATTTAGTTCTATTCCGAATAAACCAAATATCCTTCTCAGTTGATGTTATGATAAAATTAATCGAAATCATCTAGATGAATTATGTTCCCTATAATTCTTCTTTTCTACAGAATCCAAAAGCTCGTCGATTTTAAATTACACGAATACAGAATTTATCTTTAGGGTAGAAGTGAGAAAGATTTAAACTTTACTAATTAAATATAAACCCTACTAAGGGTGATGAAACACGTGACCCAGAACTAAGAATAGCAAAGTAAAAATATTGGAAGAGAAGTTAAAGAATAGGAAGAGGACCTAAGGGATGCTCAAGCTTGAAGGAGCTTTTGGCCATGGTCTGTGAAGATCTGAAACAGCGAAACATTAGAAAAGAAAATTGAGTAAGGAAAAGAAAGGGAACATAATAGCGAAGAGTAAGGTTGGAGAAAGGATTGACATACCCAACACACAGTCACAAGAAAAAATGGATGAAAGATTGATTGGGAAATTAGGTTAAGAGAATAGAAGAGAGGAGAAGAGATGAACGTAATTGAGACGGAGAAGAAACCTATAATTACTACTTTTTTTAACTAAAACTATCATTACCACTTGCCAGCTTTATTTCTTTTTCTGTTGTTTTTTTATCAGTGTCATCTACCTTTCTTATCGTATCCCATCTGTAATTATCATATATCTGTTCTTTTTAAATAAATATTTCACCTCAAACAAAAATTTACAAACTTTATCTATTAATTGATAAAAAATAAAAAAGTTGGTTTCCTAACCCGACATAATGCCCAAATAAAGCTCCAGCCAATTTATGAATATTTACAAAAAAATATTTATTCACTTCGATTTATATGTATTGATTATTCACGATTAATTTATGTTGTATTTAAAGTGTATACTGGAGATTACAAAACTAAAAGGATGTAATTATATATTTTGATAATGTGAATATGTGTTTATTTCTAATTTAATTAACATAATAAGGACGTAATTAAACAATTACACATTAATCAACATTAGGGTTGTGTCAGACATTTAATGAGGGTCATATGTGTTTAGTATAATAGATAAAAAAAAAGTTTATATGTAGACTGCTTATTTATTATTCATTTATTAATAAATTAATTAATTTAGAGTATCAAAGTGTTTTTTTGTAACATATATCCAATGGTAACTAATCATATCTACCAAAGGAACATTTTGCAGGAAAATTGTTAAAGTATAATTCTATTATTCTATTTTGATATCATAATAAATAATTTTATTTGCAGGTTTGAAAGTTGGAATAACACTAACGTTTTAAGTGTTATTTTTATTATATTTTTTTCCTTTATTTTTTTATTGCAATCAGAGTGACACTAATTTTCCCCTTTATATGATACTTAAGTATTATTTTATAATATTTATTGTAAATATGATTTTTTTAAAATTAAAAAAAGTGAGTTACGTTTAATTTTTATTTTAATAATTATATAATTTATTATTGTTTTTAAACATTATAAGATTTTATGTACAATCAAATTATATTATTACTTTTAAAAACACATAAATGTTCCCATTTGGTTTACGTATTGACATTGCTCCATTCTTCGTTCTTCGGTTGTTTGGTTGGACAGTGAAGGTGGTGTTGTCTCGAAGAAATCGTGTTTGGTACGTTTGTTTGAACATCAAATAAGTAACCTTCTATATTTTTATAGTTGAAAATATGTTGTTGGTTGATAAAATGCATGGTTTAGACGTTGTTGGTTGATAAAATTACAACTAGAATAAATAATAAATAATACTTATAAAAAATTCATGACTAAAGCAGTGAGAAAATACTAAATTATGGATGAAAATATAAAATTAAAGTAAATGTGTATATTGAATTTAATTTATTATTACTAAAAGAAAAATGAGTTAACAATTGAAAATAAAACACATCAAAAATGCTTTCAATGTAGGTTAAAATTATAAGGACATTGCTACCCTGCTCCTTACTCCATTTAATAATTTGGAATTATTTTACATTTTATTTATTTATTTTTAATAAGGACCTAAATATAATTTTGGTCTAAGATAATCTCTTCAAAGAGTATTTTTCATCTTCTCAAATTTTCTTTGTACAACGTTTTTTTTTTATTTTTCAGGTTTTCTTCGCAACGTTCTAACGTTTTGTTAACTTTTTGATAATTATGTCAAATTGTTCAAGTAGTAAAATGAAAATTCAAGTATAATTTCTCCAAAAAAAATTGCATTTGTTTGACGGATTATGATTACTTATTAATTTATGCGGTGATTAAAAACATTGAATGATTCAATTCAAGATAAAAGCATATAAAACTATTAAATTTTAAAGTTATAAAGTGATTCGAGAAAAACTTCACTAAGGTTGAATTTCATGAACCAAACTTTATACAATAGTTTACACAATATATCTCTAACATATTCAAACATTCACATCATAAGCATAGTAGGCCTAATGTCTTAGAGGCAAGTTCTAAATCTCTATATGAAAATACTAATCTCGTGACTATTTTAACACAAGGTTTGCATTAAAATAAAATGTTTAGAATGACTACCAGATATTAAGTATATTCTTTAAACAAAAACTCTTAGTTATTCTATCTATATCTAAGTTTCAACATATTTTCCAATAATTAGATACTACCAAATAATATAGATATTCCATCATACATGTGAATAATAAAGATAAAACATATGAATAACGAAAAAGATTATATTACATAGCAAAACTATTAAGAGTATGAATACATTATATCCAATCCTAGTGAAATGGGAGTTTAGCTACTCCCATACATCTAGAATACAAAAGTTGGATGAAAATCGATGGAATGAATGAAGAAATTTGAAGTTTTCCATCCTAGGAGTGCCTTTGCATGTGGCTTGAGTTTTGTCGTGTTCTCACACCAAAAACTAAGTTTTTCGTTTTACTCTCGACATTTTAACCACTCCCAAAAATTGTCTTCTCGTTGGGCGAGCATGTATTGTTCTTGGTCAAGAGTTAACTTTTGTTTCATGTATAATTGCTCTGTGTCATTGGGCGAGACAACTTTCTCACTGAGTGAGTGTTTGGTGGTTCTCATTGGACGAGTGATTGAGTGACTAGGCGAGAAGGTCCTAGTAGACAACTCTTTATTTTTCTCGAATCTTTCATTTTCCTACAAAATAATCTTAAGAAAAGAGAATTATATTTATCTTAAGAGAAAATTAACATAAAAATATTACATCTTTTCATGAGAGTAACACAAAAATGCACGAATGAAGATAAATAATAAGTTATAATAAGCATGAATAATATATATTTATCACTTATTAAAAATATAGTATCAAGCTTTATTAATTATTGACGTGTTCTAACGACCAAATAATATGATATTTATATTATTTATTTGAACGCTAAACAATCTACATTTAAATGAATGGTTAGTTGTCATTTGTTGTAGTTGATAAAGCTATGTCATCACTGCCAACATATTCTAATAAAGTTGGACATATTTACATGTGCACTTAGTACAAGAAATATAATTATTGAAAATGTAAGGAGATTATGTACAAGGATAATTCTCCCTTTAAAATTAATGGATTTTTTTTTACTTTGTTGCATTAAGTTTATATTTTCACCATCAGTTACGATTTCAATGTTCAAAAACATTGGTATCTCATGCAATAAGAAAAACTACCTCATTAAGGTGTTTTATTCAACCTTAAAACTAACAAAAGTCATTCACCTCTATATTAAGATTCACAAGATAAAAATGAAACCAACATATTAACTTATTGCGACTAATAAAGAAATATCCTTAGAAGTATCAATACAATCATAACATTTAAGTTTCATGGTGATATTAGAGATACAGAGTCAAAATGTCACGAATTAAAAGAAGTTTGAATATGAAGTTTGAATATAAATGATTATGGAGTGACTTTGTTATGAAATCGAGAGGTTTGCTTGCTTTCCTCCCAATTTTCTTTTATATAAACAAAAAATATTAAATAAATAAAATAATTTCTTTTAAATATTATTGAATTCCATTATTTCACTCTCTTAAATTTTGTATACATTTATAAAAATAAATTTTAGGATCCAAAATAATTGGTTAGATCGACCATTGTGCTTCCACATTTTATATATATATATATATATATATATATATATATATATATATAATTCTTTGACCAATAATTTTGCATAATTATCACATACATAAAAACATTTTATATTATGGCTCATAAAAAATTAACATTTTGTCATCATGTCATTAAACACATGATAAAATATAAGAACAAAATATATTTTCAACTAAACATTCTTACTACACAATTATAACTTAAACATGACATCTTATCTATTGATATATCAGGTATCTTGTGTTAGTCACATTATATTTAATACAAAAAAACCATGAATTAAATATGATTAATGTTAACAACCAATAATGCTTTTACACAATGTTGCAAATATCAAAGTATAACCTTTATCGACTACGACTCTCAAATGCTTTCACAAATTGAAAGTAATATATAATCAAATTTCACACATTTTACATCAATTTAAATATATTATTTGAAGTTTTACTTAATTTAAAATTTGGTTTCAATGGTTTCACACAGTAACTTCTATATGTATCAATTTTTTTTATTCAATCAAATTATATTTCTTAAAACAATAACAATTATAATTTTTTTAGTATAAAAAATATAAAGAAATTATCAATATTAGTTACAATTTTATTTTTAATATAAAAATAACATTACAATCTTATAAATTCATTAATTAACAAAAATCATCTATTACATAAATTAAATCACTTATAAACTTTTTATTTATTTTCTTTTCACCTTTTTCACTTTCATATAAATTTCCTTAAGAACAATTTTTTCATCATTTCTTTTATATTTCACATACATTCATTTCCTGTCCAAATATACCCTTAATCTTCATATAATGTTTTTCTATTATTATAATTATTCTTAAAGTGTTTTTTGCAAGAGGGAATTGTACCTGTCAATTACAGGTTGAAACTGTGAAAGAATCCAACCAATTGACCTGATTTTGTGTATATTGGATTAGACCTGCCACCACAGCTCATCATTTTTAGGTCACAGATAAGATAGATGTTACTTTTGATTAATGGTCTGACCAGTAATCCAATTATTGAATTAGGAGAAAAAATAAATCAATAACTTAATCTATTTCAACAAAGAAATTCTTCTGTGTTTTTATTACATACGCTTCATATATATATATATAAAAGCTAGTACATTTATAGTAAAATTAAAAAAATTGTTAGAAAAATTAAATGGAGAGAGAAAGAAAGTTAGTAATATAAGCTAAGCTAACTTATCTAGGTTTAACATTTATAATATACTTGTAAAGTTAATTTATAAATAAGGAAACAATGAAAAAATATTGTATTATTTTTTGAATCATGATTGAAAATAAAATAATATTGCTTTAACTTATAATGGATAAATGTTTACATTGATTAATATAGTACAAAATTGCACACAAAATTAGTATTTTTATCTTTAGTAAAAAAAATAATATTTAATTATGAAATTAGATAATTTAATATAGATAAATAATTAACTAATTGTAAGCAAAATATATCAAAGTGAGTTGATTCACAAAATAAGAGGGTCAAAATATTTTGAAAGGATAATATTGGTGTTCATCTTATTAACTAAAAGAGTCCACACAAAATAAATATCCAAATGTTATCTTATTATTTAACATATAAAATTTGGATAAAAGTAAATAATTTATTTTACATTGTATGACTCCATTTTTCTTATCAATAGCAAACACTTGAACCTATGTTTACATTTGAGAGGTAAATACTTTTAAATTATAGTAATCAAATCAGCTTAATTGTTCCATATTTTTTTCCTATTGGTTCAATTAGTTAAGCACGAACAGATGTTATAGCACAGTATACATTCTTTGAACAAGAACAAAATAAAAAGATGATGTTGAGGGATTGAATCAGTACATCATTATTGTTCATTCATTTATTCTCTATTCATAGCTGGTGTGTGTGGAGATTGAAGATAATCATGTTAATGAGATGAGTTGATTTTGTCTTTTTATGTATTAATCGATTCCAATCCAAGTTGTAATACACTATATCCTTGGTTTCCCACGACCAATCCACTGAATCCAGTACCCAGAACTCAGTTGGGAGGGCCACTGTGTGAGTCAGATAGTACCAGGACCACAACAATGCATGCCATTGGACACTGCTGTGCTGTAGTGTCCATAAGCCATGCCAAATCTCAAAACACACACTATACTTCTTATTCTCACATTTTTTTTCATCTTCTTCCCTCTCTATGTTCTATTTGCTTCTTACACAAACACTTTTCCACTCTCTTCAAGTTCCACACAAGCCATGGATAATCCTTCAAGTTCCACACAAACTCTTCCCTGTGAGAAGGCTTCAAGCATGAAGAAGAGATTCCTCAAAAGAGCCAAGGAACACAGGTCCAGGCTCTATATCCTAAAGAGGTGCATTATTATGTTACTGTGCTGGCAGAAGTACGAGCAGTATTGATATTCAAAACCTCTCTTTAGCAGGTGGATACCATTAACTACATCAACCCCACTTTTTTTTTTCTTGTTTTTTTATTTTTGAGAAAAACTTTGCAAGTTTTGTAAATCATCATCAGTATATTATGGTTTTACTTAGAGGGAGGGAAGAAGCTATATATATATATAGAGAGAGATATTTCAGTGAGCATGTTGAACACTTTATTGCACTGTGAGCACTGTCTGAAGAAGATTCTTCCATGAATAGAGAGCGTTTCAACGTTAAAGAAGATGCTAGTTGGAATTAATACCCTGGTTTAATTAGCCATTGCTGTGAATATAGTGTGACCAAAGGAGGGTGCACTTGCAGGATTTACACGCTATTGTGTGAACTGACATTACTCAACTCAGCTTGTTTTCTAGTGTAAAAGAAGCTGAAAGAAAAGACATTATTTCACATGAAGATAGGGACATATCGTTGCTACTAAGTACAATGAGGTTTTGGTAGGACTTCGGTCAAGAATAAGGTTTGCCTACTTTTCTATTTATTTTGCCACTTCATCAAAGAAGCTTCAACTTTTCTATTTTTCCTTTTCTTTTTTACTGCTGTTCACCAATGACTCCAATCATGTTTTAGCCTTTTAACTTCATCTCTGATTTTTTCTTTTGTTGCTAGCAATTAAATGCTGTCTTACTTTTTATTAATATGGGGTGAACGGTAGAAACACATACTTGAATACAGACTGTTAGTGTAGCACATAGAACAATAAAATCCATGAGTTTTATCTGACAAGCTTTTGAAATTTGAAAATGATTATTCATACACACGCATATAATTAATATGAATCTGTGCTTCTGGCAGTTTACCAATCATATTCGTTTCATTTCACATGCTAGGTATAAAACAAAATTATCTAAATTATGTAGTAGAAAATAATGCTTGAAGGAAACTTTGAATGCAATGTATTTCATCCACTATTTGGTGAAGGGTTGAGGGAGGAGTAATAATTGAAGTAGTTCCCATAAGCTGAAAAAGTGTATCTTTGGAAGAAAAGTGTGACATCTTTGAATGGGTTTAGTTTTGTTTAGTAATGGGATGGATTAAACAAGAAGATGATGGTAAATTTAAATGAGAGAATCTGTTGCAGATCTAGACATGCAGTTGGTTGAATACTACCTATAAATTTTCTGGACCAGTATTAATTTGTGTGTGTTAAAACAGAGAAGGTACTTGAAAGACCACAAGTAGAGAAACAAGGGCACAGCCTTGGTGTGAGCATTTATTTGGAATTGACATTTGGCCAACTCTTTGGTCTAATTTTGGTATTTCAAAGGGTCCCTAGCTGCAATTGGAAATTTGGAGTGAACTACAATGCTCATCATCATCATCTTTACAGGTCTCTCCCCAAAATAGTGTTCAGATGCCTCCATCAAGAAAACTGCATGCCCAAAACATTCTATTACTACTTAATTAGAATAAACCCTTTATTGTTCTAATACCAACTATATCACACTCTCTCCATGTACAATGCAACTCTTTATCGCTTCCATTAGTTAGACCTAAGCTGCCAAAGCAGCTCTTTGTGTTTTTCTCCCTTTCTTAAACTCTTTTCTAGTCACATTTTTATACCAATTTCATGTTAAAAAACACTTTTTTACCATCTTGCATGCATCATCACCGTGAGCATACTGAGGGGTTGGATTAAATAAAGCTAAATTGTAATCCAATTATTGTGAGGTAAACTGAAAAAAGATTGATCTTTAGTTATTTTATTAATTTTGAAATTGTTTTATTCCTCTGGGTGGTGCGAAATTGTTGATAAAGTAAAAACTTTTGGATCGAAAACGTGTGCGAACAAATCTTCCCCTTAGTTATGGGCATTACTGGCGGAAATACTCGAAGCAACATAACATGTCACAGGGTCCCTCCCAACCTATGCATCAGAACTAATTAACACTGTGTATGCTAACCTATCATTCTGCTTCTCTCATCAAAAGGGGATTTAATTTAGGTATCACCAGCTGGCACCACCACTCTATCAAAAAGGCTAACACTTCATAAACATTTTCTTATCAATAATTTATTCAAATAAAAACCCATCAATTATTACATAAAAATTTTTGTGAACAAACTGAAAATCTCCAAAAGGGTGTGACGAAAAAATAAGTTTTGAAATTCATTGGAATGTTAGGAGACGTGACATCCACCTCTTCCATGGTATTAAAAAAATAGATTCTATGAATCATGAATATACTTTCATAGTGATGTATGAACTTCCCTGTATGGATTTATACCAAAGAGGGTTTGATTTATAACAAGTATGTCCACTTACATCTATATCTCTGCCTTTGAATGTGGAAGAAAGTGATGATGAGTTTGATATTGAGGAAATCAAACTTTTTGCAGCACATAGATGTGTTGTTGAGAAACCAATTACCAAACATAATTGGTTGAACAGAGAATGAATGACACGAGTTAGCAAGACTCAATCAAATCACTATATTCACAATTTCACACCAACCACTGAGAAACTTTCCAAAAGCCATTTCATACTATTTGAATTTCAAATGTGGTTGGCAGCGTACCAACTTACCCTCCCAGACTCATAAATATAAAACCCTGGAACCTGGACTCCTTTTCTTGTCTCACTGCCCTTCTCTTCTTGTCACACTTCAAAATATGCCTTTCTTTTCCATTTGTTTCCATTCTCACAATTTAATGTGCCCCCTCCTATTTTTTTCCTGAGTCGTTGGCAAAGTAAATGCCACCATATTTAAGGCTCTGCATCTCTCTGTTTTTCTCTCTGTCTCTCTCTCTCTTCCATTATATTTTAAGAATCTCACAGGACACTCTTTACTTACTTCAAAGGAACATGCTTTCTTCATCAAACTTTCCAAGTATTATGCTTTCTGGTTATGATATACTGCAGTCACCATAAGGGGGTAAGCTTTTGTTATCACATTTATTAATCAATGCTTCTTTGTTTCTGAAGAAAGTGCAGGAACTTGAGATATTGGTGCGGTTCAATCAGAAGGCAGTGTTTTATTATTCAAAAGCTCTGTGTTATTTGATTGAGCCGTGCCAATATCACATGTAATTCACCTTTTTCTTCCTGCATACTGCTTCAGTAAGTTTTTCTCCTTCGTTATCATTCTGCAACACCATTGAGTTCATTATTCTTCATAGATAGCAAAAAGGAATTGTGAAAATTCGATCTTGAACATGATAGCTCGATTGGGTGACCACCTTATTAGCATGTTTTTTGGTCTCCGAAAAGCAGTGAGCAATGGGATAGAGTGAATTGGTATTGGTAGGTAGGAAAATCGTTTTAGCTTTTTCATTTTGTTTTCTCTTTTGAGGGTGGTAGGGACTTCATTAGAGGCAAATCAATGAAGTGGGAATTGGCAAAGATAAATCTCTCTTTACGTTTACTTTGCTTCTGTGTAAAGGTTCATCTTTCTCGTGTTTACATTTAAAGGGCTGACATTAATTTTCGACATGTTTCCAACTACAAAGTTCTCTACTCTGATTTGCTTCTCCAAACAAATCTTTCAGAAAAAGGTTTTTTTATTATATTTATATTGTTTTATTGGAATTTATAAAAATTATTGTTATCATTATCCATCCTTTTTTGGAAAATTTACAGTAGGAAAATTTTCTTCTTGCTTATATTCATTTCGAAATGTAATTTAATTTTCATTTTTACAGTGTATTGTTGGTGTAATAGATTTGTACTTCTTGAGACCTGTTAAAAAAACTTCATATTTTATACATTACTTTTGGTATTGACTATCAATTATATGAAACAATATTCAATGGATGATTTGATTGAAACTTAACATATATAAAAAGAGAATCAAACCACTACAAAAATTTCTCCTATTCTTTATTTGTTTCACTTCTTTTATTGCTTTTTTTTCTCTTTATTCTTTTAAGTATACTTTCAAAATTGCTTCTAGAATAAAATTGTAGAGTGATTAAAAAAGTATTTTTTTAAAAGCAATCACTGTTAAACGAATTTTCTGACCAATTTATTTTCCTTTTTGGTTGATATTGTTTAGCCTCTTTATCCTTACAACATGACCATTTAATGATGTAGACCAATTTAAAATTGATGAGTAATATTTAAAAAAAATATATAGAATAAAACTATATGCTACAGCATATTTAGGTCGCTGTTTTTTTATTTTGTTTACTTTTTAACGAATTAAGACCTGCTTCTCCTTTTTAAGTTAAATATTTGTGTATATTATAAAATTAAATTGAATTATATTTTATTTTTATCAAATCTCCCTGAGTTTCGTTCGTTATTGTAAATGATTTTTTTAATACTTTTTATTGTTGATTCAAGAAAAAGTTGTATATTAATCATAGGAATACAGCTTATAAATAGAAATATATTTATGCATATCTGATTTAAAAAAAAAAACTGTTTTACTAATTAAACTAACATTTCTTCTTTATAATTAATGCAAAATATTTTTTCCTGATAACAATTTTTTAATATCACAAGTTTTTTTCGGTTATTTATAATAAAAACTAAAATTAGGTATCAGTTTCTTTTCTTCTTTTTTTCTCATAATTTAGAGTTGCATTTTTGCATTAACAATCATATTCTATATTCTTTTTCTTTTATGAATGAACAACTTGTTCACAGGACAAATGAATCACGTTATTTATTCAATGACTCTCATTCAGGACTTCATAAAATGTTGCTCTCACATTACTGAATGGACAGTGAGGTAAACAAAAACAAAACGAAACAGAAATTATAGTTTTTGATATAAACAAATTTTTTAGATTTTCTTTATTTTTTACTTCTTTTTCTCTTATAAAAATATAAAAAATCATTCTTTTATGATTATTTTAGCTTTATAATATGTGTCAATCAATAAAAATTGCTTTTACCCTATTGTTAATCAAAATAAAAAAGAAAAAGTAACACTTTTGAGAAATAAATAAAATTATATTAACTTGTGTAAGAAAAACAGAATAGTAATAATAATTATTATGAAGAGTAAGACATGACAGAGAACTAGAATGTAAAGCCCTCCAGCCACTAAACAACAAAAGAATGGGTTTTGTTACTGCTGCTACTATACTCCTTCTCTTTCTTCTCCTTTACAGCTGCTGCAAAAGGGTCGGTTATGTCCTCAGTTCAGACCATTTTGATCCACCTACTACTACTCTCATACTACGTCTATGGCCTGCATCATTCGTGTGTTCTTCAAGCTTTCTCAATTCTTATTGCACTATTTTTTTAGTTTACAAGGTTGCACTCCACAAAGCGTTTTCATCCTCCCCACAACGCAGGTGAACTTCTTTCATCCTCTCTACAGACCTGCAGATTCCACTGCATTTCCAATCAAACGAAGCAACACATACGTTACCAGCCTGCACCTTCCACTCGCAATCTGCAAGAGGGTACCACCACTATTGGTAAATAAAAACACTTACCATCTTGTCTTCTAGCCAAGAAAAACCATGTAAATTTATCATTTTGTCATGTTTACATGGAATCACAGAATTCAGAAAGAAAACTACCTTACAAAGAATGCTTTTGAACAAGTGTTGGATTAATGATAGTGGGTAACATGAATTTTCTCAAGAATATATTATGGTAAAATACAAATAGAACATACCAGGGGGTGTGCCACAACACATTCTCCTATCATCAACATGCTCTACGTCTAAACCAATAAACCAAGATCCCAATGAGACATCTTCGTTGGCATATTTATGAAGCACATCCCTGGTATTGTAAAATCAAACTGTTATCAGTGCATCAAAGTAGCATTAAATGCCACATTAGTTGGTGTAATATATTCAATTCTTTACTAGTAGAGGAGAGTCCATGAAGTTGTTAGTCTGCGTAACGAAAATCTCAATATCATTGACATACAAACGCCAAAAACAAGACTTACTGATTTATTGATATATAAGTAGCCAAATCTTGGGAAATGGCATATAATTGTCCTGTAGCATGACGGAAGTACTTGTTTCCCACCTCTCCAAACTTCCAGTATTCTGGTTCATGGTATTTCACTCCCCTGTGGTAAGACGGTTAAACTAGGAAGTGTATTTAAAGTACAACAGAAAAAAAAACAATACACAGGCTTTCTTACTTCTGAGCAAGGACAGGACCGGATTTCATGCACCCAACATACACCCGAGGTTTCATTCGGTGCATGCTCAAAGACAATCCAAGTGTTGCTGAGATTGAAAAAGACACAATAAGCACAATGAGGAAAATAATGGTAGATAATGAAGTATCTATTATGAAATAATCATTAGTCAAGTGAATTTTATGCCTTTCACTTTTCTGCCAATTTGTATTAAAGTCCATACAATTAAGCAAATACTCCAAATACAACTATGAGGGCAACATTTACAAGAATGTTCTATAGAGAATGTATTAGCTCTCAATATATGACAGTTCAATACCAAACATAGAGAAAGCATTGTCATGGCTTAGTTCAAAACTAACAATATGGTGTCAGGTCAGACCTATTGCAGATAGTATACACAAACCTCAACCTTTCATTTCATCCCTTAGATACTTTATTTTATTTTATTACTTAAAAACATCTTAGGCAATTTTACTAACAAACGAAATATATAAAAGGAAATTTACTAGCCTATAGAAGTCTCGTATCATTTTGGGCTTGTCTTCCTAAGCTAAATTACAAAGTAAAAATTTAATAGAATATCTAACAGTAATTTTTTTAAGTCTTTTCCTCACCTGTAATCATATTATAGAACATTTGCAATAAATTTAAATGATTTAGTGTTCCTTTCTAAAGAAATGAAGTTATTTTTCTGCACATATCATGTGTAAAAACTGACTTAGATTTATCAATTCAACTTTACCGGTCACTTTCTCCTAACTCTACACATATCATATTATCAATTAGTAAGCATACACGCTGAATATTTTTTTCTGTTTACCTAAATTGACATGAACATCATCATCAACTTTAACATAAAATTCCGCATCCCACAAGGCAACAGCAGTCGAAAAGTAGGTCTTTGTCTTAGCTGATAGTTCTAGGTATCCCTCAACGTGGTTCTGCTTAACAAATGTATTTTTTTTCATCAACAAAAACATATATAAACAAGATATGGATTATGCATCTAGATGAAAAGGGGAGGGAGAGAAAGATTACCAGCCTCAAAAAATCAGCATGAAGCCTCTCCTCTGCTTCAATAGCTTTGTCAAGAATGCCACCAGATGTAGAACTATAGACAAAAAAGGCTAATTAAATCTCTAGGTTAAGGTTTCTTAGCACCGCAACAAAGTATGAATTCAACCAACCATATCGGAATTCATAATGGATGACCCCAAGGTATACAATTATCTACTGGATACAATTTGATACTTAGGCCACAAAACAAATTTCTGAGACCATATGAGAAAATAAGCGCAACAGAATTATCAAAAGTAGGAAAGCACAACAATAGAGGAAAGTGGATATCAGGAAATCTGACCTGTGACCTATAACAAATCGTATGATTATTCCTTTTTCTTCCTCCAACTTTTGCCTTTCATTAGCTAATGAAGTTCCATTAGAAACCATGGATTAGATACATGATGGTGTGGACTTACTTAAGCAGGCTAAAGGAGAACTTTTATGAGAGGAAGAACGAGAAATTGATGAAATATCATTAAATCACCTTGTGGCATCCAAGTTGTACGAACAGAATCTCTTCGTTTCCTGCTACTGAAAGCTGTATTGATCCCTATAACCATGAAATATTTGTTCCTGGTACTTGATTCAATTGTCTCTGACTTCCCTGATACAGCACAACCATTCAGCATAAATTCAGGAAGTGGCAAAGCAAATTTAAGATTCAGCTCCAACGTAGATTTTTGTCTTACTTGGTCTCCTGTAGTGCATAATGTAGAAATGGATTAGCATTATAGTTATTTGATACGTATATAAGTAAATCCCATGCAAAGAAGCATTGGCTTGGCTTACTTTACATCATTCTTGACCACATTCTCTGTATTTGAAACTTCCACTTTACTGTAATTTGATTTTGGCCTTGCAACCTTAAAATAAAGGTAAAACATCAAGCAGAACACGTTCATAAGATCTTTTTTTCATAAATAGCACAGATGTAGCTCATAGTTATATGCCTGAGAGTTTAGCATTACTAAATTTCAAAAAGCCAACAGAAAAATGTATCATATAAAAAGTACTCTTATTTTGCAACTAAACCCATGGATTTAAATCCCTAATAGTAGTGCATAGCATCCAGCACTAAAAAACACTACAGTGGGATAGTGGATGGCAGAATATGCGCAACCTTGAAATATTTATATAGTTTATGTACATAATTCTCAAAAATGATAAAAAAAAATACTCAATGACATTCATGATTAAAATAATGTCATAGGTCTCTTAAACAAAACATACAAATAAATAGAAACAAAAGTCAAATACTAGCTTCGTAGGTAGGAATTATCAGTCATCATCTTCACTTTTACTGCTATTTTTACAGCTTTAGATGTCATTGTGGAAACAATCCCAAACATAGCCCCACCTAAAAAGCTTTAAATGAATCTGTTCCGAGGCTCTCTTCATATGGTGCTGCTATGGCCACTATGTCATACACTACAACTGCTACACTAAACCACTCTACTATTCAACCCCTGTACTGTACCTCTAATCAAGAGCCATTCAAAGCTTAGTCAAAAACTAATCTTTTGAAACATTTGGTTGGTCTGGAACCTTCTCAACTGAGCAAGAGTTCAACCCTTTCTCACCTTGTTAATATCAAATTAACAATAAGTCAATGCAAATGAATTGTTGGCATGTGCTTGTTGTCCACACTTCATGTCCAAATGAGATGGCATATCATAGACAACAAGAATACTCTAAGGTAAAGTTTGGCCCAACCTTTTTTGGGTTTCTCTTCTTAAAAGGAGAAGTTAGGCCAAATACAATCCTTGTAAAGCTCCTCAAAATATAAGAAACCTTTTTTCTTAATGAACAAATCCAAAAAAGAGAAAACTTCTATAGAAACTAAGCAGAGTTCACTCTTACAAGGTGAAGAGATGGTAAAAAAGGCTGGACTTAACTCTGAAGGCAAATTCATCCCCAATGAAATAAATTACCAAAAACAAAGATACATTAGTGACAAATGAATAGTGAACTAACCACAAATGTAAGTGTAAATATATTACAAATATTTTGTTTTCTTAACTCATGATCATTTCACAGGGAAGGAACTTCTACTGTTACAAATTCCATTAGTAGTCATAAATATTATGGGATGGGGGTAAATGCATGCATAACATATAAATATAATATGTGCAAAAGAGTAACTGATACACTTACTGGATTTAGATTACAACCATCAGAGTTTAATTTTATTCTTTCAATCTCACTAGTAGTCCCTGGAAATTCTACATATTCAGGCATCGACCATATCCTGAAGCAAAATTGTGGTTAGCATTACATGTATATAGTAATGATTAGTTCACTTGAGATCTATGTTAGTAACTACTAATAGGGTAGAAATACGAGAAAAAGAGTACCTATGTCTTCAGTATCTGATAATAAAAGCAAAAAAAATTGTGAACACTTAAATGAACTCAACTTTACAAATTGATATTTGTTCAAACAAGGTCAGAACCGAGGGAGGGTGAGGGTGATGAAGAAATGTAAAAAAACTGTAACAGGCCACGCCATATGTAAAGAAGCCTTCATTTAATTAAACTAACAGCCATGTCTACATTGAATTAAAACTTACAAATTTCAGCAATTAAAATTGAATTCAAACTAACAATTTTCAGCAACTAAGGTAAATAGGGAGAGGGAAATAAAATATAGAGACCCACCACTCACTTTTTTTATTCACTTTGGTACATTTAATGAAACCAACAGAAAATCATGTGGAGAATGGTAGATAAATATTTACAATATAAGTAGAAGTATAAAACAAACAATAAAAAAGAACAAGAATAAATGTCCTAATGCAGAGGACGAAGACTCAGGTAATAAAATGTCCTTTCTTAGAGCATGACCACAGTTTACTACCCAGAAACTCGATCACTGGCCGAAAATAACTGAAAAAGAGGGTAAAACTTGATGCTCAAATAGACAGACCCAGTATCGAAAGTACCTATTTGTGAAGAACATTCCAGCACAGAAGCTTGCCAAACAGAGCAGAAGAGCCCATTTCCTGTGCAGGACGTTCCTTGCACTCAGTTCTACAGCTCCACCCTTGCTCTTCATGGACATTGCACCTCCCCTCTTCTCCCTCTCCTCACTGTGCAAAAATGCACAATGAATTAAAAACACAAGGAGTTCCAAAGATCAAATAAATGCAAAAATCATAAATAAATAAAAAAACAAACTTTACAGCTTCTGGGGCATCCAGTCACTATCCTGTTCTTTGGGGGGCAAGAGAAGAAGACCCACTTAGCCCCTTTATTTTCCAGTATTTGGGAGCCGCCTCTTGTTATCAACAAAAAGCCTCTTAACACCACAAACGTTATTGGGAATCACACTCAAAAGAACAGATAATGGCAACAGTTACTCAAGTGTTGGTTTCTCTTCTCAGATCTTGTCCACCATCAGTTACCACAGTTTTTCAGCTCAACTCAAGTGTTTGGTATGCCTCATAAATCACAATTCATTAACACTAACAAAACCTTGCCCTCCAAAAATAAAATCCCACTAAGAATAGGGGAACAAATTGTGTGTAGTAAGTAAAGTTATTTGGACAGAATGGTGTTTTGGTTGCTTATAATTTTCCTTAAAAAGTGTCGGCTGGTGATAAGAGTATTAACTTTACCATGGCACTTAAGGTTTTATTGGGTTGAATCCAGTTCAGATGGATCCCACCAGACTCTTTTCTAGTAAATTGGTCTGTTTTATGGTCAAAATTGTCCCATATTAGAGATGCAATTCAACCCAATTGTGTGTGTCCTTTTGCAATTGTAACGCTTGCACAACTCTACACATTCTTCTGCTAATACTAAATGCATGAGGTTTAATTATCAGTATCATTATTATAATTAGTTCTGTTTATTCTTTACCATGTGATTCAGCTCCTCCTAGAAAAAAAAAACTACTTTATAACAATTCTGAATTCAAAAGAGAAACATAGGAAAATGACTTATCCAAGTATGACATCTTTCAGCTCTCACTACAACTTACCTGTGGAATGGAATAAAGTGCACTTTGTTTTGGGTAGAAATTACACTTTACAAACTCATTCCTATTTTGAGTGATAAAGTTCTCTCAGAGATGATAATCAAAAGTGTAACTTTGACATAGCACAACTAATGATTTGGAACCCTAATTTATACTTCGTTAATATAGATAAAACTAGAAAAAACAAAAGGAAAATGGTGGAAAGTTACAGCTATTTATTTTTTTCATAATATACCAGCACTCAAGCCCAAATGATAAAGGGTCATTCCATTCCATATGTGTTTCACCTTGTGTTTCATCTACACTTTCAATATCTGATCATAATTTTTTTTTCAAGCTCAAAAATTATAATTTTAACCTTCTAAAATCTTATTCTGTATCTCTAATTTTTTTCAAAAATTTTATTTTAAATATTTTATCCTGCAATTCCAACACTTCACTTTTTTTTAACCTTACTAAATACTTTTTTAACTTTTTCTTTTATTAAAGTAACCATACACCTTTTTAACACAGCATCCCTCTAACAAATTTTTAAAACTTTGTTTTTTATTTATAATTTAATAACTATTTAATTTAATTTAAAAATATAATATAATTTAGTATTTTTTCATATTTTAATAATTATTAAAATATAATTTGTATTATTATAATAATTATATTAAAAAATAAAATTAAAATAATTAAAATAAAAATAATAAAAATGGAAAAGCAAAAATAATATATATGAAATCTGATTTAATATATATAAAAATATTAAATTATATTAAAATATTAAATTAAATTATTATGAAATTTTAAATAAAAAATAAAATTAAAAAAAAAATAATCATTGGATATTGGTATCCGATAACATAATGATCGATTTCCAATTCCGAAAAGAAAGTTTTTATAAATTTATTTTTTATTTATAATTTGTTAACTATTTAATTTAATTTAAAAATTTAATATTATTTAATATATTTTATATTTAAATAATTATTAAAATATAATTTATATTATTATAATAATATTATTATTAAAAAATTAAAATTAAAGTAATAATAATTAAGAAATCTAAAAGTTTTGAAATCTTATTTCATTAATTTAATATTTTAGTATAATTTAATATATTTATATATATTAAATTAGATTTTATATTATTATTTGTATTATTTTTGTTTCTTTATTTTTATTATTATTATTTTTATTTTAATTATTTTAATTTTAACTTTTTTAATATAACTATTATAGTAATATAAATTATATTTTAATAATTATTAAAATATGAAAATATATTAAATAATATTAAATTTTAAATTAAATTACTTATTTATTAAATTATAAATAAGAAACCGTTTTAAAAATTTTTATTAAGAAGAGTTAAAGGGGTGGAGCGTTACTTTAATAAGAAAGAAAAAAAAGTTAAAAATATATTTACTAATGTTAAAAAAGGATTTTTTTTGAAAAAGTTTTAAGTATTGGAGGTGCAGGATAAAACACCCTAACTCCTAACTGTATATTTGTGCTTGGCCCTGTCAGAATATTATACACTTAATAAGTATGCTTTAATCAAATTTAACATGCAGATTAATTTATTAAAATTTCAAATAAATGAATTCAATGTATAAGTTTGGACTTTTTTTTTATGTAAAAGTGTGGATTAAGATACTGTCGACTATTGTTATCGGCATATACAATTTTTAATTACATTCGTATCATATAATATGTTTATTTTGTATGAGAATAAAGGATTAAATCAATTTTTTTTCTTGAATCATATATGAATAGTGATTGCATAACTCATTAAATACATGTCAAAGACATACATGAAGAAATTAAATACAACAAGGAAAGAATGAAAAAACAGAAAAAGGCAAAAATGGGCTTATAAGGCCCAAAACAAAAACTAAAATGTGCAAAAATTCAGCACGATTAGTCACATCTTATATAATCCCAATCTAATATTCATATCTAAGTTTTAAACCTCACCTTAAACATGTTTGGCACTCCAAAATACATTTATAATTAGGACTGGGCCTAGTTAACTAAACTATAGTTAACTATATTTTTAATAAACTAAAAAAACTAAACTACTTAATATAATATTTAAGTGTACTGTTTAAGAGTTCAGTTTTGAAAAACTGAATTTATATCAATTAACTACCTGAAGTGGATTTTGTATTCAAAAGTTAAGCTTATTATTAACTAAAGCGGTAAATAAAATATGTTAAATATAGTGAAAATTATATATGGGATTAATCTCCCTTGTGTTAAACACACATAGGTTCTCTATTTATAATAGAAAAAAATATGGGATAAGCCCAAAATACAAATAATAAATAATAACAAACTAACTGAAAGATAAACTGAAAGATAAAAGATATAATATTTCTAACACTCCCCCTCAAGCTAGAGTATACAAATTGTATGAACCAAGCTTGAAATAACTAAACTAGGTTTTGAACTAGATGATTTTTCTTCAAGAGTGAGACAATAAACACTTCAACTTCAAAAGTGTGAACCAAGCTTGTGAAACTTCAACTTCAAAAGTGGATGAAGGAGAATAATGGAGAAGGAGGCAATAAACACTTCAACTTCAGAAGTGGATGAAGGAGAGCAGCGGAGAAGGAGACAATAAACACTTCAACTTCAGAAGTGGATGAAGGAGAGCAGCGGAGAAGGAGGCAATAAACACTTCAACTTCAGAAGTGGATGAAGGAGAGCAGCGGAGAAGGAGGCAATAAACACTTCAACTTCAGAAGTGGATGAAGGAGAGCAGCGGAGAAGGATGCAATAAACACTTCAACTTCAGAAGTGGATGAAGGAGGGCAGCGGAGAAGGATGCAATAAACGCAGCAGATCTGTGCGGCAAATACAATAAGAAAGGAAGAACAGCAATACAGAGGCAAAACCCTCTACGACAAATTACGCAGAAAGAAGAAGGAGGTCCGAAGATGTGGAAGCATGCGGCAAGAAGAAGACAGACGTCGATGGCAACAATGGCTGCTCTAGAAGGTCTGAACAGAGAGAGGGAGGTCCGATGATTCAGGGGAGGCAGTGGTTCCCAAGAGACTTTTCTCTGATTCTGGGTGCTGAGATTTAAGAAGAAGAGAAAATGAATCTTACAAAATTTTTAGGGGCTGCCGGCGGCCATGACGGCCGGCCACCGGCAGACATCAAAGACCACCGAAAGAGATCAGAAAACCTGCTCTGATACCATGTTAAATATAGTGAAAATTATATATGGGATTAATCTCCCTTGTGTTAAACACACATAGGTTCTCTATTTATAATAGACAAAAATATGGGATAAGCCCAAAATACAAATAATAAATAATAACAAACTAACTGAAAGATAAACTGAAAGATAAAAAATATAATATTTCTAACAAAATATATAGTGATAAACTCTTGAATAGTGAAATAAAAAAAAAATTGAGAAGATGAGAGTGTTCCCGTCCATATCTATGTTTCGTTGATTTTTGTTTAGATACAAAACAAGGAATATATACAATTTATTAAAAGGTAATGTTTATTTAAAATAATAATATAAAAACTTTAAAATAAAGTATAAAACAAAGTTTACAGTTATCTTACCTATTAGTTGACAAAAGTACATTGATTAATTAAATTATACATCAAAACATAATTAAATTATCTTAATTTAACTTTTATTTTAATTATATTAATTGATACTTTTTATTTTAATGTTGAAATAAAAATAACTAAGGATCATATTTAAAAACATTAAAAATGTTAAATATTTAAAAATATTAATTTTTATACTGAATCAATATTTTTTAGCCAGAATTTATTTATTTTAAGTTGAGTTAGATTAGTTGAGAATGAAATGGTGCAGTATCTCCAAAAAGCAACATTGGATTGATTTGCGTGAACATGAATTTAAATAAATAAAAAATAAGTATTTAAAAATAAATAAAAAAAATAAGTATTTAAAAATGAGATAAGATTAATACTACACGTAACTAGTTGGGTTTTCCATGGAGTTATTCATCTAACTTACAGTTTTAGAACAAAATGAAAATAGAAGTGATAGAAACTCACTAAACATAGAAGTAAAAATCCAGTTTTCAGTTAACTGCACTAAAAATATAATAAGTTCAGTTTTTCTAAACTGAACTAGATAATAGTATAATTAGTTTTTAGTTAAAATAAATTAGTTTTTTTAGTATAAAATAGTACCATTAACTACAGTTTAGTATACTTAAATTATTTTTGCCCAACCCTATTTATAATAACATTTCAAAGAATTTAAGACTATTCAACACTAAACAATAATCCAAAACAACTCTTTGAAGATTCAATACTTCCAAAAACATTTTTAGTTCTTTAATTCACACATCAAATTTCAAATCTTATTTTATACTATTTAGTTTAGAAATTAATAAATAATACTTTCTTTTTTTGATATTATATTTTAAGAAGTTATATCATGTTTATCTCCATGGCTAGTGACTAGCTTTTACAAGGATTAGATAATTAAAGGAAGACAACTACATTAACATGATATATTAATAGACACTGTAAGTAATTAGCTATTGTTTTTATCTCTTTTTAACCCTCCATATTTATTTCTTTTCATTATTTTTTGGTAGTTTCCTTCCATTATATTTTGGTAATTTCTTTCATTTATGGCTTATAATGTTTAGTATGATTATAGATTAATATTAATAACATTGCCAGTAACTTTATTATTTGGTAGATGGTAACTTTTATTTTCTTAACTTATACATATGTGAAGGTAATAAAAATAACACTGTCAGTAACTTTATTTTCAATTCCTTACCAAACACAAAAAGATTATAAAGTCCCTTTTTAAGCTTATTCAAATACACTTAATATTCTATCAGAAGATTCCAAAAGAAAAATGAAGAATGCAACTTTATTATTTTGTAGTGGTTCAAACACTTCCTGCAGCTGCAACCACCATTCTCACCTTTTAACTTGTAACTTATGTATTAGTGGTGGTCCCTGTATCTCACGTCATGTTCATCATTTAAAGGAATGTTTAGTTATATTTTTAATTTCTAAAAACTGAATATGCCAAATTATAATCTTTTAAAAATTTCAAAAAATATTTCAATCTCTCATTTTTTTTATAATAAAAAAAGGGGTTCAATCTATTTAAGAACTGACCAAAAAACAATACTGAAAAAATACTTTAATCTTTTAAGTTGAATAGAAAAAATAGAGTTTATGTAAGAATTAGAATAAAAGTGTTGCTGTGGTAGGTGGTTTTGGTTTAGTTGTATTGAGGGGTTATGTTAGGTTGGAAAGCAATGATGAGTTGAATATGCAAAGAGTGGTTTTAGAATAAGTACAGAGATGTGGGGTGAATGAAAGAGTATAAAGAAAGTAGTGACAGAGATGATGATGCAAGAATGAGAAGAAGATAAAAAGAAAAACATATTGTATGTCTAAATCATTAATAGTTAACAATGATGAACCAAGCAGAAGTGAAAACATGAAAACTATTAAACTCAGTAACAACACAGAGTGTACTCCACTGGCCTCAGTGCAATACAGATTCAGACAAAATTTCAGAGGCTGCCACTCCTCCTTTTTCCTTTCCCTAAAACCTCTTTTTCCCAGAAAATTTAGAACAAGAAAACAAATAACTAAAAAAGCAGGACCTCACATTCCATACATGAGTGCCAATAATCAAATACCTAAAAGAAAGATTGCATGGGATCCTAGTATGAGAATGCTGATGATGACATGACCATTAGTCATAGTAGTGAATCGACCAACTACTCAATGAAACCTGTTTTGGTCAAAATAGCATTTCTCACTTTGCTGAGATCTCTCCCTTTCAGTGTCCTCCCTATCCCTTCACACACAGAGAAAGAGGAAATCTGGCTCCTTGCAAGTTTCCTAGAAATCCATTGATGAGGAGGAATCATATCATCATCTTCATAATCATCAAGATAGTGATTCTCATAACCAAAATCAAACTTTTTGCTTACACCCTCCTCCTCAACGCCCTTTTTCCCATAAATTTTAGACCAATCAGGAATGTCCATTGGTGCTGAGGATCTTTGAACCACATTTGAATCAGATTCCAAGGAGTTTAGTTTGAGATTATTAGTCCTTGGAATCTTTCTTGGAGAGGTTGGCATGCACCATGCAGAAGAAGAATCGGAGGAGTCCTTAGATACCTTCATTTCTGGGCACAAACCCCATACATCTTCTTCGTCAAAATCTTCATTCCTCGCTGATCCCCCACCAAAACCGCTGCTTTTGTTCAGAAAACCACTCCAATCTGCCATTGGTATCTATTAGTTCTGCAATCTCTTCTGCTGCCTGCAAATACAGATAAGGGTGCTTGTGAGGAAGCAAAGCAAGGGAAGTGTGTTTAGGTAAGAGGAAGTGGTACTGTGATGGATATAACACAGTTATCTATTTCAGTATATATAGACACAGATGACTAGAAACTTTTTTTCACCCAAATGTGATCATGGTTACCCACCAATAAGATAAAATATACATTTTTTCCCCTTTCATTGGGAATTAAAAAGCAGAAAGGTGTAAGAGAAGAGAATACTGTCAAGAATCTACCTTGTCCTTGTTTCAATAACCTCCAAAAAGGAAAGGGTTTTTGAAAAATTTTCTCAAACGGGAACCTGATACACCCTTTTGAAAACCACGCAGGAAAAAGGAAGAAAGGCTTGAAAATTCTTCCCCGGCCCCTAATGGCTCCAAGGAAGATCACAGGTTTCAAGAGGGCAGACTCACTCACAGAATGGTACCTGAAAAAAGACAAAGGGGCAGAAAAAGACAAGAAAGCAGCAAATGTGTACAACTACACCACACACACAAACACGAAAAAAGGGTTGTATTATTATAGTTTTGGCCCATAAGTGAAAAACCTCATATGGATATTAAAGAAGGCAGAAAGAAAATGATGGGTCTTGGAGTGAGTCTGAGTTGATCTCTCTCTCCAATGGTTAATTGCAAAAGTCCAAAAGAGCACAGATGAAGGACATGAGCATAGCGGCATCGATCAAAACCCAAAGAGAAAGTCCCATCATATCAATAGCAGCACAGCACTATTAAGAAGAGGTGAAAAAAATTTAAACGCACCCTGAGGCTGCTGCCTGCCTAATTTATCACTCAGTTGTTGCAGATACAGTGCATGCTATGCTATGTATGTTATCAGCTATGCAATGTATTTATGTATGTATGCAGAAACAGAACTTAAATGGGTTTTGTTTTTTCAATATCTTTGTAAAGTTCTGAAAGGCTGCATCCTGATTGGGAGAGGTGGTGATGCACGATTGGCTTGAAGGTACCTCAAGGATCTGCAACCTTATCCTAAACTACTCATCTATTGTTACGTAGTAGTAACTCTTTCCACAGTAAGTAAGAGATTAAACAAAACAAAACAACAAAAAGGGTCTTCCATTGGTTGAGCTCTTGTGATTAAGTGTGAAACTTGAAAGTGTGAGCCTAACCACCCTTTATTAATTGCCTTGGAGAGGGTGCTTCCTCCTACCAAGTATATAAAAGCAATTCCATCGAGATATGTAGCCTTCAACTCCATCATCACCTTATAGTTGTAGTAGACCTAGCATTTATCTTCCACCTTTTTACTCCTGCCTTGTTGGATCATTAATGCACTGCTCAGGATTAGAAGATTGCGTGAATGAATGCAGTGCCATAAATCATCATGTTAGATGATATACTTAAATCACGATTCCAATTGTATATGGATAACATAGCATTATCTGTTTGTCTTTTCCTGGTTTATGACTGAAGGTGAAGAAGAAGGTCTTTGTTGTGATATGGTGTTTGTTCGTTCAACAAGTACTTGTACATCTAGTTAATTATTTATGCATGCTTAGTTGAATGAAGACATGTTTTAGTGACAGCATTATTTGTTTTTGTTTCTGCTCCACTGTGTAATGTTCTTATCCACCCACACTAGTTTTCAGTGGATGTAATATTCTAGTATACTGTAGCTTAGCCAGTTAGCAAATATGCACGTTTATCAATATCAATTCACATTTATTACTGAGGATTCGTAACTAGCTGTTTTGGAAACATTGACAGCTATCTTGGCACAAAAACCATAATCATCAAACCCCATTTTATATATATATCTTGCCTATTTTATTCACAAAATACTTGGCATAAAAAATATTGTTTTCTTGTTAGAAGAGTGTTAGATACTTTAAGAAATTCAGAATTTATAGCACATAAAACTTATTCTTACATCAATTTGTTATATTTCAATCAACTTCGTTCCTTCTAATTATTAGACCCTCCTATATCCCAATCTTTTCTATAAACTATTTTGTTTTAAAAAATATGCATCATTCATTACTTTACCAAGTATATATATGTACACACAAAGAAATAACATCATAAACTTCATAAACAAAACAAAGAGATTATCAATTATATTTTATTTCAAAATAAATTTAAATGGCAGCTATATATTAGGTAAGTGCGTTAAAATAGTTTTAAAAATATAAAAATATTTTTAGTTCTTTAAAATATATCTTGATTTTAGACACACTAAAAATCTTGTTAATTTTAAATATTTCACATTTTTAATCTTTCTCTTTTACTTTTTATTATTGACTATATGGTTAGGGTAACATAAAAGATATTCAGACAAAACAAATAATATATATAAATAAATATATATATATATATATATATATATATATATATATATATATATATATATATATATATATATAAAGGAGGATATTTTTTTACACATTGTTTTCAATTTTGTCTCATAATTTATTTTTATTTTAAATTGAAAGCATTTAGATTTTTTTTTACTCTTTAAATGACCATTAAACTAAATTTAATTATTTTATAAATTAAAATTATTATTTTATCATTTAATCTTTTTAATAACTAAAATATAAATAATTATTTATAATAAAAAAATTATATGAATTAATTATTTTTTTTATTATTTTTGTAAAAGTTATTTTACAGTTTAATAAATTTTTACTTAAATAAAAATAAATAATAAACACACATGCATATAACATGTGTTTTCACTACTTAAAATAAAAATAATTGTGTAATATATTTATTATTTTATATAAATAAGATAATTACACGTGTTATGCTTATTTTATTTTAATTAATAAAAACAATTTACTTAAGTGTTTATAGTTTATTTTCTTTATATTACTTTCGGTATTACAGTTTTTATTGATTGTAATGTAATTTGTTTTTTTTAATATATCACAAACAATTATTTCATTTACAGAGCAGTTTTTTTTTTAAATATTAAGATTATGTGTAATATAAAAAGAAATAGTTACTGCTTTACTTTTTGTATTATCATACAATTCAAAAGTAATATAAATATTTTATATTAAAACGTTTTTTTTATTAATTTACTTTATCTCTATTGATATTTTTACTTAAGGCCTAACGTAATCATAGCTAACTATAAAGATTAAAAAAATATTTAAAAGAAATTAAGAATTTAAAAATTTCGAAATATTTTACAAAAATAAATTAAGACAAAAATATCTACATAAATTAAAACATATATAAATTAATAAAAAAAATATCATGCATGAGTTAATTAACAACATTCCCTTCTTATATTCTCACAAGAAGAGAACATTGAAATATAGCAGTGCTGTCATTATAACTTAAACAAGTTTGGCTTCTTGAAATAAAGTATACATTGGTTGGTACAAAAACCTAACCTACTCATAACAAAAGTGAATGGATAATCACAACAAATATCATATCATAACTATATTATATCTAATAAAAAATATTTCAACCATATAATTTTAAATAGTATTTACATCCTGACTTAACTTATATTTCATCAAATAATTAAAAAAAGAGTTAAATTTCTCTTTAAAAGTAACTATTTTTTTAAAATTTGTCATGGAAAACAGGTTATATGAAGTTAGGTGAATAGAATATAATGAATAATATGATTAAAAAAAATAGAAGATTGGGGAGAGACAGCCACAAACAAAGTCCATAATTGCATTGTAAAATAGAGTTAAGTGAGTGGGCCGTGAAAACCATAATCCGTACATATTTGTGAACCAAGTACAACTACCACAATTTTTATATTCTCTCTCATTTTACACCACCACCACTGTTTTTTTTGTCCCTTAATAAAAAAATATATAAAATACTTAGATAATAGTAATTCTTGTTTATCACATAGCATTTAGTGTCAATTTTATATTTATGGTCGTCAATCCTGACTTTTTACTTTTTACGTTTTATTATCATTTTTTTTCATGCTTTGTGTATAGTGGTACTTGCTGTGTTGCAGTGATGAGTTTTTACCATAAAAGCAAAATTTGTCGATTTGTTCCGTTTATCTTCATCTTATTTTTTATTTTATCTTATCTTTCAGTTATAAGTGTTTTTATTCCTTAAGGTTTCAAATTTTATAAATATTTTTTTATATATTTATTTTTGTTATGTTTAAGAAGTATTAGATTTATTGAATATCGAAATTCGGATAAAAATGTCGTTGGATTTCGAAATTTAATTAACAATTTTATGAATTTTAAAATTCGATTGAGATTCTTTATCAGATTTTGAATTTTATTATTCATTTAATTTTTTTTCTAATTTTTTAGCTTATTTTATTTTATTTTAATTTTAATTTCTTTTACTTATTTTTTTAATAATTTTTTGAGATATTATTATTATCAAATAAGTTAGATATTCAATGGTAATATTATGTTTTAGATTGTTATATTTTAAAATGAAAGATTATTCTTTTAATTTATAAATTTACTAGTTCGAAGGAAAAGTAATGAGGTAAATTTGAATTCGAAGGAAAAATAATGAAGTTTGTGTTGAGATTTTGAAATTTGGAAAAGTCTTTAATCAAATCATGAAATCTAGTTAAATTTTTACTTTTAGTGTCTACACAAAGGTGAGAGTAAAAGTAAGATGTGAATGAGGTTAGTTATAGGAGAAAAGAAAGCTTGAAGGAAAAGTAAGAATGTTTGTGTTAAGATTTTATCAGTTGAATCCGGTTCTAAATCCGGTTTATAATTTAAATCCGATGGACTCATGATTGAATTTCAAAATACAATCAATCCTATTTTTCGAAATCCAACACAAAATTCCATTTCTATGTTATACTTTACTGAAAGTGGTGTATGACGTGCATAGACGAACGAAAGAAGGTTGGTATAGTGATGAAAACTTTGTAACAAAGTCTAAGAAAGTGAGGTGAAATTATGAAAAAAACCACCTTTTTGGATTACAAAATAAAGATAATCCAATACAGTTTGGATCAAGTTTCACAAGAGAAAAAAAAGTATGTATTTGATTAGAAGAAAAAAAAAAAAGAAACACTAGACAAATTCCTCATTTTATTTGAAAGAGAACAATAAAAATTCCTCATTTTATTTAAATTTACGATTATCCCACTCCTTTTCATAATTATTCCCTCAATTTCTTTGTTAAGACAAATAAACTTTTATTCCTCGAAAATATTGTTCCGTATTCAAATTTGGATAGTCCCATATCATGGAAGAATAGCATTTTTTTTGAAATACCAATTTTTGTATAAACAAGCGAATTGGATTATCTAAATGTTTATTATTCTATTTAAGTAGGCTCATAACTATTTAAGTAGGCTCATAATTATAAAAGAAAATACACATTTTAATTAAAAAATCATTATTATTATACGCTGAAAAGTGAAAGCAAAATAAGAAGGAAAATGCAGTTGGTGATATATAAAACAAATCAATAAACAATCAGTGATTCGCTCAACAATAAATTTCATCTGCTACAGAGTCAAGATTCAGAAGATAGGACACTTCTGCTTACAGTAACAGCTTATGGTGGTCAGCTTACAAAGGAGAAATTGGTAAAGCTTTCTAATCTAATCCTTCGTTAACACTAAGGATTGTGTTGGTTTTCCATTTCAGTTCAATGACACTGCACACCCATGGACCAAAACACACACTAACCCAAAATCCGGCTAAGAAGGAGAAGTGACTTTGTTTCTAATTCTACTTGAACGCCTAACAGGGGTAGTGATCACATTATCATCTCCTTGTCCCTGAAAAAAACAATATAACCAAGAACAAGACATTATTGATGCAGCAATCTTAAGGCAAAAATAATAAATGTTTTAAAAGACTAAGTATTTATTTACCTGCTTCATTGAAATTTTCTCGTACACCGTTAAGCTCCCATACGACTGGGAACCCGTGGAATAGTCTGATGAAGAAGAGGCCAAAGATTCTCTCCTGTCGTTACTCTTACGCTTCTTCTCAGGGCCTGGTTTGTGACTTTCATTCGCTACATTTTCGCTGTAGAACGAGCTTTGCTGAAAGCTGCTCGTTTCTGAAGAATCTTCAATCACGTCCATTTCTATGGGCCCACTTGACTTCTCTGGCGAAATCTGCTGGTTATTAGATGGAAAGGAGACCTTATGCAACTCCAGAGGTTGCTTCATGGAGTTCTTGCTTTTGCTTTTCCCCTTCCTAGACCAGTTGATACCTGCACCTGCAATTATAAGAGTACCAGCACCGAGAACTAGATATATCAACACATGTGAATCGTGAATTGCTTCTAATTGCCCTTCATTCCCTTTGACTGCAGCATCTATGCTTGTTGATTTTTCCTCTGCTACATCAGCATTCACCTTAGCAACATCAGAATCCAAACCTTGCTTGCTGACATCATACTCTTGTGCCTGACCCGTAACTGAGTCATACGCTTCATCACTAATTTCAGCAACCTTCGAATTCAAACTTTGCTGATTTTCAACATTTAAGTTAGTCTCAGCTTCTTGTGCCAGGTTTTCTTCCAAGTTTCCCACTTCAGCCAGCTGCTCTGATTCTTCCAAGTTTCCCACTTCATCTGATTCTGGAGCATCCAAAACATTTTCAACTCCAGTAATTGTAGCAATATCTAAGCTTCCTGCTTCAGCCAGCTGCTCTGGTTCTGGAGCATGCAAAACATTTTCAACTTCAGCAACTGTTGCAATATCTCGCCGAACTTGTTCTTCATGTACTTCATAATGCTCCTCGGAAATATCCTCCTCAATGTAATCACTGACAATATCTGCGGCAACAACACTTCCTTCGATGTCCCATATTGGTGCGTGAGTCTCACCAATTTCATTTTCACCGCCACCAAATATAGGATACTGATTCACCATGGAATCATCCTGCTGAAACGTCAAATTATAATATTGCAACTTGGCCATGTTGTGTGCTCCTCTAATATCGGAAACAAAATCAGATAATGATGACAGCAACTTCGTAAACCAAACTTGCAAATTTTGAGCTATCTCATCAAAATTTGTTTCTGCAGACTGGGTGAGTTGATCAAATTTATCTCTTGTAAACACTGAAAATTCAGAGGATTCATAAACCCTGTAGAGGTCTTCAAACACAGTTCGATCAATTACGGGAGGATCTGTGACCGAGATCGACAGAAAAGCAACTGCAAGAAGCAAAATCAGAGCAACAGCCTTAGCTCTCACTGTGAAACGTGGTTTTGGCACTTCTTTTGCTTCAGCAAATATTTCTGGTATGAGAGTCTCCTTAGCAGGACTCGATTCGGAGATCTGGCCACACTCTTCTTCCTTAACAATTTCATCCGAAGAAACATCCGATTCCTTCTGCGAGCCTTCAGATTGCGTATCCTCCGTGATTTCTGAATCCGAAAAGCTTCCAGATATGAAGCTGTCCTCTAATTCCCTTTCCCTAAAGATTTCAATTCGTGATTTAGGTTTGTAGTGAAGAAACTGCGGTCTGGGGGAGAGGTAGTTGGTTTTAGGGTCATAAGGAGGTATCAAGGGATCTGCACCAAGAGGGGCAACCACGGTAGCTTTCAATGAAACAGGAGGGGTGGCAGTGGGGCTAAGCTTAAAAGTAGGGTCAAGGTTAACAAAATCAGGCTCATTTTCAAACGATGGTTCAGTGTGAATGTCATCCTCTGGAACCAGAAGATTATTCACATTCAAGCTATTGACAGTTTCAAAAGACGAATCTGCATCATTCTTTGACATCAAAGTTTCACTGTCACCACTCAAATCCTCACTAGTCAAGGAAGATCTGGGGCCTTCCTCCAAGGGATCAGAAAAAGTTACCTTACGAACGTGGCTTTTCGAGTCCACGGGACTTGGAACCATCTCGTTCCGCTCAGTTAGGACTCTCTTTCGGGGAGACTCATTGATCTTGCAGGAAGCAGAAATGGTTGGAGACATGAAATTCTTTGAGCCCTTTGAGGAAACAGCTGGTGATCGAACCTTCACAGGTTTCAAAATTTGATCTTTCCCATTTTCTTTGTCATCCAAGGAGTCCCTCAGCGACCCACCGCTTTCACGAACCACACCAGAGCCTCTTCTAGAAAAATCTGCAGAATACCAAACCCTAAACCAATCAAACATCTAATCTTTAATTTTATAACACTTTCTCATACCAAATACAAATGTAAATAGAGAGTGAGATACCTAAAGGGCTGTTGGCGGGAGTTTTGGCTCCATGAATTGGGACAATTGAGGGTTTGTTGAAGGGGTTTCCAGTGAAACTCCTTCTCATGGGGTTACTGATTTCGGAACTTCTTGGATTAGGGTTTGAAGGCATTGAAGATGGTTTGTTAGAAGACATGGAACTGGAAGCTTTGAGTACACTCAAAAGATAAGCCGATGTGAATAGAAGGAAACGATTTCAAAGATTTTTAAAAGATTGGAGGCAGAGAAAATGTTGGCAACGGCTATATTTCTAGACGAGAATTCAAACGGTCGAGGGATCAGAGCCGTTAGATTTTTCGATCGCAGGACTAGCCGTTGGAGGTTTTACTATTGTATCTTTTACAAATCACCATTTAGGGTTTACACATTTAATTTAATAACTTTTTATTTTCTAATCAGGCAGGAGGAATACGAAACCGGGATGACCGATGATGTGAAAATGAATATAGGATATAATTAGTTTGAGTTTGAGTTTAATTTTTATATAGATAAATATGAAGTTTTTGTTTAATAATTGCTTATAAAACCACTAAAATCTTATTTGAATTAATCTTTTTTACACTATAATGTTGAGTTTGATTTTCTTAAACTTTTATTCTAATTTAATCAGGTTAATGTTACTACTGACATTATGTTTGCGTTCTCATAAATTAGTGACGATATCTTCATGGTTTGGTTCATGCATTTACGGCTATATATTTTTTATTAGAATTCTCTTAAATTAGTGATTAGTAAAAATATATACTCTACGTATGTGTATTTATTTTCTTCATAATTAAAAACATAATGAAATTATTATTATTACAAAAATTAATATAAATACTGTTATAAATTATTATAAATAGTTTTTATTTATTATATATATATATATATATATATATAATATTTTTATTATAGAAAATTATTTTAGTTTAAAAAATGGCAAAATTAAAAAAAATGGACAAATAAATAAATGGTTAAATTAAAAAAAAAGAGAGGATAAATTTAATAAAATAATTATTCATTTTAAAAAATTATTACTTAAAGGACAAATTTAGAAACAAAATATATACATGCAAGATTTTTTTTTATATATATATCATGGTATAGAGGACATATTCTTTATCAATTATATATAATTTAAGTTAGTTATCAATTATATATAATTTTTCTAATTTCTAATAATTCAATTTCATTTTTAAAACATTTAATTTATTTTAATACTTAATTTAAATTTTGAAATACTATATTATGATAATGATTGTTATATAACACTCAAATTTTAAAATATTTTACTAAGCATATTTTGTCTGGATTATTTTCCAGAACGAACTAAAATTATATAACACTCTAATAATTTATTTCTTTAGGTCTTAAACTTAAGAATATAAGAAATAAAGAGAATATAAGCGAATTATAACATTCAAACAAATAACTATTAATATTATATAAAGTCTTGATAATCTCTCTAACTAAGTAAAGATGTTATAATTTATAAGTGGATATTGTGACGTTCTTTAAAGAAAATATTCAAATTCATTAGTTATGGGTGTGAATAAAAGTAATACATGAATATTTTAAATTCGACATCGAAATTAAGTGAGTAAATATGTCCGTGTCTTTATTGTTTTTTAATTAAATAATTACAATATTTTTAATTTATTTGGTATTTTAATTTAAAATAATGTAATTAATTTTCTAATTGTTAAGAAATCTATGTTTTTTCAATATTGAATTTTTTATAATATCATGTTTTGTTTACTTTGATTTTTATTTTTATTTTGTAAAATTATATTTAATAACGTAGAAGGATACAAATACGGATAAGAATTATTTGTTGTGTACATAAAATAAATAAATAATATATATATATATATATATATATGAAGTATGCCTATATATATATATATATATATATATATATATATATAATATTATTTAAGGGGAATTTGTCTTTTTCTATTATCTCACGTAAATATTTAAGCAAACCAAACATTTATAAATTCAACATTTGCAACTAAATGTTTTATTAAAAAAATTCAGCAATAAAGTGTTTTAAACTATAAATAATCACCGAGAAATGTTGTTTGTAAGAGGAAAAGACAAAATTCTTAGTTGATGAAATCTCATGGTGCCTTACGTGCAGCATGGTAAAGCTCTAAATAATCAAGAGCTGGACGATTCCATGACCAATCTTGTTCCATCACTGTTTTGCATAAACTGTTAAACCAATGACGTTCCTCGTACCATCTTGATATTGCCCTGAAAAATTAAACTTTTAAATATTATATTTCTTATGTTTACATGCAAATCTTATACCATTACACAACATATAACTCACCTATTCAGGGCATAATCAACACCAGCAGCATCAGTTCCATCAAAATTGAACCCATTCGGTTCAACATCTTGTGCCCGTGCTCTATCTTTATCATGGTCAACGTCAAATACCGTATCGTATAGTCCTACACAATTATGCCAAAATACATGTTACAGTCATTTATAAAAGACATAACAACCAAAGACACATGTCAACGAAATCATTTAGTACTTCGAGTGACAAAAACAAAGCATGCACAAACCTCCTGTTTTTCGAACAACAGGTATTGAACCGTATCTCATTGCTATAAGTTGAGTTAGCCCACATGGCTCAAAGATTGAAGGAACTGCAATGAAATCAGCTCCAGCATATATCTACAACATTTCAAAACAGTCATGCATAAAAGATATCTTTTGTGACATACCTTTCAACAGATAGTAAAATCTTATAAGAAAAGTGCAGTAAAAAGTTAGATGACAGTATTTCTTGCATATTATCAGATATGTTTTTGTTTTGTAATGAATTACCAAGTGTGATAAGGGCTCGTCGTATACAAGACAAAGTCTGACACGATCATGATGAAGAGAATGTAACTCATTAGCCAAATTTTCAAAATCATGTTGGATACGAGGGTCTGGAGCTGAGCCAAGTAACACAACCTGCACCAGAATATTTCATTGTTCACACTTTAATACAACCAGCAAATGTAATTAAGCAAGAGCCAAATTGAAGAAGAAAACCTGTCCACCACGTTCTAGGGTGCGATATATGGCATGCTTGATGAGATAAATTCCTTTTTGATGAGTCAATCGAGAAATAATTCCCAATAAAGGCCTATCAACTGTTCTTAAACCAAGTCTTTGTTGCAAGGCTTCCTTGGCAGCTTTTTTACCTTGAACAACATTTTCAGATGTGTATGATATCTGTAAAACATTACAGAATATTTCAGTTGTAATTTTATGCATAAAAAAAGAAAATTTTGTATATGCATACTTACAGGTATGAACTTGTCATTGAGTGGATCCCATATGTCAGGGTCAATTCCATTTAAGATACCGTGAAACTTGTCAAAATGAGGACGAAATATAGGGTTTTCATAAACCTCTCTAGAATAAGTTGGGGAGACCTGATAATGGATATATTGATCATGTTATAAGTAAGTAATTTTAAGTACTAGTATAAATAATGGATATATTCATGATAAAATCAATAAACTTGTATAACAAAGTTTGAAAAAAATATAAATTGTTCTTACAGTTGTAGCCTTGTCTGTGTATGCCATTGCTTTTCCAATTAAATGAGCTCCACATTCAATGTTATGAACTGTAAACACAACTCCTGCTTTGCTTAGACTGCATTGTCTATATTGTTCTTTGCATAACCATGTAACTGGTGCACTCGACCAATCATGGCAATGAATGATATCCTGTCCATAACCATACATAAATAGTTAAATTAAAAAGTAATTGAAGTGAAAATTAATGTCTAATTAATACACTTTAAATATCAAAACTTTAGTTATGCAATGGATCATATTTACTTAAGCATTTGGTCCAGCATTTTAATTATTTCCAAATTGCAACATTATACACCATTCTTTTAAAATTTGAAACCGCTGGAATCATTACCTCAACCTTAGAAGAAGGCAAATATCATAGTTGCAAAAAAATAAATCTGCATAGAAATGATAGTTATAAAAATGACAAATTATACTACTTGAATGGAACATCTTACTGGATGAAATCCAGCTTGAAATAAATATTCAAGAGCTGCATGACAAAAGAAACCAAATCTTTCTGCATCATTCTCACAACCATAGATACGACCAACACGAAAGAACCTGCATAAAAGAATATAATTATTGTTCCAACATAATTCAGTTTACAAAATAGTAAAATGTTTTCAAGTGATCATACGAGGAGAAAACAATTATGGAAAAGACATAACTACTACATGAATACTACAAACAAGCACAAGCTAAAATTCTTACTGATTTTGAGGTTCCAAGAAGTACACTGAGAGACCTTCCACCTTTCCATGCCATACTTTTATTTCACTCCCATTCCAAAAATAGTTTCTGTGATATCGAAAATCTTTTACCTGCATAAAGAGACATACATTTTAAAAAACTTTAATTTTTTTTATGTACAACAAAAACATACAATATACAAATTTTAAACCCAATATTTTTAAAAGCACAAGAGGACCAGTATTTATTCTCAACAAACAATATCAAGAAGCATGTTAAAAAATAACTAAAATTTCATGAACATGTAAAACAATTTCATGATATTTGTGTTTTTCTCATTTGATTACCAAGTAGTTTCAAATTGAAGCTCAATTTATATAAAACTTTTACAAATAATCATATATAATATCATGTTTTCTCAATTTGAATGACCGAAATGCTTATTTAAGGAATAAATTGTAGTTATTCAATACATGATGATATATCTTAAGTGGCAAAGTAATAACGAAAGAACTTACATTGCTAAGGTTCAAACAATCATACTTTGGAAGAATAATATCTACACGGTGATCTAGTTCTTGAATTGCTCGTGATAGGCTAGTAACAACGTCACCAAGCCCTCCAACCTACAAAAAAATATCAAAAATTCAACCTAAAAAAAGTGTAAAATTACTCTTAAAATGAATTGGAAATGATATTACATTAAGGATGTTGCCTTCTAATTTCTAAAATTGTACTTTAGAATTAAAATATCACAAAAAAATGCAAAATCATTACTTATCATTATTTCTTTCCTGAATGTTAATTTTAGCTTTTCTATTATACATGTTTTCAAAAAGTGTTAAAAATACTATGACCATGACATTGGTGCCAACTTCATTTTAAGAGATCATAAAAAATATAATTTCATGATAATTGTATTTTATTATAGATATAATCAGAAATTTTAGATGGACTTGTGGATGAAGTTAAGATAGTATTAATGAAAATATTGATTACCTTCGCAATAGGGGCCATCTCAAGAGCAATATGGACAATATTCAAGGTTGTTTCCTTCACAATACTGCCCGAAACAGGTATACGATAATCCATTGTATTGTTATTGTCAAAAATTCCACCGTCTTTTTTGTCGGAGAATACAAAATCTATCGTATATGCATCCAATGGAACCTTAACTGTAGAAGGAATGGTGACATTAATTGTTAATTTAATAGGAACCAACAAGAATAATACATAATTAATGCTAACGATTTATAATAAGAAGATAATTAATAAGATAAAAAAAAATTATGCAATCGAATATTCTTTTTGTTTTCAAACGTAAATTATATGAAAGACTCACCGGAGGTTTTGAGATAAGTTTGGTTCTTTGAAGGCAACATTTTTTGAGGTGGAAATAAACCATTACGATGAGTCCAACGATTAAATGAATGTGTAAACCAAACCTCTGGTTTTCCCTTTAAGATTGTGTTGCAAGGATTATAAAACACAGTTATTGTACTCCCTGCCTGAACACGAAGAGGTTCAGTGAAGACAATATGCTTTCGAGACTGTAAAAATCGTTCCAAAGTTTTTTCCTTTGTTTCAGCTTTTATGATGGCTGTTTTTTCAACCTGTAAACAAGATCCAGTACAGATAAATGAGATGTTATCAATTTAAAAATATGAAATTTTATATATTTTTATGTATCTCTGAAAACTAACCTTGGCAGCTAGAGCTTCTTCTTTTAACCTTCTTTGCTCTTGCAATTTTATATATATCCTTTCTTGTTCCAAAATCCAAGTCTCTTCATCTGGTATGACCTTACTCACAAGAGCACGAAAGTCTTTATTATTATTGTTATCATACGCACTTGCATTTCTAGGTGGAGCATTAGCAAAAACCCAATCTAGGACTATTGCTTTCTCTGGGACAACAACTGCATCAAATGTAATTTCATTTTAAAAAATATTGCTTATCATGCTACACTATAGAATAACGAATAGAATAATAGGTAAATGAGCATACATACCATCAGCACACCACCAATCACCATTTTTTGTACCAATTTTGACAAGCCTTTTAACAAATGATAATTTTTCCTTCCAACCATTGTAGCCACCATGAAGCCATACTTCTGGAACGTTTGCAAGAGGACCTGATTTTCTATTATAAAATAATCTGACCAAATCTTTTCCTTCAAACTCAATAGGTTCTATGTACCAAAGATTTTTAACAGATTTTACTGCATTTTTTGTCAAGTTTTGCAACAAATTTTTCATCTTTTCTACCTCTGCTATAGCTATTGATCTATCTTCCTCTCTCGCAGCCTTCTCAGCCTCCATTTTTCTTCTAATTTCTTCTATCTCTTCTTTTTCAGCTTGCTCCTTAGCAAGTTTTTCTAGTTCTTTACGTTTCTCCTCGAGCAAGAAATCCTCAAACCCTAATGCATCCATTCCACCATTAACAGGTATGAAGAAATCCTTTTCGTCATTATTGTCATAAACACTTTTCCCATTGAATAACACAAAGTCCATTCCATAGGCTTCTTTTGGAACATGTAGTCGACAAGACCACCAATCACCACTTAGTATGTCTGTTTTATTCAATCTCTCAGTAAAAGGTTTCCATCTCCAATCATTAAAACCTCCTTTAATAAAAATATCTGACTCAGTACACAAAGTTGAAAGACTCCTGTTGAGAAACACTTCAATATCTTGACCATACATAGCAACAGGAGGATATACAAATAACTTGTTTTGGAGTGACACATTTTCCTTTGCGATCCTCTCTATTTCTTGTCTTTCAAATCTTTCTTCTAACTGTGACTTCAATTCTTGAGTAGCTTCTTCATTCAATATATCACTAACGTGATAATCTATTTTTCCAATCACAACTTCTCTATTTGCTTTATGATTACCGCCGCCGTTAACATCTGGTTCTTCAATAATTGTAATAATTTTTGGATAGCCAACTAACTTTTCATCCAAATATTTAACATCTCCCTTGGAAGCTTCGACAATATCTTTCTTGTTAAATATATAAGCCTTTTCATTTTTTCCGACCAGATTACTTGTTCCAATAGATGGTACTAGGACGATATGCTTTTTGGAACCATTACCATGACCCTTGGGCATTGCAATAAAGATCTTTTTTTTACCTGAAAAATCTGCCAAATGATATATAATGCTCTATTATATTTAAGAAATTTTACAAAATTAAAAGGGTATGTGGGTTAGATAAGATCTATCATTTGACATAGGAAGTGTAAATAAATTTAACAAAAGTAGCTAATAAACCTCCACTGGCATTCATGGACATAGAGTGCCAAACAGTCTTTAGTTTACCCTGCAATGTAAAATAAATAACAAAAGTTGACTTTGATATGTTTATCAAAACGAATAAAAGCATAAACATTTTATTGAGATAAACCCTAACCATGATGTAACATTGTACAAGTAAAGGTTTTGGAAAATTTATTAAAATAATTGGGATGTATTTTGAATTTTTTTTTTAAGAATGAAACTCAAGGAAAATGAAGAATATTATTTCTTTAAATTACACCGTTGAATAAAGAATATTGAAAAATCGAATATACAAACCTTACTTAAAAAGAGAGAAAAAAAAACGCTATTTGTATCATGATGGTTAGTTTTGTTTCCTTTAACTAAAATAATTTACGAGGATAAATATTATTTTCCATCATACTAATTAATTTTGTTTCCTTTAACTAAATAATTTAAAAATAATACATTTATTATCTAGTCTAACATAGCCATCTAGGGAACAACTCATCAATTAAAATATATAGATAAAAAATACAGACATAACAAAAATAAAAACTTTATGGTAACCAAAATAATTTATTGAAGTTAAAAGTTATAATCTAAAAACTTATTAGATATATAAAAAAACGTATATTAGTCTTATTAAGCAGCCCATATATCACTTAACAAATCCATTATCACTTGAAATTACTTAATAAACACTAAAGACCAAAATAAAAATAGAAGAATTATTACATTACAAGTATATTTAAGCTTACTGTGAGAGTACATTAATTACTTTTTCAATGAAAAAAAGTAGGATACTGATTAACATTTGCCGTTGTTTGTCTTTGATAGTAATTCGAAAGGATCAACATGAAATGAGTAAAAAGCAAATAACTTGTTTTCTATATTTTGTGCATCGAGTTAGCAAAATTTAGTGTGGACGTACTTTTGGAAGTGATCCAAACATACCTTAACTGATTGGTTTCTTTGGGCAGTGGTAGGGAAGAGCAAACCAGCGCCGAAGCCCGTTTTTCCATTGGGGAACGCCGTTTTGAAGTTGAGGTGCAAAGACATCTCCATGTTCTAACAGAGTAGAGAAATTGTGAGTTGGAAAGTGTGACTTTACTTTAGATTTTGTACCCAATCTAGCAGTTATATGGTCACACGTACACACTGAAAGGACAAATTGAAACAAGCCACGTGGGGACAATCTTCATGGGATTCGCACTAATTCCTCCTAGGTAGGATTTTGTACTTCGGTTGTTACCATCCTACTTTTTTGCATAAGACTTGCACAAATATTGACTAGCGAAATATCTTGCTTAAAAAAAAAACTCAAAAATAGTTTTCATGACTTGGGCCTGAATCCATAGTGGGCCCAAGTTAAGGAGCCCACAACCCGAGTCCAACAAAGGCCCCCGTTGGTTTTGATCCTGGGGAGAGGTTTTAGGTGGGTTTACGGTTCTGAGAGGACAACGATGGAGTTCGAAAAGAGAAAAGCCGCGACACTGGCCTCACTGGTTTCAACGGAATCAGACAAATCTCCGAAGGGCTTTTTGGACGCACCCATCGTTCCTCTCTTGAACGCTCTGAACCAAAACCCTTCTTACTTCACCACAAGTTCCTGCTCCGGCCGAATCTCCATCCTCTCCCAACCCATCTCCGAAGCTCCAAACCCTAAAAAGAAAGCCAGAGGCGGCACGTGGCTCTTCGTTTCGCACGACCCCGCCGATCCCGACTCGGTCCTCTCCCTCCTCTTCCCCTCCGAGCCAACTCCCTCCCCCTTCGTCTCCGAACTCGTCTTCCGATTCGAGCCCCTCATAATTGCTCTCGAGTGCAGAGACCTCTCCGCCGCTCATTCCCTCGTTTCCCTCGCCATCTCCTGCGGCTTTAGAGAGAGTGGCATTACCAATGCCAAGAAGCGCGTCATCATCGCCATTCGCTGCTCCATTCGCATGGAGGTGCCGTTGGGGGATACGCGCACTGTCATGGTCACGCCCGAGTATGTTCGTTATCTCGTTCGGGTCGCAAATGACAAGATGGAAGCTAATAGGAAGAGAACTCAGAGATTTTTCCAAGTTTTGCAGTCCACTGATTCCTTGATTGCTGATAGCGGGGACCGTTTGTTGCCGACGAATGAAGCTTGCAGCCATCTTGAACCCGAAGATGAATCTCAGCTTGGAAACGGGAATGCGGAAACCTCTGAAGAAGGTATAGCATGTTTTTTTCATTTTAGTCAACGGTTTTCTTGAACTGTCAAATTTAGTCAACTTTTTCAGTTGTGAGGGATTAGTAGTAGAGCATCTACAATGTGAGTTGACTGTGAGATTCTTAATCTTAAGAAGCAGCTTTTATGTAGTTTCTCCATTGGAGTGATTGACATGTCAGTTCTTATATAAGAATTGTTGTATATAAAACCAACTCATTCTCTCTCTCTCTCTCATGTAGTCAACATGGCAAAAGACTAAATTGGGAATTAAGATTTGTATAATTCACATTCTAAATGCGAATTTGTTGTTAAGCTTTTCCGTTTTTATATAATAATGACCCCCACTGATAAAATACTACTAAAAGAATATCTGTTAATGGTCAAAACAACTGGTTTTGTCCTATGGAAAACTACTAGTCTTGCAATATTTCTAATATAAATTGACTTTTTTCTTATTTTTCATGGTAGGAGTGTCTAAGTGTGTTTAATTAAGTATAGGTATTGCTTTACTCTAAATCTTGCTTAAGTGTCGGATAGGTGTCCAAGCTATGTCAAAGAAGTTTTGAGCTGAAAAAACTATTTTAACTGTGACAGTTGTGGAAAGTCTGACAACATGTGTCCAATGGAGATGCTCTATGTTGCATCTGATGTTGACTTGATACTTTACAGGATTTGTGAATGTTCAACCATCATAATACATGTATTTGAGTAATGAAATCAGTACTGATGCATATTGGTATTGTATCTGATTGCAGGACAACTTTCCTTTTAATATCAATCAAAAGTCTGAATCTTTGAATGGTTGGCAGGGTCTGTGAGTTCTCCTGGTTCTGGTCTATCAATTAGCCATTTTGATATTGTCGGTGAACCAGCCGAGAAGCTTTTCCTTTGGGGCCACTCAGCTTGTGTATTGAATAAGGCTGGTGACAAGAAACTTATCATTTTTGGTGGCTTTGGAGGCTTGGGGAGACATGCCAGGAGAAATGGTTTGTTGCTGCTTGATCCATATTCTGGCAATCTTGAAATTGTTAGCACTGTTGATTGTGCTTCTCCCACTCCACGGTTGGGCCATACAGCTTCTGTTGTTGGAAATTGCATGTTTGTGATTGGAGGTCGGACTGGTCCTGACAAAATTCTTAGTGATGTATGGATCCTAGATACAACGATGAATTCTTGGAAGTTACTGCAATTTAGTGACAATTTATTTCCACCCAGGTAATGCTTAACAGCATTCTTGTGTTACAACTTTCAGCCCCTTTCCTGCTTAAAAGAAAGCCCACTGATAAAGCAACTTTTCAGTAATGAAAAAAAAATTGTACACTTGTTTTTAAGATGACTTTATGTGTTGGATGAGTTCTGGTATCAGTATTTTAATTCATATGCATAAATGCTTACAATTACTACTTATTAAATTTTATATTGTCGTAACAATATCATCAGGCATGCTTGCTGTTGATTGATTTGCTAATATTATTTTGTGTTGATAACCAGTACCCAGCACTGGTTAAGGAACTAGGGTGTATTAGAAATTATGGCAGAGAGCATGAAAACTATTGGGGGAATGCTTTGTTATGCATCCCAATAGAAAACTTTCCCCTTTTAATTCTTTAACCTTCGGGCACTGGTTCGCATTTACCATATTATTTTTAAACACTGTATGTATAATACATAGTTATTTTCATCTTTGATAGGCATCGTCATGCTGCAGCTATCATGGGTTCCAACATTTATGTATTTGGGGGCCTTGATAATGATACTATCTTTTCTTCCTTTTATGTTTTTGACACAAAAACTTTACACTGGAAAGAAATACCAGTGTCTGGAGATTGGCCATGTGCGCGTCACTCACATGCTATGGTGGCTTCTGATTCTCAAATTTTCATGTTTGGTGGATACAATGGTGGGAAAGCACTTGGGGATCTGTATAGTTTTGATGTTCAGAAGGGCCAATGGACAAAGGAAAGGACAACCGGAAGGAATCCACATGCCAGATTCTCCCATTCAATTTTTGTCCATAAGAATTATCTTGGAGTTCTCGGTGGTTGCCCTGTTATACAACACTGTGAAGAGTTGGCTTTACTTGATTTGAAGCTTCGTCTATGGAAGCATGTAACACTCAATTCTGTAGGTAAAGATTTGTTTGTGCGTAGTACAACCAATGTTGTTGGTGACGATCTTGTCATTGTTGGTGGCGGTGCATCATGCTATGCATTTGGAACAAAGTTCAGTGAGCCTGCAAAAGTCAACTTGCTCCATATAATCCATTCGCGTGATGGACATATGTCTATAAAAAATCAAAGAAAATATGTGATTAACCAAGATGAAGGAACAAAGACGAATAACATTGAAAGTTCATGTCAACCCCAACTTGAACTTAGACCAAATGTATTTGAAGATGAAAGTTTATGTTCTAATGATAACCTACCCTGCTTGAAGGATCAAAGTCAGATGATTGCATTGCATTATATTTTGCAACTCAAAAAGAAATATGCAAAATTGGGAAAGGATATATTGAAGAAATTTGGATGGTTAGACTTGGGGAGGAAGGCACGCACTGAAGAGGGGGGAGTACATATCTGTTTTCCTGTTTGTCAAGAATTTTTTGCCGTATTTCATGAAAGGAATAATCATTTGCTAGATGCATCAGATGGACAAAATGAAACCTTTTTAAAACCACATAAACAAGATAAATACTTGTTAAATGAGTTATCCTATGCTGAAGCATTGACCATTCTCCATGAGTATGGTGCCATTATTCTTGAAGACAAGGTTGTTGAAGAAAGAAAAGCTGCCAAATCTCCTTTAAAAGTAATGACCGAAGCAGTAACGTCTTTGATTGAGCATAAAGGCCTACCAATGTGGCTTCTAGAGGAACTTCCTACAAGGTTTATTTTTTTATTAAAATTGCTTTAATGGTTGGTGCCTACTTAGTGGTTGCATTTTCTTTTTCTGTTGAACCCAACTCAATCCTCCTTCACATACATGAGTCCTGTTTTCTTGAAATTTCCCCTTGTAGGTGATCCCTTTTATGTGTTCTTTGAACTAATTCTTTATTCTTCCAGATGGGATCGGCTTGGAGATATTATTATACTTCCAATTAATTCTTTTAAGGATTCCCTGTGGGACTCCATTGCAGGAGAGCTTTGGCTCATTGTTGCCAAATCACTCAAGGCTCACCGTCTTGCTCGCCAGGTAATGATACATGCATCATTAATACATTAATTTGTGTTTGCTTGTCCTTCCTTTGGATTCATCATTCTGATTCTTATTTTTACTAATACATGGTTTATTTATCTTTCCTGTTGAATATACAGTACATATTGAATGTATTTGAAAAATAAGTATGATGATGGAATTTTTCAAGTATATGAAATACTGAAGTTTCTAATAACAAATAATTTGTAAAGGGTAAAGGATACTATTGTCTGATAATAATATAATATAGAAATTCTGACTAGGATGGAATCTGATTTTAGCATCTTATTTCAAGATAGAAGGAATCAATGTCTAGACAATGAAGGCTAAGGTAAAGCAGGACTGAATTGGAAGTTCTTATTCAGATGCAAACCATGAGTGTTTTGTAGTAGTTGATCTCTTTGATGGAAAAACTATAAGAATTACGAGTAATACTTTATTCCTGAGTCATTTTGTTTTATATCTTTAGTTTATTAGTCACTGTTGTTTTCAATTCTTCCTGAAATATATTTGCAATGAATTCATTTATTTATAGGGCCCAGTTGCTGCAACTGGTACAAGAGATAGCACATTGCAGATTCTTGTTGGAGATAGTGGCTGGGTCAATCATCGAGAAAATGGAGTACTCTATTCTTTTGATGCTACAAAATGCATGTTTTCATGGGGTAATCTTTCTGAGAAAATCCGGATGGCCAGTCTGGATTGTAGAGAGGAGGTTGTAGTCGACCTTTTTGCGGGCATTGGCTACTTTGTGCTTCCTTTCCTCGTCAGGTATTCTATCTGTTTGCTGCATAGCTGTGTATTGAACTTAATCTCTAATTATATTTTAACATTTTAAAGTTTTGTAGTGCTGTATGGAAGATATGGGTCCACACTGTCAACAAAATTTGATAATTTATTTTTTGCAAACACCATAAAATACATTCTGGGTCTAAATATGAATGTTTGGTGGCTGGGATGGGACATGCCTCTTGAACTTCTATTAAACAGAGTTTGAGGTTTGGAAATATTTTCTTGCTGACATCCCATATTAACTTGAAATATGGTTATTGTCTTTATAAGACTTAAGCAGTCTTCAACATACAAATCTGTTTTGTGAAGTTAGGTTAGATCGATATTGTAAGATGGTATCAAAGTATTTATATATGCTCTTGTTATTAGGTAACCTGCATTTGTATATGTGCTCAAAATGTCTATTCCTAGGTGTGAGGGGGTGTTTTGACATCTCGTATCAACTAGAGATATGACTGATGGAGTCCTTATAAAGCTTGAACAGTTTTCACTATTCACCTCACAAACGAATTTTGTGAAATAGAGTTGGGCCTAAGTCCTAAGCTCAAATACCAAGAGTTCTAATGTTTCCAGCATTGCTTGCTTCTGAGGTTTTTTAATATATATATATGTGTGTGTGTGTGTGTGTGTGTGTGTGTGTGTGTGTGTGTGTGTATTTAATAATGTTAGCCATATATTTATTCATATTGTTTTTGCATGTCCTCAAGCAGGGCCAAGGCAAAATTTGTATATGCTTGTGAGTGGAATCCACATGCAGTAGAAGCACTCCGACATAATCTCCAAGCAAATTCTGTGGCTGATCGTTGTATCATACTTGAAGGAGATAATCGAGTAACTGCTCCCAGGGTATAGTATTTGTATTTAACTTTTCATATGTATTCACCCTGCAAAGAGAAATTGCATTTACCATTGTCATCTTCCTGTTGAATTCTTTCAAAGAGCTTGATTCAGCATCTAACAACCACTCTCATCAATAATCCGTCTAAAACTGTGTTTTATGTCACAAATAAACCTTTCTGCACTTCACACTAACTTACTAATTCAACTGTGGAGAAACAAATGATCAATTTTTCATGTCACAAATCAGACACCCCTCACCCTGTGTCAGCAATGCTTTGATTGCCCTTAGGTTCCCTCCCTAATTCTGAGGTAGTTAATATATATTGAATATAGAGATAGAAAGAAAAGAAGTATATTATTGTATTTCTTGATGTAGAATATTACAGAAATGTGCTGAGCTTCTCTGTACAAAGTATTTATAGAGAGAAGTTACAGCTGGCAAGGTGACAGTTGTAACAGTTATATAAATGTCCTGATGACAGTTATAACTGTAAAATAAAAAACAGCTGTCAGCCAATACAAGAAGACAGTTTTAACTTGTAACACACTACAACGGCTATCAGTCAAAACAGAAATAGAGTATTGTTATTCTCTTGCGATCCGTCTATTTGATTAACCATTTTTTGTTGACTCTTCATAAAAAGGACTGTGTTATTAGCGAACCGTGTAGTTTACTCGCAATAAAACTTGATTTTATACTGTAGTACATACCAGTAAAAGTTATGCTGCATTCTTTTCTCTTTGCTAATTAAGATAATTTATTATTACCCTTTGTATAATCCCCAAACAATGAGAATATAAATGAGCATAAAGAATTAAAGATACGGAGGAATTATGTGAAGGGGAGAAAATTGTCCAGAGGAATTATGTAACGATTGTAATACTCTTCTTCCCCTTTTTTGGATAAAAGGAAGATGAAGAGAAATTGAGAGTTTTATATCCTCCTGTTTGTTTATAAGATAAATATGAAGGAAACATGATGAATGAACTATTTGCTCCGTTCATTTTCAAAGCCAATCATTGTGAACACTGTGAAAATGGGATGTCTAAGGAAAAATGGATTCGTTGATTCTTGACACTAATGTTTGTGTTTACAGAGTATGGCTGATAGAGTTTGTCTTGGTCTCATTCCATCTAGTGAACCTAGCTGGGTAACAGCTGTGAGGGCTTTAAGGTAATTGGAAATACTATTAGGTATCATTTCTTTCAATATATTTAAGGTATTTGTCTTTGCTTTCTGGTTTCTGATTAATTTTCAAATTGGCTTATTTGCCTTGTCTACTAATTCTACCAAGTTTAATCATAATGATCCCAAAAGCCGTGGTTCACATCTCATGTATTTTAATTGCCTAAAAAGGCACTACATCTGGAACTGTAGTAACTAACCAAATTTATGTTTCTTAATTCAGTTGATTACTCTGAAATCTTACTATATTGGAATCAATGTATGATCCTAGAAAATGAAGACAATTGTGAATATAACATGACTAACTTAATTCTGGTATGGTTTGGCTTATTGGCCTCTACTTTCATTGTTGATTTCATTCTCTCATTGAATTAACGTTGCAGAAGAGAGGGTGGAGTGTTACATGTCCATGGGAATACAAAAGACTCAGAGGAGAGTCAGTGGATTGCTCATGTAGCAAAATCAATAAATGACATCGCTAGATCGGAAGGTAGCATCATTTTATAAATACTTTTAAATTATTCAACATGTTTTTAAATTATTCAACAATTTCTATTGTCCCACTGCAAATCTAATTTTGGGAATTACGACTGGTCAACCCACAGGTTGCTGCTGGGAGATTTCTATAGAACATGTTGAGAGGGTAAAATGGTATGCTCCACATATTCGTCACGTTGTGGTGGATGTAAGATGCAGACAAATCCAAAGATAGTGAATGAGCTGGTATTAGATTGCCGAGTCTGGATTGCTGAAGTTCAGAAACTATTCGTTCGGACTGGCACATATTGTACGTGGAAGAGGTTGCAGAGTGGATTATAGTTATTGAATTTAGTAGTGACAACCTCTGCATACTTTTTATGCATCATGTTTTGGAGATAATTTTATGCTTTCAAAATTGGAGAGGAACGCTTCATATTATATTTATAACATGAAGCTAACTCAATTGTTTGTATTAATTAGTTTGGGCTACAATGAAAGCCCATAATGATAGTTGCTTCTTTTTTTTATTCTACACAGGTATTTTATATAATCTCATTGTTATTGTTGTACTGTATTAAATGAAGCTATCTAGGCATATTTTTAATTGTAACCCAAAATGTAATAATCACAATTCTCCTTGATGGAATACAGGTGGGAAGTGGAAATCCCGAAACTTAGTTTAAGGCCGAACGTTAATCATTTTTCTGGTCAGGGTCATTTTCTTTGACAAACATCTGATGCTATTCTGGTTTTCAAGAACTAAAATTCCATATTTATAATGAATCCTAAGCTCACTTAATCTCTTATTGCTTGTTGTCTTCACATCAGCAAACGAGTTATGTTGATCATTTTCTTTTTCTTGAACAAAAAGCCTTACATTGTGGTGATTGTGTTAAATCCTAAGTGGAAGAAAGGTGGCAAGTACAGTATATTAACAAAGGTTTTAAAATTGTGAATTTGCTTTTCAAGCACAGGCCTATGTCCTTTATTCCTCCCCCACCCCTGCAAAGGCAGTGTTTAATACTGAGAACGATATAACGCTCTCTCGATAATGATATGGCAACAAAATATTGTCATTTGGTGTGGTAGTGGAAATATTTCTTTGCCACAAGAGATACCTGAAAATGTCAATTTCTGACTTTCTGAGTGAAAAAAGACATTGATACCATGAAGACGTTAATGATAGTTGTGGTAAAACATGCATGAAGGCGTTGCCAAATTGTATGGCATGGATAAATAAAAAAATAATTTTTTTTCTGAATTGTACTTTAATTTTTCACTTTATTGTGAAAATAAATGTTTGCGACGCTAAGGAAGCATATGGTTGATGCATGGAGTGAAGTACATTTATACTTGGATTACATTTAGATGTTTGAATGAGGATATGATAAAAAAAAGATAAGACAGGTCCAACTCCTTTCCATCCATTATTACTGACTGTCGGTGGTAGAGGCTCTGATGGTCCCACTGAGCCACACTCAGCTTCAGACTCAAGCCATCAGCCATCGGCCATCTAATAATCCAATGAAATTCTCTCTTGGCAGTTGAAAATCGAAAGAAATAAAGAATAAAATTGTGTGAATTAAGAGAAATAAATAATAAAATTTGCAATAATTTTCATGGACGTGATAATATATATATATATATATATATATATAGTACAGAAATAATGGTCATCTTAAAATCTTTATTTATTTATAATATTTTTGAATAAATTTTTACTAAGACAGACATAAGTGTCAAAGTCGTCCTACTTAATGTTCAATTAATACTTGGGTGATTAGATATAATTGGGATTACAAAATAAGTGTCCTTGGTGGTAGACATTATCTCGAAACGAGTAACGCATCTAACTAATATCTAATAATTAATGTTGAGAAAATAAATTAGCTTGACTGCTTTCAATAAGGGTCTCCCAAAATGGATTATTAGTTGGTAAAATAATCCTTACACTATTATGGGAGAATAAAATCTGGAAGAGTGACGCAAGAGGGGTATTGAATTTCCAGAAGAAATTGAATCTTGAGAATGAGAGAAAGGTCAAAGATGCCCCTTGCATCTGTGCTCCACACGTGGCATGAGTTTGTTCCCATACCATATCTTCAAATTATATTCCAAAGATTTTTTATATAATGTTAAATTCACAAATAATAATAATAGGTTTTTAATTATTAATTTCTTCTCAGTAAAAAAAACACGACAACAATTGAATGATGCATGAATGTAACGGCGTGTCACAAAGTCCAAGTTTGGAAGCCAGAACCAGGAAAAAGAAAAGTTGCAACGAGTGGATTACGTAGCACAGGCACATGCTCCGTAATTAATTAATTAATTAATTAATTTAGTAAGTGAGTGGCTTTGGATGATGATGAAGCCATCACCAGCATTATTTAGTAAGATAAAATAATTATGAAAAAAAATGAATTTTTGTATTTTTAAAATAATAAAAATAAAAAATAAGAAATAGTAATGTGAAATGAATGGAAAAAATAGGTGAAACATCATTTTTCATTATTTCTCTTTATTTGCACTTGGGCTTTATTTAAGCAGAGGCAGAGAAGAGTGTAAGCAGGAGAGTGAGTGAGTTAGTGAGAATGGCTCTCAAGTCTCTGATTCTTTTGGCTGTGTTATCCTTTTCAGCACTGTCCCTGAGTCCTTCTCTTGCAGAAGATAATGGCCTTGTCATAAACTTCTACAAGGAAACTTGTCCTCAGGCCGAAGACATCATCAAAGAACAAGTCAAGCTTCTCTACAAGCGCCACAAGAACACTGCTTTCTCTTGGCTCAGAAACATCTTCCATGACTGTGCTGTTCAGGTCATTCATTAATCTTGCGTTTTCTTTTTTCTTTGCAAGTTTCATGTTCTTAAGCTTTTTACGGCTTTTGTCGGTTAATCTTTAACGAAAGAGTTTGCCTTTTCTTTTGGGTAGAGCTGTGATGCTTCACTGTTGCTGGACTCCACAAGAAGGACCTTGTCTGAGAAGGAGACAGACAGAAGCTTTGGTTTGAGGAATTTCAGGTACATTGAGACCATCAAAGAAGCTGTGGAAAGGGAGTGTCCGGGAGTTGTTTCCTGTGCTGATATACTCGTTCTCTCTGCCAGAGATGGCATTGTTTCGGTAATTAACACCTTGTCCTTTCTTTTTGTTTTCTTCCACTTCTCACTTCCCTCACCCTTTTTCATCTTTTAAGGAAGTTCACTTTTTAGAGCTAAATATGCTATCCCAAATCTGTCAACTGTTTCTACCAGATCGCTCTATTTTTAGTGTGAAGGAAGTAGAATTTGGAGTCCAGAATTGTTTTGGCAACTGCAAGAAATTATTCTTATAGTTAATGTTTTTGATTCAAGCCAACCAAATTTAATGTGTTGCAGCTAGGAGGCCCCCATATCCCTCTTAAAACTGGAAGAAGGGATGGTAGAAGGAGCAGAGCTGAAGTGGTTGAACAGTTCCTCCCAGACCACAATGAGTCCATTTCTTCAGTTCTTGACAAGTTTGGTGCCATGGGAATTGACACTCCCGGGGTGGTTGCTTTGCTTGGTATGCACTAATCTACATACACCCTTCCATAATCCATCATCTACATACACAATAAATTATTATGCAAATCTTGCACCACCGTACTTGATTTTTTCATCCAAAATTTGGACTTTGTGACCTTAGTGGTCCCTGTATATGTAATAATTTCCCTTCATAATGCATACATAAATGTAAGTGGGCTCTGTATGATGATGAATCAGAGATAAAGATATATTAAACTTGAAAACAACAGACATGAAAAAATGCTAAAGAAATTACATGCTCAGAAAGTGGCATTATTGCTTGCTGATTTAAGTTATAATGATTGAGATATTTTGTTGAACAGGAGCACACAGTGTTGGTAGAACACATTGTGTGAAGTTGGTGCACCGTTTGTACCCGGAGATTGATTCGGCACTGAACCCTGACCATGTCCCTCACATGCTGAAGAAGTGCCCTGATGCCATTCCAGATCCGAAAGCCGTGCAGTATGTGAGAAACGACCGTGGCACCCCCATGATTCTAGACAACAACTACTACAGAAACATATTGGACAACAAGGGGTTGCTGATAGTGGATCACCAACTAGCCAATGACAAGAGGACCAAGCCTTATGTGAAGAAAATGGCCAAGAGCCAAGACTATTTCTTCAAGGAGTTTTCTAGAGCCATCACCTTGCTCTCTGAAAACAATCCTCTCACTGGCACAAAGGGAGAGATCAGAAAGCAGTGCAATCTTGCCAACAAGCACCGTGAGGAGCCTTGAAATTCTTCCTCCTTCTCTGTGAGGAAGAAATCTGTAAAATATTATGCTGTGTTTTATTTTAAATGAGTAGGTTGGCTTGTCGGCAGGTTCATGGGGATGTGAGGACCGAGATGTCACTGTTGTTTTTTTATTTCAATAAGGATGTTATATTTAGTATGCTAGTAGAAGTTGGGTAGAAGGACATGTTCACGGTGTTAATTATGATATCAATGTATGCATGTGATTGCTGTCATCGATGGCAGTGACAACAATGTTTATGGTATCCACACTCAGAAGTTTGTTCTTTCTTTCAACATAATCATGGTATTTACATTGCTATCTATCCTATTCAAATAGGCTCCATGATAGAGACTAGATGAAGCAAAATTTAGGAATCTATCAAGTAACAAAATGCATAGTCTTTTTAAATTGTCCTCATTTTTTTGAATGTAGCTTGGCAAACACATTAAGCCAACCATATGTATAATTGCAGAGTAAAATAATTGCTCATAGATACTGTCCTATGTATAACTGGTCCAAAAAGAAAGATGAAGTAAAACAAAAGTGGTGGTCCATTGGCCTAACCCACTTCAATATTTGAAAGATAAGAAAGAATTCTGGAACACGCCTAAGTGTTCTCTTCGAAAATGACCATTTTCAATGACCTGCCATGGGAGAAAATGCCAGAACAAAATCACGTTCTAGTTACATGTTTCTGTCACAAAAACTGATGAGAAATCAATCTTCTTTTCTTGATGATTCTTGGTAAGCTACTTTGTACATAACGTAGAAGAGTATGATATTTGATGACTATGTTGTCGGGAATAATAATCTAAATGTGACTCCAAATTCTAGTAAAAATACAAAGTCAAACACTATAAAAAAGTAAAATCCATAAATTTAGACGTTACATGAAAAAGTACATCATAGTTAGATAAGATCTATGGTCATAAAGAGTTTAAAGTTATATGTACCACTTGTTAAAGTAGCCACCCTAGCATTGCCATTATATAAAAGTGAAATATTTTACTTTTGGGAAAGGTAAAAAGATAAAGTGTTTTGGAAAATTATTGTTACCAATGCCTAGAATTCAAAGGCTTGTAACTTCACAGCATGCACCCACCACAGCATTTGAGATGAGAGTTCACAGTAATAGTTTTAAATATGATCAAAAGCATACAAATCAGAAGAAACAAGTAACTAACAATTTTTTTATATTTATCTTATGTGATTTTATTTGAAGGTTAGAAAATTGAGTAAGCAATCAGTACAATCTGGGACAAAAGTAATAAATGGTTGGTAGGAAGTACAGAAGAACTCATCTAACTACATAAATTGGGTCCATCTTTGGATAGATAAATTTTAAGAAATCATTATTCCATAATTTATTAAATTTTTTATTAAAAACTGTATTCAAATTATTTTATTTAATAAAAATTGAGTCCAATATATCCATTAATAATTTTTTTATGAGTGAATATCTATCTTATTCATCTCTCAAAAAGAAAATCGTCTTTATTCAGATGGTTTATTTCTGTGTTTCAGAACAAATAACTGCAATTGTGTGCAATCAGCAATGAGAAATGACAAAATAGAAATTTGAAATTAAGCAGTGAAATATCAGAAAAAAGTGTGGAGGTCTTTGTTAGTAAGTCTTAGCAAATTGACTGGTGAGATTTGTTAGTTAAATATTAGTATTGTTTCACACTAAGACCAAAATTGAAATTGATTGAGGCAGACAGAACAATAAGATTGAAGAAAATGGGTCTTTCCCAAAAATGGACAAGGTTCTTAAGATAAAGCAATATGTTATATGTGGACCACAATAGGAATTACTAGTAAAATAGTAAGTTTCATCATAAGTTATCAATAACCAAAATATGTCCATTTATGTTTTTCAAAAACTTCTTTTCCTCAGAAGACTTTTTTTCTTCAAACAGCTTCCAACTTTAAAAATTACATTTCTGATTTTTTTTTTTTAAATTTCACTGTAAAATAATTTTACTATTTCAAGTTATATTTAGTAAAAAAATTACATATGTTTCTTTAATTTTTTTTTTTAAAAAATCTTTCAAACAAAAATAAATATTCTTAATTTGGATTTTTTAATTTTTGGTTTTATGTTTTTGTTGAGTAATTAAGTTTTTTATTCTTAAATTATATTTTTTTTTATTCTTAAATCATGCATATTTTATTAAGTGTATTTTTTTCTTAAAACTAAAAAATTTTACCCCTTGAGCTGATTTTATCCTAGCCATATTTTTCAGCTATCCTATCATATTTAACTTAAAACTTTCATATATATTTTTTTGGTTTTTTATTCAATTATTTTTCAAATTAATTCAAGTAAATATAAACACAATAAAATACTGTGTTCGTTTAACTACCATCAAAGCTTAGTTGCAATAGTACAAAAAGAAACTTAAAAATTGTTAAGAACATGGAGAACTATATGGAAAAAAGAAATAAGATAAATAAGTACACAATATTAGTATGACATACCTCTAAAAACATGTCCTTGGTTTCATTATGTAAAGCAAGCTTAGCCCATCAATGGTCTTTCATATTCTACAGAAAGGATTGCAATTATTGTTCTGTTAGCCATGGCTAAGTTCCTAATTTCTTGGTGTTTAAGATTACTGCACAGTTTAATAAATATTCGCACTAATCTAAAACAAACATGTAGTATTAAGCGTGCTTATAGAAAGATGTAATTAAAGAATTGCTTGATTGTACAGCAATCAGAAAAAATATAATATAGAAGAGGGTAAGAACATATTAAGGCTGGTAATGTTTTGTTACAAACTGCACAGAATTATTACATTCCAATTACATCATCTATGGCGTGTCATAGTGGCAATGTGTCCATCATTTGTGGAATGCAGGACTCAGCCTGAAGTGCTGCTATCAGTGTCACTGTTAGTTTCATGTGAGACTAAATCATTCTTTCTACTATCTTCTAGCGACTTTGGATGATTGAAATATGGCTGTGTTTGGATTGACAGGTAGTTTGCAGCAGCAGGAAAAGAATGATAACCATATGTGGAAGTATAGGGTCCAGGAAGAAATGCATTTGGTGGAGGCCAATACATCACTGGCACAAATGAACTTGCTGGCTGTGGTGGCAGCATACCATGATTACCAGAGACATTGGTAATGGAATTGACAAGAGCTGGATTTAGGATGTGAGAAATGTCTTGGGAAGAAACCTGAGATGGCATTGAATGAAATGCTGCCATTGCATATGTGTAAGCTGAGGAATAGCCTGTTAAACCAAATTCAGTAGCTGCTGAACTTGTTGGTGCTTCCTGTTGAGATGGGTTCTTTTGTTTGATGATGGCATTAGGGTTCTTTTTTCCTTTGGATTTTGCAGGAAGTGTCTTCTTGGTTAATTTGTGGGGTTCAGGAGTACCCTGCTAGAACAACACAGTGTAAAAAGCTTGAAAAAGCTATCAAATATGTGACATCAAGAACAAAAAGCTATTTTGAGGCCAACAAAACCAATACAAGTGTGATAAAATTGCTGCTATTATATGAGAACTTGTACACTTGTGTTCCATGTATAGAAATAAAATTTGATAGTTGAGTTTACTCCCTCAATTTGGTTTTAGAAATTGTTCATTGAGATTTTGAAAGAAAGAAAAACAACAGGAAGGTGACTCATACAAAGAACAGTGCATTACATGAGATTCATATTCTTACATTGTCACATGCGATTGAATGTGGAAGAAACAACTCCTCACCTTCAGCATCCTCATCAGTCCTGCAAAAGAAAAATTGGTGGTAAGTACTTTTTTCTGAGAATATTCTGATTTACATTAAATGTCTTCCTATTTAAGTTACATCCTCTGATTTAGAGCAATGCTCCTAAAAATTGTGCTGTTCTATAACAAGAAATACATGTATCTTGCTGTTTCATCTATGCTTAGATTGCTTGTTGCATATGACTAGATAGACCTGTAATATTTCTGAAGCAAGTCTAAGTTCCGGTATTTGGTTTCCCTTTGAACTATATAATCAGGAAATCCTGCCATAAACAGGAGTGTGATGCCCAAAGCCTTGAAGAAAAAGCTTCCACTGCGACAATGAACCAACACTGCCATTTGGCACATGAGTGGACCAAAAGACTTCAGTTTGTTTCTTCCCATCCTCTGTCTCACATATCTGTATTATTCAATCAAAAAATTACTCCATATAAATGTTTTGAAGTAAAATATTCATTTGAGCCAATGGCAATCATAATAAAGGAAAGTACTATGAAAAAAGGAAGTAGCAGTAGACCAATATCATTCCAAAACTTACTCATTTTGAGGAAGATTTCTTGTCCTTCCACCATATTTAATGCACAAGAATAACCATGATGGACAGCTATCGTCCGATGGACGCATGGCTCTTTCTTCTTCTAGTATCTCAACAGGACATAATACAGGGTTTTCTCTATTTGCATAAAATATTTTCCTCCGAACACCAGGATTCTCGTATAAAACATGCTCCTACATAGATTGAAAAATAAATCATTACATGTATAAAATAGAAATATCTCTAACTTTTCTAAGTCTAAATTATGCTTGGCAAACCAGTGACTTGGTTGCATTCTTTTTCACGAGACTATAAATTTTAGGCAAAATGTTAGTTCCTGAAATTGTTACAAGATACCAATTACATCTTTTATAGTTTTAATATTCTCCACCTTTATATTCTTTGCACAAGTGGATAATTCAATACCCCATTCCAACTGTTGCAATCCCATTAAAATTGCTGGATGCAAAGAGCATGACACAAAAATGAAAACCAGAACTAAGCACAATGTGACAAAAAGTGATCTCTTATTTTAATTGATTTGCTCCATCAGAGAAATAGCATTCTAAGGATTGCTCTTACCCCAGGGCTTTCTGGAGACAGGTATGGTTCTCCTTTGTTCAGAATGCTAAAATGATTGAAGTCCAGTTCGTACATATCCTCACATCCATGCCTTATGGCAAGTGATGCAAAAACTATGATTTTCCTTATAGTGTGGGACTGAGCATTCTTTTGTAGAAGGGCTTCAGACTCAATTATCCTTTTCACCTCTTTTGGGCAGAAAGCTAACTTCAGAGGCTTTCTACTATGTGATATGCGTTCGGATCCTGAGGAAGGGACCTCAGCTGCTGCTGTAAATGCTGCACTCTCCTTAATTTCTTTCCCTTGGAGTGTTTTTACTTCTCTCTTCTCCGATAATGGAGCTGATAATATGCAACTTTTCTTTTGATTTTCATGATCTTCTTGTCTCACATTACAGGCTGGATCACCAGAAAAATTTCCCATGCATGATGTATTTGATTCCTCGTCAACATCAATAGCTCGGTAACCTTTTTCTGCACTAACGGCTTCATTTTTGTCATTAACTTCCTCATGTCTTTGCCTATTTTCCGTATCATCGTCAAGATTTTCATCACATGCATCATCACTATCCGTTTCATTGAAATCTGCAACAGAGTTGCAGTCTTTAAATTTTTCGGCGTACGAATTTTGGACGTTGTCCATGCTCATCCAATTAACTAAGCTCTTTGCTCGATCAATCTGCTTAGGAACAATGCCTTCAGTATCAGTCTTGTACTCCGAGGCCGTTTCACTTTTCACAGTATTCCTACTTTTTTCATCATCTACCATTTCTATCTTCTGCCTCTTGAAATTCTTCAAGCTTCTTGCAACTGCATGCTGATGATTTTCCTGATACCAAGGGAGATATTTTCACCTTTAACGATTAAACGGATGAAAACTTCAACAAACAAGGAACATGAATAATGTTTCTAATGTGTCATTTAATACAACTATACTAGATTTCAGCATGCAATGTGCAGATACGTATTAGCATATATGCTAGATGATATAATATAACACTCCTTCGCAGCCGGTTCATCAAATTAGGACATGCCTTTTCATACATAACACTAAGTTTAAACAAGCAAGTGCTTATTTAAGTCAACATACTATTGCAAACAAGAATAACTAGTCATTAATTGTTTAATGACTAACCGTACTTGAGATTCTTTGTTTCTTTCTCTTAACTGAGCTTCGAGCATTGATATTCTCTCCATGAGCTCTGCATTCTTCTTCCTTTCCCTCTCCAACTCGGCCGAAATCTCAGCAACAACAGTGACGCTATCTCCTCTCACTTCTTGTTCTATAGCACACAATGATGAGGCATTGACCAAAGTAGCACAAGATTGGAGTTGTACCATTGGGAATTAAGTTAAATGATTACGTAAAGTGACAGATAGATACCCTATAAACCACTGATTAATAATAGTAAAAGAGAAAATTGTAGTTCCAAAGCAGAACTAACAGCAGCAGCAATGATACGTAATGTAAAGAACCAAAATATGACAGGAACGCATAACGTTAAGGTCTTTTGCTAAAACATATATATTCCCAACAGTTCATTGTTGGCATGGAAAATGGATTCTGAAATGGACCATTTGACTGGCAAACGTGTATTGGGAAACACAAAGAAGAGAAGAGGTTTCACTCTGAGTGGAGGCCAAGAAGAGAAGTTAAACTCATTAGCCAATGCCAATAGACAGAGGCAAATGGCATGATAGTTATCTCAATGCAAGGCAAGAACGGAGTCCTTTTTGTTTTGAATTTTGATAAATATCATTTCTCAGTTTCGTAAAAGAAAAGGAGCACAGCGAGAGGGGAGGCATGCATTAGCATCACCACGTGCGCTTCTCTCTCTATATCATTGTATTCCGAGCCACACTTTTGCTATTACCTTCAGATCGCAGAAAAGCGAAATCTTTAACAGGTTTGTCTCACGAATTCACCATCCCAGATGCTTAAATCATATTGTAGCCTCTTAGGCTGAAAGGGTGGGCAAATTACATGTATCTAAATTAAAAAATTTGCATTAGAAGAAAAGCTGTGTATCTCTCTAATCGTCTTCTTTTGTGAGGATTCATTTGATTTTCGACTTTTCTTGGTCCAAAATATAGTGCGCTGGCTACAATACAGGTTCTATATTATTAAGCCATGTACTATGAGTACATATTTTTTTAGTTAGTTATTAACTTTGGGATAATACTAGACCAAGTTTAATGAAATATATATATATATATATATATATATATATATATATATATATATATATATATATATATATATATATACACACATATATATGCTGCTGAGACGCATAGAAGGGAATGTGCACCTTTGGTGCTTGGTAAGGTTTAATTAATCTGCAGCATGCATAGCTTGGTGGCTTCATTTTTTATGTACAATGCATTCATCTTCTCTGCTACTGGTCATGACAACTCACCGTCATGTTTTAATTACAGTTGCATTGCGTTGTCTTTTCTTTAAAGTGTGAGGCTGTTACCATGTTAACAGTTTGGAGCATCCGAGGCACCATTCACATATATTATTCTATTGTTTAATTCAACTCTGTCCACTGCGTTGCTGTTTCAAACTTACAATGTCAAATGTTACATTTCCACTTCCACCCTTTGGCCACAGAAAGATGCCAACCCTTTAAAAAGCTTCTCATCTTTGATGTTTTCATAACTTCTGAGAGGCCTTTTTTCTCTTAACTCATATTTCTCCGTTTGTTGTAAAATTATTACTATATAATAATAATTTCTCTTTCCCAGACACACAGATACAAAGGAAAGGGGTGCACACGTGCATATATATAATATTATAGTTGGTGGGGTGCATAATAGGCAGTATAAAAAACAATCTCACGTGGATGAGTAACTTAAATTGTTGTCTCTTAATACAATATTTGTCAGGGGAATATGAAGCTAAAACCTTGGATACCATCTTATTAATATTAAACAAACTTTATTAGCGTCAGGAATTTCTCCTTTTGCAACAATTGGTACGCCCTTTGATTATTCTTTGGAGCTGTGGCCAGTTTACTTTGAGGTTACCCCAAGAAATGAAATATGTGAAACTTCGGACCCACGATTCTACTGACTTCTCAGGATTATTTAAAAACTACAAAAAGGAAAGAAACAAAAACCTTGTGATGACTGCATTTCTAGTTTCTTTTGCCTGATTCTGTCTAAAGTTTACTGCAATGCTTTTGCAACAGATCATAAAGTGCAGTTGTTCTCTGTGTGTACTACTGCACTTTCTTGTCATCAAGGTCATTGTTTTGGAAGATGCTCAGTAAACTGACATTAACTAAGTTAAACTTTTCACATTTGAGAGATAAAACCAAAATGTACTAGACACATGCAACATACCACATAATATATACATAAGGTAAGTTTTAAGAAGTTACAATGCACCGACATCACTAACATAATGTGTAAAATTAAATAAAGCCTAAATCTTAAGTTAAAGGAGAGAATCAAAATTTCAAAACTGAATACGAATCATTATAAAATACTCATTTAATTGATGTGACATTCCTATTTATATTTGTACCCAGGGTCTGTTTGGTTTAGCAAGGTTAAACTGAGGTTTGCAGGGGACTTGCTAGCACTTTTTCACTAAGTTCTGGCCTTTTTAATACACTACTTTTAAAGTAGTAATGTTTGAGCTTATGATGTACACATTACTTTTTTTCTCTCTCAAGTTTATCCTTAGCTATCTTAATTAAAGTCTTATTTTATCCTCTCTCAAACAAAAGCCAAAAAGTATTATACATATTTCACTTACAAAACTATAAGTTCACACTTTTAGATGTTGTGGTATGCCACCATTACATTATCATCTTGATAAAAGACACTGCTGAATCTAGAGCACCAATATGTCTAGAGGACCACTTGTAAAGTAAATTTGGAAACATGATGAATACAAGGAATATATGAATTTATAACGAAAAGAAAGCACAAGCCATTTCAGATTTATGTTCTAATTTAACTTTTTCGATTAACTTCAAATGTAATCAACTAACTTATCAAATATCTCACATAAACTCTTCTCTACAATTAGGTATAGAGTAACCATCTAATCCACTATTTATTATTTTTTTTTCAGTCAAATTAAAACAATGAAAATATACAAAATACAAAGAATATTCAGACCATTTAAGTAATTGAGATTAATTTAATCAACAGAGATAAACTACCTAGAATAAAGTAATAGACATAAAGATGTCCAATAGGATAAGATAGGCCACAACATATGGAGCATTAAAACAAGAGATGATTTACCTCTTATTACAGCTCTAATAACTCTAATCAATAGGGATAAAAATGAAGAAAATATAGCATTAACACAGAAGATTAAATTGTCAGAACATCATGCCAAAAAAGTTCAAGTTTGCACTTCAATATAAAGGTCGAGGAAAATAGTTCCCTCCCTTGATTACTTGTTACTTGGCCACCATAAAAATGATAACTCCATATAGTACAGAAGTATCCTAATATAAAAATTCAGTTTTCCAAGTCACTTGTAAAATGTGACAGCTGAACTTATAAAAATTACAGAACAAGCAATCCGAAAGACACAACAGGATCTTTGTAATAAATTGGGATTGCAAAGAAATATCATCAATGCATGAAGTGAATTGTCACATTCCCGGAGATAGTGCTTTTTCGCAACAGGAATAAGTCACTACTCAACCAATCAGTGGATTAGCTGACCCTCCCTGCTGTGGCATTCCACTTCTCATCATTGCACAAAATTCCTCGTAGTTTATTCTCCCATCCTGTTAGTGCGAGAATTGTTAGTAACAGCATCAATGGTCTACCGTCATTAAACAAACTATAACCAACTTACATTATCTGTATCCACCTCAGAGATTATTTCCTTTATTGTTGCTTCATCACCCATTCCATGTTGGGTCATAGCAGTCTCCAATTCATCTCTAGTAATGTACCTATACATGAATTTAAAGATCATTCTTATCCATCAACCTTGTGTAACCCTCAAGCCTCATGCTATTGATAGTCTTAAAGTGAATTAATGCAGTTCAACAGAGAAATGTTACTGATAAAAAGTACTATCTAATATGGACCTGGAGACTAAAAGAAACAAATTCAAATTCTCATAAGTTTGTCAACAACGTTGAAGAACTCGACTAGAATCAAACCAGAGGATGAAACAGTTCAAAACTTCGATGATGGGTGAGTTTAAACACAACATTATCTAGTTGTCTGAAAACAAAAGGTTAGAAAGAAATTGCAACACTTAAAATACCAGTTTTGTAAAACTCACCCACTGTTATCCTTATCAAAATACTGGAATGCTTTGTAAAGATGTTCATCTCGTTCAAGTCTGTGCCTATGCATTGTAGCCGAAATGAATTCAAGATAGTCGATTGAGCCATTTCCATCAACATCAGCCTGAGAAAAATTATGCATAAGAACAAGATATAGTGAATGCACAAATGTTCAACTAGTTAAGCTCATGATAAGGATATGTGACTACTAACTACTTACAGCATCCATGAGTTGCTTCACTTCAGCCTCAGACAATGTTGATCCAATTCGAGCCAAGCCAGTCTTCAATTCTTCATAGGTAATTGTGCCACTATTGTCAGTGTCCATATTTGCAAACATTGCTTTCAGACCTTTAATCTCCTCTTCTGATAGATTTTCGGCAATAACCTCGAGAAATTTCCACCAATGTCAGTAATGGAGAAATACATAGAGAAAAAAAAAAAAAAAAAAAAAAAAACTGGATTATGTAACTCAAAAAATGCTTCTCAACGGCATACAATGAATTGAGAGAGGATAACTTCAAGAATAAAAGCAGTATCTAGAAACCTAGAAGCACACATACAACGCAAATACATAGTATAAAGTATAAAATTATATTTATAAAACACAAATCTTCAATCAAGAGAGAGAATTGAACTTGTAAATATGAGCTCAAGCCATCATAGGTGTAGATGCTTTAATTTGTCTAACTACTATCGGAATAAGACTATAGGTACAGCAGTTTTTAGAAATAATATGAATAAGGAGTAATTCTTAAGTATTTGTACTTCCTTGTGGAAAAGTTGAAAACTTCAGGACATCAGTTTTGCTGTAAAATAATTTATATCGATAACATAGACAATATGTCAGTTTTAGACACAAGTCTTTGATTCCATGACATTGTTGTATTAAACATGGTGAAAAGAAATTGAAAGGGCCAGTTGAAAAGACATTATTAACTACTTTCAGGTGAAAGCAACAGAGGCTTATATACTACACAGAACAAACAGAAGTACTTTAATAATATTGTAGCTGTAATCGTATTCCATAATGGGTAAGTTTAAATTTGTTTGTGTACGCAATATAACAAGTGCAATCAAAAGAGAATCATCATCCCTCAACAATTATCAAGGACCATCAGAAATGGACATTGACAGTAGATGTCTTAATTCAAGTTTGATGCCATACCTTTAATGCAAGCTTCTTGAGCTTATTCATTGCCCTGAATTGTTTCATTCTGGATAGAACTGCACTATCGATTGGTTTATCAGATGCCTCTCCACCTTCTCTCATCCACGGGTGTTCTTACCAAACAAAATCATCAATCTTAATCAGGTTTAGATTGAACAAATAAAAAAAAAAAAAAAAAAACAAGACAAAACAGTGCCAACTCAAATGACTAATGAGAAAATTTACTTAGTTGATGATATTTTGATAGTAACTTATTGTTGGTAGGCTATTAACATTCCCCGGATAGGATTTTGCGATAGGATTTTGCTGGCTGGTTCTTACTTTTACAGTTCAACACACAATAAACTATTCTCGCTGTCTATATATACGGAACTTGAGAAAGTCGACACAGCAAGTAGAAGCACTCAAAATTTGTAACAAAAATGGAAAGGAGGAAAAGCAAACTGCTAAACTGATAATAATGTAAATAATAAAACTTTTAATTTAAACAAATGAGTGGCATTATGACAGTTACTTGAGTCAAATTAGAAATGGTAGTCTAATACCAAGGACTTGTGCAGAAGTAATCCGCTTCTTTGGATCTTGTGTCAGCATCTTCCTGACTAGATCTTTGGCGCTGTCTGATATGGATGGCCATGGTTCACTTGCAAAATCAAGTTCACCTTCCAATATGGCGTTAAATATTCCCTTCTCAGTTTCTGCAAAAGATAATAGAAACATATTCTCACACCTATTATATGCTGAATAGTTCATTTTTAAATAAGAAACTCAACCATAAACAATAGATATGCAACATTGTCAAACTACAATTAGATCTTACCAGCCCAAAAAGGTGGTACACCACTGAGAAGAATATACAATATGACGCCTGCACTCCAAATATCTATTTCTTTTCCATAACTACGACGCAATACCTCGGGAGCAACATAGTAAGCACTGCCAACCATATCATGATATACCTTCCCTGAAAAAATTTAGAAAATACTATGAATTATCAAATGCAAATTGTGAAAGTAATAGCCGTATCAGGTAACAATACGTAGGTCCTTTAGAACGACCATAGCAGTCAAATGGAATCAGAATTCAACATAAGCTGTAACGAACATGACAAAATTATTCAATTCTGTGGATACACTTCAATGTCACCTGCTGAAAAGGAATTAAAAAGCAATGTAGCATCGGATCTGAAATTTGCTTAACAAAATGTCACCTACATCACAAAATCAAATATTATTTTTACAATGGATGTCCTGATCAGATACCTACATCAAGAATCAATCTCACTCCTATAAGTCCTTAGTATAGAATCATCTGTTCCAAATCCAAGAATCATTGACAGGATAGCCAACAGCTATCAAGGTGATATCTATATATATTAAACAAACATCTCACAGTCAACGGAGTGTGTTGGCCTTTAAAGTTCCCAAATGACACAGGTCACGTTATATGTAAGTTTGACCTGGCAATAGAACTCTGAAAACTTATCCTATCAAAGCTTTCATGAATTGATGAGTCAACTTAATATTGATGCCCAAATGGTTCACCAGTAAAGTATAGAACAAAAGAAAATCAGCATCCGAAGTAGCACAACAATGCAAACAGAAAATAAACAAATCAGAAATAAATAACATCAAAGCGAAAAAAGGAACAAAATTTCTATCATGGTTCAGCGCTTACTGCCTCCTGAATATCTAAAACAGGGAGGGGGTGAAAGTGAAAGTGATGGTAACCTTCTTCAATGAAGACAGAGAGTCCAAAATCAGTAGCCTTGAGCGTAGCATCGTCATCCTTAGAAGAGAGCAGGAAATTTTCGGGCTTGAGATCGCGGTGCAAGACTCCCATGAAGTGGCAAATGTGAACAACGTTGACAATGGCGCGGCAGAGTGAGGCGGCGGCTCTCTCAGAGTAATGACCCTGGGCGATGATCCGGTCGAATAGCTCCCCGCCGGCGCAGAGTTCCATTACAAGGTGGACCGACATCCTGTCCTCGTACGCCCCCTTGAACTCCACAATGTTGTTCTGCCCAGACAAATGCTGCATGATATGAATCTCCCTCTTCATATCCTCCCTGTCCGCCTTCGACACCAGCTTCCTCTTCAGAATCGACTTGCACGCGTACGTGATTCCGGTGGCATTCTCCTTGCACAGATACGTTACCCCGAATTGCCCTCTTCCCAGTTCCTTCCCCAGAGTGTAGTACTTCTTTATATCCTCAAAGGGTTTGCCCAGAATCGTGGTGTCGGGTTTCTGCACCGCCCTCGCATTCTGGGTCGGAGAAAGATTGGGTTTTGGTGCACTCGCTACCACCTCCGACGGTCTTTGTGGTTTGGGAGGAGGCGATGTTTGAGCCTGAGCAACAGTGGTGGTAGGTGGTGGTTGAACAGTATTTTGACTACCACTGCCACTGCGAGTGCCTGATCCATAAGCAGAGCTGAATTCTGCGTTTGATTTTTTCTCCTTGCTGCCGTGACAACCCATTTTCTGCTGGGAAGGATTTGGGAGAAGATTGAGAAAAGAGTGAGAGAATGAGATGGAAGGAGGTAGTTTACAGTGATGTGGGCAGAAAGTAGAAAAGAGGGATAAAAGGCAGCTACTGTCCAAGTCCAACCGATGGTGACACTGTCAACACATGCTGTGAAAAACATTGAATATTTTTCGAATCCGACCATTTTTATTTATTTTCTAAACAAATACAATCATAAATAAATTAAGAATCAAATAGATTGATGATGACACCCGAGGAAGTAAAGGAAAAACTGGTGCAAATAATTTGGTTTGGTTTGGATTTTAGTTTTAGTTGATTACAGATCATTCGCGCAAATCTCACACCATTTCCACTCTATCAAGCACCTACTGTACAATATTCAAGTTTATTATTAAGGGAAAAAAATGTTTCTTATATGTCTATGAAGAATTTGTTTTAAATATAGAGCTGTAGGAAGTAATAATGGGGGTGTAGGAAACAAAACTCAGAGCAATGTCAACTTCATTAGATCTGGGTCGCTATCTTTTGTTGGGCTACCAACATGCCCATGTTGGTCTTAAGGAACTCTTTCTGTATCCTTATACTTTCCTTTCAGCACCTTTATAAATATGAAATCCCTACTCTACCTTTATAGTTTTAAAGTATCCTCTGAATGACATAATCTGAAATTTAAAAACAAAGTTTTGAATTGAATAATCTAGAGAGTACTCTTGATTTTAAGATTATAAAATTTAAAAAATTTAAATATGTTTTTAGTACTTGGTAATATAAGAAATTTAAAGTTTACTTTTCTCAAAAAGTTTATATGGAATTTACCATCATATTTTATCAATGTTTGGAATGCATCTCCTCATTCAATGGTTTAAGCAGGAAAAAATATGGATGTTTTGCTTCAATTTGATGAGGATGACTTTTTGAGAATGGTTAAAATTTTAAACAATGTTTGAATTCAAGATATATATTAAAAACTTTGGATTTTTGTTGTTGAAGTTTTGTAATTTGTGTATTTTATTTAAATTGGTAGGTCAAAATCAATAAACATCACATGATGTAACAAAACACTTGAAAGTTTTATTTTTTATAAAAATATATGTGATAATCGATTATTAGGTAACAATAGACTCTTCAATTTTTTGACCCAATTTTTAAAACAAATGTTTATATATATTTACCTAAACTTAATTTTAAAATATTTTTTTACTTAGAGGTTTAAAAGTTACATACTAAAGAAGCTCTGAGTGTTTTTGAAAAAAAGTTTTGGAAAACTTAGTATAAAGTGAGAACTTTCACTGAATTTGTCTAAGTGATTAAAAGTTGCTATGAAAATTATTCATTATTTGCGTGTCAAACGAGATGTTCATTTTTTATATGTATCAAAAGAAATGTTTTCCATTTTTTGTGTCTAAAAAGATAAGTATTTATAATCTTAATTCAATTATATGTTACTAAATTTTGATTACTTTTAGTGATTAGTTAATTATTTTTTACAAAAATTAACAATTGGAACATAAATTTTTTAATTTAAACCAGTATAAAACTACCGGTGTAATTTTTTATTTTCCTACACTCTTTATCTTTACCATTATTATTTATTAAAAAAATTGATTTTAGTCATAAAATCAGTTTATATAGGGAGAAATTTTTAAGACACCACTTTTGTTAAATAAACCAATTGAGTGTCTCTTAGTTCTTTTCAACACATTAACATTCCACTAAACGATTCTAATAATTACGGTACATTCTAACCATTCGTATTAAAATGTTAACGTTGACTTTTTTAATTCACACATATATTTCTCTTTTAAAAACATGCCCTCCTTCCATAAAAGCATTATAAATTAGAGATTACTAATTTTATTGTTATTTCCAAGATTAAAATACATATTTTATTCGAGGGAAATTATATATGATATATTATGCGTTGAGATTATGGAAGTGGTGGTAGAGGGTATTTGGAAGGTGAAAAACATGGTGGAAGTAGAAATTGAAGAAGTAGAAGCATGAGTAGAAAAAGCAGGAGAATTTAATGATCCTTTGAGTTTAGAAGGAGATTCCTCATACTTAATAAACACTCACTTCTCCTTTTTGATTCTGTAATGGAAACACTTTGGAAAGACAAATTGTTATTTGTTGTTAAAGTAAAAGAAAGAGATGATTTTTGGGTGGCAGCAAGAGTGCGAAACCAGTGGTCATAAAGCCACCTCACTTCTATCAGTTGCGTCATTTTCATGCAAAACAACCTTCCTACCATTTTCTTCTCATTCATCTCCATTTTTCAAACAATAAATTCTAATCGAATATAGTCATTTCCATTTTTTCTTTATTGCTACCTTCCTTCCATTTCTATTTCACTTTTTTTTAAAGAAAACAAGATTATTATCAAGAAAATAAAAGATTTCAGATTTTATGCGGGGAATATGCGACTCTAACATAAAGTGCAGTTTGTATCACATCACCTCTAATTTAACTGCTGAGTACGTGAGTTTTTTTTTCTTTTTCTTTTCTTATATATAGATATTCATTTTTAATTCACTATGTATATATATTTACTTAATTATTACAAAATCTAACTGTGTTATATAAAATATTTTTAATATGGCAATGAATATTATATAAATATTTTTACCTTATCAATGAGAAACGTCAGTGGTTTATTTAATGTAGCTGAGTGTAAAAGTAGGGAAATAAAAAAATGGTCTTTAAATATTTTTCAGCCGTTATATGTGTTTAATAATTATTTAAAAATAAAAAAGAAATTAGGTTATTGTTTGGAAAAGGTGATAAACTTGAAGAATATATGTGATTCTGAGAATTTGCACAAGAACCAACCAACCGAAGTTCCGTTGGAGACTTTGTTTAGTTAATCGAAATTTCATGCTTCGTGCTCCCTCCTTTGTCTCCTTCTCATCCAACTTTCAATGCTAAAATATTCTTATTATGACTTCAATTCTATGGAATACCAAATTATCCCAAAACAGATTTTATAACATCTCATGTTATACAATACAGATCCACTCTCTTTCTCCCACCAATCACCTCCGGGTCGGACTCTATTAACCCGACTCCACCACCCCAATAATTCCCCACCCATCACTCGTTCAATTTTAATAATAATAACCCAAAAAAATAAACACTAAATTTATCTGTTTAATCTCTTTTTTAAATTCCCCAAAATTTTTAAATCGGCCACCACCCATGATAACTAACTATAAGGATCGAATGTTCCAAAAATCAAACCGGAGCAAACAACTCAGCCGTCGAACCCGGTCTGGCTCCAAACGGCTTCGCGAACTCGTCTCATGTCGCGGCCCTTTAACGTGCGCCCCACGCCCTCGAATACCGAGTTCGACGCCATCTGGCGGCTGCGCGCCAGATACTCGTGTGGCGGAACCATCTCGGGGTCGTTATCGTCGAAGGCGTCGTCCATCTCGTGCATCAACTCGACCGAGTCGACGCGGAGGATCTTGCTCCAGTCAGGCACGTTCACGGGAGCTGACGTGGCCATTTGGTGATGGCGACCACGTGGCGACGACGACACGGTGTCGTGCTGCGCGCGGTACTGGTGGTGCACGATTCTCGTGGCGCCACCACCACCACCACTTGACCCATTCGGATCCTCGAATGCCAACGACAAACCCCCCACGTGACGGTGCCCCTGCTGTTCCCTGCTGTTCCGACGCCGCGGCCACTCGCGTGGCTCCCACTGGCCAGGCGAGGCATTGACGTCTCCTTCGCGGTCTTCCGGCGTGGACCACACGTCCTCTTCCCGGAACTCGGAGGGTTCGACGGCGGCGGAGCCCTGGGGTGAGTAGATTGTTCCGAAGAAGCGCTCGCTTCGGGCCGTGGCGGGGAATTTTCGACCCTTGGCCATTTGCGCTTCTTGTTCCTGTTCGTGTTTGGAACCTGGTTTTGCTTTGGCATAAGCTTTGAGCGTAGCGGTGGAGGTGTTTATATAGCCTCTTTTTCTCTCTCTCTAATTTCATTTCAATTTGAGTTTCAACCTCATTTTGTCTGCATTTCCTCCCATCCTGTTCGGTTAAAACTGAAGCTGTCAAAGTAACTAATACAAACATTTTTCAAAGTACATACGAAACAAAACATTATTCAACACTTTTATACACCTTGAGTTCTTTTTCAAATTATCACTCTTTATAACACGATTTTTATCAAATTCCGTACATCAATTATTCATACCATTAACTACGGGTCATATTCAAAGTACACTCATAATTCTAATCATTCTGTACTTTTGAGACGACTCACTTTAAAATGTTTACAATAATAATAAAATATTTTTTTAAGAAATGTCTCTAATTGTAAGTTTTTTAGATCAACAAATACCATATACTCTAAGGTTTTATAGCCTGACTTTGTCTCGCATGAAAATATTTAAAAAACATTACTTCATTCATTGAATTTGGATTTTCTCTCATACAAATTAAACATAAGAATCATATTTAATAAATCCTGATTATTTATTATACTTAGAGTGAAAATTGGATAACACGCATTTATAATCATTTGACAAACTTAATTTAATAAGGATAAAATAATCATAAAAAATAATTTTTATACTTTTTAAAAAAAGAATAAAATAAAAAATAATGTAAAAAGGTTATCTATATCAAAATATTTTTTTTTATATTTATTACTATATATCTAGCGTCAAAATAGAAACCAACTAAAACAATTAAAAAAAGAGGGACAGGGAATATTAGTGTAACAATGACTTTGCTAACTTTTATTGGATCACATTAAACACAACTAAAAGCAACAAAAGATCAAACTTTATTTAACAGGATTACTTGGGTTTATCGTGAATAGGAGATGATACAAATAGTTAATTATTTTTATGAGTAACGGTACGATCTAAATATTGATTTATTAATAATGAGAAAAATAAAATAAACTCATAGAAATATCTTAAAAAGAAAGGTAAAGTAATATTAGAAATCGTTTAAGAAAAAAAGTAAGAAGACTATGTTTATTGATAAAATATTTAGTTTCATTTCTTAATTGTCGTTCAATAGACATTTGAATAAAAGATCACGTTTTTTCAAAGAGAAATGTTAGTATCTACACCCTCTTTTGAATATTTTTTTTATTATTTTTTTTTTAAATCATAATTTTTACGCTCTCACTTTTTCTTTACAATTCCGACTCATAATTTTAGAAGTTTTAATAAATGTTAATAATAATAAAGAAATAAAAGTTCTAAATTTACTAGTCTTTTTCACTTTCTGGAATAGTTGATGTGTAGATATATATCCAATCATAACAATGATTGAAAATTACCAGCATCTCACTACTTTCACTTTCACGAATGAGTTAAATAAAAATGATTTATTTAATCATAAAAAAAACATTCATGTAAGCTTATTTTCCAGATAAACGTGAAATTTGTGTAATATAAAAAGTGAAAAAAAAAATCAAACATGTGAATATATAATTAAAAAGTTGGTTTTTGATGTATAAAAAAAATTCTATAAATGTTACTATAAAGACTATTGTTTATTGTAAAAAATAAATAAAATACGAGTGAAGTATATAAACAAGAGAGCAAGTTATTGAGAGAAAATGAGAAGTATCCTTACTCGTTATAACATTTGCAATAAGGATGTTTTAAGATATGTCTCCATCATATACTAAGAAATGGGTTTAAATGTTGTTACCAAAAAAAAAAATTGTAAAATTATTATTATTTAATTTACATACTTTAAATTGACATTGATAGACAGAGAAAATAATGCAGAAATGGCGTGGTTACAAGCAGGTTGGGTTCTTCCATCAAATTTCCATTTTTGTTGATGGTGGCTATAATTCCCATAAAAAGATTTATCTTTTTATTCACATTTTCAAAAGAAATCAACAACTTATGTAATTATTTAAAAACCAAATCACACTTGAAGAAATTAGTGGATTACAATATTTTCATCATTCTAGTCAACCACGTCATACTTCATAATTATTCTTTTAAATTTTCCTTCATTAATATTATTTTTAAATAGGACAATATCACACTGGTTGCAACACAACGATGGAATTGCCAGATGCAATAAAGATGGGAGGCTCCACGTGGGTAGCGTATGTGCAACCACTTACAGCCCACCACGTGTAAGATTCTGGAAGAAGGGGTCCGTTTATGATGTCTCAATCTGTTCCACGTGGGTACACAATGACAGGTTGTAATTTATTGTGAAAAATAAGGTTGCAGATTTGGAAAGAAGATGAAGATAAAGAAACACTTAATCAATCATGCTAATGACACCAAATTCAATTCAATGCCCATGGATTTCTAAAAGGCATCTTTTTCAAACAAGATCAATATCACCACAAAGACCCACATTCAGCGGTCCACAATTGTCTGGGACCCACACCGCTGCCACATGTCGTATTCTCAGTAAAATAATAATAAAATAAAAACATTTATGAAATAAAGAGCAGGGCCTTGGGCCCAGGCCCGGTTGGAGTGAGAAAGGTTTACCGAAATGGCGAACTGTAGTTAGGTCCGGAAGTGCGGGATTGGGTGAAGGGAAGTGTGTCTGCAAACTGGCATCTTTTAAATGCACTGTTGATTATTGATGAGAGGAGAGGGTTGGTTTGTTTCTTAATGGGCCTTAGATTGTGGAGTGGGCCAGAGCACAGGAAATGGTTGGAGATGGCAGGAGTGGGCCCCTGGGCCATAGGTCCAACTCTGTTAGATTTAGACCCCTCAGTGCTCGCAAGCATCCTATGCTGTGCTTTTATTCTGAGCCATGTATTGAAAAGTTGTACTTGGGAGTGGCAATGAGGTTTGTTTTGTTAGTGAAAGAAGGAGAGTGGGTAAAAGTTGAGACATTGCAACTCGAATCATTCACTGTTATGCTTTTATCTTTATCAACAACGACACTCCACAAACTGCCACGGTTATGTGTTACTTCTGTCACTCAATCTGGGGATTCCATCTCAACTTCTTTAACTATTTTTTATACCCTTTAAATATATTTATATCATATGTTTTATATTTCTCACATTTTTACCATATTACTAAATATAACAATTTTAATAAATTAATTATACGATAATTATTGGTTAGATAATTTAAAATATAAATTATTTTGTAGTTTAATTATAGGTAATTATTTTATTATAAAAATTGTTTTTTATTGGAAATAGTTATTTAAATGTTAAAAAGTTGTTACTTGAAAACTAAAATTAAAAAATAATTGTATGCACTAAAAAAATCTCTTTATTAATATTGTATTATATTATATGACATTACATTACGCAAATTAAAGTAGAGGATACAAGTTTTGTTTTTAAAGTAGCTCCAATTATTATAAATTAATTTTGAAGAGAGTGTAAATGATGCTTTTTATTTTAGGAAAAATCCGTCTCTTGACTCTTGTCTTTTTTATAAAGGTTCAATTTTGCCTTATTCAGATCAATGTAATTTTTTTATTATGCATATTTATCAATAAACTAATGTAATTGAGTCAGTGTATCCTTGTACTTTTTATGACAAGTATTTTATTATAACAATACAAATTTGTATTTTATTATAATAATCAAAATTTGTTTTCAGTTTGAAATGAATGAAATAAATTATTTTCAATGGTAATAATTAGTTTTAAATGAAAAAAACACTAATGGTTGATTTATTTCTGTTGAACTTTAATTAATTGTAATTTTGTTTTTTTTTTTAAATATGATTTTTTTTTACTACTATTTTAGTCCTTTAATATTTAATTGTATGTTGTTTTAGTTTTACAAAAGTATCATGTCAAGTTTAACATTTTTATAATTATTATTAAATTGATAAACTTATAATAGATATTATTGAAAAATTACAATAAATATATACAAAATTTCACATTATCATATTGATATGATATTTGATTTTTTATTTTTTTTTTGCAAAGAAGCAAAAGAACCAACATACTCGAGATAAGATACACTTTTCATTGTTTGGATTGGAAAGGGAATGGAAATAAAGAGAGTACAATGTTAAATATATTTGTTCCCTTTTAAAACAATTATTATATTATAATAATATCTTCATCTTTTTATTTATATTTTAAGGTCATACAAGTATATTAAAATTAATCGTGTATACTAAAATGTTTTGGAATTATTTCTAATAAACTATTTATCTCTCACATTTGTTAACATTATACACACTTATATATTTCCACTTTCTTTGATAGTAGTAAAATTGAAAGAAAAAAGTGATCGTTTTATCTATTTTTGATTAAATAACAAATAAATAAAATATTCTTCTACATAATTTTTCATAAATAAATAGATATTATATTTAATTTTTGTAAAATTATTTTGCTCTTGATTGTAAAGTAAATCGGTTGTTTAATATGTTCTTAAAATTAAACAAACAAAAGTAAAATGTACATCAACACAATAGACATGAACTTTCTGAAAAAAAAAATTACTAAAATAAATTTAATTATAATTACTGCTTTTTATAATAATAAATATTATATACTACTATTATTATTATTACAAATATTAAATATGTTTTTATATTTTTATATTTTTTTAAAACTAACTTATATTAAAATTTTTAATATAAAAAATAAATTAATATACTTATTAAATAGTGTGTGTTAAAAATACTGAATGTAAATAAAAAACAAGTTTTGAAGGTAAACAAAATGATTTATCCTACTTTTGTTTGAAGACATGGACATAAAACAAATTCTCAGTCTATTTGTTGTTTCGTGTTTAACCTTTGTTTTGCCACCTTCTGAAAACAAAGATCTTTAAGTTTTAAAATCAAGAAATCATTTTTGAATTTTCAGAATTATACCTTTTTAATATATCTCTTAATTTATATAATATTATTTTATTCTTTTGTCTTATATTCTCTTTTAATAATCCTCTCAAATTTTACTTTTTAAAGTTACCCCATTTCTAAATTCAGTATAGTCATACTTTCATTCACTTTTTTCTTGCGTTGAATTTAAATTGAACTACTTTTTCCCATTTCTATGTAAAATCAGTTTCATTTTATTCTTCTTTCACATCACATCCCATCTAATACATGCACTAATACCTTTATTATTTATAATAGTAGTAACTACATAGTGTTTTCTCTTATTAACAGTAATTTTATTGTAAAATATCACAATTCTCTCTTTTTTTTAATGGGCCCTGAGATATATTTCTTTTTTGTTCTTTCGGCTCCTTTAGTTAGCCATAAAAAAAATGTGTCATTGTGAGAGTTTTAACATTGGTCCACCAAATCCTATGGCAGCTATCATGAATGAATATGTTCAAATATTACACATCTTTACTACCACTTTTCATATCTATATCTATGCATCACCAATTTTATGCACATAATAATCGCCCTATATTTTTGTTTAATTTTGTTTAATGAGATGCAGAGGAGTAAAAATCATTGAACACCTTCGTTTGTGGAAGACTATAAATAAAGTATAATAAATAATATGAATTTGTGAAGAAAATATTGGAGTTGTGCAATAAACGTAACGAGGAAATAAGTTATTTCAATAAGAAAAATAATTATTTGACACACTTAAATTTTTTACATTCATTTGACATTATCCTTACTTACTTTTTACTTTATTTTTTCTTGAAAAAATACAAAACTTTACACTTTTGTGACCATTTTACCCTTGTTCTCTATATCAAATAAATGTAAAAGTGTGTCATAATATAATTTTTTATTTCAATATATGAATGAAAGAAAGGAAAGTTGTTGATTGTGGAAGCAATGACGTAGAAAGAGGAAACGATTCTTCTGTATATTTGAAACGGATCAATCATAAACTACGTTATAAAATATTGTTAAAAAAATATTTTTCTATTATAACGGGTAACACAACAACTTACCTTGGAATTTAACTTCACTTTCAACCTTATTTACATAGGTACATATAAAAAAACCATTAAAAATTCAATATTGGATGTTTTTATTACATAATTAAAAATATCATTTCTTATTTTAATTAAAAAACAAAATTGTGTTAACGAAACAGCAGCGTGGCGTGGATTAGGTGGGTCCATCATAAAGATAGCTAACCATATCTGCCAGCAAAGAAAGACACCAAAAATTATAGGCGCATCATCAGGCGCGCCGGATTCTTCTCCACAAACATTCTTCTTATCACTCTTAATCATTCAATCAATGTACCACTGGGAAAGCAAATCATCTCCTATCATCATTGTTTTGTTTTTACTCAAATAGCTTATAATTCCCACAATATCCTCTCATAACCATTATAATCATAAGCAACCAATTTATCATTTCATAAATTCTCCAGTTTGGGCCCCAAGGAAAGTAGGACCACCAATAGCATCAGTACACAATGCTCATCAAATTCAACAAATTCTCATATCACTACAAAGTCTGCATAACATGATTTCAAGGAATAGTAATACTTCTTTCTATCAATATGGTTTGCTCTCTACAACAGAATCAACACACTCATAATTCATTAATAAAACAACGGTATTCTCTACTAATATAAGCTAAAATCTGTGATCAGGTGGTGTTTCTTCTGCAAATTTGTTCCACAAACCACTTTAGACAAAATTAAATTAATGGAGTTTTACTCAAATCTGTTTGTATACTTGTTCTCTTTCAAACAAGGTCTTAAGTGCAACTGAGATTTCTCTTTTCGCACTCTTTCTTCCACAGGAATTATCTTGGAATTGATTTTGGGCATGCCTCGTGGCCATTCTATGCACCCTTTCATCCCACGAGTGATGTGTGGATTCATCGAGTCTGCAAAATTTCGTGGTCCCAATAATTCCCATTGTCTGAACCCACGGCTCTTAACAGAACGTGTTGCAAGTCTGACTTCACACTCACCAAAAGTAAGATCTTCGGAGTTTTGTTGCGCCATAGAAGAGTCAGAGTGTTTGCAACAACCATCCTGTGAATTTTCACAACATTCTGCTTCACTCCCTAATCCATTCACGTTTTGGTCAACATCGTGAAGATTATTGTTGAGGCGATGATCTTCATCAAGACTTACAATGTGGACGGTGGAAGAGGGAGCGGTAAGAGTGGAAAGGAAGCAGGGCTCAACTCCAATCACCCTCTCTTTAACTTTGATCTCATTCAAAGTGTCGAGAACAAGATTTGACTTTGTGAAATCACATGAAAGTTCAACATTGGGTGATTCAGGTGCAGCCAGTTCATCACCTCTTGACCTCAAGAAACTTTGCAGATGCGCAATCAAGTGGATCATCTGGGTATACTTATCTTCCAGGACAAGTTTGGCATCGAGTAGCTTCATTTGAATGCTCTCCTCTCTCCACATCTCTGCCATATGAAACATCTTCCTCTCTTCTTCCATCTCCTCACGAATCCCCTCCAGCTTAGCTCTGTCTTCTCCTATTTGCATCGCCAATCCGTTGCACACTTCCTCTATTATTTCTCTTTTTCTCCTTTCCTCCTTGTAGTTAATCATAAATTGCTCGGCATATAGTTTTGCTTCGGCCAACTCATGTACCAATTTGGAGTTAAGTGATTCCATCCTCTCTTTACTTCTCCTTTCCCTGGCTAACTTATCCTTCAACTCCTCCAACACTGCTTCGTTCTTCTTCAGTTCCCGACGCTTCCAGAGGAACTTTTCCTCCTCCAGCTTTTTCTTAGAGGATTTGCGTTCTGATTTGAGGTTGTTAATGCAGGTTTGAGCCCGAAGGAGCTCCGAGAGAAGAACAGAGACAACAGAGGCACCGTTTAATTTAGCGTCTCTGAGAAGCTTCCTGCTATCACCTTGTGTGGCCTCTTCCTCTATGCGCTTGACACGTGGTGGTGGAGAGGATTGAAGCTTGAGGACAGGGATGACGGAAAATAAGGTTTGTGAATGTATGAAAGTGAACGAATATGAATGTTGTGAAGTGAAGAAGTGTATACCTTGTGAGAAGAGGAACGGTGGAAGAAGCGGAAGTGCCATAAACGCGCCGCGAGCTTCCTGGCGGAGAGATGAATTTTGGGGGTGGAGCGGCGGAAATTGACGGGAGAAGTGGCGGAAGGGACGTGGCCGGAAGAAATGGGATGTTTGCGAGTGTTGTTCATTGTTTGGTTTAGTTGGAGGATGAATGTTATGATGTGATGCTGCTCTCCATTCATAAATTTCATCACGCCCCTCTCACTCTTTTGCATGAACCATTTTCAGTAGGAAAATATTTTTTTAACCATTTTTTTTATAACTTATTTTTTTAACCATTTTTTTATAACTTTTTTTTACGTAGGTTGATCTGTTTTAAATGTAGGAACGAATCAAATAATTTATTATAATTTTTTTATAGTATTTAATTCTATTTAAAAATATATTTAAAAAAAGAAAAATTAATTAAAAGGTCTCTATTCATTCGTAATTTAATTCCTAAACTCTTTTCAGTAATTTTAATTTTTCAAATTTTAATTACGTATAATCTATTAAATACTTACTATGTATATATATCATTTTAAATTTGTGATGTCGACTGTTTTATGGACATAAAGGTGAAATGGTTCTCCAATAATTTCCTTTTTTTTAACTAAATATATAATAATAGAGTTATAATTACGAGAATCTAAAGAATCTTTATTTATAAGTAAGATTGATTGAACTTTTCTAAGTATGAATTTGAATATGAATAATTAGATCTAAAATTTGTTATAATATTAACAAATGGGTCCATGATACTTTGTTAGATAACTTCTTATGATTCACATCTAAATTTGCTTTTAACAACTATAATATATTTTTAGAAACGTGTAACCATGACAAAACATATATTTCTCATGTTCATATTTTTTTTAATCCAATTTGATTTTGAGGTCCAAAAAGAAAACTTTAGTTTCGTTAAGTGTCAAGAAAAAAAATAAAAGCTTTAATTTTTTTAATTATTATTTACGCAAATTCTGTTTTGTTGCTACTTATTTTTTTGCCACTTCTTTATTTTGTTACTGTTTTATTTTTGTAAATTAGTTTTTACCAACAAAGGCTCAATATATAAATTCAAGCTCCTCAACAAATTTGATTTAATAAACTAGGTAACAACAACTCGTGTTTCTTAAACAGTTTTGCAGATTTAATTTCTACCTTTTCACTATGCTTATATTATGTTTGTAAAAAGTTCAAGATGTGATAATGGAAACGAAAAAGAAGCAGTAACAATACTTTATTAATCACTTTTTAAAAAAAAAAAAAACATCTTTACATTTTTTATCCAGAAAACCTTCCTCAATCTAAAGATATTTTTTTAAATCGTAAAACTATTTTTTCTCAACCTTATTATCATAACTATATAATACTTTTCAGAAATCTTGGCAATCTCACCATATGTAAATAGTCTTGCATTTGTGATGGCATGCTCATGGGGGTATCGCATCTTACAACCTACTAGGTTTGATTGTCCTAGTTTTCCTTCCTTTCTCTAATCTCTATTACATTTTAATCAATCATTTATTCACTACTTACTATACTACTTTGACAATTTCTTTCTTCAAAGCTACTTCATACTTGCAAATCCTACAGTATACCCATGTCTCTAATATTATCCATTTTAGTACATGTCTAGTGCATTTTAATCCCTTAATCATTATGAAGATAATATTACATCTTTTGACTTTTTTACTCTTAACTAACATTACAAACCTAATAATCATAATAGTTTGGGTAAAATTAGTCTTTAATTGAGTAAATTGGAGTGTTTGATCTATAGAAAATTTTGCATTATAAACTTGTATCTCCCTCTTTCAATGTAATATGTTATGTCTCACTTAGATGGCAGGTGTAAATAGGTTTTTCATTATTGCACAAGGTTTCCAAATCTGTCTTTCTTTCTTAACTTTTGCTAGGAGTGGAACATGTCTTATGAGGAAACTTTAGGCATGGAGTGAGTGGGTGAGTGGAGTAAAACATGTGTACTTTTAAGCCTAATCAAATTTGGCGTTTAATTCTTTGATATTATGCTTTTTTTGTGTATGTTGGGTCTCACTGTTCACCCACTTTCTCCTAATTGTGCCTATTTCAATTAATTCTGACCATAGCTACCATTAATAGAGTAGTAGACTGGTAGAAACTTAAATTGAAGAGCTTTTCTGACCCATCTCACTGTCAAACTCTCCTCCAATGATTCACATTCACAATGAATTTCAATTAAAATCATCCCTCACCATGTTTACTCCAGTTTATCTTCACTTATGTACATATTTTCATCTTATACATTCAGAATTTCATACAAAATAGAATTATTTATCTCAATGTTAAGAGATATTATGATTCAAGTATATGATCTATGAGATTTATTAATGGATGATAACAATAATGTATTTTAAATATCAATCTTTAATTCTTCTAAAACTTTTAAACTTTTTATGTTCAAGTTTCACATCAATTAAATATAATATTATATAAATGAGTGAAAAATTTATTTTATAAATTGAGTTATATTTTAAAATTTATTTAACATTTTATATGATTCTGATTGTTCTACCACTCCAAAAGATCTCTTATCAATGAAGGTATCTTTTGTGTATATAAACACATGTTCATCTCTCATTTTATCCAATGTGACTCAATAAATACATTTGCATGATAAATTAAATAGGTAAGTTAATTTTAAAAGGTGATGTTTTAGAATATGAGAAAAATTCTCACATTTACATTTTAGTGATTAATTAACATCATGGTTAAATAAATACATCTTATATTCACATGCATGATTTTTACTTTTCATTCTTCTTTAATAATTTATTAGATCTAGTTGATCTCAAGGGTTGTTGAGTACAAACAAAGTCCCGCATAAGATAAAATAAGAGATGAACATATGTTTATATACACATAAGATACCTCTATTGATAAGAGGTCTTTTGGAGTGGTACCAAAAACAAATTCGTGAGGGTTTAATTAAAATATCTTACTGGTATGAAGATCTATATATATGTACCTTTTATATTTGCAGTGTATTTGGTACGAGAGATCATCAAGTTTGTGATAAGATGATTTTATGTATTTAATTATAAGTTTTTTTTTAAATAAAAAAATTACAATTTTTTTAAATTCAAATCTAAATAAACGTCGCACTAAAATGATGTTAAATTCCAAAGATAAATTCAAAATAAAAAAAAATACCATACATTCATGTATAAAAAGCGAACAAATAAGTTTTTAATATTGATAATTTTTGTATCACTTGTCCATTTATAATATTAGAGTCTTGAATAGATAAATCTATAATATTTTTCTCTCTTGAAACATCTTCTTCTTTATCACAATCTACAATATAATAAAAAAGTTAACTAATAATATTGAAACACAAAATAATAAATAATTAAATTAAATTAGGTGGATTGGTGCTCACCACGGGTCCAACCCGGTGAGCTGAGTTGAAAACTAAGCCACATAAAAAATTTTCATTTTTTTCAAACTCAACCTGGCTCAAACCCGTGGTGAGTCGGGATGGCTCACGGGTTACAACCCATTTTGACAACACTAGTTTTATGAATTAATTAACTAAAATAAATTTATTTTTGAATACTTTATTTTTTTTATGAGAAGTATTTATGGTATTTTATATACACGTTGAACTTTTTTCTTATTTTTTTACTAAAAAAAGTTAACATATCCTTTTTTCCCTTAGCTTAGGGTATCAAAACAAATTAATATCTCAACCCTCTAAAATATGCGTTAGATTGAAACGAGACCATTACCAAGTGAAATTTCAACACAAACAAAATATAAATGTGAGAAATAAAAAAATAAATCATTATTGTATATGTCAATCATAAAGCAAAAACAAATATAATAGTATAATAAAACATCAAAATATTTAAAATTTGAAATTAAAAAAAAAAAACTGAACTCAATTCATCAACCTAACTTAACTTACTATTATCACGTTTTGTTATCTCGTGTATCCATATGAAAAAATTAAAGGAGAAAATGTTTTACTTTTCAAACTAAAACATATTTGGAAGGAACTCCAGAATAAACTACTTGCCCTCATTTTATTCAAATTTATGTTCATGTCTTAATGTGTAGGTTATTTAATTTTTGTTTACTTGGGAAAACACGTGAAATTTCACGTGCTCTTATGTACATATATTTATGGTCCTTGTAAGACATTTTCATTTATTATGTTCATATCCGTAAACTATTCATCCATTATTATTTTAGCTCAGGCCTGCATCACCTCTGCCAACAAGGAAAACGGTATAATACGTAAAATATTAAAGTTCACTGCATGACGACAAATTATGGTTCAAAAAACAAAAACTTTTTGACTGTTTTATTTACATATGCGTTGAAAATGTAATACCTCATCTCTTCCCTTTCGATAGCCGAGTGAAGAATGATGTTTGGATTGAGAAAAGAATAAGAATAATAACGAATGATTCAATGACCCATGATGCCTCAATAATATACATATATATATAATTTATTTTTTCCTTTTTCCTACTTGGCGTCTCAATCTAATGGCCACTCATAGTCATGGCATACTATAGTACCTAATTTTCTCTTCGTACTCTCCGATCATTGTCGTTTTGTGGACTGTGTTTGAGGTTCAAACATATTCAACTTAGGAGGTAACTCTCTTTGAAATGTAAGCTAAAATTATTACAGAAAAATTGTAATTACTAGGAACTTGTCTTATCTTTTTAATTTTGCAGCATCTCCCAACTTTTATATTGGATAAATTGAAGAGGAAATTGATTGACCAGGTATTTGGACCAGAGAAGATGGAAAATTTATTCACTCAGTCACTCATTAATTTCACACACTAACAAAAGATAAAGCTTAGTCGGACATAACATACACGTGTTTTAATAATATGATAGTATTTGGTCAAGGAAGCCACCTGCCGCGGCCACGACCAAGAACCAGACCACATTCTAGGTGCCGTCACAACAATTATAAATTATAACTCAACTTACATTATCCACATCCATTTCCTCTCTCTCTATATATGTACCTATGAAATTCAAACACATATCCACCCTCACAAAACTTCATTTTTAATAGCAAGGACTTAATAATCCTCTTCATTTTATTAATTATACGCATCGTACTCAAAGGATTATAAGCAACTTTTTGATCGTACATCTGAGAAAATATGGGAAACTGTTGTGTGGCAGCGTCGTCAATGGAGTGGGACGGCGAGGACTGGAGTGATTTGAAGACGAAGAAGGTGTTTGATGAATCACATGTTAATCATGGATTGGGTTTGGGGAAAGTGCAGAAGGAGAAGCTTATGGGAGCGGTAAGAGCTTCTCCCGATGGCAATGGGAAGGTGAAGATGGTGATTTCAAAGAAAGAGCTGGCTCAACTGTTGGGGAAGCCACACCAGATTGGTAAGAAAACCAATTCTGCAGAAGCAGTTCTGCTCAGCTTAATAAAAGCAAGATATCAGCATTCTCGTCACGACTTGTGGAGACCCGTCTTAGAGACTATTCCTGAGGTTTCTTGATTCATTCAAGATTACAACTCTGTATACATTCCTCAAATACCTTATTCATTTTCATCATTAATTGTATAGAAAGGCAAGAATCCATTTTCATGTAAACTTGTAGGGAATCCGTATGAATAAATTATTTGAATCGATTTCGATTTATATTACTGGAGTCGCAACTTTGGAATTTAAACCCTAATTCGCCTTACGCTTACTATCCATTTGGTATTTTTACTCAGTTTAGTTTTAATTTGTACTAATAATTCAATATCATACTTGAACTACTTCTTTGTGAAAGCATATGTATATCTGTTGAGTCACCAAAAAAAAGGAGACATGGAGGGAAAGTAGAGAAAGACGAAGACATTGAAGGAGGTGAATAAGAACGGACTTAGACGGAAATGGAAACATAAGAGATTAGGAAAGGTGATCGAAATGAAGATTTATATAAGAGTTAAGTGAACGGAAGATGATCAAGAATTCGAGTAATGTAACCAAGACATAACACAGAAAGACATCAAACAAAATCAAAGGAAATGAGAAGGAAATTAGTCTAGGATAATTGCTGCAAAACATGGGTTGAGTGGACATAATCTATACAATGGATAGTTTTGAGAAAATTATTATAATTTATGTAATTTTACTTTATTTTATTGTGATTTAATGGTTAGAAAAAAGGAAAAAATATAAATAATCTATTCAAATGTAAAATAAAGGATGACAAAATTGCGATTACAATTCAAACATTCTAAGAATGAAAAGAATGATAAATTCGTTGATGATTGTTTCAATGTGGATCATTGCTTTCATATATTTCTTGTATTAATTTAGTTTCTTCTAATTTACATTTTGATCAGTACAATCTATCTCTATTTTTTTCACTTCTTTTTATCACTTTTTACGTTGAAATTTAAATTCCAACTATGTATCGAACCAAAATCAACCAGAAAACAATCTATGTTTAAATTCCAATTCCCTCTTCATGTTGATATTGCCATTATTAATAATATTAAAAAATACGGTTATATAGTGGCTTTAGAAGTTAAATGAATAAGAAAAGAATATTTGTTAATGACATACTATATTTATATATGAATTTTAAGACGTTGAATTTACATTCTTTTGCCTTTTTAATGTGTATTCTAACCTTTAATTCTCATTGTGCACGAAGGTTTTTTCTCTGAATGATTATACCAGAGAGAGGATGTTCCTGCAGCCGAGTAATTAGTTATATGCGTAAAGATAATAATGGATCCATGTGGAATCTTTGTATCAAAAAGTCATTTATTGAAAATTAATTAAGTGGCTCGTCACGACGTCTAATGACGATGCAGTACGAAAAATTTCAATCATTCGCAGTTCATAATAAGATTACGTGAAGAATTACTGTTGTTTTTGCAGATAGCTTGTTAAGGATATCTTTCTACAGGTATAAAAAAAAACGTAGAAAATATTCATTTTTCTAAGCAGCTTCAAATGTTGACTTCAGATAGGAATTTAATTTCAGTAATAATAAGGAATATTTGTGTTTATTCAAAAATGACACCCCTATGATTAATCCAACAGTGACAGTTATTAATCAAAGACAAAGAGATTCCAATTCCAAGATTCGATAAGTTCCCATTCACTGGGTAAGTGAAAACCCTAAGCTTAGTCGTACCACGTACACGACATACACGTGATGTTTGGAATTGTATTGTTTGGTCAAGAAAGCCACCTTAGTTGTAACAGCCGTCATGAGAATGGAATAGTGAAAAAAATCATGCCCCACCCCTTATCCCTATATATACGTAAGTACCAGGTTGAATCAGCTTCAACTTCACCGATCTCTCTATAATCATCAGAAACTGCTGCAATCTGAAATCTGTTGGTAGATTTTGTTGATCAGAGAAAATATGGGAAACTGTTGCAAGGCGGCATCACCAATGGAGTGGGACGGAGAGGACTGGAGTGATTTGAAGCCGAAGAAGACGAGTTCGAGAAAAGTGATTGACGAAAGTGGTGGTGATGTGCTGAGTTTAGCGAAAGTGCAGAAATTGAAGCTTATGGAGTCGCTAAGAGCTTCTCCTGATGAGAATGGGAAGGTGAAGATAATGATTTCAAAGAAGGAGTTGGCAAAACTGTTGTCGGGGAAGCAACAACAGGTAAAAAAGAAGCAAGCAGTGAGAGGTTCTGCAGAAGATGTTCTCCTTCGCTTAATGAAGGCCAGAGATCATGAATCTGGTCAGGGATTGTGGATGCCTGCTCTAGAGACTATTCCTGAGTCTAGTTGATTGAATCTGTGGGAAAAAGCTTGCATATAGAAGGTTATCTGTGTCTGTAATTGTATAGAACAGCTAAGAAATTATATCAGCTAACATTTCCATGTAAAATTATAGGAAAGAGAATGCGGAACATGTATTTCTTATGAATAAATTATTACGTAATGTGTTAAAACTCTAGGTAAGTTATCTTTTCTGTTGTTTAGTTGCAGAGTTCCTTTGTAGAGCTTCTGTATATACCTTTGAAAGTAAATAATAGTTTTTTAGTCTAATAAGATAATAAGAGAATGATATTTGTTTCTCATGGTTCTATTTCTCAGTCTTTTCTTCTCTACATAACTTCTCTTATAATTGTCCACTAATTTTGCATCCTTATTATTATTGACTTTGGGATTTCAAATGATAAGATTCAAAGTCAAAAAATTAATAGCGCATAATAATAATATATTATAATGGCTTTAAAAGTTAGTTTTTTTGGATAAAATACTTAAGTTCTTTTAAATACTGTGGTACTTAGGTATGACATTTACATTTGTGGAAATGATAAATTATTATTGTAAGTTAACATTGTTGTTGGCAACGAGCATGGAAATTTAACTTGTTTTGTTATGAAAATCATACTATAAATGAAATAATATATGTATTATATTTTAATGGAACAATTGGTACTGGTGGTGAAATGTCAGGTTAGCTTGGCTTACATTAAAATTCAACTTGACCAATCTAACTTAATTTGAATTCAACGTCTTCAAATTACCACAAGTTAATAGCATATAGATTATTTGTGTTGGAAATTAATAGGAGAGAGTATTGAATTCAGTTCATATTGGACTAAAGTTTTCTTTGAAACATATTTAATTTAGTTTTAAATAAAAAAAAATATATTGGACCTATATGTAGAAAAAAAGACTTATATGTAATTTTAATAATTATTTTTGTAATAGATTGTAGTTTTGTGCAATTTATTACTAAATTATAATAAACTTTAAACATATTTTATTGAATTTCATTAGATAAGTTTCAACAAGTGAATCTAAACTCATCCATTTATATTAATATAAATTCGATTTTTTTTTTCATTTGAAAATGTGCTTACCTAATGTAATTTATTTGTTTTTAAAAACTATGTCCAAGAAAAAAACATGGAGGCCTATGCCTCTGGTATTCCTAAAATATCTACTACACCTATGAATTTCTAAAACTTCCAGTATAAGATTTGTTGAGTACAAATTTAATTTTGTTTAGTTCAAGAGTTGAGCAGAAAATCCAAGATAAAAAATGGCCGTTTTGTATAACTGGTGTAGCTGTTTGATATCTTCATTTTCTGTATAAAAATAACTTATTATAGTAATCTATCCGACAATCTACAGTTTTCACGCGACCACAACAGAGGTAAAGGAATGATTGGAAACTGTTAAATGCGTAATCGTTCTCTCCTTTTATTTGACTTGTTAATTTTCATGGTCGTACTTCTGTGTTCACCGTTGATTGAACATCCATTTTGGGGGCTTTATATTATAAACTTTAAAACAATACTAATCATGGTTATGGAGAGGGTTAACGCTGGGTGAAGTCTTTTAATATATATATATATATATATATATATATATATATATATATATATATATATATATATATATATATATATATATATATATATATATATATATATATATATATATATATATATATATATATATATATATATATATATATATATATGATGAAAGGGCGGATTCAATTTGAAACTCTAGAAGGAGAGATAATATATTGCAGATTAAAGTTTACTTATTACATTATGAATTCAATATATGAATAGGACAATTTTAGAGAAAGTCTTCATTGACCAGATCTCTTTGGATCATATTCATTCAAACTGCTGCTGATGTTTAAACTGTTATAGTAGAGACATAACTTTTTGACGTGTAATTAACAATTCAGTTTCAGATGTGGTTCTTAACTATTATGGCTTGGACCCTTAAACATTTGGATTGGAGAACAAATGAATGAAACACATCAAGCATATTGTGTTTCACGCTACGTATTGCACAGAAAATGTCTATAAAAATAAGTGTGAACTATGCAGATTACATTCTTGTTTCTTAAGCCATTATCTTTTCCAAATATCCTTTCTACATTGTTTGCAGAACATATATACAGAGAAACTTGAAACTTACCGACTAAGAAGATGACTTGTATTCCTTTCTTACTTAATATCACTGATTGAAATATCTCTCACAAATAACATACTCTCTCATAGTTCTCTCTATCACATAATTATTTGTATATTTTCAAGCGAACATAAACATCTATAGTTCAAACATTAATGTGATGTGATCTTATAAGTGAACAAAAGATTTGTACCTTTAAAGAACCTGAAAGCTACAAAGAAGTTATGTTGCATAAAGAAAAAGACAAGTAGTACAAAGTCATGTAAAAATAAATGAAACCCTTGTACACGTGAACCATACCTTTGAATTGGTAAAGCTGCTTTAAGACAAGATAGCACTAAAAAATAAGTAAGTGTTCAAATTGAAATCTGTACCATAGGATACCCGAGTTCACCAGCGGTCGACCTTTAACATCACAAATGTTTATAGGTTGATGTCGAACACCTGATAGTCAACAGTCAATGTCGTTCGAACAATTACAGGTTGATGTCGAACACCTGGTGATCGACAGTCAGTGACATTGGCATGTTGATGTCGAACACCTGGTGATAGAACACGTCGATCTGTAAGTGCTCGACAGCCAGCAATGTCTCGACAGCCAGCAATGTCTCGACACACAGGGCTCAAACAGTCAATGTCGTTCGAGCAATTACAGGTTGATGTCGAACACCTGGTGATCGACAGTCAGTGACATTGGCATGTTGATGTCGAACACCTGGTGATAGAACACGTCCATCTGTAAATGCTCGACAACCAGCGATGTCTCGACACACAGGGCTCGCACGACGACAAAGCGGTTTAGCAAATGCTAACAAGCGGTTTAGCACATGCTAACAGATAATTTTGAATATTAGTTAGATACCACAAATCACGGGAATAACTGACCCAGTATGAAACACGATCTAACAGTTACACCTCCCAGGCAGTCAACTTCAGTAACGGACCGAACTTTCAGGTAAACGGTTTATTTTACTGTTTTAAATATACAAAGCACAGAGGAAAAAAGGTACGTTTTTTGCCTAAGAAAAAGAGAGAGAGATTTATTCTCGATCTGACTCATCACACCCCTTTTTTGACTTGAGCGTCGGAGTGCCTTTGCAGGTACCCAGCCCATCTGCCCTGGGAAAGCAGCGCAAAGGGAGAGAGACAACACATTGAGAGCATTATAGGAGGAAGCAGTACTGAGTTATTAGGTTCGTATCTCGGTCTTCACACCCCTACTAAAACAAAATCAGAAGAAAATAATTCACAACTAAAGTAAAAGGCAAAGTTGGTTATGAACGGCCTTGGTTAGAAGAACAAGATTTATTTTGAGATATTTTCATCCATGATTAAAATATCTTCAGTTAGAGTTGTATTGGGTTTGACAACAAGTTTAAATTTAGAAATTGGTTAACTTGATATGAAAACAACCTTTATTCATGGTGACTTAAAGGAAAAGATTTATATGGAATAACCTTAAAGTTTTATAATAAAAAAACAAGAAAAAACTGATTTACAAATTGAAAAGAGCTTGTATAATAGTTCAAACGGAAATGTAAAAAATTTAATTTTTTTTATGATAAATCACGATTATGAAAAGGCTTCTTTGGATCATTGTATATTTGTAAAAAAAAAAAAAAATCTTTAACGTAAAATTTATTATTTTCTTGATGTTGGCGTATTAATTATTGGTCATAGCATGAATGGGACTCAAAGTTTTAAAAGAGAGTTAAACAAATTCTTTGCAATAAAGACCAGAATTTGGGTCCAACAAAACGGATCCCTGATATATATAATAAAGGGTAAGGATACATCAATATCCAATTTTTTATTTCAAATCCTTTCAACACCAATAAAAAAGTATTTTATTTTAAACTATAAAATTATTTAAATTAAGTAGGAAAAGTAAAAATATTATTTACCTATAGAAATATTATCTAATTCTTTAAAAAAGTGTAGAAAAATTAAGAGGTGATTGTGACGGAGAGAGAAGAAAAGAAGAATAGGACCCATAACTTGAATATGTTCATTTTGTTTTGCAATCAAAAAGATATGATACATCCCCTTTATTTGAAACAAGTAGAAGCAAAAGATCATAAATGGTGGGAACATACACATGTTATTGCTTAAGACCATACTATTTTTGGTCAAGGAGCCATCTTTCCGGGATGCCATGCACGACAATGAGACCCCATCTACGTCTCCGTGTCCTCACCAGCAATTATATTATAAATTAATCAAAACTTCAACTTTCCAAAATCCACGGACAGTATTCGCATTATCCATTTCCCGATTATATATAACATATAACAGAGCTTCACTTCATTAATCACATACAACATACTCAAAGAATTTGAAGCAATTAATCTGTAAGGATGGGAAACTGTTGCAAGGCAGCTTCATCAAGCAAGGTGTTTGATGAAGGTCATCCGGGGAAAGTGCAGAAGGAGAAGCTGATGGAAACACTGGGAGTTTCTCCTGACGCGAATGGGAAGGTGAAGATAAAGATATCGAAGAAGGAGTTGGCAGAATTGTTGAATAAGCAGGAAGATGTTGATGGGCGAGCTTCTGCTGAACAAGTTCTTCTTCGCTTAATGAGAAAGGCGAGAGAAAATGATGGTGCTCACAGATTGTGGAGGCCTGTGCTAGAGACTATTTCTGAGGTTATTTGACCAGTTGTTCATCAGCAAGAAATGGAGCATAATTTTTCTTTCAAAACCTTTTCCAGTAAAATATATGTTAGTAGTATACATGTCGATAAATTATTCAAGAATACGTCTTCTTTCTTGGAATCTGTGTTTCACATGAATTTCATGGATGACACCATTTTATTTATGTCATCTTTCGGTTGGTCAAAAAGAAAAAAGGCAGAGAAATATTTCATCTGTTTTTACAATTTCTAAGATAATTAAAGTTATTTTTTATGGTACACAAGAGGCTTATGTTTTCTGATCAATGATTGAACGAGTTTAAACACGTTAGAAAAATTAGTTTAAATAAAAAGTATTATTATTTATTGAATAGGTTGTCTCTATTGAAAATACTTTTGTTATAGTATAATATGCTTCATAAGTTTGATTTACTTTACTAATACATTATAATTTAATAATATATAATCCAAGTAAATTTTTTAATACATCTTGGATACTCTAGAATATTTTTTTTATCTCTCTTTTTCTTCTCCGTCTTTTATTTATTTCTCTCTTCTATGAAATACATAAAACTAATAAAAACCTATAAATATACAATAATATTGCAAGAAATATGCAATCAATTAGTTACTCGCTTATATATTATTATATTTCAATACATTTAGTCTTTTATTAATTAAACGTAAGGTTGTTCTCCGGATGGACCTCCTTAGTTTACATTAACAACTTAATAATAAATTATCAAAGTTACCAGTTTGACTGGCTAAAGTGTGACTCTTTCTACCTTAGACAATTATGTTTTATTTCTTATAATAACATTAATAATTTTAGATTTTGCATGAAAAAACTTTATAATAGATGAAGTTATGCATACTGTGCATATCTCTTGAAAGGATCGGAAAAAAATATTAAAAATAATTTATAAAGTGTGAAAATAAAATATAACTTTGAAATAATTGTGAAATAAGAATAGCGTAAGAAATATTAAAACTATATAATAAAGGGCAAGTGTATACTTGTACTAGCACGTTTCGAAGTAAAAAATTATTATCATTCTCATTCTTCTATTAAAAGAATATCAATTTTTTTTCTCATCTCATCCACATAAGATAATATGTATACTTGTACTAGCACTTTTTATAAAAAAAATCATAGGAAATAAAATATTATATTATAAAGAATTCAATATTGAATACACATATTTTATTTTCTCTAATTATCAAATATAAAAAATATTATAATTGAATAAATCTCAACTCAAAATATCAAAGAAATGAAAATAATCAAAATGTATATCTCTAAGTTAGGAAACAAATATAAATTTTAAATTTTCTAATAAAATATAGGTGTTAAAAATAATTTAAAATGAAGATATATATTGAAACATGTATGGAGACGAGGATTATGAACATATGTACATAGATTCATATCATCAAATACCCAAATTAAAAAATAGAATTACTTATAATTGTATCTATACCCTATCAATAATGAATGTTTTCTATTATAATTGGAATACATCGGAATCATACCGAAAAGACTTATTCATTTACCATTCTGGTCAACATGGTAAAATTTAATATATTGTTTTTCCTCACTCTTAAATACCAAGTAAAATTCTACACACACACACACACACACACACATATATATATATATATATATATATATATATATATATATATATATATATATATATATATATATATATATATATATATATGGACTCTAGTGTAACAATTATTTATTTGTGAAAAAGTCATTTGAAGAGATTTATGGAAAGACATATGTGTAGAAAATCATCCATGATTGATGAAACATATATACAAAATATAAAAGATAATTCAGGTTTCCCTTGCAAATGACAAGCTATGATTTTAACAAGCTATTAATTTAGCAAATCTTTAAGTAATTAATATTATAAAATATTCTCAAAATAATAACAATTTATTTGGCATAATAATATCTATCTACACATTTTATTAAACAATATTTTAACTTCTTTTCAATTAAAATGAATAAATCACTTCCTTCTCCGTGCATACTGGATATATAAACTCCATGTAAATCTCAATAGAAATAATTTCTTTCACCATCTTAATTATAACTATGCCAAAATAAATAAATAAAATATTTATTAACAAATCGGTTAGATATATATATATATATATATATATATATATATATATTGATATTTATTTCCCATAAAATATGAGTTTAAAAAACTTTGAAGTGACTAGTTTGGGTTTAGCAAAACCATCAAACACTAAGTACAAACTTGGGATGATTTGAAGAAATTAATTTTTATTAATAAGGTGGCATCACAGATAGACATTTAAAGCAAAAAGGAATATATTATTGAATTAGAAAAATACAAACAGCAATTTCATGCATTTAATAAAACAAAGTGACATAGAGTGACAGTCACTTTGGTTAGTGACTCCTAAAGATGCTAAATCTCATTTTCATTTCACACACTCACAACAAAACCTACCTATTTGGTCAATAAAGCCACCTTTTTGGCTGCCATGCACAACAATCAGACCCGATCTAGCTTTCCGTGTCTCCTCACAATTATATATATAATAACATCACTGTTCCCATTATCCAATATTTCCATTTACTATATATATATATATATATATTATATAGCTATCATCAAAACCTCACAAATCTGTCATCACACTCTTCATTTTTTTCTAAAATATATACGTACTATCTTCGTTTGTTGATCAAAGACATCATACACTTGAACAGTTTTAAGCAATCATCTATCAAAATATGGGAAACTGTGTAAAACCTGCATCGTCAATGGAGTGGGACGGCCAGGACTGGAGCGATTTGAAGTCGAAGAAGAGCAGCTCAAGCAAGGAATTTGGAAAAGGTCATCATGAGTTGAGTTTAGGAAAAGGGCAGAAGGAGAAGCTTATGCAAACGCTGAGAGTTTCTCCTGATGCGAGTGGGAAAGTGAAGATAAGGATATCAAAGAAGGAGTTGGCAGAACTTTTTGATAAACAACAACAGCAGAGAGCTTCTGCAGAACAAGTTCTGCTTCGCTTGATAAAAGCCAGAAATGATGATGCTGGTCACAGATTGTGGATGCCCATGCTAGAGAGTATTCCTGAGGCCACTTGATTAATTCCTCAAGGCTTGCATGAGAAGGTTTTTCTATACAGTGATTGTGTTGTATATAGAAAAATAATAGATAGAGATTGATAGGATTTGTGTTTCAGTTGGTTATCTCTGCTTGTGAATATAGGTACTTGTGTTTGAAACCATATCAAAGTTAAAAGTTTCCTTTTGGTGATGAAGCTGATTAAATTGTTAGTAATTAATCTAATTGTTTAATTTCTTATATTAGGTGTTAGAAATAGACTTAAGTCTAACTCAATCCCATAAACTCAGCTTCTAGAACGAGGATTGCATCCCCTTATAAACTATGAATTGACCTTATATCTAGTCAATGTGAGACTTTTCCATATTAGAAATGAACTTTAAGCCTAACTCAACCCCATAAAACCGGCTTGTACAGCAAGGTTTGCACCCACTTATATACTATGAATTGACCTTATCTCTAAAGATTATGTGTAGAATATATTTTGTTTCGAAATTAGTAACCTATGTTTATTATGAGAATAGTTCCAAGCATCTTTTTTATAGAAAAGGGGTTGGAAGTCCTACAGGTCAAATTATAATATATATAAGAGAGTGCAAATCTCACTTTACAAGTCGATTTTGTGAGATTGAATTAGACTTAAAATTCATGATTGAGTAAAGTAAATAATCAATTAATCTTTTTGTAACTAAGTCTTTTGAATAAATTCTGTATAGAAAACTAAAATAAATCAATAATTGAGTCAAGTGTATAAAAAAAAAAAAATATATATATATATATATATATATAATAAAACTGAGAGAACATATATGTATTTATTTTTAATGCAGACGCAACATTCATGAACAGCTTCATTTGGAGATAAGATAGCAGTAAAACAGAAATATATGACCTGGTCTGCATGGACTTGGCACACTCGGTTTTGGTGTTTGATATTATTATTATATGATGAAACTTTTGCAGTTTTGGTGTTGTAGAGGGACTGCCGATTACTTATTCAATTAATAAATTAATTGTTAGCAAATCGTGAAACCCTATAGTAATTGATTGCTTCAAAAGTTTCAACTGCATCATTCTCCTCAACTTTAAAAGAATGGAAATAATTGCGTAAGTTTATCTCCATTTCTATTTGAATTAACAAAGCTTATTATTATACAAATACAACACTGTCAGAAGTGTTTGTCATCAGTGATGTTGCAAACTTTGAAAACACTGTTGATGACAAAATATATAGATAAAATATTAACACAAAGCATAATTTATTTTGAAAACACATTATTATATATCAGTACAGATTTAATTTTTTTATATGGACAATATAGTTTACTTTTAAAATAAATATTTTAGAAGTAAAAAACATATAGAAAGACAAATACGCTTCCCACATCTAATTTATTTTAACAATATGAAATCAAAACAAAAGCACACTAAATGAGAAAATCAAAATATAAAAGTTGAGGTTAGAATAATCAGATTTTATAGATTCGAATCTAATTAGACCAATTAAATATAATTCAAATTTATATTCGAACATTTAATTTAATTAGTTAGTAATTTGAGTGGTTTAGGTTAAGCATTAATTCAGTCCGATTACAAATTTATACTAAATTAAAAGTTTTAAAGAAGAAATTATTTTTATTTTAAATAAATGACATAAATATAGTGAATATTTAAATAAAAGATAAAAAGCAATCAACTATGATTTTATATAATTTATTACTAAAGTTTAATAAAATAATATCCTATTAAAAATAAAATTTAAAATTTTATTTTTATTCTAATTTATAATTTACAAATTACCTTTGAAATTTTTTTAAAACAATATTTTTTAATATAATGTTTAAGATTATCATTTCTATTTAATAAAAAACTTTGTTTGGCTCATAAATACATTATTATTATTATTACTATATATTATAATAAAACATTTGCGTTTACATATTAATAAAACATTTACATTTTATTTATTATAATAAGGAAATTAAGAAATAACCATATGCAAACTATCACTCTGACGATAGCAAAAAATTATTAACCAACCACGTGTGGAGTTTTTGTTCTGCGCAATGTTGGTGTTGGAAAGAAAGTCCAACAGAGATAGATCCAACACTCTTCACTTTCTTTTCTCTCTTTCTTTTGTCTTTTTCGTTTTTTGTTTTAAATAATATATTAAAGGCGACAACATTCGTTTCCTCGCCATAGCCACAAAAGTTACAGTTTTTGTCGTTCATTATATCCATCCCATTTCGCCCCCATAGCCCTAACCCATCTGTGAGTTTTCCATGCTTTCTTTTACGCTGCATTTTACAATTTTCCTTTTCTGCGATGTTCGAGAATCAAATTTATTTTTTTATTTTTGCTACTCTGTAAATCTGTTCCGTTGCTATTTTAGGGGTTTGATCCAAGTTAGAACAACTGCTCCTGCATTCGCACTAGCTTACATGTTATTACACATGCATTATGAATACCTTGAATCCAACAACTATTTTCTACAATGTTATTTTAATTTCAGAGCGTATATAAGTTATTTAGAAATTGTAAAATTTAATAATTTTTGGGTATGAATCATTGCCATATTGATCTCATTTAAATGATAACATCGCTTAACAACTGTTAAAATATTGTGAGAATGTCTCTGCCCTTGAAGTTTTGAATTGTTTTGTCTGCTGCATAAAAAAACAATGTTTAACTTTTCCCATTAGGAAATTTGTTTGTTCAGGTGCTGAAATACTTACATTTTCTTTTCTTTCTTGTTTTTTTTTTCAAAGGAAGGAGTTAGTGTTTCTGGGCAATCATACTTTTCTTTTAAATTCACTTGTTGATTTTATCCAGCATTACGATTAGGGAATGTTGGAAATCAGACATACTTTATTTGGTCAAAGAATAAAATTTCTCTCTTTTTCAGATATATTTTCTAGAGAGGACTCTGTAATTGGCATTCTGGAAGATGAACCAACAGAATCATGGATTAGGTACTCCTTTAAATGTTCCAGTGAAACGAAAACGTGGTCGACCAAGAAAAGAAGGAAGTGCAGTTCAAGGGGAGAATGTAGCTGTAATTCCTGATTCTGACAATGTGTTGTACTCCAGCCAAACAACTGGTACAACTAATGATTGTGACGATGAAATGGTAGGGAAGTTAGTTAGTGGTGTCATTGAAGGAACTTTTAATGCTGGATATCTTCTTAATGTTAAGGTAGCAAACACTGATGCTGTTTTAAGAGGCCTAGTGTTTGTACCAGGTCACTTTTCACCTGTTTCTGTAGAAAACGACGTGGCTCCACATGTCAAAATGATCAAAAGGAAAGAGATTCATATTCCAGTTGTTAACCCACATGCAGAGATACATGGCTCTTCTGTTCCCTCATCAGTACAATTCAACAAACAACCTTTTGAGCCAGAATTACGGGTACCTGTGTCTGAAGAGCTAGTGCCACCAACTGATATTCATTCTACCATCTCAGAAGTACCTGAGAATCAATCTGCCTCTACTTTGATAGCCATTTCAATTTCCAGTGGAGGAATTCCACAGGGGACATCTGAACCTAGACATGTGAATCAGTCCACCTCTATCATGTCAGAGTTTGATCATGACAAAACGATCAAACAAGATGAAACACTTCATGAACTTGATGCCTACACACAGGTAAAAGAATCTGATGTGGATGGTGGAGAAACAAAAGACTCAGAAGCAGCATCTGAACTCATCAACCTGGTTCCATCAATTGACAACACCAATAAGGAGATCGGAACTGGACAGCAGGTTGTTCCTTGTGTACATCATCTGAATGAGGTGGTTCGTGGAGAACCAAATATATCAAATATTGAATTCAACCTGATCCCTCTATGTACTGAACCTGAAGTCTTGCCATCTGAACAAACTAGTAAAATTGTTAACTACTTCGAGGAGAAGCAGGAGTTGCCAAAAACTGATGTGCTAGAAGATACAAAGGCAGAGCTTGCAATTGAGACTTTAAGTAATGTTGACAGCTCAAATTCTAGTGGAAGACCGAATACTGATGTTAATATTCCTGTTGTGGGATCAAACCATGCACTTGTGGCCAGCGAACCTGAATCCATGCCATCTGAAGGGATTGGTAAATTTGTTCCTTCTGAGTCCAAATTTTCATATGAAGGACATGATCTGTGGGGGAGGAGTGGTCCCCAGAACCATAGCTCTTTTGGAGACATTAATACAGTGGATTTCAATCAACCTACTGAAGCTTTAGCTAATCCAATGGAATATGAGAAACAGATTGGATCAGGCACTTGAAAATTTTAGCTGGAAAATATGGAGAAGGTTGTCTAGCATAGTTGGAAATTAGGCTGGAAAATTAATCGGGTCTGTAGACATGTAGATCTATAGTTTCAAGTCTTAATCTTTTTTGAGTCACAATCTCTGCTTTACTTTCTGTTTTTGCTGCCACATTTCCTAATAAATGAGTTTCCTTTTCAACGTTGTTTTTGGTCTGTCTTTACGTAATCTTACCATTTGTTTTTAGTTTAATCTTGTTACTGAGCTCTTGGTATGTGAAGAAATATAACTTGTTGCCAGTTGGTCCTGTTGCAAATTATGAACTCTTCACTTGTATGAATATCAACAATTGGGTCAGTGTTTGGCTAAAAGTAGCATTTGTTTATGGAGATACTTTTGGTAAGAACAAAGAGAAAGTGAGTATGAAAACAAATATTCTAATTTATAACTTTGAGGTTCTGCTATGGACAAAAAAAATACAGGTGAAACTTTGTAAAGCGATATCCTGTACCTCAACAGAGGCAAGAGAAATATGCATTGTCATTAAAAATACTCGCTATTTCGCGAAGGACAAATGTAAAAATTCTTCAAAAAACATCAGCTTAAATTTATGTCAATCAACTTTTCTATCAAACCAACTTAGATGTGTAACTAGTGTTTGTAAAACGTACGTAAAAACGTCAAAATTCCATTCAATGTAAATTCACCAAAAATACTTCATTGGAACTTATAAAATGACACCTTGCACCGAGAACAAACACTACAAAAGCGTTTAGATTTCGGTTAATAAATTAGGGTAGATTAACCTCAACAGAAAAAAAAATACCATTAATTGGAAATATGTATCAATTATATTTACGCAGATTTCAATGATAACCAAATTAATTTAAATGTTTCAACTAAAATCCAAATACACTACCAACGAACGTAAAACACGAGACTAATTATCTGTTTTTCAAAGGTTGAGCAATACATTTAATTTTCATTAGAATCCTACTATCATTTGACAAAACTTAACCTGTTTTCATTGTGAAGTATCATCCAAAATAATAAATTCAGGTGATATCTAAAATATTAATCATCTATTAAAATATTTAATTATTTAATTTCAATAACATTCAACACTAAAACTATTTTTCATAATTTGTAAGATCGCTTCGGTGATTTTTTTTAATGCAAAAAAGTTAAATTGAAGACCAAAATTCATTTTGTCAATAGATGCAACTAGATGACATGTAATATGTTCAGAAATGCAACATTCCTTCCACCATGTTATCAAATTGTTAGCATTTATCATTTTTTATGTTATTTAAAAATTCATTACACTCTGCATCTCTCTTTCACGCCAGAGCAAGCTCAATACGCGACAATGCATCGTACGCTACATACACAATATGCCACCCGCTTAATATTCTGTATTACAAATAATTAATAGGAGTATCAAATGTGGAAGGGTTCACCAGATGCATAAACATCAAGGTACTCAGCAAGCAATATTTAATGGGTACAAAGTAAAAGTTCGCATAGAATGTTTAATGCTAATAGCAATGATAGGAAGGTAAAAGATGAGCCAAGTTTGTTCTCAATGAGACAATTAGAGTAAGAACCAAAACGAGTATCATAGATAGGATAGGATTACAGAAGAAAACGGAAAATTGGGGCAGAACTTGCTTAGCTATATCCTATTTGCTGTTGTTGCTGAGGAGGTTGGTAATTTGCGTAGCCCGGATAACTGCCATACATATTGGGATCTTGTCCAGCAGGAGCATAACCATAATTTTCATAACCCTGCGCAGCATATCCATAGTAACCACCACTGCCATTCCACTGATTCGCATCTGGTTGGGCCTGAGTCATCCACGAAAACCAAATTCATTATAAAAATCAATTAACAAGGATTAAGCATATCAGAATGACCACAGTTCAGTAACATTGCTTACCTGTTTGTTTGAAGGACTTCGGCCCCATGAAAGCCGAACATTTTGTCCACCCAAAAGTGTGCCGTTTAAAACCCGCAAAGCTTCTTCTGCACAGCTCCTGATGCATAAACACGAAAAATCACGGCACAATCAGAGGACACTGCATTTAGACAAGTTAACAAGATAAATATAAATTACTTCAATGATTAAATTACCTGTCCGCAAATTGGACAAATCCACATCTCTTGCCAGCTGGAATCTTCACGTGAACTAACTCTCCATACTGCCCAAAAACTTGTCTCAAATGGTCATCGGTAACATTAGGATCCAAATTGCCGACAAAAATCTGCAATTAAACTAGGGTCATGAACAAGAACAAAGAAGAGCAGTTTCTATATTGCAAAGAAGTACGCACAGTTGTATTATTTGGATCATGCTCGTTCTGTGCCCCTTGAGGATTCTGATATGATGCTGCATGTTCAAAGTACAAGTAAAAAGATGGGTAACATTATTAAACAAAAATTCTGGAAGCAGTCCGCGGAAAAAGACACCAAAAAAAGATAAAGACAAAATACTTTGAGTTTTCAAAGACAAAAGGCACATCCTTTTTATGGAGGTACGAATTTTCAACATAATGTTGATACATTCAGGATGAAATTTCAAATATCCCATACTCAACTCTATACGATTCATTCGAAAAACATGCAATTATATATACCAATTCCACAAGCAACAAATTACAGGTGCCTTTGCATGCACCACAAACTTTCGCCACACTACACTATTAGAAATGCACCATCATTCAGAAGCACAAAATCTGCCTCATTTTCAATTAACAAGTACATGTACAGGGGAAAATAGCAATTTGAGAAGAAAATAACATGCCCAGAACCATAAATATTAAAATATGGAAAAACTATTCAATGACATAAATATGATCAGAAATTAAAAAAAAAAACATGGATTCAGATAATTTCATGAGAAAATTCATCAGAAAGGGTTACAATGCAAAGGGAATGTAGAAAATGATGAAGTTTCCCTCCCTCTCTCTAACTATCCAAATATGATAAAACATTCTGACATGAACAAAATCTGACATTGAACTAAATCATGGATTCAAATAATTCCATGAGAAAATTCAACATAAATACTTGTCAATACACTGCAACGGTAAAACTATTGGCCTTACAAAATGCAAATACTACGGACAATGTGACAAACAAAATGGACACCAGTCTCTCTCAATGAGAATGTCTCCCTATATATCCATCTATACATACATTTACATACATATATTATATATACACATATATAGTTTCTTGTAAAAATGATAGTATTTAAGATACACACACATCGTGGTTTGTCATATAAACTAAAATAAGAATGAACTAGGAAGCTGTCAAATGCTTGTTACACAATATAGAAAACTTCACAAGTCATTTAACATTTTAATATATATATATATATATATATATATATATATATATATATATATATATATATATATAGTTTCTTGTAAAAATTATAGTATTTAAGATACACACATATCGTGGTTTACCATATAAACTAAAATAAGAATAAACTAGGAAGCTGTCAAATGCTTGTTACTACACAATATAGAAAACTTCACAGGTCATTTAACATTTTGACATTTTAATAGATTGGTTCCCAAAGAATTAAGTAATAGAGTAAATTATAACTTCAACTCCAATGAGTCTTCCAAAAGGACTAAGCAATATAGAGTAAATTATAACTTTAATAGCATATGTGCTGAGAAATTTAGAAAGAATGGCGACAGACCTTGCCTTGTGACAACAAAAAATGGAAAACCATCTGGCAGAGTGCATTTCTACAAAACCAAAGCACTAACCACCGTATCCCAAGGTATTCCTTGTGAACTAGGTTGGAAACTTGAATTAATAGCGATAGATAGATGAAGAAAAGAAAGTAGAAAGTACAAAAGACTTCCTAAAGAAGGGAAAGCTAAAACAGAAACTCAAAGATACAGTTCTTTAAGTAATGTCAAAGGAGTAAAGCTAAAGGAGCAAGGAGCAAGAATGGAGGACGGATATGAAAGTAATTTGAATAGTTGCATAAGTAATTTGGCTAAAAAGCCAAGCAACAAAATGAAAAGAAAAGAAAATATACGTAATTAGAGGCAGAAAAGAAAATGCCACAAAAAATAATGGGCAATACATAAACAGATAACTGACCTACACAAGGCCATGGACTAAAATGGTAACCATTTCAGCTGAAATCAGTTCCAGGCTCCGAGATGACAGAGCCTCTTAGCACCCTGCTTTGAGACAATGGGAGTTCTATAAGATTTTATTATTTAATATCATTTACTTAGCCCAAATTTTTAAAGGAAATTACAGGAAGAAATGTGTTTGGACTGCAATTCTTCAAGAGTGTAACTGAAAAGAAATGTAAATTAAAACATCTGGGATACACACAAACTAGATAACTAAAGAATTAAAGAACTGAATCCAACCAGTAGTATAAACGTATCAATATTCAATAACAGACCAAAAGTATGCATCTGAAAGAAAAACAGATCTAAATTATATTTAAGCAACACATTGGCAGATATTTGCATCAAAATGACAAGTACAAGACAACTATGAAAGAGACATACCTTTTGGCTGGGTCTGGGTGCTAGGATTTTTATTAGAGGCAGGTCCAATTCGCATGGGTCTTGTTGAACAAAGAACCCCTTGCATTTCAGTCATAGCCCTAACCTGTTCACTCTCATCTCCAAACCTAACAAAACCATAACCCTTTGTACGACCAGTAAGCCTATCAATTACAACTTTGGCACCCTTAACGGAGGGATACCGAGCCCGAAATGTCTCTTGCAGAAGATAATCTGTAACATCTGCAGCCAGGTCTCCAACAAATATAGTGTGATCCGGGCTGTCATCATGACGCCTGTCCCCTGCACTAAACGAAGCCCAGTTCAATCTGAAGTTCTGACCACCATTTGGCATAATGGTTCCGTTGTATGTTTGAAGGATTCTCTCGGCACCCGCACGACTGGTAAATTCAATAAACCCATATCCCTCCGATTGACTAGTTTGTTTGTTCCGAATGACTTTAACCGAAGCCACCTGTAAGCAAATACCATATTTCAGTAACCAACATTCAGAATCACCTTGAAACACCAACAAGCTTCTAAACATTAGTTTTACTTGCTTACATGCAATAACATTCATCTGAACCAATCAAATCTGCCCCAGAATATGCAATCATCAAAAACTCAGATTCATAATTAAAAAAATAATATATTAACAACAGAAAACGCAAATCTCTATTTAAAATCTCTGAAATGTACACCTTTCAAAAGAATACATCATATTTTTTCCACATAATTTATTTATAGGATCGACAGTATTTGCTCTCGCAAAAAACAAAAGATTAATTTGATGTCAACATATTCTAAATCTAACACCACACCATAGTAATTTCAAGTTAAAATCTAACCAAAATTCCAAAAAACAAAAATAAAATGCAAAGATGTGTAGGGCGATTTGAAAAGGGAAAAGCGAAAATAAGGAAAAGCACAGATACCTCGCCTGTATGTGCGAAACACGTGTAGATGTAGTTCTCGTCCATCCAGTACTGCAAATCACCGATCCAGAGGGTTCGGACCTCATCGGCGCTGGTAGGCTGCGGAGGAGCCACCGATTGCGGAGGAGGCTGGGCAGATGGGGCCCACATCTGAGGGGGCTGCGGCTGCGGCGGCATCATCATGTAGGGTTGTTGCTGTTGCTGCTGTTGTGGATATTGCTGGTTGGGTTGTTGGGCCATGCCGGGTCCTGGCTGCATCATCTTCTTCAACCTCAAAATTCTCCAATGGACAAGCACAGCGAAAAAAAAGATAGAGAGAACCACAGAGAGAGAAAGAGATCAACCACAATAATGAATGTGAGACTGTGCTTTTAAGAGTAGTTGAGACCCAAACCCTAACCTTGTGGCGTGTCCTTCTTTCTGTCTCTCAACACGGATATTTATTTACCTATTTTTTTTTAATTATTATTATTAACATCAATATTTTTATTACAACTAAATATTTAAATTTATTTACTTATTTACCCGTGAAAATGTATTATAATTTTTATTAATTTTTTTACTAATAAAATTCTTATTATTATAATTTTTAAAGAAATATAATAATTTTATAATTTATTGTAAATAGTTATTTTAGTAATCAAATTAATAAAATAATTATTTTAATTTTAAAAATCTCTTCAATAATATAATATATAATATATAACGCACATAATATAATATAGATAATCAATTTAGAAAGAAATACAGTACGAACTTATTATTGATGAAAATATTGATATCTATATTCTGATGATAAATAAAAGTCATACAAGTAAATAATAAAAATCATTTATTTATTTATTAAATTGTTTCTGTTAGTAAAAAAAAATAAGCAATGAAGTTTTGTTAATAAAAAGATGAAGTAATACAAAATCAAAGTCAATATAATCTAGTAAAAGGATTTTTATGAAGATTTGTATGGTTTTTGAAAAGCTTAGGTAAGTAGATTTTTGTATAGGACTTAGTGCAGTCTTTGATTTTTTTTTTATCTTTTGCTTTGAAATTGTTTTTAAATAAAAAATATTTTGCAATAATCAGTTAATTACTTAGATAATTGATTATTACAAAAATAAAAATAAAATGTTAAAAACTCTAATTGGACTGTTTAGAAATCTATTAAAAACAACTAAAGAAGAATATAATAAAAGTTTTATAGAAAAAAAAAGTTGTTAAAAACATGTATGTTATTAAATCTAAGAATAAAAATAAAGAACCTAATTTACTACAAAAACTTGTAACATTGCAAAAACTAGGGTCTTTCATTCCAATTATAAAAACTTTTTTCAACTCTTACCACTTCAAATTCAATCTTTATATAAATTTGTTCGTAATTTTACTTTTAAATCTCGTTTTGACTCGTCCAACAAATCTATCTAATAAAAACACAAAAGAAATATAAATATCAATTTGTTCAATTAGTCTAATGAGTATTTTTATTTGTTATCGAATTCACAAATAATACTAAATCAATTCAAAATAAATCATTAAAAATAAATTATACAAATATATCTATTCTTAATATTCTACCAATTTGCAAATTTCATTGCTTAATATTAAAAATTAAATACATTTTACCTTTTCATTAACTGAGTTAATATAACTACTAAGGTTTTATGTTTTTTAATATGTATTATATTTTGAATTTGAATTACTTAAATTTTATTACTTCACAAATTATGATCTAATTTTGCCAATTTAATCATTTAAATTTCAAATCTATATATTTATGTTAACTTTAAAATTATATATATTTCATTTTTTTATTTATTGGATGTCAATTTAATATATATATATATATATATATATATATATATGTTTTTTAAAATTTTGTGATGATGTATATGATAATAATAATAATTTGTGCTCTGGTAAGATGAAAAGTTAAACCATGTTAAATTTTTGAAGGATTCGCGAAAGATAAATAAATATCGAATGTACAAAATTTGTTAAAATAATAATTTGAAGATTTTTTCACTATGTCATGTGATAAATGTTGTGTTATGTAGTTTTTTTTCACAAATTTTAGATCATAAAGTAGTTTTAAATGGTAAAATAATTCGAGTTTTCAAAACGAAGCATTCCAAATTTTCATATGTTTAAGTTTTATTTAATAATCATAATTAAAACAAATTAAAATACCCTACAAAAGCAATACTTCACTTAAAAAAACATATCTTTTTTTTTTTCAAAAAATACACCATTAAAGTCCCATATCCCAAATCAATCATCACACAATTACTAAAATCATAAATATGATTCATGCTTCTGACAACACATAATAATTCAAATATTTACATACCGTAAGTACTTTAATAAATACCAAAACCATGACTAAGTTAAAAAAATACACAACTTCCAAATTTTCAAAATATTTAAAAAAAAATATATTTGCCTTTTATATACATAATATTAGAGCTGTCAAAATGGGTTACAACTCGCGGGCCAATTCGGTCCACCACGGGTTTGAGCCGGGATTTTTTTAATGCGGGTCAGATTTCAACCTGGCTCATTTAAACCCGACTCATACGGGTTGAATCCGTGGTGGGCTGGGTTGGCTCACCAATCCACCTATCTAATTTTATTTTATTAAAATTTAATTTTAATTTTATACAAAAATATTTATTATTTTTTTTCTTGAAAAAATTATTTAAATTTCTTATTTTTAAAATTAATTAAACACTCATGTTCGGAGTGAAATTTGTTTAGATTTGAATTATAGAAAGTTTGTAAAAAAAATGTAATTAAGTGAGTCAGTCACTCAACCCGTTTACCCACCAACCCGTGGTAGGTCGAGTCGGGTTCGAATTCTTTTAATTCGCTAATAAATGAACCGAGTTAGGTTGGCTCACTAAGTGACCAACCCGTGGTGGGCCGGGTCGGGTCAGGCCGGATGACCCGTTTTGACAACTCTACATAATATATTATAAATCTTCACATAAAATAAATCAAATCCCAAATTCCAAATTCCACACTTTAACTTTCTATTGCTATTCACATAATTTGAAATTGACTTTTAAATACAATTACATGATCATATTTGGTTTAGAAATAAAAAGCAAATATTAAATCCACACATTTTTGGTACTTTCCAAAACTTAATAATAAATGTATATCCAATATTTTAACGCTGAGAAAACAATACTATGATGTGAAATAAAAACAAATTTTATTTATTGTTATATATAATATACACTATACAATTTTAAGAAAATATCACCTTAACACATGTATATATTTAAAGATATATAAGTTTTGTAAAACAAACAACAATTTCATCCAATAGTACCAGAAAGAAAATTAATTAATTCTCTTTACCTCTTAAAGACTTTTACCCTAATTTCTCTCCCTTTTGTTTTTAACATAACTTAGGAAAGAATCACCAAACAAATCTCATTTCTTAACCACTTTAATTTTTAAAAATCAACTTATCTACTCGTTTTTTAAGAGATTTGGTTTATAAAATAATTTTTTAAATGACTAAATTGATTTAAAGTGATTTAATTTTCATATTTTGTATTATAGGGAGGAATGAATTAATGAATATTTTTGGAAGATGTTAAGATAGAATTTGTTCATCCCATATCTCAACATGAAAATAGCATGACTTTGCTCACACAAGATGGTAAATTCTTACCTGCAACTTCAAGTAATTCTTTGTTCTTTAACTTTACACTCATTTCTCTCTCTCCCTTTCCTTTTTTTTCTTCTTTTGCTCTCTCTGTATGTATAACTGACATATCTTCTAATCAAACTCCACCATTACACCCAATAATAGTGATATTAAATTTATGAAAATAATTTTATCAAAATTTTCTTTCTACATTTAAAAAAAATATATCGTCAATCTTAATCCTCCTCTAAATTGCTCTCCTTAGTTAGAAACAAGAAATTTGGAAGAGAGGTTAAGATTGACTTGGCTTAGTGAGAAAATATCAAATTGTATTTATTCATATTCTATTACGCTTATTTTGTATTGAGGTTGATATTTATATATCTTCACAGCTTAATTTTGCTTAAGAATTTTCTATTACATAGTTATTTGGTTTCAATATTGATAAATTACATCCATTTTGGTTAAATATATTTTCTTTTATTGGTATAATATCAGTGTTTTGTCTTTATTTTGCCCTCGATTTCTTTTCTTATCATCTATAAGAATTTTAAATTTTCCTTTTTCCCTTAATCATATAATTCATCACAGTTCATGAATGGGTCTAATCAGAGGAAACCTGCTAACAATTATGGATTTGTTGCTGCCATAAAGTTTGGTTTTATTTTTAAAGTTGCTATTGGTTAATTTCGTTTTTTTACTCACAAATAATACACTATTAAAAAAATATTGATCAAGAAAAACGGTTTTGTGATAATGTTTAAAACTAATTTAATGGTTAATAACTATTATAAAAATAAGAAGAAAAAACAAACATCATTGTTTTCTTAAAAACATTTCATTAATTATAAAAAACCAAAATTATTTACAATTATTTAAAAATAAAACATGTAATAGTTCATAAAAAAGTGATGTTAACACTGATAATTCGTATTTACATGATAAAAAGAATAAATTTACTTGTTTTGTTATAGATTTTGAATTTATAAACAACCTTAGTTAGAAAAAGTAAGTGTAGACGCAATAACTTGAGGTATACCTAGCATGTGTCAATGAACTTTACGGGATTTTTTTCAAATCAATAATTTACAGTCTGAAAGTTCTATTATTATAGCCTACCTATTTTTTTTTTCCATGAGTTTTTTGGTTAGGTCATTCTTTGTTTGTTTTTTATTTTAATGATATTTTTATGTGATGATAGTAGTGATAACCAAAATGAGGTATAATTAAAAAAAAAGAAACACTTCTTTTATTCTCCATTTTTTTATTAAGACTTATATTTTTGCTATTTATATAGTCCTTTCACAACTCTCTTCATTTTCTCTACCATTTTTAAAAAGCATGTATTTTTGAAAACAATTATGCAGAAAACTCAGAAAGTTCACTGTTAAGGTTCTAACCATTGTTTGCTTTCAGTAAGTTTAAAGAAAGCTGATTCCAATATCCACGAGATGAGGACAGTATGTAATAAATACAGGAGACCAGATCTTAACCTCCTCTTGCATCTGTTTAAGAAAAGTTTTTCATGCCCTTGTTATCAGTTTAACAATCTCAGCAGCCTCCTTCAATCTTCTCTCTCTGTTTTCTTTGATAACCAGGTTAGCAGCCCTAGGATTTCTGTATTTCAACAAAACAATTGTAATCAACAAACATTGCATTTTTTCAGAATCTAACAAAACAACTAAAGTCTGACCTTTTCTCGTAAATTCCCTTCCGTTTAAGGTCCTCGACAAGGCCGTGCAATCGTTTTAGCAGAGCAGGGGACTTCAAAATCGCCTCAACGCCTTTGCCAGTTGAACATATCTTCTTCAGAAGTTCAGAAGCAATGAAGTAACCCTCGTTTTTATTCCTGGAACAAGTTATATATAAAGTTATAACAGGAATAGAATAAGAATATTATTGTACATCAACTTCAACGGCTAACTACAACTCTACTTAAACAACCTCAATAATTCCATCACAATTATCTGTACAGAACTACGACTTTGGATCAACACTTGTAGAAGATGAGGATAGCGGGCGAGATTTCGGAGAGTTGACAAAGCATGCTTTAGAACCTCCTGATCAGGTATACTCCGGCTGACTGTTTGAATCAGCCGCAGCAAAGTATCAATGGCCCCGGCAGCCACAAGTTCTTCACAACATTTCTGAGAGTGCCCTGTAGCCATGTCTGTGAAAACGCAGAAAAACAAATGAGAAAAAGTATGTCAGGTCAGAACTTATACAATGAACCGCTATTTGAAGTGAAGAACGAATGCGGGTGAAACTGCATCATCACTTGGACAACAGATTGAACGAAGGGAATTAGTAGAATTTAAATCACAATACAACTAACGGCTCTTTTAAGACCTCGGGCCACCCCTTAATAAAATATAACATACCACTGTTTATTCATTCGCGTCAGGCGTATTATTAGAATTAGAACACACATTTGAGGAAATTATACTGCATGTTTGAGACGCCGTCTCAGAAATAACAAAGATAGCAACAAAATCTAGATTAAGTAATGTTTGAAAAATCTCACCCAATATTGAACAAGTATGAAGGATGTTACTAAGACTCTTCATATTGAGTAGCTCCGAAAGCGCTGCCAAGAGTCTGTTTATGAGACGCTTGCTGTCATCCACATTTCTGGCAGACTTCTGCATTCTCAAGCGCAAATCCAACAACTGTTCTTTCGAAACTTTACGTGCATGGTAACCTTTCCAGTAGGACTACAAAAGTTTAGATAAAAAGAAGGAAGATTAAGAAAAAGGGAAAACTATATATTTCGATGAAAATTTGGTTAAAATAATTAGTCACATCAATGATATCATAAAGGATTTCATTGATCCATCTACTAGTGAAACAATGTATCATAAAACTAAATGTGATGTGAAAGTGGGAAGTAAAACGAAAGAAGAATGTTACCCTCTTTAGTGTAAAAGACAACATAATTGTATCCCACCCACCCAAAGAAAAATACTAAAGAATTACAGGGTAGTACAAAACACTATACTTGGATGACAATAATACGATGTCTCTGAACATTAGCCTTTCGCCTGGCTATCCACCCACGAGTACAAGACTGAATAACAATAGCAGATTTTGTCATCAATATCTGTAACAAGAGACCCTTCCACCATCGTTGCAATTTCACAACTGAAAGCAAAAATTGATCTGGTGGAAAACTACGACAGCCAACTGGCCCTGAGGTGCAGCCAACAGGAGTGATTGCACTTAGGTTAGAAGCACCACCTACATGAGGATAACAAGTATAATCGTATCTGCAGTAAATGTAAAACCCAGAACTAAAGCACCACCTAATGAGATTATGCATAAAACACTCGTAAAATATGAATATTTACCTAATCTCCGATGTCGAGTTAAATGTCCCCTAATGTAGCGTTGAATCAACAACGCCGCATCTTCCTGGCAAATGGAAATTAAGAGGCTTTAGTAAAATATAGGAACAAAAAAATAAATAAGTAAACAGAAAACAAATGAAAATTGAGCAATAGTTGCAGGTAGTAGCAGCATCTTAATGGTTTAATAATTATTTAAAAAAAAAAAGATTTAGCATGTATTTGGTTATCTGTCTGTAAATCATAATAACAATTAGAATATCATACTTGGATGACAACATGGCTTCTATAAAGAGTAGCATTTCGCCTGGTTATCCACCCACGGGTACATGACTGAATAATGATGGCCGATTTATTCATTAACTTCAGCAAGAGGAGACCCTTCCACCATCGTTGCAATTTCACAACCGAAAACAAGAACAGTTCAAATTGAAAACTACAAAAGCCAAATGGTTTTGAGCTGCAACTAACAGAAATAACTGTGCGTAGCTTGGAAGCGCTGCCTACATCACCAAAACATGATATAATAGTATTAGTGAGATGATAGGAAACCACAGATAAAGTTAACTTCATAAGACATTAATTAATAACCTAATAGCTGATTCCGAGTTACATGCCCCCTTATAAAGCGCTGGATCTCCAAAGCTGCATCTTTCTGGCAATTGAGAGCCTTTTGGCACTTCAAACTTCGAACGACACACTGGATCTTTATTACAGCGTCTTTTTGGAACAAGAAGTCCCTCTTTACAAGCCAACCACGGCAGTGCCTCTGGAATCATTAAAGCAACCTATCAGGTTAGATAATATTCTAAAACTAAAACTTACAAAAAATATGCAAAAGACATTTTTCTAAAATTGAAAAAATCATAGTATTATAGAAATTAGTAATTTCATCTGACGAAACATAACATTAAAGACAATGCCAAAAAGAATTTGAAGATGCACTCTTCCATATATCAGTAAATATATACACAGTACTGTTACCGAAAGAAGTAACAGCACATCGACTCATGAATTTTTTCATGCAAACTGGAGAGTCATGTAAAATACATGAAGATAAATATAATTACAACAAGCTAGCCACTGTCTTACTTGAATCTCAACAATGTCCTTCCTACGCGTACAAGCATCTTTTCGGGCAAACCAGCCCCGTAAACAAGACTGAATGATAACAGCTGCTTTAAACTCAATTTTGAAGTGCTGGAAAGCATTTAAACATCTCCACATTCGAAAATATGATTGAATTTTTATGACAGCTTGAATCTGATTTAAAAACCTTTTTCTCGACAACCACCTGTGGAAATTTAACTGAATTTTAGTTGCAAATAGGTGATTCCTACGTGCACCAGCATTCTTTCGGGCTAACCAGCCCCGCATACATGATTGAATAACAACAGCTGCCTTAAATTCAATCTTGAAGAGCTGAAAAGCATTCACACATCTCCACCTTCGAAAATAAGATTGAATCTTTACGGCAGCCTGAATCTGCTCTAAAAAACTTTTTGTCAATAACCACCTACGGAAATTTCGTTGAATTTTAGTTGCAAACAGGTGTTGCTTCTGAGCAGACTTGCAGCACATGAACTTTTTCCAAGCAAGCTGAATGATAGTGGCTGCATTTGTTTGAAGATGGAAAGTGACTTTCAGTTGGGAAAAAAATAAGTCTTTCTCTCTCTGATCTAGCTGATGAATATATCTAGATTGTCCCATCCCACCAGGGACCAATTTCTGAACATTAAGAGCAGCCGCTATCATATCTGAAATCAAAAGATCCGGATTTGTACTAGTCTCTTTCTTATGCCTCCTATAGAGCCAACTCCTAACTGCTTTCTGGATAATCTGTGCTGAGCTCTTTAACCTCAAAAAGGAACGTCTATACATGAAAAGCATGACGTATCTCTTATATGTTTCTGATTGCTTCAATATTTCTGTGTGATTAAATAAACAAGACAGATCAATATGTATTGAAAAAATAAACCCAGAAAATTTATAAGAAAAACTGATAAACTACATACCAAATGAAGAGTCACAGCCTTGAACAGTTGATAATATCACATAGGCTGACTTTTGCCTCACTTTTAGCCAAGCTCTGAAAACAGTTTGTAAAAGGGTAATCGAGTTTACCATCTTCAGAAACTTGCACCGTGCAACCCATCCTCTGAGATGCAGTTGTATTGTTTTTGTAGCATTTTCTAAAAATGTGAAGTACCAATCGTTAACTAGATGACATATATCATCAACAACAGAAGTTTTGCATGCAATTAGCAGATTAATAAGCTGCAATTATAGAGTGGAAAACAATTCGATCACACACTTTTACTATGCGATTTCATGAACAAAGTAAAGTTTAAAAGCCGATTTCAAATTCACTTGCAAATACATCCATTCCTTTGTACCAGGACTGATAGGAGTTGAACTAAGCACTGCTTCTTATTTCCCTTCCCCAATAAATTCACAATCTAGTGGATTTAGATATTTTTTTGCTGCTGTGGCAAATGTAATTATGACAACAGTGGCAAATAGGATTATGCACGTCTTAACAATTACCTCTTCTGATGTTGGTGCTGCATTCGGTGATTTTTGATCCCTTCAAATTAGAGGCAGCTTGTTTGTTGAGACCGTTTCTTTCGGCCATGTCTTGCCACCAAGTTTGGATGGCCTTGAATTTTCTTGAAGCATCTATGTTAATAAATAAGATTTTGATAAAAAAAAAGTTCACGAAATTATGAAAGAAAACTGATTATTTCATGAATAAAACTATACCATCATTATGATTAATCTAGGATGTATTGGTTTGGGAAACTAATATAATCACATTGAAAATATTGTCATAATATATGAAATGAAAGATGGCATGCTGTTGTCTACTCAGAGCCAACTACCATGCAAAAGAATGAATAACTGCAAACAGGCTAGCAAAATAATTCCTGGTAAAACCTACGTAAAAGGAGATCATATGTTTTAAAGATAAAGCCCAACTTATCTACTAATGTTTTAAATCAATATGAATCGTTCTCACTTTTATTTGTGATACCATGTCATAGAAATCCAAATGATACAACTATGATCACAATGAGATCAGCATAAGTAGTTTTATGTGGATAAAACAATCATTTATCAAATAATATCAAAATCAAATTAATTAACATACATGGAAGTTGAACAATAAACACAAACAGAAGACATGCATGGATAATTAAAGTTCACATCACTTGGTCACCAAACCTTCATTGTCAAGCACATCGGAAGCATCAGGCTTTTGTATGGATTCAGAATTTGAAAGGCACCTTAGCATCCTCAAATTTCTATGGTTCAGACTTTGGCAGTCATCACCCAATAGTTTGTGGAAATTTAAGTGATCCTGAAAATGTGAGAAGAAAGATATAAATTTTTCTTGACACAAAATTCAGAGTACAGTAGCAACAGAATGAGATCATAACCTTTATTCTGCTTACCAAATTTTTCTTGACAAATAATTGGCTTGCCAGGAAAACCAACAAAATCACCACACTTCGGTCACTGCAAGCACCATTATATTGAAGTAGCTCACTAATTTGAAGTACCTGAAAAAAACATACCCGAATTCAATTATGTTGCCAATAGTATCAAGTGAGATAAAACAAATGTATATTTCTTCTTTTTTTGTTTGGGTTACACAAATGCATATTATTTAACACAATTTAAGTGTCCATAAAAATGGCTTCAGTATTGATAACCAGAATTCGAAAATGTATGTTTGTAAGACAAAGAAAACGAGTGAGGGAGAGAATTGGGACAGCATTGAGTTGGCCTGCTGGATAGCAGTGAAGGACAGGAACATAAAGGGGGGAAGGGCACCTGTTGAGGTCGGTTATGCACTTTTGCTTCGCTGTACAGAGAGAAAAACATTTTTCTGTTGGGAGTTTAGGCTCTGGTTCAGGTGTGAAGTGTTCAGGCTCCATTTCTGATTTCTGATTCTTAACAAATATAAAAAACCAGTGTGTGTTCCTTGTATGTTATTAGCAATAATATAAGAATGTATTTGGTAGAAGGGAAATGTTTACTTTCCTAATAATAACATTCCAAAAAATAATTTCACAGGAATTTTTTTTGGTCAAGTTTCCACAAAAAGATTCTTATGCAAGTAGATATTAACACAAATTAGGGTAGTCACCTCTGGGAAGTTCCCCAGTAATGTAGTCAACTTTTGGGATAGTATAAAATTATACAGTGCATCTGAATATTCATCAACAGACATAATTGATGCCTTGCCACTTTTTATACTCACTTCCTGTTAAAAATGAAAAATAAAGGTGATGAACAAGATGTTATTATCAGAAGTCAGAAGGAATCTAAAGAAGTTAAAGACCTTCAACGAACAGGAATTTTGAAGTTCTTTTTGGAAGTAATAATCAAGTAAGCACCAGACAGCTTTGCCATCAACAAGGGAATGAAAATTGTCAATTTCACAATCATAGTTGTCACAAACTGCCTGCAAAAATAGAAAAAACTAGTTGACTACAGAGAACAAGGAATTTTTTACTTAATAAATACCAAGGTCACAATTACAGATGCACCATATGAAGCTCAAGCAAAAAAATTAAACTAAAATCCTGAAACAAAGTGTAGCAAACCAACCTCTATCTAAGAGCAACTAGGTATGGACTGTATACACCAAAACAAAACAAAACTTCACTTATCTATTTTGTATGAGTTAACCATGTTGGGAACTTGCAATAAGAAGACTGAAACAAAACAAGCATTGAGTTGAATTTTGAAGAAATTTTATGTTCAACAATACTGATTAACCTATTGGTAAACCAAAATGAAAAAAAAAATTCTAGAATAATCACCATGATTTATGGAAGCATTTTAGGAATGTACCTGTATCCAATTCAAAAGCAATTCCATAGAGCTAGAACTTGAAATGTTTACGGGAACCTGTAAGATGAAAGAAAAACCAAAGCTCTAATATAATAGGAATTCTGAGCTTGAAGTGAAAAAAAGTGTAGATACTGTTTTATGAATCCAGTTCCTCTAAAGTGAACAAGACACTTTATCGGGTAAATTGAGATATCTCAATCACAAATGAGAAGAGTGCACGTGCTTCACAAAATATGAAGGTATTGTAATATAAAAAATTGATTTATTCATCAATACTTAAGATTACTTGCTTTACTCTGGCTCGATTTAGAGGAGCCAATTATTTATTTTATAATTAAGTCAAACCACAAAGCTCATCTAACATGGAGCATACCTTGCCTCCTTGAACTTTAGAAATTTCCCCTCCTAAACTTGCTTTATCAACCAAAAGAGGTAGCTGCATGTCCAATGGCATCAAAATTTTCATTGTTGTCTAGGTTATAAGTTAGTATTAATTAAATCACAAGACTAATGCAGAAACTTGAAAAATAAGTCGAAACAGAACTGCCACCTGCAAATGAACAAATATATTCCAGAGCAAGGAAACTGTAAGTTCTTTGTCTCCATTAGCAATATCATCTGCCATAATCATCATGCCATCTTCATCAACTAGTGACCCACCAGCTTGCCTAATATATTGCAGGGCAAGACTGCAGTTTGCTAATTTTTTCTTAGGAGTATCAGAGGGGACTACAATTTTCTGTCCACACAAAAATGATGAGTTACAATCCTTAACTAATTGAATAATCAAGTGCCAAATAAGCTAGTATCATTTCCAATACATATATAACTAACCATGAGGATCGAAGAATTATGCTGCAAAAGCTGAATAGCTCTACACAGTTTTAATCCATCTTGGAGATCTACAAATAAATCTCTGATCCTGAAATCATACTCGACAAGAGGTTCCTGCTAAATCACAAAACATTCAAATAAAACATAGGTTGGACATGATTCAAACACAATGTCCTTCTTCACATATTTACTAGAACATCAACATTAGAGTGAAATATTGACATTAAAAGGAAACATCTACTATATGTGTAAGTGCCCAACACTCCCAGATACATGCGCAAGCTCACGCCCACATTAACCGACAACCTCATTCAAGTAAATCAGAATGGCATATGGAAGGAGTAACTGACCTGTTGATGAGATAATTTGTAACCTAAAATCACCAAATGTGTTAGAAGATTGCCTTCTCCATGCATTACGTCAGACGATAGAAATTCTAATTTCCAACCAAAAAAAAGAGTCAAACTAAAATGTAATGTAGAAGCTGCTGTTACAAAAATATTAAAAGAAAATAAGAGTAGGCTGCAAACATGAAAGAGGACCTACCATGAATCAGCTGACTGCTTGATTTAATCCAGGATTCTGGTTTGAATAACAAAGGAGAACCCCCATCCAATCCATCAATACCGTACTCCAGTGGGAGGTAACTCTGGCATTTAGCTTTATCCAGAACAAGCACAAGCAACAAAATTCTCTTCAATATCACATTCCCCAAATTCTCATAGTAACCTGACCTATACACGCCTTCAACCATTTTGTTATAAGCATAAGCTTTAGCTAAACCCTCATGCGAAAAAAATAACTTGTCAACGACCATTCTCAAGAACACAGCATCATGATCAGAATCCACATCACCATTTAACACCAAGGAGTCACCGCCAAAAATTACATACAATCCAATTCGCAACCAAGTAGAATTATAACACGTGAGAATTCTCATGGCCTTATCCTTCAAGCCAACATCAGTTACTATAGGGCAATGTGCCTTCATATTCAGTCTTCCTTCGTCAATTGCCTGAGAAAGGCAATAGACACATAGTTCAATAACTAAAGACCAAGTGGATAAAAATTTTATGCGAGTTGCAAAGCTCCTGGTAATTTAGGGAAGAAAAAACGAACCTTGGCGACGCGATTCATTTGAAGGAAGATCTCCTTACAAGCTGCAAGGCTGAAATACAAGCTCATTCGCTGATTCAAATCATCAAAACTGCAAACGTCCTCGAGAGAATCCCTGAGGTGCGAAAATGAGGAATCAGGAACCTCAGCCACCGACCCAGCATTTTCCTTGCTGGACAAGGATTTCCTCTGGCGCTTGGGGGTGCGCCAGGCGGAATCGACGCCGATGACGGAGATTACCGGGGCGCCGTCTCGCTTGCCATTGGTAGTGGGAGCGGAAGCATCCGCAGAAGAGTAGTGGCAGCCACATGAATTAGGATTTTGGAGGAGAAAGTTGAGCCATACTGAGAGAGACTTGGCGAGGGATTTGAGGGAGCGCTCTTTCTTGATTTGGGCCTTACGGGAGGACTGGGACTGCTCCAATTGGAAGGCCTTGAATTTCTTGGCTGTGGTGGCGGTGGATGCTTTGTTGGGACGGCGGTGGAAGGAGGAGGAAGTGGCTGCGTGTTTGGAGGCGGTGAAGAATTGAGTGGCGGGAGATGGGGCGGTGGTGAGAGAGAAAGGGGGCCGTCTGGGAGTGGTGAAGTTGGAGATGTCCCTGAGAAGGGAGGAAGAACGGATAGAGGGAGACGGATGTTCTTCGTAATCCATTGCAGTCTGCTGTTTCAGTTTCTTCCAATTGGGAAGTGAAACAAAGAACAATTGAATCACTATCCCTCTGTTTTGAATTTTGAATTTCAAAATCCTTTGACCGTTGCTTTTCGCACCTTTATTTCTTTATTCTGTGCAGATGTTGGATTAAGGTTACCTATATTAATTTTTTTTTCTGTTCCCGGTTAAAAAATCTATTATCTATTATATATTTAAGAAAACGAACCATTAACAAAAATACATTGTTACCCCTACTTATTTTTCTTATACTTATCCACAAAATAGGTTTTTCAGTCATCCAATTATTCTGTATCCAAATTTACTATACTGCTCTTTTCTCTGATTCACATCTCTCACCTCCTTCGTTGGCTTCTTGGTCTTTCCGCCATTCCCGCTCAGTTGTGATAGTGTTGATTGGATTGGTCTATAGTTTGATGGGTTTATTGATTTTGTTTGTTGGTATGTATTTCATAGTTTAGGGTTTTCTTGAGGTTAGCATTGAAGGGTTTAGAGATGAAGAACTGAAATTAATTGGTCAGATGTTCCATCATTTCTTTTAACCTTCTGATTATTTGTGGTATGTGGTTGTATGTTTGATAAAATGTTTTTTTTATTATTTGGTTCTTACATTATGAATTGAATATTGATCACAAAAAACAAGTTAGATCATTTTTTTTAATGATTGTCTTTGTGTCATTATTTGTTAGGGGATTTCGTGTTAAGTTTAGACAAGGATCATATATCATTAAACTATATATTTTACTTAGAATTGTCTTTTTTTTTTAGAATAATTTAGTTTTTCATTAAAAAATATGTCTTTATTTTATTTTTTCTGATTATCAACTGTATCTATTTTATTTTTATTATTATTATTTGTGATTCTTGCACTGTTTTGCAATTGGACGATTCTAGATTTTTTAAAATAGGTTTATTTTATTTTAAATATATGTCAATTAAATAGTCACATTATTATTACATTAATTATTCAGGAAATAATAAAATTGATATTATTCAGATATACTATAAGATTGTTATTATTTAGAGATACAATCACATCCATTTTATTAAAAAATTGATTAGATTTTAATGATTCAGGATATTTTCATTACATAATAATAATAATCTATTAAATATGAAATAATAGTTTTTAGTAGAATTTAGAGCAAGATTTTCAGGAGACAGAATTTGATTAGATTGAAAAATCATAATGTATGCTCTTGAATGTTTAAAAGTAAAAAAAATAATTCATCGGAGAGTTGAATATTTTAAGATACAAAAATATGAATATCTTTCTAATAAAATATTAAGTATTTTTATAAGATTATTGATATTATGTTATTTATGTGATTTAAATAGACGAATATTATCTATTTATATATATATATATATATATATATATATATATATATATATATATTAAAAGATATAATTATTAAAAAATACAATTAAATTATCTATATTTAATAATAGAATTTTATTAATAACATGTTTCTATTTTGGAAACTATTATTATTACAGGTTAGATATTATAAGAAAAATAGATGTGATTAATAGAATAATACCAAATAGAGTCAACTAAAATCTCACTAAGTATATAAAGCATGATTAACATATGCATACTAATGAATTATAAAAAGATATTTCATAGTGGCTCATTGAATCATTCAAAACTTAATAGTGATGGTCATTACTCCTTGTTTTTAAATAAAAATAAATAAATGAACAATTCAAATAGTGGTGGTAATATTCAATCTTTATATTAAAATCTAATAGGAAACTAAGTTCATTCAATGCAGTATATCACATAAATTTGACAAAATTTTGAAAACATAACACTTAAAATCTACACTTCTAAGAATATCATTCCAAAGTTAAAAATATAATTGAATAATTAAAATATATAATAAAAACATAACATTACCTTTTAACTTTTCTAAAGGTATTTATAATAAACTAAACTGACATTACTTGTTAGTAAGAATCATTATTTCTGAAAGTCATTATTCCTAACCACCATAATCTGGGGACATAAAAAGACTAATACTTCTCTCTATCAAGTTTCCCTTAAATGCTCCTTTGTGATAGAGACTGAACTTGAGCTCACTTCTTTTTTTCACGTATTATTATCCAATTACAAATTAGCTTGAACGTGATTTGCAGAGTAGTAATATTAATTATTATTGTTATAAAAAAGTAACAATCTTACCATATATTAGGTAATAATGTGAAATCTGTTGTTATAACACCATCTTATGCATAAAATCAAGAACAAAAGAATGGAGGCGACACCCCTTCATGTAATTCATTCAGATTCAATACCAATTCTGTTCAATTGAAGTATATCTAACTAATAAACAAATCCAAATTAATACACTCAACATTGTACAAAATGTTGGAGTAAATAGATGTATCATGGACAAGACGTGCCTGAAACACTACAACTTCAAGATTACATGAAACCCCCACTCTCCCACCTCTTTTGGCCAATTGCAGAAAATAACTCAAGCTCTTGAGACTTGTTATTGCATGTATACCTTACAAAACCTGCTGAGTATCACCCCCATAAGAACTACTGCCATGTGACTTTTTCTGGATCTTTTTCTTTATGTTGTTCCTGATGAACTTCAAATTATCTATCTAACCAAGAACCATTAAATTAAAATCATAAACAATGGGAAGGCAAATTAATAAATTAGGATTCGCTATGAACAACAATTAACGGATAGGATGATATTGAGCTGATATTCTCTTTGGGGGCAATTTGCGCAGGATGTAGAGGACCAGAGCTGAAGGTAGGATCTCAACCAGCTGCATTTTGAAAAGTGAAAATTAAATTCCAAATGCCAAGAAAACGACAGATTAAACTTCAAGTAACCATAACAAAAAAGAATAATTAAGCAGAGCATACCATGTAATAGATCAAATCCAGAAGAGGATGATCCAAAACATCAAGAGATGCATCTGAATCAAATGCAGACAGAAAACCCTGCATGCACATCAAAGTGTGATTAAGAAAGAAGGTATTTGCTTGAAGAATACTACCATAAATAGCATTATTTAACTTGAACTCTACAGCCTTAGTTCTCATATCAAAGACAAAAAATCACTGTCATCTTTTTTCCCAAAAACTCATCTCGATTTTTGACATACTTCGTAGTTGTCCATTGTCATTGTAAAAAGAAAAAGAAAATTACATCTCCAAGAAATATACATCAAAAAGTATTATATCAAATGTCTACAGCAGCACTAATTTGTAGAAACGTTCACATCTTTTGTGTCTGCTGATGGTAACCTCTCTGATTAATGGTGCAAGAAGACAGGAGAAGACTACCATACTAATGGAGTAAAACGATAACACATGATAATGTGAAGACAAGCAGATAAGGATTAAAATTCTACATTGACATATTTATATGGACACCCTTATGAAAATACTTATTTGAGCGTTAAAAAGATTACTAAAACAATAAAGGCAGAAATTACCATAACACATCTTATCAGAAAACAGGTGAAACAGATGGCTGTAACGGATCCAACCTGCAAAACCCAGTCCATTTTAGATAAATACAAGTAATATTGATATGAGCAGGTTTTTTTTTTTCAATTTCACCGTTATATTCGAATATCAGAAGGTCAGACGGGGTTCTTGTCATTTCCAAAAATGATGAAAACTAAATCTAATTCAAAAGGGTACATACAGAACATTATTGTTTAAACTAAAGACCGTTGACGATAATGTAATAAATTAAGTTGTCTGTGGCTAAAATGGAAAGTATATTGATTTGTTGTGATTTAAATAGGAAAAGCAGGCTACTTAAAACTGATTACATTTGTAGTACAAATAATTGCAGGAAAATACAATGACAACTAATTGGTTTCCATCGGTTGCTTTAAGTTTTGGAACCGGAGCACAACTTGAATTTCGCATACGAAAAGGTTGGAACAAATTAGGAAAATGACAAAACCTATACATTCACATCACTTGGAGAACATTTAAGAGCTCTTGTTGATTACTGTTCTTTAGATGTTGCAAGTTCAAGAAAATCCCTTTCTCCTCCTATAAAAGAAACAATTCAAATAACTAACCCATGCAAACATTCTCCCATGCCCATTGCCAAAACCTTTGTCTCTGGTGTGTATGTTTGGAAGATCTACGTATTAAAAAAATATAAATGAAGAGACAACAGAAGCAGACAATCATTTTCTATTGAAATACCGGCACATGGACCAAATTGGCAATATACTAAGATATCCCAGGGAACATGTATACATTATAAATAATACCCTTTTTTCAGAAAATAAAGGGAGGGAAGTAAATTGTGTCTCAAATGAGACTTTCAGTAGTGTGATGACACGACATGATTTGCACAAAGACATACAAATAATACTACTACCAAATAGACACACTCGAAAGAAAATGCTTATACCTCATTAAGTTTCTTCCTTCTTCCTTTAGATTCGATTGGGAAGCGCCTCAGCATAAAAAATAGTCTAGTGAGTAATGAGTAGTGAGTAGTCAGTGAATGAAACAAAGACCTCAGAGGTATTAATTCATAGACAACAGACAAAATGCAGAAGCCTCACCTTCCTCCGTATATCAAGAAGCCTAGAGCAGCCATAAATGATACAACTGACAAAAAAGGTGGAAACATTTTTAAAAGTGCATACGCATATAACGACGTTTATTCTAAGGTGGCAAAACTCACTCGCAAGTGGGTGTGAAACATAATAACATTATCAACCTTTGATTAAAAAGCTAACCTGCAATAAATATCTCTCCAATAAACTCCACGGCACTGTTATCATCTATCCAGAGGTATATCCAAATGCAAACCTAAAATCCAAAGGCACACTGGTATTGTGATTTCTGACATCAACTATAAAAAGAAAGTACTCCTGTTTGTTTTGAAACATTTAGGCTTTGCACAACATGCATCTTGCATACACTAGAGGTAGTAAACCATCACTAATGCACAAAAATGATTTCCTTTCTGGAGTCAGTAATTTCCAAATCAAATAAGTTATGGTTGAACACGTGCAAACATCTCTCCTGGGAATTCATATGCCATGATATTTCTAGAAACCAGATGATCTCAAACTATATAAAATGTCCCCATACTTTGGAGTAGGGATCACCACAATTCTGTTCCAGTAAAGTGGGTGGAGGTGGGTGCCCAAATTTTGATACCATAACAGGTCATAGAATGAGAAGATGCAGCATGATGATGTCTAACCCACATCACGTGAAATTAGAAACCAAAATAAAGAAAAAATTTCCATATAAAAAAGACGGAATATACAGGAAGAAAAATCAGTGAAGTGTTTCAAGTTCAGACACCGTTCAAGTGAAAGTGCAACTATCATTTTTCTTTGATCCAATCTGTTAGTATGACTGCTGAGCACCAGGAAATACCACCGTAAATAAATAATAGTGTAGACCAGACAATGAGATGGATACCTGGATAATATACAGGACGGCATTTACTGAAACATATACTATCTTTAGCTTATCAGTTGGTAAACCCCTTGCCTGCTGAGTAATTGGAATAAAATTAGAATTTCCCTTTTGAACGAAAAGAATTTCCTTGATCATGCAAAACTGATAATTGTTATTTAAAAAAAAAATAGGTCTGTTTAATTCAATAAAGGGAATAAGCAGTTATATAGTTTCAGAAGAATAAAGTGAAGTTTGCCTTGCCTGATGATAAATTTCTGCCCAGAAAAGGACTAGAAGCGTATATGTCGAGAAAAAAAGCAATCCAGGCAGATCCAATAGCACCAAAATCAACACCTAAGGAAATAAGCAGCAAATCTACGTCATCATACCAGCCTTGCAATCAATAGCCAAACATCACACGGTGCAAAACCAACCTTAGGCTGCAAAAGAAAAACTAACTTGTGCAATCCAAACACCACTGCTCGAACTGCAAATTGAAAAGACCAAAAACAAAAGGAAATAAACAGATGTCAAAACAAAACAAACACGTTTTATCTCGGTAACCCACAAGATAAGGATTTGAATAAAAAGTTCACACGAATTATGAAGATAAAACTCCAATTCTGACGGAACAAGTACTCAAATACCACCTAAGCAACTGTAGTCAAATAAAACTCAAATTGAAACGAGCAAGGATTGAGACACGACCTCCGTTGACAACGAAGTTCATGAGATGAAAAAATTTCTGCGTTGTCCAACCGTACTCAGGCACTCTAACTTCAATTCTGACCAATTGAACCTGCAAAATGAAAAAAGAAAATTAGAGAGCAGAATAAAACAAAAAGAGGTAGAATAGTATAATAATTGGAATTTGGGTGGATGAAATAAAAAAAGAGTTGAAGAAGGAGAAGAGGAAAAGGAGTGTACTAAAGCGATAAAAGCGACGAGAGCATAAGCAGCGCAGAGGAAGAAGAAAACAGCGGTCTGCCAGCGCGTGGAGGCGTTGATTTGGTCCCACCACGTTGAGACGGTGAAGAGAGGAGCAATCTGGAAGGGCGGCAAGCTGAGCAACAGGTTCCTCATTTTGCCGGCGCTGAAGGGTGAGTGAGAATGTTTGCCCAATACAGAGATAATAGGTAGTTTACCAGACAGTCTTCAACGGAATTTGGTGTGTGTGCGTGGACCTCTTTCACTCATTACTCATCAAAACAACACCTTTCGCGCGCTCTCTCTTTCTTTCTTTCTTTCTCTCTCTCTCTCTCCTCTGTCTCTCGTAACTCTCAACTAAGCTTCTTCAACCTCACTGCCACAATCATGATGGTAGTTGGTGGGATTGCATAAAATAAATAATTTTCTTTATATATTTATTATTATAAATTATTTGTATATGTTTATTGACCTTTTTAGTAAAATTTAGTTTACATTTTGTATAAAAAAGTTTAAGGAGAAAATAATGATTTTAAATATATTTTTTGTACCAGGGAGTGCCGGACGCCGTACGGAAGGATGCCCACGTAGATGGCCGTCCGCCCAATCTAGTGCCCCAAGTCATCCATAGGGCCAACGACCGTTCGCCTTCCCCGATGTCGAAGGCTTGGAAGATTACCTCGTAAATGTGAAGGATCGAATAGGTAAGGCGGACGCCCGTATCACGTGGGCGGACGCCCGTACCTCGCCAACCGGCCAAATTACTAATCATTGTGGCTTAGATAAATTAACCTGGTTTAGAGGTAAGTAGAAATTAGGAGCTATTGGGCTATGTTGGGCCGTGATTAACTTTTCACTAATTCCAAGCCCATAGCAAAAACTATAAATACAGGTTTACGGTGAGTAGTAGATAGGTTACATTGAATGCACATTTATTACTATCCCCTGACAAAAACCATTGCTCTGAAACTGACTTTGGCATCGGAGGATCTTTTGTAGGTCTCCACCCCTCAGGATCAAGAGGAGAGTCAAGACTTGAGGAGAAGATCCGCCACTGAGACAAGATTGCAGAAGAATTTGAAGGTTTGGAACAGCATAGCCCTACACATCCAAAACATTTTTAGTTACTCAAACAAAGTAAATCCGTTTCAATATCGTTTTAGTATTAACAATTTCAAAAATAGAAATGATGGCGTTTCAAATTTAAAAAAAAAAATGTACGTGAATACGATAAACGAGTATCATATTTATCTCAAATTTCAAAAACTGATTAGCCTAAAGAAACAAAAACCCGGTCCCGCATCCAAATGTGTTTTTTTTCAAAGAAATTTCCTTTACGTAAATGATATTTAAAAGATTTAATAGTATTTTTTATATTTTTTATTTAATGTACTGTTTATACTTAAAAAAAAACTCAATCTAGTCTTTTATTTTAGGTAAATGTCACCATTCTTTCCATTTTGTATCTGAACAATAAACCTGTAAAAAGAGTGCATATTGCATTAATAAATGTCACTTCATTATTTTGTAAATCACATTGATATTGTTGATTTAATCGAAAGAATTACATTCAATTTTCTTAAAATATAAAAATTACATTAAATGGAAAATAAATAAATAAAATATTAAATCATACCACAACTAAAGAATACTATTAAATATAAAATTAATGAAACACGTAACTTAAAAATGGTAAATAAATAATTAAATGTAAAGAAAGCTCAGAGAGGTTGTCAGGGTGTTGAGTTGTGGTAAATAATTCTTGTGCGTAAATGATAACAAATAGAAACAAAGAAGCTTCATAGATTTTTGTTTGTTGCTCATTTTGATACTAAACTTAAGTTGTGTATAAAAACCTTACAATAAAAATTATTTAGTTATGATTTTAGCTTATGAAATTTATAATTTATTCATTTTTAATTTCTGAATTTTAAAGAAATTAGTTTAAAAAATCTTATCAAACAAATGATGTTAGTTATGCGATTATACTATATATAATAAAAATTAAAGCATAATATTAATTTTTTATTGTTTTAATTAGCATGGTCGTTCTTCGAATACGTTTTTTCTTTTTAAACAATTAACTAAGATTTTTTTTTAATTTCTCTCCTATTTATCATAACACCAATAAATATCTACACTTATTTTTTTTTAGTAAATATTCGATTTGGAGTTTAAAAGACTGAGACATTTATTGATAACTCCTTAAATAAGGTAAATAGGTTCTTAAATAATGTATAGTTTTATATTTAAGTTCTTTTATTAGTGAAATTCTCAAAAATAGTAATATCCTAGTGAGATTACTTTTATTTTTTATTTTATTGAAGAACATGATATATCAATATTTATTAAATTGTAATTAAGTTCTTTAAATAATTCACAAATACAAGATTCATATAAATTTTGTTATTATAGTTTTTTCAATATTTATATCCAACTTTAAACAATTAATTAGTGAGAAAAAACATAATCGAAATGTTAAACAATAGACTCAAATCTTAATTAAAATTGTACAATCTTTGTTTCATGGTTTGAACAAAACACACAAGAGAAAAGACAAAAAAATACGCAAAATTTGAAATTTGAGAACAAAGAAAAGAGATAAATAATTTTAAAAACAATAAAAACTGAACAAATGAATTATGTAATTAGCCTATAAACCATGGTCAAGTTTATTCATGCTTTACATAGATTTTTATATAAAAATAAAACAAATTAACTTTAAATTCCAAAAATCATATAAAATAACACAATATTTCAAATGTACCACACTATATGTTCGTTTTAAAACTACTCTTTTTAAATATTCTTTACTTACCAATGTTGGTGAAATATAATTAAATTGGGTAACATAAAGTAAAAAAATATTTATTTTTAATTAATACACAATTTTATTGATTTGTATTTAATTTGATTAACGTTTTCATATTCTAAAAATTATTCAAATTGATTTCTATTAAATTTAAATAATATATGTTTAATACAAAATTATTTATTTATAATATAGTTAAACTTATGTTATCATTTATCTTTTCAAAACTAAAAAAATAGAAATTTAACATAATATAAATTGTTTTTGATTTTTAAATATAATGTTGTTACATAAAACTACCTAATAAGTAATTTAATATCACTCTTAGATAATATGTTAAAATATAAGTAACAAGAATTAACTATATATAATTCAAAAAAAAATCATGTATAAATAATACTTTTCTTATCAAATTTAGTGAATAGTTTTTGAGATGGATTGACCCACATATTTATAATCGATATTCAAAGTCAGTAAAAAATGTTCTGTTATAACATGTATTTAAAAAAAAATTAAACTATAAATAAATAAATATATCAAACAAATCATATGCCTTAAAGATAAACAAATATTATATCTTAACTATGTTATATAATCAATTAAAATTATTATTATAATATCTTATAAATATATCATAATAATAAAAAAAAATTATTATATCATAATATATTAACTTCAAATATTTTAAATATATTCTATAATATCAAATATACAAAAAAAATAGATACTTTATACTATTAAATATATAACCGAATGATAATAGGTTATTATATTAAAAGATATGAAATATAATATTTTTTTAAGTATATAATTGGTACTCTTCTATAGAAGTATTGTAATTGATATTCTCAAACAGCAATAGTTTCATAATAGAAAACCAGCTAGAATTGGTTGTGTAACAAAGAAGCCTACAAGAACACAAAGAACACAAATGGAGAAACATTCAGCCAGAGAAGGCGTGGAACTTCTGCCACAGGACGTGATTATCGAAATCTTGTTGAAGTTGAAGGTGAAGTCTCTTGTTCGATGCAAAAGCGTGTGTAAGTCGTGGTTATCTTTGATCTCTGATTCTCAGTTTACAAAATTGCATTTTGATCTCTCTGCTCCAACAGAGAAACTTTTGTTCATTTCAATTTGGGGAACAGATCTTGAACTCCCCTCCATAGACTTCAATGCGTCCCTAAACCACGATTTTAGTTGTGTTCGCTTCGAAGTACCACATGGAATTTTTCATCCTAGATATTATAAATTTGGAGGTTCTTGTCGAGGATTTTTAATTTTGGAATGTTGGAATCATCTATGCCTATGGAACCCATGCACGGGTTTCCACAAACAAGTTTGTCGGTCACCCATGGATTCCCTTAAAGATAATCCTTATGATTTGCTGTTTCAAGGTTTGGGGTATGACCCATTAACTGATGACTACCTAGTGGTTCAACTTTTAAAAAACCTTTACACTAATGATAGAAAAGGTGCGGAAGTTTTCTCGATCAGAGCTAATAAGTGGATGGAAATTGAACCTATCAATTTGTCCTTCAAATCCTGTAGGGATAATAAAAGGCCATGTAGAGTTTTGAATAATGCCATTCATTGGTTGGGTTGCTGTTTGAAGGAAGAGATGGAAGTTGTCTTTATCCTTGGCTTTGATGTAACAAAAAAGAAGTTTTATGAGATAGCTGCGCCAATTGATGTTGCGCATAGCACGGATGAAAAAGCTTTGAGTGAACTTGCAGGATTGCTTAGTCTATGTGTTTATAAAGAGAGCAATCGTTCAATAGAAATATGGAGAATGAAAGAATACAAAATAGAATCATCTTGGGCCAAGACTAGTGTGGTGTCTCTTGTTGTTCCACGCAGATTCTTCAACCTACTTTGCGTGACAAAAGATGGTGATATTGTTGGAAAAGATGAGAAAGAATTGATCAAATATAATAAGAAGGGGGAGGTGAAGGAGAATCTATCTTTTGCTCGTCTAAATCTTTCATCCTTTCATGTCGAGATCTATAAAGAATCTCTTTTCTCACTTCCTTGTCACAATGAATAAGCACTAGAAGATAATTAGGTTACGATTCATTTATATTTACTTTATTGTATATTTTTTTATAGGGATTTTATGTAATTTATACTTTTTCTTTCATATCATGTTAAAATAATATCTTTATTTATAATCATATATAATGAGCAACTCCTTTTTATATATTTTTTTAGAGGTAACCTAGTCTAATTGTTATTTCTAATAAATAATTTATAGCAAACTTAACTTCAAACTAATAATATATTTACGTTAATTTGGAGATTGTTTTTTTTCCATTTAATATAAAAAAAATTTACTTTAAAATGATTAATTTATTATGTATCATTATCGTTGCACACTATTGGTACTATTAAATAATTATTTGATGATGTAAAATTTCATTTTTTTAACACTATTTATAAAAACATCACATCTTTAATAAACAAGAACAATGAACTGAAAAGAAAGCATATAAAATTTCAAGTACATTATCCAAACATAACGTAACATCAAACTTTATACACCACAAACTTCTAAAAAAACAAATATTTATACTAGAGAGTTTTACAAAACATTACGTACATACATATATATATATATATATATATATATATATATATATATATATATATATATATATATATATATATATATATAAACTACTCCTACTATGCATTTGTACCCTTATTGTTTAGCTCTTACTCTGCTAAAATATCATTCTCTACTCACATCAATAAGGTGATAATTGCAAAAAGAAAATACAACAAACATGCAAATAAAATAGAAACAAAAAGTTAAGCTAATTTTACGAAAGAACATTCATACAATTAAATCAATATATATATATATATATGATTAAATATGTTTTTGGTCCCTTAATTTTCATTGAAAATTGGAATTAGTCACTCTTTGAAACTTTGGACCAATTTAGTCCCTAAACTTTAGAAATGTGTGAATTTAGTCATTTTAACTAAATTTTGTTAACTTTATTTGATGTTTCAAACATATTTTTCAGTTAACATTGAAGCAAAAATGTGTCAAACGGTGTAAACAACTCAAATGTTATCATGAAACGACCTTGAAACATCAAATAAACCTAACAAAATTTAGTTAAAAGGACTAAATTCACACATTTCTAAAGTTTTGAAGAGAGACTAATTCCAATTTTCACAAGTTAAGGAACTAAAAACATATTTAAACCTATATATATATATATATATATATATATATAACAATTATACTCTCAAATTAATTAACACATAATCATGCATATCGATTTTAGACTTGACATCCAAATATAAGCATTGATATCAAATTCTTGGAAAACATACACTTGTGTGATGAAATAACTTGTCCACCTAATCTACCACACAAGGTTAATTTATCAAACATATATAGCCCAAAAAAAAGTCACTAGACTACGAACCTCCTATTACTATTCTTTATTTTAGTTTGGGTGGTTATTAGAGTGTCTAAAACATTTCTCATTTCTGAATTCCTATATCAATACTTCACATTAAAAATGTCAACTTGTTTCGTTTTATTTTTATTTCATCAATTTGATAAATTAGGTATGACAGACTAGGAAAACCAAAATAAATTAATATTGTGATTCACTTTATATACTAAATTTATTAAATTTATTTGTTTATCCAATATAAATATTGACACTTTAATTTTAATTAAAATATTTATAATAACAATAATAAAATAAGTAAATATTTACATTGTACTACTATAAATAATTGAGTTAGATCAATCTATATTTAGTTATACTACAATAATAATTATATAAAATAAATTTTAAAAAATATTTATTTACAAAATTATAGTACACAAAGAACTTACCTAACTATCATCCAGTTGTATTACAAAATTATTTATTCAGAAAGAAAGAAATTATATTAAATTGACTATTTTTAATTGAATATCTAATAAACCAATTTGTAGGAGACGAATTTACTCACTTTTACACCTCGTAAGCACAAAGACTTGATTTAACGTGCATTGTTTCCACATTTGAGTGTTATTTTGTTTAAAAGACTGAGACATTTATTGATAGCTCCTTAAATAAGGTAAATAGTTTCTTAAATAATGTATAGTTTTATATTTTAGTTCTTTTATTAGTGAAATTCTCAAAAATAGCAATATCCTAGCGAGATTACTTTTATTTTTACTTTTTTTTATTTTATTGAAGAACATGATATATCAATATTTATTAAATTGTAATTAATTTCTTTAATCTTATCTTCTTACACATCACAACAACAAATAAAAAAAAAGCTAAAAGAACAAACAAAAGAGAATCATCTAAAATATGTTTGTGTAATTAGTAAGTGATGATGTTAAATGAGATTGAGATATTCCTCTGTGTTAATGTAAATAAGAGAACATTTAATTTCCCTTCATTCTTTCAAATAGAGGGACTAACGTGTTAATATCGTGTGTGTATATATATATATATATATATATATATATATATATATATATATATACATTTTTTACTAGAATTTAACCTGAATTTACAAGAAAACATGCATATTATATTTAATCTTTAATTTTCTTCATTTGTAGAATAAATTGGGAATTTTGGTCTAAAACATATGAATTGAAATGCAAAAATTCAATATCAGAAGTAGAGTTGAAAATGAAATTCAAGAAAACAAAAAGTTAACACAAATTCAAGATTCATATAATTTTTGTTATTACAATTTTTCAATATTTATATCCAAGTTTAAATAATTAATTAGTGAGAAAAAAAATCGAAATTTTAAACAATCGACTCAGATCTCAATTAAAATTGTACAATCCTTATTTGATGGTTTGAAAAAAAACACACAAGAGAGAAGACAAAATAAAGGAAGCAATTTTAAATTTGAGAACAAAGAAAAGAGATCAATAATTTTAAAAACAATAAAAACTGAACTACGTAATTAGCTTTTAAGCCATGGTCAAGTCTATTCATGATTCACATAGATTTTTATATAAAAATAAAAAAAATTAACTTTAAATTCCAAAAATCATATAAAATAACACAAAATTTCAAATGTAGAACACTATATGATCGTTTTAAAACTACAAAAATGTATAAATCAATGCAATTAGACTCAACAAAAGATAATTCTTACAAAAATAAAAATCAAATATAATTTTAAATAAAATAAATAAAATAAAACAATTACATAAATTAAGTTCAATTATTAATCATTATTTTTGTCGGATGAATTAATAAGGATTTTTTTTCCACAATTGTTAATGAAATCTATACTAACTATTTTTTTTTTGTCAATATTTATGAAGTTGAATTTAATAAATTTTTATATTTAATGATGATTAAGATGCTCCAACTATCTAAAACAAGAAAAAAAAAACTCGTAATCACCTTATCTAAATGTTATTTCAAGACGAGGACATGAAATTATTTTAGAACTTTTTATTTTAATTAAATGAAAATTTATTAAGAATAAAACAGGGACATAATTGCATATACTAAGCGATTCCCCATTGTATATTAGATAGATTACATAAAATGATAATTAAGGATAAAACAAAAGCTTATGTAAACCGATTGGAAAATTTCATTAGATAAATACTAGTTGATTCATATAATATATATATATATATATATATATATATATATATATATATATATATATATATATATATATGTGGTCCGTTAATATTATGTTAATAAATGAGTTAAAAAGTTTTTTAAAAAAATTATATTAAGTATTATTATGAATTTTGATATTTTTAATTACGTTGACTTTTTAAAATCTACCAATCATTTAGAGCTGTTAAAATGGGTAATCCGGCTCGACTCAGTCTGGCACACTACAGATTGGTCACTCAGTAAGTCAACCAAATCCGATTAACTTATTAGAAAGCTAAAAAATTTGAATCTGGTCCGTCCCATTACGGGTTGGTGGGTTAAACGGGTTGACTCACTTAATTATAAGTTTTTTTTAAATAAAAAAATTATATTCACTCTAAAATGATGTTAAACTCCAAAGATAAATAAAAAAATATTATACAATCCAAGCGTAATCCAAAAACAAACGCAGGCGAACAAACAAATTCTGAATATTGATAATTTTTGTATCACTTGTCGTATCACTTGTCTACTTATAATATTAAAGTCTTGAATAAATAAATCTATAATATTTTTCTCTCTTGAAACACTTTTTTATCCTCATCTACAATATAATAAAAAATGCTAAACACAAAATAATAAATAATTAAGTTAAATTAGGTGGGTTGGTAAACCAACCCGACTCACCACGAGTTCAACCCAGGTGAGCCGGGTTCTAAGTGAACCGGGTTGAAAACTAACATGCATAAAAAAATTACATTTTTTTTCCAACTCAACCCAGCTCAAACCCATGGTAAGCCGAGTTGGCTCGCGGGTTATAACCCATTTTGATTACATAAAAAATTATTAAAAAATCAAATAAAAGATGATAAAGCATGAAAATCATATTAAATCTATAATAAAAATGAAATTTTATGTATTATGTTGAAAGTTGTACTATTTAGTAAATTCAAAAATATTTTATAGCATTTTAATGAATTAGTGACAAATTTTGTAATTAAGTGTAAATAAATAGTTAAAGAATCCTACTACCAGAATAATTTAAAAATTCTTAAAATAATGATACAAATAAGCGTATAGTAGATTATTATTATTTAATATTCAAAAGAATATTTTATGTTAAATTTAAAGACTAAACTTTAAAAAATGTGTATAATATTTAAAATAAAAAAAAATATTTATAGAAACCAAAAATTAATAAAATTATTTTTATAAAACTTTTCTTTGTTTGAATATAAGTTTGGTAAAGAATTTTTTTTTCTTTAATACTAATATATTTATAAACAAGTATTTCAATAATGTTTGTAACTTTTTTAAATTTTGAATATTAAATATATATCTTCACATTTTTTTACTAAATTAATTTTCTTTTATAAAATTTTGGTCGGACTAAAGATTTTATAATAAAGATTTCCATTGTTAAAAGAATAAATGTGTAGATTTCTTCAAAAGTTATTGGAATATAAAACTTTTTTTTTTCAATTTAATTTTTTTTATTAGATTGTATACGTTTTAATGTATATTGTATGAATAAATCAGTTGAAAGAATCTATAATTGAATAGATTGACAGAAAACTTAATCATACATTTTACCAACAATTAAACTTAAAAATCTTCAATTTCTAGACTTATAAATATTTTATCAAATATATATATATATATATATATATATATATATATTATTCATTCCTTACTCTTTTTAAATATTCACTATTTACCAATGTTGGTGAAATATAATTAAATCGGGTAACATAAAGTAAAAATAATTATTATTTGTAATTAATACGCGATTTTATTGATTTATATTTAATTTGATTAACGTTTTCACATTCTAAAAATTATTCAAATTGATTTCTATAAAATTTAAACAGTATACGTTCAATAACAAATTATTTATTTATAATATAGTTAAAGTTATGTTATCATTTATCTTTTCAAATCTAAAAAATATATAATTTTAACAAATATAAATTGTTTTTTTTTAAAACATAAAATTGTTATACAAAACTACCTAGTGAATAATTTAAAATCATTCGTTTTTAGATAAAATGTTAAAATATACCATCTTATGCAAGTAACAAGAATTAATTATATATATAATTAAAAAATAAATTATGTATAAATAATATTGTTCTCATCAAATTTAGTGAGTAGTTTTTGAGATAGATTGACATGTATTTATAAATTTTCCAAACCATAAATAGAAAAATATATGAAATAAATTATATGCCTTAAAAATAAATAAATATTATATCTTAACTATATTATATAATCAATTAAAATTATTATTATAATATCTTATGAATATATCATAATAATATAAAAAAATAAATTATTATATCATAATATACTAACTTCAAATATCTTAAAAATATATTTTATAACATCAAATATATAGAGAAACAGATACTTTATAATATTGAATATATAACCAAATGATAACAAGAAAGATATTAAATATAATACTTTTTGAGTATATATATGGAACTCTTCTTTAGAAGTATTGTAGTTGATATTCTCAAACAACAATAGTTTCATAAGAGAAAAAGTAGCAAAGAAGCCTACAAGAACACAAATGAAGAAACAATCTGACGGAAAAGGGATGGAACTTCTGCCAGAGGACGTGATTATGGAAATCTTGTTGAAGTTGAATGTGAAGTCTCTTGTTCGATGCAAAAGTGTGTGTAAGTCGTGGCTATCTTTGATATCTGATTCTCACTTTATAAAATTGCATTTTGATATGTCTTCAACAGAGAAACTTATGTTCCTTTCTATTTGGGAAAAAAATCGTGAACTCCCCTCCATAGACTTCAATGCCTCCCTAAACCATGATTCTAGTCTTGTTCAATTCAAAGTACCACATGAAATTTTTTATCATGTATATTTAAAATTTGGAGGTTCTTGTCGAGGATTTTTAGTTTTGAAAAGTTGGAAGTATATATATCTATGGAACCCATGCACAGGTTTCCTCAAACAAGTTTGTCAGTCACCCATGGATTCCCTCGAAGATGTCTCTTACGATTTATTGTTTCAAGGTTTGGGGTATGACCCATTAACCGATGACTACTTGGTGGTTCAACTTTTCAGAAATCTTAACACTAATGATAGAAAAAGGGCGCAAGTTTTCTCGATCAGAGCTAATAAGTGGATTGAAATTGAACCTGTCAATTTGTCCTTCACATCCTGTGGCTGGGAGAATTATAGGCCAGGCAGAGTTTTGAATAATGTCATTTATTGGTTGGGTTGCTGTTTGAAGGAAGAGATGCATGTTGTCTTTATCATTGGCTTTGATGTAACAAAAAGGATGTTTTTTGAGATAGTTGTGCCAGTTGATGTTGGGAATAACATTGATCAAATAGCTTTGAGTGAACATGCAGGATTGCTTAGTCTATGTGTTTTTAAAGAGAGCAACCATTCAATAGAAATATGGAGTATGAAAGAATATAGAGTAGAATCATCTTGGGCCAAGACTAGTGTGGTGTCTCTCGTTCTTCCACGCAGATTCTTCAACCTACTTTGCGTAACAAAAGATGGTGATATTGTTGGAGAAGATTATAAAAAATTGATCAAATATAATAAGAAGGGGAAGGTGAAGGAGAATCTATCATTGGCTCGTCTTCATCTTTCATCCTTTCATGTCGAGATCTATAAAGAATCTCTTTTCTCACTTCCTTGTCACAATGAACAAGCAATAGAAGATAATTAAGTTACGATTAATTTATATTTACTTTATTGTATATCTTTTTTATAGATATTTTATGTAATTTATACTTTTTATGTAATTAGGTTACGATTAATTTAAGCTAATAATATATTTATGGTTAATTTATTATTTATTATTAAATAAATAATAAATAATAAATATATTAAAGGATTAATTTATTATCTATGATTAAAGAACATTTATACAATTAAATCAATATAAAATAAAAAATATTATATATATTAGAGTGAGAAAGAGAAAAGAGAAATGGTTGAGAGGAATGAGAGAGGTGAGTAAGGGTTTAGAAAGTTTTTTTTTTTTTTTTTTAGAATGAAAATTATTAAAATACCCTTATATATATATATATATATAACAATTATAATTTGAAATCAATTAAAACATAACATTTGGATATAAGTATTGACAAAATTATTTATTCAGAAAGTAATAAATTATATTAAATTAACTATTTTTAATTGAAACCAATTTGTAGGAGACGAATTCACTCACTTTTACACGACGTAAGCACAAAGATTTGATTTAATCTGCATGGTTTGACATTTGAGTGTTATTTTGTTAATAAAAAAAGAAAAACAAAGCTACAAAGGAAGAAACATAAATCATTGACTCTGGAAGCATGTGCCATGGGCCAGAGCAGGAGGAGGAGATATTTATAGCCGAAACTCCTGCTTTAATTTAAAAAACAAAAACTGTAATAGACTTGATTTAATCTGCATAATTTCCACTTTTGAGTGTTATTTTGTTTAAAGACAAAAAAAAAAGGAAAAAGAAGAAGAAGTGTTATATAACTTGTAATAGAAAGGTCATACAATACATTAATGGAAAGAGTAACTTAAAAAAGAGAATTCCCTGTTTCCAAATAAAAGTTTCAAATTCGTACTATTACATGGGATCATCTATACTTTCAGTGATTAGTAACGTAATCATTCATAAATAATTGGGGAAAAGAAAGCGTAGCAGTAGAGATTTAGGATTCTTCTAAACAAATACTTATACATAGTATTTGTAAATTTCAATACGAAGGATCCGTGGCGCAATGGTAGCGCGTCTGACTCCAGATCAGAAGGTTGCGTGTTCGATTCACGTCGGGTTCAAATCCTGAACTGGGTCCTTACAAATAATTTTGTTTTACTAATTCAAGTTTTTTATGTACGAATTTTAAACACAGTAAATTCAATCTGCTTTATATAATAAGAAAAAAATATTTTTATTACATTTGAATATTATTTATTACTTTCTATAAATGTTCTCATTTTCTTATAAATACTAAAAATGGTTACTGGAAGATGTTTATTCTTGAGTTATAAATTATCTGACCCAACAAAATTATGGTTGAATTAAGTTAAATTTGATCGTGAGTAAAAAAATAAACTCAGTCCGATTATACTTAATTGGGTCGAATTTAAAATTAGATTAAATTCATCCAGTCTAAACCACTTATACAATTATATTTAAGTGCATTAATCCCGTTTATTATATTGTTTTTTTAACAGTTTTATTAGAAAAATATTTTAATTATCTTAATACAGTTCTTATTACGAAAACGATTACCTTTGTTTTTCAAATTCGGCAACTAAGACTTTGTCAAAGCTTTTCAAATTGTTACAATTTATGTTCAGGTCATATAGCATTGTTGCAATGTATATTCAGGTTATAATTTGGCTTTCCTGTGACTTGATCAAATAAATTAAAATCACGATGTTTTAAACTTTCCTCAAACACAGAATTTCAGAAGAAAAAAAAAATCTAAAATTTGTCAGTAACAACTTGAAACACTAATGCTAACTCGTATCAGAAGGCAATATTTGAAAACAGCCTGTTCATTATGGTTATAAATAACTGCAATGAGTCCTAGTTCGTGCTGATCCCTCCATCCCCTTCTGCATTCAATGGAAACTCAACTAGACCGAGTTTGATACTACTGCAAATCTCCTAAATTGTGCTCCATATGCTGCAGTAGTTGCCACTGTTGTTGAAGCCACTAAATAGCTGCACCAGAAAATGGTTCGAGTTCATATCTGGTATGATTTGCTGGAAGGGAAACATAAAATTCTCACAAGATTACCTCAAATAAGTAATATATGGTTGAGTTTCCTGTGTTCCAAACTCTGGTTGAAGAAGAGCAGCAGCAACTAGAGCTAATTGGAACACTGTATTCACCTGTTCAAATTTGTGTTCCTCCTCAAGAAGTATGAAAGATAAGAGAACTTTTCACAGGCTCTCCATCATAATTTTACTACTAGATAACATTTTTTTTTCCTTTTTAAAAGCATTTTAGTGAGAGAAGTTTTGCAAAGTTAGGGATTAAAGTGAGGGTTTTGTAAAGTCAGAAATTAAAGCGACTTATACTTAGAAAAGCTTGAGGGTTAAAGGGCGTCATTGGGAACGTAATTTGAGACCATTACAAGCTTTGGGTTTTGTCCTGTATCCGTTGATAAACAATATTCAAATTCCTCTAATTGCATGTATAGATATGCTTACACTAATCATCATCATGTTAATAAGTCAAACTCCAACATTTGGTTCAATTGAAGGAAGGGCTTGGACTCGTTGATCGTGTTAAGAAATAAATCAAATATAGTAAAATGTTCTGTCTCTGCACATCTCAATCATAACCCTAAATATTATCAAGGAGAGTAACACAACAGGCAGGTGATACAACTAGTCTATATAAACCAGTCTGCACTTAACACCATATGTATGATAAGCTCAAAACATCCATCTGGCTTACCTTGCTTAGAAGGAGTGGTTCAACCTTTTGGCGGGCGGTTCCATCAAGGTTAAAAAAATCAAACCAGCTTTTCCACTGAGAGAAACACACAACATCAAAATTTTATCTTGATGACCATACAATTTCTATAGCAAAAAGGAAAAGTTGAGAGCCACATTGTTCATACCTTCCAACCCAAGCTATTTGCTCTTAGAAATACTGCACCCCCCACAAGGAAGACGTCCCGAAACACCACAAGACTAACAAGTCCAGCTTCAAAATGAGAAACCAGAATGGATAGTTTTACATAACATAGATGGTAGTATCTGGGTTCTCGAAACATAAATCGGAGATAATGCAACATATAATTAAATAAAAATTGCATCTTCTTGTCAGCCTCACATTGAAACATCTTAAGTTAAAAGATTTACAAAAACTGGCATTCAGAGGCCAAGGCTTTAAATTGGAATGGTAGCATTTGTTGATATTACAGGAAATTGTGGACAAATAGGGTAAGTGAAGCCACAATTGCTGTTGCGGACACTTAAAATCGTTGACATTGCTTTCAAATTCACAGCAGCAGACCCATTTTTAAGAGCATGGACATGTCCTAATGCTATGGTATTCTCAGTTCTATTTTAATCTTGATAAAATCATGAATGCTTAAGCCAACTACTGTTTAGGAACCAACCCAGAGGAGTAGCAAGCAGAAGGACTTACGATGCAGTAGATCTTTATGCACCATGGCAAGTGCAACGCAACCAATAAGAACCTGGATTCAAGAAAGAAGAAAACCAGATGAAACAAAAACACAAGTGGAAGGGGGAAAAGAGAGTGGAGAATACCTTGTCAGCAAGGGGATCAAGGTAGGAACCCACTACGGAATCTATCTTCATCTTCCGAGCCACGTATCCATCCAGCTACGATCAATTATTAGAATCACACAACAACATAAAAACAAACACATTTAGCATGTGAACGATAACGTTAAGCTGCAGCATAGAAAGTAAAAAGCAAAAAACATTGGTTGTTGATACTCACCCAATCAGTGGCCCCAGAGAGTGCCAACCCTACAAATGCTGGAGTATAGAACTCGTTGGAGATCATCCTGTGTAAAAACAAAAGGCCAAACTAAAGCACCGAATAATGTTTTGATAAAGAAAAAGAAAAAAAAAAAACCCGAAGGTACCATGCGAGAAGAGGACCGGAAAGTAATCGGGAGAAGGATATGAAATTGGGGAGATTGACGAAGCTGTGGAAAAGGGAAGGATTGGTGGAAACGGAGGGAACCGGATCAGGGAAACGGAGAGGGAGAGGGAGAGGAGGAGCGTAGCGAAGCAAATTGAAGGGGTGGACCTTGGGGAAAACGACGGCGTTTTCGTGAAAATAGAGAGGGGTGGCGGATTGAGAGAGTTTCCATGGGGGACGAGTGAGGAAGAGAGGGCCTGAGCCTGGGCCTGGGCCTGGGCCGGGAGAGAGGAATCTGTAATTGTTTGTTGAGCGGGAGTGGCGGTTGTTGTGGTGAGGCGCGTACCAGGGGAATGCGTATATTGAGGTGAGGAAGGTTCGGGCTTTGGTTTGGGTTTGGGTTTGGGTTTGGGTGTTGTCGGCGAGTATTGCTTTGAGGAACTTGCGGAACAGAACCATCATTGTAACATCTTCCGGTGAAGCTGCGCAAAGAGATTTTGGGTTTTAGTTTCAGATGACTTTCACAATTATCAAAGGATAACCATTGCTAATCTTTTTTACTATTTACCCCCTTCGTCTTCTTCTATCACTTTAACCAAACCCCAAAGGATTTTCTCCATTAAATAAATATATTAAGAATACATTCTCACTCCTCCATTTATAACTCCACTTCAATCTTCTCATTTATATAAATTTGAAAAAAAAACATTGATAAATTTTACATTTTTCAAAAATTTTGGTGATAGTAACTGTTATAGCTCATAATCTCTCTCCTTTCTTATCTTCTCTTACAATTGTATATATATTTGTATATGAGATTTGAATTAATATTATTATCACTCAAAGGAGATAAATTTAGACAATTCTATTTATTGATCTCATTTTTGTTCCTTTTATGGTATTTAATAATATAGTAAGTTTTGTTTGGTTGTTTGAGAAATTTAGCTTATGCCTGGTGTGAATTGCAGGTGGTATGAAGAAGCAGACAATAATGTTAAATTGAATTTGATTTATACAGAGATCAAGAACTGATTTGCAGCTGCTGCTACTCACACTTCCAATCTCCATTTGCATTTCTATATTTTTTCACACTCAAGAACTTCATAACTTTGCCTAATATTTGGCAACAGAAAGTGAAAATAACATTAACTTTTGAAATTCAAGATACAAGAGGAGAGTAATTGAAGAAAGTAGATTGAAATTCAGTCAGAGATGAATGTTATTGATGTCATCCTTGAGGATCCTGTAGCCATAACCAGGAACTCTGTTCCATTCACTGCTCTTCACCACTTGTGTAACAGAACACATTTTTGGGAGAAACACACTGTTATCTCTTCTCTTCCTTCTCTTTCCTGTCATCAGAAACACCCAAAAACTAGGTCTGCAAACATAATGAGGTTGAGGTCTCTGTGAGTTTCCTATCTCAAATTTGGAGAAGTACTCAATTTCCTTCCTCACAAGGGATCCAATTGTGCCTCTTGTTCCTACAGCAACTGGAGTAGGAGCACCCATTCTTTCTAGAAATATGGTTTTTTATGGCAGTGACAATGCTTTCATATATAGTGCATTGAATTTACTGCTTTTGAAATTGATGCATTCATCAATGAGACTTCCAGATGTAGATAGTTGTGGCCATCATCCTAAATTTAATTTTAAATTTGTGACAACAACATGCTTTATCAAAAGCATCAAGTCCCATGATTATTGAAACTTTATAAAGTGAACAAAAACATCAAATTACCTCAACCTCTGCAATCAAATCTCACTTTATCCTTTTGACTTCTCCAACTATATAATAGCTTGCTTCTTATGCACACTATACTTATATATACAATTACTGATCATGATATGTACGAATTTGGTTTCTGCAATTTGTCCCCTTGAGTTCTTCCACAATTGCTGTATTGACAAAATTGAAATTTCACTTTTCAATTTGTAGCAAAAGTTGCTCTTGACTCTCCACCTTTTGTGCCTTGGCCAGAGGAAAGAAGGTTGCTCTTTCGTTGTCTTGGTTGTGTGCTTTTTGGACATGGGGTCTGCCAATTTGCTGTCTTCCTCTTAATTCTTCTGTTCTAAAAATTTTTTTCTTTTTCAAGTTAAATTATAATCTGATCACTTTTATCCTTGAGTGACATACTAACAAGACGTGATTATATTTAAAACTAATACAGTTTTTACCAAACAGAATTAATAAATCTAACAATCAGTTATGGGAGTTCTTTATTTAATCAAAAAGCATGTTTTGTTGGCATTGATGTGATTATCTTATAGTGTTTGGTATCATGAAAAACATGATCAGCTGGAAATGCAACAGGATACTTGCAGTATCAGCATGGAAATTTAATGGCATGTGTGGAAAAAAAGAAGCCAATACAGTAAATGAAAAATTGCAGACATTATAATGAATATCATAAGCACTATCTGTGTCATTATTAAGTATTATATTCTTCAATCATGATCCATTATTAAGAAACCCCCATTTGTATATTTCCATATTGTTTTCAGCTTAAATTTTGGAAGGAAGAAACAAAATCTAGTTACTCACAATTTTTTACTGTAATATTGGTAAGATGATTTCTTAAGTTTTTAGTAGAATAGAAAATGACGTAAAATTATATCTTTATTGTTTTGTCTCATTGTATAAAGACTAATAAAATAGCAAAGTAGAAAAATTCGTAAAAATATCGAAATTATAAAAAATAGACTAACAAACGTGAAATGAGGTTTTATCATTCCTTTGTATGTCAGGCTTTCGAAAAGGAAGGAATGAATATTGAGATGTTTTCCATCCTCTGTGAAATGTTGTAGTTAACCTAATCGAATAACATAAATTAATTAGTAGATCTCTTAATTATTTACTATTTTAATTGGATCTTCAAATTTCTATAAACATGTATTTGGGACATCGATAGAATAGATACATATATACCTTTTAATTATTTTTTATTTAAAATTGTAATAATTTTATAAATAGACAGCTAAGAGATTTAATTTTAATCTAATTATTTTTTATTCATAGATTTTTTTACAGTAGTTTCGAATTTAATAATTTTTATTGTAGGTCAATAATTCAATAATATTTTTCTTTTGTTTTCTATGATTAATTTTTTACATAACATATAATAAAATAAGATTTTAGAAATAAATGACATAAATCAATTAAAAACATGATTTCTTTGCACTTTTCCTAGAGTTTATTTGTTGGTATCGCTTCCAGAGAGTGTTTTAACATGTTTTCAGTTCAATGAAGAAAAACCATATTAAATGACCTTATAGAATGAATATCGCTATTATTATTTTTTTCTATATCAGTGAGCTAATACTAATTTTTCGACATTAATACGATTAACATAGTTATTTAATATGAAAATAACAGAATATCCATTAATTAAATTTAATGAGTAGGAAATGTGAGTGTAATCTTCCACCAATCAATTAAAATATCAATAATATGGTTTTGAAAATAATTATAATAAAATTACACAATTTTCCTTTTTAAGTCTTAAAAGTAGGATAAATCTATTTGTTGCGTTTTGGAAGGAAAAATGTTATTTAATGAGATGGGATTGTTGTGTTTGAAGTTTAAGGGAGATAATTTTTGTTTTTGGGATATAGACTCCTAAATTCATATACATATGCTGTAATGCAATTAAGTCTATCAATTTGTATTTTCAGTGCAAAAGCTCTAAGTATAGTCTATTCAGCTTCGTGTTGAACCATGTTATTCATTGATTGGGTTATTGTTTAAAGGAACCTGCGTTTACTGTTGTTATTCTTGCATTATATTTAACAAGAAGGAGGGTTTTTGAGATATCTCTATCAGTTGATATTGAGAAAGACCAAGTTGGAGGGAACTTGGAATATTGTTCAATTTGTATGTTATTAAGAAGAATAATCATTTCATAGAAATAAATACAAAGTGCATCCCAATTTTCGTAATAAAAAGTGTTGATATATGAATGGATCCACCAAATATTAATAAAGGAAAAGTGAAGAAGAATTCGTCCTTTTTTATGAACTCGTGATAATGAATAAGCCAAAATAACAATAATATAGTCAACAGGTCAAATTAGTTTAAAATAATTTGTTACTTCTAATATATATTTTGATGGAGATTTGAAATTATTTATAATTATTTTTTGATATTATGTTAAAATAATATCTTTATTTATAATCAAATTTGACATCCAACTAGCAGTGCTAAGTACATCGAGGGAGGGTACTTTAGTCTTTTTAACTATTGATATGGAAGCAGTTAGTAATGATGGAGGTGCAGGCAGTAAAAGCCGAAATTGGTCTGTATTTCTTTTGGGCGTAGGAATATATGATTGGCTAAAAAAAGTATGAGAATGTGTGACTATAATACATACATATAATACGAAGCCCTAATCCTCCTCCAATGTCATTACAGTTACATAGTTACATAGGAACTGATGAACAAGAAACTGAATAAAATAGCAAGGGATACGTAAACAGCAATAAAAGCATACCTTTTATGAGCCTCAAAACTGATTATCGACTACAATTTAATAGAACATGATCTCATACAGACACTCCGCTTCTTATCTTTCACCCCCTCGCTCATGTTTTATTTTTGTCTTTTATTCTGTGAGATTAAGTGATCAAAATTATTGTTCGCCGGGGAGATGGCACACATACCTCATTCTTCTATACGAGGCAAGAGCATGTTGCAAAGCAACATCGATGCTAGCACCTTCCCTGAACAATGAATCATACAAATGGCAAACAAAATGTGACAGTTCCTCTTCATCATCGTCCCAAAAAGACAAAGTGTGGTCCCCATATCTCTCAGGGTCACTATCTTCCCAGTCACTTACTGGACTGTTGGGTACGGCCTCATCATCTGCTTCATCCTCTCCAATTTCAAATTTTCCATTTTCCACCGCATTCAACTCTTGGTAACCATCAACATTGCTCGTCTGAGACTCTGGAGGTTCATTTGAAGGACAAACAATAGCTTTGGCACCGGAGTCTAGAAAGGCCTTTATAAGAGCAGCAGTAGGTCCATGTGTCCCTGTGCATATTATGATCCTGTCTCTCCAAGCTCCAACCTAGGTAATTCAGGATACCAGCAAAAGGAGAAAGTAGAAATGAGTTAAAAATTCCACAAATATGACAGGATTTGACTACAAATTTCTCTCCTTCATATCCCTACGACAACAGGAAAATTATTGTTGTAGCAGAGAACATGTCATACAACAACATAAAATACACATATTTCCCCGTAACCCCCTCGCCTCCTCTATCCCTCTGTCCATCCAACCAAAAATCATACATTGAAACAATCAATGAGGGAAAGCATGGCTCCGATTTATATTAAGAACCTATATCAAATGATTATATTTATATGCACTTATTTCCCTGTGTTAATTATATTATTTTTACATATTCATTTGTATTTGGGCTTAGCCCACATTCTCATTATTATAAATACATTATTTCATGTATATTTTTCATAGAGAAATTAATCATATACCTAGTTTTATTATATTTAATAATTATTATAACTTTAACAACTTTTATAGCATGTTACAATATGAATTATTTTATTAGAATATCACACCATTGACTTTTTCATCACATGTTATAACTCTGCACTTTATCTCCAAAAAAAAATATTCACTCTAGAGAAGTTAAATCCATAATTGTGAACTTCTCACTCTTATTCAACCCAAAGGACATTACTTATTTATCTTGATATTATAAAACAAACTAAAATACTTATCCCTTCTTCCACTAATAAAAATAGACACTAATGGCTGTAGATGATCTTTAAATTTTCAGTGCCTACACAGTTCAGATGCTTCAAAAATAAGCAAAAGCTGGTGTTGTGCCACAGTAAAGGTCTAATTCAAATAGTGAGTTTCCCAAAATTCTACTCCCTCCACATATTCATATTCTCCAAAATAAGGCATCCATATAGATAACCAGATTGAAGAATCACTCACGAAAGAAAGTTAGCAACAGAAACGAATTAAGCCGTATCAAGTGAATCATTCTTAGGATCTGTACTACAACTTCTTTCACTGTATAAAAGTGAATCATGTATAATCAAGTGACCAACACCCAATCACCATTCCATATCTTAAAACTCCTGGTCAGATGATGACAGTGAATGTTGGGTAACAGCCAATGTGAAAGTTCTTAGCAGTTTGAGTGAAGCTATAAAATGTACATCCAAAGGACAGTAAAGTGGAAGCAAAGCACACATACCATCCATCGTACATCCTCAGGGGATAGGTGCATAGAAGGGACAGTTCTACGAAACATATATGAAGCAATTTCTTGATCATCTTCCATAACCTATATAGAAAAACCTTAAGTTTGTAATAGATATATAAATCTGATCTAAAATGAATAAAGAAACACCAGGGAAAGAAGATATACTAGGGTTTGACGGCCTAGATATCGGTGGACAATGCCTCCAATTTGAAAATAGGATTTAAAGGCAACTAAATCAGAAATAGTAGAAATATTTGCCAGGAGAGTTGCACACTTTCTGCGATGGCTCCTCATTGTTGACAACAAACTGAACTTAACATTTTGTAGAAATTTCTCGGCAAGCTCTCCAGGTTCAGCCACCACAAACACATCATTGTGCCAACTAAATAAAAGGACAACAGCATCAAGCTTCTATGGGCACAGAGAAAAATAACTAGTGACAGCGAACAGACATTCATGAAAGTAATTAATCATACTAGCAAATACCTAACAATTGAGCCATCAGAGTCGTTTTGAAGAGACAAATGTATAACACCCACTTGTGGTGAATTCTGCAATTTCTCGTGCAATGATTTAATGGGCAAAGAGAGCTGTCTAAGACCTCGAGGTGACACCGGAGGTGATGCAACTGTTTTTCCCAATTGACCATCTAAACTCAGTGGTGGGACCAGATCAATTCGTCCAATCCTCTGACCAAGATCAGGACTATACATGAGGGGACTTGAAGGGAAGCTTCCGGTAAACAAAGGCGATGCAAATGGAGTTGGGAATGTTGTTGATGGCACTGTCTTCACAATCCCAGACAAACCCTGTATGAGGGACAGACGTATGCCATTACGAGCACAAAATGACTCAAGTTCCCTGGCATGGTGGATCACTTTTCCAGAATCTGGATTATGTGATGCTTCAACCAGTAGTACATTACGCCTCCACCCTAAGGTTGGGCCATTGGCTCCTGATAAAATAAAATAGAAGAGCCATAATGTCTAAGGGGAGCAATGAATGTAAAATTTTACAGTGCAAACAACATATAATCCACAATACCCTCAAGTGGTTCGTTTGTCTTGGGTAATTTATGTCTCAGATTTTCTGACCACTTCTCCTCATGATGGAATGGAAGGAGCAATCTCTCACACACATTTTCAAATGCTTGATGATTCTTTTGTATATACTCTTCAATTGCAGATTCCAACTTTAGCCAGTTAGTTGGATCTGTCTCATCAAGTTCCATATCACAACGTTCATCAACTGCGAGGAAAGACACCAAGAACACTTATTGAGAATTGAAGTTCTTTCCAAGAATGTCTAACAAAGAAAATAAATGGTGCTAACATTTAAAGCAAATAGTAAATTACTGAAAATTGAATCAAACGAAATTTAAAGGCAAAGAAAGATGCTTCATTCCCGAACTCAAGCATAAACATTATACCTGGATTGAAACGAAAATATTGTATCTCAGGAAGCATAGGTAACAATGTACTTAAAGCTTCCTCCACCCGATCAACAGAACATGAACTTTCAATCAATACCTGCCCCGTATCCAGATACCGCCAACCTCCTTTCCGTGCCTACAGAAGTATTAATGTACAACAATAAAAAAATTAACTTACAAACTTTGGTAGTCAGCAAGACGTCTCCAAAAATGAAAACTACTTATCACATTTATTAGAGTATATGGATTGTGCAAATATCCAAAATTATCACGGTCATAACTTAGATTCTGGTCTAGGATTAGTTTCCTATTTATTCACTTTAAGATAAATTACCACATTTCCTTACCATGATTTATTTTTCTAATTAGTTAGGATTATGATCAGTATAAATAAGGGCTAGTACTTTAAATTTATAAACACGTCAAAACATTGTAAAACATCTTGGTTAATATCAATATAGTATCTCATTCCCTTATATCACTATACCTCCTTCTATGCTTGAAATCCCATAATTTCAATATTTTTTTTTTAATTTCATGTTTACAGACCTGTGAAACAAGGGTTAGAATGAATAACTATCCAAACCCTTGATCTTCTTTTCTAAACACAGCATATTATTGTAGAGCAGAATTAAAAACTGAGAAGATTACCTACCCTAGTTCGAACAGAACCACATCCTACGGAAACCAGACAGTCAATTTTTGTGTCAGGCCACAGAAGTTGTGCTTCTCTTATGGCAAAAATTGTAGGATTGTTTGCTACTATTGCACCATCTTGCCAGCGATTGAGATCTTAAGGTACGTTGGAGCATGAAAGCAAATACATGTCAAAATAGTACAGAAATAGAAATAACTAAGACTAAAATACAGAAAATTTGATGCAAATAAAAGCAGACAAATCAGTACCATCTGAGAAATCGTCTAGATAATATGGAGCAGAAGACGATGCTCTGATGGCCTTCCATACTTGATGCTTACAGCTTCCAATGAAAGCACTGCGCCTATAGCCAACCTGTTCACCCACAGTCGATGACAATACATTGATCCCTGAACTATCCGATGTTGTAAGAGCAACCTCAGGTGTTCCAGCAGGGTACTGCATTATAGATAGTAACAACATAGAGGCAGAGAGGAACAGAGAATTATATATCATAATAAAAACACTTTAAGAACAACGAACAAATGTGTTTTAACAGCATTTATAAACAACAATAAAAAATATGAACCTGATAATTGCGGAATATGAAGGGCTGTGCAGGCATCATGCTCACCAAGGTTGATACAACAAAAACTTTGGGCACATTTTTCACTGCAGAATCTATCATTAGATCTCCATCCTCATCAGCACACATTTCCTTCAATAGCCTCTCAAACTGTTCTGCACTGTGCTGAAAGTTAACAAGTCATAACACTCATTTTAGGGCATAGAAAAATCACATACATATACCATATCTTTGTCAAAATAACTAAAAGTTCACAGAAAATTATATCTTTGTCAAAATTATGTGTATTAGCAAGTGTTGGCAGTGTATGATAACAAACACCCACTTGTATGTGTTAGCAAACTAAGTACAGTTTACCTTAAAATATGCATGGGTGTAACATGTTAACAGACCTTTATTCAATATAGCTGGGTGTATATTAGCGAGTCCCCTATATACGTGTGGGCGGGGAGGAGGATTTACTAACTTACCCACTTGATTTTTAGAATGAATAAATTAGCAACCTACACTTTGGATATATTTTAAGAAATTTAACTTGTAGTTCGCTAACTTCATCTAAAAACTAAGTGGGTGTAAGCTAGCAAACCTCATGCATTTAATAACTTGCACCCACAAGTTTTTCTAGAAAGAGTAACAAGTTGCACAAAAGACGGAAGTCGCTATAACTTATTTACTTACTCCTAAAATTTGGCGAGTGTAAGTTGTCAAATGCCTATTATATATAGATACACAAACATATACATATGACAAGTAAATGTCAATGCTAACATTTGGTTTGATCCCCCCATGCTTTTTGTTTCATCGTTTTTCTTTTTGTTTAATAAATTTTCATGTAATAACAAATGATAGATATCCTTTAAGGTGTTAGCATAGCTGACTTCCCAAAAGTACATAGTGAATACCTAACATGAGTTTTATAAAAAAAAGTGTTAATGCAGCAGCATAATGGAAAGAAGTACATACTTTTGATCCATGAACAACAACCCTAAAGCTCTGTGATGAACTTTTATAAAGTTGATCCAATTTTTCTCGCCAAGTAGCAGCTTCATTGTCCTTGGGAACAGAGTCAGCAAAAACAAGCTTCCCTGATACCAATTGTTTTGAATCAGTTCATCTAGAATTGTAGAAATATACAGATTGATAGAGAATAAATAAATGACATATACCATTCCTAAGCAACATCCTTACCAAGATTTTTGTATATATCTTCACATTCTTCCAAAGTCATTAACTTAATCCCAAGCGCAACAGCTAGCATTCCGCCCGTTGAAGTGCCGCATATTAAATCAAACAACTCATGTATTCGTTTTCCAGATCCCTTTTCAATTTCCTTTAGCATTTGTACAGTTGCTAGACCTTTCATTCCACCTCCATCCATTGCGAGTATGCGTAGTCCCTGCTTTGCCACTTGTCTCCCCTTAATTGCGCGCCTCAGGTTTTCATTTTCTCCTACAAAAGAAAAAAAATGAAGAAGCCCATTCAGTGATCAGGATAAAACATCATAAGAAACAAATGAATTTTATATACAAAGACAAACCAAGAATTGCCAAAGCACGAGCAGCAGCTTTATAAACACGTGGCTCAGTTGCAACAGTCAGGCGCAAGAGAAGTTCTCGTAAGCTTTCAGAAGTAACAAGTATTCGACGATTTTCCAGACAGAAGGCTAAACTCCCAACAGCTAACAATGCTAGCCTTTGTACCTAATAGAAGGACAAACCTAAAACTTAAAGGACTATGCAATACAAGGAATCAATTAAATCATTATCTATGAAAAGAAACTAACTTGCCTCTGGATCTTTATGGGCACATAAGTTTTTCAATGATTTTAAAATATCCTTGGTCAACATCTTCTCAGCCACACTATCAGAAGTGAAAGCCAACTTGACCACAACTTGCAATACAGATATTACCTCTTCCAGACCACCAGACTTCAGAACTGTCCTAATTGGTTGCATGATGTCTGCTTTCATCAGATGCAATGCTACGGAATCACCAGAGGCAAGGGATGAAAGAGCAGAGCAGGCTTGTTCAACCTGTAAAATATTAAGGACAGTCACCAAATAGCAGTAGAAAAGGTTTTAAAAATTGTGATATCTAGACCCAGTAAAACATACCACATGACTGTTGTCACTACTTATCATGCTTATAAGCTGTCGCACTGCATTCTCATCTTTACCTATAAAGGCTCTATTTCCTTCATCTTGCATTATCTTTCCCAGTGCAGATGCTAGTAAAGGATGATGACAAGAAGAAAAGCGGAATATAAGAGAGAAGAAGGCACTGAGTCTATGCCTAGAAGCACCAAAATAAGAACTGTTTTCCATCTGTACTGACAAGAAAAAACATGTTTAATTGAACGTGTTAGGTTTTAAAAGGATAATGTCAGAAGTAGTCTAGTTAGTTTGTAAAGTGCTACCTCTATTTGCACATTCACCGATCTCAAATTTTCATCTGCCACAATCCTAATATTTGCAAGAGAAAGGTGGCGAAGTTTATGGAGGGGCAAAATTTCAGGAAGAAACTCAAGAGGATTTCCAAATAGCCTAAGAACCCGAAGTTCAGCCATAGCCCTGCCATGAGTGGTAACAATAAGACCAGAGGATTACGTGGAGTCTAGACTAGTTTATACAAAATCTTCTAAACCAAAAACCTGAAGTCAAGAAGTGGCCTAACAAGCTTGTTATGTTCCAATGACAACTCCACCAACTGCATACACTGTCTCAGTTCCGCTGCTCAAAGAAATAAAAATCAGATACAAGGACTTATTTTATTAGAAACACTAATCTTAGTATCAGTTACTTAAGGAAATATCCTAAGTGTAGATACTGCAGGGTTTAACATTGGGTGTGTTCCCCAACTCCATAAGGTTAATCAAGTATGTTGGTGCAGTAAGTGGGGCTAGGACTTCCCGTACCCAATGCAATCATGCTTTCTATGTTTTGTGTTAAGTTGGAAGCTGCATGTATCTAACATTATTACTCATTTACTTTCACGTAGATCTATCTGAAGATGTTTACTCAGTATACTTATATTAGAGGATATACAAATATTTCCACCACTGATAGGCACACTTGAACACGTCTAGCTTACCTATATCATCTATGGTAGTAGTCAAACAATGAAAGCTTACCAGGCACCGAAACAACCATGTTGCTGTCAACCCTGAGCACTTTTAAGCTTCTTAGCACACCGAGCTCAGGCGGCAAAACACTTAGCCTGTTGTTATCAAGATAGAGTTTCTCAAGGTGTGGCAATTGTGTAAGCTCCACTGGAAATACCTGTACATAGTAACAACGTGCTCAAAACATCCCCGATCCAACTCAATAACATTTGACTTCAACTCCACCACAATTATACGAGCACTTCCTGATCACCAAGGAGGGAAAAAGCAAGGCAAGAAGACATAATAATACAATACAAGTGTATTTTTAGATGCTACTTGAGTTCAGAAGTACTTTTGTTTCCAAAGAAACAAATTCTTGTTTCTTTATTTTATACCTTGAAAGTCGGGATCACGAATTAGAATTTACAAATGCATGTTCCTAACTTTTATCCAAACATAGCCTAAATCCTTCATATGTTACCATAGAATATAGCAGACATCAAACGAATCACTGACTAACACTTCCAATTTCGGAAACTACACATATCACACAAACAAACAGCAGATTCATAAAATTCACTTGTCTTGGCAGCAGGTATAAACCACAGGAGTGCGAGTTCCATCAAAGAGTAAGCAACACTCACCGACAAGCCACAACCACATAGGCTCAGAACAGAGAGACTGGTCCAGTGGTTGCCGGAGCCGGCAACGGCGGCATCTCCAACGATTGGCGTCGACGGCGGCGTGGAGGACGGCAAATCAGAGCGCAACAAGCGTATCAAAACGCCAGTTCCGTCGCTCTGCTGACCGGAGGCAACAACTTTGCTCATTGTGACCGCTCTGAGAGGCTCTCGTCGCTTAACAACCTTCATTACCAAATCCACCACGCTCTCATCATCGTCCCGAGGCGAGAGCTCAACCACCACCGTGTCCTGCGGCATCGGCAGCGCCACCATCAGCTGCGATTGAAGCTTCAGCGCCACCTGGTCCTCGTCCTCCGACGCTGACCAATCCAATTCAATGCGAAACCCGAGGTCCTGATCCTGAGAGATGATTGAGGAAGTGGAAGCGGACGAAGACAACGAAGAAGAGGAGGAAGAGGAGGACCGGGAAGAGGATGAGGTGCGAGCGATATTCTCCGGCGGATCATCGGTGCCATAGCTGAGAGTGAGGTGGAAAATCTCCGAAGGTCTCTTCCAACCCAAACCCCAAGACATTGTCGATTTTGGATCGAGAATTCACGATTCAGTTACGTACTCCCATTGAATTGTTGATGAGAATGACCTCTACGTTACGGTGCCGCATTCGGATCCGAATCGGATCGTGCGGTTGAATGCCGAATGCTGATTGATGTTTCAACAAATACCGGAAAACAGAATAATGTAATCAGCTTTAGCGCACACTAACTCAGAAGACGAACCCAAGCTGTGTTACCCGTCAACCCACATGCGCACCTATGCCATCAAATTCAGTGTTCTTTCTTTCTTCCCTTATTTCTTTTCTTTAAAGAAAAGAGAAAAGAAAGAAAGACACTGTTTTGGACAAATAAATGCTACGCATTAGTTAACGTTTGATTTTCAAGGATGTTAGGTATTTATTATTTATTTATTTATTTTATAGTACTGCAATTACGATATTTCGTAGATGTCGAGTTTGAAAAATATACTTGTTTATAAAATATTAAATTATGGAACGAAGGCAATAAGGCTGTTGAACTTTAATTTGGGTTTTTTATTACACTTAAAGGAAGAAACCTTGGCCGGCTATTTGGTAGAAGACTCAAGAACTTAACTAACTGATTTCAAGATGAAAGTGCATACAAAAGCATTATCTTGAAGTGAAGTGGTGAGAAAAGTCTTATTTGAAATTGTGTAAATTTTATTTGGTTGAAGAAAATTATTAGTAGCGACTTAGGTTTAAGGGCTTGGATTCCCATAAAAAGAAAAGTTTTTGTTATTTTCTTTTTTGAGTCTATCATCAGTGTAAAAAATTCTCGTTATCCTTGAATAACATATTGCATATAACTAATGAATTTTTACACCTTATTGATGCATTAAAAAATTCGAAATCAAATTATTGATTTTAAAACTTATTTTTACTGAACAACTTCAACTGTGGCAAGCAGTTGTTTTTCCAAATAAGTTCAACACGACATGTCACGACTTTGACCATACTTAAGCATTCCTCCGCTAATGAAGGATTATAGGAAATGTTAGCCGTGTGATTAGGAATTAACCACAACTCTAGCGGTCAGAGTTTGGTATCCAGTGTTAGATATTTAGTTACTTAAACATAAAACACTATACATTGACAGAACTAAATGCAAACTTAATGATCATCAATAATGAAGTCCAAAAGATGCCGTGAGGATGAAAAATCATTGTAGTCAATTTATGTTACCTTTCACATATGCCTATCTATCAACTTAACAGACAAGGTGGATTACTGCCTAAGCTGTTTGGATTGAAGCCTCCAAAAGGGTATTTTGTTCAGTTGTATGGCAAAGTGGACTAGTTCATAGCCGCCCATTATTCCAACTGGTCAAATATAAAATTGGCTCATACGAGAGTCACTTCATCAACATATACCTAAAAACATCACCATATCACCACAGTGTGACACTCTACCTACAATGTCAGACTCTTAGCTGCTGAATCAAAAGTTTTTCTTAAAACCTCCTTTACTACATCATCTGCAAATATAAACTCGATGGAGTTCTTTGATAGCTCAAACATTTCCTTCTGTCCAAGGCCTAGATATTAGGCAAACCAACAAGCAGTCAGCAGAGTTTAGCTATTAGTTTGAATTCCACTGGCTGCAAGACAAAAGTGAAATCTTACCAAACGTAGAAGCAGCGATCTTATATTCGTTGGAGAGACTGGTAGAAAATACGCCCGAGTCATCAGTACACAGGACTAAAGGATGTTTTGCATTGTATAAATCAACTGCACGAACAAACGCATGGTGTTAAGAGAGAGAATCAGATTCTCTTGAAAAGAAGGGGCACTTTTTCTCAGGCTCATTCGGGATAACTAGCTTCAAGTGGGGGAAAGAAAATCTGAAAGCAAGTATTGCTGTTTTGTATCTGTTTCAAAATCAAAAACTTGTAGCTAGCCCAAAACTTCTCTCCTTTGTCAACCAAAAGTAAAATTAAAAAAGAAAAAATTGCCTTGGTAATCAAAATACAAATCACTTTTAAGCCCGTAAAATCTCATGTAAAGTTGGACAAACACTGAGTTTCTTTTAGTTATCATCATCGATTTCAAAAATAAACAAAATATCCTACCAAAATGATGTGCATCTATCGTTGGAACAGACAATGTTCTAATGTTTGATGTCAAACAAATTTCAACCTGAAAATGAAGATGAAAAACACGATGGATAAGTCATCTGTTTATATATAACGTAAATCACGTAAATCAAGACACACTACCATTTTTGTTGCGTTAACATTAATATAACTAAAGTAACGGTCTGACCGGAATGTTAGACGACTTCAGCTTTCTCCAATGTTCTTCCTCGAAGAAACAAGCATGCCCAATCCTCTGAGGGAGAAAGTCAAGCATATTGTGTATCTCCTTTGAATTTGATACCTGAACACACAGTCAGAAAGAAAAAACTGCCAGAGAAACACCAGGATAAAAGGTACAAAGAAAAGATTAATCACCTCTCCACAATGAAGAGTTACATAAAGACCTTGCTGTCGAGCAAACATCAATGCTGGCAGATATGTAATCCTACAAAAGATAAGACTGGCTCTAGCATCAATTTTTAAAACATCAAATAAATCACTTCACTAGAGTCCAAGATCAATCTGATATACCATTCACCAACAGCTGGATTCCCAGAAAGGTCAATTCCAGCAACCCCAAAACGCCTCATTTCCAGTGCAAGCATGACCTGCAGCAGATAAGTAAAGTGCTCCAAGTCAGTAACAAACAGACTTAACTTTGGCCAAAATACTTCTGCTTAGAATCTCACCGTTTCCATTGCCGCTTCTGTTGTCTCCCTACGGTCAATGCTCAAGAGGAGCCTAACAAATATTTTTTTTCTAGTGTTTCCATTACATTTATCACTCGCATCTGAGAGTAATGTGCTTGAAAGATTCACAGGCTCCTCGCTGTTAGGAATGAAAGCCACATCTACTGAACTGACAGCTCTTAGACCTTCCAGAACAGCTTCCACGTAAGAACGTTTGCTCATTCCTAGGGAATCATTTTTCTACACATAATTACGAAAACACTTTCCTCATCCAATCCATGGAAACAAGAACAAACAAAATAACCAACCGAGCTCCACATGTTACCTTTGGTGTGGTTCTCAGCTCCAGATATACAACATTCTCAGATGCAAAATCTTCAACAACCTGCTTGTACAAGTTGTTTGCATAAATGCAAAAGAAAAAAGAAAATGGAATAATACAATACAAATGGCAGGCAGTGGGCACGAAGACAATAACATACCTCTTTGGTAATTCTGGTAATACTCGAGTGATCGGTCGTAACAATGTGGATTAAGTCAAACAACTTGAATACCTCACTTAATGAACGATCATCTGTATTTAAATAGCCGTAATCAAATTCGAGCTTTAAAACACAAAAATGGGTATATATGGGGCTAAGTCCTGCTTGCAGCAGATTAAAAAAAAATCAGAAACAGTCCATAAATTCAAAAAAATTGAATTTCAGGTTGTACCCCTTTTGCCTTTTTCATTCTGATATTCTTTTTCCTCTTTTATTGTCATTAATTTCGTACCCTTTTTCGCAAACAAAATGAGCCACGCAGCAAAACACAACTTAAACGTGGGAGGGAAATCCAAAGTTAACATCAAGAACAACAAGGATGTAGGAGAAGAAAAAGGGGCATACTTTTAAGGATAACATGTTCGACCTGGGAGAAATCTATGAGACCCTTGTCACCCAAAGCTCTAGCGAGGTCTCTGTGAAAGAAAAATGTAAAATTTCAGAATGTTGGAGAATGGGAAAAGCATAAAGAGTGAATGAAAAATAAAAGAAAAGAAGTTACAGAAGTGTGGAGTCTCTGATGGATCCATTGAGGTGAGCATGTAGTTCTATCTTTGGCATTGACACGCACCACTCCATTTCTCCTTACCGATACTCTTGTTGCGTTTCTATCTTTGGGAGTACCCTAGTAAATTCAACTCTCCCATACCACTTTCTAATTGGTCATAGTTCCTCCCTCACATTTTCAAATATTAAATCATCCAACTCATCTCTCCAATAAGTTGTTTAAATTTAAAATATTTTTTAAATAATTACTGATCTATTAAACAGATCATATTTAAGTAAATAAAAATACTTTTTCAATGACTAAATTAGACAAACACATAAACTTAATTTATTAAAATGATTACTTGTTTTAAAACCTAAACAAAAAACATTAATCCTTTGATATGTTTTATTACGTTTAGAAAATAATTTAAAGGATTTTTTTAATTTTGTGAAATTAGTTAGTATACTTTATAATGCTCGATATTATTTATAATTTTTTATTTTTGGAAATTAAATAAGAGAGAAAAATAACTCTTTAAGAATAAAATTTATTGTTTTTTAATATAAGATAACAAGAATATAAGAGATGATATTGTTTGAATTTTATATGGTTTTTGTACCAAAAAACTCTTTATTTGGATAAAAATTTACATATTGTTTAAAATACCCATAATGTAATAAAAAAAATGAAAAATACAAGTGAATATTTTTAATGAGGTCTGAGTTCTGTAAGTGTGAAACAAAACACAAGTTGGGAAAAGCCACCACCCAATATCTCACCCTTTTTTATATTTTTTTTTAGAAATATTAAGTGAGTTTTCTTATTAACTTACTTATTATTTTCTACAACTTAAAATGTAATTATTTCCTGGTAGTTTATTTCATACTTTTATATAATTCATCAAATTGATGCATAGCCAGTAATAGTGACTATGTCCGCCAATAAGATATATTTATCGAGTATAAACTATTTTGCACAATTTTTAGAGTTGTTGATTTAATTATCTAATTTGTTAGTTTGATTTATTTTATTTTATTTTTTATTTAATTTAGTTATTATAATTTTTAAAAATTTAATTTAATTATTTCACATCACGTTCATATTGTGTTCACTTTGTAAAAATTTAATTTAAAAAAAAATATAATTTATCGTTTGTTAGATTATCATATAATAACATGAGTATGACATGGTACGACCATACTTTAACATGACATATATGAAGTTTAACATAAATAACCAAATTAAATCTTTGTAAAAAATTAAATAATTAAATTAAACTAAAAAATAATAAGAAAACTAAAATAAACCAAATCAATTGATTAGACGACTAAATCACTAATTAAACCTAATTTTTATTTCCGTATGTACAACAGGAAGAGGGAAACGTGCCTTAACTAGCGAGCGTAGTTCCAAATCAAGGAAAAAATTGAGAAAAATAGATGAAAAATGAAATAAAAAAGTATTTTTAACGTTATATAAAAAGAATCGTGACATTACACGAGATGCAACTAAACATCAACGACAACTAAAAGTTTCAAAATAATTATCCTAGAAAAAGGATATAAACTACGATTTTTAGATAAAATTATAATTTATTATCTGACTTTCAAAACATAAATTATGATTTTATTTAAATTGTATCTAATACTTTATCAAAAATTATAAAAATGATACCATATTTTTATAAATTATGTTTTTTTTAAATAGTAAAATATTACGTATTAATTAAATTGATAATTTTCATTAGTATTTATTATGGGGTAGAAGTCATGTTATATTAGATCTTTCAAACTTGAAAGATAAAATATCATACAATATCATTTTAGTTAGGAATTGAGATTATAAGTTTTATATATCTAAGTGTTTGTCTTTATTTCCGTTTGAACCTTTGGTCAAACTAGAAGATTATCTGTAAAAAGTATTTTGATATCAAAATCAGTATTTGTTTATTAGTTATAACCGTTAATGCATAATAAATGTAATAATATATCTCTTTACCTCAAACATATATTTATAATTTTTAAATTAAATTTTTTATTATCAACATCTTAATTACTGTTCAGTTGATAGTAATTATGTTTTACTAAGTTAATTAATGTTAATACTAATCTCGTAATAACTTAATCATTGGACCAATAACATAGCACTCGTACATCACATAGATATGATTATACAAATATGATAGAAAGTTGAAAATAATCAATGATTAATCTTCTTTCTAAAAAAACATCAGTCAATCCTTTTTCTTTCCTCCTAATTCCATCTCATCTCTTTTGTAAACAAATTATTACGTCATGGATCACCAACTCGTTTAAGAAAATGGTTGAAAATGAAGTTGATTGAAAAATATAACGGATACGTATTAATGGTGGTCTGTTTCGAATGATTCATTGGCAAAAGTTCTTCCTGTGTCACATGCTGTCTGAACTAGGTAATGGTCTTTATTCAATCATATGGAAGATGATAAAGTAATGTGTTATATGAGAAGATTAAGAAAAAGAAATTGAAATTTGATGAGAATGGAAGAGAATGGATGTGGTTGAGAGTGTTATTTTCAACTGCTCTATCCAACTACCAATTTTAATCTGTATGTTTTGTTGTCACTCTTTAAGGGTGATTCTATTTACTCTCCCAACTACAAACACATCTTCCTCTTCATTCAATCAATTTTTAACACCCTTCCTACACTTACTGTCACAACAACCACATACACACCTCATCTATCCAAATTTATTATTATTTATTAACTTTTTAAATTAATGTCTTTTAAATCAAACATATGTGTATGGTCTCTGCTTTCTCTTGCATACTTACTTTCTCATCCAATATCACACTTCATTATTTTTCTCTGTTTTTATTATTCAACTATTTTTTTCTTTTTTTTGGTTTATTTTAAAGTTTTACTTGGTAATTATTTTCTACTAACTTTATGATAACTTTATTTAATTTATAGGAAAGTAGGGATAACAAAAAATCTGTAACAAATATTTTAATACTCGTTTATGAATGGGTCGGATGTGAATATTATATTATTAGTACTCATTGATATCCGTTACCTACAAAAAAATATAAATAAAAAATTAATTTATATTTTATTAAGTTAAATTTAATTAAAATTAAAATTAATTAATATTTTTAAGGTTAAATTTAATTAAAAATAAAAATTTAATTTATAATTAACTTAATTTATATTAGATTTTATATATTTTTTTGTATTTTTATTTAAATTTTACTTTAATAAATTACAAAAATATATTTTTTTAAATATTTTTGAGTATGTACGGATACCCGTAAATTTTAAAATACCCGCAGATATTTTTAAACGACTATCCTTATAAGTAATGGACAGGTAGGAATGAATTTTTTTTTATCAAGCTATAGGTAATTATTATTTATGTCTGACCTGACCCGTTGTCATCCTACAGAGAAAAATATATAGGACAAAGTTAATTAACACATTAAAATATTATAATTTTAAGATATAAAAACTTTAGGATTCATTTCTTATAATGTTAAATTTTGAGCGGGAAATGAAATTCCACTGTGAAACATAATCTGTTGGAATATGTTTAAGAAAAAATATTAAAGAGTGACTTTTTCTAGTTTGTTTGTGATGATAAAAAAAATACTATATAGAGAGAGTATATTATATTAACCAACTCGCAAACTGATTATCCATTCTGGGAGGAATTGGACTGTGATTAAATCCTAATCATCCAGCTAAATTAAACAAATTAATAATTATTTTTAACAAAATTGAATTATGATTAAATCAATTCTAATTAGAAATTCATGAAAAAAAATTATAAATATAAATTAAATATTTAAAACGCATTTATTATAATATTAATTATTAAACCAATCAAATATTAAACTAACTTAAGTTTGAGAAAAATATTTTAGGTGAATTTAATTGATTAGAGTATTTCCAAACAATTTAAACGGAAACTCTAAAATGAGAAAGACAACTTGAAGTAAACACGTGATCTATAATATATAATTTTTTTTAAACTATATAATAATTTACTTTAATGAAATTATAGGTAAATTAATATTTAATCCAATCGGAAACTCATTCTTAAACTAAATATTAAAATTACACTAATGGTATCTAAATAATAAAATATTGTTATTTTTTATTTTGAATTATAAAGTGAAAAAGACTATACTTTTATGATAAAATGAAGGAAAATAATATAATAATAATAATAAATGCAACTAAGAAAAAAGAATAAACGTAATAAATAATATTTTTTTATTTAGTTTTTTTTTTAATTCACAGTGTAAAGCAAGTATAGAAAGTGGTGTGATATAAAAAATCAAAATCATAATTTTTTTTTGTTATCTTGCATCAATGCAAACATAACATATAATATAATTAATGAGTGAAAAATAAATAGTCAGACATGAAATAATGTCTATAAAGGGTAAACAAATCATAAATGTCTAAACTAAACCCTTTCTAACTATTTTTACCTTTTATGAAAAGTTTTCTCAATCATTTTTTGTCTACCGACTTAAGTCACTCTTTCATAGTGATTTTTTTTTGTAGTTTAGCTTTTACAAGGTTTTTCTGGACATGCCTAAACTACCTAGGAGAACAGTATACGATGTTTTCTAGAAGATCCCAACTGTTTTTTATCTCTAACATAGGCATAGCCATTTTTATACGTGGTATGGCATGTCAAACATAGCCCCTTATCTCATCTAGCAAGACATCAAATAAGAAAATATTGTGTTGAGAACCGAAGACGAATTAAAAAACCCTTTGACGAATTCACATGGAATTGCACCATAAAAATTGGATACTATATATCATATATAGATATCACCTTCACTTACAAGGCAGGGACACACATTGGAAGGAGATCTGCTCCTTTAAAACAAAATAGTGTAATATTTTACGCCAGAAACTATCTATATTTATATATTAAAGAAGCAGCATATATTATATTATATTATATTAAATGAGTAACAAAATGAAATACGTGCATTGCTTAAATTAAATGGATCGTGGAACAATAACCGCCTTGAGAGGGTTCTTCATGACAACAGTGAAAGCGAATATCTCAGCCGGGTCGGGTGGGGCGTTGGGATTGGGCAACCAGTGGAAAGCCTGCACCATCTTAGCCAATAACAAGTTTATATGCACCATGCCTAAACTCCACGCCGGACAAATCCTCCTCCCTATACCGAAGGGCATCATCCTCACACCTTTCGTTCCGGTCACGTCCACGTCAACCCCATCCCCGCTCAAAAACCTTTCGGGTCGGAACTCATTCGGATCCTCCCACATATTCGGATCCTCCGTCAACCAGGCCGTGTAAAACTCCACACTCGCGTTCTTCGGGACCGTATACCCTCCCAGCTTAGTATCCTCCGTCGCAGCGTGGGACAGCACGAAGTGGCTCGGCGGGTGACGCCGGAAGGTCTCCTTCACCACGGCGCTCAGGTAAGGCATCCTCTCAACGTGACTCTCCGTAATCACCCCGTCCTTCCCCACACAGTCCACAATCTCTTTGTACAACCTCTCCTGAATCTCTTGATCCACCACCAAATGAAACAACGCCCACTCCACCGCGGTGGCGCTCGTGTCCGTCCCGGCGCTGATAACCTCCGACACGAGCGTCACGAGCTCTTCCTCCCCCAACTGTCCACGTCCAGGCACCTCCAACCCGAACAACGAGTCCAAGTAAGCAGCCCCAACGGGACTCGCCATTTCATCTCCGGAGAATCTCCCTTCCACGTAGGCCTTTCTATTCCTTATCAACGGCGCCAACAGTTCGACCTGTCTTTTCCTCAACTCTCTGGCCTCCTTCACCTGGCGCCGGAACAACGGCGTGAACACGGGCAAAAAGTCTGGAAGCTTGGGGAGCGAGATGAGCATGACGTCCTTCAAGATGCTTTCTATACTCTTGATTCGGCTCTCCTCTATCTTGGCGCCGAAGCAGAGGCAGATGAGGATGCTGCAGATGGTGAGTCTGCAGTTGCTCATGACTTCAACGAAACCTTGCTCACGGGCCTCCCGTTGGATCCTACTAATGTGGGCCTCCATGGCCCATTTTCTTATCCAACTGCACTGCTTGATCCTCAGCGGGGTGATCATCTCGGTGACGAAGTTCTTCCTGAGGGTGCGCCAGAGAGGGCCGTACTCGGCGGAGTTGATGGCGCACTTCCCCATGCTGAAGATGAGACGGATGGGGGAGTCTTGGGGCCGGCTGGCGAACTGTGGGCCGCGCTGGATGAGAGCCTCGTGGATGAGGTCCGCGCTGGAGACGATGATCAACGTGCGCTGGCCCATCTGCATGGTGAAGATTGGGCCGTACTTCTTACGTAAGTCGCGGACTACGTAGATGAAGTGACGGCGCTGCAGGACGACTTGGAAGAGGTTACCGACGATGGGCCAACCGGGAGGCCCTGGGGGGAGGTTCTTGGGGCCTCCCCCGGTGGTGGACCAGCGGCGCCACCACCAACGGAGGAAGAGGAGGCCGAAGGCGAAGAGAAGGAGGTCCGTGAGGAGCATTGTTGATGAGTGAGGGAAGAGTGATGTATGATAAGTGATTATATAAGACGAAGGTGGGAAAGTGGAGTGAATGAGTGTGGTCTACGATGGTAATTGTATTGAATAATTTGAACAAAAATTAATTACTGAGTACGTACTGTTCAGAATTATGGCAGAAGGAGGTGTGACTCTCACGAGGGCTCTCTTCCAATGGTAGTCTTAAATTGAATCCAACCGTCACTCAACAAATTTCATCTCAATCCCAGCAAGTGGGAAAATATTTTATCTTGTTGGACAGGTGGTAGTTGAGCTATTGGTTGGGATTGCAGAGCTGCATTCAATACCTATTTCATTCATTTTTTAATTTCCATTTGCCCAATCATCTCGCACTGCATACACACTGCACTCTGTACGCCTCCTGTTTTCTTCACCGTGGCCACCTTTCGTACTGTCTTTTCCGTCACATCATTTCATTACTTTTCTACACTATTCCTTTAAAAAACCTATTTTAATTTTTATCAAACGCTGCAAGATATGCTTGTGTCAGCATCCCCACTGCACCCACATTTATTTGTAGTAACTCTTATAATTGCTAACCATAACCTAACTAACATCTTAACATGCTCTAAACATCCTCGTCTCCCACACTTTCCACATCTACTACATGCCTCTTCAAAACCCTAATTTCTAATTCAATTTTCTGCTTCCATTCTAATCCTTAATTTCTTACACAAGAGTAACAATACAACAAGATTACTATAAAAACCATACCCCTCATCCTATATAGCAAATATCAAACGAAATTACTTGTGATTATTGTTATTATTATTATATTATTTGGTGCTACTGGCCACTGGACATTCAATAAATGATAACTATAAATATGTCAATTTATGTGGATTGAAAGTCAACAGAGTAACTGATTTAAATTTCCACCTGTAGTTGTGCTGGATTACTTCCTTCCATCAATGGTCACCATAAGATCTTGTTTCATAGACCTTAAAATACTTCATTTTTATCTTTTTTTATTAAAAAATTGTTTTAAAATTATTAAGGCTGTTGAAAAGTATATGCTAAAATTTACAAAAGGTCTCTTCTAAGATGCTAAAAGGAGGCTTTTAAACGTATTCGTAAGTCCGGTAATACCTTTACCTTTTTTTTATGACATACATGCAGGTCAGATCCAGAATTTCTTTTTTGTGATAATGACATAGTCCTACCAAAAGTTTAGACTGGGTCAACATATGGAAAATTTATTATTTTAATGTAATTTTTTTTAATAAAATATTAGAATAGACAATTGTAAAAATAAAATAAAATTATATCAGTTCATTTCAAAAACATGAATTTGTCTTCAAAAAATTGTATTTTACAAGCACGATTTTTACTATTTATATTTTACAAAGCAGAATTTGTGTTTAATTGTTTATTTATATATATATATATATATATATATATATATATATATATATATATATATGGGGTTTGTTAACACGCGTACGTTTGTTTTTCAGTTTGTACATTCTAACAATGTGTATCGGGTTTTAGTAGACAAAAATATCCCTATATATCATGATTCTAAGTTTTAAGGTTAAGAGTATTTTAATAATTTTCATTTTTAAAACTAAAAAGAAAAAAAACCCAAACCCTTGTTCACCTTCCTCATTCCCTCAATCCTTTCTCTTTGATCTCTATCACTCCAACATTTTCTCTATCATCCTAGTAGCCCCAACCGAAAAAAATCAGAAATACTGACTGTTAAGCAATCTTACAAAAAATAATTTTGTTATGTAGTAAGGATATTTATGTAATAACATAAATACCTTAGATATTTTAGACAGTTAAGATATTTGTCAAAGCCACTAACCACATTTTTAGGTAAGGTGGTTATTTTTATATTGCATATAAATACAGTAACAGGACCAAAGTCCAGGTAAGTTCTCTTTATGCTCTAGAGATCCTGAATAATACTTCAAAGCAGTATCCAATTACTCTCTTCTGAGCTTCAGCTCCATAACTCATATCTGACTTGAGCGTCGGAGTATCCTTGCAGGTACCTCCCCCTCCTTTGGCGAGTATGAAGGACAACAATTGAAGAAATGCAAGCATTCCAGACATCCAGGAGCAACAGAGACACACAGGAAAATGTACACCGAAACAAATTTCATAATAAGTTTTCATTTTATAATTTTTGTCTTATCTAATTTTATCCAATTTTCACAAGCATAAAAGAATTGGTAATTGACTTGGAAAAAATCAGAAATACTTGTTGTTAAACAATTTCTTACAAAAAATAATTTTATAATGAGTTTTCATTTTATAATTTTTGTCTTATCTAATTTTCACAAGCATATCCATGATATATATATATATATAAGGGTATTTTTGTCTACTAAAACCCGATATACATTGCTAAAATGTACTAACTGAAAAAACATGCGTACGCGCATTAGCAAACCCATATATTAGGGATGGCAACGGATCGGGTCGAGCACAGATAGTGCTTTCCGCAACCCGACCCGACAAAAAAAATTCACCCACTATTCGCACGGATATTTTAAACCCCGCGAATATCTGTGGATACCCGCATACCCGCAAATATTTTAAAAAAAATATTTTTATAAAATATTATAATAAAACTACAAAAAATATATAAAATATAATATATATTAAATTAAATATAAATTAAAATTTAATTTTAATTATATTTAACCTTATAAATAAAAATTAATGTTAATTTTAATTAAATTTAACTTAATAAAATATAAATTAAATTTTTATTTTTAATTTTTGCATGTAGTATAATACCCGCATCCGACCCGTTTATAAGCGGGTATTAAAAAACCTGCTACCCACAACCCGCGGATAGTATATATGCGAGTATCACCTATCCATTACAAATTTTATCCACAGATATCCGCAGTTATGAAATTCTTGCCATCCCTACCATATATATATATATATATATATATATATATATATATATATATATATATGTGTATTTTTTTCTTTCATATTTTTTTGTTATCCTTGAATGCTATTTGATGAACACGACTTTTGTTTGTTTTTTTTACACTAAAATCATGCTTACCAAACACCACTATGCAAACAAAAGAATAAACATCACATGGCAGTTTTAATAATAAAAAATTATGTTATTAAGTGCAACTTTAATAAAAGAAATATAAAATAAAACTGTGTACGAGAAATGGAACCTCTAAATTATTAAAAACAATAAATTATCATGTTATATTTCTAAACACAACTTATAAATTTTTTTTATTCTTTTACCATTTGTCCATTTAATAATTAAAAAAAAAGATTACACGAAAATGGTAATCATTTCTCAATATATTTTCCCTCCTTAGAATGAAAGAGATACAAAATCAATGCCAATAACTAAACTAATAAACTTTCTTAAATAATATAAAAATATAAAATTAAAAAAAAATGAGTGAGAATAGATACACATTTTGTTTATACTCAAAATGATACATTTTTTTTCAAAAAGAGTAAAAAATAATGAATTCGTAACTCGTTAACGTAATAATCACACTCCCTTGATAAACACATTACTTTAATGCAAATATATTAACATTAATTTATATACTTTTATAAGACAATTCAAAAATGATATTAAAATATTAGAATTTAAGAAAATTACTTTTATTTAAAATTACAATAATTTTGGGAAAAATAATTTTAAATTAAAATATCCTTATTTAATCATTTTGAAGCAGCATCAACCGTCAAGATTGGGTAGTCTAGAGTCTATATAGTGTGGCCATTTTCATTGGCGGTTTGCAATGGGGCTAGGTACGGATGCCTACCTTTTCGATAGAAATAAGAAGTATTTTTTAACAATATTTCTTAACATATTATTAATATTTTGTGTACATATTGTGTATTAAATCTTGGTTCAAAATAAAAATTATTTCTTAACATATAATTAATATTTTAGATTTATCATAAATAGTTAAAAAGTATAATATTATTTTAAATGTTAACAATTTATTTTTAAAAGTATTAATATTTATTTTGTGTATGGGGCTAGGTACGGTTTGCAATGGGGCTATATATTGTGTATTAAATCTTGATTCAAAATAAAAATTATTTCTTAACATATAATTAATATTTTAGATTTATCATAAATAGTTAAAAAGTATAATATTATTTTAAATGTCAACAATTTTTTTTAAAAGTATTACTATTTATTTTGTGTATGGGGCTAGGTACGGTTTGCAATGGGGCTATATATTGTGTATTAAATCTTGATTCAAAATAAAAGTTATTTCTTAACATATAATCAATATTTTAGATTTATCATAAATAGTTAAAAAGTATAATATTATTTTAAATGTTAATAATTTATTTTTAAAATTATTAGTATTTATTCAAAAAAAAAAATTCAGTAGAAAAAAATATTAAATTAAATAATATAAACCGGTTAATTTGTCATTTATTATTACAAATAGTGTTAATGAATTACCGATTAAGATAAACTTTACAATAAAATTACAACTATTTTTTTTTACTACGTGGTATAATTTATAATACAATTTTAATTTTTTTTATAGATTATGTTTCGGAAAGACACTCCCACATTAGTGACTTTGCATAATAATATTGTAGTAAAGATGAATCATAATGAAATTACCTGACCTCTCCCGTGAAAAAAAAAAAAAAATATATATATATATATATATATATATATATATATATATATATATATATATATAATTAGCTTACTATTAGGTTTGATCCACTAATTACAAATAAATGACGTTATTTCTATTAGTTTTTAATTAGTGACTATTATTATCTGATTTATTAATTATTAATAAATAACATTATTTATATTAATTTTCAAACAATGACTATTATTCTCATTAACTATCTATCAATAATTATTATTGTTCAGATTAATTATCAATTAATGATTATTTCTGACCAATAAGTAATTTTCTCGCTGGATAATCAACCCCTTACTCCTTGACTGACGAGAATCCATTGCATATTATATATATTTTACTTACAAATTTACTGCTATTGTGATAATCGTTTTTGGATAATGATATTTTGACAATATTTTAACATCATCTACGTGTCATTATGTGATTGGTCCAAAATTACTCCACAATCAATAATAATAATTATAAACACCAACATCGATCAATCACATAATAACACGTAAATAGTGTTAAAATGTTGTCAAAATATCATTATGTATCATTTTTTCTTAATTGTTGTATCTATTTTCTTAGAAAAATGTGAAGACATAAAAATATGTACGTTGAGAAAATGAGTTAGTTAAATATCTTAAGACGGTTCATTAAAAAGTGGCAAAAGTTAGTTTGGTTTGATTAAGATATGTCAGAAGTTTTGGTTGGCTCCATCAAAGAATAAGCCAAACAGATTGGTCAAAATTTTCCTTGTGTTTCCATTACTGTACCATTCTTTTTGACCTTTCATTTTTTTAATTTTTAAAATCGTGTTATCAGTTTTAAATTTTTATTATTTTTAACAACTACAAAGCACACAGATAAATTTCATTTAAAATAAAAAAATATAAAAGTATTATAAAATATTTTATGAAAAGATCAATAGTCATTTAAGGTTCTACTAACTTAACCAGTATTCTTAAGACACTATTAAGAATAATTAATAATTATTTAATTTTATAAAAAATTACAATTAAATATGATATTAAATAAATTATGCCCTCAATAATTACTAATATAATTTTATTTTATTTAAATGATAAAAATTTCTATAAATATTATATAATTTTAATTAATAATTTATTTAATGTATAAAGTTTAAAAAATAATTAAATTTTAAAGTTATATTGTTTCTCTTTCCTTTTAACCTTTTATCTTAACTATTTTAATGGTTTTAAACTTAAATTAATGAAAAAAAAACAAATTATTTGATATCGAGTAATAAAGTGTTAAATATTCACTTTATTATCATAAAAATGACAAAAAAAATATTTTAAATTTTAGAAATTTGTCATATAAATTTATATTATTTTAATTATTAAAATTAATTATTTCAGATTAAAAAAAATGATGAAATAAAAATCATTAATAAAAAATATTATCACGACACTAGTTAAGACAAGATGTGATTTATAATAAGTTTACGAATGAGTATAAAATTATTTCCTACGTCACCACATCGGTCTCATTTATTCCATTAAATATAAAGAATTCCAAATTTGGATGGATGCATTTTCTGCATACTGTGTTGTTATCCAACCAAAAACTGCCAAGTGTTAATCAATGTTTAGGAATGCTAATTAACATAACTTTTGGAGAATTTGAACAGCTGGTTAGTTGCATGTCTTTCTAGTTGATTTTGGCTTAAATCAATTTTTTCGTCTATTTAATAAATGTCATTTTCCGACATTAATACTTCTTAACTTCCTGAAAAATATTTCATTAGCTTTATTAAGTTAGTTTTTAATTAATTTTATTTAACTTTTGAATAATATAATAAGTTTATTTACGAAGATTTATATATGTAAAAAAAACTAATAGGTTTATTAAAGATAAATTGAAATATATACAAATTTTACTTCATAAATCAATTTTATAAAATTAAATTATTTTTTAATATCATCCTAAAGTTTGCCTTAATTAAAAAATTATTACACTTAATGTGATATATGTTATATTCACAAATATTTACTTTTAGGTTTAAATATCAATTCTCAATATTAAGAGCTCATTAGATATAAAAAGATAAATATCATTTTACAAATTAATTTTATAAAATTAAATTAAATTAAAAATTTATTTTTTAATAAGTTAATGAGAATACGTAATCGATATTTCATAAAAAAATAAACAAATCAACCGCTAATTATAAAGACTTGAGAAAACAATAATATAAATATGAAATACTTAAATAAGTTAGAAATAACATATTTTTTGAAATTCTAAATTAGACGCAATTCTGACTGGAAGATTAGAGAAATTATATTTATGTAATTTGTGTCTTATGTTTCACTTCTCTTAAATATTTGAGTGTTTAAGGGGATCTTCAAATATAAATAAAAAGATCATGATATATTAACAACTTTTTAAAAATGAATGTGTATTGGTCTGTATATTTGAAACAAACTAATCACGAATTAGCACGTTTATTATATTTGAAACAAACTAATCACAAATTACGACGATTGTAAAAAAATTGTTAAAAAACTTTTTCCTAAATAAAATGTCCTTCTTATAAAGTAACTTTTAATCACAGTGAGAATGAGAATTAGTGATCTCAAATGATGATGATTTTCTTATTATATGATATAATAGTCATATCTTTGAAAGCATTTTTCCTAATTTTTTTACCGAGCAACCTTCCTTGCTAAGAGAATTTGGAAAATTTGTAGGGTTTTACGACATTTGCTTTTATTATTGAATTCGTACTTTTATTTTTTATCTTTATTTTTTATTTATTATCATGTCGAAAACAAAATATTAAAAATATTTAAATATATTATTTAATAAAATTAACTATAGACTAATTATAAATAATAAAAATAGTATTGATGTTTTTTTATAATAATCTAATTATTGTTATTATTGATATTTTTTATTGTACTCATAACTAATATTCCTATAATAAAATTAAAATACTTTAAAAGTACGAATTCAATAATATTATAGTCAATTTTTAGGTAATATATTGTAATATTATTGAAGACATAATTTTTTATCGTTTAATTCTATTGTAAAATATCATTTACAATAATAATAATCAATATTCAAAATAAAAATATTTTTATCATATAAGAGCATTAGTAATAATAATGATAATATTATAGGAACATTAATAATAAAAAATAATATAAAATTAATATAATTATTAATGTTAATTTTATTATAATTAGTATATCATTATAAAAAAAGTTGTATAACAATAATTACTACTATTTTTACTATAAAAAATAATAACGATTACCAATGGTAATTGTACCTGTAACACCCCAAAATATAAAACATCTCACACCCAAATTTATTTCATTGATAAAGAAAACATCGTACAATATTACAATCCTCCATTTAGGAGTAACATAGTTCACACTAGAAATACATTATATTTTCACACATAAATAAAACACTCTTAATTTTATTTTATTTTTTTCTTCTTAAAATATTCTTCATTTTTCTGTTGCTTCCTCCTTCACTTGAATTGGTTCAGATGTCGTTCCCTCATCTGCTCCCGTATAACAAAAACATTATACGATCATCGCAAAAAATAAGATTTTTCCGGCACAAACAAACAAGTAAGGGTGAGCTACCATGCAAAGTTCAAAGAAAAGCATGACACTATTATTACACATAATACATTCACCAGAAATTCTAGTAAGATGCAATTATCATACTAGACTCTATTATCCGGATATAATGTTGATGGAAGTCTCGGGTGGTCATGCACTTGTGGTGATTTCAACAACAAAATTTTTGGCCAAATAGAATATATCATATCACCCACAAGGTTAATCCATTAATGTCTATAAACATAGACTAGGACCTCCTACTACTCTCACCACATAACACATCCTTCTCTAATTGAGACTGGAAAATTATTAGAGTTTTAGGATCACCACCAACAACAGGACCCTCAACATCAACATATACACTAATACCATGCCATTATAGAGTCTCTCCCCGAGACTCATACTATATTTCAAATGCATAATTTCATATCAAACATCACAATAAACATTCATAATAGAATTCATACAAGATAATTATAAACAATTAACAATAATAAAATATTACTATAAATGGTCATAGAAGAATACAATATTTGACAATCATAAAAATAATCTTAATATAAAAATTCATGGGGAAACAAGAAGTTGAATCTGGCAGAGCCGGTTAGACAACTTCTAATCCATCCAAAAATACAATATAATTAAATAACAAGAACAATACATGTATGGGGAAATAAGAAGTTGAATCTGGCAGAGCCGGTTAGACAACTTCTAATCCTTCCAAAAATGCGATAAAATAAATAAGTAAAGCAATAAATAGTTTGGGGAAACAAGAAGTTGAATCTGGCAGAGCCGGTTAGACAACTTCTCATCCTTCCAGGAATACAATGTAATTAAATAATAAGAATAATAACAGGTTTGGGGAAATAAGAAGTTGAATCTGGCAGAGCCGGTTAGACAACTTCTAATCCTTCCAAAAATAAAAACGAATAAGGAAAACAATATAAAGTATGGGGAAACAAGAAGTTGAATCTGGCAGAGCCGGTTAGACAACTTCTAATCCATCCATAAACAATTAATAGCATACATATGGCATAACATAATCAACATCTCATTTTACAACTATCACATTTGGATCTAAACACAGAAGCATGTTCTCATCCAAAATTCAAAATCATACAGAAACAAAATACTTCACACTCAAGATTTAAGATCAACCAAAAGCAACATATACAAGACTCACAATAATACCAAACAAAATGTAACTCCCCTTACCTCTATTCCAGACTTAGTTTCCTCTTCTCAAACCGTTCTCCGGAAACTTCCAGAATTTCCCCTCTTCAACTAGAATTTCCTCCAACTCTCTTCTCTCACAATTTCTCTAGAATTTTGGTGCAAATCTTCAGCCTCCCCCCCCCCCCCCCCCCCTTGGCTATTTATAGCCAAAAAATTTACTATTCATTTTTACTATTCATTTTTACTATTCACTTTTACTATTCATTTTTACTATTCAAAAATTATTTTTTATTCACCATTCTTATCTCTGAATGATTAATCTACGTGGAGTGTTTTCTTCCACAATTTATTTTAATATTTTTTTTAACTATTCACTATTCGCTATTCACTATTTACTATTTACTATTCATTTTTTTTTTAACTTTTTAAATAAATTCTCAAATTTTTAAACTCCTTCCTTTGAAATTATTATTATTGTTACCTATCATAAATTTTAATTTTTTTTTCTTACCATACTTTTATTAACTTTATAAAAAAAAAACAACTATTTATTAAATTTAAATGTTTTTCATGGGTCTTACAGTACCAGCAGGACCGGACGCCGTACGGAAAGACATTCGCCAGCAGACGTCCAAGGCTGCCCGCCCAGGTCACAATCATAGACCGAGCGTCCAAACTAGCGGACGTCCAAAGCCACCTGCCCAGGTCACAATCATAGACCGAGCGTCCAAACTAGCGGATCTCCAAGGCCGCCCCCAGGTCACAATCATAGACCGAGAGTCCAAACTAGCGGACGTATAGACCGAGCGTCCAAACTAGCGGACGTCCAAGGCCGCCCGCCCAGGTCACAATCATAGACCGAGCGTCCAAACTAGCAGACGTCCAAGGCCGCCCGCCCAGGTCACAATCATAGACTGAGCGTCCGAACTAGCGGACGTCCAATGCCGCCCCCCAGGTCACAATCATAGACCGAGCGTCCAAACTAGCGGACGTCCAAGGCCGCCCACCCAGGTCACAATCAAGACCGCACGTCCAAGCCGGGACTGATCTATTGGCCAACTGTACATGGAACGAGCGGGCCGCCAAGGTCGTCCATCCAGGCCGACCAAGTGTTCATCATTGGCCGGTCACCTTGCTGACCGGCCGCCAAGACCGTCCCTCCCAGGTTGACATCCTTGGCCGGTTACCTTGTTGGCCGATCGTCGCGACCGTCATTCACTATGCCGACTGCGTGATTAAATACTAATGACTCGTTAAAGCCCTGAATGAAGATTAAGGTGTGATTGGTCCGTTATCAGGCCCACTAAAGGTAAAAGGGTCGTTATCAGGCCCACTAAAGGTAAAAGTCCATTACAATTAGTATAAATAAAGATCTCAGGTATGATTTCTGGGACACATTCCTTTCGATGCAATGCATACATGTATCACAAATCGCTCCGTCATATTACTGACTTGAGCGTCGGAGTGCCTTTGACAGGTACCCGACCACCCGGCTGGGAGCGTGGAGCAGCATCAGCCCGTCACTGTGCCGTCCGCCACACGCATGCCCGGCCTTCTTCAGCGCGTGGGATTCAGAAGTGACCGTTCGGTTTGCATCAGCTTCTAGTGTCTCCTACGCCAGACCCGCTCGACCTGCGTCAGCTGGTGAGAAAGCGTCCGCCCGGTCCTTGGCAGCTTCACCGTTCGCCCACCTGCCTTTACCGCTCGTGATCACCCGCCCAGTCAAGCTTGTGTTTTAACAGGATCCTCACGGAAAATGTCGAAACAGTAATCATTTTATTATTATAGTAATAATAATATCAAATAATATTAAATTTATTATTGTATAATATAGTATGAATTTCTTAGTAAAAAAACAGTAAAGATTGACCAAACCAAAGTTAATAAGTGAAGTTGATCCAATTTGGAAATGATTGATTATATAGCCGTAAATACAATTAATCAACTTAAATGTAGTTTAACAAGAGTGGTCAACTAAATAATAATAATATTAAGTATGATTAGAGTAGAATTAGATAAGTAAAATTTCATAACAGATAGTATAATAAATATAAGGTTAAGGTAAGATAATTAGGAATGTAACAATATGGTGAATGTGTCACTTATAATACGTGAGAGTATAGGTGTGAACCTCGTGTCAGAGCGGTTCAGCGAAATGGTTAACACAATTCAACAAATCAAAAAGGGGTCAATTTGTTTCTTATTGCAAATAGTTCTTTTAATAATTTTTTCACATAAATATAAATTCCTTAAAACAGAGATCGTACATCCAGTTGTTAATCTCAACTGAGAATTAACATTTTACTGGTACAAACCAACAAATTGTTACAATCACAAAGAAAATAAACAAGTTGAAGGTTAGAACACCTCTCTTGTTACCACAAGAGTTGAAACCCACTTCCCCTGTAACCCAAGGGATGAACACCTCCTCTGAGTTAAGGATGAACACCTCCTCCGAATGCTTCACGAAGAATGACAAACTTTCAACTCAACAACAACAACAATACTCAATCACACTCTTGTGAAAGTTCTTCCTTAAAGCCAACACCAACAACACTCAATCAGACTCCCTGTGAAAGTTCTCGCTTTATGCCAACACACTAAGTTCTCAAAGCTACAACACAAGAGTTATACAAACCCTATAACACTTATCACCGCAACTTGCAGATAAGAATTTTGAAAATACAATTTTATATGTTTCATATTGTTAGAATGAGAGTCTTAATCTAATTTATAGAAATCTCACTCAAAGATACCTTCCAAAAATCCATTAATGTGATATACAATTATCCAATTATGATAATTGATTATGCATTTAATGAATGCACAACGGTAAAAAACTTTTTAAGTCATAATTGATGATTATTGATAATCGATTATTATAAGTTGATAATCAATTATCTTGAATATAAAATAAGGTTTTCTTATTCAAAATAAATTTTAGTGCAACATAAACAAACAATATATAAAATCAAAGATAAACCACATCCTATACATCAATCTACTAAATTACAAAAACTTTAATATGAAAATAATTATTCGTGAAGATCTTCAGCTTTAAGGTAACACATTGGATATCTAGTCTCACGTTAAGACTAAGCATACGAAGCTTTAACTTAAAAAAATGTGTCTCAAGTGTGTTGTAGGAGTTTTTCTTGCCTTGTCATGCTCGTGCCTAATAAAAAGGTTTCCTTGTACTTAGCAAGAAATTGCTTGTACCAAGTTGCTGACAATCTTGGAGTTCTCTTCAGGGTTGCAAAATCCACATGATGGAGTCCATATCTTACTGTATATCCATATATCCACTCAAAGCTGTCGAGCAGGGTCCAGGCAAGGTATCCCCTCACATCTGCTCCTTTCCTACAACCAACAGGTTTGGGGTGAAAGGATACACAAATCGATTTTATTCCCATGTTTGTTTAGTGTCACAGTAACAGACATAATAATGGTATTCCAACACTTGGCCATTCCAATACGATGCTATATGAATATACTAGATAACATTTTAGTTCAAAATTGGAATCCTTGATTGGTTTTTAAACATAAACTGCTGGATAATTTCTAAATGTTTTTTTTTTTATGTTCTTACCTTATTGCCGCTACCATAGCCTCTATGTGATCCACTATATACTTTATTCTTTTAGAATCATTAAGATCTTCTTCCAAAGTGAGATTTGGATCATCTTCTTGGGCATGCGCATACCCTATAAATTTTTTGCACTATCAGCAATGAACAGAATGTGCGTAAAAGAAAACAATGGGCTTACCGTTTTCAGTTATGAACATTGGAGTATTGTTGTATCTATCTTTCACATATGTGACTGCCTTTTCCATACCATTCGGGTAAATATTGAACCAACTAAATTTAGTCTGCAAAACATTAGAAGCTTCAGAGTTGGTTAAGCATGGAAGTAAAGGTGATCATGATCTCTGTACCAAGTTTGAGGACACGTACTGGTTCACCGATTGGGACACCATTCTTTACTCCACTTTTCAAGTATAAACCCTCTGTTCTGGAGCTCCCCATTCCTGTCTTACACGCTGAGTACATGCAATCTTGGACATAGAAAGCCGTGTAGTAATTGACACCAATGAAATCCAATCCTTTCTTGAGTTTCTCTTTTTCTTTGCTGGAAAATTTGGGTAAGAGGCTTCCAACAAGATTCTCCATTTCTGTTGGGTACTTTCCCAATATTATTGGGTCCAAGAACCTGAATTATAAGCAGGTTTATACTCTAGAGCAGTTGAGTGAGCAAGAATAGAAAAGGCTGTTAAGGGAGAACAATACCAATTGAAGGTGAATGATCTTGCTCTTTCCGCAGCCAATTTGTCAGCTGTTGAATTGCTCAATGGTTCATACCATTCATGTTGAAGGACTATCCCAATGCTTCCTTTTTGCTCGATCTAATGTTCCATCCACAAAGTACAATTCTTTTTTAAGAAAATTGAAACGCGTCATCTCATGTTTTTGATCAAACCATTCGATTTCAAAAAACTTGCAGGTGTTATCATAAATTTGATTTTGTCTTTTAGGACACTTATGTCATGATGCTGAGAAATGCGTCACATACCTGGTATTTGGTTCTATAGATATCAACGGCAGCTGCATGTGCCAGGATAATATTATGAGCTGCCACAAAGGGCTCCTTTTCTGAATCTCCTTCACTGCACTGAACAAGAGCTAATGGGCCAGAGCAACGGCACGGAGGAAATAAACCTGAACGGTAACCAAGTTGCACTACGAAATTGGGCTCATTGAATGTAGCCCAGTACTTAACTCTGTCACCAAAGGTCTTAAAACACAGGTCCGCATAAAAAGCAAAATCTTCCCTGTTCATACAAACGTGAAAAAATGACGGTATTTAAGAGCTACTATGATCAACGTGCTATTGAAACATCTTCAGGTAAACTAGAAAACTGGTTGCTTACTGTGATTGGGGACTTAGCCAGCTCCCATATCTGTCTTCCAGCTCTTGGGGACTGTCATAGTGACTAAGAGTCACAAACGGTTGGATCCCTGTTGAGAAAAGAAGATTCATATCCAATTAATTTTTAAAGAAAAGCTCACTAATCTCATTAAGCAATTGCCAAATTTACTACTTAATTGTATATTTTGCTTGCTGGTGAGGTTTGTGAGGAAACTCCTCTGGGTACCTATCATTAATGACAATAAATTTTTTTGGTACCTTTAAGTATTAGAACATCAATTAGTCTGTTGTAGAACTCAATTCCAGCATGGTTGGCTTCTCCAAATCTTCCCTCTGTTTAAAATCATGCATACCATGAATCTATGATACATTCTTAGTTGTAATATTAATTTATTTCGCTTTTATAATGCAAATCAGTATACTTGGTAGAATTCTTGCCCATGATATGGATAGCCGGTAGCTGTTTACTCCCAAAGCTTCCATTAGATAAATATCCTCCTGTGTTTTAAAACACAATGAATTAAAGTTATAAAAATTATAATAGGTTTTACGTTGAATTGAAATGTAAAATATTTTTTCAACATTTAAAACCATATAATTGTTATTTTTAGGATATATTTTAGATATTCAAAAAATGTTCTTTTTGTTATAAGTTCAGTCATAATCTAATTTATATACTAAAAACATTTATCATAACAATTTTCTATATAGTAATAATCATTTATCATATATAATATACAAACAACAAATACTATTTGAACCTTAATTTTTGGTAAATTTTCGAGTAATACGTTAAATTTTTGTTAAACACAGTAAGTTTAAGCAATTTAAGGATCTTACGTTAAATTTTTTGGTCTCCTTGTATTTTGTTTTTTCAAAAATAGATCTTGAATTTTGAGGAGAAAGAGATATGTTTGCGAAAGAGTTTCTGAGACGTTCTGAGACTTTTTTATGGAACATTTTAATCCATTAGTATGACTTTTGAGTATTACAAAGGACGTAGGATCGTATCCTTTAAATTACATATTTTTACAAGATTTACATAAATATATTTGTAACACTTTCAAGGTAAGTTGTTTAGAATTTAGGATTTAGCCTCATTTGACTTCTTTTTAAGCAATATCATTCCTTCTATTCTCTCTGTCTGCGATTAAGTATATTATAGATCCTCATTTGACAAAATGTCTAGTAATGATTAATTAATCTATATTTATATATAAAGAAATTTTTTCTCTTTCACACAATTCATATTTATATCTTATTCTTTATAATATAATTGTTATTATTTTTAAAAAATAATTAATATTTTAAAAATTTTTAAATAAAATTGTTTTTTTTTCAAATAATATTTATAAAAATATATTTAGTTTTGTTAACAAATAAATTTTGTTTTATTTAAATCTTTTCAATTCTCTTTATTCTCTTTGTGTGCGATTAAGTATATTATAGAACCTCACTTTTTTTGTTAATTTTAAGTATGATAGAGTTGAGTTTCACCTACAATGATTCAATAGCATAATTTAATTATAGCCCTTTAATTTAAATATCCAAAATGTCTAGTAATGATTAATTAATCTATATTTATATATAAAGAAAATTTTTCTCTTCACAAAATTCATATTTATATCTCATTATTTATAATATAATTGTTATTATTTTTTTAAAATAATTAATATTTTAAAATTTGTTAAATAAAATTGTTTTTTTTCAAATCATATTTATAAAATTATATTTAGTTTTGTTGACAAAAAAAAATTGTTTTATTTAAATCTTGTCAATTCCCTCTATCCTCTTCGTGTACCATTAAGTATATTATAAAACCTCATTTTTTTATTAATTTCAAGTTTGATAGAGTCGAGTTTCACCGACAATGAATCAATAGCATAATTTAATAATAGTCCTTTAATTGAAATATCCAAAATGTCTAGTAATAATTAATTAATCTATATTTATATATAAGAAAATTTTTCTCCTCACACAATTCATATTTATATCTTATTATTTATAATATAATTGTTATTATTTTTTTAAAATAATTAGTATTTTAAAATTTGTTAAATAAAATTGTTTTTTTTTTCAAATCATATTTTTTAAAAATATATTTAGTTTTGTTAACGAAATTTTTTTGTTTATATATCAATTTAATTAATTTATAAATATTAATAATTAAAAAAAAACGCGAACACACGTGATAATGTACCCTTATTACGGAGAATTCGCTACCATATTTCTTATAATTAGTAATTAAAAGTTAATTTAAAAATATTCATAATTTTTAATTACATTAATAATATAAGATAAAAAATTTAATCTTTCAAATTATTTTTTAATTTTAAAAGCAGGTTAACAAAGTTGTAATCCATATTTATTTTGTTTTGGCACACTAAATAAGATAGAACAAAGCGGATTAACGAATTAAGAACATTAACCCAATCCTTAAATTTTTACAGGCTGAGTTTTTTACTAAATGAGTGCAATTTAAATTTGTCAAAATAAAATAAATTGTAAAAAAATTGTATAAATGGAATATATTGTGTTTTGGAGGTACTTCGAATCAAAGTAAAAAAAAAGTTTAAATTTTAATTTTAATTCATTAATTAAATTATTGTTAATTATCTAAAAAAATATTAATATATAAAATTTATATGTATATATATAAATGTAAAAGACATTAAATATATTTTGTCTAAAATTAAAAATAGTCCATTTTTAAAATTTTAATCTAATTTAATTCTAAACTTTCTAAATATGTGGATATATTTTTTTTAATTAAATTTTGTTAAATTTATTTTACGTTTCAAACCAATCATTTGAATTGTTTACATATTTAATATATTTATACTTTCATATTAATTAAAAAGCGTATTTAAAACATCATATAAACTTAAGATGATTAAAATAATTAAATCTATGTAATTTTAAAAATAAAAATTAAATTAGTTCAAAATTTTAAAAATAAATAAATTTTAATATTCACTTAAAATTAATAAATTTAAAATTGATCTAAAAAATATGGTTATATATAAATATGAAAAGTTTAAAAACATAAAAATGTTAAAAATTTATTAATCAATACTTTACATGTATGACTTCTTTTTTTCTAAATTTGATATGAAAATATTATTTTATATATGTGAACCTCAAAACAGAGTAAAAAAAAAAGGCAACGAGTCACAGATACATTTTTTATGTATATTATGGCGATAACCTTTCAACATCTTTGAATTAAAAGATAGAAAGAGAAAGACGTGAACATAAATAAATTCTAACAATAACTCACATCATTAGTATTACTAATAATAAAAATAAATTTGATGTTTGTATTCATAAACATGAGGAAAAATGAACCTATTCTTTAAAAAAAACTAAATTAAATCTTTTTAAAAATAGTACGATTAAATTAAAAAAAAACTAAAAAAATTGTGAGAGCATAACGGGATAAGAAGGTGTCATGTCATACCAGGTAGCGATGGTAATGATCATTGGCAATATCCCCATTTTTTCCGCCGTATATTACATATCTACCTGCAAATACTCATGGTGGATAAGATCAGTTGCAACTTCAGGAAGAACAGTGACAAGATTCAATCCAATCTCTTAAAATGAGCTAAAACTTGAACACCTGTTCCGTGAGTGAAGTTATCCCAGTTACTCATCCCTTTGCCGTCACTCTCGTAAGCTCCTTCATACTGTAAAACAGTATAATGTAGTAATAATATTGAGAAATGGATGGAAACTGCCAAAAATTAGATTTCGTGATGCGTGTATTAGTTGCGATCGAAGGTGGAGACGTGATACCTGGTAAGAGGAAGAAGCAACGCCGAAGAGGAAACCAGTTGGCAAGGACGAGAGATCCAGATCCAATTCTTTTGAGAGAACTGCAAGTGAAAATGGTTCTAACAGATGCAGCAAGAATATCACCCCAAACGCAACAACTTTGAATGACATTTTCGAACACAACCGTTGCTGCTTGTTACGATTCTTCGCGAGGTCAACCATCCATGGCCAAACACCATATATTGTTACAAACCCGCGCATCGCGTGCACAAAAACTATTATTTTTTTATGGGTCTTTTTATAAGAAACGTGTTATATATGTCCCTGGTAACCCCGAAATTAAAATAGTATAAAAAAGGGTAAGTGACATGTTTCAACATCTAAAAATTGAGATTTCATCACGATTTTCACGCAAACAGAGACTATAATTGAGAAAAATTAAATTCAGATTATTATCTTTAACCGATTCAGAATATTAAAGAGAGGAGACAGTGCATCTGATTGTCCAATTAACGAAAACAAGTTATGAGCTGATAAAAATGTTAAAAGAATTATGCGTTTACAAGAATAAGCAAAAGTTTTAATTTAAGATAAGCTTTTAAATACACTAAAAGCAAAAATATAAAGAAGGACATTTACATTGCGTTTGTTTCAATGAATGACATTGTTAAGACATATATGTGAGCCGCATTTGTGAGTGTCTCATGTGTTTGTTTAAGTATATTTGAAGACATTTGGAGGTGACGATTTATGTGAGAGAACTAATGAAGGGTATAAAGACGAGATGATTGGAAGATATATTGTTTATCGTTGAAGTTTTTTACGCAAACCCCAAAGTTAATACATATTCACTGAGGTGAAGACACAAATATTAAAATCACTCCTATTTATTGGTTGATTCTATGAAATCTAAGATATAAATTTCCAATCATACTTGAAGACATGGATTATGACGACCATAGAGCTTTAAACTTATGATTAGACCACACTTGTAAGGTTGGATGGTTAGGAACGCAGAAAACTTAAATATCAGTGACATACTCTTACATCATGTCTATGTTCATGTTTTGTTTCCCTTGAGATACAAACTTCACAAAACTGACTCATGAAGATGTTATGGTGTTTGAAAAATAACATTATCATAAATTGATCATGTCACGTTATGCAACACATGGTTAAATAAAGGAACAACATGTCTCTTCCATAAACCATCTAGATTACAAGGATACTTGTTCATTTTGAGGTTAATATGAGTTATAGTCCTTCATTGAACTAGGATAAAATCACATATTTGATCGTGAAACATAGTCTAAATTGGATCTTTTTAATGTTGATGACATTTAACAATATGGAAGGCTACACGATAAGGATGATGATGAAGACTCTCCAAATATTGTAGAAGATGTTCCTAACATTGGACCACAACAATAAATTTAACAACAATTGATACAATACAACATGACAGAGTCCCCCATCGAGACTCTGACAAGTTATCACAAATTTTCGGGAGAATTCAAAACATCCAGGATAGGATGCAAAGGGTGGAAAATGACATGTCCAATTTGAAAATTAACATTGAATCAAGGATTCAATAACACCTATACAAGAATACAAAATCGTGAACTCTCTTAAATAATTTTCTAAAATTATTCTATTTACATTATTAAATTTCTATTAATGTAATGAAGTATGTTTTCTAAACTTATTTGAATTTACCATCATGTCCAAATATGTAGAAGTTCTAAATAATTTATAATTCAATTTGGTTAGTTTTACATTCAACATTTCAAAATATTTCATTATGACTCATTATTAACAAGCTGCATCTTGTTAGACTTTACTTCCGATGGATTGCGACAGCTCATACTCGACACCCTCAACACCATCATCGCCAAGTTCAAAAACCAAGTTGCATGTTTTGATTAATGACCTACAAATGAATAAATTGAATTCCATTAACGATCAACTTCGTCATGCAATAGAAAAAAGAAATGAGCTCCTTTCACAAAGGCCCAACCTGATGAAACGAAACTCGTCACTTCAATGTCCATAACACGGCGTTCGCAACATGTTCCTTGCAAGATTACAAAATAATGAATCAATCAATTACTATCACTTCCTTTCATCAAACCCACGTTATATCAGACTACTTAATGACTTATGGACATATTGCACAATATTATTTGAACAGGTTACTAATGCCTGTATCTAATTTGATTAATTTTTTCATGTTCTAAATTATTCAAATTCATTTTTATAAAATTTAAATATTGTAAGTTTAATAAAAGAAATTATTTATTTATAGCATAGTTCATTTCAATTTATCATTTAACATTTCTAAACTGACAACATTTCAATTTAACATATTATATATTGTTTTTACATTTTAAATATAACATTTTTATATAAAAATATAAATTTTAAATAAAAATACCTATGAATAAATGGTGATATGGTTGAAAATGATATCAAGACGAAATGTAACAATTACGGGGAGCTTAAGGAGAATGAATCCTATTTTAATGTTTCATCAGGATTCTGAGTAACCGTGTGTACAGAGAGTCTCTAATCTCATACCTTGTGACAACTGCAAAAGATTACAACAATAGCTCCAATAGATCACATTATAGTATGTTAAGAATATTTTATGACAACTTTATTATATATTTTGATAGATATTTTATGTGATTTATAATTCTTCTTTAATATTAAAGCATGTAAAGTATTATTTTATGACTATTCAACCATGATGTTGTTGTTACCATTGATTGTTGGATATGAACAAAGTCACCCATAAAATAAAATAAGAGATGAACATGAATTTATATACATATAAGATGTTATTATTTTTGAATATAAAATTGCAAAAGATATGTTTCTTAAAATGTAGAAGATTTTATGAGCTTGAAACGCAAGTTTTTGACTTGGAGATTTTTCCTATATGCACACTGTCAACGTCTCTTTAGTTGCAACGTTCCAAATTTATTAAAAAATCAATTTCCTAATAGATATTTTAGGAGATATTTTGGATCTTTTGGATCATGGGCTTGGTTCCCCAACTCTATAAATAGAGCACTTCATTCACTCCAAAATTATGATCATAATCATTCTCCTCTCATTCTCTCTTCTCTTAGTTTCATTCTTTCTCTTTTCTTCTCCTAAAAATATTATGGGTTTATTTTTATTCTCTTTTTAAGAGATCCTCTGAGAAGTTCCTGTTGTATCCTGGGGAGCTTGCGCAATACACCGCAGATAAGTCCTTTAAGGACAGTGATTTACACGCCTCGGGAAGTCTTCTGTTCATTGTGAGGGCTTGACCCAAAGTGAACAATATCTTATCAGTTTGGAGATCTATGTGTGTGTGGAACCTCCTTACAAATGGTATCAGATCCCAGGTTTAGGTCTGGTGACCGGACTCAGTCATAATCCTTTAAAATAAAAGATGGACATGAGAAAGAGGCTTTTTGGAATGGTACCAAAAGCAAATCCGTGAAGGTTTGACCAAAAGCCGACAATATCTTTTCGGAGATCTATGTGTATGTGTGTGGAACCTCCCTATCTTGATTGCATGCAATTTATATCTGTCTGAATTTATCACATTCTAGCTTGATATGTAGCTAAATTTCAAAGTGGAGCAATAACTTAATAGCTTAGAATACACTTCATACTGATACCAATTAAATACATACAATAGGGTAAAACAAGGAAAAGAGTGTATTACTTCTCTAATAACTACTGCTGTATTCGGTATATGTACTTGTATTATTCTCTTCCCCAGTTTTTCTGAGAATGCTTCTTTTTGTGTTGTCAGCTATATACTTTTCAATGAAAAACTTGTACCAACTTGCTGATAGTTTTGGTGTTCTCTTCAGTGTGGAAAAATCGACGTGGTAAAGTCCAAATCTTACTGAAAACCCATATTTCCATTCAAAGTTATCGAGCAAGGACCAAACAAAGTAACCTCTCACATCTGCTCCTTCCCTGCTCACATGACCAAAACAGATGATAAGCATAACAAGAATACGATGATTTATTTGATTCCTTTTATATAAAAATATTGATCAATTCTTATGTACCTTATTGCTGCCATTAGATTATCCAAGTGACCAGACATGAACTCTATTCTCTTATAATCATTCAGATATTCTTTCTCAGTAACATCTGGATCATACAAAGTACCATATCCTACAAAAGTTTGGGTAGTTAGAAACACTCAGAGACTTTAATATAAGGTGTTAACATGCTTTGCTTACCATTTTCCGCAATGAACATTGGAGTGTTATTATATCTGTCTTTTAGATAGATAAGAATTTTCTTCATGCCTTCTGGGTGAACATTGAGCCATTCAAATGGAGTCTGCATAACAATACAAGTTTCAGAATCAGCAAGGTTTCGATGAGGATCATAAAAAAGGGTTGAAGTACTTACAAGCTCTCCAATTGGGACACCATTTTTTAGTACAGTTTGCTCATATGAGCCCTCTGTTCTGGAGACTCCTTTCCCATGTCCACATACCGATGATAAGCAGTCTCGGACATAATAACTTGCATAGTAATTGATGCCGATAAAATCCAGTCCTCTCCTCAGTTTTACTTTGTCATTACTAGAAAATTTAGGTAAGATGGTTCCTAGAATCATCTCCATCTCTTTTGGGTACTTACCGAATAAGATTGGATCCAAGATCCTGCAATATTATAGTTCAATACTTATTCTATATTATAGAATCAAATGACATACCAGCTTTGCCAGGAGTTGAATTAGCTTTGAACAATAATATTACTGTTATTGATTCAAATGTACTGAAAATTATAAACATCTGTTTCAATCTATCATAGTGCCTAACTATAACCTTTTATATCAATATCTAACTGCCTTTAACATCGGTATTCGGCAGTAAACAGCAAGGAAATTTTACCAATTAATGATGAATGATTGCGCCCTTTCGGTTGCCAACTTATCTGCTGTCGAATTGCTTAATGGCTCAAACGAGTCGCAGTGTAAGACTATTCCAATTTTCCCCCCTTGCTCATTCTGGAAATGCCATCAATAATACTACAATTAATAATACTACAATTGAGAAAGTTTCTACAGTGATGTTGTAATGAAATTACCTGGTATTTGTTTCGATAAAGATCAACTGCAGCTGCATGTGATAGGATCATATTATGGGCAACCACAAAGGGTTCTTTCTCTGAATCTCCCTCACTGCAATTTCCAAAGTTACCAGAGCAGCGACACGGTGGAAATTGACCTTCGCGGTAAGCAAGTGGGATTAGATAATTTGGCTCATTGAAAGTTACCCAGTACTTGACTCTGTCACCAAAGGATTTAAAACAGATATCTGCAAAGAATTGAAAATCTTCCCTGCAAATATCAAAATATGTTTAGTGCCATTATCCAGTTTTTTCAAGTCAAAGTCAAAATCTCCTAGACAAAAAGTTAAAGAAGTGGCTGCTTTGCTTACTGTGATTGGGGACTTAGCCAAGCTCCGTATCTGTCCTCAAGTTCTTGAGGGATGTCAAAGTGAAACAATGTAACAAACGGTTGGATACCTGCGAGTTGTATACTTAAGAACAGATATAAGATCAAAGAAGTAGAAACTGTGTCTCGCAAGCCAATAGCGTAAGAAAATTGAAATGAAACCTTTGAGTAGCAACGCATCTATAAGTCTGTTATAGTAGTTGATGCCCGCCAAGTTAACTTCTCCAAATCTACCTTCTGTTCACAATCATTGCATATTCTGCTTGTCAATTGACAATCGTATACAAGTATTTAGTGTCTTCTAATCTAACATCAGGCAGATTTTGTTAAAACAAGAATCTTACGTGGTAGAATTCTTGCCCATGATACTGAAAACCGGTAGCTGTTCACTTTCATAGCTTCCATTAGATCAACATCCTCCTGTTTTCATTACAAGTTGAAATTGGGAACATCTATTACTTAAACAAATTGAAAACCATTCTCTTCCATTGTATCTAAAAGAACTTTTACCAAACAATTACTTTTTCTTCTTCTAAATGATACAGTCACAAATATGTCATAGTAGATGAAAACTTCCTATATAGAAATAGCTAGGATTTATGAACATGATCTATAGAACTGAACAGAAACTTACCTGATACCGATGGTATTGATCAACAGCAACGTCACCATTACTTCCATCATCTATACTACCTGCAGTACATGGACTTGCGAAAGTTGAGGCTTGAACAATGCGTAAAACATTAAGAAAATCAGAACTGGAATACAAAAACTGGTTTTTTCTTGGTCTGATCACCTGTTGTGTGAGAGAAGACATCCCAGTTGCTCAACCCTTTACCGTCACTGGAATAAGCTCCTTCATACTATGAAGAGTATTAAATAGACCATGTTTAGAATGCAAAGAATTAAGTTCTTGGGGGTATTTCGGAATTTGGTTAATGGGGTCATTAATCTGGCAATGGTGATTGGTGAAAAATCAAGAACTACACAAGAAGATGATGACAAACCTGATAAGAAGAAGAAGCAGTGCCAAAGAGAAAAGGTGGAGATGGATCTAATCCCAGTGAAATTGGCAGCAGAGAGCACATGAGCAGGAACAACATTATCTCCAAAACCAATCCTTCCTTAAATGCACAAAACCCCATTGCATTGTCTTCCTAATATGGCAATTTTCTTCTTCAATCTCAGAAATATCAACAATTCACTTTTTCATTGCTCCATGTGAATGTGCTATAAAAGGATCTTGACAGCCGGCGAAAGTAACAAGAGAACTTACCAATGTCACACGTTTTTATCATATTCAGAAACTCTATTGTTAAAAATTTAGGTATATGATTGCTTGTAAAAGCATGATTATCCAAAAATTAGTGTATAATACCTACCGCTTCCAACTACTCACGAGTCTATCCATGATAAAATTTTCAAGATTAGATTGATCCTGACAAGGAAAGAAAATAATATAAAGGTAATAATAAATCATTATTATTTTATAAAAGTAATCGCGCGTATTTAGGATCAGGGTGGGAAAAAATAATGAAAGTGGACGGGTTCTGTATTATTATATTTTTTAGGTGTCTTTCATATTATTATAAAAGACAAGAGAGTTGAATTATTAAACCGTAATCAATTAAAGAATACCCAAGGTTAAAACATGTTTTACTTTGAAGATTGGATACACAAATCAAATGATTATATGTGAAAAAATATACTAACTAGTATATTTTCTTTATAGTATATATTTCTTTGTATGAACTTTTTTTTTTCATTAATTTCATAATTTATTTTCAGTTATTTTTATAATTATTTGATTTTTATTCCGTTGTTTCTAAAATTTACATAATTGTATTATCTTTCTTTATAAATATTTAATAACATCATGTATTTTTGTTGTAATTTTTATATTTTGTAAAACAAAAATTAATTAATTAATTAATTAATATTTGAAATACTAACGAGGTGGATATAAATATAGATAGAAAATATTTGTCATTCGATAAAAATGAAAATAAGATAAAAAAAAATCATACTAGTATAAAAATTTAAAGATTATATAAATTTTTACTTCAATAAATAATCAAGTTCATATCTATCCCCTATCGATGTGATTCTTATTAATCTATCTATGATACATGGTACTTCAATTTACGTCACGTAACCAATATTTTATGATACCACTTATGTTTACCAATGAAATATCTATATTATATATAAATGGTTGCATAAAAAATTATTCAAAACGTAATTTATTTCTACTATACAATTTTATAAAGTAAATAGGATTTTATTATAGGTACTATGCTCTCCATCCCTTTTCGAGTGTCATTTAAGAAAAAATATAATAACTTTTCTTGATTCTAATCAAATATTTATATTCACTCTCTTCCAATTTTACATCATAAATTAAATAAAAATTAAGATAAAATTATGAATCATAAAGGAATAATAAACATTCTCTCAAATACTGAAAAATAACAGTTAAATAAGGACAAAATTTGCATCACTGACACTTAAAAAGCACCAGAAGAAATATTATATACAAATTATTTAAAATCACAACCCGGAAGAAACAGAAAACAAAACTCATCCATTCTACTCTGAAAACCAGATCAAATGATTATTTGAAATGCTATGACTTCGACCTCAAAGAAAGTAGATGGAAATCCTCTCCAACCACTCTCTATACGCTTTCTCAGTAACACATGACAGCTTCTAAACTACACCTCAGTCACTGTTTAGCCTGCTCAAATAATCAACACAAACTTATTAGCTGTATAGTATAATATACATAAACATAAAAAATAATAATCTGGTCATTGGTCTTTCATCACATGTCAGGGCATGAACGAAGAACACAAAGCAAGAACATTAAGTATAAGAGATATGAAAATTCTTCATCACTACTTTTAATTAGTCTGAAACAGATAGGTACTATGCTGTGTAAGTAAACAGAAATGATAGAAACGAAAATGTACCTGTGAATAGAGGAATGTACCAAGAATTGCAATGGCTGCACCAAGAGCATTGACAGGCTGAATTGGTGTGTGGAAAATAAGGATTGAAGACACAATAACAGAAATTCTCTTCATTGTGTTCCCTATGCTAAATGTTAAGGGAGAAATCTGATCAAGGGACATGTAAGATACTTGGTTGTACAAGTGGTAAAACACACTCTGAGCAGCTACCCACCTATAAAAATTAAACCATGAGCACAGACAAAAATCTAAAATTACAGTTCCAGCAATTTGAAGAGATAAAGGATGGTGAGAAGAAAAATAAATTAACAATAGGGTGAGAGTTTACCTACCAGACAAAATTGGGACCAATCTGAGACAAGGCTTTTTGCCAGCCTGCAGCCCACAACTTTGGGCCCTCCACGGCAATGGCTAAAGGTGTGAGAATCAATAGAGATAATATGGAAAGACAAGCATAGTAATTCATTCCACTAACAGACATCCCTTTCATTCCCTTCTTTGAGAATATGTTCCGAAACACAAAGGCCAAATTGGATATCATAGCGCCCATAAATCCTGAAACATGACATCCATCAACTCGTTGCAAATTTAACATCTTCATCTTATCAACTCAGTCAGTAAATGGTTTTACCAATCATGTTGAAATTCAGCTCTGTCACAGCAGCAAGTGCGCAACCTCCTATAATTGGAACCAGTGAGAGGTAAACCGGCACAGGGAATGCTTCCCCCAGCAAGAACCTTGATACCAGGACACTGAAAGCAGGCTCTGCACTCTTGATGATGTGGGTGAATGAAACTGCAACTTTGGACATACTCACAGTAGCTGCAACATGCCCTATTGTGTGTGCCACAGCAACCTATCAGTAAATAAGTTAATTTTCTCCTTAAGTTTATCCAAAGTTGAAATCTTGCGAAAAACAATGAAAATAATTACAGGAAAGAGGGCCTTCCAGAACTCCAGATTAACTTTGGGAACATCAGCAACCCTTGTGGCCCATGAGATTAACATCATGAGAGAGCCAGCGGCAAGGGACAGAGTGGAAATAAGCCAGGGGTAAGGAAAGGCATTCAGAACCTTCTTGTTGTATATGTTGAAGACCACATTCAAAGCCCACCAGGTGGCAAAATACAAACCAATTTTGAGTCTCTGGGTTGCTTCAATCCCTTCTCCTTCGTCATTAAGCTCAATGTTAAGCTCAAGTGGCCGTGACCTGTCTGCTTCATAGGCCCGGCAGTCTGTGACCCTTCTTCCGAGATTTGCTGACAAACCAAACTTCTCAACGGATGAAATGTGAAGAGGTTTGAGGGAAGAGAAAGAGAGTTGGTTGCAGTGTTGAACATTGTTGAATGAAGGGAAAGTGCAGAGTTGAGGCCTTGGCACCGTGTGACTTAAGGAAGCAGGGTTGGTGAGACACCATGCCGAGTACTTCACCAATGACATCATGATGCTTAACTTGGGTGAGTGTGTAAAACAAAAAGAGGTGAATTTGTAGGTGAGAAGAGAAGAAAGAAATGTGCTTTTGTTTGTTGATAAGATCTATGTGTTGTGTTGGATGTTAAAGTGAGAAAATGTGGAAGAGTTTAACGGTTACTGCGAGGGAAGTGGCGAGGGAAAAGAGGTTATTGATATAGTGAGAAGAACGAAGACAAAGAGAAGAGAAGGAGGAAGCGGGTACTCCTATCCTGGGACATCGACTGCATGTTTGGTCACAACAAACATCCTTTGGAGTTTATCTAGGAAAAACCGAATAACTCAATCTAATCTAAATCTAAACAATCGATGATGTTTTTATCAAGGGTGATTAGCGATGTGTGCACAAGTTTTTCATGCTTCATGGGTTTGATACAGAGTGGATTCAAAAGTGACGGACTTTTTGTTTCCATTGGGCCGGTTTCCTTCTTCTAGCCATCACAAAAATGTGTTTATTAACTCCACCAACTGAAGCGCTATCGATTTCTTTGCTTCAAACTTAGATGAAATTTATTTTATTAGAGATTATTTTTTATTACAAAATATCAAAACTATTTTCTAACAATAAAACAATAAAGGTTAGGTTAAGATTTAAACTCACATATAAACTCAAATAAAATAAAATAAAATATAAATTAAATAAAATTACGCACTGTAATATTAATACAAATAAATTTGGTCTTTACAAAAATAAAATAAAATAAATTATATTAAAGTATAAGCTTTTAAAATAATTATAATTTTGTATACTTAAATAAAAATATATAATTATTGAACGATTAATATTTTATTTTAAATTATTTATTTAGATTGTTTAATTTTTAAAAAATATTTAAATTAAATTTATTATTAATTATTAATGAGTTAAAAAAAATTAAAATCGGATCTCTTCCATTGCGGATTTTGGACGGTGGCACCTCTAGATGAGATCTAAGGATGACCAACTATCTTTTTATACACGTGAATGTTCCAAACAAACATGAACTCTATGTTTATTTTGGTATATATATATATATATATATATATATATATATATATATATATATATATATATATATATATATATATATATATATATATATATATATATATAGCAAATTAGTTTCGTCGATATTTTAATACTTTTCTACATAAGTTTTACTCGATAAAAGAGTCGAATCGCCCTACATTATTATTAGTGTAATTTTTTATGCAATTAACTAATAAAAAATCTTTCATATGATTTTTAAAATAGATATTATAATACTCAATAATGTTATTATTTGAATTATGATATACAATTTTATATTATGAATGAATCCTAATTAAGTTACAATAATACTAATTTAAAAACGCATCATGTTGTGTTACTATGATGCCCATTTCATTTTAAGTTAGTTAGGCTAATATTAATAATTGTCATCATTTTAAGCTTTGGATTATTCTACCGAATCACCTGACCCAGGAAAAACTCATACAAGATGCATTGTTACATGCTTTAGAACTTGGCTTTTGGAATTATATTATGGACTACATTTTTTGGAATGGAATTTTCAGAATGCATATAATGCCTTGTGGAATGAGTTTTCTATACACTCCTTCGTGAAATATATTCTAAAACAATTTCGGAAACATATGAAATAATTAACAAATAAAAATGATTTTTTTTTCTATATTTTCTCTTCTCTCTCTTTTTTTTTTACCGTGTGGCGGTGTGGCATGGTGGTGAAGGATAGTTAAGGCTGTGTTGTTTCTACGCTATTTTGGAAAGATTAATGTATGAGTTCGTGATATGTTTGGTTCTACTTATCTGAGACGATTTAGAAGAATAGATTTGTTGAAGGAAAGTTTTATTCATCTATGCATCAGATAATAGATATGTGGGATATATTATAGAAGATTCAGTGAAAAACGAAAATGATTTGTCTTTTAAATTTTATGATGTTGAAAAGAAAAAATCGATTTTACCAATGTTACAGGAAAAAGATACTAAATTTTGAATAATTGCAATATTCATAAAATCAATTTTAGAGTGCTACGAACAAGAATCATTCTAAATTTATTTGGGTTGATTTTAAAACCAATTCTAAATTATTCAAATATACTAAAATTAATTATAACAAAGAATGAATCAGTGTTATATTTTGTTATTAAAGATTAAAATCAATTATATATATATATATATATCAGTAATAATTATAATAATAATATTTTTATAATTTTAAATGATAATTTTATTTTTATTTTAACATAATTTTTACTACTTATATTTAATTTTATATCATATTTATTTTTAAGAGTAAAATAATAATTATCTAATTTTATTTATTAAAATATATTTTTAATTTATTATATCCATCGTATCATGCACAAATTTTTATATAATTTTTTCTTTTATCTATCTTTTCAAATCCCTTTTTTATTCTTCAAATTCCTTCAAATTATCTCTCCAATCCAAACATTACCTAAGTTTGTTTTGTTAGTATTGTTAGCGTGCAGTTAGCAATTGTTGGAGTGCAAGAAGCAATAACCTTAAAACTTCTAAAGTTATATGGGCCTTACTTATAACCTCTGTTGTCTTTCGTTTTACACTTTATAGTTTCTTTGTTTTCTTTTAGTAAAGAATAGCGTGAATTTTCTTTTCTGGAGTATAAACTTTTTAATCCAATATAAAATAACATACGTGAAAAAAGACATTTTTCTTGATGTCTTCTTGGCTTCAAAGTTTCTCAAACAAACAAAGATACAAAAATGGAAAGTGCATTAAAGCATCTTCTCCATTGACATAGAAATCAGATCCGATTTATTAATTTTAAGGTGAATAATTTAAACTCACTTTTTTTTAATACGTAAAAACAATTAAGAACTTCATTAAAAAATATAAAAGTATTAAGTACTACACAAAAATATTTATTTAAAACTGAATTAAAAATACTCAAATTTATTAAGAACTTAACATAATTAAAACAAATTAATTTTATAAATGTTAACCATAATTAAAACAAATTCAAATGATTGAGTTATAATTTCTATAGTGAGAAACATGTTCCATAATTTTACCTGAACCACACGGACATACCACAAGATGCTGACATAAACCAGTTTTTCCGACTGAAAACCCAAGTTTAAGTCGAAAGCCGAATCATTTCAAGCCAAGTCACCAACCTGCAATATTTTTAATGATTTTTTTAAGAATTTTGTCGACAGACATAATACTAAACAGATATAATCTAACTTACATAAGAGATTTAAATACATAACTTCTAATTCAACCTTTTCAAAATATAAAATATAAACATAAACTTATATTTCCAACATAAACTGGTGGACGAGAGTATAGCACAAGGAATAATTCGTGAGAAAAGAGGTATTGCGAATGAGCATGGAATATTCGTCGATTGGTTTGGTGATGACAAACAAAATGTAAGGTCTAAAGTGTCATTGGACATGTGCACTTATTTTGTAATAACAGTAACAAACACAAACCAAACTGGTGGATGTTGTTGAATTTGGATAACGTGGCCCAATCCTCCAATGCATGTAACCAAATCTCCACACACATCAATGGTTGCTCTCTCTGCTTCTTCTCTACGACATAAATACACACACAAGACAACCTTGAATTACCAACTACGTAAATTCCCATTTTCTCCCCGGAAAAATGGCAGCCTCTGCCGGCGGCCAGATAACGGTGTCCTCAACAGTGCAGCTGCATGGAATGGGGTGTGGTCGGAACTGGAAGCTTGTCAAGTTTTGCAATGGGGAACTCATGGGACGTAAGCTTCACTTCAAAACTGCTTCTCCCACAACTGCTTGCTCTAAGAATGTCAAGCCTCAACACCATATATGCATGTCTCTCACAACTGACCTATTATCCACTGAATCCAAGGTTTACCTTACTCCCACAAATTCTATAATTTACTCAAATACTTCTGATTTTGTTTCATATCATTTTCTTCAAACAAACAAGTTCAAACATGTCAACAAAATTTAGAATCTTGTTAAGGTAGAAGGAATACAAGAGTGTTATGAAAATAGCTTGACTGCCACTAAACTTTCTTGCCTAGGATTGTAGTTTTTCAGTATATATTGGCCCATGCATGCTGCAATGGTTGGATACGTAACGGGACTCATTTTTCTGTCCCTTTTCATTTTTTATTTATTTAATGGATATAAAACCAATGACAATCATTTTAAATTAAATCTATTTAGATACTGACTATAATTTGTTGCTTACTTCACTTGAAAAATAAGAAATTTGTTACTTAATCATACATTAAGTTTTCAAGTGTTCTGATGTTCAAATTTTGTAACAAGTATTAATGTGAATCCGTACGAATTCACAAACAAATATTTGAAGTGTGCAAAAGGACTTCAATTTTAAGGCTGCCATGTGGGTTATGCGTGATCTGTGAGAGTTAGTGTATGCAACATATATAGCATTATTCAGTTTTGAACAAGATGAATGGGGAAGTGCAGTTGAGAGACTTAGAAATGGAAAGAAGAAACGCAAGAACAGTGTTGGCAGTTATACTTGGTGGAGGAGCTGGAACCCGTCTCTTCCCTCTCACTAAGCGACGAGCCAAGCCTGCTGTAAGTTTATTCTCTTACTTTACCATTTTTATAGTTATTCTATCAACTATGAACATAATGGTGCATGCATACAACTTGGTTAACTAAAAATTTTGCTTGTGTGAGCAGAAATTTTTCTCTAACTAGTGCTTACTTTTTAACACTTAGGCAATAAGAAAATGAAAAATGCGACCAATGGGATATCAAATCAAAATGGTACTGTTACATATAAATTTATAGCTGAGGAGTTTGCTATGGTAGGTTCCTATTGGAGGTGCTTACAGGCTGATTGATGTGCCGATGAGTAACTGCATCAACAGTGGTATAAACAAGGTGTACATTCTCACTCAGTTTAACTCAGCCTCACTCAACAGGCATATTGCACGTGCTTACAACTCTGGTAGTGGAGTCACCTTTGGAGATGGCTACGTCGAGGTATCTCCCATCATCTTCCATCTTTTACTTGCTTGCAATTTACGTCAATCATGCTTAAGTTCTTAATGATCTTATAAAAAATAAATAAATTATTAAATAGTAAGTATGTTGGAACTCTGATGTAAACCAGGTTAATTTAGAATATATAAATGGATGCAAACTTCACTTTATAAACTGATTTTGTAGAGTTGAATTAAGTTTAAAATTCATTTCTTAACATTCATTTTGTGAGGTTAAACTCTAGAGTTCAACGTTCTCTTTCAGGTTCTTGCAGCAACCCAAACCCCAGGGGAGGCAGGTAAAAAGTGGTTTCAAGGTACTGCTGATGCTGTGCGGCAGTTCCACTGGCTCTTTGAGGTATTAAGTTACACTCATTGATGTAATTGCAACGTTTATATATATAGATTTTACTTGTTTGGGAGTTCAGTGTGAATATACTTGGTTGTTGTAGGATCCAAGAAGCAAGGGCATTGAGGATGTGTTGATTCTTTCTGGGGATCACCTCTATCGAATGGATTATATGGACTTCGTTAAAGTAAGGCGCTGTGCCATAAATCAAATAATTCTTCCCCCTTTCAATTCAGTTGATGCAATCAAATTATTGTCTCAGATGTTTGGATTCATTTTCATATGCAGAATCACCGTGAGAGTGGTGCAGATATCACTCTTTCTTGTCTGCCAATGGACGACAGGTAGGTTGCTTGCATCACACATTATAACTTTCCAATTATTTCAACATAGATTAATAGGCTGTCATAAGGGTTTGGTGGACAATGAATTCTTATTGAAAGTTAGTAGTATTAATGTGATTCTTTATATTGGCAACTGGAAAAACACAGAAAAATTGATGAAAGAATCAAAAGAAGTCATACAATTGATAAAAGAATTATTAATAAAAATTTTATTTGTTTGAGTGAACAGAGTTGTCAACCATAACTATTTAAGGTTGATGGAATCACTTATAGATCTTGTAAGTAAAGACAGTTACCTTGCGTTGAGAAATTGTTTGAAAGTGTGTTTTAATCCAAACTCATGGTATCAGCTCAAAAGATGAATCAGTCAACAAATATTAGTGTCTCCAAGACGTGTCACATTTGGAAGAAGTCCTCTCCTCAGCATGAAGAAGTATGTTAAAAATCTTATATTGACTAGATATATAGTCAATCAATAATATATGAACAAGTGAAAATCTCATCTTATCAAGTTGAATTTACATGGTTGAGTCTTCGATGAACCTTCTTAAAAAATTTATGCTGAAGTTCTCAAAGAGAACAAAGCTTGAAGAGCGAATTTTGAGTTGCATCTTTATTTGTTGTTACACTTTTGATGAGAAGAAATTTTGGAATTTTGATGAGAAGAAATTTAATCATTAGTTGAACGTCTTATTTGATGAGAAGAAATTTTGGAATTGACAGGAAAGGGTGGAAGAGAAAACAAATTCAACAACTATTTTTGTAGCAAAATTCAACACCTAATAAATGAGGAATTCACTCCGAATACACCAAGGTGTAATTATTGTGGAACCATAAAACTTTTAAGAGTCAATTAAAGAAATCGGTTGGAGTAAGGTCATGCAAAAGGAAATTGGTATAATTGAAAAGAGCATTACATGGGAGTTGTTAAGTATCAAAAACTATTGGTGTGAAATGAGTAAATAAAGTAAAATATAACCTAGATGACTCTATAAAAAAATAAAACCAGACCTTTTCACAACAATCCAGTGTTGATTTTGAAGAGACTTTTGATCCTATGATGTGTTTACATGGTAGAGCTTTAATTTCCCCTGCAACTCAAAAAGGGTGGAAATTATTTCAAATTGGATAAGGCAGGGTTTTTTGATCGGTGAATTGAAAGAAGAGGTTTGAGCAACCTCAAAGCTTTGGACTGAAGGCCAAGAAGAGAAGATTTATAAACTAAAGAAAGTTTTTTAATGGCTGAAACAAGCTCCTAGAGTAAACAGCATTGACATTTATTTCATATAGAACATTGACATTTATTTCATATAGAACATTGACATTTATTTCATAGAGGATGGCTTTAAAATGTCTTTAAATGTAATCCATAATAAAAGAGAGAGAAAATAGTAATTCAGTTCCAAATTATCTTGTGGAGTTCAGGATTTTCTGCAAAGTTAGATAGAAAGTGAGTTCCTTGAGTATTGGGCATCAACGTCACCTCTGAAATACCACCAACAAAATGCCCCATATGCTTTAATATGCACGATCACCACCATCTACAGATTGAAATATTCTTATGAGTTTGCTAATATAATGAATGAGACATTAAAGTCAATCAATGTACGCTAGCTAAATCCGAATTAGAAACTAGCATTTTTTTTTTCTTTAGCATTGTTACGACTAAAACCCACAAGGAAAAATTAACCCAAAAGAGTAGCTGGATCAATAATTTCTATCAATATGTAAGGTTAATGATATTTATCATATGTTAAGTGTTCTGAACTCTTTTGTTCAACCATGACAGCCGTGCCTCAGATTTTGGTCTGATGAAGATAGACAACAAAGGAAGGATCCTTTCATTTAGTGAAAAGCCTAAAGGAGAAGAGTTGAAAGCAATGGTACCCTTTATGTTTATTATACTAATAACACTCCCGAAAAGTTTCAACAGTTAGAACCACTGCTAATACGTACTGCCTTATAATTTAGCAAGTAGATACAACCGTTTTGGGCCTTTCGAAGGATGAGGCTCAAAAGAAACCATACATTGCTTCCATGGGAGTGTACGTCTTCAAGAAGGAAATTCTTCTTAATCTACTAAGGTACTGACTAATATCTGGCTAAATGTTAGGCTTTTTCCTGTGGTTCACTTCATCTATTAATATATTCTACAAAAATACAGAAATATGCACTGAGAATAAATTTATCTTGTTGCAAAGCTTGATTGTTAAGTGCTACAAATTACTTTAATTTAGATGGCGCTTTCCTACTGCAAACGACTTTGGATCAGAGGTTATTCCTGCCTCAGCTAGAGAATATTATATGAAGGTATGACTGATAAAATAGTTGCATAGGAATCTTTTCTGTTTATTATTTACCTATGGTATGACAATCTCTGTGTGCAGGCTTATCTCTTCAATGATTATTGGGAAGACATAGGGACCATCAGATCATTCTTTGAGGCAAATCTTGCCCTCACTGAGCATGTGAGTGTCAAATCACCTTGTTGAGCTTCAATGACTTGAATGTGTTGAGTCTATTACTTATTAGTGGGATATGCTAGAGGTGAACATAAGAAATGAATTGAATTGTTAAATTAAAAAGTTAACTACAAACATTTTTTTCATTTCATCCTTTTCAAATTAATTTCATAGAATTATTTTCCTTGTTCAATGATTGAGATCCAAAATCTTTCTTGCCCAGGAAAGCTTACTTCTGTAATTTTTCAGCCACCCAGGTTTAGCTTTTACGATGCAGCAAAACCAATGTATACATCCAGGAGAAACTTACCACCATCAAAGATTGACAATAGCAAGGTCAGTTCTTCAAAATTGCTCGTGAGGAATTTTGTTGGTAATTCAAACTAGTCGTACCAAAGCCTTACTGCACGGAGAAGAGTGAACTTAATTTGTTAGGCATACAGCAAAAACAATTTATTTAACATACTGTTGCATGCCTATATTATCACATGCAGAATGCTGTACCTACAAATATGGAGGAATTAATGTGTTTAGATGTTCAACCATTTTTTTACTTACCTGTTGTATCCCCATCGCACATCAGAAAACCACCTCTATTCTGCTTTTGAATCTCAACCACATCGTTGTTATTTGTCCTTTCGTGCAGATTGTTGATTCAATCATATCACATGGAAGCTTCTTGAATAATACCTTGATAGAGCACAGTGTTGTTGGAATCAGATCCAGAATAAACTCAAATGTTCATCTAAAGGTTTGGTGCACCAATTCGACCATCTAACCATGTCTTTTAAACAATTATAGAAGATGACGATGCATATTGTTATAAACATTGCCATATATACATACTTTGTTCCTATTGTGCATCAAGTCTCAAATTTATAGGTAACATTCAATTTTTGTTCCGCAGAAATATAATAGTATTTATGGTAGAACATAAATTTGGTATTTGTCTAAGGTGTGCGATCATCTAGTTCAATAACTTCTGGTGCATTACAGGATACGGTGATGCTTGGTGCTGATTTCTATGAAACCGATGCAGAAGTGGCAGAACTCTTAGCTGAAGGAAGGGTTCCGATAGGAATAGGAGAAAATACCAAAATCAAGTATGCATTATAATGCTCACTATCTTAACCATTACTTCCTCACGCTTTACTCACTTCTCACATTTCTACAGGAACTGTATCATTGACAAAAATGCTAGAATAGGAAAGAATGTCGTAATAGCAAATTCAGAGGTATGCTCTTGACACTACTCTAAATATATATAGCATTACAAGAAGACTAAGTGATACACATACCAATTGATAACCAACTTTATTTGGGGTTATGATACTCCTAAAACTTTTTGTCAATTCACTAAATCACTGTATAAGAACTAATTAGCCTCGCTTGAATTTTCTCTTACAACCCCCAAAATAAGTGAGACAAACATTTTCCTTTTAACGGAACACCATGAAAATTCACAATTTAAACTATAAATAAAATCATTTAGATACCATACCACAAATATTTTATATGCTGAAAAGTGTACTAAATCTGCCTTTAATGACTTACAGGGCATACAAGAGGCTGATAGATCTTCAGAAGGGTTTTACATCCGTTCTGGGATTACCATTGTATTGAAAAACTCAGTAATTGAAGATGGACTCGTCATATAATAAATTCGCCCGCGGTTTGTTTGCCCCGGTTTACAAAGAATTTGAGGATGGGAATGTTTTAATTTTTATGAATAATAATTTTGAAATAAAAAACATTTAAAAATTAAATATCAATGTGCTGTCGAAATGATAGAGATAAATTCACATCTCATATCTGGACAACTTTTCTGAGAATGTACTTATATATAATAACTACATACACAGTTGCACTGAACTTTTCTAGATCGGGCTCTTTAATTCGGAAAGTCATTGATTTTTTTGGAATAAGAGTCGAAGCATGAAAAATAATGAAATGAGTTTAATGATGATGAGGAATGAGTATAGAATTTAAAAGTTCACCTTTTCAGTGGTAGTTTGCATTGTAGCCATGTTAGAAGCAGCCATTCGTGATAGTCAGTATTCCTTAACACAACAAATAGACAAGGGCGGCAACGAGACATGGAGCGGCGATGGCAAGGGAACAGCGACGACGACGGCAAGGAGGTAACGACAGCAAGGGTAACGGTGGCACGGGGCAGTTTAATCTTTTAACCACCCCCAATGGAGATACACAGGTAAAATATGGGGATGCGAATAAAAAATGTCTAGAACCATGCGCCTATTTAGATGCTTATCTTTCACAGTCCAATTCATCTTTCAATCCAGATGAACCAGCTCAAGAGGAAAGGACTACTACTAGCTATCATCTTGAACTATCAAATTGATAATTGAAAAATTACTCAAAATTTGATAAATCTAAGTCATCTTATTTAGGTAGCCTTAGGGAAAAAGTTAATTTCAATTTCCACTTCTGTTATTTTTATATTATTTAAATAACTTTTACAATACAAAAGATGATGAAATATTTTTTTTTAATTATTTCAAAATAAGATTATAAAAGTTTTGACCTAATAAAAATAATCAAGTGTTTAGTCAAATTACTTATTTTAATGTACCCTTAATGTTTTTTTCTAATATTATTTTTCAAAATTGCATAAAAATAAACTATCCTCCGTTCTTCCTTCGAACATCTCACTTCCAACATATCCACACCAAAAAAAAAAAAAAAACTTTCAAAAATATCTTTACTAGATTTTAATTCTATCCTGCAGAGTACAGCTGGAATTCCACAAATTCATTCGTTCTGGGCAGAGTCCGGAATTTTTTCTTATCTTCAGTGGCTTCTTATTGTAATATTCTATAGGTACCCACATGATTCCAGAATATAAAACGTTTCTAAATGCGAGATAACTATGAAAGTACAATCAATTTGAGGCACAACATATTTATAGTCGATCAGATTAAAATATGAAACTTCAGCCAAGGTTTATGGAATAATAAGTTCTTCACAGTCAAACATCAACTCATTTTCATATCTCTGCAGAACAAATCGCTCATCTGGAACAATAATGCTGGTAACAGTACAATTGATGTCAGAAAAAGGCTTCCTACATGTTCGGCCTGCTCGATGAAGATAATCAACTGCAGTCCTTGGCAGATCAAAGTTGTAAATGTGAGACATTTCTGGAAGGTCAACCCCCCTAGCAGCTATATCTGTTGCTACAAGAAGATATCCACCTCCTTTTCTAACCTCCTGAATCAAAGAAACAACATACTGCTGTTACCAACCATTTCCCCATTCAATTTTAACTTGTCATTTATTCACAAAATACACATTTTAATGCTACCACCTCCGAGAGGCTAAAGAACAAGGCTTAAATAGAAGTCAAACTAAGAATTCGAAATCTAGTAAGTTTTAGGCAAACGACTGGGGTGACTCTTGAACTAAATTTTCCCCACTTGTAGTCAATGTCATCATCCCCAGCCAATACCCATCGGAGTTCCCTTAAATTTTGGTTGACTGATTTATTTGCCAAGGGCAAGGAAATAATGTCAAGGATTCAAGGCTGAAGAGTGCTACCAACACACCTTTTAACACTTTTCAACACACTATTTCCTATTAATTGTAATTATGTGCGTCCACTAGTTTGGGAGTAGGATCCACCAAATGGAGAATGAGAGTCACAGAGCAAGACCCACATGATATTCATCCGATAGGAAAGGAGAATGTGTTGCTACTATTCTTGCCAAGGTTTTATTAAAAATTAACTATAAATTATAATCCAAACTTATTTCGAAACCAGCTACAATTTAGACTGAAGGATGACTGTTAAAATGAATTGAGATGCAGAATACAGTGGTAAAAAATGCACAGGGAACAGATGACTAGGGGATTACCAAAAAATACTCATATCAATATCAATCCACTGAATGGCACTTACAAGCAGTGAAGCTGCTCGTGAATTGAAATTCATTTTGTCTTCAAGGAGGAGGACATCCAAATCACCTTGGTATGATGTCTTCAAAAAGTCAATCAGAAGGGACGTTGATGGAGCCTTTCCAGCCTTTTTGGACTTCTCAGACTTTATAACAGAATATGTAATATTTAGTCGATATATTTCACATAACACATGACTAAGTCTAACAGATATTAAATGTAGATATATGGGCTAATCATTTGAAGGGCACTAACTGTTAAGTAATGATCAATAGATAACCAAGTCCTATAAATATGAACTTTAAGCAGGGTTACAGGGAAATTATCATAACAGAAGAAAGGACCTCATGGGAAAACCATAGTTATACTAAATCTATAGTTTGTCACCCAGGTGCTCGTATTTTGTCAAAACTAAACAAGATTTGAATCAATGATCATCAACAATGCAATTACTCTCTAAAGCGAACCTTGCAATCTAGAGGATCTTGATCTGAGAAACTGTTCAACAGCTCAAGCACTAATGACAATAACAACTACTAGAATATAAATGTCAAATGGTTAACACATGCAAAACTGGTAAAAAAAAAAGGCAATTACTAATCCAACAGTACCAGCAGATAATAGCAAACAACATGGGAAAGTATTTTATCAGGGAATGATAATTATACAATTTATACTGTTTCTCATGCGTGGGAATACCGAAAATTTGTAAAGGAAAGTAAGGCATATATTAACGTTAAATGTTTAAAATTTAAAGTAAACTTCCTCTACTCCCAGATCGGTACCTACTGACTGCATAATCTCATTGATGCAAAATTGTTATTGCATAATCTCATTGATGCAAAATTTTTATTGCATAATCTAATTGAAGGAGGAGAAGAAAGTTCTTAGCATACCTGCTCAGCAACAAATATAATGCCAGACTCAGGTGCATCAGATTGTAACAAGGATAACAGGGTTTGTAATTTTCTTTTGGTTTCACATCTCTGATAATTGAAGTAGCAAAAGAATTTAGTTAATAGCAAAGTACTTAATGAACAAGTGACTAACAAAAAGTTGAAGTTTAAACAATTTTAAATACAAATTTCCAATATCTAAGGGTGACAGGCAGATATGCTAACCAAGCATTGAAAGAGAAAGACGCATACATTTTTGCATGGTAGAATTAGAGATACAAAAGGTTTATTTATTCAATAAACAATATTTCTTACTATAAATCTATGATATAGGCGAGATGGCATGGGCTCCACTGCACTGACATGAATATGGACCACATCTCTCTGAAAAACAAATAAAGAAGTCAGAGAGAAAGTTTACGGTACCTAAAAGACAGACACACAATAGGACCAACATACCTTTGTCCATTTTTGCTGCACAGAGTCATGAATAAATCGGTTATGCTGTGGTATAGATGCACTGGCAAAGACCGTCTGACGGTTGTTGGAAGATGAATATAAAGTCAAAATCTTTCGAAGAGAACTCACTTGCTTTGAAGAATTGAAAATACAGTCAACCTAAGCAGACAATAATACAAAATAATAAGAAATAAATATTTAAGAAATTGCTGAGGGGCAGAAAGAAGAACAGGTGTTGGCAATATATAATCCCAAGTCTTGTATTTTCATATTTCACAATTGGTAATTTCTAAAAGGTGTAATGCTGCTTTCCACTTTCCATTCATGGTAATGTGAAATAATAAAATCTAATATGCTTAAAAACACTTTCAAACTACCTTTAACTTATTTCACTTAGCTGAGCCCTGATATACTAACTTTTTAAAGCAATTATAGTTGGATGGTGCTGTGCAGTCATATTTATTACTTCTAAAACATGCAGATATAACAAAAACAAAATATATCTGGAAATTTGCTTTTAGATTTTACTAAAAAATGTATAAAGACTAAGTGATTTAAATTTGAAATTCAAAACTCTTGCCTCATCAACAATCAGCACACGCACAGTTTCAAGCGAAAAAGTATGTCTTTCAAGCATTTGGCATAAACTCCCAACTGTTGCAACCACTATTGTTGGTGGCTCTGCCTGAAACCTGAGAAAGTTAAACAAGCAAAAAGAGCAGGAAAAAGGGTCTTTTCTATAAGACTTAATGACTCCAGCGACCAGTTAAGAGAATATAAAAATCAAAGTAAATGAAAGCAATGTTCAAAAGGAGCAGTCGTATATAATTTTCATGTCATGTGTAAAGGTTTGAGATACATTTAAGTAAACAACTTAATTAAGCGCTCTTTCAATAAGCTTTTATCGAAGTGTTTATCCATAAGCAAAAAGAGCTTATCTTGATAAGCTTTTCCATGAAGCTTATTGAAAAAAGTTAAACAGAGCTTAAAGAAAAGTCACGAGCCTCTTCCATAAGAACAAATAAGCACTTCCAATAGAAATAATTTATAATATTTAAAAGATAAAATTATCTATACTACACTGTACAAGAATTTAGGACTAAATGGTTCTTTAGGGGATTCAAACCATTTTTCTATAAAGGTCTAAAGCGTATAAAAAAACACACAAAAACTCAAGGAATTGGTCATTGATGTCTAATCTGCAATGGTCAACACCCATCCGCTAAGCATTGGCATTATAAACATATAGAGAGTGCACTCTATTTCAATAACTTTAATAAGGTTTTACAGTTTTATTATTGGGCCAAACAGCAAAAACAATAGAATACTCAGTATAGCAAAGAAAATAGGTTATCTTATCATCACTTTGACCGTCACATCTACAAGTTTCGATAACAACCACTCCCGTTAAAGAACTCTCTTAAAATTCACAACTGCTTAACAAATTCAATTAACTTAAGCTGTTTAATGTTTTTATTCAAAATGATCAGTACCCTAAAATATAATTCACACTACATATCTATAATTCAAAGCATTTTGCATCCATGAATATCTGTGGCTTCCAAAAAATGGAACAGAGCTAAGTAAGAAATTAGAGAATGAATTAATTGCATCAACAGTAGGAACATAATTAGATTTTGAACAGAAGAGTCAATAAATTTAATCATGATAGGTATCCAGAATTTACTAGAGAATTCCAAGACAGATTCTTGGATGTCTTGTTAGAAACAGAAAAGAACAGTTCTACCAATGTGGTAAGAACAAGAACAATCACGTACAACACTCAAGGTCTTTCGAGAGGACCTGTCTCTTAACTTCTCCCCTTTTCAAATCACTCCAAAAAAACTCCCTGCTCACCTCCTAAAAAGACTACTTATAATAGTCTGTTACAGTTATGTAATTACAACTGTACTAACTATCTTTTTTTTTCCTTGTTTTGTAAACTGTATCAAACCTATCAAATCAGAAGGAAGAAAAGTGTGAGAAGCAAGACGAAAACCCATTACCTCTCAAACAATCTCCAAAATGATTAAAAAAGAGGACATCCTAAGTAGAATTCAAAAATTAATTGCAGCAGCATTCATTTGGTAGTCACTGAGAGTATTTGGTAAAAAATACAATATAATAGAACTCATTAAAGAAAAAGACAAAAGGATTCTACCTTTAACCAAGTCTTCTGTCTTTTTAGTGTTCCTCCATCTAGCAGAGCCATGATGGAACATGACTTGTGCTCCCCATCAACTCCAGTTGGCTTTGCAGCCAATGTCCTGGCGACCTTGGTGACCTTATAATTGAAATTCGTTTATTCTTTAGCATTCGTAGTGGCCCTTGCCAAGGCTATTACCCCTGACATGTTGCACTAAAAATAAGCAACATACTATTATGACATCGTAGCTCAAATACATTCTTACTTGCATTCCGAGTTCCCGGGTGGGCACAACAACTAGGGCTTGCACAGAGGATTTTGCAGCATTAATGAGGGAGTGAATCAAAAGCAGGTATGTGAGTGTCTTCCCAGAACCTGTCTAAAGAAGAAATGAAAATAAGTCTACACATGAACATCGATCAGAACGCAAGTAAACAATAAAAAAAAAGTGTAAAATATAAATAACCTGAGCATGAAGAATGCAGTCACGCCCGGAAAAAAGGTAAGGCAAAGCTTCCCTCTGGATATCTGTGGGCATTACATATCCAATCTCTTCCATCCTGAAACATATTCTTCAAATTCTTTGCACAAAGCAGAGCAGGAAAAAAAGAAAGAAAGAAGGGAGAAAGGTCTTGAAATTGCCTTTGCAATATATGTTGAGGAACGTGAGGTTGGCATAATTCTCTGAGAGAGGGAGTGGTGAGCGCTGTTGGGGTTATGGGAGAGGTATCGAGAACGGCTTCTGGAGTTCTGAGTTTGGAGTTGCGATTAAGGTTAGTGGCGTAGGAGAAGTGTTTGAGAAAATGGTTGTGAGGAGGAAGGACGTAAAAGGTAGGAGTTAGTTTTTCAGATGAAAGAAAACGAAGAGTGGGAAGAGGCGACAACAGTGAGACCGTGCTGCTGTCCATCGCATGTCTACAGCAGATAGACAACCCGATGATGAACTCTGTTACTGTCTCTTACCTCTAACAGGAAATACAAGAAATACAAGAAATACGGAATTTCTTTTACACCCCATAACTTCTTCTGTCCGATAAATTTCAGAATGTCCACTTTACTTTTTTGTCAAAAATATTAAATTTAAATTTTTATTATTATACGATCTATAATTTTTTATAAAATTTTATTCAGTAATTTAAATTTAGTGAAATTCTTATTTGAATAAAATAGTTCAATTATCACTACGTATAAAATGGTTAAATATAAAATAGTTGTTAAAATTAGAAATATTAACATTATAATGTTTTGTAATTGATACTGATTCATGATATACTTTTCAAAGATTTACAATATTATTTTCAAGTTAAAAAATGTTAAAAAATGTTACATCGAGTTAAGATATTAAGTTTAGTTAAAGGTTAAAATGAGTTAATCAAAACCTAAGTCAATATAAATCAACATTCATTCGAGTCAAGATGAGTGATTTACATTGTTTAAGTTGAGACTAACTCGTATTCAACTGAATTAAACTATGTTCAATTGAACTAAAATATGTCTAGATCAATCCAATTCTAATAAAAATCAAGTCAATCTCAATATCGATCAAGACTAAGTTAAGTCAGGTCAAGTTAAGTTTGGTTAGACACAGGTCAAACCTAGATGGATGGGCTCGATTAAGTTAAGTCAACTCGAGTCTAATTAAGTTGAGTTAATTTGGGACTATTTGAGTTAAGTAGGCTCGAGCGAGCTAAGTTAAACAAAGTGGGTCTAGGTCATGTTAGAATCTTGGAGCGAACTATTCATGTGTAGACAAAAAACTAATAGGGGGTGAATTTATTTTTTTAATAAAATCATGTCTTTAAAAAAATGACTTTTCAAATGAATTTGTCATTTAGAGAAAAATAAATAGTATATGAAAAGAGATAATTACACGAGTAGTTGAGATTTAAAAACCTTACGTCCAGTTGTTAATCTCTATAATAAGCGATTAATCAATCACTAATAAACAACCATAACACATAATAAAATTAAAGTTATAAAGCATCTCTCTTGAAAACACAATATATGAATAACATCTCATTTAGAACACATTAAAGATTGACATTTTTCCCAGTAATAGCACAAACATTCAATCACTTAAGATTGCTCTGTCTAGGTCTTACAAAACCTATTTTCAAAACATAAAGATTTTTTTAGCATCACAACACTAAACAAAAGAAAAGTTCTATTAAAATCTAGGTTTACCCAAAATATATATTTGTTCTATTAAAAATTAGGTTAAGAAATTGAAAAATTAAGTTGCAATTGTCGTGATAATTGATAATAAACTATCACACAAACTTTTCTTAAAAAATATTTTGTTGGTTGTGATATGACAATTGATCGTAATAAAACTTCTTCCGAAAAACTTCATCTAATTAGATAACTAATTATCACATAGCTTTTATGAAAAAATTAAAACTTTGATGTTGCTTGGTTATTGGTTATGTTTTTTGACTTATTAATTTAACTATTTTAAATAAGATATATCAATGTATGTCTTAAATTCACAGTTTTTTAAATCTTCAACTTTTCTCCATGTTTTTCTTTATTTGAACAAAATATCTATTTTTTTTTTGTATCAACATACCTGACTTGGATTGAGTCCAGGAGACTAAAACAAAACAAACTAGTTTATAAGTCATTTGAGTTTATGTTGATCTACAACATTAAATATGTTAAATTATGTCAAATCAATTTTATACATGGTCGAATTAAATTCAGTAGAATTTTGGTTATACTAAATAGTCTTATTCTTAAAAAGACAAAAACTACGTATTGATTTTCAAATTGTCACTTTTTTTTGACAAAATTTTAAATTTTAAACAATTTAATTACTTCAGCCAAATTCTAAAATTTCCAATATCTTTCACAATATTTTACCTAGAAAGACATGCTCCCTCGAAAAATTCACAATTACCTAAAAAAAAGTAATCACTCTTTTAAAATGCCTCAGTAATACAAGGTAAGAGTTTTTCATCTTGTTCCAAAATAATTTTTTAAAATAGCTTTTGTCGAGTTACTTAAGCCTAAAAATAAAGTGTATTCTTTTTAATAAAAGTCGGCGAGTTCTTAAAAAAAAAAAGCAGCGGTTACTTATGTTTAGTTACCGTTGCTATAAACAACTATTAAACGTATCTCTTCATCATGTATTTTTATAACAACTTATGGGATAAATTACTCAACACAGCTTACCAAAATAAGTTAAGTTTAGCTTTTTAAGCAAATATATAAAATAACACAATAAATACTTTGTTATGTTAAAAAAAGTGATTGAAAAATAAAACTGAAACAAAATTACCGTTTACTTTTAAGTTTAAACAAATTAGTCGTAATATTTATGTTTTAACAACTATTTTAGTGAAGTCCGATGATAAAATTCTATTTTTAAGGATGTAATTTTACAAAATAACCAACTTACAGTACGTAAAAGTTATTTAAGCTTTAAAAGATGGTCAGTAATTTAAACTAACGTTATATAACTTTTCATTACATATACACTTCTTTTAGGTGTTTAAAAGTATATGTATTCATGGTTAAATACACCTTTTTTTTGGAATATAATTGTATTTAAGTTTTAGTTCCTAATTTTTTTTACTAACTTTTGATCTTTGTAATTTTTCTTTCCATTTTTATTTAGTCATTTAAATATAAGTTTTTTTTATTCTCTATAAATATTTGTTCATTTGAAAATTGTAGATTTGAAAATATACTTGATAGTGATTAAAAAAAAAGATCTGCAAACTATAAGACTACAAAAAATAGTAACATCGGGAGGGATAAGAAAAAGAAGAAGAAAATTTATATTGAAGTGATTTATTTATTACAATCTTAACTGCAATATAATAATTTATAAATTTAAAAATACCGATTTATTAAAATTGTAATATAATGGTTTAATATAACAATTTGTTATACGTATAATAATACAAGTTTTTTTTTTTTGCATAACAATATTATTTCATAATAATATAACTACCTAGTAAAATATAACAATAATAATAATTAAAAATAAGTAAAATAATAGTAAAGTGTAATAGTAGGTAGAAAATAAGTGAAAGTGAATAGGGTTTGATATGAAAGTTTTTAGGCTGTGGCATGAGGAGCGAAGAGACACTTGCAATCGGAAAAGAGCAGAGAAGAAGAAGAAGTGCATCGGTTTCAATTTCTGATCCATTTTCTTCCTAGGGTTTCCGCTCCGCTTCTTCTCGCAATTACCATTTCGGCTTTCGACAATTTTACAATTCCAAACAATCAGGTATTCCTCTGCTACTCACACTTCTCACCGCACTCTCAATCTAGGTTTTCGCACATCTCTGTTTCTTATTCTTTTATCAACTATGTTTCTTTGCTACTTCCCAGATTGCTGAGCGAGATTTCACTCTATTCAAACTGCGGAAACATGGCGAATTTAGCTTTGACTGGCATACTCGAAAAGGTATGCATATACATGTTATGATCTTCATGTACTTATGCATTGTAGCTGTTTATGTTGAATGCTGACCGATTTCTTCGCGCAGATGACTGGCAAGGACAAAGATTACAGATACATGGCCACATCTGATTTGCTGAACGAGTTGAGCAAAGCGACTTTTAAGGCCGATGCTGATCTGGAGGTAAAATTGACAAACATCATCATACAACAGCTTGATGATGCAGCTGGAGATGTCTCTGGACTTGCTGTCAAATGGTACGCATTTTCTCTCTGCTCACTCATTTGCTTCCCCTCATATGTAATGTATGCACAACATTTCAAATATTACTAGTATTCTTTTGTTTTTCATGTTTAAGTTGAGCCGGGCATTCATTGCTCTAGAGTTTAAAAGGATAATTATGGATATTTTAATGGCAAGGTTTTGAAAGTTCAGTATCAGAACTATTGCTCGTGCAATATAGGAATTACATCACAGTCAAGGGATATATTTCAGTTGGTTGAGATGGTAGAGTTGTTGTAAACTCCCTGAAGCGTGTCCAATTGCTACCGATACAAAAAATTACATCACATAATTTAATAAGTCATAGCGTTTCTTATTTCTGCTAATGATTTGTATGTATGTGTTTGTCTTATGTTCTAGTGCATTCAGTTTGCCCACATGAAGAACAAATGATAAAGCATTAGTGTTGCTATAGTTTATTTATTAGTTCAAATTTGATTGAAATTGCAGTCTTGCTCCGTTAGTGAGGAAGGTGAGTGAGGTAAGGGTGGTGGAAATGACCAGTAAACTATGTGACAAATTGCTAAATGGGAAGGATCAGCATCGTGACATTGCTAGCATAGCTTTGAAGACAGTTGTTGCTGAAGTTTCTACTCAGTCTCTTGCACAATCTATTCTCCAAACCCTCACGCCACAATTGATAAAAGGAATCACTGGTCCTGTAAGTTCGTAGTATTGCTTAAAAGCTGTAATTGTATTGCGGGTGCTGTATATAGCATAGTACAGAGTCAATCATTGGCTATCCGCACTTTTAGGTAACAAAAGGAGCCTAGCAAAAGTAAAATGCAGTATTGGCACTTATAATCCATTTCCTCGTCATCTAAATTTATCTGTATAGTGGCTCAATCAATAGGTCCTGTAGGTTTGCTTGGTCTCTATGCAAGGCTGAGTGTATTGGGCTGTGGTGTTGTCATAGGCTGATGCCACCATTAAACTTCATTGTGCATATATGCAGATTACTTACTCTGTGTTCCGTGGCTTCTCATCTATTATGTACCTGTTCAAGAAGACGAGAATTATATAAAAATTTCAATTTCTTTCATTTTTAATCAACGTATTTATTTTTATGCTACCCTTGTATAACACTTTCCATAAATCTGCCATCCTGAAATCATGAGTTATTAGGTGAAATATATCCATCCCACTCTATCATGCAAGATGGATCGTATGAGGTTTAACTGCCGGCAATGCACTAGCCCACCTGTTTAGCTTTGAGATTCAACTTCTTTAGATGAATAGGAGTGATAGGGATTGAGCTCTAGACAACTGGGTCATAAAGCACTGAAACTGAATCAACTATTCAAACCAGCTATTCAAAAAGAAGTTTGAATGGTTTTATGTCTACATTGTCCATGGCTTCATTGACTTGTGAGTCAAAGGGGATTAGATTTATTTTTAGCATTGATTCCAGCCTCGTGGGTTGGTTTGGGGTCTACTCACGCTCACTGGCCCCTGAGTAATCATTTATAAAATAGTTTAGCTTGGTCCTCCTCCTCCTGTACTTAATTATTAATCACGAACTGCTTATTTAGAGTTTTTCTAGGTGACATCGTGTTGTAATATACTCCTCATCTACAGGGAATGGGCTCTGAGATTAAATGTGAATCTCTGGATATTTTATGTGATGTGCTTCATAAATTTGGAAATCTAATGGCAGCTGACCACGAACTATTGTTAAGTTCCTTGCTTTCTCAGTTAAGTTCTAATCAAGCTAGTGTGCGCAAGAAGACGGTGGCATGCATTGGTAAGATGAATTTAAATTTGCTGTATTTGATTTTCATAGAAAGAATTGCTTATTACTTATTATTGGAGAGTTAATGTTACTTTTTGCATTTTTATTGTTGTCAATTTTCCTTTTTCACCTTGTTGAATTCCTTTACTGAGTTTGTTTAGAGAAAAATTGTACTCAAGTTGTGCTATCTGTGGCTTTTCCATATTCTGATTTGGAACGTTTTGATTTTTGAAAAATTCACTTAGATTTTCATGATAACTGGAATGTGGGGGTAAATCTGACTTTGAACTTTATTTGATAAACATACTTGACTGAGACTAAATTGCTAATCCTTAATGTATTCTATTATATTGAATACTATCTTTAAATTGAATGTTTGCTTGCAAGTTGGAACGTATCTCAAATAAGGAATATTGTTGTATAATTTATATCTTTTATTTTTTAAGTCAGTGTTAGTTAGCTATGAGCAAATACTTAGAAACACTAACTAATACATGAAAAGACTGATGATGGCCTCCAGACAAATTTACAAAGTTCAGGATTTAAATGGATTATTCAAGTTCATGTTTATTTTGTTTTCGATGGAACTTAAATTAGTTGAACCCAATCCATGTAATTACTAATTCCAAGATGAAAATACCTTGAAGCAAGCTGTTTGAAACCCTAAAATGGTCTCAATTTTAATTTGGTTGAAGATGTTGTCAATGAAAGCAAAACTGTTCATCTAGTTAAACTCTTCATTTTGTCAGCATCTCTCTCTTCAAGCTTGTCAGATGATTTGTTGGCAAAGGCAACAGTTGAAGTTGTTTCTAACTTGAAAAATAAAGTTACCAAGTCTGAAATGATCCGTACAAATATACAGATGATTGGTGCTTTGAGGTTAGTATTCTCATTAATCCATTCCTTGTGCTTTGTTTTATTTTTATATTGAGAATGTTGAGAAAGAATATTTTTGTTGTTATCAACAAGTTTGCACTAATTTTCAGTCGGGCTGTTGGCTATCGATTTGGGCCCCATCTTGGAGACACTGTTCCAGTGCTAATCAATTATTGTACTAATGCCTCGGAAAATGATGAAGAGCTTCGTGAGTACAGCTTGCAGGTGCCATGCTTGTTTATTATCAGTAACCTTAGTACTCTGCAGTATGTTATACTGTCATCTGAATGATGTTAAAATTTTTCCAAGGCACTGGAAAGCTTTCTCCTAAGGTGTCCAAGGGATATTTCTGTTTACTGTGATGAAATTCTTCATCTGACACTGGAATATTTAAGTTATGATCCGAACTTCACTGACAACATGGAGGAGGATACTGATGATGAAGGTCTCGAAGAGGAGGAGGATGAGTATGTTTTTTTTTTCTGTTCACTTAGCTACAGTATGTTTTTAATGTTTGCATGACATTCATCTTTTTAATCATCCCAAACATGCTACCTTTTGCAGCGAGAGTGCAAATGAATATACAGATGATGAAGATGTCAGCTGGAAAGTTCGCCGGGCAGCAGCTAAATGCTTAGCAGCATTGATTGTTTCTCGTCCTGAAATTTTGTCAAAGCTGTATGATGAGGTACCTATGCTATCTGTGCATAATTTCATCTCTATATAAATATCCCATTGTTGCCTTTACTTGGAAATTTTTAGTAATTGGGTTTATACTCAACTCAATTTCTCAAAACTTGGCTTGTAAATTAAGATTTGCGATATACTATAATTTTGCCTCATCTTTAGTTGATATGAGATTTTTAACATACCCCCTCACATCAATGAATGAACATCTTGAGTTGTGGATGATCTAGCAGGAGCCCTATAGCGAGTGGCATAAAACCCCCCAATGAACTTTATTATTATAGGTTTTGAATAACTTTGATACCATCCTTATAAGTGAGTTTATGCCTAACTTAACCTCACAAAACTTGTTGGTAAGATGAGTTTTGCAGTTCACTTACGTAATATAATTTGGCTTAATATTTAGGTGATGTGGGATTTCCTACAAAAATATTACAGTTCTTATATAATTTTATCTATCTCTTGGTATTAGATAAACATTAGAGTTACTAGGTCCATAGTTTGATTAGATATTTGTAATAGTCTAACGCCCTAATAAGTTTTTTATTCCCTAGAAAACCTGATTGTGTTTGCATGTATAGCTGTTTGCTTCCTCATAATATTTAGTTGCATGACTATCTAACTTTGAAATTTTTATCCATCCTTTAGGCTTGTCCAAAACTAATTGACAGATTCAAAGAAAGGGAAGAAAATGTCAAGGTAGGCCCAAGTAAAGATATTTATTGTCGTCTTTACTGTACAAGGTTGCTTTTTAACATGAATATGTTGCAGATGGATGTATTTAATACTTTCATTGAGCTCTTGCGCCAAACTGGAAACGTCACAAAAGGGCAGATTGATGCAAATGAAATGAGGCAAGGGGCTAATCGTTTTCCTAGTGTAAAAAGTTTCTTTATTTCTTTTGATGAATGTCTTTATTGCTTGTGAATAATTTATAATTAAATTGATTGTGAACTTCTAGACATATTAACTTAAGATGCACGGTCAATAATATTACTGTATGTTAATCTTAGATGAATATTTTAAAAAGACCAAGTTGTAGGCTCCTTAAGATTTGTTATCTTGCAGAAACTCTTTTATGATAGGTAACTAAAAATTTATTGCTCCTTATATGGAGGTGACAGCTAACTAAATCTGTATCCGAATATTGTTGTTTAGTGCAGGTGTATGAGAAAATTAATTTCGAATATTATCTTATCAGTGTAACTATAACAACTGCTTTTAGAAGCTCATAAATATACGTCCAAATTTTACAATGCCACCTTTGGTTTAATGACTTTTATCTGTTTTTCAAGAGCAATATGAATGAACATCCACAATGGCTATTACTTCAGCCTTTCCTGTTGACAATCCTTGGTTTTACTATATGTCATAAAATATAGCCATTATTGACTGTCTTAGGGCTGATATGTAATGCAGTCCTCGATGGTTGTTGAAGCAAGAAGTCTCAAAGATTGTCAAATCTATAAATAGGCAGTTGCGTGAGAAATCTATCAAGACAAAGGTAGTAGTCATCAAAAGTTGGTAATTGACTTTTTTTTTTTTTAAATTACCATGGAATCTTAAGCATCAATGTCTATGCAGGTTGGAGCCTTTTCTGTTTTGAAAGAACTTGTGGTTGTATTGCCGAACTGTCTTGCAGACCACATTGGGTCTCTCATTCCAGGAATTGAAAAAGCATTAAATGTAGGCAATATTGGTTTGAATTATAATTTATCATAAACTCAGTTTGTTTTCCAGTACTGATTGCTTTGTCTTTTCTTGTAATTGTCAGGACAAATCTTCCACCTCGAATTTAAAGATTGAGGCTCTAACATTTACAAGATTGGTGTTATCTTCACATTCTCCTGATGTATTTCACCCTTATATCAAGGTAAACAGTATTACCTGTCTAATTTAATCTTTGAATTAGTTTATGTGAAGCTTTATCACTTGTGTTATAGCAACAATTCAGGTACAGTAATGGGTGAGTTTTATCATGTGAAAACATAAATTTATATCTGCTGTTAGCATTTCTAAAGAAACTAGATCAACTGAGAGAGAAACTGAATCTGTAATTTGTTATTGATTTTCTGTTGTTGGAGAAATGAGTACAACAATGTCCAGGTTCAAAGTATCTGTCTGGACAGTAATTGTCTTAATCTAACTAACAGAGGAGAGACAGAATACATCAGGTTTACAGTAATTCCCATGAGTTCGCTAGACTATATACTCTAACATAAGCCCCTAAGCCAAAGGTGACCCTCTTGAAGTCACTTTCAGCTTGTCCTAAAGAATCGGAAGGGTGTAGGAGAAAGAGATTGGTGAAGAATCAACACATTGTTTGTTGATCAGAAGGGAAATGCTGAACTTCAAAGTGTTCTCTACAACTTTCTCGTGAAGGGAAAAGGCACCAAGCTCTACATGCTTCGCTTGAGCATGAAGAATTGGATTGTGAGAGAGAGCAACTCTGCTACTGCTGTCACACTAGATATTAGGTGCTGAAATTGGCATTTTTAACACCTTGAGCAGAGTTTGAATCCAAAAAAAGAAAACTTTAGCAGCACTAGTGGCTAGGCTTCCGTGCTAGACCCAATACCAATAAACCCTATCTCCAAAATTTGAAAAGTAGGTCGTTTCTCCTTGGACTGTTTGTCACACTGCTTATCATAATTTAGACTGGAAAAACACTAGAATTGATGCTTGAAAAAAGTGGATTATTTTGTGATTTTCCACTCTGTGATGTCTATAGCCTTAATGATTGTGTTGAATTCAGAGAAAACCTCACAAAATATGCTCCTTTGAAATTATTATTACTCACTCTAGTGTTTCCCTCATCTTTTTCCGGATTTTTAATTTTACCTCTATTTGTCATTAACTTATTGTTTTAGTTCACTATTTCTCTTCCTTTTTTTCTTCGTATTCCAATTATGGAGTATGTTGATCTTTTTAAAGTAGATACTACCTTTGGACTCAATTTTAAGCAAAACTAACTACTTTCACATTGATTAAGAATAGTGGTTAAGTTCGTTTAATATTCTTGTTTCCATAGAATAAAGAGGTACTTCATCTAAATTACCCTTAATTATATTTGTTGAGAATGTGCTCGAGTTTAAAGATAAGGGTATTTCTGAAAGAGTAGCATTAAATAAGGTTTATGGAATTGAAATATGTTTATATTTAAGTCCACCTGACAACCGTTTTTTGCTTATATTTTAGTCTAGAGGGAGTGTATTATATGAGGGTTTTTGTTCCATGGTTTCTTTGACATAGTGTCATTCCTAGTTAACTGAGTTATGTAAAATTCAATATCTGCCACTCCTGTGTTTATGACTGGTTCTGTTTAGTGCCAGACCAGACCAGTACACACAATAGACAGTTACAAAAATCTTGTTCTACACCATCTTTTATACCTAGTATTGGGGCTTCATGAGGCGGGATGTGTCAAAATAAAATCCTTCCCTTGGTTGCATAATCCTTTATCTGAAGCAATTCCTTGACACATATTGACTTAAACTTTTCCTGTCAAACTCTTTGATGCAAGGCAGTGACATATATGTGGTATGTTAATTGCCATGTATATGGATAAACACATGGCTGCATTTTGTGATCAATTACATTTATGTTTCTGCTCGTAGGCTCTTTCTGCTCCTGTACTGTCAGCTGTTGGTGAACGTTATTACAAGGTCACTGCAGAGGCCTTGAGAGTATGTGGAGAACTTGTTCGGGTTGTGCGGCCAAACATTGAGGTATGTCTATGTTTTTGGTTTTAGAAATAATGTTTAGGCCTATTTCTAACCATCAGAATGAAATTGTTGTGCAGGGGTCTGGTTTTGATTTCAGACCATATGTTCAACCCATATATAATGGCATTATGTCACGCTTAATAAACCAAGATCAGGATCAGGTTAGTTGGATAACTGTAGAAGAATTCTTTATATATTTTCATATACAATATAACCTTTTTCCTGTGCAGGAGGTTAAGGAGTGTGCTATTTCCTGCATGGGACTCATTGTGTCAACATTTGGCGACCATCTAAATGCAGAATTACCTGCATGTCTTCCTGTGCTTGTTGATCGTATGGGAAATGAGATAACTCGACTTACTGCTGTTAAGGTTGGTCAGTTGAATATTGTGCATTAAGATGATTGTCTTGGCTTGCAACTTGTCTCTTGGTGATATTGAAAAACTGTTTATTGTATAATAATAAGGAATTTATGTTGGATGCCGCTGTTGGATGTTTTTGCCACTGTTTATTGCAACTTGTCTCATGTGAATGGATGTCACTGTTGGATTTTATCATGATATTGGCAACATTCTGTTCCAGCGTCAGCAAATCTATTTTCTCTGCTGGAAGAAATCAGAAAGGAAAACTACAAAATATACTGAAAATGCAACTTTAAAAATTTGCAATTAAATAATTTCTGTTTGCTCGCCAGTGAAGCTTAGTGAGATTTTTTTTCAATGCTTCACAACTTGGCCTTTTTTGTGGAACCAAGTGGAACAGTTAGAGATCAGTCAGAGAGTTATTTTCTGTCAATGCCTCAAGGATCGAGAAATTAAATCAGTTTTGGTGCAAATTTTTCTACATACCGAACCTAGCTAATCTGAGGATGAAATTCCCCTAATCCAAAAGTAGTAGGAATTGAATGTGCAATTATTTAAATTGAAATATTTAATTGTGTTTCCTATAGAAGTATTTGTGTAGCTAGATGCTTTTGTCTTGAATGTTACCATTCTTATGCAGGCATTTGCTGTCATTGCTGCTTCTCCACTTCGGGTGGATCTGTCATGTGTTCTGGAGCATGTGGTAGCAGAGTTGACTGCATTCCTTCGAAAAGTATGCTACTCCTCTCACTATAATATGTTTATCAGCTTATGATGTACTTTATTGGAATTTCATGAAGGCAATTTGATTTTTAAGTTCAATTTGCTTATATTCTTGAGAGTTTCTCACTGTAACACGTGAAATGTTCTAAGCCTTGTTTTACTGGTTTGCAAACAGGCTAATCGTGCTTTAAGACAAGCTACCTTGGGAACCTTGAATTCACTTATAGTTGCTTATGGTGATAAGATTGTGTTGTCTGCTTATGAAGTTATTATTGTAGAGCTGTCTGGACTAATTAGGTTTGTCTTCCTTATCTACTTTCTGTACATCGGTATAGTTGTATGAAATAATTGATTCCATTTTTTTTTGCTTGTGTTTCAGTGATTCTGACTTGCACATGACAGCTCTTGCCCTGGAACTCTGCTGCACATTAATGGGCGATAAGAGGTCAAATCGAAGTATTGGTTTGGCTGTTAGAAACAAAGTTCTTCCTCAAGCTCTAACGTTAATTAAAAGCTCATTGTTGCAGGGGCAAGCACTCTTGGTAATTTTTACACATGTGCCTGACCTTGTCCCAGTTTATATGAAGTATAATATATGCATTATAAGGGTTTTCTTTTTCTTATTGCTACAGGCTTTGCAAAACTTTTTTGCTGCTTTAGTCTACTCCGCAAATACTAGTTTTGATTCTCTGCTAGAGTCACTACTTGCCTGTGCTAAGCCTTCTCCTCAGTCAGGTGGCATTGCTAAACAAGCTTTGCATTCGATTGCCCAGTGTGTGGCCGTTCTATGCCTTGCTGCTGGTGATCAAAAGTGCTCATCTACGGTGAAAATGCTTACTGACATTCTCAAGGATGACAGTAGTTCTAATTCGGTAATTTTTTTCTCCCAAGTTTCTACTGTGTTATGAAGCACCAGCATTTCAATTTGTTTTATGTATCCGATACCAGTAGTACTTATCCATAAAGTACTCAAACTTGTGAAGCAGCAATACTCTTATTTCTTTCCCATATCCTACGCCCATACTTTTGGATACTTCACTGGTACATGTTGGTGATGTGTCCAATCTTTTAAAGCTTTTATCTCCAATAAAACTACAAGAAACATATAAGTTTGGGTAATATAGAATTATAGAAATATTGTCTCCTTGTTAAACCAAAGTTGTCTTTATGAATCATTTTTTAAAAGTAATGAGATTAGTAGTGTTATTTCTATATGTAATAATAGAAAGTAATTTATGATGACAAGGATTTACTATTTTTGACTTAATCAATATCCGAGAAATGTGATTCTGATTGAGAATATACTGTAGAATTGTTTATTCCTAACACTGCTCTCCATTAGAAAATAAAATGCTTCGAAAGTAGATTGTTCATCTCTTCTGTAAGTAGTGATCATTAATGCTTTTCCCTTTTAATTTTCAAAGGCTAAACAGCACCTTGCCCTTTTATGCTTGGGGGAGATTGGTAGAAGGAAGGATCTAAGTACACATGACCATATAGAAAACATTGTTATTGAATCTTTCCAGTCTCCTTTTGAAGAGATAAAGTCTGCTGCCTCATATGCTCTTGGTAACATTGCTGTTGGTAATCTTCCAAAATACTTGCCATTTATCTTGGATCAGATTGATAATCAACAGAAGAAACAATATCTCTTGCTCCATTCTTTGAAAGAGGTATGTTACATTAGAATTGGTTGTGATTTCTTTCTATTATTAAATATATGCGCAATCATGATTCTTCACAAATGTTTAATTTAATATTAATATACACAATTCTCTTGCCCCCTACCTGACAGGTTATTGTGAGACAATCTGTTGATAAAGCAGAGTTTCAAGAGTCCAGTGTGGAGAAAATACTTAATTTACTCTTCAACCACTGTGAAAGTGAGGAAGAGGGAGTGCGCAATGTAGTGGCGGAGTGTTTGGGCAAAATTGCACTTATTGAGCCTGTAAAACTTGTTCCTGCACTCAAGGTATTTAAATTTTCATTTAGTATCCTGCACATGGGACTGTATTTTACATCTTTCGTACTTGATGATTGTATTTGTATGTTTTGAAACTTCTGTAGGTAAGAACAACCAGCCCAGCTGCATTTACTCGAGCTACTGTTGTCATTGCTGTGAAGTACTCTATTGTTGAACGTCCAGAGAAGATAGATGAGATCATATACCCTGAAATATCCTCATTTCTGATGCTTATCAAGGATAACGACAGGGTGAGCTTTTGATCACCTTACTGAATGTTAAGAAATATAACATGCTATGTTCTTTTGTTAGTTGTGTATTTCTTCCTTACATTGCGATGGTGTATTAAGCTTGAACTTGTTTTTTGCTGGTTGTTATTATGAGCATGCAGCATGTTAGGAGAGCTGCTGTTTTGGCTCTAAGCACATTTGCACACAATAAGCCAAATCTCATCAAGGGGCTTCTTCCTGATCTGTTGCCTCTTCTATACGATCAAACAATCGTTAAGGTAACCTGAATTGTGATACACTTTGTTCCATATGTTTCTGTTGAGTATATACATATTACAGTAAAAACACTTTCTATTCCCTCTAACTCTGAACATTTAATTTAATTTTAATATATTCTGTAGTGGTTTTTGAGTCCACTTTATATATGGGAGGTGATCTGATTTTTATAATGAAATTTTGACAGCAAGAGCTCATAAGGACGGTTGATCTTGGTCCTTTCAAGCATATTGTGGATGATGGACTTGAATTGAGGAAGGCAGCTTTTGAATGTGTAGACACATTACTGGATAGTTGTCTTGATCAAGTGAACCCCTCATCATTCATTGTTCCTTATCTTAAGTCTGGTTTGGATGGTAAGCATTAGTTGTAATCTTTTATCCATCACTGCGGATTACTTTGTTGGTTCTGATTCACTTGTCCTTAAGGGAACATGGTGCACAATACTCTCTATCTGTTATAGCCGTACTCCTGCAAGCAGATAGGCTGCTTCAAGGGAAAATTTTTAATTTTGTGTTGACAGTTGATATATTTTCTTTGGATGAACTCTATCATCCGTTTTCCACCGCGATGTCTGCAAATATAATTTTTTTACGATGATTCGTGTGCTAAGTTTAATGAAAAAAATTAGTTTTGTGCTATTGCTACTAAGCAGCACTCGGAAATTGTTTTCTATACTCTGCTGAATATGTTTTTGTACTGGTAATGCTCAGAGGATTGAGAATCCAACAGTATCTTTGTTGGTACTAATTTTAAGGATATATTTGTGTTTTTTCAGATCACTATGATGTTAAAATGCCGTGCCACTTGATACTTTCAAAACTAGCTGACAAGTGTCCTTCTGCAGTCTTAGCAGGTTGATTTTGCCTCTGGCGTAGTATCAAGCCTTTTCCGTGTTGCATCTCTCTTTTCTAACTCGTATTTTTACCTTTCAGTGTTGGATTCATTGGTTGATCCTCTCCAGAAGACTATTAATTTTAAGCCGAAGCAAGACGCGGTCAAGCAAGAAGTAGATCGTAATGAAGACATGATTCGAAGTGCACTACGGGCTATTGCATCCTTGAACCGCATAAGGTATGTATTTTGACCTGTTTGCGAACCGAACTACTCGTCTTTTGCTGACGCTTAATAAATCAAATGAAGAATGCCTTTCTTAGAAATCTAGTAAAAGGAAAAATTGGACCTAACAGTTTTAGGAAGGCTTTTAGATAAAAGCTACCTTTTCCCTTTTTCTTTCTTCACTATTCGAGACTGATGACCTTAAAAGAATTTTTAATTTAGAAGTAACCGTGAATCTAAAAAAACTATAAATTACTAAATAGCTTTAATTGTTTTTGTTTTCCTTTTAAATTACCTTTTAAGATCTAAATAGCCAAACACCACTTAAGAATACTCAAATCAGCCTGTGATATTTTCTTGTAGGCAAAGTTTATGTTTTGCATCTTAATTCATTGAGTATTATAAAAACAGTATGTTACACAAATTGTAACAATTACTGTTTAAAGTGGACTTCTTTTTCACGTTTTGAAAACACTGACTATATGCCAAGTGTGGTTATTTTTGCAACCATATTATGTGAGACAAGAACAATTTACCTTTTCTCTGACAAATATACTAGTCGCATTTTACAATCCTCTCATTTTCTGGTAGTGGATCTGTTTATTATTGAAGTGAATCTTTCCTCCTTTATGTTTCTCTTTTCATTTTTGTCTGTTTATTTGTGAAACGTATATATATAATATATATATATATATTGACTTTACATTATGCAGTGGAGGAGATTGCAGTGTCAAGTTCAAGAATCTTATGAATGAAATATCGAAATCACAAACTCTGTGGGATAAATATTATTCAATCCGTAATGAATGATTCATATACCGCTGTAATTTCTCTCAATCTCTCTTGATCATAGTTCTGGAAGGAGTTTTGAAATTTTACCTACCAAGACATCTCGCTGTTTGATGCAGAAGCCTGGAAAACTTGTTCATTTTATTGTAACATAGGAGAAATCGATTCTAGCGATCGAAATACTAGTGGTGATTTCTTGTATAGGACGAAATATTTTGCCTTTTTCTGTATTCTTTTTTCTTGTTTTTACTAAATTATCTGATTATCAGTTGTTGGCCTCGATTGCCTAGGAAAAAATTTAAACCAAAAGGAAAAAAAATTACCCGAATCTCCTCGGTATCAAATTTTTGCTTACAAATTAGATTACATATTTACCACTTGTAGAATATCTCAGTCTGACCTATTAAAAAATCTATTTTCATTATGTAGCATTCGTTGACCATATCCTTATGAGTTGACTATAATGGACCCACTTCCTATTACGATTAAAATAATTTGATTGTGTTGTTTTCAATGTGAAAAGATATTCACGTAATAAATGGTTAAGGAATGAAATAACTAATCGCCCAAATCATTTGAAAAGTGTGAATGTGATTTGTTGGGAGTATAATGTGATTCAACTCTTCATTATGTGACAAGTTATATTTGTGTACTTTGTTGTGAAATAACAATAGTTGGATGGATATAAAATTGGGTGGATATATAAGTGTTAAAGAAAATTCACCCTTTAAGAGAATATGTCTACAATTCGGAATTACTCATTTTATTTGTATTATAGGTTTTGTATAACATTTATAATATCAACATGAATAATAGAGCTGGTTTCATACTAATTTTATATAATAATATCAGAATCTAGATAATAAATCTTTTCTGACTCATTTTCGTTTCTGCCCTAACAGAAAACAATGAAAATGGAAAGATGATCAATGGATTACCATGTTAAATATGATTAAATATTTAAATAACCATTCTGTCTCCAAGAAAAATTGACGGATAAGGGTTTTTAAAAATGGACAACTCTTGGTGTCAAGATGAGATTTAAAAATGTATTATATGTTCTCCAATTAAAATGTAATTGATTTCTTTTCCTCCTGAAGATTGCAAAACCTTGAAAATTAGTTGTTGATACAGGACTTGAATTTTCTCATTCGGATTGTTACAATCGACTAGTTGGCCATTTGATTTATCTCATGATTGCCTGAAATTTTGTCATGTGAGTTATACCTATAACAATTTATGCAAAGATCAAACGAAGCACACTAGAATGTTGTCCTATGAGTTGTTTATCATCTAAAAGTCCAGGGCTTTACATCTTACTACTTGTGGTTCAGAATACTTGTTACCTATTTATAGAAAGTTACATATTATATGCATTAATACCGCCGTATTTTTACACTTACCATATAATTAATATATGAGATTTTTATAATAAATGTACTATTTTTAATTAATTATATTGATACTGTAATATTTTAATCAAATACTATAAATATACACACGTATTAACTTTAAACAAATAAATTATTAAAATCACATTACGATATTTATTCCGTTTTAGATATAAAAATATTAATTTTCTGAATAACAATTTTAATAAGTTAATTTTAATGTATTTAACCTTTAATAATAATAAAACTTTGAAAATACGTTATGATAAAATGAAGTGAGCTATAAAAGGGAAAAAAATGTATAATACCATAATCTAGAACCGTCTCAACACATTTCACAAGATAACATTGCCATAAGTGACAGTGAATGGATTGTTTGAGCATTGTTATACATACACTTGAAAGGCTAATAGTTGAAAGTATGATATAAACCTAATCATCATTTTCAGTTGTACCATCTTTGAGGTGAAAATGTTTTTCTCTCTTCTGGAACTCTGTCAAACCTTTCCCACTTCCTGTCACACCAACCTTTCCCTGAGGATCATCAGGAGATTTAAAAATACTCTCTCGTTTTCTTCCAGAGAAGAAACCAATCTGTATCACATACCAGAACAAAAAAGATCATTTTTAAAACTCAATTCACGCATGTAAACAACCAAGTCGTATACAAAAACAACGCAAAAATCAAAGGAATTAACGCATAAATAAAACAAGAGCAGATAGTAGATATGTAACTTACTAATTCCCTTAATCGCAAAGACTTACAATATATTTTAATAAGACAACCCTTTATATGCGACTGTTATAAATATAAATGTAAACAACCAGTTCCAATGTACATATATTCCATTAAGCAATGAGTTGAGATAACTATTATAAAAATTCACAAATTCACTATAGATAACGGTTTGTGAAAGAAAGACAACGTAAAAAATTGTACTGACGGTGCATTCATTATTTATTCTTAAAAAGGAAATACAAGGGTTATTCTAAAAAAATACATGGAAATACATACAGACTACAAAAAGGAAATAGGAACCTGTTTTCTATTCAACTTATCTTATGCAATATAGTAATTCAATATAAAATTATGCATGTTACAGAGAAAATACTGCTTAGAATGAAATTTTGTAGACAATTTAATCCTAACCAAGCACTACTGTACTCTAATGGATCGATTGGCTCGGTTAATTTCCAATATTTACAACTATAATGCATGTGGAAAAGTAAACCTTCGCAATTGTAACATGAAAACTATCGTTTGTACGGTAAAAGAGAATCTAAAAGAAAAATATAACACCAGGGTATAACATCCAATCAAGCCTTGTATCCTAATGAACCAATTGGCATAGTTCAATATTTTACTATATACTAGAAAATGTATATACAAATAAAAATAAAACAAAAATTCAATACAATTACAAGAAAACTACCATTGGTCACAGAAGCTAAAATAAGGTGCAAAAAAATTCTCAAACTAATTTAATGTGAGAATAAAAAAGTTTGAAAACTTGAGAAAGGTACCTTCTTCGCCTTTCCTTTGGTTGACTGGAATTGCTGCCAAGCATTTTGCCGCTTATTTTGTGTGACTTCAAGTTGCTCCATCCGCATCTTTGACTTAAAGGCATGTATTTTCTTACGTTTCGAAGCTTTCTGTAATTGCGTCAGAAAACATGTCATCATAGCTAAGTGGCAGATAAACCACAAACAAAAACAAATCCAGAACCAACTTGCAAACATTTTCGTTCTTGCAAGAACAAACAGGAGAAAAGACTTATCAAATGATAAGTAGAATCCTAAAATCATAAGTAGAATCCTTAAAAAACAAGAAAACTCAAGCATTTCATCAACATCAAAAAGCAACCATTTTTAATTTAGAAAAGTACAATTCCAAGATATAGCTAGAAAATTTACTGAAAACATCTCACTCACCACATCCTCAGGATCATCAGCCTCTATACGAAGTTTGGCAGGTAGACTGCGAGACTGTAAATCAATTGATGCAGCTTGTGCAATTTTCCGTTTGATAGCCTGTTTTGTAGCTTCCGCAACTCGCTCAGCTTCTAACAAAGCATCTACAGAACCTTCTTGAATTGGCCTTATATTTGCAGGATCGACCTGTTATAAACAACCACCATCAACACGTTACTATTATCTATTGGCTCTTTCAAAGAGGACAAACCAGGGAGATTCAATATCAACTAGTCATGAATCGACCCATATAAGAGACTATAATACAATCTCTAATCCAAAACCTTGAGACAGTAGGTATGTGGGTCTTTCTCCTTATTTGTTACTCAAATTTTTCATTACTACTCAATATGGGACTCAAATATTTTACAATAACCAAATATTCTCTAGAATATAATTTACGAACATTGACTCGTGTTATGGCATTGGTATATAGGTGTGGTCAACTAATACAGATCCCCCAAACAAGAGATTCATAATGTTGTCAAACAATAAGTTATATCTTAAACTCAATCCTATACAAAGAGGAGTTAACTCACTATCAAAACTCTTTCAGTAAACTCTCGAGTTCACTCAAATAAGCTAGTGAAGAAGCCAGAACAAATTGGCTTTAACACACTTTATTATTGTGATTTGCCTGTTTTCTTTATTATGATGTGGAAATATTGAATTATTGTTGTTACAGTAGATTTGTTATGTTTGTATGCCATTAATAGATTTTTTAATATTAGTATTAATTTTATATTAGGAAAACTCTTACCAGTTGAATCTACAAATTGATTTTACGAAAGCTTCATGAGCTTATGTAAAGTTTGGAGTTTGATCACACCTTTATAACTCAATCCCTCCACCCACTATTTTCCTAGGTGCGGAAAAATACCCATAAAAAATAAAACAAACAATGAAGAATTTAGAGGAAAAATTATGCAGACCACATATGACATTGCATGACTAGCAATACGATCATGTGTACATCAAGTAGTTTTTACAATCCTTACCTCTTCTTTATTACCCCAATTGTCATAGGATACATAATAACCATTTGGTGTATAAGCCTCAATTGTAGCATCATACCTGGAAATTCATAACACAACAAAATGAAAACACAATAAACATAGGTAAATGAAATGGAAAAAAAAAATTCAGTGATAGACAAAATACCACTCCCCATCTTCACTCCAAACTGCCTGAACTTTTGTGCCAATAAGAAATTTCTCTTGAAGATCAGAGCTATCCAGCTGTTACAAGTAGTTATTGAAAGGATTAGTGACAAAACAAGTCACAGATCGATAAGATATTTCCCTACCATATCATATCTCCCTTTTTTAATGTAATGAAATCATATCTCTAATATAACCAAATCATATGTCTAACAAAAGTGAAACAGCATAATAATACACCAACAATCACCAGAAAAGCATTGAGTATAGAGATATGATTAGGGTAATAGTGACAAAACAAGTCATCAGATTTAGAGATGATTTCAATCGTTCCCTCCTCAACTTCTGCCAATTTGTAATTTCATAAATAAGAGTGTTGGATAAGACAAATATCTGATTTGGGGGTAGAATAACACTAAAATTATAAAAAGACTAAAAAATGATTATAAAAAAATTATGATTGTGATGTGTGTGTGTATTAGTGAAACGTAAGACTATTTTAAGGAAAAAGGGATACAGACTATGGGATCCTTGTGTTTTTGTCTTATTCAGCATGGCATAATAAATAAGTTGCAGACACTCACTAATGAGTGTCTTATATTGAATTACGGTTTAACCCAAAGGACATCGAGAATTCATAAAACAGGATTATTAGTTGTACCAATAAGCAACCATTCTAACTTATAAGCACTCTTCCAACCTACATTAAACACTTTACAGATATGTATTTCAAACGTATCTGTCGTCCAAGACCCAAATTCGTTTGATGCATCACAGCAAAGAGATTATTTCGATTACTTCCTCCACCAGTTCTACTACTGTTAATTTTATCAATTATCAAATAAAAGAAATTAAATGAATCATGAACAGGTAGTTCTATCTACGCAAGGTTGTCAAACTTGAAGGTCTACATAGACTAGTAGAGTTTTCAGTTATACGTTTAATTATCATAAAAACTAATATTAAAAACCTACTAAAAACATATTGCACAATACTATTAGCACAACAATAATTCTATATTTTATCTCCATAAGAAAACACTAACACTGTGAAGCCAATTGGAAGCAAAGTTTAGGTTGGACTTCAATATCGCAAACTTGTTTCTTGACTCAAGCTTGTTGTGAGAATTTACCAGATTTTATACATAAATGAGTTAGACCATGGGTTAACTTACTTTCTCTACCTAGAATTGTAAACTTGCAAGAGTCTGACCAGAAAACTCAAGAGTTAGACAACATTGGTTCTGTTTTAGAATACAACAATGCAATGACTTGCAGATACATATTAATGCAGGTAAGTTCATCTGCATAGTTAAATTATAGCCAAAAGCAGGCAAACACCTGGCATATGCCAATGCATATTTTGAAAAATACTTGAACAACCAAAATAACTAAAAAGCAGGCCCAGCCATCATAATATAGACAGAAATGAAGAGGGGACTGCAGGAGAATTGGGGGTAGGAAGAAGAGGGGATATGACAAGACCCTTATCATGCACACAAGAACATCAGCTTGGTCAGAATTAAAATTCATCTGGCTAGATCTATACAAAAATGAAATGGAAAGAAATTCTCTCTGCTTTTTTCTTTATTGTAATAAGAATATGGCAAGAAAACTGCTCCACTTTCGAAGGAAAACACAAGATCCACCAAAAGGATGTTAAATGTATGGGGGAAGGCAGACGTCGAATGAAAAAATACTAGGCAATATTAGTCACATGTTCCCTAATCATTGTTTCCAATTTCCCTGACAGCAATAGTGCAACTAAACTCCAAAATCAAATGACAATGCAGAGAACCTACCATTTGATTCTCCTTATGTATCGACAAACTTGGAGATGTACCAGCATTAGGAGCAGCCATTGAACCAGACATTTCATTTTGCTTTGCAGTTGCAAGGAGTTCCTCCGTCAAAGCAATGACCTGTGTAACACAATTTTAGGGCACATATTTGGAGTTCAGTAAAACAAATAGTTTTCAGAAAATGTTTACATTATAAACCAAAATTAATGTCAAAATTCTAACTTAGGTGAATCTCAGTGTGAACATCTCATATCAGGTGAGAGGGAGAAAGCATGCTGGACATCACGACAGAGAGCACACCTGCACAACAACCAAGATAGACGTGATGTGCATTTTGACGAGGTTGTCTTTGGTTTTTTGTTTTGTTATGTAAGATTCACTTATTTATTTGATCATAGTCCTCAGGCTGAGCAATTTGAATCATGTTACAAATTGCCCGCAGGTTCCAAATAAAAACTAGTACCCTCAGCACCTTTTAGAAGCAAGAAAATTCAAGAAATGCATTTGCCTACAAGGATCCTCTGATGTCTTTATGGTAGGGATCTGCTTTCTCGAGAGAGAAGGGAATTGAGATTGAGAAAATGAAGAAGTAGGAGAAGTGGTGTATTAGTTGTTAGCAAGAAAATAAAGAGGGCACATACCTCGGAAAGTTCCCTCTCCATGTCAACGTATTCTGAATTCGAAGGTTCATCATTCAGGAGCTGTCTGACCTAAGAATTCATTGAAAGAGGAACAAATGAATGAAACGGAACGAAACGAGAACAGAGTGAGTGAACAGTTGAATTGAGCTTACCTGGTGGAGTTGATCTTTGTAGAGAGAAAGATTTGAGGCCAACTCTTCTATACTCACTTCGTCACCGCCTTGCATCTTCTCTTCACAACCTCAACCCTAACCCTAATTCTTCTTCTTCCTCTCTCAATCTTTCACCGCTGCCACTGTCACGCCTCCCCTCCGCCAAAACACAAATATCATATCATATCGTATCTTTCTCATGGGCTTACTCTTTCCCTTCTAAAGCCCAAATTCATTTCGGGCCTCTTATGGGGTAATACTATTCACACTTACGATTGACACTTGTCATTTGTGATATTATAACTAACAGTTTAAATATTATAATAATTATTAAAATAAAAATAATCATAAATAAATCATTTTATTAATATGTTACTGTAAATATTAACTAATTCCTCTTTCTTCACAAGTTTTCTTAATTGTAATTGAACTTCTTATTTTAAGTTCCATTTTCTCTGTTGTTAAAAATCCAATAAAAATTGTTTCATATATAAATGCATAACAAAAACAATTTTATATTATGTCAGAGAAATCAACAAAACATAATAATTACTATTAATTTTTTATTTACTGTTGTGATTATTTAATATTTTATAGAAAGAGGAAAGTGTAGCATAAAATTTTGAATTTAAAACTTTATATATAATTTTAAGGTACTGATGCCTAACATAATTTTAGTTTATTCACAGTGTGCCTAAATTATTTTAATTCCTGTAATAGTTCTAGCAGTGATATTTGAATAATATGTAATACATAAGTAAACTTTTAGAATAAATATAACATGTAGTACACTTATTAATTATAAATATTTTGTATGAAATATATCTATAATATTACAATTTTTATAAAATTTATAATACTTGGAAAATTATATTCCATAAATTAATAACAACTAATATAAAATGGAACAAAAATGTCAAATAAAATATAAACTAACAATTAATATAAAATAACATAAATTGAATAATTAAAAGGAAAAAAATAGTCGTGTCTCTTGAATTATACACCATCAGTATTGCAAATTATTAGAAACCTAAGTAATAAAATAATATAAATGAAACTTTTCCTTAATTTATATATATGGGATTTAAAATTTATGTTACTTATTGATGCTAGCATCCCTAACTTTTTTCCATAAAATCCTATCAATATTCTTAATTTTATCATTCAAATTTTGTCCAAGATAAAAAAAAAAAAACTAGTTTTGCATCGTAATTATAATTATTATTGGAGGAGTAATTTATATATCTTTTAAGAAAATAAAATTAATAATAGTTATTAAACAAAGTATAGTGAATAATTTGTGTATTGTAGGCTGACATAGGGCAATTGGAATTTAACATCCACATATACTTAAATCAACAAAATCAAATTATTGTAAGAAATTATTTGCAGCAAATGTTTTTGAAGTTGTAGTTGAAAAAGCATAATCATATGATTGATGTAAATTACTTACATTTTCACAATGACCTTAACTATATAACATGATAAATAATATTTTTTTCTCTCCGTGTATGTAACTTTGTTACATGAAAAATAACACCAATTTCATGACAAATCATAAATGAGTGTTTTGAAACTAATTTAAAAATTATAATATATCTCATAAACATTCTTGGCAACAAAAAACAATTTGTATCTGTTGGGTATAAATAAAGTCTCACATCGGATAAATAAAAAATAGACATGAGTTTATATACACATAGAATACCTCCTTTAATAATAGGTCTTTTGGAGTGGTATCAAAAGAAAATCTGTGAAGACTTAGTTCAAAACGGACAATATCTTACCAGTTTGGAAAACTTCCGCTATAGGTGAGGTAGAAGAATCATAACCCTTTGTTTGAGGGGAGGATTTTTTTGGTACCAAAAATAAATTAGCCTAGCCCAAAACGAACAATATTTTATCAATGTGAATATTTATGGATATGTATGTATATTGAACCTACACAACAATATTATGCATTTATCACACAAATCAATTTTAATTATTCAACAAACAAACCACATCAAATTTGATTTTTTATATAAAACATATAAATTAATTATCATCTCTTTTATGTCACCAATTCACCTATAGTTTTCCTTCTAGATTTAAAAATAAAATAATGTCTTTTAAGTACTTTTGGATTATGAACTCTAACTCTAACAATATGATAGAGATTCACAAATAGTCATATAAATAGGAAAGGGAAAGTAATAAAAGTGAGAGAACTACCCTAACATTTAAATGGAGTGCACTTTATAATTTTTAAAATGATTATTTCATTGTTCTAAAAGTGATATCTGAAGTGTTTTATTTTGGAATTTTTTTAGAAGAAACTTTTTCAAATTTTCATAATATTATTTTTAAAATATTATTTCTATAAGATTTTTCATAATATATGAAATATATTATGGAATAAAATTTTCGAAACAATTTTCAAAATATAGATGATATTTTTATAAATGAACTTTTCAAACAGATAAATGAATTCAGAATGAGTTTTTTAAAACAATTTTTTTACAATGATAACTATTAGAATAAACTTTCCGAACGAGCTCGGTCTATTTTTCTTTTTTCTTTTACTTTATTTTGATAGGTTTAATACCTCTTTTGGTCCCTCGAAAGGGGTCAAAGTTCAATGTGGTCCTACCTTTTTTTAGAAGTTCAATGTGGTCCTACCCTTTCGTAAAAAGTGTGCAATCAAGTCCTTTTTTGAAACGGCGTTGAGTTTTTAACGGAGCAGCTGACAGGGTGGACTGAAGTTAGCTACGTGGCTTTGTGTAGGTAATATGTGGCTGTGAGAGGGTGATACGTGGTTGTGAGAGGGTAAATTTGATAATATGACTGAGGTTAGGAAATCAGAAGTTAGGGTTTCTTCCCCTGCGCGTGTGAAGGGGTTTTCTCATCGAACAAATGGGCGGCGGAGGAGCTATGAGGACGGCGGCGAAGATCGCCGGCATCGGCGTCTCAAAGTCGGGTCTTCGGGGCTCGACGGCAGCGCTCCCGACAGAGCAATCGGTCCGCAGCGCATCGCGATCCTCGTCGGTGGCCGGAGTGTCTGCACAGGGCGCGAAGACTGCCGAGGTTGTGCCGCTGCATGCAGCGTCGCCTTGGGACGACTGGGACTTCGCCGACGATAGCGATTTCGTTGCGCCAAGGATGGTGTTCGGTTCTGCTCCCACTTTCGAGGAAGCTAAGGAAGCCACCACGGAATTGAAGGACGCTATTGATCAATATATTGATTTTCTCTATAATTTTTGACGATAGTTATGCTTGAAATTTATTTTATTTTATTTTATTGTCTTGATTTTGTGGTGTTTTGGTTTTTTGGGCTGGGTTTTTTTCTATGCTCTTAGTGTGAGTTTTACATTTTTGCTGGTAATAAACTAAGGGTTTTAAACTGAATTTTGTGGGTTCAGTGCCAAACTTTGAGGGAATGTGGATTCTTTAATCTTCTTCATGTTGATAGTGTAAACAGCACTGTAAGAGGATTGAATTTAAATTCTGTATGAAGATCTCTGTTTTTTCTTTTTTAATACAGAAACTTACATCATCTTGATGAAAATGATATCTGTGTTGCTCTGTGTCACCTTTGCCCCAATTTCTCAAACGCGACGAACACTCTTCAGAAGAAGTCATTCGTATCTCAAACACCAATTTCTCTACAACTCCTCAAACCCTTGATTTCTTAACCTCAGTAATATTATCACATTTACCCTCTCATAGCCACGTATCACCCTCTCACAGTCACGTATTACCCACACACAGCCACGTAGCTAACTTCAGTCCACCCTGTCAGCTGCTCCGTTAAAAACTCAACGCCGTTTCCAAAAAGGACTTGATTGCACACTTTTTACAAAAGTTGGGACCACATTGAACTTTTAAAAAAAGGTAGGACCACATTGAACTTTGGTCCCCTTTCGAGGGACCAAAAGAGGTATTAAACCATTTTGATAGTATGGGCTTTAATAATAACATGGACGTGCCATGAAAAACCTCTTTTTTAATTAACATGATAACAATATCAAGGAATAGATGTACGCCTATTGTTTTCGCACCCCATAACTACTAAATATGTACTCATATTAATAAAAAAAGATTAAAATATTCTTTTATCATTTCATCACATACTAATCTTAGTCGTATGAAGAGAAGAAGAAAAGAGAATGATGAATATACTATAGAAGAAAGAGAAAGAACGTGGTAAAGGATAGCAAAATATATTGGATTTAACTGTCAGGTGCATTGAATTAAGATTTTTAACTTATTAACTATATTAATCTAGTTTGTTTGTCTCGTTAGAAGAGGAGACATGTTACATTTTTTAGCTTGTGTTGTATAAATAGACTGGCTTGTCCCCATCTATCTTCAACAGGCAAAAATGAATTAGATTGACCATTTTGTCACTCCTAGTGAAAGACTTGTCCATACAATTTTTCTTAAATGTATTTTATATGTTTTGAAAAAGTTAATTATAAAAAAAAAATCATTTTGAAAATTATAACAGATAATAAAAGTTTTTGAAGTATTTTTTTATTGGAAAAATACTTATAGAAAAATTAGAATAAGATAATTACTATAAAAATAAAAGGGTTAAATATGTTTTTAATTATTTAACTTTTAGTGAAAAGTAGAATTAGTCTCTTTTCAAAATTTTGACTCAATTTAATCTCTCAATTTGTGAAATGCGTTGATTTAGTCATTTTAACAAAATTTTGTGAAGTTTATTTGACGTTTCAAATACGTTTTTTTAGCTAAAACTAAAGTGAAAATATGCCAAACGTAAACAACTAAAATGTTATCATGAAACATATTTGAAACATAAAATAAACTTTAGAAAGTTCGGTTAAAAAGACTACATTAGTACATTTCTAAAATTAAAATATTAAATTAGGTCAAAGTTTTAAAGATAAACTAACTCCAATTTTAACTAAAAATTAAAAAATCAAAAACATATTTAACCAAAAACAAATTAACTAGAACTAAGCTGGCCATTCCAACTTTTCTTTTTTAAATTTTCTCTATCTATATATATTAAATATATATCTAATTATATAAATTAATTTTAAATTTTAATTGATACATTAATATTAATAATAGAATGTATGAAAATAATTATTTAAATGCTTTTATTATAATTAATAATTTATAACTAATTTAATTTATTGTGATTTTTTCCCCTTTTCATGGCATGGTAAAGGGCAAAGACATATTAATAACATATTAATAAATTTGATCGAAGTCGTACCCGAGTCAAATTAAGTGCAAGGTAGAAAGTGACTCTTAGGTCCAATTCTAGTTCAGGAATTAGATCGAACACTAACTCAATTAGAATGCTTCCAATCACAAATTGGCAACAAATAAACATTACTCTAACTCCTAATCCAACACAAGTTAACGAACTAAGTGAAGACTACCCATGTTTTCATAATTGCAAACTAATTAAGCGAATGCAATGCACAAGTTCAATCAATTTTGCACCACACAGTTTCATCAACTAAACGAAGATTAAACACCAATTAGACAACTAAGCGTATACCCAAATGCAAGCGCAAAACATATTCAATATTGAGCCAAATTAGGGTAGCAAAATCACACTTCCAACTCAGAAATCTCATGGAAACGATGCAATTTCGCTAATAACCAACAAAGCACACCTAAGCTAACGTTAAAACGTAATTGCAGCAGCAAAAACGAAGTGAATTCATTCTGGAACAACAGCAAACGAAAAACAAACAAAGCACAATAGAAAACGCAATTCAAAGCACAAACCGAACTTCAAAACAACAACATAACATGCTATTCAAATCTGGAAACAAATTACCAAAGCAAAATGGAATTTAAAGTGTAGAAATGAAATGGGATTTAAAGTGCAGAAACGAATTAAGATTTAAAGTGCAGAAACGAAATGGGATTGAAGGCACAAAACAAAATTCGAATTAAAATAAAGATGATTCAATACAAGAAAAAGAGAAAGTGAAAGCAAACCTAAAACCCAGTTGAAAACGCCCAATGCTCTAACGTAAGAAGAAGAAAAACGTGAAATGTGGAGAGAGCTTCTAAAATCTGATTTTGGATCTTTATAACCCTAAAAGACGAAAATGCCCTTAGTATGAACTTCTTCTAAAATTGACCAAAAATTGAGCCCAAAGGTGAAAGTATGTCCAAATTAGAATAATTAAAATTACAAAACGAAATTAGATATAATTATTGACGTGGTCACACTCTTGTTATCCCAACTATGTTTCCAAAATTGTTCTGTAAATAATAATTGAATTAATTAGGCTCAAATAATTCAAATTAAATAAAATAAGAATTAATAGTTTAATTAAATGAGATAATAATAAAGAATTAAATACCGTTCACTAACATAATTTGATGCTAAAACCTAACTTAATAGTACAAAATAATGAATCATGATAAACGACAAAAACATTTTTTTGACATTAACTATTTATTCTCAGTTTTTTGATAATTTATTACAACATATTAATAAATTTCAAAATACATTAAAGAAAGATAAAATTGGGAAAAGTCAAAAACAAACTGGAACTGAATGAGTTAATGTCGATGGCATTAAAATTTTGACAATAAGTTCCTATTGAGATTAAAATCGTGTATTTTTCAAATATATATATACAGAAATTGAGCTATTTAAATCTTGAAAAGCAAAATCGCCTAAACACACACTAAACTGAGGGATGCCAAAAATATATAAATAAACTTAAAGCTTTACTTAAATTTAAAAATATGTCTACAATACATATTTTTACAGAAAGAAGTAAAAAGAAGGAAGTAGAAGGATATGAAAGTAGGGACTTTTACAGAAAGGATGGATGATGGAGAAAACAATCATAAATTTGAGACCAAAGTGGGCTCGGTGGCATGACCAGCCATTTTTGTTGGGGGTAAGTGGGGAATCTGTTCATCTTTTAGCCAACAATATTTTTATGTAACTATTGTCCTACGAGGATGCCATTTTAAATGTTTCTGCCTTCAACAGTAAAACATGTCTCAGACATGTCTCAATACACAACCCTACATCATTGTAAAATAGAACAACACCAACCACAACTTCCTCTCAACTATAATTTCACCCACAACAACTGATAAATCTCCTATGCCATCTTCTTTATCTATAACTTTTCATAAAATTACAATAAAAATTTAACAACTAAATGAAAAAACAAATGCTCTTTCTATCTCCATTGACATCGATATTTCACAAGTCTTCGGAACAACATAGAGCTTAATTTATGCTTCATATGCTCTAGCATTTTATCGTGTACTTTGAAATATTTCTTTTGGTCTCTCTGTCAAATTACGGTTCACTCTCTTTAGTGTTTTCGATGTTTGTTTGTCAAAATACACTCTTTCACTTGAGCTTTGGTTAATATTACGTACTCGCAGTCAAGGGTATACTTATATAAAATAATTTCTTACTCGGTTGAGTTATTCATATCAGCATGCTTGGTTGCTATCAAATTTCAAGAGTAATAACAAGCTTGTGAAATATGATACTATTTTCTAGATACGGCATTTTCATATATAATTCTTTACAGTAACTGTAAATTTGAAGAGTATACAAGGAGAATTGTGGATAACTTTATGTATATTTATATATAGAGAGATAGCTAGGAAAAAAAGAGTAAATTAAGTTTCTAGGGAATATTGTCATCTTCTACGTATGGGTTGATTTCCTTGGCATTAGTTTGGGACAGGGAAGGAGCATGAGAATAACGTTTGGACCAAAATAGATAGTTGAGGAAGTTGAGGAAACTCAAGACAGCCAGTAGCCAGTAGAAAAGGTCGAGCCTGTCCTGGTTAAGGTTGTTGTAGTGAAGCCAACCACCATTTGAAGAAGTTGAGGTGATCTTGTTCACCAAGGTGACCAAAACTGTGCTCAAATAAAACCCAAATGAATAGGAGCAATATGTGATGGCTGTCAAGAATGCTTGCATCCCTTTCAAAGACTGTTTGTAAAAGAACTCAAGGAGACCAATGGCTGTAAACATCTCTGACAATCCAAATATTAAGAATTGTGGGGTTATCCAAAAAATGGACAAGGTCTCGTTAAGCTTCACAGCTGCATCCCTTCTCTTTTTCTCCATCAGAGCAGCTGCAACCATAGAAAAGGTAGCCAGAAAAAGACCAAAACCTATTCGCCGCAAAGGTGAGATTCCAGACTCATGACCGGTGAATTTTCTGGCAAATGGGACAAAGAAGGTGTCGTAGAGAGGGACTAAAACGATGAGCAAAATGTAGGGAATGGCCTGAAGCGACGCTGGAGGGATGTTAAAGGATTTGGTGACATGGGTGTCCATGGCCCTCCCTTGTTGGACTGAGAATGTCTGCAGTTGTGCTAAGATTGTGTTGAAAACGATGGTGCACGAGAAAATGGGAATAACCGATAGCAATATCTTCACTTGCTCAACTTGCCCAACACTGCATAATCTCCATGCGCTTTCCTTTGTGTCTGTCCCCTCTTGGACTCTGATACAAGCCTTGTCTAAGAACCTGATCAAACGTAGTGCGTGTACAAAGTTTGTTATAAAACTAATCAGCAAAGATGCATGTACTGGCAGGAATTTGGATGAAAAGTTTGAATCTTGAGGTTTATAAAGCTTTTTTGTGCGAAAAAATAGAGTTCACATGACGATGACATGAAAAAAAGAAAAGAAAACCAATAGAAGCAACGTTGAAAGTACCTGAATTTATCAGAGAGAAGAGGACCAGTATTGTTTTGGCTTCCGTAAAACATTTGTGGGTTAGATGGTCGAGCCAGCTTTCTTTTCAAAATTGCAGCCACAAGTACCTAAGACGAGATCAAGGTATACAAACTTGATTGTTTTAGTTTAAGTGTCCAACAGACCAGCCAACATGACAGACATTATTACTTAACAACATTCCCGTACATGCACAACTCGGCAAGCACAACTTACTATGAACAACCCAATATAATAAACAAACAACTGTACACGTTACAAAGATTTTCAGAAAATCAAAATAGTGAACTTTGGGATCATTTAACTTAACTTAAACGAACATATATATACTGAGTGGATGAGACTGTTTTTAGGTCCCTGTATGTTGAGAAAAATCTCAACAAATAAATTATGAGATGTAGATAACTAGCAATAAGTAAACCTCTATCTAGTGTTGCTTACAGTAATGATGAATATGATAAATGGATATTATATTATATGAGTGAAAATAGTGGAAGGGTTTAAGATGGGTACTTGAGCAATAGGGGTTAAAATACTGCCTTGTGGGGGCTTGTTCCTGTAATAGAGAGTGCCACATATGAGGCTTATGAGTCCCATTGCCATTACAGCAGCGGATACACCAAAGCCCACGTCCATTCCCGAATGAGTTTGAACCCAAACAAGAATGGTTAGGCTGACCAGTTCTCCCACAGAGAATGCAAAATACGCTGCATTGAAGTAAGTGGAGAGTTTCTTTAACTGCTTAGGGTTGTCTTGATCGAACTGGTCTCCTCCGTAGGCAACCATGTTGGGCTTCACACAGCCACTCCCCAAAGCCACCAAGTAGAGCGCCACAAAGAATATCGCCGCCTTGAAGCCCTTTGCTTCCACGCAGTGTTCTCCGTCAGTTAACAGATTGCACGGCTCTGGCTTCAACTGAGGAACGTGAGCTTGGACCGATAGCAGAATGAAACCCTGTAAAAATATAATATTTTCAGCAGAGGCTCTGAAGGAACAAGACAAGTACAGATGGGCCAAACAACAGTCCAACAAAACTAATATTTTTAAAGAAAAAAAGAATTGAAAATGAGTAGCTGAAGATTCCACGTGAAATGATGGGTGAGAAAATCTGATTTGAAAGGCAAGAAACGCCATAGATGTCCAGCTGTGACAGTGGGGGTCGGGGCAACACATAGAGTACGGAGTACAGACAGAAAAGAAAGCAGATGATAAAGTGGGTGTAGCTATGGTGATAGAGAGAAAGAGAAAGAGAAAGAGAAAGAGAAAGAAAAAGAAAGAAGAAGAGAGTTAATGAATGACTTACAGAAAGTTCTAGAAAACCAAAGATGAGCATTGTCCAGAAGCTGCCGAGGTGGGAGTCGGAGAGATAGCCTCCGAGGAGAGCGAGGAGAAAGATAGTCCCAACAAAGTTGGTGACGACGTTGGCGGCCTTGGACAGAGGGAAGTGCATGTCATTGGTGACATAAGTTATGAGGTTGTTTCCCACTGCTGCTATTGCCATTATCTCAAATGCTTGCAACCCTGGCGTACACAGAGATATATATACTTAAACCATGCATTCATGGAGAAGGCTTGTGAAGAAAGAGAGAAAGAGAAAGAGAGAGAGAAGTGACCAAGAATAAAAGCAGCAGGAATGATTCCACCGTGTTTGGCAGGATTAGAGGGTCGGCCTCTCCAATCGAGAGTGGAAGATTCTGCCTGTGCATGACGAGGTTGTCGTTGTTCCTCTTGAGAAACTTTAGCTGTCTCCATAGTTGTTGTTGTTGTTGATGTGTGGAGGAGAGTGGAAGATTGTTTTATAGTGGTTGAGGAGAGGTGAAATGAAGATACTGCAGAAGAAGATGTGTTGTCTTTTGTGAGGAAAAAAAAGCAAAGATCCATCCACTAACTTACCCACACGCACATCCTTCCCTCCCCCAAGCGATGCTTTCAGTTCTCATTCTTCGTTCAGTTCACACCACAAACATTTTTGCTTTCTGCGGGACCCACTCCTCCTATTCTATCCTATCAAACCTTTAAACAACATCTAAGCTCTCCTGTCTCACTTTCTCTGTGGGGGCCCACCACCCTCTCATTCTTCATCTAATTATTATTCTCCCTTCTAAATTCAATATATTCTATTTGTTATACTATTGTATTTTGATTAATATTGTTATTATATATCCAAACACATATAGATATTGATTATATATCGGCTAACTCGTATATTATGGTGGCATGACTCACTATAGATTGACAAGGTAAATTTATTATGTGAAATGTTATCCAGCTTAAAAGCATGAAAAGATAATATAAATAGCACGATAAATTAATTATTTTATTTATTATCTCATTTATTATATGTATGTGAAAAGTTATCCAGCTTAAAAGCATGTAAAGATAACATAAATAGCACGAGATAAATTAATTGTTTTTATTTATTATCTCATTTATTATATGTAACTGATTCACTTAAGTGTTAGAGTCTGCTTTTCATACATAATTTTTATCTGAGTTTGAGAAGACAAATACTTTTAAAAAAAGATGAATAATTTTGAAATTAAGATTTTAAAGGTTTACAGTATATTTGAAGTTTTTACATTATATGATATGTAAAAACATTTTATAATATTGTATTTTCATCCTTGGCTTCTTACTATTTTATAATATTTGGGTGTAGGGGAATCCCTTTTCCGTCCTTTGTTTGGTTTTCGGCCTAAAAAGGAATGTATATACACAAAATATTACTTTATTATTCACTTCTATTTATATATAACCTCGTAAGTTCCATATTGTTTATGAATTAACACTTGTTTAATTATATTTTAATCATGTTTAGTATTGTTTACTAATTGTTTTTTTTTTAAATTCTATCTTTGGTTGAGTACATATTTGTCGTCTATCGATAGTCCATAGTGTTCTGGAGCATATATTTACACGTATTGGATAATCAGGTTTTGTGATTGTGGGTCAGCGTATGGTCACGAGGTTAATTATTTTATAATTGGTTGAAGAATACATGAAATTGAAAAGCATGATAATATTTTTTTATAACATTTTAATATCATCTACATGTCATTATGTGTAATTGACTTATATTGGTGTTTATAATTATTATTATTTTGTGATTAGTCCATGTTGGTGTTTATGATTATTATTATTGATTGTGGAGTAATTTTAGATTAATCACATAATGACACATAAATATTAAAATGTTGTCAAAAAAATGTTGTCAAAGTATCATTATTGAATTGAAAATAATTTGATAAGCATAGTTTGAACGTTTTATGAGAGTGCAGCATGTTGTCTAAGACATTAACAAGATTTGTCCAACATTGAGAAGACTTAACCAAAAAGTTGTTGCACAAGGTTAAAACCAGCTAACATGGACAACAAATCACACATTGTTCACTCCTTCAGCACATTATGTACACTAACCTATAAAATCATCTTTTTAGTATCCATACTTTTTTTCTTCAGTTTTATATGTTAATAGTCACCTTTTTTTTAATTCAAATTACTATTTACAAAAAGTTTTTTTTAAAATTTTATTCTTTTAATAATTACTTTACTTTAAAAAATTAAATATAAAATCAATTTATTTATCTATAATATATGTTATAGATAAATAAGTTGATTTTATATTTAATTTTTTTAAACTAAAGTTTTACCTTTTTAGAAAGCTTAAACCTCCTATTTTTAATGGTATTACAGGTCGATCATCATTAGTCTATTTGGTATATTTATATCTTTATGTGTATACAATATGCATTCTAAGTTAAGTATTAAATATAGTTTTGGTTTTTAAATTTAGATACAAAACTAAAATATTTTTTGTCTTAAATTTTAATATATTTTTATATAATTCTTTTGTCAATTTTTTTTATGTCAATCAACGTGTTAAAAAATGATATTTAGATTGAAATGAGTGAAATAATATAAGTACTTCAACATCAGTATGAAATAACTAATATTTAACACATAATTTTTTTTACGTAATTAAATTAAAAGATTATATCTTTTAAAGTTTGAAGATCTTTATTAAAGTTTTAGATATAGATAAATTTTAATTTCACATTGAGAAACTAAAAGTATATTTAACTTATAAATTAAATATAGTTTCCTTTTTAGTCTTAAATATTTTTTTTATATATAAATTAGTCATCACAAAGTATAATTTTTAAGGCTATGTAAATGTAAATTTATTTATACTTGAAATACGAAAATATTTAGTTAAAGAGAATTGGAACAATACAAAAATGCAATACTTAAAAGACAAAAAAAAAATTAAATATATTATTATTTCACATTTATTATAATTTTTGTGATGGTTAGGACTCATGTTATGGATAGTTTTGTAGTGGCTTGAAATTAATATGAAGAATGTATAGTTAAACAGAAGAAATGATAAATTAACAGTAAAAACGAATGTGGAATTGTCCATATGAGGTTGACTTTAGTGTTGCAATCTGACCCACATTCACTTGATTGAACAGAGAGGAGACATTTTACTTTTTCTTAACAACACTCATTTCATAACAAAAATTTCCAACTCTATGCTCCAATTAATGTACAAAGCAAAATCATAGTATTACCGTTCCCATTATTTTATCTTCTAAAGTATATGCCCACCAATTTGGTGGATTCCACTTTTCAATATGCCCTTTCATACTTTCTATCTTTCACCTCTTACATACTTCAAATTACTTTTTAACCAACAATATATTCAAAATTATATATCTATGCTTAAAAGTATATATACCTTACAAATTAAAACACATTTTTTTTATCTTTTTCTATTCAAAAGACATTTTCCGAGTTCAGAATGAAGTTGTTAACAACCCTAGGATTCGAATCTCATGACGAATTATAAATGAGGTTTGTTTGGTGTGTTACAATATAATAGGACAAAAAGACAATTTCAAAAGGTTGTCTCTGCTTAATCATTTATGAACAAAATAATGCTCACATTTTCTAATCTATTTTCTTTTCATATATATATATATATATATATATATATATATATATATATATATATATATATATATATATATATATCCTTTTTCTGTTATAGAAACCATAGGACACACTTTTAGTCCATATCACATTAATGAAACAAAAAACCATTGCAATTTTATATAGATAAATAAATAAAGGCAATTAGCATTGACTATTGACAAGGAATTTGGATTACACATAGAAAGTTGTAGATTGAAAGCCTCAATAGAAAAAGAGTAAAATTGTTATTTTGATACTTAAAATCATACAACTCTTTCACATTGTAGAAAAATAAATAAAGTATTCAACACTATGTAGTTTAACTATTGCACGTAATGTGTGATTTGAGTGATGTTTAGACTAAAATAACAATAATAGAGTTTAAAGAGAAAACAAGCATAATTTTAAGAAAAAAATTACTCTAAAAAAAGAGTAAAAATGTTATTTTGTTTAGCAGTTTCAAAGACAAAAAGGTTATTATAAAAAGTAAAGTGTCCTTTTTCAAAGTGTGCATCAACATACCTCCAATAATACCTGTTTTTTTTTTTTTTTTAGTTTGAAGTCAAAATACCACAATTTCCAGGAACTGGTTCTATTGGTGCTCACAGAGACCAAATTTTAAATGCAAATTATAAAGGTGAAGTAGAATGATGAGGTTAAAAGAAAAGAATTAAACAAAATATATTTGATTAATGATGTAGATAGTATATATATTTTAGAATAAGAAAAGCAGCAAAATAAAAAATTGAATACTATAGTTAATTTTTTATGCACGCACATTATTCTTCAAATATGCATGTATATACTTAAAAAAGAATTATAAATAAAATATAAATATTTATACTAATGCAAAAAGATGTTTTGATAGGAAAGTGGGAGACAAGTGGAGACACAGCACATGCATCCATTCTACCTAAGCTCACTGCAATATCCACAGTTATGATCTTACCATTTCACCCTTCGTATTATAAACTATAAATTACTTTCTACATTTTACTTATTTCTAACATTAAAGATAAATTTGCAGTGAAGAAAAGTTGGATAAAATATTAGGTAGGATTTTCTTTTATTATTCTCATTGAAGAAGGAAAAAGCAGAATCCCTTTCTGAATTGAAGAAATATTGGTGGAAAAAGTTTAAGTCGGTTATATATATTTTTGGGTTTTTGCTGATGTCCTTATCTTCTTACTTTCCATTCATACCAAGCTTTTTCAATTAAATTATGTTATTTATCTGAAAGTCAATAAAGGCTATTTGGCTTTTCCTTCTTTCTGTCCATTAAAAACCATAATGAACAAGACGGCAATTCCTTTTCTACACATCAACCCTAAACCAAGACATGTACTGAAAGAGAAAACTATGAGCAGGAGAAAGCTGAATATAAAATATAATCATTTTAAAATAAAAAAGAGAGGTTATTTTAAATTCCAAGCATTGATTTAGACTAATGACAGTAAAAAGTATTATACCATAAATAAGATCAGAAATAAAAATACATGTAAACTTACATGATTTTTCTAAAATTTTAAATCTCCCATGTACCTAACTTTTTATTTTTACAGTACTTTTCACCATTCGTATTACGTAGGAGTAACAAATATTCATTAAAAAAATTAATAAATAATTACCAACATATCATTTTTATTTGACCTGAAATAAGTAACTTATAATACCGTATTGGAAATTCTAATACACATTTGAAAAATATAAAATAAAAGAAGGAATTTTTGTTTTGAATTTGAAGCGGAAACATACATGTATGTCTACATTCAACTTTGCACATTCAGAGAATGGTATCATAAAAAAAAAACACACACACACACACATATATATATATATATATATATATATATATATATATATATATATATATATATATATATATATATTATTGGTGGACATGTGGTGTAAGAGAATGATATATTCAACAAGTTGCTTTATTCATTCAAAAGATTGAGTTAGGTTTGTACTAGCTCTGTTTGGCCAACCCATCAGACTGTATACATGGAGGCGTAGGCTAATTAAACAAAATAAAATTTTTGAAAAAATGATTTGCGTAACGTATTTATAATAAGAAACTTATTTGATAGTACACGTGACTATAGTAATCAATTATTGAAATGACATATATTTTTACAAGTAAACAACTGAAACATGCAATAAAAGATAAATGGTTGCAATTTGATTGATTTAAATCATATTTGAGAAAGTAGGAAAGAATTGATAAAATGAAATATGGTGAAAATTGATTGAGAGTGAGTGGTGGAGATTAGGTACTTTGAATGAAGTGGTGAATTTGAAGTTGAAATGTTTTGAGATTAAGAAGGCAATGCATTGGCATTATTTTATGTGTGTGTGTGTCGGTGCATTACATGATACAATTATATTTCATTTCCAAAGCTTCACTTTACTTAACTTATTAGGTTAGCTTTCACCCATCAACCCACTCAGCCTAACCCTTCTTTTTCAACTCATTGACTCACTGTATACATGCATAGCATAGCATATATATGTTTATTTCTGAGTCATTAGTTGTGGGCTTGTGCGTAGTTTGTGGTGCAAATTTCAATGCCTCCAAATTAAAATTCATTCGATTTGATATCTCTCTTTCTTTCTTTCTTTCTTTGTTCGTGCGTGCATATAAACATGTTGATGTTAATGAAGTCAACTCAAAGGAACATTGAATTGGATGCAATCCCTTGAACCAGGTTTTGTCAAAGCACAAGTGATAAATAGTGAAAAGGAGGAATGGGATAATGTTATGATATGATATGATATAATATAATTAATATGATGGATGTGTGTGTTGTTGGTTGGTCGGTTAATGGGTCATCCTTTTCTTCTTCTTCCAGGACTCATCACTTCCTAACATAACACTTACCATACCATTCATCTTCTCCCCTCAACAAACTTCTATTTCGCCTAAAATTAAAAAACTTCATTCAAATTTCTACGCTTTGACTTACGCCTATGTACTTTCAAAGCATGGTTGATGGTTGAAGTGTGAGTGGGTATGAGAGTGAGGTGCCACTTTTTCTCATTTGACCTTTCTTTTTTCTTTTCTGCGTGATTTCTTGAAATAAAACGTCAACATATATGCCTTATTTGGCTTTGAGCTCTGAATTCAATATGTGAATTCCTATGACAAGTAAAGGTGAAGTGCAGTGCAGTGTGACCACAACACTGGCTGGCTACATGCTAAACCTACCCCCTTGCTAATCAACAGCGGTTTAATTTACTTTAATCAGGTCATAACGATAATGATTCACTTCATATACAGCATCATAACATAACCCCTCGTTCTCATATACATCACCGCCATTATTTTTCACCCTTCCTGTTTTCTATGACACAGCCGCCATTTAAATAAACAACGTTTACGTATTTTCATTTTTTAACCTAAATTATGCTATTCTTCTTAACTTGCAAAGCAGGGACAATACGTTCTTAATCACAGGGGTTGTCACATCATCTCAACTTAAACCGTACACTATGAAACAGAGTGGACACCACATTAAGAGTACTTTAACCTTGATCCTTCCCTTCCTATAGATAATCTTCCAAGCATCACGTTTCAGTGCAAAATTTACTATGAAATTAATATGGAATTTTGATTGATTACGTCTATAAATACTACATTCGTTACACCAGATTCTGAATAAGTAATTTATTTATGGTTTGGGATAAATAATGAAGAGGAATGAACCTTTGAAGTTCGAGAGAGAAAGAATTGTAACATTTTAGGATTGGGGTCCTGATATTAGAGAGACAGAGAGAATAGTTTAAGGAATATAGTTATATGGAATTGGATATTGGTTGACGTGGATAGTTTTGGAATCTTTGTGCGGTCGGTCAATGTCAAGCACTAAAATCAGATACACGTTTTCAGAATTTGCACACTCCACGGCTATGCTTCATTTGTGCAACCATTATCAACACCCAATTAATTAATTAACTATGAAACAACAATTGTGTGGAATAATCATGATTAAAGTAGCTATCCACATAACAAGGGTAAAAGTAAACGAAAAAAAGAAGAGATCATTTAGGGTAAGATTCGGTAGCTAACAGGCTATGTAAGAAATGTAAACTAACTTTATGGAAATAAAAACAATATTCAACCACCTTAAGAAAAGAAGCCAAAAACTTACGCTTAATTTGAAGAATTAAGTTTATGAAAGATGAATATATTTGAGGTGGTGAGTGGGCAGTAAGGTAGAGCACCACAAACATTCCATTCCACTCCAATTACGCAAGCCAGCACCACCACTTCCCTGCAAACCCGGCCAACACATCACTCAACCGCAACTTTCAATTCTCATCCAATCAATATCAACTTTTTAAAACTTCCCTATATATCCACTACCAACAAAAACACACATTCTTAGACCCCCCACACAACTTAAATTATTAGAACTCTGGATAGGACATGATCTATTTATTTACTTTCTCAGTTTTACAATTTTAGATCATATCCCACTAATTTCATGTGATGAAATAGATATATATTTTTCACATGTCACGTCATTTTAAAATGTCAGATTATAATATCCATTCATGGTCAACAAGATCCCTACCATAGCGCAAGTGCTGGGCTGAAATCATCTAGGTCCCTCCATGCTTCGTGCAATCATTTCAAGCAGACTAAACAAGTGATTGATGATTAGGACATTCCATAAACAATGCTTGGCTTCGACCCTTGGTTGCCGCTGCACTACTAGGGAATTAAACTAGGAAAACGAGGAACAAAAAACAGTCACCTGCTTTAAGAAATCACACTGAACAACTGTCACAACATAAGACAACAGATATATATATATAACACATCCTATTTAGATGCTCATTAACATGTTCGTTTTCAATTTAACAATGTTATCACATTTACAATCTTATGACGCACTTCCAAAACATTCGTCTCGAACCATACATCATCTGTCTCGGTGCCTAATTTCATGAAATTTACATCCCTGCAAACCTTGTTAACAGAAATATATAGGCGGGGACGTAAATTGAGAAGGGGAAAATAAGGAATAAAATAGGACTCTTCCCTGTGGAAGATTTGGAAAAGAATACAAGCTCAGACCCCAAACTTGAAAATACACATAACGAAACAAGAAAAGTTTAGTCTTACAAAGAAATAAACCTCGGGACGTCAGCACGCCAAAAATTCCACCTCGCTATTCAATTGTTTTAAAAAAATAATGTGATATTTTTCAAATCCAAGCCATCGATCACCATCCTAGCGAACTGACCAAATTCCCAGAGTTGAACATGCAAGATATATACAGCATAACTGTAAGTTGCCCGCTAAAAATATTAGTATAGTTGGCCTTTGAATTTAAGACAGGGTTCTTTTATTGAAAGACTCCACCGTTATGTTGGCAGTGAAAGCAGGAATTGAATTCATCTTCCGGATGAATATCTCCACCTGGGAATGTATGAGGGGCATAGGTAAGACTTGGCAAAAGAAAGATAAATGTGTTAAAATTACATGCATGATGGCAATTATCATTTGCTCATTCACTCAAACTTCTATTTTTAAATCTATCTACTGCTACACTCAAACTCTCTCATACAGTCACACTCACTTGGCTGAATAGATCAAATCAAATTTAGAAACAAAGAAATGTCAGAATTTGGAATGGCAGTAAAATTTTCATACATGTTACTTTTCTTCACAAAGGTTAAACATGAATCAAGTTGTTTTACAGAAAATCAAATCTAGATCGTCTCTGAAGTTTTTTCATGTTTCCAAGCATAAAATATGTTTTCCTTTCCTATATTATGTAGCTGGAAATGCACTATTTTCAGTACAAACATTTTTAGCTGAAAATAAATATCTACTCCATAAGAAATGTTCTGTTAGGACTCGCTTCCAACATTGCCAAACTGCAACTTGAAAATCGAATCCCCAAAAAACAGATCACTGAATTACTTCTTTATTTCTCTAAGTATCAAGCATCACAAACAAACAAGGTAAACAAGTTTACCCTAAAATCTCCTTTTCTAGATTGGAATTCCCAGTTTACACAAAAATTAAAATTCCCAACCTCCTCTTAGTGAAACCAGGGCACTATGTAGAGGAAGATACACTTCCTTAATAAGTTGTAACAAAACAGGAAAAAATTAACTCAACTAACACTAACGGATATAACAAACTACGTCTTCCCTTAATTAGTCTGTATTTTTCTCCTATAATAAACCTGGAAAGGTAAAGGTTTACCATGTAGGCGAGATCCAACAATATATCCCTCCTCCAAAACAACCTTGTCCTCAAGGTTGAAAGTTGGGAATTCATCTATGATGGAAGAAATGTCTTCCCAAGTAGCTTCTTCTAGGGGCATTTCTACCCATTGGACCAACACTTGAGGCATTTCTGACCCAAAAACGTTTGACTGTCATTGTTCCCAAGGTGCAGTAGTGGGTAAATACCTATCGTCTCCTGTAACTCAGTTGGAAGTTGTTTCTAAAGTGGATGATGAATTGTTGCTTTCTTTAGTTGTGATAATCGAAAGACTGGCTGTACCTTGACTTGCTCTGGAAGTTGTAGCTTAAAGGCTATGGTAGCAATACGTTAAACCAAATATGATCCATAATATCAAGCAGCCATCTTGGGATGAAGTTTGATAGGCATAGAAATTTGTCCATGTGGTTTTGTGCCTTCTGTAAATGGTATTTGAGTTGCTTTAACTCATAAGATCTTGTGCAACAACTTCCACTAATGTTTCTCCCAGGAATTTTTTTTCCAAAGAAGGCAATGGTCTTCCTTAAACCAGTTCAAATGGGGTGCACTGTACAGCTCCTAGGAAACCAGTATTATGCCAATATTAAGCCCACCCAAGGTATAAAATCTGCCTAAGACTTCAGCTGTTCAGAACAAAAACACCCCAGATAGGTTTCCAACATTCTGTTAAGAACTTCAGTTTGTCCATCTAACATTGGGTGGGAAGTTGTGCTCATGTTCAGTTCAGTTCCCTGTAGTCTGAAAATTTCCTGCCAAAATAAACTCAGTAGGATCTGACACTTACAATGGATCTTGCAGTATAGAGATGCCTAAGTAAAATAAAGTATAGATTTTTACTCAGTCTGTCTACTACCAACACCGCATCAAAACCTTTAGATTTAGGAAGACCCACAATAAAATGCATACTAATTTCCTCCTAGTGACTTTAGGAATGGGTAATGGCTGTCAGACCCTGGTATTTACTTTTTTGGCACACGTGACAGGTCACTACATACTCTGTTATTGTTCCCTTCAAGCCAATCAAGAAAATCAATGTTGCCATTCTTCTATAGGTTCTTTAAATACTCAAATGTTTCCCGTGGGAGATGTATGAAATTCATGGAGGAATTTAGGAACCCATAGAGAGACAGCTCTGCTATAGACTATCATAGCATGGATGTGAATTCGGATCATTTTTTACATTTCCACAATTTCGGTTAAAACTAGATCTTTTTTAACCCTTCAGCGATCTCTGCAATGTCGGGCCAAAAGGGTCAAATAGCTTGCATTTCTTTATCCTCATCCCACCGAGACAAGGCATCCCCAACTATATTGGAAGCACCCACCTTCTACACTATCTCAAATCCATACCCTATCAGATTTGGCAGCCAATTTTGCTGGTCTGAGGTGGTTTTCCTCTGCTCCAAGAAACGTCTATAAGTTTTTTGGTTTGTAAATAAAGTAAATTTCTGACCTAACAAATGTGGCTTCCCATGTTGGATAGCTAGTGTCCAAGCCATCAATTCTTTCTCATAGACTGGTTTAGCAAGTGTAGAATCTACGAAGTCATCATTAAAATATGCTACACATCTTTTACTGCATCAACAAAACCCCTATTCCCTTTCTAGATGCATCACATTCTATGGAGAATTTGGGAAATATCTAGCATGAGTAAAGTTGGAGCAGTAGTAATAATCTGTTGTAACTTGGTGAATGCTTCAGATCTTGTGTCCATAATTCCCCTTCTTCAATAAGTCAGTCAAACGGTGAATTATAATTACGTACAAACCTCTAGTAACTACTAGTAAGTCCTAAAAACTCTATCAAGGCTTTCATAATCCCATGGTAAGGGCCACTGTAAAATAGCTTTAATCTTTTGGCTTCTTTTTCCAAAAGCACACCTTTTTTGGTTAAGAAAGACAGACTGTTTTCCAAAATCCCCTACCATATTATATTGTCCTGACCGCAGGACCAAATTCTTGCAACAACTTTGTGTGGACTTCCAATTTCCACCTCCTAATCTTGCATCATAAGGCCGGTTGGGTTGCTTCCAGTTGGACCCACAAGCTTTTAACTACCTTGCCAGATATGAAATTGTGACTAGCTTCACTATCTATCGGGATCACAATTTCTTGACCCTGCAGTTTTCCTTTCAGCTACATAGTTTGTGGTTGTGCCTTGCCACCTGCTGAACATATTGACAGATGCATCCGTTGTCAAACCATCTCCACTATCCTTCCTAAATTCTAGTTATGAAGTACCAGGACCCAACAGTTTCACTGTTAAAACCTATAAGTCAAAAGTCACTCCCAAGGCTCAAACAAAACCTTCACGGATCACACACAATCATAAATAAGAGGTCAAATCCCTAAGTATTTTTTAAAAAGATTATAATATTATAACATTGTTACCTGACGAGAAACCTCGGGCAGAGATGTATAATGATTTGCCTGTTTTCATGAAAAAGATAAAAACGGAAAATTTCAGCATCTATATGCCATCATTTACAAAAGACTGAAATATTCGCACTGTTTCAAGGTCCAAATTGATGGGAGGGGGAGGGAGAGGCAGGTGCCTCCTTAATATTGAAGATCAACCCAAACTCTAAATAAGGTATACAATTAAAGAAGTAAACTCAGCATTTCTGTCTCATTTCTAAATTCAATACAAAATTCAAAATCTTACCAAAATGTTAGTATTCCCTGATTCATATTCAAATTCAAGCTTCTCATCGTCACTTTGTGCATAAATGGATTGCAAGGTAAATCGTGTCACCGGTATTCCATTTGGTCGATGGTGTTCATCCATCACAATCTGTCAATATATCAACAGAAACATAAGGATTTTTTTTAAGAGTAGCAGAAGAATAAGTAGCCAATTATCATACTAAATTGTCAGTTTTTTTCCAGTTTGAATATAACTTAATAGAAAATGAATGGCAGACATTTATTTTACAGAGTAAACAACAGAACTAATGGTTAACACATCAAGCTACCCAGAAAGGATTTTATATTTTTGAGGTAGAATTTCCCCAACAGAAGCATGCTACAGTCTTCCATCAAAATACAGTGATTAGAAATCAACTATGCATTTAGAGTTTATACATGAGTACTGGCAAAAATAACAAAATGGGTAGAGTAAATACCCCCTTTTTGGAGATGGTTTTTACCCAGAAATTTTAATGATGAGTGAATACGGGTGCTATAATATTCATCCTGCTCCACCTCACTGCTGTTATGTATATACATGGTTAGGATTTGTTTATGCATCCTGCCCCACCTCTCATATGTTCTCATTTAAATTGGTTAGATATATTAGATATTTATCTGTTATTATTTCTTTTCTATCATTATTTGTAATTTGGACTTGACCCATATTCTCTTTATTATAAATACAATACCCTATGTGTATTTTCTACACAAGGAAGATTACTCATATACCTATTTTTCACTATATTCAACAAAATTGATAGAATTATGATACAATGAGTATATGAAAGAGCAAAGATCAACTGGGTTTCTAGGTACAACATATAGCAGTATTCGAATACAGCTACTTCTGACCTATATTTAATACCTATTCTAACAGTTTCAATCCTCAAAAAAAATGTAGAAAAACTAGACCAGTAAATAACATTACCAACCTTGTAACCAAACAGTTCACAGCATGCCCTCCGGAAAACTGAAATTCGGTCTGCAAACACAGTCTTGTATCTGTTGATATTTCAGTGTTTTAGTTATTCTAGAGTAATCTCATGACAACAAAGTAATAAAGGTATGTTTGGACAAAATTAGAAGAAAAAATTGACTGCTCTCCAAGTTAAAATTAGTCCATGTAGAAGTCAAAAATAAAAATTTGGCAAAATTAACTTTATTCTTCTTTTCATATTTTTTTCACAAAGTGGTTCATACGGAGAAACAGGTCCAAAGAGACGCTAAATTATACACACCTTTCTTCTCGTTTCTCAAGTGTTGCAATTTGCTCTTTTAATTTCAACATCTTATCCGATATGTAGCTATCTACTAGCTTTCCAGCTTCTCCTAAACAGTTAAAACCTAGAAGTGATCAGAAAAACCATACATCTAATAACATTATTATACAATGCAATGGTTAATAAGGCGGTACAAGAAGATATAAACCACCCTTAAGGCACTGAACACATGCTTTCATCTTTACAAAAATTGCATTACCATTGATGTCTATACCTTAAAAGGACAGATGTCAAACTAATATCATAAAAAGAATGCACATTTCATTTTTATATTTAGTTTGTTTCCACTTTTTTATTTCTAGTTTAGCCATTTTCTGAGAGCCTCTTGGATAACATTCTTATCAAAAGGTTAACAGATGGCACTGGAAGATATAGACCACCCTTAAGGCACTGAACACAGGCCTTCATCTTGCAAGATTCCCATTACCATCGATATCAGTCTTGATAGGATAGAGATCAGACAAATATCATAAGGAAAGCAAGTTTCATTTTATTTTATTTTTTCCATTTTTTGTTTCTATTTTGGCAATTTTCTAAGAAACCCAGACCCTTTTGGCATACCTCCTGTATACTTAAATGGGTTTCTTTGGTAGTTTTTCTTTTAAATATTTGATTCAAATCAAAATTTCTCAACCAGATACCAGAAAAAAAAATCATTCATTGCACACTGACTAAAATTAACTATTTGGTTTATGCTGAGCCTTGAATTCTAATTATAAAAAAGAACAGACAGTTTTGATCAAGAAGCATATACTGTCCAGTCTAGTTAACGCAGATAAACTCTTCGACAGGATTCCAGAAATTTGACTACTGGCTTCCAAAAGAAGCAAAATGTGAATAACAGCCAGTGGTAAGTGTGTCCGAGATAGAACAAAAAGACAAAATTCTACCTTTCTGTTTTTTTATCTATAATCATTATACATACCGGCAGAATATTAATATGTACTAAAAAATTCCACAAAAAGGATATGAGGACAATAAATAAGAAACCTAGACATTATATTCTCTTCCTTTTGGTATTTATCTAAATACTACAAATTGCAGAACCATTTTCAAAAGCCTCAAACCATTCTCCTCCATCAACTCATCTTGCCTTTATTACCAACTCATTTTAAAACATAACATTTAGAACTTTATACCTGATTGACTTTTCAATTCTTCCACAGCTTTTAACTTCTCTTTTGTTTTTTGCAGCTCTGTTTGCAGTGCCTCTATCGTTTGTTTGGCCTCATTATCAACAGTAAGTGTATTCACCATACGCAGAACTTTCGTATTAGCAGCAGAAAAATCACCGTGACCCAACTAAAGGAAAAACAAAGTCTAAAAAGTCAGAATGTAAAATGAAAACCAAAATCTGGACACCTACGGTAGATAACTAATACAACAGTAACACGTGACAGATATAATAAATGAAGAGGACATAATATTAAAAACATGAGCAATGCAATTGTGTACTACTGTGCCTTGTGAGAGCACCAACGCCACCAACCTTTGCCTCTAGTAATGAAATCTCTGATCGGAGTCGGTCACTCTCCCTCTCCAATGACTTCACTCTTCTTGCTTCACTGTGCAACTTTTCATTAAGTAACTTTATTTCCTCTAATTGACGACTATTAATCAATCTCTGATCATGCAAGGTACTTTCTAATTCTTTAATGCAATCATCTTTCTTCGTAAGAAATGATTCAGGTTCCTGTATGCATTAACCATGCAACAAGGAAAAAAATTAAGAGAAAACATGATAAGTTAAATGATAATGAAATAAAGGGAACTGTAACCTGGACAGTATTTACACTTTTTGATGCATCCAGAGTTTCAACATTCTTGAAAGCACCATTTCTTAATTTATTTCTTTCCTCAGTAACAACAGCAAGCTGCAAGACAATTAATATATAATTGAAAAGCACATAACATAAAATAATGGCAACAAAATGATTACATACTTCAGATAAAGCTATCCACGGTAACTATCACTGCCATACAGGAGATCTTAAAGTTACAATGAATAGATTGCCCAGAGCTAATGCCCCCAATTACAGCAGTTTCTTCAAAATACACAACATTGCTTCAATGCAGCAAAAGGGGTCAAATGCAGCGATAATAAAAAGCAACTGTACTGGTTTTAATTACTAGAGTGTTGTCATTCACATCCTAATATAAATCAAAAAGACTTCAAGACAAGGATTTCTCTTAAGATAAGGTAAATACTCAGATAATTGGGTATTGTAATGTTGATTGAGAAGGATCTCCTATAGGTTGGCATTCCATAACCTGCTATTGTGTTTTCTTTAGAGGCAATATTATTTTTTGAAAAAACAATAAACAAAATGTGGTTATTTGATCTAGTGCCGAAGTATAGGGCAAAGATATTACTCACTTGTGAATAAAGCAGCTCCTTGAAGAGCTTAATTTTTTTGAGATACAACAAATGAACATGTACTGTGTGTGACAACCAGGTAGTTAGTTATTCACATCACTTCCAATCATGTATTTCATGAGAGAACTGTTAGAATTATTGGTTATTGTGTATGAGTTATGTGTGTATGAGTTGTGTTCAAGTGTGTTCCAACTAAGAGTGAGTTGGAAAGGAGTGTGGTTAGTTACTTTGTTTCCTATAAATGTAAGTGTAGAGGTGTTTAAGACCTCAAGTAATACATATTCTTGTATTCCATTTTAACAAGAACCAAACATACAGAGATTGAATGTTGAATGTCATTTTGTTCAGAAGTTGTTGTCTAATGATCAACTTGCGGATATTTTGACTAAGTTCTTGAGAGGACCTCGAATTCAAATTATAGGTTCCAAATTTAGTTCATACAATCTATATGCTCCAACTTGAGAAGTGTTTGAATTGCTGAACTTATGCGAAGGGGTGAATTTATTAGAATAGCTTAACTCATCTTTTGCATTATCTATTTGACACCTATGAGTAGATCATCATATCTCTTTTGTATTTTACTGATGAAAAAAAAACGACATAAATGAATGGATCTGCTAAGAGATACTTAAGCCCCTCTTGTCAGTGAGTACTTTGAGACTCACTAAGTTCTCTGAAAACTCGAGTACATATATGACATCTACAGGAACCATGATTATCGGTGATGAAAAATACAACCAAAAGCCTCTCAAGTTATACCATCCTCCTAGCATCTAAATCCCTTCCATATATGCCATAAATTCTCCTACTGTCAAGTTCCATATCTAAAATATAACATTCTAACTACAGGTTCCAAAGCCTATATTTCTTTTGGGGGCATCCAAATATCCGAAATACATAACCTAATAGACAAATATTTATCTATTAATTTAGATAAAGCAACTTTTATTAGCATTTCTTCGTCTGTTCTATAAATGCATGCTTTACACAAGCCTGGATAACAAGAATAGCAGATAAGAATTTAAAAAATGGCAATGGAAGAAATGCATAATATAAAGCATCTAAAGAACAAGTAAAATGTTCAGCAATTATCAGAGTGTCATGAAAACATCCAAATCAAACACTGACCATTAATTCAATTCGTTTAATATCTGATATCAATACTTCTGCTTTCTCTTTAGCCAATACGGACTCAGCTTCAGCATTTTGTTTACCAATTTCAGTAGCATCTAGAGCCACCTCCATTTGTTTCAAGCGAGCAGTTATCTCGCCCTCCTTCTGTGTACTACAAATGACTTCTCTGCAAATGATACAAGATATCAAGATCAAAGACAATAGGTGCATACTTGCACGTAAAGAAGCATAGAAGTATACAGTACTGAGTAATTTACGCACAGAAATATGCCACGTAACAGAAATAGATATTATCATGAATATGGATGAATACACAAGGCTTCACAGACCACCACTTTTCAGCAAAGTAGTGAGAATCAAATGCCCAAAAAATGAAAAAGTAGTGTCATAGGGAATAGGCTAATAGGACATCATCTAAAAGATTTATGGCCTCGAGATACTCAAAAAAAAGATTAAATAGAAGCAATCCAATATCAACCCAGATAAAAGACTCTAAATGAGTATTCCAGAATTATTAAACTAGGCAATTCCTCTAAAAGCTCAAATCTATTAGTATAACCATGCAAACAGATTTGTAGCTACTGACGTACTTCTGTAAAGCTGCAAATTTAACAGGCAAGTCCTCAAAACATGTGACACCAGGTATGTCTGTAATCATCATTCTCCACGATGATATTTGATCCTCTAACTTTTTCATGTTTAACTGGATATCCTGTAACTTGGATAGCTCTGATTCTGCCCTTTCCCGGTGACTCTTTTCCTCCAATAATTTCTCCTTCAAAAGGTCAATGTTCTCATGACTTGATCTCAGTTTTCGCGCTTCCCTAACTTCAGATTCCTAAAATGTCAATTGAAATACATTATCATAGTACTGTAGTGAACAGATTCAGTGATAACTCAACTGTAATTTCCTAGCAGGCGGGAAAGGCACAGAATATACTAATCCAGTATTATAGTTTGAAATTAAAAATTTTAAGAATTAAACAAAAAAATGAAAGGCTCCATTCTGTTTTCAGAGGCAAAAGTGCAAGAGAAAATATACAATGACATTGACAATCAAAATATTGCATCCTTCAGAAGCAGAAAAAGTAATCCATGTCACACACACATCAATATGCACTCAATCTTTTAAAAGTTGTGTTCCACAATAATGAATTGGCCAACATAGGCTTGCTGTAAAAGAGAGATAAACTGAGTAAAACACCAGCAAAGGGATGGCTACAGAGGAGATATTACACAATAGCACAAGCTTAAAAGAAAATAGAATATTTTTTGAAATGAAGTGAAAAAGTTACATATATATCTCTTTGGTATTTCTAAATATGGGGTGTCGGATTAAACTACAGTCACTAAACTCTACAACTAACAGGGACAAAAATTTGTAATGAAAATTAAATACATGGTTTAGGCACCAAACCATAAACATCCAAACAGATTTAAAAGAAACAGTCAAATCAAGGGCCAAGACTACCGAATTTTTTTTACAATTATGCCAGATGATTAATTACAAAAACGCCATCAAGACATCAATGTATGCATTCTCACATTACTATAATCCCTATAAACAGAGCATCAAGATACAAGCTAAAAAACAAGCAAACTTACATAGCTCCGAAGCTCCTGTTGCAAATGCTTGACTAAAACATTACTCTCTGTAGAAGCAACTTCTTCAAACATTAAACTAGATACTTTTCTTTCAAGTTCAATCTTTTGGTGCAAACACTGGAAACAGGAATCATGATATATTGCGATCAGATGTCAGTGGAAATAAAACAAGGCAATAAAATGAAGCATGTACAATACATTAATCTACCAGAAAAATATCCTCGTGAGAGTAAAAGGCTTAAAACCAAATCAAAATTTCATTTTCCAGAGGATACCTTTGTTCACTGGACATTCTTAAATAAACAATAAAAGTCAACAAGCAGCTAATTAGACACCCAAACCTCATCAAGTTGATCCTTAAGATGTTTCAGTTGTTCTTTTAGAAGCTCTGCTTCTCTCTCAGCATTATTAGCTCTGCATTCCATTTGTTCAAGCTACAACAAAAACAATACAAAGCTCAAACAATAACATAAAGATATTAGCTTTTTAATATGAAAAACAAATAAGACACTTACATTTGCAGATATTCTAGAAATCGATAACTTTGAGTCACTTTTCAGTTGTGACTGCTCATCATGAAGTCGCTTTTTTTCCCTTTCTATACTTTCTGCGAGATGGCCTAGCTTTCCTTCTAAAGATGTCGTTTTCTCCTCTGCTGAAGAAGCCTGAGACTCAGCTTTTTTGCGAAGGTTCATCTCATTTTGGAGCTTTACCTAAATTCCAGTTGGGAGAAAGTTGAATCACACTCTAGAATTGCATCACAGGCAGAGGGGTAGTAATAAGCTTCAACAGTAAGTTTGAAAAAATAACTATATACTATCCCCAGATCAACATGACAAAGAAAACATGATGACATGGTATTAGAAATTTGCACGAATGCCACACACAAAACTAATTGAACATGACAGATTCTCCAGCTAATGAAGTAGCAAAGAGTGTAGGCATTGAATAGTTGAGTGACAAATAAAATAGTAGAAAACGTGGAACAATCAAATAAGATAAGTACGCAAGTGCTCTTTCAATTCCTTCTCATTTAACAACTTAAGCTTGCACAACTTTTCAATTTCTTCAACTAAAATTGGTGAAAGAAAAGGAAAAAGGATATCACATTGAATTGTGTGATTTGTAACACTAATTCATTAACGCATTGTAGGATAAAAAAAGATCATTTGAGATTCATCTTATAAATACAAATCAATAGGAAATAAAATTGAATCGAATAATTGGATTCGAATCAAGATCATAAAGTTTAATAGTTATCTAAAAGAATTAAAAAAAGAAAAATAAGCACACCTGGAGTTCGCTGTTCAATTGAATTTGTTTCCTTAATCGTTCTTGAGACTCAGTGACCTCCTTCAAGAGTTGTTCTTGGAGTGCCTGTTCACGCCCTTTTGCAGCTGCAAGCTCCTGTTCTGCATATAAGAATTGGTCCACAAATTTCTTCCTCTCGGATTCTGTAACAAGTTAACAGTTAAAGCAAACGCACAAAAATAAAGGATATATTGGTATACAGAAAAGGAAAAAGATCACGAGGATGTAAATTAAAATATGCTGAAAAATATCAAGTGAAAAGCCACTTCCACTAGCATGTACTGACCAACTTTTTGGAAATTATCCTCCAATGTCTCAAATTTTGACTGATAATCACGAGCTTGATTTTCAGCTTTGCTTAAGGCTTCAATAAAATCTGATTTGACCTGCAATAATTTGACATGCAAAAATATGTGTTGGAAGCAATAGCATACACACTGGAGGAGCTTCGATGTTACAAGGGGTAGTTGTGGCTCCCACAAACTTTTCTAGGAGTAAATACGCGTCAAAAAACCTACATATATGCCTTTTCAAAAATCTCACACGACTGGAGTGTTTTAATCTTGACTATTCGTGACAAGATCAAATTATTTAATATTTATTTTCTTACTTTCACACACACACACACACGCGTATATTAGTGAAAAGTGCAAGCGCAGCAATGATTTTAATTATAACCTCTAACCGTGAAACTTTTATTATACATTTTTCTCTCAAGTCCTAACAAACATAAAGAGAAAAACTTCATCAGCAGCTAATCTTCTTCCATTGGAAAAAGCGAGTGATTGAGACTCAACAAAATCCAAGAAAGATAAACTGTTCCTTTCATCTTCTTTTATTTTTTTCTAAGTTCATGATTTCTCGCACAAACCAAGACCTTAAAAAGCAGTACTCTACTGCTCTTTCATCTGCACTGTCGATTTTATTAGGGTGTATGCAACTGCTGTTGAGGCTGCTGCATTGGCAGCATATATCCACAATACCAAGGATCTAAACCCTAAACTGCAACATCAACCGCAAGTTAAAAGCTAGAACACATTAAGTGGTCTCGATTGCAAAGCAAAACAATGCTGCGTGCGGACAGTGCCAGTAGTGAACTATATTTGTGCGTTAGTTTTCTCAAAATGTCAGCATAGCTAGGCAGATATGTCAAATGTGTTGTCGTGTCTAATTTGTTGACACATCTTCACTACGAGGCTCGTTTAGTTTAGGTTTTTATTTATTCTGATAAGCTTTTAGTACAACTTGATTACAAGAAAATGAAGCAACAGTATAGAAATGGTCGAGACAGTGAAAAAATATTATTAGATAAAGCAATCCAGATAGCAGGAGCATGTGATTGTCGATTTTTTACGTGATAACGTGAATTGACGACAAAGAGGGAAAATAAGACAAACCATCTGGCGACACTGATAGGTGCAGAGCATGTGCTCCGAAGCCGAGGGTTCCTGAGATGACTCCGGCGGATCCTCGTAGATGACCAGCTGTCCATTGCCGTCGCCGTCCGCATCGCCGCCGTCGCGTGGCCTCTTTGAGGGAGGTGGAGTTCTCAGAATCATTTTTCTTCTTCCCTCCTTTCTTTCGCTTCCTTCTGACAAATTCTGTTTGAATTTCACAGCACAGCCACCCACAAGGCGCAAATTTTATAAGCTGTAATAACCAAAGACATTTTAGAAATATATATTTTCTTGGAAGAATTTCCATAAAGTGGTGTCGTGGTGTAGTTGGTTATCACGTCAGTCTAACACACTGAAGGTCTCCGGTTCGAGTCCGGGCGACGCCAGCTTTCGTTTTGTTAAAAACAAAATTAATTTTTGGAATTATTACAATTTCATATTATTTATTATAAAAATATATTATTTAACAATAATGTAGAAAGAAATAATAATAACTACGCATACATTTACTCATTATTTAAAATCCCATTCATTAATGTTAATTAATAATTACTGTTCATGGTGTAAAACAATATTATCTTAGAACTGAAAACTAGTTTAAATGGCCAACATGATGCTTAACACTAATTAACTAGATCCTAATTTATTCGGTGAGCTTCAATTATTTTCTTTTTCACAGCCAAAATATCAAATGTTTATAAGTAATGTAAAATTCTAACTAAAATATAAAAAATAAATGTATATTTAATAAAAAAATACTATTGTTATTTTCGGAGTCTTTGATTATTTTTAAGTGTTTTCTTGTTTTTATATATGTACTGTGTATAATGAAATAAAGGCATAATTAAATAAAAGTGCAAAATTTATGCATATGTTTTAGTTTAAATTAGTCAAATTGCAATATGTGAGACATTAACCTTCCATCCATGAGATGAAATAACAGAAAACTAGTTGTAACTTGATTATTTATGTTTGTACCACACTTTTTAACATTCACTTTCATTTGTTTTGTATGTGATAAGTGTTTTTCCTGTTCCAATATTCAATGTTATACTAACATTATATTATTCGTTTTGTTGTGGATGACGTTAACGTTACCTGATGAATAGAGATTGATTATTCAATCATATTAGATACAAACAAAGAGAGTCATTGGAGGTGATCCTTCAAAATTGCATTTCTTCATGTTGCTTCCTTCATTTGAGTTTACTTTATTTTAATTGCTTAGCTTTCATTCCTTGTTTCCTTGATTTCAATTTTCTTCCTTTATTTCCTAATGATTTGTTTTACCAAAAAAAAAGTTGTTTTTGTCATAGGTTCACAAATCCATAAAGTTGTTTTAATATTCTCACTTATTTTATTTATGGTTAAGGTGTGGTGAAAGATTTATGATTTAAATTTTTTTAACATACTTATGAATTTTTAATGAATATGACTTTAATGTTTGTATTAAAAAATCACTAATGTAGTAAAAAGATAATCTCTAACAATGGTATTTTTTACAATTCTTGAATTAAATGTTGTCCCTCTCACCTGGCCAACACATGTGAATTTTATATCAAAATCACATACGACGAAGACATTTTAAGTTTGTCAATCCTTCCTTCCTCGATACTTGCTAGACAATCCTATTTTAGACAGATTAAAAATGTAAATAAAGATCCTTTCATTTATACAATTTATAAAAATATAAACAATTACGATGACTATTACCTTAAATTACGTGTAAAATTGACTACTGTAGAAGTCAAAATGATGTACCTCTATCTTCAACAATTGAATTAGAAACTCTAATTCCAATGTTAAAATTGCATATAATATATCATGAAACTCTTTGTTAATAGTCAACCCTACACGATAAAGAAAAATGAAAATTGTGATTTTTCACATTATGTCCAATGATGTATTGAATTTTAGCAACTTGCTTCTCTAATATGTAGTGTATGACATCCTTCACTAACTCAATTGCCTTTAATAGCTAACATAGGTTAATAAATGTTTTTAATCTCTTCTGAATAATGTCACGAAATCAATTTATATGCACTAAACAAGACATCAACATCAATTGCTTTTATGACATTTTTTTATATGGAACAAAATCTCTAACATTATTTGTTAATCTAAAATATATATTAAATATATTAAACACATATGCATCAATGCACAATATTGTTAGTGCAATTACTATTGTTTCACATATCTTGCTAATATAACTATAGATTCTTGAAACCAAGCTTCTCATATTGAAATCGAGCTTTCTCGACTTCCTTGCCAGACTTACTTATCAAGCTTTCCAACCTTCTTCATTGTCAAGTTTGACTTCACTTTTTAACAATTATTGACATAAACCACAAACATGAATCGTGCATGTACACTTGCCGTAATGAAACTCACATGGTTTAAGCAAACACCAAGTTATCTCTAAAGTTTTTAGAAAAGACTATGACACAACTCACACCAAGCTATCTCCATAGCTTTAAGGAAACACTGCAACAAGAGTGACATCAAGCTATATTTGAAAAAACACCACAACATAACTCTCCATCACCACTCCTCAACTACTAGCTAGTATACACCAACCAATTATTTAATGACGCATTAAAAACATAAATTCAACACTTAGCCATACATAATCAACAAGTCATAGCTGTCTGAACACCTTTTCAATCAAAAATATCTTATATATTTTAAGAATCTCACTTATATGTGTATATAAAAAATAATCGTAATGATAAACACGTCATAATAATACAAATTAAGAATAATTACATAAAAACACATTAATTACTCTCAAATCTCATTTTTGTATGGGATGTCAAATTTTGCGTTAATATCGCAAATTCTTTCTTTGGATCGCTCCCTCGTTTTTAGAAAATAACATAAAAATATTCTGTGAATCATCGTTTTTCATTCTCCCGTGATTCCTCCCTAAAGAACTCAGAGTAAAGTTAAACAAGAATTTTCGTCTTGGAAAAGGAAATAAAAAAAATACCATGATAATAGTAATAATAGCAATAAATGAATGGAATGACATATGCTTGATAGGCACGGGACAATGGGGGAATGTGTAGGGTTTGAGGGGCACGCATTGGATCCCTGTTTCTATTTTAGTTTTACTTTCTCTCTCTTGGCCTGCATACTCTCTCAGCTGCAACACAATAAGCAGAAAAAAAGAAGCAAGGTTGGTTGATCCACGCCCAAAGAGTGAGTGATCGTTATATCTGCTTCCACCTGTGCTTCCCCTGATTCTAAATTCGATTCCCAATCAGGGAAATCCCCACTCTCACTTCTCTGCGAACGGATCCCCCTCTACGCACCCTCTTCACAGCTATTTTTTTTTTTGTTATTTTAATCACTTCAGTCTTCAACCAAACTATCATCATCATCACCATCCACTTTCTGCAGTTTACACACAATTTAACTTTCTCTGCTTCGTTTAGGTTGATTCACAAAGCTATTTACTCAATTGCTATATTCTATTCTCACCTCCACCAGGAAAACAGTTTGAATTTCAATTTATAGTAATTTGCGCGCTTCTCTCCATGGCATTTTCTGCTTCAACTCACAAATCTACAGGAATTCATCCAGGTTTCACACAATTCTTTCTCACATGACATCCTTTTTCACTAATCCTCTGCTGCTTTGTTTTTTTTTTGTTTTTTTTATGGGATAAAGCGTGGTTTTATTGTAATAAATGTCCCGAGCGATGATTTATTGACAATAAATGTTACGTCGGGAATGAAATTACAAAAAATATATGCCTATTTTTTGTGCTCTTAATCATCTTGGATTGCTACCCGCTGCTTTATATGTTTCTGACTCAAATGATGCTTAATTATTGTTCTAGTAAATTTTGACTTGTTTTACCCTGCTCTGGATTGTCCTTGAAGTCTCGAGTTGAGAGCCAAGTTTGAGATTGCACCCTCTTGTACCTGTTTAATATTTATGTATTCTGGACAGGTAACTATAGATCCTGTAAAAAAATATACATGCTGCTAACTCCAGCTAGCACTTAAAAGGATAGAGCTAGAACTGGGATTATAATGCTATCATCTGCAACTGCAACTTTCTAAACTTCAATGGTTGGTTAATGTAATGTAATACTTCTTATTCTTAGAAACATAAGCACAGTGTATTTTTTCACCCTCTCTATTGAAGCTATTTTGTATGTTGTTGCTGGGGAATGTATTTTGAATTTTGCAACAGGCTTGACACATCCAGCTGCTTTTTTGCTTTGTGATATTAGTTTTACCATGTTTTCTGTTGTGAATGACTTTATCTGATTGAACTGTTTGGCAAACGTTATCAATGTTGAAAGGTGTTTTGCGTTTAATGCATATTTCAAAATCACTTTATGTCATTGTGTACTTCATGTTTTGTTGTAGGGGCAATCAATGATGATTTATACAAGGAGTTGTGGCATGCCTGTGCTGGTCCCCTTGTCTCTCTCCCTCGTGAAGGGGAGCGAGTTTATTACTTTCCACAAGGTCACATGGAACAGGTATTTTGGTTTAGTATTTAGTAACTTTAGTTTTACAAATTCCTCATTTGAACTTAGCAAGCAAAATGTATTTGTAAGCCTGGAAAAATATAAAATGTTATCCTTTCTCACAACGGCAATCCTGTGGAAACAAATTTCAAATGTATAAATTGATTTATTGAAATGAAATTATTTCAAGAACCCTTTTTTGAAGGAACAATTCAACGAGAACACTTTACCTTAAAAAAACTAATACTTTCATATTTTCTCTTAAGTATAATAATTGTCTCTAAAAACTACTGTAATTGACCTTTCCAAAACTGTCAGTAACATTAAATAATACCAACACTAGCGCAAAATTATCATTTTATACCTGACATCGGTCACTCTGGTCCCCGACCAATGTCAAAGATAGATCTCGAATAGTGTATAATCACTAAAAAATTTCACAGTTGAATTGGGGTTTCACTGGGTTTCCTTATAGTGCTCAATAACAATAGAAATACCAATGAAACACAAATCAGTAATGTCACACATTGCTAATTTGATTCCCTAAATTTTTAAATGGAATGCCTAAATTGACCATCCAACCTTCCATGTATGAAATTCTACTAGTAAATTTATTATCCAAGCTTTTGGGTTTAGTTTACCTCAGAGCAAAATAATCAACTTTCTAGGACTGGATAGCATGCACTGTTCTCAGAGCACAATCTCAACTTGAATTTTTTCCCAGAATGAAAAAGAGAGTTATACTTGAAGCTTGGAAATTTCAATTTACTCAATAATTTTGCAACTTATGGGTGAGATTTGGTGGCTTTGTTGAACCAAAGGGGAGCAAGAATGAAAGAAAAGAGAACGTGAGGGATAAGAGATCTTTGACCTTTTTTTGGAGAAGTTTATGTCTACAAAGAAAAAAATTAACATTTTTCCACTCACCTCCTATTTTGGTTTGTGAGATGGCGCACCACCTTTCAGTTTTCTTATGTTGCAGCTAATTAGCATCTCTGATGGTATCATTTTAGCTTTATATTGTAGTAATTTTGATCCATAATTCCTTATAATTTTTATTTTGATAAAATTGTTTTGTACTTTTAAGGTTTATGTTCTCTTTTGTCTTGTGTTGTTCTATTTTATAGCTTGAGGCATCGATGCACGAGGGATTGGAGCAGCAGATGCCTTCCTTCAATCTGCCTTCTAAAATATTATGTAAAGTGGTCAATGTTCATCTTCGGGTGAGTTCTGATTTTTTCTGAATAATCTTATTGGATACTCTTGTTATGGAAGTTTGTCACGATTTACATTGACAATGATTTAATTATTGATTGATCTTGGTTTTCTAGGCTGAATCCGAAACAGATGAAGTATATGCACAAATAACTTTGCTTCCTGGAGCAGATGTGAGTGTAGTCTTATTCTTTGTTTTGTATGATTTATATATCTGCACTCAATTTGTCTCAAACCCCTTTTCTAGTCACAAGTAATAACTGTTTTTTTCCCATTTGAGTTCTCTTTTCTCTCGTTGTGTATGTCTTATTTTACCATGTCTTGTTGGTTCAGCAAAGTGAGGTGACGAGCCCTGATGATCCTTTGACTGAAACTCCAAGGGCCAAGATCCATTCATTTTGCAAGACACTTACTGCTTCTGATACCAGTACCCATGGGGGTTTCTCTGTTCTTCGAAGACATGCCGATGATTGTCTGCCTCCATTGGTTAGACTCTTTACTCTTTTCATGATGCCAATGGGTAAACTTTCTCTTTCTTTCTTTCAGCTGTACTTCTCTTGTAATTTTTGTTTCAGGATATGTCACAGCAACCACCATGGCAAGAATTGGTTGCAACTGATTTACACGGGAATGAATGGCATTTTAGACATATTTTTCGAGGTTAGTAGTTAATTTGTTTCTTTTCCCCTTTTCTTTCAACCTGTTTTTTACCATGAACCTATTATAGAGTGTGATAATTTGTCACCAACACTCGAATGACTCGTATTGATGAAGTGTCTAATTTAAAAAACGTTTGTTTGGCTCTTTGACATAGTTCTGAGACGGCTGAGACAATGTTAATAAGGGCAGACACAGTGAGTTTTTAAACAGAAACTTATTGTGTAAGTTTCCATTATGATTATGGAAATAAGCGGTAGATCCTATATAATCAAGAACATTTAGATTATATATGTATTATTAGGAATGTTTTTATTTATTCTCCTATCATATCTTCATAATATATGGAATTTTTTGAAGTTAATTTTTCTTTAGATGAATCTCGGTTAAAGTGTCATTTTCAATGATGATGATAAAACAAGGGATGAAATGTCTTAAATGAATTAGATCTTCTTTTTACTTTTTGGATTTAGATAGATGGATTAGATTAAGTTTTGTATTTGGTTTAGATTCTTATAGTGACTAACCTTGTTTATAAATGATTTTGAATATATAAATTTTGATTGTCAATTTAAATAACTTATAATAACAGACAACATTTTAACTCATTAAGGAATATTCTGGCAGTATTCCTATTCAGTGAGGGATGGGAATCTTAACACACTCGACCTCATGCCCAAGACCCGTATCGTGAGCATGGCAGTTATAGATGTGGACCACGGTTGAGTGACCCAACATTAAGATTGAACAGGATTTGATATTATATTAGAAATGGATTGGGTGTTAGTCAATGGGAGAGAATTGTCAGTCTTGTGAGGAGTATTGTGACCATATTCCTAGCTAATGTGGGACATTTTAACAAAAATAAATAAGGAGACATAATAAATTTAGGAAATAATTCCTTAGTTTAGATTATTTACTCAATTATTTGACTAATTTATTCCATGATCATTAGTCAGTTACTCCGATTGTTCACATTGTGTAAGGAAAATGTGAGAACTGTTTCAAAAGTGAAAAATATGTTGTCTGTTTTTCTGTAGCTCTTATGGAATCTCTTACTGGAAAAGCTTTTCAGGGAATCCATGGTGGTTAACTTGTTAATTTCTCAAAGTTTTCTTCCTCGTACAACAACAATAGTATCCTTGTATTTTAATCTTTAAGGGTAATTTAAGCATCCGTTTTAACTTGTGGTCACGTGGCCTGTTATGTTTTTTCTGTGCCAAGGTGATCGTCCTCATTAATAGCTGAAGGTACAGCTTGCATGTGCAATAATTTTTATTATGATTTTGTTTATTGCTGCAAAGGGTTCTATAAGAATAAATTCGATGTTTATTTATACTGTCAATAAGTTCCTGAATGAACTGAGTAATGTCCAGGGCAACCCAAGCGCCACTTACTTACCACTGGGTGGAGTGTCTTTGTCAGTTCCAAAAAATTAGTGGCTGGTGATGCCTTTATATTCTTAAGGCAAGTGATTAACAGCAGAAGCTACTATGCCTCCATTCAAGTGCGGGCAAGAAATAGCGCTTTCTTTTCCCCTCTTGCTTTTGTTCCTTAATGTTGTTTGTGATTTTGGCTGTGTTTTGTGTTACATTCTATATTCCAGGGGTGAAAATGGAGAGCTGCGAGTTGGGGTTAGGAGGGTGATGAGACAGCAGAGCAATGCGCCTTCTTCTGTTATATCTAGTCACAGTATGCATCTAGGTGTTCTGGCCACTGCATCTCATGCCATTGCCACTGGAACACTGTTTTCTGTGTTTTACAAGCCCAGGTTTTGTATTTAAAAACATGAAGTTGGTAGTTTTAGTTGCCCTTTTGTTTGTTTGTGGTGTCATTTGGTTATATTTTTCTGTTTTTTAACTTCACATTTTTTATGTGTTTGCTTCTTTTTATGTGACCGATTCTTTTTTTTTATTGAGTTAACACTCTGCTGATTTGTCAATATTTATCTTAGAACAAGCCGGTCAGAGTTTATTGTGAGCGTCAACAAGTATCTGGAAGCTCAGAGCCACAAACTCTCTGTCGGGATGAGATTCAAAATGAGATTTGAGGGTGATGAAATTCCCGAAAGAAGGTGCATCACCTGGCTTGCTGGTATTTGATATTTGGATATTATCACATTATACTATCTGATAATTTTGTTCTCCCCTTGAATGCAGGTTCAGTGGCACAATTGTGGGTGTTGGAGATAATAAATCACCGGTATGGCCTGATTCCGAGTGGCGATCCTTAAAGGTAAAATTTACAAGATGTCTTGTGTGATTTTAAACCTGTGCCCAGTATTGTTTATCTTCATCCTTGTTATATGCACCTCTAACTTTGGTGGACCATCCAATGAATGGAAGAAACATTTAGCTCCCACGTTTATTTTTTCACATAACCTTGGCTGATTTTGTTCTATTGTTTATATGGTTGAGTTATATAAATCGGACACACATCGAGTTGAAATGAAGCTCGTTACACTCTCTCTAAAGAATAGAGTTGCCATAACATTCACTTAGCTGCCAAACTGTTGCTAAAGGTTTTGTATAAAAGATTGCAATGTGCTGCCTGATGGCTAGAAGTTAAGCATAAAACATCAGCTTTTGGTTCTGTAATTTTATGACCTATAATGATCCTATTTCAGGTACAATGGGACGAACCATCATCAATTTTGCGCCCTGATAGAGTTTCTTCATGGGAATTGGAGCCACATGTCTCTACCACTCCTGCAAACCCGCAGCCAACACAAAGAAACAAGAGGGCACGACCTCTTATTCTACCTTCTACAGTGCCTGATTCTTCTTTGCAAGGTGAGTTTGCTGGGCTGGTGTTACACAATTTCATTTTGTCAACTATGCTGTCTATTCTGTTTCTCTACATAATACTCTTTCTTTGTATACCAGGCATGTGGAAATCTGCCGCTGAATCTACATCTTTCTCTTATTGTGATCCTCAACATGGACGTGGCCTCTATCAATCACCTAAGTTCAATCCTTCTGCAACTAACTTTATTGGTTTTAGTGGGAATAGCTTTGTGGGACCTCCTTCCAACAAATCAATATATTGGTCTAATAGGATGGAAAATTCCTTGGAATCAATTTCAGCTATAGCCTTTAAAGAAGCTGGAGAGAAGAGACAAGGCACTGGAAATGGCTGCAGACTCTTTGGGATTCAGCTACTTGAGAATTCTAATGCAGAAGGAAGTCTACAAACAGTCTCTTTATCTGGAAGGCTGGGTGATGATAGGTTTATTCCATCATTAGATGTTGAATCTGATCAGCATTCTGAGCCATCAAATGCCAATCGGTCTGATATTCCTTCATTAAGTTGTGATGCTGAAAAGTCATGCCTGTCTCCACAGGAGTCGCAAAGCAAGCAAATAAGGAGCTGTACGAAGGTAGTATGGATTAGGTGGTTTAGCATTTCTTTTCAACGTGCCAGAAAAGTGTTTTCTAGATTATTTATTTGTAATGTAATTTAATGTTTTTGTAGGTTCACATGCAAGGAATGGCTGTTGGGAGGGCTGTGGATTTAACACGATTTTGTGGGTACGAAGATCTGCTCATGAAATTAGAAGAGATGTTTGACATCAAGGCTGAGCTGTGTGGGTCCATAAAAAAATGGCAGGTTGTCTACACTGATGACGAAGATGATATGATGATGGTTGGAGACGATCCATGGGAGTAAGTTCATTTAACTTGTATATTTTCTTGGCCTGGACATTTTCATGTTTGTAGTTAACAATATTTGTGTGGTTGTGATGAAGCACATGAAAAGAAAGGAAAATTTTATTAACAACATACTTTTCTTCTTGCATTGGGAAACAGAGGGTGTGTAGTTTTGTGGTATATGAAACTAACTTGTCGGCACTTTATCGCAGTGAGTTCTGTAGTGTTGTGAGGAAAATTTTCATCTACACGGCAGAGGAGGTAAAGAAGCTCTCCCCAAAAATAGGACTTCCAGCGAATGAAAAATTGAAAGCAAACAAGCAGGATTGGGAAGAAATATTCAATCCCGAGGAGCAGTCGTCTAATGTGGGGCCCAGTTGCTAGAAGTCATAAAATTTCTAGCATATTCTACTTGTTGTATATGCAATAAATGTTGGTATGGTATGGGAGTAGAAGATGAAAATGGTGATGATGAACTTGCCCAAAAGAAGCATGGCTACATACTTGAATACATGCCACTTTCACTTCCACTTCCAGTTGTGTACTGTGCAGCTAAGGTGGGGTGGCTGGCACGACATGATCTTGTTTTGACAGGCATTGTGGATGAATGGAATGCAGAGGGTTTGTTTTTGTTTTGTTTGGAGATTCTGCTGTCTGTTTGATTTGATCTTGGCGTGCCTTAAATTAAAGATAGTTTTTCTATATCTTCCAGACCTCTCTTCTCATTCAGTTGAGTTTCACGCCACCATCACACTACTCAACTATCATCCACTGGAATTCACTCAATGTGATGCATCTCATTTCTGTGTATAGTATTTATTGTTGTCTTGGAATACTATTTGTATGTATCTGTCATGACCCTCTCTTCTCTCTCTAACAGCCCCGCTCAATTTTGTTTGGATTGTTTATGATTTCTGTAACTCCACTTCTTGGATGATGGAAAGGAAAATCATTTTTTCCATCTGTTGTATGATTTTATGAAGACACTAACTATCCTGTTTGAGTATTCGCATTATGATCATAGTATTGTGTTTAAAATCCTGTTGTATGATTTTATGAAGACACTATCATTTTTTTCCCGCTCAATTTCTTATTTTAAATATTGACGGGAAAATATATATATATATATATATATATATATATATATATATATAATTAAAAGCTAAAAACAATTAACACTATTTATAACGTTTTAAATATTTTACGTATTTAGTTTTTTTAATTTTGTTGTCATTGAGATGATTGTTCCCATTTTTTATTTTTAGGTAGCTGGTTTATTCGTTTTTCTATTCTTTGGATTTCTCTTAATTTTATTATGACAAACTTAAATAATAAAAATACTTAAATAAAGATAAAAGCAAAATTTTAAACACACATCTATTAGTTAAAATTTAATTAAAAACATCTAAATTTATAAAATAATTAGAAGTTAATTAAAAAAGAAGATAGTGAGAAAGACAACATAAGAGACTATTTTTTTTCTACAGAAAGAACAGTGAAAACAAAAAGCCTTTTTAAATATATATTATAATTTATAAAATTTTATAAATTTATATTTAATCCATACCTTTTTCAAATATATATTATAATTTATAAAATGAATTAAATATATATTAATATAAATTTATATTAATGGACTCATCTAAATTTATATAAATTTATAAAATTTATAAAATGAATTAAATATATATTATAATTTATATTAATGGATTCATTCATATGAGAGATGAGTTAAATTCAAGAGTACGAGTTTTAATGTTTTCATGAAAATTAACTAATTTTTTTCATTGTTAAAGATTATATATTACAATTAATACTTTCTCAATTATTTCAGCAGTAGAAATTTTGAAAGATTATTGTCTTTTTTTTTTAATTTAAAACTATATTAATTATTCATTTTTGTTATTTATATTATTATTTACAAAATAATTTATTATGTCGAAAATATTAAGAAAGGCGAAAAAATAATTTATAAAGATTTTACTAAAATCAAAACGATATATTATTTTTTAAAAAAAAAACCCTAAACAGCAGATAAAGAAATCGTAGTAATATATAATTTATCATACAGTTTATAATTGTATAACAAATTATATAATAAGTTTTAAAAGTTAAAAAATATTGTTTATGAAAAAAGAGTAGAAGAAAAGATTCAAAGCAGAAATGGAGATGGGAAAAGAGAGAAAGATGAAGACAGTGCTGATAACAGGAGTTGGGAAAGGACTTGGGAGAGCCCTCGCTGTTGAACTCGCCACTCGAGGTCACACAATAATCGGCTGCTCCCGTTCGCAGCCTAATCTCGATTCCCTCCAAACCCAACTCTCTTCTTCCAATTACAACCACAACCATTTGTTCTTCAATGCCGACGTCGTCAGTGCTTCCTCAATCACAACCACTCTTTCTGTTTCTCTCTCTTCGTCCCACTGACCAACGCACTTTGATTTATTTCAGAGGTCCGACGAGAGCGTTCAGCAAATGGCCCGACTTGTAATGGACCAAAAGGCCGTTCCTGACATCATAGGTTCGTAAGCCTAACCCTAATTCGTTAATTAATTTATTTAAATTTTAAATAAATTAGAATGAAATGAGGTGTGGATTTGTTGGTCAGTGAATAATGCCGGAACCATCAACAAGAACAACAAGCTATGGGAGGTTCCGGCGGAGGAGTTCGAAGAGGTTATGGATACGAACGTGAAAGGGACTGCGAACGTGTTGCGCCACTTCATCCCTCTCATGATAACCTTGAAGAATGCGGAAGGCATAATAGTGAACATGTCCTCGGGATGGGGTAGGTCCGGTGCGGCGCTGGTGGCTCCTTACTGCGCCTCCAAGTGGGCCATAGAAGGGCTGAGCAAGTCGGTGGCGAAAGAAGTGGGTCAAGGGATGGCCGTGGTGGCCCTGAATCCAGGTGTGATCAACACCGACATGCTCGCCTCTTGCTTTGGCTCTTCTGCCTCTCTCTATCAGTCCCCTCACTCCTGGGCTCTCAAGGCTGCCACCCTCATTCTCAATCTCACAGCTGCCGACAACGGTTCCTCTCTCACTGTCTGATCTCTTCTCTTATTCTTTCAATTTCTTCTTTCATTTCTTCTTTCAAACACATGTCAAACTTTTACATTATATAATTCATGTTCTTATTTACAACACCCTGTACCCTCCCTTTTCCTCTCTACACAATTCCTTCCTTGAAAGGTCCTGAATCATGCAAGAGTTTTATGACAAGCTTCACCTGCACACGCAAAAACTAGTCATTAGGAAATTTATTGTCCAAAGTCTCTAACCTAACTATATTGTTTTTCAAACTCCTTTTTACTCAAATGTGAAACTAATGCAAGAAGTGTCAGTTCAAAGTATTTTACTATCATTATAATTCATGCGATTTACAATAATACTAAACAGTGACGAAAATTACCGAAAATTTATGCATCATACCTGAGATGCTTCACGTTCCAGAAAATCTTGGATGGCTTCCCTAAATTCTTCATCAATAAGGTAATGACAGCTGTAAGTTGTGACAGGAAGATATCCCCGCTGAATCTTGTGTTCACCCTGAGCTCCGGCCTCTACTTTTTTAAGATTTAGTTCGATGGCTGCTTCGATTGCCTGTCCCGTCAGTACTGAGTCAGTATATATTTGTCCAAAAGTGAAAAAGAGAATATATTTTCCCAAATGAAATAAGGAAAACAAGACACTGTGATGCCAATAACAGAATAAAAGTGGAGAAGGGATGTGGAAGGAGGAAGATGAACAAAAAATGGAGAAGGCTGAAAAAGCTTGAACTCAGACAAGTCGAGAGAGGAGGAGAAAAACTCATTTGAACCAAACACTAGGTGGAAGAGAGGCCGAATTAGACTATACATAGAAAAGAAAAGCACATTATCTGCCGACACCCAGCAAAAAAGGGAAGTCCATTCCATAAAAAAAGATATAATTTGATAATACTCATTATTTGTTTTCCAACCATAAAACCAAAACCTAATAATCCAATAGTAACTTAGGAGAAAAAATAATGAGAAGCATTACCTGGTAATAGCATGCTTCAAAATGTAAACTTGGGTAGTAACTTCGTGGCAAACACCCCCATAGGCGCCCAAACAAAGTGTCTCCTCCGATAAGATTCAGGGCTCCAGCAACTAACTCATCCCCTTCTTCAGCCACGACAAGTAGCACGTTATCTCCCATTTTCGATCCCAGCTCATGGAAAAATTCCCTTGTCAAGTGAGGAGTCCCCCATCTGTAAATAGGCCAACAACAATACTAAATAATGACACTTCAACCATCCCCATGTCATCAAACATTTAAAAAAAAAAATCAAAATTATAAGGTCCAATTAGGTTAACATACTTGTTATCAGTTGTGTTCCTGTAAAAAGTGTAGAAGGAATCCCAGTGCCTAGCCTTCCAATACAAAAAAACATAACAAGTGAGATCGCGAGTAGAGGGAATCACTACTAAAAGTTTCCCCCAATGAATTATGCTATTGTAATATCTTAAGGATACACCAACTATACAATCATTACAGGAATATATTAAAATGCGCACTAGAATTGAATTGCTGTCAAATGTGTAGTGATCAGAGAGCATTATGATTTACAGAGAATGCTCTGATGAACATATCTTCCAAACCATTTTAAGTGAATTTTGGATATTCCAGATAACATTGGTCTCACTCACTGTTTTGGTGTGGTATGACAACGTCATCAAAATTTAATGGTTTGAGCAACTAAATGTACTGTGAACTTCAGAGGATCAATTGCATCATGTATGCCCTAAGGTCAATTTGCAAATGGGTTAAAATTGGTGCGTATAAGCATTAAGTTACCCGTAGTTGAGCATTACCTAACTTATAATGATGGCAAATATGCTATATTGTAATTAGAAAATCCTATACTATATATAGGAAAAAGTGTAAGATGATTTCAATATTCTTCATAATATAAACTTTTCTTATCTTCGAACAGAACTATGATGTTCTCCATCCTATTGCTAGAAGACATCAGTTGGCCACATTTATATAATTTGCCACAGAACATCCTCTGTAAATGTTATGTACCTGAATCTTCAAAAAGTATATAATGTAAAGTACCTTTATTTCATGACCCCGAAGCCGTTTCATAATCAAGTTCTGGGCTGAGATCTGCAGATAAAGAGATCCTAAGATATATGTGACTAAAAAACTAACAGGTCAATGTGCATTGACGTCATTTAAAATCCAGAATCGTTTGGCTCGTGGTAACCCAAATAAAAGAAGGCATTTTCGCAATTCATTCTTATTGTGCTATCACAAGCCAATAGAATTCCAAGAAATCTCATCACATATTAATAATTGGACAATGGTATCTTGGCCATCCAAATTTTTTTATTCCCATTGTGACAATACCCTTTATTACTTTTCATTTCCTCTAAATTTTTTTTACAGATGCAAAAGTTTATGACATTTTATCCTTACATAAGTGTGAAATGGTTGTCAAACAACATTTTTTCTTAATAGTTGTCCTACAGAAATAACAACACAGAGGACAGTGCTATTGGATAGGGTTCTAAAAAGACTAACCACATTAATAAAAAAAATTTATGAATACCAACCTTTTTACGTTCTTGACGTATATTTTTTCTTTTACTTTGCTTCATGTCCATCAAGAAGTCATCAAAACTGCAAACATAACAACAGTATTGGTATAGACTGATGTTTATGATTAACTAGACACGTCTCTTTACAGAACTATTATAGTGGACCAAAATCACACGTGATAACTCAATGGCATCTTGTAAACAGATAAAACAATTGACAAAGGAAGATAAATGATTGGATCCTTGCCACTGTTCAGCATATTTCTGAAACAATATTATTACTTAAAAAAAAAAAAGACGCAGGCTCAAAGAACAAGATAGAACAGTGTAGTTAAATGCTAGAGAAATCCAAGATGAGCTAGACTTCCAACTATGAAAAAAAAGAAGATACGCATGGGAGGCAGACACAGTTTACAGGGATGGCTCACTTTTTGTAGTTACGGTTTTTCCAGTGGTACTGCATTCCAATCCTGGGCAGGAAGCCCTTTTGGGTGAGTTTAAGCCACTCATTCTCAGAGGGAAAAGTAACATGTAACGAGGAAAGCTGTGACTGTAAAGAGACAGAAAGAGGTTAATTAGTAAATGCATGTAGTAAGAAGCAGGTGGAGAAGTTGGTCATTGAGTACATTGGCAGTGATGTCCTTCATTGCAGAGACAATAATGTCAAAGATTTGATCTTTGAAGGAGGTGTTACGAAGCAAGATCCTTGAACCGGTCACAGGGGTGAAGGGCACACAAGATTGCAACTTGGGGTAATATTTGTATCCGTATGAATGGTAAGCATTGGCCCAAGAGTGATCAAAAACAAATTCACCGTAGGAATGAGTTTTAAGATAGAGAGGGACGACGGCGAGAATGTTGTTGGTCTGATCTTTGGCAACTATGTGGTGTGGCATCCATCCAGTTTCCCTGACGGCGGAGGCAGAGTGTTCCAAGGCGGAGAGAAAGGCGTGGGAGAGGAAAGGATTGAAGCTGTTAGGGCCACTGGCATCGACAGCACATGCATCCCATTCCTTTGCAGAAACGTCAGAGATGGAAGACAACACCGACACTCGAACTGTGTCTGTGTCTGTCAAACTGAAAGTGAATTGGTGTTGATGAGTGGAAGAGAAGGAGAGGGAATTCTTTCTGTTCCCTAATCCCCAATCCCCAAAAAGAGCATTAATTCTGAATCTGAATTTCAATTTGAATCTCACTGGAGAAGGTGCCTTCCTCAGAAAGAAAGAAGAAGGACTGCATGTACAGCTCCTCACACTGCCTCCCACACCTGCCATTCCCACTTTTCCGGAACAACCCTCCGCCACCCCAATCATCGGATAATGTATATATATGTATTTTTTATGCTCATTAATTCTGTATTTTCTTATTTCAATCTTTTTGTGTTTTTCTATACCTCACAAAACATCAATTTTTAGATTCATCACCATTTACAGACAATCCATTAGACTAAGACAGAGGGATATTATAAATTATACTTTTTACCCTAATTGTATTGAAAATCATAATTAAGTTATTAAATTTTAATTAGTCTTAATTAAGTTTTTATTAATTTGATCATTTTCATTGTAGTTTGTGGTTTTTATTTTTAATTTTTTAAAACTTTTTTTATAATTTATATATGTATTTTTATTTTTTTTTAAAATTATTATATATCAAATGATGACAAAAATAGTGTTACTTCATGTTTAGACAAATATCATATAAAAAATATCAATTTAGTTTATTGTATTTTGTCTCAGTGACAATTTTTTTAAAATATAATAATTTTATTTTTCTCCAAAAGACCAAATTTAACATTTATATATATATATATATATATATATATATATTATAATAATATTTTTATTAAAATTAAATTTTTATTAAATATTTTTAACAATATTAAATTTATTTAAATTTATATTTTATTTAAATTTTGATTAAAATATTTATACATTAATAGTTTTATACAAATTAATGTTAAAGTTGTTTAAAAATAATAATATTATAAATTCAAATACAAAATTTAAAATAGTTTTATACAAATTTAAAATAAATATATTTAAAACTTTAAAACAAAATCTGAATAAATTTTATATAAAATATTAATTTAAATAAACTTAATCTTATTAAAAATATTAATAAAAATATCAAGTTTAATAAAAATATTATTATAGGATTTATATAAAAATTAAATATCAATTTGTGAAGGATTGAAATTACTTTAATAAAAAAAAGTTAAAATTAAATTGATATAAAATACAAATAAAAAAATTAAATTGAGATTTTCTACATATACTAATAACATGTGATATTACCACTGTCACGTTACATCTTCGTGACAAAATTTGCATTTCAAATGTAACAATTTTTTTTCGAAAAAATAATTATATTTTTTTTTTTAAATTACAAAAATCTATAAAAAATTCAAATAAGTTTTATTTTAAAAAAAATCATAACATATAAATTAATGTCATTAATATTGTACTAACAAAATTAACCAAATTACATCATATTTTAAAAAATAAAAATTAATTAAGACCAATTAAAATTTGATGATCTAATTAAAATGTTCAAACAAACGCCAATACCAACCCAAAGTTTAAACCTAATATGTATTTTAGTCTTATTTTTTTTAATCTTTCTTCTGTTATACTATTATTTATTACATATACGCTTCACTCAATAAAAGTTGAAATATAATCTGTTATATGCTTTATTATGACAAAGAAAAATTATATTATATTGTTTTAAAAAATTGAGGTTAAAGGGAAAATGTTTAAAATACTTAAAGGAAATTGAAAGCAAATCACTACTACAATAAAATAAAATTATAAAACTAAGAATAATTAAATTTACCTATCTTAGAAAAAATTCGTATGTGGGGTATGCTTTGAGGTTGCGACGAAGGACTATATAGGGATTTGGTAGATTTTTTATAAGCAAAGCAAGGGACTCGTTTCTGAGAAAATACTAAATATTTATCTTTTCTAAAATCCGGTTCATAAAAATTATTGTTCTTGTCTCTATATAATAATTAAACCAATTAAATGAATGCCAACTAGATATTTTAGTCTAAATGTTCCAACAAATATTAAAATAATATGGATAAGAAATATTTGAACTTATTATTTTATAACTTTAATCCGAATGAATTAATGGTAATGTAAAAATATAATCGCCTCATTTGAATTTATAAAAGAGTAAAATTTATATGTAACTCAAATAATAAAACCTGAATATATTAATATTAGAATAACTTTTGTACGTAGTATGTATGATTCACGGACATGTGAACTTAATTTTAAATATTTTTTGTAAATTACATTTGTAGTGCTAATGTTCATAGTTATATCTTCATTTAAAAAGATATTTTTCAATTTGGAAGGGTCTAAAAGGTTTTTATCTTGACCTTAATAACCACAAACTTTATTCATCATATACTAATACCAACCAGAAATAATTAGCGTTCAATAAAGTAGACGGAAAAACAAAAAAGCATTTGATATGAATGCTGATAATGACATTGGATACAAAACAATTACATTTGTAAGAGGAAAAGAATGTGGGGAAGACACAAAATTATCTCACCCAACAATGCCCCCACATACCCAGTAGAGACTAAAATTGGACACATACTGCGTATGACCGCAAGATGAGTGAGAAGTGAAAACTTTACTTATCTACAAAACTATAACATTCCGACTAAAGTCTCTAAAAGGAGGTGGGACAGTCTCAAGTAGAAAAAACAGAAAGTGCAAGAATGCATATTTTTTATAAAAACCACATGTTGCTTTATCTAATATCTTGGACCAGATTGCGGAGGAGCAGGAGGCAGCCGAGTTGGTGTCCTGCGACTATTAGAATTGGAGCCTGAACTCGCATCACCATTTTGGGATGGGTCACTGTAACGTCTACTATGACCACCAGAACCATACCTAGATGATAAGTCGCTTGGACCATTGGCAGCAGCATCAAAGGCCGACCTCCAATCATCACCTGACGAGGGTCCAGAGCTTCTTGGGCTGCTTTCTGCATAATTATTTTTCCAAAATTATATGAAAAATCAACAAAATAAGTCTATATCTTAACTGATGCATATGCGAAGTCTGCACAAATTATTCGAGGAGAGTTACAATATTCTTTCTTCAACAACAGCTAAAGGTCTTCTGAAATAGCTAGCAAACCAGCTAAACTTTCATGGAAAGTAAGACCTTAGTCAAATGCGAAGACATTACCTGCTGCACCCCCTCTGTCGGACCAATTGGATGCTGCAGCAGCTCTATTGTCATGGACACCAAGCTGCCTAGTGAGCTTTGAAAGAAGGGAAGACTGTTTCTGAATTCGCTCCCTTTTGTTCTTGGCATTGCGGTCTTCCTGGAGCAGCTCCTCAATTTTTGCAGAGCTTTGGGCGCTGCCAACCACAACATTAATAGTAGTACACTTAATTTTCACTGCCAAATGGTTCCATTGCTTAATAGAAAATTGTAATAACTGAATTGTTCAAGATTAAATGAATAGAATCAAAGATTCAAATATTACTATTTATCGCAAACAAAAGAATTATTAGACAAAAGAGGGAAAGAACTACTAGGGATATGTTAAGATCACAATGAAGTCCTACTAAAGAGAAAAGTCAAGAAAAAAGAAGGAGCATGCAATGGCAACTTCATAAACTTAATCTACTTGTGTACCCAAACCAAAAGTCTGTGTTGATCCCCAAGACATACCCAAGCAAAGCATTGAAAAACAAAATCCATAGGAGCATTCACCTTATGATCAAATTCACACATGTGTGGTTGAATACAACAAGTAGATTAATATAACCGTAGGGTGCATGAACATTAATATTGACCAAAGTGAATATAGGTTGAATGTCACTACATAACATGGTATCCACTAAGATGCAACACACTCGATAGTCATCCAGTAATATGATGAGAAACGACAGCACTTACCTGATGGAACTGTATAACTGGTTGAGCATGTCTTCCTTGGCTTTCTCTACTTGGCAAAGAACAACTGCCTGCTTAGACCGAGTGAAATGATCTTACAAACAGCGTCAAATCGAAGAGAAAATTGTGGCAGTTGATAAAATAAACTCACTTTTGGGACATTAGCAGCAAGGCTGTTAAGAACAGCTTCAACATAACCCCGTACTTCTTGAGACATCCATCTGAGCTCCTCTTCAGGATCTGCAGGTTTTCTAGCCATCGTATCCTACAAAAGATTTTGCAACATGAAAATACAACAATGAACTCTATTCTAGATGGACTGTAAGTTGGTTAGTGTTTGTAACTTCTAATAAATAAAGGACTCCATGTTAAGTTCCTAAACGTCATAATTCATTTCTATATAAATATCTTTACCACCAGAAGAATGATGATATTTATTAAATTATATCTATCTTGAGAAAAAAGAAATCAATACAATAAATAAATGAGATTTAATATGTTCTCATAATAAAGATAAGATCCTATAATGATCTTGATGTTTCTGATTATAAATATCTGATCCCAATATCTGTAATCATAAAAGCATGATTCTTATTTATGTAACTATAACACTATTAAAGGATATTTTTTGTATTCAACAAATTTATCCCAAACAAACCAACAAATATCTGAGACCCAATCACGGGAGAAGAAACGAAATTTAAGAGGTTAATTGGTCAATTAAATGAATTTTGGAAAAGTTGGTTGCCAGTGTCTCAGAAAGGGCTACTACCTATGGGTGACTAACCAGAAAAATAATGGTGTGTTTATTTGGAAAGGAGGAAGTGGAAATAGGAAAGATAAATTCAATTGGATTTTTTGGCATGAAAGAAATAAGGAGGAGAAAATTAAAAAGTGAGTGGGTCCCAACAGTACTGTTCACTCTATTTCTATTCATCTTTCTATCCCTGCACTTGTTATCTATTTATCTTCAACCAAACATCTTTAATTTTCACTTTATTTCACACATTAATATCATTCACCTCCTTTTATTTTCATACTCTCCTCTATCAAATGGACCCAAAGTTAAATGTCAAGAGTGTAGTTGTCAATACGTAATCTTTCAAGAGATTCAAATCTCACATTAGCTAGAGAAATGGCCAATGTAGTCCTTAAAAACTTAGGCATTTCTCACCTTAAAATCTAGTTTTGTAAGATTGACATAGATCCTAAACCCAAATTCTAAGAGAATCACATCAAAGAGAATAGATAGAAACTTACAAGAGAACCATCAGAAAGACTTTGCCGCATAGGAAAACCTGGTTCCCCAATGGCTTGACCTCCTTTAGCCTGTGCAACATTTCTTAGCTTGTTAATCCACTCAACCTTATCTGCCATGCTCTCAGCCTTTAACAAAACTGAACTTTGAGCTGCCAAATGTATGTTTTAATATTGTCAGTTGTCACAGTTGAGGTTTAATCAGATCTGGTGGAGAATTCTTAAAGTGGAACACGTGTGGGAGGATGCAAAAATTAGAACAAGAGGGATTACCTTTCATCACAGTCTTATATGGGACCTTGTTTGTTATTTTGAAAACAAGGTTCGATGCTTTTCCAGAATCAGGTCCGTTGGACTTTTTATCCTTCGAACTCTTTGTGGAGACTTCATCATCATCAGAAATGTCGTCAATAATGCATTCCTGATCAGCACAACCAAAAAATAAAAATGGCATTACTATGCTGAAAGGTTCACCAATAGTCATTATTCCGGTCAACTTCAAATTCTGTTTGAGCAAAGCATTATGTTGTGTCTGAACCATTGATTATATGCCTCAGGAAAGAAATGAATCAAAAGAGGGGTGAGGGCAGAGGGTGTTTGGGGATGTTTCTCGGATTAGGGATTTTGAAGGATATTTTGAAAGACTTAATTTTATAAACAAAAAACAAAGGAAATTAACTCAAAAGTGGTATCCAATTAAGGTATGTTACAACTGATAAAAAATTTGTTGATACTAAAAAATATACAAATTTTAAAATAATAGTTTTCAATAGAGATTTTGATTGATTTTATGCGATTTCTTAAAAAGGATGTATAAATATCACACCCATCACACAATCCCACTTGAACTCTTGAGACTTCCAGACTCTTTCTTTTTCTTCTTGCTGTTGGACTTTTCTTTCTTCCATCACAATCCATTCGCTCTTGTTAAAGATGGTAGAGACATTCATATGTACTTGGTACTTTTCTTATGACTTCCCCCATTTAACCAACTAAGATTTTGAACCCAGTAGCATGCATCAGAAGATGCTAACACATATCTGACTAGTAAAAGAGAACATAAAATTAAAACCAATTAGCTAGTATAAGATTGAAAAATTTGCATTGGTTTTACTTTTTGAATCCAAATTTTATCAGTTCATTTATGACTTTTCATCTACTCTTGTAATTTTGGATGTTTTATAAAAAAATATATGGAGTTCTTTCAAACCTTTGCAAATGTATTAAGCTTTTTCAAATATTGTAAATTCTTACTATATAAATCCATTAAAATCTAAAGTACAAAACCTTAATCATAAAAGTTTTTCAAAAATATCTTATAAGTCAACAATTTTACATGGTCTTTTAAAATCATAATCCAATAAATTCCCTTAAATCATAAATACAGTATGGCACTTCAATTTTATAACTGATTACACAGGTTGTTTTGCCCTTGTTTTTTCTCCAGTATCCCTGAAACAGTTTATTGAAGTTCATAAGCTTTCTAACATAAATTCAAGATACCAACCAAAAAGTTCATACCTCCAATGTAATTACTCCCCGGAAATGTCTCTCTTCTTGTTTTTTGGTGTATCCAAGCTGACAATATAAAGTATAGTTAAATCTCAGCACATGTTCAGAAAGATGTACTTTGTACTCCCATTTCATAGCATAAGCACCAATATCAAAAGGATCCAAATACAATTTACAAAACTTGAGAATGAATACAAATTCTTACAAAGTGGATCTAGGTCTAATTCATTCCTATAAAACTGACTTCTAAGACGAGAATCGCATCCATTTATATACTATATTTTAGCACTACCTCTAGTTGATTTGGTTTTTGGATTTTTCCCAATACACCCACTCACATCTAACACTATTGGGCTTGGTACGTATATAACAAGGTGAGTGGTTCTTTCAATGGATTTAGGATAGGCTTTAATACCATTTTTCAAAACAAATCTAGGTCTAATACAATCCTACAAACCTAGCTTATAAGGTAGATATTATTCCCATTTATGTACTGTATATTTTGCATTATCTCTAATTGATGTGAGTTTGAGTTTTTCCCAATACAAAAATATGAGAACTTCAAGCTCATAATAACAGATACAAAGCCTGGTCAGTTTTAATAATTAAAATGAAGGTTTTGCTAATCATAACATAAATGGACTACATTCCATCATATTACAGAAATGCTCAGGAATTTGTAAACTAACTCGATTACTAGAAATGTCAAGAACCAAGAAGTATACTAAGAGTTTTCACTAAATATCATTTTCAATTTCACCAAAGAAGTTTTTATCCATATGAAACACTTCTGTGCAGCTACAGCTTAAAAGACTTCTAAGCTCAAATGTTTAAACCAGATGGTCCAGAGAAGTTTTGAACTGTGTAATTCAGCATAAAAAGAGACAATTTACTAACCTTGCCAGTCTTCTCATTTAAAACAAACCATCGTCTGCTCCAACCACCTTTTCCGCTTTTTTTCAACATATATCCTGCATCGAGAGTTGAAATCAATTCAAAGTAAACTAAGAAAAATTCAATTCCTTACTTTGGTGAGAGGAAAAACATGAAAGATAGAATGCTCAAAAAGAAAGGTACAGAAACTGTTGTGGTCCTTGGATAATAATGGATAACTACCATGGAAATTGCATTAAAAGCTTAACATTTGTTGATATCCACAGCAACCACTAGGCGGAGTTAACTATACAGATCAAACAATGTCATTGTAATCTCTAATGACTTAATTGGAAAGCAGAACAAGATAATCATGTTTCTCTGTTCATTATTTATAACGTTGGGGGGAATGGAAAAGAATCCTTAATTTATTTATTTTTTCTCTTCAGTGAGGCTGTCTTTTCAAATGATTGTGTAATGTACTATCTGTGCACCATCAATTTAGTGATTAAACAATCAGCTACAAGCAAGATGCACCAAGCAATGTCTGTCAATATACAACTGCTGCAAGTCCTATTGGATATGGAGGGTGACTGCTGAGAAAATTGAGGTAACTATTGAGTGAGGCAAATACTGAAGCTCTGGATTTAGAATAGGAAAAAAGGAGGCTACAAAGTCAATACTCCAAGGATTGTCAGGGCATGAGACACAGTAGACAGACTTGTTGATATTAGACCTGGAATACAAATTTTGGGATGAATAATAAAAACCTGCTGTTATCTCCCCTTCGGGCCCAGCAGTCTTCAAGCCAGAAGATGCCTCTTGTGTATCCTTGTCTTGCTGACTAGATTTCTCTTTCAGTGATTTTAAGTTTCCCCCACTTTGTTGATTTGTTTGAGGACTAGTTGCCTTGAAAACAAAAAAGAAACATACATCTAGTATATATAAAGCCAAAATTTAAACACTTGTATAACGTGTAACAAATTCAAGTATGTACATTTTAAACTGTATTATTCCTTACCCTATTTAGAATTGATTGTTCGGCATCAAGTGCCTTCTTGGATGACCGATTCTTTAGCTCCTCTTCTCGGCGCTGCCTTTCCATTCTAGTGAAATTAGTTGAAAGTATTAAATCATATAAAATTAATTCTAAACAGCAGCAGTCAAACAGTTAAAAGTTAACAAATTAATGTATTTATGTGTATACAATACAAGGTTGAGAAAGAGGATATTGAATTTGAACAAGATGATAGTCAATTTCTATGTCTTTAGTCGTTTTATGGTACACAGGATTAAAAGTAATATGGAGTGCAAATTGGTTATCACAGTACATCTTCATTTGCTAAATCTTATAAAATTCTAATTCTTGGGGGAATTGTTTTACCCATATAAGCTCACAAGTGAGAGATGCCATTGTCCTATACCCAGCTGCAACAGTTGATTGTGCAACAACATTTTGGTTTTTCCTCTTCCTAGAGATAATATTTTTTCCAAAGAAAACACAATATCATATAGTAGAGTGTTTGACCATAGGAGAAGCAGGCCAACATCACAATATCCAAACACAGGTATTTCCTTTATCTTCATAAAGTAATCCTTGTTTTGGAGCCACTTTGAGATACAGATGACAACATTCTAATAATCAATACAAAGATTCTGCATGAATTGACTCACAACTCCCATTGCAAAAGACAAATCAGGTCTAGTAATGGTAAGATAAATAAGTTTTCCAACCAATCTTCAATATCTTTCTAGATCAAAGAAACCTTCTTCATGTTCTGCAATTAATTTTTGATTTGGATTCATAGGACAATCCACTAGTTTACATTCAATCATGCCCGTCCTTTATGATGTCAAAAACATATTTCTTTGACAAATAACAACTCCTTCCTTTGATTGAGCTATTTCTATGCCCAAGAAATATTTGAGACTTTCAAGATCCTTGGTTTGAAAATGATTATATAAGTGTTTCTTTAACTAAGATTGCTTGAGTACACATAATGACTATATCTACAAGATGCACCATTAAGTACACACATTTTCCAGATGAGGTGTGACAATAGAAACCAAAATGATCTACCTCACTAAGTTTGGACAATGTGGCTGAAATTTTCCAAACCAAACCCGTGGAGATTGCTTGAGATCATAGAGAGAGAAATGCAGTTTAAAAACCAGACCAAACTCCCCCTAAGCAATAAACCCAAGAGGTTGCTACATGTAGACATCTTCCTCAAGATCGCCGTGTAGAAAAACATTCTTAATATCTAATTGATGAAGAGGCCAATGATGAAAGGTTTCTATGGCAAGGAAAGTCTGATATTAGTTATTGTGGCAACTAGAGAAAAGATATCACTGTAGTCAAGCCCATTTGGGTATACCCTTTTTGCTACCGATTGGGTTTTGAGGTGATCAACTTCACCATTAGGTCTAATTTTTATGGAATACAGATAATAACAACCAACTGTCTTCTTTCAAGATGGATGAGGAACTAACTCTCATGTACCATTTTGTTCAAGGGCCAACATCTCAACAATCACGGCTTGTCATGGCCCAGGATGATTAAGTACCTCTTTCACAATTTTAGAAATGGTAATTCAGCTGTGAGAAGAATCATTATAATTCAGCTGAACTGAAAAGATATAACAGGGGGCTTTTATATAGGAGGGAGAAGATTCATCTAATCTAACTAGCTTACAACTAATTTTCTATTACTTGTAAGTACAGTTGCCAACAATCAGCTACTGGGGTCAAAAAGTTGTTACAACAAAACAATTACAAGATAAAGCTATATTACCGCTGTACATATTGTAAAAGATAAAAACAATACAGATAGAGTAAAAACTACCCTAATTAAATCAAAGGTGGTGATTCTACTGACTTCCAAATTTATCCTAAGAGTCTCATGAATGAAAAAATAAAAGTGTCAAGTATTGAACATACCGCCTCTGGACTAAACGGATAAAGTGTTGAGGTGGAACAAATGCACGCTCCATATCAACTAGTGCAACAACCATCTTTTTGGATTCATCTTTAAATGTCTCTAGGGCTGATGTTGCAATTACGACAATCTGAAAGTTGTACAAAATGAGCTAGATAATTTCAAAAAATCAAACCGAGTTATGAATGAATTACTGCACAGAATTTTTACCTCTTTCTTGAATGGAGGATATCTTCCAAGACCAGGTGTTGCATTTGCAGAAGCAGAAACAAGATCCACAAGCACACGATGTACCTAACATGAGAAGAGAGAAAGAAAGATTTTATTTTCTGAATTACTATTTTCAAAAGAACAATTAAAATATCACTATTTCCTAAGATACATTGAACTGAAGAGTAATGATCATTAAATGCACCTATGCACCTATTTCCACACCTAATTTGGTTCTGATCACACTTTCTTACAAAGAAGGTCAAGAAAACCACCAAGTGCAACATTGCAGTGTTCACGAGATGATATCAATAGCAAAGCAAAAACCTGGTAATAAGTCAATCTCTATAAGAGTAAAGGTTAAAATAAATTAAATGCATGAGGCGATAGTTGGGATCTTCTAATCAGTGGGAAAACAATCAATACATGATGATGATAGGATATAAGGTGATAGGTTATAGTGGGTTTAGGAAATGAGGGCAGTTAGGAGGGAAGAGTTGTTTGACAGTTAGTTAGTTAGTGGAAAGGGGAAGGGAGTTTATAAATAGAGTGTGTTCTATACAAGGGTAGTTAGTCATTTTGTACATTTGGTGCAGACTGGATAATTGTTCCAGTGGAGGGAGAGAGACTTCCTTGGGGGTGATTCTTTGTACATTGCTTCACTCATATATCAATAATATACATATTGTTTTGTGTCTTTTCGTGTGTGCTTGAGAGTTGAGGAGTGTTGATCGGTTTCTTGACAAAAGAAACCTATCAGATGACATGAGATGCTATAAATAGTTTTATTACCCAAATGTTCCAAAGGTGCATCAGTGGTGCAAAGGAAAAAAAAGGAATATCCAAAGGTGTTTGGCAAATTTGAGAATTGGTTTAGAGCTGTGCAGTATAAAACATTAAAACTAGTCATACAAATCTATATGAATTTGCAGTAATTTTACAATATACTTTGTACCCCTTTTGGTTTAGAAGTAGTTTTTCATATGAATTTCTGTCATGAAAGCATTAAGCTTCCATCAGAAAATAGCACTAAGAAAAAAAAACAAAAAAAAAACATGGCGGACCACACCTAACTCATGAAATCAGGCAAACATAAACTCCGGTGACCTACCAAGTTAAGAATAAAAAACTCCCCTAATGCAATGGGAAATAGTTGAAATCAAACAATAAAAACTATACCCATATAAGCATTCCACATAAGCTATTCCGCTAAAAGTCCAACACAGACAGTTTAATATTAACCACTGTTTTAAATCTTTGAGTAACTTTCTAAAATATTTTGCTAAATAAAAGGGAGAAAATGGAAGAGAAACAAGTTAACTAGTGATAAACATATAAATTGATTAGTTTAAAATTAGCATTGCTATGGATTTCTTTGAGCCAATTATTGCTTAGAATCTAATCAAATAAGAACTTTTTGTTAATTTAAGTGACTATGAAGCAAGTGCATCACATTCTAAAAGCAACTGCTTGTAATTAGTTGTTCAGTTTTGAAGGTTGACAACCAACCCCCAAAGGCTCCCCACCAACCTACAGTTCAGACTCCTAATGTAACTTCCCAAGTCGCACCTTACGATATACCACTGTTTTCATTTGAAAGATCCACATATCATCGGGTCTGTAACTGCTACCCAAATTATTTTGGACAATCTTTACACAAATCTGAGACATTAACAGCTGTTGAAACAACATTAACAACACATTAAAAGCATACCTCATCAACACACAATCGTGATGGCTCCTTCGCCAGTTCAAGAACGCCTTTAATTAAGGATCTCAAACCTTTCTCTGGAGAGATAAGATAAGGTTGATATCCATCTGCCTCTAGGACAACCTGATATATGCCAAAATGGGGGAATAAGCAAGCACCTCTAGAGTCAAGAAACTAAGATTAACTAAAATCTAAATAAACAATGACAAATCAACGGATAAGATTTACCCTCTTGACATTGTTTATGTCAAAGTGTCTGTCAATTGGAAGTTGCTTGATTCTGTTAGGAAAATTCCCTTCAAAACTGGCAACAACTTTCCAACCATTACCCTGCAAGGAAATAGAGGAAAGAACTTAGATTCAGAAAAATAGTATGTTTGTCCCCTTATTTGGAATACATAAGAAACAAATTACCAATCAAAGGACCAATGTAAAGAGTTCAAGCATTTGAATAATTTTGAGAGCCAGATTGACATGGTTCAACAACTTTACATTGTTACACTGCTTACTTGCCTCCCTATTCATCATCTTCACTGAATATTGGGTGCAACCTAGATCCTTGGAATATTTTTTTATGCTGAGCTTTCACGGTTTTGGTGGAAATAAAGATATATTTAAGTAATGTGCAAACAATACTGTAGTTTGGTGTGTTTGGTTGAAATAGAATGCTCAAATTTGTATGTGAATCCCTTTTCATTAATAGACATGTTAAAGGATTAGAAACCTTTGTTCCTTTGATAATTTTTACCACTCTTCACTCAGTGGTTTTCTGTTTTGTTCTTTAGGTTGGGAGGACTCCTCATCCTCGTTAACTTAGAAGTTTTTGGTCTCATGCCAATAAATTCTCTTAAACACACGCGTGCACAAAGTTGCAGCACAAAATCAGTTATTATTTGCCCAATCTCTTCAAAGGGCTGACTTTTGGATATTTTTTCTTGAATTAGTAGCTCGGGTGGTCCAACAAGATCTTTATCTTTGAACCCCTCCATTATAGCATTTTTTAAATAACTCAATTGTTGGAGATCTCATAAAGAATATGACCAAATTATAATATACAAGTGAGTGTGAACTTCGTGTTAGAAACTGATTTTGTGAGGTTGAGTTAGATTTAAAGTTCATTTTCTACAATTGTATTTGAGCTTATATTAGCAAGGATTGTTAGGCCTATCACGTCACTCATATTGAACCACCCATAAATATTTACCACACGCTTGAGACATCCAATACTCAATGCGAGGATTGTTTTGGAGATCTCACATCGACTAAAGAAATAATCAAATTATAGTATATAAGTGGGTATAAATTTCACTTACAAGTCGGTTTTGTAAAGTTGACTTAGATTTAAAATCCGTTTTCTAAGAATATCATTATGACATCTTCAACTACCTTGAAGTATATTGGATCTTTTTGGAGCAGTTTTGCTTTTAATTGTGTTTCTCTTGGAATTTTTTCTTTAATTAGCATTTGAGCAATCTCTTGCTCCAACAGAATCTTCCTTGTTGAAGATCTCCATCAGAATATTTATTAAAAACCTTATAATATCATTATTATATCTTAGAATACCAGAAAGTATCTTTGTAAAATATCAAGTGGCCTTTTGTCTTTAATTGTATGTGTTTATTTGTTTCCTTGTTTAATTAAGATCTTCTATTAGTAAAAACAAAGCTCGGGTTTTCTTGGGATCACATCCATAACATCATTAAGCCCAATAACAAAATCCATTTAGTTCTATAATGTCTCTTCCTACTTCCCTGCCTAAACCCTATAATTTCAACATGGTGTTACAGCCATGACATCTACCTTGGGAATAACTTTTTTCACAGAACTTGATTACCATCAAGCCAACAATTTGTTTGGGTTTTTCCATCTTTGTTTACTCCTTATCTTTCTTTCTTTGAATTCTGTTGTATTAAGCTTTTGGACCTGAGATCTTGTTCTGCTGCACATTGTTACTATCATTACAATAACTTAGTGCTGCAGCAGAATGATCATTTCCACCTAACCTGATTAAGGAACACACAGAAAAAGGTAAAAAGAAATCTACCAAAGCAGTGCTTTTTCAGCCCTGTGGCATCAGCTGCACCTAAACTACTTAGATGATGATACACCCTCTCCATTGATCTCCATTCCCCTCATTCAAGCCCCCCTTTGTGATTGCTGCATTATTTTATCCTGTTGTCAAGCATCACTTCTGCAGTTCTGCTGAGGTACGCATAACAGATTCCACAACTAACTTTCCCAAAGGGTTATTACTCTCCCCCTTCATGTTTTGGTCCATGGGAGGGGTTGGGGTGGTATTTTCAAAGATACCATGGATCAAACTTACCCCTTTAGCAATCTAAAAATATCTATGATCTTGTACAAGGGCAGAGTGTAGTATTTTTATTTCATTATATTTAACAACTTGTTTCCTTAATCAATCAAGAATAGTATTCTCCAATCACTTTGAAATTAGTGTTTTCACTTTGAAACACAGTCACATTATATACAAGAGAATACCTAAATCCCCATAATTTTAACACTTTTTCAACGATTTTTTTATAAGAAAATAAATTGGTTAAGAGAGGGTATAGAAGCAATGCAAATCAATTGAACAAATCACACTAGTTTAATATCCAATAAAACTATGAGTTCACAGAAATTGATCGCATCAAACTAAACTAAAGGTAACAGTAAGCAATTGTCCTCGGAACTTCTAGCACTTATCCATATTTAAATGCACCAACTAAATGCATAAACTGTACAACACCAAAAGGACCTTGCCATATTTTGTCCTCCTTTATCCAGATTTCAAACCTGGGCGCTTGTGGCAGAAAGGAGTACTTCAGTGACCAGAAGACCTAGCCATCTTTACTTTTCCCAAAATCTCTAACATGGCACATGAGAAAAGCTCCAATCTCTTTTGACACAAATTTCCCCAGATAATATGTAACCTATAAAATGTAAAAGTAAATAACAAAAACTACCAACCTCGCCTCCAGTGAGATGTTGAAGAAATTTGTCCTCAAATTCACGGCATAACTGCAAGGCCAGAGCTCTTGTACCTTCAGAGCTACTAACCATTTGTTCACCAAGTTTCATTAATTCTTCCTGAACAATTTGAGACTTTCCCTGAAGACTGCAGCATTTATAATAAAGGACTAGATTTCAGGCCATTCAAAACCAAAACTAACTTTAAAAATAAAGAAAGAAAAGGAAATTACCAACCCCAAACTGAGGCTGTTGGAATTGCTTTGATTTTTTATTGGGGAATAAACATATTACACAAAAAGTAAGAAATATAAATAGAAATGGAATCACACAATCTCTCATCACTTATCATACTGTGGAAATTTAAGTAATCACTCCAATTTCTCTTATTATTTAATGTTTGCACGCCATTCTCCAGTCTACTTGTGAAAATCACAGTGATCAATCCCATATACTGCCACAAAGCAGCTGACCCCGAAAATCAGACAGCAGATATCGCACAACCTCTCTCCTAATATACTAAAGCAAAAAATAAAAGAAAATTCATAGTCTTAGAGAAAGTGAATGGAGAGAAGAGAGAAAATAATGATGAACAAATCTGTGTATTATATTATTCACATTACATTCACAATCACAAGTAGACTGACTTATTTATGAGGCATTTTACTGACAGCTGTCTAATGTTGACAGTTGTACAATTACAGAGAAAACACTTGTACAAATACAAAGAAAGCTCCATAGTATACTAACTATCAGCTATTTAACTATAATATACTTTACACTAACAGATAGTGAAGAAAGGAAAAAGACATCGGATGGTGGGTGAAAGAAAAAGAGGAAAACAGACAAAAAGGGAAATACAAGGGTTGGATGTGGAAGAGAAAGAAAAAATGAAGAAAACAGAACACAAACAAACGAACAAAGAAAAAGACCTGCAGGAATGGAAGAGAAGGGGGTGCCCAAAAACAAAGTGGATCACCAGATATGGAGTGTGCCATCAGGTAAAAAAGAGAGTTTGGAGAGGCTCAAGAGGGAGAAGAATGACAGGCTGAAGGGCTTTTTTCTTTCTTTAAAGTTAATATAGTACAAAAATTCCAAAGAAAACCCCACTAATTATCACTTTGTAGTGGTATTTTGGAACCTCAAAACGATCTGCACAGACCTCAAAACAAATTTCCAGATCTGAAATTATTTTTCTGGGTCTAAAAAATATTTCAGCCACACCACTAAACTAATACACCATAGTCTCCTTCAAGCAGTGTACCCACTCTGTGCCACAATTGAGGACTATGCCTTGGCATTTCATTCAAGGTTAGAAATATTCTGACATTTTCTTTTGAATGTGCATTAATTTATTGCAATATATAAGAGGAATCCAACAACAGAAAACTATATAAGTAACTGAACTTTGTCATAAAATATCCATGTCTCTATTCAAAGGTAATTTTAGGAATCAATAGATAGCCTTATTATTCAGTCCACTACAGCATTCCCTGTAGCGGGTAAGGGCCACTCCACACAGCTAAAACACTATTTAGAGGTACTATAGCACGCTATTTAAAACCTTGGTTGTATCTCCTTTCATTCATTCAAATGTTGATAAGCCTGTTTAAAAACATCAAAAGGCTAGACAAACAGAGAATTTTGAAGCACCAGTCGAAAGAAAGTGGATGATAACAATTTTCGCTAAATACTATGATATTTACAATGTACAACACATAACAAACCATAAGCTAGTAAAAATAAATACCCAGTGAGGAGAGTTGGAAGTCTGAGCTTCATACGACTGCGAATCTGTCCAGCAAGAGACTCAACCAAAGCAATTCTACCAAGCTTGCTTTGAGGGGCTCCAGTCAATATTGATTTCAAACTTTCAGTCTCAGCACGCCAAGCAGTCTCCAATGAATTCTCGGATGAGCCATTCCCAGACTGTGTAGAAGCTATAGAAACAGATTGCCCTATCAAAGCAACCCATGGTATATCAGAGGTTTTAGGGGGTCCCTGGTTCGATAGGAGAGCCTGCACCGCTGCAAGAGCTTTTGGTTCGGATGAAGCTTGATCAATTTTACTTATAACACCAACAGTTCTGGTGGCTACAATTAAAACCAACAAAAAGGTTAGATGAACTAGTACTATGAAGATGATTAGGTACAACAGAAGAAAGGAATTTGTAAACATGAGAGGTTTGATTGGGTCTAAGACCAATTTCTAAAAAGCTTAGGTGGAGGTTCACGAATGACATTATTTCAGTAATATACACCCTCATACAAATTCACTTTGAGATTAAAGAATAGTGCACAGGCTCACTTTACCTCACATGGAATTCAACTTTATTTAAAAAAATGAGGCCACCAAAAGTAAAAACCCCTAAGAGTCCTAACCACTCAAATTTGAAGAATTGTCTGAGGCTCGTGATTGGTTTTATACAGGTAATCAAACACTCTGGAGTTAATTTTTCGGAGAGGGGGTGATAGGGGGGTGGCGCGGGAGACAAAAAGATAATCTGAAAACTTACATTCTGAGTCATACTCCTTAGCTACTCTAAGGGCTCGTGATGATGAAATTTCTGGCACCTGAGCAGCAGGAACTACTACCAGCAAAATAGCATCGTTGTGCTCAACATATTCACTGATCTAGAAATGATGAAAGAGAAGACATCAAACTTCTCTACAAGGAGAATGCCTCAAAAACAACCATAGACCTAAGAAATAATTAAAAGTAAACATACCCACCACCATCAAATGAGAGCGAAGGATCTGAGGCCACAAAGAAACATACTCGAATTTGAAATTTAAACTTAGGACAAGATAACATATACCTACTCACCATTTTGTCATCCACTATCCGCTGGTCCAATCCAGGCAAGTCAATCAATTTCAACGGAGGTGCTGTAGAATTTAAGAACAAAACAAACGGATTAAGCCCCATGATGCCAGCATAAAAGGAGGCAGAAACATACAATTTGATGATGGGCTTACCAGTACTGGTACGAAGTTTGAGATATATTTCATCACGGCTCCTACCAGATGAGCCTTTGCTTAGTCTATCCTGTAGAGAATGTCGAAGGGCGCCTATGAGAAAAAAATGGAAAAAGTGTAAGACGAAAAGAAACATTGAATGATATCATTTAAACAATTGTGGAATGATGGTGATTCTTACTTGCCGAAACCTGTTGAGTTTTGTTTTCAATTTGAAGGATGATTGACTTGCTGCTTATTGAGGTATCTCTATTCAATTCAATGCTAATGGGAGCCCGGGTGGCACCATTTTCACCAGTTGGCTGCAGTTTCCAACGGGGAAGTGGGCAAATAAATAGAGATTAAAGAGGAAATGAAAGAAAAGGAGAGCAAGGCTAATAGGCAATACCAAAACAGGATGTCCGATGAGGCTATTCAAGGAAGCAGATTTTCCAGCCCCCTGATCCACCACCGCGGCAAATGTATTGCATTAACAACGGATCCAACGAATTATACATACAATACAGATATATGAATAGCAAATGTGAGTATTTGTGTGTGTTTGCACGTGAAATTTGCACTTACCTCATCACATCATACCACATGTTTTATCTACCCTTATACATTGAATGTTGATCGAAACTATGTGAGAAATGTGAGTGGAAGAAAAACTCACGACATTGCCGAGTGCGACGACATTGAGGAAAGTTGTAGGGCGTTTGTAGCTGTCGATATCTTCATCGGCGAGGACGGCAGCGGCTTGGCGCATAGAATCGGAGAGCTGAACCAATTCTTCGATTGCCTCCATTGGATCTGAATTAACTTAGGTTTCCGGCGAGCGATTGAATTGGATTGTTGGGTGTAAATGCAAAGGCAAAGGCAAAGGCAAAAGACAAACGGAATGAGGGTGATGAGAGAACTACACTAGGAGGAGGAGACTCTTAACCAAACTCCAATTAAATCACCGTACCAAACCAACTGCACCCTCTCCTCTTCTTCCTCTCTCTGATTCTGATTGCGATGATAGCGATTGCTGTTGCAACTTTCTTCTTCCTTTTTCCTTCATTATTGCATGACATAACATAACATTACTCTATTCTCAGCGCTCCCATAATCTTTACCAAAAATCACTTTAGTTTCGTTTAGTAAAATAACATACCAATATCAACAACATCGCTTGCCCCATCGCACTTCCCAAACTATTAACACTTTTTTTACTATAGGACACGCCCAAAAATAACCTCAGTAACTAACATAGTAATGCCCCCGTGCTTTTTTTAAAAATATATTGAAATGCAAAACCATCCATTGTTATGTTTACTCCTTTTTACTTCTTTTTTCTTTATTTCTTGCTGTCAGAAAACAATTTGTGAAATATATATTCTTTACGTTGATACTAGTTAAAAATAATACATCAGAGAAATTAAAATTTCACGAAAAATAAGAATTTTTAAAGATACAATTTTTTATTACAAAGAAAACAGTCAAAAACTGTATAAAGCTTGAAAGAAGCGCAAGATTTTACATTGTTCAAATCATATTATTCCCCTTCTTCACTTTAATTTGTTTGATAAGCATGCATTTCTCACATTGTCTCTTCTTTTGATTATTCTTTTATCTACACAAAACTCGAATTCGGTATCAGTATTATGCTGAATGATACTCATTCCAAATATAAATATTTAAATTCAAAAATGAACTTTTATTTATTATTTGTGAATATAATAATTAATCTAGTTTGTAAAATAAATTTATGAAGAAATGTTATAATTATAAAATTTAATGAATATACTAATACTTTAGTGTTAGATTTGACTATTGAGTGTATTGACAAACTCATTTAATATGTGTTCTAAAACTAATCTAATTAGTATATAGATAGATTCATCCCGTGTGTATGGTTAGACTCATCTAATTGGTATATTAACAAACATATATAATGTATATAGTAAAGTCAGTCTAATTAAATAATGGATAAAACCATCTAATGTGTATTAATAGACTTAATTAATGTGAATAGACTCATATATATTATTAGACTCGTTTAATTAATATATAAACAAACTCGTATATTGTGTGTTGCAAGACTCTTTTGATTAGTTTATCAACATACTCATCCAATGTGTATTCTTATACTCATATTCAATGAATATACTCACTTATGTATTCAATGTATGGAATGACTCATATAATGTCTTTTACTATATTCGTCTAATTGATGTATGGAAATACTCCTCTAATGTGTATTGCTAGACTTACTAATATTTTTCGTTATACTTGTATAACCCGTGTATAAACAAACTCGTTTAATATGCATTGCAATATTCATTTAATAAATGCATTAAGAAACTTGTCTAATATATATTAATAGACTCGTTTATTTTGTGTGTGGAAAGACTTGTCTAATGTATATTATTAGAATCATGTAATCAATATATGAATGCTTTGTTTAATATGTATTGTTAGACTGTCCTATAATCAATACATCAATAGACTTGTCATATGTTTTTTGTCTTACTAATCCAATCTATTCATAGACTTGTCTGATATATTTTTATTATACATTTATCATCAATGTATGAAATAACTTTATTAATATTTTTTGTTATACTAATCTAATTAGTGTATAAACGTCTCATATGATACATACCATCCAAACAAAGTTCAATGTAAAATATAAATATAAATAAATTTAATCTTGTTAAAAATATTTAATAAAAGTATCAATTTTAATAAAATTATTTGTATAACATTTATATAAAAAAATAAATTTCATAACAAGGATGAATAACTTCCTTTTTAAAAAAATTAAAATTAAATTAAGACAAAATAAAAATAAAAGAACTAAAATAAAAAATTATTATTATCATTTTTCAATTTAAGAAATAAAAAATAATTAAAACAATTAAAAAAATATGAATTGACATGTGACTCATCTTTAACTATGTTGGTGTAGTGATAACAAAAAGATCTGATCATCAAATATTTTAAAATAAAAATCAAATTAAGACACATAAAATAAAAGATATTAATTTGAGATTTTCAATTAAAATGAATGTAAAACAATAACACTTACCATTTGACATGTAACATCCTCACTGTGATATCATACTAATAGTGCCACGAGCTTATCTCACACATGAAAAAAAAAAACTTAAAAAAAAAGATTGACTTAGTTGAGAGAAAAAAAAAGAAGAGAATTTTTACTTAAATTATTTCTACCAAAATTAGAACAAAATACTAATTTAACCATAAATATAAAACACATGGCATACTTTCGATATTTTCAAAACATTAAATACATTTTAACTTTTCGTTCCATATAATAATAGTGTTGGGAGGATATTGGGCGCGCATTTATTTGTGTATATATATATATATATATATATATATATATATATATATATAATGCATGTCTATGCCCACATCCTCTTGCAAGTACAATCATATATAAGCTGAAACAGACTTCTAGAATCTGTCTCCTCCTTCACCTTTAGAAGGTGAGCAACTTTCGAGTATCCATCATGATATTTCGACATAATATCTTCTTCTTTCATATCCGATATACACTCATGTTGAGCGTGCTTTGTTCTTGATAATTCCCATTGCATTGCCCATATGGCTAAGGGGCGCATGTAACATAAAGATCTATATTCATCTTTATAGGTCCACGCTTCAGGAGTTTGGAATGAATAACTGTTGATCAAGTAGAAGACATTAATTAGCTACTATTAGGGATACAAATACATGAAAAAAGATGCATATCTATAATCTTAAAGATCCATACGAACAAGCCAGCGAATATTATATATTGGCATGAGTTAGTCAGTAATTCAAAACGGCAACGCAAAGGATACCATTGTGCTTATTGACTTGTTGCATAAGAGATCTATCTTCAAGGTTGAGTTTGGTGGTATGATATTCCATCTTATGTTAGGCAAGACAAATTTAGAGAACATTTTGGCCTATCAAACTACATTTTCTTAAGTTTTATCTGGTTTGGTTTGGTCCCCCGCTCTCCTTGTTTGCTTTATGTCTTTGATACTTTGGTGTGTTGCAAATACAGGTTGAGGAGCAACCTGGTTGGGGTTGCAGTCTTGCATAGGGATTGCACACCTACTTTTATTCCAATAGAAGTGTGAAAATTAATGTGGAAACTTTGACTGACTAACAAGGCCAGTTCACAGGATTCCACCTTGGTGACAAGGTGTTTCTTGATGGAAAAGGAAATGATACGGCCAGAACAAGAGGCCCACAATTAAGCATGTGTATAAGGAGGAGATAAATGTGCAATACACCCAATCAAGACACTGAAGGAAGAAATAAGAAGACTATTCTGATAGCAGTGTTGGGAATGCATCCCACGAAGTCAGTTAGGAAGGGAAGTGCTAAAATGGGGAAATAAAGAGCGAGGAAGAAGAAGAGGTTTGAACTGGAATCTGGATCCTTGTGACAGACTAGGTTCTAGAATAACTATAGTTGTACTTTTCTATCTTTTCCACGTTCTATTGGGTGTACCCGTCATACTTAGTTCTGAATCACCTTCATCAGGCCTTATTCTATGGCCTTATTCTATAATACAGTCAATTACTTCTCCTTATTTTTCTGCTGGTACTATCAAGATGCAACTTGATATAAACTTCAGTCTGTAACTTTTCACAAGTACCACTAAAAGAACAGTATATAATATCTTTACCCGAGTCCATTGTCAGACCATGCAGTTTCGTACACTCCACCAGCAGTTTGAAATGCCATGTCAATCATATTTTGTTGGATCATTGTTGCAGCTAAGGCATATGTGACCCCTGACCATATTTCCCGAGATTGCATTGTTGACATGTCAATTTTTCCATCAGGTAACATCCCATTTACAGCACCGCGCCTTCCATCCTGTACTTTCATAACATTGTAATCGTAAATCATTTGAAGTGCGCTTCTACTTTTCTTTTCGTCAACAATAGGCGAAAGACCGCATGCTCTAGCATACCTGCAAAACAAAGAAATAAACTGTTTGAATTGCATTTTAATATTAGCAAGATGAATCTGCATGTCCGTTATAATTGAGGAAAACTGCAAAATTTAAATTGTTTAGAGAACTATGGCATTGTTCAGATGCTTGCATTTTCTTCTTATAAAGTTTAGTTTCAGATGCTTTGCCTGTATGTGACAATTGACAACAGCCAAAGTCTTTTCCTACCAAGTGGGGTTGGCAAGATGGACCAAATCGTGTCATTGTACTCTTTCAAAATTCAAAATTTTAGGGAGACCAATTAGACATGAATCCTTTTTATTGATTTCACTCTAAATTTTTCTTGCTCTTCCTTTATCTATAAATCAACTCTTCTTATAGGCTAGTTGACTTTATTTAAGTCAACACAGCAAGGATTTATAATGGGCAAGGATTTATAATGGGCTTAATATGTAAGTTTGTGTGATATATAGTGGATGCAAAGCTCTTTAAATTTTAAATTAGATGAAATTCAATGAATTCTTAAAGAAATAAGTTGGTTTACCCTCTCTATATGACACAAATTACATGGTGATTATAGTGTACCACAAAGTTAAATGTCACAATGAAAACCCATGCAAAAATTTAGTAAGGTACTTGGTTTCTAGTTAAAGTTTTAATGGATCACTGCAACATAGAGCTACTCGGAAGTACTAATGTAAATAAGGCTACCAAATAGTTTCCAAAAGACAAAATACTGACCATTGACCAGCTAATTGATCAGCTTGAATGGATGAACTCGTACTCCCACCACTGCTATCATAATTGAAGTAAGAACCATTCCATAACTTTTCATATACAGCCTTTGCCTTCTGAAACTTCAGCCAAAAGTAATCTTCAGAACCCTTGTCACCAACTTCAAGTGCCAGTGCTGATGCTGCCTGCAGTGCTGCTACCCACAGTCCGCCACTATAAGCACTCACACCAGACACAGACCATGTGTCATAAGTTTGGTCAGGGAAGCCTTCATTCTCAATCATTCCATCACCATCCTTGTCAAATTGTTCCATATAAGCAATTGCAATATAAACAGCAGGCCACACAGCTTGTGCAAACTTCTTGTCACCAGTGACAACTACATCCCTATAAATCTGAAGAACAAATTTTGAATTCAAGTCTTTCCACCTATCTGTGTTATAAAGATTATAGCTATTTACTTCAAACCATGGATCATTGAGTCCAATATCATGAGGAACAGCACCGAGAACTTTTCTAGGTACCCATTGGCCATCAACTAGAAGTTTCATCTTACTAGGGTCATGCATCAGTACTGCTGCAGCAAAGTCTCTTTGGATGCTGAGTTCAAGTTTTGGGAATAGCATGACTAGTGAAAAAGAAGCATAAAAGTGGACATCGTAGGTATTCCACATTTTATACTCAATGCCTTCAAGATAAAGAAACTGACCAATGTTTTCTTCCCCTTCTTGGAGCAGATTTACTCCATACGCAGACTTTGATGCAGGTGGAGAGTGGGTTTGCTCAACTACTGAGCCAAACATTTCAAGAATGTTGATAGCGGTATCATTTTGATTTGATAAATTATTGGTATTCTTTAAACGAGATATGTGTCCATCCAAGGAAAATTTTCTTTCTCCTGTGTTGTTAACTGAGCTATTTACAGGAAGTGAACCATCTGCTAAAGAGAAAGGGAAAAAACAATGACAAATTGACAGTGGCAACACACTATCATGCACGCAGGGATTGCAGGACTTCCAAAGGAAAATATACCAGACTTATTAGCCGAAATAAAAAAGAGAGTTTAGAAAGCCAAAGATACCTGTCCAAATTGTCCCCCCAGAATTCAAATAGTAAAGTTCATTTAAAAGGGTAGTTGGGTACCTGCACAGAACTCTGAAAACGTCAGATTTTGATTGTAGAAGCGGGTTAAAGAATAAAGAATTGAAGATTACCATTCAGGTAGTCTCTTGTCCTCTAGTATTGGTCTTTGCCAATCATCAATCTGGGTCTCCCATTGGCAATGTTCTATGGAACAAATTTATAGAAGTTTCAATTAGTAATTTATGGTATTAACAATCACGGATGAGACATGCCTCTGCATGGGGTTTTGCAAACAAAGTAATGCCCGCATCAAAATTAAGAAAAACAATATCCACAATCTAGCTTGCCAGAAATCTAACTATAGCTATAATTATTAAGGACATCAAATTTAGATACAATCCCCACCTTCAACCACAATATTTAATGGAGTTGGGCAAAGAATATTACCAATAATAGCATCATGTGCAATATCTGCAGCAGCATCTCCATGAGTACCATAGAATTTAGTGTAACGCCTGCAAACCAAGGTTTTTAGTTATGTTATGTAGCCTGAGAACTAGGGATGACAACAGGACGGTCAAGTGCGGGTTTGACTATCTCACCCCATCCACCAAGTAACAATTCATTCTTATCTAGTATGAAGTTTTTCTTCCATCCTCATCTCCATCAATATACCCATATATGCTCCCATACCCACCCATTTATTGTTTCAAATATTAATTGAATACTTTTTACAAGAAAACAACAACAAAGAAAACATGATATTATCAAATATTCAATGTTAAAAGGGTACACATTTTTTTTCAACGTCAAATATAAAAAACATATTATAATTATATAAATATCAAATAAGAGTATCAAATAACAATTGGATAAAGGTCAAATAATTACAGAAAAAAAAATGATTAAATGTGTGCTCATAAGTTATGAAATTAATGACCAAAGAAAAGTTAATATGAGATTTTTAGATTACCTAAAAAATTAAAGGTGTTTTAGAAATTTAAAATGGAGATGGTTATGAGGAAGAGATCGGGGCATATGTGTACATACCCATCCTCTGCCCATCCTTAATTTAAAAAATTGGTTATTACCTAGTATATGAAGATCCCCATCAAAATTGGAATGGATTTGGAAAATGCCCATGGGAACAAATTTATTTGCCATCCCTCCTTAAACCAAAGATATCATCACACAAGTTTTCTACCATAGTACCACCCACCTGTAATATGTCTTTCCTTCAGGAAACTTGACTTCAGGGCAGTCCCATGCCAATGAAAATGTCACAATTCGCTGAGCATTAGATGGAACAGTCACAGTGGCTGCGATGGCTGCTCCAATAGATGATCCTGGTTCTGAAGGCGTAGCAGTTTCAGAAAAATTCAGATGGTCAAACGACCCATGCTGAAAAGAACAATGGTACCATAATTCAATTTAGTGAAATGTTGTGTAGTGTGCATACGGATGACAGCAAGTTTAATATCATCTAAGTTGTACCATTTTGAATGAGCATCGTTAATCAACAACTAGAGAAAAAGTCCTCAAATTTCATCATTAATGTTTCTTGAGGGAACAAAGCACACATAAATTCCATTATCACTCAGAATACAGTAAAGGATCAAGCTAAGCAGAAAGGAGAGATACTATCTGCATCATATTATATTCATTTAATCAGTTCAACCATGACTAAGCGGTAATATACTTTAAAGGATCAATCATTTAATTAGTTTCTTGACAGTCTTTAAACTTTATACAGGTTTGCATCAAGTACATCCTTTTGCTGAGCTAATACATACTTCAATTGTAAATCCATAGTTACAATAGCCAATCCTATGAATGAATAGGAGGCATGGGAAATTAACAAATAAGGCCCAAGAAGTGATTATTTAAGCTTGAAATATCCTTACAGAATTATGTTCAAAGAGATTCAAGTATTGATAACTGTCAGAATAGAGAACAATAGATTCAGACATCCAAAAGCAAAGGAAACTCCAAATAATTGCTTTAAGAAATTCTTACAGCACAAGGATTAGCTTTATCTGTTACAGAACAGCATGAAGGAAAATAAAACATTGAACAAAATTATTTCAAAAAAATACTTATGAAATTCGAAAGTAGATCTCTGACCTGTTTAACTTCATGCCACATGTCCTTAGCCGATATACCATTATAAGAACCAGATACAACAAAGACAGGGCACTCTGAGATATGAACAAATTCAGTCTCTTCTGCTGCAATTGCAAATGTGACTGGAGATCTATCATTTGCCGTCCTGCATGTTAAACATACCACAATAACATTTATTTGACAAAAACTAATTGTTTTCCTTTTCATTTTTTTCTCAAAAAGAGAATAGCAAGCTATACTTACTTATGATGTAGAAGCACGGCATGAACCCCATCATTCAACCTATATCAGAAGATAATATGTATTGTGAATATTAGAGTAAACTATTGACGAGCTTTGGGAGGTTGAATCAAATTGGATCATCTGCGTAAAAAAAACAAACCAACTGACTATTTTCTTACATTTTCTTGGAATTAAAGTGGTCACCAGTAAATTCAGAAATTCCTCCAACAGAATTCTGAAGCACACAGCAATTTGTTTGCACTCAGTGCCCCCAACAAAAGAATAGAGTACTACAAACCAACAGAAGGTAACAGTAATGGCCAACATAAAAGTATCACTTACTGTCCATGTGAAAAGCAAGGTAACATCTGCTGACATATTCCCTAAATTTTTCAGCTGCAAAAAATAAAATTGTCTGCTTATTACTAACTTTAGAAGCATCAAAGTCCAACCAAAATTTATATGGAAGTCATCCTTGCCTACCGTGAAAGTGAAAACTGTTACAGGAAAGCTACTCTCCTTGTAATTATGAGGTATAACAGGTGAAATCTGATGACAAATTATTCTCAAAGCTGGGTCAGGTTCTGCATTTGAACAGAAGAGTTGATAGACGAGAGAGATAGTGAGTACTATAATGGAATTGAACTATGCCAACTAGCCCAGTTTACCCTCATAAATCGTCCAAGCCCTTGGGTACAATGCATGATATGTGGAACTGTTTCCATTTATATTCCAATCCCATGATTCAATCCCTGACACTGGATTTTGTCTGAATGAAGTTCATGCATAATTTTTTAAATTATATTCAAAGAATTTAAATCTGCCATTCAAAATAATAAATTAGAGACAGATAAGTTACAAGCAATCTACAAAGACTTACTTTATTATCTCTTGCTTCCCAGGGCAAAGTACACTAGAATATTTTTCACCACTTGGACGTGAAACGAAAACCTGAGACAACAATCTTTCTTATGTCTGAAAAGATAATACTATTTGGATGAAGTAAAGAAAATATAAGACATAAAATAATTTGTAAGAGATACTTGAACTTCAAGAAATACTGATCCAAAAATTTGAGTTTAACTTGTTAATAACCACATTCCACGCTAGAAATGTATATATACAGATAGATGCTAAGAGAAATTCTAGGATTTAAGGGTAACCAGTGAATTGACATGATATAAACAACCAGGTTAACCAAAATGGTATAGCACCTAATCCTTAATTACAACCCCAAGTTTTGTCGTTATGTTCAGTGCAGATTGGAGACAACTGTTTAGTGTCGGCATCAGGTAGTTATGCACATGTTCTTTTTGTCCACATTTCAAGCATTAAGGCCTTTTATGTGAGGAGACCTATCATATAGAAACAGTGATCAAACTTTCCTTTATAGTTTATCCTTTAAGGCAGTGGTATTTATGTAAGTATTATGCTCAAATGGGAACAGAACCACCTCCTAAGACAAAATAATGCTTATTTCTTCCATTACGAAGAAAAATCTACTTAAAAAGATTTAGGAAAAAAAAAAGTAGTGTGAAAGATAAATAAGAAACGGGAGAGATACACATAGATGTTACTCACAAAACATTAAGATATCACAGCCTGCATTATAACTATAATGTGCATTGTTGATAAACAATTCAATTTACTGAACTAGTAAAAAAGATTGGACACTGTTTTGCTTATCACAGTGTGAATAAACATCACATTGTTACATTGACATGCAAATTCTGGTATCATTGTATCTAAGGTCTGAATATAGAATATCAAATTTCATATTTCAAGGGAACACAGACAGTATCAGACCGCTCGGATTGCCAGAAATGTTTAAAATAAAGTAGAAAGGTATCTTCCTGATCAAGGAGAATGAGTAAAACTTACAGAAAACTGATTTGCTAAAACTGGTTTCTCTTCACATACTACAGGGAATAGTTGCCAACGCTGAAATTCACCTCTGAAACTTCTTCCAATACTTCCAGCTCTGGACATCAGTTTGTCAAAAGAAAATAAAAAATTGAATATTATTTACCCAAATTATCCAAAATGTTCTCAAGCTAATATAAATTGGATAATAATGATGATGTTAACATCGTAATATTCAGGTTGTCACATATCATTAAATGATTTTTACCATTTTATCACTATTATTTTAGTAGCCTGAGTTATTTCCCCATAAATATGCTGTACATTTCATTAATGTGGCCCTATAATTTCTCCCTTGTACAGTTACTGAATTACTATTTAATGAGCAATGCCTAAATAGGTAGAATAGTTTTTTCCCCAAAACCACACTCTTGATATCATCAAGATGACTCGTGTGTGAGTGTGTGTTTGGACAAATGTAATGTGATTATAACTTATTATATGATTGGTATAACTAGAAATAAAAATATACCTATCGACATTTTAAACATAAATCCAATTGGCACCTGTGGTAATATCAAGCCAATAAACGATATCACATTTTCCACGCACAATATGTACATGTTTTATACTACAACTGCAATATTTCAAATCAAAAACCCATAACCTAATTAGTTGAAGGTAACATTAAAAGGATCATATCACAAGGATGGTTAATTTAATCTTGTGATTATCTTTTAGCTTGAGCACATGGAAGAGAAATGTTACTTAATTCAAGATTGAAGACTTACCCAATAGCTTATATTCATAGAGAAAGAAATAAATATGAATATTTGCTTGCATCACGTGGTATTAGAAACTTGGGTAGTTTTTGGAAGGGTTGGGATTCCTTCAATGGTTTCTCGTGATTTCTTCAGAGACCGATTTGGTCTTCCTAGTTTTAGGTTTTTTCAGGGGTTTTGGCGTGGCCCCCCACTTTTGTATGTATTGTTTCTTTGTTTATTTAAAATATTTAGGTAGAGATACTGCATATGATTGTTACTGGCTAGAATGTGCGGTTACTTGGGATTGTAGCCAGCATAGCGATGTTTTTGCATACTTGCTTTATAAAAAAAAAAAAAAAAAGACTTACCCTATACCTCCCAAAGGAACACCATGACAAAATGTCGTGCTACGCTTGGCAAAAGGATCAATCATTCCAATCTGTGCAAGAAAGATAGAAACAACAAATAAACGCAGAAAACGGTCAGAGAAAAATAATCAGATGGATTCTTCATCGCACTAATCGATATATGATAGAAATTCATAGACAAAATAAGATTACCCTTCCTTTGGCAGCTTCTTCCCGACAATAATGCCATAAGCGATAGCCAATAGGAGCCTACCAAATCAAAAAATAGCCTCGTCAAATTCCCGATGCTCCTAATTTTTAAATATAATAGGTGGGGAAAAAAACGATAGAGTTGATATATGATATACCCAATAGGGATAATATTGCAGAGCATCAAAGTATATGAAAGGGGAGGTGACACTGAACTGTCTTGTCCTAAAACAGAAATCAAGAACAGAGTCCCTGAGATTTAAATTGTCTTATAGGGTAGGATTGCATGAGATGTCAACATTTCATAAATATTTGAAAGAACTTGAGTATGATTAACAGCAAATTGAAGTCGAAAAAAAAAGGTGTTGGGAGTGAGATAAGCAATAAGGAGGAGTTAATGGGATGCAGAATGAAGGTTTATGGTGCGATCTCTTTCAAACATTGTTACATGAATAGCCTTACCAGATGAACAATATCTTTGAAACATAAGGAGATTTCGGATGAGTAATTTCCATGGGAGTTCAATTTTCGGTGCCATGTAAGTGAAGGAGGATTGGGTGGGTGAGCCTTTAGCGGACATGAAACAAAAAGAGATGTTAGTAGAATGAATGTGGCATGATGAGATGGGTAGTATAAAATTAACCTTTCTGGTAGAACACTTGTTGTCTCCCATCTTCCCTTGCCTTGCGTTTTCTTTACTTAACCAGTACGTTGAATTAGATATGGGATCTGCTAATCGTCCCTCTCTACTTATACTTTTTTTTTTCATAAATGCGCGCCTAAGTAAACTTAACAGATGTAATAATTACATTAAAAATATAGTTGTATGTTTTAAATATTAAATGGTGAGATGAAATTTTTAGTAATTTAACTAAGCTTATTATCAATCTTCATTCAATAGTCATTATTAGATATTTTAATGCAATTTATTATTATTATTACTTTTCATTTATTATTGTTTCTTTTATTTTTATAAAAATATTTAATTATTACACTGTTTTTAATATTTCTTGAAATGTTCTTTTTTATATAGTTTAAAATTTTAAAAATAACATTACAAAATTAAAATAATCAATTTATGAGAAAATTATATATAATAAAAATTAAAAGAATTAACTTAAATTTAGAAATAAAAAAATTGAATTTCTGAAAATAAATAAAAGTTAAATTTGATTACTAATATTTTTATCATAATTATTATATTTATATGTATCTTATGTTTTCAATACGTGGTTTTGGTCTTCCATCGTTTTGTCCACGACTTGTTTTAGAAAATTCATAACTTTGACTTGGTCGACAAATTTTTATTATTTATTTAAGTTACCTTGAAAAGTGTGCTAAGTATTAAATGTATTCACATCAACTTCGTGATAAATCATCACTGGCCTAAAAAATTATTAATAATGACCATCTAGAAGAAGTATTTCCAACAATAAATTGCCCTTTTAATTCTGCAATACCCAACCTCTCTTACAAATAGATCATCACCTAATTGTGAGAAACCTTCCCTTTCAAAGGGATCAATCATTGATTATGTTAGCCGTCTCACACGTGTGGTCCTCCAATGATCGCCTACTTCTGGGATAACAATTTCCTTATTATTGCATCTGACATTCCCACTAGTGAATGAAATTACTAGATAATTAAAATTAATAAGAAACCAAAACTTATAAATGAAGATAATTAAAACAAAAACTGAAGAAACCAAATTCAAGAAATAACCATGATAAAAAAAAAAGTAAATGTAAAATTAAGCCAAATGTATTCAATCCTTTCAGATAGAATAGAAACTTAGAAAATTGTGGAGATGGAGGGTACCGGAAAGAAATAAAATATTACTCACTACAAATTCTAAAGCAAATAAGCTACAGTTGGAATTAGGAGACAAAACAAGAATTAGAGAGTTGCTCATTTGGTTTCCTTTGGCACGAATAATGACAATTCAGGCAAAGAAATCCGTTTGGGTGGGAGAGAATAGGCTTAGTTCAACAAACTTGCTGTCCCTATCCCTATCCCTTTCCGATGTCCGAAATGAAATTGAACCACCTTTAGTTGATGCATCAGAATACCTGCATTGAGTGGGACGGGGAGTTGGACTGTTCCCTTCAATATCATTATCTTCTTGGTGACCATGATTAGCAATAAGAGACATGGTATCATTACAATCAACATTCAGTCTCCAAGCATCTAAATCTAGCAAGTTTCCCAGCGCCAAACTATCTGCAACTGGACGATACACAAGCATGCACATGCACACCCCAGCACAACACACAAGGGCAAGAAAAGCCAAGAAAGCAAAGGCTTCAAACATAAAATGCTCAGGTCCAGATAAAACAGATAAACCAAGGAAAAGAACCCTTAATGGAAGGAAACCTGAAACTGAGAGTATCAGTGTGTAAATCCTCTTCTGCAATCCCTTATTAATAACTAACTTCAAAATCCTACTTCCAAGCCAAAAAAGGTAGGAGGTGAGGATAATGGCGAAAAGGCCAAGGAAAAGAGTACTGAGTAAAGGGTAAGTACAGAGGGCGATGTCATGTTCCTCAGTAATTGAAGAGGCAGTAGCTGTACTTGTAAAATAATGAGGCAACTTTTCTCCAGAACCATTGTTATTCTTGTTTAGGTGAGGTCCAACCAAAATGACAAAAAGTTGAAGAACAAAGATTGGGAAGCAGTATAGCAGAATATAGCCGGCTGTCTTCCCATTCCATTTTCTGTTCATAATTCCAGTATCCAACGTCTGTAAGGGTGCACGGAGGAGAAACACTAGTGTGAGGAAGAGACAGGGTTCTGCAAACCCCAGATTTGATACAATGTAGCATTTGCAGATCGTTTCCTGCCATTTTAAGTGAAGGGCACGTCTTAACAAACTTAACCGAATAATCTCACCAAGACCCCACCAGATTGCAAACAAGATAAATGCTATTCTGATGATCCAAGGACCACTAAAATAACTCAGCTGAACAAAACCCCGATTATTAATACGAGACCTAAAGTAAAATGAGTATGCAATGCACATCAAGCCCAGAATAAGCAATATGGCTACCAAACAAATTGTGACCACACTGAATGCATCGGCAGCAAATCTCGTCAGGGGCATTACCCGAATTACAGATTCCAAGCATGCTCTCTGATAGCATGGATAAAAAAAATTCTTTTCAGAATTCCACTTTAACACGCTCGGAGTCTCGGTATTAATGATAGAAGACAATGACGGAACACAGATCAGACATTCATTATGACTCCAACTGAACAACTAGCTCCCTTTCACGTGGCCGAATGGCAACGAGACCCCATCTACCTCAGAACATGTGTGCTGCCAAGTACCTAAGAAAATAAAAGCAAATACGTAAAATTGGAACAAAATTACTTGATACTTTAACAACAGAACATGGAATTTCACTTGGTGTATAACTTGTATTTCAGAAGAAAAAAATTGTTTGATTAAGCAGGCAACATATTTGCATGAATGATTGATTGGGGTGAAGTTGAATAAAAGAAAGAGTAAAGGGTGAGCAGTAACTGGGTTTGAACATAAACTTGATTCTGACTCTGACAGAGGAATACAAAACAATAACTTAAGTAAGTAACAAACTAAGCTAGCGAATCTGAAACTTGGTTGGTTGAATCAAAATTGAAATGGGTTTGTATTAGAGGACTGGAAAATGAAAGAAAAAAAGGGTGAGGAAGCAAGAAATGATAGAAAGAAGGAATGGAGAACTTAGGTGAGAGTGTTGGATTTGATGGATCTAGAAGATGAGAAAGGATGAAGGAGAAGTAAGAAATGAGAATCCAATGACTCTCCCTGTGTTGTGTGTTGTGTTGTGCTGTGTTGTTCCAAATTCCAAATCATACACACATGTTGTCTCCAGCCTGTCTCCAGCTGTCTCAGCACAACTCTCTTTTTTTTTTTTCTTAAATAAATATTATTTCCAATAATATGTCACGCCACGCTCTAACCACTTCCTACTGTATACTTTATTTTAGTTTCAGCATTTGTATTTTGCATTATATATTATTAATGTAAAATTTCTGAATATTTTTCCTTTTAACTAAACCTACCATTACTCAATTGGTGTTGTAAAGTAAATATAATTCAATTTTCCTTCATGCATGTGTAATGTTAATATTACCATATTATGCAAACAAGTTATGTTGAATTTTAACTAGGTTCCAGTGAAATTCATCCATGTGGCTAATTTAATTTTTGAATTAGACTAGTGTAACATTCCAAAAAAATATAGTGCAAACCCATATAATAGGAACATCGCATTCATAATAATGCATATCAGTTTTTACAAATGATAGAACGTACGGTTATGGCCGAACGACCTTACAAAATAGCAAGGGATTAAAACTATACAAATATACAAACCTAGACCGAACGGTTTACAAAACACTTATATCGAACGGTCATCTAAAACAAGAAAACAGTAGATGGCCGAACGGATTCTACTGTTCGACCTTAACATCTACCTCTACCAAATTTTTTTCTTTCAGCGCCTCTTCCAGCAACGTTTCTCCTTTTGCTCACATCCACACGGATGATCACTGCAACAGAAAGACACACATACCGAACGTACAAAACAGACGATACAGGAAGTAGGGTAAGCTTATGTAATTCAATTCAAGTATCAACATAGATTTCACACAATTCAAATAAACGAGATAATTCATTCACTTTTACATGCAAAGCCTAATACTAGACTCACACTGTCCGGACTGTATGAATTCTGTGTAGCTACGACGTTCGTGCACCCGGGTGATGTAGTAACTGGGATACCCTTAACAGCTGCCACCCGAGGTTAGTCCGTTCCGTCCAAATTAACCATAAGGACGAGGACCTCCTACCATTCTCACACATGACTTACCCTTCTCTACGTGAGAAACGAGTAATCACGAATATCAGGATGAACCGCCAGCTTAGCATGCCCACATTCATACTTTACCAATTCCCAGGTACATTCATGAGATATTCCTCCCCGGAATACTCGTTCATAACCAAAGTCATATCATCTATATCATATTCCATCATCTTTCATTAATAAGACCTCAACGGGACCAATTTGAATAAAGATCTCTTAGGATACCAAATGTCGAACGTTAAACTTCAACTCTAAACAAGACCGAACGCTTGGAGTGAGACCAAAGGTATCCAGTTCCAAAACAGATCAAAACCGAGGGAGTGAATATCGGGTTAAGAAATAGACTGATTACAATAATATTTCTCGAGGACGAATAGAACTAAACGTTATTTACTAGGTGAGCCAATTGGATGAGCTGACTCACGAGAGTTAGACCGAACGCCAACAAGCCTAGGCCGAGTACTAAGACTCTAGGTTGAAACCAATTGAGACAGACACTGTAGGACATCCAATAATGGTACTTAACGGAATCCTGTGAAGAAGTCGAACGTCAATATATACTTAGCTTTTGAATGAGTTAAACATCCAGAAAAAAAATCAAAATGTCAGTTGAAGACCGAGCACCATAAAGAGTGAACCCTATTGAGTTTGGACGAATGTTCTTATTATCAAGATATATTATAGAAAGGAGAATGAGCGTCTGATGTAAGACTGAGCACTACTAGACTTATAGAATAAATGCTTGATAAATATAGGATATCATTTAACTAGTATTAAAAAATGAACGAGATATACAATTACATATAGATATACTTAGGTTTACCATCAAACACCAAGGAATGAAGATCCTTAGTTGAACACTTATATAAAGATATTACAGAACGAAGACGCTCGTCCTCAACTAGAATTCTTTCCAAATGAAAGAATCCAGTTCCAACCAAGTCCACAGGAAAACTGAACGGTTAAAGACCATTCAGTGACGAACATAAATTTTCATATGGAATCACGTACTTAGAATTGTTTATATCAATTCATTTCTCAACTTCTATTTTCATAAAATCATACATTCATATCATAGTAAATCTTCATACTTCATACAATCAAGACATATCAATCATCATATTCATTCAGCAACTCAACGAACATGCATCCATTCAAGACGAACTTAAAATGAACATTCAATCAAATTATATAAGCTTCCCTTACCTCTAACGTGACCGAACGTTCACAACTTGAACAAAAAAGCTCACCACCAATTTCTTAGAAGACTACGATCGTGCTTTACAAAACTAGCCAAATGAAAGACCAGGAAAGTGTTCAGAAAAGGTTTAAGAAACTCATGTAACCGAAACTGAGTTTGCATGCACAGACAAACCACTCGGCTAAGAGAGAGGAACTTACCAGCCTAGAATCCGAAACTGATCGGTTCAAACGGACGCCCTCTACACCGGAAGAGTAGAAATGGTGCCTGAGTGGTGATCGGAGAAGAGAAAATGAGTGTTTCTTAGAGAGAAGATGAAGAAGTCTAGAGAGAAGGAGGAGAAAATGGAAACTCAGAAGGTTGAAGAAGATGGTTGCATGCAGAGAGTGACGTAAATTTTTGAAACTCAATTTTTACTTCTACCGTCAAAGACGAACGACCACTCAACTGCTCACACCTGCCTCCCACTTTCTGATTTCCAGATTTCCTTTGTTTGACACTTGGTGTCCACTCAGATGGGATTTTGGATGCGTTTTATTGAGATATGACAACCAGGACATGAATAAATATGTTCCAATTCCTCATGTAAAAGTCCTCTAGTAAAACGGCAAAATTTCCTTTTTACACATGCAAAATTATTACAGATAATATAAATTTTTGAATTATATAATCTATAATCTAAAATATATCATAAATAATTTTAAAGTATATAATTTGAAAAATGTTATAAATTATATATTTTAAAATATAGTTTTCTAATAATGAGGCACTATGAAGAAAAAAAAGTAGAAGAAAAATGTATTAAGGTTCATAATTAGACAAAAAAAAAAACTCGAAATTTATTTGAGAACTCACTCACTTGTGTGAAGCATAAGATTTAAAAAAAGTATAATAAATATAAAAGTAAAATAAATGAGATTAGAAAGAAATTTTAAATAGAAGATAAATGGATTTAGTAATTATCTAAATAAAAAATATATTCGTGATTAAATTTTCTTAATTTATTTCATGTTTCTTAATTAAGAAAAAAATACGAAAATTCCCTAAAATTGAAGATAAACAAATTAAAGTATAAAATAAATTTAATAAATAAAAGATTAAACAACTATTACTTTTTGTTGCATAAAAACTATTTTCTTGTTTTCTGCTCATCAAAAGGAAAAACCTCGTAAAAATTAAAAGATAAAACAAATTTAATAAACAAAAAAAATGCTATTTTTGTTTAATCGATAACCATTTTATTGTTCTATGCTTATCAAACGAAAATAACCCTTAAAAAATGAATAAAATCATATTATAAATCCAATGAACTAAAGATTAAACAAAAACATTATGCTATGTGCTCGTTAAATACCAACATTGACTACATCTAAAGAATAACAAAAATGAATGACAAAAGTGAATAAAAAAGATAAGGAACATGTAATACTACAATATCTACAACACACACAAAAGTGGAAAAAGACAATAAAACCATAAAAACCACAATTGAAACAACACTAAGATGGGCAATAGAGTCATTTCCGTTCTTGTCCTCAAAACAAAGCAACCTATAAGTGCTTTGAAAATGACACACAAACCATTAAAATGTATAGGAGTCGAAAGCAAAATAAAAGGTAAAAAGGTATTTTAATGTTGCCATAGGATTCAAGAGAGAGGAGCTCCAGAAATAATCAATAAACCAAAAACAGGAACATATTGTTTGGATTAAAAAATAATTATTAAAAGGATAAAATGGTAAAATAATTATTTTAATTTATAAATAAATTAAATTTAGATTAATCATAGTTTAAAGAGTAAAAATATAAATATAATTATTTTAATTTAAAATAAAGGTTACTTAAATAATTAAATTGGAAAAAATGTATATACAAAAAATTTGAGTCCATATATATATATACATATATACATATACATACATATACATACATATAATTTTATTGTAAATATATTTATTTTAGAAGTAATTTTACAATTAAAAAGAAAGCGGAGTAGAATTCAGAAATGGGCCGACCCGGTGAGAGGCAATGACACAAAACCCTAATAAGTAAGTAGAAAGACATGAAAGCAGTTACATTGGATTGAATCTCACACTCTCCACAGCACCAGCCGTGCTTCGGACTTCCCTCCCACTGTAAGATTTCATCTGCCTCTCCCTTCCCTTTTTCCATTTCAGTGAGATTTCCTTTTCATATCCGCTTATCTTCTCGATTAGCAGCTCCAGATCGCAACTCTGCACCAGAAGGGGGACCGCCTTTTTCTTCAATTTCCTTTAACTATGGCTCCGCTGGTGAGTCCTAGTCTTCCTATGCAATAGTTTCACTCTTTCTTTTAGATTTTCACTTACTTACACTCAATCACTCACTCACTAATCCACTCCTTCTCTATCAATTGGTCTGTTTTCTAGATCCTGCATGGTGGCAAAACAAACAAAAATTCCTACAAGACACTTATTGCAGCGGAGTACGTAGGCGTTCAAGTTGAGCTTGCTCCAAATTTTGAGATGGGTGTATCCAATAAAACTCCTGAATTTCTCCAGATGAATCCTATTGGCAAGGTCTCGTCTTTATCCGCGCCTCTAGACCTAAATCTAATTTAAACCCTACTTTCATTTCATCTCATCTCTGCTTCATCATTCTTGCAGGTTCCTGTCTTGGAAACACCCGATGGTCCAGTGTTTGAGAGCAATTCCATTGCTCGCTATGGTAAGCAATGTCATGTATAACTAGCCTGTCTTGTTCTGCTTTTCGAAACCCCTACACCATCATCTAAGGGTTTACATGAGCTAATTTAATGATGTTCACCTTGCATTGTATGCATCTGAGTATGAGGATTGTTGCTATTTATCTTTTCTGATGTTGAGGTTGTTTTGCTGTAGTTACCCGGCTCAAAGGTGACAACACTTTGTACGGTTCATCTTTGATTCAATACGTAAGTATATTTTCCTCCCAAAATTATCTCAAATGTTTATTGTTGCTGAGTATTCGTACTGTGTATATGCCCTCTACAAATGGCTGCTTTTATTGCTGTTAGTTTATGTGCTCATATTTTTTATATTTTATTTTAACGTTTCAGGCCCAGATTGAACAGTGGATTGATTTTGCATCACTTGAGATTGATGCCAATATTATTAAGTGGTATGCCCCAAGAGTTGGACGAGGACCATACCTTCCTCCGGTCAGTTCTTTACAAAGAATTTTTAATACTAAAGAAGTTTGTAATTTAGAAAATTTATTTGACAATTCCATGTTGATCTATGATGCAAGACGTCAGTTGGGTTCATTTTTCATGTTGGTAAAAATATAATAATAAATATATGTTAGTTCAATAAAGATATATATGTTAGTTGAATCGATAACCCATGTGTGGGAAAATATATAGTTATGGAAATTAAACGGTGGATGAAAATGGGGAAGTGTTCAATTCTTCTGCCCACAGTTTGTGTTTGTTGTTCTTCAATATTTTTTGGTCCTTGTTAAACATCATATTACCCTGATATTTTGGCCTGATCTTAATTATACGTCTGAATGAAGGCTGAGGAGGCTGCAATTTCTGCACTAAAGAGAGCTTTGGGTGCTTTGAACACTCACCTCGCCTCCAATACTTACCTGGTTGGGCATTCTGTGACCCTGGCTGACATCATATTGACATGCAATTTGTATTTGGGTTTTGCAAACATCCTTGTTAAGAGCTTCACCTCTGAGTTTCCTCATGTTGAGAGATATTTTTGGACCTTGGTCAATCAACCAAACTTCCGAAAGATATTTGGACAGGTCAAGCAGACTGACTCTGTTCCACCTCTTCAATCTGCAAAGAAGCCTTCCCAGCCAAAGGAAACTAAGCCCAAGGCCAAAGAGGAGCCAAAGAAAGAGGCCAAAAAAGAGCCAGAAAAGCCCAAAGAAGCAGCAGAGGAAGAGGCACCTAAGCCTAAACCCAAGAATCCCCTTGATCTTCTCCCTCCAAGTCCAATGATACTGGATGAGTGGAAAAGACTGTACTCCAACACTAAAACAAACTTCAGGGAGGTTGCTATCAAAGGTCTGTAACCCCTCCGGAGTCATTGTTTTGAATTTTTCCCAAGGATAACGATTATAGTTTATGATCATTACAGAGTGATTATGAATAGAATATAATTTGTTTTATGACATGCAGAGGCAGGTTCATTTTAAAACCTTTTTATCTTGCAGGATTTTGGGACATGTATGATGCTGAGGGATACTCTCTCTGGTTTTGTGATTACAAATACAATGCTGAGAATACTGTTTCTTTCGTGACATTGAACAAGGTTGGTGGATTTCTTCAGCGGATGGATTTGGCTCGCAAGTATGCATTTGGAAAGATGCTAGTGATTGGATCAAATCCACCGTTTAAGGTGAAGGGGCTGTGGCTTTTCCGTGGGCAAGAAATCCCACAGTTTGTGATTGATGAATGCTATGACATGGAACTTTACGAGTGGACGAAGGTTGACATATCTGATGAAGTTCAAAAGGAGCGTGTCAATCAGATGATAGAAGATTTCGAACCTTTTGAGGGCGAGGCTCTTCTGGATGCCAAGTGCTTTAAGTGAAAATTATTCCTTGTAAGAGGCTGCTGCTTTTGTCATGTGTCTTCGTTTTTGGTAGGTTTCGGTTTCTTTCAGATGTCTTTAACAGTGAAGAAGTGTTAGCCGTACGCACTTTATTTGAGCCGCATCGAAACTTCATAATATTTAGTTTTTTCCCTTAATTTTAATGATAGCAAGACAAATACGAGTGCCATATTTTTTTATGCCGGGTCTAAGCATGTATGGAAATAGACGGGTTCGTGTTTTTCTCCTTCCTACTCAATAAAAGAGGTAACACTTAAGGATCGAGGCTAACACTCCAAAACAATTTGATATTTGATTTAGCTTCAATGTCAATGCTATTTTCTCCTACCAACCGGTATTGACACCCGGTGTCCTTGTAACAATGTAGTTCAAGGAGGAAAGACAAGGAGGGATTTTGTGATTAATATTTAGAAATGCGTTGGTCACCAGTGATATTTTGGGATTGTATAAGAAAAAATTCATCTTGTATGTCACATTTTGGTTATGTTGGTCACCAGCGTATTAATTATTTATTTTTAAGCTAAAATATATTAAATTTTAACGATAACTAAGACATCTCCCGCCTTTTCTCGATAAAGGGAAATGTCGCCCCATCTTTTTCATTATTATAAAACAATTATTTTATCGACACCTCTTCTCAAACTAATTATAGATTTATAAAATTATAATTCTAGTTATAAAACATGGAAATGGCTTCCATGCAGGATGTAAGACCAAAATATAGATGGGAATCTCGCCTATTATTTATTGTCTTCGAAAACATTTGAGGATGATTTTTACAACTTTACTAACGTTGGTTATGCAGTTTTCTTGTGATCTATTAAACAATCACTGATGTCGAATTTTGTGTGGCTCAACCCCAAGTTTGTTTTATTTTGTAATGTTTACTTCATTATAACTTTTTGACATATTTTAAGGTAGATGGAGACGAAATTAATGTGTAAAGTTTAATCTTGAGTCAATTAAGGTCTGTTTGTGTAAGTCAAAGCAATGCAGCTCATAGAATATGTTCAATCATTTTTAAATCTCACTATTTCTGCTATATTTTGATGTACCCGTTAAAACGCATATTTTCAATTTATGCCTATTAATTTCATTGACAATTCAATTAAGATTTAAGTTTGTTTTTTTGTCTTTATAGTTTAAAAAATGTGTATAACATGTTGAATTTTAATTATAGATTGCATTCACAATTTTTTAAGATTAAATAATTTAAGTTTATTAATAACATATTATTTGATTATTAACAAAAAATCTTAAATTATCATCATAGAAATGTTTATTAAAGTTAATTGTTAAACTCATCACAGTAAGATGACTTGTATTAAAGAATTTTATGATGTTCCAGTCAGTTAAAAAAAAATTGACCACTTAATACTTAATATTTGAATATGCATACAAAACACATATAACACTTTCATATATTCACATTTGATGAAAAAAAATGAATAGATAACAAACCATCACAAACGATATTAGATTTGCGAAGAATAATCTTCCCTCAATCCCTCAAACCATTATAGATTGTGCAGACTAAAATATATTTTAGGATTAAAGAATTGCATTTCAGATTACAAAATAGTTATATAGATTATATAACCTCAAATATATTATAAGTTGTATAATTTCAAAATATATTTCGATTAGCTTATAAATTTAAAATACACTTTGGAAAATATAAACCATAGATCACATGAAAATGCATTAGGAAGTGATGAGATGAGAGGAGTAGGAAATGAAGGGAGAGGAAGTTGGGGGTGACGTGGCTAATTTAAGAACAAGAAAGCAAAAAGAGGTGAGTTAAGATGAGAAAGGAGAATTTGAAGCGAGCGTGTCCACGATGATGGCTGCGCCTAATCTGGTGAGATGTTACAGTTCATATAGAAATGATGTGATGAAGTCTAAGTGGAAGTGCAAGGCGGAAGGTGAAGCTGATGTGGTTGTGATTGGGAGTGGGGTCGGTGGACTGTGTTGTGGAGCACTGTTGGCAAGATACGGGGAAGATGTGTTGGTGGTGGAAAGCCATGACCAACCGGGTGGTGCTGCCCATTCTTTTGATATCAAAGGGTACAAGTTTGATTCTGGGCCATCTCTGTTCTCTGGCTTGCAATCAAGGGGTCCTCAGGCTAATCCTCTTGCACAGGTTTTGGATGCCTTGGGCGAGACTCTTCCATGTGCCACTTATGATTCATGGATGGTTCACATACCTGAAGGTCAATTCTTGTCACGCATTGGCCCTACGGAATTTTTCAAGGACCTTCAACAGTACGCAGGTCCAAATGCTGTACAGGAGTGGCGCAAACTTTTAGTGAGTTAGTTCTCTTCCCTTCCCCCTCCCAATCCCAATATTCTTCACTTCAAACATATCGTAATTTGTTTCACATCACAGGATGCCGTACTTCCATTGTCTGCAGCTGCAATGGCTCTTCCCCCTCTCTCTATTCGTGGAGACTGGGGTGTGCTTTCCACTGCTGCAGCTAGATATGCTCCCTCTCTTTTCAAATCCTTTCTTCAAATGGGACCTCGGACTGCTCTTGGGGCCACTAAACTTCTCAGACCTTTCTCCGAAATACTTGATGATTTGCAACTCAAAGACCCTTTCGTACGGAATTGGATTGACCTCCTCTCATTCTTGCTTGCTGGAGTCAAAGCTAATTCTGTACTTTCAGCTGAGATGGTTGCTAACTACTCTTCTTTCACCTATTTTATGCCTTACTTACAGTTACAAATGACAATTTTAATTTGGATTGTTTTTTTGGCAACTGTGTCCCCATAGCATTTTCAAATAGGTGCTTCTTTCTTTTTTTTTCTACAACAGATATCAATTTTAATTTGATGATATAAATTTACATCCCTCTTAGTAGCACATCAAGTTCTGATTCTCACCAAACATTCCCTCTTCCCAATTTTTATACATTCACACAAAGTTACTTGCAAACTAATACAGACACAGAATTCCTTGTTAAATGGTACTTACTATTCGTGAAATAAGACTGTCTTTACATTATTGGCTTTCTCTATTCACCTTTATAGAACAGATATTTGCAGTTATGACGAAGGGATTTGGTGGTGCTCAACATGTAATCTCTATAGGGCTTGTTGTTAAATTGATTCCGTTTACCGACTGTAGAACATTGTCTCTTTTCATTTCTTAACATCTTCTAAAGCAATGGCATAGAAAGTTTATGATTCACTGCTGGTTGAAGCCTTAGTGTTCTAATTAGCGAAACCTTTGTAAATTGTTACTAATATTCAATTTATGAATGCCCAAACAAATTTACCCCCAAATTTTCAGGTTTACATGTTTGCAGAATGGTACAAACCAGGATGCTGTCTTGAGTACCCCCTTCATGGAACTGCAGCTATTGTGGATGCTCTTGTGCGAGGACTAGAGAAATTTGGGGGAAGAATTTCTCTCCAAAGTCACGTGGAAAATATTGTTGTTGAAAATGATAGAGCCATTGGAGTCAAGCTGAGGAGTGGTCAAGTGAGTATATTTTGATTGATAAGAAAAGGCTCAAAGATGAAATTTTGTTGGTTAGCATCTGCGTTTTAATTTTTAATTCAATATTTATGTATTCTGCAGTTCCTACGTGCTAAAAAGGCTGTTGTCAGCAATGCATCGATGTGGGACACTTTAAAATTGCTACCTAAAGAAGCTGTTGCAAAGTCTTTTTCAGATAGGATTAACACGACTCCTCAATGTGATTCATTCATGCATCTCCATTTGGGATTTGATGCAGAGGTTTGCCATTTTGGTGACTGGTTTTATTTGTTTGTAATGTCTTTTTCTTGAAGCAATTTGATAAATAAAAGAGGAAGGTCCATGTTACAGCCAAAGTTTTCATGTGTTTAGCCTGTTCACGAACTGCATTCCAAGTAGTTGGTAGCTCACATAACACTGTTTCATCTTTGATTTATTCACTGAGAATTGTTATATTTCCCCCCTTTTATACGACAAGCTTTTTTATGTCCTCAAAGTTGTAGCAGCACAAAACAAGTAATGTCACTCATGCTGGTTGCATCTTCAAGTTTCAAGTAGCTGTCTGTCATCATCCGCCGTTTGAAGTTGATAACATGTTCTAATATCTGATTGACCAGGATATACCCAATGATCTGGGGATTCATCATATAGTTGTAAATGACTGGAAAAGAGGAGTTGATGCAGACCAGAATGTTGTACTGATATCAATACCTAGTGTACTTAGTCCTAATCTGGCCCCGCATGGGAAACATGTGCTACATGCTTATATGCCGGGAACTGAACCATTTGACTTGTGGGAAGGACTTGATCGTAGGAGTGCTGAATACAGAAATCTGAAAGCTGAAAGATCAGAGGTATTCATATCATATGTGGATAATGATATCTATGTATGCTTAGTAGTTAACATAGCATATATGTGTGTTTGTTGAATCAGGTAATGTGGAAAGCTGTGGAGAGAGCAGTGGGGGGAGGTTTCAGCAGGGAGAAATGTGAAGTGAAGTTGGTTGGAAGTCCACTAACACATCAAAGGTTTCTTCGGAGGAACAGAGGAACATACGGGCCAGCTGTGCAAGCTGGCAAAGATACCTTTCCTGGACATTCAACTCCCATCCCACAACTTTATTGTTGTGGAGACTCCACCTTTCCTGGCATTGGAATACCGGCAGTTGCTGCCAGTGGTGCAATTGTAGCTAATTCTTTAGTCTCAGTATCTCAGCATTCCAACCTGCTTGATGCAATTGGCATATGAACCCAAGAAACAAAATCTTTTATATGGCTTTGGCTTTCCAACCTACATCTATCTTCTCACTCTTCTCTTGTAACTGTAGTTATTGACTAAATCTCAATTTTTAAGGCTTCACAGAAATTGCATCTGTTGGAAAAAATATATGCAACTTTTCTTTTAATCACAATTTTGAAATCAAAATAAATGTGGAATTATAAGACAATTGATAATGGATTCAGGAACTTATGCTCACATCAGGTCTGCTGATGATCTTTTACTCAAGAAAAATATGTTGAAGTCAAACCCATCACGAAATGACCGTATCATTTCGTAATTTAGTAACATGTGTTAGTGCATTTCAAATTCTAACTTTCTAAGCATATGCACTTTCGGGAGGAAAACTATAATGGCATATGTCAGATAAAAATTAAATAAATAGCATCATCATCACTCACCTTCCAACCAATCTTTTATACTGTTTAAGATTTGAAATTAAATTCTTTTAATTTGGTAAGAATTTGGTATTAGTAGGATTTGAAATGAGATTCTTTTAATTTGGTAAGAATTTGGTATTAGTATTAATGGATGTGTCAACAAGTTTTGAATTCATCAATCCAGTTTTCATCAAAATATTCAAGGCAAACTTTCTTTGAAATATAAAAAATACTATCACTGGATTGTTTTCCCTCAATACCCAACAAGTATTTGAGTTTGTCAACATCTTTGGTCTAAAAATGATGATAACGATGTTTCATAAGAGATGCCATGGTGATCATTGTAAAAACAAAGTCATCAAAATATACTATTAAATAGACACATCCAACATTTGAGTGACAATAAAAGATTAAATGATCTTTCTTACTTCGAATCATACCAAATTATTGAGCCACACTACTAAATTTGCTAAACTAGACTTTATGAGACTTTTAAGATATATAAAGATTTGTAAAGACGACATATCAATTTGAATAACAAATCTAAAAAGTTTCTCTATATAAATTTCTTTTTACAAATCTCCATTAAAGAAATTATTTTTGACATTTAGTTAATAAAGAGATCATTGTTAAAGGGAAACCATGACCAGAAATAAACAAACAAAAGTCATCTTTTCCATTAAAGAAAATATATCTCCCCGTAATTTAATCCAAAATTTTATGTGTAACCTTTGCTATGAATCGAATTTTGAAATGATCAGTGCTATCATTAAAATAAACTTTGACAGCAAAAGCTCACCTTCTTGAATAAAGTACAGGCTCTCAAGTTCAACTTTTGCATTGCGCAATCCAATATACATTCTTGAATCTGGTAATGCATACCATAAGTAGATATTTATTTATATTATGTTTTTGAATTGTAGTTTTTAGGTTATTAAATAAAAGATCTGACTTAATATTTAAGGAAATGAGCTATTTTTTTAGCTCATGATCTTTGCAGTTATTTAAATTATTGGATGAGTTATTTTTCAGTTTTTTCATTTTTCAGACTATAAATTTGTAGTTGGTTCCATAATAATATATAGAGAGTGCAATATTCAACAAGTTTTTATAAGGGCAATTGCGGGATTTTCAAAACTTAGGGGGTGCAGGAAGAAAAAGGGTGCCCACACTCTCTCAGGACAGCGGCCCGTGCTTAGGGCTTTACTCCCACAGTAAGATTCCCTCTTCGTCTTCTTTTCCCTTCGTTCATTTCAGTGAGATTTCCTTTTCATTTTCGCTTCTCTCGATTAGCAGCTCCAGATCACAACTCTCCACCAGAAGAGTGCCACCTTTTTCCGTCAATTTCTTTTAAGCCATGGCGCCACGGTGAGTCTAAGTCTTCCTAATCAACAATATTAACCGATAAATTTCATATATTTATAAATTGGGGTACCCGAACATCAATATAAAACTTTCTTAACCACCAAAGTGACAATCTTTTTTGAAAAACAAAAGAATAGTAATGTTAATTCTGCAGTGTAAATCAAACCCTTCCTGGAGTTGATTCTGCAGATTCTGTTAGACCAAATGCCCAACACTCGTACCCTTTTTCTGTTAGGATTGATTTTGGCACCTAACAACCAGAGGAGAAGACAATCACGAGGCACGCACGAGCTTCACCACGGTCTGCTGCGATCGCAGCCCTTGCTGTCGCCGGCGCTCTCTGTCCTCGCCGCCGATGCACGCCGTCTTGCTGCCCTCACAGCTGCTCTTTTTTTTCTCCCCGCCTCTGTATGTTCTTCGTGGATGTAATCTTTTTTAATTTCTCCTCGCAATCGCCTCTGTTTATTTAGCATTTGAACCTATTTAATGACTATTGTTATGAACCCATGAATTTCGTATGCATTTTTTTTATCACTTATATGATACACCTATTTATGAATATAATTTTCCATCTACTCTTACGAGTCGAGGTACTATCCTCAAGTTATCAGCATGATTGTTATAACAAAGATTCCTCTCCAGTCGCATACTCATTTTCCAAATGTCTAGCTTGAGTGCCTTAACATACTGATTTACTTCATATTTTGTTCAACTTTCAGACGTCGATTGTAGATAGTACTTATACATGTGTTCAGTGTCTAGCAGGTTGTTGGAAACATGGCCAAGCATCATCCTGATTTAATTATGTGTCGAAAGCAGCCAGGGATTGCCATTGGACGACTGTGTGAGAAGTGTGATGGCAAGTGTGTGATCTGTGACTCTTACGTGCGTCCTTGTACTTGTCCGCGTCTGTGACGAATGCAACTATGGGTCGTTTCAGGGTCGATGTGTCATATGCGGAGGAGTAGGAATATCTGATGCCTACTACTGCAAGGAATGCACGCAACAGGAGAAAGATAGAGATGGTTGCCCCAAAATTGTTAATTTAGGGAGTGCCAAAACTGATTTATTTTATGAACGCAAAAAGTATGGTTTTAAGAAAAGATGATAAGGGTAGCTTACTGAGATGCTTGTATCTCTTAAAGCTTTTTGTACGTGTCTTGTTCGGATATAAAAACCATAGGAAGATCTTGAGTATGTAAGCTTTTATATGTTGAAATGCTTGTTTAGATTGCTGCTGATGATAAACTACCGAAAGATTATTGTTTGTTAAATATAATGAAAAATGATACGTGAGATTAATCTCTTTGTCTTGAATATAAAAAAAATGAGTTAAAGTTTAAAATATAAATAAGAAATAATAACAAATTAATTAAAAATAAAAGATAAATATAAAATTTTTAGACTAGTGTATATAAATTGTATACATCAAATTTGTTATTAATATAATCAATAAAAACTAGTGAAAAATATATGTAGTCTACACTCAAATGATACAAAATTGTTAATAAAAACACATATGCAGAGGTGACGTCAGAAGATATAGCACGAGAACAGGACAAAGAAACATTAAAAATTCAAAATTCTATTCTTAAATCAAGGAGTTAAAAGAGTAACATCAATGCTCTAAATAGCTATAATGTGCGATCACAAATGACAAGCTTGAAAGAGGAAAAAGAATAACCTTAACACTCTAAATCGTTAATTGAAAAGAGACGAGACATGCTACCATAAATGACGAAAAATGATGCAAATTCACAACTTCGAAAGGTGATGATAGTGCATAAGAACTCCTATGAAAGCGTAATTAACGGTACGATGGTTGTCTGACCGAGATAATCAGATCACAACTTCAAAAGGTGTAATACAATAAAACTCCTATGAAAGCGTAGTTAATGGTACGATGATCATCTGGCCGAAATGATAAAAATTATGTGATCATATGTAGTGGCAAAGATAATGAAATTTTTTTTCTCAAAAGAATCTTAAATTCTAGATACTATGTTGAATATAATAAAAAATTATATGTGAGATTAACCTCCTTTGTGTTGAATATACACGTAAAGTCCTCTATTTATAATAAAAAAATATAGACTAAACACAAATACAAATAAAAAATAATAACAAACTAACTAAAGATAAAAGATAAATATAAAATAAAGATAATATATCTAATCATATTCGTTGGTAATTTAAACAAATGACTAGATGGAGTATTTAAGTTGATATCATGCTAGAATTTGTGCCTGTTGAGGGACAATTGCCATTGTGGCTGGTGTAGTTCATCAATCCTCATACTTCTTCTTTGGAGTTTCTTTTCATTGCAGGCTATTGTGTTTTTCTTTAGGTTGGCACGTGGTTTGGGAAATGGGGTTAATTAAATGGTGTTTTCAAGTTTGTTTTAAAAATATTGTTTGGGAATTGAAAAAGAAATTACGTAACAATAGTTATTAACATAAAACACTTGCTGGTGTCCTTGTAATGTTTTGTGGGTGTGATATTTTCCTAAGCAATTTGTAGATTATAAATGTAGCCTCCTCAATTCAGCTACTGATTTAGCATTTCATTAAGTATTGTAATATGATTGCAACCACAATAGTCCCGACAATAGCAGTTATCGACACCTCCTAAACAAATATTAGTGGTAGCATCTAGGTCAACACAATTTTTCCTAACTAGAAATACAACTTGCTATTTCTTTACACAGGACATAAAACTAAGAGCATGTCTGATCAACCCTATGGTTGAACTCGTCCAAAGACAGTAAAGAAATAAGAAGGTTCAAAGCAGATGACAAGCCTTCTATGCTTGATAACCAGAGCAGCTTTAATTTAATGAAGTGAGTGAGCTCAAATGAGTTGACAGTTGATAGTAAATCATTGATGCGTGCTTCCTTCTTCCAAAAGCAGAGTGATGATTGATTTAATGATCTCATTATTCAGACCAGTTGCATTCTGAAAGCAAACACAAACCCGAGTATTATTCTCATATTGAAAGCAGTCACAGGTAGCTATGATATTACTAAAACATATAGCATAAGGCGTCAAACAATGCATTTACAGATTGATAGAATACTTCAAATGCGGCTAATAATTAAGTGCTAAAATTAGCTCAATATTCAGCCAATTAGGGGAAACAGTAGACATTGATAAAATTAGCTCAATATTCTAGAAATAGGTTATAGCCAGACCGATGAGACGTGTGTGATATTTGTTTTCCTATTTTCAGTTATTTTCTTTTTTAATCTCTATCCTTTAAAAGGGAGATTACTGATTGTTGATCACAACTAACATACAAATTCTTTTTCTTTCAAGTCAGACCATCCAGTTTGGTCAAGCTATGGGAAAGTGTTTTGCAAATGGAGTGATGACAGTTTGGTCTAACTTTATTTGGACTATCCAGATGGCAAAACTAATTTGCTTTACTAGCAGAAAATGCCAGTATGAATTTTTCTTATGGCTTTCTATTTTTGTTTCTTTTGGTGTTTAGCCCCTTATTGCACAAAAATTGTTTCTTATTTCATTCCGGAGAGTTGTGAGAGATAACTTAATTTTTTCTCTTCATCCTCATTATTGTTAAAGGATTTTCCACACACTCTATTTCACAGTTAAATTACATAGATTTGATTTTGTGGAAAAGTGGCTATATTTCAGTGATACAATGAGGAATAAATAGGACAGAAGAATAATTCTGTACATTAATCTAGCCAATAAATCTGGAAAATAGTTATTCATATAACTGCTGTAGTTAAAAAGAAGGAAAACCGATTCTAATTAAATCGATATTAACAGCATAAATGAGACAATTTTTCTGATTGATTTCCGCATATCAAATCTTGACTCTTATTTCTTTCCTTAATTTTCAACAATCATATCAATATTAATTCCAAATCAAAATTTAACACATTTTATTTTGAACACAAAAATTTAACACATTGTATTTACCTATTTTCTTTTTAAACACAAATTGACTGTTATTTTATTTGGGAAAAATTGGTTGTCAATAGAAATTTGTATTGAATTTGTTGGATCGAATAATCCACTTGTAGATGTGTTAACCAAGTCGTTAAAGAAACCTCAGAATGAGTTTATCTGTTCCAAACTTGGAACATCCAACTTGTGGGGGAGTGTTGGAATTAGTATTAATTCTAGGTAGAAAGTAGTTGTTTTGGGAACTACTACCTACTGTACCCATGTGTTGTACCTAGTTTTGTACCTAGGCTTCTAGTGCAGTCTTTTGATATTTCATTTTTGCATTATATCAAATTTGTATCATTATAAATAGAAGATAAGAGGGGTCTTTTAAGCCGTCCAAAATATATTTTCTCTTATTAATCTCAAGGATATTTTCTCTTTATCAACTAGATGTCAAAAATGCTTATTAATGGTAATTTGCAAGAAGAAATTTATATGGAGTAACATCTAGGTTTTGTTGCTCAGGGAGAGTCTTTTGGATTGGTATGTCATTTCCAAAAATCTTTATATGGTGTCAAGCAGTCTCCTACGATTGGGTTTGGCAAATTTAGCATTGTTGTTCAACAATTTGATATGACTTAGAGTGAGGCAAATTATTTAGTATTTTACTGTCACTCTGGTGGTGGGTATATTTATTTAATAGTACATGTTGATGATATTGTACTTACAAGCAATGATCACTATGACATCTTATAGGTAAAATAACACCTTTGTCACCACTTTTAGACTAAAGACCTTGGCAAACCTAAATATTTCTTGAAAATTGAGATAACACAATTGAACAAGAGAATTTTTATTTCACAAAGAAAGCATAAGTTGAATATTTTGGAGGAAATTGGGAAAAATGAATTCAAAACTAAAGACCTTGGCAAACCTAAATATTTCTCGAAAATTGAGATAAAACAATTGAACAAGAGAATTTTTATTTCTCAAAGAAAGTATAAATTGAATATTTTGGAGGAAATTGGGAAAAATGAATTCAAAGTCTATTGACATACGATGAATCTCAATGCCAAACTCCTGCCTAATTAGGGGGAGTCACTCTGAAATCCTGAGAAGTATAGATTAGTTGCATTCAATATGTTTGATGTTTTCAAAATCAAACTTGAACTCCTTTATAGATGGGAGATTTTGACCATTAAACTTCAGTGGTAAAAAATGCTTAATAATTTTAGCCACCCACTACAGAATATCATTAACTATGGAAATAAAGCTTAAAATGGCACCTCTGGCTTTCTGATAAGCTCTTTCATAATGGAGTGGAGAGCTAACCGCAGCTCCTTGAACAAGACAGCTACTTGGGCAGGTGCTGTCAATTTCAACCATCCATCAATGATGACCTGACCAGTCTATCACAAAAAGCAAAGAAAATTAAAAATAAGAAACAGCTATTACACTTCGGAGAGTGCATATTTAAACAATCTAACCAAAATACATGTTCCCATTAAGAAAATACTTATTGTTTTAAGCAAAGTCCCCTAACTAACCAACTACAAAAATTCCAATAGATTGACTCTTTTTCAACTATAATGGAGGAGAAATTTCAATACTGTTTCTGATATTATTCTTGGAGGAGCAATTGTTCTTAAATAGAATGCACAGACATAACAACTGAAAAATGTAATCTACGATGGATATAATATATTCCTACAATCCAGGATCAATGATCTTGTACAATAAATATAAAATATACTGTCAGCCTATTAACCCTCCTAACTATGAAATGAAATCAAGTCTCCTAATTATGTAATTAAAACTAGACAAGTTAATATTAACAGCAGCATAAATCAAGGAATTCTGACATCAGCTAATCTAGAATTTCTTATAAAATTGTCCTTTACTCCATGTTAATTACATAAATTAAAAGTTACAACAGATCCTTAAGTTCATGGGTGTGTTTAATGCACATCAGCAAGAAACTCAAGTAAAACAAGTAAAACATACACGCAATCAAGTCACAGCAAATATGATAACGTCTTCCATGTTATTTGATATGAACAAATGTTGAACATAAAAGATGCAAAATTTATTTTAAGTTTATTTTACAGGAACAAAAGACAAATAAGATTTTCATATTTCTTTAATTATTTCAATATTTATCATTCAATTATTTTCACCCATTGTTTACAATTTATTAATAATGTTACCATAATTGTATATGATTATAAATAAAAATAAATTTTAAATTAGATAGAATGTAATTCTAAAGAATTGTTTCATGATGTCAATTTGGTTTCATTCTTAAGAATATTCAGATAAATTAAAATTGTTAGAAAATAAAATTCATAAATTTTAAAGAACTACCAAATGTCCCTGTCAATTCATTTTTTTATACAAATATTGAAGACATCTTATTTTTTCTATTTTACTATTGACTTCATCGTCCATCGTGCAAGGGATTAGAAAGTTGTGCCACACTTCATTTCCAGCAACCATGAACACCAGCCAAGATAATGCAAATTATTTTTATAATGCATATTATCTCATTTTTCATGCAGCGTAGTTCAAGTTTCACATTGGGAACTGCTAATTTAAATTATCTTTCTTTGTTCAACATTTAACACTTATTCAAATTTCATATTCTCTTCCTCTGAAAATTTCCATCTTGATTCTAGTAAAATCTCGAACATTTTTTTCCCACAATATCTTCATTGTCACAGTGTAATTTAAGCACAAAATGATAACCAAATTCGTAATTCCCAGGGGGGGCACAGAAGCCAAAAGAAAAATGGGTGGTGTTGTAGGTGTTCTCATTCCAATCACATACAGTTTGGCCACATGGATTGAGCTGATCTTGATGGATATTTTGGACTTTTAGGCATTGTGTATCAGACAAAAAAGTTGTCCTATGATTTATCAAGTAACATAAATTCAAACTTTATATTGTTCTTGACCTTTTGTTTGTTGTGTATCATAACTGTTTTAAAATTAAACACAGTGCAAGTATGTTTGTGCTGTCCAGTCATTTATTCTTGGCCAAATCAAATGCATCAAATATGATATTTGCAAGTTATGAGGATATTTCCCCTAAATTTAAGTTTTACAAATAATAAATCTTAGAAAGTGGACTTTAAACCTAACATAACCTTACAAGATTGGTATGCAAAATGAGGTTTCCATCTAATTACATATTATAATTTGACTATATTTCTAAGCAATGTGGAGTCTCCAAAAAAAGAATTAAAAGGAAATCTATTTATTGAAGATCTGAATGTCAACTTTGTTCCCCTATTATTGGATCTAAGCAGTGTACCAACTATGTATTTACCATGGACCTACCATATATTAGACATTGTGTTCTGGGTAATTGATAACTTAATTTTTATGTTCTCATCTTATTGCTTATGGCATTCCCTTAGGATTTTTATTTCTTTATTCTTTCATTTTTAGCTTGGTTTTTCAATTTTCAGAAAATTTAGGAGTTGTTGTGACTATAGTTTAAGATACATGTTTTTCAGCTAAAACTCAGATTTTTCATGCTTTGACCTTTGCTGACTGTGTGACTTAACTTCTTCTACATATGTCTAATATAGCTGAAATTTGAGTGTTGAATTCTAGATTCAAAAAGCTTTAGTTTTAGTTCAAGTTGGAAGATTATGGCAGTTTGCAAGGGCCGAGAAAAAATAGTTTAGCTTAAGTGTTTCTTTTGTATTTTGGTGTATCTAATAATTCCTAGACTAGGCCTGATTTTGTTTTGGCTTGTAAAATTGGGCTCAGCATGGAGTGGTCCATGAGGATTGAGCTAGGGCAGGAGATCCCAAATTGCCATGTCAGAAAATCACTGTTCCATTGCCTTAAGTAATTTTTATATTGTAGCTTGTCTAGGTAGTTTAGATTATTCCTACTTAATTCAGCTCATCTTCATTCAGTTGTGCTGCTTAATTACAAGTCATATAAGTTTCCAGCTAATGCAATGTCCTTAGTTTATCTGTTCAACTCATTTTCTCATTTTAGTTAATTTAAAATCTGTCTGTACTTACTCTTGAATCCACTTTGCTGCTAAGGTCATTTTAGTCTTGTTTCTTTTACTTAATTCCATTTAGCTTCTGTTTACCATTCCTCAAGCTTATTTAGTTCAAATTCTTAGTTGATTTTGTGGGTCACTGCTTTACTCATGTTTTGAAGCAATTGGTTTCACTTTATTCTACATGTTTTGATTTCTTTAGTCTCGGGATTTTACATTCTGATTTAGCATTATGTTGTGTTTGGAGTCCCTGTGAACTCTGCTTGTTAAGGTCTTTGGTTTATTTAGTTCAAAGACGCCTGTTCATTTTGCTATGTTATTTTAGCTTCTAATGTGTTTCAGGTCTTGTTTAATAAGAGCTCTAAAGTTGTTCTAATCTTTAAATCAAGCATTCAAGTTTGGCTATGCACTGCTTTATCACCATAAGTACTATTTGTTTGTTTTTCCAAGCACCGGTTAGATGCAAGTAATGTTTATCTGTTTTCTACATTTTGATATTTGCTTTTGCTTTTAGTTAAATGTGCATTTTACTTGTTCAACATTTTTACATTTTTAGTCTTTTATTATATTTGTTAAAATGTGGACTTTAAGTCTAACTCAACTTTATAAAACCAACTTGTAATTGAGGTTTGCATCCACTTATCTACTGAAAATTGGTCTTAACTCTAATCAATGTGAGACTTTCAAAACACCCTTCACACGTGACACATACATCTCAAATGTGGAACTAGACATCAATGGATGGTCCAATAGTACTTGCCAAATGTGACACATACATTCCAAGAGTGGGTGGAACAATAGACCTAACAAATCATAAACTTTACTAGGATAGACTTAACCCATGACTCTGATACCATGTTAAGAAGTAGACAAAACAGATAAATGTGCTGAAAAAGTAGAGTATGGCTAATATAGTTGGGTTCTAATAATCCCGAGTACATGAGACACCTAACAAAAATCATTCCTATTTCCTCTCAATTTAGTCCTTTTTCAATTAAATAAACATCATTTGTTGAGAAAAGAGTAGCATGTACCTGATGCTGGACATTGATTGACCCTCCAAACAGCAAAATGGAGTATGGAGATATGACCGTAGTATCTCGAAGAAATACTTTGTTTGTTTCAACCTGACCATTTCACCAATAAACAATGTCTAAAATCTTAACAATCGAATTGCAAGTAATTCTGCACAGATATACATAATTCACGCAGAATCATACGAATGATAACAAGTACATTAGAAAATTTTAGAACACTTAAAAGATTATATAATAATTGTATGAAACATTAGTGGCTAATACATCAAGTAATACTAGCAAAGGACCCAATGGGACATGATCAAACTTTTGCAATGTTAAATTTTACATGCATCAATTTCTCAAGGTCAATAAAGTTAGCCACAATTTACTCAGTAATTTTAGATTTGTAAATATGTAAATGCCATGAATTTGATGCTAAAAGGAATTAATAAACTTATGCAGAGAAAAGTATCAGCAAACCTTTTCGAGGAAGACAAGAAAGGGGTACTGGAATAATTTTGAGTTACTGTTGATAGATGAAGGGTGAATATGAACCTCTCTTCTTCCATCAAACCAGACTGTATGACGAGAATTTGCAGAGCTAGAAGACTGTTTAATGCTGCTGAGAGCTGCTGCAACAATGCCTTGTTCACCAGCAGCTACATTGGGGTATAAACCTGCACATAGTATAGCCTACAGGAGTGCACTTAGAGCTTTTCTATGACAAAAGAATGGAGGTGATCAAAGGAATCAAACGTGACAACTAAATGAAAATGGTAAAAGTTTTGTAAACTCAAAAAAATCTAATATAAATAACATTTAGAAACATAAATAGCATTGTGCATGAAACACAATAACAACTTCACATTTCAATTCCATAATAAAGAAAAGACTCATCTGCTTTTGGTTCCTCATATAGTTAATTGCAGATAGCTATCACAACCCAAAACCGCTGTAGAGGGATAGCAGTAGCAAGATTGTTAAGATTTGGACGGTCTAATACATAAATAGTCTATCAGTGCTAGAGAACCCCTTACACTCCTTTTCAACAACTACAAACCTGTGGGATTACTTGAAGCAAATTTACCGCAAGAACAACACAACCAAACACTTTTAAGGTCAGGTTGACATTGCCAATTATTAGCAAGGATCTATGTCCGTTTAGCATTATTACTCTGTGTTAAGAAGTGAACTTTAACCCTAATTCAATCCTACAAAACTGGCTTGTCAGGTGAGGTTTGTATCCATTTATATATTGTGAATTTGCTTTATCTCTAGTTGATGTGAGATTTCCAACACATCCCCTTCATGCATAGGTATACACATATTGTGTGTGGAACTTGACATTAATGAGTGGTCCGATAGTGGGTGAAACAATATGTCCAACAAATAACAAATCTCATTAAGATAGACTCTAATAATGATTGTGATACCATGTTAAGTAATGGATTTTTAGTCTAATTCAACTCTACAAAACTGGCTTGTAAGATGAGATTTTCACCCATATATATATATATATATATATATATATATATATATATATATATATATATAATGAATTGGTTTTATCTTTAGTAGATGTGGTAGAACATTATGCCATTTTACACCTCGGTGTCCTTAAGGATTCATTATGTGCTATTCAACACATTTATGAAGTCAACAAATGCTATCAATTTCTTAAGAAGCTTCACCCATATTAGATTATGATTTTTAGATATGTCGTATTATGTATTTATTGTCATTAGCTATATAAGATGAACTTTGCTGTGTGCAGTTCATACAAACAGTTTTCAGCATCTTTCCATCTATCTTTCTCTATTTCAACATGAATTACATAAAGTCAAAATGATTGTAAAATATATCAATTTAAAGCTTAAGAAAACAAAGAAGCAAGCATTACCTAAAAGTTGTAATCAAGTTAATATGAAAACTTTACCTTAAGAACTGACAAATGATGCGCATGTATATTAAATGGTTGTGATGCATCAGAAAGCCAATTGTCAAGACTCCCTATTTTTTTTCCATGTTTCTGAAGTGATCCAAATAATGTATAAGAGTTTTTTCCATACAAACAAGGTAATCTCGCATATAATCTTAAACAAAATGTTTACAACACTTATCTAGCATGGATAACATGAACAAACAAATAGCATATAATAAATATAGTTTACCTGTTTACCTACTTATCTAGCATGGATAACATAGACAGACAAGTAGCATATAATAAATATAGTTGACCTACTTATCTCCTTATTACAATCTTCTATGCATGAGTACCATAAAATAATTAAATGAAGCTGAAATGTTTGAAATTTCACTGCGAAAAATGCAAAAATGTTGCTCAAATTAGGTTTTAATTTCATAATGGAAGTTTTGAAATATAATAATTTTAATTTTGTTTTCATTAAGTAAACACAGATATACTCATAATTAATCAATGAAAGTAACAAAGCATTTATATCCTAAGAAATGTGACACAACTAGTACCCAAAACATCTGAATTAACAATATCAAAAGGTGACTTTGCCTCATCACAAACAGTGCCCAGCAAAGAACCCTGAACATGTTTTCTAAGGCATATAATATGAGGGATCATTTCTTTGGTGTGCTAAGACTCAAACAATTGACCATTAATAATTATTTGTCCTACAACACAACATCCTTTAAACTTAAAAATAAGAAAAGAAGCATACCTGATAATCTTTCGGAAGAGTGATGAGACCAATATCTGCCAGCAAAGTTCCAAACTGCATCCTCATCTCCCTAACATCAAATACACTAGCTACTAAAAGGAGTTGATAAAGAATATAATTTACAAAGAAGAGATTGAATTAACAAGTCATCAGATGTTTGCTTAATGTAAATTAGTACTAAGGGTTGGAAAATAAAAATAAACTAAACATCAAAATATCATAAATAAGCTATGCATATCCTTAATGTATCCACATCTATATTGAGTTGGCAGTTCCATTTTATCAGGTTCCTATTGATCACTCTTTTCTCAAATCTATTTGCTCTGTTATAAATAGGAGATGAAATGATCAGGTCAGGACCATTATCCAAGATGCTGTGATTGGTATTATTAACAAAATATAGTTCAGCAGAAATAAACTGAGATTTTGTAAGATAGATTATCATTACATGAAGCATAAAACTTTGGTAAACCTAATCTCGTAGGTAGCATAAATAACATTAAGGAATTTGCTATAATCAAAGTCATTGTTGTATCCGAACATCCTAGGAAATATGTCAAGATTATTCAAGTTAGCCGGAGACCTCCAATTAATATTTGGGTTAAATGCATCACCGATGGAGCAATTAGAGGATTCACTAAAATGCTTGCAATAGATTTTGAAAATTAATTTGGCTACTACTTTGACCTGTTCTGAAGTTATTTTGGTTCATTCCCTTATCCATGAGCTAAAGGTTTCAGTTTGAGCTCCTATTATCTACATTGACTATTTTAGTATTGTTGCTGACTCAAAATCTCGTGCTACAATCAGCCAAATATTCTTTTTCTGGAGGGTTCTCAAGAAGTCTCTCATTGTTGATCTTGTTACAAAAGAGCAAGTTGCTGACATTCCCACCTAGCCTCTTTCAAAGGCCCAGTTCTGCAATCTAAGCGACAAACTTAGTTCTCAGCTGGTCACAGCTCTCACCCCAAGTTTGATGGGGGTTGAAATAGAGAATATGTGATTGCATATTAACTACAGTGTTTTAACTTCAGTTTTATCACTAGATTACTCTTTGCTAGCTGTAGTTAGTAGTCCAAGATGTCCATTCTGTTACAGGAAGTTACATAAACTTCTTCTAATCTCTACCATGGTTACCTGAATTCTCTGTTGAGAGGTTCAGAAAAAATCTGTAAAATAACTTTTTTCTTTTTCAATTCTCAGTTTCTATGATTCCACGGCAATCAATATCGAGATAAAAAACAGATGAAACAATATGAATTGGTAGCTCAACTGCACTCCTAAAGGAGAAAATGGGAGAAGTTATGAATACAGGAGAAGAAAATGTAAACTAATCTCTTTAGTCACTTGAATGAGATGTAGAAAAAAAAGAAAAAATACCTTATCATAAACATCACGGAGCTGTTCAAAAAAACTGAACTGCAGAATTTCTGTGCAGCTTTAGCTCCTTTCTGCAGGTTTGAAATTATGAAGCAATTAAACCTGTGTACTGAAAAAACAACGTACTCAAAATAATATGCACATATGTGACAGCTTCTATGGATAAATATACAGTGTATATTCTTATATCTTACAGTTGATCCACCACTAGATTGGTACATCCTTTTCATAATCACGATAATTGATTGTATTTGATCCAAACATGTTCTCTACCCTCCCTCCCTAACCCCACGAATAAATATCATTTATTGGCAACACAAACTGTAGTCATTTCTGGGTATGGCTGCTTGTACTGGTATTTTCAAGGGTAATAGAGGAGAATATATTAGTAGTTTCTCATCTTTTTAAGGAGTTCACGAATGCTATTTATGCAGAAATTATGAGACTCACAGTGGAATATGCTTGGAATGCAAAATTTAGAAAGCTTTGGGTTGAATGTGATTCTACTTTGATCTGTTTAGTTTTTGCATCCCTTTCTATTGTTCCTTTGAGACTTAGAGGAACATACAGTTGTGTAAATCCGTGGATTTTAAAGTTTCTAATATTTTTCATGATGTTAATCACTGAATAGACAAGTTGACAGCTTTAAGGTGATAGGTTTGATACAGCTTACAAAAGAAGGAAAAAAAGAAGGTAGTTAGTACAGTTGTAATTACATAACAGTAACAAACTATTATAAATAGTCTTACTAGGAGGTGAGCAGGCAGTTTTGGAGTACTTTGTAAAGTGGAAAGTTAGGAGAGACAGGTCCTCTCAAAAGACCTTGAAAATTGTTCATTGTTGGTTCCTGTTGTTACCACATTGGTAGAACAAAGCTGTTTGGTTCTTTAGGTGAACATCCAAGAACCTGTCTTGGAGTTCTTTACGTGTATAATAAAGTCTGGGTACCTATCAATTGGTATTCAAAGACTCTTTTCTGGTCCTGTGGTAGCTGTTGGGGCATGGTGAATACAGTAATGGAATTAAGATTAGATGGGCTTGAAAATATAGTTCAAGAACAGGATAATGAGTATCTGTCTGGAAGATATGATTAGGGACTTATGGGGGTTGTGGAGAAACTGTCTTCCACCATGAAACAATCCGAGGATAATGCTTCTGTTGCAAATGGAGGCAATGAGGGCAGTAGAGAGAATGAGGAGCCAGGGTCTATCGTATCCTCATCAAAATGGAGGACGTTTGACATACCTGTCTTTGTAGGCTGCCTATGGTTGGACTAACAGATTGGAAAGGTATTTTCATTTGAAAGAAGCCAGTGAGGAGGAAAGAGCGCAGGCTGGCATGGTTGCTTTGGAAGGGAAAGCCTTGAATTGGTTTCAGTGGTGGAAACTTGCAATCCAAATCCTACGTGGGAGGCACTCGAGGTGGTGGTTGTTTGCAGGTTTCAACCAACAATGCTTCAAAACCCCTCTGAAATTCTGATTGGCTTGCAACAAACAGGTTTAGTGGAAGATTATATTAAGCAGTTTGAACAATATAGTTCTTGAAGAGGATTCAACAAAATTATTTGGTAGGCATTTTCTTGAATGGGTTGAAGGAGGATATCAAGGCTGAGGTTAAGTTGTATGAACCCATAAATCTTCCTGAGTTGATGATGAAGGCTCAGATGGTTGAGGAAAAAAATCATAGTTACAACAAAAGGGGAGACCCAAGACATAACAAGTAGCATCACTAGGCAGCCAGCCACATCTACCCAGCCCATGCCTCCTCCACTTACTGAAGACTATATTCTAGAAGTATATCCAGAACAACTGCTAGATACTAGGAAGACTCCTCAAGGTGACTTAGAAGTTCTTATCAAATGGAAAAATCTTTCAGATATTGATAATAGTTGGGAATCTGCTGCTTGCATTCATAAATAATTTCCAAAATTTCACTTTGAGGACAAGGTGAATCTTCATGGAGGGGGTATTGATAAGTTTGATACAATTTACAAAAGAAGGAAAAAAGAAGGTAGTTAGTACAGTTGTGATTACATAACTGTAACAGACTATTATAAATAGTCTTATTAGGAGGTGAGCAGGCAGTTTTAGAGTATTTTGTAAAGGGAAAAGTTAGGAGAGACAGGTCCTCTCGAAAGACCTTGAAAATTGTTCATTGTTGGTTCATGTTCTTACCGCATTGGTAGAACAAAGCTGTTTGGTTCTTTAGGTGAACATCCAAGAACCTGTCTTGGAGTTCTTTACGTGTATGATAAAGTCCGGGTACCTATCATAGGGCTGGAAAATAGAAAAGGTTTTAAATGGTTCTCGGTTTTTCCTGCTGAGATAAGCTTAGATTTTTTTCATAATAGGATTCTTCTTCCTATATTCAGATTTGTATAGGTTTATTTGGCAGTTTTTTTTTGGGAAGTTGTTTCATCTATTCTACATGGGTTTGGTTTGGTCCCCCACACTTTTTGTTTCTTCGTTTTTTCTTTTTGTCTAATAAATTTCATGTGATGACAAATGATAAATGTTCTTTTGGATGTTAGCATAGCTGAGATATCAAAGTTCATAGTGATACCTAACATAGTTTTATATACCAAAAAAAAAATAGTCATTTCTTATAGGGTTGCTAAATGTGTTCTTAGTTTGTGCACTAAAAAAGTAACATATAACTTAAAAGTAATATTGTATGTGCCTCAACCAAGCTATGAAGGTAAAATGATATGAAAGTTATTGACAGGATGGATAAAAATAAAATTGCAAATACATACTGACCTCAGTCAAAATTCTCTGCCACCTTTTATAAGCTGTCATCATCAATAAGTGATCAGATTGTCGATCAATATCATTTGTGTTGCCTGGCCCGTCTATCTTATCATTCAACAGTGTCAATTTTGCTCTTTCAACATTTTGCCTCTGACGATAGGCATCGCAGTTTATTCAAAATCTAATATGAAGTAAAGCTTGGGAAAATTTTATGAAAGAACAGATGGAATACCTCATCCTTAGGATATACAAATGGAGACTTGTAACTCAGAAATGCAGCTATAGAGAGAATAGGAGACAAACAACCAAATATCGCACCATACAGAAGCATCTGCAATTACACAAACAGTTCCTTAGGTGGATGGTTCAAAATGCCTTATATAAGATTTCTCTCAACATCATTGAAGAGAAGAGCAACAAAGAAATATACATAGCGAGCACCACATCTTTAGTAAATTTGATATATGATATTATCATTTACCAGAAATAATGTGAGTTAAGGAGAAGAGTCTTATTTTAGCAGAAACAACAAACATCTTACAAACAAGAAATGAAAATTTCAAGTGACTCCTGTATTTTAATTTAATGTGTTAGTTTTTCTATATTATATTTAATGTGTTTCTGTTTATATTATTATATATATGATGCTTTATTTTGTTTATTACATATTATGCCATAAATAATCTTTATATCTTTTAATGCTATATATTCATTATTACCATTCCTAAGTTATTTATATTACATGTTTTGACCGTGATATATGTTTACTAATAAAACATTATGATTTAGATGTATTAGTGTTATCTGTTTGTCTATAATGTTATATGTTTCTGTAGTTTGTTTTAATTATTTTACAGGTGTATTTGTATATTTTATTTTCTAGACTAATTGTAGTTATAGGGCTACACTAGTCTGTAACTGTCTGTAACCTCTCAATTTATATGTAACCTCTCCTGATCTTTTATATGCTCTGCAACAGAACAAATCTGTAATTTTTATCTTTTCAAACTGATAGTACAGCCTACATCTTTTCCAGTCACACGACTGTATTTTACTATCTTGTATAATTATTCTTTCCATCATCCTCACCAAACTCTATTATGGTATCAAGAGCTAGTTCATGATCCACAATGGCCACTCCCAAATCCAATTCCCTCCTCTCTCCCAGAATTTTCCGACCCCTGTAGTTGAAATGCTTGATGATTCTAACTATCTTCATTGGAAGCAACAAGTTGAACCTGTTATGAATTCTTGTAAACTTCATTGCTTTGTTATTAATCCTATCATCCCTCCTCGCCATCTTATTGATATTGATAAGGAGTCTAATATAGTCTGGTGCCTCCTTCCATGTCACTAATGACTCTCAAAATATGTAACAGTTTAAACATTTGATGGTCCTGACAACATATATGTTGGCAATGGTGAAAGGTTTGAATGTTCTTGCCTCTGGTTCAACTAATCTTAGTCATTCCACAAAGTCATCCTTGGTTTTTCATCTTTGACATTTACTTGTCAGTTCTATCACCAAGAAGCTTCTTAGTGTACGTCAATTTGCTCTTGATAATGGTGTTTATTTTGAGTTTTATCCTCACTATTGTACTGTCAAATTTCAGGCCACTCATGAAACTCTCCTCCAAGGTGTTGTTGGTGCTGATGGTATATATTCCTTCCCCAACCTCAAGATTTACCATCGCTTTCCTCCTGTTGCTGCTGCCTCTTCCTCCATTGCTCCACTGTCCGCTAAGTCTCTCCATTTATGGAACTCTTGATTAGGCCATCCTAATGTTAATATATTCAAACTTGTAATCACTCAATGTAATGTTTCTTTCAATAGTAATGAATTAGCAGAGTGGAGAAATACTCTCAAGCGTATTCAAAAAAATTCTTCTCTTGTTTCATACACACCCATTTCTCTCATTTTCTTGGAATCTTTGTCATCTTAAAATGACGAAAACAAAGAAAAGCAAAATATAACAATTGACAAATTCTTAAGATATAACTACGTTGAGAAACAAATTTGAATTTAAACATTTGAAGAAAAGAGGGAAGATAAATTTGGTGAACACCTTCCCAATTAATACATCCACAGGTAGTTTTGCCAAATGATGACCAAGAGGTGTCAGCTCTTCATCCCCTTCAAGAGCACCAACCTAAAAAAAGTGTGGTTTCAATGAAAGCAAGCATAAACAAAGATAATAAAACATTTTGATCTATCATATTATCTACCCCTAGAAAAAGTATATGATTACACAAGTATTTCCAAACACATGATTACAGGACTGAGCACATACGCTTCCAGGGAAAAGAAATATGAATCACTATACAAAAAGGCAATATGGATGGCTATACAACAAAATTCTTAAATTTATATAATAAATAAAAATAAACAGAAACTAGCTACAAAAACTAGGTATGCAAAACCTTCGCTATATAGAATGTATTGTAAGTAGGATATTAAATGCATTATTAAAAGTTGGTTGAATATTAAATGTATTACTAGAAGCTAAGAAGTTTTTAGAAGATTCTAGAAATCTCTTTATAATAGAAACTGATGTACTGTTTCAAATGAATTGATTTGAATAAAAATCTTCTTTCTTTCATATTAATTATTTCAAGTGAATGAAAACCCAACTAGGTTGGGACTCCAAACTAAATCAATCATTTGCAGCATACATAAAATGTATAAGGCATCTTGAAAATCTTCCACTTCTTAATGGATAAGAACAGTATTGGCACATGCTGAATGCTGAAAAAATAAATATGATATTCTGCCATTAATGAGACTGCAACCTTGCAGCCAGTTTGGCTTTAAAATAAACTGTGCATAATTTATCAAATTGGGTTATCAAAATCAAATTTATTTTGCACATATAATGAAATCTGTGACACAGTAAGAAAAGACCATAAATTACCTCATACAACAAAGATATTGCTGAATCCATTGCTTCAACCTTGGGAGGTTCCAATGCCTGTAATGGAAATGTATTGAAGAAAACTGTCCAAATAATCTGATCAGGTTTGTCTTTGAATAAAACAGTTTACCTCCAACAAAAATGGTTTGATATATCCAAAAGACAGTAACTTAATCTGCAAGCACAATTCCACTAATGGCATCCGAAGCATCTCTGGAACCTTCACAAGCAGAATATAATAAAAACATAGGACAATAATATACATATACATACACATACACACACACACACACACACACACACACACACACACACACACATATATATATATATATATATATATATATATATATATATATATATATATATATATATAGGTATATATATTGCAAATAACAAATAATTAGGAAAATATTCTTAATATCTCCATGGTATTTAGTAAAATACTATCCTTAGTATCTTCCCATTCATTTCAGCATATTTCTATTTTTTTTCTTCAAAGGCTTTGATTATTACAGTTAGATATATTATCTTTATCTTATATTTATCTTTTATCTTTAGTTAGTTTATTGTTATTCTTTATTTGTATTTTGGGCTTAGCCCATATTTCTTCTATTATAAATAGAGTACTTTATGTGTATATTCAACACAAGGGAGATTAATCTCATACATAGTTTTCACTATATTCAACATGGTATCAAAACTTAAGTTTGTTATGAGAAAAAAAAATTTGCCACCTCTGCCCCTACACTCACCACTACTAGAGCGGCGTCGTCTACTGCCTCTGCCGATGGCCCAACCATCTATTGTCGTTGCCGTCTACCACCATTGCCGATGATGCCTTCGCCTATCACCACTTTCGGCGGCACCACCGTCTGCCACCCTAAGAATTTTGTCTTCCAACACCTGTATCAGAGTACCTCAGTCCTGCTCTCCTAATTTCAGTTCTCTACCAGTGTCTTTTTCGCTGTTGTCCCTTGTTTGCTGCCTCTACCCACCGACATTCCCTATGAGGGGAGTCTACTTCTAGGTGCTTTGATGAATAAAGGAGACCATTCTTTTGAAGAGCCAAATCTTGCACCTTTATTGTCTATCATCTGCGCGTTGTCATTTTCGCCGTTTGCCGTGAAGAGGAGTATGTTTCCATGTGGTCCAATCTAGCCCATGTAGTCTACTATTGTTCGCCACTGTAGGCCACCACTGATGGCAATCAAGTCCCTACAGTTTATCGCTGCCCGCCACTGCCAGCCGTCATCCACTATTGATTGTAATCTTCTTTGTCAAAGTCATCTTAGTTGAAGTTTCGCGATTGTCCACCACTGTCCAATATTATTCTCCATAGTTTTTAGGATTTCTCTCTCCTATTCGTCCATGACTTCTTCTGTTGCTGTCTCTTTTAACCTCTCTTCTGTCATCAGTGCATTTGACCCGTCCATAAATGCTTTTTCTCTAGTGACAAAGATGACTTTTATTAGTTTATTTATAACCATGGTGGCTCTTCAACAATGGCCTCTTTATCCACTAGATGTCAACAATGCATTCCTCAACAGCAATTTGCAAGAGATCTATATGGAGCAACCTCCCATATTTGTTGCTCAGGAGGAGTCTTTTGGATTGATATTTCGTCTTCTATGTCGTCTTCACAAATCATTAACAATTTGGGGTCACTTATGTGCAAAAACAGATATTTTCACTAAATCTTTATTGATTATATTAGTAACAAGCATGGTACATACGATTTGTATGCATCAGCTTGAGGAGGAGTGTTAGATATATTATCTTTATCTTTTATATTTAGTTCGTTTGTTATCATTCCTTATTTGTATTTTGGGCTTAGACCATATTTCTTCTATTATAAATAGGGTACCTTATGTGTATATTCAACACAATGGAGATTAATCTCATACATAGTTTTCACTATATTCAACAATTACAAATAGAGATGATGATAATGTAATTAGTGTGATTGTTATCAATAAAATAATACTTTATTTTCTTACACAGAAGATGAGAAAAAGTCATTGGTGAGAAGAAACTTAATCTGCTGAGCGTTTTATGAGGTGTTGAGCATTTTATGAGGTGTTGAGTGGATGCACTTAAATGACAACTACTTTTCTCATACTACAAATAGAAGATAGACACAAACCAAAAGTGGGGACAATGCGAGAGAAGATATTAGGGACCACAAAGTTGAGAGCTCTATAAACGTCATTTGTGCTAATTTCTCTTCTCTTCTCTTCTTGCATGTAAGAATTGTCTTGCTCATCATGAGAAGCTCATCCTCCTTGGATATATCTTGTAACTTTTTTGTAAAGTCCTTGATATATATATATATATATATATATATATATATATATATATATATATATATATATATATATATATATATATATATATATATATATATATATATATATACATGTATGTATATATATTTTGCTTTCCAATCTTTGGTTTAATTTAATACTTAATGCTTGAAAGTAGAAGAATCTATATTCATGATTCTGGAAATGGATTGTTATTGGAAAATATTATCTTTATTAGCGTTATACATTAGTCAAATTTTGTTTTTAATAATCCTTGTCCTGGCAGTATCACTCTATTACTGTTCTGTACCCTTTATTTTCAGTTAATTGGTTTTGCTGGTTTGTATCCGTAACTGTTCTTGACAGTCTTTTCATTTGATATCTATTTGTTCTGATATGGAAAGAACATACATATGCAATTTTTTCAAGTGCAAATATATTGCAATGATTTTTCAATGCATTACAATTGTCAAAAGATTAAACATTCGTGTATTCCAAATTCATGTCTTTCTTCAATTCTAACATGGTATCAAGAGCCAATTGCAGATCCACATTGGTTAATCCAAATTCCCTCCCAGGCCCCTCCTAGTTTTTCCCAAATTCCACAGCCAAAAAACTGGATGACTCCAATAACCTAAGTTCGAAGTAGCAGTTTGACCCTGTGACTAAGGATCATAGACTCTATTGTTTTGTTGTCAAATTGGTTATCCACCCACGGTTTCATATAGAAGACTGGGAATCTAGGACTATTAACCCTGTATATGAAGAAAGGGAGATCCCAGACCAAGTTTTACTTGCTTGGTTGCAATCCACACTATCCAAGAACATTCTATCTCTAGTTCTTGGCGTGGTTCACTCTTCTCAGGTATGGGAGCATACCTATGATCCCTTTCTTACCCAAAATCCCCTACATGCCAACTTTGCACAGATCTTTAGGCCTACTTGCTTGAGAACAAGTCTGTGCCAGAGTTCATGGGCCACATTAAGTCAATTGTTGATGAACTTGCTAGCATTGGTTGTCCACTAAAGCCTGATGAATATATTGATGCTATTCTTGAAGGTCTTCTACAAGAATATGTTGCAGTCATTTTTGGCACTAAAAGTAAGTTCAAAACACCTTGATTATCAAGGATGAGGCTCTCCTTCTTGGTCATGAGTCACACACCACTTGGCATCAAAAGAACTTCTTTTCTCCTTCTGTGCACTACTCGCTCACTTTTGAACATCCGCGTCTTCATGATTTCTAGGACACATCCAACTCAAATTTCTCTATATCTCCCCAACATATTGCTTGTCCCCTCCATTGCCAAAAATCTTCTTACTGTCAATAAATTTGCCGTTGATAATGGTGTTTACTTTGAATTTTATCCTCAAAACTATATTGTTAAATCTAAGGCCACCAATGAAATCCTTCTTAGGCCACCAAACACAGAGATTGATTTTCACTTTGTTAAAGAAAAGGAGCTCTCTAGAGAAATAACAACTAATTTTGTCAATTCTAGTGACCAGTTGGCTGACTTGTTCACCAAGACCATTAGAGGTTCTCAGATTGACTATATAATAAACTTGTTCATATGACATATAGGCTTCAACTTGAGCAAGAGTGTTAGAATGTAATTAGTCATTAACTATTACAGATTCAGTAATCATTAGCTGTTACACATTCTAGGAAATTAGGATTATCGATTCCTGATTATTAGACAAGAATTTAATGTATTTGATTCTGGAAATTAGTGTAAATAGATACTATATGGTCTGCATTACACACAACATCAAATAATTCTTCTTTATTTGCTAATCCCTTAAGATACATTTGTATTTAATGCTTTCAAGGTTTACAAAGGAAAATAAGAAAACAAATATATATATATATATATATATATATATATATATATATATATATATATATATATATATATATATATATATATATATTTTGAGAAAGGTATATTTTCATGACAAAAGATAGACTAAATGCACCTTTGGGTATCCTTTGAAATTTTAAGCATTTCATATGAAGTTAAATACCTGATATGGACGCATGAGCTTTTCAAATCTATGACGAGTGTACAAGCAAAAGCAAATTCCAGGTTTTACACGCCCTGCTCTACCACGTCGTTGCATTGCATTTGCTTGCGAAATCCAATCTTCTACCATGCTAGACAATTTCTATTATCAACCATAAAGACAATCAATTGTGTAAACAAATTTATTTTACACAATTGCCTCATTGAATAGAAGAAAGAAACCATACCTTTTGAGGATTGTAGCGATTCTCTTTATGCTTTCCACAATCAATTACATATATAACATCATCTATGGTTATGCTTGTCTCTGCTATATTTGTTGCTATAACAACCTAGGAAAAGAACAAAATGCTAACAAATGTGTATGCAGTAAGCAATAACTAAGGAATTACTTTTCTTGATTTCAGAAAGTAGTCGAGAGAAACAGAGAGATATCTAGTTTATTGAAAAAAAAAACTAACTGAACAGTTATAGAATGCTGACTCAGCAGTCATTTACAAACTAACTGAACAGTTACCCTTTTTCAGAATTTTGATATGAAGAAAAGCCAGAGAAAAATTTAACAAAGGCAGAGCTAAATATTATTTCACTTAATCAGAAATAGTACACAAGATGAGCATATATAAGCTCAAAAGAGATTACACAAACATAACAGAAAAACTAACATCCAGTTGAATAACTAAATGTTTTACATGAACATCTCTAATGCACTCTAAATGAAATATAACTAACACATCTAACAATACAAATATAGGATGATAAACATATTACTGATAAAACTTACCTTACGTATATTTCCTGGAGGGCGTAAAAACACCCTTTTCTGTTCACTTGATGCAACCGTTGAATGCAAAGGGATAATCCATTCAGAAGATGGCCCACCAAATTGACTAGATGCAACCAAGTTATCATGTAAATAGTTTATTTCAGACATTCCCTGTCAAGACAAGTTATAAGAAAAAATATAACTATTTGCACTAAAAATTACCGGTAAACATATAAACTCAATGCATAACCAAGTAGTCTTACCGGTAGGAATACAAGGATGGCACCCTCACTACAGGTTTCATCAATGAAACATATCAGATCTTCAAGGAGTTCATAATCAATAACATCTTCATTCAATCTTTTCTGAGTGAAAAAATATTGAACGGTCAAATCAGGGTGCCAATTTAAAATACTATACAGATTCACAGCTCAAAAGTGATTTACCATATTTTGTTGAGTTTGTTCACTGTATAATTCATAACAACTTGGAACAAAGTATGGATTAACTTGTCCTTCAGAAAGCAGAGACTCATCACCCCAAGCAGATAAGACTACATTCTTCCTACCCCTGCTATTTTTCACAATATCTCTCTGCAAAATCTAGATTACAATGCTTCATGAATAAGAGCAAGGAAATTCGTAATAAAATATAATTCAGACAGCATATGCTGCAAATAGTAAAAATTATAAAGAGTATATAATAAAGGGATTAAATCACAGTCATAGACATCCAACAGTAACTAAAGCTGATCACAGATTACCTGTCGTCTGGGAAATGTCCCATGTGTTAAAGAAGCTGCAGAATCTGAAGTAAGTCGATACTCAATCTTGTCATATATATCCTCAAGAAAGTATGTTGTCACTGGATGAGTCCTGCCTTCAGCGGTAACTACAGGGCAATTGCTGAAGTATCTTGAGAATAAACTTGAATCAACAGTTGCAGACCTGATCATTATAGTTGCATATATGACAGAAAACTTTAAGCTCAAAGCAAATTAATATAAGATAGTTTAGGCCATTAATTCCTGTAACAGTATAAAACACAAATTTGCATACATTAGAATGATCTTCAGTTTTCTAAAGCCTTTGCTTGACTGCTTCTCAATTAGATTCTTTAGGACAATTAGAAGAAAATCACCCTGTAAAACATGAAAACGCAAAATACATGACATTTATATATTTAAAAATATGATTAGAAACATAGACTATTGCAGAAACAGAGGAGGAATAATACTTCAAACACCACAAAGAGTTGAAACTTCCAACATCTACTTTATTTGTTTCTTCAATATCTTTTCACTACAGATAGGTTTCTTGGAGAGATCATAACTAGTATTCTCCATGGTTAGGAGGATCACAATAAGGAGAGGGCAATGGATGAAGGATGACAACGGTAAAATTTGTTGGATTGAAATGAATAATGTGGTGCATCAAGTGTGGACTAATTTGTAGAAGTATTGTTTCTCTGAGCAGTTAAAGGATAATATATAATATTTGAAATACTCATATTTATTGAACACTAAAACAGGCACACCAAATGGAGATTCCCCATTATACATTAACAATATCTAACAAAAGCAATTTTCTTTTCAACATTATTTTATATAATTTTCATAAAAGAATTGAAATGGGTGTATTGTTTTATGTCCCCTTTTATTCTAATTAAAATTGAATGAGAATACAAAATATTGTTCTGTTCAAGATTATTAGTTTTTTCATTGTGTTGTATAAATTCATGTTAAGTTTTCAATTAACTGTATACAAAAACATATAATGAACACAAGATTATAATTTGATGTGTTCACTTTTTTACCAAAGTAAAAATATAAGCCATAACTTATTATAAAGGAATTAAAATTTAGTATATTAGACAATAACAAACATATTTGTAAGCTTTGATTTGAAATGGTAATATATTTGTCAACTATGGCCAGAGCTAGATCAATTTATTTACAGAAAATATAAAGTTAAATTATAATTTACGATTCATATATTTAATTAAACAAATTATACATACATGGTAGATAAAGCTATTATTAAAAATTTATATACACAATTCCTATAATACCACTTTACAACCTTGGACCCATAAAATGTAATGATTGGCCTATAGATAATAACCTAAATATTTTTGCATAGTTAGGAAAACATGTCCCTATGTTAATTATGTTACTTTTACTTATTCATTTTTATTTGGGCTTAGCCCACGTTTTCTTTATTATAAATACAATATCCTATATATATATTTTCTACACAAGGGAGATTAATTCTATAACTAGTTTTAACTATACTCAATATGGTATCTCCTGTTTCTCATATTTATAGAGAAGGGAATCATTATGTTGATAAGTTTGTATTGGTGTAAAAGAAATTTATTGTCTTTCTTGTCACTATTTTTATACTTTTAGAGTAAGCTGCAAATGATTGATATAACAGAGTGTCAACCTAGTTGGGATCATATCATATAGTGATGTTTTTCCATATTCTATTTTGATAAAAAAAAAAAAATAAAAAAAAAAAATAAAAAAAAAAAAACAAAGGGTAGGTGGGTCTGTGCATTATCTACATTTCAAGCTAAAGGGATCTAACATGAGAGACCATGATGTGTCTTTACCTAATTACTCTTTTGAAATAGTTTATTCACGACAAATGGTGATCAAAGACATCTTAGAGGGAACTTCACATATCCAATAAGCCAAGGTATGAATAATGTGAGTTATATTCAATGTAAACTTTACAAAAGCTTCTCTATAGAAAATTAATTGATTTAACTCACCAACAAAGACCTCTCATGAACCTCATCAACTATGATATGAGTAATGCCTGACAAGCTTTGATCCCCCTGGAATATCAACAAGGTAAACAATAACTTGAAATTTAATAAAATAACACTTAAGAATGATTTAAATACAGTATAATTACATTTATGGGAAAATTCCTCTGATCCTTAATGTAAGACCCTTTAGCAGAATCACATAACCATTAAAAGTAATTAATTCAACTGATTTTGTTCATTTTCTTAAGAAAGGTGTACCAATATATCACATTTACTCCCATTATTGATGACTGCCTTCGCGTTACTCTTTAATGACAAAAACACATTCATAATATTTAAAAGAGGCAAGAAAAAGAAATATAATGTTTTATTCAAATAACTAATAAAAATGACCAACAATTTGTTATAAAATGTGTTACCCAGAGAGAGAGAGAGTAATAACTAAATTGTCTCGTATAATATGTCCTATAATGAAGTGTTAGAATCTGTTTTATTTGTCAGAATCATTGTCTTTTATTAGTTATATTTTTTCCTTGTTTAACAGATTATAATTATTGTGAATAATGGGAATATCCCTGAATCATAGGGATATGGCTGTCTAGGAGTTATTATTATGCTTCCTAAAATAGCTCCATAGCCTTGTATATATGGATTGTATTCTCAGCATAATAATAATATAACATTTTACCGTAAATTCTGAGATGGCATCAGAGCTCTCAAATTCTGGGAGCTGCCTCTGACTGCACACACCAAAACCCTAGACGGCAGCTTCATTGTTGTCGCACACAAAGCCCTAGACGGCAGCCTTCATTGCTGCTGTGTTTTTTGCAATATTGCTTTACGGATGTGTGTACATGGCAGACCAACATGCTGAAGTGGTAAATATTGGGTCACAGAACAATTAGGAACAACTACAGAACCTCAACACTGCCTATCGATTGAATGGGAAGAATTATTTGAAATGGGCCCAGCTTGTTCGCAAAACTTTGAAAGCAAAAGGGAAGGCTAACCACTTGACTGAAGATTCTTCTAAAGAAGAAGATCCCAGATTTACAAAATGGGATGAAGAGGATTCTATGATCATGGCATGGCTATGGAATTCCATGATCCCAGAAATCACTGATACTTGCATGTTTCTTAATTGTGCTAAGGAAATTTGAAATGCCATCGACCAAACATACTCCAAAGCTAAAGATGCTGCTCAAATATATGATGTGAAGTTGAAAAATGTTGCTGCAAAACAGGACAACAAGATTGTTACAGAGTATGCCAATTAACTTAAATCCCTATGGATGGAATTAGACCATTACAGGGTCATCAAAGCCAAGTGCTTAGATGATTCTACAATGCTCAAAGAGTATATTGAACAAGATAGAGTCTATGATTTCTTGGTGGGGCTAAACTCTGATTTTGATCAAGTGAGAGTCCAAATCCTTGGAAAAGAAAAAATTTCAGGTATTAATGAAGTAGTAGCTATGGTTAGAAGTGAAGAAAGTAGAAGGGGAATAATGCTAGAAACTCCAACCATGGAAAATTCAGCCATGGTAGCGGCTGGATCGGCCATAATGGTTGACCCAAAATAGCTAATATGGAGAAGAAAGCTGCAGGAGTATGGTGTACCTTCTGTAACAAGCCTCGCCACACTCATGATAAATGTTGGAAGCATAGGTGATGCATCCGATGAAGAAAACATAGGAGGAGTGCTTCCACTTAACAAGGATGAGGTAGAGTAGATGAGATCACTCCTCACCAAGTTGGATAAGTCACTAGGTAGTTGTTCTCTGGCACATTCACGTACGTTTGGCGAGTTCCTTTCTTTTGGACTTAATGCCTCAGATAAAAACCATAACCCATATTGGATACTAGATTTTGGGGCTACTGACCACATGACACCCCTACCTAAAAATTTCTTGTCTTACGTCCCTTGCCCTAGAACCAAAGAAAATATTCACAATCAATGGCTCTCTAATGACTATAGCAAGTCAAGGAGCAGTTCAAATAAGCCCATCTATAACCCTTAAAAATGTCCTTCATATTCCTAAATTGTCTGTCAGTTTAGTTTCCATAAAAAAACTCATACAAGACCTATCATGTAATGCTATTTTTTATGACAATGTTTGTATTTTATAGAACAAGTACTCGGGGAGGACGATTGGACATGCTAGAGAATGGAATGACTTGTATTACTTGGACCATCCAAATCTGCCACCAGACCTGGAAAATAACACCTCTTTTTTCTCTGATTCAATAAAGACCAGCAGGGAAAAGGTCTTCCTACATCACTGTCGCCTTGGACATCCTTCCTTTAGGGTCATAAAATTGTTATTCCCTTCCCTTTTTAGCAAATAAGATGTGGCAAGTCTCAATTGTGATGTGTGTGAACTTGCTAAGCACAAATGTGTTCCTTTTTTAGGTAGTAATAATAAGAGCACTTTCTCCTTTTTTTTAATTCATACAGATGTGTGGGGTCCCTCAATTGTCCCAAATCTTTCTGGTGCCTGTTGGTTTCTTACCTTTATAGATGATTGTACTAGTGTCACATGGGTTTTCTTACTAAAACAAGAATCTGAAGTCAGCTATGTGGTTCAGCATTTTTTCTCCATGGTAAAAAATCAATTTGGTGTTAGCATTAAGAGGATCAGATCTGATAAGGCCAAAGATTACTTTAATCATGGGCTTATTTCCTTTTGTCAAAAGGAAGGCATCATTCATGAGTCATCTTGTGTCAAAACACCTCAACAAAATGGGATTGCTGAGAGAAAAAATGGACACCTTCTAGACCAAACGTGAGCCCTTCTTTTTCAACATAAGGTTCCTAAAATGTTTTGGGGGGAGGCTATTCTCACTGCTTTTTATCTAATTAATAGACTACCTTCTAGTATTCTAGCTTCCAAAAGCCCTATGGAGGTTTTGTCCTCTTTTTATCCTAATGTGTCCACATCCAACAACCTTATTCCAAGAATATTTGGGTGTGTTTCTTTTGTCCATGTGCACAGTAGTGATAGAGGGAAACTTGATCCTAGAGCCTTAAAATGTGTTTTCATAGGATACTCATCAACACAAAAGGGGTATAAATGCTATCACCCACCATCCAAAAAATTTTGTGTCTAGAGATGTCACCTTTTTTGAACACCAAAGTTATTTCCACGTTGTTCATCATGTTTGTATGCATCATTAGTGAAAGGCATGAGTGAATCAAAATCAACAATTAAATGATCGAGCTGACCAAGATATGTCTGTATATCATGATTTTTCAGAGGTGTGTTGAAAGTCTCACATCGACTAAAGATAAGACCAATTTATAATATATAAGTAGGGTGCAAACCTCACCTTACAAGCTGATTTTGTGAGGTTGAGTTAGACTTAAAATCTCCTTCTTAAAATGGTATTCAAACCAAGTTAGAGTCTATCCTAGCGATATTTGTTGTTTGTTGGACATATTGTTCCACCCGCTATCGGGCCGTTATCGAACCACCCATAAATGTCTAGTCTCACATTCGAGATGTATATACCTCGGCGTGAGGGGGGGGGGGGCTGTTGGAAGTCCCACATCGACTAGAGATAAGACCAATTTATAATATATAAGTGGGGTGCAAACCTCACCTTACAAGCCGGTTTTGTGGAGTTGAGTTAGACTTAAAATTCACTTCTTAACAACAATGATAACGTTGGAGACAACATTGTAAAGGTGATGAACATCATTAGAGTATACTTTCTTGGCTTTGTTCCACACATTCTAACACCAATAAATGATTTTTACCTACGTTTCCACAAAAGTGTACTCATGGGAGATGTGTGAATCTAACATTCCCAATTAAAAAAAAGTTTTATTCTCTTAAAAATATTATGTTAACCTTATTATATTAATGTGATAATAATTTTCAACCAAATGATGCATGTATCAAGTTGAAGACAACAAGAGGTATAGAACTGTTATACTATTAAACAAAAATAACCTACCATCAATTTTCTTAGAACAATGCCAGTCGTACAAAACAGAAGCCTTGTTTTCTCATTCCTAACAAGAAAAAAAACAATCAAGGACTTAGAACATCCAATTAAGAAACAAAACAGAGAAAAACATTATTTTGGTCCCATGGGTCATGGGACATGTGAAAGGTGAAAAAAAAGAAGCATCAGCATTCAATTTCATAACACTTTCTTTCCATCTTAGTAACAATTTTCCACACAAAAGTCCAAGGTACTGGATAGTGGATACTGGTTTGTATTTTTATACTGGATAGTATAAAAATATTTAATAATTCAAGGTCCAAATTCAAAATGAATGAAGAAAACAAAGCAAGCCATATGAGTATAAGGCCACTTGCTTATGATAACAACTCATGGTCCTATTCGATGAGCCTCTCCAAGTTACTGTCCATTCCACTTGTGCAAGAAACAACATCTGAAGCATCAGTGCAGAAAAAAAAACGACCTAGTCCAATCACCTGAACTACATCCAAGTAGTCGTACTAAAAAAAATCCTTAATATTCTTGATTTACCCATTCCCTTGAGAAAAAGAGAAAAGATCCTAATGTCAAGTATCCTAAATCCCAATGTGTTACTGAGCAACATTCTATGCAGCAATAAATTTTCATTACATCTATTTACGTGACTAAAATAAGCCTTAAAGGATAAGAACTGAATTGAAGACAAGATTGAAGGGATGAATGAAAAAGAATGAGACTTGGAAGATCATAGAAATATCTGAAGCAAAAAGGAAACAGATTGCAAACAGATATACAGAGCGAAATATCAATCAATGGTACATTTGACCTATATAAGCAAAGATTGTTAGCAAAAAGGATACACCTAAACAAATGAGGTTGATTATCACGAGACATTTGCACTGACAAAAAAACTAATACAGTAATCATCCTCTCGGATGTACATTTTGGTTGACAAATGCATCAATTTTATGCTAAAAATGCCTTTTTGCATGGAAAATTAGAGGAGGAAGTGTTAGGAACCAAGAACTTAAAAAAGAGTAAATACTCGATTTGTTCCTTTAGGTGTTGGTTGATAGGTCCCTCAATAATATTTTTATGCATATGGGTCCTTAAAACTTTTTCCACAGTGCATCTAAGTCTTTCCGCTAGTGGGACATTTAACAGAAGTCCACATAGCAGTGGAATATTTTTCACTCCTATGTGGCTCTTGCATGGCTGCTATGTGTAAGACACATTGGAATGAGACTTAAATACATGCAAATGGGTTCTTGAATATTTCATCACTTTGCCTCTTAGTCTTTCTGACACATTTTAAAATATTTTCAAGGAACCATTCACGTACACCGAAATTCCTCATCACTTTGTACACCGAAAGTCCTCATCACATTTTACCTCTTTCGCTCCTTTGGGGTTGTTCAATTTTGGAACATAGCACACAAAAGATATACTAAAGGAAAAAAAAGGTTTTTTTTACATGATGTGAAGAGATAAAAAAGCAAATGTGGGGAAAACGTTTTGATTCTTTTTGGCTTTTGCCAGTAGTTTGTTTTGTCTTGTTGGGTTGTCGAAAAGTGTTTATTTTGGAGAGATTGGGTTGTGGGTGTGTGGTTGGTGGCCATTGTAGAGATTTGGAAGCTAGGATTGGGGGTCATTTGAGTTTGTGTTGGTAGTGGTGGAATAGGTTATGTTGTGATGATGTACCAGGTTGTTAGGTTTTGTTTGGATTTGAAATTATTGGCTGCATAGGTTGATGGGGAGAAACTTTATGGCTTTAGGTTTCTTTTTATGGGTATTGTTGGTTCATCCCCAATGCCTATTTCTGCTAACATGCAAGGTCTGTTTGGTATGAAATTATTCTGTGTTGATATAGGTTTTTTGGGTTTTTACTCATTGCTTCCTTTATTTTTGCTAACAAGGAAGAGTTGTATAGAATGAAATTATGAATTGTATTTCTTGTGTGCTAGAAGAATTTAGATGCAAACTAGTACATATTCAATGACCCATTTGCGAGCATCTAACTTTCATCTCACCGTGTCTCACACCTATGAGCCATATCTAAGTCATATAGAAGTGAAAAATGACAATGGCATTCAATGGCTGATGAAGACTATAAGAGTCTCACTAACAAGGACCCAAATAGATGAAAGGAAAAATTAGAAGGACTGATTTACATAAAAAAATAATACCGGATCTTACATCCAGCGCCTTAATCTCCAAGGAACCAAAGATTTTTGTTCAATAGGATTAAAGAGGAGAAATGGTAAATACCTAAATTGGTCCTTCAAAGATGAGTGTTTTGGTGGATAGGTAGATCACTGATTAAAGTTTTCATGTAAATGGGTCCTTGAAAATTCATTTGCCTACATTTAAGACTTTTCATACCAAAGAAACAGAAAAGATTTGTTCATGTATCAAATATAAAGAAAAGATTGTGTTTGTGTATCAAATACCCCTAAAAGACATATTTGTAAGCAAAATGACAGCCTATGGACTCGCCAACTCAGTAGCTAGATCGCAAGTTTAGTCGAGTTCACCGTGAGTCTACCAAACCTACTGCAAAAGCAAGTTTACTTCTAAGTCAACTCAGGAGCTAGGTGTGGGAATGCAAACTCGAACGATTCTACGAGTTGAATTGCAAGTTTGATAACCATGTATGTACCTAATGAATGTGTCACTACCAATTCCCTAGTCAATGTAAATTGTATATATTCATAAGAATATATATATATATATATATATATATGTAGAGAGAGAGAGGGAGGGAGAGAGAGAAAGAGAAGATTGGTAAAGCAATTTGCACTCAAGCATGTTCCATCAAAATTGAAGTCTTTAAATGACAAATGAGTACCTGGCACTGTCAAGACGAACTTGATAACCAATCAAAGAACCATGTGAACCTGGTGAAGGTTCACATCGCTCATCAGCAACCCTTTCAGCCACAGAAATAGCCTAAACACAAGGCATTAAACAAAAACCAAATGAAATAGAATGCAGAAAATAATACATTAAATTCATGAGTATTCACTAAGTTTCTAGAGAATGCAACCAATCCAAGATTATTTTTTTAGTTTCAATTTGGCAGCTTCATCCAATGCAAGTGTACAGTCGTTAAGAAAATAAAAAATGCAGTATTCTTCGTCAAACCTTGATGACTAGGAAAAACTTGCCCTCACATGCACGTAAGGAAGGAACCAAAGTAATGAGTAAAAATAACTAGTCCATCAAAAGTATGGGACAGACGACTGTACCAATTACAGCTGCAAACTATTGTAGATGTTGTATATATTGACAAATATGCAAGCATAACATCTTGTACCTACCGCTATTCTCCGTGGTTGTGTGCAAATTATATTACAGTATCCACCATGTCCTGACTCAATCATTTCATCCAATATAAATTGTGGAACCTACATTAAATGGCAGTCAGAAAGGAAACTGTGGATGCACAAATGACAGAAAACAAGACGTTCAGGAAATACAGGAGGAAAAATATCACAAATTATAGTCGAAATCTGTCACCTGAGTTGTTTTTCCTGAGCCTGTTTCCCCACAAACAACAAGAACATCATGTTCCTTCATCAATTGCAATATATCACCCTTCAGACCCGCAATAGGAAGTGTAGCTCTAAGATTCAGCATTTCCTGAAGCAGATAAAGTATCCAGTTCAGAATTGATGAATTTTCTTTTTTCCTATAGAATAAGTCAATTGTTCTGACAATCTTACCAAATATTTTGGCTATCATTTACTACAGATATATTACACAAGATATTATACACTAATACATGTAGAACCTTTTATAAGATTCCACCTCATAGCCTGAGCTTCAAGTATTTGATTCTTGAAACTGCCTCAGTCCTTGTGGTCCAAATTCCCCATATCATAATGGATTTTTGCGGAAGGGAAATTTGAAATATGCATTGTATAGTAGACATTATTGCATAACAAGTTGGGAAAACAAAGAACCAATCTTGTACCGGTAGCTAAGAGCTTAAATTTTTCAGATTTTATTCTTGCTAAAGCATAGCCTTAGCCTATATGAATATGCAATCAAGACTTCAATTCTTGCCACACTAACCAAAGGATGATTAACCAGCGAGAGAGAAATGGAGAGAATGAGTTTGGGTTTCGCGAGATGAATGAACAACTTAAAGACTATTGAGACTTAAACACAATAAACAAAGAACATAGCCCAATGAAGCAAAGCGAAAAATAGAAAACAATGATGGGGAAACTGAACAAAGAAACAAAAAAACACATAACACAGATTGATGAGAAAAAGAGAACCTTGTGTTTGGGTGAGAAGTGGTGCAGAAAGTGTAAACCACAACAATGAAAGAACAGGTTTCTTGTTGCTCCCAAGCAAAATATGTTGGACTTTTCATTTGGCATCACAATCAAACTGTCAAGCCTCACACAGAAATAGATGCATACCACAAACCAATGCATGTGATGGCCCTCCAACAACGATTCAACTTGTTGCTTCTAAAAAAGGAAGTTTAGATTTATTCTTTTTAATTTCTCTATCACAATGTAGACAAATGTGACTGTAGCAGAACATTAACCACAAACCAATGCATGTGATGGCCCTCCAACAACGATTCAACTTGTTGCTTCTAAAAAAGGAAGTTTAGATTTATTTTTTTGAATTTCTCTATCACAATGTAGACAAGTATGACTGTAGCAGAAGAATATGAACCTGGTTTGTTTTCAAAGGAGAAGAGGATTTCTCTGTCAAATCTGAGGATTCGCTAGTGTAGATTGAGTAGACTAGAATCGCACCACTAGGAAGTGGAAGAGAAGAATTAGGAAAAAACATCATTGTTATGGCTGTGATTAGCTCTAAGAGGCAACGTAGGATTTCAAAGTATTTATAAGCAAAATGATTGTTGGAAGTCCCACATCAACTAGAGATAATATAAGTGGGTGCAAACCTCACCTTACAAGCCGGTTATGTGGGGTTGAGTTAGGCTTAAAATCCACTTCTTAGCATCGTATCAAAGCTATGGTTAGAGCTTATCATAGCGATATTTGTTGTTTGTTGGGCATAGTGTTCCACCCGCTATAGGGCCGCTATCGAACCATCCATTAATGTCTTGCTTCACGCTCCAGATGTATATATACCTCGGCGTGAGGAGGGGTGTTGGAAGTTCCACATCGACTAGAGATAATATAAGTAGGTGCAAACCTCACCTTACAAACCGGCTTTGTAGGGTTAAGTTAGGCTTAAAGTCTACTTCTTAACAATCATTTTATTACTTAACTTGTGATTACAAAAGAAGGATTTACAGTCATTCTTTTAGAGCACTAGATCTAGCAAACTAAAGGTCGTTGCAACAAACTACATAGCTGTCATAACTAAGGAGTAGCTCTAAGGTAATTGTAAGTCTATTTTACTTACAATAGAACTTTAGAGATATGTTTTTCTCTGTTTTAAATGTTTATTCTGCTTATAGTTTCAAAACAATTTTATGTTGTCTTCATTGATTGACAGTTGCAAACTTTTACAAACCAATCGTCTTTCTTCATGCAGTGCTCCTCAGTCCATATATACATGGGTTCTGTAAGAGGTTCACTAACTCTTGTATATTCTTTAATAATGAATAACATCTTTTTGTCAATTCAATATGGAATACATGCCTATTTTCTTCACCAGACTATCAGAAAGGCTAGATAGTAGCACTTTGAGTTACATCATTCTTCTTTCAATAATACCATGGTTACTAAGCTTCTTTCTCATGTTATGTCTCTGACTGACTCTCATTGTTCGGTTGGAAATCCAGTTTCTTTAAAAGAACATTTGACTTGAAAGAATTAATATGAAAGAAAGAAGATTTTTATTCAAATTGATTCATATGAAACAGGACACCAGCATCTATCTAATCTAATAGAGAACTCCAACCCTAAAGTAAATATTAGAAAAAGAGCTCTAGAACCTTCTACTAGTTTCTAACAACTTCTAACAAGCTCTAGTAGAGTATTTAATATCTTTCTTCTTTCCATTTGTTCCTTTTTTCTCTAATCTTTATAGTCAAGTGTCTGGATGTGTTTTATTTGTCCATATTCATAGTATATTCATGGAAAGTTAGAACTTAGCAAGGTTGTCAAACTCGAGAATTTACGTAAATTCGTGGGAGTTTTGTAAACTTCTCATGAAAAAAAAATTATAAAATTCCTAGACATACTAAAAATTGATCCCTAATTTCAGTTTTCAACTACAAAATTAAAAAAACCATATTATATAATTATTAAATGATTAAAATTAATTCCTAATTAAAATATGAAATTAAAACCCTAAATACCTAACTTCAGAATTCAATTAAAACAATCATTTATAAATAATATATATTATATTACTTCCTTCCTTAAAAGTTGCAACATAGTAGCACAATAAAATTATCTTCCAGTGCAACACGACACTTTCCTTCCTCTCCTAAGCACTGCAGCCCAACAATGGAGATGCAATTGAGTGACAAGCGAATGATGACGCAACAACCAAACTGCGGCATGTCAAGCGACAAGTGAACAAGAATGCAACAATGGAGATGCACATTGATTAAGCCAAGAACGAACACAAAAGTGGATGCAGAAGTGAAACCCTAAATTATGTGAGTTTTCTTCAGTTTCTCACTACAAACGACTATGGTGGCTTCCATTTTGGGGTTTAAATACTTCTTCAAATTTGCCGCCTATTTAGAGTTTAAAATACTTCTCCTTCAAACTCCCCAACTCGGTACCAAACTGGCATATCTTGAATGGATATTTTCGAAGATGCTCTTAGCAAGAACAACTTTATTCCCTAGTCAGGGACAACTCTAGAAATTAGTCATCCATAGAATTTCTTCCATATAAAATATCAGAGGAGACAAAGTAACCTAACCTAATTTAAGAACAGCACCAATGATCTGACTTGGGGGTAAGTGCTCCTTCTGACACCCTTGAACCATTGGAAAATTCCTTTAATATTAATTGTGAACCTAACCTTGATGACTTGCCCATTGTTTTGAAAAAAGGAACTGAGTCTTGAACCAAGTATCCTATTTCTCATTTTGTCACTACCAAAAACCTATCTATGCAACACCAGAGTTTCCTTTTTGCCATTGATGCAATTAGAGTCATTACTTCAGTTCAAGAAGCGTTGAAGGATGAAAATTGGGTTCAAGCCATGAATGAAGGGATGAGTGCCTTAGAAAAGAATCAAATATGGGAAATTGTTAACAGGCCACGGGATAAAAAGGCAGTAGAATGCATATGGTTTTATAGTGTAAAGTATAAATCTGATGGCTCATTAGAACTTTACAAAACAAGGTTAGTAGCTAAAGGATTTACTCAGACTTATGGTGTGGATTTGTTAGGTTTCTTGGAGACAAGAAACCAGATTTATAATTCAGTTTAAGAAATTAACACACAAATCTTACTGCACAATGTGAATAACACTCTAATTCTGAAAAACATAATACAAGAAAACATTCAACAGCTCCCAAGGGAAGAAATTCCCTTCTACACAAGACAAACCCTGTTCAAAAACAAAATACACTCCATAACCAGAACTAGAACATCCCCCCACCTTAAAGACAAAACCTGCCTAACTACTAAGTAAAACTTCCCCTAACTGTTGTTTAAACTCCTCCTAACTACCCCTAACCACTTCATACTAACTTCTATAATTTATTTTTGCCAAACTATCTAAAAATTGTCTACAAACTGTCTAATACATTACATATCCTATCAGGATTATTAGGAGATATTTGTTCCAGCAGCAAAGATAAAGAATTGTTTTATTAATAACTATCACACCAATTATATTTTCCTCATCTCTATTTGTAATCAATTTTTCCAAAATAAGGAAACAAAAATATGTTAAAATGAATAGGATAATTGAAAAAATATTCTCTTCTAATTATTCATGACATATATTAAGAATATGTTTATCCTAATAATACACTATTTACAACAATGCTATACTACTTCAAAAAAGTGACAGACAAAAGTCAAAAATCTAAAATATGTGCAAACCTGGTATCTTGGTGTTCTCATCTTAATATGTTGCATCTGTCTCAAATCAGCACTCTCCATTTCCTTGATATTTGTTTCTCCTATACAATGGAACAGAAATTTCATCAAGGGGAAACTAATAAAGACACAATTACATGTATAAGGAAAAAATAAGCATTATCCAATTGGACTTTATCAACCGACCAATTTTTAATAAAAGGTGTACAAAACCATCATTATATAAGAATAGGATTTTAAATAGGTTAGTATCTCAACATGTATCAATTATTTGCAGCACATCAAAAACTCTGAAAAGAAATAACAAAGCAAAATACAAGACAGTGGGGGGACCAAACCAAAACCACTATGAAAATCAAAAGTTAGATAGACCAAGTCTATCTCTAACAAACTTATGACTCACAATAGTAGGCATTTGATCCCACCAAGTAAAAAATCTAGAGAAATACCAAAAGAAGTTAAATTATCAGCACACATCTATACCTTCTCTAAAGATATGCTATTTCTAATACTAAACACTAATTATTACTATACAAAATCAGATGACATTATTGAGTATAGCGTTTGTAATGATCTTTCAAATAAAACCAATGTGTTTAGCCAAAACATAGAATTTACCAACCAAAGTAAAGCACTTTGCCAAAAGTCAATAAGTAGTTTTTACATGTAGTTACTATGATAGCATTTAGGATCACCAATCAATCCGAACTTGCCTATAAGATCTTGGAATCCGTCCCAAGGAAGCCCTTTAGTGAAAATGTCTAGAATCTAAAATCTTGTAGGAACATGAGTTGTAACCATTAGGCTTTTGTCAAATATTATCTTTGATGAAGTGCATGTCGATTTCAATATGTTTGGTCCTATAACGTTAGACTGAACTATGAGCAATGTTCATTGTTGACTTGTTATCATGGTACAATTGCATAGGGATGTTGTTAGGAATAAAAGAGAATGAGTTAGACACGTGTGAGACACGTGTAAGGAGAGTAATATGTTATAGTTGTTAGAAGAGAGAGAGGGTATAAATAATAAACTAAGTAGGGGGAGAGGGGTATCGGGGATTTTGTTCAGACTGGATAGTTTCCAGAGGAGGAAGGTTAGGCTTCCTTGGGGGTGATTCTTGTATTCTGATTCACTCATTCATCATTAATACATATATACATATTTTTCCATTCTTTATTCGAGAGTTGTGGTGAGAAGATAGTCTTGATTAGGTTATTGGCATAAAGTAACCTAACAAATTGGTCCGACCTGCCGGATCCAGATCGGAGGAGTTGCACGATGGAGAACAAGATGAATGCACTGGAGGAAAGGTGGGAAGGAAAGTTCGAGTCCATGGAAGCCATGTTGGAAGAGATTCGAGAGGAGATGAGGGGAATGGCTCGAAAAGCAAATCGCGACCGTGGGAGAAGAAGGAACCAGCGTCGGAGCTCCGAAGGGAGTCGCGATTCCGTCAACGCTGAACGCAAACGGCGACCACCAGAGAAGTCGGAGGACAAAACGGAAGAGGACAGAGGAGACGTGCAACGTAGCGGGATGAAGCGCATTAAACTCCCAACATTCGAAGGAGTGGACCCCATGGGCTGGATCGCGAAGGTAGAGAAATTTTTCGATCTACAGAACTTGACGGAGAGGAAGAAGATGAAGTTGGTATATACCTGTATGGAGAGAGGCGCGAGCTACTATTGGATTCGTTTCTGGCGGAAGAAAACCCGACATCCAAATTGGAAGATATTCACGGAAGCGCTGACGCGGAGGTTCGGCGAACTGAATCGAGACACCGTTTGTGAGGAGCTGGCAGCGGAGCGACAGGAGGGAAGCGTCAACAAGGACTTCCAGGAGTTGGGAAATTCGGTGCCACAAGCATCGGGAAAACCAGATCACTCATTTTCTGTTTCCGTCGATCTTGGAGCTGGCATTATAAATGGTGTTGAGGCTGTGGGGGCTATTGAGCGAAGATCAGATACTTTTTCGTTGATTGGTGATCCGTTCGATCTTGGGTCGACAATGATGAACAGTGATTGCCTTCGCAATGACAAAGAAACCAAACAAAACAATTCGGCAAATAGACCATTTAATTCCGAAAGGGACAGTTCGGTGGAAAGAAAGCTTGATGAGGATATTTTGAGCTCTCAGGAGAGGAGGGTTAGGGATTGGCACTTCACTCACTTGGAGCATGATGGTGCTGCTTCACTTAATAATGTTTCTCTTTCCGATTGGAATCACGATGAAGTGTATAGGAGTTTTGGAGGAGATCATGGTATGATTATAAGGGGTCACAGTTTCGTTGTTGAGTATCTGGGAGAAAGAATCACAGTTTCGTTGTTGAACCACATTATAACAAATGTGTCAAATGATATCAAGGAGCCTGGTCAAAATTATAAAATCAAAGTTTCTACAGCAAATAACAACGATTTCTTTGGTGATACTGTTCTTGTTACTGTTTTACTGGGCAGTTTGAAGGCTGGAACTATACAGTGGTACCCACCTTTGCCACAATGGAAATGTTTTTCGGGGAAGCGTTTTAGTCATGGAACTCTAAATACAGTGGTTCTGGAATTTCCTAGTGAAGTTTGGGATTATGCTGGGGACTACTTGGAAGCAACAAATGCGAGGAGAAACACTAGAGGTCACTACTTTATGTTTTGTAATGTTAGGAACGCAGTTGGGGTTCCTGCCCTTATTGCATTAGAAGTTGGTAAAGTAGCCATAGATGGTCAAAGCTGGAGCTCTTCGGGTCATCTCAAACATGCAATTAAGGTTCTCCGAAAATTTTTTGGGCAGGATTCAGTTCCAGATCATGTTACATATGTGGTGACTGATTGGGATACTGTTTGGGGGGCGATGATGAGTGGACTACGTGAGTCTGTTAGCAAAATGGACATATTGAGCACTGGAAATGAATATATTGTTGAGATGAAGGGATTAGAAATCAGAGACAAACTTTATCTCTTTGAGTCGGGAGATTTGGATGTGAATTTAGGAGCTACCTGTTTGGCATCCCTGGGAAAAATGAAAGTAGATTGGTGGCAGTGGAGCATGGAGATTGAGCAGGAAGAATGGAAGACATCGGTGGAGGATTCGAGGAGCAGAATGTTGGAAGTTGATAGAATCCAGGAAGAATGGAAGATATTGGAGGAGGATTTGCCACCACCCAAGCCTCCAGACTTAAATTGGCGGGCATCACCTGGGAAGGGAAGAGGAGCATTACGGCAAATAACAGTTCCCTAACTTCAACCTTGAGGACAAGGTTGATTTTGAGGGGTGGAGTAATGTTAGGAATAAAAGAGAATGAGTTAGACACGTGTGAGACACGTGTAAGGAGAGTAATATGTTATAGTTGTTAGAAGAGAGAGAGGGTATAAATAATAAACTAAGTAGGGGGAGAGGGGTATCGGGGATTTTGTTCAGACTGGATAGTTTCCAGAGGAGGAAGGTTAGGCTTCCTTGGGGGTGATTCTTGTATTCTGATTCACTCATTCATCATTAATACATATATACATATTTTTCCATTCTTTATTCGAGAGTTGTGGTGAGAAGATAGTCTTGATTAGGTTATTGGCATAAAGTAACCTAACAGATGTCAACCTTAATTTCAAGGTCATCAAGTATGATCTTCATCCAAAGTCCTTCAAACACTATAAACAAGGGTTGAAAATACAGCTTTTGCACTATAACTAAGAAACTCTATCCTATTTTTTGCTTCTCAAGGTCACTAGACTTCTCCTAACACATATAGTACCCAAGTGTAGATTTTTTGTCAACAACAAAACCTACATAGTTTGCATCAATATATATCTTTAGGGTAGCATTGTCTCCTTTCCTAAAGAAGAAAGCATTTAAGGAATGTCTAGTCCCATTTGTGAAAAATAAATAAATGGAAAAAAAAAACAAATAGAAAATCTACCTGAAAAAAATGGAAATAAAATTCAAAATTATATTAAATAAGATATGGATGAACCTACTTTGAGTAAATTGTTGATGATGGGCAATTGTTGAACATTTATCTTCATAGACTCCATCAAAGTATTCAGGACACTTATAATCTGTAACATCAACAAATGCAGTTGCACTAGAACTATTATCATTTAATAATGAATCCACAAATCCAGATCTATGATCTTTCTCACTGTCTTCTAGATTGCTTGATGATTCCCCTGCAAGTTATGAAATGTCATATCTTCTGTACAAAAGTTCACATATATACATGGTTAAATATCTACAGCAATAGCTTTATGATACCTAAATTAAATAATGATAAAAATTAAATGTTTCAAATAATAAAATTTATACAATTAAATCTTTTCTCACAACGTAAGCTGGCATTGTGAACCAAACAATGAGATAACGGTCTTCAAGCAAAAAATTGATTAGATAAGAAAAAAAAAAGCAACCTTCCATCCACTTCAGAATAAAATATGCATAAGGTTCTGTAACTGGGAGATGAACTGGGATCTCAGGAAATAGTTTGTACAATACATAGGCTGCTACTTTATTCTGTGCATCCTGAAATCAAGTAAATTTTTTGCAAACAACGTAAGGAAAGATAGCAAGTATTCGTTAATATAATTTTGTCATAAATATGTTTTTAGTCTTCCAAATTGGGGCACTTTCTTTTGGTCCTCTATTTAAAAATTTCTATTCCTAATTCTTCAATTTTGTGAAATGCAATTTTTAGTCCTGAGATTACACAAGATTTGCGAGCTTGATGATGTGGCAAGCAGTGGTTTACTTAGCATTTGTCACATGGATTTAATTGAGTTAAATGGTTTTTTGAAAATTTATTAAATGCTCAAATATGTTTAGTCCTCCAAAGGGGGCAATGTTTCTAGAGCAACATGAACAGGGGTCAAGATAATAGGTGAAATGTCCAGAGGTCAATCATGGCCAACAGTGGGAGGGAAGAATAGTGTAGACACAAAGAAAGTAACATCATCAATGACAACTAGGGTGAGGGCTTAAACAATGATAGAGGAGAGTAACACTTAAGATTAAAAGAGAGAACATGGAAAATTAAAAGACTACACTAGATACCTAGGTGCAAAATTAGGTATGACTATAGGTACAGCCGATAGATGTTTCCAACACACTACCCCCCATACTTAGACTCAATGATAATACAAACTTGAGCGACTCCCTTTCAAGAAGTTTTACAGCCATTTGCCAAGGTTATAAAATGATGGTTGTTTTGAAAGGAAAGGGATGAAAACAAAGAAGCATTACCAGAGATGTGATAAAAAACACTTAAGTCAATTACCCACGAATTTTGACCTTCCATAGATTCAAAAATACAAGTTGTTGATGTACTTGGAGTTTAAGATGTTTGTGCCAAGTTGTTAGACTTTAACCTTAGATACTTTTGATATTCTTCCCAGTGAATTTTGGGCGGCAGTTTTAGCCTTAAAGACATTGGCTGTCTTGGTAGGAAAACCATGTAAGGAGTAGCATTTTTCTTAGGTCTAACCCATCCTTTTGCAGTATGTACAATGAGACACCCTCGACCTTCATGTCCTCCTCCAGTGCCACGACCTACTCTTCCTCATGTGGCAATCACAACGGATGGTTCCACTAGTTCATGAACTTCCTTAATTTGAGGTGTTGGGACTTGAAGGAGGCGTGCGGTCAAGCTATTCATGGAAGGGACCTCAGGACTGGTCAGAAGTTGATCTTTGAGATGATCAAAGTCTGGATGTAAAGCACATCACCAAAGATTCTTCTTGATTTCATCCAAAGGTTCTACTTCCAAAAACATCTTTAGTTCTTCCACTGCAGGATGCGACAATAAATGCTTTCTTACCGAAAAAGACAAGCAAAGCCAATATCAACTCGCATTGATACAAACTTAAAGAAAATACATAGGAAAAAATGTTTAAGAGATCTCAATTTGGATCTTAGTTTATTTAGATTCATATATTTAAAAGGAATTGTTACTTACTACAAAAGCTTAAGGAAAAAGAAAAATGAAACCCCTAAGATACTAGTAACATGTACATACAACACAAAACAGATTTTTGAACAGGAAATGATATAAAGGATTCTAACATTACGAAAAAACTTATCAACTCTATATTTGTTGTCTTAGTATTTGTATAGGTGGAGGGAGAGACTTTGTTATGTCCTTCATTTTGTGAAATTACACCCCTGTAAGGAAGCTTTTATAGTACATCCTCTCACAAGTGGCTTAATAAATTCAATTTTAAAAGGAGTGGTGTTATATACTCAATTGTTCACATTTGATTATTGTGAATCCCTTTAAGAGTTTTGTTGTTAGTAGGATATTAAATGCATTACTAGAAGTTGGTAGAATATTAAATGTATTACTAGAAGCTAATAGAAGTTGTTAGAAGATTCTAGAGATCTCTTTGTAATTATTACTTTAGGGCTAAAGTTCTCTATATAGAGAGACTAACATACTGTTTCAAATGAAACAATTTGAATAAAAATCTTTTTTCTTTCATATTAATTCTTTCAAGTAGTTCTTTAAAGGAGAACTAGACATAGCCCAAGAATTAGGGTTAAGCAATGTAAAACATAGTGTCCTTGATGTATAAACAGTCTAGTGTCCTATTGAAAAACTCACATGCTCTATTCAACCTTCTTTCTAAACTATGTTGCTTCAGAGTCTAATGTATATTAGGAAGCTATGGTACTTTAATTGTTCTCTTGTAAATAATAATAGTTATTTATGATCTTTGTAATCATTCTTTTCTTATTATAAATCAATCAATCACCCAGTAGAGAAAACACCCAAGCACATTAGGAAACTCTTTTTATTTTAACAAAATATATTATATACATAGTGTGATGTAAGTATCAAAATAGATCTCCCAACCCCCTCCCATCTTAACCTTTTTGTGGGCATCCACGTGATGTTTAAATTGACTATTATGCTTATATCAAGCAAAACATCATGATTTTCCCCCATCCTCCCCTTTCCACACACACACACACATATATATATATATATATATATATGATTGGCACAATTTGCATGTCTATAAAAGGTAACAAAAAGAGGAAAAGATGAAGGAAATAAATGGGCTTCAGGAACTTTTTGGATCTTTGGTGATGATAAATTAGAGGGAAGGGACAACAGAAAGAAAAACATAACAGAATGAAAATGTGATGTAGGAGAATTGCAGGAACGATTCCGGAATCAAGCAAGAAAGCATTATTATGGTGTGAAGGTGATCAAAATGGGGGAATGGGCAACTGGTGGGTGGTTTTAACTGATTAGGGAAGGGGTCTCTCAGACTCGGGAAATTTCTTCTTCTGTTTCATCATTTTGTGAAAAGCATTGCTCTATTACATTGTCATTTAAATTCCTTGATAGGTCCAGAATTTACATTGCAAAAAAAACTCCTTGGTCCACAGAAGTTATCGACACAATTTTCTCTTTATTCTATTTTTTTATACTATTTTCTACTAATATATATATATATATATATATATAGAGAGAGAGAGAGAGAGAGAGATGCAATCTACTTAGCCCTCTAAAATTTGACCTACACACAGCCTATACTTCATACCAGAAAATAGCAAAAAAGAAAAAGTTTCCCAACAAAATAAGTTCTGATGCCACTTAAGTATCCCAAAAAATCTTCTATAACTACAGAAGGATGGAGTTGACAAGCTTAAGGATGACTCACCTCAGCAGATTCAACAGTTTCATTCTGATCCGGCAACTGAAGTGTGACCAAGCCCCCAGCTTTTCGATTTTTGCCCCTCCCACTGGCTTTGCGCAATATACTTACAGTATAGGAGAAACTCTTTCCTCTACTAACAATTTTATCGAACTTTGGAGCATCCCATCCTGATTTCTGGCACAGTTGATGAAGAACAGCCTTTGGAATCTTTTGGGGGTCCCCCTATAAATTAGGAAATAACTACTGTTAGACCATAGCAAGAAACAATACATACAATGTTTTCAGCCTAATTCTCAGAAACACACAACAGACAATTATTTCAAAACCACTATTTTATGAAAGAAAATTCATTAAGATGAAGAGAAAAAACATTACAAAGAAAGGAAGAGAAAGGATTAAGGAACCTTCCTAAGCATAAGAGAAAATTCATGGAGCAAAGCTGTAGAGTTCCTAATCATAAATGTCAGTGAAACCACGCTTTTATTTTCACCAAAAGCCAAATACCTAATCATATACAAAATCAAGAGTTCTAAATTTAAATGTACGTTCTGGTGGCATTGTACTGGTTTGAAAAATAAAAAAATATAAAAAAGTAATATATATATATATATATATATATGCATAAAGGTAAATAACATGAGAATCCATGAAAATATCCTATCCACCTTGATTAATATATTTACTTTATTTGAAACAATTATCCATCCGTGAATTCTTCCCCTCCCTCTCTCAACAAATACAATCATTGTGTTTCCTCAAACTTTGGAGAAGCATAAAGTTATTTAGAGCAACAGGAAGACATGAACAGCATTAAACTCCACTTATCAAGAAACCTCAAATGCAGAACAAAAATTACCTTCTTCCAAATGCCTTCTAGTTTATCCAAATTTTTCTCGGATAGTCTTCTAATTTTTTCTTGTTTATGTACTTTCAAAATATCAAGAGGTAATATTTCACTAGATGAATCATCTTCCAAGAAGAAACCACCAAGCTCCACGTCTCCAAACTCCCCTTGAGCTGAATTTTTTTCAGCAAGTACAACTGGTGAACCAGACTTAACAAGATGCTCCACCATGCTATGGCTCTCCAGATCACTTCCGTCAACTGCTGTTTTGTCAGAAGCCAGTCCTTCAGTGTCACATGGAGTTTTTTCTCTAAAGCAACCAACAGGCTCATGACCTGTGGATGCTCTCTCAGATTTGAAGTTAGAACTGATTTCATGACCATGTTCTAAGGACAAATTGTCATCTGATAATCCTGATAAATGTATTACACAATCAAATGAGACAATTATAGTTCAAAAAATAATATTGAAAACAGAAAATGAAATTCAAACTAACCTATAGCAGCCAACTCTTGCTTCAGTTTACGGATAATATGGCCTGCCTGCTCCTGGCGTTTTTTTTTTCCTTCTTCCTTTGCTTTTGTAGCCTCCAATCTTGCAGCAAGATACTCCTTCGCAATAACATCATAAGGCCTAGGTTCATAAATCTATTAAGACAAAAAAAAAAGACATAGGTTAAGCTTGTAACTCAGCAGAATTAAATAAACAATGTTACATGATCATTCCACAGTTAATAGGAAGCAAACAATATGAAGATATCGAACTTTTCATCCACTTATGTATTATAATTTATCCTTATTTGAAGTCAATATAGGATCTCCAACACACTCCTTCACGCCAAGGAATGAACATCTTGATCATGGAATTAGATCTTTGTTGGTGGCCTAACAGGAGCTAAATAATGAGAGGCACAATAGCCCCAATGAACATGACTATGATAGGCTCCAAATGGCTATGATAGTATCATAGTAAGTAAATTTATGTCTAACTCAATTTCACAAAACCAGCTTTTAAGGTAAGGATTGCACTCTACTTACATCCTAAATTTTAGTCTTATTCATAGTCAATGTGGGATCTATAACAAATACTCATAGAATTAAACTACTTAAATGATGGCTTATATAGATATATGACGCTAAGGGTATGTTTGGACAAACTTCACAAGGACTTCTAGGAGAGAAAGAAAATGAAAAAAATAATTAATTTCTCCATAAGTTAAAATTAGTTTATGCACAAACTAATTTGTAAAAGTTCTCATGTATAAACTTTCCCAATTTTATTTTTTTTTTAACTTGTGCATAAATTAATTTCAATGTTATGGAGAAGTTTATCCAAATGTGTTTTGGGTTAATCATACTCAATTCCAAGTCTCATTTTTTCCCATCAATGATTGCGGCTTATATTGTTAAGGCAACATGACCAAGTATCCTTTTGTTGTCCCTCATGCAAAAAGCCACTCCAACAATTGTCATTTAAGGATGAATAAATCAACTTGCAGAGAGAACGAGTGCCTGTCTTGCTAAGATAGACTTCACAATAAAATAAGAGTATAAAAGGAATTTACCAATTAAAACATCAGAAAAATGGATATACTAATTAGGACCAAAATAATACACTCAACATTTCTATTATAAAAAGTACCAGAGGGGATACTGAGCAATGGAAATGGTGTTGAGCTAGAAATGAACATCTAAAATGTTTAGGCATTGTTAATCTTTAAGAAAGAAAGAAATACCTTTTTTGGGGCACAATTTCCCATAAATATGTCATCTTCCCAAGTCTCAGATTCATCCTGCAAATACCACATTATATAAGCTCTCCCTTTGCACCAAAAGACAAACACCTAATAGAACCAAACACTTTACATGAAAAAATAGAGGGCACAAATATATAATTAAAGACTAAATGGTAAATGATTAAAGCGGACCAGTTTCTGAAACTAAGCTACCATTTCAAGGGAATAGCAGTTTTTCAGGGGTTTTATCCAGTAACGTGAGACAGGGCCCCTCATTCTTACATATATGTCTTCTCTCAAATTTTATCCATTAAGATAGAGATAGGGTAGAAGAAAGAAGAGTCGAGGCAATCAAATCTTGTTTTCTTTCTCTCTCAAGGAAATTAAGTAGCACTTAAGAGAAGTCTCACAATAAGATGTGTATTGATAAGGAGACATGCTTATTTTGAAAATAATAGGAAATGATATGTGACAAATACATATTTTAAAATCTATAAAAATTCCTAAAATATAATAAACATATATAATTGCAATTGTGCCCATCCAAATTAAAATCACATTTCTAAGATATTGTGAAAATAAAAAATTATAAATTATTATTATCATAAAAATATTAATGCTTCATAGATTAGATTATGTACATCATCCATGAGTATCGACAAAGTGTCCTATATACAAAATGGTTAATTCGATTATTGTTGGAATACTCTCTTGCAGCTTCTAGCTGTATAAATGGCCTCTTATGTTGATTCATGAAATTGAGAAATGGATTAGGAATTCCATTTGGACTACGGACATTCAAAGGCAAGGGCAGGTGACTGTGAATTGGTCTAGGGTTTGTGCACAAAAAACATAAGGTGGTCTGCAAGTGACAAATATTTTGGTGGAGAATAATGCCTTCTTGATCAAATTAGCTTGGGACTTTGCTTATAGTGATTTTGCTGGGTTTGAGTTGATGAGAAAGAGGTTTCTTAAGTTGAAATTTAAAAAGTGTGTGGTTTATCATTTTTCTTTGATATGACCTAAGATATAAGAGATTTAGAAGACTCTGGTTGGGAAGTGTTTCAACTTTGGTTTCTCAAGCTTTCTCTCATCAAGAGGTTGTGACATAGTCTCTTAGAGGTCGTTGGAGGAAATGCATAAAGTTTTGTAGTGGTATTGATTTTAAGGTGTCATATTTTTCAAGATGAAAAACATTTTGTAGATGAGTTGGCAAGTTTAGGCTTGTCCTCAAGAGTTTGAATGGTATACAGTTATGCCATTATAAGTTTAGACTTTTATTATAATAGGTTTCTTTTTCCTAAGTATAGAGCTAGTTAGATTGTATATAGTTCTATAGTTGGCTTGTTTTTTGTTCATGCGTTTTAGTTTGGTCCTCCCACGAGTTCTTTGTATCTTTTTTATTTTTAATAATATTTTCATGTGATAACAAATGATAAATGTACACTGGGTGTCACAATAGCTTACATGCCAAGCATCATAGTGATGTCTAGCATGAGTTTTATAAAAGAAATTGAATTACCATGAATCACAGATGAAAATCGTTAATTTCAAATTCCTATTTTAGGTTTTGCTTGGAAAACCATTATCAGTTACATGAAAAACCTATTAAATTCATATGCAATGATGTACGGACTCAAGTTACCTCTTCCTGTAGCTCCACATATTGTCTGATCCAATCTGCCTGAGATGGTAGACAAGAATCTAAAGTATCATCATTCCATTGTCTCTTGATTAAAACTGGTGATTCTGGAGCATCTTCCTTAGTTGTAATAGATGGATCCACGGCCGGAGTAGAATTGTTCGGTTGATTTGATATAACACCAACAGAACCCCCTAACAAGGCATAACAATTATATGATCACTGTCCAAAAAAGTCCAAAAAATGGATGAAATCAACAATATTATATAATAAAAGGAATTACTAATATACCTTCGCTGTAATTGTATGTTCCAGTAGAAAACTTTAGCGGAAGTTCATTCCCCGGCAAATTAAAGCATAACCAATCAAGAGCTGATTCAAACGTAGCAGCTTCCTACAAATTATAATGAAACGAGAATGAATTAATTGTTGACGAAAATTTGAAATTCCATAGTTCTATGCTCAAGATAGGTGGAATGGATTGCGAGCAGTGTACCCTGAGAGCAGAGAGAGCGAGCTCGATTTGACGATTGGTGAAACCTTCGCAAGAGAGCTTATCGTAAACGGCTTTGAGCTTCTTTGCCTTCTGGGCCTTGGTTAGAGTATCCTCCGTCGCGGTCGTTGCGGTAGCAGTGGCAGTGGCAGTGACAGCCGCAGGGTTGGACCGGGCCGAGTTAAGCAAGAGGCGGCGGAGGCGGTTCTCATTTTCGGCCGAAATTTGAAGCTTCGGACCGGATTGTGCCTTTGCCTTCAGCTTGTTCTTTTTCGGCGCCATATTTTCTTCAATGTGAAATGTGTTTCGGAACGATCAAAAATCTGAGCTTTGCTTTGCTTTACAATGCGTCATTCGCCGTGGGCTAAATTATTTTATTTTTCTTTCATCTAGTTAAATTTATCCATCATTGAAAATTTAAAATGTTAAAATTTCGATTCCCAACTTTTAAGTTTTCAACAGAGAGACTAATCTAATTTAATTTAATTATTTATTATTTTATATTTTAATATTATTAGTTAGTATTTTTTATTATATTATAAATGGTGACAAAAAAAGATATTTTAAGAAAAAATAATAATTTCAATGATTTATCTATTCACTACAAAAGCAGTCTTTCACGTCGAATTTGAAATTGACGTCGTATCAGAAAACGTTAAATTGATGTCGAATTTAAAAAATTCAACTTTTTCCAGTAGAGTAAACTAACGTCAACTTTTGTCAAAAGTAATCAATTTTTTTGTTTTTTTTAATTAAGTGTGATTCTTGATTCAACAAATAAGTTCTTCAAAAGAAAAACAAAAATTACCCTCATCGGAATAAAGTATAGTCACCAATGAGAGAGAGACCAGAATGCGCCTACGAAGGAAAAGATAATGAAAATAATTGGTCAAAACAAATGAAAATCATACTTAAAGTAATTAATAAAATAAATATTACATGGTCGTCAAACTTTGTTCCAGAAAAGTTTGAGCAAGATAAGAAGGTCTCGAGATAAAGTTAATGAATTTTCAATCTCACGCTCAAAATTTTATTGAATTCACTAGCCTTTTTATATCCTTTTGACGTCTAATTTTAGAACATTCGACGTCATACGCTGCTGAATACATTTTCACCTTTGCGTCAAGCATTTTCACAAAATTTACACAATAGCACGTCAGACTTCTCAATATTCGACGTTTGACAACAGATTAACCTCGAATTACAATTTAAACGACATCTAATAATTGCATTTATTTACAAAAATGACATCGGTCATTTTTAGGCTTTGTTCACTTGAATGGATTTGGGGGAGAGTGATTGAGGGGATTTGAGAGGATCTGAAGATAAATTTTGTTCTTGATTTGAGTGAATTTAGAGGTAAGTCAGAGTGGATTTAGGAGTAAACTTTTTTAATTTGTCACATCAATCAAATCCTCTCAAATTCCCTTAATCACTCTCCTCCAAATCCATTTAAGTGAACAAAATCTTAATGTTGGTTATTTAGTGGTTGGAAGTTTAACATGTTTTTGCACTAATGATTAGGCAGGTGTTTTTATAGAACTTAGCTCAAATCAACAAATGAAATTCAATGAATGAAATAAAAAAGGGGGTGTATTTGTATATATATTTACAAAACTCCCCGCTCTCTTGTTATATTCATACTTATTTTTTTATTTCTTGTTATTTATATAGAATCATAGAATGCAATTTTATATAGTCAGACAATTCATGAAATTTTAATGAGTCTTAAAAAAAATGAAAAAAATTGTATATAAAAGAGAGAATATAGGAAAAAAAGAGTAACTAAATATAGTAATTGGACTTTTCAATAGATTACCCCCTATGATATGAGGTGATTTTTTTATTTCATATTTCTTAAGGCTCTAATATTATAAATTGACAAGTGATACAACAATTATTAATATTAAAAACACATGCTTTTGGATTGTATAATATTTTTTTCTTATTTTGAATTGTTTTTGGAGTTTAACATTATTTTAGAGTGATGTTTATTTAGATTTGAATTAAAAAAATGTATAATTTTTTTATTTTAAAAAAACTTATAATTATAGAGTGAGTCAACCTATCCAACTCACCAACTTGTGGTAGATTAAGTCGGATTCAAATTTTTTCAGTTCGGTAATAAGTGAGACGGGTTTGATTAATTCACTAAGTGATCAATCCGTGGTGGGTTGGGCCGGGTCGAGCCAAATTACCAGTTTTGTTTTGGAAGCTCTACTTTGAGTGTTTCATCCTACACTTCCAACATCTCATTTTGCACCTCAAAAAATTCAATTTTTAACCTTCTAACATCTCAACTTCCACCTCCAACTTTTTCAAAAGATTTATTTTCTAACTTTAATAAAAATATTTTTATTTTATTTTCTTTCTTATTAAAGACACTTTAATAAATATCTTTTTATTTTCTCAATTTTTTACTAAAGTCCCTTTGCACCACCTTAATAATAATTTAATTTAATTTAAAATTAAAATTTTATTTAATATAATTTTATATTTTAATAATTATTTATATTATAATAATAGTTATATTAAAAAGTAAAAATAAAATAATTAAAATAAAAATAAAAAATGAAATAATAATAATAATATAAAATTTGATTTGAGATGTTAAAATATATTAAAATAAATTAAACAATTATTAAATTTTAAATAGATGTTTTTTAAATAAGCTATTGTTTTTTATTTAGAATTTAATAAATATTTCATTTAAATGAAAATTATAATATCATTTATTATACTTTTATATTTTAATAATTATTAAAATATAATTTATATTTTTATAATAGTTTTATTAAAAAAATAAAAATAAAATAAATTTTTTAAAATAATACTAATGAAAATAAAAATAATATTTAAAATAATATTTAATATATTTGAATATATTAAATTATATGAAAATATTAAATTAAATTAAATAATTATTAAAATTAAATAAAAAACAAAATTTTAAGAAGATTTTTAATCGATATCCATATCGTAAAATATATTATCGGATTTCCGATTGACAAATTTTAATTTTTTATATTTAAATTTTAATAATTATTTAATTTAATTTAATATTTTAATATAATATAATTAAATATTTTTAATGTGATTTTAAACACTATTTTCATTTTCATTATTATTACTTTTATTTTAGTTATTTTTATTTTTACTTTTTTAATAAAATTATTATAAAAATATAAATTATATTTTAATAATTATTAAATTATAAAAATATGATAAATAATAATATTATTTTTAATTAAGTTAAATATTTATTAAATTTTAAATAAAAAACAAAACGCATATTTAAAATTTTTGTTTTTATTTACAATTTAATAATTGTTTAATTTATTTTAATATTTTAATATATTTTAACATATCAAATCAAATTTTATATTATTATTATTATTTCATTTTTTTATTTTTTATTTTTATTATTATTATTATTTAATTATTTAATTTTTATTTTTTAGTATAACTATTATTATAATATAAATTTTTGATAATTATTAAAATATAAAATTATATGAAATAATATTTAAAATTTAAATTAAATTAAATTATTATTAAAGTTGTGTAGAATGATTTTAGTAAAAAGAGAAGAAAATAAAAATATATTTATTAAAGTGCTTTTAGAAAGAAAGAAAATAAAATAAAAATACTTTTTATTAAAGTTATAAATTAAATCTTTTGAAAAAATTGGAAGTAGAAGATTAAAAATGTAATTTTTGGAAAAAAAACACTCCTCTGCTTTTAAGATCAATAGAATATTATCCTTCCAAATCCTACTTACTGCATCCCAGGTTCTTACTTCTGCACCTCCCTAACTTTTTAAAATGTCCATTCTACCTTTCACTGAATAGTAAAACGAAATCCTAATTTTACAATTCACTTTCTCACTCTTCACCTTGTGTGCAGCTGCTTCGTCTTTACTTCCTCTGCACCTCCCTCCCACGGCTGTTGCAAATCTGTGCAAATATGTGCGTCTTCCACTCATAAGCATCGATTTAACCTATATCTCCTCTCTTGCTTTCGTTTTCTTGTAGTTGCCCCTCCTCTTCGTGTTCGTGTAGGTGTGGTGTTCGAGTGTTGCTGGAAGGCGTTTCTTGAGAGAAGGTAGGCGGTCAGAGAACTGCACCTCCAAAAGTGGTTTGTTGCATCTGCGTGTCTTCCCTTTCATTCTTTTATAAGGTAAGTGTTTAAGATTTTGTACAAATGTGGGGGCGGAGGGTCTGTTGGGGGAAAAATGTTGTTTTTCTGCTTTGTACAGAGGTGGGGGTGGAGGGGAGCTGAAGGAAATATTTTGGTTTATTTATAGGTTTTCAGATTGAGTAATCCGAATGTAGTTCTGAATTCGGGATTAAATTTCGGATTGCTTAACCGGGAAGCTACTAAATAAACCAACTTCGGATTACTCCTTCAGTAAGGTCATATTGGATTCGGAGAAAGGATTTGGATTGTTCTCTCCGAAACAGAAAAGTGTAAGGTTCCGAATTACTCATTCCGGAATTAGGTACCAGATTCGGAGAGGGCTTCCGGATTGTTCTATCTGGAATGTACCAATAAAATGTTGTGTGTATTTTATCTTATTTGTTAGTTGTGGTTATTTTTGCAGGATTATGGCAAGGACAAGAGGTGCCGATACCGTAGGTGAAGGCAGTAGTGGCGTTGAAAGACAAAGACCCGTGGCATCAATTCGAAGAAGGAATCATTGTGAAGCTCTTGATATAGACCTCGTTAGCTGATCCTGCTGTAGTGGATTCTGTAGGTGTAGGTGGAGGTGAGGCTATAGTTGTAGAACAACCGGCATTAAGGGTGAAGAGGTTGAAGAAGGATTTGTTGGGGTCCATTGGATACTTCTCTACTAGTGGACTATGTTGATCATGTGGCATTGAATCTCGTGGAAGAAAGTTGAGTAAACTAGATGTTCTTGATGGGCATGTTGAGGAGTTTGTTCTAAATTCTAGGTTGTTGCCTTTATGTAACATCAGGTATGAGACAATGGACAAAGGCTTGTTATCATCATTTGTGGAGAGGTGACATAGAGATACACACATTTCATATCTCCATTGGTGAAATGACGATAACACCGGATGATGTTGATGCATTACTTCATCTTCTGATTAAGGGACAGTTTTGTCCGTTTGTCACTTTGGAGTTTGTTGTCGCTGTACCAGTCTTGGTGGACTTGTTAGGTGCGAAAAGGTCAAATGTCACCTTAGAAATGAGGCATTGTCGGGGGCCACTTGTTAGATTGAGCTGGTTGAGAGAGATTTATCAGGAGTTGTGTGCTTTGGAACGTTGGGACTTAGCCCCCCGAGCCTTCTTGTTGCATTTGTTGGGTGCACGATCTTTGCTGACAAAAGTGTCACTTCAGTCAGTATCTCATACTTACCTCTATTCAGGGATTTAACATTGTGTGGTGGGTACTCTGTGAAGTTATTGCATTGACGTATATGTATGAGCAGTTTAGTGATGCTTGCTTTGCCCATACAAAACAATTAGGAGGTTATGCAACACTTGTACAAGTATTTTGTATAGAGATTGCATTTATATTTAATATCTAAGTTGTTCGAATGATGTGATGTTCATTTTCATTTATTATAGGGTTGAATTATGAGTACTTCAAGAAATACGTACTTATAGCTTTTAACAAAGAGAGGTCTCAATCCCTAACAATGACTTTAGGAAATGCATCTCTCAAAAATAGTGTTCAGATGAAGTCATTCTCTTGTTTGCTTGATAACAACACAAAAGTTATTGAGAAACTCAACCACGTTGAAGTGACACCTGTTATCTCTACCAACCACAATCTATATTAGTTGATCTTGTATGTGTTATCTATCAATAAAACGATATTAAATGTATTCAACAACTTAACTATATCAGGATATGTCTAAAAAAAAGTCAATAATCACGTCAGAATACTAAATGCATCTACTCTAGTGCAAATAGTTATCACGTTCTAATAATACCATTAGCTACTGCATTTCAATTGTACACTCCCTAAGTGATCTTTTGTAAACATCTTGCATTATAGCTCTCTGCATGATTATTGTTGTGTTATCTTTATTGTTTTCCTTTAATATAAATAATATGTTTGTTGACTTCACTAAACTTTTAGTCATGTCAATAACCATAGATTGCTAATGTATCTTTAATCTACCAACATAAGGATGACCAATTAAAATTTTTGACAAATCATAGTTGAGTGCCACATATTACCAACTACAATCATTCTCCATTATCAATTGGTTTTCCTTGCAATTTAAAAGGACAAACATATTTCTTTGTTTTAATTATGTTAGACTACAAATCAGCCTTGTACTTTCTAAAATCAGATCTTATAATTACAATAACAAAACCAAGACCAAAAGTTATATCTCAAACCCATTTATTTAGGTTATCCTACGTACCAAAAATCTCATATCTCATTAGTAGTAAACAATACTGAATAATTTCCTTCCATCATTTCATATTCACTCAAACAATTCACAGTCTTCCATATACAAAATTTGGTGAATTTCATCTGATACATTATTCCAATAATATGTAACATCAAATACATAACACAAAAAACATTTAAAAAATTATTGGATCCAAAAATTTAATTTTGCAGAATATGCACACTTCTATCTACATAATTATGCAGAAGAATATACAATTTTTATTTTTAACGGTTAACTTTAAGTTGATTTTGGTATCTAAGTATCTTCTGCAAATACCTTTTGAACAGTTTAGACAATCTATTTAACCTAGTACTTGAACTTCAATATAACTTTTAGATTTTGCACGACTCACCGCAACTTAGACTATTGACTTCAATCCGTAACACATTATATAATTGTGTATATGGTGTTAATGTTTATATTTATGTCTTGTTTTTCTTCATTATATTTTATTTACCTTTTCTACATTTATAATATCTATTATTTGGTGGCCTGTTGCAATTGGAAACATAAACTATGGTAGTGATACTATTTTAACAACAATCATTGTTCATTGTTTTTATATACACCTATTTTATTCAAATTGATTATATAAAAAAAATTATCTCCAATAAGATTTTCTTAAAAGGTTTTAGAATCAGACTAATAAGATTAATCACACAATCACAATGACATTGAACTTTTTGGAGAACATGTCAAAAACTCTTCTTTTAGTTCATGTGTGTTAATAATGAAGAAGGTCAATAAAAAACAATAATTTAACAAATTTATATTATATTTCTTTTTGAAGGAGATACGTTCTTCTTGCATATTTTTCCAGAAGAAGGTAAGAGAACCAACCAATTATTACCAAATGAAATATATTATCCCATATTTAAAAAAACAAATGAAAATGAGGATTTTTAGAAAGTGACAATAATATTCATAATTCAACATTTCATTATGTAAATATTTTCTCACTTCATAGTGACATGACTAATATTATAATAAATATATGACTATAATATCTACTATAATTTGGTAGTATGTATAAAGAAAACTTGTTCACTCGTAGAAAAAAAAATGAAATCGATTTTCTTACAAATTAAAACAAACTTATAAATAAGTTTAAAACCGAATTATGTATAAATGAATAAGAAATGACTTCTACGAATTATTATTATTATTATTATACATACACACTAATTTTAACTGATAGAGAAATTAATTTCACTTTCTTATTTTTCTCTTTAATAAATGCAAATTAAAAAGTTTCTTAAATAATAAAAAAGGATTATTTGCATCGTGCTAAAGGGAACAGAGTCCATTTGGATATTAAATTGTTATACAACTTGTTGAAAAAAAATATAAAACAGTGGTACCACAAATAATTAGTTTTTACTCTTATTGTTGATTACTGCTTAATGTGAAATATAAATCTAAAATCTACACATATCAAGAAGATAACAGTAAGCGAGGTACATCGATGAGTAGCCCTTCATTTTTGTTTCTTAATTTATATTTCTTCTTTCACTCATCTCAACCACTCTTCAATTAATGGATTGAGTAGCGTTATCTATGCAGTTGCAACTTGGTCATTAAATAAACTTATCCCTTAGGCTTTTGCTTCAAAAGTCCGGAGAGGGAAGCACAGTGAGTTGAATTATAATTGCATTTGGCACAGCAGGAATCCAGCAGCTCAATGACTTTAAGGCACCTGCCAAAATGAAATGCCTTTTAGAGAGACATCTGCCAACTACTCCATGTTTATGAAATTAGATGCAACGAAAACACAATGATCTTCCCAACTACGTATACTAAGGTTTTAAGAAGTTACATGTAATAATAAACTGCTGTACATGCGTCCGAAATTATGTAAGCGTATGACCAAGATCCTATGTAATAAGTGTCACATACAAAGGATTTCTCTGTAAGTAAAGATTAGAGTCCTTAAAGATTAGAGTCCTTAAAGACTTATATATGATATTGCATAAGTCTCTTATGATACATAGAAAACTTTAAAAAATTTTCTGAGAATCTCAACCAATAATGATTTCTAAAGAGAGTATAAAATATACAGATTTTCTTAGAAAGAAAAAAAAAAGAGAATAAGAAAATGAGAGGATGAGAGAAAATAATTTTTGGTGTGTCTTTGAAGTGAAACAAGTGCTCTATCTATAAATGCTGAAAATGAATGATCCAACCCAAAAAAAATACTTGCGGAAGAAGCTGCCCGAAACTGACTCCATGCCTTGCGGGAGAAGATATCACAGAAGATAATGTCCGAACCAATTCCCGAACCTCGCGGGAGGATATTTGACGAAGGAGAGGGAGAAACTCAACCTTTTCGGAAGACTTTTTGCAATACAAATATAACAAACCTCCGGCAGAGTGGCCCTGCTTGGTTTATTGGCAGCGTAAGACGTTAGCATATATGGCTTTCGTTAATTTTATCAGAAGTTTAGTTAGAAACGCAAGTCCCTTATGATACTAATAGGCTGTGTTTTTTTTTTTTTCATACTGGAAACTATAAATCGATGTTCCCTCAAAAGTTAAAAACCGTTGCTTCTCACATTAAGATGCTTTGAACTGAGTAAAACATCAATTTGAATAAGATGTCAATCGGGTGCAAAAATGGCACTGTTTAGGGATTATTCATGCGAGGGAGGTAAACCAGTGATGTTGCCTCCTTTATAATCTGACCTCTAATTATATTTGTTTCTCACATATTTATATGAAAAAAAAATCTTACCTCCACTTAGAACACATTTAACAGTGAATCTTAATCATAACATCTATTACTTACAAGGACTTTAACAATAAAGGAAGAAATAAGATCTTCATCCCGAACAACAAATTTTTCTGCAAGATTTCTTAAGATCTCAATAATAATAATAATAATAATAATAATAATAATAATAAAATCATATTTTATATTCTCTCCTAAAACAAAATTAATTTATTGTGGAACCTACATAAAGTTACTTAAGATTTCAAAGTGAAATCTATCATTCAAATAAAAATTGAATGAGATTTTAAGATCTTACATCCTACATGACATGACTTACCAAAAAATAATGTAAGATCTCAAGATAACATGTTAGCTAGATGCTCGTATAGTGTAATTCTCACGTATTTTTCATCTCAGATTTGTCTCTCTTCAACCATTGTTTGGTGCCACTGGATGAAATAGGAAAAGCAAAGTAAACAAGGCAAAGCTAAAGGTACAATAGGAAGGGACAAACAATAAAAGGAGAGTAGGTTATAATACGGTGAGGAATGTAAGAGCACGAGAAGAAACTTGAGGCGCGTCTAAATGTCTAAATCACTTGGGTCAATAGCAAGATCATGGGGTGATCGTTACTTACACTTTAAGCATAAATCATCATTCACCAAGGGGCGGGTATAAACGAATCTTGTATCTTTGGGGCAAAAAGAGTAGAGACAACAAAGTCAAGAAGAGGAGAAGGGAACACCTAAGAGAAAGATTTTGGATCAATTAAAGGAACAAGAGGTCATAAAAAAAATTTGTATCTTCAAATAAGGTAACATTTATGGAGACGAAAATTCCCTAGTAGTGAGTGATTAATAGTGATAACCATTTTCTACATGAGTGTCCTATGTTGATGTGATCTTCCAATGTTCTCATCACCTATGACTCATGAAGAAACACTTGGCATGAATAATATAACCAAAGTCAGGAGGACTAATAGAGGAACGTTGCAAAAAGGGATCCTCAGGATATAATATGGAATGAAGAATCTAGTTATTGAGAACAAAGAATGACATCCAATTTATCAAATATCCAATGGTAAGTACAACATTGCCCCAAAATTTTGAAGGTTCATTAGCAATCGACAACGTAGTATGTGACTGTTGTCCACAATATGTCAATGTTTTCTTTTGGTTAAACTATTCTGTTGAGTTGCAAAAGCAACCAGATTGATGTATGAATCCAAGTAAGGTCATAAAAACAGGAAAAAAAAAATTCTTTGGCATTGTCACTTTGCAAATTACAAATAACCTTACTGATTTTGATTTTGATTACTGAACACCTGTTTGGAAATTACGAACAACTCAATGAGAAAAATCGCTAAGGTAACATAATCCTTAATTCCTGAGAGAGAAGGAATATAACTGAGAACCCAAACATCAAAAGGATGTGAGGCTTGACTGAGAACACGAGTAAAGGAAGCTCCAGCATGACTTTCCATGCCATCATGTTTCACACTCTAACTGGAGATAAGATGCCCCTGAACTATTTCAAATTTAGATATCCAAACGAGGATTAAACAAATGAGGAGACTCATCGGCTTACATATAGTGGATTCAAATACTTACTCAACATAGTACTTAGTATAGACCATGCTATTCAAACCCAACTCCAATAACCCATCCCACAATCCAATTTTGTATCAAGAAGAAACACTTGAGATTGAAAACAGAGAAATATAATTTGAGAGGGCTTATAGGACCCTTCTCATGTTCTACTATTTATATTGATAAAAAGTTGACAGAGTAGGGAGATGGAAGGTCAACAGACTGACCTAGACAGCTAGGTACAATAAATAGAGATAATCCACATACTACTTCCTACTTTAGTCCTTCCGACTTCACTAATCATAAATAGACTTAATAATTATTCCACCACTCCTCTCAAGCTAGAGCATACAGAATGAATGTACCAAGCTTGGAACAAATAAACTCCATCGGAGGTCCCCTTAACTGAAATCATAACTGAAGGTTATGGCATAATTTAATGATCAGCTCAACTTGCTTATAGAGATTAAATTGATTAGGAAACAATAAAACATAATTTAATAATAGTGTTTAATGCACACTTTTGGGTGATGACAAGTGAAAAAACAAAGAGAGATTAATGCACACTTTTGGGTGATGACAAGTTAAAAAACAAAGAGACATTACTATTTAAGTTATGTGACGCACCAAAACTCAATACCCAATAATGTCGACCCAGAGGGACCAAGAGAGACATAAAGCATTGTGGGAATAAGAAATAATAGAAAATGAAGAGGCTTGCAAGTTTTCCATGAGGAGAGGAATGAAGACAACACTAGTTCAGTGCATAGACCCCACATGCCAACTAGATTATTAGAAAATCACAAATCTAAAAAGAATGACCTAAATACCCATAAAATCATGAGACCAAACATCTGGTACAATGTGTAACCCACAACCTAAGTTTGTCAAATCCAAACTAGGAATGAACTTGGTGAGCCAAAGAACGATGCAAACAAAGACTTGAATGGCAATGCTTAGACCCCACACGCCAACTAGCACATGAAAAAGATGCCAGACATAAAAGTGAAGATATGCTCCTCCAGTAGCAGCATTTAGGGAAGGGTTGTCCAATTGGCTTCTAAACCTCCATGTTATGTTGCCTTGGAGAACTATTGGAAAATACTCAATGGATTTAATGGTCACAACAAAAAACCTATGGACAACTTTTTAAAATCTAAAAATGAACTAGAGATAATGTCAATTTACATTATATAAGAGGGATCAAAACTTATCTTATAAATTGGTTTTCTGATGATGGATTAGGCTACAAGATTGACAGGTGTTATGCATTTCATGGTCTTCCTCCTATATTTGTTGTTGTTGTTGTTCAGACTACTCCACCCTTAGAATACCTAATGGGGATCCTCTTTCATCCGATATTACTGACGACTTTATTATTTTCAGCAACTTGACTCATGAGTCACATATCACATTACTGGTAACAAATCTTTGTTTTACTCTTTATCCTCTTTTAGGATTCGTGCTTGGAGAATCTTGGATTTTTATGATTTTTCTCTCTTATTCGTCCATGACTTCTTCTGCTGTCTCTTTTGACATTTCTTCTATCACTGGTGCATCTGACCCGTCAATATATACTTTTTCTCCAATGACAAAGATTACTTCTACTAGTTTATTTATAGTCATGGTGTTCAACAATGGCCTCTTTATCAACTACATGTCAACAATGTGTTCCTTAACGACGATTTGCAAGAAAAGATTTATATGGAGCAACCTCCCGAGTTTGTAATTGAATGAACATAGAAATCATAGAAACATATTATTGAATGAGAGGGCTTACTTCTCCTCTTACATTAGCATTACATTTATAGGGAAAGAAAGTAACTACCCATTTCCTTTCCAACTCACTTTGGTTGGAACACAACTCACACACAACTCATAATGACAGCCCACACACAACTCACACACAACTCATAATGACAATAATTCTAACACTCCCCCTCAAGCTGGAGCATACAAATTGTATGTACCAAGCTTGGAACCAATGAATTCAATTCTAGGTCCTCTTAAGGACTTAGTTAACATATCTGCAAGTTGATCATTTGACCCAACAAACTCAGTACAAATTTCTTTGGACAACAATTTTTCCCTAACAAAATGGCAGTCAATTTCTATATATTTGGTCCTCTCGTGAAACACTGGGTTTGATGCAATGTGGAGAGCAGCTTGATTATCGCAATACATCTTCATGGTTTGAATGTTACAGAAGTTGAGCTCTTGAAGAAATTGCTTCACCCATATAAGTTCACTTGTTAGTGATGCCATAGCCCTATATTCAGCTTCAGCTGTTGATCGGGCTACTACATTTTGTTTCTTACTCTTCCATGAAATGATATTTCCCCCAAGGAGAACACAATATCCAGTAGTAGATCGTCTATCAATAGGCGAGCCTGCCCAATCTGCATCACAGTATCCAGAGACTTGAATGCTTCCTTTATCTTCATATAACAACCCTTGTCCAGGAGCCTTTTTTAGGTATCTTAGAATACGAATGATAGCATTCCAATGGCCAAGACATGGAGCCTGCATGAATTGACTGACCACTCCAACTGCAAAAGATAGATCCGGTCTTGTAATAGTGAGATAAATCAGTTTCCCAACAAGTCTTCTGTATCTTTCTGGATCGGAGAACAATTCACCTTCGCTTGAAGCTAATTTTTGATTTGGGTCCATAGGACTGTCTATTGGTCTACAATCAATCATTCCTGTCTCTTATAATATATCAAGAGCATATTTCCTTTGAGAGACTACAATTCCATCTTTTGACTGAGCTACTTCAATGCCCAAGAAGTATTTGAGGCTTCCAAGATCTTTGGTTTGGAAATGTTTGCATAAGTGTTTCTTCAGTTGAGATATTCCAACAACATCATTTCCTGTGATGACTATATCATCAACATATACTATTAGATAAACACATTTCCCAAGAGATGTAGTACAATAAAAGACCGAATGATCTGCTTCACTTCGTTTCAAGCCAAATTGTTGAACAATAGAGCTGAATTTTCCAAACCAAGCACGTGGTGACTGCTTGAGACCATATAGAGAGCGATGTAATTTGCATACCATTCCACACTCCCCCTGAGCAACAAATCCTGGAGGTTGCTCCATATAAACTTCGTCCTCAAGATCACCATGAAGGAAGGCATTTTTTATATCTAGTTGATGAAGTGGCCAGTGACGAATAGCTGCCATTGCAAAGAATAGACGAATAGTAGTCATCTTGGCCACAGGAGAAAAAGTCTCACAATAATCAATGCCATAAACTTGAGTGTATCCTTTAGCAACTAAACGAGCTTTGAGACGATCAATGTTGCCGTTTGAATCAACTTTAACTGTATACACCCATCGACAACCAACTGCCTTTTTACCCTGTGGAAGAGGTACCAACTCCCAAGTTTTATTTTGTTCGAGAGCTTGGATTTCTTCAATCATGGCCTCTCGCCAACCAGGATGAGCAAGTGCTTCTTCCATATTTTTAGGTATATCAACTGAAGACACTGAAGATATAAGTGCATAATAGGAAGGCGATAATCTGTGATAACTAAGAAAGTTATAGATTGGATGTGGGTTACGAGTGGAACGAGTACCTTTCCGAAGAGCAATGGGCCAACCTGAATCATCTTCGGGAGTCGTGGGAGTAAGTGACGGTGAGGAAGAATCTGAAGGAGAGGATTCACCATTTTCTGGATGTTCTACCTGTGTAAAATTGGGAGATGATGGTTCAGGGGAATTGGGAATCTGAGTTGTAGACACAGGAGGAATATTTGACTCAATTATGGGAAGAGGAAGGACCTGTTGGATAACCTCAATCTCTTGTTCAGATGAAGTGAAGTAGGGAGTTTGTTCAAAAAAGGTAACATTTGCAGACATAAAGTACTTTTTAGTTTCAGGAGAGTAACACCTATAACCTTTTTGAAGCCGTGAATATCCCAAGAAGACACATTTGATTGCACGAGCAGAAAGCTTATCTAATCCAAGAGACATGTCATGAACAAAACATACGCAACCAAAGATTCGAGGAGAGGTGTGAGTTGTGTGTGAAAGAGAGGTTGGTTGGGAAATAAAATGGAAAAAGGAGTTTTATGATTAAGAGAAGAAGAGGGCATCCTATTAATAAGATAACATGCAGTTAAAATGGCATCGCCCCAGTGATGAGTGGGAATATGGGCACTAAGCAAAAGAGTATGGGCAGTTTCAATCAAGTGTTGGTTTTTTCTTTCTGCTATACCATTTTGTTGTGGTGTATGAGGACAAGTAGACTGATGTAGTATACCATGAGAACTTAAAACTGCAAAGAAATTGTAAGAGAAGTATTCTTTGGCATTGTCACTTCTTAGAATTTTGATAACTTGGCCAAATTGATTTTTGATTTCATTTAAAAAGGAGGTAAAGATGGATAACAATTCAGAACGATTTTTCATAAGATAAACCCAAGTACATCTAGAATATTCATCAATGAAAGTAACAAAATACTGAAAACCAAAGGACGAGACACGACTAGGTCCCCAAATATCAGAATGAATAATGGAAAAACTAGAATCACACGTTGTTTGTGACCTTTTAGGAAAGGAAGACCGAACGTGTTTTCCGAGTTGACATGACTCACATTCTAAACTATTGACATTACCAAGTTCAGGGAACATTTTTTTTAATTTTAACAAATGAGGATGACCAAACCGATCGTGTAACAGTTTAGGAGTAGGAGCTGCAACACATGACACATGGGGATGAGATCCAAAATGGTATAATCCTCCCGCTTCATATCCTTCTCCAATCCGTTTCCCTGTCCCACGCTCCTGTATAACAAAGGAGTTGTTATCAAAGGTTATTGAACAATTTAATGATTTGGTTAACTGACTCAATGAAATCAAATTGAAAGGACAGTTAGGAACAAATAAAACAGATTGGAGATTTAAGGAGGGAGACAGGGAGACATGACCAATGCCCTTTGATAAGACTTTTGAACCATTTGCAAGGGTTATTAAATGAGATTTTTCTTGAAAAGAAAGGGTTGAGAACAAAGAGGTGTTACCGGAGATATGATCAGAAGCACCTGAATCAATTACCCATGAAGTTTGATCTTTGGGAGATTGAGAAATGCATGCTGTACTTGAAGATGTTTGTGCCATGCTATTGGATTTTAACCGTAGGTACTCCTGATATTCATCTTCAGTAAATTTTGAATCTGAAGGATTAGACTGAGAGATATTAGCGGTTTTTGGAGGAAAACCATGCAATAAGTAGCAATGCTCTTGGGTATGACCCATCCTATTGCAATATGTGCACGGACCTCGCCCTCGACCTCCACGTCCTCCTCCTCTAGTACTACGTCCTCTTCCGCGTGCGATAATCATGGCAGATTGCTCTACTGCCCCAAAAGTTTCTTGAGGGTGTGGCATTGGAACTCGAAGAAGACGTGTGGTCAAGGATTCCATGGAGGGAACTTCATGACTGGTTAGAAGTTGATCTCGGATATGAGCAAGGTCGGGATGCAGAGCTCGTAGAATCATTACCATATAATACTTGTCTAACCTTGTTTTGATATCTTCAGAAGATCCTGCTTCTAAAAACATCCGTAATTCTTCAGTAGCTGATTGGGCTTCAGCCATAAAAGATACCATATCATGATTCTCCATTTTAAGGGATGCAAGTTTATTCGCGGTGTCATACAGACGTTGAATGTCATTGGCATAAATGCTTTGAGCTTTCTTCCAAAAAGAGTGACATGTCTTGAAAGCTCTAAGGGATATGAAGATTTGTGGTTCTACGGATTGCCACAACAAAGCACACAGTTGGAAATCTGCTTGTTTCCATTGATCTGCTTTTTCAGCAGGTACGTGTGTTCCATCTTGCTCAAGATGATCATAACATCCGTGGCCAAGAAACCACATTTCAACAGCAGCGGACCAAGATAAATAATTTTTCCCATTCAGTTTTTCAGAAGTGATATTGGGACTTCCTGACAATGAGATAATGCTGCCAGTTGACATTGCACGGTGTCTATAAATCTGAACTCTAAGATAAAGCGACAATTGATTGAGGCAGCAGCGAAAACCTGTACTGGGAAACAGCAAATGAAGACTTTTTAATACCCTGAAACTCAGAAATGGCTGCAATGGCTGCAGTGGAGGGACAGATCAGAGAGAGGAAGGTCCGGCGAGTCGACCGGAAGCAGCGCGAAGTGATTCCGACGTCGAAACGGCGGCGCGTGAACAGTACGTGCCCAAGTTCAGCTGGAGAACGGTGGCGCGTGGAGGCGCGTGTGGAGGATTCCTGGACAGATTCCGGCGGGGTTATCTGTCGCTCGGAGAGGCGCTCCAGATCTGCTGGTCGCCGGACGAAACTGGGTTGACCGGCGGCGGACGGCGGCGGACAGCGGATCAGCGGCTGACAGCGGCGGAAGGTGGCAATATGTGGTGATGGGTGTGCCAAACAGTGAATAAAGTTTGAAAAACAACAAAAAAAAAAGATTGATATATGATTATGGTATGAGTGATAATGGTGGAGCTATATCTGATAGCTCAACTGAGAAAGAAAAAAAATACCAGAGTGGGATCGACCCGCTCTGATACCAAATTGAATGAACATAGAAATCATAGAAACATATTATTGAATGAGAGGGCTTACCTCTCCTCTTACATTAGCATTACATTTATAGGGAAAGAAAGTAACTACCCATTTCCTTTCCAACTCACTTTGGTTGGAACACAACTCACACACAACTCATAATGACAGCCCACACACAACTCACACACAACTCACACACAACTCATAATGACAATAATTCTAACAGTTGGTCAGGAGGAGTCTTCTGGGTTGGTATGTCGTCTTCGCAAATCATTAACAATTTGATATCACTCGAGTGCAAAAACAAATATTTTCACTAAGTCTTTACAGGGACTGAGAATTGATTATATTTGTAACAAGCTTGGTACATACAATATTTATGCACCAACTTGAGGGGAAGTGTTAAATATATTAGATTATTAGATATCTTAGACAGATATCTTATCTTTCTTTATCTTTTATCTGTAGTTAGTTTGTTATTATTCCTTATTTGTATTTTGGACTTAACTCATATTTCTTTTGTTATAAATATAGTACCCTACGTGCATATTCAATACAATAGAGATTAGTCTCATACATAGTTTTTAATATATTGAACATATCCCAAAATGTCTCAACACTTTTTTGATGTACATCCTTTGGAATAGAAAGAACTACATCTAAACTCAATCTTTCTTGATCAACATCTCCAAAATCACCTCTTCTACACTCATATCCTTCATTTCAAATCAGTACCAAGCAGTGACTTCAATATTTTGATATCAATCCTATCTCGAGATGTAATCAACATGTCATCTACATACAACAATAGGTAAACAAAACTCATTCACCATTCTCCACCTTCTTATGATAGATGCAAATATTGTTTTAGTCTATACAATGATCTCTCCAATTTACACACATAAACTTTACCCTCAGCTCTAAAACCTTTCAACTTACACATCAGAGTCTCTCCATCTAAATGGCCACATAGAAAGGTCAACTTAATGTCCAACTGTTCAAGCTCTGTGTCATAACTTGCCATAAGAGAAAACAAAACTCTAATGGACATGTGTTTGATTACTGAATAGAAGCTGAGACAAAGCTATATACAAAGGAGCTTTATCTATCTAAATTTGTTATATCCCCAAAGAGAATGGATGCACATCAATTGAAGAAACCCATTGTTGCCCTTATGTTACTCGGTCTCTTTTAATGTGAATTTGCCATTATGTTTGTGTGAGTATCTCATCTCAGCTGAGATCATCGTATACACCACTTCAGATTCAATACTTCCGCACTTGTTTGAATGTGTTCATTGATGGAAATTTTGACAAATACACAACTTCTTCCATGTCAACTTGAGCAAAATTGTGTCAACTTTAATTTTGCAAAAAGGAAATGGGGGCCATGTCTAAGTATCTTAACAATGTAAAGCTATTATTAATTAGTTGATGTCTGCCAAAGATCTTTTTCTCTCTTTTCCTAATATACTATAGTTGACTTGTTATCTTTGCATTGTGTAGATGTGTGTTTGTTATTGTTGAATATAGTGAAAACTATGTATGAAATTAATCTCCTTTGTGTTGAATATATACATAGAATACTCTATTTATAATAGAAAAAATATGGACTAAACCCAAAATACAAAAGAAGAATAATAACAAACTAACTAAAGATAAAATATAAAGATAAGATATCTATCTAAAATATCTAATAATATAATATATCTAACAGTTATTATTGTAAACTTTTTCTTTCTATTATGTACAACTATCAGTTTCTGTTGGCATTTAACTGAAGACTGCATCTATAAATACATATTGTACATATGATTCAAAGTGAGTGAATAGAAATAAAAATCGTTTAGTTCATCGTTCACTCTTTCTCTCTCTCCTCTATTCAAATTATTTAAGATGGTATCCAGATCATTTTTTCACTGATCCAGATTCTTAAAAGCTCTCATTGATTTAGTTCTTGTTCCACCTTGCAATTGCTTCCGCTTCAGTTTTTGGTGGTTTGAATCGGTGCATTATTCCAATTCATCACTATTCTCAGTTCATGAAGTTTCTTTGTACTACATTCTCCGTTCAGCTTCATTCCAGTTTACTCTCAGTCAATCAATTAACATGATCTATAATCAATCATTCCAGAAAGACGTTGTAACTATTTTCCAAAATTCAGTTAAGATAATCGATTAACAACTTGATTTAATCAATTAAATGCGATAGCACCAGTTTTTAATCAGTGTTTTTAAAGCTTCATAACTTTTGCAATCATATAGAGCGTAATACATTGAGATTAGCAAAGTTGTTTTACACAATTTTTTTAAGTGCTTTCAAGATTCAAAGGTTGTGTTGAATTCTTAATTCCTTGTGTGCTTTGGTAAATTCTTTTCAATCCTACGGTTGTTGATTTGTATCAATATTGTTTTGTGGTATTTGTAACAAGAGTTGATAAAGCATATATCCTCCTGGATGATCAAGAGTAGATAGAAACTGAAAATCCTTTTTAAGTGAGATTTGTGGTATTGTTGTCTTGTGTTTGTAATTGTTGTTTTGTTTCGAACCAACATTTATTTAATAGTGGAACCAGTTTTTCAAGGGAGAAAAAGTTGAAAACTGAATGTAGAATTGGTTGGGTCTGAACTAGTATAAATTTGTTGAGTGATCTTTCCCTTGCTTTATCTCTTCCTTGGTATTGTTTTTCAATTCTTCTATCAAATGAATTCTCAAACTTTGTCTTTTGGAAAGAACTTAAAGAAATATATTCTTTTCAAAAAAAGTTTCAAAATCAATTCAACCCCCTCTTGATTTAACAAAAATCGTATAAACTTTTTTACACACTAGGTGCACAAGAGAATGGTGTTAGAGCCGGTTTTTGATCTCATTTTGCATTTGTAACAAGTTCTTGCAAGAAGATGGGTATCACATCCAAGATTAAGAAGTTTAATGAGAAAAACAGTTTAAACTTATGGAGAATCAAGATGAGAGTCTTGCTCAAGGAGCAATGGATGTGGACACTGCTTTTCAGAGGCATGTCGCACATAAAGAGACAAACTCCAAAGCAGATGGAGAAGAATATTCATTCAAAGATCTTTCTACTAGTATTAGACGAGGTATTTTATGAGGTTGCAGAGGGGATGCCCAACTAACTACTAACTGAAAGGTGACAATCTCTAATAAAACACCATTAGAATGCTAGCACTGCAAGCTTCCAGCTACAAACTCTAGCGTAAATTCTCCTAAATGACTGAACCTAGTCTTTCAATCTAGATAGAAATCTGGTATTTCTCTTTGGTGTAAGCGCTCAGGTCAACAATTTAGAGCTCAGGTCAACTCTAGCATACATTTTCCTAAATGACTGAACCTAGTCTTCCAAAATCTGGTATTTCTCCTTGGTGCAAGTGCTCAGGTAAACCATTTAGAGCTCATTAATGAAGGATATTATATGTAGCAAGTTAATATTGTTACTTGTTACTGCAGCGAGCACAGTCCAAACAACTCCATAAATAAAATTGGACTGCCATTGATACTGGTTACATGTATTAAGCACAAAAAATTGACATGCAAGACCTAAGCAGTTTGTCTTACTTGAGACAAATAGGGAAAACCACCCTTAGCAACTGAAACGATTTGCCGAATACATAAAAAATTATAATCAAGAAACATAAGGAAATCATTTAAAAGTTGGCATCTATTGTTGAAACTTCCCTCTCGTCTACTAACTAAGATATAACCTCAAATCTTAAATTAGTAATCCAATGTATTAGATCCTATTGTTGGAACAACCTAAATATAGACACATAATGTTTCATTTGTAAGGGGTCTAAACAATACTTCGCACAGCTAACCAATTGGTAGCTTTAGCAGCAATCATTTCCTACACCAGACTAGTAAACGAGAGAGAAAACTTGCAATCACAATACTAACAAAATGAAACAAAGAAATAATGTCATTTTATCTTTAATTCGTTTTTCTTCTTCAACAAGCTTTGGTACAAAACAATCAGTATTAACTGAGGATGCTGATTGCAACTTGTGGTTATTGCGAGACCATGATTCAAATGTTTTCCTAGTTTACATCTACGCTTCAATCGACGCTTTGTTTGGAAAACTGTAAGAAAAATTTATGAAACCATCACAGCAAAAAGGGACAGACAGATTGCATTTTTGTTACACTGTTCCACATCGGTAAAAATAAGAAACCTAATGGTTTCGACCTTTGAGAATCAAACAAAAAGAGAAAAGTGAGACATGCAGAGAGATAATTGGATAAAAGAGCATACTTTTGTGGAAGAAAGTTGTTCTTGGAGAGGCAAGCTTGAATGTCACAGGCCTCTTTCTTGCAAGGTTCCTTGGTTGCCTGCGCCATTGCACCTCTCACGAATGTTTTATGTATTTATATTATAAATAAAAATTGTATTTTACAACTCTCTGTAGGCAAATTCTTCTGTATCTCTGAATATTGAAATTCTCACTTCTATTTTTTTTTAAAATTATATATCCTCAAATTTAAAAATACTTTTTGATTGTAAAATCTAAAAGAATTTCTAAATTATAAAATATGAAAATCATTTTTTATTTTTAAATTATATAAAATTATATAATTCAGAAATTATTTAAAAATAAATTAATTAATCAGTTCAAAGTTTAAAAAAATAATCTGAAAATTAAAGAAAAATTATATAAAACAAAAAATAAATTTCAAATTATATAATTAAAAAATAAAAAAGACCTTCAAATTGTAAAATCAAAAAGCCATGTTATTTTCTCGCTTTCCACCTCCTCATCCGCACTCGGAAAGTTATTCCAATCTATCTTTCAGTCAAACATTTCCTCTTTACTTTATAATTGTTATTTGTATGTTTATGACTCTTACATGAGCCCACGCTTGTCAGAAAAACTTCGTAAGTATGGTCAGGCTAAATGAGAAACTTCAACCAGAAAAATACAAACAATGATAACATGATGCGCAAGTTTCTCTATGTTCTAAAAGACTTTCAGTGCAATTAAGCTTCGAGTTAAATTAAGTTTCACATCTTATAAATTCAAGAATTTTTAATTGAATTTTTTTAAATTATTATTATCTATTAAGTAATAAAATAATTACATTTTTGAGCATGTCAAGATATGTCTTTCTCCAGTTGTGTCATGGTCATCTAAAAGATAGCGCAACGATTTCCACATCTCATTCATCTCCTACAAAATGAGAGTGTCTCCTATAATACCATAGCAACTGACAGTCCTGGAGACCGGAGACCGAGAGCAACAATGAAGATAATTTACTCACCGACTTGACTTTTCGACCAAGAGCTAACTTCACGAAAACGAGAAACAACTCTCAAGTGTTCCTATCAAACTTGGTAACAAAACATGCTTGGAGATTCCGAGGAAGACTCCGGCTTTGGTCAATTCACTGCAATTCATTCTAACAGAAAATCCGTAACCAGTCAAATCAGAAAATCATTTCTGACAACGAAATCCCAAACAGATACTATCGGTTCCATTTGCCTAGAGTAGCCATCTATGATTGGTTCTACTCCAACATCTACTTTGTAGGTCATCAAAACAAGGTTGAAGATAATTTCTTAAGCTATCCGCCGGAAGAGACAGAAATAGAATCTCAACTCACGAGGGATGACAATGGTTTTCAGATTGCTTACTCGTCATCGAGAAGGTTCACCAAAAAGCACATACAAGAGCTGTTTTGTCAGAAAGAATATTAAAATATATTTTTTAAAGTATAGAAAAGAAACCTCGTATCAGCATCATATTTATTATTAGAAGCCCATGTTCTAAATTTTCAGATTTGAACCTCTCGTTTCGGAAAAAACGGGAGAGGATCCATTCCCAATTAAAACACCTTTACAGGTGAATATAAAGAAGCAATTTAAGGCAATATCATTGGTTGTTATAACAATAATTACAAACCAAAAATAAGCACTACTCTCTCCCAGCCCACTCCTGTGCAGAGAATAATGTATAGACATGGATAAAAATGTCAATCGAGGTAGAAAAGCGTCACAATCTTCCGCAAATTTTTTGCTTCTTGACAAGTTTCCATGAGCAACCTACTATCATGGAAAGCAAAACAAATCACTTGCTGCACGTGTGAAATGATATCCATATTGCATAACCTGCGTGTGAAAAAATGAAAAGTAGAATAATGCACCAATTTTACTGCAATAATAAAGATCTTTCTGAGAAAAAAAAAATTAAAACAACAATTATTGTTGGCCATATTGGCAATCAATACTAAACAGCTTATTCATCGAATTCACATTAGCCTTAAAAAAACTGTACTTGCACTACGGCTTGACCAAGGCCTAATTTGGATTAGCTACCTACGGAGAACCTTGAAATTGATATATGTACTAATTTTTAACATACAAAAAAAGTACCTAAAAAATAACAGGTGTTACGAGAAAATTAGACGACACACTCAAAAGTTCAAGTGCATAAATTAGTTTACCTCTGTTTTATTTTATTTTATTTCTCTAGTGGTTGTTGATAAACTTGCTTAAATTGGCTCCAAAAGCGACAAATTCTACATTCTGATAAAAAAGAAAAGGTTTTGAAATAACATTGCTATGGATTGTTTCTAAATAGATTCGACTGTTCTGAAGTTAAGATTTGTATTAAACAAAAAGGAAATCTTGTTTTCACCGTGGATCTGTTAAGAATTGAGAATTTGAGTTTCATTCCTTACTTCAAATCAACAACATAAACTTCTACTTTCTCACATTACATACTTGGTTACTTTACAAGGGTTAAATTCTTTGTAAACAGGGAATTGTTACATTAGAAATTCCAAAATCAGCACTAAAACCAATTTACAATGTAGAACCCATTTCAACATGCAATTTCCAAATTAGATGATTTATTCTTTAGGTTTTTTTCCAGTAAAGTAAATATTAAAGATGTTTGCACAAACTTTAAACTCAAACCCATAAAAAAAACTACCAAGGTGTCATCGTTAGGCTTGTATGTTAGTCTATGAGAGGTTTGTGAGTACAAAGTCTTCGCACCTATCACCGAAAAACGTAAGACAGAATAAAGCTAATACAAACCTGCTGGCTTCTATTAGAGGTAGATGATCATTGTGGGGCTTTTCTATGACATTTTTCACCTTGCATATTCAACAAAATCATTGCAATAATTAGTAATCAAAAAACTGGACCAATCCGCTCAGTCACAACAGAAAACCTGAGAATATTCTAATAGACACAAAAGTGGCATTTTCTATTTTGGATACTTAAAAAACAAAATTTGAAAATGATGTTTGATCCCAAAAATCCAACTGCACAAGACATATCCCACAAATAAGCCTTTTTCTTCAAACAAATCTCCTATAACAAAAGTAAAGAGTCTGTCACTTGACATGTTCCATAATCCATCTTGATTTAAAATATTGAACACCACCACCAGCAAAAAAATATATTTATTTCAACACATGAGTTTTGCTTTCAAAATGGACAAGTATTTTGCAATATTAGAAAAAATACCAAAATTGATATCAGCAGGCATGGTAAAATAATTGAAGCTAAGTTAGTCAGGAATGCTTTTCAGGGAATATGCATATATAAATATTTATAAAACAAACACGAGGACATAAGGAAACAATATTAATTATAACACATCTGATGATACACAATTTGTCAGCACAAAAACAAATGACAATATCAGTTTGAACCTGCAGTATAGAAGGTCGCCAAGAGGTTCTGTACTTTCTGAAAGAACATGGCCTTAGGTATAACAGGAGGAAAAGGAGAAAACAGAGACTAACTATCGTGGAACAGATAATGACTTCACATGATGTCGTGTATTAAAATGTGGTGGTATGATTGTAAAACCCAAAGCACAAACTCTTATTTGTACTAAGTATATCATTGGTCCCTCAGTGGAGAGGGTATACCTTGGCACAACCAAAAGGATGCCACTTGCTATAAGTAGCAGAAAATAGCTAGCTCTCAGAAGGAAAATAAATTCTGAGTATGGCATGAAAGAAAAACAGATATGCATAAAGAATCCCTTTTACAACAAGGTAAATAGACATCAGATAGACAGAGCGGACAGATGTTCAGCGAAAAATCTATCACAATTAAAAATAAGCAAAGCAAAAAAAATAGCCTGTTTCTTTGAAAGGTGTATAACACTTATATTCTAACCTTTGAAAGGTGTATAAAAACTTCAAACTAAATCTTACTTTGGACAATAGCTCCTGACTCTCGGGAGGCTGTTTGCTTAAACTTTGTGGTAATATAACTGTAAGCAACTCTGGTTTCTCTGCCCTTAAAGCACCTCGGATAACAGCAGCATTAGTCCCAGATGCTCCAGATGTATATATATGATTTTTCTAGAAACAGAGGGATATGAAATTGAGACACAAGCATTTTTTAACAAAAAATCATAACTAGTATTGAATAAAATTGTGTCCTAAACATAAGATATTCTCGAATAAAATAAAAACATCTTACAGTTATAACCATAGCATAGCTAAGAATCTCAATTAGTTCCTGGTGCATGAATCCCATGTTCCGTGTTCCAAAAAAGCCAATAGCTCTAGGTCCTTGTTGTTGAATGGCCAATAACTCCTGTTCCAAAACAAATCTCAGTTCAAAATAATGTACAACTTAATGTCAGGCAGACAACTGAGGTTGCCATAATTTAAGATTACGAACATTTGTCAGCTGCGTTAAAATGAAATGTCAACAGTAAAGACAGAGCCAATAATATTCAAGTAGTAAGTGGCGTTACGTAAATAAACCTCGTTAAGACATTTAGATATCCTTGAGGAAAAAAATCCACTTTGTAAAAGCATCTTTATACTATCATCGAATAATGTATTACAAAATTATTAAAGCAGCTTTACAATTGCAACCATTACCGATAAGCTCTAGCTTTTCAATGATGCATCAACAAAAAATAAGATAATTAGGTTAAAGTCCTTACACAAACAGGTGATCAAATTGACACTGACTTTTTACAATTATTAATTCAGAGTCCGTATAAGCTCTGCATAAAAATGGTTACAAACCTGCAGATAATCAACATCAGGAACAGGTTTGAACTCTGATACACGAATTGACCCAGATCCTTCAACAACTGATTGGACCTGAGTTGGAATTTGTGTTGCTAGATCTTCATCGGAACCAAATAAGGCCAACCCCTTCTCCAATTCATAACTTGGGCTGTTTGTATCTGGATCTCTATTCATATGTCCATAAAGCCACTATACGAGTACATAAAAACAGAGTCCCTGGTAGTAAAAATTAGTGAACAACAACTGCCCACAAGCCACAAGGAATGGCAACGATACAAGATGAAGATGACATGAGCAGAACAAAGGAGGAAATAACAGTAATACTAACCTAATCACCACAAACTATTCCGGTACATGAAAATAAAACTAGACTACACTTCACAAGTGTGTGTGTGTGTATTTTACAAGGCGGGCACTCGATGATACAATGAATTATCAATCAATCGAACTAATGCGTGATATAATATTAGCTTTGAGTTATGGATTTCCAATAAAATGCAAAAGCAACAAGTTTTGAAGAGATAAGATAGCAAGGTTGCATAGATAAAATTGTGAAAGATGGGGCGAGAGAGAGATACCGTCCGCCTTGAGGGAGATGGTTTGGGTACGAGCTTCTTGCAGGTACCGACGCGTCCGTGATGAAACAGAGAGAGAGAGAGGGAGAAGCTGAAGAAGGCATTGATATTAGGGTTTGGTATGCTCTTGAAGGAATAGCAATGCGGAGAGAGATGAGAGGCGGTGACGATGGAGGAACTAGGGCATAGGTTCAGAGTTAGAGTCACTGTTGCACTCATTCCTTCTTCCTAATCCTCCTAAACTACTATCTTCCCTTTTCGTCTTCCTTTTCCTTTTTCCTTTTCCTCGATTTCTTCCTCACCTTTTTCTATTCTTTTGTTTCTTTTTCCACCTCCCCAACCTCTGCCTCTGCTTTCCTTCCCAATCCAATCCTAAACTAATGTTACCCTTTTCCTTCTCAAAACTGCAAAGGCTGAGAACCTCCCAACTGAGCACCTGGGGCCCACTTACTTTTGGACTTTCTATTAAACAAACCCAAAGACAAACCATACTTTTCGTTTTTAACTCTAGTTTATCGTACGGTTTTATTGCAGTAAACAAAAATGACAGTATTTGGTCTTTTTTATTCTTCTTACATCAATCATTTTTCTCTTCTTCTCTCTACACCAACTTCGTATCCTTTCCCGTTTTCATTTTTTTATACAATATACATTTATTGAAAAATATATTTTAAATTATATAATACAAAATATTTTTTTTTATTTTGTGTTTTGAAATGTATATTTCAAAATATAAATGAATTTTAAATTTGGTTGTAGTGGTAGAATAGAAAAGTGAGAAAATATATCATTTAAAAATATATTATGTTAACACAATATACAAATATATTTCTAAATTCACAAATTTTATTTTATTTTCTTTTATAATAATGAATTCATTTATAGTAAAAAATGTTTTATTTTGAGTAACATTTATTCATTTTCTTAAGGTCACGTTTTCAATTACAATGTCATCAAATCTTCATTTATTATAAATTTTATTGTTTTACCAAAATACCAAATTCTTTTTTATATTTTATTATTCTACCAAAATATTTTTTTTTCATTCCATTCCATTGCTCATCTCATATACATATAACCAAAATTTATTATGAAAACATAATGACTTGTTTATTTATTTGTATAACCACATAAACTTTTTTATCTTATTTTTTATAATATTTATCACTTTTACCTCAAAATAAACTCTATAAGTTTAATAATATTTTAGAATATTTAATTCATGTTCAACTAGTAACTAATTAAAGTATTAGACAATAGATCAAATAAAGACATACAGTCAAACTCATCAAATCAAACTGTATAAAACATTCGATTTTAGGAAGATCATATATCATATAATGAAACACAATTCATTAGTCTGTTTGTATTTAGTTTTAAGAAGATCGCTCGTTGTATAATGACATACAACCTTCAAACCTTGAATCATCTATATTCGACTTTAAGTATTATCAGTAGTAACAATATTATATTTTAATTAATTTGTATTATATTATTTTAAGAAAATAACAAAATTTTTATATAATTTACAATTAATATCCAAAAACTATGCTACACTTAACAAATTTTGATTAATCTCAATGACATAAGATCTCAAAAGTTAATTTGACCAATAAATGGATTTTAATTGTAAACATCTTCCAAACCAAAACAAATTTTACGGTGGTTTAAATATATGTAACAACTGTCAAAATAATTTATAACTTAGTTAAATTCCAACTCTTTTTTTCATTCTATGGTAGCTAAATTTCCATGGTTTTTTTTTTCTACCATGTGATTGGAAATTTTCTAGAAATATTTGATTTGTATTGTACAACCATTATTTATTTGTTAACCTTTTTGCAAATTTGTTAGTTGTGTTACATGATAGTGCAATAAATAATTTCTCTATTCTAATTCAACTTCTACAACATTGACATATTGAAATATTGAGATTTGTATATTATTTTCAGGTGTCGTGATTGATCACATTTTTGGCATTTTGTATCTGATTTCCATCAACAGTTATTTTGCAGGTGATTAATTTTTTTATAATAGAAATAAGATAGAAAAATGATTAATTTTCTTGTAATAGAAATAAGATAGAAAAATTTGTGTTGCTAGTTTGGTTTTATATATTGCTTAAGTAATTATTAACTTTGAAAGCATTTTTGTCATAACGAAGTAAAGTATCTTCAACTACACCATCTTCTCTCATTAATCTTGATTGTTCTTGTGATTACAAGACATGTATCACTTATGTCAATATAAGTATAGAAAAATATTTTGTTTTCCAACAAAGTAATAAATGTTTTGTTTCTTTCTAAGTAATTTGCTTTTAGTGTTCTTTAATTATCTCAAACTCTTTCATCTTTTACAACTCAAACTCTCTTATCAAATTTGACACTTTCTAAACTTGACTTTTTTTTTGTTTCTTTCATATTCTCCTTTTAGTTCCAAATTTCTTTCAGAGTGACTTTGTAAAGAGAATTATTTGTGAAACCTCAATAAACAAGCACAATTTTGCCTTTTTATGTTTTTTCCCTTTTGCATTTTGATTTGAACTATAGTGGAATTTTTAAGCAATCTATCAACAATGTTATGTTTTTATCTCTTTACTTTAATTTATATATTTAATATAATGATGGAAGGTTTAAAAAATAATTAACATTATGATTAAATTGTTGGTATTAAATATATAATGTTTAGTTTTTAGTTGTAAATAATATTTTTAAATTTATGAAGTAAACTTTAAACAAACTAGAAATATGAGGGTAAAACTTAAAAATTATCGATTATACATTAATTGAATTTACCTATAAAATTTGTTTTTACATTGGATGTAAAGATGACAAATGAACTCATTTTTTTTATATTTGTTTGAATTCATCTAATGAGAAATCCTTGTTATGACGTGATACATATATGAATATATATTGATAATATTTAATTTTTTAAATTAGATACAAGGACGTAAATGACCATGTACATATTTGATTATCTTCCTTTTTGACCTCTTATCTATCTCTATTTTAAATTATAATATATTATAAAATACATAATATAAAAGTTTTCAGATTGAGCGTTCTGAATGATATTATCGGAATGGATTGAGTAACTTTTTTTTAAGTTACCTAACTTTAATTGACTCTGTTTAATTTCTAGTCCATTCAACACATGAAAAGGAAAATTAACCAAAGTTATAATATCAAGGACAAAATTTCACCGCTTTTATGACCTCTCACTATCATTCATAGTTTATATACATGTGTACAAAGGCGCACACAACACAGTTTGCTAAAATCTAAACACCCATCACATTTTCCAACATTTGTCCTTGCACACATCCTTATTATTTTTCTATACTTATACCCAATTAGTCTTACATTACACCCACTTCATTATCTAATTATTCATTATCTAATTATCTAAATTATGGAGATGCAGAGTGTCGCCGATAAATATGGAGAAGGCCAAGGACAAAAAATGGAAAGAGGTGCAGTGCGGTGTTGAGGGAGGAAGAAGAGGGGAAAAATGTGTCCACCTCTCAAATTAGGGTTTTTAATATATTTTTAATGAAAAATAAAAATAAAATTTCAGAATTTAGGAGTTGTAAGGGTGCAGGAAGCAGTGGGCTCTGTAATTTTCTTCACTCATGGACAATTTGAACTTTTTCCGTAGGCACAAAAAGGGACAGTTCGGAGTCCTAAAAGAAATGCCCCTAATTTGATCCCGTAAAAAAGAGGAAAGAAATTTGTTTAGACCAAAAAGAACTACAAAGTAGTATGTGCTTTAAAAGTCTGATAATTTCAGGATTGCCAGCATCCGATAACAATAATCTGCCAACTTATAAATCGGAAAATTATCTTTACAAATTTTTTTTTTGTACGATGAAAATTGTTACAAGAAGCTAATTACAGCCTGCTACACAGCTAAGAAATTAGCTCCCTTGGAGAAGTATCAAACTGTTAAATGGTCAATACCTTTTGCAAAAGTATGTGGAATATGGAGGGATGAAACTACGACGCCATGGAACTGCACAAAGCCGAGATACCCAATTTTTTATACATAGAAAACAGGTAAAGTCCCCCACCACTCGAGCCTTAAAAGTCCCATCTCTTCTTAATCCGAAACATCAAAATAGAAGATTTGATGTCGTCTTGCGGCACCTGAAGCATGAATTGAACTTTCATCTGCATCGGGGCTGTTTTAGCTTTTCCACCTTCATCTCCAACCTGAATGAAGCTAATGTGGTCACTCCGAGTAACAGGTAACAAAATACTTTAGGTGGAATCCACAACCATCCACAATTTCTCTGCATATACACTTGACAGACTATTTTCTCACTACTGAAAAGCAGATTATAATCTAACAGTTTAGAGATAAATTGAAGCAATCAAGAATTGGAATTCCAACAGAAGTCTTGACACAAAGAAGTTAATAGCAAAGTTTTAAAAGGAATTTAGTTAAACATTCAAGAAAAGAAAAAAAGGAAACCAATAAACCATTTTCCTATATTGATATACTATCTTCCATGGTTCAAGAAGTGCATGCATGCATCCCTTGTGCAGGAGATGGTATTCAGCGGGGCCTAAATGTAAAACAACAATGCAGGTGCAATGTATTTCGAAAGCATCAACAATTATAGTCTGAAATGTAAGTGCTTGTTGCAGTAACCCATCCAAGCAATACTATTAGCAGTGAGAGATCCAAACCCGTGTGCGTCACAAGGATGATTTTATTCATTAGTAGTTAATGAGTCAACAAAGTTCTAAAACCTTTTGCATTGTGCAGTGCAAGTTTGTTACCCATTAGGAAATATTGTTAGAAGGGTTGGTTATATATATGATTGTAAGTTTTGTTATGGAAAATCAAGTAAAAAGTATTTTCTCTTCCTCTCTCTGTAGGAGGTTTCTCTGTCCTCGAATACAGAGAATAAACGTTTATCTCAACATTTTGGTGCTCTCGTTGATTTCCACCATGATAGAATCTGTTCACAAGACTCAGTCGAAAAAAATGGATGAGATGCTCCATAACATGTCCCTTGTCATTTACAAAATGGATGACATGAATCTCCACCTCTCAGCCCTTGAAAACCGCCCCCTACTCTACCTCCTTCTCCTTCCCCATTTTCCTCACCTGATAATCATTCCTCTCATCGCCATTTTCTCAAGCTAGATGTTCCCCACTTTGATGGTTCTAACCCCATGGCTGGATCTTCAAGATCTCTCAATTCTTTGATTATCATTCCACACCGGCCGAAGAATGGATCACCGTCACGTCTTTCTACCTTGAAGGTCATGCTCTTGCATGGTTTCAGTGGATGTACCGCAATAGGCAAATTCACTCCTAGCCTCAATTACTACAATCTTTAGAGACCCGTTTCGCACCCACTGCCTTCGATGATCCTCGAGATAAGCTTTTCAAGCTAACTCAAACCTCCTCTATTGCGGTTTATCTAAGTGAGTTTGAGGCTCTTGCTAACCGAATTGTTGACTTGCAACCCCAATTTATTTTGAGTTGCTTCATTTCTGGGTTAAAACCGGAAATCCGCTGTGAGGTGCTTTCTCAACAGCCTCAAACCTCTCTCAAGCTTCTGGGTTAGCTCGTCTTCATGAGGAAAAGTTCCATGATCTGACTCGTTTAGTTCAACCGTGTAGTGATCTTCCAGGACCGTTGCCGCCGGTGACCCGTCCGTTCACTCCACCTCTGGTTCCTTTAGTTCTTCTGCAATAGTTGCCACCTCTTCTACCTGCTCCTCCTCCGCGCACACGCTTTAAACAATTAACTGAGACAAAAATGGCTTATCGACGTAAGCATGGCTTGTGTTTCAATTGTGACCAAAAATTCTCACGCAACCATCGTTGCCCAACATGTTACATGTTGTTGGTTGCTGAAGGGGATGATGACTCAGTCGATTCTTCTTTGCATACTTCAATTATGGAACCCAACCCGCCAACTCTTGCAGTACCCGTTACCACTGATGACCCGAATCCGGCCCAGCTTCGCTTGAATGCCTTGTCGGGCATTGGTGCTCCTGTCTGAAGCCACATGTCGGTCCTTCCCCAGCTGCGACTGATCACCTTCAACTTAATTTCATTGGTAGTCACCCCCTCATCAATCCACTAGCTATTCTCGACTTTAAAACTGGGGACATCAATAACACGCCAACCACCTTTGTTTTGGTTCAATGGCTGGGTCTGCCCACTGATGACACCTCTTGGGAAATTTGCGGATGAGCTGAAATCCTTGTACAACCTTGAGGGCAAGGTTGAATCTCATGGGTAGGGTATTGTTGCAGTAATCCATCCATGCAATACTATTAGCAGTGAGAGATCCAAACCCGTGTGAGTCACAAGGATGATTTTATTCCTTAGTAGTTAATGAGTCAACAAAGTTCTAGAACCTTTTGCATTGTGCAGTGCAAGTTTGTTACCCATTAGGAAATATTGTTAGAAGGGTTGGTTATATATATGATTGTAAGTTCTGTTATGGAAAATCAAGTAAAAGGTAATTTCTCTTCCTCTCTCTTTAGGAGGTTTCTCTGTCCTCGAATACAAAGAGTAAACGTTTATCTCAACATGAAAAGTCAGCTAATAATTTTAGAGGTCAGAGTAAGAATTGTTTTATAGGCAACATGAGTTGTCTCTCTAATTAGCTCAGTCCAAAGCTTACTAAATCTCAAATTATTATACTAATTAACCCTGGGGTCACTTAACGATTTGCTCCATCAAGGGGGGGATCTGGGACAGTGTAAGGAATTACCACTAGAAGTATGCAACTCCACTGATATTTTACTTACTTTATTTGACAGATTCATGTCTTCTATCAAATAAATATTGAAGACAAGAGTATTGGTGCGAGTATGTATGTTATTGCCAAATTAAGCATTAATATTTGAGAAATAAAAAGACTGTTACTAAAAACTAGGAATTATAATCATAACAAAGGGTATCAATGATATTGAATATGAATTACATAATTGAAAAATGAAGCACTTACCCAAAGAGATGCCCAACCAAGGCGAACCTCTGAATCATAACCAGCTTTAAATTTGAAATCTTTACCATAGGTGCGCTTGTACACAGCACTCCAATAGTTGGAATCACAATTATACCAGTAGCTATACATTAAGCATTTAGAAGAAACACACATCAATAAATAGGCAAACTGATTCTTTTAATTAAAATGTGTCACTGAAATACTATAATGCATAAAATGTATAGCAGGTAATCAACATCTGAATTAGTTAACTAAACAGGAATATAAAACAATAGCAGCTATGACGAAACAAACTGGGATTGTAGCTTAACTTACAAGATTAAAATTATAAATACGAAAATTGAGAAAGGTAAATAATAACTAAACATGAATGTTCAACCATATCACGTAGGAAGAACATAGAATAGGCTTTTTTCCAACTGTACTACCATTTTACCAGTAAACTCTGGTTAAAAGCATAGACAAGCATACACAAACTCAGGTTAAAACGTTTTTTGTTTTTTTTTTTATTTTCTTTATAAAATATTCTTAACATTATTTAAATTAGTACATATTTATTCTTATATTTTTTACTATATTTTCTATTTAAAATTAATTATTATTTAAGGATTATATTTTCTATATTTATTCTTATTTTCTTTGGATCAAACATTTATCAGCCCAATTTTTTTTCCATTTAACAAAGGAGTTGGATTATACAACTTAACTTAGCCCAATCCAACCAGTATAACATTAACCTAATTTGCCAATTATACAACCACTCTTTTTGAATTGTGGTTGTTATTGTTGATTGCATTACATCTAGACATGTTTCTATGTCTCATATGTTACATTTTTTAAATGTTTATGAATCTTACAATATGAAAAATAAGCTCTTTGAGTACAATGCCACGCATTATAAACACATACCCTGCTGTACAATTCTGTCACTTTTATCAGCACACTAATCAAAGTCACAGTAGCCAAATACTTTATTAAAAGTATTTATGCCATGTTTCGAAAACAACAACTCGGTCCAAAGTGTCCTTCACATGTGTCAATATCCTCTAAGTTGCAAAAACCAAATTGGAATACAATTCTTAAAGCTTACAAAGATACTAACTATGCAGGGTAAATAGTTGATTGGAGATCCTCTACTTGATGTTGTACCTTTCTTGGAGGAAACTAGTAACTTGTAAAGTAAAAAGGCTTAATATTGTGGCTCAATGTAGTGCTGAAGCCGAGTTCCAATCCATGGGACAAGGAATTTGTGAAATGCTTTGATTGGAAATTAAATTATCTTAGAAAGCTTAAACATTAAATGGGATGGACCGACCTATAAAGCTCTATTGTGATAATAAGTAAGTGATCAATATAGCTTAGAATCCTTTTCAGTATGATAAAAAAAAACACAACGAAGTGGATAGGCATTTTAATAAGGAAAAGCTTAATTGCAATTTAATTTGTACTCCATATGTACCTTCACAAGGTCAATTTGCAGATATTCCAAAAGTATTGTGGAATCTAGTTTTTTAAAAGGATTTTTAGATGGATCTTATGTTATTGTGAAGATGAAGCCAGGTATCGTAGCAAGTTTCAAAGATTTTATTTCATGTTAAGTGTAGATAGGATAAACGTAACCCGATATTCAAGAATCTACAATAATACAACAATTATAGCCCAATAATTAAGGCGTACATTATGTAGTTACAATTAACATGCATAGTTTTTCAAACTCAGTTAAAAGCAACTTATCTATCATCTACCGAGAAATTGGAGTGCAACAAAAACAGTGAATGCACAAATGAAAGGTTCTTAAGAAAGTGTTATAACCTTAATTTGTCAGAAGGACCAAACCGACGCTTAAAGGCAAAAGATGGGGCATTTGAAGGAAGAGAAAGTATTGGAAGAAATGACATTTCGTCGTCCTGCATTTATTTAAACATTCAACAGTAGGCACAAGGTAGTATCTGACAACCAAATACAAATGATGGGCAAAATAATTGATTCCCTAGGCGATAAACTTATGATATATACGAAGAACAACACTGTATTATAATTTACACAACTGAAAATACAAAAGTTTGTGGGTCTCACTCAAGATTTCATAGTTCCAAAAAATTTTAACCACTAATTAAGTCTTAGAAGAAGCATGGAGAGTGTGTTGTCAGCACTTCCCTTTTGTCAGGATAACAATGATTGGGAAGTAAGTTGTAATGCTCCACAAACAATAATCCTAAAACCAGGAAAGTACCTTATAGCAGTATCTTAATTTCACTTCTTCATCTTTGTACTGGGCAGAGCAGACTCCACTCAAAAATTGTCCTTTAAGAATCCCACTGACTGACAACAAAGACTTGACCTCCTCCTCTTCTTTCTCTTGCAGAGAAACTTCACCAAGAGGAAATCTTAAGGTTGCTTTCGGCTGCGGTAGAATTCAAACAAGAAAAGGATGATATATAATAGTAGTATTGTGTTTTTGCGTCAAGATAAGATGATTCGTAATACAGACCAATCCAACGGATGGAACTGGAGTTGATAGTTGAAGTGAATAGCCAGGATGGGCGAAGTTTGCAAGCATGGTAACCTCTCCTTGTTGAGCCTTAGGAGAAGAAAGAAGAGAGACATGAGAATGTAAAGAATTAAAAGAATGGGAGATGCAGAGGCAGAAATAAGACCTTGACATCGTGAGCAGCAGTGAGTTGCAATCTGGGACCAACATCGAGAGAAGTCTTAACGAGAGCATTATGGTCTTCAAGGTCGTAGTGGAGGCTAAGGTGTTTGGATACAAAGCCGATTTGGGGTTCGGAGATGTCGCCTTTGCCACTGTGGTTGAATGAAAACTTGAACTTGGCAAGGCTGTCCAACAACTTGCAAGAAATTTTATGGAAGAAGATTGCGCTTTCACTGTCGAACTCGGATGTAACTCTGAGGGTTGGTCTCCTCGGAAATGAGAAGAGATTTCGCTTACAGTTGCGAGTTGATGTCACTGCCAGAGGCAACTGTGACTGTGGCTCAACCGCCGCGGGTGCTCCTGCGGATGGGACCATGATATAATTAGGGTTTCCAGCTGCCGATTCCATCTCCAACCTCCTATTCTCTGTAGTTACCGTGAAAGCCACTACCTTCTACACCTCTATTTCTAGGGTCACCTGCCACTGCTAAGTGCTAAGGTTTTTGTATCGAACCAATATTCTATCCCCATCAGATTGTTCCCATGCCCGGTTCATAAAAAATAAAATATAATCTGATAGTCTTCATACTTTTTTCTGTCATGAATTATTTTATTTTGGACTTGCATTGGTTAAATGAACTTAAATTAAGCTTTAATAAGAATTTCATAATTTCCTTTTTTTTCTCTCTTATTCAAGTACTATTTTCTTAAATAACGGATCATGGTACCGTAATTAAAAAATAATAATTAAAGAATATAAAATTTCAAATTTTTAATACAACACCTTTTAATAAAATTTAAGTAAAAATATGATACAGACTTAAAATTTAATTAAGTTATTTTTTATTTTCTAAAAATAAACATGTAAAACAATATCTATATCACTTTTAAATTAACTGCAAAATGACAATTACTCGTATCTAAATTTTGAATACGTTAATAAAATATTTTTAATAGAAATTTAATTAAAAGTAATTAAGTTTATTATTAAATTAAATCTTAATTAAGTTATTTCAATATTTTTCTATTTTAGGTCTTTGCTTCTTGAAAAGTGAAAAACATGAATACAAATTTTAAAAGGCGCCAAACTGATTATATTTTCAAACCATGAGATATGTGAATTGAAATTATAATAACAGATTATTTTATCATATTAACATTTGTTTTATTTTAATTTATTTTAGTTTTATCATAGTAAAAATTTTAAATTGTGCTTTTATCATGGAAACCCAACTATATTATTTGTTGCCATTATAGGGAGATATTTAGGTATTAAATAAAAGATACAATTTTCTTTTTTCTTTTTTTTTATTTTTATTCACATGTTTCTGTAATTTGATTTTATTACTTACAAGCATCATATTATTTTTAGATTGTTCCTTATTTTATTTTTATAGACATCTTTCTATATTTGATTCCATTACTTATAAGCATCATATGAACATTTAGGTAATAATTTTTGTATTGACATAATTTTATAATTTTAGATGTTTCAATTCAAAGATAAAAAAGAAAGTTACATAATTTGAACATATTTTTTATTTTTTTTTATTTTCATATTTTCATCACTTTATTTTATTAAATTTTTGTTATATACTTATTTGATGTTTATGTAGTAATTACAATAAATTAATTTGTTATTTGGGTTATTTTGAATTGAGAAGATGAAGTTTAGAAAATAAAGGAGGAAATGGAGATGTTGGGTGTTTTTGGAGATGAGCACATAGAGATGGAGGGAGAAATGGAATGGGGTGTTGTGTTAATGATGAATATAATGGAGGTGTTGAAGAATCTGATCCATGTGAAGTGTAAAGAATGGAGGAAAAATAAAAGTTAGAGAGGGTGATGTTTGAGTGTAGATGGATATCGAGGATACGACGAAGATAAAGGTAGATGGTGATATTTGAATAGCATGATGGTGGGAGATGGATTAGAGAGAAAAAAATTGGAGAAAAAGAAAAATGGAAGAAAAAATGTTATTTGTGAATTTGAGCCATATGATTAACACAAGTGTTAGAACTTCTAATCCAACATTAATATGTGTATTATTGACTTGACATATCAATCTTACTTGTTTAGTAATTATACGATAGATTTTTTTTATATTAGCTTGTCTTTTCTTTTGTTTGTGTCTTCTCATATTATTATTTTTTTTGCAATCACTTTTATGGTGTAAGTGAGGAAGCAAAAATTGAGCTACTTCTAGAAAGAGGTGATGATGTAACTATGTAGTTTAGGATTTCAATTTTTTGTTCAAAACTCTTTTAAAATACTTATTTTATATTTGATTCATACTTTCCTTACCTTTGTAAATAAATTCTAGATTTATTTTGAACGTTTAATAATATTCTTGAGTTTCTGAATTATCTATCTTTGTTTTATTAATTATGTTTTGTTTGACTTAATTGTTAATTGTTTATACTATTATTTGAGATGTTATATTGTGATTAATCTATAAATTTTTATAAGAAACCAATAGACACTTAAATCAAGTGCACATTATAATGTTATGGTTTTCTTAAATTTTAAGTCAGTAACAACTGAAAATTAAGTGATTAATCCATAAATTCCTACATGATACAAACTCACTCTGTGTAACAAACAAACTAATGATTAAAATAATGAAGGTAATAACAATCATAAAAAAATAATCTTTCCTTACTAATTTGAGAGAACCAATCTCAGTTGTTTATGCATGTTCAGATATATTCTTTCTATTTAGGTATTTTAAAATAAAATATGGAATAACACCAATTTATGTTATTATAGCTTCTTTATCAAAATCAACTAAATAAGAATTGCAAATTTCAATATTTTTATATTAATAAAAGTTTACATAAAAGATTTTGTACAACCATTTAAAATTTACATATCAAACTACCCATAGAAAACATATCAGTTATTAATTGGAGTAACCTTTTTTCATCTTTACTTCGACGTCCTCCTACCAATACTTCAAACTTGGTTTTGTTTTTCTTCCCATTCTTCAAGAAACAATGGTTTATCCTTTAGACAAAAAATATGCACATTTAAGATACTGAGCTATAAAGAGGGATGATACTACATTTAAAGCTATTTCCCAGATAAAAATTATCAATGGTGCCATTCATTACGTAATAAAGATGGGTGTCAAAAGGAAATAAAAAATTCAGAGTATTGACAACCGAATATAGCTAAGCAATGCTGGTGGGATGGAGCAAAAAGTGAGGAAGATGCTGTTCCAAAACGACCACTAGCTCTCTACCATGGGTCACTTCATCCAAAACTCTATTCCCCAGCCTTCTAGCGGCTTCAACCAGTTGTCCCCTAAGCCGTTGTGAATACAAACAGCCACCTGCCTTGACACACTCTCTATAAAGTGGGAGGTAAGCAATTGCCACCGTCAAGGGGGCAGGAAGATCTCTCAAGCAAATAGGAGACTCGCCCCATTTAATGATTCTCGCAAGGTTCATGTGATGTTCTTGCCCTAACCTTAATCCCTCCTTATAAGCTCCTTCTGACCAATGCTCCTTAAGAAAAGTCTTCAGCTCAGGTGCAACAGCCTCATCCTCTGATTTAGCAATAATATCTGCAACGGCATAAGTAGCTGCAGGATCACCTAAGAAGTCAGATTGAAGGAGAAATGCTACACCATCGAGAGATCCACCACTCCGCTCACCAGCAGCCTTTAGAATTTCAACACTAAGTGCTGCAAGGACCTGCTGAGGTACGTGCGGCAGAAGATAAGCTGCAATGTGAACTTGGCAGCTAGAAGTGGCTGCTGTAAGGGCAAGACAGAGCTCCATGTCGCGGCAACCCCTCTGCACAAACCACTCAACAACTTGCATGCAACCCCTCTCAGCAGCTCGCATCAAAGGGCCTAAAAAGGCTATAGCATTTCCCTCTTCCACCAAGCACTCCATAGTTCCTATCTTGCCATAATGGGAGGCAAAACCCAGTGCCAAGTCAACATCAACATCCAAGCTGTTTCTTTGTGCAATCTGCATAGATTGATTTCCAGCATGGCATACAAACATGAACCAACAAATTTCAGCAGACTATAATATAAAAACAGCAGTTCACTACTACACACACACACACAAGAGGAAATGGTAATGAATAAACCTCTTGCCCCCATATTCTTCCAAAATATGCTATAGAGATGCTACCAAGTTATAAAATAACACCAATGTTAAAACCAACATCGTATCTACATGATCCTTTGATATGACACTAAATGCATCATAACTATAAGTATGCCTTCAGCCACCATGGAAAAAGTTCTTCTTCTAACTATCATAACAAAAGTTGGCCAACACCCACTAAACATGCTGGAGAAGCATTAATTCGTAGATTGAGAAAGAAAAAGATCGTAGACACATCACCTGCAATAGTATGCGCACAAGTTCTGTACTACCAAAACGTGAAGCCTCCAGGAAACACTGATTGACATTGTCTGCACCACCCTCCACTAGCATGCCCAGCAGCCCTTGGATCACTGTAGCTGACAAGCCAAATGCCCAGCCTGGATCAAATGAGCTTGAGAAAAGAGTAAGAGGAAAACAAGCCGCATCAAAGGCCTCACTGAAGTCCTTCCCTGTAAGGCGGTTGCCAGCAAGATCAAGGAATGTCTTAAAGGCAGATAACCGAAGCTGGATTTCAACAGCTGAACTGTGTATCACATTTTCCGTATCATCCTGCAGTCGCGAATGGATGCCTATACACTTCAAAGCCCATTCAGTAAACTTTTGAACCTTAGCGCCAGCTTCTGCCTTCAATACTTCATCTCCATTACATTCCTGGAGACGCTCATGCAACCTAGCAAAAAGCAGAGTTCATGCACGAATTTCAAATACCATTAATTTAAAACCAATATTTAGGATTTTACGTTTTGCTCTAAAAAGACACATTCTCTCAACATCACCACCCTTCTCCAAACAAAAATAACACTCTTCCGAATCTAATACTTCATTGATGACTGAATTTTTTCCCCTTACACAAAAAATAATAAAAAAGTACAACAGATGTGGGCAAGTCATACCTTTGGGCCATTACAGCAACTGTATCAGCCAGACTCATTGTTCTACTCTGGCAAGCAGAGACACATGAAGCAAGGAATGAAGTCCTTAGAGCAGCTCTTGTGAAGTCATAAGCACCATTAGCAATGATCTTCTTGATAAATCCCATTATCCCATTAAGCTCTAGCTCTGAGCTCAAGAACCAGATGGAATCCAGCGTGATACACAAGGCATCATTGAGCGTCTGGGGATCAGCAACCAAAATCAAACTTTCTGCAAGCTCCCAATCATGGGAACTCACTGCACCCTGAAACAACCGACCCAACTCAATCCTGTCTTGTCTACATAGTTTCTTCTCCAACCCAATTTTCTCATTACTTCCCAGCTCACAGTCTATTGAAACAGCCCTGGATTTGAGCTTCTTGGCATTGCAACAATAAGAAGTGGACATTCTTGATTCTTTCCTCATAAGTGGCGCTTCTCTTGAGAAAACTACGCTGCTACCTTCTCCTTTATCAGATGCAAAACCTTGATTTTCATTTCTATGGAATTCAATTTTGTTATCCTCAGATTTAATTTCCATGAATACAGGATTCTCCACTTCAGTCTCATCCATCACAAATAAAGTATTAAAACACTAGATAGACGTCATGTTCTCATCTGTCTGATCTCTGTCTTCTTTATCAACCCCGATAAGTCTAACAGGCATTCTTCAAAGCACATGAGATACTGAATAGGAGAACTCTAGCTTCTGGTTTTCAAATTCATGAAAAACAAGTACTAAATAGAAAAACAAAATTAATAATCCACAGTTTTCCAGTATAATATAACTTTTTGTCAGAAAAATTACAAGAAAAAAGTAGTTCAGTCTCGAAGTAAATCTAAATGCTATCCTTCTATGAATTTAAAAACCCTAAACACAGGAGTAAATGTTGAATACTGAAAATAAATTGTTAGTTTGCCTCCATTTCGTTTTAATGAAAACATATTATAAAGCATAACATGAGATTAGAGGAATCCAAATCTTCCGATCTTGGGCATGGACAAACGAGGGCAAACAATAGCTTCAAATGCAAATAATAGTGTCAAACCCACGGGTGTGGAACAAATAAACCCTAAACAGAATCGAAATGGTGCAAAGATATATGATGAGAGCAATAGCCAATCTTAGAGATGATTAATCAGAATTGCACATACTAGCATAAAACAATTCAAGAAAAATAGCTGTTACTGTTTTACAAGCAGTTGATCGGTATCTGTTGGTAGAAGGGACAACAAAAGAGGCAGAACAGAAAAAATTTATATGATAAACAGCAGTAGGGAGGAAAGGGATGAATTGATAGAAAACCTGACAGCTTGAGGAGAGAAATTAAAAGGGTGGAAGAAGAAAACCCGCTCCCTGACCTCACCTCTTGTTATGGTTCCTGAATTGATACTTTCATTTCCAACTCCAAATATAGGTGTGCCAGTAATAATATCCTATTTTAAACTTCTCTTTTATTGTTCTCGTGATTTGTGTTCAAGATTGATACAAACAAAATCAACTATATTCTTTCTAGACAAAATAAACAGAATCCATTTTAAATTCTTAAAAAACTCAAATAATTTTAGACTTGAATACTGTCATCACAACCTCGGCCTCTCATTCATTCTCTCTAAAGCATTTTATTTACTAGATAAAATTTTAAAAAAATAGTTAAAATTCTCTTTAAAAAAATAGTTATAATCACGATGTTTAGGAATGTTAAAAAAGATGTAGTAGTTTGGGGAATTATATGTGATACAAGTATAATTTTTTAGTTTTAGGATTTTATAAGTTAGAATCATACAATTTTAAAAGGATGAAATTAAAAAATTATAATAATATAAAATTATAAAATTATATCATCTACTTATTACTATACAACCATAAAATCCATATAATAAAAAGTAGGTAGAGTGACCGAAACCAAACAGCCAAATCATTTAATTAATAAAAAGTGTTAAATTTTTAAAAACTCAATCCACTACAAAAATCAATAAAGGTTCAGTTTAAAATATTTAAATTTACTAGAGTCTTAAAACCTAATAAAGTCTTATTTTAATTATCAAAGAGATTTCACATTCCAATTTAAACAGGTAAAACTTGATTTAAAACAGATTGTTTAATATTACATGTGTAATAACAATATATTTATGCACACAAGTTTGGAAATGATTATATATGCAAGACATTGTACTAGTATATTATTAGTTATTAATTATTAATAATTAATAAAGCCTATTGGATTATATAATTTTTTTTTTTTTAGTTTTACTTAGAACTGTCAAAATGGTCACAATCTACAGGTTAACTTAGCTCACCACGGGTTTGAGTCGGGTTGGATTTGAAAAAATTGTATTTTTCTTTATGTGGGTCAGATTTGAACCCGACTCATTTAAACCCAACTCATGCGGATTGAACCCGTGGTGGGCTGGGTTGACCCACCAACCCACCTACCTAATTTTATTTTATTAAAATTTAATTTTAATTTTATAAAAAAATATTTATTATTTTGATTTTGCTTGAAAAAATTATTTAAATTCTTTATTTTCAAAATTAATTAAATTTGGAAGTGAAATTTGTGTCGATTTAAATTATAGAAAGTTTGTAACTTTTTTTTATTTAAAAAAAATTGTAATTAAGTGAACCAGTGAGCCAACCCGTTTACCCACCAACCCGTGATGGGTCAGACCGGTTCGAATTTTTCTGACTCGCTAATAAATTAACCGGATTGAGTTGGCTCACTAAGTGACCAACCCGTGGTGAGCCGGGCCGGAAGGCCTATTTTGACAACTCTAATTTACTCCTTCAGTAATTATTTTCTCAAATTTAAATAACTATCCATAAAATAAAATTATTTATATTATAAATAAATCACCTATATCATCTGTAAAGATTCTTTTTTAGTATATGCCAAATTTATTTTACCTTTTTATTAATTAGTTTTTGAATTAAAATAATAAATTATAATAAAAAATGTATTTATATAATATAAAAAAGTCCTTGTAATACAATGATCTATTAAAAAAATTCTCTACATTTTTTTTTCTAATTTTACCCTGTTAGTAGTTTTTTAAAATTCAAATAATTATTCATAATAAAAAATTATTTACACAATGAAAAAATAACTATAATAAAATAATAAATAAATTATTTACGCAACAATAAATTTATCTATAATAAAATTATAGAAAATATTTATTTTTATAATTACCTTTCCGTTAAAATTATTTCATAGTTTAATTATATATTTAATTTCACTGATAAAAAATTATTTTATAATTTAATAAAAAATTATATCACTAATAAAAAATCATTTTAATTTAATAAAAAATTTACTATGATGAAAAAAGAGAGTAAAATATGTAATATCTCATTTAATAATATATCACTGCTCGCTTATTTAATATTTAAGAACATATCATTTAAAAATATCTAATGTTATTATAACTATTAAAGTATAACCACAATACCAATATATATATATATATATATATATATATATATATATATATATATATATATATATATATATATATATATATATATATATATATATATATATATATATATATATATATATAGAACCTTTCTATATAACTAAGAGACACTACATGGAATAAAACAAAGAATAATAAAGGTCTTAAAAAAAACTAAACACAATTATATCTACTTAGAACTAAATCGTTGCATCACCTTCATCTTGCACCATATTATCTGCTACCTCATGATATGTTGACATTGTTTATGACACGTAAACAAAATAATATAAAAGAAAGGGTAAACTAATATTAATATAGTATTGATATTAGACTTTACTGCTTTATAAAGACATTGCTAATGAGTTTTACCTAACCACATACAAGATTAGTCTGTTAACATCTTTAACAAAGATAAAACCCCTTAAGTAGAACTGTCACCACAAAATTTCCTCATGTAATCTCTGAAATTACGCCAAACAGATACATTTCCCATCATCATCGTCGTTTCATACATCAATATTCACATACATATTTATCCACAAATCTATGAACCATTCTCACATAAACATCATAAACCAATTATCATTTTTAGCATTCACAATATCACACACTAAAAATATCATAATAGAACATATAAGAAAATAGAGTCAAACTTTGTAATCTTGCTCAGCAAAAATATTTACTCTCTCAGCGAGTAGTTCCTGAAAGTCCACTTACCTAGCGACTAGATAGCTCATCCAGCAAGATCATCACTAGAACTTACAAATTTAAATTTTATCAAAAGTCACCCAGTGAGACTTGTCTCACTCAACCACTGTCAAGTTAATGAGCTCTCAGACCTTGGGAATGAATATATTCTCGTCCAGCAACCACCGTGTCAGTAACTCTCTGACTTTGACTTCACTTAACGAGTATGCTCTTGCTTGGAGACAACCAAGTCAACAACTCTCTGACTTTGCGTTCACCAACAAGCATATCCTCGTCCAACAAGTTTGCATAATTTTGTAGAACATAATTATGCAAATTTATGTCATTCTAGCCATGCCAAAGAGTTCAACAACTATTAAAGGTGCACAAACATACCAAAATTCAAATTACAATGCCTTCATTAATTCAAACAACAACATCTACAATACCAATCAAGCAAAATTTTCAATTTCGTCATATAATTAAAGTAAGCCAATTTAAAAACTTATTTTCAATTCAACACCTCATACTCAATCACATAACTCAATCATAAGCATACAATTAACAATTACAAGATATCAATCACATAAAAACTGTACAATTAACTTCTCTTACCTGAAAGACATATGCAAATGCTCTAAGAAATCTTAAATCCCTTCAAATTCACATAATGTCCTATTTATACCTAGGAACAACACAAAAAAGATTTGGACACATTATTAAAATCACTTATCAGCAGAGACTCGTATAGAAGACTCAAACACTACATATGAACTAATATGATTCACACACACAAGAAGAACATACATACCAAGAAAAGGAACATAAAATCATCTTACCTTATTGGAGAAACTGATCACACATAAATGGAGATCTCAATACAAATATCACTTGAGAAATTTCTAATATTCAATCAGATGAACGGAATGTGAAAAAATCTAAAGTAAAAGAAGAGAGCTCCAGAAAAAGATTTTTAAACAATAAAACTTGTTTATAAAAACTTTATTTATATTTTAAAATTTTAATATTAAAATAATTAAATCTCTTTTTTAAATACATTATCAATTCTAAAATACAATATTCATATAAAATAAATACCATATTTATTACTTATTTATTTCAAACAAATTGTGCATATTTGCACGGTTAAAAAAAAATTAAAAGAAACATTTATGTCAGAAAAAATTAGCTGTAAAGGATGTCATGCCTAATAGATAAAATGAAGTCATTAAATTCTAAACATGTTAAATTCTTTAAATTTTTTTTCAAGAAATAATATAAAAGCATGTTAAAGGTATCTTCATGAAACCATGATATGGGATCGAACTTGCCTATAAGATGGCATAACACAACTAAATTACTACTGATAAATATTTCTCAATATACCAAAATATAACGTGTTTTTGAATTTGTGTTGAACTTTGAGTTGAAGGAAAAAGTTTAGTTGACATCACTTAATTATCATTTGACAATTTTCACAGGGATAAAATGATTTCAATAAAAAATACTTTTTGTATTTTATAAAAAGTTAATTTTTGTATTTTATAAAAAAATAAATAGAGTGAAAAATATTAAATCATAGTTCAAAGTACTAGAGTTTGAGCGGAACATGTGAAAATATCAAACAATGGAAAAATATCAAACATGTGAAAATATCAAACAGGGTGAAAATTAATAAATGGATATAAAAAAAAGGTTTAATTGCTTATTTTGTCCCCAGTTTTGTTGAAGTGTGTCAAGTTCGTCCATTCTTTTAAAAAAGTTGCAAGTTCATCCACACGTGGTTTAAAAGTGTCAATTGCATCCTAACGTTGAAAAATTTGCATCAATGAAGTCCTCTCCGTTAAATATAGACTAACAGTGTTAACTGATTGATGATTTGGCAGTAGAGAATTTTAACGTGACAAAAGAGTGGCAATATTGGTAATGACGTGTGAATGAAATGTTGGGTGACATGGAATTACAGTTTCAACTTACACGATTCCTAATATCAACTTGCAAGATTCCCAATTTCCCAATTCTGATTATCCTTCTGGGTCTTTATCAGTTTTCGCTCCTTGCATATTGTTCCCGGAAACCCTATACCGTGAATCAATAGAAAACCCAAATCACGAACTCATAACCACCCAAAAAGCAGAACAAGCTCAACAACCCTAATTTCAATCATCTTAATTCCAATTACATAAGAGAAATCTCCCTAATTTGCAAGAACAGGTTGGAAACCCTAACCTTCTCAATTGGAATCCTAATCCTAAAATTAGCGAAACCCAGACTTGCGCCGTGAAACCCAAAAAGATTTCCATAAATCAGAACCCTTGCGCCGTGAACTCGTCGGAGGGTAAAACATTCACGCCTTTAACCGCAAACCCTGGTCTTCTTCCCCATGAAACGGGTTCAAAGAATAACCTTCACGCTGCAAGTTGCCAGAGAGTTGAGGAAAAGACAGGTCGAACTGTTGGCGCCGTTGATAAGGAATAGAAAGGCCTACGTGGAAGGGAGATTCTCCGGAGATGAAATGGCGAGTCCCGTTGGGGCTGCTTACTTGGACTCGTTGTTCGGGTTGGAGGTGCCTGGACGTGGACAGTTGGGGGAGGAAGAGCTCGTGACGCTCGTGTCGGAGGTTATCAGCGCTGGGACGGACACGAGCGCCACCGCGGTGGAGTGGGCGCTGTTTCATTTGGTGGTGGATCAAGAGATTCAGGAGAGGTTGTACAAAGAGATTGTGGACTGTGTGGGGAAGGACGGGGTGATTACGGAGAGTCACGTTGAGAGGATGCCTTACCTGAGCGCCGTGGTGAAGGAGACCTTCCGGCGTCACCCGCCGAGCCACTTCGTGCTGTCCCACGCTGTGACAGAGGATACTAAGCTGGGAGGGTATACGGTCCCGAAGAACGCGAGTGTGGAGTTTTACACGGCCTGGTTGACGGAGGATCCGAATATGTGGGAGGATCCGAATGAGTTCCGACCCGAAAGGTTTTTGAGCGGGGATGGGGTTGACGTGGACGTGACCGGAACGAAAGGTGTGAGGATGATGCCCTTCGGTATAGGGAGGAGGATTTGTCCGGCGTGGAGTTTAGGCATGGTGCATATAAACTTGTTATTGGCTAAGATGGCGCAGGCTTTCCACTGGTCGTCCATCGCGCCTAAAGCAAGAATCATTTCCCCTTCCTCATCGACGACGACTAGAATCACTTTGACGCATCTCCTCAACAGATGTCTTCTTTCTAGTATCATCAAGCATCTTCATACGAAGTTTCACCTAATGCCATGTCACCCAACATTTCATTCACACGTCATTACCAATATTGCCACTCTTTTGTCACGTTAAATTCTCTACTGCCAAATCATCAATCAGTTAACACTGTTAGTCTATATTTAACGGAGAGGACTTCATTGATGCAAATTTTTCAACGTTAGGATGCAATTGACACTTTTAAACCACGTGTGGACGAACTTGCAACTTTTTTAAAAGAATGGACGAACTTGACACACTTCAACAAAACTGGGGACAAAACAAGCAATTAAACCTAAAAAAAACTATGGTGCCAAAGTACTAGAGTTTGAGCGGAACATGTGAAAATATCAAACAATGTTATCACCTATATTCATATCATATATGATTCTTCCACATATTATTCATAGCAATTTATCTTGGAAATTCTTTTTCTCAAAATTTACATTAAAAGTAACACATAATAAAATGGAAGAATGAGTTTAACTTTTAAATTAAATATAAAGTATGTTTGGATGACAGCCATATTTAGAGTTTTCAAAATGTTTCAAATTTCTTTAATTTTGTATTAAAAAATTATGAATTAGAAGTTTCATGTTAACTAGAAGTAAACCAATTAAGTAACCACAAATATAACATTGTAAATCAATTTTGTAGAGTTAAATTAAGTTTAAAGTTTACTTCTCAATAGGGTATTAAAGTCTTAAGTTAAAATTTATCTTAATTAAATTTTATATTTATGGGTCCATTCTTTCACTTATCATCAAACTCTTATCTTAATATTTAACATCTTAAATGAAAAATCTACTTAAAGACCATTAAAGATTTATTAATTAATTATGTACTAAACACGATAAATGTAATTTTTTTAAAATAGGAAGTGTTGTTAATAAAAGATAATATTTCATTGCATATATGATAAAAAAAATATTTTCTTTGAGTTAGTTAATTTTAAAGATCAGGTATGATTATTTAACACTCACATTAATATCAACTTTAGAATAATGACAATAAATGAATGAATAAAATTTGAGGACATTCCTTTTTAAAGCGATGTATATGTATATTTTTTTTTAATTCTATCAATGAAACTCAAGAATGTGACACTTTGTCGCCACTCTTTAGCTTAATCTACGCTTCATGCACAACCACCGACTCACCTTCTTGAATCATGGAAAATCTCTTCTCATAATCCACAAGAATGAGATTGAAAAACAACCAAGCCACCCTTGAGATTATGTCCCAATTTTGTAAAGAAAACATTTCATATAGACTTTGAATTTGAATCCTTTGAACACCACGAGGCATGCCACACACATGAAATATCTTTACTTGACCGCAAATGTATAAAAACCACCAACTCAACTTTAAAACCCTCTTGTAGGTAACCATGACTCATTTATCATACTAGTTACATTAAGGAATACTCAACCCCAAGCAAAACCAAAAACTCTTAGTCCAAACACAACCTTCGTAACATGTATCTTTGAATTAGATCATTCATTACCTGTATCTTTGAATTAGATCATTCATGGTAACCTCTTCAACACCAGTTATCATAGACATCCTTTAAGCTACTCAAGATTTTTCTTCTCCTTCCTTCATTCACCATGCTCCAAACTCACCAACATTGCCCTTTCTTACAAAACAAACGTTTTGATGTACTTCTTCTTTTGGTGCTTGAAATCTTCCATCTCAAGCCAAGGTCAACCACTTTTCTTAAAACATCTCTTCTATTATAAATTTTGATGTTGACACTTGTTGATAAGATCCAACAATCTCCTTCTGCTCGTTAAACTTAGAATACAATACTTTTATGATACTTCATTCTTATCACATATTTGTGCTTCAACTTAGTTTCATTTTCCAAGAATGATCTCTTTTTGTTCATTTCAAGATTCATATTTCCTTCTTAACTCTAACCTCAAGCCTGGACTCGACTCCTCTTGCAAAAACTTATGATATCGAGAAAAGAAAAAAATTGAAAACTACAAAATACTATTTGATCCCTCTTGCAAAAACTTATGATATCGAGAAAAGAAAAAAATTGAAAACTACAAAATACTATTTGATCCCGTACACACAAATCAAATAACATAATTTTTTATCTTAATAAATTAAAAACTGAGTGGATAGATAGGTGTTAGCGATACGAGTCAGGCTGAACATGTATAACCAATTACTTTTGTGCATCCTATCATTTTCTTTTTACGTTTTGTCACTTCTCTATCACTTCTTCTGTAATTTATTTTCCGGAACATAATAAATAATTTTAGAATTGTTTTTGAAAATCAATTACCCTTCTTTTTACGTCGGAAGGTTTTATGATGAAATGTGGAGTGCGGAAGCTTTAGCCTAACCATTATGTATTACTAGGAAAGTTGGTTTCCATTGTCCCATAATTTTGAATGTATTTTTGAGAGATGGTTTGTCAAAGAAATAATCTTAAGAATCAAGATAAATTTTAAAAAAATGATTTCTTAAAAATTAGACTAATACAGAAAATCAATAGAAAGGGATTATGACAACCTAATCTGTTCTAAAAGCAAAGAGCTTTCGTATGTTCAGCAATAAAAGAAAATGTCCGAAATTGTGGATGTGTCCGAAAAAGAGTAGGTGTGGAACTACAAAACTTCTGAAACTAATCTGTGTAGTTAGCTTATTTGATTTCTTCTAGCACTGTTGGATTTTGAGTCAATTCGAGCTGTCTTTGCAGACATGCAGTGCCGCACATGAATATGCCGACAAGAAGTTTGGACGGAAGAACTGCCTTGTACATGAACAATCAAAATGACTTCCTTATCTCGGGTGTCCTCATTCCACCAGGTCTGTGGCACGCCATTTGCAGATTCTTCTGGGTTATGAAGATCTTCATGACGGACCGAAATCTCTACATTTTGCTCTGGTTTAATCATGCCGGCAGCTGGAGTAACCTAATTAAAAGACATTTTTAAGTAGCATCATTACATTGGGTAAACTCCTGGCAGTTCATATAAGCCATTGAGTCCCTTCCCTCAGTAACAAAACTCTCTTTATCTGTGCTTACATATCATATTAAGATTACTTACAAATTCATGATATATCTCCACGGAAAAAAGAGAGTAGTAGTAAACTTTATTTAAACAGTCACAAACAAAGTTCAGTAACAACATATCCTTATTTTATTTCATTTTGTGTGCTAACTAAGAGTTAGATAGTAAATTAATTCAATCAGCTGCTAACTTTTATTTTCCCCCTAGCAATTATTTTTAAAAACAGAGAAGAAAGAGAATTATTATTTAGCATATTAATGAATCATTTAGTCCATTTACAAATTATAAAGCAATATTAAAGACCAGTAAATAATATTCATTTGTAAAAGTTTATAATAACCAAATGGAGTAAAACTTCTTGTATTTTTAAGTAATATGAATCAAACTGAATATCCAAGGTGTTTTGTGAGTTGTGGGTGGACAAGTATTGAAAACTATAGCACTGTTTAAGAAAAGAGTATTTTTTTTTCATTTACAGAAAATGCACAATGTATGTTACAGTCATGTTCCTAAGTTTGTTTAAACGTAAATATGTTTTTAATTTTGTAGAGTAAGTTATGGTTTTAGTTTTTGTTCAAAAAACGTTTTTATTCTTTCAAAATAAAAATTACTATTTTGTATCCTAACATTATATGACACTAACTAAGTATTTTAATATAATGTAGTCCTGTATCACTTAAAAAATATTCTTAAAATCCATAAAACAAATATTATTTATCTATCTGAAGATTAAAGTAAAAACCATTTTAAAGAACTAAAACTCATATATTTAAAAAAAATAATAAAGGTTTGTTCACTTGAATGGATTTGGGGAGAGTAATTGAGGAGATTTGAGAGGATTTGAAGATAAATTTTTTTGTTGTTTATTTGAGTGAATTTGGAGGTAAATGAAAGTGGATTTGGAAGTAAATTTTTTTAATTTGTCACGTCAATCAAATCCTACACTAATTCTTACAAACTTTACTTCCAGATTCATTCTCACTTATCTCCAAATTCATTCAAATAAACAACAAAAAAATCTTCAAATCCTTTCAAATCCCCTCAATCACTTCATATTTTAGAAAGATAAAAATCATTTTTTCAAAACTCGGCCCTCTTGATGGATTGCCCACTTGGAGTGGAGCAAGTTATGCTCAACCTAAAATCGAACTCCAAACTTTGGTTAAGGAATCCATTCTCTTAACATTGAAAACTTGATGTGTTTGAAAATTGTTTTACTGTTTTATTTTGTTCAGGAAGAGGAAAAGACGAAAAAGGACACAAGAATCTGAAAGAGATGAAGTGGATTATAGAGAATCCAACCCACAAACTCACAATTCATGTCCTGCAAGTTAAGTAACAATGCCGACTCAAACAGACTGTAAACTGTTTAATTTTAGATAGTCACCCAAACTTTATACATCTGGTAGGATTTGCATCTAAGTTCCTTGCCAACTGTGAACAAAAAAGGAAACGATGATTTAAGTAAAAAAAATAATACCTCAAGCCATCTAGGAAAGCCAAAGCCACCTCTTGGGCTATAATCAGGTGCCTGTCCATCATTCTTGACTATAGACTGGCCTTGACAAGTAATTTTATATATAGCTTTATCCTTTGTACTTCTGTTAGTAATAAGTAAGAATGAAGTGTCCAGGTTCTGGAGGACTAAACTGTTTGGGCTAACAGTGGCTTCCGGAACATAACATAAATCTTCAAGAATAGATCTTATTTTCTCATTTGATTTCATAATTATCCCAAACTCCTTTCTCCTTATTGATCTATCAACATGGGAAATTTTTACATTGAATTTACACCGGACAGGTTTGTGATCACTATCAGTCACATCCATGCAAGCATCGTACCTGTCAAACGGTTTCAGTGATGACAAACCGTATCCAACAGGAAAAACAGAAAACAGAAAAGCAATGGTGACCAAGTAACATACTGTAAAATTGATGCCACAACAGGACAGTCTAAATTGCACTCAGAAACTGGAGCTGCCCGAGTATCGCGGTATATTATTCTGTCACACCAGGCCGGAATTCGCTTTTTCTCTCCAGAATCATACCCTGAAAAATGAGTTATTGCATTATCGAAACTGTCACCTTCATTGAGTTAATAATTGGAATCAGTTTGAGGAACCAAATTGAAATCATCATTTAACAAACAAGCACCAAAAGCAGTACTTGACATGCCATCTATTTACCTCCTAAACCTGGTTGATGTCTCTCAAATTTATATGTAGGAGGAAATTTGATAAGTGCCTCCCGCATTCCCTGGAAAACTTTTCCAGCTTTCATCTCTGCCCTCAGCTGATCCTTTTCTCTAAGCCAATCAAAGCATCTTTGAGAAACAAAGTCCCTGGCTTCATCATAAGATATACCAAAAAGGCGATAGTTGAAATCACCAAAAAATACCACCATATCAGCTTCAGATAAGTCAGGTTTTGGTTCCTCAGAGCTTCCACCAGTAGTCTAGGACACAAACAATGGACCATGAACTGCTATGAATTTATGATGAAGATATTGATGGAAAGGCGTGAAGATGGACATAATCAAGATCTAAAGTGTAAGCATGAGACTCACATTGGTACCACGAAGCACATGAACAGCAGTAGAGACGCCAGCTGTAACAGAGAGGACCAATGGCAAGCCAGAAGAGTAAAGTAGCCAAAATAAATATGTGGAGAAGGCAAGAGAGCAAAGCAAGAACAGGTATGGTACCATACCAGCTGCAGTATTAAGTAGGTTGGACGATCGGGTGAACACCATATTTCGATAAATGTGATCAAAATCAGCATTCCGCCGATTAACTGCTTCCAAATGTGCAGCCAAGTGACAATTCACAAAGCACATTATCCTGTCATACACTCTGATTCTCAAACCCACTCCTCCCTGATGGATCAATAATTACCATGTAATAAGTGTTCATTTCAATGACAAGAAAAAAAAACCAACGTTCATAAGTGAAAATAGTTCAATGGAAGAAATTTTTTTTTATTTCGTCCCTATCCAGTTTTTGTACAAGCAACATCAATATGACTTCCCGGCAAAAAAATGAATTTGAACGCACTATAAAATTGTAACTCATTGTTGCAAAATCAAATACTTAACCAGAATAGTGAGAAGCATTCCATCTGGCATGGTGCAATAAACAGAGAAGGCAATCTATGTTCCCTGGTTGTTTCTTCTATGATCATTTATTCAATCTGTATTTTCTCCTCTCACCGTTCTTTCTCCCAATTAACATTGTAACTAGAGCATATCTAGTTTCCTTTTTTTTTTTTTTCTATGCTAATAAATAGTATGATTTAGTAAGTATACATCACTCAAAATAACACCCAATTACAGCGGTCTAAAATTTGAAATAATATGCCCAATTCCCTAACCAAGATCAGATATAGGGAAACCAAATTTTGCTTAATTGGATGAAATTTCGCAGCTGACCTTCAAAGTTAACCAGAAGAACTACAGAATATACACCACAGGAAATCAAGAAATAAATTAACTAAAGAGAAAGTTCTTAAACACTTTAGGTTAAACCCCTGAACTTCATTTTAACAAATGGCTGAGATCATAATAACTTACAAACTTTAACAGAAGGGTACTGCATTTGATTGACATAACTAAAGCACCACGTTCTAATCAAATAATTATGAAGCAGTTAGCGGAATTGATACAAACCTTATTACCAATTGCGCGTCCAAAACCACACGGGACGGCCCCAGCATCAATGTCCCCAACATGTGTTCTAAGATTCTTTCTTACCCTAATTAAGAAATGTCAACTCATAAAATAAGAATGGAAAGAATAAAGATAGATATCCAACAAGTATATAACAAAAAGAAAACGGGAACAGAAATTTACTAGGCTAAATGGTTTAATCTGGAACACACTTTCATTATAATCACTCACCAAAGAGATACAAGCAAGCCAGCAAGCTGCCTAGAGCCCATGCGTTCGAAAGCTTTCCCTTCTTCTAAAGCCTTTCCTATAGTATCCAGCCACCACTGCCCCATTGCACTTCCTTCAAGACCTACCTACAATTGTGATATAGGCAGTCAATGCATGAATATAATATGCGCATTACACAGCATAAGAGGTTCCGGAGATTGATATACATAAAATACTTGATTAGAAAATTTGTGATTGGTTATTATTAGGATACGGGCAGTCATATAGTACACAAACTGACTCCATTTAATTCCATCAATCAGCATAATTCTCATTATCATTTCATTTTAGAGTAAAGCAAAAGCTTGTGTTTACGAAGAAAAATGATATGGTTAGATAAAGCTGGCAAATGAATGAAATTTTATCCTACAGTTTCTTTTGCGGCTGACATTGCAAGGAAACCAGCACCCATCTCCACTTCTTGCAAACCAACGACAACAATGCCTACATCTGACGCGATGGAACCCAGCCATGAGGAGAGTGAATCCTGCGAAGCTCTACCTTGACCGACATTCCATGTGCCAATCAAAATTCTGACATTGTGCCGGCGGGTATAAATGAGTTCTTTTGCGGCCAACTCGGATCTTATCATGTTGTCAACAGGACCTGGAGATGCAATAATCCAGCCCCGCAGGCCACCATGTGTAGCCAAGCTAAAAACATAATCAGAGCCAACAGCCAATTTGATGACGGGACCATTATGAGCAACCCAAGCTGCAATGAGATTGCCTTCGAGGTCCAGTACTTGGATAATACCACTGACATAGCCAACATATAAGCGTGTTCCAAAAGTACAGAAGCATTGGATAGCACAAGGATGGCGGTTAAAATCCTGCACACGGGTCCCGGTGCCATCCCATTGCACAAGTAAGCCATTGGTACATCCACTCCAAATCATTCCATCGCTTGTTTGCACAAGAGCTTCGGTTCTTTTGGTATCGTCGACAAATGCCCCAGCTCCCTTGGTTGCAACTCGACGAACGGCATCAGCAGCTCCCATTATGGCATTACGTGAGCGCTGTAGAAAGCTAGTACCCTGGGATTTCTCCTTTTTTGAGGAGGAAACAAACTTGACCTTCATTTCGTCTTCAATGGCTTGATCCTGCTGCTGGACGGATGACATGTCAACTCGATTTTCCACCTGACCTTCGATGTTGAATACTTTGAGAAGCTCCTTTGTACGGGCATCCCAAAGTGAGAAGGAGAGAGGGCCAGCGCACCAGATTCGACCTCTAACATGGTCACACAGCAAACACTTGACATCTTGAGAAGATATGCTGCAAACGCCGTTGACGGTAACTTGGCTTCGGAGGTCGACGAAGGACCTCTCAACAAGCAAGGCTGCCATGTGTCTTTCTTCGGGAGAGAGGGAGAGAGATTTTTCGACGGATTCCCATGGCCAGATCTTAAGAATACCACCTTCAGAACCTGACCATAGATCGCCATAGGAACTTAAGACAATGGAAAGAACGGGACCTCTATGTGCCTGCCAAGAAAGACCTTCCTTGAAGGGGGTAGCAAAGCGTTGATCCATTTTCCAAGACCTGATCTTGCCATCTTTATGGCCACTCCACACCAACCTATTACCATTGTCAACGGCCAAACACAAGGTGGGAGAGGTGTCAGCTGATTCACAAAAGGGAGCAGCGTCTTCGTCGCCCCTTCTGACCTTTCCGCCAAGACCGCTGCCGGGTTCGTAGGAATTATGAATTTCCCATACTCTCACCCCGCCCTCCTGACCAGCCCACAACTGTGTTTCCGTACAAGCAATGTTCCTAAGGAATTTTCCAACCTGAGTCTCCCTCAAGGGATGGGGTCTTAACTCTAGGCATGGTGGTCTCGCTGGATGAACGGACGCTCTAAAAGGAGCCTTAAAGATCCCAGGGCCTCCCCCGGCACCTATGAATTCCTGCAATGGTTGATATTGTGTCGCGTCATTGCCTTCATTGTACTCTTCCTCACCACCACCGGGGTTTGTAGAGGATGAACGGGAAAATATGTCGTCGTCGGAGTCGGAGTCGTAAAACGAAGACTCAATATTGCTGGATATACGGCTGTCGTCTAGACTGTGCTTTCGGACTCGATGATGTCGTTTGTGCGTGGAGGCTCCTCGCAGCTGTTGGCTGTAAGAATGGGCTTTTCGGTGAGGTGGAAGAGCGGTCAAGCCCGCCAAGTCCTTGTCATTCTCGTCCTCGTCGATTCGGTCATCCATAGCTCACTAACTGCAACCTGTTTGTTCCAAGATATGGAAGGAGGAAGATTGGTACGATAGGAAGAGAAGAGAGAGAGAAGATGAATAACGAGGGAAATGGTCTCAAGGGGTTGCCGAGAGAGAGGGAAGCACGTAAGAATTTTGAGGACCGGGAAGTAAGGCGCGGCATCCTTCAAGCTTACGGACAGAAATCAATGTTTCCTTTCCTTTCTTAATACAGAATGAATGAATGAATGGGATCATCCAAGCCTCCTGAAAAGCATTCAGAATGCATTACTCTCTCTCTCTCTCTCTATTTTCCTATCAAAAGCATTTCTTGTAAAATAAAAAAATGTTTGCTCTTTTCTTTTGTATCAGAATTTTCTTTAAATGTTTATACTCCAAATTCGAAATAAAAAAATATTTAAATGTCTAAATATACAGCGTTTTAAATATAAAGTCTTTTATATTAATTAATTATAATGCTCTAAGACTTGTTGAACCCCAACACAAAAATGTGTACAATCCTTAAAAAAAGAATAGACTTATGATTTTTTTAATGAAAAAGGCTTAAATAAAAATATTTTTTCATTAATAAATAACTACAAAAAAATTAGTTGAATAGGAAATAGAAAATATTCAATAATATCATAAATAAATAAAGGTACAGTTAAATGATAACGTAAATATTTTTAAGAATTTAGAATTTATTACCTTTTAGAATAAGTTTCTCTAAAATATAATAACTTACAAGAGAGCATGCCGCTATATTTAGTTTAATCGTTTAGTCATTAACTGTCAGTTGGTGTAATAATAACTGTATGTTTTGTTTAATTGTTTTGGTGTACAATTATCTCGAAGTTCTAAAGTATTTTTAATTAATTTGTATTTATCTTGTAATACAAGAGAGTTTTTGCATTGATAATAGAGAAAAAAGAATGTAATTTTACACGATGGAAATACATGATATGTTAATTCAATTTGTATTGTTTCATGTGTTTTATGTTAATTCATCTTCCGTAGGTGTGATTTAAAGTCACGTAATGGATTCATTTTGGCACATTGTTCATGATAAAAAATATTGATAATATACAGGTGGATATAACTCTCATCTTAAAAAGTTTTTATAAGATATAAAATTAGATTTAAACTTTATTTTCTAATGCAATTTCAGTATTATCTTATGAGTAGTTAATAATTCTAGTTAAAGTAAAACTATCTCAAGTTGTCTTTCACTAAACATAACATTGATTTCAATTAAATTAAATTTTCATAAAGCCTACAGGATTAGGAGTATTAAACAAATAAAAAATAAATCGATACAAATAAGAATAAACGTGTTAGAATGTTATGCACAAATTAAATAAAAATAAATGATAAATAAAACTAAATGTTAAACTACTTAAATGTCTATTGTGATAATTATAATAAAGGAAGAAACTTTATAGGTATTTTGGTGTTTTAAAACAAAACAAGGAATATTGTTATGCAATTAAATAAACAAATGGAAAATGGATTAAAAGATTTAATTCGATTATAAATTTGATTTTTTTTTTGAAATTGTGATTCTTCATTAATTTGTAAAAGATTGTTACTCAATTTAACTTAAAAACTAGAAAACTTAAATTAAATTAATTAAAGTAACTATTTAATTAATTTTTAAGAACCTTCTTCCTTTTTATATAGTATAAGATTAATAATTCAATTTATACTTTACTCCTACCAATTTTTATATTCTTTATACTTATTTTTTTTATTTAGCAATGAGTTGTTAAATATTGAATTAACTAGGATATCATTGATACATTCATTTTAGTTTTCTCACTATGTAATATAGAAATGAAAAAAACTAATAACACTTATTTTGTTTTATCGAATACGAGTGTTCTAATTATCTCAGAATTTATTATTTAAAATTACAAAGAAACCTATTTTAGAGGCTTAACACTTTAAGGAAATGTTACAAAACACGATGAAAATAAATAATGGCGTGTTTGGACTAAAATAGCTGCGCAAACTACACCTAAGAGAATAGATCATTCAAATACCTCACTTAGGTCTCTCCTTTTATAGGTTGAGTGAGAGACCTATGTGCAATTTTTGTAGATAACCTTTAAATGCTTAGAAAATATTCAAAGATTTTTCTGTGCTTTTGGAGATTTGAAAAGATTTAGTCCAGATTCGAAAAAAAATAGCAAATTTTGCTTATATTTTTTAATATAATTTTAAAAAATATTTATGAAGTTAAAAAATTATTTTCAACACATTTTTATATTTCAAACTAAATTAGCTATTTAAAATAATTCCTCATTAAAAAAACATTTTAAAGCAGAAAAATAATATAAAAAAAATAAATTAAAAGATTAAAAGGGTTTAAAAATTTTAGGGATTTTATGGTTTTTAGGGTTCATGGTTTAAGGTTTGGAGTTTGGGGTATAGGATTTAGGATATATGGTTTAAGGTTTAGGGTTTAAGGGTTTGGGTTTAAAGTTTATGATTTTTAGTTTAGAGTTTTTAGTTTTGGATATGAGGGTTTTGGGTTTGTGGTTTGGGGTTTGTGATTTGGGGTTTGGGGTTTAGGGTTTAGAGTTTAGGGTTCGAGGTTCGAGGTTCAGGGTTTGGGGTATATGGTTTTAGGTTTATGGTTTAGAATTTAGTGTTTAGGATTTACGATTTAGGGTTAGGGACTAAGGTTTGGGGTTCAATGTTTAGGGTTTAGAGTTTAGGGTTTAGGGGATATGATTTAGGGTTTAGGGTTGGGGGTTTAGGATTCGATGTTCAGGGTTTAAGGTTTAAGGTTTATCGATTAGAGTTTAAGGTTTGGGGTTTGGAGTTTGAGGTTTTAGGTTTAGGGTTTTAGGTTTAGGATTTGAGGTTTGGGGTTTAATGTTTAGGATTTAGGGTTTTGGTTAAGGGTTTTTGTTTAGGGTGTAGGGTTGATGTGTTAGTGTTTAGGGTTTAGGATTTAAAATTTAGGGTTTAGGGTTGAGGTTTGGGGTCTAAGGTTTGGGGTATACGTTTAAGGTTTAGAGTTTAGGATTTAGGGGTTTTGGGTTTGGGGTTTGGCGTTTAGGGGTTTGGGATTTGGGGTTTAGAGTTTAGGGTTTATGGTTGAGGGTTTGGGGTTTGGTATTTGGGGTTTAGGGTTTAAAGTTTAGGGTTCAGGATTTAGGGTTTAGGGTTCGAGGTTTGGGTGTTGGGGTTTAGGATATAGAGTTTAGGGTATATGCTTTAAGGTTTATGATTTAGAATTTAGTGTTTAGGATTTACTATTTACTATTTAGGGTTTGGGGTTTGGAGTTCAGGTTATGTGGTTTAGGGTTTAGACTTTAGGAGTATAATTTAGGGTTTAGGGTTTGGGTTTTGGGATTCGGGATTCGAGGTTTAAGGTTTAAGGTTTATCGTTTAGAGTTTAGGGTTTGGGTTTTGGAGTTGGGGTTTGAGATTTAGGGTTTGAGGTTTAAGATTTGTGTTTAAGGTTTAGGGTTTAGTGTTTAGGGTTTAAGATTTAGGTTAAGTGTTTTGGTTCAGGGTTTAAACTTTAGGGTTTAGGGTTTCGGGTTTGCGGTTTTGGGTATAGGGTTTAAGGTATATGTTTAAGGTTTAGAGTTTGGAGTTTGAGGGTTTGGGGTTTAGGGTTTAAGGTTTATGGTTTAATGTTTATGGTTTGGGGATTGGGGTTTGGGGTTGGGGTTTAGGGTTTTGTTGTTTAGGATTTGGAGTTTAGGGTTTGGGGTTCACGGATTGAGGTTTGCGTGTTGGGGTTTGGGCCTTAGGGTTTAGGGTTTATGGTTTATGATTTAAGGTTTAGGGTTTGTTGGGTTGAGTTGGATTAGGGTGGGTTGGCTCAGGTGGGGTGAGGTTTTGTTGGGTAGGATAAGTGGGGTTGGGTCGAAAAGAACCCAATCAAATCCCAACCCAACCAAGCCCAATCGAACCCCACCGAACCGAATCGAACCCAACCGAACCACACCAAACCCAATCAAACCGAACCCAACCTAATTGAATCGAACCGAACCCAACCCAATTGGACCGAACCTAACCCAACCCAACCTAATCGAACCGATCCCAACTGAACCTAACCGAACTCAACCGAACCGAACCCAACCCAATCGATCTGAACTGAACCGAACCGAACCCAATCGGACCCAACCCAACCCAATTGAACCGAACCCAACCCCACCGAACCCAACCGAACTTAATTGAACTGATCCCAACCCAACCCAATCGAACCGAACCCAACCCAACCCAATCGAACCGAACCGAACCCAACCAAACCGATCTCAACCGAATCGAACCGAACTGAGCCCAACCCAACCCAACCAGATCGAACCGAACCAAACCCAACAGAACCGAACTGAGCCTAGTCCAGCCCAGCCCAGCGTAGCCTAGCCCAGCCCAACCCCAACCCGACCCCACCCAACCTAACCCAACCCAACCCAACCCAACCCAATCCCAACCTCAACCTAACCCAACCCTTCCCCAACCCTAACCCCAACTTAACCTAACCAAACCCAAACCATCCCAACCCCAACCCAACCCAACCCTTCCCCAACCCTAACCCCAACTTAACCTAACCAAACCCAACCCAACCCCAACCCTACCCAACACCAACATTAACCCCAACCCCAACCTAACACAACTAACCCCACTCAATCTCACCTCCCAATCAACAATCCCACAAACACACACGCGCGCGCGCACACACACACATACATACATACATACATACATACATACATACATACATACATACATACATACATACATACATACATACATACATACATACATACATACATACATACATACATACATACATACATACATACATACATACATACATACATACATACATACATACATACATACATACATACATACATACATACATACATACATACATACATACATATATATATATATATATATATATATATAACTCATAACATAAATGTGAAGACTGATTTTTTAAGACTTGGGTTGTAAAAATGGAAACTTACTTTTTATTTTAAAATTATATATATTAACAACTTCATAAAATATTAATTAGAGTGTTAATTTAAAAATAAAAGTCTTAAATTGAAACTCTTGTAACACATTGAAATCCGTGTGAATTAAATTAAGGCAACTTTTATAATGGAGATTATTTAACGTGATGAAACTGCAAAAGGCATTTAATACTTACTAAACAAACACATATATGAAATTAAAACAAACAACAACAACAACAAAAAAAAGATAAAAGATAAGAGAGAGGAAACTTGCAAGACGTTGACAAATTTCTTACTGCACTTCATAGAGGCCTCATCATAGGTCTTAGCAAGAGTTAAGCGATAAATGAATTATTATTTTTTTCTTATACTTTATATTCATTTTAATTCACAAAGAAAAATTCAATTTACCGACTGATATTTACATACGGATTTTAATCCATAAATAACATAAGTTTTACCTACAAAATTTATATACGAATTTTTAAAAATACGTTACATACACATTTTATATACAGATTTTTATATATTGATTTTGTTGTATGTAAAATCCGTATATAATAAAAAAAAATTTACCTACCAATATTACATACGGATTTTCAAATAAATTAAAAAATAAAAATAAATTTTCATTTTCCTATCTCCCTCCCACACCTTACCCTAAATTTGGTTTTCTATAACTCAACTCAATCTTTCCCTCTCGTTGCCGCTCCCCCTTGCCATCACTCCCTTTCTACCACTCACTTCACTTTCTCTCGTCTCACCCTCGCACTCAATCCATGTCCCTCTCGTTCACTCTTTCACCAAGAAGAAGAAGTCCATTCGTCTCATGCGGAGTCGTCGTTCTTCTCATTTAGGGTTTATTTTTCATTCTAGTAAGTAATCTTCTTCATTCATTGTTAAATCTCTAAATTTCGTAAAGCGCCAAAATCCTAATCGCTCTCCTTTTTTCTTTCGATTGGCAAAAGAACCCTAAATCCCTATTTTTTCTTTCTCGACATAATGAAAAGTTACTTTTTGTTATTCGTTGAATGTTGCATCTGCAATAGAGTTGTGCTCTTGAATTCTTAGCAACATACATAATCTTTGAGTGATCAGGTACAATTTTGTTTCTCAATAGAATACAATGTTCTATTTTATCATTGGTTGAAAGTTGCATTGCAATAGAGCTTTACTTTCTTTAAATTTTTTTCACTATTACCGTTAAAGTAGTAGAACATATGTCAAACCATTCGCGACTGTGTATTATCCATCCATATGTGCATTGTGTGGGTCTAATTTGCCTCTCCTTTCATGGGGCATGACAGTCATATCCTTGAAATTTTGATGAAATTAATTATCTTATTATTGAGTAATTTATTTATTTAATTGAATATTGCGTTTTATTTCCCTCACCATTTTGTTGTTTGCACGCTGGTTTAATGTAGGCCCTTGATCGCTTTTGGTAAAATGAAAATGCCATAATTGTTGCTGCATATGTTGCTGCCAGGGGTCTTGATATTCCTAGTGTTAGAACTGTTGTCCACTATCAGCTTCCACATGCAGCAGAGGTATGAAATACCTTGTTTCTTTGATTCTTATATTTATGTAGTGAACCTAACAAACCATATATAACATTGGTTTATGAACATTGTGTTGCAGTGGAGGGAATAAAAAATAGATCATCTTTTCTTCTAACAGTTAGTGCAAATTTCTCAGTGATAACTGTTAAGCACTTTTAGCTCCTAATATTATGCAGGTGAGGGATTTGTTTTGTCCAAACATGTTTAGGGTTTGGGGTTTTTAGGGTTTGGGGTTTGGGGTTTAGAGTTTGGGGTTTAGTAGGGTTTAGGGCTTATGGTTTAGGGTTGAGGTTTGGGTTTAGGGTTGAGGTTTGGGTTTGGGGTTTGGGGTTTGGGGTTTAGGGTTTGGGGTTTGGGGTTTAGGGTTTGAGATTTGGGGTTTGGGGTTTTGGGGTTTCGGGTTTCAAGGTTCGGGGTTTCGGGGGTTCGGGGGTTTGGTGTAGGATTTTTGGGGTTTGGGGTTTGAGGCTTGGATTTATGGGTATGTAGGATTTTTAGGGGTCTTTTTTAAAGGTTTTTACGATTTATGGTTTAAGTTTTTTTGGAGTTTGTGGTTTGGAGTTTGGGATTTGGGGTTTATAGTTTATGGTTTTTAGGAGTTTTAGGTTAGGGTTGAGGTTTAGGGCTTTAGGGTTTATGGTCTCGTGTCTAGTTTCTGGTGTATGGTGTATGGTATATGGTGTATGGCGTCTAGGGTGTAAGGCTATAAGGGTGTCTGGTGTTTGAGGTGTAGGGGTGTTGTCTAGGGGTGTCTGGTGTCTAGGGTGTAATAGTGTAAGGGTGAAGGGGTGTAGGATTCTATGGGTCCAAGGGTCTAGGGATTTATGGTTTAGGGTTTTTTAGGGGTCTTTGTATAGGGTTTAGGGTTTGGAGTTTGAGGTTTGGGGATTAGGATTTGGGTTTTGGATTTTTTGGTTTGGGTTTAAGATTGGGGGTTAAGGTTTAGGGGTTGAGGGTTGGGGGTGGGTGGTCTGGGTCTATGGTTTGGGGTTTAGGATCAAGAGTCTAAGGTTTAGGATCTAGGGTCTATGGTCTAGGGTCTATGATCAAGGGTTTTTAGAGTTTAGTGTTTTACATTTTAAGGTTTTGGGTCTTTAGGGTTTAAGATTTAATGTGTGTGGTATAGGATTTATGGTGTATGGTGTAAGGTTTATAATGTAGGGTGTAGGGTTTATGGTTTAGGATTTTGAGTGTAGAGTTTAGAGTCTAAGGTTTGAAGTTGGGAGTTTAGGGTTTCAGATTTTGTGGTTTAGGGTTTAGAGACTTGAGGCTTGGGTTTATGGTTTACAATTTATAGTTTTTAAGGATTTTGGTGCAGTGTTTTTAGGGTATGGGATTTGGGATTTAGGATTTTTTAGCGGTCTTTTTTAAGGGTTTTTAGGGCATAATGTTTTACAATTTAAGATTTTAGGTGTTTAGGCTTTGAGGTTTAATATGTGTGGTATAAGGTTCAGAGTGTGTGGTATAAAGTTTATAATGTAGGGTGTAGGGTTTAGGATGTGGGGTATAAATTTTATAATGTAGGGGTCTAGGGTTTAGGGATTAGGATTTTGAGTGTAAAGTTTAGGGTTTAAGGTTCATAGTTTAGGGTTCAGGAGTTAGTGTTTATGAGTTAGGATTTATGATTTACAGTTTAAGTGTTTGATATTTTTTTATTTGGTGTTTGGGTTTTGGGTTTGGGGTTTTGGGTTTGGGGTTTGAGGATTAGGGGTTTGGGGTTTAAGACTTGAGTTTATGGTTTAGGATTTAAGGTTTTTTTAAGGATTTTGGTTTAAGATTTGGGGTTTGGTGCATCAAACTTTATGGTTTAGAGTTTTTTAGGGGTCTTTGTTTATGAATTTTAGAGTTTAGGGTTTTTGGTTGGGGTTTATGGTTTTGTTGTTTGGGATTTGGGATTTGGGGTTTAAGGCTTAAGATTTATGGTTAAGGATTTGAGGGGTTTTGGTTTAGGGATTTTAGGGTGCTGGGTTTAGGGTTTGAAGTTTGGAACTTGAGTTTATGGTTTAGGGTTTATTGTTTTTAAGGTTTTTGGTTTAAAGTTTAGAGTTTTAGAGTTTGGGATTTCAGCCTTAGGTTCATGATTTAGAGTTTTTAGGGATCATTGTGTAGGGTTTTTAGGGTTTGGGTTTGTGATTTGGGGTTGGGGTTTTGTGATTTAGTGTTTTAGGTTTGAGGTTTAAGGTTAGGGGTTTGGAGTTGAGGTCTGGGATTTTGGTAGACTAGGGTTTGAGGTTTATAATTTAGGGTTTTTTAGGGGTTTTGGTTTTAGAGTTTGAGGTTTGGGTTTATGATTTAGGATTTATAGTTTTAGGATTTTGGTGTAGGGTTTTGGTGTAGGGTTTGTAGAGTTTGGAGTTTGTGGTTTGCTATGAGTTTATGAAACATTAAAAAACAAAAATATAAGATAAATACATAAGTGTAAATAAAAATAAAAAGTAAAAAAGTAACAAAAATGAATCATTTTCAGTCCATATTGTCTAAGTATTGGAGTGCCAATATCACAATTAGATTCAATGAAAAAAAAGATTGGATTAGATTAAGCCCACGTAACCTAAGCATATACATTAAAAATATGAAAAAAAAACTGAATTGGGACAAATGTAATCCATATAACTAATTTTCAAGGATGCAAACCTAGTAGAAGAAATGATTCAATTAGAGAAATGAAGAGATGAAATGGAGAGATTAAATGGGTCAAGCCTAATTTAATTTCTGATTTTTATTTTTTCTATTTTTTTATTAATAATAATATTATTATTTACTTATTATTATTATTATTTCTTATTTATTTATCCTATTCCGAAAATGGTTCTAAAAAACAAACATTAATATAAGTTTGGAGTTTGTGGTTTGCGATTTGAGTTTATGAAACATTAAAAAACCAAAATATAAGATAAATATAAGTGTAAATACAAATAAAAAGTAAAAAAAAAAGAAATAGGTCATTTCGAGCTTATATTGTCTAAGTATTGGAGTGCTAATATCACAATTAGATTCAATAAAAAAGAATTGGATTAAATCAAGCCAACCTAAGCATGAAAACATTAAAAATATTGAAAAAAGAAAACTGAATTGGGTCAAGTCTAGCCCATATAACTAATTTTCAAGGATGCAAACCTAGTAGAAGAAAGGGTGTTTCATCCTCCTCCTCCAAGGGCTTCATCATGCACTTCCAAAGTTTTCTTAAATGCCTTTAATGCCCTCCATTAAAATATCATTAATCTTTAATAAAGTGAAAAAAATCTTTGACCAGATTCTTTGACACAATTTTCTCCTTATAAATTATTTCTTGTATTCATCTTTGTGTTTCTGATATCAAGGATTATTTGACTTTATTAAAAATTTATAAGGAGAAAATTGTGTCAAAGAATCTAGACTGAAAATGAGACTACCAGAGTTATACAAGATTGATGTTCAATGTGTGCATAGACAAAAGTCAAATGGTTTTGTCCTAGAATCTCCTGTTTCACCTCTTTTCACATCTGATCCTAAAAATGAACGCTCTCATTCACAGACTTTTAGTAGGCTGATAGTCATTCTGGTGATCTTTCGATGAAAATGACTTATGGTGATCTTTCGGTGAAAATGACTGAAACAAAGGAAAAATAACAATGTTTCACCTTGTGTATCAGCTTATATCTCTATTACCTTTTTTTTGTATTATTCATTTGTGTATATTTTACTGTGAAATTAAAAACAATGTTTCATGTGTATCTGTTTGTGCTTGAGTAATCAATGGGCTATAATTATTGTAATCTGACAGTGTCTTTGCAAGATAAACAGTACAATTAAGTAGAATCGAATATGGAGATCCGATAGAGTCCCTCGAATTTTGATATATGATGTGCACATATTTATATCTCATGGTGTGTATGAGGTGTTGTTAATGGTTAGCACAGAAATTTTTAATAAATATTAAATTAATAGATAACCACCTTATTAATTAGAGATATTTTAGGAAACTAGAGGTATAGGATGAAAAGCTTGGAGGTGCAGGATGAAACACTCCCAAATAGGGATGGCAACGGGTCGAATCGGACACGGGTAATGCCTACCCGCAACTCAACCCGCCAAATAAGATCGTACCCGTTACCCGACCCGTTACCAGCCGGGTACCCGCGGATACCCGCAAAAAAAAAAA